>NC_140412.1:134989653-139989653 GCF_965140295.1 Lepidochelys olivacea | reverse complement strand
CTAGAGGGAGTGCAGGCGAAGAGGTGAGAATGTATCTATTGTGTTTTTTCCCTCCTAGAGCGTTGAAACAACCTGTTTTCCTGAGGTGGATGTGGGGGGTCGAGCAGGGGGAAAGAAAGCACTGAAAAAAAGAGTCAATTTCTAATCACTCATTTGTTTCAGCCCCCTTGCTGGCACTGTTCCCTCTAAGCTGCGCACGTGCGCACACGCACACAGATCCTAAACCCAGCGCACAAGGCGAAACACCGCACACACAACAATTTGCACAGAAGAAATTTTTTGTGCACATGGCCTGTCAAAAATTTGCACAGAAGAAATTTTTTGCGCACACGGCCTGTCAAAAATTAGAGGGAGAATTGCTTGCTGGTACTTTCAGGAGTGGCAGTCGAGATGATGTAGCTTTAAAATGATGTAAGGGAAAATGTTTATGGCAAGAGCTGGCTGCACTTGGGGAAACCTAGCATTTCTCCCCCTTTAAGTATTCCTGGAATTCACAAGAAATGAGCTTAGGGCAAGAGAAGAAATACCATTTACAATACTAGAATAAAATCAAGAGATTATCCACCAACTTACTTTTTCTTCTGTACATTTGCAGCCTTCGCAACCGCCTCCCCCTCAGAAGAAGCTGCATATGGGTAGGGAGAGTTAATACCTCAGTGTATGACATGTTTACAAAAAAAATTGTATTGCCTCCACAAATATCTGAGCAATGGACAGGGACCGTTTTCTAGCACTTACGCACACAAACAAAAGAAAAGGGAAAGGGAGGACTTTCATGCAGTACCCAACATTTAGAGGTCAGAATGAAAGACTTGGACTTTATTTGTGCTGGCTTGGCTTGAAGGGAAGTGTCAGTAGTAATTAAAGGGAATACATTTCTCACTCTCTCTGCTAAAACTGATGACCTAGAAAACAAAGTAAAAAATCTAAGACTGGCTGATATGTCAGCAAAGGTGGAACCTGGGGAATAGTTCTTTCCTTTCCCTTTGCTAAATGGCTTTTGGGTACATTAGGACTCTTATTACCTGCTGATTCTACTTAAGAAAGTTTGTCTTGATGAGCACTTAGAATGGGGTGAGGGACATGTTTTCTGGATAAGAGATGCATTCTCTATGGAAAAAATGGAGTGTGTTGGGGGGGGGGCGGGGGGAGAAGACTGTAAAAAAGGTGATTTTTCTCTTTTTGGTCCTTTAATCTAAAAACTAAAATTATTCCATGTGTTTTATTTTCTTTAATAAAATCTTATTTGTGATGATTTGTTACACAGTGTAACATTTATAGGTTTTGCTCTTTAAGAGACATAAGTTTTAAATATCATTTAAAAAGTGGAATTAATGGACGGCCTTTAGCTACTCTGACCATCCTTTCTCCACATTGTCACTGCCAGTTCAGTATGTAAAGTATTACTACTATTAATCATAATATATTAATATGTAATTATACTGCCCAGCTCCTGTGCAGCTTTGTGAGGGTCCAGTCCTGAGGCATGCTGCACTCCTTCAACTCTTTTATTGGCATCCATGGTTTGTCACTTTGAGGGATTTGGCCTTAAAATGCTGCTTAAGCCTAAATTGAAAAGTAAGCAAAAGACAGGATATCAGAACTCTTTGGTTCCATGGTTAAATGAGGCTTTATTATCCTCATAATAACTTACTACAGTCTCTTTGATTTAGCAGAGAGCCCCTTTAATTTTTCTTATAAGGCGGGAAAGACTAGTTAAAGTAAAAGTGAGATACTAGTTTCCCCCCCACAGAGCATATTATACTATGAGCAGCACGTTAAGATGCAAACAGTATTAACATTTCTGAGATTAGTCTGTTCCAAAATCTCAACACTAAATCCCTCAGCAATGTTATAGGCATATCTAACCAAATTACATCATTTAAGTTTTAAGCAACTCTTGGGTATGACAGGTTTCAGAGTAGCAGCCGTGTTAGTCTGTATCCGCAAAAAGAACAGTAGGACTTGTGGCACCTTAGAGACTAACAAATTTATTTGAGCATAAGGTATGATGTATCTCATTTGCAGTTCACAGCAGATGCTTTATTTCTTTTTTTTAGGGCTGTACGATATTCTAAGCTCTGAAACCAAAAGAAAAAAAACAGCTAGAGCTACCAAGTTGACAATATTTCCCATTACAAAATAAAGTGGCATTTCTTAACTCTTTCAGTGCAAGTGCTGACTCAGCAGGAGTCCTAAGGGGCCCGATCTTGCCCCACTGAAGTCAATCGCCAACCAGTGACTTGAGTGGTGCAGGTGTGACAGTCTACACTACTGTGATCACCACTTTTACAAAATGATGAGAAATCTTGTGCAGAGTATACCTTGTGAGGTGTCATTGGCAAAGTCATAATCTGTTGACCATTCCTGCCCTGTTGAAATGTATGTACCGTCACTGTGTATGAAGTTATGAGATTCTGCTCTGTGTTTGTTCCTGAAACGTGTTGGGAGTCTGGGAAACTCTCACCGACCAGTCCCTGGGACATAACAAAGGAACTGCGGACACAAGCCTTACATGTCAAGTCTCACCTATGCAAAGGGTGTAATCAAGACCTTGCAGTATGAAGGACTGAATACAGGGTATTCAGCCAATGGGACTGTTTAACCCCATGACACAGGAAAGGTTGTTCCCACACCTGGAGGAGAGTTTAAAATAAGGGACAGTGACATCATCAGACCACATCTCCTCCCCAACCTATCCTGAAGGCAACAAGATCATTTGGAAGACAAAGAAACATTTGTACTGGAGGGAGTGGTCCTAACCGGAAATTTTTTTGACTGCTGTAGGCTTTTGGATAAGAGCAATCATATTGGTTCAAATTTGACTTCACCTGATAAAGTTTGGGAAAGTTTGCAATTCTTATTTTTTATAGCTTTTTGTAACCAGTTCTGATCTTCTACACCTATACCATTTATAATCACTTAAAACCTATCTTTCTGTGGTTAATAAACTTATTTTCTTGTTTTATCTAAGCCAGTATGTTTTTGATTTAAGTTTGGGGAATCTACTCAGGTTACAAAGGCTGGTGCATATTCATGACCTTTGATGGTTTAATGAACTAATTAACGAGTTTACTGTGATCAAGAGGGTCTTGAGCAGTGTGATGCAAATTTCCCGAGCCCCAACTTTGCACCCCAGAAATGTGCATGTATTTCCCTGTATACAGTTCATGAGTGGCTGTGAGAGCAAAGCCTGAAGGGGCTGCTTGTCACTAGGAAAACAGTGTGAGAGGTAACCTGAGCTAGAGGTTAAGGGGGCACAGCAATTCCACAGTCCAGACTGTACCCTGGGGCATATCACACCAGGATATTAGACTCTATACATGTAAGCAATTGCTGGATTGGTCTCAGTTCAATATATCCAAAAGGGCATTAGGACAGCATAGCTGTATCTGGTGTATATCTTGGCCAAGTGTAGAAATGAATGGACACTAGCACTGGCCAGAGGATGACAATTCCATTTCATGGCAATGATTTGCACATGTGCACGCCTTGGTAGCCTGATGGCTGGCCTGACATGTGGGAGACTCAGGTTCAAGTCCCTGATCTACCTCATTCAGAGCACAGGTTTTCATCCCAAATCACTGTGTGTCAGACACAGCAGAGACTTGAATCTGCTGGTAGGGAAAGAATTCTCCATGCCGCAGGGCAATGGCAGGGCGACCGGGAGAGACTGACCATGTGTTGTTATTAGAGAGCTGAGCTCTGCATCCTCCATCTTCAGCAACACTCAGATCCAGACCCTGATATCTCAACCCTCCCAGTCCAGAACCCCAACCGCTAGGAAATAGCATGTCAAAAAGCCCTCCTAAAAAAACTTCCGGACAAAAACACTCTAAAAATAAAACCTTTCTAAAGAAAACTTAGCTGAAACCAACACATCTCTGAAATGTTTCAGCTTCTATGACATAGCATAAGCCTGGGCAGTAGGTGGAGCCCCCCCCTTCGGGGAGGCTGGCCCTGGCTCCACCCCTTCTGCACTCCCCCACCCCGTGCGGCCAGAGCTCCAAGGCCCCCTCCATCCCGCAGCCAGAGCCCCAAGACCTCCCCACCTGGAGGATCCCCGAGACCCCCCTCTACAACCCCTGGTGGCTGGAGGAGCCCCGAGACACAAACACAAACATGCCCACGGTATTCAAAATTATATATTCAAAATTACTTCTAATTAGTAACCCTAGTTTTTACACAAATTACTTTTACATATACTTGGCATTATTCTAGAAAGTGTAGCTCTCACTATACCAAATTTCTTGATTACAGAAACATTATATTATTGTGACCAGGGTCACAGGTGGGCCACCCCGAGGTACTCTATTAGGGCAAACTGCAAAGAATGGGGCAGACAATCCTGAAAGCTGGTGTTTATTCCAATACTTAGATCCACCAAGCTAGCCACAAAACAGCTTCAATAATACCTTACTGGTTACACAGAAGCCAAAACACAATTCCTTTAAAAGCAGGTTAATGAATATATCAGATCTTACCCAAATGCACATTTACTGCCAATTCTTATTAATTAAATTAAAATTTATTTAAAAAAGAAAAGAGAGAGAGTATTGGTTAAAAGATCATAGATTCATAGATATTAAGGTCAGAAGGGACCATTATGATCATCTAGTCTGACCTCCTGCACAACGCAGGCCACAGAATCTCACCACAGAATACCCACTCCTGCTATAAACCTCTCACCTATGTCTAAGCTATTGAAGTCCTCAAATCATGGTTTAAAGACTTAAAGGTGCAGAGAATCCTCCAGCAAGTGACCCATGCCCCATGCTACAGAGGAAGGTGAAAAACCCCCAGGGCCTCTTCCAATCTGCACTGGAGGAAAATTCCTTCCCGACCCCAAATATGGTGATCAGCTGAACTCTGAGCATGTGTGCAAGATTCACCAGCCAGATACCCAGGAAAGAATTCTCTGTAGTAACTCAGATCCTACCCCATTTAACATCCCATCACAGGCCATTGGACCTATTTACCATTAATATTTAAAGATCAATTAATTGCCAAAATCATGTTATCCCATCATACCACCATCTCCATAAATTTACCAAGTTTAATCTTAAAGCCAGATAGGTCTTTTGTCCCCACTGCTTCCCTTGGAAGGCTATTCCAAAACTTCACTCTGATGGTTAGAAACCTTCATCTAATTTCAAGTCTAAACTTCCCGATGGCCAGTTTATATCCATTTTTCTTGTGTCCACATTGGTACTGAGCTTAAATAATTTCTCTCCCTCTCCGGTATTTATCCCTCTGATATATTTATAGAGAGCAATCATATCTCCCCTGAACCTTCTTTCGGTTAGGCTAAACAAGCCAAGCTCCTTGAGTCTCCTTTCATAAGACAGGTTTTCCATTCCTCGGATCATCCTAGTAGCCCTTCTCTGTACCTGTTCCAGTTTGAATTCATCCTTCTTAAACATGGGAGACCAGAACTGCATGCAATATTCCAGATGAGGTCTCACCAGTGCCTTGTATAACGGTACTAACACCTCCTTATCTCTACTGGAAATACCTCTCCTGATGCATCCCAAGACCGCATTAGCTTTTTTCACAGCCATATCACATTGGCGGCTCATAATCATCCTGTGGTCAACCAATACTCCAAGGTCCTTCTCCTCCATTACTTCTAATTGATGCGTCCCCAGCTTATAACTACAATTATTGTTATTAATCCCTAAATGCATGACCTTACACTTCTCACTATTAAATTTCATCCTATTACTATTACTCCAGTTTACGAGGTCATCCAGATCCTCCTGTATGATATCCCGGTCCTTCTCTAAATTGGCAATACCCCCCAGCTTTGTATCATCCACAAACTTTATTAGCACACTCCCACTTTTTGTGCCAAGGTCAGTAATAAAAAGATTAAGTAAGATTGGTCCAAAACCGATCCCTGAGGAACTCCACTGGTAACCTCCCTCCAGTCTGACCGTTCTCCTTTCAGTATGACCTGCTGTAGTCTCCCTTTTAACCAATTCCTTATCCACCTTTCAATTTTCATATTGATCCTCATCTTTTCCAATTTAACTAATAATTCTCCTTGTGGCACCATATCAAACGCCTTACTGAAATCTAGGTAAATTAGATCCACTGCATTTCCTTTGTCTAAAAAATCTGTTACTTTCTCAAAGAAGGAGATCAGGTTGGTTTGGCATGATCTACCTTTTGTAAAACCATGTTGTATTTTGTCCCATTTACCATTGACCTCAATGTCCTTAACTACTTTCTCCTTCAAAATTTTTTCCAAGACCTTGCATACTACAGATGTCAGACTAACAGGCCTGTACTTACCTGGATCACTTTTTTCCCCCTTTCTTAAAAATAGGAACTATGTTAGCAATTCTCCAAAGTAATACAGTATGACCCCTGAGTTTACAGATTCACTAAAAATTCTTGGTAATGAGCTTGCAATTTCATGTGCCAATTCCTTTAATATTCTTCGATGAAGATTATCTGGGCCCCCTGATTTAGTCCCATTAAGCTGTTTGAGTTTCGCTTCTACCTCAGATATGGTAATATCTACCTCCATATCCTCATTCCCATTTGTCATGCGACCATTATCCCTAAGATTCTCATTAGCCTTATTAAAGACTGAGGCAAAGTATTTGTTTAGATATTGGGCCATGCCTAGATTATCCTTAACCTCCACTCCATCCTCAGTGTTTAGCGGTCCCACTTCTTCTTTCTTTGTTTTCTTCTTATTTATATGACTATAGAACCTTTTAATATTGGTTTTAATTCCCTTTGCAAGGTCCAACTCTACTTGACTTTTAGCCTGTCTCACTTTATCCCTACATGTTCTGATCTCAATAAGATAGCTTTCCTTGCTGATCACTCCCATCTTCCACTCCCTGTGTGCTTTCTGCTTTTTCTTAATCACCTCTCTGAGATGCTTGCTCATCCAGCTTGGTCTACAACTCCTGCATGTGAATTTTTTCCCCTTTCTTGGGATGCAGGCTTCCGATAGCTTCTGCAGCTTTGACTTCAAGTAATCCCAGGCCTCCTCTGCCTTTAGATCCATAAGTTCTTCAGTCCAATCCACTTCCCTAACTAATTTCCTTCATTTTTGAAAGTCAGCCCTTTTGAAATAAAAAACCCTAGTCGCAGATTTATTTTTGTTAATCCTTCCTTTCAGTTTGAACTGAATTAGCTCATGATCACTTGAACCAAGATTGTCCCCTACAACCATTTCTTTTATGAGGTCCTCACTACTCACCAAAACCAAATCTAAAATGGCATCCCCTCTAGTCAGTTCAGCAACTACTTGATGAGGGAATCCATCAGCTATCGCATCTAGGAAAATCTGAGCCCTATTATTATTACTAGCACTCGTCCTCCAGTCTATATCTGGGAAGTTAAAGTCTCCCGTGATCAGGCAATTTCCATTAGCATTTACTTCATTAAAAACATTAAAGAGGGCTCTATCCATATCCAAATCGGATCCCGGCAGTTTATAGCACACCCCAAGCACTATCACAGGGGTAGTTTTCTTCCCCAATGTGATTTTTGCCCAGACGGACTCTGTCTTATTCATTCCATTGCTTCTTATTTCTTTACATTCTACCTCATCATTGATATACAATATTACGCCACCACCTTTACCTTTATTTCTGTCTTTCCTAAACAGCGCATACCCGTCAATAGCTGTAGTCCAGTCATAACTACTATTCCACCGTGTTTCTGTTATCCCTATAATATCTGGTTTCACTTCCTGCACCAGTAGCTCTACTACTGCAGGTTCCACATCCAGTCATCTTCATTGTGTCTTCCACGACATGGGTCACTCCCACTGCTGCCTCTGTATCTGTCAGAGCCTCCCCACCTAAACCCTGTTAATCTTCTCCTCCAACAGAACTCCCACTCAAACTCCCCTGTTTACAGCTCTGTTTGCTGGCTCCTGTACCTGAGTACATGAGTACAGTTCTGAGATCAGTTTCAAAGTAGAGATGGGGAGCTTTCAAGTTGCAAAGAGTTCTTAGAATTAGTCCATAGGTTCAGTTCAATGTTCCATACGCAGGGTGATCCAGATGGGACTGGAGATCTCAGTCTTATGACTTAAGCTTCCCCTGAATAAAGCTCAGGCAGATCTGAGATGAAAGGATCAGGTCCTAAGAGTCCTCTATACAGTTCCCGGGCAACACAGAGTCCTTCAATAAACAATAGATCTTTGATGTAAACTTCTGTTTCCCAAACATCACTGGTAATTACTACCTGGATTAACAAAAGGTAATTTATCCGTGAATTTATCACAAACTGTAAAGATACATATAGACAATGGCATTATTGCACCCAAGTTTCATCTAAATGTTAATAGTTCCTTTTGATCTCTGCATTAACAGAATATAGCCCTAGACAGTAACCATTTTGTTACATTGTTAACCTCTAAGAAGATATACATAAACATAGACTACTACAGTCACTCTCTTCTTCCAATTCTTTAACAATACAAGTTTACATGTCAAAGTTCTAGCCTTCTTAACTTTTCTAACATGTCTCTAAAGGTTGAATTTGGGTCATTTAGCCTGGAAGCTGCTTAACTCTTTCTGGCCATGTGTAACAATTATACTGCAGAGTCTGTATGAACCATTGCAGTGCCAGAAACAATCCAGGATCACCATTCTCCTGCCCCACTAGCTCTATAGCAAATACAATTGTTATAATAATATCCTACTTTTAGCCATGGGATGTGTGCCAGAAAATCCTGAGCCACCCACTGGAGTAGTATTTCACCCTAGAGACAATGAATAACTCTCTGCAGTTCGTTCACAAGCCTTAGACAACTGCCTCAGTCAACCTTCAGGAGCCTGGCTAAGAGCAGGATCGTTAACTGATTTACTCGTAAATCTTTGTAAATGATCACTGGGTGGTTCAATACTTGGGTGTGTGCCTCTTACACCAACTTGACAGCTAGAGAGAAAAACCTTTTGCTCATTTGAGATTCCCCCTCTAACCTTTAGACCAGTGGTGGGTAACCTGTGGCCTGCAGGTTGCACACAGCCCATCAGGGTAATCCACTGGTGGGCCGCCAGACAGTTTGTTTACATTTTCATGGCTGATGGCAGCTCCAAGTGGCTGCTGTTTGCTGTTTGCAGTCAATGGGAGCTGTGGGAAGCGACAACAAGCACATCCCTGTGGCCTATCACTGCTTTAGACAAGTGCCCACCAGTGCCCACCACTGCTTTAGACAGTTATTTCTGCTTACAGATCTGGCGACCCCTCAACTGCATTATAGCACTGTAATGGGGCAGCTGCCTCACTCTGGCATGGAAGGGGTTAAAGCAAGCCAGAGAGGCTGTGCAGCACCCCAGCCAATCCTGGAAGGGCTTATTGGGAGCTAATGAAGTGGAGGCTTGAAAGCAGCCAATCAGGGCCAGTCTGGGCCCTATAAGACGGCTGAAGGGCAGAGAGGGGCAGTCTCTCCCTGGAGGGCAAAGGGAGAAGAACTGGCTCTTAGAAAAGCACCTAAGGCAGAGCAGAGCAGAGCAGAGCAGGATCGGGTCGGGTCAGTAGAGGCTGGGAGAGCTCTTGGCTGATGACTGCCAGACTGGAGCCCTGACACAAAGGGACAGAGAAAGTGCTGGGGCTATGGGGAAATGGCCCAGGGAAGCAGGCAGTAGAGGAGAGTTAGAGGAGGGCAGTAAGTGGCTGCTGCTAGAGGGTCCCTGTGTTGAGGCCCACAGTAGCAGGCGGGCCTGGGTCCCTCCTTTCCCCCCACTTGCCAGTGATGAGAGTGGCTAAGCCAGATGGCAGTTTGGCCTTGGAGAAAGGGGCTAGACTGAGGACTGCAGTGAGCCACCGAGGCGAGTGATAGAACCAGAAGCTGCCAGTTCTCCGGAAGGGTGTGTGCGGGGGGAGCCAGTGCAGCAGGCACAGCTGGAGGACAGTGTCCAGAAGTGGACGCTGTGGTCTGGGAGTGATGTGGGTTCGACTGTGAGGACGGTGGAGACCGAGAGAATAACAGTGAGCGAGACACCACTAGCGAAGGTGCACCACCGAAAGAGCTAATTCCCAAACCAACCAGCAGAAGGCACTGCTGTGGTGAGTCGGTGCCCCGTTACAAGCATGTTAACTTGAACTAATACAGATTTTATAGCAACATTGTTTGAAGACAAGAAAAGGTGTGTTTAAAGTGAGCAAAATATGCCCAGACATGTACGTTTGACAAATTTCTTGCCTCATGCTCATACATTTGAAACTCTGATTTACTGTCAGCTCCATTCATTACATTGTTGATATTGGGCCACTACAAGATGTGTGCCCTTGCTCCTCCTCTCCCCAATGACATCTCTTCTAACACTACTGCAATTATTAGGGATGGGAGCATTGTCTAATAGTTATTTATATTTAAAGCACAGGATTGGAATTCAGGAGAGCAGGACTGTATGTAACAATACTTTATCTACTTCATAGGCCAGCTGTGAGGCATAGTTCCTTAATATTTGTAAAGGCTTTTGAGATCCTCAGTTGGAGGTGCTATACTAGTTCAAAGACTGTAATCAGTCTTTACCACATAAGCACATTGTGTTAGTCCAGTGAACTAGGGACTTGATTCAATACCATACTTTGATACAGAGGATTGATATCAACCTGCATTAAAAAACTTCCAGGTGTTGAAATGTAACAAATAGTACCTATTTCTCTACATAGCTTGCCTAGTTTTGCATTCCTAAATAAAGGCTACTGCCCTGTTTTATAGACTACTTGAAAAAGAAAAAGCATTGTCTAAAGCAGTGGTTCCCAAACTTGTTCCACCGCTTGTGCAGGGAAAGCCCCTGGTGGGCCAGGCTGGTTTGTTTACCTGCTGCATCCGCAGGTTTGGCCGATCACGGCTCCCAATGGCCATGGTTCACTGCTCCAGGCCAATGAGAGCTGCTGGAAGCGGTGCAGGCAGAGGGACGTACTGGCTGCCACTTCCAGCAGCTCCCATTGGCTTGGAGCAATGAACTGCAGCCACTGGGAGCCGCGATCTGCTGAATCTGTGGACACGGCAGGTAAACAAATCGGCCCGGCCCACCAGGGGCTTTCTCTGAACAAGCGGTGGAAAGTTTGGAAACCACTGGTCTAAACCATGTCAGTGTCCCTTGAAATAATGCTGCTCTCGGTATTGTCTTTGCTTTGTGATATGAGAAAGCAAAAAGTGTTAGACAACAGAAAGTGAATAATGTAATGTACGTTTCTATGGCTACCAGAACAGGCTTCTTGCACAGGTCCTTGTCTATGAAGACATTAAGACAGTTTGACAAAGTACTGGTAAAGAGAAATAAATCCTGAAATTAGTCCTGAATTCAAGAAAGGTCAAACACTGACTAGAAGCGTATACAAAGCATGTTTTGATTTGCAGCCCTACTCTGAGGGCTGCAAATTAATATGTAATTTTGAAAGCAATAACATTTTCTATGTGAATATCATTCATTGAATTTATCAGAATTTCACTTAGAAAAAGTATGTAAATTTCCTCCTTCAGTTCCTTGATCCAGTAGAGGAGTTAATTTTACAAGTTTTACAAGTAGGTCTTGTGCAAATGTCCTCTAGAGAAGCCTGCAATTAGCCTAGTCCACTTCTAAGTGAAATTTTAATTCTAGTCTTCCTAACATTTCCACTATAATGAAAATTAGAACATGATGGGCCATAATCACTTATCATACAGTTTTGTGGATTTCATGACTTCGGCAGAGCTTCGTCAACTTCCACCAGTGGAGGATATGCCCCAAAATATTATATTTCTGATTGTTAAATTTTGTCTTCTTACATATATTTGTTGAACTTTGGAGGGTGGAGAGAGAAATCTTGATGGGCTAAATTTTTCAGTACAGACATAGTTGATATCAAGAGGATAAGCACAAAGCAATAAAGTAGCTAAGAAGCAGTTCAACACAGGAGTAGCAGATCTAAGAAACTTATAAAGGTAATGTAGGAAAACAGACCAGAGAACTGAGAATGAATTATTTTTAGGAAAGAGGACATGGGGTGGAGCAACCATGTTGGGCCTTTCTGCTCCAAGGGAATGTAGGGAGTGGCAAGGCTACATAGGTAAGGCTACATTTTAGTCACTGGTGTTTTTAGTAAAAGTCACGGACAGGTCACGGGCACTAAACAAAAATTCATGGCTAGTAACCTCTCCATGACTTTTACTATATACCCCTGACTAAATTTTTTTTGGGGGGCAGCTTGGGGGCAGAGCCCAGGACGGGCACCACAGGAGCTGGGAGTGGGCAAAGCCCGGGGGGGTGCCGCAGGTGCTGGGGGGGGCACAGCCTTGGGGGCACTGCAGGTGCTGGGGGGTGATGTTGGCAGGGCTGGGACAGGCTTCCTACCTGGCTCCTGAGCTCTACGTGCTGCTGCTTCCGCTCTGCCCCAAGCCCCAGTTCTGTTAGTTGTGAACCATTGGCTGGGAACTGCGGCCAATGGGAGCTGGGGGGTAGTGCCTGCCAGCAGAGGCAGCATATGGAGCTAGGAGCTGAGGGAGAGGAGTTCCTGTCACCGTTCTGGGGAGCCCTGCTCCGCCCAGGTAAGCACCGCTCCACACCCCAATCCCCAGACCTGAGCCCCCCTACACCCAAACTCCTGCTGCAGTGGGGCCTGAGACTGCCCCAGCAGCAGTCAGGGCGCCTGGCCTGGGGGCTGCCTGAGCTGCTCAGGCAGCCCCTGAGCTAGGCACACCAGCCGCTGCAGAAGTCATGGAGGTCATGGAAAGTCATGGAATCTGTGACTTCTGTGACCACCATGACAAACACGGAGCCTTAGCAATAAGCTCAAAGTTTATTGAAGATGGCTGATCAGTCATTGCATCATAACAAATCCATAAAGAGATTCTTCAAAGACAAATAAACAAGAGTCACTGGATTAGCACAGGTTTCAGAGTAGCAGCCATGTTAGTCTGTATCCGCAAAAAGAACAGGAGGACTTGTGGCACCTTAGAGACTAACAAATTTATTTGAGCATAAGCTTTCGTGAGCTACAGCTCACTTCATCGGATGCATCACAAAAGCTTATGCTCAAATAAAGTGGATTAGCACATAAATATTTTTGATGAAAATAGAGTGTGTTGTTAAAGTTGAACAAAACATCCACACAAGTCTTTATTACTATGTAAGAGGGGAATGTGCATAAATTCTAAGAATTCATTACACTAGTCACTTTAGGCTTGCTATCAGCACATTGCTTCATCTGCTATCACTGGTGTATGCAGATAAAGACACTTAGACAACAGGCTGTATTTCAAACCTATAGTCGCGCACTATGTTCCACAGTGCATTGCCTGGGATGCAAGTTTATATTTCTGAATTCCATTGCCTATTTCTATCTCTCTGATTAGTTTAACTAACAGACATCTCATCAACTTTACTGTACCATGAAGAACCACTTTTGAGTCTGATCCAAAACTTTTAGGTATAACACCTAACTAATTACTAAAGGATCAGTCCAACTAGCATCCAACATTTCCAAAAGTTGTGAGGCACTCTTGATAAATTCCTTACTACACTGTATTGTATTGTAGCTTTATTGTTAATAATCACAGAAAGAGCAGATAAGATGAAGTCCATGTGAGGTACAGCATCTGCACAGACAAAAATATTAGCATTGAAACTAACGTCTGACCCTATGTAGCCCAAGATCTAGTGTGCTTCAACAGCAGCCCTGGGAAATACAAGTTGTGGTCTACAAACTGTGGTATGTTGGGAGAATGTCCTGGTTCCTGCCAGGATGTACCCTCTGCTCCCCGCCCAGCAGGAGGTCTCAGCACTGACTGAGCTGGGAGCAGGTAGCAAGCCGAGAGGAGGCTGCTGGACTGTAATCCTGTTGTATGTTCTGTATAGAATAAAGCCTTGTTCCTGGTGGTTTGTCTGAGTAGGTCTGGTGTGAGGTGAACACACAGTGACACACAACGCAGGACACACAAAGGAGCCTTAGGCCCAGTTTCCCAAACTTGTGTAAAAAGTCGCAAGGCAGGCTTCCTCTATCTTGAACAACCTCATACGGGGCCAGTGAACAGGAGGGGGGGCTACACCTACACCCATTTTAATCAGTCTGGAGCTGGCATGGAAGCTACACCAGTTAGATTGCTTCTTGGATCTATTACTACTTATTTAAGAAGAGTTAAGCATTTTATTAAAGAAATACAAGGAAGTGCTTTGTGAGAATCACAACCCATCATTTCATACAGCTTCCAGAGCTCTGTGCCCACTTTTCAGCTGGTGGGATAGTGACAGTGTTGCCAATTCTTGTAGTTTTATGAGACTTAAGAACAGCCATAGTGGGTCAGGCCAAAGGTCCATCTAGCCCAGTATCCTGTCTTCTGACAGTGGCCAATGCCAGGTGCTTCAGAGGGAACATACAGAACAGGAAATCAGCAAATGATATATCCCCCATTTCCCATCCCTAGCTTCTGACAAACAGAGGTTAGGGACCCCATCCCTGCCCATCCTGGCTAATAACCATTGATGGACCTATCCTCCATGAATTTATCTAATTATTTTTTCTCCCCTGTTATAGTCTTGGCCTTCACAACATCCTCTGGCAAAGAGTTCCACAGGTTGACTGTGCATTGTGTGAAGAAGTACTTTGTTTGTTTGTTTTTTGTTTTAAACATGCTGCCTATTAATTTCCTTTGACTCCTAGTTTTTGTGTTATGAGGAGTAAATAATGCTTCCCTATTTACTTTCTCCACACCAGTCATGATTTTATATACCTTTATCATATTCCCCCTTAGTTGTCTCTTTTCGAAGCTGAAAAGTCCCAGTCTTATCTCTCCTCATATGGAAGTTGTTCCATACTCCTAATCATTTTTTTACCCTTTTCTAAACGTTTTCCAATTCCAATGTATATTTTTTTGAGATGGGGCAACCACATCTGCACTCAGTATCCAAGATGTGGAAATACCATGGATTTATACAGGGGCAACGTATTTTCTGTCCAATTATCCATCCCTTTCTTAATTATTCCCAGCATTCTGTTCACTTTTTTAAATGCTGCTGCACATTGAGTGGATATTTTCAGAGAACTATCCACAATGAATCCAAGATCTTTTTCTTGAGTGGTAACAGCTAATTTAGACCCCATCATTTAATATATGTAGTTGGGATTATGTTTTCCAATGTGCATTAGTTTGCATTTAGTAACACTGAATTTCATCTGCCATTTTGTTGCCCAGGCACCCAATGTTGTGAGATCCCTTTGTAACTTTTGCAGTCTGCTTGGGACATTCTTGAGTAGCTTTGTATCATCTGCAAATTTTATCATCTCACTGTTTCCCTCTTTTTCCAGATCATTTATGAATATGCTGAATAGGACCGGTCCCAGTACAGACCCTAGGGGAACACCACTATTTCTTCTCTCCATTCTGAAAAGCGACCACTTATTCCTACCCTTTGTTTCCTATC
Source organism: Lepidochelys olivacea (assembly GCF_965140295.1). Taxonomy (NCBI): domain Eukaryota; kingdom Metazoa; phylum Chordata; order Testudines; family Cheloniidae; genus Lepidochelys; species Lepidochelys olivacea. The sequence continues at coordinate 139,974,267 of NC_140412.1, read as the reverse complement.
TTTTAACCATTTACTGATCCATGAGATGACCTTCTCTCTTATCCCAAGATTGTTTACTTTTCTTAAGAGCCTTTGGTGCGGGACCTTGTCAAAGGCTTTCTGAAAGTCCACGCTCACTATATCCACTGGATCACCCTTGTCCACATGCTTATGGACCCCCTCAAATAATTGTAGTAGATTGGTGAGGCATGATTTCCCTTTACAAAAACCATGTTGACTCTTCCCCTAACAAATCATGTTCATCTACACGTCTGATAATTCTGTTCTTTACTATAGTTTCAACCAGTTTGGTTCCAGAGTAACAGCCGTGTTAGTCTGTATTCGCAAAAAGAAAAGGAGTACTTGTGACACCTTAGAGACTAACCAATTTATTTGAGCATAAGCTTCCGTGAGCTACAGCTCACTTCATCGGATGCAGTTTGGTGTTTTTGTTAAAGCCCCAGCTCCTGGACCAAGAGAATTTCAGATTTAAAAAGTTTCTAGCCTGAATGCATATAGAAGGAAGCTTGAAATAGTGAACCCAGTGCATGCTAAAGGCTCAGAAACCAGAAGGCAATTTAAATAACCCATTTGAAAAAAAAAGCCACATATTTTAAGCCAATCTATTGATCTTGGAGGAAGGGGGCTTAACTCGTGATATTTTTTAATGCTTGGGGCAGGCAATATTGATCCCAGTATATGGAAGCAATGGTGTGCTCTCATTTTGAAGGAACACAAAATCACACTGCAGAGAACAGTACCAGTCAAAGGTTATGGGAAAGTTTCTAATAAAATGCAAGAAACCACAGGCCTGACTGTGCAGCCATGACCCTACACCCATTGGTGAGTACCTGTAGTCAACAGAACTATTCACCTGTGTAAGTGTTCACCATCATTAGTAAGTATAGCCCAGAAAGGCTTTCGTTTAACACATTATTAAAGGTGCACAGTTTATTTTTTAGAAAGTCAGGAATTGCAGAAGTTGAGGGCCATTTCTGCTCCCATTAATATGAATAGCAGGGCTCTCACTGATTTCACTTGGAGCATAAGTGGATTCTCAGGCTCTTATAACAATGTAACCTTCCCACCTTGCACACATATAGGCTTTTCCAGTCCTCTTAAGTGACTTGTAGTTTAATACGTGTTAGTGCTGTTTTTATTATATGCTTCATATTTGCACAGAGGGATAAGTTGACAACACTGTAGAAAACTTAATAGTATATTGCTCAGATTTGTTTTGCTCTGCAACCGTAATGTTGCACTAACAAGGTTTTGTGGGTCTGTTTTCTTTTTTAAGTGGAAGAAAAGAGACAACCTTGCCCAGGCCTATAAATAGTACCACTTAGACTCTAATTTTCACACTTCATTGAAGTAAATGGAGTGCGGGAGGAAAGAGTGCTTACCTTCTGGTGCTAATATTTGGCTTCAGTGCTGAGTTAACAGGAGAGCAGAACAGTTAGTAGATAGGTATGTAAGTATGTTAGATAGGTCTTCTTAAAAGAAAAAATGTTGTTTAGAATGAAAGCTGAAAATTTGCAGATTGTGGTAAAATGCATCAAAAACAAAAGAGCCACCCTTAAAAATAAATCAGAAGAGGCCTGATGCTCCCGAGGACTCATTTATGTGGGAAAGTTACACTGGTTTAACTCATATGTTTAATCAGTGAAGTTAAATTAATGCTTACCCTATATGGACACTCCTATTTCCATTAAAGAATGGTTTGGTTTTTTTTAGTTTAGCCTAAACTTCTTACTGACTGACAAGCTAAACTGAAAAAAGCCACCCTTAAATGGAAAAAAAAAGTAGCCACACAGGAGGAAACACCAATTTACTTCAGTCAATGTAAATTTACACTGTAGGTTCAACTAGTGCAGCTCTCCCAAGTAGACAAGGCCATCCTGTCACAACTGGGGCATGGGTGGTCCGACCTAGTAGTCAGAGCAGGAGTTGGAAGTCAGGCTGGGTCAGATACCATGAGGTCAGAGTCCAATGCAAGCCAGAGGGCAAAACTGAGAGTCAGGTGTCAGGAGGTCCTCAGGTTATCAGGAGATAAGTAGGATAGGTATCACAAGGGAAGCAGTTCTCAGCATGGCCAACTTCCTATTCCTGTGCTTGGGTTAAATAGAGGCTGGGGACCAGTCAGGATGCCCAGTGTTCCACCAGACAGATCCCTGGGCTGGAGTCCTCTGTCAGAGTTAAGCTACTATTCCAGCAGCTGTTGGGGGCTGCTTGGGGCTTAACTATATAGAATAGTTTTGTATCGTCTGCAAATGTTGTCACCTCACAGTTTACCCCTTTTTCCAGATCATTTATGAATATGTTGAATATGATTTGTACCAGTACAGACCCCTCGGAGACACCACTATTTACTTCTCTCCATTCTGAAAACCGACCCTTTGTTTCCTATTCTTTAACCAATTACCGATCCATGAGAGGACCTTCCCTCTTATTCCATGACAGCTTACTTTGCTTAAGAGCCTTTGATGAAGGACCTTGTCAAAGGCTTTCTGAAAATATAAATACACTGTATCCACTGGACCCCCCCTTGTCCACATGCTTGTTGATTCCCCCCAAAGAATTCTAACAGATTGGTGAGATATGATTTTTTACCAACACCATGTTGACTCTTCCCCAACAAATTATGTTTATATATGTGTCTGACAATTTTGTTCTGTACTATAGTTTCAACCAGTTTGCCCAGTACTGAAGTCAGGCTTACCAGCCCGTAATTGCCAAGATCACCTCTGGAGCCATTAGCTATCCTCCAGTCATGTGGTAGAGAAGCTGATTTAAATGATAGGTTACCAACTACAGTTAGTAGGTCTGCAATTTCACATTTGAGTTCCTTCAGACCTCCTGGGTGAATACCATAGAATCATAAAATCACAGGACTGGAAGGGATCTCAGGAGGTCAGTTAGTCCAGTCCCCTGCACTCATGGCAGGACTAAGTATTATGTAGACCAGTGGTTCTTGACCTGGGGTGCATGCACCCCTGGGGGTGCAAGATGTCCTTTCTGGGGGTGTGAGGCATGCCAGATTTTTTTAGAAGGTAAATCATCGAAAACACAAATTAAGCATAGTCACATAAGTACAACTGCTTTGTTTCATCAAACCTATGTATTTAACATTATACATTTTTTAAAGATTACTGTAATATACAAACAAAAATATATATCTAGGTTTAAACAACTAACCTACTTCAACGATTTTTGATAAGGGGGTGCAAGAACATATTTTGAGGACCAAAGGGGTACAGACTGCAGTAAAGGTTAAGAATCACTGATCTAGACCATCCATTTGGTCCTGGTGACTTATTACTGTTCAGTTAATCAATTTGTTCCAAAACCTCCTTTTATGACACCTCAATCTGGGAGGGTTCCTCAGATTTGTCACGTAAAAAGAATGGCTCAGGTTTGGGAATCTCCCTCACATCCTCAGCCATGAAGACTGATGCAAACAATTAATTTAGTTTCACTGCAATGGCCTTATTGTCCTTGAGTGCTCCTTTAGCATCTTGATCGTCCAGTGGTCCCACTGGTTGTTTGGCGGGCTTCCTGCTTCTGAAGTATTTTTTTTTTAAATGCTATTACTTCTTGAGTCTTTGGCTAGCTGTTCTTCAAATTCTTTCTTGGCCTTCCTCATTATATTTTTACACTTCCTTTGCCAGAGTTTATGCTCCTTTCTATTTTCCTCACTAGGATTTAACTTTCACTTTTTAAATGATGCCTTTTGTCTCTTACTGCTTCGTTTTTGGTTGTCTTACTATGTTTTTTTTAATTTGGGGTATACATTTAAGTTGAGCCTCCATTACGGTGTCTAAAAAGTTTCCATGCAGCTTGCAGGGATTTCACTTTTGGCCCTGTACCTTTTAATTTCTGTTTAACTAACTTTGTCATTTTTGTGTAGTCCCCCTTTCTGAAATTAAATGCTAGTGTTGGGCTGCTGTGGTTTTTTTCCCCACCACAGGGATGTTAAAATTAATTATATTATGATCACTATTTCAAAGCACATGGCTCATGAGCCACAGTTTGTCTACCCTGTGTCTAGATAATTATGAATATTGTGGATAAAGTGAATAAGGAAGTGCTATTTACCCCTTCAAATAATACATGAATCAGAGCTTACCCAATGACAGGTTTCAGAGTAGCAGCCATGTTAGTCTGTATTCGCAAAAAGAAAAGGAGTACTTGTGGCACCTTAGAGACTAACCAATTTATCTGAGCATAAGCTTTTGTGAGCTACAGCTCACTTCATCGGATGCGATGAAGTGAGCTGTAGCTCACAAAAGCTTATGCTCAGATAAATTGGTTAGTCTCTAAGGTGCCACAAGTACTCCTTCAGCTTACCCAATGAAATTAATAGGCAGCAAATTTAAAACAAACAAAAGTAAGTACTGGTATTTCTTTAAACAATGCACAGTCAACCTGTGGAACTTTTTGCTGGGGATGTTGTGAAGGCTAAAAGTATAACTGGGTCAAAAAAATGTGATATGTTTATGGAGGATAGGTCTACCAATGGGTATCAGCCAAGATGATCAGGGAAGCAACCCCATGGTCTGGGTGTCCCTCAACCTCTGACTGCTAGAAGCTGGGACTGGACGACAAGGGATGGATCACTTTCGGAGGCCACATGATCAGTAACTTGACCATTCCCAACAGTCTTTTACCCTGAATATTAATATGCACAGCTTCTCCCAGAACTGAAGTATTAACTCTTTCACTGCCAGCCCAGGGATACATCTGTGAACAGCATCACAATGTCCTAATGCAGAAACCCTGCATATCAGTATGAGTTAATTATGTTACAACTATAATTAACTGGAGTCATCATTAGTTATATTTTGAGCAGTGTATTTACACTAACTGTAGTATTTGCTGTATTTATAATTCTAATGCGGCCAAACAGTAAATTTGCTTAATATAGATTGTAAGCATCAAGACTTTAAAGATATGCATTGTAGATATAGACATAAATTGAATTTACATGGCATTTGGGTTTCAGGAATTGCCCAAGGTTGTATTCAGGATTTTAAAACTCATTCTAATGTACCCCATACTTCAAATTATTTGCAACCACCATCTGCACATTTGTGGAGTGTTATTGGGTCGTTTAAATCCATGTTGCTGGATTTGGTTGCTGTTGCTGGACCAGGCAGGTTGATAAGTCAGCTTTCCAGGGACCTTTGCATTAACTCTGGCTTCTCACACATAAAACTGAAGAGCAAAGCAAAAATATTTCAGGTGCAGCAGGGACCCAGTGCTGGGCTGTTGTATGAACTTAGATAGAATGCCTTCAAAGGCTTAAAAGCCTTGCTGCTGGAGGACAAATAGTGGTGAGAACCATAGAAGACCCAACAGCTATCTTCTATTCTGGCCCAAGGTCTGGAAAGGGATTTCACACTTCAGTGTTTTAGAGCAGGAAAAAAGGAGAGAGGGTAAAGATAGGGAAGGGCAACCTGGGAACTGTTTTGTCTGAAGCCTGTCAACTCAGAGAAATAGAGGAGTCATGAAAAGCAAAATCCAATTATGTATGTCTAGCATGTCACAACTGCCCTGCAACAATCTGAGCAGGGAAAACAATAACAAAGAGCTCTGAAATGGAAAATAAAAAGGACATGAACTGAAAACAGTTTGTTTAATTTCATATAGATATTGTGCCACAGTATACACTTTTGCATGTAGATGTACAATGTGCACCTATAAATCTATACAAAGAGTACACAATGCTGGCCTTGAAAGTAAATTTCCTCCTTACTTGTCTCAAACTGTATGGTAAATGTATAATTCATGTAGTGTAGCTGTTTGTCTTATTCCTTGTGAATACCAAGAATGCTTTCTTTACTTTCATAATGTAAATTGCAGAGTAAAGACTGCCAACGGATTAGAAAAAAAAGTTCCCCGAACTGACTGAGATTAGAGCTAGTCTAAAAGTTCTCTGTGAATGTTATTTTAATAGCCCTTCTTCTGTTTGCAAATAATTCATGATCTGATTCCTGACTTTGAAATTTGTTATGAATAAGTTTCACTGAGTAGTTTGAACCAATGTCTTTCAGACTATGGATTGTTGTTGTCTATTTGCTGTTTATAGTGTATGATTTGTCATCTAAGTCATATGGTATATCTTCTGTTCCTTGATGACATTTTAAATATGAGATTCATGACTAACTGCACACTAGCAACTAGTAAACAAATAAATACTACATATTGACTGTTCTGGGTAGAAATATAGGTTATGTTAGGCCAATTTACAAGGTATGAGGCTCTAACACACTGTTTATTTGCAGCATGCAACCAGCACCAACTGAGGATTTTTAAATGTAGGCTTAAAATATATTTTAAAATTTATTAATAACATTTGCTATTTTTGAATCTGCTTCTCCCTTTTTTGCACCTAGCCCTCAGTGTTTGACAGTTGTCAGCAATGTCATGAGCTATAGCAAACATCTAAAATGATATAAGGAATGTGGCTGTTCTGGAGCACAGTCCTGAAAATTGTTTACTGACATGAGTCGTCAGCGATCCCTCGGAGTTCAAGGATGATTGTCTTCCATAAAATGATAGCCAGTTATCACTAGTGGATCTGCAGATGGCTAATGAGACTGATCTGGGATCCACAGATCTTGTCACTATTCAGGCAGACATTTCTCAATGGAAGGGACAGATCTGGATTGTTGAGTCAGGCTGCAGCGCATTCTTTCCTCCTTTCCCATTTCTCCATTTCCTATTGTCTCTGTTGGATATCAAAATACTGGGATCCTTGCTACAAGGTCCTTTTCCATTTTGGTTGGTGGAGGGCTTGGGTTACCCATGAGTTTATGTCAATATTACACTTCTTCATGTTGGCTTTGATGGCGTCTTTGAAGAGGGGTTTTTTGGCTGCCCCTTATCCACTGGCCATGGCTTGTTGTGAGAACATGACCTGCTTTGGGAGTCGATTTTTCTGGCATTCAAATAACATGACCAGCCCAGTGGAGTTGGGGGTGGATGATCATAGCTTTATTGCTGGAGGTTTTGGCTTGGGATAGAACACTGATGTTGGTGTGTTGGTCATTCCACTTGATTCAGAAGATCTTATGGAGGTACTATTGATGGTATTGTTCAAGAACCTTATGGTGTCTACTGTACATGACCCAGGTTTTGGCACCGTACAAGAGAGTAGGGATAACAATGGCCTGATACACAAGAAGCTTGGTTTGATTCTTGATGTCACAATCTTTGAAGACATGATTTTGCAAGTGTACAAAAGCTGCACTGGCACATTGAAGGTGGTGTTGAATTTCCTCATCAATGTGAGCTTTCCACGATCAATAGTTGCCAAGGTAAAGGAAGAGCTCAGCATTATCCAGAGTCTCTTTATTGATCTGAATTATGGGAGTAGGATACTGGTGATTTGGAACCTGTTGGTGGAGTTCTTTAGTTTTCTTGGTGTTGAGCATGAGTCCGAGTTCATTGTAGGCCTCAGAGAAAGCGTCAACTATTTTTTTAAGATCTTCTGAGTGGGTGCACAGGGCACAGTCGTCTGCATATTGGAGTTCAGTGACTGATTTAGTGATTGTCTTTGTCTTGAATCAGAGATGAATGAGGTTGAAGACCTTGCCATCCAGTCTGTATTGGAGCTTGCCAATGATCAGAAGGAGAATGACAGCAAGGGAGACAGAGAAAAGAGAGAGAGCAATGACACAGTCTTGCTTAACTTCTTTCTTGGCTAAGAAGGGGTCCAATTCAGATCCATTGCTGATGACTGTCACAGACATGTTTTTGTGGAGGAGTTGAAGGATGTCAACAAATTTTGGCAGGCATGCAAATTTAAGGAGAATTTTCCACAGAGCCTCACAATTGGTGGAGGTTCATGGCTTTCATGAGGTTGATGAAGGCCATGTAAAGAGGTTGATGTTGCTCATGGCACTTTTACAGAATTTCAATGGCTAGTGAAGATAAAGTCAGAAGTACCTTGAGATGGTCTGAATCGGCATTGTGATTCTGGAAGGATTTCCTTGGCTAACAGGAGCAGCTGGTTGAGGAGAATTCTGGCAAGAACTTTTCCAGAGGTGGACAACAGGAAAAGATTTTTCTCCTTTCTTGAAGATGGTCACAATCATGGCATCTCTAAGATCAGCTGGGATTTCTTCTGAATTCCAAATCTTGAAGGTTAAGACTTGAAGCTGGGGAGCCAGTTCTTCTCCTCCTCCTTTGAAGATTTTGGTGGGGATGTCATCAGGTCTAGGTGTTATTGCTCTTCATCTGTTTGATGGCTTTCTTTACTTCAATTAATGTTGGTGGGGTTCTGAAATCATCCTGGATAGAATGTTGACATGAGTAGTCATTATTCAACCACATGACCATCCTTCCTCGTGGGACTAAGGTCCAGAATTTTAAAATTATTTAGATGCCTAAAGATACATCTAAGTACCCAGTGGGATTTTCAAAAACACCTAACCCAATGGCCGTTACTCAGGAAATCAGGGTTCAAGTCCTGTCTCTGTCACTGATTTCCTGTATGACCTTAGGCAAGTTACTCATGCTCAGATCCACAAAGAGAGTTGTGTGTTGCAACACTTCACTTTTAGGCACCTAGAAATTCACAGGAACAACACTTATCTACCAAGCCAGAGTTAGGTGCCTAGGCTCCCTCTACAATGAACGGAGAGAGAGAAGTACCTCAAAATACAATCCACAAAGACAGAATATGGGTGGGGAGCTGCCTAAGCCAGCCAATGTCAGATGCTGATGAGAAGGATATGTGCTAAGTTGCACATATCTCAGAATTCGGTGCCTAAAGGGCTGCAGGGAGGTACCTAGTTCTGCTTGTGAACCATGAACCCAGGAAAGATAGAAATTCAGCTGCTAAGTTTTGTTCAGGGCCTGATGTGGTAAGATGCTTAGAATCCACCTAACTCCACAAAACAGCCAGAGAGGAAGAGGGGGAAAACTTTCCCTGTAACCTTCAGTGCAGAGGTTAAGGTACTCACCTGGACTCTGAGAAACCCGTTCTTCAAGTCTGCCTCCTGAGTAAAAAGGATTTGAAAAGGGATCTGCCACCTCTCAGGGGAGTGCTCTAACCAGTAGACTAGAGTTATTCTAATACTTTCTCTGGCCCAATTAATATTTAATATTGAGTTATTTAATTAAAGTGGAACAACTTCAAAAGGAGGGACTGATGGAGCTCCACATCAAAATATCCCACATCCTAGTGCTTAGAGCACTCAACTGAGAAATAGTAGATCCCTGTTCAAATCCCTTCACCTCACTGGGCAGAGCGGGAACTTCAACCAGTGGTCTCCCATATCCTGGGTGAATACCCTAATCATGAGCTAAAGGCTTTAAGGGAGGTGGTCCTCCTCACTCCCCGGCTGTTTTGTGTGGAGTTAGGCAGCTTCTGAGCACTCCTACCAGATTGGGTCCTACCATGACTTAGGCAGCAGAATGCCTATCTTCCCCCAGTTCATGGATTGCTCTGGGGTTTAGGTGGGAGATAGACATCCTAATGCCTAGAGCAGGGCAACAGTGCAGAAACATAGGCACTTGAGACAGAAACATAGGCACTTAGGGAACTTTTACTGCAAAAACTTAGGTGCTGAGTGACTGGTCCAGATCCTCAAATAGACATTAGGTGCCTAAATACCTTTGAGGATCTGGGCCACTGTTCTTCAGTTTTCCCCTCATAAAGAGGGGCTAATACACTATAATGCTGTACCTCACAGTCGTGTTGTGAGGATAATTTCATTAGTGTTTGTGAGATAGTCAGACACAACTTCATTGTACTTATTATGTGGAGTGAATTTGGTTTGTGTAAGTAATGTGTATAGAACTAGGATTTCAGGTTTTACTTCTGTAATCAATTGATGAAGCTATAGAAACTTGAAGGGCTGTATTCACTTCCCAGTACATCTTCAAATATTAGTCAACTGTCCACATTTTTTTTCTGTTCATAGTTTGGGGAGTCAAACAGTTTTAAGTTTTTGTTAACAAACAGTATTTCTATTCATCTCCAAGGATTTATATCTGTTCCCCTTGTGGACACGTATAATTAGTAACCCATTTTCTTTATACAGGTATGCTTAACTATGCACTGCATCGAAAATAATCCAATTAACTATATCCAGTAACAGAGTTCTACTCAAACTTTTCCTTATGCCTGCACAGATCAGGTTTTGCTTGAAAAATTCCAGAAGTGTTTAATCATGGATCCTGTTTTCAGAAAATACTTACATACAGTAAGAGAATATTCATAATTGTTTAGGGACATATCTTATTTTGCATATCAAGGAAGATGAATGACTCATTCCTACTGAAGTACATGTGCCACTGATTGAAGATGTATGTTGACCTACAGGTGACTTAGGGGGCTATTCAACTTCCCATTCTTTTCTCTGCTTAGGTGAATTATATGCACAATGCAGTAAGCACAATTGGAAGGGGCTATTTTTTCTCTCTTGTCACAGATATCTCTTTAGACTGTTTTTGAACTGATTGTGAGAGTGATACCCAACTGGCTCACAGATACACACACAGGAGCACTTTACTGTTAATTTGCCAGTGAAGACTTTTATCTACCTCTGCATGTGTGATGACTCAGACCTTACATTCTCCAGAGACTAGAAATTGGCAGCACTGTTATTCCTGGAACTGCTTCCTATACAAGGAGATAATATGTAATTTACATAGTGAAAACATCAGTGTATAGTAAAGAAAACCTGCACACCACCTACTAACCCTAGGGAGGTACTGTGACTTCTCAAACATTGTAGAAGGCACAAAACCTCACTGAGCACTTTATCTCCCACATAATGCTTTGATTAACTTCCTTCTATTTTAGTCTGTAAGATTAATAAATACTAATAAACATTAAGTAATGCTGTGTTGCAACACTTAAAGACCCCAAATTTCCCTAGAGATGGGCAGGAGACACATTGCCCCAGCAGCCAGCCTAGAGGTTTGAAACACTCAATTATCCCCCTGGCTTCTAGGTAACAGGGGAAGAGGGATCCATTTCTGTACTTTTACACCAGCACTGTCCCCAGCACAGTTCTCCTAGTGTGCAAGAACAGAGCACAGCACCACCCTCACCCTGCAGTAATAAAGCCCCACTGGAACTGCTAGTGCAACCCACAAGTGCACGGGAGCCATTTTATGCCTAGCCTGCCTGTATATGGGTGAGATGTGGGAGATGGGGAGGAAGGGCTGGCTGTGATCTCTTCTCCTCTGTGCCATACTCTAAAGGTTGAGGCATCAGTTAGCTTTAAGTCTGTAGCTGTAGAATTCTAAGTAAAAAAAAAACCACTTTGCTCCAGGTAGTTTACTAAGGATAAGTAAACTCTCTAGCTAGGTGTTTGCCAAGAATGCAGTCTTGAGAATGCATTAGGTGATTTTTGCAGCAATGAAATCAAAATGTTATTTTTATTATGATGATTTTGCAATTCTAGGGATAGAAAGTTAACACAACTTACAGTCAACTCTCCCACCCTCCTTCATTAACAGAATTAAAGTTGAGCACAGGGATAAGAGTCAGAAAGTCCCGTGTTGTAATCCTGGTTTTGACACTAATTATCTATAACTTTGCATAGGTCACTTAACCACGCTGTGACTTAGTTTCCCCATACATAAAATAGGGCTAATTTGGTTGACTAGAAAATAATGAAGAAAATCCTTGTTTAAATTACACAATTAATAATAAAGAGTGAAAAAGAAGAGTGTTTCAATAGGGCAGGAGCCAAAGAACTGAACTACAGATTTCCTTTTCAAAAGCATAGTAGTTATCCCACCACCATCCAGTACCATTGTCCACAGACATTTTAAGAACCACTGCAAACTATGATCACTTTAACCTCTTTAAAATCTGCAGGGTGAGCACTTGTAGATCCATGAAGGAAACAAAAGCTTTCGGAAGTTTACAGTGTCTGCAGGCTGTGCTATCAGACATTGATTTAGTCATAGCAGTGAGAATGGAGCTGTTAAGCTCTGTGCACAATGCCTGCAGACCTTATGAACTCAAAACCAGCCAGCGGGCAGTTAATAAAGTCCACCCAAATTAATACAGAGGTAATCATATATCTTGTAGCCTGATTTTCAGAAATGCTGAGCAACTGCAACTACCACTGAAGTTAGGGACAGCTGTACGAGCTCAGCACCTCTAAAAATCAGGTTTCAGAGTAACAGCCGTGTTAGTCTGTATTCGCAAAAAGAAAAGGAGTACTTGTGGCACCTTAGAGACTAACCAATTTATTTGAGCATGAGCTTTCGTGAGCTACAGCTCGCTTCATCGGATGCATGCCGTGGAAACTGCAGCAGACTTTATTTATACACAGAGAATATGAAAAAATACCTCCTCCCACCCCACTGTCCTGCTGGTAATAGCTTATCTAAAGTGATCATCAGGTGGGCCATTTCCAGCACAAATCCAGGTTTTTGGGAGGGGGGTGAGGGGGTGAGAGAACCTGGATTTGTGCAGGAAATGGCCCACCTGATGATCACTTTAGATAAGCTATTACCAGCAGGACAGTGGGGTGGGAGGGGGTATTTTTTCATATTCTCTGTGTATAAATAAAGTCTGCTGCAGTTTCCACGGCATGCATCCGATGAAGCGAGCTGTAGCTCACGAAAGCTCATGCTCAAATAAATTGGTTAGTCTCTAAGGTGCCACAAGTACTCCTTTTCTTTTTTCTAAAAATCAGATTTCAGAGTAGCAGCCATGTTAGTCTGTATCCGCAAAAAGAACAGGAGGACTTGTGGCACCTTAGAGACTAACAAATTTATGAAGTGAGCATAAGCTTTCGTGGGCTACAGCTCACTTCATCGGATGCATAGAGTGGACAATACAGTGGGGAGATTTTATATACACAGAGAACATGAAACAATGGGTGTTACCATACACACTGTAACGAGAGTGATCAGATAAGATGAGCTATTACCAGCAGGAGAGCGGGGGTCGGGGGGGAAACCTTTTGTGGTGATAATCAAGGTGGGCCATTTCCAGCAGTTGACAAGAACATCTGAGGAAGAGTGGGCGGGGGAGGGGGGAATAGTTTTACTTTGTGTAATGACACATCCACTCCCAGTCTTTACTCAAGCCTACGTTAATTGTATCCAACTTGAAAATTAATTCCAATTCAGCAGTCTCTCGTTGGAGTCTGTTTTTGAAGTTTTTTTGTTGGAGAATTGCCACTTTTAGGTCTGAAATTGAGTGACCAAAGAGATTGAAGTGTTCTCCGACTGGTTTTTGAATGTTATAATTCTTGACATCTGATTTGTGTCCATTTATTCTTTTATGTAGAGACTGTCCAGTTTGGCCAATGTACGTGGCAGAGGGGCATTGCTGACACATGATGGCATATATCACATTGGTAGATGTGCAGGTGAAGGAGCCTCTGATAGTGTGGCTGATGTGATTAGGCACTATGATGGTGTCCCCTGAACAGATATGTGGACCCAGTTGGCAATGGGCTTTGTTGCAAGGATAGGTTCCTGGGTTAGAAAATAACAGAACGCCACTAGCCATCACCTTCAGACCCCAACTAAAACCTCTCCAATGCATCATCAAGGATCTACAAACTATCCTGAAGGACGACCCATCACTCTCACAGATCTTGGGAGACAGGCCAGTCCTTGCTTACAGACAGCCCCTGAACCTGAAGCAAATACTCACCAGCAACCACACACCACACAACAAAACCACTAACCCAGGAACCTATCCTTGCAACATAGCCCGTTGCCAACTGTGTCCACATATCTATTCAGGGGACACCATCATAGGGCCTAATCACATCAGCCACACTATCAGAGGCTCGTTCACCTGCACATCCACCAATGTGATATATGCCATCATGTGCCAGCAATGCCCCTCTGCTATGAACATTGGACAAACTGGACAGTCTCTACGTAAAAGAATAAATGGACACAAATCAGACGTCAAGAATTATAACATTCAAAAACCAGTCGGAGAACACTTCAATCTCTTTGACAGGTTTCAGAGTAACAGCCGTGTTAGTCTGTATTCGCAAAAAGAAAAGGAGTACTTGTGGCACCTTAGAGACTAACCAATTTATTTGAGCATGAGCTTTCATGAGGCTGTAGCTCACGAAAGCTCATGCTCAAATAAATTGGTTAGTCTCTAAGGTGCCACAAGTACTCCTTTTCTTTTTACCATTATCAAGCTAGATGTTAATGTGGCGAAGAGCATTTACTTCCACTCTGCCGCATGCTCACCTCCAGAAGGAATCTATTGTATATGTTTATATAGAGCGAATAGCTAAATGAAGCCAGGCTGCCAGGGAAAGTTTGATACCAAGCAGCAACTTCCTCCACTGCTTAAAGTTCCTGTACTCAGCTTTTTCAACTAGTTTGTAGCCTTGGGGTGCTTTTGGACTTCCCAATGGCTACTGGTTGTCTGTATAGCCATGGCAACAACAAGCAAGCAAACAAAGAAACCTCACTAGCTCAAGAACTTCCATCTGTGACTGAGCAGAAGACTGTACTCCTCAGTGGGGATAGAGTTAGACACAGTGATCCATGCACTCATGACCTCCAGACTTGTTTTTTTTTGTTTGTTTGTTTTTTAAAAAAAAAAACAACATTATATTTAAGACTAAAGTCACACACATAAGAGACTTCTTCCTGATCCAGAAAATGGTCAGGACTCCTGGTCCATGGAGGGCCCCAATCCTCAGGAAAGGCTTGGAAGGACTAGGCCTAGTGAGACTCCATAAGATTGTGTGCTTGGTCCGAGTCAAAGATGTGATGAACTTGAAATCTCAAGGAAATCCTTGGGTGGGGTTTTGTAGGACTGCTCTTGCCAGAGTCCATGTTAGGGATGCGGTGACCTCTGGTACGCTTATTAGCATGAGGGTAGGTTCTTTTATTGTTTTTTTAATAAGTTTGCTGTAATGCTTTTACCTTAAGAATAAAGGTGGCTTGCAGAGGAAGTGCTATGTAGTACCTTATCACTGTGGGCACTTACTCTGTTATCAGTAGGGCCCTACCAAATTCACAGCCATGAAAAGTGCATCACAGACCATGAAATCTGGTGCTTTTACACTATACCATATAGATTTCACATGGGAGACCAGCATTTCTGAAATTGGGGGGCCTGACCCAAAAGGGAGTTGCAGTGGGTCACAAGGTTATTTTAGGGGGGTCATAGTATTGCTGCCCTTACTTCTGTGCTGCCTTCAGAGCTGGGAGGCTGGAGAGCAGCGGCTGTTGGCTGGGCGCCCAGCTCTGAAGCCAGTGCCCCGCCAGCAGCAGTGCAGAAGCAAGGGTGGCAATGCCATACCATGTCATCCTTCAGCGCTGCTGCCTTTAGAGCTAGGCGGCCAGAAAATTGCAGCTGCTGACTGGGCAGGCAGCAGCGCAGAAGTGAGAGTGGCAATACAATACCAGGCCATCCTTACTTCTGTGCTGCTGCTGGCAGTGGCTTTGCCTTCAGAGCTGGGCTCCCAGCCAGCAGCCGCTGCTCTCCAGCTGCCCAGCTCTGAAGGCACCACCGCTGCCAGCAGCAGCACAGAAGTAAGGGCAGCAGTATCACACCCCCCTCTACAATAACCTTCTGACCCCACATAATTCCTTTTGGGGTCAGGACCTCTACAATTACAACACCATGACATTTCAGATTTAAATAGCTGAAATCATGAAATTTATTATTTTTAAAATCCTATGACTGGGAAATTGACCAAAATGGACCGTGGATTTGGTAGGGTCCTAGTTCTCAGTCTCTGAAAGGAAGGCAAGCAAGCTTGGTTAGGCAGATTAGGTAGAGCCCCCTTACACTATAAGGGGACTGTGCAGCCTGGAAATACTCCAGTCAGAATGGAGTGAGATGAGGATCTCCACTCGAGATGTAATGACCAGGGGAGCTGGAAGCCTAACATGGGTGACTCTTGCTGGACCATAGAGGGGAAATACAGGTGCAGTTCCCTGAACTGTGACAGTAACTTCCACTAGTTCAGGAGTAAGTTGAATAGGTAAAATATTTGACCACACCATATACCCCCAATACTTCCTTTAAAGTAGGACTTTATCATATCACTTAATGTAGTTAGTCTAATTAAAAAGAAATAAAGAAATAGAGTGGGTTCAAGATATACTGCGAAATAATCACGTATATGGACTTAGGCTGTTCAAACATTTGTCAGAGACTTACAAAAACAACTTGGATTTGAAAATTGTCTATTTGCTCTTTGCCTGAAGAAACAGCAGAAAGGCGAAATTCATCTTGGCTCACATTACCAACCTTTCAAATTATGTTATATCCTCACACTGAAAACCCTATTAGGCTCTTTGTTTGAAGGCTTCTCTTCCTTTGCCCCAAGCTTTTTGAAAATACTAATCATTTGTTACACAGAGACAGGAGTAGTATGGTTGCTTTGCCCTTCCAAAACAAAACCTTGATTTGTGGTATTTATTGCAAGAGAATAGGAAGAATTAGATTTACCGAATTAAAAATAAATCACATGGACATGCCCATTTGCAATTAAAACATTGAAACAGGACTTTTATTTCATCAGATTCTTCTTAACTGAGACAAGTGATGCAGTTTAATTATAAACCAGCAGAAGGTTCATTTAAACAGACAGTTCTCAACAGGACCTTTGATCTTTCCACTGACCAAGGATCTTTCCACTTCTTAGTCCAAAAGCCAGCTGCCTCCTTCCATTTCCTTACTTCCCTCAGGAAAAAGTGTATTAGTTGGTGATATTTGTCAATCGAGGGATGATATTTGGAATTAAATGCCTGACAGTTAAATATTTTTTTTCATTGTCAAATAGATGGGGCCAGTAATCTACACCTGTCTCTGAGAAATTGGTTTAGTTGGCTTAAAACTTAAATTCTTAAATGGGTTAATAAAAGATAAAAGGTGGAGGGAAAATTACTAGTTTTGCAGCAAAGTAACCCAGAGCAGAGTTTGTGCATTGCCCTATCCCATATGGTTAATAAATGGATGCTCACTTAGGGTTCAATCCTGCAAGGTCCAAAGCATTCTAGCCCCAATCCAGAAAAGCATTTAGGCATGTTCTTATCTTTAACCATCTGAATAATCCCATTGAAATTAAGCACACGCTTAAATGCTTGGCTGGAGTATTATAGTAGTGCTTGGCCCCTTGAAAGATCAAGTCCATAGATACCAGTGCCTGTTTGCTTTAGGGATTCACACTATGATGACAGCACAAGGTAAATTTGGATAATCTCTCTATTCCATTATAATCTATTGTGATGCTCTGTACCTCGGGGGAACACCCAGCACCTCATGTTCATCCTTGTAAAATGATTGTGTGGTATGCAGTACAAAGTTTGTCATGTTGGATGTCTTCAGAAGGCTCCTGATGCACTGAGCATTGTCTTTATAGTGATGTTATAATAATTGTTGTTATAGTAATGTTAGAGGTTATAATTTCATGTATATGGTTGTGAGGCTGAAAATGTGTCTTTATGGCTTAAAATAAGGCCAGGCAAAAACTCTCCAAGAGAAGAGAGGCAGTTCACACCTCATCCGGGCATGTATGGGACAAACCCAGCCCAGCCTCACAGGAACAAAGGGTGCTGGCCTATGCAGCAACAAAAGGATCTGTTGGATTCTCGAGTGAGTCACCCCACTTCCTTTGGTCAGTTTGGGACTGCGTTGAGGTAATACTCACCTGACTCTGAAGGGCGGCGGTGGGGGGAAGTCAGGAGGAAAGAAAGAACATGATAAAAGAGAGAGACTTTGTCATGCTCTTCCTTTCTCTGTTCCACCTACATCCACAGACACCACACCAAGCAACTGAAGCACTGATCAAAGGGGAGAGCCTGGCGGAAGAGCAACCAGCCAGCCTGTGGTGAGAAGCATCTAAGTTTGTAAGGGCATTGAAAGTGTTAAGATCATCTTGGAATGTGTTTTGCTTTTATTTCATTTGACCAAATATGACTTGTTATGTTTTGACTTATAATCACTTAAAATTTATCTTTGTAGTTAATAAATCTGTTTGTTTATTCTACCTGAAGCAGTGAGTTTGGTTTAAAGCATGTCAGAGACTCCCCTTGGGATAACAAGCCTAATACATATCAATGTCTTTGTTCAATTGATGAACTCATATAAGCTTGCAGCGTCCAGCAGGTATAACTGGACACTGCAAGACAGAGGTTCCTAGGGTCGTGTCTGGGACTAGAGATATTGGCTAGTGTCATTCGGTTGCATAATCCAAGGAGCAGCTTACATGCCAGAGGCTGTGTATGAACAGGCCAGGAGTGGGGGTTCTCACAGCACAGCAGGGTAAGGCTGGCTCCCAGAGTGAAGGATTGGAGTGGCCTAGCAGATCACCGGTCCAGATAACACCAGAGGGGAACGTCACATCTATACTTTTTGGTTCTCCTGTGCCATCACACATTTTTAATGAAGAATTGCAGGGGTGAACAAATCTGTAGTCTCTGCAAAGCTCATATGTTTTCTCTGAAGATCTAATAGTCTGAAGCAGTGCAAGACTTAAAAGGAGAAAATTCCAATGGTCGAGCAGGGAAGAAAGGTTAAGTTAAATGAACTGACCAAAATCCTTAGACATGTTCTGGCCAGGAATTAGTGAGGCGTTATCAACCACTTATTTTATAAAGGACAGTTCTCCCATCCCGACTTTAAGTCCCCTTTAAGCTCCTCACAGAGATCAAATAACATTTGTTTGTCAAATCTGTATGTATGAAAAACCTGTTCCTCTATTAGACCTAAAAGAGAGAGTATGCTAAGCTCTATAAATCCTGTTAGAAGGATAAACCTTCCTAAATCTTTTCCTCTGTCTCTAGTATCACAGCAGCAGCATTTTTCCTAGTTCTCAGCCATTCTCCTTGTGCTGTGACTTTCAAGCTCAAGACTGAACAAGTCAAATCAATCTAATAATTGCTTTGCCATGTGTTCATTGAATCTGGAAATGCTCAAAAATTAATAACTCATGAATCCTCACTAAAAATTCAAAATGCACAACTAAATCTTATCACCACTCATTTCACTCTAATGTGGAAGTCTACCTGTGCTTTTATTCACCCACAAAATGGGCCCAGTTATTGTGCTATGATTTCCTATCTACACATTCATTTCCCATTTTGAGGCAGATGAATGGCATGATCATTTTTGAAGAATCAACCCAGAATGTCCAGGCAAAGTGTAGTGCAAATGAATAGTTCAGCCTGTTGGAAAGCAGTAGGAAGTGCAAGGGTAGATGTGTTATTAGCATAGAAGTAGCTGTGCTAATGAGCTGATTTAGTGTTGATATACCTCTAGCCCGATATAACACTGTTCTCGGGAGCCAAAAAATCTTACCGCTTTACAGGTGAAAGCGCGTTATATCAAATTTGCTTTGATCCACCGGAGCACGGAGCACGCAGCACCCCCCACCCCCAGAGCACTGCTTTACCACATTATATCCGAATTCATGTTATATTGGGTTATGTTATATTGGGTGTATATATTAGCCTTTGAGCATGCTCACTATGAATTAGATATTTGTAGAAGTTGTCTGACTGGGCAGCTGATGGAAATCATGAAAGTTCTGGGACTTCTGTCAAACCAACAGTGCACACTAAACATTATGACTGGTATTTTCAAAGGAGGGTAAGGGAGATAGTTGCCAAAATCTTGTTCAACATCCGTGAGATTTGGGCACCTATTTGACTTAGGCTCCTGTTGAAAATCTGAGCCTAGAGATGTCAGAAGTTTTACTGAACCAGAGAAGGAGCATTTTCTTCCTCCAAGCCCAGTGGAGTTGCAGAATAAAAGCCCAGGAAAAGAACATGTAACATTTTTGACAGTAAAATTTTTCTAATTATCATAGGGGCTAAAGAACAAGCACAGAAAGTGAAGGTACTCCACATGGCAGGACCAACAGCATTGCAGATACATAAAACTTTTACAGGGAAGATGGAAAAGGAGGAAGGTTTGGACAGGTTATAGATACAATGGCTAAATAGCATAATCCCAGGAAAAGGAGTTATTTCTGAGACTTTTGTTATTTGATGGCAACCAATGGAAATATGCTTCTGTTAATGATTTAAAGTTCAAATGTGAACTTGGGGCACTATGTGATCCCTTATTTTATTTTATTTATATAGTGTAGGCATAGTCGTCTAGCCAAGCGATGGCATCTTCAGAAACCACAAGTTGAGAACATCTATCCTACAGCACTGCCAGGACTAATGTATTAAAAGTTATTTCTAAGTGCCTGAGCAGTGTGTTAACACACACACACAAACACACACACTCACTCACACTCACTCTGTGGGCACTGACCACATTTAGCTCTGTGGAACTTGCCACAAATACAATGAGAGATTACTTGGACTCAACAATGCAGAGTCCTAAATGTGAGTGTATAGAACAAAAGATAACCACATAAGATTTAGAAATTGATAATATGTTTTTCCAAGGAAAGACAGACTTTTTCACTATGATATTGTTTATTAAGTAAACACTACTGGGGAGAGAGAGATGTGTAGAACTAATCTAAATTGAATTTTCATATATTTTTCCTACTCATGATATCTCCTAAGTTTCTGTGACAAAGCTATTGAACTGTTTCACATAAAATGAAAAACAAACAAACAAACAGATGTATTGTTGTTCTGATAGCAGGTTGATAAAGGCAAAGTAGTGATAGTCCAGTCTACATTATAACAACTATTTTGTTGGAAAACTAGGTTAAAAGACAGCTCTCTATAATGTCTGAAAAAAGGTTTGGTCTTGTAGTGCACAATGGAGCAAGCTGTGATTTTCAATCATGTGCCTTAACCATACTACAGCCTTTATAATATTGCAAGTAAAATACTGATATTCTGAAGACAAATACATTCAAAATTTTGAGACACTCTGATTCTATGACAATGGGGGCAATCAGATATGGATGAATAGATGGGTCCATGCATTTATAGAAAGCTGCTCTGGATATGAGGGCCAATGTTTTAAACTATCCCATTTTTAGTGCCCAAGTTCTTTAAGGTACCAGATGTTCAGAGAGTAGGTGGTCTGAGGGTCTTGAAAAGAATGCTCCTTTAAAGATGTCTCAAATTGGCACGTAAACTATCATTAATCTCCTCTGAAAATCTTTGCCAGAGAATACTGCAATATTTAAAGGAACCACTGTTTTGTTAGTTGTCTAGTTCTTACGCTTAGAATTTCCTTTCTGTTGATTGACAATACATCAGTAAAAGGAGAGCTATATCTTTGCAAAAAACAAAATAACAAACAACAGAATCATTATGAAAGCTTTTCTGAAAGAAAATTGTTTCCAAGGTAGCTATTTTAAAAATCAAAAAAACATATCCAGTAGCTGCAGAAAGAGCAGTCCATATCCCAGCCTTGTATGTGATTAGCTTTTTAAGAATTGTAATGAAACATGTAAACTTTTTAGAAATACAATTTATTATCACTGGAGAATTCTACTGTATGGACATTGTTACATAAAATAACTACCAGAACTCTGCAAGCTTCCACATAAAAACTCTGCACCAGTAGTCTTCTGGCTGTAATAAAAATTCACATTGAAGACAATTCAATACCCTAATCACTCATGAAAAGTGCAGGTAATGAACATAAGTAAGCAATAACGTGTGACAGGGTATATTCATTGGCCAATATATGCCCTTCTTCCCTGAGCCAAGACACAAAGGTGCAGTTGGAGGTCTTAAACCCAAAGTGTGCATTGATTTGTTAGTATATGCACATCTTAAAATGTGGTATGGCGCTAACATAATTCTTACATTTCAATTTTTTTTCTCAATAAATTAATTTATAAAATCTTAATCTGCTAAAGATAATAGTGCCATTTCAATGTGGTAATTTGATACAATTACAGACTGTGTGGTTGGAGTTGCACATTTTTTGTAGGACCATGAACATTAAAAAAAAAACAGTTTATTATGCCGCCACTATCAATATGTAGCTGCTATAACATCATAGAGTATGTGGTTATATCAAAGGTAACTACACAGTCAGCATACATGGGACAAGTTTAAATTTGTCTGTAGACTTCTCTTCTTTGTTTCCTTTCTCTTCTGCCCACTCCTTTCTTCCCTCTGTTTGTCTCTCCCTACCCACCCTCTTAGCTAACAAACACTGAGAATGAGGTTCAGAAAAGTAATCCGTTTTTCCACAGTAGTGGTGTTTGAAAGTTATTTCACTCATTTCCCAATTTCTGATGTGAATTCCAAGTGGAAGCAATTTTGTGCCTGCCCACATTGTCCATCAAAGTCAGCAAGCTTCTGTTTTCCTTATAGGAAATGGCTTCTAGATTGCGGCCTATCAAGCCAACTACAGGGACCTTTCAGTAACATTTTTTAAATGCCTGAGACATTAGGGCATTCTCACCAGGCATGGTGCTTCTCTTTCAGAAAGATGCCTGACCAGCAAGTGCTCAATACAGACTGCTCAGGAACTCAGAAAATGTCCAGACAGATGTTAGTATTTCCTCTTATTGAAACATCAGCTGACGTGTAAAAAGAAAAAAGATCAGTTTGTCTGCTCATATTAGCATATTCTTTCAGGAACTACAAGGCAATAAAAAGCAAATATGTTGCATTCTGAATATAGACCCACATCTTCAAAGGCAGTTGGGTGCCTGACTCCCACTGAAATCAACAGGAGTTGTGTGCCTATATATCTTTGAGGATCTAGGCTATAGTGTAAAAAGTTCTCAGCCATGGTTTATCTTATTTCCTTATGTACTTCATTAGTCAGATTCCTGCATAAAGAAGTGACAATGGCTCACAAAAGAAAGCGAAAAATCAAGATTGTGATAAAAGTTAAAGAAATAATATATGGAATATCCCCTCTCTCCACCTACCTGCATAAGGCTGATAATGAAAAAAGAGTGCTACACTGTCTTTAGAAGCCTGGCTCCACTCAGTCATTTTTCTTATCTATATTCATGGGTTTTTCAGGGACCAAGTAGTTACATGTCAGAATGATGAGTCTCAACCTTGTTTCAGGATAAGGCATCAATCTGCCGGTGCGCACCAGAGTCTGACCTGATAGAATTTAAGAGATACTATAGGCCCTGTGATTCCTCTACAGAATGTAATTCTGAACTCAGTGCTCAGTGATGGACAAGATATTCTATCAAAGCTGCCTCTCAGTTCGGCCAAGAGATGTCCCAGGAGTATATCTTTGAAGGTTTTGCCAGTCTGTGTTTTTGTGGATACCAACAGCGCTTTTACAATTGACTTTTCCCCTCTGCCCAGTATGTAATCTCTTGTTTTTATTCTATTTTACCGTCTGAAGACACCTCCACCCCCCGCCCTCCCCCCAGCCAACGGTTTGCTGCACCTAAAACTGTCCCCTTTTCTTCATTATCTTTTAGAATCTGGGACTAAAAATATGCTGCAGGATATATCAGAGAAGATGTACATTTGATATTTCACTTAAACACGCTCTCTTCCTATTATGAACTATGCAAGAGGCACATCATTAACTCCAGACCTATTTGTCATTGTGTGGGCTGAAATTCATGGACAGTGTTTGCATTCAAGTAGTCAAAACCTTGAATGTTCTTTATTCGCAATATAAATCTGGAAATACATAGTCCTTTCTAAGTAAGTTGAATGGTGAATCAAAAAGAAAAGAAATTATTTTTAAGATTAAGAAATGTCTGTAGTGAAAGATGTCTCTTCCAGGATACACAGCACATTTTTTCCTAATTATTCCTCAGTTTTATTGTAAGCCATCTCAGAGGATAGAAAGTGAAGGACAGTTTTAAATTAAAAGACTCCCCAAGGAATAAAAGCATGAACGGAACAGACTCAGGATTCGCTGTGCTGTTGGAGATGCACAATGGTCAAATGAATTTAATCCAATAAAGATTTCAAAACCAGAAAGGTAGATGCAGTCCAAAACAATTGCAGAGTGTAAAGGTGCATCTAGTAAAGGACCTGGAATTAGGTCAATTATATATAATTGAAGTTTACTAATAGAATTCTACTCAAAGAAAATGAATATATATTAACATTGCCAGCTCAAATGCGTTTATTCAGCAAATATTTAAATAATATTTTTCTCTTAGAAGTCATTCTGACTTTTGAAGAACAATGCTTGTTGTTAAACCTTAAATAAAATCTAAATGTGTTTAGAATGCAAAGTCACATTTCAATTAACTACATTATGATTTCTATTTGTTTTCATTGCTATTTTGTAACTCTTATTATACAAATTGATCCTATTCTGCTGCCCAAATTTTCCTCCTAGCTATAGGGAATACTGTATCATAGTCCAATTAATTAACAAACATGTACTCTGTTGAAGATGGCAGAGGCAAAGTACAGTTTATACATCATAGACGAAACATACATACCTTCTAAATTCTAGACGATCAATTTATGTTTAGGTCTCAGCTACATTGTTCCACCACTATATGTTTCTCTCAAATGCTGTTCAAACTGATCCCTGACTCTACAGAACAAGTAGGGATGCAGGGGAAAAGCAAAAGAAGCCTTCATCCCTTGTATTCCCTGCATAAGAATATGCACAATTACAATCCCTGAATTTATAAGAGCACAGGCAGGTATTGCTTCCATCCCAGCATCCCCTGCTGCACACAGCAGCCCAAAGGGGCATGAAAGAGCTAGGAGGCAGAGGCACTGCTAAAGGCAATTTAAATATTTTGTAGTAAACACAGATGAGGTCAAATTTTACTGCCTAAAAGTGAGACAAAAACATTTTCACACACACTGGTTGCATACACAAACTTTGAATTTGTACACTCAAGGGGGCATTTTGGTATACAAAGTGGGTAACTGATGAGAGTGCAGTCTAAACAGTTGAAAATAATTTGCATCTGCCATTAATTGCTGGCTCCATTAAATTTGCACCCACAAATTCAAAGCCATCTTTCAGAAAATGACACTACCGAGGTGATTGAGGTCCGAAAAGTGTGTGTGTGGGGGGGCTAATTCGGTTTCCTCTGAAGCAATATGGAGTTTGCTATTGACTTTCTGCAGTGATTCTTGCAATATTTTGTGTTTTACTTAATGCCCCAACTCCTGCAGACAAGTGACTGCATGAGAATCACAGCTAAAGTTTTTTTAAAAAGGTTTTAACCCTCATGGTTGCAGAGGAAAGCATAAAGATATGACAGAGTGCACCCAAAAGGGTCAGAAACCAGAAAAGAAAAAGAACCCAGCACTTTAAATATATAATTTTAAGCCAACCCCATAATATGTTTGAGTCTGACTCATGATTTTTGAAGTCAGCGGTACTGTTCTTAGGAACAGTTAAATAGAAAAAGGAATGTTTAACAAGTTCTTTTTAAAAGTTAAATTTCAGTTGAATTTATTTCTATTAAAATGTGTTTGTTTGCTTGGGTTTAAAAATTCTCCTACCATGCTTCCAATCAAGATATTGTAGCATCGTGCTAGTACATGAGAACTAGGCAGTGAAACCAATTTTCATTACACAAGCTGAGTAAAATGCAAAAAGTATTGGAGACGAAAAGTGTATTAAACTTTTACTATTCTTTCAGTTTCAGAAATCTAAGGAGTTAAAGAAAAAGGATTGAGTTTTTAAAAATATGGTCTTTAATCTAGCAGTGTACCAAGATGGAAAATGAAGACTTTTGTCTCTGAGTAGCAGGTAAGTTGAGCTGAAAATAACTTTAATAAAAAATCCAGTTCAAAAGGAAAATGAATCAAGACAATTATTATAGCATGAGAAAAAAAGTCAAGAATCTGTCAATGGATGCATTGGAAATGGTATTTCATTTAGATTGTGCTAAAGGGTAGTTAAATTCCTTATTAGCTGTCCAAAATTCATCAGGTGGTTATTGGCCTATGTTAAATTCAAAGTCTCTAAATGAGTTCATAAATACTCACATATTTAAAATGAATAATGAAAATTCTGAAAGTCACTTACATTCAAGCAAGATTTCTACTAAATGTTAAAACAAAGGAATATATTTTTAAGTATTGTAATCAACCACCATTTCAAAAGATAACTTTTATCACTGAATGACATAATTTAATAATAGACAAGTTCTTTTTGGTTTGTCCATGAATGCAAGAACTATTCCTGTGGTGCTTAGAACCCTTTTTTTCTGCTCTAACCTACATTATGGGTATAAGCATATTCATATACTTTATTTTAAAAATCTATATATCTACCAGCTCTCTGGATGTATTACCTTTCCACCTCAAATATATTTGCTCTCAGTATTCAGGTTTATAATGAACCCAGAAAAATCAATAATTATTCTCTTAAATAATTGAACACCTTGAGTCAAGCTTTAGACTTCTTTTTTTAAGGATCTATTGATTTAAATCTTGGGGGGAAAAATGCTTGCCAGAGAACCATTATCTCAGGCATGATTAATTAATTTTCATCTGTAGTGTATCTCTTGCCAGCTTTTCCACAAGTAACTATTTTTCAGGAATAAACAGTTTTCTTCTTTCAATTGAAAGAAATATAGGGCTTATGAAACATATGGCAAGACTGTCTAGCCCAGGTTGAGGCTATTTTACAATACAGGTCAAATTTAGGGCCCAATCCAACCCCACCAAAATAATGGAAATACTACCATTGATTTCAGAAGGAGATGGATAGATCCTTTCTAATAACTCCACCTTTCTTTTTAGGATCTTTATGCATGCCTAAGAGTAGAGACAGATGCCTTAAGTAAAGGGTAGGAATATTATTAATGAGTGAAATGCTGGAGGAAGATAATATTCAAGGCCACTAAAACTTTGCTGAAACAATGAAAACAGTGTAAACAATTTAAAAAAAATAAAAATAAAAATAAAAAATATCACCAGAACTTTAGTATTTACCTGTGACTGTTTCTTTGGTTTTAAAGAACACACTAAGAAAGATGCTAAGGCCAAACATGATCAACTGGGGAAAATATTATGTTAGAAACCTGTGCTAACTGCTACATGCTGGTGATTGTATTCTGTTTAGTATAATTATTTGTATTACCGTAGCACCTTGGAATCCAAGGCATGGGCCAGGATTCCATTGTGCTAGGTGCTGTACAACCAGGAAACAAAAAGACTATCTGTCCCAAAGAGCTTGCAGTCACTGCAAGATTAAAAATATTATGGGCCTTATTCTGAGCTCACATACACTTACATCAATGAAGTTACATCAGTCTAAACCCAGCATATGTGAGGTCAGAATAAATCTCTTGGACTTGCAGTTTATACAGACATGTTTAATTTTTTATTATAGCTAAACTGAATGCAGCTGGCCCAAACATGGTTTTATTTGTCCATTTGAAACAGTCTTGTATACATGGAGTAATTCCATGGACTACACTGTAAGGGAGATCAGAATCTGATCCCTGTTTCCAGTCAGTGAAGGTTTGTCCATTTGTCCTCAGAAACTTTTTATCATTTTCTTTGTATGTAGTCTTGACCATGATGCCAAATTAATCAGCTTGTGACTAAAAGTTGTTTCTCCATTGAATAGATACAACCTAGGCATGGACAATACAAACTCAGTGCACCTTGGGGAGGAAGAAGCAAAGGTGATGTTACAACACAATTCCACACTTCTTGATCCTAATGGGAAGCCAGAGGTTATTCTGATCCTTGACTTAGTTTACTGCAGCTCTAAGGTGCCATATACGAGCCTGGGATCACAACACACTCTATCCACAATCCATCCTGCTCCTGGCTAAGATGGCTAGGAGCAGGTGGTATTTTCCTACATAAGGGGAATGTTTCAGCTGGCTGTCAAAGCAAGCTCTCCATCCCTTTGCACCGCCACAAGCAGGATTTGACCCCTGCAGTTTAAACAGAAGTTTCTGTGCCTAGTCCACTATTTGACTAAGAATCTAAACATCCAACCTAATGTCAGTTCAAAGAGTGGCAGCGAAGGAGGCGTCTTCAGCTGACATGATTCTGATTGCACTTTATGGATTCTCAGCAATCAATATAGATTCCAAGGCAAGAAGGGAACCAGTGTTACCATCTAGTCTGACCTCCCGTATAGCACAAGCTATAAAACGTCCCCTCCTAGACCATATCTTTTAGGGAAAAAAATCCTGTCTTGATTTAAAAATTCACCATGAAGCTTTGTAAATTTTTGAATGATTAAATTACCCTCACTGCTAAAGATTTACATTTTATTTCCAGTCTGATTTGTCTAGCTTCAACTTCCAGCCATCGGATTGTATTATACCTTTCTCTGCTAGACTAAAGAGCTCATTATTAAAGACTTGTTCCTCGTGTAGATACTGACAGACTGTAATCAAGTCAACCCTTAACATTCTCTTTGTTAAGCTAAATAGACTCAAGGATCTCAATCTATCACTATCAGGTCTGTTTTCCAATCCCTTAATCTTTCTTGTGGCTCTTCTCTGAACCCTCTCCAATTTATCAGCATCTATCTTGAATTGTGCCCAGCAGAACTGAACACAGTATTCCAGCAGCAATCAGACCAGTGCCAAATACAGAGGTAAAATAATGTCTCTACTCCTACTCAAGAGTCCTCTGTTTATGCATCCAAGGATCACATTAACTCTCTAGTCCACAGGGTCACACTGGAAGCCCATGTTCAGCTGGTTATTCATCATGAACCCCCTGATCTTTTTCAGTCACTGCTTCCCAGGATAGAGTCCCCTATCCTCTAGGTATGGTCTACATTCTTTGTTCCTAGATATATACATTTACATTTAGCCATATTAAAATGCATGTTGTTTGCTAGCACCCAGTTTACCAAGCAATCCAGATCTCTTTAAATCAGTGACCTGTCCTCTTCATTATTTACCAGTCCCCCAGTTTTTGTGTCATCTGCACAGTTTATCAGTGATGATTTTATATTTTCTTCCAGGTCATTGATAAAAGTGTTAAATAGAATGGGTCCAAGAACCAATCCCCGCAGGACCACACTGGAAACACACCTGCTCAAGGACCACTCCCCATTTATAGTTTCACTTTGAGACCATTCAGTTATCTAGTTTTAAGTCCATTTAATGTGAGCCATGTTAAGTTTATATCATTCTAGGGTTTTTTAAATCAACATGTCATGCTGTACCATTTCAAGCACCTCTCAGACCTCTAAATATGTTATGTCCACACCATTAAGTCAATATCATATTTATCAAACAATTATAAGTGTATCAATCCATGCTAGTTACTATAGACATTTTTCATTCAAAAGTAATGATGATATTATCTCAACAGTTAAATCTTATAACTGATGATAGAATTTTGACTGATTGTGGGGGTAGATGAGAGAATATTAGCTGCTTGTAGAAGGGTGACCTCAGTGTTGGAACTCCTCCCTGTGCCTGGGAGTGACATAATAGCTCTGTCCTTTCTAGCACCCCCTGCCAATGGTTGCTCTGGTCCTTCACTCAGGATTTTCGGGTCTTATCCCCTTCTCAGGGTCCTCAAATCACACCCTCAGTAGCTGGTAGGAGAACCCAGGCTCTCCTCCCGCTACATTGGGTTCCAGTCCAAGGACCCCACCACAACTTCTCTAGATTAATCCTTATTTCAGGACAGGACTCACAGGGCTCTCCCCTGGAATCCCCCAATAAAACCCCAAACTAAATCCCAGACAAGCCCATTTCTGCCCTCCTTGAGCATCACCTTTCAACCCTCTCAGTTCCTCAGTTGAACACCTCCGAGGGCTCTCTCCCTGCAAGTCCTGAGCCTGCCCTTTTGTCAGGGCATGCCATCCTGGAGGCTACTTTGTTGCTCTATGGCATCTTGCTAGACTTGCTTCTCAGGAGAGGAGAGGATCCCCTGAGCCAACTATCCCCCTGGGCTTCCTCTTCAACTCTGCCAGTCTATCCACTCTCTTGTGGCAGGTACTTCAGTATTCTTTTCCCCTCTCTCTGGGGACATCTGTTATTCTGAGCTTCCTTTCTTAATAGCACCACCCAGCTTCTTCCCAACTGGGCTTCATCTTTAATTAGGTCTGGCCCACCTGCCAGGTACAATCCAGTGTGTTAATTGGCCCTAACACTTTCCCTGCCTGTGGGGGGTACAAACCCTTTTACACTGGTTAATTAAATAAACTTGTAGGATACTGAGATACACTCATGTAGGTTTATGTTATTTTGTTGACAATGTTCTCCTTGTCTATCTTTGCTAGCTGTTTTATTACCCTTACATGAATATTTTCTTAATTAAGAGTGTTAGAGTGACAGACTATACTCCCGTGTTCACACCCTATACACTACTGTAATAATCTTTGTCCAAAGAATGCCTTGTAAGGTATCATTTGAAAACTCATCATTTGCTGGTCAGTATTGTCCTAGTAAAATATGTGTGGTAACCTGCATGTGCAGTTATACATACAATAATATTATTAACACATGTTCCAATCCCCCCAGCCCTGCCCAGTCAGAATATAGGTCTGTCCTAAACAAAGGAAGGAATGTGTGTTTGCCTTAATTTGCATTTAAGCAGTAAACAGAGTCATCAAGGAGGGAGAGAATATGAAGGAAATTGAAACAGGTGAAAAAAACAAAAGGGAATATCCTTTCACCTACACTCTTTGTCTCCCGGGTCTCAGCTGGACGTATTCTTCAAGAGTGGGACTGAAACTATAAAAACGAAGGACAAACACCCCGAGGCACACACACCGCTCTCTCGCTGCCTATTGCATTCACTGCACTTAGAGAGACAAAGGAAGCAGCTGCTGGACTCTGGGGGAGGGGTCCTGACCTAAAAAGTTTGGTCCATAAGATTGCTGAAAGCATATTGTGATAAACTTTGCTCGAATCTCATACAGTTTGCTAAGTTAGGCATTAGACAACGTTTTACCTTCATTTTTTTCTTGTAACCATTTCTGACTCTTACGCCTCACTATTTGTACTCATTTAAAATCTCTTTGTATTTTACTGTTTTATCTAACCCAATGTGTTCAAGTTGAAGTGTCTGGGTAACTCCATTTGGTGTAACAAATTGTGTGCATGTTATTCCCTTAAAGGAATAATGGACTTAACATATTTATACTGCCTAGGAGAGTGCTGGGCAGTACAGGTCATATATTTCTGGCTGATTTTTCTTGGAGTGTATTGGGGTCACCCTGTGGAAATCTTTAAGGCTGGTAAGAGCCAAAGTGTGGCTGGCTGGCTCGCTGCAGCACATCACGGGGAGTGATTTACATGCTGGAGGTTGTTTGGTGGCTACAGCACCCCACATTACAGGACAGGGGTGACACAGCTATTCATTAGTCTGGATTCTACTCTGGTATGTTGCTAATTGATAATCCTTTGTTAAAGAAAACTATGCGTTTGACCTTCTGACATAATGCAAAAACAAAGCTTGCTTGTTTCTGGAATCACTTCTGCCACAGCTAAACACAGAAGAGTAGCACAGTGTTATGAGACGTCAGTCTCAAATGCATTTCAGTGATGACAGACACTGTCTGCTCTGCCTTTCAGTAGTCAACACTGCATAGCATGTCATAATGTACAGTGTCACACAGTACTATCTTTTATCTTTAGAGAGCTCTGTTACCAAACTTAACTCAAAGAGATGATCGAATGCATGTATTTGTACCTCAGCTAGCCCATTGTATCAACACTAGTAAGCATTAATAAAATCAATCAGTTTAAAGATAATATAAATCTCAAGGGATGCTGGTGAAGACATTACTGTATTATGCTCACTTCTTATGCTGTAGGAAAAATAGCTTCAGGAAAACAACATTTTAAAAAGACTACAATCTTCAGAGAGTATAGGCAGATTTCAAAATCACTGTCTGGTTGAGTCTAATTGAAGTCTTTTTTTTTTCAAATAGTCCTCAAGTCTATTGACTCTCCCCCCCCCCCCCCCCCGGCCCCGATGTCATACATAAAGTTCATACATTTATTGTGTGCCAAATTGCTTAGTTGTATTATTCACATTCTTTTAGAATTCATCTATAATTTAACTAATTCAAGGTATACTCCTACAGCAAAACACTATTTTAAATTTTCAAGTGCAGTAGAATTCAACTATAAATTGGGCCTAAGTCCAAGAGTCACAACTCAGTCCCAGGTTCCGTCTTGCCCCACAAGTGAAATAAGCTATGCCAGCTTTTTTACTGGCAGAGGTTTCTTCCCCTCTTCTATCAGACAAGTTGTGCTGCCTGACAATGCCTGATCTCCCCCTACACCATTGCTAATGTTGATATGGATAGCAAGCCCAGGGGAATAAGGGCAAATCAGCTCCATTGACACAGACAGATTAATTTCTCTGCCTCTACATGGGAATCTATGGGTGATGTCATCTACTCACATGGATTTAGCCACCAGCTTTATGCTGGCAACTTGCAAGGTTTTTTTCTACTTCTGACCAATCCGCTTTTGTCCTATCCTGCCTTTCTGCTTCTCCCTCCACACCATCTCCAGGCTGTCTCACTGCCATTTTAGCCTTAACATGACCAAAACTTAACTCCTTATGTTTCCTCCAAATTCCTCCATATTTCCCCTTACTGTTAACACCAACGTCCTCATTGTGGCCCAGGCTCAGGCCCTTGAGTCATCATTGTCTATTCACTCTCATCTCAGCTGTGTCCAAATCCCGCCATTTCTTCCTCCACAACATCTAAGATATGATTCCTTTCCTATGATGTTTCCAAGACACCCACACAGACCCTTCATACAATACATAAAGTAGAGACAGATTAACAGATTCTCTGAAGATCATAAAGGGAGTCTGTGGCCGAGACAGGAAGCTAGGCCTCCCAAGTCCCAATGCCTTGTCTTAACCACATGACAATCCATCCTCATTTTGTCAGTTCTTGAATTTCTGTTGTTAGGCTTAGGTTTATCCTAATGTACTTTGATAATTACCTGCATAATATAGGGACTTTCATTGAGACAGCTCTTTCTTAGTCTCCCAGGAATTTCACCTTCGGTATCATCAGCTTCTTAGCAAACAGGGACTGAAAGGAGCCAGAGAGCATGCTTTTCAGGCTGCTGGATATGTTTCGGGTTTTGGTGGAGGATCCCAGCTCTCCCCAGGAGGGGGCGAGGAGCCTGGTTGGAGCCAGACAGTCTGCTTTTTAAGCTCCCAATTGTGTTAATAGGTTGAAAGCATAACCTTCTCCATGGCAACGAAAGGACCATATTACTATTCAGTCTGAGACATTCTGTCTAACACACACTGCATCTGTATATGTAGCAATTACAATATGCCACGATAACCAGAGGATTGATTCAAAACTATGAGTCATTTTTCACAGGTATCGTTGTGTATGTCAAAATAGGATGGCATGATATATTTCTTTTCTTCACTAATTCCTCTCATTACCTCTTTGACATCCTGTACCTCTTCCCTCTGAGGGGAGAACAACTTGAAACGAGAGCACAACTCCATGCATTGCACAGTAATTCTAGTTTCATTATGATTTTCTACCAGGGCAAAGATTTTCAGTCTCTCATTCTCTAGCCTCCCTTGTGAGTAGGATGCACTCTCTCCCTTTCCTTCATATTTCTGAAGAAGAAATTTACACAGACAAAACTGTCAGTCAAAAAGCAAGATGATAGAGAGTTGCCTGACTAATTTGAGCAAATTTGGGAGCATTTTGAGAGAAGACCTGTGGCTGATCACTAAAGATCAACTTGCAGCAAAAGAAATATTTCTATGAAGATGAATTTAGTAATTTTGAAAAATGCTGGCATGACAGATCTGGAAAATACAACCTTATTACCTCGAGAAATGAGGATAGTTTAATTTCCCTGTGTATTCTTGTTCTGATCCAACACCCACATGAGTTAATGGGGGCCTTTCTATTGATGTCAATGGGCATGGGATCAGACATTATATCGTTGACCTCTCTGCTGAGATTCAGTAAAAGGATGTCAGAAGTAGTGCCTAATGTGCTTTGAGTGATGTGGAGAACTGCCAACTTGGACCTGAATCCATATTGACACCAAAAGAGCAATTGAATGGTGACAAATTTGCTCTTTGTCTTGACCAAGCTGGGCTGAATTCAGACCTGCAATCCAAGGATGAAAGGCTTTGTATCTCATTTTCATCCTCTTGAGCTATCCAGTCTGCTCAAATGATTTTAAAAGAACAGAATAATGACATCTGAGTGAGATGGTGGGAGACAGAACTAACAATTTTTGTCTGAAACTTTTTTTTGCCACAAAATGCAGATTCAGGTCAACCAAAACATATATGTGAATTTATGCAATAACAACAACAAAAAACCTGAAAAAAAAAGAAATGCATTTTGACATTTTCAAAATGAATGGTGTTTTTACTTGAAAAGACTTTTCATTTTGAATGTTCTTTGTAATTCAATTTTTCAATTTTTTTAAAAATTTCAACATCAAACCAAAACATTTTGTTTGAACCGAAGTGATTTTTTTTTTTTAAATTTGTTTTGCTTGGCCAAAATTTTGGAAGGATTTTTTTTTTGGTGGGGGGTGAGGAAATTGCCTGTGAACAACAACAAAAAAAAATTAAAAACACAGTGACTACCACAGTGCTACTCAATACCAATGTCAACACCCTCAGCAGGAGTGAACTCTAATGACAGGCAAATATTGAGGCCCATTCCAAATTAGTTTCCTTTTCCCCAGGAAACCTGCTACCTAATGCCAAATTTTGCCAACTGCACAAATAATGATATGACTGAAAAATGACAGGCTCTGGCAGGTAAAAATAATTGAATTCAATTTTAGCTATTTTGAAACAGCACAATTTTAATTTTTAGAGTTTAATACTTCTTTTTCTGATAGACAAATATGTTTGACAGAAAGTGGTACCCTGCTACCTGGGATCCTCAAAAGTGATGGTGCAAAGTAGTATTGTGTTTGTTGTTGCCACTTACTCTATTTTCAATCACAGGATAAAACAATCATTTTACATTATATAACAAGGGAAAACAAATGATGCTATTTTTGTTTTCTTTCCCAGAAACAAAGGAGCCCACATAGAAGGAGATAATCACTTCTTCTAGCTGATTGGGTGGTAAAATATATTATATTTTCTTTAAATAAGTCTGCCTAAACAAGTGCTACTTTGCACTACTGACTCCTAGATATAAGCCACTAGCAGGCAAGTACTAGCTCACAGAATTATTTTTATTTTTTTCACCTTCACTATTGTGGAGACTAAGTAGTGATTTCAGAGCAAAGGAAGTTTTCATTCTAAGCCCTATTTCTGAATCCTTCCTCCATCTGAGAATCCCTCACACTCCCCAATTTTCAGCCTAGTCTAGAAGAAAGTTCATCTGCAGAACTCCAGATGAACTCAGCAGTACGGTAAACAGCAGAGCCCTGCAAATGAAGCCACAGAAGTCATATTTTTGAGTCAGAGCACTCTGATAAGATACTCTTCACATTATCCACATCCCCCGATGATAAAACTAAGCATGGTTTCAGCCCAATGAAGGTTTTAAATTTCTTGTGACTAACATGTTGCTCATTTCTTTGTTTCCTTGCATGAGTGTACATTAGGAAACTTCAATTTAAGAATAGAATATTTTTTTCTTAATAAATGTTATCAAAACAGTATTGTCAAGGTTCTTTCCCCACTCTGAACTCTAGGGTACAGATGTGGGGACCTGCATGAAAACCCCCCTAAGCTTATTTTTACCAGCTTAGGTTAAAACTTCCCCAAGGTACAAACTATTTTACCTTTTGTCCCTGGACTTTTTTGCTGCCACCACCAAACGTCTAACACCGGTTACTGGGAACAAGTCCATTTGGAAACGTCTTTCCCCCCAAAATCCTCCTAAATCTTACACCCCCTTTCCTGGGGGAGGCTTGATAAAAATCCTCACCAATTTGCGTAGGTGAACACAGACCCAAACCCTTGGATCTTAAGAACAATGAAAAAGCAATCAGGTTCTTAAAAGAAGAATTTTAATTTAAGAAAAAGTAAAAGAATCACCTCTGTAAAATCAGGATGGTAAATACTTTACAGGGTAATCAGATTCAAAACATAGAGAATCCCTCTAGGCTAAATCTTAAGTTACAAAAGGACACAAAAACAGGAATATCCATTCCATTCAGCACCACTTATTTGATCAGCCATTTAAACAAAACAGAATCTAACGCATATCTAACTAGATTGCTTATTGACTTTTTACAGGAGTTCTGACCTGCATTCCTGCTCTGGTCCCGGCAAAAACAACACACAGACAGAGAGAACCTTTGTTTCCCCCCACTCCAGCTTTGAAAGTATCTTGTCTCCTCATTGGTCATTTTGGTCAGGTGCCAGCGAGGTTGTCTTAGCTTCTTAATCCTTTCCAGGTAAAAGGGTTTTTCCTCTGGCCAGGAGGGATTTAAAGGTGTTTACCCTTCCCTTTATATTTATGACATATGAAATTTAAATATTCACTGACAGGGTAGGAATTGCCATAAAGGCACTGAGACAATGGAGAGGTGATATAAGAACCTGTTAGATTAGAATAGCATACTTGATTAGACCAGTGGCCATTTTAGCCCAGTGTCCTTTCTGCAACATTACATCTATCAGCTACTTCAGAGGAGAGTGGTAAAATCTCCAATGAACAGTTATGGAAGAACTTGCCTTCGGGGGAAAGTTTATCCCCTAACTTCAGTTATTTAGTAGTTGGCTTATGTCCTAAAGCAGTGTTTCCCAAACTTGGGACACCGCTTGTTCAGGGAAAGCCCCTGCTGGGCCGGGCCAGTTTGTTTACCTGCCACATCCACAGGTTCGGCCGATCGCGGCTCCCACTGCCCACAGTTCGCTGTGCCTGGCCAATCGGGGCTGCGGGAAGTGGCGCAGGCCGAGGGACATATGGAAGCTGTTCCATACCCTTAATCATTTTGTTTGCTCTTCTCCAGGCCTTTTCCAGCTCTAGTATCTCTTTTTTGAGATGGGGCAACCAGAAGCTTTAGGTGTGATCCCCAGCTGACATAGACATACTCACACTAGCTTTTATCTATCTAGCATACTCAAAATAATAGAGTAGCCAGCATAGTACAGTGAGTGGTGGAATGGGCTAGCTGTAAGGAGTACAAACCACCTGCATCTTGTGGATACATATTCAGCACAACTAGCCCCTGCCACCATGGCTACACTACTATTTTTAGCTTTCTATCTCAATGAGAGCTGGTGTGGAGAATGTCTATGCGAGCTGGGAATCACACCCCTAGATTGTAGCATAGATGTAGCCTTCGAGGGGGTAGAGTGCGTTTTTTTCTTAGTGTGAGTTTGATTTCAGGGTATACTTCAAGTTAACCTTCAGAGCACTGGTATCAGGCCACCCAAATAAATGAGTGAGAGAATATATATCCACAATCTTCAGATAATTCAGGAAAGAACAGGAAATTTGAGTGAATTGTTTAGTGAAAACTAAAATTTTTGGTACCTTGGTTTGTTATATTGATTTCTGTTTGGGAGTTTTATCCTTTTACTTTACTGTTAGGTATACTGACACCATCCAGAAATGAGGTGACTCATATTTTCTATATTTATTTTTAATATACTTTGGCTCTGTATACATTGCAGGAAGTTTTTCTAAGATGCTGGGTTTACTTTTACAATGGTTCAATCTTAGCTTCTTAGGACTGATTCTAAATAATATCTCTTACTTATAAAAGAACAAACAAGTCTTTGATTCCCATGGGAAATGTTTATCCAGTAGAAGTTTGTCAGCTTGTTTTTACTCTTCTCTTCTTTAAAAATATTAAAAAAAATAAATAAAACCACCCACACACATTCAGATCGAGCATAAAAAGACAGTAGTAGGTGGGTATGATTCTCCAGCACCTTACACCTTGTGTAATTGTTTACCTATGCAATGTGGGTGTAAATGCAACAAAATCAGAAAGACAGCATTTTATATTCACTTTGCATAACCATAAATTGGTGAATCCCACCCAGACTATTATTTTAAGAGCCTTTGATTAAACATACAATCACAAGACATTTGGAAGAATGTTACAGGAAGACCACAGCAACAGGAAAACACAATACATTTCAACATAAAAATGGATTAGTAAGGTATAAAGAATTATAAATGTAACTCCACCTGTGTATCGGTCAGCATGACTGACCAAAGGTAGCCCCAATTACAAAATGGTAATCAACCATGGTATACCATGACCAGTATATCCCATACCCAGTACCAATTGCCCAAAGAAGGGCTGTAAGAATTATACCATTGGGCTTAAACATCAAGGCTGGCAGCAGATAGAAACAAGTACAGAAGAGGCTGAACTTTTGATAGGTGGACATTATTTACTCTAAATAAAACAGGAGATGGTCTGAGCCAAGAGTCAGACTGTTCTGTCTAAATACCTGCTCCTGGAAAATGTGTGCTCTAAGGCATTCTCACTGCATGTGTTTAGAAATGCCAACTGGCAAATTACACTGAAAGCATTTTAAAATCAATAAAGCTGTTTAAGATCTCAGACCCCTAACAGCATACATTAGAAGATTTGTGGTAAAATCCTCTCTTCACAGCCTTCTGATAACACTCAGTTTATTCCATGTGGCCCTATCTACACTAGGTACATTTTTAAAGAACTTCCTACGATTGCTAAGACCAGTTCAGCTTCCATAATGTTGGAAACATTGGGGCCCTAGTGTAGAAATGTTGCTGCTGTTCAAACCACAGCAGAGTGTGTGCAACTCCCATTAATCTCAGTGTGCATCACACACATGGAAGGAGTGAGTTACTTTACGTTGAATATTAATGTATAGATCTCAGGAAAATTTTGCCCTTAAAATGATGAGTAAATATTATATAACAAAGTATTGTAGTTGAAAATTAGTTCATCCTTTATGTGACAAAAGATGAGTTCAGGATTCTATGTTTCCTATGCAGGGGTCAAGATTTCACCAATTCCTTCAGGGAAAAAACGGGTAAGAAATATAGCTCCCTGCATTTTTGGGACATGTCCAAATTAGGTTTAATTGACACCTTGGTAAAAACACCAAGATGCCTTTAGAATCTTATTTATAGCAAGGATCCTGCTAGCACTGTGCTTAATAGTCATGTTGGTGAGAACTTTTGACCCACACTGCAGACAAGATTATGGGGACTGAAGATTCTTCTATTGAATTAAACATCAAAACTCCCATTGTAGGAATGAACACAGTATTGGTTCCCAAATAGGTTCCCAATTGGCGTTCAGCCACTTTTACATTAGACTTTGCCAGCATAGCTATGTCAATCATGTGTGTTATGAGGTGTTATCCCTAACCAGCAAAGCTTTGCTAGCAAAAGCCCCTAGTGTAGATGCAGTTATATCAGCAAAACTGATTTTGCCAGTACTGTATAGCTTATTTCACTGGGGGAGGGGGCAGAAGTATGGGATTGCAATAAGCTATATTGGCAAAGCGTAGTTTTGCTAGAATCACTGCATCTATACTCGAAGCACTTTTCCAGTACAGTATCCTTGTAGAACTAGACCGACAAAGCATTCCTAGTGTACACATGGCCTTAGTGTATTCAGTTGTTATACAGAACTGAATGCTTGTAACTGAAGTATAACATAGAAGCGCATGGATGACCAAAAGGTTTGCAAAACAAGCCTTTCAGCTGCACTTTAGATTTTATTTGTGCTTTTATATATAAACAGATATTCTGTTTAATGTGTCTGGATCTTTAAGTTACACAATTGATTGCAACACTGGAATTTTCCTTTAGACATGAAGAGATGCCATGAATTTCTCTGCACCTCTGACATAGGGGCAGTATACAGACATCTTTCACCACATTCCAGGGAGAAATGTTCTTCTCTTCCCCAAACTCCCTCCCTCCATTCAGGCAAAAAATAAATGACAGCTACTGGATTGTTCAAAATATAATTTATTTGTTATACTCTCTAGACCTACAAGGCAATATTAAACATAGCAATCCACGATTTCAGATTATTACAGTTTCCCAGATAAAGCAGGTAATTAATTCCCTAAGGGGACTAATGATGCTGTGCTTTGCTATAATCATGTTAGTTTTCTGACTGCTTAGAGAAGGCACTAAAAATTAGATAGGTGCCGTAATAGAATCCTTTAGAAGTCAATATGATTCTCTGAAGTGACAGGTTATACCTGCTTATCATCTGTAAATTTCATGCTGGACATCATTGTTCAAGATGTAATAATTTTATTATGTATTTGCAAACTACATAATACAACTCTGTATAGATTGGGGCTGAAAGAATCATGTTGAGAGCTGCTTAAGACAAAAGAATTTATGTAATCACTTAAGAATTATTGTTGGAGATTTATATTTTTTCCCATGCAATACTAAGTTATCCGTTTTCTTCTGATAGATTCCAACTACAGTAGTTCAAATTCAGGCATAATAGAAACTCACTAATTCACATTGACTTGGAGAGCCATTGCAATTACTGAATTATAAGAATTAGTGAGTTAAATGAACACTCATAATAAATAGATAAACATAAGCATAAGAAAGCAAAGCATAAGAAAATGTACTTTGATCATCTGTTTTTACAACAGTAGTTTTAATTATTTGCAATAATAAATCATAATATACTGTAATTTCATAAGTGTGATGATATTTTAGCAATATTATTTCACCATATTAGTCTGCTATTTAAGGTCTTTGCTGAAAAATGGTCCAATTGTCTATATTTTGATGCAAATTATAAAACCTGCAGAAAATCGAGCTGAGCATCAAAGTTTCTATTGTATGTTATTTTTTTCAAAATAATCATTTAAGTTTTTTATATCCTTATAAGTACTTTGAGGAGCTGAACTAAAAATAGTACTTAACATTTTAAATGGTAGCTGTTTTTGACATGTACACATCACCATTTTCCATTGAAAATAGGAAATTTTTTTGGTATGTAGAAAAGGAGTACTTGTGGCACCTTAGAGACTAACCAATTTATTTGAGCATAAGCACAAGTACTCCTTTTCTTTTTGCGAATACAGACTAACACTGCTGCTACTCTGAAACCTGTCATTTTGGTATCTGTAATTTTCATTTATTCACACAATGCAGTACAAAAAAAAAAGCTTCTTGTCTTACATACTGTACGATCCTGTAGCACAACTCATTTCCTGGAAGGTCAGCTTACACTAAGTAACCAAAGCACATCTTCTGACTTGCAGTAAATGGATGTTCACAAGCTAATTTTGCTGACAAAAGATGATGCATCGGAGCTTAAAATGGAGGCAGGATTGTTCCAGGGTTCAGTTATGCTAGCACCACGTTTGTGGAAACAGCAATTCTCCTGCTTTTGATTGCACTTTTAAAATCCAAGTACCGCATTTTATTCCACTGCATCTGCTGCTTCCATCGTCAAATGAAAAAGGTGTCAGTGCTACACTGTAAAAAGGCATCCATTTTCTAAAGCTGGTCAAATTAAAATAGGACTAAAGATAATCACAGACAAAGCTAACAAAATGAAATTATTAAGA
Organism: Lepidochelys olivacea; assembly: GCF_965140295.1. Lineage (NCBI taxonomy): Eukaryota > Metazoa > Chordata > Testudines > Cheloniidae > Lepidochelys > Lepidochelys olivacea. The sequence continues at coordinate 139,933,029 of NC_140412.1, read as the reverse complement.
GAAAGCATAACGAGTTTCATCAACCATGCAAAAATAACTGAAAAAATAGTATTACCAGATTTATATAAAATGATATTTTCAGTAGACATGGTAGTGCAGGAAAAGAGCATAAGAACAATGTCAGCAGGTTGCCTGCTAGCTCCCTAACTCTTGTTCAACTTCCCATCAGCAACATTAGCTGAAACATACATCATCTAGTAACTTGGGGTTTTCTGTAATTAGTAAGTACATAAACCTTCTGATAATACTAAAAATCATCATCCTCATTCTCAAGAAGTGACAGGTTGTATGAGCAAACCAATATTATAAACTAAACTTTCCATTTTCCCAAACCACATTTGGGTGAAATTTGGGGTTTGTTTTGTTTGTTTGTTTTTAAAGGAGATTCTCAGCTGATTTTTGCTTTTAAAAGGGAAGTTGTTTGACACCCTTAGTTTTAAATAGAAAATGTAAAGTTTGGTTGGTTGCCTAGAAAGGTGGGTTCCCAGCTTCCCACTCCACTCAACATTGCATCTATCTCAGTTATTGTCCGGTTTCAGAGTAGCAGCCATGTTAGTCTGCATTCGCAAAAACAAAAGGAGGAGTACTTGTGGCACCTTAGAGACTAACAAATTTATTTGAGCATAAGCTTTCGTGAGCTACAGCTCACTTCATTGTCCAAACTTCCCTCATACCACTTCCTGGGGATTCCTTTCCTTCAAAAGTAACAATCACAGCAAGCAGACAGCCTGAGCTAGGTTTTCACTCTGAATAAGTAAGGGTATCTCTACACTGCAAATAAACAGCTGTCTGGCCCATGTCAGCTGACTGAAGCTCACAGGGCTCAGGCTGCAGGATATAAAGTTGTAATATAGACGTCTGGGCTCAGCTGGACTCCAGAGGGCTATCCATGTGAGAGGATACCATGAGATCATCTGGAAGGAGGGTCCCAAATATGGGATCATTTCCCTCTGCTCCTGCTTAATGTTATCCTTCCCTGAGACTTTCATCCTCCTCGAAGGCACGCAAGCTGTCAGATCCTGGGTGGGGGTGGAATTGCTCTATTGTCTCTCTGAAAGCCTCCTCTATGTCCCTCTGTCTCCCTTAGCTCCTGCAGTTCAGCTAGTCAGGTCTCAAGAGCCTGTATTCAGTCTGAGGGCCAGAAGTTGCTTGCATCAAATGCTAACATTCACCACCTCCCCACAAGGTAGGTAACCCTACATGCTGTATTCAGTGCAATAAACTGGATAGCTCCCACTCAGCTACTGGACTTCTGCCTGAATTGTTTTTACTTTTGCAGGGTGTTTTTTGTTTTTGTTTTTGTTTTGTTTTTGTTTGGGGGAGGAGGGTGCTATTGGCTTAGGTTTAGAGTATATTTGTTAGGTGTTTCTGCCTCTTGCACTCCCCAAATTCTCCTGTTTGCTAGCTCCTCTGGTTGCTTAGGAGCTGTCTTTTAAAATGCCTGTTTTCTGGGAGTTAGCCCCTGCCCCCTTGTCAAGGGATTTTACAAGGATTAGGGATCAAAGGATAGCTGGCTAGAGCCCTGTTAATAAGATTTCAGCCTAGTTTAGCAGGTAACTTGGCTGAGCACACAGCCCCCAGAACAGACAAGCAAGCACGTAACAAATTAGAAGACAACAAACTCACCCCAAGGGTCACGTAGTCTCCTATTTCATCTTGCAGAGTTTCCTTGCAGAACATCCCTGTTTGCTAACCCTTCCTCTGTTTCTGGAAATATACATATCTTGTCAGATTAACCTGATTTCTTTTTTTTAAATAAAGATAACATTGTTATAACCTATTTAGACTGCGGTAAGGCATTTGACATTTTGATTACGAAATAGAGTAATACAAAATCAACGTGGCACACATCAAATGTTGGCTAACAGATAGGTCTCAAAATGCAACTATAAATGGGGAATCACTATCAAATGGTATATTTCTAGTGGGGTTCAGCCCTTCATTGTGGAACATTTTTATCATTGACCTGGAAGTAAACAAACTCATTAAGGATAAATTTTGTAGGTGACACAAAGACTGGAGGGAGTGGTAAATAATGGAGATGACAGGACACAGATACAGAGAGATCTGGATCACTTGGTAAGCTGAGCAAAAGCAAACAATATGTGCTTCAATACAACCAGACAGCAAGTCATATATCTGGGCATGAAGAAACAGGTCATATTTATAAGATGGGGGACTCTATCCTGGGAAGCAGTGACTGAAAGAGACATGGAGGGATAATCAGCTGAACTATGGTGGATAATCAACTGAACCATGAATCTATAACTATTTTTCTTATTTGATTGTTTGGGCCTAAAGGCTTGTAGAAAGGTGATTCAGGGCTTCTCTCCTCTCCAGTGGTACCAGACTCGGGCAATCGGTTCAGGAAACAAGTCTTGACAGGTTTGTCCTTACCTGGAGAATAGTGTGGTTTATAGGTTTATATATATTCTACTGGCTGTTGGTAATACATATCCTAGTTGTTCAAGAAATGCTCTATCTCCCCTACTTAACCTTTCCATTTTTGTGGTGGGCATAGCTGCCTGACTTGCTGTGCTGATGATATGACCTAAGCATTCTCCTGTCTAGAGAGATTCTCCGCTGCCCTTTATGCTCCTCATAAAACAAAGAAACCCCAACCTGTTAGGGCTGACAGGGTGCGTAGGCAGAATAGCTCTGGACACCTCTGGGTGAGGGAACATCTACAGTGCGGCTGACAAATCTGCCCCATTAACACTTACCAGGCAATTGGTAGCTAAACAGCCACACAAAACTATCACTGAATTCTTTGCTTCAGTCTTCACGGCTGAGGATATTAGGGAGATTCCCAAACCTGAGCCGTCCTTTGTATGTGACAAATCTGAGGAATTGTCACAGATTGAAGTGTCATTAGAGGAGGTTTTGGAATGAATTGATAAACTTAACAGTAACAAGTCACCGGGACCAGATGGCACTCACCCAAGAGTTCTGAAAGAACTCAAATATGAAATTGCGGAACTATTAACTATGGTTTGTAACCTGTCCTTTAAATCAGCTTCTGTACCCAATGACTGGAAGATAGCTAATGTGACGCCAATATTTAAAAAAAGCTCTAGAGGTGATCTTGGCAATAACACTGAATATTCTTGTTGTTCAGATAAATGTCCATCCCCTTTTTTAATTATGCTAAGTTTCAGGCCTAAATGACTTCCTGTGGCATAGAGTTCAAGAATCTAATTATGCATGATATCAAGAAATATTTCCTTAATGAATTTTGAATATGCCACATTTTCATTTTATTGAATGTCCCCTTATTCTTGTATTGTAATACACATTGGCCTAGGCAGGCTGGGGGGCAGTCCAGAGCAGCAGGTCAATCAATCTTGGAGGCAGTTCAGGGCAATGGTTTGATCCCTGTGAGAACTCTGTAGCCAGAAGATCCAGTCCAAGGGGCTGGGTCAGTGGGCTGGGGAGGCAAGGTTGGATGAGGTAGGAAGGCAACATCAGGTGAGGCAGCAGGGCAACGAGGCAGGGCCAGGTAGGCAGCAGGCAGTGGTCTTTTACTCAGGTAACTTCCCCTTTCTGTTGGGCCCTTTACATAGCCCAGGTATATAATGCAAGTATCCGTCCAATCAGAGGCTTGGGATGTGGCTGCTGTAGGCCTGTAGGCCTTTAGCATGAAGGCTGCTGTTCAGGGGAAACATCCCAGTGCATCACTGTAGTGCAGTGGCTAATGATACTATCTGAAGAGTTAGTGGGCCTATGTTCACTTCTGGTATCCTGACATGTATGATGAGCCAGAGTTCTGGAGTTACCTCCTGTAGCTTTTACATTATTTTACATATATTTGTCATGTCCCCTTAGAGTCATCTCCTTTCTCCTTGGGTAAACAATCCCAATCTTTTCAATCACTCTTCATATGAGACTTTTCCAGGCCTTTGATCACTCTCATAACCATTCTCTGAACACCCTCCAGTACTGCAATCATCATTTTTGAAATGAGGTGACCAGTAGTCCATACAGTGTTCTAGGTGAGAATGCACCATTGATTTATATAAAGCAGTATAATATTTTTGGTATTCTGACCCTCCCATTCCTTATACATCCTAACAGCTTGTTTGTTTGTTTTTCATAGCAGATGAACATTGACTCAAGGCCTTAATTCACTTGACTACAATGACACCTAGGTCCCTTTCTGGAGCATTAATTTAGAACCCTGTGAGGTGTAGAAGTAGTTTACATTTTTTTTGCTTCCAGCATGTATTGCTTTCTATTTATTGTTATTGAACTTCATTTACCCTTGTTTCAGAGTAACAGCCATGTTAGTCTGTATTCGCAAAAAGAAAAGGAGTACTTGTGGCACCTTAGAGACTAACCAATTTATTTGAGCATGAGCTTTTGTGAGCTACAGCTCACTTCATCGGATGCATACCGTGGAAACTGCAGCAGACTTTATATATACACAGAGAATATGAAACAATACCTCCTCCCACCCCACTGTCCTGCTGGTAATACCTGGTAATCTGGTAATGCTGGTAATCGGACAGTGGGGTGGGAGGAGGTATTGTTTCATATTCTCTGTGTATATATAAAGTCTGCTGCAGTTTCCACGGTATGCATCCGATGAAGTGAGCTGTAGCTCACGAAAGCTCATGCTCAAATAAATTGGTTAGTCTCTAAGGTGCCACAAGTACTCCTTTTCTATTTACCCTTGTGTTACCCAATTACTTAGCTTGTTTAGGTCTCCCTGCAGTTCCTCACAGTACTCTATGGTCCTTAATAACCTAAAAAATGTTATCACCTGCAAATTATGCTACTTCACCACTTAGCTCCATTCCAGATAATTAATAAATATGTAAAAACCAGGACCTTGTAAGAAACCATGCAGTTAGCCTGTTCCCATGATGAAAAATTGACCATTTAATCCTATTCTTTCCTTTTTCATCTCTTTGCCAGTGTTTAATCCATGACAGTTTCCTTCTGAACTCTTAGATGCATGCCATCTGGGCCTAACGTCTTATTGTTCTTAAAATTATCAGTTTGATCCAGCACTTATTCTTCTGACATGTGCTCAGAGTATTTCACCTTTATTACCAGAAAGAGCTGGTCAGTTTAATTATCTCCCCAGCATCCTCATTAGGAAAACCTGATGCAAAGCAATCATTTTAGCTTCTCAATAATGTCCTTATCTTCCTTAATTGTTCGGTTTAACACTTGGTGATCCAATAGCCCTACCCATTACTTAGTCTTAAATTACACATAGGAGCTAATTCAAGAAGTGATGGTAGCTGAGCTATAAAGTCAAGAATAATGACTTTATTCTTCTCGCGTACGATATGACTTGATGAACTGATGATTTAACGTGTCAAGAAATGTTCTCTAAACATTTTCCTGTTGTGCCATTGGATCGGTTTATAAGTGGGTTGTCGAAGTCCCCCATTATTATCATTCCGTTAGACTTTTCTACCTCATTGATCTCTCTAATCATTTGGCAACCAGTTTCCTGTTCATGATCTGGAGACTAGTATAATCTTATTAATTTATTTACATTCTTACATCTTGGGATTTGTACCTGTGGATTCAATTGTGTGGCCTCTACTCCTAGATTCTACGGAATCCTTTAGATACAGTGTTAGTCCACCACCTCTTTGCCTGTATAGTTTGTAACCATATATAACAATATCCCATTGTTTCGGTAATGCCCATTACATCAAGATCCTCATCCATGGTAAGACATTCTAGTTTACCTATTTATGCTTTTAAATTTCTTGCATTTATATACATAAACATTTATATTGTTATTCTTGACTATTTTTATTTAACTCATTAATCTGACAACTTGCTGATTTTGCAGAATTTACCTTATCTTTCTTACCCTTTTCTTACTTAAGTTCAGTTTTAATTTGCATCCTATCCATTCTACATTTGTTTCCCTAAACAATCAGTGTAGTATAATGACTACCATTTTAATGGACTAGACTTGATGCTTATTCATGAAGAACTGACCCAAGCCACTAGCAAACTGATCACAAATAAAATTGACTACTCTGAAACACAGCCACGATCATCTTTCTTGTGTAAGATATTAAATATGCAATTTACTGTCACTGATAAAAGTGAAACAATATGCACAACTCGTGTACATATTTGTCCTACCCACCTGCCCCCATTGACACACAGCTTATATTCAAAATGAGAGATGGTACAAACCTGACAGCTTTTAGAATGTTTTGTGTTCTTCCTCCAGTGATACTGTACTTGACTTATTCCTTTGCAGAGCAATAACCTATGGTTTACGTAAAGAAGAGCACAAAAGGATCTTAATTTTAACCTTTATTTTCTCCAATATAATATAGAGTAGCAATAGTTTGCTGTAATGTTGTCCTTTTAGTGTGGTTTATTTGTATTGGCTGGATTTTTACCCAGAAGGTTTTCAAAGCAGTGCACAGAAGGTAAGCAAACAAATCACCTTGACAAGTAAGGGGCATTGTGGACATATTTTACCTCCTGTTTAGTGCCTTGGAAATGGATATTACCAGGAGCAATGAATGATCTGTATTCTATTATTTTAAAAAAAGAGACAAAAGAGAGTAAAGAACATATTTAAAAAAAAAACAGAATAAGTCCACTGCCGATTTCAGCAGTGGACATTTATATTGAACTAATAAAATGAGCCAGGCTGTAAACCAACTCACTGCTATAAAAGGTGCCCTTAAGAGTGCAAGTGATGACACAAGCCTTTATGATCCCTCAGCAAATAGGAGCACTGTGATGACCCCATAAATAAGAGGAGCTCAATGGCAATGGCCACTCTTTAATAACCAGCCTAATATTTCTGAGGATCTAATTAGACTCTTGACAATTAGCTGCTAAAGCACAACAAGGAGACAACATACATTGCTCAGTTCTCATTATGAGATACTATCATTGTGGCTTTGGCCTTGATCCTGCAAGTTGGTGAACACCTTCATATCTCATTGACTTCCAGGGAGGTGTAGATGCTCAGCACTCTAAAGCATCAGCTGCTTTAACCCAAAAGTAGGTATCTGTGTTCTTGCATGGATTAACTCATTGGTTTATCACTGCAGTGCTGCAAAATGAGCAGGGTCATTTGCTTTTATGCATTTTGAATTGCTTGACTCACCAAAGCAATAACCAAAAAACACAAAACATCTTGACTTGAATTTGGCAAGCTAAAACTGGCATCTGACCTTTAGATATACAAATGGCTTAGGGACAACACAGAGAGGTATTTGAATGGTTGGAATTACTGGGGTTGGTGATAAGTCTCATTACATGGACCAGACAAATGAACACTGCCATAGTCACACCCTGCTTGGGGCTCTATTCCTAAGAAAATCAATTATATTGGATTGGATGGAGTGAAAGAAGCCCTAAGGGCCCTAAGTGACTTAGAAGCTTTAAAAAATGTTGCCCTTTACTTTTCAAGTCCCAGAAATGTTGTGCCTAGCTTGCATATTTACTAACAACCAAGTGTCCACCTGCCAAATTTGACAGAAAAAAAATCTGAAATATGGCATGTTTCTCTCTACATTTTTATAATAAAGGGGCCTGCTTATTTGTTAAAACAATTGTCATGCTGTCTGGAGTGGCTCAAGATCGTGAGTGCCTCAGGGCAGACTGTCAGAAAACAGGGCAGTGACAAATGTGAACTCCTGGATCACTATAACAGTCTTACCATGGAGTCACAGACAGTCCCCTTTAGGCTCTCCAGTTTATCTTGCCACCCAGACAAACTGGACTTTGTGATAAAATGGTTACTTACACCAAAAATCACATCACCTTTAGGTTGCTTCCGGTCCCAAGAGACCAGTCACTTAGCCCAGATCAATTGGTACTCTAGATCTTTACAATCAAAGACAATGCTAGTAGCCAATTCTATTGTAAACTAACTAAAGGTTTATTTGCTAAGAAAAGGAAATGAGAGTTATTGAGATTTTAAAGCAGGTAAAATATATGCACAGGTGAGTCACAGTTTGTAATTCCAAGTGGTGGCAGTGATGTAATAAACTGCAAGTTTCCCAAAAGTCTTTTCAGGGTACCCAGAGTGTGTCTGTGGATCTCCACTTTGCATCTGATACACTTCCCTGTAAGAGTCCAAACAATCCAGAGAGCCAGCATCTTTCCTTGAATCCATACCTATAGCTTCTACTCACAGAAAACAAGCTGACAGTATCACTACACCTGGGCTTTTTTCTTTGATGACAGAGACTGAGGAATGCATTTTGAGTCTTTGATCTCTGATCATCACACACAATGACCACCTGTTTTGAAATTAGCCTTTTCCTGTTAAAGTTCTTTATTTGCATTCCACAAGACTTCTTCCTCATTTGATGTGTTATTTAGTTAACTTATCATAATGGGATACAGATAAATGAAAGCAATGCAAGTAACATCCCACTAGTTTTCATGAAGTTTAAATACCAAATATATTCATATATTTAACGATCACTTCAATCTATATGAATACACGAGTAAATTGGCATGGGTCTCTGGCATGAGCTGACACCCGGTCTGCCAGCATCACACCCAGGACAGAATTATGAAAATAAAACCATGTCACAGAATTTTGGCATTTCACTGAGTACACTCTTTCTGTCTCCATTTGCCACATTGTAAAACAATTGTTGGCATAGCTGCCTACTCATAGAGGCATCGTGACAATCATTGTTTGGAAATTGTTTGAGATGCAAGGGTAAGATACAGTATAATTACAAGTTCTAAAAGTAGTTTCTAAATCTAGTTTTCTGAGGTATTGGGAACAGGAGAGTGTGATGATGTCAGTGCCTGTTATAGAGCTGCAGCATGCATTCTCTGGTTTGTAATTGCCTCATCCTTTTTTTTAGAAGACTGGAGAAGGGAAAGAAATCAAGCAGAATCATTAACATCATCCTTTTCCAGGTAAGAAATGGCATTGGAGTGTAGAAAACAAGTACCAATCTAGGCTTCACTTGACAAGCTTCCTCCCAGAAATAACTCCTCTAACATACTGGTAAAATGTATGTAACATTCACAGGGAAACAGTTAAAGAAAACTTCAATCTCTCGTTTTATTATGAAAAATATAGTAGGATATTGAAATGATTTCTTCTCAGCCTGAATGCTGCATGGATTATTTGTATTTGCATCAAGCAATCAGAGAGGATAGGTTACTATCTATTTCATTTGAGGTCTAATCCTGTAGGATTCTCAGCCAATTTAATTCCCACTGAGCTATGGGTGATATGATAAACTGCCGTAAACAGGAGTTGCTACACTTAAGTCAGTTAAACATACCTGAACAATTGTTTGGCTTGGGTTCTGTTCAAGAAATTGACAATGGTTTTGGTTGATCTTTACCCTATTCAGTCCTGTTTGAAGAAAAGGAGTACTTGTGGCACCTTAGAGACTAACCAATTTATTTGAGCATGAGTTTTCGTGAGCTACAGCTCACTTCATCGGATGCATACTGTGGAAACTGCAGAAGACATTATATGCACAGAGACCATAAAACAATACCTCCTCCCACCCCACTCTCCTGCTGGTAATAGCTTATCTAAAGTGATCATCAAGTTGGGCCATTTCCAGCACAAATCCAGGTTTTCTCACCCTCCGCCCCCCCCCCCCCCCAACTCACTCTCCTGCTGGTAATAGCCCATCCAAAGTGACCACTCTCTTTAAAATGTGTATGATAATCAAGGCTGGCCATTTCCAGCACAAATCCAGGTTTTCTCACCCCCCCCACCCCCCTCCAAAAACCACACACACAAACTCACTCTCCTGCTGGTAATAGCTTATCCAAAGTGACCACTCTCCTCACAATGTGTATGAAAATCAAGGTGGGCCATTTCCAGCACAAATACAGGTTTTCTCACCCCCCACCCCCTTTTCTTTTTTTTTTTTTTCAAAAAAAACACACACACAAAAACTCACTCTCCTGCTGGTAATAGCTTATCCAAAGCGAGCACTCTCCCTACAATGTGCATGATAATCAAGGTGGGCCATTTCCAGCTCAAATCCAGGTTTTCTCACCCCTCCCACCCCCATACACACACAAACTCACTCTCCTGCTGGCAATAGCTCATCCAAACTGACCACTCTCCTTACAATGTGTATGATAATCAAGGTGGGCCATTTCCAGCATAAATCCAAGTTTAACCAGAACATCGGGGGGGGGGGGGGGTAGAAAAAAACAAGGGGAAATAGGCTACCTTGCATAATGACTTAGCCGCTCCCAGTCTCTATTTAAGCCTAAATTAATAGTATCCAATTTGCAAATGAATTCCAATTCAGCAGTTTCTCGCTGGAGTCTGGATTTGAAGTTTTTTTGTTGTAAGATAGCGACCTTCATGTCTGTGATTGCGTGACCAGAGAGATTGAAGTGTTCTCCGACTGGTTTATGAATGTTATAATTCTTGACATCTGATTTGTGTCCATTTATTCTTTTACGTAGAGACTGTCCAGTTTGACCAATGTACATGGCAGAGGGGCATTGCTGGCACATGATGGCATATATCACATTGGTGGATGTGCAGGTGAACGAGCCTCTGATAGTGTGGCTGATGTTATTAGGCCCTTTGATGGTGTCCCCTAAATAGATATGTGGGCACAGTTGGCAACGGGCTTTGTTGCAAGGATAGGTTCCTGGGTTAGTGGTTCTGTTGTGTGGTATGTGGTTGTTGGTGAGTATTTGCTTCAGGTTGGGGGGCTGTCTGTAGGCAAGGACTGGCCTGTCTCCCAAGATTTGTGAGAGTGTTGGGTCATCCTTCAGGATAGGTTGTAGATCCTTAATAATGCGTTGGAGGGGTTTTAGTTGGGGGCTGAAGGTGACGGCTAGTGGCGTTCTGTTATTTTCTTTGTTAGGCCTGTCCTGTAGTAGGTGATTATCTCGCAGAATTGCCAACCTTAAGAGTTCAAAAATCATGAGTTGGGCCCTGAAAAGTTTTGATTGGCTTAAGAATCATGAGATGCTAGATAATAGATTTGGAGTCGAATCATAGAATCATAGAATTGGAAGGGACCTCAAGAGGTCATCTAGTCCAGTCCCCTGCACTTGTGGCAGGACTAATTTTCAAGACCATTCCTGACAGATGTTTGTCTAACCTGCTCTTGAAGATCTAATGATGGAGATTCTACAACGTCCCTAGGCAATTTATTCCAGTGCTTAACCACCCTGACAGTTAGGAAGTTTTTCTTAATGTCCAACCTAAACCTCCCTTGCTGCAATTTAAGCCCATAGCTTCTTGTCCTAGCCTCAGAGGTTAAGAAAAACATTTTTTTCTTCCTCCTCCTTGTAACAACCTTGAAAATACTTGAAAACTGTTATCATGTCCCCTCTCAGTCTTCTCTTTTCCAGACTAAACAAACCCAATTTTTTCAGTCTTCCCTCATAGGTAATGTTTCTTATTGAATTTCATCCTATTTACTTCTGGCCATTTCTCGAGTTTGTCCAGATCATTTTGAATTTTAATCCAATCCTCCAAAGCACTTGCAACCCCTCCCAGCTTGGTATTGTCCACAAACTTTAAGTGTACTCTCTATGTCATTATCCAAATAATTGATGAACATATTGAATAGAACTAGACCCAGAACTGATCCCTGTGGGACCCCACTCATTATGCCCTTCCAGCATGTCTGTGAACCACTGATAACTGCTCTCTGGGAAAGGTTTTCCAACCAGTTCTGCACCCACCTTATAGTAGCTCCATCTAGGTTGCATTTCCCTAGTTTATTTATGAGAAGATCAGGCAGGACAGTATCAAAAGCTTTTCTAAAATAAAGATATAATTTTATTTATCAAGAATAGTTTTATTTTTGTATTTTTTAAAGCAATGGGCAGTCATGTTTTCAATCTTCTCTCAGGAGTCAAGAGGGCTACATTTTTTTTTTTTTAATGAAAGCAGTCTTGAGGAGCTAAGGCTTTAAGAAATACAGCAGAATCACAGGGCATTAAGAATCACAAGAATCATGATAAAATCATGAGTTAGGAACACTGCCCTTTAAGGATCTGATCTAAGTAAATATACTGTATATGAAGGAGATGATATAGCTAGACATACTGTATTCATCCACATAGTTGGAAACTGAAATTCATTTATATTTTTGAAGTAAATAGTAGAGACGTTCAGAAATTTTTGATTAAATGTTTCTTCATCAGAAAATGCAGATTTGTTGAAACTGTTTGTGGGAAAGGATCTATTTTGATAAATCTCCTGATATGAAACAAAGTTTTTTAAAATTGTTGCAACTTCCCATTTTGACATTTATGAAAACAAAAAGTTTTGTTTCAGTTCAAAATGGCTTTGTTTTGAAATTATAATTAATATATACTAAAATAAAGATATTTTAAAAAGAGCAAACTCTAAATTAAACATTGAAATTGCTGAAACAAAATGTTTTGACTGACCCCATACAATCCAATGTATTTTTTTTGAATTTGTGTTTCTGAGAAATTATCATGATTTTGACTTTTCATCCCAGTTCAAGACAGGAAATTATTTTGATATCTCCAGTTCTCGAAGAATGGAAAAGCCATTTCTTTCCCAGTTCTTGTAAGGAGTCAATAAAACAGAGGGTCAGATCATGGTTTACTCAGTACATCTTACAAGATGGTAAATGCCCTCTGTTCCTTCAGACCCCAGTTTGATTCGGTAGTATTGAAAACCTTGCAGGAGGTGCCCAGTAGAGCTGGTCAGAAATTGTTTGTTGCAATAATTTTCTGACTAAAAATGCCCTTTTCTGCAGGAAAATCTCAGTTTTGCTGAAGAGTTGATTTTTTCATTGGGAAACCAAAATCATGGCTCTTCAGGTGCCCACATGGAAGCCTCTTTTCAATTTCACTGTCTGCATATAGGCAGCTTTCCAGGAGGGCTGTCTACATTGAGAGCCCTGACTTTCTGCCTCCCCACCTCTCAGCCTCTCCCTCCCAGTTCCTGTCAGGAGTAAGAACCTGCAGCTGCACCTGCTCAGTACTTCTGACACCCTAACAAAACAGTTAAGCTGCTTGATGGACCACCCTGCCTGACTGGCTGAGGAAGCCAGCAGACCAGTTCTTAGGCTCACCAACAGTAGCTCGCTGGCTTCTCAATGCCTATGAGCACTCTGCCTTCCTGTGCTTGTCTCTCACCAAGCCCTGCTCCTCCACAGCTCCAGCCCAGCTCCTGCTCTGCACCCAGCCTTGTTCCCATCCTTGCTCCTCCCTCAGATCCAGCCTGGCTCCTGCCTTCCCTGACTTCTGGTAATCCAACTTTAATCCTCGGTTCTGATTCCTGACTCTGACTCTGTTTTGACACTTGACTCTGGCCTTTGGACATGCACAAGTGATATAATAACTGTGGAGGTGAATGCTGATGTAATTTAGGTCGACATAATGTGTAGTGGCCTTAGACAATGGGTCATTTCTATCTGGAAATTGTATATTAGTATAGCTTCAGTTGTAACCTTCAGCCCTGATTCCTGGTTCTGGCCCTGTCTCGAACACTGACTCTGGCTCAGACTCCAATCACTAGGCCTGACTCCCACTCTGAACACTAGGCCTGACTGCCAGTGACCCAGTCTCCTGACAGTTCTAGGGCCGGACAGACAAAGACTCCATGGGCTCAGGTTCCCCACCAACATCCGGTTCCAGGGCTGGGGAAGTTGAGGACCCCAGCTCTCTGCCTTTCTGGCAGCTTGTCTGAAAGGCTCTTGTCAATTTCCCTTCCAGGTGACCAGCCAGGAAGCTGGGAAATTCCATTTTGGTTCTCCCAAACCAGAATTTGCCTGTGAGAAATGTCACAGTTTTAATGTTTTATTCCAGCTTGGGATGAAAATATTTTCAGTGTTTTTTTCAGAAAGGGATTTCCATTTTCCAGCCAGATCTAGTGCTCAGCACCTTGGAGAATACAACACAAAATTTGCAGGCACATCTGCTAGTTCACAGAATGGATTTGATATCAAGATGACAGTTGGTGCCCTGAATAAGGTCAGTGTGATATCATCTGGATCTGAGATCAATCCTGCAGCCCTTAATCAACTCCCAGTAGGAAGTCTGAGTGAGTACGGACAGCAGACTTTGGCCCTCAGCATCCTGAATAACCATTTTCTTTCTGTAAATTAGCTATTGTAAACTCAGTCTAAAATGGAATCAAGGTAGTCTAGGTGCTGAAATTTATTAATCAGATTATAATTAACTGTCTCAAAACAAACATTTTTGAAGATCAAGTGAAATGACTTCACACATTTGCTTTTTATCAACAGCAGTGAAGATTCTTACTGAATTCTAATATTGCATTTATAGGGGAAATATAATAGTCTGAACCCAGATTACCTATAGCTCAGCAGTGTACTCTGCTGCAAATAACCACAGATCTGATTATCAGTGGTTCCTACCACAATTCTAGATACATTGGAGAAATGGATGTGGGTCTATAATTGCTAGGATTCTGGCTATTTCTGGATTTATGTTATGGAATGACTTTTGCTATTTGCTGGTCAGTTGGGGGAAAAGATTAATGATATAAGTTAATAAAGAGGCAATATACTTAGCTCCATATTTGAAAAGCTTTTCAATGAGTTCAAGATGATCACTAGATTTGCAACAGGGACTTAATGCCTTCAGTTCCCCAACAACAAATATCTTTCAAATGTCAAAAAATCCACTAAGTAAGTGTAAAGTTATTGAGAATGATTAAAAAGGTGTATTATTATTTGAAATATTATCAGGATTAGCTGCTTATCTCCAACAGATTAAAAATAAACGTTTGAAGCCCCACACAACTTTTCGGCTTTTGGGATGGGGGAGGGTTGGAGAGGAGAACCCTGCTGATGCAGTCATTTTCTGTGGGACAAAGGGCAAACATTCCCATAAAGATTGTAGGGGTGTCATGCTTCTGCTTATTTTCCCAATAGATTAATTAAATGTCATCACAGTAATAACTTCAGGTAAATTAAAAAGGCTCCCACCACAGACTAAAAGTACTGAAACCATTGGGAGTTACCCAAATCCTGGAGCTGAAGAATTGGACCCAGAGGAGAGTACAGTGGTATGACTCATATATGCATAGGACTGGCTAGTTGCAAATTGTTATGGCAATACCAGCCATTGGAATGGCATACTGATTTTGCTCAGATTTATTGTACCTTCACTGGTATCAAATCATAAGGCATTTTATAGGTCTGTTAATCACAGTTAAATATAATCCCCAAGAAAAATATCCTCCTCCCTACTTGACTGCAGGAATTTGTAAGCATACTCCTAAGAAATACTAATATACAATTTCCAGATAGAAATGACCCATTGTTTAAGGACACTACACATTATGTCAACCTAAATTACATCAGCATTCACCTCCACATTTATTATATCGCTTGTGCATGTCCACACTTTGCTCCATGTGTTGGCGGTGTGCATCCTCACCAGGAGCACTTATATTGGTGTGTGTACAGGGTGGGGCATTGTGGGACAACTCCTGGAAGCCAGTAACAGTCAGTGTAAGTAACACAGTGTCTACACTGTCATTGCATCAACCTAACTACATCAACCTTGACTCTATGCTGCTCGGGGAGGTGGTGCCCTTAAATCAGTGTAGCAGGGCACTTAATTTGGTGAGAGCCAAATTTAAGTGAAGACACTTCACAGCTAGATTGGCGTAAGCTGCCTTGCATTGATCTAACCATGTAGTGTAGATCAGGTCTAAGTCAGCCCTTCCATTTCCCTAACCAACCTAGGCTTTCTCCCTACTGTATCTATTCCAGTGTTTGTCCACTCTAGTCCCACATGATTTCACCATTTTTCAAAGGAAAGTTATTCCGCAGTTTAGTACATTTCACTATATGCCTCTTAAATTCTCCTTTCATTTAGTTGTATTTTGATATCTTTTTTTTTCACACTAAGTAATTCTGTTCCCTCCATTTTATTTACACCCTTCAAGTATTTGTAGCTTTTTCATGTCTCCCGCTTATTCACACTACACCTCTTCTAATCTTTCTTCAAAGCAGTCCCACCAGCTGTCTGATGATTTTTGTTGCTCTTCACTGAATTCTCTCAAATTCATGTATCTAGTTGAAGGAAGATATGTTTAAAATTGGTGAAATATGGGTGAAGGTGAATTTTAGTGGTTAGCAGAATTTATTTTGTCCCCTAAATTGGTGCGGAGTAAAGGTTGCTTGATCGTACAAGCACATGGAATATGCTGAGCAGAATATTTCTTGCTATGATAAGGGCATCTGATGAAATTTCCCACAGAAGATCCTGATAGTCCTTTTTGTTTAGGTATACAGTGGCTATAGAATTCCTATACTTTATTTCTCAGTGCCATTTGGTCTTGCAGAAGCAGACAGTCAGCAAGAAGGAAGACGGGTCTCTGTGTCAAAAAGGAAAGAAAGACAGAAGAAGAAAAATAGAAGGTATGAGTAAAGATATGGAATTACATAGCATAAAGAAAAGGAAGATTAAAAAGTGTAGGCTGAAAAACAGATGAGTTCATTCCAGATTCTAGGAACATAGCAATGACCATACTGGATCATACCTGTTGTCCACCCCGTCTGGTATCCTGCCTGACAGCAGACAGTACCAGATGCTTCAGTGGACAGTGCAAGAAATGTTACAGTAGGTAGTTTATGGGACAACCTGTCCAAGGGAAGTTTCTTCCTTCTCTCCCTATCCATGTTTAGCAAAGGCTAAGCATTGGTAATGCTCTACTTCAGCAAGTGGCAGTATTTCTGTGAAGTTACACCAAGCGTTCCAGAACTTTGTAGAAGTGGTGGGGGCCACCAGTGCTGGAATGAGGGGGAGGGAGGGCAAGAGGGCCATGCCCTCCACTTTTTAACATGGGCATGGATTGGGGGCGAGGAGGCGCTGTAGCCCCCCCAAACTGCAAGCCTCAGGCAGGCATGGAGTGGCACCAGCAGGGGCTGTGCTTCATGGCAGCATTGCCCCCCCCACCCCAAACTGCAAACCTAGGGCAGGTGCAGAGCGGCACTGGCTGAGGCTGTGCTTCATGGCAGGGAACTGATAACAGTGATCTGCTCCCATGATGCAAGGTGCAGCGTTTGCTGGGGCCACTTCGTGCCTGCTCGAGGTTTGCAATTTCAGGGGCAATGCTGCCCCTCAAACTGCATCCATGTTAAAAAGTGGAGTGGGGACAGGTTATGCAGCTACCCAGCTTTTGATGCTTTATCCCTCTGGGGAAAGGTTCAGTGACTAGTTTTACCTGTATTCAAGGGGCTGGGATACAAAGGTTTTTGGAGTGTAAAGGCTGAGGTTAAACAGACTCAGAGGCCTTTCATTTGATTCAACAAATCAACATGACCTTGGGTCCAAGAGGGGAACCCCCCCGCAAAAGGATTGAAGGACTGGAACCTGCTAGGATCACCATAAGACTGCTGGCAACATTTAGCTGAATTTAGACACTTTTATTTTATGATTTTTCTGTATGCTTTTATCCTTCAATAAATGTACTCTGCTTTAGAAGAGCTGGGTAATCATGTGTAACAGTTTGGCACACACTGGTTTTACAGTGGTGCAAGTAAAATCCATTTCTTACTAGTATGGGGGAGGGGCACCCCATACTAAGGGGGGCATGGGACCTCCCCACATGAACAACCATGTGACTCCTCCCTGCCCTGCCCCCCAGTCTGGGGCCCCCACATTCACCCTGCCCCCTCCCCATGATCCATCCTACTTTACCTGGGAGGGGAGGAGGTGTTCAGTCCTCTTCCTGCCGCACTAGAGACTTCAGGAATGGAGCAGAACATGGGGCCGCTGGGCCGCCCCAAGCTGCTGTCGTTTCGGAAACTGCTCCCTGTAGGAATGTGCTACCTGTAGCAGTTACTGCATTTTGGCCCCTCCCAGAGGGAAAAGGAGAAGAACTCCCAGCTACGCCCCCTGCCCTTCCACAGAGCTGCGTCTCCATCTGTGTACTACAGCAGCAGCCCCGCCAGAGGACAGGGAGGGTGGGGCGGGGCTTGGGCTTCTGCTCCTTTCCCTGCTGGGCAGGGTAGCAAGGAAAGGAAAAGGATGCCTTGGTGTTGTTACCAAGAAGGCCAATGGCATTTTGGGCTATATAAATAGGGGCTCTGCCAACAGATCAAGGGACATGATCGTTCCCCTCTATTCCACATTGGTGAGGCCTCATCTGGAGTACTATGTCCAGTTTTGGGCCCCACACTACAAGAAGGATGTGGAAAAATTGGAAAAGTCCAGCAGAGGGAAACAAAAATGATTAGGGGACTGGAACACATGACTTATGAGGAGAGGCTGAGGGAACTGGGATTGTTTAGTCTGCGGACGAGAAGAATGAGGGGGGATTTGATAGCTGCTTTCAACTACCTGAAAGGGAGTTCCAAAGAGGATGGATCTAGACTGTTCTCAGTGGTAGAAGAGGACAGGACAAGGAGTAATGGTCTCCAGTTGCAGTGGGGGAGGTTTAGGTTGGATATTAGGAAACACTTTTTCTCTAGGAGGGTGGTGAAACACTGGAATGGGTTACCTAGGGAGGTGGTGGAATCTCCTTCCTTAGAAGTTTTTAAGGTCAGGCTTGACAAAGCCCTGGCTGGGATGATTTAGTTGGGGAGTGGTCCTGCTTTGAGCAGGGGGTTGGACTAGATGACCTCCTGAGGTCCCTTCCAACCCTTATATTCTATGATTGCCGGCAGCTCCTCCGGTGGCTGTACCGTCCCCAGCCTTGCTCCCTCTGCCCTGTGCTCCGGCGGGGCTGCTCCTGCGCAGATTGAAACAGGGAGAGGCAGTTCTGTGGAAGGGCAGTGGACAGGGATGGGATGGTACAGTCGCACCAGAGAGTGGGTGTGGGGCCACCAGCTCCTCCTGTGTCTTTCTGATATGCCGTACCGTCTATAAATATCTTGCTGGTACGGCATACTGGAGCGTACCGGCCTATTTGCACGGCTGCTGGTTCATAGCCATTGGCAAGAAAGCAGAGCACAGAGGCTGGACCTTAGTCAAACGTTCTGAGATAATCACAGTGCAACTGTAGGCAGTGCCGCCTAACCTCCTGGCCTGGTGGGAGAAGGATGTAGGTCCCTGACAGACAGAGTTGATGGCTAGAAGCCTGAGAAGGCAATACACAAGGGTGCTTACACATGCAACCCAAATCTATCATCCTATTCATTGACCAGGACCCCATTGTGCTAGGTGCTGTACAAACACAAAACAAAAATACAGCCCCTAGTCCAACAAGCTTATGTTTTAAGAAAAGTAAAGTTTTGAGGAGGGATCTGAAGGTGGATAATGAGGTAGCTTCGCAGATGTTTAAAGGGAGCTCCCCCGAAGCATGAGGGGCTGCAAAGAAGTGAGCACACAGGTGCCTGTCTGTAAATTTAACAAGTGGGCAATGAAAGCTGGCATTATGGGCAAATTGGAGGTATGAGTTGCCAGCTAATAAGTTACTGATAGGTAATTCAGTTTTAGCACATTAACTGGGCAAGAAGCCTTTACTAAGTTACATTGTTAATACTGTACTTGCCAAAGCTGGTGTTTGAATGAAAATGATGAATTCCATAACCTGCATGGTGGCTGATTTTGTGATATGATTTATGAACTGCCTTTTTGCATTATGTTATGTGATTGACCCATTTGATTTTCTGCTCTCTGCTAGGCTGAAACAAAACAAAAAAAAAACAAGTAGAATCTTGTTTACTATATAATTAAGAGCCAATTTTCTCTGTCTTGGATTATTATTCGGGAATGTTACTATTCTGGTTTTACCATAGAAAAGTCATCCTTCAGGTAAAGCTGCACAAAAGTTTAAAATTATTTTAAACTTTGTTTCAAAGTAGCTTCCAGCTCTAGCAGAGTCATATGCAGACTTGTGCTCCAAAATCCAAGCTTTTATTTTTTTTTTTAATAGAAAGTGTTAGAATGCTTCATGACAGAAAACCTTGAAAATCTGAACAGGGTATAATCAATATTACCCCTGCCAATTCCTATGAGCCATTACACATGATCAATTAAGAAAAATCTTTGGCATATTGAAAATTGGAAGAATAAAATACACTTCAATTAAAATAATTATAAATATCAAAGTGGTGATTGTAATGGCATATCTAATACTTAGTTCTATTGAAAGCTATATTTAAAAAGAAATAGATAAGTGTGCTGTAGAATTTCCAGTCTGCCATGCCAGTAGTGTAAAATTAGTTAAACTTGCTGGGTGTGGATGGACTGGTCTACACTGATATACTGTCGATAAGAGTATTTGTTGGTAAACTTTGCTATAGTGCTTGACACTGTGGTATCTTAGCTCCTCATAGACTTTAAGGAATTTATCTTTACAGCCTCTCTGTGAACTAGAGAAGTAATTTACACATGGAGAACTGAGACACAGAGAGTAAGGCCCTGATCCTGCAATGAGCTAAGAACAGGCACAAGAATCCACGCAGACAGAACTCAAAGTAAGATCAGGGCCTAAGTGAATTGTCCTAATTCATGTCGGATATCACAGGTCCTAGCTCAGTACCTAAACACAAGGCCATCCTTCCAACTGCACTTTGCTATGGGAGCGACTACTATTAATATCAATGGAATTTCTGCATAAAAGCTATAAAATATGTAGTAGGATGTTGCATTCTGGATAAGAGATCCAACCTGCAGATCAGAGGTATTTGACCCTAAAGGGAGAATAGAGTAATAGAGAATAAAATGATTTTTTGTCCTCTGACATTGTTGAAACATAGATATGGATGAGGAAATGCACTTGTAGGAATTCTGTACAACTAAGTTCCTAGTGAATTCGTGGAGATGCAAAGGCACTCGCTGATGTCAGTTGCTCCTGAACACCTTAATATTACTCTCTTTTTTAATCATAATCAGTGGAATGAGAGTGCTACTCTTTTGCTATTAAAGATTGTGGATTCCATTTATATTAGCATTTAACTTTTGCTAGTGTACCACTGTCATAAATATAAAGGGAAGGGTAACAGCCTTCCTGTATAAGTACTATAATATCCCTCCTGGCCAGAGGCACAAACTCCTTTTACCTGTAAAGGGTTAAGAAGCTCAGGTAACCTGGCTGGCACCTGACCAAAAGGACAAATAAGGGGACAAGATACTTTCAAATCTCGGCAGGGGGGCCGGGAAGGGGGGGAGGCGGTTTTGTTCTGTCTGTTGTTTGTGCTTACCGGACACAGATCAAGGAAGCAAGCAATCCAACTCTATTAGAATTAGTAAGTACTAGCAAGGGAATGTGTTAGCTTATTTTTGTTTTGGCTTGTGATTTTCTCTGTGCTGTGAGGAAGGTGTATTCCTGTTTTTTCTTTTTGTGACTAAAAAAAAACAGGGAAATCCTCTGTGTTTTTGAATCTGATTGTCCTGTAAGATTATCTTCCATTTAATTTTACAGACGTGCTTCTTTTACCCTTTTTCTTTCTAATAAAGTTCTGTTTCTTTTATAATCTGATTGGGGTTTTGTGTGTGTGTGTGTGTGTCCTAAAAAACCACAAGGTTGGTCTGTGCTCATCTTGTTTATTCTCAAGCCTCCCCAGGAAAGGGGGTGTGGGGGTTTGGGGGAATATTAGGGGGGAGTAGGAACTCCAAGTGGTCCTTTCCCTGAGTTTGTCTAAATCACTTGGTGGTGGCAGCGTTACCTAATCCAAGGTACAAGGGAGAATTTGTGCCTTGGGGAGTTTTTAACCTAAGCTGGTAGAAATAAGCTTAGAGGGTCTTTCATGTGGGGCCCCACGTCTGTACCCTAGAGTTCAGAGTAGGGAGGGAACCCTGACAACCATGTTATAAAGAAAAAAGATATGAGAATTTAAGAAGCACTACAACTATCTTAGATGTCTGATCCCAAAATGTAAATGAATCATAGACAAGTATCAGAGAGTTTAAAAGTAAATGTGTGATATACTGTATAAAAAAGAAATCAAAGAGCCAAGTCAGATAAGTGTTAGCCATTGAAACAGGTACAATAAGCAAGACACAATTATAGGTAAATGGGCTCCCCTTTTCGGGTTTATAAGCCTCTGTACAGGAGCAATTTACACTTAACTTCTCTTGCTTAGTTTGGCCTCTGAGATGGACCTAATACTGTATTCCTTGAGAAAAAACTGGATTAAAAACTTATTGAAGTTCACGGGAATATTTAGTGTGCACGGAATGCAGGATCAGACCTTAAAACTGGGATCACGCTATGAAATTGACATGTGTCAGCACAGTTATCAGTATCATCTTAGATCTTGACTGTACATGATTTAGCTGTAAGTATAGACGGGGCAAACAACATTTAGCTCTATTTCTGATAAGATGTTGGCGATTTCCCCTTGTCTATGCTTAAATCACATTTAGTTCTGGTTTTGTCAAGTTTATTGTTGAGAAATGTGAGCAGACAGTTAAATTTCATAGTACAAACTAGGCCTCACTGGATGAGATAATTGGCCAAGTACATCTCTGGTGTAACTCCATGACACCAGAGATTAAAATGGCCCTGTATCTTTGTATGGCCTTGTCATCTTTTTCCAACTTATTTTTATTTTATTTTTGTACATGTAATTGCCCATTTTTAACCAGATGAAAATACAGCTAGTGCACTAACTTTAATAAAATATTATGAATGATAACACCAATCCTTATCGTCACTCAGACAAGACTTTTAGCAGATGACTTTGCTGGATCGTTAGTGAAATAATTTATTAAATCCTGGGGCTTCATCTGCCTTCAAGTTTTCTTGTAGCAAGGGCATGCTTCTTTTTGAAAATAATGATTAAGAAAACTTGAATGGAACCTCTAAGCAAAGGTTGGATCAAATGTGTGCAATTTACATTCCATATTTGGTGCAGTAAGGTCACTCAAAAATGAACCGACTAGAATTTGATGTTATATGATCTAAAAAGCAGTGGGAGGTCTTTTTTAAAAAAGAGATCCCCCAGAACAAGTACTAATGTAGAATCGAGTCCTATCGATGATGTAAGGACATGGCAAAGGAAAGACAGCTGTTTTGAATATTTCTCTAGAAATGTCAAAAGCTGGAACAAACAGATATAAAATCTGGAAAGGTCTAGGTTAGAAAGAAAGAGAAACCGATTTTTTTTAATTTAAACTATTTTTTCTCTCTGCCTCACTCTGTTTCTCTTGCTCCTTTGATTACTGCAGCTAAAATATCTTCAGTAGTGAAGATGTCTCTTGGTCTAATCCCCTAAAAAAAACCTGAACCTGCAATTGGCTCTGTGTGAGCAGAACCCTGCATGTTCACTGAAGCTCCACAGAAACCTAGGGCTCTGCCTGCACAGATACAGGTCATCATTATGGACCAAACAAATTCCAGTTTCCTTCTGGGGAAATGAGAAGTTTCCTATTGACTTCATAATCGTCACTGAAGCCATTTTGCCATGAATTAGTACTTGAAAAAGAGGAAAAACTACATCTAGAAACCAGGGCAACTTCATTCAGTGCTGCCCATACAGGTACATATATCTCTGCTCTCTCAGCAGCACCGCACTCTACTGGACAGCACACCACTCCTCCTTCATATCGACGACCCCATCAGATTCCAGTCCCGTTTGGCCACACAGAAACTGCATTCCTTGGCTGCATTCCTTGCCCCAGTAGCTGTTTGGTACAGGGGGTACATGTAAAATTCATTCAGCTTTAGAGCGATGATGCGTTTGAGAAGTACTCCTTATATTTAAAATGGGGAACACCACTTGAACCAGAAATATCTGTAGAACCTGAAAGAACTTCTCAAGTACATCCACTGTAAGGTGCACTTTAATTAAGTCATTTACACCTTTCAGGGAACTTCTTATGTATCACATAGTACAAATGAAGTAGAATCTTCGGGGACTTTAAATGCAGCACTAAAGCAGTTTCCTCATGGTGCAGACAAACCTAAATCCACTGCTTACTACATAAAATGATATTATACTCCAGAGATGTGATCTACATATATATTCTTCTGTCAAGGTTTTTAACGTTAATTTAATTTTCCATTACCAAGGGCCTTGTTGCAGTGATTTTGTCCAGCATTCCTTACACCTTTACATATCACCGTTACTGCTGCTATGAAAGCGGATGACTAAAAATCAATATGGAGCAAATTAATTTGATATGGCTGCCTCATGCATTCCCTAGTTTGATGACCTCCCATGTTGTTTCACAATTACATTTAGGATAATCTAGCCTTCATGTTCCCATTGATTTACGGCACCTTGGAAAAAATGCCTCTTATTTATTTAAACTCTCAGTACCAAGGGCAGTGGCTGAAAATTCAATTATCTCCTTTGCTCAGGTTTAAATTTGTGTTTACGGATGGTAAAGAACCTTAAAGAGATGCAAGTTAACAGGAAAAATGACTTTTTAACTGTTACATGTTCTGTAACTTGATTATTCCAGATACATTAGTAGTACTTTGGATGAATAGTGTCTATCTTTCTCTATAATATAGAAAGAATTATTTTGCAAATGCTTCATGGCAAATATGGAATTTGTTGCCTCAAAGTTGTCTGAGTATATTAACATTAACATTTGATTTTCACAATCTTGACATTTGTGTATAGAACATCCTCTACTTATCTCTTATGAAGGATAATCTCATTTGCTGGAGAAATGCCTGTAGACTCTTTTCTTTTTCTTTTCCTTTCAGATAATTTTTAAACACAGCTCCAAGCATATGATTAAAATGAGAAGAGTTTTGTGGCAACAGAGCTAACAAATGGAACATCTTCCAGCAACATCTATGTAGCTTTCAGGATAACACTGGCTGCCCATGCAATATCCTTGTTTCTATGGATCACACCAGCTCACTCTCACACGTACGTCTAAGACATGACTGAGTTCAGCAAAGGCAGGGTGGCACGGGGTATGGAGGCCTCTGAAAACATTTGACAAGAAGAGTGCCCTCACAGGTTACTAACTATAGCTTAATGTACTGTGAGGCAGAACTGACTCTTCAGACAGGAACAGTTATGTACCCAGTGTGACACACTGAAGCAAGTGGCATATAATTGTTGGGTTTTTGCTATGATGTGAAAGGGGAAAGTGTCTGAAATGTTGCAAAAGTAGTTGACAGACAAATAGCTAGAACATGCCACTTGACATCCCTTTGATAACAGAGTGATCAAAACTTTCATCATCTTGTCTGTGGAGCCTACTTGAAAGTGTTGTGTCAATTAGACTTAGTTTTAAGAGCTACAAAAATCAGCCTGGTCACTTAGTCTCTGCAGTTTCACCTGCCTTGCCAGGCTAATTACAGGGGCATACTCCCTGAACCAAGAGGAGCTGCCTTTATCATCTTCACTTTGAAAGTAATTAAATGAATTAGGTTTTCATTAGGATTCATAGACTCTAATTACTTGTGATGACTAATTGGTTTATCAATACTTTGATTACTATCTGTTGTACTTTACACAGCTCAGTAAGGGGATTTAAGCATGTGGGCAAATAAACCTACTTGATCTTGCAGTTTGAACACAAAGAAAATCACTACAAGACTACTCTTTATTTAGTTTAACCAGGCAGAGATGCAACTTTACGTATAATCATTTGCTGACCAATGACCTATTCCTCTTGCCATTTTCAGGCATCTTCAATACTTTAAAATTCAAGCGGGGACACAAAAGAAATAATTGTTCTCTGCATGTTCACAAGAACCATACAGCAGATCCCATTGTTTAAATTGATAATGATGAACGTTTCCAGTGAACAATCCAAAAATGCTAAAGTTCCTCATTAATCTCTCCCACACGGGTCCCCTTTATAATCTTTCGTTACTGTAAAATATACACACAAATTTAGTACCAAAGCACTTTACAGATATATAACCAGCACCATTGTAATGTAGCCATCTCTGATGTGGAAATCCAACAGTAAGCTGCACAATAGTGAGGCAGAGAAAATGTTGGCCTAGACCAATGAGTTCATTATAACATTCACACACAGTAGACAGGACCTTTGTTTTTCTGAAATGGCTCCATGTAGTAAGTTTTGTGGTGCTTGTTTATCACTGTATATACCTGTAAAGAATGACCGACTGAACTGGCCAAGATTTGAATCTATGATTCCAGGGAGGCTTACATATTCTAACACTGAAGCTTAGGCCACTAAGTTATTCCCTCCAGTTCATTTAAAAATACAACTTAGTTTTCTTGGTTGAGTTGTAGAGGGAATGATTTTTGTTTCTTTTTAAAATTATTTCATTTGCAGCCATCTACTATCTAAATCCACCCTCCTCCCCCCACAAAAGACAGATCGGAAAGGAATCTGACAGTTCAGGTCTTGTTGCTCAGTACGAACTCTAACAGCTACAAGGCCTTATTCAAAACCCATTGAAGTCAATAGAAAGGCTTCAGTGGGCTTTGGATCAGGTCCATAATGAGTGTAGTATTGCGGATTAGATTTTCTCAGATTCCATTTATGTTCCTAAGTGAAGTGGTCAGATTTAAGAGCAATGAAAGCTGCCCGGTTCTCAGGGCTTTTGAAAATTGGGACTTTGGTACCCAATAAGTTATCATGTGATTCTGCAAGGGAAAGTATGAGTGTTTCCTCTCCAATTTCAGGAAAGCAGAGTGTTTTGAGCTGGGCAATTGAAGGAATCAATCTATAAAAGTCCATTATGCACTGGATTCTGGCTACGTGAGAGATCATCTTTTGGCCAAGCTATCATCAGAGCAACTGAGATCAACTGGGGTAACAACATACAGAGGTTAAGGAGGGTATTGCTGATGTCAGGGTCTTCTCAATGGAGGGCCCTTGTCTCTGCTCTTCATTTACCCTGTCCTGACTCATGATTAAAGAGGCCAAATTTGACTTTTAGAACATGGTGTAAGGCTCTTTTTTTTTCCTCAGGGCATTTGTCTGAAAAAGGGGTTTGGGAAGGGAAGAAGTCAATGGGATGTCACTTCTTAATTTAGGAAATGTCCATATAACTTTAGCACAATAATCAAAAAGCTAGAAATGTCTTTGATTTGTGCATGCTGTCTCATACATGATGAGTAGGATATGTTTTACAAATCAAAAACACATATGAAAATTAGACCTTCTAACAGACAGAGAAAACCCTGACACTCTCCTTGATCCTGACAGAGCAGAAGAGCAATATCTTAATCCTAGTTTATTGTGAAACAGAGAGCTCACACAATTGTCAAACTATGAAACTTTTTTGTCAGTCACCTTGTTAAATTCAAAGATATCACTTGTAACAACTGACAAGAGACGTGTACTCATGCAACAGTTATTTCACATATTTGACAGTATATAAAATACTCACAAAGCGGGCTAATTTTTTGGTGCTGCTTTGAAAACATAGTGCCACATTTATATCTGCAGTAAGTCCATTGATAGCAATGGAGTTATGCCATGGATGAATTTTATTCATGGCATGATCATTTATTTGCCGCATTTAATTAAAGTTTATATTCAAAAGCCCACCCATGTGTCAGCACTTGGACATTTCTGTAAGTTCTTTTAGTGAAATACCATGGAAGATGATCAGGATGGAGTTAACAATCTAATGCAACCCACTAAAAGACTGCCAGTGTCAGGTCCACTTCTATGGCCCTGATCTTACAACTGAATGTATTGGCATGAACCTTTGAACCTACACAAAGCCACGTTAACTTCAGTTGGCAGAGAGGGCCATACAAGTGCATCCAGCTGCATGATCAAGGCCTAGTTTTAAAATCCATTTAAGTTCTTCACAGACTAACAGATACTTGAAACCAAGAAGGTATCATTGCATTCATGAATGGATCATTTACGATGGATTCATTACATCAAATGTTATCAGATTCATAAGTCTGTAGTTCTCACATGCCTCTATGATCCATGCCATTGTCATAGAATCATAGAATATTAGGGTTGGAAGAGACCTCGGGAGGTCAAAGCAGGACCAACACCAACTAAATCATCCCAGTCAGGACTTTGTCAAGTTGGGCCTCAGAGATTTTTAAGGATGGAGATTCCACCACCTCCCTAGGTAACCCATTTCAGTGCTTCACCACCCTCCTAGTGAAATAGTGTTTCCTAATATCCAAACTAGACCTCCCCCACTGCAACTTGAGACCATTCCTTCTTGTTCCGTCATTTGACACCACTGAGAACAGCCTAGCTCCATCCTCTTTGCAACCCCCCTTCAGGTAGTTGAAGGCTGCTATCAAATCCCACCTCACTCTTCTCTTCTGCAGACTAAATAACTCCAGTTCTCTCAGCCTCTCCTTGTAAGTCATGTGCCCAGCCCCCTAATCATTTCTGTTGCCCTCTGCTGGACTCTCTCCAATTTGTCCACATCTCTTCTGTAATGGGGGGACCAAAACTGGATACAGTACTCCAGGTGTGGCCTCACCAGTGCCGAATAGAGGGGAATAATCACTTCCCTCGATGTGCTGGCAATGCTTCTACTAATACAGCCCAATATGGCATTGGCCTTCTTGGCAACAAGGGCACACTGCAGACTCATATCCAGCTTCTCGTCCACTATAATCTTTAGGTCCTTTTCTGCAGAACTGCTGCTTAGCCAGTTGGTCCCCAGACTGTAGCAGTGCATGGGATTCTTCCATCCTAAGTGCACGAGTCTGCACTTGTCAATGTTGAACCTCATCAGATTTCTTTTGGCCCAGTTCTCCATTTGTTTAGGTCACTCTGGACTCTATCCCTACCATCCAGTGTATCTACCTCCCCACATAGCTTAGTGTCATCTGCAAACTTGTTGAGAGTGAAATTCATCCCATCATCCAGATCATTAATAAAGATATTGAACAAAACCGGCCCCAGGACTGACCCCTGGGGCACTCCACTTGATATTGAATGCCAACTAGACATCAAGCCGTTGATCACTACCTGTTGAACCCAACAATCTAGCCAGCTTTCTATCGACCTTATAGTCCATTCATCCAATCCATACTTCCGTAACTTGCTGGCAAGACTACTGTGGGAGACCATATCAAAAGCTTTGCTAAAGTCAAGATATATCACGTCCACCACTTTCCCCATATCCACAGAGCCAGTTAGCTCATCATAGAAGGCAATCAGGTTGGTCAGGCATGACTTACCCTTGGTGAATCCATGTTGACTGTTCCTGATCACCTTGCTGGAAATCAAGTTCCTTCTTGGATCCATTCATCTGGTAGAGAAAAATAGTCTATTTTATGAAATTGGCACAGACACATCTGAGCTGATAGGTGGCACATGTGCCAAAGCCTGTTGGATGAAAGAGAAAGATTCCACACACAGACAACAGTAGCAGTCAAGAGAGCTATTAAGTGGGATGTGCCCATTGCTGAAGAATTCAAAGAAGTGATGGAATTTAGCCTCAATGTTGACTGCAGCATGTAACAGGGTGCTCTACCCCTCGAAGCACTAGAAGTCCTGAGGCTAGCCAGTCCTGTTGAAAGATATTCTGAGCCCCATTAAGAACAATCTGGGGCCTGGAAGTTTGAAAGGGTCTAGATGATTGCTTGATGAGCAGATGATTGCTGTAAAGGTTGAAAGAGCTCAGTTGAGGGAGAAGAGGTACAGGAAGCAGGTTGACTCCTGTGGCAGGCCCTGGAGCTGATGGCCTGTGGAAAGACTAGGGAAGAGCTGCCAGGAGCAGAGAGGTTCAGCCAGGAAGCCCCTGCATCAGGGGAAAGGACCTGGTTTGGCAGTTAGTTTTATGTTGAACTGTTTATTTGGGGTTTTGCTGAAGATTATGGGTGGCACCAGTTAATGAAGCCCTGTAAAAGTTGGCCTGAAACAGACTTGACATGGCACTGGTTCTTTCCTGGGCTGTGGAGACACATCAACAGCCTACACAACACAAGAAAAGCCATTCTCATATTTCTATTACAGTGCTAGTGAATTTCAAAAGGGATCTCCAAAAATAAAAAATGGTAGGTCAATCGTGTGAAAATTGAGTTCATAAGTGTTCACCAACCTGCCAAAGGGACAGACATTTAATTCTGAGCTATTGTGAAGGGTGTTTCCCCTTGATCTCCAGCAAGTTCCTCCTCAGCATTTGTCAAGGTTCCTTCCCCACTCTGAACGCTAGGGTACAGATGTGGGGACCTGCATGAAAAACCTCCTAAGCTTATCTTTACCAGCTTAGGTCAAAACTTCCCCACGGTACAAAATATTCCACCCTTTGTCCTTGGTTTGGCCGCTACCACCACCAAACAAATACTGGTTACTGGGGAAGAGCTGTTTGGAAACATCTTTCCCTCCAAAATACTTCCCAAAACCTTGCACCCCACTTCCTGGACAAGGTTTGGTAAAAAGCCTCACCAATTTGCATAGGTGACCGAGACCCAAACCCTTGGATCTGAGAACAATGAAAAAGCATTCAGTTTTCTTACAAGACAACTTTTAATAGAAATAGAAGCAAATAGAAGTAAAGAAATCACCTCTGTAAAATCAGGATGGTAGATACCTTACAGGGTAATTAGATTCAAAACACAGAGAATCCCTCTTGGCAAAAACTTAAGTTACAAAAAAGATACACAGACAGAAATAGTTATTCTATTCAGCACAATTCTTTTCTCAGCCATTTAAAGAAATCATAATCTAACACGTACCTAGCTAGATTACTTACTAAAAGTTCTAAGACTCCATTCCTGGTCTATCCCCGGCAGAAAAAGCATATAGACAGACACAGAGACCCTTTGTTTCTCTCCCTCCTCCCAGCTTTTGAAAGTATCTTGTCTCCTCATTGGTCATTTTGGTCAGGTGCCAGCGAGCTTACCTTTAGCTTCTTAACCCTTTACAGGTGAGAGGAGTTTTCCTCTGGCCAGGAAGGATTTTAAAGGGGTTTACCCTTCCCTTTATATTTATGACAGCATTATTTCCATGGGTGCACAACTATGTGACATCTTCCCAAAAGATTCAATAAGCAATAATGCATTTTCTCCTGATGCACAATGCCATTTAACTCTTCACTAGAAGAACCAAGAGTGGAAATGATATATGAAGATATCATGTCTGTACAATTTATGAATTCTATGTGAGCTTATGAAACTTGTGTCCCTGATAGGCTGCAAACTCCATTTTGAATGTGTAGCCTTGTGCCTTCTCTATGGTCTGATTGCCTCCATGTTGGCTTGAAATTCAAAGGCAGAGAGCACAAGAATAACAATCATGCGAAGTCCCAAAATGTTGGAAATCTGTCTTGGCAAGAAACTGGTCCCTGCCCAGAAGAACTGGTTTAGCAGGCAGGAGGTTGCTTTGGTAACAGTAACTTGGCAGGGCTCGGTGCTCATGTGGGGAAGCTGGAAAGGGTTTTACCTAACACAGGGGGTTGAAGTTTTTGAAAGGGCAGAGCCTCGTCTGCTCAGGTATTCTGCAATCCAGGAGCGAAAGATCACACACCATGTGATACCCTGCTTGAGCACCAGTGCTCTATAGAATCCTCTGAAGGGAAAGATGAGATAGAAAGAGACTTGTGTAGTGTGCCTGTATTTAATGATCTGTACTCTCCTCTGCTTTATGTGATTAAGTATAAAATCATAAATTTGTTAGACTGTGCAAGATATGTGAGTGTGTGTTCACAGCTTTACAATTGCTGTGTGCCCCAGAGAATTAACTGTAAACCAGAAGTTTCACACCTCTGAGGTGGAGTTCTGGGAAGGAGTTTGGGTAAGTTACGGGGATATCTCAGGGGTCAGTGCTGGTCCTGAGGGCTTAGGGCAAGTGAGCTCAGGAGCCCCATTGCCAAGAAGTGGTAGCAGCCAGAGTTAGTGCCCAAAAAATGTGCTAATGGGAGGAACCAATTCTGCAGCCTGTTGAGGCTCTGTGGACTTAGCACACACCCAGGGAATCCAGAGCCTTGGATTTCCCTCTGAGCAGTCCTAGTAGGTGACCGGGAGTGGGGGCACCTTGTAGGATGTGCAGCAGATGAATATAGGGTGATATTTTTAGGGTGATATTTCCCACCACTGCAACCAATAGCGAGAATGCTGATGTATGCAGGATTCAGTACAGTGAGAAGACACAGTGGTAAAAATGTTTATGTGCAACTCCAGACATTATGGAGGTAAAAAGGCCTGCAGCCACTCTACAGTACTGCTGTCACCACTACCACCTGTGGTGGAGCCACGCTGTGGCTGGACTAACAGTACGGCATTTCCCACAATTATCAGGGCAGACAAAGCCATAGAATCCCGAAGCGTCTCTGAAATGGAGGGTTATGGGCTTTCAGGAGAAAATGAAAGCACGGGCACAATATGGTAGTGGATCAGTCAAATGTAGTTATGGCTATAATCAACTTGTAAATGTTCTTCTTGGCAGGATGTTCAAAAAAGATCAATACTGCATTCTGTTTTCATCTCCATTTATTTAAGTGTGATTTGTGTGATTGTTTGGAAACTGCCACTACATATCACTGTGACTGTAGATGGCAATATTATTTCCCTAAGTAGAAACTCAGTAGGCAGTTTTGCAAGAAAGGGAGGGGGCAGGGAAGTAATACATTTTGATTTATTTCAAACTGTTCTACAAATAAAAAAATGGGTTCTCTCTTACAGACCATTTGCAAATTGCGACATATCATAAAGGATTTAAAAAAAAACTGGCAGGGCAGCTGAAGGCGAAGAAATCAGTTTCTGAATAGACTAGCTCATGGAAAGTTAGCTAATTAATCTCTTCAGTACTGCAAGTACACAAGAAAATAAATGCAAAATGTCAATATTTAGGACTGCTAGAACTTTCCATCTTCAAGGTGCTTTAAAAAAACTAATTCAGGCAACAAAACTAGAAATAATTTTGCATTCATGTGACATTTTCAGTTGAGACTCTTAATTCTTTACAAACATTAACTGATTCAGGCTAGCTCCACCACTGTGGAGTTAGGTAAGTACAGTCAAAGTCGTTTCAAGGTGAAACTGATAATAAAAAAGCCTTTATGGGGTCAAGATTAAGGGAATCAATTTGTCCTTTTAGACTGAATTCTGAATAGACATTTCTCATTTTAAAGGGATAATCATGTTTACTTAATCACTTTGTTTTTGATAATTTTGTAGCTGAGTGCACTGGCTGAAAACTCTTACCTTTAGCCAACATATTAAGATCACAAGCTGCTCATACACAGTGCTTTCCCGTTTCACACAATCAAAATCAGGAAATTGCCCAGTGTGCCAATTAGAGGTGATGATATGATAGTATTGACATGCAGAGACACTGCATGTGAATATTGCATTATGTAACATTTAGAAAACTTCTGTTTAAATGAGTAAGATGCTTAATTGAGACATATTTGGAATTCACCAAGGCATCCCCATAACAAGATTTATAAGCCTTTTAGTTTATCTATTTAAAAAATGGGTGTATTAAGTCAAAGTGGTGAAGCAACTTTGCCAAGGGTACAGTGGCAGAACTGGAACAAGACAAGAGCAAGGACCCTTGCTTTAATTACAGTACTCTTTGATATGTAAAGCTTTCATGTATGTAGAAACACATGATGTCTTATATTTTCCCTGTTTTGTATTTTATCGACCAGAGAACCTAATTTGTTCCTTCCATATGCATGGAAAACTCCCACAGAAGCTAATGAATTCCATGTGTACATTGGTGGTAAAATAGCCATATTTTTTGACTGGCAGAACAGATCTTCATAATAAGGCTATTGGTAGACATTCAAAGATATTCTTTTCTGGATAAAGCATTCTAAGAACACATGAGCCTCACTTCCCTTAATGTGGTCTGTTCCAGTGATTGTCTATGTAACCTTGGTCCAAGGGGATCTGCCAGTACCCTTTCATGAGATCTAGTGTGGTAATATAGCGGGCTTCCCTGATCTGGTCAAGGAGCTCATCGATGCGGGGCATCGGATAGGTGTCGAACAGCGAAGTGGCGTTTACTCTCCTGAAGTCAATGCAGAACCACTGGCTGCCATCCAGCTTTGGAATGAGGACAACGGGGCTCTGCAATTTGCTCTGGGAGCACTCAGTAACACCTAGCTCCAACATCACCTGGACTTCCTCCTCTACAGCCTCCCAGATCCGCCTGGGCAAGGGCTAGGTCACCTCTCAGACCACGACCCCAGCTTTGGTCTGGTTCACATGGTAGGCAAGGGCAGTCCACCCGGGTTTTGTGGTGAACTTCTTGGGGAACATTCTCACTAGGCAGTGGGCCTGCTCCTATTTCTTGACCGTAAGAGTCTCCGCTAGCTGGGGCTCATCGGGCTCCTCTGGAGGTTGCAGCCCCAGGTCCGGCTCGGGGGGGGAGGGGGGCGAGGCGAGGTATGAGGCAATTGATAACCCTTCCCATTCCCACCAGGGCTTTAAGAGATTCACATGATAGATCTGTTTTTCTTTCTGGCGATCAGGTTGCCTGATTTCGTAAGTGATTGGTCCTATCTGATGAAGGACCTCATATGGGCCCTACTAGCGGGCCAAAAGTCCTTCGAGGGAAGCAGTAGGAGTACTTGGTCACCAGGTGCAAAGGATCAGGCCTGAGCGCTCCGATTGTGGTTTTGTTCCTGGGCTCCTTGGGCTGTGTTTAAGATTTCCTTCGTGAGCTTGCCCATCTGTGCCAGGCATCCCTGCAGCTGTAAGACACATTGTAGGAGTCCCTGCATTGTGGATGGGGTGTGTTCCCAGGCTTCTCTCAAGAGGTCCAACACCCCACAGGGTCACCACCCATAGAGGAGCTCAAATGGAGAGAACTTCATAGATGACTGGGGGACCTCTTGGATTGCCAGCAGTAAAGGAGGGAGCAGTTGGTCCCACTGGCAGAGGTCCTCGGTGGGGAAGCATCACAACATTCTCTTCAGGGTCCAATTAAAGCATTCTACCAACCCATCAGTCTGGGGATGGTAGACCGAGGTCTGCAGTTTCTTGATCCCTAGAAGGGTGCATACCTGGCAGAACAGAGATGTGAAGTTGGCCCCCTGATCAGTGAGTATCTCCTGAGGGAGGCCCCCCCGGTGAAGATCTTAACAAGTTCCGCAGCAATAGTGGGGGTGGTGATACTCCTTAAGGGGACAGCCTCGGGAAAGCAGGTGGCATAGTCCATCAGGACGAGAATGTATTGATGGCCCGCCTTGCTTTTTGGAAAGGGCTCCACCAGGTCCATCGCAACCTGCTCAAAGGGTACACCGAAGACAGGCAAAGGGACCAGACAGGCCTTCCGTACCGTAGCCAGCACCACGTCTTGGCACTCCAGGCACGACATACAGTAATCCTTCACTTCACGGTGGACCCCATGCCAGAAGAATCAGGCGAAGACCGTAGCCCCAGTTTTCTCCTGTCCTAAATGGCCCATGGCTGGGATGTCATGTGCGAGTTTCAGGACAGCCCGTCGATGAGTGTGGGGAACCACGAGTTGGGTCCAGACTTCTTGGGTCTGGGGGTCTCAGTCAATGTGGTAGAGTCACTCATGATTCAGTTCAAACTAGGATATTGGGTCATGCACTGGGCCTCAACGACCTCGCCATCCACCCAGGCCAGCTGCTCATAGGTAAACTGCAGTGTAGGGTCTTCCTTTTGGTCTCGACTAAAGTCTACAAGGCCGGGAGGGGGGCCAGCAGTGTCTGGGTGGTCCCGA
This sequence comes from Lepidochelys olivacea, assembly GCF_965140295.1. Taxonomy (NCBI): domain Eukaryota; kingdom Metazoa; phylum Chordata; order Testudines; family Cheloniidae; genus Lepidochelys; species Lepidochelys olivacea. The sequence goes on along the minus strand of NC_140412.1, from coordinate 139,897,629 downwards.
TCAGGTGTGGGAGCTATGGCGACTCCGTGGTCAGACATTGTGTTGGGGGCTACCTCTGTCAAGGGTGGAGTTCCATTGAATGCCTCTTCTGTTGGTAGGGATCAAACTACCTCAATGAAGTCCAGCCAGTTGCGGCCCAGAATAACTGGGTAGGCCAAGGGGGACACCAGTGATACGGTCATTAACTGGGTCGCCCAGTTTACCGTGAGAGGGACCCAAGCCGTGGGGTATGGTTTCACGTCTCCATGGATGTACTGGATGTAGACCTCCTCAATGGTCTGCTTGGCATCTGGGATGAATGCCCAGCAGACAAGGGTCTGCCCACAGCCCGAATCAACTAGGCCAGTAACATGGGTCCCCTCAGTTTTGCAGTGGACTGGTGACAGGCCTGGGACTCCCCTGTGTACACCTGGCCAAAGTCGCAATCCATCGTAGTGCAGTCTCACTGCAGATGTCTGTACTCACCACACTGAAAGCAAGGTCCTACCTCTGGGCACCACAGCTGCACCGGAGTGTCGGTGGAACCCCAGGTTTGGCTAGGGCCTGGTACCTGGGTCAAGCTCCCAGACGCAGTGCAGGGTGAGGGTTACGGGCATCAGAGAAGGGCGGTCCCACCTCTGTCCAGTCGTCAGATGACCCATCAGGTTTGGGCATGGACCCCTTTTTGGGCTACTGTGTGCTGGGTCCGGGGGGTGGGGTGCAGGCTGCCAGTCCTATCGGGGCCTCCGCTGCTAGGAAGTCCTCCGTAAGCATGACGGCTGCACTCAGGATTGTGGACTGGTGCTGCAAAACCCATGCCCTCCCCTGGGTTGGGAGGATGTGGACAAATTGTTCAAGGATGACCTGTTCAGTCACCTCAGCCACTGTCTGACACTCAGGCTGTAGCCATTGGCAACAGGTGTCCTTTAATTCCTGGGCCACAGCCCGGGGTTGGGCACCCGGCAGTAGACCTTCCCCCAAAACTGTCACTGAAAGGTCTCTGGAGTGATGTCCAAGTCGTCCAGAATCACCGCTTTCACCCGGGCATAGATGCAGGCCTCATCATCTGGAAGTCCCTGGTAAGCCTTCTGATCGGGCCCCATCAGATAGGGGGTGAGGAGGGTCAGGTGCCCAGACAGCTACTGAAGCAACCCACTCAAAGGTCACCAGAAAGACTTCCAGGTGGTCGTTGGGCCCCATCTTGGCCAGATGGATTGGTGTGGCATGGGGGAGGATGGGTTGGCTGCCCCCTCAGGTTGAGCCCTACCCAGGCAAGGCCACAGGGCTGCAAGTTGCCAGAAGCATTGTTGTTGTTGTTGTTCACGGTGCTGGGCCCCAAGGTCTGAAGCAACTGCTGCTGTTGGGGACCCAGCTGCTGTACTAGGTGGTGCTGCTGCTGTTGCTGGCTCTCGGCCAGGAACTTGAGAAGCTTATCCATCTCCATGCTTCGATTAGGAGAGCTTCAGAGGCCACCTCATTCTAATCCCTTACTGCAAGGATAGGATCAGCTGCCCACTTTCTCCACCACATGTAGCACGGTCTCAGTTGGTCTGCTGAGCCGCTGGAGGGAAGCAGGGAGCTACTGCCTCATCAAAAGGCCCTAGTCACACGTCTCTGTTGATAGGAAATTAGCAGAGGGAGGTGTGATGTCGCAGTTGGCATGACAAGGGAGTACCGGCCAGAGTCCGTGGCATGTCCCTCAGGCAGGGGAGTGCCGGCTAGAGTCCAGAACATGCCCCTCAGGCAGGGGAGCGCCGACCAGAGTCTATGGTGTTTTATCAGGGTTCTGCCACCCCAAGGCGGGGTGACAGGGGTAGGAGAACACAGGCCCACCCAACTCCACTGTGTTCCAGCTCAGGCCCCTGACACTGGTGTGGGGTGGGTCCTGCCACTGGGTCAGCAGGGATCCATCCACAACATGCTGACCAAACACCAACTCACCACACTGTCCAGTTCCTCCCCAGGGCTAGTTCCTACCCCGTCTCTTGAGTGGGTCCCTCTGGTTCCTCCAACTTGTTGGGGTATTCAGCCACTGGTAGCCCTGGTAGCTCCAGTTCCCCCTCAGCGTTGGGCTCAGTCAGGCTCGGGTCGCTGCCCGGCTCCTACAGTTCCTCGGGGTACTCTACAGCCGGCAGTTCTGGTAACCCAAGTCACTCCTCTGGGTCAGGTTTCCCCTGGTCCAGGGCATCCCCTGGTTCGGCAGCAGGGTCTACGGGGAGCAGCCAGTGGCCTGTGTCTGTCTCCCTCCCTGGTGCTGCCCCCACTGGGATAAGGGCCCCGCCTTTTGTACTTCCTGTTCCACCCCTCCCCTTCTGGGGGGTGGAGTGAGCTTAGCTTCCCTCTGCCTACTCAGGCTGAGAGAGTGGCTCCTCACACTCTGGTTCGGAGGGAGATCACACCGGGTCCCTATATATACAATGATGGGTTCTAAATTCACTGTTACCACCTATTGAAGAGGTCTTGGAGTCACCATGGACAGTTCCCACAATGTGCAGCAGCACTAAGAAAGCTTAATAAGTTAGGAACTATTGGGAAAGGGATAGACAATAAGGAGAGAAAATATCATTGTGCCACTATATAAAACTATGGTGTGCCCACACCTTGAATTTTGTGTTCAGTTCTGGTCGCCCCCCATGTCAAAAACGATACAGTGGAAATGGAAAAGGTTCAGAGAGAGGCAACAAAGATGGTCAAGGATATGGAATGGCTTCCATATGAGGAGAGACCAAAAAGATTAGCCCTAATCTTCAGAAAGAAAATAGTGTTGCATGGTGACAAGTCACCGCTGTGGTGCCTCCTGCTGGTTGTCCAGGGAATCAGCTCTTTCCAGCTAGGAGCACCCTCTTCCGGTCAGTGTCTCACCTGCTTCTGGCTCTGTGCCCCTCCCAGACCCCAGTGCCCTTCTAGATTAGGGTTCTGTCCCCTGGCTGTACCCCCTCAGTTTGGGTCTCCCCAACCCCCTATCCCTCCCCTGTCTCAGTGGCTACTGTCAGTCATCGTCTAGCCCCCACTCCCTGGGGCAGACTGCAGTCTGTACAACTCATCATCAGCAAGGGGGGGTCAGACCAGCTGCCTCTGTCTAGGTCTGGGCTGCTCCTCTGCAGCCTTAGTACCCTTCTGTGGGTCTTTATCTCGGCTGGCAGCCTGGGGCTCTACTAGGCTGGAGCTCCCCAGCTTCCTCTGCCCTAGGTACCTTCCTCAGCTTCCCAGGCAGCCAGGTCCTCCTCTCTCCATGTAGCTAGAGAGTGTCTCTCTCCTTCTGGCCCACTGCCCTCCTATAAGGGCCAGCTGGGCCCTAATTACACAGGCTACAGCTGTGGCTGTTTTCCCAAAGAGACCAGCTTTTTCCCTCTCAGCCCTCTCCCAGGGCTGTTTTAAGCCCTTCAAGGCATGGCGGGGGGACCACCCTGCCACAGATGGTTACAGTCAGGTAGGTGATGTTAAGTTGCCCTGCAGTGGCTCAAGAGCATGAGTACCAACCTCAGGGCAGGCGGTTAGGAAACAGAGCAAAAACCTCAAACTGGTTCAGTTCTATACTCAGATTTCGCCAACTAAAAGAAGGTTGAGGGGAGATATGATTGCTCTCTATAAATATATCAGAGGGATAAATACCGGAGAGGGAGAGGAATTATTTAAGCTCAGTACCAATGTGGACACAAGAAAAAATTGATATAAACTGATGATACCTTCTGACTTTTAAGACTATGTGAAAAAAGATAAGTACTAAGGGGGAATAAGACTGAGGTCTCAAAATCATGAATGGTTTGGAAAAAGTCAAAATGGATAAATGTTATTTATCCTTTTCCACAATAGAAAAACCAGGGGTCACCTGATGAAGTTAATAAGCAGCAGGTTTAATACAACCAAGAGAAGTACTTTTTCACACACCACACAACTAACCTGTGGAACTCATTGTCATGGGATGTTGTGATGGCCAAAAGTATAACTGGGTTCCAAAAAAGAACGGGATAAGTTTGTGAAGGATAGGTCCACCAATGGCCATTAAACAAGATGGCTAGACACAGAACCCCATGCTTGAGACAAACCTAAACCTATGACTACCAGAAGCTTGGGGTGTAAGATGGGGGTGGATCACTCAATAATTTCCCTGTTCAGAACACTACCCCTGAAGCTGTGGTACAGGCCACTGTCAGAGACAGGATACTGGGCAAGATGTACCATGCTCTGACCATGTATGGCAGCTCTTGGGATGTGGGATATGGTCATGCAGCCACTCTACATCCTGAAACCAGTGTATAAGACCTCCAGAGTCCTCCCCATCACTTACACTTGCTGCTCTGGATCTCCAACTAGGTTGTAGGCATTCAGCTTTTAGTTTAACCAGACTGGGGATAATGTGGCAGGAAAACAAGGAACACAGGCTTAGCAAAAGAATTTCTTAACTACATTTACTTTGCTCTCAAAGCGCTCAAGAATTACAAAAAGAAAAGGAGTACTAGTGGCACTTCATCGGATGAAGTGAGCTGTAGCTCACAAAAGCTTATGCTGAAATAAATTGGTTAGTCCCTAAGGTGCCAGTAGTCCTCCTTTTCTTTTTGCGAATACAGACTAACACGGCTGCTGCTCTGAAACCTGTCAAGAATTACAGATCATGAAAATAGCAAAAGTACTAAGACACTCTCCCCAGTTTGAGCTCAACCCTTCCATAACCTTTGTGAGTTCATAGTTAGTCAGTATTTCAGGCTGGGCAGAATCCCTTCTGCCCTTTCTCTCCTGAAAGTTCATCCTACAAGTGGATATGATTATTCCTCTGCACAGAGCAGAGCCTCACTCTCCAGTACAGCCTCCGTTTCTGGAGCATGTCAAGTTCCACATCCACTAAATGTGCTTGCCACACATTGTGGGGACCTGCACAGAGATCATTGTTCAATGGGAATGGGCCAATAGTTGTGACAATCAAAGTCTACAGCCCCAGATTACAGCCCTGATGGCTCTCAGTGATGGTCCATTCCCAGGCAGGGCAGCTCGCTGGAATGTAATATAATAGTTTGCCTTTAGACAAGTCCAAACTAATGCAGCCACAATGCTAATATTTCAATACAGGTACAAACCAAAACATCACAGTTTGATACAGTCATATCCCACTTTGTCATACCACCACATAACTCCACATAACTCTTTTCATCCACTAATTTTAAAGCACTTTACCAAAAAGGTAAGTATTATTATCAACATTTGACTAAGGCATAAAATGTGTGCACCAAGAGGTGAAGTGACTTGTCTAGTGTCACAGAGCAGGCAAAGCTGGGAATAGAATCCAGATCCCCCAAGTCTCCGTCCAGTGTAATTCCAGAAAGATTGTAAATGGGGTTTGGAGAGGGTGAAATAAGCATAACAAATGGTATCATACCCTAATAGCAATGGACATGGATGCCTCTAAAATACCCCAAAATACAAAAGGTTATTTATCATCCTTATTATTTTTCACAGAGATATTGTAAAGGGGGATAAATAAGGATAGAATTAAAATATCTTTTGTTTCTTAAAAGAGTTATCATGTAATTGCTACTCCTAAAGTCAGAGTTAGTCATAGCAATTTCTATATTTTATCTAGGCTATACTTATCTTGCACTGATACTGGGTACTTCCGTTGTTCACAAAGAAAAATGAAATCTAAAAATGATCTTTTCTAAATGGAAGAAAAAATAATATTTCATTATACCAATTGGATAACTTTTATTAACCTAACTGATAAACCAAGATATGAAAATCATATATCGCCTATTGAATTCAAAAACTTGTTGAAATTCTTCACAAGAGCAGATTTACTCTTTCTATTGGGATTTACATAACCATTTGTATAATCATCTACTCTCTTTTTATGAGCTTCTATAAAGAAAAACAAAACATCTTTTATGTCTGAAGTCAAAGAACAAGTGTTATTTCATTCCTTTCAAACTCCAAAGGTGATAATAAAAAGCCATTAGACAAAACTGTAATCAATTGTCATGTTTTATAATTGAAAAATAGAGATGTAGAGCCAGGAAGTCTGGAGTCTGTCCTCATTTATCATTTTCCAGTTTACTTTTTTTTAATTTGGTGTTATCAGACTTTCAATCATGAATAAACATTACTGTTCCAGGATTTAACTTGGCATTTTACTAATTACACTATCTAGTTTCTAATATAGCTGGCTAATGAATTAACATATTTGTTTTTCTAATCAGCTAATATTAGTTTTTATGCTAAGCATTAATTCATGTACCACAGAGACAGATTTTAGGGCAAGCAAAATGGTGCAGTAGATGACCCCCTTTGTCAAATCAAAAACTTTGTTCTGTTTTGAAAGATATTTATAATGAAAAAGCATTATATTAAAAACCCTCCAAAGGTAGTTCAGTTTCAGTAGCTCTGTATGTATAAAGATTGTGAGATTCCTCAATTCCTCTAGGTGCCAGATATCTAAAACATAGGATAGTTATTTTATTGCTTTTCAAACAATATTATTTTAAATATACGTGTATTTTATCAAAGCCAAAATCTTTCACATGTACATTAAGTGAGGTTAGGAAACAGAGCAGTTCAGCCATATAAAGGTGTGATAGATACATTGGCAATGATACATGACTTAGGGGATTGCATAGTCATGTCTATTGCATAGACATAGTCTGTAAGTATCTACACACGGAGAAGGTGTCTGATACCAGAGGGCTCTTTAGTTCAGTAGATAAAGGCGTACATAAAAAGGATATAATGGCTGGCCATTGAAGTCAGCAAGCTTCAAACTGGAAATAGTTACCTTCATTCTTAAATGTGTGCCTTAACAGTTGGAAAAGCTTAATAAGGGCTGTGGTAGATTTTCCATCACAGAGGGTCTTTAAAACTCACAATTAGAGGTCCTTCTATAAAGAATACACTCTAGTTATAGGCTTGATGCAGGAATTACTAGGTGAAATTCGACAATCGGTTACACAGGTGGTCAGACTAGCTGATCATAATGGTAATTTCTCCCATAATATTTAGGAAGAACAGTAGTCTAATCTCAACTTCTGTCAAAATTGATTAAAAATTGCTATTAGATGGCTGCTGAGTGACTTATGTGAAGCGAGTTCTTTCCACTTTTTGTCAATGAGTGCATGTGTCAAAAAAGGGTCTTCACATTTGGCTCTTCTAGCAGAATGGCCAATAACAGAACAGATGTGGAGACTGCATCAGCTTCACACCTTTAGAAGGGGGTCTCTTTAAATAAGGCACATTGGTGAGGGTGAGTGAGGCAGCGTGCTCCATGCCCTGAAGAATGAAACCATCTACTGCTTTCCTGAGAATTATATTCCATTAAAACACCTTATCAAAACACTTACCTAAATGTTCCTATTCATCATGAGCTCTAAAATAGGAGGAACTGATCCCCATCCACTGTACTTGGAACTAGATCTTGCTTAATAGACCAATAGACTTGACCAACAGAAACACTTTTAAGATGTGTTTGGTTTTGTAGCTATAAATGTCATTGGTAAGTAATAGTTGTTTCCTCCTTACATCACTTATGTGTACATGTTTTAGAGCAGATAACACTTATTTGTCACAGGAAATTGTTGAAAAGCAATCTGACTTGACTGTAACAAGAAAATGCTAATAGACATTTTAATTTAAAAAAGCAATCTTACTAGGAAACAAAGATAGGAAGAAGATTGCTGCATTTTGGTTACACATTTCTTCCTATCTATTTAAGTTAATGTTTGCCAGAGAGTAGATCTTTACAAAAATGAATAATGCTTCAGTGTTTGTTGATGTCATGACAAAAGCCCACATTCCTCACCATAGTTGGTCCTCCACTACCGTAAACTGAAGAAATGGGGAAATTGCAAACAATGTGACACCAGGAACAAGATGTGGTGGTAGGTGGGGCATTGAGCAGAGAGCCAATGTGGAAGAGAAGACAACAGGGTTTGTTACAGGGATTGGTTCCTGGGTTAGTGTTTCTGTGGTGTGGTGTGTAGCTGCTGTAAGTATTTGCGTCAAGTTGGGGGGCTGTCTGTAAGCGAGGATTGGCCTGCCTCCCTGAAGCAAATACTCACCAGCAACTACACACCACACCACAGAAACACTAACTCAGGAACCAATCCCTGTAACAAACCCTGTTGTCTTCTCTGTCCCCATATCTAATCTAGCAACACCATCATAGGACCCAACCATACCAGCCACACCATCAAGGGCTCATTCATCTGCACATCTACTAATGTGATATATGCCATCATGTGCTAGCAATGCCCCTCTGCCATGTACATTGGCTGAACTGGACAGTCTCTACGTAAAAGGATAAATGGACACAAATCAGATATCAGGAATGGTAACATACAAAAGCCAGTCGGAGAACACTTCAATCTCCCTGGACATTCAATAACAGATTTAAAAGTAGCCATTCTTCAACAAAAAAACTTCAAAAACAGACTTCAAAGAGAAACTTCAGAGATACAATTCATTTGCAAACTTAACACCATAAATTTGGGCTTGAATAGGGACTGGGAGTGGCTGATTCACTACAAAAGCAATTTTCCCTCTCTTGGTATTGACTCCTCATCAATTACTGGGAGTGAATCTCATCCACCCTGACTGAATTGGCCTTCAACATTGGTTCTCCACTTGAAAGGTAACTCCCTTCTGTTCATGTGCCAATATATAGTTATGCCTATATCTGTATTTTTCACTCCATGCATCTGAAAAAGTGTTGTTTTTTTTACCCACGAGAGTTTATGCCCAAATAAATCTGTTAGTCTTTAAGGTGCCACCAGATTCCTCATTGTTTTAGTGGGTAGAGTTGCTCTTGAGAAAAAGCATCAGAGGGTAGTTGTCACTCTGCCCATTTAATTCTTGGGGCCCCATTCTTGCTAATGAGGATGCCAATTTCCAGCAGCCCTTCTTCTAACCTACTTCCAGTCTGACCCCCAGTGGCCTCCTCTGAATCAGCCCATTCAGGGTCCTACCCACTGATCAATTTCTGCAGAACACCATGGTTGGAGAGGACCTCTGCTTGTCAACTCTGTATGTTCACTCCACTTTCACAGCCCCATCCTGAAGATACACGTATCTTGTATGAGCCCTGCACACGGGCTTCACCTCATATAGCAGGATACTAGATGAGGACTGGAAGGGATGTCTTAGGGCACTATGTCCATATATGCATTTTGTATTTACTATTCCCTCTATTTTAATGCATTTTAAAATTCCTGATCTAACATTATGTGGCAAACTATTGTTCCCTACCCTGGAAATATTCAGAGGACATCTGAGTTTATCTCATCTTCTTGAATTATTGTAAACATGTTAATGGATTTGGGGTTACAGTATATTAAATCCTAATAATTTGGAGACTCCTTTTAAATACAAAATTTCAAAGGCATTGCTAGAATATGTAGAAACACATCCCTACTGCATTTTTATAGCAGCTACATATTTCCGGAGTCTTTGTCAAACCTCTACATACGCTTGTTATAATGTAATCTACACAAAATAGTGCTGTAATTCATATTTTGTATTTATTATTGGTGATTCCATTAAAACAAGTGAGTTATCCTAATATTCTTTGGTTATTAGTTGCTTTGAATCTTTTTTGGCTTTTACTTATTAACTTCTCATTTTCATTCCCTAGAGTCTTCATTTTATTCATAACATTATAAATCCTGGAAATAAGCTTTAAAAAAAATGCAGTTGGTATTCAAAAATGTTTCTAACTCATTATTTTCCACTGGAATCTTTTCAATTTTATTTCAAACATCACTTACAACTTGCTGTGGTAAAGCCCCAAAGGCAGTAAGTAGGCTTTAAAGAAAAAAGTTAATGTCAAAGAAACATAGTGTGCTATCTGTGGACATTGTTTTGTCTTGACCATCAACGGTCATGAACTAAATATGACTGCTTTTAGTTCTGAATGCAGCTCCAAGATTTCAGTATGGCGCTACACAATGGGATGAGAGATGCGGTGGTTGCCCCATTAGGAGGAAAAGATATACAATCAACACTTGTATTGGGCGATATTCACTCCTATACATAGAACTAGGACATTGCCTATGTGCTACTTAAGTCCTGTTTATGTGATTCAAGTAGGACTTGAGTGATGCATAGATGTTTTACTGGATTTCTGTAAGGATATGAAAGTCACCCTATGAAAAGATCCATATTCATGGTAAAATCGGGTTTTGTAGAAAGAAAAGAGCATTTGTAGTTTTTGTCAAAGTTCCCATTCCCATTAATAAAGTGCCAGTTATCAAAGATGATGAAAATATAATGCCATTTGTGATGGATTTTGTTCATGTTTGAGTAAAGACAGAGTGGAATCCAATAGTTCATAAACAGCAAGTATGTTAAATTATGTTAGCATAATAAATATGTCAACAGCTCATGAAGGAATAAGTTTGTAAGTCTCAGTCTTTTTGCAAACAATTTGCAAATGGAAAAAGGGGATATATTTGTCAGATAAGTTGTTTCCTGTGAATACTTCCCTACTGTTAAGCACGTGGACAAATGTAAATTGCGTACGTCTACAGAACCAGACTTCTTCAAAATGGTGGCAAACTTTGAAATGCAAGATCTTCATTGAGCTTTGAATGACTCATACTGTAAGCTAGTTTATACATTCATTGGCACAATTAAATAATTATCATTTGCGGACTTTAATTGTAATTGTTTAATTATTTCCACTGCATTTTGTAACTCTGTTCAAGGACACAGTGGGTGTTTGCCTGATAGAATACAAATTCCATCTCTCTACAGCTGCAAGATGGAATAGGTTGACATTTTAGGTGTTTGCCACACCTTTCATTTTGCTACCTTTGAAACTGTACACTTAAGATACAACTGTATTAATACAAGATGAAAAGCATTGTCTTTTTAATACTACTTTTCTTTCTTTACTATATATGTGTGAATTGCTTCAATGAGCTTTTGTCTGAAAGCAACCTAGACCTGAAATTTTCAAAAATAGTGATTTAACATCAGGCTCCTAAGTGTCTTGATTGTCAAAATTGCTGCATACCCAACAGCTCCCATTGACCTTATGCTTAAATCTATAAGGATATGTCTACACTGAAATTAAACACCCATGACTGGCCCAGGTCAGGTGACAGGCGTGTGGTCCTTGGGGTGCAGGGCAATAAAATTTTAGTGTAGGCATTTGGGCTCAGCTTGGAGCCCAAGTGCTGAGACCCTGAGAAGTGGGTAGGGTCTCAGAGACCGGGCTCCAGCCTGAGCCTGAACATCTACACTTCAATTTTACAGGCCAACAGCCCAAGTCCTATGAGCCTGAGTCAGCTATCTGGGCCAGTGACAGCTGTGCCACAGGTCTTTTATCACATTGTAGACATACCCTAAGTTACCAGAAATGTTAAGTCATAATAGGCTGTTAAAGATATTACAGACATCTGAGACAAATGAATGCTTCCTCTATAAAACAAGCCACTGCGAAGTAGCTGGGTATCTTGGTCCTTGAACAAGATCTCATGTGATCTTGTAAATATAGAAGGATTCAGATAAAGCAGTGATTTGTGGCACCTGGGAGAGATAGCATTTCCCTTAAGACAGCATTGCTTTTCAAAGGTTGGCACCATATATAGCTAAAATAATATTTTAATATGAATCTAGCTTTATGGAGCCATAATAAGTGAAATATGTGCTCTTGTTGCTATGCACCCACAGCATACAGCTCAAAAGCTTCTGTGAATTAAAATCTAAGTCAGACAACAAACCAGCTTACCAATAGGAAAGGCATTGAATGGGGGATACATTATTCCATTGCATCTGTTCAGTCTCTTCACTGGGACAGTAATGAACATTGCTCTGTACAGCTAACAACAGTGGAATATAAATTGGTGGAAGCAGATGCTGGAATCTCAGATGTTCTAATGCTATCCTTATTGCAGAATCTGAAGAAAATCACTTCATGACCTAATTGTGTGTGTGTTGAAATAAAAGCTGAATATAGTTTCGATTTTGGCCTGCATATACGTATATAAAGGTAAAGCTCTTCGGAATGCAGATTCTAAGAATATAAATAGATATAAAATGGTGAAAGTTCAGCCGCCTACAGGAGATTTCCAAGTGTTGAGTACAAAGAAAAGAATTGTTTCAATATTAACCAGAAATGGTTATCAAGGGTATATTGGCCTTTCTACAGATGCTTGGAAGTCAGTGTGATAAATCTACAGGTCCCAAAACTGAACCAGGGCGGGGAGCAGAGGTGAAAGTAAGCCAGTACGCCCCGGTACAGCGTATCGGTAAGAGTCGGTGCACCGTACTCGGGCAGCCCGGCTTCCCCAGGGGGCAATTTAAAGGGCCTGGGGCTCCCAGCAGTGGGAGCCCTTTAAATTGCCTCCAGAGCCCTGCTGCTGGAGCCCTGGGGTAGCGGCTGCAGGGCTCCGGCAGCTATTTAAAGGGCCTGGGTCTCCCCTGCTTCTACTGCCCGGGCCCTTTAAATACCCACTGGAGCCCCACCGCCGCTACTCCAGGGCTCCGGGGGCTATTTAAAGGACCGGGGCGGTAGAAGCAGGGGAGCCACAGGCCCTTTAAATAGCCCCTGGAGCCCTGGGGTAGCGGGGACTCCAGCTGCCTCTGCCGCCACGGTCCTTTAAATAGCTGCTGGAGCCCCGCCACTTCCCCAGGGCTCCAGCGGCTATTTAAAGGGCCAGGGCGGTAGAAGAGGGGAGCCCTGGGCCCTTTAAATAGCCCCCGGAGCCCTGGGCTGCTGCTGCTACCCCGGTGTGGGGGGCACTTACCTTACAGGGTGGGCTGGGGCTGGCTCTGACCCCCTCAACTCCGCCCATTCTGCCCTAGGCCCCGCCCCTTCCAGGGGCCAGAGTACCGGTAAGTCACTCAACTTACTTTCACCCCTGGCAGGGAGTAGAGCAATACTGGGCTAGAGAGGCCCCACCCCTCAACAGGCACAAGGGGAATGAGATGCATGTGGCACCAGAAAGCGAGCGTGATGCAGAGAGCTGTGCAGGCAGTGGCAAAGCTACTCTAGCAGCAGGGACTTGGGTTTCCTGCCCACTCTTTTTTGCTACCTCTTTTTTTTATTAAGGGAAATGCAATCTCTCCCAGAGGGGGCAGGAACACCAGGCCAGTTGGTCATCAGACCTTTTAAGCTTAAAAGTGGGTATGGCAACAACACTGATTTTCTGTAATGTTTGTCATATAAAAGTGTCGGGAAACACAGTAGAAGTGGGAATAAAAGTCTAATTACGAAGACAGATGGGCTGGGGTTTGAAAGATCACCTACACTCACAGAAGAATAATGTGCACCAAATGCCAGCATAGAGTTTATAATAAAAGGACACTAGTTTATGGTGAATTATAATGGCAGTCCTACAATGGAACCAGGTTTGTAGATATGTGCAGATGACTCTTTACTGTGGTGGTTGTCCCTGGAGCTGCGGAATTTTGTGCTGATTTTAGACTTTAACCATCTAAAGAGTCTCAGTAAATAAGATTTAAACCTGCCCTTTCAGTGTACTCACTGCTAAAATGCTTCTCCATGCATTGGCCATCTCTTGAAAATTATTGTACCCTTATTCTCTCTGGTTTGCCTGCCTTCCACCTCTGCCCATTTCTGTTTGTCCAGGGTGGCCCTGCTGAAGTCAACGTTCACCATCCTAACTGGGTCACTCCCCATTTTGATTTCTTCCCTTCCTTTGCACTCTCCCCTGTCTCTTACAGCAGTTATGGACATATATCTGCTTTTTCTCCCCTATTTCTCCCTCACATCCTCTCTCTGACTCAACCTTTAGTCTTCTTTCCCCACCCTCTGTTTCATGTTTCCTTCATGCTCCATGTTATGCTTGAAACAGTCTCTATGTTCTCACTTGCCAAGTCCTTTTTTTCCTTCCTCCAAATCCCTTGTTAACACTCACTTACAATAAATATAAAAAGGGAAGGAATTCATTGGTAATTCCAATACCCTCCCATTACTTAACTCTTGATCTATGTCTTATTTAGAGTGTAAACACTTCAGGGTAGGGAAAATTTCTTTATGGACAAAGCACTGTGAAAGCCAGAGGCTGTTCAAGACAATCTGCCCCCTTAGGCAAAATGTCAGTGTACTGCTCCCTCCTACTACCTAGTGTGTACCCTGTACACATTAACAGTTCCTTAACAAAGGTGCTGGGTTAGTGGGTTTTTTTTTTTATTGGGAACCCAAGAGTCAGGGGGAAAGGGCCTACAGATAAGGGGCACCAATAGGAGCTGCATGAGGCCAGAAGGGGTCTCTGAAATGAGGCTGGGAGAAGGGGGGCATAATACAGGAGGACTAGAGTCTGGACACAGTGGGGATGGAGGCCAGTGTTTGGGGGTGGGGAGGGGAGGAGCAGGTCACAGGAGACTGATGGGGTATGGTTCAGGATATAGTGAGGGACAAATGGGGTGGGGATCTAGGACATGGTGCGGGGGGCGCTAGGAAAACAGGGGGCATCATGGGCCAGGATGCTAGATAAGGGAGCTGATGGCATGGGGACAGGACCCTTAGGGCAGTTATACTTGTGGAGCAGGACCCTGGAGAGTAGGAGGAATAGGGAAGAGGTAAGATCCAAGAGGGTAAGATGTGGTGGGCAGGATCCTGGGTGGCAGATGAGCTAAGATATGGGGTAGGGGGAAGAGATGGAGGGTAAGAAGGCTAGGGCGGGAGATAGGACACAGGAGAAAAAGGGGAGCCTGGGTAACTGGGGTGGGGGTAGGACACAGGGGGCAGAAAGGGTCAGGAGGATTAGGGCAGGGGGCAGATGGCAGACAGAGGCCACTTACCTAGTCATTGCCTACCCCAGGGGTTCTTGTTGTCCAAGGAGGCATCACTGGGCCTGCACCTTCCAGCTGCATGGTCAGTGCAGAGGCCTCTGCACATGTATTAATGAGCCCAGGGTGCACACCCTTGCTGATATTCATTAACAGTTTGTTAATGCACTTTGATTTAATCACATTTCAAAGTGGACTAGATCAAAGTGGATTAGGATGCACATGGATGGTGTTAGGCCATGCCAAAGCAGGCTAACGTGGAATAGCTTGATGTGAATCTGCCACCCTAAGCAGCTGCCTAACTTACCTATGCCTGGAGTGGCCTCTATTGAAAGCCTATCATATTGTAGAAATAAAATAAAACCTATGCAACAAGTCCTGGTATGGCATTTCTCATCTCGGCCATGGTTCTCAGAAGTGACAAATGATCTGGGATGTCTCAGTTGTTGGGTGCAATATCGCCAACCACAATTGTCTAAAAATCATGTCAGACCCCCAGAATCATGAGACAGACATTTAAAAATCTCTTTACTTTTAAGCTATCAATTTCTGGCTTCTTTTATTTGTCTTCTGGTGGTCAAACAGTTAAGGATCATGCTTTCAAACTTTACTCTGCAACCATGAGGGTCAGAAAATCCTTTTTAAAATGAAGGCTGAGATTTTCATAATCACATGGCTTTAGGAGTTGGTCCTTTAAGAAAAGGACACCAAATATCACAATTGTTACAGTTGTGACAGTTAGCAATACTGCACTTGAGATACCTGAAAGGAGCTGGATTTTAACAAAGGTCTGAACCTATTCCGCTCCCCTCCCCGATTTGAACATCAGGTCCATTTCAGGTGTCAAGTGGAGCACCAAACTATTCAGGCCACAGAAATCACTGATCACTTTTGGACCTGATTATGTTCTCAGTCCTCTTTCTGGGAGCACAATATTCAGGTCCCCAATAACTTTGACAGGAGCTGTTAAAACTCTTTCATTCCTACTTCAGTTTAAGTAGGAGAATTATAAATCTACTTAAGTTCTAGATTCCCAGCGATTCCACACAGGAATCTCATTTCAACTCCCTTTGTTTTTACAACAGCCAGCACCATAGCATATCTGTAGATAACAATCTAGACCCAGGCCCTGTTATAGCCCAATAATTTAGCCTTTGCTGACATATTCACTTGGTCACCAGTGGCCTCTCTATAACGTTGCTTAGTAAAGCTGTTGCTTTTACTGTAGATGTTTTATCACCCAAATTGCTGTTCTGAACATTACTTTATCACTACTCATTCCACTACAGTTTTTAAAAAAAGACCATATTTTCTACACTCTTTAGAGAAAAATGTAGTACGTCATAAAGGGAGAGACTGTTTCCCTATTTAGAAGAGACTTTGAAAAGCAGTTCAGGTGAATTATTATTTTACTAGCGAGAACGCATTCTGAACAGGAGTACCTGAAAACTTTGTAGATCACCAGAAAGAAACTGTATGTAAACTTTGAAGATTTGTATTACATAATAAAAGCAGAATTAAAGTCATAAATGATGAAAGCCAGAACAATTAAAATATACTACTGACAGTCATTTATGGATCACCAATTTCTTTCTTGAAAGAGGCCAGAATCGATCAACTCTGACAGGATACAATTATAATCCATACTGCTCTCTGCCGTGTTTGGAAAGGAAAAAAATAATGGTTCAAAATTTCTAAGAAAAAGTTTAGTGGTTTAAGTTTTCATGCTTCTCTAACTGAAAACGGCAATTTTTAAATGCCAAGAAAAATCAATATAGCATTGCCCGTCCTCTCCCCCACCTCAGTTCTATATTGCTGCTTTTGCTTTATTTATTGCTGAAGATCACTTTGAACTGCTCTGTGTTGTGAAAAGTTAAATAGGAATGTTTATAAAGATGAAAACATTTATAATCTGTTCATGCTCTGCTAAGGATTTTCTAACCCTGGAAAATATGTTAAAAATATGTCTGTTATAGAATATAAAGTACCAATTAGTTACTGTACCTTCTGGGACATACAGAGCTAGGAACATCTGGTAACATCCTATGAAGTTTATCAAAAAAGAGAATCATTATTGGAGGTGAAAATCCGTGTGTTATCTGAGATAACATGTAGGACAGAGTTTGGTGTAGCAGTGTATCAATACCTCCGTGTTTAGAACTGTAGCAAGTACAAGGTCAATCTGCTGTATTTCATTGTATCTGTGGAATAATTCCAATTAAGTTGAATGGTTTTTCCTCTTTGAATTCCAATGAATGTCTAGTACATGTTGCTCTGAGCTTTATTTTGTTTTTTAAAAAGCAAGTCCCTTATTTTAATGAGGTCTGTACCTCCTCTTTGTGTCTAGTTGAAGCCCAGCTTGCAGTCTTCCATTACAGGCACACAACCCTAAAAGGTGTTTATGCTGGAAAAAAAATAAACATATTTCATTTGACTGAAATAAATCTGTTTCATGTTTCGTATCTCTGAGGCTTCCGTTCCAGGCTACATAAAAAGTATGAAGCTCATCCAAGGAACTCCTAGAAAAACAAACATTGAGCAGTCTAAGTGGAGGGTCTTTTATTATTACCTAAGGTGGATAATATTTTAGGATTGAGATTTGCTTTTGGACCAGCTCCTTTCTGAATCTATAATGAAACATGGTGACCAGATCTGCTAGGGAGCAATTGCTTCTAGTCCTTTAGGACTTTGATTCAGCAAAGTACATTAGCACGTGCATGGAGTTAAACATACATTGAAGTGTTATGCTGGAGTGAGGTGTAGCTGGGAATGCTTTACGCTCCCATTACTAGTCCTTTTCTGTGGTAGCTTTAGAATGTGGAAAGAGTAATATGAGGGTAGTATTCAGAAGACTATGAAACACTCTTTAGTGCAATGGGCATGAATGCTACTTGAATACATTCCACCTCCTCCCCAGCTTGAATTTTGTATCTATGCTGTTAACTTATTCTGACAAGATACAGGATTCTGCATTTACTAGGACTAAGTTACCTGCAATGTTAGCTGATCTCCCATTTTGATGACATCCAGAAATCTGATCACAACTGAACGTGCACTACAGAGAATTTCATCCAGTAAAGATGAGCAGCCATCATGCAGGATGTGCAGGAAGGCATCTGGGCTTTTGAGTTCAGCTGGTCCAAAAAGCCTAAGGGAGTCCCTGGCCTGAGTTGCAACCTGTAGGAAGTGCCATTGGTTGAAGACTAACAGATGATGCTTCAACACAAAGGGAAGAAGCTCAGCAAACTACCTGGAACTGCTCCATAGAGTACATGAGAACTACTGAACTACACCATTCTATTCTGCGAAAAGCTATGCCAGCACAGAAAAAATAGCACAAAGAAAAGAGGGGTGTAATCATGACTGTAATCAATGACTGAAATCATGAGACTTAATGCCATTAGCTGCTAATCAATTTTGTAGCCTATAGGGCTAGCCTTCTTGCTTGCCTATCTATATCTGTATTTATATATCTTTTCTTATGGATTTCTTATGATTATTTGTTTTATTATAACATATTTATAGGTTGTTATTATTAAAGTATTTTGTATGTAACGTAAGGCACCTACAGGCCACATCCTGTATGTTGAGCTAAGGCAAAGTTAGCATATATATGTCTGGGACCTTTCATCCAGATAGATAGTGATGAGTTAAAGCATAAGGTTCATATATGGCTCTGACCTTTAACATAGATAGATAAAGGATGCATTGAAGCAGGTTGACATAGGGGGCTTCCTAAGTTCATACCCACTTAACAGGTATACCACAAGGAAAGAACCAAACAACCATGTAGGACAAAAATAACAGATGTGAGAATGATCTAATGCCATTAATATGTATGCATATGTCATCAATATGTACAAACATACCAGCCTATGGAGTAAGTGTACACTAACATTTTGTGGGTGAGATAACCAAGTTAGGACATAGAAGGAGGGTCTGAGTGCTCAAGCTCTATAACAGGGGAGACCCACCATGCCAAGGAAGCTTCTGAGCTTCTAATTTGCTAAGCTTCTAAGTTCCAAAGCATCCAAGCTTCTACTTCCAAGGCTTCTTTGTCTATTAGTCTGTTAGTTTTAATTGTAAATTTTAAGTCAATTAGTTAAGTAAAATTCTAAGTTTTCTAAGTTAGCTTCAATAGCTCTTAAGCGTCTCCTAAATTCTGCACCTCCCACTCAAGAATTGAGGAACCTGGACTGAACTCTCTTGGCATGTCAGAGGTGATGTCAGAGTCCTTTGTCTCTTACCACCAGGTTATCAAGGAAGGGTGTGAGTATATTAATCAAAAGCTTTACCATATATAATACCATATGTATCTTTAGAATAATAGTACTGCATTTGTAATTCTGATTATTTTATCATTTGATTACTATTTGAGTACTATTCCATTTATCTCAGTAAAAGTCTTTAAGACTGTATTTGTCTCAGTGTGAGCATCCTGTCTTACCCCGAGGGTCCTTTGCAAACTCTGTGTAGCCTGTTTCTGGGACAAGAACCTTATTATCTTCTGATCAGATTAATTGGTGAACCTATAACCCATACTATCCAAATTAATAATCTTAATCTTCTAAAATCGGGCTTCAATGCACATAGGTGAGAGTCAATCACTTGTATGAACATCTTTTTAAACAAGACGATCATAGCTAGGAATAATCATATTATGTTATCTATACTCCTCTTTCATAGATTTCAAGGCCAGAAGGGACCATTCTGATCATCCAGTCTGATGCCCTGTCAACACAGCCTATAGAACTTCCCTCAAATAATTCCCGGAGCATATCTTTTAAGCAAAAAACATTAAATGTTGATTTTAAAAATTGTCAGCAATGGAGAATCCTCAAGAACCCTTGGTAAATTGTTCCAGTGGTTAATTACTCCTCATAATTAAATACGTGCACCTTATTTCCAGTCTGAATTTGTCTAGCTTCAACTTCCAGCCATTGGATTGCGTTACACCTTTCTCTGCTAGATAGAAAAGCCCACTGTCAAATATTTGTTCCCCATGTAGACAAATATAGATTGTAATCAAATCACCCCTTAAACTGGTCTTCGCTAAGCTACATAAATTGAGCTCCTTATGTCTATCGTTACAGGGCATGCTTTCTAATCCTTTCACCAGTCTTGTGGCTCTTCTCTGAACCCTCTCCTGTCCCTTTGGAAATGACTTTGTGGCTCTGAGGTCAATGCAGAAGGAGGTGGTGGTGATGACATGAGCCATGGGTAGGAGAGGCCAGGCTAGGGCCTCGATCAGAGGGCACACACTTTGTTCTCCTTCTAATCTCACAGAACTTAGTCTTGGGCTGTATTTTCCAGGAAACTAAGCTTAGGAGGGGCAGAAGGGGCTATCACAGCCACGGCGAATTCCTTGAAATTGATTGGAACCATGCAACAAGGGACAAAGGAGGGATATGAGGAGCCAGTGCTGTTGCAGGGGCACAGAGCCTCCAATCAGATGACACTAGCATTCCATGAACCCTCAGAGATCCACCAAGTTAGGCCCCTCATTTTATTCTGGAAGGTTGGGGAACCCCACCCATAGATAGCATGATTGGGGAGGAAGAGTGCAAAGGAATCTTCAGAAATTGCTTTCCCCAGAGCTCCCTCCCACAGATTTCACTGCAAGAAGAGACAGTTCAGATCTTGACCATAGGACAGTGCTCGCCTCCCCCCACCTTTCCTGCCGGATAATGAATTATTTGAAGTATAGACAGGGATTTTAATTACATTTTAACAAAATTAAGAGAACATTAATTAGTGTACTGCTTTTTATTATTCTTTGGATAAGGACGAGATTAAGGGATATGAATAGAGAATAGAGACAGAAACAAACTGAAATAAAGCAGGAATGTTGAGCTGGATGGCTTTCTCCCATGTACTACTGCATTTTATGTTCCTATGTTCTCAGAATGTTTTTACCCAATACATCTAATTTTGTTATGAATCCTTGGAAGGTGTTTATACATTTTAAAAAAATAATATAAATACATTACTTACATATAATATTGAGTGAGAGGGCCTGATTCTGCTACAATTCATGCTGGTGAAAATGGTAGTCAAAACTCAAGCCACTTGTGTTGCAACAGCATAAAGTTATCTTACTGATACTGGAGATGAGAATCAGGCCCTAACCCTTAAGGGTGAATTATTGTGAATGAGGCTTTTACTGTCTGTCACAATTCATTTGATTTAAAATAAATGCATTTGAAGTTGTAGCCTGACAAAGAAATAAAACTTTTATGTATCAGCTCTTTGTAAGAGTGGAACACACAGTACTTTGTACCTCACACAGCAAATAGGTAATATAGTAACAAAGACTTTTAAGCCATTGAAGCAGTTATTTGATTTACTGATGAGGTCAAACCAAAATCCCAGGTTCTCGCAGCCCATAATCTTTGATAAATTCAAATCCACATCCAAACTTCTGGGACTAAATCAAGGATTTGGGTTCAATCCGTTAATAATCATGCCCAAACTAAAAAATTTGGAATTTGATATAACCTTGACATTTTGTCCTTTCTGTTTTTAGCTCTTTGGTACAACACCTGCCATTAATTAAACACCTGTGCAACCCCATGGACTTCCATGAGTGTAACGGAGGGCAGAGTTTAATAGCAACAGACATCTACACACCAACAATTTAGGCACTAACATTTACACAAATGTGGGTTATTTTTTGGTCAGTGAAACCAAACATACGTGCCAAATAAGGTCATCGTTTCCACATGCAGCATGATTGCAAAAATGGTCAACTCTGCACAATTATAAAGGAGTTATATAAAAAAAATGGAAAAGTACAGCTATCCCTATATATCTAGAGCACTGGTCTAGGCGTAACAATAAGCCATATTTCCCTCTCACCGGTTGTACATCAGTCTCAGTCTACACTTCAGCATTAGGTCAACATTGCTATGAAGTTGTGTTGACCTAAATACAAGTGTAGTCACAGATATGTCAACAAAAGAATGCTTCCTTCAACCTAGTTACCATTCTTTGTGGAGATGGTGTTCCTACATGATAGAAAAACCTCTTTAGTCAATGTAGCCTATATCTATGTTAGGGTTTTGCTGGCATAGCTGTGCTGATGTGACTAAACAAGTCTTCATAGTGGAGACATACCCTCAGCTTCAATGGAGTCACTCTTAATTTATACAACAATGGTTTGTCTACACACAGATTTACACCAGATTAGTTAAACTAATCAAACCTCAGGGTAAACACTCTTAGTTTGGTTTCAACATGGTTTAGCTTAAATTTCAGTTTAGTTTACACTTGCTGAGTTTAAATTTAAGCTAAACTGAAATAAACCACACTTAAACCAAACCAAAAAGTGTCCTTACAGCCTTTTACACCAATTTAATTAATATTAAAAATCACACTTGAAGTTAAATCCTTGCAACTCAGTGTTTAGATAAATTTTAAATAGGAGAAAAATCAAACCCAATATTTTGGGGCAGGAGTGGTGGATTTTTTGTTGTTACTTATTGTAGAATTCAGCCAATATAAGAAATATCAAAACAGCTTTTAATTCTGATCACATCATACTAATCATTGGCTACATACAGAGTTGTACTGGTTTAATTTAAGGTGCTATTTTAAACAGATTTCATTAAGCCAGTGCAAACACTCATATCAGTTTAAACCAAAGTTTATTTCAGTTTATCATCCATAGAATAGGAACATATTTAAACTAACCTGCAATAAGCCACACTTAAACCAAAATAAGACTGTCTACAGAGAAGTTTGTGCCAGTTTAACTAAACCAGTGCAAGTATCTATGAACTGCAGCATAACGTAACATCCTCTTAGCATTTGTTTCCCTAGCAAAATGTGATCCAGCAGTTTTTTAATGTCTACAATAACTTCTTATTGTTACAGGGATTGTCTTTTGTGGATATCCCTAATAGTTGTTTACAGTGATTTATGGATCACTTGTCGTTTGTGGAGTGCTCCCAGGTGGCCCATGAATCTGCTTCAATGTATTGTCTTCTTCATAATGTACTGCCTTTATATACTAGTATTCAGCCCAGTGTGGTCCTTTACCTACCAAACAATATGGAAACGGATCTATGCTTAAGTCTGTTTTGTTCTGCCTTTATAATGTGCCCAAACAAGACTCTTAACTTTTGGCATTCTGACACAGATTTTTAATATTTTAAGCTTGAGACAGTCCCTAGAAAACTTGTATGATCTGGTCAACAACAACAACAACAACAAAAAACAAAGAAGATACCTCAAAATGGTTTTGAATTTCTAGAGATTAAAATAGCTACTGTATATTTATTCCAAATAATTCAATAACAATGGAACCTCAGAATTAGAAACGCCAGAGTTACAAATTGACCAGTCAAGCACACACCTCATTTGGAACTGAAAGTGCACAATCAGGCAGCAGCAGAGACAACAACAATAACAACAAAACCCCAAATACAACACAGTACTGTGTTAAACGTAAGCTACTAAAAAAAAGGGAAAGCAGAATTTTTCTTCTACATAGTAAAGCTTCAAACCTGTGGTTCAGTCAATGTTCAGTTATAAACTTTTGAAAGAAGAACCATAACATTTTGTTCAGAGTTATGAACATTTCAGAATTACGAACAACCTCCATTCCCACAGTGTTGATAACTCTGAGGTTCTACTGTAAGAGTAAACTGAATGCTTATAATTAATATTAGAAATATTCTGGTGATCTGTGTTAGAAAACAGCCTTCATTATTCAAGAAATACACATATAATTCATTCAAAATATTAAACTCAGAATATTTCACCTGAAAATAATTAAAGTTATTAGAAGTTTACAATGAATATTTCAAATAGAAATCCTCAAAACTTCTCCTATAAAGTCTATAATAATATTGTACTATATAGCAGTTATTTGGTAATGTCATTTTTATAATAAAATATTCTTCAAATAGAATTTCTGTTTAGAAAACAAACTATATTAATATGCACTAAGTTACTCTGCCTTAGACAGATAACACTCAAATATCATTACACACACAAAAAGCTACCTCAGAGGAAAGCATGATGTATTTAGAGATCATAATTTCTCAATTGAAACATGCTGAGGAATCTAGCTGAAGAGAACAAAAAAACTGTAGATGAGCAGAATCTCTATGCACATGTGTATAACTCAAGACAAAGTATTAAAGTGTGGCAAAAAATATTTCAAACAAATAGTTTATTTGCCAAACATTGCAGTTTCATCGACCCAAAACTATTCATGAAGTGGACAATTATTTGGTGAATAACTTCAGCTAAAAAAAAAAATGTCTGGGTTAGATTCACAAAGGGATTTTGGCACCATTCATAAAATGGTTAACAAAGAAGGGGGTGGCAGCTCTTCCCTTAAAGTCTTTAGCCCAGTGAAAAGAGCAAGTTGAAGACCAAGGTTCAGTTGCCTCCTGTGCCCCATGGAAAGAAGGAATTTGAAATTTGGTTTCCCAAATTACAGAAGAGTACCTTTACCACTGGGCTGTTCTGAAGCAGGTCTTTCTCAAAAAGAAAAGGAGTACTTGTGCCACCTTAGAGACTAACCAATTTGAGCATAAGCTTTCGTAAACTACAGCTCACTTCATCAGATGCATACTGTGGAAAGTGTAGAAGATCTTTTTATATACACACAAAGCATGAAAAAAATACCTCCTCCCACCCCACTCTCCTGCTGCTAATAGCTTATCTAAAGTGATCACTCTCCTTACAATGTGTATGATAATCAAGTTGGGCCATTTCCAGCACAAATCCAGGTTTTCTCACCCCCCCCCCCACACACAAACCCACTCTCCTGCTGGTAGGTAATAGCTTATCTAAAGCTTATCTAAACACCACCCTATACCAGAAACCTACTGACCGCTATTCCTACCTACATGCCTCCAGCTTTCACCTTGACCACACCACACGATCCATCGTCTACAGCCAAGCTCTGCGATACAACCACATTTGCTCCAACCCCTCAGACAGAGACAAACACCTACAAGAGCTCTATCAAGCATTCTTACAACTACAATACCCACCTGCGGAAGTGAAGAAACAGATTGATAGAGCCAGAAGAGTTCCCAGTAGTTACCTACTACAGGACAGGCCTAACAAAGAAAATAACAGAACGCCACTAGCCGTCACCTTCAGCCCCCAACTAAAACCCCTCCAATGCATTATTAAGGATCTACAACCTATCCTGAAGGATGACCCAACACTCTCACAAACCTTGGGAGACAGGCCAGTCCTTGCCTACAGACAGACCCCCAACCTGAAGCAAATACTCACCAGCAACCACATACCACACAACAGAACCCCTAACCCAGGAACCTATCCTTGCAACAAAGCCCGTTGCCAACTGTGCCCACATATCTATTCAGGGGACACCATCATAGGGCCTAATAACATCAGCCACACTATCAGAGGCTCGTTCACCTGCACATCTACCAATGTGATATATGCCATCATGTGCCAGCAATGCCCCTCTGCCATGTATATTGGTCAAATTGGACAGTCTCTACGTAAAAGAATAAATGGACACAAATCAGATGTCAAGAATTATAACATTCATAAAGACAGGTTTCAGAGTAACAGCCGTGTTAGTCTGTATTCGCAAAAAGAAAAGGAGTACTTGTGGCACCTCAGAGACTAACCAATTTATTTGAGCATGAGCTTTCGTGAGCTACAGCTCACTTCATCGGATGCATGCCGTGGAAACTGCAGCAGACTTTATTTATACACAGAGAATATGAAAAAATACCTCCTCCCACCCCACTGTCCTGCTGGTAATAGCTTATCTAAAGTGATCATCAGGTGGGCCATTTCCAGCACAAATCCAGGTTTTCTCACCCTCCACCCCCCCACACAAATTCACTCTCCTGCTGGTGATAGCCCATCCAAAGTGACAACTCTTTACACAATGTGCATGATAATAAAGTTGGGCCATTTCCTGCACAAATCCAGGTTCTCTTACCCCTTCACCCCCCTCCCAAAAACCACACACACAAACTCACTATCCTGCTGGTAATAGCTCATCCAAAGTGACCATTCTCCCTACAATGTGCATAATTAAGGTGGGCCATTTCCAGCACAAATCCAGGTTTTCTCACATCCCCCCCACCCCCATACACACACAAACTCACTCTCCTGCTGGTAATAGCTCATCCAAACTGACCACTCTCCAAGTTTAAATCCAAGTTAAACCAGAACATCTGGGGGGGGGGTTAGGAAAAAACAAGAGGAAATAGGCTACCTTGCATAATGACTTAGCCACTCCCAGTCTCTATTTAAGCCTAAATTAATAGTATCCAATTTGCAAATGAATTCCAATTCAGCAGTTTCTCGCTGGAGTCTGGATTTGAAGTTTTTTTGTTTTAAGATAGCGACCTTCATGTCTGTGATTGCGTGACCAGAGAGATTGAAGTGTTCTCCGACTGGTTTATGAATGTTATAATTCTTGACATCTGATTTGTGTCCATTTATTCTTTTACGTAGAGACTGTCCAGTTTGACCAATATACATGGCAGAGGGGCATTGCTGGCACATGATGGCATATATCACATTGGTGGATGTGCAGGTATATGAGCCTCTGATAGTGTGGCTGATGTTATTAGGCCCTGTGATGGTGTCCCCTGAATAGATATGTGGGCACAATTGGCAACGGGCTTTGTTGCAAGGATAAGTTCCTGGGTTAGTGGTTCTGTTGTGTGGTATGTGGTTGTTGGTGAGTATTTGCTTCAGGTTGCGGGGCTGTCTGTAGGCAAGGACTGGCCTGTCTCCCAAGATTTGTGAGAGTGTTGGGTCATCCTTTAGGATAGGTTGTAGATCCTTAATAATGCGTTGGAGGGGTTTTAGTTGGGGGCTGAAGGTGACGGCTAGTGGCGTTCTGTTATTTTCTTTGTTAGGCCTGTCCTGTAGTAGGTAACTTCTGGGAACTCTTCTGGCTCTATCAATCTGTTTCTTTACTTCAGCAGGTGGGTATTGTAGTTGTAAGAAAGCTTGACAGAGATCTTGTAGGTGTTTGTCTCTGTCTGAGGGGTTGGAGCAAATGTGGTTGTATCGCAGAGCTTGGCTGTAGACGATGGATCGTGTGGTGTGGTCAGGGTGAAAGCTGGAGGCATGCAGGTAGGAATAGCGGTCAGTAGGTTTCCGGTATAGGGTGGTGTTTATGTGACCATTGTTTATTAGCACTGTAGTGTCCAAGAAGTGGATCTCTTGTGTGGACTGGACCAGGCTGAGGTTGGTGGTGGGATGGAAATTGTTGAAATCATGGTGGAATTCCTCAAGAGCTTCTTTTCCATGGGTCCAGATGATGAAGATGTCATCAATATAGCGCAAGTAGAGTAGGGGCTTTAGGGGACGAGAGCTGAGGAAGCGTTGTTCTAAATCAGCCATAAAAATGTTGGCATACTGTGGGGCCATGCGGGTACCCATAGCAGTGCCGCTGATCTGAAGGTATACATTGTCCCCAAATGTGAAATAGTTATGGGTAAGCACAAAGTCACAAAGTTCAGCCACCAGGTTAGCCATGACATTATCGGGGATAGTGTTCCTGACGGCTTGTAGTCCATCTTTGTGTGGAATGTTGGTGTAGAGGGCTTCTACATCCATAGTGGCCAGGATGGTGTTATCAGGAAGATCACCGATGGATTGAAGTTTCCTTAGGAAGTCAGTGGTGTCTCGAAGGTAGCTGGGAGTGCTGGTAGCGTAGGGCCTGAGGAGGGAGTCTACATAGCCAGACAATCCTGCTGTCAGGGTGCCAATGCCTGAGATGATGGGGCACCCAGGATTTCCAGGTTTATGGATCTTGGGTAGTAGATAGAATATCCCAGGTCGGGGTTCCAGGGGTGTGTCTGTGCGGATTTGATCTTGTGCTTTTTCAGGAAGTTTCTTGAGCAAATGCTGTAGTTGCTTTTGGTAACTCTCAGTGGGATCATAGGGTAATGGCTTGTAGAAACTCGTGTTGGAGAGCTGCCGAGCAGCCTCTTGTTCATATTCCAACCTATTCATGATGACAACAGCACCTCCTTTGTCAGCCTTTTTGATTATGATGTCAGAGTTGTTTCTGAGGCTGTGGATGGCATTGTGTTCTGCACGGCTGAGGTTATGGGGCAAGTGATGCTGCTTTTCCACAATTTCAGCCCGTGCACGTCTGCGGAAACACTCTATGTAGAAGTCCAGTCTGCTGTTTCGACCTTCAGGAGGAGTCCACCTAGAATCCCTCTTTCTGTAGTGTTGTTAGGGAGGTCTCTGTGGATTAGTATGTTGTTCAGAGGTATTTTGGAAATACCTTTTGGAGATCACTATAGATAAGCTATTACCAGCAGGACAGTGGGGTGGGAGGAGGTATTTTTTCATATTCTCTGTGTATAAATAAAGTCTGCTGCAGTTTCCACGGCATGCATCCGATGAAGTGAGCTGTAGCTCACGAAAGCTCATGCTCAAATAAATTGGTTAGTCTCTAAGGTGCCACAAGTACTCCTTTTCTTTTTGCGAACATTCATAAACCAGTTGGAGAACAGTTCAATCTCTCTGGTCACACGATTACAGACATGAAAGTCGTGATATTACAACAAAAAAACTTCAAATCCAGACTCCAGCGAGAAACTGTTGAATTGGAATTCATTTTCAAATTAGATACAATTAACTTAGGCTTGAATAGAGACTGGGAGTGGCTAAGTCATTATGCAAGGTAACCTATTTCCCCTTGTTTTTTCCTACCCCTCCCCCAGACGTTCTTGTTAAACCCTGGATTTGTAGTGGAAATGGCCCACCTTGATTATCATACACAATGTAAGGAGAGTGGTCACTTTAGATAAGCTATTACCAGCAGGAGAGTGGGTTTGTGTATGTGTGTGTGTGTGTGGGGGGGGGGGGTTAGAAAACCTGGATTTGTGCTGGAAATGTCCCAACTTGATTATCATACACATTGTAAGGAGAGTGATCACTTTAGATAAGCTATTGCCAGCAGGAGAGTGGGCTGGGAGGAGGTATTTTTTCATGCTTTGTGTGTATAAAGAGATCTTCTACACTTTCCACAGTATGCATCCGATGAAGCTCACGAAAGCTTATGATCAAATAAATTGGTTAGTCTCTAAAGTGCCACAAGTCCTCCTGTTCTTTTTGCAAATACAGACTAACATGGCTGTTACTCTGAAACAGGTCTTTCTCAATCTCTCCTGTTAAATTTATATACATACATTGTGTGTATATAAATAGCCACTGGAGCAGGGACATGAACTTGAATCTCCCACCTTCCAAGAGAGTGCACTAACCACCAGGCTATAAAAGCACTCTTTCTGGCCCAATAGCTAGTCAAGTTTGTATGCAAATAAAATTACTATAGTCGCCCACTGACTAGTAATGTCTCCTATTAATTTCAGTGGGCTTTAGATCAGACCCAGAACAAGGCATTATTCAACATGATTAAGTATCAGAATCTTGCCCAAAGTGAGAGTGATCTCAGGCGGAATATCCAGAAAGTAGGCATTTTAGTAAGAGCATAAGAACAGCCATGCTGGGTCACATCAATGGTCCATCCAGTCTCCAATAGTGGCCAGTACCAGACCTTTATTGCGGGAGTGGGGCATACAGAACAGGGCAATTTGGGTGATCCACCCCTGTTTTCCCCTCCCAGCTTCTGGCAATCAGAGGTTTAGGGTCTCCCTGAGCATGGGGTTATATTCCTGATCATCTTGGCTAATAGCCATTGATGGACCTAACCTCTAAGGATGTATCTAGTTTCTGCTTTTGAACACAGTTATACTTTTGGTCCTCACACCATACCATGGCAATGAGTTGCACAGGTTAATTGTGCATGGGGTACCAAAGTACTTCCTCTTGTGTGTATTAAACCTGTTGCCTATTAATTTCACCAGGTGACCCCTGGTTCTGTAGAGTGGGAAAGGGTAAATAACACTTCTCTATTCAGTTTTTCCTTACCATTCATGATTTTACAGACCACTATCATATCCCCCTTAGTCATTGTCTCTTTTCTATGATGAACTGGTCTAATCTTTAGTCTCTCCTCATACGGAATCCATTCCATACCTTTGTTCATCTTTGTTGCTCTTCTCTGAATCTTTTCCAGTTCCACTATATTATTTCATAGATGGGACAACCATAACTTAACACAGTACTCAAGGTTTAGGCACACCATGCATCTATATGTTCTCATTCTGATTCTTCTGTCTTATTTTCTACCCCTTTCCTAATAGTTCTAACATTCTGTTAGCCTTTTTGACTGCTGGTGCACATTGAGCTGAAGTTTTCAGAGAACTATCCACAGTGCCTCCATGATATCTTTCTTGGGTAATTTCTTGGGATAACAGCTAATTTAGACCCCATCATTATATATGTGTAGTTTGGATTATTTTTTCCAATGTGCATTACTTTGCACTTATCAATGTTGAATTTCATCTGCCATTTGTTGTCCAGTCATCCAATTTTGTGAAATTCCCCTTGCAATTCTTTTCAAACAGATTTGGACTTAATTCTCTTAAATAATTTTGTATCTGCAAGTTTTGCCACTTCACTGTTCACTCCGATTTCCTGATCATTAATGAATATGTTGAACACGATACAACCCAGTGCAGATCACTGGAAGAACCTGTTCACCTCTCTCCATTGTGAACACTAACCATTTATTCCTACACTTTGTTTCCTATGTTTTAAGCAGTTACTGATCCATCAGAGAAACATCTCTGTTACCCTGTGACTACTTAAGTTCATTAAGAGCCTTTGGTGAGGGACCTTATCCAAGACTTTCTGAAAATCCAAGTACATTATATACACTGGATCACCCTTGTCTGCAAGCTTGTTGACATCTTCAAAGAATTCTGCTACATTGGTGAGGCATGGGAATTCTAGTAAAAAAGGAAAAGGAATACATTTTTAAACATTAAAAAGGCTAGTTTTAAAATTTGGTTCCACTGTAAACTCATTATACCAAGGTGCTTATTGGTATATTTGGCATAACGGGTACTGAATGTGTGGTCCATTAAGTATGTATTATTTTACTTATCTACAAAGGGCTGACACTATCACTCAGAAAAGACAGTTCTTAATGCAAAGAGATTTGTATATATCAATTGGAAGGATACTTAAAATGTGACATCCCAAAAGTTGAAAATTCAGTCAAGTGAAGGATATAAACATTGTCCAAGCCCTGAAGAGAAAACCTGGATGTTTCTGCATATTTAAAAAGCATTTATTCACTTATCCATATATTACCAAAATTTTTAAAAAATCCACAGAATTTTGATACGATTGACCCTTCCCATGAAACTACTCTGAAAATTGACACCTTCTCCACCAAACGTCAATCCACCCCTTCATCAGACACCCTCAAAAGCTGAGGAGCCTTACAGCATGCCCTTAAAGTGAACAAACCGAGTCTCTAATAAACCAAGGTGGGCAGCCAGTAGTAAAGATGAAGCAAATGTCCTTCCAGAAAACTCCTCTAATTTAAAATGGCAACATGACATGTAGTCACATCCTTATTTTTAGAGTCTTCTAAAATATGTAATGGGACCATCCAGGGATTACAATACGAAAAGGTAATTGCTAATTGGAAGTTTGGGGTCTGCTTTTACCTCTTCCTTTAAGTTTACTTTTACCGTACCAAAGAAAATTAACCTCTTCAGTCTTCAAAGAATGTTCAGGAACTTAAAGCTTTTGTGGATGCCATGTCAACTAGATGGAAGCTATGCCCACATTTCCAATTCTGGAAGTCTGATTAAAGAGGTACAAAGAGAAGGATAGTCCTCCTCCATTGTATGGAATCAGTGAAGGGGAAGGACAGTGATGTCACTGCCTATGCAGAGGAATATGATAGAGGTAAGTAAGTGGGAAGATAAAGCCAATCCTCCTATGTTCTGTGTTCTCTTTTGCCTGCTTTGTTTTCTGTTCTCTTCTCTTCTGCTCATTTCTTACATTTGTGTTTATTTGTATTTTGTGTATTTTTAAGTGCAAACAAATAGCAAATCTGCCATGTGTGGTGCAAAATGCCTCAAGGTCCACATTTCCCAAAAGATGCACAGGATATTCTGTAGCTCCCCATCCTGGGAATGCCTACTCTCCTTTACATAAGCAATCTCTGTCTGACAAGGTTGACTCACTTCTAAGATGCATGCTGAAAGCTGCCAGACTCTCTTCCTACAGGGTAGCTCAATCTATATGTCCCTTCCATAGTAATGTAGCTTGGCAAGGATGGAACATACTGGCTATCAAGAAAGTCACCGGACAGAGAAAACAAACATGTATCATGTAGTCTTGATCTCTTGTGTATCTCATGCCAACTCCCACACCGTCACTACTAATCCTCAATTATTGTTTGCCTTTATTCTCCAACTTGCCGTGGAGCACATTTACAACATCTGAAATATCAGTTTAACAGGTTTTATTCATGATTAGGTCCACATTTTCAAGGTGGCAGCCTTAGGTTGTCATGAGCAATTTTCACCCACATTTTTGCACTTACAATCCACTCTAGGTGCTTGTATTTCTAGCTCCCTGTTAAGGTAAATCAGGTAGGTCAGAAGCGAAATACACATGTTTGCAGCTACACCTCATTTTTCCAGGGCAAAAAAAAGAGTGCAATTTTTTAAAATTGCAAATTGGACCTCTGACACTACTATACACCAATCACTGGTAAACCTGCCAAGGTCTGCAAATGCATGTAATATACCACCTACACACACTGTTTTAACAGAACATTTGGGGTGCAATGTCAAAAACTTCAAAGTGAGACATGGCAGATGTGCAGTTGCCCACTCAACCTTAGTTCTGCTAACTGTGCTTAGTTCTCGTGCTTCTGTACTGTTCACTGATTGAGGCAGAGGTCCTTTGGGAAAAAAATGTACTCATATCATTAAAGACTGTTCCATAATGCATATCTACAAGAGGGTGGAATTAAGGTTGCATGGGCAACTTTAATTCTACCATTTCCTCACTTTTGACAGCTTGACTTTGAAACCTTTGCATTCTGTTAATGTATTTTTCTGTATGTAAAGCAAAAGGTAAAATCAACATTTATGTGCAACTGTGACAATCCCATGGTGCATCAGCATCAGGATTTGAATCTTGAACTTTCAGCATTGCAGGAAGAGAAAGCTCTTTTTCCAGAGGTGAGGATGGAACACTGGCTGCAGGTGCTGAGTCAAAGGAAAATCCCATTAAAGCTCTTTCTCCCATCCCCTTTCCAGGAATTGGGGGAGCTATTGCCTCATTTGGCACGCATAGGAAGGAGGAAGGGCTGTTGGGGGCATGTGATGAGTCTGGGGCTGTGGCTAGGAGGAAGGAAATGGACCAATAGAGCCAGATGCTGACCCTAGGAGCAGGAAGAGACCCACCCACCCTCAATGATCTGGCAGCTCCCAACTTTACCTGTACAGCGTCCGTTACTGTTTTGGGGGCAGCTGAAGCCCTATTTTAGTATTTCCGTGTGTTTAGTTACTTTGGCAAGCTGACATTTTTCCTGAGGAACGTAAGTGAGAAGGGAGGTGGTAATTTTTGACAATTTCTATTTCAGCAAAAGCTGAACAGAATTCATGAGACAAAGAAAAGGCATGTTTCTAGCCTGAGGCCCTGTCTCCTGCAGAACATCAAACAACTGCTATAAATAATGGAGGTATGAGAGTTACTCAAATAAAAGTTCACAAGAATCGTTTGTAATAGAAATTGTTAGTCAACCTAAATATAGAGGTCACTACCAGACCCATCTAATTTAAAAAAGATATTCTCCCCACCTATATAGGATACATTACTTCTTTAATTGCTGCTTAGTTCTGTAATGGATGTGTTAGGTAAACTGGACTCGATAGGACATTGGGTTCATATTGGCTA
Source organism: Lepidochelys olivacea (assembly GCF_965140295.1). NCBI lineage: Eukaryota > Metazoa > Chordata > Testudines > Cheloniidae > Lepidochelys > Lepidochelys olivacea. The sequence goes on along the minus strand of NC_140412.1, from coordinate 139,864,098 downwards.
GAACTCCCTAGGGTTTCTGAAAGGTAATAGTTGTTTACAGCTATTTGTTCACTGTACAATGCTACAGTAGTGAGCACTGTTTTTTTCATCTGGAAGTGTGCTTCCAAATGAAATAACCTGATCTGCTAGGGAGAGAAGTTTGAACTGTGAGGGCTTCTAAACTATTTAGATTTCTGTTTTGATCTCTCATTCCATGGAAGTATTTTTTGTACAGTAAAAGGTAAGTGGTCTGTTAAGGAAATTCAAAAGATTGGTTTCTGATTCTGCAGTTCAGAACTGCTACCTGGATATGGGGCATCCAAATAAGCATCAACGTGCAACATTTAGAAGTGCTGGTAATTCCATGGGTAGCCTTCAACAGAATAGTACAAATTTAACTGAAAGCATAATTCTGCAGGCCAAATCTTTATTACTGATGAGTTCTTCCTAGTGCATGCATCTTTAATTTCAGTGCCCTGTATTTAAGATACCTAGCTCTTATATAGCATGTTTCAACAGTGGATTTCAAAGCGGTTAGCATCATGAGTCCCATTTTACATATAGGGAAACTGAGGCACAGAAAGGCAGCAAGTTCCCCAAGGTCACTCAGTAATAGAACCTAGAGCTCCTGAGCCCCAGTCTGGTGTTCTAGCCCCTAGGCCACACTGCAATTCTGGCAGCTATGAACACATTTTTATTTATAAAAGTGAAAACATTTGCTGCAGACTCAATGAGACATAATCACAGAGCTGATTTTTTTTTCATTTCTCTTTTTTAAATAGTCCTTTTGCACTGTGTAATAACATGCTGTAGGTAAAATTCTAATGAGGAAGAGGGAGAATCAAATTGTATATTTAAAAAAAATTGGGGACATAAAACTCTAGGTTCATTTCACTAAACCAACTTTCAAATCACCTTCTCTCCATGATGTCTAAATCCAATCTATAATAGTCAATTCCAGGGTGAGCACTTCATCTTTTACATCATTAAAATGCACTGTAGCAACATGCTTCTTATCTTTTGAAGAAATAGAGCTATTATATTAATCAGTATGCACCTTAAAGGGCAAAAGATTTTTCATGTTACCCTAAATAGGCCTTTTGGACCATAAATCAGACGAAGATTGAAAAGAATCTGCATTGTAGCTATTGTCGGCTACAATGTCAAACCACAAAGATCTATATGATTTTCCTGTTTTCTATTTATTTAGACATATGTTGTGCTTATCCTATGTATGTATTTAGAAGCCCAATGTTTAACCAAAGACATTAAACAATCTGAAAATCAAGCCTAGAGGAAATTTTACCAACATCAGCGGAGTTTTAATGGCTGCACCATAGCCACCCTCCACCACTGAATGAGCCAGATGCAGTCTAGGATTCACCAGCCCCCTCAGGATGTGAGCCTCAGAAATGAATGACAGTGTTACTTTTTATTAGCCAGGGAGTGCTCATAGTCACAGAATCATAGAATATCAGAGTTGGAAGGGACCTCAGAAGGTCATCTAGTCCAAACCCCTGCTCAAAGCAGGGCCAGTCCCCATTTTTTGCCCCAGATCCCTAAAGGGCCCCCTCAAGGATTGAACTCACAACCCTGGGTTTAGCAGGCCAATGATCAAACCACTGAGCTATCTCTTCCCCCAGCTCTCGATGTATATATAAAACCATTGCCTCCTATTGTTTCCATCATGTTAATATAAGCTAGACTTCAGTCTTACGGAGGCTCATTCTCAGGCACTTTATGCATATCTATGCCCCAGTCTCCCTGCGACTCTGGGTAAGTCACTGGACTGCACCAGTTGGATCTAAACAGACAGAAATACATATGGAGCTGGGTACTATTAGTATGAGGAACACACTGAAATCTGTACTTCCTGCTATTAGCCCATACACAGATTGGGCAAGAAGTGTGACTAGAGGCTGAGGGATCCACTTGGGAGCACCTTTGGAGCAGTAGAGCAACTCCCCAATGCCACCGTCCCAGAAAAAGAACAAATGGACCCACTTGCAAGCAACTCCTGCTAGGATCTGCAGTTACATCAACACCACTAGCACAGAGGAAGCAATACTGCAGGCTACTATAGATCCAGAAATATTGGCATGGATATTTGATCTTCATCCATAGCCAGAGGAGACCGTTAACTAACACAATAGGTACCATTTCCATACTGTACCCAGATGTGATATGATCATCTTACCTCTTCCTGAAGTCAGGTTGCAGCTATGCCTCAGTTTCCCTTTCTAGAAGGATACTTGACTTGGGCTTTAGACCTCAAGCAAAACCAATACAAGATCTTTCCCTCAAGGGCAAATAAGAGCCTAAACCAAAGTCCACATGAAATAAAATCCACAGTATTTCCATCCATCCTACTTGTTGGGTCACAGAGCTGCGAAGACCTGTCCATCATATCCAAGGTGTTTATGACATTTTTTCTTCTCTGGGCCCCAGTTTGTTTTCCAATTCCTTTGTTGCAAAAGTTTTTCTACAGCCATGAGCTGGCAACTCACACCACTAAACAAGGGTCTGGCCTAGGGATTTATTAAAACAAAACAGTTTCACTTTTCCGTAGGCCAATTCCTATGCTCTCTGTCTCCTCCCAGAACACCTGACTAGCTCTATCTCAGGCCATTTTCTGACAGCTCATCTCTGCCTCTCTTGCCAGGTCTCCCCTGGCCTTTTTCTAGCTTCTGGCTGCAGCCCCTTTGTTGATTCCTCTTCCATAAACCACCACAGAAAGTCACTCCTGTGTATACCCTCCCTCCCCCCAAACAACTCTTTTTCCAGCAACCTTACTTATAGGCTGTAGTCATGTGACCCTCTGGAGAACTATATATCCCAGAATGTCTGTCCTTAAAGGGCCAGAACTTGGAACAGCAATGAGCTGAACTCAGCCCTACCCTCAAAGGGACACCTAAACCTTTGATACCAAGTCTGAAACCAAAGTGAGTGGGGGAAAGACATCTAAAAGCAGTTATTTTGCCAGAATCTTCTTTATAACCTTTCTCCACATTTGGACAATTGATAGGATGAGAGATGGAGGTATATAATCATAATGGGAAGTACTTGCTTTGGGAATTTTTTTAAATTAAATCACGAAAGATTCAAATACATGAAAAGGCACACAAGACACAAGTGCTTGTTCAAGTGCTTGTTCATTCTGAGTGCATCAGTTTTTAGGGATCCAAACTGAAACACCTAATGTCTAATTTTCAAAGGTGCTGAGCAGCTAGAGCTCCCATTTAAGGTCCAAATTTGAAAATGTAGGTCTAAATACTCAAGGTCACATGACAGATCAGCAAATCAGTTTCAGAAACTGTCATCTAATCTGTCTGTCTCAGGTTTTTCATCTGCAAATAATTCAAAAATAATTCTTAACTCTGTGTACCTCAACATGGAATGGGTTGGTGGAAGGTTCATAGTCTTCAAAAGTGTTCAATGATTCAATGTACTACTTGGCATCATCTATCAGAAGCCACCTGCCTGCCCTCTAGGGATAGAATTCAGCCTAGGCACAACTGTCCACACACATGCAGGGGGGCAAATTGCAACCCCTTGTACCCACAGTGGTGAATCAAGCCCCCTGCATGTATCCCTTCCACAAGATCCATTCGCCTCACATAAGGTCGGTGGCTCCACACAACGGTCTCAGACTGCCTACTCAGGCTTATTGTAGAATTTGGGGATGCCTGGTAGGTGCTTCTCCATCTACCAACTTTAGGTGATACTTATTCTACAAGAGCAGGAAATAACTAAGTAAGGAAATCAAGAACAAGAAAACAATGAGCGACAGCTGCTAGGGAATGTCAGCCATACTATCTAACCCTGCCTTAATGTAGCAGCTAGAACTGGGTGAAATTTGTTGACCAAAACTTTCTTTTTTGCAAATAGAGCAGATTCAGCAACACTGAAACATTTCCTGAATGTGTCACTTCTGTTGAATTGTTTTGGTAAGAAAAATATCTGAAAAAAGACAGCATGCAGGACACACACTGACTGTCTGTGTAGCTGAAGCCCTCATCCATCAACTTCCAGCAGCCTTGGTTACTGCTTTCAGGGTGATCTCAATATACTATGAGTCCCAGATTTTCCCCAAAATCTATTCTGCACTGTTCAGCCCTTTCCTGGGTAGTTCAGATATGATCATAGAATATCAGGGTTGGAAGAGACCTGAGGAGGTCATCTAGTCCAACCCCCTGCTCAAAGCAGGACCAATGCCCAATTTTTGCCCTAGATCCCTAAATGGGCTGTCATAAATATAAAGGGAAGGGTAAACCCCTTTGAAATCCCTCCTGGCCAGGGGAAAGCTCCTCTCACCTGTAAAGGGTTAAGAAGCTAAAGGTAACCTCGCTGGCACCTGACCAAAATGACCAATGAGGAGACAAGATAGTTTCAAAAGCTCGGAGGAGGGAGAGAAACAAAGGGTCTGTGTGTCTGTCTATATGCTGGGTTTCTGCTGGGAATAGACCAGGAATGGAGTCTTAGAACTTTTAGTAAGTAATCTAGCTAGGTATGTGTTAGATTATGATTTCTTTAAATGGCTGAGAAAAGAATTGTGCTGAATAGAATAACTATTTCTGTCTGTGTATCTTTTTTGTAACTTAAGGTTTTGCCTAGAGGGGTTCTCTATGTTTTTGAATCTAATTACCCTGTAAGATATCTACCATCCTGATTTTACAGGGGGGATTTCTTTATTTCTATTTACTTCTATTTTTATTAAAAGTCTTCTTGTAAGAAACTGAATGCTTTTTCATTGTTCTCAGATCCAAGGGTTTGGGTCTGTAGTCACCTAGGCAAATTGGTGAGGCTTTTTACCAAACCTTGTCCAGGAAGTGGAGTGCAAGGTTTTGGGAAGTATTTTGGGGGGAAAGACGCGTCCAAACAGCTCTTCCCCAGTAACCAGTATTAGTTTGGTGGTGGTAGCGGCCAATCCAAGGACAAAGGGTGCAATATTTTGTACCTTGGGGAAGTTTTGACCTAAGCTGGTAAAGTTAAGCTTAGGAGGTTTTCATGCAGGTCCCCACATCTGTACCCTAGAGTTCAGAGTGGGGGAGGAACCTTGACATGGGCCTTTCAAGGATTGAACTCATAACTCTGGGTTTAGCAGGCTAATGTGCAAACCACTGAGCTATCTGTCCATCCATCCACCACACTGAGGTCCATTGCCCCTGTAAAGAATCACTATCCAACAGCCTGCTACTTTAACTAGAGTTACCTAAACAGTTCAATTTAAACACAGCACTGGATTAGTTTAGATTAAAAAATAAAGCAAGTGTATTTAACTACAAAGAGATTTTAAGTGAGTACAACAGAAATAAAGATAGAACTCTTTCTGGTAGCTAACACTCAATAGGCTAAACTTGGTTCAGGGTAAAATCCTTACCTCATGTCCCCAGGAATGCTGCTGACTCAATTCTCAGGTCAGGTCATCCCTCCTTTGCCCCTATAGTCAAAGGACTCGTTCATTTGCCTTCTTCGGTGAAAGAAAGAAAGAAATTTAGATATCCTTGCCCATCATTTTTATAGTGCAATCATTCTTTGAAGTGGATTCTGTGATGGGTTGGACCATAGATTCTAGCTATATATATGTGCACAATTTTCACAGACATAAGTGGGAGTGAAATGAACCCCAATATGCAGGACACACACAAGGGTTTCTGCATGGCTGAACCCCTGCTGTAGCCTCACATGGGGGTAGGGAAAAGGGATCTGCATGTGCAGAGCTGCCATGCAGGAGGTCTCTGCACATCATATGTGGGGCAGCCTGAGGGAGTGGCTACTGCAAAGAAACTTATCTGTACCCATTTAAGCAAAACCCTTGCATAAGGATACTGTGATGAAATTACCCTACCCATGGGCAGAGTGGGTAGCTTGCTATTGCATATGGACAAGTGCCTTTTTTAGTGTTTGTGGAAATCTAAAAAAAAATAAATAAAAAAAATCCATCCCCCAAGCTCTGTGGAAGTCTTCATACAAATCCCAGGTACACAGGAAGAAGTGAATTTTGAACCTGTTTTTTTTTGTAAAAGGGGATTATCCTTATGCCAAATTGAATCCAGAATGAGCCCTTCTATGCCACATTTCAATTACAAATGAAACTTTACATATGTATAATGGAGATGTTGGCTACAGGCTTAGTTATAATGGAGTTAGTAACCATTCCTGTAAAAGGTTTCAGAGTGGTAGCCGTGCTAGTCTGTATCAGCAAAAACAACGAGGAGTCCTTGTGGCACCTTAGAGACTAACAAATTTATTTGGGCATAAGCTTTCGTGGGCTAAAACTTGAAAGCGTATGCCCAAATAAATTTGTTAGTTTCTAAGGTGCCACAAGGACCCCTCATTCCTGTAAAACACACAGCAAAATAGCTGTTTTGCAATTATTCAAATTCTTGGGTTGCTAATATATACTTCCTGAGAGTGGAGGAGAGAAAGGCATTTGCACTAAGTGTAGCTGCACTGACATCTGAAACTACAGTGAAAATACATTTATTTATTAGAGGTTTCTTATGAAAGTTAAATAAAAGAGTCTCTTAAATGTTTGTCCTTTTTTTGGTAGAAACGTAAAGCAAAAGCAGCATTCTTCAAAGAAAGATCAGCTTCTATGAAATGCCAGGGTTTTCTAATGAGACCATTATTTTTTAATGTGCAGAAGAATGAAAAATAGGATGTCCCGCTGTCTTGATTTTGTTTGGAGACTTTACTGTGCTTTTCAATGCCATGCTAATGCCCAGTGGTATTTTGGCAGCAACCCCAGGTCCTTACTTTCCTTTTTGGTCACATTGCAAGATTTGAGCAATTCAAACATGTTCTCCTTTCCATTTTAAAGGCAGATAATAGTAAATATGTTGACCAGATTCCTCATTTCCACCTACTTCAAAAAACTATTTACTTTTAAGAACATTGGAATGCATTCAATTCAACAACTATACTGTAGAATTAGATTCAGAGGGAGTTCAGGATTCAGCAGCAGGCACCTAGTATTTGTTAAAGCATTTTTGCCTTTATTATTTGTAGTATGTGATTGGTTTGTGGGAAATCACATGGTATTGCTTCTGATCCTTAGTTGAACAATTCAAACAGAGTAATAAATAGCAAATGATGAATAATGAACACGAACTTGCTTATCCACAGATGTCATTGTTTGCATTAAAACAAAAGTATTTATACTGGATGAAATTCACAACAAAGTGGAGGGCCAACACAAGGTCTTCACGGAACTTCAGCAGTCAAAATAGGACGTAATAGTGCATTGCCCTTGTGCTGGTCGTCTGTACAAGGATTAATTCATCCAGAGGCAACAACTATTCTCCAGACATTCATGGAAACAAACAAACAAACCAAAATTGTTCATATAAATATTTATGAATAGTGAGTAACAAAGGGACATGAAGGTAACTGAATGAAAGAGTTGTTTGGAATATTCACAAATATTGATAAGCACATTGTTGGGAGAATTCATCCAGCTCTATTTGACAATTTTCAAGGAACTTTATAAAATACAACATGAAACTTAATATATAAGCCCAAATCTAAATCTTGCCTCTAAAATTTCAGCTTCAGTTCTTCATATCTAAGTCTGTGTGCATGCCTTTTTAGATATCTGTGATTTTGCATGAATAAAAACTAGGTTTTACATGCAAGCTGCCGTTGTGTGCCCAAATCAGCTATGTACTGTACACAATTTGCATATGAAAAGGCACTCTATGCCCAGAGCTTTGAATCTGATTAAACAGTGTTACTTTAAGAGCACCAAATATTTGTATAAATTAGTAGTCTTATTGAAGAGTGTGATGCAATTCAGATATATTAGATGTGTAATTTTTTTTCAGATCAGCTAAAAGGCCTTTGTAATTTATATTTTGGTCCACATTAAGAAGGAACTCCATAAATCAAAGACTCGGTGAGGTAGCTATGAGTTTATTGATTATGTATGAATATTCACAGAGCAGTGACTATGGATCAGATTTTAAAGGTTTTTAGATGCCTAAAGATTCAGATGGCCACTTAGTGGGATTTTCAAGAACACCGACATGTCTATCTACATCTTTAGGTGCCTGAAAACCTTTAAAGATGTGGTCCCATGGTCTCACAGTCCTGTCGCAGGTTTCAGAGTAGTAGCCGTGTTAGTCTGTATCCCAAAAAGAACAGGAGGACTTGTGGCACCTTAGAGACTAACAAATTTATTTGAGCATAAGCTTTCGTGAGCTACAGCTCACTTCATCTCAGTGTGACACTGACTTAGTATAAAATGAGGATAAAATCTCTAGTCTCAGTCATTTCTTTGGATGTTCCAAAGTCCTACTCACGAATGTGTTCAGGAATCCTCTACATTACAATTACTCACTAATAGAAAGCACAACTCTCTCAAGCCAATTTGTGCCAGCTGCACTAGCATTGAATGGGACATGATTAAGGGTGGCAGAATCAGGACTTCAGTAAGTAAAGTTATATAAATTAGTACTAGTATCAAGCTTACATGAACATTTATATTACCAATATATTGGACATTTGCATTGCATGTTACGTCAACTTGTTTAAAACATTGATTTGCTGTACAGATTTACATTCCATTTACTGATTAATACATTAGACCCAAATATGCATAAATCATTAGCATACGTACTATATGTAAATATCCTAGGCCAGATCCTCAGCTGGTGTAATTTAACATAACAGTTGACTTCATTTGAGGCATGCCTATTGACACCAGCTGAGGATCTGGCACCTTGTTTCCTGAAGAGCTGATTCACAGTATAGCAAATTATCTCATCTTCAAGGCTGGGATAAATGTCTCTTTATGTGCATTTATTTGTCCTCTTGCATGAGGAATATATTATGACAAATATCCAGCAGAGGTTCTCCAGAATACATGGATAGTTCAGCATGCTACTAAGATTTGGTTTCCAGCAGGGAAAAGAGCTTCTGAAAATGATTTAATCTTCCACAGATTCTTGAGATGTTTTGTTTGTTTTTACAATTTCTTCCAAGCCTCTTACCTTTTACAACCATGTCATAAATATGAAGGGAAGGGTAAACCCCTTTGAAATCCCTCCTGGCCAGAGGAAAACTCCTCTCACCTGTAAAGGGTTAAGAAGCTAAAGGTAACCTCGCTGGCACCTGACCAAAATGACCAATGAGGAGACAAGATACTTTCAAAAGCTGGGAGGAGGGAGAGAAACAAAGAGTCTCTGTCTATATGCTTTTTCTGCCAGGGATAGACCAGGAATGGAGTCTTAGAACTTTTAGTAAGTAATCTAGCTAGGTACGTGTTAGATTATGATTTCTTTAAATGGCTGAGAAAAGAATTGTGCTGAATAGAATAACTATTTCTGTCTGTGTATCTTTTTTGTAACTTAAGCTTTTGCCAAGAGGGATTCTCTGTGTTTTGAATCTAATTACCCTGTAAGGTATCTACCATCCTGATTTTACAGAGGTGATTTCTTTACTTCTATTTACTTCTATTTCTATTAAAAGTCTTCTTGTAAGAAAACTGAATGCTTTTTCATTGTTCTCAGATCCAAGGGTTTGGGTCTGGGTCACCTATGCAAATTGGTGAGGCTTTTTACCAAACCTTGTCCAGGAAGTGGGGTGCAAGGTTTTGGGAAGTATTTTGGGGGGAAAGACGTTTCCAAACAGCTCTTCCCCAGTAACCAGTATTAGTTTGGTGGTGGTAGCGGCCAATCCAAGGACAAAGGGTGCAATATTTTGTACCTTGGGGAAGTTTTTGACCTAAGCTGGTAAAGATAAGCTTAGGAGGTTTTCATGCAGGTCCCCACATCTGTACCCTAGCGTTCAGAGTGGGGGAGGAACCTTGACACAACCACATCCCTGAACAATAACTCAGAGAAGCTTATGTTTGACTTTCAGCCAAAATCCTTTACAAACTCATTCTTTACCAAAATGCTAAGCCAAAATCTGTCACTGTCGCATGCACTTTGAACAATTCTGGCACTTTTAATTTTTTATTCAGAATGATATGTAAAAAAATATCTTATTAACCTATCAAAAGTATAAATAAAGCTTTACTTTCATGGTTTGATCTCAGCTTATTACCCATTGTAAATCTTTTTTTCTTTATTTTAAGCATCATTTAATGTATTAGTACACTGATTGCTGTCTGTTAAAAGCCATGGAACTAAATGTAATATTTTTGTTGACATCAGGTTACTGTACAAAACATGTTAACCAGATTAAAGATATTAAACATTTTATAAGAAGCACACTTGATAGCCAGTGAAAATTAATGTTCAAATTCAGATACATTATATGCCAACTTGTAAAATATTGGTACTGTTTTTGTCATGCAGTTCTTCAAAGTTATGATGGACAGACAAAATAGGGGAGGAATAGACTGTACACTCTATAGGACTAGGTAGTGAAAAATGAATAGGGAATGCTATCCTTTATGCACTGTGGTAATCAATAGTGAAAGCAGCTTGCAAACAGTAGAGGGACCTTATAGAAAAAACCAAATATTACAAAATAAAAGGGCTCCAAGCTAGGTTCCCAACATTACATATAATTAACTTTTATTGGAAGATGGAACATTTTTCAATATACTCAACAACAAACAAGATAAATATGGTATATTAGAGGTAGTCAGAAAATGGGAGTGGGAGGGATGAATTGCAAACATTTTTGAAATTTTTCATTTTTGTCACTTTTGCAAACAGTATAGTTATTATACTGCCCTATCCAAAGAAATTCCAGGATCACAGACAGGAGTAGGCTTAACACTTTTATAAGTAGAACTTCTGCAACCTGTTTCAGACTCTGTACTTTTGATACTTTGGTCCTTTCTCATGCATTTTACAGTGGATGAGAAGCTGGATATGAGTCAGCAGTGTGCCCTTGTTGCCAAGAAGGCCAATGGCATATTGGGCTGTATTAGTAGGAGCATTGCCAGCAGATCAAGGGAAGTGATTATTCCCCTCTATTCAGCACTGGTGAGGCCACACCTGGAGTTTTGTGTCCAGTTTTGGTCCCCCCACTACAGAAGGGATGTGGACAAATTGGAGAGAGTCCAGTGAAGGGCAACAAAAATTACTGGGGGCTGGGGCACATGACTTAGGAGGAGAGGCTGAGGGAACTGGACTTATTTAGTCTGCAGAAGAGAAAAGTGAGGGGAGATTTGATGGCAGCCTTCAATTACCTGGAGGGAGGTTCCAAAGAGGGTGGAGCTCGGCTGTTCTCAGTGGTGGCAGACGACAGAACAAGAAGCAATGGTCTCAAGTTGCAGTGGGGGAGGTCTAGGTTGGATATTAGGAAACACTATTTCACTAGGAGGGTGGTGAAGCACTGGAATGGGTTACCTAGGGAGGTGGTGGAATCGTCATCCTTAGAGGTTTTTAAGGCCCTGCGTGACAAAGCCTTGGCTGGGATGATTTAGTTGGTGTTGGTCCTGCTTGGAGCAGGGGATTGGAATAGATGACCTCCTGAGGTCTCTTCCAACCCTAATATTCTATTATTCTATGATTTTACCCTAGGATCTCAAAACACTGTAGAGAATAATAAATGAATATATACATGAATATTAGTTAATCCTAACAACATTCCTGTAACATAAGAAAATTTGTATTAATACCATTTTGCAGGTTTGAGTTTAAGTTAAGAGACTTGCTAAAGATCATACAGCAAATTAGTAGCAAAGATGGGAACATAGCCTAGCAGTCCTGACTTACAGTCATCCATTCTATCCACTAGACATAGTACCTTCCACTCATCAGCAATTCATCTACTACTGTCTGAGCTTGCCAGCAGTGCTGAGGTTTTCAGGTTATATGATTGCCATAAAGGAATGCACCAAGGGATAAGGGGAGATTAAAATGAAGAAAGCTAGTTCTGATGGACAAAAGTCAACCTGGAGGAAGGCAGGGTTGTGTTTAAGCAATATCAGAAGTCAGGGAGTGCCAGGGAAACTTGGATGCACTGCAGAGGCTGAAAAATTTCTTTCAGAACACTAGTGAAATTGGAGACCCCTACCGCTTCCAATCTCTGCCAAGCCCAGCCAAATGGAGAAAGTAAAATGGCACAAACTTTGACACCTCAAAGCAGTGTAATCTTATGCCTACATCTCCTGATTTTTTTAAAAAAAATTTTCTATGTTATATCTGATCAATCCCTATAAAGGTAGGATTTGGCTTACTACTTACACCTATTCTTTCAAATTGTATCAAGTACAAGATGAGGGTTCAGGATGGTGTCAGGGCATGTTGATAACAGATCCTAGTATACAGTCCTGGAGCTTTAAATTTCTTCCAGTCCTCTAAGAGATTCCTGGGTCTGCTGGGGAATTTCATCTAACACTGAATTACTGGTTAAAAAAAAATCTTTCCTACAGGACAAGTGGAATTTTAGGGCTTCAGGATTGTTCTTTATATGAAGGCCTATTACTGGATAGCCCACCTGGCATTCACATGTACACACACACACACACACACACACACACACGTGTTACAAGGCAGTACACTACTGATTGCTAATGGCTAACTCCCTGCTAACAATGCAGCAGAGGCAAAAGACACTGAATGGACAAGTCCCAGCTCCCTCGAATTATATCACTTGATTTGATGACTAACTTGACTGAAAGATAAGCAGGTGGAAGTTGGCAGTCATGTGATACCTGAGATGCAATGAGATTGCAAAGTACTGCCTACAGCCAGGCCAAACTTCTCTCTTTTCTATGGAGCAGAACTAAAGACACCACCTTAGGTGTAGTGGGTACTCTGTGTTCGCTGGCCAATATGGAGAAAGTGGACAGGAGAGAGGTAGATTACAGGACCTTGACTAGCAGATGGGGCCTTTGATATATACTGAGGGTGATCACCACAGAGAAGTACAGGTTTCCAGTCGCAATAGGGTGAAAGAAGAACAAGCTTTCCAGTCCCCAGCTGAGGAATGGATGAGGGGTCAGCATTGCTAACTCTTGCAATTTAAGCTCAAGTCTCACAACATTTGGTGGAATCAGGAGACTGCATTCAAACATCGGCTTTTTCTTTTCTTTTCTTTTCTTTTCTTTTCTTTTCTTTTCTTTTCAAAATAGTACATTTTTAATCCTCATAGTTGCAGAGAAAAGCTTGGAAACATGACCCAAATGCATGTTAATGACTCAGACCATGAGAAAGCAAATAAAGAGAATGCCTCCTTGTTGCTAAACTCATTGTTTTTAAGCCAATCATACAATTTTGGGGGCCTGACTCATGATTTTTGAACTCTTGGGGTTGGCTATCCTGAGGGAGATTATGGTCCCTAGACTGTGGGAAGGTTAAGATCCAAAAGGTCTCTCTGGTTGTGGCAGGAGCTTGGATTGAAGGAAGGTTGATTTTCTGGCCAATCTATGATGTATAGGTACATTCTTTACCAGGAAGAGAGCAGATGGAAATATTTATGCTCTGTGGCCCATGTTGGAAATGTAGATATAATAAGGTGGACAAAGTTTGAAAAAAAGTTATAATTAATGTAAGATTCCCATGTGTAAGGTCCACACAGCCAAGCAGAGTTGATCAAAAAGCTGGATTAACACAAGTTTTGTTTTGCAGCACCATGTATAAAGGGAAACCACCTAAAAAAGCCATCTGCCAATAGATGGGTCACATCAGGGCACATCATAGGCCAGATCTTTAGCTGTTATGAACTGGCATGGTTCAACTGAATTCAGCTAAATTATGTCACTTTATACGGGGTGAATAGTTAAACCCGTGAGCTGTTCTGCGACAAAACGCTGATACTGCTATTGCTGTGTGCTATTATTACGGATAGGAGAAAATGGAGACGAGGTTCCCATTCAGTTTAATAGTCTGATTCACAAATTCCGAGAATGGACAAACCAAGGAACATGTGTCCACTTTTTTTTTTCTTCCATAATAGGAGAGCAATGAAACAGTACTTGGCCACAGAAATGTTGATAACTGGCAGAAGCCCCTGAATGAGATTAAAGTGACCTTTGACTCTAAAGCCTCTCCAGCACTCATATGTTTTTGAGTGACCTCTACTAAATAATCTATGTCATCAAAATGACAGGAAATAACAAAGTTAAATATAGCTCATCATGTGGTGCCCAGTAAAGAGTATAGTCCCTCACTCCTGGTTAGAGTACACCATATTTCAACAAATCCAAGGTCAGATATAGCCTTTAAAATAAATTTAGGAGCAGAAAGAAGTTTTTGATCGATAGCTCAATCTATCTAAACTGCCTTCCACAACACAAATAAGACCACCTCAATTATTATATTTTCAATGATTAATTCTTGTACTGCTGCAAGCATCTTTTTTAAAAAAAGAATTCATCTTTCTTCCTACCAGGCACATAAATGTTAATAGAAATTGCAGAACCTGCTACACTTCCAGGAATTGCTACCACTCTGCTTGATTTCTCCTTAATTGAGGTCTTTAAAACCAAGTGAGTTCTTTTTATGAGCCAGTGTAGTTACCCCTGTACTATTTGATCTGCCTAAAAAAACAAAAGATTTGACTATCCAGGATAGTTTTTTGTGTTCTAATTCTGTCTGCAGTGTTTCCTGTAGTTGAATAATGTCTTCACTGCCCCTCTCAAGTTCAGCTCAGGCTTCTTCTTCCATTTTAAAGAGGAAAAGTGTCCTTTTACATGTAGAGGTAGGTGGTAGCTTTAAGCTACTGTCTTTGGGGTGGACGGTGAGCTGGTGAGGGGTCACAGTGAGGAAGTGGGGATCCTACACAGAAGCTCCCAGAGTGGTGGTATCTGCTGTACTCTTTACAGGGTGAAGCATGCATCATTCACATTCTCTCTCTCTCTCTCTCTCTCTCTCACACACACACACACACAGAGAACCTAGGCTCTGCATTTATCTTCCTCTCCCCACTCCATTTGGTATCCAACACTATCAGCTGTAGTCAAATTGGCTAAAAATCCTTCCACTGCCTTCAGTGGGGTGGCCATGATGGGGCAAGGACTGAGATTATGGCTGGCATGGCTTGATTAAGGCAGGGGCTTTAGGGGCTGCAGCCCAGGGCCCTGGGCTAAGGGGGGGGGGGGGCCCAGTGCAGCAGGGCTCAGCCAGGCTGCCTGCATGCTATGGCCCCACGCCACTCCTGGAAGCAGCTGACTACTGGCATGTCTCTGCGGCCCCTGGCAGGGGGGGAGGTGGCTCCGTACACTGCCCCTGCCCCCAGCATCATGAACTGGCCAATGGGAGCTGCAGGGGTGGTGTTTGTGGGTGCGGGCAGCTGTCCCCCTCCCCCCAGGGGTGCACAGAGACATGCCAGCAGCCAGCTGCTTCTGGGACTGGCATTTGTGGCAGGGTCTGGGCGGGGGCTCTGGCCATAGGGAATCAGGGGGCGGGATGTTCTGGTGTTGGACAGCGGGGCTGTGTGGCACAGCATGGGCCCACCCCCAAGGGGAAGGGGCGTGCTGGTAGCATAGAGCCAGGTGGGCCATTGTGCATCTGGCAACTGCCGGTTTGTAAATAGTGCCCTTGCACTGAGCTGGGCGGAGCGGGGCCGCCCCTGCCATGCCATCCCTCATTACCCCTGGCTGGCCATCGCTCTGGGGACTGACCCCCCTGCGCCATTCTCCACTGCCCCTATGGGGGTCCACAAATATGTTTGGTGCCAGGCCCACAAAAGGTTAATCCAGCCCTGAAGTGAATACATACCTATGGGGCTTTCTACTCAACCAAGCCGTGCCTCCCTGACTACACTGCTATTTTTAGCAGTTTAGTGTCCCACTGTCTCCCCACTGCTGGAGTCTTTCCCCACCACAGGAAAAGACTCTGGCAGCTCCTGTTATAAAATCTATATATCCATGTAATATGTTATAGGCCATTTGAGGCCTAGTGTGGATGAAGTGTGCTTGACGTGAGTTGTGTATTGACAACCAAGTGAGAATTTGAGGTTTTAAGCAGTCAAGAACTGTTCGTGCAAAACAATGTTGTTATGTTTATAAGAAAGATGGAGACATACCAGATAAGGAAATAACATTGTGGGCATTGCCATGACAATGTACCTGTTGCAATGTATCTGCTGCAGTTGTTAACAAGAACTGGGGAAGAGGAACATATTCAGTCATGGTGACCTGCCTCAGACTGTTTCTAAACATCTTGGGTTATGGCAATTTCCCCGGAACTGTCTCTTTGAAATTGTGGGTGAAGGGCCCAGACAACTGGTGACATGATGGAGTGGATTATAAAAAGACGTTTGACACACTGACAATTTGGAGTCATTTGTGGATCCAGAGCCCTGTTTGAATTAAGATGTGGTAATGCTGGCTCCCCGCCTCTTGTGGTCGGACTGAACCTCGACTGGCCATTGGGACTTCATTTTTACCTTCGGACTTTGGTGTCGTATGCTTGGGATATGAATTTGGAGTGTGTAAGGTTTATTTTGTAAGCAATAAAGAATATTTAGAGTATTATATACCAACACTGTATCCGGTATTTGCCTGCTCCCCTATCCCGTAGGGAGAGTCCGGCTGCGGGTCTAACACATCCTGTTGCCACTTAACACTCCCTGTTAACATTCCTCAATCCAGGGAAATACTCCAGCAGCAGGGAGGCAGCAGGTAAAAGCCCCACCAGCTCCTTGATGCTGGAGGCTTTCCCCAGATCAAGCAAAGATGCTGGCAGTGGGGAAAGTCTCTGGCAGTGGGGAGCGCTTGAATCCTTTCCCCACTTCCTGTCTTTCACTGACACGTGCATCTACACATCACAATGAGGACACAGTTTGCTTTGCACCTGTGCAGTGTGGCTACATATACACTACAGTCATGCTGCTGCCAGTGGTGTGTAGTGTAGATATAGTCCAAGAAGCCTGGCTTTGCAGGTGATAGAAACATAAAACAGTAACTATTTGAAAGCAAAATAGTTGTATTGTAATATACACAGAATACACGATAATGTGGTAGCCACGAACAATGTAGGTACCCCAAACCTATGCCACTAATATCTTCACACCAGACCATGCCACTATATTATTTAATGTCTCTTTGTGTAAGCAGAAAGAGCATACAAAATGCATTCTGAAAGTAACTGCTGCATGTGTGTTGAAGTTCTGAATGGACAAAATATTCATGAAGTTGACTGCCTCCCTGTTGGATGTATGTGGTAGTTGAATTTAGGAAAGGAAGTTGTATGAAAACCTTTATTAAAGTAAATTGGAATAGAAATCAATTGAATGATGACATTGAATGAGAAATACAATAAGACAAATTGACAAAGCAATTAAAATATAAAATGCTATTGGAAAACATTGGCTGCTATAAAAAACTTTGTGCTAATTCACTTTGGATATGCACCACTGGGGAAAGGGCATGTTTCTAATAAATCCATACCTTTCAGAACCAATTTATTTAAACAGGATGGCTTCAGAAATCTGTAGAGTTGTTTTTAGATTGAAGTTGATTTTATATTTTAACTCTTCTTGCTTAACTACCTTTTTTAAGATTAATTCAAATTCATTGCTGACTTGTCAATCAGTGAGAGGCTTTTCTGCATTGATTTCAGGTGCAGTGATCCCTCTCACGAGCTAACAAGAGATTCTCCATCTGGCACACAAAGGGAGAAAAGAGGAGAAATACAAATGGGATGAAAAGAGAGAAATAAGATGTACAGGAAGAAGCAAAAGGATGAGAAAAACAAACAAGACAAAAAGTGATTACTTCTCTACAGTAACTGACTCTTCGAGATGTGTTGTCCACATGAATTCTACTCTTGGTGTACATGGATCCCATCCATGTGAAATTGGACTCTTTTGTCCAGCAATGTCCATTGTGGCCATGCCTGAGCTGTAGAAGTCATGGTGCACCACCTAGTCAAAGGTATAAAGGTCAGAGCGGGCCCAAGCATCCCTCCTTTCCTTTGCCAAAACAGAATCCAAGCAGATCAGAACTCCACAGTAGCTGGGAACCAGGGCAGGCTGTGGAATCTCTGTGAACAGCACATCTAAAAAAAAATCACAGTTAATATAGCATAAGTAATGGTTCTCTCTTCAAGTAATTGGCCACATGGATTCTGATCCTGGTGACTAAAAAGCAGTTGTCTGTTTGCTTGCAGGTGGGTGCTTGGAGTTTAATTTAAAAAGCTCTGAAGGACTGACCTACTGAAGCAGGCATCCAATCTAGAAGCCTTTACCAAGGAACAGTGTCTTGTAAATCATAGAATCATAGAATATCAGGGTTGGAAGGGACCCCAGAAGGTCATCTAGTCCAACCCCCTGCTTGAAGCAGGACCAATTCCCAGTTAAATCATCCCAGCCAGGGCTTTGTCAAGCCTGACCTTAAAAACCTCTAAGGAAGGAGATTCTACCACCTCCCTAGGTAATGCATTCCAGTGTTTCACCACCCTCTTAGTGAAAAAGTTTTTCCTAATATCCAATCTAAACCTCCCCCACTGCAACTTGAGACCATTACTCCTCGTTCTGTCATCTGCTACCATTGAGAACAGTCTAGAGCCATCCTCTTTGGAACCCCCTTTCAGGTAGTTGAAAGCAGCTATCAAATCCCCCCTCATTCTTCTCTTCTGCAGGCTAAACAATCCCAGCTCCCTCAGCCTCTCCTCATAACTCATGTGTTCCAGTCCCCTAATCATTTTTGTTGCCCTTCGCTGGACTCTCTCCAATTTATCCACATCCTTCTTGAAGTGTGGGGCCCAAAACTGGACACAGTACTCCAGATGAGGCCTCACCAATGTCGAATAGAGGGGAACGATCACGTCCCTCGATCTGCTGGCTATGCCCCTACTTATACATCCCAAAATGCCATTGGCCTTCTTGGCAACAAGGGCACACTGCTGACTCATATCCAGCTTCTCGTCCACTGTCACCCCTAGGTCCTTTTCCGCAGAACTGCTGCCTAGCCATTCGGCCCCTAGTCTGTAGCTGTGCATTGGGTTCTTCCGTCCTAAGTGCAGGACCCTGCACTTATCCTTATTGAACCTCATCAGATTTCTTTTGGCCCAATCCTCCAATTTGTCTAGGTCCTTCTGTATCCTATCCCTCCCCTCCAGCGTATCTACCACTCCTCCCAGTTTAGTATCATCCGCAAATTTGCTGAGAGTGCAATCCACACCATCCTCCAGATCATTTATGAAGATATTGAACAAAACCGGCCCCAGGACCGACCCCTGGGGTACTCCACTTGACACCGGCTGCCAACTAGACATGGAGCCATTGATCACTACCCGTTGAGCCCGACAATCTAGCCAGCTTTCTACCCACCTTATAGTGCATTCATCCAGCCCATACTTCCTTAACTTGCTGACAAGAATACTGTGGGAGACCGTGTCAAAAGCTGTGTAAAGGTGTGGACCAAGCTCCATGTAGCTGCTCTTTCTGATTTCAGAAATAGGGACATTTTTCAAGCAAGTAACAGAGGCTGCCAGAGTCTCGTGAGGAATGAACTATAATGTAACTAGGTAGACCTAATCTGGCTAATTTGTAACATGTTTTTATACAGCTGGAGACCTGCTTGGGTAATGTCTGTGAGGGTATGTGTTAATTCTTAACTCTATCAGCCAAGACCACAAATAGTCTGGGCATGTTTCTGAATGATTTTGTCCTATCATTGTGAAAAGACAATGCTCTTACCACAGCAAATGTGTGAAGTTTAGCTTCCCCGGATTTGAGTGAAGCTTGGGAAAGAAAACCTAAGAGGTGACTGTACTGGCCTGAACCAACTTTAGGCTGAAACTTGGGGTGATGCCTAACAGTGACTTTGTTTTTATGCAACACTAAATAAGGAGGACCTACCCAGAGGGCCTGAATCTCCCCCACCCTTGAGCTGATGTAATGGTTAATAAAAAGGCAGTCTTCATTGGTAGGTAGTATAGGGAACAGGTTGCTAAGGGCTAACGTGTGGAACCCATCAATCTAGCTACTACTATATTGAGGTTCCAAGAGGGAAAGGGCTCCCATATTGGAGGAGACCCATGCATGAACCTATTCAGGAATCTTGCCACAGTAGGATGGGGAAGATACAGGGTGGTCCTGGAAAGCAGAGTGATGTGCAGATATTGCTCCAGATTGTTTCGGGGCTACGAGAAAGCTGGTGCTGAGATACCTAAATAAAACAATTTTTCCATTTACCTCTGTAAGTCAGTCCAGCTGAGGGTTTCCTGCATTGGAGCAGAATGTTCTGAATCTCAGCCTGAGCAGTTTATTTTGGTAGATGTCATCCAGCCAGCATACAGGCTGTCAGATGTAAAGAAGCTGCATCCAGGTACGTGATCTGACCACTGTTCTGAGGATATATCAGGCAAAGCTGATACACTGAGCACAGCCCCCTATACGGGCTGTGTTGGTAGGGAGCTGTGTTGAAAGGTTCATCAGATCCTAAAACCAGAACCTTCTGGTCAATGCTGAGGTTATTAGCCCTACATTTTGTCTCAACTTGCTCAGGAACCTTAAGAACAGAAGATAAGACAACTTGCAGCCAGAAAGAACAGACCAAAGGACTCCACCTGAGTAGGGAGAGAAATAAACTTCTGGGATGGAGATTGGCACAACTGATTAAAAGAGTTTTAATCTTGGAATTCAGGGGAGACTATTGGGAGATGCTCAAGTAATCTCCACATCTGATTCTTATATTGAGTGGGAGGAAAATAAAGTGAAAGAGGATACAGCAATGGAGAAAGGAACAACAGAGGGTAGGAAAATGGACAACAAGAAGAAAGAGAGTGACAGTACTGACTGTTAAGTATCAGAGGGGTAACCGTGTTAGTCTGGATCTGTAAAAGCGGCAAAGAGTCCTGTGGCACCTTATAGACTAACAGATGTATTGGAGCATAAGCTTTCATGGGTGAATACCCACTTCATCAGATGCATGTAGTGGAAGTTTCCAGAGGGGCAGTATAAATATGCAAGCAAGAATCAGGCTAGGGATAATGAGGTTAGTTCAATCAGGGAGGATGAGGCCCTCTTCTAGCAGCTGAGGTGTGAACACCAAGGGAGGAGAAACTGCTTTTGTAGTTGGCTAGCCATTCACAAAGACTACACAAAAGTATAGGGGTAAAGTGAGAACTGTTAAGAGTGAAGCAGAGTTGGACCTTGAAAGTAAATTAAAACTAACAGTAAAAGGTTCTTTAGCCATATAATAAAAAGAAAACAAGAAAAGAAGGAGTGGGACCATTAAACACCGAGGATGGGATGGAGATTAAAGATAATTTAGGTCTGGACCAACACCTAAAACAAATACTTTGCCTCAGTTTTTAATAAGGGTAATGAGGTTTGGGGGCAGTGATAGGGTGGCTAATGGGAACAAGGATGTGTAAGTAAAAATTACCACATCCAAGGTGGAAGCCAAATTCAAACAACTTAATGGGACCAAATAAGAGGCCCCAGATAATCTCGATAAAAGAATATTAAAGGAACTGCCACATGAAATTGCCAGCCCAACTTCAAGGACTTTTAATGAATCTTTAAACTTGTGGGTCATATCCTATGACTGGAGAATTGCAATATAGTACCTATATTTAAGAAAGAGGGAGAAAGTGCTACAAGAAACTACATGCCCATTAGTTTGACCTCAACTGTATGCAAGATTTTAGAACAAATTTTGAAAGAGGGATTAGTTACAGACAGAGGAAAACTGTGATTGGGATAAAACACAACATGGTTTTACAAAAGGTAGATCATGTCAGACCAACTTGATCTCTTTATTTTGAGAAGATAACCAATTTTCTAGATAAAGGAAATGCAGTAGCTCTAATCTACCTGGATTTCAGTAAAGCATTGATACAGTTTCATATAGGGAATTATCAGTTAATCTGGAGAGATAAGGATTAATACAAGAATTGAAAGATGGGTAAGGAACTGGTTAACGGGGAGACTACAATGGGTCATGCTGAAAGATGAACTGTCAGGCTGGAGGGAGGTTACCAGTGAAGTTCCTCAAGGATCAGTCTTCAGATCAATCTTATTTAACATTTCATGAATGATCTTGGCACAAAAAATGGGAGTGCGCTCATAAAATTTGCAGATGATACAAAGTTGGGCGGTATTGCTAGTACAGAGGATGACTGGAATATCCTACAGGAAGGTTTGGATGACCTTGAAAACTGAAGTAATTGAAATGGGAAGGGGTATAATAGTGCAAAGGGAAGGGTTATGCACCTAGGGACTAACAAGAAGAATTTTTACTGTAAATTAGAGACGTATCAGTTGGAAGCGACAGAGGAGGAAAAAGATCTTGCTGTAGTGGCTGATCACAGAATGACTATGAGCCGCCAGTGTGATACAGCTCTGAACAAGGCTAATGCAATTCTAGGATGCATCAGGCAAGGTATTTCCAGTAGAGATAGGTCAGGGCTATTAAAATTATACCAGGCACTGGCAAGACCTCATCTGGAATACAGTGTGCAGTTCTGTTCACCAACGTTTAGGAAAGTTTAATTCAATCTTGAACAGGCGCAGAGAAGGAATATGAAGATGATCAGAAGAATGGAAAACCTACCTTACAAGGAGCTTGACTTATTTAACCTCATAAAAGGAACATGAATCCTCTCTATACATACATCAGAGGGCTAAAAACCAGGGAGGGAGAGGAGTTATTCAAGTTCAGCACCAGTGTTGGCACAAGAACAAATGGATATATTTTGGCCCTCATTAAATTTAGGCTTGAAATGAGATGAAGGTTTCTAATAATCAGAAGAGTGAAGTTCCAGAACATCATTCCAAAGGCAGTAGTGGGAGCAAACAAACCTAACTGTTTTAAGACTTAGTTTGATAAGTTTAAGGAGGGGTCAATTTGATGAATTTGCTCACAATGGCATATGGGCAATAAGCAACTGCTATTAGCAAATATCTCCAATGACCATATGTGGGACACTAGATGGGGAGGGATTGAGTTACGACAGAGGATTATTTCCCAGGTGTCTGGCTGGTGAATCCTGCCCACAGGCTCAGGGTCTAACTGATTGCCATATTTGGGATTGGGAAGGAATTTCTCCCCCAGTCAAATTAGCATTGACCTTGTTTTTTTTTTGTTTTTTGGGGGTTTCTTTGCCTTTCTCTGTAGTGTGGGGCATGGATCACTTACTGGTTTGAGCTAGAGTAAATGCTGGATTCCCTGTAACTTGAAGTCTTTAAGTCAATATTTGACAACTTCAGTAATTCAGCCAGAGGTTATGGGTCTTTTAGAGGAGTGGGTGGGTGAGGCTTCTGTGGCCTGCAATATGCAGGAGATCAGACTAGATGATCATTATGATCAAGACCCTTCTGGCCTTAAAGTCTATGAGTCTAAGTATCATATTGACCAGCAGACAGACCTATCAGTCCCAGGATCCAAGGGATGAGGAAGGCATTGTCAGGGAGGCTGGCCTTGCAAAAATATCTGACATTTGTTTTTCTAGTCTGTGGCAAAAAGATCTATGTCTGGAAACCCCCACTTGCAAAAAATGCTGTATAGGACTGAGTCTAAGACATTTCTCCTGGTTGTCTGAGAATTGCCTACTGATCTGATCTGCAAAGGTGTTTTGCAGGCCAGGAAGACACAGAGCCACTGGTGTGATTTAAAAACAAATACCTTTCCTGGGAGATTGCAACATAGCACTATTTTATTTCTTAGAATTCAGACTGATTACACACAAAAACCCAAAGAGAGAGAGAGAGAGAGAGAGAGAACAGGCTGCTCTCTAAGGCAGAGAGGCACAACTCACCCCATCTTGCTTTAACACGTCTCTTTCCATCTGACTCTGATTGCATGCTTTCCTACAGAGCTCCTTAGCCTACGAGCATAATTAGAAAACTACCTCTCCCCTTTTGTGCATACACACTTAACGTGATAGCTTGCAATTCCAACACAGTGCTCAATACACCACAGGAAGGGGTGTGAAGACATTGGAAGTGAATAGGATACCCCTTGTCTACATTCCCCAGGACACACCAGTTTGAGGTAATCCTAGCCCAAGCGTCCCAAAAATAAAAAAGAGGTACTTGCCAAAGGGGGAGAGGTGGGGCAGCATGGCAAAAACCCTGTGGAGGTTCTACCATGATCTTGATGGTGGCATCAAGTCTGCTGCCTTTTGGAAGCCCCAGGCTTTGGGGCAGCAGAGGCAATGGCACAGGCTCTTCTGTGATAGAATTTCTGTCCCTTCCTCCATGGTTCTGAGATCCTCTCTGGCTGATGATAATATTTGGCAGAGAAGTACTGTATTTAGGAAGGCTGTTGGCGTATTTGCTTTTTCCTTGCAATGGAATGTAGAGGTCCAAAGAGCAAAAAGTTACCCTTGAGTCTTTTAAGGAATGGTAGGGCTGACCCAATCCAGTGTTAAAAATTTCATTTTTCTCAAATAAGAGATCCTCAATTGTTGCTTGGACCTCCATGGGACTCCCTGAGGACAAAAGCCATGACATTCTCCGCAATGATATTCAGTGGCTATAATACTTCCAGTGATATCATATATGTCCAGCGCAGCCTGTAAGGAAGTGAAAACAATCAGCTATCCCTCTGCCATAATGGTCAATCTCCTCTTGATGTTCCTTAGGGAGCTTGTCTATAAACTGAGGCAACTTTTGACATGGCTGAAATAGATGTTGGTTTGTGCCATGTCCTTCATGAGCTCCGGTAGTCTCTCATTTATGGGGTGCTTACCCAGTGGAGAAGCATGAAGGATGTCCAATAGTTTATGTCGTTTCTCTTGAACTATCTCCATGGGAATATCCAAGGTGTCCGCCATGTGCCTCATGAGGTCCTGGAACACCCTGAACTCATCCACTAAGGCTAGTGTGAAAGGTGTCACTTCCTCCTCTAGTGAGAATGAGGAGATTTCAGCAGGGATCAGTTTTTCTTCTCTTGCAGCTGATGCTCTTCCTCCCTTGCTTCCTCAGTACCTGAGGCTGCACAAACTGGCTTATCCAAGAGGGTGAGCCAGTGCTGGAGACAGTGCATGATGTGGGCTTTTTGAAGTATGACTGCACACCCCAGGGTGTCCAATAGGGTCATGGAATATTGAGGTGGGCGACATACGGGTGCACCATGAGGCATAGTGCTTATTTGGTCTCTGGAATAGATATCATAACAAACCAAAGTGTGGTCAAACTCTCACAAATACAATTTATCAAAAATCCTAACTGAGTAACAGTGACACAGTGTGCTGAGAAAGAGCAGATGGTCTGTAAAAGGGAATTGAGGAAATGTTGGGCCCATTCTGCCCTTTCTGAGGAGGTCATGAGGGCATCAAGGGTGTAGGAACAGCCCCAGTGCTGGTCAGCTGTTCCAGCAGCCACTGCTCCAGCAGCCTCAGGGCTGACAGCTGTTCCAGTCCTGCCCCAGAAGAAGTCACAGTATCCATGACCTCCATGGGGGAGGGATAGCTCAGTGGTTTGAGCATTGGCCTGGTAAACCTAGGGTTGTGAGTTCAATCCTTGAGGGGACCATTTAGGGGTCTGGGACAAAAATTGGGGATTGGTCCTGCTTTGAGCAGGGGGTTGGATTAGATGACCTCCTGAGGTCCCTTCCAACCCTGATATTCTATGATTCTATGACTGAATCATATCCCTAGTCATAAGCCCTAATTACTGCTGCACCTAGAGGAGAGTCACAGTTACCTGAGGCAGTAAGGCTTCTGTGCTTTGAAAAGCAGAAGGATCTGAGTTTCACCCTTGCTGGTGCTGTAAAGTCTATGATGGCCACAGGGTGTAGTATGCTAAGAATTTTGATCTGTTACGTGGCAATGAAACAACTCAAACAGAGATTAAAAGGGCAGAGCAAATCCATTTATCCAGAAGCAACAGTTATGGCTGTTAAGAGACACAACATTCTGCTTTAAGGAGAACAGAGTATAAAATAACGCGATAGCGTAAAAAGCTTCCCACTTGTAGGTCACCAATTCAAGTCTGGCCCTGATTATATTGACAGCTGTTTGTGGTTTCAGTCTAGTTCCTAGCAGACAGGTGCCCAGTGTCCCAATTAGGACTAATTGGCACCTGTGTTTGTAATCTCAGCAGAAAGGCCAGTGAGTGAATAAGAACAGAGAAGCAACTACTCTTTCAACCCTAGAGGTGGTCTCTCTAGACTAGGATGAGGTGCATTGATGGCACAGCATGGGCGAGGTTGCACTGTCACTGTTCAGACTGCACTCACTATGTGGACAAATACATCATTTCCACAGAGCTGTCATTCCAGAGCCCATCAGGAACACTACATCTACTTTAAGAAAAGGAACAAAACAATTGAAGGGTTTGGAAAGTGGTAAACAGCCATATGCAAAAAATGCAGATCATCTGACTTCAGATTGAAAGGGGAGAAAGAAGCTGAGCAATGGGGAAAAAGAAGAAGGTGAATATCTCTTTATTGCAGTGTTCCTAAGCTTCAATATTTCACTTAAAAAAAAGATGGAGAGATGAACCCCTGTTATTCAGCCTAAAATTCAAAACCTTCATTACATTCAGATTCTTGCCTTGGCATCTCATTTCCTCTCTCCTTTTCTATTTGACATAGAATCAGTTGGAGTGATAGGGCCATTGCTTGCTTACAGCTCCGCATAAGAAGCCCCAGCCACCTCTAACCCTTCAGCTGAAAAGAATACCTTTTTATACCCTTCTCCTCACTCTCACCCTTGAAATTTTAGCCTGTTTTTTTGCCACTGAGGTAGATTGCTCTGTGGGAAAAGAACTGATTTATTGTATTGTACTGTAGTATTGAACAGCAGGAGAGTCAAGAGCCACTGCTCTTGCAATTACACTGTCTCATTTTGTGTGTGATACTATAAATAGACCATATTCAGTTACTTTGATCTTCCCAAACTGAATTATTGATTTATCGTGCAAAGTGCACCAGTGCTGATTAAGACAAGTGATGAGTCATTTGCTATCTTGATAGAATCCATTTTAAAATTGTGTTGCATATACTGGCCTTTGTGCAGCATGATTGGAAATAAGAGTAGAAGAAAAAATATCCTTCTGTAGAAGGCATTACATAGAAATCATTTAATATCCACTCCTTTACAGGCTTTTTTATACTGTAAATTATGAACACAACAATTATTCAATTACATATAGCACTTTACAATAAGCAGACATTAATTAATGCAAAATACCAATATACAAAATTATATCTATATTCATTTGTCCAGCATTATTACACTGTTGCCAATTATGCAACTAAATAACACACCTTGTATACAACGGATTGTGATGAATTTTCATGTAAATCTGACTTATGTTCTAAGAATTATCATTTTGTCCCTTGCTTGTAGACTTTCTCCCCTATCCTTAAAACCTGGTTGAGTACTAAGACACCCCAGTAGCAGTATTGAGATTAGTGGGAGGCAGCGGGTAATAGTGGTGAATTTCAGTGAATAGTAAACCTATTTGGCAGAGAATTTAACTTGATGCACTGTACATTTTCTTCTATGTAAATTCTTGAATTCTGAGCACAAGTGAAGCGTAAAAGTTTAGTGAAGGCCATAATTTCATGTCAGGGTTTCACTGTCATTCTGCATGGTTTATGCAGTGTCCTTCAGACCACCTTTAATCTTCTGAAAGAGCCATTTGCAGAACAATAAGTCAACCTGTACAGAATACAGATATTTTGTGATATTTAAAATAAATCAGAGTCATAAACTGATTTTTAAATCTCTGGTTCATTTATAAATTATTCAAGTGCTGGAAAAGATAAACAATAGCACTGAGTTCATTACCAACGAGTGATATTATCTGAAGTTCAAGTAGGTGGTAGCAAATAGGGTCCTGCAGACATATCTTTCCATATATATATAATGAAAATGGTGTATTCTTAACAAAGTGTTAATATTCTAAATCATTTTTCTACTAGTCACAAAGCTAACTACAGCTGAAAGTGCAACGACTGCAACCTTTTTTATGCTTTTGGAATAAAAGTTATTTCAAAATATGGTTAGAAATTTATTTTAAAACTGAACTATTAGGCCAGACCCTCAACTACTGCAAACTGACATAGCTTCATTGATTAAAATTGAGCTCTGATGTGTTACAGAAGTTGAGGATCTGGCACAGTATCTAAGATTTTCATTTCACAACAGACTAGACAAATATACTAGCAAACTACAGAATGCCTCTACTCTGGCAAATGGAAAACTATCTCATGACACAAATGGCACCAATCTACCTTTCCATGAATGTCAGTCACCAAGGAAGAAGCAGGAATAATACAAACATAACCCAGCAATAGGTTTCATTATTTTAATTTAATGAAGCAGAATTTTATTATAACATTCACTAAATAAAAAAAAACAAAATATATGCTATCCTGTTGCTAGTCTTTAATTATCAACAAGCATAAGTACAGAACCAGTAACACATCTAAAATGTGTTCTCAGTGTCCTGGCCATATGAAATCTTTTTTCAGTGATATTTAAATTTATAAAAATCATGAGGAGTTTAGACCGCAACTCATCAAAGAACAGAAACACATGCTGAAGTAATCCCTATTCAGTAAAGTGCATATTTGTCCCATTGACTTCATTGGGATTTAAGTATGTGTTTATATGCTCTGCTGAATTAGGGCCTTGGTTTGAACACGAACTCTTAATTTGGATTCTTATCTGAAACTTAACTGAATATATCAAATCTGTGAAATGGGACTGGTAATATCATGAGAACAGGCTTTGGTTAGAGATTTTTAGGAATTTCCTATTTCTAGACAAGTTGGAAAAACTGCAAGAACAGCTGTCCTTGAAGTATCTGGGCATTTCTTCTCAATCAAAAAACCTAAATTGATAGCTTTAAAAAAATTTTTTAAGTGAATTATATTTGTTGAAACCTCAACAAATATTTGATTCAGGCAGAGCTGAGTTATCAGCTCACTAAGTTAGTCTTCATTTGATTTGAGCTGGATCACTCAACCCTAGTTTTCACACTCTTTTTGGTATTACTGTGGTTCAATGACACATTAATTAATGGTGAATTACAGTGGAATTCCCACAGAAGTACAGTACATAGACAGCTACATGAATACAATGTGCTTTCATTCTGATCTCTGTTATTACAGTGAATACCAAATAAATTAAAGACCTTTTTAAAGGGTTGTTCATTTTTTTTATTCTGGAGCTAGGTCAATGAAACAGATCAAATAGTCTAATAAATTTAGCAATTTTCACATGAAATAATTAGGTAAATAATGATTCATCTCATCAGGAATTAAGAAATTGAATAATGATAATTCTGATAACCTGTTATAATAGGTGACAAATCAATATAAATCTCTTTGGTATTCACTGTAACACTATTAATCATTCAACTGTTTTGTTATTCATGGCAATGTTATATATAATTCTATAGAAAGTCCATTAAGATTCATCAAGTTACAAATATAGAAATCATGCAGAGTAGGGTGGCAATTTTTTTCCAAAATAAAATTGTTTCTTACATAAAGGGTTCTAATCCAACAGAATTGTTACATGAATCTTATACTAATGGAACCTGCAGAAGGCCATGAAGCAGACTTAACTCACCTTCTACCATTCAGCAGAAATGTGATCTTCTTACAGAACCCTGTATCAGTGGGGATTTTATACAAAGAACAAAACACAGGTAGATACCTCGTAAGTCCCTGACTTTCTAACTTATTAGAAACACGCTTCGCTTAATGATACCCCGGAGACTGTTTTTAAAGGAAAACCATGTGTAAGAGCTGCATTTTCTGTTAGCAACATGCACCCCTTCCTATCAGGGACAATGATCCATATATCTGTAACCACCAGCCTTGATAACTGCAATTGATATATAGGAAAGAAGCCACACAAAAGATGTAATTGATGTAAAAAGCAGAGGCCAGACATCTAAACAGCACTGTGAACACTCCAGTGCCCAGCCTCTCGGTGAAAGAGGTGAATGGGATAAGGGATGTTAAAGGAGGATACATTAACTGGACATCTCAATTTTAAGAGTACGTGTGGATTTAGTACATGCTTTCTGAAGACACCTATCAGTTATTAAGAAAATTTTCTTCTATTTTTAGATGGGTCTATCCCCCCTATTTAAGGAAGAGCACCTTGGTTACCCTGCCACTATAATTTTGATTTGACTGTTTGTATTAGGAGACTATGAGCTGATGTTTTTGGGGGACAAAAGGTTCAAATTCTCTCACGAGGACAACTGAACAGATGGGGTTCACCAACTAAGCACTGGCAATGTGACAAAAGGAACTGGCAGAGGCTGTGGTCTCTGCTGAAAGGAGTGAAACAGCCAGAGTCCATTCCACCTCAGAGGATGCTCTCCAACCTTCAGAACAATTGGAAATGGCAACCCTGAACCATGGGGATTAGGAACTATGATGGGTAGTGACTGCGTGGAGAAAGCAGGTTTTTCTTTATTATTTGTACATATACTTTGTACCTATGACTATTACTGGCACTGCAGCCAAACTGGTAACATAAATTCATATATTAACTGTTCTCCATGAACAACTGAAACAGGAGAAACTCACTTTCTCTTCACCTATCCACAACTGATCTCAACTCTGATTATGCAGGGTAACCCACGGCAAATATTTCAAGTTGATTAGTACCCATATTGGGCAGACTCCCAATCCTCTCCTGGGCAGGTGCTATCAATTTTGTTAAATTACACTAAGTCTAAGGAAAGACCATAGGCTAGTCATAACATTGATCTCAAAGATAAGGCCTAATGTAGTACCCCTCTGAAGAGTTTTTGCTTAGGCCACCCCTGGCTTCTTCGGTGAGGTCAAACACTCTCCTTCAATGGAAAAATTCAAAGTAATAATTAACAACTATGATACTTAAAGGAAATTCTTGACAAAACTAAATAATGGTTATTTCTCTAGCAAACAGTCAGAAAAAGGGAGAACCACTAAATAACAAGCAGGACAATAACCACTCACCTGCATAAAAACAGAGAATTGTAATTATGCAGTCAATTATATTACTAAAGAGAATCACACTGAGACATTGATTTCATTGTTAAATGAAAAATATCATATGATGCTGTAACGATGCTGGTTCTGGCGGGACCCAACTGAGAGTGCCAATGCAGGACAAATTGCTTAAAGCAGGGCAGTTACAGCCCAAGGCTGGGGTTTTTCCACCTCTAAAGCAAACCAAATCAGCCAGACAGAGAGGACTTTGGTTTTACCCCACTGGCTAACCACAAGTCACACAAGCAATTCCCTTAGATGCTCCAGTTTCCTAGTATCACCGCCAGCGCCACTTGTTATGGGGACCAATTGTTATGAAGACCAATACCCCATGTGATAGACCAAGGCCAGTTGGGTACAGCAAAGTAGCCTTATTGGGATCCAGGAAGTGGGTGGGCAAAGCCCGCCCACTGCTAAAGGATCCCCCCCAGCCTAAGGGGGGGTCCACAGGACCTGGAAAACCAAATAATTACGGGGGACAACTAATGAACAACAGGGACAGGAGTGCAGTCAAAGGGTCAAACGAAGGGAACCGGACGGGGACACCGAGCAGAGCGCCCCAGACAGCACCCACTGCTCCTCAAAGGCATCAAGGGAGTCAGTGGACGCCGCCCAGAGGAACTCTGCCTGGAGATGTGAACGGACGGAGGATCAGAAGTAGGCCCCATAGTCACAGGAGACTCCATCGGCCAACCTCCTCACTTTGGTTTAATAGATGGCCACTTTAGCCAGGGCAAGGAGGAGGTTGACCAGGAGGTCCCGCGACTTAGTGGGGCCACAGACAGGGAGTGCATAGATAAGGAGGTGAGGGGAAAAGTGCAACCAAAATCTTAACAAAATATTCATGAGGAGCTGGAATAGGAGCTGCAGCCTGGCGCACTCCAGGTAGATGTGCGCCAGGGTTTCCCTCATGCCGCAAAAGGGGCAGGTGTCCGGGATTGGGGTGAACCGCGCCAAGTACACGCCCGTCCTCACAGCCCCGTGAAGGAGCTGCCAACTGATATCCCCGGTGGGCCTCAGGAACAAGGTGGAATATAGGCTGGCCCACCGGGGCTCCTCACCCTCTAGAGGTGACAGGAGGTCCCGCCACTTTGTGTCAGGGCAGGACGCGAGGGTGAGGACGTGAAGGGTGTGGAGCACGAGCATGTATAGATGTTTCCTTGGCGCGGTCTGGCTGCAGCTTGTGTAGTCGGCTCACGGTGAAGGGGCGGGGGGGGTCGGTTGGGTCCACTGGGCAGGGGCCCGATGAAAAGGTCCAGTGGGCCTGGGGTGGAGGGTGGGCGGGGCACGCCCTCCCTTAGGACCCAGTCGAGGTAGACCCGAGCAGCAGGCGGCAAAGCAGCCCTCACCTCCTGAAGTACGCGCAGGGGAGTACGAGGTCTGGAGAGCCCCATGCACTGAGCGAGCATCAGGGGATCCAGCCAGTCTCCTTGGTTGTAGTCCAGGAGGTCTCCGACTCTGGTGACTTCTGCCAGGACCAACCTCTGGCGCACCGAGGGGGACTCTGCCACCTGCACACGGAGCTGGGGGTTTCGTAGCAGGGGCTCCACGAGGAGATCTTCCCCCACGGAGGCCGCCAGAGACCTGGTCGCAGTGAACAGTTTCCAGGTCCGGAGGAGGTCCTGGTAGAAGACCGGCAGCCAGGAGAGGTCTTGCGGAAGACCTCTCGGATGGAGATAAAGGAGCTGCCGGTAGTATCAGAGCCCTTGGAAGCGGCGCAGGAAGGCGTGCGCCAGTACGCTCCATGCCAGACTACCTGCACCATGAAGGAGCCTCTGCAGAGCCTGGAGGTGGAAGACATGGACCTGAATGCAGAGACACTTCAAGCCCTGCCCTCCCTTCTCCAGGGGTAGGTGGAGAACCCCTGCAGAGATCCAGTGCAGTCCTGACCAGAAGAACTCCAGAATCAACGTCCGGAGGTTGGCCAGGAAATCCAGGGCCAGGACCAGGGTGTTGAGCCGGTACCAGAGCATGGACAGGACTAGTTGATTAAGCACCAGTGCCCGCCCTCGAAGGGAGAGACACCGGAGTAGTCCTGTCCATTTCCGGAGCCGCTCTACCACCCTGCCCTCTAAACCATGCCAGTTCTCTGGCAGAGATGGATGTGTGGCAGAAAGGTAAATGCCGAGATAGAGCAGCGGACCCATGCTCCACCGGATGGCCTGAAGAGCGGGTGGAAGGGAGCTTGCCTGCCGCCAGTCTCCTATCACCAAGCCAGAGCTCTTGACCCAGTTGACCTGGGCAGAGGAGGCTGCTGAGTACACCGCCCGGCAAGCCTCCACCTGCGCCAAATCGCCCGGGTCCTGGACCACGAGGAGTACGTCATCGGCATATGCCGACAGGACCAGACGCAGCTCCGACTCCTGTAGTGCAACCCTGTCAACCTCCTGCGGAGGAGACAGAGGAAGGGCTCAATCTCCAGAGCGTACAGCTGGCCGAGAGGGGGCACCCCTGCCGTACTCCTCACCCGAAGCTGACCGGTTCACTCAGGGTCCAGTTGAGCCTGACCAGACACTCTGCGGAGGCGTACAGCACCTAGAGAAAACCCACAAACTGGGGTCCCTAGCCAAACACTCGCAGAGTGCTAAGGAGAAACCCGTGGTCCACCCCGTTGAACGCCTTCTCCTGATCCAGGGACAGAAGGGCGAAGGACAGACCGTCCCTACACCTGAGTTCCAAGAGGTCCCGGACCAGATACAGATTGTCGAAGATGGTGCGGCCCGGGACGGTGTAGGTCTGGTCTGGGTGGATCACGTCCGCCAGCACGGACCCTAGCCGCAGCGAGATGGCTTTCGCTACGACCTTGTAGTCCGTGCTGAGGAGCGAGACAGGATGCCAATTTCGTAAATCGCAGAGGTCCCCCTTCTTTGGCAATAAGGCGAGCACAGCTCGCCTGCATGAAAGAGGGAGGACCCCGTTCTGCAAAGACTCAGCCCAGACAGTGACTAGGTCTGGGCCGAGGACGTTCCAGAACACAAGGTAGAACTCCACGGTCAGCCTGTCCATGCCTGGAGATTTATTGGTGGGCATGCGGCGGAGGGTTTCCGAGAACTCGGCCAGAGCGAGAGGCAGTTCTAGCCAGTCTCAGTCACCCGCTCTGACCGTTAGGAGTTCGTCCCAGAGCACTCTGCAAGCATTAGGATCGGTTGGGTAGGGGTCCCTCACTCCCCCCCTCTGGGGAGAAGGCAAGCAGCCCCCCCAAGGGGCTGTAGTTGGAGCAGCAGCAGCAGCACCCAAGGGTGGGGGAGTCCAGCGGCTAGCTAGCAACCAGGTAGCAGAGAAGGGGAGTGGGTGGTGTCCAGCCCAGGCAGGGGAGCAGTTGGGGCGGTAGCAGCAGCAAGAGCCCAAGGCCCAGCAGTAGTCTCCCTCTAGGCCAGTTGGGTTCAGCAGAGAGCAGATCTACTAGCCACTGGATGAACAGGTTTCTGTTCCTGACTGACCAGACCAGGGCCTGCTCTAGGCTAATAAGAACACCTGACTCCAATTAACCTGCAAAGAGTCAGGTGAGGCCATTAAGCTAATGTGACCACCTGACTCTAATTAAGGCCCCTCTGATCATATAAAAGGGCTCACTCCGGTCAGGCAGAGGGGAGCCAGAGGAGAGGAAGTGTGGCTGAAGGGCCAGTTAATGAAGACACCCTCAAGTCATTGGTAAGGGAGTCCTAAGGTAAGGGTGAAGATAGGAGAAGCAGGAGAGCTGTGGGGAACCGGCCCAGGGAAATATAGCAACTATGGCAGTAAAAGGTTGGTTGCCAACAGCTGCTACCATTAGGGTCCCTGGGCCGGAACCGAAGTAGATGGCAGGCCCAGGTTCCACCCAACCCACCGCTACAGAAACACCTCCTGGGAGAGGAAAACAGGCCCCTGTCAGGACAGGAGGCTAAACTGTTTTGGCAGGAGGCTGTAGGAGTAACAGAGACTGTAGGAATTCTCTCACCAATCTCCATTGCTTGCTTATGATGAAAAGGGCTCAGTAGACTGTATCCCTGGCCCTAGAGAGAGAAGGGCTACGTGGAGGGTTGCAGGGAGCCTCTGAAGCTAGCATAAACCGCCTGGAAGTGCAGGACCCACGGGGACAAGGTTGGAGCTCTGCCACACCCATTAAAAGAAAAAAGGTTTTCTCGATCCCAAAGGACCAAGCCCCAGACCCAAGTCAATATAGAAATCAGATCTTACCCACAAATCACACTGTTGCTAATCCTTTAGAATCTAAAATTTAAAGGTTTATTCATAAAAGGAAAAAGATATAGATGAGATCTAGAATTACATACAGTAATGATAGAATAAACTGCAGGATCAAATCAAGTCTCTGGAGTACATCCACAGCTGGGATGGGTCATCAGTACTTTCTGTAGAGCTTCCCTTTGTAGCAAAGTCCCTCCAGAGGTAAGAAGCAGGATTGAAGAGCAGATGGAGGAGCTGCAGCAGCTTTTTATATTCTCTTGTCATATGGCCTCTCTTTGTTTCAAAGACAAGCATTCGGGCACATGGCAAGAACAAACCTCAGAGTTCGGTCCAGAGGCATGTCCCTGCATACCTTGCTGAGTCACAAGGTGTATCTGCCTTCTCTCAAGGGGTCAATTGTATAGCTGGTGGTCCTTAATGGGCCATCAAGCAGGCTAGGCAGAGCTGACACTAACTTGTCTGGGGTGTTGCCCAGAAGCACATCTTAAGTTTGAAAGACAGACAGTATAGAGCTGATATTTATAACTTTAAATACAAAAATGATACATTCATACAGATAGCATAATCATAACCAGCCAATCATAACCTTATCTTAGACACCTTATTTGACCCCATTTATACAAGCTTTGGTGCCACTACAGGACCTTGGTTGCAACAATGATCTATATGGTCCCAGATTATGTCAATAACATCACAGATGCATATAAGCTGTGTTTACACTGGCATGCATACT
This sequence comes from Lepidochelys olivacea, assembly GCF_965140295.1. Taxonomy (NCBI): domain Eukaryota; kingdom Metazoa; phylum Chordata; order Testudines; family Cheloniidae; genus Lepidochelys; species Lepidochelys olivacea. The sequence continues at coordinate 139,828,387 of NC_140412.1, read as the reverse complement.
CGGGTTCCATGCCATGTATATGCTCTCAGTTGTGCCCTATAACTGTGGCTGAGTGTCCACATATGCTGTGCTGGACACAGGTATACACACTGAGACTGAGTATATCCACATCCACACTGCTTTTTTTTGTATATGGGATTAGCGCTAACATTTCAGTAGTGACATCCCAGCGTTCAGTGCATCACAGCAGATACTCTAAGATCTGCCTTGCTGTGTGTTGGTGGTACTATAGACGTCTTCACACATTTATTGATGGCAGTTGTTACTTACCGCTCTCTCCTGTTCAACTTGGTGGGAAGACATGGAGCAAGAACCAACAAAGTGGTTCTGCTCCTGTTGCTTCTTGCGGGACAAACATGTATGTTGTGGTACGCGACTGGTGAGAATTTTGGGTGAGAATAGACTTGGACCTTTCTCACAAGCCAAAACCGGTTGACCAAGCCAGTGACTGATCTACTGTTCCCCCATGACATGGAAACTGACAGTATTGTGATTATACCCATAGGTGGACCACCTCTTCTGGTCCAGGAGAACCAGAATGGTGGGGTGGTGTCACAGTTTTGGAAAGCTGGGATGGTGAGCAGTGGCTGCAGAATCTCAGAATGAGGAAGCAGACATTCATGGAGCTCTGTGATGAGGTGGGTCCAAACCCACAGCAGCAGAACACTCAGTTCCAGAGACCCATACTGGTGCAGAAGCAGCTGGCTATTGCCCCCTGGAAGCTGCCAATGCCAGGCAGGTACCAATCAGTCACAAACTACGTCAGAGTGGGAAAGTCAACTGATGGGATTGCGGTGATGCAGGTTTTCCAAATGTCAGCACTCATTTACCCACAGGTGGTTGTCATCACCAAAGTTCTGGAAATTATAGCTGGGTTCCAGAGAATAGGATTTCTGAACTGGGTGGGAGCTATCGATGGCACCCACATCCCCATACTTTGCCCACCGAAAGAAGTAATACCTCAATCAAAAAGATTACTATTCACTTGTTCTTTGAGGCTTAGTGGACCATAAAGGCAGGTTCATGAATATTAACATCAGACACACAGGAAAGATACACTATGACTGGATGCTGAGGAGATGGGGACTGTACTTGAAGTGGAGGAAGGGGCTTTATTTTGCAGAAACGATGTGGCTGTATAGGATGTCTCTGTGCCCATAGTTATTCTGGGGGACCTGATATATCCAGTCCTGTGGTGGCTAATGAAACCCTACCCTGACATTAATGACCTGGTAAAATGGGAATTCAACTCCAAACTTAGAACCTGAAGGATGGTAGTGGAGTGCTCCGGTGGATGGTTAAAGGTGCTTTGGCAATGCCTATACAGATGTTTGGAGGACAATGTGGCCAACTCTGTCTGCATTATTGTGGCATTCTGTGCCCTTCATAATGTTTGTTAGACTAAAGGTGAGTACTTTAGGACATAACAGGTATAGGATAGGATTGATTTGCAAAGCCTTTACAAGAAGCCTGATCCAGTGACCATTCATTCTAGTTTTGGTTCTCAACGGGCCTGGGAAATCAAGGATGCAATTTGTGCCCCAGACCACGACCTCAGCCTGGTCCCAATGAAAGCACTACACCCCATCCGGCTGCCGAAAAAGCTAGGGCTGTCAATTAATCACAGGTAACTCATGCAATCAACTCAAAAAATTAATCATGATTAATTGGAGTTTTAATTGCACTCTTAAACAAGAGAACACCAATTGAAATTTATTAAATATTTTGGATGTTTTTCTACATTTTCATCTATCTATATTGTATTCTGTGTTGTAATTGAAATCAAAGTGTATATTATTTTGATTACAAATATTTGCACTGTAAAAATGACAAAACACAAGAAATAGTATTTTTCAATTCATCTCATACAAGTACTGTAGTGCAACCTCTTTGTTGTTAAAGTGCAACTTACAAATGTAGATTTTTTTTTTGGTTACATAACTGTACTCAAAAACAAAACAATGTAAAATGTCAGAACCTACAAGTCCCCCCAGTACTACTTCTTGTTCAGCCAGTCACTAAGACAAACAAGTTTGTTTACATTTACAGGAGATAATGCTGCCCTCTTCTTGTTTACAATGTCACCAGAAAGTGAGAACAGGTATTTGCATGGTACTTTTGTAGCCAGCATTGCAAGGTATTTATGTGCCAGATATGCTAAATATCATATGCCCCTTCATGCTTCAGCCACCATTCCAGAAGACATGCTTCCATGCTGACACTTATTAAAAAATAATGCATTAATTAAGTGTGTGACTGAAATCCTTGGGGGAGAATTTTATGTCCCCTGCTCTATTTCACCCGCATTCTGCCATATATTTCATGTTATACCAGCATATGTTATTCTTTTTAAGAATACTTTCACTGAAGATTTAACAAAATGCAAAGAAGGTACCAATGTGAGATTTCTAAAAGTAGCAACAGCACTTGCCCCAAGGTTTAAGAATCTGCCTTCCAAAATCGGATCAGGACAAAGTGTGGAGCATGCTTTCAGATATCTTAAAAGAGCAACACTCTGATGCGGAAACTACAGAACCCAAACCACCAAAAAAGAAAATCAACCTTCTGCTGGTGGCATCTGACTCAGATAATGAAAATGAACATGCATCAGTCCACACTGCTTTGGATTGTTATCGAGCAGAACCCATCATCAGCATGGACACATGTCCCCTGGAATGGTAATTGAAGCATGAAGGAATACGTGAATCTTTAGTGCATCTCACACATAAATATCTTGTGATGCCAACTACAAGAGTGTCACAGAATCATAGAAGCATAGAATATAAGGGTTGGAAGGGACCTCAGGAGGTCATCTAGTCCAAACCCCTGCTCAAAGCAGGACCAATCCCCAACTAAATCAACCCAGCCAGGCCTTTGTCAAGCCTGACCTTAAAAACCTCTAAGGAAGGAGATTCCACCACCTCCCTAGGTAACGCATTCCAATGCTTCACCACCCTACAAATGAAAAAGTTTTTCCTAATATCCAACCTAAACCCCACTACAACTTGAGACCATTACTCCTTGTTCTGTCATCTGCTACCACTGAGAACAGTCTAGATCCATCCTCTTTGGAATCCCCTTTCAGATAGTTGAAAGCAGCTATCAAATCCCCCTTCATTCTTCTCTTCCGCAGACTAAATAATCCCAGTTCCCTCAGCCTCTCCTCATAACTCATGTGTTCCAGTCCCCTAACCATTTTTGTTGCCCTCCGCTGGACGTTTTCCAATTTTTCCACATCCTTCTTGTAGTGTGGGGTCCAAAACTGGACACAGTACCCCAGATGAGGCCAAACCAATGCCAAATAGAGGGGAATGCTCATGTCCCTCAATCTGTTGGCAATGCTCCTACTTATACAGCCTAAAATGCTGTTAGCCGTCTTGACAACAAGGGCACACTGTTGACTCATATCCAGCTTCTTGTCCACTGTAACCCTTAGGTCCTTTTCTACAGAACTGCTGCCTGGCCCCTCTTTCCCTAGTGTGTAGCAGTGCATGAGATTCTTCCGTCCTAAGTGCAGGACTCTGCACTTGTCTTTGTTGAACCTCATCAGATTTCTTTTGGCCCAATCCTCTAATTTGTCTAGGTCCCTCTGAATCCTATCCCTACCCTCCAGCATATCTACCATTTCTCCCAGTTTAGTGTCATCTGCAAACTTCCTGAGGGTGCAATCGATGCCATACTCCAGATCATTAATGGAGATATTGAACAAAACTGGCCCCAGGACCCACCCTTGGGGCACTCCACTTGATACTGGCTTCCAACTAGACATGGAGCCATTGATCACTACCCGTTGAGCCCGACTATCTAGTCAGCTTTCTATCCACCTTATAGTCCATTCATCCAGCCCATACTTCTTTAACTTTCTGGCAAGAATACTTTGGGAGACCATATCAAAAGCTTTGCTAAAGTCAAGGAATAACACATCCACTGCTTTCCCCATATCCACAGAGCCAGTTATCTCATCATAGAAGGCAATTAGGTTAGTCAGGCATGACTTGCCCTTGGTGAATCCATGCTGACTGTTCCTGATCACTTTCCTCTCCGAGAAGTGCTTCAGAATTGACTCCTTGAGGACCTGCTCCATGATATTTCCAGGGACTGAGGTAAGGGTGACCGGTCTGTAGTTCCCCAGATTCTCCTTCTTCCCTTTTTTAAAGATGGGCACTACATTAGCCTTTTTCCAGTCATCCAGAACCTCCCACGATCACCATGAGTTTTCAAAGATAATGGCCAATGGCTCTGCAATCACATCTGCCAACTCCTTTAGCACCCTCGGATGCAGCAAATCCGGCCCCATGGACCTGTGCTCGTTCTGCTTTTCTAAATAGTCCTGAACCACTTCTTTCTCCACAGACAGCTGGTCACCTCCTCCCCATACTGTGCTGCCCAGTGCAGTAGTCTGGGAGCTGACCATGTTTGTGAAGACAGAGGCAAAAAAAGCATTGAGTACATTAGCTTTTTCCACATCCTCTACCACTAGGTTGCCTCCCCCATTCAGTAAGGGGCCCACACTTTCCTTGACCTTCTTCTTGTTGCTAACATACCTGTAGAAACCCTTCTTGTTACTCAACATCCCTTGCTAGCTGCAACTCCAAGTGTGATTTTGCCTTCCTGATTTCACTCCTGCATGCCTGAGCAATATTTTTATAATCTTCCCTGGTCATTTGTCCAATCTTCCACTTCTTGTAAGCTTCTTTTTTGTGTTGAAGATCAGCAAGCATTTCACTGTTAAGCCAAGCTGCTCACCTGCCATATTTCCTATTCTTTCTACACATCGGGATGGTTTGTTCCTGCAACCTCAATAAGAATTCTTTAAAATACAGCCAGCTCTCCTGGACTCCTTTCCCCCTCTTGTTATTCTTCCAGGGGATCCTGCCCATCAGTTCCCTGAGGGAGTCAAAGTCTGCTTTTCTGAAGTCCAGGGTCCGTATTCTGCTGCTCTGCTTTCTTCCTTGTGTCAGGATCCTGAACTCTACCATCTTATGGTCACTGCCTCCCACGTTCCCATCCACTTTTAATTCCCCTACTAATTCTTCCCTGTTTGTGAGCAGCAGGTCAAGAAGAGCTCTGCCCTAGTTGGTTCCTCCAGCACTTGCACCAGGAAATTGTCCCTTACACTTTCCAAAACTTCCTGGATTGTCTGTGCACTGTTGTATTGCTCTCCCAGCAGATATTGGGGTGATTGAAGTCTCCAATGAGAACCAGGGTCTGTGATCTAGTAACTTCTGCTAGTATCCTAAAGAAAGCCTCGTCCACCTCATCCCCCTTGTCTGATAGTCTATAGCAGACTCCCACCACGACATTGCCCTTGTTGCTCACACTTCCAAATTTAATCCAAAGACTCTCAGGTTTTTCTGCAGTTTCATACTGAAGCTGTGAGCAATCATACTGCTCTCTTACATATAATGCAACTCCCCCACCTTTTCTGCCCTGCCTGTTCTTCCTGAACAGTTTCTATCCATCCATGACAGTACTCCAGTCATGTGAGTTATCCCACCAAGTCTCTGTTATTCCAAACACATCATAATTCCTTGACTGTGCCAGGACTTCCAATTTTCCCTGCTTGTTTCCCAGGCTTCTTGCATTTGTGTATAGGCACTTTTCATAAATATAAAGGGAAGGGTAAACACCTTTAAAATCCCTCCTGGCCAGAGGAAAAACCCTTTCACCTGTAAAGGGTTAAGAAGCTAGGATAACCTCACCGGCACCTGACCAAAATGACCAATGAGGAGACAAGATACTTTCAAATCTGGAGGTGTGGGGGGAAAACAAAGCCTCTCTCTAGGTCTGTGTGATGCTTTTGCCAGGAACAGAAAAGGAATGGAGTCTTAGAACTTAGTAAGTAATCTAGCTCGATATGCATTAGATTCTGTTTTGTTTAAATGGCTGATAAAATAAGCTGTGATGAGTGGAATGGATATTCCTCTTTTTGTGTCTTTTTGTAACTTAAGGTTTTGAATCTGATTACCCTGTAAGGTATTTACCATTGTGATTTTACAGAGGTGATTCTTTTACTTTTTCTTCTATTAAAATTCTTCTTTTAAGAAACTGATTGCTTTTTCATTGTTCTTAAGATCCAAGGGTTTGGGTCTGTATTCACCTATGCAAATTGGTGAGGCTTTTTATCAAACCTTCTCCAGGAAAAGGGCTGTAAGATTTGGGAGGATTTTGGGGAGAAGGATGTTTCCAAATGGACTCGTTCCCGGTAACCGGTGTTAGACATTTGGTGGTGGCAGCAATAAAGTCCAAGGGCAAAAGGGTAAAATAGTTTGTACCTTGGGGAAGTTTTAACTAAGCTGGTAAAAATAAGCTTAGGGGGGGTTCATGCAGGTCCCCACATCTGTACCCTAGAGTTCAGAGTGGGGAAGGAACTTTGACAGCACTTAACATAACTTGCTGATCACCCTGCTTTCTCAGTATGAGGCAGGAGTCCTCCCCTCTTGCGCTCTCCTGCTCATGGTTCCTCCTGGTATCCCACTTCCCCACTTACCTCAGGGCTTTGGTCTCCTTCCCCCCAGTGAACCTAGTTTAAAGCCCTCCTCACTAAGTTAGCCAACCTGCTTGCGAAGATGCTCTTCCCTCTCTTCATTAGGTGGAGCCTGACTCTGCCTAGCAATCCTTCTACTTGGAACACCATCCCATGGTCAAAGAAACCAAAGCCTTCTCTCCAACACCACCTGCATAGGCAGTTGTTGACTTCCACAATTCGACAGTCTCTACCCGGGCCTTTTCCTTCCGCAGGGAGGATGGACGAGAACACCACTTGCACCTCAAAGTCCTTTATCCTTCTTCCTAGAGCCACGTAGTCTGCAGTGACCCACTCAAGGTCATTCTTGGCAGTATCATTGGTGCCCATGTGGAGAAGCAGGAAGGGGTAGCGAACTGAGGGCTTGATGAGTCTCAGCAGTCTCTCTGTCACATCATGAATCCTAATTCCTGGCAAGCAGCACACTTCTCTGTTTTCCCAGCCAGGCAGCAGATAGATGTCTCAGTCCCCCTTAGGAGGGAATCCCCGACCACCTCCTTCTCTTGGAAGTGGCAGTCATGGAACCCCCATCCCTAGGACGGTGCATCTCATGCCTTCCAATCAGTGGAGTCTCCTTCTGCTCCCTTCCCTCAGATATATCATCTAGTCTAGTCTCCGCATTAGTACCTGTGGAGAGAACATGAAAATGGTTGCTCACCTGTATCTGCATTGCTGGTATATGGATGTTCCTCTTTCTTCCTCTGAAGGTCACATGCTACGAATTTTCTTCACCGTCCTTTTGTCCCCACTGTGCAGCCTACTCTGATTCTTCAGAATGTTGTGCCCACAGAAGCATATCCTGGCATCTGTCCAGGAAATCTTCATTTCTATTATGCAACGCAGGGTTGAGACTTGTTTCTCCAGACCTTGAACCTTCTCTTCCAATCTGGAGACCAGCTTGCACTTTGTACAGACAAAGTCACTTCTGTCCAATGGAAGAAAGACAAACATGGCACATCCTGTGCAGGTCACAATAGCTGATCGCCCACCATCCATATTACCTTCCTTCTAAGAGCTTCCTCAGCTGTTGCAGTAACTGCTCAGAGAAACCTGCAAAAGGAAAGCCTCAGTGGGCTCTCCCCAGGCGAACTCCTGTTAGCCTTTCCTCTGTTCACCACTGTGAATACCTGTTTTCACTTTCAGGTGACATTGTAAACAAGAAATGGACAGCATTATCTCCTGCAAAGATAAACAAACTTGTTTGTCTGAGTGATTCGGTGAACAAGAAGTAGGATTGAATGGACTTGCAGGCTCTAAAATTTTACATTGTTTTATTTTTGAATGCATGTTTTTGTTCATAATTCTACATTTGTAAGTTCAATTTTCATGATAAAGAGATTGCACTACAGTACTTGTATTAGATGAATTGAAAAATACTATTTTTTACAGTGGAGATACTTGTAATAAAAATAAATATAAAGTGAACACAGTGCACTTTGTATTCTGTGTTGTAATTGAAAGCAATATATTTGAAAATGTAGAAAACATCCAAAATATTTAAGTAAATGGTATTCTATTGTTTAACAGTGCACTTAATCATGATTATTTTTGAATTGCTTGACAGCCCTAGTAAAAACACAAGAGGGAACATTCCCACTCACTCATGTTTCAATGCACAGTTTTGTTCCCCTACTGCAAAAGTCATTAACTGGTTTAGGTAATGATTTGTTGAGAATATCTCCCCAGAAATTACACTTATTATTCTTTTTTTTTCATGTTAAGGTTCACAACTGTTAGCCAGACCACAGTTTAGGGGATTACTGAATGTTTGAAGGAACTTGAGAACAGTTGGTTTAGATGGGCTTTTACAACTGGTTTCCATTGACTGTGATTGTTTGCAGAGATAAGAGCACTAACTAGCTGTTAATCACGAGTACCCCCATAGTTCAAAGGAGGAAGACAAACTGGGATGTCTCCCGTGCATGATTGGAGGGCCAGAACACACTGGCCTTCAGGCACAGTCTCAGGGCTCGTCTACACATACAGCAGTGCATCTGGTGAAGACACTCTACGTCAACAGGAGAGAACTCTCACATTGGCATTATAAAACCATCTCCGTGGGAGGCTGTAGTTATGTCAGCAGGAGAAGCTCTCCCACCAATAAAGCGCTTTCCACACCAGCACTTACATTGGTGTCACTTATGTTGCTCGGGGGGTGGCTTCTTCACACCCATGAGTGACACAAATTATGCCGACATAAGCTGTATTGTTGAGATATCCTTAGGATCATCTTTTCCCTCCTGCTTGTTCACAGGGCTCCCCCTAGAAGAGGTTCTCGGTGCCAGGGATTATACCTAGGATCCTGCAGGCACCCACCGCATCACTAAGTTTGGGTTCTCTGCCTCAGCAGCTACTGGGGTTCAGATGGAGGAAGAGGAGCTGATGGAGCTGCCAGTTCCTGGAAACTGGCAGTGGTTAGTGCAGTGGGTGGGACCCAAATTTGTTCTACCACCACTTGTATCAAGGACTACAACAAGGCATTCCTAGTCCCTTTAGGCAAGCTCCTACCATACATCCTGCTCCAGGAACTAAATCGTTAATGCCTCCTGCTTTAGGAAAAAATGTTCCTCTCACTTAATAGTCCAGTCTTCCCTCTGAGCAGCACATTCCTTCCTTTCCCTCATAAAGTCAAACTTTTCCTTGCTCCTTCTGTCAATGTCAATGAGGAGGTCATCCACTGGACTTTTCCATTGGCCCCTACTGGCCCTGGTCTGCTGCTACTGGCTCCCGAATGGAATGGGTTCACTTGCCTCAGCTGAAGAGCCTGCCAATTCAATCACAAAAGCAACATTATATTTTTTTCTTTCCTTGAAAAGCAGGTAAGAAATCCCCCCACATTATATACCTTTGCTGTGAAAGGCCACAATAATGATACTTTTCATCATTTCAAGAATACTGTTTTGGCATCCTTGTTTCTTACACAAGTTTTGCAGCCTCAGAGAAAGGTGCAACTGCTGAAAATGGTAGATAGTATGAACTAATGGCTTTAAAAATTTAATATCTTTAAAGTTTGAGTGAGCCAGTGGGATGGGGGTGCATTTATTTCAGAGGCAATGTTACTGGTTCTTAATTTCTTCCTTTAAGGCTGGCCATCATTTGGAGAACATAGCAGTTATGAATGGACCAGCTGGAAAAGGATGTGGCATTGCAATCCTGTGGTAGAGATTCAGCAATCTATGCCAGAGAAATGTTTGTGCTGTTTGTCACCCCTCTGCATATCACTGAATGAAAGGTTTTGGTGGGTTGTGAAGGTGGCACATTTCACTGCCTTTGAACTTTTAGAATCAGCTGGAGTTTCTGCTGCACCAGAAATTTGCAGACATATGCTTATGGGACTCAGTCTATTTCCATTTGGATTGCCCATATTCTAAGCTAACTGATGAGGTTGCATGGAGGGTTGTCATAAATATAAAGGGAAGGGTAACCACCTTTCTGTATACAATGCTATAAAATCCCTCCTGGCCAGAGGCAAAGTCCTTTTACCTGTAAAGAGTTAAGAAGCTCAGGTAACCTGGCTGGCACCTGATCTGAAATGACCAATGAGGGGACAAGATACTTTCAAATCTGGAGGGGGGGAAGGCTTTTGTCTGTCTGTGTGATACCTTTGCCGGGAACAAGGATACAAGCCCTCCAACTCCTGTAAAGTTAGTAAGTATTCTAGAAAGTGTGTTAGGTGTTCTTTGTTTTAGCTTGTGAAATTCGCTGTGCTGGAGGAAATGTGTATTCCTGTTTTGTCTTTTTGTAACTTAAGGTTTTGCCCAGAGGGATTCACTATGTTTTGAATCTGACTGCCTGTAAGATTATCTTCCATTCTGATCTTACAGAGTTGTTCTCTTCCAAGGTCCCTGCTGCCTCCCTGCCCTGTCTTTGTCAGCATCCGGTCAGATGTTGAGGCCAGTGGGGTTGAAGAGGGGGTTGTGAGTCACCTCAGGATCTATATGAGAGCCTTGCAGAGCACCTAGTCAAGCTCTTTGAAAAATGAGCATGTTGGAGGATTCCTCCCAGAATGATTGCTAGGGTTTTTTGCCCTCTGGTACCTGAGCTTCAGGTGCTTTATCCATTGCTGGGACTGGGCCGGAGTCTGGTGAATACCTTCCTGCTCCAGCCTCTCCAAAAATTCCCAATACAGGTATAAGTTCCTGGTGTTGCAGGAGAAATCATGGAGGATGTTGAACTCTGACCATACATTTGTCAGGACCCAGGTGTGCTCAGCTGACCAGGAGGCTGCGCTCAGAGCATGTTCCTTGTTCACCTGTACAGGTCAAAAAACCGCAATGGAAAGTTATTCTGAAGTGGTCAGATAATAGCTGGTGACAACAAGGGGTCAGAGACCTTTATAAATTGGGTATGGGAGGGACATACCAGGCAGTTGTGCTGCATAGCAGGCAGGGTTTGCTGCATTGTAGGAACAGGAGTGGGGAACTACTGAACTTGGGTACTGAACATCCTCTTCTCCCCATCCACATCACACACTGGCACAGAAATGGGGCTGTGCCACAGCCCCAGGCATATTCATACCCACAACTTCAGGTGAGCTAATATTCTTGCCCCATACATGCTTTGAAAACTGTGCTTCTGGGGTTAGATGTGGACAATAGGGAGCGCCCATGTTCACTTGCCAGTGTAGACGTAGCCATAGAAAACACAGCTCTCTTGTCAGCATGTGTCAAGGTTCCTTCCCCACTCTGAAATCTAGGGTACAGATGTGGGGACCTGCATAAAAACCTCCTAAGCTTACTTTTCCCACTTAGGTTAAAAACTTCCCCAAGGTACAAACTATTTTACCTTTTGCCCTTGGACTTTCGCTGCCACCACCAAACGTCTAACACTGGTTACTGGGAACGAGTCTGTTGGAAACGTCTTTCCCCCCCCAAATCCTCCCAAATCTTACACCCCCTTTCCTGGGAGGTTTGATAAAAAGCCTCACCAATTTGCATAGGTGAACACAGACCCAAACCCTTGGATCTTAAGAACAATGAAAAAGCAATCAGTTTCTTAAAAAGAATTTTAATAGAAGAAAAAGTAAAAAGAATCACCTCTGTAAATTCAGGATGGTAAATACCTTACAGTTAATTAGATTCAAAACATAGAGAATCCCTCTAGGCAAAACCTTAAGTTACAAAAAGAGGAATATCCATTCCATTCATCACAGCTTATTTTATTAGCCACTTAAAGAAATCAGAATCTAACGCATATCTAGTTAGATTACTTACTAAGTTCTAAGACTCCATTCCTTTTCTGTTCCTGGCAAAAGCATCACACAGACCTAGAGAGAGGCTTTGTTTCTCCCTCCCCCGAGCTTTAGAAAGTATCTTGTCTCCTCATTGGGCATTTTGGTCAGGTGCCAGTGAGGTTATCCTTGCTTCTTAACCCTTTACAGGTGAAAGGGTTTTTCCTCTGGCCAGGAGGGATTTTAAAGGTGTTTACCCTTCCTTTTATATTTATGACAGCATGTTAAAATGTAAATATTTATCTCACCCTCCCCACCACAGCATGCAGAGTAGTGATCTGAACTCCTCCTCTCTTACACAGATGTCTGGGCTCTATCTCCAGTTTGCATAACAGAGACTAGCCTCTGTATCAAGGAAGGCTAGGCCTTCTAAACTATCCTTTAGATGTCCAAATGGGCACTCGTCCACCACAGGTTATTGTCTGCAATGCCCCCATAGTCACAATGTGGAGAGGAAACCAGTCTACACTGGTGCATAGTTGCGGCAATAATGGGTGACCAAAGTGTAGCCTAGTCCAGGATCTACGATCAAACGGACAAGGAGGCAGATTCAGCAATGGGCTCCTGAATTTACTTAGTGTGTTAAACTTTCTTTCCCACTGATGCTACTACTTAATAAGAACATAGATTTCAGCTTCTTGGTGGCACTGATCGTCCAAACATAGTAAAGAGCCAGTAGCACTCCTCAGGAGTGCATGAGCTGCTGTAGCAAAGGATTCTTGAGAGATCAGCTGTGGTATCACACCCAATCCACAGGAGTAGAATTCCTCCCCTGAATATGAGTAGATTTTCAAGTTGGCACCACATGTTGTTTCCTATCTGAAAATGTGGCATCAGTTAACTGGAAATGTAGTAAGTTGGTTTAATCTGTCACAGCTTTCCAGGCAAAATTAACAGCAATGGCATCTCATCAAGGATCTGTCAGAGCTATGTGCTCTAGCATATACAACCTAGAGGTTAATGAGTAATTCACTCAGCCACTGATAATGTAAATGGCCAAATTCAGCTCTCTGTCAACAAGCAGTGTGGCCTGTGCTCCCAGATTGCAAAGTGGTATTCAGCTACAGCAAACACCAGGGCCAATACAGATGTACAAAGAAGGGTCTGCTGTCCACAAGGTTTCCAATAGCTTTTGGATCAAGGAAGTATGGGAAGAAATCTTCATGTTCAGGTGTTCCAGGTGAGGCCAGTAGGCCAGGCCTAGTTTTTCTTTCAAGTATGTGACAGCTTCTTGGAATGGCAGTAACTGTCCTTGTACACATACTGAGATGGGTCCATTGGGTAAGACAATTGTTTAGATGGAAAGTAGTTGTTACTTAAGAATTAGTCTCCATTGCTGGAAATAAGTGGTAAAAATGTCAGTGTCTTGGCTGAGACGCCCTTCAATCCTATAGAAATCATTGCCAGTGTAAGCAATACAAATGTCATCAGCATATACATACTTCCCAGCCTGTGTTTCAAGAAGATCATATGTGTATATATTGAACAAAAGGGAAGCCAGACCTGGCCCTTGTGGAAGGCCATTGCAGAGTCATTTAAGGCGACTGTGATGGGGTATACAAACCGCACATTTGGCAACAGGTGGTTAAAGAACTGCTTTGGGCTCAGCCAGCTCCACCCTGACACACCTGTAGGAAATGCTCCAACTAGAGAAGGAGTTAAAAGGCAGGGGAGCAGCTCACTTGGGACAGACCAGGGAAGAGAGCAAACCTGCAGCTCCAGCAGATAATTGCTGAGGGAAAGCCAGAATCTCTCCCCACAACTGCCTGAGGGAAGAGAGGACCTGCTACAGACAGCCTGGGAAGGAAGCATTCCCTTCTCCTTCTCATATGGTCTCTGAGTTTTATTAATTCCCCATTATTTTATTTGGACTATCCCAGCAGGGGAAAGGCCTAGGATTGTTCTGGCCCAGGAGGGTGGGCCATATCACCAAAGGAGACAGTTGCTGCCTGAGAGAGAAAGAAAGCAACTTTGCTACATGCAGCCACCAGAAGGTGACTTGTGGTAAGCGGACACCCTTCATGCCCCCTTAACCCAGCTGGAAACTTGGGACAATCGTGTGTGTGCGTGTATTGGGGAGGGGGGAGTGATAGGCAGTTGCCCATGGAGGGCAACCTTAAGCATCCCCTGATTGTCAGATCAAAGTGCCCTGAGTTGAAGTCTGGTAGAGTAGGAGGGCCCAGGCTTCAATACCAACAACCTCCGTGCACGGTACAGGCCTAAGCCCTGACTAGGCAGCCAACCAAACCCTGAGGAAGGGCCGTCACAGCAACTGATTTCTTCTTTCACTTGTAAGATGAAGCTTTAGTTACTAATCATTTCTGGGATGAACCACACCACTGACTTACAGGGATAACATTCAGCAGTTTGGCAGTCAGCTCAGTGAGCCACACAGTGTCATAGGCTGCCATCAGATCAATAAAGACTGCACCAAATTGCTTTCCTGACTCAAATGAATTTTGTATATCTGGAGTCGGACAAAAGGGAGCAAGTCTACTGCCTTCACATGACTCCTTCCTGTCAGTAGTGAAAAGCAAAGCTAAAAATCGATTAAATGCAAAACTGGAGTGGAGCATGCTGACCTATCCCTCTGGAATGCATGACTCTTGGCATAATGGTGTAGTTGGATATGTACAGTGTAGTAAAATTTTAATTGAAATCCAGGTTTCCAATACATGGAATTGGAATTTAAATCCTGAATGTAACATGGTAGGACAGTCAGTTTACTATGGTAATACAAATAATAAATCATCAACATCATCTGTGAAATTCCCCAATATTCAGATAGTGTCTCCTGACATTTGGAAGCCTGGATCAAGTTCTTTCAGTTCTTTTCCGTATTCAGATACTGAATTTTAGTATCAATTTAAAATGTTCTCTAAAATATATTTTCAAAGTATTTTGTTCACTATGAGGATAATAGATTTGGAGGGTAGGCAGAGAGAAAGAAACTGGGTCAGTTTTGAGTCTCGAAAGATATGGGACTTCTGCAGCTGACCTTTGAGACTTTTCCACAGACTAATATGTCACTCTTAGGTAGCTGGAGAACTGTGCCAGAGAGGATAAATGACTTGTCCAAGGTCATACAGGAAGTGTGTCAGAGAAGAGACTTGAACCCCAGGCCTAGACTTAGTGCTCTACCTCCTGGATCATCCTCCTCTCTAACTTGAATCTTATTTCTTTTCTCTGAATTTCCTCCAATCCTGGTGTCCAGAAATGAATATAACATTTCATATACCATCATGCCAGATACATGCTATGTGTCATATTGCCTTTATAAATTCAGCCCAAAACTCATTGGCTTGCAAACTCATGTCCAGTTTATCATCCACTATCACCACATGGTCTATTCAGTATTTCTATTTCCCAGGTTTGTCACTGAATATATATAGTTTTTCAGATTATTTTACCTAGATTATATTAACCTGCATTTTTCCAAAACAATTTTTTCTACCAATGTCTCTTCACTTTCTAGGTCCTTTGGTATTATTTCCCTGTATATCCACCTAATACAGCATCATCTGTAAATCTCATTGCTTGATACTTCTAGTTCTTTCACAAAGGTGTTAAATAAAACCAGTCCTAATACCTATTTGTATAGTAACCCATTAAACCTCACCCTCATTGTAATATATTGCTATTTAACATTATCCTTCATTCAGTCTTTTAGACTGTTTTAATTCCACATGAGTTTATTTAAGCCATTTAACATTCTAAAAGAAAGATTAAGTATATGTGTATATCTCAGGCAGAGGCTGTGCCTGCACTGAACCATACATTTCCTGTACACTCCATAGGTTGTACTTTCCCCAGTATGTTGCTGATCCCATCATAAGTTTGCCTTCTCAGATTTTCCAATGGTAAATTGAGGGAAGAAAAATTATTGCACTCCGTGTCTGCCAGTGAGTGTTCCATACTACTGAACTAATAAGACCCCTTGAAAGCTGATGCCATTATCTGACAAAGAATGAGCTAAATAATACCACTCCACACAATCAAAACCACAAAAAGAAACAAACAGCAAGGTGAAAAAGTAGAACCAAGAAGTTCCCCTCTGCACCCTCATATCCCTCTCCAATGCTCCCTCCCAACGCACGTCCACCCCTCTTCAAATTTAAAGCACCAATCCCACTCTTAATTAGAATCCTGGGCAATCAGAAGGACTCCAGGGATGTCTCAACCACATGGATGCAAGATTTAGCATTTTATGTGAGAAGTGGACCCTGACAAAAGCTGGGCTATAACAACTTCAGTCTGATGCTGGAAACCATCTCAAAAATTAAGTTGTGGGAGACAGGCATGCACAATAAAGACTGCTCAGCAAAACCCATATTACAATACAAAGAGCTATAGCTGGAAAGAGTTCTCAGTAAATTAGCTGTAACTGCAGTTCTCACAATCAATTATTTCAGCTAATAACAATGCACAAACTGTTCACTGGACACATATTGATGAATACTGCCAAAAATATACCTTAGGCATTAACTGACAATATAAAAACTTAAACCCACTTGGTCACCTGCTTCCTCTGCAATATTATTAACATCAGGTCTCGGCTGCATAATAGTAAGGACCTCAGGTGTGCTCACTCAGCCATTGGTCTCTCCACTGCCTGTCAGACTACTGACCTTCTAGACCTTCGATCCCTTCTTGTTTGTTGAAAAGACACTGCCCAGCTGCCTAGGCAGCTTTACATTGCACCTTTTGTTCCACGTGATTGAAACATGCATCCAAGAAAGGAGCATACAGTGCTGATGTCTTGTCCATGGCCATGGCTCTGTTTTCTACACTCCTGCACTAGACATATGGGCATCACTCATGTTGTGTTGCCTGCTCTGTTCAGTGATTTTTCGAGGTGACCCTGTGGCATTTACACCTTTGGCAAGCTGCAGTATGATGAGACCTTATGTCTCCTGAAGCAGAATATAATTTAAATCAGTGGGAGTAAGTGAGGCAGAGGATGATTGTCATAAATAGGGAGGGATCTCTCTGGTAGGGTCAGGGGTAATGATGGCTGACTTGATCTTGTTCTTTTCCATCTTTTTTCTTTTCTTTCCCTCTTTTCTTATCTCCAAGGAAAAGATGAGTCTACAGGAAATGTTGTCAAAACCTTTGGTGACTTTTTTGCTCTATTGTGTCAAATTTCTTAAGGATTTTCCTTGTGCTATTATATTCCACTTGGCCTTGTTATGTTTTAATGACAGATATTAAAACTGACAGTCACTCTGATACCATTCTCCAATTTCAAGATTTTACAGCAGTCTCTGTTTATTCCTCTTCCTCTGAGAGCCACTCCCATCGTACACCAACAGGAAGAATGCACACAGGGCAACTGCTGATTCATACATATTGGTATGTACATGAAGAAGAGATGAAGTCAGCAGACAGGCTGATATAAGGTCAATTACACATATTTTAAACTTTCCAAATTGTGCAGAATATCAGAATTAAAGGCAGTGGCTTATTTTGCTACAATAATTAGTTATTGGCTCTGCTTTTCTTTGGGCAGATAAAATACAACCACGCAACTGATGGGGGGGGGGGAGAAACAAATTATTTATCTTCCTACTTGTTCATTTGATTTCTGTGACCTACTCTGTCAGCACAGACTACAAACTATTGACACAGGATGAAGTGTGGTTCAATGGATATAAGACAGGCTGGATTTGGTATTTGTATACCTGGAACCTACACCGTTGACTACGATATGTTGGGTTAGCATATGTAGGTTCCAGGTATACAAAATACCAATTACCTATACATATTATCTGCACCATACATATATCAGTATGTATTAACACATAATAGTAATATGATAGCAATTATATAGCCTAAATTGGCCTATGTTTATCTCAGAGTTGTGTTCATTCAAGCTAAGATACACCCCACAATACCCTGCAACTCAGCATTTGGCATAAACAGATAAGAAATTTGTCAAAAATCAGGATACATTAATTCTATGTTTTAGCACAACCTATGGTGGCATGATCATGGACCATAGTACCTGGAATGCTACCATCCAAAACAAAGCTAAGGAAGGAACAAAAAAGCAAGATGAGGAACTGGAACGGTTCTTGTGTTAATGTGAAGGAGTAAATAACACTAATTCACTTTCTCCACACCATTCTTGATTTAATAGACCTCTACCATATCCCCTCTTAGTCGTTTCTTTTCCAAGCTGAAAAGTTCCAGTCTTTTTAATCTCTCCTCCTTACAGAAGCTGCTCCATTATCTGAATTGTGTTGGTTGCCCTTCTCTGTACCTATTCCAATTCTTGAGATGGGGGTGACCAGAACTTCATGCAGGATTCAAGGCATGGGCGTACCCAATGTATCTAGTGGAATTACGATATTTTCTGTCTTCTTATCTATCCACTTCCTAATAATTCCTAACACTGTTCACTTTTTTTGACTGCCACTGCATATTGAACAGATGTTTTCATAAAACTAGTCATGACTCCAAGATCTCTTTCTTGAGTGGTAACAGCAAATTTAGATTCCATCATTTTCTATGTGTATTTGTGATTATGATTTCCAATGTGCATTACTTTGCATTTATCAACATCGAATTTCATCTGCCATTGTGTTGCCCAGTCACCCAGGTTTGTGAGATCCCTTTGTATTTCTTGGCAGTCAGCTTCGGGCTTAACTATTGTATTGAACCTTTTCCCTGTGCTATATTCTTATTGGCTTATAGTACTAAACCTGACAGACATTGCTTTGGTATAAAATATATTCACGAGACCAAATAACCAAAGTGTGGTCAAACAATTCAATAGATCATTTATTAACTACTCTGTCCTTGGCCTGCTGTACCTCTCCAGTCTCTCAGGTCACACTGAGCCTCAGTTTCTCCAGAAGCAGAGTTGTGGGAAAAGATGATGAGGTTGCCTCTGCCTCTCCCAGTGATGGGAGCGACTGCTTTTCATAGTATGCAGCAGCAAAAGGTAGAGTTTTGGAAAAACACTTTTTAAAACTTTGTTAATGTTAAGCTTTCTGAAACTTTAGAAGCAAATCCATGATGAAACATTGCAGATGAGGCAGTCCATTGGACTACATCTGTGCCCCAGCCAGTCAGGAATTAATCTGGGGAACTGATGAGTTGCAGCAGTCAAGGGGAGTAAAGATTCTTCACTATGACTAGTTGCGTTTTTAAAATTGAAAGCATACTAAGAATTTGATCATTTGAAGAAAGCGCCTTGCTTTTGCTTGTGCTTCCCTTTCTCTGTCCCCGCCTCCCCCAGAGAATATCCTGTTTATCGTTATTCTGGCCCAATTTCTTTCTTACTCCCCACCCTCCAACTCTATTATCCTCATGGTTTTCTCTTTTCTTATAGCCACTATCTATTTTGAAATCTATCATGCCCCATGTTGCACACCATCTTTCCAATGCCTGAATTTATTCCAGTCATTTACTATATTTTATCCACACTGCTTATCTGATAAGCTCAAAGTGTTAGTATGATTTTTGGTTGTAAAATTTGAAAGACACGCATGCACTAAAATCTAGAGAGACCTTTTATTCCTCAGGACCGCTTCCTTTCTTTTGCTCCAAGGCCATTTCATGGGCTGTTGTTCATTCCATCTTCCTGACATGGGGTATTTTGGCTCCCTCTACTGTTAAAGGACCTGTATAGTCCATTACCCTCTAATATCACCTATATTTAGCCTTCACCAAACTTGCAAGTGTTGAGATTTTACACATACATTATAAAACCTGCCTTGTTAAAATTTTGCCATGCCACCTGATTTATTTATTTAAAATGTAACCGTCACTGGTGGTCATTTGGATGCTATAAAACTCTTAAAACATTTAATTAAATGAGAAAATTGCAATTACTTTATATCTCTATGTATAAATCACCTTTCTTAAAAGTCTCTGGGACTTATCCTGCAGCCCTGATGTACAATTATTACTGACTTTCACAGGAGGTTTGCTTACCTAAGGATTGTCAGATTGGCATCTGGAGGGTTTGAAGGTGGTGACCTCTGCTCCTATCTCACTCTTCAGTTCTGTCTCTCTGGCATTTATTTCGAAGGTACCCACCACTGCAGTATTGGGTGATTGTGAAAGACGTACTCAAGGAGTAAAAGGGCAGCCTCTGAGGTCAGGGTTCTGGAGTGATGGCTTCACTTGTACTGGGTTATTGCTCCATGTATTACACAGACACTTTAGCCTATCCTCTGTAATAAATGGGGAGAGAAAGTGTCTGGTACGCTTGGTGCTTGACTGTAGTTGCACTGTGTTGTTGGTTCTCATGTTAGGCTTAACCCAAACCTCACTGAAGCCAAAATCAGTGTGATCGGAATCCTAGGGTGGCTACTCTGGGATTGCTCAACTAGGGCAAACTGCAAAGAATGGGGCAGACAATCCCCAAAACTGGTGGTTATTTCTAATACTCAGATTCACCAGGCCAGCAACTAAACAGCTTCTACAATACCACACTGGTTACCCAGAAGCCAACAATACGGTTTCCTTAAAGCAGGGGTGGGCAAACTTTTTGGCCTGAAGGCCACATCTGGGTATGGAAATTGTATGGCGGGCCATCAATGTTCACAAAATTGGGGCTAGGGTGCAGGAGGGAGTGATGGCTCTGTCTGGGGGTGTGGGCTTTGGGATGGGGCCAGAAATGAGGAGTTCAGGGTGCAGGAGGGGGCTCCAGATTGGGGCAGGGGGTTGGGTTTGGGTGAGGGCTCCAGCTGGAGGTGCAGGCTCTGGGGTGGAGCTGGGGATAAGAGATTTGGGGTGTAGGAGGGTGCTCCAGGCTGGGACCAAGAGGTTCGAGGGGCAGGAGGGGGATCAGGGCTTGGGCAGGGGTTTGGGGGGAGGCTCAGAGGTGCAGGCTCTGGGCGGTGCTTAAGCAGCTCCTAGAAGCAGCGGTATGTCCCCCCTCCGGGTCCAACATGGAGGCGCAGCCAGGTGGCTGTGTGTGCTGCCCTGTCTGCAGATGTCGCCCCTGCATCTCCCATTGGCCACAGTTCCCGACCAATGGGAGCTGCGGGGGTGGCGCTTGCGGCGGGGGCAGTGTGCGGAGCCCGCAGGCTGTCCCTAAACGTAGGAGCCAGAGAGGGGACATGATGCTGCTTCCAAGAACTGTGCGGAGCTATAGCAGGCACGTGCAAAGTGGCTGCCGACCCTGCTCCCCAACTGGAGCTTGGGGAGCGGGGCAAGCCCCAGACCCCACTCCCCAGCAGGAGCTCAAGGGCCGGATTAAATTGGCTGCAGGGCCGGATGTGACCAGCGGGCCATAGTTTGCCCACCACTGCCTTAAAGCAACCCAGCCTTGAGCTCCCACCCTGACAGCCAAGTCAAATATGACAGGTTTCAGAGTAACAGCCGTGTTAGTCTGTATTCGCAAAAAGAAAAGGAGGACTTGTGGCACCTTAGAGACTAACCAATTTATTAGAGCATAAGGAAGTGAGCTGTAGCTCACGAAAGCTCATGCTCAAATAAATTGGTTAGTCTCTAAGGTGCCACAAGTCCTCCTTTTCTAAGTCAAATATGAGGATTACTGAAAATCTTGTTCATCATATAAAAAGTTCTACCAATCCCAAAGGATCAGGCCCATCAAGCACTGGTTAATGCATATCTCAGATCTTATCCAAATACATGCTTACAGCCAATTCTTATTAACTAAACTAAGATTTATTAAAAAGGAAGACAGTATTGGCTACAAGATCATTATACATATAGATATGAAGAGAGTTCTTAGGTCAGTTTCATAGTAGAGATGGTGAGCTTTAGAGTTGCAAAGAGTCCTTTTCAGAATTAGTTCATCAGGTTATAGTCCAATGTCCAATATCACGGTGATCCAGAATGGAACTGGTGATACAGGATCAGGACCCAAGGGCTCTTTTTATAATTCTCTGGTGGGTGATCAATAGCTTCTTGGCAGTAGGCATTCCTTGGGTGAAGAATTGTGGCTTTGAAGTAACCTCTTATTTCCTAAGCACCATCAGTAATTAGCTACATGAATTAGCATAAGGCAACTGCCCATCTCCTCCCATTTACAAGTAGCACAAATCATATTTCAAAGAGAAATGAAGGATATTACCACACTCACATTTCATCTAAAGGTTAATATTCCCTTTTTGATCCTTTAGTCAATAGAACATAGTAAGAGACAGGAACCGTCTGGTTACATTGTTAACCTCCAACAAGATATAAGTAAACAGACTACTACAATCACTATCTTTTTCCAAAAAGAAAGAGGAGTACTTGTGGCACCTTAGAGACGAACAAATTTATTTGAGCATAAATAAAGCCCATAAAAGCTTATGCTCAAATAAATTTGTTCATCTCTAAGGTGCCACAAGGACTCCTCGTTCTTTTTGTTGATACAGACTAACAGGGCTACCATTCTGCAACCTATCTTCCAGTTCTTTAACAATGCAAACCTACATTTCAAAACTCTAATCTATCTAACATGGTTTTGCTAGCTATTTATAAGGAATAGCCCTAATTACCATTTACATACTTCCCTAATATGTCTTTAAAGGTAGAATTTGGGTCATTTAGTCTGCAAGTTGCTTAACCCTTTCTGGCTCAGTGTCACAGTCAGTCTTTCCATTGACTTCGAAGGGTATTGCATCAAACTCTTTGCTTCTAGAACCCATTCCTTCCTCTATGGTGTTAGAGCACTCTACCAATCTGTTTTCATTTTTATTGTCTGTGCTGCCAACATTCTGTTCCTCCTCTTCCTCTCCTCTTTCTTTCAGTCATTCTGCTGACCTCTTCATCTTTATGTGCTTCATTATGTGAATTAGAGGAAGCTGAGTTTAGAGTGAAAAGAATAGAGACTCCTCCTTGACTCAGTTTGCAAACAGTTGTGAAAAGTTATAGTTTTTTGAAAAAAAAAAACAAGTGCAAAGACTGAAATATTGCACAATGTAAAATTAAGGTGGGACCCCTTTTAAAGCTTAGCATTTAATTCTCATAATTATTTCTGTCATAAATATAAAGGGAAGGGTAAACCCCTTTGAAATCCCTCCTGGCCAGGGGAAAGCTCCTCTCACCTGTAAAGGGTTAAGAAGCTAAAGGTAACCTCGCTGGCACCTGACCAAAATGACCAATGAGGAGACAAGATACTTTCAAAAGCTGGGAGGAGGGAGAGAAACAAAGGGTTTGTGTGTCTGTCTGTAGTCGTCTTGGCCGGGGACAGAACAGGAATGGAGTCTTAGAACTTTTAATAAGTAATCTAGCTAGGTATGTGTTAGATTATGATTTCTTTAAATGGCTGAGAAAAGAATTGTGCTGAATAGAATAACTATTTCTGTCTGTGTATCTTTTTTGTAACTTAAGGTTTTGCCTAGAGGGGTTCTCTATGTTTTTGAATCTAATTACCCTGTAAGATATATACCATCCTGATTTTACAGGGGGGATTTCTTTATTTCTATTTACTTCTATTTTTTATTAAAAGTCTTCTTGTAAAACACTGAATGCTTTTTCATTGTTCTCAGATCCAAGGGTTTGGGTTTGTGGTCACCTATGCAAATTGGTGAGGCTTTTTATCCAACATTTCCCAGGAAAGGGGGGGTGCAAGTGTTGGGAGGATTGTTCATTGTTCTTAAGATCCAAGGGTCTGGGTCTGTAGTCACCTAGACAAATTGGTGAGGCTTTTTACCAAACCTTGTCCAGGAAGTGGGGTGCAAGGTTTTGGGAAGTATTTTGGGGGGAAGGACGCGTCCAAACAGCTCTTCCCCAGTAACCAGTATTAGTTTGGTGGTGGTAGCGGCCATTCCAAGGATAACGGGGGTAATATTTTGTACCTTGGGGAAGTTTTGACCTAAGCTGGTAAAGATAAGCTTAGGAGGTTTTTCATGCAGGTCCCCACATCTGTACCCTAGAGTTCAGAGTGGGGGAGGAACCTTGACATGGTGGCACAGTGGTGGGATTAACCTGAAATCATTTTGAGATCCAGTTGAGATTTTTTGAACTAGAAATACAGATTTTAAAAAGGAATTTTTAGGAAGTCCAGAAGGCAGCTTTGAAACTGAAAGCAGCTTGGTTTCTCTCTGCTTTGTGGCCAAGCAGAGACAAAAGGGGATTATCTTGTGAATTGCAGGTTTTCTTGCCTGGAGGCAGGGTACTTAACTCCTGCAGGGAAATTCACAGTCTTCCAACCCAGAGGTTTTTTTTTTTTTTCTTTTCTTCCTAAAAGTAAATAGGGGGTGTGTGCTCTACCCATTTGCCTGGAGACAAAAGTGGCAGGGTTTTTTTTTAGGATTTTGATTTTTTTTTTGTTTTTTTGTTTTACAAGGAGCACAGGTTTGAAAAGAAATTTTTTTCTTCTTTGGGCTGGGTAAGCAGGTTTCCAAGTAGTTGGAGGTTTTTTGCTTTAATTTGGGCCCAGAGCAGAGACAAGGGAATTGTCTTTTTCTGTAGGCTGACAATCACTATCAGAGAATAGGTATTCTATTCCAGCACAGCAAAATTTTACAGCCAAGTTTTGTTTGTTTATTTCTAAACCTCGGGTGTAAAGTTAGTTAAAAACAGAGAGGTTAGAATGGCCAAATCCTCAGCTCGACTACAGCTGGAATTAGCCAAATTTCAGGCTGAGGAAAAACAAAGGGAACATGAAAGACAGATAGAACTCATGCAGCTGAAGAAGGAACAAGAAAGGGAGGCAGAACAACACCAAGAGGCTGCCCACAAGAGGGAAATGGAGGCAAGGAAGCATGTGGAGGAGGAGAGGGAAAAAGAGAGGAAGCATGTGGAGGAGATGGAGAGGATAAAGGCCCAGCAGAATATACCAACAAACCCTAGCAATCCTTCTCCAGGTACCACTTCCCATCCCAGAAAGTTCCCCACCTACAAGGCAGGTGATGATACTGAGGCCTTCTTAGAAAACTTCGAAAGGGCCTGCCTTGGGTACAACATCTCTACTGACCAATACATGGTAGAGCTGAGGCCGCAGCTCAGTGGACCCTTAGCTGAGGTGGCAGCTGAAATGCCTAAAGAACACATGAACAAGTATGAACTGTTTAAATCCAAGGCGAGAGTCAGAATGGGGATAACACCCGAGCAGTCTCGTCGGAGGTTCAGAGCCCTAAGGTGGAAACCAGACATGTCATTTACCCGACATGCCTACCACATTGTAAAACATTGGGATGCCTGGATATCAGGAGCAAGTGTTGAATCTCCAGTAAATTTGCCCTTCCTAATGCAAATGGAACAATTCTTAGAGGGTGTTCCTGAGGAAATAGAAAGATACATCCTAGATGGGAAACCCAAAACTGTAATTGAGGCAGGAGAGATTGGAGCCAGATGGGTGGAGGTGGCAGAGAAGAAGAAAACTGGTCGCAGTTGGAGCGGAGACCAGAAGGGACCACCCCAGACCACACCCTATTACCGGGGGCCGCCCAAAGCCCCACCTACCTCCCAAAGAACCCTCCAGACCCCTTATCGTCCCACCACCCCGTTCTCCAGCAACCCTCCTCGCCCCAGTGACCCGTCAGCTGGACGATGTTTTAAGTGTAACGAGCTGGGGCATGTAAAGGCCAACTGCCCCAAGAACCCCAACAGATTACAGTTCATTGCACCGGAATCACACCAGAGGTCCACAGGCCCAGATACCTCCCAGATACCCTTGGAGCGGAGGGAAACTGTGAGTGTGGGTGGGAAGAAGGTCACCGCGTGGAGGGACACCGGAGCACAAGTGTCAGCTATCCATGCTTCCTTAGTGGACCCCAATTTAATCAACCCAGAGATCCAAGTGACGATTCAACCCTTCAAGTCCAACTCTTTCAATTTGCCTACAGCCAAGTTGCCTGTCCAGTACAAGGGCTGGTCAGGAATGTGGACTTTTGCAGTCTATGATGATTATCCCATCCCCATGCTGTTGGGGGAAGACTTGGCCAATCATGTGAAGCAGGCCAAGAGGGTGGGAATGGTCACCCGCAACCAGGCTAAACAAGCCGTGAGGCCTAGCTCTGTTCCGGAAACTTCTATCAGGACCCAGTCAGAGGTGATGGACCTGGACCCCAGGCCAATGTCTGCAACAGCAGTAGTGGATCCAGTCCCAGACACCCAGACGGAACCAGTCCCAGAACCGGAACCAGCCGAACAACCAACACCAGACCCCGTGTCAGCACTGAATCCAGTACTTGCAACCTCAACACCAGAGGGCGCCACCGAACCTGAACTGGCAGCAGCCGATAACCCTACACAAGAGGCTCAGCCGGAGCCTGAATCCCAACATAGTACACCAGCGGAGAGCGGTTCACAGTCAACAGAAACAGCTCCATCCCCTATATCGCTTCCAGAGGGACCAAGCCTAGGTCCACAATCCCATGAGGAACTGATGTCTCCAGCATCAAGGGAACAGTTCCAGACCGAACAGGAAGCAGATGAAAGCCTCCAGAGAGCTTGGACGGCGGCACGGAGCAACCCACCGCCTCTCAGCTCTTCTAATCGATCCAGGTTTGTTGTAGAAAGAGGACTTTTATACAAGGAAACTCTTTCTGGGGGACACCAGGAAGACTGGCATCCTCAGAGACAGTTGGTAGTTCCAACTAAATACCGGGCCAAGCTCTTGAGCTTAGCCCATGATCACCCTAGTGGCCATGCTGGGGTGAACAGGACCAAAGACCGTTTGGGGGGGTCATTCCACTGGGAGGGAATGGGCAAGGATGTTTCTACCTATGTCCAGTCTTGTGAGGTGTGCCAAAGAGTGGGAAAACCCCAAGACCAGGTCAAAGCTCCTCTCCAGCCACTCCCCATCATTGAAGTTCCATTTCAGCGAGTAGCTGTGGATATTCTGGGTCCTTTTCCGAAAAAGACACCCAGAGGAAAGCAGTACATACTGACTTTCATGGATTTTGCCACCCGATGGCCGGAAGCAGTAGCTCTAAGCAACACCAGGGCTAAAAGTGTGTGCCAGGCACTAGCAGACATTTTTGCCAGGGTAGGTTGGCCCTCCGACATCCTCACAGATGCAGGGACTAATTTCCTGGCAGGAACTATGAAAAACCTTTGGGAAGCTCATGGGGTAAATCACTTGGTTGCCACTCCTTACCATCATCAAACAAATGGCATGGTGGAGAAGTTTAATGGAACTTTGGGGGCCATGATACGTAAATTCGTAAATGAGCACTCCAATGATTGGGACCTAGTATTGCAGCAGTTGCTCTTTGCCTACAGAGCTGTACCACATCCCAGTTTAGGGTTTTCCCCATTTGAACTTGTATATGGCCGTGAGGTTAAGGGGCCATTGCAGTTGGTGAAGCAGCAATGGGAGGGATTTACACCTTCTCCAGGAACTAACATTCTGGACTTTGTAACCAACCTACAAAACACCCTCCGAACCTCTTTAGCCCTTGCTAGAGAAAACTTACAGGATGCTCAAAAAGAGCAAAAAGCCTGGTATGATAAACATGCCAGAGAGCGTTCCTTCAAAGTAGGAGACCAGGTCATGGTCTTAAAGGCGCTCCAGGCCCATAAAACGGAAGCATCGTGGGAAGGGCCATTCGTGGTCCAGGAGCGCCTGGGAGCTGTTAATTATCTCATAGCATTCCCCACCTCCAACCGAAAGCCTAAGGTGTATCATATTAATTCTCTAAAGCCCTTTTATTCCAGAGAATTAAAGGTTTGTCAGTTTACAGCCCAGGGAGGAGACGACGCTGAGTGGCCTGAAGGTGTCTACTACGAAGGGAAATGTGCTGGTGGTGTGGAAGAGGTGAACCTCTCCATGACCCTTGGGCGTATGCAGCGACAGCAGATCCAGGAGCTGTGCACTAGCTACGCGCCAACGTTCTCAGCCACCCCAGGACTGACTGAACGGGCATACCACTCCATTGACACAGGTAATGCTCACCCAATTAGGGTCCAACCTTACCGGGTGTCTCCTCAAGCTAAAACTGCTATAGAACGGGAGATCCAGGATATGTTACAGATGGGTGTAATCCGCCCCTCTGAAAGTGCATGGGCATCTCCAGTGGTTCTAGTTCCCAAACCAGATGGGGAAATACGTTTTTGCGTGGACTACCGTAAGCTAAATGCTGTAACTCGCCCAGACAACTATCCAATGCCACGCACTGATGAACTATTAGAGAAACTGGGACGGGCCCAGTTCATCTCTACCTTGGACTTAACCAAGGGGTACTGGCAGGTACCGCTAGATGAATCTGCCAAGGAAAGGTCAGCTTTCATCACACATCTCGGGCTGTATGAATTTTATGTACTCCCTTTCGGGCTGCGAAATGCACCCGCCACTTTCCAAAGACTTGTAGATAGTCTCCTAGCGGGATTAGGAGAATATGCAGTTGCCTACCTTGACGATGTGGCCATATTTTCGGATTCCTGGGCAGACCACCTGGAACATCTACAAAAAGTCCTTGAGCGCATAAGGGAGGCAGGACTAACTGTTAAGGCTAAGAAGTGTCAAATAGGCCTAAACAGAGTGACTTACCTTGGACACCAGGTGGGTCAAGGAACTATCAGCCCCCTACAGGCCAAAGTGGATGCTATCCAAAAGTGGCCTGTCCCAAGGTCAAAGAAACAGGTTCAATCCTTCTTAGGCTTGGCCGGTTATTACAGACGATTTGTACCGCACTACAGCCAAATTGCTGCCCCACTGACAGACCTAACCAAAAAGAAACAGCCAAATGCTGTTCAGTGGACCGGAAAGTGTCAGAAGGCCTTTAACAAGCTTAAAGCGACACTCATGTCTGACCCTGTACTAAGGGCCCCAGACTTTGACAAACCGTTCCTAGTAACCACAGATGCATCCGAGCGTGGTGTGGGAGCAGTTTTAATGCAGAAAGGACCTGATCAAGAATTCCACCCTGTAGTGTTTCTCAGCAAAAAACTGTCTGAGAGGGAAAGCAACTGGTCAGTCACTGAAAAAGAATGTTATGCCATTGTCTACGCTCTGGAAAAGCTACGCTCATATGTTTGGGGACGGCGTTTCCACCTGCAAACCGACCATGCTGCACTAAAGTGGCTTCACACCCTCAAAGAAACTAACAAAAAACTTCTTCGGTGGAGTTTAGCTCTCCAAGATTTTGATTTCGACATCCAACACATCTCAGGAGCTTCTAACAAAGTGGCTGATGCACTCTCCCGTGAAAGTTTCCCAGAATCAACTGGTTAAAATCGTCCTTGAGATGTGGAAAATATTGTTAGTCTTTATGTACTTGGTAGTATATTTAGAGATGCATGTGTCTTATTAACTCTGTTTTTCCTAGAGCTCCAGGAAGAAATCCCAGCCAGTGTTTCACCCTAGCTGAGATTTGGGGGGCGTGTCATAAATATAAAGGGAAGGGTAAACCCCTTTGAAATCCCTCCTGGCCAGGGGAAAGCTCCTCTCACCTGTAAAGGGTTAAGAAGCTAAAGGTAACCTCGCTGGCACCTGACCAAAATGACCAATGAGGAGACAAGATACTTTCAAAAGCTGGGAGGAGGGAGAGAAACAAAGGGTTTGTGTGTCTGTCTGTAGTCGTCTTGGCCGGGGACAGAACAGGAATGGAGTCTTAGAACTTTTAGTAAGTAATCTAGCTAGGTATGTGTTAGATTATGATTTCTTTAAATGGCTGAGAAAAGAATTGTGCTGAATAGAATAACTATTTCTGTCTGTGTATCTTTTTTGTAACTTAAGGTTTTGCCTAGAGGGGTTCTCTATGTTTTTGAATCTAATTACCCTGTAAGATATATACCATCCTGATTTTACAGGGGGGATTTCTTTATTTCTATTTACTTCTATTTTTTATTAAAAGTCTTCTTGTAAAACACTGAATGCTTTTTCATTGTTCTCAGATCCAAGGGTTTGGGTTTGTGGTCACCTATGCAAATTGGTGAGGCTTTTTATCCAACATTTCCCAGGAAAGGGGGGGTGCAAGTGTTGGGAGGATTGTTCATTGTTCTTAAGATCCAAGGGTCTGGGTCTGTAGTCACCTAGACAAATTGGTGAGGCTTTTTACCAAACCTTGTCCAGGAAGTGGGGTGCAAGGTTTTGGGAAGTATTTTGGGGGGAAGGACGCGTCCAAATAGCTCTTCCCCAGTAACCAGTATTAGTTTGGTGGTGGTAGCGGCCATTCCAAGGATAACGGGGGTAATATTTTGTACCTTGGGGAAGTTTTGACCTAAGCTGGTAAAGATAAGCTTAGGAGGTTTTTCATGCAGGTCCCCACATCTGTACCCTAGAGTTCAGAGTGGGGGAGGAACCTTGACAATTTCAGTGGAAGGTTATATTTATCTTATTAGGTAGATATATACACTTGCTCTTTGACTTTTACCATATTCTGAAAATCCATTTGCTAAATTGCACTCCACATTGAATTAGGATATGGTGTGCAATTGGAACCACAAATGGTTAAGCACACATTGCATAAATACAATGCATGTACACACAATGTATCCGATGAAGTGAGCTGTAGCTCACGAAAGCTTATGCTCAGATACATTTGTTACACACCATACAGTTAGACAAACTCTACCCGCAATTAAACCTGTGTAAGCCTACTGAAATCAATGAGATTGGATGATTGTAACACAGAAAAAATGTGTGGTGTCAGTATTCGATGAATACAACACAATGAGGTTTTTGGATTGTAACCAAATTGATTTTTGTCCAGTTCCCACAGTTGTTATTGAAGCATCGTATTCCATCATATTCTGTTATACATATTATTGATAGAGGTGCAATTTTATGAGGATAAGTATGCAATCAATAATTATTTACTGATATTTATCAGCTTATTACTCAAGAACTCTCCAGACAAATAAAGAAAACACATCACTTCAAGTAACCATTGCTATTTGGCTTTCAGTTGCATCTTTATCATCAGTCAAATGACCTTAGCTAATCATTACTTCTGAGATCTGTCTTGAGTGTTTGTTTACAGGTGAATGCACTTCAGTCATACCAGTAACCAAATCTTCCACATTATTTTTGAGAGAATGTGATGAGATGATTGACAGCAAAGGAGTCCATCACTCAATAAAGGTGGAAAAGAACATAAATGATGCATCACACTACTTTCCAACCTATGAGCAAAGTCAGACAGGGCACTGGAAAATTAAAACAGTGTTGAATGAAAAATAGGATATTATGCATTGTTGTAGAGCAATTTCAGCTCATGAATTTATAAAGGTGCTAAATTGTTATCTAAATAAAAAGGAAGATAAATTTTACAATTCCCTAATTAACTCCTTAAGGGCACATCACTGACACTTGAAGACCAAGCCAGTTCTAATGTGCCCCACTGAGTAAGCGTGCTGCCCAGTGTCTCCTTATGGTATCTAAAATTGCCGGGACAGTACTGTTGAGCATGCCAAGAATTTCAAAATGGAAGGGACAAGGAAGAGTTCTTCATTGAGGGGACTCAGCATTTGGGATTCTCATTCCTTCAGCAGCTATTTTAGGATTTCATTCAAACTGGGATGAGTAGCTTGACCTATATAATCCCTCAGCCATGCAAAAATATATAGAAAAAATAATTATTCAAAAGCTCTGTGAAGCAAATGGAACCACAGAGTCCAAGCATGTCCAAGCAGCTCCCCACAAATTCCAGTTGTGTTATGCAGCATGAACAGGTGTGAAGGTCCTAAAAGACAACCAAAGTAAGGGATTTAGTCCTCTAACATCTCTGATCCCAACCAGATGCATGGAGTGACCACTTCCATGACGCCCTACAGCCTTCTACTGCAGCCATAACTTCTTGTTAGGACCAGTAGCCATGCTCTGTGCCAGCAACCAACACCTGCACTCTGACTCCGTGGAACAGAGTCACAATGTATATCAGGGATTAATGCTACTTCAGCATGAACCTTCTGCTAAACAGTTCTCTTGTGGTCTTTCCACAATCTACGGATCGGGACCACCTTCCTCCAGCCCACCTACGTCCATGGGTGGTGGGTATCATAGCCTGGAGGAGGCTGTGCCTCCCCAGTAGCCCAGCGTGGCCTGGCCCACACTCTGCCCCCAGGTCACCACCTCTTGTTTCCGCTCACCATGGCTCCGGTCTCCCTTTTGTGGGGTGGTCCTGGCTCGGGCTGCGCCCTTTTGGTGCTCCAGGGCTGGGGGGATTGGGGAGGCTGTAACTGTACCACCCGCCCTCTTGGTGCTCTAGTGATGGGGGTCTGTGGCCATGATGCCCACTCTGGGGCTGTGGGGGAGGCTGGGGATGTTCCAGGGCTGCGGGCAATAACCTGGGACAGGGGCCAGTGGCTGCAGTGGGGAGAGGGGCTCTGGGCTCCAGCAGGGGAGTGGCGACATGGAAGGGGTGGGGACTCTGGAGGAAGGGGTGGGGCTGGGGGCTAGCCTCCCCCAGCGGTCGGTTCAAGCGCTGCCCATGGCTATATCCACAGGATCATATCAGTGCAAGTTCATTGGATGAGTATTGTACTTTGTATGGACCAAAGGAGCTAATTAGTAAAGAACATTTTCAAAAGTTAAGGATTACAGAACAGAGAATTAGTATTTAGACAAATGATCAGAGATACTGGTGGACAGAATGGTTACTTATTGTAACTGTGGTTCTTTGAGATATGATGCAGACTTAGTGGTATGCGCGCCCAGCACACTGGAGCCAGAGACTTTTGCCTACCAGTACCTGTAGAGGGGAGGCATTTGTGACTCATGGCTGTGGCTCCTCCCCTGGCTCTGTGAGGGAACCTTCCCCAACCCCCTCCCCTCAGTTCCTTCACAAAGAAAGCCCATTATAGGATACTCCGATGCAGAAGGGATGGAGGGTAGGTCATGGAATACATGTCTGCATCACATCTTGACGAACCACAGCTACAATAAGTAACCATTTCTTCTTGGAACAAATGCAGACATGTATTCCATTTAGATGACTCGCGAGGAGTACCCCAATCTAGAGGCAGGGTTTGGAGTCTATGGCAATAGGGATCTCAGGACTGCCCTTCCAAGGCCTGTATCCACTCTAGAAGATGTGTTAATAGCATACTGGTCTGTAAACATTTGTATGGACAATCATGTGGCCACTCTGCATATGTCCAATATGGAAATGTCACTGAGAAATGCTATTGACATCACTTGCACCCTCGTGGAGTGAGCCTGTATCTGCTGAGGAGGTGTAGCAGAAGCTCTTTCATGTGCAGTCTTGATACAGGATGTTCTCCAGCTAGAGATAGTCTGTGCAGAGACTGCTTGCCTCTAGCAGTCTGCATATAACATGAACAGGTGCAGTGAATCATGAAGTGGTTTAGTTCTGTCAAGATAAAAAGCTAGACATTGCCTGATATCCAGGGTATGGAGATGCTATTCCTGCAAGAAAGAGTGCAGCTTAGGGAAAAGCACAGGTAAATACACTGCCTGATTCAGATGAAACTGAGAGACCACCTTGGACAAAAACTTTAGGTGTGGTTGCAGCATCACCTTGTCCTTGGAGAACTGAGTGTAAGGTGGCTTAGGCGTGAGAGTCTTCAACTCACAAACCCTTCTTGTCAAAGTGATGGCTATCAGGAATTCAGTTTTCTGAGACAGGCGAGGCAGTGGAAAGGAACAAAGGGCTCATATGTAGGGCTAGAACCATGTTTAGGTATCACAGGGAAATTGGTTCTTGGCTCATAGGATGTAAGTGGAGAAACCCTTTTAGAAATCTCATCACCACAGCATTGGAAAAAAACTGAATTCCCTTAAATAGGGGAATGAAACACTGATATTGCTGCCATATGCACTCTCAGTGAACTGAACACAAGGCCTGATTTCTGAAGATGAAACAGGTATTCCAAGATGTCCTGGATGGAAACCCCTGTTGGTTGGGTCCTATGGGCCAAGGACCACACTGAGAATCTCTTCCATTTGACTAAAGTAGGCAGTCCTAGTGGTGGACTTCCTACTGTTGAGTAGGACTTGTTGGACAATCTCCACGCACTGCTCATCCTCTTCATTCAGCCAGGCAACAGCCATGCCATAAGGTGCAGGGATCTAATTGCAGGATGGAGGTTGAGGCTGTGGTTCTGAGTGAGCAGGTCAGGATGGAGAGGAAGTGGTATGAGAGGGTTGAATTGACGGGGCAAGGAGATCTGAGAACCGGCACTGTCTTGGCCAAGCTGGAGCAACAAGGATGAGCGTGGCCTGATCTGCCTTGAGCGTGACAATGACCTAACCAATGACCCGAATAGGTGGAAAGGTGTGCAGAAGAGTCGAGTGCCAGTGGAACATGTCAGTGAGGGAGCCCAGACTGAGGCCCCCTCAACAGCAAAATACACTTTCTGTTTTCCTTCATTGCAAAGAGACCCTGGAGGACACTCTCCTTCTGGGACCACATGTGGCTCAGGGAGAAGACGCTGCTGAGTTGGTCCACCAGATGATTTTGCACACCCAGCAAATGGACTGCTACAGGAGTGATGACTCCGTCAATGCAAAATTGCCACAGGTTGATTGTCTCCAGGCAGAGTAACCTGGAATATGCCCACACCTTGTTTGTTCCCATAGTATATTGTGGTGGTATTGTCAATGAAGATGTGAACCGTTGTGTGTCTGATGTGGTCCTGGAAGGCACAACATGCACTGTGAATGGACCAAATTCTCCACACATTGATATGGAGTGAGGCTTCCTGTTCTGACCACTGGTCCCGCACCAATGAGTCCACATGCAGACAGTCATGGAGGGCTGAGATTGCAGACTATGGCAGAGCTGTTGAATTACCTAGAAGCAGTCGGTTGGCAAGAATATTCTTCCTCATGGAATCTAACAGGACCTCAATTAACTTGCTTTTTTGAGGGAAGCCAATGTTGATTTTGTGGTGTTTACTATGAATGCTAGACAGTCGAGCAAATGTAACATGGTGTCAATGTGTGCAACATCCTCCTCTCTGGAGCTGCCTGTTAGTAACCAGTCATTGAGGGACAGGCAGATGTGGATTCCCTTTCTCCAGAGATATGCCAAGACCACTGCCATGCATATGATGAAGACTTGGGGGGGCAGAAGAGAGGCCCAATAGGAGAACCATATGCTGAAAGTAGTGTTCTGCTACCACACAATGAAACTTCCTGTGGCTCAGTAGAATTGCCATATGAAAGTAAGTGTCCAGAGCAGTGAACCAGTCATTCTGAGACAGTGTGGGGAGGATAGCCAATAGTGACCATGCAGAGTCTCATATACTTGATTAATTTGTTGAGGCTGTGAAGGTCAAGAATGGGTCTCAACCTGTCCTTGGATTTTGGTGTTAGGAAGTACTAGGAGTAAAAGCCATGGCCCCGGTGTTCCAGCAGAACTTCCTCCACTGCTCCCAATTTCAACAGAATGCTAACCTGCTTGATGAGCAATGCCTCATGAGAAGTGTCTCCTAAGAGGGACGGAGTGGAGGTGGGAAGGGGCCATGGTGAGGTAGTGGATTGTATAGCTCAATCTGACGGTGTCCAGCTGTCAGAGGTAAATTGAATCCCAAGCATTGTAAAAGCAGGCCAGCCTGTCCCTAAATAGAGAGGGTGGAGTAATGCCTGGACCAGTGCTCTGGACTAAGAAGTCAAAGTGGGCACTTAGACATCACTGAGGAAGGGTGTGTGGAGTGTCCAAAGCCTGAGCCCAACTACTTCCTCTTTTGGGATCTATCCCTCTTTCTATAGTGGTCCAGCTGTTTTGAGGGGAAAGGTTGCACAAAAAAATTGTGGGTGATACTGTTGCTGTAGCTTTGCCCCATAGTGGCATCTTTACGAAGCCAGCACTCAGACTCCCAAGGATCTCACAGTAGCCCTGGAATCCTTGAAGTGTCATCAGTGTCACCAAAGTGTCATCAGCCTTGTCTGAGAACAAGACTCGGCCACCAAAGGACAAGTCTTCAATGTCCTACTGGCTATCCAAAACAATACCAGAGTTGTGCAGCCAGGAAGACTTCCTCATAGTTACTACTGAGGCCATGACCCTGGCCAAGGTGTCTGCAATGTTAAGGGCAGACTGCAGGGACATTTGGCCACCAAGCAGCCTTCCACAACAAATGCCCAAAATTCCTTGTGTGAAGCCTTGGGCAACTGGTCCTCGAATTCAGCCATGGCTAGCCAGTTGAGGAAAGCATTCTTGGACAGCAAAGCTTGTTGATTTGCGATCCTCATCCGTAGGGATGATGACAAATAGATCTTCCTGCCTAGAAGTTACAACCACTTGGAGTCTCTCACCTTGGGGGTAGACTTGAACCTACTGTGCCAGGCCCTGTTGTTGACTGATGTTATGATCAGGGAATTCAGGGCTGGGGGGGAATAGAACCCCTCAAATCCCTGCATGGAAACAAAGTAGTGCTTTCCCATGCACTTAGCCACTTACGGTACAGAGGATGGTGTACTCCACAGGGCTCACACTGGCTCGAGGAACACATCATTGATCGAGGGAGGCTGTAAAATGTCACCAGTTTGTGTGTTCTCTCTTGGAGAAACACAGCTCGGATTCCCAGGGATTCGGCTACGTGGCATAAAGGTGCTGGGACACCTTAAAATCCTCCAGAATAGAAGGGGAGGACAAACCAAGCAGCATGGCATCATCTGATGATGAGGATGAGGGTCTCAGGTGAGTCACAACCAGCTCTCACTCCCATGAAGATGTACTTGGGAGGGAGGACTCTGGTGGCTCTGGAGGGAGGAAGACTACTGATGCATGGGCTTGTGGTTGATCAGTAGCCACCATCATTGACCTGGTGGGTGACCTTGGCTTTTCTGCAGACAAAATTAGCCCAGTTCCCTCAGCCTCTCCTCGTAAGTCATGTGCCCCAGTCCCCTAATCATTTTCGTTGCCCTGTGCTGGACTCTTTCCAATTTGTCCACATCCTTTCTGTGGTGGGGGGCCAAAAACTGGACACAGTACTCCAGATGTGGCCTCACCAGTGCCGAATAGAGGGGAATAATCACTTCCCTCAATCTGCTGGCAGTGCTCCTACTAATGCAGTCCAATAAGCCATTAGCTGTCTTGGCAACAAGGGCATACTGCTGACTCATATCCAGCTTCTCGTCCACTGTAATCCCCAGGTCCCTTTCTGCACAACTGCCACTTAGCCAGTCGGTCCCCAGCCTGTAGCAGTGCATGGGATTTTTTCTGATACCAGCTCCAACGCCTCACAAGGAGGGGAGTGGTGCCGACAGACATGAGGGTTCAGCGCTCACCCCATCAGAGGGGCTATATGTGGTGCAGCCATGGAAAAATCCTGGATGAATGGTGAGGTCAGGACCAAAACGCAGAGGAAGTCTGTGGCTGCCTGGTACACTGATGACATGGAAACAATCAGTACCAGCATCTCCCTCATTGGTACTGGACTCAATGGACACCTGGAAGCCAGTGCAGGGGGTTTGCTCTTCCCATTCAGTACTGGGGAAGGGTCAGAGATACCTGAGCCACCGCATGTGCTAGAACCATTACTGGGCCAGAATGGGCTTTTCCTAAGGGAGGCAGAGTAGTCGCCCTGTGACCTGGAGCAGTCCTGATTGATCTTATGAGACCTCTTCCTAAGAGCGACGATGGAGAATAGCTCCTCCACCTTTTCAGAGAGGTGCCTTCCCCAGAATGAGTGGTGGCAGTGTTCTCTAAGACCAAGGGCAATCTTTGGCCCAAGAAGGCCCTTGATATCAGATCAGGATGCCTGTCCTGTTCAAGCAGATGCTGCTTGAGACGAAGGTCCCGTGCCACCTGAGTCCACTTCTTGGACAATCTACAGATCAAACAGCACTCTATAAAAAGTGGGCCAGGCCGAGAGAAAGCAAGAACCATATGTGGAGGTTGCTGTTGGGGATCACCCCTCCACAAGAAGGATAATGTTTAAATTATCTGTCTGGTAACTACCATTAGACACCATCTAACAACTAACACTGTCTTACTGTATTACTGACATTACTATATAAAATAAAATATGCTAAGACTAAATTTGAGGTGGTTAGACTACAACCACACAGAAGTCCAACTCCAGCCACAGGCTGACGAAAGGAATTGAGGGGGGGTCAGGGAGGTGCCACCTCCTATAGCCAGGGGAGGGGCCACTGCCATGAGCTACAAGTGCCACCCCTCTATGGATACTGCTAGGCAAAAGTCTCCGGCACTGGCCCGTGGGGCATGTACACACCTACGTGAAATACATGTCTGCATCTACTTGAAGAATTTTTTTTTACTGTGGTGTCTTCACAATTATTGTTAGATTCAATAGAACATTTTCTTGTCTCCACTCTCCACCCACCATCCAGCAAAGTACCTTATGCGATGCTGCTGCAAGGCCACCTACAGGAATCA
The DNA here is from genome assembly GCF_965140295.1 of Lepidochelys olivacea. NCBI lineage: Eukaryota > Metazoa > Chordata > Testudines > Cheloniidae > Lepidochelys > Lepidochelys olivacea. Next base: position 139,790,460 of record NC_140412.1, on the reverse strand, counting down.
GGAAGCAAAAAAATTATCAACTACATCCACCACTTCACCCACCAATATACAAAACCTCTACCCCTTGCCATCAAACCCTTCCCCATATCATGGTGGAGTACTTATTAGAGGAAAGAAAGATAAGAAACAATGGGACAGAGGAGATGATTATGAAAGTTACAATTACCAATAATTTACCCCTTCCATATTGGTTTTTCCCCATCTTTCAGAGTACCTTAAACAATGTTGATGTACAGAATAGCAAGTGAATTGGTGGCTTATCAATACTGTATTGCCTGCTGAAAATGGCTGCTAAAAGGTCTATCTCCAGGGGAGAGCAGATAAAGCATGAAATGGGTATTGATCCTGAAAATCTGACCAAATGGTTCTTATTGTCCACAAATACTGATGGCAAGGGTGGAGTTAGATTTTACATACCAGTGTGACTGTCAGTCTTTTTACCTTCTCTTTCATGGTAGATGGCTTGGAAATATCACAGTGTAAGGCATTTAACAGAACAGAATGGCATGGGAGAAGGAAGATGATTGTGACATATTCAATTACAACCTTCCCCAGCCAATTAATAGTATTATTGTGCATTACTATGATGGATCCTGTTATTGCTATCGCAATGGAGATTGTCAGATCCAAGCATAGTTTTCTAATGAAGACTAATGCAGTGATGACCATGTATCCTGTTCCTGAGGTCTATTGTATGAGAAGCTCATTACTAATAAGAGTCTATCATCATTTCTTTTTGTAACCTTGTTTGGGAGCATGTTGCTTCTTGGGGTACCCAGGACTGTGAGTCACCTTACAAGAGTGATGCTAATTACATCTATTGGGATTATGTTGAAACATTCTGTACAATGGTGTTTTAGCCTAGCATAAACTGTTGATTTTTTGGACTTTACTCAAAGTGAGAAGAATTGCTAGCTTCTCTCTCAGATTTCAAAGTTTTACTCATTGTGTCTTTTTAATCAAGATTATGCATTGTCCTATATTCATTAAAAATAAAAACACTATCTTGTCACTGAAATAACTGAATTTCTCACCAGATTAACCTCCTGCTGTAACGAAAATCACTATGGAACAGACCAGCTAGCCCTGTTTTCATAACCAAATGGAAAGGAAAAAGGGTAAAGCTAGAGACAGATGGAAAGTTTTATCTGCAATCCATTAAAAACAGATAATTGTAGGCTGTGTTCAAATTTTAGTGCTACAACTCAAATAGTCAGAAATTAAAGTTTTTTGGTTATACATGCAGCTCTACAATGGAATGAGCACCCACACACTCCACAGACAGAAAGCGAACTCTGGAACACAAGATTTGCTATGCCTCATCAGACCACTGCTCCATCAAGTAAGAAGGGAGTCTGGGGAATGAGCAGCCTGGAGGCCACGATGGCATGCTGGAGCAGGGAATAGGGATGGGGCAAAGAGGTAGAAGCCCAACAATGAGGGGAGGCAGAATGGGTTAGGGATGGAACAGAGGAACAAAGGTGAGGCAGGTCTGGCCATGGGAAGCAATGGAGAAGCCATGAAGTGCTGGAAGGCAGAATCTGAGAGACAAGACCAAGAGGCAATGGAAGATGGCAGGCAGAGAAGAGGCTGAAGCAAACACAAAAAAAGCAATGGCTACTGCAGCCAACTGGAGTATTTCCTTTCTTCTGAGAGAGGCTGTTACAATTAATGCCAAAGAATGTAGTGAAAGTAACTTTTTTTAATTTGCTTATGGACGCTTCACTATTACTCTCAACATGAACAATTTGGAGATGAAGATGTGATTAAAACATTTTAAACTCTCCCCCACAATCTTTGAACCGAAAGGTGAAGCAGAGCAGAAAGTGTTCTTTCAGCAGTGAGACTGGGCTATTCTTTGATGGGGATACAGTCAGCTTAGCACGTATGTGGAGAATTTGAAAGTTTTTAGAATCAAGTGACAGAGTTAGGCAGATAGTGCCAAAAAGAGATCTCTATTTGGCCCAAATGCATTTGCTTTACTAAAACAGCTGATGGCACTAGGAAAAACAAGTGAATCTTTCAAGTGTTGAGATTTTTCTTCACTTAAGAAAATTGTCTTAACTGAAATACAATTTATATGAAAAACATGTAGGTAAAAAGAAATCTAAATTTATAGGAAGTTAAATGGACATAAGGAATAATTCAAAATATAGCTTTTCTAAAGGATCTTATAGCCTGCTCATCACCATAGTATTAAATTATGTGGCCAATACTGATCATGTGTTGTTTGTTCTCTATCTCATGCTCTCCCCAGGGGCAGATTGTGTGTGCAGTAAAGCATTTTGATTTAATAAGGTTTCGTTTTTAAAATACGTACGCTCTACTATGTGTTTGTTAGAGAAGGTAAGGTCAAAAGAAATGCTCCTTGCACTTGTTAGAGCAAAAGGTTTGTGTTGGTCGTTGGTTCCACAGCCTTGGGCAAGCCCTGGAGATAATTCTCTCTACTATGGAAACAAGTTTGAGAAAAGATGAAGATGGGTCACCAGCTCAATCAAATACCTATTAATTAGCTAAGTGCCTGCTCAGATACAGACCAATGGCTAAAGTATGTGTGCCAGTTAACTTAGATGTGCAGCTGTGCACACCACCACCCACGTAAGGCTCATTACCATGTACTAATAGCCAGTGATGAGCTGCCAAAATCTTAACAATGGGTTCCCTCCTCACCCCACAAGGAGGTTGTTGCCCACCCCCTCCCCCCAGGATTCCTGCCCTATCCAACCCCCCGACATTCCTTGATGCCCCCCCAGGACCCCATCCCCATCCACCACCACCCCCCGTCCCCTGACTGCGCCCAGAACTGGGCAGGAGGGTCTCGTGGGCCACTGTAGTGGGTGCCCACCCCAAGAGCCAGAGGCACCTGCTGGGGGGGAGGTGGTGAGTCCTGGAGATGCTTACCTGGGGGGGAGGTGGTGAGTCCCGGAGATGCTTACCTGGGGCAGCTCCCAGGAAGCATCCGGCAGGTCCCTCTGGCTCCTAGGGGTGGGGGAGCGTAGCTAGGGGGAGAACAGGGGGAGCGGCCGCTCCCCCACTGATCACATCAAAAGTGGGGCCTTAGGCGCCAACTCCCTGGGTGCTCCAGGGCTGGAGCATCCACTGGGAAAATTTGGTGGGTGCAGAGCACCCACCGGCAGCTCCCCACCCCGCGCCCAGCCCCAGATCACCTCACCTCTGCTCCGCCTCCTCCGCTGAACATGCCGCGCTGCTCTGCTTCTCCGCCCCCTCCCCCGGCTTCCCGCAAATCAGCTGTTAGGCGGGAAGCCTGGGAGGGCTGAGAAGCAAGCAACAGCTTCCCGCTCAGGCCGAGGGTGGCGGAGGTGAGCTGGGGCGGGGAGTGGTTCCCCTGCACCCCCCGCTCCCTGGGTTACCTGCTATGGCGCGGGCGGCCGTCCTCACGCCCGCCCCCTGCCCCAGCTCACCTCCGTCTCCCTGGGCCTGAGCAGGAAGCCGCCGCCTGCTTCTCAGCCTGCCCCAGCTTCCTTTGCGAACAGCTGATTCGCAGGAAGCCTGGGGGGGCGGAGAAGCAGAGCAGGGTAGCGCGTTCAGGGGAGGGGGAGGAGGCGAAGGTGGAACGGAGGTGAGCTGGAGCCAGGGGTGGGGCGGGGAGCTGCCGGTGGGTGCTCTGCACCCACCAAATTTTCCCCTTGGGTGCTCCAGGGCTGGAGCACCCATGGAGTCGGCACCTAAGGTGCCACTTTTGGCCGGTTAAATTTAGAAGGCCTTTTAGAACCGGTTGTCCCTCGCGGAACAACCGGTTCTAAAAGGCCTTCTAAATTTAACAACCGGTTCTAGCGAACCAGCTCCAGCTCACCACTGCTAATAGGTGCAAGCACAATTTCACACAGCATGAAAGGCTTTTACAGAATTGCCTAGGCCCTCTCACTACTGTCAGCATGGCTTCTGCTGTTGCTACTGCTGGCCCCAAAAGAAAACCAAACTGACATTGTCTACCACTGAGGTTCTATAAATTAAAAGGAAACTGGGGACCACAGCAAGGAACTCAGTTCCTACTAGAAGGACAGAATTTGGGAAATTGCTAGATAGGTAAATACTTTGAGGGATAACAGAAGCCTACTGAGGATTTAGAAAGAAGATAGAGATTCAAAAGAGATATGCTAAAAATAAGCCTGCTGACTGGCAACAATTTGGCCAGGGTCAGTGAGGGCACATTAGCAAGCAGGCGTGGGTGGCTTACCGGTATATTATTTCCACTGTGGTATGACTGGAGATTAGGTATCATGACACAATACACAATTTAAGTGTTCTATGTCTTCACTTCATGCTGGAACAACACATGTAGCCATGTAGACATGTTGTAACTGTATGTACTTTGCTACCCCATGCCTCTATGTTATCGTATGGTTTTACACAGTTCCCCATAGTCATAGCACCCATATCTACGGGGATGGGATACATCCAGGAGTATCATTATAATCTCAGTCACGAACATTCCCCCATCAGAGCCATCACACGGTCTCCGCTCTAGCCATGGTGTTTGGGGCCATTGTCCAATGGGGGTGTTCGAACATAACCAAATATCTGGTCATGGCCAATGGTGTTCTATACCTATGCAAAGTCCTAATTACCTATGGGTATGTGATGAATAGTATTGTTTCAGGAACAAGCAAACCTGGCTACCCCCTCAGATCCATTGTCCATATACTCAGAGAGAGGATACCCAACAGTGGCCAGTACCAGAACATTCAGAAGATGGTACAAGAAGCACTGTAAGGTTTTCCCCAGGGGAAGTTTCTTCCTAACCCTGCCTGTCAGAAGTCAGTTTATGCCCTGAAGTGTGATCATGTATATAGTTCCACAGTTAGTTTTACATAGCAGATAGTTATTTCCAAACAATGGATCTAAAAGGATAGATATGTGAGGCTTCAGTGTTCAACACTTACACTGCATCAGGAAACGACTGGCACTGCTGCAATGTATTCACTGTTCACTAAAGCCAAAACTTGCCTCTAATTTTGGGCACTGCATTGTTTTTGTGCTTGATGTAAAAGGCTTGATTTTCAGCTCAAGTTAACAGGAGCTGCCGGTGTTCAGCACCTTGGAAAATTCAATCCAAAAGTGTCTCAAGTAACCCAGTTTTGGTGCACAGAAATAATACTCATTTGTGAAAGTTTTGGTCCAAGATTATTTGTACAAGACACTGTTTTTTCTCCCAACAATCAGTACAACACCTGTATTTTTTATGACATTGACATTAGCTGCCAATATTCATCCCTTGGATGCCTTGATTGATAACATCACAGTAAGATAGTATTTGATATTTCAAGGATGGTTTCCTGTGCTGATAAGTGACAGCTCAAAGTCTCCACTCAGCAGCACAGCACCCTCCCAGAGCTCTGTAGCCAGAGTTCGGGGTAATCACACACCAGAGTCAGAATTCATCCCCCCAGATATTCTTATGTAGTGGGATACTTGTGTACTGCCCCAAGCATGAAGATACATACAACTGAAACTATATTGACTAGTTCTGAGGATAGCATTGTGATACTAATCTTTATATTGCAAGGTTACTGACTGATGAATACCAAGTGATGTCTCAAAATGCTCTCTGGAAGGAGCCCATAGTCCAGCAGATTCTCCATAATCATGACTTCTCAGGGCCCTTCCATCTCCTCAGAGACAATGGGCTGTTGGCCAAATACATATCTCAGAAACATGTGCTTGTCTGTTAGCTCTAGAAAGTCAATATGCTGCCTATGCCCTACTTCCTAATATCTCATTTGCCTCTGATTAGTCAGGTTCATTAGTTCTCCCTGTGCATCTGGCATCTAGGCTTCCAGTTTCCACTATATGTTCATCCCAGGAGCTGCCCTTTCACCATGAAAGGGGGGTCCAAACCATTTACACTTTACAGATACCAATACACAAATATCACAACTAGCAGCAAACATCAGATTCTCCACATCTGTACTCAAATGTGTATCTCCCAAATAATTTTCTGGAAAGCTCAATTTTGAGCATGCACAAGTTCATGAATATATGTACACAGGGGCACCTAACCTGTCCTCTTGAAAAGTGTGCTTACATTCAGTCATTCCTAGGCAAACAAGCTGTGCACAACCTTTAGAAAACCTGCCCCTTAATTGTTCTGCACCTATGTTTCCCCATCTGTAAAATAATTAGTCTTCACTTTAGAACGCACTTTAAGAACTTTTCATCTGAGGATCTATATGAGCACATAATATTAATGTAATGCTTGTCTAAGTTCCCAGCCTGAAAAAAAAATGTGGTTAAACTTTTCAGACTCTACGTAAAGGCCTGTTATTTTCATTGACAAAGACCCATTTTTCAATTAAAGTCTTCTCCACTGTCAACTCAGAACTGGTCTTCCTTCTGTTTCCATTTATTTGAATTTATAAATTCCTGAAAAGGTGAAGAGAGTAGTGATAACGTACACCAAGATGTTCAGAGGAAATGTCATACAGTATTACTCATATTGGTCTTTTTAATATACCTGTAAGCATAACAAATATGCTCTTGTTTTGCAGGATTGCTAGGCTAACTGCACTCATTATACTTTAAATTAGTAATGTTCTTCCTCTTAATATCCAAAATGTGTACAAAGAATCAATTGCACTGATTGTGTTACAGACATCAGAAAGGGCTTACTATTAGAATATTTTATTTCTCATATGAGGTCCTCATTAATTTATGAATAATTGATATACTTTACTGTTTTGCTCCATGAATAACAAGTGCACTGTGGGCTCTTTTAAATTGGTCATCATTGATTATGAATCTTGGCCATGATATTTTTCATATAGCTTTATTTGAATAATAGATAATCTTTTCATTGTTTTCTTTATATTAATATTTAATACCTTGGCAATGAAGTCTATTGCTGGAGCTCAAGCATGGGTCTCATTACAGAAACACCCCTTGTTGACCAACAGTATTTCATGACCAAAATTTGCATTGTCCTAAACAATTATTTTCAGCCTAGCACATAGAAAAGCAGCTTGCAGCTGATTATGGTGACTAAGTAAAGCACAATTCTGTACTGGGCATTCAAGGACCAATTTCATGAATTTTTAAATATTGCATATTGCCTCAAATGCAAACAGTGTAAAGTGATTTTTCCACTGATTAGATGTCAGGATCTGGCATATAATTATTTATACAGTGCCATTGCTGTAAACTGCTTCAGTTCCAAACAATGTCAATGTTGCATGTTGGTTGTCATACCTGCCATTCCCTCCGAATCTGATGACAACTCTACTTTGTTATGTTTAAGTGGGGGTCTTACCCTGCAAGGAGCTGAGACCCTAGTTTATTTACAGAGAGAGAAAGAGCATTCAGCACCTTGAAAAAATGTAAGCTATCAAGGACTCAGGTGTGCCAAGTTCTATTTACAGCAATGGCACTGTATAAATAATTATATGCCAGATCCTGACATCTAATCTTAGATTTATTCAATCCATACTCAGTGATTTTCAGGTCTTCAGCAGCTGTAAAGATCAGGTCCCTTATTTATTTTAGGTACTTACATACAAATTTGAAAGTTTTGCCATTACTGTACATTTGAAGCAGCATAATGCATGATGGGTGTCAGTAGAAAATATTTATATAATCCAGTGGCAAAACCCCCCACAAAACCCGGTGTTAACATAGAGTTAAGGTTGCTTGGTAGAGTGTCATCTCCTTGCAGAACACTGAGTTGAAAACCAAAAAACAATTTTCTCAAAACCAGGAAATGCAGAGCTAATTCTGCCTGCTTTCAGCAGTGCCCCAATTAAACTGTCTGTAGGAACCCCTCGGTCAAGTCTTCCCAAATTTGGATCACTAACGCTGCACTCACAAGGCACACATTTAACACACTCAGAGTAACCATTTGGATTTTAGAGAACTTACAAGAGTCAACTATTAAAGCACTTAGTGGGAATAGAAATCCTTTAGATTTGTGTGTATGTGTGTATTGACGCATGCACACTGTAAAAAACAAGGTACTTAAGAAAATAACATTCTCGCTTTGGGTCCCCTAACATTTTAGTCAGTACCATTCACTATCTTGGGTAAAACTCAAATTGAGACCATTTGGGTCCGTAGCTCATCTTTTTTAAAAATAGCAATTTTTTTTCAGGGCTTATATCTTTAGAACCCCTGGTTCAAGGGACTCCACATTTGAGTCACTAACCATACCTGGCACCCTCCTGTCACACTGAAATTTCAAAGAAATCCAACAGTGTGTGTCAGTTTTAGAGGACTTAGAAAAGTTCACCATTAAACAGTTGTTATGATGCAGCACTCCCACACCATTACAGTGTAGCACATATCAGAGTTCAGGGCAACTACACCTGTCTTGCCCCTCTGGTCCAGTGAGGGCTCCCAGTATTAGGCTTCCAGCTCTCTAGTTGCCATCTCTCTTGGGCAGAGACAGGAATCTTTGCTTCCTGACAGGTATTTCCAGGCTGCACAGCTCCCTGCCTATACTATGAATTTCTTAGCAAAGTCAACTGCCTAAGCAGCCTGCTTTACTTTTCTCCTCAGAGACAGTAATCGCCACAGTTCAGTTACCACACAGCAATTTCTAAGCAAGCATATTTATTTTAAGGTAAAATCATTGCAGAGAAAACTTCCTAAAACAATAAAAGAACCTACACACATTTTAATAAGCCTAAAAGAGATCACCCGAACTCTAGCAAGGGTTCTGGCCAGTGAACAGTCCTTCAAAGTCCTTCAGACTGGAAATAAGGTGTAAATTAACAGTGAGGGTAATTAAACATTGACACAATTTATGAAGGGTCGTGGTGGATTATCCATCACTGACAACTTTAAAATCAAGACAGGGTGTTTTTCTAAAAAAGCTATGCTCTAGGAATTAGTTTGGGAAAGTTCTATGGCCTGTGTTATGCAGGAGGTCCAACCAGATGATCACCATGGTCTCTTCTGGCCTGGAATCTGTGAATCTATGCATCCTCACCAAGGGTTTTTTCTGTGTTCTGTGCTTTGGCTCATAACCTGTGAGTTACTCCTTTATGCAAGCTGGGCCTTTTGATTCTGGGAATACGACAAAGTTCCCCTTCCCCAGGGCAAAACACTTCAAAAGTTCAAGTCTGGAGGTGGGCATTTGCATTCCCCTTCTCCCAAGCGTTTCCTAGGAAACCTACTCAACTAACAGTTCATTCTTGTCTTAGCAAACTATTTAAAAGAGTCCACTGAAGCTCAGAACACAGCCCAAGGTTTACATTAGTCAAGTCTACTAGACAAAGTTACATACAGTCCCATAATAGCACATGAACATTTTCATTTTTACTACAATGAGTTCTTAAGATATTTAAACTTAATTCAATAAGGTTTAACTTAATTCAGTCCAGGATATTGCAGAAAATTGCATAACTGTCACAAGCACCGCTGGTATACATGGTACCTTATAAGCATTCCAGAATCTAGACTCCCTGCGTTCAAAGGCTTGCAATGTGAATAGATGAAATAAAGCCAAAGGAGGAGAGAAAGGATGCGTCACAAAAGCAAAACTGAGCAGTAACATTCAAGTTGCATACACTACAGGGAACATATCTAAATCTGGTACATAGCAGAGCTGGAATCTTACTGATTAAGCCCCTGAAATAGTACCATACAAACAAAATTAGAGAGAGAATAGTATGGCCATTTTATAATCTACACACTGACAAATTATAGTAAGTGAGGTGATGATTTTAAAATCTGTTTGAGCTTTGTACTGAAGATTTGACCCTAATGCTTTTAACACTTGTTTGCTATTCTGAAAAGATGATTCACAACTGTTCATCTACCAATGCCTTACTCTATTGTCCTGAATGGATACTTTGGAAATGTTTGCAGAGTAGAATACACAGCTCAATTTCCAGAGCATGTAGTATGGACAAAGGGTGAAACTGACCCCTAGGGCAGTGGGCTTGTATAAGACCTATACACCTTTTAAGCCACACTTAAATCCTATTTTGAAAGCTTGAGGCATAAACTTTGTACTGCCCACTCTGCCCAGAGGTAACAGAGGTAACCCTAGAACACTTGCTGCAGCATTCTTTCCCCATATTTATTATTTGTGCCAAGAACTCTTCTTTCCTGCAACTGAAGGACAAGTTCTGCATACTACATATGATTTTTGCAGCCGTAATACATTAAAGGGGGAATCAGGAGGTGCTTAGCATGTCTCAGGATATAGCCCTAAATTTTATCTTAACCTCTCTTAGACTATTTGTTTTTCACTTTCCTATCTGCAAAATAGGTACGACAACATATCCCTCCCTAACTGGGTGTTGAGAGGCTTCATTCATCATATTTTTGACATTCTATGATGAAAGGTACCATGCAGCAGGATTGAAAATCATCTAGAAAATATTAGAATGGACAACCAAAACGTGGTGAAGGAATTCATACTGGGTAGTAGAAACACTCTTTTTACAAAATTGATTAGATGGAAAAATGAGTAGCACCAAATACTCTGTACAATAGGGACTGAGAGCCTGTGTTCCTCAACTGGATAATGATGTTTACTTACTGTTGGATCATATTAAAGAAGTTCTGTATTAAAATCACAAATGAGTTTGATTCCTCATAGTTTAAATTCCAGGGTATTACTAATTAAGAGGTCTCTTGCTTTTTGGTACTGTTTCTCTCCCTCTCTGTCTGAAACTTGCAAGCTGCTAATTGTGTTAGTACATCCTAAGACAGAGTCTGTTCTCAAAGCAGTACTTTGTAACAACAGAAACAGCACACAGAGACTCCCCACACTTCTGTTGCATTTATCTCACTTTGTTAACAATTGTGATTAAAATAGAGATAGCGCATGTATGTGGATTGATGCTTGGTGTGGATAATAACTGAATGATCAGGGAGGTGCCAGCCTAAGAATCCAGAGTCTGTCTGCTGAAGAAGGCGTCAAGTGGAAACAACCAGAGGACCCCTGGAGGGCAGACTGGAATCCACCCAACAGCCTCAAGGATGGGAGAACCGAAGAACAACACGGAGCCGTCAGGAATGTGCCATCTGCTGTTTGATTCAGCAACAGCGTGATGAAGCAATTCCCATAGACTGGCATAGGAATAAATTCCTATAAAAATGGACTCTAGAAACTGAGAACTTTGGGGTCTGATTCTGCAAATCAACTTCCAGGAGCGTCAGATGTGCATCTGACAAGGCCCTGCTCCCTCCTCGTGTCCAGGCCACCTGGCCAGTGGCTTGGCATGAGCAACTCTAAGTCTGGTAACTATGATAACAACTTTGCAGAACCTGTGTGTGTATGAATAAATATGAAATTGAATGGAATGTTATAGCTATAACTAACTGCTTACTATGATTCTTTCTGTATTCACAATAAATGTGGCATTTTGCCTTTTCCCCTTTTAATAAGATCCTGCTGGTTTTTATTTCATTGGTATAACACTTACCACCTCCAACATTGTGTACATCATGGTAACTGCAGCATGAAATCAGAATTTGGAATGAAATCTGGGAATATTCACCTTAAGGTCAGGAGTGATAGTAAAGGAAAAGCGGATGCTGAAAATCAGAGTGGAAGAAAGACCCTGACATTTGCTAACACAGAGAAGCAGAGAAACAGCTAGCTTAGACAAAATTTGTGACCAGGAGCTGAAGGTCTAAACAACTAGAGGTCTAAACAACTAGAGGTCTAAACAACTACATCTGGATCCACCTAGGCATTAGAGACTCTGATGAGGGAGCAAAGGTGGCTTTATGTTAGGTTTGTGTCCCTGATCCTGTGATCTGTCAGGGGCTGACAGGTCTATCTGGTAAGTTAGAGAAGTCACTGGACTATGGCGAACTGTCATTCTAACTCACGACAATTTGCCTCTGGTCTATGGTCAGTATAATGGTGGTGGGTGTGTAACCAAGCCTTCTGTGCTAAAAGGAATCCAATGACTGGTTAAACCAGCTATCTGGCTTCTTAGGACCATCAGAGAAGACCTAACTGAGCCAATGATCTGGCCTTCATACTGCTGATCATAAGTAGAATTCATAAGGCCTATGTAACCCTGTTGTATAAGAGTAGGCAAGGATGATATCAAATAGAAAAGGAGACAAGAAAAGGTAGGCTTGTGCACCTCCCTAGCTGATATAGCTGATTTAATGCATAATCCCTCCTGTAGGGACAGGAGCATTTTCTACACTACTTGGGCATTGCAAACCACTTCATTTTCAGAGGCACGTTTTGCTGGTAGTACACCAAGTCAAAGTTTTCCCCATGAATTTTTCATATTTCTAATGATCAAACTGACAAACCATTTTTATTTTTAAGATTTTCATAATAATTGTTGTAAAACAGTACTTTATAGAAGGGATCTCCATGGCAGCATTGATTTTGCCATTGAGGTCTGAGTCCCTCACTTAATGAAGAAAAATAGAAGAAAGAAGAACTAGATGCAGCAGATCAGTACCCCACTGGGTAACATCCATTGACCCTCAACATGGGAAAGATGGATTAGTTAGACTTACCTTGGCAGACTTCCACATTGTCCTTTTAAAAAAAAAAGCGGCCATGCTGCAATGTCCATTGTCCATTATAAAGGGAAAGAAGCAGAGCAGCTCCCAGGAATACAATCTATTTTGCTAGAGCAGATAGATTTATACATGCTCTTCTTAGATGGGAGCAAGCATGTATCTGTAGGTCCAAGTAAAGGAGTATCCTGGAACCCAGTGTTCATTCTTCCCAAGAGCTGGATAACACCTGACTTATGACAATATTGCTATTAATTATTGCTCCTCCACACAAAAAATTCAATACTTATTGTAATGGCACAGCAGAAACTTTATTTAGCTTACCCTATTGGGAAACCCCCCAAATATCCAGACTCTTTTGGCAGAGAGAAGAGGTGGGGAGGGAAGAAAAGGGATGAGGGTCTCCCTCCTAGACAAAAGTAAGTGGCTAGAAAAATACCTACGCCTTTTCTGCTCTGTAGCTGGCATTGGTGCTATCACCAGTGGTGAATTAGGCATCGCATCTATCTAGTGTAGATTAGGTCTTTCTTGCTGAGTAGGATGTTACACCTGCACTCTGTCTATGCTATCATAGTCACTCTGCTGCTACCACCCATACAGTGGTGCTGGTAACGAAGTATATGCTTGTATATGCTTGACTTTTGCTAGTATAGACAACCATAGTGAGATATGCCTTTTCTACACTGATATATGAACTGCTTTAGCTCCTTTCTAGAAAAAGATTTTTAAAAAGGCTCTTGAAGAATGGTGCCAACACAAAGTCAAAAAAGATCAAAACCAACTATGATTTTTTATTTTACAGTATTAAGGATTTCAAGTATTAATCTGAGACGTAGCAATTGAGGCAGAAAGCAATATTTTCAATGGTGCAAAATTCAGCTTTAATTCAAGCACATGCAAATCCCATTCACTTGAATGAAAATTGCAGCTACTCACACTAGAGTTGAATTTGGGGCTTGGAACATGTTTTGTCCACATGCTGCATCTATTTTTAAATTCAGTTTACCAATAATTAGTGCAATGATACATGACTGTAGTGTGACAAAATTCCTCCTTTACCTTGGTGGGTCTTGTGCTTATTGGCGGATTTGCTCGCCTTGGAGCTTCATGGCAGCCCTGTTTGGCCATTTTCATGAACCCACAGTCCAGGCCAACTCCTCCTGTGTCTGACCAGGAGTTGGGAGGTTTGGGGGGAACCCGGGCCCACCCTCTACTTTGGGTTCCAGCCCAGGGCCCTGTGGAATGCAGCTGTCTAGAGTGCCTCCTGGAACAGCTGTGTGACAGCTACAACTCCCTGGGCTACTTCCCCATGGCCTCCTCCCAACACCTTCTTTATTCTCAAAATAGGACTTTCCTCCTGGTGTCTGATAATGCTTGTACTCCTCAGTCCGCGTTCTCACTCTCAGCTACTAGCGCCTCTTGCTCCGAGCTCCTTACATGCGCACCACAAACTGAAGTGAGCTCCTTTTTAAACCCAGGTGCCCTGATTAGCCTGCCTTAATTGATTCTAGCAGCTTCTTGATTGGCTGCAGGTGTTCTAATCAGCCTGTCTGTCTTAATTGTCTCCAGAAGGTTCCTGATTGTTCTGGAAACTTCCCTGTTAGGAAACGGAACGTCTTTCGCTTGCTCCTCAGCTATCTGCTTTCTATTCTTTCCTACAGCCCCCTGGCCCGGATTTTTCTTACTTTGCACCTGCCTTAGTCCCCCCCCGACCGGGTCAGACGCTTTTTTGTTTTTTCTTTTCATTTTTTGTGTTTTTTTCCGTCTACGTCCTTCGCCAGCCACCCCCCCCACGCCTGCTTTCGGGCGCAGCTATTTGCCTCAGCTGAGCCCCCGGAGGAGGGGGGGGAAGATTGCCGATTTTGCTGTCCGGAGGGGGGAGTGGAAACCCCCAGACCCAGCCGTTTCGCCAGTAGCTCGGACCTTATAGCATTCTTAACATACCGGAGGACTTGGAACACAGCCAACACAGCCGGAGACGGAGATTCCATCGGACAGAAGAAATAATATAAATCATCGTGACGGAGGCCGTAAGACTGAGTAACTTTCTGAATTATGCTCTCGTGGGGGGGAGTTTGACTGTGATTACTTGCGTTTGTGGCGGCACAGGGGGTGTGGCATGGAGACCCCCACCCCCGATCCATCGGTGCCCCTACCCCCCCCATCGTTATTACAACTGTCACGGCCCCCCCGCAGTCTGTCCCTGCTGGCAATCTGCCATCTCCCTTCGGATCCAGCTGTTTGCTTTGAACTTTGCCTTCCGGACCGGACCTAACAACCGACCAACCGAGACTCTTTGGACAAACGTGTGTGGGTCTGCACCCCCCCCCCCCGGATTGCTTATCCCACAACTTGCCCCTTTTACTGGACCCCGATTTTGTTCCCCCCCTCCTCCCAGCCCCCCTCCCTCGGCATTTTTTCCCTTCCCGTCCGCAGCCAGCGGAGGGAGGGGCTATTCTGCCTCCCCCCCCCCTCCTTCCGGTGTCTCCCTGTCTCTCCCTGCTCACAATGGCGGGGAACGAGAGGGGTGAGACTGCTTTAATAAAATTA
Source organism: Lepidochelys olivacea (assembly GCF_965140295.1). NCBI lineage: Eukaryota > Metazoa > Chordata > Testudines > Cheloniidae > Lepidochelys > Lepidochelys olivacea. Next base: position 139,775,451 of record NC_140412.1, on the reverse strand, counting down.
GTTGTCCCTTCCCCACCACCACCCCTGCCCAACCCCCAAGGTCCCCCCCTACTACTATTGTTAAGGTACTTACCACCCCCACTGCTGGGGCACCGGTAGCAGGAGGCACCAGGGTGATTGCTGCTGCTGCTGCACCCACCACCCCCCCAGATTCTAGGAAACCCCCCCCGGTTCGCCAGAAGGGCCAGGGCGGGTGGAAAGGAAAGGGCCCTGCTAAAACCACTGAGCCCTCCATGACAGGGGCTGCCCCCACCGCTGCGGCCTCGTCATCAACCGTGGCGCCCCTCCCAGCGTTTCCCTCCACCAGCTCTGCGATTGTCCCTCCCCCGGCTCCCAGGACGTATGCTCGGGCGGCAGCGGGCTCCCCGCTGCCTGCCGCCTCGTCATCTCGCCCCCCCCCTGCCTCCGCCACCATCACCAGCGGCCGAGGCCCTTTCCCTGCCTTGACCAGGAAGCACGGCGTCCGTTGCCTCCTGGTGCCCGCCTCGCCCCGCGTGGAGACATACGTGCAGGCGTTGGCGAAGGTGGTAGGACCCACGGCTATTGTGGCGGCCTCCAAGATGTATGGGAAGGTCGTTTTCTTCTTAGCCTCGGAGGATGCCGCCCAGGAGGCGGTGGAGAGGGGCCTGACGGTAGGGGGGGTGTTTGTCCCCCTAGAACCGTTAGAAGACCTGGGCGTTCGCCTTGTCCTTACCTCCGTTCCTCCCTTCTTACCCAATGCTGCCCTGTTACCCGCTCTTTCCACCCTGGGGAAATTTGTTTCTGTCATCAGCCCTCTCCCGTTGGGCTGCAAGGACCCCACCCTCCGTCACATTTTTTCGTTCCGCCGGCAAGTGCAGCTTCTACCACCGGCAGGGGCGCGTGACGGAGAGGCGCTTGAGGGGTCCTTTCTAGTCCCCTACGAGGGAGCCCGCTATCGGGTCTTTTATTCTACCGGAGAGGCCCGGTGCTACCTCTGCCGCTCAGCGGGGCATGTCCGCAGAGACTGCCCTTTGGCTCGGGGGGGAGGGGCACCCGAAACCCCCGAGACCCGGCAGGACATCGGCCCCGTCGCTGCCGACGCCCCTGGCTGCCCAGTACCTGAAACCAACCCTCCTCCTACTCGACCCATCGCTGCTCCCGTCCGGGCCCAAGAGATACCTTCCCTACAATGCCCGGGCGAGCAAGGGGTTTCCACCCTTGCTAGTACCACCCCAATAGAGCCCATGGAGGAGGGTGTGGCAAGGATGTTATCGGGTATAAGAGAGGGCCCTCCCCAAGGAGAAGCCCCCGCCCCTCATGTTGCCCCACCACTACCTCCCCGAACCCCTAAACCATCGCCTCCGCCCCCCGACACGACCCCTGCTAACCAACCCCCAGATGATGCTATGGAGGGCTGGACCCTAGTCCAGGGGAAGCGAGGCAAGCGGAAGGCTCGAGCTCCGCTGCATCCACCCGACACGGAAGCCCCCCGGAAGACCAGGAAAGGAGGCACTGCTATCGAGCCTCCCGCCACGGTCGCGAGCGAGATCCATCCGCCGGTGTCGGGAGGGGAAGACGGACTGGCATTGGAGGGCAGAATCCCCCCTCCACGGGAAACCCTCCCCTCCGAGACTTCTGAGGACACCCCTTCTGCCTGGACGCTACCCGAACCCCCCGCAGACCCCGAGGCCGCTGTTGAGGCGGGCCCTAGAGGAGAGGCCCCCGGGGTGGCAGGAGTTGGCCTCTCCTCCGTGTATGCGGAGATTGAGGCCCTAGATTTGACCCCGGTCACCCAGGGAGGGGATGATTTGCTGCCGGCTGGCCTCGAGCTGGGCAGCCTTACCCCAGCCTCCCTTTCCCCATGCTCCCTCCCCCTTTTTGCCTTTCCGGGTGAGCACCCTGCAGAAGGCGGTCCACCACCTGATGCCGTGACCGCTAAAACCACCATGGAGTCAGCACCTAGCATTCTTGGGAGCCCCTCCCCTTCCCCCTTAACCCTTGACTCTGCTCAGGAGGCACTTTCCTTTAGCTGCTCGCCTCCTGCACCCCAGAGCCTTACCCCTGCCCCTGCCCCCACCCCTGCCCCTGCCCAAGGTCCCTCCTCCTGCAATGTTAATGCCGCCCCTGGGGTTATTTCCTTTCCGCCTTTTGCAGACTCCCCCCAGGGAGCAGTCTTTGCACTTTCTAGTCGCAACCCGTTAGGAGTGGCAATTTTTCCCCTGCCATCCCCCTCCACCCCAAGGCGTGAAGTGAATTTAATAACCCCAGCCTGTCAGACGCCCCGTCGGTGGTCCGCACCCTGTCTACCTGCCTTAGCGGACCACGAGGCTGTATTAAGAGGCCCATCAGGGAATACCTTGGGAATTGTAACCCCACCCCCCCATGAGCTGCGGCATGCGCTACGGAAGTTCCTAGAGCACTCCCGTGGCGCCCGCGATAGGGCACAGCTGGCTCTTCGGCTATGGGGGGACTTTGATCAACTCCTCCATGCCACAAAGGCCCTTATAAAGGAGGGCAGGGGGCAAGGAAAGCGCGGTGCTGCGGCCTACGAGCGAGCCCGCAGCTTCCGCAGCGATCTACTCACCTACGGGATGGGTCATGGGTTGCTGTGCAACCCGCCGGGGGCCCTGAACCCCCCCGCCAATACGAGACCCCCACCCCCCCAGCCCCCCGTATGACGCCTCTTATTATTGCGACCCTGAATACCAGGGGCTGTAGGATGGCTCTCCGCAGGTCCCAGGTGCTCTCTTACCTTCGGGAGGGGAGGTACTCTGTAGTTTTCCTGCAGGAGACCCATACAGACCCGGCCGCCGAGGACAGGTGGCGGCTGGAGTGGGGGGACGGGGTATACTTTAGCCACTTTGCGACCTGGCAGGCTGGAGTGGCAACCCTATTCTCCCCCAACCTACGGCCTGAGGTGCTAGGGGTCAATGAGGCTGTGCCGGGCCACGTGCTGCACCTTCGAGTCCGTATGGAGGGGCTCGTGGTTAATTTTGTTAATATCTATGCCCCGCAAATGAGCTCCAGGCGGCCACGATTTTATCAGCAGGTGTCCGACTTTCTCGGCACCCTGGATTCGCACGAGTGCCTGGTCCTGGGAGGGGACTTTAACACCACCCTCGAGGAACGGGACCGCTCAGGGGCCGAACCGAGTCCGGCCGCTGCGAATATTCTCCAAGGGATAGTTGACCATCATTCCCTAGTGGACGTCTGGCGTGACCATCACCCAGATGACACCTCCACGTTTACCTTTGTCCGGGTGGAGGCCCATCGGTCACACCACTCTCGGTTGGACCGTATTTATTTATCCCGTTTCCATCTTTCACAGGCCCACTCCTCCGCCATTCGGCCGGCCCCATTCTCCGATCATCATTTAGTCGCTGTAACGGTTTCCCTCCGTGCAGAGAGACCGGGGCCGGCCTATTGGCACTTTAATAACAGCCTGTTGGAGGACGAGAGCTTTGTGATGTCCTTCCGGGAGTTTTGGTTGGCCTGGCGAGAGCAGTGGCGTGCCTTTCCCTCGGTGCGGCGATGGTGGGATCTCGGGAAGGTGCGCGCCAAGCTCTTCTGCCGTGACTACACTCGGGGCACCAGCCGACGGCGAAATGCGGCGATAGAGCAGCTGGAACGGGAGGTCTTAGAGACGGAGAGGCGCCTGGCCGCCGATCCCGAGGACCCGTCCCTCTGCGGAGCGTGCCGGGAGAAGCGGGAGGAGCTCCGGGCCCTTGAGGACCACCGGGCCCGAGGTGCCTTCGTTCGATCCCGCATCCGCCTCCTTCGGGAGATGGACGGCGGCTCCCGCTTCTTCTATGCCCTGGAGAAAACGAGGGGGGCCAAGAAACACGTCACCTGCCTTCTTGCGGAAGACGGCACCCCCCTCACGGGTCCGGAGGAGATGTGTGGGAGGGCCCGTGACTTCTACACAAGCCTTTTCTCCCCGGACCCGACCGATCCTGACGCTTGCGAGGTGCTCTGGGAGGAACTCCCCACGGTCAGCGTGGGCGACCGAGACCGACTAGAGCTGCCTCTCACCCTGGCCGAGTTCTCGGAAGCCCTCCGTCGCATGCCCACCAATAAATCTCCGGGCATGGACGGGCTGACCGTGGAGTTTTACCGCGCGTTCTGGGACATTCTCGGCCCAGACCTAGTCACCGTCTGGGCTGAGTCCTTGCAGAGCGGGGTCCTCCCTCTGTCATGCAGGCGAGCGGTGCTCGCTTTGCTGCCGAAGAAGGGGGACCTCCGCGATTTACGAAACTGGCGTCCCGTCTCACTCCTTAGCACGGATTACAAAATCGTAGCGAAAGCAATCTCGCTGCGGCTAGGGTCCGTGATGGCGGACGTGGTCCACCCAGACCAGACCTATACTGTCCCGGGTCGCAGCATTTTTGACAACCTCTTTCTCGTCCGAGACCTTTTGGAACTCGGGCGGAGAGATGGTCTATCGTTCGCCCTCCTGTCTCTTGATCAGGAGAAGGCGTTTGATAGAGTAGACCATGGGTACCTCCTGAGCACTCTGCAGGCGTTTGGATTTGGACCTCAGTTTGTGAGTTTTCTCCGGGTGCTGTATGCCTCCGCGGAGTGTTTGGTTAGGCTCAACTGGACCCTGACTGAACCGGTCAGCTTCGGGCGAGGAGTGCGGCAGGGGTGCCCCCTCTCGGGCCAGTTGTATGCTCTGGCGATCGAGCCTTTCCTCTGTCTCCTCCGCAGGAGGATGACGGGGTTGGTGCTGCGGGAGCCGGAGCTGCGGCTGGTCCTGTCGGCGTACGCCGATGACGTACTCCTCGTGGTCCAGGACCCGGGTGACTTGGCGCGAGTGGAGGCATGCCAAGCCATTTATTCGGCAGCCTCCTCCGCCCGAGTCAACTGGGTCAAGAGCTCTGGCTTGGCGGTGGGGGACTGGCGACAGGTGAGCTCCCTCCCACCTGCACTTCAGACCATCCGGTGGAGTGCGGGTCCACTGCTCTATCTCGGCGTTTACCTTTCCGCCACGCATCCTTCCCCGCCGGAGAACTGGCAAAATTTAGAGGGCGGGGTGATAGAGCGGATCCGGAGATGGACGAGGCTTCTTCGATGTCTCTCCCTCCGAGGGAGAGCACTGGTGCTTAACCAACTAGTCCTGTCCACGCTCTGGTACCGGCTCAACACCCTGGCCCCGGCCCCGGGTTTCCTGACCCATCTCCGGAGATTGATTCTAGAGTTCTTTTGGTCAGGAATGCACTGGGCCCCTGTTGGAGTTCTTCATCTACCCCTGAAGGAAGGAGGGCAGGGCCTAAAGTGTCTGTACACTCAGGTCCGCGTCTTCCGCCTCCAGGCCCTGCAGAGGCTCTTTTATAGTGCAAGTAGTTCGGCGTGGAGCATACTGGCGCACGCCTTCCTGCGCCGTTTCCAAGGGTTTCGATATGACCGGCAGCTCTTTTATCTTTCTCCGAGGGGTTTTCCGCGAGACCTCTCCGGGCTGCCGGTCTTCTACCAGGACCTCCTCCGGACCTGGAAATTGTTTCTAACAACCAGGTCCGTGGCGGCCACCGTGGGGGCAGATCTCCTCACGGAGCCCCTGCTACACAACCCCCAGCTCCGTGTGCAGGTGGCGGAGTCCCGCTCGGTGCGCCAGAGGTTGGTCCTGGCGGAAGTCACGAGGGTCGGAGACCTCCTGGACTACGACCGGGGAGACTGGCTGGATCCCCTGATGCTCGCTCGGCGCATGGGGCTCTCCAGCCTTCGTACCCCCCGGCGCGTACTTCAGGAGGTGAAGGCCGCCTTGACCCCCGCTGCTCGGGCTTATGTTAGCCGAGCCTTGTGCGAGGGCGCACCCCGCCCATCCCTTACCCCGGGCCCGCCGGACCTTTCCATCGGGCCCCCACCCCGTAGATCCCAACAAACCCCTCACCCTTTCACTGCAAGCCGGCTGCACGAACTGCAGCCGGTTAGCTTTCAAATTGCTCCACGGAAATACTTATATACACTTACGCTTCACACCCTTCACGCCCACACCCTGGTGTCCCGCCCCGATACAAAGTGGCGGGATCTCCTGCCACCTTTGGAGGGTGAGCAACCTCGGTGGGCCAGCCTGTATTCCACCCTGGTCCCAAGGCCCGTCGGGGACATTAGTTGGCGGCTCCTTCACGGAGCTGTGAGCACGGGCGTGTTTTTGACACGGTTTACCCCCATTCCGGACACTTGTCCTTTTTGTAATGTGAGGGAAACCCTGGCGCACGTGTATTTAGAGTGTGCCAGATTGCAGCCCCTTTTCCGGCTCCTCACAAATATTTTATTACGCTTCTGGCTTCATTTTTCCCCCCACCTCTTTATCTATACACTTCCCATCCACGGCCCCACAAAGTCGCGGGATCTTCTGGTCAACCTCCTCCTAGCTTTGGCTAAAACAGCCATTTATAAAACCAGAGAGAGAGGGTTGGCCCATGAAACGTCCTGCGATTGTGGGGCCGTTTTCCGATCCTCAGTACACTCACGTATCCGAGCGGAGTTCCTCTGGGCGGCGTCCACCGACTCCCTTGAAGCCTTCGAGGAGCGGTGGGCGCTGTCTGGGGTTCTCTGCTCGGTGACCCCGTCCGGTTCCCTCCGTCTGACCCTTTGATTGAGGGGAAGAGCGAGAGACGCCAGCCCCAGCCATTGCCGCTGTGGATACCATCATTCCTGTCATCTAGGAGGGGTCCTATAATACATGGGTGTCTACCCCCCCCTCCCTAAACCGCCCACCCCGCAGCCGTGCCCATCTTACCGGGCACTCTCAGGAGAGGGAGTATCGGTGACACTGGGCACGGCACTGGGTAACTCGAGGGGGTGGAAGACCACGAGTGTTGAGGAAGCCCCCCCGCTCTGGGCCCAGGCTAGCCTGAACACTTCTCCCTCCTGAAAGCTGCTGTGTTATACCTTCTGATTGCGTTGTTTTGTTGCATAGTTGTTTTGTTTTCTTTGGTAATTCTGTAAGCGTTACCAATAAATTTTCCTTCTGTTTTCAAAAAAAAAAAAAAAAAAACTTCCCTGTTACTTTACCCAGGGAAAAGGGACCTACTTAGCCTGCTCTCCTGCTGCTGCCCTCCGGTCTGGGCTTTCCTTGCTTTTTGCCCCTGCTTTTGGCTTCCCCCCGACCGGGCCAGATGCTCTCCCTCCTTTCCTTTCTTTTTGTTGTTTTTTTTTCTTTCTCTGCTGTTGCTAGAGTGTTGGCCGGCTGCCGGCTGGCTGTTAGTCCTCCCCGCCCGCCCTTGGACGCTGCTGCTGCTCCAGCTGAACACCCCACCCCCACGAGAGAGGGGGGGCCTGCTGGCCTGCTTCCCTGGAGGGGGGAGTGGAAGGACCCAGCCCCCAGACCCAGCCACTTGCTGTTTGTCTGCAGACCCGTCTCCGGTCAAGAGGACTCTTATCCTTTGCTCTGGCATTTCTGGAATGCTGCTGCTGCAAAAAAGAAAGCCCAGAACAGACAGAGAAAAAGCCGTCCACTGGAGGAACACCGCCCGGGGAATCTACAAATTGCCGTGGAGGGGGCCTAAGACTGAGTAACTTTCAAACTGTGCTCTCGTATGGGGGGAGGCCTTGACTGTGTCTTAACTGTGTTTGTAGGGACACAGGGGGTGTGGCACGGAGGTGCCCCCTGATCCATCTGTGTCCTCCCAACCCCCACACTACGATCTTCACCCCCCCACTCCACCATCTTTGCTGGCTGTCTAACATCTGCCTCTGGACTCAGCTTCTCGCCCTGATTCCACCACGTGGGCCAGAAGCACCAGCCAACCAAACTGGACTCTCTGGACAAGCGTATAGTGGTTCATGTGCCCCCCCACCGAATTGTCCACCCCACAGCTTGTCCCTTTCTATCTGACCCCAACTCCTGTTAATCACCTGCCACCACCCCCGCTGGGGCATCAGCAATGGAGGGCACCAGGGTGACCTCCGCCGCTGCCATGCCCATCGCCTCCCCAGACTCTAAGGAAGCTCCCCCAGCCGGCAGGAAAAGCCAGGGCAAGAAGAAGGGGAAGGGCCCCGCTAAAACCACCGGGCCCTCCATGGCAGGGGCCACTCCCACTGCTGTGGCCCCGCCACCAACCACGGTGCCCTCCCCCAATGCCCCCTCCACTAGTTCTGCGGATGTCCCTCCCTCAGTCCCTCCCTCAGCCCGGGCGACGGCAGCCCCCCCACCTGCCGCCTCGTCATCTCTCCCACCCACCGCCTCCGCCACCATCAATAGCGGCCGGGGCCCCTTTCCCACCATGACAAGGAAGCACGGTGTCCGATGCCTCCTGGTGTCCGCCTCGCCCCACGTGGACACCTATGTGTGGGCGTTGGCGAGTGTGGTGGGGCCCTCGGCCATTGTGGCACCCTCCAAAATGTACGGGAAGGTCATTTTCTTCTTAGCATCGGAGGCTGCCACCCAGGAAACAGTGGAGAGGGGCCTGGCTGTGGGAGGGGGGGTGTTTGTCCCCCTAGAGCTGCTAGAGGACCTGGGCATCCACCTGGTCCTGACCTTTGTCCGTCCTTTTCTCCCCAGTGCTGCCCTGCTACCCGCCCTTTCCACACTGGGGAAACCTGTTTCTGTTATCAGCCCTCTCCCATTGGGCTGCAAGGACCCCACCCTCCGTCACATTTTTTTCTTCCGCCGGCAAGTGCAGCTTCTACTGCCGGTGGTGGCACATGATGGAGTGGTGCTCGAAGGGTCCTTCCTAGTCCCCCACCAGGGGGCCCATTACCGGGTGTACTTTTCCATGGGGGAAGCCTGGTGCTACCACTGCTGGGCGTCAGACTGCCCCTTAGCCCGGCAAGGAGGGGCACCTGGGATCCCTGAGACCCGGCAGAACATCGGCCCCATCATTGCCGACGCCCCTGGCTGCCCGGTACCCGAACCTGCCCGCCCTCCTCTTCGGACCACTGCTACTTCCGCGCAGGCCCAAGGGGCACCTCTCCTACAATGCCCAGACGAGCGGGAGAGCCCCGCCCTCGCTGCTGGCAATCTAGTGGGGCCTATGGAGGAGGATGTGGCAGAGATACCACCAGGCATGGGAGAGAGCCTGCCCCAGGGAGAATCCTCCCTCCCTTATGCTACCCCACCGTTCCCCCCCCCCAAGTCCCTGAGCCATCGCCTTTACCCACTGACACGACCCCTGCTAACCAGCCCCCAGATGATGCCATGGAGGGCTGGGCCCTAGTCCAGGGGAAGCGAAGCAAGCAGAAGGCTTGAGCTCTGCCTCATCTACCCGAGGCGGAGGCCCCCCGGAAGACCAGGACGGGGGGCACCGATGTCAAACCTTCCGCTTTGCCCATGAGTGTGTCCCATCCACCGGTGTCAGCCAGGAAAGATGTGGCAGCACCGGAGGGTAGTGTCTCCCCTCCACAGGAGACCCTCCCCTCTGAGACCCTCGAGGAAGCCCCTTCTGTCCTGATGCTACCCCGAAGCCCCCGTGAACCCCGAGGCACCCGCCGTGGCGGGTGCCGGTGGGGAAAACCCTGGGGTGGCAGAAAGTGTCCTCTCCTCCATGTTCGAGGAGATTGAGGCCTTAGATCTGACTCCGATCGCCCAGGGGGAGGATGACCTTTTGCCAGCAAGTCTCGATCTGGGCGACCTCACTCCACCCCTCTTTTCCCCATGCTCCTTCCCCTTAACTGCTGCTTCCGCTCCCACCTCCAAGGAGCTCTTGGACTCCTCCACCGACCCGGCCGCTGATGGCACCCCGCTGACGACCACTGAGCCTGCTCAGGTGACAGCTGGCACCACACGGCCGGGACACGAGTTGCCAGGGGCAGCCCCTGTTGGTGCGGAGCAATCGACTTCCTTCCTGGGCGGGGGCCCTAAAGAAGATAATCCACCTCCTGATGCTGTGGCCGCTAAATCCACCACAGAGCGCATGCCCAGTGTCACTGAGAGCTCCTTCCCCACCCCCTTAACCCTTGAGCCTGATCGGGAAGCGCCACCATCTATCTGCTTGCCTCCCGGAACCCAGAACCTCGCCCCTGCCCCTGCCCCTGCCCCTACCCCTATCCAATTTACCTCCTGCAATGTCATTGCTGCCCCCGGGGCTGTCTCCTTCCCTTTCCCAACTGATGACCCCCAGGGAGCGGCCTTTGTGTTTTCCTGCCCCGACCCATTAGGAGCTGCTATTTTCCCTCCACTGCCCCCTATCACCCCAGAGCTTGAGGCGGGCCTAGAAGCTCCAGCCCATCAGGCACCCCGTCGGGGGTCCACACCCTGCTTGTCCGTTTTAGTGGACCACAGGGCTGCACCAAGGGCCCCGCTGGGGAACAACCGGGAAACCGTAACCTCACCCTCCCATGAGCTGCGAGGAGAGCTGCAGAACTTTTTAGCGGATGTCCGTGGCTCCCGCAACAAGGTACAACTTGCTCTCCAGCGATGGGGGGACTTTTCTCAAATCCTCCAGCCCACAAGGGCCCTCATGGGGGAAGGTAAAGGGACGGGGAAGCAGGATGCCACGGCCTACTGGCGGGTCTGTGTCTTCCGTGAACAATTACTCACCTATGGGATGGGTCACGGACTGCTGCGCGGCCCGCTGGGAGATGCGAACATCCTTGCCAGTGAGGACCCCCCCGACCCTCCCCATGACACCTCTCACCATCGCAACGTTGAACACCCAGGGTTGTAGGATGGCTCTCCGCAGGTCCCAGGTGCTCTCCTTCCTTTGGGAGGGAGGGTACTCTGTGGTTTTCCTGCAGGAGACCCATACGGACTGCCGAAGACAGTTGACGGCTGGAGTGGGGGGACAGGGTCTACTTTAGCCATGGCACAGTTCGACAGGCTGGAGTGGTGACCCTGTTGTCCCCCGACCTACGGCCCAAGGTGCTAGGGGTCGCCGAGGCCATGCCAGGTCACCTGCTGCATCTCCGGGTCCATATGCAGGGGCTCGTGGTTAACCTTGTTAACATCTATGCCCCGACATCAGGCCTGGAGCAGCTGCAATTCTACCAGCGGGCGTCCGCCTTCCTCGGCACCTTAGATTCTCATGCATGCCTGGTCCTGGGAGGGGACTTTAATACCACCCTCGAGGAACAGGACCGCTTGGGGACTGAGCAGAGTCCGGCCACCGCGGACACCCTCCGGGAGATAGTCGAACATCACTCCCTAGTGGACATTTGGCACGACCACCACCTGGATGACACTTCCACGTTCACCTTTGTCCAGGTGGAAGCCCATCAGTCAAGCCACTCCCAGTTGGACCACATTTATTTATCACGCTTCCACCTCTCACGAGCCCACTCCTCCAGCATTCAGCTGGCCCCATTTTCTGACCATCATCTAGCCACTGTGACAGCCTCCCTCTGTGCGGAGAGGCTGGGGCTAGCCTACTGGCATTTTAACAACAGCCTGTTGGGAGATGAGGGCTTCGTGACGTCCTTCCGGGAATTCTGGCTGGCCTGGCGAGGGCAGCGGCGTGCCTTTCCCTCGGTGCGGCGATGGTGGGACCTGGGGAAGGTGCGCGCCAGGCTTTTCTGCCGTGACTACACCCAGGGCACCAGCCGACGGAGAAATGTGGCAATAGAGCATTTGGAACTGGAGGTCTTAGAGCTGGAGAGGCACCTGGCCACCAGTCCTGAGGACCTGCTTCTCTGCGGAGCGTGCCAGGAGAAGCGGGAGGAGTTCCGGCCCCTCGAGGACCATCAGGCCCGGGACGCCTTTGTTCAATCCCGCATCCACCTCCTTCGGGAGATGGATCACAGCTCCCGCTTCTTCTATGCCCTGGAGAAAATGAGGGGGGCCAAGAAACATGTCACCTGCCTCCTGGCAGAAGATGGCACCCCCCTCACGGAACCAGTGGAGATGTGCGGGAGGGCCTGAGCCTTCTACGCAAGTCTTTTCTCCCCAGATCCGACCGAACCTGGCGCTTGCAGAGTGCTCTGGGAGGAGCTCCCTGCGGTCAGCGCGAGCGACCGAGACCGGCTAGAGTTGCCTCTCACTCTGACCGAGTTCTCAGAAGCCCTCCATCGTATGCACACTAATAAGTCTCCAGGCATGGACAGGCTGACCGTGGAGTTCTACCGTGTGTTTTGGGACGTCCTCGGCCCAGACCTAGTCACCGTCTGGGCCAAGTCTCTGCAGAGCGGGATCCTCCCTCTTTCGTGCAGGCGAGCTGTGCTCGCCTTACTGCCGAAGAAGGGGGACCTCCGCGATTTATGAAATTGGCGTCCCATCTCGCTCCTCAGCACGGACTACAAAATTGTAGTGAAAGCAATCTCACTGAGGCTAGGGTCTGTGCTGGCGAACGTGATCCACCCAGACCAGACCTACACCGTCCCGGACCGCAGTGTCTTTAATAATCTATTTCTGGTTCAGGACCTTTTGGAACTCGGGCGTAGAGATGGTCTGTCGTTCGCCCTCCTGTCCCTAGATCAGGAGAAGGCTTTCGATAGGGTGGACCACAGGTACCTCCTGAGCACTCTGCGGGTGTTTGGCTTTGGACCCCAGTTTGTGGGTTTTCTCTGGGTGCTGTACGCCGTCGCAGAGTGTCTGGTTAAGCTGAACTGGACCCTGACCGAACTGGTCAACTTCGGGGGAGGAGTATGGCAGGGGTGCCCCCTCTTGGGCCAGCTGTACGCTCTGGCGATCAAGCCCTTCCTCTGTCTCCTCCAAAGGAGGTTGCAGGATTGGTGCTGTAGGAGCCGGTGCTGTGGCTGGACCTGTCGGCGTACGCCAATGACGTGCTCCTCGTGGTCCAGGACCCGGGCCACTTGGCGCGGGTGGAGGCTTGCCAGGCCATCTATTCGGCAGCCTCCTCCACCCGGGTCAACTGGGTCAAGAGCTCTGGCTTGGCGGTAGGAGACTGGCGGCAGGAGAGCTCCCTCCCACCCACGCTTCAGACCGTCCGGTGGAGCGCAGGTCCACTGCTCTACCTCGGCGTTTACCTTTCTTCCATGCATCTCTCTCTGCTGGAGAAATGGGAAAACTTAGAGGGTGGGGTGATAAAGCAGCTCCGGAAATGGGCAGGACTACTCCGATGTCTCTCCTTCCGAGGGAGAGCACTGGTGCTTAATCAACTAGTCCTGTCCATGCTCTGGTACCGGCTCAACACCCTGGTCCCGGCTCCGGGTTTCCTGACCAACCTCCGGACATTGATTCTGGGGTTCTTTTGGTCAGGAATGCACTGGGCCCCTGTAGGGGTTCTTCATCTACCCCTGAAGGAAGGAGGACAGGGCCTGAAGTGTCTGCACACTCAGGTCCACGTCTTCCACCTCCAGGCCCTATAGAGGCTCCTTTATGGTGCAGGCAGTTTGGTGTGGAGCATACTGGCGCACGCCATCCTGCACCGCATCCGAGGGCTCCGATATGACCAGCAGCTCTTTTATCTCTGTCCAGGGGGTCTTCCGCGAGACCTCTCCGGGCTGCCGGTCTTCTACCAGGACCTCCTCCGGACTTGGAAACTGTTTTTAACGACCAGGTCCATGTCGGCCACCGAGGGGGCAGATCTCCTCGCAGAACCCCTGCTACACAACCCCCAGCTTCGTGTGCAGGTGGCGGAGTCCCGCTCGGTGCACCAGAGCTTGATCCTGACAGAAGTCACGAGAGTGGGAGACCTCCTGGACTACGACCGGGGAGACTGGCTGGATCCCCTGACACTCGCTCGGTGCATGGGGTTCTCCAGACCTCGTACCCCCCAGCACGTACTTCAGGAGGTGAAGGCCACTTCACCGTCCGCTGCTAGAGCTTACCTCAATCGGGTCCTGCTAGAGGGCACGCCCCACCCACCCTCTACCCCAGGCCCTCTGGACCTTTTAATTGGACCCCTGCCCCATAGACCCAATCAACCCCCTCGCCCCTTTACGGCGAGCTGGCTGCATGAACTGCAGCCGGTATGCTTCCAAACTGCACCAAGGAAACATCTATACATGCTTGTGCTCCACACCCTTCACGCCCTCACCCTAGTGCCCTGCCCTGACACAAAGTGGCGAGACCTTCTGCCACCTTTGGAGGGTGAGCTGCCCCGGTGGGCCAGCCTATATTCTACCTTGGTTCCGAGGCCTGTCGGGGACGTCAGTTGGCGGCTCCTTCATGGAGCTGTGAGTACGGGCTCGTACTTGGCGCGGTTCAACCCCATCCCAGATACTTGTCCCTTTTGCAGTCTGAGGGAAACCCTGGCGCACGTATATTTGGAGTGCGACAGGCTGCAGCCCTTTTCCGGCTCCTCACAAATCTTTTATTATGTTTTTGGTTGCATTTTTCCCCTCACCTTTTTATTTATGCACTCCCCATCCGTGGCCTCACAAAGTCGCAGGATCTCCTAGTTAACCTCCTCCTGGCCCTGGCTAAAATGGCCATCTATAAAACCAGAGAGAGGAGGTTGGCCGATGGAGTTTCCTGTGACTGTGGGGCCGTTTTCCCATCCTCAGTCCATTCACATATCTGGGCGGAGTTCCTCTGCGTGGCGTCCACCGACTCCCTTGATGCTTTTGAGGAGCGGTGGGCGCTGTCCGAGGCTCTCTGCTTGGTGTCCCTGTCCGGCTCCCTTTGTTTTGACCCTTTGATTGGGGGAGAGAGTAAGGGACCCCAGCCCCAGCCATTGCTGCTGCGGACACGACCACCTTAGAGGGGTCCTTTCACACGTGGGTGCACGTGCCCCCCCCCGGGTTGTCCACCCCACAATCTGCCCCTTTTTTTGGGTGCTCAGAGGAGAGAATTGTTGGTGACACTCGGGCGTGGCACCAGGTAACTCGAGGGGGTGGCAGACCTTGAGAGTCGATGAAGCCCCCTTGCTCTGGACCACCAGGTAACTCGGAAGGGTGGAAGACCACGAGAGTCGAGGAAGCCCCCTGCTCTGGGCCCAGGCAAGCTTGAACACTTCCCTCCCCTGAAGCTAATGAGAAAACAATTGTGATTGGTTGCTGTGTTACACATTGCATATGCTGTTGTTTTGTTTTGTAAGTGTGTTATGCAAATAAAAAAATACCTTTTTTGCTTCAAAAAAAAAAATTACTCTCCCGTAGCCATCTGGCCCGACCCTGTCACAGTAGTTACAGATGACAATAAATATGTTGTCAGTGCTTCATTCACAATTGTTCAGGTGATATAATTAAATCACAAACATTAACAGAAATGTCGTGGAATAATTCTGCACAAATAGTCTGACTCTGAGAGTGACATTCAATGAAGTATGTAGAGCTGGGCAAAATTTTTCTTCCTATTTCTTTTCCCCATTGAAAAAAGCAGATTTGGATGAACTGATACATTTTGTGACTTTGTGTTAATTTTGGCAAATTGGTTTGGTTAAAAAAAGAAAAAAACAATCTGAAATGTTAAAACAAATTAACTAGTAATTGATAAGGAACTGGAAACAGGGTGTTTCCCATCTGTAGCTGGGTGCCCTAACCATCAAGCAAGAACCATCCTCATACTCTGTCTGGCCCAAATGAATTATGTCTAAAACCAATATAACAGCTCTCCTCTGAGGATCGTTACCTTGATGTGGTGGAGAGGTTTGCATATTCTCATGAACCCCAGGTCTATGTCATCTGGAGCCTAGTGTTCCTGGTAGGGTCAACCTAGGTGAATAGGTCTGGGGAAAGGTTCCAGACTAAAAACGATCCACCTCAAGAGCCTCATGAAAGCCTAAAAATAATCATGTGAAAACTTCACCTGGACTAGGGATACTGGGACCTACCCATGGGGGTGGTGTCAGGCAACAAAAAGGGATGTGAACCAATCTCGTGGGCTTACCACCCCGAGACAAAGGGTGAGGGTGGGCAGCAGGAGGGACGGACATTGACCAATTGGCCTTCTGCAATGGAAACTGGCTCTAGGGATGTGGAACGTCACTTCATTGGTGGGAAAGGAGCCAGAGTGGTGGAACAGGTGTAAAGGTACCAAATAGATATAGTCAGCCTCACCTCCTCACATAGCACTGGCTCTGGAAACAAACTTCTTGATCCAGAATAGTCTCTGTCCTACTCAGGAGTAGCCCCATGTGAGAGGCCCTGGAGGTGTGTGGGACTACTCACAAGTCCCCAGCTGGGTGCTGCACAGTTGGAGTTTGTCCTGGTTGACAAGAGGGTTGCCTCAATGAGACTTTAGGTATCAGAGAGGAAAACCCTGACTGTTGTTTGTACCTATGTGCCTAACACCAGTTCAGAGTACTCGGCCTTTCTGGAGACAGTGGGATTAGTGCTCAATAAAGTGTCACTGACTGACCCTGTAGTTCTACTGGGGAACTTCAACACTCATGGAGAGAACAAAGAAGATACTTGGAGGGGAGTGATTTGGAGGAATGGCCTACCTGGTCTGAACCCGAAAGGACTTCTGTGCTAGTCATGGATTGTCCATAATGAATACCATGTTCAAACGCAAGGTTGCTCATAAATGTACTTGGTACCAGAGCACCTTGGACAGAAGATCAATCATCAACTTCATAGTCATCTTGTCGGATCTTAGGTCACATGTTTGGGACACTTGAGTGAAGAGAGTGCAAAGGTGGCAACTGATCACCACTTGGTGGTGAGTTGGATCCGATGCATGGGGCACCAGCCCAAACAATCAGTGAGAGTTGCCTGAAAATGTCTGGTGGAGGACCCGGTGTGGAAAGACTTCAATTCCCACTTCTGGAAGAACTTTGCCTGTATTCTGGGTGATGTGTTGGACATTGAGTCCGAGTGGACCTTTTTCAGGGCCTCAATCATTGAGGAAGCCACAAAAAGCTGTGGCCTGAAGGCAGTTGTTGCCTGTCACAGTGGCAACCCTAGGACCTGCTGGTGGACTCCAGTGGTGAGGGAAGCTGTCAAGTCAAAGAAGGAGGCCCTCCGAGCAACGCATGTGAACTGGACTCCTGATATGGCTGAGAGGTACCAGTTGGCTAAGAGGGCTGCAGCTGTGGCAGTCATAGAAGCAAAAGCCCAGGAAAGAGTTCAGAGAGACCATGGAGAATGACTACCAGATGGCCTCAAAGGTGTTCTGGCAAACCATTAATTGCCTGAGGAGAGGTTGGCAGGATGTTGCCCAGGCTGTACTCAGTAAGGGTGGTGAAACTCTGACCTTGACTCAGGAGATCGTCAAGAGGAAGGAGCACTTTGAGGAACTCCTCAACGCAATGGGCACGCCCCCCCCCCCACGAGGCAGCACCAGAAACCTCCGATGAGATTGGAACTATTTCTGATGCTGAGCTTGATAAGGTGGTAAAGTGCCTTGATAGTGGTAAAGCAGCAGGGGTGGATGAGATTGGCCCAGAGACGCTGAAAGCACTAGACAATATTAGGGTGTTGTGGTTAACGTGCCTCTTCAATGTTGTGTGGAAGGTGGGAGCAGTACCTCTGGACTGGCAAACTGGAGTAGTGGTACCAATCTTTAAGGAAGGAGACCAGAGGGTGTGTTTTATCTATAGGGGGGTCACACTCCCCAGCCTCCCTGGAAAAGCCTATGCCAGGGCACTGGAGAGTTACCCTCATTAGTTGAACCTCAGATTCAGGAGGACCAATGCAGATTCTGTCCTGGCTGTAGAATATGGACCAGCTCTTTGCTCTCTCGCAGATACTCGAGGGGTCATGGGAGTTTGCTAATCTGGTCTACCTTTGTTTTGTAGACCTGGAGAAGGCATATTTCCCCGAGATGTCTTGTGGGAAGTTCTGTGGGAGTATGAGGTGCTGCTGCTTTTGCATGCTATCCGGTCCCTGTATTCTCGGAGTGAGAGTTGTGTTCATATTCTGGGCATTAAATCCAGTTTATTCAAGATGGGCATTGGACTCCACCAAGGGCATGTCTTGTCCCCACTTCTGTTTGTGATTTTCATGGACAGGATATCAAGGCACAGCCAAGCTGTGGAGTGCATCCAGTATGGGGACTTGGAGGTTGCATCTTTGCTCTTTGAAGATGCTGTTGTCCTTGCTTCTTCAGACTGTGATCTCCGACGTGCACTCAGACATTTCACTGTTGACTGTGAAGCGGCTGAGATGAGAATCGGCACCTCCAAATCAGAGGTCATGATTGTAACAGGTTGGGGTGCCACTTGATGTATTGGGGTCCCACTGAGCCCACCCATTCCACCAGCCTGGGCTCCCTCACCCTGTCCTGCTGCGCGCACACACACACACACACACACACACAAGTAGGGACACACCCAGCTGTAGAATCACAGAGTCTGCAATGAGACTCAGCTCAGGGAATTGCCCAGTACTCTGGTGCACACACCCTCTGGAGTGTAAAACCAAAATTATATTGTCTTTCACTGTATAGAGGTCTATACAGCGAAAGCTCATGAAATTCGCGCCCTCCCTCAATGTGGAGGAAGATATGCACAGCTTTTTGCTCCCCGCCCCATTATGAATTGCACAAACTGGGTTTTAGAATAAACAAAAAACAAGTTTATTAACTGCAAAAGGTAAATTCTAAGTGATTATAATGGATAACAAACAGAACAAAGCAAATTACGGACCAAATAAAACAAAACACGCAAACTAGGCTTAATACATTAAAGAAATTGGCTACAAATAGTAATTTATAAGCCTAAATATTGTTTTTGAAGGTTTCAGAGTTTCTTGAAGATAAACTGCACTGCTTGCAGCTTAAATCTCTAGGTATACACTGACTTCCTTTGTTTCCTCAGGTGTTTTCAGCATTCTTCCTTCTTGGGCAGAGACCAGTGGAAAAGAGCCTAGATTAACTCACTCCCCAGCCTTAAATAGGATTTACATATGGCAGGAATCCTTTGTTTCCTAGTTTGATCCCTACCCCTTCCAGTGGAAAAATACCAGAAGTCCAAAATGATGGCCAGTACCAGGTGACATGATCATCTGACCCTGCAGTGTTAAAGCAGCATCCCAGGAAGCTTCTCAGGAAGGTGGGAGATTAGCATCTTCGAAGTCCTATTGTCCTAACTAAGGCCCATCCAGGCTGAGTGCATACTGTCTAGTGGGCGTTCCCCAGGTGAAAACACAGTTGTATTTACTACATAGTCCATATTCCTACTATCAGATACAGCAATGACACATGCATACAAATAGGATAATTACATTCAGTAAATCATAACCTTTCCAATGATATGTCACATGAGTTATCTATCTTCATTATGCCATATTCATATATAACCATATTTCTATGAAAAAATGGGGCGTAACGTCACAATGGACCTCTCCTGGAAGAAAGTGGACTGCTCTCTCCAGAAGAGGAGGGAGCAGCTGCCCTTAGTAGACAAGTTCAAGTATCTAGGAGTCTTGTTCACAAGTGAAGGCAAGCAGGAGCATGAGATCAACTGGTGGATTGGTGAGGTGGGGGCAATGATGGGGGTGCTGTACCGATATGTGGTGGTGAAGCAGGAGCTGAGTTCTCAGATGAAGCTCTCTGTTTATAGGTCACTCTACATCCCCATCCTCACCTATGGTCCTGAACTTTAGGTAATGACTGAAAGGATGAGTTTGCAAGTACAAGCTGTAGAAATGAGGTTTCTGCATAGGGTGGCTGGGCTTACTCTTTGAGATAGCATGAGGAGCATGGCTATACGGGAGGGCCTCAGAGTAGAGCCGCTACTCCTCTGGATCAAGAGGAGCCAGTTGAGGTGGTTCAGGCACCTGATAAGGAAGCCCCTAGGAGGCTTCCGTTGGAACTAAACTGGGCACATCCCCCTGAGCATAGGTCCAGAAGCAGACCAAGAACACGCTGGAGGGATTATCTCTCCCATCTGGCCTGGGAATGCTGGGGAATCCCCCAGGAGGAGCTAGAACCTGTTGTGGAGGAAAAGGAGATCTGGTCCTCCCTGCTCTCCATGCTGCCGCCACAACCCTCACCAGGAAAAGTAGCATAAAGGGAAAAGAAGAAGAAGAAGAGACACAGGGACATCCACTCTAGAATAGTCAATAGCTCAGTGGTTAGGGCTCTTACCTAGGGGAAGAACAAGGGGAACCCAGATTCAGGTCCCTGTTCTAGAGCAGGGAGTCACTGGGGATTTGGGAGACCCATATTTGAATTTCTGCTCTGTAGTAAAGACTTGAACCCAGGTTTACCCACTCCCAGGTGTGCAACCCAATCACTAAGTAAAAGGGGACTTCCTTCCATAAAGTGGGGACTTAGGTGCTATTCACAAAATGGACAAAGGTCCATTTTGTGAATAGCACCTAAGTCTCCACTTTATTTCCAAGTTTTCTTGGCTTTTATTTTAAAAGAAAAAAGATGGTTAAATATGCCTGAAATTAAAATGAAACATTTCAGGTGGAACAGAATATTTCACTTGACCTGAAACAAAAGTTTTTGGAATTCTTAATTCACCAAAAAAGTGTCAATTTGGGGTTGACCCAAAATGAATATTTTTTTCCAAAACTGTCAGAGAACCCAAACAAACAACTAAACCAAAAGAGTTATTTGCACAGCTTTACTCTCAGGTTTCTTTGTTTGCATTTATGTCTGCTTAGTGAAGTGTGTCCCAAACTACTCAGAGGTTTAGCATTAACTACCCATTGTTTTTAACTACGGATTTTTAATAAATATTTACTCTGGTCATGACATCACCTGTGCTTTCAGGGGACTGGGGGATGGGGAAGTATAATGGGGAAGTATAATGACACTGCAATTAACTCAATGTTCGGTCACCCCCAAAGTTATATAAGTATGATAAAATTATAATTATGTAGTAGTAGAAATAAAGATAGACAAAAGAGTATATAGGTATTATAAAAAGGTATGAACATCAGTTCGATGCTGTTGAATTTCACTCTGGAACAAATGCAAGGCCAAAGTGCTAATTATTTCAGGCTGGTACAGGACAAAGAGTCTGTGCTGGAAAGTGATAAGAACTTTGAGGAAACAATGCTGTTCTTTAAAACAACACCCTGATGCTCTTCCCCCGTGGGGGCCCCTTGTCATGCCTATGTAAATCTCGGTATCCAAAGAGGGAAAAATAGATAGTGGGATAAAACTTGTTAAATGAATCAAGAGTCATAGATTGTGTTGTTAGGTAAAAGAATGAATGATGAGTGCATGGAATTGAGAGCCTGAAACAGGGAAATAATTGGTTAGTAAATGGTGCCAGCCTAATCCTAAGAATTTCAACCTTAATATCATAGATTCATAGATTCATAGATATTTAGGTCAGAAGGGACCATTATGATCATCTAGTCTGACCTCCTGCACAATGCAGGCCACAGAATTTCACCCACCACTCCTAAAAAAGACCTCACACCTATATCTGTGCTATTGAAGTCCTCAAATTGTAGTTTGAAGACCTCAAGGAGCAGAGAATCCTCCAGCAAGTGACCCGTGCCCCATGCTACAGAGGAAGGCGAAAAACCTCCAGGGCCTTCCAATCTGCCCTGGAGGAAAATTCCTTCCCGACCCCAAATATGGCGATCAGCTAAACCCTGAGCATATGGGCAAGATTCATCAGCCAGATACTACAGATACAGCCAGATATCGATGGGCCGAAGAATGTGCAAAGTGGAGATAACCAGATGACCCCCGAAGGGCGAACCGGAATCCACCCAGAACGCATCAAGGAAGAACAAGAAGATAACACCTAGCCTTCATGGAGCCGTCATGGATGTACCACCTGCTGATTGAGCTGATTGATGGTCATCTCAATTGTAAATTCAGCATGATGAAGCAACTTCCATAGACTTGTACTGAACCAGAGACCTATAAAAATTGGGTCCAGGGACTGTGTTCTTTGAGTCTGGTTCTATGACCACCCTCCAGGAGCATCGGATGCGCATCTGACAACGACTCGGCTCCACTTTCGTGTCCAGGCCACCTGGCCAGTGACTTGGCACGAGCAACATCTAGGCTGGTAACTATAACAACCTTTATGTAGAACCTGTGTGTGAATGTCTGTGTGTGTGAATGGATCTATATAGAAACTGCATATAGGAATATTTTGTTGTATTTACAATAAAAGTGGCAATTTGCCTTGTCCCTCTTACAAGGTCCTGTTGGTATCATTTTTATTAGTGTAATATCAACCTTCCCTTTGAAGTCTAAATCCATACTGAAATTAGTTTTTTCAGCATTGATTAATACCCAGAGGAAGGCCTGAAGGTTCAAGTTTTATTTCCTCCACCCACAGTCTCCCATCTCCTCTACTCTATGTGTTTGATCTAAAATAAAAACAAACCCACATATAAAAACATAAAGAGATTACTAACAACGTCTTTGCATTTGCTGTGTACCAGAGTGCCTGACAGCTGGAAACCTAATCTTGATTCCCTTAAAGGGGCCATTATCATTTGCTGCTCAATGCCACAGCTGTATACACCTTTTAAAAATAGTCTCATGCTTCCTCCATCTGCTACTCCCCAAGTTTTTTTACTGAATTAAGAAAGCAGAGACTAAAGGTAATTCACCATGAAGATGTGGCATTTATCACTGGAATATATTTAGCACTGTGATTTTACAGGCATTCCTACATGGAATTGTAGATTTAAAGCCACATACTCAAGGAGGTGCAAATTACCCACCAGAGCCATAGAAGGTTATTATGGCCCAGAGGGCAAGAGGGGAATTCACCTCCCAAAAAGCCCTGACAGCTGAGACTGGCTAGATGATGTGCTGAGTCATGCTGTATCAACTATGCCCAATCCTGGCCAAGTTCCCTGCTGGATGGGAAGTCACAGGCCCCTTGTGCCTTCATGATGCCTCCAGCCCTGTGCCAAGCTCAACAGCACTATCTCCTGGAGTGGATCTGACCCACAGCCAAACATAGTCATGCCAATTACTTTGTGAAACTAAATATCAACTTCTCTTCTTTCTAAATTCCAGTCACAACTTGTTATTGAAAACAGAAGCTATCACCTCCGTCATTCTATGGACATTGCCTTAGCTTTTCATCTTAAGTCCCACTCCCTTCAATAGATGATGGTCCAGCTATGTACCAGATTTAAAAAAATCCTGACTGCATAACAAGATACAAAGCACTCCTTAGGATAATTTTATCCTAGATTTTTTAAACTGCCAGCAATCACATTTTATTCACAGGTAGCTGGCTTTAGTCCTTTATTGCAGTTTGGGAGACTCTCTGCTGCAAAATGAGCTTTGCAAATCTATTTTCATACAAGATGCTAACGTTTTGCATTACTCTTTGAAGTGCAATTTTACTCTGAAAACTAACTATGTAGAAGTAGTACCTTTCCACAGAACAGATCAACTCCTGTGGCTAATTCTCACGTGGTATACATCTGTCATAAACTTGAAAACTGTAAAAAAAACTTGGACCTTTTAAATGCAGTGTTCTAGCGAGGCATTTATAACATGCTTTTCACCATATCATCTCTGGACCATAAACTTATGTAAAATCTAGGTCAATGGTCCACAGAAAGAATTGAATTTTCTTTTGTTCCAGGTAGGAGTTGCTTAGAATTTGACTTCTTTCTTCTAATCATATAGGAGTCAGAAACAGCCTGTGTACCAGGATGACTGATACTGGTGTCTTCAAGTGTGTCTGGTCAGTAAGGTCTTGATCAGGCAAGGTGCTGAGCATCCTCAACTCTCCAGAAGCATTCAGTACCTTTAGGAGTTGCAGGCTCAAATCCTAAGGAAGTTAATATGTGCAGCGCTACTAATCCATTGCCAGTAAAAACTCCCAACTTGTAAAATCCATATTCATGCAAAAAAAAAAAAAAACCACGTTATTTTGACATTCTGTGGTTTTGCTCAGTTTGCCTAATTTTAATTTACTCCTTCACACTGGGGTAATTAATCCCACATTTTTTCCACAGCAAATGAGATTTCTATGACTGTTTTGCAATGTGTTCTTTTCTCTGTAAATAAGATGTGATTGAATAAGGCTAGGTAATTGAGTCTTTGGCAGTTGTTGCAAAGCATTTAATGTTGAGCATATCACTGGTGAAGTCTATATACTGCATCAGACTCACTCTGACCAAGAATCATTTCCTTAGGAGTAAGTGTTGTCAATAGATTACACCTACACAAGCAAAGAAAACATTGCATGGTACCAAAATAGAATCATCATCCATATAATTAATTTCCATTCAGTAAGTCCACTATGTTATACAAAAAACTTGCAATGCAGAGCACTGTACCTACATTTCAGTTTCTAGTATAAATACTACAGAATATGCCATCTGTTTCACTATGACATATTTTTTTCTGTGTGCAATATAATTTTTTTTAATGAATGGTATACCTGAAGTCTCAGTATCTATTACAGCCTAATAGAAATGTTTCACTGTGCTGTTTATATATTTCATCTTATGTATGTTTCTGTGTATAATGTAAGAGAGCTTGCTGACTACAAACTGTATGTAGGCTTGATTTATATCTTGATGGCCCCTCATAAAAGTGATGTATTCTACTGCTGGTGTGTAATTTATTTGCTTTAGTGGGTTTCCTCTCATACATTTATCTAATGCAGCTTTCATCTCTCCTTCAAATTTTGTGTATTTTTCCCAGTAATAGGTGTTGCAGTGTCTATATTGACTCAGTGGCCTGTAGTAAAAGCATGCTTTACTAGTGGCAAGGTGAGGGCTCAGAACCATGCCACCCTACAAAATAGCTTTAAAAACTGGAGAAGTCAGTGGCCTTGACCACGTGCCACTCGCCCCCAAAGAGCCTGCTGAAGAGCAGCTACCAGCTAGTTCTGCCCCCTGTGAAAAGGAGAGGGGGTGGGAGTGGGAGGGTGACTTAATCTCAAGAGCACAGGGAAGGAGAAAAAAGGAAGACTCCTAAAGACAACGAAGGAAAGGAGAGGGTGTCTCAGGACCTGGCATGAAGGGAATGGCCAGGATGTTGGAGGGAAAATATAGCAATGAGGCAATAAGGATTCCCACTGAAAGTCTGGGATGAAACTGAGCTTTATAGTGAATCTACAGGGGTTGAATGGACTTGAAGGTTTGGTTTGCAAATGACACTGAGCTCTGCACCATTCAGAGAGGCTTAATGAAAATACACTCAAGCCTACAAAGCAATGGCCACCTAACCCATTAAGTAACCCAGTTATTCCTAACCTGAGGGCCGTGAACAGGAAATGGATTGCAAAGGAGAGGTTTTTATGGTCACTAGTGGCCAGCAGGAGACAAGGCTCCTCCTGCTGCTACCCCACCTTTGTGCCACTTTTCCACACACTGCTTCCCTTTGGGGCTGAGGAAGCAGGACTTGCAAAGGCTGTGGAGCTGGCTTCAAACTCTGGAAGAAGCACAGTTCCAGGGCTGAGCACTGGGAAGGCAGGGAGAGCAGCAGAGTACCCTACCCAGCACTCCAAACAGCCACCCACAAGGTCAAGCATCTTCCCCCCGCCCCACACAAACACACACATACCCCTCACCTTCTCCTATGCCACCATCAGCAATCCCCACTGGCCAGGCCATTAGCATCCCAGACCAATCCCTCCTCCCTACCTCACAGCACTAACCTACCCAAAGCAACAGCAGCAGCCCTCAACACTGAAAAGCCTCCCATTGTTTCCTTCTGTGATCCACATGCCACAAACATTTGCAGCCATCATGATGGGATGATTTTTCAGTCATTCCATGGGTTTTGGACCAAGACAGCTTGAGACTCATAAAGTGATTACAGGGAGATTTTCAGAGCACAAAAACCACTTAAGTCTCCAACTCCTACTGAAACTCAATACAAGTTGGATGCCTAGCTCCACTTCGTGCCTTTGAAAATCTGCCCCCATTATGGTTTTTTATCTCATTTCTAACCACCGACAAAAAAAAAATAAAATAAAGCTCAAACTTTGCCCTTTGTTCATAAGCCATTTTCCCATTTCAGAGATATACCAAATTTGACTCCACAAGCCTTCTTCGATTAACAAAAGCTAGTTCTATTTCTAACTTAGAATGAGCTGGAAAAAAAAGAATAAAAGGTTAAGTAAGTTATGTTTCTTTATAGCCAGAACCTCAAAATCAGAAAAAAAAGAATTGAGAATGGTTACCCAAGACAAAGCTCAAATATTTCATAAGCACTTTAAAAGAATTTTGACTGCTAATGGGGATGCAATTTTTAAGCAATTCTTAAACATTAAAGAAGCATTCATGCCCATCTAGACTTTAGGATTTACTAGCCAGTTTCTAAGCATGTGTCTAGGTCCAACTATTTAAACGGGGACTTGCTTGTAAGCCATTTGTCCATCTTTTGATAAGGAACTTGTCCTTCCTTTAATCTTCTATAAATTCTTCCCTTTTATTTGAGCTGGATGTAGCTCCCTCCTTTGCCTTGTTCCAGACAAACGTACTTTCTCCTCCTTGCAGCCAGTTCTTGGAAGAACAGATCCCAGGAAAGGGGAACCTGAAAGCCCCCCAGAGGGGAAGGAGAGGGGAGGCTTCCCCTTGCACTGCTGCCAGTGCCACTCCCCATACCTGTATTACAGTTAAGCAAAGCTATAGAAAGCCCTATTTACTTCATTTAGAAAACTTCATACCCTAGATTCCCAAAGGTGAGCTTATTGTGGCTTCTGTCTTGCATTTGTTCATTCTTTTATTAGATTAGGTCATATGTTCTATGCTAATGTATTTATTACATCACCCTCTTGCTCTCCACATCCTCTCCAAGAGCATGTACCACTCAGTTGTATATATGCAAGCTGCCAAGCATATGCTTGGGAGTTGAGTGAATGAATCTCTAATGCTAAGATAAAAACACAATATGTTGTATGCATACAGGCAGGATTCTTTTGCATAAATCCTAATTTTATTTCCTCATTTTAACCTGTTTCTTTCCCCTCATAATAAGATTTTAAATGGTCCCTTCTCTATTTATCCACTTGTTTTGTTTGTCACTCAACTGCCCTGTGTTTCTTGGTTTTGTTTTTAAATCTTCATGTTTACTTGCATCCCCATTCTTCTTGTATTTGCTCCTGTCTCTGAACCTTCTTTAGTCTTATTTTCCTCTGTAGCTCTATTTACTTTACCTCTAGCTTTGTCTACCTTTCTACACACATCTCATGCTGCCACACTCCACTGCTTCTTGAGAAGCAACTAACAGGAAGGATGACTGAAACTGACAGGTGGTTGTAATAAGCACAACAATGATCACAACAACATGCCTGATTTTAATTCTGTGTTTAAAATTAAATGTATTTGCTTTTGTGCCTTCTCATCGCTTAATTAATTTGTTGAGCCTTAATGTGGCTAACAGAATGTGAAAAATAAAACACTGTGTGAAAACAAGAATTTGAACTCATTGTCTGTGAATGAGACTAGAATCAGCTTAACTTCTCTGTGGCACTAGGAGAATGCAAGTAATTTGTTAATCTCTAAGGTGCCACAAGTACTCCTGTTCTTTTTGCAGATACAGACTAACACGGCTGCTACTCTGAAACAAGTAATCACTGACTGCCTTTTTATTCTTCTCATTGGGGTTGGTTCAGTATTTTGGCCTTATGAATGACAGAAGTTTGCTGAAGTGGTCCCTTTCAAAATTTCTGGGGCATCACCATACATGGTTTAAGAGTCCTGCCTTTTCTGACACAGCCCTCTTTGCTAGTGATAACAAATGATGATCCTTCAGGCTGTGATACAGGACTGTATCAAGTGATTTCCCTCTTTTGAGATGAAGAATTTCTGCAGTGTGTTGCTCTCATAGCCAGTTAATGGCTCATCATTAATCTTAAATCTTAAGCTCCTGCTTCCTCCACCATTTTCCCCTGATAAAAGAGGGAAACCATACAACAGTAACAAATATACAAGTGATATTACTCACATCTCTTGACAGGGTCTTTGACTGAGTAAGCCTATCTTTTTAATTATAGACCCACTCGATAGAAAGAGAAAAGGAAATAGCCAACACACAATTTTCCACAATAGTATACTGCATATAGTACCTGTGTGTTATTTCTAAATTGGTCTACATGCACAGTATTATATGTAAGAGTCAGATAGATTTTTTCCCAGTCTAACATTCCCTCAATCCTTTGAGTATTTGCTCATATCTTTCTTGCACAAATACCTTTTGGATTAAAAGGTATTTAAAAAAGATGAAAAGCCCAAAGATGCTGAAAATTTGAGCGATGGATCAGTGATTTTCTGAGCTGTGCAGTCAGGAAAGATATAATGTTGTCACATGTTCTAACTGAAATATTTGCATTGAAATAACTCAAACCACTGAAGGAAGAAACTTAAAACTGGGCTTTTGTTTTACAGTCCTCATGAGGAAGGAAAAATAAGTCAAGTTTGAAGACAATCCCTTCCATATTTGCTATGTTACTAACATTTACATTGCCATTTCTCACATACATGTTAAAGTTTTCTGTTCTTTGTTTGCCATGACTAGTCTATTACTAACTATTGTTTGCAGAGCACCAACTGCCAGGGAAGTAATCAGTAATAACATTTTCTGAACTCACTGGGAATCAGGGACTACTAATGTGGGTTTGACCCTTGTCTATTAATGCAAAGTGAGAGATGGGGTAGGGAGACTGATCCAGGGACCCTTTGGTGCCAACTCTCAGAGAGCACAGGGAGTGCACAGGGTTTTACAGGGGTAGTCTGGGATCTCATATATGCATAATAGTTCACTGAAGAGAGGCATATGAGGTCTCTAGTGAGAGCTGGTACCCACTGGTTGACATAATCATTGTGAAATGTATGTATAGATAATATATAAGGAGTTATGTATCTATACTAAAAATTATGTTCTTAAGATTTCATCAGGAGGTGACATAGCTCAGAAATGTTACTTTCAGGCAGGAGGTAGCAGACACCTATATCCATGTCTGACCATTTGTGTATTATGTATTGTGTGCCTTGAAAAATATGTCGATTTGCATACTAAACCAATGGCAAAATGAGAGATTGCAAAATCTACAAGAAAGGAAATCTACAAGATGAAACAAACGGGGGGGGGGAGTATCCAGTTTATGCATAAAGACAAAGGATTTTCTGATATTAATTGGTGTGTAAGAACACACACTGAATCCTTCACCTGGGAGGCAAGCTGACAGCATACTTCTCTCATGAAAGGAAGATCATACCCAAGCCTGGCTTAAAAGCACTGCAAGGATTATGGGTGAGTCAAACTTTACAAGACATGAGAGTATCTAGTTAATTACGTCTAAGCTCTAGAATGCATGTTATGATTGTTTTATACGTAACCAGTCTTTTCCCAATACTGCTACTTGAATCTCTGAGCTTAAATAAACTTACACTTGGTTTTCACTATAAACAAATCTAAGTGTTCTGTGTTAAGCAGAGAGGTGATCTGAGGTGAAATGGGTAAGTTTGCGTATGCTGCTTCTTTCAAAGCAGAAAATCTGTGAATACTACAAGCGTCCAGAGAATCAGGAGCTGGACATTCCAGGGAGATGCTTGGAAGGCTCAAGGGTTGGAGTGTGCCTATTGCTGACCTGTGGACTAACAGCAGGCCAGCAACGCCTAGAGGGGAGTGCTTGTGTTGGTGATGACTGATGGAGCTGACCCATGGAAGAACAAATACTAAAAGCAGGTGGTAGTGAGGTGCCTCACAACTCTGGGAACCCCTGGGAAGTATCAGAGACTTCTTGTGTGCCCTAGTGCAAAAGCCACTCACAATTCCATCCCTGTACCCTGTGGGGAACTGTACCTTTAAGAAGCTTGTGTAATGTAACACAGACACAGTTGGAATTGAGATACGGAATTGGCCACATATCTGTCAAGCTGTAAATTTCACAGTTATTACCAAACACCACAGACCACAACCCTGCAAATGCTTGTGTGTGCTGAACTTTACAAAGATGAGTAAAGTTTGACACAAGCAAAAGTATTTCCAGGATCAGGGCCTTAGTATTTATGCCATTTAATCTATACCATATAGAATATATAGTGAGCAAAGTTTTGCCTGCTGTAACAGGAACTACCTGGTCTGGCTTTTGGCCTGTCTGCTGCTTCATTTTCCTCTCATCTCCAATGGTTCTTTCTTGGCACTCAGCAAGTTCAGTTGCTGAGGTGCCTTAACCCTCTGGCTAGCTAAATCACATAAAAAATCCACCTCTTTTGGAGTACAAAGAAAGTCCAAACACACAGAGAACCAATCTTCCACTTCAGTCTCACCAGGCATAGTCCTTCTTCCCTAAGGATCTGTCCACTTCACCGTCTCTTCAGCCTTGCTCCTAGGCTCAGCCATCAGCCCTCCTGGGCTCTAACCAAACACATCTTCCCCTTGTATACAGGGGTCATTGTTCTGCCCCCCACACAGACACAGGGCCTCAACAATTGGGCTATCTACTCCATTGCCTTGACCTGGCCTGCTTCTTCCCAGAGCATCTACCTATACTCCCAGCCTTCCTGGGTATCTCTCAGTCTTGTCTATAGCACTGATTTGCAAGGCCACTCTCCCTGGGGTCCTTCTCTGTTAGGTTACCTCCCTCCAGCTGAGCCACCATCTGCTCTTGTTTTCCTAGCAGGCCTTTCCTTCGTTCCCCCATCTTGTGACACTGTTCTTTTCCTCCACTTAGGGAAATAAACACCTGTCACTGGTGCAGCTAAGCTCCAACTCCTTGAAAAGGCCAGCTAACACTGTCAAACTATTAAGTAATCAGACATAGTGCAAATCAGGTCATTTTATAGATTCAAAAATGTGGTTTTACATTGCACTCACAACCAGGAGTCCAGTCCTTACCCCAACTGAAATATATTCCTTAATCTTTGTAATACCTGACATGTGTTACCAAAAAAAGTTACTTTACATTTTGGGATATGTTGACCATATATACAGGCAGTCCTCAACTTGACGACATTTGACTTATGACAAATGTCACTTACGACACTTCTGAATTGACACCCTGATTTGACTTATGACAATTGGTTTCGACTTTACAATGCTCAGTCCCATAATGGAGTGGATTGGGGTTCCAACTTACAACATTTCGACTTACAATGCAATTTTCAGAAACCAATTATGTCATAAGTTTGAGGACTGCATGTATTCCACTAACTCAGTGAACATGTGCCCCATGCACTTAGGATGAGTGTCTTTTGGCCAGCAGTATCCACATGGGCCAGTGTGACAGGGTGAGGTTCCCCATCCAGTGCGGGGTGAGTGCACCCTGTCCTGCAAGCAACCTTCTGCCTCTAGGCAGTGCGGCTAAGGGTTTAAGCCCACCAAATGGCTCTTTGCTCTAGGGCTGTGTGGCGTAGGGGTCAGAGTCAATACCCATACCTGGACTCTCAGGGCAATGGGGACTAGCGTCCAGAGTCCATAGTAACAGCCTGACTCTCAGGGCAACGGGGCCTAATGGCCAGAGTCAGTAAGAGCACCCTGACCCACAGGGCTTTGAGGCTTAGCAGCCAGAGCCAGTAACCATTCTCTGACTCACAGGGCAGTGAGGACTAGTGGCCCTAGTCAGTAGCAACACCCTGACCTATAGGGCAGTAAGGCTTAGCAGCCAAATTCATTAGGTTCACCCTTGTCCACAGGGCAGTAAGGCTTAATGGACGGAGTCAATAAAGTTGGTTAGACTTAGTTTTGAACTGTGAGTGGAAAAGAGACTAGAAGATATTACTATCACTGAAGTATACAGAACTACCCCTTTCTTTCCAACTTGTTATGCTCAAACAAGAATGCATATAATTTATTTCCCAACTTTCAGAGTATTCCTTCAGTCCATAATAAATAATCGTATAACTTAATAAATATATAATGCAGTAAGGCATTTCTCATGATTTGGCTCTGAAGGAAACAGAATTCAGGGTTTCAATCATCTGAGCGCTAATAAATATTTTATCCATTTTATAGTTTCCAAGACTACACCTAAAACAATATTACACTTCCACAATTGAAGAATGACTGACATTTGAAATGTAACAGGTTTACACAGAGGAGAGAATAGAAAAGCCATCACTGGAGTAAACAAATGAGTTATTTCTTTCCCAAATCATCAGCTCAGATATATTTTTCCTCAGTTCCTATTATTGCGTTGCAATGAACAGATACACACTTGCATCCAATAAATATAGCTTTATCTCTCTACATTTCATAATGATTTTTCTGCTAGATTTCTATTAATGCACATATGCACGTGTCAAATGGAACATATTACTTACTTTGTGTTCTACTTGATACATCCTAGGAAGATAACCCCAATAAGGTAATTAATGCTACTAGCAGTATAATACCAATATGAAAGGTTGTTGTTTTTTTAGCATTTGTTTCATGGACTACAGTATACTTTTAAAAAAAGCAATGATACACTCTTTAAAACACATTATTATTTCTCATCCATTCACTGTTCTGAACTTTCATTACCCATAAGGAAATATACACTGCTCTGCTTTGTTTTAATACATTGCAGTACCCCAAAGTGATATTTTTATTAAAAGGGAAATTAAGGGGTTAGATCTGGCAAGTCATCTTTTCTTTCAAAATGAAGTCTCCATCTCTGGTGGATTTTGAACCTTCTCCACTGTGGGCATTTCACTAATTTCCTCTTTACTTCCTTTTTGCAGATACACTAGAGACTACTGATGACGCAGAGGAATGTGATACCAACTAGAAGGGCTAGGATTCAGTTTATGGCCCCTCCCCTGCCCCTGCAGCCTGGTAAGCACCTAGCCACAAAAGGCTCCAGTTAGCACTTCTATTTCTTTTCTTGACAATGCTAGCTGCACCAGTCAAAGGGCAAGAATCCTGCAGGACAGCCTTTTCCCACCTTGTCACGTGGAAAGAGGGGGGTGAGGGGTCAGTGATTGTGACAGTCATGGGGAAGGACAGAGGTACAGGCTAAACCTTTTGAAACTAGATACTTGATACAGGGATTGTCCTGGGGCTTCCTTCTTTGACAGTAGGTAGGCATATGAAGCATAATTTCAACTTCCTTTACACACACCAAGTCTACAAGTCTTGTGCTGAGGTATTGTTATTTATTGGCTTTATCAGAGAACCTAAGATCCCCAGTCAGGAACCAGGACACCGTTGTGCTAGGTGCTGTACAACCACAGAACAAAATGACAGTCCCTCCCCCAAAGAGTTTACAATCTACTTATAAAACAAGAGAAAGATTGTTTTCTTTTACCTTTTAGTCTGTCTGCATCAGAAACAATACTGGTCAGCATGCTAGGCAGTGGTCTCAGCCCATCAGCAACCTAAGTGTTGACAAGTTTTAGGTAGGTCTCATGGCAAATAAGAGTTTTAAGGAAGGTTTTGAAGAAGGATAATGAGGTAGCTTTCTGGATGTTCATAGTGAGCTCAAGGGTATGGGCAGCACAAAGGTTCTTTTTTGAAAATTGTACAAGTAAGAGATGGAGGCTGATATCATGCACTAATTCAGGACAGGAGTTGACCTTTTGATACTGAAAGAAAAATGGTAGGTAGGTCATGAAGGGCCTTGAAGGTGGGTGCTGATATGAAACAATTTTGAGCTGCTTTATTTTGTTTCCAAGTACAGCACTGGAAAACATTGCTCTGATGCCCTTAACTGAAAAGGGAGGAAAAATTGAAATAAAATGAATTAAATTGGTAAGAAATGGGGTGGCAGTGGCAGACTATAACATTAAGATGTATAAGTTAACAAATAAGTATATATTAAAGAAATAAGGTAATTGTTTATAGTTTAAAAGTTTGGTCATTGTAAGTGTGCTTACAACGTTGGCACATAGCCCCGAGCTCCCACTCCCTTCGGCTGGAGGATCCCTGGCTGGCTGAAGTCTGAAGCGCCCCACCCCTCTCGGCCAGCAGAGCTCAGGACCAGTCGAGGTCCCGAGGCCCATCACCTGCCCAGAGGAGCCCCAGGCCAGCTGCAGCCACAGCTGTGCCTCCCCTCTTTTTCCCTCCCCAGACCCAAGCCACCCAGATAGGTTTTTATTATTATTTGGACTTCTATTATGTCAAAGCATTTTTAAATTTACTTTAGAATTGTTGTACACCCCACTTTTACCAAAAAAGCAAAAGAAATAATAATAAAAAAGGGACAAGAACATGCAAAGCAACATATTTGTGTTTCTATTCTGTTAGGTCCAGTAAAGAATAGAGATAACTGTGCACTGTTTTTATTATTGAGTCGGCAAAAAAAAACCCCACATAAATAAATTACAATGATTTGGATGTATATATGTACCTATTACTTTATTAATGTAGGAAAAATAAATAATGTTAGGAAAAAGTGTCAGTGCGGCCACCAGCAAGAGTTGGTGGCCGTACTCTGCGGCCAGCAAAAAATTTGTTACAAGCACCCCTGTGCTAATGCTAAGATTGAAAAATAAGTCAATCAGAACAGACCAAAAACCGTGTATAAGGCAGAGCATAAACAGGCAAAAATCCGTCAGGTTCGGAGCAGGAGAAGAAGAAGGAGAAGATCAGAGAAACCTAAATGGTCAAAGAACAGCAAAAAAGAAGCGACTGCAGGGTGACATTAGCAGCAGCAGGCTCCTGGGACAGAGCAGAAAAGGATCCTGAGACAGAGCAGAAGGACCCTTAAGACAGAGCACAGGGAAAGAAAACTACAGAGAGTAAGCATCTCAGCCATAGTATAGGATATAGGATAGAAATAGGGTTAATGAATGTGTACACTTGGTATAATAAATGTGAGTGTCTGTGGTGTGTATGTGTATGTTACTATGTATAAAGTTTAGAGTTTACAACGATCGCTGTCAGTGTCCTGCATATGGCTGATCACCATGTGCAGAACATAGTCCCTTTTAAGCCATTCCAACTTTATGAGATTACAGTATCTGGTACTTTGACTTGTATACCTGTGCTAATGAATTTATGTTTATGTTTTAATTCAGGTTTAGCTTAACTGTATTAGGAAAAGTTGGTTACAACAAATAAATAAAATACTTTGTTTTTGAACAGTACTGCCTGGGTTTTCATCTTTTGAGTGGAAGGCTGTAGCTATGTCCTCCTAGAGGTGAAGAGATCTAGTCTGTTCTGGGAGAATTTTCTGAAGGGCATAGAGAAATCCTGGGTAAACCCTAGCAATTCTACTAGGGCAGGCACCCTCCTTTCACCTTACAGGAACAGATTAATAGGTCAACATCTTGAGAGCCTGGAAGTAAGCAATAGGAGGGCTACTCTTGGATCCTTGGATCTTTTCTTGGGGTAACAAGGCAAGTAGCTTACATTTGATGCAAAACAGAAAAGGAGTATGGGGGAGCAGATGTGTGCAAAGAGAGGGGTGACATGGTCAAAGTGATGGGCTTGAAAAAATATCTGCAGCAGTATTCTAAATGGATATCAGTGAGGCAAGATTGCATTTGTCAAGATGAGAAAAGGATGTTGCAGCAATCAAGACACGAGATGAGAGCCTGGTGAGAGTTTTAGCAGTGTGAAAGGTTGTATCTTAGAAATATTATGCAGAAAGAATTTGCAAGATTTCCTCATAGGCTAGATGTGACGACCTAGAGAGCGGTCCAAGTGAAAGATGATGCACAGGTTAGTGACAGACAGGACAGTGGTGTTGTCCACCGTGATTAAGAAATGAGGTAGTAAGGAGGGCTTTGGGGAGAAGTGGGATAAAAAACTCTGTTTTAGCCAACAACTAGACATCCATGCAGAGAGGTCAGAGAAACAGATTTTAGTTTTGACAGGAGACAGATCTGCAGCAGATGGGTAAATTTGTGAAGACTGCAACAGAGATGGCAGTTGAATTTGTGTTTGCGAATGAGATTCCCCAAGGATACAGTATAGAAGGAGAAAAGAAGGGGACCAAGCACAGAGCCCTGAGGAACCTCCAGAGAAAGTCAGAGGCGGGATGAGGAGGATCCTTCAAAGGACATTCTGAAGGAAAGATTAGAAAGGATGGAGATGATAAAGTGACAGAAGCCAAGGGAGGACAAGATTTCAAGAAGACTGTGTCAAAGGCAGCTAATCAGTGAAGGGGGATGAAAGAAAGAGATCTTGGAATCATTGTGGATAGTTCTCTGAAAACATCCACTAAATGTGCAGCAGCAGTCAAAAAAGCAAACAGAATATTGGGAATCATTAGGAAAGAGATAGATCATAACATAAAATATCATATTGCCTCTAAATAAATCCATGGTATGCTCACATCTTGAATACTCTTGAAAAGAGACAGAAATGCTAATTGGAGCCTTGTGTGTGCAGATCTGGTCGATCAATCTAAAAAAAAAATATATTGGAATGGTTAAAGGTACAGAAAGGGGCAAAAAAATGATTAGGGGTATGGAACAGCTTCCATATGAGGAGAGATTATTAAGACTGGAACTTTTCAGCTTTCAAAAGAGACAACTAAGGGGGGATGTGATGGAGGTCTATAAAATCATGACTGGTGTGTAGAAAGTAAATAAGGAAATATTATTTACTCCTCCTCATAACACAAGAACTAGGGGTCACCAAATGAAATTAATTGGCAGCAGATTTAAAACAAAGAAAAGGAAGTAAATTTGATTAAGTTTAGAGGAGAGAGCAACGAGGGTGATGTCGTGGTGGGCGTGTGCTATAGACCGCAGGGTAAGAAAGATGAGGTAGACGAGGCTTTCTTTGGACAACTAACTGAAATCTACAGATCACAGGCCCTGGTTCTAATGGAGGACTTCAATCACCCTGACATCTGCTGGGAGAGCAATACAGCAATGCACAGACAATCCAGGAAGTTTTTGGAGAGTGCTGGGGACAACTTCCTGGTACAAGTGTTGGATGAACCAACTAGGGGCCACGCTCCTCTTGACCTGCTGCTTACAAACAGGGAAGAATTGGTAGGGGAAGTAGAAGTAAGTGGCAACCTGGGCAGCAGTAACCATGAGATGGTTTGAGTTCAGGATCTTGACAAAAGGAAGAAAGGAGAGTAGCAAAATACGGACTCTGGATTACAAAAGGAGACTTAGACTCCTTTAGGGAACTGATGGGCAAGATCCCCTGGGAGGCTAATATGAGGGGGAAAGGAGTCCAGGAGAGCTGGTTGTATTTTAAAGAAGCCTTATTTTGGGCATAGGAACAAACCATCCTGATGTGCAGAAGGAATAGCAAATATGGCAGGAGACCAGCTTGGCTTAACAGTGAAATCTTCGGTGAGCTTAAACTCAAAAAGGAAGCTTACAAGAAGTGGAAATTTGGACAGATGACTAGGGAGAAGTATAAAAATATTGCTAGAGCATGCAGGGGTGTAATCAGGAAGGCCAAAGCACAAGTTGAGTTGCAGCTAGCAAAGAATGTGAACGGTAACAAGAAGGGTTTCTACAGGTATGTTAACAACAAGAAGGTCAGGAAAAGTGTGGGACCCTTACTGAATGGGGGAGGCAACATAGTGACAGATGATGTGGAAAAAGCTGAAGTACTCAATGCTGTTTTTGCCTCGGTCTTCACAGACAAGATCAGCTCCTAGATTGTTGCACTGGGCAACACAGTATGGAGAGGAGATGAGCAGCCCTCAGTGGTGAAAGAACAGGTTAAGGACTATTTAGAAAAGCTGGATGTGCACAAGTCCATGGGTCCAGATCTAATGCATGCAAGGATACTGACGGAGTTGGCTGATGTGATTGCAAAGCCATTGGTCATTATCTTTGAAAACTCGTGGCAATCGGGAGAGGTCCCATATGATTGGAAAAAGGCAAATATAGTGCCCATATTTATAAAAGGGAAGAAAGAGAACCCAGGGAACTACAGACTGGTCAGCCTCACTTCAGTCCCTGGCAGAATCATGGAGCAGGTCCTTAAGGAATCCATTTTGAAGCACTTGGAGGAGTGGAAGGTGATCAGGAACAGTCAATATAGATTCACCCAGAGCAAGTCATGCTTGACCAACCTGATTGCCTTCTATGATGAGATAACTGGCTCTGTGGATATGGGGATAGTGGCGGACGTGATATATCTTGACTTTAGCAAAGCTTTTGATACGGTCTCCCACAGTATTCTTGCCAGCAAGTTAAAGAAGTATGGATTGGATGAATGGACTATAAGGTTGGTAGAAATCTGGCTAGATCATCAGGCTCAATTGGTGGTGATCAACAGCTCAATGTCTAGTTGGCAGCCAGTATCAAGTGGAGTGCCCCAGGGGTCAGTCCTGGGGCTGGTTTTGTTCAACATCTTTATTAATGATCTGGATGGTGGGATGAATTG
Source organism: Lepidochelys olivacea (assembly GCF_965140295.1). Classification (NCBI taxonomy): domain Eukaryota; kingdom Metazoa; phylum Chordata; order Testudines; family Cheloniidae; genus Lepidochelys; species Lepidochelys olivacea. The sequence continues at coordinate 139,737,629 of NC_140412.1, read as the reverse complement.
CACCCTCAGCAAGTTCGCAGATGACACTAAGCTGGGGGGAGAGGTAGATACGCTGGAGGGTAGGGATAGGGTCCAGAATGACCTAGACAAATTGGAGGATTGGGCCAAAAGAAATCTGATGAGGTTCAACAAGGACAAGTGCAGAGTCCTGCACTTAGGATGGAAGAATCCCATGCACTGCTACAGGCTGGGGACCAATTGGCTAAGCAGCAGTTCTGCAGAAAAGGACCTGGGGATTACAGTGGACAAGAAGCTGGATATAAGTCAGCAGTGTGCCCTTGTTGCCAAGAAGGCCAACAGCATATTGGGCTGTATTAGTAAGAGCATTGCCAGCAGACTGAGGGAAGTGATTATGTCCCTCTATTCGGCACTGGTGAGGCCACACCTGGAGTATAGTGAACAGAAAGGATGTGGACAAATTGGAGAGAGTCCAGCAGAGGGCAACGGAAATGATTAGGGGGCTGGGGCACATGACTTACAAGGAGAGGGCACATGACTTACGCTGAGGGAACTGGGGTTATTTAGTCTGCAGAAGAGAAGAATGAGGGGAGATTTGATAGCAGCCTTCAACTACCTAAAGGGGGGTTCCAAAGGGTATGGAGTTCGGCTGTTCTCAGTGGTGGCAGATGACAGAACAAGAAGCAATGGTCTCAAGTTGCAGTGGGGGAGGTCAAGTTTGGATATTAGGACACAATATTTCACTAGGAGGGTGGTGAAGCACTGGAATGGGTTACCTAGGGAGCTGGTGGAATCTCCATCTGTAGAGGTTTTTAAGGCCTGGCTTGACAAAGCCCTGGCTGGGATGATTTTGTTGGTGCTGGTCCTGCTTTGAGCAGGTGATTGGACTAGATGACCTCCTGACGTCTCTTCCAACCCTAATATTCTATGATTCTAAGGATTTCTTCACCCAATGCACAGCTGACCTGTGGAACTATTTGCCAAAGGATGCTGTGAAGGCCAAGACTTTAACAGGGTTCAAAAAAGAACTAGATAAATTCATGGAGAATAGGTCCATCGATACCTATTAGTCAGGATGGGCAGGGATGCAAAACCATGCTCTTAAGTGTCCCCAGCCGCTGTTTTCCAGAAGCTGGGTATGGGTGATTACATGTTCTGTTCATTCTCTCTGAAGCCCCCTGGCATTGGCCACTGTGAGAAGACAGGATACTGGGCTAGATGGACCACTGGTCTGAACCAGTATGGCTGTTCTTATGTACTTATGGAGCAGTGGTTTTGAGTTTTAGACAAGAAGAAGACAGCAGAGACTTTAGCAACAGTGGTTTCTGTGAAATTCAATGGGCAAAAGCTAGAATAAAGAGGGTCTAGTATGGAATTGAAAGAAAGGAACTCCAGAGATTAATTGTAAACAGTGTGTTCAATGATCTTAGAGATAAAAGGGAGAAGGAAGACAATGTGGTAGTTGGAGAGGGAAGTGGAGGGTTGTTTTTATGATAGGAGAGATTAAAGCATGTTTGCATTGTGAGGGTAAAGTGCCATAGGAATGGGAGATGTTAAGGAGTAAGGGCAGAGATGAAAGTGGGTAAAAGGGAGATCAGGTGATGGGATGGGGTTACTGTGGCAAATGGGGGGATTAGAGAAGGAGAGCAGATGAGAAACTTCTGGATCAGTGATGATGGAGAAGGAGGAGAGAGTTATAGGACAGGAAGGGGAAAGGGAAGGTAAGCTGATGGGAGGAAGAAAGTCATGTTGAATTTTGAAAGAAATCAGAAAGATTCTGTGCAAAAGAGAAGTGGAGGCAGAAGAAGGGGAAGGTTGAGGAGTGAGTCAAACACAGCTGGGATTGGGGGCATGAGATTCAGCTAAGTTGGAGGAGTACAGTTGGTTAGCCAGGAAGATAGCATAACTGAAAGAAGAGAGAACAAATTTGTAATAGAGGGAGTGTAATAGCGGTAGGTGAAAAGTTCTCTTACAAGACATCCATTGTCCAGCAGAAGCCAAAGGAGACAGAATTCACCATTCCCTGTTCCAGTAAGGCCTCAGTGCAAACTTCATTTGAAAAGCTCCAGTTCGTTCAAATTGGCAATCATGTTTTCAAATGGGTCTATCAGCCTATTGGTTCCTGGGTCTTCTAGTCCTTTCACTAGAAACCAAAAGACTAAAGAAAAGTTTATAGAAGACTGTACTGTAGTTTCCATTAGGAGACTCCATCTATGTCATCAGCAGGGACAGAGTTATCTGCCTGAAAGCCTGAAAATAAATGGGGCAGTTAGTAAAAGAAAATGGAAGGATTTTCTTTTTTAGTTTTAAAACTGGTTCAACATTTTATTTTTGAAGAAGAACCCAAGATTTCTCTTACACATATGCTGACCTTCCATGATAGAAAGAGGTGACATCAAAACAATAAAAAGTACCAAAATGATCCAGTGCAAGAAATGGATTTGAGGGAGAGAATCTAATGTATGTATCAGTTTTGCATAGATGTTCATTATGTAAAGGGCTGTGGGTGAGTTTGTGTGTGCCGGTGGCACGCTTAGCAGTTTTTCATTTATGCCATTCTAAAAGGATTTTGCTAGTTAATACATACATTGGCTGCATGCATACATGGAAGAGTTCTTTCATCTAAATATGCTTTGTTCTAAAATCTTAGGTAAAATATATTTGTCTTGGCTCCTTATTTTGGAAAGGAAAAGGGCACACTGCTTACAAATCAATTACATTTTATATGGATGTTATATCATGAAAAACAGATTATTTTTCTGTAGTTTATATGCAAAGAGTAATTTATCCATATGCATAGGTAGCACGGCATCCACATTCATGAACTGCTGCTGGAACCAGTGCCCATGTCTTTAAAGACAAACAATCTACTAAAGTTGTAATAGAAAGAGAGATTTGAATTAACTAGATAAAAGAAAATTTGCCAGTGTAAGAAGTTACTTAAATTCTGCAACACACAAACTAGTGGTAGTTGAAAACAAAAATACAGAAGTCATGGACTTTGTGTGAAAAGCAAACAATTTAAGCCTATTTTCTGTCATATCTGAGCTTAAACTGTTAAGATCTGAGTGACATAAATCATAATGTAACAAGTTAGTTGGCCAAATGCTGCATTCGCTTACACTCATGACATTATATCATTAAAATCTGTGTATTTTTTTGTAGCTTGGTAAATTATGTAGATTAATAAAAATAAGTAACTAATTTTTCTCAGGATCCAAACTGATGGCAGCTACTGCATCTTGTTCAAATAATACATGGGATGTTTAATTTTTTGTCAGCTTAATTATGTTTTACATCATCATGTTATTCAGTTGCTATCATATCTCAGAGAGTAACTCAGCAGTTGACATGTAAAGGAGAACTAGCTAATTTTTTAACTTGGTACCTGATGTGAACAGTCAGAACAGACTGAAAAATTAATTTGGTATATGCAGTGTTATTGTAGGTGTGTTGGTCCCAGGGTGTTAGAGAGACAAGGTGAGTGAGGCAATATCTTCTATTGGACCAACTTCTGTTTGTGAGACAGACAAGCTTTTGAGCTTCCACAGAGCTCTTTTTCAGAAATGTATGCAGAGTGTCAGAGAGGCTAAATACAAGGTGGAACCTATTGTTTAGCAAAAGTAGTTAACACATATTTCAAGGGACCATTGAAGGTGAAGCAGCCCATTAACACTCATCCTGTCATAGGAGTAAAAGAAGGGGGGGAAGGCAACTAGGACAGGTTGTTCGGGGGTTATAGAATGTTGTAATAACCCCTAAATCCCATGATTCTATTCAGTTCATGATTTTTAGTGTCGAGCGGCGTTATGGATTTAAGCTCATCTTTTGAAAGTGTTGTGAAGGTTTCCTTTGAGGATGAGGTCTGATAGATCAGTAATAGGCGTATTGGTCCCAGGGTGTTAGAAAAGTGAAAAGTGTTCATGTATAGGTGACACGGTGTTTTTGTCATTTATCATTTTCCTGTGTGAATTCATGTAGTGATTATTTGGTTTCACCCACACACTTGTTAACAGGCCACTTCACCTTGAACGGTCCTTTGAAATACGTGCTATACAATCTGTTCCACCTTGTATTTGCCTGTGACACTCTAAGTTTCCCAGGCTTGAAGAAGAGCTATGTGTAAGCTTGAAAGCCTGTCTCTCACCAAAAAGAAGTTAGTCCAATAACATATTACCTCACCCACCTTGTGTCTCTAAATTATTTTGAGATATTTATTATAGACTTTTTTTCAGTGTATTATCTGAGCCCCTCACAAGTACTAATTAGTTTATCCTCATTGCTCTTTCTGGGAGGGAAAGGAAATCTATCATCATTTAAAGAGCTGAAAGCGCAGATAGGTTAAATGAATTGCCCAAGGTCACAGAGGAAGTCTGAGGCAGAGTCAGGGATAAAATCCAAATTTTTCCAAATACCCATTCAGGGCCTTAACCAAAAATACCTTTTTGTTTAGTTCCATTGCCATGGGTATATCTGTTTTTTGATCTGCTGACCATTGCAAGAGGCTAAATCTAAGAGTTTCTAGATATTGCTAAAGGCTACTTGCAAAGAGCTTCTGTTCACTGGCGCAGGAAGAGCTCCTGCTATCATCTTTCATCCACAGAGAACTTCAAATTCGAGATTAGGGCCTGAGTGAGAAATGCATGTGCAGTTTTGTACACTTCCAGTACAGGAATTCAGATACCACAAATCAGTATGTAGAATAACTCCTTCCTGCCTTAAAATGTGTCAGTCTGGATCTCCAGTGTTGCCACATATTTCCCCAGTATTCCTCACTCCTTACTTGCTTTTCCAACTGCTCAAATATATGCAGACAGACTTTCTTCCTTCAGTACTGTAGTACGACAGACTCCAATTGTCAGCAATCAAACCAGACACCTCTTGAGCTTAATGTATGAGCCTCTACCGCCGAGCTAAAAGACATGTCTCAACCAGCACTGTAGCAGACTTATCATCTCTAGCAGTCTAGCCACAACTAGACGGGGACAGAGTGCCATACAAAGCAGGCATGGTTTACAGTACTTTTGTTAGCGGCTGGGTAGGTCCTCACTATCATCTTTACTTCCTACACTAGTCTTTGTTATTTCCTGATGAGAGGCAGAGTTACATCACTTCAGTGGTCTGCATTAATTGCAACTCAGTGTTCCCTAACTGAAAGTTCCTTTTAGTTATTGCTTTTGGTGTGTTCCTCCTATAGAATGGCTTTACAAGGAGGTATTAGCTTGACTGTGAGTGTATTGGCTTCTTGGACTGCTTCAGGCCGATATATTGAACATTACTACTAAAAAAAAATTTAAAAGTGCATCTTGCGTTGTGCCCAAAAAGTATATATTAATGTACAAGCTTCTGATGCCAAATCCTGCAAGGACTTCAGGATTTGGCTCTAGGTTGATTGTTTGGGCTTTTTATTATGTATCTCAGGAACAGTGAAAAGGTATATTTCAGTATAATGAGTACTATGCTCCTAATTTCTTGAGTGTGGACAAAATTTGCCATTGAGGAACTAAAACATTAGGACACACATACTCCAAATATTTCACAGAGAGCATGCATGTGTGTTATGGTTCTTTTTTTTTTTTTTTTTTTTGAGGCGGCGAGGCATGTTTTACAGCATACACACAGAGAAGTTAGATAAAAACATCAAATATTTTTTGCAGGAAGGATGCAACCTAACATGACTTCCATTCTTAGAATTCAGCATGATAAAACCCAAGAACCCAAAAAGAGAGACAGACTAAGAAGGCTGCTCCTTAAGCCAAACAGGCACAACTCACACCACCTTACTCTAGGCTGGCTCTCTGCAAACTGACTGCTGCTAGGCCCAGATTGCACACTTCCCTGTGGAGACTGCTGCCTTTAAGCAAGGCCAAGTGTGTTAGGGCATGTGACTATAGCACCCTCTCTGCACCCAGTGACCATTTTTAATGCCAATCTCCTTACAGGTTTTGATGGACAGGTCTAGGTTCTTCTGGATCCCACCACCCACTCAGCAGGGTGTAGCTTCTTTATTTTTCCCTATGAATTTATTTGGCAGTGCCTCCCCCACCTCGCTCCTTCCTGGCAGGGTCACCAGGGCAGTTTGGGAGGAAAACTCTAACCACAGGGTAACCCCCACTAACTTCCAGATAGTTGGAGACTCCCAGGAAATAACACAAATACATACAATATAGTCAGCACAGTAATTATATTAAACAGGAGACAAATATAACGTAACAGGGTAAAACACTCTTCTTAGGGTCACTGGTGCTCACGCTGATAATACCTGTGACTTTCCCCAGTCACGTGACCTGATGTAGAAAATGTAAGATCAGTGTCCTGTTGGTACGTGTACTTTGTTGGGGCCCTTGATGACCTATGACCACGATATCTTCTCTGCAGTGGTTTAGCAGTGTGGCTAACTGGGTTCAGTACAGCCCAAAGGACTCACAAGTGGGAGAAGGTAGTAAGTCCCTCCACAGGTTTAATATGCAGCAGGTTATAAAATCCCCAAACCCTTACTCCCTGGCTTGAGGACACAGTTCAGGGAGTCGGGGGTCCCCAAAACAATTTCCGTGATTGACTAACTAAAAGATGGTGCACTCACAAACTCCATAAATGATCCTCAGGTTTGAAGATGACTCTGGACTCCTCGCTCACTGCAGAGGGGCTGATCTCTGCTGACACGGATCCGCTTCAGGTAGGAGTCAGGCTGTTTCTGGTCCCAGAATTTCCCCTCACCACAAAGGGGTGCAGGGCTCAAAGTGCAGATTATACAACTGTACTAAAATCCAAACTGTCATCTCCTACCCCAGCAGCCCTGGACTAGCAGCCAGAGCAGAGCTGACCATGTGGTGACTGGTCTCCCCTAGGGAGCTGGAGGGCGAACTCAGGCTGGCTGGGGAAGTTTCCCAGCAAAATGCTACAAACTGGGAGTCATCAGTGGAGAGGGAAAGGCTGAAGCTGAGGGATTGTGGTTTTGGGTCTCTAGAAGCCAGTTCTCAGGGGAAACCCTGCATGCAGGCCTGGGACTCACCAGCTCCCCAAACAGCCAGTCCTGCCCTGCCCTGGCTGGCTCCAGACTGCCTCAAAAAATGACTTCTCCCCTTTCCTGAGCTCCCTGGAAAGGGCATCTCACTCTCTATTGCTTTCCAGGCAGACTCTGAGTCTGCCTCGACTCCCCCCCTACTAGGGACAGTGTGCCTCTCCCTGAGCTGCCAGCAACAGAGCCCCAGGAATCTAGGTAATCTCCTTGGGGGGTTACATGATATTGTCTGATTAAAATATGACCATGTAGATCATTGTTGCTACCACTGTTATATACTTGCAACAAATCTTGTACAAAGTACAGCGTGTAAAATGTCAATGGAAGATTTATGATATGCTGAATATGATTATGCTATTTGCATACATGTATCATTTTTCTATCTGAAGTTATGAGTATTAGCTATGTATCCAATTTCAAATGTTTGCTCATGTGGTAACACCCACAAGGGATTTAGCCTGCACATCATGAAGGGACTATTCATGTTAAATGGCCCATCAAGGAACACTTAACTAACAATGGCTCATGGAAGATTGTACACATAATGGAGTTTCCTGTGAACATTCTAAATAGAGTATGGGTAATGGCCTCTGCTATGACTAAGTGAAGCATGCATGGACATGTGACTTGCCCATGTGACTCCAAACGCCATCTTGTTTCCTGCAATTTTTCACAGTGAGAACAATGGGTTTCCCTTTACATGGCAGAAACTATAAAAGGCCCTGGAAACATTTCCATTTTGCCTCTTTCCTGCTCAAACCTCTAGATTATGAACTTACACTAATGGGAGCATTCTAACCAAGGGACTGAGGACCTTTCAATGATTTGGAAGCAACCAGAGACTTAACAAGCCAACACTTTATTTCATCAGTGCTACAAGCCTGAGCCAAGAACTTTGAAATTATTGTATGTATTTGATTCCTTTAACCAATTTTAACTCTTTCTTTCTTTCTTTCTTTCTTTCTTTCTTTCTTTCTTTCTTTCTTTCTTTCTTTCTTTCAATAAACCTTTAGATACTAAAGGATTGGCAACAGAGTGATTATTGCACAAGATCTGAGTTATATATTGATCTGGGTATGTGCCTGGTCATTTGGGATCAGAAGAACCCTTTTGTTTGATGAAACTGGTTTTAAATAACCACACATCATTAAATCTAGTGTCTGTGTGTTGAATCCAGGACTGGAAAACCTAAGGAGGCTGCATTTCTGACTTCTTGTTAACCAGTGCGGTGAGACAGAAATTTAGTTTTGTTGCTGGTTTGGTATATCTCATGGAAGAATAACCACCAGTTTTGGAATGTGTCTGCCTTTTTCCCAGCAGCTTGTCCTGAATTTGGTATTCTTAGTCGTGACCCATGGAAGCACGGTGACAGTGGTGTAGTCTGGCTAGGATGCACAGAACCAGGTCAATTAAGCTTTGGATCAGAACCCCACACTATTAAAATTTGAAATTTGATATTGAGAGTTTTAAAGGTTAAAGATCAGTGACCATGAGCCAGATGGCATCAGCAGAAGCAATCAAACTGCAAGCCCCGAGAGAGAGCATGTGTCTTGAACATGAACAAAGACTGGCAGAGCTTCAAATGCAAGAGAAGCAAGCCTTGGCCCAGCTGGAAGAAGAAGCTGCAGAGAGAGCCAAGCAAGCTAAAAAGAGAGCCAAAGAAGCTTACTGGAGGCAAATGGAACAGCTGGCTGCTGAGGAGAGGGCTACACCAGATGCAACAAGAATCTGCCAGACTTAACCTCCAAATCAAAAAAAGCAATGGAAGAACAGCAAAAACTGTATTATCTTGTAAGTCCAGTTTATAACAATATTGGTATGTTGTTTGATTATGACACGACAGATGTGTTTAATCAGGTTGATGTCATAACCCAGTCCCAAGACGAGTGTGAATGTAACTCTTCTGTGTTATCCTTAACTAACAGGGAGGTTGTGAAGTGGGGGTGTATGACTGTCATAAATATAAAGGGAAGGGAAAACACCTTTAAAATCCCTCCTGGCCAGAGGAAAAACCCTTTCACCTGTAAAGGGTTAAGATGCTAGGATAACCTCACTGGCACCTGACCAAAATGACCAATGAGGAGACAAGATACTTTCAAAAGCTGGGGGGGAGGGAGAAACAAAGCCTCTCTCTCTCTCTCTGTCTGTGATACTTTTGCCGGGGACAGAACAGGAATGGAGTCTTAGAATTTAGTAAGTAATCTAGCTAGAGATGCGTTAGATTCTGATTTCTTTAAATGGCTGAGAAAATAAGCTGTGCTGGAGGGAATGGATATTCCTGGTTTTGTGTCTTTTTGTAACTTAAGGTTTTGCCTAGAGGGATTCTATATCTTTTGAATCTGATTTCCCTGTAAGGTATTTACCATCCTGATTTTACAGAGGTGATTCTTTTTTACTTTTTCTTCTATTAAAATTCTTCTTTTAAGAAACTGAATGCTTTCTCATTGTTCTTAAGATCCAAGGGTTTGGGTCTGTGTTCACCTATGCAAATTGGTGAGGATTTTTATCAAACCTTTCCCAGAAAAGGGAGGGGTAACATTTGGAGGATTTTTTGGGGGGAAAGACGTTTCCAAACGGGCTCTTTCCTAATAATAATAATACCGGTTAGACGTTTGGTGGTGGCAGCGAAAGTCCAAGGGAAAACGGTAAAATAGTTTGTATCTTGGGGAAGTTTTAACCTAAGCTGGTAAAAGTAAGCTTAGGAGGTCTCCACATCTGTACCCTAGAGTTCAGAGTGGGGAAGGAACCTTGACAATGACTCTAAGCAGTTGTCTGTGTTTAACCAATTTTGCTATGACCAGAAAGAGGGTAACCAAATATATCCCAGCATGGCCACCTTTTATGTAAATGCTGTTACTGTGATCTCAGAAGATGACCCCCATAATGTGCCAATGCTATGTATGGGAGTGGTAATGGAAAATTCCTAGAAAGTGTAAAAGTCAATGGTAAAAGCTGTTTAGGACAAATTACAGCTTCTAACATTACTCTAGTTAAAGCAGATCATGTCAAAGAGGAAGATTACTTACCAGATGAAAGTGTGAATATTGTCATCCTTTATGTGTTTAATGTAAATGTGCCTTTAGCCAGAATGCACCTTGAATGGAATAGTACTAAACATGATGTTATAGCTGGTGTAAGGAAGTTATTGACTATGGACCATTTGGTTGGGGATGATATTAAAGCTTTGTTCAGTCAAGTTAATATCATGAACCAGTCACAAGAAAGGAACGATCCTGAGCCTGTGTCAATTGGGGGCAATGGCTTGCCTCTGCCTATGTAGGGTTTCTCCAAATGTTTATCTGAGGAAGATAGCTGTTCGTCTGTGCAGAAAAGCAGTTTCTATGTGAATGAATTTTCTGATTGTCCATCTAATACCTCAGAAGTGAATCTGAAATTAGATGAAGCACAGAGATAATTCCTTAAAGTTGATGGTCCGCTTAAAGCCCTAACTGAGGAAGAAAAGGGTAGATTTTTTTGTGGGTGATGGATTGTTGGCAAGTAGGGCTTGTGAAAGTAAGCCTGAGCAAGGTAGAAGTGATTGTATAAAGTAGCTCAGTATAAATTGAGCCACTATCTGTGGAGAATAGCAGATTATCTGTTGAGAGTGGCAACTTGCATGTTAAGGAAGCTGTCTCACTTCCCAAATATATGTCTGAAATCAGCCATTGGTGTTGGGACAAAGGAAAGGATATCTTTCAATTGCTTGTCTGTTAAGAATAGCAGTGTGTCTGCTGCAAAATAGTGTCTCTAGCTCTTTGTCTCTGAAGCATACAGAAGAAGCCTGTCAGCCTATGATGGTTAGAACATAAGAACAGCCATATTGGGTCAGACCAAAGGTCCATCTAGCCCAGTATCCTGTCTTCAGACACTGGCCAATGCCAGGTGCCCCAGAGGGAATGAACAGAACATGTAATCATCAAGTGATCCATCCCCTGTCACCCATTCCCAGCTTCTGGCAAACAAAGGCTAGGGACGCCATCCCTGCCCATCCTGGCTAATATCCATTGATGGACCTATCATCCATTAATTTATCTAGTTCTTTTTTGAATCCTGTTATAATCTTGGCCTTCACAACATCCTCTGGCAAGGAGTTCCACAGGTTGACTGTGTGTTGTGTGAAAAAAATATTTCCTTTTGTTTGTTTTAAACTTGCTGCCTATTAATTTCATTTGGCGGCCCCTAGTTCTTGTTGGACGGTTGGAGAACATTTATCAGTTGTATCAGAATTGGTTCTGGATTTAACTAAAGCCCAGGAAGTAAATGTTCCTAAGTTTGTGTCTGCTAGGGAGAATAACATTGTCACATCCAGTTAGTGTCATAACTAGATCCCAGGGAGCAGATGATTCTGCTGCTTTCTACTTTGCCTGTTGCTAGTGTGTTTCTGAGTAAAGATATGACAACTCTGTTTAATCAGGTTGATATGGCCAGTGCAAAAGATAAGCATGCAGGTAATTTGACTGTGTTACCCACTGACAGTGTGGAAACGTGTAACAAAGACGGAATGGTCCCTAAACTTGTGTGTGTTTAGCGTGGTAACCTGCATGTTGCCAGCAAGAAGGGCTGAAAGGGGAGGGGAATGTTCTAACCTTTAACTACAGAATCTAGCAGCTTGCCTAAAAGGAGGCTAATATGCCAGAGATGATTCTGGGTGTAAGTGGAAACTCATAAGGAGTTGGTTGTAGCTCAGCAGAGCAATGCTTCTGTGGTGAGATAAAGGTGAATTATTGCTAAAAAAAAACTTCTAAGGAGAATAATCCTCATGGTAGTTTTTGCAAGCAGGGGTGTGGAAGTAAATTAATTAACGTAGATCAGGATCAATTTCTGTCCATAGAAGGTGTCAAGGTTCCTCCCCCACTCTGAACTCTAGGGTACAGATGTGGGGACCTGCAAAACCTCCTAAGCTTATCTTTACCAGCTTAGGTCAAAACTTCCCCAAGGTACAAAATATTCCACCCGTCGTCCTTGGATTGGCTGCTACCACCACCAAACTAATACTGGTTACTGGGGAAGAGCTGTTTGGATGCGTCTTTCCCCCCAAAATACTTCCCAAAACCTTGCACCCCACTTCCTGGACAAGGTTTGGTAAAAAGCCTCACCAATTTGCCTAGGTGACTACAGACCCAGACCCTTGGATCTTAAGAACAATGAACAATCCTCCCAACACTTGCACCCCCCCTTTCCTGGGAAATGTGTCTTTCTGAGTGCTGGAAAAGGCTTGAGAGCCTGGCACAGCAGAACATAGTGAGGGAGCCCAGGCTGGTGGAACAGGCAGGCTCAGTGGGACTCCAGCACATCAGATGGGGGGGTCCAACCCGTCACATACAGTACGTGCAAAAAATAGTATGTTTTAGTAACTGGAGAAGTTGCTGGAATTGAAGAGTTAAGAGAAAGGGCAAACAAACAATCTCTGCTTAAAGACTCAAAGGTGATATAGTCATATTATCAAAATTTGTGGAATATATTTGTTCCATAAGGTATTTTAAAGGACACTTTTTTGGAGAGCAGCATTCTTGCTATGGTACCTATCAGAAGCCATTGGCGTCTCAAGGGATACAGTTTTTTGCTTAAGTATAATTCTTTTGGAAATAAAACAAAACTTTGAGTATCCACTTTACTTAACATTTAAGTAGATTAAATTGCTTTCTCTGCAAATGATACATGACATTTCTATTTGATGATGTGTTTAAAAGCTCTCAGTTTAATGTACTAAGTAATCTGCTGATTCTGGAGACTTGAATTAATGTGAAGCAAAAAAGAGAAAATGGTAAAAAAAGACAAAATGAAAACAGTCACTAACTAAAGAATCCCAGGACATTTCACTTGGATTTAAAGGCTGGATCCTCCAAACAAAATTCCCATTAACATTAATGGGAGTTTTGCCAGTGTAAGGACTGCAAGATTATAGTACACAATTTCTGTGAATAGTTAGAGCTTCTTCAAATATTGGATCATCTGATACTAGGGTTAAATGTTTAACAGATATTAATGATATTCTGCACTTATCCAGTACATTCACCCAGACAGCGACACATGGAAATCAGGCCATTTATAGCATCTAAGTCATTTAAAGTCTATACTGACACTTACAAAGCCCTTGCCCAGTATAAGAAAAACAACAAAGGAGGGATTTTTCCAGAACAGCCCGTGTGGGCCTAACTGCTCCACTGAAGTGAAGGGCCATTTTATCCAACTTTAATGGTAGCAGTTAGGCCAGTGTGATGTACTTTTGAGAACCCCATCCTAAAACAACCTGTCCTAAACCAACCCCTAAAAGGTGGCCATTGTAACTAGAGTGACACTCCCAAATTGTCTGAATCCATTGGAAACATTTCAATCCTATGATAGATAAATTGTTGAATCAAAAATATATTCTGATATACCTCATTTACTGGAACATTTAGAAGCCCATGTTGCTTCAAGAAAAGCCCCAAGATATGTTGGGAGAGGAGAAGAACAAGTTTGAATAACTGGAGAAAGAAAGACACGAAGTCCTGGCTTCCTCAAAGCTGATAAGGTTTCTATTTTTCACCATAGGGATACAAGTCCTGTTTATTATGAACAAAAAATAATTTGGGGGAAATAATGTGGATATTGTGTGTATGTGGCATTTTACACTATGCTTTCTATGATTAAGTGTACAGTTCACACTGTGGTCGCTGTATCTGCCTGGATCTATGAATGTATTGTGCTGAATCCTCGGGCCCTCATGGAACTAAAAACCTCTAATATCTCTGGTGACCACCAATGTAGTAAATAAAATATTGCATTTTCAAACCTGTCTAGAGCTGGAAGTCAATTGCCATCAGGAGTAAAGAAAATCAGCTTTATAAAGTTTATGATAGGGCCACATGGAATAATTAGGCAAGGAGTTCCTCTGCGTTAGCTGAGTTCAGTATTGAAAAAGTCTCCACTTCACTTGAGGCTTTACTCAAGATCCCAAAATATTTATTATATACATGCTTCATTGGATGACATCGGTCAAATTATAGGGTTAGTAATAACAAGTGACAATATTATTTTTTTTAAAAAAGAATCTATTTGGAAGTGCTGAAGGAAACTGGTATTTTGGGTCTTTTCTTCACCTTGAAGCAGAATTTATTTTTTCTTCAAAAACATCTTTGTGTCCACTAATTGGTAGATCAAAGAGTAAAAATAAATGTATTAAAGTGAAATCACTGAAAGGCGCCTCTTTCTACTTTGGTTTAACAAAAAAGTGCCCATCAGTGCCCAGAAATCACTTATCCACTCCATGAAAAGCCCCTTTTTCAATCAAATGCTTTGGGCACCATGATTACAGCATCTAGACTGGTGTAGGAGTGAGTGAGTTCAAAATCAATTAATTTCATTCTTCGTGAAATGAAGAGAGAGACTGTGGCAAGGAACGGAAACAAGACACACATTAGGAAGAAAAATAGATTACAAATTACTTCAAATCAAGTTGTCTTTGTCCTATCCCATTGATCTTATGTCTGCTGTAATACAGAAAATTAGCTGTTTAACAGTTGCAGAAGAGGAATGCAGGATGGGGCTGCACAGGGGTATTTTTCAATGATGACGCATACAAGAGGAGAGAAGGTAGAGAGAAAAATAAAGATTAGGGGCTCCTCTCCAGGAGATAGTGCGTGGAAGAATCCTAATATACTGTTTATGTTTTGATTTTAAAATTTTTTTTAGTTATCATAATGGTTAGACACGTGCACATTGGGATCAGATATTATCAGATCCCCTTCACTTTCCCAAACCAATAGTAGAGGTCAGCTTCTTCTTTGACCCTGGATGGGACATTGAGAGATATTTTGTAGTAAAGTGGTCGTCCAGGTGTTAACTGGATTATTTAGAATATTATGGGTTGAGCCATCTTCCATACCTCCTTCACTTCCTGTTTAATTAGTGGGTGTTTTCACTCTCTTTGTTGTTATGTAGTTGAATAAAGCAGCATGTTCCCAACCTTCAGTATCATAAGCAGAGAGATCTTCTTGTGCATTGACTGGAAATGAGGAAAGACATAAGAATGGCAACTTATGGGGAAATTGAGCTTTTTATTGCAGAAAATGAGGACTGGCAGCAATATATTGAAAGATAAGGCCACTATTTTCTGTTATAACTAAGGATAGTCAGAAAGTAATTTTCCTCAGTGTCTGTGGCAGTTAAACCTATTCTTAAAGAGTTTGTTGCAACATCAGAAACCAGAAGATAAAAGATTAGAAGACATCCAAAAGATTTAAATAGACCACTACAATCCAAAGCCAAGCACTAATGTAGAACATTCTAAGTTTCATAATAGGATGAGGAGACGAGGTAAAACTGTAGCTGTGTGTGTGGTGGAACTAAAAAAAATTAACAGAATATTGTTCATTGGGAATGAGATAGAGGACATGCTGCAGATCTGTGGTATTAATAATCATACAATTCAAAGAAAACTGTTGGCAGATAGGACCGAACTCTGGCCCAAAGCAGTTGACTTATCAACAGCAATGGAAGCAACTGTGGAAAACTTTCAAGATTTGTGCTTAGAACAATAGTGACAATCAACATGCAAAGCAATCTGAACGGACTTGGGATTCTGAGAGCTGTTTCGGCTGTGGTGGTAATCATTTTACATCAGTCTCAAAATTTAAAATGGCCCAGTGTCATAAATGCCTCGTTTGGTCATTTAACCAGGTAAAGCAAGGGTAACCATCCAACAGCATTTGAAGTCCAGAAGAGTGGAAACCAGAAAACCAGAAGTTAAGGAAGCAAGATTTCCCAAAACAAAGCCATGACTATCATGCTAAAGACAGAGTGTTGGACCCAAAGGGTCTAGTCTATACCAGGGGCGAAAGTGAACCGGTACAGGCCGGTACGGCATACCGGTAAGAAGCCGGTACCGGCCTATACGCAGCCCATGTTAAAGTGCTGCCGTGGTAGCACTTTAACATCCCTGCCCTTTTGCCTCCCCCGTTGACGGCCCTGCCGGTAGGGTGTGACATTGTTGACATAATCTGGGACCGTATGGATCATTGTTGCAACCAAGGTCCTGTAGTGGCACCAAGTCTTATATAAAGGGGGTCAAATGAGGTGTCTAAGACAAGGTTATGGTTTTCTGATTATGATTATGCTGTCTATATGTGGGTATCATTTTGTAGTTGAAGTTACGAATATTGGCTCTATACTGTCTGTATTTCAAACGTGTGCTATGCTTCTGGGTGGTGTATGACAGACAAGTTGGTGTCAGCTCTGCCTAGCCTGCTTGATGGCCCATTAAGGACCATCAGCTATACAACTGACCCATTGAGAGAAGGCAGACACACCTTGCGACTCAGCAAGGTATGCAGGGACATGCCTATGGACAGAACTCTGAGGTTTTTCCAGGCCATGTGGTGGACAGCTTGTCTTTGGAACAAAGAAAGAAAGACCACATGGCAAGAGAATATAAAAAGCTGCTGCAGCTCCTCCATCTTGTCTTCAATCCTGCTTTACACCTCTGGAGGGACTTTGCTGCACTGAAGCTTTGAACCAAGGATTGAAAGATCCATCCCAGCTGTGGATGTACTCCAGAGACTTGATTTGAACCTGCAGTTTGTTCTACCACTGCTGCAAGCCTGAACCAAGAACTTTGCCATTACTGCATGTAATTGATTCCATTGAACCAATTCTAGCTCTCATCTATATCTTTTTTCCTTTTATGAATAAACCTTTAGATTTTAGATTCTAAAGGACTGGCAACAGCGTGATTTGTGGGTAAGAACTAACTTGTATATTGACCTGGGTCTGGGGCTTTGTCCTTTGGGATCAAGAGAACCTTTTTTCTTTTATTGGGGTACTGATTTTTATAACCATCTGTCCCCATAATGAGTGGCATTAGTGGGGATACTGGGAAACTGGAGTGTCTAAGGGAATTGCTTGTGTGACTTGTGGTTAACCAGTGGGGTAAAACCAAAGTCTTCTCTGTTTTGCTGGTTTGGTTTGCCTTGGTGTGCACAGAAACCTCTAACTGCCCTGCTTTAAGCAATTTGTCCTGAACTGGCTCTCTCAGTTGGGTCCCGCCAGAACCAGCATTGTTACATAGGGGCCGTACCAGCAGGGCCTCCAAAGACGGGGAGGGGAAGAGGCAGCAATGTTAAAGCACTGCTGCAGCAAAGGACCCTCCTTAAAGCGCTGCCGCGGCAAAGGACTCTCCTTAAAGCCCCCCAAATCGGGATTGTCCCTATAGAATCAGGACATCTGGTCACCCTAACGGAGGGGGAGAGGAGACAAAAGGGCAGCTGCCCCGGGACTGGCGATTTAAAAGGTCCTGGGGCTCGCAGCAGCGGCAGGAGCCCTGGGCCCTTTTAAATCACTGCCAGAGCCCCGGGCAGCGGGGCCAGGATCCCCAGCGCCCCGCCCATTCCACCCGAGGCCCCGCCCCTTCCAGGGTAAGAATTTATTATTACTTTCACCCCTGGTCTATAACAAAAGTTTCAAAACTTGCCAGCAAATGTGGATTCTGGGTACTACCCTAGAACAAACTGGACTCTTGTATTTTAAATTCTGTGTTTCCTAAACTTTTTAAAACTACAAGTTCTCTTTATAGATACTTTAAAAATTGGTGCTCCACACCATCAATTTACCATTTTTTTTCTTACTGATTCAGGACATTAGATTCAAGACAGGCACTAGAGTTGATGGTTTTGTGACTTAATCCACCCACAAACAGTTTGTATAATTATGTAATTCAATTTAATCAGTCTTTTTTAAATTATCATTTGAAAATATAGATTTTTGGTATGTTCAGATAGACTAATATTTTAGTGAAAGTTCTGTTTTGAACTGCAGAGTTGTGTAATGTTTGTTAAATCTCTGATAGCAACCAACATAAATCATTTTTTAAGTTTAAATGATTTATAAATTTATTTTTCACAGAACTTTGTGCTGAAAACCCAGACTTGCAGAGATAACTGGAAGTGAATGAAAACAGTACTTTCCTAACTTTACCACTGAGTTCTTTGTACTCTGCTTTAGGAGCAATCCAGAATTCCTAGTTTGTTAGATTTGAAAACTTGGTCTTCAGCCTGTGATCATGTGAGAATTCTAAAATTTTCTTATGCTAAGATACTTGGGGTTGGAATGTAGTCAACTGTTACTGAGAGTGGGTTTCATAATCCAATCAGTATCACATTCTTCACATGAAGATTTGCTACATGTAGGCTCAGCACATAGTAAAAATCATTCCATTATAAAGAAAAGATGTGCTTGTCTCTCATTCAGCCCTCTTCCCCTATCTGCTAGTGAAACTGAGCTGCTAGCTTTGGGAGCCTCTCAGTGCTCTTTGCTCCAGCATGGGGCTGTCATCCTAGAGACTTCCTGCTGAGTGCTGCCCCCAGTAGGGAGTCTCTGGAATAAAGGCACAGAGATGCTCCCGGCCCCAGCAGCAACAACAATAACATAAGATGCAGACCCACAGATAAGAAAAAGGTGATTTTTAAGCTTACCTTAATAGTCTCCATTGGAAAGAAAACAAAACAGGGATATCAATTTTAAAAGTGTCCTGTACACGCATGGCTCTTCAATAAAGCCTTCTTGGCTCTCCTAGGGAGCCATGGCTCATAGTTTGGGAAGCACTGGATTAAGAGATGGTCGGGTCATGACGTTGGGTTTTCAACTCTGGTTGGACATATTCCTTTAGGTTTCATCATGTGATGTATTCTTTAATTCCTGGAGATTCCGGAACAATCCTAGAGGGTTGGCCCTTGGATCATGTCCTCTGGTGGAGTAATATGCAAGCACCAGAGCCTTTCCCCTTGAGATACCTCGTGGTGCCAATGCCAGGAGAAGACTTCATTTTGCTGGGAATGCCTGAAATTGGGGTATCTACAGAATTGCTGGATCAGGACACTGGGAAAAGTGTTTCTCTGCCCCTGAAGACAGCCTCAGCTGCTAAGGAGAGACAGTACCCCATGACAGAGAGATGAGCACCTGGTTATTTAAAAGACGACATCAGGGCTTCAAATTAAGAAAAGAGTGACGTAGTAAAGAGGTCATCAAGAGGTATCTGGGTTACTCAGAGTATTATGAACTGGAGCCATGCTCCACCCCTCCCGTTCTTCCTGTTTCGTTAGTGTGTGTTTTCTCTCTATTTGCTATGTAGCTGAATAAAGTACACATTCCCAGCCTGCAGTTCTGCAAGTAGGGAGTATTTCTTGTAAACAGAGCAGTTCCTTTACAAAACACATTAAATTTATTTTTAAATGTTGGTTAAAATAATGTCATCAAATCATTAAGGCAGGCAACTAGACCCCAAACCATATGAGTGATAATGGTTTATCCTAATAATGATTGTTGCAGCTCACTGTACATTCCATTCCTGCTGGTAGCCTTTTCAGTTCTCTGCTACTGTGCACTGCATGATTTATTAGTGAACAAATACTGTGTTTTCATCAATATTTGCACCATGGAAGGTCTTTTTGTGTTTGTATTTTTAGCACTTTTAGGTGAATGCCCCCTTCCTGATCTTAATCAGAATCTGGCCTCCTCTCTGAGTACTCTGGGCTAGTTCATAAATTGTTGTTTTGCCTTTCCAGGTACTTCACTTCTTTTCCCTTTCTATGCTCTGCAAACTCCCAGAATGAAACCATCCTCTGTCTCATAACCTGTAGAGTGGTGACAGAAGAGGACAGGCTACAACATCAGCAGTGAGTCCTCAGGAAAATATTAAGGTTACTTGGGTTTCTTTTAAAATAAGTTTTAATCTTGAAAAATTGAGTCCCAAATTTCATTTTATCTCCTGTAGATTTTATTTCTCTATGGATCAGTATGATGGGGTTTAGCTCATTTGTTGGCTGCAGGCTATTTTGCTATGCCTGTCAAGGTTCCTCCCCCACTCTGAACTCTAGGGTACAGATGTGGGGACCTGCATGAAAAACCCCCTAAGCTTATCTTTACCAGCTTAGGTCAAAACTTCCCCAAGGTACAAAATATTCCACCCGTTGTCCTTGGACTGGCCGCTACCACCACCAAACTAATACTGGTTACTGGGGAAGAGCTGTTTGGACGCGTCCTTCCCCCAAAAATACTTCCCAAAACCTTGCACCCCACTTCCTGGACAAGGTTTGGTAAAAAGCCTCACCAATTTGCCTAGGTGACTACAGACCCAGACCCTTGGATCTTAAGAACAATGAACAATCCTCCCAACACTTGCACCCCCCCTTTCCTGGGAAATGTTGGAATAAAAGCCTCACCAATTTGCATAGGTGACCACAGACCCAAACCCTTGGATCTGAGAACAATGAAAAAGCATTCAGTTTTCTTACAAGAAGACTTTTAATAAAAATAGAAGTAAAGAGAAATGAAGAAATCCCCCCTGTAAAATCAGGATGGTAGATATCTTACAGGGTAATTAGATTCAAAAACATAGAGAACCCCTCTAGGCAAACCCTTAAGTTACAAAAAAGATACACAGACAGAAATAGTTATTCTATTCAGCACAATTCTTTTCTCAGCCATTTAAAGAAATCATAATCTAACACATACCTAGCTAGATTACTTACTAAAAGTTCTAAGACTCCATTCCTGGTCTATCCCCGGCAAAGACCCAGCATACAGACAGACACAGACCCTTTGTTTCTCTCCCTCCTCCCAGCTTTTGAAAGTATCTTGTCTCCTCATTGGTCATTTTGGTCAGGTGCCAGCGAGGTTACCTTTAGCTTCTTAACCCTTTACAGGTGAGAGGAGCTTTCCCCTGGCCAGGAGGGATTTCAAAGGGGTTTACCCTTCCCTTTATATTTATGACAATGCCCATGATAAAATATTTCTTAAGTGGAACTACTTATCAAAAAGTTGGGCTTACGTTGGCTGAGCTATACCATACATTTTTTTTGTACACAGACAAAATTTGCGTATTTCTCTTAATTTATGTAAGAAGAGTGATTTAAAATGGAGCTCTATCCTCGCTATTTCCTGTCTTAGTGCATTAAATATAAGGCACCAATCCTGCAAGCTATCCCATTGGTTTCAATGGGGGATAAGGTTTGGGGACCACCTTCACAGAGTAATGTATAGCACCAGAGCCTAAGCAAATAGCTTTCTTGTTGGCTATAGAATTAAATTGTGTAACTAAACCACAATTGGCCATAAAGCAATGTAACTCTGCTCCTACTAGGATTGTAATCTAATGTTTTCTGTATTTGATAAATGTAAATTCCCCAATAACCAAGCAAAAACCAGTATAGCATGCATTTTTTCTTGATCCGTAAGTGCAAAAAAATGCTTTACATTTAAAGTTTAATTCATATCTACTTATAGTCTGTTCTGTGAAAGTGTATGTAAAACCAGCGGATGTTCAAAGAACTATTGGTATGGTAATTTATTCTCATTTAAAATTTAAGTTGTAGCTCATTAGGGATCCCATATTCTGAAGGGAATACCCATAATTGGTTTTGTTAATGACTCTCTAATGCTGTAATTCTGTTTGACTACATGCATTAATTTACATGTAAAACTACCAACATGACTGAACTAGATTGGTCTAGTGTCCCCAACCTTTAGAACCAAACCTAGGTAGTGAGAGGAAATATCCCATCTGTAGTACATATGGGAATCAACATCCTTAATGATAAAATCCCTAAACTGAAATGGTTTCATTCAAAGTGAAGACAGGATCAAATTCATTAATTTATTCCTGTATTAGTTTGTGAAAATGTTTTTGCTATGTGTAATCTGCTACCAGACAGATTTCTCTCAGCTTTTGATTACACTCATTAATTGTTTACCCTGGTGCTCTTTGCTCCTTCATTGGGAGGGATCAAGAAGGGCAATCCTCACTAGTTGCATTCTTGAGCTCACTCTGTGATACTGATTTGAAGCTGGCAAAAATCAATGTAAAACACTTTAGTACAAGGTGTTTCAAATGGTCTAGAGTAAAAGTCCATCTAGTTCTGATACGGGAATTTTCCAATTTGCTGGACATTAAGACAATGACTGTTTTTAGGACTGATCTGTGGAAAAAAAACATCTTAAGCACACAGAAATATGACTAGAGGGGTTTGATCCAGCTGGGATTTGATTTACGAGACAATGGGCCGCTTCTTCAGTGCTTTACCCCAAGTGTAGTCATGAAAACACATCTAGAATGCATTTAAAATACTAGTGAATCTGAAAGGGACCATTTGACATCCAAATTACATTCACTTTACAGGTGTAAATGACCTCATAAGGCAGTAGAGAATTAGGCCCTTTGGAATTAATGTTTTTGTCCTACATTTGCATATATCACACACACGGAGTTGATCTACTATTTAATAGAAGCCTAATACATAAGCTTTTACAACCATGTATGTTGTTGTATTATCGGAAACAAAGGCATATTGAATGAGATCATGAGCTGTAATTATACACATTATACTGTTACACCAGAAAATGACAATAGTATGCCAATTCTAAGCCTCAGGTCCTATCTACTCATGCGTAAAACTTACAATGGCATTGATGTATGTGAAGGGCTAGCAGCTTCCACACAAAACTGTTGTCCCACTGTAAAGGCACTGTTCTAAAAGCATGTTAGCTCAAATGTACACAGAGGAACATTGCAGCCTAGGAGAATGTGCGCTGAGCTGCAAGGCAGGGAGCTGAGTTTTAGTGCCCGTTCTTCTGCCGATTGCTAAATTTGACCTGATCATGGTCTCCAGCTAGCTATACAGAGGGAAGTCATTTAATATTAGAGGGATTTCAACCTAGCAAAGGCACAACAATATCCAGTGGTTGGAAGTTGAAAGCAGCTAAGCTCAAACTGGAAATAAAATGGATTTTTTTTTAACAGTGAGCTCAGTTCATCACACCCTTTAGTAAATTGTCCCAGTATTTAATTCTACATCCTTTGGGGTCCTTGAATCGGGACTGGGCATCACTCTAAGAGAAGTGCTCTAGCTCCACTACAGGTTGTGGGGTCAGATTCACGAATCACCAAGTGAAGTCTACAGCCTTACGCAGGAGGACCAACCATCACAATAGTTCCTCTATGCACAGTTAGTACCCTTCTCTAAGAGTAGGGTAACATGTAATAGTGTTACCAAAAGTGGGAGGTCTTAGCCATAAACACAAGTTATTAATGTATTCCTGTCTGAATCTAGCTTATTAAAAGCATATTTCATGAGTAGAGTATATTCTACAATATAACAGTGGCAAGTCTCCCCTGATGTGTGATCAGCAGGGATCTGTAAATCGATGTGACTTGTAAATCTCTATCAGTCTAATCAAATCTAGTACAAAATCCAACACTCCATCACATGGATTTCTAACACCCTTTCAGGAATTTTCATTTAAGGCTCCTGGATCCAATCAAACTACTAACAATCAATCCTGAAGTCCACCTGATTTGGATCTTGGCTAATAGGCTGCTGCTTCCCTTGTGCTGGTGTGACAGTTGTGTTCAGACTGAGCTATCCCTGCATTTGCACATCTAGGACTGTTGGTAGGGAGTTCTCAACTAAAAATCCTCAGTTTTGGAGTTAACATTCCACAAAGGTCTGTTTGAGTCAGAATGTGTTTATCTTTAGAGTATGGGACCTAAGGCACTCATTCTCATAGGTCTTTCCTGAGGTGCGAGACTCTTATGATATCTAATTAACCTGTTTTTCATACTTTGCAATTAAAAGTCTTCTCGTCCCCATTTTTAACTCTAAATGATGTGCATGCACCAATTGTCATCTGTGACATGCACACCGTTAGATGTTTAACAATTACAAATCCTGTAAATAGATATGGTGCCTTTTTCACATGAACAGGTGTACTTTTGCACAATTTTAATTTAGAAAGAAATCCAAATATAATTAAATATAATTTGATTATATTTGTTACATAAAATATACCTCATTTTATGTAATTGTTTCAGGCTATTTTAACTGGAGCAACTTAACAGAGTTGAAACTTTATAGTTTTAAATTGTTTATGACTTTGTGTATAGACAGATTAAAACTTTTAGCAGTATGTACTAAAGGCATTCAATAAAGTGAAAGGCATGTCATATACTTTGCAAGAGACATGCTAGATTAAGCCCCCATGCAGCAAAGGACAATCATGTGCCTGGCTTTAACCCCATTAATTCTTCTGTTGCAGACAAAAACACTATCTAGGTCCTTAAAGTTAAGCACATGGCTGAACTTGCTGAATCAGGACGTTAGACAGCAAGCCACAACCAGGACGCAAGTTTGTGGTCTTGCTTCAATGATAAATATGTAACATATCATGAAATGCTGCATTGCTACAGCAAGCATTGCCAAAAATTACCTTGATTCTGTAAATATGAGTTTAACTAATCATATGATTAGTCCTATTGAAATCAACAGAACTGCTTTATACTTAAAGATAAACACATTCACCAAAATGCTGCAGAATCAGGGCTTACGTTAATATGGGACAATATATACAATGAAGTTCACAAGAGCCTGAGTCACTCTCCTTAGGGAGCTCAGAACCGTAATCCACTGTGGGTATCTCTACACTGGTATAAAAAACCCCACAGCATGGCTGCAGCTGGCCCAGGTCAGCTCACTTGGGGTTGCAGGGCTAAAAACCGCTGTGTAGACATTCAGGCTTAAGCTGGAGCCCAAGCTCTGGGATCCTCCTCCTTCACAGGGTCCCAGAGCTTGGGCTCCAGCCCAAGCCTGAAATTCTACACAGTGATTTTTCAGCCCTGGGAGCTCAAGTCCCATGAGCCTAAGTCAGGGTTTATCGTGTGTAGATGTACCTGTGCTACCACTCTGCCTTAGTAAGAGAGAGCTTTGCTGGAGCTTAATTTGCATGACAGCTCCCAGCCACACCTGTCTGTCTGTCTGTCTGACCAGCAAACTCCTCGAGACCCTTGCCTGGCAGGTAACACTCAGTGAACCCCAGTGCTCCAGAGCGGTCTCTGAGTAGTGTCCAGTCCCTCTCCCTGGACACTCACAGAAATCACATCTATTTCCTCCAGAGAGACAGTACACACACACACTAGCCTATTAGCCCAGCTCAGTACACACTTTTTACCTTAATACACAGCAGTGAGATGACTTATAGTAAAACTAAGAATAAATATAATAAAGAACATAGATTTAAGTGATAGTAAGCGAGAGAAAAAGAGATAGATATGGTTATAAACAAAACAGAAATAAGAGTTTCTAGTGTCTAAACCTTAACTTTAGCGAGCTACAATCTTTACCTAAGCAGCTTTCTAACTTACATCAAGCTGTCAGCACCTTCAGCCCCTCAGGCAGGAGGGTCCACAGTTCACAAAATCAGAGGGTGCTGACCACTTTGTCGTCTAAGTGATGGATACCGAAGGAATTCTCTCCCTTTCTTTAAGTGGTCCTATAAACCTTTGAAATGTATTCCTTTGAAGTGTATACTCCAGGCAGATTTCTTCTTCCCCACTGGTATGCAAATGCCAGGCTGTCTTCCTCATCACACATACATGCCTCTTTATACACAACGATATTCATGACCAGAATGTCACAAGTATTCATAAGATACCTCTGTCAGAATATTTAGCCAACAATGGGTGTGTCCTTTGCCAGTAAGCATAAAGGGGCTCTTAGGGATCATGGAGCCCCCTTCAGTTTATCAGTAGCACACATAGGATCAACAGAACTATGGCCCTGTAAACAGTTGCACTAACCCGCATAACACACTGGTATGAGATCATGGCACTGCATAAGTCTTTTCCTCTAGTACCCCCTTTGGTTTTCAATGGCCACCACTTTGGTCTTGCAAGGCCAGTTTCTGTTCATGAAATCTGTGGCTCAATATTCATGGTAGATCATGTTTTAAGTTCTATCCCCTTCCAGGGTAACAAAAGTCCAACTAAAAGTCCAAGCAAGAGATCCTTTCACTTCTCTTGGGCTGCTCCTCAACCTGTTTTCTGGGCTCAGTTCTCAGCCCCAGCCTCGGCTCAGCAGTCCCTGTGGCTTGTAAGGGAACCCTGTTGTCAAGGCTAATTCCCCACTCTGGCACTTTGAGTGCAGAAGGTGGGGGGCTCACAAGGATCCTAAAAATTAGTACTGGCCACTCCAGGCTCGTATTAAACTCCCAAAGTTACAGCTTTTCTCTGACCTTGGATTGGTAGATGCTTCCACCACCCAAGTGCAGAACTCCTTTGAGAGCCCAGGAAGGCACACTTGGGAATTCCTTCCTGTGGGATACCCTCAAGCCCTTTCAAACCCGCCCCCCCGGGGAAGAGCTGAGAAAGAAAAAAAAAAAAGGAAATCAGATGTTGCCACCAGCTAATTAAACCACATGTGCACAAACCTCTTAAGACACAAACATCCAATTCTGTTCTTAAAAAAGGTAAATTTTATTAATAAAATAAATAAAGAAAATACATCTGGGAACTCAGGCTATTGCTAGATTTTAAAAGAGCGATTACAAGGATTAAGCACCAATAACAGCTTTCTTGAAGTCCAGTTTAAAGGTTACAAGCAAAACAAAAGCATTTGGGGGTTAGCACTGAGGAATCCACAAGCCATAAAGAAATAAACAAGATAAACCTAATCATGGAGTACTTGTGGCCCCTTAGAGACTAACAAATTTAGAGACTAAAACCCACTTCATCGGATGCATGCAGTGGAAAATACAGTAAGAAGATATATATACACACCAGAGAACATGAAAAAATGGGTATTGCCATACCAACTGTAACAAGACCAATTAATTAAGGTGGGCTATTATCAGCAGGAGAAAAAAACCTTTTGTAGTGATAATCAGGATTTCTTGTCAACTGTTTGAAATGGGCCATCCTGATTATCACTACAAAAAGTTTTTTTTTCTCCTGCTGATAATAGCTCCAGTGTTCCTCAATTTCTTCCAGAAACTCTGATGGGAGCTTTTCTTCTAAGACTGCTTGGAAGTGGTCATGCTTAATAGCGTCCTTCAAATCTTGAATCTTCAACTCGTGCCTGACCTGCTTCTTTTGCACCCTCCATTTCGGAGCGATCTTAATTTTCAATGTGGACCAAATAAGGCAATGATCAGTCCAACAGTCATCAGCACTTGTCATTGCTCTTGTGAGAAGTACATCATTACAATCTCGGGCACAAACTATAACATAGTTGAGGAGATGCCAGTGCTTTGACTGTGGATGTCTCCAAGATGTTTTGAACTTTTTCTTTTGTCGGAAGAGAGTATTGGTAATAAGTTCATGTTCAGCACACTTGGTCAGGAGCAGAATTCCATCTGAATTGCTTTCGCCAACTCTTTCCAGATTATTTCCTTCCACAGGTCTGAGTCTCATCCGACACGTGCATTGAAATCCCCCAGAAGGATGATCTTGGCTTCTGTAGGCGTCTCCGATAAAATGGTTTCCACCTGAAAATAAAAATCTTCCTTTACATTCTCATCGGTATCCATTGTTGGTGCATAGGCACTCACAGTTGTTGCCTGTTGATTTTTGGTGAGCTTCAATTGGAGTGTCATAAACCACTCATTAATGCCAACTGGTACCTCAGACTGGTACCTCAGACTGCAAAAGTCCATGTTCCTGACCAGCCCTTGTACTCGACAGGCAGCTTGGTTGTAAGCGGGTTAAAAGAGTTGACCTTAAAGGCTTGCACTATTACTTGGGCCTCTGGGTCAATGAATTTGGGGTCCACCAGGGATTGGTGGATAGCTGACACCTGTGCTCCAGTGTCTCTCCAACCAGTAATCTTCCTCCTGCCCACACTCACAGTTTCCTTTCACTCTGAGGATATTTGCGAGGCATCTGGGCCTGAAGGCTCTTGGTGGGATCCCAGGGTGATGAGCTGCAGTTGGCTGGTGCTCTTGGGGCAGTTGGTCTTCACATGCCCCAGCTCATTACATTTAAAGCATCGCCCAGCTGACTGTGGGCTGGGGTGAGGTGGGTGGTTATAGAGTAGGGTGGTGGGACGAGAGGGCATCTAGGGTCTCCCTGGCTGTGTGGAGGGCTCGTCCTTGCAACGTGGGGTCTTGGGCTGACTCCAATGGTGGGGTGTCATCTCGGGTTGCCCCTTCTCCACCAACTGCTACTAGCTTTCTTCTTCTCCACCACCTTCACCCATTTGGCTCTGATCTCCCCCACCTCAATTACCATTTTTGGCTTCCCATCTAGGATGTACCTTTCTATTTCCTCAGGGAACACCCTTTAAGAACTGCTCCATTTGCATTAGGAGAGACAGATCTTCCAGATCTTAACATTTGCTCCTGATATCCAGGCACCCCAATCTTTTACAATGTGGTAGGGGTGTTGGGAAAATGCCACGTCTGGTTTCCACCTTAGAGATCTGAACTGCCAAAGGGTATACTCGAGGGTTAGGTCAGAATTAGGATGAGGCTTTTGTTTAAAAAGTTCATACTCATTCATGTGTTCTTTAGGCATTTCAGCTGTCACCTCTGCTAAGGGTCCACTGAGTTGCAGCCTCAGTTCCACCATATACTGGTCTGTAGAGGTGTTAGAAAGGCAGGCCCTTTCAAAATTTTCTAAGAAAGCCTCTGTATTATCACCTACCTTCTTTGTGGGGAATTTCTTGGAATGTGGAGCAGTACCTGGAGGAGGACTGTTAGGGCTACCTGGCTGATCCAGCTTAGCCCTTTCCAGCTCGAAGCGCTTCAGCTCTGTTTCCGCTTCTAAGCGCTTCACCTCCATTTCCACTGCCAAGCGCTTTGCCTCTTTCCTCTCCTCCACCTCCAAGCACTTCATCTCCGGTTCCACCTCCAAGCGCTTCATCTGTAGGAAGAAATTCCTGTTTTCCGCAGTTAGAACTTGGTCTGGGTTAAGGGCATCCCTCTACCTTGGCACCTGGATCTCAGGTTGGGGAGGGCTGACCATTCCCTGTGGGAAAATCTCTGGTCCCCCATCCCCTCCCTGCATTTCTGTCATGGAGCTGGATGTCTGGGCTTGATCTGGGTCTGTCTTGTCTGTGGCATGCCCCTTTGGGAAGTGTCTTCTAATAGGATGATGAAAATTCATGAAACAGTAATTTTGAAGAGCAAAAGGAGTACCACTTAAAAACAAAGGAGCTCTAGAGAAAGTGTAAATGATATCTCATGAGCTATGTTCAAAAGCCTAACGGAGGGTAATTGTAAGTATTAATCACTCCTATTGATGGAAACAGTATGTTAAATTGTATATTTATCTGTATGGTGATGTTAATTAGCCTGTTAATTCTTCTATCATTTGCAACTTTCAAAACTGTCAGCCTTGGACTTTTCATTGTACCCGAAATCATTTCGGAAGGCTAAAATAAGTAGAAAAAGCCCCTTTGAGCATAATCATAGCAGGAATCATATACCAACAGCTTTCTAGTTTTGTCATCTCATCAACTGAGAAACATGCAATGGGGTCTCTCTGGGCCACGGGGGGAGCACATAGCATTCCATGCATCATTGCTACTTGTGGCATGAAATGTCAGAACTGTGTATCACTGTGTGAACAGCAGCAAATAGATAGATCATGAATGTGTAAAGGACAAGTGTACTAGTTACAAATGCAGTAATGAGTCATAAATATGGATAAACTAATAGAAACAGAAAATGTGTCAGATTGAAGGCATCAGGGTCAGGGCCAAGGCTGAACCACAGCTCAGACAGCCAGTGAAAAGATTTGTTGATGAGCACTGAGTGTTTCTGGAAAAAGAAATTTTAACAGGGAGCTCCACTAACTGAATATTTGTTTGAGGATGATCAATTTTTTTTCTGAGTCTATTGTGAATTTTGGATATTCATGTGTGTAATTAAAGGCATAAAAGAAATCTGCCCTCAGATATTTCCGAGATTGGCATAGTTAGAGGAAATCTATACTGTAATGCAGTGTTTTTATATCAGTAACATGTTTAAGGTCATTAATAATGTTCGCTGTTTTCTTCTCTGTTCAGACAATGATGTAGAGCACACAGCTGCTGGTGGTGCTTATACTTAAGCTTAGGGAAGCAAACTGCATTTGAACTTTGCCCCACTGGGTACTGCACCTACTGTGATATACTGCGACCAATTTCCATAGCATACTTCTCTAAGGTGTGGCAATGCATAATAATTCAGATTGAAAGATATGAACCTCAGCCTAGTGCAGGTTCACTTGTATCAGGGCCCCCCCCCAAACTTTGGGGTACAGATGTGGGCACCTGCATGAAAGACCCCCTAAATTTATATTTTACCAGCTTAGGTTAAAACTTCCCCAAGGCACAAATTCCTTTCCTTGTCCTTGGATGGTATTGCTGCCACCACCAAGTGATTTACACAAAAATTCAGGGAATGGTCACTTGGAATCCCTATCCCCCCAAAATATTCCCCCAAACCCGTTCACCCCTTTCCTGGGGAGGCTTGAGAATAATATACCAACCAATTGCCTTAGCAATGTAAGCACAGACCAGACCCTTTGTCTTCAGGACACTGAAATCAATCAGGTTCTTAAAAGAAGAACTTTATTTATAAAAAAAGTAAAAGAATCACATCTGCAAAATCAGGATGGAAGGTAACTTTACAGGGTAATAAAAAGATTTAAAACACAGAGGATTCCCCCCTAGGCTCATCTTCATGTACAAAAACAGGAATAAAACTACCTCTGTAGCACAGAAAAATTCACAAGCTAAAACAAAAGATAACCTAATGCATTTCCTTGCCCTAATTACAATTTCTGTGAATTTAAATGGTCTATTCCAGATACATTTTCAGAAGATGTTGTACCTGTTTAGCTTCTCCCTCCATCCAGAGAGGGAACAACAAAGAGAGAGCACAAACAAAACCTTCCCCTCCCCCCAAGTTTTGAAAGTATCTTCTTTCCTCATTGGTCCTTCTGGTCAGGTGCTAACTCGGTTATTTGACTACTTAGCCCTTTACAGGTAAGGTGATTCAGTATAGCTGCCAAGGAGGGATTTTATGCTACCCTTCTCTCTATATTTAATGACAACTTGTGTCATAAACATACAGCTAAGGGTAGCATAAAATCCTTCCTTTACCTGTAAAGGGTTAAAAAGCTCAGATAACCTGGTTGGCACATGACCAAAAGGGGAGAAGATACTTTCAAATCTGAGGGGGGAAGGTTTTTGCTTTGTCTCTTTGTGTGTATGCTCTCTGAGACAAAGAGAGAGACCAAGCAAGTAATCTAGCTCCTACTGAATGATACATCTAACTTACAGAAATAGTAAGTAATAGCAAGGAAATGCGATACAGTATCTTTTATTTTAGCTTGTGTATTTCCCCTGTGCTAAGAGGGAGGTTTATCCCTGTTTTTTGTAACTTTAAAGTTTTGCCTAGAGTGGAATCCTCTGTGTTTTTGAATCTTATTACCCTGTAAAATTACTTTCCATCCTGATTTTACAGAGGTGTTTCTTCTACTTTTTTTCTTTATAATAAAGTTCTGTGTTTTAAGAATCGGATTGGTTTTTAGTGTCCTAGAAACCCAAGGGTCTGGTCTGTGCTTACCTGGTTTACCTATTTGGTTGGTAGATTATTCTCAAGCCTCCCCAGGAAAGGGGGTGAAGAGGCTTGGGGGTGATACTTTAGGGAAACAGGAACTCCAAGTGGTCCTTTTCCTGAATCTTTGTCTAACTCACTTGGTGGTGGCAGCAGTACCCATCCAAGGACAAGGAAGGGTTTGTACCTTGGAGAAGTTTTTAACCTAAGCTGGTAGAAATAAGTTTAGGGGGTCTTTCATGTGGGTCCCCACATCTGTACCCTAGAGTTCAGAGTAGGGAGGGAACCTTGACAACTTGAAAAGTGGACAGTTACTAAAGTGATCAAGAAGTGTGAGCCAATAGGCTGTACATCATGTTTACCAGGAAGCAATTACAGTTAAAAGTCTCACAGATACAAACCAGCTTCACAAAGTCCTACTGTAACTTAGAGTGACAAGGATGCTCTAGTGAGATGTAGACAGGTACAGTAGGGCAACTCACTATGTCTCCACCAGGCACTTGTAATTGAATAGTGTTTGTATAAGTTATATGACTCTTGTATGAACAAAATATTTTTAAGAACTAGTCCCTTTGCTGGGGCTAAACCAGCGTGTGTGTATTTCCTTGACCAGAATTGCACAGAGTATTCCAGATGACGTCTCACCAGTGTCTTGTATAATGGTACTAACACTTCCCTGTCTCTACTGGAAATACCTCACCGGATGCATCCTTGGACTGCATTAGCCTTTTTTTCATTGCTGCATCACATTAGAGGCTCATAGATATCCTGTGACGAACCAATTCACCCAGGTCTTCTACTCCTCTGTCACTTCCAACTGATATGTCCCCAGCTTATAGCAAAAATTCTTGTTTTAAGTCCCTAAATGCATGACCTTGCACTTTGCACTATAAAATTTCATCCTATTTCTGTTATTCCAGTTTACAAAGTCATCAGGCTCTTCTTGTATGATATTCCGGTCCTCCTCCTTAAAGAATAATCAGAGAGGGCAAATAGTGTTTGGACAAAGCCTTTAGATGTATCAACAAAATGTGCCAAGAATTCTCTTGGCTTTTCCAATGAGTGCAGTGCTCCAATCATCTCCATGTGGATCCTGAGACCAACATAGAACATGGAGAATTTGAGCTTTAATCCAATCCTGCTCTCTTTCCCATAACAGCTTTCACCGCTGTCCTTATAGCAACAGGATTCCAGAAACATGCCAAGGATATAGTATGACAACTTTGCTTATGTCTCTGCAAAGTCTCTTGGGGTGGTTCCATCTCACTGCTCCCGCCATCATCACTCAGATATCAAAGGGGGAAAAGCAAACTATGGAGGACCATAACAGTTTTTAAAAAGTACTGTAAGTACTGATAGTAGCACGTAGGCCAATAATTTATTTCCTGAATATAAGCATCTGTCAATTAAAAGGGCACAGTGTACAGCTCAGTGTCTATCAGGAGATTATTTCAAAGAATTAAAACAGGTTTTAAGCTCTCTCTCAGCAGCATCAACAAGATGCATAATTCTGTGGTTAATCAGCTCGTGGAGAATAGCTTTGGTGTTACCTTACTGCTAGAACCATCATAATTAATAACAGTCACAATATCTGAAGGATTCATTTTTTTAAGAAAACACAGTATGTGCCTAGCCTTATGAAAAAGCAACTTCATTGGAAGCACTTACAGTCAGGGCACTAATCATGCCAAGTAACAATAAAAGCGCATCTTGCAATACCAGCTCGTACTCCATCCTTGCTTACATGAGTTAATATTGACAACGACAGCAGAGTCCATTCAGCATTGTCCAGAATTGGGCAAGATTCCTGTTGTCAACACAGGTCCCTAAGGAGACACAATACAAAAGTATAGCAAGTCCTTTATAATAACATACCAAGTACAAGTTACAGAAGTAGAGAAATGTAAAGTATTGCAAAGGAAGTTAGAGGAAATGCTGTTTGTAGGCTATAAAATCTGTGGCAGCACTGTCTTGGGGGTATCACAAAGTTAGGTCGAGACAGAGAAACCTCTCGTGTCTAGCTGGTGATAATACCAACTTCCTGTATTGTAACACAGGGAGACACTAGCTCAGTTCCTATGGCCTGACAATACATGAGTGGGGGCGAGGAATAAAAACTGTATTGGACTAAAATAAAATAGCGTGACTTATATCCACGAGGATAGAGTGAGGCACAAAATGTTGTATCATTGGGTCCCTAGACAGAAAAGTATTTAAACCCTTTGTCACCAAGAATCCTGGAGAGCCCATGTGAATAAAAATGTGTCTTCTGAGATATGCCATTTTATAAGTGTGATGGGGGGCTTGGAAGGCTGGGCGGCTTAGTGGTTAGTGCACCTGACTTTCAGCCCCTTGCTTCTGTCAGGGCAGTAGAGGTGCCAGTTCCTGATCTTAGGCTGATAATCTTCAGCTTTTCACCCACATCTGGGCCTCGGCCCTCCGTCTCCATTAGATTCCAGCAGGAAGCAACATCAGCAGGGTCATCCCTGCAGCACCTCTAAGTTTGTTTTCCTGGGCTACTTCCTAGACCCTGCAGGTTCTCAAAGGGGGTGGTGGCTAGAGAAGGCACTGCCTGGGGGTCCTACCTGCTCTGTGGTCTCCTCTCAACCTTCTGTCTGGCTTCCTGGAGAAAGAGTCTTCTCACCTGCAGCCTGTCCACCACACTTTGCCCTGGCTTCTGAGCTCCTTTTTAATCTACTCCTCCAGTCAGAACATACTCAGCTGGCCAAGAGGGGCAGGGCTATCTGGGGTCAGTATTGCCTTTTAATGGCTTTAGACCCGGTATTGGGTTTGTATACCCCCATCACAATCAACTTGTTGCGACAGCTCATGTGTGAGAACATGGCCAACATGGTTCCTGCTATACAAAACTTCAGAACCACAACTTAACTGAGGTGCCTCTACTGGCATGGGTGCTGGAACAATTTTTATACTTGGAGTGATAATGATGGAAACCATGTATTTGGTGTTAGTTGTTACTACTTCAAGCAAGGGGGTCAGGAGCACCCCCAGCACCCCTACTTCCAGCACTATTGCTGCTGGGGGTCAGCTAGTGTCTTTTAGAGAATGCCTGTGTTCTTGCTTGCTACAATCCCCAGGAAGAAGTAGCAGAAAAAGAGACTATATCCAAATGAAGTGAGCTCAGAGGACAGAGAGCAGGAAATGAAGAGAAGCAAAATGTTCAAAAAGAGTAACAAGCAATATGAGAAAACTGAATTAAAATAAAACTGCTCTTGGAGTGGATAAACATCTCAAATGCAACTCTTCAGTGCAGAAAATAAATATTAACCACACAGTCTCCTGCAGCTAGTCACTTGACTGAGTTGTTATTTTTTTTTATCTCAAGCACATCTTGAAACCATATTCCCAACAGTGATGGGCCAGTGAGTAAACCACCAAGTTACATGCCACCAGTTTAGTGAATGATTCTAAGATTTATTCTGAGATTTCCAATTCTGAGCCAACTGTTTCATCCCTTTTGACCTATGGAGGTGCTCTCATTTTTTAAATTAAGACTAATAACAAATTAATCATATGAGCTCTCAAGTCTAGTCTTTATTATCCATTTAAATGGTCTCCAGCTACTCTGAAATATTTAAGCTCTTTTATGGGCAGAAGTTTTGACTTTCCAAATTCTATTCTTCAATTTGATAATGCTTGGATCATAGCTGTAGATAATCATCCTTTATACTTGGTTTTTCCTTTTGGGCATTGGGTAATGGTGACTTTACCAGTGATCTGATTCCTGTCATATTTTATGTCTCAGTATTTAAAGCTGTCATTTTATATCTTTGTTCTCTACAATGCACTTACTCCCTTTATTGTAAAGCAAAGAACAGATACTTGAAACATTTCCTTCTTGTAGACTTCAATAAGAAACAAAACTAGTCTAAGGTGGCACCCATGTGAAGTCCTGAAAGCTGAAGAAAATACGACTTTTTTTCTTCATAAGAAGTTAACAATTCAGCAGCGCTCCAGGGCAAAAATTTTACTACAACATTTAGAGAATTCTACTTTACAGAAGTTTTAGGAAGAGAAAAAACAACCCAAAATGGTTTCCTCTCTTTGGTTTACCTCAATCTCTTTATGCTTTTTCATCCTGAAATACAGCTCATTCCCTCCAGCAGAAAGAATGATAGGGATCTTGTGAATGCATTTCTTCTTTGTTTCAATTTCCTTCCCTGGTAGTCCACTCCTTAAACATATTATCCTTTGTGTGATATGCTGCTGGAATTCCCTGCTTGTTCCTCGATTTTTATGTTATGTCTCCTAACTTCTGAACTCTTTTCTTACAAACTACCCCTCACCCCAAAAAAACCCAAAAAATATTTCTGCCAATTTCATCAAGCCCTTTCTGGAAACTTCTATTGGGTCACAGAAAACTCTTTTTTTACACTGAGAATAAGTCTCAATAATCCTAACCAATCCTTCAAACAGCAGGTGGTCTTTGCTGCCCTAACAGAAACTAGTAACCTTTCTGGGTAATGAGGTAATTGTTAAGTTTTTCAAAGCTTCTTCTGCACAAAGGCAAAAACAAAAGAAAAAAAACAGGGTTCCTCTGTAGGCAAGACAGACTTTACTTCCATGGGCTAAGGCAGACATCAATAGTTGATGTCATTACAAAGTTTCCATTTTCATATTTGTCAAACTGCTAGTCACGCCCTCTCAACCTGCTCTGCTTCTCAGTCAGAAATGTACATGATTATGCCAACTTTCTAAACTTATTGGATTCCTGGCTATTCCTGGCTGCATTTCAATGCAGATAAAAATATAATGACATGCACACTAATGCAAACTCCAGAGGAAGTACAATACCTCTACTGTGAATCACTGCAGAGACAATTTCTGAACTATGGTTGTATTCTTCAAAGACATGCAGACTCTGGAGATCACAAAACAGCTGTTGTTGCTGCAGGGATGAAAAATAATTTTACCAGAATTATGCAAAAGTACATTACAGCAAGAGGAAGTGTCATTATTATTTGCCTGAAAACTATTTATTAGTAATAAGGGAAAAGTAAAAGAGCAAGATTTTCCAGACTGACTGAAGAGCACTCAGTGCAAGTCTGGTGGGCATTTGTATGTGTAAAGGTAACTTTAAGCCAGCTACCGTCTACTGGGACTACCAGATGCTGGGCCAGTCCTCAGCATAAATTGAAGCAGCTTGAAGGCTGCTCTGATCTGCACCAGATGCTAGTGTCTCATAGGGGACCATTTCAGGTGCTTGGGATCATCCAGACAAAGGCATATTTGGCCATGCTCCCTTATCCCAGCCACACCTCCTATACCAGCAGATGCAGGCTCTAAGCACCTGAGAATACCCCTATTCTGTGGAGAGGTCAGATCTGTCTATTTGACAGCTGATTTGGAAAGCCACAAAAACAGTCACAGTATAAAGAATCAGAGTGTGAAAGTTTAATGGGTTTCCTTTCTGTAAGGAAGTACTTTAATATTGATAAATTACTTCAAGGGGAAACAGACTACATATACTTCAGAAATTCTGGATAACTGTCTGCTGAATTCTGACTTGTGTGATTACAGAAAAAATAGATAAGAAGCTATGAAGCTGTCTTTCTCTTAAGATCTTGGCAGAAGAAAGTATAGGTCTAGGAACTAAAGGTGAATTTTCTATTTATTTTCACTTGACTGACCCACAGACACTAATCCCAAATATTCAGTAGTTAATATGCAAATTATCCCTGGGACTAATCAATCCATAGCTTCTGTTCTGCAAGAGTTGCTAGCCAAGAAAATATTAATGGACCAAGTTCATACATACTTGGGATTAATTTGTCCTAATATCGCCAAAGTTATAGCCCTTCAATCACAGCAAATACAGTGCCCACTATGGAGGAAAGTATTACTGAGAAGTCATGCTTCAAATAAAAATCACGCTTATGAAAAATTGAAGAAATAAAATTAACCTGCATTGACATTAACTGGTTATTTTTTTGAGTTCTCAGACACCTGATTCAGTTTGTATTTTGACAGGTCTGTTACATATTCTTCTAAACATTGAAATTAAGTAAGAGAGATTCAAGATTTGCTAAATAGACCAATCATAAAGGAAGTTCATGTGTACAGGCTAGCAGTGTACGATGCAGTGTACATGTATTAAAATCTCGTTTTTTCAAACCACATTTTAATATGGAGTACTACATATTAAGATCAGTTATTTTAGTGACTGCTTTTGAAACATAGGTAATCCCAAAAAGATTTTTAATGATATTTTTGTTTATTGGATGTCATGCCATTTATGGTGGAGCTGTGCCATCCATCACAATTAAAGATGGAACTTTCCTGAGGGCAGGATGCACCCAAGCTGATGTGGGAGAAAATTTGGACCAGATGGAAGCCATCAAGAATATAGACACAGATAGACTTAGGACCAGATCTTGATCTCATTTACACTAGTTGTATCTTTATTAATTAATCATGAAGTGATAGCCATGAACATACAGCCTGGGAACTGAATGGACAAAGATGCAAGATCATGATCCTGTAGTCTCACAGTGACAGTTTCATGGGACGAACCTGTTTCTATTCTCTCCATTTGTTCTTGTACAATGACTTGACATACCATCACAGTATGAATTCTGGATGTTTCATTATTTGGATTCAGCTGTGGCTTCACCTAGAGTTAGAAGTGGTACCATACTTCATTGAGGTCTATACTTGTAAGCCCTGGTCTACACTAGGACTTTAGGTCGAATTTAGCAGCATTAAATCGATGTAAACCTGCACCCGTCCTCACGATGAAGCCCTTTTTTTCGACTTAAAGGGCTCTTAAAATCGATTTCCTTACTCCACCCCTGACAAGTGGATTAGCGCTTAAATCGACCTTGCCGGGTTGAATTTGGGGTACTGTTGACACAATTCGACGGTATTGGCCTCCGGGAGCTACCCCAGAGTGCTCCATTGTGACCGCTCTTGACAGCGCTCTCAACTTAGATGCACTGGCCAGGTAGACAGGAAAAGAACCGCGAACTTTTGAATCTCATTTCCTGTTTGGCCAGCGTGGCAAGCTGCAGGTGACCATGCAGAGCTCATCAGCAGAGGTGACCTTGATGGAGTCCCAGAATCGCAAAAGAGCTCCAGCATGGACTGAATGGAAGGTATGGGATCTGATCGCTGTACGGGGAGAGGAATCCATGCTATCAGAACTCGGTTCCAGTTTTCGAAATGCCAAAACCTTTGTCAAAATCTCCCAGGGCATGAAGGACAGAGGCCATAACAGGGACCCGAAGCAGTGCCGCGTGAAACTTAAGGAGCTGAGGCAAGCCTACCAGAAAACCAGAGAGGCGAATGGCCATTCCGGGTCAGAGCCCCAAACATGCCGCTTCTATGATGAGCTGCATGTCATTTTAGGGGGTTCAGCCACCACTACCCCAGTTGCGTTGTTTGACTCCTTCAATGGAGAATGAGGCAACACGGAAGCAGGTTTTGGGGATGAAGATGATGATGATGAGGAGGAGGAAGTTGTAGATAGCTCACAGCAAGCAAGGGAAGAAACCGGTTTTCCCGACAGCCAGGAACTGTTTCTCACCCTGGACCTGGACCCAGTACCTTCCGAACCCACCCAAGGCTGCCTCCTGGACCCGGCAGGCGGAGAAGGGACCTCCGGTGAGCGTACCTTTTAAAATACTATACTTGGTTTAAAAGCAAGCATGTGAAAGGATTAATTTGCCCTGGCATTCGTGGCTCTCCTGGATGTACTCCCAAAGCCTTTGCAAAAGGTTTCTGGGGAGGGCAGCCTTATTGCATCCTCCATGGTAGGACACTCTACCACTCCAGGCCAGTAGCACGTACTCGGGAATCATTGTACAACAAAGCATTGCAGTGTATGTTTGCTGGCATTCAACCAAAATCCGTTCTTTATCTCTCTGTGTTATCCTCAGGAGAGTGAGATATCATTCATGGTCACCTGGTTGAAATAGGGTGCTTTTCTTCAGGGGACACTCAGAGGTGCCCATTCCTGCTGGGCTGTTTGCCTGTGGCTGAACAGAAATGTTCCCCACTGTTAGCCACAGGGGTGGGGGAGGGTTGAGGGGGTAGCCACGCGGTGGGGGGAGGCAAAATGCGACCTTGTAACGAAAGCACATGTGCTATGTATGTAATGTTAACAGCAAGATTTACCCTGAAAGAGTGTAGCCATTGTTTTATAAAATGTGTCTTTTTAAATACCGCTGTCCCTTTTTTTTCTCCACCAGCTGTGTGTGTTTCAATGATCACAGGATCTTCTCTTTCCCAGAGGCTAGTGAAGATTAGAAAGAAAAAAAACCACACTTGTGATGAAATGTTCTCTGAGCTCATGCTGTCCTCCCACACTGACAGAGCACAGACGAATGCGTGGAGGCAGACAATGTCAGAGTGCAGGAAAGCACAAAATGACCGGGAGGAGAGGTGGCAGGCTGAAGAGAGTAAGCGGCAGGCTGAAGAGAGGGCTGAAGCTCAAATGTGGCGGCAGCGTGATGAGAGGAGGCAGGATTCAATGCTGAGGCTGCTGGAGGACCAAACCAGTATGCTCCAGTGTATGGTTGAGCTGCAGCAAAGGCAGCTGGAGCACAGACTGCCACTACAGCCCCCGTGTAACCAACCACCCTCCTCCCCAAGTTCCATAGCCTCCACACCCAGACGCCCAAGAACGCGGTGGGGGGGCCACCGGCCAACCGGCCACTCCGCCACAGAGGATTGCCCAAAAAAAAGAAGGCTGGCATTAAATACATTTTAAAGTTGTAAACTTTTAAAGTGCTGTGTGGCATTTTCCTTCCCTCCTCCACCACCCCTTCTGGGCTACCTTGGTAGTCATCCCCCTATTTGTGTGTTGAATGAATAAAGAATGCATGAATGTGAAGCAACGATGACTTTATTGACTCTGCAAGTGGTGATCGAAGGGAGGAGGGGAGGGTGGTTAGCTTACAGGGAAGTAGAGTGAACCAAGGGGCGGGGGGGTTCATCAAGGGGAAACAAACAGAACTTTCACACCGTAGCCTGTCCAGTCATGAAACTGGTTTTCAAAGCTTCTCTGATGCGCACCGCACCCTCCTGTGCTCTTCTAACCGCCATGGTGTCTGGCTGCATGTAACCAGCAGCCAGGCAATTTGCCTCAACCTCCCACCTGGCCATAAACGTCTCCCCCTTACTCTCACAGATATTGTGGAGCACACAGCAAGCAGTAATAACAGTGGGAATATTGGTTTCGCTGAGGTCTAACTGAGTCAGTAAACTGCGCCAGCGCGCCTTTAAACATCCAAATGCACATTCTACCACCATTCTGCACTTGCTCAGCCTGTAGTTGAACAGCTCCTGACTACTGTCCAGGCTGCCTGCGTACAGCTTCATGAGCCATGGCATTAAGGGGTAGGCTGGGTACCCAAGGATACATATAGGCATTTCAACATCCCCAACAGTTATTTTCTGGTCTGGGAATAAAGTCCCTTCCTGCAGCTTTTGAAACAGACCAGAGTTCCTGAAGATGTGAGCGTCATGTACCTTTCCCGGCCATCCCACATTGATGTTGGTGAAATGTCCCTTGTGATCCACCAGAGCTTGCAGCACTATTGAAAAGTACCCCTTGCGGTTTATGTACTCACCAGCTTGGTGCTCCGGTGCCAAGATAGGGATATGGGTTCTGTCTATGGCCCCACCACAGTTAGGGAATCCCATTGCAGCAAAGCCATCCACTATGACCTGCACATTTCCCAGGGTCACTACCCTTGATATCAGCAGATCTTTGATTGTGTGGGCTACTTGCATCACAGCAGCCCCCACAGTAGATTTGCCCACTCCAAATTGATTCCCAACTGATCGGTAGCTATCTGGCGTTGCAAGCTTCCACAGGGCTATCGCCACTCGCTTCTCAACTGTGAGGGCTGCTCTCATCTTGGTATTCATGCGCTTCAGGGCAGGGGAAAGCAAGTCAAAAATTCCATGAAAGCACCCTTACGCATGCGAAAGTTTCTCAGCCACTGGGAATCGTCCCAGACCTGCAACACTATGGGGTCCCACCAGTCTGTGCTTGTTTCCCGAGCCCAGAATCGGCGTTCCACTGCATGAACCTGCCCCATTAGCACCATGATGCATGCATTGGCAGGGCCCATGCTTTCAGAGAAGTCTGTGTCCATGTCCTGATCACTCACGTGGCCGCGCTGACATCGCCTCCTCGCCCGGTATCGCTCTGCCACTTTCTGGTGCTGCATATACTGCTGGGTAATGCTGTGGTGTTTAATGTGCTCCTAATTGCCAAAGTGAGCTGAGCGGCCTCCATGCTTGCCTTGGTATGGCGTCGGCACAGAAAAAAGGCATGGAATGATTGTCTGCCGTTGCTCTGACGGAGGGAGGGGCGACTGACGACCTGGCTTACAGGGAACTAAAATCAACAAAGGCGGTGGCTTTACATCAAGGAGTATTTCAGGCAGGACTTCACGGAGGGTTCCAATAAGAAATGGTGCACCTAAGTAATTGTTCTTATTGGAACAAGCAGGTTGGTCTGGCCTCTGATTGATACATGGCTAGATTTACCTCGCTGCACCTTCTCTGTGAGTGACTGCAGTGTGACCTAGAGGAATGAGTCCCCTAGACGGGAGAGTGGGAGAGAATGAGTACAAAACAAATCTGGTCTATTTCTTGTTTTGATCCATTCCATCTATTTTTTACATCTTTGGCTGGCAGCAGATGGTGCAGAAGGACTGCAAGCCATCCACATCTCATGGCTACTCGGCAGAAGATGGTACAATAGGACTGCTAGCCATCCTCATCTCTTGCCTTCCCAGCAGAAGATGGTACAATAGGACTTCTAGCCATCCTCATCTCTTGCCTTCCCAGCAGAAGATGGTACAATAGGACTTCTAGCCATCCTCATCTCTTGCCTTCCCAGCAGAAGATGGTACAATAGGACTGCTAGCAATCCGTATCGCCTGCCTGCTTACCATAAGATGGTTCAATAGGACTGATTGCAGGACTAAAGAGAATGACCTGGTCAAGTCACTTCTAATGTAGTCCCTGCACCCATGTCCCATTGCCCAGTGGCCAGGAGCACTTCGGACATGACGATGATGGCTACCAGTCCTATTGTACCGTCTGCTGCCACAAGGCAAGGGGTTGCTGCTGCTGTGTAACAATGCAATACCATGTCTGCCAGCACCCAGGAGACATGCGGTGACGGTTACCTGATTGGGCTCCATGCTTGCCGTGGTATGGCGTCTGCACAAGTAACTCAAGAAAAAAGGCACGAAACGATTGTCTGCTGCTTTCACGGATGGAGGGAAGAGGGGCCTGATGATATGTACCCAGAACCACCCACGACAATGTTTTAGCCCCATCAGGCATTGGGATCTCAACCCAGAATTCCAATGGGCAGCGGAGACTGTGGGAACTGTGGGATAGCCACCCACAGTGCAACGCTCCGGAAGTCGATGCTTGCCTCGGTACTGTGGAAGCACTCCGCTGAGTTAATGCACTTAATGCACTTAGAGCATTTTCTGTGGGGACACACACACTCGAATATATAAAAACGAAAAAAAACAACTTCTATAAATTCAACCTAATTTCGTAGTGTAGACATACCCTAAGATTAGATTCTATCATGGTCACATAGGCAGCATAAAATTCACTCTACACGGAGTAGAAGCCCAGTGTACTTCCTGAGCCTGCTGTTTACTATACATCTTTGTCACAGTTATATACCTCTTCCATTTTAGGGGGAGAATTTCTAATTCTTTAGGCAACTTTACATTTCATAGCCAGCATTTTATATACCCAACTTAAAGAGGAAAACTAAACCAATTTACCCACTTTAAAAGATGAACTATTGTTCAGCCTTAATAATGGTATTTGTTTCAGGTGTCTATTTCCCTTTACACTGGTTTAGGTTTGTTGATTGTATGAAGATTACTGACTAGATCTCATCAAGATGAGAGGAAGTTCCTGGTATAGAAAAGCAGGCCCCGTTACAAAACAGAGTGTGACACACTGATGTCTCAAGCAAGAGCAGACTGAAGTGGCCTAAAACGAAAAAGTTATGAAATGTTATAGAAGTTTACTAATCCTGCTTCTCCAGTGACTTGATCACATCCCACTCCCCCATTTATTACAGTTATATTTATCTAACCGGGGAATGGAAACAACACCAAATGACTTATCACACAAATGTAATGAATGGTGAGAAAAAGTAAGCCCAGAGAGGGGCACGGAACATGCACTCAGCACTGGATTATGCACATACATAGTGAAATATTCATTCAAAACAAATCTTAGACAATTTTTTCTACATTAGAGTTTGTTCACAAACAGCTCACAAACAGGTGGTCCATAACTGGCAACAAGATGCTTTAACTAAGGCCATGTCTACACTATCAAGTTAAGTCAATTTAAGTTATGTTGATGATCATCCACTGCTATAATTAAACTGATTTTTGCACATCCACACAACGCTCCTTGTGATGGCAGAGGAAGTCCACAGTTGGTGCTCTTGCACTGACAGAGAGAAGTGCAGTGTGGGTAGCTATCCCACTGTATAACTTGCCACCAACTGCCAGTGGGTGTTCTGGGAAGGGTTCACAGAGCCTCATGGGGGAAGAATCAGTGTCCCATGATGCAGTTTTCTCCATCCCATCATTCCATGGGCTTGTGACTATGTTTCATGCCTTATTTTCAACAGCCCCTGTGAACTGTATGTATCCTGCACTGCTCTGCAGTATTGTGATGACCATTATAAACAAATGTGGCTGATCCTGCAGCATTTCATGAGCTGCAAATTTGATAATGACTCCATGGTGTCTGCCCTGCTATGTGCCATGGAAAGAAACAATTCAAGATTGCTCTTGGCATTCATGGACCAGCTGTGCACAATAGATGATTGGTTCTGGGCACAGAAAACAAGCACTGAGTGGTGGGATTGCATTCCATGTCTGGGATGACTAGCAGCGGCTTCAGAACTTTTGGATGTGCAAAACCACCTTCCTAGAACTGTATGAGGAGCTTGCCCCTACCCTCCGGCACAAGAACTAAATGAGAGTTGCCCTTATGGTGGAGAAGTGAGTGACAATTGCTGTGTGGAAGCTGGCAACTCTGGAC
Source organism: Lepidochelys olivacea (assembly GCF_965140295.1). Classification (NCBI taxonomy): domain Eukaryota; kingdom Metazoa; phylum Chordata; order Testudines; family Cheloniidae; genus Lepidochelys; species Lepidochelys olivacea. The sequence goes on along the minus strand of NC_140412.1, from coordinate 139,693,228 downwards.
TGCTACCAATCAGTTGTGAATCAGTTTGGAGTTGGGAACTCCACAATGAGGGGTTGTAGTGATGCAAGGGTGCAGGGCCTTAATCACCTCATGCTATGGGGGACTGTGATTCTGGACAATGTGAGGAAAATAGTGGATGGTTTTGTGGCAATGGGATTCTCAAACTGTAGTGTGGTGATAGTTGGCATGCTTATCCCCATTTTGGTCCCAAACCACCTTGCAATGGAGTGCATCAATAGAAAGGGCTACTTTGCTATAGTATTGCAAGTTTTTGTGAATCATTGGGATCGTTTCACTGACATCAACGTGAGGTGGTCAGGGTAGGTGAATGACACATACATCTTCGGGAATATTGGCCTGTACAGAAGCTGCAAGCAGGGACTTTCCAGACTAGAAGATTACAGTTGGGGATGTGTAAATGCCAATCGTGATCCTTGGAGATCCAGCCTACCCTTGCTCCGACGGCTCATGAAGCCTTACCCTGAAACCTTGACTGCAGCAAGGAGCTCTTCAACAACAGGCTCATTAGGTGCAGAATTACTATCAAATATGCTTTTGGCTGATTAAAGGGTTGCTTTTTGGCAGGGTAGACCTCAATGAGGAAAACATTCCCATGACCATGGCCAGTCATGCTCTGCATAACATTTGTGAAGCTATGGAGGAGAGGTTTCCACAGGGGTGCAGAGCTGAGGTGCATCAGCTGGCTGCTGATTCTGAGCAGCTGGATACTAGGGCTTTTAGAGGGGCTCAAGGGGGGGGCACTATTCAAAGTCTTTGAAGGAGCATTTTGACAATGAGCCCCAGTAATGTGTCTATATATAAAATGCTTTTATCCAGGCATTGTTGTCTTGTACTGTAGTATGAACCTTCTAATGATGGCTGTATGCGCATAAATTTTACAATGCAAATGCACTGATTGCCACTGTGTACGAATTTCAGCAGCAACCACCCTTTGTAGGAGGCAAATAAAGGTTCCTTATCTTTCTATAAGTACTTATTTTTCAACAGCCATACAAACATTATGTTCTGCAATGGACATGAAAATGAAGAGCACAATTTCAAACGGGGCTCTCATAGTTGAGTATATGTCCAGCTGTCACTGTGACACATGTCCCTCGGGATGGAGTGCATGGGGTACTGAGACAGCCCGAGAACATGTATGGAATGTGTGTGGGGAGGGCAAGGAAGGCAATTTTTTGTGGGTTGCAGGGGGCAGTGAGTCTGCAGTTCAATCAGGGACCTTAGCATGTCTGTCTGGTCCTGTAGCAGCTGTACCATCTGCTCCTGCCTGTTTCCTCTCCTGGCTATCCAGACACAGTTTCTCATTGATAGCCTGTCTCCATGCTCTCTGAACTATCAGAGGATTGCAGCTCCTCCCAGAACATATCTTCCTTACTCTTGTTTTGTTGCCTTATATGATGGGGCCCCTCAGCTGGTGTGCAGGAAGAGACCATCAAGGGCACATCTCCAGAAGCTAAAGAAACAATAGACGCAGGCACTATTGTAAGTACACTCATAGCCTTGATTCAAGCAAGTTAGAAACACCACTTTCTCCCTTCCCCTTGGCAGGCACACAGCAGAGCAGGAGCCCCAGCCATGGTGAGTTCAGCCCAGGGAGGAAGGGGCAAGATGGGAGTAAGGGTTTTCAGCAAGGAATCACTACAAGTGCCTAGGGCCACTATTCTGAATATTAGCACCGTTTTTCACAGATGGGAGGTGATAGCACCTGATATCTTGTTCCTGAGGGTAACCAAGGATGCAATGTGCTGCTTTGTTGCCTGCAGAAGTCATTGCCAATTGGCACAGGAAAGTTTCCTACAGTGGGGGAAGAAACAAGGCTATCCTCCCAAGAAACCTTTGGAGGAGGATTGCAGAGTAATTCCAAAAAGTTTCTTAGAGATCTCATCCCAATGTGCATCACTGAACTTCTCTGCAGGGCCCCCTCTGCCTAGCTGCATAGGGGTCTGAGAAGCAGATACAAACTGTGCCTGTGCTGGTTATTTCAATCCTTCTTCCACCCTGGTTAAAAAAAGCAGAGCTCTAGCTCATGTCTCCATGTATATTGAGTATTTATCAGAGCTCCCCTTTTCTGTCAGGCTTGCCACACCACTGCACACCCCTGTTGCCTGTCCACCATTCTCCTGCAACTCCACTTCCTCATCCACCATGTCATACTTGGGGTTCACTCCGCTGGCCACAGTCTCCAGCCCCCCCGAAGTATCTATGGGACTTTTGTGAGTGGAGGAGGGGTCACCACCAAGGATGGCACGCAGCTCCTTGTAGATGTGGCATTTCTTTGGTGATGCACCAGACCAGTGATTGGCCTCCCTTGCCTTCTGGTATGCCTACCTCAGTTCCTTGATTTTGGCATGGCATTGCTGCATGTCCCTATCATGCCCTTTCCCCTCCATGCCACAAGCAATCTTCCCATAAGTATCAATGTTCCTGTGACTGGAGAAGAGCTGTGACTGTGAAGCCTCCTCTCCCGGCAGACCCAGCAGATCCAACAACTCCCGTGTGCTCAAGGCAGGAGTTTGTTTGCTGTGGGGAGCCAGCATGGTCAGCCTGGGCAGACGCTATCTGAGCTCTCCACGCCAAGCAAACAGGAAGAAGAATTTCAAAAATTCCCAAGGCTTTAAAGGGGGAGGGTGGACCTGGCTGCAGGGCAGCAGAGTTCAAACTGATGACCAGGGCAGTCACCATGAGCATTAATGACACCTCCCGGATGCCACTTAGGGTGACATAAGCAACACGTGTCTAAACTGATGCTGCGTCGGTCTAATTAAGTTGCTATAAGTGCTATGCCTCTCGTCAAGGTGGTTTTATTATGTCAGCATAGCAGGAGAGTTAAATAGGCAAGAGGAGCATTGCAGTGTGTACACCTCCACAGTTAGGTCAAAGTAAGCTGCCTCATGTCAACTTTACTGTGTAGTATAGACACAGCCTCAAGTTCATAACAGCCATGAGAGCACAGATGCCTATCAACTAGTTATGTAAAAGCTATATAAATATACAAGGCTAAGTTTTTATTATGTACTTTGTACAGTGACTGAATATGATACCTTAAACCTAACAATTTTATACCCTTCCTTTTTATCCTTGGAGAGTTAATCCAAAGGCATTTAAAGGCTGATGCACTAAGGTTTCTTAAATGCTATCCTATAATGATAACCTTTAGATCTTCATTTTGTAGAATTTTGAATATTCACCAACGGTGTTTCTTTTCAAATTTCTATTGCATTTATAGAAGAGAACATTTGACATCAATCCTTTCTGCAGTAATGTTTCTGTTAAATCAATACAGGATATGTGAAAGACAAAAATGTAACCTTGGACAAGCTGGAAACTGAGACATTTGTAAATGGTGCTGCAACATAAGGAAAGCAGAACATAAATATAGTAGCATATCATTTTTGTCCCTGAGCTCCCTCAATAGCATCTTCTCCCAATGTTCCTCTCCAGCACCACTTCCATAGTTCTGCCACTTCTATAGCAGTTTCTCTTCTATGGTCTGATTTTTCTCACTTGGATGTTTCCCTTGTTCTCCCATTATTCCCTAGCAGCATTTCTTTCTGTTCCATCTCTCATTCCCAGCAGTGTTTTCATCCCATCTCCTGCACCCTGACTCCTCCACAGATGTCCTAGTAGAGCATAGATGCACCCTCCTTTCAATAGCTTCTCTACTTACAGGGTATTTCCCCTTCTCCATAGCTACCAGATTCTTTGGAGGAAAGATCTTTGGATAGCTCAACAGCTTGTCTCTCTCACAAACAGAAGTTGGTCCTGTAAAAGATATTACCTCACCCACCTTGTCTCTAAGATTCTTTGTAAGAAATTTAACAAAATGGTTCACCACACATAAAAAAAAAAGACACACACACCCCTCCCCAAATTTGCCCATTACCACTTTTTTTTTTTTTGAAGACACCTACAACATACCAAACAATGTATGCTAAAAACTTTGGGCACATCTGAGAGTTGGAGGCTGCAACAAAGACTGTTAGGGTTCCCTGAGCCCAGCTAATGACGACTTGTTTGTGGTTTTACCCCTTATTCTGCACCCCATGAAGAATACTAGTTTCAAGATGCTAGCTCAATAGGAACATTGTAATTAATTTACCATGATGACTGAGGCAAAGTATCTTTTCCATTTTAAAATATACAGCTATAGATGTGTACACCCTTTCACCACATAGGTAGTACTGCCAGCCATATGACAAACTGCATTGCCCTGCACTTTGCCGTAACGGAATATACTGGAGCACCCCTAAAGGTGTATATCAAGTTATAGTTGTGTATTGTATCACAATTCATGGCAACTGCACATGTATTTCCCCCTCACAGTCCAGCAAAGGCACCCACTCCAGGCTTTCAGCTCCCAGCCATCTTTAGATAAGCTATTACCAGCAGGACAGTGGGGTGGGAGGAGGTATTGTTTCATATTCTCTGTGTATATATAAAGTCTGCTGCAGTTTCCACGATATGCATCTGATGAAGTGAGCTGTAGCTCACGAAAGCTTATGCTCTAATAAATTGGTTAGTCTCTAAGGTGCCACAAGTACTCCTTTTCTTTTTGCGAATACAGACTAACACGGCTGTTACTCTGAAACCTTTCTTGAGCAGATAACTGTGCATCTCTCCCCAATAGTCAGGGGCTTTTCCAAGCTGCACAGTGAGTTCCCCAGCAAGACAGTCTATCTAACAAGCCATGCCTGTGTAGCAGTGTGAGACTCACCACCGTTACATCTCCTGCTGGCCATTTTGGCATGAGCTCAAGTCCTTCTGCAGGGGCACCTCCTGCAGGGGTGTCTCACTTGCCATTAGTCCTGCATTACTGTCTCCACCACTCTGGGACCCACATCACTCCCTGGACCATGTCAGCCTCTGCTGGACACAGCCCTCCATCTGTGCCACTCTGCTGTCTCCCCCCACCCTTCTGGGGGAACTGGCAGTCTATAATCCAGCCACTCGCCTCAATGGCCTGCTGCAATCACCAGTCTAGTCCCTTGCTCCAGGTGCAAACTGCAGTATGTGTTAGCCACTTCCCTCAGGGTAAGTGGGGGCAGCCCTAGCACCTTATCTGCCTTTCCTCCAGGGCCTCAGTCTGGCAGCCATTAGCCAGAAGCTCCTTCTGCTCTACTGCCATGCCCAGAACTGCTTTTGCCATAGTGCTCTTCGGCAGCCAATCCTTCTCCCTAGCAGGCCAAAGAAAGACTACCCTCTGCTTTGTTGAGCAGCCCTTTATATATGGCCCCTGCGGGCCCTGATTGGCCGTGGCAACAAGCCACCTCCCTATTGGCTCACTTAGTAAGCCCTCCTCTAATTGGAGGGTTCTGCACAGGCTCCCTCTGGTTTTCTTTAACCCTTCCTCTTCCTGGTGTGGGGCAACTGCCCCACTACACTGTGCATTGCTTTCTTTCTCTGAAGGCTGTTACCAGTGTACTGCCAGCAGTTACAAGCTACCACACAGCCCTTTCTAAGCAAGCACATTTAGTCTTAAAGTGAAAGACTTACAGAGAAAATATTAAAAGATAAAAGAACCCACAAACATGCTGATGAGCTCACCAGAGATTTGCTGTGGTTATAAGTTCATAACAGCTGTTAGCTCAGAACAAGCATACCCATGAATCTGAGAGTCCCTCTTTTATGCAGCTCAGGGCTTTGAGCTTCAAATAATCAGCAGACAATGGGTTTTACCTCAGGGCATAGCTACAGAAGGCTGTATTTCCTGGGAAGCCCAAAAGTTCCTTCTTGTCTGGCACATTGTTTAAAATAGTCCTTTGAAGCTCAGAATGTTTCCCAGGGTTTACTTTGGTCCCATCTCCCCCAGCGTATTTACATACAGTTCCATAATAATACATATACTTTGCCTTTTAAAAACAATGGACTCCAAAGCTACTTAAACTTAATTCAATACATCTCTTTCAAAGCCACTGAAGGAAATTGCCATTTCTGTCTCATATGTTCTTCCTGCTTGTTGATAACAGTTCAAGGCTATGCATGCACCTAACAATGCAGCTTCTCACTCAGAGATCAGCAAGATGCTAGAAACTGGAAACAAAGAACTCTGGTTTACAATATGTCCATACAGTGTCTAGTACAATACAGACTACAAGCAAGTCAGGGCTCCAAGTTCTATCACAATATAAATAGTTAAATAATAACTATAGAATGGCTCTTAACAATTCCTCCTGAAAGTAACTAAAATGGTAGTTCTTGTATTCAATTCCATTTTAAGGGATCCCCACCTACCCAGTTGCAGATCTATCCAAGTGGTGTATCCCTTTGGCTGTGGTTTGTTTAGCCTGTATATATTTACATGGGCTGTCTTTCAACAGTCCCTTTCATTGTTGTCACTGTATGCAATGATCCACACATTTTTCTTCCCACAAAGCTCAAGAACAGTGGTACTTTTTTGTCACCTGCTATACTATTAGCATCCAAAACTGCTCCAGACCTCACAGGAGTCATTGCATGGATCCATGAGTCCAGTATACCCAACTATTCTGTCCAGACACAGAAAGATGTTTAGTGATAAATAAAATACACTTCCACTGTATTGTTGCATCACTGTTGTATTCACGGATTGATTAGGCTTCTTGACAGGCTTCTTCCCAAGAAAAAAATATAAAATAAAGATGCTACAGTCTCCAATGATTATTTCCTAACATTCCAAGCCTCTGAGGAGATTCAAAGCAACTGCCCTCATTTTATAAAGAAAGGAAAAATAAATGAATTAGGACAGCCAGACAGAGAAGTGTTTCCTTCTTTAATTCCCCACTGCCTGAAAAAGTTATACTGGTCTCAAGTGGAGCACTGTCAAATTCAGTCCTGAACCAGTGAATAGTTTGAAGAGTGATAGTCTTCTGACGCAAGATGGAAGACCCCCAGCATGCCACTGGAACACAGAGCACTTCTTCCAGTCCTGTGTCGTTCTCTGATATCAAATCTTACAGCAGTGTCATCATGGTGTATGGTGAAGCTATTTTAGATCATTTGAAGAGGCTTCCAAAGTTCCTCTGCCTGAGAAGCCCGTACAGGTGAATTTATGGTTTAAAGGAAAGCAGGATTAAGAGTTTTGGGGGACACAAAATATAATACAACTAAGAAATTGTATAACTGCACAGTTTTTCCTCCTGTAAAAGATGTGGCACATATAGAATATATGATATTGTGGTCTGATGTAATGATTTTATTGCCACTTAGTTGGAATGATCTGCATAACTTATTCATCATTTCACCACTCATGAGCAATTCAGCTATCTCAAATGTATGGCAATACAATCATTTTATCACACAATCCTATTCCTTACGCAGTCTATCTTCCCTTCACCCTCACTCTGTGTGTGTGTGTGTGTGTGTGTGTGTGTGTGTATGACTAGCAAAAGTTCAACCCTTTAATATCTTCTGAAGAAAGATGCTATGGAAATGCAAAGCATTATGCAACAGATAACATATTATATCAATATACGGCCAGACAGAGACACACTAGATTACTTCTTCAGTCATCATCAGCTCAGAAGGGAGAGGTTCAGATCAGCTCCATATACCAGTAGGTTGCTGAAATAAAGTGACACTATGGCAATTTCAGCATTTATAAACATTTAAAATTGAGGCTAGTGTGCACATTTCCTTACCAAACTATAGTCACTGAAATTATATACATCATAAAGAGATTATGGCTAGACTTTTATGTATAGACAATATTGGCAACATTTTGGACACTAATGACATGGCTTTTAAAATGAAGACCAAATACATCTACTTTGCACTGGTACACTGTAAGCCTTTTCATTATATTTTCCTATTATTTCTCAAGGGTTTATTATAATTAATCCAGCAAAATTTGGTCAAACAAATTCCCCTTCCCCTCCCAAACTAAGTAAATTTGCTTTTCTTTTAGGAATATGAAAATAAAATAAAATAAAAAAGTGGGGGGAGAGAAAGACTGATTTGAGGAGATATTTGCAATACCTGACAGTCAAAGGCATCTTTTTTTCTCTAAATGATATTTTGCAGACCTCTTTTCCAAAAACAGGACAGTTGAGTTCGAGTAGATTTCAAATGAAAAATGCTAGATATACATGTATTCTCTTCAAGCACATGGAGAGATGGAGCAGAATACGTTGAGTCAAGATCTGCCAGGCAGATTGGATAGCATTTTACTGGCACTGTTGTCAGATCTCTTATGATTTCTCACTTCTCCTGAATTTACACTCTTCACTTGAGACCCCTCTTTCTGATAACTGTCCTTCTGGTTGAAGTGCATTTAATGGGACTCCTTCTGAAGCCCTTCAAAACCACCCCTTAATCAGATGAAATTGAGTGAGGTAAAATATTTCCTCTATTTTGCAGGATTGAGTGGTCTGTTTCTATAGCAATGCCTTTTTTGGTCTGAGGAACAAGACATTGGCAGTAAGATCTGGAAATAAACCCAGGTACACCAGAAAACACTTTACCTTGGAAGCCCACCCACATATTAATCTTTATTTAACAAAATTCCAGAGACAGTGTGGTAACGCTATTTTATCAAGAGCCTCGGGATGTTCGGTGGGTTTTTTCCTTAAATGTAGAGCTCCTGGAGTCATGTGAATTTGAGAATCTCAGTTTTCATTTTAAAAGTATTTCTAGCCCTCATGGTTGCAGAGAAAATCTTGAAAATGTGAATGCTAGTTGCTCAAAGAATGAAAAGCCAATAAGAATAACCCACAATGTATTATTTTTGGGGGGCAAGAAGGGGCTGACTCATAGTTACGAATGTTTGGGACTACCACCATTGTAAAGAGCTTTCAGCATACAGCACTACAGCAATGTGCAGTAGCCACATCAGTATCAGATTACGGACACCAAACTTGTGTATGGTCAACATTTAAAAAAAAAACTTAAATATTTATATAATACATGCTTGCATACTTACATGAGAGGCTCCAATGATTCATAAACTGACCTGCTCTAGTGATTCAGTTCCTAGACATTTCAATGACAGCTTAGGCTCCGATTCAACAAAGAATTTAAATATATACTTAAGTACACTGCTGAACTGCTCCCCATCCTTCTTTTTTTAAAAGAAACAAAAAGATGAAGAGCAAAGATAAAAAAGGTGAATGGAAATTCAAGGTGACACAATTTTGGGCACCTCTCTGTGTACAATTTATGAATTCTGTTTGAGATTATGAACTGTATATGCTTGTCTGTACTATGTTCTTGCTTCATAACTCTTATGCAATGGAGACAGGACAGTGGCACCTTCCTGTTGTGTGAGCAGACTATCAAGACTCTTTGACATTTGAATAATCTATCAGGGGATCACCTAACCAAGGGGATTGGAAGAAAAGTCTCACTGGGCCTTTTTGGGAGACAAGAAAAGGAAGCTGACGGTAGGAGAGAGAGAGATTCCATAATCTGAAGACAAGTCATATGCAGGAAAGGGATCCCAGACACCACAGAGGACTATGACCAAATCCCAGAGAACTCTCTAGGGTGCTGAGGAAACTGAGGCAGGGCTGGTATATAGATGTTTTATGGTTTTGTCTATATCTGTATATCACTTGGGCTAACTAGAGAAAAGAGTAATTGCATTAGGAACCTTTGTAAAGCCGGTTGTGCTATGTCTTTCAACGATCATGTGTGTCTGGAGAGGTGAACTGTAAACCAGGATACGCATAGAATTGGCAAAGAGTGTTTTTGGTAGGTCAGCACCACTCCTGAGGGGCCTCAGGAAGCTGGATCACTAAGCCCCACATCTGTAAAGAGGTAACAAAGTTAGTGCCCAGGAAGTGTGTCAGACAGACTAAAGAAAGAGACAGTGCTGGAGCCTAGTCACACTCAGGAAGTTTAAAGTACTTGGGTCCAGTGTGTTGAGACTCTGGTGAGTATCCAGGGCAAGGAAAGTGTGCCTAGTTACTGCAGATCTATCACACAAGCATGTGATGTTACATAGCACGTGTGCTGCTATACCTAGACAAGATGGGATAAGTTGACCACAGTTGCAGGATAAACATTGAAATTCCTGCTTTTGTCAACTCGTCCAACAATGTTCTTTTGTCTCTTAATAAAACTAAACCTGCTAGGAGATTGTGCTGAGTTGTAAAATATCCTGTGATTTTAATTAGCGTGGTGCATACAAATTGACTAAATCTATGTTATATAAGATCCATTTATATTCCTTCCAATTAGTAGGACACTGACAAATACAAACAGGCTACAATTGTGCTGCTTAGCAAAGCAGTGCTATGTTGGGCTGTCTTCAGGACCAAGTGACATAAAAAGCTAATTAGCTCATATCTGTCTGTGTTGTTTTAGCACTCCCTTTGATTGCTAGCAGTGCCTTAGCTAATTAAAAACTTTACACTGCCAAAAAGTAATGAAACAAGCTGAGTATCAGCAGTTTGTTTTAGTGAGAGTAAAGTCATGAATTATCAAAATGGGGGCATGCAGTATACAGATTTTTCAGCTGAAAGGTTATTTCATACAGGGAATGTTAAATTGTCAGATCCACCTGACAACATAAGAACCATGCCCCCCTCTAAACATGCTCCAGTTAGAAATAGCTGATCAGTGTCACCAGACTAAGCTTTCTAGCACTGCAGTTCCCAGAAGAAACCATAAAAATGCTTCTTAATGGTGACATAAAATGTAATAGCTTCTCAGAAACATTAAATCTACTTTTTGCTCTCTGTTGTCTCAGTATTTTCTGATTGCCAATTCGAACATCCCTAACTCACCTCCACCACTCCTCCCTTTAACATGCCTGGTTTCTCCATTCTCCATGCATCCCTGTCCCCCTTTCCTTTCTAGATAAGGGGGACAATGCTTTGTTGTTTTATAAGGATATTTGGATTTATCTTTAACCAATTTCCATCCATTTCTACGGAAGACACTATGCATGCTTCACTATTCTGTTAGCTCAGTGAGCCATGAATATGGTTTGGTCTTAATACTATGCTTTGTAGACTGGCACAGATAAAAAGAATTTTACTTCATTTTTAGTGGGGATGAGCAAACTGATTCAGATAAGTGTTTAAGGCCACATTTAGCGCTAAATCCTTAGCAGAAACCTCAAACATAGTATGCTTCTGTAGTTTAAGGACAAAATGTTTCCCATCTTTGTGGCCCAAAAATTTGTACTTAAACACCCAGGTAAAAGTGGCCAGATTTTTTAAGGTGCTGAGCAATCACAGTTCCCATGAAATCAGTGAGAACTACAGGTGCTCAGCAGATTTGAAAATCAGGCCAGTTCTATTTAATTGCCCAAATATTCATTCAGCAACATTAGGCTACCCAGGTTTGAAACTTTGGGTATTAATCTCAACTGTAATTATGTATTCACTGCTATTACATTCAAAATATTATCATGCCACTTATGCTACTCTTCATAATCCTATCCTCATACATATTTCACTTTTGTAGCAGTGTAACCATCAATGCAATAGACAACTGTAAAAAAGCTAGTACAACTTGGGCAGTCGTGATACAAGTTTTCCCACGGTACCTAAACTGCCTGAACTCTGGCATATGGGGACCACTTCTAGTAAAAAAAAAAAAAAAGTCTGTTCACCCTAAAAGTTCATTCAATCTTTGCTGCAATTGCCAACAAGGATGCTAATTAATCCCAGTTGGGATTCTGGTTTGTTTTGGAGGTAGCTGATTGCAAGAAAAGAGTCTTCATTGATTACATTGATTGAAATAGTTTGCTGTTAGTAAATAGTTCAGTACTGTTCTTTGAATAAACTATCTGTGGAGCTAGTTGAAAACTGCAAGAAATTCTTCTTTGAATTTGTTTATTTGATTAATACAGATGTTATTAATGTGTTTAGGTTGGGGTTTGGGTTGGGGTTTTCAAAAGTGCCCAAGTGACTGTTGTGACAACTGGTCTGTAATTTTTACCTGCTTATAAATTTACCATAAAAAGTAAGACAAGTTACTTTTGTGATGGGTTAGACACCCCCACGCACTGGGATGCCATCTGATGTACTGGGTTTTCACTGATCCCCTCCTGCTGCACCAGCCTGGATTCCCTTTCCCTGTTTTGCTGAATTAGACTCTCCGACCTCTTGCAGCACACAAACACAGAGATAGGCCACACCCAGCTGCAGACACAGATTGAAGTCAGCTCTGTGTGAGAGGATTCACCCAGCACTCATGTGCACACCCCCTTTGGGAAATAAACCCAAATAATACTGTCTTGCACTATATAGAAAGATCTGCACAGTGCAAGCTCATAAAAATTCACGCTCTCCCTCAATGTAAAGAGAGATATGCACAACTTCTTGCCCCCCCCCCCGTGAGAAATTGCACAAACTGGGTTTAATAATAAACAAAACAAATTTATTAACTATAAAAGGCATATTTTAAGTGATTATAAGGAATAGCAAACAGAACAAAGCAGATTACCAAGCAAATACAACAAAACATGCATACTAAGCTTAGGAACTTAAAAAAAATGGTTACAAAATATAATTTCTCACCCTAAATGTTCATTTAAGGAAGATGCAGGGTTTCTGTAGCTTACATTTCCAGTTACTTCTCTTTACAGACTAGACTCCTCTGTCTCAGTCTGGATTCAGCCCCTGCCTTTGTCTCTTCAAGTGTTTTTAGCAGTCTTTCTTCTTGGGAGCTGCGGGCAGCCATGCCTGCAGATGGTCAATGTAAACAAAGTGTCTCACGGCCCACCAGCAGATTAGCCTGATAGGTTCCATGCCAAAGATTGCCAACCCTTGGTCCAGATCAACCCCTCCCCAGCCCTTAAAAAAGATTTACCTAAGGCAAGAATCCTTTGTTTGATTCCCATCCCCCTACAGTGGAAAAGTACCAGCAGTGTCCAAGGGAGTATTTTTCATCAGGTGACATTATCACCTGACCATGTAGTGTCAATGCAACATCCCAGGAAGCATCTCAGAAAGGTGAGAGATTAGTATCTTCAGAGTTCTATTGTCCTTCTTAAATGGGTCATTCAGGAGGATTGCCTACTGTCTGGTGGGTGTTCCCCCCAAGTACACACACAGTTGTAATTGTTACATAGTCAATATTCCTAACTATAGATACAGAAATGATACATGCATACAAATTGGATATTCACATTCAATAAATGATAACCTTTCCAATTATCTTACGTGAGCCAGTTTGCATAAAGTCTATCTTAGTTATGCCATATTCATATCATAACCATATTTCTATGAAGAATGTGGGGTATAACGTCACAATTTTAATAAAGATATTATAAACAGGTCCAAGAAAACCAGACAGAGAGACTAAATTAGCCCAAACAAAAAGCCATGTTGATATTATTTAAAGACTATGTTGGAATCTTGCTTGGTAAAACAGAAGATAAGAAACCAGAAATTAATTAACCAAAATTAGTGTGTCAGATATTAGGTCTTTCTGGGTCATTAACAGAAGAGACTTTTGGGGGAAAGAATAGATGAAAGATCAGGGAAGAACAGATGGAGGCTATTGAAGGAAGCTTCACCGTGATGGCTGCCCCTGCAATGATTCCTGGAACCCTGGACCTTCAGCAATCTAAAACTGAGAGATGTCCGAACCAGATCAGGCCAGAGAGTGGGATTCAAATGACATCACCATCTCTACCTACTCCATCTGAATCCCACATACCACTTGGGATGAAATGGCATGGACTTTAACAGCAATAACAACTCTAGCTCATCTCAGCTAACTTCTTCTCTTTTCCGCAAAAGGACAGTTATCACCCTCTTTGATGTCCTCTAAGACATTGACAAACAATGGAAGCCTTCCTTCTAAAAAAACTCTCCAGCTAAAGGGAAAGGAAACAAGAAATGTAAAAATGAAAGCCTTACTTAATACTTTACATTTCAAATCCTTTAACTATTTTTCCTTCTCTGTATCTTTAATAAAACTTCTAAAGGATTTTTAATTGGGTCTTTGCCACGGTACTATGCAGGCTGATGTCTCTATACACCAAACCCTGGACCTTCTTTAACACTGTTTAAAATTAGACTGTGATTTGTTTTTGTTAACACCTTTGGCTCTTATATTCCATCTAAATTAATACAACATGACTTGGAAACACAAGTCCCATTTACTGTCACTTTGGTGCTACTCAAAAAATCTACCTTTGATGAATAATATTCAACCAGCTCTAGAGGAAAATTCTCAGAAGCACCTAAGTCTCATTGAAAATCAGTAGGACTTAGGTGACTTGGTCACTTTCGAAAACTTTACCCTTAATTTAGATGATGTAGACTCTTGTCTACTAGGAACTAAATGAAGGCCACCTAACTGATTTCACATGGGCAGCAAAGAGCCATCAGCTAGAAACAATTTTTGGGCCTTAATCCAGCAGAGGCTTGAGCACCTGTGTGACTTTATTCATGAGTGGTTTCACTGAAATAAGTATGTGAATACAGTTACACATGTTTGCAGGTTTAGGTTTTATTCAGTAGTAGCTTGGGCTGTTAGAAGTAATGATCTCATTTTAAAAGATCCCAGATCCGTTATAAATTCTTTGTGCTATTCAATTCCTCCAGTCCAAAAGATTTTTTCCATTTAATGTTGAATAGTTAGGGAGGCAGTTGGGGAAACCCACACACATAACATTAAAAACAGCAGTGCTTACATTCAATACAACAGCCATTCCACTAATGATGGGAGCACTTTAGGATTTGAAGTTTAATTATATGTGAATAGAAGCTTGGAAGGAAGCTAATTAGAGCTATCCTAGTTAGATTGCACTCAATCTGTGCAAACATTACTAATGTTAAATGGTGTAGCACCCATCAAGGAATCCGCAGGAAGATCTGCAATCGGAAAGGCATGAAGCAGAGCAGATATGCAGAAATATCAGCATGTTTCCACATTACCAGATTTTGGAGGCCTTTGTTATTTGTTTGTTTTTAACTGTGCACAGATTTGAATTTTCGGTTTTAAAGGCAAACTAACAACCACCCCACAGTATCATATGAAGATCATCATTTTCTGGCCTTGAATTTGAGAAAAATGAGAGAAAAGTTAGCAATGATGAAATAATTAATTGTGTATTATCTAAGCCTGCCCCTTTACAAAGGAAAGAAGCAGGAAATCTTTCCTTAATAAGTTCATTCCTCCTCTCCCTTCCATATTCATGGAACTTACTTCAGATCAAAGTAGTTGGACTGAGATCACTATGTGGCCTCTTAAGCTCATCCCCTTCCCTAAATGGTGCAAATGAGATATCTGAGTAGTAGCAGAATAACTGCAGAGCAGGTGTGCATCTGAAAATGCAAATAAAGGATACTTATGTGTGGGTTCAGTACAGACGCTTCCCTTGCTGTTATTTTTTTTCTTTTTCACCTAGGTACACAATTCCCAGTTTGCTGGATGCTTCTAAACATCTCTTCAGCATACATTTAAATATAAATAAAATAATTACAGCAAAAGGGGGAAATAAAAAAGTATCCTGTCACAGGTAGTGCTATATTTAATTTAAAAGAAACACACAAATAAGTTCTCTGTGGTAATGCTTTCTGTGGTAAGGATGCATGTCTATTTTCCTTCTAGTGTGAGCAGAAAAGTTTCATTCATTCATTAATTCTCCTGCTCATGGAGCACAGAGTGCACACTTCAGATCATGCATGTCCAGAGAGTCCAGGCCCCTGCCAATGTCAAAGCTCGCTCTATATTAAGGCTGAGACAGACAAGCTCAGAAGCCACAACATTCCTCCAGCATGTGTGAGACCATCCATGAGGTCTTTTTCATCCATCAAGCTGGTTGGCTGATATGGACCCCTAGCATATGGAGCAGATGGCCAAGCCACCTAAGAGAGCATTGAGTCACTTGGCAAAACACTGGAGGCTAGTTGGTCTGATGTCTTCTGACCTTTTCATTCATAGAATGGTGAAACCACCATATGCCTTCAGTACGTCATTGCTACTTCATGTTGAAAACATGCAGCTGGTGTGTTTGCATCCCTGTGGTAGTCCAGGTTTCAGAGCCATACAAAAGGACAGAATCCACTGCTGGTTGAAGGATATTGACCTTAGTTCAAGTTAATAGAGGGTATTGACAGCAGAGGTTTCCACAAGGGATGCATAACATCCATAGCCTTACTGATTGGATATTTCATGTCAGACAGGCAACATACCTCCTTGGAGACAACAGAGCCAAAGATACTCAAAAGAGCTAATGATTTCAACCTCTTGTCAAATTGGTAGGAGTAGAGGTCCTTTAGCCACTCTCATCAGTTTGGTCTTCTTCCAACTGACTTCTTCCATAAATATATTTTGGGCATTGATTAGATTAGTTTGTGAGGATGTGAAGACAGATGTGTCATCCACATATTCTAGGTCTGTCATGCAATATCACCCCCAGGACGTGGCTAGGGACTGCTTCCATCATTCGGTCAATAATGGCATTGAACATATGAGGCAGTACCGCTGCCTACATGCGGCTACTGACGGCTTCCATCATTCAGTCAATAGTGGTGTTGAACAAGCATCCTTGACAAACGCCACTGTTGTACCCAAAACAGATGGACATCCTAATACCTAAGTGGACACAGCTCTCCCTTTGGCAGTGCATTTCTATGAGAAGGTTGAGGAATTTTCCAGGCATAACAGCAGCTTGCAGGCACAGCCAAAGGGAGCGATGATCAATAGAGTTAAAGGCAGCTTTTAAAATAATAGAGGTTTTATATACACCTCATCCTTTCTCCACTGAAACTCTTGGGACTTTTCAACAAATTGTCTAATGGTAATAATCTGCTCCATGGTTGATCAGCCGGGCACAAACCTGGCTTGCTAAGGACAGCATAGATTCCTTATGCAGGGCCTAACTGTTACCTGTCAGCTCTGTGTTCTTGGGGAACTGGGGTGCAGCACCCAGCCTGTCTGACTCACAAAAGACCTTCCCCCCCCCAGCCTCTGCTTCAACCAAAACCGATCAGAAAAAAGACTTACAAAAAGCAATGAAAAGGCAGTGGGAGACACACATAAACCCCTGGGATAAAGATGACAGGATTAAGGAAACTCCCCTAGCCTCATTTGCATTGAAGATGGGACAAGGAGGCATTTCCATTAGCATATAGAATGGAGAACAGAGATTCCAAGGCAAGAACCGCATGGAACTCTGGGTCCAGAAAAACAGAGAAGCACTGCATGATGGGGGATCTCTGCTTCAGATATTAATGAACCCATGCCTGCACACACCCAGCTCAGTACTAGACCAATATTATTAGTATTAGACCAATTCTAGTAATAAATCCTTTATTGATATCCAAAATAGTGAAGCTCCATAATTGCATTGTGAGCTCCCTCCAAGGAATGCCACCCAAAGCCAGGAATGATCAGCTCTCATTGTCTAGCCTGAACAAAACAACTTTGGTATACTCCATTGTTTAAACATAAACAAATCTACTATTCTTCCTTGAACCATTGTTGTTTTTTCTACAAAAAAACCCTATCCATGCTTAAGTGTTCTGATATCTGGATCCAAAATCTGAATCAGTTCCATTGGGACTTCTCCTGACTGATCATGCTGGGGGCTCTGCCTGTCTCCAGCACTCTGGACCCTCAGCCACCACCACGACCTGGGAACCCCGATCAAGTCAAGCTTCATAGATGGTGAGAACCCAGCTCTTTCTCTCTCTCTCTCTCTCTCTCTCAGTATAGCCTTCTGACCACAGACTTGTGTGACCAGTTATAGTTTTCTAAACCTCACTTTTATAATCAAGTTTACTTTAGATTTAATATTATAACTTTTTTGTTTGTTTGGCCCCCCCTATGATTATTACCTGGCAATGAATAACCTTCATGATTAAGCTGGTTGCTTCTCTCCCCCCCCCCCCCGGGTGTTTTTCGGTTTCCACGTTTGCTCTGCAGCAATGCTCTTCATATCTAAGCTAAAAGATCCCTGCCGCACCCAAAACTCCTGTGGGGGTTTGCTCATCAAGTGGGTTACTACCAGAACAATTGTAACATGAAAGTGGGGATAGAGATGTGCTGAACCTGGAACATATAAGGGTGGCAGCTTGGAAGTGCTGCTCAACCCAGCCTGCTCAGGGGTGCTCTATTCCCATGCGGTGCCTTTTGCATATGAGGGTGACAGCTTGGAAGTGCTGCTCGATCCAGCCTGCTGAGTCCAGGGACATATAAAGGATCAGCTTGGGAGCACTGATTAACCCACTCCTCTCAGATGCACTCTGTTAATGTGTGTGTGTGTGTTCATCTGATTCTGGGGCTGGGGAACCTAGGTCCTGCAGGATAGCTCCATTGGTTGGGAATTTGAAGCAGGGAGAAGTAGAGCTCCATATGAGAACACACATGACACAAGCAGTACATTGATAGAAGTACAGAACCCCAACCCCCCAGAAGAGTAACCCTAATAAATGAGCCTACCCCAAAGTAACGGGCCAATCTGGTAACATAATATGCTCAAGAAGAACCAGTGTGAACAGTTTGCTTGGAATGGAAAGCAAAATGATGCCATGGTGATTAGAACACACCAGAGCATCCATCATCTTTCCTTTTTCCAAAATTGGAGGATAAGCCCCCGGTGCCAGTCATGAGGTAGTTTCTCATGAATCCATACTTTGTTCATAATATAGGTCAGACACTCCAAGATCAAATCCCCATGATGCTTGATCAGCACCGATACCACAAATACCAGCTACATGGCCGTTCTTCAGTTTACAGGCTGCTCTTTGAACCTCCTCGACAGTGACATCATCTCCATTACTTGGAAGGGCGGTCAATGGACTCTTCGCATCCTTCTGGAGCTGTGCAGCTGCAGCTCTGATGGGGCAGTTAAGAAGCTCCTGAAAGTGTTATTTTCCATCTATTCAGACATTCTGCCTCAGTGATCAGTACGTTAGAGTATCCATCTTTGATGAACAAGGATTTGTGCTGTGGACTGGCTTTTAAAGTGCACAATTCTTTATAGACAGTGTCATAGTCACTTCTGGCCAATGCAGCTTCCATCAATTGAGCCTTATTTGTCCAAAACATCTCACAGTCCTGCTTTAAAGCTGGGTTACAAAAGCATTGGTATTCTTGGTTGTTCCTATTGAAGCGAGCCACACAATTTTTCTATGATGTTCAGGATCTGTTGACTAATAAGTTGATGATTAGGGCAGGGGTGGCTTTCCCTAGCACTTTGCTGGTGGTGCCCATAATAGAAGACTGGAAACAGTTCCACAAATTGAAGATTTTTTCATGTTCAAGGTTTTCATCTGCAAAGGCTAGAGCGTGAAATTGTTTGCATATTTCAGCCTGGTATTCCATTTTGACAGCAGCATTAGTCAATTTCTGCAGAGGAGGTTGGGGGACTCATTTTTAATCAATATAGGAATAGTCCCAGCTGTGAAGCAAACCCGCAGCTAAGCCAGGGCTACTCGCTCAGTTGCCCTTCCAACAGCTGGCATAGTTCACCACTTCCCTGACACCTGCCCAGTCTGCGATGAGAGGGAGACCCTGGCACATATCTACATTGAGTGTGCCAGTTGCAGCCCCTTTTCCTGCTCCTCCAAAATCTCCCCCTCAGGTTTTGGATGCACTTTTCTCTGCACCTCTAGATCTGCACACACCCATCCATGGCCCCACGAAGTTGCAAGACCTCCTCATCAACCTCCTCCTGGTGCTGGCCAAAGTGGCCGTCCACCATACCAGGAGGAGGAAGCTGGACGGGGAGGTGCTCTGCAACTCTGGGGCCTATTTCCACTTCTCCCTGAAGTCACGTCTCTAGGCAGAGTTCCTCTGGATGAGGAGCAGTGGGTGCTGTCCAGGGTTCTCAGTCCAGTGTCCCCCTCTGGATTCATGCTTTTGACTCACTTGACCCTCATTCTTGTTCCTGTTTTTTTCATTCGTTGTCCCCTGAGATTATTTGAGTCCTGGGCTCAGTAGCTCCTCCGCTTAGGATGGGGGGCGACTTTAGATGTGAGTGGTCTTGTGCCCACCCATTTCCCCAGT
This sequence comes from Lepidochelys olivacea, assembly GCF_965140295.1. Taxonomy (NCBI): domain Eukaryota; kingdom Metazoa; phylum Chordata; order Testudines; family Cheloniidae; genus Lepidochelys; species Lepidochelys olivacea. The sequence goes on along the minus strand of NC_140412.1, from coordinate 139,673,311 downwards.
GCTTCAGTAGGTGCCCTTCCAAAAGAGCCACAGTGATTCATCACTCAAGCATACAGCAACAACTCAGCTGCACACACATACCCTTCCAACAGCACCTGCAGTGACTCAGCCTTCAGACATGTGGCAGCAGCCAATCCCTGAGCAGAGTCCTGGTCAGATGACCTCAAGGCTCAGGTATTTCCCTAACCCCACCAGAGCTGGAAGTCAGTCTGTGCAACAGCACTACCTGGCCAGGAACTCTCCCGACTCTCTAGACGCCCAGCCTGCTCTTGATCCAGTTCCTGCCCCAGCCCTGCCTAATTCTTGTTCCAGCCTGATCCAGTCTTGTTCTTGCCCTACTCTGACCTTTCTCCAGGCCTGCCTTCACCTGCTGACCTTCCAGACCCTTGCACTCTGATCACCTGGCTTCAACCTTTGGCTTGAATCTGGACTCCAGCTCCACTACTGATTTGGCTTGTCCTCAGACTCTGATCTCAGTTCCGGCCCTACTCAATCCCCAGGCCTAAGTTTCAGCACTACCTTTGGCCTGGTCCCAACCCTACATCCCTCCTCTCCACCACTAGACCTGACTGCTGGGAGCCAGAGCCTGACACTATCATTCAAGCACTACTGCATCAGCCTTAAACTCACCCCCACCCCCTTATGTAGAATCTATTGTAGTGAACCCATGTGCTGCAAATACCTAATCCCACACATACAGTATGTGGGATCAAACCCAGGATCTTTGCATCCAACACACCCCTGCCAATCTTAAGGCACATCTCCCATAACTGGTACTAATAATTGGGCCTTTATAGTCTGTGGGCCAGCTACTAGAGAGTCACATTGTGACACTGCACCCCATATTCTTCATAGTAATAGTATTATGATATGATTATGACATAATCATAATGTATTTTATGCCAGATAGGACAAGTGAGATATCATTGGAAAGGTTATGTTACTGAATATGATTATCATATTTGTATGCATGTATCATTTTTGTATCTGGAGTTAGGAATATTGACTATATAGCATTATTACAAATGTGTTTGCACCTGGAGAACTCCCACTAGGCAAAAGATCCTCAGTCTAGATAGCTGGCTGGGAAGGGCCCATTCAGGTTGATGAACCATTAGGAGACAAAATAGGCCTTAGAAGAAGCTAATCTCCCACTAATCTTCCTGAGGATGCTGTAAACAGCCTCTGACTCATGGCTGCTATGACACTACTGGGTCATGTGACCAGGTCACTGGGTGCTGGACCCCATCTTGGGATACCAGTGTTTTTCCACTGACTGGCATGGGAACCAAGCTTTGAGACAAAGGGTTCCCGACATATGCAAGAGGTATTTAAGGCAGGGGAGTGACATAATCATGGTTGTTCACTGACTCCCCGTCCAAAGATACTCCTGAAAACACCCAAGGAACAAAGACCGAACTGGGGGGAAGTGCTGGACTCCGGCTAAAGGGCTTTTTAGCCTGTGAATGAACCATCTGAGGATTCCAAGCTGTAAGTTAGTGCAGCTAGCCCCTTAAGAGCCTGCAGCCTGCTTGCATCATCATTTAGGGTGAGAATTTACTATTCATATCTGATCTAAGTAGCATATTAAGCTTAGTTTGTGTGTTTTGTTTATTTGCTACTTAATATGCTTTGTCTGTTTGATATCCCTTACAATCACTTACAATCTAATTTTTGTAGTTAATAAACTTGTTTTTGCTTTATCTAAAACCAGTGTGTGTGGAAATCATAAATCAGGGCAGAAAGCTGTTGTATATTCTTCTCCACATTGAGAGAGGGGGGTGAATTTCATGAGCTTCTGCTGTACAGTTCTCTGTGCAGCGCAAGATGGTATAATTTTGGGTTTAAACTCCAGCCAGGAAGTACATGCCTTAGGAACTGAGAGGTGCCCGAGGTGTGCCTCCCCATGCAGAGCTGATCACAGCATCTGTATGTAACTGCAGCTGTGTGTGTCCCTACTTGTGTGTGTGCTGATAAAGTGCACACTGGAGCCTGGGAGAGGGCTTCACAGGCTGCTCACACCAGTACAGTGTAAAGGGAGCCAAGGCTGGTGGGTCGGGGGGCTCAGTGGTACCACAGTTCCAGGTGGTGCCCCAGGGAGAACCCGTCACCCACATGACCATCCCCACTGAGGCTACAGCACGCTGCCTCCTCTGTCTTTCCCAATTATCTCAGCACTCATAGGGCAATGGAACCTTTTCCTCTAACTTCTGTCATTTGCAACAGCCTCCTCTATCTGTCTCTACACCTCATCATCTCTCCTTCCCTGCCCAAAGCTTCATTTTAAAGCTAATATCTTCTCCCTTGTCTTCGCTTCTTAAAGCCTCTCCCCCTCTGTCATCATCATTTAATTATCTGGCAAAGATTTTGAGAAGTTACTAGGGCTTTTAGATGCCCAAATTAAGACACCCACAAGGGGCCTGATTTCTAAAAAGTGCTGAGCACTTGCCCTTTGAAAGTCAGGCTCCTTTAAAGTGTTTTAAATTGGGCCGCAAAAACCGAAGCACCGAAATTCACTTTCAAAAATCATGGCCATCCGTTATTACTATGTGCAGTATGGGGCAACCAGCTTCAGACCAACCCCTCATGGCCCTGCAAGTATGCTGTTCACAGCACACTCTTGGACTCTTCCAGTTAATTATACAGACATATTAGTTCAAAGCACAGGCCCCCTTTGTGTGTGTGGGAGGGGGACTGGTTTATTAACTCACTTCCTTAGTCTATAAGGTTCATACCCATCCAGGGTCCATATGAGAGTCCTTTTAAGTTTCTCTTGCTCCTGTTTGAGAGGCCTCCCCAACCCCTTTTCTGGAGCTGAGTTGTACATCAAATGGTCACTCTTTCAAGACAGGCATCCTCAGTGCTGCTCCCCGGAGATTCTCCTTCTGCTGGCTACTTTCCCTCAGTTAGATCTCAGATGGGTGAACATGCAGCCTTCTTCTGCTGTGAGGGAAAAGGCAATATATATGCTTGTTTGCCTCCTAAAGCTCATCGCAGTTGGCTGGGAGAGAGGGGAGCCTTTTCTGCCCACTCTGCAAGGCTCCTGGTCTCAGGCCCTAAAAGAAATGGTAACAAATTTTCTCCCAAACACTATTTATTCACAGAACCACTTCCTCTCTACCAGTATATCCTAAATCACTGTATAAGTCCAACGCGGCAAAATCTTAAAGGGCCACACCATGTGACAGAGGTGGGCTGACCCCAAAGCACCAGTACTCTTAAGGGACATACTACCCCATCACAATGCATTATTTAACTCTAGTGTGTAATTATGTAGCTGTATTATTAATTTCTCTAGAGTATTTTGGTTTTTAGGTGTTGTTAAGGAAGATGCCATATTATCTGGCATAACATCTAAGGGCTTGTTTACATTACTGCTTAAGTTGGTATGTTACATTGTTCAGGGGCATGAAAAAGCATATCAACTTAAAGCAGTATCTACACGGTGCTATGTCGGTGGGAGACACTCTCCCGCCAACATGGCTTCCTCCTCTCATTAAGGTGGAGTAATTCCATTGCTGGCAGAGCGCTCTCCCATCAACATAATGCCTCTTCATCAGATATGCTACATTGGCACCACTTCATTGATGCAGTGGTGCCAATTTAGCGCAGTAGTAACGACAAGCCCTAAACAATAGTTTAGGGTCTGAAAGGGACAGAATGTGATTTTAGGTGTCAGAGACACATAATCACTACCTTATCAATAAAATCTTACATCATTAAAATTAACACCCTTTTTTAAATCTAATACATTTTTCACTATTTATGATAATTACTTTTCCTTTCACTCAACATGGACAATGACAGTCATATCACTGTTGTCATATTTAAAAACTAATGTTCCCTTAGAATAATACAATAGTTAGTAGAAAAGTTTCTATTAAACCAAGGATTTTCTCAACATTTGTCCTTTAAAAACAAAAAGTTTTTGAGCAAAACTTGAGCTTGTGTCCTTCTATGGAAGCAATATGAATTGCACTTAAACCCAATCTCATTAAGTCTCTTCGCTATGTGGATCATTTGTGCTATTTTCTGATCTTCTGATGTTTTTGCAAGGCACTTTTGATTGTTTTAGTACTCTGGGTGATAAATTGTCCATTCCCATTCTTCTTCTTGGAAAGCTGCAATGAAGTGGACAAGTGGTCCCTAGTAATGCTATAGTATCTTCAGTCACTCAGGAGGAAACAAAAGTTAATCATTGCATGCCACTCCCATGAGGAAATATTCATTTGTCCATTAAAGCTGTTTTGGGAGCCAACAATTCTGCATGCGAGAGTGAGCTCCTTACTAAGAAGAAGCTTATATATACACAACAGGCTTCTCTGGATTTATTCCTACATGGGTGCTGGATTACTCAATGCCAAAATTAAGGGTGGATTGTGGGTGGGGCTTCCAAAATCAAAAGACTGAAGTGTTGGTAAAAGCAAATCCAGGCCACATGAGCTTCAACCTGTTCTGAGACTTCACTTATTTCAACTGTTTAAATTAAAAGGAAACAAAATTCCACATACTGTAGCTATTTAGTAATATAATACCCATTGACTATGTAGTTATATGGGGCTAGATGCTTCTGCTGACTGAGTGGCATAGAGGAAAGCTAAGGACTAGACTAATAGTCACACAAATGGCCCAATGTGCGTAGAAGGGAGGAGAGCCCTGGAGCTTTGTGGCAAGCTACCCTCCTGCTCCTTGCATTTGTGGAGACAACTCCATATAACAATTTCACTGTTGGGACTCTATAGGTTTTGAGGAGATGTGTTGGACAAGAGGTGTATGGTGACATAGTTGCCCATTGCTGCATACTTCTCTGAAAACTTACCGGGATATTCACAGAAGAAATCTTCCTGGGAATTTACGGTGCTTTTTACTTCATTTTAGTGTGCTGTTGTTTGGAAATGTGGTTATTGCACAGCTATGATGGAGGACCCAACTGAAGCCTGGATCACAAGTGCATGATAAATACACCATATTACGTGACTCTGAAATTTATCACAAGGCTATCATTGCCAGAGAGAGAGAGAGAGTTTGTGTCTGTCTTGTGTCCATTCCTCAGCAAAACTAACAATTTTAATGGGCAGCAAATTTTGGTTTAAACTACTCTAGTGTCCCATTTACTTACTAAATTGTTATAAAGAGTGAGAGTAAAAAGTAAATAAGTCCAAGATGCATGAATTATTTGAGCCTATAAAGAAAAGTTCCCTCTGAATTTTGAGAAGAGAGCAGTTCCATAAACCTCCTTAGCTTTCATATATATGGCTCAGCATCTCCGTTGAAACAGGCTACTGTCACAGAAACTCATTTTCAACATATGGCAGACACATGTCGGCTTGAAAGCTTGTCTCTCTCACCAACAGAAATTGGTCCAATAAAAGATATTTCCTCACCCACCTTGTCTCTCTTGTAATAAACATAAGATAAGACTCCTGAGCATATACATTTATGATAAAGCATGGCAACGTTGTCAGAGGGAAACTTGCATCAGGCCACATCAAGGCAGATGTCACTGGCGTGCTGCTTTATCTGTTCCACACTATCAGAGGCTCGTTCACCTGCACATCTACTAATGTGATATATGCCATCATGTGCCAGCAATGCCCCTCTGCCATGTACATTGGCCAAACTGGACAGTCTCTACGTAAAAGAATAAATGGACACAAATCAGATGTCAAGAATTATAACATAAAAAACCAGTCGGAGAACACTTCAGTCTCTCTGGTCACTCGATTACAGACCTAAAAGTGGCAATTCTTCAACAAAAAACTTCAAAAACAGACTCCAACAAGGGACTGCTGAATTGGAATTAATTTGCAAACTGGACACCATTAAATTAGGCTTGAATAAAGACTGGGACTGGATGTGTCATTACACAAAGTAAAACTATTTCCCCGTGTTTATTCCACCCCCCCCCATTGTTCCTCAGACGTTCTTGTCAACTGCTGGAAATGGCCCACCTTGATTATCACTACAAAAGGTTTTTACCCCTTCGCTCTCCTGCTGGTAATAGCTCACCTTACCTGATCACTCTCGTTACAGTGTGTATGGTAACACCCATTGTTTCATGTTCTCTGTATATATAAATCTCCCCACTGTATTTTCCACTGAATGCATCCAATGAAGTGAGCTGTAGCTCACAAAAGCTTATTCTCAAATAAATTTGTTAGTCTCTAAGGTGCCACAAGTCCTCCTTTTCTGTTTTCAGCTAGTAATTGCATAAACTGCCTTGGAAGAAAATACCTCTGACTAGAAACATAATACATAATCAACTCAAATAATTACAACAAAAATGCTAACTTGCTGTTTTCACAACATGGATAATAGGTTTGCTTAAGGGTACAGAACACATCAACGCTTTTGCATGTTGTCTCGTATATCAGAGCCATTAAAACATGCTGCAGCCTGAGTAAGGAAATAAATACCTCCTGCTCATGACCAGAGTGACAAATAGCACTCTGAAGGTTCAGATGTCTTAGAGTGGGGCATAGTGCTGGGCGATATGGATAATTTCCAAACCCAGGGTAGCTTCTATCAATGTTGAAGTGTCTTCTTTTAAATTCAGGCTGCACATATGCCAGGACAACATTTGGACACGTGACTTTTCATGCATAACTAATTTTCCCATGGCTAAAATTAGTGATGCTGTTTAGCTTTTCCTTGTCTTCCAACTTCTCCATCCACACTTTAACTCAAACGGTTCTTTCCCTATTGCCCTGCGGGCCTTCCTTTATAGGAATCACCCAATCTGGTTCTCTCCAGTTGGGTCTAATTCTTAGTTACCTGTCTCCCCTCCAGATCCCAAAGAATGGGATCATTGGGCTCTCCAGCTCCATTTAACTCTCTCATTGCCAATGTAGGTTTTATACCCCAACTCAGATGCCTAAGTATGGATTTAGGTGCTTTCCATTAGGTACCCACATCTGAAAATCTTCACCATCAAGGGCTCAGTCCTGCAAGGTGCTGGGAGTCCTTACTGCCCATTTGCATCAGTGGGAGCTGAGGCTACGCAGGTTCATCCATGGGTGCTTAATACTATGGAGGAAAAAGCTAGTAGGCCTAAACTTATAGGCCTAAAACTTTGGTCAAGCTAACTGTGTATATGAAGCATAAGAAAAAAAGTGAGAAAAAATTCCATTGTAAGGCAATTGCAACAGCACAGCTTAAGTAATGTAACTCTAACGCTAGCAATTAGGAAAGACCCACTAACTGCAAAGAACAACCTGTCAATAACCGGAAAAAGCTTGTTTTGCTATATTCCAAATAAGGGAAAGCTACTGCTAAAGCTTGCACTATATGCCAAATAAGGGAAAATGCTGTTAAAGGAAATATCCTTAAAAATTGTGGTTTTCAGCTATATAAACTCCTATATTTTCTGTTTACGCAGAGCAGCTGATCATTGATGCACTGTATCTAGTATGTTTTAAAATGGGACTAGATCAAATGAATACAGCTTACTACTGAATTGATATAGGGATCTCAGAGCCCAGCTGCAAGGCACTTCCTGTTGCCCAGAGCTGTGCTGTTCACTTTTGTATAGAGTCCCTGTCATGTAACCAGGATATCGGTGGTCAGGCCTAGTGGTTGCAGCCAGTCATTAACCAGGACTAGAAGCACAGGATCAGAATTGGGATCAGAGGCCAGATCCAAGGGTCTGAGCCAGAGGCAGAGGTCAGCAACCAGAACCAGTAGTCAGAGCCAGGTTATCTGGAGTGAGGCAAGGCAGGAGCAGGGCTGGGAACAAGCAGGCACAGAGAAGCTATCACAGCTGTCCTGCTGCTGTTGGGCTTCAGACTCTTCCCACCAATCAAGTGATGTAGCCAATCAGTCAGCCTATAGAGGCCAGCTGTGCCTGTTAGGTTGCCCAGAAATTGGCTTTGCTGCAGGCCCTGATTCCTGACAATCCCAGATATAAAGCGACAGAAGAGTGGAAGAGGGAAAGTTATTTGTGGCAGTATTTCATTAAGGGCATATTCAAACAACTTATTCCAATTTATATATTTTATGAACACTAGTTAATAACTTTTTTAAACAAAAAAACCCAAGGAATGTCCATTATTAAAGCAATATTTTAAATATGATGTTACATTTCCTGGACCAGAAAAAGTCTAATTGTGGTTGAATGCCAAGTGTTTGTTTTTTTCTGTCTTGTGCAGTTACATTTTTTGTAGATGAATGTTTGACACAACCAAGCCCACACTACAGGGTATACACTAAAACAAAATGTCAAAAGTAATTGGAAAACCTTCTGTAGCTGAATGTTTTCTGATTTGTTTCTTTTTCTTTTTTTTCTCTTTTTCTTTAAGTACCAGTGGTTGTTTCTATTGTATCAATAAGCGAGCAGCTGTCTTAGTTGCTGTGTCTGGTTATAAATATTCCAAGAAAACATCACCAAAATGTCAAATTTCTCTCAGGCAGCCATATGTATGACAAGATCTATGAAGAAAGATTTAAGCAATATGCTTCCAGTTTCCTGTTCTCATTAACAAATTTATCAAGATGCCCCATGGTACCTCTAGTGACAATCTAGGCATTAATTAGTATAAGCAAGCATAGGTTCAGATTCAATTTCAGACTTGTAAACAATTGGTTCAGATCCAGCTTTGGTTTCCTCTTTGGGCAGATTCCAATATGGCCCCCAAGGTGCTTGCTTTGCCTTCTCTATTCCCAAGGCTGGCCTGTTAAGTGTCTTGAACCAGACTTCCTTGCTGTTATGGAACCAACAGCTCTTGTCTTTAAACAGACCGTGGTAGTTCACGCCACATAGCAGCCTGTTGGTACAACCAAACAACTACATTAACAGAACAAAACAAACCAGGGTCGGGGGGAGGGGAGAGAAAGGAACATGTAATAAAAGCATTATAAGCACACCAGTTGCTTGTTCACAAATAAAAAACAGCAAGTGTGTTATGTGAAGTAAAGTGCAAGTATGTGTGCGCAAAACATTGAAAAACAGTGCAGAATAGTGAAGTACCTAAAAGCTTCAAAGGTCAATCTTAATGGTATTATAGCAGATGTCCATAGTGCTCCTTCCCTCATCTCCTTCCCCTTGGCAAAATGTCTTGCCCACGATGGACATGACTGCACAAGGGTTTGGTTGGTGTGGGAGTGGAGAGCACAGGGAACACCTACCCACTCCCATTTATGGAATTGTCCACTGGCCCAGCCAACCCCAGAGTTTTCCAGTGCAAGCACTGGTGGCAGGACATGGTATTGCAGAGGGGCGTATAAGTTCATAGATTCATACATTCTAAGGCCAGAAGTGACCATTATGATCATCTGGCCTGACCTTCTGTATAGCACAAGCCACAGAAAGTCCCCAAAATAATTCTGAGAGAATTTTAGAAAAACATCCAATTTTGATTTTAAAATTGTCAGTGACGAAGAATCCACCACAATCCTTGGTAAATCATTCCAGTGATTAATTACTGTCACTGTTAAGAACGTACGCCTTATTTCCAGTCTGAAGTTGTCTAGCTTCAGCTTCCAGCTATTGGATCATGTTATATCCTTTTCTGCTCGATTGAAGAGCCCATTATTAAATACGTGTTCTCCATGTAGGTATTTGTAGACTGTAATCAAGTCACCCCTTAATCTTCTCTCTGTTAAGCTAAATGGATCAAGCTCCTTGAGTCTATCACTATGTATGTTCTTTGTGAACACAAGGCCACAGTTTGTAACTTTTATCATTTTTAAAAGCTTATCATTCTCTTTATGAATTTAAGGTTGAAAGCCCACAGACACATTATGGTAAGAGCAATATACTAATTTCATTTAATTTTTTTTTAAATGAGGGAGGGTGGGGTGAAGTCTTACCGAGATCAAAGTTACCAGTATTGGTTTTAACTCTGACTGAGCTAGCACACTATAAATATAGGTGTAACCACAGCGCTAGCAGCCCTAACTATGTGTTTATGGTCTTGGATGAGACTGTACGTGCAGCATTTAGCCCCTCCTATGGTGCATGGCACCACGGCTACACCTCTGTTTTTAGCCTGCTAGCTCAATCAGCGCTAGTTTCCTCAAGCTAGAATTTACATTTTTCAGCTCTAGTGCAGAATATACCCTTTGTTTCAAGCCAGGGAAGCCTTGGAGGACATAAATATTTTGGAACTACCAAAATGGAAGAAACATTTAGCTTTTCAGGCTGGTGGTGGGTTTCCATATATCTGTGCAAAGGAGATATTTAGGCATCTAGTGACTGAACATCTTGTGACTCAGATCAGGGATGAGTGGAGAGGGTTAGTAAGTTACTCTGGTGGTCCTAAAAAGCTTGCACTTCCCAGGAATCTGATCAATTGACTAGAGTTCCTGCTGCATCAAACATTTTCAAGCATAACCTGCCAGGAGAAGAGGAAAGTTGGGATGAAAATTAACAAATTGCTGGACGAAGGTGTAGAGGCTTGCCAGCGGCAGAGTGGATTACATCCCCCCTTTCCCCTGCCGTAGCCCAGGAAGTGTCCCAAGAATCAACAGATCACAAAGGACAGGCAATGAAGATCAGAAGGGATCTCACTAGCTTCTGAATCACAAGCGTACCATAAGCCATGCTTTCTGGGACAATAATTTGCTAGTCAAGGCACAGATCTAATCAGTGTGACCAGGTTATTAAAGAGCAATATTTGCAAAGATATGCCCCCATGCCTGGTAGGCCTGAAAACCTGTAATTGTTCACTGAGCCAAAATTGCAAAAGTAGTTTGAAAGAGTAACTAGTGGTATGTTTAATATTGTTTTCCTCCACTCACCATCCATCCTGGATCTCATGTGGTTGTGTGGGAGGAGAAGAGAAGGAGAAAAAGAGATATGGAAATGCCATAGCTTCCACTCTCAACCAAAGCAAAAAGCACCCACTGCATGCAACATCTGCCATGACAATAATTTTATTGGTCAGAACCCAGAAATCCCTCTCTCTTAAAACTACAAATTCCCACATAACAAAAATCAGGTGGATGGCACTTACTGGGCTGCAGATGCAATCCTTGGCCCCATGCTGCTTCCTTTCCATGCTGTTCCCTGGATCCATCCCCAAACAAGTCCTTGGAAAATGGTGCTAGGATGTCTGCTAGCCCAACCAGCTGCAAGGGCTGCTCCAGGGCTTCCATCTCCATGATCTGGTCCCGGGATTGTGATTTTGCCATTGTTTCAGCTGCTGCCACCCTCGCCTCCCTTCCTCTGATCTGAAAATAACATCCTCCCTTATGGCAGATGGTGGGTTCTGTGCTCGGGGTGTTGGCATGTACCCAGTAAAGCTTCTCATAGCAATGGACATGTACAGGGCACACTGCTGTGGTTTTTCATCCTTGGACTTGTGGTACAGCTCTTTAAGTGCATGATATACTCTTTGCACTGCACAGCAGTCCGGTGGATGCCCAGGTCTATGAGCCTCTTCAAGATAGTCTCAGTGAGGTGGATATTTCTGGATATTGGTGGATATTTAGGTCCTACTAAAATCATGGTCCCAGGGTATTTACACCAAGGTTAACTAGAACCTGGCCACCTAGCAACATGCGGAGGGGTGGCCATCTTCTAGATAATATGTCTGAAGTGAGCTCAGAAACTAGAACAGGCCATGGAAAATGAAGGGTTAAATGCCAAGCAAGGGTATATGAACTAATAGCTGGTTTCTAGTGCATTGAGAGAAAGTGGAAAGGGAGTGGATAGAAGGGCTGCAAGGTAAAGGTACAGGGAATTGTGGGAATGTCAGTGTAGGACTTGAAGCCAGATCCCTGTGTCTTTGCTACCCCTAAACTGCATGAGTAATCCTATTGAAGAGAGTCAAACTTCAGAATAAGGTATCACTCAATGAGAATAGGGGTATCACAGTCTGGCCCATATTGGGTACTTGTCAGTTTCTTTAGTTGTGTAATGGTTAGTATTTTTATTGGTAAAGTCTTATCATTGATGTCATTCCTGACTGAATGTCCTTAAACAATGTTAAAAAAATGGAGAAATAAAATGAAGTCAATGCTTGAAAGCATTTAAACACTGTGTAATCTGCCATTCTGCCAACTGTGTGTGTTTCAAACGATATTCTTCAGACTAGCATGTTAAAAGTGGCATGATTCTTGGAATGGAGAGTGCCTGTAGCACTCTATCAGGACAGGGCGTGATTGGTCCAAGTCCCGGCCACTCTATGAAAAGTGAAGCCAGTGAAGAATTCTGCTGCCCTTGTATTAAACAATTTATCTCAACAGGAGCATCTCACACTGGTCCTGCTTCATCTGCACTGGTGGCCTCTCGTTTTCCCCATAGAATTTAAGGTAGGTGGTATTGACCTTTTGATCCAAAACAGCCTATGACCTACCCATGTCAGAGTCCACCTCTCTCCCAAGCCAGACTGCTGCAGTTGCAAACAGTAACTACATCTAAGCTGGAGCCACTTGATACAAGAGACGAAGCTGCTGGCAGATAGGTTATTCTCTGTGAGTTCCTTTCAGCTGTGAAACTTACTCCCATCCCTCCACACTCTCAGTATGAAGTAGATTTGTTAGCTTTTAGGGCAATCAAATATAGGAATTGCTATACTGGATGAGACCAGTGGTACATCTAGTCCAATATATGGTCTCTGACCATGGCCAGTACCAAATGTTTAAAGGAAGGTTAAACAAACTTTAGGTAGAAAATTGTAGAGGAGATTGCTGTGATGGGGTATACAAACCCCACATCAGCCAAGGAGGTGTTAACTAGAGCCTGAAAGCTCTATTTAACCGCACTTTTCTTACACCCAAAGGATGTGTCAGGTTCAGGAAGCAGTTAAAAGGAAGGTATTCAGTACACTGTGGGAGGAGCGAATGGAGTAGAAGACTACAACTATGACAATGACCCCACATCCACCCGAAGAGACAGGTGGTCTGGAGTTTATGCTGTGGGTACGGTAGGTTCCTGTGGGTAGGAACCAGGTGGATGAAGAACCATAGGGAAAGCTATAGGAATGGAGATGGTGGTGGGCTTTGAAAATAGAACAAGACTCCAGAGAGGCAGCCCTATGGGTCAGCATTCGGTAGAATAGTGGAGAACTGGGGAGAACCTAAGGTGGACTAAAAGCTCATGTCCAGGATGGGTGGAAGTTGTTTGTATTTTTGTCTGAAGTTTAGTGAAGCACTCCAGGCAGAGCCATTGCACTGGAAGAAGAGTGAGGCTGAAAAGGAGCCCAGGAGGGGTAGAGGACATGTTTACTTCCATTATTTTGTCAGACATTACTTGTTTGGGACATTGGTGCCCCAGAATGGGCAGAATTATAGTGCACTCTGGCCAGAGGCCCAACTCACCACCATAACACATCACTAAAGTCCCAAGGAGGACAGTGAAGCTGAGTTCTTGAATTGCCATATCACAGCACAAGAGAGCACATTGCAACAGAGAATCAACAATACCTACCTATAAGGGAGAGTTTCTTAACTCCTGGTGGTGGATTTCTGCCCCAAGTATGATTTATACCCCTTCTCCTATGCTTCTGGGGAGAGGAAGGGAGGGGAAAGGGAATACTGTGGGTGTTTAATGCTGGGAGAGGAGGGATTATTTCAGTCTTTATTTTGCCTGTTTATTACTGGTTAGGGTTCATGTAGGAATGTTGAAGCTGTAGTGGTAATTAATAAATTATAATAATTGTATATTTAAATAATGTTAAAGATGCCTAGCATGATAGGATAGACACCCCTATTTTTTTCCTTTTTATAAAGTTTTTTTTTTAATAAGGCAAATGAATGATTTAAGGATGAGGGTTTTTCTTTGTTATTCAAAATAAGAAGGAGTTTCCCAGTGGAATTAAGTAAGAGGCTTCTGAACATGAATTACCCAATTATACTGAATAGTTTTCCTTATCCCAATAACTAAGCAAACTACTTTGTATTTATAATGACTGCTTTAAGACAACTTGGGACTCAAAGGGAATGCTAAGGAAAATGTTTCCATAGTAAAGCAATGCTATAAGGAACAGCAAAAACAATAAGCTATTTAGAAAAAATGAAAAGCTGGTTTATATCTAATTTGAATATTCTCAAGTGCCATGTTAAATTATTTATAAAAAGAAAATCTTCAAAAATGAAACAAGGAAAGTTCTCAGTCACACACAGTTTGTGATAATTTCTAAGAGAACAAGGCTTATTCCAAATCTTATGCTCACTCACCAGCAGCAACAACTAAATTTATCCGTAATATATTTTCTTCAGCCTAGAGACAGCAGATTTCAAAGTGCTGGAACAATAAGTCATTACCACTTTAAAGAAAAGAAAAAAAATGTAGAGAGCTATGATAAACTCCTTGCACTTTATAAATTCTCCCGTGAGAAGCAACAGGCCATTTCTCATTGCAATTTTGCTGATTTAAATCTAAGAACTAGAAGAGGAATGTTCACTTGGAGGGGAAAAAAAAGAAAAGCTGACCTCATCAGGCTTAGAGAGATATATCTGACTCACTCTAGATAAAGTTAGGAAGTAAGTGTACAGTAATGTACACTGTATTATTGCGTCTCTAGTTCTAAAGTTTTTCTTTCACCTCAAAATTCATTTTTCAAATTTTCAGAGTGGATTTACTTGATTCCCACCCTACCGGGCATAACTCTTTTGCTGTGTTAACGCACACCAATTAGTAGAAATTCAGTTGTTCTTTCCTACATTAGTTGAGTTATCAAGGAGCTGGGGAAGTAGCTGTCAAGGGAAAGGGAAAGGAAGTTGGCCCAACCTTGGGGATTGAGCTGTGCTAGGTGAAGAAGGAAATTCCTAGTAACTAGCAGTGCATTGAGGCATTGTGCTCAAGAAGCTACAGAGATAGGCATAGCGCTTTTAGCAACACTACAGATGAAGAATACTTGTAAACTTTACTTATTGTATACTTTATAACATTGAGTATGCATACTCCCCTCAATCCCAGCTTTTAGGTACCAGCAGTTTTGTAGTGGGGTGGCCTGGACACCTCCCTCACCAATCTTCCTAATCATGCCATTCTTTTGGGCAGAGAGTGTCATCAACATCCTTATGCTCAAGCAATGAAAGCATCATTGTGGATGGCAAGGGTGTGTTGAATGAGTAAAGTGGCAACCACACCATCTCTCTAGTTACTAAAACATAATCTGATTGTTGATGATACTTGGGAAAGTTTCTCATTTTTTCCCATTAGAGCTGGCTGACACTTGGGATTTCTGGTTCATGAGTGATTTGGAGATTTTGAAATCTGGTTTAGTTCCAAATCACAACAAGGTCAAATTTTGAAATATCAACATCCTTCACAAAACAATTACTTTTTTTCTGCACAGGTCTGGTATATATTCCTTCCTCCAATGTCTAATTATGCATATACTTGCCATTGATGAATCAGCTTCCATGAGCTTTTGTTGAGTTCTGCTTCATATAACTTCTAAATTATTTTGAATAACTAAACCAAAGCAACTCAGCAAACCTTGGACACGATGAACTGCTCATGACAACTATGCCATCTTTCTACATTTCCAAACCACGTACCTAAATCCTGAGTCTATTCTTTGTTTGCTTTATATTCCTTCTGTTGTGAAAGAGGTTTGATTTTTGTTTTAAATATGAAGAACTGCAATTGAACCTGGCATCCTTCAAGTCATTTGTGTCTAACAGTGTCACACTGGTATGTACCAGCTTTCTCACAGTAGTCTTTGAGGAGGGGATTTCAGCATTACTCTGTGCTCAGCCTGACCCTTACCTCATTCCTTATTTAACTGTCTCTAAATCAAAATTCAGGTTCTTTCTCTCTCTCTCTCTTTCAGATTTCCCAGTAATAGTTACTCTCCAACTTGGTTTCTTCAGCTGATCCCACTTATCTTGAACTGAAGTAAAATATCTTAGTATCCTATAGAAAAAAATAAGATAAGAATATACAAAATAAAAGAGAGTTGTAATAAAAGAAATCTAGGGGCTTTTGAGCCATTCTGCAGACTCTTATGCATGTGATCGCTTTTCCCCATGTGAGTAGTTCCACTCAATGACACAACTCCTGTGTGTTCTGTTAGAAATATACAGAAGTATTTTCACTAGAAAATTGTTCTACTGTAAGACTTTTCGGTAGGAACAGTTACACTATTTGTACAGCATTAATTACAGTGGGGTCCCAATTTCCCAATTTAGGTACTAAAGATAATAAATACTATAAATAGCCCTGCTAAGGGCTTGTGTTACAAAGTATGGAAAAAGTAATCATATGGTGACATCATGTAACCATGCCGCTGTCTCACTTATCAGACTATCAGGGATTATTCCAGCTGCTAAAACTAGGGTCCAGGCATAAAGCCCTTCTATGTGGAAATATCAGCTTGATGTAAGCACCTATTGTTTGATGTGACAATGACCAAATTCAGTTAATACAGTATCAATGACCGCTTTATTCTGGAGTCAATACAGTGTGATTACACAAAAAGTTTAAGTTTCTTTCAGATAATCTAGGTGTTTATTTCATATTGTTTTATGCCTTTCCTCTTTTAATGTTTGTCTGAATTAGGGCTGTCAAACAATTAAAAAAATTAATTGTGTTGTTAAACAATAATAGAATACTATTTATTTAAATATTTTGGATGTTTTCTACATTTTCAAATATATTGATTTCAATTACAACACAGAATACAAAATGTACAGTGCTCACTTTATATTTATTTTGATTACACATATTTGCACTGCAAAAAAACAAAATAAATAGTATTTCCCCCATTACAAGTACTGTAGTGCAATCTCTCTATAATGAAAGTTGAACTTAGAAAATGTAGAATTATGTTAAAAAAAACTGCATTCAAAAATAAAACAATGTAAAACTTTAGAGCCTACAAGACCACTCAGTCCTACTTATTGTTCAGCCAATCGCTCAGACAAACAAGTTTGTTTACATTTATGGGAGATAATGCTGCCCACTTCTTGTTTACAATATCACTTAAAAGTGAGAATAGGCGTTCGCATGGCACTGTCATAGCCGGCATCGCAAGATATTTACATGCCAGATGCACTAAAGATGCATATGTCCCTTCATGCTTCAATGACCATTTCAGAGGACATACATCACTGCTGATAACAGGTTCTGCTTGATAACAATTCAAAGCACTGCAGACCGACGCATGTTCATTTTCATCATCTGAGTCAGATGCCACTAGCAGAAAGTTGAGTTTCTTTTTTGGTGGTTCGGGTTCTATAGTTTCCGCATTGGAGTGTTGCTCTTTTAAGATATCTGAAAGCATGCGCCACACCTCACCCCTCAGATTTTGGAAGGCACTTCAGATTCTTAAACCTTGTGTTGGGTGTTGTATCTATCTTTAGAAATCTCAGATTGGTATCTTCTTTCAGTTTTGTCAAATCTGCCGTGAAAGTGTTCTTAAAATGAACATGTGCTGGGTCATCATGCAAGACTGCTATAACATGAAATATATGGCAGAATGTAGGTAAAACAGAACAGGAAACATACAATTCTTCCCCACAGAGTTCAGTCACAAATTTAATTCACACATTATTTTTTTAACGAGCATTATTAGCATGTCCTCTGGAATGGTGGCTAAAGCATGAAGGGGCATACGAATGTTTAGCATATCTGGCACATAAATACCTTGCAATGTCGGCTACAAAAGTGCCATGTGAATGCCTGTTCTCACTTTCAGGTGACATTGTAAATAAGAAGCAGGCAGCATTATCTCCCATAAATGTAAACAAATTTGTTTGTCTTAGCAGTTGGCTGAACAAGAAGTAGGTCTGAGTGGACTGGTAGGCTGTAAAGTTTTACACTGTTTTGGTTTTGAGTTCAGTTATATAACAAAAAAATCTACATTTGTAAGTTGCACTTTTGTGATAAAGAGATTGCACCATAGTACTTGTATGAGGTGAATTGAAAAATACAATTTTTTGTTTATCATTTTTACAGTTCAAATATTTGAAATACAAAATAATAAAGTGAGCACTGTACACTTTGCATTCTGTGTTGTAACTGAAATCAATATATTTGAAAATATAGAAAACATCTAAAAATATTTAACACATTTCAATTGGGATTTTATTATTTAACAATGCAATTAAAACTGTGATTAATAGTGATTAATTTTTTAAAATCATGATTACTTTTTCTGAGTTAATCACGGGAGTTAACTGGAATTAATTGACAGCCCTAACCTGAATACTGATGTACCTCTAATATAAAGATTTCTCCCCCTTTCACTGACTACATTTAATCTAACATGGTGTGACATAGCTTATATAAAGTTTCTTTATTTTAATCCCCATTAACTTTTTTGTCTCTTCCCCTCTTTGTGCTTCAGTTTCCCTGTCTGTAAAATGGGGATAATGATACTGACCTCCTTTGTAATGTGTTTTGAGATCTACTAATGAAAAGTGAATTGTTTTGAAATAGAAAACTAGCAGTTAAATACATACATACCCTCTGCTTTCACTTATTTCTAAAAAAGAAGGCAAATATGCATTATACTGCAAGATACAATTTAAATTTGTAGATTTCTACAGTTGTAGAAATTGGTCTCTGCGTTATTAGCAAATAAATATCATAACAGAATCATAAATGAGCATCCAACAAGTAGCAAAAAGGATAGAATAAGGAGACAAGGAAATAGGGAACTCTTCACTTTTGAGGGGGGAGGAGAAAGTGAGCAAAATCAGGGGAGTAGATAGTGTTTACAGCAAATAGAAAAGGTTACAAGAACATTTGAAATAACACACTTCCTAAGCAAAATATAGCTGAAGCTACAGAAAATGAAAGCACTATGTGTTTGTACAGCACCTAGCCCATTCAACCCAGATTTAGGTTGGGGTCTCTCTTGTGATGAGTTGCACCCCCCTCCTGGAGTGCCACCTGATGTGCTGGGGGTCCCACTGAGCCCACCCTTTCCACCAGCCTGGGTTTCCTCACTCTGTTCTTGCTGTGCTAGGCTCTCAAGCCTTCTCCAGCACACACATACAGGTAAGACCACACCCAGGCTGGTGGAAAGGGTGAGCTCAGTGGGACCCCAGCACATCAGGTGGCACCCCAGGAGTTGGGGTTGAACCCGTCACATCTCTATACTACAGTAAATACAAACAAAAAGATCAGTTTCAGAGGGTATGTTGGCATAGGTAAGCCAGTAAGGTCCCCTAGTGTGGGTACAGCCTACACAAACGGAAATTTTTCTGTCAGCATAGAAACACCAGCTCCCCAAAAGATGCTAGCTACATCACCAGAAGCCCTCTTCCACCAACATAGGTGTATCTACACTAGGGGTTTTGATGGCATAGCTATGTCAGTCAGGGGTGTGGTTTTTGCACACCTCTGACTAACGTAGCTTGCCAACGTAATTTGAATGTAGAGTAAGCCAGAATCTGTGTCTGTATATCTGTTTTATAAAACTCCTATTCAGAATTTTCTGCATGGAGAACACATCCCAGCACAGAAAAGTCTCATTAATGTAAATTACCATTGGCTCCATTGAGCTACGTACTTATGTGCTCCCCCACACCATCCTGAAATGTGGTGACACATTCATCAATAATTTTTTGTATGTACTACATTCAGTATTTTCCTTTTTACTAAGCTGCAGAATTCTGAGCTGAGAATTCAGAAAATATTAAATAAATTAGAATGAAGGATAACCATTTATTTTCTTCCATATACCTGGTACTGGTAGACCATCTCTGCTCTAATTTTGTAATATATTACCTTAACTTTCCAAACCCACTAATACTGTATGCAAAACAAACCCACAGCATGACATTCGGTCTCCAGTATGCCATTCACTTTGCTTCCTTATAATTCAAGAAAGCACAAGAATCACTGTCAAGTCAAGTGTGCTTTCATTTCTGTCCCTGAAGCAAAGCTCACTGCCACTAGAGGGGAAAAATGCCAGAAGAATAGCAAAGGCGAGAGCATAGCCAGCCTTCTAAATGAATGGATATTTATTAACTCTGAGGCAAATACATGACAGATGCTTTAGAGGAATTAATTCTGTATAAAACAATGACAATAATGACTATGGAAAAATTCAAATAAATGAAAGTTTATTGAAATATCTTTATTTAATTAAAGAAACTTGAAAGGTTTGCTATTGGTAATAAAGAGTAGATCTGCAGGAAGAAAGATTATTTTTGTAATCATGACTGAGGATAGAAAAGGTCTCAGACAACTGGGAACCATGGCTTGTTGCTGTAGCATTTAATTGACATGTTTTTTTGCATGAATACACCGTGAATGCAACATTTATGGGTCAGATATCTGAAAGCATTTTATTGGAAAAAATAATAAATAGAGTGCTGCAACATTGCAACTTTGAAAAATGGATATTCAAGGCACTGTATTCTGTAGAAAATGAATAAGACACAGCAGGTTTTGCCTGTTTCGACTAAAGAGTTTTTTGTGTTTTTTTTTTCCATTCTGTAGTTTCTGTTCTATATTGTTTTATATGTAAATGATCACATTGATTTTTCTGAAGGGAATGGGAAAACATGAGTGAAATGAAGGTGCTCGGAAAGAATGAAGGAGGAACCCTGTGTTTCTAAAGAAATTCTAATAAAATGCTTGAACCAAAACTGGCTCCTAACATGTCAAATGCTCAGTGAATAATAGCAGTTGTTCAAGCAGCCAGGAAGGAGAGAAGTTTTGATATGTTTACTGGATCAGGAATACAACTTATAGGAGTGGGAAAAACCAACAGTGGTAAATGTGCCTCTGTTTTGGGAGTTTACTGGAGGTGTTCCATCCCCAGGGTTAAGAAAGTGAACACTTGGAGAAATCTTGTGCTCAGATGATCTCATTGCTGCTGCCAAACCTTTATACATTTTCCTTTTTCTTAATTGCATGATCACGTAGAACTAGACCCCAGTCCCACAAAGGGAAGTCACTGAAGTCAGTGGTATGCAGTGAGGGCACAAGGAAAGATGTGCAGGAAAGATGGTCCAGTGATTAGGGACTATTATGGGTTCCAATTCCCCACTTTGCCACAGACTTCCTGTGTGACCTAGGGCAAGTCATTAAGAGTAAAGCTTTCAAAAGTGCCAAGGTGGCTAGGAGCTGAAGTCCCATTTTCAAAATAATGTAGTACCCTAAGTATCATTGAAGGTTAATGGTTTCCTAAGAGCCAGATTTTCAAAGGTATTTAGGTGTCTAAAGATGCACATGGGAGCCTAAGTGGGATTTACAAAAAAGTTACTTTAGTAAATAAGATGCTTTATATCCCATTGAGTTCAATGGGAGTTAACCTGTCTAGGTGCTTCTGTAAATCCAGATAGGCACCTATCTGCATCTTTAGATACCTAAATACCTTTGAAAATCTGGCCCATAATCATGTAGGTGCTTTTGAAAAATGTATGGTATCTCTGTGCCTCAGTTCCATATCTGTAAAATGGGGTGGATAGTGTGCCCTACCTCATAGGGTGCTGTGAGGATCAATACATTAACAACTGTGAAGTGCTCAGACACTGCATTAATGGGGGCTATATAAGTACCTAAGGATCAGTACCTTATTTATGGCTTTGTACCTTTCTTTCATCTTTCATTGACACTGATAATTGTGATTCTCCTTTTTCTGTGGACATACCTTTGGTTTGATTTATTAATAGTTACTATAATCTTCAATTATTGAGAAATTCTTCCCCCATGGAGTAAGTTCTGATGGTGGAGAGATAATAGCTTTTATAAGTATTATTTTTAAACTACTATTGTTCTTGGTTACGTATTTGGAGGTTTTTTATTTATTTTCTTTGAGGATGGAGGGGAAGGAGCAGAAACATAATATCTTTCACTGTTTAGTATAGTTATTTTTATTTTATAAAATTTTAAGAGGATTTGGTAATAATTAAGTAAATTAAAAAGCAACAACAATATTTTGGGATTTTCTTTTGCTAGGAATCAACTGACAGGAAACAGCTTAAGTTCTGCCATTAAAAACCTCTTTCTATATTTTTTATTGACTGGATTGAGTGAGAAGTGGGATGTGAACAGTACAGTCTTGTTCATTCACTCTCAGAATCATTCCCTCCCAGTTACTTAATGAAATGAGAAGTTCAAGCTAATTAAAGAAATCCCTAGGAAATCTCTGTTTATCAATGTGACGGACACCAAAAGTGTCAAAGAGATGCCTTCTTAACCACAAAACCAAATTCATCACCTCTAAGTATACTTTCACTGAATCTGGAATGCAGCTTAATAACTTCTATTTTGCTTTGATGTGCTATGTTTTATCTTATAGCATGTTTGAAAGACAAATATTATTGTGATTTGTACCATGTACAGAATATTTGATAGGTTGTCTTTAATTTCAAATTGTGGAGTGTATTACAAATGATAGGATGTAAATCTAGGAACCATGTGGTCAAAAGACAAACAACCAACAAGCTGCCTTCTCAAAGAATTGACACCTCCTCCTTGTTCAAGACACCAGTCTAATATAGACATGACGTGTAACTCAAAAGAACTAACATTCTGAGACATCTGCATACATACAGAAATTCAGCTGTGTAAAAGAATGTATGAATGTTATTATTTAAAGAGGAGCAATGCTTAGGATGTGATATCAGAGCTATACTAAATAATAAAAGTAGGTCTCTTTATCCATCTTGTTTGAAAAGAGAAAACTCCCACAAAGAATTCTAGAAACGCTCTTATTCAGCGGTTCTCAAACTGTAGGTCAGGACCCCAAAGTGGGTTGCGACCCTGTTTTAATGGGGTTGCCACTCGCCAGGGCTGGCTTAGACTTACTGGAGCCCAGGGCCGAAGCTGAAGCCCAAGCTTCACTGAAGCTTAGGTAGCAGAGATCAGGTTACAGGCCCCTTGCCTGGGGGTGAAGCCATTCAGCTTCGGTTTTGGTCCCCCGCCGTGCAGGGCAGTGGGTCTCGGGCTTTGACCCCCACACCTGGTACGCAGGGCTTGAGCATGCTCTGGATCTGGTCCCCCGGCCCTCCTGGGGTCATGTAGTAATTTTTGTTGTCAGAAGGGGGTCATGATACAATGAAGCTTGAGAACCCCTACTCTTACTGAAAATGATTTCTTTCTAAAACACCAAAGTCTTAGTTCCTTTAATTTTAAGGAAAACACATTCAGTTGGAAAATGTTTTATAGTACTTCCTACCTCATGGTTCTACTTAAAAGTGAATAAGAATACATACCCTACAGTCACCATGATTCTTTGAGATCTGTTCTTCACATGGATTCAACTCTTCACATGGATTCAATTCATATGATATGCACATTCCCCCTCTACGTGAGACTGGATTATTTTGACCAGCAGCATGCATTTGTTTTGCACCTTCTCCCTAGATGTTCTCACACCTTCCTACACACACAAAGGATGGAGCAAGCTTAATTGTCCCTCAGTTCCTTCATCAATGAAGAATCCCATAGGAGTAGGATTTTATATCGGGGGAGAGGAAGGTGTTTTATGGAATCTATGTGGACAACACATCTTGAAGAACAACAGTTACTGAAAGAATAAGTAATAATTCTCTTTTTTGGAGTATTTATCCACATGGACCCCACTCTTGGTGACGAACAAGTAGTTATCTGTTTATTTGGTGGTGGGTACTAGAGTGCTACTCAAACAATGCCTGTGGGCTAGCCCTATAAAACAGGTATCCATTCTGGAAGCCTCCGCTAAGGAATAGTGTCTTGCAAAAGTAAGGTTCAAGCTCCACATAGTTGCCCTACAAATTTCTGAGCTAGGGACATTCTTCAAACAGGCAATACAGGCTTCCTGAGCCATAGCAAAATGAGCTCAAATGTGGCCAGTGGATCTAACTGGAGTAACTCAGACTATGTTTGCTAACAAACAACTGGAGCCTCATTTTGGTAATCTCTGTGAGAATATTACCTGACCTTTAACCCTATTCTCAGAAGCCATGAGTATGTACTTGGTTCTTGAATGATTTTTGCCCTGTTAAAGTAATTAATAATGTCTTTACTGCAACAAGTGTGTGAAGTTTAACTTCTTCTAGGGATGAGTGAGGCTTAGGGAAGAAAGATAGGAGATTAATGAAATGGTTCATATGGGATTCTGAAATAGCTTTTAGGCAGAAATTTAGGATGATGCCTAAGAATGATACTGTCCTTATGAATCACTATGTAAGAAAAACCTGCCATGAGGGCTCCAACTTTTCAAGCTGAGGTAAAAGGCTACTAAGAAGGCAGTCTTCATCAACAGGTGTTACAGAGAACAGTTTGCTTAGGGCTCAAAGGGAGGACCCATCAAATCAGTTAATACTGTACTGAGCTCCCAAGGGGGAGGGTGGCTTAATCTTGAGCAATTGTTTCCTTCCTACTTGTTTATTTACAGCCCCTTATTAAACTAAACCAATATATGCATGCAGTAGTCACCCAAAAAACAGGTTATTACAGAATATCTCCACATCTGTCACACCTGCATCTTGTCTTCACTTCCTCAGGACTCTTAGTGTCATGGGGATCAGCAGGAAGTCATATCTCTGCCCCAGTGTCCAGGAAATAAGAATGGGATCTGACAGTGGAGCTCCCTCTGAAGCAAAGTGGATATCTCTACTTACAAAAGATGTTCTCAGAAGTCCTGAATCCTTGATAGACAACCCATGAGAACTGCTTGCTGAGGTGTGTGCTAGTGAGTTTTGAATTCCTGGAAAATGCAGGGCCAAAAATGTGACCTGGTGATGAATACACCAGTCTGAAGACAAATGGATTCCTGAAACAGTGGAAGTGACCTTGCTCCTCCCTGTCTGTTGACATAATGCATCCTAAGGCTATCTTCCTCACTATTCCAAGTTTTAGAAGGGATTCCAACTCTCGTTTCAACAATATCTTCTAAGAGGAATCCCCGACAAGGGTCAGCGAAGGAAGGTAGGAAATAGGAAAAGAATGCAATACCCCGAGCTGACAATTTCTAGGACCCACTTGTCCATGGTGATCCCATTCCAGGCTTCCAAAAAAAGCAAGCTGCCAAAGGAACTGGGGGGGGGGGAGGAGAAACAGAAAAAGATCTTCAGTAGGTTCTGCCAGGTTTTTGATGCCAGCGTCAAATTTGCCACTGGGAGGAAGACGCCAAATGAGCTACAGCTGTGGTCATCTGCACTGGCACCTCTGCTTCTTCCTGTGTGGTTCCAAAGTCCTCAGTGGGTTGCAGTAGTACTGAAGAGGGACACTCTCTGAAGGTTCTCTGAGGTCTTGCTTGCTTCCTTCTTGGGGCTGAGCCATAACCCAAGGGAACACAGAGTAGCCTTGGACTCCTTTATTGAGTGTAGGGACTCAGTCTGTTAAAAAGTTCATTACCCTCAAAGGAAAAGATCTAGATCGTGATTTGGACCTCACTGCATATCCCTGATGCTTAGAGCCGGGATGATCGCCTCATTGCCACAGATGTGACCACGGCAAATACTGGTATATCCAATCCATCTAGTGCTGCTTGTAGGGAAGTATAGGCTATCAGTTGCCGCTCCATTCACTATAGATTTTACCTGTTCTTTATGTGCCAGATGAGGACTGTCCATAAATCAAGACAGCTTGTTGCAGTTTAAATAATGATATTTTGCAAGAAGTGCTTGGTAATTAAATACTTACATCAGGAGGATGGCTGACAAGTCAATTGTATGTCCAAGTAGGTTCAAACTTTTTAGGATCATTCTCTCAGGTACTGATTTGGGAGTCTTTTCATATTTGGACTTCTGGACAGCTGCTACAACAAGAGCTCCTAGCACTGGGAGAGAATAAAAGTACTGAAATACTTCTGTAGGCACTTGGTGCGTTGTGTGTGCACACACAGATGTGTCTGGAATTGGAGTTGGTCTGTCTCATATAGATCTTTGTGAATAATGGATATTTTGTTTCACTGGCAATTCCAAAAAAATTGAAAAAAATCATTTCGGGTCCATTTTAAAAAAAAAATGGGTAAATCAAAAAGTTGAAAAAAATTCATTTGGGATCAAATGAAACATTGTTTACATTTCAAACATTTTAATGTAATTCGATATTTTTAAAAGAAAATGAAAGGGCATTTGAAATTGAAAAAATTTATCTTGAAAATATCAAACCAAAACATTTTGATTTCAGATTTTTTTTGAGGGGAGTGTTTTGGCTGAAACAATTTGGTGAAACTGACATGAATTTACAAAATGCTTCAGTGTCACTGAATCTGCATTTTGCAAAGAATTTTTTTTTGTGGTCAAATCATTTTGATTGTTCTAATCACAGGTCTTCTGAAAACTCATATGGTCCCCTGTTTAAAGGCCTAGCAAGCCTACCAGGCATGGAAGAGTGACTATGTCCAGCAGTTTATGTAATTTCTCTTGCACCTCCTCCAATAGTATGTTGAGAGCCTCTACCAGGCATTCAATAAGATCTTGGAACATCTTAAAATCATTGACTATAGAAGGGGTTCATTACCTCATCAGGGGAAGATGAAGAAATTGCAGCCAGGATTATTCTCGTATATCTGCCTGATCATTGTCATTGTCTTCTTCCTGTCTCTCTAGTATCCGAGGTTTCACCAATTGACCTGACTAGGAAGGTCTATAGTGCCCACTGGGAGAAGGGGATCTAGCCTTGAAGGGGGGAGTGGGGAAGTAGTTACTGGCTTGAACATATGGGATTGGATACTCCAGAGTGCCCAGTAGAGTCAATATTGATAGGGCTATGGATACTGGACTGGTGGACACAGAGGAGGATACCAGGGAGCTGTGTTCTGTGAGAAGCATGACTTTTCCTTCTGAGAAAGCAGTCCCTGGAGTCCCTCTTGGACCCCCATCGGGATCCCCAATGGGGGTGGGAGGAGAGGGAGGGTGAGTCAGAGATGTGTATCAACAGCAAGGATGAGGAGTACACTTCTTCCAAAGGTGGGGCTACCCTTTCATGTGTACTTGTGCATTCTCCCACCTACTCAAGTAGGGGATGGAGTTGGTACTGTTGATATCTATCAAGTCTGTGGTACCAAGGTCTTGGTGATTAGCAGTCTATCCAGCACCAACTTCAACCTATACAGTAAGGATGATTCCAGTACTGGATCCACAGCTAAACCAGTATGTGCTGACAGGGACAGTACTGATGTGCCAGGTAAGTAAGAAAAGTATCAAGAAGACTGGAGCCAGTGGAAGACCAGTCCATGGATACAGTTGGTACCATAGGCACATGCTTAGCAGTCAGTACTGAGGCACTAGAGGGACCTCTATCAGACCAATGGCTGCCCTTCAACTGCTAAATCTGAAAAGAGTCAGATCCGGGTGGCTTGTCTCACAGGCACCAGAAAGGTGCCAACTGAGATCGACATCTTAGCTTGATTCTGGAGGGTAAGCCTCCCTGCAGCTGTTGTCACTGAGATCAAAGCTGATGACTGTGGTCTCTTAGATGATGTTGCCCTGGACCTTGGTGTAGAATCATAGATCATGGGGGCACTCGTTAAAAGGAACTGGCCAGAGGAATAGGGCTATGTCTACACAATGGAGACTATACTGGCATATCTATGTCAGCATAGCTATGCAGAAGGGCTTTTCCATTGGTGTAGAAATACCACTTCCATGAACAAAGTTAGGTATGTTGACAGAAGCTTCCTTCATTAACATAGTTGTGTCAAAACTGGGGGTTAAGTCAGCATAGCTATGTGAGTTGGGATGTGGCTTATTTACATTCCTGACCAATATAGCCATAATAAATATAAAGGAAAGGGTAGCAACCTTTATGTATGCAGTAACATCAACTCCCTCCTGGCTAGTGGTACAGAATCACTTACCTGTAAGGGGTTAATCAGTTCCATTAACCTAGTTGGCACCTGACCAGAAGGAGCAATGGGGGAAGAAGATACTTTCAAATCTGGTGTGGGGGAGGGAACGTTTTGTTTGTGCTCCCTTTGTGTTCCCTCCTGAGACAAAGAGAGAGACCAAGCAGGTAGTCCAGCTTCTACTGAAATGGTACATCTAAAATTACAGAAATTGTAAGTAATAGCAAGGAAATGTGTTAGATTATTTTTTGTTTTAGCTTTTGAATTTTTCCTATGCCAAGAGGGAGGTTTATTCCTGTTTTGTAACTTTAAAGTTAAGCCCAGGGGGGAATCATCTGTGTTTTAAATCTTATTACCCTGTAAAATTACCTTCCATCCTAATTTTACAGAGGTGCTTCTTTTACTTTTTTTTATAATAAAGTTCTTTAAGAACCTGATGGGTTTTTAGTGTCCTAAAAACCCAAGGGCCTGGTCTGTGCTCACCTTGCTAACCTATTTGGTTGGTATATTATTCTCAAGCCTCCCCAGGAAAGGGGATGAAAGGGTTTGGGGGGATAGGGCTCCAAGTGGCTCCTCCCTAAATGTTTGTTTAAATCACTTGGTGGTGGCAGCAATACTGTCCAAGGACAAGGAAAGGAATTTGTGCCTTGGGGAAGTTTTTAACCTAAGCTGGTAAAATATAAGCTTAGGGTGGTTTTCATGTGCGTCCCCACATCTATACCCCAGAGTGGGGAGGGAAGCCTGACATGGTGACAGCACAGTGGGATCATTCTGAATAATTTTGAACCAGAAGTACAGACCTCAGGATTTTAAAAACATTTTTCTTTTGGCGGATTGAAAACCAGGGAGGTTTTTGGTTTTTTTTTAAAAAAGGACCTCTTTTTTTATCTGAGAGCAGCTGAAGTTTTGGGGTTTTTTTTGTTTTTTGCTTTTTTTTTTTTTGTTTTCTTTGCCTGGAGGCAGAGTAGTTAAATTCCTGAAAGGGATTTCACAAGCTGTTTTTTTCTTTCTTTCTAGCTCTCGGGTTAGGCTAGGCTAAGTGCAGGAAGGCTAGGATGATGGAAAGTGAGGTCCAAAAGAAACTAGAATTAGCCAGATTGGAAGCTGAAGAGAGACAGAAAGAACATGAAAGACAAATGGCCTTAAAGTGCTTGGAATTGGAGGCAGAAACAGCCAGGGAGGAGGCTGCCTTTTAAAGAGCCCTGGAGTTAAAAGATAAAGAAATACACGTCCAGATTGAGGCCCAAAAGCATGAACTGGCTGTTATGGAGTTGAAAAGACAGAACCCTTCAGCAGCTGGCTCCACTTCCCCAAAAATCCACAAATGGGAGCGACTATGTCCACAGTATGATGAATCCAATGATATTGCTGAATATTTCATCACCTTTGAGAGACTGTGCACCTTCCATGCAATTCCTGAAAGTCACAAGGTGACCACACTGGTAGCAAAATTGACTGGAAGAACTCTGGACATATTCAACAAGATGCCTATTGAGGATGCTTCTGACTATGGTAAATTTAAGGATTTGGTTCTGAAACAATTTCAAATTACACCTGAAACTTAGAGTAAAATTTAGAGCCCTTAAGAGAGGGTCTAAGTAAGAGGGACATAAGTAATGTGGCTTATGTAAACCAGGCAAAATAAAACTAATTACCTACATCATCAACCAACCAGGTTTTTTTTGTTTGTTTTTTGTTTTGCTAGGAAATCAGGCATATATAACAGGGGTTCTTTCTTATTGCCACAGCCATAAAAAGGAACTAAGGGGTGGTTGGGCCTGATCAGCCCTTTATGCCCTCATACGGAAGTGTGAGGACATACAGTCACAGAAATGTAGGGGGGAAAAAGGACCTCAAGAGGTCATCCAGTCCAGCTCCCTGTGCTGAAGTAGGACTGAGTAAACCTAGACCAACCCTGACAGGTGTTTGCCTAACCTGTTCTAAGGAATACCTATCACTGGAGGTTTTTAAGAAGCCCATTCCAGTGCTTAACTATTATCCTTACGGTTAAAAAGTTTTTCATAATATGTAACATAAATCTCTCTTGCTGTAAGATTAAGCCAATTATTTCTTGTCCTAGATTCAATGGACATGGAGAACAATTGATCACTGTCCTCTTCATAACAGCCCCAACACACCTGAAGTTTCCCCCTCAATCTTCTTTTCCCAAGACTAAACAAGACCAATGTTTTAGCCTTTCCTCTTAGGTCAGATTTTCTAAACTTTATCATTTTTACTGATTTACTCTGGACTCTAATTTGTCCACATCTTTCTTAAAGTGTGGCACCCAAAACTAGGCACAATGCTCCAAGTAGAGTGGGACAATTACATCCTGTGTCTTACATACAACACTCTTGTTAATACACCCTAGAGTAATATTAGCCTTTTTTTCAACTGCACATATTGTTGGCTTATGTTCAATTTGTGATCCACTATAACACCCGGATGCTTTTCAGCAGTATTATCACCTAGCAAGCTATTCACTGTTTTGTATTTGTGTGTTTGATTTTTCCTTCCTCAGCGCAGTACTTTGCACATGCCTTTACTGAATTTCATGCAGGGTGCTGGTGAGGACCCAATGGACACTGCGTGTCAAAAAGAATCTGATATTGTGCTCATGAGGTACCTGAACACCAAGAGTGGAATCCATGTGTACGAATACTTGAAGAACTCGTTTATTTGTAAATACTTAAGATGGTAAAAGCTTCGCTTGTGATTTTCATTTGCAAGTGTTTTGTATCTATGGATCACTTGATGATTACCTGTTCTGTTCATTCCCTCTGAAGCATCTGGCATTGGCCATTGTCGGAAGACAGGATACTGTGCTAGAGGGACCTTTGGTCTGATCCAGCATGGATGTTCTTATGTTCTAATTGCAAACATATAATATAGTAGCTTTTTGATATCATTGCTATGTTAATAATCATGTTTTATACAAAATCTGGACCCTACTATAGATGGTTACTAATCTAAAAGTCATTTGAACATAATGCATGTATATTGATTGAGGAATCGGTTCTCTGGCAATGCCTAAGTATCTTCTTTACCAAACTCAAGAAAACAAGAACCACCTTTGCAAAGATTATTAAGAAGATAAGACACTCCTATGACAATACCTTATTTGATGACCCTTTAAATTTCAAGGTCTCTTTAAGAATCATTCAAGTTTAAAAAATGGTTTTAAGTGCTGAAAGAGGAGCGTTTGAAGTCATTTGAAATGATTTCAAATCCTATTCAATCATGATGAAACTAAAAGGACATTCCAGAAAATGGACTGAATAAAATAAAGCTAAAAATCTTTTATCATTTATGATCATTTGTTTCCAGAAAGGCAGTACAACCATAAATTGAAGAATTATAACTCTGCTACATATGCACTATAACAAATTAATGAACTGAAGATGCTACCAATACCAACTCTTGAGGGTGAGGAGTAAATAAGAGGTAACAGCAGGTGACATTAAAATCAAGCCAAGCCCCTGAAAGAAACAGGGCTTCCTCCTTCCATAAGACTATCGAAAAATCAAGAGTACAGATTCCTCGGAGAGACAGAGAGACTCTTAAATGCTTTCAGCACTCTTATCTCATCCAAACAAGCAAATACGTCAACCAGACAGCTGAGAAGAACAAAGGAAATCACAAGACAGTATCAAAAGAAAGCAGCCTTCCAGCACTCCACTGATTTTGCAACATGACAACATCTCATTGTTGGTGAGACTGAGTTGTCTTGTCATGATTTTAATGGGATATGAAAATGCTATTGCAATTTAAGACATTAACAGCTTTACTTGCTAAATGCCACAGTGTTTAAACTATGTACTGCAGGAGAAGAGACATTAGCTAATCTTGGTAAACACAGAGAAATAGCAGAATTTGATTTGAATTTAAGATTTTTAAGTCTCATTAATTTGCCTGTCTCAAGACCACTCATTAAAGCAAGTTGGTGGGTTTATAAGAAACACTGTTATTTTAAATGGGTAATTCTTGAAATACTTCTTTGAACTGGCTTAAATACTTTCTTCAGCTTTATAGGACTTAGTTAAATAACCCACTTTTGCCCATATAGAATCTGTTTTAGTTGCCTATGATACACTAAGACACGACTGTAACAGGATAGTGAGGAACAGTGGTCAGTCAAATCTGTTCTGTGGTGCGTTTCTTAAAGACCTGGGACTTTTAGAGCAGATGAAGACCTAAGAAAGGCAGAGCTCGGTGTTAAGAGAGAGGAAGATGGTCCCAGGAGAACAGTTAATGCTCAAGGAAAACCCAGGCTACTCTCTCCTAAAGGATCTCACACCAGGAGCCTTGCAGAGTGGTCAGGGCCAGGTTCCCTGCTCTTTCAGCCAATCACAGCGCTGGGAAGAAAGCTGTATATACTCTGTCGCTTCTTTCAGAGCAAGAGAAGGATTGCTACTTATAGATTTCTCTCAGCCCAGTGAGGTATGGGAAAGAATGATATAGCTGCTGAAAGGGTTTCTGAAGCAAGCAGCTGGAGAAGTTGCTAGAGGAGCTGAAGAGAGCCCACAAACGCAGGCTCCAAGGAGGAGGGCTGTGCAATTTCCTGAAGCCAAGGTGAGAGATTACAGGACAAAGACTTTATTTCAAGTTAATATGAATCTAATAAAGTTGAACCCTAGCAAGAGAATTTGTCATTATCTTTGGACTATGTGGAATTCTTCAGGGGCCCTGCAAGAAACAAAACTTGAGGTAGGGCACTGCAGAACCACGTTGGGTCAGCAGGGGGCTCTAGAGGCCACACATGCTAGGTGAAAGAGATTTACTACTGATTTTAGGGAATAATATAGAAACATGTCCCCACCAGGAGAGACTCACCCTCAGAAAGTCTAATCTTTGTAAGCTCTCCACAAAGAAAAATACAGAAAAGATTATGATTGCAGTAACCATTGTTTACTGCTTGCTTGTATTATGGTTTTTTTAAAAATTATTATTATGCAGTCTTTATTCATTGTTGTTAATTGTGAATATTTTGCTTGTCCCTAGTCACCATCTTTAATCAATTAAGGCATGGTAAGAATGACATGTGATTAAAATAGTGGTGGGTGGAGGAATGGGGCACATTCCCGAATTGTCACTGAGAGACAATTGTTAAGATTTAGCCCCTACTATTTCTTGTTTCTCTCTACTTTGTTTTAGTAATTTTGAGAATAAAATTAGATTGTACTTAAGTTGGAAAGACCCTACAAGCAGAAACTCATAACTGAGCCCGAATGTTCTAAAAATGTGTATTGTTCTTTCACTGAAGAGAATGCAGTACGGTAAAGAAAACAAAATATCTTGAAAATAAATCAGGGCAGAAAACAACTTTAGGCTGTAAGGAACTCTATCCTCCAGATTTATTAGGCAAAAAACAGATTTAGGCCAACATTTCTGAACTTCAAAGCCTCCAGTGAGGTCGATGTGACTGTCGCTACTCATGAATTCTCGCGGACAGTAAGCATAAAACTCATATCTTTCTGCTTCAAAAGCAGAGGAATACATCACTTGAACTCAAGGAAAATATTGTTATGGTGAAAGATATTAATGGCTGCCATTGATAGAATACTGGCTCAAAAGACTAAGCATAGACCTTGTTAAAGTGCAGGGGTGTGCCAAGGCTTTCTTTTAGGTTCAACAGAAGGAGTAATCCAGTCCCTTGATATAGTGAAAAGAGCTGGGGAGCTACCGCACCACCCAAGACATTAAGCTATAAGGTAGGTCAGAGCTATAAACCATGTCCATTTGTTTTGACCTTCAGTCTCCATGCATGTTCCAGAAACAAGGCACATAATAGCCTTGTTTCTACAACCCTTTTTTATAATTGAATGGGTATTTTAACATGGCAAGTTATATTTGCAAATCAAAGAAAAATTAAGGAAAATAGACAATTCAAGGTCTATTTTGAGAAGAGATGGGCTTTAACGGTCTTACTTCTCAATGTATAGATATCTATATAAATAGCGATATGAAACTTTTATTTTCTATTCCTAATTCCAGCAGGACAATGAACTCCTCCTATCACTCTTGTTACTTTCTTTAACCTGACCTACAGGCAAGGTCTTAGGTACATTCTGTGTGCTTAACTTTTTACTTTTCAGACTTCTTTAAAAGTTTTTTGGGAAAAGTAATACTGAAAGGAAAGTGAATACTAGTCTTTGAAAAATAAAAACCACACAACTTGAAAAACTGTCTTCCAGAATTTTCTGTTAAGGTAGTAATTTTAGGTCTTAAACTATAAACTGGCCTAGAGCATATAACAAAACAGTATAGAAGCTCTGTCAGTACTAACTCAAGCTGATTTAAGATGTAGCTGTAATTTTCCTCACAAACTGTTTCATGACCTTTGTCAAAAAACAGAGCTGATTTTCTACCCTCTAAAGAAAGAGCATAAACACAAAGTATTCTATGATTCTTGGGAGAAATTCCCTCCGAACTAGCTGTAAGGGAAATTTATTTGTTCTTCCCATTACTTTATGCATTTTTAGAGGATCAGCACCTTTGATACTCCCATCCCACCCTCATTAGGGACTCAATCCAGCTGCCAATGAAACCAATCAGAAGAATCCCATTGACTTGAATAGAAGCTAGATCAGGCCCTAGAAGCGAGGCCTCCCTCTTGGTCTCTAGCTTCCCCAGGGATCACAGAGCACTGATGCGTATAGTATACTACAGTAAGAAAAGTAAGCTAAAAAATTTAGTACAAGCAGTTGCCCAATCTTAGCAAAAATAATTGACAAGAGAAATAAATGTGCAAACCAGCTGCAAATAAACTTTTCATATGCCTTTAAAGATGCAAATGTCCTCCCTACTTTAGGGCTTCACAGACATGGGCTTCCCTTTGAAGGACCTTTAATAAATCTGGGGTGGCTTATAGAACTGGTCAGATCTGTTACTAGAGAATATTTATCAAAAATACTTGTATTCAGGCTGTATGTGACCCCAACCCAGTATCAGGGCTCCTGTGTAGCCTGGCCAAAGCTGCTATTCCAGCACTTTAGGCTTGAACAACAGGCATAGCTCCTTGATGCTAGTTCTGCAGAGTACTGGAGCCACTGGATCTATATAAACATTAATCTTGATGCCTTGCCATCGTGGCCTATGTAGATGCAGCACAAAGACCATCAGACAGCATGTATAGGGTGCACAAGCATGTTTGTGTGACCATTTCACCAGAGAAGCCCTTAGGCTGGGATTAAGTGGTGCAAAGAGCTTTATGCTGGTTCTCCCCACGTGGGTGAATTTCAGCTAGAGTATAGGGGGCAGAACTGGGCCCTTCCTGATGTTATTCCATACAGTTTTAGGAGCTTTAAAAGCTTTTTAGTATCATAATATTTTAATTGAAGCAGAAGATACTCACAGGATGCCATTAAAGAAGCTGAATGGTGATGAGGATGAGAGGCAAATTATCATCATGAATCAAAAACAGGCAAGGAAACAGAAAACAAGAAGAGTAAAATTCAGTGATCCATTTTCATCATAGCAAAAGGCTCTTAACAGACTCTGTACTAGGTTTCTGGTTTATTACATATTTATTAATGAGATGGATAGGGGCTCAGCAGTGAGCTAGTCAAATTTGCAGGTGGCAACATTATTTAAGTTAGTCCACCAGAAATGAATATGAAGAACTTCAGAGAGACCTAATCAAGAGCAGTCAACATTATGGAAAACATTCATTTTGTTGATAAATGCAAAGAAATGCACGCAGGAGGAAAAATGTAAATTATGACTACAATTTACAGGGGTCTAAAACAACTGTTTTAACCAGGCCCGCCAACAGCAATTCCGGGCCCCAGGGCAGAACAGTCAATGGGCCAAGCTGCTACCGGCTGCACTGCTGGTGCCCAGGGAGCTGCTGGCTGCGCTGCTGAGCGCGCTCTTCCGCCATCGCCAGGGCTTCCACATGCCTGCCCAGCTACCTTCAACACCACCAGTACCACCCTGCACTTGCAATTGCCCCCTCCCCCCACTGGCAGGCCTGGTTTTAACATGGGAAAGCAGCCTTGGTGTCACCGTAGACAGCTTAAAAGTGATCTCTACTCACTGTGCAGCTGTGGTAAAAAAAAAAAAGAAAGCAAACAATATGTTGGGATTTATAAGGAATGGAATGAAGAATAATACAGGAAATATTTTAACATCACTATATAAACTAATGATGCAGCCTCATCTGCAATATTGTGTACCCTGTGGGTCACCCCATCTCGAAAAGGATATAGCAGATTTAGAAGGTCAGAGAAGGGTGATGAGCACAACTAAAGACATAGAAAAGTTCTCATATGAAGAGAAATTGAAAAGACTGAGGAGACAAATAAGGCAGGACATAAAATATATAAAATAAATAGCATAGAGAGGTGAATTGGAAGCTTCTGTTCTCCATGGCTCAACACAGGAACAAAAGGGCTCAAATCCTTTAGCTCTTGCACCTTCTTTATGAATTAGTGATCAGATAAAGCATCTGAATACCCTTTGAAGAAACCAGAAGAGCTTGAGCAACAAGGTCAGAAGGTGCCCCATTGAGATGTCAGCTGGTCAGGTGCAAAGAGTACGGCTGGGGTTTCATTGTGAGATTAGTCAAAATACAGCAACTTGATTGGCCAGCAGCAGTTCAGAGAGGGTGGCGTCATCAATAGGGTGTCATAGTGCTGATGACCTCATCTTCCCAATATATTCTGTCCGGACCCATCTCTGCCTCACAGTGTCCGAGGGAGGCAGGGAGAGAGACAGCTAACTGCCTGCTTCCCTAACTCTGCCAGGGCTTTACCAGCCAGGCCTTATCACTATTAGATGGGCCCAAAACAAAGAATTTGGACCAGATCTGAATCTCACCCCTTTTCCTATAATTCAGTGATGCTGGGAGCTGGGGTGTTCATTCACACCAATCTCTAATAGCTAATATGGTAATACTGTTACATAACACAAAAGGAAACCCACAGCAAACAAGCAATTTCCACCCCCATAGGTAAATCCAATGAGTTTCTTGAATGTTTTAAGAAAGGTGTAGTACAGAAAGGTTACACTGAGGGTTCACTGAATTATATGTCATTAGTCCCACAGATTTGGGCAAGGCAGCAAATTTCAAAGCCAGTTTACAAACACCACAGAGTTCATGTGCGACCGGATCCAGGATTTGGATGTGAGTGAAATCTCTCTCTTCTCATCAGTGTCCCTTTCCAACTTTTCTCCTTCCTTCTTGCTCATCCCTTAGTACAAAATTAGCCAGATGAATTATGTTTTTCCCCTCCATCTTCTTCTGAAGCATCAGATATTGACCTCAGGCAGGGCATCAAGCTAGATGAGACCAGTGGTCTGACTCAGTAAAGCAAATCCTCTGATCCTAGATGCTTAGCTGCTTCATTATTGCTCTTGTGCTCAAGGTTAAACCAATTGCCACATTTTGGGTCAGGAAGGAATTTTCCTCCAGATCAATTTAGCAGAGACTGAAGTTTTTTGCCTTCCTCGGCAGCACTGAACAGGGGTTTTCTGTTAAGGTCATCTAGTCTGTCTCAGAAAACTGATTTCCTGCCTATTTTCCATGTGTGCTTGAACACACTTTAGTCTCCCAAAAACTAAATTTCACCACATAACTGGCTCCTAATTGACATAGTAGTGTGAATTTGATTCAGTAAAATTTCCTTGGAAACCTTTATACTGGTAGCTGTGTTTGCATCCACATCTCTGTTTAAAATTTGTTTGCAAAACTACAGACTTTGATGTCTTTTACCTTTCCAACGGCTTGCCCAAAAGGGGCTGGTGAAAGTTCCTCATAGGGGCACAAATAGTGAATAACTGGGGGAATGAATAGGATTTTCAGTGGTAGGAGGTCAATAGGAGGGGATATGAAACAAGTTTTTGTAAAGGATATTAAGCCTTTTGCTGCAGGGCCTGAACCAATATCTTACTCTTAGAGACCAGGATGAGACCTAGTGTGGGAGACTAATTATCCCACAACTCCATACTGAGTGGTTCTTACACCTCTCCTGGAGTATTTGGTTCTGACCACTGTCAAAGAGAAGGTGCTGGACTAGCTGGACCACAGGTTGGATCCTGAACCCCTTAGCTTTCCAGTTATTGTAAACAAAAGTATGATGGAAATTTCTATTTTATTATTAACATGGAAGAAAGGTTTCAAAGGCTGCCAAATTTAAAAAAAAAAAAAAACTGATGCATGCAGAAAAATACGTTTAGGTCCCCAA
Organism: Lepidochelys olivacea; assembly: GCF_965140295.1. Classification (NCBI taxonomy): domain Eukaryota; kingdom Metazoa; phylum Chordata; order Testudines; family Cheloniidae; genus Lepidochelys; species Lepidochelys olivacea. The sequence continues at coordinate 139,635,495 of NC_140412.1, read as the reverse complement.
GATGGGATTATGGATAATAAGGAGGGGGGAAAGAATTCAAAAACTTAAAGAAAAAAGACAACCTGATGGTGTCCTTTAACATTTCCCCCAACCTTCCTAAGTAAATCTGCTCTTGGCTTGATTACATGGTTGTTAGGACTAAAGTGGAACCAGCCTTCCTGCCATTATAATACAGCTCTGACAATATCATGTTGGCATTAACATGAACATCTTGTTTGGCAATTTACAGCCTTAGAGCGTACTAAGACTTACTTCTCTCTCTCTCTTTCGGTCAACTGTATTCTTTTCCACTCTACAATCTTTATTTCTTTATACATAAGCCATCCTCTGCACAATGGCACACTTTTGTGCTAGATCTGTTAACAACCATTTTCATGGCTGTTTATTTAGCTAATAAAAAAAGAATGGAACCATATGGGAATTTGAAGTATAAATTTACTAATCCTGTTTTTCCTACCTAATTCAGAAGTCATATTTCTCCTTAACCCCATTGCACTAATTCTGATGATATCCATGTGCTTCAACTCCTCTCCTCCTAGGAGCAGCCACAATACAAAGTTTGTTTGGTTTTTCAAACACAGTATTGTTTTTCAGAGAAGCGGGTAAACTGAATGGCTCTTCAGGGAATTATCCTCTGAAGTGAGGGAGGCAACAATAGTGAGGTAAAGAATGTAAAGAAATGAAATGAGGCCACAGATGTGAGAAAGAAAGGGGAGCGAGATGGAGAAGGATTCAAAAGGTAAAGTCACAAGAAGAGGAAAACAAAAATATACTATACCTAAGACAAGAAAAGACAGAGAACATTTAAAAGAAAGAAATGTAAGACAGAGCTGGGAAATCAGCCTGGCAAAGATTACTTGGAAAAAAAAATCAAGCAGAGTCATGAGGAGGAAAAGAAAATTATTTAAAACAAAACCACCAACACAGCATACCATTAAAATAAGAGCAAGCCTTTTTAAAGTAAAGAAACTTACCAGACTATAAAAAGGGGGCATTAAATCATTACACTGAGAGAAATGTTTTTTATCACTGATACATGTAATATAAAAAACTATCAAAATAGACAATAGATGCATAATGATATTCATCTTAGAATCACTTATGAATAAAAATTATTTGTATGTGAAAAGGTTTCCTTCCTTCAATGTTAAAGTCTTTGAATAGCCACTGCATTTACTGTCAAATTAAATATCAGTTGATTACAGTGAATAAATTTAGCAAAGATGGTTTCTCAAACCAAACTGACTTTTTCAGGCTTATATTAGCTGTTAAAATAGAACTTTTTTGAGGAGTGGGGGGTTTGCAGGGGAAGGGACATCATTCTGTTGCAAAACCACATCTACCCCATTTCTTTTGTGGACTCTTTCCAACCCAGAGGAAAAAATGGCCGGTATTAAAGGGATGTCTAACCTATCAGAGAAAGGCATAAGAAGATCCAATGGCTCAAAGTTAAAGCCACCTCAACTTCAAATTGGATATAAGGTACACATTTTTAACATCAAGAATGATTAACCATTGGACCAAACTACCAAGAATATAGTGGATTCTCCATGTCTTTATGTCTTCAGATCAAGATTCAATGTCTTTCTGGAAGGTATGCTTTAGTCAGACTAGTTATTGGGTTCAATAAAGGTGTAACTGTGTGAAATTCTATAGTCTATGTGTACAGAAGGTCAAATTAGATGATTTAATGGGTTCCTTCTGGCATTAAAATTCTATAAACCAATTCCTACCATTCCAGACACTTCTGAAACCCTTTCTCCATATCCTGCCAATATCCCTCTAACCACATCAAAATCTGCCCATTTTGAATGGGTATTTGGTGTGTTGATGTATCAGAGCTTACCCAACTTGTCTGTCTTAATCAGCTGTACATCAAAATACCTGAAAAGAGAGAACATAAGCCTTGATCCTGCCATCAGATTCTTACCAAGTCCCGTTGCAGGATCAGGACTTTAATATCACCCTAACATTGTGCACCTGAACCAAAACACAAAATGGCAACTCACAACTTTTCCTACCTCAATCAAGGACACGCCTCCAAATTTAAAGGTGCAGTACACAAAGTGACATGTCTATTCAACTACACAGTTACGTAAGAAAGCACTCCTGCATATTTTATGTTTAAGTGAAATTTATAGTTCTGCTTAAGTCTATCAATACCACTTGTTGCTCCCATCAATTTTCCTTCAAGAGAGCAATACTATTAGTCTTTAAGAATAGAAGAAATTTACACAACTGAGAATTAAGCTGGAATTTCCTTCATTGGGGAAGACTGCAACAAGCAATTAAGATACTGTTGTTTTAAAGTCCTACCTTCTGTCCTTCCAAAAGAACACAAATGCTGATAAAAAACCTGCTCATATAAAATGTCATACACATTTTTGTTCTCTGCATTGTGTACTGTAAATAAATGCCAACTTTATTTTTTAACCTTTCTCTCCAGAAGCTTTTTGAGCACTCACCAATAATATTTAACCATGAGCACAAAAAGAATATCTTTCTTCCTCGTGCTTGTAGTATGGTTTGTTTTAAATACATTTCCTTTCTTTTCTTCAATTTGTCTGTAGGAGCATAACTAGGGAACATTAATTCCTCTTCATTAGTAGAACAAATGGTTATGGTACTGTCTCTCAATATATCGGTGCAGATGCGTCTTGGGAGAGGTTAATCTTACGCTCCATAAATGTGATAATTTTTCCCGCTTCCCCAGACAAAGGTTTGGCATCATAGCTGGGGACAGAAGAACTGTCTTTTTCACCATTGCTCCTCCCTACATCTTCAAATCCATGCAGATTCTATTTGCCCTCTGCCTTTAAAAACAAACAAACAAACAAATAAACAAGCCATACAGAGAATTACTGATGGTAAAACCATTATGATTCTTATTCAGACCTGATCCAAATTGATCTGAATCTTCATTTATACTGACTGTATAGGCTATGTCTATGCTACACACTACTTTTGGGTTGTGTAGGGTATGTGTAGCTACACACCACAGTGAAAAGCAAGTTCTGTACTCTGGTGTGTGGCTACATGTGTCAGTGAAAGGCTCTGGAGGGGGGACACAGCAGGGAAGAGCATCTGCAGATCCTCACTGCTTTGAGTCTTCGATTGAGGTGAGGGAAAGCTTTGGTAGGGAGCTGGCAGAGAAAGGCTGAGCCTTTCCCCAGTGCCTTACCCCTCCCTAACCCTTTTCCTGTGGAGGAGAAGCAGGGAGCTGGCAGAGCCTCTCCCCACTGCCTCCTCACTCCTGGAGTCTTTCCCTGTGGTGGGGAATGCCTCAGTCAGTAGTGGGGAGCTGACTAGCCCTTTCCCTGCTGCACCCCCCTGCCAGAGCCTTTCCCCTGAGGGGGAGTTTTTTCCTGAAGAGGGGACAGTCTCCAGCAGTGGGGAGGCAGCAGGACACTACTCTGCTAAAAATAGTAGTGTAGACACGAGACACAGCTTGGGAGAGTAGACAGCATGTAGGCTATGTACTCACATACCCATGCCCTTCAGATGTGTCTTTACTCTACTTGACTAAGCCATGCTTCATTGGCTACACTGTTATACTTGTGCTAGGGAGGCTGTGCACATAGCTACTCTACATGCCGTCAAAAGAGGTGTGCAGTGTAGATGTACCTAGAGTAACTAACAAATCATTAACAAGAATAATAATCTCTTTCCCCACAGACAGCCCAATGGAATGGACACTCTTTTAAAGAGAGAAGAAGCAATTACACAGCTATTATGAGAGCCCCTGAATCACTGTCCCACTCAAAAACCAGAAAAATCTAAGCAATAAACTGACATTGGTCCCAATTCCATGCATCATTCACAGCAACTCAATCAACAGTGGGGTGCTTCCATCTTTCAGAGAAAAGAATCATGCATGGAAGCAGAAGCTCAAGTGCCCCAGAAAAGATAACGCACATACTGCTAAGTGGTGCCAAATCAGCAATGGAACTTCTTTTGAGAGATGCCAGTGTGCTGGACACCGTACGAAAGAGAAAGAAAACCACAGTTTCTGCCGAAGCAAATCAGAATACAGAAAGCTCCATTCAGCGCCATTGAAATTAATGGTAAAAAGAACAGAATCAGTCCTTAGCTTAGACAGATTTCAACTGAGAACAGAATGCACCAAGAACCCAATCTTGTATTTATGTCTGTATTAAGGGTCCCATTGACCTCAGTGTGGTAGACCCCAAACAATAGTCAAAACTCAAACGTTTATGAATTCCTTCATTCTTTCGCAATATTTGGCAATTTATTTTCACATAATCAATTGTCAGCCTATGGATGGCTCATGATACTCACCGCAGGTGAAAATCACTCCCGACAGAAGCCAGCACCACACACCTATACTCCATTTAAGTCCCAATTAAATCCTCTTTAAAGAATTTAGTGGGGACCCAAGTGGTGCCCAGGTCTCGTGCTGGTATTCTGGATGGGTGAGGAGCAAAGCAATTTTCTCTTGGTGAAATCACTATTTTTAATTCTCCAGGGAGCAGCACAAGGGTTGCTGTTTTGAGAAGTTGCTGTTTGTTATGCTGTGTTATGTGGTTGCTGCTGTGGTTGGGACTCAGGAGCTTCCTCCTTACTCCCTCACCCCAGCCCAAACTGTGCAAGGAGCTTTTCACATAATAGTAAACAGCCATAATACTAAAACAGCTCTGATTGACAGATTTAGTAATTGTGATTGTCCTGTAAGTATGGACCACCAAAGAGGGTATAAAGGTGATTGGAGGCTATGTATGCTAATGTCAGGTTTGGGAAACAAGCCAGTCAGAACAGGTTAAAAACTGTATAAAAGGACAGAGGGTTAACAGGCAAAAGTCAGTCAAGACAGGGAGCAAGGAGAAGATTAGACCAGAAGACAAACCTAAATGACTTGTTATGCTTATAAGAAGCACACGGAATCTTTTTCAATGGGATAAGGTAATACACTGCATTTATTGAGAGTACAATTTAATCATTAAAATCAGCATATACTTCTTTTCTCTCACACACACACACACACACACACACACACACACACACTCCATAGGTTCTGCAGCTGGATCTTATAGTTACCAGTCCTTAGCATTGCTCGGTCAGTTTCAGTAGCCAGCTGAAACTACACACAAGGAAGGGAGGGAGGGGGAGCTGGAGTCTCTGTCCAATGCACTAGAAGCTCTGGTGTTGATGCAAAATGAACCCAAAGTCCCATAACAATACACCCTTCTTTTATAGCAATAAGTTCCCCTGCGAGTCTATGGGCTGTGTTATGTCATACTGGAGTCATTAATCACAAAGTAGTCAAGGCTGCTCCAAATCAGCATTATTTTGGGTTGTTTTCCACAGCTGTTTCTATCTCCTCTCTCTGGCTCCACGCTTTAGCTCATCCTTGGGGATGCATGCCTCTGCTTTAGGGTCGTCAATCTGCCCTTCTTCAGCCCTTCTGATCATTAGGGTGGCACCTCTTGATTCCTTCACTCCGCTCTTGACCATCCGGCTCATCTGGTACTGGCGCCTCCTGTCTCTTATCTGTTAGCATACCATACTTTCCTCACTCACACAGAACAGTACTTTTTTTTAAAAAGGGCTTCTCACAGAGCAAAGGTTTCTTACAATGCAAAGCAGAGCTGAACCATCCTATCCTTAATAAAACAATTTCTTCTTACTACTACTAAAAATGCAATAAAACCCAAAACCATTTCTTCTTGCTAATTCACAACACATCATATCATATACTAACAAAATGAATACAAATCTTAATACTTAGAATAATTATCGCTTAAAACAATGTTCAAGGTTAGGCTTTCCGGCCTACATTGTGAAGAACAGCAAAGAAGCAACTACAGGGTAATAGCAGCAGCACCACTGAGACAGACCAGAAGGATCCTTAGACAGAGCAAAGGGAAAGAAGCCTACGGAGAGTAAGCCCACTAGCCATAGTATAGGATAGAAATAGGGTTAATTAATGTGTATGTCTGGGTTAATAAAGATGGGTGTCTATGGTGTGTATGTGTATGTTACTATGTATAAAGTTTAGAGTTTATTAAAAAGAAAAGGAGGACTTGTGGCACCTTAGAGACCAACCAATTTATTTGAGCATAAGCTTTCCTGAGCTACAGCTCACTTCATCGGATGCATACAATGGAAAATACAGTGAGGAGATTTATATACACACAGACCATGCAAAAATGGATGTTTACCATACACACTGTAAGGAGAGTGATCACTTAAGATGAGCTATTACCAGCAGGAGAGTGGGGTGGGGGAAGAGAAAACCTTTTGAAGTGATAATCAAGGTGGGCCATTTCCAGCACATTTCCAGGAGTTAACAAGAACGTCTGAGGAACAGGGGGGGGGGGAGGAATAAACAAGGGGAAATAGTTTTACTTTGTATAATGACTCAACCACTCCCAGTCTCTATTCAAGCCTAAGTTCATTGTATCCAATTTGCAAATTAATTCCAATTCAGCAGTCTCTCGTTGGAGTCAGTTTTCGAAGTTTTTTTGTTGAAGGATAGTCACTTTTAGAGCAGAAATCGAGTGACCAGAGAGATTGAAGTGTTCTCCGACTGGTTTATGAATGTTATAATTCTTGACATCTGATTTGTGTCCATTTATTCTTTTACGTAGAGACTGTCCAGTTTGCCCAATGTACATGGCAGAGGGGCATTGCTGGCACATGATGGCATATATCACATTGGTAAATGTGCAGGTGAACGAGCCTCTGATCGTGTGGCTGATGTGATTAGGCCCTATGATGGTGTCCCCTGAATAGATATGTGGACACAGTTGGCAACTGACTTTATTGCAAGGATAGGTTCCTGGGTTAGTGGTTCTGTTGTGTGGTGTGTGGTTGATGGTGAGTATTTGCTTCAAGTTGTGGGGCTGTCTGTAGGCAAGGACTGGCCTGTCTCCCAAGATTTGTGAGAGTGTTGGGTCAAGATTGCTGTCAGTGTCCTGCATATGACTGATCACCGTGTGCAGAACATAATCACTTAAGCCATTCCAACTGCATGACATTAAGGTCTTGGGTACTTTAATTTGGATACTTATGCTAAGGGATTTATGTTTATGTTTTAATTTATGTTTAAATTAATTGTATTAGGAAAAAATGTTCACACCAAAGAAAATACTTTGTTTTGGAAAAGTACTGCCTGGGTGTCAATCCTTTGAGTGGAAGGCTGTATCTGTGTCCTTTAGTGTGGATCAGTGGACGCAGTCTTAGGGTCAGGAGTGGTATAGTGGTCAGAGGGGGCTTATCATAAGTGATCGAACAACTGCGCTAGGTCCCACTGTTTTCAGGGAAACAGAATTGGGCACAGAGGGTGGAGACCAAGGGAGGCAGATTCTGTCCTGAGGAAGCAAGCTGTTTTCAGTGAAAGAGGTCTGGGCCTGTAACAGGGTGATTACCCCGCTCCTGATATAAAAGGCTGAAGAGCAGCTGAAGGAGGCTGGCCAGGTAGTTGGCCCCAGCTGTGGCCAGCTCAATCAGGGTCCAGCTGGCCATTATAAGAGGGCTGGGAGTCAGGAGCTGGAGGAATCTTACTCTAGCCCTGGAGTAGGAAGGGCTAGCTGCCTGGAGCAAGGTACCTGAAGCAGAGCAGTGCTAGGGAAGGGCAAAGGGAGCTGGGGATCTCCAGCCTGATAAATTCCCAGGCTGCAGGCCTTGGTGAAGGCCTACAGAGGTACTGGGGCTGCAGAGGGGCAGCCTGAGGACAGGCAAAGGCAGCAGGTCCTAACCCATTGCCAATGATGAGTGGCTATTACACTGTAGTCTACCCAGTGAGCGGGGGTTAGATGATGACTGGCAGTAGCCACTGAGGCAAAGTGAGTTTAGAGGGTTAGGGGTTACCCTAGGAGGGGAAACCCAAAGTGAGGGGGTACTGCTGGGCAGAACCCTAAGTTAAAGGGCACTGGGGTCTGGGAGGGACATGGGGCCAGTGGCAGGTGAGACACCAGCTGGCAGAGGGCACTCTGAAGCTGGTGAAGAGCTAATTCCCAAGAGGACCAGCAGGAGGCGCTGCAGCAGTAAGTCTCAACCTCACTACAGGGCCCCAAAGGAAGGCAGATTCTATCCTGGGGAAACAGGAGTTAACAGGAAAAAACAAACAACCAGAAACAGTTGTAGTCAAACGGACAACCATAGCCTGTGTAAGGATCAGTAGAAGGCAGTCTGCCACTGCCCTTGTCATGAAATGGTTGTAGCTGTAAGCACAGCTTTGCAGGTTGAAAGGGTGGCGATTAATGGTCACAACCTAAATTTCTGCCCCTTTCATCTTACAAAAACAGATAAGTGAGTCAGGTAAAGGGAATCTCTGCTAAGTCCAGGAAGGGGCAATAGATGAGCTATTGTGTGGGGTACCCTGGGTCTGTCTTAGGGGGTAACAGTTCAGGGAAGGTAACAATCTGGAAGTTACCTATACGAACATATATATGTATTAAACAAAAGGTTCATGTGGCCATCTTCTCATGTTTTCCCTCCTGTTTAGATACGGCTAAGTCATCCAATCATGGAACGGAACCAATACTACATGACTCATGTCACCTCTGACTTCACACATAATGAGTAGATAAGAGTCCAAAACGTAGCTGAAACAAATAGATTACAAAGCTACCTGTTGATTGAAATAATTCTGTAAGTATTTGTCTAACAGTTGCAAATAATGAAACTATTAATAAAAAAAGTCTGTTCATAGATAATTTAGGAATGGAAATATGCATTGGATAAATTAGTCACCAAATAGTTTACCTCGATCTGTTGCTGAGATATGTGAAATACTCTCCCAATCAGGATAGCAGGGACTGAGGACACCATCCAACTCTCATCTATAGAAACGGACTGGGAAACAACACAAAGGAAGTGTTGTTAGGAGATTTTATATAGATCTAAACACACACTTATCTTGTGAGTGTAAAAATCCTAGGTGATCCAAGAGGTTAATATTATAGATGAATAGGATTTACACAATTATCTATGTAGTTCGTAACTTTCTAAATCCATCAAAGACAATATTGATTTCTTTTGGTTTTGGAGTAAAATAAGTGTGTTTATGGAAATAATAATCAAAGTTATTGAAGCTGTAATAGCAAGTAGAAGAACCAAAATATATGTATTAAAAATAGGCTTAGCTATATGTCTTATGCATTAAGTGTAAAGGGCTTAGAAAGAGTCCCAGTAGAAGTTAAGATAAGCTAGCATGAGTATTATATGCTTGACCTAAGGTTATAAAATTTAGCATTATATATCTTGTGATACTTTAGTCATTCATTGTGTGATAAACAAGTAAACCACAAACATACATATGGTAACATCTTAGGGTACTTTAGCAATAAGCTAATCATGAAGGTAACTGCACTGACAGATCAAAACTATTGGGATATTAATTGATGCAAGTGAGGTCGGAAGTTTAACTATAGTTAGTCAGAATGCCACACATGGGCAGGGACTGAAACCAGATCAAATGTGGTCCCAGACATGCGTGGGTCAAATAGGAAAAGCTGTATAAAAGATGTGCTTATCCAATCAAAAGAGACTATCTGGGAGAAGTTTCAGAGTAGCAACCGTGTTAGTCTCTATTCGCAAAAAGAAAAGGAGTACTAGTGGCACCTTAGAGACTAACCAATTTATTTGAGCATAAGCTTTTGTGAGCTACAGCTCACTTCATCGGAGAAGCAAACAGGAAATTAAGCAACAGAGATAAGGTACCTTAAAGGAACAATGAAGAAAGCTATTAATTAGGAACTGTCCCTGCCTAGCTCTAACCAATCTAGCTAGGTTTAGTCTTCCCAGACCCAAATCTAGAATCAAAGCGAATACTAAACCATTAAAGGACCTGAGGCCTAGAAAAGAAGGGGCATTGAGTGGGCAGTAGTGGCTAGACATAAGCCTCTGACAGAGAAATATATAATATGCTGTCTCTGTCTCCCACCCCAAGAGTAGGAATGGCTAGGCTAAATGGAACTTACTCAGCACTTGCAAAGAAAGAATAAAGTGTAAGTAGGAACCAGGCATACAGGCTTTTTGTTGTTTTGTCCCTTTTGCCTGCTTGCTATGTAATTTCGGTGAATAAATAATGTTTTGTTTTGAAGAAACTGTCTTTGAGTCACTGTAACCAGAAGTTGGTTACAGATGCCTAGAGGAAAAGGGCTTACGGGTTCCAAATGCTTTTGGGCCTGTTGTGTCAATGTGGTTGGTAAACAGGGAGCTTGCCATCCAGATATCAAGTAAAAGAAAAAAAAGTTGGACCACATGGTTCCCTACTTGACACAAAGAAAGAAGGAAAGCCTGTCACCTGAAGGGTGCACATGAGAGGAACTAAAAGCAAAATTCACCCTGCAACTGTGACACAGAGTAGTTGTAAACGTTTTGAGGATCATATGGATGAAAGGCAGCAGTAATTGTAAAGTTATTCTTATTTACAAAATTGAGATGCAGTATTATTTGTATTCCAGTAGTACCTAGATGCCCCAATGTGGGCTCCATTGTGCTTGATACTATACACATGAACAAACAAGACTAAGGAGCTTAATATATACATAAATTATTTAGATGGTATAAATAGTAAATTTATAATCTCACCTACACTGTCCTCATTTCTAATATTTTCCGATTGCCTTATTTAGCATGCAAAAAGTCATTCATCCTTATTTTAATATACTTTTTATAAGTTTTATCCCTTGATTTTTATTCTTTATTTGATTCTTGCTTATCAGATTTAGTCAGGAAGCAAGTCTAAAGAAAAATTGTTTCCAGAATTTAAGATTCCCCAATAAACTATGTAATTAATTACTCCAGAACTACTACTTTTCAGATACACCTCAAGACTTTCCTTAATTTTTTTTAGCTTCTTTGCCTATGAACTCAATTACCCTAATGAAACCTTTTAAAATATACCATGATAAATTGAAGAGGCATTAAAAGTGTTCTATCCAAAAATATTTCAAGCCTCAGTTATCCTATAAAGTTAGAAGTCTTCTTTAACAAGGTATTACACTAAAGGTATATCTTCTAGAAATTATGATTTTTAATGCTTGGCCTTTAATTTGGAGTTTAATCAAACCACTATTAGAAGTTTGAATAGATTCCATTTTGCTATTTTAAACTTATATGCAACATTGTGAAAACAGACAGCAGCCTAATCTTATGTAGGAATTGTGCTCATGAGAATAAGAAGAAAATTGTTTTATGTTCAGGTTCATTTGCCTCCAAAAATCAATTAAGCTGAGTTCTTTCACGCTTAATTTTATTACTTTTACTGAGTCAGACAGTGCTTCCCTTTAACTGAGAAGATCTATCTATCTGAGAACTTTTATGTGAAAAAGAGCTGATGTCTCCAGCTATGCAAGTAAATGGAAACAGTTACTGCAGAAGAATGTTCTTTAAAAATAAGAATATGCAATATATTAACCGCTTAAATATCTGCACTATTTACATTTTGTATAAGGAACCCATCACCATGGTAACTGAATACCTTCCAAAAAAGGCTCCTCAACAAAAATTGGAAAATATCCATTTTGTAGGGCTCTTCCTTTGAGTGAGGTTGGGCTGCTGGATGAGGCACAGGGCTGGGAATTAGGAGATCCCTGTGAGACTTTGGGCAAGTCATTTAGGCCCTGTGCTGCATGGAGAACAAGATGGATGAAACTCCTGAACTCAACTGGAACCCTAGTGACTTCAGTGGAGGCCCACTGTCATGGATCTCAGTGTAAGATTAAAGCCTTAATCTCTCTCTGCCTCAGTTTTAGGTCTCCATCTATGACTTCTGAAGATTTAAACAATAGAAACTGTGTATCAAAAAACCCTCAGGGCTTCCTAACAATTAATTAGGCTTGCAATCACATATGAAAAACAGCAACATACAGCAAACAAAGTAACTCAACTGGCCAATAAATACAAAACAGAAGATGCCCCCTCCACCCTCTCAAGGACCCACTGTGGTAGACAAGCTCTAATACTTTCCCCTACATAACTAGGGCATTGTGAGAATAAATTCATAGATGCTGTTAAGATACTTAGATAATATAGTGACAGGAGTTGGAAAAGTACCTAGAGAAATAGGGCTTTGTTTGATTTTAATATGGGGTTGTTTGGTGGGTTCTTTTGGGGGAAGGCTATAGCAAAAAAGAAAAGGAAGATTTTATTCATTTTGCTTTGAAGACACCAAGATTCATTATCTGCCATACATCTAAATTCTATCTGGTTGTAAAATGTAATTTAGGAAATGTGTCTTCCTGTTGGATCTGTGAGAGGATTTAATTTCATATTCCTCTTCCTGAAGATAATAGCATTAGCCTTTTCTGCAAACTGGCACAAAAAGGTACTTCTCCAGGAGAACCCACATTTACATTGTGGAGTAGACTGTAACACTAAGATTGGACCCTAGCGTGAGCTCTGAAATGCATTATAGGAGGATCCAGGGTGGACTCTCTGTAGTCCATTGTAGACAAAAGGCAGGGCTATATCCACCCTCTTCCCCACCCATTTTGGCTAACAGCTGCAGAGGCACTGTCCAGGAGCTGCCCATGAATTCTGGGGAGCAGAGAAGCATGAATTGAGTCCAGCCCTGTGGCAGAGCTGGTATGTAGGGAAGAGCCACATGGAAGAGAAGACCATGCTTGTTAACAAGCAAGCTTGTTTACTGAGTAAAATAGAAAAAAGGGAAGCATGCTCTAGAAGATTCTTATCTGGAGAATGGACTCAGGGTGTGGTACACAGCAGGCTTACTCCACTGAAAATCTGGAGATAAGCAGACTTTATTTATCAAGCTCCACAACTGGCAATACTGGTTAGTCAGGATGAGAACATCAGCACATCTGACTCTCATAGCGGGTGCTGGGGACCACAGTGACCTAAGCAGGTGAGACATGAGGCAGAGAAAAGGAAGATGAAAACATCTGGGAGAATTTGTTAATCATTGGTGTCCCTCTTTTCACTTGACTCCAAATCATCAACTCTGTCGCCACAGAGGAAGCTGGACTCATCACCTCGTCGAAGCTTGAGACAAACATGTTCTCTCTAGTTTAACAGAGCATCGGGAGAGGCATCAATATCATGTCATACCAAAAGTTTGGGAGGCTGAAGTTTTATCACACCTACACTTCTGGTTATAAACAATAACCTAAAAAAAGACCATTAGGCAATTTAGATCCTCAAAAGGAGATGTAGATATAAATTACATGGGATGATTTTTAATCATGCAAATTTAAAATAAAATGAAAAATTAATTTAAGTGTATGAACTGTGCATGGCTTCAGGCTGCAGTGTGCAAGTAGAAAAGATACAGTGTGCAGTGAATTGTCATAATGGTATAAGTTATCCAAAAGTGACCAGTGATTTTTGGATAGCAAACTTGCAACATGTGAAAGAGACTTAATTTTTAGAGAAGGGTTGCTCATCACTTTTTGAAAATCAGGTCCAATCAAAGCGTCAACTTAGACACACAATCTGTATTTACCGTTGAAAACTTAAGCCTGGATCTTTTTATTTTTAAGTAATAAATATGTTTGCCTGCTTCCAAAACCAGCTCTTTGGCCATTTTTATTTGCTTAATTTTCTAACATCTTGTCTCCATGACAAAGTTGTAGCAACTTAGTTACATCAGTTTTAAAAACTGATCTAGTTTTAAAAAATAAAGCCCTGTATCAGGATTCTCTTAAAAATCAGTTTAAAAAGTGCCTTATCTCAATTTAACTAGTTAAGCTATTAATTATATTGATATAAGGCACCCCAGGGGCTGGCAAATATTCAGATACATCAGTTTCTATGATATTTTAGTTACATTGGTACAACTTTCACATGTAGACAAGGCCTAAGTTTCCATTTGTATCAGACTTTTTTGATGCTTCTCCATGCGAAATCATCTTGTAGAAGACTGTATGTATACAAATATCAACTGGAAATAGAAAATGAAAAGCCATACCTATGTTACCCATTGAAACTGTACACAGTGATAGAATATTATTTTTAAAAGCAGCAACATTGCCAGTTAGAAGATAAAGTTATAAATGTGTACAATTAACTAAGTCTGTAAGAGCTAATTTACAGTGGCCATAAAAACCATGACTTGGTGACTAAATGTCATATTGTAATACATTGGAGAGAAAAGGGGGGTGAGATAATGTCTTTTATTGGACCAACTTCTGTTGGTGAGAGAGATATGTACTGTAATACATGTCATTGTAAAGCAGACAAATTATTGCTAGGGGCAAATCAAAATATAAAGTGATAAAGTCACATTTAATTTATATGTATTGACTTATAAATTTTTTTTCCTAATTTATTAGCCATGCATTACAAATCTGCGCTACTGAAAACAATTATGTAATGCTGTTTATCAAAATATACCAAGCAGATTTCAGAAACAGTAACAGGGATAACTAAAACTAGTGTTAAAATCAAAAAGATGTGGCCTCTGATTCTATATTTGGGTCAGATGCCTTTGCAAACCTGAACTTTCCTTCATAATCTCTGTTACCTCCATCACTCCAAACTCACTTAAAAACACCCCCCCACCACTGGCCTATTTTTCAGAGATAGGAAGCTCCCACAGCTGCCATTGACTTTAATTGCAATCATGTGTTTTCAGCACTTCTGAAAGTCAAGCCCCATGAACCTTTACAGGTGACTTGCCTGTCATTTGAAATTGTTCAGAACTAGAGAGCTCACAGTTTTCTTGAGACCTCACTAAAGTCCTCCAATTTTGTGAAAGTTTTATCTACAAAAGACAATTTTCACTAGGTCACTTTCTGGATCAGCATTTTGCGAAACTCTGACTGCAGCACAGAAAAAGCCAAGTTCTAGGAGCTCATGCCTAATGCGTGTGATGCAGAGAAATGCTAGATACATGGTCTCTTCTTTGGTGCAGCATCATGAAACAAACCTACTAAACACCACTACCTGAGTGTGTCAAGCTGGAACAAGAGCATATGGCATATATGAAGCAACACAATACAGCTAATTCATGAAATGTCTTTTCTCTTGGAATTGTTTGTACAACTCTGGTATTGAATTCTATGAGATTCCAACCAGCTTTATACTACTCTCCCCATAATAAGGTAACACAATGTGTGTGCGTGTGTGTGAGTGAGAAATTTCCCAATACCATTTCTGTGGCATCAATTAGTTTGTCTTTCAGACAGTGGCACTGATGAAACTAATGATGCATGGAGGATTACTGTGCACACATCCTATGCTTTTGACACCACTTCACCTTCACCTTTATTGGCGTCCCGTAAAATATTTAGAAGAAAATTATTAGTGTCATTGCACCCAGTGCACACATAGATCACTAGAAGTTTATTTCATAAACTAAGAGCTGCAGTCCCTATCATTATAATTTTCCTCCACTTTCACTTTTCCCCACTCTGTTAAGAACCAACATTTTCTGCTCACTGATCTTACCTCTTTTCTAAGAAAAGTTTTTTCTTCCTTCACACTATACAGAAGTATCATCCACTTTTCATCAGATGAACATCCTGAAACAGTTTGCAATGATCAATAAGGGCCTAATTTTGCAGACAAGTGCCTTCAACTTCCATCAACAGAGCTAAGTTTCTGTGTACACTCACACTTAGACAGGCCCTGATTTTCCACTGGTGTGTATCACTCAGGTACACCATTAGCTTCAGTAGTCTGACTCTGAGCTACACCTCTAAATGAGGGAGGAAGATGGGAAAGCTGCACAGCCAGGGAATGTAATGTGAAAATTCTCTCCCCTATGTAATAGTATTTATAAACGGTGAGGCTCATGAAACTATTCATGTGTATAAAGTTAATAGTGTATTTAAGGATTTTCTTTGCTCAATCAGTGCCATAGAGATCAATCCATATCTTAAGGAAGTCAAATCTTTCCATCAACTTTAATGGGAGCTGTATCAGGCCCTGAAAGAAGATGGGGCTATTTGAATTCTTTTCTTGATTACTGTGGTTTAGAAGGGAAGAAAAAGTAGGAATGCTATTCTGATTTTTTCCTCAATTTTGCTCCACCCACTTAATGTTCTCTCAGCAGCCCACTCATTCTTCATGATTTAACAAACTCTCCACAGGAGCATTAGTTATACCCTCATCATACCCTTCAGTAGTGTGAGTGGCTTTGCTTTCAATCACTTTGATATGGTTACTAGGCTCAAAACAATACAAAAAATTACAGACTTAGGAAGAGAAAAGCAGTTATCAGCAAGTCCTTATTCCTGGTCAGAGATAAATTTCCAGACACAAGGCTGCATTCTTTCTTTGTGTTGTGTTGTGTTGTGACCCAAAGTCAGACAGGACAACTTTCCAGTTGTTCAGAACGAAGTCAATGGCTGGAAGAAGTGACAGCCCCTCGAATTGGAATACGATGATGCAAGAGGCTACTGAAGGCATGTTCTGAAGAGTGTAAGTGCTCCCTCAGTTCTTGAACTCTCTTTGTTGAGGTATGAAATCTACTGAAACATTTGACAGTTAAACCTTCATCATCATAGGTGAGAACTTGTCATGTGCTGCACAATATAGACAGATATTCATACAATGGCTGGGCTTTCACAATGATGAAGATGGAATGTTGCTGCATTCTGTAGTTTAGTGATGTCCTGTCAGGAGCACATGCAGCTGTATTACCCTGTTGTGAATATCTCTCCCAGTTTTGATGAAATCTTTATAGAAATTGTATCTTCATTTTTCACCTCCATGATCAGAGAAATCCAGGTAACCTCCACATTGTTCATTATCTTTTTGAAAATCATTGAACTGTGACATTTCCTTTCACTTGACAATTCACTAGCAATTAAAAATTGCTTATTCTTTTCCAAGGCCCATAGCTTCAATGGAAAGCCAACACACTGCTCTTATACTTTGCACAGTCGCTGTGAATTCTCTTACTAACTGGGTTAAAAGCTTCATGGCAGAATCTAATAAGTAACTGTGGGGACAACACATACCATGATACACTCATACAACTTCAGCTGCTGCTCTGGTCCTCTTGAGTGGAGTGTAATAGAGGACCTTTTAGCAATGTGTGTGCTCTTGGCTTTTAATGGCAATGGTCTGCTTCTGTTTATCTGATTTATTTTTGTCTGTCTTTCTTTTCTTTTTTTTTGCGACAGAACCAATGCAGAAAACACTGCTGGATCCAGACTAGAGTTGGGAGGGAAAAAAAGTCTAATAGTTTAAAACTATTTTCGAATCAGTGTTCAGTTTTCCCAAAAGTTTCATCTAAACACAAAAAAACACAAAGCGCTTTGTTAATTTTGAAACTAAATGTTTCATTTCAACTCCAAATTTTTCATTCTGATTTCGGGCATTTTTACAAAGCAAAGGAGAGGAACTTGCTTATACTCTTTAGCCAAATTGTTAGGGTACTCACTTGGGGTGTGAGAAACGCAGGTTCAATTCCCCTTCTTCCAGATTTAGAGAAAGGATTTGAACTTGGGTCTCCCTTCTTTGCAGAGGAGTACCTTAACCAGCCAGGCATGGGATAATCCACCGTAGACCTCTCTCAATCTCTTCTGTTGAAGCTGTTCCATGGATGTCTAAATAATTTAATAGTCATTGGAGCAGGGATTGGATCTGGGTCTCCCACATCCTGTGAGCCGACCCTGACCAGCAGGCAATCACGTCATTCTCAGGCTTTTTCCTGGCCCAATTATTATTCATTGTCATTCATAATAGCAATTCACAGTAAGTGAATTTTATGAATCAGCATTTTATTAACCAAATCTTCTTTGTCTTTAGTCAAAATACCCAAAATTGAAATTCAATTCCAACATGTAAGAAAGCATTCTGTTTTGGCCTCATCCATTTAGTTGCGACCCAACCTGTTTGGTTTTTTTGGATAGCGAGTCACTGAAAAATTTCAAAACTTTCATTTTTGGCTCAACCCGAAACAAATCTTGTGTTTTGATTTTTCAGAATTGCCAGCAAACTAAAAAATCCAACTATTTGCCCAGCTCTAATTGATACCTTTTGCCCTCCCACAATCACAACACTGAGATAGCAGTGATTTGAACTCTGAATACGTCATCCTTTCATTTCTTTCTTAAGCATCAAGATTTTTATTAATATTCTCTCAACATTACAGTCATGTTCCTAACTTTCTATGTTAAACATAAGCTCCCCAAAGATCAGGACACACCAATTCAAAGCACCACCAGACCCTGCCAGAACAGATGCAAAACCTGCAGAGATATCTCCACTGCTACAGTGATCAATACCCCCCACAACACACCTTTCAAGATCCATGCACATGCCTATCACAACACGTGGTGTACCTCATCTAGTGCACTAAATGCCCCAACAACAACATGCCCCTCCTATGTAGGAGGCACCAGACAATCACTATGCTCTCGAATAAACTCGCACAGGAAAATGATAAGACAAAAACACCACATCACCTGTGGGTGAAAATTTTCACAAAGTGATCACTTTATATCTGACCTATGAGTCCTCATCCTCAATGGAAACTTGCTCAACACTTTTGAAAGATGAGCCTGAGAGCTTAAATTCATAACTTTGCTAGACACTAAAAATCATGGTCTCAGTGAAGATATTGGATGGATGATTTATTACAACAGTCTGTAACCCACTAACTCCCCTTTTTGTCCGATAACTACAGGGGTGTTAATGGACCACTTCACCTTGAATGGTCCCTTAGAATATGTGCCAACTACTTATGCTAAACTATCTGTTTGATCCTGTATTTAGCTGTGACACTCTGAGTACCTTTCCCAGACTTGAAGAACGGCTCTGTCTATCTCGACAGCTTGTCTTTCTCACCAACAGAAGTTGGTCCAACAGAAGATATTACCTCACCCACCTTGTCTATGTTAAACATAAACAGCCGAGAGCAGGTTCCAGGGCAGTCTCCCAAACCTTCCTATCTGTGCTGCCAATGTTCCTAGTTCAATCCCCAGTAGCTAGGAAGCCTCTAAAAATTGCTTGTGTTAAGAGAAAGGTTCCTCCATTCTGCCCCTCCAACCCTGTATTATAAAAAGGGGAGGGGTGGAACTGGAATTAGTGTGCCGAGAACCAACCCGTCTTCTGATGAAGAGCTGGAAACAACAGTGCTGGGGGACAGCATAGCTAACAACAGCCCCATTTACAGGATCCCCAGCCTACAATGAGCCAAGTCAGGAAACACAGACTGCGTTGTGAGAGAGAGAAGCAGGGCAGGTCTGGTACATTGTGTTCAAACAACCCAAAGTGCAATAGATTGTGTTTGTAAATACATAGTGTCACACTGGTAAACCAGGTGCCAGCTCTGGCCAAGGCCATAGGCGCTAACTAAGAACTGACAATCCCATAGCTGGTAACCAAATCAGTTCACCTTTATGTTAGTTTTGTTCAAAATAGGTTTTAGTCATAGAAGAATGTTTTTAGTGTTTAGACGCTATGAAATGCTTGTAAGGTACTGCATGCATTAGTCTCACTTGTAATGTCAGTATTGTATGCTACAAGGTAAAATATGTTTGTTTTATAATTGTAAAAATTCTTGTTCTGAACTTGTGAACTCAGACAGGAAGAGTGGTTCCTCTCGCCCATCAAGGAGGACTATCAAGCCATAATGGTCCATCTAGGACAAAAAGTTTGCTAATTGACCTATCCACCCATGAAGAAGTTACGAGCAGCAACCCTAGTTCCATCAGTTGGAACTCTGGGAGAACATCGTATAAAGATGCTCACAAAAAGAAATGTTTCAGAGTAGCAGCCGTGTTAGTCTGTATCCATAAAAAAGAAAAGGAATACTTGTGGCACCTTAGAGAGTAACAAATTTATTTGAGCATAAGCTTTCGTGAGCTACAGCTCACTTCATCGGATGCATGCAGTGGAAAATACAGTGGGGAGATTTTATATACACAAAGAACATGAAACAATGGGTATTACCATACACACTGCAATGAGAGTGATCAGGTAAGGTGAGCTATTACCAGTCCTTGCTTACAGACAGTTCCCCAGCCACACACCACAGAACAAAAACACTAACCCAGGAACCTATCCTTTCAACAAAGCCCATTGCCAACTGTGTCCACATGTCTATTCAGGTGACACCATCATAGGGCCTAATCACATCAGCCACACGATCAGAGGCTCGTTCACCTGCACATGTACCAATGTGATATGTGCCAGCAATGCCCCTCTGCCATGTACATTGGCCAAACCGGAGAGTCTCTACATAAAAGAATAAATGGACACAAATCAGACGTCAAGAATTGTGACATTCAAAAACCAGTCGGAGAACACTTCAATCTCTCTGGTCACTCGATTACAGACCTAGAAGTCGCAATATCACAACAAAAAAACTTCAAAAACAGACTCCAACGAGAAACCTTTGAATTGGAATTAATTTGCAAATTGGATACAATTAACTTAGGCTTGAATAAAGACTGGGAGTGGATGTGTCATTACACAAAGTAAAACTATTTCCCCATGTTTATTTCCTTACCCCCCACCCCCGTTCCTTACACGGTCTTGTCAACTGCTGGAAATGGCCCACCTTGATTATCATTACAAAAGGTTTTTTTTCTCTCCTGGTAATAGCTCACCTTACCTGATCACTCTCGTTACAGTGTGTATGGTAACACCCATTGTTTCATGTTTTCTGTGTATATAAAATCTCCCCACTGTATTTTCCACTGCATGCATCCCAATGAAGTAAGCTGTAGCTCACAAAAGCTTATGCTCAAATAAATTTGCTCATCTCTAAGGTCCCACAAGTACTCCTTTTCTTTTTACAAAAAGAAATGTTTCTCTCATTGCTGTTTCAACTCTCATAGGGACACAGACACTAAACTAAGGCAGAGATCCCTAGAGGTTAGCCCTCAAGTCCACCATGAAAGACATTTTTGAATTTACAGATCATTACATCTCTATCATCTTTAGGCATCATAGATGGCAACTCGTTTGTGTGTACATTCTTGTTTGCTTTAATCTGTAAATAATTCTCTCCTTTATTTTTCCTAGTTAATAAACCTTTAGATCATTCATTACAGGACTGGCTAAAGGCATTGTCTTTGGTGTAAGCACTAGGGTACCAGTTGATCTGGGGTAAGTGACTGGTCACTTGGGACTGGAAAGCAACCTGAATACTTTGTGATTTTTGGTGTAAGTGGCCCTTTATCAGTAAGTGCACATTGCCTGGGTTGCAAAATGTAAATAGTGCAGATAGACTGGAGAGCCTAAGGGGACTGTCTGTGACTCCAAGGTATGACTATTATAGTAATCCAGAAGTTCACATTTGTTACTGGCTTGGTGAAATCAAATTACAAAATATACCACCAGTTTGGGATGTCTTTCCTTTTTTGACAGTCTGCCCTGAGGCAGGCATTCACAGTCATGAACCACTTCACACAGCGGGACACATAACTCATATTCATTTTGTAACCAGGAAACCCCTGGTGAGCCATGATGACTGCAGTTGAAGGAAAGGAACTGAGAGATGTGTCAGTTCTTTAAAAGAGGTATATTGATATTTATTTTATCAGCATCTACACTTGTTTATTTTAGTCCCATTTCCCCATAAGCTCTCTGAAGCCAAACTATGTTCAATTTTTTTTCTGCCTGGGAAGTCCAGAGTTTTTATAGGTAGGCAGCCTCCAGCCTGGGCCTGGCCTGTTCCAAATTCCGTACCTTTTTTACCAAGACATTGCTTCTTCTCAGATGTCAATCTGCCAATGACTTCAGGGCTTTGCTCTCTGCACCAGTTTGCCCCACAGCAACTCTTAAGACACGCACACTTTTTTCTGGTGTTGCCTCTCTTCTTCCTCCTCATTCCTGGAGTGAACTGGGCCTATATTATACAGGCCCCAGACCATTCCCACTTCAGCAGGTGTTGCTAAGGGTTAATAGTTAATTGGAACCAGCTGAACCCTAAACTCATTCTAATACCTGGGGTAGTCTAGTATTTTGAAATGTGTTTTGCAAATGTTTTACTTTCATGACCTGAAATTATAAGTGAATAATCTCATTACTTGATTTTTCTTATGCTACATGTGGAAGAAGGTACCACAAAAATGCATGTTTTATAGCACAACTCCTGTAGTTTAGGTTACAAAACTGTGTGTTTTAAACTTTTGTTTCCACACATTTCTTCTTGAAATATTCATCTTTTGGGTTGACACCACCCATTCTTGGTTTAAGACCAAGGGTGATTTATTTTTATTTGTTTTAGTTTGCAAAATTGAGCAAAGTCATTTTAGTCAAAAACACCTCTCCCATTAAAAAAAAAAAATCTCAATTTAACAATCAGGGTGGCTACATTTTAATTAATTTATATATTGCTATGGGGCTAGGTAAAAGAAGGAAAATGCTGTTCCATCTCTCCTTAGTGCCCACATTCAATCTCTGCTTTGTACCCCACCATGATTCCTCAAGAGTGTAAAAGAGAAGGATTAAGCAATAAATTTTGTACATAAAAATGATCACTCCTATAAATTACACAATTACTATATCACGTGGCACTAATAAAAAATTATTTGGCTTTTTAGCATATTCTAGTTTCAGTAAAAATTAATGAAATCAAAATTTATTAATTGAAATAATTGTTAATTTTTATGTCTTTTTTGACTTCAATATATTACTAGTTGTACAAAAGAAAATAATTGTGCAATTAGTGATGGATTTGTCATTCTCATAAGTAATTATTATACTGCACTTAGATGCAGTTGAATAAAGTATGGGGGGGGTTAAATATAAAAACAACAAGAATTATTTTTTGGGGTTCGTAAATGTTTGTATATATTGAAAAATGAAATTACTGGTACAATGCTGCTATTGCATTGACTTCCTGTTAGTACTCTGTCTGAAGTGTTTTAATAAGGAAAGCTGCAAGCTGAGTGGATTTTTGAGTCGATACATTCACAGGAAGTGTTTTAATATTGGAAGGGTTTGGGGGGGGTTGGATACTCTTACCTACCCTATTATCCTGATTCTGCAATTGGCCATGCAATATGCTTCTAGAATTGGGACCAAAATATATTACAGTATTGTGAAAGGAAGCAGTCAAAAGGGATCATAACTAAGGGGCTAAATCTGCTGTTGTTGCAGTCGTTCATTGGTTCATTAATTTTAGTGGAAGCCGGATCCAACCTTGAAGGGTCAGAGAAATAAATAAAATAAATTAAAAATCCTAAAAACTGGATAGCTCAGTGGTTTGAGCATTGGCCTGCTAAACCCAGGGTTGTGAGTTCAATCCTTGAGGGGGCCATTTAGGGATCTGGGGCAAAAATTGGTGATTGGTCCTGCTTTGAGCAGGGGGTTGGACTAGATGATCTCCTGAGGTCCCTTCCAACCCTGATATTCTATGATTCTATGATACTGTACACATATCTAAACTACAGCTAATTTGGATCTCTTGGGGAGATGGGCAGACCTTGAACTGGAGGGATACACATAGATATCACACTTCCCACCCTGCCTCCCAGTTCTTACTGCTGCTGGTTTACAGGAAAAGTGAGAACAGAGAAAAGGTTTATGTTCACTATCAGTGTGTGTGTGTGCATATGCATATATGTGCGGGAGTGGAATATTTTATTATATACCCATAATCTGAGTTCAAGTGATAAAGTTGGGGAGGATGGGATCCCAGTTCATGCATTTTGATTGAAACCTTGAACAATCCAATGGTTTTAGCAGATTTGGGAGGTTATTTATATACAAAAGTAAAAATGAACAATAAGAGGTGTAAACCCCACACAGATTGAAACTGAACAAGTTTATGCAAAGCCCAGCAAAGCAAAATGCCACATTTCACAAGTTCCAGGGCTGTATCCTGCAAACACTGACTTAGAGGGGTCTGCGGACATGAGAGAAGACATTTCTAGGCATAAGTGTTTGCATGATAAGAGCCCTAATCAGGACTTGAGCTTTGTGCTCCATCAATGAGAGAACATGGGGCTCTGGCTCCACATTGACTCAAAGGGAAAGGCACCATCTATAGAATCACCAACACTATTTTCTGCTTATGGAAAAGTCCTACAGAATGACCGAAAGAATAAGCTCTCCTGCATAAACTGATAATTATATTCCTGCACTAGAATTCAAAAAGATGGTTTTAAAATTTATATCATAAAGCTCTTATTCTTTATTCAATCTGATAGGATTTTAAGAGTAATTTCTATAAAACTATCAGTTTCAGTGCTTTTAAATTCATAGTTTCAGAGCGCGTAGGCCACAAAGGGACCATTTAGTCTGATCTTCTGCATATGACTGCCCTGCACCTTTAAGTGCGTGGGCAGGGGAGAAGATGGGGGTGTTTGGCTGGCTGTCCAAGTGAAGAGAACAGTGCTTTATGGCTGGGGGAAAGGGGGAAGATGAAAACTGCTGCAAAAAGGGGCACTGTGATCACTGACTCATTCTTTGGGAATGCAGGGTTTAAAAAGGGGCAGCTCAGTGCCTCAAGCCTTCCCTTTTAAACAGACCAAGGGGTCCCAGCAATGAAATTTTTGGAAGGACTTGGAGTGAAAAAGAGGGGGAGCTGGTGGAAGCCCCCTACCCCGGGTATGATAAGGTCCCAGCAATGGATTTGCTGGCGGGATCTGGATGGAAAAAGAGGGGAAGCTGGTGAAAGCCCCCCGGGTAATTCTGGAATAAATATGGAGTTACCTGCATTGTACACTGTTATCTGCTGGGTAGTCCCAGACATCTAATAATAACATTGCCGCCTGATTAAACCCATGTCAGATGTCTCCTGTCCTTCTTTCGGCATAGCCAGACAATCATAGGCAATTAAATTTCAGCCCCAGATACCCCTTCTATAATACTTTTCCACATGAGGCAGCAGCACCCAAGCCCTGACAAGGTCTGATCCCTGCTACCTGAAAACAAATGGAAATCACAGCCCGAAGTAAATAGGTTACGTGTATTAGTTTCTGACTGGAAAGCAATGGATTCGGGGACCTAGAGTCCATCAAAGCCAATCTTCAAGAAGTATGTTATGTCAAAATGATGTGTAACAAGAGTTTCTGAGGCCAAGAGGTGTCACAGCAGATATTATTTAAAGATTATTCCTCTAAATAAGTATTTTTACATACATGCTCTCTGATTGACTTTCAAGGAACCTATATGCATACTCCTAATTTTGTTACCCTGAAACTATTTTAATCTGAAGAAAAATAGTATTCTTAAACTGTCACTCTCACAATAGATTATCCTGAATTTCTGCATGTCCTTAGAAAGGAGTCTCTACTCTAACATGGTCACTACACAAATACTTGTATTTTATCCAATGGTTATTTCTAATAAGCTAAACTGCACATGTATTTAGATTGCTTATTCAGTTCAGCACAAAATGTACTGCATAAAATATCACATCTGGAAATAATTTTGGTCCAAAGTTGTTTGTAGAAATAAAAGACTGTTACTTTCATCTTGAAGCAGCATAACTAAGTTTTCTTATTTATTTTATTTTGCAAATGAGGACAAAAAAGGATGAGTTATATAAACTGAAGGATGACATAAGATTATGGCTTTCAGTACCAACCATCAGAGGGCAAGGAAGGGGCCAATTAGTAGAGCAGTGATATGAAGTTTGCACTTTTTCCGTTAACAAATACAGGATTCCAATTTCTCAGTATCCAATTTCACACTGTCTCAGTGTGGCAGCTTTTTTGATCTCTAAGTTTGCGTTAAGAGATATAATGGCTAATTACTGTCAATATCAAAGGCTACACAACTTGGGTAAAGAAAGTGAGATTATGAAGACTTAAGACCAGATCCAAAGTCCACTGAAACCACTGAATGCATCCGATGAAGTGAGCTGTAGCTCACGAAAGCTTATGCTCAAATAAATTGGTTAGTCTCTAAGGTGCTACTAGTACTCCTTTTCTTTTTGCGAATACAGACTAACACGGCTGCTACTCTGAAACCTGAAACCAATGAGTTCTTCCACTGACTTCAGTATGTGTCAGATCAGGCCCTTGAACTCAAGTATTTCACATTCTTCTAATGTTCATCTAAACTTTAAGAACACTCAGAGGACCAAACGTTTTGTCATAATAGAGAGCTAGGCTGGTTTACATGAAATGCAAACTGATGAGAGGGAAAAGGGTCTAAAAACTTTGTTAATCTTCACTGGAGTAGAAAACCAAAGTGCTATTTGGTATTCATGAGGACAATTAATTGAGGAGAAACTTTTGGTTCAGGAAAGTAGTATTTAGGGGGAGGGATTCAGATACTTGGAAGATCATGCCAGCTTTCCTTTAATTATTGAGGAATTAGAACAACAAACCTGGCAGGTTGCTAGCTGGACTTAGCCCAGGCAGATGGCACTACACCATATAAACCAGTTTTGGGGAAAAGTCTGCTACCATATGCTAGAGTCAGTTCAGACTAAGCTAATTAGTTCTTATTGTACTGAGAGACTATTCTCCATGAAATCTCTTATGGACAGGTCACAGTTACAGACTAGCAAAAGGGAGAAGGGAAAAAAGAGATAAAAATCCAAATGGTTGTATACTTTCAGTGAGCTTGTTTACTCCAGTCAAAAATAAAGGTCAGAATGGTAAACTATTACGAATAACCTTTCAGCTCAATCCCCATAGTACTAACATTCCTAAACCCTGTTTGGAAAATAAAAATTGAATGTTGTAATTAATTACATGCTGGTTCTCCTCCACCTCCCTGCCCCCCCCCCCCCCCGCACCTTTCTCTCCCAGCTGTGGTAGCAAGAAATGCATAAAGAAGATCAGGGAATTGAACAATAATCAGTTAAACTACATAAATTGCAAAAGAACTTGCAACAGTCATTTAAGAAAGTTTAATACTTTGACACTAAGAGGAACAATGACAAGACTTGATGCGTAGATACTGTTAGCTGAAAAAATACCTTAGTATCCAGTATTCTCAGTCTTGGCTCTTTTTCCAGGCAAACATAAAAGTGGATGCCAGTTTCCCCAGGCTCTTCCCTGCAAGAATAAGATGAATACAGACACCTTTTAAAAAAGTAAGCTACCTGGGTGTTATATAACCATTTATCTGCAAATACTATGGCACTCTCAGTGTATCTGTCACTGCCTTGCCCTGTGACTGGACATGATTCTCAGGAGTAATATTTTTTGTCCTGTCTACTGAAATAGGCCATCACTGTGCTTTACAAATATTTAATCTCACAGGAGCCCTGTTTGGCAGGTACTTTAAATATCACTATACGCAGAGTCCAGATGGCTAAACTAACATACTAGGAAGCTAAGTGTCTTCCCAATGTCACACAGAAAGTCGATGACTGCAGGGAATAGTACCCAGGAGTCCCAACTCCCAATGAAATCCTTAGATAAAAGATGCTGTGCTAAGATTTTTCATAGAATTATATATTTCATACCATCATATATCTTTTTCACTTTGGTCCATCAGTGCTTTCTGACATCTCATCAATGCCTTCAAATGATGCTGTAACTAAGTAGTGATTCTTGTAAACAGGTGATGAACTATAGAGATCTTCTATAGGTAAATCATTCCTTAAATACTTTTGCTTATTGGGGTTGGTGACATATTTTTTAAAAAATAAAATATTGACATGAACCTTCACCCAAAATCTGAATCAGTCCTGATCCAAGTATTTTTTGATGTTGGAAAAAAGATGGATCAAGTTTTTCCCCTAATGGTTTTTGCTGATCTTTGTTCATAGGCTCTAGCTTGATATGAACGACCAGAAACCTTAAAAGTAACTCTGCTTTCATGAGATTTCTACTGCAATGTTGCATGTTCAAGTGACTCAGGATCATTCTGAAAAGGGAGTGTGCACTAAGATAAGTACTGTTCTTTTGGGGACTTTTCCAATCTGAACTTCTGAAATGTTTGAAATTCTGCCATCACTAGTTAGATACCACTCATCTCTGGGAGTTATCTACTGAGTGCTAACATTAGAACATATCTTACCACACAAACCTAGTGAGCAAGAGCCTTTGTTCTTGCAGGGGGTCTTAAAATTTACCACTTTGCCTCTTATACATTGTGGTGATACTTCCTTCAATTCAGGAGGACTATACAACTCCTTCTCTAGAGCCTAACAATGTGACCAATGACTGTTATTGTGGAATGCAATGAGGTGTTCCCTCTCCCAAACCTAAGCATACATCGGCCTCTCCTTGTTTATGGAGACTGGCAGATGTTCATAACTGGAATTTGGATCCACCATTCACTTGATTCTAATTGTTGTCCTTTGCAAAGAAATGGCATTGCACCTCACTAATCACTGTCTGCCTTTGAAATTTCTACCAAACTGGAACCTCAGCAACATGACATTGGAATGGACCATTTATCCAGTAAGAAAGCTGAAAAATTAGTACTAGCATTCACATCAAAATAGCTTATTGTCAGAGTTTAAAGTATAAGGCTTGAGGAAATTTGTGTAATGTTCTTCAGCATCCATCACCTACAAATTAGTAGTAACATACAGTTAAAAACTTCCAACATATACAATTTGTTAAGGCCAGAATTTCAGAAGATCCTCTCTAAGCTCTGAATCAATCCAATAACTTCTGCTTGAGCTATAGCATATCTTTCAGAAATAGATCCAGTCTTTAAAGACTACAAATGATGGACAGCCCATCAGGTCTCTAAGTAAAATGTTCCAGTGGACAATTGTTCTCAGAGTTATTTGTTGCCTAAATTTGTGTTGCTTCAGCAGCCAATCATTGGATTTTGTTGTGCTTTTTTTCTGCTAGATCAAAAAGCCAGAAAAGAGTTAGAAATCTCTTCCTCAATAAAGGAATAATGTCAGGGACTTGTAAATGTTTTTTATATAAACACTAATGCCAGGGATTGTCTACTGATCCCTGCCTGGTTTCAAAGCCATCAAAAAATGTCAAAGTCAGACAAAAGTACTTCCCAAATCTCTACTGCCCAGGTGTTAGATACATCAACCCTTTGTACTTGACCTTCTTTGTTTCTAGATCTACCTTTGTGAGCCCAAGCCCATCTTTTATACCAATTAATATAGTAAGTAAGATAATCATGCGCCATTCAGTTATACTCTTATAAAAAGTGGGTGTTAGAGAAAGGGAAGGGGTGGGGGGTCTACATGCCAAGAATTGCGTGTGTACTGTGGGCCGATAGGTCTTGCCCCCATGCTCACTTACGTCTATGAGAATCAGGATTAACTCCACTGAAGTCAGCCGTTTAACACTGGTGGGCGGGACAACAGACAATACGACGGCCTAGTATATTGTTCTTCAACATAAAAAAAAACTCACAGAAAAAGTTTGGGATGGTGGTGGCTTGGTGAGATTTTGTTTGCTTGTTTATCCTTCTGTATGCTTATTTAAAAATCATTTCTAGTAGTGACCACGTTACCAGATTTCAAATGACAAAATAGCCAATAAATGTTGAGAATATCATGAAACCTAATGCAAAGATGGCACTATGGTATAGCCATACGTTAGAACTTCAGCCAGACAAGGATATATGCAGATATTGGATTGTAACTGAGCTGCAGACATTATTTAGAAGGAAAGCTTTGAGAGTGATAAACCTTGACAGGCAACAAGAAGGATAACTACTGTGCACTTCTCGGTCTGCTACCCAATAAGAAAAATATGCAGTAATTTAGTCTGACTTTCCTTGCGTCAATGTTATCCATTAGCTAATAGACTTTAATCTTCTGTTAAGAGCACAAGTTTCTTGCAGCACTGGAACAATGATCTGTATCCTGTTCCTGACTTAGTCTTATGTACCCAGCAGCTGTTGCAGCGGAGCTGCAAAGAGCTTAAGTCAGGACAGAATTTAGTCCACTGTGAGTTGCTGGCTTTCTCCACATTGCTAGGTGAATATTTAAGTATTAGTGGTGCTTTGAATTACCATTAATGCAGGAGGAGAATATATATAATATTACATTTTATGGATACCTGTAAGATAGCAAATATGTTTATAATTTTATTACAAATAAAAATGTTAAAGGTTAAGTGCAGTGGGACATGCTGGGATACAGGACGAGGATGGTCACCTACAGATACTTAACCCATCATCTGTTTGCCTCCTTCAGGGTTCCCTGCAGGGGATGATGTGAGTAATGCAAGTCTGTGTTATCTCTATCTCCTTTGCTATATCATAGTGTTTGTGATTTTGTTTGGTTAATTAAATTGATAATAAAAATAAAAAGTATTTGTTTCTAGTATGCTCCTTGGGGCCATCATTCCAATGACAACTTCACTGTTGGAGGCTGAATCCTCTCAGACCACTGCATACTACATTGCCAAATTACAGTTAACTCCCAAACTGCAGATTAGCTACAAATCATAGGAATGTAGGATTGGAAGGGACCTCAAGAAGTCATCAAACCCAGTTCTCTGCACGATGCAGGACTAAGTAAACTTAGACCACCCCAACAGGTGTTTGTCCAGCCTGTTCTTAAAACAGGGGATTCTACAACCTGTCATAAAATGTCAGGCTTGGAAGAGACCTCAGGAGGTCATCTAGTCCAACCCCCTGCTCAAAGCAGGACCAAACCCCAATTTTTGCCCCAGATCCCTAAATGGCCCCCTCCAGGATTGAACTCGCAACCCTGGGTTTAGCAGTCCAATGCTCAAACTACTGAGCTATCGCTCCCCCCGTCTTGGAAGCCTATTTCAGAATTTACTACCCTTCTAGTTAGAAAGGTTTCCCTAATATCTAGCCTAAATCTTCCTGGATGAAGATTAAGCCCTTTGCGTCTTGTCCCACCTTTTGTGGACAAGCATAATTGATCACTGTCTTCTTTACAACAGCTTTTAACACATTTGAGGACTGTTCTCAGAGTCCACCCCAGTCACCTTTTCTCAAGACTAAATGTGCCCAGTGTTTTATTTAACCTTTCCTCATAGGTCAGGTTTTATCATTTTTGTTGCTGTCCTCTGGACTTTCCAATTTACCAACATCTTTCCTAAAGTGCGGCACCCAGAACTAGACATAGTACTCCAGCTGAGGCCTCACCAGTGCTGAGTAGAGTTGGGCAATTACCTCCCATGTCTTATATAAAATACTCTTGTTCATACACCACAGAATTATATTTGCCTTTTTCACAACGACATCACTTTGTTGACTCATAGTCAATTTGTGATCCACTGTAAGCCACAGATATTTTTTCAGCTGTACTACAAGCTAGCCCATTATTCCCCATTTTGTAGTTGTGCATTGGATTTTTTCCTTCCTAAGTGATGTATTTTGCACTTGTCTTTGCTGAATTTTGTCTGGTTGAATTCAGACCAATTCTCCAATTTGTCAAGATTCATGTGGGACTGTGTGAAAAGCCTTACTAAAATCAAGATATATTATATCTACTATAACCCCACATCCACTGGGCCAGTAACCCTGGTTTGGCATGTTTGTTCTTGGCAAATCCCTGCTGGCTATTACTTATAACCCTATTATTCTCTAGGTGCTTACAAAATGATTGTTTAATAATTTGTTCCAATATCTTTTCAGGTATCAAAGTTAAGCTGATGCCAATCATTCCTCTTTGCTCCCCTTTTTAAAGACAGATACGATTGTTGCCCTTCTCCAGTCCTCTGGGACCTCACCTATCCTCCATGAGTTCTCAAAGATAATTACTCATGGTTCCAAGATTGCTTCAGCTAGTTCATTAAGTACCCGAGTATGAATTTCATCAGGCGCTGCTGACTTGAATACATCTAACTTATTAAAATATTCTTTAACCCATTCTTTCCCTATTTTGGCTTGCATTCCTTCTGCCTTGTTATTATTAATTGTACTGAGTTTCTGGTCACCACTAATATTTTTGTCCTTATTTTTATTTCCACTTTCTGTAGGATTCCTTTCTGATTTTAAGGTAATTGAGGAGCTCCTGATGGAGACCTATTGGCCTCTTACTATTCTTCCTGTCTTTCCTTCACATCAGCATAGTTTGATGTTATGCATTTAACATTGCCTCTTTAAGAAACTGCCAGCTCTCCTAGACTCCTTTTCCCCTTAGATTTTCTTCCAGAGGGACCTTACCTACCAGTTCTCTGAGTTTGTTAAAGTCTGCTTTTTTTAAGTCCATTATCCTTACTCTGCTACTCTCACTCCTTCCTTTCCTTCGAATCATTAAATCTATCATATCACAATCACTTTCACCCAAATTGCCTTCCACCTTCAGATTTGCTACCAATTCCTCCCTGTTGATCAGAACCAAGTCTAAAATGGCTGCCTCCCTGGTTCCTTCCTCTACTTTCTAAAACAAAATATTGTCCTCAAAATATTCTAAGAACGTATTGGAAATTTTGTGTTTTGCTGTATTACTTTTCAAACAGATTCCTGGGTAATTAAAATCCCGCATTACTACCAGGTCTTGTGTTCTGGATATTTCTGTTATGTGGTATAAAAATGCCTCATCCATTTTATCTTCCTGATTTGGTGAGCTTTAGTAGACCCCTTACCATGACATCACCTCTATTTGTTACACCTTTTATCTTTACCCAGAGACTTCAACTGGTCTGCCTCTCACCTCCTTCTGGACCCCGGAACAAGTGTATATATTCTTGATGTATAATGCAACACCTCCTCCTTTTCCCCCCTGCTTGTCCTTCCTGAACAAGCTATACACCTCTACACTAATATTCCTGTGGCCTTTCCTTTTGGATGTGTCCCTTGCCACCATTAGCCATGCTTTTGTTACTATTGCAATGTGCTCTACACAGGGCCAAGCCTTAAAACCAATTGCAGATTGAAGCTAGTACAGTACACAACAGCTCGCTTATTGAATGGAGCCTCAGATAGGGAATGTATGACACAAGCACTCCAGAATCTTCAGGAGTAGAGAAGGGTTTTTCTGAGAAACTGGTGTTGATGTTCCCCAAATTGAGACTTTTTTTATATACCTGGAGAGAAGGGATAAAGGACTGGGAAGCTATTCCTTTAAATTGAAACCATTATTTAATGCCATAACAAGAAAGGCCACTTGCTAAAAGTGTTTGTTAATTTTTGTTTCTGAAAAAAATATTGACAGTATAGCACTGTATTCATCTTGTGTAATTTGAATACAATGAATTGGAGATCCAGGGACATCACCCCTGTGAAAAATGTATTCCAACGGCCAAAAACTGGGATGCAACTGTAGCTCTTCTATATACTGAAAACCTCGGTGAGACCCAGAGATAAGTTATTAAGGAGACAGGCAGTACCCAGAGAAGAGGTGAACTCTAACAGAAGCAGAAGAGTCACTCATCATCCCTTCCGTTTGATGGAAAATTTTAAACAAGGGGTTCCTGGGAGCCACCAAAATCTACCTTCAGCACCTCATTGAGTACAAGGAATATATCAAACAGACAAATGGAGTTAAAGAGGGGTAAATGCTCAGCTGGTTGGGATATAGTGGACTTCTACTAATGACCAAGGCCAGCATGCTTACTATATGGAATGCAGAGGAGAAGGAAGGGCAAATTGGTTATTTGTCTTTTGAATGTTAATATTTATCTCCATTTGTGTTTTTCCTCAGGCTATTTTGAATGTCATAAGGAATTAAAGATACAGTGTGCGTTCAAGAGAAACACACTAAAATAATGTTATATATTTTCTTCTTGTCTGACAGGTTTATTCTTGCTTACATAAGAAAATGGACAACAACATGTAAATAAGGAATAATTTGGAATCAACTTATGCATGACCTCATCTGAGACAGAAAGTAATTCTGGCTTTTCTACCAGTGTTTTCCTAAAAATATCATTTTTTCAAGGGAAACTGCTTAGCATACAGAACAAATTCAGGATTTCTAGATGGAGACTTTCGTTTGCATCATGAAAAGCTACAAGATTTACTGCCCCCTTTACTGTATGGAACATCCAAGGGCAGATTGCTTGCAGTTGTACTTTGGTGCTGACATTGTTTTATGATTTCTCCTTTCTCCTGTCCATCTGCATTTCTGCTCTCATGTACTTCCTGCTCCTGTACTGTGTATTGCAGTTTTCTCTCCACTGCTGAAGGCTATAAGCTTCTCTCCACAAATTCAGGTCACTATACTTACAGATACTGTAGCTATGACTCCCAACTTGAGTTATTCCTTTCAGCGATGACAAATGCTGCATGATGAGTAGGATGTACTCTTTCTTGTGATTTTAAATTTGCCATTGAGGTGGTTGGGATGGAGTTATGGAACTTTATAAAGCATACTTTTCACAGGAATCATTTAATTTGTATCACCACTACCCCCAGCAGCTTTCAGCCACTTTGTAGGTCTGAAATGTCAGATCCCATGCTCTGAGGGTTGAAAGGCATCTTCCTCATTAATATAACAGTTACAAAATAGGAGAGCTCAGTTAGCTGATCCTCATTTTTATGTATGGGCAAACTGAGGCACTGAGCCTCAGTTATGTGACACGATTAAGGCTATACAACAAATCAGTGACAGATGCTGAAACAAAGTCTCCCAGTTTCCTACTCCATCCACTAGGTCACATGACTTCTACCCATTCAAATGTTTCAATAAGTGGGCCTCAAGGGCCACGAATAACAAATTCTAGGACTTCAAGGCTCAGCTAAAAGTGGCATAATGGTGCGCAGTTGAAGGTGAAGACTCCAACAAAAAGAATTCTGCATTTAAAAGAGACATCAGTAAAACGCCTGAGGGAGTGTAAACATACTGTAGAGTCTGCACATGAAAGATTTACAGTAATAAAAGAGAGCAAGAGGAGGAAAAATGTTACTTATTTTTTTCTTTTTTTAAAATCCTTGAATTTAACTATTGTGTTTCTCTATCTTCTCCCTATTCCTGTCCACAGCACCTTACACTGCTGGTTTCACCCTCTTCTGCACTGGTGTATTAGAAGTAGAAGGTTATAAAAGATTTCTTAGGAACTCAACGGACTCAGAGAGTCAAGTACCTCACTCCTAGTGAGGATGGGACTTTAGAATATGTCTATGTATAGGATACACTGGTTAACTTGAGGTGTAATTTTAAATTGAATTAGTAAACCACCACAAAAATCTGTGTGAACGCTTACGTCTTGCCTACATGAGAATGTTCGTCTTCAACTGTATTTTAAACAAATTCAGTTAAACCAGTGCTTAGCCCTGCATGGACATTCTCATTTCAGTTTAAACCAGGCTTACTGAAATTTAGCTTAAACAGATTCCAAACTAAAATGAAATAAGCCACTGTTAAACTGAAATAAGAATGTCCACACAAGGGAAAACTTGGGCTAACTAAACTTATTCAAAACGCTGTTGAGGTCAAATTGACACAATATTGGTACATTTGTATGTACTCAGGGCCTAAATGGCCTGTTTTCTTATTAAGTTACTTCAACAACAGCATGTCAAAAGCACACTACAGAGCTTTTAGTAGCAGGGTCCAGATGGCCAGCTAGTGTGCGGCAGGCTGGTATGCTGTAGATTCACACCTTTGCTGTGGACTAAGTCTCCATGTTGACAAGTCCCATTTTTCTGTCCTCTCGGAGGATAACACATTTGGGAATCAACAACTTTGACCCACAAAGAGAGGCCCAGAAAATTCCTGAAATAATTCATTTTAATTCCTAATAACCCAGTCTAGCCAAGAGGCATTGATGGAGAATAGGAGCAATGCAGTTCTTCCACAATGGCCTTCGCACCTCTTTGGTGTGTGTGTTTCACTGTCAGTTTGTGATGTTAATGGGAAGAGTATTAATATGGTACCTGTGACAGCAGCTAGGCAGACTGTCATGTTTATTAGCAGATCTTGAAAGCAATTCATGCAAATTACATTCCAGCCTGTCATCTTTGGTAGCAGAGTACACTGATGGGAAGGGAGCCTAGTCTATAGCAATGGCAGTGACAGAGAAGTAAATAGGGAGAGTTCTGTATCAGCCAAAACTGGTACAATGAAGGGAAGGTTAAAGGAGTAGAAAGTGACTTGACACACAAATTAGGTGTAGCTAGCTGCAATGGTTAATAGGGTATGACATCTTCCAGGACTCTAAGTACAGCAGATAAGAGAAGTGCAGTCACACCTCAGCAGTTAATAAGTAAAAACAGGACTGCAGGAACAAAGAAATATGATGGGCTATTAGTAAAAAGAAAACCAGATAATAAATGCAAAGGGATGGTGTGAAAAAATAATCTTTCCTGTTTGAATCTGAAAGATGGCATTTAAAAGAGGACTGCAGAGCACTCCAATGAATCACATTGTTGCAAAATAAAAGTTTGCAAAAGTAAAATGAGATAACACTGATTCAAACACATGGGACCAGACTATGCCGGAGCACATGAGGTGCAAGAGGGCTGAAGGAAACCTCTTGAGCAATGGAACTGCTCAGCTTCATAGTAGCCCACGGAGTGCAAAACAAACCACAGGCGCTGGAGCCATGGCTCAGCCTTCATAAGCACTGGCCACATGCACAGTGCATTACTCCCCAGTTTTGACCATTATTTATATATTGCCATAGGTGTCCGTAGCATTACAGGCAATTACTAGAAGAAAAGTTTCCTGTCCCCAGGAGTTTGCCGGATTCTATCACCATTACTCCTGTTGAGTAGTCCCTTACACCAGGAGTAGTTCCAATTACATGAATGAGACCACCTAAGGAGTAAAGTGTCTCTGGTTCTCAATAAGGATGGGAAAAAATCTGGTCCTATATTAGAATATAAAATGAATGATGACGCTGAGCCATGGAAAAATTTGGTGGGATGAAGTGAAGAGGAGGGACTTAGGAAAACATTTGCATAGTTCTGTCTTTGGGCCAAATTCTGGGTTGATTCACTTACCTCCATAGTTATTAGTACTGATGTTTTCAATACATTTGTAACACTAGCACTTTACAGAATGTGGGTAAACGCTATCACTCCTTCACAGATAAGGAAGCTGAGGCAAACGAGAGGAAGTACAATTTGCCAAGGTCATTCAGCAAAGTTTGTGGGGAAAGTAGAGAACAAAACCCGCCACTCTAATCACTAAACCAGATAAACCACACTGCTTCAATGTCAGTAAAACTTTTGTAGAAGATTTTCCTCCTATAGTGAAATACTATTTCTTCTCATCTCTCAGGCAATATTCCATGAAAAGAACTGATCTTGTTACCATAAAGGCCATATCCTCTCCCAGTGACTGTCACAGAAGTTCCATAAATGGAATGAAGGCAGGATATAGTGCTAAATAATTTAAAACTGCCCAAACACATACTACCCAAGCAAATTAATAGCGCCAAAAACCCACAAAAAAACCTCTTGAATTTTCTTCCTCCTCTCTGCAACATACTTTTCCTTTTTGCATTATTAAGTTTCTCCTTGCAATCAACAAATTTTCATCAGAAAGCAGGTGGAAATGTGTATTTTTTCAAATCAAAAATGTGTTTCGCCTCCTTAGTGTTATTAACAGTTCTCTGAGGAATACACTGAGAATAAACTTATTTAATGTGAGGTTTTTGGCACAAAAGTAGAAGTTCTAGTATGAGGGAAAAAAATCCACATGGATGTAATGTCTATTCCAACAGTCCAAAATAACTGGAAGAGATGGTTGTCAGTAGGACACTATTCCACTCTTTCCATGAGATTGTATGCTCTTAAGGAACAGTAAACAGAGAAGCCTTTTAAAATGTTGTGGGTTTCTCAGAATTTACAACATTTTTAGGAACTGAATCAGCCTTCCAAAGATACCATTTCTATTCAGGCTCTATGTAAATAACCAGTTTCAGATTGAGCAAGTTACAAACCATGCTGCAGGCATGTAACAAAACTGTTTTAAACTTCTTTTAGAGAGCAACCTCCAATATAGTTCTCACAATCTCAACTCCCCTCCGAAGATTGAGGTCAAAAGTGCATACACTTTCCAAAATATAAATAAAGGAGGCTTAGAGGGAGGTGTGATCTGGAATTAATGTATATGCAGTTAGACTCACATACTTAATCAGTAATGGAGTTTTCAAAACCTTATCTCCCCAGCAGGAAGGAAGGATCTCTGTACAGGAACTCCTTGTTATTCAGTGAACTCCATTCTTTAAGGCAAGAAATCTCCTATAGAACTGGTGAAGTTTTAAGGCTCCAGGACTGTATCTCAGGAATAGAAAACTAGTTTTATCCCATACAGATGGACAATCAGATGGTATCTGGTGAGGGACAAAGATCTTTGAACCAAAGGCTTTAATCCCTGTTCCTATATTTGATGACTCCCTTTGTCTAAACCAAGAACTTTTCAGCTGACACCTTACCAGACAGCCACAGAAAAAAGAGTGTCTCTTCTGCAGTTTCACTGTCAGATGGCGAAGCTGGTCAGCAAGGAATAAGGTGCAACCTCTCTCTGTTTTCATCCTTTTTACTTGTCCACCTTACTGTCCATGCTGAGCCCATCCTGATAAAGCTTTCCCAGTTGGGCCAGCTAACATATTGTCTCCCTTTCCTGTCTCCTCCCCTCTCAGGAGGATTCTGAACTAAGGGTGGGATCTACCTAAGTCCTGTTTTTAGATACCCATGCCACTGTGATCCATAAAACCTCTGCTCAGCTGCCACCTAGCTCTGTGGGTGTCCAAACTCACCTGCACCTAAGTTTCTATGTTTTTCCCCCTTGGGCACATGCAGTGTAGCCTCAGTCTAGGTGTCTGGATGCCTATCTCCTGCCTAAGCCCCAGAGCTATTTACAAACTGGGAAAGATGGATTTTCAGCTGCCTAAATCACATGCAGGGGCCAAATCTGATAGGCAGCCTCTGAACATACCTACTAGATCAGGGCTCTCAGCCAAATTCATACACCACCACCTGGGGTGGTGGTGGGCAGGGGAAGAACCTCCCTTGTAACCTTTAGCCCTGTGGTTAGCGTACTCACACAGCATGTGGGAGAGCCCTAGATCAAGTCTGCCCTGCTCCACCTCTCACCCCCCAGCTATTTTGTTTCAGGTCCTGCAAGCATCTCAAGCAGCGGAGCACCCTGGTTCATGCCTTCTCGTAGCCTAGACATAGGTGCCTAAATCTAAGAAAAGAGAGGGGCTTAGTCCACATCCCTCTGGTTGGCATCTCCCATTGGCTATCTTAGGCAGTTCCCCACTTAGTGTGCTGACTTGGTGGATCCCAGTCTAAGGTGCCTGTCTCTCCCTGTACAATATATAGTGAGCCTAGATGCCTAACTTGGGCTTTATGGATTGCAGTACTGTTCCTGTGATTTTCTAGGTGCTGTGACACTCAGCATTGAAATGCTTAAGCCTCTTCATGGATCCCACCTCATCCTAGGAGAATTTTGTGTTATTGCATGCATGCATAATTAATGAGCCATGCATATTTTTAATCTTTTGTGCAAAAAAAAGCTTCTGCCGAAATGTTGCTGCAGTTCTGCATTTTGCCCACTAGAGGGTGCTGTGGTGCAAGAACAGCAGCACCTCCAGCTCAAAATAACTTCTGCAGTTCCGCATTTTGCCCACCAGAGGGCGCTGTGGCAATAGAACACAGCAGCAGCTCCCAGCCAGCTACAGAAGAGAAAGAGCCTGCCTTCTTTGCAGTGACTGTCAGACCAGGTCAGGAGACAGGGGCTATGGGAAGACAGACAGTGTGGGGTGCTGGGGGGTCAGACAGGGGCTCTTTAGGGCCAGTGGGGGAGCACAGACCAGGGCAGAGGCTGAATAGGAGTGGAAGCACAGGGCCACAGAGGGAGGGAGGTGCAGGGCTACATGGTGATGGGGGAAGGGATGCAGAACTACTTAGGGACAGAGGGTTGCTGAGGGGGGGGGCACAGAGACACATGGGGACGGGGTGGCTGGGTGGGATCACATAGCCACATGGGG
This sequence comes from Lepidochelys olivacea, assembly GCF_965140295.1. Taxonomy (NCBI): domain Eukaryota; kingdom Metazoa; phylum Chordata; order Testudines; family Cheloniidae; genus Lepidochelys; species Lepidochelys olivacea. The sequence goes on along the minus strand of NC_140412.1, from coordinate 139,595,899 downwards.
ATGGGGATAGGGAGGGGGTACAGAGCCACATAGGGACAGGGGAAGGGGATGCTGGGCCACATGGAGATGGGGGAGTGGGTGTCTGAGTCGGGGTGGAGGGACACATGTGGACAGAGGGTGCAAGGACACCAGGAGGTGCAGGAACACATGGGGATGGGGCAGATGTACCTGACTGAATGGTAGAGGCTAGGGGTCAGCCAGGGCCTGCATGGGGGAAGCTCCCTAACAATTCCTCCCCCCGCCCCGCAAAAACCCTGTTCCATACTTTTCTCACCCATAATCAACAATGCTCCAATTTCACACCCAGGCTCCTTCCCAGCAATTTATTTCCCTCTCCCTCAGCTCCTCCATTACCCCTGACTCCCCCAAGTCTTTGCACTGCTTCTGAGTGATGCAGGAAATATGGTTTTGTATTGTAGTTTAAATGAATTATTACTCATAGTTCTGTAGTAACATGCCCAGTAAGGAATCTATTTCTCAAAAAAAATTCCTGAATCTTTTTGTTGTCTGTATTGTTACAGACATTCTTGCTGACAGGTATTTTGAAATAAATGACCAAAATTAGTTGAAACTTGTGTGATTATATTATGACAAATAAAATACGCAGAATTTTAAAATATTGTTCACAGAAGTTTAATTTTTTGGTGCAGAATTCTCCCAGGGGTAATCCCACCCTAAGACACTGGCCTCACAGCACAAGATGACCTCACTGATTGCATCTCTACTTGTGAAGTGATAAATATCACCCATCATTTTATGCTCATAGATTATTTAGGATAGCTTCAGTGGCCTGCCTCATCCATTCAGGCTGTTATGCCTAAATTGGTCTCAACTTGAACTGATCTTCACCTCTGCAACATTTACCAAAGAGCCAGCTGAGAATTGATGGAGAAATGCTGAGGGAACTTGTGCCATCCATTGCAACAAGCAACTGGAAAGGTAGTATTAGGGATTAGTCAAACACATTATTCATGATTAGAGCAAGAGGAGATATATGACATTTTTGAATTCAGAACTCTGTAAAAGTGACCCCAACCCACAGCTGGTTGTGACTTCTACAGCTTAATACTAAAAGCAAATTATTTCATAGTCAAAGGGGTCCAAAAGTCAGTTTAAGGATACTCCCTTGATAATCTGAGGTTCTTGCCTATATAAATTAAGTATAGCCTGAATTCCAAGAAAAGCAAAAACCTCATTTCATTAAACATGTGTTTAAATTTGTGTTGTCAGTTATAGACTATAAATTTAATGGTTTTCATTTATTACTTTTGTTTGGATACTTATTGAGTGTATTGAAAACAATTAAAAATATCAAATTCACCTCAACAGAGCATACATAATGTTCAGTTCTTTGAAACAGTTTAATCACATTAGTGGATATACTTCTTGAAGTTTGCTAGCAATAAGAAACATCTAACCAAATGTAATGTTCTGCACTTCAATTTTTCAAATCTGTCCTTATCTTTGCTTGAGAGATGGCAACCCTAAGTTTGTGGTTCATAGAACAAAGTATTAAGGCTTTTCAGGCTAATTTAAAGATAAACTAACCTGGTGTAAATTTGTCCTTTCTAGGAGTGAGTACATTTTTTTAGTAAATGTATGACTGTGCAACAGTAAGTTAGAAATGTCAACTGCAAGAGAAATTTAATCAAATACAGAGAGTGAAATTACATGTAACAGGCTTTAGAAGTCGAACATGAGTTGTTAGCTGTAAAAGCAGCTGTTTCAAACCTGAGTAGTAAATATATTGAGGGAAGTTAAGAGAGTTGACTTCTGAATCTCATTGGTTTGCAGACAGATGCTGTGCATGCTGGATGACTACTGCCATAATATAGGAAAATAAATACATTTATGAAAAACCAAACTGTGGAGTCAAGGGTAGAAACAAAATTGATGATTGATGCAGGTGATCTGAAGACCCAGATGTCACCACCCCACTGAGACACAAACCAGAATGGAAGAGCAATGTTGGAAGGACCGCCACACAAAAAATTACAAGTGATTGCAGAGGAAGATGAGGAAGATAGTGCATTGCCTTTCTCCAAATCAACAAAACCCATGTATGCCTTTCCCATAATAATCAAAAGCTTTCTGAGTCATTTACTTTTAATTGACAACTTCCCCGATGTTTCTGGGAATCTGTTAAACTAGCTTGTCTGTTCATGTTCTCATTGGAGTCAATCCTGCAAGTTACTGAGCATTCTGGCCCCTGTCCAGCCCCCTTGATTTCAATGGAATTAATTACTTGTTTTAAATGCTTTGTTGGAGCAGGGGCAGAGTGCTCAGCACCTTGCATGAATGAGCCTCAGATGAGCATAATCCCTAGAATCATATTTCTGAAGTTAATAGTCCTGATTACAAGTTAGGGTTCTACTCCTGTAACTGAATCTATGTGGAGAGATTCTAGCACCTGTGCTCAACCCAGTGAAACTCCAAGAGGCGTTACATGTGCACAAGGATTACTCTACACACATCTGATTGCAGGATTAAGGCCTAAAAATGTACTTTCCACAAATATCCTTCAAATTTGCTTTTCTACCAAACAGTGATACCAATAAGTTCATTCTCTAAAATATTTGTGGAAAGCAAACTGTAAGGGCAAAGTTATTTAAAATTTCAAACTAACATTCATGGAAAATTCCACACCATGTTTGCTCTCCTCTACATACAATAAAACAGGAAAACCCTGAATATTCTTATAACCAAGTACATATTTTCTAACTGTTACACCTGGGGGAATTCTGTGCCAAAAAATTAAAAATTCTGCATGCAATATTTTAAAATTCTGCATACTTTATTTATCAAATAACACAATATAAGCATGCCTGTGTCAATTATTTTGGTAATTTATTTCAAAATACCTATCAGCAAGTATGTCTGTAACAATACAGACAACAACAAAAATTCCCCCAGGAGTAGAGAGTTAAAAAAAACCTCGGCACCCACATGGATCCTCACTGCAGGACTAAGGCCTATGTTACCCAAACGTAGGAGAGATGGGGAGAAGGCAGAGAGCAGATTAGTCAGTTGAAGAGAATGCATTAGCTTATTGGGGTCTGTCCTGAGTCTCTTCCCAGGGTAAGGTGAGGGCGCGCCCTGCTTCTCTGAGGGCAAATGGACCCCAAGACTGACTTAGCTGCTCCTACCCCTCAACCCTTCTTCAGCTCTTCCCCCTTCAGGCTCCTGGCCCCCCTCCTATGCCAAGTTACCCTTTCCTTGCCTGCCCCACTCCCCAAAAACCCTAGCACAGTGGGGAGCACAGGTCACTGACTGCACAGAGATGAGGAATCACCCTGCAGCCCTCCCACCTCAGACACAGTCTTGGTGGTGAGGCTGCACCCAAAACTGACGCAACGCAAGGGCCGGGTCTTCCCTCACAACTACTCCAGAAACACCCCAGGGCCAGGCACACTGTAATAGTGAACAAAAGGGACAGAGTCTCGCACACATGCCCAGCTTTGTCCCCACAGCCTTGGATGGTGATTTATGTCTAATCAGACTGCTTCTGTCAGCGGAACCGACATGCCCATTTGGAACCACTGTCGGGGAAGGGCACGTGACACCTTTCATGGCTTCCCTCTTCTTCTGCATCATAATCTATTATTCTGTGGGGGTGGGAAAATTTCTGGGGGACATGAATTCTGCACATGGACAGTAGCTCAGAATTCCCACGGGAGTAACCAGTGAACTGATCTTTGTGGCTGCAACTGCTGTGCTAAATGGGAACCTGTTGGTGATCCACTGGAATGGCTTTGCTTTGGAGTGACTTAGCTAGTAAGCAGGGAAGTAACATCTATTTCCCCCCATATTCCAGTTAGATCATACAGAAATCAAGCAGTTAATACATAATAGTTCATTTGTCAGTTCTCATTAGCTATATCTAACTCTTTCAACTAAGAGGTTCAAGAAAAGTTACAACAAATCCCTTTGTAAAAGAAAACCATGACTCACCAATCCACTAGAATTCTTTGAGGGTGTCAACAAGCATGTGGACAAAGGTGATACAGTGGATATATTGTACTTAGATTTTCAGAAAGCCTTTGACAAGGTCCCTCACCAAAGGCTCTTAAGCAAAGTAAACTGTAATGGGATAAGAGGGAAGGTCATCTCATGGATCAGTAGCTGGTTAAAAGAAAGGAAACAATGGATAGGAATAAATGGTCAATTTTCAGAATGAAGAGAAGTAAATTGTGCTGTCCCCCAGGGGTCTGTACTGGAACCAGTACTGTTCAACATATTCATAAATGATCTGGGAAAGGGGTGAATAGTGAGGTGGCAAAATTTGCAGATGATACAAAACTACTTGAGATAGTTAAGTCCAAAGCAGAAATCAAAGAGTTACAAAGGGATCTCACAAAAGCAGGTGACTGGGCAACAAAATGGCAGATGAAATTTAGTGTTGATAAATGCAAAGTAATGCCCCTTGGAAAACATAATCCCAATTAAACATGTAAAATTATGTGATCTAAATTAGCTGTTACCATTCAAGAAAGAGATCTTGAAGTCATTGTGGCTAGTTCTCTGAAAACATCCACTCAATGTGCAGCAGCAGTCAAAAAAGCAAACAGAATGTTGGGAATCATTAGGAAAGGAATAGATAATACGGGAGAAAATATCATATTGCCTCTATTTAAATCCATGGTACACCCACATCTTGAATACTGTGTGTAGATTTGGTCATCCCATCACAAATACATATACTGAAATTGGAAAAGGTACAGAAGAGGGCAACAAAAATTATTAGGGGTATGGAACAGCTTCCAAATGAGGAGAGATTAATATGACTGGGACTTTTTAGCTTGGAAAAGAGACGACAAAGTGGGGGTATGATTGAGGTCTTTAAAATAATTACTGGAGTGGAAAAAGTAAATAGTTATTATTCACTCTTTCTCATAACACAAGAACTTGGGGTCACCAAATGAAATTAATTGACAGCAAGTTTAAAACAAACAAAGGGAAGTATTTCTTCACACAACACACAGTCAACCTGTGGAACTCTTTGCCAGAGTATATTGTGAAGGCCAAGACTATAACAGGGTTCAAAAAAGAACTAGATAAATTCATGGAGGATAGGTCCACCAATGGCTATTAGCCAGGATGGTCAGGGATGGTGTCCTGAGCCTCTGTTTGCCAGAAGCTGGGAATGAGCAACAGGGAATGGATCACTTGAGTTCATTCCCTCTGAACTACCTGGCATTGGCCATTGTCGGAAGACAGGATACTGGGCTAGATGGACCTTTGGTCTGACCCAATATGGCCGTTCTTATGTTCTTATGTAAAAAGAAAAATCTTAAGGCTTTTATTTTTTGCTGTTTCCTCCACCCTCTCATTAAATTGTGAATCATCCTGTAAAAGAACTTGTAGTGACTCCAGTCAATAGGAGCATCCATTTTATTTCTAATCTGAATTCCATTGGATGTCAGTCACAGCAACAGTGCCCTTTTGAAGTTGTTGCATAGCTAGAGAAGAAATAAATATAAAAGAAAATTTCAAACAGACAACATTTTTTCCCCCTGCTTGGAGTAAAGTTTTGAAGACTTTAAAAGCTGGTTCCAATCAGGAGGAAAAAAATTAATGTTTGAAATTCTCTCCTTCAAGCAGCTTGGTTTCCTCCTGAGCTGTGGCAGTTTCAAAGGGAGGTGCTGATTCTGACAGAGTGACAGCTGCTCTGACTCAAACTGAAAGTAAAATGAAAGTTTTCCTCTGACAGAGTCCCAAGCCCCCTAGTGTTTCAGCAATATTTAAAAATAAATTCTTAGAGAAAACTTTAAGATAGAAGCAAGTCAGTAAATGAACAGCCATAAAAATCGAAACATGATGAGAATAGTGTAGTTATAAAAAAGATCAGACATTGGAAGGAATTTGTAGTTAAGTTAAAAAAAAGTCATTTCTACCCTTTATCACAGCTCAATCTCAATGTTAGACATGGTCAAACCATTAATTATGAATTAGAGACCTTTATTCTGCTTGCAGTTCACAGTCTAATCACAATTTCTGCAAGGTACTTGATATGTGTAATTATTCACTGAATAATTATTGGGAGTAAGTTTCAGTCTGGGAGATGTTCACTAATGTTGACCACATGTGCCTCATTATTTGCAGATTTCATATTGTTTGTTTCCTGATTGGAGTGAAACTCTTAAATTAAAACAGGAGAATGACAAACAAATGGCAAAGAGCAAACAACTAATAGAGAAATAAAAGACTCTTATTCATCCAAAAGTATTCTTTTTCACATGGTGATCCTATGAAAAACAGCCACTCGCCAAATATTTAGGTAACTAAACACTTTTCCCTGCAAAAAACTAAAAAGCCCCCAAACTCACAATAACCATACACACACACACAAAGTGGCATGAACAAGATAAAATTGATCTGGATCTTCATTCATAATGAACTAAAATATTTGTGAACACTCGTTTTGCAATAATTCTCCAGCTGTACTCAATACATAGACCAGAAACTTGCTTACACCAATGCACCCTGCCAAATAAACGTATCCAATATTAGTCATAACCCTGAGGAACAACGCTCACCATATATGGCATGCATACCTGAGCACAGACCATCTTCCAGTTCATCATCCAATTATAGGTGAGAGACATGTACACCTTGCCTCTTACTTGCATACACAGACCAGAGAGTTGACCCTTCATCCTTTTCCAACTTCCTGTTATTGTCAACATACCACTTCATACCTTCTGTACACAATCCAGAGAAAGAGCTCCTTCCCCATGTAACATTTCATTATAAGATCTGTCTATCCTCCTTGGCTTCCCTATATGGGCTAGTAACCTCACCATCCATATTCACTAGCTCAAAGTGAGTCAAAGAAAAAAAAATTCTCGGGTTGCAACAGTTATGCTCACTATCTTATATGTTGCTCAGAGCCATTATAACTAGATACTGTACAATAATTAAACACATGCAGAGTTTAAAACTCAAACAGTCCCAGCCCTTGATAAAAGCTCACTTATCCAAGGATAAGCAACCAAAACATAAAACAGAAATAAAAAGCAAGAAAGTTTAAACAACTAATTGAACAAAAAAGCCTTGCTGTGTGATATGAAATTCACCAAATAGAGGTGGGATGAACAAGCAGCTGGGATATTTCCAAAGGTGGCTTCAGCTGAAGATCCCGTCTCAGCAATATCTGAAAAGCAAGACTAAGACACTGATAGCTTCAATAGACTTCAACTCAAGTGGACCTTGCTGTGACGCATCCCCAGATACAAATCCCAAACTCTGTCCTACTCTAGATCTTCATCTAAACACTACCCTCTTCAGATCACTTTGGTCCAGATCTTAAAACATTTTTAGGTGCCTATTTTCAATGGAAGTTAGGCATCTAAATACTTTGAGGATCTGCATTCATGTCACACTCCCCGTCAGTACCTGGCCCAGGCTGGGAAAGCTAATGATCCAACCAGTGGACCAAATTCAGTGATGAATCCTGGACATGTGACACTTGAGGCACATGGCATATATACTAGTAAGAGGAGGATCTGGGCCACATGGAGGATTTAGTTATGTCTTGTTGCCTCCAATGTTTGACTCCCCACAGTCTTCCTGACACAGGTTCCAGACAAACGGTAAACAACTACCAAGAGTTTCCCTCCATCACTTCTGCATATTATAGAGCTCATTAAATAAACTGAATTTAAAATTAAGTAGTTGAACCATATTTTCTTGCATGTTTTTGCCTAGATCCATCCAACACTGCTGAAAGCATTAGGTAGCTTTGAAAATCTCAGCCTTGGGGGATCTGGAAGTCACGTTCTCATTCATGTTAACTGTAATTGAGTGTCCAAATCCCTCAGGCAAGTTTGCAAATTTCATTCTAAAAACACGGTAATAATCTGCTCTTTTGAAGTATAAAACTGCAAGATACAATGTTTGCTGCCGGTACGTGCTGGTTTTCATGTTAGTACTGAATGAGATCTTAATATCTGTAAGAGCAGATGGTGTAGTTCATGTTACTCAAACCAACTGAAAAGAAAAGTTTTTCTCTGTTATTTCTGGGAGCACATAGTGCACTCTGAGGAACTGAATCTAGAAGTGACAAGTCAGGAAAGCCAACAGGAGAGCTCTACATCAATAGAAGCGGATAAATCAGAAGGGATGTAAGGGAAGCAGAAAGTAGTTTAAAACATATGGATGCATCTACTGGGAAATCTTTATAATAGAACACTGGCTTTATGGTGCCTTGTAAATGCCTAACAGAACAGCTCAACAGGAAATGAGAAGAAATAAAAAGTACAGCTGAGTCATATGGAAAATACCCCACAGTTATCCCTAAGCATTTGGCATAGTCAGATGAAGATAATGGTCATCTATGTCAAATAATCCTACATAGTTTGTTGCTTTCTCTTCCAATTTTGCCCTCAGCTCACCAATGCTATAGGATTGGCTTCAACAGGTAGCTGAGGGTAAAAATTAGCTATTAGGATTCATTCCACTATCCAAGAAAACTGGAAAATCCAGAATTCTCATCTAGAGGGAAGGAAGACATTGCACAAAGTTCTTTATCAGTTAAAACAGGCCACTTGAAGTTTAACCCCCTGAAGTTTATTTCTTCCATTCACTCACTTTATAGCTTTTATCCATTAACCTGTCTGTCTATGCCTTATTTATGCAACTGATATAATAGTTCTCTTTCCTATTGGAATGTTGCAAGTATTAAGTTAAAATGTATACAGGGCTTTGCATCTGCCACAAGAAAAGCGATATCTGTTTAATTCACAGGACTGCTCGGTCCAAGTGTCTGAATTTCTTCCAACCTAACTTCCCATATTTTCTGATCCACTGATGACCCATCAACAACAGTCCCACCAGGCACATGGGCCCCCTGATTCCAGTTCCACTGACCCAGATATAATACCTAGTTAAATAAAAAGTACTATTATCCTAGATTTTGCTGATTGTTAAAGGGGTAATTCAAATAGCATGCTCAACAGTTTATCCTGCATGCAATATTACCAGTAAGGTCAACTCCTAATGTAGAGAAAATGTCTTGGATTCACACTTGGCTGATCCATTCTGTAGTTAAGTGCTGAAGAATGCTATTACTGCTGCCAATGACTCAGTCTGCAGCAAAAGTCTTTGCTATCCCTTAGGCCACACCAAATATTAAGGCAAAGGACCCCAACATTTTACATACATATTTAATGCCTAGTACACGAGCAACAGCTTTGCCAAGTTCATATACCAAACAGAAAACGTGTAAACATTTACTTTAATACATGGTCTAACTGTAATTTACAGCCTCTGGTTCAGGCCTCAAATTTTGCACCAGGCCTAGTGCTCCAGGCTCTCTTTCTCTACTATGCATTCAATGTAAGCCAAGCTGTGATGGGAGAACATAAGTATGGAGTTTTCTCTGATTGAAAATCAACACATTGGGCTCATTGAGGCTCTCTATAGATGCTCAAGGATTTTCAGGCTTTAACATTTTATTTGAACCTATTACTTTGTTGATATACAAAAGCTTACAGTGAAACATTCAGTCCGTTATTGGTTAAGAATGTTGGTGCCTCCCAGCTTTGGCTGTTAAGCCCCTGTTAAAAAAAAAATCAAGTCTTGCCCTTGACAGACTTCAGCATCCACTCCCTGAACTTTCTTTTCTGGGAGAAGCTGTAGCAATAGCTAGAATCTTCTCAGTTCCTCAAGACTATTAGGGATCAAGAAGAATATGATTTTCTGGCAACGGACAAAGATAAAACTTATTTTAGATTAGTCAGTTGCCCTTGATACTGGTGGTCACAGGGTTTTTCTGTCATGACTGCAAACTGTAGCAAGGACAGATGGAGTTACAATGGACTGTCTCTAGGCACTATAACCAGTATTATTAGGCAATCTCCCTTCTGCTGTAAGAGCTCTGTGGTTTACTGTAGTAAATTGTCCTTCCTCCCCTCCTGTTCAATGTATAGTGAGTCAATTAAGGGAGCTAGTAACAGGTGTTGGGGTCCATGTGAAATATAATAATCAGGACCAGAGCTTTGTCTGCATCTCAGACTAAGGGTATGTCTATGCGGTAAATCAGAGGGTATAATTGTGCAGTTTGTGGAGATGTAATTCAGCTAGCTTTTATCTAGCTAGCTCACTGCTGGTAGCAGTGAAGATATGGCAACACATGCTTCAGCATAGGCCATACAAGCTTGGCCAGAATCCTGGGTAATTACTTCATTCAGGTAGCCACACTGCTGCAGCTTCACTCCTCTGGTAGGTCTACACAGGCTGCAGTCACACCCTGTGATTGCATTGTAGACATACATTCAAATAAAATAACCTGTCAGTTTCTTCAGTGTCTGCCAGACTTCAGATGAGAAGATAGTTAGCCGGGTGAAGCTCAATCCATAAAACACATAAGGTGATATCTTGCAAGTTGGAGGAAGCACTAGAGGAGACAACAGAAGTAACAGTATAATGTTTGGCTGCCTCTTGTTACTAAGGTTAACATTGGAAATCATGTTAGAGCCTTGACTGCTTCTGGATGGTCAAGAAAGTAGCATTAGCCAAAATGTTTTCCTCCCCTCCCCCATCATGTGGCTGGAAGTTTGTGGCATTCCTTAAAGATACAGACCACTCCCTAGTCACCAGTGCCTTTTAGACTCCAAATTAGATCACTGCAATCCACTTTGCTGGGGACTATATTTGAAGATCATATGATCACTTCAGTTAGTGCTGTCCCCATGGATCTACTTATTACACATGCATGCTAGTCTCCAAAGGCTTCCAATTTGTTTCAGGACACAATTCAAGGTGTTGGTTTTGACCTTTAAAAGATGAAACTTTTCAATACAAAGCAATAGACTTTAAATGACTGGCTATTTCTGAACTTCAAACACCGGCCTTGCACCTGTGCAGTGAGGCCATGTATGTAAAAAAGTTCCATGTTATTTACTACAGATCAAACTCATTTGGACTTCTAAAGCCAAGCTATCTAGTACAGTCCTCTACAACACAGAAGAAAAACCCACTCCCCTTACTCCCAAATATATAGAAACACACTTTGCTGAGATCAGCTATTACTAGAAGTCTCTTCAGATAAAAGCTGAAATTATCTGCACAATGGGTTGAAATCACTTGCTGTTGAATGCACCACACATATACCCACAGAGTTTTGTGAACAAATACAAGATTTTACCTTCCAGTATTGCTAATCTCTTGACCTTTGTGGTCATAAATATTCAATCATAAGGGGAAAATAGAAAAGAAATATGAGCACTTTGAATGCTTCTGCTATGCTTCATCAGTGACACCAAAGTATAACTCATGATATTAATTTATTTTTCATTTACTGTTTGTCATAAGCTTATGATCTGCAGCCAACTTTAGCCAGCTGAAAGCAGCAGAATCAGAAACAATGGCAATAGTGCCTGCCATCTCTCACAAGAGACATATATACCTTTATCAGCTGCATGTGGCTTTGATTCAAGTGATATCAGCTGAAATATAATGATATGCGGGAGCAGAAAAATGGCATTTTCAGTTCCATAGCAAACAAAGCTACATCTCAAGACATTCCAAGATATGATTATTGCTGAGTGCAAACTTTTCAGTTTTTAATGTCTTCCAAAACTTCCAGGAGGTAGGCTGGCTAGAACCAAAGCATTAAACTTTGAATAAAAATAGTTAGAGAGAAAATAAGTTTACCTTCATGCAAAGTGCATTAATGGCTACTCATCGATAGCACAAAGATGTTGGGGAGTACCCCCTAAACAGATGGTGAAGGGGTTACTATGGGCCTGAGAGGTCAGTTATGCTATCTGGCTGCACGTTAATTACAGATAAAGTCCAGATGGGGAGGGGCAGGGTGGTGATTAGGAAGACAGAACATTTAAAGCAAAAGGGGACTGGCTCAGCAGGCCAGGCTATGCAGGCTTGGAGAGGCTGAAGCTGGGTCTCGGAACTCAGCGGTGGCTTGGCGGGCTGAATAGAGTGGGAAATAGAGGAAGAGGTTGGAAGTTATGTTTGAAAGTAAGGAAGAAGCAGCAAGGAATGAGGAATGGCTTCAGATTAAAAAGAATAAAAAAAGAACAGAAATATCTGTATCTGAAGGAGAGGGAGCACACAAGGATGGAAAAAAGAATAAGGAAAAGGACTGATATCTTATAATTGCCAAATCACTAGCTGGAGATGTAAAGATAGATGTTAATCCCTTGAAAAATAGCAGAATGGACTCGGCAAAAATCAGAGATATTAAGAGCTAAAAGAATACAGGGTGGAGATTTATTAGTAAAATGTACACTTAAGGAACAGGCTGAGAAACTTCTTAAAACTACAATTTTCAGGCAAATAATGTAATTTGCAAGTGACCTAAATTTATGACTGAAGCAAAAGGGATAATATATGGGGTTCCATTAGGGATGACTAAGGATTAAAATTAACAGGGGTATAGGTGAGGGCCAAGTGCTGTCTGCTAAGAGACTGATTAGCGGGAGAGGGGGAGAACACAAATCTTCCACAGCTGTCCGAGGAACATTTAAAGGTGAGATGCTATCCGTTAGGGTTAAAATAGGATATTAACTATTCTGGGATAAACCATATATCCAGGCCCCTTTGAGATGTGATAAATGACAAAGGTTTGGGCATGTGGTGGCTGTCTATAAGGGAAAAACAAAGTGTGGTAAATGTGGAGGAGAATGTTTGTATGAAAACTGTATGGAAGGAACAGACCTAAACTGCAACAATTGTGGAGATAGGCACAGTGCAGCATACAAATGGTGTGTGGCAGCAAAACAAGCTAGAGAGATACAGAAAATTAAAACTATCCATAAATATCCTATGCAGAAGCTGACAAGAAATATTCACAGCAGAAAGTGGACCTGGATGAAAATGCTAGTGAAGGAAAAGAACAACTGGTACAACACTCTGTTTGGGGCAGGAAAGATAACGGCATGGGAACAGATGAAGATGTACTGCTCTTAGGCAGGAGAAATGTATAGCATAGAAATAATATTTTGTTGGGTACTTCACTTTGTTCTGCCTGTTATTACTTCGAACCACTTAAATCCTATGGTTTTGTATTTAGTAAAATCACTTTTTACTTATTAATTAACCCAGAGTATGTATTAATACCTGAGGGGAGGGGGCAAACAGCTGTGCATATCTCTATCAGTGTTATAGAGGGCGAAAAATTTATGAGTTTACCCTGTATAAGCTTTATACAGGGTAAAACAGATTTATTTGGGGTTTGGAACCCATTGGGAGTTGGGTATCTGAGTGTTGGAGACAGGTACACTTCTTAAGCTCTTTACAGTTAAGCCTGCAGTTTGTGGGACGTTGGTCAGACCTGGGTCTGTGTTTGTAGCATGCAAGCGTGTCTGGCACAGCCAGGCAGGGTTCTGAAGTCCCAAGCTGGCAGGGAAAGCAGGGGCAGAAGTAGTCTTGGCACATCAGTTGGCAGCCCAAAGGGGGTTTTTGTAATCCTACCAGTCACACATGTCTGGGACCTCTTTGTATTAACTGTGACCTCAACCACTCCCGGATGGGACAGAACTTTTGACTGGGCTGGAGCCCTTATTTTATATGAAACTGGTGAATCACGAGTGAGGTTTGTCCTGGAAATGGGGAAAATACATCTTGGTATCTCTGCACCAGAGTGTCTAATTGCCTTCTCTGTTGAATGGACAACCCATCCCCAATGAGGACCACCCTTTCAAATAGAGGGGAGGGGAATTAAGGAAGTGCATCCCTTAGGTGCTACCTTCTGGCAATGGGCAAGATAGACAAAAATCTGCTACTTCTCAAAATATGCCGTGCCAAAAGAACCAAGCCAGTAGCCTTTCAAGCATCTTTGCCTTACATAGATGTGCAGCCATTCGGAAGGAGTGTGCTAGTCTCAACATTTCTCATTGAGTGGGTTTGGGAACCAGGAGATAGATTCTGGGCTCTTCTGCATGAGTATATTTCTCCATCCAATATGAAATGTCATTTCGTAACTCGAAATAGGGAAATTGTTGAGTGGAGTGTCCCAGTGTGCCTGTGACAGGTTAGATCACAGAAATCCCTTTGGGATTGCCACCTGATGTGCCTAGACTACTTCTGAGCCCATTTTTCCTGCCAGCTTGGGACGTCAGTACATTGCCTTGTTTGAGCCAGACACACTTGCCTGCTGCAAACACAGATCCAAGTCTGAACCACGTCCCCCACAAGCTGCAGGCTTAACTGAAAAGAGCTTAAGAAGTGTTCCTGTCTCCAGCCCTCAGATACCCAGATCCCAATGGGGTCCAAACCCCAAATAAATTTGTTTTACCCTGTATAAAGCGTATACAGGGTAAACCCATAAATTGTTTGCCCTCTATAACACTGACAGAGAGATATGCACAGCTGTTTGCCCCCCCAGGTATTAATACTTAATACTTGATTAATTGATAATTAAAAAGTTATTTTATTAAATACAAAAAATAGTATTTAAGTGGTTCCAATTAATAACAGACAAAACAAAGTAAATTACCAAACAAAATAAAATAAAACATGCAAGTCTAAGCCTAATACAGGAAAAAGCTAAATGCAGGTAAATCTCACCCTCAGAGATGTTCCAATAAGCCTCTTTTACAGATTAGACTTCCGCCTAGTCTGGGTCCAGCAATCACTCACACCCCTGTAGTTACTGTCCTTTGTTCTAGTTTCTTTCAGCCATCTCCTTGGGGTGGAGAGGCTATGTTTTGTGCCAACTGAAGACCAAATGGAGGGGTTTCCCCAGGGGCTTATATCTCTCTCATGGGTGGAAACCCCTTCCCCTCTCCTGTGCAGAATCCAGCTCCAAGATGGAGTTTTGGGTCACACGGACAAGTCACATGTCCATGCATGACTCAGTTCCTTACAGGCTGACGCCACATTCCCAGGGAAGCTCAGATGTGGATTGGCATCTCTCAAAGTTAATTGTTAGCTTAAGTGTTTCTTGATTGGGTACTTACTGAGAATAGTCTTTTCTCAAGAAGCTGACCAACTGCTTCACTGAGGCTACTTAAAATCAAACAAGTGCATATCCAATATTCATAACTTCGAACACAAAATACATGCATACAAACAGGATGAATATATTCAGTAGATCATAACCTTTGCAGAGATATGTTACATGGCATAAAACATATTCCAGTTATGTTATGTTTACACTCATAAGCATACTTCTATAAAGCATTATGGGGTGCAACCTCACAGTGCCTTCCCCATTGATTGCAGCTACCTGGCTAATACGTTCTCGAAGGATCTAATCTTCATGCTGGGTAGTGATGATCATCAAGAGGATAGTAGTCCAGGGTGGACAGAGTCACCATCTCTCATGGGTGAAGGTTGATAGGGAGCCCTTTGGGAAGTCCCTTCCAGGGAGTCGTCTTCTTGGGTCCATTAACCATTCTACCTGGTGTGATCTTATCTTGATGGGGAACCAGGAAAGGTTTTATGGCCTCCTTCTGCAGTGGGATTGAGGTCTTACCCCCTGTCGGACAATGTGATACCCAAGATAGTCACACTCCAGCATGGGGTACACTCGCCTCATGTATCCCGGTAGCCCACAGCGATAACATTTGATTGAGACCTTTTGACTGGTTACTGAAAGCTTCCTTGGGGTCTGGAGACTTTGAGCACTGGGCCCTAGAGAGTCCCAGGGAGATAGGGGTTAATCCCTGCAGGTGCCTCTTGGCTCCACGGCTTCCAAAACCAGGCCCAGCTCCAACAAGCCTTGAATGACTTCAAAGGTGGGGGCTCTGAAACCAGCCCCAGCTCCAAACACTTGCAACTTCTGCTTCCAAAATCTCCCCATTGTCTCTATAGCCTCTGCAATGGTTTGGGGTTGAACCAACAGACCCAGGCTTGTATGGCTGCTGAGAGAATTTTAAAATATTGCTAAAACAATGCTGTCCATGAGGTAGACTTCCCAGAGTCAACTCTTCCAAACAATTGCTTCGGCTCTAAGGAGACAAGACCAGCTGCTTGTGGTTTCCTCCCTGCACCAGATGTCTTTGGTTAGCTCATTTACCAAGCCTGCTCCAGGCTTCAACTCTCCTGCAGACAGCTACCTCACTCCCTCTTACTCCCATTGCACTTTCACATCTCTGTAGGAGAAGCAACTGTGTTGGGAGCAGAAAAAGTAGAATGAAGGCATTTAGTCTACTATTCCAGGAGAGCACGTATAATTCCGAGTGATATAATACATGTACATGATTAGGAGAATAGAATGATAGAGTTAACAGGTACGTGATAATGGGTGAAGAAAAAAATGTATGGCAGTAGGGAACAAGGCTGAGATTTTTTTACATTTATTTTTGTAAGAAAATAATGCTTTGGGATGTTAGCTGAACTCTAATTACACTTCCAACCCTTCACCCTTTGGGCTTGTCTTCACTGCAACTGTTCACTTTAGTTACTCCACTTGAGCTTGCCTAAATCAAGTGAGAGCAACCACACTGAAAAAACACTGGAGCTACACAGAATGATTGGATGAGTAGCTGAAGAGTTATGTTAACCTGTAGCTGCATCCCCACCAATTACTAGCTCCAGTTTCATCAGCATTCGAGAGACAACCTGCCCCCCTCGCCCCCAAGGCTCGTTTGCTTTAGCTTAAAGCACCACTTCATATAAACAGAGACTGGTATGGGCTGACAAGACTGTTTAGGGTCAAAATGTAAGTTATAGCTTGAGCTAAGACTGCACTGAAGACAATCCCAAAGTTTTTTTTGTTTGCAAATACAATGTGACTCACATTGAAATGCGGCAGGAGGAAAGGCACTATGCAAATATAAGTCAAATCTCATTGAAACTGTTCCCTCTTCCACTGTAGTGCAGACAGAGATCACTGAAAGGATGTGCCAATCAATCTGCAGCAGGTCACGTCTTCTTATTCTTTCCAGAAGAGTAAATCTCATGAAAGTATGTGCAGTTATCCACTCTTTCCCAAACTACTTCAAATCTCAAAACAGATTAAAGATTAATAGACATAGTGCCCTCACTTATGGATCATCAAGAATAGCAGGAAAAACAAAATAATGCTAACAGCATTTTAGTGAAAAAGAATATGTAAATTCGGCTGAGGTTCATTTTAATCACTGCCAGTCTCAACCTGAAGAAATGCTCCATGATTAGAAGTTTTGTAACTGCCACCTGAAGACCATTTAATGTATTGTTGTTGACAGTAGCAGCCATTGCTGTCCTTTACTTGTACTTAGAGTAAATACCACAAGCTGAAGCATTGCGACCTGCCCAACAGTAGAGGTGTACAGCTACATCTGAGAAATTTCCAAGCTTCTCTACCCAATTTGTAAGGGCTGTATACTGAAGAATTGTTTGTGTGCCACCATGGAGTGACAAGTATCCCTTCCACTTCGTTCCTCAGATGAGCAACTGATGATTCAGCTTCAGTGTGCCAGATGCCGTGGCCTGATTCTACAGTGCCTTGTACAATGTACAGTAGTTACACGTACACAAAGTGGGTGTAAAATGCTACCAGCACAGATAAATGTTTTACAGCCAATTGTCACCCATGAAAGTGACTATCCAAAGTGCAAGACAGTGAAGAATCCATTTCTGTATGTTCATATGTTGTTGCTAATCTATCTGCTACACATGGCACTTGCCAGTGGCTTTACTGAGAATGCACTAAAGTTGATTCATTAGAGCAATTAAGAAACCTCTTTGTTTTCCTTCCAGGCTTGTCTCTTTCATACTGTAGAAGTGGCACTGAATGGTGATGCTGATGAAAATAGTGATACCAACCCCTTCATTTCTGTTATCTAACTCAAGATTCCATCTAATTCAAGGAGCCTGCCAGGAAAAGTATGTTTTTGGCACCAGCAGGATTAAGTGGATGCATCCTGTACATTACAATGATGAGGTGACAGTCTTCCCATTTAGCTGTAAAAGCTTTTTATAAAAACAAGAATATGAAATATTAAACATTTAACAGTCCTATATCATGGCTATAACAGCAAAGGGAAAAATAAATTCTGTAAGTATGAGGAGGCAGAGTTTTCACCAAATTAGCTTGTGAGGAGGTGGAATTTGCCCCAACTCTCCTTCATACTTACCTGAGAAGTAGTAGTGGTTTCACACGACCAAACCCATGGATCACAGGAAAACTCCACCAGAGGCAACAACCACTTACAACTATGCCAATGCCTCCTTGCCCCCTTGGTCATGTGGCAGAACAGCTCTTCAAGAAATCTTGTTCATATGAGCTCCAAGGTTGGTTTCAGTCCCCAAACTACCTACTGGGGAAGGATTTGCTTTATGGAAGGACATGGGTGGTGGGACGGTTGTGGGGAGGGGAGAACAGGAGAGTTTCACATGGATTAAACTCCTCCTCTGCCCCACAACGTAGATCCTCCTCTACTTTTTGCAAAAGCAGAAAAGAAGGAGTATTTGGTCCCTTATTTTTGGAAGGAAGTGGAAAAGGATTATTTCAATGAATCTCATGCTAAGAAGAGGGGACTGGATGTGACAACTGAAAGAGGAGGCTGGGTTTCAGTTCAGAAGATGGGGCTATATTTTAATTGAATATGCCGATTCTGATTTGGATCCATGCAGGTAATATGGTTATTAATGTGAGCTCAGACCAAACTGCTAAAGAAACTCTGAGGTGAACTTCAGGTAACCTTTCTACTTTTATTTAAAAAGACAAATGGAAGCTATAATGTTAAACTAGGCACATCTGCAAGAAGTGATAAGATTTGCAAGTGTAAGAGAATAATGCTGCATAGCACTTATACTTCAAATGGTGGGTTGCAGACCTATAAGTGAGGAAACTGTCGAGCACACCATTTAGAAGGTTTCAGAGTAACAGCCATGTTAGTCTGTATTCACAAAAAGAAAAGGAGTACTTGTGGCACCTTAGAGACAAACCAATTTATTTGATCATAAGCTTTCATGAGCTACTTTCGCGAGCTCACTTCATCGGATGCATACTGTGGAAAATACAAAAGATGTTCTTATACATACAAACCATGAAAAAATGGATGTTTACCACTACAAAAGGTTTTCTCTCCCCCCCACCCCACTCTCCTGTTGGTAATAGCTTATCTAAAGTGATCACTCTCCTTACAATTTCCCCTTGTTTTTTCCTGCCCCCCACCCCTCCTTCCTCAGACGTTCTTGTTAAACCCTGGATTTGTGCTGGAAATAGCCCACCTTGATTATCATACACATTGTAAGGACAGTGATCACTTTAGATAAGCTATTACCAGCAGGAGAGTGGGTTTGTTGGGGGCGGGGTGGGGAGAAAACCTGGATTTGTGCTGGAAATGGCCCAACTTAATTATCATACACATTGTAAGGAGAGTGATCACTTTAGATAAGCTATTACCAGCAGGAGAGTGGGGTGGGGGGGAGAGAAAACCTTTTGTAGTGGTAAACATCCATTTTTTCATAGTTTGTATGTATAAGAACATCTTCTGTATTTTCCACAGTATGCATCCGGTGAAATGAGCTGTAACTCACGAAAGCTTGTGCTCAAATAAATTGGTTAGTCTCTAAAGTGCCACAAGTACTTCTTTTCTTTTTACCATTTAGAAGGGCCATGTGGCCAAAACAAACAATAATTTGTTTAAAGCATTCTCCACACCATGCACACTTTGTCACAAGACAAGATTTTATGTGAGATCAGTGGCAGATTAGCCACTGGGCCTATGGGGCCCGTGACCAGGGGCCCCGTCAAAGTGGGGGGCCCCAGAAAAAATCCACCACTGAGTGGCAGAAGCCCAGAACCCAGACACTGGATGGGTGGGGCAAGCCCCCGTGCCACACTCCCGCTCTCTGGGAGCAGCCGGGGGGGGGCACAAGGGAATCCTCTGGCACCCCAACCTGTCCCCAGCAGAAGCCAAGGGATGGCAAGGGAAGCCCCCAGATCCCCCACAAAAGTGCTGGGGGCTGGTGGGGGAAGCCCTAGCACTGGGCACCCTGCTGCAGCCCTGGGACTGGAGAAGCTCTCTATCTGCCACAGCCTCAGGGCTGGGGGAGTCTCACTCCCTGCTGCAGCCAGGCGCCATGGTTGGGGGACAGAGCTTCTCCAGTCTGGGGAGTGGCAGAAAGTAGTAAATGGGTTGTGGGGCCACAATGGAGGGGTGGAATGATGGGGGACCCTGGGTGAAACAGGGACGGGGACCCAGGGAAGGGGAAGAATGGGGTTGAGCCATGGGCAGGGCCACAGGTGGAGTTGGTGGAATGGGGGCAGGACTGGAGGTGGAAGGGGTAAGGAGGGCCTTCCACTTGCTCTGGCCCAGGAAACCTTCATCTGCCTCTGTGTTGGACTTTCTGGTTTCTTTCCTTTTTTGTCAAGAGTCTCAGATATCGAAACTTTAACAACCGAAAACATTTGGCAAAACAGGAAAAGCAGCTAGAACCTGGGATGTTGCACTACTTTGACCCTGAACAATACGCTGTGTTTGGACATTCCACTCCCTTCCTCCACATATTAAGGACAATGTTTGATCAGATTTGCATGGTTAATCTCAACTCCAGGATTCTGCTCTTCCTGCCTGCATGGACCACATGTAGGGAAAGGAGTACATCAGCGTCGAGATCTGCCCTTCAGATCTAAGGAGAAAATTGGACAGTAATATTGGGATAGTTGAAATGAGCAAACAGAAGCACAGAAGAATGAAGAGTGTTTTCCTCCCACAGTGTCTTCACCTCAGCTTCTCTCTATATCTTCCACTCTTATCAACTTCTCTCCTGCCTTGCCCACCCATCTCCTTCCCCTTGAGCATCCCCTCTCTATTTAGATTGTAAGCCTTCAGTATAGGGACTGTCTACTACTCCGTTTGTATTGTGCCTAGCACAATGGGGCCTCATACTTGGTCGCCCTTAGGAACTAATATAATAAACATGATGAATAATAACTGGTGAGCTTAGGTCATTGTCCTTGGAAGTCAGATTCATTTTGTGTGGTATAATTCCACTACATGCCATTCTTGCAATAAATTATAGCAGCAATGAGAAACAGTACTACTCCTCATTTTCATTAGTATTTCAATGCTGCAATCATGTGACCACTCATATTGTAATCTCCTACACAGATTGATGAGGGTAGGTAGCCAAAATACTGCAGCCAGAAATAGATTTTTTGGGGGTGTAAAAACATCCATCATACCGCTACAGTTATAATTAGAAAACCAGCCATTAAGAAAATGTATATTTCTTTTCCTGCACAATATTTGACTAAGTGCTTCTGTGGTTGTGAGAGTGAAATAAACCCAATGAATTTTGTCTGACTCACTTTTCTTAGACAGAGGAAGAGACTCTTGTGGAAGCACTGTTGTTGAACCAGAAATGTCAGTTTGATTGCACGTGTGCAATGCAGCTTTGGTTCCCTAACTTTATAGGTTCAGGTCTTTTGGATGCCCCAGCTGCTGTCAATTTGGTAGGTCAGCCACTAGAGCGCAAGATAATCTAACACTTGAGCAGGTCTGACATGCCCTCCATCAGAGGGCAGTGGTGACACTTAAACACTTTCCTGTGTAATATTCTGAGTCTTTCTATAATGATATTTTTGGATTACATTTTAAAAACCTTGTTCTCGTCCACAAATTTTAGTAAGATTTGTTTCCTCGAGCTTAATAGTTTACACATATTGGTGGGAGGTATAATTGACATTTTGAAATACATTAAGGATGTTTAACTAACAGTCATATTTTATTAGTGGTAGGTAGTATTTCCACAAAGGGTCTATTTCAGCTATTTAATATTAGTATACTCAGTCATTACTAGCCACATTATACAGGACAAGTGAGAGTAGGTGATGCTAACAAAAAAAAAATCTGAGATTTTTCCTGGGATATCAAGTGAAAGGAGTGATTTGAATGACAGCTGTGCATAGACTCTCTCATGACTGCCATGTTCTAGACATAATTCTGACCTTGCAAAAATGCATGTTATTTTCTTCTCAGACAACAAGATTTGTGTGTGTATTTCAAAGCAGCATTCAGATTAGGTGGTGATTTTTTTTTAAATATTAAAACTCAAAAATGATCATTTAATTTTTTAATACTCAAATAAATGCTATTTTGGATCCAAAAGTCAGAAGTGTGATTGCCAGCATGTTGATTTATTAAATAAATATATATTTATAGGCTTGAATCAAAACCACGGTTCCAGAGAGCCCTGAAATTCACATCTAGCAACATGGTTCAGATAAGAATCCAAAAGGAAAGTATGACCATGGACGCTGGAGGGGCCAAACTGGGAATGCTCAATCAGGGCAAACTGCAAAGAACAGAGCAGACAATCTCCCAAACTTGTGGTTTATAATATAATTAGATTCACCAAGCCCGTCACAAAACAGCTTTTGTAATAACTTATTGATTACCAAGAAGCTAAAATACAGTTCTCTTAAAGCAATCCAGTCTTTGGCTCCCACCCAGACAGCCAAGTTTATTTAATGAGAGTTATTTAAAACTTTATTCACCATATCTAAAGTTCTACCAATCCTAAGAGATTAGACACATTCCCTACCAGGTTAATGAATATTTCAGATCTCACCCAAATACATGCTTACAGCTAATTCTTATTAACGAAATCTAAGCTTTATTAAACAAGAAAAGATAGATTTCTGTGGTTAAAAATTCACTGTACATACAGATATGAATAAAGTTCTTAGGTCAATTTCATAGCAGAGATGGTGAGACTGCTGATTTGTAAAAGTCCTTCCAGAATTAGTTCAATAGGTTATAGCCCAATAGGCAGTACACATGCAGAGTCTGTCCCAGTTCTTCTATGAGAATTTGCAGGGATAATCCAGGGTAGGCCTGGAGACCTCAGTCTTGTGATTTGAACTTCTCCTGACAAAGTTTAAGCAGATCTGAGATAAAACAGGATCAGGACTGAAGCTTCCTTTTTAGCTGAAGCTCAGCTGATTAGCCTCTTGTCAGCAAATGATCACAGCAGGTATTCCTTGGATGAAGGCTAGGTAATGCACATTGCTGGTTTGAAGTAAATTCCTATTTCCTAGGCATACACTGATAACTATTTGCATTGATTAGCATAAAATAATTAACCATTCAAATGTTTCATACGTAGTTTACTAAACATTTCAAAGAGAAATAAAGACAATGATAGAATTACCTCACAAATTTCATTTAAATGTTAATATTCCCTTTTCATCTCTGAATCAATAAAATATAGTAATGAAACATCGCAGAGAGGAACTGAAGTTTAGCATCTCCAAGCTAATTAAATCACACTGTTAAACTTCTAACAAGATATAAGTAAACACAAACAAATAAAATTAACTATATCCTTAATCCCCTAACAATACAGGCCTACATTTCAAGGACTTTAGTTTATTTACTTGACTTTGCTATCTACCTTCAAGGCATGGCCCTGTTTACAATTTCAATACTTTTTAATAAGTCTTTACAGGTTGTTTTCTGGTCATTTAACCCTTGCTGTCATATTAAAAGCCTGGATGATCTGAATTTATCCAACCCTCTTAATTATAAACACAACTGTAAATCTCCCAAGACTTTCTAGATGTAAAATTTCAAGTATGCCCTGATTTTAATCAGGATGAACATATTGGGAGAACAACTTTCCTGGCAATATTCTGGTATGTGTGTGTGTATAGTCTTTGCTAAAATCAAGAAGTGCACAGGCATGGAAATTTGAAAGATAGAAGTGCTCTGAACTTCTGGACCTTAATTTCAGCTTGAATTTTGGGTCAGTTCTCATTTCATATTAATCACTTCAGCCAACTCCAGTGTCTAGGTACATTGATTCCAATAGCGTTGCACCAGCATTTAATAGGGGACTTTTAGGGGACTTCAGAGATGTAAAGTTCCTCTTCAAGCTTCATTAACATAATTGTAACTAGTACTTATTAGCATTGCTCAAGTTATTTTCATAGTGGCTGATTTTGTACTGCTCCCCTTGGAGCACTATTTCAGCTTGGGACTTGCTCTAAATTTTAAGAGCATGTAAAAAAAAGAGATGAACAGCACTGCAAATATAACATTGGTTATACCTTCTACCACAGTGAATGATGATTTCATATACACACACATACACCCCCTTTGACTAAACTTTGGAAAGGACAGTGATGCCTGATTTGTGATAATAGAGTCTTAACTGAATGATCTCATTTTTAATTGGAGTCGTTCCTCCGACTCTGCCTCTGATCTGGCTTCGACCTCCGCCACTCCACTGACACTGCTCTCACCAATATTTCCAGTATCTGTTTCCTACCCAAGCCTCAGTGACTACTCTCCATCTTAGAGTACATCTACACAGCATTGTGGAGTGAGCCTCCCAGCCCAGGTCAACAGATTTGGGCCTGTGGGGTTTGCAGCAGCGCTCTAAAAATAGCTGTGCAGACAGTGCCTTGGAGTTGCAGCTTACCTACATTGGGAGGCTCTCTCAGAAATGCAGTGCAGACACATACCACTAGCTTCCTTGACCTCTCTGCATCTTTAAACACAATCCATCACTTCTCATTGACATCTTATCCTCACTGGGCTGTCATGGTTCTCTATCTGCCTATCCAATTGCTCCTTCAAGATCTCTTCATCGGATCGTCCTCATGCCCTCTCTCATTCTCTATGAGTGGGTCCTTCAGAGCCCTCTTCTCCCTTCCCTATACATCCTGTCCCAATCGAATTGTTCCTGTTTACATGGTTTCAAATTCCATTTTTATGCATATGCCTCCTCAAATCTACCTCTCCACTTATCTTATATCTCAGCCTCTGGTTGAAATGGATCTTTACTCTGCTTCAATTCTCATCCTGTTTTTTTAACTATTCTTTTCCTTCATGGGTTCCTGTTCTATTCTTTGCCAGATTGTGTGGTGTTAATCTACAGCTTTGTCTACTCTCTAAACATCACTTTTATTACTTTTCCGAACCCTACCTACACCTGTATATACTCTAACTTAATTTAATTATTCCTTTGTCTGCCTGCTGAGCCTACCATTTCTTCAATCCAGCCTGTGGTTATTCAAGGCCCACTCCAACTGCCCTTGTGGGTAATTAACACATTCTGGTTTCTCTGCTTCCCTTCTGATGCTTAAAACATTACCCAGCAATATAGCTAACCGTCCTCAGACATTAGAATTTTCCAGACCTCAGCTGCACACTGGACTATAAGCACCAGAGTGTTTTTGAAATGTATAGGGTCAAAGCAACAGAATTCAGAGACGTTGTTCTTCTCTGCAGAAACAGGTCACAAAGGTGGTGCCCTGATATCAATGGGCTGTCTGTTTGGTCTCTGCAAAAGGCAGAGCATCATGGTGACTGAAGATCTGGCAAGCCAATGGATATCTCTACCAACTGCACATTTGTTTCTTCCCCATGTTAGTCCCACATTAGCCATCCACAACCCTTTGCAATACATCTGAATGGGAGAGGACAATGTTGTCTTTGTCCTGTCTGATGAAAACCAGAAATGGGTGGAGAGGAAGGTTAGAATCCAGAAACTGTCTCCACTCTGGCACCTCTGTATAGAGGTTGAAAAATTCTTGTCTCTTTGGGGCTGTCTGCTGTTGTAGGGCCACCTTCATACAATTGTCTTAACACGGAAGTTTGAAAATAGAAGATAGTAGTAAAAATGGTTTGCA
This sequence comes from Lepidochelys olivacea, assembly GCF_965140295.1. Lineage (NCBI taxonomy): Eukaryota > Metazoa > Chordata > Testudines > Cheloniidae > Lepidochelys > Lepidochelys olivacea. Next base: position 139,570,359 of record NC_140412.1, on the reverse strand, counting down.
TTACATGTCTAGATTTACATTTTTCACAGACTAAGCTATACAAGCATTCTCAGCTTAGTTACAAACAAATAAATAAAAATCATACTTATTTGGAAATTAGTCTTTTCTGAGCATTTTGAGATCTTCCCTGACACAGCTTCCCCAATGCTGTAGCCAGAAAAGTCCCCACCCACCCACAGTTGACCTGCTTGTCAAATACCATGTTTTAGAGTTCATTATCATATAGGGGGGGGAGCTGCATCAGTATTGCCACAAAGGAGTATTTGATTGGAGGTAAACCTCTCATCAATATTCTTTTGCCATGAATTATAAATTAACAGAACTCAAGTTTCCTGTCACAATCCATTTTAGAAGGTTATGCCTCTATACAGGGAGATCTTATGCAGAAGCCTAACTTTAACCACATGAGTAGTTCAGTCTCACTGGACTCAGTGGAACTGCTTATCTTCTTAGAGTGCTTTGCTGGACAGTCTATTTTCTATCTTTCTATTTTATTTTATTTTTTTGTTTTTGTTTTTTATACTAAATATGCTGAAAATTATTAAAACACTCTTTACAGTGGAACAGTGTTTTTATCTTTGTTTTTTTAAGTATCCTAGATACAATCAGCATGACTAATGACTATGAAAACATGCATGCCATTTAATTGTTCATAGTTCGATGATGGATTTTCGATTTAAAAACAAACACAAAAAAAGCTCATTTTACTTCTGTCACTTGGAGCACTGACATGTCAACCCAGCAGGGAGCTGGCTACTGCAAGTACTATACCATATAAAATTAGGTGAATAAATTGTCCATGAGATTTTAAATCTTTGATAAATAGCAATAAAAATTTATAGGCAATTTCTTTTAAAAGTTTGCATACTTGCAAATTGCTGTCTCTACTGCATCTTCACTGACCTTACACCAATGTGTTTTTTCCTAATCTGTTAAAATTTCAGCATACAGAGGGTTATTTGACATAATTGCTTTTTAATATAATTGTTTTGCACAATGAGGAAACTTTTTGCCCTTGTTGTGTATGAAAACTAAATGAATACTAAGGCTTTTACCATTCCAAATCCTATTTCCTAGGCTTTTCACGTCTAAATTCCCTGTATTAGTCTGCTTTCCACCTTTTTTCATGAGCTCTCTTCTTGCTGTTTTTCTGTTTGCAACACCCTTCTTGTTATTGTTTGTTGTTCACTTCTTTAGCCTTCTTTTATTTATAATGCATATGGTGTGTAATTCATGTTTAATGAAGAATTCATGAACTTTTTTCTTCATTTTACAAGAGAGAATTATGAGATGAGCTGTATCTCAAAGTAAAAGTTTTCAACAACTAAGATGACAGGAAGTAATTTAGAAGTTAAGAAGGAAGAGATGACAGAGCTGAGCTGAGAGTGAATACATGGTGCTTTAAGTGTCTGTCGGAATGTATTGCTTTGGAAAAGGGTTCCTCAGACAAGGAACAGTATTGAATACAAGACAGAGCAACCATTTAAGAGGAGTACATCGCAAATGATTCCTGATGAGGGATAATCTGGAGCTAGAAGTGAAATCCAGAGACAATCCCAATGGGACCATTTTCTAAAGCAGTGGTCCTCAGCCAGTGGTAAATGTAATAGTACTTGTATTTCAGGCTTTTGTGACTGGTACTCAAGGTTCGAGAATATAATGGCTGATCCATAAAAGGAAGCATCTGCAGCTCTTATTGGTTTCAACAGGAGTAGCAGGTGTTCAATCCTTTAATGGAATATGACTTGAAGGGCCTCTGTGCTGGGGCAGTGTTGCTGCGGACCTCCTACTCTGACCTATCATGGAGCTTGAGCTGGGACAAACACTTTTCTCATTGTTCACACAGTTGAATGGAGGTGGCATTCACTGGTTAGTTCTTCAGAGGTTTTAATCTGGTAAAATGGCATCACCTGATGACTTCAGGAAACACTATTCTAGACATCGTGAGAAACCGTGCCTTTCTTTGGGCTTCCTGGTATACAGTGAGAAAGTTAGCAAGACAACAAGGTGGGTGTGGTAATATCTTTTACTGGACCAACTGCTGGTCCAGAGTGACAGAGAAGCTTTCGAGCTACACAGAGCTCTTACTTCTGAGAAAGTAGTTGGAGCACCACAGATAAATACAAGATGGTACAGACTGTTTAGGATATGTGCTAATTACTTATGCTAAGGGACCATTCAAAGTAAACTGGCCTGTTAACACCTCTGCAGTCATGACACAAAAAGCGGGGACTTAGAGGGTTATGAATTGTTGTAATAAGCTATAAATCCAGTGTGTCCATTCAGGCCACGATTTTTAGTGTCTATTAGAGTTATGAATTTAAGCTACCAGGCTCATCTTTTAAAGGTGTTGTGAAGGTTTTCTCTGAGGAAGAGGAACTGATACGTCAGATATAGAGTGATCACTTTGTGGAAAGTGTTCACTCCCAGGTGATATGGTGTTTTTGTCTTTTATCATTTTCCTCTGAGAGTTCATTCCAGAGCATAGTGATTGGTTTCACTCACATAGTTGTTATTGGGACGTTTAGTGCACTGGATGAGATATACCATGTGTGGTAATGATCAAGAGCATGGTTTCATCTGCTCTGTGGTGTATAGTCAGATGATTCTTTTTTCTTATGATTGTCGGTGGAGAAATGGTAATTATGAGTGGTGCCATCATTATTGTGAAAGAATTATTTGAGGGAGAGATGGTGGAAGAATTCTTTTAGTTGTCCACATGTTAGTATGGTATCATATTCTGTGGTTTGGCAGAAGTTTAGTCCCTTAGAGGGTACAGATAATTCAGCTCCAGTGAGGGGTAGTTCTGACAAATTGATAATGTTCGGGTGCTTGTAGCATCCATGTGGTGAGTACTGGTGCCATGGTTTATCCCAGCCACCCAAATACCTTGAGAGAGCCTGCTTCAATACAGAAATAAACCCCCCTCTGATTGCACACCCCACTTATCCCCTACTACCTCACACTGGAACCCATATGGGGTGTCAGCAAACTACTATAACCCATATGCAGTGGAGACACCATCCTGAAAGAAATCTTTCCTGAACCCCTACTTTTGGCCTTCAAACAACCCCCCACCCAACCTCTCCAAGTTCATCATCAGAAGAACCAGACCCTGCCAAAACAACAGATGCAAAACATACAGACATATCTCCACTACCACAATGATCAACAACCCCCACAACACACCTTTCAAGATCCATGGGTCCTCCACATACCTATCACAACATGTGAGGTACTTCATCCAGTGCACTAAATGCCCCAGTAACAACTGTGTGTGAAACCAGACAATCACCACACTTTTGAATGAACTCTCCCAAGAAAATGATAAAAGACAAAAACACCCTATCACCCGGAGGTCAACCCTTTTCACAAAGTATCTTGCATTTATCTGTGATGCTTGGAGTACCTTTCCCAGACCTGAAGAAGAACTCTGTGTGACTCGAAACTCTTTCTCTCCCCAACAGAAGTTGGTCCAATAAAAGATATTACCGCACCTACCTTGTCTCTCTGATGGACCAACAGAGCTACAACTACAGTGTGTACAAGACAAGAGGCAGAGGTGACTGTCAGCATGAGTCTAGTTCCTTTTTTAGTGACATCAGTTAATAGTTCCAGGGGGGTTCACAGAGAACAATAAATAAATTGTTAGCGTCATTTTTACTATGGGTGAAATTTACCCATTATGCAGAGGGCTAGCACAAAAACCTACCTAGATCCAAGGACTTAAATGGTGCATACATTTTGTGTTGGATACCTACTAGTACACAGCAGTAAATCTTACCCTGAATTTAAATGGATACTTTTGACACGGTCTCCCACAGTATTCTTGTCAGCAAGTTAAAGAAGTATGGGCTGGATGAATGCACTAGAAGGTGGGTAGAAAGTTGGCTAGATTGTCGGGCTCAACGGGTAGTGATCAATGGCTCCATGTCTAGTTGGCAGCCGGTGTCAAGTGGAGTCGGTCCTGGGGCCGGTTTTGTTCAATATCTTCATAAATGATCTGGAGGATGGTGTGGATTGCACCCTCAGCAAATTTGCGGATGATACTAAACTGGGAGGAGTGTGCCCTTGTTGCCAAGAAGGCCAATGGCATTTTGGGATGTATAAGTAGGGGCATAGCGAGCAGATCGAGGGACGTGATCATCCCCCTCTATTCGACATTGGTGAGGCCTCATCTGGAGTACTGTGTCCAGTTTTGGGCCCCACACTACAAGAAGGATGTGGATAAATTGGAAAGAGTCCAGCGAAGGGCAACAAAAATGATTAGGGGTCTGGAACACATGACTTATGAGGAGAGGCTGAGGGAACTGGGATTGTTTAGTCTGCGGAAGAGAAGAATGAGGGGGGGATTTGATAGCTGCTTTCAACTACCTGAGAGGTGGTTCCAGAGAGGATGGTTCTAGACTATTCTCAGTGGTGGAAGAGGACAGGACAAGGAGTAATGGTCTCTAGTTGCAGTGGGGGAGGTTTAGGTTGGATATTAGGAAAAACTTTTTCACTAGGAGGGTGGTGAAACACTGGAATGCGTTGCCTAGGGAGGTGGTGGAATCTCCTTCCTTAGAAGTTTTTAAGGTCAGGCTTGACAAAGCCCTGGCTGGGTTGATTTAATTGGGGAATGGTCCTGCTTTGAGCAGGGGGTTGGACTAGATGACCTCCTGAGGTCCCTTCCAACCCTGATATTCTATGATTCTATGACCAATCAAAATGCCCACAATGACTCCAGCTACAGTGTTCAGCACTGATCATTGGACAAAAGTGTCATTACTTGTTGTTGATATTACAACAGTGACCTATAGTCTCACTTTCTTCTTAATTCAGTCAGTCATTTCTTGGATGAAGCTTACAGTCTGGGGGTTCATTTACTTTAGGTATGTTTAAAGACTTGCTGCATATGAGTGATCACAGTGATACTATTTTACTGATGGAAATTCTATTTCATTCATTGGAATGAATTACATGAACTTCAGTCTCATAGTTTGTCCATATAGGAAATGGGATATTGTCTCATAACTATGCAACAGTATTATTGCTTAAGTAAATGACAATTACCCCTAAATGGCTAGGTTTCCATGACTAATGATGGTTTTTCTTCCTTACAGGGTTGTTTTTTTTTAAATCTCATTAAGGATTTTTCAAGCTGGTGAGCCCTTCAAGAGGCATATTCAATTCCCCTAGCTGTCTGCTTATTTACAGGAGCACTGTGTCAAAGCACTGGAGTAATACTGACTTATTCTGTTCTCTAGGTTAACAGAAATGCGGTTAACAAATACAAGACTGATTAAAATCAGAACAAAAATGATGAAACTAAAATATTAATTGTCTTTAGTTCAAGGGTTTCATTTTCTACTTACTGCTTCAAAGTTTTCCAGTCAAGCAAAAGGAATCACTTTATGCTGTACAAATAGGGTTTTAGAGGACAGAAAACACCACTATCTTCTCTGTCAGTTGTGACAGATGTAGTTTCAAAGACAGACAGAGACACAGGTGGTAAGACTTGGTAGGAATTTTCACACACAGCACTACTGTAATACAGCTAAACAATTCAGTAAGATCTTTGCATTGAAGACAGATTTATGCTCCCAGATTATATGGTCTCTGACACTCCAGCAATTCCACAATATTTCTGCATTCTCTTTCCTAGGTCTTCATGTCTCTCCACTAAATGTTTTGGGAATATCAGAGTCACTTCAGTTCTAGTTTTTTCAGACTTATTGTCCAGTGTAATGTCTGATTTCCTGATTCATTTTCTAGCTGTGCCAGTCACTAACTGGTTAAGTCCTAGTCTCTTTCATATACAGTGCTGTTTATTGGTCAATGATAGCTGATGCTTCTCCAAGTTTTTTACATAATTTCCTCAGTTTTCATAAAATAACTTCCAAATTTATTTCCATTATATGGCTTTTTCATCTAATTCTAGTTAGAGGTTACCTGTGCAGTTTTCCAAACAAGTTCTTTCCAAATGCATCCACTTAAATCAGGAGGAGTTCAACTCCTCCCTATGCTCACAGGATTTCCCATTTTGTTGTGGTTTTCATTTCAGACTTTTGAAATAAGCCCTCAGAGTAGCGAGACCTCTTTCCATTTTTTTAAACCATTTGGGTTTTCACTTTCTATTTCTGTGGCAGTGAAAGTACAACAGCATTTTACTCTTTTGAGTGTAAGACAGGCTTTACATAGGCATCTTCCCAGATTCTCAGATGATACAGTCCTTCTTGGGGGAAGAAAAAAGGACAGCTATTATAAGGTCAGATTCTCCCTGGCCCTTGTACAGATGCACAGGGAAAAGGAGCACGTAAGGGACCTGCCTCCTGTAACTTACTCTACCCAAGGACCATGGATAATCATTACGCTTGGTCTTGAAGCAGCACAGAAAGTTTCTGCTGGGGCTGAAAATTGACCCCCAAAGAGAAAGGAGTAGGTGGTGGACCATGATTCTGCCTGCCCTGTACACCGTCCATGCACAAGGAGTACCTTGCACATATTTCTGCAACTCCTTCAAGGTTATAGCAATTGTGTACGGTCTCCTAACAGAAGCCAGCCTGTAATAACCATAAGGCATATTTTGCTAGCCTCAGAGGCTCACTGTGACCCTCCATGTAGCCCTTCTCTCTCTAGAGACAAGGGTCACAGCCTACTGAGCCATTTTCATCATATGCCAGCAAGGGAGGTGAGGAGAGGCTACTCTCCCTTGCACAGTCTCTGTTGTCTTCCAGTCTCACTGATTAATTCAGTGGGGGAAGAGGGGAGCCCAGGCCCGCCTTCTACTTCGGGCTCCAACCCAGGGACCCTAATAGTATCAGCTGACCTTTTGGAAACAGGACACATACTAGACTGCTCTTAGTGGTAGCAGATGACAGAACAAGGAGTAATGGTCTCAAGTTGCAGTAGGGGAGAGTTAGGTTGGATATTAGGAAAAACTTTTTCACTAGGAGGATGGTGAAGCATTGGAATGGGTTACCTAGGGAGGTGGTGGAATTATCCTTCCTTTGAGGTTTTTAAGGTCAGGCTTGACAAAGCCCTGGCTGGGATGATTTAGTTAGGAATTGGTCCTGCTTTGAGCAGGGGGTTGGACTAGATGATCTCCTGAGGTCCCTTCCAACCCTGATATTGTATGATTCTATGAATTCCCTGGGCCACTTCCCCACAGCAGCCCCCCACTTCCTCAATATCTCCTTCACCCTTACCTCAGGGCCTCCTTTCTTCTGTCTGTTTTGGTTTGTACTGCTCATTTTATCCAACAACACAGCTTCCTCCTACAGCTCCTGACACGCACACCCACCTAACTGGGACGCTTTTAACTAGTTTCAGCCAGCCCCTGATTGGCTTCAGGTGTTCCAATCAACCTAGCTGTCTTCCCTGCCTTCTGGAAAGATCTTAATTGGCCCCAGGTGTCTTAATTGACCTGGAGCAGCTGCCACTTGCTTATGCTGGTAACAGGGATTTGTTTAGCCTGTGGCTAATATATCTGTCTCCCACAACTTTACTGTAGCCATCTGGCCTTGCCCCATCACTATATATTAGAGAAATAAATCACTTATCTCTAGACTTTCTTAAGGAGTTTTTAGAACTGTCCTACATCCACAGTGACTGCAGAGGAAATTAAGTAAAAAATAGTTTTGTTACAGCAATTTTCTTCCCAGAAGAAATGCCAGAAAAATTTGCTAAAGCAAGCACTTCAAGTGGCTTATTAAAGAATTCATCCTACTAGACACACGAGTATAATCAGTTAGACATAAAGAAAAAACTCAAAAAATTGCCAGACAATTAAATAGGAAGGGTCTAGCATTCCTGTAAATTCTGTACTTCACGATATAACTGCAGTGATAAATGTAAGTCTCTATCTGACTTCTATGGATATCCGGGGGCAAAAAACAAAGATTTCCAGGGTCAGTATTTTGAATGATCACAAATACTACTACTCTGAAACCTACTACACAGAAATCAGTCTGATACATAGCAATATCGAACTTTAATTGTTACTGAATAAACATTATTTTTAAGGAAAAGAGGTAGAAATAAAAGGCCAGATTCACTGGTACATTCACACTGCTTTGTGCTGTTCCAGTAATGCAAATGGATCACCAGAGCAAACCAGTAAATCTAGCTCACAATATTATTATTTGTATTGTGGTAGCAGCTAAAGACTCCCGCCCAGAGTGGGACTCCTTGTTCTATGTACTGTACAAATAAACAAGAGATAGCCTCTGCCCCAAAGAGCTTACAACATAAATAGACAAGTGACACAAAGGGTGGGGGAAAGGGAGTATTAACCTCTTTTTACAGCCGGGTAACTGAGGCATAGAGAGACAAAGAGTATGTCTACACTGGAGCTGGAGGAGTAACTTCCAGCTTGCATAGACATACCTGCGCTAGGTTTCAGAGTAGCAGCCGTGTTAGTCTGTATTCGCAAAAAGAACAGGAGGACTTGTGGCACCTTAGAGACTAACCAATTTATTTGAGCATGAGCTTTCGTGAGCTACAGCTCACTTCATCGGATGCATACTATCTGAGCTAGTTCTGCCACGGCAGGGCAAGCAGCAGGACGGGCTAACTGCCCTGACTATAATACCACTCTAGATACATACTCAGGTGGCTCACACTGCCACGGTTATACTGATTTGTTTTAGCCTGCTAGCTCAAATCAGAGCTAGCACAGGTATGTCTACCCAAGCTGGAAATTACACTCCAGCTGAAGTGTAGATATACCTTAAGTGACTTGTCCAGGATCACATAGCAAGTCTGTGGCAGAGCAGGGAACAGAATGTAGAGCTTCTGAATCCCAGTTCAGTGCTTTGACCACAAGACCATACTTTTTTGCAGCATACCCTTGTTATAATCTCTCTCGCTAGCTAGCTTTAGCTGTATAACATATTCACATGACAAGACAATGGAAAAAAAACTATACTTAATAGCTGAATAAAATGCCAATTTTCTGAAAATTGGATATTGTCAGCCTTATAATAATGTACTTGTGGATGGTATCCATGCTTGTAGGATTGATGGGGTAAGATTTGAAAATAAGAGATGGGTAACAAAATGTTAACACTACTACTAAGTCTTCATTTACTGATGTGAAATGGAATAGTATCAGAACATTTGAGTGACTTACTACCCCTCCTTTGCATTCTGATGTGAATGCAATTATGCTAAAAAGAAACACCATGTTACATGAAAATGTAAACCAGCCATTTCAAGTACAGGGCAGAGATGTACTGAATATGTAAGACAATGAATAATAGGGTACATCAGTTATATTCATTTGAAGCTAATTGAGATATTGAAATGTTATGATTAGATCTGGCTGAGCCATTGTTTGCTTTTCCACAAACATTCATGTGATCACATTTGTTTGGATGGAGGTTTGGGAAGAAAATTTAGTATTTTGAGTAATACTATTTACATATTGTGTATTTACATACATTCGCATCAGAGGTCCTTGCCTGGCCACCCTTAACTACACACAAATTACACACATGCACAGAAAACTATATTAAAAGAACATTACAGAGGCAAAGTCAAGAGCTCAAAAGTTAGTAAACATCAAAATTAAGGTTGTCCATGCACCCTTAATTCAGCCCTTTTGTGTACATGGTAGTCTTTTAAATATATGATCACATACTAACTTTTGAGTGCTTAACTATGCAACATTAATTTTCTCTTAACATAGTTTGTGTGTGTGTAACAACTAGTGAGGGAGACATATGGAGGTAGATAGCTAGCAGAAATGGGAGACCAGTAAATTTAATCATTGCACTTGATAAATGTATGAACTACTGTATGTAGAATTGGGAGACATAATACAGGAGGTTCAAGAACATCCCTACTTGTGAATTAAAGGGTCAGTCATTCCTATTAGGCACTGGGCTGCATTAGGGTGGGTGCAGAGCTTCATCAGCCCAGCTCATTAGCTCCCCACTCCCACACACAATCTCTTCCTCCTCTCAAATGTTCTCAACTGACTGAGAAGGTCAAATCCCTTAGGAGCTGTTCAAGCACTCCTCCTATTTATAAGTTGCAGATGATGAACTGAGACATTCAGAAGTTAAGGAACTTGCCCAACATTACTGATCTGTGGCAGAACAGAGAGTTGAACCTGGGTCTTCTAAGGCCCAGGCTAACTCCCAAACCATCCTAATTGCTCTGTAATAATTTATGTTTCTGCAGTAAACTTGTATGGCCTTGCTTCTGGTAAATGTATGTGACGTTATTCCTGTATATAGACATTCTAGACACATTTAATGCAGTAGTAAGATGTGTTGCTCTGGTTGCATAGTGTATATCTTACAGTGTTCCAGCTAGACGGCAGTAGATTAGAGATTGGCCCACTGGCCAGCTAAAGGTATCTTCTGCCAGCAGATATGTCCCGGTCTTTATCTTCTACAACTTATTTCACATTAGCAAAAACTTTACTTGTGTACTATCTTTCAACTGGAGTAAGGTTCTTGGGGTGATTTTTTGAGAGGAAACAGAATCATTTAAGAAAAAAAATCAAACATTAGCAGGCACGTCCCTGTGCTGTCCCTCAGCCATTGTAATCTAGTTACCTCTCAAAAACATCTTATTCAAAGTCAGGAATTGTAACGTCTTAGCTGCAGACATTACATAATATCAATTATGTTCCAAAACACCCACACAGCAGTGTGCTGGTCTGTACCTCAGTCCCTTTTTGTCTACCGTCTCTTATCCCAGATGTTCATTGCTATTTTGTCCTGGACTCCATAATTGTTCTTTCCAAAATCTTTAGCCTAGCTGCATGCCTTTTTGCAGATTTGGTATCCTGTTATAGAGAAAAATAAATAAATTGTGAAATCATGAATGCCACTGAATGGCAGGAATAAAAATATTGTCTGCATGAGAAACTGAAAGAAGGCAACTTACCCACCACATACTCAAAACCCCTCCCTTTTTTATATTTTAATTTTTAAGCAATAAAAAGGTTATTGAAAAGGTTCCAACAGAGTTGAGCAAACTATTCTTGGCCAAAAAACAAACCCAAAACCTTGATGACCTTTGGCTTTTTTTCCTACCTACAATAAGTTCACAGACAGACTCACTTTCACAACATTTGTTTACTATTTGTTATTGTCGAATTAACATTTCATAACAATTTTCAGTCTAAGGATTGCTTACACTTGCTACATGTATTCGGCATTACAACCACTGCGTGATTAGTCACTTTAGTGATATGGTGTTCTTTCTGTTCATTGACTTTATGTGTGTAGCTGACGAATTAGAAGCATAATCTGGTCACTGGACCTTTGGTTGTTAAGGAGTGCATGGCAAAAGGTTGTCAAGCGAAGTGCCAGGGCATTGATGTTTCAAAGGACATTTTAAAAGCTTTTCCTTTCCAAGACCTTTGAGTCAAGTCCTGTCTGAGCCATCACTGCAGAAAATTAAGGCTAATCCAATATTATCATTTGGGCTAAGTTTTAAAATTAAATTTCTCTAAGTGTCTGCCTATGTATGTATGGCACTTAGGCTCAGGACTGTTGTACTTACTTGGGGCTTTAGGTGTTACTATAATACAAATAATAAATCCATCATTCACACACAGTATTTTTGTTCAGCATATTCAGGTGATGTGTCAGCTCCAAAGGGTGTGCTCAGATCTTTACCTGTCCTGTTTAATGGTCTGTGACTGTGGCAAGGAGTTTGAACAGCAATGATTGAAATGTGTTGTTACATACCCATGTCAGTTTCATTTAATTTAGCTGTGGAAGGACTCTGTCCTGTGGTTTGGGGAACACATGGCCTGTTGTGCAGTGCTAGTATCATGTCCTGTGTCCAGTCCCATATGCATAGTACATCCAAAACACTGCATTCAAATAACAATAACATAGCAAAGTCAAGCACTCAACAGTTAGCAAATGCTAGACTTAGGGTTGCCTGTGCAACCTTAATTCACCCGCCTTGTGCACATGATAATTGACTATCTTTTCCACAGGACTGAGAGGGTAGTTATTCAATATTTCTTTTTATTTTCCTCATTCAAGGTGTGACCCATCTGCCTTATGTAATGCACAAAATCCAAACACTGCACTGACCACAAAAACTATTCATTTCCTCCTGGGGTTTCTATAAGACTCTTACCACATTATCTAAGTGCTTCACCAACAAATTAATTTATCTTCACAACACCCATGTGCAGTCAGGGGCTATTATCATTTCCATTGTACACATGAAGAACTGAGGCCCAGAGGCCCCGATTGTGAAGTTACTGAGGGGTTGCTGCATCAGCACTGCAATGGCAAACTGGTTTAGGAGCACAAATCTCATTTTCAAAAGGGGTTTAGGCACTTAGGAGCCTAAATCTCATTAACAGTCTGTACAATTTAGACATCTGAGTGCCCAAATCCCTTTTGAAAATGAGATTTGTACTCAAGTCAGTTAGGCATTCCAACACTAAACACAGCAACATCTCAAAATCTTCAAAAACCTGGGCTAAAGAGATTAAGGCCAAAGCTGTGAAAAGCGTCCACCAATTTTGGGTGCCCAGTTTAAGATCCTTAGGTCCTGATTTTCCAGAGTACTTAGCATTTCATAGCACTGTATATGTCTAAATCACAGCTCCGATCAACTTCAGTTGAAGATGTGAGCAATTCTGCACCTGGGCACCAGCATGGAGAGTACAGGAGGGACAGCCTCCCTGCTTATTTCTAGCAGCACAATTGCCCTTCCTGCCAGGAGGATATCCTGTTGAGCCCCTGAAGCCTGGCCTGGAGCACACCTAGTACCAAATGAATCTTCTGCAGATTTAGCTGACAAATTATAGCAGGTCCCTACAGAGCATTTGCAAATATTTTCTAAGGCTTATAAATAGGATGAATTTTCATGGGAACAAGAGGCACATCCCTATCACCAGGGGGTCACTCACAAGCAGTGACATGCCAGTGCTGCTCAACAAAATAACTAAGAACATTTTAAACATGGGCAAAACAATATATTTTCCCTAATCTTGTTCTTGAAAATGGCTAAACTAGTTTAGCTGAAGCATTAAAAAAACCCTTTAACCTGAGGCAGACACCTAGCATGATAAATCTTCAGCCTGAGGGGTTAGTTTGGCAAAGTTATAAACAACTGAGAAGCAGGTCTTATAATGGGAAGTTTAAAACAACATTATAGGCAGGGCTACCAAGTCCTCTTATAATATCTCTACCAAGTGCATTTATTCAGTTTACAAACATCCAATTTTCTGTCACTTATCATCACAGTCTGTCACAAATAAATATTCTGTTCTACCTGAGAGGGGCACAACTGAATCCCATTAATAACCTCTGCCAAAGATTTGCTCCAGGTCTGGGGAGCATGTTATCAAGTCTCTCTGTGTGTCATATTAATTAAGGTTTGAACTAATTATAAGTGTCTTTACCAATCGTCAGCTCATGCAACAAATGAGATGTAGCAGTGGAGGAAGAAAGGAGTCTGCTAAAAAAGATATTTAGATCTTGTGCAGCCTTCAGGGATTAGTCCTAATACAACCACCACCAACATAGCATCATTCTTGAGTCTGAGAAGGGTAGAGCAGGAAAGAGGCAAAGACTAAGGGCAGGTCTACACTTAAATGCACCGGTGCATCTGTGCCACTGTAGCATCTTCACTGAAGCACTACAACGGTGACAGGAGAGCTTCTCCCATCAGTGTAGTTAATCTACCTCCATGAGAAGCAGTAGCTATGGTGATGGGCAAACCCCTCCCATGAACAGAGCACTGTCTACACCGGGGGTTAGGTCTACATGACTGCGTCACTCAGGGGTGTGGATTTTTCATACCCCTGAGTGATGTAGTTATACCAATGTAAGTTTGTAGAAGAGCCCTGCACAGGACTTTTTTAATCCTACTCCCACCCACACCTGCCAGTATTTTCCCCAGGAATTGAAATTAGGGGGAGTGTTCAATTATACGGGGGGGAGGACGAATGAGGGGTGAGACCGTGAGGGGGAAGGAGGGCTATATGGTACCATAGTAAACTGAAAAATATTTATTAGATTTAATTCATGTTTTAAAATCACCACACAAATTAAAGTTGGCTACACAAGCCTACTATGAAGCATTATATCTCCATCCTTCTAGGCTTCTTGTTGTAATTTTGCACAATTCTGTTAATGAAGTTCTCGAATGCAGTGCATTCATCTTTGGTGGTTTTTCGTGTGTCCAGTACTTCCAGTCCGTCATGATATGCTCATGATCAGGCAGAAGGCGACTTCTTTCAGAACACAACATTCTATTCAAGGAGGAAAAAGAACGCTGACTGTAGCTGTCATGACTGGGAGTAGAAAGAAATTAATTCCTACTTTTTTCATCCAAGGAAACAGCACAAAGATTAGGTCGAACCACTAATGATGATAAAAAATAAGTTGAAGTCAAATCTTTGTTCGTCGTACTATAGTCCACTCTATGTTCAAATTCTCTATTCTGTCCAGATCGCATGGCAATCCCATCACTCCATTCAACTGTTGGTGTTTTATAAGACAGGCCTCTGTAAAAGCTATGTGGAGACTGAGTAGAATCCAGAAGTTGCTGTTTTAGAATTGTAAGACTCAAGTCTGTGTTCTTTACTTTTTCAGCTGGCTTAACAAACACTTCTTGTTCTCTTCACTTACATAGTCAATATAAGTGCCTTAATTAGTCAACTTCAGAACTGAAGTCTTTGCATCTTCCAGTACGTTTTCAATGGATCTCTCTCTAATTGATCCAAGTGTAGCTTCTATTGCTGGACAGAGATCTACTGGTGTTTTAGCAGATGCCTGGATGGCATTGTTCAATGACCCAAGTGGTTTCATCAGTAGACTTACATGAGAAAATGGTGGTTGTCTTCTCTGAACTTAGTAGCAAAAGTTTTCCCAGGTTGAACTAATTTTAACTTCCGTCCCAGTTTCTTCTGTGTTTTCCAAGATGTTCAGTCCTTTTGGATTCTTGCAGAAAAATAGAGTATAACAAAGACATTACATTTATGGCTTTTTAAATATCCTTTGAAGATTCTGAAACTCATACTAGTGCTAGTTGGAGTAGATGGCTTCTACCGTGTGTATGGCAGAGATTAGGTTTACACTTTTCTCTGAGCAAAGCTTGTACTTCACTATGTCTTCCAGAGAGGTTTGCAGCTCCATCAAATGCACTAGCAGCCATCATGTTGGGGTTCAATTTACAAGCATTTTATTCCTCTAAGATGTGGGTTGTCAGAGATGCAGCCAATGTGTCTTCTATAATCTGAATATCTAGAAATTCATCTACTAGCCTACCACTGACATCAAGATAATATATGCAATGACTTAATACTTGACACCCATTTGCATTGGTGCATTCATCAGCTATGTATGCACACTTTCTGAATGCTGTGAGAGTTCTTCACTTTTTCAACTGCTCGATCTTTCACTGTTGCACTGCATGCTTCTAACCAGTCAGCTGAGTTTTTTTGCAGGAAGATAGTGAGCATTTGCTGGTTTTGGTCAGAACCAATGTCCAACTTCAGGATTAACAAATGACATTGCACTTAACATTGGCCCCCAGTTTATAGTGTGTGGTTTCTCTTGCTTAAATAGAAAGTATGATGTGACAGCCATGTTTGTTTGCATAAACTGTGTTGTGTCTCAGCATTTTTAACAGCCTCATTAAGTACTTCTAAAATTGGCTTTGACAATGACTGCTTAGAAGGATTTCTGCATGTCAATGCAATCCAGAGGATTGATGTTTTGCAGCCTTTTCACATAGTTTGTCAGCACTGACTTTGCTGATTGGTCTGGCAAACCAAGCTCCTCCACTTTTACTATATAAATCCATGGTATGCTTACATCTTAAATACTGCATGCAGTTCTTGTTGCCCCATCTCAAAATAAGATATATTGGAGTTGGAAACATATATATTATAATTATTATGGTAATTCTTTGACAGGGTAACAAACCTTGTGGATAGGGTGGAAGCAGTGGATGTGGTATATCTTGATTTTAGTAAAGCTTTTGACACTGTCCCACATGACCTTCTCATAAATAAACTAGGGAAATACAACATAGATGGAGTTACTATAAGGTGGGTGAAAAACTTGTTGGAAAACCATTCCCAGACAATAATCATCAGTGGTTCACAGTCAGGCTGGAAGGGCATAATGAGTGGCGTCCCGCAGGGATCAGTTCTGGGTCCAGTTCTGTTCAATATCTTCATCAACGATTTAGATAATGCCAGAGAGAATACACTTATAAATTTTGCGGACGATACCAAGCTCGGAGGACTTGCAAGTGCTTTGGAGGATAGGATTCACATAAGGACAAATGCAAAGTACTACACTTAGAAGGAATGATCAGCTGCACACATACAAAATGGGAAATGACTGCCTCGGAAGGAGTACTGCAGAAAGGGATCTGGGGGTCATAGTGGACCACAAGCTAAATATGAGTCAACAGTGTAATGCTTTTGCAAAAAAAGGGAACATCATTCTGGGATGTATTAGCAGGAGTGTTGTAAGCAAGACACGAGAAGCAGTTCTTCCGTTCTACTCTGCTCTGATTAGGCCTCAACTAGAGTATTGTGTCCTGTTCTGGGCGCCACATTTCAGGAAGGATGTGGACAAATTGGAGAGTCCAGAGAAGAGCAACAAAAATGATTAAAGGTCTAGAAAGCGTGACCTGTGAAGGAAGATTGAAAAAACTGGGTTTGTTTAGTCTGGAGAGGAGAAGACTGAGAGGCGACATGATAATAGTTTTCAAGTATGTAAAAGCTTATTACAGGGAGGAGGAAGAAAAAAATATTTTTCTTAACCTCTGAGGATAGGACAAGAATCAATGGGCTTAAATTGCAGCAAGGGTGGTTTAGGTTGGACATTAGGAAAAACTTCCTGTCAGGGTGGTTAAGCACTGCAATAAATTGCCTAGGGAGGATGTGGAATCTCCATCATTGGAGATTTTTAAGAGCAGGCTAGACAAACACCTGTTAGGAATAGTCTAGATAATTAGTCCTGCCATGAGTGCAAGGGACTGGACTAGATGACCTCTCGAGGTCCCTTCCAGTTCTATGATTCTATGATTCCCCACATTCAATACTACAGTGATTTGTAACCCAACACCAGCCAAAATTGATCACTTGGGCAACATAGCTCTGTCTGCTGGACACCTAGGCTGAGTAGAGTGTTAGGATATAGATATTCAGGCCTGTCTGTAAAGGCCTATACTCTAAGAATTTAGGTGTATTCTTATCACTTGGCTAATTATAGAGGTATAAAAGAAAGAATCAAAATCACTATCTGCTGGTGTAAGGGCCTTCTCTTACTGTGACAGTCTGAGGCCCTGTTCTTAGGCTAAGGTCTTTGGCTAAGCAGCAGAGGCAGCCATAAGCTGGGAAGCGAACAGTCACATCATCACATTCCAAACTAGTCACATTGAAATAAGGTGCTATTGGGCTGTTAGGCACTATCAGGACAGGATTGTATTCCTATCACCTCCAGAGAAAGGGAAGTGCCTAGAAAATGTAAAAGGAAACTTAGTTTGATAGCATCCTGTCTGGCAAGAACTCACTTATCAATAGCTGGGATGTGAAATCCTCACTTCTGTATTGTTTTGTCATTATAGTTCCCACTTTGCTATTGTTTGTCTGTATAATCTCTCTGGTTCTGTGATTGTTCCTGTCTGCTGTATAATTAATTTTGCTGGGTGTAAACTAATTAAGGTGGTGGGCTATAATTGGTTACATAATCATGTTACAATATGTTAGGATTGCTTAGTTAAATTTCAGGAAAATGATTGGTTAAGGTATAGCTAAGCAGAACTCAAGTTTTACTATATAATCTGTAGTCAATGAGGAAGTGGGGGTGGGGGTGTGTGGTAAGGGGTGGGTGTGTGGGGGGGAGGGAGATGGGAACAGGGAATGGGGGTAAGAAAATTGGAATCATGTTTTGCTAAAGGGGGAAATGGGAACAGGGAATGGGAGTAAGGAAGTTGGAATCATGTTTGGCTAAGGGTAGGAATGGGAACAGGGACACAGGTGTAAGGCTCTGTGGTGTCAGAGCTGGGAAGGAGGATACTAAGGAAGGAAACTGGAATCATGCTTGCTGGAAGTTCACCCCAATAAACATTGAATTGTTTGCACCTTTGGACTTCGGGTATTGTTGCTCTCTGTTCATGCGAGAAGGACCAGGGAAGTAAGTGGGTGAAGGAATAAGCCTTCTAACATAGGTGAGTTCATGTAAATACAGTCTGGTCCTTTTTCTCCCTCACCTCCCAGCTCAGTGCTAGCTGTCGGGAGAGCTCATTGAGATCTTGCTTACAACACCTAATTTGAAATTATTAGGTTGGCCAACATCGCTGAAAAGAATGCACCAACATTGTCATTAAAAAACAACAGCTGTGTGAGGAAGGTAGGCTTTTGTTCATACTTTTCAAACCTATTATACTTTTTCTGGTATAAGTATTTTATCATATACCGTATGTGCTTTTAAAGTGTGTATTAATGTTTCAGTTTCAATTCAAGTTTCCAACCAATGATTAAATTGGCAACACTGTAATGTAACTAGTTGACCACTGGGCGGCGTAGGGAAATCCCTGACTCCCACTCTTCTGGCAGTGGGTCCTGCGGGACTCGCAGGATCCCAGTCCTGCTGCAGGGCTCTACACTAGTCCTGCTCAGGGCTCTAGTTTGTAGTGTAGACCTGTCCTGCGTCATTTTTCTGTCCTCCTCCCCATCAATCCCAAGGCTAGCTGGGAGACAAACCATACCTCTGCACAAATTCTGGGATCCCAGCTGTTTTAACATCCACCAGCTTGTAATACCCCCTTGGGAATCGTTACACTAGCAAGAAACACCCCCATCCTACCACCATCATGCCACTAGCATATTCCCTATGAGATGGGGATTCCTAGCTGTCCTTTTTAGCGTCATGTTGTGTAGCTCAAAACAATGCTAGCAGCCGGACTGGAGAATCAAAGGCTGGGAAGAAATAAAGGAGGGTGGGGGATTTTTGTCCTTGATCCAAAAAAGGAGCTTCATGTTAATTGTGTAAGCCTTCAGCAGGGGGTGTTGGCAAACAAAACGGCCAGCTTCAATATCTTGGGATTCCTCTTAAGATTTATACACTACTACCATCACAAGACTCCATCCTGAAACCTGAGAAAAAATAAAATACCCTTCTTGTGACCCTTAACAAGCAGCATTTCCCCTCTCACAAGCAGGGAGTCTGTGTATGAAATAAGGAAATCTGCATTATGGAGAAAGACAACACAGCATTGATTTGGCAAAACACAGCAACAATAGATCAACAATATATTTACATAAACAACAAATACCCATCTCCACAGTATCTCTGGCAGTAGGCTTTCACCTCAGTTTCCCACTTACCAGTGTCAGTGTCTGATGAACAAATGTACCTTTAATATTCTACTTTCTCCCTTCCCTCTGTCACACTCCACTCATGTTTGTTTTCAATGGTTAGTGAAGTCCCAGAGTCCAGTTGAGTGCACTCAGGTAGTGCCCTTACCAAAGTTCTGTTGATGTTCTCTACGGCTTCAGCGAACAGCCACATCTCTTGCCATACCATCACCTCTTCACCTGTCTGTGTCCAGTCCTGATGCTCCATCACCTAACTTAGCTGTAATGATTTCAGCTTTGTTGATGCTGGTATGGAAGAATCTCAGTAGAGTTCACTCAGCTCTATTGCTATCCTATGCAGCTTCTGTGAAAAGCTGGTGCTACTACTTCATGGCATTGGAGAAGATGTATAAATGGCATATAAGACCCTTGAGCAGAGTCTCTGCCATCATAGATATCCTCCTTGCCATAAGGTAGAATCCCGCTGCCCCTCTGTCTGGCTTGTGTTCAAGCTCAATTATGGAGTGGTACAAGACTAAAGCTTTGGTTATGGTTATGGTGACCCCTCACTAGGGCATATTAAGTACATTTCTGTTGCCCTTTTGTCACACAGTAAGTACAACAATATTGCATTGCCCCCGCACTCAAAACTTAATCTGATTTTAAACAAGATGACCACCATGTTCATACTGGGATGGTGGGTAGCAAACATGCAAATGAGGTCTGACTCATTGTCTCTTCCTCCAGTTCACCAACAGACTGTAGCAGAGAGCTCCTTCCCTCTAGAGTTTCAGACCACAAGGCTTACAAATGCAATACCAAAATGTTAATGGAACATCAAGAGCATGCTCTTGTTTAGCCCAGCAAAACAATTAGGACAATGAACATTTAAGACAGCACAGCTAAACCTGGGGGCTGCAGCCTTCAGTCCGTATAGCATGGTTGATCCCCATGTTAGCAATAAAATCTTAGTACTAAAAACATCCTCCTCCTGGAACTCCCCTAGCACTGCTCACGACAAAGTGGACATCTGTCTGCAGTTTCCCACAAAAGCCATGATCCCAGGAGCACTCCTGCTGCGCTGGCTCCCAACACTTCTCACAAGTCGCTTGTAATTTGGCAGTGAGCATTTCTGTAACAACTACATGAATGTAAAACGCAAAATATTTCTTATTTTCAATACCAAATGTAGAATGACAGATTCCTTGACTGACCCTTCAGACTTCAGGTAGCTTTTTCTGATTTCCCTCAATATAGCTCATGTGGTGGGTGTTGATTCAGGGCTAACCCTAGCTTTCTCAGTGTCCTATGCAAAGTAAGACTGGGGACAGGGGGATGGGGATCACTTGAAGCAAATTCCTAAAATACCTTAGATCAACCCAGGATAACTCTGCTCTCTATCTCTGAAGAACGGAAGTTTAAAGGTGTGTTGAACGTTTGTTTGCAGTGTTATGGTCGCTGGTCCCAGGATATTAGAGAGACAAGGTGGGTTGGTCCCAAAATATTATTAGAGAGACGAATTGGGTGAGGTAACTTTATTAAACCAACTTCTGTTGGTGAAAGATACAAGCTCTGTGTAAGCTCAAAAACTCACCTCTTTCACCAGAAGAAGCTGATGCAGTAAAAGATATTAACTCACCCACACTGTCTCTTTAAAGTTTGGGTTTAAAGTTGTAGTCAAGACCGGATTTAGGGGCAGGGGACCCAAGTGATCGCCTTGGGTGCTGTTTCTGTTGTTAGCGATAAAAGGGAAAATAGAACGTTTGAAGTAAAATGTTTCAGGTATATGAATGTTTTGAATGAGAATAAAATAAAGCTTCAGGACTGCCATGGCCAAGTGCGAACATGAAGGGAAAAAACAGTCGTGTCCAGGCAACCTTGCACTGAATCCAATCCTGTTTTCAGTGTAAATTATCAGGTAGAAGATTCTCACGGATAGTGTTACAAATCTTACCCTGAAGCTGCTAAGTGACACTTGCTGGGAGAGCTGCACTGACAGTGTAAGGCTAATGAGGTACCAAGTAACTGATGTTTACGAAGCCCTGATGGAACTTGTGCAGTCGAGTAAAGCCAAGGTCGGAATCCTACACAAGGAGCAAAGCATGGCAAACCAGATCACTGACTTCAAATTTCTGGTTTTAGTTGTGGTTTGGCATATCCTGTTCCAAGTAAATGTTGTAAGTAAGGCATTACAAACTCAGTTGCTGGACATCATGATTGCTACTACTTTGATGAAAAGCTGTCTTGATTTCATTGTGGCCCACAGAGACAACGGATTTGAAGATGCCATCACTGCTGCCAAATAAATGGCAGGAAACATATGAGTTGAGCCTGTCTTCAAGGAAACCCTTATTTATGGGAAGAAGAGACAGTTTGGTTTCCACTGAATGCATTTGATGAAGTGAGCTGTAGCTCATGAAAGCTTATGCTAGAAATAAATTTGTTAGTCTCTAAGGTGCCATGAATCCTCCTTTTTTTTTTTGGATTAGAAGGGCAGAGGTGGTGATTGGAATCTTGGAAGAAAAATTCAAGAGGAAGGGTTTTTTTGCTCACTCATTGACACTGCTCAAGTGTCCATCAAAGAAAGGTTTGGACAAATGAAGCACAACAAAAAGACCTGGAGGGTTTTGTATGATCTTAATAAGCTGCTGGCAGACAGGACAATACCCTTTAACAATTGTACGGACCTTCACCAGAAGCTGATACACAGGGAATGTTTGGATGTCAATGATAAAGACCTCTATGCTGAACTGAACAACATCCATCACATTTTGCAACATGGAAAGCACTCTCCGCTCCAAGTTCTCCTTGATGCAGATCTGAAAGACACTTTTCATAATGTGTGGATAGCTTTGAGGATATTGCTCATACTGCTGGTCACAGTCATGAGTGATGAGCACAGCTTTTCGAAGTTCAGACTTATTAAAACATATTTTTGATCGATGATGGCCGATGAGAGACTGACATCACTTGCTATTTTATCACTTGAAAATGTCATTGGCCAGTCTTTGGATCTCTCTGACAGTGTGCTTCAGTTCATGAGGGCAATGGCGAGAAAAGTGACTTTTTGAACTGAAGGACTAGGGTTAACATTCAAAGGCTGTACCTACTGTAACGCTATTTAATACTGGTCCACCCAATGTTGGTGCACACTTCAGTTTCTTGATGTCACTACATTTCAGTTATTCTTAAAATTAAAAAGTTTCTATAAGCTTAAAAGAAACCATTGTTTTTAAATTTGCTTATACATGGCATAAATAAATAAAGATTTACAGATCCTAACGTGCACATTTTTCGTCTTCTTGACAGGGATAAATCATGCATGCAAATCGTGTACCAAAGTCATGAAATGGGCTACAAATGCAAATAATAAGCTATTCAAAAGTTTAACAAATGAAGGAGGGGCACCATTTATTTATAGATTCATAGATATTTAGGTCAGAAGGGACCATCATGATCATCTAGTCTGACCTCCTGCACAACTCAGGCAACAGAATTTCACCCACCACTCCTGCAAAAAACCTCACACCTATATCTGTGCTATTGAAGTCCTCAAATCATAGTTTAAAGACTTCAAGGAGCAGAGAATCCTCCAGCAAGTGACCCGTGACCCATGCTACAGAGGAAGGCGAAAAACCTCCACGGCCTCTTCCAATCTGCTCTGGAGGAAAATTCCTTCCCGACTCCAAATATGGTGATCAGCTAAACCCTGAGCATATGGGCAAGATTCATCAGCCAGATACTACAGAAAATTCTTTCCTGGGTAACTCGGATCCCACCCCATCTAATAGCCCATCACAGGCCATTGGGCCTATTTACCATGAATATTTAATTACCAAAACCATGTTATCCCATCATACCATCTCCTCCATAAACTTATCGAGTTTAATCTTAAAGCCAGATAGATATTTTGCCCCCACTCCTTCCCTTGGAAGGCTATTCCAAAACTTCACTCCTCTGATGGTTAGAAACCTTCGTCTAATTTCTAGTCTAAATTTCCTGGAGGCCAGTTTATATCCATTTGTTCTTGTGTCCACATTGGTACTGAGCTTAAATAATTCCTCTCCCTCTCCAGTATTTATCCCTCTGATATATTTATAGAGAGCAATCATATCTCCCCTCAACCTTCTTTTAGTTAGGCTAAACAAGCCAAGTTCCTTGAGTCTCCTTTCATAAGACAAGTTTTCCATTACTCGGATCATCCTAATAGCCCTTCTCTGTACCTGTTCCAGTTTGAATTCATCCCTCTTAAACATGGGAGACCAGAACTGCACACAGTATTCCAGGTGAGGTCTCACCAGTGCCTTGTATAATGGTACTAAAACCTCCTTATCTCTACTGGAAATACCTCTCCTGATGCATCCCAAGACCACATTGGCTTTTTTCACAGCCATATCACATTGGCGGCTCATAGTCATCCTATGATCAACCAATACTCCAAGGTCCTTTTCCTCCTCTGTTACTTCTAATTGATGCGTCCCTAGCTTATAACTAAAATTCTTGTTATTAATCCCTAAATGCATGACCTTACACTTCTCACTATTAAATTTCATCCTATTACTATTACTCCAGTTTACAAGGTCATCCAGATCCTCCTGTAGGGTATCCCTGTCCTTCTCTAAATTGGCAATACCTCCCGGCTTTGTATCATCCGCAAACTTAATTAGCACACTCCCACTTTTTGTGCCAAGGTCAGTAATAAAAAGATTAAATAAGTTTGGTCCCAAAACAGATCCTTGAGGAACTCCACTGGTAACCCCCCTCCAGCCTGACAGTTCACCTTTCAGTAGGACCCGTTGTAGTCTCCCCTTTAACCAATTCCTTATACACCTTTCAATTTTCCTATTGATCCCCATCTTATCCAATTTAACTAATAATTCCCCATGTGGCACGGTATCAAACGCCTTACTAAAATCTAGGTAAATTAGATCCACTGTGTTTCCTTTGTCTAAAAAATCTGTTACTTTCTCAAAGAAGGAGATCAGGTTGGTTTGGCACGATCTACCTTTTGTAAAATCATGTTGTATTTTGTCCCATTTACCATTGACTTCAATGTCCTTAACTACCTTCTCCTGCAAAATATTTTCCAAGACCTTGCATACTTTCCAAGACCTTGCATAGATGTCAAACTAACAGGCCTATAATTACCCGGATTACTTTTTTTCCCTTTCTTAAAAATAGGAACTATGTTAGCAATTCTCCAATCATACAGTACAACCCCTGAGTTTACAGATTCATTAAAAATTCTTGCTAATGGGCTTGCAATTTCATGTGCCAATTCCTTTAATATTCTTGGATGAAGATTATCTGGGCCCTCCGATTTAGTCCCATTAAGCTGTTTGAGTTTCGCTTCTACCTCAGATATGGTAATGTCTGCCTCCATATCCTCATTCCCATTTGTCATGCTACCATTATCCCTAAGGTCCTCTTTAGTCTTATTAAAGACTAAGGCAAAATATTTGTTTAGATATTGGGCCATGCCTAGATTATCCTTGACCTCCACTCCATCCTCAGTGTTTAGCGGTCCCGCTTCTTCTTTCTTTGTTTTCTTCTTATTTATATGACTATAGAACCTTTTACTATTGGTTTTAATTCCCTTTTCAAGGTCCAACTCTACTTGACTTTTAGCCTGTCTCACTTTATCCCTACATGTTCTGACCTCAATAAGGTAGCTTTCCTTGCTGATCCCTCCCTTCTTCCACTCCCTGTATGCTTTCTGCTTTTTCTTAATCATCTCCCTGAGATGCTTGCTCATCCAGCTTGGTCTACAACTCCTGCCTATGAATTTTTTCCCCTTTCTTGGGATGCAGGCTTCCAATAGCTTCTGCAGCTTTGATTTAAAATAATCCCAGACCTCCTCTACCTTTAGATCCATAAATTCTTCAGTCCAATCCACTTCCCGAACTAATTTCCTTAATTTGTGAAAGTCAGCCCTTTTGAAATCAAAAACCCTAGTTGCAGATTTATTTTTATTAATCCTTCCATTCAGTTTGAACTGAATTAGCTCATGATCACTTGAGTACAAGATTATCCCCTACAACCATTTCTTCTGTGAGGTCCTCACTACTCACCAAAACCAAATCTAAAATGGCATCCCCTCTAGTCAGTTCAGCAACTACTTGATGAAGGAATCCATCAGCTATCGCATCTAGGAAAATCTGAGCCCTATTATTATTACTAGCACTCGTCCTCCAGTCTATATCTGGGAAGTTAGTCTCCCATGATCACACAGTTTCCATTAGTATTTACTTTATTAAAAACATTAAAAATCCATATCCAAATTAGATCCCGGCGGTCTATAGCATACCCCAAACACTATCCCAGGGGTGGCTCTAATAGTTTTCTTCCCCAATTTAATTTTTGCCCAGACGGACTCAGTCATATCCATTTCATCGCTTCTTATTTCTTTACATTCTATCTCATCATTGATATACAATGCTACTCCACCACCTTTACCTTTATTTCTGTCTTTCCTAAAGAGCACATACCCTTTAATACCTGTAGTCCAGTCATGACTACTATTCCACCATGTTTCTGTTATCCCTATAATATCTGGTTTCACTTCCTGCACCAGTAGCTCTAGTTCCTCCATTTTGTTACCTAGGCTCCTCACATTAGTGTACAAACATCTTAATTTTTGCTGTTTGGCCTCACTCACATTCTGTACCCTATTAGGCATGGTCATTTTACTGCCAGTATAACCTATTGGACTTGTATTTACACTGCCCTTCCTCCTACCCATGGCTGTATTCACTCTTACTTCATTTTTCTTTCCTCTCAATGCTAAATTCCGGTGTGGAGATTACCTGGACATCTCCCAACCATCTCCCCCAAATTCCTAGTTTAAAGCTCTCTTAATCAGTTGTGCCAGCCTCCATCCTAGAAGTCTATTTCCTTCCCTACTCAGATGAAGTCCATCCCGAGAGAACTGTCCTCTATCCATGAATGCCTCCCAGTGGCCATACATCCCAAAGCCCTCCTTATAGCACCACTGCCTAAGCCATCTGTTGATAGTCATAATCTTGTCACACCTTTGCTGCCCTTCTCTAGGAACAGGCAGAATCGCACTAAAGATCACCTGAGCCTCAATTTCCTTAAGCGTCTTCCCCAGCCTAGCATAGTCTCCCTTAATACTTTCCAGCGAGAATCTAGCCGTATCATTTGTTCCCACATGAAGGATAGTTAGGGGATTCTTTCCTGCTCCCTTTAGAATCCTTTTCAACCTCAGGTCTACATCCCGTATCTTAGCACCTGGAAGACAGCATACCCTTCTATTCTCTGGATCAGCTCTGGTTACAGTCCTGTCTATTCTTCTCAGTAAAGAGTCCCCGATCACATAGACCTGCCTTTTCCTAGTGACAGTGCTATTCTCCAGTCTATCCCCTGTTCCTTCTGGCTGCAAGTTCTTTCCATTCCTATTCTCCCTTGTAATCCTCTTCAACCCATCCTGTATCCTCCTGGGGCTCATATTTGGTGTAATCTCCATTAACTCTTCCCCTTTTCCTATAGGACTAGCCGCTCTTCTCTTCTTCCTTGCCCTTCCACCTTCAGTGACTACCTGCAGAGCCCCTTCTTCATTTTCCAACTCTGCAAACCTATTCTTGAGCTCTATTTCTCCTTCACTAGCCCGTCTTTTCCTCTGCCTGGTTCTTTTAATCACATGCTTCCACTGACCACTTTCCTCACCCAGTCTCCCCTCAGAATTCCCCAGTCCTGCTTCCATCTGCAAGTCTGAGCTTTTCCCTTCAGATATCTCATGTCTTTCCTACATAATCTGCTCAAACCCCTTCCTAAACTCAACCAGACTTTCCACCTGCATCTCCAAACCTCGGATCTTTTCCTCCATCAGCTCTATCAGACAGCATTTCATACAGACAAAACTCTTACCAGGTGCCCCCTCCAGGATCATGTACATACCGCAGCTTCCACAACCAGTCATCTTCATTGTGTCTTCCGCTACATGGGTCACTCCCACTGCTGCCTCTGTATCTGTCATAGCCTTGCCACCTAAACCCTGTTAATCTGGGAAACACAAACCACACCAAAACACCACCACCCACTTCTCCTCCAACAGAACTCCCACTCAAACTCCCCTGTTTACAGCTCTGTTTGCTGGCTCCTGTGCCGCTGCAGCTGTCTGTATTCTAGGGCCAGCCCTGGTTATATTATCTTGTATGTGCATTATGATGGTTGTGCTATTAGTTAAATCTGTCTCCACATGGACGAGGAGAAGGCACATACTTTAAGCTGCCTTTTCTTTTCATTTCCTTGTTTTTGAGGTTTGGTCGGTGGTGTGTAGACTCAATTAATACAGACTGTTCTTATGATGGTTAGAACTATTTGTCCAGTCTTCAGATTTCAATCCTTGATGGGGAAATGGGAAGAGAGCAAAAATCCTAACAGAAATTCCAGTTGAAATTTTTCATCTTGTTGCTAAGGGTTCTCTTGGCCACTAGATTTTGGAACAAGGCAACAGTATCTATTGTTCAGATATCTGTGGCTACTGTTTCCTCCAGCAGAAGCCCAAAGACACCCGTTGAAGGATTTGTGAGCTGTGGTGGATTACAAACTCAACATGAGTCAACAATGTGATGCTGAAGCAAAAAAAGCAAATGAAGTTTTGGGTTGCATTAACAGGTGCATGGCATGCAAGTCATAGGAAGTGCTAGTACCACTCTACTCAGTGCTGGTTAGGCCTCAGCTGGAATACCGTGTCCAGTTTTGGTCACTGCTATATAGAGAGGATGTAGACAAACTGGAAAGGATCCAGAGGCAAGCAACAAAGATGATCAAAGGAATGGAATGCAAGCCATGTGAGCAAAGGCTGAAGAAACTGGGTATGTTTAGTTTGGAAAAGAGGAGATTAAGGGCGGACATGATATTGGTTTTCAAATACTTGAAAGGCTGACATAAAAAAGATGGAGTAAAATTGTTCTCTCTTGCCATAGAGGGCAGGACAAGAGGCAATGGGTTCAAACTACAACATAGCAGATTTAGATTACACCTCAGGAAAAACGTCCTAACTGAAAGAACAGTAGGACAATAGAACAAAGTGCCTAGGTAATTCATGGAAGCTCTTTCACTGGAAGTTTTCATGAATTCGCTGGGTAGCCGTCTGTCTTGGATGGTTTAGACAAAACAAATCCTGCATTTTGGCAGGGAGTTAGACTAGATGACTCTTGCAGTCCCTTCTAATCCCATGGTTCGATGATTCTATGACTGTAACAGAGACTACAGGATTTTTTTTACTAGAAATGGAGGCATTACCATACATGGGCTATTTTTGACACGAACAAAGTTTATTTTAGAGTAACATGATAAAACAGAAAGTAATCTTTAGGGAGATAGGACAAATATGAATTTTACTTATATAGTATTTTCTCTAGGGAAAATTCAGCATCCGTGGTTAATCCAATAGGTACCTGCCTCTGCATCTCTGGGTGATGAAGCAGAATACCACTCCCTTTGGAGCCCAATAATACTTCTCTTTAAGGATCTAATTCTGCTCTTACACACATTAATTGGAAGCAATTGCATCTGGCTCTGATTCTCCACTAAACTACTCCAATTGGTTTCAGTGGAGTCACACCAGCATAAATCTGAAGAGTAACACAGTGAAGAAAGAAAAGGAGTACTTGTGGCACCTTAGAGACTAACCAATTTATCTGAGCATAAGCTTTCGTGAGCTACAGCTCACTTCATCAGATACATACTTTCCACAGTATGCATCCGATGAAGTGAGCTGTAGCTCACGAAAGCTTATGCTCAGATAAATTGGTTAGTCTCTAAGGTGTCACAAGCACTCCTTTTCTTTTTGCAAATACAGACTAACACGTCTGCTACTCTGAAACAGTGAAGAAGTCACAGGTCTCTTGACTTTAATGGAGTTTCGTCCACAAAGAAACAGTAAGAGATTAGAATCAATCCCTAACTGTCTAAAGAGATCTTGACAAGTAATATAAGGTACTCGTTTTCCACACATGGCTAAGAGCCTTGCCTCTATAGCTATTTAGGGCAAAATTCTGATGCATTACTCATTGGAGCTACTCCAAATTTACAACAGCATACAAGAGATCAGTCTGTCTTTTAGAATCAGTTCCATATCTTCCACATCTCCTACATGGTAATAAAAAAAATTGCTATTAAAGTCACCAGGCAGTACAATGGAGATATTTTATTCAGACACCTACCAAACCAATTAGCAAATTAGAAAGAATACACTGTACACTGGTTTGGAACATATAGCCAAGGACATGAAATTATATCACTATGTTAATCACAGCAGTGCTCACTTTAGAATAAACTTTCAAAGGTCACCTCCTGTTTCACTGCTCTAACTGTGAATATGCACGCAAGTAACATCTATTCCTATGCAGAGCTGCACAGAAGCAAAGTGGAGTGCCCAGCCTACAGTGACAAAGTAAAATTAACTCATATCCTAGCTTGTTGAAAGCATGCAATCTGAGGAAGCTTGACTTCCCTGTCAGCCACAGCAAAGATGAGAGTAAAGACAAGCTGAACACAGGAGCAAAGCAATTGGGAGACAAGATGATGATGATAAATAGGGTTAACCAAAACTTTTCTGTCAAAACTGTTTTTCCAACGAACACCTGTGTTTATAACCAAACTAATTTTTCTGTAGAAACTATCTGCTGTCCATGGAAAATTCTGACTTTAAAAAAAAAAAGTCAAAGAGCTGTATACTCACAAAGCAAAAGTATTTTGTTCTTTGGCCGAAAACTGAAAATTTTGATTTGGAAATGCTACCACAAAGCCCTGTGGAAGTTCTAGTTTCAGTGCCTGATAACCCCCTTTTCCTCTACTGACTAATCTCCCCAGCCAGCCTACATCACCCATGCCTGCAGTGCTTCATAGGATTCAAGAAGAGGTGAGACCACTGTGCAGCATGAGAAAGGTAGTTCAGCCAAGGAGCACAATCCACAGAACTGAACAGAGATATAAAGTACCTAACTACTACTCCCAGGAGGCAATGCTATAGCTAGAGCTGGTGCTTTAGAAAACGTATATATTCCCTCAATAACATACCTAGTTGGGCACCACCAGCATATTGAAAAGCAATGGATTCACCATTAGTCACAGCCCAGCAGTGTTGTGCAGCCACCTCTTGACATCAGATTCACAATTGAAACTGGAATGCCTGACTTTCCATGTTTGCAGTTGGATGTCACACTTCAATTTTATTCTGCCTTTCTTCTACCATCCCAGCTCCACAGCTGCCCATGCTCATTCCCTGCCTACCATGCTTCTTATTCCTTCCTCCCCTCCTATCCCAGTTCTTCTATCCTTTTCTTCTTCCCATCTCTTTCCCCCCACTCTTTTGCTCCTACAGTCCTGGATCTTAAAAATTCTCCTTTACCCATGGAGGATTTTCTGGAGTAATTCTACAGAAGTCAATGCAGCTACTCTGGGGGGAGTAATATTAGAATCTGGCCTAGCATTTCATGATTGGGTGGGTGTAGCAGCAAAGATAGCCAGTGTGGTTGAGAATCTGACATAGTGCTCCTTGTTCATCTGTTACAGAGTGCTGCATCTGATGTTTGGCTGCATCTACTGGTTCTGCTACAAATATATATCCTTGCTACAATACTCAAAAACTCACCTAGAGTATCATATTAGATTCCTCCACCTACCTCTGAACAGGGAACACCTTCAACAAGTTCATTTCCTCAAGGCTGGATTAAAAATTGCTGATGCAGTGCTCCTCAGCTGCGTTTCTTCATTTCAAGGTATGGAAGTGGCCCTTCTGGAGATTTTTCTTAAGAATAAAGAGTCCGACAATGTTCCCCACAATACAGTTAATGCATAAAAGTACCAAAAATCAAACAAAGCAAGTAGATTGTAAGCTCTTTGGGCAGGAACTATCTTGCTGTTGTATGTTTGTACAGTGCCTAGCACAATGGGGTCCTTCATCATGTTTATTATGCTACTGCCTAAAGGCCAGCCAAGAATGCAGCCCCACTGTGCATTCTACAGTACACGGTCCCTGCCCTGATATGCTTACAATGACATGACAGACAGGGTGGTGGAGGGGTTGAACACACAAGCAGAGGGAACCATGTAATGGCAGCACATTGTGTTAGTTCCATAATTTCTGAGCGGTGGGGAGTAGTTCAGAAGGGATAAGCTGAATGGAAAGAAAATGGGGTCATAGGGGGTGGGGCAAAAAATCAGGGGAGAGGAGGGTAAGAGGGGCAGGTGTGGCATGAAGCTCTGGTGAAGAGACTGCGAGGAAGAGGGAGGGGGAAGGTTGGCGAAAACAGCCAATCGGCACAGGGCACAGAAAATCCAGGCAAAACAGTAGAAAGTTCTCCAAATATCCAGAGAACCAACGGTCCCTACTTCAGCAGCTGCTGCTGCTACCAGCTGGAGTCTCTAATTGGCTCCCCCACTGCAGATTTCCCCAAGGCCACATGGTGGTGGGAAGGAGAGGCACTACCAGGGGTCCTAGTGCCACCAGATTGGGGCATTCATGTCCATGATTGGGGCTCTTAGGCACTACCCCAATATAAAAATAACAAAATATTATAATAAAATAATAATAATTAATAAATAATTCACCTAAACATGGTGACCAGTGAATTAATTTCACACAGAAATTCTGAGAATTGAATGCAGAATTCCCCTGAAAAACATGCCAGCTAACCATTGTTGTAACACTGCATTGTCATTCAAGGACAAGCATTTAGGGAGAGTGCTCCTCTAATATTTAGTATCTATATATTAGAAAATCTGTTTGGTCCATCTCTGCAAAGTGACCTGCAAATTAAAACATAAAATAGAGATCAGTGTCCTTTCTTGTTTATATAAATTATAATTAATTATAATTATATTATATAATCAGGTGACAGGACTAATATTCTCTGTACTTAAGATGGTACTATATTTCATGTTTTTTTAGGAAGAATTTTTTTCTGCTTGCCTTCTGCATTACAAATATCCATTATTGACTTACCTGTATTTGTCTCAAGACTTCTTGGAAAACTTAAACTAGTAGAAAGAAAAGGAGGACTTGTGGCACCTTAGAGACTAACCAGTTTATTTGAGCCTAAGCTTTCGTGAGCTACACTTCAAAGTGAGCTGTAGCTCACGAAAGCTTAGGCTCAAATAAACTGGTTAGTCTCTAAGGTGCCACAAGTCCTCCTGTTCTTTTTGCGAATACAGACTAACACGGCTGTTACTCTGAAACCTGTCCTTAAACTAGTAGGTGACTGAAATCTGAGCAAAGAAGAAAGAAAATTATTGTAACTGAGGTTTTTTTAGCCCTATGTCACAGGTTGACTGGCCCCCAAGGTTGAAATAGGTCCAGTGCCCCTGTGACAGAGCAGGTGCTCCCAGCTGAGCCAATTAAAGGGGCTGGGCTGTACCTAGGCTACAAAGGATCAGAGGGAGTTCAGAGCAGGCAGAGGAAGAAGGGGAACTTTAGAGTGAAGCTGTAGGGAGAAAGGATATACTGTAGTGGTCCCTGAAGAAAAGAGATGGGGCCGGGTAAGAAAACCCAGCTGAAAGGTGTTTGTTTTTTTCCCTTCAGAAGAAGGCAGGCCAGGACTTGCATCTCCTCTAGCTGCTCAGGCTGCAGCTCAGAGAGGAGGGCTGTACCCAGCCTAAGGCTGGGTGGAAGAATTGTTTTTGTGGTTGCTTTTTGGAATTTTGCTTTAATAAAAATAAGCAGACCCCAAGAAGGGCTGTGAGTGGATGAATGAAACTCTAACGAAGTTTTGTTTAAGAAGCCTGGAAGAAGGGGAAAATAGGGGAGGGCACTGCAGACACCCCTCTGGCCAAAAGCAGGTGCTGGGGTGGTAGACACAGTGTTACAACCTCCCTGTGTTTCTTTTTTTAAATTAAAAGCATATTTAACTACAACTAAGAAACATTTGGGAGAAACACTCACTTGGTGAAAGGAATAGAGTGCCCATACCTTCAAATGAGTCCTAATAAATTCCATTCTTGTTCTCTACTCCTTCAAGGAGTTCTCCAGCTCAAAAGGTAGAACAAATTTGATATTTCTCAGGTAAAATAAAAATATGAAATTCAAAGCTCGTTCACCTCATGTGTATACACCATACAGCAGCAAAAGTGAACAATCTGTTTTCTTTGACAGGTCACCTTTAAACTGATCATGACAGGCAGACTTTAGCCAAATTTGAACCAAAAGAACCAAAGATGATAGGCCTACACATGTTATCAGACCATCTTCCTGCCATCTGAATCTCTGCAGAAATAGGGTTTTAAAAGTTTCCAGCTTATAGTGCATATAAAATACGAGGAAAAGGGGCAAAATGTCTGTTTTGCATTTTTAATATAACTAATAGATTGTGCAAATGCAGCAGATTAAATATGTCAATCAATCAGCTGTTTGCTTTTCTCACAAGCTTCAGGGAATTGGCATATTTTTTCTTGCCTAGATTGAATTTGAAGACTTGGTTCAACATTATGTATTATATACAACTGAGAAAGGCAAGATCCGGAAGGCAAAAATACGTTGTCAATACGCTATTAACAGAAATTGGAGACATAGGAACTCATTTGTATACTGTACACAAGAGCAAGTTTATCAAATATATTGATTTGGTAAACAAACAATGCTAGACCTCTGTGAGTTAAAGGTGGAATTTGCAAAGTTGTGCTCTGAGAAGACATCTTTGCTTATGGTTAGTTCTGTCTCATCTATTAGCTCACTTATAGTTTGTAAACATTACAGGTAGAGAAATTATTTTTAAAAACACTATTCATGCTTTAACAAGTTTTATATTAAAAGTTACAACATTATATTAAATAATCAGGTGACAAGAATAATATTTGCTGTACTTAAAATGGTATTCCACTCCCTTCAACCCACCCAGCCACTGAAAACTACAGCAGCTGTGGCTTTTCAGATTACCTGTAAAGGAAAATGCTTTTAAAACTCAAAACCTATCATGAACTGTAGAATAGGTATCACCATGTAACAGTCACATGACAGGGGTATTGTAAAGCATAGTAGTTCATGTTTGTGGGGTGCTTTATGAGATCATCAGATACAAATATTTTAAGGGCTATGTATTTTTCTTGCTGAAGAAAATGTACAATAAATTAATGCACAAATATGGGGAGTTTTTATAGAGAATGGAACACACTTTGGCCTCAGTAACCTTTGGAAGAGATTAAGTAATTCTTCTTTGTCAACGGCAATATGTTTGCCTAGTGAAAAAGAAAGAATCTGATTTTCCAGCTCTGACTTCCAAATTGCAATGACAGAGTTCCTACTTGACCCAAATTTCAGAGACGAAACAAGTAGCACAATCGTCTTTTTTACACTTGAGACAATATAGCTACAGCTTTCCGAGGCCCTTCTCAGAGTGTAGATCGCATTTTAATAAAGACATTGTCTTGTAGAACAAGTGCCCTCCCATTTGCAACTGTATGATGTCTCTGTGGCAACTGCAGAGTGATGAGAATGTGCACTGGCTTTAACATGTTTAAATTAATAAATGTTTTTACCTTTTTGAAAAAGTTAGTTGCACTCAGCTCCAGCTGCACCCTTCCCACCTGTTCTGTTCTGTTCCCAAGTATGTGTTTCTATAGATGAGAGGCTCAGTTCTGATGTAGTTATATTGACTTCAGTAGAGATGCTCCTTATTTACACCTATGTGTGTGTGTAATATAGTATTACCCCAATTATAGACAAACAAATGAGTCATTTTGTTTGTTTGTTAAAAAAGCCAGATCTAAGGAGTCATAACCTGGGTGTATAATATTTCTAAATCACCGATAATGTATGTTGAGATATTTCTAATTTATCCTACAAGGATTCAAAGGTTAAAGATTCCTTTCATTATTTTGACGTGTCTTTTAGTCACGAATGCCCCTATTAGAATTCTATCTGCTCCTTGAAGGAAGGAGATTTGACCTCCAGTTATACAGCTTTATTTCAAACTGTACCTTCAATAGCTGATGCTTGCTACTAAGGGCTATAGTTCAAGAAAATAGAAGCTGAAGTGAGAAGCACCTGTATCTAATCTCCCACCCTACTGCAGTGTAAATCAACCTGATAGGAAAGTTACTCTTGGAAAAACAGTGTTCTTGCAATGAAATGTGTGTCCATTAAAATTAAAGGGCCTAAGAGTACCTAGCATAAAGCTACAATTTACCCCATCAAAATCCTTATTACACACACAGAAAGTACATGTCTAGCATTGGCCACCTGGGTCAGTTTTATGAGACATCACTTTTTTTTTATAATAGATGTGTCCTCCCACAAATTAAACCAGTTTTATTTGGATTTATATAGACCTCTTCATTACTTTGTGTCCCTATTGCTCTCCCCTTATCCCATATAATAGCTGTTCTTATTAATTAATTGAATTTTTATGACTGAACAAGTTATGGATCCTTAGGCTGTGATACAATGGCAAACTGAATATCCAGAAAGAACCACTCTTGCTGAAGCAGATCAACTGTTTGGAGACTGTAGAATGAAACTATGGGATCAATAGCTGTTCAAGTTCTTCAGAAAAAATCAGACTTCACTAATGTGTTCCAGAAATCCTTTAGTCTCACATGCTAGATTTTTTTCTAACTTTTTCTCATTGTAGGGAGCCAGGGTGGCTCCCCTCCGAACCAGAGGGTAAAGAGCCACCCTCTGAGCCTGAGTGGGCGGGGCCAGGCCAAGCTTCCGCCAATCCCCGGAAGGGGAAGGGTGGGACAGGAAGTACAAAGGGCGGGGCCTTTTGCCCAGTGAGGAGAGCACCAGGGAGGGAGACAGACACAGGCGGTTGGCTGCTCCTTCGCGATCCTGCTGCTGATCCAGGCAAAGCCCTGGGCAAGGAGGAGCCTGACCGGGGGGAAGGCCTGTGGCAACCAGGGCTGCCGGCCGCTGAATACCCAGAGGACCGGGAGGGGCCTGACTGCAGCCCGGGCCAGCGTGAGTCCGATACAGAGGGGGAGCGGGAGTGGCCCGCAGCGGAATACCTGGAGGAGATGGAGGAACCGGAGCTACCCACCGGAGAGAGACCGGGTAGGAAGTAGCCCAGGGGCCGAACTGCACCGTGGGGTGGGTTTGGTCAGCGGGCACGGACGGCCCCGCTGACCCAGCGGCGGGACCTTCACCTCCCGCCACTGTCAGGGCCCTGGGCTGGATCGCAGTGGAGTTGGGTGGCCCTGCGTTCACCTACCCCAGTGCTCCCTGGCCTGAGGGGTGCGCTACTGACTTGGGCCGGCACTCCCCGGCCTGAGGGGCACATGACTGACCCTTGCGGCACACCTTCCTGCTAATTCCCCAAAGCCCGGGAGGTGGGGCCTAGGCCCGCCACGGAGACCATTGCTCTCCATCGCCCCTAGGGGCTCGGAGGACCGACCGACACCTGTCACACTCATTTACTGACTTTCATGGGGCTAAGTAAACGTTTGGAGGTTTAAGTAATAAAGAATTTCCTGGCACTTACTGAAGCCATCAAATCACAGGAGTACATGGGAGTGTAAAGACATCTCATATAGTCTAAGACAGAAAAGTAAATAGGGACGAGATCAAAGTTTAAATGATATGAGCAAGAGTAAAAAGATTAATTTAAAAATGAGATTTGATAAGATAAAGCATCAGTGACCACATGAATAACACTTTCAGGAAGTATAAGCCACTGAGGTGGTAGCATTTACCCCCAATAGTGCTGAGACTGTGTAATGTACAGGAGGTAGGTACAGGGTTACTGGAAGAAGATAGGTCTCTGTCTTAGGCTGGAGCAAATTTCTGGAGATGAAAGACAAGGGTCCATAGCATCATTTTCTCCCTAAATACTCCTGTGTAAAGCCTGCTCAAGGGCTCCTCAAGGCTGTCCTGGAGTTACTCCCCACATATTCAAGGGTAAGGAGGAAAAAAGAGTTTGATGTGATCTGTAATGGGCCACAGATCCACCCCCTGAAACACACACAAATTTATGTGATCCTTAGGAAGCAAGGGCAAGCAGCACAAACCCCCTGTGCTTTAGCACTGTCTCTGCTTTCTATTCATCCCTCTCAACCCAGCTCCTGGGAAATGCAGCTCCAATGGGATTTGTACAAATAGAGCCTCCACAGACCACAGCTGTCCACAACCTCTCCTTAAAATGGGGTTGTCCTGAATGGAATTAGAGAAAGGCAATATAAGCCTGCAGCTCCGTTACAATTTTCTTAGTAATCTGCCTGAGAATGAGGCAGCCTCCTCTGGGTATGTTCTGTCTCAACCCAGCCCCAGCCTTTCTCTGCTCCAGGAATTTAAACCTCTTTCTCTCTCCTCTTCACAAAAGAGTCCTTCATGGGATCCCAGGAAGGGAGAAAATGGTATATGGTGGTGGTTGACTCTACTTCCCACCTCTTCCTTCTGCTTGGGGCAAAGGAGATCCAGAGGAAGAAGGCCCTCTCAGTGCCTGGACTCTGGAGGCACAATCCATCCCAAGGAAATCTTTTTCTCAACTGTATCCTGGAACTAAGAGGGAGCCAGCAAAAGTGTTAGAGGAGTAGGATGATATGCTTGTATTTTTATTATACACGTAGAATGTTCTAGTATCTTGAGTGAGAATTACACTAGATGAAATTATTCTTAAACACAGAACTGTATATCCATGCACGTTCCAAGTAGTAAAAAGCCATGAACAATTTCATTGCACTGATTTTGCAGTGAGATAGACATGATCTGAACTTCTGCAAAAGTTCATATTCTAAAATGTTTCCTGAGCTATCTGCTCCCCCTCCTGCATTAGATTTGCCTGTGCTTGTAATATGTAGAACAGTCCAACAAATTATTTTATTTGACATTGACAATCTCTTATCTGTTCTCACAGCAACATTTCTTCCTAAATTAAATGTAGCAATTTCAAAAAATTCTTAAAATAGGCCACTTGATTTAATAGCAGCTATAACCTTTCCAAACAGTTTTACTGGCCTTCACGCTGTTTAACCAGTGCATCAAGTTAACTTACCTATTGAATTGGTTATTATTTATCAACATTTGTGAGAAAAATCTTCTGATAAGATAAAGAAGTGTTTTATCCACATAGATATTTTAAACGTATTATTGTGAAATGGGCATCAGAGCCTGACAAAGAAGCTAATTTGCATAACCAAATATGATCAAAAGTTGATAAGTTCATATCTTGTATTTTCTATGCACAGATGCAAAAAAGAAAGGTTGCCTACCTTCCAAAACTGGAGTTCTTCGAGATGTGTGGTCCCTGTCTATATTCCACTGGGGGTACACATGTGCTAGAGACTGGAAGATTCTTGCTAGTAGATTCCACTGGTCTGCACCCTCTCTCTCTCTCCTCCCTGTGTTCCAATATAAGGGTATAAAGAATGGTGCAGTGCAATCGACTCTCAGGGTCCTTCCCTACCGTAAATCAAGTCTTCATGACCCTAAGCAGAGGGAATGGATGATGAGGGCCACAGACTAGAGATAGGGACCACAGATCTTGAAGAATTCCAGTTATGGAAGATAAATAATCTTTGTTCCTTGAGTGTTGGTCTTTATGTGTATTCCACTGAACAACAGTCAAGATGGAGGAGGTTGAGAGGATCTCTGTGGTTTGATGACTGCTGGACTACTGGCCCAAAGACTGCAAAAGATGAGGAGATTTATATCATAACATATTGTCTTGTGAATAGAACTCCACATGGTAGCTTTACATGCCAGGCACTTCCTTAAGCAAAGCTACTGAAGAGGCCTTTGCTCTGGTGGAGTGGGCCTTCATTCCATATAGCAGAAGAGCACCGGGTAACTGGTAGCAGAACAAGATATAGCCCTGAAATCCATTTTGAAGATACTGCTTTCTCTTGAATGTGCTCTGTTAGAGCCATAAACTTTTTTTATCCAAATTGCTTTACCCTTTCCATATAACTATAAGGAATGAGACTCAAGTATCAGTTTTATGACTCCAAAGCATTTCCTTTTCTAGACTGGTTTTTATTCATCATTTTCCACCAAAACTATAAAAATTTAAAGTGAAAAATATATCTATAGGAATTTCAGGTTTCATACCATTGAATACAGGGTGTCAAATGCTGTGATCAAGCAAGATTAAATATGGATTGTGGAGACAGAGCTTTCTCAAGGGATCTATCCAAGACTGTGAACCAACTCCTAATAAGAAGTAAGAATCACTACAAAACAAAACCACCTTCTCCTCCAAAAGCAAGTACAAGAGCACGAGCACAGCATACTTCTTTGACCTTTGTTTTGCTAATGTAAACACATACCATAGTGTACATATTTAATTTAATAGAAATTAAAATTGCCCACATTATCTACCCCAGGTTATGAGACAGACAGAGTTTGTGAAAAAACACGTGACAAATACTGTTCACATCACCTAATGCACTTTGGGAAGGTGTTCATCTATTACAATGATGATGGTGTTATGAGATCCTGAACAGATTATGGTTTGTTTTCCCTTCTAATAAACAGCTGAATCTGGCCAGCTGATTATTCTCTCAGTATGAAGGAGCTGGCACACACTGTCCCTGGGCCACCCCCAACCCCACTTGTCTCTGGTGCACGTCAGGGAATAACTGGGGCATGGCCAACGCACACGGCACTCTCTCACCAGCTAGAGTGCTGCCCTTTAAGGACCATGACCTGGAGCCTAGGCTGCTATAACCTGCACCAGGGCTGTTGCTGAAACAACTGTCCACAAGAAACCGGAGAGCTGTAATGGACTCCCTGACGGCTTCCCTCACACCAAACCCATGATAAAATCATGGATCTTGGCACAGAAGAGAATCTGGGCTGGAGTATTCAACAACTGAAATCCTTGCCTGAATTCATAGGGGCTGTCAAGGTTCCTTCCCCACTCTGAACTCTAGGGTACAGATGTGGGGACCTGATTGAAAAACTCCTAAGCTTACTTTTACAAGCTTAGGTTAAAGCTTCCCCAAGGTACAAACTATTTTACCCTTGGACTTCCACTGCCACCACCAAACTTTATCTGGGTTCCTGAAAAAACATAGTTTGGAAACGTCTTTCCCCCCAAAATCCTCCCAACCCTTGCACCCCTCTTCCTGGGGAAGGTTTGGTAAAAATCCTCACCAATTTGCATAGGTGACCACAGACCCAAACCCTTGGATCTTAGAACAATGAAAAAGCATTCAGTTTCCTTACAAGAAGACTTTTAATAGAAGTAAAAAAAATCATCTCTGTAAAATCAGGATGGTAAATACCTTACAGGGTAATTAGATTCAAAACATAGAGAATCCCTCTAGGCAAAACCTTAAGTTACAAAAAAGACACACAGACAGGAATATTCATTCTATTCAGCACAGCTATTTTCTCAGCCATTTAAAGAAATCATAATCTAACACATACCTAGCTAGATTATTTACTAAATTCTAAGACTCCATTCCTATTCTGTCCCTGGCAAAAGCATCACACAGACAGACCGAGACCCTTTGTTTTTCTCCCTCCTCCCAGCTTTTGAAAGTATCTTGTCTCCTCATTGGTCATTTTGGTCAGGTGCCAACGAGGTTACCTTTAGCTTCTTAACCCTTTACAGGTGAGAGGAGTTTTCGTCTGGCCAGGAGGGATTTTAAAGGGGTTTACCCTTCCCTTTATATTTATGACAGGGGCAAATCATGGGCACTTGAGTGGTACATCAGAGAGGGGAAAAGGTAACAAAATGCCTCTTTCCCTCTAGTATACTCACACAGGAGACAGCCATAAACAGACTGGGGGGGGGGGGTTGTACAAAGGAGGACTACTAGTGCTGCTAGCAGGGATTATGACTGGCTGAGAAGAGAACACCCCTAACTCCCCAGATGGCTGCACTGGAAGGAGCACTGGCTACATTCATTTAACAGCAAGTTCCCAGCACACACCGCAGTATCCTGAAAGTATTACACCTTTCCAAGCATCCACGGTTCCAGCAGGGCATGTGGAAGGCACATAGTTGAACCACTAATGTATTACTTTGCTTAAAGCACACTGTTGTTACAGTTAAATCTTTTTTTTTTTAATTGGCCTCACCTGAATAATAAGCAAAATTTCTGCTGGTTTTCAGAATGAAGTTAGAAAACAGATAACTGCTTCCTGTTTCATTTTATGCATAGAAACTCTCAGTCAAAAACTGAATACACTCATTTTTTCTAGGGGGATTTTGTATCTAGTTGTGCTCCAATTGAAGTCAGTGTCAAAATTCTCATTAAGGAACACCATAACCACAAGGGTGAGTAAAGCTAAGCACAAAGGTCCAGATTCTGCTCCAGCTGATGTCAAAGTTTTCTTTTTAAAACCCTTAACAGAAGAAAACGATGACAATTAACAACTGATTTTGCAGTCCACTTTGAAACACGCTAGCTCACCCTATTGAACAGTTGCCATCTTGTCAAATGGCTACATAGTGTATTGTATTGGCATTATTTGCTATTGCCATGATTCCATGATTGCATGGAACTTCAGAATCATCAGCAGTGATAGAACTTTTGACAGGCTTCTGCCCCCGTCCCCCCATGCCTTTATTCCGTGAGCTAGAAGACAACTTTTATGGTACTATTAGGGCTTTTATCCTCTATGGGCCAGCAACTCCCT
This sequence comes from Lepidochelys olivacea, assembly GCF_965140295.1. Taxonomy (NCBI): domain Eukaryota; kingdom Metazoa; phylum Chordata; order Testudines; family Cheloniidae; genus Lepidochelys; species Lepidochelys olivacea. The sequence continues at coordinate 139,528,522 of NC_140412.1, read as the reverse complement.
GGATTAGTTATCCCAAAGCATACTTCTTTTCTTTTTGAGTATTTACAATGATGAATGTTGCTGTGGTCATAAAATTACTACATCTTATTTCACAGGGATATAAAATTAACAATATAACTTATTTATACTACAAAACTCCTAAAAGCAGAACATGCAGAGGGAATCTTTAAACAAAAGCATACACCATAAAGGGCTCAAGAGAGCATGTCCCTTGAAACTGCCAATGTGAGTAGGTACTACATGGTGTATTAGCACTCTGTGGAACAGGAATCCATATACATACAAAAAGAAAAGGAGGACTTGTGGCACCTTAGAGACTAACCAATTTATTAGAGCATAAGCTTTCGTGACTCTAAGGTGCCACAAGTCCTCCTTTTCTTTTTGCGAATACAGACTAACACGGCTGCTACTCTGAAACCTGTCATATACATACAGTAACTTGAGTAGTTCTAATGAAGTGAATGGGACTGTTCACACAAATGAAGGGTTTATAAGATTGCACTCATTTTTCAAGCAGTTACAGATAGTATGATGGAGAGTTGAAATTCTCTCTACTGCAACAAACTGTGATAAGTAGATCTACTATATTTGCATTAAATATTAAGAACTGCTAATTACCTTTTGAAGTTAATATTTTCCAAAATGATTTTACTCTAATTTAAATGCAATCATCTATAATAGAATTCTTCCAATGTTTCTTGCGTGGGAATTACAGTGTCTGTCCCTGTATACAGTGTTCTATGAGACAATAAAAGCAACTCTTTAACTGCAGGAAGTGGGAAGTGGAAAAAAAAAATCCTGCAAGATGACAGGGATGAAGAAAAAAAGCCAGATGAAAGAATGGACTGCACACCATGTTTCTCTTTTGCTGTTTGATACTTCGCTGTTGGAGACTGACAAAGGTAAAAAGAACTCCAATCATTTTTTGCTCAGAGATTAATTTTCATGGTAAACTCTCCATGGAATCACTCATCATTTTGATAAGTTGTGAGGTAGAATGGTTATTTACTCTTTTCATACAGTCAATCAGCAAGGCTCATTCTTCACTAGCACATTACAATTTACATAGCAAATATTAATCAGCAGTATTCTACCCGCTTCATGTGTAGTATAAGCTAAATTTGACTGAATTATGATGCACATTAATAAAGTCGAACTCTGGGAAATTTTGATACATCACTGGTGGAATTCTGCTTTTTACTGATCGTACATTAAATCATGTTGGGGTGGGCAACACCTCTTAAGTAAAGGTTTACTTTGCTTGAATAATTTCAATTTAGAAATTAGTGTTTTAACATGCTTTACTGTTGACTACAGATCAAAGTTCTGATTTATGAGAAACTCACAGTACAATCTATATTCTGCTGCCCTCTGGCTGAAAAATATGCTAACAACTATTAAGTACTATAAATATTCAATATGTGTATTTTTTTTATTTGTGTGTTTTTTCCATTTAATTCATAGCTTCAGAGGAAATGTTAAAATCATAAGAACTTTCCAAACAATAAAGTGTTTAATTCTGTCACCCTTACCCAGACTAATTGAGACCTTACTCTGCAAGTAGCCCCATCGATTTCAATGTAACTACTCAGAGTAAAATACTTCTTAGCATGATCAAGGATGGCAGAATCTGGCAATTCAGTTTAAATTGTGATGTTAGGAATGGGTGACCTCAAGGAATTCAAGGCTCTGAACATACTGAACTTTTTGGGGGGGAGGCTGAGAGGTGGGCTAACATTTGTCTGAGTTTGCAAACTCTTTTGTTTCCATAACTGAAACCCTAATTTAAACCTTCTTCCTAAGAGTGATCCAATTTATAAACAACTTCCAGCTCCTCTCCATGATTTGCTAACTAAAAGGAAGATTGCTACATATTAAAGATAGGGACCCTTTCTTAAAAAACACCACTCCACTGGGCTTTAACAGATATTTAACTCTTATTTTGTTCAGTGGGAGAAGGATCAGGCCTTACACTGACTTTATTTTCATGGAATTGTTTTCTATGTAGATTTTTGCAGCACACTCATCACCAAGGTATCCAAGTGCCTTACACTGGGTTTTTTGGGTGGTGTCCCCCCCCATGTTTGTTTATTTGAAATTCCTCTCCCTCCCCCATTCACCCCAATTTTTTTTATTATGTGTAAGCCAATTCCGATTTCTCTCCCATGCTGCCAGCATTATCCCTATATGTTTTATACTCTGGTAGCTCTCTACTCCATTTTTTACCCCATTTCCTTCTACATGCAAACATTTTCTTTTCCATTCCTCGTCCTGCAGTCTCTGCTACGAACGCAGAGCCAAATAACATTCAGTTTTAACTACAGTTTACAAATACATGTAGTTCAAGTGGGTCTGAAATTAAGAAAAATACATTTTTCCCATCACCAATTATGATTCCGTTTACTAATTTTTGTATGCATGTTTTATTCTTTATTTCTGTTTTCACCAAAGTTTACCAAAATCATTTTCTTCTAACACTGAACAAGGAAATTGTTTCTGAATTCTAATACCATATTATCCCTAAAGCTACACTGTCTCACTGCTCTATTGGAAAGATTCTGCCTTGAACTTTCCCCAGCGTCCTCATACATTGCTTAAGGCCACGGGTACATCCTCATATCTTCCCTATGCCCAATTTTCAATATAAACTTAGTTCTTATTAAAAGTAACAAATTATGGGTCTAGAATGAATTGGTCATCCAATGACCTCATCCACATATGGTCATCTCTTAGCCTTATAGAAGTGTCCAGTTAAATCACTTGCATTATGAAATACCAAAGGTGTAGGTGCCTGTTCAAAAACTCTTCCCAGGAGTATTCACAATCTCATTAAAGCCATACCATTGCTACTAAGGCCACGTGGCAATGCAACCAGATTTGAAACTAGCTGAAGTAACTACTGAGTAACTTGATCAGTCTCAATTATTCATGTATTATCTCAGGGAGCAGCTACATTTAGTGATAACTGGTGGTGTCCAATATTTTATCTCATTAAGTTTTATCTGGACAAGGCCTAGTGTTTAACCTTGGGTAATCTTGGGGCTCCTTTCAGACTATTAAATAAGAAAGCCCAAGATCTCTTAGAGTTCACATGTCTCAGCCTCACATACTTCAAGCAGGGCCTCTTGGAACAAAGATATATCTCAAAGGTTGGCAGTGCTGTTTTTGGTCTGTTGATCCATAAGCAGCTGAGTGTGGTTTACTCTGCTGGCTAACATGGGGTGTGCTCTGTAGTCCTGTATGAAACTTTCTGATGCAGAATTTTATTAGCTGTCTGGACTGCTCTCTCTGCTATTGTGGGAGGTGGAGGTTGGAAGTATTGTGCTTCAAGTGATATTGTATTCTTAGAACTTAAAACAGCAAAGTGTGGCCCATTTTCAATAACTTACTTCCACAATGCCAAAGTGAAAAAATGCTTCAAAAATTTTCCCTGTCCTCTTTACTTGTGCATCGAGTGTGATGTAGAACTTCTACATATCCAGAAAAATAGTGAGGGAAGTAGGTTGTTTTGTTTTTACTTTGAAAGCTGTTTTATACTTTGTTCTGCTAAGAAAAAAGGAAGTGTTAGCATTTTCTTATTCTTATACCTTTTGTAAACCAATAATAAAGCTGAGCACTTTACATCTTAAAAGTGCTGTAGTAAACACACTAGCTACTAGTTGCTATACATAATGAAGTTAGTTTGTGCTGTGTATAGTAAAGCTCATTGTATTCCTGTGAGAAAAGTAAAAGATCATTCCATTTTATAGATGGGGAAACAAACTATGTTTGAGTGACATTATCAATTACATACAATGGCCATTTAAAATTAGGATTAGAAAAGAGGAGTTCCTATCTACCAATCTATGATCATTTTACCAGATTCCACAGCCTCTGTACAAGACTAATCCCTGCCCGCCCCCTGGACCCTTCCCAAAATGTAGAGGGGTGAGAAGTGACCAACACAAAGAGGTAGCTCAAGCAGCAGATAAGGTTACTACAGTTATATATGCAGCAATGCTTGTGATGTCTTTAAGTTCATATACAGACTTTAGAAATGAAGTACTCACAGTAGCTATTTGGGGATGCTGATCATAAAAGGTTTCGTGCTGAAGTATGGCTCTGGCCAGGGGCTTGGAGGAATGAAGTGAGCTAGCCCAAGCTATTGCAAACAATATTGCCCAGTTCATGAGCAAAAAGCTACAGGAAGTCAGAAAGATACAGCACTTCCTTTCTGGATTTGAACAGTACCTGATAAAGTAACTGTTTGAATACTGGCCAGTCAATTGCATGGAACTCCAGTAGCTCACCAGAAATTAAACATTATCTCTTCCAGGATGGTAATGATGGAAGGAAGGTGGTGTATGTGTGTTTTGAAGTGTGGGAGGGGAATAGTTTCCTGCTTACCCCTTTCCTATTACCTTATTGAACCATTCCAGGTAGAGCCCTTCCATTCAGACTGTTCTGGGTATCTGCAAAATATTCATTGATATAAGCAGGTGTTCAGAGAACAGAAGGTAGTTCAAGACCTGAGTCTAACCCATTCATTCTTCAACAATAAGATGTGGGTGTGGCAGCTTCCTCTTTTTGGACTTAATTTTTTATTTTTAAATGCAGCAAAATTAGACCAATACTGCAGCAGAACACTATGTACAAGGACATCAAATAGACTAAATCCAGTTAAAATTTGGGCAAAAGTTTATGGGGCACTTGTGTGAGAGACAGACATTCATTAACTTCTATTACAGTCCCTGGTTTTGAAACAAATGTGTCAGTCAGAACCAAGCAGTTTCAAACAACTTGATCACTCTATTGACTTAATCCACTGACTTGCAACTTGTCAATGAACTTATGTGCAAATTTAGCATTTTACACCCCTCTTCATTTCAATATGCTAGCATATGGTTTTGCAGCTCTTCACTGCCCAAGTTTATGCTTTATCATTACTACATGAAGAGAATTTCATATTTGCGAAGTCACTGTTAAGAGAATGTTCTATGTCTGTGTGTACAGTTACTAGACACAGAGCCAATAGATGGTGTTGAGAATATGCAGTGTCGCTCACGGGTTTTACAGGGCTAATAAGATTTGTGTGTACTGAAAATCCCTTTCTTTTTGCAATTCTTTGTATGGGACTCAACATCCACTACTGAGAAAACTCTTCCACCAGCATTAGTCATTATTTGCTGGACGGAGTTGTCCCATGATTTTAAAGTAAAGAAGATCTCTTTTGTGTGGGAGCTGAGAAAGCAGAGATGTGGCATATGCAGCAATGTCTGAGCTGCACTTTTGGTTCTCACTGGTATTTGAATAGGTTAAATATACTTGTGTGCAATGTCCCCTCTAATTTTTGACAGGCCGTGTGCGCAAAAAATTTCTTCTGTGTAGCTTGTTGTGCTTCTGTGCAAATTTTTGTGCGTGCGGTGTTTTGCCGTGAGCGCAGGGTTTAGGATCTGTGTGCGTGCACACACACGCACAGCTTAGAGGGAATAGTGCTTGTGTGTAATGATTGGTTTTATGGCTCTGAATATTATGAAATCCGGATTACTTGGAATTCTGCAGGTGTTTAAATTATGCTACCGTAACCATAGCTCTTTCATTTTTATTGCCACAGAAATGCCACTTAATTCAGTCATGTCAGAGTTCTTCCTATGCTCTGCCATCAGATTCTGACATGTTCCTGAACAGAAGCTTTAAGTAAAGAAAATCTTTTCCGCCATTTTAGTATTCTCTCGTTGGGAATTTTTCAACAGCCCCCCTTAATAAGAAGTTTATCATATCTCAGATTCTCTTACCTTTTTTTCTATTCCTAGTCATGTTACGCTCTCATTTTAGACCTAATTAGATAAAACAAAATGTATAGTGCCAAGCCTACAACTATTGAATAACATGGCAGGAGAAGTGGCATTGGACTACAGAATATTGTTAAATCCTACTTCAGCACAAAAGCGTTCATTTGTTCTGAGAAAGACATGGCAATTTTGCTGGCTCACTTTGCCCTCACAGCTGGACCTTCATAGAGTTTGATCAAGTTTAAGATACAGTATCAGTGACATTAGATGTGATTATACCAGTTGTACATATTGATAAACATAGCCAAAGAGAGGTTAGCTAATCTCTCAATGCCATAGCCCAAACCAGTGGAGGAACTAGTAACTGAAGCCAAGAGGCCCAATTCCAGTCCTCCAATCCCTAGACACATTATATAAGTGTCAATGGTGTGTATCATAAGCCACTTTTCCTCAAGGACCTCAGTTCCCAGTTTGTGCAGATGCTTGTGTTTTCTATTTATTTTTCTTTTAAATTCAGCTTCTATCCTCCCTATGCATTCTAGTAGTTTTCTATCTTTGAGACAACATACCAAAAATAACATGAACTGTCACGTTTCAAGAACCAATGTAATAATGTATTCATTTTTATGAAGGAATTGGATGCAACTTCTTGTCTTTAGATGGTTTGTGCCTTTACCTTAAGTGTCACTTGAACAGCTTGGATCTGTGGCTAAGATGCCTATTTTGTAATATTCAAAGAAAGTTAAGTTATATTGGACAGGTGAGGCAAAGAAAGCTATTCAGCCCACAAAATTGCCTCTAGAGAAATCCTTTAGCAGGACTTGTTATTTTAAATTTACATTCAAGTTGTTATTTTAATTTTTTCAGGGAACACAAATGAGGAGGGAGAAAGAGTGAAAGCCAATTCTAAATTAAGTATTTATAGTGCAGTATGAATAGGAAGCAATCAAAATTCAAACCTGGATTTATTTTACTCTCTTTGGCAGGCAATCTATGCTAATCTCCTAGCTGGGGCTACACTCACTTCCACTGCTATTCTGTTATTCCTTGTAATGTACAAGGTTAGAAACTTTACCCATGCTCATTGGAATGGAAATGGGTCTGTGCAATGGAAAGTGCTCACATTCAGCTTCTGAAAATGTATTCAAGAGTTAATCATTCATGCCTCCTGCCACACACATTTATGTTTTGAGTTCTAAATAATTTATAAGGAACATTTGGAATATTTGGTTTAAGTTGTTTTTTATTTCATTGGACACAGCTTTGATAGAACATTTTGCTAAAGGAATTCAATCAATTGCTACATGTTTTTGAGGCAAGCCTCTCATTTTTCAGGCCAGATGAAATATTTTGGACAGAAAGAAACTGCAATAGGCAATTGACTTTGTGTATGTTGTATTTCTCTTTCAACATTTGTAGGACTCCAATGCAATATTTGTGGCTTCTGTCACTTTGGTAGTAAATTTTACATTTAAAATATACTTCTGATTTTTATGATCCAAAAACGATACCAACATACAAAATGCAATGTTGTAAACATTGCATACAGAAGAACCTCTTGCTCACAGACTGTGGCAGCAAATAGATTTTAAAAGACCAACTGGATGATGACTAGGATTCCCCCATGGTCCTGCTTTGAGGTCTGTTCCCAGCAGTTAAAACCATTTCCTTTTATTGTTTCTGACAAGCATAACAATCTGGTAACAGGTGTGAAATCTGCTTAGAAGGAGAGAATGAGAGAAAGAAGATGCAGCAAAAATCTGGCAGACTGGACACAATCACATCCTTTGTAATTTTGATTACATTTTTGTAGATGCCAATTGTATGTATAAAAATGAAGCTACATATTTTACAAAAATATTATATATAGATAAAAATAATAATTATTTTTCAGTTTCCAAGACAATCTGTAACCAAATGATTGAATTTATGACTTCCTATCAATGAAGAAATTGACACGATTAATACCCCCGTTATATAAAAATCTATATAGAATCAGCATCTTAACTTTTCAAGCACCAACACCACATACCCACTTAATACTTTTCCATGCACCACTGACAAAACAGATCTCTCATCAAGTCTCTCAGAATACTGGGAAAGAAAACGGATTTAAAGTTTCTTAGAAATGCACAGTTGAAAGATAAAAGCAAAAGCAATGGGTGACAGAGCTAGGAATAGAGACTCCTGACAAAGTCAGAACTAATTTTCTGAGATAATGTATTTTCAGGGATGGATGCATTTTCTTCCCAAAGAAGTCTCCAATTTCATGATCATTTGAGAAAATAGAACTCAGGACCTTCTGCTTCCAAATTATGAGCTCTTTCCATTTGAGCCACGGAAGAAGCTGAACCAGTTGGGGTTTTAGGGCTTGAAGGACTGATCTTTTTCTATTAAAATATGGAATTTTGTCATTTACTTCAATTTGAAGTCCTCTGGAAGACATCCTCCAGTGGACAATAAGGTCTCATGCATGTATGACACATTATTTCCTGTAGAGTTTAGTGGTGCATAAAAACCACTAGCCAGAACATTACACACTTTTGGAAAATCACTAATTCTATATGAAAAATGGACTATGTCCTGTTGAGGACTTAAATCAATGCCGTCTATGCATTCACACAAGACCTCCTTCACCTGGAGCCTCCGTGTACATACACACACGGCTTCTCAGCTACTGCCACTAATAGAAATCATTTTACTTTTGATCCCATCTCCTTGCTGGAGTCCTTGAAATTCCTTGTTGCTGCCTTCTTCTCCAGTTGCCTGTTGGTAACAAGAAGGTAGGGGGTTCATTAGAGGCTCTAGACCCATCACAAGCAAAGAGAGAATCACCAGAGACTGAGGTTGGGACACAGGAGCATGCTGCAGGCAAACAAGAAGCTGTTGGGATTTTTCTAGATGAAGGAACCTGATTTAAGATGTGGAGAAAGGCTGGGCAAGCTCCAAAACGTACATCACATAAAGACTGAAAACATAGGCAGGGCTGTCCTTGTGCTCACTGATCTCATCTGTAAATAATGCGAGTTTGTCACTCTGATCTTTTGAAGGAACTACAGCTGAAGCAAGGCTCAATCAGGCAGTGGACTCCCCTGAAAGCATGTCTATGGGAAATGACAAGTAAGCATCTCTGCTTCAATGACAGTTCTTTGACACACACCTATTTAAATTTAGTACAGAACCCAAAAATAAAAAATCCTTTCACCCAACAATTCACTTTGACCACCAATTGTTAGGTGGCTTATTCCTTCACCCACTTACTTCTCGCATGAACAGAGAGCAACAATACCCAAAGTCCAAAGGTGCAAACAATTCAATGTTTATTCGGGTGAACTTCCAGCCAGCATGATTTCCTTCCTTAGTGTCTCCCTTCCCAGCTCTGACACCACAGAGCCTTACCTGTGTCCCTGTTCCCATTCCTGCCCTTAGCAAATCCAATTTCCCCACCCCCATTCCCTGTTCATTTCCTCCCCCACACACCCACACACTTCCTGATTGATTGCAGACTATATAGTAAAACTTGAGTTCTGCTTAGCTATACCTTAACCAATCATTTTCCTGAAATTTAACTAACCAATCCTAACATATTGTAACATGATTATTTAACCAATTATATCCCACCACCTTAATTAGTTTACACCTACCAAAATTAATTATACAGCAGACAGAAACAATCACAGAACCAGACAGAGATTATACAGACAAACAATAGGGAAATGGGGACTACAGTGATAGAACAAACACAGAAATGAGGATTTCACATCCCAGCTATTGATAAGTGAGTTTTTGCCAGACAGGATGCTATCAAACTAAGTTTCCTTTTACATCTTCTAGGCACTTCCCTTTCTCTGGAGGCGATAGATACTATCAGGACAGGATTATGTTCCTAACAGCCCAACAGCACCTTATTTCAATGTGACTAGGTTGGAACGTGAGGATGTGACCGGTCGCTTCCCAGCTTACAGCTGCCTCTGCTGTTTAGCCAAAGGCCTTAGCCTAAGAACAGGTCCTCAGACTGTCACAGTGAGAAAAGGCCTTATACAGTCAGACAGTGATTTTGATTCTTTCTTTTATACCTCTATAACTAGCTAAGTGATAAGAATACACCTAAATTCTTAGAGTATAGGCCTTTACAGACAGGCCTGAATATCTATATCCTAACATCAATAATTAGTTCTACCTAATGGCAATTGAAAATTACCAATTTCCTGCCGCAAACAGCACTTCATGTGAATTACTGTGTGCAGTGTCACGTTGTGCAAGCCCATTTTTCACTTAACCACGTGATATAATGTTATGTTCTCAGTCTAGTTACATGGTTTGTATATGTCACAGTTATGTAGGGGAAAAAATGTAACAATGGTAGATTAGAGTGATGTTCACATTTAGCATTGAAGTGGGGGAAAGTGACTCCAACTTGAGGAAATGCAGGTCATTTATTAGAATATCATAGATAATGTCAAATAGTGTGGAAAGCTGATGACATTAAGCAGGCTTGACTGTATCATCATCATCATCATCCTATTATCATTATTATTCGAAAGCATTTATTATGGCTTTAGCCCAGATTGCTGTAATTGTCAGGGAGCTGAATCATAACCTCATTTCTCCAAGTAGTATCATTATTAGAGGGTAGATCTTTAGGAAATGTTGTTCTCTAAGGAAAAGAAGATTTGCAGGTCTTTGAGTTTGACTTATTATTCAGCATAACAAGTACGACAGATAACACTATAGTATTCCTCTTGTAGAAAATTGGATGATCCTAACAGCTCTTTTTAATAGCCACCCCCCACAAATACATCCTTTTCCTACTGTTCTATGCATGTTGATTTTCGATGCAGTCAAAATGCTAGACCAGTTTAGTTACAGATGTGGGAAAACAAGAGATTTGGGCTTCAAACAGACAATTTCAGCTGATGTGTCAGAAGGTACTTTTACAGTTGTTTGGTGATGCCTCTCAGTAGGCTAGCTGTACAGTAGGAAGTGTATGTAGGAGCATGTAAGTGCCCTGGAACCCCTGTCACTTCTTCAATCCTTCAGTGACCTCTTTGAGCCCTTACAGCAGTGAATGAATCAAAATGTATTAGTTTCAGGAGTTCTAACTCTATTCAGTTTTCTAGTTAAATCTAACGTGGCACCATAAAGTTGGAAATTGTCACATTAGCATTAAAGGGGAAAGCACAAGCTTTATGGGTTAAAGTCAACTGTACAGTAAGTTGGCAGTTTGAAATAAAGCTCTAGGCTTTATTTAATATCATTAAACATATATCAAATGCAAGTTCTTGTCTACTTGTGACCTGGTGAGTGGAGCCTCAAAAGCAATATCAATAAAGATGGCTCAGCCTTAGAGAAAGAGGAAAAGTCAAAGAGCTTTTATTATTTTTTTTTCAAAAGAGCCTTGCTTTTGGTGCATTGATACTTTATATCTCCAGACAAACACTTTGCAGTCACATCTGTGACCAGAACAGAAGCCATCAACAAAACAGTTTATCTTGTTTCACTGTGAAACTGGAAAGAGAAAAGCCGGAGGAAATTTAAGGAATGGATGAGTGATGTACAAATCTCAAAAGATCACAGGTTTGGTTCAGATTGAATAACCACCCAAAAGACCTCTAAAAGTACACCAGTCTACAAAATTGGTCGAGAAATTCAAGAGGAAGAAACTTATCTGAAACATTGCCTTCCATTTGGGCTAGCAATACCTTCCTTGCTGTATTTCAGTTCTTCTGCTTCTGGTTTCTGAAAGCACCAAAAAAGTGACAGTGACACAGAGACAATAAGGAAATGGAACTTGAACCTTTCTGAATCTCAATGGAGACGTGTGTAACGTGCTGACTAAGCACCTCACCCTCCTCGGTTACGTCTACACCGCAGGGGTGCATTCTTTAAAAACTTTGAGTTAATTTATTGCTAGTTTACTCCAGATACCTAACATCTTTGTAAAGGCTTGTCCAGACACTCCATGATTATTTGCCTCAAGCTACAGACATTTGTAGTTTACCCCTGGGATCACTCTAGGATAAATTACAAATGTATGTCGCTTGGGTCCAGGGGTGAAAGTAAGTCGACCGACTTACCAGTACACTGGGGCCAGCTCTGGCCCCTGGAAGGGGCGGGGCCTAGGGCAGAAGGAGAAGGGCTGAGGGGGGGTCAGAGCCAGAGCCAGCCCCAGACCACCCAGTAAGGTAAGTGCCCCCCCTCCTCCTCCTCCCCCGCCGGGGTAGCAGCAGCAGCCCGGGGCTCCGGAGGCTATTTAAAGGGCCCGGGGTTCCCCTGCTTCTACTGCCCCGGTCCTTTAATTAGCCGCCAGAGCCCTGGGGAAGCAGCAGGGCTCCAATGGCTATTTAAAGGACCGGGGCTGCAGAGGCAGCTGGAGCCCCGGCCCTTTAAATAGCCCCCGGAGCCCCTGCTACCCCAGGGCTCTGGGAGCTATTTAAAGGGACTGGGGCTCCCCTGCTTCCAGCGCCCCGGTCCTTTAAATAGCCCCCGGAGCCCTGGAGCAGCTGTGGCTTGGCTCCAGTGGCTATTTAAAGGGCCGGGGCGGTAGAAGCAGGGGAGCCCCACACGCTTTAAATAGCTGTCGGAGCCCCGCAGCCGCTACCCCAGGGCTCCAGCAGCAGGGCTCTGGAGACAATTTAAAGAGCCTGGGGCTCCAGCCACTGCTGGGAGCCCCAGGTCCTTTAAATTGCCCCCTGGGGAAGCCGGGCTGCTCCAGTACGGTGCACCTGCTCTTGCCGGTACACCGTACCAGGGCTTACCGGCTTACTTTCACCTCTGCTTGGGTCAAATGACTGGGTAGTATCCAGACTAGCCTTTATTGAAGAGTTAGCTACCTAAAGTAAACTGGCAATCAATTAGCTCAGGGTAAACAAAAATACCTCTGGAGGAGCCAGGTTCCTAGTGACTTGTTTGACAGATAGGAACAAAACATTGCACCACTATTGGCCATACTCTGTCCTCTGGTGTTGATGGTCCCTGGTTCTATCCCTCCCTGGTGGGAGCTGTTTAATTTGAATTACGTTAAGAGTCTAAAAGTGGGTCTGTGGAAGAACAGGTTGAATGTATAAAAGGTTATCAATAATAAATTATCACCTTTTACACAGAGTTTCAAAACTGCATGCAAGTATATTTCAATGCATCCATTACATGCAAAATGTATATGGACATAAGAAAATCGGTATATGCAATTTGCATGTAAGGGCTGCACTGAAATACATTTGCACCAGAATTCTGAATCTTCAAGATGACCATTTTTCCCACCTCACATCACTTTAATAAAGGCTACAATGTACTCAATGTCATTTTACAAACCCTATAGCTAAACTGGAACATTAATGAAGAGCTGGCTATGAGCGACTACAAAATAAATTGGTTGTATATACACCTAAATATTGATTACTTCACTTACATGGATTGCCCTTGAAGTCTGTAACCAGTGCTTAGAGGTGGGAGCACTGTTATTTGACAAATCTGATATAATTTATTTATTTAGAATCACTAAGGCCTTTTGGGAGAGGTTTATTGTGAAGAAAATGGAGGCATGTTAGATGAAGGCCAGGAGAGGTTTCCTGGCATTGTGAACTGCATGGATATACACTCAGAAACTAGATTGAATGTACACAAAAAGGGTGACATTCAATAGCTGTGATTTCAACTTCAAAATTTGGAAGAAGAAGAAAAGATAACTTGTGAATTATGTTTCTAATGTGCCAGTCATTAGTCTGATAATAGTCTCTAGAAAGGGATTAGAAATGACGAAACAACAGAAGAAAGCGTGTTACTTTGAATGCACGCTGACAAAAACAGCTAGGCCCCAGTTCATTGCCTGTTTCACCTATGGAGCATAGAGAACTAGTGGTGTTCCTCAAGGGTCAGTCCTAGGACCAATCCGATTCAACTTATTCATAAATGATCTGGAGAAAGGGGTAAACAGTGAGGTGGCAAAGTCTGCAGATGATACTAAACTGCTCAAGATAGTTAAGACCAAACCCCCCTGAAGAACTTCAAAAAGATCTCACAAACCTAAAAAGAAAAGGAGTACTTGTGGCACCTTAGAGACTAACAAATTTATTAGAGCATAAGCTTTTGTGAGCTACAGCTCCCTTCATCGGATGCATACAATGGAAAATATAGTGGAGAGATTTTATATACACAGAGAACATGAAAGAATGGGTATTACCATACAGACTGTAATAAGAGTGATCAAGAAAGGTAACAGGTTTCAGAGTAGCAGCCGTGTTATTCTGTATTCGCAAAAAGAAAAGGAGGACTTGTGGCACCTTAGAGACTAACAAATTTATTTGAGCATAAACTTTCGTGAGCTACAGCTCACTTCATCGGATGCGGGGGGAACCTTTTGTAGTGATAATCAAGGTGGGCCATTTCCAGCACTTTACAAGAACAGTAGGATATCCTACTGTTTATCGCTACAAAAGACCCCCTCTCCCCACTCTCCTGCTGGCAATAGCTCACCTTTCTTGATCACTCTCGTTACAGTGTGTATGGTAACACCCATTGTTTCATGTTCTCTGTGTATATAAAATCTCCCCACTATATTTCCACTGTATGCATCCGATGAAGTGAGCTGTAGCTCACAAAAGCTTATCCTCTAATAAATTTGTTAGTCTCCAAGGTGCCACAAGTCCTCCTTTTCTTTTTACGGATACAGACTAACACGGCTGCTACTCTGAAACCTGTCACAAAACTAAGTGATTGGGCAACAAAATGGCAAATGAAATTTAATGTGAATAAATGTAAAGTAATGCACATTGGAAAATAACCCCAACTATACATACAATATGATAGGGGCTAATTTAGCTACAACTAATTAGGAGAAAGATCTTGGAGTCATTGTGGATAGTTCTCTGAAGATGTCCACTCAGTGTGCAGTGGCAGTCAAAAAAGCAAACAGGATGTTAGGAATCATTTAACAAGGCATACAGAATAAGATGGAGAATATCTTATTGCCTTATATAAATCCATGGTACTCCCACATCTTGAATACTGCGTACAGATATGGCCTCCTCATCTCAAAAAAGATACACTGGCATTAAAAATGGTTCAGAGAAGGGCAACTAAAATGATTAGGGGGTTGAAATGGGTCCCTGTCATAAATATAAAGGGAAGGGTAAACCCCTTTGAAATCCCTCCTGGCCAGGGGAAAGCTCCTCTCACCTGTAAAGGGTTAAGAAGCTAAAGGTAACCTCGCTGGCACCTGACCAAAATGACCAATGAGGAGACAAGATACTTTCAAAAGCTGGGAGGAGGGAGAGAAACAAAGGGTCTGTGTCTGTCTGTATGCTGGTTTCTGCCAGGGATAGACCAGGAATGGAGCCTTAGAACTTTCAATAAGTAATCTAGCTAGGTATGTGTTAGATTATGATTTCTTTAAATGGCTAAGAAAAGAATTGTGCTGAATAGAATAACTATTTCTGTCTATGTATCTTTTTTGTAACTTAAGGTTTTGCCTAGAGGGGTTCTCTATGTTTTTGAATCTAATTACCCTGTAAGATATCTACCATCCTGATTTTACAGGGGGGATTTCTTTATTTCTATTTACTTCTATTTTTTATTAAAAGTCTTCTTGTAAAACACTGAATGCTTTTTCATTGTTCTCAGATCCAAGGGTTTGGGTCTGTGGTCACCTATGCAAATTGGTGAGGCTTTTTATCCAACATTTCCCAGAAAAGGGGAGGTGCAAGTGTTGGGAGGATTGTTCATTGTTCTTAAGATCCAAGGGTCTGGGTCTGTAGTCACCTAGGCAAATTGGTGAGGCTTTTTACCAAACCTTGTCCAGGAAGTGGGGTGCAAGGTTTTGGGAAGTATTTTGGGGGGAAGGACGCGTCCAAACAGCTCTTCCCCAGTAACCAGTATTAGTTTGGTGGTGGTAGCGGCCAGTCCAAGGATAACGGGTGTAATATTTTGAACCTTGGGGAAGTTTTGACCTAAGCTGGTAAAGATAAGCTTAGGAGGTTTTTCATGCAGGTCCCCACATCTGTACCCTAGAGTTCAGAGTGGGGGAGGAACCTTGACAGTCCCATATGAAGAGAGATTAAAGAGGCTAGGACTTTTCAGCTTGGAAAATAGGAGACTAAGCAGGGTTATGATAGGTATATAAAATCATGAGTGGTGTAGAGAAAGTGAATAAGGAAAAGTTATTTACTTGTTCCCATAATATAAGAACTAGGGGTCACCAAATGAAATTAATGGGCAGCAGGTTTAAAACAAATAAAAGGAAGTTCTTCTTCACTCAGCGCACAGTCAACCTGTGGAACTCCTTGCCTGAGGAGGTTGTGAAGGTTAGGACTACAAGAGGGTTTAAAAGAGAACTAGATAAATTCATGGAGGTTAAGTCCATAAATAGCTATTAGCTAGGATGGGTAAGGAATGGTGTTCCTAGCCTCTGTTTGTCAGAGGGTGGAGATGGATGGCAGGAGAGAGATCACTTGATCATTACCTGTTAGGTTCACTCCCTCTGGGGTATCTGGCATTGGCCACTGTCAGTAGACAGGATACTGGGCTGGACGGACCTTTGGTCTGACCCAGTATGGCCATTCTTGTGTTAAAATACATGACAGTCTGGAGTGCTTGTAAATGTGGACATTTTTCCAGACTTCATTTTTCCAATTTACTCTTACTTATATCAGGTTGCTTCAGGCCATTTTCCAGCTGTAAGCAATGCTCAATCTGGGAAAACAAGAGAAATGGAAGCATTCCATCACTTTCTTGGATGGAATATCACATTTCTTCAGCTTTGAACTTTTATTAACCAGCAGCAGTAAGCATGGCTATGACAATTTCCTTTGCACCTCAACTAAAATGTTATGTCTTAAGTTTCTTTAATAGGTCAACTAGCTATCCTAAGCCCAAGTTCAGCCACTTGTTTTGGAGTTGCTCATTAATAACCCCTGAGAAACCATACCTGTAGTTTTTAATTTTAAGCTGAAGAGGAGACACTGATTCTTGGATTCAGCCTTGGTTAATAAATGAACTTGGGCCTGAAATGAAGGTTTTTAAATATCAGGTTTTATATATGTTTAAATATTTTCTGCCATCATTTGAAGGACTTCCTGGCCTCAATCCCCAGTCTCTGATCGGGCTGCTTTGTACTACCTGAGATGTATAAAGCAGATAGAAAGCTTCCCTAAGGGAGATTGTCCCTGAAACAGCAGAATGCTCAGGTGACAAAGATAAATGTGTTGAAGAAAAATGTGTTTAAAAGTATTCATGAAATAAACTCACCAGTTTAAATATACTCCCCATTATTTGGGAAATTTTTAATCATCTAAGAATTAAGAGTTTGCCTTACCCAGGTGTTTTGAATACAGAAAGAAGATAAAGGCAAATTATGACACTCATTTCTTGCAATCCTGGGAAGGACAACGTTTTCATTTACAGAATAAAGCCTTCTTAGACAATATATGTTAAAAACAAGAACAAGTCATTGCCTCGCTTTTAATACTATAGAACTATGGAAAGGTAGAATTATAATCTACTCAGTTACAGCCTATGTTTAACTGTGATTATTGAGCAACTTCCTCCAGTATTTGCAGCCACTCTAGCTAAAGCTCGTTAATGTAGAGTTATTGGAACAGAACAACATAGCAGGGTGTATGGTATGATTGCATCACAACCGCTTTGTTATCCAAGAACCTTTTGTTGTCCCAGGCATTTAGTTATTAAATAACTACTGTAGCTTTGTGAGATCTGGCAAAGAAGCTCTTAAAGGTTGCCAGACATATGATTCAGCAATGACAGTAGTTTAAGCTAAAGTAATTGAAATATCGTAAAGAAGAATATCATAAATTGAAAGCCAAAACCCTATGACTGTGTTTCAATTATCTTATGGATCCATTTAACTTACTTGGCGGAAACAATAGGCATGTAATGAGTTTTGCAGACAGCTGTGCAGACACTAGAATTGGTTGGGAATTTCCCACCTTTTTTTATAAAAAAAAAAAAATAAGAGTTTTCTGTGGGGAAAAAGTCTTTTTTGCCATATATTTTTGTCAATGTTCCATCAGGAAACAAAACCAAAATTTTAGTTTCAGACCAAATTGAAATATTTCATTTTTAGGTCAGTTAAACCTGCATGTGCCAGAGCTGCTGCAATGCATTGTGGGAATTATAGTATTGGTGACTCATGCCCCCATTCTTCCCTGACCAAACTGTCTCCCATGATAAACTATGATACTTCTCCCTCCGAGCTGCCTCTGTTCATCCTGGAAGTCCCGTGACTGTTGCACATCATTTTCCCTCAATTTAGTGTTTCACAAAGAGTTTTAATAAGTTGACATTTCCCAATTCAGGATTAAACCAATGTTGAAATATCACAAATTCCTGCAGGATGGAAATTTCCATTTTTGATCAACTGTAGTATACCTCACATGGAGGCATTTGATATGGAGCTTGTTAGCCAGCTGGATTCTGCAGAAGAAATATAGATACAGTTCTGGTAATAAGTGAAAATTCTCCTTTAGCATTAATATTCTACCTCCACCTACAAACGCACACACACAAACGCACACAACATATTGTCAGTGAAAAAAGGCCACTATAGTCATGTCCCACCCCCAACTCTTCCACACACATTTCATTTTATAATAGTCCATTTTTATTTGGCAGTAAAATGGACAGTATATCACTCTCATTATTCATTAGTAATAGTTCTTTTCTCAGGTTACGGGTCTCTCACATAAGAAGTGGCCACTACACAAATAAGAAAGGCCAGGTTTTAAATCTTAAAGACTTTGGGGACAATATACGGAAGGTGGAGAGGGAGAAATGGAAGTGTACAATATTAGTATGTTAAAGGTCAAAATCTATTTTTAATATGATTCAAATGTTAAGAGTTAACTTTCTGTGGCCTATCCTGTCTGCCCTTAAAAAAATACCAAGAGGTATTTTGCTCCCACAAATCTTGATTACACATGTAACAGTCCAAGTGAGAGCAAATCAGAACACTGTTAATATGTGCAACCACATTTCAATTGTGGAAACAGAAGGATTAGTCATTGTGCTCCCCAGGAGCATGAAACTGATTAGTCCATACTCTTGCATGGAGTGTCCAAGTGGAGTTTATGAGTGGGAGTAGGAAGGGAGAATGCTTTCAAGCTCTCCTCCACTGCAACCCCATGCGAAGTTCAAGAACCCTCTGGCTTTTTCTGAGTTACAAGAATAGATTTTAAAAATAGAAGCCAGGAATTTCTGTTGAAAACAACAGAAGTTTTTAAAAACAAGTCAGAATAAATATTTTCATCAGTGGATTGCTCAAAACACAGAACTTGCATGCAGAAATATCAAAATGTTTTCTACTGAAAGGGAATAGCTCAAGTGCTTTACAATGCAATTCAGAGTTCCATGTAAAATATGTACAGATTTTCTTGTATTTTGGTATTTAAACAATTGAAACAATCTGCTATCCCATTTAAATCTAATGCAACCATAAAGCAAAACAATCATCCCTTCCAGTGTTGGAAAATCACAGTAATTAGGCTGACACAAGGTGGTTTAGGTAACATCTTTTATTGGACCAACTTCTCCTGGGAGAAAGACAAGCTGTAATAAGCCTGTCAGTAGAAGTGTCCGTTTGATGCTTTAGGGGACTTCTTGTGGCACACAAGCAAGTTTAATTGAGATACAATGGTGAAGTGTTCATGCTCACCATAGTGAATTTGACACATCCCTACTGTGTGACCTCTCTGTAAATTATGAAGGAGCTGTCACTTTGCAATGAAACTTGAGGAACAGGTGTCCCTAAAGACATTGGGACCTTCTCATCAACTCTACTCTCCATAGACAACAAACACCAATAAGTGAATCCATCTTGCTGAATAGTTTCAAGAACCCCACTGAAATGTCTTTTCTGAAATTGGGTAAATATCAATGTATCAAAATTAGCAGGATTAGTTCTCAATTATGTCATTCCCAAAAAGTGCCTTTAAGATATGCACAGAAACACTTCCAGCTGGGAGAAACATAGCCCAGCTTGGCTTGGCAGAGATGTTGTTTACACACAAGTTTTCAGGTTTCATTTCAGCTATGGTAAGGTACAGGAGAGAGACAGAGAACAAGGCCAGTTACAAGACAGAGGACTCCTATGAAAGTCTAGACTAGTATTCCATACTCAGACATAAATGAACTGTCATAGCAAATCCTGGCTCACATTTTGTTACTATACTGATTTTTCCCCTCACCCAACCCATTCTGTTATGGATCTGTGGAAACAGCCCAAGAACCAGAATTTACCTCACAACAGGAGGGATTCATACCAGCTGTTGAACTGAGACATCCTGAGATTAAACCTGCAACCTAACATCCGGACCAAGAACAAGTCTTAGAACAAGTCACCTCAAAAGTTAATGAGAAACAATCTTGCACTTTAGTCACTGGAGTGGTCTGGTGGCAATACCATATTCTCCCTCAGACTTTGAAGTAGCTAGGTTTTATCTTTCAGGTCCATTGCCCTGCCAGGGTAAATAACCCGTCTCATCCACATGCAGGAAGCAGTGAATTGTCCATGATGAGTATATTAAACAACCCATCTCTAATTTTACCCAAAACACCAGATTCAGAAAGATGGCTAGTCCATGACATTTTGAGATGAGTCAGGGCCTCCCACAACACCATCGTGAGGAATTAGGTTGGGTGTAAGCACATCTACACCTCTTTGCCTATCCCCCTTTGGATCATACTGGACTAATACTGAGCAGGAACAAACTGTGCCAAAGTTAAGTCCTGCAGTGTCACCCAGTGAGCTCTTGGTTATACATGCCATGTCCGGGGCCTGATATCTTATTAGATCCTGGATGATGGGTGTTTTATTAAGCACACATCTTGCATAATGCAACATGAACTGAAGCCCAGGAACATTATTCAACATCCTATATTGTTAACAGATAAGACACAGCCAATTACTTCAAGACTAAAACTTTCCTTCCAGGTTTGTGCCTCATATATCAAGTATTTGTCCACCTTGTGCACTGCACACAATCACAGGGATTGGGGAACACCACACCCTTGCCAACCATATACCCAAAGCCTCCTTATCCTCTGCATACAACAGTTTTGTTCCGACCTCTCAGCCACCTTAAGGTATCCATTGAAAGGATGCAGCTGCCTCTCTTAGCCACCCAAGTAACTCCTATGCTGACTACTAAGACCAAAATTATAACCAGTCATCTCAATCACCTCCACATAGCCCCATTTTAAACAAAATCCCGCCTTTACTTCAACAGAAAAAAAAAAACAGCCTCTCCTCAGTCATATCCTAAATATCAGGAGAAAAGGTGGGTCAGGTCATATTTTTCATTGGACCAACTTCTGCTGGGAGAAAGACAAGTTGCAATAAACCTGTCCGTTGAAGTGTCAGTTTGAGGCTTTAGGGGACATCTTGTGGCACACAAGCAAATTTAATTGAGATCCAGTGGTGAAGTGTTCACGCTCACCACAGTGAATTTGACACATCCCTACTATATGACCTCATTGTAAATTGTGAAGGAGCTGTCACTTTGCAATGAAACTTGAGGAACAGCTGCCCCCAAAAGATATTGGGACCTTCTCATCAAATACACTATCCATAGACAAACTGATATTGCCTCCAACTTCAAAGCCATTTGGACTGCTCATCAGTATGCAGATGATTCAGCACTATCCACTTTTCCTTTTTAGTGCCATAAGAGAGCCTAACAACATTCACATGATTAACACTTGCACTTCCACTCCGTGATTTTCAAAAATGATTAAGGTCACCCAACTCCCATTAGGATTCACTGGATGCCCAACTCCTTTATGCTCCTTTGAAAATCCCAGAACTAAATGACCACTTCTCACTTTCTTTCCACTATCTGTAGGAGATATTTTCCTTCAGTTCAGTTTAGTGAATCATCATAAATTACTAATGTATATCAAGAAACCACTACAGCTACCCAACCAGCTAGACAGAATTTAGGATTTAAGATTTTTTTGTTTAAGCAAGCCATTCATAATATTTCTGCAATTCATAACTGTGTGTTTATTTTCTACTAATCTTACAGCTACAATCTGTTCTGTCATAGCTGCTTCTATTATTTTAAACTCTTGACATATAATTCCAAAGTATCAACAGGTGAAAAGATATGGATTATGTTGCATCCATAGTTTTACAGGAGACATGGCTGAGATTATTGTAAATAATTTTGTGTAAACTCAAACAGGTGGATCCAGAGACTGTATAATCTTGTAACACAGAAGGATAAACCTCACATAAACCCAATCCTGTTGAAACAAAAAAACAAAACAAAAAGCAGGGACAGAGCTAATCCTTTGTTTTATGTGGCTATGAGTCAATGCAATTTGCACAAGTGTGATGATCTCTTTGAGAAAAAATAGGCACCATCATTTCAGCCCATTCACATAATAAATGAGATATAGGTTTTGTACAACAGCAGATGAGCGCCTCTGAATGTTGTATTCTATTTCAAGGTCTTTTTCTGAGACAATTGTATCTGACTTTTTTTTAACAGCCATTTGTATACATTACAATAATGAAACCAATTTTGTAGTTTGCTGAAGTATCCTATTTTTGCATGTGGAAACTAAAAATATATTGATCTTTCATTTTCTATAAATATGTATAAATGATGCTGTATTTTTTCCCCTAGTAGAACTGTAGTACCACCATTTTACTTTCATTTTCAAATATTAATCAACTGAGTTATAGGAGTTCTTTTTAACTAACACTGTCAATAAAACTCAACTTAGTGTGTGTCATTTCGGTTTTTTTGTTTATTTTACATTTTATTTGTAATCTCAAATGCAGATACAACAATTGCAGGACAACATGAATGTGACTCATTCATTCTTCACCCACATGATAGCACCCGTAAAGTGAGAAAACTATTCTGGATGGCCAATAGCACAGTGAATGCATCTTACCAACTTACATTCACTTAAAGAGAATTCAGTATCTCATAGGAAAAGTGTTCATGTTATTTTGGATCCTAACAGTTTCCTGATACACAGGAATCAGAGCTGTTTCAAAATCAGACAAACTAGTCTTTTCTGTTTATATTTTAGTTAGTGACACTCACTGAGGTTCTGAAGCAGCTTTAAGATACCTCCTGCAAGTTGGGCCCATGCCCTTCCTGGCTTGGTGGAAAAGAGGGAAGACTTATTGGACCTATTGTTACTGAAATATGTCAGTTTTTCCCTTTATAGGCCAGTGAGATATCAGCTAATTTCAAAAAAAGCTAATTTTATTGCCAAAAATTAGTTTTTGATATTGACAATCTTGCTAACATTAGCATGGTAAGGTTGTGAAAGAGCAGCTCTGATGGTTTGAATGCACAGATGTGCTTGATTCTGGGCAAGTTCAGTTTCTCTACAAAATATCTCCTCTCCTAGACACACACACTTGGCTGAAATTTGTATTATCCCTAGAATGAAAGCAACTAATTAGTATTTCAATGAAAGGAAATTACCACAAGGTTTCTCTACCAAATGGCAACGGATCTCCAATAGAAACCAAATTCAAAGAAGCCCCATCTATAGTTTTGCTTCCTTTTTTATAAATGACTTTCAAAAAACCAAAATGATGGGGAAAATAGCCTCCTGACAGCATACTGAATAAAATACAAGGAGTCCAACTAACAGAGAACAGTGCAGTTGGTTGGGAATTTTTCTATATACCCAAATATGGGCTGTTATGAAATTTCTCCCAAAATAAATCTAGTGATTTCTGCTTATAAAAATCCCTGTAAGTAAACTAAGCTAAGAATTATATTGCAGCTTCAGTATATTACAATTTTAAACACCATTCTTCAGACATTCCCACACACAATCAAATTAAAGACAAACAGCTATTCAAAGAGCCTAGAAATTTTTAATAGGTATAAAATTGTTTACTCAAAGATAAGCAGGACCAGATGGCAGGCAAGTCAAATGGGACGACAAATGGGAATGAGGATATGGAGGTAAATATTACCACATCCAAGCTAGAAGCCAAACTCGAACAGCTTAATAGGACTAAATCGGGGGGCCCAAGATAATCTTCATCCAAGAATGTTAAAGGAAGTGGCACATGAAATTGCAAGCCCACTAGCAAGAATTTTTAATCAATCTGTAAACTCAGGGGTTGTACCATATGACTGGAGAATTTCTAACATAGTTCCTATTTTTAAGAAAGGTAAAAAAAGCGATCCGGGTAACTACAGGCCTGTTAGGGGAACCCACAGGGGAACCCACTTTTCTCAAGTCCAATAAAGAGGTGGCATTGGTGCCAAAGAGGAATGGAGGCACTGAATAAGACACATTCCCACCCACTACTGGAGAAGCCATTAGCACTGAGGTCAGTACTGAACTTGAGCTCTGCTGCCAAGAAAATGATGGTGCCAGAGGATGCCCCAGTGTAGAGGGGGCCTTCAGTGCCAGGCCCAGCCTCTGCTCCATAGTCCACAACCCAGGCTGTGGGAGCTGTGGTGTTGATGGACCTAGCAGCTCTGTGATATGGTCAGAAAGTGTCAAGAGAACAAAGGAGGAAGAATCAGTAGACATCATAGCACTGGAGAACTCCTGAACCACTGTGAGGTCCAAAATTGAGAGGCAAAGCAGGTCTGATGCCATCTGATATGCCCATGGTACAGAGACAGCCAATGCTAGTGCCAGTGTAATCAGTACCAGACTCAATGGACACCACATGGCAGGAAATTGAATTGACAGCATGGGCTCTTGCTGCTCAGTCCGGCACTGGGGAGTGGTTGGACGGACCTGCTCCATCCCACATGCTGAAAAGAGTACTGTGCCGATTCGCACTCCTGAGGAGGAGGAGGAGGAGGAGGCGGCTCCCCGAGCCCTGGAACAATTCCAGTTCATTTTATGGGACCTTTTCTTCACCACACCAGAGGAGGATGAATGATCCCTTTTCTTCTTGGGGGACATGCCAGATCCTGAAAGCAAGGGCATCACATGCCAGGTCCAAAGGCAATGGCCAACCAGACGAGGGCATCCATGCCAAAGTGGGCCTCATGGCCAGCTCCAGAAGGTGCTGCTTCAGCTGCAGTCAAGTTCTTGCTCCCTGTGTGAACATCTTGAAGATGGAGAACTATCTTTAATGTGCTCCTTGCTGAGACACAATAAGCACCTCATGTGGGGATCACTGTTGGGGTCATAGTGGCAATGTCCTTGTGTAGCCATGGTAGAGACTACAGCTGCAGGATATGAGCGCCGCACCTACAGGTCCTGCTAGGCAAAGTCCTCTGGCTTTGGTGCATGGGGTGCACACATCCCACAGAGAATCCACACTGCAGCCACTGAAAGAAAAATAAGCTGTTCCACCAGCTGCTTATTACCTATACCAGAGGAATCTGCAAGGACCAATTAAAGTTGGCTGTCTGCACTGTTCTAGATACACTCAGCAGTACTGCCAAAGCAATGCAGTGGTAGCAAAATAGGAGCTAGGCTGTGCCCCTACAGAGTCGATCATTCCAAGGGCAGTTTAAATACCAGCACATGGCACTATTACAATAACCATAGAATCGTAGGACTGGAAGGGACCTCAAGAGGTCATCTAGTCCTGTCTCCTGCAATCAAGAAAGGACTAAGTATTGTCTAGACTAGTGCTTCTCAAGCCATCTGATGTGGAGGCCCGGCAATTTTTTTTTTCCAATGTGCGCGCAGACCGGCAGCTGATGGCTCGTGGACCGGCACATGTCACTTTCCAAAGTTAAATAAGTTTTAAAGGCCTATTAATTTTAATTATATCGACTTGTGTGAGTCAGTGCCCTGTCTCTCCCTAAAGATGGAGAATTTATCTAGGTAGGATCCTTACACACACACACACACACACACACACACACACAGACCTGTGCATCTCAAAGGTTCTGCCACTGCCTGTATGGTATTATTTCTGTGGATGAACAAACAACTTCAGTCCCCAGGCCTGTCAATCTGATATCTTCCAAAAAGATGAAATTAGGTCTTAAATAAAAAAAGAGACTTGTTTTTATTACTGCCTATGCAGAGTGGTTTTTTAGTTATAAAAATGTGATCAATTTTATATCAGTATTCTAAGTGGATATATCAGTATTCTAAGCCAGATATGAATTGTTTCTCTCCTGTGCTATTCAATTTCCACTCTTTCTCTCTCTCTCATACACTGGACACCTATAGACTCATTTTTAAAAATGGAAGCATTTTGCATTGTCACTCAGCCCAGTGAAGCAGAACAATAGGCAACACAACAATAGAATGTTCTAAGGGCACAATGGTTCTTGGTTCTGTATCCTACTCATTAAAAGCTGCTCTTGGTCATACAGAAATGATGTAGAAAGTTGTGAAATGAAACTCCTGGGTTAAAGGAAATGGGATTGCACTTGTACCATGCTGAATTGGCCCACGCTGACAGCGAATGGTGGTGGACCCGAAAAGGAAGAGCTATCTGGAAAGTGAAGGGAGATCAGATCTTGTGCGGTGACCCTTAAAGCTGGAACTTCAAGTTAATCTATATAGTGGCAATTTACTAGGTGCTGAATCCTAAACACATTATTTTCCCTACTCGCTGTCTCTTTACTAAAAGCATCCAATCCCATGGTGTAGTGAAGTAGAAAGCTTAACTTATACTTTCAACTACTTCTCTGCCGTATGTGTCTTATACATAAATATGAAACGTAGTGAACCGTCAGAGAGTTTAGACTCCAGTGAACAGGGGTGGCTTTAAAAGCTTATTATGCAAACATTCTGCATTTGAATTCCTTTACCAAGCAGTAGTTTTCTTGTCTTCCTGAGGGTGACAAGGCATTACTCCCCAGTTACCTGCTGGTGCTATTCCGTGAATCAAAAGGCATCCAAAAAGCGTCCCACACTGCAGTTGTAAAATATGATGTCATGGTACCTTGTAGAGTTATGCCATCATCATACACCACAATCTCACAGCACCCTGTTTTCTTTCATATCCACTCAGACATCACAGTACACCAGTTAAGATAATAGGCAAACCCTTAAGCATGCATTAATGTGAAGCATATAATAATATTAAGTGACATGGTGGTTTGGAACAGGATTGGCCTTCAATTATTGAGAGTACAGTTCAGAAAAAACATCTTTGTTAGTGGTTTTCAAATTTCCACATCTGTGAGTAGTTTTAGTCCTAATTAGCAATGGATGAACTAAAACGATTTCAGAGTTTCAGCTTGGATAAGCCCCCAAAAGTTTGGATACTTGCTTATAGTTTACATTCCCTTTCTGTCAACTTCCTACCATAAGATTCTTCTCTTTTTCTCCCACTCCTCTGATTTCACACCCTCCTTTTCAACTACTTAGCATGCATAGCTGAACTCCTGATCTGAATTTGAAGGCTACAATGCACCACACACAATGCTGTTTTTTTTTTCAACTCACCTCTTCCCTCTTGCAAAAAGAATGACATAGGTCAGGAGATGAGGAAAGAAATTAGAATGATGTAAAATTTATATCCAGTAGCATAATTCTCCATTCACACTGTTTCTTCTTCCCTGCTTTATGCATGTATGTCACTAACAACACAATAAGCTCTTGGCTTGTAACTGACTAATGCAGCACGAATCCAATATACACAATTCATGAATAAACTGCAGTACAATATTCTTCAGTGAATAACACATTCATGAATAAATCTGATACTTTAACAATTTGCAAACAGACAAAAAAGCAGTATTTGTTGAATATAGTAGAGCATGAGGTTCATTTATTTTACACTTTAAAAAAATAAAAGGTAATAGTGTAGAGAGAAAGTCCTTGCACAGTGTATCCTCCTATTCTGATAGAATTTCTAACAGAAGGATGAGATAAATGGAAGTTGTCAGAGATGGCAATGTCAGTGGCTGAAGCTTACTCTCCTCCATGGTTTAAAAACCACCTACGAAATCAAAAGCTTTTTAACATAATGGATGGAGGGATTATCCTCTTGTTCTTGATCATCAAGGCACAGCTGTGCACAACTCAAGTTGGCACGCAGATTCTAAGTCACCAAAAAGGCTCAGGCAACCGTCCAAAGCAATGCTCTGGACAATGTGTTTCTTGCCAGACTAAACCTCTGTACTCTTAACAAAGATAGTCTATTTCCCCAAAAAGTGAGATGCATTGGGGGAGGGAGAGAAGAAGAGTTCCTTGGATGGAGATGTATAAATTCTTTAAGTTTTGTTCTTGGTGGTAAAATTCAGTCACAAATATGACAAATTATTATGTCTGACTTCATATGCAGTGCTAGCAGTTTTCCGAAACACTTGTTTGCTATTCTCAGTCATTACTTGAAGTTCAGCCTATCCTGTGAAAATCAAACTGCAGTCTTTCCACTTCATATATCTTCATCTATATTTACCAGCACCGCACTGTTTAGAATCAGAACTTGTTTTCTACTATTTGCTTTTGTCGGTGATAATGTATGAAATAGGTTACTGAACCTGAAATACTGGGGAAAGCAACAACATTTTCCCCTCCCTCAGCCCAAGTAGATTGACTGCGCATAGGTGAGGAGTAACTACCATACATCTCCAATTTTTCCTCACTAAGTGGCTTTTTCCAAACATTTACAATATCAACCCTATTTTTGAATCAGTTAATAATTTTTACTTGACAGGCAAGGTCAATATGTTCAACTTTCAAGGCAGATTGGAGGATTTATCATGAATTCCAGACTTTTCATTTGTGGAGTTGCCTTAAGGTAACTGTCACTGTCTGTTGCAGCATCTGTCTCTGATGCACCAGTTTTATTTAACAGTTCAAGCATATCAAGAATTTGTACAGCTTTAGGGCTACCATGTACATATCCTCCTAGATGCTTCCAATTTAATTCCTTCCACAGGGGTTTTCTTAGCAGGTCCGGGGCATGATGAAGGGTAAAGAAAAAATACAAATGGAAAAGGGAGGTGTCTCTGATGGTGAGAGTGCAATGTACCACTTTGTAAGAGACGAAAGATGGTCTTGTGGTTAAGGTTGGGAATTGAACACAAAGAACCTCAGGACTTCCTGGGTGACCTTTGACAAGTCAGGTATTGATTGACTCAGTTCCCTATTCATAAAACTGGGATAAATGATCCTTCCTCTTAACCCCTTTGTCCTGGTCTACTATACTAAGCTTTTCAAAGCAGGCATGGTTTGTTATGTTTGTACAGCACCTAGAATAACTGGAACCTGATTAGGTAGAGCCTCCAGACACTACCAAAATTGCGGTAGTTTGTAAATGGCTGGAGAATTATGTTCTAGGATGAACTTTTGAGATAAAAATTCTGCCTAACAATTTCTCAGAGTACACTCCAGTAATTGGTAACATGGCTTCTGATGCTACAGCCCTATCTCTGCCCTTAAGATGACACATTAGAAAGGATTCAGAAAAGATGTGTGGGAATCATTTAAAGTCTGGAAAATATGCTTTTCATGGACAGAATAAGGAAGCTCAGTCTACTGAGTTTATTCAGAAGAAAGCAAAGTCTTGAGCACAGTCTATAAGTACAAGGAAAGAACATTTCTAATAGTAAAGGGACCTTTAGTTTCAGCTTCCAGCCATTGGATCTCATTATGCCCCTGTCTCTAACTTGACAAATTCATACTAGAAATAAGGCACAACATTGCTGGACAGTCTCTACGTAAAAGAATAAATGGACACAAATCAGACATCAAGAATTATAACATTCAAAAACCAGTCGGAAAACACTTCAATCTCTTTGGTCACTCGATTACAGACCTAAAAGTGGCAATTCTTCAACAAAAAAACTTCAAAAATAGACTCCAACGAGAGACTGCTGAATTGGAATTAATTTGCAAACTGGGTACAATTAACTTAAGCTTGAATAAAGACTGGGAGTGGATGTGTCATTACACAAAGTAAAACTATTTCCCCATGTTTATCGCCCCCCCACCACCACCATTGTTCCTCACACATTCTTGTCAACTGCTGAAAATGGCCCACCTTGATTAGCACTACAAAAGGTTTTTTTCCCTCCCCCCACCCTCCTGCTGGTAATAGCTCACCTTACCTGATCATTCTAGTTACAGTGTGTATGGTAACACCCATTGTTTCATGTTCTGTGTATATAAATCTCCCCACTGTATTTTCCACTGAATGCATCGGATGAAGTGAGCTGTAGCTCACAAAAGCTTATGCTCAAATACATTTGTTAGTCTCTAAGGTGCCACAAATACTCCTTTTCTTTTTGCGGATACAGACTAACATGGCTGCTACTCTGAAACAATGAGGGTAGTTGGCCATTGGAAAATTTACCTCCAGACCCTGTGGATTCTCCACCACTTGAGATCTTTAAATTTAGACAGGAAGTCTTTCTAAAATATGCTTAGCCAGAAATTATGGACTTAATGCAGGAAACACTTGAGGAAATTCCATAACTAGTGTTATGCAGCAGTCAGACAAGCTCATCAGGGAGACAGATAGCTCAGTGGTTTAAGCATTGGCTTCTTAAACCCAGGGTTGTGAGTTCAATCCTTGAGGGGGCCATTTAGGGACTGGGGGCCAAAATTGGGGATTGGCCCTGCTTTGAGCAGGGGGTTGGAGTAGATGATCTCCCGAAGTCCCTTCCAACCCTGATATTCTATGATCATAACAGTTCCTTCTGGCCTTAAGATCTGCATATATACTTCAGTTACTTTACAGAATGTGGTCATAGTTTGAAAACTGTTTTGGGATCCTTTTGGATGAAAGCAATTAAATGTAAATGTAATATATAATTATCACAATATTTACATTCATATAAGTGTTTCAATGCCTTCAGAGACAACAAAGCTGGTACATTCAGATGCTTTTCCCCCACTTGCCTAGTTTTGTGTGTCAGAGTTCCACAAAGTTCCTTTTTAAGCCCCCATGGTCCTTCAGATTTTTCTCCCTTAACTCTCTAAACTCAAAAGCTCCATAATATGAGGACATGCCGCAAGACATACAAAGACTGGATACAGTTGCCTCTGCAACCTATTAATGCTATGCCTTAAGCAATGCAAGATTATCCTTTTCTTCAACTTGTACATACTGCATCTATGGTTGTACCATCCCCATTGGCCTGAAAGCAGAGATTATCTACCTGCTTACAGATTACTCAATTTGAAGATTAAGACTTTGTAAGGTGTTTTGGTGTTATGTTCCTTGGATTAAATACTTCGGGCGGAGGGGGGGATGGGGGACCCTTACCATTTGGTATAACCTGGCACATTCTACAGACAAAAAAATACACTATTAAGGAATTTGTGAGCCAGGAATACACATTCTCCGTGACACTGATGGTTTAGCAATATCCAGGGATGGGGGAGGAATTCCAGAGTTGGGAAATCCCCCTCATCCCTCTTTTCATGTCTATTTCAATACTAAAACCTCT
Source organism: Lepidochelys olivacea (assembly GCF_965140295.1). NCBI lineage: Eukaryota > Metazoa > Chordata > Testudines > Cheloniidae > Lepidochelys > Lepidochelys olivacea. The sequence goes on along the minus strand of NC_140412.1, from coordinate 139,497,423 downwards.
CTTTGGAGGTTAACATGCTGTATACTACAGTATCTGCATTGCTGTCATCACAGTATCAATAAGATTGTGGGGTGGGTTATTTGGGTTGTTTTTCAAGAATTTGCAAAGGAATCCAGGAAGTCTACATTAAAAAGCATGGTGTCCTGTAGTTCAGAATATGTATGACTTCTTTACAACTTACAGCTGACTTGATTTTAGGAAACTGTTCAGTATTATGGAGCCTGATCTTCTGTCTAGCATGTTCTGAGGAGGTCTGTCTAGGAGCTGAGACCTCACAGTTCAACTGCCTACTCCCTGGGACCAATGCTGATCCCGCAGACTCCTCCATAGATTAAACATACCTATTCCACAACTAAATCCATGTGGGTTTATGTCCCACCACCATCTGCTTTCTTTATTCTACTGCTGGTAGTTTTCCAGCTCCAGCCAACCTCTTTGGCATACAACTATTCCTGGTCAGAGTACAATCAGTAAAAATTGACTACTCTCCATTGTATCTAGTCTGGGAGAGATGTGCTTACAGGCTTGTCAGCTATGATAGATACACAGACATAAAGTTATTCCACGAAACAGTGATTTTCATGAGTACAGTTTCACAATATCAACCAGAATTCCTAAGATGTACAGATTCCCCCAATCGTCACAAGGTCACATTGTCAAAAAGCCATAAGAATAGTTGCCATGTCCACATCTCAAATGAATGCACACAACCTCTTGGCTGTATGTAAGGATAAAAAGCTGATGTGGTTATAGCTACTATATAATTTTCCAATAGCAAGAGGGAGTCCAGGGTACACTGTGAACCTAATCTCTCACACACTTAGGGAGGATGGCAATTATTTTTCTCACCATATTCTGCAGTGCTCCTTGCAAGCCACCCTCAAATCTATGTCCCAAATCAACCCCAGACATGGACCAATATGATGGACTATTTTAGCTGGGTAGGACAGAATGTGAACATAGAGTCATCATCGTCATACAGAAAACAGTTTGTAGATCTTGGCCCGATCCTCCGTCACCTTGCATCTTGTGTAGCAATTTACACCTGTAGAGAGTGTGTGTTAAATGCTACCACCAGCATATGGAAGTGGAGATTGCTGACTTGGCTTCATATTATACCCACTCAGTATAATGTAAATGACTATACAAGGTTCAAGGTGACATGGGAATGAGATTTCTACTTGCTTCTTCTGTTCCTTATGTTAGGGGGCTTATTCCTTCACCCACTCACTTCCCTGGTCCTTCTCACATGAACAGACAGCAACAATACCCAAAGTCCAAAGGTGCATACAATTTGATGTTTATTCGGGTGAACTTCCAGCAAGAATGATTCTCAGTTTCCTTCCTTAGTGTCCCCCTTCCCAGTTCTGACACCACAGAGCCTTACCTGTGTCCCTGTTCCCATTCCTGCCCTTAGCAAATCATGATTCCAATTTCTCCACCCCCATTCCCTGTTCATTTCCCCCAACACCCACACACTTCCTGATTGACTGCAGACTATATAGTAAAACTTGAGTTCCGCTTAGCTATACCTTAACCAATCATTGTCCTGAAATTTAACTAAGCAATCCTAACATATTGTAACATGATTATTTAACCAATTATAGCCCACCACCTTAATTAGTTTACACCCAGCAAAATTAATTATACAGTAGACAGAAACAATCACAGAACCAGACCGAGACCATGCAAATAAACAATAGCAAAGTGGGAACTATAATGACAAAACAATACAGAAGTGAGGATTTCACATCCCAGCTTTTGATAAATGAGTTCTTGCCAGACAGGATGCTATCAAACTAAGTTTCCTTTTACATCTTCTAGGCACTTCCCTTTCTCTGGAGGCGATAGGCATTATCAGGACAGGACTGTATTCCTAACAGCCCAATAGCACCTTATTTCAATGTGACTAGTTTGGAATGTGAGGATGTGACCGGTCGCTTCCCAGCTTACGGCTGCCTCTGCTGCTTAGCCAAAGGCCTTAGCCTAAGAACAGGTCCTCAGACTGTCACAGTGAGAAAAGGCCTTATACAGTCAGACAGTGATTTTGATTCTTTCTTTTATACCTCTATAACTAGCTAAGTGATAAGAATACACCTAAATTCTTAGAGTATAGGCCTTTACAGACAGGCCTGAATATCTATATCCTAACACCTTACTTATTGCAAGGAATAATGAGATATAAGAAATTAAAGGAGCGATCAGATATAAATCATTTTTGTGGCCCACACAGATGTTGAAATACCATTGTAATTTCAATCAATGTAGCAATATCTTCTCTGGAGTGAGTGATGAGAGAGGAGGTGGGGAAAAGAATAAAGGAAATCAAATACATCTGTGAAAGAGTAAGGTGCGTGTCAAAAAGGAAGTTAATTCCATTTTACTAGACTAGAAAACAAGAAGAGGTGGTTTTGCAGTCACTTTTCCCCTTTAGAGGGTCTCTCGGTCATTAGAAATTTTTAGGGTCATGTCTCAGAGAGAAATAGCTGATATTCTGAGAAATTCCTTGGGCCTCTCTCTTTCCGGAACTTCTTCGGGGCAAAGGATAGTTTCGTGGCTAAAGCCAGTGGAAGCTCTTCAGGTACATTCTATCTGCCTGCTGCCTAAATTGGTTCTGCGTTATTTATCTTCAGTTTCTTCTACCCACTTTCAGATGTCACCATTGTCCCCTACAAGTTCAAGCACTAGGACTAAATCTGAGTTACTGTATGTTAGGATATAGATATTCAGGCCTGCCTGTAAAGGCCTATACTCTAAGAATGTAGGTATATGTTTATTATTTACCTAGTAATAGAGGTATACAAGAAGGAATCTGTGTAAGGGCCTTCTCTCACTGTGACAGTCTGAGGCCTTGCTCTTAGGCCAGTGCCTTTGGCTAAGCAGCAGAGACAGCCATAAGCTGGGAAGTGTACGGTCACATCCTCACATTCCAAACTAGTTAATATGGGGCTGTTAGGAAAGTGATCCGATCTATCACTTCCAGAGAAAGGGAAGAGCCTAGAAGCTGTAAAAGGAAATTTAGGTTGATAGTTTTCTGTCTGGTAAGAACTCACTTATCAATAGACACAGCTGGGAAACCCTTATGTCTTTATAGATGTAGTTGTGAAATCCTCACTTCTGTATTGTTTTGTCATTATAGTTCCCACTTTGCTATTGTTTATTTGCATGGTCTCGGTCTGGTTCTGTGATTGTTTCTGTCTGCTGTATAATTAATTTTGCTGGGTGTAAACTAATTAAGGTGGTGGGATATAATTGGTTAGCTAATCATGTTACAATATGTTAGGATTGGTTAGGTAAATTTCAGTAGAATGATTGGTTAAGGTATAGCTAAGAATATTACTATATAAATTAGGGGCAAACAGGAAGTTGGGATTCGAAAATAAGGAAAAAGGAACTTGGATGTAAGCTTGCTGGAAGTTCACCCCAATAAACATCAAATTGTTTGCACCTTCGGACTTCGGGTATTGTTGCTCTCTGTTCATGCGAGAAGGACCAGGGAAGTGGGAGAGTGAAGGAATAAGCTCTCTAACACTGTATATTTCGACCTTTGCCATAGACTTCACATGTGACCTTAGGCAAACAATTTAATCTCTACATATCTTAGTTTCCACATCTGTAAAAAAAAAGGTAAAAGTATGTCCCTACCTCACAAGAGAGAATTTTAAGTCATCCATGTTTGCATTTGCACTTGTATAGCATTTGCATCAGAGTTTCTAAAAGTATAATAGAGATTTATTAATTTTATATAATATGCACACACTACTAACTCAGCTATGATCTTTTGGCAATGAGAGGTGTAATGTCCGTCCATCCTCCTCTTCCCATTTCCTCCCCATAACCCCCAAAAGAAATAAAAGAATCATTTGCTCTCCCTCGCTCTTGGGTTGGCTGTGCTCCAAGCTGTTATCCCACTTCGTAATTTAGAGTAGCCAAAGTGCTGCTTTAAATTTATATCAATTGATAATGGGGCAAGGAGACAACAGACACCTAGGGACTCTCTAGACCACAATGCAGCCATGATCATCCCTTTTAAACTCAATCAAAAGGGAGGGGGCCATGGTGTACGAGTCACATAACCAGCTCTGTGCCACCAAAAGATTCCTCCATTCTGGGGTGATGTGCTTGTGTTGGTTAAATTGCATTTATGGCTGCTTTACAAAAGAGCCAAATAAAATGACTACCAGGCAGCTGAAGAACAAGGAACCAAAAATCTAGCCGCAGCCATTTTGCATTTCAGCACAGAGCACTCATGCAGAATTTCCTGGGATGCAATACAAAGGCCTCTGAAGATTTCACAGTTGAGTAGAACGAACGTATCTGAGAGTCTGTTTGATGTGGATACTGAACTCGCTGAAACTTAGAAGTCTGTATTCAGTGTGCAGGCCCAGTATGCACTTCCTTCACTAAGACTAATTTACACAATTACACCTCATTTGGAGTCATTTACAAATGTGTGGAGGTCTGAGTGAATTCTCAATTTACTGTCAGCTTGGTCTCTCAAGCAGAAAAATGTATTTTTCTTCAAATTATTCAACTCTGAAACAAGTACAGATCCTGTTTTGTTTTCAGAAAGTACAGCTTTCTTATATATTTAATGAAAAAACTTTTCTATTCCAGGTGGCTGTTTAGTCATTTGATTCATTTGTGTTAGAATCATAAAATATCAGGGTTGGAAGGGACCTGAGAAGGTCGTCTAGTCCAACCCCCAGTTTTTGCCCTAGATGGCCCCCTCAATAATTGAACTCACAATATTGGGTTTAGCAGGCCAATACTCAAACCACTGAGCTATGCCTCCACCCAAAGGTGTTATGTAGGTCAGTCTAATTGCAGGTCTTCTGGCCTTCCAGTGGCAGAACCCAGCCATATCATCCGTCCCCTGTCCCAGAAGCAAACACACTCCAGCTATCTGAGTGGAGCTTCTACAAGCGTTATCTTCACTGCACTTTTAAAACTTTGGGGGGGGGCAGGGAATGCAAAGTGCATGTTTACCCTTCTCCATCTGCCACTCACCCATGGCTCTTATCTTCTTCCACATCATATAATCATAAGCTATGTTTGAAACTAATTAAGCATCCCTTTCTGTTACCAAAAATCTGCTTCTCCCACTGTGGACTGGAGGGGGGGCATCCCCCCCCCTTTCCCTGCTCTCACCAGTCTGCTACAATGTGATGCCATGAGAAAGCAAGATTGCTGAACTGGAGTTCCTACTGCTCCATCTATTCCATCTGAACGACGGCCTTTCCTGCACCAGCACAGATCTATATAGACCCCCCTCTCTTCTGGTTACTGGGGGTAGAGGGGGATGGGTCAGGGTCCACAGGCTTACCTTGTCTGCAGCTGAAGCAGAAAATCACTACTTGGCTCTCTAACCTTAAAGGGGCATGCACCTTTCCCAACAAGCCAGACAACAGCCCCCACCACTTAATGTATGGTGAGGTCAATATCTGGAGCAGAAACCACTTCTCCCATATTCCATAGTACCTCCTCTACAGCCCCTAGGCAAAATGAAGTACCATCTCCTCCTTTGGGGACCTTTCTCACAAAAGTCAACTGAACAGGAATGGGAAAGAAGTGTTGATAGGGGATAAAATCAGAAATACCCATTGGTAACTTCAAAAAAACCCATCCATCTGTCAGTTATGGCAGATCAATCCCAGTGGAAAGGGCCGAGGTGGCACCCAAAGGTTTCTTCTCTTCAAAAAATAGAATGTGACTCTTGACCCAGATGTCAAACCTGCTGCCTAGAAGCAGGTTTGGAATGACTAATGGTCGAGGAAGATGATGACCTTATTCACGAATATCTAGGCTTTGTCCTAGGTGGATAATCACCCATTCTACTTTGGGGATGGACAGGCACCATCTACCTAGACTGCCCTGGTACCTAAACAATTTACACTTTGGGGCTGATGGTGCAGAGCACTAGAATCCTGGAAGGAATGCAATGCATCCTCCATATGCTCTGTTCCTTCAAAGGACAAATCCCTTCTTGTGGCTTGTACTTTTTTAGGAACTTCAGAAGCCTGCAACCATGAAGTTCTATGCATGTTCCCAGGGTGGGCCATGGACCTAGCCACTGTGTCTGAAACATCTATGTCTGTATGTAGCCATGTCTTAGCTACTAAATGGCCTTCCATGGGGATACCCTATACCTCATATCTCTGGCTTCTTGAGGGAGTTCAGATGTAACCCTTCTGTTACACCTAAGTTTTCTAGGGGTTCCTTCTAAAGACTTAAATAACTTCAGCTTGAGCCCCCACCTAGAAACCTAGGAAACTATATGCCACCCTGGGCACCCTTGATGGGCAATACTTCCACACTTGCAAGCACTGAGTCTAGGTTGTTAAAACATAGAAAACTGTATTGAGGGAGGGGGGAGCAAAGGATGGGGGACAACACGATAAAATTGGGAAAAGTAGCAATTAATAATTTAACATTATTAAGGTAAGATCTCCCCACTGGCTGCACCTAGAGTGCCTTAACAATAGTCCCAACCTCATTCCTTCTGATAGTTGAGAGTGGATGGTACTTTATAGCCACTTCCCTCCACCTCAGCTCCTCACTCTTAGTGTGTTTCCCTGGGCTGGTGGAGTCCAAAGATGCTGACAGATCTGTGCTGCCTGCTCTGCTCCAGAGGCTCTGGCACCTGACCCAGCTGGAGTGATTTCAACTTTAATTGCTCGGTAGGGAGGCCCACCCCAGAGTCCCTTAGGAAGGCTGCTGCTCTCTCTGCATCATCCGTCAGCACCACTCTGTGCTGTCTGCTGTTTTGCAGCATAGAATCATAGAACAACAGGTTTGGAAGGGACCTCAGGAGGTCATCTAGTCCAACCCCCTGCTCAAAGCAGGACCAATCCCCAATTAAAACATCCCAGCCAGGGCTTTGTCAAGCCTGACCTTAAAAACTTCTAAGGAAGGAGATTCTACTGCCTCCCTAGGTAACGCATTCCAGTGTTTTACCACTCTCCTAGTGAAAAAGTTTTTCCTAATATCCAACCTAAACCTCCCCCACTGCAACTTGAGACCATTACTCCTTGTCCTGTCATCTTCTACCACTGAGAATAGTCTAGAACCATCCTCTTTGGAACCACCTCTCAGGTAGTTGAAAGCAGCTATCAAATCCCCCCTCATTCTTCTCTTCTGCAAACTAAACAATCCCAGTTCCCTCAGCCTCTCCTCATAAGTCATGTATTCCAGACCCCTAATAATTTTTGTTGCCCTTCGCTGGACTCTTTCCAATTTTTCCACATCCTTCTTGTAGTGTGGGGCCCAAAGCTGGACACAGTACTCCAGATGAGGCCTCACCAATGTCGAATAGAGGGGAACGATCACATCCCTCGATCTGCTGGCTATGCCCCTACTTATACATCCCAAAATGCCATTGGCCTTCTTGGCAACAAGGGCACACTGCTGACTCATATCCAGCTTCTCGTCCACTGTTACCCCTAGGTCCTTTTCCGAAGAACTGCTGCCGAGCCATTTGGTCCCTAGTCTGTAGTAGTGCATTGGATTCTTCCGTCCTAAGTGCAGGACCCTGCACTTATCCTTGTTGAACCTCATCAGATTTCTTTTGGCCCAATCCTCCAATTTGTCTAGGTCCCTCTGTATCCTATCCCTACCTGCCACCGTATCTACCACTCCTCCTAGTTTAGTATCATCCGCAAATTTGCTGAGAGTGCAATCCACACCATCCTCCAGATCATTTAAGAAGATATCGAACAAAACCGGCCCCAGGACCAACCCTTGGGGCACTCCACTTGATACCGGCTGCCAACTAGACATGGAGCCATTGATCACTACCCGTTGAGCCCGACAATCTAGCCAACTTTCTACCCACCTTATAGTGCATTCATCCAGCCCATATTTCTTTAACTTCCTGACAAGAATACTGTGGGAGACCGTGTCAAAAGCTTTCCTAAAGTCAAGAAACAATACATCCACTGCTTTCCCTTCATCCACAGAACCAGTAATCTCATCATAGAAGGCAATTAGATTAGTCAGGTATGACCTTCCCTTGGTGAATCCATGCTGACTGTTCCTGATCACTTTCCTCTCATGTAAGTGCTTCAGGACTGATTCCTTGAGGACCTGCTCCATGATTTTTCAGGGGACTGAGGTGAGGCTGACTGGCCTGTAAGTTCCCAGGATCCTCCTTCTTCCCTTTTTTAAAGATGGGCATGACATTAGCCTTTTTCCAGTGGTCCGGGGCCTTCCCCCAATCGCCTCTGCAGACTAAACAAACCCAGTTCCCTCAGCCTCTCCTCATAAGTCATATGTTCCAGTCCCCTAATCATTTTTGTTGCCCTCCGCTGGACGTTTTCCAATTTTTCCACATCCTTCTTGTAGTGTGGGGCCCAAAACTGGGCACAGTACTCCAGGTGAGGCATCACCAATGTCGAATAGAGGGGAACAATCACGTCCCTCGATCTGCTGGCTATGCCCCTACTTATACATCCCAAAATGCCAGTGGCCTTCTTGGCAACAACGGCACACTGTTGACTCATGTCCAGCTTCTCGTCCACTGTAACCCCTAGGTCCTTTTCCGCTGAACTGCTGCCTAGCCATTCGGTCCCTAGTCTGTAGCGGTGCATGGGATTCTTCCATCCTAAGTGCAGGACTCTGCACTTGTCCTTGTTGAACCTCATCAGATTTCTTTTGGCTCAATCCTCTAATTTGTCTAGGTCACTCTGGACCCTATCCCTACCCTCCAGTGTATCTACCTCTCCTCCCAGCTTAGTGTCATCTGCAAACTTGCTGAGGGTGCAATCCACAACATCCTCCAGATCATTTATGAAGATATTGAACAAAACCGGCCCCAGGACCGACCCTTGGGGCACTCCACTTGATACCGGCTGCCAACTAGACATGGAACCATTGATCACTACCCGTTGAGCCTGACAATCTAGCCAACTTTCTATCCACCTTATAGTCCATTCATCCAGCCCATACTTCTTTAACTTGTAGGCAGGAATACTGTGGGAGAGCATGTCAAAAGCTTTGCTAAAGTCAAGTAATAACACGTCCACTGCTTTCCCCTCATCCACAGAGCCAGTTATCTCATCATAGAAGGCAATTAGATTAATCAGGCATGACTTGCCCTTGGTGAATCCATGCTGACTGTTCCTGATCACTTTCCTTTCCTCTAAGTGCTTCAGAATTGATTCCTTGAGGACCTGCTCCATGATTTTTCCAGGGACTGAGGTGAGGCCGACTAGCCTGTGGTTCCCAGGATCCTCCTTCTTCCCTTTTTTTAAAGATGGGCACTACATTAGCCTTTTTCCAGTCATCTGGGACTTCCCCCGATCACCATGAGTTTTCAAAGATAATGGCCAATGGCTCTGCAATCACATCCGCCAACTCCTTTATCACCCTCGGATGCAGTGCATCTGGCCCCATGGACTTCTGCTCATCCAGCTTTTCTAAATAGTCCCGAACCACTTCTTTCTTCACAGAGGGCTGGTCTCCTCCTCCCCATGCTGTGCTGCCCAGTGCAGTAGTCTGGGAGCTGACCTTGTTTGTGAAGACAGAGGCAAAAAAAGCATTGAGTACATTAGCTTTTTCCACATCCTCTGTCACTAGGTTGCCTCCCTCATTCAGTAAGGGGGCCACACTTTCCTCGACTTTCTTCTTGTTGCTAACATACCTGAAGAAACCCTTCTTGTTACTCTTAACATCTCTTGCTAGCTGCAACTCCAGGTGTGATTTGGCCTTCCTGATTTCACTCCTGCATGCCCGAGCAATATTTTTATACTCTTCCCTGGTCATTTGTCCAATCTTCCACTTCTTGTAAGCTTCTTTTTTGTGTTTAAGATAAGCAAGGATTTCACTGTTAAGCCAAGCTGGTTGCCTGCCATATTTACTATTCTTTCTACACATCAGGATGGTTTGTCCCTGTAACCTCAATAAGGATTCTTTAAAATACAGCCAGCTCTCCTGGACTCCTTTCCCCCTCATGTTATTCTCCCAGGGGATCCTACCCATCAGTTCCCTGAGAGAGTCAAAGCAGCCTCAGCTCAGCTCTTGAGAGAGATCTGTGGTACCTAGTACCCTCAACAGAGTCCTTATCACCACAGAGGCATTCCCAGCAGAAGATAGATGCCTCTTTCCCCTCTCCTATCCCTGATCCAACCATGCCTGACTGGAGTCTTAGGTCAGGATGGCTGACCCCCAGGCACATTTACTATAGATCCTTGTCCCTTCATTTCTCAACAGGGTCCATAACACTGTATTGCCCCCAGACTTAACACAACTATATTTTATCCAAAACACCCCAAAATGCCACATAACTGAAAAGCAAATGAGGCCTGGCCCATTCAGTCAATTCTCCTTGCTCTCCACCAGAGGCTGGCCGAAAGCTTCCTCCCCCAGGCAGCTTTTCCCTCTGGAGTTCTCTAGGCCACTCTTCTCTGTTCACTCAGAGATCTCAATAGTGGGCTCCCAACTCTCTCGGGCTTCACACCACAGGCCTTACATAGATACAAAAGGAGATTACCTTATAACAGGAAGTTATACTTCACAAATAGATCCTGGCATTTGGTGATTTGTAACTGCAGTGATGATGATGGTGATGATGAAGAAAAGGCCCTTCCAGATCCAGTGGGAGGTGGTCTTAGTCTTTAGGGATGCTTTGTCTGCTTAATCTTCAAGTGCAGATGAGACAATCAAGGTGCCCAGCATTACATGAGTACAGAACTGCTCAAAACCCATTGAGGCAGCTGATAGCTTCCTACATCTCAGAGAGCAGGAAAGATATAAGTGGCTGGTGTATCCCACAGAACCTTGGCTGGGTCAAGGATGCCTCACTTATCAGTAGAGCTATCCTAGCAGGAGCAGAAAGATATAGAATATTTTTTACTTTTTTTTTAAACTTCATTTGATTCTATGCTCTTTCACATATAGTGCCACTCCCCCACCAACATGACCTGTTTTGTCCTTCCGATATATTTTCATAGAATCATAGAATTGGAAGAGACCTCAAGAGGTCATTTAGTCCAGTACCCTGCCTTCGTGGCAGGACTAATTATCTAGACCATGTCAAGGTTCCTTCCCCACTCTGAACTCTAGGGTACAGATGTGGGGACCTGCATGAAAACATCCTAAGCTTACTTTCACCAGCTTAGGTTAAAACTTCCCCAAGGTACAAATTAATTTTATCCTTTGCCCCTGGATTTCCACTGCCACCACCAAACTTTAACTGGGTTTATTGGGAAACGTAGTTTGGACACTTCTTTCCCCCCAAAATCCTCCCACCCCTTGCACCCCACTTCCTGGGGAAGGTTTGGTAAAAATCCTCACCAATTTGCATAGGTGACCACAGACCCAAACCCTTGGATCTTAGAACAATGAAAAAGCATTCAGTTTTCTTACAAGAAGACTTTTAATAGAAGTAAAGGAATCACCTCTGTAAAACCAGGATGGTAGATACCTTACAGGGTAATTAGATTCAAAACATAGAGAATCCCTAGGCAAAACCTTAAGTTACAAAAAAGACACACAGACAAGAATAGTCATTCTATTCAGCACAGTTCTTTTCTCAGCCATTTAAAGAAATCATAATCTAACACATACCTAGCTAAATTACTTACTAAAAGTTCTAAGACTCCATTCCTGTTCTGTCCCTGGCAAAAGCAGCATACAGACAGACACAGACCCTTTGTTTTTCTCCCTCCTCCCAGCTTTTGAAAGTATCTTGTCATTTTGGTCAGGTGCCAGCGAGGTTTCCTTTAGCTTCTTAACCCTTTACAGGTGAGAGGATTTTTCCTCTGGCCAGGAGGGATTTTAAAGGGGTTTACCCTTCCCTTTATATTTATGACACCATTATTGACAGGTGTTTGTCTAACCTGCTCTTAAAAATCCCCAATGATGGAGATTCTACAACCTCCCTAGGCAATTTATTCCGTCAGTTAGGAAGTCTTTCCTAATGTCCAACCTAAACTTCCCTTGCTGCAATTTAAGCCCATTGTTTCTTGTCCTACCCTCAGATGTTAAGAAAAATATTTTTTCTTCCTCCTCCTTGTAACAACCTTTTACATACCTGAAAACTGTTATCATGTCCCCTTCTCAGTCTTCTCTCTTCCAGACTAAACAAACCCAATTTTTTTTCAATCTTCCCTCATAGGTCATGTTTTCTAGACCTTTAATAATTTTTGTTGCTCTTCTCTGGACTCTCTCCAATTTGTCCACATCCTTCCTGAAATGTGGTACCCAGAACAGGACACAATACTCCAGTTGAGGCCTAATGAGAGTGAAGTAGAGTGAAAGAATTACTTCTCATGTCTTGCTTACAAAACTCCTGCTAATACATCCCAGAATTATGTTTGCTTTTTTTGCAACAGCATTACACTGTTGACTCATATTTAGCTTGTGGTCCAATATGACCCCCAGATCCCTTTCCACAGTACTCTTTCCTAGGCAGCCATTTTCCAAGCCTATCCACAAGGCTTGTTTTCCTGTCAAAGGAAGCTATCAGGTTGGTTTGACATGATTTGTTTTTGATTGTAAAGCTTGTGAGCATTTTACCCCTCTGTGACAGATGTTTCAATATCTAGTGTGCTAGAAATGCAGAATAGCAACTCTTGCAATATTTTAAAATTATCCAGAGCTGAAGAAACAGCTGCATTAGGGGAAGACAATAAAGGCCCTTGGGAGCTCTGGCATCTGTTCCTCAAGCATTTCTTCTTAATTCTCTGTCAGGAGACTGGGATCTGTCCATAGAAGTGGATAGGGATTAAAATATTGAATGCCTCTTGGAATGAGACAGACTCCTGAAGGCTCAGGACAGGGGTCTCCAGTGTGACTAGTAGGGCCATGGTAGAACATTGCAGTGGTAAGCCTGGTTCAGCTGGGGTTGTCAGACCACTACCATGCAGATGTCAGAGGTGATGTAGCTCTCCTGTGTAACGATGTGTCCCACCTGGGATATCTAAAAAAATAAGTCTTCTTGCCAGATGCAGGAGGGGGAAAAAAAGTGTCCTAATGAGAGTGATAAGAAATAGACCTCAACAGAGAGTGCCAACCCCTGGGGAGATCTCAGCACTGCACAGTCAGAAGTATGCAGCAGTACGAATTGCAGTGGTCTTCATGCCAAGAATGTAACAGAGATTGGATGCAGGCTAAAAAATCAACTCTCTCTTTTCAGGGTCTGCAGTTCCCCTCACTGATTATGCAAGGAGGTAAAGCTTCAGACGGACATCTCTAGACTTCCTCATCTTCACTGAAAACATCTGGCACATTTCATCAGCCATCTGGAATGTGGCACTCACCAAGGCAGAACAGGCAGTGCCCCTGTCCATCCACAAAAGGGATTAAACCACTGCAAGAATGGCAGTGTTTGAAACAAAGGCTTTGAATCTACCATTAGGTGCAGACAGAGGTGCCACACACCAAAGAAGAGATTAGAAGACTGGGGGGAGGGGAGAAAGAAGGTCTGATTGATGCAAAATAAAATCAAAAGAGTAGAAAAGGGAAGTGTATTCCTAACTAACTAGCTACTGATTATAAGAGAAATCTGCTCAAGATTAGCAAGAGAACACCACCAGCTCCATCTTGTGGCCACAGCCAGAAAGAGGGAAGAGAGGGTCAGTTACAGAGACTCTGCCCCTTGTGACCTCAGGTGGGGGAGGACGTGAAGACATCTATTGTGCAGGTGCAGCCCAACAAACAGTGCTATCCAAAAGATTCTGATCTCACACTCCAAGGGCGCAGGTAACATCTAGATTGAGGATCCACACTGACTCATAGCTGAAGACCAGCGAAAAGGGTTGTGCACTTTATTAAAAATATAAGCAAAACCTACAGATGCACCAGCTGCATCTACCTTTGAAAAAAAATTGGTGGTCCCTTAAGTAATCAGACCAGATTTTGGAACCTCAAAGCAGATTTCGGCTCCATGTCTAAAGAGAGGCATTCGAAGTTGAGCTGGTCAAGATTGCTGGAAAAAAATTACAAGTGGAGCTCTTTTTGTCACTGACATACAACCCCATATTTAGAGCAGTCTGAGTCTGATAAGAGTACTGACAAGCTTTTGTCAAGGAGAAGGTTCTTTGGAACCTACCAATTCTCTCACACTTGCTCTCACAGTTTCAGCTAAGATCAATTATTCTTTTAGTTTTAATCAACTCCTTACAAATTACTTCTCCACCTTTCTTACATATTTGTTAATGTACTTTGAGCATCAACAGGATTACCATGTACAGTAAACTAGCAGGCATTCCCCAATATAAAGACTTGACAATTTGCATTTAAATTAGTCAAAATAAATCCAGCTATTCTTTAACACCTGAATTTTTCAACATTTCCTAGATCTTTAATGTAAATGAGGGGATATTTTTAGATTGTCTCCCAGATTCATTTTAAAACTTTAAAGCCCACATCATTTCATGAATGTTGCATGTTTATATATATATATATATATATATATTGTGACAAAGCTCTGTCCTTGCCTCCATGGGTCCCGTGTTTCCTGGCGGATTTCGCTAGCCTCAGAGGCTCACTGTGACCCTCCATGTAACCCTTCTCTCTCTAGAGACAAGGGTCACAGTTTACTGAGCCATTTTCATCATAAGCAGTGAGGGAGGTGAGGAGAAGTTATCCTTCCTTGCACAGTCTCTGTTGTCTCCCAGTCTCAGTGATTAATCAGGGGGCAAAGGTGGGGGGGAGCCCGGGCACACCCTCTACTCCAGGCTCCAGCCCGGGGACCCCAATAGTATCAGCTATGGTAGCTGACCTCTTAGAAACATGACATGTACAATTCTCTGGGCTACTTCCCCCACAGCAGCCCTCACTTCCTCAAGCTCCACTTCACCCTTACCTCAGGGCCTCCTTCCTTGTGCCTGATGTGGTGTGTACTACTCAGTCTCTCCAACAGCACAACTTCCTCCCACAGCTCCTGACATGCGCACCCACCTGACTAACTGGGAGGCTTTTAACTAGTTTCAGCCAGCTCCTGATTGGCTTCAGGTGTCCCAATCAACCTAGCCTTCTCCCTGCCTTCTGGAAAGTTCTTAATTGGCCCCAGGTGTCTTAATTGACCTGGAGCAGCTGCCATTTCACTTATCCTGGTACCAGGGATTTGTTTAGCCTGGAGCTAATATATCTATCTCCCACTACTTTTCTATAGCCATCTGGCCTTGCCCCGTCACAATATATATATATATATATATATATATATATATATATATATATATATATTCAACTAGAAAGAATCCTTCTAAAGCTACAGAATGATTTTTATAGCTGCTGTGATGAAGATAATAGAATAATGAATAATAGATGGGAAGTATTCATGAATACATGAACTCCTGTTAATGCCTTTTTGAACTACATTAGATGTTTATACATATTTCATAAAAACAAAAAATGTGTTGTAATTTATAGTTACATAGTTACGGCTGTATTTGTTATATATATTGTTCAATTACCAAGAAAAAGGGGGGAAAGCTTTCAATTTGATTTTCCCTCTTTCCAACTCAATAACCCACCCCAATCCATAGAACACATTCCTGCTCCTCTTCAGTTGCAGAAGAAAAAACTGATTTCTATAGGAACAGGATTAATCCCAAAAGTCTTTCTAAGGAAAGACTCACTCACACATGTTTACTCATGAAAGAGCTCTTTACTCACAACCATAGCTTCTGTGGAATTAATACTGGAAGATGTATTAATAAATAAGTGTTACAAGAGAGACATGGTGGGTGAGGAAATCTCTTTTATTAGACCAACTTCTGTTGGTGAGAGAAAAGGTCAGGCCGTGCACTGGGATTTCTGCAGCAATTTTTTTAAACTACAGTCCTTACAAAAGAGTGAGCCTCCTGATGAAATTTCAGATTTTTAGTAGTGAGGGGCACCATCCTTTGAAGTGCTGAGCACCTTTCCCTCTTATTTAGATTATTGTAAGTTAAGGACACTCAGCACCTTCTTAGGGCCCAATACAGTGGCTTTGAATTTGTTCCTTTATCTCTTATGTGATCATTGCTCACAGAAGTAGTCTCAAAGTCAGTAAATCTCTTCACTTGAATAAGAATTGGGTCCATGGCCCTCATAGTACATAAAAGGGTGAGATCCGATATGTTCTTTCTCTGTTCTGACCTACTCTTTTTCTCAGTCTAGTTGCTTCATCAGAAGTTCTTGGCCCAGATTTATTTTTTGTATGTCAGTGAAGTAGAAGAGAGAAACATGAAGATACCTAAATGAAACCAGTTATTTATGTTAACAGTTGGGGAAACACTAAAGAAAACACCATGATTACATACAATCAAGTAGTACTTTTTGGTATCAACTTTTGATTCTTGACTGTTAGAAATAAGATGGGGTGAACCTGAGAATTAGAAGACTTGCAATGCTCTGAGATTAGGTTTGCACATTTCTAAATTTCTAATCTTTGAAAGTCTTTCTATAAAATATACGTTAATGTTTCTCTTATTCTTCAAAATGGAGTCGTTTTTAAAATGAAATCATTGGCTTTCTTCCTATCAGTTGCATACCATCTTCAGCTAACTACACAGGTAAGAAAGCAGCAAGAAACATCCGGGCAATTGTTTTAAAAAGAACCTTAATTTTGATCTGACCCAGAAACTGCTTTGTTTTGCTGGTTTAAACTTAATAATACAGACCTCCAAATATATTGGATGTAAATTCCTATAATACTGATCACCTCTGGAATGTCAACTCAGTAATGCAATTGAGTTCTCTTAGCACAAGGAGACAACAGTAAAAAAAACAAACACTTACCGGTCTGCCTGAACACATTTGGTTGTAGTATAATAAAACTGTTAGGTCCTGGTTTAATGAATCAAAGACAAGGACTGTAATAGAACAGGATTCATTCTTGTATTAACCCTAGAATCTGTGCCTGTTGTGTATTTGTGATTAATGAGTAAAAACATAACAGAATGAAGACTAAATGAGCAATACAATCCTCAACAAAACGGCTATTCTCCATAATGATGTGTAACACTATTATTTAAGGTTTCAGAGTAGCAGCCGTGTTAGTCTGTATTCGCAAAAAATAAAAGGAGTACTTGTGGCACCTTAGAGACTAACAAATTTATTTGAGCATAAGCTTTCGTGAGCTACAGCTCACTTCATTGGATGCATTCAGTGGAAAATACAGTGGGGAGATTTATATACATGGATAACATGAAACAATGGGCGTTACCATCACTCTCGTTACACTGTGTATGGTAACACCCATTGGAAAAAACCCTTGGACCCAGGAATTCCTCCCTGTGGGGTACCCTCAAGCCCTTTCACTCCCCCCCCCCGCCCCCGGGAAGAGCTGAGAAAGAAAACAAAGAAAATTAGCTGTTGATACTAGCTAATCAAACTACATGCACAAACCTCTTAGTATGCCAAAAATCTAATCCTGTTCTTAAAAAAAGTAAAATGTATTAAAAACAAAAAGAAAGGAAATACATTTGGAACTTAGGCTTTTTGCTAGATCTTAAAAGAAACAATTACAAAAACGAAGCATCAAGATAGCTCTCTTGAGGTTCAGCTTAAAGGTTACAAGCAAAACAAAAGCATCTGGGGTGAGCACAGAGGAATCCACAAGCCAAAATAAAGAAACAAACCTAACACATCTATTTAAACATGCCCTGTCCAATGATTTCTCCTAGGTACGCCTGGTTCAAGCCTTACACAGCATTCCTACTTATAACACTGCTGCTCCATGTCTCCTTCTCTGGAGAACAGGCAAAGGGAAAGTTTCTTTCCCAATTTTAAAAAGTTCTAGTTTTCCCATTGGCTCTTTTGGTCAGGTGCCCACTTTTTTTTTAAACCTGGGGGACTTTTTAACCCTTTACAGATAAAGCAAGTGGAGAACAGCCACCAAGAGGGATTTTACAGCTAACTGGCTGGCTGCGTGTCCATCAAAGGGAGCTACCATCCGCTTTGTTTATCACACCCTCCTACACATCTACATAAGGATTGGCCCTCAAAGGGTATGGAAAACTGCGGGGGCGGGGGGCACAGGTTCAGTCATGCATAGGAGAACTCATACAAGTTGATGAATAAAATGCTTGCAGTGTTTCACACTGCTTTGTTTCACAGGTCACGGATAGAGGACAGTATTGCACTGCGTAGCACAGGGTCCATGGAATTTCAGGGAAACCCCACAAATGGGACATGATCAGGATCAAGGAGACTGAATGAGCATGCCACAGAAGTCCTAGCTAAGATCCACAGGTTCTAGAATTGCTTCATTCATGGAGCTGGAGAACATTTATTTTCTCTCCTTTCATTTCCCACTTATTTTTATTTGGTTTCTTCTATCTTCCTAAATATAGAGTGGTCCTTTGTATCTTGAGACAAATGACCACTTTTTACCCACCTTTATCCTCACCCTTGCTGAGTCTAGGATCAGGCCTAGATTTTATTGGCTTTTTAAAAAAAATTTTTTTTTTTTAATTGAGAGGCCCTTGTTGGCAAAGAAGCATGATAACAGACTCATGCATGTGCTGCCGGACTCAGTGCACTTTTCCATCTTCTCTAACACACATTAGCAGTTTTCTGCTTTCAGAGTCATGATTTTAAGTGTATTATTTAATGTATTCATTAAATGTCAGTATTAATAATAATTAATCATGTTTGCAAGTTTCCTATTGTTTTTATTTATATTCAAAACCTGCACTTCATTTTATAAGGCCTGCAGGGTTCACATAGAATTCTGCTCAGGTGGAAAGCCTCAGCAATAGTCTTACCGCCTGCATTTAATAAAAACATATTAGCCCTGGGCGTTGAAAGAATTCCCATTGTGAACATGCAAATTGAGTTGTATTGTTTCCTTGAATCCTATTACTGGCTCCATGTGTAAAAGTTATATAATCAGACAAACCAGTAAGTTTCAAAAGAGTAAAAAAAAATCTGGGTGATCCCCCACATGCTTCAGCAGCATAGTGGTTACAGGAGTTGCACCCCAACATCAGTGAACAGAGGTTCATACTCCAAACACTTGCTAAGCAGACCCTAACAGATTAAAAGTGAGGGAGCACAGTCCAGCCTTGTGGATTATTTTCTTTTGTTTATTTCAGGTTAAGGTAAATACAACAAGGAAAGGGGAAAATGAGCCAGTTAAAGATCTTGGACACAATGGATAAAAAGCAGTTTGGGAGCTGACGTCTGAAAGACAATTTACCCCACCAAGGAGAAATCAGTAGAGGATCTAAAAAAGCCCTGCTCAGGGAGTATTTTGAGCAGCAGGATGAAGAAGCAAAGGGAAGTGACTATGCACTGGG
This sequence comes from Lepidochelys olivacea, assembly GCF_965140295.1. Lineage (NCBI taxonomy): Eukaryota > Metazoa > Chordata > Testudines > Cheloniidae > Lepidochelys > Lepidochelys olivacea. Next base: position 139,478,194 of record NC_140412.1, on the reverse strand, counting down.
AAACCAGCCACACCTTAATCCCCCACAGGAGACAATCACTCAGATAGTGCTGGCCAAATTGCAGCTCTGCAGGCCCAAGGAGGAATACAAGCACCAGGTTCAGATGGCAGAGCAGAGACTGAGAGAGAGTGTAGCTCTTGAGGAGGCAGAGGAGCGGGCCCACCAGCAATGAATGGTGTGGATCAACACAGCCAAGGCTAACGAGGAGGTAGCGAAGTGCCCCCACCTGTGATGAAGGGCAGTGATTAAAGCAGAAGGTAGCACACAAGGTACAAAGGAAAGCACAGGAAATGTAGCTGACGGTACTGGAGCAGCAGAAAAATATTCCCCAACCAATGAGTAATCCACCCAGAACTCACCCAGCTGGAATAGTCCCACCTTTTAAAGGTTCAGACGGTACAGAAGATTATTTAATTGCTTTTGAAAGAATATGCAGGCCAATGGTGAAGTTTTCCAAGTCTTCATTGGCATGGAGTGGGGAAAGCTATGAACTATGATAAATATAAGGAAGCTGTGTGGCTAAGGTTTTGAATTACACCAGAATCATACTATATAAAGTTTAGAAATATAAAGCAGCATAACAACATCAGTCATAAGGAGTTTATGCCCAAAATGTGTGATTCTATAAAATACTTGGTAAACGATAAAGGGGCAGAAGGGGACTATGGGAAATGTCTTGACTTGTTTGCCCAAGAAAACTTTTTTAATGCTTGCTTTGATGAAATCAGAGCTGCCATATGGGAGAAATCTCCTGAAATAGTACAGGTGGCTGTTAGGGCTGCTGATTTGCGTCTGGAAGCCAGGGCAGATATTGAATAAAAGCCCCAAAGAGAAAGACAAAGACCAGGTATGAAGGGTGCAGGGAGCAGATTTAGTTCACAGAAGGAAGGAGGGAGGATGGAAAGCCAAATATACACCAAACAGGTACCCTCCAAGTAATTTCTGTTACCAACCTCTGGCCCAGTATGAGGCCCCAAGAAAATGCTGTGTGTGTGACTCTAGTGAACACAAAGAGGCATTGCCCCAAACTCAAGCCCCATCCTGTGCAATTGTATCTAATATGAGCTCGGATTCACAGCCCTAGCTCCTAGTTTCAGAGTAACAGCCGTGTTAGTCTGTATTCGCAAAAAGAACAGGAGGACTTGTGGCACCTTAGAGACTAACCAATTTATTTGAGCATAAGCTTTCGTGAGCTACAGCTCACTTCATCGGATGCATACTGTGGAAACTGCAAAAGCTTATGCTCAAATAAATTGGTTAGTCTCTAAGATGCCACAAGTACTCCTTTTCTTCTAGCTCCTAGTGTGGACATACCCTTAGAAGGTATTAGAGACGAGGCCCTCTTCTTGGAAGATGACCTGGAGAGGGGTTTCTTTCCCTTTGTGTGTGTGGGCGTTTTCTACCCTCTTTGTGTCCCTGATGGGAGGAATCCGTAAGTCTACCTGTCCGCTCTGGATCAAGGTCAAGGTGCTCAGGAGCACACTGCTTCATGTCTCTGCCTGACATACAGAAGGGTCTACTGAGCTGGGGTTGGACTGTGGCCTCATTGCTTGATCCATAAAGAATCTTCACAGTCTGCATTCACATGCCTGATAGGTTCAGCTTGGAAAGGATCAGCAACTGGAGCACTCTGAGGCAGTAGAGGTACTTGCGGTGGTCATCTGTGATCAGAAAGGCCCAGGGACAGAAAACAGTTCTTGAAACCTGGGATCTTGGGCATAATAGTCACCAAACTTGGAGGAGTGGGGGTGGGGAGTAACCATTAGGGGAAGACCCCAGCCTCTAAAGACCAACCCAAACTAGCTACAGCTATAAAAACTATCAAAACTATCAAAAATTTCATCTATCTAATATTTACAGGTTGATGGAGATAAAACCAGCAGATGCTGCAGACACTGAGGAGACTCTATCCCAAGCCACAAGCAGTAGGAAAGAACTGGAGAGACAGAGAGTCCACAGTGCCCCTTATGCCCTCAGTTCAGAGCATGAGGAAGAGAATGGCACAGATGCAGACCAACAGATATTACTAGAAAAAAAAATCCAGTTTCAGGCAAATGGGTGTGTATATGCATCCCCACTGGAATACACACAGGGACCATCACTTGAAGAAGAACTGAAAAACTTCCTTATTGAATTTTCTCCCTAGATATATTGTGTATGCATACTAGTTTGTTGTGTACATCAGCATTGAAGCATTGGTTTAAAAAGAAAACAGAGAGAGTGCTTAGAAGCAAACATAAGGAAAATATGTCTGTCAAATACTGATGACACCAGCCTTGACAGGCTCTCAAAAAAACCCACCAAAAACAAACAAGCAAACAAAACAAGTTATTTCTTCAATCCAACTTATTCTTACTATTTCTAGCATTTAAAAATTCATTAATTCTTTCTCCTAGTCTGAGTGTTTTCATTAACACGTTCACAATTAAATATGAAGCTTTCTAATGAGCATGCCACCTCCTAAACAATAAGCAAAGAATTGTATTTGCATAACTGATACAACAAAGTATGCAGCTGTTTCTGGCCTGTGAAGAAATCTTTTTTTTTTAAAGGCTCTTACTTGCTTCATTGGAAGTTAATGGTAAAACTTCCTGTGATTTCATTGGGAGTAGACTTATGATAAAGATCAGTAATTTTGAAAATCTTATACTGAATATCTGAGTTAAGTAATGAGATTGGGAGATAGCAGGCACTGTCTTCTCTTGATTTGATTTATTTGATTCAAAAAAATAATGGTAGAACATTACATGCTCCTGCATTCTCCTGGATCCAGAATTCTATTTAATATTCTACAGAGAAGGACCAATAATTCTTTACAAAAATATTATTTAAAGTGAAAAAATTCACATCTGGACCTGGACATGTTCAGCCTTTTAGACTCGTTGTGTTTCCTATTCTCGCTGATCTAGCTAGGGCATTTTTACTTTCATTATTTCCTGATCACCCTTGTGCCTACATTGATAGTGTAAGGAACAGATGTTTTTTTACAGAATTCGGGAGAAGAATTTGGATCTTTGGCAAGTATAAATTCTTGGTCTTTGTATTTGATCTGGAAAACATCTCTTTAAGCCTTCTTAACTGATAGACTAATATTCTGTCAGCTTTGTTCCCTTTCTTATAAAAGGAGCACTTAGCCAAGTTTCAGTTCACTGATAGTTTTCATTAAATCCAAAAGTAGTCCCTTCACCTCCAGCCTTTTATGTGAATTTTAATCTATGAATTTGTCAAATTCTGAATTTTCTATAGTTTCCTTATTTAGCTGCTGACAATAACAAATTATTTTACTTCACAATCCCACTTTGGATACTTCCCATAATATTGAGTGAGCAGGAGCACTGCTAGCATTATTTGCCACTGACTCCAACATGTTTCAGAGTAACAGCCGTGTTAGTCTGTATTCGCAAAAAGAAAAGGAGTACTTGTGGCACCTTAGAGACTAACCAATTTATTTGAGCACAGCGGTACCTGCCAGTACCACTTGGTTAAGTCCACGGTAGAGATGAACTGGGCCCATCCCAGTTTCTCTAATAGTTCATCTGTGCGTGGCATTGGATAGTTGTCTGGGCCAGTTACAGCATTTAGCTTACGGTAGTCCACACAAAAACGTATTTCCCCATCTGGTTTGGGAACTAGAACCATTGGAGATGCCCATGCACTTTCAGAGGGGCGGATTACACCCATCTGTAACATATCCTGGATCTCCCGTTCTATAGCTGTTTTAGCTTGAGGAGACACCCGGTAAGGTTGGACCCTAACTGGGTGAGCATTACCTGTGTCAATGGAGTGGTATGCCCGTTCAGTCAGTCCTGGGGTGGCTGAGAATGTTGGCGCGTAGCTAGTGCACAGCTCCTGGATCTGCTGTCGCTGCATACGCCCAAGGGTCATGGAGAGGTTCACCTCTTCCACACCACCACCACATTTCCCTTCGTAGTAGACACCTTCGGGCCACTCAGCATCGTCTCCTCCCTGGGCTGTAAACTGACAAACCTTTAATTCTCTGGAATGAAAGGGCTTTAGAGAATTAATATGGTACACCTTAGGCTTCCGGTTGGAGGTGGGGAATGCTATGAGATAATTAACAGCTCCCAGGCGCTCCTGGACCGTGAATGGCCCTTCCCACGATGCTTCCATTTTATGGGCCTGGAGCGCCCTTAAGACCATGACCTGGTCTCCTACTTTGAAGGAACGCTCTCTGGCATGTTTATCATACCAGGCTTTTTGCTCTTTTTGAGCATCCTGTAAGTTTTCTCTAGCAAGGGCTAAAGAGGTTCGGAGGGTGTTTTGTAGGTTGGCTACAAAGTCCAGAATGTTAGTTCCTGGAGAAGGTGTAAATCCCTCCCATTGCTGCTTCACCAACTGCAATGGCCCCTTAACCTCACGGCCATATACAAGTTCAAATGGGGAAAACCCTAAACTGGGATGTGGTACAGCTCTGTAGGCAAAGAGCAACTGCTGCAACACTAGGTCCCAATCATTGGAGTGCTCATTTACGAATTTACGTATCATGGCCCCCAAAGTTCCATTAAACTTCTCCACCATGCCATTTGTTTGATGATGGTAAGGAGTGGCAACCAAGTGATTTACCCCATGAGCTTCCCAAAGGTTTTTCATAGTTCCTGCCAGGAAATTAGTCCCTGCATCTGTGAGGATGTCGGAGGGCCAACCTACCCTGGCAAAAATGTCTGCTAGTGCCTGGCACACACTTTTAGCCCTGGTGTTGCTTAGAGCTACTGCTTCCGGCCATCGGGTGGCAAAATCCATGAAAGTCAGTATGTACTGCTTTCCTCTGGGTGTCTTTTTCGGAAAAGGACCCAGAATATCCACAGCTACTCGCTGAAATGGAACTTCAATGATGGGGAGTGGCTGGAGAGGGGCTTTGACGTGGTCTTGGGGTTTTCCCACTCTTTGGCACACCTCACAAGACTGGACATAGGTAGAAACATACTTGCCCATTCCCTCCCAGTGGAATGACCCCCCCAAACGGTCTTTGGTCCTGTTCACCCCAGCATGGCCACTAGGGTGATCGTGGGCTAAGCTCAAGAGCTTGGCCCGGTATTTAGTTGGAACTACCAGCTGTCTCTGAGGATGCCAGTCTTCCTGGTGTCCACCAGAAAGAGTTTCCTTGTATAAAAGTCCTCTTTCTACAACAAACCTGGATCAATTAGAAGAGCTGAGAGGCGGTGGGTTGCTCCGTGCCGCCGTCCAAGCTCTCTGGAGGCTTTCATCTGCTTCCTGTTCGGTCTGGAACTGTTCCCTTGATGCTGGAGACATCAGTTCCTCATTGGATTGGGGACCTAGGCTTGGTCCCTCTGGAAGCGATATAGGGGATGGAGCTGTTTCTATTGACTGTGAACCGCTCTCCGCTGGTGCACTATGTTGGGATTCAGGCTCCGGCTGAGCCTCTTGTGTAGGGTTATCGGCTGCTGCCAGTTCAGGATCGGTGGGGCCCTCTGGTGTTGAGGTTGCAAGTACTGGATTCAGTGCTGGTATGGGGTCTGGTGTTGGTTGTTCGGCTGGTTCCGGTTCTGGGACTGGTTCCGTCTGGGTCTCTGGGACTGGATCCACTACTGCTGTTGCAGACATTGGCCTGGGGTCCAGGTCCATCACCTCTGACCGGGTCCTGATAGAAGTTTCCGGAACAGAGCTAGGCCTCACGGCTTGTTTAGCCTGGCTGCGGGTGACCGTTCCCACCCTCTTGGCCTGCTTCACATGATTGGCCAAGTCTTCCCCCAACAGCATGGGGATGGGATAATCATCATAGACTGCAAAAGTCCACATTCCTGACCAGCCCTTGTACTGGACAGGCAACTTGGCTGTAGGCAAATTGAAAGAGTTGGACTTGAAGGGTTGAATCGTCACTTGGATCTCTGGGTTGATTAAATTGGGGTCCACTAAGGAAGCATGGGTAGCTGACACTTGTGCTCCGGTGTCCCTCCACACGGTGACCTTCTTCCCGCCCACACTCACAGTTTCCCTCCGCTCCAAGGGTATCTGGGAGGTATCTGGGCCTGTGGACCTCTGGTGTGATTCCGGTGCAATGAACTGTAATCTGTTGGGGTTCTTGGGGCAGTTGGCCTTTACATGCCCCAGCTCGTTACATTTAAAACATCGTCCAGCTGACGGGTCACTGGGGCGAGGAGGGTTGCTGGAGAACGGGGTGGCGTGACGATAAGGGGTCTGGAGGGTTCTTTGGGAGGTAGGTGGGGCTTTGGGCGGCCCCCGGTAATAGGGTGTGGTCTGGGGTGGTCCCTTCTGGTCTCCGCCCCAACTGCGACCAGTTTTCTTCTTCTCTGCCACCTCCACCCATCTGGCTCCAATCTCTCCTGCCTCAATTACAGTTTTGGGTTTCCCATCTAGGATGTATCTTTCTATTTCCTCAGGAACACCCTCTAAGAATTGTTCCATTTGCATTAGGAAGGGCAAATTTACTGGAGATTCAACACTTGCTCCTGATATCCAGGCATCCCAATGTTTCACAATGTGGTAGGCATGTCGGGTAAATGACATGTCTGGTTTCCACCTTAGGGCTCTGAACCTCCGACGAGACTGCTCGGGTCTTATCCCCATTCTGACTCTCGCCTTGGATTTAAATAGTTCATACTTGTTCATGTGTTCTTTAGGCATTTCAGCTGCCACCTCAGCTAAGGGTCCACTGAGCTGCGGCCTCAGCTCTACCATGTATTGGTCAGTAGAGATGTTGTACCCAAGGCAGGCCCTTTCGAAGTTTTCTAAGAAGGCCTCAGTATCATCACCTGCCTTGTAGGTGGGGAACTTTCTGGGATGGGAAGTGGTACCTGGAGAAGGATTGCTAGGGTTTGTTGGTATATTCTGCTGGGCCTTTATCCTCTCCATCTCCTCCACATGCTTCCTCTCTTTTTCCTTCTCCTCCTCCACATGCTTCCTTGCTTCCATTTCCCTCTTGTGAGCAGCCTCCTGTACCTCCTTTTCCAGCCACATGAGTTCTATCTGTCTTTAATGTTCCCTTTGTTTTTCCTCAGCCTGAAATTTGGCTAATTCCAGCTGTAGTCGAGCTGTGGATTTGGTCATTCTAACCTCTCTGTTTTTAACTAACTTTACACCCGAGATTTAGAAATAAACAAACAAAACTTGGCTGTAAAATTTTGCTGTGCTGGAATAGAATACCTATTCTCTGATAGTGATTGTCAGCCTACAAAAAAAGACAATTCCCTTGTCTCTGCTCTGGGCCCAAATTAAAGCAAAAAACCTCCAACTACTTGGAAACCTGCTTACCCAGCCCAAAGAAAAAGCAAATGGGTAGAACACACACCCCCTATTTACTTTTAGGAAGAAAAGAAAAAAAAAACTCTGGGTTGGAAGACTGTGAATTTCCCTGCAGGAGTTAAGTACCCTGCCTCGAGGCAAAGAAAACCTGCAATTCACAAGATAATCCCCTTTTGTCTCTGCTTGGCCACAAAGCAGAGAAAAAACAAGCTGCTTTCAGTTTCAGCTGCTTTCTGGACTTCCTTTCCACAGGAAAAAAAAAATTTCTTTTTAAAATCTGTATTTCTAGTTCAAAAAATCTCAACTGGATCTCAAAATGATTTCAGGTTAATCCCACCACTATGCCACCATGTCAAGGTTCCTCCCCCACTCTGAACTCTAGGGTACAGATGTGGGGACCTGCATGAAAAACCTCCTAAGCTTATCTTTACCAGCTTAGGTCAAAACTTTCCCAAGGTACAAAATATTCCACCCGTTGTCCTTGGACTGGCCGCTACCACCACCAAACTAATACTGGTTACTGGGGAAGAGCTGTTTGGACGTGTCCTTCCCCCCAAAATACTTCCCAAAACCTTGCACCCCACTTCCTGGACAAGGTTTGGTAAAAAGCCTCACCAATTTGCATGGGTGACCACAGACCCAAACCCTTGGATCTGAGAACAATGAAAAAGCATTCAGTTTTCTTACAAGAAGACTTTTAATAAAAATAGAAGTAAATAGAAATAAAGAAATCCCCCCTGTAAAATCAGGATGGTAGATATCTTACAGGGTAATTAGATTCAAAAACATAGAGAACCTCTCTAGGCATAACCTTAAGTTACAAAAAAGATACACAGACAGAAATAGTTATTCTATTCAGCACAATCCTTTTCTCAGCCATTTAAAGAAATCATAATCTAACACATACCTAGCTAGATTACTTACTAAAAGTTCTAAGACTCCATTCCTGGTCTATCCCCGGCAAAGAAGCATATAGACAGACACACAGACCCTCATGCTCAAATAAATTGGTTAGTCTCTAAGGTGCCACAAGTACTCCTTTTCTTTTTGACTCCAACATACAATTTTTCAACTTAGAAGTTGCCCATATCTTGTAATATAATACTATTTATGGTCCAATGTTGATTAGCTTCTGAGCCTTTGGAATATCAACCATACCAAAAATCAGTGCACAATCAGATATTAATACCAAACTTTGATAGCCAACATAGATTTATGTTCTTGAAAAAGACTATATTTTATTATAAGAAGCAATGACTCTGAAAAGCTCTAAAACAATTATGTGTGATGCATTTAACATCCACCCATTGTAGCTCCATAAAAGTTTGTGGCAGGATACCAACACCTGTTTTGTTTAGTTATGTTGAAACCCCATTATCCTTCAATGTTTTATCTTATTCAGAGTCAGTCACCTGGTTAAGATGTCTTATTACATAGGTAGCCCCCTTAATATCGTTAGTCAGGATCATGATCTTGTTTGAATAAGAGTGTTCTCATTTAGAGCATGCAGATTTATTATACTAATCATCTAATCATAAAGCATACCCTGGAAAAATATATCATCTGGCTTCTCTAATTAGTCTCACCAGACCACAAAATGGAGTTCTTTAATTAAAATATCAACACTTACTCCCATTCTTAAGGGGTGCACAAACTTTCCCCCAGCCTCAATTTGTTATCTTCCTTGGGAAATGGTGTCTTTTGCAGCTATATCAAATCAGGCCTGAGATGTGTTTCTTACAAGCTGGAAAGGAAATCCTAGCAAAAGGGAGGTTTTAGACAGAAGCTCTAGAGTGAAGCAGAGAAAGGGATGCACACTTTAAGGACAATACTGGTTTTTCTCATTCTAATGAAATTTCTTATGCAACATTAGCAAAATTTGACCAATTCTTTAATCGGGTCAGTGATGAGAAGGACTTAATTTTTTCAGGTGGTTAAGTACTTGCTGCTTCTTGTCTGGATTATTCAGTCCATTTACTTTCCATAATACCTTATGAAATCCATCCATCATTAACTTAATAGAATCAGATCTTTCTGAATCAAACTGAGAAATGAGGTGCTGAGTTGAAGCTGATAACCAAGTTTTATTAAAAAAAAATTTGAAACTAAAGTTAGAATGCAGATATGATAAACCATGCTGAAATAATAGAGTGGCTCCATTAAAATATCAGCATTTATCAGCTATTCTCACCCATCCTTGCTATTCTAAATAGAGGGTCGATCTGTGGTAATAGCAGATGCTCACATGGTGATAACTGTTGGCAAATGTTGGCTCTCTTATGGCAATCATTGCTGACATTTACTGTTACAAGTGCTGATGACTATGCAAGGTGCAAGACAGTTGAAAAATCAGGCCCATTTTCTGTAGTTTAGGAAATACTTACAATATCACAATAATTACTTTTAAATGGTAATTGTCATCTTTTTAATGGTGACCACTGAAATGTTTTACAAGATGATCCAATGTAGAACCAGTCTTCCTGCTTTGATGACTGTGTACTCCCCAAATAAATGACATTTTATAGTCTTGAAACTTTCTTAAATAAGTCTTTCATTGCTGGACTGGTCCCTGAATTCCCCAGGTACTGTGTATACATCGTTCTTGTTCTTACCTATATGTCCAGTGGAATCAGCTCCTACAACTATTGACTTCAGTGCCATGACTTGATCTTATGCTTGTCTTCCATATATGAATCATGAATAATGTTTGAGGAGCTGTGTTCTAGAATGTTCTGGGGGGAAGTAGAGGGGCTGGAGCAATGGCAGCTCCACACGGGGGGCGGGTAGGAAGGGCTAGGGGGGCAGCTCCACACAGGAGGGAGGGGGGACAGAGGTTGTGGAGGCAGCTCTGAATGGGGGGAATATGCTCAGTGCTCATCCTACCACAGCTCCTGCATCCAGTCTCACCAGGGGGCAGGGCCTCAGGGGGAAGAGGAAGAGCAGGGCAGAGGAGCCCGGGGGAGGGGAGAAGAGGAGCAGGGGGTGGGGCCGGAGTTCCGGCTTGCGGAGTAGGGGCAATTGGCCATGGGCCCATACGTTAATCTGGCCCTAGTTTTAGCATCCCAGGAATGCAACTGTTACAGCCTCCTTCCTTCATACTACTTTTTCAACCCACAAGGAAGGAGCTAAGGGTAAAAATAGTAAGGTACCTGCAGTACTGTTCTTAAAATGTTGTGCTGGTTACAGTGCAGCAAGAGGCCAGGTAGAGTGTAATCCTTTCAGGGATTACATTACTAGTTAACTATTTCTTCTTTAAAGACTAGCCATCATTTGGAGAATGTAGCAGAGTTCAAGTTATGGAATGGAAAAGAGAAGTGGCCTTCCAGTTCTGTGGAGGACATCTGGCCACCTATGCCAGAGAACTATTTCTGCTAAAGGTCAGACCTCTACATATAGCTCAGTGGAGGGGGTTTGGGTGAGCTACAAACATGGAGTAAGCACAGTTGCCCTGCTATTAAACCTGAAGAACCAGCTTGAATTTCTGCTGCACCAAAAGTTTGCTGAATTATGCTAAAAGGACTAGAAGCCTTCCTCCACCAGGCCTGCCCGAAAGAGGAGAAGAAACACATGCTCCTCCGGGTCTTCTGGTTCTTCCTCTGAAGTCTCTAATGCCTCCTTGCCCTGCCCCTGATGGGTGTCCCATCTTACAATGAGGCCAGCAGGGTTGAGGAGGTCATGAGTCACTTCAGGCTCCATACTCATATTCCTGGACTCCAGCTCACCGTAGCACAGGCATGTGCTGGATCACCTCCCGGAGCCATTGTTGGAGTCCTTCATCCTCCAGTACAGGAGCCTCAGGTGCTTCATGTGCTCCTGGCACTGGGACGGAGTCTGGTGAACGCCCGCCTCCTCCAGCCTCTGTGAAATCTCCCAGTGCAGGGGAATGTTCCTGCTCATCCCAACCAAGTTATGGAGGATGGTGTATTCTGACCACACACTGACCATCACCTGGATATGTTCCAGAGACCAAGGAGAAGCTCTTGGAACGTGATCCAGGATCACCTGTGCTGATAAGCAAAGTTCACAGGAGAATTGATTTGAAGTGCTCAGTGCAGGTCACTACTACTGCGGGCAATGGTGGGGTGGATGGGTCAGGGACCTTTATAACTTTGGGTAAGGGTCAAGCAGCAAAGGGATCAATGCACTGTGGGAATTTCCCTGGGGGGTCTATCAATACCCATGGCCTGGTACACACCCCTTAATCCTGTCCACACTGCACTGCAGAACAGACACTGGATCGTGCCACAGCAGAGACAAGTGCATACCCACAGCCCTCATGCATGGTAGATTTTGCGCTGTGTACTCTCCTTCAGGAACATGCTTCAGGGCTTCACTTGTGGACAATATAGGGGTTATTGCACAACAATGCACATGCACCCATGTACAGTCCCAATGACATAGCATATGATGCCCATATTTGTAAATCTGATGCTTCGCAAATTACACATGGTAAAATGACAAACAAACAAATCATTGTAAAAGTTTTAAATATAATAATGCTCTCTACAAATTGGATTGCAACTCCCTCCTGAAATTCTTTGTTTGCAGCCCTGGTGCCAGTATCATACTTAAATTATTTATCTATGCTAACCTTAGAGCTTCAAGATATTTTGTCAGAAAAAAAGAGCTGAATAAACAGAACAGAGGAGCCCAAAACAGCAGCTACTACATGGTCGTCTGCCTTTAGAAAAGCAAATGCAATCAAATTAAAAGGTATTTTTCCCCATCCTGGAAGATAGGTTTCTAGCAGAATAGTTCCAGTAATCCAAATCAAGTGATACTCTCTCCGCAGGTGACTGACAGAAAAATGGACGAATCAAGAAAAATAAAAGTATCCTGCCTCAAGCAGTTACAGCTGCTGGTACACAGGAACCAGAAATGCAGCTTCACTAGAATAACTGGCTCACATCAGCTAGTGATGTAGGATATATGGTGTAATGTATTAAGTAGGTGGACACATTCCTGGAGCTACTCTTATAGAAACGCAGTTAACAGCCAGGGAAAAAGACCTTTCCTCCATTAAATACTTACATTAATACATACCTATGAACTTTAAATAGCAGAACCAGTCAGGAAAAGAAGAAACATATCTTGATTTTTTTAAAAGTATTACCTGAGGCTCTACCATTCAGTCTAAATTACTCCAAAAGTTCATCCACTCCTTTGCAAGTCTCTTCTGCTTAGGCAATATGCCACCCCTAAGCTGTTTCAACCCAGGTGTCAGCATGATCCCTGCTATGAAGAACTTTTACTGATAAAGAAGGAGCTTTTATGCTTGGAGGATAACTAAAAAAAATCCATCAAGGAAGAGATGCTTTTGAAGTTTATTTGTGACTTCTGTGCTGCTTTAAAAGAGACAAAAAGGGGAAATAGTTAACTGAAATGTTTTGTCCTTTCCAGGTACAATGAAAGGCCTGGACCATACTGAGCAACTGCAGGATCAGTTTTTGTCACATTTCAAATTTGAGAAAAAAGACAATATTAGTCGATTAATGGGAAATCTATATTTTTTCTTGTGCATTTAGCTAGGTACAATTCTCAGGAACACTGTCAGGGCCAAACTTAACAAATGCAATTTTCTAAGGAAAGGCTATTATTTCTCCAGACTTCTGGCCGGGAAACAGTCAATTATTTTGATAGCAAACTGAAAAAGATATGAATACAGAGAACTGTACTGAGCTTGGGAATCTGTCCTATGCTTGCCTGGGTGAAGGACAGACCCCTTTAAAGCATGATTCTGCTCTGAAAAGTGTTTGTAAAAATGTTGTTCTAGATTTGATGAATATTGTGTCCCAATCATGCCATACATGAACAGCTTATAACAGCTCATTCTGGATGAGATGATAACCTTTTTAGTTCTGATGAGGCCAATTACTTGGTGCATGCCAGAAGATGAAGATTTACAGAATTTTATGATACAGAGCTCTAAATCTGAGTTGTAGCTACTTACTAAGTGAGTGACAAAAGTGAAGTCTCCATCATATTTGTTTTACTCCTGTTAGGCCTGGAGAGCCAAAACGGCTATGAAAGAGAAAGTCAGGGTATCTTCCGACTCAGGCTTCAACAAACTATGAATCAAAGCCATCAAGAGAGCCACCCATTTCATTGAGAGTAAAATTGTTCCCTCAACTCAAACAGCAGATTTTTATCACTAGAGAAGACTCATGATCTAGAAAGAACACTGCTCGACTTCCAGATAGCCAGCTAAAGATGCAGAAAGGAAAACACACTTGTAAACTAATATCCCCCCAAGTTTCTACACTACAAAGTTATTTTGACGCAAGACACCTTACGTTAACCTATCTGTGGAAGTGTCGTCACTTAAATTTTGCTTCCACTGATATAAATACCTCACTATGCTGACTTAATAACACCACGTCCCCGAGCAGAGTAGGCTCAGGATCGATATAGTTAGGTCAATGCAGTGTCAGTGTAGACAGTGTGTTACTTATACTGACTGTTACTGGCCTCCAGAGGCTGTCCCACAATCACCCACACTGACCGCTCTGATCACTGTTGTGAACTCATGTGTCAGATACATAGGAAGCAGCCCCTCCCCTGCCCAGAACCATGATTTTTTAAAATTCCTTTTCCTGGTTGCCCAGTTTGGCGAGCACTCCTAGCAGCTCTCCATTGCTGAGTGTAACTGCCCAGCTGACCATGCCAGCAACATGCCACAGAAACATTCCTGCCTGGAGAAGACAGAAGGTTTTGGATCTCCTGGGCCTGCAGGGAGAATAGGCTTTGCAGGTACAGCTCCCCTCCAGCTGCAGAAATGCAGACATCTATGAGCAGATTGTTCGGGAGAAGGGCTACAACAAGGGTCACCAAATAGTGGTACAATCTAAATTTAGCCTGCCTTTAGAGATCTCAAAAAGAGATGGCACCCAATTATTTTCCAGCTATGAAAACCTTGCTACAGACACCTAAGGCACAGCAAGTAACAAGGGTAATTCTGTAGCTATTTTGACCTGCAGTTTTCATATGGTTAGTTCAATTGAATCAAACTGCATTTTTATTTTCCTCTCTAGTGGTAACTGCATCTTGGAGAATCTCTTTGTTTTCGGTCATGAGCTCAATTCTCCTGGAAGATCATCTCCAAAAGTTTCTGGAGGCTAAGGTCACTTTTCAGAGGCAGCAGATACTTACAGCGACAATGCACATCTCTGAACAAAGCTATCTAAACTTGTCTGCCACTGCACTTTAGAAGGATCTTGCTCTCTCTATTGTTTTTTCAGCCAAAAATATTTCACATACCAGAAACTTTTCTTATTCCATTATTGTATGGTTACACATAGTACTGTGTAAAGAACAATTTAAATAATGAAGAAAAGAAATAAAAGCAACTAACCTATGAAACATACATTGCCGTTTATCTCCCTGCACAACCCCAGCTGACATCAATCAACTGAGGATTGACAAAAGTATATAGCATTTAGATCAGAGCACCTCAGCAACCTCCCTCGCCAATAGCTTTTTCCTCCTGAGCTATTCCTGTCACCTGAGTTTAGTGTGATATGGATCCTGTTTCTAACACTTGTATTTAAAGCTAAATTCCTTGAAGACAGCAGCATCCATCTGTTTCCATCTCAACAGCAAACCAGCTGGCAGGGACTGTCAGATTAAATATAGTGGCTCACCATTACCATTTTGGAAGAATTGTGGCTATGAGACAAAAGAGAGAAGGTGTGCACTCTCGTATATTTTGCACATCTGAAAACTCTTTGAGTCCTGGACAGCAGTGATTCATCAGCCATTAAACTAGCTCAACTGATCCCCTGTGTTTATCAACTCTAACCTTTTTCCTTTTCTTAAGAGCAGAGTGTGACACAGCTGTCTGGTAGTGGACTAGTCACTGCCGGCAATCAGATTCTCCCCTAACTGATGTCCTTACAAGCATCTCACATCTTCAGTCTTCTTTTTTCAGAATCCTTGTATTGGTTCGCATTGCTTCTGCAGATATCTGCAGGAAAGCTGCCATTTGAAAACCTGCTGGAAGGCTAAATAAAGCCCCATATTATCGATCACATTCATTGCCAATTTATATGCAAGTCAGAATCTTCAGATTCCCCATGAGTTCCTATATTGTCCATGCAAATCGTAAAATAATTTACGATTTCATTACACCATGTATTGGGCTCTGAGTGGCAAGTTAAATGGTCTGACTCAGAAGCCTAGCTAGATAATTTTTGAACAAACATACCGTCAGGGTTCCCTCCCCACTCTGAACTCTAGGGTACAGATGTGGGGATCCGCATGAAAGACCCCCTAAACTTATTTCTACCGGCTTAGGTTAAAACTTCCCCAAGGCACAAATTCTTTGCCCTTGGAGGGTACGCTGCCACCACCAAATGATTTAACAAAGAATCAGGGAAAGGACCACTTGGAGTTCCTATTTCCCAAAAATATCCCCCCAAGCCCTTACACCCCCTTTCCTGGGGAGGCTTGAGAATAATATCCTAACTAATTGGTTACAAAGCAATCATAGACCCAAACCCCTGGGTCTTAGGACAATAAAGAAATCAGTCAGGTTCTTAAAAGAAGAATTTTATTTAAAGAAAAGGTAAAAGAATCACCTCTGTAAATACTTTACAAGGTAATCAGATTCAAAACACAGAGGATTCCCCTCTAGGCAAAACCTTAAAGTTATAAAAAACCGGGCTAAACCTCCCTCTAGCAAAGGGAAAATTCACAAGTTGAAAACAAAAGGTAATCTAACATGCCTTGCCTTATTTACTTACTCTTTTTGTAATATCAGAGACTTGTACAGGATGGTTGATAGGAGAAGGAGTTTTTCTGACCGAGGAATTCTAGGCTACCCTTAGCTGTATGGTTATGACACATACATACACATAACTTCAGGGAAGCATATTACAGCATCAGTGTGCTCCCCTGGAAATATACGTATGTATGCTTGTTCGAACCCACTTTGTCCTATCTCTAGCTTGTAGCTTTGTCACACCAGCTCACATCAGGAAATCACAGGCCTAATTCTTCACTTCCTGGCAAATTCACATAAGTCCTTCACACCTTTGTGAATTGTGCGTGACTCAGTAACACAGGTGTAAGTCAAAAGAAAAATCTAATTTCATAGCCATTTAACTCACTTTACATTTATTAAGACTAAATTCTAGTCTCAACAACATTAGTGAAAATCAGCAGTAACTCCTATGAAGTCAACAAAGTCACAACAGGAAAAAAATGATGTAAGTGAGATCAGCATCAGAACCACTTTGGACGGGTGCAGATTACTACATGGAGCACAAAGCAGTCAAGAATCTGACATTATAGCTTTGTTATTGAAGGGAATCTGGTTACAGACTGAAAAGCAGATCCTCAATTGTTGTAAACAAGTAAACAGATCTGACTCTTTGTGTGTGTGTCTGTGTGTCTGTGTGTGTGTGTGTATTGGGCCATATTTTGATTTCAGTTTCACTAGTACAAATAAGATCAGAATCTGGCCCATTGTCTAGGTAGGAGCTTCTGAGTTTACTGTTCTTCAATTTTGTGAATTATTATATATAGATATATACACACACACAGAGACACGGATTTCCTCAGACTTGAATTAAAATTTTGGATTTCAATTTACACATATAACACTAAATGGTTGCTTTTCCACATATAATAGGATAAGTCAATGTTACTGACTAAGGTATGCCGGTGCCTAGGACTAGCTAAGGCATATGGATGATCAAAACATTTTGTAACCTAAAAAAAAAATTGAATTAATACTTTAACAAAAATTTCAACAAAACAAGTTACCCAGTGCCTTTCAAGAACTTCATATGAGAATAAAAAGACAGTTTAGCTACTGATTCTTATATACATTTTCAGTGACTTATTCATTATGCCACATAAAGGAATAAATCTGAACACAACATACAAAAAATGTAGACCTCAAAGAAGTTTCCACTAAGTTTTTAAGGCAGCCACATTTCTCAAGGAATAAATGCTCTAAATTATTTACTAACTCCTAGTTTTTAAACTATGGAGCTTGACAGCAAAGAATGTTTTAAAACCCAGCCAAAACCAAAACAAAAAAAGTCTTACACACCTATTTTTCCTGTTCATAGACTAAATAGGCCTTTTTAATCAATATTATTTAGAATAATTCTTTTTTCTTTGGAAGAAGTCAAATATGTTCTGCATTTTATAACCTTCTTAATGGATGGGTATATTCAATTGCTGATCAACCTTTCAGACTGCAGTGGTCAACAAAAGTTCAGTCTGCTTATTGGCCACAGCATCATGAAGATCATCACCAATATCATTAGAATGAGCCCACAAGGGGCAGTGACGCCACAGACATTCACAAGTATTTACAAGACTGTTATCAATAATTTTGTTAGACAACGAGTGCCACAAACACTGAAATGAACAGTAGACAAAGACAGCGCAAACTGTTTAGCCACATGACTTAGGTCAACACAAGGCAGCTTACGTTGACCTACCTGTGGAAGTGTCTTCCCTTAAATTTGGCTCCCACCGACATAAGTGTCCCGCTACACCAGCTTAATAACACCACCTCCCTGAGCTGCATAGACTGAGGATTGATGTTAGGTCAACGCAGTGTCAGTGTAGACCAGGGGTGGACAAACTACGGGGGCCACATCCGGCCCACCAGCCATTTTAATCCATCCCTCAAGCTCCCGCTGGGGAGAGGGGTCTGGGACTTGCCCCGCTCCAGTGCTCCAGCCAGGAAGCAGCCGCATGTCCCCACTCTGGCTCCTATGCATAGGGACAGCCAGAGGGCTCTGCTTTGCATGCTGCCCCCATCCCAAGAGCTGGGAACCGTGGCCAAATGGGAGCTGCAGGGGTGGTGCCTGCAGATCAGGCAGTGCGCAGCAGAGCCACCTGGCCATGCCTCCACATAGGAGTCAGAGAGGGGACATGCCGCTGCTTCTGGGAGCTGCTTGACGTAAGCGCCGCCCAGAGCCTGCACCCAGTCCGATCCCCCTCCCGCCCTCCGAACCCCCTCGATCCCAGCCTTCCTGCACCCCAAACCTCTCATCCCCAGCCCCACCCCAGAGCCTGCACCCCCAGCCGGAGCCCTCACCCCCCCACACCCCAATCCCCTGTCCCAGCCCTGATCCCCCTCCATGCTCCGAACCCCTCAGTCCCATCATGAAGAACCCTCCTACAGCCCAAACCCCTCATCCCCAGCCCCACCCCAGAGTCTACACACACACACGCTGCATCCTGCCTCCCCACCCCACCCTGAACTCCTCATTTCTGGCCCCACCCCAGAGAATTCACCCCCAGCCAAAGCCCTCACCCCCTCCCACACCCCAACCCCAATTTCATGAGCATTCATGGCCCACCATACAATTTCTATATCCAGATGTAGCCCTTGGGCCAAAATGTTTGCCCACCCCTGGTATAGACACTGCATTACTTACATAGATTGTTACTGGCCTCTAGGAGCTGTCCCACAATCACCCACACTGACCACTCTGGTCACGGTTGTGAACTCCACTGTCCAGGTGCCAGGTAGACAGGAAGAAGCCCCTCCCCTTTAAAGACCTGCACATTTTTAAAATTCCTTTCTCTAGTTGCCCAGCTTGGTGAGCACAACTAGCAACTCTCCATTGTGGATTGTAACTGTCCAGCTGACCATGCTGGCTACATGCTGCAGGCGAAGTCCTGCCTGGAGAAGACAGAAGGTTTTGGATCTCCTGGGCCTGTGGGGAGAAGAGGCTGGGCAGGCACAGCTCCCATCCAGCTGTAGAAATGTGGACATCTACAAGCAGATTTCTCTCGGGATGCAGGAGAAGGGCAACAAGAAGGACCAGCAGCAGTGCTGCATGAAATCTCAGGAGCGGTGGCAGGCGTATCAGAAGGGCAGGGAGGCCAACCATCGAGCTGGTGCATAACTGCAGACCTCCCACTTTTAGGACACATCTTTTGATTTTCTCATTTTCAGTTTTGCTAGAGGAGCTAGTGAAATAACCAAGAGAGGTAGAGCGGCTAATCTGCTTTTCATTCCCCTCTACAGTTAGGCAGAGGGGAAGCCAGGCACCACGGCAGTACACAGACTAGCAGCATACAGGCCTGGGCAGTATCAGGACTCCAGCAGCAACTGTGCTCTCTCTGCATGTGTTCCCCTCAGAAGAGAGAGATCAGCTAAACTCACCATCGCCTGTGGAAAATGGTGCCAGTATTCAGTTCCATTGCCCTCTTCAACTAGAATCATGCAAGAGAGCTATTGCCTCATGCCCCAAGCCTCTGGAGGGCCATACTCACCATGGCTGGTGCTGTGACTCTCACCATGCTGTATCAATCCCAAGCAGAAGTGAGATGGTTGTGCTTACAACTTTTGGGGAGCAAGGGGAGTGAGTTCAGCATCTTTAGCTTTGATTTCTGTCATGAGTACTCTGACAGTGGTTCCTCTGTATGTTGTATCTGCAGCTGCTACCATTGCAGCTTTCAGGGTCTCCACCTCCACACCTGCGGGACACCTGAGCCAGGTAAGGAGGAGAAAGAAGATGACTCGGGATGACATGTTCCAGGAGTTCCTGCAAGCCAGTGTAGGAGAATGAGCTCAGGGCCAGGAGATCTCCATGCTTTCTGCAAAGGTGGATAGAGAGGAGAAAAGCAAAGGAGAAGAGCATGCAGCAGGAAATGCTTTCACTTCTCAGACAGCAAACAGAGTCTGGTGGACCTGCAGGTTCAACAATGGTGGGTGGGTGTGTGTGTAATGGAAATGACTGTTCTTTCCCCTTCATAAGTTTTGTTCCCTGCATTTCTTAAGTTCTAATTTTTTTATTGCCTGGTTCATGCTACAGAATAAAATTCTATTTTTTGGAACATAATTCATCTTTATCAGTTCACAACATATGCTGGCTGGTGCTGAGCCAATCTGACATCCATCAACAAACTCATATCTTTCACAAACAATATTAATAGGTGCATTGTCAACGCTGGATTCCTATGCACGTAGCAATCACTACAAAATTCATTCTGGACCATACACCACAGCACCACACGCTACAGCGGCTCACTGTTAAAATGCTCTTTCAAAGCCCCCCTGAGCCATATAGCTCTGAGTTGAGCTCTTCTTACAGCCATTGTATCTGGCTGTTCAAACCCAGCAGACAGCTGCTCCACCTCCACCCCGCAGAAACCTTGAATTGTTTCTATGTCCAAGGAATCATCATGTTCCCCATAGCTCCTCTTGCACCTCTGCAAATATTGCAAGATTAGGAACTCTGTATTTTCAATGCTCATTACAATAGTGCAGGGCCGTTCAGACTCCATGCATCTGTCAGAGATGGAGGACGGAGACAGTGCAGGTTTGTAGACCTCTAAAAATAGTCCCTCCAAAGCTGCATTGACTCACGCTGTCCGAGAAGTATGAGGCAATCTTCTGTACCAGTGCTTATGCCTTGAGGAGAGAGGACTTCTGTCTCCAGGTTTAGCTTTCATGAGCATGACATTTACATTTTAAAAATAAAGCTTTGCTAAAAAAATAAAAGTGGTATATGCACACAGGAGTCTGCTGGGATCATACATTAGACAATCAATCAGAAGATTATTATAATACTGAATGACTTGTAGTATTATTGTTGTTGAACAGAAAATAGAAGTGATAAAGGAAAAGCCATTGCACTTTTAACCTCTTCCATATACTCTTAAATACAGGATGCAGTGCACTCTAGTATGAAATGAAGACTGCATAGGACAACTGTAATTCTAGGAACACTTTGCAGTGGGGTGGGAATTTTAGAGTCTAAAGAGAGGTTTGGAAGCCCAAGTGCCTATTTATAGTAGAGGTGACAGAAGTAGATACCAATGAGTAATACCAGTTGGTAAGTATAGGAATACAGCCATATTATTTTCCTAATAATGGTTATGATCTTATGTCACTGATGTGGTCAGGCATCCCCTGTTGGCCACCCATCAGATTGCTGTGAGATGACTCCAAGCCTCTGAGTCCCTGGCCCTCCAGGTGTAAAAGCCTTCAGATCCTGAATAGAGTCCAGCTATTGCCCCAATAGAATAGGGTCCCTAGACACACTCTAGGGGCATGGACCCTTTGTCTAGTTCCCAACTCAGAGAACTGGAACCTGCTCCCTAGTCCACATGGGTATAGGGTTGACCCTTCAGACTTCCCCATATTTAAACGCATCCTCTTCCAGAACCCCATGAGGAGGTTTAAGCTGTGTGGGCTACTGTTTACCTTTCTCTGCAGGCACATGATAATTGTGAAACAGATTACACAATCACAAACTTTGGACAGAGTCTAACACATTTTTTATGTACTTACACAAAGCACAAGAGAGTACAGATCATACAACAAAATAAACCCTACATAATAAATCCTCACTATCTCACCCTTCCTTCAGGTAGCTTCTCCCTCATGGAGTCTTGCTCTCCAGCTTGCCTCCTGTTCTTTTTTGCCAATCTGACCCCTTCCATCCTCTTCTCCAGGCTTCTTTTTCCTGTGTGGCTCTTATCTAGTTCCCCTGTGAGACTATGTATTTGCCTGGTCAACTGGCTTTCTTTATTCTGTGCTTGGTAATTTTCCATTGATCCTACCTTCCCCACTCTCTTCACACGAGAGGAGGAAGTATCTTCCCCCTTCTGAGCAAACCCATTTAGCATAACTATTCTGAGCAAAACAGTCATTTAAAGTTCCTTCCAAATTCCTGAGTCTGGAGTATACTTGCTGCACGTCTGGTCAGCAATGGCAGATCCACATACATATAGGATTTCCACAACAATAATTTCAAGATACAATTTCATAATATCAACCAGAATTTATTAGTTGTATAGACAGAGTCCCCAGAAAACCACATCTTAGACCCTTCAATGACATCGGTGGATAACTCTCAAAACCTGCACGCTCAAAAACCTATTCCCTCTATGAATTTGACCTACCTTCCTTTAATAGCTTATTTTTTCACCCAACTTCTGTGACAGTGGCCGTGTAAAAGAGTTGCTCCTCCCAGTGGATCCTGATAGAGCTATAGCTTGGTTCTAGTTAGTAAATTGATAGCTTTTTTTTCCTGCAGCCTGCTGGCCAGGAAACAAACTTCTTTTAACATTACAAGACACCCTTCTCCCCCCCCACACACACCTTACCCTCAAGGTGGTCAAGTTTGGCCTTCCACCTGGCCTGAACCACAGTGTTGAGGGACTTGGCAACACAAAGGCCATTAGAGGAAACAGAACTAAAGTGTATATCTCCATGAATATTTCCATCTCTGCCTAAGTGTGTATTGTAAAAGAACGAGCGAGAGAGAGACTCTAGCTGTTCTATTTTTCCTCTACAAGAGAAAGTACTCATAACCAGTTACTGTGTATGGAATTTCAAATGTGTGAAGTTCTAGCTTTAATCTATCTATATATTCCAGTTACAGAAGCAGATTTTGAAATCCTACCTGAAAAAAAGTTTTGAACCCTATAAATTTAGTGAAAAGTGTACTTGCTTATGGAAACAAAATTGCCATTTCACAGACAATGTTTTGTCATAGCGAAAATAAATCAGTCTAGATTAAGGCTAGTCTACCTATCATGTTATTGCACAGTCAGCCAGGGTGTCAATGTACAGCATACCAGTTTCATACAGTTAAGTTCTACATGGACCCTGCTACTGTGCAATAAAAGTCCTGGAGTATGGCTTCTCACACGGTGTTTTGAAATAGCAGTATGCTAAACCACACTCCAGTGTTGTCACTGGGCAGCCAGCTGAGGTGCTATACATTCATGCCCTGGCTACCCACACAGTAACTTCTTGTGTAGACAAGGCTATAAGTCTTATAGTTTTGATTCACTGGCCAAAATGTTCTAAGTTAGGTGCCTAGAATCCATATATAGGCTCCTAAATAAGTGGCCTGATTTTCAGGTGTGTTGAGCACCCTAAATTTTTATTATTGTGAAATGCAGTAGCTCAGTTCCACTGAAAATCAGATCACTTATTTAGATGTGTGACGGGACATGTATACCCAGCACTGGACAAGAGAGGGTTAACCTCATACTTTGGGCAGCGGAAGCCCCATCCCTCAGACCTTGCTGTGCATGCTCCAACTACTGCCTCAGTACAAAAGGGAGCAGTCCATTCATTCTGGGCTGATGGCTGGAGGGGAAGGACTTTGGGCGGAGGCTCCAGCTGAAGACCCATCAGAGACTTTGCCTGAAGAACTGGAGACCCTGAGAGCCAGACTGGAGGGCTGCGGCCTACGGAGCCGCAGGGAATCATCCGCACTGAAGAGCCTGGAAACCCTGATGCTCAAAGGACTACAGCGTCTGGAAGTGCAGTAGGAAGTGACCCAGAGAGGGTTCACGAGTGGTACCTCCCACCCAAGTGAGGTCAGCATGTTCCAGTGGGAGTCCACACTGACCCAGTAGCAGACCACTCCGTCACCGTCAGGGCCCTGGGTTGAGGCCCGGTGGAGTCCGGTGGGCCTCGGCCTCCCTACCCGGGCTGCCATCCCCCTTCCTCCTCCCCAGGTACTGGCCATTGGGCCATATTGCCTTATGTCTAGGGGCTGCTATATTGACTCTAGCCATTGGGTCGCACTGCCCTGTATCTAAAGGCTGTTATATTGACACTGGCCCTTGGGCCTCACCGCCCTCAGGTCACACTGCCCCACACCAGAGGGCTGTTATAAGGACCCTGGCCATTAGGCCATATTGTCCTGCTCCTGAGGGCGGTTATATTGACCCTGGCCGCTAGGCCATGCTGCCCTGAACACGAGGGCCACCATAATTGATTCTAGCCACTCGCCCATGTGGCCCTGAACTCAAGGGCTGCTAGAATTTACTCTGGCCGCCAGCTGAGCTGCCCTGAATGCCAGGGCTGCTGGAATTTACTCTGGCCATTGGCCCACACTGCCCTGACCCCATGGACCGCTATACTCTCTCCAGCCTCTAGGCCATGCCACTTTTGACCTAAGGACTTTCAGGGAGACTGTGACAGTGGTGTGTATATCCAGAAGGGGGACAGGGTGTGTATATCCCACAACAAGATGCTTATATCGCATATGGGATTTAGGCACAAGTTTGAGCATATTAACCTCTTACTACTGGAGATCAAATTCTAGCAGTTGGGATGATATTTATGATGTAAATTTTT
Organism: Lepidochelys olivacea; assembly: GCF_965140295.1. Taxonomy (NCBI): domain Eukaryota; kingdom Metazoa; phylum Chordata; order Testudines; family Cheloniidae; genus Lepidochelys; species Lepidochelys olivacea. Next base: position 139,453,872 of record NC_140412.1, on the reverse strand, counting down.
CTTGGCTCTTGGTTTAACCATGATTTTCATAAGTGACATTAAGAAATGTATCAAGTTAACATTGGTCCATTTGCTAAAACTTATTGTTAATTTATGGTTTTCCTTTGCCTACTTGCCACTTCCTCCAAATGAACACGTTTATTATGGCTGACTGCTTTTCCTCTGATACATAACAAGCAACACAGTCAAAGTCCATTGCTCACACTTATGCTGAAAAATGAATCCTAAATGACAGAAAAATATTACATATTTTAAGTAACAAATATGACCAACAAGGATGGGCAAACTGATTCAAGCAATACCTACTGTGACCCACAGTTCATCTGAAAGAGAATCTTCCTTGAAAGCTGTAATAAGTAGTCTCTCCACTCTAATTTATGAAAGGCTTGAAGCTCAGATTTATGTCTGAAAGACCACTGACCTACTGTGATCTTACAGTGGAGTCTGGAGGTATCAACAAATAGGCTGTGGAAGCTTTTTGTGGACCAGGTAGAGGCAAAGTAAGTCAGTGGAAGAAAGAGAAAATAAGGGCCAAACATAAACAATGAGTCCAAACCAATAAAATACCAAACTATAGCGAGTCAGACAAAATTCAAGGAGAAAAAAAGTAGAACCACCTTTTAGAGGGAAATAAATGGGTTGAGCAATAAATGGGTTGGCATCAGAAAAGCATCCATCTTTTTTAAAAGCTTATCTCCACCAAATCTTTTCAGAGTTTGTCCATCAACAATCATGACCCTGGCTTCTACAAACTCATCACATAACTAAACATTAATGGTAGCTTGGGTGCAGTGATCATGACAATCACATTTATAATGTGCAAACAGAATAAAGTCCAGTCCTTTAAAAGGGCTGATTTCAAAAACCTGAAAATTGTGAGCCTCATCAGCTAGGAGTACAAATTTAATTGGAAAAATGTGAATGGTGATTAGAAATTGTTTTAAAAACTTTAGATACCAACTTCCCACAATCCCTCAATTGAGGAAGGAGGACATATTGGTTTAAAAAAACTGGTTTTGTGCGGAAGAGAAGGAAGCTCTAAAAAAAAATTAAATACCCCAAAAATGGAAGAGAGGGGTAGTTGATAGTAATGAATATATATCAGAAATTATGAATTGTAGAAAATTGATAATGGAAGCAAAGGGACACAAGGGAAAAAAATCTATTACCAGCAAAGATGAAGACAATAAGGAGGAAGTTTTTTAAAGTGTATTAGGAACAAAGAGAATCCTAACAATGGTATTGGTTCATTACTAGATGGAAATAGTAGAATTGTCAACAATAATGCAGAAAAGGCAGAAGAATGTGATAAATATTTCTGATCTGTATTTGGAAAAAAACAAATGATGTAGCCATATCATATGATAAGATACTTTCCATTCCACTAGTATCTCAGTAGGATATAAAACAGCAGTTACTAAAGTCAGATATTTTTAAATCAGCAGGTCCAAATAACTTGCATCCAAGAATTTTAGAAGAGCTCACTATGGAGCTCACTGGAGTGTGAATGTTAATTTTCCATAAGTCTTCGAACACCAGGGAAGTTCCGGAAGACTGGAAGAAAGTTAACGTTGTGCCAATATTTTAAAAGGGTCTGCCAGTCTCATATCAATCCCAGGCAAAATAATGGACCAGCTGATATGGGACTTGATTAATAAAAAATTAAAGGAGGGTAATATAATTAATGACCATCACCATGGGTTTATGGGAAATAGATCCTGTCAGTTTAGTACTATTTTCAATAAATCTTTGATGATGGCCATTAATTATATTACCCTCCTTTAATTCTTTATTAATAAGGTCAAAACATTACATAATCAATGCCAATCAGCATAGGGTTATGGAAAATATATCTTGTAAAACTAATGACTTTAAGAGATTACATTTGGTTGATAAAAGTTATAGCATTGACGTAATATAGTTTGACTTCTGTAAGGCATTTGAGTTGGTACCACAAAACATTTTGATTAATAAACTAGAACAATATAAAATTAACATAACACATTAAATGGATTAAAAGCTGGCTAACTGATAGGTCTGAAAATGTAATTGTGAACAAGGAATCATCATCAAATGGGTGCATTTCTTGTAGGATCCCACAGAGATCAGTTGTTGGCCCTAAGCAATTTAACATTTTTCTCAATGACCTAAAAGCAAACATAATATCATCACTAATAAAGTTTTCAGACTACACAAAAACTGGGAGAGTGCTAAACAATGAAGAGGAGAGGTCACTGATTAGCGCAATCTCAATCATTTGGTAAACTGGGCACAAGAAAACAATGTTTTTAATATGGCTAAATGTAAATGTATACATCTAAGAACAGAGAATGTAGGCCATACTTACAGGATGAGGACTCTATCCTAGGAAGTAGGGACTCTGAAAAAGATTTGAAGGTAGTGGTCATTTATCCACTGAACAGGAGCTCCCAGTGTGACACTATGACCAAGAGGAATAATGTGAGCCCTGGATGCATAAATATGGAATCTCAAGTAAGAGTAGAGAGGTTATTTGACCTCTGTATTTGGCACTGGTGCAACTGCTGCAGGAGTACTGTGACAAGTTTTGGGACAAAAAATTTAAGAAGGATGTTGATAATTGGAGAGCATTCAAAGAAGAGCCATGACAAGGATTAGAAAGCATGTCTTATGGTAATAGACTCAAGGAACGATTAGCTCAACAAAGAGAAGGTGTGTGGTGGCTGATTACAGGCTAAGTTCTAACATGGGGAACAAATAATAATGGGCTCTTCAGTCTAGCATAGAAAGGTGTAACATGTTCCAATGGCTGGAAGCTGAAGCTAGACAAATTCAGACTGGAAATAAGGTGTAAATTTTAACAGTGAGGGTAGTTAACCATTGGATCAATTTACTGAGAGTTGTGGTATATTTTCCATCACTGACAACACTTATATCAAAATTGGATGTTTGTCTAAAAACTATGGTCTAGGAATTATTTTGGAAAAATTCTATGGCCTACATTATACAGGTCAGACTGGATGGTCAAAATGGTCCTTTCTGGCCTTGGTCATCAGCAATATACCCAAATCTTTAGGCTGTTGGCTGACACTGGTCTATGTAACAATGGCAGAAAAGGAATTTTGATAACAGACATAACCATAAGTAGGCATTTTGGGGACAGAGAGCATTGACATCAACACCATTTCATGAATAGGTGTTTTCACTATTATACCTTTTCCCCCTGAACGTTTAAGGCATCTGAAGGAACTGCTGGGGCTGGTAACATCACTAGCAGTAACATCACCTGAGATGGTGGAGCCTCTGGGGGTTGATCAAGGTGATATTTGGAGAGTGGATTTCAAGAGAGGGTGAATGGAGAATGGTGGCAGGGAAGTCACATGGAGTTGGAAGGTCAGAGAGAAGGTCAGGCAAGACTTTCCTGGAGTGGGAGGCTAACTGAAGAAGGGTTGGTAGAGCCCTGAGGAGGGGACCTGGAGATAGTTCGGCTGAGCGTCCAGAGCTCCAAAAGCTCCACACATAGATAGATTGTGTTGGGCTTTGGAGGGGAGAGATTCCTCAGAGAAAGTGAGGGCTCCCAAAGCCATCCCAGGAACCTAGCAGCAAGGGCTGCTGGTGGGAGATAACATCAGGCACAGACAGGTCACAGCACAATCAGTATGTATATTTGTAAGTAATTGTGAAGTTCAAATGAGATGAGCATATTTCTGTGTGTAGAACTATTCCTTTAATGCTTCCAATTCCATGTTGGATTATATTTGTTCTTAACTTGTCCTAAACAAGATCCGTTATTTTCACTAACTGTAAGACTAAGCCTGATATGTACTATTATGCTATTTAGACATCTGACTGATGCTTCTCAAAGTGACACTACATCAGACTTACCACAAAGAAGAGTATCTTTCTGGATTTCCAATTCCTGAAGAGAAAGGACTAAAATGTTTTATCTATAAGTCTAAAAGGAACAAGGACTGAGTACTGTATGGTGGCAGCAGTGGTACCAGATAGAAGGTCACCGAGTATATCCGTGTACGTGTGTCAGTTGTTCACCAGAGGGGGAGTATGTCATCAAAGCATCTGTAAAAAGAACTAAGTTGCATCTCTGGAAATGCCTGTTCATATGCTCCAGCTCTTGGAACTGATATTGACAGAAATGGTGTTCAATCAGATTGATAGATATGGGTGATTAATACAGTAACTATAAGTAGATGTAGGTAATACTCACTATCTCTGGCTAAGCTAAGTGCTTACAAATATTCAGAATTGAGGAAAAAGAAACCCTTTGAGAATATTTTCACATGACTTAAGTAAACCTTACTCAAAGCAATTATTTACATAGGCTTCACTAGGATGACAAGATCAGTGGTTCTCAACCATGGGTACATGTACCCCTGGTGGTACACTCATGTCTTCCAGAGGGTACATCAGCTCATCTAGCTATTTGCCTAGTTTTACAACAGGCTACATAAAAAGCACTAGCGAAGTCAATACAAACTAAAACTTCATGCAGATAATGACTTGTTTATACTGCTCTATATACCATACACTGAAATGCAAGTAAATATTAATATTCTGATTTATTTTATAATTATGGTAAAAATGAGAAAGTAAGCAATTTTTCAGTAATAGTGTGCTGTGACACTTTTGTATGTTTATGCCTGATTTTGTAAGCAAGTAGTTTTTAAGTGAGGTGAAACTTGGGGGTATGCAAGACAAATCAGACTCCTGAAAGGAGTACAATAGTCTGGAAAGGTTGAGAGCCACTGGACTAGAGGGCTTAGTGAACTGATAATGTAATGTAAAGCTATTCATCTCTAGCTCACCAATTCAAATCCAGCCATCTCAACAGGCCCACTAGGATTGAACTACACTCTTGCTTCCTTAAGTTCCTCCTTTCCAGTCTGGTTGGATGAATTTGACTTTGACAAGATTTGTGACAGCATTAGGAAGCTACTACTCTTGGTGCCTCTGCTCCTGTTTTATGGATAGAGGGCCCCACCACCTTCTACAGCTGGCATCCTAGCACCTCTCACAAGACAACAGTAACAACATTACCCACCCACAAAGACCCGAGTTAGAAGATTGGGCCTTTCATAGGTATTGATCACCTTTGACTATATGATAGGTGAACTCCCATTTTTGGGTGTATCCATCTCATTGCCATACATTTCATCTGTAAGAGTTTATAAATAGAGCTAAACCATATGATAAGATATATAGACTTCACTGGGTTTTCAAGTTAAAACTTTTCTTAAGCAGGAGCTCCTTAAGATGTTTCCCCTAACTGACAGAATTATAAAATAAATTCAGCCATGAGGAACTGAGCAAGTTAAACCAAAAGCAATTATCAGTGTGTTGAACTGGGAGCACAAAAGGTAGAGGCTCTGGGAAGTTCTTCTCTCCAGACACTTGACTCTCTTATAGAAAGAATTGATCCTTGACTAGCATTGCGTGCAGGAACAAAGGGTGTATATAATTAAACCCAGAGAAAGGCAAGTTGTGTGATCCCTTCATTTGTGCTTTATAAGTACTTTGGTTTTAGGTCTGTCAAAAAGAAAGTGCAAGGAGACATTTAAAACATGATCTCTGGCAGTAGTATCTTTCTTTGTCGCCACATTGTCTACACAGTTAATATGCAAGTAGGACACATTTTCACCCACCTGATGACTTACTGTGGCAATAAACCCAATATCCTTACCAGCAGGTTCACTGAAAGACTGACTGCAGGGTGAGGTATTTACATTAAAGTGACTGGCAAGAAACAAAACAGTTGGATTAGTGCCCTGTTGATAAATTGTGTAGTCAATTGCTTGACCAAATTTTGGTTCATTATGAAATATATTCACGAGACCAAACAATGAATGTATGCAGTATTTCTGTAGTAGTGTCAGTCCCAGGATATTAAACAGACAAGGTGGGTGAAGCAATATATTTTATTGGACCAACTTCTGTTAGTGAGAGAGATCAGTTTTTGAGCCCACACAGAGGTCTTCCTCTTCACGCAGTGTCACAGATAAAAAGAAGATGGAACAGATTGTATAGTATAAGTACTTAACACATATTTCAAGGGACCATTCAAGGTGAAGCAGCCCATTAATACTCCTCCAGCCATAGGGAGAAAAGGGGAGTTGTTAGTGGATTATAGATTGTTGCAATAAGCCGTAAATCCAGTGTCTTTTCAGTCTGTGATATTTAGTGTCTAGCTAACTTATGAGTTTAAGCTCCCAGGCTCATCTTTTGAAAGTGTTGTCCAGGTTTCATTTCAGCATATATTAGTCAACAGCCTCTTTTGCTTCTTTATGATGGATAAAGAAGGCCTGGTAGATTTTATGTTTTTGTTTAATTCTTTTTTTAAGGCTGTGGTTTGTCTGTTTGTCATCAGTTGGGTCTGGTCTTTCCTACTTTGCTGGAGGTCGTTTTGGGGGATGCAGGGAAATGGACTGGGAGCTCTTTCTACACTTAATTGAAGGTGGGGGTGGTTATCAAAATGTTAACTTTAGAGTGTTAAATTATTTTGATCGAGGCTAGTATCAAAGTGAAATTTTTAAACATGTGAATAAAAATCATCTCCTATTAATTACTCAAGTCTTTGCTTACTTGGTACCTATGCCCTGGTCTACACTAGGACTTTAGGTCGAATTTAGCAGCGTTAAATCGATGTAAACCTGCACCCGTCCACACGATGAAGTCCTTTATTTCAACTTAAAGGGCTCTTAAAATCTATTTCCTTACTCCAAATTTGGGATACTGTGGACACAATTCGACGGTATTGGCCTCCGGGAGCTATCTCAGAGTGCTCCATCGTGACTGCTCTGGACAGCACTCTCAACTCAGATGCACGATTGTCTGCCGTTGCTCTGACGCAGGGAGGGGCGACTGACGACATGGCTTACAGGGTTGGCTTACAGGGAGTTAAAATCAACAAAGGGGGTGGCTTTACATCAAGGAGTATTTCAGGCAGGACTTCGCAGAGGGTTCCAATAAGAAATGGTGCACCTAAGTTATTGTTCTTATTGGAACAAGCAGGTTGGTCTGGCCTCTGATTGATACAGCTAGATTTACCTCGCTGCACCTTCTCTGTGAGTGACTACAGTGTGACCTAGAGGAATGAGTCCCCTAGGTGGGGGGGGTTGCAAATGAGTACAAAACAAATCTGGTCTATTTCTTGTTTTGATCCACTCCATCTATCTTTTACATCTTTGGCTGGCAGCAGATGGTGCAGAAGGACTGCATGCCATCCACATCTCATGGCTGCTTGGCAGAAGATGGTACAATAGGACTGCTAGCCATCCTCATCTCTTGCCTGCCCAGCAGAAGATGGTACAAGAGGACTGCTAGCAATCCGTATCGCCTGCCTGCTCACCATAAGATGGTTCAATAGGACTGACTGCAGGACTAAAGAGAATGACCTGATCAAGTCACTCCAAATTTAGTCCCTGCGCCCATGTCTGCCCAGGCGCTCCTGATCGACCTCACAGAGGCGACCAGGAGCACCTCGGACATGACGATGACGGCTACCAGTCGTATTGCACCATCTGCTGCCATAAGGCAATGGGTTGCTGCTGCTGTGTAGCAATGCAGTACCACGTCTGCCAGCACCCAGGAAACATACGGTGACAGTGAGCTGAGCGGGCTCCATGCTTGCCGTGGTATGGCATCTGCACGGGTAACCCAGGAAAAAAGGCGCAAAACGATTGTCTGCCCTTTCTTTCACGGAGGGAGGGAGGGAAGGGGGGCCTGACGACATGTACCCACAACCACCCACGACACTGTTTTAGCCCCATCAGGCATTGGGATCTCAACCCAGAATTCCAATGGGCAGCGGAGACTGCGGGAACTGTGGGATAGCTACCCACAGTGCAACACTCTGGAAGTCGACACTTGCCTCGGTACTGTGGAAGCACTCCGCCGAGTTAATGCATTTAATGCACTTAGAGCATTTTCTGTGGGGACACACACACTCGAATATATAAAACCGATTTCTAAAAAACCGACTTCTATAAATTCTACCTAATTTCGTAGTGTAGACATACCCTATGATATCAAAACCCTACTGGTTCCTCAGCCTGCCATAGAGTCTTCCAGGAAAAATTAGGGCTTACAAGACCTGAAATCTCAGTGTCAAAGAAAAGTATAACTTCATACTTGGCAATAATTTTTTAAAAGGGCACAAAACATTTTTCTCCTTTGTTGGGAGACAGACTCTTATTTTAGATGTCAGATGATATTATTGGCTTGAGTGTTGGATCCATTTATGATAAAAGTATGAGCCACATTCAGCAGATGATAGAGCAAGATCAAAAGGGAATAATGTATGTGTAGTCTTAAAATGAGAAAACTATTTTAAAGAGGAAAAACAACTTATGTTACTGGAGGTTTATTGGTACAACAGAGCAGAGGGTGCCAAATACTTACAAAAGCCTAAAGAAACAAGTCATACTGTCCTGTCATTTGTCTTATCATCAGAGAGGTCAGAGGAGAATAGCTGAATTCTACATTCTGAAGAAACAAGCTAGCTACAATAGCTGCATCTGCTATTAGTTCATGTATCCTCCATATAAATTGTGGATTAGTTTAAATTAATTAGACTACCTTTGAGACTACCTTTTTACACATTGACATTAATAAAATTTTTCATTAATATTTGTTCATTCATCCCCATACGTCATACCTCCCTTTCCCCGCTCTTTGTATCTTGGACCTGTGGCAATAGCTAGGGAAGGAGATAGCGATAGCAGTGACATCTAACATTCACTGGTGTATCAGTCTACTCGAAGAGTACAAATTGGCAGATACACAAAATCATTTAAAATATCAAGAACTGTACCCTCAGATGAAAAAAAAGGTTTTAATTTTTTCTCGTCATCTAAATGCATTTGATGCCAAAATATCATTTCTTTAATGCCTTCTCAGTCTTTCACACCAAATACTACAGTTTGCAAATATCCTGCAGCATTTGAGCCCAACACACAAGTTTAAAATGTAAACCCCTCCAATCATACTGCACCTTCTCTCTCACAAATATGCAATCTATAAAAGTTTAAAATGGGTTTCATGATTTAGTTGATGGGGGCAGGGAAACAGACTGTGGATTGGAAAATGTATCTCAGCTGGCATACATTTTCAAATGTAATGAGGGAGCCTTACCTATGTATTTGGCTTAAAATAGGAATATTTTATCATTTAAGGCACAGCACCACATTCCTTTTGTTGTTAATATGATTTGCCTTCCTCCAACGTTAAAAGGGGCACATCTAAGCCACAACTCTACTTGCTTTCATTAAACTATTGTGGATCATTACTAATTTGCACAATTCTAGTAAATTAATTTTTTATCCAAGTTTTCCTCAACCAGGCTTGCAGGTTTGTACTGTTGTTGTACCCAAAATGATATCAAAGAACGCAAGATGTGTATAGCCAATGACTGTATAACACAATATGGTTAATGTAAACCATTTGGGCATAAGTTAGTTTGGCATGTTAATCACCACATGCTTGTAAACAAACCAAAGAATACTCAGAGGCATAATCTGTCACAGATTATGAGGGGTTAATCTTGAGAAAACAGACCCTTTGTTAAAAGCCTCATTCTGCAACCCTTAATCATGTTTAGTAGCACTTAAAGTCAACTCAAATACTGCCCAGTCCATGGGACTGTTAGTGTGGGAAAGGTTGAAGAAGCAGACTATCCAATGTTTTTCTTGCTTTGTGAAAATTCAGTCCTTGTCCCATTTTATTCAACTTGAATTTTACCATTGACTTCCATGTGACAGAAAATCAGTCATTAAGCACTGTTCAAGTGCTAATGCTAATAACTTTGGTTTCTTAATACAAAAGGAGTAGACTATAACATCACAATCGTGAAAAGCATACAACTATTCCAGCCAAGGGGTATAATTACAGCAATTTGGTAAGCACAAAAACCAATTGAACAGCCCAAGCGAGATACCCAAAGTCTAAAAGCAGAATAGACAGAACACATTTTAAATTGGTATATTAATAAGACAGAGCGGAAGACTACCAGCTAATGTTTTAACCTGAAGTCTTCTTGACAGCAGCCAGCAACAGTGTACAACAGTTTATCTCATAAAGTTAAGAGAATCCAACTGAAACTGTGGGGCAGTGTGTGTGTGGGCAGGGGGAGGGGGGGTATGAAGGCAATAAGTTACAGATATGGGAATTTGCCCAGGATTTTAAATATCAGCTAGCCCACCCATTTTATGTACTAACCAGATTGCTTTATTTTAGTCTAGTTCTGGTAGCATGGACAATTTATTTATTTTATAATTTATTATCACATTCTGGTCCCTTAAGTATTACTGATCACACCTCTGTCTGCAAGTATGTAATGGCTCTAAGGAGACAGAATAAGACAGGTTCCTTACAGTCAAAGTGCCGCATTTCACCTTTCTCCTCAGTGGGGTGCACAATGGTGGGAAAGGATACAAACAGCACTTCCCTCCTTCAACCCCCATCACACACGTCTATCTGAAGCAGCAAAGTAGAATTGCAATCCCTGAGCTTCCAGAGGAAGGTGTTGCTTCCTCTGAGCCCAAAATACTCCAAAGGGGACAGAGAGAAAGCAGGTTCATAGCCCATTCCCCAGGCACCGTCCAGCAAAGCTTTCTGGGTGCATGGAGATGGGAGAAGAAGGGGAACATAGTTCATTGAGAGATAGAGCCCTCCCAGAGATCTCTTTGTGATAAGGCAACCTGAGACTGCCTCCAAAGTTGGGCTGTACCTTAAAAAGGTACAGATGAATGCTAAAACACACAGAGCCAGAAGAGTGAGGGAAAGGTAAACAAGCAAGAGTGATAGAAGGAATCCATTAAATAGCTTGTAAGGTTGCTCAAATGGTGAGGACAAGGAGTTTGAAGTTTATGCCGAAAGGGATGTAGAGTCATTGAAGGTACTGGTAAGGGAGTTGCTGGGGTGTTGTTTACTGGTCTGAGGTCAGATGTGCAGCCGAGCCTGCATTTCCCTCGCTTTTCTGTACTTCAGGGGTAATTCCTGCTTCCACACTACTAGGATTCCAAAATACGATCTCCCAGCTGGAGTCTGGCTCAGTACAGAAATCATAACCCTTCACTTCCACAGGAGACTCCCACCTGCCCACTCCAGGGCCTCAAGCACCCACAGTGCTCTAACTAGAGTCTGAATTGTGCTTAGTACTGGGTATCAGGGCTCACAATCCTTCCAAATTTATTTCAGAAGTCCTCCAGAGTCCTTTCTCTATGGTTTGTCACAGACCCTCACAGGCTGCTTCCCTGGCTCACACAAGCCCATCCCAGTTACCTTGGCTGGAGAAACCCCACAGCACTGCTGTTCCTTCATGTCCCTTCCTCTCTGAAGAGCTTCCCACCTCCCTTCTGCTTTTCCCCCTTTCTTTCTCTCAGTGAGTGACTCAGCTTTTATGCACTGCTTCCTCCCCCAGCATCTTTGCTGAGAGTCACACATCCCCTCTGGAGACTACCACTTCTGGAATGCCTGACCTTTAAATGGGGTAGAGCCCCCCCCCCCTCCAACAGGACTGCTGGGCCATTATATGGCCAGTACTTTGTTACAGGAATGAAGTAGGCAGAGCAGCAGGTGAGAAGAGTTTGGCCAGTGCAATTTAAATAGACTGGAAGAGACTGAACATGGCTGAATAAATCACAATAAATGGCTGAATAAACCAGGAATATCACAGAAGGATATTACAGACAGGAGATCTTGAAGACATAATGAGAATTTTGGCAGCAGGGATAAACTGTGAAAATATTGGATATAAAGAAAAAGCAACAAGATTTAGCAAGAGTCTGAACATGGAAGACAAAAAGAAAAGAGAAAGCTGTCAAAGCCAACATCACCATGCTGGGGAAGATAATAGAATTAGTTAACACTTAGGAGAAGGGAAGACTTGAGGAAAAAGTTAGAATTTTTGTTTTGCCATGTTGAGCTGTAGTTTATAGCAGGCTATCCAGAAAAAAAGTTGTCCAGGGTGGACTCTTCATACAAATGGAGAATGATCGAACTAGAAAGGCAGATTTGTAAGTTATCAGCATAAAGATGGTTGCTGAAGCTGTGGCTGCAGAGGATCCCACTCTGCAGTAAGGTGTAGAGGACAGGATGACACCATAAAAGAAAATCCTGTGAGACACCAATGAACAGTTGTAGAGGGAAAAGCTGGAGCCACCAAGAGATGTCTGAAGGAGAGGCCTGTCAAGAACTTGTCAAGGACTGAGTCATAAAAGGCCAGAAGAGAGAGAGAGAGAGAGAGACTGGACAATGGACTTATATGATCATTCTGAGAGAAGCAAAAGTAGGATAAAATGAAGAGGAAGCCCTTGGAAATGGGATGGAAGATGACTCTGGTCACCTTCTGCAAAACAGTCTCTGAGGTCAGTGTAGTTTCCCCAGTTTGACCAGTATGTTCAATATTGCTCTCTGGAAAAAGCTGCTGCTTTTATTAACAGCAAAAAGTTATGTCTATTTATTCAGCCATATTAGTCATTTATAGAGATCATAAATATACACAGTATTTTACAACCATAGAGTGAAACACCTTCTCTGCCTCAAAAGGAGTGGATGCATTATACAAGACAATTTGTCAGAAGCAACAAAGTAAGAAGAACTCTTGCAACACGGGGGTTCAAGGAGCAACTTAACAGAGAGGAAAGTGGACAAATAAAAGATTTTTCTTCCAAGCTCGAGGAGTGGTATAAATAAAAGCATAGAAAGACAGACACAAATGAGCAGAGCATGAGCAGACATGTATCTGGAGGCAAGATTACATAGAGCACTGAAGGTAAAAGACTACAATCACACTTGATATGGTAAGAAGCAGGAAGCATAGAAGGTTGCCAAGATGATGGAGTGGTAATTCTGTGGGGGGCGGGGGGGATACAATTGTCCATACCTATATAGTGCTTTTCATTCCTAAGCTCTTCAATGACATACATTCTGTAGCTCTGAAGGACCACACCTTGTCGGATGGAGGGCCACAGCTACATGAAAAATCAGCTCCTAGAATGCTACCCAAAAAGGGGGGTTGAGGAGTGGGGGGATATTGTCAATGCTCCTCTTACAAAGACTTAGGCTCTTTGGTACCTACATAGAATGCTCCGTTTAAGATTTAATTAAAAAAAGACACAATAAGGTTTTTAGTACTCTGTTTATCTACCAGAAAAGGTGGAACAACAGAGCTGATCCTGCAGGCCCAAGAACCCATGATTCTCAGGGTATTTAGATATCCCAATTCTGATTCTTACAGAAAGCAGCATCCTCTCTAACAGGGTAAGAGCCAGGATACAAGAACCAACATGTTATTCTCACACTTCATATACAGTGACAGATCCTGAAAAAAACTTAACTCCTGTAATTGCCCCAGGGCCATTCAACGCACTTCAGAATCCACAGCTTTTCTCCTGTTATACAAATCAATGGGAAGCAAACACAATCATTGAAAAACACATCTCACAGTGAACTGCATCATGGAACATAAATAAAAGCCTTCATGGACGCTCATGGGAATAAGCCACTAATGGAGGAAACAATCAGTCCTGGACACCATGGTAGAGTTTACAGTAAAATAAACTTGATTAGGGCTAACATTGCATGACCAATCTGGGAGAACAGGAACAAGCAAATGCCATTGTTTCTTTTGTGCCATATCTACAGAGTCAAATTCTTCCCAGTTTCACCCATACTTCCCCTTAACTGAAGTGAACCAAAGTTGGTACAACTCCATAAAGAACTTAGCCCACAGTAATAAAGAAAAATACTGAAATTCCAAAGTAACTGGGCACATCCTCTCTTTGCTTTGGAAGCTGAGAGCTATCCCAAACCTGGCACAATGAACAGTACTATTCCATTCACCACCATTATGTATCATTTTATATACACATACACACACACACTTGCACTTAGCCTCTAAAATAGAAGTCTGAAAAATTAAATGCAATATCTGTTTAGTCGGCGGTTATTTCAGGGAGGTATTTCTCAAATATTCTGCTCACTTGCTCTTATACCTGTCACAAATTTATCTGTTAAACCAATATGCACTGAATTTCTTTTTAAAGTCACCCTGGAAATGTCCATGCTTTTGTATCACTAGCTAGGTGGCAGCAATAAGGATGCAACAGTTAGGGGCTAACTTCTATAAGACATCTCTTCAGTCTGTGCTGTGTAGTGACTCGTGAGTGGCAGACGTTGTATTATTATGCTGTTACAACATCATGGCGGTTCAATAGTGCAAGATGTATGTAATACAACCACATTCCAGACCATGTCTTCAAACCAAGTTCTAACAGAAAGTGCAAAATAAATTCTCTAAAATAACAAAAGAAAATGATTTTTTCTGGTTTCAGTTTTCAAACCTATATTCTTTTCTTGGAAAAAGAAAAGCATCGAATCCCTTTGTATCACAGCCTAAAGTTCTGTTGAACTCCTGAGCTCACCCACATAGTGTTGCCAATTTTTGTGATTGTATTTCAAGTCTTGAAATTTGTCTGTGTAATGCTCCAACTGCTGGAAGCATGAGATTAAGAAAACCACAACTTTCATTTTAAGAAGTAAATTTCTATCCGTAATGGGTTGCAGAGGAAAGCTCAGTAACATATACCTGTAGGGTACATTTGAGTTATCTACACTGCAATTAAAAACCCATGACCGGCCTGTGTCAGCTGACTCAGGCTTGCAGAGCTCGGGCTAAGAGGCTGTTTAATTGCAATGTTGACTTTCGGGCTCAGGCTGGAGCCTGGGCTCTCGGACCCTGCAAGGTGGGAGGGTGGAGCATGGATTGCAACCTGGAGACCAAACATCTACACTGCAATTAAACAGCCCTGCAAGCCTGAGTCAGCTGGCATGGGCCAGCTGTTGGTGTCAAATTGCAAGATAGTATACCTTACAGGTGCAAAGTTAATAGCCTAGAGGCTGTGGGGTGGCAGGGAAGAGTGAAGCAAAAGATGTGATTTACCTTGATTTTAGTATGGCTTTTAACACAGTCCCACATGGCAGTCTCATAAGCAAGCTAGGGAAATGTGATCTAGATGAAATTACTATAAGCTGAGTACAAAACTGGTTGAAAGACTATATTCAGAATAGTTATCAATGGTACACTATCAAACAGGGAAGGCACATCTAGTGAGGTCCAGCACGAGTCTGTCCTGGATTTAATACTATTCAATATTTTCATTTATGTGGAAAATGAATTGGAGAGTATGCTTATACAATTTGCAGATGACACCAAACTGGAGGGGTTGCAAGCACTTTGGAGGACAGGATGAGAATTCAAGATGACATTTACAAATTGGAGAACTGGTCTGAAATAAACAAGATGAAATTCAGTAAAGACAAATGTAAAATACTTCACTTAGGAAGGAAAAAAGTCAAATGCACAACTACAAAATGGGAAGTAACTGTCTAGGTGATAGTACTGCTGAAAAGAATCTGGGGAACATAGTGGACCACAAATTGAATATAAGTCAATATAATTTTGTTGCAAAAAAGGCTAGTATTCTGGGGTGTATTAACTGGAACATTGGATAGAAGACACTAGAGGTAATTCTTGCAATCTACTTGGCACGGGTGAGGCCTCTGCTGAAGTACTGTATTCAGTTTGGGACACCACACATTAGGAAGGGGGTAGACAAACTGGAGAGAATGCAGAGGACAGCAATAAAAAATGATAAAAGGTTTAGAAAACCTGACCTCTGGGGAAAGGTTAAAATAACTGGGGATGTTCAGGTTTGAGAAAAGAAGACTGAGGGAGGACCTCATAATTGTCTTCAAATATGTTAAGGGCTCCTGTAAAGAGGACAGTAATCAATCGTTCTACATGTCCGCTGAAGGTAGTCAAGAAGTAATGGGCTTAATGTGCAGCAAAGGAGATTTAGGTTAGACATAAAGGGAAAACTTTCAAACTATAAGGGTAGTAAAGCCCTGTAATAGCCTTCTAAGGGAGGTTGTGGAGTCCACATCATTGGAAGTTTTTAAGAATAGTTGGACAAACATCAGTCAGGAATGGTCTAGGTTTACTTGGTTCTGCCTCAGTGCAGCAGGGGGCTGGGCTTGATGACTTCTTGAGGTCCCTTCCAGCCCTACATTTCTGTGAAAGACCAGAACACAAATTAAAGAAAAAAATACAATTTTAAATCCTCATGGAATGAAACCTTGGCTCCCCTGAAGTCAATGGCAAAACTTAGTGACTTCAGTGAGGCCAGAATTTCATACCATTAATTTAAAAGCCACATATTATTTCTGATGTCTGATTTGTTATTTTTAAATACTGAGGCTTGGCAATATTGCCCACTTTACAGTGAGCAGATTTGGCCTGTTTTGGCTCTCAAACTAATGCAACCACAGTGGAGCAATTGCAGTTATAACAGTGAAAGGATTTGACATTGCCAAAAAACATATCTTTACTCATGCTAATTAAGTTACTCCCATGTTTAAGCATTGGTAGGATTCGTCCTTATAGAAGGATTCGTCCAGTGCACGGGGCCAACATATGGATCATCACATCACTTAATCTTTCTTGATAGTTTAAGACTTGAGTGGTGCATAGACCTTATTCAACCCTTGCACACCAGAGGTAAATTTCATCCAAATTAAGGAGTACTTTTTTCTTCTGTGGGTTCCCGTTTTGAAAAAGACAATCACCTGCCAAGTCTGCCAGTTGTTATGCAGCATAGTTATCTATTAGAACGTAGCTGAAAGTGCTTGCATTTTGTTTTCCAAAAGTTGTCTATTAATGCCTAGTTTACAGACTATACATTTTTTTTCTAGTTGCTAAGCTAAGTTGCATGTCATTAGCCTACAACTTGAACTGTTGGCTTTTAAGTTTTATTTCCATTTTCCTTAAACCTTGGAGAGTTGAGCTTTATTTTTGTTTTCCATTTTTCCCTTATTTTTTTTCTATAAGAGAATTGACAATTGATGGGTAAGAAAGAGTTTATTTACTGGGTTGCTTTGCTTTTACCTTTTTTAAAAGTCCTCCTTGTCAGTCTAGAGTTGAGATTCTATCACTCAGTCTCATGAAAATAATCCTTCCTGAATATTAAAAGCATGGTATATACTAAGATTTCATTCTTTTTGTGGGATGTTTACTGTTCACGTCTCTGTGAACCCTAACTTTGTGACAGATCACTTTCCCTTTTCCCCTTGTGAGGAATTCCTCTTCATCTGCTTTTCAACCTTTCTAAAAAAGTCAACAAGCACTCCATCGGCCAATTCCATTACACATTTTCAACTAAAACCATCCCAAAAAGTCTCTGAATTTTACTGCAGAAATTAAATATAAGTAACCCATAAGCTTCAGTTGTTATTTATGGATTCACTATAGAAATGTTATATAGTGATCATTAAGTAGACAGTAAACTCAAGATCAAGGTTGTTGCTGGATTAGATTAGTTCAAAGGAAGGAGCTATTGACAATATTCAATTTTTCATTAATTCATACCTCATCCCCTTTTCTTCTCATTTGGAGAAAAGTATCCATTATATTATGAATAAGGCTACAATTTGGACATGGAGGTCATGGAATCTGTGACTTCCACAGATCTCCATGACTTCAGCCCGCAGTGGCTGGGAGCTGCAGGGTACTCCCACCTCCCGTGGTGGCTGGGAGCTGTGGGGGACCCTTGCTGCCTGGAGTGGCAGGGGTCCCCCACAGCTCCCCAGCCACTGCGGGCAGGGAGGATCCCCTGCAGTTCCCTAGGCATCGCAAGCAGCAGAGGAACCCCACAGCTCCCACACCTGGGGGGGAATCCCCCACAGCTCCCCAGCCGCCACAGGTGGCAGTTCCTCCCAGCTCCCAGCCGTGGGGCAGGGGCCACAGTTCCCAGCCACAGCAGGGCCAGGTGCTCAACTCTCCTCCCCTCCTGTTTTGTCATGGACATTTTTAATAAAAGTCAGGGACAGGTCACCGCTTCCGTGAATTTTTGTTAATTGCCTGTAACCTGTCCATGACTTCTACTAAAAATGTCCATGACAAAATCATACTCTTAATTATGAATAGTCATTGGTTTGTTTCCCAGACATAAATTAACCTTATAGATGTAATTCCTCAGTCAGACCTTCAACGTTCAATTATCTTTAAAAAAAACCACTTTAATAACACTGCCTTACTGCAGTTGTCTTAGATAAGCTGATGTTTCACCTATCTCTAGATAGCCTCAAAACTGGAAGGAAACTCTTCAGCAATTCACTACACCATTGCTGAGCTTTACTTTATATACACAGGTTTAGTGCTACACCACTATAGAGTTACATTAGTGTAACAATGGTGGTAAGGGTGGCCAGTCAGAGAGGTTTTTCCATTATGCTTATCTATGCTTTTTCAAAATACCACTCTACATTTAAAATACACACTACTGAAAGGATTCTATACTAACTTCCCTGACTCCCTTCTTCCCCCAACCCCCACTCACACACAAGCGCCTTTATCCCCCAAAAATCCCAAAGTGCTTTACAAACTAGGGCTTCAACTCAGCAAAGCTTTTAAGTGTATGCTGAAGTCTCCTTCACGTCAATGGGAAGTTAAGCACATGTTGCTAAAGCAGGGCCTATACAAAATCCCACTTCCCCAAGGAAAGTAACAGGGACTCCATGTTGTATTATTTGAATTCCAAGTTCTTTTTTTGAACCCTGTTATAGTCTTGGCCTTCACAACATCCTCTGGCAAAAAGTTCCACAGGTTGACTGTGCGTTGTATGAAGAAATACTTCCTTTTGTTTGTTTTAAACCTGCTGCCTATTAATTTCATTTGCTGACCCCTAGTTCTTGTGTTATGAGAAGGGGTAAATAGCACTTCCTTATTTACTTTCTCCATTCCATTCGCTTTTTTGACTGCCACTGCATATTGAGTGGATGTTTTCAGAGAAACATCCACAATGACCCCATGATCTCTTTCTTGGGTGGTAACAGATAATTTAGACCCCAATCATTTTATGGGTAGAGTTGGGAATATGTTTCCCGATGTGCATTACTTTGCATTTATCAATATTGAATTTCATCTGCCATTTTGTTGCCCAGTCACCCAGTTTTGAAAGATTCTTTTGTAAGTCTTCGCAGTCTGCTTGGGACTTAACTATCTTGAGTAGTTTTGTATCATCTGCAAATTTTTCCATCTCACTGTTTACCCCTTTTCCCAGATCATTTATGAATATGTTGAATAGTACTGGTCCCAGTACAGACCCCTGGGGGACACCACTATTTACCTCTCTCCATTCTAAAAACTGACCATTTATTCCTACCCTTTGTTTCCTATCTTTTAACCAGTTACCAATCCATGAGAGGACCTTCCCTCTTATCCGATGACAGCTTACTTGTCTTAAGAGCCTTTGGTAATAGACCCTGTCAAAGGCTTTCTGAAAATCTAAGTACACTATATCCACTGGATCCCCCTTGTTCACATGCTTGTAGAACATACCACCAGTTTGGGGCATCTGCCCTTGTTTTCTGACAGTTGTGAGGCATTTTAGACAATGTGCCAGCTCTAACTCATCAGAAGCAGTACACAGAACGAGATTGGGAGACACAATGAAAGGGGCCTACACCCTTTAAGCACTTTAGAGCTCTGCTCTGTTGGGACTGAGGGAAAAGCCAGAGTTTAAAGAATTCAGAGGTCAAGGCAGACAATCAGCAATGTGTATCCAACGGACATTCTTCCTGAAGCACTCTAGCAGTGGGGTTAACCACAGCTGAGTCTCTGGTAGTAACAGTAAAAAGCTACAGAATTCCAAGTGTGGTTTCTCTTCCCCCTCCTATCTCTTCCCCATCAGTCCCATAGTAACTGACAAGCCCTTGTGGGACATCCATCTGCTGGCTCATTCTATGTTTGGTTGCTAATTAACACTGATCTGTATTTTTCCTGATGACCACCAATTGTTCGGATGGACCACAGACAATGGAGTTTTCAACAGCCAATAAGCGACCAGAATTGCAACATGTAACATTTATTTCTGAAATGCCAAAAACTATTTTAATAAATTATTTACACATTGGAAAGTAACACTGAAGAAATCCATCCGCCTGAGTCATTGACGCTCAAAAACCACAGTATCTCAATGCGTCTTAAAACACAGATCACTTCATAGTAAGTGTATTTATTGTACATAAAGTGCAATTAAACAAAACTGAATCATTGCATAGCAGTTAACATGATGTAGTAGGGTACCTATGGTGTATATTTCAGGAGTAAGCCTTCCTCAAGTCAAAATGCTAAGGTAAAGAATTACTGGGAGAGACCTGATTTTAGATTTGTGCATACACGACTAATTTTAAAACAGTGTATAGAAATTTAAAAGGGAATAACATTCCCTGGACAAGCATTGCAATTGCTCTTCAACCCCTTGCACCCACAGAGTATATGAAACAAACCTAAAAGATAAATCTTATGTTTAGTGAAGAACACTTCTAAATTCATGGTGGAAATATGAGAAATACATATGAATGTGCTTATGAGAAGAGTGGAACTAAAGGCTAACAGCTCACTATCACATATAGCCTTTATGTGACATGCAAAGAGGGAGACAGTTATATGATCACAAGTCTAAGGACCTGACTGTAACATTTTTCCCCTTTACCACTCACATTACAGCTGCCGTCAGAAGCATGGATTCATGCAGGGCCATTTTCTCGTCTCATTAGAAGTTCAGTCATGAGAATGAGGTGCAGAGTTACAGTCTTAATGCCTATTTGGAGAAAAGCAGCATAGTCTGCAGTGCTACTTTGACCTTTTCAGTATTCTGTAATTTGGTTGACCATTCACGTTCTCCCTTGTTTACAGTTTCACTAACCTGGGAAGAAGAGCAGCAGTGTAAAAAGGTCAGAGCAGTACAAAGAAAGTCTAACAGAATATGCTAGGCATTCAAATCCAGATATAATCAATGCCATAAAAATATCAAACTAACCCACCCAGAAAATGGCATCATAATACATTCTCAATACACAAATATTGAGAAATAAACCAAACTAGTCCACCACGCACCTAGTGGTTTACACTGGTAACTAAATTCTTTGAGCGTAGAGGTACACTGTGGGTACATTTAATTATTCCATTTCCAGAGATTATCATGAAATGAAGTTTCTACTTTTATAATTTGGACAACTGGCTATATATATATTGTGTGACACCCCAAATTAGCAGTTGTTTTTTTCTAGTCCTACCTTGGACATTCAGGACTTCAAATCAGCAAGATACTTTAAGCATTTCTAGTCCCCCTGAACATGCTGCTTACAGTGACGCATGTTCAGATGTCTCCTGCTGAATCGTTACCAAAAGTACACATAAATCAATGGCAATGACACAGACCTTCAGATTTTTTTTTAAAAGGGTCAGGCCTTTACATATCTAAATATGGGAACCCAACCGCTGGGGCAACAAAATTAGAAAATGGTTTTGAAAATGCTGAAAATAATGTACATCAAAAAAACTGTTGGGGATCAAATCATATTGCTGAATATTCTTTTATTCAGTTTCATGGAAATAACATATATATAAATTTATCCAGTTCCCCACAAACAATATTTTTGATATTCAGTCATAGGAATCCCATTTTTGAACATCTTCATTTGTGTGGAACATTTTTGTTGCCATAGAAGTTTAATGTTAAAGTCACTCTATTCCTGCTCTTATTTTTATACTAATGAAAAGACAAAGGTTGGTCAAAAATTCTGCCAAAATTATTTTGGCCAAAAACATTTCCATTTTCCAGTGAAAAGCTGAAATTGTCTTCTTCCTGAAGGGGGGAAAAAACCACCAAACATTTTCCAAAGAGCTCTACAAGTACCTTTGAACTTCTGGATCACCTTGATCGGTTTTCTTTGATTTTTTCCCCTGTTATAATCGTGTTTTTATTGTGTTGTGTATGCACTCTAAACACTTCAGGCAGGGGAGCTTTAAAACAAAACCAAAAATTACTTTTAGTTACTGAAAATCCAAACAAGGGACCAAATTCTGCCCACACACCAGAATAAAGCCAGAGAAAATTAATTGATGTCAGACCTTGAATTCACACTGATGTAACAGAAGAATTTGATTCTATGTTTGCATGTTATATCCAATTACATTGAGAAATAATTGCAAAATTTGTGCTACTGTCCACTTTCTTCTTTACAATTGTTCTTCCTGTTAAAATATCAGTTATGAGAAATCCTAATAATTACGTTTAGTTTAGGAGGAACTTCAGTGAAAGGCTTGGCACTTCAGAGTTGCTATAATAAAAGCCTTTTATGACTCCTAACTCAAACTAGCTCTGATGATATAGGAAAAAAAAAACCCTAAAGCTTAAATGTTTTGTCTCAAAGATCCAATCTGTCCATCTTTAATCTACATTATACTGTGCAATCCACCCTCTGATTGAAATAAATATAGGGTGTGTAAAACCTACAACTATCTGCAGTTGAACACATCTCAAAAAACACTCTTCTTGTAGGGTGCTGGTTTGTCCTCTGCCTACAAAGGACCCATTGAAGTTAGGCTAATTTAAGAGCTGAATCCACTGTCACACCCAGAGTCTTTTCCAGACAGTTATATTTCTCAAACAGAGGCAAAAAAAAACCCCACTAACAGTTCCTCAGCCCACCCTGAGTACTAAAGGTACTAAACAAGGATGAACTTTTGTCGAATTTGATCAAACAGGATTTTGCTAGTTAATTTGATCACTCAGTTCACATCTGTCTCCATGCTGAGACAAACATGTACTAACAAGGAAACTTGTTATTTTTGTAGTGTTCCCTTCAGAAAGGAAAACAAAAGTCAGAGCACACTGTGCTCTTCACACTAACACATGATGCCTTACCAATAGCACACTTATCACTGGAGAAAAAGGGAGATGTCTTATATTGAAAGCTGCAGTGCAAAAACTTATTCCCCATGTACATATTTTTATGTACCACCACATCAACACTAGACTTGAGTCTCCACACATCCCCAGATCTCCATTACACTGTTGGAATTAGTGCTGGGAAAACTGGTTTAGTATATATGAAAATTCCCAAAATCTTCCCCTATCCATAAAACTAAAGTTACAGTAAGTCTTGAGATCTGGGACACTAAGGCTTATTGATGGCATTGATCTCAGGGAAGTTATTCCTGATTTACATCAGTAGACATGAGTGGAGTATCAAGCCCAAAGAGTCTTGCTATAAGAGTAGGGCACAAAGTTACTTACTCCACAAAAATTGCTGCTTTTGTCAAAATAGAGAGGAAAGTTTCCTCACCATTAATGATAGAAGTAGTCAGGGGAGTCTAATGAAAGTGCCCACATTATCAGGAATCCCCACCCCCACCATAGAGTTTTTGTGGGTTTTCTTTGACATTTCCCACAAGTACTCTGGAGAAATCATCATAGAGCACTTTTACAAGCAAAAAAGAGATTCTATTCAGATCTTATTTAAATCAGTACATTTAAAAGTGATTCAAAAATGTTAATGCTATGCTCAAACTAGGCCCAGGTAATTGTTTTTGGTGTCCACTCTAGTTGTCTTGCTAGGCAGCTAGAATCATAATCAGACACTGAACATCTTTTTAAACTTATTTGTTTAAGTGTGCGATTGTGCAGTGCAATCTTAAGAATCCCTGAAATTGACAACCTGTTGAAATGATGATTGCTTCAACAGTTTTGGGGCCTCCTCATACCAATCTTGCACTACTTCTGGTATTGCTGTGAAACAGGAGTCAGCCTCCTGCATCTTAAGCCAACCAGGTCCCATTCAGACCAGAGTTCACCACAGGTGACAATATTTGTCCCTTTCATTTTACAGTTACTGGATGGCATTCTGGAATTGGAGCGTACCGCAGCAAAGGACAATTGTAATGCTCAGACTACTTACTGGAATGCTTATTCCTACTATTTTTTTATGTCCTCAACTCTCTCCAAACTAATGCAATTCCATATTAACCCAGGTGGAAAGCTGGTTGCAGTACATTGGATATCACAGGCTTGTGTATATTGTTGCAATCCAGAAATTCTATTAGAAACAATGAAAAGTAACATGACCTGAAATGAAATTAGTGTAGAATTAAAGATTACGCACACATCAGAAAAATTTGTCAAATGCTGATCACAGTGGGCCCTCTGCTAATGGATACCTCTCCTCTCCTATTGTGAAAGCCCAATCTAACTGATGGTTCTTGTGTTTATCCACTTTCATTCTAGATCATCCATGTTTTCACATCCTCCCTCATCCACTCATTCGCACCCCTCCAATGATGAGCTCACTTGTAGAAACCAGCAGAAGTAGTTCTATTCATAGCCTTTTGTGACATTCTATGATTAAAACATGACCAGGTAGATCATTGTTGCTACCACTCTTTTATAATTGCAACAAAACTTGTACAAAGTATGACAACTAAGGTGTCAATAGAAAAGTTATGGTTTGTTAAATATGATTATCCTATTTGTATGCATATATCATTTTGGTATCTGAAGTTATGAATATTAACTATGTACCTGTATTTCAAATGTTGGCTCCTGTGGTAACACCCACAAGGTATTTAGCCAGCACATTGTGAATGGAGTATTCAAGCTGACGGCTCATCAGCGGACACAATGGACCCTGGAAGAAGCCTATCCACACCTAATGGACATTCAGATGAACATTCTAACTAGAGTATGGGTAATGACCTCTGCTATGACTCAGCAAAGTATGCAAGGGCATGTGACAAGACCATGTGACACTACACTCTATCTTGTTACCTGTATTTTTCCACAAGCTGTGAGGAGGGCTTTGTTTGAAACAATGGGTTTCCCTCTACATGGCAGAAACTATTAAATGCCCTGGAAACATCTTCATCTGGCCTCTTTTCTACTCTGATCTCTGGACTATGGTTTTATACTAATGGGAGCATTCTAACTAAGGGACTGAGGACCTTCCAATGAATTGGGAACAACCAGAAGCTTAACCAGTTAGCAGTGTGTGCCATCACTGCTTCAAACCTGATCCAAGAGCTCACCATCTTTACTATAAAACCGACCTCAAAACTGCACATATGTGTATGTATAATGATCTTTTAACCAATACTTTCTCTCTTCTTTTTTTAATAATGTTTAGTTAATAAGAATTGACTGTAAGCATGTATTTGGGTAAGATCTAAAGTATTCATTAACTTCAGAGGTAATGTGTTCAATCCTTTGGGATTGGTAGAACATTTTTACATGATGAACAAGCTTTTCAGTAATCTCTCATCGTATTTGACTGGATGTCTGGGTGGAAGCCCAAAGCTGGGTTGCTTTTAAGGGAACTGTGTTTTGGCTTCCGTGTAACCAGTAGGGTATCGTAGAAGCTGTTCTGTTGCTAGCTTGGTGGATCTAAGTATTAGAAATAAACACCATCTTTGGGGATTGTCTGCCCCATTCTTTACAGTTTGCCAATCAATTGAGGGGTTTCCTATAGTTTCACGAAGGGCAAGCTCAATGCAAGATACAATGTAATTTTTAGAAACTAATTCTACGAGACAGTTCTTGAATCCAAGGAAAAATGTGGGAGACCCTTTGAGACATTTAGGGTCAAATTTCAAGGAGCATCAACTACATTTATACACAGACAATTTTTCATCCATGTCTCCCATGCACAAAGAGAACAGTACTAAGGTCTACGTATCTGACGTATTGGTATGACACATTCTGATGGAAAATGATTGTAAGCAAAACTGTAGACATACATTTAGAAGCCAGCTGTTGGCCCTGTCTAGTCTGAACACAATATTAGAAAATTCTGTTTATTGGAATAGCATTGAACTGGCAGTGGAATGGATGATGATGGTAAAAAAAAATCTCTTTCACTTCCCCTTGATATTACTAGAAGGTCACACACACTTTGTTGCTTCTGTAGGCTTTATTCATTCCCCTTGCATTCCCCCATTTCCCATCACAAGTACCCCATGTGACATTCTCCCATCCCTCTCCACGTCAGGAACTCCCTGCAACACCCCCATCCTCTCTCATGTCAGGGGCTCTGTCTCCCCTGCCCATCCTCCTTCCCCATTCCAGGGGCTGTGGGCACCCCAACTCCCTCCTTCCCCACACCCCTCTCCACCACCACCATCACCTATTTATTTTCTGCCAGGGAGTCAAAAATCACTGTCACACAACCAGTATCTGAGCTAAGAATATCCAGGGTTTTAAGTAAAGCTTTCTTGTGCCTACCATATTTGGTTGATGGGTTCATTAATAGAGACGTTTCAAATAAGCATAGTAAGCATCTGAAGCCTCACTTCATCTGGAAGTGGTCTGAAGCATCTGAAGAAGTGGGGTTTTTACCCATGAAAGCTTATGCCCAAATAAATCTGTTAGCCCTTAAGGTGCCACCGGACTCCTCGTTGACTTCATCTTGTAATAGACAATACTTCAGATCTCTGGGGAAAGGGAATAGACTCTTCATGGGGGGCGGTGGGATTTCAGGACTTTGTAAATTGGCATTGCTCTGCTGCCCTAGGACAAAAATATCTTTATCATACCACAATAGATGTGCACGAGTCGGTCAAAGATGCAAGAGATGCTTCTACAGTCTGTGCTACCTTCACATGACTTCTTTTGATATTCAGAGAGACAAAGATAAGAAGACTGCAAACATATGGCATGTGAAGAGAAAAATGTGCAGCAATGTCTGGTCCACACTACACAGTTAGGTCAACATAAGGCACGTGTCATAAATATAAAGGGAAGGGGAGACACCTTGAAAATCCCTCCTGGCCAGAGGCAAAACCCTTTCACCTGGAAAGGGTTAAGAAGCTAGGATAACCTCGCTGGCACCTGACCAAAATGACCAATGAGGAGACAAGATACTTTCAAAAGCTGGAGGGGGGGGGAGAAACAAAGGTTCTCTCTGTCTGTGTGATGCTTTTGCCGGGAACAGAACAGGAATGGAGTCTTAGAACTTAGTAAGTAATCTAGCTAGATATGTGTTAGAGTCTGTTTTGTTTAAATGGCTGATAAAATAAGCTGTGCTGGAGGGAATGTATATTCCTGGTTTTGTGTCTTTTTGTAACTTAAGGTTTTGCCTAGAGGGATTCTCTATGTTTTGAATCTGATTACCCTGTAAGGTATGTACCCTTCTGATTTTACAGAGGTGATTCTTTTACTTTTTCTTCAATTAAAATTCTTCTTCTAAGAACCTGATTGCTTTTTCATTGTTTTTAAGATCCCGGGGTTTGGGTCTGTGTTCACCTATGCAAACTGGTGAGGATTTTTATCAAGCCTTCCCCAGGAAAGGGGGTGTAGGGTTTGGCGAGGATGGGGGGGGAGACGTTTTCAAGCGGGCTCGTTCCCTGTTATATATTTGTTAGACACTTGGTGGTGGCAGCAATAAAGTCCAGGGGCAAAAGGTAAGATAGTTTGTACCTTGGGGAAGTTTTAACCTAAGCTAGTAAAAATAAGCTTAGGGAGTTTTTCATGTAGGTCCCCACATCTGTACCCTAGAGTTCAGAGTGGGGAAGGAAACTTGACAGCATCTTACTGCCCCTCTTCAGGTCAATGGAAGTGCTCCTGGAGAGGACGTGCTCCATCAACAGAAGGAGGATAGTGTGGACATCCGCCATCACAGTAAATTACTGCTAAATTATGTTAGGTCGACTTAAGGCTGTTGTGTAGACATGCCCTTAATGTTCCCCTAATCAACACAAATGGTTGATTAAGAGTTACTCAGGCAGCTCCTTCTCATGGATATTTATTATGGCATATGTTGAAACATTGTTTCAAAGCATTCTCAGTTTCCCTAGTAGTACAGGACAGTGCTCGCTTAAAAGGAGCACCCTTTTGTTGTAAAGAAGAGTTGATTTCAGTTCCTGCACAGGCTTTTTTATTTTATCTGTCTTTGTCCCTGTTTCTGGCATGTTCTACTTGGTAGTTTTGCAATCCTGAGTTCCAACTCGTGCAATAATCCTTTACCTTGAAGTGCCTTCTTGATGGGACTAAATTAAGGACACAGGCTGTGTATCTATGAATACAGATATGTATTCTAGCATATAAACAAATAACAGCACAAGTTAGGATAGAATAAAAGAAAGGAGTGACAGTTCAAAATGCAAGTTTGTCATATCAGATCAGTGACAAGCCAACTAAAGGTGAGTCCGGTTAAATCAGAAATTCAGGTAAAGTACTGTACGGTGCTGTTCATCTAGGCACCTTCTAGTGCATGAATGACAAACTATTTATAGCAAAATAGAATTTAGACAAAGCTTTTGAGAATAGTAGAACAGTTTTTTAGATGAATGATAACTGCAGAAAAAGCAATATTTTGAGTAGACTATAGTGATATTTAAATTAACCTTTTTATTAGAGCTGGTCAAAAAAACAACTCCTACAGTCTGCCTGACCAGTTCTATTCAAGAAACTGGGAGCATGAGGTTTCCTAGTGGAAAATTTTGGATGAACACAAAAATATTTTCATTGGGAAATGCTGCCATGGGGACTCATGTGTGCCACGTGCTCCCAGTTTCTTGTATAGGCCTGACACCCTGGTCAGACAGACTGCATCTCTCTTGACACACCACAGTCCCCACCCCCTTTTTAGACATGAGAGGCAGTGCATTATGGGAGTCACTGTCCATACGGCACTATCAGAGAAGTAGTCTGGCTGGGAAGGCTGGCCCACAGAAAAGAAGGGGAACATTAACATTCCAAATTAGAAATGTTGGAAAGAAAGGAAGCATTGTGGCACAACAAGAAAAAATAAAGTTCTCCTCAGAAAACAAGTTTTATGCAAATTTTTATTTAGCCAAAAAAAACAATGTTCAATCAAAAATATGAAAAATTTGACCAGCTCTAATTTTGATATACTAAAAAATTTACTGACAGAAAAGCTGCCTGAAATAGTTGGGCATTTCTTGCTTTATATCCCTCATGAACTGCACCAATTGCCAAGACCCCTACAAAATGGGACTACAACAGATCTCACCCCTCCCTCGGAGGAGTCCTGTGACTAGACTCTGCATCAATACATCAACAAAGGGGGAAGTCTCCTGCTTTGTGCCACTTGCACATAGCAGGCATGGACAGGAAGGCAGTGGTTCTACAGAGGGAGGGCACGGTTTCCCCCTCTGTGTAGGCCCACCTATATACAAGGTAAGTCAAAATGTGACATGTAGGCAGTGGGCTGAGTAGTGACAGTGCAGGTTGCACCAGCACATGGCCTGGCAATTGTTGAGGGGGAACGGTTATGTTGACACCCGTAAATATTATTCCAACGGCAATTAGGATGATAGTTGGTAGAATGGTTTATATTTGTCTATATACCATACACTGAAATGTAAGTACCGCGTTTATACTCCAATTGATTTCTTTTATAATTATATGATAAAAATGAGAAAGTAAGCAATTATTCAGTAATGGTGTGCTGTGATACTTGTGTATTTTTATGTCTGATTTTTGTAGTAGTAGCAAGTAGTTTTTAAGTGAGGTGAAACTTGGGGTATGCAAGACAAATCAGACTCCTGAAAGTAGTCTGGAAAGTTTGAGAGCCACTGGTGTAGACTGTCCACCTATGGTGGAGATGACCCATTGCGCTGGGACCAGGGCAATCCATGGAGCTGTCTCCTATCCCATACCCACCAGTAGAAATTATGGAGAAACTTTATGCAGGCCACACACCTATTGGTAAGGCTCCTTACACTTTTTCCCACCCTCTGTGCACTGACATGAGTTCTAGCTACAGTCTGCCACTTGATGAGTCTCTGCATTCCTTCATGCCAGTCTGCAAATATGAATTTGTATGTGTGTGTTAAACATGAGGAACATACAAAAGAACAAAGGAATTGGCTTTTAAATATATTGGCTCTTAGAGAAACAAAATGGCTCTATCAATAGTTTGAACAGTATTATTGATACAAATCAGAACTGCACCAGTTCTACAAGAAATGACAGCCCAGTTAACTCACTGCTCCATCTACACAAACAACCTTTGGAAACAGCACAGCTTTTAGAAATATTAGTGCCAATTTCTCTTGATATTGCTTTCCACTTTAGAAGTTAATACTGTGCTGACGTGAATTCAGAAATGAGTAGGATGTCATCTCAGCTTGCTATAAAAGCGAGGTGAATGGTTTATATTGCTCCACAGACACATTATTCAAAGGCTTTGCAACCTATAAACAGGGGATGTTACTGCTGGTAGCTATTTTGTGACATCTTGGTGAAAGGAAATAACCCTTAGATCATCTAAGAAACACTTGGAATACATTAAAAAGAATGTGTGCATATGAAATATGCAGTAGAGGTAAAAGTATGCAAAAAATATCCTCATACATAATCAAATAATGTCTTGGGCCTATAAACAGGCTTGAACTGCCTAGAGTCTGGGATTTTAAATTGCTGGAAATGGTGCGGTGGTGAAAGCAGGTAGTAGTTTTAAAATGGCTCTCAAGTTAAACATTCTAAAATCCCTCCTATTTCCTTTATGTTGTTATGAATTATTCATCTGGACTGAGCAGCATGCAAACAACAATAAAACTACATCTGTATTTTTGTGACAACTGTTGACAAACGACAGCTGCTCTAAAGACAGAAAATATTTGCTTTGTATTGCCGTGCTGTACACCTTTCTCCTCTTCACAAGAAGCATTTCAGTCAATTTCGCATTCTTTCTAAGCATCTAAGATTTGGAGTGCATCATTGCTCACATGTAGATATGATGACTCATTGTGCTGGGACCAGGGCAATCCATGGAACTGTCTCCTATCCCATACTACAGTTTTATCTTAAACTAAATGGTCAAACTGACCACTTAGGATTTTCACAGCCAATGTACTTCACATTATAGCTTATTATACAAACAATTATGTGGTTGCAAACCTCTGGTACACCAAGAAGCTAGAATAAACGGACATGGATGCCATTGGCTCAGAGCCAGCTCATTAAAAGCAATGGTGTGAATAATATAACTATGTTACAGATTCAGCTCTTTGAAAAGCATTAGCCACCTAACAGTGCACCAAAGCAACATAATAAACATGGGGATCTTATGGCTGCACATTACTGCAACACATGTTGAAAAATTAATATTAATCAAACTCACTGAAACACCTACTAAAATATCTGTATTCTTTTGGTGTGCATGCTAAAATATTCTAAAGCACAGAGGAAAACTTATCACACATCAGTTGAAAACCCCTGGATTCAAGTGGATTTTTAGCCAACTTTTCATGGGTAAAGCAGAATACAGAGTATGAAGAGAGATGCTAGTGTGATTTAAAGGATTTTTAGGAGGTAGAAAGACTACCTGGGAAATGTGTTGCAAGCCATGGTACATATTTAGTTTAAATTAGTACCAGAGATTAAAATCACCTTCTAGTCCATAAAACTTCTTTTCCTTGTAATTTAAACCCATATTTCTTTTAGTTAGGTTCAGCCATGCATATCTTTAGTGATATTAAAATACTTAATATTTGTCTAGCATAGCGTCCAAAAATACATTGGGTAAATTAATAACAGAAAATGCAGTTTGCAACAACTTTGAAAGTGTCTCATGCCTTCCAGTGGTGAATGCTAGTAAGTTTTATTTTTTAAAAAAATTAAATTGTTTAAATTAGCATAATAAAATAAAAGACCAGCTAGCAGGGGGAACAGAAGCTCTGACAGCCTCAGGAGGTGAAAAAGGATCATTTAGAATTTGTTTCCTCCTCCTACCAGCCTAATTTGAGGATGCTGCTCTCTAGTTCCCCATAAGGGTTAAAGGGAAGAATTATGGGGCTTCTGACCAGTTGCCTGGTATATTTTGCATTTACCGTACTTGAAAGGAAGTCCACAGAGTGTCCAGAGATATATCAACTAGAGTTCCCCCTTGTACCACACTCATGTAATATGTTAACTGTGCTATGTAACTGCAGATATGTGAAAGAGAGCACAAGTGTTAGAATTCATGGGTGTTACTCCATGGGGAAAGTAAGCCACATTGATCCAAAAGTAAGTGCTGCCAAGCTGGATAGTCAGGGCCAAGCTGGATGGGAGAAAGCGGGGATTCTTTCTGCAATGTCGTTTTAGTTTTGGGGAAAGAGGATCCCAAGATAATGTGTTTTTATCACACAAGGATGATATACTTTCCAGTCTATTAGCATCCAGGGAGGATGTTAAACAACATCTGCTAAGGATTTTTTTTTTAAAATCAGCAGATCCAGATAATTTGCACACAGGGGTCCTAAAAGAACCAGCTGAAGACATCTCTGGCCTGCAGATGTCCATTTTTAATAAATTTTGGACTATCAGGGAAACTTCAGAAGACTGGAAGAATGCTAATGTTGTGCTAATATTCAAAAAGGGAAAATGGGATGACCTGGGTAAGTATTAGGCCAATTACCCTGTGTGACAAAGTTCCTCCTCTACCTTGGTGGGTCTTGCGCTTATTGGTGGATTTGCTTGCCTCCGAGATTCATGGCAGCCCTCAGTTTGGCAGTTTTCGTGAACCCACAGTCCAGGTCAACTCCTCCTCTGTCTGATCAGGAGTTGGAGGTTTGGGGGGAACCCGGGCCCGCCCTCTACTCCGGGTTCCAGCCCAGGGCCCTGTGGAATGCAGCTATCTAGAGTGTCTCCTGGAACAGCTGTGCAACAGCTACAACTTCCTGGGCTACTTCCCCGTGGCCTCCTCCCAACACCTTCTTTATCCTCACCATAGGACCTTTCTCCTGGTGTCTGATAATGCTTGTACTCCTCAGTCCTCCAACAGTGTACATTCTCACTCTCAGCTCCTAGTGCCTCTTGCTCCCAGCTCCTCACACACACACCACAAACTGAAGTGAGCTACTTTTTAAACCCTGATTAGCCTGCCTGTCTTAATTGATTCTGGCAGCTTCTTCATTGGCTGCAGGTGTTCCAATCAGCCTGTCTGCCTTAATTGTTTCCAGAAAGTTCCTGATTGTTTTGGAACCTTCCCTGTTATCGTACCCAGGGAAAAGGGACCTACTTAACCTGGGGCTAATATATCTGCCTTCTATCACTGTCCTGTAGCCAGAGGTTTGTCCTGGCAGAAGTCACAAGAATCAGAGACCTCCTGGACTATGACCGGGGAGACAGGCTGGATCCTCTGACGCTTGCTTAGCGCATGGGGCTCTCCAGACCTTGTACTCCCCAGTGTGTACTTCAGGAGGTGAGGGCTTCTTTGCTGCCTGCTGCTCGGGTTTACCTCGACTGGGTCCTGCACGAGGGTGCACCCCGCCCACCCTCCACCCCAGGCCCGCCGGACCTTTTCATCGGGCCCCTGCCCCGCGGACCCAAGCAACCCCATCACCCCTTCACTGTGAGCTGGCTGCACGAGATGCAGCTGGTCTGTTTCCAAACCGCGCCAAGGAAACATCTATACATGCTCGTGCTCCACACCCTTTATGACCTCACCCTCGTGTCCCGTCCCGATACAAAATGGTAGGACCTCCTGCCTCCTTTGGAGGGTGAGGAGCCCTTGTGGGCCAGCCTATACTCCACCATGGTCCCAAGGACTGCTGGGGATCAATTGGCGGCTCCTTCACAGAGCTGTGAGCACGGGCTTGTTCCTGGCGCGGTTCACCTCTATCCCAGACACCTGTCCCTTTTGCGGCGTGAAGGAAACCCTGACACACATATATCTGGAGTGTGCCAGGCTGCAGCCCCTATTCCGGCTCCTCACCAATATTTTATTACATTTTTCATTGCACTTCTCCCCTCACCTTCTTATTTATGCACTCCCTATCTGTGGCCCCACAAAGCCACGGGATCTCCTGGTCAACCTCCTCCTGGCCCTAGCTAAAATGGCCATCTATAAAACCAGAGTGAGGAGGTTGGCTGATGGAGTCTCCTGTGACTGTGGAGCCTATTTCCACTCCTCGGTCTGTTCACGTATCCAGGCAGAGTTCCTCTGGGCGGCGTCTACTGACTCCCTTGACACCTTTGAGGAGCAGTGGGCACTGTCCAGGGTTCTCTGCTCAGTGTCCCCATCCGATTCCCTTCGTTTAACCTTTTAACCACACTCCTGTCCCTGTTATTTCATTAAGTTGTCCCCGTATTTATTTGGTGTCCAGGTCCTGTGGATCCCCCTCTTAGGCTGGGGTGGAATCCTTTAGCAGTGGGCGGTCTTTACCCACCCAATTCCCAGATCCCAATAGGATCACTCTCCTGTAGCCACCTGGCCTGACCCTGTCACATCTGACATCAATCCCAGGTAAAATCATGGAAAGGCTGATAAGGGATTCAATTAATGAAAAATGAAAGGATATGAATATAATTAATGCCAGTCAAGATGATTTTATGGAAAATAGGTTTTTGTAGAAAACGGATTTCACTCTCTGATGAGATTACAAGTTTGGTTGATGAACGTAACTACCTAGATGTAATAGGCTTATGCTTTTATAATGTTTTTGATTTAGTACCAATGACATTCCAATTTTAAAAATGATCACTATTCAGTTTCAAAAAGTACACATTGAACGGATTAAGAACTGGGTAACTGACAGATGTCAAAAAGTGATTTTCAGTAGGGAATCATAGAATATCAGGGTTGGAAGGGACCTCAGGAGGTCATCTAGTCCAACCCCCTGCTCAAAAGCAGGACCCATCCCCAATTAAATCATCCCAGCCAGGGCTTTGTCAAGCCTGACCTTAAAAACTTCTAAGGAAGGAGATTCCACCACCTCCCTAGGCAACGCATTCCAGTGTTTCACCACCCTCCTAGTGAAAAAGTTTTTCCTAATATCCAACCTAAACCTCCCCCACTGCAACTTGAGACCATTACTCCTTGTCCTGTCCTCTTCCACCACTGAGAATAGTCTAGAACCATCCTCTCTGGACCCACCTCTAAGGTAGTTGAAAGCAGCTATCAAATCCCCCCTCATTCTTCTCTTCTGCAGGCTAAACAATCCCAGTTTCCTCAGCCTCTCCTCATAAGTCATGTGTTCCAGACCCCTAATCATTTGTGTTGCCCTCTGCTGGACTCTCTCCAATTTATCCACATCCTTCTTGTAGTGTGGGGCCCAAAACTGGACACAGTACTCCAGATGAGGCCTCACCAATGTCAAATAGAGGGGGACGATCACATCCCTCGATCTGCTGGCTATGCCCCTACTTATACATCCCAAAATGCCATTGGCCTTCTTGGCAACAAGGGCACACTGCTGACTCATATCCAGCTTCTCGTCCACTGTCACCCCTAGGTCCTTTTCCGAAGAACTGCTGCCGAGCCGTTCGGTCCCTAGTCTGTAGCTATGCATTGGGTTCTTCTGTCCTAAGTGCAGGACCCTGCACTTATCCTTATTGAACCTCATCAGATTTCTTTTGGCCCAATCCTCCAATTTGTCTAGGTCCCTCTGTATCCTATCCCTGACCTCCAGCATATCTACCACTCCTCCCAGTTTAGTATCATCCGCAAATATGCTGAGAGTGCAATCCACACCATCCTCCAGATCATTTATGAAGATATTGAACAAAACCTGCCACAGGACCGACCCCTGGGGCACTCCACTTGACACCGGCTGCCAACTAGACATGGAGCCATTGATCCACTACCCATTGAGCCCGACAATCTAGCCAACTTTCTACCCACCTTATAGTGCATTCATCCAGCCCGTACTTCTTTAACTTGCTGACAAGAATACTGTGGGAGACAGTGTCAAAAGCTTTGTTAAAGTCAAGATACAATACATCCACTGCTTTCCCTTCATCCACAGAACCAGTAATCTCATCATAGAAGGCGATTAGATTAGTCAGGCATGACCTTCCCTTGGTGAATCCATGCTAACTGTTCCTTATCACTTTCCTCTCATGTAAGTGCTTCAGGATTGATTCTTTGAGGACCTGCTCCATGATTTTTCCGGGGACTGAGGTGAGGCTGACTGGGTGAGGTGAGGTGAGGATCCTCCTTCTTTCCTTTTTTAAAGATGGGCACTACATTAGCCTTTTTCCAGTCATCCGGAACTTCCCGCGTTCGCCATGAGTTTTCAAAGACAATGGCCAATGGCTCTGCAATCACAGCCGCCAATTTCTTTAGCACTCTTGGATGCAACGCATCTGGCCCCATGGACTTGTGCATGTCCAGCTTTTCTAAATAGTCCCTAACCACCTCTTTCTCCACAGAGGGCTGGCCATCTACTCCCCATGCTGTGATGCCCAGTGCAGCAGTCTGGGAGCTGACCTTGTTAGTGAAGACAGAGGCAAAAAAAGCATTGAGTACATTAGCTTTTTCCACATCCTCTGTCACTAGGTTGCCTCCCTCATTCAGTAAGGGGCCCACACTTTCCTTGGCTTTCTTCTTGTTGCCAACATACCTGAAGAAACCCTTCTTGTTACTCTTAACATCTCTTGCTAGCTGCAGCTCCAGGTGCGATTTGGCCCTCCTGATTTCATTCCTACATGCCCGAGCAATATTTTTATACTCTTCCCTGGTCATATGTCCAACCTTCCACTTCTTGTAAGCTTCTTTTTTATGTTTAAGATCCGCTAGGATTTCACCGTTAAGCCAAGCTGGTCGCCTGCCATATTTACTATTCTTTCGACGCATCAGGATGGTTTGTCCCTGTATCCTCAACAGGGATTCCTTGAAATACAGCTAGCTCTCCTGGACTCCTTTCCCCTTCATGTTAGTCCCCCAGGGGATCCTACCCATCCGTTCCCTAAGGGAGTCGAAGTCTGCTTTCCTGAAGTCCAGGGTCAGTATCCTGCTGCTTGCCTTTCTTCCCTGCGTCAGGATCCTGAACTCAACCAACTCATGGTCACTGCCTCCCAGATTCCCATCCACTTTTGCTTCCCCCACTAATTCTTCTCGGTTTGTGAGCAGCAGGTCAAGAAAAGCTCCCACCCTAGTTGGCTCCTCTAGCACTTGCACCAGGAAATTGTCCCCTACATTTTCCAAAAACTTCCTGGATTGTCTATGCACCGCTGTATTGCTCTCCCAGCATATATCAGGAAAATTAAAGTCACCCATGAGAACCAGGGCATGCGATCTAGTAGCTTCTGCGAGTTGCCGGAAGAAAGCCTCATCCACCTGGTCCGGTGGTCTATAGCAGACTCCCACCACTACATCACTCTTGTTGCTCACACTTCTAAACTTAATCCAGAGACACTCAGGTTTTTCTGCAGTTTCGTACCGGAGCTCTGAGCAGTCATACTGCTCCCTTACATACAGTGCTACTCCCCCACTTTTTCTGCCCTGCCTGTCCTTCCTGAACAGTTTATAACCATTCATGATAGTACTCCAGTCATGTGAGTTATCCTACCAAGTCTCTGTTTTATTAAAATAAAAATTGGTTGTGTTCCCATGATACCATGATCTGCTTGCAAAAGGGGAAGAAAAATGTTTATTAGAGGTGAACAGAGCTTCTTGAT
Source organism: Lepidochelys olivacea (assembly GCF_965140295.1). Classification (NCBI taxonomy): domain Eukaryota; kingdom Metazoa; phylum Chordata; order Testudines; family Cheloniidae; genus Lepidochelys; species Lepidochelys olivacea. The sequence goes on along the minus strand of NC_140412.1, from coordinate 139,416,634 downwards.
TTTAGTTTCCCTTACATTTTTGGCTAAATATGTTTTTTTTATTTTGGGGGTGGGGGTGGGGAACCCAGTCAAACATTTTATTTATTTAAAAAGAAACCCAACAGAAGTTTTAATTAAAGATACTCAAATATGTTCACCTCAAGTCTTAAGATGTTAACCTCAAGTACCTGTCCATGCATTTTTATATTAATTCATACATAAAGTAAATACACTTAGTTTTCCTCTGAAAATAGCAATTAGCTGTTGGGCTTCCATTTTCCTTTAAAACTAAATTTAAGGGCTATGCAGTTAGAGCTCTGTATATTAGAGTTATCCTGTTATAAATCACTCATGAGTATAAATGTGTTCACAATGAATGACAGACAAGTGTACTTGGGAAGTTGAATGCAACTTAATTGCTAAAAAAGCTGTCGTCACTAAACTTCTCTTGAGTGCTCCTAAACTATAAATCTCATTTATATAGAGAGCTCTCCCAAACCCAATTTTCATTTAATCATCTTTGGATTGGACTTTATTTACTTTCTAGCTTAGTTAATGAAGGGAAAGAGTTCCCAAGTCCAGTTGAAGGGCACAATTGTGCACCAACAACCTGTGTTAGTCATTGTATCTCTCCAGAGTAGCACTACTTATCTGTCACAGAGAAGCCACAGCGAACAGCATTTTAGAGCTACAGCTCCCATTTTAGTTTTCCCTTTTAACAAAATATTCAGTCTGACAAGTTTCAACATTCATGTAGGATACTAACATTCAGTACTAAACCAACACTAGTACCAAAAATATGTCCTCACTATTTAATGGCCGTTTGAATGCCATTCCAGTTTCAGAATTGGAAATGAGTTTGGAAAAAGTCACTCTATTAAGATTCTCACAAAGGTCTGGCACACAAGCTTTGGGAACATAGTAGTTGCCTACATTCTGGAATGAGTTTCTACAATTGGCCAATTTCAGTGTTACTTTGACATAACCTCATATCTTCCATTCCATCTTGAGCAATCAGTTTATTATATTCAGAATGCAAGTTACTACAGTAAAACAATCTCCCACTAGCATCTTGGAACAAAATGTCTAGCATATAGGGTCAATATCAGTTTGAACAGGCTACATTTGAAATAATTGCTTTTGCATGATCCAATGAACTGTAGTTACTTATAAGACACCCTTCCCCTTATCCTCCCTCGTTCCCATTGCTATAATATCTGAATGCCAGAGCACCTGTATGACTAAACACTTTCCAAAACTGCATGTCAAGTAGTTCTCACTCAGTGGAAACTATGAAGTCATATTATTGACGAAGCGTTGGTCGTTATTCACGTGTCTTACACGTACAGCCTGCATAAAGATCAGCTGTTAATTAACTTGTATATTGTGTACAAAAAACACTGCAAGATGCCAAGGGTAAAGCTAATTTTTTATCTTTCAGTCCAATATTTATAGCCATCGAATTAGTGTCACACTGGTGTAATATTTAAAGTTGTTGTAACATTGAATCAGTTATGTTTCATAAACATCTTATATTTCTGTTGTTTACGATCAGTTACTGAAAGTTTTTCAATTTTTTAGATGGTTTAATTTCCAGAGGGTAATCTGTTTTGGTTTCCTTTGTGAAGTCTATAGTATATTCCCCAAGGTTGAGATGAATGTTTTATGATTGCTATGAAAAGTTCTATGTAGATCTAATTATTTTTTCAAAGTGAACTTTGAAACTTCAGGGGGAAGCAGAGCTCAGTGGTTTCAGCATTAGCCTGCTAAACCCAGGGTCGTGAGTTCAATCCTTGAGGGGGCTGTTTAGGGATCTGGGCCAAAAATTGGGGATTGGTCCTGCTTTAAGCAGGGGGTTGGACTTGATGACCTCCTGAGGTCCCTTCCAACCCTGGTATTCTATGAACTCCCATTTGGGGAAAGGTACATATTACTAATGTAAATGGCAGTATTACTGTATACCTACTGTATCATCTGCCTTCAACTTAATGTAATATTTCATGAAGTGGTTTTGATTTTTTTAAATTTTGACTGCAGTTTTCAAAATGATGTGCATATGTCAGTAATTTCTCCATTCTTTTCAAGAGACAATATTTATTTTATTTCTTCAAAATGATAACAGGTGTGGGTGACATTTGGTACACATGTCATAATTCACTGGTCTTCCATTCTTATATGTCCACACCAAAAAAGACTTTGAAACCAAAACAGTGGTGATGGACTTGGTTGCTGGGTTTGGCTTCAAATATTCTCATTTGTGATCTTGTCCTGCCATTTAATATGACCATTGGATGGAGACTGAAAATCAAAAATGTCAATCTTCATTTTTCTCAGCACTCATGTTTTACCTCCATTCTACAGAGTTGGTATAGGTATGGATCTATATATATAGGTATGGATCAGCAGCTTTGTATCAAGCTTAATGTCATGACATCCCCACAGAGACTGCTGAAGGACTTAGCACATTATGCTGCCATGTTTCATCTAAGTATCCACAGCTTTTGACTGTTTCCAGTACTGTCTGACAGTTGACAAGTATTTGTTAGCTACCACCTTCTTGATGTCCCAATCTGGACAGGTTAATATTGAGTTGGTTGTAATCTGGAGTTGGAGGTTGCTTGACGTTAATGGCCAAGAACTTAGTTTAATCCAAATTAATAACCTGCTCAATGTGCGCTGCTTCTTGCCTGACCAGATCTGCCATTGGCTGCACTGATTTAGCAAAGCGAGCCAACAGTAGTCATACACGTATTAGAGATCCTGAGTAGAATGGTATTCCGCTCAGCACCGCTGACAGCTGCATCCTCAAGCTTATCAACCAGTTAAATATGTATATTAAACAATGGTGACAGACACAGCCTTACCGAACTCTCATGGAGATAGGAAAACATGCCCAGGATCTGACACTAATTCAAACTGGTTTTTGTTCTCCTATCAATGACACTATCTTCTCAGGGAGGCCCAGTCACACCATGAGATCCCACGAACTTGCTCACTGCACTCTCTAGTCTAGCCAGCTAAAGAATACAGCTGAACACAAAGGTGCAAGTGCTAAATTCAACTGAACACACTGTGGCCCCAATGGGATCACTAGAAATGACTATGGTGGACTTGACAGGCCTCGTGATCATTAGTTGCTAGTCCTGTGTGGTTACAGGGGAAGAGGAGGGCAAAAAAGAGTAGTGTGTTGAAGAGCTTTCCTTTCTTGTACCACTGCCCATGGGCCAGTCACAATGAAGCTAAGAAACAGAGCCACCACTCATGAAGAGCTACTGCTAGTGCTAGCCTTTCTTCTACTCTTCTCTATCATCCACCAGAACTGGCCGGGAGCAAGGGAACACACTGCTGCTCTTTGTCTTGTCATGAGAGCTGCATTTCTGCAAAATCTGCTACCATCACTAGTTCAAGCTGAATCAGTGTCACAGGAACATTAAAGTTTTGACTCTTCTTCCTCCTATTAGATAATAAAATAATTTGAGATATTCCTCACCCCAATTATGGGCCCAGTGGGCAGTGTCGGTACTAATGTTAGAAACACTATAGCAGGGCCATCAGTAGAATTTAGCAGTGCGTGCTCTGACTGACCTTTAGGCTTAGATCCTGCTGTTTCAATGTCTCCAACTCTTTATTAAGGGGTGATTTGAGATGCTCAACAGTTTTTCCTTTTCTTTCAGCTGAATGATAGATCTCCCTAATCCTCCTCCTTTCACTGGTTTTTGTTTGTTTTTTAATGCCTAGCTTTGGTTCCACCTTAGAGTTTAAGGGACAAAACTCTGCTGTAACTCAATTACACTTTATCTAAAACCACATCCACATTAGACAGTTTTACCAGTAGCCTGTCTGCAGGCGCACAGCTGCATGTATTGAAATTTTGCTAGAAGACTTGGGTCCCAATCTTTCCCAGAAATACAGAGAAGTGTGCAAGTATTACCTGCAGTGAAAGATCCACAAAAAAACAGCCTCATATTGTGTACCATCATCCCCTGTAAGTAGCACAGTAAGCTTTATGCACAAGCAATACCTAAGAGGCTTTATAGACCAGTATCTTGTGCTTATAAGTCAGTGAAAAAGACCTGTGGCCATCATACAAAGCACCAACACACCAGAGTTGAAAGGTGTGATAACTTCTGGTAAATAGTTCAGTGTAACAGAACTTTTATGGAAACAAAGTTGTCAGAATCCTCCATGGAGGATGAATATCAAAATATCAAGTGGGAGTAAAATAATGAAAGTCGCTAGATGCCATTAATGTTCAGACCAGAGACAGAAGGGCTCAAGAGTCAATGACGACACAGCAAGAGCCAGTTTCCAGTGACTGAAACCAAGAGCCCACACTTTTTATTTGTCATGCAGCCCCTGTCCTCCAGGCTGCACTGTGTGTTTGCCTGGCATTTCCATTGGAAGCACTCATCAAGTTGGAGCACCAAATGCCCACATTTAAAGCTGCCTCTCTCAGGTTTAATTCACATCTTTTTGCCTGTGGTACATTTATGTTATGGTTGACTTATATGCTACTCTTGATCTTGTGTTCAAGTCCACTCTCTGCTACTTTTCAGTGGCCGAGACCCAGTGTTGAATGGGCACTATAAATTAACGCTGTTAATGCTTCTGCCCTAGAGGAGCAGAGGGGTGGGCTTTCTTTCATACCATTTCTTACATTTTGTATGGAAGATGTGTTGATCACATGCTTCTCCACTACTGCATCTCATACACAAGGTGGCATGGTGGAGTTCCTTGATTTTTAACATCTGGCTTCAGGCAGCCAATTCTGATTTACAAACACACACATATACACACACACACACACACACTCTTCTTCTTCACCCCCCACCCCCAAAAAGCATATACATGAGCACTCTCAACAGGATAAAAAGACTTCCCATTGAATTCACAGTTCAGAATAAATGTCATGCTTCTCACATCATGCTCTTCACCTCAGTTTTCTAGCCAAGTAGTAGTATTCAGGTCTGAAAACACTTAACCTTCACTAATGGTGTGAGAAAGTGACAAATACTCCACTGGGGAAGGGCAGGTAATTTTGAAAATTTTACCCTTAATCTAATCTAGGAACTTAAATTCAATTTTCCAAATGCCTTCAGCCACTTAGGCATCTAAGTGAATTCATTTTGTTAAAAGTAAGCAAGTATGTTCTTTGAACAGCTCTTCATTTACTTATTAGCCTGAATATAAATTGTTTACAGTCATGTCATGTGATACCTATTACATTGGCATGAATTAACATTTAAAAACTGTTTACTTTTGAGCATGTTTTTAAACAACCTGTTTTCCTACCAGTGCAACACTTCTAGAAATATATGTGTCTGTCCTTAAAAAGCATAATCATCACTTAAAGCCCCTGCATAGGAAACTGATTTGCTAGATTAACATAGAATATATAAATTGTGTGTTTTCATTTTATTTTTCTGTCCTTCCTGAGAATTCCTACACTTTTGTACTGATGACCTTAATCTAGGACAATTGTGAGGAACATATCAAAAGAGATGATCATTTTCTTGGTGAGCAATCATTTCAAGAAACAAGACACTTACATTTGCTATTTCAGGACACAGTTCCACTAAAAGGGCATTAAAGAAATTAATATGGTCAAAGGTCCAAAATCAACCTTCACCTTTCAAATATTGTGTTGACATATGCAACTTAAAATATGAACACTACAAGAATAAGGGTTTAGAAAGCATGTAAGGAGTCAAAAGCTGCAACATGGATATTCGTTTTAGGAAAAAACATTTGATTAGTAAAATAACTATGGGTACATTTATACTAGTGACTATACATATGTCCATGAGCCTGATTGAGCCATAAGCCCCTTATTGTCCACATCATAACCCCAGAACCATATGTCTGAAAGCCAAGTAGAGGAGTGAGGAAGCTAGCATACCTGTATGGGTAAGTACATGCTTCATGCAAAGTGCAGTGTGGATGAGGGTAAAGGGTATGTACCAGATCTCGCATTGCGGTAGTCATCCACCCTCATTGCCACAATGAAATGAGCCCTTTCTGCCTGACCCTTACTCAAGCTAATAAAGGTCCCTGTCTCCCCATTTTCACAGATAGTAGCAATGCTCACCATATCAGAACAGTTTTCCACTGCATTTTTTACCGATCAGTACAGGTGTCAATGGTTCAAAGTCTGAGAGCAGCCGTTTGGCCTGCCAAACACATGCAGATGCTGATCAATGTGTGCTCAGAGTACAATGTCCTCCATGCCTTCTCCCAGAGCGGCAGAAACATTCACCTGTACTGGGAAATTTCAGGAAGGCTGGAGCAAGTGAACTATCACCGTGCCTTAGTGTGTCACAGCAGAGAATATCAACTTCAGGATAAACTGCTGAGAAATAGGGCAGACTTACCCCCAAACAGGTGGTTATTCCATCATAAGATATACAAAGCCAGTAACAGAAGTAAACTTCTTTCTCACCACACTGGTTAGCAAGAAGTCAAAAGTGCAGTGTCCTTAGGCATTCCAGTCCTTGCTTCATCACCCAGACACTGGACTCTATGACGAGTGGTCACTGAAAACCAATTTCATCACATATAGGGTCCTCTAATCCCAAGAGATCAGCCACATAGCCAGTATATATAACTCAGTTCTTACCCAATAATTATGCTGTTGCCAATAATTTAGTATCTACTATCTAAAGGTTTATTTAGAAGAGAAAAAGAGGAGAGAATTAAAATGGTCAAAAAATCATACATATTGGATCAGGTTTGTAGCAGTTAAGTGTTTGTGAGAGTTAAGTGTTTAATGGGTCATCAGCTTGAAAGGTCCGTTCACAATGTGCTGGCTAGACTGGAAGTATCTACCTTGTGGTGTTACCCCAGAAGCAAACACATTTGAAATACTGGTACATAGTCAATAGTCATCAATTTAGATACAAAGATGATAGTGCATACAAACAAGATGATCATATTTGATAGATTGTAACTTTTCCATTGATACCTTACATGACATATGCTGTACAAGATTTGTTGGAATTACCTCACAGTGAAAATATTAATGATATAAGTGGTCATGTTTCAATCATACAGTATCACATGGGCATTTACCATGTCCAGCCGAGTGCCAAAAATCAACAGTCACTCCAGTATTGTTTTACACTCCTTCTATGGGGAGCTGGACCAAGCACTGTCAAAGGCTCCCAGTACAGGACCCGAAGTGGCTCATGATCCTCTTCTCAACTCTGCCAGATTCATTGTCTGATGGGAGGAAAAGGGCCTCTTTGCCCAGGCAGCAGGGACTATGGAGGGTGCCCAGAAAGACTCAGAAGATGAGGAGCATGTGATTCTGCCCCTCTAACCAAAGAAGCTGGTTCACAAAGCTCCCCCAATGAACACAAGGGGGACCCCAGGTCACAGAATAAACCAGTGTGGATAGTATAATACATTCAGTTAATGTAACTTCCCAACACTTATGTTAATACTGTGCCTAATATATGTTTCAGAGTAGCAGCTGTGTTAGTGTGTATCTGCAAAAAGAAAAGGAGTACTTGTGGTACCTTAGAGACTAACAAATTTATTTGAGCATAAGCTTTCGTGAGCTACAGCTCACTTCATCGGATGCATTCAGTGGAAAATACAGTGGGGAGATTTTATATACACAGAGAACATGAAACAATGGGTGTTACCATACACACTGTAACTAGAATGATCAGGAAAGGTGAGCTATTACCAGCAGAAGAGCGGGGGTTAATATAGAAAATATGCGATGGCTAACAACTACAGTAACAAATGGTAACAAGCTGAAGTACTAAGCTGCAAAAGGAGAAGGTATACAGATGCTATTTACAAGCAAACAACTTACTCTCTGGCTTTTAAAGAAGACCTATTTTTCCTGTGGAAAAGAATGGATGGGCTTAAAATAAGAAAAGGTGCTGACTTACAGAGACAACGAAGACAAATGGCAAAGTAGATATGCACAGAAGAAATTGGGGATATTAAAGATTTAGGTTTGTGCTGTGTAAGTTGCAAGAAAAGTGGAAACAGCAAAAAAAATATAAGGCAATGGATATCAGAAAGGAAAAGATAAAGTGACTAGGAAGAGAAAAGAAATGTTGAAGAGGCAGCAAAACTAATGATTAGTAAGCATGGCACAGCAAGTGAAAAATGACTTCAAAAATCCATTCTTATTTCAAATATGGACAGAGTCATGTAGCCTAACAAGTCATGCTATAGTGGGTGAATGAATTGGTGAATAGAACACATTCCCAAATTGCTTAATAGAACTAACCCTGAAATTGAAAGCATGGGGGTTGAGTGACTGTAAATGATAACAGAATCATCCAATAGATTTCAGATTAAAAGTACACCTTTTATACCAAAGAGGGTTAAAGGACACTAGAGTGGGTAGAATAATTGCAGGGATGCTATATACAATACTGAACTGGAAACAGTCCACTGCCTTTAAGTGTGTATGCTGTAGCTATGTTCCTTAAATAAAGTAAGGGAGGCAATTTGAAGAATTACCTTTGCTGGAGTTGGGCTGAATTGCCTTAGATGAGATGTTACTCAAAGTTTGTGCTTCCTTTCTTTACCTAGGTTGTTTATTTCTACACATAAAAATAAATTTAAGAGGCTTCACACCTGAAAGTGTTCTTCAATCTATAAAGTGTGTTAAGATGCCAAAGAACACACATGCAGGTAATGTTAATAGGGCAACTCCTGAAAGTCTTACTCAGTTCTTCTTTACTCAGACGTCCCACTGAAATCACAGGGGAATATGGATGAGCCACATGCTCTGCTGCACTGTGTTGTACGGCAGCCAGAGCCGGCTCTAGGCACCTGCCAGGGGCGGCAAATCAGGAGGGGCGGCACTTCAGCCGTTCTTGGGATGGCACTTTCCTCAGCGGCAGCTTTTTCATTTTCCCTTCCTCCTCGGCAGCACTTTGGTTTATTTTTTCTTCTTCGGCAGCCGCTTTTTTTGTTTGGGTTTTTTTTTTTTTTTTGCTTTGCTGCTTGGGGCAGCAAAAAAGGTAGAGCCGGCCCTGACGGCAGCACAACACTTCTCCCTCTCAATTGTGTGCAAAAGCACCTTCGGGAAGAATTATACAGTTTACCTCCTTAATCCACCAGGTTGACTGTTAATCCACCAGTAAGTTGTGGTAGGGCTTGGGTGTAGTGTGATGGCAGAATACTATCCTCAACTCAGTGCCTTTTCAGCAGGTTCAGCTGTAACAGTGGCAAACGTTTCTGGGCAGGGAGTCCTGTTTAAAACTGTTAGAGAGACATTATAGGCCCCAGTTAAACTGAAAAGATGGAAAATTTGGAGGTTAGTATCCCTAATATGGAAACTACGCAACTCTACTCCAAACTATTTATTGACATACATGTAAGTTATATGGAACATTGTGTCTGGGTGCAGTGTCTTTTACAAGCATGCTGGGGATCCACTTGGCTCTTACCATTAGTGTAGAAAAGCCCTCGCAGGTGAGGTGCTAGTAGGCGAGCACACTGCTTAACAATTGTTTCCATGAACATTTGGGTTAGTAAAATGATATAATGACAGTTCACAGAAAGCAAACGTAGTCACGTTATTTTTTAAAAAAAATTCTATGTTTGCACTAAGTGTAATTTAATACACACGGAGCGGCAACCAAAGTCTGTATTCTCGCTACCACTTTCTTTCAGATGTTTGCTAGAGGTGAGGTGATTGCATGGGACAACATGTTATTTTCAGTTGTATTTATTTAGTTTTATTCATGTATAGTATCTTACTGTGGAATAGCCTCTCAGGAAGAGCAGGAACCCTATGACTTCAGGTGCTTGAAATTCGACTAGATGAAGTGACTGTAATGTCACTTATCAGAGGGGAAGCCATGTTAGTCTGGATCTGTGAAAGTGGCAGAGAGTCCAGTGGCACCTTATAGACTAACAGATGTATTGGAGCATAAGCTTTTGTAGGTGAATACCCACTTCGTCAGATGCATATAGTGGAAATTTCCAGAGGCAGGTATAAATATGCAAGCAAGAATCAGGCTAGGGATAACCAGGTTAGTCCAATCAGGGAGGATGAGGCCCTCTTCTAGCAGTTGAGGTGTGAACACCAAGGGAGGAGAAACTAAAAGGTGCTATTATGGATAGTCTTACAATTTCTGTTTAACTGGATGTGTAAGGATTCAGATCTTGGACAAATGCTAGTTAGAACCAGTTTTACTGGCAATCTGCTCACTGGCTAAAAGGAACTTCTCTACAATGTTCAACACTGGAATAATCTCTTTAGGTAGAGAAGCTGCCTACTGGTTAAACCCAAAACAAGCAAAACATTATGTGGCCTCAAAAACATTACAGCAATTAATAATATTTTTTTTGGAAATTCTCAGAACTTGTCTATACAAATATATATTTCATGGCAAGATGGGGTGTAAATCTATCCTATGCTAGTCTGCACTCTAAAATACAACCTGTATCTCTATATAGCTAGCTCTATCTACCAGAGTCATTCCATGAAATCAGAGTAGTTTAGTGTATGTGACATTCCAGTTCATTTCCTTGAAGGAGTTATGACATTGCAGATTCTGGATATGACATCTCTATTATGATTTAAGCAGGAAAAGCAAGCTCGTTTGAAAGTGATTTTATATGCTTATTCCTGCTCACCTATGTATACACACAACCACAATCAGCATAATAATGAAAATCAGATGCTGTTGTGAACTGCTGGAAGCTAGTTTAGTACAAGTTTTACTGCATGCAAAAGGCTACTGAAGCTGTGTTAATAAGGGCTGGGATTTTCTAAGGATATGTCTACATTGCAACTGAGAATGAGCATCCCAAGTCCAGGCAGACAGACTTGTTACCTCAGATCAACCTAGTGCGCTAAAAATAGCAGTGTGGACATTGTGGCTCCAGCAAAAACTTGGGCTATGCATCTGTGCTCAGACTCAGGGGGCCTGAGCTGCCACCTAAGCCACAGGCTGACTACCTGGACTGCAGTGTAGACATTCCCTAAGGGGTCTGAAGGTGTCAGCTGCTCAAAACCAAACTGCTCTGACAACACAATATCACAGAATAAGCTGCTTTGGCTTTCGAGAATTGCCAAACTACTTTTTTATAATAGTGAAACCGAACCAAAAATGTTTACTAAATGGGTGAAAGCTCCGGGATGTGTGGTGGCCATCTTTGCCAAGGACAAGAAGGTTTAACAGAAAGCTTGAGGCAGTCATCTTTGTGAGCAGTGCACAGACAGACAGAAGTCAAAGAAACTTCTCATAGAAGATTTTTCATGAAGAATATGGAACCAAGCTCAAAGTAAGCAGCAGTGAGGAGGCTACATAGCTTTAAAAATCATGTGAAATAAACCAATAGAACTAAAAAAATAGTGTGGTGTTTACTTTGCCTGAACTCCCAGCACTTAACATCTAGGAGAACAGAGCTCAGCAATGGCAGGAGTGGACGCAGATTCACAGTCTTTTGGATTCACTTGGTATTTTAAGACCAAATGGACAAGTTGCATTGTGCTATGCTACATGGTTCAGGAAGGAAGGGACATGTATTTAACATCCATCGCAATACCTGGAAGAGCTATAGATCCTCTTTGAAAGAAACACAGATGTGATCACTCAGAGCACTGTGAGGTGGGGGCTGCGTGAGACTGTGGTATATGAAACATTGCTTTCAAAGCTAACGTCACAAGAACTAGGCAAGACATTGACTAATTTCACATCAGACCATGTGTTACAGTTCTCAAATACTGGTTTGCCAATCCAAATGGGCAGGAACAAGATTCAGAATTGTAATACGTTATTACCTAGTCAACTAAACTTCAGAGAAAGGCTCTCAGTGAGGGCGTTTGTGTTGCCCAAGCTCTTGGATGCTGAACAGGTTGTAGCAACGACAAAGTCCCTTTGCATAGAAGTTAAGAACAAACTGCATTTAACTGGTTCACATCAGCATTTTAGCAGCCCAAGTAAAATTGTGTCTCAAAACACTTGAAGAAAGGCCAATGGATCACACTCCTGTCTAGGAAAATATTCTTCAGGCCCAGCAGCTGGAAAGGAGTTTAGTGAATTTGGGCAGAAAAGCCACTTTAATGAACATGCTTTTCTGCCAGGATGCAATTTACAACAGGAAAAGAGTATTCCCTATTCTGGAGAAGGCCAGCATACAACAAAAACATGCAAGAATATCAAATTAGGCAGTTGCTATAAAGGATACCAATATTGACAGGAAGGAAGCTGGAAACACTTGCTAAGCCTGAGTTCCTTGCTTTCCTGCCACGTTGTCTCTGAAGAGGTTGACTAGAACAATGGCTCTCAACCTTTCCAGATTACTGTACCTCTTTCAGGAGTCTGATTTGTCTTGTGTACCCCAAGTTTCACCTCATTTAAAAACTACTTGCTTAAAAAAAATCAGACATAAAAATACAGAAGTGTCATAGCACACTATTACTGAAAAATTGCTTACTTTCTCATTTTTACCATATCATTATAAAATAAATTGATTGGAATATAAATATTGTACTTACATTTCAGTGTATAGTATATAGAGCAGTATAAACAAGTCATTGTCTGTGTGAAATTTTAGTTTGTACTGACTTCACTAGTGCTTTTTTATGTAGCCTGTTGTAAAACTAAGCAAATATCTAGGTGAGTTCATGTACCCCCTGGAAGACCTCTGTATATCCCCTGGTTGAGAACCAATGAACTAGAAGATCAGATGCCTGCAGCTTATATGGAGCTCCAAGGGAGCAGGTATAAGCAACTGGGGTGGGCTCAGGTGGTCAGACAAGAACTCCCAGAGCTAGACGTAGTGACTGGCTCCACCCTCCCCAGGTGGCATGGGGAGACATGGGACCTAGCAATTAGATTCATAGATTATCAGTGTTGGAAGGGACTTCAGGAGGTCATCTAGTCCACACCCCCGCTCAAAGCAGGACCAATCTCCCATTTTTGTCCCAGATCCCTAAATGGCCCCCTCAAGGATTGAACTCACAACCCTGGGTTTAGCAGGCCAATGCTCAAACCACTTAGACATGTGACCAAATAGGGATTTACTGGGCCAGGTTTTAATAATGGCTACTGAAGACTGTCTGCAGGGCTGTAACTCAGTTAATGCTTAATAAGGACCCACTTAGAGTAGTGTAAGTTTGTTAGTCCTCGGTGGGTTTACAAGGTTGTGTCTCTTTAAAAAGGCACCATATTGTGGTAAGCAAAGAATACCAGCACGGCTGTAGAGCTCAGTATTTTTTGCACTAAACTAACACATTGTAGTTGTAGCTCTGTTAATTAAGCCATATGAAGTCTGTACCTGCATATGCCTAGCTTTCCTTTCTAATAGGCAGTGCAATCGCAATGATCAGAAATGTAAATAAAGAGTAAGATGACGGCTTTGTGGTTTCGGGGACACACAACATTTTTAACACTGCTGTAACTGTGGCAGGGGTTCTGTATGTCAAATAAATGTATTAAATCATCCTGAAAGTTGATAAGTCTGAGAAGGGGGAAAAAAAACAAAGCAAAAAAAGACAGTTTTTCAAATAGCTTTCATAATTCCTACAACATCAAACTCAGTTATCTGTTCAACAGAACTGATGCAAGCTAAGTATTCTCTCTGGGGACAAAAGATGACCTACACATGCTTGCAGAAATATTAGAGACATTACAATTTTGTGATAGGAAAAATTGAAACCAGCTGCTTGTGCAGTGACCACTGGGAAAAGGATAGCGTTCATACTGTCTACATATTTTGCAGCAGAATCTCATTAACAAGCAATACATGTTCCTGTGCCTCTGAGTTCAACAATAAACATGAGCCAACATGTGACAAATCACAAGGGGTCAGAGAATGACTTTGGGACAGCTGAAGCAATTCCAAGGTGCTACTTCAGGACAGTATTTTTACAATTGGTTACTAAGCACTTCAAAGAAAGACAGCTATAGTTTTAAAAGTAACACTGAGCATATTAATTGATTCTACACTAGTTCCTGCATATTTTCTAGTGTTTTCATTTCCAATCTACCAATCAAACAAATAACAGAAAATTAAAGAGATGCAAGAGAGGGAAAGTATTTAACTCTTGGGAAGAGCCATATAGTAAACTGCTTGCGCCCAATACATTGATGATGGAAGGCATTAGTACATTTTAACTTTTCAACTGTGGTGCTATTCAAACAGAACAAGACATTGGTGGCACAAAAAAAGGAAAAGCTATGATAAATTGCATGTGTTTGTGTGGGCCAGGGAAGGATAGAGACTAGGAAGAAGTGGAAGGAGTCAGTCTGCTCTCTGAGGGAACACAGACACAGGACTTGGGCACAGATTTAGCACCAGGTGGTTAGAGGCAGTTGACAAAACATCGGCAGTGGACTCCGTGGCAGAGTTGAGGCAGGAGGCCGTGACAGTGAGATTTGTGGGGAGGAGCAGCAGCAGAGTGTCTACCCTCCCTCCAAATGCATACATTATGGGTTTTTTGCTTAACAGGATGCCCAATGCCCTCACAACCCAGAAGATTAATGTCTGTCCCTAGGTTAATACACATTGGTACCAAAAAGTGTATGAACAGACTCCTGAGTTACAATTTCTAATTATACAGATTTCATAGCAAATGAAGAAAAAATAAGTATGGACTTCAGCAAGATGCTTATTTTTGAAAAGTTAGAGCAGGCTGAGAAGATGAAATTGATAAACCCTTAATAAATTGTGGAAATCGTTGCCTTTTGTCATCCAGCTCTTTAGTAGTCTCCTGTTCTCATGAGGCTTTCTGCACACCGGGCTAGCTATTGTTTTCAAAAGCCAAACTGGCATATGCAGGCAGGTTCGAAGTGAGGCCTCAAAAAAGCACAGATGCTGAATGCCCACATGCCGCACTTACTCTGGGAAGGAGCATCAGAATGCTAACCCAACTCACTGCCTCCTTCGTCTGTGCCTCTATCTCTTTTCTTCCTTTCTCCAACACTCACTGGCCTCCCCTTTAACAGTATCATGAGATATCTAATGGTCACAAGAGATCAGGATCTCTGTTTTATATCCCGTCCACCTCTGACAGCATGCTGTCCTTCATAACATGCCGGGGCATTAGCTCAGCACACAGAGTTGTGAGTGTCACCCACTTGGGCACCTGGACAATACTGGTCTTTCAATGTCTCTGACCATAATACTGATCCTGCTGAATTCTGTTTGTGAAAATTGACAGGATCACAAGCAGAAGATAAACTTTTGAGACCATTGTTTAAAGTGTTTCCTTCTGTTCTAATCAGTGCCTAAGGCTTTGTCTACACTACCGCAGTAAGTTGACCTAAGTTATGCAACTCCAGCTATGTAAATAATGTAGTTGGAGTCGACATACGCAGTGTCCACACCATACTGGGTCAATGGGAGATACTCTTATCATTCCGGGTGGAGTACCAGTGTTGACTGGAGAGCACTCTGCCATCAGTGTAGCGAGTCTTCGCTAGACCCATTAAATCAATCCCTGGTGCATCGATCACCGGAGCATCGAGCTGGTAGACATCGCCTAAGGTAAGAGTTTTAGGCTTTCTGGTGGGAATAAAACCTCCATAAACAGTGTTGGCTGTATCAACCATCCAGCATCCTCATGGTTTTATTTCTCTGGTTGCTAATAAAAAGGAATGAGATGAAGTAGGATTCTTTGGTGCTTTAATTTTTTGTTGAAGTACTCTGGAACTTCTAAAAGATAGATTTCAAATGGGTGGATTTTATTTTTAAGTAGACCCATACATAATTGCACAGCCTCGCCTAATTCATGTTATCTGCTCCAGTTATTTATAAGCCCCTAATTGCTATGAACCAATGTGGGCTTGATCCCAAAATACTTAATATCTATAGTGCAGACTTGTCAGTCATACTACAATGGAATTAATACACATTTGTTTCTGGCAAGTCAATTTTTCACTTCATTTCACCCAGATAACAAAGTTATGCCACACAGAAACACATGGAAGTACTGGTGACTGGTGGATGAGTTGCTTGATAAAGTAATAAGTTGTGTGCAGCAACCAGAGATTTTTTTGTCTGCATTAGGCTATTTCTACACTCTCACTTTTGTCAGTAAAATTTGGTCAGTCAGGGAGGAAAAAACCACATAAAATAACAAGTTACACAGACAGATGTGCTGGTGTGGCCAGTGCTACATCGGCGGGAGACACTGCTTGTTGGGGCTGGCTTAATTATGCCACAGGGAGAGTTCTCTCCTGTTGGCACAGAGATGCTATATGGGAGACCTTACAGTGGCGCAGCTCCATTCCTACAGCTGTACAGCTGTAAGCTCTCTGTTGTAGACATAGCCTTAGGATCTTTCCCCCCTTTGGGGAGGAGGCTGTTGATCATGCAGTCCAGATGTCAAGCCAATAATCTGACCCAGACAGAGCACATAGGGCAGTGGTGGGAAACCTGTGGCCCGTGGGCCACATGCAGCCCATCAAGGCAATCTGATTGCATGCTGCGAGAGATTTTGCTGACATTGACCATCCACAGGAATGGCCCCCCACAGCTCCCAGTGGCCCCTGTTTGCCATTGTCAGCCAATGGGAGCTGCAGGAAGTGGCGGCCAGCATGTCCCTGAGGCCACCGCTTCCTGGAGCTCCCATTGGCTGGGAACGGCAAACTGCGGCCACTGGGAACTCCGGGGGGCCATGTCTGCGGATGGTCAACGTCAGCAGAATCTCTCACAGCACACAATCAGATTACCCTGATGGGCCGCACATGGCCTGCAGGCCGCAGGTTGCCCACCACTGATATAGGGGGTGTCCAGCCTTTAGCCCTCAAAGGCAACTCTTAAGAAATTGTACTTGACTATGAATTTAAAATGGCTTCGAGTCATACCATGCAATTTTTAAAACAGTTTTTAAAATACAGGAAAGCAGGGAGGACACTGCTTGCCGCAGCTGCCTCCCAGCAGTGCACTCATTTTTGGTTTCCACTTTTCTTGGATCACCTGAATTGTACAAAAAGTCATGAACAGGCCAGACTGATTACCTCCAAGTATCATGTGTGGCTTCATGACCTTTCTGGGGGGGGGGGGGGAAGAACTGTGGTTCTTATTCTGAAAATGGTCAATACTACTGGACTACATCCTTAATTTTCCCTTTGGGATTCAAGTTGCCTATAATGGTTTTCATGTCTGCAGACCACTTTTATTGTGTGGCCGGAACCAACTTTCAGGGATTCACTCCATGCAGTTTCTCTGAAGTCCTCTTTTCATTTGGCTACTAAGTTACTCCTTGTTTTTTGGTTTGTACAATGTTAAAATTCGGATACTACTCCAAGTCATATCAAACAGCAGATAGCACCATTCTGAGCCTCTGCAACAGTATCGATGGGGAAAAAGTCTCTTAAAACAATGGGGAATACATTTAACATCATGACATTTCTAATAACTGGTTGTTGCAGACCCTTCCCACTGAGCACTGTTGGCAACCACTTTGGTGGTAATACTTCCAGTAGCTTTACTCTTATTTTCCCTAAGTATTGGACAGAAGCTATTGTCATTGCTTGTCTTCAATTTCTTCATGGCCTATCCCAATCCTACTTATCTCTCATTCGCTATCAAGATGTCGACTCTTGCTTCTAATCAGGCCATGGTGCCAGCCTCCTTTACTCCATTGTTACATTTTCAAACAAGCACTTTCATGCTTTCTCCTTCATGCTGCTCCTCACACTTAGGAGAAGTTAGGAAGCTCACCAGCCTGTAATTGCTGGGCTTGACTCTGGAACTCTCTTTAAAAATCAGTGTTACATTAGGTACCTTCCAGTCATCTGGGACAGAACCTGAGCAAAGTGATAGGTTATATACCACAGTTAGTAGTTCTGCAATGTTATTAATGCCCATTTGTAAGGCACTGTGTATATTCATGGAACTCGTAATAATGGATCAAAACCTGTAGCTATGGGAGTGTCGTCTGAGTAAGGAGTGTGTTGTTTGGTGGGGGATCAAAACCTGTAGCTATGGGAGTGTCGTCTGAGTAAGGAGTGTGTTGTTTGGTGGGGGAATGAGGGGGACCTAAGGATTTGCTGCAATATTAATAATTGAGAGACCACAGCTATATTAATAGCTAAGGCAGCAAACTGCACATAAGCATTACCCTTCTGGTAACAAAGGGTTCCCGCCATATGCAAAAGCTATATAAGGCAGGGAGTGACATCATCTGTGGTTCTTCACTCCCACAAGACAACTCCTGTAAACACCTAAGGAACAAGGACTGAACTGGGGGAAGTGCTGGACCCAGGCTAAAGGGATTTCTAGCCGGTGTATGAAACACCTGGGGATTCCAAGCTGTAAAGCAAGTGCAGGTTGCCCCTTTAGGATCTCCAATCTGCTTGTATCATTTCTCAGGGTGAGAATCTGCTCATTCATATCCAAGCTATTTAATATATTAAGCTTAGTTTGTGTTTTTGTTTATTTGCTAGGTGATCTGCTTTAATCGGTTTGCTATCCCTTATAATCACTTAAAATCTATCTTTTGTTGTTAATAAACCTGTTTTTGTTTTAATCTAACCCAGTGACCTTTGACTGGAGTGCTTGGGGAAAATCTCTCTTGGTTACCACAAGCGTGCATTGTTCTCTTCACATTGAGGGAGAGGGGGACCAGGTATTAAACCTATACACTGGCCAGATTTGACGACGGCAGGACGGTACTGCTCTAGGGTCCCAGGCTGGGAAGCTGGTGGTTAGAGATCCTACATGTAACTGCAGCTGGGTGTGTCCCTACCTGTATGAATGCTGGTGAAAGTGCAGGCTGGAGGGCTTTGCAGCTTGTCACAGCAGTACAGTGTGAGAGGGAGCCCAGGCTGGTGGGTCAGGGAGCTCAGTGGCACCCCAGTTCCAGGTGGCACCCCAGGGGAAGCCATCACAGTGAGATTTACATTTTCTGATATTAGTTTGCATTATGTTTAAAAGGAGGACATATTCTGCAATGAGGTGAAATAAGCACCTGGGTACTACTGGTATTTGCATAGAAACATAGCTATTTCATAAAGTCAAAAAAATATCATATTTCTAGCTGTCAGCCCTTGAGCGTGCCACTGTTGTCATTGCAAAGACATTAGTTGGAAGAAGCTCAAAAGACAAGAAAAGGAAAATGAGATAATCAAGCAAATAAGAGATGAATGCTAACAGCTGAATATTAGCTAGGATAACAGACTTGCACATCACTTCAGTTCTCACAAGCTTGGTTTACAAAAGGTAGGTCATGTTCATGCTGTAGCAAGCACCAGCAGTGCTGAGAAAATACATTGAGAAATAAAGTCAGCCTTTGTTCTGATCTAAGCATAGTGTCCCTAAGATCATTTTGGCAGAGGACATTCATCCTTGATGTCTGCTGCACTCTAACATTAGATCGTTAAAGTGACTGGCGGTATTTAAGCTGCAACAGCAGGGAAGGTTTGTGTTATCAACTGAAAAACAATTATGAACGAGGAAAGGCAGAGAAACCATGGGCTGGTTTGTACAGATTACTTCAGCACATTTACATTTCCACATGCTGGGTGATTTGCCTTTAGTCACAAGAGGGAGTGTCCTGTAAGGGAACTTGGCACGACAAACAGTTACTCTTTTTTGTGCAATATCCCAAATAAAATGTCTCTCACAGCCAAGGACCTAGTTTCGATATAATGCTGAGAACTTAACCAAAGTATCCGCAAAAAGAAAAGGAGTACTTGTGGCACCTTAGAGACTAACCAATTTATTTGAGCATAAGCTTTCATGAGCTACATGAGCTGAGCTGTAGCTCATGAAAGCTTATGCTCAAATAAATTGGTTAGTCTCTAAGGTGCCACAAGTACTCCTTTTCTTTTTGCGAATACAGACTAACACGGCTGTTACTCTGAAACCTTTCATTATGCTAACCAAAGTATGTAATTTATCTACAGTAACTTCCTGTATCAGTGGTCTGCAGGTCAATGAGGTATAAGCATGTTAGCTGTTGCACAGTATAACAGATGTAGTATTTTCAGAGACAATATAGCACATTGGTGTACAACATTAGAGCCATTAAAAAAGCCTTATTGTCTTCTGAGTTATGACATTTTACCTGTCTGAAGCTGAAAGCTAAATTGCTCAGTTCATTTTTACTTATATTTTCCTCTGGCTATTGTGCAATCTAAACAAGGTATTTACCACACAGTAGTGACAGAGGCCTTCTGTAGGAATTTACAGAGTGGCCGACAATGCACTTTATATTGCAACAGAATGTTCACCAACAAAAACAGGATTTTTTTCCCAACTTCTTGATCTCCTACTGTTTATGGCTTTAGCTGGGTTCTTTTAAGAGGGAATCACAAAATTGCACTTAAAAAAATGAAGTCTTATAAAGTGTGTGAGAAACTCAACCAGAAACAGATACTGTACTGAGAAACAAAGGTTTTCATTTTTGCAGAAGGCTGGTATGATTGTGTATTTACCACTTTCTCACTTAGCTTTTATGATTAAGTTGTCAGGATCTCAACTGGCATGTGTTCTTAGAACCAAAATAATTTCAGTAATAGATCTAAATTAATTTCAGTGAGAGTCTTGAGCCCAATGATATATTTACAATACAGGATAAGGGACTAAACCTCAATGGAATAGTGTGATAGAGGACATGGAAGGAGAGGCACAGGAGAAACTCAGTACACTTCCCGTATCCCTAGGAGCTCATGAAAGTATTATTGCTGGCATATAGCAGAGTCCAGGCTCCAGTCTGGAGAAAGGTGGGGATGGGGCAGTGAAGGCCAAAATACAGAGCCACTGCTCCCTAAGGAATAATCTTCTGGGAAGGTGGTAGATTTCCTAGTGGTTTCCAGTTAATATTTGTGGATCAGACTCTGAACTCCCTGACCTTGTTGAGTAGTACCCTACTCCATAAGCCACAGACATCATATTGAGTTCCCTAGCATAGCTAATGTAGTAATGTGCTACTTAAGATGAGGAGGAGTTGTATTACATTGCCTCTCTTCCATGGGATCTTTGGAGCTTAGACCTATTTCAGTGATTTGAGATTAAATTAGACTTCCGTACTCCTTTGGAATGGAATGAAAGCAGACACACACACGAAGCTCGATGTAAGTTATTAGTTGCTTGACTACTCCTGAAGTTGGCTGACTCTGTTATCACTTCCTATTTACTGGTGCATACAAGTTAAATATTTGCTTTCCAAGAGCATTAATGCAAGTAAAACTGGTCTGCACAAATATTCACAGGAAGTTGAGCACAAAAAAGAGCCAGCACTCCTGAAGCAGGATCACTGTCAAATTCAAATTAATCACTGGATCTGTGAATGCCAAGAAAATATTAGCAATCTCCACAAAGATGATAGTCAAGATTATTTTAAGTGTTGGTGATGTTATTACAGGACTTTATGATGCTTCCAGGAAGTGATAATATCTTCCTCTGTGAGCTTCTTCATGTTCTTTTCACAGCGTTTTTAGTGTTATCTGCCTGATGCAGAAGTAAAGTACAAGTTGGCTTCCCTTTGTTGTTCCCTCTGTTTTTGCCTGGCCCCGGGTGGGGGTGGGGGTGAGAGCGGGGGAGAGGTAGGGAAGTGAGGGAGCAGGGGGAAATGGTCTTTGATTAAGTTTTATACTTTTATGTTTTATGGCACCCTATGACATATTGGAGTTCTTTCCTTTTAAGATTTTATTTTTGATCTTCCGGACCATTCAGACTCTTTCTACTGTAAAATGGTAACCTTGACCTTTTATAGAGTGATGCTGTACAAAATCAAAGTGATGGTAGCAGTCAGACAATGTAGTGACATTTTGGAAGTAGATGGTGCCAAAAGGTAATGAAGGAGCTCACAGCAGGAATTATGATGCTCAAGTATCCCTGGAAAGTTGGCACATCAGTATTTTAAACTAAATTGCTAATACTGCCTATGCAATTGACCATGATCTTCTTTCCACTATGCACAACATATATTCCCATATATCTCATGCCTGCGTCACATGGCAAAGACACATTTTCCACGTGCAGTGGTCTATGACACAAAAGATCCGTACACTAGTTTTGTCAGACCACCACAGTAAAAGGAGAAAGTGAAGATCAGGTGGAGTGCTTTATCCTGTTTAAGCATTTGGCAGCAAGCATACACCACGCTACTCCTAGAGAGCATAAGGAATGATGAGCAGAAGAGGCTACATGGACTCTCTTCCATGCAGATTTGTTTGCCAGGCCTCCCAATTCAGGGAAGCTGCGTAGGAAAACTCAAAGGAGTGTGTATGTGATATGAAATATATTGTTTCCTCAATATCAGCGTACAGTTGTAACAAGTATTACATCAACTGTTGAAGGTCTGGGTGGATAAACTGCATAATCTGCAGAACTATAAAGAAATTTTAATATGCATCTATGTGTTGCTAGTAGACATCCTAGACAGACTGCAGCTCTTCGCTCTGTTACACACCTACCAGTCCAAGGTTAAGAGAAGAAACCTGACTCAGTTTAGACGACTATATACTTACATGCTAATGCATTTTGCAATATTGGCAGAGGAAGTTCCCCATGAGCAATCTAAATTTAAACACGCCACCTCTTAATCTAACAGTATACAAACTGCCTCCAGCATTGCATAAGAGCCAAGAAAAACGAATTCATGGCAGAGCATCAGAAAACTGCCTCAGACTGATATGCTCATTCAGAGAGTGCCACTTCTAATATTCCATTAGCTAAAGTTGCTTATGCCACTCTTCCCCAGTTTGGTAGATGAAGGCTGCCCCTTAGATCAGTCTAAGTGGACAAAGATGTTCATATGGAAGCGCTATTAAGAGTTATCAAATTAGTGCATAAGAAAAAGGGATGCTTTTCATGTTACACTGAAGCTTTGAAGATTCCTGCCTGAACACCCCGGTACCTGCGAGAGGAGTTATTTATTAGCACTTACAGTGACGGATGTTCTAGAAATACCCAAAATACACAGAACTCCACTGTGATACAGTAAAGGTTGCTACACCAACCTATGAAAGCAAAGAAATAAAAAAAGTTAGGCGACTTATCAGTACATCATCTCCAGTCTTCCACCTACAGGCACCTTACCATCATACCATACACAACAACCAGAATTCTGCCTCCCTCAGCACACATCCCCTTTCCAGATTATCCCCCTGTTGTCCTTTGCTCATTACAATACATGTAAGATAAAAGAACCACTATAGACAACATGCCAGGCCTAGCTACATATACACACTGCTGTTCTGGTTGCTTCTGAAATCTTGGCAGTGCGGACCACTAGAAGGCTCAAACTTTTTAAAGGAATACTATTCATTCCTATACATCACAAGCCCCCATTCCCAACACTAGTAACTGTGGACGTTTGGTGTATAGTAGTTGGTTGTGCTGGAAGAAGAGCATTTGAGAAGTGGCTGTCTGCAGAAGGGTAATTTAAAAAGATCAAGGTCTAGTGTATGGGAGAGGTGGCAATGGAAAATTGCATGCCTGTGGGTGGAAGACAACTTATGTACTACTAGGTGGCTGAAAACATTCAATTCCTTGCTTTTGTTGGCATTTCAGTAGCATTTGTAATTGCCCTATGATAAAGTTTGTGTATGGGTGACCTAATTTTGCTTTTAAAAGATTATTATTATAGGGGCAAGAGTACAGCTGCTGAATAAGGAGAAGGCTATCTGTCAGAAACTGCACATGAAGCCATCTCCAGCATAGGATAAAATGGAACCCCCAACAGAAATTTTAGTTTGACAATAAAAGCTGCGTGTAGCCAGCCCCAGGCAGGTTTGTGCACAAGCACTTAAGATTTCAGTTATGCCTAAAAGCGACCATAAATGTGTTTTAGAGTTGGGGGAATCAGGTATTTAACTGCATTTTGGGGTAGTGAACAGCGCCAGCTACTGTTAAGAAAAAATTCAGTGGAAGATATGTAAGTGTCCTGAAGCAATTGATCATGTAACATGGAGCCTTATAGTGACTAGTCACCAGTTCGAGTCTGATCCAGGGACTTGAAGTAGTCACCATCCTGACAGCTGTTTGGTGGCTCAAGTGAGAGTAGGAAATATTCAACTAGTTCTGAGTAGGCAGGAAGTCCAACACAAAAAGCACCTCCACTATGGGCACCTTACCAGTATTCGGTGAAAGGGATGTGGGGACAGGACTACTGTAACATCTTACTCTTAGAAAAGGTCTTGTCTCCATATCGCAGTGTGGAAGAGTTCACACTGCTCCCATCTACACTGAAGTGCTATACTTAGCTAAGGACAAAAATTGGAGCAACAGTAAATGACTAAACACCTCCAGTGCGTAAGAGGAACAGCAGGACATACAGATTATTTGTCAACATCTCTTTTTTGTTTGTTTGTTTCAGATTGCCACTAAGTATAGCTTATTGATCTCCTACATTTAAGAACAGGGAAAGAGCAACCTCGTTTGTATATTTTTACCCTCCTTTCCTTAGGTGAAGTGCTTTTAATCTCAGCCCTAGCAAGCAACGAAGGATTCAGCCATTACTGCTGTGTTTTATTGATGAACAGAGATTTTAAGGCTCTAGAGTTTTCCATCTAGTGTCTTCTATCCAAGCACTAATTCACTTTTAAAAAGGAAAATGGTAAATACATTTTCCAAAACTTCATTGAATTAAGTAATATTTGTTATGATGAGGTATGTGAACTACAAATAGATTTAAGTACTTTGTAAGTCAAATGTACAAGCACATACCATATTTCTAAGAGTTCTCAAGTGACCCTGTGAAATTAAGTGTTTAGGAACAGTGAGCACTTTGCTATATATTCACCTAACTACATGAATATCGACTTACTGCTTGTTATGGTAGCCATCACCAGATTGGACTTTTAGATGTAGTCTTACAGTTTCTCTTAAATGCAACCCAGTTTTTAGTATTGGAGAAAAAAAATTGCTGGTCATTTTCTGATGTTGTTTCTTTGTGTCAGGTAGCTTTCGGTCATAACTCTGACTATAGTAAATTCTTAAGGCAGAACTAGTGATTCATGTTTGACGGAGATCCCTGAAATATGGGATGGCCTGTGTGCTGTTGGCAGCCACCTCTGTTCCAGGACTGGTTTTACTTATATACTCAATTACAATGTGCACAGACCCTGATGTTACTTATTTCTCCTGCAATAGGAAGCCAGCTTCTAAGACCTTGACGTCTGCTTCTGCTTGGACAAGGGGCAACATTTATTTTCATTCCTATAAAGTAAAAATAGTGGCTTTAGTGAAGAGTGAAACTACTAGGCATAAATAAGAGTATCTCATTCATTTTAGATTTGTACCTTCATAAAATAACAGGAAAAAATTAGCTGTGTAAATCCTAGTGCAACCCACTCTAAAACAGTGTAATTCTATGTCCCCATCTAGTGGCTAGACCATGTATGGACATTTACTCATCTGCTACTGCCAGTAAGCTAATGAAGAGTCCTTTAGCTGAACCATTCAAGGCTCTTGTTTTTTACTTCTTGAGATCCCTGTACATGACCCATGCAGCGGAATCATTATACAAGCTCAGAATAATTTACCAGCAACATGTAATTTAACTGCCACCAGGGAAACTAACAGCAATAAAGCCAACAAACTCTAAATTGTTGTAGTCTAGCTAGAGGAAGGCTCCTTACTCACAGATGAGCATAACTTGGGTGTTTCCCAACAGCTGTACGGTGTGTGGCAGATGGAAAAGGGAAAATAGATGCTCAGAATAATGCAACGACCAAGACTTATCCCTCATTCTCTACTATACCAATGTAGGTCAACTCCCTATTTAGGGCACAACCTCTTCAAGGCAGGAATTGTCTTATTCACTCTGTCAGATGCCTAGCACAGTATGGTCCTTACTTTGATTGGGGCTTCCAGGCACTACTGAATACAAATACATACAACAGATATAGGAAGGAGGGACAGAAAGGCTAGGGAGAACACAGAATTCACTGCTGCAGAATGATACAATGTGCAGCATGACAAAAAAGTGTCACAATCATATTAATGTACCTTAGTTATTTTACTTTTGCTGACTGATTTTATTTGAGCTATGTGTGGCTATGATCAGACAAGTGACCTATAAATGGTGACCCTCTTACCCAAAGTTCTTTTCCTGTGTACCCAAGCTAGCCAGACACCCATACAACATCCAAATACCCTTTATAACTCAAATGGTTCAAAGTCAGTGAACACTGTTTTGTGAAGTTTCATGGTATGATTTACTTTCAGGTAATTTTGTATTTCTGAAACTTTGCTGTTCTACTGAAGAGTGCAAAACCACTTGTTTTCACATTTTTGTTTGCATTGAAATCTTTCGTAAGAAAGTGTTAGGTGTCACAAACAGATTCTGCAAGGAAGTATTAATACAACTATAATAATAATTTTACAAGGAAAATTCGTCTTTGTGGTATGAAAGGCCAGTGTCTCGGTCTATGGAAATAAAGAATTCAAGGAACTACTAGCCTTTGATAGTCTCTTATTTAAATCACCCATGAAAAATAAAGTAGTGTAAGAACACATTAGTTTCCAAGAATACGCTGGCTAGAAGAATGATGCTTATTTAGACTCCCACTTACTGGAACAAAAACAACCCATAACCAAGGCAATATAAGCAAGGAAATGCCAACAGGTAGTAGCCTAGGGTGACTGAAGATCTTGGTAAACACAGAAGCACATGTTTTACTGCCAGTTTTTCCACAGAGAGTCCACATTATTTACTGAGACTCATGAACACAGACTCAGCCAATCAGTAGAAATATCATGTGACTTTAACCCTGCCACCAATCCCAGCCATTCCAGCTAGAACCAAAATGCACTGTGTAAAACTGCTGTGACATTTCAGGGCTGTCCAACAGTGGCAGGGAGTAAGGAGGGGGAGAACTGTGCTCAATTTCAATACAATTTGATTTTACTGGCTACTATCCACAACTCATCAGCGTTTTCCTCAGCAAAACCATTTGGATTTAGCTTTTTGATTGCTAAAGAGTGCCTATAGAAGAAATACAATACTATGAAATACTATAGCAATTACTCATCTCTTTTGCAAGCCACACCTAAAGATCTGGAAGCTAATTTGCTGATGCACATTTACTATAACTTTCTCTATATTCTGCTGGTACCAGCACCATGAAGGTGAGGACACACCTCTATCAATTTAGGCTTCAATCCATCTTCATATTACATTAAAATCAAGAGACTGATCAAGCAAAAAACGCATATTGTTTTACAACTTGTAATGTTTTCCAAGACATCAAAATGTATATAACAGCACAGACTTGAATGGATCTTCTTTATTGTTGATTTTAATCAAGTTATTCATTCACATAGGAGGGAACTGTTTTCTACCCTCCTTTGTTTACATCCTTGTTTACTAGGTTTTTTCCAGCACCACTCACCACAATCATGGCCTGATGTATTACCAATAAACGTAGTAATCAAGAAAAAGTTTTTTACAACTTCTAGGTGATCAAATTATCTATACCTACAGTATAGTAAATAAGTAACATCCACCTGGCACTGAGCCTATCAGAGAATTTAAGAGTAATTTTTCTGCATCCAAATCTATAAGAATCTGGTATTTCATCTCCCCTCTTCTTGCCCCCCACCCTCCAGTTAAAATAGGCTTAGAATTTTGTTGAAGGTTCTCCCGTTCCCCATTCTGAAATACTGATACTTGAGTATCTTCACAGAGTACTAAAACTTCACGGAGTGGTTGCTTTTAATAAGTACTCTGATCTTTGAAATGCAGTAGACTTCAACTCCAACTCACACCTCAAACAGATTTTAATGAGAGAGCATTAAGATTAGTGTGACATCAAATTTTCCCCATGGGTGCTCCAGCCCTGGAGCACCCATGGAGTTGGCGCCGAAGGCACCACTTTTGGCCGGTTGTTAAATTTAGAACCGGCGGGACAACCAATTCTAAAAGGGCTTCTAAATTTAACAACCGGTTCTAGCTAACCGGCTCCAGCTCACCACTGCCTGTAACTTGTAGTGCCCTTTACAATGTCTTGCTGCTGTAGCCTCCAGACTGGACTGCTCACAAACAGCCTCCAACATGCAAGACACTCCCAGCTATGTCTGTGTGTGTGCTGCAGCCAGCCAGCCAGGCCTTGGTTCTTACCAGCCTTAAAGATTACCATAGAGTGACCTCCAACATATTCCCAGCCCCAGATTTTCCCGCAGAAACAGATGTCCTGTACTGCCCAGCCCTCTCCTGGGCAGTACAAATATATTCCTTTAAGGGAATAATATGGACACAACTTGTTACCCCAAATGGAGTTACTCAGACACTTCAGTTTGAACACACTAGATTAAACAAAACTATAAACAAGTTTATTAACTACAAAGAGATTTTAAATGAGTACAAATAATGAGGCTTAAAAGTCAGAAATGGTTACAAGAAAAATAAAGATAAAATGCTTACTGGCACCTAACAAACTATATTAGATTTAAAAACAAAAGGTTCTCTCACTACATGCTTTCAGCAGTCTTACTGACCAAACTCTTCAGGACCCTTAGAGTCCAACAGCTGCTTCCTTTGTCTCTTCAGGTGCAGTGAATGTGATGGGGAGAAAAGTGTCTTAGGGAGTCTGACTCTTCTTTTTGTAGTACCCCCCACGCCTCTTTTTTTTAGAAGCATTTCCACCTGGGAGCAAGGCAATAGGCAGTTTGTATGGAGGGAAACTCCATGCTGTTGCTTTGCTAAAATTTAAACTTTTGCCCCCTTTCCTGCCAAAAAAATGGCCACTTAGCAGGTAATGGTCCATCAGCCTTGTTTATATCTGGCTGAGGCATCAGCTTGCCCTTTGTCTCTGAGAAACTGGTATGGCCACTTCCCAGTCTTATCTGGAAAACATACTTTTAATCCTGATTTCTGCTTATGTTTATAACTTCACATATAATGCTGCTACATGTATTTTGCCATAATATTACTGATCAACAAATTATGAGTTTTTAAAATGATACCTTAGAAGGTATCGTACTTTGTACAAAGATTATTCAATAGTTCATATTGTGTGAATACAGGAGATGTATTCTATCACACCTCATCCCTCTAGAGAAACTACAGAAATCTCTTGCCACCCATGATCCATGGAGTTTAGTACTATGAGTTCTTCTGTACCAGTAGTGAGGAAGCAATCATTTTCTGTTACCTGTGCTTTAGGGATGAGCTCACAGGATAGAGGGCAGTCTGTTTCATATGAATAATTGCAAGTCTACTTACAGTAATGAACAAAATCCAAGTTTGGCTGGCTCAGATTATGCCCTAACCCAGAGCTGGCAGATAGTAATAGGTTCTCCATCACTAAAACATGTAAATTCACTCCCCAAAGCACCAAACAGAACTTTTACTGACCCATATCACTTCCAAGCTTTAATTTAAGACTCCATATCATAATACAGTCTTCTCTGGAATTGTCATTTAATGCAATATAAATTCAAATCTTTGAATCTTTCCTCATAAAAGTCTCCCATTTGCTCATTCCCAAATTCCTTCCAGTCTCCCTAGAATCAAGGTATGCACAACAGTATGCCAGAAGAGAATGGTCTCTAATGTTTAGCATTTAGGAATGGGAATCAGGATTCTTGAGTTCTATTTTAGGTTCTGCCTCAGTTCTCACATCTGTAAAATGGATAAGTTGCAAACAATATACACTCACCTATAAATACCTCACTATGGGTATGTCTATACTACCCGCCGGATCAGCAGGCAGCGATCAATCCAGCGGGGATCGATTTATCACATCTAGTCTAGACACGTGAAATCAACCCCCGAGCACTCTCCCATCGACTCCTGTACTCCACTACCACAAGAGGAGCAGGCAGAGTCGACAGGGGAGTGGCAGCAGTTGACTCACCACAGTGAAGACACCACGGTGAGCAGATCTAAGTACGTCGACTTTAGCTACTTAGCCGAAGTTGCATAACTTAGATTGATTCCCTTCCCCTCCCCCCAAAGTGTACACCAGGTCTATGTTCTTGTAAGCAAAATAATTACAGATACTCAGAGTTATTCTGTGAACCTAAAATATTGATATAATTACTAATTTCCAAAAAGCTAACACCCATTGAAAGGTGTGGGAGCCTCTGACATTTTTAAAAGTGTAATCTCAGAGCCATCAGTGCCTTCCAAGGTCAGATAGCCTAGCAGCCACCAAGACAATATTCAATTAACCCCTGCCAACAGAATTCCCACACCACTCCTATCCAGCCCTAGCAAGTTCCTTATGAGAGAGGAAGAAGAGATGGACCTTGAAGCATGTCTTGAAAGTTAAATCCACTCCATCTATTACTAAACAAGAGGAGAGGGAAGGAGAATGATCATGTTCCTAAGGTGTGGAGCCTTAGTGGAAGACATCTTGTTAGCATGCTCCCTCCATCCAAAAAACACACACACACACACACCCCAACCCAGAAACCAACAGGCAGCCGGTGCAGGTCAAAGAGCACTACATTTCCCCCAAACTGCCACTTAACAAGCCTGTAGCTAAAATATGCACCAGCTGCAATTCTTGATGGTTTTAAGATAAAGCCAATGTACAGAACATTGAGTAGTCTTGTGAGCAGAGAGGAATGGATGACATTTGCAAGACTTAGTTAATTATAGTAATTTGGTAGGTGCAATGTCATCACCACCAGAGCTAATGGACAGGTTAACAGTTGTAAGACACCTCTGGGCTAATAAATGTACTTCCCTTTCTATTTCAATTCTTCCTTTGTTATTCGACTACTTACTTAGCATTGCATTGTATTAGCTAGTACTCTAGGTATATTTCACATTCTCTACAGACAGACATGGATTCAAACTAATCTGTTAGCACACATCTCAGACCAAAATTTTACCCAATATCTCAATCCAGGCTGAGATCTTTGGATTTAACAGTCATTTATCATTCATGAAGTCCTCACTATTTCAGAGGAAACAGCTGGAGTAGTAACAAATTACCATGCGGAAAATAAACAAAACTACACCTCATTGTTGTCCTGAACGAGAAGAGGCTGTCCGAGGGAGAAAAGCAGTGTGGACCTGCAACTGAAATGTGCCAAGTGCCTGCCCATCCTATTATTTCTCCCAGGGAGATCAGAGGCATTAGGCCTTGGAGGCAGAATGTTTCTTATTGCTCTGTGACCCTGGTGGTCCTTGCCTCACCAGTAATGCCCAGCTACAGCTAAATGCCACTGTTAAGCCCTGTGTGTTTTCATGATCTTGCCCCCTTCTAGAGGGAGTCTTTATTTTCATGCTTTCCCTCATTTTTTCTTATATTGTCCTTTCCTGGGAAAAAATGCACACAGCTTTGTAGCAAACGGTTCATAAATATTGAAGGAAACGTATGTTGAAGGAGAACTCTGTTAATGATGGCTTAGAGAAGGGTCTGTTTTTTGGGAAATTCCAGTATTTATTACTGTAAGTTGTTAAAGGTATAATTAATTTTCATAAGCATATTATAGTAGTATTAAATTAAAGACTAAATGTGTTCGCTTTGCAGTTTTTAATGGAAACTACATGTTGGCTCTTTTAGCCCAGTCTAACATCTTTAACTGGGCTTCCATGGAACTGCAATATCACCCAGTGGTTGGTCAGGATCTTCTTTTTCTTATTGGGGGTCAATTTTTCCCAGCTATATGAAGAAGTAATAAAATAACTGTTCCATTTGCTGCATTTAGCACCTTTCATGTAATTAGTGCAATGTGTTTTCCAACTCCAGTCCTTACTACAGCACTGTGAGGTAAATAACTATATTTGTGCCCATTTCTAGATGGGTGGGTTTTTTTAAACTAATACACAGAGGAGTTAAGAGACTAACCAAAAACATCACATGGGAAGTCAATGGCCAAGTCAGGACTAGAACCCACAGGCCTCGACTCAAATGCAGGGAACGATCCTGAACTAGAGGTCTTGTCCTTCTGTAATTTCTGTGATTTGGTTAAACATTAGCATGCACTCCTTCCCACAGAATGAGCCAACAGGACCTCCTTGCTACCATTCTGAAAGAGTCAAAGGACAGCACAGCAAAAAGTTTACCAAACAGGTCAACAGCAGAATCAGAAGTAGAGCTTCTGTCTCCCAATTCCCAGTCAGTACCAAATCTGCTGGATCATGATGCCTTCTCATTAAGAATGTCCTCTGATAATCTGATGTTATAGCAGAAAAGCCAAATGGCAAGAAAGCTTCCTTCCCTAACTCACTACCATTTTCTTGAACTCTCACGTATGGAAAGAGACAATCAAGGTGCATGTTGAGATGGTTTGGTGCTTCCTTCCCCACCAACCGCTTTTTAGATCCAACCCAAGGCTGGAGGTGGTGCCTGTGACTCACAGCACAATTGATTACTGCTATTTGACTTTTTATATCTTCCTTCTTCATCTCCATGGGGAAAGGGGTGAGGTGAGAGAAACTGTCACTCCCACTGTTCCCAAGCTTTGTGTACAGCACCATTTCTGGACAATCATCCCAAAGAGAACATACTTTCTTGCTCCAGCTCTGCACAGCAAAGAGCTTACTGCTTGAAGCAAACAATGTCCCTGAAAGATCTCCACTCCCAGACCCTCTTCCCCTCCTCTCCCCCCCCCCCAACCCTGGCAGGGGGAAAGGATGAACAGGAGAGAGATTTCCCAAGTCTAAAGATAGCATGCTGGTTCCCAAGCCAGAAGAGGAGGAGCATTTGTAGCACACCCATACAATACCCCCCACTGAGACTGAATGTGGGGGGAGATAAAGGGTAAAAAAGGCTATGTTGTGAGGTGTTTAGAAGTGGGCAAGATGGAGGAAAAAGAAATGAAGCAGCAGAGAGATTAGAGGTGAAGGAAGCAGAGAGGAGAAATGAAGTAGGAAGTTGGGGGTTTAGAAAGATTAGCAGGCATCTGCAAATTATGCCACCAAAGTTTCAGCCTGTATTGTAAAGACAATTGTGCATGGTCTTCATTGTATTTGTGTACAATAAATAACACTCATTTAGACAAGGTAGTCAAGTCAGGATTCAGACACTTGGACAAACATCTAAACTAACTTGATGCTTAAGATCCACCAGCAAAAACTGAAAATCCATTTGTGCTGTCACAAGCCTTGTCATCTATGCTTATGTTTGGCATTTCCATTACAATAACTCAGTTCTTCCACTTCCATTCTTACTTAGAATTACACAATGTAAGTCACACAGCAAGCCTGTACCAGAAGGGAGGGGAAGAGAGTTGCGTTTGCACTATACTGTTTTAGAACATAATGATTTGGCAATTATTCTTCACCCAACGACGACACCTTGTATACCAGATGATTTCTTTATAAATTGAATGCTAAAATCCATTTTTTCTTGCTTCAGTTTTAATTGAGACAGCAATAAACTGAAGCATTGGGGCTAGTGAAAAAATGGACAGAACAGTCCCTGACAATGAGGATAACATCCTGTTGCTATGCCGTTTTATTTTTGCTGTGCATCTGACCCTAGATATTGTGGGTATTCCTTGGGCTGGTGTTGCTTTTAAATGGTCTGGAAATATCTGGAAAAGTTTCTCTCCAAACTAAGAGAACCCAGAATTGGATAGATACTTGGCTATAATCAACTGATGCTGTTTACAATATGCCCTGTTACTGGTCTAAGCAGAAAAAGCAGCAAAGCCTGAAGAGTCCCACAACCCCCAGTTGCAGATGTGTTCATATAATCAACTAGCTAGATATTTCTTACTAACACCATCTCTACTGCTGTGACTCTCTATGTCCCCAAAAACACATTAAAATTCTTTAGCAGCAGTTAGTTAAATTCCAGTTCGAATAAACTCCCACAATGACACAATCCAGATGTTGGTCAAAACTCCTCCCTCCCTAACAAGTGACAATTTGGGATTGTAAAAAGAAAGCTCAGAGTCATTTGGTTTTTCCCCAAAGACCTCTGCCTTTGAAGCAATGTCTATAGTCAACATGGTATTAGCTGGTATCAGTGGTCCCAGCTTACCACTACCCCATCTTGTGAGGGTAAAAATCATGCAATACAAAAAACCATGTACCTGTTTGTTTCATACAATTTTGAAATCCTGACTTTTAAGGGCAACGCAAGTCTTTTGCAGTAAGAGTTGCAAAAATCTGAAAGGTTCTTTTCAAATCAAGGTTTTGACCAGAAAGAGTGTAAATTTTACTGCCATTAAACTAGTCATGGGGATGGATACCATTATGAAACAAATCTCTTAAAGTAAGTTTAAATGCTTTATCCTGCATATTCAGCCAAAGAATAAACTGTCTAGGTGATGTTGTCTAACGCAAAGAATATTTCAGTGTAAAAGATTCATTTCTTTAGTTTCATGTTGACCCTGCTGAGCCACCACAATGGAAGAGGGAGCTGGAATCTATTCTTGGTGACCGATGAACAGAATTATTAGCTAAGTTAATTTTGAAGAATTTTACTTCCTGTTGATGGGTGGCCATTTCTGAATCCCAGCTGGAGTTTGAATTAATAACTAGGACTAGATCTTTCTCCCTGTGCCAAGCCCAACTTGCCAGGCTTTTTGTAGGAGGATTCTGCAGTCCCTGGAGGGAAAAGAATCCTCCATCTTACATAGGGAATTGCAGTCCAGCTTAAATAAGAGGAGTTAAAGAAAGAAGACTGCACAAATGAACAGACTTCCACAGAGCTTTAGTTCTAGCTGAATCTCTTGGTTATTATTCAGCATAAGATTTGGTCACCGAGATCACTGATTCTGTGACTTTAACAGATGTCTATGACTTCTTCAGCTTCAGCCCTGGGTGGCAGGGCTTGGGCTTCAAGCTTAGCATTCCCCTGCTTGCTACCCCCAATGCCAGTCCTGTGTACATTTCTATGATTTGTTGCCTTATTGGTGGCATCCTGTGACTTTTAATAAAAATACCCATGCCAAAATAATATTTAGTCCTGCCTTGAGTGCAGGGGACTGGAGTATACGACTTCCACTCTTACAATTCTATGAAAAGCGTATCCTTAGTTATTATGGACAACAGTGTCTAGATTACTCTACAGCAGTGCTACTCAAAGTGGTGGTCCGCGGACCGGCACGCCATCAGCTGCCAGTCTGCGTGCACATTGGGAAAAGAAATTTCCGGTCCCCCACATCAGATAGCTTGAGAAGCACTGCTCTACAGCATCCAGACACATCTAGTGACTCAATGATATATTGCATGTAAGTATTACACAGCCCACCCATGCAATCCTGGAGCCACAGAAGGCTGAGGCTAAAACAGCTCTATCTCTCTTCCTGAACCTCTACATTTTTTACACACAACAACACATGGATCCAGCAACCTTTGCCTTGCTCAGACAACATGGTTGCAAAAGGGACACAAGTAGCATTGCCAACTCCAAGCGTTCAAGCAATCATAACAGGCCCAAACATCCAATGAGATTTTAAACAAGTGTTAGCTGCTTGCCGTCTAGTTTTTTTAACTTTTACAATTCATGTTTTCAAGCTTTTCTCCGTAACCACAAAATGTTTGAAATTTGATTTCTTTTTAACAAAAGAAAAGAAAGAAGAAGAAGAAGAAGACTGGAAACATTCATGTAAACTTCTAATTCCAGAAGCTTTGGTTCTACAAAAAAGACTTTTGATTTTTTTATTCCTGTGGCATTGTGTTTTCTTAGAGTGCCACCTGGTTATTTATTCCTATATAAGGCAGGAAACTGCATGATTTTAGTTTATTCCCTTTGTGGTGTTTAAAGAACCCTTGCTCTCTTCTTAAGGGAAAAAGGAGATTGATACAGTAGATTCTGCTTAATAGCAAGCCAGCTATTGAAAGCTTCCAGTTAATAGCAACACAATCCTGTCCCATTGACTTTGGTGTTAATGGGGTTCGAATATTGCCAATGGCATGCTAATTAACAACATTTTTTGGATGACAGGCCCCAGCTGCAGGCACATTTGAGAGGCTGCAGCCAGACAATGAAGTGTTGAGGCATTTCTTTCCTAGCTGGAGTCCTGCAAACATGCCTGCAGCCAGTATTCAGTCCATCTCTGCACTTCCTTCTGAGGCTCCTCCAGCCCCACAAACCTTCCTGTACACAGGGACCTCACAGGAGGTAAAGGGCTGTGGGCTGTGAGGGAAAGCTACAGGTAACTTGGAGGGCAGCTGCAGCCCAGATGTTGGAGCTGCCTGCTACTTCTCCCTGCACTCTCTGGACTGTGCCTTGCTGGGAGCCTGCACTGGGATGTATTGAGACCTGACCCCTGGAGAGTGCAGGGAGAGGTACAGTGCAGCCGCACAGGCCCCCACGCCCCAGCATCCAGGCTACAGCCCACGCTCCAAGCAGGTTTGCAGGGCTGCAGCCTGGGAAGGCACATCCTAGTGCTTCCTTCCCTGGCTACAGCCCCGCAAACCTGCCTTCTGCTTATTAGCAACTGCTGGATAATGACAATTTTGTGCTAGCAACCAAGGGGATGCTAGCATGTGGACTCTGTGTATTCACTTTGAGAGTTTTAAGTTATCAGGATAGATGTTGAAACAGTAAAATATCCATATTATTCAAGCCTGTCAAATCTAAAAACAAGTTCAAGGTATTGGCTTTACCAATTCAGAAACTGCTTATTAAATCATTAAGGATGCAAAACCAAAATTCTTGCCAGATTATACCAGTTCCCTTTTCTCAGACCTCAGCAGATCACCAGAAAAAGTTAACTCAAGTACCACCCAATATTATGTGATCTTTACATCACTTGAGTTTTACAGTGCTATTTATAAATAATCAGCAAAAGTAATTCCATAGCTGCCACCTGTTTTATGCACATCACATTGAGTTTATGTAACCCACACCTCCTGGATGTGGTGCTCTGTGCCCTCTAGTGGCATTGAGACCACGTAGAGATTGAGTCTGCTACAGCCTTACCTAAGGGCCATGTGGCTTTTAGCTCACACATTTAGTTCCAAAGGTCCCAGGTTCAATCCTGCCTGCCGCCGACCGGGTGTCTGTCAGCATTACATTTACATAAGTTACAAAAACACGCTGATTTGGCTTTTCAGCTTGAAGCTGTTCACAACTCATGCCAGCTAGAAGCTTGACTAACTGTGTCTGTTATCTGCATAGGTCACTAGCACAGGCTATGACACAAGCCAAATCTCCTGGATGATTTATATGGTTGTAATGCATTAGTAATTAGTAATTAGCTACTGCATTAGTAATTCTCAGGGAGATGAAGCAGTATTTTTTGAATGATTTACACCTGATCTTGTCTTTCTGGACATAACATGTCACTGTATTCTGATGTGAGGCATTAGATGTTGAACTTTTCACTGAGGTCTGGCCTACACTGTAGTGTGGACATACAAAAGCAATTTAATTACTGTGGTGGCTGTACATCAATGGAATTTAGGTAGACTTAATTTTGTAGTGTAGACCAGCCCGAGCCCTTAAGGCTGGCTCTGCTCATGCAAGCAAGTACCAAGGGCTGTATGATTTCCACTGGAAAGCCTCACATCTTTCTCAGGAAAGAAGCACTTTACACAGTAGCTGTGCCTACTAACAGTTTCTAGCTCAATGAATCACACCAGAGGTTTTGTTCACCATTTTCTCAGCATGGTACTTGAGCTGCATCTTTCATCCAGACTAAAATAATGGTAACGTTAACCGCAGGGATGGACTTCAATGTCTTCTGGCTGGGATTTCCCTCCCGCTATTAACATTTTCTAATATCTCAGCAACAGACTTAAACACTACCCTGCAAGGTTTTGTAATGGAGCTGTGCAGTCCTTGACCTACCCAGGCTAACACTGAACTCCCCTTACCTCAAAGCAGACATTCTACTCCTTCAAGCTTGCAACTTCAAATGAAGTTTATATAGAAAGCACAGGAACTGCAATAAAAAGATGCCTTAAAGAAACAGTCCTCTGGAATCCACTGACAATATTCTGTCTGACTCAATCACTCACTGTCCAGTGTATCACTTGAGTGAATCTCGTATCAACCTGTCTGTATAGCCCTTCTGTAGCAGGCCATCATGTGGGAATGATTGTTTGGTGCCTTTTGATATTCTTGAAAGAGAAAATCATAGAATATCAAAGTTGGAAGGGACCTCAGGAGGTCATCTAGTCCAATCCCTGCTCAAAGCAGGACCAATCCCCAATTTTTGCCCCAGATCCCTAAATGGCCCCCTCAAGGATTGAACTCACAACCCTGGGTTTAGCAGGCCAATGCTCAAACCACTGAGCTATCCCTCCCCCCCCCGCAAAATGAGGGGCATACGTAAAGGAATTAAGCAAGTCATTCTATCTTTTTTGTTCCTAGCCAGATGAATAAAATACTCATCATTACAAGCCTCCACTCGAGGGAAGACTCCTCAGTTACAATCAAGGCAAGACCTAAAGGCTCAGAGATTGAACGAGCCAAACAATTGAAAATACAGTAGTGGCAGCCATCACACTAATGGAAGAGGGGGTGTGGGAAGTAGGAGTTACACAGAAACCTGCCAAGCCCATTTTGTTAAAAGTATAGGAAAAATTAGCTTCCCCCCCTCCTGCCCCCCACACCTGTACTTCTCATTTCAGGAGTTTCTTGTAAATGAAGGTAAAATAAAAGTATGTAGTGTTGTTGTAGCTATTAGAGAGGATATTACAGAGACAAGGTGATGTACATCCTCCAGCTCACTAAACATCCCAGTAACAATTATGTGGGTGAGAGCAGACAATCACTAGGCTCTCGAATGAACTCACACAGGAAAATGATAAAAAGACAAAAACACCACATCACCTGGGGGGGTGAACATTTTTCACAAACGATCACTCTATATCTGACCTATCAGTCCCCATCTTCAGAGGGGACCTCCACAACACTTTCTCAAGACGAGCCTGGGAGCTTTAATTCATAACTTTGCTAGACACTAAAAACCATGGACTGAATAGACTCACTAGATGTATGGCTTAATACAACAATCTGTATCCCATTAAACCTGCCCGCCAACTCTCCCCTCCCCCTGCCCCATGACTGGATAAATGTTAACTGGCCACTTCACCTTGAAATGCTAGCTCCTTATGCTAAACAGTCTGTTCCACCTTGTAGCTGTTCAGGTGTGGGAAATATACACCTAAAATAAGAAGAGCTTTGTATAAGCTTGTCTCTCTCACCAACATAAGGTGGTCCAAAAAATATTACCTCACCCACCTTATCTTGGTAAAACTAAATGGCACAATTTCTTAAAACCTCTAACACCCTTGTTTGCAATCTCACAAAAAAACAAAAATAGAGAGAGACAAAGTTACAAAGTCACCACAGAGCATGTGTCTCATTAGGTCCAAGTCCAGCCACAGTAAAGTTAGTGTTGCTACTACTGACACTCCCTATTCTGGGAATAAACAAATGACTGTAGTGTACAAAGATAACAATCCAGCACATTCTAACACTCAATTCACTCTTAAAATAATGTGTAAAATACCTAGATTAGGCAGAATGTCACAGGACACGCATGTCCTGTAGGCCACACACACACCCCGAACCCTCCGCCCCACCCACCCACACACAGTGTGCCACTGTAGGCACTCCCTGTCTTCGATTCTCCTCCTCTGGGTTTTTTTTTTTTTTTTTTGTCTCTCCCAGGCAATCACATAGCTCATGCCTCTTGCTGACTCACTCTCAAAGTTCACACCCCATTAAGGATAATAAATGTCCAAACAAACCAAAATCACATTCTCCCTACTTGGGCTCTTCTTCAGCCAACCCTCTGGGCTCAGTTCCCAACCTCTTCTCAGGACTTGTCTCCACTACTGGTGGGATCAAAGCTGTGGCGATCGATCCACCGGGGATCAAATTTAGTGGGTCCAGTGAAGATCCACTAGATCGACTGCTGATCACTCTCCAGTCGACTCCAGTACTCCACTGGAATGAGAGGAGTAAGGGCATGTCCACATTACGCGCAGGATCGATGGGTAGCGATCAATCCAGCGTGGGTCAATTTATCGCATCTAGTCTAGACGCGATAAATCGACTGCCAAGCGCTCTCCCATGGACTCCGCTACTCCATCGGAGAGAGAAGCATAGGCAGAGTCGACGGGGCAGTGTCAGCTGTCAACTTATCACAGTGAAGACACCGCGGTAAGTAGATCTAAGTATGTCGACTTCAGCTACATTATTCACGTAGCTGAAGTTGCGTAAATTAGATCGATCCCTGCCCCCAGTGTAGACCAGGCTTAAGGGGAGTTGACAGGAGACTTTCTCATGTCGACCCAGTGCAGTGTGGTCCCTGCGGTAAGTAGCTCTAAGCTACGGCACTTGTGTTACGCTACTAATGTAACTCAAATTGCATAGCTTAGATCAACTTTTCCCTGTAGTGTAGACCTGCCCAATGTTACCTTTCAGACTTTATCTGGCTCTGCAACTGAGCACTGACTCCCAAGCTACTTCCCTCAAGTCCTCCATACCTTACTGCATAGCCCAACCTGCTCTCTGTGGTTCCTCTCCCAAACTGACCTTCCTCACCCCTTCTGTGTGGCCCAGGTATTTCAGGCTGTCATCTGACCCCAATCAGTCCATCCCCTTAGATTGGAAGGCAGCTCATTATGGCACAGGAGAGCTGAATGAACATAGCTGGATATCCCTAAGCCTTCTGACCCTTAAGGAGCAGACCATCCTGTTACAGAGTTACAACATATCAGTTAGGTAGGTGCTTAAACCCATCCCTGTCCTGGAGATAGCTGAAACATATGCTGAACTTCAAGCATGTGCTTAAGTTATTTGCTGAATTGGAGCAAGTTTGCTCAACAATAAGGCTGAGAAGATATCAGAATATAATTGTCAATTTCCTAAACACTAAATCAAACCCCCTGAATGCTGACCTGGCTCCCACTGGCCACAGTTCGCCACTCCAGGCCAGTGGGGACTGTGGGAAGTGGCACAGGCCGAGGGATGTGCTGGCCACCCTTCCCGCAGCCCCCAGTGGCCTGGAGCGGTGAACCACGGCAAGTGGGAGCCGCGATTGGCCGAACCTGCGGATGCAGCAGGTAAACAAACCGGCCCAGCCTGCCCGGGGCTTTCCCTGAACAAGCAGCAGACCGGCTTTGAGAACCTCTGATCTACACTACAGCTTATGTTGGAATAACTTAGGTCCTCCAGAGGGTGGGGTGGGGGGGGGGGCGCCATGAATAAAATCACATACACTCCAGTAACATGAATTACACCGACATGTGCCCATGTGGACAGCACTATGCTGGCGGGAGAGCTTCTCCTCCCAACATAGCTTCTGCCACTTATGCAGACTGGAGTGGTTTAGCTCACTAGGGAGCTCTCCCCCATTGGCATAGAGTGGTTACCTTAGACAACTTACAGTGGCACAGCTGCATCGATGCAGCTGCGCTGCTGTAGGCTCTCCAGTGTAGCCATGTCCTAAGTGTACTTGAAAAATCTGGAGCCACAGAGGGCATCATCTGAGCCCAAGGAATAATAATAAGTCCCTCTGGAATTACAGCCTTCTGGGATTGATCCGCTTAAAAGTCTCTAGTCACCTAGAAGGCAGTCAGAACTGTGAGGGGTAAGACATTAGATGGATGGGTACAGGGAGTTGCAGGAGAGCATTAATGAATCAGGGGAGCAGCACTGAAGGTGGCAAAGCAGAAACTCCCATTCCCCCCAAAGATTTGTTGCCGTGCATCAGAGAAGGGGGTGCTGAGAGACAATGGCTATGGACCAGTGCTCAACAGTAGGCAGAATGGGGTGCTTGCTGGCAGGAAAGTTAATGGGTGCACTGAAGCAACATGCAAGTCTGAATAGCTTAGAAAGCAAATTGTGTTTCAAAAGCAAGTACTCCCACAAGGCACTTTGTGGGGCGGGGAGGGGAGAGGCAAGCTCTGAGTGCTCCACTCTGTTATGCAGGATAAATGAGACAGCCAAAGCAGAAGTTAAATAGTGATTGCAAACAGCATGGCAGGATTTAAACCTACAGATTTCAGGAAGCTTTGCCAAATACTGAGGCGTTAGTAACATTGGCCATTACTGAAACAAAACTTTAAGAGTCTGAATTTTAGTGAGTTTGCTTCAGTTACAGAAAATAAATGTATCTCGATCTCTATAGAAATAAGAAAACCCAGTAATACAACTTTTAAAAAAATTGTTAGCCTTTAGCAAGGTTAAAAAAAGGACCAAATTCTGCTCAGTTACTCACATGTGATCCCTGTTGCATTCACTAGGAGTTGCACTGCCTTTGAGGAGCTTTGTAGAGGATTTTTCAGATGTGGAAATCATAATACAGAACAGGGATTTAAAGCACTCAATTCTGAATACTCTGGATATTGAGGGAATTTTCCAAGTTGAGCTTAGACTGTGCAGGATTGTGTAGGAGTTCCAGATCTGGGCATCCAGTGCGCACACCCATGTTAATTCACATAAAGCACCTATCACAATAGCTAATCATAGAATCATAGACATGCAAGTCTAGTCCAGTACCTTGCCCTCAGGGCAGGACTATGAAATAACTAGACATGGGGTGGCCAAACGGCAGCTCATGACCCACATGTGGCTCTTTTACTATTAAAGTGCAGCTCATGGAGCCTCCCACGCCTCCCTCCATTATGCACTTACCAGACTAGGAGGCGGGGAGCTTGGGACCTCTGCCTTGCAGTGGGGTGATGGGGCAGGGATTTCAGCCCAGCAGGGAGGGGAAGTCTCAGGGCTTCAGCCCTGCAGGGCACAACTGTCAGGGCTCCGGGCTTCAGCAGGAGCAAGGCTGAAGCCTGAGCCCCATGAGGCACCTGCCATGGGGCTGAAGCCCTGAGCCCTGGCAGATGCATCCCAGCTCTTGAACTTCTGAAGATTGTCGTATGTGGCTCGGAGGGTCAATATGTTTGGCTACCCATGAATTAGACCATGACTTACTGGTGGGGGAATTCTGTGCACAATATTTTAAAATGTTGTCAATATAATCTATTTCAAAATACCTGTCAGCAAGTATGTCTACAACAATAGAGACAACAAAAAAGATTCAGGAAATGTTTTTTGACAAATAGATTCCTTACTAGACATATTAATACAGAACTTGTAGTAATAATTCATTTAAACTATAATACAGAACCGCATTTCCCACCCCCCTCAGAAGCAGTGCAAAGGCTTAGGGGAGTCAGGGGTATAGGAGGAGCTGAGGGAGAGAGAAGTAATTGCTGGGAGCATGGAAGTGAACCTGGAGGGTTTTGGGGTGTGTGGGGGGGAGGAGTATGGAACAGGTATTTTGGGGGGGGCAGGAGGGGAATTTTAGGGAGTTGGGGATAGGATTGCCAGGTTTTTAACTGGAACGCCCGGTTGAAAAGGGACCCTGGCGCTCTGGTCGGGACCACTGACTGGGCTGTTAAAAGTCCAGTCGGCAGTGCAGCGAGGGTAAGGCAGACTCCCTGCCTGCCATGGTGCCAGGCAGTTCCCAGAAGCAGTGGCATGTCCCCTCTCCAGCTCCTATGCATAGGGGCAGCCAGGGGGCTCCGCATGCTGCCCCAGCCCCAAGTGCCAGGTCCGCAGCTCCCATTGGCCACGGTTCCTGGCCAATGGGAGCTGCGGGGATGGCACCTGTGGATGGGACAGTGCACAGAACCGCCTGCCACTCCTCTGCCTAGGAGCCAGAGAGGGGACATGCCACTGCTTCTGGAAGCTGCTTGAGGTAAGCACTGCCTGGAGCTTGCAACCCTGACCCCCACCCCAGCCCTGATCGCCATCCTGCCCTCCAAACCTCTTGATCCCAGCCTGGAGCACCTTCCTGCACTCCGAACGCCTCATCCCCTGCCCCACCCAAGAGTGCACACCCCCAGCTATAGCCCTCACACTCCCCGTGCCCCAACCACCTGCCGCTGCCCCAGCACAGAGCCCCCCCCACTCACTCCAACCCCCTGCCACAGCCCTGATTCCCCTCCCTCCTTCCAAACCCCTTGGTCCCAGCCTGGAACACCCTCCTTCACCCCAAACTCCTCACCCCCAGCCCCACCCCAGTGTCTGCACCCCCAGCCAGAGCCCTCACACACTCCCGCACCCCAACCTCCTGCCGCAGCCTGGACCCCCCTCCCACACCCCAGCCCCAGCCCAATGAAAATGAACAAGTGAGTGAGGGTACGGAGAGTGAGCCACAGAGGGATGGATTGAGTGGGGGCATGGCCGCAGAGGTGGGGTGAGGCGGGGCCTCAGAGGAGAGGCAGGGCATGGGGCGGGCCAAGAGTTTTGTGCAAGTTGAAAGTTGGCAACCCTAGCTG
The DNA here is from genome assembly GCF_965140295.1 of Lepidochelys olivacea. Classification (NCBI taxonomy): domain Eukaryota; kingdom Metazoa; phylum Chordata; order Testudines; family Cheloniidae; genus Lepidochelys; species Lepidochelys olivacea. Next base: position 139,372,611 of record NC_140412.1, on the reverse strand, counting down.
GGGAGCCTCCCCCATGCAGACTGTGGCTGACCCCTAGCCTCTCCCATTCATTCAGGCACATCTGCCCCATTCCCATCTTTCCCTGTACACCCCTCCACCCATCGCCATGTGTCCCTGCACCCCACTCCCACTCAGCCTCTGGCTCAATGCTGTCACCCACTAGCTCATCTGCCATTGCCCAAGTATGTCCCCCACTAGCCCTTCTGAACCCCAGTTCTATGTGACCCCCCAGAAGCCCTGTGTGCCCTGCTCTGTCCATTCCCCCTGTATACCATCCCCCCTCACCTGGTCCTGCAGGCATGTCACTGTGAGAAAAGCACCCTCAGCTCTCTCCCTCTTTAGTGGCTGATGTCAGCTGGCTCATAAGCCAGAGCACTCTCTTTTGGTACAATAGCAGCCCCTGGTGGATGAAACCTGTAATTGCAGTGCCTCTCCAGCAGAATGTATTATTCTGTGGAGAAAAAAAAAATTTCTAGGGCAGATGAATTTTGCGCATGCAGAATGTAATGTGAGACAGTATCAAAAAATCTCACTAAAGTCACGATATACCACATCTACCCCTTCCCCCCATCCACAAGAAAGCTATTAGGTTGGTTTGACACGATTTGTTCTTGACAAATCCATGCTGACTGTTACTTATCTTATTATCTATTAGATGTTTGCAAATTGATTGCTTGATAATTTTCTCCATTATCTTTCTGGGTACTGAAGTTAAACTGACTGGTCTATAATTCCTTTGATTGTCCTTATTCCCATTTTCATACATTGCCACCATATTTACCCTCTTCCCGGCCTTTGGAATCTCTCCTGTCTTCCATGAGCTTTAAAGATCATTGCTAATGACTCATATATCTCTTCAGTCAGCTCCTTGAGTATTCTAGGAGATACTTCATCAGGCCCAGGTGACTTGAAGACATCTAACTTGTCTAAGTAATTTTTAATTTGTTCGTTCCCTATTTTAGTGTCAGATGCTATCTCATTTTCATTGGTGTTCATTATATTAGATGTCCAGTCCCTACTAAACATTTTGGTGAAAAATGAAACAAAAAGTCATTTTGCACTTTTGCCATTTCCACATTTTCTGTTATTGTCTCCCCTTCCCCACTTCATTGAGTAACAGGTCTTCCCTGTCTTTGGTCTTCCTCTTGCTTCAAATGTATTTGTAGCATGTTTTCTTGTTAATGTCACGCTGCTACTGTTGTGTCCATTGGTTGCTGAATGCCCACCATTCTGAGCCCCAGCATAGCAGAAACCCTGGCTGGGATTGTATGTTGATGGATGCATAGTAGGAAGAACCCATGTTAACCAAGAGATCATCTCTAAGTTTCAATATTGCTTGAATGGGTACAAGCAAGCCTTCATATGATTGTCTGTTCAGGCTAGCTGCAGGAGAATGTTGCTTTTCTGCAACTTTACTTCAGTTTACACACAAAAAACACTAAGGTTGCAAAATCAAGCACTCAAAAGTCAGGAAATGCTACAAACTGCCCCTTCTCCAACTCAGCTCTCTCCTTCCCTGGGCCACTTCCCTGCAGTCCCAGCACCTCCTCTGCCCTTGTATCAGGGCCTGAGTTTGGCAACCATCAACCTGGAGCTTTCGCATGCTCCCGTGACCCTGCCCAGCACTGCTCAGACCATGGTGCTCTCTCTTCTCCCTTCTTCAGGGTAGCCCATTCTCCCTCCTCAAACTCCAGGGAGTGACTGCCTCTGTTCTACTCAGCAGCCCTTCTTATATGGGCAAGCCTGGCCCTGATTGGCTGTTCCACTAAAGCTTCTTCCTAATGGCAGGTTCAATAAGCCCTCTTTGAATTGGCTGGGTTCTGCGCAGCTTCCCCAAAGCTGCTTAAACCCTTCTTATGCCTGTGTGGGGCAGCTGCCCACCACAAACCCTCCCCCTTAAGACTACACACCGGAGGAGTCTCTAATTTCCCAGGTTTCAGAGTAGCAGCCGTGTTAGTCTGTATCCGCAAAAAGAAAAGGAGTATTTGTGGCACCTTAGAGACTAACAAATTTATTTGAGCATAAGCTTTCGTGAGCTACAGCTCACTTCATCGGATGCATTCAGTGGAAAATACAGTTGGGGGATCTATATACACAGAGAACATGAAACAATGGGTGTTACCATACACACTGTAACGAGAGTGATCAGGTAAGGTGAGCTATTACCAGCAGGAGAGCAGGGGGAGGAGGGGAAGCCTTTTGTAGTGATAATCAAGGTGGGCCATTTCCAGCAGTGACAAGAACGAGAACAGTGGGGAGGGGGAATAAACATGGGGAAATAGTTTTACTTTGTGTAATGACACATCCACTCCCAGTCTTTATTCAAGCCTAAGTTAATTGTATCCAGTTTGCAAATTAATTCCAATTCAGCAGACTCTCGTTGGAGTCTGTTTTTGAAGTTTTTTTGTTGAAGAATTGCCACTTTTAGGTCTGTAATTGAGTGACCAAAGAGATTGAAGTGTTCTCCGACTGTTTTTGAATGTTATAATTCTTGATGTCTGATTTGTGTCCATTTATTCTTTTATGTAGAGACTGTCCAGTTTGGCCAATGTACATGGCAGAGGGGCATTGCTGGCACGTGATGGCATATATCACATTGGTAGATGTGCAGGTGAACGAGCCTCTGATAGCGTGGCTGATGTGATTAGGCCCTATGATGGTGTCCCCTGAATAGATATGTGGGCACAGTTGGCAACGGGCTTTGTTGCAAGGATAGGTTCCTGGGTTAGTGGTTCTGTTGTGTGGTGTGTGGTTCCTGGTGAGTACTGGGGGGCTGTCTGTAAGCAAGGACTGGCCTGTCTCCCAAGATATGTGAGAGTGATGGGTCGTCCTTCAGGATAGGTTGTAGATCTTTGATGATGCGTTGGAGAGGTTTTAGTTGGGGACTGAAGGTGATGGCTAGTGGCGTTCTGTTATTTTCTTTGTTGGGCCTGTCCTGTAGTAGGTAATTTCTGGGTACTCTTCTGGTTCTGTCAAATCTGTTTCTTCACTTCAGCAGGTGGGTATTGTAGTTGTAAGAACGCTTGATAGGGATCTTGTAGGTGTTTGTCTCTGTCTGAGGGGTTGGAGCAGATGCGGTTGTATCGTAGAGCTTGGATGTAGACAATGGATCGTGCGGTGTGGTCTGGATGAAAGCTGGAGGCATGTAGGTAGGCATAGCGGTCAGTTGGTTTCCGGTATAGGGTGGTGTTTATGTGACCATCGCTTATTAGCACCCAGGTGTCCAGGAAGTGGATCTCTTTTGTGGACTGGTCTAGGCTGAGGTTGATAGTGGGATGGAAATTGTTGAAATCATGGTGGAATTCCTCAAGGGCTTCTCTTCCATGGGTCCAGATAATGAAGATGTCATCAATGTAGCGCAGTAGAGTATGGGCATTAGGGGAAGAGAGCTGAGGAAGCGTTGTTCTAAGTCAGCCATAAAATGTTGGCATACTGTAGGGCCATGCAGGTACCCATAGCAGTGCCGCTGATTTGAAGGTATACATTGTCCCCAAATGTGAAACAGTTACGGGTGAGGACAAAGTTCAGCCACCAGGTTTTCCGTGATATTATCGGGGATACTGTTCCTGACAGCTTGTAGCCCATCTTTGTGTGGAATGTTGGTGTAGAGTGCTTCTACATCCATAGTGGCTAGGATGGTGTTTTCAGGAAGATCACCGATGGATTGAAGTTTCCTCAGGAAGTCAGTGGTGTCTCGAAGATAGCTGGGAGTGCTGGTAGCGTAGGGCCTGAGGAGGGAATCTACATAGCCAGACAATCCTGCTGTCAGGGTGCCGATGCCTGAGACGATGGGGCGTCCAGGATTTTGAGATTTATGGATCATGGGTAGCAGATAGAATACCCCAGGGTGGGGTTCCAGGGGTGTGTCTGTGTGGATTTGTTCTTGTGCTTTTACAGGGATTTTCTTGAGCAAATGGTGTAGTTTCTTTTGGTAACCCTCAGTGGGATCAGAGGGTAATGGTTAATTTCCCAGCTTCCCTCACAGCTCAGCCACAGGGTGTCTCTCTCCTGCTGCAGGCTCTCCACTAAGAGGAGCGACCTACTTCCCTCCTCTAAGTTCTGGGTTTCCACCGTAGCCTGACCTGCTCCGGAGTGGGTTCCCCGTCTCTCTGGATCCTCTCTGCCCCACTCAATTGCTCTACCACCTCCCTACCTCCCCCTACTGGCTGTGGGATATGGCTTTCCTCCCGGACCTCGGTCGTCACTGCCCCTTTGCTCTGGTTAGTCTCCTACTGAGCCCAGTTATCAGACATCCCCCCTTTCTTTTCTGTGAGCCATGCCTCTTTATATGCCCTTCTTTATGGCACTGGAAGCACTTTTTCTATCCTCCCTTAGCCACGGTCCTCCCCTGGTATTTTTCTGGCTCAGTCCCGCTCTTTGGGCTAATCTGGGCCCTGCAAGTCCTGTTCAGGCACTCTCTCTTCAGGTGTCCCATTTGCCCACAGGCCCAACATGCATGTTGCCTCCCTGTTCACTTCACAGGGGGGACTCTTGTGGGCTCTATCTTGTTCCCATTTTCTGGATGGGGTCTCTGTTCCCCATCCCAGTAGGGGTATTCTCCCCTCCACTGTCCCTATTTCCAGTAAGCACACTCCCTATTAAAGTGGCACTTCCACCCACAGGTGTAACATTGCCCTACTCAGGCTTCTGGACTCCCTCACCTGGGCCCCTGCTTCTCTACTCACTCTCTGTAGCATCTATGGACCCTCTCTCTCAGCAGCTTAAGCATATACATCTGCTGCTCAGCTAGCCAGGCCACACACACTCTCAAGTGGTTCAACTCCATTTCTCCACTGCCACTGTCTCTCAATCTCTCAAGCAGGCAATAGTTCCCACGGTCTTCTAGCTTCCCCTTGTAGCAGGGCTGACCACATGCCCGTTTTCTCCACCATGTGTAACTGGGCAGGACTCACCACCACGGCACCTCCTGCTGTCCATCCTGAGAATTACCTCGGGGTTGCCAGTGCACCCTCCTCAGGTGGTTTCTCGACCGTTGTCACTCCTGTCTCCATATCCAGGACCCACATCACTCCCCGGACTTCATCCTCTTCTGGACACAGCCCTCTGGCTGTGCCCCACTTGGTTCTTTCCCCACTTCTGGGAGACCAACAGTCCTCAGTCCAACGACTTGCCTCAGAGGCAATCTGCAGTCCCAGTTCTAGCCACTTGCCTCAGTGGCAGACTGCAGTCCATGCACTGGCCACATCCCTCAGCAGCCAGTGGGGCCAAGGTGCGGGGACCCCAGGCCCTTCCGCTACTCTGGGCCCCAACCCAGGGACCTATAGCAGCAGCCATGTACTGCCCCTCCTCCAACTCAGCTATCTCCTTCCCTGGGCAGCTCCTCCAGCACCTCCTTTGCCCTTGTATCAGGGCCTCATTTTGGTGGCCATTGGCCTGGAACTTTCTCATTCTCCTCTGACCCCACCCAGCACTACTCGGACCATGGTGCTCTCTCTTCTCCCTCCTTCAGGTCAGGCAGTTCTTCCTCCGCAAACTCCAGGGAGATACTGCCTCTGTTCTTCTCAGCAGCCCTTCTTAAATGGGCCAGCCTGGCCCTGACTGGCTGCTCCACTAAGCCTTCTCCCTACTGGCTGGCTCAATAATCCCTCTTCTAATTGGTTGGGCTCTGTGCAGCCTCCCAAAGACTGCTTTAACCCTTCTTCTGCCTGTGTTGGGCAGCCACCCCACCAGCCCTCCATCATCATCAGCCGTGGATTGAATAGAACCAGTTCACATGTCTTCGTGAGTCTCCAAAAACACTGAAACAGCTCAGACAACAGTACATCAATTGCACTCGTTCCATATTTGAAATGTTACCCTCCCAACTGTAATGGCTAGAAATGGATGCCAACTCTAAATACCTAAAATTAGGATTCTAAATCTTTATGCACCTGTGCATCTCCTCCAGGCTGGTTTTTTATCTTCAGACCACACAAGGATGCAGGAAGCCCAGACAGAATTCAATTGCATATATCTGCACATAACTCTAATTATGTGAGACTCTCTCCACAGCCTGGCCATTCTTAAGATGATTAACAAGTCCAGTTGTTGAGCCTCTCTGCCAGCAGCTCCAAGTTCTGTCCAGAGCTCAATGGAGCCTCAGCTGTACAATCCCAGAATTGAAGGTGCTTGTCAGACTGCACATAGCATTCCAGCACCCTGCTTTCCTCTTTAAAAAATGTTTACACACAGAAAAGGAGATTTAGGGCCTGAGCCTCTAATGTGCCAAGTGTCTCCTGCAAAGTCTTATCAATGCCTACTGAATAAATTGACTCACAAAAGATTGCTCAGCACCTTGCAGAACTGAGATTAAAACGCTCTGAACATCAGTGCAGAGTAAACTTGTTGTTTTGAAAGAACAAGAGTCATCAAATTAAAAGCTATTTATTTCCGCAGCAACTGGAACTCAGTCCCATTACACACCTACTGTGAAGTCTGTACTGAATCACTATCCAAGGAACCAGTAATGCAGACTACAATGGAGGAACACAGAGTGAAATCCAATTCAAGGGAACAGTAGTTATTTTAGCTGGTAACTTCATCTATTCCATTTCTTTATTAAACATGCTGGCTGCTATCATTGAAAACTGATGTACTGAGGACTGTGTTGGAATTGCAAGCTATCCTTCTAAGAGTGCAGGAAGGGAGGGCTTCCTGGTCCTGCAGCCAAATGTGGCAGTAGCAGTCCGCATGGAAAGAGATCATTTAAAGCTAGATGGGATAAATTGTGCCTCTGCCTTAGGGAGTAACCTGTTCTCTCTCTGCATGTGTGTTTTCGGGGCAGTCTTGTATATAACTGTTCTGAATTCCTAGAAATAAAGTATTGTTATCATGTAACCTTCCAGCAAGAGTATTTATGTTTTTATCTAACTTCAGTGTGTGCGCGCACATGCTGTGAATATAAAACAAATGTTTTACAAACATTAGATCCTATGATTAAATAAATATTTTATATATTACCAAGACAAAAAGCAAAGTTATCAGTGCATATCATTTTTCTTTAAAACCAACAGAGTAAAAAGGGGGAAAGGTTATAAGAGTTGTATACTCTGTTAGCTAACACAGTTGTGGCACTAAACCACATGCACGTTAAATACAAGTTTGTGAAAAGCAAGATAGCCACATGCAGTTGATTTGTAGTTACACTGTGTAAAAGCCATAGAATTTCCTCCAAAAGAAGTATTCCTCTTGTATTTTCTTTGAAATGTTTAGGGATTGCCTGTAAGTGTGATTTCCTTCTCTTAAATTATCAGTTTAAGTGAACAAAGTTAACCCAATGACATCAACAGAGGTGCAATCCTCAATTTAATGCAGAATTATTAGACTTGAGAATTAGTCATTCAAGAAACACGTACTATTCCAGAGTCCAAGGACAAGTATTGTGGAAATTGTATTAAAAAACTAGCATGTAACAATGGACTCTATTATGATTAATGGAAGTGATCAACCTCACTACATCACTGAATCTGAATGAAAACTGCATGATGAAATGCCTATCTTTCCTCCCTATGAGGAGACTAGGTCAAAAGCATAATCTATCGGACACAAGCGCCTTCCCACAATAATCGGACACCAGTGGAGGATAAGTAGAGACTGTGCAACAGGACTGCCATAATTATGGGCTGGAACATATTCCTGCATCCTGATGTAGTATTGAATCAATATATTATTACATAACAACATGACAACATCATGGACATTATATAGAGAGATCATCATGCTGCCATACAATGTTGTCATCTGATAATATTACATAGGATCCAATAAGGACTTCAGAACCAGAGAAGAACAGGGCATGTCTGGAAATTCCCTCCCCAATTCTCCACACCCAAAGAGACAACCCCGTTCTCCCCCCATCCCTCTGTAAGGGTATATAAACCTCTCTTCCCTACCCAGAAATCAGGAAAATATTGGAGACCATTGTGAAGAGATTACAATGAAATATCATCCCATTATCATGCCAGACAAGCTTGAGGACATGCAATGAAAATCCTGCCTCACTCAAACACAATTGAAGGCTGTAATTCTTCCTACAGTAGTCCTCATTAGAGAGTTGACATGCTATAGTTCTCCCTTGAGAGATTCACTTCCATATCCCATGAAACATCAGAGCTAGAAGTGAGAGCTTCAGCCCCTGGGATAAAAGCTGGGGATTCTTAGTTGCTTCACTTGTATCCAGTTTGTGTGTAAATTGTTAAGTAGTACTAGCTTCATTTGAAACCACTGTAGAGAAAAACCCTACCCTGTTCCTACAAAACAAATCAAAGAAAAAGTCTCTCTCTACTATGGCTCAGCAAATATAGAATATCACCCCATACCAGCTCCTCATTTAGCATTTCTATTGGAAACGTAATTCTCATCTAGACAAAAACTTATAAGATTTAAATATTTTAACTGCTCTCCATGTTTTGGGGCAAATGAAGTTTGGAAAAAAATAACTTTGTGGTTTGTAATTGTCTGATCATAATGGCAACTTACCTCTAGAGCATAGAGCCCCATCTGATGCTTCAGCTTTCCCTCAGATGAGTCCCCCTCAATCTAGTAGGGTGATTTGTTCCTCTGGCCAGAAATCAGAGATTTCCCTTTTCCAAAGCAATCATATGAGTCCAAATGGAACACCCAGTCCTTCAGCCCTCTCCAGAGGAAGTCCCCTTTTTTAATTATCAAGCCAACACCCATTTTAACCCCTTTCTGGATAATGATGCTTAATTCCTGGGGGGAAAGGACTCCGCTCACTGTCTCTGGAAACAGACCTGGGAACTCTGAAAGAAAAGTATTTGTACAGACAAGGTCACATCACTCCCCCTGTCTGAGGTCACACAGCCCTTCTCCTACACAGTTTCAAACCTTTAACAAATTAACAGCTTTTTACACACCTCAATCCAGAGACTGAATCCTCAGTCCAAGGGCTCAGAAATTATCTTGTTCCTCTGGATTTCTCTCACAGTTTGCTAAGGAAGACGCACAAACAGCTCTTTGTCCCCCTTCTAATCTCAGCTTCTGTATCCCAAATGCAATCCACTCCTTTCCCCAGCCTTTCACTTCACCCTCCCAAGTGCAGGACCCCTCTTAGACTACTTACTCACCAACAAGAGAACAGCACTGATAGCTCCTGTTAAGTACTCTGTGATCAGGTTTTAGCTGATCACAAGACCTCCCCTCTGATGAATTTCAACCCAGCCTGGGAGAAAAAAAACCCTCTAACTGGCTGCCTTCCCCACTTATGCATCAGAGCCATTGCAAGAAGCAACCAGAGCTTTTCCCCTCTCAGAAGCTAATACCATTCTCAGCTGAGGGAAGGGAGAAGAAAGTGCCGAGCAGCTCAGGATGGCTTCACTTCTTCCTCCGCTCTTCCCCGGAGGGTTCCTCTGTTCCTCCCCTCTGCGATGCCAGGTCTAGGAAGGGGCAGTGGAGTATGTATGAAGAGCTCTGGAGCCATGCCCCACATCCCCCTGCTAGGAACAGGAGGGGACCCCATTGCACCCTCTACCTGGCTTGGAAGAACAGAGTGAATTACTGCAGGAGAAACAGAGATGAGGGAGCACAGAACTAATGGGTGGGCTAGGGAGACAGAATTGATTTGATGGTTGGGGAGAAAAATTAATTTCCAAGGCAGGGCACATTTGGAAGTGAGGGATTCAAAAACCAGAAGACATACCAAAAGCACAATTGAGTCTTCAAAAAAAAAAAAAAGAATAAAGAAGATCATGATTGTGGGAGCAATTTCACGATTGTTGAATCTTTGAGGTTGGCAATGCTGGGGAGGGGGGAACCTCACCACTAATATGACCTCCATGCAACACATTCATAATCCTGCTGTTACCGGACCCTTTCAATCACCTGACAAATCTAGGGCCTAAAACTGCCATTGTCCATCCTTAAACGGCCAGAACATGGAGCCAGGATATGCTAGTGTTAGTGCATGTTACTTGCCCCTCTATGCCGATCCACAGGGTTTGTTAGTTTATTAAAGCTAATATCTAGAGCGCTTGACTCCTTTGCTCAAGCTGTAGTGACTCATGCTTTTTGTGGTAGATGGTCCCAGTTCAGTCCCGAGTAGGTAAGAGCTGTAAAAGTTTCATATCCTTTGTGCATCGGAATACAGAGGATTTTTTTTAAACCACAGAAGAATAAAAGAGGCAGGCACCTTGTCACACTATTATAGTTAGGCTGAGGTTGTATTAATAGCTCCGCCATTGCTGTCTGAGAGGGGAGGCAAAAAAAGAAGCATGTGTGTATATTATATACAACGCAGATGGTGTACAGAGGTTATAAAGATTTTACTGGTGTGAATTTGGATGACTGCATTACTCACAAATGGCAAAGCAGTTAGTGAATTATGCAAGTCATCTTAAATGAGCGCCAATAAAAATTTTACACCACGCCACCATGTACTTTAATGACACATAGTTCAGAGAAACTATTTTTAGAGATGTTTTAGATAGTTGTAAAGTAAGTGGTTTTGTATCTTTTTTTTTTCTTTTTCTTTTTTAAAAAAGCATGCCTGTAAAACCAGGTTTCCTTAATACACTATCTGGAGTCTAATTTTACATACTTCAGAAAGAGGAAAAAAAGATAATTAACACATTTTGGAAAGCTTTACAAATTCATTTAAGTAGTTTTTCCATACATAATGTCACAATTTTAAGGTCTAGCATCTTGTGTTCAAAGCTAGAAATAAGCATTCTATTCCACTAAAAAGAGGAAAATCCCAGGTCTTGTCACAGTTCTCATTTGTAGCCTGGTTGTTTCACAAGATATTTGGCAGTAAACCTATCAGTGGTCCAGCATGGACTATTCCCCACTCTGTTTCACAGACCAGTGTAACTTGAGAGAAAATCCCACATTTGTTGTAGTTTATTTTTGTTTGACAGACAGCTCTTCAGACCTTCAAGATGTTAGCCACAGTCCTCCACCAGATATGGAAAGGTGGGCAGAGTACAGGTAAAGTGCAATATATATGCTTTTTATCGTATAGTTCTGCAGTTTATCACATGGCTATAACCATAATTTATAAGCATATATTATGAGAGAATGAATAGCTATTTTATTTTTTGCATTAACATTGTTCAAGGAAGCAATGATTGCATTAAGTAGATACATTTTATTATTTTTCTATTGTTGAATTCTTGTCCCAAATGACACAGCATGAGACTCAGACATCCACAGAAAAAGCCATTGCAAACACAGACAGAGGATGTGGTTTCCTTAGCAACAGAAAGCTCTGGGAACAACTCATTCCTTCAGGTTGCAATTCAGTTTACGAACCTCCACATCTGCTTGCATGGAGAATGAGACACCTGGGAATATGTTTCTAGAGCCAAGAGCGAGAAATTAGAAAACAGCGAACATTATGCAGCTAATTTTCTGTGTGCTGTGATGCAATGAGCCCTCTGATGTTCACTGTGATGAACCACACAGAGAATATGATATGAATAGGATTAAAACCCTAACCCAAACATCAAGGGTCTCCTATCAGTCTTGCCAAGAGTCGGAGGCCATGGGGCCACCAAAGAATATGGCTGCCTAGTATCTATTAGTGAAGCTTAGTATCTGTAAGGGAAAATATGAAAAAAAAATTCCCTCTAGGACACAGCATAAACCAGAGGAAGGAGAGAACTGTACTGCTGAGATGATGCCTGGAACAAGCAAGTGCTTCTGCTTGCTAGCTCCAGGAACTACGAAGCAGAAAACTATTTCCCTGTGTAATTTAAGGTCAGTCTCTGCACCTTTAAAGTCATTTTTAATTTGGTGGCTTGGACTAAAGGACCTTAAAGAGGCAGGGCATTTTTATTTTCCAACAGCCTATTTGGAAATATACTGCACCTCCTTCGTGTTTCAGCTGTTTCGTTACACAGATTCCGTTGTAGAACTGTCACCACTCCAGCTGGCGTATCACATTCAGCTTGACATTTTCAGGAAAATTGCAACAGCCAGACTTCAATTAGCACATCTGAGAAGCCAGTGAGCTCTCCATTTGTTCTCCGCACCTGACTCCCTATTCAACAACCACTGAAGAGAGATAGAAAAGCTAATTCCAAGGGATGTTTGTGCCCTAGTCACATGATTCTAGAGTAGTTCAAACACAATTAATGCCTATAGTACATATAAATGAATGGATGAATAAATGGGAAGGGTAACCTTTACCATGAAATATCTGAAGGGATGCTGTGGCATTCCCATTACTGGCAGACCAGAAAATGCCACTTTCAATATTTGCATGCAAAGATTCTCAATCTCATGAGAATTGAGCTCAGATGATTTTCTGCCAGGAGAACTTTATGTGAGTGACAGATGGACCTCCTATCATTTTTGGTTCACCTACTGGACATTCTGTGGTGTGGACAAGAAGAGGACAATATATATATATTGTCTAAGTAGGATGTACTCAGTTTCACTTCAAGTTAGCACCTTAAAGATTGCAAACTATATTTCCAAACACAGAACCTGTTTCTTAGGAGTCTAACCCAATCACCCATTTTTATTCCATTCTTTTAGAAGGTGCAGCACACTTGATCCATCAGACAAGAATAGGCATTTATAAATGTAAATTATGTGATAAATTGCTACATTTTCTAAAAAAGAAATTATTCTCAGTTGCCCCCTATTGTTCTGGACCAGTAGCTCTCAAAAATTAAGTTAGCTACTGTAAATGTGAGTGGAATTTACAAAAGCACATAAAAGGACAGAGGAGCACAAGTTCTATTGCAAATGAATGGGCTTGTGTTTCTAAGTTACTCAGCTAGGTTTGAAAATTCCATTCTGCATTTTCTGTGTATTTTGAGCCCAGCTCTTAAAACACTTCCCAGAGCATACGTTGCAAAAATAAGTTGCCCTTTTCTGGCAATTTTACAAACTCTCTTCAGGTTATTTTGCATTTTATTTCAGCAGCACATCAACACTCTACTGCATGAATTTTTCTAGGAGTGTGGTTGTAAAAACAGCAACAGCAGCAGCAAAATGGAATAAGGGCACGGGATGGGTGTCTGGCTTCAGTGGAAATTTGTAAGAGTTTTCAGGAAGTTAGAGGTGTGTTTGGTAACTAATATTAATGATAACGTTCCACTGTTAAGGTTACCCCTGAGGTGACTACTTCATGTTTTTTCTTCCTATTACCCTGATTGATTGTGTTGGATGGTGATGAAAGCAGAAAGAGAAAACCGTACTTGTTTTAGTCAAGCCCTGGTTTAGTACTCTTTAAGTTGCTCCAGCCCATGTCCTTTCAAAAGAAGCAGAGTGGATGATCATCCATTTCTCACAGCTGACTTAATACTGAAGAGCTAAACAGTGAAGTAAATTAGGAACAAAGGAGCCCCTGAAGTGCAACTCGATCCATCTCTTCTTTAAAAGGCATTGCTGCAGTTTTCTGTCCACCAGCACTTTATTAAGGAAATGTTTAAAAACATTGTTCCTACTGTTTATTGCCATGATTTATCTTGTGGGTGTGTTGGAGGGTGGGAGAAAAAACAAGCCCAAGTCATCATTCTCCCACCGTAGGTATTCCTTAGAGAGCATTGGAAAATGGAAATCTCCTCCTGCGGAAAATTACACTTCATGAAACAAATTTTAATTTTGAACAAGGACTGTGACACTGAGCCAGTGAGGGTTAAGGAACCAGCAGGCTGGCTGACCTGGTAGCAACCCTTAAGGACATATTAGAAGAGCATTGAAATGCTAACAGGGCCATTCGTTGTAGATAGTTATCAAAGCCATGTTACATAGACTAGAATCTTTAATATGTGGGCCTGTATTGTTAGCGAATCAAGAGTAGATACTAATTGTATTTGTCTGTGTTTACCTATACCTTGCTAAAAGTTTAACAGTGATCTAATTAGCTAGTAGATATTAAAATTCTATTCCTGTCCTTTAATGACTCATTACTGTGTTCCATTGACTCAAAGATGTAAAGTTACTGCAGGAAATAATATTATGTACATTGTCTTCAGCTTATGTATCTGATATAATGAAATGCCGTGATAGTTTGAAATGTTAATTGCTTTATGTTAATGAATACAGTTAGTTACCTGTGTATGCCTAGGACACAGAGATTAGCTTCAAAGCAACAATACACATTACCTATTCTTCATTCAAGGAAGGCCTGCTGTGACCACTGCTGTCAAGAGACATATCCGGTGGCCTTTAACTATAAAAGAAGCTTCAGGCCTGATCCTTTTTTTATCTCAGATCTGCTCAAACTTTGACAGTGAAAGTCTAAGCCCACAAGACTGAGGTCTCCAGAATACTCCAGATCCACCCTGAAATTCTCATGGAAGAATTTGAACAAACTCTGCATATGGACTGCCTATTGGACTATAACCTATTGAACTGATTCTAGAAGGACTTTTGCAGATCATCAGCCTCACCATCTCTGCTAAGAAACTGACCAAAGAACTTTACTCATATCTGTTTGCAAATTGATCTTTTAACCTCAACAATTCTCTTTCTTTTTTTCTCTTTTTATTAATAAATCTCAGATTTAGTTAATAAGGATTGGCTGTAAGCTTGCGTTTGGGTGAGATCTGAAATATTCATTGACCTGATGGGCAACGTGTCCAATGTCTTGGGATAGGTAGAACTTTATATATAGTAAATAAGGTTTTTAGTAACCCTCACTATATTAGACTTGGCTGTTTGGGTAAGAGCAAAGGCTGGATTGCTTAAAGGAGACTGTATTTTGGCTTCTTGGTACCAGTAAGGTATTACAGAAGCTGTTTTGTTACTGGCTTAGTGAATCTAAGGAAAAAAATAAACCACTAGTTTTTGGGATTGTTTGCATTATTACTTGCAGTTTGCCCTGACTGAGCATTTTCAGCCTGGCCCCTCCAGGCACAACAGTCATAGGGATACAATGTGAAAACTGCAAAATGTTTCCGTGGAAGGGATTTTATGAAAAATTCTATTTTGGAAGAGCCTAAACAGAATTTGTGAGCTTCCAGACTGCCTGGTTGGAAGTCACTTGTCACGTTCACTTTCTCCGAAAGTGAACGTGACAAGAGATTTTCAGCCTAGATGCCAAAATGCTTGGCTACTTAGGGTATGCCTGAGGCACTGCAGCCAGGAGCAAGCTTCCGAGCATGAGTAGACAAACTAGTGTTACCAGGGCTCAGGCTAGCCACCTGGACTTGTCCCCACCTTGTTTCCTGGATCCAAGCTCAGGTGGCCAGCCCAAGCCTCCACACAGACCACAATGTCCACACAGGCTATTTTTATCATGCTAGCCTGAGCCCTGTTAGCACAAATCTCTCTACCCAGGCTCAGAAGCTCTCAAAAAGTGAAACTGACATGAGCCTTCCAAGCAACAGCCAAAGAGCTTTCATTTTGTTTTTCCCAACAGACATTTTTTTGCTGCAGAAAATTTTGGTTTTGTGAAAAATGCCTTTTTCACAAGAAAATCATTCCAGTGATAAATTTCCAACCAGTTCTACTCTTCCTTGTATCTAAAAGGTCAACTACTTCACATCCACATAATGTATTTCCATTTCCTCTTTTGCAACATGATTCCCAACTGCCTTCTCTTTTGCATGGGCATAACAGCTGACACAATGTGTGTGGAAAACTCAGCGAGAACAAAAAAGCAGCATTTTACACTCACTTTGGACAGATGTAAATGACAACAGAAGCAAAAAGGCTATGGTGAATCAAGCCCCATATTTCAGTGTGGTTTGTATTGTTATTTATTAAATCTATTGCATTATACTATTTCTGCCCCTTTTATCTCAAGCAGCTAAAAGTTTGGGACTCTGCAGGATTTTCCAGCTGGGAGGAGAAAATGATGTTGGAGTCTGGTACCTTTGATGTAATTTTGTTTAGTTACAAAGAATGTATAAATTCCTGTTTCCCTGGCCACACAAGAGGAATTAAACCCATAAATGCAGAGATAGTGTCCTTGCTCACAGCACCAAAAACTCTTTTGGCCAGCACTCAACCACAAGCTCTCTCTCTAGCCTTTTTCCAAACTTGTGCTACCAACTGCTTCTTCAGGGGGAGATAGGGTAGAGGATGGGGGGGTGTGAGAGAGAGAGACATACACACGCACACACATCATCTACCTACCTACCTTACCCAAAGACAATACTCAACAAAAAACCTTCCATGCAAGTTCTTAGTCACACCCAAGGCCAGATAGGAATTATAGTTGTTTCTCACACATAATGTGAATGAAAGGCAGCGACTGCACTAATCAGTTGAAGGGGTTTTTAACCCAGCCTGTAACACTATTTACTTCATCAGTGGCTTCAAGGTCTTTATGTGGCTTCCTCTTCTTCAAACAAGTCCCTGCTTCCCTGTATCTTCTGCTTTCTACAGGAAGAAATTTTACCAAAATTCTCTTTCTTTTTTTTTACTTCAAGTTATGCCTCCTCTTTATTGTCTTTGTAATAAGAAAAATGATCTAAAAGCATCCATTCTTTTCATAGCACCTAGATCAAGAAGGTTCCCTTTTAATCACCTTTTACATTCAAAGATGAGAGGTTGCATTTGTTTGGCATTCCTGAAACATCAATTTCCCAGGCCCTGTATCACTCTGGTTTGTCTTTTGCTGCACCTTATGCACTGAAATAGCCACATCAGTTTGGCAAAGATGCATGCTAAGCATTTTTTTGTGTTGTTTCATTTCTGCAGTGTTAGAACCTAAAATGCACAATTTGCTGCCCACTGATTTTAGTGACAATTTTATTGCCTAAATTCGCAAAAAGAAAAGGAGTACTTGTGGCACCTTAGAGACTAACAGCATTTTTTTCTTCCCACCTAGTCCTACCTCCTAGTGCCCAGATAGGGTGAGGTTTTTTGCGGGGGAAGGGGATTTTTTTTTTAAATCAGACTTCATTATTCTGAATATTTTTCTTTTGAATGTTCCGAGTACTCAGCAGCTTTGAATATTCACATCCTCCCTTTTATTCTTAAGTGTGCTATCTATACAGACAGTGTTCCAGATTATTTTTCCCACACCTGTCTTTTCAAAGTCAGAGCTAACAATATTTACAGGGGTTATGCAATGCTGCAAAGCTCTTGATACTAAATATAAATTAGGAGGAGTATAGTCAGTGAATGTGTTTTAACATTTCTGAAAAGCTCACTTTGAGCAGAGCTCGCATCTAAAGTAAAATGAGTTTGGCAATCTCAACTCAACATCTGTTGAGATTTCTTTTCCTATATCACTAAAATTAAAAGCATACTATCGTTTCGTTTTAATGTAAAAGAGAGTCCCATGGCACATAAATATGAAATTATAGTATGTCTTAGAGACAGAGCCACATTTAACCCAGTGTTCATCTCTGCTCATTTTCATGACTCCTTAATCTTTGGAAAATCTCACCTAATGAAGATGGGTGGGTTTACTAATGAGATATAGAGACTCTCAGTTATATGTTACTGATTCAGACCCAGGCAATTTAGTGAGTGGCTGAAGGTCATTGCAATAGAATGGCTGTGTAGTGGCAATTGTATATGAACTGAGCTAGTCTCGTCAATATAGTTCCCAGTGATGAACCCGGTCTAAATTGATACCTTTCTGGGAGACTTCCACACCAGAGGCCAGGGAATGAGTGGGGACAGACGTTCATGTAGTCTCAGCCATGAATGGTGTGCCGGTTGGTGACGACTGAGACATTGATGAGATTGTATGGAAACTGATTGCTACAATAACGTTTCTTGTGCATATATAGACAGTAATGTCACCTCTTGAAGTATTTGTTTTTCTTAACACTCCAACTCTTATTAGTCAGGTGATTACATGAACATTTTTAAAATCAACAGTAAAATTCTCTAGAATTGTGATTGAATAGAAAAGCTTGAATATGTGAATCCTACCTGCTAACCAGCTGGAAAGAATGAAGAATAAATAAAAACATACAACAAAATTTTTAACTTTGAAATTCTGGGGGCCTGACACAGGCTATTTAAAGATTTGGGGGTGGCAAATCTGGTTTGAGAATTTCAGTCTCCAAAGCTGTCAAGTCTGATTTTGTGCTTGAGAAATGTGCCAATTCATAAAGAGAATTCAAAAGGGAAAAAAGAGTGGATTTTTATTCTGCACAAAAGGACAAAGCCATATTCAAATTAGGTGCTGGGCTGGCACAGTTAAAGGGGTGGTTTCCTCCATCACTCCTTCTTCAGAAGGCATGGATTTTGTTTGTTTGTTTTTTAAATGAGCTAGAGGGATGTTGTGGTAATAGTATGTCTATTTCTATTACACACCCCTTTCCCCCAAACCTCATCTTACCTTTCAGCTGAAATACAAGCCAGAGTCCTGTCTTTTCGGAAAAATAAGTTTTACACAGAGTTAAACCTTGGAACTATAATATGCCAAACCCTGACTGTAGGTGTTAGTAATTAATGCCAGCTTTGCTGAGTGAGTACAATACTATTTCTTAGTGAACAAATCCTTAATACATACCATTTGAAACCATTTGTGTATTTGGAATACTTTTGAATAACTTCTTAAACAAAACTATTAAGCAGTGAAATTATTGGTGTTCCTTCAACAGACTTTCCCACTTTGCTTCTCTTACATACATTTCAGTGCAAGCTTTCAGTAGAACATGTACACTTTTATACTTCAGTACATACAAACACAGTTCCCTCTGATCTATGGACCAACAGACAGACAGACATCTGGATTCTCCAGAGCTTGGGGAGAATGGCAGCCTCTCACTTCCCATCCAAACACCTCAATGTCCTCAGCAGAACAGTCCAGAAAGCCTTACAGCCAGCAGGAGCTCCAGTCCCTGAGCTAATAGATCACTGACTAGTTTCTAGTAAGATAGGGAAGCCCATATGCAAAGTGGTACTGGTATTGGGATGCAGCCTTCACAACAGATACATCTCTTGGTCCTGTGTCAGCCAGCCATGAGTGCATAGGGATGTCTCCAGCTCCCATATATAATAATTCCCTCCCCCTACATGGATCTCTAGATGGCTCAGCTCTCAGGTGGTGAATGTGTGGAGCCTGAAAGACTAGTTGCCCTTAATGGAAGCTTTCTTTATGGCATCGGAAACAGCTATCGAACATATATAATAACTACCACACCCAACCTCTAGCTGTCTGTGCCCTTCTGACTAAATTGCCCTGCCCTCTCTCTGAACGTGTGCAGAGACAAAGGATTCAGCTGCCTCCTCCCAGCCATTTTTCTCCCTTTCTTTGAACATGAAAAAAAGACAGACATCAAATGCTTCAATGTAACCAAATGGGTTATAGTTTCAAATTATTTTTCCCCCAAAGCATGGGACCCACAGTATTTTCATTATTCACCACATTATCCTTCTATTATGTGACCATAAAAAAGGCTCATGTACAGTTGCCCACTGCGTCCATGAGCCTTTCTCAAGTGGCTCTACAGAAACCATGTCTGCTTTGCATTTTAATTTGTGGAAATAATGAGTAGCCTTTTAAGGGGAGAAGTACCCCTACTACTGCTTCTGTTCTGTAAAGCCTCAGTGCCACTTTGTTACATCCACCATTTCTGTTTCTTTTTACAAGTATTAAGTACGCAGCCGCATGGTAGCTGTCACAGCTATTAATCACTTTAGAAACCACTGAAATTACACAAGGGTCAGTAGAGTTGAAATTTTTGTTTTATTACTATTTCTGCTTCAGTTTGTGCGGATGGCACCAACACAACATATATTATCGTCTTATTAAATGACACTGATGGGGCATCCAAAATTTAGGAGAACTCAGTTCTGAATGATTTAACCCATTGATTAACTTCCATGTTCATTGCTATACACTAAAACAAAAACTATGTTTACAGCACATAGCTGTTTCAAAACGTAGCTTCACTTTAACGTGTGTTTTAAAGGTATTATTTGTATCACATTAAGAAGGCCAAAATCACACTGTCTTTCAAAGAAGAAGGAAGTAACCTTCGATAACTGGAATAAAGGAGTTTTATGGCACTGGAAAGGATTTGAAGGCCTCTCAAAAGTGAGCTGTTTGCCAAATAGAGAATGTAGCGTTCAGTTGTCAAATACCATGCATTTTACATTAAAATACATATTTATATAAAATAGCTTTGCATGCAGAAGCTAATGAGCTGTGCATTCTAGAATAGCTCAATTAGTAGTGAAGGCCCTAACACTGCAGTCAAGTCCATCCAGGCAGCCCCCATGTGCATCAATCAGATTGCAGGAGCAAGATGTTAAAAGGCAATGCAAATTCTAGGTGACCATATCCCTGAGTGAAACTGGTGAAATAATTTTGGGAAAAAATCCCTGGGGAATTTTTCACCACATGATTTTCCATCTTATTTTGCATCCACTACCATTTTTGTAATGTAGTGAAATTTAGAGTACCTATACACCTTGTTGTTCTGATGAACAAACATGTCTTTGTGTTTGACAGGTGCAATGTGTTTGTGGACCGTCTTAGAATTATTATGTCCTTAACTGTGCATTCCCTTGCTTTTAGGTGCTTAGGTTTTGTTACTTTGGTGATCATGAAGTATATGTGAACTGTCTTTGGAAATGAAAATATTTGTTTCTGGAGTTTAGTGAGTCCTCACAGCGCTCCTGTGAAAGAGGTACGGTTTAGTACCAGGTTTTACAGACAATTTATATAACATTCTGCCAAAATTTATGAGGTGCTGTACGATATAATAAAATAGTACTCTCTAGAGAAGGAAGTGAAACACAGAGAGATTAAATGACTCCAGTCAGGTCAGGCAACAAATCCTAACCATGGTCGTAACTCCCACACTATGTCTACTCCACTAGAACCTTTTGCTTCCAAGGGAAGTCACTTAACCCTTGTGTTTCACCTTCTCCATCGTGCCAGTCATATGGGACTGTACATCTTAATTACTTTTTTATCTTTGCATATCACTACCACTAGTGTACACAAGCTCTACATCTTTTAGCAAAAAAATCCCATTCTTTTCCCTCAAATGGTGCACTGTGAAGGCGTCACTAGTTTCTCATCCCTAAACCAAGTCTGTTGTTCATGGAAGACCTGACAGCTCAGGGGATAGGTAGGGAGATATGGAGAACTTATGCACCAGTTTAAAGGCACCAGGTTAAGGTCAGCCAACTTCTGTAAAGACTGAAAATTGCTGCGAGCTGAAGGCTGACTGATTAATCAGTGATTCTAATATGGATCATGGTGAATACTAGTCATATCTTCATGATACAAAGTGACAAACTATACTCATACCTCTAGAGATAATCTCTACAGGTCAGTGTTGGTGCAAACCAATATGGCAGTGTGCATAATTGCATGCTGCTCTGCAAATAAATGTAAAAATTGAGCCTGAAAGGCTGTTCAGCCCAGCACTATCAGCTTCTCACACCTCCAGTTTGGTCTTTAGGCATCTCCCTGTGTTTACCAGACAACAGTCCCTGGTAATCCACCTCTGTCCACATTCCACTGACTGACTCCAGAAACTCAAATGAGGTTTAAGGCTCCAACTGCTTTTTATCCTTCTCCTTTGCTAGTAAGAGCTACAGGCATTCCTGTCCCTTTTGGGGTGAATGTGAAGCTACCCAGGCAAACACATGCTTCTTAAAAACAAAGATTTTTTTAAAAGAGGGAAAACCAAATTATAATAAAATAAACATTTTTTTCAGAAAATGCCTCCTTAGAACACTTTGCTAAGTCCAGTGAGGTTGAATTCCCCTAGTATAGTTACAGGAAAAAAAACCTTCTATCTCTTGAAATCATTCTCCTTGACTTACTTTTGTACTGTTTCAGGGCTAGCTGCACATCTGTCCCTTTTCTGGTCTCTCACTCCCTCAGGTGTCAGGCCTTGTGCCTTTACCTCTCCTGGGGTAGAATTTTGCAATTCTCTCACTTTTAGACCAAGCCCCGGGCTACAGTACCCTGTGTATCAATAATTCTTAACCTGCAGGTCCCACTGAGTTTGGGAACCTGTGCTTCTTCCCCTCAGGGTGTGTAACCAGTCATACAAAATGATCAGACAGCTTTCCTAAAACCAGGGTGTTGTTTATTTTAGCCATAGGTATAAAGCTTTTAGAGTCAAAAGAATTTATACCAAGCAGTTTACATGCTTGTCTGTCTTACCCAGGACCTACATGTCAGGTACCTTTCCCTCCTGTGTCTTAGAAAACTCACTCATCAGCCTCTTAGGACCAGAGTTTTCAAACCTGTAGCTCCCTGTCAAGTTCTTTGATGCTCAAGGGTTTCCAGAGTTCATTCTAGTATAAGACAAGCCCTCTCTTTGTAAGCCACCTGTTCCCCAAATATTTCTTTGAAGATCAGTACACACACTAAGTGTCCATAAAGATTTGCATATCCCCATAGTCAAGTAGGTTATCTACAGAGAAGAAAGTGAGTTAGCAATGCTGAATAACCTCCTTTCAAATGCTTAACTTCTTGACCCAACAAATAAGCCTTGTCCAGTGACGTGACACCCATGCCACAGCTTCATCTGCATTTACAAAGGAAGCCCATAGACTGTCATAACTCAGCTATACCCTAATGTTACTCCATATATAGTATCACTTAGCTACCAGCACCTTGCCCAAATTTCATTGGCTTCTCTGACCTGATCCCCATATATCTGAGCATCTCACAAAACATTAAGCATAGGTTCACTGTAGTGGTAAAATGTTATGTTCGTATTTTGTATAATTTAAAATTAAAAATAATAAAATAATAATGTAGCATGTAAATAAATGTATTGATGTATGATTTGACCATATCCTGCCAGCCACCCTTTTTGAATAGGAGAAAGGAATGGCCTAATACACCATTGGTAGACATGCATCAGCCAGAATTTCTGTGTCTGAACTGATTTCAAGGCACTACAGACCTTTGAGGGTCACCGTTTTGTTGTAGGTTTAGCATTTTAAAATAAGTAAAAAAAAATACCATAATTGTTTTCTTTTGTATTGGAACTTAATGTTCCTGTTCAAAATGTTCTGTCTACATTAATTCTGCTTTGTGTGTGAATAAGAAATGGGTGCTAAAAAATAAGTGTGAAGGCCATCACTAAACCAGATGTTCTAGGGAGGAACCAGAGACAGACGCAAGGGTGCCCGAAGGCTGCAACATGCCCCCATTAAAATATCAGAGAAGAGCAAATTAACAACTCTAAAAATAAGATCCCTTTATCAATGGGAACAAAATAGCTGTAATCAAAACCAGCATGGAATAACTCCCTAAAAATCTTCATAAAAAGAAAAAGAAAAAGGCCAATTTAAAAAAACAAGAACTCATCAAACAACAATTGATTACAGCATAATGGTGCAAAACTCATTGGACCCAATGAAGGAAAATCACTATACAAACAGGGGGCCTTGCCATGAAACTTTGGGTTTGTCCTGCCAAGACTTCCCCAGAGCATCATGTTGCCACCAACAGAACCCAGCTCCTACTTACCCGTGATCAACCTTGCTGGCCCTAGATTGAGCCAAACTCTGAACTGGTAACTATGACATCGCCTGGCAGAATAGTGTGTGTGTGTGTGTGTGTGGTGTAATTGAATGCATATGCTAATTGCTGTATCTTCAATAAATGCAGCATATTGCCTATTAAATGCAGCATATTGCCGAGAGTGCTGAAGGAATTGGCGGCTGTGATTGCAGAGCCATTGGCCATTATCTTTGAAAACTCGTGGCAAACGAGGGAAGTCCTGGATGACTGGAAAAAGGCTAATGTAGTGCCAATCTTTAAAAAAGGGAAGGAGGAGGATCCAGGGAACTACAGGCCAGTCAGCCTCACCTCAGTCCCTGGAAAAATCATGGAGCAGGTCCTCAAAGAATCAATCCTGAAGCACTTGCATGAGAGGAAAGTGATCAGGAACAGCCAGCATGGATTCACCAAGGGAAGGTCATGCCTGACTAATCTAATTGCCTTTTATGATGAGATTACTGGTTCTGTGGATGAAGGGAAAGCAGTGGATGTATTGTTTCTTGACTTTAGCAAAGCTTTTGACACGGTCTCCCACAGTATACTTGTCAGCAAGTTAAGGAAGTATGGGCTGGATGAATGCACTAAAAGGTGGGTAGAAAGCTGTCTAGATTGTCGGGCTTAACGGGTAGTGATCAACGGCTCCATGTCTAGTTGGCAGCCGGTATCAAGTGGAGTGCCCCAAGGGTCGGTCCTGGGGCCGGTTTTGTTCAATATCTTCATAAATGATCTGGAGGATGGTGTGGATTGCACTCTCAGCAAATTTGCGGATGATACTAAACTGGGAGGAGTGGTAGATACGCTGGAGGGGAGGGATAGGATACAGAAGGACCTAGACAAATTGGAGGATTGGGCCAAAAGAAATCTGATGAGGTTCAATAAGGATAAGTGCAGGGTCCTGCACTTAGGATGGAAGAATCCAATGCACCGCTACAGACTAGGGACCGAATGGCTAGGCAGCAGTTCTGCGGAAAAGGACCTAGGGGTGACAGTGGACGAGAAGCTGGATATGAGTCAGCAGTGTGCCCTTGTTGCCAAGAAGGCCAATGGCATTTTGGGATGTATAAGTAGGGGCATAGCGAGCAGATCGAGGGACGTGATCGTTCCCCTCTATTCGACATTGGTGAGGCCTCATCTGGAGTACTGTGTCCAGTTTTGGGCCCCACACTACAAGAAGGATGTGGATAAATTGGAGAGAGTCCAACGAAGGGCAACAAAAATTATTAGGGGTCTAGAACACATGACTTATGAGGAGAGGCTGAGGGAGCTGGGATTGTTTAGCCTGCAGAAGAGAAGAATGAGGGGGGATTTGATAGCTGCTTTCAGCTACCTGAAAGGGGGTTCCAAAGAGGATGGATCTAGACTGTTCTCAATGGTAGCAGATGACAGAACGAGGAGTAATGGTCTCAAGTTGCAGTGGGGGAGATTTAGATTGGATATTAGGAAAAACTTTTTCACTAAGAGGGTGGTGAAACACTGGAATGCGTTGCCTAGGGAGGTGGTGGAATCTCCTTCCTTAGGAGTTTTTAAGGTCAGGCTTGACAAAGCTTTGGCTGGGATGATTTAACTGGGAATTGGTCCTGCTTCGAGCAGGGGGTTGGACTAGATGACCTTCAGGGGTCCCTTCCAACCCTGAAATTCTATGATTCTATGATTCTATTCCCCTAATTAAAATCCTGTGTGCTTCTTTTTAGCGTAACATCATGTCATAGGCTTCACTATCTCTGTGAAGCAGGGAAGCGTTTTCCCGATTTTACACACGGGCAACACAGAAAGACGAAGCAACTTGCCAGAATTCTCACAAGAAGTCTGGGGCAAAGTTCAGATCTAAAGCTCAGATCGCATGATTCAGTCTTATGACTATGTAATGACAAGACCATCCTTTCTCTTCTAACGGATACTAAATAAACAGTACTCACCCCACAGAAATAGTAAATCTAGTTACCCTCTTCCCCTCTCTATGGTCTATAGTACAAAGTGCTGAAAGAAAGACTGGAGCAAAGGGCAGGGTACAGCATTGTTAATAGAATCTGTGTACCAATAACTGTGTGGTTGGGAAGGAGGAAGGGGTGGCAGACAGTGATAAGAACTTGTACTGCTAAAAATGTTAAAACTTGTACTGTTAAAAAAGTCTGTCTGTGTTCCTGGGAAAGGATCCAGGGCTGAGATGAGTAAGAAAGGAGACAACAGAGGAAAAAGAGAGAGAGGCTACAAACAAGAAAGCAGAAAGCAAAAAGATACAGCAGAAAAATGTGAACAGAAATATAGATAATCACTTTATGTAATAAAAGTAGTGACCTCCACACCCACACTAGCTCTGAAAGACATTGCAGTAGTGGAGAACAGATGGAAAGAAATAACACAGATGCCACTAAACCAAAAGCAAAAAGTTAATGAAGCAATTCAGGCAATCTCATCATCCTCAGAGCTCTGTAGACGTGACCTTGGGGGGAAAAAATTCTGCTCTCTTTCTAATGTTCCTGATGATCTTTCCCAGGAACTGAGAAAAAGCAAAATGAGCCTTTTCCTCCACTACCTTTACAAAGCAAAAAAAAATCTCTATTTATTGAGTCCAACATCAGTCTCCAACATGTTCTCTTGGTAGAAGTTGATTAACAAGAAAAAGACTGCAACGAAAAAAGTTTCAGGAATAAAAGTTATTCATAAATTATACCTGTGACATTACCCAGGGTATAATCTGGACTGTTCAATAGCTGTGTCCCCTCAATTCTCTAACCTGGTGTGCCTTTTACACTGCTTCACTGTGACAGTAACCACTCCTGGTCTGTTCACACACAGCCTTCAGCATGTAAATTACTCCAACTTATAGGATATGAGTGCTATGACCAGCCACTCTTGAATTACACTACAGAGTAATACCAGCAAATTCCCAGTCCCAGACTTTCCCCCAGGAATGTGTGTCTTGTACTACCCAGTCCTCTCCTGGACAATACAAGCTCATATAAAGTCCATCATTTTATTAATAGAAAATGGTATCAGGATTTGTGCATATCTCAAATGGAGTCTCCCAAACATTTCAATCCAAGCACAGTGGTTTACATAAAACAATACAACAAGTTTATTAACTATAGAAAGGTAATTTAAAGTGATTACAAGTAATTAGGCATAAAAACTAGAATTGGTTACAAAGAAATATAAGGTAAACCTAATTTAACAAGCTAAGTGGTTTCAAAGCAAAAGTGACACATCTTTTAGCAGTCTTACTGGCTGAATTTGTTTTTGCCAGGATCCCTTCCCAGTCCAATGATGCTGCCTTTGTCCTTCTATGTTGCCAATGCCATGAGCAGAGATGAAGGGAGAGGGCTTTAGGGCATTTGTACTTCCTTCTTAGGCCCTGTCTACACTGAAGAGTTTTGTCAGCAAAAGGCAGCTTTTAGCAGCAAAACAGTGGAGGTGTACACACTCCAATGCCACTTTTGGCAACAAAACTCTTCAGTTTTCATGACAAAATAAAGCCACCTCAATGAGAGGCATAGAGCTTTTTGCAGCAAAGTTAAAATGACAAAGCATCCGTGTAGACGCTGCCGTTCATTATGTCGCCAGTTCCTCCCCCAGTATCCCACAATGCCTTCAATGACTTCTCTGTTCACTGGTTTGATCTCTGCTGCCCTGCAAGCATGCGCCCCTCCCCTTTCAAAGCTTGGTGAAGTTCTGACAGCTGAGCATGCTGCTCTGCTCTGGCAACAAAGAGAAAATCATTAACGTGGAATGTTCCTGCTCTCTCCTGTACTGCAAACACAGAGGCAGGCAGGGAGGGGCAGATATGTGTGTGTGAGAGAGAGACTGCTGTGCAGAGCCAGGGAGGGAGGTGAGGCTGATGTCAGGGATGTCCCCCTCCCCCACCTCAGGATTGGTTGCTTTTGGCGGCTGTGCGCACTTAAAGACAGCATGCCAATACACTCATTCTCCCACAGCACACCCCCCACACTCTCTCACACACACTCCCCCAACACACACACTGTCTCTGTCTCTCACACACACACACACACACACAAACACACACACTCTCAGTCACCCACTCTCCCACACACACTTCAGTTGAAAAGCAGCTGGCAACCTAGTAGGATGCCCATGAAACAATGGAATTGAGAAACCTGCATCATGTGATGGCTGTACCTGCCCCATGAGGCATTGCAAACCCTTCCCAAACTACCCTGCAGCCAGCTGCACGGTATTGATGCCAGTATTTTGGAATCCTGGGATTTGGGAATTGTAGTCCCTGGGGTGTTAAGAACTATGTCCCATTCCATATTCATATGGAATACATATTAATGTATTTGCCAACTATATGTAATAAATGTACTGGTCTCTAATTTTCTGATATAATTTCCCGCCTTTCTCCACAATCATTTTCACAATCCAATTATACATTTTCATGGGTTTATGTGTAGACAGTTCTTATTGGAAAGGGTGCAATGGAGCCTTTACATCATATACTGTTGTGGTGGTGGTTAGCAGTGACCCATAAACCATGTGATGGAATGGAATAGATCCCTGCCATATTATGGACCTTGTTTGTTGTACTATGACTGGACTATGTATTGAACTGTACTATGATTATGATGTACTATGACTGGAAACTATTTTGGACATGCCCATAAAACAAACTATTGTACTACAGACAGCTGCTCTGCCCAGGAAAGGTGTTTGATACCTTGTTGCAGAACTATCAGTGAGAGCAATCTAAGGTTACTGTCTTTGGATGGCCCAAGTATTGGCCTACAGCCATGGAGCAATGGTTTTTGACACAGATAGGGCAAGCATGACTGAAGGAGGGGGGCTGGAGCTTCCCCTCTTGTGAAAATAGCACAGAAGAGGCACTGATCTAGGTAAGAACAGGTACTATTCTGTGCACAAAAACAACCATCAGTGCATGTAAGCAAGACCTGCAGGAGAAAGAGGGGAGGATGGACTGTGCCCAGACTGTAATACTGACAAGCCCCAGATGCACAGAAGAGCTGAGATCAGACATGGGGAGAGTGTGTCCAAGGACTTCTGGTTCTCCCCTCTGAAAAAAATTTATAATTCTTGAGTACTTTATGAGTAAAGACTCTGTGATTAAGAAATTCTTTTGTGAAGCCTCTGTTCCTTGCTTTTCTGCCACATTGTCCTTGAAAAGGTTAATCTAGAAGCCTAGAAAGCCCACAGCCCAGATAGGGTATGGATAAGTAGCAGTGGTTCAGGTCTCAAACTGGTTTCAATGTCTAGGATGGTGGTATCCATGCCAAAGAGGGGTGTCAGACAAGAGGTCTGAAATCTAAGTGTGTCCTAAGGCTTCAGACCTAGAAGTAGTGACTGGAATCCACCAGGCCCAGTTGACTTAGAAGCCCATGGGATCAAGTGATTCGGTCTGCTGGCAACAAACAGGTGGCCATACAGCAGGAAACTGGACCAGGCTGTAACAAACCATATTTAATGTAACATGCCAACGGTATTTATTGAATATAAATGTGTCCAGTTTGCTATCATCCATCAGCATGCGCCAGTCATTGACATAATACTACATTAGTTATAGCATTTGTATCTGTACTTTCCTAGTTGAGAAGTATGTGGTCAGATCTCCGTAACAGACTTGATGTCTAGATTCCGCATAGGTGTCTGGGGAAGGTTTTCTCTGGTCAGTCCTTTAGTTCACAGACCAGTCTGTTCAATGTCATTCATCAAAGCACTTGAAATTACATATTTGTTGTGTACACTGCCTGGCACGCAAACTACTGGATGTTCTTAACTAAGGGCTGCAAAGCTAGTCACAAGACGAGGGTGGTTGCACTTCCTCTCTTCCAATATTAAAAAGCGATTAGTGTGTTAACTTCTGTTCTACTGGCAATCACATGTTCAAGGTCCAAATTCCCAAGATCCCTATACAGGCTGGACTTGCCTATGGTAAGGTTTTATGCTGCAGCGAGAGAAGTCAGGAAGGGGAAAGGAAAGATAGAGAGACACTCTCACCTATCAGAAACGTTTTGACAGAGTTAAGTGAGAAATCTTAAAAAAAAAAAAAATTATGGAAGCATCTGGTCTGATGTTCCGGATGAATATGTTTCCATATGACTCTTGTACTATAATACAGTACCACACCATTTGTAGGGCATCTTATGTAAACACCCTCAGGCATTGTATAACAGAAATCAATAACATCACTAAAAAGAACAGTGAAACAATTTAGCCATATGCTATATTAGACAGGAAATACTTAGAACTTAATCCTTGAAAATAAAGTGGAATCTATCTACTCTCACCTGTCACAATCAGCACTCCCTGGGCCAGCAGCAACAGCAGCATACAAAACAGTACAATAAGCAAGCTTACCTTTAAAGAAAGCATGAAGACAACTTCTGTTACTACCAGACAAAGTGTCTAATTCTAGAAGCCCATTTTGTAGTGATGATACTGTATTTAGATGAGAAAAGGTGCTGAGTGTGGGTCAGACCAGGCCTGCGTGGCATGGGATGAGTTACCCTCTATCTCACATTATGTACCTATTGGTAGCTTTCCAGATCTGAGAACAGCAAGTCTTTCATACTGTGGAAAAGCATAGTTAGGGCAAGTCCCAGCTTGCTTGACTGAGTAGCTAGATTTGAAAAAGCAATTACTGAAGAAAAGGGAATGAACAGATATTGATCAGGCTAAGGGAGCAAATTCTAGTCTTATTTACATAGGGAAAATTTCAGTGTCTGCAGTCCTATCAGTGGAATTACAATGTATTCATGTTGATGTAACTGATTAGGAGTTGACTCATTCTCCTCTGTGCAGTGGAACTGTTTCCAACAAAGAACACTTTCTTTTTTTTAACTTCAGGAACTTAAAGTGACCAGTAAACAGCCAAATTTTAAATGAAATAATACCCGTTTTGTGTTTTCTTGAAAAAGTTATTTCTAGACTCTTTGGAGCCACTTTTTTTAGGATGTACAATTCCAAGAGATTTCACTTCAGAACAACATTTGTAAAATACAATTGTGCAGAAGTTTCTATGTTTCTGTTTGGAAGTGTGTGTAGTATTTCATAACATAAGAAAATAAGAACATAAGAATGGCCATATTGGGTCAGACTAAAGGTCCATCTAGCCCAGTGTCTTCTGACAATGGCCAATGACAGGTGCCCCAGTGATCCATTCCCTGTTGCCCATTCCCAGCTTCTTGCAAACAGGGCTAGGGACACCATCCCTGCTCATCCTGGCTAATAGCCATTGATGGACCTATCCACCATGAATTTATCTAGTTCTTTTTTGAACCCTTTTATAGTCTTGGCCTTCACAACGTCCTCTGGCAAGGAGTTCTACAGATTGACTGTGCATTGTGTGAAAATGTACTTTCTTTTGTTTATTCTAAACAAGACATTTCAAGATATAGAAGCATCAAATTCCTTTCCTTGAAAAGCTCCATTAGATTAGCCATAGATTCTTATTGGAAAATACAATTTTCAATGTCCAAATGCTTCAAAAAGTCATTAAGATTTTTTTAACTAGTTGTAACTTAATTGTTCATATACACTTTTGCCACTCCATGAGACAGGACTTCAAAAACATTCTACATTGTTGACAGCTTTGGAGTCAGCAGTGCATTTTCCCCTCTGGTTTTTAAGTATTTGCCCTTGCAGTCCTCCCGCTCATTTTAATGCAAAGCTTTAAAGCTAAAGGGACAGCCCTGGGCAAAATCTGCATCTTCGGAAGATAATTTTGTAAGTGAACTTGACAGGAAAATCCAGAAGCTTGTGGTACCAAACCTAGGTCAGTACCCTAGGTTGTTCCCTAGATGGAACAACCAAACCTAGGTGGAATCTGACAT
Source organism: Lepidochelys olivacea (assembly GCF_965140295.1). Taxonomy (NCBI): domain Eukaryota; kingdom Metazoa; phylum Chordata; order Testudines; family Cheloniidae; genus Lepidochelys; species Lepidochelys olivacea. Next base: position 139,341,441 of record NC_140412.1, on the reverse strand, counting down.
TACAGGAAAGATTTAAACCTATTCATATTTAAGTGAACCATTACTGATTCTAATACCCAATGTTAATTCATAATCCCAACAAGCAGCAAGCAACTTTCATGCAGATGCCATGAGGAACATGTCCACACTACTGGTGTCTCTGTGGATAAAATTATCAAACATACAACACAAACTACAGAGCCATCTAAGTATAAAGGATTTTTTTTTTTTGGTGGACCAAGTGCCACCAACAGTATCATTCATATTTGATGAGTTCTCACTAGCCTCAAAACAAATACCAATAACAAATGAGCTAACAATAAAAGATGTAAGTATAGTAAGATGTAAGTTCACTAGCTTATATCTAATTACGTTTGGGCCAAGCAGGTAATGCCGAACATTTATGGAATGGGTTACTGTCGAGATGCACGAAGATTTTGGAATAACATGCCTTAGGGATTGTTATTGTTTTGGTTATTACTACTGTAATACCCACTAAAAGGTTACAATTTAAAAAAAAAAAAAAAGGAAAGCTGTCTTTCTAATAGTTGTTCATTAAATAATCTGCATACAGTAGAAGCTACATGAAGATATTTTGCATAGCAAATTGTGTAGAAAATGTCAGCTTGGGTAAGATCAGAAGACTTACACTATTACATTATCATTTTAATGGAAATGTACAAATCATATTTTGAGTATTTTGGAAGATAAGAATTAAAGGAGACACTAGAAATAGGATAATCACATTTTCTCAGTGCATTCCTTTTCTTCTTTGTAACCTCCCTGTGATGGGGCTTAACCCCCATCACTTGCAAGGCTGGCAAATGCATCCAATTAATCATGCTCTGCAGCTGGGGAGGTGAGTAGCTAATTGGCTCCCACCCAGAGGGAGCAGAGTTAGGCCATGATAATAGATTGCAGGAGCTCAGTTGAGAGAGAGACTGCAAAGGAGACAGGTCTCTTTGGCAGTGAAGAGCCCAGAGCTAGGGTTTGACAAGAGGATAAAGGGAGAAACACACTACAGGGTCAGGGTAGGCTCTTAAAGGGAAATCCCTGAGGTACGTTTTGCAAGTGGAAAGACAAGAATTCAGTAGCCCAAAGGCACAGAAAAATTATTCACTTTTGTTTGTACTCATTTATGCTACCCCAGAAGAGGTCTGAACTTTGTGACTTGGCTCGAGGGCTGAGCCACAGAAGATCTGGAGCCAGAAGCAGACAGCCAGCAGGAAGTACTGGAGCTGAAGGTATCAGCAGTGGTACACCAGGATGCAAGAGGGCGCACCAAGGTGCCCCACCAAATCACCTTAGAATTATACACTAGGGCAAGGGTTATGCAGGTAGGAGCCAGCTTTTCCAGGGTGATGTAATCATTTCCATTACTTGGTTATTTGTACTGTGGTACTGTCCATAGGTCCCAACACTGATCAGGACTCCATTGTGGAAAATGCTGTACATAAACATCACTGTCCCTTCTTAAAGCTCACCATCTAGACAAGACAGAGCAAGTATTCCCATTCCCATTTGACAGACTGGGAATTGAGGCAGAGAGATTAAGTAATGTATACATACAGTCACATGTGAAGTCTGTGGCATAGCTGGGTACTGAACAAGGTCACCTGAATCCCAGGTCTGTGCTTTAATCACAAGACCATCCTCTCTCATCCGCTTTTTGTTCTGATTGGGGACAAAATAACAACCCCAAACCACTGACATTTTTGTGGGAATGAAATTCACTTTCCTGGCCATCTCTACTTGGATCCCATCTACCCTGTGAGACTGGACTTGGAAAATTGAGGGAAAGAAAAACAGTGAGGTACAAGGAAAAATAGAGGAAGAGAGATGATCATGAAAGCAGGGAATGGAAAGAGACCTGTTAGGATTGTCCAGTTTATCTCCATCTGAAAGCATTTTCTAGTGCATATGCTCTCTGCTATGACAATCTTTGAAGGGAAACAAAATAAGGTGCAATGATTGCAAAGGGAGGAAAGCCAGTCTTTAAGTAAAATGGTAAGTCTTCTCAAGAGTAAAACACTAAATTCTGTGTATTCCACAACTCGGATTTAAGCACATTGAAGGCAGTTGTGAAACCTACTGTGGCATTCATTATCTTGAGAAGTGGATTCACATTGCTGTTACCTTTATTGAAGATCCCTAATTACAGTGGGGAATAAAACAAAGAAACATACCACAAAACAAACTACAATTTGCATAAAACTTAAATAATATTATTGGCAAAATTAGACAATAGTAATGCAATCAACTGTTTTGCAAATATCTTACATATTTTAATATAATTGCTACAGTTTACAAGAACCATTAATGTGATACATTTTGTAACAATCCGAGAAGTAAAAAGATACCTAACACAAATTCAAGCAAGGGCTTCAATTGGAGAGGCAAGTGTATAGCATCTCTGAAAGTCAGGCCCTTACTCTCAAATTAATCTTATGCCTTTCAGTCAGTATTTAAAAAATTTAGAGTAGATCCTCTTCCTCAGATCTGTGCCCCCAACTCCCAACCCCCTCCCCACACACACACACACACACCCTCAAAAAAGGGGTAAAAACAATAAGTGGGGGGAACCCAATGGGAAAAGTTTGCAAGTTCTCCATGTGGAGCTTCTGTGGAACCTTCCCTACCAATAGGAGACGGCTGTGGCCCTGCAGAAGAGGTAGAGAGCAAACCCTGAAGCTCTGAGAAGGGGAAGAGTCCAAGTATGCAGTTCTTATAATCCACTGTGCTAACTGGTCTCTTCCCCACCATTCTCCCCAGTTATTACTCCTCCTGCATAAGTAATTCTAGCATTTGTGTAAGTCCTGTAGCTATGTACTACTCCCCTCTTCCTAAAGGCACCCATTGCAATATTAGCCTCCATTTTCCCAGTTGAAATCCACTATATTAAGAAGTGGGATGAGCTGCTCCCCACATCCCAGAACATTACCATCTGCAGAGCTCAACTGCAGAGGTACCTACATGGTCTCTAAAGAAGGAGATCATACTGTAGTCATGCTCTTAATCCTTTTTCATTCTTCTTCCCTAGTGCACCCATTTTGGCAAGGAGCATGGCACTTTGAGGGTATATTTTGCTCCTAAAAGCATTTTTCCTTGTAGGGGTATAAGTTAGTGTTAAGAAAATAGGCACAAAAGCTGTAAATTATATACTTTGCACTACAACCCTAAGCAAAACACTGTCATGTTGTACATGTGGTACAAGTTGATGTTGAGAGGGCAATTCCATTATAATTTGGCTACCAAAAAAAAACCACACAGGACTAAAACTTCCCACTTACAAAATATGATGGACTATAGGCCCCAAACAAAATTCCAGACCCCAGCATCCCCAAAACTAGAGACGTCTCCATGCAGATATGAACTTGGAGGCTTAAAAGTGATTTGGAGACCTATATACAAATTCACAGAATTCCCACCATGCGGCTTCATGAATTTTAAGAAGTACGGTGATGTAATTTAATCATCTCCCATTTAAATGACTAACCATTTTAAAATTTTAACATGAACTACTCCTTCTTTTGACTATTCTACCTGACAAGATTTTTCAGCTTGTGCAGCTTCATGTGTAGCCTTGTACATTTGTGTGTACAAGTCAGCAGAAACAATATCAATTGTGTTGGTCCTCAGTGGCTACAACCAATCCAGGAGATTAATAGCAAAACATGAAAGGACAGTAACTCTCTGGAAACTCACTCCAAACAAAATGAGCAATCATCTGGTCTGAAGAACTACTCAGGAGTATACTTTATGAATTGCACATCTACCACACACACAGTGATAATACAGATTAACTTCTGAGTCACCTCAGGAGATCACAAGCTATCTTCCTGGTATCCACTGAGTAAAATGCTTACACATTACAATTCCTTGTGATATAATACAAAACTAGCATGAACGCTATATCATTGTCCCATGGAGCAGAAGACAGAAATTATCTAACAAGAATAAACTATAAGTCATCTTTTCAAACATTTCCAACAGCAGGCCAATATGCACAATTTTTCATAGATGTTTAATTATCCGAAGTGCCCACCACTGAGTGGGTTTTAATCAAGGAAATAATGAACAGTTCTTTTAACAGCTTTCTAACTTGGAATATATATATATATATATGCCTTGTTACACTGAAACCTGTTGGAAAGCAAAGTCCTATGGTTCACCACATAAATATATGGAGCTGAAAATTGCAAACTTCTTTTACCTCAGATTTCAAGAAGTGAACTAGAAAATGTTGAATGTCTGTTGGTCTACCAACCAGTGACAAACTGGCAAGTCCAGCTGTTTGGATATATTAGTAATGACTAAACAGGTGGTGTAATGGCGTGTACCAGGCCCTTTGAGGCCCTGGGTTGGAGCCCTTGCGGTCCTACCACACCCTGCCCCAGAAAAGGATACACCCTGGGAATTACACAGTTATGCACCTGCATAATTTTACACATAAAACGTGTGAGCACGCACAATATTGCATACTATTCTTTAAAAGAGAAAGACTGTGACTGAGGGTCAAGTGAGTATTATCAATTTTGCCAGAAAATGCCACGACAAAAGGTCACACATTGCACATATAGCAGCAAAAGAGAAAGTAAACGTTTTTCTTGGACTTGTATTTGAAGATGGCAGAAATTTTTTGCAAAATGTGCAACATTGTTCTGGATCATCAGAGGAAATTGACAATTGCAAACCACCTCACCAACTCACAAAAGCATTTAAACAGAAAAGCTGCTTTGTAGGGAGAATCACAAAAAATGCAGCGTACACTTTCAATGTGTTTCAACGCAACCATAATAGCACAACAGAGCACTTAGATGTTGTCCGTTACCGGGTCGTTAACTTGTGCCACTGCAAACATACCATTATCTAAAACAGACCATCCTTTCATACACCAGTTTCCAAACACACAAGTCAAGAATGGTGGTGCAATTCCAGAAGGTTATCAACTTCAAGATGCATATCTTACAGATGTCTCCAAAACTGAGAGAAATAAACTTAAGGACAAAGTGAAGGATAACTACATGTCAGTTATATTCGATGAAAAAACTGACGAGAGCCACTATGTATTTAACACTTTACTCGCACCACTGGAAGGGGTCCTCCTATTTTGCTGACACGCACTTCATGCAGAAAACAGATCATAGCACCATGTCTCAAGCAGCCATACAGACTGTGCAAAGTTATCAAATTGCTTACAACAATGTGGTTGTCTTTGACATGGATAATGCTGCGTACATGAAAAAAGCGTACAAAGCTGTACTGTCTGGACAGCTGCAGGGGGAAACAGAGCTGTAAACAGGGGAGTTTGAGTGGGAGCTCTCTTGGAGGAGAAGGTATTTGTATTTGTCGTATTTGTATGTGTAGAGGCTTGTAGGGGCTTTATGCTGGGAGAGAAGCTGAGCCCTGATTAGGGGGTGGGGCTTCTCTGACTAGGGGTCCTAAAAGGTAGCCAGCCAGTCAGGCAGCCGCACAGGAGCTAGCAAACAGAGCTGTAAACAGGGGAGTTTGAAAGGGGAGTTTGTCTTGTGGTGCTTGTTTGGGGTTTGTTTTTGCTGTGGGTGGTGGTGTTTTGGTGTGGTTTGTGTTTCCCAGATTAAGAGGATTTAGGTGGGAAGGCAATGACAGATACAGAGGCAGCAGTGGGAGTGACCCATGTTGTGGAAGACACAATGAGGATGACTGGATGTGGAAGCTGTGGTATGTACATGATCCTGGAGGGGTACCTGGGTTTTGTCTGTATGAAATGCCGTCTGATAGAGCTGATGGAGGAAAAGATCCAAGGTTTGGAGATGCAGGTGGAAAGTCTGGTTGAGTTTAGGAAGGGGTTTGAGCAGATTATGGAGCAAAGACAAGAGGTATCTGAAGGGAAAAGCTCAGACTTGCAGATGGAAGCAGGACTGGGGAATTCTGAGGGGAGACTGGGTGAGGAAAGTAGTCAGTGGAAGCATGTGATTAAAAGAACCAGGCAGAGGAAAAGACGGGCTAGTGAAGGAGAAATAGAGCTCAAGAATAGGTTTGCAGAGTTGGAAAATGAAGAAGGGACTCAGCAGGTAATCACTGAAGATAGAAGGGCAAGGAAGAAGAGAAGAGCAGCTAGTCCTATAGAAAAAGGGGAAGAGCTAATGGAGACTACACCAAATATGAGCCCCAGGAAGATACAGGATGGGTTGAAGAGGATTATAAGGGATAATAGGAATGGAAAGAACTTGCAGCCAGAGGGAACAGGGGATAGACTGGAGAATAGCACCATCAACAGGAAAAGGCAGGTCTATGTGATCGGGGACTCTTTACTGAGAAGAATAGACAGGCCTGTAACCAGAGCTGATCCAGAGAATAGAAGGGTATGCTGTCTTCCAGGTGCTAAGATACGGGATGTAGACCTGAGGTTGAAAAGGATCATAAAGGGAGCAGGAAAGAATCCCCTAATTATCCTTCATGTGGGAACAAATAATATGGCTAGATTCTCACTGGAAAGTATTAAGGGAGACTATGCTAGGCTGGGGAAGACGCTTAAGGAAATCAAGGCTTAGGTAATCTTTAGTGGGATTCTGCCTGTTCCTAGAGAAGGGCAACAAAGGTGTGACAAGATTATGACTATCAACAGATGGCTTAGGCAGTGGTGCTATAAGGAGGGCTGTGGGATATATGGCCACTGGGAGGCATTCACGGATATAGGACAGTTCTCTCGGGATGGACTTCATCTGAGTAGGGAAGGAAATAGACTTCTAGGATGGAAGCTGGCACAACTGATTAAGAGAGCTTTAAACTAGGAATTTGGGGGAGATGGTTGGGAGATATCCAGGTAATCTCCATGCCGGATTTTAGCATTGAGAGGGAAGAAAACTAAGTAAGAAAGGATACAGCTGTGGGTAGGAGAATGTATATAAGGAGGAAGGGCAGTGTGGATACCAGTCTAATAGGTTATACTGGCTGTAGAATGGCCATGCCTAATAGGGTACAGAATGTGAGCGAGGCCAAACAGCAAAAATTAAGATGTTTATACACCAATGCAAGGAGCCGAGGTAACAAAATGGAGGAACTAGAACTACTGGTGCAGGAAGTGAAACCAGATATTATAGGGATAACAGAAACATGGTGGAGTAGTAGTCATGACTGGACTACAGGTATTGAAGGGTATGTGCTGTTTAGGAAAGACCGAAATAAAGGTAAAGGTGGTGGAGTAGCATTGTATATCAATGATGAGGTAGAATGTAAAGAAATAAGAAGTGATGGAATGAATAAGACAGAGTCCATCTGGGCAAAAATTACATTAGGGAAGAAAATTATTAGAGCCTCCCTGGGATAGTGTTTGGGGTGTGCTATAGACCGCCGGGATCTAATTTGGATATGGATAGAGCCCTTTTTAAGCCCTTTTACTTTTTAATAAAGTAAATACTAATGGAAACTGTGTAATCATGGGAGACTTTAACTTCCCAGATATAGACTGGAGGACGAGTGCTAGTAATAATAATAGGGCTCAGATTTTCCTAGATGCGATAGCTGATGGATTCCTTCATCAAGTAGTTGCTGAACCAACTAGAGGGGATGCCATTTTAGATTTGGTTTTGGTGAGTAGTGAGGACCTCATAAAAGAAATGGTTGTAGGGAATAATCTTGGCTCAAGTGATCATGAGCTAATTCAGTTCAAACTGAACGGAAGGATTTTTAACAAAAATAAATCTGCAACTAGGGTTTTTGATTTCAAAAGGGCTGACTTTCAAAAATTAAGAAATTAGTTCGGGAAGTGGATTGGACTGAAGAATTTATGGATCTAAAGGCAGAGGAGGCCTGGGATTATTTTAAATCAAAGCTGCAGAAGCTATCGGAAGCCTGCATCCCAAGAAAGGGGAAAAAATTCATAGACAGGAGTTGTAGACCAAGCTGGATGGGCAAGCATCTCAGAGAGGTGATTAAGAAAAAGCAGAAAGCATACAGGGAGTGGAAGATGGGAGGGATCAGCAAGGAAAGCTACTTTATTGAGGTCAGAACATGTAGGGTTAAAGTGAGACAGGCTAAAAGTCAAGTAGAGTTGGACCTTGCAAAGGGAATTAAAACCAATAGTAAAAGGTTCTATAGCCATATAAATAAGAAAACAAAGAAAGAAGAAGTGGGACCGCTAAACACCGAGGATGGAGTGGAGGTCAAGGATAATCTAGGCATGGCCCAATATCTAAACAAATACTTTGCCTCAGTCTTTAATAAGACTAAAGAGGATCTTAGGGATAATGGTAACATGACAAATGGGAATGAGGATATGGAGGTAGATATTACCATATCTGAGGTAGAATCAAAAATCAAACAGTTTAATGGGACTAAATCAGAGGGCCCAGATAATCTTCATCCAAGAATATTAAAGAAATTGGCACATGAAATTGCAAGCCCATTAGCAAGAATTTTTAATGAATCTGTAAACTTAGGGGTTGTACCGTATGATTGGAAAATTGCTAACATAGTTTCTATTTTTAAGAAAGGGAAAAAAAGTGATCCGGGTAACTACAGGCCTGTTAGTTTGACATCTGTAGTATGCAAGGCCTTGGAAAATATTTTGAAGGAGAAGGTAGTTAAGGACATTGAAGTCAATGGTAAATGGGACAAAATACAACATGGTTTTACAAAAGGTAGATCGTACCAAACCAACCTGATCTCCTTCTTTGAGAAAGTAACAGATTTTTTAGACAAAGGAAACGAAGTGGATCTAATTTACCTAGATTTTAGTAAGGCGTTTGATACCGTGCCACATGGGGAATTATTAGTTAAATTGGAAAAGATGGGGATCAATATGAAAATTGAAAGGTGGATAAGGAACTGGCTAAAGGGGAGACTACAACGGGTCCTACTGAAAGGTGAACTGTCAGACTGGAGGGAGGTTATTAGTGGAGTTCCTCAAGGATCAGTTTTGGGACCAATCTTTTTATGACTGACCTTGGCACAAAAAGTGAGAGTGTGCTAATACAGTTTGCGGATGATACAAAGCTGGGAGGTATTGCCAATTTAGAGAAGGACAGGGATATCATACAGGAGGATCTGGATGACTTTTGTAAACTGGAGTAATAGTAATAGGATGAAATTTAATAGTGAGAAGTGTAAGGTTATGCATTTATGGATTAACAACAAGAATTTTAGTTATAAGCTGGGGACGCATCAATTAGAAGCAACGGAGGAGGAGAAGGAGCTTGGAGTATTGGTTGATCATAGGATGACTATGAGCTGCCAATCTGATATGGCCGTGAAAAAAGCTAATGCGGTCTTGGGATGCATCAGGAGAGGTATTTCCAGTAGGGATAAGGAGGTTTTAGTACCGTTATATAAGGCGCTGGTGAGACCTCACCTGGAATACTGTGTGCAGTTCCGGTCTCCCATGTTTAAGAAGGATGAATTCAAACTGGAACAGGTCCAGAGAAGGGCTACTAGGATGGTCCGAGGAATGGAAAACTTGTCTTATGAAAGGAGACTCAAGGAGCTTGGCTTGTTCAGCCTTACCAAAAGAAGGCTGAGGGGAGATATGATTGCTCTCTATAAATATATCAGAGGGGTAAATACCAGAGAGGGAGAGGAATTATTTAAGCTCAGTACCAATGTGGACACAAGAACAAATGGTTTAAACTGGCCACCAGGAAGTTTAGACTTGAAATTAGACGAAGGTTTCTAACCATCAGAGCAGTGAAATTTTGGAATAGCCTTCCAAGGGAAGGAGTGGGGGCAAAAGATCTATCTGGCTTTAAGATTAAACTCGATAAGTTTATGGAAGAGATGGTATGATGGGATAACATGGTTTTGGTAATTAAATATTCATGGTAAATAGGCCCAATGGCCTGTGATGGGATATTAGATGGGGTGGGATCTGAGTTACCCAGGAAAGAATTTTCTGTAGTATCTGGCTGGTGAATCTTGCCCATATGCTCAGGGTTTAGCTTATCGCCATATTTGGAGTCGGGAAGGAATTTTCCTCCAGGGCAGATTGGAAGAGGCCCTGGAGGTTTTTCGCCTTCCTCTGTAGCATGGGGCACGGGTCACTTGCTGGAGGATTCTCTGCTACTTGAAGTCTTTAAACCACGATTTGAGGACTTCAATAGTTCACACATAGGTGAAAGATTTTTCGCAGGAGTGGTGGGTGAAATTCTGTGGCCTGCATTGTGCAGGAGGTCAGACTAGATAATCATAATGGTCCCTTCTGACCTTAGTATCTATGAATCTATGACTGTTTCCTGATAGCATCCATGTAACATGCCTTACTCACATAATCAATCTTGTGGGAGAACATTTTCATAAGCCATTCGAGGATGTCAATGCACTGGTAAAAGTTGTCTCACAAATGTTCTATACAGCAAGGGGCAAGAAGATGAGGTATTTAAATTAGCTCAGGCAAAAAGTTCCCAATGCAATAATGGCACCAGATGCAGTAGCAACTAGATGGAATAGTTGGTTTGCTGCTATTCAGTACCATGAAAAGCACGATCAATATTATCCCAGCTTTGTTGAAAAAGAAATAGGGGTGTGTGACAACTCGGCACCACATTCATTGTGGGAACTTCAAAGAGTGCTGCCAGATGAAACCAATGTTTAATGCTGAAGATTGCATCGCACTTTATCAATGAAATGTGAATGCCAATCACTGACCTAATGGCTACATTTGAAACCCAGGCACCATGCACTCTCTTTGCTTTTGAAAAAATGGAAGAATTGCTCTTTTTCCTTGATACACATACTCAGTTTTCAGAAGAAACCATGTAAAAGTTTCTCAGGGCTGAAGAGGTCAACAATGTAACAACTGATCAAAGCAGCAAGTTGGTGTGTGTGTTTCTTCTGGCTGTTGACAATTCAGCCGAAAAGCTGAAGTACATCAGTGATACTGAGAGTGGGCAGCCCGCAATTAAGTTCCTGAAATGTGTAAGGATTTTCAACCCCACAAGAGTTCCTGTGATGTCTCATGTCAAGAAGGATTATGCTTCAATTCCTGGCTTCAGTGACATTTCAGCAGAGGAGTTTGCTTTGTATGCCAGGAAGGTGGCACCCAACACAATCCAGAGCACTCTAAAATCCATTGGTTTAGCCTTACTGATGCTTTATTTTATTTACTGTGCTCCTATTTTGATAAGCAGTATGAGAAAAGAACAATATACCTGCACAATAATTTTGTTACACATTGCACAGTACTTGAGATACCTCAAGGATTCAAAGCATTATATTGTTTAATTGTTTTTTTGTTTTGCACTTGGACTTTGAAAAGATATGAGCATCTAATTTACTGCAGAAAAGTGATGAAAACTATAAAAACTCATCTCAATTTAACAAGTCCTTATTTAACAACTTTATGTAGTTTTAAAAATCACACCTGTTGGGTCCCTGTTTTTTGTTCAAGAAATGATAAAGCATTACAGTAAATTCTGTGATACAATGTGCTGTATAAATACAAAATACATGCATATATTTCTAAAGAAGATTCAAATGTTATATTTCATTTAATTTTGATTTTTTTCCCCTTGCATAATTCCCTGGGGTGTAAAAGGAGCAGTGAAGGTGCATTCTCCAGGCCTGCCTAGACGGGCTGCAGAAAAGCAGCCAATCGGAGCACAGCAAGTTCAGACAAAAGGAGCTGCATGGGTTGAGCAGATCGGTTCCTGGTGGGGACTAGAGAAACAAGGAAGGTGCTGCTTGCTGGAGCTCAAGGGAGAACCAGAAGATGGATTCTGGTGACACTGGCATTCCATGAAGAAGAACTTCAGCACTGAAGTAAGGGTGAAAAGGAAGGGGTTACGTGAGAAGTGGCCCAGGGAATAGCAGCAGCAACTGAAATTCTGCAGCTGACTAGGCTTAATGTACCAAATGAGAATAAAAAGTAAACATTTGAACTTTGAGGTAATGTAACAGTATTTCCACAGCACATAATATAGGCAAACATTTTCCCTGTGCTAAATAATTCCTCTCAGTGGGCTATAAGGCATGGTTAGCATACCATTTCTTTGCTGATTTCCATTTGTCTCTCAACTACTCCCACACTAGGAGTTTCATTTTCTCCTTGCAGTTTGCAAGACAACTGAAAACATGATAGCTAAGAAACATGCCCAGAAGGAAGCAACATTACCTCCTCTCTTGCTCGTCAGCCCAAGGTCCTACTGCTGTACTCATATGTTCCATACTTTTCTGTATGAAATTTAACCCATCCCCACAAAAAGCCCTGTAGTTTTCAGCACCCACCAGTCCTACAACTCTTTACAATTCTTTCACCTGTGGTGAGTTAGAAAAAGAAGCCTTTTCTGGATCTGTCTGGGCATACGTTATTTTCAGACAACATGACTATAAAATGTAACAGCTTTGTAATAAATCATTCCTTAAGATTAAGTTTCAAGTCTGCAAATGCTAACCTTTTACAAAAAATGCATGCAGTTCCTATTTCTATTCCGGCTTCACAAGCACCTACCCATGCAGCCAACGTGTAAGCCTCATGCTCACACTGAGGCAGTTACAAGTAGTCATCAAGACTACTCATTATCTGTGCCCATTGTCTTCACTGGGACTACTTGTGTGAATATGATTCATAGTCGGGGCCACAGACTTTTAATCTGAGGAAAGATATAAAATTAAATCAGATACATCCCATCATTCTTAAATGGGTGGAGAAAGGATGAGGAAGAGGAAAAATAAAAACTGCCTCTTATTTTGTTGAGGTGAAAAGTAATATTCAAGTTGCAACTTCAGAAACACCTAGTAGTGAGTTTGGATAAACACCTCAATGTTTTGATGTCTCTAGGGTCTGAGAAACCAGGAATTTTTGAATGCTGGTGTAACAGCCTTCATCTTGATCCTCAGCACTTCCAGGAACACAAGTCCACGTAGCAAACTAAAGGACAGAACAATGGAAAAAATAGCACAAAGGAAAACTGAACTTCTGAAACCTAAAATAAGTGGTTCTTGTTTTACTCAGAAGTTCTTAATTTAATTAGTCAGTTTCCCAAAACCAAAGTTTTCTTTAACCATGAATTTCATACCAGAAGTCAAAGAGTATGTTGGCAACATGAGACAAGGAGTAAAAGATCCACCCTCTAATACTTGATTTTATCGACCCATGCTTTGCAGTTTCATAGTTACTACTTTTACAAGCTAGTTTTCACTGAGAAGATAGGCAACACTATTTAAACATACCTTGGGAGAACTATTACTAATACTGATAGAATTGTAACGTTTGGGATCTCTCTCCCAGTACCTCCCATTTAAATATTAAAAAGACAACTAGCAACCTTATATCCATGCCAATAGTAAGATATAAATAAACCCAAAAGATAAGAGTTCTGATCCTATTCCCACTGATATACATTATAAAACGTGTATAAGTATCAAGTGGACTAGGTTGCAGTCCCAAATTTTGGGAGCTGTGCTGAAAATAATAATGGTCTAAACCTACATTTATACATAGACACCACAACCCAATCTTACTTTAACTTGTGTGACGGGGCAAGGCCAGATGGCTATGGAAAAGTAGTGGGAGATAGATGTATTAGCTCCAGGCTAAACAAATCCCTGGTACCAGGTTAAGTGAAATGGAAGCTGCTCCAGGTCAATTAAGACACCTGGGGCCAATTAAGAACTTTCCAGAAGGCAGGGAGAATGCTAGGTTGATTGAGACACCTGAAGCCAATCAGGGGCTGGCTGAAACTAGTTAAAAGCCTCCCAGTCAGGTGGGGATGCATGTCAGGAGCTGTGGGAGGAAGTTGCACTGTTGGAGAGGCTGAGTAGTACACACCATATCAGGCACAAGGAAGGAGGCCCTGAGGTAAGGGTGAAGTGGAGCTTGAGGAAGTGAGGGCTGCTGTGGGGGAAGTAGCCCAGGGAATTGTACATGTCATGTTTCTAAGAAGTCAGCTACCATAGCTGATACTATTAGGGTCCCTGGGCTGGAGCCCGGAGTAGAGGGTGGGCCCGGGCTCCCCCACACACACACACACACGCCTTGCCCCCTGATTAATCACTGAGACTGGGAGACAACAGAGACTGCACAAGGAAGGATAACTTCTCCTCACCTCCCTTGCTGGCTCATGATGAAAATGGCTCAGTAGACTGTGATCCTTGTCTCTAGAGAAAGAAGGGTTACATGGAGGGTCACAATGAGCCTCTGAGGCTAGTGAAATCTGCCAGGAAACACGGGACCCACGGAGGCTAAGGACAGAGCTTTGTCACACTTGCATTACAGTGCCCTCAAGTTTCCTGATTTCTCTGTGCGGTTACTATTATGACGTTGATGGATGCACATCTATAGAATGTTTTGATTTAAGTGACATTTCATCCATCCAAATGGATCTGAACTACAGAAACAGTAATTAGCTGCCCACAGGTAGTAACGGTTGGTCCTTATGTAGTGCTTTTTATTTCCAGATCTCAAAGCACTTTATAAAAGATGGTAAGTGTCATTCTCTCCTATTTTACAAATTAGGAACCTGAGGTAGAGGAATCAAGTGGGTCACCTAAGGCCAAACAGCAGGTCAGTGGCAGAGCTATGACTGGAGATCAGGTCTCTTGCCTGCCTCTCTAGTGCCATACCCACTGGAACACATTGCTTCCGGGCACACAAGCAGACAGGTGGGACTTGGTGTCTGCTGGCAACCGAAACTTATTAAGCTACTGAACATAGTTTAGGATTTGTATGTTGGTCACCATATATAAAATGTATATCGAACAGATCCTACCTTTTAAAACACAAGCCTTGGTATAATGCTGGAGTGTTTGTACCTACATTTTATAATCTAGCCAGTGTAACTTGGAATGGATACATGTTCCCTGTTTGATAAATACAGTCATTAGAATTAATTAGAGCACTGGCCTAGCACACTGAGGTCTGGAATGAATCCCCAGGTCTGCCAAAGATTTCTTGTTTGCAGTGTTCCTGAAGCCCAGGATATTAGAGACACAAGGTGGGTGAGGTAATATCTTTTATTGGACCCACTTCTGTTGGTGAAACTCCTCTTCTGGACTTCAAACAACCCCCCCCAAACTCACCAAGCTCATCATCAGAAGCAAGTGCCCCACAAACCAGGACACACCAACTCAAAGCGTCTGCCATAACAACAGATGCAAACCTGTAGACAAATCTCTGCTACCATGATGACAAGTAATCCACACAACACACCTTTCACTAGGCATGGGTCCTGCCAATGCCTATCATAGCACGTATTGTCTCTCATCCAGTGCACTAACTGCCCCAATAACAGTTATGTGCATGAAACCAGCCAGTCACTGTGCTCTCAAATGAACTGACGCAGAAAAATGATAAAAGACAAACACCATATCACCGGTGGGCAAATGCTTTTCACAAAGTGATTGCTACAACCCTTTCAGATCTCGTCCTTCAAGGAAACCTGCACAACACCTTCAAAACACCAGCCTGGGAGCTTAAATTCATAACTGTGATAGACACTAAAAATCATGGGCTTTGCATTTAATGGCTCATTTCAAAAATCTGTAACCCAGTAACCCTCCTTTGTCCTAATACTGCAGAGGTGTTAACTGCCCACTTCGCCTTAAATGGTCTCTTGCAACATGTTAACTCCTTATACTCAACTGTTTCTTCCACTTTGTATTTAGCTGTGACACTCTGAGTACCTTTATCCAGAGCTGAAGAAGAGCTCTGTGTAGCTCAAAAGCTTGTGCCTTTCACCAACAGATGGTCCAATAAAAGATATTACCTCACCTACCTTCTTTTGACACCTTAGGACAGTCACATAAGACCTGATTTTAAAGGCAGTTCTACACCCACAACCAGTGCCAGATTTTTCAGAGGGCTGAGCACCAGTTTAGGGACTTAAGTATTCAGATTTTCAATACATATCAACACGGTAGGGCCTGAGCTATTTTGAAAGCTGACACCAAACTCTGTTAAAAATCTGGTCCCAAATGTTGGTGTCTAACACTTGAAAAATCTCCAGCTTAGATTGAAAATGTTGATTCTCTAACTCCTTTAACATTTCACTCAATCATTCCATCAAAAACACCCAGCCCTAGGAAAAAACACTTTAAAAAATTAGCTTTACAATAAAAATAAGTGGATCACCAGAGCTGTATTAATGTGCTTCCATGCAGTCAGGTGGCTTTCAGCTCTCGCCCACTAATAGTGTGTGATAGCTGAAAGTGGCTTATTGGTGGGAATGCGGTATTAAAAGCTGCCTCCCTGCTGGCATTTTTTTTTATTTCCAAAGTAATATTATTTTTATTGTTTTTTCACTGGCTAGCATTTTATTCTTATAGCAGTGCAGGGTGAACATCAA
Organism: Lepidochelys olivacea; assembly: GCF_965140295.1. Classification (NCBI taxonomy): domain Eukaryota; kingdom Metazoa; phylum Chordata; order Testudines; family Cheloniidae; genus Lepidochelys; species Lepidochelys olivacea. The sequence goes on along the minus strand of NC_140412.1, from coordinate 139,325,206 downwards.
AAAAGTTAACTTTTGTTGAGAAATAGCTCCCAAAAGATTAAAGGTTGGATAACTTGAATGCAAAACTGCTTCTGACAGGAAGTACAGACACATCCCCTGGCTGGCAGAGAAATAATTAATACTTTTTCCCTTTACCCTGGGAAGGGCCAGAGCAGTCTTGTCTTTACTTCAAAGACATCCAGAAGAAGGTAAGAAATCATTGTGTCAATAATTGCTGTGTAATGTTTTACTCAACTGAAGTAAGGATAGCAGAAACTGAGCCTTAGGCAGTAGCATTCATCCAGCAGCACACTTCAAAAGGGTGAGGTAGTTAAATACAAAGCAACTTTGCTACATGTGCAGAGTAACCTCTCAGAGATGCACTTAAAGGAGAGAAGCAGATAACTGAGGCTAACTTAGCAGTAAACTGAGTTGACCTACATGTGAGACTTGAATTCTTTGGTACACATCATACTACAAATTCAGTTTAAGAATGGCTTACTGTTTATTATTAGTTCTTATTGCCATACAGCGTACAAGCCCTATTCATGGACCAGGACCTCATTGTGCTAGGTTCTGTACAAAACACATAACAAGAGCCCTGTCCCAAGGAGCTTACGGTGTTTATTTTTCCTAAAAGTTATTTTCTTAGACTGTCTGGCTTACACAGAGGAGTAGTACACAGTACTACAAGATGGCATACATTTACCTAAGTATGTTAATCTGTACTTCTCTTGCCAGCCCATACTTTATGTATGAATGTGGCAATTTTTCTTTATGGCTGTGCTTTCAAAGCCCTGCTAACTATGCTGAGAACCAAAAAAGTATAATGTAGACTGTGACGGGTTTGGTCACAGAGATACCTTTGGGACTGTAGCCTGATGTGCTGAAGTTACCTCTGAGCCCATTTTCCCTGCCATCTTGGGACTTCCAGAACCCTGTCTTGTTAAGCCAGACATGCTAGTCTGCTGCAACAAAGACCCAGGGTCTGGTCCATGCACCCAAATCTGCAGACTTAACTGAAAACAGCTCAGCAGGTTACCTGTCTCCAGCACCCAGACACCCACTTCCCAATGGGATCCAAACCCCAAATAAATCCATTTTACTCTGTATAAAGCCTATACAGTGTAAACTCATAAATTGTCTGCTCCCTATAACACTGATAGAGATATGCACAGCTGTTTGCTCCCTCAGGTATTAAACACTTACTCTGGGCTTATTAATAAACAAAAGTGATGTTATTAAGTATAAAAAGTAGGATTTAAGTGGTTTCAAGTAATGACAGAACAAATTAAGTCACCAAGCAAAATAAAGGAAAAGCACACAAGTCTAAGCCTATTACATTAAGAAACTGATTACAGGTAATATCTCACTCTCAGAGACGTTCCAATAAGCTTCTTTCACAGACTGGTTTCAGAGTAGCAGCCGTGTTAGTCTGTATACGTAAAAAGAAAAGGAGTACTTGTGGCACCTTTATATAGCTATAGCTCACCTTTCCTAATCACTCTTGTTACAGTCTGTATGGTAACACCCATTGTTTCATGTTCTCTGTGTATATAAAATCTCCCCACTGTATTTTCCACTGTATGCATCCGATGAAGTGAGCTGTAGCTCACGAAAGCTTATGCCCTAATAAATTTGTTAGTCTCTAAGGTGCCACAAGTACTCCTTTTCTTTTCACAGATTGGACTCCTTCCTAGTCTGGGCCCAATCCTTTCCGCTGGTACAGCCTTTGTGAGTTCCAGTAGACATCTTGGGTGGTAAGCAGGGGTTTTCTCATGACTGGCAGCCTCGTTTGTCCTGCTCCACCCCCTTTTATAGCTTTGCACAAGGTGGGAATCTTTTGTCTGTGCTTGTCCTCACCCCCGCCTCATCAATGGAAAAGTACAAGGATTAAGATGGATTCCAGTATCATGTGACATGGTCACAAGTCACTGTAAGACCCCCAGTCTCCACTCTTCCTGGATCGCCCCACACATACACAGGAAGGTTTGCAGATAAGTAAACCTTTTGCAACCAATTGTCCTAGTCAATGGGAGCCATCAAGATTCTAAACCGCCATTAATGGCCCACACATTGCATAATTACAATAGGACCTCAGAGTTATACTTCATATTTCTAGCTTCAGATACAAGAATGATACATGCATACAAATAGGAACAATATATTCAGTAGGTTATACCTTTGTTATGATACCTTACAAAAGTCCTTTTGCATAAAGCATATTCCAGCTACATCATATTCACACTCATAAGCACATTTCCATAAAACATATGGAGTGCAACATCACGTAGACATTAGAGGTAACTGTGGCTAGTCATTAGAACACTGGACTGGGTTTCAACCATGGTTCTGACACAGAATACTTCCTGTTTGACCTTTATTCATGGCATTTTACACCTGTGCCTTAGGATGCTATTTTTATGTTACAGCCAGGAAAACTAACTCAGATGTGTGTTTTGATGCCAGTTTGACCCCTAACACTGATGAAGCACTCTGATCCTTGGAGAGAGAACTCTATAGAAGTGTTTTTATTTTCCTATACTGAGATGAAGATGACACTGATGTGACTTTGCAATACAATGTATATTTGTCCACAGAAAATAAGTGAAGCAATTTTATATTGATTTCCCAGGTGCAGGTCTGTCATATTTTTATATTTGTATCTGGATATTGGTCAGAGATCAAGTGTTTCAAGGAATGTTAGAAATGAATTCCCTCCTGCTCTGTTTAAGAAGCTACTAAGGGGAGGTAAGAGAGTGTTTTTTCCCCCCTCCGGGTGGATGAGTAGATACAGAGAACATTTTATTCCTATGTTGATTAGAATATGAATTCTGATATGGCACAGTAATGTTTGTATCTTTTTCACTCTAGTTGAGGAGATTTAATAGATTTGCTATGGACAATTGTATTTCTGAAAATCATATTTACCACGGTGCTGCTCTACAAATTCCCTGATTTTGAGACAGGGTCATTGTGCTACATGTATCTTTCATTACATTTACTGTATGATGTCTATGGCCTTTCTTGAGACTAGGGCTTTGCCCTACTGTCCTCAATCAAAGATACCACTCCCAAATATGCTATTTTGAAGTGTGATTAGTGTCAGTTGTTTTCTCGGTCTAGGGAAACTACTTATAATAAACATTAAATACATTTAGCCCTTTCTTTTCACAAAGTATCTCCAAACTGTCTAACCTATGGACTCATACATGAGTCCAAATTGTTTCACCAACCTTTTGTGTACCTACTTGATATATGTGAGGTATTTCCTTGAATGTGTCCTTGCATTGTATGACCTGAACTACAAAGATATCATTTCTATTCTCTGACTGTGTGATTGATTTCCATTCTCCTGTCTATAAAAGTTGTAAGAACTTAACATGGTGAATGATTGTATGCCTTTGTATGATTTTTATTTTTGACACTTGCATTCTGAGAGATTTTTGTGAACAGAACCAAGGGAATATTCACAGAAAATTTAGAAGTCTATACCATCATAAAACATTTGCTTTATTCAAATGAATGTTTGAATAATTTTAAAAAATATATTTTGTCGTATCTCATGGTACATGCAATACTTTCTTGGAGTATTTACCCAGCTCTTCGCCTCCTATAATTTTTAAGACTTTGGGAGGTTAGTAACACTATATATAGTCTTGGCAGGATTCAATTTTTTTTTTGTTTTATAATTTCAATGGATAATAACAATAGGTTCATCAATGGCTGCTTGCCAAGATGGTCAGGAATACAACCCCATGCTCTAGGTGTCCCTAAAGCTCTGACTGCCAGAACTGGGACTGGGCAAGAGGGAATGGATCACTTGCTAACTGTCTTGTTCTATTAATTACCTCTGAAACATCTGGCACTGGCCACTATTGTAAGACGGGATACTAAGTTAGATGGATCATTGGTCTGACCTAGTATGGCATTCTTACATATTTTTAAGCATTTTTATTTTTATCTATTTAAATTTTCAGTTGCAAGAAATTATGGGGATGTCCAACAATATTATTTAAGACAGACATTGAGATTCAAAGTTAAAGATATAACCATTAAAACAGAAACTGTCAACATCACACAGAAAATTATACAAAGAAAATAACCTTAAATAAAACTGTAATAGGCTCTCAAGCAGTATTTTTTTCCTTTTTCCTATCTGTAAATTTTGATTGTTAATGAAAATATTTATTCATAGGTTTGTATGTGCACAGTGAAAATCGATGTTTATTGAGATTTGCCAATTAAAAATCTAACCATTCCAGGCCTAGCTGTATAACTTGTAAAACAGCAGATTATACTCAAGGGTTGGATAACATAATACTAGGACTGGATACCTACTTAATGTGGCAAAGTTATTCTTCCCATCCTTTATTCAGGCCACATCGAATATGTGTACACAGTAACTAGACATCCACAGCTGGCCTGTGCCAAGCGACTCAGGCTTGAGCTGAGGGGCTGTTTCATTGCTGTGTAGATGTCTGGGCATAGGCTGAAGCCCAGGCTCTAGGACCCTGAAAGGTGGGAGCATCCCAGAGCTCAAGCTCCAACCCAACCTCAGAAGTCTACATAGCAATGAAACAGCCCCACAGCCCAAGCCCAAGTCAGCTAACATGGGCCAGCTGTGGGTTTTTCTTTGCTGTGCAGACATACCCATGATGACCAAATACACCATCCTATTGAAATACCAAAACTTTCAATTTAAATGCCTTTTGGGTTCTATTCTACATCATATGTCTTTTTTTTTCAGCTCTTTAAAATAAGTCCTAAGTTTTTTCCATTGTAATAAGGACAGATAGTTTGAAATGAGCTTAAAAATAAAGACATTCTTACATAGTCCTTAGACTTTATAGTGTTTCATAAATTAACATGTTACAAAACAGATCAGACTATCAGGACAGAGAAAAGTCTATTTCCTTTAAAAACAAAGTATTTAATTAATGCTTTAATTAATGTACCTTTTGCCATCTAATTCTTTGAGCAGCCTATAGGTGCAATCATATACTTTACATAACTGAAAATGGATTGCCCCTCGATGCTTTGGTACCATGCATTATTTGGGGAAATTATGTACTGCCCCTAAAGCAGCTCAAAATCCTGCACCATGAAAACATTTCATAGTACTGACCCATTACAATAAACATTTGCTGGGCTTTATGTTTATAAAGCAGAGTTCATCTGAGCAGTTCAGAGCTCTTTACGAATATTTATAATCCATCCTCACCTCACCCTTTGGAGATAAGTGCACTACACTTAGGAAAATTCAGACAAGAAAGAGACCGAGGTCTCAATTTTCAAGTGTCCATTAATTTTGAATGCTTTTTGTTTGGTGTGCCCAGTCTGTCTTGTGTGTGTATTAGAATATAAATTACACAATCATATGGGAGTTGTAGGTACTCAGCATTTAGAAGTCAGAGTTGTTACTCAGCACCTCAGAGGCTCTAGATGTGTTACATTGGACACCCCAACCTTAAAGCACCCAAAATTGGCAGACAACATTGAAAACTTTCACACAGTTAAGTGGCTCATCAGTGGAGGGGTCAATAATTCAACACAAAACATGTGACTGCCAGTCTCCTTGCTCTGGAATGAGTCTCTTGAGAGCAATTGGATAGAAACAAATCAATTTGGGCCCACCACTGAATGTTAAGTGCTGGGTGGTCCATGTAAAACCAGTAAACAGTTTATGAATAGCATGACCCAGGCTGTCTTTACTCTAATTGACAAGTTTACTTAATTTAACTTCTGTATAAAACCCTCCTGCATTGACTCCTTAGGCTAGTCATTTTGTCTTCAGCATGTTAATTTGAAGCTGCAATCAGCTGTAACTCTTCAACTAGGTTTGACACTCTGGAGATCCTTATTGATTTTCTGATAAAGAGGGCAGCTCTTTCTGCCTCTTTCAATTAATCATTGAGTTTAGACCAGATCCTCATATTCATTTTGTCTGTTGTCCACATGAGTAATAAAACCATTGTCAGAAAACAGTAACAGCTTAAATAGAAAGAGCCACCTGATTCTCTTCCTGGGCATGGTGCTGCACAACTAGAAATCACTGTAATTAAAAGAAACAAAATTAATTTTAAATGAATTACTGAGGAACCACAAAATAACATCAGAAAGCCTCGTAAGTTCTCACTATGCATAAAACCTTATTCACATGCTCACCTTTCCTCTCTTCTCATGCTGTCATAAATCAGTAATAGGTATTTTATGTTTCAGAGTAGCAGCCGTGTTAGTCTGTAACTGCAAAAAGAACAGGAGTACTTAAGGCACCTTAGAGACTAACAAATTTATTAGAGCATAAGCTTCCGTGGGCTACAGCCCACTTCATCGGATGCATAGAATGGAACTTATAGTAAGAAGATATATATTTATACATACAGAGAAGGTGGAAGTTACCATACAAACTGTAAGAAGCTAATTAATTAAGATGAGCTATCATCAGGAGAAAAAAACTTTTGTAGTGATAATCAAGATGGCCCATTTCAGACAGTTGACCAGAAGGTGTGAGGATAATTAACATAGGGAAATAGATTCAATATGTGTAATGACCCAGCCACTCCCAGTCTCTAATAGCATAGTGGTGGCATAACTTAGCTTATCACCATGTAATATCCTGATAAGTCAGTGTGTAGTTACCATCATTTCCAATAAAGTTAACACATTGTTATAGTGACATACAGGGCAATATTTTTTCTGAAAGAGCAAATACAGTTGCTAGGTTAGTGGCCATTAGTACTGGGACATAGCAATCCTATTTGATTTGAAATGAAGACTAGTCCAAACCATTCCTAATGCCAAGGACCTGACATTTTTCAGCAGTTTGTCTTTTTTTAAACCTAACTTCCTTTCCCTGACAGGCTGGAGGTTCAGCTGTGTGGTTATGCCTACGCCGCTTTTCCCGCTCCTTGTGAACTTCCAGTAGTTTAGAAGTCAAGACGACGGGAGTGGGCTAACCTCAGTACTTCTCGCTTTCCTTCCTTCTCACATTCCTTCTAAAAGGCCCCCTCCCACACCACCAACTCCCTGTTTTTAAAAATCTTGCCATTGCTTACAGCCCCTACTGGACTCCTACATGCAGTAAAAACATAAATTTTTTGTGCTCTGCGGTGCATGGTATACTTGGGGGCATAAAAACTCAGGCTGCATAGAAACAGGGCCAAGTTAGACAGCTGCTAGGAATACTGAGTCCCCCTGCCCCCAGAGACATTTCCTCCTACCACCTCTAGAAGGGAGAAGTACATGGTGTGACCTTGCCTCGGATCCTTGTTACCTGCAGAGGGGATGAAAGGGCTTGGCAGGTTATCTAAAGATCCCTGCTGCTGATTGGATAGATGTGAGGGCTTGCAGGAAAGAGTCAGCTCACTCTCCCCAGTTACCTGGGTTTGAGTCCAAACAAGTTAGGCAGCTCCCAAGGAAGACCTCCCCAGCCAAGCCCAGGTAAGGTCAGCAGGCTGCACAGCTCCCAACATACAGTTTAACACACCCTCTCTGCCAAATAGCTTAGTTATTTCAAATCCCTGCTAGTCAGTAATTGAAGCAGGTATAGTGGAGTTGAGTTCCTGTCACCAGATTTGTGGGGTAGGGAGGTATGCTTTACCTATAATGAAGGGTATGTAAATAACTCTACATAGTACGGGCACAGAGTAGTCGTATTCAGGCATTCTGAGCTACAGAAAAGTAAAGTGATTTGTCAAAAGGCTATACAGCCAGCCAGTAAAAAAAATGAATGATTGTACCCAGATCTCTGATTGCCAGTTTCTTTCTCCAACCACTAGATCAGGCTGATACTAAAATAGCTTCCAAAATACAATACACATTTCACAGGTGCATAGTGTTCATCACAAACTTTAAAAAGATGGCAAGGTAGCATAGGACCAAATCTTGCTTTCCACTCTATAGATACACAACTCCCATTCACGGGAGTTATCCCAAGGCAGAATCTGGCTCCTCCATTTTACATCTGGGGAATGGATATAAAATGTAGACTAAAGTATTATTACATCAATCTCAATAATCAATTATTATACAAGCCTAGCTGGTAGATAGTTTCAGGCTAACACAGAATTAGATTCTGCCACCCTTACTCCTAGCAAGTAATTTATTCCATAAATAAACCATATTGTTAGTGGAAGTATGTTGACAGTCATTGTGTACATCTGGGCAAAATATTTTACCCAAGATTTTTTGAGCAAAAAAATGCAGATTCAGAAAGACTGAAATTTTGCAAATTTATATTCATTTTACCTAATTGTTTCAGTAAAAAAATCCCAAAAGGATTCCAAAAAAATCTAAATGTTTATTTGGTTTTGAAAATATTGAAACATTGTAATTTTTTTTGTTAGAAACAACTTACAAAATGTCCTTTACTTTTTTAAAAATTAAAACACATTTTAAAATGCTCAAAATCAAAATGAAATGTTTCATTTCAGATCAAACCAAACATTTTGCTTGACCCACAACTTTTTTTTTTTAATTGCCAAAAAAAACATTATTCATTCAACTCTACCAGAGGGTTAGAGAATCTGGCCCTGTGGTAATGTTGTTTATTTATAATGAACTGACTGCCATACCTGTAGGTTATGCAGACAGTTGGCACCCACTCTGTCACTAGAAATATCTGCCATATGATCTAGCAATGAAGAATTATTTTACACAGATGACAATCAAAGAGATACTTGAGAACAGATCCATTGCTGCTGTATAAAGGTTCTAAAATAAAGGTTATATTCCATGTAAGAGGCCTTCTGAGCGAAATCACTTGGGAAATGATAGAGGAAGTGATACAGTCATTAATATGATAAATGTATTACTCATGTGGAAAAGTTTATTTTTCAGGAAGACCTAAATAATCATAGAATCTTATGCTAATCATTGGATCACACAATAAAAATATGCTATACACAAGGGTATTTTTAGGTCCCTCCCTCACTTCTCTCAACCTCCATGTGCTGAGAGGAGCCTGCATTATTAGATCCTGGATTAAGTGGATCCTGACTGAGGTATGGTGCATGAAGGCCTCATTTTCTGCAGTACAGAGCATTCCCAACTCACACTGGCTTCAGTGGCAGCTGCTCAATGCTCAGCACCTTTGAAAAATCAGGCCACTTAAATAAGTACCTCACATTATGTTGTCAAGTTTGAAGGGCTTGGTCTTCATTTTAACTGTATAGAAGTTACATACGGATTTGACAATTCATTTTGTACAACTCTCAAATAAACCAAAACAGAGTGAGTAGCTAAGAATATTTTGAGCAAATCAAGTGATTTTTTTTAAAGAAATTAATATTAAGGCTAGACCTTTGTGGTTGGTAGAAATGCTCCATTTCAAGTAAAGTTTCTTTTAATAAAACTTACATCATATGGGAGCTGGCTTATTGGTTTAGTGACCGGTCTTAGGTTGAGCATGAAGCCAGAATTTGAGTCCTCTTACCTGCCCTAAGCTTGCTAGTAGCCTCTTCACAGGCATTCGTCAGTTCTGAGGAAGGAACTGCCCAACTTGATTCAAAACCAATCTTTCTGGCCAGTTAACATTAGATAGTCTCCAGGAAAGTGTATGTCCAGGTTTCCTGGGCCAGGAGACTGGTATATAGGCCAGAAAACTGAAAGCGCTCTAATGTCATTTGAGATTACTCACAGAGGACAATATTGTAGAGTATTCAGTTTAATACAGCAAGCACATGGTAAAATTGGAATTTTGTTCATATGTACTTCTACTTAATGTGCCAAGTGCATCAGCTAAGATGTATCTTCAGGGATTCCCCCAATAAACCAGATTCTTCATGATGTACCATGGATTTTAATCAAACTTTAGATCATCAGTGGAATGCTGCTGCACGTTGCCAAGACACATAGAAGACGACCAGCAAGTAAGTGGACAATCATGATCCCTTTCCTCATTTTTCCTCTTAGTTAATCAAATGGCAATCAACTGCAGATGTTAGATCACCTTGATCAATCGGTCCATCAGCTCTCACAGAGAGAGCGCCGATCACAACATGTAATTTGTGTTGTTCTAGCCAGACCTTCAGCCACCTGCTGGCCAGGCTGTAAGTGGCACCAGACACCCGACTGGCATAGCTCACTGCAACCCAGAATCCCTGAGTGATCCTCCAGGCTCAGCCTTGCAAATAGCTGGGATTACAGGTGTGCGCCACCACACCTGAGAGATGTCAGATACCAATTTAAAATACGTAATAGTTGTACCCTTGTGTTTCTAAAAATTTGTCTGTTGAAGGCACTCCTAGGGCACTCAGTAATGTGCTATCTGCTACAGTATTGGTCATCATAATCAGGTCAGTTGCTTTATTTAGCTTTTACTAGGGCTGTCAAGCAATTAAAAAAATAATCATGATTAAAAAATAAATGTGATTAATCATGCTGTTAAAGAATAATAGAATAGAATTTATTTAAATATTTTTTGATGTTTTCCACATTTTCAAATATATTGATTTCAGTTTCAACACAGAATACAAAATGTACATTTTTCACTTTATCTATATTTTTATTATAAATATTTGCACTGTAAAAATAAAAGAAAAAGTATTTTCAATTCAGTTAATACAAGTACTGTAGTGCAATCTCTTTATCATGGAAGTTGAACTTACAAATGTAGAATTATGCACAAAAAACTGCATTCAAAAAGAAAACAATGTCAAACTTTAGAGCCGACAAGTCCACGCACTCCTACTTCTTGGTCAGCCAATAGCTCAGACAAACAAGTATGTTTACATGTGCAAGACACAATGCTGCCTGCTTCTTGTTTGCAAGATATTTACATGCCAGATGTGCTAAAGATTCATATGTCCCTTCATGCTTCAACCATCATTCCAGAGGATGTGCATCCATGTTGCTAATGGGTTCTGCTCAATAATGACCCAAAGCAGTGAAGACTGACGCATGTTCATTTTCATCTTCATCATCTGAGTCAGATGCCACCAGCAGACGGCTGATTTTCTTTTTTGGTGGTTAGGGTTCTGTAGTTTCTGCACTGGAGTGTTGCTTTTTTAAGACATCTGAAAGCATGCTCCACACCTCATCCCTCTCAGATTTTGGACGGCACTTCAGATTCTTAAACCTTGGGTCAAGTGCTGTAAGTATCTTTAGAAATCTCACAGTGGTACCTTCTTTGCATTTTGTCAAATCTGCAGTGAAAGTGTTCTTAAAACAAACAACATGCTTAGCTGTCGTGCTGTCATGTAAATACCTTGCAATGCCGGCTACAAAAGTGCCATGGGAACACCTGTTCTCACTTTCAGGTGACATTGTAAATAAGAAGAGGGCAGCAGTATCTCCCATAAATGTAAACAAACTTGTCTGTCTTAGCGATTGGCTGAACAAATGGGACTGAGTGGACTTATAGGCTCTAACGTTTTACATTGTTTTGTTTTTGAGTGCAGTTATGTAACAAAAAAAATCTACATTTGTAAGTTGCACTTTCATGACAAAGAGATTGCACTACAGTACTTGTATGAAATGAACTGAAAAATACTATTTCTTTTGTTTATCATTTTTACAGTGTTATTTTTACACATTTTTCAAATTTTCTTTCCACAAAGGGAAAAATCTAAGACATAATCCACTGAGATTTACTTACTGATATGTACCAAATATTGATGTTCCTTGAAAAGCTAAACACACCCACAAAGGCTGATAGAAATGTTGCCCAAGGACATGATTGTATTCACACTGATTTCAATAGGAATTTTGTTATTGACATCAGTCAAAGCAGAATGAAGCCCTAAATCAGGACTGCAGAATTTGGTGCTGTATTTTTCCATCTCTACACTATCGGGACTATAGCAGCATAACTATCGTGTAATAGCTATGCCAGCATAATCCTGTAGTGTAGATGCAGCCTACAATGACAGAAGGGAATTTTCTGTTGCTGTATGAACTCCACCTTCCAAAGTGATGGTACCTAGGTCAAAAGAAACATTCTTTCATTGAGCTATCTGCATGTACAACAGGGATTTGGTCAGCATAGCTACAGTGCTCAGGGGGATAGTTTTTTACACCACGGAGTAATGTAGCTAAGTCAACATAAATTTAAGTATAAACTGGGCCTTTCAAATTTTAGAGGATGGAGTGTGACACTGCAGATAGCCTTTATAATGCTACTGATATGACTGATTCAATATTGCCAACCCACAAGCATTCAAAAACCCTGACAATGGTGTTGGTCCATTACTAGAGGGAAATGGTAGAATTATCAGTAATAATGCAGAAAAGGCAGAAGTGTCTAACAAATATTTCTGTTCTATATTTAGGGAAAAAATATGATATCGTATCATCAGATGGTGCTGCAAACTCTTTCCATTACACTAGGAGGTAGTTCTTGTAAAAACTCTTGGATGCAAGTTATCTGGAACTGCTAATTTTAAAATGTCTAAGTTTAGTAGCTCCTGTTTAAAATTCTCAAGAAATACTAGTGGAACAGAAAGAAGTTATCACCACCATCTGGTGACACTATCATCTGATGGGGGTTTTGTTACCTCACCACCACCAAATATAGAACAGAAATATTTGTTGGACACTTCTGCCTTTTCTGCATTTTTATTCATAATTCTACCATTTCCATCTAGTAATGGACAAATACCATTGTCAGGATTCTTTTACTTCCCATTATATTTTAAATACTCCTTATTTTCCTTCTCTGCTGGCCATAGATTTCTCCTTGTACCCCTTGGCTTCCCTTATCAATTTTCTACAAATCCTAACTTCTGATTTATATTCATCACTGTCAACTTCCCCTTTCTTCCATTTATTCTAATTTTTTTTACAGGTGCCTTCACTTCCCTGTAAACCAGGTTGATTTTTTAACCAGCAAAGCCTTATACCTCAGCTGAGAGACTGTGGCTTTTTAGGCTTCTAGTAAGGTATTCTTAAATGATTCCCAATTATCATTCACATTTTTCTAACTAAATTCTTCCTCCCAGATCATTTGGCTCATAATTGTTTTCAGCTTCGTGAAACTGACCCTATTAAAGCACCAAGTAAGTCTGTGTGTGTGTGTGTATAACCAATCTGGACTTTCTTAACCATTATAAATGTGATCAAGTCATGATCACTTGTACCTAAGCTACCACTAAATTGTAGTTCTGTGATTAGTTCCTCTCAATCTGCCAGGGCAAGGTCTAATATAGAAAGCCCCACTTTTTGAGATAGCAAATTGTCCTCTATAGTGTTTATACATTCCAAAGATATATTTCTACTAACAGCATGAAACCTCTATCATATGTCACTCAAACTGAAGTCCCCCCATGATCACACAAATGTTTTCCCTACACATTATGAATAGGTGTGTAAGGAGGTGGTCATCTTGTTCTCTAATATGATTTGGTGGCCTGTACAAGACACCAGCAAGTACCCCATCTTGTGCTTTATCTGTTAGGACATTGATTCATAACTTGGAAGAGAATGGTCTTGAATGCTTATCAGTGACTTGGAAACAGGTAATGCCATTTTTAATGCGGTCCAGTGGAATTGAAAGCATAATTAAACCAGGACACTAGTAGTCTCTTTCATACTCCCACTAAGGCTGCTTTCTACACTGACCAAAAGCTTGCTCAGTGGTGTCCATCATTCTGTAACTCGTTAGTGTGATATTGCCAGTTACCCCTACAGTATGTATTAGCAGAAGCATATTGCAATAATGCTGCTCTAATTCAAAAAGCTGTGTTCTTCATGGAACTGACATTAAATCCATGTAGAATAAAGTTTGATTGCCAGCTCAGCAGTTGTAAGAAGTGGATTCCATCCATGCATAGCAGGGTCTTAGACTAAGAGCTGAATAACTATAAAATCCATATATAACATAGCATGAGTTGCTGTATATCATTATGGGGTTATCATATGAATGAGATGTTTTTATATCATGATTCAGGGGAAGATGCAAATTTGGGAAGATTGAAAAACCTGTTAGAATATGCAGTAAAGCAAGTCAGAAGCAATCATTTGCAAACATGGAAGCTGAGCTTTGCATCACTACAGAAAGAGACAGACAAAGTCCTACAACACTGTCTCCCACCCCATGCTCATAGAGAGAAATTTGGCACACACAGGCTTTCATGTAACATCAACAGGTATCAGAGTAGCAGCCGTGTTAGTCTGTATTCACAAAAAGAAAAGGAGTACTAGTGGCACCTTAGAGACTAACCAATTTATTTGAGCATAAGCTTTCGTGAGCTACAGTATTTATGCTCAAATAAATTGGTTAGTCTCTAAGGTGCCACTAGTACTTTTTCTTTTTATCAACAGGTATGAAAGTTCTCTCTTTCAGTAATATAATCAAAAAAAGCATTACACTAATCAAAACAAATCTTGTGTGTGTTTTTATAGAAACTATTTCCTGAGGTTTTCTGGGCTTAAAAGAATTCTCACCAATTCCAACAGTATAACTCCTCAGTGGCCAGACAGTAATAAAAAGTAAATCCTCCCTTCAAGACTGAACATGCTCCCTTTATAGAATTCGCAGTCCATGACAGTGAGGGTTAGTAGGGTGATGGAGGCATGTAATGGAATGCTAAACTATATTATACTGTTCAGTCACTAGGCAGGCGCTGTGTGCATCATACCTTCCTTAACCTCACAATGGCCACTCCTGGCAGTGCATTAAATGATCTGTTGGAGACATCTCCGCTGTATCTCTCTGGAAAGGAAACTCTGTAGCCAGTCAATAACTGATACTGAAGCCTGACCTGCTAGTAGCAGGCCTGCAGCCTACTGTGTAAAACATGTATCTGAAGGGGCCATGTAAGTGATAAAGTAGAGGAACACTCCATTTCTTAGGCAGAATGTCTCCATTAAAAGCTTTAATGGTTTTTAGTGCATAGGTTGCATAAAGCCAAGTTATTTTTACAATCTTTTGGGAAGTTCCTGATAATAGCACTCAAAATGAATGATAGTGACTTGTATATTTGGCTTTGCTTATCTTGCCTGACATCAAGTCATATGGCCACACCTCAGTTTCCCCTTGCCTCAGTTACTTGGCTGCTTTGCTGAGTTGGCCCTCCAGCTAAACCAGGAGTCTACTCTTCTGAAGCCAACAAAAGTCTTCAAGCAAATCCACTCAAGCAAATCAACAAAGTGGAATCCAAACCATCCACTCAGTATCTTACTCAGTCACACTCACAGCCCTGTACTTGAGCCTGTGTTTTCTCCCCTGTCAAGGTTCCTTCCCCACTCTGAACTCTAGGGTACAGATGTGGGGACCTGCATGAAAACCTCCTAAGCTTACTTTTACCAGCTTAGGTTAAAACTTCCCCAAGGTACAAATTAATTTTACCCTTTGCCCTTGGATTTCCACTGCCACCACCAAACTTTATCTGGGTTTACTGGGAAACGTATTTTGGACACGTCTTTCTCCCCCAAAATCCTCCCAACCCTTGCACCCCACTTCCTGGGGAAGGTTTGGTAAAAATCCTCACCAATTTGCATAGGTGACCACAGACCCAAACCCTTGGATCTTAGAACAATGAAAAAGCATTCAGTTTCCTTACAAGAAGACTTTTAATAGAAGTAAAAAGAAAAGAATCACTTCTGTAAAATCAGGATGGTGAATACCTTACGAGGTAATTAGATTCAAAACATAGAGAATCCCTCTAGGCAAAACCTTAAGTTACAAAAAAGACACACAGACAGGAATGGTCATTCTATTCAGCACAGTTCTTTTCTCAGCCATTTAAAGAAATCATAATCTAACACATACCTAGCTAGATTACTTACTAAAAGTTCTAAGACTCCATTCCTGTTCTGTCCCTGGCAAAAGCAGCATACAGACAGACACAGACCCTTTGTTTTTCTCCCTCCTCCCAGCTTTTGAAAGTATCTTGTCTCCTCATTGGTCATTTTGGTCAGGTGCCAGCGAGGTTACCTTTAGCTTCTTAACCCTTTACAGGTGATTTTTCCTCTGTCCAGGAGGGATTTTAAAGGGGTTTACCCTTCCCTTTATATTTATGACATCCCCTCTTGAAGGGTTAATAGGACTTCACCTGTCTCTCTCTCTCGGCTACAGTTTCCTCTTTAACCTCTGTCCCTAGGTCATCTGTATTTCTGCCTCTCCTCTAAGCCAAAGGGAACCTACCCCTTCCTATTCCAGGCTCCGGCCCAGGGATCCTAACTCAAAACTCCAGCCTCTGTTTTTCTCTGCTCCCAGGTCACTTCCTGCACTGTCTGCAGTCCCTGAGGGTCTCATTGTTTTGCGCCACAGCCAACTGTTACAGCCTGACCCTTTCAGAGGACCAGAAATATTTAAAAGGCCAGAAATAGGAGCAAGGACAGGGTGGCGGTGGATCCAGGCTTACACTTAGAGGGGCAGCCCACCCTGACAACTTGGTTTAAAAATCAGCAAGTATTTGAACACCAAGAAAGGAGAATAATTGTTTAGGGCAATTGAAAGGCATGCCTACTTTAAAATATTAGTCATTAATGTGTTTGTTTCATGAACTTAATAAAGACCTCAGGAACATTTAAGGCAGATTTAGGTTCAGATTCGCATCTGTTTGGTTGCTAGTGTCCTCTGGAGACAACAAATACAGGTCTGATATTATTTCAAAATTACTCAAGACAGCCACTAACCTTGTAGATTTCCCCCCCAGTAATGACCCCACCCTACGTCAGCACCTGTCAGCTGAACTAGCTGGACACACAGAGTGGATGTTGTACCTTCTCCAAGCATGGTATAGCAATTGTACTTTTACTGTACACTCTGGGGCTCCATTAGAGACAGTTCACATCGGCACAACCTCCAGTGAGGGACCGGGGCTTATGTGTCACAGGTGATGCCTTTGTTCATAAAGAAATAATTATCAGGAGCATAATCAGTAACTCCATAATTATTTCCGCACCAACTAAGAGGTATCACAAAGAAAGGACTGACTTTGGACAGGGAGTAAACTGTGCAAAACATGTTCTCAGACAGATTGTTCTTTAAATCTCGTGATGAAGATCAGGGGAACAAACAACAAGCAGATGTGTAGTATTTAGAGAAATGTTTATCAATAGAATAGCTTTCAGGAGTTTCCATACCAAAAAAAAAATGATACTATGTAACTATTTTACCACTGTCTTTCTTTCAAAATTCACCAAGTCAAGGAATTTAGTAGGAGATTTTATAATCTGAAGGAAGAGTACAACTGGATATACTCTCCAGTAGTAGTATAAATGTACACAGTGAAATCTAAACAGCAGTCAGAAATATAAAGTTACAGCAGGAAGGAGGTATTTGTAAGTTACATATGGGGAGTCCAGGTTACAACTAAAAGGGGAGGAAGCACAGAAATGGTTTCTAATGTACCACAATCCTTTGACCAAGTCAACAAATAATGGATGAAAGAACAGAATGACATAAGTTATTTGGACTTTCAAAAGCCTTTTACACACACATTATTAAGGAAAGTAACTAGTACAGTCTTTGTCCCCCTGTGGCTATGTCAGTAAATGTCTATTTCACCATAGACACAAATGGATTGAAAAAAATATTTCCATCAATAATCATCAAAATTTACAGAAAAGCAAAGTAAGAAAAATGCTGCTTGATAACTTACTAGACTTTGATTTCATAGAGTCATAGAATCATAGGGTCAGAAAGGACCACAAGGGTCATCTAATCTAACCCCCTGCCAAAATGCAGGACTTTTTTTTTCTAAACCATCCAAGACAGATGGCTATCCAGCCTCCTTTTGAAAACCTTCAGTGAAGAAGTATCCACAACCACCCAAGGCAGTCTGTACCATTGTCCTACTGTTCTTACAGTTAAGAAGTTTTTCCTAAGATTTAATCTAATTCTGCTGTGATGTAGTCTGAACTCACTGCCTCTTGTCCTGCCCTCCGTGGCAAAAGAGAACAACTTTTCTCCACCTTTTTTATGGCAGTCTTTCAAGTATCTGAAGACCCTTAATCTCCTCTTTTCCAAACTAAACATACCCAGTTCCTTCAGCCTTTGCTCATATGGCTTGCATTCCACCCATAGACACCGACTTTCTAATGTGCCAGAGGGAGCACCTCTGCTCAGGTCCAGCCCTCCACTCCATCTCTTCCCCCAATCTCTCCCACCCTGCCTCTTCCTGCCCCCACTCCACTCCTTCCCCCATGCCCCCACCCCACCTCTTCCCAGCCGGTTCTGCCCCCTCCCCTGAGTGCTCCACCCTCACTCCTCTCCTCCCCTCCCCCCAGCACCTCCTGCATGCTGCAGAACAGCTGATCTGCATTGGGCAGGAGGTGCTGGGGGGGGGAGGGGGAGATGCTGATCAGAACCAAACCCCTGCAACAGAATTTGATAGAATGGTGCAAAAACTAGTATGGCCATTTTCTCTGCTTCTTAGAATTTACGTTTAGTGAACAGCAAAGGGAGCTCACTCACTGAATCAGTTATGGGGCTCCTGGCTTTTCTGCCTGGCCCTAGTTGGCAACTAACCTGTGCAAGCTGATCACAGGCAGAGCACAATGCACCCTGTCCACTCCTCCCTCCCATCCTTAGGCCCAGTGCGCTCCACTGCACTAGGAAGGCTGGTGTAGGATGCAACTATTTCTGCTCTGCACCTGCTGGTGACTCCCCCATGACAAGATAATCCCTCAGTAAAGAGATGTGACTACTCCTCACTCCCTGTATGAATGAGAAAGGCAGCACAATCCCACTCTCCTTGTCCTCATTTTGCCTCTTCACTTCCCATTTTTCCTCTTTCTGGACCTGCTCTTTCTCGGTCTATGAACTGCTCTCCAGCCCACAAAACACTGAAAAGAGACACATCCCATAGGGACTTCTAAGGGAAAGCAGAGCATGCACGCGGTCATGACTGACATGGATTGCCAGAGAGGTGCGATGGTAGCTTGTGCAGTGCCTTTCCCTCCAGCTCCTTGAGCACCAAAAAGGATACAAGTTAACAAGCCATTTGACAAATACAAAAGCCTTCACAAAACTTCCAGCCCAGGAAATTCTGAGAGATTGCTAGCAGTCGTAATTCAACATGCAACCTTTAACAAAACTTATTTGTTCAGCGCCATCTATTTTTTGTCAGCTTTTTGGTACAAGGACTTCATTTTGTGACTTGTACAACACTGAGCATTACTTATGGTGCACAGACCACCACACACCAACACACAGCACAGCGATTGGCCATAGTTCCAAGGAGTTTATAGCTTGAATTAGACTGTCGGAGTGAAGCCTGCAAAACTTTAATACTTTTTTTAGTTTGAAAGAGGATTTGTATTCATGATGATAGTTTTGGAAATGTAGAGCACAATACAAATGTGATTAGTGACTACAGCTCTTTTTGACCCAAAAAAATACTGATTTGGTGACTCAAATGTTTGACGAATGTGTCTCATGCCCAATTATTTGTGCAAAAAAGAAAAAAAAAGTTTTGCTTCAACTTTGTCCAAAAAATAAAAAGGTTTTAACCTTTTCAGTTCAGAACAGCTTTTTGGTTTGACATTTCCTTCTATTTTATTTTAAAAATTAAAAGTTGAAAAGCTCAAAATCAACACGTAACATTTCATTTTGAATAGAATGAGATTTTATTTGACACAAAACTGATTTTTTTCTACTTTTTGTGTTGTTGAACAATTTGAAATTTTCATTTTCAGTTCAACCTGACTGAAATTTGATTTTTTTTAATTGACAGCAAACCAAAATCATATTGTCATTCATACAGCTCTCTTAATGACTGTTATTAATCCCACCTCCCACCCCCTCTTTATTTTAGCTATACCATGACACGTTATTCCATTGCAGTTCAGCAAATATTTCCATTTTTAGGCATTCCCAGATTTTTAGCTGTATCTTGCTAATAATGCTGCTAAATCATATTATAAAACAAACCTGTGTTGAGTATTCACCCCCATTACTGCATGGAAGGGGAACCTGCTAGAAAGCAGACTTCAGAACCTTGAGCCAATAGAATTAATTCTTTACCCTCCCTTGCTCTGATTTCTACAGTCACTGACTTGAATAGATAATGGTGCTATTTTCTGTTCTCATACCCATCTTAAAATTGTCCTTAAAATGGATTCATCTGGCACTATTCATTGTTCTCATCAGAGCCACAGAGATAAGAATGGAAGTCCATTGCAGAATTTCAGTGCCTTTTTTGGTTCTCATTCTCTATTAGAGGAGCGAATAATGAACAGAAAGCAGGGAAAGTATCCATTTTTGTCAGGCTCTCACATCAGTCCTCTCCTTGGATGTTTATTTTCCTCTACAAAGCCATCTAATTATTTAGGTAGCTGAGTTAAGATGACAAATAATCCCCCTTCATCATCATACTGTACATAGAGTCCAGCACATGCAGACATTCTCATACACTTTTTGCTTATGGACAAATCATAAAGATTAGCTTCATGGACTATTCCAGGGGCCAGATCCATTCTCTCATTCTCATTTTTCTTCATAGACAGGAGTCATACAGGTTTTATTCATTCAGACATGAAAAGAAAGCCCTTTCTGTAGGATCCTCTCAGTTCCATATGACAATGGGTATTTACCAGTCTGATAAATTTTCTCCAGATATTTATGTATAATTATTTGCAGTGATCACTATTTATTCCTTTTATTAGCTATTAGCATGACAAACAGCCCCTAAAAGAAAACCAGCTCTCATGTGGAGGAGGAGGAAGGAATAAAAATACAAGTATGCATGTGTGTGTGTTTGTGTGTACAAATATATGAAATACACACACACATCCCTACACTGTTTGATATCTGCACAGCACAACTTTTTCCATGCTGGGTAATGGGATAATTTTTCTTGAGGAAGATTGGCAAGGCTGTCTGCATTAACCTGGAACCATCATTCCCTTAGGTTGTAAATTCCTGCAACCTTCTGACATGTGAAACTGTTTGGAAGGGAACAGCAGGGAAAATAAACAAAAAAGAACTTTAAGTTACATTAACACAGAGAGAGAATAATTTTCTCTTCTGAAATGAATGCTGGGCCAGGAGCACAGGCAGAAATCCAAACTTACTCTAACCAGCTGCATTTGAGTCTTTCCAGGCCCCAAACAGCACTTTTGTGAGTTCTGTTTGTGTCACACTATAATATTGGCATCATTGTACACACATAAGCCCATTGTAACTCCAGCCAGAAGGGCCTTATGCTTTGGAACCCTACCTAGGATCCAAGCCAGGAGAGGGGGTGAGTGGCTACAGCAGAAATTGGAAAATGGGAGCAGTGGCGGGGGGAAATAACTTCAGACCAGGGTTAGGGGAAAAACCCTTGAATGAAAATAGGCAAAGGATCAACAAAAGGATCAATAACCTAAAGCAGGCTCAGTTTCTGACAGCCTAAAATTGTGTCCTTCCAGACCAGAGGTGGGCAAACTGTGGCCCGTGGGTCACATCCGGTCTGCAGGACCCTCCTGCCCGGCCCCATAGCTCCTGGCTCGGGAGGCTTGCCCCAGCCCCTCCTCCACTGTCTCCCTTCCCCCGCAGCCTCAGCGCCCCACGCCACTGGCACAAGACTCTGGGCAGCCAGGCAGCGCAGTTGCAGAGCCGCAGCCTGACCCGGTGTTCTGGCCGCCAGCCACCGGTGCTCCAGGCAGAGCGGTAAGGGGGCAGGGAGGGTTGGACAGAGGGCAGGGGAGTTGGGGGTGGTGGTCAGGAGGCAGGGGTGTGGATAGGGGGCGGGGCCATCAGAGGGCAGGGAACAGGGGGGTTGGATGGGGCAAGGGTCCCAGGGGGCAAGTCAGGAATGGGGGGGGGTTGGATGGAGCGGCAGGAGGCAGTCAGGGATGGGGGGTGGTCAGGGGATAGGGAGCGGGGGTGTGGATTAGATAGGAGTCTCGGGGAGGCTGTCAGGAGATGGGGAGGTTGGATAGGGCAGGAGTCCCGGGGGAGCCATCAGGGGGCAAGAAGTGGCGGGGGGGGGTCAGATAGGAGGTGGAGGCCTGGCCACACCTGGCTCTTTGTGGGGAGACAGCCTACCCTAACTGGCCTTCCATGCAATTTTGGAAACCTGATGTGGCCCTCAGGCCAAAAAGTTTGCCCGACCCTGTTCTAGACCTTTCTCGGCCTTCCTGTAACCTGTTGGGTGGGGGGGGGGCCTCGAGAGCTGATTAATTTAATTCAAAGTGAAAAAGCTTAACACAACTGGTCCCCAAGCTTTCCCTTTTTTCAGGGAAACCACCTGTGTTGCCAAACAGATGAACAAACTATAGCTGAGCTAACCTTACCCTCTTGTCCCCACCATTCCTTCTCTTGTCAAGGAATATTTTAGTCCAAACCCTCCAAGCATTTAGAACACATTTCCTTCAAGCCATATAAGAGATCCTTTCTCTGCTAGTGCAGCCAACCACACTGGAACCCATTCCCACCCTCTTAATACCTGTTCCTCTCCCAATTATTCTCTCCAGGCACTGGGCCCTCCATCCAGCTTGATGTTTCTGGGAAGGGTACAGGGCAGAATTGATTGCAGCTCCAGGCTGCTGGCCAGACCATTTAATACCTTACTATCCTAGCCCCCGTGCAAGATTTCTGTAGTGTATCACAGATCTCATTCATGGGACCCTTCAGCAGGGCTCCCTGGGAAGGAGTTCAGGTTTAGATTGAAATTTAGGTTTTGCAGGTTCATTCTCCCCTTTATGCTACCCAGCGACACTGCAACACCTAGCAAATGAAGCTTACATTCACACCCCTCACAGCCTTTTGCCTTGCCTCGGAAAGCTTCTGTTAATTCTGTGGCATGCTGAATATCTTTGCTTTTCAACAAAAGGGTGACTAAGGGCTTGACTACGCTTGCGAGTTACAGCGCATTAAAGCAGCCCCAGGCGCCCTAACTCACGACATGTCCACACTGGCAAGGCATGTAGAGTGCTCTGACTCCATGGCTAGAGCACTCCTGGTACTTCACCTTGGCTAGTGGAATAATGTTTGATGCGCCCCTCCTGGAGCGCCACACCACCAGTGTGGACATAGTCTGTTACTGCACTCTGATAGGCCTCCAGAAGAGTCCCACAATGCCTGTGCTAGCCACTCTGGTCATCACTTTTTGAACTCTACTGCCCTGCTCTCAAGTGAGCAACCATCAGACCCGCCTTTTAAATTCCCTGGGAATTTTGAAAACCTCCTTCCTGTTTGCTCAGCCAGGCATGGAGTGCTGTCAGCGAATTTTCCAGGTGACCATGCCTCTACGCGCCAGACTATCCCCAGTATGGAGTAATGGCGAGGTGCTGGACCTCATCATTTTTGGTGGGGACGAAGCTGTCCAGTCCCAACTGCTCTCCAGCCATAGGAATTACAATACTTTCGGGCAGATATCAAGGAATATGATGGAAAGGGGCCATGACCGGGACGCACTGTAGTGCAGCGTTAAAGTGAAGGAGCTGCAGAATGCCTACTGCAAAGCCCACGAGTCAAACCGCTGCTCCATTGCTGCCCCCACGACCTGCCGTTTCTACAAAGAGCTGGTTGCAATACTTGGGGGCGACCCCATCTCCATTCCGAGTACCATTATGGACACTTCAGAGCCCAGTACAACAAGGCAAGAGGAGGAAAGCAGGAGTAAGGGTGCTGAGGCGGAGGAAGACACCCTGGAATCCCTAGATGCATGCAGCCAGGAGCTGTTCTCAAGCCAGGAGGAAGGTAGCCAGTCGCCGCAGCCAGTGCTTGGGGAAGGACAAACACCAGTGGAGGTTCCCGGTAGGAAGGAAGTTATTTGGTGTGGGCTCTTGGGGCAAGGAGGCTTATGGCTGCATGCATGCCTAGATGCGGAATAGGGCATTGATGTGCTCTCTCACACCGTGGTAATCAGCCTCAGTGATCTCTTCAAAGGTCTTATCCAGAACCTGGGCAATGCGCTTGTGCAGGTTTCTTGGGAGAGCCACTGTGGTCCTTGTCCCAGCAAGGCTAACTTGTCCGTGCCAGTGTGCCATTAGGGGCGCGTGGACCATTGCTGCACACAGGCAAGCTGAATATGGGCCAGGGCAGAAGCTGCATTGTAGTAGAAGATGCCCCCTTGCTTCCCAGGTCACCCTCAGCAGCAAGATATCTTCCAGGACGAACTCCTGTGGAAAATGTGGGGACAGTGGTCAGCAAAGGGGCCCCCTGCAGCTGTTGGCTCTCCCCAAGGCACAGAAACCCAGAGGACAGTACAGCCATGAAACAATCAGTCCCCCTTGACCCTGTGCTTACTCACCATTTTGGGGTTCCCGTGGGTTACATGCACTCTCTTTGGGATGGGCAAATTCTGCTATTGTGTACACTGTGCTTGCCCTTAAGTACGGGGGAATCATTGCTCTGTCTGGTGTGAACAATGCTGCCTCTGTTAAGTGTTGCATTTTGCCTTTACAGATGCAACCTTGAGATCTCAGCTGTCCATGTTATCACCACCCGAAAGACTCTAAAGAATTAGGAAGAGGCCACGTAGAAGCAAAGAAGACATGTTGCATGAAGTAATGCAGCAGTCCCTTAACGAGAATCTAAAAGTGCAGGAGTGGCGGGAGAGTGAAAGGAGGATCCGCCAGTAGAATGAGGAGCACCGACACAAAAGCGCAGAGCTCCAGCAGCAAAGCACAGATCGGTTTATAAGCATTATGGAGCGCCAAGCGGACTCTATCCAGGTGCTCGTAGCCATGCATGCAGAGCACTACCGCATCCCCCCTCCCCACTGCAGCCCTTGTCCCAAAACTCTTTCCCTTGTGCCCCATGTCACCTCCAACACCTACAGCTTCACCACGCAGCCCTGAAAACTACAACCCTTACCCACTGCACTCAACCCCCATCACCATGCAGTATAGCCATCCTGAAGTGCAGCACTCATTGCACAGCACTCCAGACAGGAAGGCTGAATATGATAACAGGACATACGCAAATCTGTGATTGAACCGTTCCCCACCCTACCCCCTTGCCCTTTCTGTTTCCCAAGCAATTGTGTTTCTTTCCAATAAATGCATTTTGTTTTCAATAAATGGATTTTTTTGGCTTTGAAAACATTTTTTATTATTGCATAAAGTAAAAGATACCTTAGCCCAGGAAAACAACAGGCACTGCAAGTCAGCATATCAAACACAGATTCCAACTAACATTGGAACCACTGCACTTCACTCCCATGCAGGGCATCAAATATTACCGGTGGCTTTCAACCTCAAATTGCTCCCTTAAGGCATCCCTAATCCTTGCAGCCCCGTGCTGGGCCCCTCTAATAGCCCTGCTCTCTGGCTGTTCAAATTCAGCCTCCAGGTGTTGAACCTCCAAGTTCCATGCCTGAGTGAATCTTTCACACTTCCCTTCATAAATGTTATGGAGGGTACAGCACGCAGATATAACCATGGGGATGCTGTCATCGGCCATGTCCAGCTTCCCATACAGAGAGCACCAGGGGCCCTTTAAACGGCCAAAAGCACACCCCACAGTCATTCTGCACCGGCTCAGCCTGTTGTTGAACCGGTCCTTTCTGCTGTCAAGATTCCCTGTGTAGGGTTTCATGAGCCATGGCATTAAAGGGTAAGCAGGGTCTCCAAGGATCACAGTGGGCATTTCGACTTCCCCTACAGTGATCTTCTGGTCTGGGAAAAAAGTCCCAGCTTGCAGCTTCCTGAACAGGCCAGTGTTCCGACAGATGCGTGTGTCATGCACCTTTCCAGTCCAGCCTGCATTAATATCAATGAAACGCACACAGTGATCCACAGGCACCTGGAGAACCATAGAAAAATACCCCTTCCGATTAACGTACTCAGAGGCTAGGTGGGCTGGTGCCAGAATTGGAATATGCGTCCCATCTATCGCCGCTCCACAGTCAAGGAAACCCATTTGTGCAAAGCCAGCCACAATGTCATGCACGTTATCCAGAGTCACGGTTCTTCTGAGCAGGATGTGATTAATGGCCCTGCAAACGTGCATCAACATGATTTCAATGGTCAACTTCCCCACTCCAAACTGGTTAGCGACTGATCAGGAGCAGTCTGGAGTTGCCAGCTTCCAGATTGCAATAGCCACCCGCTTCTCCACTGTCAGGGCAGCTCTCAATCTCGTGTCCTTGCGCCGCAGAGTGGGGGCAAGCTCAGCACACAGTCCCATGAAAGTGGCTTTTCTCATCCGGAAGTTCTGCAGCCACTGCTCGTCATCCCAGACTTGCATGACAATGTGATCCCACCACTCAGTACTTGTTTCCCAAGCCCAAAAGCAGCGTTCCACGGTGGTGAGCATGTCCGTGAATACCACAAGCAGTCTTGTGTCATATACGTTACTCGCTTCAATATAGTCATCGGAGTCCCCACTGTCAGTTTGGATCTTAAGGAGTAACTTGACTGCCAAACGTGATGTGCTGGTGAGACTCGTCAGCATATTCCTCAGCAGTTTGGGCTCCATTCCCGCTGACCGAAAGGGAAGACAGAGCACGCAGTACAAAAACCATTGAAAGATGGCACCAAATGTGGATGGAAGCACAGGGAATGCTGGGATGCAAACCAATGCATCACGGGGCATTGGGACAGGACCCAGAATGCTCTGCACCCCCCGCCCCTTCCCACAAGCCACAGCACCATAGTGGGAAGAGGTGCTCTGTGGGATAGCTGCCCATAATGCACCACTCCTGATGCCGCTGTAAGTGCTGCAAATGTCGCCATGCCAGTGCGCTTGCAGCTGTCAGGGTGCACAGACTGCAGCGCTTTCCCTACTGTGCTCTCCAAAGGCTGGTTTAACTCAAAGTGCTCTACATCTGCAAGGGTCGTCATGCCCTAAAGTTAAGTTCCTAAATCCTGATGTAAGCAGCTGAAGAAGTAGCAGCCTGATTTACAATAATGCTGAGGAGCACCCAGCAGACTTCAATTTAGTGGAGCTGCTGGGTTCTCTGCTGAGAGAGAGTAGAGGGCAACTGAAGCTCATCCCTTCTGCCAAGCTATATAGTCACCTTTATGTGTGTTCCTCAGACTTATGTTGTGGCTGCTAAATAGGGTATAATAATCTTATCTGAAATATGCTGCTATTTTGAAGTCTTGTTATAAATGTGAGTTACAGAGTAGGACAGTGGAGCAGATATCCCTGCATAGACATTTAAAACAGAGGGAAATAAAGCCATTTTGTTTCCCATTACTGGACTCAAACTCAATTTTTTCATCTTCACATAAGAAGAATACACCAGCTGTACTGTTTAATCATGCAGCCCTTTAAAGGAATGGGGAGGGAAGTTATTAGAGCAGCCATTAACATAAAAAAAGCTCATGTACAGTCCTACAAGGATTTGCTTTGCATTCATCAGCTGATCTTTTTTCCACTTGGACGGAAGCATAGAGGTTTTCCTCTTCTCTCATATAATGTTTCTGCCACTGCACTGCTTGCTCGTGCATGCCCTCAGCAGACTTCCTGAAAGCAAATGAAGGAACTGGCAATCAGCTGTTTTAAGTGCATCCCAGAATCAGGGCTGGCTCATGGACGTGACACTTTCAGGTGCAAAGTGGCCCATGAACAATCTTTTAGCGCCAATTAAATAGTAACGTGTAGACAATGAGGGAAAGGGGAATATAAAGTCAGTGTATGGGGAAGAATTCTAAAAGTAATGCCATTGTAGAGGCATCTGGATCTGGGGAGGGGGGGTTGAAATACCTGCCTTTTGGTGTAATTTGGTGCTTTCCAAAAGCAAAAAAAAATTGCTTTTCAGAAATAACTTCGAATCTGATTCTCTCTCCAAAAAATGTGTTTTAGCCACCCCCTCCAAAATAAATACGTCACCCCTCCTCCCCAAAGAATTCCAGCAGTCACTCACTAACTACTCATGTTTGCCCCCTCCGAATTTGATCTTGCTCCTCACCCTCTAGATTCCATGTTGTGTTCCTTGACTCACTGGCTATGGGAATGGGCTGGACAGAAATGTAGGCTGGCTGAAGAAGACTTAGTAAGAGGTGCTGGACTGAGGAAACTGCCAGAGGGAGAAATGGTTACAGTTCCCTGTACTTCCTTTCTACCAAAAGCATATGGCTGAGGCACCGCAACAGGTCTGAGAGCCCATTCTGTTGAAGGAGAAAGAATCATAGTGTGGGCCCCTTACTGAATGAGGGAGGCAACCTAGTGACAGAGGATGTGGAAAAAGCTAATGTACTCAATGCTTTTTTTTGCCTCTGTCTTCACGAACAAGGTCAGCTCCCAGACTGCTGCGCTGGGCATCACAGCATGGGGAGTAGGTGGCCACTCTGTGGAGATAGAGGTGGTTAGGGACTATTTAGAAAAGCTGGACGAGCACAAGTCCATGGGGCCGGACGCGTTGCATCCGAGAGTGCTAAAGGAATTGGCGGCTGTGATTCCAGAGCCATTGGCCATTATCTTTGAAAACTCGTGGCGAATGGGGGAAGTCCCGGATGACTGGAAAAAGGCTAATGTAGTGCCAATCTTTTAAAAAGGGAAGAAGTCAGTCTCACCTCAGTCCCCAGAAAAATCATGGAGCAGGTCCTCAAGGAATCAATCCTGAAGCACTTACACGAGAGGAAAGTGATCAGGAACAGTCAGCATGGATTCACCAAGGGAAGGTCATGCCTGACTAATCTAATCATCTTCTATGATTAGATTACTGGTTCTGTGGATGAAGGGAAAGCAGTGGATGTATTGTTTCTTGACTTTAGCAAAGCTTTTGACACGGTCTCCCACAGTATTCTTGTCAGCAAGTTAAAGAAGTATGGGCTGGTTGAATGCACTAGAAGGTGGGTAGAAAGTTGGCTAGATTGTCGGGCTCAACGGGTAGTGATCAATGGCTCCATGTCTAGTTGGCAGCCGGTATCAAGTGGAGTGCCCCAAAGGTCGGTCCTGGGGCCGGTTTTGTTCAATATCTTCAGAAATGATCTAGAGTATGGTGTGGATTGCACTCCCAGCAAATTTGCGGATGATACTAAACTAGGAGGAGTGGTAGATACACTGGAGGGCAGGGATAGGATACAGAGGGACCTAGACAAATTGGAGGATTGGGCCAAAAGAAATCTGATGAGGTTCAACAAGGATAAGTGCAGGGTCCTGCACTTAGGACAGAAGAACCCAATGCACCGCTACAGACTAGGGACCGAATGGCTCGGCAGCAGTTCTGCGGAAAAGGACGTAGGGGTGACAGTGGACGAGAAGCTGGATATGAGTCAACAGTGTGCCCTTGTTGCCAAGAAGGCCAATGGCATTTTGGGATGTATAAGTAGGGGCATAGCCAGCAGATCGAGGGATGTGATCATTCCCCTCTATTCGACATTGGTGAGGCCTCATCTGGAGTACTGTGTCCAGTTTTGGGCCCCACACTACAAAAAGGATGTGGAGAAATTGGAGAGAGTCCAGCGAAGGGCAACAAAAATGATTAGGGGTCTAGAACACATGACTTATGAGGAGAGGCTGAGGGAACTGGGATTCTTTAATCTGCAGAAGAGAAGAATGAGGGGGGATTTGATAGCTGCTTTCAACTACCTGAGAGGTGTTTCCAAAGAGGATGGTTCTAGACTATTCTCAGTGGTGGAAGAGGACAGGACAAGGAGTAATGGTCTCAAGTTGCAGTGGGGGAGGTTTAGGTTGGATATTAGGAAAAACTTTTTCACTAGGAGGGTGGTGAAACACTGGAATGCGTTACCTAGGGAGGTGGTAGAATCTCCTTCCTTAGAAGTTTTTAAGGTCAGGCTTGACAAAGCCCTGGCTGGGTTGATTTAATTGGGGAATGGTCCTGCTTTGAGCAGGGGGTTGGACTAGATGACCTCCTGAGGTCCCTTCCAACCCTGATATTCTATGATTCATACTGACTCATGCAGTGACAGCAATGGGACAAGAGTCTGGAGGGTGAAGTAAGAAAGGGGAACTAGTGTAGAGTAGTAGCTGGGACAATTGACCGTTAGTGTTAAAAATAGAGAGAACCCATTTGACTGTGCAGAGACTGCTGAACACATTTTAATTTAAGTTACCTACACATAGACTGGCAAAGACCTGATGTGAGAAACAAATGGCTAATCTGCCAGTTTCTCTTCCCAATGTGCTCTTGTTTGGGCTTACACCACCAGTAAATTTGGGTGATGTGGCTCTATACCGGCAGCTGAAAGTTGTGTTGAGAATTTCTTTCATGCAAAAATTGAGTATTATAGGTAGGGTTGGTAGCACTGTGGTGACACTGAGCCAGCAAGGGTTAAACAACCAGCAGGCTAAGTGACCCAAAATCAACCTTTAAGGACATATTTGAAAAGTATTGAAATGATAATCAGAGCCTGATATTGTAATATCATCATTGTCTATATTTCTCTTTTACGTTTTGTAGTAAACTATCTATGAACTGCTTGAATGGTTAATTGCCTTGTGCTAATCAATGCAACTAGTTACCTGTGTATATATAGGAAATAGAAGTTAGCTTCAAAGCTACAATATATACTGCCTATTCTTTACCCGGGAAGGCCCCTGCTGTGATGTCTGCTGTCAAGAGGTTATTAGCCTGCTTAGAGAACTATAAAGGAAGCTTCCAGCTTGATCCTCACCATCTCAGATCTGCTTAAACTTTGTCAGGGGAAGTTCAAGCTGCAAGACTGAGGTCTCCAGCTCCATTCTGGATTAACCCTGCAATTCTTATGGAAGAATCTGAACAAATTCTGCACATGGACTGTCTATTGGACTGTAACCTATTGAATTGATTCTGGAAGGACTTTTTTCAAATCAGCAGCTGCACCATCTCTGTGAAACTGACCTAAGAACTTTATCCATATCTTTTAGTTGCAGTAACTCTTTCTTTTCTTTTAAAATACATTTTAAATTACCTAAGAACATAAGAATGGCCATACTGGGTCAGACCAAAGGTCCATCTAACCCAGTATCCTGTCTTCTGACAATGGCCAATGCCAGGTGCTTTAGAGGTAATGAACAGAACAGGTAATCATCAAGTGATACATTCCCCATCACCCATTCCCAGCATTAGTTAGTAAGAGTTGGCTATAAGTGTTAATTTGGGTAAAATCTGAACTATTCATTGACCTGGTGAGTAATGTATCTGATCTCTTGGGATTGGTAGAACTTTATATATGGTGAATACAATTTTAAGTAATCCTCACCATATTAGATTTTGGCTGTCTAGGTAAGAGCAAAAGGCTGGATTGCTTAAGGGAACTATATTTTAGCTTCTTGGTAACCAGTAAGGTACTATAGAAGCTGTTTTGTTACTGGCTTGGTGAATCTAATTATTAGAATAAACCTTGAGTTATGGGAATTGTCTGCCCTAGTCTTTGTAGTTTGCCCTGATTGATCATTCTCGGTGTGGCCCCTCCAGCAACCATGGTCACACACTGCCAATCATTTTTAACTGTATTGCCATAGCATCTGGGAAGCCCTAGTCATGGACTAGGACTCCATTGTGCTAGGTGCTGTACAAACACAAACCAAAAAGAGCATCTGCCCCAAAGAGCTTACAAACAAATATTAAGATTGCCTGAAAATTTTCATCATAAGACCTTTTTTCAGTTTCTTATAACTGCCAAATTTTCACTATTAGGGCTGAAATTTTCCATGCTAGGAATCTGCCTCAGGCATATTATTATTAGTATTTTATTTTTTAAGTAACAGCCAAAATGGTTCAGTCATTTCCAAGAACAAGGCTAGGGAAAACTTTGGCAGGATCGGAAAACCATTTCCCACCCAGCTCTACTGGTATGTGTGTGTAAACGAAATGAGTTGCATTAAGAATATACCCAGATGTCAGGTCACTGATTTCTCCTGTAATTGGAAACCAACCTATAAGACCTTGTCATGTGTGAAGCTTGGTAGAGGGAAGACAATTTTGAAGTACTCTTGTTTAATGAGATATTTGCTTCATTGCCAAGTTCCCATTTTGACCACAAAGCCCAATTCTGATCTTGCGTTCATCAATGTAACTACTGATTTGTATTGATGAGGAGGAAGATCACGTCCATCTGAGCAAATTAAGGACTTAATTCTGCAACCCTTACACTGAAAAGTACTTGTTCTCATGAGTAGTCTCAGTGAGCTCAAAGGTACTACCCGACAGTAAGTAGTATTAAACAGAAGTAAGGATTTTCAGTTTGGGCTTTCTTTTGTGATAGGTTCTTACTATTGATAATATAGGTAATGTTTTATTATTTAAACGTTTTGGGTTGATTTGGTTTTTTTAAAGTGTGGATCTAAACAAAGTAGCGCTCAGTCTTTTAGTAGACAAGGAGCGACCCCTCCGCAAAAGTCTAGATAGACACATCTTCAGATAATGTCTGATATGTATAGATTATATACAGGTGCAAGATTGTGTGCACAGAATTTTGAAGTCTGAAGGAGAATACTTCACTGGCATACAATAATTGAAGGCTGCATCTCTTTGGAAAATACTGATCAGTCAAACATTATAAAAAACTGTCCATCTATTATTTTCCTATAACAGTTTATTTAATATTAGCCCAGAGTTGGGTCTGCCATTCATAAGAGGCTGCTTCTATTTTTGAATCATTACAGAATTGCTAAAAATAAGCCATTCGTTAGCAGATATCTGAAGCCAGAAAGACCATGCCCCAGGCTGTCTGATTTTCTTTTTGATCAGTGAAACTATTTTTGTGTGTGTTTTTTTTCCCTTTAAGATTTCTTCTTGTCTTGGGAAAAACTTTAATAAAATCGTGTAGCTCTGCTGGAGATTCAAAAGCAAATTGTAGACATCTATGCTTCCTAGGCATCTTACAGCAAAATATATACAATTTATTCTGAAAGAAACAACTAAGATATAAAATGTCATCTTTTCAGGAGCTATAATCAAGAGAAAATTACTGAATAATAAAGGTTCCCTACCCTCTCAATCACTGCTGGCCGAGTTACTAATAATCACTCATAAATCCTCTCTCTCCCTCTTCCCTGTCCCCTCATCAAAAATCTTCATTTTTTCCCTTTTTTGCAAAGCAATTACCCATTTTTTCCTCACAGTCTGCAATACAATTAATGACATCATCCTTGGGAGTCTGAGCTTTAAAGCATAGTTTAAAATAATCTCAGAACAAATCCTGTTAGGAACAATAACCTTTGTTGGGACAGTAACACATTCCTCCTTTGCCCAGACAGATTTATTATAAGCAAGGAGTGGTGTAAAAATCACTGAGTGTTTTAACAAATAGCCGGGACCCAATTTATTACAATGCAACTACACCACCATGAAATCGCAACTTTATTTTTCTTTCTGCCAGTGTGCCAAAAAAAATACACAAAATGGCCATTTTCTTGCCATCGTCCATCTGCTAAACTTATCCATCTCCGGACATCAGTGTTATTTTGTGGTTTAGGGAAAGATGCATATTACATTAATAATACCTCATAGGAGTGGAGCTCAATGTTTAAAGAAGATCAGACTAGGAATAGGAGCTCACTAGTTTTGGTGGCTGTCAGGTATTTATCATCAGGTGCCATGTGGCATCCGCTTGTGGTGATGGATGCAAGAGAAGAGACAAAGAAAGAAATGTATCTGAAAGAACTCATACCCAAACAGCAAGGCTATTGCCAAACAAATAATGTGGGGGAAAGCGGGAGAGAGGATGGTTCTAGGAAAGGGGGTAGGGCTAATAGTTAGGTTTGACACATCTTTAAAAAGTAGCAACCATTCCCAATTAGCCGAAGCGGCCCTTGCTGTTTTGTTGGTCAGGGTGGAAAACATTTTCTGTGCACACGCACACACACTCCTGAGCAGCTAAGCCAAAAAAAAACCCAAAATCAAACCAACAGAAAAGCCACAGCCAGCCAGTCAAAACAAAATGTTAACAAAGCAGAAAATGAAATACAAAGGCCAGCAGAGTGGCACAGTGGTTTGCAAACCCCAGAAGATGGCACCCAAGGTTACTGCCCTGCTCCCCTGTCCATAGAACCAGCCCTGACAATAAGTAGCATTAAATACTAAGGGTTCCATTTTCAGTGTGGTGTTACACAAAGATATAAAATATTTGTAAAGATAAGGGGGGGGAAGAATTATAAAGCATCAAATTTGGGGTTTGGGGAAGCTGTGATGCTCTGCTGAGGACACCCAGAACCGCAAGCCATGATATTATATCTCTCTTCACAACAGAGCGTTTTGCTGGGGATTAAAATTTGTGTCACCTCCCTGTTACACCCATCTGTTCGTCTCCCTAACAGACTTCTTAAGACTCTGCCAGTCTCAGCTTTGCCCTGAAGGTAACAATCAGAGAACCCCAGTTCCCAAGTTCCCAGTTCCAAGGATCTGGCTGTCTATAAAAAGATTTGCAAACCAGTCCTATCCTGGAACCACACTGTACCAAAGTATTCCCCTTTATCCTCACAAACACTGTGAAGGGCATGGCAGACCATGATTATCCTACAGCATTGGGATCCAGACCATCCACTGGCATCACCAGTGAGCCTTCAGCTGCCCAAAGGTGCAATCCATGACTATCCCTGCAGTTACTCAGTTTGTAGCTGAATTCCCTTTTTCCTGGGTCATTAACATCAGAGTACAGTTTCATCAGCCAAAATAAGAGTGGGTATGCAAGGTCTCCCAAAATAACTGTTGGGACTGGCACACACATACACACACGCTCTATAGCAAGCCATGTCAGGCCAAGGGAATAAAGTCCTTTCTTTCCCCCTGAAATACAATCCCAATCTTCTGAGCTCTCTGGTATCACGAATCTTTCCTCTGTTTCCAATGTTGGTATTCATGAACCTGCCTCTGTGGTCCACAAAGCCTTGGGAAATGAGTCATAACCTTTTCATTGCACATACTCACCCATTTTGGCAGGTAGAGTATTGGGACGATGGCCCCTGCACAGTTCAGAAAACCCATCCTCTGAAATTCAGCTATAGTGTCCAGTACTTGATGTATGGTAACCACCTGTGGGTAGAGGACAGTACTGATTGCATCATTATCCTGTACAACCACAATCTGTGGATTTCCCCACTTCTAACTGGTTTGAAACTCCCCAGGACCTGTCTGGTGCTGCCAGCTTCCACAGGTCAATAGTCACCCACTTCTGTACTGGTATGGGTTCCAAAATCGAGTGCTCTGGAGGTGCAAACTCCTTGCACAGCTCCATGAAGGTCTGTTTCTTTCTTCGGAAGTTCTGAAGCCACTGGCCATTATCCCAGGCTTCCAAGACCATGTGATCTCACCTCATCATGCTGGTTCTCCTGCACCAGAAGCAGCAGTCCTCGATTGGGCATATTATGGCAACACTGGCAGTCACTACATCTGTACCATGGAACCACAGCTGATTGTCACTTACCCTCTCAGTCAGCCGTCTTTGGCATGTCAAAAAGTTCTGGTCCAATTCCATATAATATCTTGCTGATTGAGTACTGCACTACATTAACATTTGTCCCACAAGAAGGAACAGAATCACATAATCAGACACTTGCTCCATGTCTTCCACCCAGTTTGGCAGAAGGGAGAGGTGAGCAGGAACTGCCATCAGAAAATGTGTCAAGATGGCAGACAATACCAGCAACATGCAGCAAGGTTGTTCCAATCCAAGAGTGTCTCCTGTGATGCTCAGCACCCTGGGTTATCACACCTAACATAGTTGCATAACAGAGGCAGTATGGATACATGCATATGTGCATGCACAGCATATACCCGTGTCCAGTACAACATACATGGATACTTGGTGAGAGCATGGCAAGCTTAACTACCTGAGCATGTCCACTAATATAGTCATAACCTTAGACTTTGGCAGCTAAATTCCCTGACAATTCAGCCCACAATATGGCCAGTATTGCCATAGTATGCCCAATGGAGGACTGCACGGGCAACCTTAATTCTGGCATTTCCTAAATTCAGATTGTTTGACTTTGCAACCTTGATAATGTTCTTTTATCATAGTTTTGTGTGTGCAATTTATGTAAAAAGTAAATTTTAATTTAATTATATACAATTGGTTCAAAAGGCTGTTTGGTTTTGGTTGTGGGGGGTGGTATTGTGTATTAGATTTATCTTCCCCTTTCCCTGTGAAAGTTTCTCTCACTGCTAAGCTTTCCCTCTTTGGTCAGCAATTCCATTGTTCCAGTGCAACATCGCCATCATGTTAAGTGAGAGAAACAACTAGTTGAAACACAGATGAAGGTAATATTTTTGCAGAAATGCTGAGGATGCTGCCCGCCTTAGTAAGATATTGCATAACAGCAGCACCTTTTAGAAGAGTTTTCAAGCAGCTACAGAAGCTGGTTCATTCCAGCAACTTTCAATGCATCAGAATCCCAGTGAGTGAGAGAACTCTTCAACCACTTTCATTTATTAATACTTTTATTGTGATAATTGATTTGAAGAATAATTCCACATGGAAAAAACACTAGCTTCTTTGAAAGAAACTCAAATTCGAGGCAATATGTAGTTGGAAATATATAGCAACATTATTGGACTTGAAATCATGAATGACTTCTAGTCAAACTTTCTGTAACTTGCACAAAAAAATCTTCTTTGCTAATAAAAGATATTACCTCACCCACCTGGTCTTTCTAACATAAATCCTGAAACACCAGAAAAGAAAACCGAGGTGAGTTTGACGCAGCAGGATTTATAAACGGAACAGGCATCCATACAAAGCTCACAAATAAAAGGACTCTCATTTTCTTAAAATTATGTAAATGTTAAAGATGAGAATCATAAAATAATCAGGTGGATGGCCTGCTGTATAATTTTCTTGTTGCAGCTGCTCAGTTGCTTTGCTTTCAGTGTTATCTTTTGGAGATGAGACACTGTCTCAGTTGCCATGGAAAAGAAACTGCTTTTAAGGGTCTGTGTTTATTTGGTTTAGGCTTGCTTTTTTGATTTACTCAAAGCCTGCTAATACAGGGAAAGCTCACTATATAACTTCTTTCCTTGTCCAGATATATCAAAACTAGTACTAGCATCTAACACATATGCTTACACATCTTCTCTAGTCTCATGATGTGGAGACAAGGAGGGGCAGACTGGTGAATGGACTATTTAACCCTTTTGCTGCTACTTCTCCACCACACCTGCCATGATGCCGTCCATCACTGGGACTGATGGAATGAGGACAAAGCTAACACATTCAGTGGCACAGGTGGTATGTTCTGCATGGATTTTCATGGACTATTTGGCAGCAAAGGGGGGAAACCAAAATTTAGAAACATGGGTTCCAAAAGCTAGGCACTTGCTTATAATTTAACATCTAAGGAACCTGTAGATGTTCAGCACTTCTGAAAATCAGCCCATTCTTTTACGTATCGAGACTTAGCCACCCAAGTTTGAAAATCTTGGCCTAAGTTTCTTGCCTTTCATTATCTTACTGTATTTCTGCGTTGGTATCTTATGGTTCTCCCAGTTACTATTTGTACAACATTTGGTTACAAAACAGCCAACTTTAGTCTCACCTGCTTTATTCAGACTAAGACCACGCAAGCTATTTTGTCTTTTGCCAACATGTTTGTTGACTGAAGCCAGTAATGACTTCAAAATTCATGCATGAACTATTACTACCACCCTTGCTTTCCCATGTGACCCGCTAAATACAGTCATATGACTGCAAGTGTTAAGTTCAGCATGATGGCATGTACAAACCTGCGTCCTGCCAGTTACTTGATGAGGTTAACACACCTTGTCAACCTCTAGATTTTGTAACTACCTGCTTTTTCAGATTAAGTGCATAGGGACTGTTCTTTGCACATCTGCTCTGGTCTCCTCTCATTGACACCAATATCTGGCATCATTAGTGGGACCAGAATGGGTTTAGGTACAAACTGTAGAACTAGTATGCTTTATTTTATGAGGCAAACTTTTACAGTTGGCCAAGTTGACACAGCTCTGTGAAGTTCAGTTGCTGGAAACCCTCTTGGTCTTACTACTTTTACTGCATGAATCCTGCTTGCATCAAGCCCTCAGTAGTCAAAACCGTTGGGTTTTTTCTCCTTCACCTGGCAATGACTACATAAATGGTCAAATTCAAAAGAGGAGCCATGAAAGAACATCCAGCAACAGAGAGAGAGAGTACAGAAGTTCTGCTGTGATATTATGATGCCAAAAACTTGAGATTGATGTGCCAAATGATATGGTATTTTTAAATGCATTGGACAAGAAAAATTAGCGTACTGTGATGTCATTATGAAGTTGTGGGTATGTGGTATAGAAAGACTACCAACAATGACGTTTTTATGTACCATGCAAGTTATACTTATTCCTTTTTCACTACCATTTAGCAGCAGCTTTAAATTTTGCTTCCTGCATGCAGCCAATTTACCAATGGACATCAATAAAGAATATGTTTGCCTGACAAAATAATTCATCAACTAAGAACATAAAATTAAATACCAAGTGATGACAAATTTAAAACAGGTTACTGCCATGGAATGGAATTTCAGTATCTGGCCAGAGTGTGCTGAACTCTTTCACAGCATAATATACCATTGTGCAATACCTGTGTAAAAGAGCTCTATGACATTCTGCTTTACTGAATGCTCTACTTACCTTAAGTAATGGTAGCCCCATTTCTTTTTGCGAATCACAAAGCATATCAGAGCACAAAAGCACAGAGATGACCTACTCTCTTATTCTAGACAAAACAGCTTATACAGGTAGTATTTTTAATGAGACAGCAAAAGTATGTGGCAGAGCACTGGTGGTTCATTCTACATCACTCATCTCAACGAATGCATGACAGTGGGTAACTGGTAGAATGCTGGAGGATCAAAACTGTAACTATGCCCCTAACAAAACTGCAGGGAAGAATATCAGCCTCACCATGCAGCTAAAAAGCATGAGCCCCAACCACAAGCAAACTTGTGGGATGTTGGAATAAGAGAGAACAGAATAGCAATCTTATTGTGTAAATCCTTTGGAAGAATTTTTGTGCTTTCACGTTCACCGGTTTTACCTTGGCACAATGTGCCTACTAATTACTAATTCATAACTGAGCAAAATGAACACAAGACTTTCAAAGAATTATTGCTCTTTAGTCAAAAACCCTGGCTGTCAGCTAGGGACAATTCAACTGGCAGCAGCTGTGGACAGCTTTGTAAGCCCAAGTTCCAAGCTCTTGCTTGGCCAGCATGTTAAAAAGAAAAAGGGTAAAACTGTGACTATGCAGAGTAAAGGCCCTTTCCTGAGGAGAGAGTGGCTTCTCATTTTCCCCCGTCATATACCTTGCTCATGTTTTCTTCAACTTGTTAGGAACAGGTTTCAGAGTAGCAGCCGTGTTAGTCTGTATTCGCAAAAAGAAAAGGAGGACTTGTGGCACCTTAGAGACTAACCAATTTATTAGAGCATAAGCTTTCGTGAGCTACAGCTCACTTCCTCAGATGCATATCGTGGAAACTGCAGCAGGCTTTATATATACACAGAGAATATGAAACAATACCTATTCCCACCCCACTGTCCTGCTGGTAATAGCTTATCTAAAGTGATTTCCAGCACAAATCCAGGTTTTCTCACCCTCCACCCCCCCACACAAATTCACTCTCCTGCTGGTGATAGCCCATCCAAAGTGACAACTCTTTACACAATGTGCATGACAATCAAGCTGGGCTATTTCCTGCATAAATCCAGGTTCTCACATCCCCCCACCCCCATACACACACAAACTCACTCTCCTGCTGGTAATAGCTCATCCAAACTGACCACTCTTCAAGTTAAAATCCAAGTTAAACCAGAACATCTGGGGGGGGGGGGTAGGAAAAAACAAGAGGAAACAGGCTACCTTGCATAATGACTTAGCCACTCCAAGTCTCTATTTAAGCCTAAATTAATAGTATCCAATTTGCAAATGAATTCCAATTCAGCAGTTTCTCGCTGGAGTCTGGATTTGAAGTTTTTTTGTTTTAAGATAGCGACCTTCATGTCTGTGATCGCGTGACCAGAGAGATTGAAGTGTTCTCCGACTGGTTTATGAATGTTACAATTCTTGACATCTGATTTGTGTCCATTTATTCTTTTACGTAGAGACTGTCCAGTTTGACCAATGTACATGGCAGAGGGGCATTGCTGGCACATGATGGCATATATCACATTGGTGGATGTGCAGGTGAACGAGCCTCTGATAGTGTGGCTGATGTTATTAGGCCCTGTGATGGTGTCCCCTGAATAGATATGTGGGCACAGTTGGCAACGGGCTTTGTTGCAAGGATAAGTTCCTGGGTTAGTGGTTCTGTTGTGTGGTATGTGGTTGTTGGTGAGTATTTGCTTCAGGTTGCGGGGCTGTCTGTAGGCAAGGACTGGCCTGTCTCCCAAGATTTGTGAGACAGGCCAGTCCTTGCCTACAGACAGCCCCGCAACCTGAAGCAAATACTCACCAACAACCACATACCACACAACAGAACCACTAACCCAGGAACTTATCCTTGCAACAAAGCCCGTTGCCAACTGTGCCCACATATCTATTCAGGGGACACCATCACAGGGCCTAATAACATCAGCCACACTATCAGAGGCTCGTTCACCTGCACATCCACCAATGTGATATATGCCATCATGTGCCAGCAATGCCCCTCTGCCATGTACATTGGTCAAACTGGACAGTCTCTACGTAAAAGAATAAATGGACACAAATCAGATGTCAAGAATTGTAACATTCATAAACCAGTCGGAGAACACTTCAATCTCTCTGGTCACGCGATCACAGACATGAAGGTCGCTATCTTAAAACAAAAAAACTTCAAATCCAGACTCCAGCGAGAAACTGCTGAATTGGAATTCATTTGCAAATTGGATACTATTAATTTAGGCTTAAATAGAGACTTGGAGTGGCTAAGTCATTATGCAAGGTAGCCTGTTTCCTCTTGTTTTTTCCTACCCCCCCCCCCAGATGTTCTGGTTTAACTTGGATTTTAACTTGAAGAGTGGTCAGTTTGGATGAGCTATTACCAGCAGGAGAGTGAGTTT
The DNA here is from genome assembly GCF_965140295.1 of Lepidochelys olivacea. NCBI lineage: Eukaryota > Metazoa > Chordata > Testudines > Cheloniidae > Lepidochelys > Lepidochelys olivacea. The sequence goes on along the minus strand of NC_140412.1, from coordinate 139,284,479 downwards.
GTGTGTGTATGGGGGTGGGGGGATGTGAGAACCTGGATTTATGCAGGAAATAGCCCAGCTTGATTGTCATGCACATTGTGTAAAGAGTTGTCACTTTGGATGGGCTATCACCAGCAGGAGAGTGAATTTGTGTGGGGGGGTGGAGGGTGAGAAAACCTGGATTTGTGCTGGAAATCACTTTAGATAAGCTATTACCAGCAGGACAGTGGGGTGGGAATAGGTATTGTTTCATATTCTCTGTGTATATATAAAGCCTGCTGCAGTTTCCACGATATGCATCTGAGGAAGTGAGCTGTAGCTCACGAAAGCTTATGCTCTAATAAATTGGTTAGTCTCTAAGGTGCCACAAGTCCTCCTTTTCTTTTTGTTAGGAACAGGCTCCCAGGTGAAGGATGCAGCAGTGCTTCCTCTCTTCCAACATCTGCTTTTGCTGGGAGAGGGTGGACTTTACCTAACCATGTCCAAAGTCTGCTCCCAGGTAAGGAAGTTAATATATTGGGACTAAGCTGCAAACCATTATTGGTTTGTATTTTGTAAAGGGGCTCCAGATACAAAACTGATGTCCAAATCTGTATTTTAATACCACAAAGTGTGAAGGTGTTCAGATCCAAGGCTGGTCTAAAAATCTATGTATGTTCTTACATGATGCTTATTCTTTTATCTTTTTTCACCATTTGCGTCCAGCATAACCTGTGTGTTGAGCACTGTACAAACAAAGGAAGACCACATCCCTGTCATGCACTTCCTGGCCCCAACAAATCATGATTCCTGGGTCTTTAAGCTTCCTCCTGTTTTCACCTGCCATAACCCTTTGCAATACATCTTAAAGCGAGAGGCCCTTCTGTCCATACCCCATCCAACTTAGCCTATTGGTGGGTGGGTTAGGAGCCAGGAACTACTTACCCTTCACCACGGTGCTTGAAAACACCCCTGTATTCACACCCTATGCTATTTCCCTGGGTCTCTTCCTCCTGGGCCTTTTTTTAACTCTAGTCCTATCTCAGGGCCAAGCTCCTCAGGCTCTGCTCCCTCTGCAAACCCAGTGTAAGTTCAGCCAACCATGAACTCTGGCTACTTATCAGGCTCCTCTGGCCCAAGCAGAGCACCCTTTTTCACTCCTCTGGTCCCAGCCAGGAACTGCCCTGCTCAGGGCCTGCACCTCCTTTAGTCTGAGCCTGCTGGGCTCTGATTGGCTGTCACTAGCCCTTAGAGGACCAGGTCTCTCTAGCTTCCAAGATGGCTGCTCCAATGAGACCTCCTTAGGCAAGCCTAGAGGACTCACCTTTGTTGCTCTTTTTCTCCCACCTCACTGCTTCCTAGAACAGAGTGTAGCAGAGGAACAGGGCCACCAGCAGGGGCCACAAAGGCCTGGTACTCCCCATCACAGTGCCTTAGAAAAAATCCCCCTCAGCGGACTAGGACAGTGAGGGGACATCACTCAGCTCCAGCTGCCAACTACACCGACAGCTCTTGACTTATTGAGACTCTAGAGAAGAGGGTGAGCCTTCCTTAGTCTAGTAATTCACCTTACTATTTGGTACATTACTATAGTTTTACAGTTAAAGCTTTTCCTCCATCCCCAAAAATCAAATGTGTGGCTTTGAGCTAAAGATTCTGTTGTGTTCATCCCAGCTCACAGTAACTAGAAAACATTGCTCTGAATTCAGTTCAGGCATCTGTCCAACTGTTACAGCGGCTGTATCCACTTCACACACACAGAGCCTTCCAAATTCTGATCTGAAGTACCCACACATGCACAAAGACTTAAAAGGACAATGTGTGCTGTTTTGATAAGGCAAGTTGAAAACCTGCTGAGAGAAAGCCTAATTTCATTTCACAACTGTCACATCGTATTTATATAGAACATAATTTGAACCAGAAGAAACAACTACACCTAGAAGTACTGGAGCGTAGTACCTTCTGACCCAAAAAGCAAAGCAGATGATGAGATGGTACACTAAGCTACAGATGTCACAAGAGGTTGCTTCTATTTTAGTAACACTTTTTGAAAACTTATTTTTGGAAACTAATCCAGTTTCAGGAGGCTTCCTTGTATGAAATTTGCAAGTTGTGTCATGCCCTGACTGTTAAGACATCGGTACTTAAGATATGGTTATGTTACTTTCCATATTTGCTCCTCAGGTATGCTCCAAGTCATGTTTGCTTTGTTTATTGACACCAACAATCCGTTGCTTACTGCCAGGTCTGCAGAGCTAATACAGCTATTGAAGAGGAAGCTGGAATCTATTCCACTGCATGCATCCTCAATAAATTATTATTGACAACTAAGTACTAATTTCAGAATCTTTTATGATAGTATTTGATTTCTTTTTAGATTCATAACTAAAAATAAACATTGTGCCAGAATGCTGAGAATTTTTCTCTGAAGTTCTGCTCTAGATTTTTCACTACTTCACTATTGGTTATTTCACTCCTCTAATGCAGGGGTCGGCAACCTTTCAGAAGGTGTGCAGAGTCTTCATTTATTCACTCTAATTTAAGGTTTCACGTTCCAGTAATACATTTTAACATTTTTAGAAGGCCTCTTTCTATAAGTCTATAATATATAACTAAACTATTGTTGTATGTAAAATAACTAAGGTTTTTAAAATGTTTAAGAAGCTTCATTTAAAATTAAATTAAAATGCAAATCTTATCAGTTTAGTGTGATCCTTGCCTTTGCTTTTCCTTGCTGAGTTTTCCAATGTCTGGCACGTATTTGGATACTTTAAGCTGCACACAGGCTTCTGAGTGATCAGTTGTTAACTGGCTCCGAGAGGGACAGAGGACAGATTTCATGTGTGAAAATACCTGTTCACACAAGGTATGTGGATCCAAATGCTGAAAGCATTGCAAATGCCATTTTCTTCAAACAGTTAAATTTCACTGGCAGGGATGTCCAGCAGGTCAGAATAGAGGCCCCATGATCTCTCTCGGTAGCTTCAAGTGCACTCCGCAGAGCTCCAAACTTTGATGCCCACAATTCTGAGCTTTTTAACTGAATGAGCTGCAATTCAAAATCTTCAACACCCATCCACTGAAATACAGACAAATCCAAGTCACCTTCGTCGAACTTTTCAGGTTTAATTAGAAAAGAAAGCATTGGGCCAATTCTCTGGAAATCTTGAAATCTGTCAGAAAATTCTGATTCCAGTTCTTGCATGTACATTCTAATCTCAACATTAAATGCAGTGTGCTGTTCCACGTGGCATGATAGTGATGTAAGCAGCAAATCGGGACTCAAAAATATCCCAGTACAGTGGCGCTGGAACAATTTTTAAGGTGGGGGTGCTGAGCTGCACCCTTTCTTTCCCCTGTCTGCACCCCTCACTGCCTCAGGCTGGGGCCAGTGGGCCACAGCTGGGGGCGGCTGCAGAGCCCTGGGCCAGCAGCTGGGACCCAAGGCCAGCAGCAGAGCCCCCTGGACCAGTGGCCAGCAGTGGAGCCGGCAGCCAGTACCCCAGGCCAGCCGCGAAGCCCCCGGGACTGGTGGCCGGGACCCAGGGCCGGCAGCCAGTACCCCAGGCCAGCAGCGGAGCCCCCAGGATCGGTGGCCAAGACCCAGGCAGTGTGAGTGCCACTGAAAATCAGCTCATGTGCCGCCTTTGGCACACGTGCCATAGGTTGCCTACCCCTGCTCTAATGTCACCATTGCCCCAAAATTACGCTGAAAAAGTAATTTTTCACCTCAAAACATGCAACCAAGGTAAAAAGTTATTCTGCATTTTTGTACTGTCAAAATATCATATGAAAATGGAAATAGAACAGTTAGCAACTAATCTTTCAATTGGGGTGGGGGGCAGGGGGAAATATGGGTTTGTAGGGAAGAAAAGAGAATGAAAAAGTTAGAAAAATGTTACTATGGGTGTTGCTAGTTACCCTGAGGCTGCTCTGACATGCACCAGCCCTGGGATCAGGGAGTTTAGGGGGCATAAATGTGGTCAAAAGCCATCTTCCTCCCACATCCCCCAAGGATTGCACCAAAGACAGCTCAGCCAGAACAGAGGAGCTAGCCTATGCGTGCACTGTAAAGAATTCTAGTCAAGAATTTTGTCCTCTCATTTCTCTATTAACAGAGAAAAAACTCACTCCAGGAGTGCAAATCTTTCCTGGCTGTGAGGGAGAGGAGACGATGTCCAAAAGTAATTTTCTAACTGAAAATCCAGCTACTAAAAAAATTGGGTTAGTTCATACAGTAAATTCCCCCAATTTATGGAACAGAAATCTCCCCCAAACATCATGTAAGACTTCACTTATATCCAAAACACTCACTTTCCTCCCACCATCTGGATGTAGAAACTTTTTTTTTTTTAATAGACACCAGTGACTACTTATCACTTGGAATATTTTCATAAGCCTTCTTTTAAAACATTTCCTACACTGTTCACTCCCAGTCAAATTTTTACAGCATTTTGACTCCTCTTCACACATAACTCTGAAACTACAGTGTATTTAATATACAGCACTTGTGGTAGGGGCAGCGGGAATCACTTCTCAGTAATAAAACTTTACTTTATTAGTACCATGATAGTAAGCCAAAAACCTTTCATATTTTATTCAATAACATTTCAACTTAAACAAACTAGGGAAATGCAACCTATATGGAACTATTATAAGGTGGGTAGATAACTGGTTGGAAAACTATTCCCAGAAAGTAGTTATCAGTGGGTCGCAGTCATGCTGGAAGGGCTTAACAAATGGGGTTCCACAGGGATCAGTTCTGGGTCTGGTTCTGTTCAATATCTTCATCAGCGATTTAGATAATGGCATAGAGAGTACATTTATAAAGTTTGCAGACAATATCAAGCTGGGAGGGGTTGTAAGTGCTTTGGAGGATAGGCTTAAAATTCAAAATGATTTGGACAAACTGGAGAAATGGTCTGAAGTAAACAGGATGAAATTCAATAAGGACAAATGCAAAGTACTCCACTTAGGAAGGAACAATCAGTTGCACACATACAAAATGGGAAATGACTGCCTAGGAAGGAGTACTGCAGAAAGGGATCTGGGGGTCATAGTGGACCACAAGCTTAATATGAGTCAACAGTGTAATGCTGTTGCAAAAAAAAAAAGGGGGGGATCATTCTGGGATGTATTAGCAGGAGTGTTGTAAGCAAGACACAAGAAGTAATTCTTCCGCTCTACTCCATGCTGATTAGGCCTCAACTGGAGTATTGTATCCATTCTGGGCCCACATTTCAGGAAAGATGTGGACGAATTGGAGAAAGTCCGAGAAAAGCAACAAAAATGATTAAGGGTCTAGAAAACATGACCTAAGAGGGAAGACTGAAAAAAATGGATTTGGTTAGTCTGGAAAAGAGAAGACTGAGAGGGGACATGATAACAGTTTTCAAGTACATAAATGGTTGTTACAAGGAAAAGAAGAAGAATTGTTCTTCTTAACCTCTGAGGCTAGGACAAGAAGCAATGGGCTTAAATTGCAGCCAGGGAGGTTTAGGTTGGCCATTAGGAAAAACTTCCAGCTGTCAGGGTGGTTAAGCACTGGAATAAATTGCCTAGGGAGGTTATGGAATCTCCATAATTAGAGATTAGAGGTTAGACAAACTCCTGTCAGGAATGCTCTAGATAATATGTAGTCCTGCCATGAGTGCAGGGGACTGGACTAGTTGACCTCTCAAGGTCCCCTTCCAGTCCTATGATTCTCTGATTCTAACTTCCTCTCTTTATCTTTAAGGGACTGTATTAGATTTTACACTGTGGGCCTGATTTTGCGCTCACTTGCACTGGTATGCAACAATGATATAATGATGTAGCTTCACTGACATCAGCAGAAGTACTCCTATTTGATATGGTTGTAATCCACAGCAGAATCAGGCCCCTTCTGCCTTTATTACAGAACTGTATGATGTAGATATACCTTCAGATGCTTAGGTCGCTATACAATGATGTAATGCTCAGAGCTATCTCATTTGCTGACTTTGACATGTGACTATGCACATATGTTCCCAGCGCAGATGTTAAACTAACATCTTAATGCTTTTAGGGGATTTCACTGATTTTATTTAATTTCTTGAATGGATATATTTAAGCCTTGAGGGTAATAAATCTTGATACTGAGCTCAAAGTGACTCAATAGACGTTACTGAGCCTGCTAGCAACATATAAACAATTTCTGCAACATGCTGAATTGGTACCACAAATTATTTTATAGTTATGCTTTATTACTACTTCATGAAGACATCCCCTTTCACAGCCATTGCTGTCATTACAGGATAATGTGCCCTACAGATCTCAAAGTCGGCTACAGCTTTACTGGGAGTTCTCTTTCCCATTGTAAATTACTATGGGCTCTATTCATCTGGAATGATACGTGGCCACATGAGCCCATATCTTGGCTCCAGCTCATCAGAAATTCAGCCAACCCCAGAAAAATTTTTATTTTTCTTGAACAGTTCAGAAAACAGAGCTCTGTTTGGAGATTCTGAGTCTATACAGATAACATCTCCAGCCTCCAATCAATTATTTGCCATATTTTGAGGTGTCAAAACCTGGCAACTCCATGGCCATGGAGGTGTTACCTTAAGAACATAAGAACAGCCATGCTGGATCAGCCCAAAGGTCCATTTAGCCCAGTATCCTGTCTTCCAACAGTGGCCAATGCCAGGTGCTCCAAAGGGAGTGAACAGAACTGGTAATGATCAAGTGATTACTTGTCGCTCATTCCCATCTTCTAGCAAACACATGCTAGGGACACCATCCCTGACCACCCTGGCTAGTTGCCATTGATGGACCTATCTTCCATGGACCTATCCTCCAAGAAGTTATCTATTTCTTTTTTGAACCCTGTAATAACCTTGGCCTTCACAACATCCTCTGGCAAAGAGTTCCACAGGTTGACTATGCGTTGTGTGAAGAAATACTTCCTTTTGTTTGTTTTAAACCTGCTGCCCATTACCTTTACCTTCAAAGTGAGATTAGCACAAAGCTAGAATGACAGTAAATGTGTAAAGCTAATTGTTAGCAAGGTGCTTGCCTCACTCACTAACAGCACACTGTGTAGTAACCAGCAATTTTGTAAATATAAGGAATTTCACCTCTATGAGTTTATGGTCTCTACTGTTCTACGGTATGGAAAGAAGAACTGCAGAAAAACCACAAACCTTGATAGCAAAACCATGTGGCTACACAGTAGTAGTTCCCTCTCCCCCACTCCCGCCTGCGAAAGCACAGCTGTCCACAGCCATAAAGGGCACAGAAGAGACTGATAACTTTTTAATCCAGTATATTCCCCTTTCAGGGATGCATAAATTGCAGTTCAATCTGCATTATAGATTACTGCTGAAGGGTCAAAGTTGTAAAGGGAAAGTTAATGAGGGATATTACAGAGAAGTTCTCCTAGTATGGCAGATGACAGACCAGTCTCCAGCAGGGAACAAATCTATGTTATCATTCTGGTATGGAACCTTGACAAAAGGCAAGGGGATATGGATGAGCTGAGATCTTCCATAACGATTGCCCATAGGCATTTCTGCTTTCCACCAGCACTGATGATCCAATCCCTGTTTGTTCTCTGCTGAGCATCTCAGCCTCCATCCTGGACAATGAACAGAGCAGCAGCAACCAAGGAACTAGACTTCTGCTGTAGTAAGGTCTACTCTGCCATACCCTTGCCAATGCTAAAGGGGAAGATAGAGGACATAGTCACCACGGATTTGACAACTTGAGTCCCCTAAAAGCACATTCCTGTTATATGTGCACACACACTCTAATATATTTACACTCATAACATTCCTGTGAGGATAGGCAGTACTATTACCTTCTTCTTACAGATGGGGAACTGGGGCATAGAGAGATTAAGTGACTCGACTAGCATCATACACAATGGCAGAGCAGGAATTGGTCTCTTACAGCCCAAACTAGGTTTCTAACCATTGACTCATCTTTCTTCTCCTGTACATGTGTACACACAGTTGTGTGTGAACAATGAGCCTTTCCATTCTGAATGAATCCTCAAGTACTTCAATCTCTTAACACATCCATGGATGCTTTGACGGGCATTCGAAAGCACAGATTATATCTACATGATAAAATCCTTTAGCCCATGCCTCTGACCACCTCACCTGCTCTTTGCCTACTAGTCAAAGTCCCCTGCAACTTCCTGCAATAGTCCAACCCCATATAGCTTGAAGCCATGTGACAGGTGGCTATAGCCTGGTGAACCTGGCATCTGTACTTTGTCAAAAACAGTTTTAGTCTCATGAAACTGATTCTTCTGCAACTTTGTGGCTTAAGAAACAGAAGTAATTTGCTCCCCCTAAGGACAAAGGGGCCAGGGCAGCCTTTCACTGCTGTGAGGTCCAGCACAGGTCAAACAACAAATTCTCTACTTAGAGTAAGACACGTCAGTCAGTGATGACTAAGTCCATCGCAAAATACCTCAGGTGCACAAATGTACCTTTTTCATCTTTTTGTGAATGCTTCTAACTTGGCCTACATCAGACCATGACTCTATTCCAGCAGTAAATACCAAGTGGGTGATGGCATTGCTTTAAGTGATCTGGCCTGCATAGCAACCCAAGATAGGCTGTGGATAACCCCAAAATTACTGAACTGTCTCAAAGGGACTGGCAACAGCTTTTGCCATAATCTTTCATGACTTAAATAGTAAAATGCTAAGCGTCTTTCAAAATAAATTCAGACTTGTAAAGATCTTTTTAAGATCTAGAATAGATCAAAGGGATCTAGGCACCTAATTCCTTTTAATGTTAATGGGAGTTAGATGCCTAAGTACTTTGGAGGCTATGGGCCTTGGTCCATTGTACTTTCATCTGGCTATCTAGAGGAGATGTAAAATGAACAGTATTTCCCCTTCACTGCTCACTTGTCAGTATTTCTATGATATTTCTAATTAGGTTTGGAAGATAACTTAGTAACGGATTTACACCAATTCACATACAAAAACTGTGTGGAGGTAATGCGGTAATTGCAACAATGTGTTGTTGTTCCATCTCTTTGCTGATCAACAGGATTTTTCTCCAGTGACAACTCTTAGGCCCCTTTCATGAAAAAGGACAGTTTTGTGATGAAGGCAATGGACTGGAACTCTAGCAATCTGCTTTCATTTCCTAGCTGTCCTGCATGTTTCTTATATGACTGTGCAAATCTATGCCTCAGTTTCCCCATCTGTAGACATTTAATTTCTCTTTTGATTTAGACAAACAGCCCTACCCAGAGGCTCAGTTCTGGCAATTCAGCCCTTCTACTAAGCAGCAGCTCAATCAAATAATAGCACCTCCATATGTTGGCCTATGTCACAACATCCATACCTCACTTTCAAAAGCCAGGTGAAACAAAGGGTCCCTGCAGTGTGCACTGAAATCTGACAAATACAAACTGTCTCAGACCAAGATGGGATGGCATTCTAGAATCCTAAGCCTTTAGAGGTAATGCCAGCCACCCTTACTCCCATATATGAAGAGGCACCTTTGCTGATTGCAACTGTGGCAATGTGTCACTGGAGGAGCCCTCAGATAGACATTGGGATAATGCTATTTTTCCTGCCCAAAAGAGGTGCTGTGATTATAAACGCATTCATATTTGTGAAGCTCTCTGTTACTATGAAATCATAAAATTAGAAAAATAAAAATACCAGTTTTAATGTACATAATAATCCACTAGCCGTACGTTTTAAAACATCACTAAATTGAAAAAATTCATTCAAATTAGTAATAATGCACAAAGCAAAACAAACCCTAAATAATCTTATCCAGAATGGTAATCTTAAAACAACAATTTGCTACACTTAAATAAAAGATGTGTTCAAAGCTCTGCTTATATAACAAGGAATAATAGTTTTAACTGAATTAATTACATATTGCCACTTACACAGTTTGTTGGAACAGTATAATTCTCACATAAATGCTCTTACCTCGACTTCATATATCAAGTTCGCAAAGGTGCTGTCCTTATTTAATAATAATCATGGCATCAAGCAGGAGACTGTTAGCCAGTACATATATGTTAGGCATAGGACATACCATATTAATATTGTATTATACCCAGCATGTGGGCAGTTATGTTAACTGTGCTTGCCTATGTCAAGAAATATATATCCCACAATACTGTGCAAAGCTAAACATAGCTTTTAGCATAAGCAAATATAATACCTGTCAAAGTCAACATACGTTTGCTCTATACTCTAGTACAGTGACTCTCAACCTTTCCAAGCTTCAGAGTAGCAGCCGTGTTAGTCTGTATCTGCAAAAAGAAAAGGAGTACTTGTGGCACCTCAGAGACTAACAAATTTATTTGAGCATAAGCTTTTGTGAGCTACAGCTCACTTCATCGGATGCAACCTTTCCAGACTACTATACCCCTTTCAGGAGTCTGATTTGTCTTGTGTACTCCCAAGTTTCATATCACTTAAAAACTACTTGCTTACACAATCAGACATAAAAATACAAAAGTGTCTCAGCACACGATAACTGAAAAATTGCTTACTTTCTCATTTTTACCATATAATTATAAAATAAATTGATTGGAATATAAATATTGTACTTACATTTCAGTGTATAGTATATAGAGCAGTATAAACAAATATGTATGAAATTTTGGTTTCTACTGATTTTGCAAGTGGTTTTTATGTAGCCTTTTGTAAAATTAGGCAAATATCTAGATGAGCTGATGTATTCCCTGGAAGACCTCTGCGTACCCGCAGCGGTACACGTACACCTGGTTGAGACCCACTGCCCTAGTACAGATTGGAAGGTACCTTCACAGGCAACTGATTTGGAATGAAGTATCTAAAATAAAGACAAGGAAAGGTGCAACATGGTACCAGATAAAACAAGGCAAAAAGCTGATTAGTGAATTTGAATCTTGAGTGATGCATACAGTGCTTTCTAACTTGTAAAAGGGTCAGGTATAAAGAATGGTAGTTTGGGGGGCATATTTTTGAAGTACACTTACTCTACAGCATGAACATGCTGCAAGATGAGAATTGCTTTCTGAAAGGCTGGGTATGTATGTCTCCTTTTCATATTGTACTCTTGTCTTCAGGCAATAAATTGGCTAACACTTGGTTATTTGGTCTCAAACATTTTTAATATTGAATCACAAGTGTAGTCAATCAATCAGCTACATATTCTAGGAATAATAGAGAGCTGAACTCACTTCTGCATTCAGTGTTTACACATATTACAGGGGGAACAGAAGCAACCGTTACCTAAAGCTTCCTAATATTAAAATATAAGGCTAGAAAAAAATGTAAGCTAGAACACCTTCTTGATCTGCAGTGAGATTTTGAAGATTGGCAGGGGTTAGTCCTGGGGTCAGAGAACTGCCTTTAGCTGTGCCCAAGAATTTCTGTGTAGATTTGGCCAAATTATAGAAAGTCAAAAATAACTATTTTGTATTCTGGGTAGAGTCGGTAATCGTAGCTAGACACTTGCTAGTATAATCACTCATTCAATCCACATTTAGCACAATACGAGTATCTCATTGCAGCATGCCTCAACAAATTCAGTTTCAAAATGGGACACAGACAAAATGGATCCTCCATGTCCTCTGTGTAGGGTTGTGGTGGGTAATCTGTGGCCCGTCAGGGTAACCCACAGGCGGGCCGCAAGATAGTTTGTTTACATTGACCATAGAATCATAGAATATCAGGGTTGGAAGGGACCTCAGGTCATCTAGTCCAACCCCCTGCTCAAAGCAGGACCAATCCCCAACTAAATCATCCCAGCCAGGGCTTTGTCAAGCCTGACCTTAAAAACTTCAAAGGAAGGAAATTCCACCACCTCCCTAGGTAACGCTTTCCAGTGCTTCACCACCCTCCCAGTGAAAAAGTTTTTCCTAATATCCAACCTAAACCTCCCCCACTGCAACTTGAGACCATTACTCCTTGTTCTGTCATCTGCTACCACTGAGAACAGTCTAGATCCACCCTCTTTGGAACCCCCTTTCAGGTAGCTGAAAGCAGCTCACAAACCCCTCCACCCCTATTCTTCTCTTCTGCAGACTAAACAAGCCCAGTTCCCTCAGCCTCTCCTCATAAGTCATGTGTTCCAGTCCCCTAATCATTTTTGTTGCCCTCCGCTGGACGTTTTCCAATTTTTCCACATCCTTCCTATAGTGTGGAGCCCAAAACTGGACACAGTACTTCAGATGAGGCCTCACCAATGTGGAATAGAGGGGAACGATCACGTCCCTTGATCTGCTGGCACTTATACCCCTACTTATACAGCCCAAAATGCCATTGGCCTTCGTGGCAACAATGGCACACTGTTGACTCCTATCCAGCTTCTCATCCACTGTAACCCCTAGGTCCTTTTCTGCAGAACTGCTGTGAAGCCATTCGCTCCCTAGTCTGTAGCGGTGCATGGGATTCTTCCATCCTAAGTGCAGGACTCTGCACTTGTCCTTGTTGAACCTCATCAGATTTCTTTTGGCCCAATCCTCTAATTTGTCTAGTTCCTGCTGTATCCTATCCCTACCCTCCAGCATAGCTACCTCTCCTCCCAGTTTAGTGTCATCTGCAAACTTGCTGAGGGTGCATTCTACACCATCCTCCAGATCATTAATGAAGATATTGAACAAAACTGGCCCCAGGACCGACCCTTGGGGCACTCCACTTGATACTGGCTGCCAACTAGACATGGAGCCATAGATCACTACCCATTGAGCCCGACAATCTAGCCAGCTTTCTATCCACCTTATAGTCCATTCATCCAGCCCATACTTCTTTAACTTGCTAGCAAGAATACTGTGGGAGATGGTGTGAAAAGCTTTGCTAAAGTCAAGGAACAACACGTCCACTGTTTTCCCCTCATTCAAAGAGCCAGTTATCTCGTCATAGAAGGCAATTAGATTAGTCAGGCATGAATCCATGCTGACTGTTCCTGATCACTTTCCTCTCCTCTAAGTGCTTCAGAATTGATTCCTTGAGGACCTGCTCCATGATTTTTCCAGGGACTGAGGTGAGGCTGACTGGCCTGTAGTTCCCGGGATCCTCCTTCCCTTTTTTAAAAATGGGCACTACATTAGCCTTCTTTCAGTCATCCGGGGCCTCACCCGATCGCCATGAGTTTTCAAAGATAATGGCCAGTGGCTCTGCAATCACATCTGCCAACTCCTTTAGCACTCTCGGATGCAGCACATCCAGCCCCATGGACTTGTGCTCGTCCAGCTTTTCTAAATAGTCCCGAACCACTTCTTTCGCCACAGAGGGCTGGTCACCTCCTTCCCATGCTGTGCTGCCCAGTGCAGCAGTCTAGGAGCTGACCTTGTTTGTGAGGACAGAGGCAAAAAAAGCATTGAGTACATTAGCTTTTTCCACATCCTCTGTCACTAGGTTGCCTCCCTCATTCAGTAAGAGACCCACACTTTCCTTGACTTTCTTCTTGTTGCTAACATACCTGAAGAAACCCTTCTTGTTACTCTTAACATCTCTTGCTAGCTGCAACTCCAGGTGTGATTTGGCCTTCCTGATTTCACTCCTGTATGCCCGAGCAATATTTTTATACTCTTCCCTGGTCATTTGTCCAATCTTCCACTTCTTGTAAGCTTCTTTTTTCTGTTTAAGATTAGCAAGGATTTCACCGTTAAGCCAAGCTGGTCGCCTGCCATATTTACTATTCTTTCGATGCATCAGAATGGTTTGTCCCTGTAACCTCAACAGGGATTCCTTGAAATACAGCCAGCTCTCCTGGACTCCTTTCCCCTTCATGTTAGTCCCCCAGGGGATCCTACCCATCCGTTCCCTGAGGGAGTCGAAGTCTGCTTTCCTGAAGTCCAGGGTCCGTATCCTGCTGCTTGCCTTTCTTCCCTGTGTCAGGATCCTGAACTCAACCAACTCATGGTCACTGCCTCCCAGATTCCCATCCACTTTTGCTTCCCCCACTAATTCTTCTCGGTCTGTGAGCAGCAGGTCAAGAAGAGCTCTGCCCCTAGTTGGTTCCTCCAGCACTTGCACCAGGAAATTGTCCCCTACACTTTCCAAAAACGTCCTGGATTGTCTGTGCACCGCTGTATTGCTCTCCCAACAGATATCGGTGATTGAAGTCTCCCATGAGAACCAGGGTCTGCGACCTAGTAACTTCCGTTAGTTGCCGGAAGAAAGCCCCATCCACCTCATCCCCCTGGTCCGGTGGTCTGTAGCAGACTCCCACCACGACATCACCCTTGTTGCTCACACTTCTAAACTTAATCCAGAGTCTCTCAGGTTTTTCTGCAGTTTTATACTGGAGCTCTGAGCAGTCATACTGCTCTCTTACATACAGTGCAAATCCCCCACCTTTTCTGCCCTGCCTGTCCTTCCTGAACAGTTTATATCCATCCATGACAGTACTCCAGTCATGTGAGTTATCCCACCAAGTCTCTGTCCCCTCTTTCTTCTTTTCTCAGACTAAACAAACTCAATTTTTTTCAATCTTCCCTCATAGCTGGTTTCTAGACCTTTAATCATTTTTGTTGCTATTCTCCGGACTTTCTCCAGTTTGTCCACATCTTTCCTGAAATGTGGTGCCCAGAACTGGACACAGTACTCCAGCTGAGGCCTAATCAACACAGAGTAGAGCAGAAGAATTACTTCTTGTGTTTTGCTTACAACACTCCTGCTGATATATCCCAGAATGTTTGCTTTTTTGGCAACAGTGTTACACTGTTCGCTCATATTTAGCTTGTGGTCCACTATGACCTCCAGATCCCTTTCCGCAGTACACCTTCCTAGGCAATCATTTCCCATTTTGTATGTGTGCAACTGATTGTTCCTTCCTAAGTGGAATACTTTGCATTAGTCCTTGAATTTCATCCAGTTTATTTCAGGCCATTTCTCCAGTTTATGCAGATCATTCTGAATTTTAATCCTATCCTCCAAAGCACTTACAACCCCTCCCACCTTGGTATCATCCACAAATTTTATAAGTGTGCTCTTTCTGCCATTATCTAAATCATTGATAAAGATATTGAACAGAACTGGACCAAGAACTGATCCCTGTGGAACCGAATTTGGTATGCCCTTCCAGCTTGACTGTGAACCACCAATAACTATTCTCTGGGAATGGTTTTCCAATCAGTTATTCACCCACCTTTATAGTAGCTCCATCCAGATTATATTTCCCTAGTTTGTGAGATAGTATCAAAAGCCTTACTTAGATATACCACATTTATGCTTCCCTCTATTCACAAGGCTTGTTACCATGTCAAAGAAAGCTGTCAGCTTTGTTTGACACGATTTGTTCTTGACAAATCCATGCTGTTACTTACCACCTTATTATCTGCTCGGTGTTTATAAAATGATTGCTTAGTTATTTGCTCCATTATCTTTCTGAGTACTGAAGTTAAGCTGACTGGTCTGTAATTCCCCGGGTTTTCCTTAGTCACCATTTTTTAGTGTGGCACTATATTTGCCCTTTTCAATCCTCTGGAATCTATCCCATCTTCCATGACTTTTCAAAGATAACCAGTAATGGCTCAGACATCTCCTCAGTCAGCTCCTTGAGTATTCTAGGTATCACTTTTTATCACTTTTCCGGTCCTGCAGGCCACAACAGAGGGTCTCAGTCTCCCTGTGCAGGTTCCCCATCACCCACCCCAAGCTGTATGCATGCTAAGAAGGTGGTCATCTCCTCACTTTGTTCTGAGCAGCTCTCCCCTCTCCTCACTTATACCCACTTGCAAACCATGGTTTTACTGGTTTTGTGGCTGAAAAGCTGCAGATTTATGAGGCCTCCAGTGACCAAAGATAGGGAACTGAATGAGGCTGAGAGTTCAGTATGGACTGGGGAGCTGGCACAGCTCGGTGGTAGAGTCTATGTGGGCTTCAGAAGCACAGTACTCCAAGCAGTGGCCTGGGGTGACTGGGACAATAAGCCACTGTTGCTGATGGAAACATGGAAGGCCATGTCAACTCTAGAGGATCCATGCAGGCTACGCTGCACCCCTGAGAGTCTGAGTGCTGCAAAGGTGCTCCTCGCTGCTTCAAGGCAAAATGCATGAGGAAGATCTTGATCCAGGATCTCGGCCTGGCAATGGCTTGTGTCAAGTTATCTTCAGGGCCACTGGGGACCGTCCTGGCTGGGACTACAGAGTAACCTGTGTGGGAGCCTGCAATGTTCAGTGTGTTCCGAGGCCAGGTGGAAGGTATGCTGGGATGGACTGGTTCTTGCCATTTCTCTGTGTATGTATGTGTCACTCCACAGGCCCTGAATGAATCTCTGAAGCTACTCAAGGCTTATTCCCCTCAGACTGTGGCCATGCTCTTCTCAGTGGATAATGAAGCTGGAAAGATTACCTGCTTATGCCAAGTACCTCAGGTAGTACCGTGTGTGTGTGCCCATCCATGTGCCCACCCTGCAGACCATCCACAGGCAAGGCTGCCCGCAGCTCCCAGTGGCCGTGGTTCGCTGTTCCCAGCCAATGGGAGCTGCGGGAAGTGATGGTGGGCTGCAGGAACGTGCTGGCCGACACTTCTTGCGGCTCCCATTGGCCGGGAATGGCAAACCACAGCCACTGGGAGCTGCGGGTGGCCGTGCCTGCAGACAGTCAATGTAAATAAACTGTCTCGCGGCCCGCCAGCAGATTACACAGATGTGCCACGGGCCGCAGGTTGGCTATCACCGGCATAGGGGAATATGCGCTGGGTTGAGTTTCAGAAGACTGTGACAAAACCTCACCTCTTCTTTTGACTGGAGTTAATTATTTGCCCTTCATAACTCTTATTACAGAGTTCCATCCCTTGAAGTCCTCTGATCACAACGCTTACAGACATAATATACTCCATGTTCATGATACAACTGAACAAGGAAACCTCCATTTTGTACCATATGAATTTTCAGAGTTGTCTAAGTTATCCCACGGAGAGACAAATGAGTCCCGTGTGAAGGTAACATACAGAATTCACTAGGTCCATATTTCAGAAGACTCTTCATAACCTCTTTAGCCTAATAGATATGGGAAAAGTCACCTAGGTTTACAGCTACTCCCTGAAAAGCTAGGAACTATCAAGAATTCAATGGCCAATCTGATAAATAAATCCCAATAAATAAATACAGGTGTCAGTGGGTGGACATACAAGCCCATCCAAGCCCCTTATATGGCAGGCATTAGGAAAGCAAAGATATAACAACATATGGGTCTGATTAAATTAATATGTAGAACTAGTATAAGCATGCCAATAACAATACAACCCAGAGTCTCTCACTGTCTCCAGAGGTCTAACATGTATGCTGAACAGAGGGAAGCAGGGAGATAAAAAGTAAAGCTCCAGAATTCCACATGAATATCTATGAGCAACTTCCCAATGCTACTCTCCAAGATCTGCCTCAGAACAAAGAGCTATGCAAACACATTTCTATTCCAGCCAAGATCTTCAGACAAGTCAACGCTATCATGATCAATGGTATCAGAAGTCACAAACAGATCCAAAAATAAATAAATAAATAAATAAATCAGAATAGACTCCTGGCTGAGGGATATTGTAAATTTCTCTGCTATAAACAGAGGGAGAGCTCCCCTCATGTCCCTGTCTTGGCTGAATAGCTATCTCCCACAGCTCTCCTTTCACCTGTGCAGTGAGAGCTGCTGATGTTTCAATTCACATTAACTGCTATCTTTGCTCATTGCTAGGAAACCAGTAAGAAAGTCAGTGCAATCTATCTATCATATCCAGGTCTCAAGCAGGATTGACTGCATGTCACTGAAACCAGAGATCTCTAGAGAAGCCTGAAACTGCTTTGTCATAACCTTTTAACCTTTTCTCAAGAGAAGGTTACAGACAAGGCAGTAATACATTGTCAGCATTAAGGGACAGTTTACTTGGGAAAGGGTCAGACAACTGTTCATTTGAATGAGCCCAACATATTTTGCTTTCCCACAGGGAGGCATTGAGAATCTCTGCTAACAATAGTCCCAGGATTATTTACTTGCTTCCATTTTTCATGGAGTCACATTGGTCCATCTCATGGGTTGAACACTGAAGTTTTTCAAGCACTTTCAGCAGCTTTGTTTAGTCTCAATTCATTTTTGCTGCAAAATGCACTGGTCATTAGTACCTGGCTACTTAAACATTAATTATGAAGATGATTTATAAGACACACAGAAACTTTGAGTTTTATTAATATCATGATCAATATACAAAAAATCACATAACAAAAAAAAACCCCAACGTAAGTATAACAGCAGAATCCGCATCATGTGTACTCACAAATCCATGGGGCTGTGGGTTGTCACTACCCTTCTGAGGGTCAGGTTTGATTCCCTTTCATGCACCTATTCCTTACACCTACCCATTTCCAAAACCATATTTAATTAAGTCTTGGTCACTTGTCCATTTGTCATTCCTGATATATATTTTGGGGGTTCCAACAAATGTCATAAGCATTTGTGCAGTTAGATGGTTCTCTATACAATGTGGTGAAAAAAAGTCTGGCTAAATAGGCCTTTGCAGTCTAACTCTATCACATGGTACATATTGCTAAATCTTCTGACCCAATGTTACTTATTTATGCTAAACTTAGATTAGGCCAAACATGGCCTTATGCTAACTATTACTACTACTAGGCCTCTGACCCACTGCAAAGCCCATTTTAAAATAATGGTCACATTTCTTTGCTTACTCCTACTTCCATTTTAGCTTTAGTTTCATTTGCACTAGGTTAGCAAGCTTCCTGACTCTAAGATATAAATGATTATTTACCTGATCAACTGAGCTCAGGCACGGGTCAAAGATGAACAGTGTGGTCTGCCCAAACTCACTCAGGGAAGTTCTTTCTTTTTGTATCCCCTTTGCTGCTGGCTATCATCTCCAGCCATCATTCTGTAGCAGAATATTCTTGTATTCAATTGACGTTCCACAGAAGGAGCCGGGGAACACATTGATGTACTATTACTGCTTGGTGTATTAGGTGACGGTGGCAGCAGAACACCTTGTCTGACATACTTCGTAATTTAAGCAACAGTTATATTTGTTCCATACACATGCCTTATTTGAATTCCTAATAGCGTAAATGATTCCTACAGGAATAAAAAGGGGTGAAGATGTATGTGGAAGGGAGGAAGTACTGGTACATCAGGTTTTACAGGACTTTTCAGGGTGCTATATTTGCTGTGGAAAGAAGATCAATCTACTGGTCACTGACCACACATACTAAATTGTACAACCAGGGATGTCAGGGCAAATTATGGAGAACTGCTATTACATTCACTTTCTTGTGCTTCATCTTAACTCTGCTGAAGCACAAGATGAGCTCTATCCAGCGGATTTCTAAAAATATTAGTGATCCAGAGTCAAACCCAGGGCCATTGTATTTTAACTCTCACTTTAGATCTTATTAACATTTCCTAATCTCCTGGGTTTGACTCTATAAATCAATTTTTTGCTTAACCACAGGCCAGAGTTCTGTCTCTTCCTGGGTTTTCGGCGAGTTAAGCCGAAGCACAGGAAGGGGAGCGTAATATACTTGAAAATTATTTGTTACACCATAATATTTTAGATAAATAAATAAGAATGTTC
Source organism: Lepidochelys olivacea (assembly GCF_965140295.1). Lineage (NCBI taxonomy): Eukaryota > Metazoa > Chordata > Testudines > Cheloniidae > Lepidochelys > Lepidochelys olivacea. Next base: position 139,265,008 of record NC_140412.1, on the reverse strand, counting down.
ATCAACAGACTGATGTCTTTCCACAGCAGAGATACCCTATAGCAGATGTATTGATACCCCACCTTCCCATATTTATCTTCAATCCCTTTACCCTCAAATATCTTGTATGTTGGTAGGAAGAAGGAAGGCTTTCAAAAAAACCTGTGTGTTTAGTTAACTGCTTGACCACTGCTCGAGTTACTAGGAACATCAAGCAAGATTCTGGCCTATAGCTGCCAAGTGTACCAGGTAATAAAGGGACATCAAGATGTTCTATGCCAACAGAACAGCTGACCGTCAGCTGTAACTCTCCTTGTGCAATCATCATGTGTGATCTCACATCTGTGCTGCACTCCAACAGCCTTTCCCACACTGGTCTTCACTGTGCAAGGACCTACAGGAACAAAGCCTTCATGTATGAGGTGCCTGGAAATGAAATTTCAGTTTTGCATTTGATCTTGCACAGCGTCAGCATGTTGCACGTAAAAGGGCAAGATAAAAAATTAAAAAGAAGTACAGGGGGAACTTCACCCTGCATTACTAGAAGTGCTAGCAGGTAGGCTGCATCTTTCTGGTGTGAGGTTTAAGACCTAAAGGGGAGAATATGCAGACCAGCACCATGTAAGTGTGATGAGTATCTCAATTAAACCCAGGCCGCTTCAGACATGTCTGTTCTCTGCCTTCGACCTGCCCCTTTTACTACTCTTCCAATTTCACTGTAAAGAGCAAGTACATATGGGGTTTGAAATTTTCTTCTGCTCAGTGGGAAAGACAATAGTATAGAAGTACTGGTAATAAACTAGATGCCTCATTCCAAGAGTGAGGGAATACACATATCATGTGACCAACGAAAACTAAACCAACACAACTCACATTGCAAATTTTGAAAACTCCCCCACTGCCCACAAACTATATATGAAGCACAATTATTGGCAAAAAATATTCATTCGATTAATAGTTATGAACAAACAAAGTCTCAATCTGCTTCCAAACAATCCACAAATAGAAAAGAAGAGAGTTGTCAACTGCATGATTGGTTATAAATTATTTGCTGCGATCTAGACAAAAAGTTCTTCATCCAAAGTTGCAATTATCTAATGGTTCTGGATAGGATGAGATGATGAATTTTACAAAGCAGCTCTGTTTTCAAGGACCAATGGAAACAGTACATTTTGTTTGAAGCAAGAAAGCAGCACTGTCTTGTTAACCTTGAATTTATCAGAGTGTTCATAGCCAAATGGATTTTACTTTCATGGCATATTTCCGTTTTTAATTATGATTGTTATGATAGTTTCCTTTCACGTGTATTTTTTAACAATTGCTTTAAGCATTAAAATAATTTGAGAGCTTAATAGAAAGAATCCACTTCCTCCTTTGTAATTTGTTGGTGTTTTTAAAGCATTAGTTGAAAAGAGAGTAGCTATAACGCTAATATGAAACTATAATATTTTATTTCATTTCATTTCATTTTAGGTATTTAATTAAGCATTTTTAGTTAATCTTGTTGAAGCAAATGAGACAAACTAAACAAAAAAAATTAGTACTTGACCAATCCTTACTGGATTTAAATATCACCATTCTCAGATTGTGTTTTATTCTCTCTTTATGCAAGTGTTGGGGTAGTACTGCATCCTGCTGTTTCACTTACTTGAAGAGTTCCTTGGAAGGCTTGTCTTCACATACAGTGCTACAGTGACACAGTGTAGCACTTTAGCGAAGGTGCTCTTACACTGAGAGAAGAGCTTTTCCCATCACTGTAGTTTATCCACCTCCCCGAGAGGCGGTAGCTATGTCAGTGGGAGAAGCTCTCCCATCAACATAGCGCTGTCTACACCGGGGGGGGTAGGTCGGTTTAACTGCGTTGCTCAAAGGTGTCCATTTTCACACCCCTGAGCAACGTAGTTATACCAATATAGGTCTGTAGTGTAGAAAACTGGCCTATGTGCAAAACACTCCCTACTTCTTCTCCAAAAAGCAAGACAGTTTCCATGTAGGGATTCACCAGGAGTGGAAGTGTTTGATAAAGAATTATCATCTCTGGAGATGCATTTTCTCTCACAGCAGATGTGGATTACCTGGCTCAGACCATGACCCAAGGTGTTTTATGCCCCTATCTCCTCCCGTACTTATTATTCTTTTAGAATATAGAAGCGGTCTTGCTTGAACTATGGTTTTGATTTAGTGAATATAATATATATTTAGCTGTGTACACAGTCCACTACTTTTACTTACATTGGATTCCAAGCCCTTTACTCTTAGAATCACAAATAAATCTCATTAAAAACTTGCTTTGTGGCCTGCATTCCCTCCCCCCCTCACCCCGACCCCCCCCCACACACACACACATTCATACTGCAGGTTTAGTTGACTAGCCCCTCAAAAAGAACACTTGGGTTTGTTTAACACAGAATGAGCTCTTCCTGTGATCCTGACTAATCTTAAGTAAAAATCTTCAATGAAAAGAATGGTTAATTTCTGGTCATCACTGATGTATATTGCTGTAACCATTATCAGGAAGTCAATGCATCTTAATTAACATGGTGACTCTCCTCTACCGTCTGTGAGGCAAACCCCCAAACCGACCAGGACTGCTCACTCAGCTACAATGTCTAACCCCTCTAGCAAAGCCTGCAGCCTCTTGCTCAGGCATCCTGCAGCAATACATAATTATGTACAGATTGATCATTTCCATTACTGTCTAAAAGGGCTTTGGAAGGGATTACTGACAGTATACCACTATTATGCCCGATAAAGTACCAGGCAGTAAAGGCACGTTGTGATGCTACATTTTCCTTTCAATGTAACATCAGTTGAATATGGTCACATCTTGCTGTCTCAGAGATGCTGCAGTGAAAAACCAGCAGGAAAGTGGAATAGTAAGTATACTTTAATAATCAGGACCACAATACATTTTCTATGAGAAAGTTTCCCAGGAATTGGGCAAGGGAGGATGACCAAGTTTCACTCAAAACTTTCAAAAATCATTTGTACATAAACTGAGAAAACAACTGCCAAACTTCAGCCCAAAATCTATGAGTGACAAAATCATAAGCAGTTGAAAATGATATCTTAGTGTGGAAATGATTGTGAAACTTCAACTAGGAGCAGCCACATTGCATCAGACCTGCGATCCACCAAGTTCAGTATCTTGCCTCGGACAGAAGCCACCACAGACGCTTCAGAGGAAGGTCCAAAAGAACTCCACTTCAAAACCTTTGGAGCCACAGAATACCTCCCATAGGGAACAACCAATGCCTTCATTAAAGTTCAGTAGCTGGTAGTATATATAGTTGCCCTGAAGCACAAAGATTCACATTCTAGTCAAGCTTTCTAAAAAATCCCCCTACCACTCTGGATGTTTCTGGCTAGCTATATCCATGTCTAATCCTTTTTTGAGTCCTATTGCTCCTTGCCTCAGTGGTATCTTATGGCAATAAATTCCTTAGATTGTGCATAAAATATTTCCCTTTATCTATTTTAAATTTGTTGCCTTTCAGGTTCATTGAAATCACATTTTTCTTGTATTATGTGGGAGGGTCAATAGACGTGCTCAATTTATCTACTGTAATACCATTCATTAATTTGTATGTCTAAGTCTCATCCCATTTTATTCACCTCCTCTGTAGAATAAGCATCATTCTCATTATGTGGGCACTTTCCTAATGTCTACCTTCCATTTAGCTAATTACAGCCATCAGTTGCTATTCTGGAAACTAATGGTGGCTGAATAAAATGTAATACTGATCCTTAGCACTTCTATAGTACTTTTCATCTATAGATCTCAAAATCTTTTTATAAGAGGAGTATACTTTCCCTCTTTTATATATAGAAAAACTAAGGCAAAAAAAATAAATGTCTTGTATAAGGTCAAGCAGAAGAGCTCTGAATAGAAACCAGGTCTATAGAGTCCTATTTATATGCTGTTGACAAGACGTAGTTACATAGATGGGAAATGATACTGAAGAGCATCCACAAGTGTATGCTAACTCTGAGGGAATAGTTTATTCAATGATTTGCCCTTTTTGAAGTGTCACTTTTATGACTAACCTTTCGGGATGAAAGACACAGTTCCATTGTTTGGCTCATATCCTTAGCTGTTGTTATATAGTGTTGGAAGTTACCACAATGCTTACATTAACTCACACTTGGTAAGGTTCTGGAACATTAAACAATTTTAATATGTATATTTTAGTGCTATTTAAGGTACTTATTTTATATAGAAAAAAGTTATTACTTCTCTTCAGGCACACACAGACACACACACACACCCCTTTTATCCACTGGTAAATAGACAAGCAAACTTTCAAAAACATGCACAGATGTTCCTTACACTGAGCCAGAAAACTTTTGAAGCTTAAGGCCATCAGTAATGGTGCTGACAACATTTTCAATAACTAGCACAATTCTAAATCAGAAATTGCTCATAGGGTTAACTTGTAAAAGCTACTGTGTTTTGAAGTTAGCTGGTTTGAGACAAATAACACAACTGGGAATTGAACAGCTCTGGCAACCGGTAATGCAATTTCGATCCCCGTGTCACTCGTAAGATACCAGCCCTGGTCCATAAACAAAACTTGTTACAGTCCAATGCCCACTACGTGTGCTCTTTGTGAGATGAGTCGATGGTCCTAGTCCAGTTTCTAGTGACCAGGTCTGCATCACAAACACCCAGTGCGGGACTTCAAGAGGCATGGAGGCATTGCTCACTCACTCACTCCGAGCAGGAGGCCATTCTCGGTCAGGGTAAACAGGCACGATTGCTGCACACGCTGCAGTTATTCTGTGGGTAAACAGGGGGGGTTCAGGATCCAGGCCTGAACCATCTTGCCACCTTTCATCAGATCCTAAAAGTCAGTTTACTCACTAGTAAAGGTGTTTGGCAGGACCCCACCTCTTCTAACATAATCTTGAAAGGATAAAACAGTGTTCACAGTGCCATCTACCAGGATGCATGCAGGAGGCAAAAAATCATGAAAGCCCAAGGGTGTATAGGCTGAGTCAGTGAGCTGATAGACGGTGTCTAGCATGGCGATTTTGAGAGTTAATAGTCTCAGGGATGTATTTCTCAGAGGTTTGAAGGGAGAGCAAGGTCCTGTTGAGGTATCATTGTTCTGCAATTGAGCCTCCTTGTAGAAAGGGCCTTGATAAACAAGGTATTGTAGGAATAGGACCCAAAGGACTGAGACATCCCATAAGGGCCCAGAAGGCAAATAGCCAAGATCTGTACCCTGATGGAATGGAGCTTGAAACCTTTGTTGAAACCCACTGGATAAAATGTAGGATGTTTTGAATGTTAACAGGAGGGAACGTTCATTCTGTTTCAGGGAAACCAGTTAGAAAAATTGACAGAGATTTTGGAACAAGTTTCATTGGTTGAGGCTGTCTAGTTGCTTTCCAGGATGCTAACAATGTCACATGAGAAACCTTCTGCTAGGAATCATGATCACGCACCCTCCAGGTCATGAGGTTCAGCAATACTGGGATGTGGAAGGGAACGTGACCTAACAATAGGAAATATGGATGGAGAAGGAGGAACCACTTAGAACTGAATGAGTAACTGAGTTTTGCTATGGTGGTTGAACAAAAAAAAAAGTGGAAAAAAAAGTTCGTTTTGAACTAAAGCGGATTTTTCCCCCTTTAACCAAGTGAAAACATGAAATAATTTGATTTGGGTCAAATGAAACATTTCAAATGTCATTTCAAAACAAACTGTTCATCTTACAAATCTCAAAACAAATCATTTTGACATTTGAAATTTTCCCCCCATTTTTTATTCGGCTGAAACTATTAGTGAAAATCAAGCAGAGAATAGCAGCTAGGGAACTTTGCATTGCACCTGGAAGCAAAGCAGTCCAGTGAATGTGTGGCCCAGTGATGACAGAGGGACATGAAGACATCTTGGAAAAAGAAACATTCCCCTGAAAATTAGGATTGTTGATTCAAGTCAACCCACTGGCTCAGATTGTGTGGTCCTTTGGGGTACAAGGCTAAGAGGAGACCAAATGAGTTTCCACCAAAGTGCAAACTTCTAGCACCTCTATCAGCAGTTGAGGACTGTAGGTGCCCTTGATATTTGAAATAGGCCACCGCTGTGTTGTTTCTGCACAGATCTTAACATGCTTCCCCAGGATGACTGGGAGGGTGAGAAATGTGCTGAGGTTCCAGTATTTGAGAGCCAAGCCAATAGCCCAGATGTTCCGATGATTGATATGATAAGCTCACAACTCAACAAGCTGGCATCTGTGGTAACTATAGGGTTCCTTCTTTCCATTAATGGGAAGATTTTGGTACTATCACCGATAAGACCTCAGAGAGTCAGTGTGGCTTCTGTGTGGAATGTGAAACAATGGATATGATTTTTGCTGCTCACCCAAATACAGGAAATGTGCCAAAAAAAAAAAAACACATGACCTCTAGATAGTGTTTGTAGACCTCACAAAGGCCTTCAACACTGTTAGTCACGAGGGTCACTGGTGGATTTTGCACAAAGTTGGGTATCTGCACAAATTCATCACCACTCTGTGCTCATTCCACAATGGCATGCTGGCTAAAGTATTAGAAAATGGCGTTTCTTTGTCATGACTGGTGTTCAGCTGGGCTGTGTGTTCACACCTACATTATTTACCATTTTCTTTGGTGCTTTGTTGCTAATTTCTTTTCAAGACTGCATATGGGGTATTTGCATGCAATTCCGCACAGATGGCAGCATCTTCATCCTCCAGCATCTTCATGTTCACAATAAAATGATTGACTTGCTCATCAGGGAATTCCTCTTTGCTGATGACTGCGCACTTATTGCACATAACATTGAAGACATTCATTGACTGTTTTTCTAGACCAGCAAAGCAATTTGGACTGTCTATTCAGTCTGCTCCAGGAAAAATTTATTCTGTCCCTGAAATTGCAGTTGATGACACACTGCTTAATGCAGAAGAAACATTTTGCTATCTTTATCTAATAATGCCATGGTTGACTATAAAATCACACAGCACATTTCTAAAGCCAGTTCTATCTATGATCCACTTTGTCACCACCTGTGGAATGTGAGAGGCATTCAACTTCACACCAAGATTGGCATCTATTATACAATCATGTTAAGTGCTCTTCTCTGTTGCTGTGAAACATGAACATTTTATAGCAGATACTTGAAGCAATTAGAGTGTTTTCACATGCACTGTCTGCATCTCAGCTGTAACATCAAGTGGTTGGACAGGACACCAAACATCAAAGTCCTGGAGCAGTGCTGCATGACTCGTGTGGAATTCCTAACCATACAGGCCCAACTTCACTAGGCCGGTCACCTCATGTGTATGGATGATATGCAACTCCCCAAAGCCATATTTTACGTACTGTTAAAAATGAGCATGTACGCTGGGAGACCAATGAGAATTATGTAAGGGCACGCTCAAAGCTCACCTAAAAGCTGGCCAAGATGACCTAGACACATGGGAAGCTGCTCCTGCTGACAGATCAGGATGGCGGCAGACCTGTTCATCTGCAGTTAGAGCGATCAAGAATAGCAGAACAGAAAAAGCCAAAGAGTACGAGAGAAAAAAGCAGACTGTGGCAAAAACATGCAACCACGTCTGTCTAATGTGTGCTAGCATCTGCGGATCCCTCATCAGTTTACATTCACACAAGAAGACACACTGAAACAAACTGACTCAGATGTAGGCAACTCTAACAATGACTTTAACATCTGAATTCTGTAATGGTCATCTGACCACCCTACTGCCCCCCTCCCCCCGAAGAGCAGGCTGTTTATGCACTATTAGTGCCCATCCTTGTTCAAGGACTGGCGAGGCTAGTAGAAACCAACTAAGAAAACGCTAAGAAAACACCTTTACTCAGTGTCACTGATTTCATAATCAGTGGGAAACAGACTTGCAATACCCCCAAAAGCTCCTACCACTTGGCAGAGGGCAGATATGTACGATCTTAGAAATGAGACTTCAACAGGAAGTCAAACTGGCAAATAATTGCCTCAATAAATGGAGTGTTGAGCTAAGTGACTCTGTAAACCCAGAAAAAGTAACACTTCAGTCATTTAAAACTACCTATTGTAATGTTATGAATGTACAAATTTACTATGTTCTTACTGATAAACAGTTTTCATTCTCCAACACATTCTCGGATATCTCAAATGTCAGATAAGCTTTTCAATACCTCTGTCGCTCAGCAGCTTCCTGACACTACAGCTTCTCGATCACTTGTGATATCATTTGGGTTCTCTTTCAATATATCATTTAGAAATCTCTTCCCGTGTTTGCTCAACTCCCCCCACTTAATTTGTGAAGGGTGGGGGGAGTTTTTTACAAGGTTAACTACTCAATTTCCCTCTGACAGCTCAACATGTCTTCCCAATGCCCAAATGTAGTATTTTTCTGCACCTATATTGTACTGGGCAATCCATTTTTTTAAAAAACAAGGCAGCTGTCAATTTCAAGTAATAACAATACTTTGCACTAATATAAAACCTTCCTTCTGAGCATTTTAAACACTTTAAAAGAGTTAATTAAGCAAGCACAAGTGGTAAGGGAATAGTATCCTTGTTTCAGATGAGTAAACTGAGGCAAGAAGTGATTTGTGCAAAGACACAGGATCAGTGACAAAGCCTTGAATAGAACTCAAACACCAGATTATCAGTCTTGTGCTAGTGTCACTCAACCCTTCTATTTCCCTTTAAAAATTCTGTTAGCATGCAGACACTTTCAGGCAGATAAGCGATTATAATTTGCTTTCTATACCAACATTCATGAAAATATGCCCATTTCCTTTTCAAGTACAGTACTTATGTCATGTATTATAAAATCAGTGATTATCTGTAACTACAAAGCCTCAATTCATATCCTAATTATAAACCAAGTATGTAAATCTATCTGTGGCAGGTAGACTAAAGGGCAAACAGGCACAGCTAGTGAAATGCAGCCAGAATTTGTGGGGTTCATGCCAGTGACAACCAAACAAATTATGTCTCCTTCATCTGCTATAATGGGATAAACTAGTAGTCATTCTATGCACCTCCCATAGACAAATAACACTCATCCCTTAGACGAGGTCATGCTGTCTATACAGTGCCTTCCTAATGACTGAACTTTAGTAGGTACAGATTAATTTGGAGTTGCATTGTATTCAGCTCTGCATGTCTTAACATAACACCACTGCTGAGCAGGCACAGCAAGTATTAGATGTTAGTATCAACAAGTGCCAGAGAGGGAAGAGGAAGCATACGGATACTGTAACAGAAATGAAACATGAAGTGGTTCACCATGTGAGCGAAACTCAAGTGATTTCACATGTCAGAAGGGCCTGGAATTTACACATACAGCCTTATCTGTTTTTCATGCATTATATGTTATCATTTTAACAGATATCCAACAATCACCACTGACATGTGCAGCAGACACAAATAGGCTGTTCTGCATGATTACTCTTGGTTAAATTTAGTTTATCAGGAAAACAAATTGACACAGAAGAAAAGCTGCAGAAAAATATTCTGATTTCAAAATGGCTGTGAATACCATAATGGTGGGTAGAAGGGACTGGGAGACCTGAAGCATTTTAGCCAATTTCTATACAGCTGACCATTGAATGTATTTACATACCACATCTGCAGTTTTAATGCAGTAAAGTGTTGTGCTGGATTTTTCTTATGCTCAGGCGTATTTACAATTAGGGATAGCTAATGTGTTTTGGCTAATTTTGAACCTGATCTAACATAGTTTCAATAAAGGTTTAAAGAAACACAGGATTCAAAACCAGAAAATATAGACAGAAGGTAACACTTATGACCCACTGACGTAGGCAAAGGATGGAAACAAAAAAACAAAATATCAAAAGTAGAGGCTTCACTAAAAGCACAAGATTCAATATTTTTATGTCAATTGTAATCAAGTTGAATACTAAATGGCCTATGGAATCACTGGTCATTCTTCCTTCCCTTTTTCTCTCCTACAGTTTTAACACCTCCTCATTGCATCTTGTTTTAAATTAATTATAAGATCTTTTAAGCAAAAACTGAATCTTACTGTCTGCACAATGCTTAGCACAATGGGACCTGCTCCCAATGGCTGCCTTTGCACAGTGTACTGTAGTCATATAGAAAGTAATCCGCAACCTAAAACAAAAACCAACCCCACAACAATTTAGAAGTTTTAAGCCAAGGAGATCAAAAAAGGGGAGAAGTCTGTGACAATATGACACATTTTTTCAAACAAATTTTCTTACAAAATTGATTCAATTTCACCTAGATTTCTGAGGAGGGGAAATGGACCAATCTGTTAGGAACTCATGTTTTGCCAGTTACTCTCTATTGCTCTCAGCAGCAGCCAGCCTGGGCCACATGCATTTTTAGCTAACCAGGGCAGCCTGCCTTTTATCTAATCTAAGGTATTTATGTAGTAGTAGTGATGGGCTAAGACTGAGCCTTGATGTTCAGCCATACATAGGGCGTGGCATATGGCTTTACTGGCCAGGAGAGTTTTGTCTAAATCACAATTGTGCCTTTTCCCCTGAGACAGGGGTTAGGGTGGGAGAGGTAACTTTCTTTATCCATTATAATAGTGCAGCATGCTTCCCCTTTGCACCTGGCCTACAATGCTAGCTAACAGGTAGGGAGGCAAAGGCACAGTTCTGTCGATTCCCCAATCACTTGCTTGTGGTAGGGGAGTCAGAACATGCAGCTAGTGCATTTCCTCCAGGCCTCAAAAGTGAAATATGGACAAGTAACATGGAGAGAAGCGGGAGGTGGGAGTCCTTTCTCTCCTTTACACAGCTGTGTGGCTGCTTTGGGGTGGGGCAATCTAGCACTATATAATCTATAGCTCAAGATAGATCGGATATAGCCAACCCCCCAAACCTTATTCAAAAATGGACTCTGCTCTTGCCATCATGAAATTGTATAGCTTTTATCTGGATTTCTCTCTCCTTCTTCCAGCTTTTGTTATTGTGGGTTAGCTTAACTGGAAATGTGGGCTTCACAGCGTGCTTGCCTCTCTCCTCCACAGCCAGGAAGTACACACAATACCCACAACCCATTGCCTGTAGGCTCTAAAATGTTCAGAAGGATTGTTTGTTCCCACTGAGCACAGCTGTCTTGGAAGATTACAAATGAGTAGGTAGTCTCTGAGGTAGCTGGTTCCAGTCTTATGAGGGCTTTAACTTTTACGGCCAGGACCTTGAGCTAGACCTGGTAGTGTTGAGAGATACTGGGGTGAAGCCCTCAATTTTTTTAGACCTGCTCAATGAGTATGAGCCACATATGGCTTCTAATACAGTCTGAGTGGCCTTGACCATTAGCTGTGCTGGCAGAGCATTACAGGAATAGAGCCTTGAGAAGAGAAATGTGTGAATTGTAGTTGCTAGGTCCTCATCCAAGAGGGAAGTGTGTTGAATCCTGTCAAGGTGGAGGTGGAATAAGAGGTTCCTTGTGAGTGTTGCTACCTGGTTCGTAAGGAAAAGTGATTAACATTAAGACACCAAGTCTTCAAGCTATTTTGCATTGCAGAGCGGATGCTTTTGATCAGGGTTTCAGTTAATTCCCCAAAACGTTTCACTTTTCCTATGAGCATCACTTCCACCTTACTTGGGCTAATCTTCTTCGAGCTGTTCTTCATCCAAGTACTTGTACTGTGACATCTTTGTTACGACATTGTCTGTCAGCTAACAAAAAAAGGGATAAAACTGGGTGGCATCAACAGACGGGTATCAGTGGAGCCCAGCAATGCTCTCTGGTCTATTTTTTTTATTTTAGAGAAATGATTGGAAGATTTCACAGTGTGTTGTCACCACGCATATTCCGGTCCCAAGTAAGAATCGATAACCCCATGGGGCCAACCAATTTCACCAGTTAGAGAGGAGAAACTATCCCCTCCTGACTTCACGCTGGCCCCATTTCTATTCTTTTTTACTTTAACTTGCTTATTATTCACTGTCATAAATATAAAGGGAAGGGTAAACACCTTTAAAATTCCTCCTGGCCAGAGGAAAAACCCTTTCACTTGTAAAGGGTTAAGAAGCTAAGATAACCTTGCTGGCACCTGACCAAAATGACCAATGAGGAGACAAGATACTTTCAAAAGCTGGAGTGGGGGAGAAACAAAGGCTCTCTCTGTCTGTGTGATGCTTTTGCCGGGAACAGAATAGGAATGGAGTCTTAGAACTTAGTAAGTAATCTAGCTAGATATGGGTTAGATTCTGTTTTCTTTAAGTGGCTGAGAAAATAAGCTGGGCTGAATGGAATGTAGATTCCTGTTTTTGTGTCTTTTTGTGACTTAAGGTTTTGCCTAGAGGGATTCTCTATGTTTTGAATCTGATTACCCTGTAAGGTATTTACCATCCTGATTTTACACAGGTGATTCTTTTACTTTTTCTTCAATTAAAATTCTTCTTTTAAGAACCTGATTGCTTTCTCATTGTTCTTAAGATCCAAGGGTTTGGGTCTGTGTTCACCTATGCAAATTGGTGAGGATTTTTATCAAGCCTTCCCCAGGAAAGGGGGTGTAGGGTTTGGGGAGGATTTTGGGGGGAAAGACGTTTCCAAGCGGGCTCTTTCCCGGTTATATATCTGTTAGACGCTTGGTGGTGGCAGCAATAAAGTCCAAAGGAAAAAGGAAAATAGTTTGTACCTTGGGGAAGTTTTAACCTAAGCTGATAAAAATAAGCTTCGGGAGTTTTTAATGCAGGTCCCATCATCTTTACCCTAGAGCCGACCCCTGGTATATTCATTCAAAAATTGAACTAAACACAGCATTTCCTGAACTGCCCATTCATGACTAACCTTTAACAACCAAATCAAAAAAAGCCACCCTGGCTTGATTGATAAGGGTAAAGAAACAGACCTTTATCTCCACAATCTCACCTAACAGAGTGAGTCCTGGAAGGCTGGATTCATACGATAGTCCTGTCAGCAATGCAAGTCAGCACTCTGTATTAACGGTGAACGTTGGCATTGTACTTCTGGTGGGGATTGAATGAAAATTAGCATTCAAGTGTCACTGGCGTACAGGGGAGAGCAGAGCAGCACAGCTCCCCATCATTCAAGAGCTCCCCTCACTTGGGTAATGCAGATCCCACCCTCAAACTCTCCATTCTCCTTGGCTGGTGCAGCAAAACCTTCCCCCTCCTTTTTCAATCCATGGCTGGCATGGGGAACCTCTTATTACTTGCAGCCTAGGGTGATGCTTTTGGAAAGAACAGGCTTGCTACCCTCAGGTAGCAAGTGGCCTCAGAAACAACAGAAGCATTTCAGCAAGTAACCCCTATATTCGGAAGTGCTTTGTAGGGGAATTCAGAGCATTACTTGCCATGCCACTGATCCGGTGTGACCATATCAAATTACAGCTTCTCTGTGCAGCAGTTTGCCCACCTGCATAATGGACATACGACTACTTACCTACCAAATCATATTTCTCCATCCTAACAAAGAAAAGTACACTCCCTGAACTATCAAGCCACAGGCCACACAAAATGGATTGATGATGAGAGGGTACAAAGTGGTTTTGCTAGAAGTTTAGTATTTGGCTCTTGTCATCCAGGAACCTCGTCGTGCCAACTGGCAGAGTGCACAGGGACTGCGTAGGGTTTTACCAGGACCCACTGGGTCAGAATTCTGCATAATAGTTCAGCAAAGGGTTGCATGTGAGGTCTCTACACAAGAGTCATTGCAAAATGAATGTACAGATAATATTTAATATTTATCTACACTCAAAATTATGTTCTGAAGGTCTGGGAGGTAAGGTATGTAACCTCCTGGTGATGTTGCTTTCAGGCAGGAGATAACAGCTCTCTCTGCCTGGCCATGACAGTATTGTATACCTCATAACGGATCCCTGTTTGTATACTGAACTAGATACAAGTTAAAAGGTTGTGAAAACTATAAGAGAGAAAATCTTCAAGAAAAAACAATCAGCCAAAGGGTGTGCTGTTTATGACTAAGATCAAAGGATTAGTCTAGTGTATTAGGGAATGCAAAAAACCACACAGGATCCTTCACCACTGAGACAAGCTAGCACTGCGGTTGTCTCATGAGAAGAGGGTCACAGCTAGCCTGGCTGTAAAGCACTGGAGAGCAATACTTTATTAGACATGAAAGTATGTTAATTAAGTCTAGGCTCTAGAGTGTGTTAATGGTTTTGTCTTGTACATAACCACTTCTACTTGCAAGCATTTGACTCTATGCTTTGTTAAATAACTTCATTTCACTATAAACATATCTAAGTGCCATGTGTTAAGCAGAGCGGTGATCTGAGGTAGAACTGGTAAACTGGGGTTTACTGCTTTTTTGGAAGCAGCGAATCTGTGAATACTGCAAGGGAAATGATTGGAAGGCTTGAAGGTTGGAGTGTGCCTATGGCTAACCTGTAAAGAGACAGCGGGGCCTGCATAGGCCTAGAGGGGAGTGCCTGTATGGTCTGTAGCTAGTGGAGTTGGGGAGCTGACCCCTGGAAGGCATAGACAAGGCTTCCTCACACTAAGGGCAGGCAGGTGCAAGGTACCTTACAACTCTGTGTACTCCCAGGATGTGTCACAGCTCTCACAATATTATTCAGAACAGCTGTATCAACTTCTGGTCCTTGCAAAACAAGAATATATCAGTTGTTCCAGGAAGTGAGAGAGGAAAAATAATATTTATCTAAATTATTATGGAAGAATGCAGGGGTGAAATGAAAATCGTGTTCATTACCCATACGTGTTCAAAAATTCATGCCTCTTTCCTGTATCCGATTACACTTCGGATACACGGTCACTTTAACAGTCTTACGAATTCGCAAAAATCCAAGATGGCAGTCATAGGGAGCAGGTTCACATGTGAGACACTGAGTCAGCCACGCTGATGGCAGTGATGGTACCACATGCATCAGAAAAAACCCTCGTAGTTAAAGACTCCACATGAATAATTGGATTATTCTAGATAAAACTCAAATTTCTCATTTCTTCCATAAATTATTTAACATTTCCTCTCTACAGAAGGAAATGAAGGATTATAGAACTCTTTAAACTCAGACAATTCACTTTTTTCATATTTCTGTCGGGGAAAAAGCATTAAAATTTATTTGGGGAAACAAATTAAACATCTATTATATCCCATCCATCTACAGATGGTTAGCCAATATTGCACAATGAGATGTTTGAGCACGCATACATCAGATAATATCCGCATCCTGCAATTTAATATATGAAGAATTTTGTAACCCCAGAGTTCAGCTACTGCAATATGGAGTCCTTCCCTGGAGTGTCTTACTGCTGGGACCAGATGTTAACTTGATATTAATACATGAACCTCTCAGCTTCAACACTGAGGCTCCACAGCAGATTTATAAGAAGTAGGCACCAAGTTCATGCAAGGTCTGACTAGAATCTAACCTTATTTTTCTTTTCCCTGAAAGTTCCTTCCTACCTAAACTCCCCAACTTCATTCTATATTTGTAATCATACTTTCCTTTCATGTAGCATTTTTTGTCTGAAAAATCTCAACTTTTTTTTTTTTTACAAATGTTAATAAATTGACCCTTGCAACACCCCTGTGATGTATATAAAGATTATCCCTCTTTTCCTGATTGGGAAACTAAGGTCCAGAACTTCAGTAACCAATACAAGGCCCTGAAAAAAGTCCATGTAACTATCAAAGAGTGAATTTTAGATCCTCTGACTTCGAATCCTGTACCTTAATCAGAAAACTGTCTTTCCTCTCCAGCGCAGGTTCAACATTGTGTCACATTCCCACCAACAAAATGAGACAAAGCTCCCTCTAGACTGTGTTAATGCCTAGCTATGTGTCCATCAGATGGACTAATTAAATAGCCACAGAAGATTCCAGTCCCCCTTATTCCCAAGTGGTTCAGTACCTCACACTGCCCTGGGTCTTGGAGAATGGGACCCAGAATCCAATCTCCACATGTTGGAACCCTTAATTATTATAGCTCCTAAGTAAAGCCAGATCATCTTTATCATCCTGACCAAGACACTGCTACAGTATTTCCACAATGGCTTGACTTTGGCTCACAGTGAAAGGCTTTCTACTAATCTTACTTTAGTTTCTGTGCTATGAGCTGATTCCTTTAAATGGCTCATTTATTTCTGTTCTTTTCAAGTGATATTCCTGAGAGTCACTTTTATCCAAGTAGTATCTAGTTTTGGCAATGGTTCCAGTTTCTCTGATTAAGCTACTTTATCTGAGAACGGCTCATAGTTAATGTGTGTATATTTCTTTTAACAGTGCATCCAACCAATCTGGTGGTAACATATGGTTAGTTTCTTTTTTAAAATTGAGCTTTTAGTTATGCTACATCTGCAAAGATTCTTTAACTTTATACTCAAATATTTGCCATCCTCAGGCAAACTGTTTTGCTATGTCTGTGTTTATTGTTCCCCATATGACTGTAGCATGTTTTATGCTAGTTTCTGGCAGAAGCTTTGCTAAATTCCATCATGTGTTAACTCTCCTTCATATGCCATTTCCTTCTCAGCTCTGTTTCTCGAGTTGCAGTTAAAATGAAGCAGCATGAATCATGGAGCAACAAATTACCTTTTAAACTAGTGCAGTGTGACCTTTTGATTTTTAGCCCAAAGCAAGCAGGAAGCCATAGAAAACACAGATGCAAAGACGGTGTGAAAAGGGGCTGTTCACCTTGTAAATCACTTAGAGATCCTCAGATGAAAGGTGCTATACTAGTTTTAGGTGTTATTTCCATGTCATAGGTGGTTCACTATGCATTTGATGCCAGAGACGGCTCTGGCAAGTTCAACAACATGCCACAATTGTTTCCATTTCTTTGGCCTCTAGGCCTTTACAGGTTTGTTATTTCTGCTGTATGTGGTGATCTGCATGAAGCCTTTGGCTTTAACTCTGAAGACTAAGCACTGTTTTCTCTAACAACCTTTCTGTAGTGGGACACCCGCTATATGGCAAAACTTGACTGGATATGCCCATTGTGTAAATGTATTTGGTTTCCCTTCAGTTTTAACAGTTCCATCAGTAAGGTACTACCTGTTTTTTTTTATTTTAGTACAGTACTTCACAATGGGCTTACTCTGCAGATTCAGGTTTAGAGAGCCACACGTAACCTTGCAGAGCCATCCTGTAAAATCTTGATTGAGAAGTGTGCATTCTGGCTGATAGGAGCAGATTGGTGGGATCCCTGAACCTAGGACAAGCGGATTAGCCACTTCTGTATGAGTCCCTACTTGGGATGATGAAGTCAGCAGCAGAATGAGTTGACAATCCCAGTTAGCCCCCTTAGGTGGAAGTGCCTTCTTCTAAACACTCCTTCATACATCTCCTACTGAGCTACTCTGTCTGAATGCCCTTCCAATTCTGTCTCCCTCTACCAGCATGACATCCAGTGGGAGAAAAGGGAGTCTATTACAGCAACGTATGCAATGACAGACGTTAGTTCTAAGTACAAATCAGTTTTGTGTGCATAGGATCTAAAGATCCCACTGGTTTGGGAACTCACCAGCCTCTCGAGATGACATCTGGGCACAATATTAACCATCAGGATTTATACTGTGGAAGCATGTAAGATGTGTGAGGGACTTTACAAAATGAGATTGGCAGTCCCTGCTGCCAAGAGTGAGCAGTCTCAAAAGACAAAAATGAAGGGTGGAGGAAACGAGGTGTAATACACCCATTTTTGCACAAGCCACATCTTTTGTTTCTCTGTGCCTCACATCTGTCAGAAGCAGCAGATGTTCAGGGGCGATACACTGTTTCTATCAATGTGCATTAAAGAAATGCCCCAAGAGCTACAGTCACACATCTGTGTTCCTTTCATGCACAACCTGCACCCTCTTTTTCATGTCCACAGGGGTGAATACCTGCTGAGAATTTGGCCGTTGGAATTTTGTGTTATGACCGAGCCATTCAGCTCAGAATAGAATCTTATTTATCTGTCTAGATGCATAGTATACGATTAAAATTATTGACTAAGAAAATCTTATTGTAATGCTCTAGACATTTTATATTTATACACATGAATACCCACAGAAGTAACTTTGTAAAGCTAAAGTTAATGCAAAAACAAATGCTAGATTATAGGGTGCTGGTTTTTCTTTTTCCCTTTTGTAAGTTTAAACCACATTACCTCATCATAATTTACTCTGCTTTGTTTAGTTAGTTACTCTTGATGAGGTCATAGCCAGAAAGATGTTTTAACTCAGCAAGAGAGGTACTTCTGAAAATGCTCCCAATCAAAAAATTGTCTCATAGTTTTCAGACAGCATAAGCATGTTGACCTAACCAGTCACGTTTTGGCAAATGTTCTCACAAAAAGGAAATCCCCATAGCAACAGTGACTACTCCATGGAAACTGCAGCTATGGAAATAAAGAAATTAGAGAACTATTCTAAATGTATAAACACATGCAAACACTTCTTTTGGTTATTTCATTGTGTTTGCTTTGTCAGAAATCTTAGTACCGGAGAAAAATCCCTAGGAAAAACACAGAGCTCATTGACACTGTGTATAATACGTTCAAAATGCTTGTTTTAACAAAAATCAAAATTGCTAAATCAAACACTCCAAAGTTACAAAGTGGCAAAATTAAGGTTGCCTGTGTAACCTTAATTTGGCCTCCTTGTGCATATGCATTATGACCGTCTAGACTCTAGTTAGATGATTACATAATATTTTTTCACAAGACTCAGTGCATAAGGTGGACAGTGCTCATTGTACAGGTAGCTTTTCAATATTTTCAATATTTCTTTCAATCCTCATAATTCTGTGGTGGCCACATGCATTATTTTCTGCACATTGTGCAAACCCTCCACAAATACAGAATTTTTCATTTCGTCATGGGCTTTTCTATGATGCTGTCATCGGGGTATCTTACTTCTTTACAAAGATCAATCGAACTTCACAACACTCCTGTGAGGTGAGGTGATATTTGTGGCACTCTATACCCCTAAGCAACACCCTGGAACCTCATATTCACCAATGTCATATGATTATATGTTTCATATGAAGCCTGCCACCTATGCTGGAAGCAACAAGCATGCAGAGAAGAGGAAAATTTCATCTGAGCAGACTCACCAGGCTTCAGGCTTGTACATGTCTTCTCCACATTGAGGGACTATAAACTTATACTGGTCAGGCTTCCGACCAGGGAAGGACCATACAGCTCAAGGGTGCTAGGCAGAGGAGCTGGGGAGAATTGGCTGGAGCCTCTCTATTGTTAGTTCTTGGATGACTGGGAGAAGCATTCATGAAACCTGGCTGGGTGTGTCCCTGCCTGTGGATGTCTGTGTAAGTACAGTACCTGCCAGAGGTTTTAAGCTTGTAACAGCACCACAGAGTGAGAAGGAGCCCAGGTTAGTTGAAGGGAGGGCTCAGAAGTACCCCAGTTCTAGGTTATACGCCAGGGATCCGGTCACAATATTATCCTTATTATGCGGATGGGAGATCAAAGTCAAAATTCCACTAATTTTGGGTGTGCAATTTCAGAAGACTACAGCCTGATTTTTCAGAATACTTTGCATTTTTATAAACCTACATATTCAGATAACAGCTTCCTTTTTCCTCAATTGTGAGTTCTCACCACTTGTGCAAATGACACACCATGGGTCCCACTTAGGGTACCCGGAAAATGAGGTACACTCAACTAGTGGCCAGCTGTGAAAACGCTATGTGACTTGCCTAGTATCATACAGGAACTCTGTGGCAGAAAAAGGGATAGCAGAATCCAGTTCTCCCAGGCACCATTCAACTTCTCTAACTATGAGACTATCTTGTCTTTTCCTACCTTCCTCATTCACTACACACCTTTCAAATTCTGCAACCAGAAAAGCACAGATCTTACAGAAAACAGTATCCTTCACTGCACAGCCCAGATTCTTCCCCCAAGCCGGTCCATTCTGCACAATGAATGAGGCAGGGGTTGTGTGTAAACAGATAGTATGTGCCCATATAAAGTCTGTATCATAATGCTTGCTAATGACAAGCAGCAAACCCCTCCAGGCACTGTCATCACTCAGCCACTACCATGCAGAAGCACACCCAGCAAAGTTGCATGAATGCTCTCCAGGCCACTCATTGTATTAGCAGGAATGTTGTAAGCAAGGCAGGAGAAGCAATTCTTCTGCTCTACTCCATGATGATTAGGCCTCAACTGGAGTATTGTGTCCAGTTCTGGGCACCACATTTCAGGAAAGATGTGGACAAATTGGAGAAAATCCAGAGAAGAGCAACAAAATGATTAAAAGTCTAGAAAACATGACCTATGAGGGAAGATTGAAAAAATTGGGTTTAGTTAGTCTGGAAAAGAATAAGTGGGGACATGATAACAGTTTTCAAGTACATAAAAGGTTGTTACAAGGAGAAAGGATAAAAATTGTTCTTCTTAACCTCTGAGGATGGGACAAGAAGCAATGGGCTTAAATTGCAGAAAGGGGGGGTTAGGTTAGACATTAGGAAAAACTTGCTAACTGTCAGGGTGATTAAGCACTGGAATAAATTGCTTAGGGAGGTTGTGGAATCCCTGTCATTGGAGATTTTTAAAAGCAAGTTAGACAAACACCTGTCAGGGATGGTCTAGATAATAATTAGTCCTGCCATGAGTGCAGGGGACTGGACTAAATGACCTCTCAAGGTCCCTTCCAGTCCTATGATTCTATGAACTATACACAGGAAAACACCAGCAATTGTCCCAAGTCCCCAGCCTTGCATCCCAGAAATGTACCATCCTACACTGCTCAAGACCTTCTCTTGAACAGTGCAAGCTAATCAGTTTTCCAGTTTGTCAAAGGACAGTGGACACAAACCAGTCTTTTTAACCTGAACAGCTTTCCTAAGCACTTTAGACAAACTCACTGGTAAGGATAAAACATTAAAATAAGCATTTTAACTACAAAAATATAGATTTTAAGGATTATAAGTGGTAAGTATAAAGGTCAGAGATAGTTACCTAAGCAAATAAAAAGGAAGCATGCAGTTTAAATCATAGAGTTGAGCAAGTCCCCTGGTGTGGTCTTGTGCAAGAAATGTTCAAAGTGCAAGAAATGTTCTTGCACTGAGTCTAAGTCTATGTCTACAATAGCACTTTTGATGCTAAAACTTTTGTCGGTCAGGAGTGTGAAAAAAACAACCTGCTGACTGACATAAGTTTCACAGACAAAAGCGCTGGTGTGGACAGCGCTATGTTGGCAGGAGTCACTCTCCCACTGTCATAACGACTGCTGCTCATTGGGGGTGTTTTAATTATGCCGATGGGAGAGCTCTCCTCCGTTGGCATAGAGCGGCTACATGGGAGACCTTGCGGTGGTGCAGGTGTTGCAGCGGTACAGCTGTGCGGCTGTAAGATCTGTAGTGTAGACATAGTCACAGAGTTGAGCAATCCCCATTGTGTGGTGCTTGCCCAAATCTCTTAGAGAATTTAAATCTCTTGTTTACAACTCCCTGCTGATTAATGGTCGTTTAATGCCTGTCTGGGTGTGGGTCACTTCTTTTTTTTTTTGTCACTGGAGGGCTAGGAGTGGGTGACTCCCAAACTTACAACATATTTCAATAACATAAGCAAAATCTCATAACTTCATGCAAACTAACGATATACATATTTCAGCAGATCATGACCTATCTTACATGGCATGCTTTGTATGAAATATCACAACTACATACAAATGATGAATATGGGGGCTACAGGGTGCTATTTTGAGGTACATCATGTCACACTCCTCAGATCCAGACCATGCCCATGTTTTTGCCTTCCCCCATCGCTATTCACCCCAACTCCCATTTCTCCCCGTTAGCTCCTACTCTCCCACGCTTTCTGCTTGTGCCCATACTCCTTCTTGTTCCTCAACCCCAGCTCCTGCTTCACTTTGATCCCATCATGCCTTTACCCCATCTTGGCCCCTGCTCCTGTACCCCCTCCCCTCATACTCCTGTCTCCTGACCCCTGTCCTGCATGTCTTTCCCTTTTCCACTTCCTTAACCCCTACATTCCAGTCAGGCAGCTTCCTCCTCCTCCTCCACATTGCCTGTGCACGAGTGAGCGGACCCAGAGCACAGAAAAGAATCTCCTATTCTCCGTTCTGGTGTCTGTTGCCATGGAGACCAACAGTCGCCAGGAGAAGCAATTGCAGGAAACCCCTGCTCACGCACGGCAGCCCGGTGCTCAGCCTGGCCAGCACACAGGAGCTCTGAGCCGAGGGGGCAAGCTCAGTGTGGACGGAATCTTCAGAGACCAACACTGACAACCTCTCACCACCCTCTACTGATCCTGGGCAAACCACAGGTTTCCAGCAGCTTGCTAGATTAAGTCTTGGCTCCCAAGCTTGGAGGCCCAAGAGCTGCTCAATAAACAGTAAGAATCTTTTTTGTAATACACATGGGTAGAACCATGCGTTTTCCCCTCAACTCACTCCTGGAAAGAGTTTTAGTGTTTTTGCTGAGACTAACATAAAAATCAGCCTGAGACAAACACCTAGCATGGAAAATGTCAATCCCAGTGGTCAAAGTCTGGCCACCCTCATCATAGTTTGCTGCTCCAGGGCTGTAGCTAAGACGTGTCATTTCTCTCCAGTAGTTCCTTGGACGGGTGGGGGACATCATCAGGCAGCATTCGCATGTTTGCCGAGGCTCTCCACATTCACATTTGGGGTCATTCCTCAGCTTCCACTTGATCATACTATCACCAGTCTTTGCCACCCCACCTGATCTAAAGTATACCACTGTTTTCATTCGAGGTCACTGCCGAGGGTGAGCTGTCCTGAAGGAACCAGGTTCTCAATGATCATCTGCATTTCCCACCATTTTGTTACTCTCTGCCTTCTACAGTGGTATTCTGGGATAATGGATTTTCAGAAGTAAAGCTCTTTCTGGACTTCAAGCTCTTGGAGGGTGGAATGTATCCATACAGTGGATGTGTTGGCTCATGCATCTGCTTTTGTCTCTCCTTTTTATTGAAGGGCATCCCGCCTCACTGATGAGGCAGTATAGCAACAGTGCGGGAGTGAGTTTCAGAGTCCTTGTGATTATTCTACAGTATTAAATGAGTTCAGTATCAATGTTGTGTGCGTGGCTTGAGCATGACTCTACTGGGGCACTGTACTCCACAGCTGAGTAACACCGGGAGAGACTAGTTGCTTTGACGTGTTTTTGAGTCACCTCCCCATTTTGTGTTGGCCAGTTTCTGGTGTACAGAATTCCTGGACTTCATTTCATTGTCCCTAACCTCTGTTTGCCAGAAGCTGGGAATGAGCGACAGAGGATTACCTGCTCTGTTCATTCCCTCTGGGGCACCTGGTATTGGCCAATGTCAGAAGACAGGATGCTGGCCTAGATGGACCTTTGGTCTGACCCAGTATGGCCGTTCTTATGATCATCTTCTTGATATTCTCTTTGCATGTTAGTATGTGATTTAAGAAGACCCCAGGGTACACCAGATATTCACAGTGCTCAAATTTTGTACCATTCAACAGTATGTGGAGTTTTTACTAGGCCTGATGGTGTTTCAGGCGGAAGGTGCATACTTGTGTCTTGCTAGGAATTCAGGAATGCTGTGCAATAGGATTTTTAAAGTACACTCAGGGAACCAGTTGGAATGTCCTCTGTGTCCCCAAATCTTTCCGAGTGGATAGCAATGCAAAGATCATCTGCACAAATGAGTCTCCACACCTCAGAGAATTCTGGTTGGGCATTAGTGTAGACAGTAAGCAGCAAGGGTGATAGCACTGAACCTTGGGGCAACCCATTTGTGATGGGGTTTACAACCCCTTGTTGCCCAGTGTGGGGTTTAAGGGATTATTTTGGGCTCAGCCAGCCCTGTGCTACCACACCTGAAACAAATGCTCGAGGTGTGGAGGAATTAAGAGATGGGGAATTAGCTTATTTGGATGGCAGAGTTGGAGGTGAGCAGACCTGCAGTCCACAGAGCAGAGGGAAGCCTAAAGCCTCTGACACAGCTGCCCAAAGGGGTGCTCCCTGAGGGAAGGGAGGACCCACCACAGAGAGGAAAGTATCCTGTGGACCTTGGACATTGATAACCACACATGTGCGGAATGAATTTTGTTATGTGCACCAACATGAAGATGATATGTGACACATTACCTTCATATTGGTGCACATAACAAAATTAATGTGGTGGGGGTGGGGCAGAGGGGTTTGGAGTGTGGGAGGGGGCTCAGGACTGGGGCAGAGTGTTGGAGTGCGGGGGGGGGTGAGGGCTCCAGCTGGGGGTGTGGGCCAGATCTGGGGTGGGGCTGGGAATGGGTGGCTCAGGGCTGGGGCAGAGGGTTGGGGTACGGGGGAGGTAACAGCTCTGGCTGGAGGTGTGGGCTTTGGGGTGAGGCCGGGGATGAGGGATTTGGGATGCAGGGAGGTTCTCCAGAGCTAAGGTGGGGAGAGAGGACTCCCCCCAGCTCTCTCTCCCCACAGCAGCACCTCGGCTGCAGGAGAAGCACCTCTACCCACCACGGCAGGTCCGGGGGGGCTGAGTTGGGGGCCGGGGAAGGGGAGGGGTGCCACGGCAGGTCGAGGCCGGGCTGGGTTCTGGCTGCCCTGCCCCCAGCCACGACCAGGGGAGGGATGCCCCCAGCGAAAAATTAGCAGCAGCCAAGCTCCCCCCGCCCTCCAGCACCTCTCACCTGCCAGCGGCCCTGCTTATGAACAACTCCTCCTCCATCGCAGTGGTATCCTGTCTGCCATAAACAGCTGTTTCACAGCATGTAGGAAGCTCCAGGAGGGAGGCGAGGAGCAGGACAGGGTGTGCTTGGGGGAGGATGCAGGGAAGAGGCGGGGACTTGGAAGAAGGGGTGGAGGAAGGGGTCGAGCCCCCCCCGGCTAGAGGGAAAGTCAGCGCCTATGAGCGCCCCTCCCCTGGCTGCGGCAGGTTGGAGCCAGGGCTGGGCGGGTTCCCTGAGCACCGCGCAGCTTACAGGGAACTTAGTTGGTAAACCCCCTCTTACTTATTTTCGTTTGGATTTCCCCACCAGGGGAAAGCCTTGGACTAAGCTGACTCCCGGAGGGGGCAGGGGTCGGATGGTAGGAAGAGGCCCAAGTAGGACAACCTTAATGAGCCTTGGTTGTCAGACTACAGGGGTTGTGGCTGTTACCACTATGCCACACTCCCAAACCAGACCCTGAGTGAGAACCATTACACCATTCCAATGAGTAAGCTGTTGACTTCTACATCCTTCTGTACAAAGAAACATCTATTCCTGAGAAGGGAGGAGATGATTTGGACTATTTTACTATTTCTCAAAATTCTTGCCAATTTCAGTAGAGGTGTGTGATGGTTCACGTGTACAAAGCAGCCTATATGTCAAAAACACAGCCCCTGTAATTTTGTATTTTTGAAACCATCTTCGATGTATGGACTTAGGTTTGCAACTTGGCCACTACATGAACATCCTGGGTGGAAACTGGCTTGGTCAGTCATTTAGCTGCCCTTCCGCTATTGGTACTGTTCAACCCACTATCATCCACTCACATCACTTCTATGTTGAGCAAAGTAAGGATATTGGGCAGTAACTCTTTGCACAATTAGGGTATTCATGTAATTTGAGTAGTACAGCCATTTTGGACTGTGTCCACAGCTTACGGATCTGTGCTTTCTCCATGCGAAAGTTAAAGAAGGCACGCAACCACTTCTGTAGTCTCATCCCAAAGTGTAGTAACAGTTCATGAGCTATACCACTGAGTCCAGCTGCCTTCCCACATTTCAGGGTTTTCACGGCTGTTGTCCGCTTCTCAGTGCTGAGTTATTTATTGTGGACTTTGTTTCTGAGACGTGAGCAAAGTTTGGCCAAAGTATAAGCAACTGCAACAGGGTCTTCTCATGGGAAGTCTCATACTACCTTAACTATAGGCAGCATTACCTGTGACTCCTATAATATGACAAGTTCAATTTGAAAGGAAGCAGGTATGGTAGTAAAAGCACTGGAGGCAAAGTAGTCCAGGTTTTATTCCTAGATTTGCTACGTACTTGCTGGTTAACATGTGGCTGGTTTCAACCTGTGTGCCTCAATCCCCCCATCTTTACAATGTGTTATAGTAATGTGTTTTCAGTGACAAATTAAAAAATGGAATAAATTTGTTCATGTTTGTAAAGTAATTTTGAGCCTCCGATATAGAAGTGCCATCAAAATGCAAAGCACTGTATCTTCTTTTAGGAAAATACACTTTTCTTTTAAGTTAATTGTGGCTTCTAATATATAACTCTTGAGTTATTTGCTTACTATTGGACGAGTGAATATGGTAACAATAACTGACCTAAGTAATAGGATAGTGATGATTTTGCACTGTTTTATTGACATTTTTTTGTTTTCATTAGTAACAGCTCATAAATAATTCTGTAATATTAAGGTTAGTAACGGCAAAGTGACAACTAGAAGGCTCAAAGTATTAGTTTAAATCAGCATCTTTCTTGTAGGTAAGCTGCAGCCAAACTGTAGCTTAAATAGCTTTAGAACGTCTCAGCAGATTCTGTTGTCTTTTACCCGTTACAATATTTTCTTTATATGAACTTCTAGCCTTTTCTAAAGAGAGCCACTGCTACATTAATGCACTTTTGCCCTGTTTATCTAGCTTTACAGAACACAGTTTGTCATGCCAAACAATAATGAACCTGCAGACATCTGAACTTTGTTCCTCATTTACCTCAATGAAGTTGTTGTAAGCAGACATGGGCATGGAGCACAAGCACAGAAAGAACTTATTCTAACATTGCCACAGGCACACTGCCAGATGACTTCCTGAACTCTCCAATTGCCTTTCACTGTTATAGGCACATGCTAACAATGAAAGAAAGCAAACTCAGCACACACTCAACTGGCATTGAGCCGCTTACAGAAAACAAGCCAAGAAAACATTAATACTCCCCATTGCTCTGAGTTTATCCAGGATGGACTTTCTTTTGTCCCATCTTTCCTTCCTTCCCACCACCAACAGACCAGTCATGCCACACACAGAAGCCTAAGCCAGAACAGTGCCTATGTTCCCATTCTACATAAAGAAAGTAGGCAGAAGGGGAAAGTTAGTCATCTAAAATACCAAAGATTTGTTTTGCATGGGATAGTGCACCAAGTCATGTGTTCTGCAACCACGGGGTCAATGGCTACACAGAACAAGTTAGTCACATGCCAAAACCTGCACACAGACTGAAGTGACAGATATCTTTAAAATGGCTCAGTTGCCTCAAAGGCAGCAAGGTCTTGACATTGAGATGGTCTTGTAGGACTTGTATAGTAGAATTTTCAAGCGTCTTTAAAAGAAAATTCAAAACTTCAAAAAAATTGGATATCTGAGGGTCATAATAGCAAACTCAAGATTGTTTCATACAGAGCACATCATAATGAATACCTTGTCTCAACTTGGCCTGAAGACCGTTCCTTCAACAGCCCATATTTAGTGCTATACCATAAATGGAGGCCAACCGGTTTTCACCGGAACTCTTCTGCCTGGAACCCCCAAGGCTGTTATATCCTTTGATATGCTTCAGCTTTATCAGATTCCAATAAAATAGATCAGCCAGAATAAATAAGATTTCCCACCCCCTACAAAACCTGATGTACATCTACACTTGATCAGATACAGACTAAATCATCAGTCATCATCATCAATCATAAGCAACTACAGCTCACTTTCTGTAAGCATTGTCAAGACAATTCCCAAAGCCACTCAGCAATTGCTTCCACAGTCTTTTACCTTATGGGTATTTAGACAGTTTGATGCAAGATTAAGGGAATTTGGGGAATTGATCTGTTGCAGAGTATTTCAAAATCTTGAAAACAGATCATATTTATTGACGTATAAGCGGAGTTAAACAAGATGTCAAATACTTCTATCAACTCAGGTTGCATTTTACAGAACGATGTCATAGTAATGGGAGTGCCTTGTGGATCAAGTGGGAATTTTCTGAAACTTTGATGGATATATTTATATTGCACACAGACAACATTTATATCTTAATGCAAAAAGAAAGGACACAGTCCCTTCTCATGCACTGTACAGCAAGATAGATAGTGTAGACAGATTGGTTATACATATCTAGTTATACAAATTTAACATATATCAAGTGCTGTTTGAAGTTTCAGTGCAAGTGGTACTCTAGCTGAGGTCATTGTAGAAAGACTTTCCTGACACTTATTTTCTGAAGGAGGGACAGATTTAAAGGAATTGGAGATTGTCTAGTGCCTGACCAAGGAGGCGCTTCTGAAATTAGGGGGTGAGCTGGAAGAAGGTGCAAAGACGAAAGTGGGAGAAAGATACAAATGGCAGAGTTAAAGGGGAGTACTATGAAATTATGTTCAGAGGAAAATGAGGACCAGAGATGCAAGGCAGTAAAAAAGTTGTGTGTGGCCATGACCAGAGGAAAGCAATGAAGGGATGTGAGGAGAGGAATGACATCTGAGTGGTAGGAAAGGGCAATGACTTTTCCTGCAAGTGAAGATACATCGTACATCTGATAGAGGCCTGCTGTGATTTGTAAGAGTCTGTTCTCATAACATTTAACAACCAAAGCTCTTCTTCAGATGTGGGAAAGGTATTCAGAGTATCACAGCTAAATACAAGGTAGAACAGATAGTTTACCAAAATTCAGTATCTTTCATTGTTGTTTGCAGTGTTGTTGTAGCTGTTTTTTCCCAGGACCTGAAGAAGAGCACTGGATAGCTCCAAAGCTTGACTCTTTCACCAACAGAAGTTGATCCAATAAAATATATTACCTCACTCACCTTGTCTCTTGAATACAGGGAGAAAGCAGTTTATCTAGAAACAAAGCTGATGTAAATGTAGGAAGCCCAGTAGCACTGCCTTTTATAGTCAGGCTAAACTGAGCCAAACAACCTACTCTGCTGAAATATTTGTGTTGTTATCTATCTAAAAGTGGTAACCATGAGTTACTTTGACAGTCTTCCAACATTTCTAGATTACTTGGCTGCCACCAAGTGGGCTTTAATATAAGATTTTTAAGCCACATTTTAGAGAGTCTGGAAAATGAGAGTCTGTTATTGAGATATTCTTTTTACTTCCACTTCTAATGCAAAGTTTTAAAAAGTCAGTCCTTATGATTTGCAGAAGACTGAATCATATGACCCACAGTGCACTTTAGTAGCACCACTTTCCCTTATCACATTTACAATTTTTCCTTTAAAGTAAAAATTAAATTAATACTACTTTTCTATGTGATGGATCTGCAAAGCAGGGGACTACAACTCCCATCAGCTCCCTACCCACTACATTTCCCTTTTCCCAGGCCAGGTAAGGAGAAAGGTCCCGAAGTAAGGAGTGACTGGGCTGTGTTTGGGAGTGCTGGCCATGTGGATAGACAGGAGCTGTAGAGATGCTGACATAGGATCCACATGGCAAGCAGGGAACTGGAGAGAAGCCCCAGGAATTGTATGCAGAGCCACATGCAAATCACAAGCACTGACTTTCTAAAACTGCGTTAGAAATGGAAGTAAAAAGAATCTCAATAACAGCCTCTCATTTTCCAGACTCTCTAAAATGTGGTTTAAAAAAATCTTACATTAAAGCCCACTTGGTGGCAGCCAAGTGGCAGCTGGACATCACAGCTAGGTGCCACTCTGTGGGGGCTTATGGGGGAGCAGCAGCTGGGCAGGGAGCAGTGGCAGGGGCCCCAGTGAGAGACATTAACTGAGCCAGGTTTGGAAACCTGCAAGAGCCTATTTGCCTGAATAAAGACTGGACTGGAAAGGGCACCCCAAACACTAGGCCTGAAGAGCCCTGCCTCTCAACTGGACAGCCCTGAGGGGCTCAAACAGGAACTATTATAACTCACTTTGAACTCTAACTGCTCACATCTGGCTAGGAACCAGGCCTTGTATCTTTTACAGGGCAGAGTATTTACAGGTCTTCAGAACTTCTGCAGATTACAATGTGTGTGCAAGTAAATATTCTAAGAATGGGTCACCCTCACTGCAGAAAATGGAAAGTAAGGGCTTGAACCAAAGATGTGCCAGCTATCTGTGACACCCACTGTGAGTACGTTAACCTCTCATCCCTTTAGAAATGGTTCCCACAGGTCAAGACTCTGCATGGTCGTGCGACACTGTGGGGAAACAGATTGCCCCCAGCTGTTATGCATCCCATAGTTGCCAGTTTGATATTGTTCACAAGCACTAAATGCACTTACAATATATCAGTTTAAAAAGATATATTTAAATACATCCAATGTACCAAATGTCTTGTTACAGAAACAACAGCATAGGAAAGGAGAGTTTCTCTAAAATTTCAGTGTCAATTTTCAACTTAAGTCAATGGAGCCAAGTGTCATTAAGTCATTATTTAAGCAGAAAAAACATAGTAAAACATTAAAGACTTTCTCCAGTTCTTACACCAAGTACGAAAGGCAGGGAGCCAGTACAAGAAACTGACCAAAAAACCAACTAGTGAATGGTGAATACGGTCACTGATTAAAGTAAACTGGAGGTTTTGTAAAACTGCTTTTCATTTTAGAAATTATGTTAACAGCACTGCACCTGTCCTCTCTCCTAGGAGTTCTACTAGATTATGTGCCCTCAGGGTTTCAGTACCAACACTTCTACCTTCCTCCCACTCACTTTGCCTCTACCCCTCAGGACTATAACTACTACTTGGTTACCTCGCTTGTCCACCATTTCTTTCCACGACAGAATAAAAGAGGTTCGTCCACTTAATTTAACTTATATCTGTCTCAGGGAAAATAATAAAAAGAAATTAAATGTCTAGTTATGCAATGAGTGACTTTATATCAAGGTGTCAGCTAAATTATTCTACATTGGAATTTTAGTCAAAACTTCTGACATTAATTCTCCTTGTCCCATATATAAGCACATATGGGCCGAGTTTGTGGGGGGAGGGGAGGAGGAGTTGGATTGAAAGAGGCCTAGTCCTTAGATGAAGCATAACCATTACACACAGGGTCACACAGACTGGCGATCTGACAGAATAAGTTGTGGGTCAGGCCCTGCGGATTTCAAGTATCTGCTGACTGTGGGGGCATACCAAAAGTCACCTCAAGTGGAAGCAAAATTATAGTGATCCTCAAAAAAACACCCTCCCGAGCCAGAAAATTGTCTTCTGCTCAGAAATCCTAACATCAATACCCACATTCTTCTCCAGAACCTCTGACAAACAAGCTGGCCATATACAAAACACTTGTAATTATGATTGTAATTGATTGTTTTTGCACATAAGCACCACTGAGAAGTTAACTAGTTCAGCTGAAGTATGGGTTTCAAGCATCATTTAACACTGCAACTATATTAGAAACTAGTAGCTGAAAGCCTGTGCTGTTGCAAAATGTACTTCATAAAGCCATGTGTGTAAAACAAAAAAAAACTCAAAATGGCTCAGAACTTAAAAATTGGACAGTAACAGACTGCAAATCCCAGTGATGATTCAACCTGGTGATATGCTGAGCATAAAGAGCTCTCACCATTGCTTCAGACTGACTCAGACATTGTAGCTTCAGAGTGACTAAGCCCTGGTCTACACTAGGACTTTAGGTCGAATTTAGCAACGTTAAATCGATTTAAACCTGCACCCGTCCACACAGTGAAGCCCTTTATTTCGACTTAAAGGGCTCTTAAAATCGATTTCCTTACTCCACCCCTGACAAGTGGATTAGCGCTTAAATCGACGTTCCCAGCTCGAATTTGGGGTACTGTGGACACAATTCGATGGTATTGGCTTCCGGGAGCTATCCCAGAGTGCTCCATTCTGACCGCTCTGGACAGCACTCTCAACTCAGATGCACTGGCCAGGTAGACAGGAAAAGAACCGCGAACTTTTGAATCTCATTTCCTGTTTGGCCAGCGTGGCAAGCTGCAGGTGACCATGCAGAGCTCATCAGCACAGGTGACCATGATGGAGTCCCAGAATCGCAAAAGAGCTCCAGCATGGACCGAACGGGAGGTACGGGATCTGATCGCTGTTTGGGGAGAGGAATCCGTGCTATCAGAACTCCGTTCCAGTTTTCGAAATGCCAAAACCTTTGTGAAAATCTCCCAGGGCATGAAGGACAGAGGCCATAACAGGGACCCGAAGCAGTGCCGCGTGAAACTGAAGGAGCTGAGGCAAGCCTACCAGAAAACCAGAGAGGCGAACAGCCGCTCTGGGTCAGAGCCCCAAACATGCCGCTTCTATGATGAGCTGCATGCCATTTTAGGGGGTTCAGCCACCACTACCCCAGCCGTGTTGTTTGACTCCTTCAATGGAGATGGAGGCAATACGGAAGCAGGTTTTGGGGACGAAGAAGATGAGGAGGAGGAGGAGGTTGTAGATAGCTCACAGCAAGCAAGCGGAGAAACCGGTTTTCCCGACAGCCAGGAACTGTTTCTCACCCTAGACCTGGAGCCAGTACCCCCCGAACCCACCCAAGGCTGCCTCCTGGACCCAGCAGGCGGAGAAGGGACCTCTGGTGAGTGTACCTTTTAAAATGCTATACATGGTTTAAAAGCAAGCATGTGAAAGGATTACTTTGCCCTGGCATTTGCGGTTCTCCTAGATGTAGTCCTAAAGCCTTTGCAAAAGGTTTCTGGGGAGGGCAGCCTTATTTCGTCCTTCATGGTAGGACACTTTTATCACTCCAGGCCAGTAACACATACTCGGGAATCACTGTAGAACAAAGCATTGCAGTGTATGTTTGCTGGCATTCAACCAAAATCCGTTCTTTCTCTCTCTGTGTTATCCTCAGGAGAGTGAGATATAATTCATGGTCACCTGGTTGAAATAGGGTGCTTTTCTTCAGGGACACTCAGTATAGCCCATTCCTGCTGGGCTGTTTGCCTGTGGCTGAACAGAAATGTTCCCCGCTGTTAGCCACAGGGAGGGGGGAAGGTTGAGGGGGTAGTCACGCGGTGGGAGGAGGCAAAATGCGACCTTGTAACGAAAGCACATGTGCTATGTATGTAATGTTAACAGCAAGGTTTACCCTGAAAGACTGTAGCGACTGTTTTATAAAATGTGTCTTTTTAAATACCGCTGTCCCTTTTTTTTTCTCCACCAGCTGCATGTGTTTCAATGATCACAGGATCTTCTCCTTCCCAGAGGCTAGTGAAGCTTAGAAAGAAAAAAAAACGCACTCGCGATGAAATGTTCTCCGAGCTCATGCTGTCCTCCCACACTGACAGAGCACAGACGAATGCGTGGAGGCAAATAATGTCAGAGTGCAGGAAAGCACAAAATGACCAGGAGGAGAGGTGGAGGGCTGAAGAGAGTAAGTGGCGGGCTGAAGAGAGTAAGTGGCGGGCTGAAGAGAGGGCTGAAGCTCAAATGTGGCGGCAGCGTGATGAGAGGAGGCAGGATTCAATGCTGAGGCTGCTGCAGGACCAAACCAGAATGCTCCAGTGTATGGTTGAGCTGCAGCAAAGGCAGCTGGAGCACAGACTGCCACTGCTGCCCCTCTAACCAACCGCCCTCCTCCCCAAGTTCCATAGCCTCCACACCCAGACGCCCAAGAACGCGGTGGGGGGGCCTCCGGCCAACCAGCCACTCCACAACAGAGGATTGCCCAAAAAAAAGAAGGCTGTCATTCAATAAATTTTAAAGTTGTAAACTTTTAAAGTGCTGTGCTTAAAGTGCTGTGTGGCATTTTCCTTCCCTCCTCCACCACCCCTCCTGGGATACCTTGGTAGTCATCTCCCTATTTGTGTGATGAATGAATAACGAATGCATGACTGTGAAGCAGCAATGACTTTATTGCCTCTGCAAGCGGTGATTAAAGGGAGGAGGGGAGGGTGGTTAGCTTACAGGGAAGTAGAGTGAACCAAGGGGCGGGGGGTTTCATCAAGGAGAAACAAACAGAACTTTCACACTGTAGCCTGGCCAGTCATGAAACTGGTTTTCAAAGCTTCTCTGATGCGTACCGCGCCCTCCTGAGCTCTTCTAACCGCCCTGGTGTCTGGCTGCGCGTAACCAGCAGCTAGACGATTTGCCTCAGCCTCCCACCCCACCATAAACGTCTCCCCCTTACTCTCACAGATATTGTGGAGCACACAGCAAGCAGTAATAACAGTGGGAATATTGGTTTCGCTGAGGTCTAAGCGAGTAAGTAAACTGCGCCAGCGCGCCTTTAAACGTCCAAATGCACATTCTACCACCATTCTGCACTTGCTCAGCCTGTAGTTGAACAGCTCCTGACCACTGTCCAGGCTGCCTGTGTACGGCTTCATGAGCCATGGCATTAAGGGGTAGGCTGGGTCCCCAAGGATACATATAGGCATTTCAACATCCCCAACAGTTATTTTCTGGTCTGGGAATAAAGTCCCTTCCTGCAGCTTTTGAAACAGACCAGAGTTCCTGAAGATGCGAGCGTCATGCACCTTTCCCGGCCATCCCACGTTGATGTTGGTGAAACGTCCCTTGTGATCCACCAGAGCTTGCAGCACTATCGAAAAGTACCCCTTGCGGTTTATGTACTCGGCGGCTTGGTGCTCCGGTGCCAAGATAGGGATATGGGTTCCGTCTATAGCCCCACCACAGTTAGGGAATCCCATTGCAGCAAAGCCATCCACTATGACCTGCACATTTCCCAGGGTCACTACCCTTGATATCAGCAGATCTTTGATTGCGTGAGCTACTTGCATCACAGCAGCCCCCACAGTAGATTTGCCCACTCCAAATTGATTCCCAACTGACCGGTAGCTGTCTGGCGTTGCAAGCTTCCACAGGGCTATCGCCACTCGCTTCTCAACTGTGAGGGCTGCTCTCATCCTGGTATTCATGCGCTTCAGGGCAGGGGAAAGCAAGTCACAAAGTTCCATGAAAGTGCCCTTACGCATGCGAAAGTTTCGCAGCCACTGGGAATCGTCCCAGACCTGCAACACTATGCGGTCCCACCAGTCTGTGCTTGTTTCCCGAGCCCAGAATCGGCGTTCCACAGCATGAACCTGCCCCATTAGCACCATGATGCATGCATTGTCAGGGCCCATGCTTTCAGAGAAATCTGTGTCCATGTCCTGATCACTCACGGGACCGCGCTGACGTCGCCTCCTCGCCCGGTATCGCGTTGCCATGTTCTGGTGCTGCATATACTGCTGGATAATGCGTGTGGTGGTTGATGTGCTCCTAATTGCCAAAATGAGCTCAGCGGCCTCCGTGCTTGCCTTGGTATGGCGTCCGCACAGAAAAAAGGCGCGGAACGATTGTCTGCCGTTGCTCTGACGGAGGGAGGGGCGACTGACGACACGGCTTACAGGGTTGGCTTCAGGGAGCTAAAATCAACAAAGGGTGTGCCTGTACATCAAGGAGTATTTCAGGCAGGACTGCACGGAGGGTTCCAATAAGAAATGGTGC
Source organism: Lepidochelys olivacea (assembly GCF_965140295.1). Taxonomy (NCBI): domain Eukaryota; kingdom Metazoa; phylum Chordata; order Testudines; family Cheloniidae; genus Lepidochelys; species Lepidochelys olivacea. The sequence goes on along the minus strand of NC_140412.1, from coordinate 139,229,796 downwards.
ACCAAAGTTATCGTTGTTATTGGAACAAGGAGGTTAGCCTGGCCTCTGATTGATACATGGCTAGATTAACCTCGCTGCGCCTTCTCTGTGACTGACTGCAGTGTGATCTAGACAGGGGAGGAGGAAAATGAGTACAAAACAAATCTGGTCTATTTCTTGTTCTGACCCACTCCATCTATCCTTTACATCTTTGGCTGGCAGCAGACAAAAAAGGCGCGAAATGATTGTCTGCCCTTGCTTTCACGGGGGGAGGGAGGGTGGGAACGGGGTCCTGACGATATGTACCCAGAACCACCCGCGACAATGTTTTAGCCCCATCAGGCATTGGGATATCAACCCAGAATTCCAATGGGCAGCGGAGACTGCGGGAACTGTGGGATAGCTACCCACAGTGCAACGCTCCGGAAGTCGACGCTTGCCTCGGTACTGTGGAAGCGCTCCGCCGAGTTAATGCACTTAATGCAGTTAGAGCATTTTCTGTGGGGACACACACACTCGAATATATAAAACCGATTTCAAAAAAACCGACTTCTATAAATTTGACCTAATTTCGTAGTGTAGACATACCCACAGAGTGACAAACCTGGAAACTTATTATATAGATAACATGTTTGAGCTCTCAAACTCAGACCTGTCTCAAAAGCTGAACATTTAAATAGCTTTCTGAAGGACAAGGTTAGAATTCACGTTTACAGCTCTGATGTGGATTGTTGCCCAAATATATGTTGCTGTTACTTGCTGATCCTTTTGAAATCATGATTTGGTTTTCACTTGATTTATTCTTTGTTTCTAGTTACAATGACCTCCATATGAGATGACTGGTTCCAGTAAGTTTCCATGAACTCCAATATCCAATTCTTGTTTAACATTATAACTGGATGATATTTCCCCCCCCAAAATGGACATTTGAGAGATGTTTTTTCATCAAAAACAGATGCAAAGTGTTTTTCAGTCTCCCGGGGTTTCTTTGTTTTGTTAACAAAACCCCCAATAGTTTTTAGAGCCAAAAGTGAGTTTATTTGGAAATTTTGCATGGGAAATAAATTCATTTCCCTAGCAGCTCTACTGAACATTACTCCTGGGGGAATTCTGCACCAAAAAATTAAAAATTCTGCACACTATATTTTAAAATTCTGCAAATTTTGTCAAAATAACACTATAGAATCATGCTAGTTTCAACTATTTTGGTAATTTATTTCAAAATACCTGTCAGCAGGTATGTCTGTAACAATACAGACACACGCAAAATTTCCCCCAGGCGTAGAGAGTTAAAGAAACCTCTATGACAACGCAGTTCCTGTTTCTCTGCCCCCTCAACCTCCCCAGAGCCCAGTCAAGGGGCCAGACACCCACAACCCCTCCCCCCGAATCCAGTCACAGGGTCCTCCCAACTCAATACACCTGAACTCACTCTCCCCCAATCCCAGCCATAGGGGCCCCGCTAGCCCAGATACCCACACCCCCTCCCCCCTGAGCCCAGTTGTGGCCTCCCCATCCCATACACCCATCCCCCACCATCCCAGAGCCCAGCCTTGCCCCCCAGCCCAGACACTCTCCCCCACCCTCCCAGAGGCCAGCCTTGCCCCCCCAGCCCAGACACCCTCCTCTCCTTCCCAGAGCCCAGACATGGCCGCTCCAACCCAGACACCCTTTCCTCTACCGCCCAGGGATCCAGAAGGAGAAAGCCTGTTGCTGGGTCCCAGCGAGGCTTGTATGGAGTTTTCTTCCCTCAAGGTGTGCGGGGAACTGCAGCTGCTTGGAACTCTCTACTACCCTCCCTTGCAGTGTCTATGTACAAGCTGGGCTCTGCCAGGTCCAGCAGCCCCTAGTAGCAGCCAGCAGCACTGTAGCCCATTTCTGTTGGGGAAAGGAAATTATGCGCAAAAAACATTAATTTCTGCATTGCGCAGTGGTGCAGAATTCCTCCAGGAGTAGAACATACAGTATATCCATTATCCTGTATTTAAAAGGACTCTATGTATTAAAGACATACCTCTGATTTTTTTCCCTACCATTGTTCTGAATAGTACTTGAAAAAGACCCTCTCAAAAGCATTTCTCTGCCTTTTCAATTTTGTGCACTTGACAGCACTTTGTGTAGAGTCAGTTCAGTATTTTTTAAATGTTTCACATATAATCAGTCAATTTTTCCTTTTGTCTGTGCAGGTCTTTCAACCAACAAGTGAGAAAAACAAACACTGAAAAATTAACAAAGTGGGATTGTAAAGCTAATTATAGGGGAATTCAATGGCATGCACAGTACCTGAAAATACAGCAAACTAATTTTGTTTAATTGATTACATTTCAGGTTGATGTCCTTTTAATAGTCTGTGTACTTTTAAAATTAACTTTAGTATAGTAAAGTAATTGTATATATTAAATGTAGCATGTTTGAGAATGTGTGCAAGTACTGATCATTCCCCACTCCGCACATAAAGGGATCTAGTGGAATCCTCAAATCAGTTGAAATTTTCAATGTTGGGATTTCACCTGGAGCACAGGCCATGTGGAGCCTCTTGCAGTTCCATTCCAGCAGGAAAGGGGTTACTCACTGTTCTATGAATCAGCAGTCATCCTCGGGATGCAGAGGAAGGCAGGAAAGGATTCTGGGGCCCTTCTCTCAAGGGCCGAAGGTTTGCCACCATGTGGTGGGGTCTCTGTCTGGCTGCGGGGCTCATACCCCTTCCCCCTCTAGGGAGGGATTCCATGCTGGTTCCCCTGCCCTCCCTTCTTGATGTGGGGAAAGGCTGGGGGGCCACATGGGGAAACTGATGGGGCCACTGGGTCTCAGGTGCAGGTCGCTGTTCCCCCTCCCTCAGCTCGGTGGGGGGGGGGGGTGGGGGAAGAGGCTGGAAGTCACGTGGTGCCGTTAGGGTCACTGGGATGGGCCAGGGTCCCTGGGCAGCCCTGTTGGGTCTGTTATGGTGTCCCCTCACTCAGCCCCTGCTCACAGGAAGGGAGGCTGAGGGTGTGCACTGCTCCTTGTGTCCTGCTCCCCGCTCCTCTTTCTGCTTCAGGTGGGGGGAGGGAGGAGAGGCTCATGGGGCTTCAGCCAAGGTTGAGGCCGATGAGCCTGCAGATGCCTGCTCCGGGATCTGCTCTGACGGGGCAGGAAGAAGACTCAGTCCCTTCCCCCTTCCCTTGGGACAAGGTGGCAGGAGTCTGAACCCACCTAAACTCTGTGTAGTGGTCGGTGGCGCCCAGCTGGGCATTCTGTGCTCATCCGATGCTGGCCTCCACTGGAGTGTGAAAACCTCACCACTTTAGCAGAATGCCAAGGGAAATGAAGGAAGATTTATAAGCATGGGAACGATTTCTGGATGAACTTAGAGGCCTTTTTAGTGGCCTTCACACTGATTTCTCAAGACAAAGCTGCAGATACAGTCCAATGCCTCAGGAGACATGGGCTTTGCAGTTTACTTTCATGGTGAGGGCTGTGATCAGAGGTGGCCAGAAAGCTGGGTGGTTCAGATCATTATAGGGACATCACCTTTCTAGAGGGCTTTTTCCCCCTATACTGGTGCAGTCACACTTCTGTGGAAGAACTTTTAGAGCAAACAAGTCAGTTTCCAGTGCAACAACAAATCCATGCTCTGTATTGTAAATAGTGAACTGCTCAGGTCTTGAGGTGGGTGAGGGCCTTGGTTTTATGCTGCCTGTCATTTAACATCCTTTTTCATGCTGTGCATGTCCCAAGACTGCATAACGGTGTTGCCGATGCTCCATCTAAGGCAACAGATTCTGGGCACTCATCCCGCTTGCCAGCCAAGATCTGCATGAGATGCCTTTGGAAATTTGCCCTATGACAGCTCTAGGACAAGTCAAGGATTCGGCTGCCCCATGAACTCTGAGGGCCTATCAGGCCAGCCTTAAGAGTTCATGGAGTTTAGGGCACAGGAAGGACTTCATCATGAGCAGCCCATAACATCAGGTGGCATGACACATGGTGTCTTTGGCCCGCCATAGGTTGGCTCCCTCCTCTATATCATACTACCTGTTCGTGGGTCCTTCCTGCTGGTGTAGGCTGTCAAGTTTCACAGACCCACATGGGCACTTCATAGGGCAGAAGCCCTTAAAAGAGTGGCCCAGGAAAGGCAGGTGCAGGAGGGACAACAGATTACATGTAACAGTGGAGACCCTGACAGGATGATTAAAAGCTCTACCATGGGTATGCAGCTATAGGAGGGAGGCCACTTTATTTAGCGTGGCATTTGTTGTTGCCTTCTTTAGCACTGTTAGAGTCAGTGAGCTGGTGCTTTTGGGAGCCAGTGGGCATTGAACTTAACCAGTGTACAGTTATGTACAGGAGCAATGTGATACTAGGCAGCATGGTTGTGGAGAGCATCCAAGCTGGTCACTGCCCCCACCCCCACCCCCGACTGGTTTCCAGTGTGGTTAAAAGGATAATGTGAACAGCTTCCAGAGGTAAAAGACCTGGGATTTTGCTGATGGGCCTTGGGCTCAAGGGATAGGGGGAGAACTTGTGGGCCAACACCCCAACCCTTCTGCACCTTCCATTCGCCTCATGGGGAGGTAGTGGTGATTGGATTAAGAGTGAGTTCAGTCCTGGTGGGTAGGCTGAGGAGAGCCTACCCCAAATTACAGGTTAGATGGTAGGACCCTGTAACTCCCACACTGGGACTACTTCAAAGCAAACTACATGAGAGTATGGGTGATGGGCAGGTAACAACCCCTCCCCTGTGTTTAAGTTAATAAAAGTTGCAGCCTGCTGTTTAACATCCATCCATATGTCTGTCTTCATTTCGCCACTGTACCCACTGAGGCATGTGAAATAGCTGGAGCTGGGAAATTCTGGCCAATCAGCACCCAGCACCCCCAGCTAGCCAATGGGTGCCAAGGAGGGGGAGAAGCTCTCTGGTGTCCCTCATCAAACATCTCCTTCCCTGGCTGTGTGGCTGTTCCCCCTCACCGCCAGCCCAGTCCCGTTGAGGTGGATGTGTGGCGTCTGTGGTGTACCCAGTCTGACATACCTTAAATGCTCCTGATTTTCACAAGGGGGGGGGGTCCTCAGGAATTTCTGAAAATCAGGCCCCTGTAAAGTGTCTCAAAATTGCACACCCAACAATTGAGGTATCCAAAGTCACTAATCACTAATGAAAATCTTGGCTGTAACATATTCTCAGTGCACGATCATAGTTTCTATTAACATTAATGGGGACTCTGTATGATTGTTAGTAGAATCTCTCTTTATTGGAGCAAGTGGAGGGGAACAGGAGAAATGGATGTATTTCATCAGAGTAGTGCAGTAAAGGAGTTTCTTTTGAATTAAAATCCTCCACTCTAGGCTCAACACTGTTTAGATAAGTGGCTGATAATACACTGTTTTTCAGCACCGTTTTAATTGACTTGATTCCTCTCCACATCTTTTCTTATCTTATCTTAATTCAGATAGCAATTCCCTTGCAAGAATAAGCAGAAAAAGGTTTTTTACTGATTGCCCAAATGCTACAACTTGCCTTGTAAAATAGCCCAGATAAAAGATAATACAATGTGGACAAGGTGGGCTCTGAACTGTCCAGTAGAGACATTTGTACTATTTTAAGGTTTTTCATCTTCAAAGCGCTTTGCAAACACTAACCATTTATTCCCTGGAACATGTCTTTGAGGTCAGTATCCCCACTGAACAGAAATTAAAGGGGAAGCTAAAACAGAGATTAAGTCTGTGACAGGTATTGCAACCCCATAGAGTGTCTTGGGGGGGCCACTGTATTAAATTTTATGAATTGTTTATGACTGATTTGTTCTACTCCATGGATTTGTTGTTGCACTGGAAACTGACTTGTTTGCTCTAATCAGTTGCCTTCTGCTGCATTTAAGCAACTGTTTCTGGCAAAAGCTCAGAGCACATGGATTGAAATTAAGGAGGAAGTTCCCAATCACTATGGGATACACTTGAATGACCTCCTCTGACCTCCTTGTTACATGCCCAGAGATAAGCGTCAATTTGTGCCATGTCTAATAAACATAATTTTTCCATGACAACCTCCCATTCACACAGAAATTAACAGAGCTGTCGGCCATTTCCCAGAAAAGACAATACAATGTACAATAAAAATCAGTTTATCTAATTTTAGTTTGATGTGTATCATGTCTTCTTTATTACCTTTTTAGAATTCTGTTTGTCTCCAGTGTATTTCTTACTGTTCAGATTCTGCTTTCTTCTCCTCAGAGTTAGGCATCCCGTTGGACACGCACTAAAAGAAACATATGTGCCCTGCTCAAAATACACTTTCCCTGAGACATGTAACTAAGAAGCACTTCAAGCTCTGAAGCAGTGCTAACCTGGCTCCATTCTGAGGGAGTCAAGTCCAGCCTTCCCTCGGTTGCGGGGTGGGGATTACTGGCACATGGCGATTTGGAGGCTGGTGTGGGGAGGAGGAAAGGAAAAGGCTCTATGGGAAGGGCTGCACACAAGAAAAAAACCAAGTTTTCTATTTTTATACATTTCTATATATTGTAAAACAGCTTTTACACCAAAAGGAAAGTGATGAATACTCACCATGTCATTGTCTCTGTCATATGAGTTAAACTTCATCTGCAAGACTCAAATGCCAAGTTTACTTTCAGGCTTATTATTCTGTGTTTCAGTGAGCATAGTACAGATGTAACAGAGAAATGAAAAGGACAGTTAAATTTTGGGCTTGAACAACTAGACATTGTCCTTTTAATATACCCAATTTTTGTGTTTTCACTGAAATGGATTCATTTAAAATTCTGAGTTACAATGGACATATTTTGATAACACTGGTACAAAATGGGCAAAAATGTTGCAATGAATAAGTATCAGTATACATGAATAAAACCATATTTCAAAACAAAGTAATGCTAAATTGCTGCAAATGAAGATTCAGACAGGAGTTGCTCTGAATATGTCTTTATTCAGCAAAAGAATCATAGATCTGCCTCACTCAGACATATACTACCCTCTAGCAAGAACAGTAGTTACAAATCACTCATCAAGTCAAACACCAACTGGTTAAGTCAGTCAGCATATTTGCTATTGCAAAAACATATTAATCAAGTCACCAGGAAAACAGTACAGTGTTCAGCAGAGCTCCTCACATTCAGAGTGCATTTCACAGAGGGACATGGAATATCACTGTTGAAGCAAGTATATATCTGTGGAAAGTAGTTTGGTGCAAACTATTGAGAAGTAGAGACGGGGGGGTATTGTGTTGCCAGAGAGTGAGACCAGTTTACAGCAAGGAATACTCCAATTTAAGTTTTCTATCCTAAAAAGGGACATATTGTCTCTCCAAGTTATATACGTTGCTTTTATATTTGGCAGTGGTGTTTGTGGATCTATAATGATAAACTATGAATCTATCAAAAATATTGTATAGTCTGGAGATTTATTTAAAATTAACAGCCACCAACTCACGTTAAACTTGACTTAACAATGTGTATGAAGCTTTTTCCCAAACTGTAGTTCTCTAACTTTTTTTTCTGCGCAAACGTTTTTGTCCTTTAATGGAAACTTTAAAGATGAAATAATTTTTTTCAACTGCAGTCAAACATCTGTTTATTTTCAATGTCCTTGCCAAAGCCGGATATATAGCACCTTCAGATAATAAAAATAGAAATTGAGACATCTACTTCAGTTGAGTGATCACAACAGGAATAATGCTATCATTCATAAATGAAGGTGTGAATATCTGCTTCAAATATTAGCTCTAATTGGCAAAATATTACACATGCTTATTACGCTTATTGAGAGTCCTGCTGAGGGAAACAGCAGGAGCTGCAGCTCTGCTTTGAAACTGACCCTCAAATGAGCTCCAGTCTGAATGGCTGAGACGAAACAACCCCAGGAAAATGCTCCTCTTTTAAACTACAAAGAAGAGGGGGAAGCTTTATGTCTTCAACATTTGTAAGTCTTCTCTCCCCTTCCTCTCCTCCTCCCTCTCCCCATCAATAATATTTACAGCAAGGAATGCACCTCTAAACTGTCAGATTGGTAGCATCCCTCAGCTGACAGAGTACATTTTAGGTTTAATTCTACCACTTCTGTTCACCAGAAACCTCTAAGACCCTGTAGATAACCCAAAGCTCTTCCCTAAGTTATGAACGGCACTCTCCCACTTCCGTTCCAATGCCATGTGCCAGGGCAAGTGACTCTCTAATGAGAGGGCTGGATGTAGCTCCCTCCAGAGCTCATCAGCACTAATTCTTCAGTGAGTGTTATAGATTGAGCTCCCCTCCACCTTGAGGTGTTAAGTGAGCTGCCTTCACAGCAAATGTTGCCATCGCGCTGGCTGGGTGGCTTATATCCCAGACTCAGACTCCTAGTTCAAACTAATATTAATCTAAGGTATTCAGTATTAAACAACAAACTTGCTTCTGATTAATCATTACATTTCTGAAGAGTGAATGTCTTTGTATGGGAATTTTGGAGTTCTCAACACATTTTTAAAGTTATCTGTCAAAGGCAACAGAACTTAAGTTTCATTATTTAATCAGTGGGCACATCTGTCTCCATAAAGATCAATACTTCTCAAAACTGAAGAGTTAATAAAATTATTTAATCCTAAATACAATGAAACATGCATGACCTGATTTCACCGATATCACCATTTGTAAAGGGCTTTAGTTACCTAAATTATTTGTTTCTTCACCAACAGGCTTTTTTCTATTTTGTTAAAATGCTTGTATTTGAATGAAAGTTCAGAATAGAGAGAGAAATTAAACAGTAACTACTTGCATGTTGCTTGAATGTAAGCACAAGATTTTTTGACTTTAGCCTTTTTTAAAGTCACCAAAGTTCCAGTTCAGGAAAGCACTGGAAATTAAGCACTTACTACTTAACTGCTTTGCTTAATCAGAACCTAAGCCATGGTATATGGCCTGCATTTTCATAATGTAAGTTATCGACCTGACATCTCGTTCATATTCATGGGAATACACTATTTTGAGAAAGCAGAATACAGTAATGTTTGGGGTTTTGTTTTAGCTTTAGGACAAATCCTGATGTCCTTGCTCAGTTTTTAGTCAAAATATTTAAATTCATTAACAAGTAGCATGCCTTGAAGCATCGTTTCTCCTCGTTTCAGAGGTCTATAATATAATATTTCAAATATAATAAGATTTAATCTGCTAAAATGTTTTAAGTGAGTGGAGATGACTGAAAATGCAGTCATCATGTTACTACATTCTCAATATGAGTGCTGACAAGCACTGGACGAAAACTAAGATGCATTATCAAATTCAAATATTGATGTTAACTAGACATCAGGTGCCCAATGAAATTGTACTTCATCAGCTTTAAAAATGGGGGGACGGGGGAATGGTTCTGGCCACCCAACACTGCAGTCAAGTGTTTGCCCTTGTCTTTAGGGCACATTCAGCAAGAGAGGAAGTTTTAAGTGTGAACATCACAAGTTTGTGTGACCTGAAGCTCAGCAGCAAATTGGAAAAAGTGTTTCAGAAGTAGAAGAGACCTTCAATCTCTGTCCGAATATAGGCTTTTCTTTTAAAAAGTTATCTTTTTCCTCTCTGACAAGTGCCCCTAGGCCTCACAGTACTGATCCATGTTTGGAAAGGGTATCAGACCTGTGACTGGGGCAAATCTCTTCAACTATTCTGAGTGTTTCATTTACGAGGCTGCTCTGTCTGAGGCTACACGTGACAACCAAATACAGTCAACTGCAGGTTAGGAAACTAACTGAAGAATTTTAATAGTATAATTACACAAGGCTACTACAAACCAACATCAAGGCCATTCAAGGTTCACAGCAAAATTCATTTGGCTGCAGGGGCTTTAAATAAAAAATGAACAAGTTTGATGTTCAGTTGGAAATCACTAGATGCAGAGGATAAAAGCAGAGGAGTGGCCCTCACTCTGTTATACCTGACTGCATACACTCATACAAATAATCCTGAGTCCCACGAAATGGGCAGCCAAGTTTGACAGTACAGCCTGAACCCCTTCCTGGTCAACTCAGCATGGCCTGAAATCCGAGCTAGGGATAACTAAGGTTGCTACAGATTCAACACATCCCAGTTTTACAGTGCTGTGTAGGTAGCTTGCATGGCATCTAAAGATCCCAAAGAACTGCACATTTGACATTTGTATCCACACACCCCCATTTTCCAACTGCAGCGTTGGGAACATGTTAGGAGTGTGGTTGAGGGAAGTGCCATGGTAGGAGATCTGCTGCACAGCAGAGACCCCTGGCCAGAGTGGTTCAGCTTAGCTCTGAGGCCACTTTAAGTTGTGCCTCTTACCCACCCCCAGGATCAACAAGAACAAAGGTAGTGTAAAGCCACACTGTTCTTCCCACCTTAGGCTCCATGCTAGCAGTGTGCCAGATCACAGGATTGGAGCAAATAATTTTGTCGCACAGAATACTAAACCTTCAGGTCCACAGCTACTTAGAACAGGATCCAAAGCCTCTTTAGGTGATCGACTGTCACTATTATTTCCCCTTTGCCAGCAAAAGAGGCAGTTACTTACCTGTAACTGGAGGTTCTTTGAGATGTGTGGTCCTTATCTGGATTCCACTGATGGTTTACACATATGGGCCATGCACCTGGAAATGGAGAATTTGAAAGTAGTATCCGTTGGTCCGTGCCTGCACCCTGGTTCACCTCGTGCTTCCATCCAAAGCAATAAAGGCCAGGGCAGACCGACTCCATCTGCAGTCCCTTCTCCACCGCGAATCCAGCAGATCCATAGCAGAGGGAAAGGACGGCAGGGCATGGGGAATACAGATAGGGACCACACATCTCAAAGAACCTCCAGTTACAGGTATGTAAGCTCCTCTTCTTTCGAGTGGTGGTCCCTATTGTATTCCACTGATGGTGATTAACAAGCAGTACCTAAATCAGAGGAGGGTCTGAGGATGAGGATGGAGTGGTAGTGTGGAGGACTGCCATGCCAAAGGAAGCATCCACCATTGAGTCCTGTAAAAAGGCATAGTGCAGTGTAATGGTGTGTAGGGAACTCCACATGGCTCCACCTCTCTACATCTCTCCACCTCTCTACATAGGTCAGTCAGTGGCACATTCTGAAGGGAGACTGAGGTTGAAGCCTGACCCCATGAAGTGAGCTTGTACTCCTGTAGGAGGAGGTAGGCCCAACAGTTGGTAGCAGAGTTTAATACGCCCCAAAGTCCATTTAGATTGTCTGGGTGGAGATAGTCTGTCCCTGGAGTCTCTTTTCTATTGCAATAAATAATCTAAGGGACTTCCTGATTGGTTTCGTTCTCTGCAGGTAGATGGCCAGAGCTTGTTGAATGTTGAGAGAATGGAGATGACGTTCCTCTGCAGGTGCATATGGGTTTCAGATGTGAAATTGGGAAACCAACTTTGGTAAAAATTTAGAATGTAATTATTTGGAGACTTTATCTCAGTGGAAAACTGAGCGGCTGGTCTGCCATCATGGCCCCAAGTTCATCCACTCTTCTCGTGGAAGTAATAGCAACAAGGAAGGAGACTTTCATGGAAAGGAGGGACATGGCATATGATGCTAAAGGCTCAAAGCAGGGCTTCATTAGCACAGAAAGAACAAAAACAAGTCCCATTGAGGTGCTACAGGTTGGACAGGTGGGATGGTTCTGATAAGCCCCTTCCAGAATCTAGCGGTTAATTGGTTTGTGAAGATAGAGAAACCTTCCACAGGAGGGTGGAACATGCTGATTGCTGCCAGGTTTACTTTCAAGGAGCTGAGGGCGAGACAGGGATGAATTTAGCAACAGCATGTAGTCCACTATGAGGAGGATCCCCACTGATTCTGATGGAGTGCCTTTTTGTTGAGCCCATGATGAAAAACATCTCCACTTGACCCAGTACCAATGTCTGGTGGAGTCTTTCCTGCTACTAGAAAGGATGTTCCAAACTGCTGAAGAGTATATTTGGTCTAAGGCAGATGCCCATCCAGATATCACGTTCTGAGGTGTAGTGCATGTGGATTGGGATGTCTTATTTTGCCTTTGCACTGGGTCAGCAGATCTGGGCAGATGGAAATGGGAATCCATGAGCATGATGACATGTGGAGAAAGTTGGGGAACAAGAATTATCTGCGCTAGTGGGGGGCAATCAGAATCACCGTCTATCTCATCAAGTTTTGTGTAGTATCCGAGATAAGAGTAGTAGTGGAGGAAAAGCATAGTTGAGTTGGTCTGACCAGGGGAATAGGAGAGTGTCCCCCTAGGAGCAATGGCCAACGGCTTCCCTAGAGCAGTATGTTGAGCATTTGCTGTTCACCTGTGACACAAATAAGTCTCTGGTTGGGGTCCCCCATTGATTGAAGATGTAATGTACTATTGAAACAAAGTTCCCATTCATGGTCGATTGCAAAATGTCTGCTGAGTGAGTCTGTGAGTACATTCTGTGCCCTGGGAAGACAGGCTGCAGATAAGAGGATCTGATGGTTGATGCACCATGTCCAAAGATTGATCACCTCTGTGCATAGCATGGGGGACCTCGTGCCGCTCTGTTTGTTGATGTAAGAAACAAAGTTGGTGTTATCTGACATGATGAGGAAATTATGGGAGCGGATGAAAGGAAGGAAGGATTGTCATGCTCTTCTCAAGACTCGGCGCTCCAGGGTGCATCCTGGATTCCCTGGCAGTCCATGTTCCTTGAGCCATGTGGTCATCAAGATGCACCCCCCAGCCAACCAGGGATAAGTCTGTGATAATCATCTTGTCTGGGGAGGAGGGAAGAAAGGGAACTCTCACACAAATGCGATGTGGCTCTGTCCACCACTGGAGGGATGATAGTACCACAGAAGGAACTGTTAGCATGGAATTCATGGAGTGGCAGTTTGGCGAGTAAACGGACTGGAGCCACGTCAGAAGGCAGTGAAGGTGGAGACGTGTGAAGAGGGTTACGTATGTACACGAGGCCATGTAGGCTAAAAGGGACAGGCAGGTCCTGGCTAGTACATATGGATTGCTCATGACATAAAAGTCATGATGCCTCTCATTGCCTGGAACCTGTCTGTTGGTAAGTATAATCGCGCTGTGACTGAACTTACCGTAGCCCATATGAAGTCCAGAGACTGTGTGGGGTCTAGAATTGATTTCTCGACATTGACACTGACTCCAAGGGATGAAAGAAGGTTGAGCAACACAGAGGCTGATGTGTGGGCTTCTTGCCTGGACCGTATGGCTAGAAGCCAGTCATCAAGATATGGAAATATGAGGATACCATAATGTTTGACATTGGCCATTGCAACGGACAAAAATTGGAGAAGACTCTGGGAATAGTGGCTATCCTGAAGGGGAGCACTCTGTACTGGAAATGGTGGATGCCCACTGTGAATCTCAGGAAACATCTGTGGGCTAGATGGATATTGATGTTAAAATGAGTCCTTCATATTGAGATTCATAAACCACATGCCTTTCTCTAAGGATGGGATAATCACTGCTAGCATGACCATACAAAACTGGAGTTTCTGGATGAAGCAGTTGAGATGCTGGAGATCAAGGATTTCTTCTAAGGTATCAGGAAGTTAGTCGAGTAAAACCCCTATTCCAGAGGGATGCATTCTACCACTCCTCGTTGTAATAAGGAGTTTGCCTATTGGGCAAGAATACAGACGAGAGTGGTCCCTGATGGCGAAGGCAGTCTTGGACAAGGTAGCATGATAAACTTGATTGTATAGCCATGGTGGATGATGGTTCAACACCCATTTGTCCATTGTTATCACACTCAAGTATGGGAAAAAAATGCTAAATGACCCCCAAAAGGGGTGGGAGGATCATGAGGTTGTTGGCATAGTGGTTGCTGGCTCTTGGGGTTGCATCAGAAATACCTCTTAGCTGGTGGTTGTAGCTGCAACATTGAAGCCTGCAAAGACGTGAGAGCTCTGTGTCTTTTGGTGTTTCCTCAGAGGCTCATAAAATTTCTGATGGTAGAATTGAGTGGAAGGTTGGCGGTGGAATTTGCACTTCAGGGCTGGAGTGTAGATGCCCAGCTAGTGAAGGGTGGCTCTGGAGTCTTTGAGGGTAAGCAGTGATACATCTGTCTTTTGATTAAAGAGACAGGATTCATCAAAAGGGAGGTCTTCAACAGTGTTCTGTACCTCCCTAGGGAACCCAGAAGAATTGAGTCAAGACTCCCTATGCATAACTATGGCCATAGCCATGACCCTGGAGGAGGAGGTATCTGCGTCATCCACTGCCAACTGGAGAGCCGTTCTGGCTACCCGTTTCCTCCTCAATGAGTGCCTGAAAATGAGCCTGATCGTGTTGTGGCAGGCTATAAGTAAAATCAGCGAATTTACTGTAATTTAGGAAGTCGTACTTGGCTAGTAACATTTGATAGTTCACAATCCTGACTTGCCGGCTAGATGAGAAGAATACCTAACACACCAAAAGGTCCAGACACTTGCCCTCTTTATCAGGTGGTGTATATCAAGGGTGTTTTTGTTTGGCTCGCTTATTCGCAGCCTGGATGATTATGGAGTCAGGAGCAGGGTGACAAAAGAGGAACTCAGACCCCTTGGCAGGAATGTAATAATGCTTTTTGGCCCCTGTTGGGTAGCCATGCACATGGCCAGGATGTGCCATAATGTTCTGGAGGGCTCCAGAATCGCTTTGTTAAATGGTAGTGCAATTCTGGATGGTCCCGAGGTGTGGAAGATATCAAGCAGCTTATGTTGGGGGTCTTGAATTTCTTATAAGGGAATCTGGATTTCCCCCGAGACTCTCCACAACAGTTCCTGAAATTGACTAAAGTCATCCGGTAGGGAAGGGGATGCTGCAGTCACCACTTCGTCCAGAGATGAAGAGGGAAATCCCGCCGGTTCTGGCACCTCTACTGGGACTAGACTAAGTGGTTCCTCCTCTACCACTGGATCACAGTGCCTGCTAGAAGGGTTCCTTAAGGGGGAGGCAGGCGAGCATTCCCGTGCGGATCAGGCAGGTTCTGGGGGGCTGGGGGTATTGGGACCTGAGTCCCCAATATGGCCAATAGGCTGGATCCAAGGGAGATTGTGGTAGTTCCCATGGCATGGGGTACCAGTGACTCCACGCTGGTTGATGTGGTAGGTGCTGCCACGGACATGACAGTCTCCATGAAGGCATATAGGGGTGATATGACATGATCTTTCTTCTCCCAGTTCTGATTCACTGGAGGAGGAGAAGGCAGACTCCAGTTCCAATGGCAGTACTGTCAAAGCTCGTGTAAGGATGTAGAGTCCTGGTGCTGATAGTGAGGGGTCACATACCGCAGGCATAGCCCGTGATGGAGATATGATTTCTCAAGAAGTGGAGGGATAACGGACGAAGTGCCTCCGGGTCCAGCAAGGCAAACATGTCCTGAGGCACAGTTATGGTGCCGGATCTCCCCAATGTAAGAAGCACTCTTTTCTTCCAGGTACCGGTACCAGTGCTGTGGTCTGTCCTGGAACAGGAGGATCCTGCATTTTGGGGGGTGCTGGTGATGGCGGTACCGATAGATTGGTGCTCAGAACCACCAGATCCCATTGCTTGTGGGACTTTTTCTCATGCTATGGGACTTAGCATGTGCTCTGTCCCCATGCCTCAGACATATGGGAAGAGCGTCCATCTGGCTTAGAGGAAGACTTAAGCTGTGTCTATACTACCACTTACGTCAGTATACCTTATGTTGCACCCCTGTGAGCAACATACGTTACATCGACCTAAGCACCAGTGTAAACAATGCTATGTCAGCAGGAGAGCTTCTCCCGCTGTCACAGTTGCTGCCGCTCACTGGAGGTGGATTAAGTCGACGGGAGAGCTCTCTCCCATCCACTTAGAGCGGCTCCGGTAGAGAGCTTACAGCGGTGCTGCTGCATCGATGCAACTGCACCGCTATAAGCTCTCTAGTGCAGCCATAGCTTTAGTCCCATGCTTATGAGTATGCTTCCTTACCTCCCGACTAGGCCCCGTCAAGGGGTCCATGGGGTGGTTGCGCTGGCTCCGAATTTGGATGCGGCAGTGGGAGGTGCGCTCCCCGCTGTGTCAGGCTGATGTACAGGGGGTGTTCCCAACCCTGGGTCCGAGTGAGGTCTCATGGCAAGCTCCATGAGGTGCTCTTGGGGGAAAAGGGCAGAGCCTTCTTGGGTGTGTGTGGGGGAGGACTGGCAAGTACTGTACCTGGATACGACATAAGCTTCCCCCAAGTGGTAGAGGCAGTGTTTGTAGTCATCACTGACCGACAAGGAGCACAGGCAAGAGGTGCAGAGTTTGAAGCCCAGAGTTCTGGGCATAGTCTGGTACCTGCACATGGGTATCTGGGCTGGAGAGGTAGTAAAAAAAACAAACAAACCTAAAGCTATCTAAACTAAGTACTAAAACTACAATAAAGCTGGCAAAACTTCTACAAAACAGGTAAAACTATGCACCTTATCTTATTTAAAAGCGTGTCACAGACAAGGACAATGGAAGTTCTGACCCAAACCATGGGACAGTGAGAAGGAATTGGAGACGCGGTCAGTCCACCCCTCTCTTCATTGTCTCGGACAGAATCACAAGACAAACTGTAAACCATCAGTGGAATACAACTGGGACCATCACTCAAAGAACAGTCTCTTCCACACACTTTTCCCACATTGTGACTATCTGTCTAGATCTCCTGGAAGGATTTCTGGAAAATGAATTTCAACAAAGCTGGGCAAGCAGTAATTTCAAGCTGTTCTCTATTCACAGTGTCTTACTCTGATCTTTCACGCTCACAGCATTATCTTGTTGTGGAAACAATCTTCTGCTTCTAGTTGACATCCTCCCAACATGCACTAAAGGATCTCAAGGCAAAATTGGGGCATTAAGCAGAATTATGCATTTAATTACTGTCCACCTGCCCAGATGAGAAGCTTGCAGGAAAAGACAGTGACAGCGACAAAAGTTACGTGCTAAACATGCAAAAATTTAGGAAATGGAGGGGCGGATTCCCTGAGTTAAACAAGTCCATTGACTACCATGCAGTTGCTCCTGATTTACATCAACGTGAGAGGTGTATGAAGTCCAGAAAGGTTTTGTTTTATTTAAAGCACAGCACAGGGGTACATAATTAAAGCTAACTGTTAAAACAGATTATAAGCATGTTGCTAGTGCTACAAACCCTTACCCAATGTGCATGGCTTACCACGATTCTGCGGCCAACACCGCAAAACCCAAGTCTGGCCATAGAAATTAGTTAAAAGCTGGAAGCATTCCTTCTTCCCTCTCCCTCCTTTCTCCCTTCCTCTGCTGGCTTTTGAGGTGCTGGTTAATGCTCCTTAAACTCATTTCCTTGTGTTTGGATATATGAGTAATTATTCAATTTATAAGGAAAGGCCATCGAAGTCTTATGTTACCTATTTGCATGCTTCACAAACCATATTCACCTCAACAATTTCAAATCACTTCAGAATACACATTTTCTGTTTTTCCTTTGTCTATATACACTATTGATGTTGAACACTAACTTAGCTGTTATTGTAGATCATGTATATGGTGTGCAGCAAAAAAAAAATGTTCAGCAAAACCAAACATAATTAAGAGGGAGGAGAGAACAGCAAAAGAGTAGAGCAGAACAGGAGGGAGATGGAAGACTGGGGAAGGGGATAAAGAATGAGGAGAGGAGGGTATTGACTAGAAGGAGACAAAGTGCAAGGAGGTGGAGCTTGAAAAGAAGCAGCAAAGGTGATAGGAAAGAGGAAAAACATGATACCGAAAACTGAGTTAGATTCTCTAGTAGTCAAAAAATGAAAGTTACATCACCACCCAACTTCATGCTTCTTGTTTGCATAACTGAGTTCTAAAGTTTCATGATGCTAACAATGTTAAATAAAACAGCCAGAAATTGCCAAGTTTGTAAGCATTTCCCTTAA
The DNA here is from genome assembly GCF_965140295.1 of Lepidochelys olivacea. Taxonomy (NCBI): domain Eukaryota; kingdom Metazoa; phylum Chordata; order Testudines; family Cheloniidae; genus Lepidochelys; species Lepidochelys olivacea. The sequence continues at coordinate 139,211,994 of NC_140412.1, read as the reverse complement.
CTATGCTCTGGCCAGTACAAGTGTTTAAATAAATCGAAGGATTTAGGATGGAGGGGGTTCAGAATCATACTTACATGTACTAATATTGCAGCAGTGCAATATTAATCCTTTTATCCTCCTATAGTTGAGCGTGTTGCAGATACAATCTACACACAGCCATATTAATACACAGACAGTGTGACTGAAGTATTAGGGATCTCTAGCAGCCTTGCCCGTAGAGATTCCACTACACCATGAAATATTGCAAAAAATAAAATACATTCAGGTTCCTCCGAGTTATTGAATATCGACTAACATTTAAGATATTAGTAAATTAATAATGTACATTTTTGAAGTGAAACAGTGTGATTGTATTATAGAAGTGAAATGTTACAAGTATCCCTTCCCCATTAAAACACCAAATACAACCATTCTAAAATAGGTTTTTAATACTTGTTTTGTAATACTGTGAAAGGTTGTCCTTAGACCATCAATGAAAAGAGATGCAATATTTTTTACATTTTTATATAAGATCAAATTATGTATCTACTGAAACAAAAACAGAATCAAACCTCCACCAAATGCTTCCTTGTGTTGAAATGAAAACCTGCTTTTTCTCCCAAAGCATTTATGTAAGGCAGATCCACTGTGCACTGTTGGCCCATCCTGTTATGTATTAGAGCTCCTGCCACTACTGAAGCAGTAGTCTCCCACATGTGACCTTGATCTATTGCAGACTACCATGAGACAACTGACCAGCCTCAACAAAGATCCAATAGCTCTGTGCTGAAAAACAAAGGCACTTTATATGTGAAGACAGAGTGCAACTGACTAGTATTGCCTACATTTCTCCCTGCAGCCAGCTCCCACTGTGAAATGTTTCTATGGTAGATGAAAAGTCAACAAGGCTGCAGTAAGACAGGCAGAAAAAAAGGAAGGAAGATAGAAAAGGAGGGGACATGAAAGCAAAATGCTGCAAAATGAGAGCAAAGCAAAGGTAACAATGGTGGCCTTAATGTTGGTACCCTGCATAAAGTTTTCCCTCCAACATAAGAACGGCCATACTGAGTCAGACCAAATGTCTATCTAGCCCAATATCCTGTCTTCCGACAGTGGACAGTGCCAGGTGCCCCAGAGGGAATGAACAGAACAGGTAATCATCAAGTGATCCATTTCCTGTTACTCATTCCCAGCTTCTGGCCAACAGAGGGTAGGGACACCACCCCTGCCCATCCTGGCTAACAGCCATTGATGGACCTATCCTCCATGAATTTATCTAGTTCTTTTTTTAAACCTGTTATAGTCTTGGCCTTCACAACATCCTCCGGCAAACAGTTCCACAGGTTGACTCTGCGTTGTGTGAAGAAATACTTCCTTTTGTTTGTTTTAAACCTGTTGCCTATTAATTTAATTTGGGACCCCTAGTTCTGGTTTTATGAGAATACTCCAAATACTCATGGCCCACAGTTCTCAGAATAGAAAATAAGACTTTTCTGGTAAACAATTTTTAAATGAATTTAGTGCATTACTGAGCCAGAATGACAGCGAAGTCGTATGTTAAGTAAGGCATAAGGAGGAAATGCTAGCTTCCCACACTGAACTAACAGCCTCCCTACCTCTAGGTGCTAAAAAAATGAATGCCCATTCCATTTTTACCCTCTCTGCTGAGACTCCCATGAGATTCATATTTGTTAGGGTGATAGCCTCTGTGATTTGCACACCTGTCCAGGTAGGAATTGGACTGACGCTACCAAGTCATTTCACACAAACCACCAAGCAGCAATCAGACTGCATACCACTTTGCATTTACCACTGACCTAGGGCCGGATTCAGACTGGTCCTCACTAGAAAACTGAGTAATTTGGAAAACGATATTGAGGAGTTGTGCTAACTGACACAATGTTTAACACACCTTAGCTGTCAGCATTGACAGGACTTGTGTGCTTAACACTTTAATCTAGTTGCAGATAAGCATGGCTGGAAGGACAGCATTAGCCATGACCAGCTGACAATGCTTAAGATAGCCAGCCCATTTACAGTCATGGCAATGTTGTGTTTAACACAGCATTTGTTCAAATGACCCAATTTTCTAGTGAAAACAAGCCCTGAGAGGTGACAAGGAGGGGGTATAGTCAGTCACTTGAGCCATCCAGTCCCAAGAGGCTTATCTTTTAGTACATGTCTTTAGCCCACTAACTAACTTCTAATAGATAAAGCGGGAGTGGAATACAGGAGGAGGACAACTACCAAAAAGAAAAATCTGTGATCCATCATCAGGTTCATTCCTCATTAATGTTCATGTTAAAATTATGTGCAGAAAAAAATTTCTTAAAATCCTGGTGAGAAACACTGAGGGGGAAAGTGAAGATTGATTTAACATTACTTGACATCACACAGAAGTGCTACACCACGCAGTATCCAATGCTCTGGAGGCTGGACGGTTTTAAGGTCCACAGCAGCAACGTAATTCAGGTCTGTTCGAAGTGGTTTTTTGTAGATTGGACATGAGTACAGACGAGGATCTTTTGAAGCTAGGAAGATGGAGGAAAAAACACACATGAAAAGATGCCCTGGGAAATGAGGCTGAACAGATAGGATGTTAGAGAGCAGAGCACAACCTTAACAGAAATATAAATACATCAAGTCAAAGTTCAGTAGCAGATAGCTCTTCTCAACAAAAGCAAAGGAAGTTCAGTTAATAACACACTGCTCACTTTTTTGCTCCTATTTTCAAAACATATCACATACAGTACCATGCGGAGCTCTTGTAAGTTTGGGATTTAGTATTAAACTACAGTACTTTGACAGAGTAAGAAGTTTAAATGAGCACCCTGCAGTGACTAGGATGCTGGCAGGTTCACCCTTCCACTCAACTTTTCTATTTTTGAATGTTTCATGCTGACACATCAAGATGTGAAAATTACCTTATTAAAATCTATTAATCTATTTTGAAATACCATTAGTAAGAGATTTTTTTCAGTACAATTAAATTATTTACACACGCTGCAGAAGTATACATTGTCAACCGATATTCTTCACTGTAAAACTGGGACAAAATATTCCAGGTTTGATTACTATATAAGTGTTTGTAATTCAGTATCTCAGCTGGTTTTTAATTTGCTTTTTAATATAATAATGATTGTTTTCAGCTTACAGGATCAGAGCCTTATTTGTCTATCAAATTGTCTTTTTGTAAGTAATACAGTTTATGATAATAAGACTTCTATTTCTTTCTTCCCAAACATCTGTAGAGTTCAAACTGTGCTAAACAGATTCATTCAATTTAGTGTTAAATTGTTCCCAGGCTGAGATCCTGTGTGTCAATCAGTTTGAAATAATTTTTATGGTTAGGCTGTAAGCTCCTGCAAATAGTAATTTATACTGAAAATACTGATAAACTGCATATTATAGGCATTTGGAATGTTACACTTGGTTAAGCAAATGACATACACAAAAAGAGCATGCCACGTACTGTCAGAGAAGATAAGCTACAAACATGGAATTCTGATAGCAAAGCACAGGAAACATAGCCTGTAAGCAGACTGTCTCTAACAGCTAAATGATTTGATATGTTTTCAGCTGTTTTCTGTGGGATTTGATTTCCTACTGCCTCCTTTATTTGCAAACATTAAAAATTCAGTTCCACAAAGCAGAATGGCCTCGACTTCTGTTCTCCAGCTTGTTAGTCTGCACTCTATTCTGACATGTCTTTTCCTCTTTGGTGACCCCAAATGTCATCCTTCACTAGCTCTTTTCTATCCTTTCACTTGGCTTCTGTTTGCTCAAGCAAATCCCCTCCACAGAACATCAGGGTTGCGGCATTTATGTGTACAATCAACACCTAGGTATAACACAGTGGTTCCTAAGAACGTTGTTAAATCAGTTCATTCCTGTAGTATTCAGAATGAATACTACCATGTGAATACTAGCATGTGTTCTCAGGGCCAGATTTAGGGGCAGGTAATCAAGGCAACTACCTAGGTTGCTGGGCTCAGGGTGCTGGTTTTGTTGTTAGCAACAAAAGGGAAAATAGAATGTTTGAAGAAAAATGTTTCAGGTATTCCATATGTGGATTAATTTTTCACTAACCAGAATGTTCTGGACCTCTGTGGAATCTCATGGAACCTTCCCAACTTTCTGAAAACTACCTTTTCCTTGAATCTCTTAGGATGTTGTCAGCCATGCCCTCGTGGGTATATAAGGGGTGGGGAGTCTCCAGTCAGTCAGTAAGATATAAGAATGAAGTGAAGTGACGTGAGAGCCCAGCTGTGATACTGTGAACTTTGCTTTACTGTGTAATTGTGAAAGTGTACTTGTGTTTTAAAACTTGAAGAGTGTAATTAGCGACTAAAAAAGGACATATTTAATGAGACGCCAGAGATATCTATCAAACCCCTATCTACGCAACAATATAAAAGAACTACTGTCACTTCTTTTGCCATGCTTAACATGTAATGTTTGATGACTTTCTACCACTGCAGAACATAGACTTTTGCTCTCCTTATACTGTGTTTTCTCCTGTAGAAAATAAAAGATGCCCTCGAAGAAGCCTTCAGGAGTTCAGTATAGGAACCAAAAAGCTCAGTTGCAATCTAGTTTGCAGCAAGGGACAAATTTGAGGGGAAAATATCTGGAACAGAACAACATAGACTGGGCTTTAGGCAACAGTGATCGTCCCAGTGCAGAAGAAATTGAGGAGCGAAGCGTAAATGATAGCAGTCCTATTTCTAAGAAATTAGCAGATTTACCTGAAGAGAAGGAATGGCGGCATAAAGGAGATTGATGACAAAGAAGAATGTGGCTCACATGAAAAGGAGAGAAACAATAAAAAAGAATCAGCCTCTCATGGTGACAGAAACAGCAGTGAGAAAAACTGCACACCACAAATCTATGCATCAGATCCTGCTTTATGGCTGGCGATCCTAAACTGTGCCGATATTTATTGTACAATTTTGAACAGGCTCGGCAAAACTGAGGATATGACATTTCTAATAAATGAGCAGAAGCAACACTTCTCAAAGTCAAACTGCAAAAGAGTGCTTGAAAACGTTAAGAAACTGAATCAGCTTTGGCTAATTTACTCAAAATCATCTCACAAGGCGCTCTGTTTTTGTTGCAAAATATTTGACAAAAATGTGAAATCATTGCTTGTTCTTTCTAGGTACAATTACTTGCATAACTTAGTTGATGCTCTGAAGCAACATGAAAAGCAACAACTGGCCATTTTACAGCCTACTCCAAATGGATGGAGGTCAAGTCTAGGCTCAAGCTGAACAAATGCATAGACGCAGAAAACCAGTGCATTATTAATGTAGAAATCCAACACTGGAGGAACATGCTACAGCATCTGATCTCAATTACCCTTTTCCTTGCAAAGAATAATTTGGCTTTCCGGGGCTTGTCGGATAAGTTGTTCACTGAACATATTAGTAATTTCTACGGTTTAGTAGAGCTCCTTGGGAAATATGACGATGTCATGCGTGAACACCTACTTTGAGGACTTCATAAAGAAGCTATGAACCATTAAGCTGGATATGACTCAGCAGTGTGCCCTTGTTGCCAAGAAGGCCAATGGCATTTTGGGATGTATAAGTAGGGGCATAGCGAGCAGATCGAGGGACGTGATCGTTCCCCTCTATTCGACATTGGTGAGGCCTCATCTGGAGTACTGTGTCCAGTTTTGGGCCCCACACTACAAGAAGGATGTGGATAAATTGGAGAGAGTCCAGCGAAGGGCAACAAAAATGATTAGGGGTCTAGAACACATGACTTATGAGGAGAGGCTGAGGGAGCTGGGATTGTTTAGCCTGCAGAAGAGAAGAATGAGGGGGGATTTGATAGCTGCTTTCAACTACCTGAAAGGGGGTTCCAAAGAGGATGGCTCTAGACTGTTCTCAATGGTAGCAGATGACAGAACGAGGAGTAATGGTCTCAAGTTGCAGTCGGGGAGGTTTAGATTGGATATTAGGAAAAACTTTTTCACTAAGAGGGTGGTGAAACACTGGAATGCGTTACCTAGGGAGGTGGTAGAATCTCCTTCCTTAGAGGTTTTTAAGGTCAGGCTTGACAAAGCCCTGGCTGGGATGATTTAACTGGGAATTGGTCCTGCTTCGAGCAGGGGGTTGGACTAGATGACCTTCCGGGGTCCCTTCCAACCCTGATATTCTATGATTCTATGATTAGTGCAGCAAAACAATTCAAGGATAATTGACCGACCTTATGGCAAGGAAGGTGCTTGATAACATATTGATACGGATCAACAAAGCAAAGGACTACACCATAATAATGGACTTCACTCCCAACATTAGTCACAGTGAAAAGATACCATTTACAGTAAGATTTGTTACTATCACCTACTGTAACACTATAACTCTGGTCCACCCAATATTGGTGCATAGTTCAATTACCTAATGTTAGTACATTTAAGTTACTCTTAACATTAAAAAGTTTCTATAAGCTTAGAGGAAACTTTTTTTTGGGGGGAGGACTTATAATAAATACCGATTTACAGATTCTAGCATGCAAATTTATCGTCTTATATGACAGGGATAAATCATGAATGCAAATCATGCATCAAAGTCATGAAATGGAATACAAATGCAATAAAAAATAAGGTATTCAAATGTTTAACAAATGGAGGAGGGGAGGTGCCGAAGACGCTCCTTGCTGGGGGCGCCCTTTGGTCTAGGGTCAGCCCTAACAACCCTACTGCAGAGTTTGGAGCTTCATTCTTGTAAAGAAGCCTAAGTTATACATGTAGCTCCACTGATATTTTGGACTATCAGACAAATATTCAATGAAAAAAAGGATTCCTACTTCATTTACAACGCACTTCAGCATTTTAAGTAGTCCAAAAAACTGTGTAGGGAGGAGATAAAATGGTTTTTGCTTCCACTGTTATGCTGCAACACCACTACTGGGGTAGACCAGAATCCTGAGTCTTAAACATACATTTTGTTATACACTGAGAAATATGTAATATAATGGTTAAGCGTATTGGAAGTGGAAGACAAAATGCTACAGTCTTCCAGAGGTAAAGAAGGTTAGGAATCATTTGTAATTGCATATATTCCAAAAATACAGCAACAACAACAGTATTGTGACATATGTTTATAACCTAATTAGAGGGTCAGTTTTCAAGGCAGGGACCATCTATTACTATTCATGAGATACGACTTCAAATCCTGATTGTATTCCAGTAGATCCTAGAAGCCCCCCCAAAATATAATATATTATAATTATATTTTGTGGGGGCTTCTAGGATCTACTGATATATATATATATGGCATTATGGATAGGCAATAACATAACACCCCTATGCTCTGAATAATTATTAACAATTGGTCAAGTATATGTAAAACAAATTAAAATTAAGCTGCTATAAATACAGCATAACCTGAAGCTAGTCACTTACTGTTGTTCTCTGCATAAATCCGTATGACAGGCATCATTTCAAAGAGCACCTTGGGCTTAGACTCAATGATTTTTAAATTTCTTCTGTCCCAACCAGCTCCTTCTAGATAGAGTCCATATACATAGACGCCCTCAGGGGGAGGAGTTGTGATGTCATCCTTCATCCACTTGGTGACTTCACTGCACAGTGCTACACTGTCAAGTGCCCACCCTTTGTTGGCTCGAGTTATTTCCTATTCAAAGCAACAATGAAGACTATGGGTAAAATTTTGAAGAGGGCCTATGATTTCAGACAATGATTTCAGTGCATAAAGGGCCATCCTTGAACTGCATTTTCACAAAAGTAATTACTTTAAATTATCATCAAAGCAAACATTTACCTTTTTTTCAGTACTCTCTATGATTAAAGCAGCATTATTTCCCTCTAGTTGAGCAGCAGGGTGTTCATTTCATAGCAAATTAAGTATTTTGCTGCCAACAACTCTTGTCCCTCCAAAAAAAATTCACTTTTGAGACACAAGTCATTTTTAGATTCATTTTCCCTTCCAGATAAATAAATAATGAAAAATGCAGTAAGAAGGTACCAGAGTTAAACAAGTCTGCCTTTTAAAGGTCAGTTTGCAGTGTTGTAGCTGTATCGGTCAGAGGATATTAGAAAGACAAGGTGGGGGAGGTAATATCTTTTATTGGAACAAATTATGCTGGTGAAAGAGACAAGCTTTCAAGCTTATACAGAGCTCTTCCTCAGGTCTGGGAAAGGTAGCTTATCTTAAAGGTCAGGACAGCATACAAAAAATAGTCTGACTATTTAGGCTGATTTTTCCTGGATGATATATTATTAAAAAGAGGTCTGAACTAATTTATCTGTATGTGTGATTTTCCATTTTATATTTGTAACATTATAACTCATTAATGTAAGTACTATGACTTAGGAGGAGAGCCATAAAACATCCAGTCAATGATATGGCTAACTGGCTTATCTGAGTGCGAACATTAAGAGTGACTGCTTCCTGGAAGAGTGGGAACATTAAGTGAACATATAATCATTGAGTAAAAGAGTCCTAAATCAACATGCTTATGTACTCTCTGGAACTACATGCAGTTCTGTTATTGGAGAACTCTGTCCTTTCTGGGGCATGAAATGTGTCACTCCACTATATAAGGCTGGAAGGAGACTTTCTGCCATAAACCAGGCACAAAATGGAACATGGTAACCTTCGAGATTTGACTTGTGTTTAATTTTTCTTAAAGCGTGCAGTTTGTGTGTATTATCTACACTGTATATTTTAAAAGGTCATTGCTGATTCCAAGATTTTTCTAACATACCTTATAATAAAAGCCTCTTATATCATCTGGTTGTTTGATTTGGGGAGATACTTGCTGAGGAAAGTGATTACTTACCAGCTTTCAGATCTGGAGAAAGGCAATAAAGTATGTTAACAGTGCAGGGGTGCATTGTACTTTTGACCTCTCTTTCATTCACTCCCATAGGCATCCTTTGCAAGTGATACACCTAAATCTGCACTCTTCTCAAGAGTGGAACCCCGCAGTTCACCCCACTTTTAAGCTGAATCACCAGGTTACAGCATCTCCTGTATGCAAGAATTGTATTACCTTTGCAAGCGTTTCAGACCCTGCTACAGAATTCTCTCTAGGTGCTTAGGACTACCAGCATGAAAAGACAGTTACCTTTTCTGTAATGAGCACTGGTGCCGGAAGCTTTCCCCCTAGCAGTACCCGTACGGGGGGGAGCACCCCCCATAACCCCTGGAGTGGCGCCTGCCTGGCACGCTGTAAGGGGAGCTGCGCGCCCCCCCACCCTCAGTTTCTTCTTGCCAGACAACTCTGACAGAGGAGAAGGAGGGTGGGATGTGGAATGGACATGAGCAACACATCCTGAAGAACACCAGTTACGGAAAAGGTAACTGTCTTTTATTCTTCGAGTGATTGCTCATGTGTATTCCACAATAGTGATTCCAAGCTATATCTGTTGGAGGTGGGTAGGAGTTCACAAGTTCCCAGAACAGAGGACAGCCCTGCTGAACCCGGTGTCATCCCTGGTTTGGGGGACAATAGTGCGAGGTGAACGTGTGAACCGAAAACCACGTGGCAGCCCTATAAATGTCCTGGATGGGGATGTGGGCCAAGATGGCAGCTGACGAGGCCTGCACCCAAGTCGAGTGTGCCCTCACAATGGGTGGCGGGGGGACACACGCCAGCTCATAGCAGGAGCGGATGCATGAAGTGATCCAAATGGAAAGCCGCTGAGTGGAAATCGGCTGGCCCCTCGCGCACTCAGCTGAGGCGATGAACAGTTGCGAGGACTTTCTGAACGACTTGGTCCGCTCGAAGTAGAAAGCCAGAGCCTGCCGCACATCGAGCATGTGGAGATGGCACTCCCCACTGGATGTGTGAGGCTTGGGGCAGAGGACTGGTAGGAAAATGTCCTGATCCATGTGGTAGGCAGAGACCACCTTTGGGAGGAACGCAGGGTGTGGGCGGAGCTGGACCTTGTCCTTATAAAAGACCATGTACGGCAGCTTGGAGGTCAGGGCCCTGAGCTCTGAGACTCACCTGTCTGATCCGATTGCAACCAGGAAGGCCACCTTCCATGAGAGGTGAGACCAGGAGCATGTGGTCAGTGGTTCAAACGGGGGCCCCGTGAGATGAGACAACACCATGTTTACGTCCCAGTGTGGGACCAGGGGTCTAGAGTACGGAAAAAGATGGTCCAAACCCTAAAAGAACCAGCCAGTCATAGCACAGAAAAATACCGTGTGCCCTTGCATCGGAGGATGGAAGGCCGATATGGCTGCCAGGTGTACCTTGACTGACAAGGGCGCCAAGCCCTGGGCCCTCAGGTGCAGGAGGTAATCAAGGATAATCTGGAGTGGGGCAGCCACTGGGGAGACACCCTGGTCCACCGCCCACCTAGAGAACCGGAACCACTTCGCCAAATAAGCGCAGCGAGTGGAGGGCCATCTACTTTCAAGGAGGATGCGCTGAACCTGTTCTGAGCACATCCTTTCCTCTCCGCCTAACCACTGAGCAGCCTCAACGTGAGGTGAAGCGCCACGAGGCTGGGATGGAGGAGGCAGCCCTGGTCCTGAGAGAGCAGGTCTGGGCGGAGTGGCAACGGCCACGGCGGAACTACCGCCAGGCCCGTGACAGTCCCATATCAGTGCTGTCTGGGCCACGCCGGGGCAATCAGGAGGACCCAGGCCTTGTCTGTCTACCTTCTCCAGGACCCTGCTGATTAGAGGGAATGGGGGGAAAGGCGTAGAGAAGCTGGCCCTACTAGGACAGGAGAAAGGCATAGGAGATAGCGCCCCTTCCCAGACCCCCCCGGAGCAGAACCAGGGGCATCGCTGGTTCTGCCGAGTCTTGAATAGGTCAACCTGGGGAGTTCCCCATCTTTGCAAGAGCTGGTGGGTCAATTCCAAGTGGAGGGACCACTCGTGTTGCAAGGAAAAGTCCCTGCTCAAGCAATCCATCCTCTCATTCCAGGAGGTAGGTGGAAAGCCTTCAGGTGGATGTTGTGGGCTATACAGAAGTCCCACAGCCTGAGGGCTTTGTGGCAGAGGATCGGGCCCCACCTTGCCTGTTGATATAGAACATTGAGGCTGTGTTGTCCGTGAGGACCCTGACTACCTTACCCTCCAGGTGCGAGCAAAAGGCCATGCACACCAGCCGCACCGCCCTGAGCTTCTTGATGTTTATATGTAGGGTCGGGTCTTGAGCTGACCACAGAACTTGGATCTGAGAGTTCCCCACATAGGACCCCCAATCCAGGTCCGATGCATCGGACACCAGCTTCAACGACAGGGCCCTGGCCCTGAATAGGACTCCTTGGAGCATGTTGTTTGGGGCGGACCACCATGGTAGGGAGGTGATCACAGAGTCCGGCATGGTGAGGACCTTGTCCATCCTGTCCATGGCCTGACAGAACTTTGAGGCCAACCAGAGCTGGAGGGGTGTCATCCTGAGTCTGGCATGACGGACCACGTATATGCATGCCAACTTGTGACCCAAGAGTTGCAGAAAAACTCTGCCTGTTGTCACCGGGAACCTTGTAACCAAGTCGATGAGACCTTTCAGGATCTCGAATCTGTCTGGCGGGAGAGAGGCCCTGGCTGACACTGCGTCCAGGAGCGCCCCGATAAACTCTATGCGTTGGACCGGGACTAATGTGGAGTTGGTGTTGTTTACCAACAGGCCCAAGGCGGTGCACATGGACAGGAGGAGCGCCATGTGATCCCTCACCTGTGACTAGGAGGTGCTCTTGACAAGCCAATCGTCCATATAGGGAAATATCTGGACCCCCTCGCCATCCAAGGTAGGCCGCTATCACCGACATGCATTTTGTAAACACCCTGGGGACTGTGGACAGACAAAATGGGAGGACCGTGAATTGGTAATGATTCTGTCCCATCACGAAACAGAGGAAGCGCCTGTGCCCCTCAAATATGTGGATGTGGAAGTACGTGTCCTGTAGATCGAGGGCAGTCCCTGGGATCCAGGGAGGGGATAATGGAGGCCAGGGAGACAGTGCGGAACTTGAGTTTCACCATGTACTGGTTCAGACCTTGCAGATCCAGGATGGGCCTAAGCCCCGCTTTGTCCTTTGGGATAAGGAAATAATGGGAGTAATACCTCTTGCCCATGAACTCCTCAGGCACTGCCTCTATCACTCCTAGTCCTAGGAGGCCCCCCACCTTCTGCTCGAGCAAAGCTTCGTGCGAGGGGTCCCCGAAGAGAGACGGGGTGGGGGTGGTTGGGCGGGGAGGAAGTAAACTGGAGGGTGTAACCCCAGGAGATGGCGTTGAGAACTCATCGGTCCGAGGTTAGCTGCGACCATTCCGGGAGGAAAGCACACAACCGGTTGGAGAAGGGTAGCTTTATAGGGGGTGGATCCCTGGTGAGGATTGGCGGGGTGCCCATGAGCGTCCTGTCAAAAATGCCTTTTCCCCACCTGCTTGCCCTTGGACGACCCAGGCTGGGGGACAGGCCGAGACTGCCTTTGAGGGCATCTCTTATAGTCCCGCTGCTTCTTATGGGCAGCCTCACACTTCGGGAGGGTGGCCTGGGCAGGAGTCTGCTGCGGCTTGAACTTAGGTTTTGCCGGAGCCAGGACATAGAGGCCCAGAGTCTGGAGGGTCATGCGAGAGTCTTTCATGCCATGCAGCCTTGTATCTGTTTCCTCCGCAAACAGAGCCTTCCCATCGAATGGGAGATCCTGCATGGAGGACTGTGCCTCGCTGGACAGCCCAGAGAGCAGGAGCCATGACGCCCATCTCACGGACACCGTGGAGGCCATTTATCATGCAGCCATGTCTGCAGCATCCGACGCTGCCCTAGCGGCTACTGTCCCTTCCTCCACTAGTGCCCTGAATTCCTTCCTATTGCGCTCCTGGGGGGAGTCCTCAAACTTGGGCAGGGAGCGCCACAGATTGAATTCGTACCGGTCCAGGAGAGCTTGATGATTTGCCACTCGTAACTGGAAGCTCAAAGATGAATAAATGTTCCTTCCGAAGGAGTCCAGTCTCCGAGAGTCTTTGTTCTTTGGGGTCGGGGCTGGCTGATTCTGCCATTCCCTGTGGTTGACCGACTCAACCATCAGAGAGTTGGGCGCTGCGTGGGTATACAGGTACTCATGCCCTTTAGTGGGTACAAAGTACTTGCGTTCCGCCTTTTTAGGGGCCAACGAGGCCAGTGTTTGCCACAGGGCATTTGAAATCTTAGCCACCACTTCATGGAGAGGCAAGACCACCCTACCCAGGGCTGATGGGGACAACATGTTAAATAGGGAGTCTGAGGGCTCCTCCATCTCCTCTGCTTGGAGGTGGAGGCTTGCTCCCACCCTCTTTAAGACTTCTTGGTGGGCCCTGAAGGCCTCCTGCAGGGCAGAGGGGGGCGGGCTGCAATCACCTTCTCCGGGCGGGGCGAGGAGGCCGGTGCAGTGCTCTGGGTATCAGCCAGCACTGGAGGGTCCACCACCTGGTTGGACTCCGGGCATGGTGCTGAGGATGTACGTCCCACCGACTCCTTTCTCGGGGGTCTGGAGAGGGAGGCCGACGGTGCTTCCGAAGCTCCGGCCACAGAACGAGCTCCCACCAGGGGCTTTGCTGGAGGCCACGGTGCCCGCTGGTACCATTGGGCTGGCCACGACACTCGGTGCTACTGCACCTGCTGTGGCAACAGCGGGACTGGCTGTTCGGGTTGGCTGGCCTGACCCATCGAAGGACGGCTGTCAATGGAGACTGGGCTGGTGTAAGATCTGCTGCTGTCTCTGGACCGGGAGGAGTGGCGGTGCCGGGATCTACTACAGCCATGGGACCGCGATCTCAATGTGGAGGACCGGTACCAACCGTAACAGCTGCTCCGCGAATGGCCTCGATGGGCAGACCCGTGACAGCGAGAAGCTGGCGATTGACGCCTGGGGCTGCAATGTCTTGGTGGAGACTTGGAGCGGGAGTCTGAGCGGGAAAGGCATCAACGACTGTGCCATGACCCACTGCAGTACCCCCTCCAAGACAAGGACTGTTGGTGATACCCGCCGCGGGCCTCTCGATATTCGCTCCTTGAGGACGAGCGGTGATCCACATGGACTCTGCCCTGAGCGGTGGTGGTCGCTGGGCGGTGAATGGCATCGGGAACATTCCCTCGAGCGAGACCAGTACCGGGCCGGAGGCGACTGTGGAGATCCCAATGGCTTGCCTCTGGAGCGTGGGGCCGACATGGACACAACATCCCACGCTGCTTGGAGGGCTTCAGGCGTGGATGGCATCTGGACATCTGGAGCAGCCTGTTCAGAAGGGGCCGGGCTACTCCATTGCATACCGACGCCATGGTGCCAGGTACTGGTTCGGAACGGCGTCCTGGAGTCGGATGGCCTGGAGTCTAATGTCCCTTTCTCTTTTGGTCCGAGGCTTAAACGACTTGCAAATCTTGCACCTTTCACTGATATTGGTTTCTCCCAAACAGCGCAAACAGTCTGCATGCGGGTCACTTCTTGACAGAGAACAACTACAAGAGCCGCATGACTTAAACCCCGGGGTGCGGGGCATGCCCCAGTTTGGGCTCACTGACTAACTAAATTAACTGAATAGCTAACTAACTACAGGTACTAACACTGAATAACCGAACAGTTCTGGAGACAAGCTACAGCAAAGCTGGAGCAGAGCAGTTCTGACACACCTTCGCTGGCTGCAAGAAGAAACTGAGGGTGGGGGGAGTGCGCAGCTCCCCTTATACCACGCCAGGCAGGCAACACTCTAGGGGTTGCCGGGGGCGCTCCCCCACTACGGGTATTGCTAGGGGAAAGTCTTCACGTGCACGTGGCGAGCACACACTCCTATTGTGGAATACACATGAGCAATCGCTCGAAGCAGAAATGGTAGTGACTTAGGACAGCTTATTCAAAGCAACTATGATTTATTTATTCAAAGGAACATTACAAGTAGAGAGACAAGGATTAAAATAACAAAAGACTACATGCATATGGTCTTACCTCAGTTTGGCCTCCACTTACCCCTGATGCCACAACATCAGGGGTCTGTGGTCCAGTCTGTTTCTCTGCAGATCCTCTGACCTACCTCTCCTCCAAGTTTAAGCATTTCAAACTTTTTTTGTTTGATTCTCCCTGCCTAAAAGGTCCTGGGATTTCCAACTAAAGATTCCCCATACCCCCAGCTATCCAAACCCTAATTCCACATTCCAAGAGGTATGCTTCAATGGAATTAATATCTCCACTGAGTAACTGAGTATGGCTGTCTACACCCAGTAGCTTTTAGGTTCCTACAATCCAAAGCTAGCTCAAACTGATTTAACTTCCAGGCAACCCTTTAGCCAGAAACACAATAACCACCATGTTCACAGATTGCACATATCTCTTCCATACAGACAATTTCACATTCTTCACTGAGAGCAGCTGCTCTGCTTCAACTCCTGACCTCCAGGTGTGACAAAGAGGACCAACTTCATTTTTTCTGGAAACACTCCAGATGGGCTAAGCACTGAAGAGGACAGAGAACAAGGGCTAGACTCTGGGCAGACCTTGTGTGAGAGTGAGAAAGAACAAAAGGGTGCAAGGATTTCCTACCCTTTGCACCCTCACAGAGGGGCTGTTCAGAACCCAAGTGAAGAACATAGGGTCTCCACCACAGTTGCCAACTTTCATGCAGTAAATAAGCACCCTGACTTTCACAATAAGCCAGAAATCAAGCTAATCCCATTTCAAAACAAGGCAAAAACAAGACAATCCCTAAGAACCCCAACACTCTATGTGACTAGATCCCTCTGGCATGCAGTCTGGGACTGTGGTGGGCCTGCTGTGCACCCCGACTCTCTCCCCACTCTTGCCCCTGCTTGCCCCTCCTTGCCAGGAGCCGATCAAAAAAAAGAAGCAACAAGCCAAACAAGCTACAAGCCAAAAACTAGCCAACAAGCAACTCACAAGCCAATTAAGCCAAAAACAAGCCCAATTTCCGTGTTTTTTTCATGGGTTTGCCATGTCTGATCTCTACTCCCTCCTAGTGACCCTCCAAGGCAGCCCTTGGCATGAAGATGAAGTAGAAGTAGAAGAGTAGAAGTAAAGTGCACCATACTCAAGGGTAACATGGCAGGTATGACTGCTAAGATAGCAAAAATTTGTCCTGGAGATTTCAGCTGTCCCTTAGCTCCCCTTCTAACATGTCCAATGTAGTCAAAGGCAGAATCTAACCCTAAGAGGGAAAAGGAGTTCAATACACAAAAGAAAATATTCCCTCTCACACACACTCAGCCTTCCCATGCAAGCTATAATAAAGGAGGAATATTATTGAAAGGGTAATAGAAAAATAAAACTATTCACCTGTCTCATTGCAGTCAAAAATCCTTGAGGGTTAAAGAACCCTGTCATCCAGAAGCAGTTTGGTCGGCCCTCAAATATCCAGCAGTAAAACTGATGGTTTCTTTCCAGAAGTTCAGTAAACCAGAAACCTAGAGTGCTGGAAGCCCAAGACCCCTAGAAACAGGTATAAAAGAGGTGTTTTTTAGGGGAGGGAGATGTTTAGAACTTTCAACATTTTGTAATCACAGCAATGCAAATTAATTTATCATATCAATGAAAATATCCCAAAGTATTAGGGACATATTATTACACGACTATTGAAATGTTAAATTTGGAATTACCAATCTCAGGGTGAAATTCTGGCCCTACTAAAGACAATGACACAAATCCAATTGACTTCAGTAGGGCCAGAATTTCTCCCTATAGCCATTATTATAGACAGGATTACTAGCAACACCTGTTGCTATGGTGGTCAGACATTTCCCATTGAAGACAACATTTCAGTTGATTAAAACTTTATCAAACTAACTGTTTGGGATGAAAGTTTCCATGCTGAGTGTCTCTCTCAGGCTGAATGTTTTTCTTTGAACTTTCAGTCAAAATGGATTGTCTGTTCTGAGACCTAGTCTAGGGATTTTTTTATTTTATTTTTTACTTATGTTAAAATTCTGTCACCTCTTTTTGAACAATAGTAACATACCCATTCTTCGGAACAAGGTCTTGAAATTTGGCAGGTGGGTGGACCTCATGTAAGGTATGTGCTTTCTGCAGTCCCCAGGAAAATCTGCCCAAATTCGGCCAAGTTATATGCCCTTAAAAAATGCAGTTCCCCTGAAAGCACCACAGAGTACAGGAGCACCTCCAAGTCCCAGAGTAGAGGAAAAAGCCTACCTCAGTTTCTCTTGACCACCCTCTGGTTCCAGCACATGATGCCAGAAGCCCAATCACCTTTCTAGGTAACAGCCTTCTCTTGTTGCTAGTTAGTCCAGTATCTCAAAGGGTAGCAGTCTGTGTTGCAATGATTAAATCTTACTTTTCCAACCCTGCTGATGGTGGTTGTTGTATATAAAATAATTTGCCTTTATCTTTTTAATAAAAGTATCTAGGAAATTACATACAAACAAATAGTATTTAGGTTGCAAAGCAAACAACTCAAAAGTTATTAAATGCCAGTAATAATTGGTGCCAAATTAACCTCAGTTCGACCCCTTCCACATTTAAAACAATACCTAACAAGTGCTTTTTATCCATAGATGTCAAAGCACTGCATTTTTCTATAAAGCTGTCTACAAATCAGACACTCATTAAGCTGCTTTCATGTCACTTACAGAATTGACAATTGTCTTGGGCACTAAAAGACTGAATTTTCAGACTTAAAAAGGCTCTGTCTCAATAAAATCTTATGCAGTGATAATACATAGTATTTGAATAGCATTTTCCATCTTCAAAGATCTATACCAAATACCTCCATAGCAGAGATAGATGAAGATGAGGCAGAGAAGCTAAGTTATTTAACAGAGGGAGCCAGCGTCAGGCTGGGATTAGAACTCAGTCTCTGCTTTTCCATTTTATGCTCAGACTACTCCACAGAAAATTTAAAGATGGAATCATAATGCATTAAGTTAATTCCACAATCACGTCTGTTTTTTCCACAGGTACTCTGCCCCTTTCAGTGTCCAGGATGGATGTGCACAATGAGGAATGAATAAGATTTCACGGGCAACCTTAGTTCTGGCACTTACTGAGTGTTTGGCTTTGCCACCTAAGTAACATGCATTTAGCATAGTTTTTTAACATAACATATTAAGGAGGCTTGGCTTCTTGCTTATGTTTTTGAGGCCTCTGAGGTACTTTGGAATTATTCACTATGTGCATTTTGTTGACAGTCACACCAAAGCACCAACAGCAATGATAAAAAGATATATTTCACTGTAACATAGCTGGAACATAAGGGCTGAGGTAGCCTGAGTTACCTGTTCTGAACTTCGGAATAATCCTTCAAAGTTGGGGCATGTGTTTTCTTATAATGGGATTAATCACCTTTGTGATGGGAAAGGATACTGACCTATATCAGCGATTCCCGCCAAATTGAAATACTGCCAAATACAAATGACACTTTTTCAAACATATAAACACCAGCTCACTTGCATTTCAGAATGTATTGCAATGTTGTAGAAATAGGAGCATTTGTTTAAAATAGTGAATGGTTTAGAGAAGGTAAATCAGTACTCCTTTGACTCTCGTAATATATGAACAAGAAGATAGTAAATGAAACTGAAAGCAAGTAGCTAACAATGATAAAAGGAAATAACTTTCTATGCAATGCATAACTTGTGGAACTCACTACTACTATCAGTGAGTTATTTTCAAGTCAATCTTTAGACATTATGAATAATGCTCATATGGATTGAAATCCAGGTCTAAATAGCATTAGTCAAGTCCAGCTGTTGAGAGCTCACTGTGACTGTGTTCACAAGTAGTATTTTTTCTTGGTCTCCCTTTGAGCCAATAGACATCAGCCTAATAGAACCTGAAAGTATCTGCATTCATCCATATCTGCATCAATACCACACAGGCATGTTTTGATTAAGTTAATTCCAGATCAGCTTCTATCACCACAGCACTACAGGACAATGGGTAACATTTACATCAAGAGCAATACATTCTGAAATGCAAGTGAGCTGGTGTTTATATGTTTGAAAAAGTGTCATTTGTATTTGGCAGTATGTCAATTTAGCAGGAATCGCTGATATAGGTCAGTATCCTTTCCCATCACAAAGGTGATTAAGCCCATTATAAGAAAACACATGCCCCCAACTTTGAAGGATTATTCCAAAGTTCAGGACAGGTAACTCAGGCTACCTCAGCCCTTATGTTCCAGCTATGTCACAGTGAAATATATCTTTTTATCATTGCTGTTGGTGCTTTGGTGTGACTGTCAACAAAATACACATAGTGAATAATTCCAAAGGACCTCAGAGGCCTCAAAAACATAAGCAAGAAGCTGCTATTGCTATCTTTTGGGAGAGGGAGGGGGAATTTAAGGATAATCCCTGTCTTCAATAGATTGGCATCAGTTTGAATTATAAAAACACTGAAAATGGTTAAGTTCCAGAACAGCAAGCTCAAGGACACACTGTGCAACAACATGAGTATCATCTTGGCTTCATGCGATTATCCTTAGGGTTGGCTGAAATCTTGTGGAAGCTGGTAGACATAACTGCCACCCTTCATCCAGGATAAATTTTGGAAAGCTATTAAATTCCTTTCTGGAAAGAGACAGCTGAAACAATAGAAACCATCACCTAAACAAAAGTCATATGCAAGGCTGGTCAGGAACCTGAGCTATATGGATGGAGGGGTTTCACTGGGAGCTCAATATATTGTTACTGAGTACAGTAACTCCCCACTTAAAGTCATCCCAGTTAATGTTGTTTCATTGTTATGTTGCTGATCAGTTAGGGAACATGCTCGTTTAAAGTTGCCCAGTGCTCCTTTATAACGTCGTTTGGCAGCTGCCTGCTTTGTCCACTGCTTGCAGGAAGAGCAGCCCGTTGGAGCCAGCTGGTAGGGGCTTGGATCCAGGGTGGACCAGCAGCCCCTTATCAGCTCCCCTAAATTCTCTGGTTTCAGAGTAGCAGCCGTGTTAGTCTGTATTCGCAAAAAGAAAAGGAGGACTTGTGGCACCTTAGAGACTAACCAATTTATTAGAGCATAAGCTTTCGTGAGCTACAGCTCACTTCCTCAATTTCCACGATATGCATCTGAGGAAGTGAGCTGTAGCTCACGAAAGCTTATGCTCTAATAAATTGGTTAGTCTCTAAGGTGCCACAAGTCCTCCTTTTCTTTTTCCTAAATTCTCTGTGTAACAGCTGCTCAGTTCAGCTGCCAGTTCAGCTGTCCTCCAGGCACTGATGTGTGCTGCTCCTGCCCTCTGCCTTGGAGCTGCTCCCCGGAGCCTCCTGCTTGCTGTGCAGGGGGGCAGGAGAGGGGTGCTAATCTCAGGGTGTCCCCTGCCCCCTCCCACTCCTGCCCCCCACTCCTGTACCCCATTTCCACAGAGCAGGGGTGGGGGACATGACAAGGCTCAGGATGGAGGGAGCTTGCTGGCAACAGCTGCTGTCTCAACTTGCTGATCTACTTAAAAAGGAGTGTACTTAGAGTGGGGTCAGTGTACTTAAAGGGGCAATGCGCGTCTCTCTCTCACACACATGGTGTGTGTCTCTGTCTCTCTCTGCCATGCTGTCTCCCCTCCCTCCATTTGTAGTACCTTGTAGCGTGTGAGGCTACATTAACAACAGTATGTTAACCCTTGAGGGGCTCAGCCAAGTGCTAGTTCATCATTTAGCATTAAGGCATCGCCTGGGAAATATCCCACCCTCTGACTCCACCACTTCAACCAAGCTTCACAATCAGCATTGCAGTGTACAGTATTCAACTGTTTGTTTAAAACTTATACTGTGTGTGTATATATATGTTGCAATGATAATATATATATAGTCTTTTGTCTGGCAAAAAAAAATTTCCCTACAACCTAACCCCCCCATTTACACTAATTCTTATGGGGAAATTGGATTCACTTAACATTGTTTCGCTTAAAGTAGCATTTTTCAGGAACATAACTACAACGTTAAGCGAGGAGTTACTGTATTGTTTGGTGGAGGTGTGTGTGACAGAGAGGAACAAAAACACCATGGAAAAATACATGAAAGGCAGCAAGGAAACCCCAGAGACAGCTGAAGAAGCACTTGCAGCATGATCCTGAGAAAAGCTCAGAGCACTTCTGGATAGAGTGCTGACTGGAATGAGGCTTACTACTTTGAGTCTCACAAAGAATTCAGCATCATTAATAACCTAATAGTAGTAGTGAGTTCCACAAGTTATGCATTGCATAGAAAGTTATTTCCTTTTATCACTGTTAGCTATTGGCTTATACTATGTATATGTGTGTATGTATATATAAAATATAGTCTTTTGTCTGGCAAAAAAGAAACTGTCTCCTGTTTTGTTCCTACTGTTATCAAGGAAACATGAGTATATCTACATTCTCTGTAAATAAACAAAACTGCATCAATGAAATGCCTGACTCCAATATCCATTTTTGGTCCCCACTGAAACAACTCTCAAGACCCAAATATTACCTAATCACCTGGATCAAAATACAATGAGCTGTTCACATGCTGTGCAGGCAAATTATCTGCTGTATCACCTAATTTTAGGCAAGCTAATCAGCTATTTGCCCAGATATCATTTGTACTTGCCCTGGGTTTCTAGACAATAAGATAAAAAGGGGACACACTGATTTTCTTAATGGATCCAGAATTTAAACTCAAATTAACAGATTTACAAATTCTCAGAAAATGCATTCTGTACCCAAAAAGTGCAGTCATGATACATTGTATTTTTCATACCTAAGAGGATTAATATCTGCACTAAGTATAAAATGGAACTCAATCTTACCTGAGATGGCATGGCCAGCCCTTCTACAGTTTACCTAATACTTCAGAAAAAAATATTTCTTCTCTGGCCAACAAGGTATGAGAAGTTTTAGACCAAAAGGAGTTTTCAAAGTAAGTCAGAAAGGGGGCAAAGAAAGGGGGATATATGATCAGATTCTGTCCTATTTTACACCCTGTACAATCCCATAACTCCACTCTTCGGCTGAAAGCTCTCTCTCAAATTTGGTAATGCAGTCACGACCATGACTTCATATTATCACTGAGATCTAGCACTTCATTCTATCACTGAGATCTAGCACTTCAGGGTTATATTTTCAAAAAGGGGTTGAACAAAATACATTAACCCTTTTTAAATTAAAGGATGTTAACATATTGGATATTAATGATGATTAATAATCTGAGTATGTCATTTTTTTAGTCTTTAAAATGCAACATTGACCGAGGACTCTAAACAGTTTAACACCTGCCTTTTCCCAATGGGCAGGAATTCTTGCATCATACATGCAATCCAAAGCATCCCTCAGATTTTCACTCATGATGATGGTCCCATCAATGGCAAGTTTGAGATCAGTCAGAGTGCTTCGCACTAAGGTGATAACCCTCTGCATTCTGTCTATCTCCTGTCTCAAGAAGATGTTCATAGGCTGGAATGGTCCCATCTTCTGCAGCCTTTCCTTTACCTGTCAAGAGAAAGCCAAACAAAGTAGATATTCACAGAGAAATCAAGAGAAAGTTCACTTTATGGCAAAGTTAGATACCAATATATGGAAAGATCAAATCGTTTTCATTAGATGGTTATAAGTAAGGGTAATCAGGTAGGTAGGTATTGTCACCCCGACCCAAGCAGTAGCAGATTACAAGGCCCTTGTTGGTCAGCTCTCCATTGGAAGAGACATCAGTGATGTGGAGTCCAGGAATATTCCTGACATAATTTATGTACACTCTACCCACCACCCCTGAACTAGAAAGTATCACGGCAACTTGTAGACAATTCCCTCTTTCAGAGATCTTAGCCTGAATACCAATGCCCGGTTCCCAGGGAGCAACTCTGCACCAAAACCTGACTCTAGTTTGAGAACTTAAGGAAAAGCCCAAACGCCACAAAACTCTACCCTTCTACTCTAATAGTATTGTTGTGGGTTGGCTTAAACCGTGGTAAGGTTTGAGCACAGCTTCTGTCTTTCATTCAGGGTAAACGTAAAGAAGAGGCTGAAACAGTAGCATGAACACCCAACACATAGGTACATAGTAGTGCTAAAGTAGAGAGGAGAGAGAGAAGCTGTCAGGAAGCTAAGTAGACCACAACAGAAGCACTGGTAACATGACCCTGGGAGGCAGCTAAGAGAGGAAGCTTGTCGGACACGCATACTGGCTGGAAAGGCAGATTTGGAACAGTGAGCAAAAGAACTGTCTCCTGATTTTTTCCCCACTGTGTTCAGGGAAAGACAACTCAGTGTATCACCTTTGCAAATAAACAATATTGCATCAAAGAAAATACCTGATTCTGTCACTATTTTCTCTGTCTACGGAGAAATAAGGCGCAGGGCCACAAAGTTTGACCAGCCACTTGGGTCAAAGGAGATCACACTATTAATCTCATATTCTAATAAAAATAAGTTCTGCATCTTTTCATGATAACTTTGTAGAAGCCAAAATGAGAAATCAGCATGAAGAGTGAAAATGTAATTAATTTTTAAAACTTCATTTTATATCCTCTGTGATGGTGGTTATAACATAGTTAAGGAAAATTGTTTTTAAATGAACCTGATAATGACCTTTCAGGGCAGTGTGCACATCCTGATACGAGTCACCTCCTGAGTCCTAATTTCACCTCCCATTGACGAGGCAGCTTTGAGCACAGCTTCTGTCTTTCATTCAGGGTAAATGTAAAGAAGTGGCTGAAACAGTAGCGTGAACACCCAACACATAGGCACATGGTAGTGCTAAAATAGAAGCTGACTGAAGAACAGCAGGAAGCAGGAAGAACAGCAGCTCTGACAGAGATGAGCTCTCCAATGCCCAACAGAGGAAGTGAAGGTGTTATCAGAGGAAGGGGTGCTGCACTTGTCCACACTGTCCCTTTAAACCCTGCTCAGCCTCTCTAGCCTATTGAGCTGATAAGGGTCAAACTTGTGAGATGTCTAGTTTGACATCTCTAGCGTCCTGAGAAAGATTACAAGAGACAAGGCTTTGTAAACTCGCTAGCTCAGCAATTTAACCATTGGGGTCTATGTGGCGACACAGGGCTTTTTAAGGTTACTGGGTAAGTACTCCTCCTACCTTGCTGGGATGAGGGTCAGCCCTCTCTGAGGTTACTGGTTGAGCACCTCTAGCTTTTGGGCTTGTGTGAAAGCTTAAAAATGTGTGAATCCTCAGCCTAAGCACTACAAACTTTCCGGGGGGGATAACAAAAGTCTTGTGAGCTGGTGAGCACAAGTCTTGTGAGCTCAAAAGTACTGCTCTGATTGGATATCAAGTCTCAAGCTTCAGAAAAGTTTCCTATCTCAGCTTGTATGGCTTGCTGAGGTAATAGTGCTCAGGCTTCTGTGAGATCATTAGCTCAGAAATTTCAGTGTGCTGAGCTGATGCCAAGACACAGGCCTGTGGGAGGTCACTGGCTCAGCAGTTCAAATTAGAATGGGTGGCTCCTCATTTCTGGAAGGTTTGTCATCATTGGTGCTAATTATTGTGAGATGACACTTACATCAGACCTGATGGAACACAGCACAAGTAAGATAATGGACAAGGGAATAACTATACTTGAAAAGAGCTGGGCCAAACCCAGCCAATAAGAGCGTGCACACATACACATGTACACTGACTGTGCAGCGTGTGCATCTAGGCACATGCCACTACGGTCCTGTCTGTTCACTCTCCCCTCCTAAATTCTCCATTCTGATTCCCCGGATGCTAGCTAGGGGAGGGTAAGTTAGTGGCAGTGTTTCCTCTGCACAGTGTGAGAAAGTGTCTATTGCAACCATAACTGAAACCAAATTCATCGCAATTGGGCTACTAAGCATAGTTGTTGAGTCAGTAGTTAACTTCCCTGGGTTTGAACCACTGTAGGTAAGATGAAAAGTTCCATGCACACATAAAATATAAATACATATTTCGCTCACTCACACCCACATCCACACCATTGTCAATCCCGTGAGCCATTCACTCCACAGAAACACTATAATGTATGAAAATAAATTACTACACGTATCTGCGGTTTCTATGCTGAACTGCAAGGTAACAAGATTTAGGAATTTTCATTTACAAAGACAGCACAAGTTTTCTCTCACAACGTTACCTAGTTTAGCTGATGAAAACTGCTGATCTCCCTCAGTGTAAATGGAAAATCAACAAGTGGTTTAATTTTTAGCAAATCAATAATGTCCCATCAGTACAATTTTAGCAACTTCACTATGAACATTTACATCCCATTCAGGCTTCCTCAGTGGATATTTTTAAAGCATTTGTCAGTGTAAATGGATTCACAAAAGCTTTTCAAGAAGATTATATGGGACTTTTCTTGGTTTTTTGCACATACATCAGGCAAGACAGAGCAGATGTGATTTCTGACAGGATTTCATAAACTCACTTCAAATGGTGCATAATCATTAGGTAGCTTCTCCAACATATCATCCGCCAATCTAGCTACCACCGCCTCTCTAGTCTCGCCTCGTCCACTGGAACTGTCTTTAGGTTGAATACTGAGGATGGTATCCAACACATCCTTGGCAAGCTTGCTCTGGTAAGTGATATCAGCATTGGGATGCAGCCCAAATACCTCAGGAGTGTCGTAAGCAGGCAGGCTCTAGATGATCAAACACAAAGAATTGTAATTGGAGGTAAAGTTCACAAATACCAGCTGTAAAAAAGCCAGAGGAATAAAAGCAGTTACTATCCTATAAAATAAAAAAAGCTTTATTTTCCTAATTTTGTCATCCTGTGATGCTCAATTAGCAGTCTTCAATGCAAAGAATCCAATGCTTCCTAAAACCTAGTGCAAGCACAAACCCTACTGACTACAACTACTTAGAATGCAACTTCCCCTTATGCCTGAGTAGTCATTTTCCACTTCAGATTCTCCTAACATCTCCTGTGAGGAAGTGCCAAGAGCCTGGACTCCTATTCTCTATTTCTCCTTTGATAATGGTCTCTCTAGACGGTACTTCTCTGAAGGGACTTAAAAGGAAAAATAAAGTGTAGAACTACTGGAACAGCGCGATCACTCCTTCATTAGCAGACATTGAGGCAAGTTTGCCGACAGGAGAAAAATCTGCTTAGACTAAAACTAAAGGAAGATGCTGAAGGGTAGAAAGAACTTGGATGACTGTTTATTAGTATTGTTTTCATTTGGTAAGAGCTTGGTCGTGTACAAACCTGTATGTACTGAAGGTACTGATCCACTGTGGTACATTTGGGTATGCTGTATCCTTTGTAAAAGCAGAAGTCTTGACTGAACATGTTTTCACTGAACCAGACCTTAGCAAATGTGTTCAGCAGTCTTTTGTCATAGTCATCAGTCACTCGGCCTCCATACTGGATCTCACCTACCATGTAGCGAACAGTATTCCAGGAGATGCCCTAAAACAACATGCAAACATTAATTGTGGCTAAACCTCCCTGAATTTCATGCAGAGCTCTGTTGACATCTTTGTGTGTCTGTATACATACAGTATTGTATATAGGCCCAGATCATCTAACCCTCTTGAGGGCAAAAGTCACTTTACACTACCCTTGTGTTCCCCTGCTTGAGGCCAGCTCAATCCTCACGCAATTTACAGCGGCTTAAGTAACAAGGGGCTGTTTTGGCAGCTGGGATACCTGTGTCACAGCTTCACTCCAACCATGCCATTTACAATGGAAGTGGCAATGAGCTTTGCCAGAGAGGCAGCTATGGTTCACTCCACTGTTTTGGATTCTCCCATCCAGAGACATCTTCAGGAGGCTAGGTAAGCCAGCTTTACAGTCCCTTTTTGCTGCCAGAGTGTCACAGGAAGGCCACAGAAACCTGGAATAGCTGGTCAGTCGTAATATGCTTTCTGCTTAGGTCAACTAAACAAAATCCACCACTGTTGCAGTGCAGCAATAATTAGGATTGTTTTTATAGACTCCTAACTCCTCTGATATCCCACTGTATTTGGTTTTTAGGCAGGGGATATATTGGGGCTCAGAAAATTCATCTGCACCTTTAACTTTCACTAAATTAGTACCATCAAATTTCAAATAACATTTTCCTAAATTTGATACTCTCCTCATAGATGCACATGTACAGCTTGCCATCCAACCCATTCCCCAAAATTGGGGCGTGCATGGATACTGCTTTATGTGAAGCACTGACTTATGAAGATAACGTCAAAAAGCAAGTGCTAATGCCATTAAATCAGACATAATTGAACTATATTATTAAAACATTTGTTATAAAACGGAACATTATTCCGAAATACAAAAAACAACTTTTAGCCATTTAACACTATCTCACAGTAGCCTGGATCTCTTATTGCTGCTGCTAAAGTCTGGTCCTTTTTTCTTGAAAACAAAACAAGTCAAGCACGTGCAAAAGGGAAGAGAAAAAGAATAGCAAAATAAAGCAGTTTCTATATTTGGTGTTGACTCTCACTTGCAACCTCAATGCTGGAAAAACACAGGCATCACACTTGGTTTTATCAGCCATTCTGAGACCTGGCAAACTTACACCAGCATCAGGTAAAGCATTGCTTTTAGCTGCCCCTCTGCTCACAGGCTTGCAGCAGTGTTGTAAAATATATAGCTTTGGCCAGCTAAGCCAGACTCTTTTTAGACAGAAGGCAAGAGGAGAGAAATAGGAAAGAGAACAAATAAGGTGGGGAAGGAAAAGGATGCACCAGGAGGGGGTGAAAAAGTCTCACATCCCCAGTGGCGTTTGGGGGTTAGCTGGAGCCAATAGTGTCATCTGAGTCCCTCACTCTGCCTCAGTCTGGTCAGGACATCTCAGGATTAGGATGACAAAGGCCCAAGAGTGTCATGGTGGACTCTGGGGTTCTAGGAGATAAAGTGATATCATGATAATGATAACACTCGCTCCATCCTGTTTGCAAGTCTTTCAGTCAGACATAGTCTCCTAATTTCTTGCTCCCCCAAAGTCTTTCTGAGGATCCCAAAAGGAGAGCAATGTGTGGAATAGCCCTTCCCCTCATTACTTTGTCCACCAATTACATCTATTTTCCAACACACCAATTTTGAGTCATTGATTTCTGGTCCCACACTTTCCTTCTTTAGCAAATACAATCTCACAGACCTTGGGTTATACCAGTAAGCCTTTTGGTTTGGACTAATTCAGTCTGTTTCTCTTGTACACTTTTCCCCCCACACCAACATCTATTGTTATAGGTTATTTTAACATTTTGTGAATTGTTAGTCACTTTCTACAGTTAGGCTTGGAACTGGGACAAGCCTACTAGGCCCCAAATATTGCTGCAGTTTACAGCTCCCCTTTTTTTTGCCTAATTATATATATTTTTGGACTAATAAAAAAGTAGCCACCACAAGCATAAGTAGAAAACATACAGACGCTTAAAAAACGGATTTTAAAAGTTATCCCCCGCTGAGCAGTTGCATTTGTATTTCAACATATGTAGACAAGTGTTTTCAGTGCTGTGGGCACTCAATATATCTAGAGTTAAAGAACAAGTTTTTTATGATCTAGCATTTATGTTTGTATTTCAATTGTTTGGAAGTATCCATAATATTCCAGTTACCCAAACTATTGAATTAAGTACCTTCTTGATGTCCATGTCATCTAAATGATTCTGGATGAACTGCACAGTGGCATTAAAGTCAGCCTCGTTAAACTCATAGGGGATGTTCCAACCTAGTGGTCCAAATTTGCGTCTTTCTTGAACTGTGGAGTGCAGGAAACCAACAGCGTATAATAATGGTTTCCATTGCACCATGTTACTGACATCCAGGAGATCCTGGTTCACACCTGTTGGAAAAAAGTGGACATCACAAGCCATAAGCTACCAGCATTTTAGTTTCAGCATGATCCATTACTAAAATACCTCTGGTGGTGGTACTTAGTTAGCTTTGAATCTCTCCAGAGATGCATTTACTATATCACAAAGCACTCTAGTCTGGAGAAAGTATGCTACCTCTTTTTAGGTAGCACAAGTTAGCATAAAGTTCAGAAATATAAATGCACGTGTTACAGTGCACATCTGGTGCATTTATCGTAACAAGCCCTTTGAGGACAGGAGACACAACTTTTTAGTTCCCAGAAAAGCAATTAAAAATCATCGCTCTGGCATGATAAAAATCAGCATATGGCCTTTCATCATAAAAAGTGAAAGGGTGTTCAATTATTAAATGAGGTGTTAAAAAGCATTTTTAAACAAGACACTGGAGGTTATAGTTTGTGGAAAAAATATTCCTGTTTTTATATCAGATGAGTTCAGACATAACTTCAGCAGCTCTCCAATTTCTCTCAATTTTCTTAACATCTGGCTTCATCTTAGGGCCAAGTTGTGCCCTGGAATCAACATGCACAACTCTTGTTGTTATCAGCTTCAACAGATAAGGTCTGCAGCCAATGTCCAAAATTTCATCCTGATTCTACCAGTAACTGCAACATGATCACATGGTGACATAGGTGGGGCTGGAAGGAAGGGCCTATTTAATTGTGTACCGCTAAAAACTATATTTTATTCCCTGTTGATTTTTTTCACTCACCACCATATGTTCTCTTCAGACCAGCTTTGAGTCCCTGTGGAGGTTCATTGGTGAATTTAATGGACATTTGAAGAAGGGTAATGGGGAACTGTCGGTGAACCTCAGTGGTCATCCACAAGCGGAAGTCCTCATGGACAGTCTCAGTTTCTATAATAGTGTCCATCAGCTCATCCAAAAAGTCAAGTCCTAGGTGGCAGTTCTGAAGAAGTGCCCATCCTCCCTAGTGCGACAGAAGAGAACAAGATGTGATATTCATTTGTGTGGTATTAAAATTTATTTTCAAACTGAAAACACTAAATGATATTTTATTTATCATTAAAATTAGAAATGTATCAAACAATTCTAATTTACAGCATGGTAATCAAACATGTCGAACACCTCATGTGCAGCAAGGTGGGAAGAATTTAAGTAACATATTCCTCCACATTCCAGTTCTAAGCCTGTCAACTCTTCACCAAGTCCTCATCAATTCAAACTAGTGCCTTTTAGAACTTTATATTTTCCCATGTAAAACTCAAGAGCTGGCAGCCAGTTCACATGCTAATTGTACAACTAAGAACATAAGAACGGCCAAACTGGGTCAGACCAAAGGCCCACCTAGCCCAGTATCCTGTCTACCAACAGCAGCCAATGCCAGGTGCCCCAGAGGAATGAACAGAACAGATAATCATCAAGTGATCCATTCCCTGTCGCTCATTCCCTGGCAAACAGAGGCTAGGGACACCATCCCTGCCCATTCTGGCTAATAGCCATTGATGGACTGACAAAGTATTTCCCTTCTGCAAGAAAATGCTAATAATGGCCCATGCAGTATGACAAGAATGGAGAGTTTACCACTTGCAGATGTGTGGGGATGACCCTTTGAGTGTCCTTTTTTATACTCCTCAAAACAAGGCCTACTTAATCCTCCAACATATATCCTTGATTCTCAACTTTGATGGTTATGAGTCTTGACCTGTCCATGATTCAGATCAGTGGAGCCATTGAACCTGCTGTCCTCCATTAAGTAGAAGTTTTGTTTCCTTTTCACTACAATAAAAGTATTCCTGAAGACCACTGGGCTAGAAGTACTAAATCAGTGAGCTCAGAAATACATGCCTTGACATGCTAAAGCTTCTAACCTGGTAACCAGCCCACATATTACAGACGCTATGATAGAGGTATCCTAATGAGCTAGTGACCTGATCAACCCAGCAAGCTGGAGGTGCTAAATAGGGGTTAAAACAAAATAGACTGTATAGGACCACAGCTCCTCCCTCCACACACACCCCTTCTGGATTTGGGAGAGTTATGTTCCCTCTTGTTTTGCCTCTAAAACATCAGGGAAATGAGGCTTCATATTTACTCACCCTTTGCTGACTATGGGTATGGGAGAGGGACGCTGACTCCTTGCAGATACATTTATTTCCCCATTCGCAGTCTCTTCCTTATGACATTTCCCATTACCAGGCTATAATGTCACTTCACTACATAATGATAAATTATCACCAGAAGGTGGCCTCCTAATTTTATGTATTTTACATTGCTGGGAGTAAGGTGGCAGCTATCACTCACTGCTTCCAAATAGAGCACAAAGAGCTGAAAGCCTCTGAGCTGGACTCAGCTGTCCATACATTTAAGAAACAAGTGTCAGTTTAACTCATTGCTCTCCTCTTCAGCTGAAGTAGTAAGATTATAATGATTTCACTGCTACCATAAAATGGATTGCTACTGTGCAAAAAATATATGTATTATTTTCCCCTTTGAATTGCATTGCAGTCCTATTACACATGAGCACTTTCAATTGCTAATTTGTATTAATAAAAACCTTGTTCTCTTTCCTCCCCAGAATGTTTACAGATAATTTCCATTCTATGAGTATTTATATTAAAAAGCATTGCATTAAGTCCAAAGCAGACTGCAAAGAGTTAGAGGGGGTCTCACAAAATGAGGTGACTGGGCAACAAAATGGCAGATACAATTCAACACTGATAAGTGCAAAGTAATGCACGTTGGGAAAAATAATCCCAACTACACATATATAATATAATGACAGATTCTAAATTAGCTGTTGCCATTCAAGAAGATCTCAGACAGTTGTGGATAGTTGTCTGAAAACTACAGCTCAATGTGCAGCAGAGTCAAAAAGGCTAATATAATCATAGGAACCATTAGGAAAGGGATAGAAAATAAGACAGAAAATATGTAGCTACTATATAAATCCATGGTATGCCCACACTTGAATACTGTGTTCGGTTCTGGTCTCCCCATTTCAAAAAGGATATAGTGGAACTGGAAAAAGGTTCGGCAAAGGGCAATACAAGATGATCAAGGGTATGGAACAGCTTCCATATGAGGAGAGATTAAAAAAATTAGGGCTGTTCATCTTAACGAAGAGATGACTAAGAGGGCAGAGGTCTATAAAATCATGAATGGTGTGCAAAGAAGTGCATAGAAAAAGTGTTATTTATCATTTCCCACAATACAAAAACCAGGGACCATCCAATAAAATTAACAGGCAGCAGGTTTAATACAAACATGAGAAGTACTTTTTCACATTACACAAAATTAACCTCGGAACTCATTACCATGGGATGTTTTGATAGCCAAAAGTATAATTGGGTTTAAAAAAAGAACTATATAAATTCATGGAGGATAAATCCATCTATGCTTTTGTGTCCCCCCCCCATTTTTTGAAGCCACAAAAAAGGGGCTTGAAGTAATAAAAATAACTGGTATTATTTTGAAGATGAGTTACAGAGGTTCTAAGCTATTTAGGACAAACTCCATTTCAGTTTTTGAAGCTGTAAGGCAAATATATAAATGGAGAACAAATTAAGACTCTTTCAAACTTATATGCTTATTAGCCAAGATGGTCAGAGATGCAACCCCAACCCAGAGTGGTTGCCAGAAGGAGAAGATGGGGTGGAGCTCTCCCTAACTGCCCTGTTCTGTACATTCTCCCTGAATCTCTGGTATTGGCTACCGTCAGAGACAGAATACTGAGCTATATGGACCACCAGTGTGACCCACTATGGCAGTTCTTATGTTATGTATTATTTGTTTTTTCACAGAAAATCACAAACAGATAATGTGCTCTCTGTAAGAGACATGAAATTTGGAAGTTCTCTCAACGTTTACACGTTGTGTCAATATTTGTCAACAATATAGTAAAATAAATTTAAAAGCATCATATGAAATGCCTCTATACTAGCAGTTAATGATTATTAAGTCAGATCGTGAAGTTGTCATGTCATAATCAGTTATGAAATTCCCATTAGTCACATGCATTTTGATTGACTGGTTTTATATGGTGTGAAGGACCCTTTGGTTTGGATTTTATCACAGACTCTTTTGCCCCAGTCTACCATTGTATGAGGCAGGCATATTGTTTTGGAATTCAAGTTACTTTTATAAAACAATTAGATCTACATGCATCAACACTCCATCAGAACGCTTTGTTTCTATTCAGGGTTATAACACATTGCATGTTGTAACCACGCAGTGACAAAACAACAACAATTCAGGTTTTGCCTTACATGTGCCATGGTCTGCTGTAGAAGTTTACGAGCATGGACTTCTTGTCCCTGACCCATGGAAACATAACGTGTCTCTGTCTTCAGTCTTTTCCCCAGAGCAATGATTGAGTCGGTAGGATCAGAACCCATTGAAAGAAAGCAGATGAGAGGAGTACGTGGATCTGATTCTTCCCAGGTCTTCTCCAAGTCCAAGATGACTCCTTCTGCATATTTTCCCCCCATGGTATCCATGATATACTTCCTGGCCTGCATTAAAAAGTTCAACCACATCTATTATAGTCATTCAAATGTTGCTTTCTATAACCTGAGGCTGCAAGTTATACATAAACTTATCACCAAAATTAACACTACATTTTATCCTATAGAAACAGTATATGTAAGATAGTCAATATATAACCACCATATGCAATGATGTGGCCTATTAACAGTTGACAAGATGAGGTTTCAACATCCTAAAATGCAATCTAGGAAAGGTCAGTTTAGATTTAAAATCAGACTGCCATAGAAGGAAGATATCATGCTTTTGTGCCCCCCACCCCTTTTTAAAGCCACAGTAGTAATCAAAATAACTGGTATTATTTGGAAGATGGAAGATCACAGAGGCTCTAAGCTATTTAGGACAAACTCCATTTCAGTTTTTGAAGCCGTAGGCAAATATATAAATGGAGAACAAATTAAGGCTCTTTCAAACTAGGCTGAAGTGATCTCTGCTCTATCACTTCTCTGGCAGTTGAGTTCTGGATTTACAATAACTACCAGTTTAATGTACAAGAAAAAGGAAAAATAAGTAATGAGTCAGTTCTCAGAGACAAAGGCATTCAGGACTAGAACTGGCTAAACTTCAGTTTCACTAGACATTTTAATATTTTAAAAAACTGGCTTTGTTCTAAAGTATAACAAAACCAAGTTTTTCACAATTTCTCACAAACTGGAAATCCATTTTAGGATTTGGAAACACTAACATATGAGCAAGAACATTGATTAGCACTTCAGAGGAGTCATGACTTGGAAGTCATGGCTTGGTGGTCACGGAAGAGCAGGTGGCTAGTGCTTAAGATCAACTGGCAGCTAGAAAGAAACAAACATGGAAAATTATTTCTTCTGGTTGTAGACATGAGCCAATAAAGAGGGAGGACGAAACCCCTTGAATTATTTAAAAGACAGTGGGTAATTAACTAGATGATCCCTTATTTAGTTTCCACAGTTGAAACTAAAAAGAAGTCACTCATTGAGCACTGGAGAGAAGAAACAAAGTACACATGAAACTAACTGTAAGGAAGCCTCCAAAGACAGACCCTTCAGAAGTGAAAATAATAGGCTTTTGAAAACTGTTACCCTCAAGTAAATTTGTATTTATTCTCTAAATCCAAGTACTGTATGATCATAACAAGATAAGCTAGATTCACCATGAATAGGGCATTTCTGTTTTTGTGAGAGGAATAATCTGTACCAGATTAAGCTCTGGTATTGAAATCAGTCCCCTAACTTCAATAAAATTTGTATCAATCTACTCCAGAACTGAATTTTTACATGTATCAAAAGTCCAGAGAGGATTGCAATGCCAAGAATTAAGTTCTGTGAAACAATATACGCAACTTAACAGTAATAATATCATCCTAGAGTTTAATTCCAGCCTTCCACATCTCAGTATGGATAAAATTTCTACAGTTTCTTGGGTAGGTGAGGCAGTAAATAACTGAAAGGATCCCAAGTGCCAGGCAGAGTACTGAAATTTCCTCAGAGAGAAAGGAAAGTCAGTGGGCAAATTAAAACCTCAGAGAGAAGGAAGAAGGAATCCAAGCAAACAATAATAAAACTGGATGTGCTATGTATGTAGATGGTACAGAAGAAGCAGCCACATCTGAGCAGTTATACAAAATCCAGAGAAGTTAAAGTTAAAGAAGTTTTACCTCAAAAAAAAGGTCTAGCTTCTGAGCAAGCATGTAAGACAGAATATTATTAAGCACATTTGCTTAGTACAGTAAGGAATCTGTAGTCACAGCCTTATCTGTAAGATGTGGTTTACAGCTGATTTTGCATTTCAAGATTGTACATATTGCTTTTCTTGAAAAGCTTTCATCATGGACTAAAATTTAAGAAGCGATATACACATACATATGCACTCAGACGTACAAACTTTTCTTTTATCAGAGAGAGAGAGAGATTATCACTGAGAGATATGTAGGTAACAGAACAAATTTAATGTTAGGCAGAAAACTACTTGTGGGATCCAGTGTAAGTGGGAAAGCTGACCTCGCATTTGATTCTCTGGTAGTGTAGATCAATAACCAGAAAAAATCACATTTAGCAGAACAGCATAACACAAATAGGAGGTTATGAATATGCTATGGACATAAGATATCACTATGATACTCTGCTTAGAATAACCTGTAGGTAGAGGTTAAAAGAAAATCAAGTTTTGAACAGGTCTGTCAACTCACCAACAACGAGCAGGTGAGAGTTGTGTCTTCCCCTGCTCAGTGTCAAACTCGCGGATTCCTCGAGAAACTGACTCACAAGGGCCTGTGCCCACTGGGCTTTGAGAGTGGGTGGGAAGGGGTTGCAGTTTCACCACAATACTCAGTATCATTGATCCAGATACTCACACCGTTGCTCTGTTAATATGAACTCACTCATTCTGGGCCAATGCCACCCTTCTTTGCAGCACCCACAGGATGGAGTGTGGCCCGGGGGAAAAGGGTCTAACCAGAGTTGGGTTTTTTTGCTGTAGCATTTCCAGGATATCCAAATATTTACATATTTTTCACTTGAAGCATATAATTTCTGTATTTCTCTTCTCATTTTCCATGGAAACATTTGGACAAAAACTACTTATCTGGTGCATTTCTGTACAGTGTGAAATGAGGATGTGCTCAAACCAAATATCAAAAAGAAAAAGAAAAAAAAAGGTTTTAAATGATCTGATTCTCATGTAGTTTAACTCAATAGCATGAAGGAGAGACAGGGCAGAACGTAAGAACATATAAAGTCAAATAAGCAGAATGGTGTTTAAATAACGTTTTTCAAAGTTTTGGAAGAGATTTCAGCTAAACTTTAAGGTAGCGATGAAATTGCAGCTAGGATTTCTGTTACCATATTAATGAGGCCGGCAAGCAAATTTCTATTTCACTGACAAGGCAATGTGAACTGAGCACAGTAACTCCTGAGTTTAGGTTTAGACTCTATGGCAGTCAATTTTTCCATCTGAAAAGAGGGATCATCACACAAAGGGATCACCCCCGTGATAGCTGTATGAATTAGTATAAATCTGTAAAGCACTTTGAAAAACTCCCAAGTGCTGTTTAAGGAACAAGGATTATTAGAAGATAATTTTAGTGCTATGTATGTAAAGTTTTACTCTGATGCTATATTATATATTTGATAAAATATATTCAAATTTAATTAAGCAATTCCTACAGGAAGTTATTACATCTGGAGGAGCAGACAAAAATATGCCTACGGGTTAATGTACCTGAGCTATGGTTCTATCAGGACACCAGGATCTAATAAGGAGGAGACGTCTGAAGCAGTCCAGAGATTGATCATAGCCACTGGGAACAAGTTCTTCCTCTGGATTCTCCTTATCAAACCAGAGTTTCCATTGTTTCTCTGTTCTTGAAATCTGTACACATAAGGTAGAGAACCGCATTTCACAATATAGAAGGAGTCACACTGTAACACACAAACTCCAAAACTTTCCATGAAGGTCAGACATTAGAGGCATATCCATGTTTATTTATTAATCTTTGTTTTTATAGGGTTACTGTGGATATTAGAGGAAACAAATTTTTAGACTGAGTACAAAAAAAGAGGACTATGCATTGATGCCCTCAACCAAACTACTGTACCAAATATTCACCAGAAAGAGTTTGGAAGGGCAGTAAAAACAGAGCACTCTAAGAATGCAGGAAAGCTTGCACTCCCATGGGAACAGAGTTAAGGTTGTGTTATGTAGTGGAGGAGAGTTGGGAAAATGTTAAGGGGCGTATGTGTTTGTGGATGGAGGACAGAAAATATGTATTACTAAGTGGCCTCTCTTCATTTACTTGCTTTCCTGAGTTCTTTCGTGGGCATATTGTGTGTAATAGCCTTAATTGTTTCATAGCCTAATTTTGTATATTAATTTCATTCCATTCTTCACAGATGACTATGGACATGGTCAAATACTTAATGAGCATCAGTTGCTCGGTGGCTCTGAATTTATTGGACTCTTTGGAGAAACTGTTACTTACTTGGTCCAAAACATCTGAGAATTGTCTAAGCTTACTGAGTTCCACCAGGTTCAGCCAAGTCATATCCAGGATCCATTTAGATGGCTTAGGAGGACAAGCTTTAAGGTCCAGAGAAGCGCCACCTGTGAGGGGTAAGGCTATAATTAGAACCTGTTTAAAAAATAGAGTGTTCCAGAAAAGCAATATTTTGGAAAAACTCATCTAAATATTGAGACCACATTCCATGCACTTCTCATAGAATCATAGAATATCAGGGTTGGAAGGGACCTCAGGAGGTCATCTAGTCCAACCCCCTGCTCAAAGCAGGACCAATCCCCAGTTTTTGCCCCGATCCCTAAATGGCCCCCTCAAGGATTGAACTCACAACCCTGGGTTTAGCAAGCCAATGCTCAAACCACTGAGCTATCCCTTCCCCCACTACTACTTCTGTAGTAGATGAAAGCTCTAAAAATTTTCAAAAGGTCTGTTCTCAATTTAATTTTAATCAGAAAAACTTTAAATTTGTATGAACAAACTTTGAGAATTGAAAACATGAGGCATTTCAACCAAATCTAGTTTTTTTTACACACACACACACACACACACACACACACACACACACACGAAAAAAAGATTTTTGAACATGCAAGAGCCCTGTCAAAATTGAAATCTAGTTTCATTGAAGTGACAAATCTTAGTTTACACAAGATATTTTTTAAAAAAAAAGCTGGCCTTTTAATTTTTACTTTTTTGTGTGTGTAAAATGAATACAGAAAAAACTAAATTATTCAAAGCTCAATTATCCAAAGGTCATTTATCTCCCCTGAAGTTCACTTCAAGCTAGATTAGGATGGAGGAGGAAGATCTACCTGAATCACTGACTTCTTGAAGAGAAATGGGCAAGGAGAAGCTATGTTGTGTATAAAAACTTTTGCACCAACTTCGGTTAGTCAACACTGGAGAAGCCAAGTATCAACTGTAGTCTTGTAATGAGTACATTTACCACACATCTTGGACCACCTCATTTCGTCTCTGCTTACTAGTTTGCCTCCTGAAGACTTTTTCTAACACTCCTGTGTCTTGAGCAGCCTCAAACAAACTGCCATTCCTTGAAGCCAACCTTCAGTTCCCTTCAAAAGTCAGCCCTGCCTGAGGGGCAAGATTCAGCATGAACAAAGAAACAAGTTTTCCTTTTAAACCATAAGAGTGTTGTCTGTGAAGTCTACTACCTTAATGGGCTAGAAACAGGACCAGTATCCCCTGGGAAAGGGGGCAGGGAATGATGCTTAGATTCCCAATGGGGGCACATGGCAATTGCATGAGGTTACGTCACTAAAGTCATAACATTTTTTTGTACAGAAAAGCTTTTTAGGTTATTAAGAATTGTTTTACATTATTTTCAGTTTCACTTCCCCTGTGAACCCTCTGCATTTACTAAAAAGCCAAGGGTCCTTTAGTGTCCACGTCTCTTTTTTCAAATTCTTTGACCAAAAAACACATGCATGCTGGATAGTACTTGGACTACCTACTGCAAAGTCATCTTGAATCCTGCTATAATGAGTTTGCTCTTTCACCTTTTATCACCTCTTTAATTCCCAACACCTACATTATTGAAGTTCAATATTATTCCCATAAATTATCAGTACAATATGATAATGAGTCATTAAACGGGATGTTTAGTGTGCATTCTTTAATTCCTCTGATTTTTCAGAAACAGTAACATCTGACAGGTGGAAAAACTGTACCTATAAAAGAATGACTCATAGATATTGCACAATAATGTATTTGCACACTTTCTATTTATACAGATTTTCTGACCTTTAATAAGTGTCAGGAACTCTTCATGCTTCACTCTGTTTCTCTGCATGTCTATTTTCAAGGTAAGCAGCAAGGTGAACAGGAATTTGTGCTCCTCATAAAGTCCCCTGGCAGCATACTTATATACTTCATAGGTCATATGCTCAATTATATTAGCAATTCTCTTACTCGTAATTGGGCTCTTGACAGACCTGTTCAAAAGGAAAATGTAGTTCAGCACCTTTATGGTTTAAGTTTATAGAAAGGATTTTCTGGAAAGGAGTAGGGCAAGTATGCAGGAAGTTCTAGTTCACCATCCTGAACATTTCAAAAATGAATAGGTCACCAAGATATATTACCAGACAGCAGAATACTAAAACAGACCCTAAAACTGAAGCAACTTATCAGAGTCCTTACCACTGACTAGATCTATTTGCATTGGAAAGAATGGTCTCATAGTGGACTAAAAACCTGCTCATACCAAAATCAACAGACAAAGCTTAAGAAGTATTGGTAAGCAAGTTCTTTTCCGAGTTCTCTGCTTCCACATGTGATAGCATAATGAAATAGAAGCAGGAAAGCCCCATTTTCGGAGGAACACTAATTCAGTTTACAACAGTCCTTTTCAAGGGGACAACAGTCAGCTGATCTTTCAATAATGTTAGTTACCTGGCTAGAGAAAGGTCAAAGAGTCCCAGAAACTGTCGAAGAGAAGTCTGATACATCACATTGACCATACTCATCTCAGTTATAAGGAAATATAGAATGCTCCCTCTTGTTGCAACTGAAAGATGAAGAGAAAGGCTGTGCTTAAAGCAGAAAATGCAAAACAAAACAAAAATGCAGATCTCTAAACTGAGTGCATCAAGTATAACAATGTTAATGATGACAACTAACAAACTTGTAGTTGCTATATCATTAACCATTCATACGTGGTCTAGTGTTAATTCTAGTCTCATTTACAGGTCAGTAAATAATTAAAAGCGTGTTTTCTATAACTAGTACATCTGATGCAACACCCAGTTTCCCCATATGAGTACACTCAGAGGGTACCTAAATGCTGCATTCGGATACTCAGATCAGCACTTAAATGTACAAAATCTTGTTGGTTGTGCTTAAGCGCCAACTGAGTTTCCAAATGCACATCTTAGATATCCTATCATACCAGCCATAAGAGAACCAGGCCAACTACATTGTAACTCATTTTACTCTAACCAGGCATTCAGCAGCCAGGGCTTTCCAACATTCTGAAGGAGTATTGCTATTTGTCATGACCAGGACGTGAGCAGGCTAAGCTAGCGGTCGGAACAGGAGTCAGGTTACCAGGAGATCAGGAATGGGCACCAGGTTACAGACAGCAATCGAATAGCAAAGTCGAGGAGAAACCAGGGTCTGAAGCCACGTCTAGGGTCTATTCTAGTGCAAGTGGGGTCTGGAGCAGAAGCAGGCAGGCAGTCTGTGTTGTTCCTCATCAGATTCCCTTTATGGCTTCCTGGTTTATATACTGGCCAGCCACTGGTGTGTGAGTGACTGCCCCACAGGCCCTGCTGGGTGGTACTTCCTGTCTAATCTAGCTTTACAGGGTCCTCCCACGGATGCCCAGCCTAAACCTCCAGTGGTGATACGGAGGCATCAGCCACACCCCTATAGTCCCAGGTTCTAACCCTGCATGTTCTTACACTATGTAACAAATACCATTTCACGAATCTCTCAAAATGCAGAGAAGTCCCAACTGAACACTACCTGGAACTTTTCATTCCAGAAATAACTAATCCAAAAGTAAAGCACAGAATACAAAATGTATAAAATATGTAAGGACCTTGCCATTGTTCCAGAGGAGGTCTCTTGACTTCAGTGATCAAATTCTAAAATTGCTAAGATTTATAATAAATTAATGCATTCTGTTAAAAACACCACAATGTATCTGTGTCCCCTTGTTACTGCAGTCTTCTACATAAGGATAATGTGTAATCACGTTCCATTTTTAACTATTGAGCTAATTTAGGAGCAAAGTATCAAGAATGAATGAAGCATTTACAATACTACAGTAGTGCCCAAATAAAAGCTCAACACATTAAGACTAAGGGATGTTAGGATGCTACAGACAAGTATATGCTCTTTCCTCAACACTAATCAGGTTGGCAGCCTACAAAATGCCAAAATTTTGTGGGTTGGAAGGTAGTATAAAACTGGGCTGTCTCTTCCCAGGTCACTTTTTGGATCTGCACCCACAGTGTATATAGGCACAGAAGTTAGCCTTATAACTGATTTTTCATTGGGAATTGGTAAGAGTTCAGCATGTGATTAACACAGCATAAATTGATATATTTTTCCACAACAGATCAATATGCTATTTGTCTTATCCATTTCATTTACAGGGAAACACAGTTCCCCTGTTATTTGTATAATCCCTTTTTTCTTCATGCTCTCATCCTCATTTCTCCCACTCTAGCATTGCTCTTTTCTCACTTGCTTGTCACATTTGTCTTTCATTATCAGGGATTCCAGCTCACCGGGTCTGTACTCCTCACGGGCTGAGTTGATCTGTATTTCAGTCTCAGCAGAAATCTGCAGTTTTTGTGTCACTTCCTCAGCAGTCTTCTTGGTGTTACTCAATACAGTGATCAGACTCTCATCCTCCACCAGAGACCCCTGTGTGCTTGTCAGTCGATAGAGCAGGTTATCCTCTAGCTCTTTCATCCTTCTCTTGTTGGCAGTCACATCTTCCATGAGATCAGTTCTCTCTTTTTCTAGCTCCTGTTACAGTGAAAAGCAATTCTCGAGATCAGCCCATGTTTACCAAGAGTAAATTATTGTTCTAACTACCAATGATACAGAGTGCTCTCACTGAAACGAGTTTAAATCTGGAGTAGCTTGACTGGAATTACTTCAGATTTATATTTAGTCTCCCTGAGAACAAATTTGTCCCAATATCTTCCCCCTGTTTTTTTTTAAAAAGTGTGTTACCTAGCACTTTAAACAAGTTTATACTGTTAATAGAAATATGCATGAGATTCACCATTCTATAACCAGAAAGACTTCAGTTAGTCACATCCCAAGAATATTCAAGTTAAATCCACTTACAAACTCTATCGACATTCTTTTAATAGTAGGGCCCAATGGTAAAACTAGCTACCGCAAGACAATGAATTGTATATACATATCACCGCTGTAGGATGTGGCCAAGAACAAAATCAGTGGATAACAGAGGATAATAGAAAATATCTTACCCGTAATCAACATTTCTCCAATAGACATCTCAATCTAGCCTGTTGTGTTCTAACTTAGATCTATTTGTATAGGCACAAGCTGCAACACATCCACAAATACTAGAATCCCATAATTCCTCAGGCACTAATCCAAGTGGGTTCATGCTGCTTGTTGGCATCCCACCCAGAAATATCTAAGCACTGAAACTACTTAATTGGGTAAGAGGTGGCACCTGGTTAGAATTAAAAGTTTGCAAAGAGAGTTTTGCTCTCGGTTTGTTTCAAGTAAGAGACTTTCCAGACAAAAGTGACAAAAACCAGGACAGTCTTCAATAAAGCTATGATTCAGGAAGGTACTTTGACATATACTTCACTAAGTGTGTGTAATCCCATAATCTGGAAGAACCACATTCCCAGATCTAATGAACCTTTCTGCAACTTTTGGGCCACCTTGATACAAAGACCTCTCATACCCAGACTGATTCCTCCCTAACAAACTTGTGGCCGCAGAGAGGCTGGCAAGAGATTCTACAGTACCAGAGGTAATACTGAGCTATTGTTTGGAAGCCAAATTTATTCCCAAGCATAAAGGAAAATTCTAATTATTTTAGCATTCCTTGCATCTTACTTATTGATATTAAGGTACTCCAGCTTTACTAGACATATCTGTATATTACCTTCATATAATGCTCAGATATACTGGAGTGCATTAATTTGGGAGATGACTGTTTAGTGATACATTTTCTTCGCTGGGTGACGAAAATGCTTTTGCTTGAAACTTTGGAAGCAGTCTCTATGCTAAAGTAGTTTAATGCAAATTGCCCTTCACTTCTGCAGATTTGAGTTCAAGAGCCTCTATGCCACAGGTGAAATAGAAAAGGTTGTGTCCCTACACCCATCAGTAACAACCTACATAGGAAATGATGTAGCTGCCAATCAAGCAGAGTCTGTAGTCTCTTCGCAGTGAAAGCCTGGGAGTGGAATAGTACGGGGCATTGTAAATGAGGCCTGCCGTGCATTGGCAAAGGTAGGTGGAAAAGCTCACATAATAGAAATGGGCATAATGCAGGCAGCTGCTAACCAGTCCCATCATTCTCTCCCTTTCATCATGTAAAATTTCCCCTTTCTAAAACAGGAGGATTTTCAATTAGCATTACTTCTTTGAGATGTGGCAGCTGAAGCAGAAGATGCTCCGTTGTTATCTTTGTCTGCTTCCATCTGTTCCCAAGATACATATGAAACCATTTTAAGCAGTTTTTTCCCCAAACTCATTTACCCACTTCAAAGAAATATCAACTTGCAGAAAAATTATTAGAAACAATACAAAATGTGATACTTAAGTTACGTTATCCAGCTTTCTTTACATTCACTTAGGCTTACAAGGAAACTTATACCACTTAACTGCTAGCATATAATCAGGGTAATAATTAGAACCCCAAGGTCAAATATACATTTGGGTATATTCCTGTATTTTCCTGTATATTCATTCCTGTATTGTTTCAGCCAGGAGGAATTAGAATAATTTCTTGTCTGTTTTAGGTTTCTCCCTTCTACCCATACTATGATTAACTAGAAAATTGCAGCCAGTCCTTCTTTCCAAACATCGGGCATAGCAGAAAGTGTTAGGGTTGTGGTTGCAGAATAATACAAACATCACCTCATCAAGGGGAGGCAACCAAAGCACAGGACCATTTTCAGGAGAGGGCTTGCTGGACAAGAGGTAAAGAAGCTGAAATTCCTTTCACTTAAGTCATTCAATGCCAAATGTGACAGGAGGAGAGCAGGTAGAAATCTATGAAGCATTGCATGAATTATTCAGGTCTGATGAAGAAGGTGTAGTTAAAAAGATAGAACATTTTAAGGATGGTAATGGTCTGTTAAATGTAATAGTTAATACTGCTGAGAAATCAAATTGATCCCAACTAAATTTAAATGTGTTGCGAGTCTGATTTAAGGAGTTAAAGCCTTAAGAACAACTATGGTTTCCTTAGAAAAACTGCTGAGAACAAGTGCAATCTGAAAATACAAAATGTAATTCACACTAAAGCAGCAGTTATGAAATGTCTTTGGACCCTAAGTAGCAGGCAATCTGTTGAGCATCAAAACAGGGAACATATTTGTTCCAAAATAAAAAGTTCATTTCTGAAACAAATGGATGAATTGTTTTTCATTTGGCTAATTTTCATCCAAGATGTAAATGGTGCAGAAACATGCTAACTTTACATTTTAATTGACTCTACTTGGATATTTGTTTCACAGGTAACTCCAGTAAACTCAAGTGTAATAACTAGTGTTTCAAATCTAGCAGTGTAGGCTCAACTCTTGAAGGCACTCCCAACGATCCCACTGATGCTGAACACCGTCAGATCCCACTGGCTTAATCAGACATGAGCATGCTAAGTATCTTACAAGATTTAGGCCCTAAGTGATTTGGAAATATAAACTAAGTAAAGAATTGTATTGCATTTGGCCCTTTAAAAATGTAAATGCTTCACAGTTCAAATTTGTGTGTCCTTGCATGATAAATAAAATGATAAATAATAAAATAAAATAAATAATAAAACAGGAGATAGGGATGAGAATATAAAAAGATGGCCATAGAAATTATTGTTGCTGAAGAATATCTCTCCACACTTGCCCTTTGACTAGTAATTTCGCCTTTGTTAGATATTATTCTATGGCTCTGTTGAGGGGTTGTTGGTTTTTTTGAGAACATACTATAGAAATAGAAACTTGATCTTACATTTAAACAGACAACTTTATGTCATGAA
The DNA here is from genome assembly GCF_965140295.1 of Lepidochelys olivacea. Lineage (NCBI taxonomy): Eukaryota > Metazoa > Chordata > Testudines > Cheloniidae > Lepidochelys > Lepidochelys olivacea. Next base: position 139,167,109 of record NC_140412.1, on the reverse strand, counting down.
CCAGAAAACATTATGATACATTCATGAAAAACATAACCCATTGTAAGCCCCAAACCTTAGGGTTGGACTGGCTTTAGGCAGGGAGGATTGATATACTTGAACCTACTGCAGCTTTGAAGTCTTAGAAAGTACGCTTGGCTTAAAGTAGTGAGTTTGGCTTATTTTATACCAACTTCTCCATCAGAAAAAGAGAAAGATTGTTCTGTGATGTGCTGTGAAGTTTTCCCAAGAGGCCACAACCCATCTCTAAATTTATACACGTTAACTTAAGCTCATGCAAGTAAAATGTTGAAAGCAGGAACATGCAGCCACTGCCACTGGAGAAAAGGTAAAGTGCAAAACAAAACACAGCTGCCTAGGCAGGATAGGAAAGCTCAAGGGTTAGAAGGCTTTGAAGGGTCAAGTTCCTAGCACATCTTTAACTGAGCATGCACACGCAGAGTTTGTGTCCTAATTTGCCTCCTTCCTGAAGCTTTGTTTGAAGGTTAACAGACAAAAATATTAGAGAGCGAGAATGCTTCCTCCCTTAGCTTGACTGTTCTTATGATTTCTCTCAAAGACCTCCTTTACATCCCAGTTGGAGTCAGTTGCAACCACTTTGCAACATAGCTCACCAGTTCAGTACCCAAGAATCTTACTGAAGGGTTCGCACTTCCAAGCCTAGGTTGACTAAAGAGATCCCTGCATTTCTATACAAAGTGTCACACTCTCAGCGTGTCACAGAGTCCCTCATCCATTCCTGCCATACTCCATACAGCAGGCAGCACCCTGGTCTGTATTCGTGCAGGCTATAACCTAGCTTGTAGAGGCAGTTCTCCTAGCAACTTTGACTCAGCAGTGAATGCCCTCATGCTGAACTTCTGCAGTGGGAGGCAAAGTGAGACCACCATTCCCTTACCCAAGACAATCATAGCCAAGGATCTGCTGGTCAGCTCCCACATACAATCAACACAAGGACCTCCAAATCCCTTCTTTGGCCAAGAATTGGCAGCAGGGAATGAGAACTCCAGACCTGACAACAAAATAAACTACTTTCTAAATAGACTATTTTTAAAAAAATAGGGTACGACTGTAAAAGGTTCCAGTATCTGAACACTGAAGCCTGATCTTACAAGATGCTGAAGTACATAAATCTCCGTACTGGCCGTAGAAGGAGCACTCACATTGTAGCCCCGGTCAGACTCTCTGAATCTGCAAATCCTGCTGAACACCTACCACTACAATATAACCAAATAATATGTCTGTGCCTGCAGACTGATGTAGCCGTCAGCACAACTGACCAACTGTTTCTGAAGGTCATTGGAGTTGTTAGTGTCATTCAAAAGGTAATAGAATCATAGAACTGGAAGGGACCTCAAGAGGTCATCTAGTCCAGTCCCCTGCACTCAAGGCAGGACTAAGTATTATCTAGACCATTTCTGACAGGTGTTTATCCAATGATGGAGATTCCACCACATCCCTAGGCAATTTATTCCAGTGCTTAACCACTCTGACAGTTGAAACTTTTTCCTAATGTCCAACCTAAACCGCCCTTGCTGCAATTTAAGCCCATTGCCTCTTGTCCTAGCCTCAGAGGTTAAGAACAACAATTTTTCTCCCTCCTCCTTGTAACAACCTTTTATGTACTTGAAAACTGTTATCATGTCCCCTCTCAGTCTTCTCTTCTCCAGACTAAACAAACCCAATTTTTTTTCAATATTCCCTCATAGGTCATGTTTTCTAAACCCTTAATCATTTTTGTTGCTCTTCTCAGGACTTTCTCCAATTTGTCCCCATCTTTCCTGAAATGTGGCACCCAGAACTGGACACAATACTCCAGCTGAGGCCTAATCAGCCCAGAGCAGAGCGGAAGAATTACTTCTCGTGTCTTGCTTACAATACTCCTGCTAATACATCCCAGAATTATGTTTAATTTTTTTGGCAACAGCATTACACTGTTGACTCATATTTAGCTTGTGATCCACTATGACCCCCAGATCCCTTCCGCAGTACTCCTTCCTAGGCAGTCATTTCCCATTTTGTACATGCGCAACTGATTGTTCCTTCCTAAGTGGAGTACTTTGCATTTGTCCTTATTGAATTTCATCCTATTTACTTCAGACCATTTCTCCAGTTTGTCCAGATCATTTTGAATTTTAATCCTATCCTCCAAAGCACTTGCAACCCCTCCCAGCTTGGTATCATCTGCAAACTTTATAAGTGTACTGTCTATGCCATTATCTAAAACATTGATGAAGATATTGAACAGAACCAGACCAGAACCAATCCCTGTGGGACCCCACTCATTATGTCCTTCCAGCATGACTGTGAACCACTGATAACTACTCTAGGAACGATTTTCCAACCAGTTATGCACCCGCCTTATAGTAGCTCGATCTAGGTTCTATTTCCTTAGTTTGTTTATGAGAAGATCATGCAAGACAGTGTCAAAAGCCTTACTAAAGTCAAGATATACCACATCTACCACTATCCCCCTATCCACAAGTGTCAAGGTTCCTCCCCCACTCTGAACTCTAGGGTACAGATGTGGGGACCTGCATGAAAACCTCCTAAGCTTACTTTCACCAGCTTAGGTTAAAACTTCCTGAAGGTACAAATTAATTTTATCCTTTGCCCCTGGATCTCCACTGCCACCACCGAACTTGAACTGGGTTTACTGGGAAACGTAGTTTGGACACGTCTTTCCCCCCAAAATCCTCCCAACCCTTGCACCCCACTTCCTGGGAAAGGTTTGGTAAAAATCCTCACCAATTTGCATAGGTGACCACAGACCCAAACCCTTGGATCTGAGAACAATGAAAAAGCATTCAGTTTTCTTACAAGAAGACTTTTAATAGAAGTAAAGGAATCATCTCTGTAAAATCAGGATGGTAGATACCTTACAGGGTAATTAGATTCAAAACATAGAGAATCCCTCTACGCAAAACCTTAAGCTACAAAAAAGACACACAGACAGAAATAGTCATTCTATTCAGCACAGTTCTTTTCTCAGCCATTTAAAGAAATCATAATCTAACACATACCTAGCTAGATTACTTACTAAAAGTTCTAAGACTCCATTCCTGGGCTATCCCCGGCAAAAGCAGCATACCAACAGACGCAGACCCTTTGTTTCTCTCCCTCCTCCCAGCTTTTGAAAGTATCTTGTCTCCTCATTGGTCATTTTGGTCAGGTGCCAGCGAGGTTACCTTTAGCTTCTTAACCCTTTACAGGTGAGAGGATTTTTCCTCTGGCCAGGAGGGATTTTAAAGGGGTTTACCCTTCCCTGTATATTTATGACAACAAGGATGAAAGATCACCACCTTCTATGATTTATAAGATCTCTATTAGAGAACCAACATCTTTATGTTGAACAATACAAGAAGGGGACCTGATGATGGTAATAGAAAAATGGCCTTCCAGAAGGGAGCATACTCTTGCCAATACGCCTCATCTGCATGAATGATCAACTGATTCATGTTGGCACAAGAAGTTTCATCTATGCTGATGATCTATGCCCAGATCAAAACTATGCTAACAACAATACTGTCTGCACTTTCAGTCTATTACACCAAGAACCAATTGCATACCAACCAAGCCAAAATGCAAATGAGGCCTGTTCCATCTTTGGTATCATGAGATCAATAGACAACTTCATCTGTAATGGGGTACCATTTGCCCACTGCTGGAATCCCTGTCTATCTTTGAGTAGCGCTAGACCGCATTCTCTCCTTCAAGGCACACATGGAGAAGACATAAGGCAAAGTTAACACCCAGAATGACATACTCCGGAAGCTTTCAAATTCAAAATGGGGAACCAACCCAGCAACATTAAGAGCCACCACACTTACACTTGTTTATTCGATGGTTGAATATGCATGTCCTGTGTGGAAAAGATCAGCTCACACAAAGAAGCTGAACCCTATATTAAATGACAGCTGCTGCTACATTACAGGATGTCTAAAACCAACAAATATGAACAGCTTTTATATTCTTGCTAAAATCAGTCCACCAGATAGCAGGAGAGCTTTCACAAGGAAAACAGAAAAACTGCCAGATAAGGGGCATTAGATGGGGAAGTCTCTGAGTTACCACAGATAATTCTTTCCAAGGTATCTGCCTGGTGGGTCTTGCCCACATGCTTGGGTCTAACCGATCACCATATTTGGGGTCAGGAAGGAATTTTCCTCTGGGTGAGATTGGCAGAGACCCTGGTGCGAGGGGTTCCTCTTCCTCTGCAGTTTGGGGCATGGATCACTTACAGGGTTTAAATTAGAGTAAATGGTCAATTCTCTTTAACTTAAAGTCTTTAAATCATAATTTGAGGGCTTCAGTAACTCAGCCAGTGGTTAGAGATCTATTTTTAAATTGCTTCCAAACAAAAGTTGACAGGACAAAAGTCCATATGTGGATGTGCGGCTATTCCAGTGACCCAGATTCATGTGACTGCGGTGAAACAAACCATGGAACATTGTTGGTCTACTGGCTCCTGGAGGAACCGTACACCATGGAAGATCTCACCAGGGCTACAGACCAGGACATATTATGAAAAACCTATGGTTGTGGTGGAATGACAGAGGAAAACCTAAATCTCTGTGGGAAGTGATGGCAGTCAGAACTTCAAACCAGCAAAGCAAAACATTGTCCTTTAATTACTGCTACTGATTTAAAGGGATTCTCTGACCTTAAAAGACCATATTTTGAATGGAAAACTTTATTTACCATATGTTGGAATCCAAAGTAGTATATTTTGCACTCACACAAAAACGATAGAAAATGTGCATGTTTGAGAAAGACAGACTAGAAGACCTCTATCAGTGGGTAAAGGGAAGACCAAGCAAAAAAAGTCAAGAAAGCTTTTGCAGGATCATACCAACTTTGTTGTATGATTGTGCTTATTTTTAAGAGCTCTCTGAACATGGCTGTACCCAAGGTTGTTCATAGAGAACTGAAAAGCAGTAACCCTGTATTATGAGAGAACGGAATAATCAATTTAACTCAAGTGAAACTTGCCCTCAACACACGCACACATGTCTGTACATTCTAAACCGAATAGAAATACAGTGGAATTATTTTCCTCCTACCTGTTTCTCTGTGAGAATGACTCTCCCTAGGAGTTGATCTTCTAGACCTTTCATAGTCACAGTAAAGTCAATAATGGATGTGCGAGCACTAATTTCAGGGGTATATGCCGGATTTGGGAGCTTGGTGGTGATGTAAATTCTGAAGCCATTCATGACATCCACTTCTTTATCACCAACTTTTACCTTATTGCAAAACACAATGAGATATTATGAAACAGACAGATGAACTGAAAAGCACTGATAGTAAGGGTCACATTCTTACAACATAGTTCAGAATGTACAAGTTAAATTTTTCTGCTACTGCATTTTGGAAAGATCTAACTAAAAAGCCAATTCTATATTAAAAAATTGTGCAAAGAAAATATCCATGCAGTGCCTCAAGCTACTCGTTCAGAAACTTGTCTGATTCTGTAATTTCTGCACAATTATACATGCAATAATTAATTTACAAGACAGCACAATGGGGTTTTAAATAGGATTCTAATGCTTATAATCCCATTTAAGACTAACAGAAGAAGAAAATGCAAGGTTTAAATATCTTGGTTATCCACAAATCCAAACATAAGGCTATCATAGCTGTAGAGAATTAGCATTATTTTAATATTTGAATGCACTCCCTTACAGTTATATTTTCTTCTTTTACCTTATAGGAAGAACCAGTTTTGATGAAGTTTTTCTCCAAAACATTATCCAATGCTGGATCAAGCTCTTCCCCAACATCTTCAACCAGTAGTGGCCTTCCAAGAGAAAGGCTGTCCTCTAAGTGGTTTCTGAAATACTTGTGATTCAGAGACGTGATCTAGAAATATGACATATAGCCAGTATATTACGCCACACTCTGTTATGAGAGCACTGGTAAAACAAAATGTTTTTGGTATGTTTACTATGGTTATAGGTTTCAAAGTGGTAGCCGTGTTAGTCTGTATCAGCAAAAAGAACGAGAAGTACTTGTGGCACCTTAGAGACGAACAAATTTATTTGAGCATAAGCTTTCATGGGCTAAAGCCCACTTCTTCATATGCATGCAGTGGAAAATACAGTAGGAAGATATACAGATATAGATATATATACACACAGAGAACATGAAAAAATGGAGGTTGCCATACCAACGCTAATGAGAGTAATCGATTAAGGTGGGCTCTTATCAGCAGGAGAAAAAAAACTTTTGTAGTGATAATCAGGATGGCCCATTTCAAAAGTTGACAAGAAGGTGTGAGTAACAATAGGGGGAAATTAGCATGGGGAAATTGTTTTTAGTTTGTGTAACGACTCATCCACTCCCACTCTTTATTCAACCCTAATTTAATGGTGTTGTTGGCTCGTTGCCAACACTGTCCACATATCTATTCAAGGGACACGATCATAGGACCTAATCACATCAGCCACACTATAAGAGGCTCGTTCACCTGCACATCTACCTATGTGATATATGCCACCATGTACCAGCAATGCCCCTCTGTCATGTACATTTCATAATGTACCAATTCATAAACTTGGTCTAAAAGTTCACAAACATGATTCATCATCTTGGTACTCCAGTTTTGAACTGGTTTAATTCCACTAGAGTAAAAGTGGGATACAGCGGTGGTGAACCCAACCTAAATTTAACTTTTTCCTGTGTAAAATGTTTTGCATAGTGCAAATCATGCATCAGCTTTGCTTTTTAAGCTTAAAACTCAGCTGCTTTTCTCACCCCAACAATACAAGACCAATAAGATGATAAATCATCACAGTCTAGTTTGTTTGCTCTTGCCTAATTCAAATCCACTAATACTTCATTAATATCATTAGTTATACAATTGTTACCAATATATAAGAGATGCAGAACTTTCAGGTACCAGTTACAGATAAGTACAAGGCTCATGCTTGGGAGGCGCTCCTTCTAAATATCCACAAACCTACATCATTAACCATAAACCCAACTATACACATAAAATGATGGAGTCTAAATTAACTGTTACCACTCAAGAAAGAGGTCTTGGAGTCACTGTGGATAGTCCTCTGAAAACATCCACTCAATGTACAGTGGCAATCAAAAAAGCAAACAGAATGCTGGAAATAATTAAGAAAGGGATAGATCGGGGTGGCCAACCTGAGCCTGAGAAGGAGACAGAATTTACCAACACTCATTTCCAAAGAGCCACAGTAATACGTCAGCAGCCCCCCATCAGCACCCCACCCCCCGCCCCCCGCTCCCAGTGCCTCCTGCCCACTGGCAGCCCCACCAATCAGTGCCTCCCCTTCACTCCCCGCACCTCCTGTTCAGCTGTGGCATGCAGGAGGCTCTTGGGGAGGAGGAGTGAGCGCACGGCCAGCTCACAGGAGGATGAATTCAAACTGGAACAGATGCAGAGAAGGGCTACTAGGATGATCCAAGGAATGGAAAGCCTACCTTACGAGAGGAGAGACTCAAAGACCTTGGCTTGTTTAGCCTAATCAAAAGAAGGCTGAGGGGAGACACGATTGCTCTCTATAAATATATCAAAGGGATAAATACCAGCGTGAGGGAGGAGTTATTTAAGTTAAGTGCCAATATTGACATAAGAACTAATGGATATAAACTGGCCATTAATGAATTTAGCCTTGAAATTAGATGAAGGTTTCTAACCATCAGAGGAGTGAAGTTCTGGAACAGCTTTCCAAGGGGAGCAGTGGGGACAAAAAACCTAATTGGCCTCAAGATTGAGCTTGATAAATTTATGGATGGGGATGGTCTGAAGAGACTCCCTACAATGGAATGTAGCCAATCTGCAACTGCTAGCAGAAAATATCTCCAAGGGCCAGTGATGGGACAATAGATGGACAGGGCTCTGAGTTACTAGAGAGAATTCGTTCCCATGTGTCTTGCTGGTGGGTCTTGCCCACATGCTCAGGGTCTGACTGCCATATTTGGGATTGGGAACAAATTTTCCCCTAAATCCGATTGGTAGAGACTCTGAGGGTTTTTCACCTTCCTCTGCAGCATAGAGCATGGGTCACTTGCTGGTTTAAATTAGTGTAAAGAGTGGATTCTCTAAGTCTTTAAATCATAATTTGAGGACTTCATTAACTCAGCCAGAAGTTAGGGGTCTATTACAGGAGTGGGTGGGCCGGCAAGGTTCTGTGGCTGCAATGTGCAGACAGTCAGACTAGATGATCATGATGGTCCCTTCTGGTCTATGAGTCTATAAGAAGACAAACTACGGCATACACATTTTCATTTTCCTAGGGTTTATGGCATCCAACATTTTCCTTGTGGAATTTATCAGGTCTTCCATCTGCACACTACCAGCCACATTCTTCATTGGACTATGCTTCGAGCAAGCCCACTGAAACCAACAGATTTGCCTGGTTACAAGGCAACAAAGGAGAGAATTTGCTCTAGTGCTCAATGCTAAATCTACCTAGAGTGTACACTGACTGCATGCAACAGAGGTAGTAGATAAACATTATAATTGCTAGCTACAACCTGAACCCCCTGATTAGCCAAGCATTTTGGCAGCTAAGTAAGAGCTACTAGAGGTTATGAAAATATCTTCATTCAAGTTACCTGAAGTTCATTCTTGGTTTCCTTATTTTTAATCCAAATTTTTCCCTGAGTCTGTGGATCAATTAACAAAGGATAACGAGCTGCTTTCGTGGCAATAATTCCATTCTGTATGGATAGGTCATCATTTGGCAATCCTTGGAGGTTCCACTCACTGATGGTCGGAGCATCAATCAACATCTCTGTGAGGTTTAGGTTGTTGCCAAATGGGATTTTCCGGGTTTTCATTTCCTTTTGCCAATCATTTAACAACAGATTGCGGAACTCTTGGTTAAAAGGACCAGAATACGATAGAAAAGCTGTAGCCAGCAATACATCGCCTGAAAAAAACAAAACAAAACACGAGATACTGAAACACTGTGGCAGCTCTATTAGAGTAATACATGTGCTTCCAGGAAACAAACAAGAGAGACAGGCAAAGCTTCCAATGGGAGCTACAGTAGAATTTATAGTGTAAGAGTAGATTTATTTGCTTGACTATGCTGTGTGCAAAATATCACTGAAAATGTTGGGTTTTTTTTCCTAATTTTGACCTCATGATTTTATTGAGACTTTGGGACCATTTAAAAAATTTAGTCTTTCCAAGATGTTCTGAAAGTTCCCAGTGTATCATACCAGCAAGGATCTGTTGTCTGACTATACCGAAAGAAGGACATTTGACATGTGTTTTAATTAGGCCGCAACTTTATTATTAGATGTCTGGGACTAACCGGCAGATAAAAGTGTACAGTGCAGATAACCCCACGTTTATTCCATAATTACCTGGGGGGCTTTTACCAGTTCCCCCTCTTTTTCGATCCAAGAGCCTCCAGCAAATTTATTCCTGGGATCTTACCATACCAGGGGGGCTTCCATGAGCTCCCCCCTATTTTTCCATCCAGGTCTCTCCAGCAAATCCATTCCCGGGATCTTACCATCCACTCCCCTCATAGGAGGGTTAAAGTGGGCTATAGGAATGGGGGGTTGGCTCCCTGCCATACCAATCATAGGAGTCCCTAACGGCTCCCCGTTCATTCCTTTATTGAATACCTCTTTTTAAGTCCTTTTCCAAGCCATTTATCTGGTCACTGTATACCTTCCCTATGGAGTACTGGCACTGGACAGCTGCCACAAGGAGGCGCCAGCAATTAGTTTAGCTGCCTCCAACACTGCTCTGTGTAAAACAGAGCTTTCGGTACAGGGCTGCCCCTTTTAAACCCTGCATTCCTAGGGGGTGAGTCAGCCACCACACTGTCTCCTTTCGCAACAGTTCTCCTCTCCCCCCAGCCATAAAGCACTGTTCCCTTCATTCAGCCAGCCAGCCAGCCAAATACTCCCCACACTTAAAGGTGCAGGGAGGTCACCCTCTTGTCTTGCTTTGCTTAATCATTAATCTTAAGCCTCAGGGTGGGGGAAGGTCTGGTGCTGATGGTCTCCTTCAGCTTTGGGTTTTTTTCCCTCTCCCTGCTCTGCAGTGAAACATTGAAAAGCAGGAGTGCAGGAGAAATAGCCATTCCAGGCAGGAGGCAGGAACAGCACAGTGCCTATTGTTGGCAGGAGGATGGAAGAGCAGAGTTTTTCCCCCAGTCACCTCCTTACTCGGTGCTGAGAGCCCAACCTAGTCTGAGAAAACAGGGAGTGTGTGCAGAAAATACCATATCCCCGGGTACATCTAAACTGCACACTCACTCACTGCAACATGTAGAGTGCACATATTGCACACACACCCTACCACAGGTATAAATAATAGCACAGATGGTGAGGCACTGCTTAGGTAAACAAAGACATGCCAGAACTTATGGCATAATATATTACATGGGCTCTCTGCATGCCCAAGTAGTGTCTCTCCCATCTAACCGCTATTTTTAGCAGTGTTCATCTCACTGCCTCCCTGCTGCCAGAGCCTTACACTGATGAATACAGCTACACGCCACAGTGTGGATGCAGCTGGCTTTACACTTTGGCATGTAGCTACCCATATCCCACATGCCAGAGCTGTAACAGTGTAAACATAGAATCATAGAATATTAGGGTTGGAAGAGACCTCAGGAGGTCATCTAATCCAATCCCCTTCTCAAAGCAGGATCAACACAAACTAAATTATCCCAGCCAAGGCTTTGTCAAGTCAGGCCTTAAAAACCTCTAAGAATGGAGATTCCACCACTTCCCTAGGTAACTCATTCCAGTGCTTCACCCCCCTCCTAGTGAAATAGTGTTTCCTAATATCCAACCTCCCCCACAGCAACTTGAGACCATTGCTTCTTGTTTTGTCATTTGCCACCACTGAGAACAGCCGAACTCCATCCTCTTTGGAACCCCCCTTCAGGTAATTGAAGGCTGCTATCAAATCCCCCCTCACTCTTCTCTTCTGCAGACTAAATAATCCCAGTTCCCTCAGCCTCTCCTCATAAGTCATGTGACCCAAACCCCTAATCATTTTCGTTGCCCTCCGCTAGACTCTCTCCAATTTGTCCACATCCCTTCTGTAGTGGGGGGATCAAAACTGGATGCAATACTCCAGGTGTGGCCTCACCAGTGCCGAATAGAGGGGAATAAACACTTCCCTCGATCTGCTGGCAATTCTACTAATACAGCTCAATATGCCCTTGGCCTTCTTGGCAACAAGGGCACACTGCTGACTCATATCCAGCTTTTTGTCCACTGTAATCCCGAGGTCCTTTTCAGCAGAACTGCTGCTTAGCCAGTAGCTCCAGTGTCTCCTTCAGTAATGGGAGTGAAAGCAGGGAATACCCTTATGTTTTGATATATTCTAGGCACCCATGATTTGATGCAACAAAAGTAACATGTTCAGCTGTATCCATGATTTTTCTAATTCCACAGCAGTTGTCTACATGGCATGCTAATGTAATCATTAAGATCTGTGCTCTCTATTGGACAGAATCTGAACTGTTCAACCCACATTTTTATACAGCTAGTAGATAAATTAATTTTTTTTCCAGCTCAAGAGGCAGGGGCTTGGGTTTTTGGAGCATAAGAACTTGAGCTCATTCCCATTAATTTCCCAGTGGCCCTGGCGCACATCATGGCCACTGTTACATTCTGCGTGGCCATGGACGCTACATGTTATCAGAAGAAAAATTTAAAACCTGTGAAACTGGTATTTTTAAAGGTGGTTTGTAACGTAGATTCAGAGCTTTGACAGACACTGAAGACCAAAATCCAGTCCAAATGCCTGACAAGAACAACAAAATAGTTAATTGTTAAGTAGTTGAAGTTATTTCCACTCAGCAGTGCAAACTATAGAAATCACGGAAATAAAAAAAGTGAGTTCAGCCTTCGCACAGTACAGTACCAGTCCCCAAGTACTAGTCCCCCACCATCAGGACACTCCACTAACCAACACAAATATCCTCCAACACTATCCTGTTAGTTTGCAAACAAGACTAGAAGGCTAACAACTCTTTTTAAATCAAAAGTTTAGATTCGGACAAATTATGACAACAGTATTAGTGGATGATTTTTTTAAATGATTATCACTGTGTAGAGAGAAACTGATGAGCAATAGCGTAAACATATAGAAGCAACATGGTCAACTTTCAAAGTAGTTTATTCCTTATAATTTTTACAGTGTAGAAAAATCTATTTTTATCTCAAAAACCATGAATTTATTAGCAGGATCTGAAAAAGGTTACTTACTGTAAATACACTTACAACTGAAAGTATTCACTGGAAAATTGTCCAAAAAGTTATTCTATCCTTGAAGAATAAGTGCTCTAAGTGTGGGGAGGATACACTGTATTATTCATACAGAACAATTAATCTCTATTTCAGACACAAATCTTAACATCTTTAGCTATACAAACTATGCTGCTTCTGTAATAGTAACCACTAACATGTCACCCTGGCTGCAGCCCACAGATTATACTCCCTAACATTACTATACGAGCATGAAAGTATCATGAGTTATCACTAGTTTTATATGCTATACAAACTACTTTGTACCTTACTATGTGCATCTTACTTTTATGTAGTGTTTCACACCCAAAGATGACAAAAAGTGCTTTACAAAGAGAATTAGTCTTTCTCATCATTTTAGAGCTAAAGAATCACCCAAAGAAGCCACTTGAAGGGCAGGAATAGAACCCAGGTGACCTTAGTTTCACTCCAGTTCATAGTCACAGGACGAGTTCACAGTAAGTCTGTATAATGAAAAATTATTCCTACCCACAAGCCTCTTGGTTTGTGCTGCAAACTCTTTACTCTGTTCAGTCCATCTCTCTTTTTCACCTGCTAGACCACTTATAAGACTGGAGGCTGTTTGCATCTTATGTCTGCAGCGTTCTGCATCTTCAAGCAAGGTCTATAGACCACACAAAAAAACACTGATTGGAAGTGGAAGGAAAAACCTGATCTTAATTAAACCCTTAATGGCATAATGACTCACAAATAGTACTTTAATATTTACTGCATTACCATATACCAAGTGTCACAGTTAAGGCTGCGTTTCTGTCACGGAGGTCACAGAAGTCATGGATTCCTTGACTTTCTATGACCTGTGTGACTTCTGCAGCGGCCGGTACTGGCTCGGGGGCTGCCTGGCTGGGCAGCCCCCTGGGCCAGCAACAGCAGTTTGGGTGTGTGGGAGAGGGCTCAGGGCTGGGGCAAGGGGTTTGGATGTGGGGTAGCGTTTACCTGAGGGGGGGTCCCCTGGCTCCCACCAGCATGTCCCTGCAGCTCGTGGGCAGAGGGTCTAGGGGGCTCCACACATTGCCTTTGCCTGCAGGCCCGGCCCCCAAAGCTCCCATTGGCTGTGGTTCCCGGCCAATGGGAGCTGCGGAGCTGGCACTTGTGGCGGGAGCAGTGCACAGAGTCCCCCCCGACAGCCCCTCCCCCTAGGAGCTGCAGGGACACGTGGAGCCAGGTAGTGAGCCTGCAAGCCCCACCAACCTTCCCCCACCCGCTCACACCAGTGGGGGTTCTGGGCCGCGGGCCACCACCTACCTCTCCCCCAGCACCAGTGGAGGGGCTGGGCCACCTCACCCAGAACCCGCGGCACTCCCAGACCACCCCCCCAGAGCACCCGTGGCCTCCCGGCCCAAGTTTTAATTAGGGGTATATAGTAAAAGTCATGGACAGGTCACAGGCCATTAATTTTTGTGACCTGTCCATGACTACTAAAAACACCCGTGACTAAAACACGGCCTTAGTCATAGTGCATAGCATATAGCACGTAAAACTGAAATGCTCCATCACTATGCATTAACCCTGCTAAGGCTCAGACCCCCACACACATCCCACAGGGGGCCACAGAGAACACACACTCACCCCAGTGGCTCCTGGTCCCTTCCCCTAGTGGGCAACTCTATGGCACAGGTGCTGTGTGCAGGATCATGCACTCTGGGTCCCTCCTGTGGCTGCCCCAACTGAGTCAAAGCTGGCTAGTTGAGCTTTCTCTGCAGCTGTGAGGGCGGCCAAATCTGCAGCGCAGAGCAGCTGGAGCAATACAGACCACAGATCCATCATGGGAACCCCAGGGCTGATACAGGTGGGAGGAGTCCAGGGCTGAGGAGGACTTGAAAAGATGGTTCCTAGAAGGGGAAGATCCCATACCACTGTACAGTGCGGGGAGCTTCCATCTGTGCCCCTGGGGATAGGGATACCTCCTATATGTCATTGTGCATGGCATGGGGGGGACCAAAAGGGACCCAGCTACTGCCCCTGAGACACTGTCACAAAATGCATCTCTGAATGAACATTTCAGGCAGATCTGACAACCCCAGGGAGACTCACATATGTACTTCCCCCTCCCCCGTATCATGTGCTTGACCCTAAGGATCCAAGCCAGCACCCTCTGGCCCCCTCATTAGGAAAATTCTGGTTGTTCCCCTTCATGGGAGCCTTTAAATTTTGTTTCAATTTTTTTATTATACACATGTATGTTAGTGCTGGTGAAAGGTGGGTGACATGTGCCAGCCCGGGAGCTTAAAGTCCACAATTTCAAATGTCTGCGCACAGAAATATTCACATATTCATGTAGCAAATGCAGCGTTCAATGCATGAAGCTTTGTGCTACATACACAGTGGGTTTTAATGAGGCAGAAAAGTAGGCCAGGCAAGTATATGAGAACGCAACAACAACAACGACAAAAAGATCTCCTCAAAAAATTCAAATTTTGTTCCCTAAATTCTCCATTCCAAAGGACAATAGTGAGTTTGAGGCGATGTACTGTATTTTGTGGTTCCATAAATAGTATCAATGACTAAAACAGTCAAAGTGTATCGTAATGTAAAGAATACTGCACCTGTTTTTCCCTCATGGCTTTTTCATACTCTGCCTGTACAAAATCTAATTCAGCTTGCTTGTCATCCAACTCTGCTTGGGCTTTCTGCAGATCTAGCATGGCAGTGGCAAGGCGATTCTCCTGGACTGCCAAATTAGCCTACAAAATATACATATGCAAAGCAAATTCATACGCAAAATGTTTCAAAGCATTTGGTATAAAGCACATCTCAATTAAAGCTTCACAGCATTATATTTAAAATCTAAACTGATCTGTATAATTGAGCTATTACTCAGAATCCTTTCAATTCAATTGTCTGACAGACTGAATTCTGCTACAATTCTCAGCTGCAATTCTGTGGTAAATCACTTCGTAGGAGTGGATAAAGAATTTCATTCAGATGACCCTCCACATTTTCTCAGACTACATGTGTACAGAGAACACATTACTGAATTCAAATATGAACATCACAGACCAATTGCTATTCCATGCTCAGATCATGTCCTTCTAATTCCTTCTTACTGAGTATCAATCTGTTCTTTGAAAGGTCTCAAAGTATAAAGGAGATAATCAACCATTTCTTCTAAAAGACTGTACTAACAAGCCAGTACTAAAGGTCATGTAGTGCCCTAATTTATTATATAAGTCCCATGCTTATATTAAGAATTTTGTGAATGTAAATAAAGGGTCATAGGCAGGCCAGGTCCTTGGCCTTATGCTTTGCCCTGCTCAGTCAGCAGAAAGCAACTGGAAAACGGCCATGTACAGAGTAGCTGGGGATTCCTTTGACATAGAGACTTATGAAGCTAGCAGAGACAGCTCCACACCATTCACTCCTGAGTCCCCTCAATATAGGAGCAGCATTGAGATAAGACAGCAATGCCTTGCACTCCTGCAACAGCCAACTGGAATCATGGTTCCTAGGGGGCCATTCCTGCTGGTGTTGGTAAAATTAGCTCTCAAGCTGCTCCAACTTATACTGGTGTCCAAACCAGCCCTAAGGAAATGTCCCCAACATTCGTATTTTATTTTACTAAATTTCAGATTTTACAATTCTGGAGGCATTTGGTTAATTATGATTTACTCAGTTTTGCATGAAGTTTGTATTTGCACCTACAAGT
The DNA here is from genome assembly GCF_965140295.1 of Lepidochelys olivacea. Taxonomy (NCBI): domain Eukaryota; kingdom Metazoa; phylum Chordata; order Testudines; family Cheloniidae; genus Lepidochelys; species Lepidochelys olivacea. The sequence goes on along the minus strand of NC_140412.1, from coordinate 139,151,178 downwards.
CTCATTGTTAGATAAATAAATACTTCAACTGTGAACAAATCCAGGTTTGTTTATGAAAAGGTGGATGTTACTTTCAAAAATTTCTCTCTCAGTACATCTATCTGAGAACAGAAATGGCACAGCCAAATGCCCAGAAAACACTTCAACTCTGTGGAAATGGCAGTTTGAAGTTTCATATTTATTGTGTAAGTGATTTTCAGATCTAATATGCTTAGTTTATAAACATAAAAGGAATACATATTTAGAACTGCCTGCCCTGTAAACTGCTCCTTGGATCTGTAAGTAACTGGGTTCTTTCCCTCTGCTTCCTTCCATCACTTGTCATAAAGGTTCCGCAGGCCTAGTTATTCCCTCAGTGCTACGCGTATAGCTCCTACATTAGTTGTTCTATGGATACACAAGAAATGGATGCAACAGACTCCAGTTCCCTATGCCATACCTGTTTCAGTTCTGCAGCTCTTACAGGCGTCAAATGTGGTCAGCACAATTTTTTTCCACCCAAGTGAACAGACATGGCTAAATATACACAGGGAGCAGATTCTGTGAGTAAGATAGGGCTGTTCTACTTCATTAAAAAAAATAGAGAAAAAGAGCCCATTAGCCCCGGTTCAGCAAATCATTCAAGCACATGCTTAAAAGCTTTACTAAACCAGGATCAACTTATGTATATGCTTATTGTTTAAAAACCCACAAGTAACTGGGTGAGCCCTTTTGTGGAATTTTTGCTTTTGTGGTGGTGGGTCCCCTTAGACACATGCTGGAGTTAGTAGTTTGCCCACTGGGCCAAATCCCACAGTGTTATTTATGCATACCTCCCACTGGCTTACCAATACAGACTTACCTTTAAGGGTAACACTTCTTTGTTGATAGAAAAAAATGCAGCCATAGCCTTGGTCCATGAGCAGAGGCCAGACACATTCCCACACACTCGCTTTGCCATTTCAATGTTATAGTCTACCATTTCAAAGTAAGGATTCAAAAGCTCCACAACTTCTTCATTGATTGTGTCTTTTGGGAATTGCTGGAGACATCATGGAGAGAACAATTTAGCCACACTGTATTACCACACATCAGTCAGCTTATCCAAAGGTGTTTTAAAAAACACACCGACAATTTATTTGGCACATCCTAATTTGTAAATGGCCTGTGATTTAAGCAAATAGATAACATAACTACCCGCAATGCCTTAGCAAATTATCTGACAATGAGCCCAATCCCACAATCCTTACTTAGACAAAAGTCAGATGGGAAATCAACAGACATTTCCTTTGAGTGAAAACTGTACGATTATGCCCAGTATTTGTTTCTCTGCAACACAATGGGTCGAAACCCCATAACTTTTAAAGTGAAATAAATAACATACACTTCTTACAACATTTGTTCTGCTACAGTCATCAGACAACCCATTTTTCTTCTTTATGTTTTTAAAGTACCTGCAGGTTCTGTAAGAAGTTTCCTGCTGTCATCAATTTCAGTGATTCCTGCCATGATGGGATGGTGCAGCTTTTCTCCTGGTCCACTTTCACACCGTTCACTTTTCTCTGGAACAGCAGGAGCACGCAGTCCATAATACGCATGATAAGATGAGGAGGTCGGCCCAGTGTACGGACAGTGGCAATGTCTGCAGGTTTGATTGTCTATGAAATCGAGAGGAAGGAAAGGGATTATCACTGTTGCTGCTGTAGTATACCATGTAGTAAACCATCTCAAAGACAGACATATCAAAAATTGATGGACACTTGCATTGAATCCATCCTATAGGCATAGGATCTGTTCGGAAAAATCACTCCAACCTACGTATCCATAACAAGCTTTTAATTGTTAAATCATGCTCAAGCTGAATAAAACTAGAAAGGTCCAATTCTGAAAGATTTTAACTGCTGCCTCTTGTAAGCCACTAAGTAATTTCTGCTCAGCAGCACCAAGTAGGCACTTAGCAATTATACAAGCAAGCCTGTTCTGAGGGATGAAAAAGAAGAGAAAAAGCTCATTAAATAACTAAAGTTTAGTTACATGACGTAATGCTTTTGTTTGCATATTTTACAAGCAATTATCAATGTAATAGAAAGAACAAAGGGACGGCAATTTGTGTTAAAGAATTTTACATTTTTTAAAATTAGTTATGTAAGGCGACAATCTATCTTCTCCACTTAATAGTCGTCTTGTCATTTAAAACTGACAAGTCTTGAAGTTATGACGAATGGGCAGATTGACCCAATTAAAGGTCACCTTAACAGCTAAGAAACCTGTAAATGAATCCAGTATTGCAGTACACATTTCTCTGTGCTGTTAGCAAAATTCCATTAAATTCTTAGTAGATCATTTAAAATTCTCAAGTCCTTGCAGACCATAATTTACCAGATTATAATGAGAAAACCAATCTATGCAACAATCACAACTGACAAGGAGTGTCCCCCTGACTCAAAGGAAATTGTGGTCTGAAATAATGTTAAAATAATTTTACATACATATTTATTCATATGTTTGTTAGGTCCTGCTTATGTGTCTTTTTCCCTATTGAAGCTGTCATGTGAGCAGTTATAGCGCAGATGAAGCCAACATTGTTCTTTGCTCAGACTTCAAAAACAATGATATTCTCATGGGAAATTGTCATCTGTATTTTACAGAGTATAAGTGTCTATGTAATGTATTTGACACCTTTACCCAGAGTGAAATTTTACATGCATTATTTAAATGTTATATCTCAGATTATATTGGAATTTATTTTTACAAAGATTATATTGTCAATTAATATTAGTAAAACCAGGATAGCTGCATTAAAAAAATAGCTGTCAAAAAACTAACTCACTTCGGAGATTTATTTTTGGCCAATCACAGAATAAAACAAGGAACAGGGTATAGGGTAGAAGACAAATATACTGCAGGCAACTGAATTACTGTGCATTAATTCCATTGAGGCCTTCTGATGATACCATAAACTTTGATGGGGTAGTTTGAGCGGTTTATGCAGTAACCAGAATTCCTGCTGTCATAAATATAAAGGGAAGGGTAAACCCCTTTGAAATCCCTCCTGGCCAGGGGAAAGCTCCTCTCACCTGTAAAGGGTTAAGAAGCTAAAGGTAACCCCGCTGGCACCTGACCAAAATGACCAATGAGGAGACAAGATACTTTCAAAAGCTGGGAGGAGGGAGAGAAACAAAGGGTCTGTGTCTGTCTGTAGTCGTCTTGGCCAGGGACAGAACAGGAATGGAGTCTTAGAACTTTTAGTAAGTAATCTAGCTAGGTATGTGTTAGATTATGATTTCTTTAAATGGCTGAGAAAAGAATTGTGCTGAATAGAATAACTATTTCTGTCTGTGTATCTTTTTTGTAACTTAAGGTTTTGCCTAGAGGAGTTCTCTATGTTTTTGAATCTAATTACCCTGTAAGATATCTACCATCCTGATTTTACAGGGGGGATTTCTTTATTTCTATTTACTTCTATTTTTTATTAAAAGTCTTCTTGTAAAACACTGAATGCTTTTTCATTGTTCTCAGATCCAAGGGTTTGGGTCTGTGGTCACCTATGCAAATTGGTGAGGCTTTTTATCCAACATTTCCCAGAAAAAGGGGGGTGCAAGTGTTGGGAGGATTGTTCATTGTTCTTAAGATCCAAGGGTCTGGGTCTGTAGTCACCTAGGCAAATTGGTGAGGCTTTTTACCAAACCTTGTCCAGGAAGTGGGGTGCAAGGTTTTGGGAAGTATTTTGGGGGGAAGGATGCGTCCAAACAGCTCTTCCCCAGTAACCAGTATTAGTTTGGTGGTGGTAGCGGCCAGTCCAAGGATAACGGGGGTAATATTTTGAACCTAGGGGAAGTTTTGACCTAAGCTGGTAAAGATAAGCTTAGGAGGTTTTTCATGCAGGTCCCCACATCTGTACCCTAGAGTTCAGAGTGGGGGAGGAACCGTGACACCTGCAAATAATCCTAGCACCATAATTCTGTTTCGTTTTACATGGTACTGTACTTAATAGCTGAATCTTAGTTACAGATCCATGACTTGTAAATGCTATCACTGCATTCTGACTGTCTCAGTCATACACTACATTGCTGTCTTCATCTTCATTAGACAAGGGAGCTAATGTGGATCAAATATGTAAATATTCAAAACCTTCACATATTAGAATGGAAACCAAACCATTAGAAAGTTCCTAAGTATTTGATTACAGCTTCCTTGAAGCACAGATCTTCTTGGAGAGGTAGTCAAGATAACTTGGAGCCCATTCCCTTTACAGAGTTTTTTATTGTGAGGATTTTCTTCAGGGGCATCCCACTTATTTATATCTTTGAGTGTGACCAGTGGCCTATAATTTCACTCTGGTGCAGCATGATTCAGTCATTGCAACCCCAAGTCTTATGATCAGTTCTGCTTTAAAAGGGCACCTTGGCGTTTAAGCCTCAAAATGCACTATAGTGTTCTAACATCTTAGTGTGCACAAAAGCCACTACTCTTATGTGAAGAGAAGGCCTCTCAAATCACTTTTTCATGAAAAAAAATCAACCCTGCAAGGCCAATATCATCTTCCGCCTCCTCCCTAAAAGAGCAGATAAGAGGAAGGAAGGGTGTATTTGGAGGAATAATGTGCATGAGTGAGAAAGACATTTGCGGGGAGGGCTGCTCAAGAGTTAAGGAAAGCATCTGAAAGTCTGAATACTACTTTGACATGAGCCTGCAAACCTAGAGTTTTTCCCATCACTACTCCATACCTCCCACTCATTGCTTTGCTCTTCAGAGACTCTCTGTTCCCACCCCAACCACTCTCCACTATTAGATTAACAGGTTTCAGCAATGGGAACTGAAGTTATTCTCCATCAAAAATTCTCTGCTGAGTTATCATCACTTTACATACTAGTGTAAATACATTGAATTATACAGTACAAGATCTAAACCAGTGATTCTCAGGCTGAAGCTCAGGAGCCACAAGTGGCTCTTTAATGGGTCTCCTGCGGCTCTTTGCAGCACATGATATGAAAACACTGTGTGATTTAATTATTAACCGATCTAAGTTATTAACCAATCTGGATGCTTTTACTGTTATTAACTAATTGTAGAATATATGGTCAGTCATTTTGCTGTAACAATAATAGGGAATTAATTCACACTACTGTGGCTCTTTTGGGTAATGTTGGTTGCTAATTTGGCTCCTGAACCACTGAGGTCTGAGTATCACTGATCTAAACTAAACTAAAACTAAACTAAACTCCCAGTGATGCATAATGTAAAGTCATGGGCAGAAACAGACATTACCACTACCGAGAACATACAGAATGTGCTACTCCATTACAGCGTAAACACTTCACAGCAAAGATGTCTTTTGGAGTAGTGGCCAAAGCTGAAGACAGAGGGAGCATGGGGAAAACTAGTGGCAACAGTGTTTCCAGGTATTGGAGACCTGACAGAAGTAGTCATGAAGGAGGACGCAAACCAGGTAGGACAGCAATAAACTTGGGTGCAATATACATAATAGGAGAAAATTTAAGACAAGAGGGAAGTGACCTATGTTAGGATGGAATAAAGCAGGTTTGCACTCTAGTCACTGTCTATTCAGCAGTGTTTGAACAAAATACCAGCAGTGGCATTAGCTGGTTACCAGTGTGATATCAAACCCAAGGACTTGAGCTGCTTTTACATATGTGAGTTGCAGCGAGTTTAACATGAAAAATCACAATCAGTATTTAAGTGTTGAAAGCATTCCTTTTGTTGTAGGATTAACTAACTCATTAGCATATTGAGTTTGACCGACATTTATGAGATAAAAGGGAAATGTTTGTCAACTGGGAGGGTACGTGGCTCAACCCACCAGCCTACTTTCTATGGAGCACATCCTCTGAAAATGAAAGTCCTACTTGTCCCTGTCTTGTAATACTGACCTTTAAAGCTGCCTCTGCCTCTTCTAAAGCAGGCTTAGCAGCCTCCAACTTTTCTTCAGCAATGGCTTTATCTGCTGAGATGCTGTCTACAATTGCCTGGGCTTTATCTTTCACTTTCTGTACTTCAGCTTTCACCTTCTCAGCAGCCTGTGCTTTCACAGTGACTTCTTTCAAAACCTAAAAAAGGGGAAAAACACAAAAACCAAATATCAAAGAAAGTACACTGCTGAAAGAATTTGTTACTGTGTATTAATTTCCAGTGTAAAAATCCATCTGTCTAATTTTATGTTCATGAACTATTAGGATATTCAAATAAAGATATTGCATTCACTATTGTCATGCTATACCACAGATCCCTTTTTAACTCCTAATTGACTCCTCCTTCTTAAATTATTCCTTGTCAATGAGAAAATTAAACAAAGCACAAGAAGTTAAAGAGCACTGCGCGTAAAAAGCTATGCCTACCATGTCAGCTTTTTCATTAGCAACCTGAAGCTCCTTTTCTTTAACCTCCAGCACTTTGCTTAGAGCAGCCACTGATTCAGATGCCTCTTTCAATTTCTCCAATCCAGTATTCATTCTACAATTTAAAATACAAATCAAAGAGCATAACAGGTTCCTCAGCTATTTTATAATTCTCCTTTTAAAATGATTCTACCAACAAGATGAATATGAAAGCTACTGCCAAAAATGTTTCATGTCACAGAAATTGGTACAAAAATTGTCAAAGTTTTCCATTATGTAACTTTCCACTACTATCAGAAATGGGTGTTTCACAGGTTAAATAGGAATTTTCTGTTAAGACAATTCAAAACAGAGAAAGACCTCTGGAACTCACCATGCACACACTGACTAAAGATGGTTGAATATTAGGGCTGTCGATTAATTGCCATTAACTCATGAGATTAACTCAAAAAAATTTATCGTGATTAATCGCAGTTTTAATCGCACAGTTTAACAATAGAATACCAGTCGAAATTTATTAAATATTTTGGATGTTTTCCTACATTTCCTACAATCTGTTTATCATTAAAGTTGAACTTACAAATGAAAAATTATGTACAAAAAAACCTGCATTCAAAAATAAAACAATGTAAAACTTTAGAGCCTACAAGTCTACTCAGTCCTTCTTCTTGTTCAGCCAATTGCTAAGAGAAACAAGTTTGGTTTACATTTACGGGAGATAATGCAGCCTGCTTCTTATTTACAATGTCACCTGAAAGTGAGAATAGGTGTTCGCCTGGCACTTTTGTAGCCGGCATTGCAAGGTATTTACATGCCAGATATGCTAAACATTTGTATGTCCCTTCATGCTTCGGCCACCATTCCAGAGGACATGCTTCCATGCTGATGATGCTCATTAAAAAAATAATGTGTTAATTAAATTTGTGACTCAACCCCTTAGGGGGGAGAATTGTATGTCTCCTGCTCTGTTTTACCCGCATTCTGCCATATATTTCATGTTATAGTAGTCTCGGATGATGACTCAGCACATATTGTTCATTTTAAGAACACTTTCGCTGCAGATTTGACAAAATGGAAAGAAAGTACCAATGTGTGATTTTTAAAGATAGCTACAGCACTCAACGCAAGGTTTAAGAATCTGAAGTGCCTTCCAAAATCTGAGAGGGATAAGGTGTGGAGCATGCTTTCAGAAGTCTTAAAAGAGCAACACTCCGATGAAGAAACTACAGACCCCAAACCACCAAAAAAGAAAACCAACCTTTTGCTGGTGGCATCTGACTCAGATGATGAAAATGAACATGCGTCGGTACGCACTGCTATGGATTGTTATTAAGCAAAACCCATCATCAGCATGGACGCATGTCCTCCGGAATGATGGCTGAAGCATGAAGGGACATATGAATCTTTAGTGCATCTGGCACGTAAATATCTTGCAATGCCAGCTACAACAGTGCCATGTGAACGCCTGTTCTCACTTTCAGGTAACATTGTAAACAAGAAGCAGGCAGCATTAGCTCCTGCAAATGCAAACAAACTTGTTTGTCTGAGCAATAAACTGCACAAGAAATGGGACTGAGTGGACTCATAGGTTTTAAAGTTTTACATTGTTTTATTTTTGAATGAAGTTATTTTTTGTACATAATTCTTCCTTTGTAAGTTCAACTTTCATGATAAAGAGACTGCACTACAGTACTCATATTAGGCAAATTGAAAAATACTATTTCTTTTGTTTTTTACAGTGTAAATATTTGAAATTAAAAATAAATATAAAGTGAGCACTGTACACTTTTTGTGTTATAATTGAAATTAATATATTTGAAAATGTAGAAAACATCTAAAAATATTTAAATAAATGGTACTCTATTATTGTTTAATGGTGCGATTAATCACACAATTAACCGTGATTATTTTTTTTTAATCACTTGACAGCGATCATTGTTGGGCTCAAGACCAGAGATTGAACAGTAGATAACCACGTAAGGGAACCCATGGCCTGTAAAAGGTGCTTTCCCCATTTCTAACTAAAAGCTTCTCTCTGTAGTAATTCTTGAAACTGTGAAACTATTACTTTACAGGGAAGTGAGTTAAACATAGCATCCAACTTTTTGAAGTCATTTCTGATTTGTGGTTCACTCAAAGAAGTCTGATTTTCAGAGGGTGGGAAGCATTTTCTGATAATTGGGATCCTTAGAAACATCTCATAATGAAACACTAAAAAATTAAGCACCCAATCACTGGGCATTTGTTCTGGCTAGAGTTTCAAAAGTACCTTGATCCTGCAACCTGAATCATGTGACATCAAATGAATGAATGAAACATTTAATTTCTAGGTTGAAAAGCCTACATGAACAAATATTATAAGGTAATGCCCAACCAAAGTGAGCCAAAGAATGGAATGGCTGTAGAGCAGGCTGGGAAAATTCATAGACTTTAAGGACAGAAGGTACCAATAAATCATCTAGTCCGACCTCCTGTATAACACATTTCACAATTACCCCTGACCAGAGCCCAATTACTTGGCTAATGCACCATGTTCCAATCTTGAACTGAAGATGTTAAGAAATAGAGAATTCCCTACTTTGCTTGGTTAATCACCCTCACTGTTAAAAATTTGTGCCTTATTTTTAAATTGAATTTGTCTGGCTTCAGCTTCCACCCAATGGTTCTTGTTATGCCTTTCTCCACTAGATTAAAGAGCCCTTTAGAACACAGCATTTTCTTTCCATGAAGGTCATCAAGTCACCTCTCAATTTTCTTTTTGAAAAACTAAACTGATGGAGCTTATTATGTTGCTCTGTAAGGCATTGTCTCCAGCCCCTAAATCACTTTTGTGACTTTTCTGAACCCTCTCCAATTTTTCAGCCTCCTTTTTAAATGAGGATACCAGAACAGTACTCAGTATTCCAGTACTGGTCTCACCAATGCCATATATGCCATAGTGCAGAGGTAAAAATCATCTCCCTACCCTTATTCACTTCTTCACTTTTTATATATCCAAGGATCTTGTTAGCCCTTTGACAAGCGATTAGGCATCATAGAGAACAAACAACTCAACATGAGCTCCCAGTGCAATGATGTGACAAAGTCGCTACTCTTTTGGCAAGCTGAAAATGTTAGGTTTCTTTACTTCTAGACAGGAAGATACATGAAGGCTCAGGCAGCATGAATCACCAGACACAGCAGCACAGAGCTGCCTGTCAGAGGACAGAGTGGCTGCAGGGACTGAAGCAAAGAACTTAGCTGCTTCAGATACAGTATAAAAAAAGGAGAGGATGAGTAGAGCAACAGAACGGAGCTGCCAGGCCAATAGCAGGCTAGGGACCCAGATGTTGCCAACCACTAAAGCCAAGCCTTGGAAGACGTGCACTGATCCGAGATCTATGGTGGCTGGGAAGGTCAGGGATTTGGTCTGGCCTTGTGGTTTTAAAAGACCGTAACCTTTAACAGAAAGGCAAGATGATTGATTCATTTGGCAACAAAGCCAAAGTATGAACTGTAGTAAAGTAAGCTACAGTCTGATTCCTTGCTGAAGGTGTCCAATACTGGTTGTAACCTATTTAATTGCAAAGGTAGGCTGGTGCTGCAGGGGCCAAGCAATTGAATTTACACATCATTCCTTGATTTATACACTATTTTAAACATATTTAAATATGAACTGTAGAGAGACTTGGTTGATTTAAGCAACATATTTGAAAATTCTCTGGACCATATCAAACCACCTTGCTGGGTTTTCTTGTGTAGAAGGTCCATCATCCTGAATCTGCAGAGGGTATACTGAGGCTCTTGGGCCATGAAAGCAGAAAGCATGCATCAGAGGAATGCGAGAGATGCTCCAGAATTCACAGAAAGGTTAATACCCATCTCTTTCACATAAAACAAAATGAAATTTTAACAAGAAAGCACCCTTCTGATAAACTAGATGTTCTTTTGAGTGCAAAATCATACCACATGTACATGTTCCACTGCTCATGTGAAAAATATGGAAATAAGAGTTTACTGTGCAAAGTGATGTCATTTATGACTGAATTGCTCTGAAAAGCAAACTAAGATTCATATGTTTACTTGCCTGTTAAGTACCACTTACATTATTTCATTGTTATAGATTTAAATACTTGTAGGCCAAAAAATGGCCTTAGTATTGGATCAAATTAAATTAATACCCTTTAATTAATTAATTAAAATTAATTTTAAAAAAGAATGAAAGACCTGACAGGAAAATTCAAATCCAACATCACTGTTTTCTTTATAAAGTGATCAGAATCATCAATTGAGATCACCATTGATTGCCACGAGCTGTTCTGTACCCATGGGGTGGGGGGAGAAAAAGGAGCAAAATAAGGCATTTTACCTATTGGCCACTGTCTTCACTTCAGCATGCTTTTCTTTGTAGGTACCTTTATATCCTTGAATAAAGGATAGGTAGGATTTTGGAGTCACATGTGTAGAACGTCTATATCTCTGGAAGTAGTCAACACACTTCTCTGCTACCCCATCCTGGAAAGAGCCCATACACTGCACCACCTCCTTCTTGGTTTCAGTGGTGCAGTCAATTTCATATGAGGATAGGAAGTGTTCAGATACTTTAGAGAAAGGAAAAAAAGGTTGTGAACTAACCCATTTAAATTAGTTTCTTACATGCAAATATTGAAGAAAAATTCTACGACAGCATGCAGTGTGTCAGCAACATCATGGAGAAGAGTTTTACCTAATTTAACTATCAGGTCTTGAAAAGCCACTGAACTCAACGACATTTTTTGGAGTGTATGTGGGCTGAACAAGTGGCATATTTTTAAATAGCTTTTTATTTATATGGGTCCATATGCAAACACACACCGTACTATCTGCATCAGAGTACTGAACAGATCAGGAAACACTTGTTGGCTAAAGACATCTGCAACTAGATTCTCCACAAAGGGTTCTGGCTACCTGAGACATAGCATATTATTCTCTTCTGCACATTTGCCTGGAACTCTAGATATTACGAACCAACAAATCTGTTTTAAAGTGTGATACAGGAGGGGCTTTCACAGAAATGTTTCAATTGACTTGAAACAAAGCTTTTTTTCAGATTTTTTATTGTGATTTAGCCATTTTTCACCCTTTGTGGGTTTTTTAATTGGTTGAATTTGAAACTGAAATGCCCTTTTGAAATAAAAAGTCAAGTCAAAATTAAACTTTTCAAAGATGTTGAAATAAAAAATGTCAGCTTTTCAGGGTTTTTTGTTTTGATTTTGTTTTTTGGTTGAAACTATTTGTCAAATTCAAACTGAATTCACAAATAGTTTTGGAACCCCCAAAACCAATTTTTCAGCAAGAAATTGTTTTGTCAAGCTCTGGTTGAGAGCCTGCAATGCTGTCTGTTTGGCAGCTTTCATTAGCACTACATTCTAAAAACAAACTAAACAACTGGGGGAAGTTATATAGGAAATGCTTATGTGATACCTCAGCTTTCCAAGATACTTAGGAAATTTATTTATGTGAGAGGTTGATCACTGACAATTAAGTTCCCCATATGGCCTGGCTAAGACACTACAGGTTATGATATGGTGATATTTTGCTTATCACCAAGCCCTGTGGCCACTAAATAAAGCTTCATTCTACTGATACTACCCTCAGAGACTGCTACTGAAATTAGTGGCCATTGCTAATAGGGAGACACTCCTGGTCACTAGAGTTGGTAGTCTCAATACTTATTCATTTCACATAGGCATTTGAGCAGCCAACAGAACGTAAGAGGTCTTAGTCACTTCTGATCTTGCTATTTTCAAATCAATGACTTAAAGGTAAAATATTCCATATCCCAGCACCTAACTCCTGAATCATACAGCCCCCCATCTGTAGCAATCACCATATTCCACCTACTGTGTTCAGGCCATATGAGAGAAAGAGAAAGAAACATGCATTGTACTTACACAGCTGATCCAGAACTCAGCCTTCAGTGTTTGCCTTCATCTAATAGTCCTGTTCACAGCCAAGGTGGGCATTGACACCTTACAACCTTGGCCTACATATCTGACAGTTACTGTTTGAACATAACTCTCCCACAAAAGACAGACAGATTTGCACTGAGTTTGTTATCCTCTCCTTGACTCTGTTGCCATACTCTCACACAAGGATGGACTCCTTTATTTTTTCACATTTATTCTCAATAGTATGGGTTGGCTTTTACCAAAATCGATGTTCAGGGTGAAGTTACCCCTGTGAAAGGGATCAGGACACAGCCTATCTTGAAAATGGGGTATAAGACAGGTATAGGCATTGTGCCAATCTCCTGCCCAGGATTCCTTAGTTCCCAGTTTTCAGAGCTGCTAAGCACCCTTAGCTCCCATTAACTTCAAAGGGAGTTGTGCGAGTTCAGCTTTTCTGAAATTGAGGCGGTTACTCTAAAAAACTCATTGTATTGCTCATGTAGTTAAATAGAGCTATCAACTCTGCTTATTTTGAAAACTTACATTCTATTAAATCCCTTTTATTCCAACTCATAGGTAGAACATTCATGTTACTTTTGAATTAAAACTACCATCCTCACTGGTTTTGAACCTATTCCCTCTACTCTCCAGACCCTACATCATCATCATCACCTATTTTCTGCAGAAGAACCTCCAGAACATTCCTATTAACTACTAACTTAGTGAGAAAGTGAGCACTCTATAATAAAAGTTTTCTTCAGAAACAATCGCGTTGAAGATAATTTCATTAAAATATTCTCATTTGTGATGCTAATGATATAGCTATCCTCCCAGAAGAAAAAAGTGCGACCAGCATAATCTTCACATTTCTTTCTCCCGTGTTGGCTAATTATTCTTTTGTGGTTTATCTGCTAAATATGCAGACACTCTAGTCATATTTTGAGGAAGAATTCCCTACCTGACTGGTTTCAAATGTGTGGGTTTAATTTCTTTCTTTTGTTCAGCGTTTTCACATCAGGACTTTTTCAGGTGAGGTTCAACAATATGGAATGTTTTCAAAATATTAGCTATCAGTTTACTTAAACAATGGGTCCAGAAATAGATTTTACTAAATGATGTTCTGGTATTTTTCCAGGCAACTTATAGAGAGTAATGGATTCAGCAGATATTTGGACAGCATGCAACAATATGAAGTGGAGCACCTTAGAAAAGGCAGTGAGGGGAGAAGGAAACTTAGAGGGTAACCAATTACAATTTAAAACTTGTTCTTGTTTCTGAAAATAAAGTATTTATTATTTGTTTTTAATCTTTTCTTTGAATGACTAAAGAGTATCTTTAAGGGTGAAGGATTTTTCCAGTATCACATTTTAAGTATTTTTATATAATGGACTTTTGCCTTTAAAAGAGAAATAAGAGAATCTTTTATGATTCTGGGTGTCACACACTACACTACTATTAACCTCAAACAGAACAAATGAAAGCTTAAATCCAATATTATGAGTCGAAGAAGCTTGCCCTTTCAGGGAGGGGGGAATTTTCCCTATTTACTTCACAGTGATTATAGAGCTTGATTTCATTAAATTTCCAGATTCAGCATAGCAAGACTCCAGAGCTGCAGCTAACACTCACCTGCAACCAGCGCATCCTTAGGCCACCTACTGAACCAGTCTGTAGTGCAACCAGAAATAAGAGCAGGGAACTTCAGGGCTCTGTTTCGGAATTTTTCACCCACTGGTGAAAAACAAAGTACTACATGGAGGTTCTGACGGACTCTGGTCATGAAATAGTCATACAAATTCTCATTGGTTGGCGGTCGACGTGGGTGCTCCTTTTTCATGACAGGTATGAGATCACTAGTGATCTCATCAATTTCATCACGTGCAAACAAGTTGGAGACCTTAACAAAAGGAAGCAGATTTTTTAAAAGCAGTTTGGTGGGCTATTGTGACTGGAATGATGTACTGTGGAAGCTCTTGTTCACAGAGCATGCCAAGTAGGTGCATATAGTTCTGATACAAACACATTGGGCCCCTTGCTTCACACCATTTCATCAGTTTTATGTCATTGACTCTATCAAAACCAGAGGACTCACACTGGTAACAAATTGGTCTAAGAACGGAGAATCAGACCCACTATGATTAATTTTACTTGCTGTTTTAATACACTGAGGTTCATTTCCCTCCTTTTAGTGTTAACTAGTTAAAACACCTCTCAGGAACAAAACCTGCCACCCTAAATACAAGGTATGTTAGTAATTTTAGATATAAAACTTTACCTCCTTCCTGCACAAGCCTATTTTACTTCTGAAAGTTACTAAAACTCTGAATCAAACAGAAAACTTTATAAATGTTTAAGAAACAAAGTTTACATTGTTTCAGATCTCCTCCTTTTTTTCTATAATGTGTCTCAGTTTGAGTTTGTCAAGATATCTAAAAGCCCCGATTCATACATTTTCATTCTAAGGGATTAATAGCTCTGCACTAATTTTCATAGAATCATGGAAGATTAGGCTTGGAAGAGACCTCAGGAAGTCATCTAGTCCAACCCCCTGCTCAAAGCAGGGCCAACCCCAACTAAATTATCCCAGCCAGGGCTTTGTCAAGCAGGGCCTTAAAAACTATAAACGATGGAGATTCTACCATATCCCAAGGTAACCCATTCCAATGCTTTACCACCCTCCTAGTGAAATAGTTTTTCCTAATATACAACCTAGACTTCCCCCACTGCAACTTGAGACCATTGCTCCTTGTTCACTGAGAACAGCCTAGCTCCATCCTCTTTGGAATCCCCCTTCAGATAGTTGAAGGCTACTATCAAATCCCCCCTCACTCTTCTCTTCTGCAGACTAAATAATCCCAGTTCCCTCAGCCTCTCCTCATAAATCATGTCTCCCAGCCCTCCGCTGGACTCTCTCCAATTTGTCCACATCCTTTCTGGGGTGGGGAGTGCAAAAATGGATGCAATACTCCAGATGTGGCTTCACCAGTGCCAAATAGAGGGGAATAATCACTTCCCTAAATCTGCTGGCAATGCTCCTACTAATTCAGCCCAATATGCCATTAGCCTTCTTGGCAACAAGGGCACACTGTTGATTCATATCCAGCTTCTCATCCACTGTAATCCCCAGGTCCTTGCTGATTAGCCAGTCGGTCCCCAGCCTGTAGCAGTGCATGGGAGTCTTCCTTCTTAAGTGCAGGACTCTGCACTTGTCCTTGTTGAACCACATCAGATTTTTTTTAGCCCAATCCTCCAATTTGTCTATGTAACTCTGGACCCTATCCCTACCCTCCAGCATATCTACCTCTCCCACCAGCTTAGTGTCATCTGCAAACTTGCTGAGGGTACAATCCATCCCATCATCCAGACTATTAATGAAGATGTTGAACAAAACCAGCCCCAGGACAGATCCCTGGGGCGCTCCGCTTGATACCGGCTGCCAACTAGACATCAAGCCATTGATCACTACCCATTGAGCCTGACGATCTAGCCAGATTTCTATCCACCTTATAGTCCATTCATCCAATCCATACTTTTTTAACTTGCTGGCAAGAATACCATGGGAGACCATATCAAAAGCTTTGCTAAAGTCAAGGTATATCATGTCCAGCACTTTCCCCATATCCACAGAGCCAGTTATCTCATCATAGACGGCAATCAGGTTGGTCAGGCATGACTTGTCCTTGGTGACTCCATGTTGATTGTTCCTGATCACCTTCCTCTCCTCCAAGTGCTTCAAAATTGATTCCTTGAGGACCTGCTCCATGATTTTTCCAGGGACTGAGGTGACACTAACTGGTCTACAATTCTCCGGATTATTCTTCTTCCCTTTTTTAAAGATGGGCACTATATTTACCTTTTTCCAATTGTCCGGGACCTCCCCTGATCACCACAAGTTTTCAAAGATAATGGCCAATGGCTCTGCAATCACATCAGCCAACTCCCTCAGCACCCTTGAATGCATTAGATCTGGGCCTATGTTCTTGTGCATGTCCAGTTTTTCTAAATAGTCTTTAACCTGTTCTTTCACCACTGAGGGCTGCTACAGCTTTGCCTCACCACACAGTCAGATTCTGTGATGGAGAGCTGACCAATTTGTATTAAGATTCCAGTGCCACATATCACTTGAGACTGCATTTGTACAACTGCTACCATGATGTCTAAGAGACTACTCACATGAATCAAGCTGCCCATAATCAGGCCCTCTCTCTGCTCCCTGATTACAAAACCGAGAAGGATGAAAGAAACAAAAAAATAAAAATTGTACCTCTCCAGATGATAAAACATTATTCAGGTATTCCAAGAAAGACTCATCTTTGATCTCATTATCTGTAAAAATGAAGCTGATGCCCTTTCCTTGTAGCCCTGCTGTCCTGTACAAGAGCTTCAGGTCTTCCATCAAGTTTGAAGTGTTGTATGATCTAGAGAAAAAACAGTTGTGTTGCCGCTCAAAACTTTTAAACAGGGATGTTGGTAAACAAATGTGCCCAGCAAAAATATCTTTGCATTCAATGCACAAACAATGTAATTATGCTCAAGAATATCCATTTAGAGTGTTAAAGAGCCACAGCCCATTTTAAGTCTCCATTTAAATAAACATACCCAATTTGTTTTCTGTCATCATTCCTTTTTTAAAAAGAGGATAATGTTGCCCCCTTTCTCTGTTACTCTTAAAGACCCACTCAAACACAAAAGGGATTAATGATGCATGGCAAACACACAAACCACACAAAACACACTCTCAAATGCACAAAGTAAACCAAATTAAGAAAAAAAAATTTCTCCAGACTTTTAATTACAGTAATCTTAGGTATTAGCCTGTTATTTTTTGCTTGTTGAAAAAAGACATTCAGACTGGGAGGACACACAGAATTTCAGCACAGAAAATAAAGGCAAACATTTTTAAAAGGCTCTTAAGGATGCACATGTTTCCATTCTCAACTGTGGTCGCCACTATGTGCTCTGCTTGTAGAAGGAATCCAAAACACAGAAATCAAAGTACACATTTTTGAAATATATCTTGTTCAACAGCCTACCTTGTTAAAGTGATCTGGAACGTAGCATAGCCAGCTATGAATGATGCCAGTTTAGTCAAGCTCTGCTTTCCTGAGCCACCAACTCCAACTACGAGAGCATTTCCACGAGGGGTGCGAATCACACGGGAAATCTACAGATCAACATGGCAGTTTGTTGCTAAATATATGGAACGTTTGTGCCAGAACAATTTAAGCCACCATAGCAATGGGAACCTTCAAATTAGTAATGAGAACCTTAGAATTATCACACTTTTATTTTATATATTACAAATCTTTTAATTTTGAAAAGCTTTTATTTGTATGAGAAACCAATCACGTGTAAACACAACATACCATTATAGCACAGGAAGTGCCATTTCCACTTTAAATATTACTAAATGATAACAATGTTGTCATGTCAGAATAGATTTCTACAGGATTTCCTGTAATACCATATAAAGCTTATGCTCTATATCTCCCTTACTGTTCACTGTAAAATTAACATCAATTTTGATTTCTCATTTCTGTAAATTTAAAGTAACTCATTAGTCATCAGAGTTACTGGTGTAGTGTCAGACTGAGAGCTATTAATGTAACTGCAAAATATCGGGGAGAGGAAGGATAGTTTAGTGGACAAAGCCCTGGGCTGGAATACAGGAAGCCTAGGCTCAATTCTGAGGTCAGCCATAAGCTTTTTGTGCAACTTTGGATAGCTCACTTAATCTACTCTGTGAGTCAGTCTTCCATCTGTGAAATGGCATTCCTGTTGCCCTGTCTTCCATGGGCATCATGATGATAAAATCTATTAATGATTCTGAGACATCCCCATACCATGGTCATGAGTGTCATGTAAGTACCTAGATCAGGGGTGGGCATTCAGCATGCAAGCCGTTTTAAGCTGCCCCGCAAGTCGCACCACATGCCTCGGCCCTGCTCCGGTGCTCCAGCCGGGGTGCTGGGTTAGGGGCCGGACCACATGGCTTGGCTCCAGTCCAGCCGAGGCGCCGGGTCGGGGGCCACACTATACAGCTTGGCACCAATCCGGTGGGGGCGCTGGGTTGGGGGATGCACTATGTGGCTTGGCCCCACTCCAGTGCTCTTGCCAGGTCACTGGGTCTGGGGCCGCATCACGTGGCTCGGCCCCGCTCTGGCCCGGGTGCAAGGTTGGGGGCTGCACCACATGGCTCCCAGAAGCCACGGCATGGTCCCACTCTGGCTCCTATGCACTCCAATGGGAGCTGCAGGGGTGGTTCCTGCGGATGGGACAGCGTGCAGAGCTGCCTGGCCACACCTCCACAGAGGAGACTGAGAAGGGACATGCCATTGCTTCCGGGAGCCACTTGAGGTAAGCGCCACTTGGAGATTACACCCCTGAGCCTCTCCCCACACCCCAACCCCCTGCTCCAGCCCCGATTCCCCCTCCCGCTCTTCAAACCCCTCAATCCCAGCCCAGAGCACCCTCCTGCACCCCAAACCTTTCATCCCCAGCCCCATCCCAGTGCCTGCAATCCCAGCTGAAACCTGCACCCCTGCCCCAGTCCTGATCCTCCTCCCACCCTCCAAACCTCTCGGTCCCAGCCCAGAGCACATTCCTACACCCCAAAAGCCTCATCCCCAGCCCCACCCCAGAGACCGCACCCCCTTCTGCACCCCAAACACAATTTTGTGAGCATTCATGGCCCTCCATACAATTTCTATTCCTTGATGTGGCCGCTGGGCCAAAAAGTTTGCCCACCCCTGGACTAGATAGACAAAAGCAAAAGTACTGTACACGTTTAAGAAGCACAATCTTCTGTTCCCAAAATCAGCCACCTTCACTGTAGTAGTGGCATTTGTATATATTATTGGGTGAGAACATTTCACAAGTGGAGATCCTTTTCCTTCCCATCTCACTACTTTAAATGTATTTGAACCAAAGGAATAGTGATCAGATCATACCCCACATTTTCCGTCATACTTAGCCCTGTCCTAAGGGTACATGTACACTTTGAGATGGAGGCATAATTTCCAACTTGAGGAGACCAATGTTTAGCACGTTAGCTTGATTAGAGCTAACACAGGGATGTCTCCTTGAGCTGGAAATTACACTTCCAATTTGAGGTGCAGATGAACCCTTAGTGACAAGAGCCAAATTCTCCTTCAATTTACTGGCAAATGACTGCACTGATCACCAGGATAATGGGCCTGCAGTGAACAAGGTGGGCTGAGGAGAGTGGTATCTACTCTAGGGTTAGGTTTGGTGGGTTTGCTCAGCAGGATGGGGAAATCCTTTAAATGAACTCATTCTCCCACACACAACCACAGCAGGGATGTCAGCAGTGAAGATCAGGGATTGGTTCCTAGCTGTCTTTTAAAAATCCAGGTATAGGCTCTGCTATGGGCTTCTCTGTAACCTAGGTTATTACTGGGTGGGGGTGCCAGTCTTTGCCCCAGTGGGCCCTGTTTTGTGTTACTGGATGAAAGCTGTGTTTTAAAGCACAGTCTTAGGCTTCGCATCCTCATTCGGTCTCCTTGCCACCATTCAGCAGGCTTGTTAGGGGCAGACAATGCCTCCCCCAACAGGTCTGACTGGTATATTGCAACCAGCCTGGGAGAACAGCCAAGAAAGCAATAAATAGCTGCACAGAGGGGAATCCTCTTCAGCAGTCACATATTTGTCCATGGCTCTGGAGCCCAGTTGCTGAGAGTTCATCATCAGCTCTCAATGTGATGCTGTAGCTAAGAGGACTAATGGGATCCCCTGATGTAGAAAGTAATATGAAGATGGGGTAGGAAAGTGTATTCCCTCTGTGTACAGCATTAGCAAGACCATTACTGGAATCATGTGTCCAGTTCCCGTGTCCACTCTTCTAAAAGGATGTTGATCTGGAAAGGGTTCAGAAAAGAGCTATGAAAATATTTGAGATCTAGAAACATGCCTTATAATGAGAGACTGAATAAACAATCTATTTAGTTTATCCAAGAGAAGGCTAAGAGGTGACTTGATCATGGTCTATGTAAGAAAGAGACATCTGATAGTAGACTCTGATCTTTAACCTAGCAGAAAAAGGCACAGTGAGATTGTCATGCTTAAACTAGACAAATTCAAACTAGAAATAAGGTTCACATTTTTAAGGGAAGGTAATTAATCATTGGAACAATTTACCTAGGGTTTTGGTTGATTCTCTGTCAATAGAAGTCTTTAAGTCAAGATTGGATATCTTTCTAACAGCTATGATAGAGCTCAAACAGAAGTTATGGGCTTGATCTCACAGTTACTGGTCAAGGTTCCATGGCCTGTGAAGTCAGGCAGGTAATCACAGTCATACCTTTTTGCCTTCATCTATACATGTATACATTTAGGAACAGTTAAATTTATACCCGGACAGGATTACCACCAGTACTTATACAGACTAAAAATTGTTAACAGAACCTCACTAATTTGCTCTGACTTACTTTTTTCAGATTACCCAATTTTTTGAATTCATTTTTCAACAATCAAACACAAAAATGCAATTTTCAACAGTGCATCAAAGCTGGGGGGGTTTATTTCAACAAGTGTAATTTAGATTTATTTACTTACTATTTACTAGTATTTTTTACCACATTTTGTTCAATTAACGTAATCTAGTTCAAGTAATCTAATATACGACCTCACCGCAACTTTTATTAAATAATGGCTGAGAAACAGGGCTGAGCCCACTGTGCAGTGGAGAAATACAAGGTTTGCAGTTTACAGAAGAAGATATTACTTTTTAGTAAGCCCTTTCTGTGTTTCCATTGTACCGGGTTCCACTGTGCTCTGAATTATAATCAGCTGTGTGCAGTAAGTATAATGAGTTTCACGTTCTGAGGTTTGACAAAACAAGACAGCATACTGTGCATCAGGAGTGGAAATTTGAAGCTAGATTTGCCCCCATGCTAAACGGCTGTGTGGCTGAGTAAGGCTGACCTTGCTCTTCCCTACAAAGACCCTTTGGTGCTATCCCAACTGTGGGTTTTCTCATTGTGGGCAGAGTGAGGGATAAGCGTGGGTGAAGGCAATACTACTTTCTGCAACCCAGTTAATATAAAAAGGCAAAGAAAGGCATTGTATGTAAAACCATTGTCCACTTCTCTGGCTAGATGGGAGAGGAAAGGTGTGTTTTATAGAAAGTTGATGTGCTCTATTACCCATTCAGGTGAGGGGCGCGCCAAGGAATTGTGTTTCCTTTGGATGTCTCACCATTCTGTATTTGGAACTGTGGCTAAATGCACATCTAGCACTTCATATTTCTATGCAAAAATCTAGACTTGTATTATGTTACTTTAAAACAGAAACAAAAGACGAGCCTATGCCCCACTTTATTTGACAGAATAACTGAAATCCCACATGATTACAGAAAATAAAATCTGCTATAATGTCAAACCTGTGGTCATGAAAAGGCAGGAGGAAGAAAAAGTGCTCATCCCACCTTGACTAAATGAATCATAGCATCTTTGAAGAACACCATGTCCAGATGTGCACCCCGGATGTTCTCATTGTATGTTTGTAGAAACATATTTAAACGATCCTTTAGGTGATTAAAAGATTCAATTGGCTCATAGATTTTAGGCATATCAAAGGCAGTTTCTTCTGGCTCTTCACCTGTGCGAAGAAGTGATAACAAATTGTTAACAATGGAAATTACTAAGGAGGGCTGAGTTTTCTCTTTCCCTAAAGATATGCTCTAGATATCATCCATTACATTTTTGTATCCTCTTTCCAATGTCCTCTGAATGCTTCCTCTCTTTTTTCCTCTCCCCCATTTCTTTTTCTTTTGCCTCCACCGCTCTCTGGTGGGCAGCCTCCTGGGCTTTCTCTGCCTCTTTCGCTGACTCCTTATTGAGTTGTTTTAATTCAACCAGTCTCTGGTGCTCCTTTTCTTTCTCTTCGGCTTCCAGTCTGGCTATCTCCAGTTTCTGTTGGGCATTGCTTTTTGTCATCTTAGCCTCTCTGTTTTTAACCTAACTATACCCAAGAGTCAGAAAGAAAAAACAAACAAACCTGGCTTGTAAAATTTGCTGTCTGAATGATTTAGGGCCTGCTCCTACTCCCTTGGAAATCAATCCTCTCTGAGTTAAATGATATCAGGACTGAGCCCCTAACGAAGTACTATAACTGGTAGCAGAGGCCACAACTTTTTATTTTTGACTGCAGCATTCACTGAGAAACTAAGTTTATTTCACAAACAAGCAGACACCGTGCACATAAACAAGGGGGCCCATTTATTATGTTGTATTCTCTATGAATATGATATATTGGAAGTTTAAATACATGCCCATTTGCAAACTGTCATAAATATAAAGGGAAGGGTAACCACCTTTCTGTATACAGTGCTATAAAATCCGTCCTGGCCAGAGGCAAAACCCTTTCATCTGTAAAGGGTTAAGAAGCTACGGTAACCTCGCTGGCACCTGACCCAAAATGACCAATAAGGGGACAAGATACTTTCAAATCTGGAGGCGGGGGGGGAAGGCTTTTGTCTGTCTGTCTGCGTGATATCTTTGCCGGGAACAGATCAAGGATACAAGCTCTCCAACTCCTGTAAAGTTAGTAAGTAATCTAGCTAGAAAATGTGCTAGGTTTGTCTTTGTTTTTTGGCTTGCAAAATTCGCTGTGCTGGAGGAAATGTGTATTCCTGTTTTTGTGTCTTTTTGTAACTTAAGGTTTTGCCTAGAGGGATTCTCTGTGTTTTAAATCTGGCTGCCTGTGAGATTATCTTCCATTCTGATCTTACAGAGTTATTCTGTTATCTATTTTTTTGTTCTTCTAATAAAGTTCTTATTTTTAAGAATCTGATTGGGTTTTTTGGGTCTTAAAAATCCAAGGGGTTTGTGCTCATCTTGTTTATTCTCAAGCCTCCCCAGCAAAGGGGGTATAGGGCTTGGAGGGATATTTTGGGGGAAAATGTCTCCAAGTGGTCTCTTCCTGGATTATTTATTAAATCGCTTGGTGGTGGCAGCATACCAGGTTTTTAACCTAAGCTGGTTCCCAAGGCAAGAAAGAAATCTGTGCCTTGGGGAAGTTTTAACCTAAGCTGGTAAGAATAAGCTTAGGGGGTCTTTCATGCAGGTCCCCACATCTGTACCCTAGAGTTCAGAGTGGGGAAGGAACCTTGACACAAACTAAATTGACGCACCTCATTTAATTTACCTCAGACAGAAATTAAACTGTAGAAAGATTAGAACAATTGATTGTGTGATATCCAATTCAATAAAAAGTCTCTAAAATAAAATGCATGGAACACCTAGAACATTTAAATTCCTCATTTCCCAGCATCTGAAAAAAAAAAGCTATGCAGTTTTCCTAGGCATACAACATGGGTAGAAAAAGGCTATTCCCATAATTTAAGTTATGTTTTTCCATGAGGGTGTGCTATGTGGCAAGATATAATACAGCTGCTCAACATAGCTATGAAAAAGCGAATGTAGGTAAACATGCATATACTAAGCACCTGGCCGAAGTTTATCTTCATTTGTATCCTAATATTAATCAATTATGGATAGAGACATGTGGTGCAAACAGGTGGACAGCACATTTTGCTACCACACTCCCCACATCCCTTGCTGACAGTGAAAATGATACACAGATAAATTCTGCTCTTAGTTACCTGCTTGAAACTCCACAGACTTTAGGATTTTGTCCTTTATGCTTCAGAAAGATAATGTCATCGCACATTCTCTGTGAAAAGCAGTAATTTGCTATGACCATGGGGTATATCTAGTAGATACAGGATGCAGCATCAACAGGTTTCTGCTTACCTTCCTATTACCTCAAAAATTACACAGGCTCATTCCATAATTTAGGTATTCTAAGGGTTGATGAACAATTGTTAAAAAGGTGTAATACCCTTAACTTGATTGCAAGATCAAAATGCTTAATCTGCTCTGTACATACATCATCAAATCCAGCTGCTTTGCCATTCTTCAGGTGACTTGTTCCAGCATTGAGTTAATCTACTGTAGTCATCAAGTGCCTTACATCACAAAAGAATTTTCTAACCAGTGTTGTGCCTTTGGATACAACAGCTGGTAAGGCATAACTGAGGTTATGGAATGAAAGACTACCCACAGTCGGGCACACTGAAATAGATCTGGAACCCTAGGAGGACTTTTCTTGAGGGGCCAATAGAGACTGGTCAATGTGGTGATGCCTGAATAGCCTGTGCACATAAACTGGCACATCAAAAACTAATACGATCAAATGGGGTTACTTTAATTATATGAATATATGTGAGAACGGCGAGGTGCAGACCATGAAGCACCTTCTCATTTGCCGACTCTTTGGGGAGACCTGTATGAAGGAGGACCTTGCTGTAGTGATGGAAAGAGCCATCGCTTGTGCATGGTTCTGGAAAAGCCTCTAGTCTGTGACAAGGATACGAGAAAAGGAGAACCTCAAAAATACATATTAGCTGTATTAAAGAAACCATCTGATAATCACGGAGAAGGATGAGTCCTGGCAGGGATGATTTAATTGGGGATTGGTCCTGCTTTGAGCAGGGGGTTGGACTAGATGACCTTCTGGGGTCCCTTCCAACCCTGATATTCTATGATTCTAAGTCTGAAAATTCAATTACTGTATACAGAAGGGCGAAGCAATCATGATCAAAGGGGAATAATAGGAAATGAGGAGTTTGTGTTAAAAAGTACTGTGGGTGACATTTTTACTTCTCTGAATTTGTCTATTTACTTCTATTTACCTGATCTAGTCTTCATTTTTAGAGTGACAGCAGTCTAAAGGTATTGTCATTTACAAGTACATAATGGGGGGAGGACTTCTTGTCAAGATGGATATAATCAAGGACATAGCTTTTTCTCAAAAACTAGAACTCCACAAAGTAAACTCGAGGAGCTCTGCTAACATGAATAGTTCACATATCCTTTGCCAGGTATGCAATGTAAACAAGAACTCCTCTCAATTACCATGGGAATTTTGAAACTGCTACACATTTATGAATCCTTAATTATACATTAGCTCTGTGTACACAAAGTTATTTATTTAGTCTTAATCTTAAAATAATTCCATTTAATTGATAATTTTGGTGTTAACTCTCAAAATGATGGGTAACAGATTAATATCCAAACTTTAAAAAACTTACCTTGAAATGCTGAATTAAGCATTTCAGGTTTCATCTGATGAAACTATTAATAAGATAATTAAAAGCAAAAGTCATTTTCATAGAATTTCTTGTAAGTGAGTAACCCTACAAAATCTTAAAACATTTCTTTTCTGTATGTGGAAAACAGCTCTTCAGTGATATTTCTGTCATATTTCCAACTCACTAACACCTCTTGTACATTTGTTCTGCTAACATTTCAGGTGTTTGCACACAACTATAAAATGTTTTCTACAAATAAAAGATATTCATAAAGCTCTTACTAGTAGTTTTTATACTGTTACACAACAGTATATAAATTTTTAATTCCAGCTTTATGATCAATAGTGTTACCCCTCAAAGTGAAAGTCATACAGGGATGTTTTAACTGAGCACCCTACACTTGTAGTTTATTTCCTAATAAACTATATACCATGTTTTTAGCCAAATTCTTCAAAGTTTAAAAAAAAAACAAACACACCACTCATTTCTGGCTGGCTCACACATTAACCTTATCTTTAAGTGATTTTTCTGTCTCTTGACCTAACTTGAAATATAATACACTTCCTTTAAATAATGTCTTATCAGATTTTTTCCCCTTAGGATAGTTCTTTGTGGGTTTGTGTTTATTTTTTACCATTATATTTGTATATTGATTCATTATACTAACAATTATATTTAAGTATTTTCAGAGGGTTGTACCATTTCACAGATGGTGACTAAGAGAAATATATGATTAAGAGCTTAATCCTGCTCCTGCTGAAGTCACTACTATTTTTACTATTGAGTTCAAAGGTGGCATGATCAGGCATTAAGAAGACGATAGACAGCAGAAGTACTTAGACAAGCAACAAGACCAGTAGCTTATTTTAATGAATATACCTGTCATCTTGATCCCGGTTTTTCCCACTCCCTCTCTTCAAGTTATTAGAAAGAAAGAACAATTCCATGATGGGTAGGAAAATGTTCTGAAGTTTTCAAACTGTTATCTGACATACTACAGGGCATGCAGTGGTTGCCAACCACTTTCAGATTAGTGATCAGCTATGTTCTTTTCTAGTGGCTTATACCCCATCTATTCTGTCTCTTGCTCTGCTATCAGAGATATGTACTTTGAAGTTACAGTATGAAGAGATTGAAACAAACATATAATCATGTGACCGGACACTTCATGGGTAACAATTAATATGTAAACTTCATGCAGAGGATTTTTGAAATTGAGACAGTTATTTTAAAAAAATAATTGCATGATTAATCGCGCTGCTAAACAATAATAGTACAATCTCTTTATCATGAAAGTTGAATTTACAAATGTAGACTTATATATTCAAAAATAACTGTATTCAAAAACAAAACAATGTAAAACTTTAGAGCCCACAAGTCCAATCAGCCCTACTTCTTGTTCAGATTATCTCTTGTGGGAGATAATGCTGCCTGCTTCTTGTTTAAAATGTCACCTAAAAGTCAGAACAGGAGTTTACATGGCACTTTTGTAGCCAGCGTCACAAGATATTTATATGCCAGATGTGCTAAAGATTCATATGTCCCTTCATGCTTCAATCATTCCAGAGGACACATGTCCATGCTGATGACGGGTTCTGCTTGATAACAATCCAAAGCAGTACAGACCGACATATATTCATTTGCATCATCTGAGTCAGATGCCACGAGCAAAAGGTTGATTTTTTCGGTTCTGTAGTTTCTGCATCAGGGTGTTGGTCTTTTTAGATTTTTGAAAGCATGCTCCACACCTGGTCCCTCTCAGATTTTGGAAGGCACTTCCGAGTCTTAAACTTTGAGTCGAGTGCTGTATCTTTAGAAATTTCACATTGGTAACTTCTTTGCGTTTTGTCAAATCTGCAGTGAAAGTGTTCTTAAAATGAACAACATGTGCTGGGTCATCATCCAAGACTGCTATAACTTGAAATATAGGGCAGAAAGTGAGTAAAACAGAGCAGGAGACATACAATTCTCCCCCAAGGAGTTCAGTCACAAATTTAATTAATGCATTTTTTTTAATGAGCGTCATCAGCATGGAAGCGTGTCCTCTGGAATGGTGGCCGAAGAATGAAGGGGCATACAAATGTTATCATATTTGACACATAAATACCTTGCAATGCCAGCTACAAAAGTGCCATGCAAACACCTGTTCTCACTTTCAGGTGACACTGTAAATAAGAAGCAAGCAGCATTATCTCTCATAAATGTAAACAAACTTGTTTCTCTTCGTGATTGGCTGAACAAGAAGTAGGATTGAGTAGACTTGTAGGCTCTAAAATTTTACTTTGTTTTGTTTTTGAGTGCAGATATATAACAAAAAAAATCTACATTTGTAAGTTGCACTTTCATGATAAAGAGATTGCACTACAGTACTTGTATTAAGTGAATTGAAAAATACTATTTATTTTATCATTTTTACAGTGCAAACATTTGTAATAAAAATAAAATAAATTGAGCACTGTACACTTTGTATTCTGTGTTGTAATTGAAATCAATATATTTGAAAATGTAGAAAAACATCCAAAAATATTGAATAAATTTCAATTGGTATTCTACTGTTAAACAGTACAATTAAAGCTGTGATTAATCATGATTTTTTTTAATCACGATTCATTTTTTGAGTTGATCACATGAATTAACTGATTGACAGCCCTAAAAAAAATCCATGTAACATCCAAGCTCAATTCCTGTTCTTACTCTCCAATATAGCAGGAAATAGTTGGCTGCCCCCACTGCTTCTAGGGCCCTAGTCTGAGGGATAAAGCCGTGTCTTTTGTCACTCAGTGACCCATTTGACTAGCAGAACATTAGCCTCAGTCTGAGAATAAGTGAGAGCTGTAAAGAAAAGTAATTAGGAGGGTTTCTCAGGGCTCTGTCAAGCACAATGAGTACAATCAGCCACTAAAAATGAGAACTTCCTATTTTGTCAAATAGACAAAGTGTCTTGGTTAAAGGAAGTTAACTCTAACAGATATGCAGAGGAAGATTTTTAAATGTTCACTTCATAGCCTCATGTCCTACAGTCTCCTGTCTCTTTACTTGCATTTTGTTTCACAAAAGAGAATGTTACTTTACTTATAGTAACTGGAGGTTCTTTGAGATGTGTGGTTCCTATTTGTATTCCACTGTGTGTAAACATGCACTTCATGCACACAGTTATAGAACTCTTGAAAACAGTGTCAGTTGATCCACACATGCACCCTCACCCTCCTCTTGCCTCTGATCAAGGAGATTATGGGCGGACCTCTCCTCCAGTTCCTTCTCTACCATGAATCCAAGAATGATTTGAAGCAGAGGGGAAGGAGGGCAGGTAGTGGAATGTAGATAGATCCTCCCCACGTGTCTTGAAGAACCTCCAGTTACTACATGGTAAGTAAATTTCTTTTTTTCTTTGATTGCTGGTCCCTCTGTGTATTCCACTCTGGGTGACTGACAAGCAGTACTAAAGAAGGAGGCGGCTGCCAGGATGCAGGCAGCAAAGTCATTTGAAGTACTGCCATCCCAAAAGATGCATCAGTGGAGGAGTCCTGTACTAAAGCATATTGTCTCACAAATGTGTGGATGGAACTCCATGTAACTGCTCTGCAAATGTCAAATAGAGGTACTTCTTGAAGCGATGCCATTGATATCACTTGTGTTCTTGTAGAATGAGCCCTCACCCCATGAGGGGGAGGACAATTAGACAGCTGATAGCAGAGATAGCTACAACCTGAGATCAATTTACAGATCCTCTGAGAGGATACAGCTTGACCTTGAATTCTTTCTGCTACAGCAATAAACAGTCTTGGAGTTTTTCTGATTGGCTTTATCTTTTGCAGGTAAAAGGTTAAGGCTCATCACATGTTGAGGGAATGAAGTCTCCTCTCTTCTTCCGATGTGTGTGGTTTCGGAAAAACACACAAGTGAAGTGACTGGTGCAAGTGAAACTCTGAAACTACTTTGTGGGTGAACTTAGGATGTAAACACAATGACACCTTGTCTCTATGGCATATGGTGTCAGGCAGATCAACCATCAATGCTCTAAGCTTGCTCACCCTCCTGACTGAGTTGATGGCTATCAGGAATGTAACCTTCATGGACAGAAGAGAAATGGAACATGGGGCTAGTGGTTCAAAAGGAGGTTAAGAGAGCACAAAAAGAATAAGGTTTAAGTCCCACTGAGGAGCAGATTTCCTTACTGACAGAAAGGCTCTGATTAGACCTTTGCAGAATCTGGTAGTCAGTAAATGAGCAAAAATTAAATAACCATGAGAAGGTGGGTGGTACACATTCATTGGTGCCAGGTGGACCCCAGCTGTTCTGAGAGAAAGAAGATTGTCCAGAATAAGGGGAATACCCACAACTCATGGGTTTTTGTTGTGCCCAGACAAGGAAACACTTCCACTTGACTAAGTAAAATTTTCTAGTGGAATCTTTTCTACTGTTAGTAAGGATGCTTTGCACAGCTTCAGAGCATGAACTTTCGAGAGTTGACACCCATCCAAACACCTCACCCTGAGATGGAGTGCTTGGGGGCTGGGATGCTTGATTCTGTCTTTCCCTTGGGTCATGAGATTGGAAAAGGACTGAATGCTGATCGTTGACCAAGACATGTGTAGAAGACTCAGGAACAAGAACCGTCTGGGCCAGGTGGGGGCAATGAGGATGACTCGTGCCTTCTCCAATTTATAAAATATATACATATGTATGTACAGATCCAAAACTAAAGGAAGATGAAACTCCAGACACTGGAGGTTCCAACCCAGGCCATGTGGTGATAAGAAGGAACTAGAGAGGCGGTCGGTCCGCTCTGCCCTTTATCTCCTCAATTGGAGGACAGCAACAGCGCATGCATGACCCAACAGACATGGCTTTCAAGAATTCTCTGACTCCATGCGCATGCGTACCCACAATGTAATACACACGGGCACCAGCACTCAAAGAAGTACAAGTTTTCAGCATGCATACAATGTATGCTAATGCAAAAACAAGTGTCAGGGCAAGGACTGTCTACCACAAAATGCCTAGCAAAATGAAGCCCCATTCTTGGTTGGCCATCAGGCACTATCATAATTAATAGGTAAAATGTACAAATCAAAATCTCTCTCTTGTACTCTACTACATATTTTGTTTTTCTTTCTTGCTCATTCTTCATCTGTTTTGTGATCCCAATTCAACAAAATATTTAACCACATGTTTGAGCACTTTCCTAAATCAGGGTCTATATTTTCTACTCTTTTCATACATTTCTCTGCACATTTCTTACTTATTGCTCTCACCTGCCATATCATTTATGATTCTCTGTTTTCCAGCACTGGTTCAGAGCATTTCATGGTTTATTCTAGTACCTCCATGTATTCATCATTTATGAGGAGGGGAGTAGCTGACTGACCTCAAAATAGTTTAATAATGGCTTTCCCTAAAACCAAAGCAATTCATACAACACAGTGAAACAGAATACAAAATTGTATCATTCGCCCATTTTTGAGCTACTTCGATTGCACTGTAAAGCAATTTAGCTTCCTTATAAAATAGGACTAAATAAATACGGCTTCATTATGCATAACTTTTTTTGCAAGAGAAAAAATGAACAAAAGCAAGTGAAAGAAAATAGGTATTTTATAAATAATACAGATACCAAAATAATTATTGTGCAAATAAGATGTAAAACATTATTTTGATTTGAAAGATGTAAGAGACTATGCAACAAGTGAAAAAGGACAATTTAATAGGAGTCACTAGTAATGTAACAAGAAAACATCAGTAATGGTTGCAGGAAAATTACATTTACCTGACATTAATGGATTAGTCAAAATTGGGCTTTTTTGTGCACTAGTTGGGGGCCGGGGCAGGTTAGTAAGTGTAATAACTATTTATACAGTTTTAGTTCAACTACTGCAATCATCTGTGCTTACTATATACTGGACTCATGTTACAGAACATCCTTCTGGATTGCACCATTATAGCATTATGGTTGCAAAAAATCCCATGTGCCAGATTGTGCCCAGCCATTATACAAATTATCTGCTCTCCACTTCTATCCCTACACAGGAGCTGGGTATAAATGCAGTCCTTGTGCTCCCATGAGCCCAAGGACCTACCCTAGCTGGCAACATTAGCTACCACAAAAAGGACAGACAAGAGTTGGGACCACGGCCCTGTGAACAAACCAGAAGAGCTGGCTGGGCATTGAAGGGTGTTTATAATATGCATTCTTGTGTATTTTCTACATAAGCATTTACTGTATCTTTCCCTCTCCACATCCATTGGTAATTTATCACAGAACATCATTATCTCTTCTTGCGTCAAGTTTCTGTAGTTACCTGTTGCTTCAGGTGCATCCCTTAGGAAGTCAACAAAGTAAGCATCAGTTTCCAAATCCACTAAAGCCTTTTTCTCTTCACCGAACTCCTCCTCAACCAATTTTGCCAAAGCTGTATCAAACCAATCTACATCTGCTGGGGTTGTGAAACGATCAGCAATAACACACTTACATTCATGCTTCCACAACTTTATCAACACCTGTTCACAAAACAAACATCTCAATTGATTAAGTTTGTAACAGAGGCACTTGTGCTCTTCACAGCCATATCTCAGCAAGGTTAGAGTTTTGTCACTGTTTCTCCGTACAGCATCGCATTACCTCTAGACAATACAAAGTAATGCTTTACTCCTTACTAGGGAAGCTGAAATAGTATTCTTTGTCAGACTTTGATTCAGCTGCATCTCAGCTTACATGTATGTCCAGTTTACAAAAAAAAAAAAAAAAGAAAGACACTGCACATTCAGGACAAAGTATTAGATGAAACCTCAGTCTAGCCTCCCAAACTACATAATTATGTGTCCAATTATTGCATTGCCAAAACCAGACTTTATGAATTTCAAGCATATTTTTACATGCAAATTCAATAGCTGACTACCCAGTTTGCTAACAGATATATTTCCCACTCTCAAATCATAACTGTCCATTCATAAGATGGAGCCACACTTTTATATGCTACTTCTGGCAGTACCATCAGTAGAGATGCTTGGATAATGATTCATCTGCGGAGGGATAGCCACTGCATTGAAGACTCAACTTTATATTTCAGTATTAAAGAAAATTAAGAGGGAAATATTTACATCAAGTATCTTATTTTTCACAAGGAATGTGGGTCGTACAGTAATGAAACAGCAGAAAGACTTGTTACAGTCTGAAGTGTTATTCCCTCTTCCATTTAAGATGTGTCTGCGCTGCAATCTTGGGCGTGATTGCAGCATGGGTAGACATACCTGTGTTCGTTCTATGCACACTAGCACAGCTAGAAATAAAAGGGTAGCACAGCCTTCAGATGGGGCTGGACAAGCATATTGGGGATCCCAGGTATATGCAGGCATTGCTATCCCATGCAGATGCTTGTGCTGCTGTGTCTCCACTACTATGTTTAGCTGTGCTAGTACAGGTAAAGCTAGCATGGGTATGTCCATCCATGCTGCAATTACACCTCAGACTGAAGTCTAGACATACCCTTATAGCTCTAAGCCAAAAATCAGCTTTCAGCCAGTCACATGGTTTGAAAACCTCAAGGCATCCTATACCTTAAGAACAAAATTATTTGTCATTAAGACACTGAATAGCTTGCTGCTATGTGTGTTTATAAAATTGAATATTTTTAAAAGCTTGATTTTCTCCAGAATTTTAAAAATTGAAATAAGCTAACATTTATCAGTAAGTATAACAGACCATAAAACTGATGCAGACAGTGGACCAAACTGGTTTTTGTTCTTTTGCTACATTGAATGTCCACAAAATCCTTTGGCATCTTAGCCATTTAGCTAAGTCAGAATTGTTTCATCACTGATGCTTATTATTTATTATTTGTATTGAGGAAGCACCTTGGAGTCCCAGATATGGAACAGGACCCCACTGTCCTAGGCAGAGTACAAACACAGAACAAAACCACTGAAGATCTTACAATTTAATAAGAAAAGTGATAACAAGTAGAGACAGAGGCTTCCTACTGTATACTGAACCACCAAGAGAATCAGTTATAGTCTTCATCCCATTGCTACTTAATATGCTAACTCCATGAAAGAAATCTGTATGTTACTTACATTAGGTTCACTGATTACTTCCGATACGGTATTTAGCATCCCCTGCCAAATCCTTGAGAGATCTCGTAGATTGAAAACATAATGGAACTTGGCTGGAGTGGGTAGCATTTTGATCTTGGTCATTTGCCATAACCTGCGTGTCAGTGGCACCAATTTGGCTACTGATCTTCTCACCTCTTCTGAGAAGCCCCGCTGACTACAATAATGCCCTACTCCAATCACACCTGGGGAAAGCAAAATTGATGGTTTAAAGGGCAGTTACTAAAATAAGGCTTGTCTACACATGGAACTATTCTGGAACAGCTATTCCTGAATAACTCCAGGCACAGACAACCTGTACATGTAAGACAGCAGTACTCTTTGCACCTTCACCTCATGTCCCCTGAAATAAACCAAAATGCTGCAGCCTAGCTAAGCTATAAAATGTACCTCTTGTGCTGCATTGGGAGCAATAGGTTAAGGACCAGACACCAATTATTTTAAGTCAAGGTCAAAGTTATTTTTGCAAAATTTTTGCAGATGTGTGCAGCAATGTAAACATGTAGCACCTGCACATGCAGCAAATGTGGACAGAAATCCTATATTTTCATACGTAACTGTTGAATGTGCAGATTTTCCAGGGACAACTTTGGTGCCAGTCTCAGAATCTTGGATCTAGATGTCCCACTGTAAGACTATTTTCTTGAGTTTATAAATCAATTGGTGAACTTCATGTTGAGTTGAAACTTTCCAAGTCAAACCTGAGCAGAGACTCGATTTGGATTTTTCAACAAGAAAAATATAGTTTCCACTGAAAATGTTAGGGGGTTAAATCATGGAAACCTCTCTACTCCCTTGGGTTTTGTAAAAAATGATACTTGTTCAAGGCCTTAGTTTTGGGTCAAATTTTACCTCAGAAAGTCCATTTGAAAAAGAACACCATTTTGACTTTGTGGTGATGTTACCCACAGTTTACTCCTGGGGGAATTCTGCATCACTGCACAATGCAGAATTTTGCGGAAATTAATGTTGGGCACGCAGAATTTCCTTTCCCCCTCCGCCAATAGAAATTGGCTGAAGAGATGTTGGCCACCACTAGGGGCCGCTGGATCTTGCAGAGCCCAGCTGAGAAATAGAAGGCAAGGCTGTGAGGAGGGGGAAGAAACTGGAGGGTTCCCAGCAGCTGCAGTTCCCAGCATTCCCTGAAGGAGGGAGGGGGCACTCAGGAAACTCTGTGCAAGCCTGGGACCCCGCATCAGGCTGTTTCTCCCTCTGGATCCCTGGGCTATAGGAGGGTAGGGTCTGAGAGTGTCTGGGCTGGGGTGGAGAACTGCAGCTGGGGTCTGGGGGTTAGAGGGTGTGAGTGTCTGGGCTGGGGGGGGCCCACAGCTGGTCTCTGGGGGGTGGTAAGTGTCTGGCTCCCCAGCTGAGCTCTGGGGGGAAGAGGCAGAGAAGAAAGAACTAGGTTGTTGTAGGGGTTTCTTTAACTCTCTACTCCTGGGGGAATTTTTCTGTGTGTCTGTATTGTTACAGACATCCTTGCTGATAGGTATTTTGAAATAAATTACCAAAATAATTGAAACCAGCATAATTATGTAGTGTTATTTTGACAAAATAAAATTTACAGAATTTTAAAATATTGTGCACAGAATTTAATTTTTTGGTGCAGAATTCCCGCAGGAGTAAATTTTGTATCTTAGTCTAAGGCAGAGATTTGGTTTTGTGTTTGTTTGTTTTTAGCTTCCACCCCACATGCAAAAAAAAATTAAGATTTTCAATCTTAAGATTTCCCTTTAAAGTACGGGGGGGGGGAACAAAATTTGGCACCCCAGTTCTAACTGTCTCAATCAATACTTTGCAAAGCGAGTCTTCATTTTACCAAAGATCTTGTCAATGGAAGAATTGGAAGGCAGAGTACAGTTGAATATGGAAAAATGTCTCTTTAGTCTCTGCGGGATGTCATTGCGACCTCCACCAGGGTGGATCATGGCTGCCAAGAACTGGATATCAACGATGTTGGTAAACTCCCCCGGTTTCCCCAGGTTATAGAACCCATTCTGTTCCATCAGCTGGCGAACTATCTCATTGGTGACCTAGAAAGAGCCCAATAGGATTAGAAAAATATTTCCCTGGATGCAAAATGGCATGCAAAATTATTTATGAGCACCCGATAAACATAACTAAGAGACAGATTTTCTTAGTCTTAAAAAACACTACATTTTCTTCTGCCATGAAGAAAACATTTATAAATTACCAGAAATAGGTGGGATTGGATCGCCCTTTCCTCTGGTAATATCTAGAGGAGGGAGCTCAGAGGAAAATAATCGCATGCATTTCAAATACCTCAATAACCTGACAGCGTGGGGAGCCATGTCACCTGTGTCATAAGGAGACATAAAAACAACAGATCAGCATTAAGACAAATTTCAATACTTAACTAACCTGATCTCCCCACTCATTGATTACAGGCATATTCACATCATCAATGAAGACAGTCATCTTCTTGCCTGCAGGAGGACCATATGTCGTTCCCATGCGTTTGTCCACATAACTCTCTATTGAACGCTGTAAGAAAAACCTTTATTACCTAAAGCTGTACAGTTCCTCTCCATCAAAGGATAGTTTATGCTTTTTAAATGCACACACTTAGTAGCATAAACTCTTCAATAGCAAAGGCATACATGGGTACTCTTCAGACTGTTTTGAGGAGATTTCCACTAAGAAATGCCACTAGCTTTGTAGAATTGGTAAATGGAACACTGGGTTACAAAGTGAGGTAATAGGTTGCTATACAAATTGGACACAAATTGCCTTTAAAAACCATAACTGCCAATGTAGTGCATGCAACCCATTTGGAGAATTATCCCCTTTTTTTCATGGAGTGGTGTAATAAACTAAATTTGAACTATTGTGATCATAGATAACTGTGTGAAATATCACCTCCATGAAAGATTTAACTCAATTATGAAATAAACCCAACTTACAACCATTAGTGTAGACTACATTTTGTAAAGTCTTTAGTCTTTTACACAAGGTTTTAATGACAATCCAATAAAAATGAATGACCACTTCAGCCAGTTAGTGTGAACTGGCATATTTCCAGACATCAAGAAACATTGAGAATTTGATGAGGGAAGTATAACATGTCAAAAACATGAGAGTAACCAAATAACCACTGGAATGACTGGAAGAGATGTGGTTCCTGAGGATTTGCTGAAATTGATGGACAATTTTCAAAAGGCATATTGTGAGAGAAGCAAGTTACATCCCTGTAGAAAGGCCATTTTGACTGAAGCCCTTGGAGCAGACTGGTGCTTTTGTTTGTTTGTATCTTTGTAATTAGAGAAAGCCTTCTTTTAATGTGATCTTTCTGGCAAATTCTCAGTGTACAAATAAAGATATGAACTCAGTCATCTTATTAGAAGTAGAGTGATTACTGTACCTGGAACATTAATGGGGTAGTTGCAGATGAGAAGTTCAGACTCTTGGCCATGTGATTTTCGGGATTATACTTTGACATGAATCCTTTGATAATGACAGTTTTAGCAGTTCCTTGCTCGCCAATTAGTAGCACAGCCTAGACAAGGAGAGAATTCAAATGAGCCCAGAGGTGCAAAAGCCAAGTGTGCCAGCAAAGTCTCATCAACCTCTGTATCTATCCTGGTCAGGAATGAAACAAAGAAATAAAAATGTAACTTTCAATGAGAAAAAAATTGGCAAGCTGGAAGCAGTGGGCTGCTTTAGCACTAAACAATTCAAGGTGTATTAACTCTAACAGTATGTTGGGCAAAAATTGGGGATTGGTCCTGCTTTGAGCAGGAGGTTGGACTAGATGACCCCCTGAGGTCCCTTCCAACTCTGATATTCTATAATACTTGTATGCAAAGGGGTCATTAGTTTCCACCATACAACAGGGGATCCTCACATTTTCAACTATAGTTCCACATTGTCCTGCTGTGCTGGAAGGAGGACAAGAGACACTGGATGTGGTTTAATTAGGCTGCAATCTTATTCCTAAATGTCTGGAAGTACCCGTCAGATAAAAAAGTGTAAGTACAGGTAGTTTAATAATCATTTACACATACCTGGGGGCGGGAGTTACCCATCCTAGTCCCTAGCCAACCCACTGCTTGGACCCTCCTCCCTCAAATGAGGGTTAAGGCATGCTATAAAGGAGGGTTCGTTGGCTCTCTGCCATATCAGTCATAGGAGCCCCAAATCCCTGTTTCTGCTCCTTTAAAGAATACTTCCTTTAAATCCTTTACTAATCCATTTTATCTGATCATGTTATCCCTTCCCTGCAAAGTACCTGCACAGCATATCAGCCCCATACTTACACAATAAGTTGCAAATCATAGCATAACTTCTGTTCCATATTTGCCCCAAGTAAGCCATGCAACCCTCTGTCAGGAAGGTGGAAAAAAAACAACCATCTTGCCTTGGCCAATCTGGCAGTGAGGGAAAACATCTTTTCCAGCCCCCTGAGAAAGGAGTGACTGGTGCAATGCCCACCATGGATCATGACAAAGCCTGGCATTTAACTACTTCCATGCATGAGAGGGTGGGTGCTGCTCCACCTGGTCCAGGTAAAAGAGGGTTTTTCGTGCCCCAGCGTGGACCTAAATAGTTCTTCCTCTCTTCCAGTCACCTGGTGTGGGGATGGGACACTAACCTGGTCAAGCTACCGCAGCAAATCACTCTGGTACTCTAGTCTCTAAAGGGCCCACGCACCTTTCTCTGCAAGCCAGGCAATGGCCCCCACTACTTAATGGGCGGTGAGGTCATTTTATTTAAGAACAT
Organism: Lepidochelys olivacea; assembly: GCF_965140295.1. Classification (NCBI taxonomy): domain Eukaryota; kingdom Metazoa; phylum Chordata; order Testudines; family Cheloniidae; genus Lepidochelys; species Lepidochelys olivacea. The sequence continues at coordinate 139,112,971 of NC_140412.1, read as the reverse complement.
AAGAACGGCCATACTGGGTCAGACCAAAGGTCCATCTAATTCACTATCCTGTCTTCCAACGGTGGCCAATGCCAGGTGCCCCAGAGGGAATGAACAGAACAGGTAATCATCAAGTGATCCATTCCTTGTCACCCATTCCCAACTTCTGGAAACAGAGGCTAGGGACACCATCGCTGCCCATCCTGGCTAATAGCCATTGATGGACTTATTCTCCATGAATTTATCTAGTTCTTTTTTAAACCCTGTTATAGTCTTGGCATTCACAACATCCTCTGGCAAGGAGTTCCACAGCTTGACTGTGCATTGTGTGAAGAAATACTTCCTTTTGTTTTAAACCTGCTGCCTATTAATTTCATTTGGTGACCCCTAGTTCTTGTATTATGGGAAGGAGTAAATAGCACTTCCTTATTTACTTTCTCCACACCAGTCATGATTTTATAGAGCTCAATCAGATCCTCCATTAGTCGTCTCTTTTCCAAACAGAAAAATCCCAGTCTTATTAATCTCTCCTCATATAGAAACCGTTCCATACCCCTAATCATTTTTGTTGCCCTTTTCTGAACCTTTTCCAATTCCAATATATCTTTTTTGAGATGGGGTGACCACATCTACACACAGTATTCAGGATATGAGCGTACCATGGATTTATATACAGGCAATATGATATTTTCTGTCTTATTATCTATCCCTTTCTTAATAGTTCCCAACATTCTGTTCGCTTTTTTGACTGCTGCTGCACATTGAGTGGATGTTTTCAGAGAACAATCCACAATGACTCCAAGATCTCTTTCTTGAGTGGTAATAGCTAATTTAGACCCCATCATTTTATATGTATAGTTGGGATTATGTTTTCCAATGCGCATTACTTTGCATTTATCAACATTGAATTTCATCTACCATTTTGTTGCCATTTATAATTTAACTCTCCCACCGCCCATGCGGACCACATCATTGACACACACAAACAAGAATGATACCTTGCCCTGCCCAGCAATTGTTTCAATAAGGAAGTCTGTCCTCACGTTGTCAACATTTGGCACCAAGATGGAACCATACTCTGGAATGCTGTTAGTGGGGTACACATACTCTTCAACACGAGTACTCCAGTGCATCCATTTACCTTGTCAGAACAGAATAGATTAATACTTCAAAGAAACAAAGAATTTGCCTGTATCCCATTCTCCAACTAGTAGTACAAGTGGATTGTTACCTATGAAGTTCCCTTACCCTGTCCGGGGCAGTGGGCCCTGCAGGCAAAACCCACCCTCTATGAGGATCAGCAATCAACAAGGAGTATTCTTAAAAACCACATGGGAAGGACCACATGACCTGTTGTTACAAGTGACCAGCTTGCTTACCTTTGCTCATTTGACAGCATTTTGTGATACAAAGTCCCTGTTTCCTTGTGTAGTCAGTTGCCCTTGTTTTGGTATCTCACAGCAACAGAGGGAAACTTTATTAAAACCAGTAGTAAAGCATGATTTTAAAACAAAAACTGTCAAGGAACATGGGAAAGTATACAACCTGAAGTGCCTTCTCTATTAATTAATTAATAATATAAAATATACTCTTTCAAGATCATGTCTCTTCAAATGTTATCTGGTATATGCTAGTGGGTTACTAACCATCAGTTTCCACATAGTAGTCAAACATGGTATCTTCACTTCCTTCTGAGATATGGGGAAGATCAAGCTTTATTTTTTTATGATTACGAAGCCAGTGCTCCATTTTGCATCGGTCTTCCAATTCCAGCAATGCTCCAACACTCCACATGAGGGAGAAGACGTACAACCTTTCCAGGTACTCTGGTGTTACTTCCCCTCCTTGCTCCTGAGAGGTGAAACATTGTTTTAGCTATTTTCATGGCTTAAGGCCTATCCAAGAAACAATTCCTACATCAGACTCTGCTTTGTATGTTCAAGGTGAAAACCTTTAGCTTTGATTTACATAAGTCTCAGTAGGTGTCCCGACCTATGCTCTGGGCAACCATTACACAAACGAAAAGCTACAATACATATTGTGTCATATTATTTATTTTCCTTAATTCAGAAAAATAGCCACCAGAAAAAAATCCATAGCAAACAAATAGCTTATTTCTCTCCAGAAGCCCAGGGAAAGATGAGTAGTTGGTTTATTAGTTCATTAAAGCCCCGATTCTGCAAATACATATGTTTAATGGGTTACTCTATGACGCAAGTAGTCCCATTGCGTTATGGATATGTGGTTACAGGTTTCAGGCCTTAGACTCAAGGTTCCTTAGGGCAGAGACCTATTATTTTTTATGTCTATAGTCTAATGCTCTTAAGAGATCTCTTCCCGGGCATATACCTTAAATATACATGGAAAATTAACATGATGCAGTATGCAACTGCTCGCTAATTAAATGGTGGCTCTCAAAGGCAGCATATGTTAACAGTGCTCTGCGGCTTGCACTGGCTGAATTTGTATTTTGGTAGAGTTTAAAAAGCCAAAGATGTCGTGGGTCTTGCCTGCCTGCAGTACCACACCTCTCCCTGTGCTATGCTGCCACAATTGTGGCTGGATCCCCTTTAAAAAAAAAGGAGGCATTGGAAGAACAATATTCATAGAAGCTTTTTTCTTTAAAGGAGGCATGTGCTTCTCCCTCCATGGTCCAAATTTACTTGCCTTCCAAGAACGCTGCTAAATTAATCTATTTGACCCGGCGTAGTCGGAAGGCTGAGTCTGTTGAGATTAGGGTTTTTATATAGTGGCAATGCATGTAAAGAGGTGGGTTGGATTTACACATGGTAAAGTGAGTGGAAGGGATGAGTGCTGCTGCTTTGATGTAAGTTTATTCATCTTATATTATTGTATTTTTCAATATATGTCCGGACAGCCCTGAGCTTAAGGGGCATGCCACTGGGTACTGAGTATTAGACCAGAGGTGTTTAGTCTAAATATGTTACTTTTAAGGAAATGAATAAAGTTATGTTTTCACATAAGGATAAGTAGATAGGAATAGTTCTAGTGCAATTGGTCACATGTGGCATTGGTCTTTTTGCAGCATCTTACATCGAGGCAATCCAGGCAAATAAAAATCTTGGCCTGTATTTTGTCTTTAATTAAATTCTTATTCAGCAATTTTGCAGAGATGTCAGTGTTTGCTTAAGAGAGTTCCCCGGCAAGATGGAAACAATTCAACTTTTAGAAGAAGCAATGTATCATCAGAAAGATAACAGCAGCAAGTCAGTTGGTTAGCCACCCGCATGCTAGTATTTGCACTGGCAGTTCAATAGCAAAGAAACAAAGTGCACCTTCAAATGTGACTGTAATGAAATTAATGTAGGGGGCTCCAACTGAGAAATTAGGCTGCAGCCTTTGACCAAAATGGTGATGAAAAGACGGGCTACTGAAGGAGAAATAGAGCTCAAGAATAGGTCTGCAGAGTTGGAAAATGAAGAAGGGGCTCAGCAGGTAGTCACTGAAGGTGGAAGGGCAAGAAGAAGAGAAGAGCAGCTAGTCCTATAGGAAAAGGGGAAGAGTTAATGGAGATTACACCAAATATGAGCCCCAGGAGGATACAGGATGGGTTAAAGAGGATTACAAGGGAGAATAGGAATGGAAAGAACTTACAGCCAGAGGGAACGGGGATAGACTGGAGAATAGCATAGTCAACAGGAAAAGGCAGGTCTATGTGATTGGGGATTCTTTACTGAGTAGAATAGATAGGCATGTAACCAGAGCTGATCCAGAGAATAGGAGGGTGTGCTGTCTTCCAGGTGCTAAGATACGGGATGTAGACCTGAGGTTGAAAAGGATTCTAAAGGGAGCAGGAAAGAATCCCCTAATTATCCTTCATGTGGGAACAAATGATACAGCTAGATTCTCACTGGAAAGTATTAAGGGAGACTATGCTAGGCTGGGAAGATGCTTAAGGAAATTAAGGCTCAGATGATCTTTAGTGGGATTCTGCCTGTTCCTAGAGAAGGGCAACAAAGGTGTGACAAGATTATGACTATCAACAGATGGCTTAGGCAGTGGTGCTATAAGGAGGGCTTTGGGATGTATGGCCACTGGGAGGCATTCATGGATAGAGGACAGTTCTCTCAGGATGGACTTCATCTGAGTAGGGAAGGAAATAGACTTCTAGGATGGAGGCTGGCACAACTGATTAAGAGAGCTTTAAACTAGGAATTTGGGGGAGATGGTTGGGAGATGTCCAAGTAATCTCCACGCCAGAATTTAGCACTGAGAGGAAAGAAAACGAAGTAAGAGAGGATACAGCTGTGGGTAGGAGGAAGGGCAGTGTAGATACAAGTCTAATAGGTTATACTGCCAGTAAAATGACCCTGCCTAATAGGATACAGAATGTGAGTGAGGCCAAATAGCAAAAATTAAGATGTTTGTACACTAATGCGAGGCGCCTAGGGAACAAAATGGAGGAACTAGAGCTACTGGTGCAGGAAGTGAAACCAGATATTATAGGGATAACAGAAACATGGTGGAATAGTAGTCATGACTGGACTACAGGTATTGAAGGGTATGTGCTGTTTAGGAAAGACCGAAATAAAGGTAAAGGTGGTGGAGTAGCATTGTATATCAATGATGAGATAGAATGTAAAGAAATAAGAAGCGATGAAATGGATATGACTGAGTCCGTCTGGGCAAAAATTACATTGGGGAAGAAAACTATTAGAGCCTCCCCTGGGATAGTGCTTGGGGTATGCTATAGACCGCCGGGATCTAATTTGGATATGGATAGAGCCCTTTTTAATGTTTTTAATACAGTAAATACTAATGGAAACTGTGTGATCATGGGAGACTTTAACTTCCCAGATATAGACTGGAGCACGAGTGCTAGTAATAATAATGACAGGTTTCAGAGTAACAGCCGTGTTAGTCTGTATTCGCAAAAAGAAAAGGAGTACTTGTGGCACCTTAGAGACTAACCAATTTATTCTCTAAGGTGCCACAAGTAATAATAATAGGGCTCAGATTTTCCTAGATGCGATAGCTGATGGATTCCTTCATCAAGTAGTTGCTGAACCGACTAGAGGGGATATTTTAGATTTGGTTTTGGTGAGTAGTGAGGACCTCATAGAAGAAATGGTTGTAGGGGATAATCTTGGCTCAAGTGATCATGAGCTAATTCAGTTCAAACTGAACGGAAGGATTAACAAAAATAAATCTGCAACTAGGGTTTTTGATTTCAAAAGGGCTGACTTTCACAAATTAAGGAAATTAGTTAGGGAAGTGGATTGGACTGAAGAATTTATGGATCTAAAGGTAAAGGAGGCCTGGGATTATTTTATATCAAAGCTGCAGAAGCTATTGGAAGCCTGCATCCCAAGAAAGGGGAAAAAATTCATCGGCAGGAGTTGTAGACCAAGCTGGATGAGCAAGCATCTCAGGGAGATGATTAAGAAAAAGCAGAAAGCATACAGGGAGTGGAAGAAGGGAGGGATCAGCAAGGAAAGCTACCTTATTGAGGTCAGAATATGTAGGGATAAAGTGAGACAGGCTAAAAGTCAAGTAGAGTTGGACATTGCAAAGGGAATTAAAACCAATAGTAAAAGGTTCTATAGTCATATAAATAAGAAGAAAACAAAGAAAGAAGAGGTGGGACCGCTAAACACCGAGGATGGAGTGGAGGTCAAGGATAATCTAGGCATGGCCCAATATCTAAACAAATACTTTGCCTCAGTCTTTAATAAGACTAAAGAGGATCTTAGGGATAATGGTAGCGTGACAAATGGGAATGAGGATATGGAGGTAGACATTACCATATTTGAGGTAGAAGCGAAACTCAAACAGCTTAATGGGACTAAATCGGAGGGTCCAGATAATCTTCATCCAAGAATATTAAAGGAATTGGCACATGAAATTGCAAGCCCATTAGCAAGAATTTTTAATGAATCTGTAAACTCAAGAGTTGTACCGTATGATTGGAGAATTGCTAACATAGTTCCTATTTTTAAGAAAGGGAAAAAAAGTGATCCGGGTAATTATAGGCCTGTTAGTTTGACATCTGTAGTATGCAAGGTCTTGGGAAAAAATTTGAAGGAGAAGGTAGTTAAGGACACTGAAGTCAGTGGTAAATGGGACAAAATGCAACATGGTTTTACAAAAGGTAGATCGTGCCAAACCAACCTGATCTCCTTCTTTGAGAAAGTAACAGATTTTTTAGACAAAGGAAACGCAGTGGATCTAATTTACCTAGATTTTAGTAAGGCATTTGATACCGTGCCACATGGGGAATTATTAGTTAAATTGGATAAGATGGGGATCAATAGGAAAATTGAAAGGTGGATAAGGAATTGGTTAAAGGGGAGACTACAACGGGTCCTACTGAAAGGTGAACTGTCAGGCTGGAGGGAGGTTACCAGTGGAGTTCCTCAAGGATCGGTTTTGGGACCAATCTTATTTAATCTTTTTATTACTGACCTCCGCACAAAAGGTGAGAGTGTGCTAATAAAGTTTGCGGATGATACAAAGTTGGGAGGTATTGCCAATTTAGAGAAGGACAGGGATACCCTACAGGAGGATCTGGATGACCTTGTAAACTGGAGTAATAGTAATAGGATGAAATTTAATAGTGAGAAGTGTAAGGTTATGCATTTAGGGATTAATAACAAGAATTTTAGTTATAAGCTAGGGATGCATCAATTAGAAGTAACGGAGGAGGAAAAGGGCCTTGGAGTATTGGTTGATCATAGGATGACTATGAGCCGCCAATGTGATATGGCTGTGATAAAAGCTAATGCGGTTTTGGGATGCATTAGGAGAGGTATTTCCAGTAGGGATAAGGAGGTTTTAGTACCGTTTTACAAGGCACTGGTGAGACCTCACCTGGAATACTGTGTGCAGTTCTGGTCTCCCATGTTTAAGAAGGATTAATTCAAACTGGAACAGGTACAGAGAAGGGCTATTAGGATGATCCGAGTAATGGAAAACTTGTCTTATGAAAGGAGACTCAAGGAGCTTGGCTTGTTTAGCCTAACTAAAAGAAGGTTGAGGGGAGATATGATTGCTCTTTATAAATATATCAGAGGGATAAACACCGGAGAGGGAGAGGAATTATTTAAGCTCAGTACCAATGTGGACACAAGAACAAATGGATATAAACTGGCCACCAGGAAATTTAGACTAGAAATTAGACGAAGGATTCTAACCATCAGAGGAGTGAAGTTTTGGAATAGCCTTCCAAGGGAAGCAGTGGGGGGCAAAAGATCTATCCGGCTTTAAGATTAAACACGATAAGTTTATGGAAGAGATGGTATGATGGGATAACATGGTTTTGGTAATTAAATATTCATGGTAAATAGGCCCAATGGCCTGTGATGGGCTATTAGATGGGGTGGGATCTGAGTTACCTAGGAAAGAATTTTCTGTAGTATCTGGCTGATGGATCTTGCCCATATACTCAGGGTTTAGCTGATCGCCATATTTGGGGTCGGGAAGGAATTTTCCTCCAGGGCAGATTGGAAGAGGCCCTGGAGGTTTTTCGCCTTCTTCTGTAGCATGGGGCCCGGGTCACTTGCTGGAGGATTCTCTGCTCCTTGAAGTCTTTAAACTACGATTTAAGGACTTCAAAGCACAGATATAGGTGTGAGGTTTTTTGCAGGCGTGGTGGGTGAAATTCTGTGGCCTGCGTTGTGCAGGAGGTCAGACTAGATGATCATAATGGTCCCTTCTGACCTAAATATCTATGAATTCTATGACTATGACAACATGTGTACACCTGAATTTTGCTGTAATGATGGTTAGTAAGTACTGTATACAGCAAAGGGGAAATGATGAAGTTTTGACATTTGTCAAAGAATTCTGCAAAAACCAGGTAATACAGGCTGATAAAGACTACTATTTCCACCTTCTTGATTAAGAATCATTGCTGTGGAATTATGTCCCAGATAATGTTCAAACTGCTGAATCTATTTCTGCTTTTATATTTCAATTTTACACAGCATTGTCTTGGATTTCTCCAATGCAGCTGACACTGGGTAACTGTTCCCACTGTTATAAACAGTAAACTGCCATTGACCTCAATGAATGAAGAGGAAGATCAGCGCTGAACATTTTGAAAATTCCCCTTTTTCATTCCAGTACCTTTAGGCCTGGTCTATACTTGTGACAGTGTGTAGGGTATGTGTACCTACATATCGCAGTGAAAAGCAATCTGCATCCACAATGCAGTACGTAGTTACATGCAACAGTAAAAGATTCCGGCAACAGGATAAGACAGGGGAAGCACTGCTTGGGCATGTACATAGGATATATATATTCTAAAGTTCTGGCATTTCTTTACTCACCTAAGAAGTGCCTTACCATCTACACTGATATTTATACCTGTGATAGGGGGCATTCAGTGTCTGTACACTACATACAACCTTAAGTGAAGACATAGTCTTAATGAAAATCTAAACACTGAGAACTGAAGTCTTCTCTTTGACCATAGAGTCAATATTCAGCAGCATGGGTATCAGCTTTGCAAGTTTCCCCATACTGCCCTGTTAATCCAATCTGCTTCAAACCTAGGTCTCAAGAAACCATCTCTATAGGCATGAAGATGTTCACCATGTACATCTACTCTTTGGCCTCCCTTTTCAGTCTGCCAATAAGTGCCAATTTTTTGAACACATCCTCTAAGACATACTCCAAGGGAAAACTTATTTCATATAAGTAACAACAAATAAAAATCTATCAGATAACATTAACTTTTCACCACCACATTCAACATTTCGTCTGCATTTAAGAAATTATAAGTGAAATGCCCTGCAGTCCATTATCCATTCTGTGAGCCATCCAGTCACTCCTGTTATTAAAACACCAGTTAGGGCGACTGCTGTCTGATGCCGCATAAGTATTCTTACAATTGTCATTGTAAAAATATCAGAAAAAGCACTATATAAACATACTGAAATAAGTATGGACCATCCTAAGTGTCATTTTCAACAGAAACTAGGTACTCACATGTAAGATATTTTAAGCTCCCACATCTTTACAGGAATGTCTCTTCTCTAACTATCCTGGTGTGCTCTCTAATATGTACCCATGCAGCATGAAACAACGTAAGTCAGAATAAATAGTTGGCAAAATATTGACCAGCTTACCTTCGGAGGGATAAGTCCCTGCAGCATGTTAATGCTTTGCATGATCACAAAGGCCTCCAGCATCTCTATCTTATATTCCAAGGTCTGGATGCTGAAGTAGTAGAATTCGGGGAATGATGAAGTGTACAGCTGACGCAGAATTTCAGCTTCTTGAGGAGAACGTTTTTTCAAAAAGCTCTATTATCCATGGAGGAGGGAGGGAATATCCTTTAATTTCAAATCAAGTCTTCATAATATTTTTAAACACTCTCAAGATTTTAGTAAAATAGACTCAAGTGACATGCTGACTTACTGAGATTCAGCTTTCTTTGTTGGTGCAAACAGAAGGCCAAATTCTGCATTCATGTGTATGTATAACTCCCAGTGGAAGTTGCACACACATATTAAAAAGCACAACTGGGCCAAAATCACAGCCAGTCATTCATCACTGCTCATGAGATAAAACTTCCACTTTAATTCTCAGTCAGCATAGCTGTTTCAAGTGCATTTCAACTCTGCAAAGTGGCTATATAAAAATGGAGTTAGAGGTAGAACTCAGGGATTAATTTAGCCTGAATAATATTTACGTTTGTGAGATGCTACACCAGAACCCACCCAGATTTACCCCCAGAACCCAGTTTGGAAGTTCAAAATAACTGAGCTGAGCATGTCTGGAAGCCAAACAGAGGACAATCATGCAGTCTTAAAATGCCTTTTTTTTTTAATCTCTTGGCAGTAAAAATATACCCTGTCTAATTGATTCCAACAAATATATAGTACCTCATTCAACTCCCTCCCTCTCGTATTCAAACTAGTTCAAAATTGGAGAAAATTTAGTATCCACTTTTTTTGAATGTCCCTACATGCAACACATCACGTCAGAGCTTTACAGAAATACTTGTGCTAATCACTGCCTTTTAAATACTTATGTAATAAAGGATGGCAAAGCCCCAAGTTGCTCTACTAGAAATACTTTCATCTTTGATATTTGTCTGTAGTTCCAAAGGATAGTCTTGAGGCTTTTGTATGTATACTTTATTTTGGTGCAGGTTTTCCTGAGTTTATTGCCATTTCTTCTTTTATCCTACAAGTTCATTTTTCCTGTGTGTGACAGTAATTGGTGCACCAATATTGATGGCCAAAGTTCCATTTTTTCACCAAGGTCCTGGTTTTGTGTACTCTGACTCATCGCCAAGCTAATATTTCTCCAGATGCTAATTTCTCTTTTTCCTCACATATCCCTCCTTAATACACTTCAATACAGCATTCACTACTTGATGCTTATAGTTCAGAACAGTACTACAATAAGTTAAGAAGAAGCTAAATTTTCAGTGTATCTGTAGTTGTATATACTTTAGCAATGCAGTACTCTCTCCAAATACCTATGGCAGATTCAGATGTTTTCAGGCCAAGAGATTTAGAATGGAAAGAAACCATTCAAGTTTATTATTTCCTGAATGTGTTAGTTCTGCTAATAATAATTTTAATAGCTCTTCTTATATCTAGCACATGCCATGTTTTTTCCTTCAGGGATAAAGAAGTATTTAGGCATAGAGAAAAATAATTTTAATTTGGTTATGGAAAAAAATTATCAAATCTGACAGTAAATGTCCCAGGAACATGAAGAACTGCCCTACACTCTTGGAAGATATAGTAAGAATCATGACTACTAACAGCAGAGACATCTGACTGTTGTGCTGATTGACTGCAGCCAGGAAGCATACCTTTATAGAGACACAATATGACTATATATCAGAGGGTAGCCGTGTTAGTCTGTATCCACAAAAATGATGAGGAGTCCGGTGGCACCTTAAAGACTAACAAATTTATTTGGGCGTAAGCTTTCGTGGGTAAAAAACCCACTTCTTCAGAAGCATGGAGTGAAAATTACAGATACAGGCATAAATATACTGGCACATGAAGAGAAGAAAGTATAAATAGATGTGCTGGAGAATAAATAGATGCTATTGGTTCAATGGCTGAATCATGAGAGTTGGTAATATTATGGTCAGGTCTAAGGCCAGAGAAATAGTTTTAACTGTTAGTTTATATAGGCTTGTTGCCTTGAGGAACCACCCCAAACTGGTAATCTACCAGAGATTAGGATCAATTTGCCTTCATAATACCACATAACTCTGTGGTGAAAGATACAATCTTATGGCCCAAAGTCCATCCATTAAGAAGTCAAGAGCAGCTGTTCGTTTCTGGGTTAATTTCCCCCTCCTGACTCAGATGTGAACCATTTGATCCATACTCTTGGGTAGAACAAAAGGGATGGAAATTCTGCAGGATGGTAGGAGCTTGTAACCTGGCAGAAATCTCAGTTAGGATTTGTTAATCAAGAGCCAAGATATAGGATCAGGTAATCCCAAATAGGATAAGAGATCCTTTTCTACTGAAAAGATGGGTTAAGAGTTCCATTGTCTGAAGCTTTGTTTCTCACGACCAATTTGGGGACAGTGAATATGATAGCCATTTCCTCTTATTTAAGCTTCTGATTTATGAGCTTCTGGATCTAGACTGTTCTCAGTGGTAGCAGATGACAGAACAAGGAGTAATGGTCTCAAATTGCAGTGGGGGAGGTTTAGGTTGGATATTAGGAAAAACTTTTTCACTAGGAGAGTGGTGAAGCCCTGGAATGCATTACCTAAGGAGGTGGTAGAATCTCCTTCCTTTGAGGTTTTTAAGGTCAGGCTTGACAAAGCCCTGGCTGGTATGATTTAGTTGGGGATTGGTCCTGCTTTGAGCAGGGGGTTGGACTAGATGACCTCCTGAGGTCCCTCCCAACCCTGATATTCTATGACTCTATGATTCTTCCCAGAAGTTGAAGGATGTACATACAAGGGAAATTTCCATTTGTGAGAGAAAGCAATTGTTCCCAGTGATCATTTTTCCCTGGTGAAGAGCTGCCAAGTTCATGATTCAAAAGAAGGTGTGTATGTTCGTCAGGAGATAGCCAAAGTTCCTGATGATCAGATAAAAACTTCTTGATTAAGCATCAGTTTATGAGTGTCTACAGGCTATTTGTGAACAGACTGGCTTACCTCTTTTGTTACATTTAACATATGTACATTAAGTGCACAGGAAATGAAGTGTATTGATTTTATGTTTAGTGCCACTTTGCCAGTTTACATATATCACCGTTGGACTGGATCAGGATATGCTACTTCATTAGGTGATCCTCAGTCCAGAAGACCTGACTGGATTGTCCTTATATGTAATAAATTAATGCTCTGAGCCCTCTGACCTCACCTTCCCTAAGAGGTCATCATCCATGGTCAGAAGTTTGAGGTCCAGACTGTGAATGGAGGATCCAGAAATCACATGGGCATCCTGTTTCCATCAGGACAATGAAATGATCGCTATGTTATCTGCATTTCCCTCCACATTTCTTGTTGGGAATGATTCCAGGATGTTAAAAGTGACCCCTGAAGCTCTCCTGTGTAATCTTGCCCAATGAGTCACCTTTCCACATAGAGACTCACACATCCAGGAATTGCTATTGAATGGCTAACAGTTCTATGACACCATAAAAATCAGAGTTTGGATCTTGTCAAGTTTTCCCTGTTGGGAAGATTGACTCTTCCTCTTTCGATCTGAGTTGACCAACCTCCAAAGGGAATCAAAGAGCTCATCAACTTTATTTCCAAACTGTGCGTCAGAAGTATTGAGAGGGTGCTGTGAACCTTCTCCAGCAAGTAAGGCTTTAAGTAAACCATTGAAGACTAAATACAGATAAGTTCCTGCTCTTCAATGTAATTATGGTCAATATCAAAACCTTCAGGAACACCTAAGACAAACAATACCTGTTTTGTCAATTAGCTAATACTGGTACCAGGGATTTCTGTGGATAAATCAGAGGAATTGTTAAAGAGCCAAATGTACTGGTTCCATTACGCTTAGTTCTAGGAAGGGGGAAAGGTCCTTTAGGTGGGCTGATGTGATACTTGTCTTGAAGCTGAAGAGGGAATAGGAAGACATGGAGGAACACAGCACCACAGAGTATATCCATGCTGCCCTCTCCCCAACCCTTACCTTGTCTGAAGTAGATTCACTGCACTAGGAGCTATTGGGTGCTTGGTATTTTTGAAAACCAGGCCCTTTAAGAGCCTAAATATAGCTTTAGGAATTTGGCTTTAGGTTCCATATTCTTAAACATAGACTGAAATTCCAGAATGAAAAAATGGAAAGTGTAATAGACCACCCAAGCTTCTAAAGATTTAAATCTTTCAGTATTCAATACCATCACCTGGGGCATAGTTATGTTAATTGATCAGCTGGCAGTATGTCTAAGAGAGACTACAATTAATGCATTTACACAGTGTTTGAACTGAATAAACATACTGGATAAAATGAATAACCCCAAGTTATAACCTAAACACAATGAACTACTTGAAAATCATTGGTATTCAACACTCATTAAATATACCTCATTAATACTTCTACCAATATACTGAATCATCTAATTATTGTGGACCATACCTCAAGAACAGGGCTCCAGTTGAGAACTGATGAACTCATGAAAACCATGCCATTCCTTGACACAGTAGCAGGGGAAGCATTGTCAATATTATGAGGCTCAAACACTATTTTACAGTTTGGTGCCATCGGAATACGGTCTCCATTAGCTAGTGTTAGGGTTCTATTATCATCCAGTACAGAGTTCAGGTTCTCAATCCAAATAGCATCAACAGGACCATCAAGAACTATCCAGATGTGCTCACCTGCAATCCAAAGAACATGTCTATGAAGCAAATCATATGGTCTCACAAGCATTATCTAATTACACTTTAGAATATTGCACAGTAAGTCTAATTGTTGTAACAACAAGAAATACAAAAGAAACTGTTGTGATTCAGTTTGTTTCTACCAGTTTGAAATAAAGCATTTGATCGGTTGTTGTCCATATCCAAATGCTTATCTGTCCCACAACACATAAAGGTAGCATTATCTGCTGAACACCTGGTAATGCTTGTAACATTCTGGTCAACAGATTCATGGATTTTTACTATCTCCCATCTTAAGAATTTTAGCTCTTCATATAAACTCCCAATTAATTAAATCATCAAAACTCAGGGTAGAAATCCTGTACTTTAAAAAAAATAATAAGAATACAAATCTTCTGGTTCCAAAGGTTTTGATGATGCTCAAACAACAATCCCTAGACTAGGTAGGAAATACTAGTTAATACAAGTTGTCAGAAAATTGTTAGGCACAATTTCATGTAATTTTACACTAACTTCTATCATTCTGATCCAGCTCCCATTGGAGTTTATGGCCATTTTTCCACCTACTTTATTGGGAGTTGGATCGGTCTTTATTTCAACTGTTTTTTGTCTTGCAGAAGCACAATAATCAGTCTTAGATAGGAGCCATTTGCAATATTGTGAAAGTCTTTTTAGGCCAGTTAATCTGTAGACAATACTACCAAATTTCAACTACAGTAATTTACCTTAAATAATGTCTGATCACTACTTACAATTTTTATCTATAGAGAAATGACTGCTCAATAGCCAAATACTACCTGACTGTAGTCACCAGTGACCCAGTTTTTGAACTAGAAAATTGAGTAGTCAAGTAAATTAATATACAACAAGTTTATAATATGGGGCTCAATACAAGTCTCCTTTGAAATAAATGAATGTTTCTGCCTAAAAATGGATAGTGTGGCCAGGCAAGGTTTTTCCTTTGTATCCTTTACACACTGAAATCCCAAGTGCCTGTGAACATGGGTACACAAACACAGAAAGGAACAGGGTATGTTTTTCAAAGCCATTCCCTTAACGTCCAGCACCAGGTGCAAAATAACACAAAGGGATACCTCCTCTTTAATCCTATGATCAATCCTTCAAAGAAAGGATTGGGAAAATTAGTGGAATAGAATTTGCCATTTTGCAACCTGAAGATAACACATTCTGAGTAGTGATTATGTCTCCATGCAAGGAGGTCTTACTTTTGAAACCATATTAGTTATTTGCTTGAAAACAGCTTTTTGATTAATGCTTTGGTTGGTTCACTGGTTTGGGGGTGATGGGACATGTGGTGTTTTGTTTGTTTTTGTTGTGTGATTTACCTTTCTTGGCTCTCAAAGTTTTCCTCCAAAGAGTGGAGAAAATCCCATCTGTCCAGTCATTGGTTGCTACATCAAGGCGACCAAACATCTGAGGTGCTGTGATAGCTTTGGGATTCATTCTCATTTCACGGTGTGGCTGTCCGCAATCTACAAAGGTCAAATCAATCTGTCAACCTTTGGTATTTCAAGCCAAATGTCATGGTACGGCATTACACTAATTTACCACACAAAATTTTACGGTTGTTAGTGGTTTACTACTATCAGAACTGCAAGATTACTTTGAAAATTCATTTCTTCTTGTATATCAAATTGATAATTAGAGCTGTCAAAAATTAACAATAAAGTACTCCTTCCAGGTATGATGTAAAGGAGAAATCCATGCATTGACAAGTAAAGGAGAGCACAACAACATGATGACATGTATTCAAGGCCTTATTTAAGGTGGTGATTCTTTAAACTACATAGTTCCAATGCCTTTAATTTTCAATGTACTTTTCTATATCTTGTGCTTGAAGTACCACACAGAAACTTTATTCTCTACATTCCCTCATTTTCTGCAATATGTTCTTGCTCATCTTGGACTAACCCAATTAAATTGTAGTTGCATGATCACAGAACTTCTCAAGCAGCCACAGGGAATGCATTCATATCACCAACATCTGACCTTTAAAATCCCTTTATTAATACAAGACTATGTTTCATTTTCCAAAAATGTCTAATGTTTGATCAGCAGTAAAGATGTAACAAAATCTTAGCTCTAATAATCCTGAGTAAAGTATAGACAATGGACTTTTAAAAATATGACTTGCATTGCAAGAAGGAAATTTTTCATTTTTAATACCAGTAGTGCCCAGAAGTGTAAAATTTTAATGCTGTACAAAAAATTAAGCAGTTTTGCAAATCATGACCTGACAAAACTACTGCAGTATACAGTCATCTGTGGGCATTATTACTGCAGATATTCAGACGGACAGATGTGCTGCATCATCTGTATCTTGGCAATACTAAGTAAAATGTTCTGCAGAAACATACCAAAAACTCTAAGAAGGTTTGCCATATTGCCTTTGAGTTCTTTTCTCAGCGAGAGCCAAAATTAAAAGATTAAATTAATTTTATTTTATGACAGGTTTCAGAGTAACAGCCGTGTTAGTCTGTATTCGCAAAAAGAAAAGGAGTACTTGTGGCACCTTAGAGACAATTGGTTAGTCTCTAAGGTGCCACAAGTACTCCTTTTCTTTTTATTTTATGCTGGCTTTAACTGAACCAAGATATTGCATGGAAGTGTATTACAGTTTGTCCTCTCTCTTCAAAACTATTCCTTTACACTACATCTTCACAGGCAACTTGGCAAGTCTATCAGGAATCATATAAAACCAATGCTGTGAAGTAGTCAGGTAATAAATAGCCTCACAAAGCCATCTACAGCAACAGATAACTATCAACTGGCATAGAGGAATAAGAAAGAAGACGTTTCACTCTTGAATTAAACTAGTGTTAGGTTATGTTTGTTACTTTTGTGCACACCTTGGATAGTATTTCTGTACCATTACTATTTATATTATGTACTATTAACTGCATGTGCATGCATAAAGTTATCCAGGCATTTATCTACACTATTTACAAGTAGAAATTCACTGCATTTTCAAGAGATGCTTTTGTGAAGCTAAGGAACTGAAGACACAATTTGTACGAGTGTTGGTCCTTGGAGGTCAGGTCTGAAATGTAGTGTCCTTAAAACATAAGACTGAGGGTCAGTCCCAAAGGTCTAGTGACAATGCTCTTATTTACCATATCAAAGACCTGGATTTAAAGTCTTGGCTCCAGACAGTTCCTTCCAGGGACAACAAATATGGAGAAAGCTGCAGAAGCAACATGCTTAGTTTTGTAACAGAAGATGGGGAAAAAATGCCTCAAAACAGATACCTCTCCATCCCAAATATTAAAGTTTTAAATCACAGAATCCAAAAGCCCATCAAACCCTTCTTTTGACTAGAAAGAAGATGGCCAACATATGGAACCCTGAGAGTATGAAATGGGAGCAAGAAGTGGAAATGGTCATAATTAAGAACTATGGGTATGTCTTCACTATCCACCAGATTGGCAGGCAGTGATCAATCCAGCGGGGATCGATTTATCACATCTAGTCTAGAAGCGATAAATTGACCCCAAAGTGCTCTCCCGTTGACTCCTGTACTCCAGCACCGCGAGAGGTGCAGGCAGAGTCAACAGGGGAGCAGCAGCAGTCAACTCACTGCGGTGAAGACACCACGGTAAGTCGACCTAAGTATGTCGACTTCAGCTACCAGTAGACCAGGGCTATGAGAAAATAAGGTAGATTTCTGGAGACAAAGATGAACAACATCTTATGCTGTTAAAAATCCTTGCACTGTGCCTGTTTGATCATCTTCCACAATTATTCCTCATTAAGGGAATCTTCAACATTTCTTCAGCTCTGTCTTTTGAGACAATACACCCACCTACCCACCCTTCCAACCTTTGTGTTCCTTATTTTGCACATCTCTTAAATGAAAGTCTCTGACGCTCATACTGGTAAGCTGAATGTAATACAAGTACATGAGATCTTCTCCAAGATGTTATCAGTTTTTCCTTCCTAATTTGTTTTAATATTCTGCTTAAAATTTAGAGAAGTAACCCTTGTTACTACTCACACATGAAGATTTGTGCACTAGGGCACCATACACTGAACTTCATCCTTACAATGATTTATCCCCTTTGTTAAAAGTAAACATTGTAAATTATTTGCAAGAATAACAGAATTGTAAATCTGCTTTACATAACACAAATGGTTCCATACCTGTCATGGATTTCATCAGAGTGTGGATGCAAGTACTTTTACCTGCCCCACTAGGACCTAAGGCCATCATTCCATGCCTTACTTTCTGCGTTTCATACAGCTGGATAACTTTCAGTTTCCAGGGAGGATGACTAATTAGGCCAGCTTCTTCAACCTGTGGATATTGACATAAATCCAAACTATTGCTTCTTTTATGAATCAGAACAATTCGCTAATCAGATTCAAGGTATATACGCATTACAAGATCCTGATCATATTTAATTTTTATTAAGTTTCAGTACTTCTAAAAGAGCACTGGTTGAAGCCAAGTAACACAACAGTTTCTACACTGGATCTCAGTATCCCATCTTCCACAGTGGCCAATGTCATATGATTTGTGGAAAACATACAATTCCAACAACAAATAAGTTTTAATACTGAAGGGGCAAACTTCAATATTGATGCAAAAAATGAATGATAATTTATTCTTATAATGTTAGGTTGTTACAAACTTGCCTGTATCTTTACTGCATTGTAGCAGATACAATTATTTTCATAGACATGATTTTGGAGAATGTGATAAGCAAATAAAAACATAAGCATGTTAGTTATTTAATTATAGGAAAGGTTCAAGCTAAGGAAATTCTGAGGAAATCTATTTTTTAATCAACAATAGAGGTTCCCTCAGTGTCAAAGAAGAAAAAGCAATGTTTATTACCCTGACTCTGGAATGCAAATTTATAGATTATTTTGGTTTTAACATCCTATACTATTTTTATACTACATTTTCAAAAATTAAGTTATGATTCATGTTTTATATAGAACTACAAGTTGAAATGATATAAATGGTAGCTTGTTTAAAAGAATGTGAGGTTATTCTCTGTTCAAGATAAATTATGCCTAGGATATGATTTCAGAGCAATAAAACACGTAAAAAAAAAAAGAGGTCTTTTCACCCTCTTCTCTTCATTTCCTCAGTTTAAACCCAGACAAAGGATTTAAGAAGTCTTATTGCCTTTTATAGGCACTCTGAAGTCTCCACTTAGCTTTTAAGAGAACACATACAGATGGGAAGTGCTTTGGTTACTTCTAACCCCATGTTGCAGCTTAAAAAGTGAAAACTTTTGTTTAGTCATTAAATGATTAAAATGGCATAAGCTTTTTTGAGATGTATATTTGTAAATGTGCTACATCTAAATCCAAATAAAAACTTCTTGTTTATGCTCTTACTTGAATGGTAAGATATTTTATGTACAAATACAGCACGGTCATTTGACACTGTAACTCATTAATGAAAGAAGCCATATGAGTATAAAAATATTTAATTTCGTTGGGAAATTAGTTATCTGACAGTCATCGTAATGGGACATCCCCAAGGGACGTGGCCCCCTTGCGGATCAAGCACCACATGGATCGATCTCTGGCTAGATACTTACGGTAGTTTGGCAGAATACTTAGTGTGTCCATCACTGGCAATGTTATTGTGCCATCAAAGCTTTTGGCACCCATAAAATTGCCAGCTGTATAGTGGCTTCCTTGGTGTACACACCTCGGAATTTGTTGGTCTTCGATTCTTCACACTCTTCAGCCTTCCTCAGTGCCCATGTTTCACTTCCATATGACAGTTGGTATAACTGTGGCTCGATAGATCTGCAGCTTCATAGCAAGCTTGATGTCACAACACCCGCACAGAGGCAGCTGAAGGACATGAAACATGGTGGCAGCTGCTGCTATACAAGCATCCACATCATTTGAACTTCCTCCAGCACTGCTTGACACTCACCAAGTATTTGACATTCCTGATGTCCCATCTGGATGGGTTAATATTGAGCTGGTTATAATCTGGAGCTGGAGCCTGCTTGATGTTAATGGCCAGGGACTCAGATTTATCCAGATTAACAATCAGGCCAACATGCACTGCTTTTTGCCTGACCAGATCAACTATCAGCGGCAGCATTTCCAACTGAGCCAACAATACAATGTCATTACCATATTGGAGATCTCAATGCAGAATGGCGGTCAGCCTGTCAACACTGGCACCTGCTTTCTGAAGCTTATCCACCAACCTATCAATGCCTACCTCATCTGATCCCACAAACTTGCTCAATGCCCTGAACCAAAGGCCTGATGTAAGTCTGTAAAAAGTGCAGCTCACGGCTTATTAAATGCAGCCATCTTCTCAAAAAACTCTCTAGATAAGATCTGGTTGACCACATTGAGTATCCCAGCCTTTGCCACAAACTGCATCACTGAATCAAGACATTAACAGGGACGCAAAAAAACTTGCCCTGGCTCTGACTATAGATGCTACATCCAGCCTTATCGCCCTTTTTTGAACACAAGCAGATTAGCCCTCTTCGAGTCAACAGGAATATTAGTGTGCCATATGGTCTGGAGGAACCTATTCAGCCACAGTACAACAATACAACAATCCTGTCTTTTACAACTCATGGATGAGGTTACAAACCTCTGGTGCCTTTCCAAACTTGACTTTATGGACTGTGATGCAGATCTCTCAGCTGAAGGAAGGCAGCTCTACTGTAACATCCTGCCCCTCTTCAAATGGAGAAGGGACTACAGGGGGATGGACAACAAAGGATCATCTTGAAATGAACTTCCCATTATTGGAACTGATCCAGCAGACTCTGGCTGATGCGGCCACCTCAATATTTAACTTAACAAGCTGGGGTCATGTTCCCTCACAGACACTGTGAATAGAGGGTGCGGAGATTGTGCCTTTCTGCAGCCTGTTCTAAATTAGCTGCCTGAGATGACCACTGGCATTCCTCATCTTTCTTACACAGTGACTTGACAACGTCCCAAAGTATGTCCCATTCAGCCTTTGTTTTTGTTCTTGACAAACATATTTTTGAAGAAGATTGTAGCCTCTCTTTTTTTCTACCTTTGACTGCAGTGAGCATCTCCTCACAATCTCTGGATAGCATTTGAAGGGCAGGGGATCCAGCACTGAGTTGACATCAGGCAGCACTAACAACTTGAAACAACACTATTCCTCATCAGATGCGGGAGGGAGGGAGACTTCGGTCTCTAATGCTTTGATGGCCTTAAGCAGTTCAGAACAGAGAGCTGCCTGATAGCTCAGCTGTAACAAACATTTTTGGTTGACTGACCCATTTTGGCCCATTAACCGGCAGTCTTCAAAGTCGGAGGCAACAGAAGCTAATGATGGGTGTTAAGTTCAGCACCCCTGCAAACTCGTACATCCAGGACTATTGACTGCCAGTGACGATTAATGAGGACATCATCAATAATAGTGCTAGTGAAACCAGCTGGGCTGTACTAGGCCTGTTTGTGAATCTTTGAGTGATGGAACAGTAAGTGAGTCATCACAATGTCATTGGCAGCCACAAATTCCAGCAGTTGCTGCCTGTCCTGTTCTTCTGCCCAACACTGAGCTTCCCAAGCATACTTGCCCAGGGGTAATTAAACTTTCCTACTTGTGCACTGAAGTCTCCAAAGATCACTCTGCTACTGAAGGGGAAATGACCAGTGAGACTTTACTAAAGGACCATTCTGGTATCCTGCGTGTTGGTGGCAAATGTAAAATTGGTGCCTGGTACATTCAAACAGTGTCCGAAACTTCTAAAACCATCCTCATCAAGCAGTTGAAAAATCTGAGCATCAATATCTACACTTTCTAATGACAGGTTTCAGAGTAACAGCCGTGTTAGTCTGTATTCGCAAAAAGACAAGGAGTACTTGTGGCGCCTTAGAGACTAACCAATTTATCTGAGCGTAAGCTTTCGTGAGCTACAGCTCACTTCATCGGATGCATACTGTGGAAACTGCAGAAGACATTATATACACAGAGACCATGAAACAATACCTCCTCCTTACCAGCATCTGCAGCCACTCCTTAACGAATGCTTGTGCAACTCCCTACCAAACACAAAAAGACAAGAACCCCCTTTCCAAAGATTAAGATCAATGTCTTCTTTGATGACTCTTCAAGTTTAAAGTCGCTAAGAATATTTTAAGTTTAGAAAACACTAACTTGAAACATGAAAGATCTTTATATAGGAATTAAGAGAGTTGGACTCTTCTGAAATAGAATTTCAGCTCCTATTAAGACCTGATGAAACTAAAGTTACCACAGAAAAAGGACTGAATGAAATAAAGTTAAAACTACAACTTTTAAAGACATTCTGAGATTTTCTGCCACTAAGACAAAGGCAATTAGAACCCTGCTGTATATGCATTAGCAGATAGTATCTTCAGCTCACGAATAAGCAAACAAGACCAGCCCACAAACATGTTGAGCCAGATGGTGACAGTGGCTGAAAGAAGTGCATTTTCTTCCTCCTATGAAATTATGAAAGAAGAATGTAAATGTCTCTGAATTCAGAAAGCAAGCTGCATGCTCTGCTCCTAACGTCATAGCACTCATTCTCAGCACTGAACTCAGCTCAAACTGTTCATTTCATCACTGCAAACAAGCAAACAGCAACAAGGCAGCAAGAAGAACAAAGCAGTGGCAACATTGCAGGCCAACACTGCCTCTGCAACATGACATGACTGAGACTTCAGTTTCATGGGTGAGATGGAATCTGCAGAAGTGCTACAAAGGGATAAGATTTAAGATTTTCTTGTAATGATTTTACTAAGAAATTGGAATGCTACGATAACATAAGGTACTAACAGCTTCTTCTGTTAAATACCCAATTGTTTAGACTGCGCATTCCTAAAGAGGTGTATGGAACTGCTGGCCTTTCTCCCGCCCCCCCGAAAGGTTTGACACCATACCAGAGTGTTCTTCAGGCCCTTTTTCTTAGGGCTGCAACTTTATTTCTTCTACATAAAACTATTTCAAAACATCAGTCATTCCT
Organism: Lepidochelys olivacea; assembly: GCF_965140295.1. Classification (NCBI taxonomy): domain Eukaryota; kingdom Metazoa; phylum Chordata; order Testudines; family Cheloniidae; genus Lepidochelys; species Lepidochelys olivacea. Next base: position 139,090,207 of record NC_140412.1, on the reverse strand, counting down.
TCACCCTAATCTGGGGTCTTCTGCAGGGACCTATCTATTCCCTTTGGGTTTCCACTGTACAGGCCAATTGCCTGAGAATCATATGCTGTTCCTGGACCTACTACAGGGGCCAGTCTGCACCACAGTCTCCTGCAGGAGCCTTCCAGTTCTCTGCAGCTCTCCCTCTATCCGGCCTACTTGCTGACTTTTATAATCACCTGATCTCTAGCTGATCCGTTTCAACTGGAAGGTGAGGCTGGGCCCAACTTCCATGAAAGAGACAGCCATTCTGTGACAGAGACTTATGCTCATCTTGGTAAACAGAAATAGTGGGATTTAATTTGAATTTAAGATTTTTAATATTCATTAATTTGCCTGTCTCAGGATGGCTCCTTGGGATGGTTTCTTTTAAGTCACTAAGTCAAAAACTCTTCAGTTTCTTAAGACATAGCTACATCTACACTATGAGCTAGGGGTGAGAGTCTCCTGCTCATGGGCACATACCCCATTAACTCTCATGGAGAGAGTAGGAGTATAAATAGCATTGTAGCTACAGTTGAGGTGAGCCGTGCTGAGTACATACCCACTGTTTTCAGGGGTATTATATTCTACATAGCTCAGCCATGCCTCCACTGCCTCTATCAGTGCTACCTTGGCTACATTGCTATTTATACTCATGCTAGCTTGAGGAAAGCTAATGTGAGTATGTCTACGTGAGCAAGGGAAATCATGCCCCTAGCAGGTAGTGTAGATGTAACCTTAGTAACGATGACTTATCTCTGCCCATTCGTGAACTGCCCAACTATAACCCATTTTAGTAATCTATGATACACTGAGACTGGACTCATTACTGAGTTGGGGAATAATGTACTTCGGTTTTTGTTTACCTAGAGGAGAGCATTCTCACCAGGGTAGACTCTCACCAGTCTCAGAAGGTGTAACCTCTGTTGATATATCTCTACAGAGAAATGTGCAGAAGAGATTGTATCTGAAGTACCCATTGTTTATTTTTTCTGTTCTATTTGTTTTGTTGTATTGTTATTTTTCTCTTGAATCATACAATAATCAGTTAGTTGTGATTATTTGTCTTTAATCATGGTGTCCCCGAGAGCATTACAAAAAAAAAACAAACATCCTGTGATTAAATAATGGGAGTCACATCCCCAAACTGGCATCTATAAAGACAGTTATAAGATCTGGCCTACCCTCTCTTGTTTCACTAAACTACAATTTTTTAGTGATAGCCGTGTTAGTCTGTATCAGCAAAAAGAACAAGGAGTACTTGTGGCACCTTAGAAACTAACAAATTTGGGTATAAGCTTTCATTGGCTAAAACCCACTTCATCAGATGCATGCAGTGGAAAAAACAGTAGGAAGACATATATGTATACACAGAGAACATGAAAAATGGGGGTTGCCGTACCAACTCTAATGAGACTAATCAATTAAGGTGGGCTATTATCAGCAGGAGGAAAAAATACTTTTGTAGCGATAATCAGGATGGCCCATTTCAAACTGTTGACAAGAAGGTGTGAGTAACAGTAGGGGGAAAATAGTTTTTACTTTGGTGTAATGACCCATCCACTCCCAGTCTTTATTCAAGCCTAATTTAATGCTGTCTAGTTTGCAAATTAATTCCAGTTCTGCAGTTTCTCATAGGAGTCTGTTTCTGAAGTTTTTTTGTTGAAGAATTGCAACTCTTAGGTCTGAAATTGAGTGTCCAGGTTGGTTCAAGTGTTCTCCGACTGGTTTTTGAATGTTATAATTCTTGACGTCTGATCTGTGTCCATTTATTCTTTTGCATAGAGACTGTCCAGTTTGGCCAATGTACACTGCAGAGGGGCATTGCTGGCACATGATGGCATATATCACATTGGTAGATGTCCAGGTGAATGAGCCCCTGGTGGTGTGGCTGATGTGATTAGGTCCTATGATGGTGTCCCTTCAACAGATATGTGGACAGAGTTGGCAATGGGCTTTGTTGCAAGGATAGGTTCGTGGGTTAGTGTTTTTGTTTTGTGGTGTGTGGTTGCTGGTGAGTATTTGCTTCAGGTTGGGGGGCTGTCTGTAAGCGAGAACTGGACTGTCTCCCAAGATCTGTGAGAGTGAGGGATCATCCTTCAGGATAGGTTGTAGTTCCTTGATGATGCACTGGAGAGGTTTTAGTTGGGGGCTGAAGGTGACGGCTAGTGGCGTTCTGTTACTTTCTTTGTTGGGCATGTCCTGTAGTAGGTGACTTCTGGGTACTCTTCTGGCTCTGTCAATCTGTTTCTTCACTTCAGCAGGTGGGTATTTGTAGTTTTAAGAACACTTGATAGAGATCTTATAGGTGTTTGTCTCTCTCTGAGGGATTGGAGCAAATGCCGTTGTATTTTAGAGCTTGGCTGTAGACAATGGATTGTGTGGCGTGGTCTGGATGAAAGCTGGAGACATGTAGGTAAATATAGCAGTCAGTAGGTTTCCGGTATAGGGTGGTGTTTATGTGACCACCGCTTATTAGCACTGTAGCGTCCAGGAAGTGTTACTCACACCTTGTTGTCAACTGTTTGAAATGGGACATCCTGATTATCACTAGAAAAGTTCTTTTTCTTCTGCTGATAATAGCCCATCTTAATTGATTAGTCTCGTTAGAGTTGGTATGGCAACCCCCATTTTTCATGTTCTCTGTGTATACATATATATCTTCCTACTGTATTTTCCACTGCATGCATCTGATGAAGTGGTTTTTAGCCCACAAAAGCTTATGCCCAAATAAATTTGTTAGTCTCTAAGTGCCACAGGTACTCCTAGTTCTTTTTACAATTTTTTAGAAATTTCAGGGATAAAAGTACTTGGCTCTCAACCACTTGAAACACCCTTTTCTACCCCACCATACTAGAACTTGGGAGGAAGGGCATTTTCCCTTTGACATGAGCTTGTGATTAGTTTTTGCCCTGAAAAGACACTTAGCATTTTAATATCATGCAAGAATCTCAAAGTCTAAGATATTTAAGTTTCAAACACACCTCAGAAATAAGTATTATATCCATTTACAGACAAGTAAGCTGAGAAAGGGAGGGGTTAAGTGATTTTCCCTGTGTCAAAACCAACCAGTAAAAAGCTCACGTTAAGAAAACAGGACTTTAGTCTCCTTGTCCTCTGATCTATCCATTGGAAAACTCAGCCTTTCTGAAGCAAAACAATCAGAGCCCTTAGAATTATTTATCATAGAATATCAGGGTTGGAAGGGACCTCAGGAGGTCATCTAGTCCAACCCCCTGCTTAAGCTAAACTAAATCATCCCAGCCAGGGCTTTGTCAAGCCTGACCTTAAAAACCTCTAAGGAAGGAGATTCCAACACCTCCCTAAGTAATCCATTTCAGTGCTTCACCACCCTCCTAGGGAAAAACTTTTTCCTAATATCCAACCTAAATCCACTGCAATTTGAGACCATTGTCCTTGTTCTTTCATCTGCTACCACTGAGAACAGTCTAGATCCATCCTCTTTGGAACCCCCTTTCAGGTAGTTGAAAGCAGCTATCAAATCCCCCCTCATTCTTCTCTGCAGCCTAAATAATCCCAGTCTTATTTTAGCCAAAGATTCTCATTTATGCAAGCTTATGTTCTGTTTTAAACTCAGGCTGTTTGGCAAAATTATCTGATGATTTTCTGTTTCACAAGTTTTATTACACATTGTAAAATAGTTCCCCTTACCCACTGTAAGAACAGCATGTGTTTATTTCACTGAATGCTCTCTTGTTTGCGTATTATGGGAGGACCCAATTGACCTTTATACTCTCATATGCATGTATCAAATATAACTAGGTGAGCATAGCTAAGTATTTAAATTGGCAAAAAAAATGTACTTCTCATGCAGAATGTAGTATTTTAGATGGATAGTCAGGAAGTTTTGACAAATAACAGCTGAGAAAAGAAGCTGAGGACTAGTTACAGCATTGGGCCCAAATTCAACATGCCTATTCATTTGGATTTATACTACTCAGGAAAGTTCTTATTGATGACTGCATATATGACAAGTGTGAGGGTTTTGAGTTATCTGAGAGAGGTGAAACATCTGAAAATGTCCGCTGGAGAAAAATATTCTTTACATACTCAGGTGTTTTATTTTTTAACTAACTTTCCACAGCAATTCACTTCTGGGCTGAGAACAAGAATGACAAATGTCAGCCTCCGAAGAGTTACTTTATAGGTCATTGAAATTAGCATTCATGAATTTAAGTGACATTACTATAGATTCACGAGCATGTTACTATCCAATATTTATTTTCACTCAGTAAACTTATTCTTCCTGTATGGAATTTATTCATTTTCAAAAGGGTTTGATTATACTAATGTATTACTTTGTTTATACTCTGCACACAACCACATTCTCCTGCTCCTTTTGTCAAGCTGGGAAAATACCATGCATCAAAAGATGCCTTATTACCTGTTTGTTGATGGCGGCTTCTAGTTCTGGATAGCCTGCTTTGTCAAGCTGTATACTTGGAAACAGGTCTTCAATCAGACTCAAGAACAAGGGTTCATCTTCATCAATCTAACAAAAATTAGAAAACCATGAGGAAAATACGACAAATGCAATCTAGCATAACCAATGGTGCTTTAAGGTCAAACTCTGCACTATACCATGGGCCTAGAAATCCCTGAAAAGACAGAAGTAATCCAATTAGATTTCCAGGTGTGTGGGATGATGCAGAGAGAAGAATCCAGATATACTGGAGACGGAAGAAGTGAAATTGCAAGTAGGCCTAATGGCCATAAATTACTGTTAACAGAAAACCAAAACATGCCCTATGATTTTAGTCATATATAAAAGTACAGATTGTAGTGATATTATAAATGACTGATAGGCCTTTACTAGAATCTGGATAGACACAGGGAAGCAGACAATTAACACAAGGGTGCAAGTCTGTGGCATGGTAATTGTAATACAGTTTGTCAGCGACAGAGTAAGGAAATGATGGAGAGAAATTAGAAGGAAATCAAAATTATTCCGTTTTGAACACTTTGCTTTTGAAATAGTGGTTGGACCTCAATATGGCACCACAACCAGTTTGAGTTAAGAACTGGACAGAAGACTACAACTCAAGTGTGGAGAAGCATAGCTGGGTACCATTCCTAGAAGCAGTAGCTGAAACCATGGGAATGAGGAGATTGCCTACAAAGGCAGAAGAGCCAAGGCAAAACCCTGAATGATGCCAACAAGAGGATGCAGCATTTCTAAGCCACTGCTCAGAAAGGTATCTGAATAACCAGATCACACAGAGCCACATCCAATCTTAAAGCGGCCCTCTTGACTGTCAGCTTATACATTGGTTTATCAAATAAGAAAGTTAGATGTTTGACTTAAAGACAATTATACAACATTTAGAGCTACATGACTTACCAATTTAGAAAGGTTCATATCTCTCAGAACACGCATGACAATAGTAGATTCTGTATCAGTGGGGTTTGCTCTTTTTGCTGCCCCCAGCGTACGCAGCACTGACAATATATTCCTCAAACCAAAGTCATAATGCACCTAAGAGGTGTGATAAGTTTGAAAAATTAAACAATCCACCTTTCTTAAAAAAAAAAGATTCACAGCAAATGTAACAAAGCTGGGGGGACCTCTACTGTATAAATCCACCTGACATCCAACATACAGATTGCCTTTTGACTGCGTGGTCTTGCACAAGTTACCTCACCTCTGGGTTGCAGTTTGCTCAGCTGTTAAATGGGGATTATGATATTTACCCACCTCTGTAAAGCACAGATCTATGAATGAGAAGCTCAATTTAAGTGCTAAATTTTATCAAATGAATCTCCCAAGAGGCTGTTTTTCTTGCTCTCTTAGAGCATGAGTGCCATGTAGAAGGGTTAAGGTTCATGGCAGTAGCAAACTAAGTTTAAACAGCAATAGATACTCGGTCAGAACCTGAAGTACTGTAGCACTAATAGTAGTCATAGGACACCTCAGTGGAGGGGTAAAGTTATGTATTTTCTTTGTCTTGTTCTTTTATATTAAAAGTACACTTTCACTTAATGGTAATGAAGGCCAAGATTCCTGTTTAGTTTGACCATTTTGAAATTAAGAGTAGTAGTATTTATATTAGTTTACACCACTGTTGTGGGCTAGGAGACCAGTCCATTTAGGTACAAAAAAGGTCACTCTCCCAATACCCATATTTGATTTATGAACATAAATTAAAAAGACATCCACCTCATGTACATATGCTAGTAAGCAAACAATCGGATTTGTTCAGGATGCAAGTCAGGGAACAATTTCAGTCGGTATTTAAAAACTCATTCATGGCAAAGATGTACAGCATAGTAGGGCAGTTACCCCGCTCCTAGAGAAAAGGCTAGGCTGACTGGGGAAGCAGCCACAGCGGGGGCCACGCCCCAATCAGGCCACACCTGGCCTTGTTATAAGTGTTCAGGGAGGAGCTGGGTCAGTCTCTCTCTAGCTCTGGAGAGAGAAGGACCTGGCTGCCTGGGAGAGAAGGGTACCTGAGGTAGAGTAGTGATGAGGAAAGGCAAGAGACACTAGGGAGCTCCAGCCTGGTAACTCCCCAGGCTGCAGGCCTTGTGCAAGGCCTGAAGAAGGTACTCGGGCTGCAGAGGTACAATCTGGGGTTAGGCAGAGGCAGCTGGTCCAAACCCCCCTTGCCGATGATGAGTGGCCTTTACAGACTGCAGTTTGCCCCAGTGAGAGGGGGCTAGATGACAACTGGCAGTAGCCACTGATGCAAGGTGGGTGTAGAGGGTTGGGGGTTCCCCTGGGAGGGGAGACCCAGCGCATGGGGGTACTGCAGGGGGCAGAACCCTAGGATAAAGGGTATCAGGGTCTGGGAGGGACACAGGGCCTAGGGCAGACGAGACCAGCAGAGGGTGCTCTAGAGGCTGAAGAGCTAATTCCCAGGACAACCAGCAGGAGGTGCTGCACTGGCGAGTCTCGCTTCGCTACATACAGTATGAACCACAATGAGTAAATTAAGTGTTTTTTCTCCATGATTTAGGTGGCAAAAGTTCCTCCATGAGGATGCCATGAGGTCTTTGGTCAAGGCCAGCTACCAAAACCCTTCCAGTGTTCTGCGGGGAAGGGAGACTATATAGAGTCCCCTTCACAGTTCATCTACAGAAGTGCTTTAAGGTAGGATCCATGAGGCCTGAAGAAGGACCCTTACTTCACACAAGTTTGCTATCTACATGAGAGGAGGCCAGTGTTTTCTGGGATCCCCATGGAGTACAAAATCAGTGAGGTAGCATTTGAAGGATAGAGGCATGAGTGCCTTGAACACTTTTGCAGGAGGTGCTTTTGTTTGTTTTGGGACCTTTTTGGGGAAAGCATGGCCTGATTGAGTTTACTTTTATTTTTAAAAAGGCATCCTTCGATACATGGTGGGCACTTCTTAAAAGAAGAATTCCTGAACATACAGCACTAAATTAGGAAGCATAAAATAAACTAGATCCTTGAACTATTGCTTTACAGAGCAAGCATTTGCGAACATATAAACCCCAATTAGTCTTAATCTGCCTCTGCTCATTAGAGCCACATTTGAATCGTAAATGGGGCATGGCTCACTAGCACATCTTTGCACAGAAAGCAGTAAACTCAGAATAGAAGGTAAAACCTCATGGAAAACAGAGCACCAACACCAACAAAATTGGGTTTTGTTTGTGTTGATGAACACCAATTAGCCCCACTTCTCTGCTCTGTGACTCTCCAGTCTTAAACATTAGATTAAAAATCTTTTGAGAGGTAGTTTTCTGGCAGCTTCACCTGCTTAGATAGCTGCTCCTCACACAGCTTGTACAGAGTGAAGAATTTCCTTGCCAGTACAATGTTATCTATGAATCCACAGCTAGCCAGCTTGACACGAATTATTATCTGACGATCAGGAACCATCATGGCCACTAAACGGAAGTTTATCTTCAAGTTTTCAGGCAACTCTTGTCGCCCAGCATATCCTGGGTTCTGATTATGAGGAAAGAGTTTGTAGTTGACTTCATTAAATGTAACAAGATAAATAAGCAAAGATAATTCTACAGAAGTTAGACCAAAATATTAACTATTATTAAAGTATTTGTGACAAACTCTACACAGGATTTTTGATGTACTACCAGAGTTTGGCTTTAATACATGTTTGCACTCTGAAGTACCCACAGATATGACTGAAAATGCACATATGGAATCATGTATGATTACTGACTACTTTGTCTTAGTACTTCTTATTCCCTTTAGCATTGCATAGCTAACACAGTTAAACAGGTAAGAGCTGGATTTTATTTATTCTTGTGCATCAGAATTATTTACCCAGTTTTAATCAGCTACACTTCTGCCAACCTGTTAAAGGTAATCTTATCGCACAGATATCAGAGGGTATAATTTGGCTGGCAACACACAGATTATAGGTCACAAGAATAAATATCACTAGTTGACTTTCAAATCCCAGGTTGAGTCTGAATGGGTAGTTACTAGTAGAAATAGGTTTACCCGTGAAATGTGCACATTTGATCTGGAATAATTGAAACTCAAGCCTGTAAATCAGCTTTATAACAAGAATTACTTCTCAGACAGGAAATTAGTTTTAGGAGACTAGTGATTTCAGCACCGGGGGCGGGGGAAGTTAGTAAATACAGTAAAAGTACCAAATTGTAAGCAGTGACACTGTGGTATTATTACTGAAATCTCATACCCCCTCAGAGTACCTACCATAGTAAGAAATATTCCAAATTCAGGGTTCATTTCCACATTATCTCCATCAGTAAATAGAAAGTTCTTTTTACGCTCCTTCTTACATGTTAACACAATTGCAATTTGCTGTGCAGCTACTGATAATACAGGTAAGTCGATACGGTTAAATTCATCAAAGCAGCCCCAGGAGCCAGACTGAGCAAGACCTTGAACAGAAAGAAACCTCTGAACAGTCTAATGGAAAGCTCAAATTTCCTTTTAAAAAAGTCACCACAAAACCTAGTCAGAAAGGTTTCTGTTGAGCCATAGCCTTTTAATAGGAAAACTACTATTAATACAGGAACCTTTATCTTGTCTTTGAAGCTGGTCTACATGAGAAAAACTTATTGTAGAATACTGACTGCTAATGTAAATGGTAGACCATAATGGTTGAGTATGTACTAGATTTTTTTTACAAAGGGGTGTCTCAATTTGGGACTTCTAAGTATGGGAATTCTCACCTTTGAAGATTCTTCCTAGTCCTCTGAAATCCATCTGGTCTGAACAGTTGAAGACCACTACATATTTACCAAGGCATCTCCCCATATCTTTAGTAGTTTCAGTTTTGCCTGTCCCTGCAGGTCCAGCAGGTGCTCCACCCATGTTCATTCCCAGGGCCTGGGCCAAGGTGATGTAACATCTACATGGAAACAGACTGTTATTAGGTATCTGCATTGTTCAGGTACCCATGTCTGCTTGATGGCCTAATTGAAAAATGCATCAGTGTGATTTGAAGCCAAGTTCCAGCACAAGGAAAGCCCTCAGTTAACCAGCTTCATTAGCATTTCTGCTGTGGGAGAGAGATCCTCCAATTTATTTGAGGAGAAATACTCCATCAGCAGTCTTTGGTGCTTTTTACTGGCCATTTCAGATCCACCTTATCACCTCAGCCTGTGCACAGTTGGAGAGAAGGCTCAGGGGGATGTCTGTTGGTAAGTGGAAGCTCATGAGAAAGGAATAGACAACAGCCCAAGAACACCAGCTTCAACAATTTTACCTGGTTTAATTGCTCAAATTACTTTAGCTGGAGTGGCTCACAAAGTAGGTAATATGTACAGTGAAGCAAAATCCTGTATTCACCTCTAGGACAGTGAGAGGTCCGTCTTTCACTCTTATGAGCCTATGACAGGGCAAACTACCGCCTGCAGGCTGGATCCAGCCCATCAGGGCTTTCAATCTGGCCCACGGGTTTCCCAGCCCAGTGGCACTCCCGGAAGCCATGTCCCGGTGGCTCCTGGGGGAGGGAGGCCAGAGGGCTCCATGCGCTGTCCTCACCTGCAGGCACTGCCCCTTGCAGCTCCCATTGGCCGGGAACAGGGAACTGTGGCCAATGGCAGCTTCGGGGGTGGTACCCACAGGGAGGGCAGCATGTGGCAGAGCCTCCTGCCCCACCCCACTCCCAGGAGCCACAAACGGACATGCTGGCCACTTCCAGGAGTGGCGCAGAGCCAGAGCAGGCAGGGAGCCTGCCTTAGCCCCGCTGCCACCCCGGAGCTGCTCAAGGTAAGCGGCGTTGACCCGGAGCCCGCACCCCGAACCTCTCCTGCACCCCAACCCCCTGCCCTGAGCCCCCTGCTGCAGCCCTCTTGCACCCCAACCTCTTGCCCTGAGCCCCTTCTTGTGCACCACACCCCATCCCACACCCCGCACTCCCTCCCACACCCCAACCCCCTGCCCCAGCCCTACATTCATGGCCCTGCATACAATTTCCCCACGCAGATGTGACCCTCAGGCCAAAAAGTTTGTCCACCCCTGGTCTATGATGTGATCTGATGCAAATTCAGATTCAATGAAATTGACCCTATAACAAGGTCAGATGAAGTACTTACAGATGCTCGAGATAGCAATATGAACTTCTCTATTTTTTGGTTATTTTGGGTTCATCAAGGTTCATCCTGTCATCACAATCATGCAGGTGGAGCCCCTACTTCCAAGCAGATCCACACTGACTTCAGCTCTCAGATTTTATTGCACAATAAGAACTTAAGTTTGTGGCTAAATCTGATCAGCATTCATGGGCATTTTCATGTGGAATTTAACTCAATTATTTTTTTTCAAACTATATTACTTATGTTAACTTTCCTCTAAATAACATAGCTGTTTTATGTCACATATCAGCCAACATAAAGACTAACACAGCATATAGAAGTAATCATGGATTTCTGAACGTTATTACATATTGTAAAGAACAAAAATTATGCTTTGATTCCCAGGTCATGCAAACCCACTGAATGTAAGACTGAACAGGACATAAATCAGAACAGAATTTGGCCCCAAATGAGCAAAACTTTGAGACAATCCTTGTGGTGAGAAGCCAAAAATGATAAACATTGGGTAAGTAATCAAACTTTGTTACCGGTCAGTGAGAGGAGTTATGACAAGCCTGTCAGTACAGCCTAAGAATTCATTCTGGTAGGTAAAACCCACATCAGTGATGTTAATCATCATCTTGTCAGAGTCTTCTTTGAAGTAAAATCTACATTGTTTCAACCACTCAAAGTCTGTAGGGCTCTTGACGTGCATACGGCACTAGGAAAATAAAAAAAAAATCCTCAATAGAGCTAACTGATTAAAATAGGCATTTTGCATTTATATACCACATTATGTTAGATCTCCAAGAGCCAGATTAGAGCACCACTAGAAATTCAGTCCAGTCAGCAGTGAACTGCAGCAGCTAGCAACATTACACACACTTGCTGTGTAATGGGGGCAGAATTTTTGGCCAAAGTTTTTTGGAGTGGCATCATGGAATCTAATGACCATATAAAGTCATTGGAACCCGACTTTATGATATTTTCCAAAAGACCTAAACACAGCTAAACAGCATGGAATTCTGTCTTTGAAAGATGGAGGACTCATTCAGTCCAGCTACCATTTGATTATACGATTTTTAGGAATCTAAGAACCTGATTCTCTACTGCCTTCCAGCTTGGAGGCTCACACCTATGCAAAGAGCATGTAAAATGCCACCAGATCAAAAAGAGGGAGGGAATAGAGAAGAATTTCAAGAAATGAGGTAGGACTTAGAACAAGAGTTTTTTGCATGTGGGTGCTACAGCGTTCAAATACAGTAAAAATGGTAACAGAGAAGTGATTAAAAAAGGAAAGCTGTCATGTAAAGATGAGACTTTTGGGGGATTCTCTCCCAAACTATCCCTTATCTAAAATGTACTTATTTTTATTCCTAAATAGGAAAGGATGGTGGAAGTAGAGAAAGGTGGGTCTTGACTGGCTAAAGGGGAGAGGAAAGGGTAGCCACATCCTTCTTTCTCAAGATCCCCAAAAGCAACAGAGTAATATAAGCCCCTGAAGGTGTCTTCAGACTTTGAAAATCTGAGCCCACTTTGGGTGGTAACTTATGTACAGTTGGCAAGTTCTCTCATGATCTCCTGAAGGTTTGGAAAAAAAACATCTCCAGGTTTCTTTCCAGAACAAGCAGTTTTGTTTTCCTTTTACGATATCTGTCTCATTCTGGATTACCATGGATGCAGCAGATGAGAGGTGCAATTTATTAATTTTACAACCAACATGAGCTGATATTTCGACAGAACTATTATCTATATTGTAGAGATATGCATACATCTCAGAATTACGAGGGTTGGCTGGATTTGTGTGTGTGGCACATCCAGAGAGCCCCTAAGCCCTGGTCTACACTAGGACTTCAGGTCGAATTTAGCAGCGTTAAATCGATTTAAACCTGCACCCGTCCACACAATGAAGCCCTTTATTTCGACTTAAAGGGCTCTTAAAATCGATTTCCTTACTCCACCCCTGACAAGTGGATTAGCTCTTAAATCGACGTTGCCGGCTCGAATTTGGCGTACTGTGGACACAATTCGATGGTATTGGCCTCCGGGAGCTATCCCAGAGTGCTCCATTCTGACCACTCTGGACAGCACTCTCAACTCAGATGCACTGGCCAGGTAGACAGGAAAAGAACCGCAAACTTTTGAATCTCATTTCCTGTTTGGCCAGCGTGGCAAGCTGCAGGTGACCATGCAGAGCTCATCAGCACAGGTGACCATGATGGAGTCCCAGAATCGCAAAAGAGCTCCAGCATGGACCGAACGGGAGGTACGGGATCTGATCGCTGTTTGGGGAGAGGAATCCGTGCTATCAGAACTCCGTTCCAGTTTTCGAAATGCCAAAACCTTTGTGAAAATCTCCCAGGGCATGAAGGACAGAGGCCATAACAGGGACCCGAAGCAGTGCCGCGTGAAACTGAAGGAGCTGAGGCAAGCCTACCAGAAAACCAGAGAGGCGAACAGCCGCTCTGGGTCAGAGCCCCAAACATGCCGCTTCTATGATGAGCTGCATGCCATTTTAGGAGGTTCAGCCACCACTACCCCAGCCGTGTTGTTTGACTCCTTCAATGGAGATGGAGGCAATACGGAAGTAGGTTTTGGGGACGAAGAAGATGATGATGAGGAGGAGGTTGTAGATAGCTCACAGCAAGCAAGCGGAGAAACCGGTTTTCCCGACAGCCAGGAACTGTTTCTCACCCTAGACCTGGAGCCAGTACCCCCCGAACCCACCCAAGGCTGCCTCCTGGACCCAGCAGGCGGAGAAGGGACCTCTGGTGAGTGTACCTTTTAAAATGCTATACATGGTTTAAAAGCAAGCATGTGAAAGGATTACTTTGCCCTGGCATTTGCGGTTCTCCTAGATGTAGTCCTAAAGCCTTTGCAAAAGGTTTCTGGGGAGGGCAGCCTTATTTCGTCCTTCATGGTAGGACACTTTACCACTCCAGGCCAGTAACACGTACTCGGGAATCACTGTAGAACAAAGCATTGCAGTGTATGTTTGCTGGCATTCAACCAAAATCCGTTCTTTATCTCTCTGTTATCCTCAGGAGAGTGAGATATCATTCATGGTCACCTGGTTGAAATAGAGTGCTTTTCTTCAGGGGACACTCAGAGGAGCCCATTCCTGCTGGGCTGTTTGCCTGTGGCTAAACAGAAATGTTCCCCGCTGTTAGCCACAGGGAGGGGGGAAGGTTGAGGGGGTAGTCACGTGGTGGGAGGAGGCAAAATGCGACCTTGTAACGAAAGCACATGTGCTATGTATGTAATGTTAACAGCAAGGTTTACCCTGAAAGAGTGTAGCCACTGTTTTATAAAATGTGTCTTTTTAAATACCGCTGTCCCTTTTTTTTTTCTCCACCAGCTGCATGTGTTTCAATGATCACAGGATCTTCTCCTTCCCAGAGGCTAGTGAAGCTTAGAAAGAAAAAAAAACGCACTCACGATGAAATGTTCTCCGAGCTCATGCTGACCTCCCACACTGACAGAGCACAGACGAATGCGTGGAGGCAAATAATGTCAGAGTGCAGGAAAGCACAAAATGACCGGGAGGAGAGGTGGAGGGCTGAAGAGAGTAAGTGGCGGGCTGAAGAGAGTAAGTGGCGGGCTGAAGACAGGGCTGAAGCTCAAATGTGGTGGCAGCGTGATGAGAGGAGGCAGGATTCAATGCTGAGGCTGCTGCAGGACCAAACCAGTATGCTCCAGTGTATGGTTGAGCTGCAGCAAAGGCAGCTGGAGCACAGACTGCCACTGCTGCCCCTCTGTAACCAACCGCCCTCCTCCCCAAGTTCCACAGCCTCCACACCCAGACGCCCAAGAACGCGGTGGGGGGGCCTCCGGCCAACCAGCCACTCCACCACAGAGGATTGCCCAAAAAAAGAAGGCTGTCATTCAATAAATTTTAAAGTTGTAAACTTTTAAAGTGCTGTGCTTAAAGTGCTGTGTGGCATTTTCCTTCCCTCCTCCACCACCCCTCCTGGGATACCTTGGTAGTCATCTCCCTATTTGTGTGATGAATGAATAACGAATGCATGACTGTGAAGCAGCAATGACTTTATTGCCTCTGCAAGCAATGATTAAAGGGAGGAGGGGAGGGTGGTTAGCTTACAGGGAAGTAGAGTGAACCAAGGGGCAGGGGGTTTCATCAAGGAGAAACAAACAGAACTTTCACACCGTAGCCTGGCCAGTCATGAAACTGGTTTTCAAAGCTTCTCTGATGCGTACCGCGCCCTCCTGTACTCTTCTAACCGCCCTGGTGTCTGGCTGCGCGTAACCAGCAGCTAGGCGATTTGCCTCAGCCTCCCACCCCGCCATAAACGTCTCCCCCTTACTCTCACAGATATTGTGGAGCACACAGCAAGCAGTAATAACAGTGGGAATATTGGTTTCGCTGAGGTCTAAGCGAGTCAGTAAACTGCGCCAGTGCGCCTTTAAACGTCCAAATGCACATTCTACCACCATTCTGCACTTGCTCAGCCTGTAGTTGAACAGCTCCTGACTACTGTCCAGGCTGCCTGTGTACAGCTTCATGAGCCATGGCATTAAGGGGTAGGCTGGGTCCCCAAGGATACATATAGGCATTTCAACATCCCCAACAGTTATTTTCTGGTCTGGGAATAAAGTCCCTTCCTGCAGCTTTTGAAACAGACCAGAGTTCCTGAAGATGCGAGCGTCATGCACCTTTCCCGGCCATCCCACGTTGATGTTGGTGAAACGTCCCTTGTGATCCACCAGAGCTTGCAGCACTATCGAAAAGTACCCCTTGCGGTTTATGTACTCGGCGGCTTGGTGCTCCGGTGCCAAGATAGGGATATGGGTTCCGTCTATAGCCCCACCACAGTTAGGGAATCCCATTGCAGCAAAGCCATCCACTATGACCTGCACATTTCCCAGGGTCACTACCCTTGATATCAGCAGATCTTTGATTGCGTGAGCTACTTGCATCACAGCAGCCCCCACAGTAGATTTGCCCACTCCAAATTGATTCCCAACTGACCGGTAGCTGTCTGGCGTTGCAAGCTTCCACAGGGCTATCGCCACTCGCTTCTCAACTGTGAGGGCTGCTCTCATCTTGGTATTCATGCGCTTCAGGGCAGGGGAAAGCAAGTCACAAAGTTCCATGAAAGTGCCCTTACGCATGCGAAAGTTTCGCAGCCACTGGGAATCGTCCCAGACCTGCAACACTATGCGGTCCCACCAGTCTGTGCTTGTTTCCCGAGCCCAGAATCGGCGTTCCACAGCATGAACCTGCCCCATTAGCACCATGATGCATGCATTGTCAGGGCCCATGCTTTCAGAGAAATCTGTGTCCATGTCCTGATCACTCACGGGACCGCGCTGACGTCGCCTCCTCGCCCGGTATCGCGTTGCCATGTTCTGGTGCTGCATATACTGCTGGATAATGTGTGTGGTGGTTAATGTGCTCCTAATTGCCAAAATGAGCTCAGCGGCCTCCATGCTTGCCTTGGTATGGCGTCCGCACAGAAAAAAGGCGCGGAACAATTGTCTGCCATTGCTCTGACGGAGGGAGGGGCGACTGACGACACGGCTTACAGGGTTGGCTTCAGGGAGCTAAAATCAACAAAGGGTGTGCCTGTACATCAAGGAGTATTTCAGGCAGGACTGCACGGAGGGTTCCAATAAGAAATGGTGCACCTAAGTTATCGTTGTTATTGGAACAAGGAGGTTAGCCTGGCCTCTGATTGATACATGGCTAGATTTACCTCGCTGCACCTTCTCTGTGAGTGACTGCAGTGTGATCTAGACAGGGGAGGAGGCAAATGAGTACAAAACAAATCTGGTCTATTTCTTGTTCTGACCCACTCCATCTATCTTTTACATCTTTGGCTGGCAGCAGACGGTGCAGAAGGACTGCATGCCATCCACATCTCATGGCTGCTCGGCAGAAGATGGTACAGTACGACTGCTAGCCATCTTCATCTCTTGCCTGCCTGGCAGAAGATGGTACAATACGACTGCTAGCAATCCTCATCTCTTGCCTGCCTGGCAGAAGATGGTACAGTATGACTGCTAGCAGTCCGTATCGCCTGCCCGCTCACCATAAGACGGTTCAATAGGACTGCAGGACTAAAGAGAATGACCTGGTCAAGTCACTCCAAATTTAGTCCCTGCGCCCATGTCTGCCCAGGCGCTCCCAGCCGACGTGGCCAGGAGCACCTTGGACACGACGAGGACGACTACCAGTCGTATTGCACCGTCTGCTGCCAGAAGGCAATGGGTTGCTGCTACTGTGCAGCAAAGCCGTACCGCGTCTGCCAGCACCCAGGAGACATAGGGTGACGGTTACCTGAGCTGGCTCCATGCTTGCCGTGGTATGGCATCTGCACAGGTAACTCAGGAAAAAAGGCGCAAAATGATTGTCTGCCCTTGCTTTCACGGAGGGAGGGAGGGAACGGGTGCCTGACGACACATACCCAGAACCACCCGCGACAATGTTTTAGCCCCATCAGAGTGCTCCATTGTGACTGCTCTGGACAGCACTCTCAGATGCCCGATTGTTTGCCATTGCTCTGACGCTGGGAGGGGCGCTTACAGGGTTGGCTTCAGGGAGCTAAAATCAACAAAGGGGGTGGCTTTACAGCAAGGAGTATTTCAGGCAGGACTTCACAGAGGGTTCCAATAAGAAATGGTGCACCTAAGTTATTGTCCTTATTGGAACAAGAAGGTTAGCCTGGCCTCTGATTGATACATGGCTAGATTTACCTCGCTGCACCTTCTCTGTAAGTGACTGCAGTGTGATCTAGAAGAATGAGTCCCCTAGACAGGGGAGGGGGGGAAGCAAATGAGTACAAAACAAATCTGGTCTATTTCTTGTTTTGATCCACTCCATCTATCTTTTACATCTTTGGCTGGCAGCAGACGGTGCAGAAGGACTGCATGCCATCCACATCTCATGGCTGCTCGGCAGAAGATGGTACAGTACGACTGCTAGCAGTCCGTATCGCCTGCCCGCTCACCATAAGACGGTTCAATAGGACTGACTGCAGGACTAAAGAGAATGACCTGCTCAAGTCACTCCAAATTTAGTCCCTGTGCCCATGTCTGCCCAGGCGCTCCTGATCGACCTCACAGAGGCGACCAGGAGCACCTCAGACATGACGATGACGGCTACCAGTCGTACTGTACCATCTGCTGCCACAAGGCAAGGGGTTGCTGCTACTGTGTAGCAATGCCGTACCGCGTCTGCCAGCACCCAGGAGACATAGGGTGACGGTTACCTGAGCGGGCTCCATGCTTGCCGTGGTATGGCGTCTGCACAGGTAACTCAGGAAAAAAGGCGCGAAATGATTGTCTGCCCTTGCTTTCATGGGGGGAGGGAGGGAACGGGGGCCTGACGATATGTACCCAGAACCACCCGCGACAATGTTTTAGCCCCATCAGGCATTGGGATCTCAACCCAGAATTCCAATGGGCAGCGGAGACTGCGGGAACTGTGGGATAGCTACCCACAGTGCAACGCTCCGGAAGTCGACGCTTGCCTCAGTACTGTGGAAGCGCTCCGCCGAGTTAATGCACTTAATGCACTTAGAGCATTTTCTGTGGGGACACACACACTCGAATATATAAAACCGATTTCTAAAAAACCGACTTCTATAAATTCGACCTAATTTCGTAGTGTAGACATACCCTAAAGGATGTGCTTCCTCCCTAAGGGGAAGTAACCCTGAAAGGTCAGAGGAGGAGGTGTTTCCTGCCTGTGGAAAAGTGGAAGGGTTTTGTGAGAGCAAGCATCAGGAGGGGAATTGCCTTGTTCTCATTATGTTCTGTTGTTACTTAGCTTGTGTCTGTGTCATCATTCCACTGCCTGCTTGTGCTACCTCACCAAGAAAGAAAGCACAAAGTCACACAACAATATTTTGCCTAGAAGCACCACGTAGTAAAAAAATGCTTCATTTATTACTAAAGTCAGTGGATACTTTTTGGCCTGAGCTGTAATTTATACTAAGCCTTCCCCCACCATCTCCTCCAATTAGGCTGCTCTGGCAGCGTGAAGTGACTACGTGGATGTAAGTGTGTTAGTCAATGAGTTTAGGCCCTTTGTTTTAGGTTTAGTGTTGTGAATTTGCCATCATCAGTTTCCGTCCTCTTCCCATCATTTATGAAGTTTTATGCTAGCTCCATTCAGTTTATTCTTGGAACCTCAGTTGATAATCCACAGAACACAGTCAGAATTGCACTCAGAAATGTATTAGAACACTTGCAGAATTTATATAGAATTTGGTAAAAAATTATCCCAGGGTTGACCATTCACCACAGGTATTGATCTTGAATTGACACACACTTGGAGTTGTAACTTGGTCTCTTTCCATCAATTCAAATTAGCTATGTTTAATCTTGTCCCAACCCTGAAATTTTATCAGTGGAAATGAACTCAAACCCTCACATCAGCAATTGTAAAAGCAAGGCCTATTTTTCTAACAAGACCAAGTAGTAGAAGTCATCTGTCGTCTGCCAGTATTTTTTCTTACAATCCTGAAGTCTAGTAGCCTGATTAGTTTTTACAGTTTCCAAATTATTTTACTGCCTCTGAAGTAACTAAACCCTTACTTTGTCCATGGATCAACTATAACCTGGGCTGCAGTAGTGCAAGCTTCCCCACAGTATCTCAACACCAAACATCACGGGAATGAAATGGAGACTCAATCGCTAGATGTAGATATACATATCATTTTCATATTTGAAAGGGCATATTCAGCAACTATAGAGCCATGTTTAAATATAATACTGTGACAGCACACTAAGCTAAACTGAATGCTTACCAGATCATCAAAGATGTCCCTCTGGTGCACGTGGATAGTGATTAGTGTCTCATATTTAATTCGCTCCACTGGACTGAGCTCTTTGGTTGTCATGTCTATCAGAGTGTTCAGCAAGTCTAAGAAAGATTGGTTTGTCTTCTGCATTATTTTTTTATCATATCTGGCATTAGTCAATGCCTCTTCTGAGTCTCTTGTCCAAATCATTTGGATCCCCAATAACCCAACCTTATGAAAAAACAAACAGTATGCTCTGTGAAGTTTTTTCAGTTAGCATACATAAATATGCTTTTCTATTAATACTTAATAAATTACTCAAAATTAAAATACTTCAAAATTTATTAAAAGGTGTAACTCATGCCTTCATCAGAGAAGTAAAACTACCTTGAGTAAATACTTTATATCCCAAGTCTAGATCTATTTGGTGTACAAATGTGATGCCTTTTGAAAAATCAACAGGAGCTGCACACATTTGAGGACAACATTTTTTAATCAAGGTTCACTCAAACATATTTTCTCCTAATCCCACTAAAATAGTTGCACTATTATAGCACTGTTTATTAGTAGATCTCAAAATGCTTTACAAATCATTTGATTAGCTTTATTTATTTAGCTTTATTTATTAGCTCCGCACCCATTTTAATAAGCTCACCTGTGCTGGGAAAGAAGAAAGAAATTCAATCAACTGGAATCCAGTTTCCTGGATATCCATGGCTGCCTGGCGAATGACAATATGTAATGAGGACTGGGATTCCTTTAAGAGAGAATTGAGCCAGACTTCCACGTTACCCTCAGCCATTACAGGTTTATCCAACTGAATTGTCTCACCCTCTCGAGAACAAATTGACAGAATGCGATCATATATCTAGTTGAAACAAAAAAAAATATTGTAATATACAGAACATTATTGCTACGAACTGGTCATTTCTCCAACATCTCCACAACACAATTAACTATTTTTAATCCTGGTAATTTATTGAACAGGTCAGGTTGTACCTGCCAAAAGAAATGAGCTACAGTAACAAATTAATCACTACTGATCCTGGTAAGGCTTATTCAGAATCAGGGTTTCCTCTAACAGTGTTTTAGCAATAACTGAAGTAAACTTTCAAATGAATAACAGGCTGTAAGATGATCTCACTTGTTAAATTTTACTTCTATTTTCATGTTAGTGCCTAGAGACGCCAAATGATCTAGGCACAATAAAGAGGCACTCACTGTGCTTGAAGTCTTAAACTGAAAAACAGACCAAGAGTGGGATGCTGAGGAACTGAGTGATTAAGGAACTTGTCCAAAGTCACATAGACAGTTACTTGCAGTGTCAGAAGCCAAATCAGCATCTGAGTATTAATTCAGTGCCTTAACCTCAAGATTATACTTAATCTACAAAAGGGGTTTTTTAAAGCTCCTGAAGGTCTTCAGTACACAAAGCAACAGGACTTGTGCTTATGAAATCTGTAGTCATTTTTGTAAGTCTCCCCACCAAAAACCTAAAGGCTCAGTTTCTCACTGCTCCCCTACCCCCAGTAGATTTGTTAAGGGCGAAATCAGAATGTAAAAAGACTTCTTACATTGTATACCCCTACAGGTGGACATATTTGCAGTCCCAGGATTCCCATAACCACCAGGACTGCTCTAGGAACATGCCAATACCAGTAAAAACCTCCCTAGAATGTAACTAGTGAACTGGTGATACTATTTACCTTGAGTGGAAAAGTCTGCTTTGTTTGGAATAGGGAGGAGATGGGAAATAACCTAAAATCCCAGTAGCCAACTGTCACAGATATTAAACACTTGGCCTTTACAGGTCTGTCTTCATAAAAAATACCAGACAGCCATTCTTGTTTTGCCTGTTTTCTAACTCAAACACCTGGGCTTCAAAGGTCAACTGGAAAGTGACTGGTTTTAAGTTTTGCAAGTGATACTCTGGGTGGGGATAACCTAGACAGGGAGAAAATTATTTCTAACCAAAAAAATGATATATACACACAGGGCACATACTTGTGGCAACAGAAAGTGTCAGTGTTTAAAACTGCTAACATGATGTCATGTTCCTAAGCCAAAATATAGGTGCAAATTTCTGAACTATCATCCTCACTCTACACACAATTAATTTGTCATGTGAGTGAAGATTCGGAACCCAAGACCCCTGAGGAAAAAGTCTAATTAGCACTAGGGAACTCAAGATCCCTTGTGGATCTGGCGGATGGCCCATTTACCTGTATAACTTTTCATTTAAGAAACTCTGTGCATTGCTTGCCAATCTGCAAGACTAGTGTGGCAAGATTAGAGCAGTGCCCACCTTTTCATGGAACCTGACAGTTTTAATGTTGTCAAAGACATTCAGCAGGTGAGCCTGTATAGTGTGAGAGTCTGATGCCTGGCCAAGTATCTCCAAGAGAGCAGGGTCCGACACAAAGAAGAACCGAGGAAAGGAAAGTCGTTTTTTCTCAAGGTACCTGAGTTTAAAAGAAACAAGCCTCATGGTGGTAATTTATTCAGCACTGCCTTCATAAGGTGAGCTTCATCTTATCCCTTTGGTGATGGGAGACCAAATTTTCCCAACACAACACATTAATGCAGTTTTCATTAGTGGTAATAATAGCAGTTCAGAACCACTGTGCCCCGATGGGTTAAGATTTTGCTTTGATGCTACCATTTGGAATTACAGATTATCTCATTGCACAAAGCCAGTGGAGGTTACAGATCAATCAGAATAGTAATTAAAATTTAAGAGTGCAGTTCTAGCTTGCTGAAGTTGGATGCATTTGTTGAAAGTGTTGCTAATGAACTCCATGTCAGGCTTCCTTTACTTCAAAATTAAGTTATGGACTAACCTGCACCCTCACCTTACATGGATGCACAGAAAATAAGCCTGCACCCCTGGGCCCAATGCAAGAGAAAAGCACTGAAAGAATTATTCTCATGTCTAGTCCCGTGGTTGTGCTATTTATCACCATTTTCTTGGAATTGTACCCTATTAACAGTCTTACCCTGTAAGTGACTTCTGACAAATTTCAAGCTGTTCTAACAAGTGTGGCAGAAGCTGCCCCATGGTTTCATCTCCAACACAGCATTGGACCACATTTGGCATCTCATGGGCTCGCGTCATGATCTTCACCCATGATTTATCTATATTAGAGAAACGCTTGGCTTCCTATGGGGAAAGGAGGGGAAAGCAGGTCATCTACATAACTGAAATCCACAATTCAGATAGAATAATTCTGAATTCATGAATGCTGCTAAAACTAATGTTCAGACCACTCAGATTTTGTCAACTATCCCCACAGAATGTCAACTTTGCTAGGTGTAATACAAGTTAGGTATTCTCTGTCAAAGCTTTTACATTTCGTTTCCAAGTCTGGCACTGAACCCGTTTCCCTTCCCTCCTCACCCTTCCTCAAGGTAGGAAGCAGGACTGCTCAGTTGCCAGCATTAAGATCCATCATGTTTAAATAAAAAGAAAAGGAGCCACAAGTACTCCTTTTCTTTTTGCAAATACAGACTAACATGGCTGCTACTCTGAAACCATGTTTAAATAGAGTACCCCAGATTTATATTACTTTCCAAAAAATAATGTTAATTTTAACATTAAAGAAACTAGGAGAAATGTTAAGACTCCCACCAGAACTGTATGCCTTTCTTAGTTTGAAAGATGAGTGGACACCTGTAACAAATATTAGTGGCTAAATAACAGTCTAGACATGAAAAAACCTACTGGGTCATCTAATTTAGTTTACCACCCCACCAGTACAGTAATGTTCTCGATTGTACACTCCATGTATACTCAGTCTAGTTTTAGTATGAACCCAACAATGGGACTTAGACTATTCCACAGGCAAATACATCTCAGATAAGTTTCACTCACAAATTAACAGTGAGAAGCTTAGACGGTATATGGATTCTTTATCCAATCTGATTTCACATTAAGAATATACTGTTTTTAAATGATAAAGGATATACAACACATTATATATTTTTATATATATATATATACACACATATACATACACACACACACACTTTGATCATTTGCTATTTTTATATGACTTCATCAATGGCTGCTTTAACTACTGTGCTGAAGTTTATGAAGCAACTGCTAAAGTTACATTTGTTTTGTATCAGGACAATGAAATTGTTTGTTCAAGTGCAATTGTCTGTGCTCCTAATTATTGGATTTGCACTTGGAATTAACTTGAATATGCAACATGTGGTACAAGTTGTACAAACAAAAAGTGAATTTTGATTGTAGTAACACTTAAGATGAATCAAAAAAGTAAATAAAAATATTACTTTCAATAGACAGATAATCATGCACTCTTTTCAATATTAATACATATAAACTATCACTTTACTAGTTGTCCACAATAAGGACAATATGGCAGACATCTATGATGAGAGGAAGCTAGTAATCAAGGGCCCAATTCATGTCAATGTAAACTGTACCAGATGTGGCAAAGAGTCCTGTGGCATCTGACAAAGTGGGTATTCACCCACGAAAGCTTATGCTCCAATACGTCTATTAGTCTATAAGGTGCCACAGAACTCTTTGCCACTTTTACAGATCCAGACTAACACGACTACCCCTCTGATACTTGTACCAGATGTGAGGCCCAAAATTTGTTTCTCAAAGAAGTTAATATTCGGTTTTGTGTATGCCTTTATTTCAACAAAACCAGTACAAATATCAATCATTTTAAGATCCTGAGTAAAGATTATCACAACATAGTTCAAAACCCCTATCTAGTACTTTTTAAAAATGGATTTCAGCTTTACACACTGTTCTCTCCACAAACCCTACCCTTCTGCTCACATTTTTCAAAGGCCTGAGGGTAGGAAGATGACAAAGCAGGAATGCTGAAACCTACAGTTATAGAAAATGCCTGAGTCATTTTTAAACTAATTCAGTTGTGTATTTAGAAAGTAGATTTAAAAGAAAGTAGCTATTCAAAAACCTTTGGAAGCTGCTTCGCAATGTCTCCGCCCACAAAAACAGCCTCCAAATAAATCCACAAATTCTGCACTGTCATCCAGTTCTCAATTATGTCTGTTGTGTTGGAAAGGTAGTGTACCCATTTTTGGATCTGCGCCTTGAATGGGGTGTTGTACCTGAAAAAAAATGCATAAAGTTGCTGCAATTAGAAAAGAAAACTATGATTTTTAAAGCATGTTTTGGCCTTATCAAGCACATGACATTCTAAGTGAGGAAAATGAATGCCTTGTATAAATTGGACAGCACTCACTACCACCACTACCCATATGATAATATGCGACACTGACTTAAGGTCTTCTATACACCATTTTTTCCAGGGTCAATTCCTGCTCATCCCTGGACTCCAAAATGGGAATGTTAAAGTGAGTAAGGAAAGCAGGACTGGATCCAGAATCTTTCAAGAACCCTGAATACATAAATATAGGCAATGTGAACTACTCTAGGGACACTGAAGGGTCAACAATGATTTTACTTTTTTTTTTTTAACCTATAGCAGCTTACATAATGAAAGTTATTACAACTATCTGTGGTATAAGGAAGTGATCTGCAATTAGTGTGATCTCTAATTACATTACAGATTAAAAAGTGTCAGAAACCCCAAGATTGCCACCAACATCTAGCCACAATCTCACTTAATTGATAGGTCCTTAGCAAGCAGTCATCCAAGATTCCCCTGACTCTTACATCATTTTTCGCATTATATTGTTGAGTTGTCATAAAATATAGAAATCCAGACGATTTACAAGAAAACAAGTTTTCCATCCAAAGAAAACAGCCAATTCTCTTTATACAAAGATCTACAATGAACCCTATCCTTTCAAATTTTAAAATTAACACACATCATTGAGATAGCATTTTATACTCTAAGCACACCTGCAACTTAACATGGATTAGTTGTGACCTGTAAACTGTCCAGATGTTTATACATGAGAAGTTCTTGGAACCATATATGGTCCTCAGTCCATGCAATTAGGTTCCCAGGAAGTCAGGGGATCATGCACAGATTAAAAGAATTGTTAATCCTTTAGATTCTGATCCTGTACCATGGGTGTGTGTTTATACCTACATGGAGCCCCGCAGAGATCAATATGACTCTGCAAGGGCAAAGCTGACCACCTGCGTAGGGCAGCTTTCAGGATGGGGCCTTCATGTTTAGCACTAATATACTAGTGGTATTTCTGTATTTATTTTCTTATTTTTCCTTTTATGTTGGAAGGGGCAACTTTATCTAACAAGCCAAAGTCTTTTGCTAATAATAAATCCCCTTTCTGTTACCTGTTGCTCAAGAGAGAGCCCAGAACCATCAAGCTATCCTCCATGCTAGCAATCGTTTCTGAAGTGCTGTCTCCTCTCAAGAGCAGCTCACCACGAGTTTTAAAGTTGGCGAAGGTGAAAGTTTTGTTGTCCCACTCAGCAATCACCTGTTTCAGCTTCTGCTCAATGTCTCTCTCCTTCACCGCGCTGATGCAAATATCCTAGTAAATAAATAGCCAGGTAATAAGAGAAGCTCTTTCAGCTCAGCCTCAAGCATCCCTATTCTACTATCCTCTCTCTCCATAGCATTCGCTAGGCTAGACGGTTAACATAAATCAGTAAGTGTAAAGACTACTGATATACTTTTCACGTGCAAAAATAATGGAAACCTCTTTATTCATATTCACCTTAAAATTAACACACCTGAAAGAGGCAGAAACTGATACTGCAATCCTTCTACAGATGAGTTACATGAGAAGGTAGAGAGCTACTCTGCTCATTCCTGGCAGCCAGACCAGCTGTTTAACTCCAGTTTAAGGATACAAAAGGCTGAGTGGCTATACAAAAGATATCTACCTATCTACAGTTTCTCAAGATCATCTTTCACCACCACCCTACTAGTGGTAGGGACAGGATGGCCAGCTCAGTAATGATCTTTCAAAGCCTCATTAATGCAAAGCAAGTCACCTGTACAAATTTTAACTCCTGTGCTGGGTCCCACTACAATCTTTAAGTCTTTGCAGGATTGATGTCTGTTTTGAAGCACAGGCTATGTTAAGGCTTTGTTACTTCATAAAAGAAATTCAAGGGAAACCTCAGGAATGGGCTGAGTATTTGGAAAGGATACCTTAGTGTGGTTTTGAGTATGTGAGAGTTACTGAAGTACCACAAGTGCCACAAGTACTCCTTTTCTTTTTGAAGGATGTATGGATTCCTTCTATTTAACTACTATGAAAAAGGTCACACTAAGGATATTACAGTGCCTTGAAAAGTGTTAACTGCTCATTTCTGTGCCATTCTAACTAATACCTCTATTTCCTCTTTATATTTCAGCAGAGGTGCTTCCATGATATTCCTCAATTTGAAGGTCTCGCTTTCCACCTCAAAGCCGTGTTCAGTGAGATCTGTAATCCTCTTCCAGTGCCGAGCCATCATGGCCTTATTTGACATAAGCTCAAGCAAAGGGCAGCACTCATTGAAATCATCGACTGTCTTCTTTAGATCCAAAAATGCCTGCCATTCCTTTAAAGCGCGAGGAAGTTTGCGACACCTGCATGTATACAATGTTAACTTTTTTGAAGCATTTCAGATGTTCCTTTATGTTACTGAATTAGCTAAGGGAACAAAGCAACAGCAATGGCACAACACAGTTCCGAAGTTAAAGTAGAGTTTAGTTTAAGTTCCCTGAATTTAGTAATTGTACATATGCTTTAGGAGAACCTATATTTTTCCCCATCAGCCTATTTCATTGGCTGCAGATCAGAGAAGACTACACACCTGTTCTAAGGAGTTCAGCTGAACAATCGTACTACCCTTACAATGAGCATTTTCACGGTCGCTTACTCCATCATGAGCCACTTTACTACATTATAACAACTATTATCCCAGTAATATTTCTTCACCACATACAACTCTGGAATTCCTTTTAAGTTATTTTTATTTTTCAGTCAACATTTGCCAAATTTCAAAAATAGTAAAGAGTTTAAATTTTCTCAAACATTCTCCTTCCCCAAACTTTTGACCAATACTATTGATTATGTGGTACTTAGTGGCAGTATTCTGCCTGGATGTGCAGGATAATCAGGTTTGAGTCTTGAACTCACTCAATTCCCTGTTTGACAAGAGCTTCAATTCTGTACATGTATATCAGCCCCTGTTAGATAGGAAAAGTATTGGGTTACACAGCAGCAACCCCATAGGTTACTGAAGGGGTCCTCTGCAGTGGAAAGTTAAGTTAAATTATTCCATTTGTATTTCAGAAAAATGTAACCATCTTTCAACTAGAGAAAAGTAATGATCAATTCCAAATTTGCCCTCTAGACACAGGGAAATTATTTGTTACTTGGAAAAAAACTCCCAAGGAACAAGAATCCTTTAACTCTCAATTGGTAAACTACTCCCTCTTTGGTGAAGACAGTAAAAAGAGAAGAGTGGAGGATTTCAACTACATTTTAAAGAGCAAGAACATGCTTTTCTAAGTATAATGAGTAAAAGGCAATCCCTACCATTATTCAACAAGTAAAAACACCCAGCTTAACCATCTGTACACACTTCAACACTTTCTCACCTGTTCTGAAACTCCAAAAGTTCATTATTTATTTTCACAATGTTAACTTCTGACCAGAGGATATCGTAGTAGCCATTGACTGTGTCAATAACATTGTTGTACAGGCTGTAAAGTTTCTGTAGCAGGGTCAGCTGCTTCTTTATCTCAAGTAGCTGAGGATACTGGGTAACAGGCAAACCAAAAAGCTCTTCCCCACCAGTGTAGGTCATGTATTTTCGATAGAGGCTGTCAAATCGGTTCTAATAAAAATATATAGATGCAAATGCTAGTATTATGGTCAGAGCTCTACAAGAGAAAACATAGCCCCTGCTCACAGGTATCTATCATCTAAAGGCAGACAAGCGACACAAGGTGATGCAAAGGATGGTTAGAAAGTTATGTTTAAATAAAAATGGGACACTTACTAGAGCCTGTGTTGGAAGTCCTCATGGAAGAAGCGAGTGGTAGCCTACATGGTAGGATAGAAGGTTGTTTCTGGAATAGTGGGGTGGGTTGAAGAAACTAGTCAGATTGTTATCTTTGGTGGCACAGAGTAAGAAAGGTTGGTTATGATATGGAAGAGAAGAAATAAAGGCATAGGTGAGGTTTGCAGGCCTTGAAAGCTAGGATTCAGGTCTGAAGTGCAAATCCTCAAGTGAGGGATTTGAATAGGGAAGTCAGGTTTTCCTTCCTAGCAACTCAGACCACATTTTGCATGTGAACTCTGGCTGTACTTGTGGGAGCAACATGGGAAGCGGGGCCAAATAGAGAAAACTGCTATAATGAGAGTGGAAACTAGTCAAGGCATGTGGAAGCATTTTATCAGAAGGGTAGCAAAGAGTATATATGTTTGGGGGAGGGTTGCATAATATAAAGAAGTGGGAAGATTTGGCAAAAGCCTGGTGATGTGGAGTGAGCATTAAAAAGTGAGACCAAAGATGCAGATATATCAAAGTGTATGCTCAGCACAATTAGACTCCAATCAGGACACCTGCACTTAGTAATTATGTTTTATTATACAAATTCTGTATGTAAGATGCATGTTACCCATTTTTGCTATTCAATTTTTTATTATTCTTTGCTAGCTAATGTTGAAAAAATTTCAACAAACTTCGGTCCCAGTAGCCAAATTAAATGGACTATATAACCTTGTGGAATTTATTTAAGTATTCTGCTAAATTCTGACTGACTGAAATGTTTTTGCTACTTACATGACATTTTAATTAAGTCTTTTAATTGGGAATGAATACCTGGAACATGATAAGCCTGTCACTGGCTTCCTGAGGCTCAAGACCAACCGCCATTGGTCCATTCTGGAAGAAGAAAGTTAAAGATGCTGTTCACCAATGTTAAAAATAAAGCATTTGGCACATATGATTTCACTGTCTGTTCAAGTGTTAACTTCATTAATAATTTTTACGACTGAGTTTTGCCACCCTGACTCACATCTAGTAGTACCAGAGAGATCAGCATGTCCATTCATAGGGAAAGGTGCTTGGCACAACTAAGGGTGACAGAAGGGAATTCAAGTACTTTTCATACTTAATGAGTTGGGAAGGACCTTTAAGAAGTACCCATCACTATCCCCTTCTACTGGTGAGAGAACAGATGCTAGTGAGCTGGTTTACTGGAGACTGACTCTGTCTTCTTTGCAACAGTGAAATTGGGAGGGTGCAAGGAGCTTCCTCCCTCCTACATGCCAGACAAACCTCCCACTCACTGGAGTATAAGCACTATTCAATCGGCTTGTATTGAGCAAGCCTCCGTAACATTGAACTATCATCCCCATTTGACCCCAGCTCCCCTTGCTGAAAAATCACAACCCCTACCACGTGCTCCAGAAAAAAAGTTAACTGACTCTCATGCTTCATGATCACAGCCCCCTTTGCAATGAAGTTGAAAACCACATGGTTTACAAGGGTCACACAGAGAACTTGCATGCTTTTTTTTTTTTTAAGTTTCTTTCTTTTGAAACACTCCACAGATTAATACCTTGTCGTAGTCTGCATAGTACTGATGACAATCTTCAGTAAATATCCCCACAGTGCTAATTAGTTCTCCCCTGAAGTTAGGCTGCAGAGCTACTAGCTCATTCTGCACTTCATTTGCCCGGACCAGAAGCTTCTCCCAGAGATAGCGCAGGGTGTCCACCTTCTCCATCTCTTCCTTTGCCACCAGCAACTCATACTTGTTTAACATTGCATAGGATTCCTGTCAAAACAATGGTTGCATCTATATTCACCATGTGCAGAACATGCTACATTCTATGCAAATACATACATAAATCCTCAAGATTTTAAATGTGGGAGACTGAAGACAGTGCCAGAGGGCCTTTTAGAGAAGCAGGAAGGCTGTGCTAATATAGTTGTGCATAAACAACAAATTCAGGAATCCATGATCACACAGAAATTAAAACTACTGTTTTTCCTCTTCACAGCATTCGACTCCTGGATCTGATGGATGTTTGTTTGTGTTTCAACCTGTTGCTCTAAAATTATTTTCTGGTTATAATGACAAGAGTCTATGTAACCTACAAATTCATTTCCATTGTGATACGGGTAAGAGGAATTCAATTACAGCTATGCTTCAGAACTGACCCACGATAATGACTATGTTCAGCACTACCACCGGTAATACATGGAAGAGAGAAGTAGCTAAACGTTTTACAATAAAATAAGCAACACTCTTGAACAGATCTTCTTTTGCATACATGCTTAAATCTAATATCAGACATGTACCACTGAGAGCAGTGGGAATCCAGCACAGCCAAGGTTTACCAGAGATCTTAGGTGTATGAATTGACAATTAAGTATATTAGCTGCTTTATTACCTGCACCCCCAACTCTGCCCCTCCCACATCTATAGATTCCAGTATTGTGGTCTCTGAGTACCTGAATTTTCATATGTACCACGGATGCTTTGTTTTGATATACTACATTGCAACAACTAGCAAAGTAATCAGAAACCAATTAAATTGGTCTAATGTATTTTCATTCTAGAACTTTAAGAACTTTGGGTAACTGTTTGGTCTGAACAAAAATATGGGTGAAAGAGGAACTGGAACTGTACTGTACTAATGACAGCCAAGAAAAACATTTTATTTAGACCAAATAATGGACTAAAAATCAATCTTGATATGAGCTTTCCAAAGGAAGAGTATGCCAAGATACAAAGCTAGCCAAAAACTGGTATGTGAATCAACAGATATGTCTGTTATTTGCACTTCTAACAAACGCATGAATGCTTTCTAGCTTCCAGGGATACTGAAAGTATCATGTATGAAACTCAATATTTTCAGTCCACAACTCATATTTGGAGCACATTAGCACATTATTTCCTTAATTACAGCTATAAACTGCACTTCAGAAATTGCTGAAGTTTATTCTAGAGAAAACTGACATTGAAAAACAGTTGTCCTAATCAAGCATTTCGTCAGCAAATGTACCCCTTATATATCCAAGCTGAAAGAGTAGACTTGCTAGTATCTCTGGTAAGTAGAAAATATGCACTAGGCTAAACTAAAGAGCTAAGAATTCAAAAGGCAGGCACAACAGAAGCACAAAATAGTTGGTTGCTGATTGGGAATTTAAGCCAGAAGCTTCTATTTGAGGTGTAGCCATCAATAAGCCACACTGTACAAAACTGCATTGGGATAAGGTCATGCTTTAATGGTGAAACATTCAAATAGGAAATGGGTATTTTCTTTAAAATTACAGCATATTCTTTGAATCTTCAGTCTTGATCAGGAGAACCTGTGATTCTCCCAAGAGTCAGGAACACTTTTCTTTATCAAGTACTTGTCCTCAGTAAGATGTACATCCTCAGGCAAAACTCCACCTCTGTCTTCCTTCTTGACTTAGATCTGCAGGATACCCTCCCTATACAGTTTACATTTAAGCCTGCTTGAACTTGTTCTACCAGACTCCAAAGATCTCTGGTTATTCATCTAACAGTCACCTCCTTTGTGTCTCCATATGCTTTGGCCTCTGCAGCACCCAAGGGCAACAGCCTTCTTGTCAACTGCCTTAGTAATTCTCATTTGAGAATTCCACTTGCCTGAGCCTCTCCATTTCTCTCTGCTGCTATGGCAAGTCATGCCTACGTCCTGCCTCTTGGCTCATTGAGTTTACATTTGCCCTAATGGGAGTTCTGCACATGAAGGACTTTCAGGACCAGACTCATTTTATTATTTAACTAATTAGCTCATATTAGCACTAAGATAGCTAGATAGATAGATATTCTCATCACATTTTCAAAATTTACACTGCAAGACAGTGTTCTATACACACCAGAAGTAAACACACACTTATCCCCTTTTGATTACCTCAATTGGTACCACTTGGAAGTCTATGGGGATTTGTTGCTCTCTAATCTCTTTTAATGCAGTCATAGCTATTCTTATGTCATCCAAATCCTTAATTTGTCGATTCAGTTTCTTGCCGATTTCCTCCACAAATGTGAAAATGTTTTCCATCTCTCTTCTGTATTTCTTGTTACAGTGACGCCCCAACTCAATCATCCAAGCCTTGGTTTCTGCAGCCAGTGCTAGCTTCAGGTCAGCTAGAAAACAGACAACAAGTCATTTTAGATAATTTCCCCAAACACAGGCTTTATACACACAAGCCTCTTGTTAAATTGTCAGTACTTTTTCAAATATAAACATTGATTTTGTTTTCAGATGACTGTTACATATGTGTTTTATTCTCGAGTTTATGGAGTTAAGAGATTTGGCAAAAAGCAATGTAAATTTTGTCAGAATGGTCATTTCAATTTAATCTTAAAACAATCTAATTGCTGAGGACCTGTTTTTGCCTCTCAGTGCCACAAGGATGCTGGACAAGGGTCCTTGAGGCACTGAGCTTCAGTGGTTGGAGCCAATATGCTTACAGAAGGCAGTTTATGTAATGTCTTCAGAGATGCTGGAGCAAGCATGCTGAAGAGTGGCAAGGGCTGTACCTCTACAAGCATTTCAGGGTCCTATTTTCACAAGTGCTGCTATACCAATGCTCAGCCCCTCTGTAAGTGCACTCCCTTAGTTCTAGCCTCCAGGTAGAAGTGTGCATATGGTGAGGGAAAAACCACGCATAGAACCCATCCATCACCCTTTTTGGGGTACATAATACTGTTCATAGCTCAAGTGCCACCCCAATCAGGGTGCAGCTGAATGATGACTGATTCCTGTATTGGAATGCTTTGGATGGACCCTTCCCCGGCTGTGAATTCACACAGAAGGAGCCATAATTTGGCTCTTTAATTTCTATTTTACACAATTGTGAGCACTCACACTACACATGTATTATCTTGTTCATCAGTTTAGTTGTCCTCACTCCAACTTTATTCACTGAACTATCAGGTTAAATAAAAACATGACGGAACAGTTATCATTTAAATCATTTTAGAATAATTCGGGGAGGGGGGAGTTAAGTGAAATCTTTAAAAAACAAATGATACCAAAACTACTCATTTAACTTGTAGGAGCTTTGGCATTTGATTTAATGGGCACAAGTTTCCAATCTCAATGGGGAAAATTAAGGTCCCAATGCTTATTTCTGCTATGCTGGAGTAAAACCTTTCAAAGCAAGATCTAAATCAAGGACATGAAACTGCTCTGGCTTCAATGATGAATATGTATTAGTGACAATGTATAGGATTAGTTTAAATTATCCTCTTTCATATAGGATATTGCTTGTAGGTCCTTCTATTACCTATGCAAAGTGTGACATTTATTATTTTGACATGTCATATGTGCCTATGCAGGGAGCCCTCTTATTCCCATGAGCATGTTACCTGTTTTGTGGGTCACAGAATGAGGCTCTTCCCTCCCTCTGCAGGGCCATTAGTCCCCATGCTGCACAGGTGGGCAGGGAACGTGCAGGAAGGGGAAAGGCATGCCAGCTGAGTCTTGGCTCCGTCCACATACTGACTAGTGTGATTACTTCACACACCCACACTCCACTTTATCCCCTGCAACAGTGTGTCTCCCTCTGGTAGGGCAACTATACCCACCCCTTGTAGCCATGTTCTGAGCATACCAAGTAGCTTCCCCCACCCCCCTCCCCCGCACAATAACTTTGAAACAATTTCATGAATTGACTCTAAATATAAGTAAATGCATGTGACTCCTTCCAAACAGTAGTAACATTTTGACACAGATAATTCATGCGTCAGATCTAAGCATGAAGGGTAAAAGTAGATCTTATCACAGAAACCTGGCTATAAGCTTAAGATACTGTCCCTCAAAAGAATCTTTTTATGGGTCTCAGAGGTATAATCATGGGGAGAATTTAAAAAGTGAATTTTAAGGCAATAGTCTCAATTGTTGCAATATGCATTAATGATAAAGGTCAGAGTGAGAAAGCTGTAGCTCACGAAAGCTCATGCTCAAATAAATTGGTTAATCTCTAAGGTGCCACAAGTACTCCTTTTCTTTTTGCGAATACAGACTAACACGGCTGTTACTCTGAAATTTGTTCTACAAAATGCTTGAGCTGACCACTGTACCAGTATATAGTGCCATAACTCCCACACAGATGTATTCAGGTTCTGAGTTTATCTCCAGCTCCAAGTCTCTGAAATGGAGGATCTGGGACTCAAATTCAGAGAGTAAAGGGTTTCCTGTTATGAACTTATTGATGGTTTCCTCCTTCTTCCTTTGCCAGATGTGGTCATAACATTTGAAACTCTCCAGAGCTGTAAGAACCTCCTGGAATAAATTACAAGGTCAAAGGAAGTTTCTCAGTGAGCAGTTGCGAACAAGTAATTTCTCAGATGTTTCAGATGCTGGTTCAAGTTCAGTTGAAGTAAATGGTGGGGTAAGCTGCATTTCAGTACCAAACAGGAGGGTGTTGAAATATTTAAGTTAAGCAAATCCTCCTAGAATGCAATATCTATTCAGATACAAAAAACAACAATGAAACATACTGAATATGGCTGAACAAGTCACCATGTACCTGTTAGATCATTTAGTACTAAAACCTCCCCTCAGTGACTGGTATGCAACCTCAACTACAAATCAGTGAAAATAATATTGTCCCTTTAGGTTAAAAGGTGCAATGCTGGTGGCAAGAATTCAAATAGAAGAGGCATTTTCTCTTCTGCTTGGATTATCTTTTATTTAACATCTCCTTCTCCTCTCAAACCCCCACTGAGGATGAGTGTGCCAATATATCCCCCATAATTGTCAAACTGGCCTTAATACTTAACTTTTATATACTGTATATTTACAGTGCTGTCTGAACATAAACTCAATTCAGCTGGGCCTCAGCATGCCAGGGAGAGTTTTTATAACTGGAGAAACTGAAGCACAGTAGTAAATTGAATTGACCCAGGTTCACACATGGAGTCAGTGTCTGAGCAGGGAATAGAATTCTGTCCCATTCCCATTGCTGTGCTTATTCCAGCCTCTCTTCCCATAGCCAAGAGGAGCTTGGAGACAAAAGTGTGCCTAATTAGTTTGCAATCTATTTTTTTACATTGCCTTTGGCACTTTCCAGTAACCCACTTCCATTTGGAAACTTCTGAATAATGAGAAATAAACGTTACTTTGGGGTTTATATATTTACTCACCTATGAGGAAATAACCACTATCCTGGATTTCTACCAGTGTCATGTGCTGGATATAGCTATTTGATCCAGATGGCAGTAGTGTCCACTTCTAAGTTAGGCAGAACAGTATTTAGGCCTTTTGCACATTGATGATGTGCTGTGACATGCACAGTCTCATGTGAGCCCTTCATTCCATTCATGAATGTATACATTTCTGGCCAAATCTTTAATGCAGCTACCAACCCTAAATGATGAGCCAGTTTCTGAGCAGATACAAGGTGGAGCAAGGTAAATCACCATTCCCAGGCTGCAGAGCACCTTCAGAAGCCAGTGGCTGTGAGTAGGCCCAGCACACACTCGTGGCCCCTATAACAATACAGTCTCTGGGTCGATGGCCCACCCCTTTCACACCATGAACACCACAGAATGCAAGAAATATACACCCATAGGGTTATCTCCCCACAGCCAGACCACTGCACCTCAGTCTGCAGAACATCTATGCCCCCTTCCACAGCTGCAGAGGCAGCAGCTGCATTTTTGTCTAAGGACTTAATACACCAGTCCTACTGAGGCCCATCTCCCACTAGCTTTGACAGAACTTTTACTTGAGAACTCAGGATCTTGCCTTAGAATCATAAAATATCTGGGTTGGAAGGAACCTCAGGAGGTCATCTAGTCCAACCCCTGCTCAAAGCAGGATCAATCCCCAACTAAATCATCCCAGCCAGGGCTTTGTCAAGCCTGACCGTAAAAACCTCGAAGGATGGAGATTCCACCACCTCCCTAGGTAACGCATTCCAGTGCTTCACCACCCTCCTAGTGAAAAAGTGTTTCCTAATATCCAACCTAAACCTCCCCCACTGCAACTGGAGACCATTACTCCTCGTTCTGTCATCTGCTACCACCGAGAACAGTCTAGATCCATCCTCTTTGGAATCCCCTTTCAGGTAGTTGAAAGCAGCTACCAAATCCCACCTCATTCTTCTCTTCTGCAGACTAAATAATCCCAGTTCCTTCAGCATCTCCTCATAAATCATGTGCTCCAGCCCTCTAATAATTTTTGTTGCCTTTTGCTGGACTCTTTCCAATTTTTCCACATCCTTCTTGTAGTGTGGGGCCCAAAACTGGACACAGTATTCCAGATGAGGCCTCACCAATGCCAAACAGAGGGGAACGATCACGTCCCTCGATCTGCTGGCAATGCGCCTACTTATACAGCCCAAAATCCCGTTAGCCTTCTTGGCAACAAGGGCACACTGTTGACTCATATCCACCTTCTTGTCCACTGTAACCCCTAGGTCCTTTTCTGCAGAACTGCTGCCAAGCTGCTCAATCCCTAGTCTGTAGCAGTGCAGGGGATTCTTCCAGCCTACATGCAGGACTCTGCATTTGTCTTTGTTGAACCTCATCAGATTTCTTTTGGCCCAATCCTCTAATTTGTCTAGGTCCCTCTGTATCCTATCTCTACCCTCCAGCATACCTACCACTCTTCCCAGTTCAGTGTCATCTGCAAACTTGCTGAGGGTGCAATCCATGCCATCCTCCAGATCGTTAATGAAGATATTGAATAAAACTGGCCCCAGGACTGACCCTTGGGGCACTCTGCTTGATACCGGCTGCCAACTAGACATGGAGCCATTGATCACTGCCCGTTGAGCCCGATGATCTAGCCAGCTTTCTATCTACCTTATAGTCCATTCATCCAGCCCATACTTCTTTAACCTGCTGGCAGGAATACTGTGGGAGACCATATCAAAAGCTTTGCTAAAGTCAAGGAATAACACGTCCACTGCTTTCCCCTCATCCACAGAGCAAGTTATCTCATCATAGAAGGCAATTAGGTTAGTCAGACATGACTTGCCCTTGGTGAATCCATGCTGACTGTTCCTGATCACTTTCCTCTCCTCTAAGTGCTTCAAAATTGATTCCTTGAGGACCTGCTCCATGATTTTTCCAGGGACTGGGGTGAGGCTGACTGGCCTGTAGTTCCCCAGATCCTCCTCCTTCCTTTTTTAAAAGATGGGCACTACATTAGCCTTTTTCCAGTCATCCGGGGCCTCCCCGATTGCCAGGAGTTTTCAAAGATAATGGCCAATGGCTCTGCAATCACATCTGCCAACTCCTTTAGCACCCTCTGATGCAGCGCGTCCGGCCCCATGGACTTGTGCTCGTCCAGCTTTTCTAAATAGTCCTGAACCACCTCTTTCTCCACAGAGGGCTGGCCATCTACTCCCCATGCTGTGCTGCCCAGTGCAGTAGTCTGGGAGCTGACCTTGTTCATGAAGACAGAGGCAAAAAAAGCATTGAGTACATTAGCTTTTTCCACATCCTCGGTCACTAGGTTGCCTTCCTCATTCAGTAGGGTGCCCACACTTTCCTTGACCTTCTTCTTGTTGTTAACATATCAGAAGAAACCCTTCTTGTTACTCTTAACATCCCTTGCTAGCTGCAACTCCAAGTGTGATTTGGTCTTCCTGATTTCGCTCCTGCATGCCTGAGCAATGTTTTTATACTCCTCCCTGGTCACTCCCTGGACCAATCTTCCACTTCTTGTAAGCTTCTTTTTTGTGTTTAAGATCAGCAAGGACTTCACTGTTAAGCCAAGCTGCTCGCCCACCATATTTACTATTTATTACCATCGGGATGGTTTGTTCCTGCAACCTCAATACTTCTCACCAATACATTTCTCAAACCTCACCCTTCTCACCAATACATTTCTGTAGCAGGTGTCTTGGTCACTCGTGAAAAATTACCCCCTAATTCTGTCATAGATCATTAAGATGTACTAGCTACACTCTTTCAGATGTGTCCAGTGGGGTAATTCACACCCTATGGACTTGTTATAAATTTTCAGTTTTATGTTAAACAATAAGCTTGCACTCCCATAAACCTTTCAGAGCTGTGTGCTTTTTTACTGTTCAAAGTTACCCTTTCTAGACATGATGCAACTTTGCAACTACAAATGTTCTCTCTCCACCATCAGAGTTTATCTTGCTCTTATTAAGCAATTTTTAAAAGCATGTCACCATCCTATATGCATTAGCTCAGTGTTGTATGTTCCCTATATTGAATGGCATAAGGACATTGCCATAGATTGTAAGATTCAACCATAACCCTGCTCGCTTACCTTTTTGGTAGAACTGAGGACAGTACTAAGTACAGAGACCAATTTAATAATTTCCTTGTTCTCAGAAACACTCTTGTAGTGGTTTCTGTTTTGCACTGGAGCAGGCAAGTTTGTAGTTGCTACTTCTGAGGTAGTATCTAAAAGGACAGAGCCATTAGAAGTATTTGTAAAGACCAATTTAAGAAAATGTTATAATTTTCAGTTCAACAAAACTCCCAAGTTGAAGACACATGGTCTCTCAATAGCTATTCCCTCTAAGTCTTAA
Source organism: Lepidochelys olivacea (assembly GCF_965140295.1). NCBI lineage: Eukaryota > Metazoa > Chordata > Testudines > Cheloniidae > Lepidochelys > Lepidochelys olivacea. The sequence continues at coordinate 139,051,483 of NC_140412.1, read as the reverse complement.
TATTTTAATCCATCAAAAGAGTATAGTTAATTCCAAGAGTGGCTGATACAAAGCCATTCTTCACCAACGACACCTACTGAACAGACAATCCTTGTCACCAAATTGCAACCTTCACTTCAAGGTCCCCAGCACAGAGTAGGGCAGTGCGCTCTGTTTCGGTCTCACTCAAACAATCCCTGTTTTTCTTTCTTTCCAGGAGTTTATACCATGTACATCACTTAGAGTGACTAAGCCAAAAAATGTGGCATTTGGAAGCAGCATCAACCAGCTCTGGAGAAAGATAAAGTCATCATCTCAAGCAGAGGGAGGTGGGCCACCATTCAGGTATATTGATATTAATGAAAAGGGGATCCCAAAAAGGCACCCTCTCCATCCTATAGCCGAAGAAATTGAAGTACTAAATTAGCATTAAAAAAGGAGTACTTGTGGCACCTTAGAGACTAACCAATTTATTTGAGCGTAAGCTTTCGTGAGCTACAGCTCACTTCATCGGATGCATACTGTGGAAAGTGTAGAAGATCTTTTATACACACAAAGCATGAAAAAATACCTCCCCCCACCCCACTCTCCTGCTGGCAATAGCTTATCTAAAGTGATCACTCTCCTTACAATGTGTATGATAATCAAGGTGGGCCATTTCCAGCACAAATCCAGGGTTTAACAAGAACGTCTTGGGGGGGTGGGGAGGGGTTAGGAAAAAACAAGGGGAAATAGGTTACCTTGCATAATGACTTAGCCACTCCCAGTCTCTATTCAAGCCTAAGTTAATTGTATCCAATTTGCAAATGAATTCCAATTCAACAGTTTCTAGCTAGAGTCTGGATTTGAAGTTTTTTTTGTTGAAGAACTGCAACTTTCATGTCTGTAATCGCGTGACCAGAGAGATTGAAGTGTTCTCCGACCGGTTATAACATTCATAAACCAGTCTGAAGTGTTCTCTGAAGTGTTGCAATTCTTCAACAAAATACTTCAAATCCAGACTCTAGCGAGAAACTGTTGAATTGGAATTCATTTGCAAATTGGATACAATTAACTTAGGCTTGAATAGAGAGACTGGGAGTGGCTAAGTCATTATGCAAGGTAACCTATTTCCCCTTGTTTTTTCCTAACCACACCCCCCCCCCCCCAAGACGTTCTTGTTAAACCCTGGATTTGTGCTGGAAATGGCCCACCTTGATTATCATACACATTGTAAGGAGAGTGATCACTTTAGATAAGCTATTGCCAGCAGGAGAGTGGGGTGGGGGGAGGTATTTTTTCATGCTTTGTGTGTATAAAAGATCTTCTACACTTTCCACAGTATGCATCCGATGAAGTGAGCTGTAGCTCACGAAAGCTTACGCTCAGATAAATTGGTTAGTCTCTAAGGTGCCACAAGTACTCCTTTTCTTTTTGCGAATACAGACTAACACGGCTGTTACTCTGAAACCTGTCATTAAATTAGCATTATGTGTGCTTAAGTATTACTTCAAGGATGGTCCAGTGATTGAGGTGCTAGCCTAGGACTTGGGAAACCTGGCTTCAAGTCCCTGCTCCCCCACAGACTTCCTGTGGCAACTCTGGGCTAGTCCCTTAAACTCTGACCCTCAGTTCACCATCTGTAAAACAGGAGTACTAGCACTTCCCTATCTTACCAGGGTGATGTGAGGATAAATATATTAGCAGGCTTGAGGCATTCAGATGCTACACTAATAGGGACTATGTAAGTACCCAAGATAAATAGATACATATGATGAATTTGGCTTAAATTCAAATTTACTCCAACACTACTATAAATCACTACCCAGGAAGTAGACACCACCTTAAAATGTGTTCTTAATCATTTAGGTATCTGAATGTAAATGGCTGCACAAAATAAACTTTGTCTTTAAGAGTCCCTATCGCACCCTCTCCTGAAACCATTAGAGCCGCTTCTCTGTGATCACTACAATCACTTCTGCAATACATTTCCTTATATGAAATGTAAGAGCACTCTGCTTTTGGTGTAAAGTAACATTCTAAAGGGGTAAGATAAGTGCAGGTCTAAAAACTATATTGTGGCTGTGAAGCCACAGTGCACATTGGAATGGTCATGGAAACATCCGACCATAGTGGAGTCCCCACAAACATTTTGGCTTCCTCAGCCAGAATTCCTATGAAGGTACTGCGAGGGCTAAACATCACAAAGCCAGGGCTGCAACACCATTAGCAGGGTACAATTAGCAGCTCTCCTTAAGCCAGTTCAAGTAACTCAGATGTAGCAAAAGACTGTCCCCATCTATCTCCATGGGAGGTCACGTATGACCTCTAGACCCTCCTGGTCCTCATATACCAGGATAGCAAGCACAGGGATTGTGCCCAGCCCCTCACTGTATTTGCACCCTCTTCCGCTCATGCACCACAAATCTGGCCTCAAAGGTGATATACGATTAGTGAATTCTGAGTGATATCATCTTCATATCCAAGTAGTTATCCATATCCTGGAACACATACAGGAGAGACAACATTTACATCTAAATCTGAGGCAGTGATATTATAAAGTTAATTACCCTGAGCATTTTTGATGCCAGTCTCTCTCATTCCATCATCAGAATCACTGTCTTCGCTACTGCGCCGCAAAGCAGCTATTTTTCTTTCTAGCATTTTTTTCTGTGTAGGAAGTAGAATGATCATATTTATTTTCTGTCAGAAATTTTTCAAGAGCAGGATTTTTAAATATATTTTTAAAGGAAGTCTACTGAAGACAAACCTTAGACATTCTCTCTTTACTCCACTGCCCAACTCCCTTCATGACACTGACAATACTCTCCACAGCTTTATTAAGTGTTTGCTGTACCTCATCCAAAGCTGGCATCATAACGATATTCGGGATAGACAGGTTAATACTAGTCCGAAAAATAGGCTGAGCACTCTGTTTTTGCTTAGAAACACTGTCGCTGTCTAAAGGAAGAACAAAACTGATTGTTATAAATACAGTTTTAAAAACCTGTACAGTATTCTTTATTTTGTCCATAGATATGAAACTAAACCAATTTAAAGTGATCTGCTTTCACCATCTACAGCTTTTTTTAAATACAGTATATTGGTGGATATTGAACTTAATACTGTTTAGGGGGAACAGTATAATAAACAGCTGTTTATTTCATAACTGAAGCTGCATTAGAAGACTCTGAAGTCAATAGCAATACAAATATCCTCTAAACTCTATGCCATTACTTTATGCACTCCTCCCCCACCACAAAAGCTGATTGCTATATGAACATTTGAACAAAACTATCAGCAAGTAATCTGATCTGTGCACTCAAATACAGATTTGTACATTAAATAGGATATGATTTTTTGAATACTCAAATATTGTGGTGCACAAAATTGCAGATGCAACTTAAATGAAAGATGGAAGCCTCTAATTTTATTTATGTCTTTAAAGGTGGGCTGCCAAGAAAATAAATTGGATTTGTGTCCTCTCTCATGATATATGAACAAATCCTAAAAGACCTGTGTCTGTCTGTGGCAGCTTGTCAGCTCAGAAGCAGCGGGAGTTGATACCTGTAGCGCCAAACCTCTCTATACAAACTTCAAGACCCAACAGGTTACATTGTCCCAGCTTTTCAGTTACAAAGTCTGGTCACCCTATGCATGCACAAGGCTACACCTACTTTCATACATCTGGCCCCAAAATACCTATATTTAGTTTTTCCATAATAAACATAACCCACCAGTAGCTGGGGATTCATCTTATGGGGGAAAATTCCCTGGGAAATGTACAACGCAGGCAACTGTGGTGTAACAAGACAGCCCACAAAATTGCTTGTTCACCTATTCCACCCTCCTTTGAAGATCTGGCCCTGGTTTAGCATGGTAGTAGGATACCATGTCTAATTGTTCTTTTCAGCATACTAATTAAAATGTAAAGTAGTAGAACCTACAGCTACCTAAGAAGTTGATCGCAGAAGAGGCATGAATGCGCTTGCGTATGGTCTCCAGAGTGTTCCGAGTGACCTTCAAAAGGGCATCAATATTGCGGTGATTGAAGTGGGTAAGCAGTTCTTGGGCTTCTTCCGCTAACATTTCCATCTCCTTTCTCTTCTTCTTTGTTAAAGGAGGAGACATCCCAGCCATAATCTGACTTGCTGTATGAGAGGCTGCCAGTTTCTCCTTTCTCCCTTCCTCCTCTGTTGTTAAAAGCAGATCAATAAAATTATAGTAATTTAGAACTTAATTTAATACACCAAGGAGAGAAACATGAATGCAATTACACGTCTGGAAATTAACAGTTTTTAATACCATCTTCATAAAGAAGTGTAAGAGAGTGGATTCCCATAATGTCTTGTCCACTTTGCAGTTTACAGTGACCTGAAGACTAAATTCTATACTACATACAGACCTAAAAAAACCAGGAGTACTTGCAGCACCTTAGAGACTAACAAATTTATTAGAGCATAAGCTTTCGTGGGCTACAGCCCACTTCATCGGATGCATAGAATGGAACATATAGGAAGAAGATATATATATACACACACATACAGAGAAGGTGGAAGTTGCCATACAAACTGTAAGAGGCTAATTAATTAAGATGAGCTATTATCAACAGGAGAAAAAACTTTTGTAGTGATAATCAGAAGTTTTTCTTCTCCTGTTGATAATAGCTCATCTTAATTAATTAGCCTCTTACAGTTTGTATGGCAACTTCCACCTTCTCTGTATGTGTGTGTATATATATATATCTTCTTACTATATGTTCCATTCTATGCATCCGATGAAGTGGGCTGTAGCCCACAAAAGCTTATGCTCTAATAAATTTGTTAGTCTCTAAGGTGCCACAAGTACTCCTGTTCTTTTTGTGGATGAAGACTAACATGGCTGCTACTCTGAAATCTGAAATACATACCTAGTAGATTTACCCCTGGGAATGTGAAGATATATCTTTCTGCCTATCCAGTCAAGCCTTGTCCTCTCTCTATGAAATGTGGTGGCCAAATAATGCCTATCACTGCTAGTTTCTGTGACATGGACACTTGACTGTGAGAGTTGGATTGATGTAACTAGCCTACTTCGCATAAGGAAAGCAGCTGCAAGATTTCGTATCACCTTTCAGTCACTCTAAACTAGATTCAAGCCTGTAATCTGTCGATGTGAAAGTGTCTAAGTACCATATTAACTATGAGCCCTCTGGGCCCTCAGCATATTTTATCTACATGTACAGCCAACTAAGTGTGAAGCAAAGAAAACTGCTTTTGAAGTGTTTCCTCTTACCTGTACTTTCATTCACCTCACTCATTTCAGCAGTGACTGGAAGCAGAACTGACTTCTCATCTTCTCCTTTGGAATGCACCTCTGTGTCCAGTAACATGTTTATCAGCTCATTGGCTGCTTCTTCCACCAATAAGCTTTTCAAATGCAAAGTCTGTACACCTTGAACACAGAACTCCTATCAATAAATACATCAAATATTATGGAGTCTGATTTTTTTTTTTTTTTTGGTCTTTGCTGGCACAAACAACTTTAGTGGTACATTATCCTATGAATACTCCCACTACCATCAGTAAGGCCAGACATGGAATAAGGTATGAAAGTTGATCAAGTGTGCAATGTCATGAACTGAAGCAATCTCATGATTATTTTGATATTTGTTTTTCTTAAAGGATCAATTTCTAGAGTCTGGTACTGCATGAGAATCTCAGCTATTATTAAAAAAAAAAAACACTTTCTAGGTTTAATGAATTTAGAAGCTCAAAAAAATCAGAAGGCACATAGAAAGCCAAAATTTACTTTTAAAATATCTTGATTTTTAGGAAGGGGCCTGATTCATGATTTTGAAAAATTATGTTAGCAATAGCATGTCTGGCACAATCAGGCTCTCTCACCAATAGTGTTTTTCAAGGTCATTTTGTTTAGTTTAATAAGTCACATGACTTTGCTCAGAATTTTCACTACCAAATACTAACTTTTCATAAGAAACGCTACAGAGAAAGGGAAGAAGCTGCATAATGCAACCTGGCACATTTATATTAGCAAATTTGTTTTGTTTTGTTTTGTTTTCTTAAAAAAAAAACTCTCCAATTTTGAATCAGTCAGTCAGTCCAGGTGGAGCATTAATCAATTCCATGTTATTCTTTCAGCAGGTCACAAGTGAAATACTGGTGAGCTCTGCATTCATGGTTAAGATTGGCAGGCAGGATACCAAAACCTTTTTAGAGCAACAGTGATTAAAGTGAAATAGTTAACAGAAAGTATGGGAAGGGGACAAAATATTAACGCAGAGCAGTCCATGTCTATTCTTATTGTAATTTCATTAGGGCTGGTTGAAAGTGTTCAAAACAGAAATTTAATTTTAAATTGAAAAAATACGGGGAAGTTCCCACCTTTTCACTTCTATTAATTTCTCATTGGAAAAAAAGTGAGGAAGAGCTCCAAAACTTAAAACTGAGATACTGAAAAAACTTTTTACAAGTTTAACTGATAGACAAAGAAGTTTTGACTTTTAATAGGAATCATGTTATTTTACATAGTGAAACTATTTTAGAAAGTTTCAATTCAGCCTCTGATTTTGGACCTGTGATCAAGAGAATATGCAGCTTTGCAGAAGCACGGAAGCAGCACATGAGATAGACTACTTCAATAATTTCCAATGAGATGACTTTCCATTCTGATTTTCTAATCACTAACCTGATGTCTAAAAGATCAAGATATCTTTCAAGAAAGTTAGTCTTCTCTGCTACAGGTATCTGCAATTGACTGCACCTATAACACGCCTCCCCATTGTCAATAGACTGTCAAAAATCAAAATCCATCTTTAAGAGGTCAGCTCTAATACTTTTATTTTTGCTACATGTGTTATAACTGTATTAAGACACTCCCCACTACATAGTAAGGCTGATGGTCTCCTTTTTTGGGTGCACTGGAGGCCCATGGCTTCACTTCATATTCCACTGAGAAGTTTCACACAAACAGGTATTCTAGTTCAATATAATCAATAACTGGAAAGATTCTGCATTTAGCACATTTTAGTGTTCTAATACATGTAATATACTATGCTTCCATTAAGATCACTTCCAATTGTGACTTAGGCTTGGTCTGCACATTGTTGTACCACTGCAACTATTACATTAAGGTTGTGACTTTTTTTTTAAAAAAAAACCAGTAAATTATGCCAGCACAACCCCTAGTGGGGATGCAGTTATTCCAGTATAAAGGCAAAACTTATTTCTTTCCCTTATGGGAATAAACTAGAACAGTGTAATGCATCTTTATCCTAGTTCAAGTACATCCACAACACAGAGTTGTATCACTCACTATGCTGGTATAGTTAAGCAGTTCAACTTTTCAGTTTAGACAAGTCCTTACTTTGCCACTTGCTCCTGTTTAGAAGTTATTCTTTCAGGACTGTTTTCAGTACTACAGGTATATTTGCATCAATGTACCTACTAGAATCCCCATATTTAGGGTTATCACAGCAGCACTCCAATTCTTTATCCAGCCCTAGACATTTTCTTTTCTGTTTTCCCAATTATTGCTAGCTATCTAGATCCAAGTTAGAGTTGTATTCAAAATATTTCAAATTTACAGATTGTGGATGCCCATTACCTTTGTATCACTGACCACTGCATGCATTGGGGACTTTAAACTACACTCCTCCACCAATTGGTTACATCCTAACTACACAGAAGGGAGAGCATTCAGGTATGATTACTGAACTTCTCACAGGGTCTTTCACTGAAATTATATTACACAATTGTCTAGAAATGCACTGCTTGCTGTGTCTTACTGCTTTAAGAATCATGGAAATCTGACCATGCTAACACTTACGTGAGTAGTCACAGGACATCACTGCGACTACTTATGGATATAAGAACTAGCTCAATGAGAACAGTTAAACAATTTGGTTAGTTGTTTTAAGAGAAACCCTGGAACTGAAAGCCCATGGAACTTCAGTTAAAAATTAATTTGTTCTTTGTTTTCAATTCTAAATTCTACAAGTAATTCTAACACCTCATTCCTGAGTTCACTGTGATTTAACCAGCAATACTTGTTTTCACTTGCCTATTACATGTGAAAACTAAAAACTTGAATATGATTGGGTTAACTGATACCCTGCTGTGGGGAATGAAGTCTTTCCAAGGATCCCCCATAGAGCTACTTTTTTTCAGTGTCTCAGGGATAAGGTTTGCCTGTGCACTGGCCCCCTCTATCCCGATCAGCTCAGGAGGCCATGGGGATTAAAAAGAAAACCCTGCAAATTCCCAACCATCTCCACAGTATTGCTCTCCAGGGCAGTTGAGAGCTGACCCCTCCGGTCAGCCAAAGCATGTTCACAGGCACCTCCAGCCCTTCTTGATTCAAAGAAGATTTAAAGGTGCCATATCATGACAAGTGTCAGACCTCGAAGACAGTGAGAGGAAAAAGGGTGAATGGAGGATCTTCAAATTAAGTTTATTGGTATAAAACAGGACAAGGAGTGACTACCATAGCATGTCTGACACTGGAAGCTCAACAAGCCACCTCATAACTGAAACATCTTGCATTTCCTACATTTGTGCCTTTTAAACATGTCACTCTCAGACAACTGGGACATTTTTAGTCACTCTCATTATCAAATTACTTCAGTAATTTAAATCATTAGTGCAGTGTTCATGTCATGTCATACTCACTCAGCAAGCAGATACTTCAATGTAGAGTAACTAAACATATTTTTAGAAGAGTAAGTCTCATAACCTTTGTCATTTGGAGAAATTCCTCACAGGTAAGTGGTTCATCTTCTGGCAGTTCACAAAGTGGCACACTGCTCATTTCTTGTAGAACAGCATCAATACGAAATTCTATCAGATCATTCACTCGATCAAGCAGCAGCTCCAGATCAGCTTTCCAAACAAAAGAAGATCATACCAAAAAACAAAAATAAAACATAAGAAATCCAAAAGAGGTTCAAAGGAAGGAGACATTAAATAAAGTTTTTCTAAGAACTACCATTTTAGCACGTGTGCAACAGACAATGTGCAGCAAAATCTGGCCCCCGTTTCATCATATAACACTATCTGGTACTCAAACTCAGAATTTGCAATTAAGAAATTTGCCACTTATGAGCAGCAACAAGCAACCAAGTTTTTTCCTTTATACTTATCAATCCACTGACTGTCCATATAGCCAAACTAATATTAAAACATTTTGACAAGGTATAACATTTTTTAACTTCAAAGAAGCTTGCAAGCATCATCAGTACAGTCTTTTTTTTTTCTTCTAGATGTTTCAGTTGAGAGAGCTTAAGTGACTCTGCTCAAAGCTCAGCATACCTGGATCTGACATGAATTAACAGTGGAGCACAATATGTGACAAACACCCACAATCAGGAGCCCAAATCATTTATGGATAGGTAATTTAATGTTGCAGGATTCACTTTGTGAGTCATGTTAAGCTCCATTTTCCTGTATTTTTTCCTGATATAAGTAATTTTAGTTATTAGAGATTAAGGAACTTTTGGGTGGGATGTAGGTATCTTTGGCACTAAATGAATCTGAAGTAAGCCAGATCTGTTGACCTTTGGGACAGGCTACAAAAGCCATCTCTTCTCCCAGGCCGTTGCAGATGAAGGTGCATGCCATACAATGTTATTTGTACTCTCTTTTCAGTTGGTTATATTTTAGTTTTGTGAGGCCTGTGGAGTTTATTTTTGCTTGTACCAGTATGACAGAATATGCTAAAAATTCAAAAGGCATTGGAGCCCTGGATGGCAGCTTATGTATTAGTGGATTTACAAGAGTTTTAGAAAAAAATGCTAATTCAGCAAGAAAAGAAGTTGTTCAGTGACAACATAAGAGGACTTTTACGTAAACGGGCAGAGAGGCCCAGACAAGGCAGAGATTGATATGTGGAAGCTGCTGGGGAAGTAGAGGAGAATATCATAATGGTGAAGCTCGATAGAGTTTGCCCCTTTCCCTCTTATTTTCTTCAAGTATTGGCATGCTGCAGGCAAGTACACATGGCAGCAATATTGGTGAATGACCCATACAGCCCCACTGAGATCCCAGGGAAGTCAGTGAGATTGAACTTAAATTAAGGCAGCTCAGAATTTGGCTCCCATGGGGTGAATAAACATTACAGTACACTATGGGTGAGAATTTTGGTGTTTTAATTTATGCAGGAGTATAAACTGTATAATAAAAGTGAATGTTGCACTTAACATTGGACTGTATATCTAGACTGAAGCAAACAACTCAGAGTTCAGTGGAAGAATGCTGATTCACTACAAGCATGCTTACCTAGTTTGTCAAAAATATTATTTATGTATTTCTCAGTGTTCAGGGAAGTCCAGTTTAGTGAAGTTAAACCAGGCTGGATAGCATCATCTACATTAGCTAAGTGAGGAGCCATTAGTTGATCAATGGGTGTTTGTATTTTTGATTTAACTCTCTTATATTCTGCCAGCATCATCTGAAATAAATGGAGGGTAATAACACTAATTAACAAGCACGATGCAAACCTTTCGGTATGCTGACATTTGCATCTAGTTACACTAAAAACAAAGTTCCACTCTTCATGAAAAGTCAGGTTTTTATTATTTTCCATTTTACAAAAAAGTATTTTTGAAACAATGGAACACTTGATTTTTTTCACGTTGGCGTTAACTCTGTATTTTTAATGACACTACTAATCCTTAAGAACCCTAAAGTCTTCTACAAAAATACCACAAACACCTGATCACTGAAATGCACTGCCACCACTGCCCAACGTAACTGGAGCAAAGGGAAGACAAGAATTAACTTAAATGAAGCTTTGAAGGGACTTCAGTGTCACTGTCTAATCAGAATTAGAATTCAGCTAGGATAACAAAATTAACATCCTTGCCGAAAACACAACGTTATCTTGAATATATTGATCAGGGCCTCTTATATTTAATCTAATAGACAGCACTTCCAACCGTGCCACTTAGTACAATGACTGGATAGAAGTCCAGTTTTCAGAGCCTAGTACGCCACACAGGAATAAGTTCTAAAAGGCACCCTTTAGCTTTGGGTACCCACCTTAACTCTCCTAAAGCCTCATTTTTCCACAGGTGAGTGAGTATCTGCAAACTAACCTAAAGCAATTGTAGTCCCAGGTGGATCCAGACCTTTGAAATATTAGATCTCAGATGACTCAAGCTGGGCACCCAGCATTTAAGGTTGCTTTTTTTAGTTTTGGTCTCAGGCCAAGATGCTGCAGCCAAGTGTGGATGGGTGTAGCATTCTAATGCAGAGAAACAGTTTACCATGAACATACCAATGGCTATCCTGGGTCAGACCAATGGTCCGTCTAACCAAGTATCCTGTCTTCCAGCAGTGGTCAGTGCCAGATGTTTCAGAGGGAATCAATAGAACAGAGCAATTTTGACATGTCATCCAGTCCCAGCTTCTGGCAGTCAGAAGTTTAGGGACACCCAGAGCACGGGGTTGCATCTCTGACCATCTGGGCTAATAGTCATTGATGAACCTATCCTCCATGAACTTATCTAATTCTTTTTTTAACCCAGTTATACTTTTGCTCTTCACTACATTTCCTGGCAATGAATTCAGGTTGACTGAGCATTGTGTGAAGTAGTACTTCCTTCCTTTAAATCTGCTGCCTATTAATTTCCTTGGGTGACCCCTGGTTCTTGTGTTATGCTAAGGGTAAATAACACTTCCTTATTTGCTTTCTCCACACTATTCATGATTTTATAGACCTGTATCATATCCTCCCACCAGTCATCTCCTTGCTAAACTGACAGGTCCCAGTCTTTTTAATCTCTCCTCATATGGAAACTGTTCCATATCCCTAATTGTTTTGTTGCCGTTCTCTGTACTTTTTTCAATTCTAATGCATCTTTTTTGAGATGGTGTGACAGGGTGTGCATACCCCACACTAGCAAGAAAGGGTTAATCCCACCCTCAGACCATGCTGGGCATGCTCCAATTGCTGTGCTAGTATAAAGGAGAACAGCTCAGCTCAGTCTGGGATGACTGCCAAAGAGGAAGGACGTTTGATGGAGGCTTCAGCCCAGGAGTCACTACAGCCCTTGCCTGCGGGAGCCGGAGATCCCAAGAACCAGACTGGAGACCTGTTGCCTACAGCTAACCAGCTGCAGTCAGAGTCCTAGGGAGTTACCTGCACCAAAGAGCCCGGAGACCCCAACATCAAACAGACCATGACTTCAGGAAACAGGGTAAGAAGTGTCCCCAGGAGGGGGAGTGAGTTGTAACCCCCTTAAAGCAGAATCAGTGTGTTGCGGTAGGATCCTTGCTGACTGGGTGGTGGACACACTTGCCACTGGCAGGGCCCTGGGCTGGGACCCATGGAGCAGGGAGGGCCCGGGTCCCCCTACCCCAGCGGGTCACCACCCTGGTTGACGGCCCCTGACCCTGGCCACTAGGCCATGCAGCCCGGCTCTCAAGGGCCGCCACTTTGTCTCAGGCCAGTAGGCCATGCAGCCCTGAACCCAAGCGCAGCCACTTTTACTCTGGGCATTGAGCCAAAGTATCTTGAATCCCAAGACAGTCTGGTAGCCCGTAACTGCAGTGCCACCACACCCACGATCTACCCCAACAGGGGACAGGATGTACATACACTGCAACAGATGGGGTGACCAGAACAGCAAGCAGTATTCTCAGTGGGGGTGTATCATGGATTTAGATCGTGACATTATATTTTCTTTCTTATCTATCCCTTGCCTAATGGTTCCTAAGATTGTTACCTTTTTTGATTGCCACTGCACACTGAGCAGATGTCTTCAGAGAACTATCCACAACAACTCCAAAATCTCTTAATTGAGTGGTAACAGCTCATTTAGAACTCATCATTTTGAATGTATAGTGGAGATTATGTTTTCCAATGTTCATTACTTTGCACTTATCAACACTGAATTTCATCTCCCATTTTGTTGCCAGTCACACAGTTTTGTGAGATCCCTTTGTAACTCTTCGCTGTCAGCTTTGGACTTAACTATCTTCAATAGTTTTGTATCATTTGCAAATTTTGCCACCTCACTGTTCATTCCCTTTTCCAGGTCATTTATGAACATGTTGAACAGCACAGGTCCCAGTGCAGATCCTGGGAGGCCGCATTATTTACCTTTCTTCATTGTGAAAACTGATCATTTATTCCTACCTTTGTTTCCCATCTTTTATCCAGTTACTGATCCCTGAGAGGACCCTCCCTCTTATCCCATGACTCTTTACTTTGCTTAAGAGTCTTTGATGAGGGATCTTGTCAAAGGCTTTCTGGAAGTCCAAGTATGCTATATGCACTGCATCACCCTTGTGAACGTGCTTGTTGACACTCTCAAGGAATTCTAATAGATAGATGAGGCATGATTTCCCTTTACAAAAGCCATGTTGACTCATCCCCAACATAGTGTTCATCATCTATGTATCTGATAATTGTGTCCTTTACTATAGTTTCAGTCAACATGCCTGGCACTGAAGTTATGCTTAACAGGCTGTAATTGCCAGGATTATCTCTGGAACCTTTTTGAAAAATCAGCGTTGTCTAAGCTACTTAATATAGCAATTAAATGATAAAAAAGTTGGAAAATTGTAAGAAGTAGGTTTAGTTTTGGTGGGTCGGTGGTCAAGTCTACATATGGATCTGATATTGATGCTAAAGTCTTTTTTCTGCAATACCTTTTCATGGGAGCTAAATGATAATACAAGTAAATTAGAAGTCAGAATTTTCAATATTTTTGAGACCCTAAGCCAATACTTCTAATTTTTTAAAGGAAGGCCATCTTTTAATAGCCCAGTCAAAAGACATCATATGAAGACATTCTGACAACTGGTGATGCAGTTTTAAGTTTAAAAGGAGCTAGCAGAATATGTTTTTAACAAATCTATGAATATACCTGGAAATTTGATATAAAGATATCCAGAGGCTACAAACATTTAGTTTGAAATATACTTGCTTCACTACTGTGTGATCTTACTACACACAACAGCATGACAGGATGCCACTGCCCCCCACTGAAATGTATATATGAAGGAGGACAAAGATAGAAATTGTATTCTGTAAACACCCTGGTTTGTAATAAATCCAAACCACTCGTTTAAATTGATAAGTGACCTAATCTGTTTGAATTTCTTCAAATCCAAAAGTTTTCAATAGGAACCGATCTATAGGCCTCTTCCTGTACTCTCCACAGGTTTTACTCACCAAGAGGTCCTTCTCAGTTATGAAAACATGACCCCCCTCAAGCTCTATTTGCAAGAAAGGGGATCCTGCATTACCCAGAACACTGACTTCTCCTGTTTCCCAGCATGGCGAATCAAGAATGGTCAGAAACAGGCCTCCTTTCCTCTATTTTATTTACAGGAGTCTCAGTAGACTCGCAGGGCTCTTTCTTGAAGTGGACCAGAGTGCCTCCACATCATTCTTTGAAATCAGCATAGTAAGCCAGTGAAGCATCCCCAGGACTTGCTTCCTGGAGTTTTCCGCTCCTAAAACTGAGTCTATTAACAGTGGCTAAAAGTCAGCTTTGACCTTCTCTGCTCTAAACTGGACCAATGGTCTCTAGAAGAACGATGGAGATAAAAATAGGCTAGGCACAAGCTTTTTTCTGAGATCCCTTCCTCACGCCCTAGCAACAACTGGCTCTCACAACCCAACCATAAAGTTCCAGAACATTCTTTGAAATTTGTCACAGTATGAAACATTTGGCAGCTTCCAAGTACTGCAAAAGCATCAAGCAATCATTACAGTGCTCATATGAGAAACTAATTATCCCCTTACACATATGAAGAAAAGGAGCAACAAGAGGGGGGTGAGCTGAAGTAGATGAGTTCAAAAAGCTTATATTATATATTCGTATGGCAGTAGCACGCAAAGACTCCAGTTAGAATTTGAGCCCTATTGGACTAGGTGCTAGACAAAAAGTGTCGCCGCCCCACTGACAGACCTAACCAAAAAGAAACAGCCAAATGCCGTTCAGTGGACCGAAGAGTGTCAGAAAGCCTTTAACCAGCTTAAAGCAACACTCATGTCTGACCCTGTACTAAGGGCCCCAGACTTTGACAAACCGTTCCTAGTAACCACAGATGCATCCGAGCATGGTGTGGGAGCAGTTTTAATTCAGGAAGGACTGAATCAAGAGTTCCATCCTGTCGTGTTTCTCAGCAAGAAGCTGTCTGAGAGGAAAAGCCACTGGTCAATCAGTGAAAAAGAATGTTACGCCATTGTCTACGCTCTGGAAAAGCTACGTCCATACTTTTGGGGATGGCGTTTCAACCTGCAAACCGACCATGCTGCGCTACAGTGGCTTCATACCACCAAGGGAAATAACAAAAAACTTATTTGGTGGAGTTTAGCTATCCAAGATTTTGATTTTGAAATACAACACATTTCAGGAGCTTCTAACAAAGTGGGTGATGCATTCTCCCCTGAAAGTTTCCCAGAATCAACTGGTTAAAATCATCCTTGAGATGTGGGAAATACTGTTAGTTTTTATACAGTCAGTAGTATATCTAAAGGTACATGTGTCTAATTAACTCTGTTTTCTCCGAGAGCTCCAGGAAGAAATCACAGCCAGTGTGGAACTGGCTGTCCAACACTATCTGTGATTTGGGGGGGCGTACCAAATATAAAGGGAAGGGTAACCACCTTTCTGTATACACTGCTATAAAATCCCTCCTGAACAGAGGCAAAATCCTCTTACCTGTAAAGGGTTAAGAAGCTCAAGTAACCTGGCTCGCACCTGACCAAAATGACCAATAAGGGGACAAGATACTTTCAAATCTGAGGGGGGGGGGAGGGTGGAAGGGTTTGTCTGTGTGATGCCTCTGCGGGGACAGATCAAGAAAGAAAGCAATCCAACTCCTATAGAATTAGTAAGTAATCTAGCTAGAAAATGCATTAGATTTTCTTTTGGTTTTGGCTTGTGAAATTCACTGTGCTGGAAGGAATGTGTATTCCTGTTTTTGAGTCTTTTTGTAACTTAAGGTTTTGCCTAGAGGGATCTCTATGTTTTGAATCTGACTGCCTGTGAGATTATCTTCCATTCTAATCCTGCAGAGTTGTTCTTTTATCTTTGTTTTGTTCTTCTAATAAAGTTCTGTTTTTGTAAGAATCTGATTGGGTTTTTAGGGTCCTAAAAACCCAAGGCTGGCCTGTGCTCATCTTGTTTATTCTCAAGCCTCCCCAGGAAAGGGGGTGTAAGGCTTGGAGGGGATATTTTGGGGGAAGACGTCTCCAAGTGGTCTCTTCCCCAATTCTTTGTTAAGTCATTTGGTGGTGGCAGCGTACCATCCAAGGGCAAAAAGTTTGTGCCTTGGGGAAGTTTTACCCTAAGCTGGTAGAAATAAGCTTAGGTGGTCTTTCATGCGGGTCCCCAGATCTGTACCCTAGAGTTCAGAGTGGGGAGGGAACCCTGACAACCCTTCAATAAAAAACCCATGGCATTGAGTCTTAGAGCTCAGACTTGGGCGGCAGGACTAAAAATAGCAGTGTAGACGTTGGGGCTCGGGCTGGAGCCTGGGATCGGAGATCCTTCCCCCTCGCAGCCCTGTGAGCCAGGCCAGCTGCAGTGTGGCATGGGTCTTTTATTGCACTGTAGACATACGCAGAGAAAAAGAGAATCCCTGACCCAAGGGCTTGCAGTAAAATCATGAGATTTGCCCATCTTCCATCCTTGGTCTCATTCTTTTGAGCCTAATGATTGCTGCTGGCTTGTATCACTGTTGATGGCAGCTAACTTCCCAAAAGGAAATTAAGAGACAAGAGGAGAAACCAAGGCTCCATCTTCTCTCTGCATCTTCTAGCACAGCAGGCCCAAGAAGTACACTAGGTGTAATGCTGGTGCAGCAGCTGCACTGCCCAGTTACTGGAGTCTTTGTTCCTATCCAAGGCACAATACTTTTAGGGGCAACTGCTGGGTTGGCATGCCTCATTGCTGTCCCCTACCCAAATTGTGCTCAAAGCTGAACCACAGTTGTGTTTGAGAAATGTCAACTGCTTTGCCTGAACTCATACAGCAAATCAGAAATAAGGTTATATTACTGAGGAATTGCTTCCACCACTCCAAATTTCTAGACCTCAGCGCCTTCGTTCCACACTGCCATGCCTCCTAGAGGTTATGTTTAAGAACAAAGTCATTGTAGCATCTAAAAAATTGCAGGAAAAAGATGGAGGTGAATTGTCAAGTCCTTTTCCCATCTTAATCACTTTACTGGTGCATAGTAGTCTGAATTTGTTCATTTTCAATCTTATAAAAATACTATCTTATTTACTTTCATGAAATTATTGGAGCTTTCAATAGCTCTATGCAGATCTAAATGAATAAAATAAACCTACCTGCAGTTGATTGAAATTCTTCTTGTATGAGTCTTGCTTTTGCTGTAGAGCAATCGCGAAGGATGGGATTTCAAGGTGCATGTGAGCCATGCACTCTGTTTCCCGAATTAAAGTCAATATCTGAGGGTCAAAATTCACAAATAATTCTCCTGTCTCTGGAGCCTTCACCAACAGGGATGCCTGAAGCCCTGTTTTCGTTACTTCAATCTGCAGGAAACAAGAAACAGTCTTGCCAAATCACAACCAAGTCAACACTATGCTCTGAATTTGGATACAAATATACACCTCGAGCCTGAATTGCAAAAGTGTTAGTGGAAACTTAAACTAATACTCCAATCTGATACAGTCTGAATCTAAGCTTAATATCACCTCCATTTAGATTAGAGTGAAAAACTGCCTTCCCGCCAAGCTAAGTAACTACCTATATTTTCTTCCGAATTTTGGTTCTGTTGTAATAATTGGGCCTAGAAGTTTACCCGAATTGTGAGCTCAACTGTAAAAAGTGGGTAATGATGCATGAATTATAACAATAGCCTATTATATAAAATTGTTTCAAAAAAGGTAAAGAAATCCCAAAAGCTAAATTAATTTAAACAAGAAGGGCTTCACTAATACCACTCAAGGACTGTTAAAATCATGCCTGGTGAACAAAAAAAGTTAAGGACCAAAAATGTATAAACAAAAACTGGTGAGTCAGAAATTAGGACTAATTAATAACAAAATTCAAGGAAATGGGCTATTCTAGATATCTCTCCTTTTTATGGTCATTTAACAAAAAAGCATTTGGGGGAAAAATTGGCTTCTGGAACTAGCTTCACCATCATGACTGCCACTCCCACTGTCTCTGGGACCCCAGCCTTCATCAGCCTGATACGAAGAAGTGTCCTGACCAACCTGGGCAAAAAAATAGGGGAGGGTGAGCCCAGATGACATTGCCACCTCTACTAGCTCCAGCTGAATCCTGACCACCATCCGGGTTGTAAGACTTTATCTCCCCTGTCCTTTCCTACCTTATTACTTTTCTTTTCTACCTCTCTCCTTTGTGTTCTGTTTAATAAGAGTCTGGCTTAGCTGGCCAAGGCTATATATTTTGCAACACTGCTGTGAGCCTGTACACCTAAAAACAGTGCCCTAAACAGCCTGCTAACAAAACAGTATGCTGTGCCCGTGTTTTCTCAATAAGTTTACAAGCACTAGTCAACAAGAAAAAGACAGAAGCTGCATTTTCTAACTTTGCTATTCTTTTCTCTTCCCTTGTGTGTGTTTGTCTTTTTAGGAAATAGAATCCAACTTTAGCAGTCGCAATAACAGCTCCTGCCCATCTCAACTAACTTCTCTTTTCCCCAAAAAGGACAGCTATTACCAGCTTTAATACCATCTAAAAAACTGTCAGACAAGGGGGTTTTCCTTCTAAAAATTCTCCAGCAAAAAAATGGAAACAAAAAGTGCTGTTAAACTAAAAGCCTTACTTAATACTTTAATAAGCCCTTCTCCCATCCCCCTCTCCCCACCCACACCAGAGCTTCTTTTCTGGATCTTTAATAAGAGGTTAAAAAGGCTTTTAATTGTGTGTTTGCAATGGTACTAAACAGGCTATGGTCTCTGTATACCAAGCTCAAAACCTTCTTTAAAATTGTTTAACATTCAGCTGTAACTGGGTTATGTTAACATCTTTAGCTCTTTGGGAACCTATATTCCACCTAAATTAATCAGGCAGGCCATGAACATAAAAATTAATGCAGCAACACAGACTGGAGCTATGAAGGAAGTAGTGTCACAAATAGAATGGAGAGCCTCCATGACCATAGAAATGTAGGGCTGAAAAGGACTCTGAGAGATCACATAGTCCAGCCCCCTGCACGGATGCACGATCAAGTCTGGGATGGCCTAGAAATACAGGTGTTTGTCTAACCTCTTCTTAAAAACCTCCAGTGATGGAGATTCCATGACCTCTCTTCGAAGGCTATTCCTTAAGGTAGTGCTTAACTACCCTTATTGTGAATTTCAGATCAATTTGCCAGTTTGTCAAGGTCCTTTGGAAGTTTAATCTTGTCCTCCAGAGTGATTGCAACATCTACCAGCTTGCTGTCATCCACAGGTTTTATAAACATACTCTCCATTCCATTATCCAAGTCACTAATGAAATGATTGAATAGTACTGGACTCTGGACAGACCCTTGCAGGACCCCACTAGATGCCTCCTCCCAGTGTGGCAGCAAACCACTCAAATTTTTGAGTAGTTTTTCAAAAAGTTGCAAACCCACATTATAATAATTTCATCTAGGCCACATTTCCCTAGGGTCCCTGTAGCAGGGTGGTTACCCGCTCCTGCCCTGTGGGGCTTAAAAGCCAGCCCTGGGAGAGAGCCAGGGCTGAGGGCAAGAAAAGCTAGGCTGATTGGGGAAATGGCCGCAGCTAGGCCATCCCCCAATCAGGCCGCAGCTGGGCCTATAAAGGGGCTGCTAGGCTGAAGCTTAGCCAGTCTCTCTCTCTCTCTCTCTGTTCAGAGAGGGAAGGGACTGGCTGCAGGGACCTGAGGGCATACCTAGATTGGGGCAGGGCTGAGGGGGAAAGACCAGGGGACTTCCGGCCTGGAAACCCCCAGCTGCAAGGCCTAGATTAGGGCCTATTAGGTATTGAGGTTGCAAGGGGGCAGCCCACTGGTAGACAGAGGCAGCAGGTCCAAACCCCTTCGCCTGTGATGAGTGGCTGATACACTGCAGTCTGTTAAGCGAGTGGGGCTAAGCGATGACTGGCAGTAGCCAAGACTGAGGCGAGGTGGGGTAGTGGGTGGGGGTTCCCCGGGGAGGGGAGACCCTCAGAGATTGTTGGGGTTTACTGCCAGGGGGCAGCACCCCAGTGGGAGGAGGCACTGGGTCCTGGGAGGAACTGGGGCTAGCGATAAGGCGGAGCACCAGATGGCAGAGGGTGCTCCAGAGGCTGACTAGCTAATTCCCAGGGACAACCAGCAGGAGGCGCCGCCGGGTGAGTCCGGCTCTATTACAGTCCCATATAAGTGTGTCAAAAGCCTTACAGAAATCAAGCTATATCACATCTTCTGCTTGCCCCTATCCACTAGTAACTGTGTCAAAAAAGGAAATTAAGTTGGTTTGGCATGATTTGTTCTTGAAAAATCCATGCTGGCTAACACTATTATCCTCTAGGTCAGGAGTCTGGAGCCGCATGCGGCTCTTTGGCTGCCCCCTTTGCAGGCAGCCATTTTCTGAGGGGGTGCAAGGTGCAGGTTCTGGCCAGGAGGCGCTTACCACAGGTGGCTCCCAGACAGCGATGCAGCAGGGTGCTGGCCCCACACCACTCCCAGAAGCGACCGGCTGCTGGTACCTCTCTGTGTGCCTCTTGGGGGGAGGGTGGCAGCAGGTCTCAGTGCACTGGCAGCACCCACAAGCAGCGCCCCCACAGGATGGGGCTTGAGGATGGTGCTGGGGCGGAGGCAGCTCATGGAGCCGCCTCCTCTCTTCCCCTCTCCCCCAGCCACCAGTGGCTCACAGAGACATAGCAACAGCCAGCCGCTTCCTGGAGTGGCATTGGGCCAGAGCCCGGCTTCGCCGCCTGCCAGGAGCCACCTGTGGTAAGCGCCTCCCGGCCAAAGCATGTACCTTGCACCCCCTCCTGCACCCAAACTCCCTCCCCAACCCCATACCCCCTCCTGCACCCCAATCCCCTGCCCCAGCCCAGAGCCCTCTCCTGTTTATATTCAAATTCAAATGGCAGAAGTCACATTAAAAGTATTGGTGAATAGTAATAACTTTAATATGTTCAATTATTATTAGTTGATAAATTCTAACTCTACAAGTAGCTTTGCATGTAATGCATCTCTCGAAATATTTTTGTCAAAGACAAAAACCAAAAAATGGCTCTTCTTTGAAAGGTTACCGACCCCTGCTCCAGGTTCTTCCAAATTTATTATAATTTGAAAAAATGACAAATCTGTATTTTTAGTTATTTTGGGGTAAGTGGAACACAGCTTCTTGCCTTGTATGGGAAATAATCCCAACCTGAACTACCTGCTGCTGCTATGTCTCAGCCATAGCTATATGTCCATTCCTCATTATTCTCTCTCCCTTGATCATCATTATCAGTTCAAAAGTTGTAGATAATGGCTGCCTAAGCAATACTCTGCCATGTGATTTATTCCACGTCGGGCACAGTATTTTACTTTCCAATCAGAGATGTAGCAGAGCTTTTCACCATATTTCAAGGGCCAAAACACACTTGTAGAGGCTGCTCAAATAGTCACAAATTCAATGCAATGACACATTGAACACAACTGCAATAATTCATGCTCTCAGGAAGCTGTCAAGTTATTTCACATCTTGCAAGTTCATTTATAATAATTCAGCTAATATTACTGTAAATTACTCAAGATGTTATTTTTCCATAACATTCATTGTGCAAATAAGGCAACACAACTTTCCACAAAGAAATTCTGGGGTCCCCACATTTCTGTTAAGAGATTCATTATCCCTTCCACAAAGGTGCAATCCTTTTCCTCTTGAATTTATTAGATGTTTTTCACTCAATTTTTTAAAACATTTCTCTATGAAGTTTCCCTTATGCCTCTTCCCCTCCTGTACTAACATAAGCACACAAGCCCAGTATTGCTGCAAGCTTACTTTTAATGTCCAAACTCCTTCACCACTGACACAAGATTACAAGAGATCATGGTGGTAACTATCTTACTGTAGAAAGAGGGAGATGGGCAAGGTAAGGCTCTTTTAGCAAAAATTAGAGACAGAAAAGATCTCGTTGGTGACTAACCTCTGGAATGGCCAAAGGGGGTCTATGCAAGGAGTTGCTAGCAGCTCAGAGGACGACAGGTTTTAGAGTGGTAGCCATGTTAGTCTGTATCAGCAAAAACAACAAGGAGTCTTGTGGCACCTTAGAGACTAACAGATTTATTTGGGCATAAGCTTTCATGGGTTAGAACCCACTTCATCAGATGCATGGTGTGAAAATACAGGAGCATGTATAAATACATGAAAGGATGGAGGTTGCATTACCAAGTTTGAGGTCAGTCTAATGAGATAAATCAATTAACAGCAGGATACCAAGGGAAGAAAAATAACTTTTGAAGTGGTAAGAGAGTGGCCAATTAGACAGTTGACAAGAAGGTGTGAGTAACAGTAGGGAGAAATTAGTATTGGGGAAATTAAGTTTAGGTTTTGTAATGACCCAACCACTCCCAGTCTCCATTCAGGCCTAATCTGATGGTATCCAGTTTGCAAATTAATTCCAGTTCTGCAGCTTCACGTTGGAATCTGTTTAAGTTTTTTTTGTTGAAGAAGAATTGCCACTTTTAGGTCTGTTATTGAGTGACCAGAGAGACTGAAGTGTTCTCCTACTGGTTTCTGAATGTTATGATTCCTGATGTCAGATTTGTGTCCATTTATTCTTTTGCGTAGCGGCTGTCCAGTTTGGCCAATATACATGGCAGAGAGGCATTGGAGGAATGTTTCTGTTATGTTCCCAATAACTACTGCACAGGCCATCTGGGAGACCAGGTGCAGAAACCAACTCTAGAGCTCTCATGGTAGGATGTAATGGTAAAGACAAGTCCCTCCAGTATCTCTAAAGCTTTGCAACATGTCAGCTGGGCCACATTTTACGATCAGCTAGAAACTCAATAAGTCATTCAGCTGTCACTGAAGAACAGTGACTATTTCTAAGTGTCCATCAAATCCCTATTTCTATAGAGGAAGAGGAAGTTACTCACCCTGTGCAATAACTGACGTTCTTTGAGATGAGTGTCCCTGTGGGTGCTCCACTCCAGGTGTTGGTGCATCCCTGCACCTTCACTCTGAGATTTTTACAGCAGTACTCGTACCGGTCACGCACACGCAGAGCCTACCCCTCTCCCCCACTCTGAGTGTACCTTAATAGTATGCATGCATGATCAGTCTCCTCAGTTCCTTCTCTACAAAGGAGGCTACCCCAACTCGAAAGTAGAGGGGAGAAGGGTGGGTAGTGGAGCACCCACAGGGACACTCATCTTGAAGAACATCAGTTACTGCACAGGGTGAGTAACCTCCTCTTCAAGAGAGAGATGTCCCTGTGGGTGCTCCACTCCAGGTGACTTAAAAGTAGTGTATCTCACGGAGGTAGGGACTTTGGATTTGGTAGAAATGCAGTAGATAGTACAGCTCTGCCTACTCATGTATCAGAGAGAGGGCCTTGAGTAAGGGCATAATGCTTAACAAATGCGTGTTCAGAAGTCCAAGTGGCTGCTTTACAGATGTCAGCCAGAGGAACTTTGTGTAGAAAAGCCACAGAGGTAGCCACAGATCTAGTGGAGTGAGTTCTGATGCCAACTGGAGGTGTAACTTTCTTTATCTGATAGCACAGTTGGATACACTCAGTTTGAAAGTCTCTGGGTAGAAATAGGTGTCCTTTCGGTGTGCTCCTCAATGCATTGTTGATTCAAAAGAGTTTGCATGTGGTTTAGAAAAGAAGGTTGGTAGGTGTATCAGCTCATTGATGTGGAATGACGAATGCACCTTTTGAAGAAATTTTGGGTGTAGTCGGAGGGTTACCTTATCCTTAAAAAATAGTGTGTACGGTGGGTCCGCCATGAGAGCGGCTATTTCTCCTGCACATCTGGCGGAGGTGATTGCCACTAAGAATGCTGTTTTCATAGAGAAGTGTAAGAGGGAGCAAGTGGCTAGGGGCTCGAATGGTTGTTGAGTTAAGCAGGATAATACTAAGTGAAGTCCCACAGTGGGGTAGGAGGTAATGTCCGGGTATAGGGATTGGAGCCCTTTGAGAAAACACATAGTGACTGGATGAGCAAAAACAGAGGTATCGTTGACCTTGTCATGAAAAGTTGTAATAGCAGCTAAGTGGACCTTGATGGAGCTGAAAGAAAGGCCAGATTGCTTAAGGTCTAATAGGTAGTCAAGTATGGGTGGAAGAGGTTCAGAAGTAGGAGGAAGTTGTTTAGTTGTGCACCATTGTGTGAAATCGCTTCCACTTTTGGAGATAGGTGATGTGAGTAGATTGTGTTCTGCTATGTAGGAGCACTCTTTGAACCTGCTCAGAGCATGCTAGTTCATTTTGGGAGAACCATGTAGGAACCAAGCTTTCAGGTGAAGCATGGACAGGTTGGGGTGAAGAAATCGGCCATATTGCTGCAATAAGAGGTTCGGAGTGAGGGGCAATGAAATCGGTGGGTGAATTGACATTCTGGTGAGGAACGGAAACCACAGTTGTCTGGGCCATGACGGGGCAATCAGAATTACCGTGGCATGATCTGTTCATAACTTTGTCGGAACTCTGTGGAGAACCAGTATTGGGGGGAAAGCATACATTAAGTGTTGAACCCATGCGATCAGGAATGCATCTCCTAGGGAATGTTTGCCCAATCCAGCTCTGGAGCAAAATTCGGGACATTTCTTGTTCTTCACAGTCGCGAAGAGGTCCAGGGTTGGATAGCCCCCAAACGCAGAATGTATTGCTTATGATCGTGTCGTTTATCTCCCATTCATGATCCCAGGGAAAATGTCTGCTTAGTTCGTCCACAGTATTTATTCAGGGC
The DNA here is from genome assembly GCF_965140295.1 of Lepidochelys olivacea. Taxonomy (NCBI): domain Eukaryota; kingdom Metazoa; phylum Chordata; order Testudines; family Cheloniidae; genus Lepidochelys; species Lepidochelys olivacea. Next base: position 139,026,663 of record NC_140412.1, on the reverse strand, counting down.
CCCAGGAAGATAGGCTGCTAATATCCGGATGTTGTTCGTGAGGCACCAATTCCAGAGCTTCATAGCTTCTGTGCAAAGCGAGTGAGATCGAGCCCCTCCCTGCCTGTTGACATAGAACATGCATGCGATGTTGTCTGTCATTATCTGAACATTTTGGTTCTGAATAAATGGGAAGAAGTGATGGCAGGCACTGCGTCTGGTTCACAGTTCTAGGACGTTTATGTGTAGGGAGGCTTCGGTGGAAGACCATATCCCCTGGACTGTGTGGTGGGACATGTGCATTCCCCATCTTGTGAGGAATGCGTCAGCAGTGATGAGTGATGGGGAGTCCTGGAGAAAAGGGACTCCTTAACAGAGGTTGGAGGGAACTGTCCACCATCGGAGGGAGTCTTTGACTCTGAAGAGTATGGATAGAGGCTTGTTTAAAAGTGTGTACGTTCGGTCTGTAAACCATGGCCAACCAAGCTTGGAAGCACCTCATGTAGAGGCATGCATTTTTGACCACGAAAGTACATGAGGCCATGTGGCCTAATAGTTGCAGGCAGTCTCATGCAGTGACCTGGGGACTGTTGTGAAGTTTTGTAACCAGGAGTTTTATGGTGTTGAAACGATTGAGTGGGAGACATGCTATTCCCATTCGGGAATCGAGATTCACTCCTATGAACTCCAGTTGTTGGGTAGGACATAAACTGGATTTGGTTGGTTTTTTTTTGCAGGCCAAGGGAAAGGAAGCAAGCAACGGTAAGCTGTGTGGATCGAAGAGCTTCGTCGAGCATTGAGGCTTTGAAGAGACAAGCGTTGAGGTAACGAAATATTATAACCCCGTTTCCTGAGGTGGGCAGTGACCACTGCTAGGAGTTTGGAGAAAACTCGGGGGGGGCAGTAGATAGACCAAAGGCCAACACTCTGTATTGAAAATGTGTCAAACCGAGGGTAAAACAAAGAAAACGTCCGTGGGCTAGGTGAATAGTCACATGAAAATAAGCATCCTGTAGGTTGAGGGCTGAAAACCAATCGCCCTGCTCCAGTGCTGGGATTATAGTGGTAGGGTAACCATTCTGAACTTTTGCTTTTTGATAAATTTGTTTAGCCGCCTGGGGTCGAGGATCAGTCGCCATCCCCCGGTTTTCTTTTCTGTTAAGAAGTAATGGGAGTAGAAACCTCTCCCTCTGTGTAGTTTGGGGACAATTTCCACTGCCCCCAATTGAAGGAGATGTTGTACATCTTGGAGGAGCAGTTGCTCGTGAGAGGGGTCCCTGAAGAGAGACGGGGAGGTTGGGTGGGTGGGAGGCGGGGAGAGGAAAGGGATAGAATAGCCAACTGTGACAACCTCTAAAGCCCACTTGTCGGTGATAATATTGCACCACTGATGGGAGAATGGGCATAGGCGGTGACCAAAAAGAGGGGCAGGCTGTGTGAAGTGAGAATATTGTTTTCTATACCCTCGATCAAGGCTTCAAATTTGATTATTGGTCGGAGGGGGTTGAGACACTGCCGAGGAGTTGGGACGGCAGCGTTGGTATCTGGATCTCTGGCGTTGCTATTGCTCGTGAGATCTATGGAATTGCTGGGTGTATGTGGGGTAGCGTGGTCGCTGGTAAGGCTGGTACTATATTGTCGCCTTCTGGTCATAGGGGTTTGAGTTCCTAGAGACCGGAGAGTTGCCCTGAAGTCCTTTATGGAGTGGAGTACGTCATTTGTGGTGGAGGTGAATAGTTTGTCACTGTCGAAGGGGAGATCCTTATTGGTATTCTAGATCTCGCTGGGAAAGGAAGAGGATGACAGCAATGACCCTCGGCGCATCACGACTGCTGTGGCAGTGGACCGTGCTGCAGTATTGGCCACATCAAGGGCAACTTGAAGAGCAGTGCAAGAGATTATTTGTCCCTCAAACTATGGCTGTAAATTGTTGTTTCTTTTCTTCTGGAATGTGAACAATAAAGTCCATGAATTTATTGTAATTTTTGTGGTCGTACTTTGCTAGAACGGCTGTATAATTAGCAATGCGAAACTGCAACGTGGAAGAAGTGTATACCTTACGTCCAAGCAGATCTAATCGCTAACTGTCCTTGTCGGAAGTGGTGGAGCAGGGAAATTGGTGTTTGTTCTTTTGGTTAACTGCTTCTACCAGTGAGTTTGGCGCTGGGTGAGTAAAAAGGAATTCTGAGCCCTTGGAAGAAATAAAGTACTTTCGGTCCACTCTCTTACAGGTAGGCAGGCTTGCAGCTGGGGTTTGCCAAATGGCCTTGGCAGGTTCTAAATGGGCTGCATTGATAGGTAATGCAATTCTAGAAGAATAAGAGGGCTGCAGGATGTCAGTTAGCTCATGCTGCTGTTCAGGAACTTCCTCCAGGTTAATTCGTGGCTCATTGGCAACTCTTTTAAACAGGTCTTGAAATTTTGAGAAGTCGTCTGAAGACTTCGGAGGAGGAGGAAGCAATGCTTCATCAGGCGGAACAACTGGTTCTGCCGGGTTAGAGGCAGGCCGTGCTTGCTCTTGAAGTTGTGACAGGGCTGCCTCGTGTCTGGAGTCAGTGGCAGGGTGGTCAGCTGGTGGCACCAATCAGGTCTCACGCCTGGCTGCATTGATATGATGAGTGTGGTCCTGAGTATAAGGAGCCCATGGAGCCCAATATTGCCACTGTGGTGGGAAGGGCATGGGTGGTGCCATCCAGGGGTTCATGCCCCATGGGGCAGGACCCTCTGAGTAGGATGAGGCAGCTTTTCTATGACCTCTCTTGATTGAGGTCTGTGGACGGGACATCTGATAAGGTGAAAATCCTCCCTGCAGCCTAGATTCCTCATCACTGGAGGAAAGCTGTGCGGACCTTGCCTAAGGGTCCAGAGAGAAGTAGGTGTTAAGTAGGGATGACTGCAAGATAGGTGACACCAGCAGGTCCCTTGAATGTGTGAATTGCGATGCCTCTGTGAGGGGAGGGCTGAGCGAGAGGAATTTGTTGTGAGAAGGGGTTCCTCTGCACCGGTGTCCTGAGCGTTCTGTCACTGCCGGCTAGCTCAAAGGCTGACGGTGCCGGGAGAGTGGGAGGAGCCTGCGGGAAGTCAGGCAGGCTAGTATGCATCGGCACCACTTCCACTGCGGTGCCAAATGGTGCCATGTGAGAGGCAGGCAACTGAAAGCCTGAAGCTCAGCTCCGGAGGTTAGTGTGACTGCTGAGACGCAGGCGGGTTTCGCATGGTGCCGGAGGAGCCCGTCACATCAAAGGTACTCAGCCGGGGGAGCACAGGGAGGGAAGCAGTAGCTGGAGAAGGCTTGTCCCTGCAAATACCCTTTGTGGGTGAGAGAGACTGATGGTTTTTTGAAGTTTTCTTTTGTCTCTTTGAATCAGGGGGACTGCAGTGTACAGCAGAGTCAGAGCCCGGGTCTGAGGCTGGTCTGAGAGATTTTTGCAGCAGGAGCAGTTTTAGCTTCAGCTCCCTGTCTTTGCATGCCCTGGATTTCAACTTGCTGCAGTGGGCACATTTTTGGGGATGTGGGACTCCCCCAAACATTTAATACATTTAGAGTGGCCATCTGAAAGAGGGATGGTATCATTACAGTTAGAACAGCGCTTAAAACCCGGAGAGCCAGGCACATCAGAAGCGGCTGCGCTGACAGGAACAAAAAAAAGGTGGGTTTTTTGTTTTTGTTTGCTTTCAAGAGAACAGAAGAGAAGGGAAAAGGGTACCTATTACTGGTAAGCTAAACTAAGAGGGAAAACAAGTTGAACAAGGGAGAGAAGAAATTCGCTAACAAGTCTACTGAGCTCTGTCTCAGGCAGGGGACGGTAGAGAAGGAACTGAGGAGACCGGTCGCGCATGCATACTATTAAGGTACACTCAGAGCAGGGGAGGCAGGCTCTGTGTGTGCATGACTGGTACGAGTACTGCTGTAAAAATCTCCGAGTGAAGGCGCAGGGACACACCAACACCCGGAGTGGAGCACCCACAGGGACATCTCTCAAAGAAGAATCATACCTTGTGAAGTGGGTGTACTGAGAAGAGAGCATGTAGGAAGCTTTGATCATCGCCAGTGCTCCTACAGCAGCAAAGAAGGAGCTTAGCCTTGTTCTCAAGCACTGAGATGGTGGTCTAGTCCATATCCATCCACCCTCTGTGGCTTCAAACAAGTATGATCTGCCAGCAGTAATGCTGCCAGCCCCCTAATGTTGCTATGAACAGTAAGGATAGAATTTGCCCGTAGTGCATAGTATGCTGCCTGAATTATGGACACATTTCATTTTGAGCTAGGCACTTCAACAGGAAAGTTGGCCAGATTCTCTTCAGAAAACAATCTGTGGGACACAGTACAGTGTGAGGGCCTGCAAAGGAGCCAGTTATAGAGCCCTGATTATGGTTTCAGTTCTACGCCGGCCCCATCCCATGACACTTCAAAGCAGCATAGGAAGTGCTCTAAAGTTCAGCTGTTGGCCATGACCCCCAAGAGGTCATCTGCCAGTGGAAAATAGCTAAAGCACAATAACACTCTCGTCATTCCCTCTCCCACCCAATTTTTACCCCCATGCTGGGAGCTGCAACAGAAGGTACAGCAGCTAGCTATACCAGTACTCTGCCAATTAGGGGCTTCTTATACTATGGCAATCCACTTATCCCATGTTTATACAGTATCGAACACCGTGGGTCCCTAGGCATTCATACAGCAGCAAAAACACTAAAAACAATTCAATTTTCACAGTCACAGCAGCAAGTGAAACATTTTACCTGCTGAAGCCATCCCCTGTGATAAATAACCTCAAACTCCAAGAGGACCTTTGCCACTTTGTTGTAGTTGCGGACTATGCGCTTCGCTTCTCCTGTCTGCAGAACAGTGGGATGCTGTTGGAAGAGGTCCATTGGTTCCTGGATCTTGTGGAAGAGTTGGCGTGCCCACAAGATCTTACCAGCTATTGGAGGCAGGTTACGAGCCAAAGGAGGGTCATTTTTCTGCTTAGTGTACAGCTTAGAGACCATCTCAATATCATGACCATAGTTCTGAAGGATTTTCTGGTATTTTTCATCAATGCCAAGATTGGGGATTTCTAATCTGATTAAAAAAAACAAGGATTATCATTGGAAAAGTTACCACAAGACTTCAGTGATTAGGAGGCTCTTCTAGTTTTGAGTTTGAATGTACAATCATTTTTACACACTTTTGTATGCTCTGTGGGAGGACAAGTGCATTCTCAGCCTGATATTCAGCAACACCTTCCAAAATACATTCCTACAACCAGAAGCTAGGCCTGGCTTAAACAGTGTAACAGAAAGTGTTTCTAAATAAGCCTAGAAATATCCCTCTATCACCCATATAAAGGGAATCTCACTAGTGCTAACTTCAAGTGTAAGATCACATGGTTTTCAACAAGTAGTAACATAACCCTGAACCCACCAATGGCATGAAATACAGGAACTCAGTTATACAGAATAGGGCAGAAGAACTGTGACAGTACAGACTGAGCTTCCCCTTCATGCTGCCATTTTAATGATTGAAAGCAGTACTGCAAGCCCATCTTCAGCTATTGATACCACAGCTAACCATGGCAATGAGATATTGAGCATGCTGCATCTTGACATACGATGATGATAAATAAATTTCAATATCCAAAAGAGAACCTTCAGCCCACATGCAGGTAGTCATTATAAACAAGCAGTTCCTGTGCTATATTTCAGTCTTAAAGACAGACAAAAATAAATAAACTTTGGATACTGCATTAGGGATATAAAACAACAAACATTGAATGATTTTTTCTTTCCAGTGTCTATAATCAATGTGCTAGGGGGACGGGGGGGAGAGCTTCAACAATAAGGCATAAATTACCAATGTAGAACTTAAATATGTTTGACCCTAAAAAGCTTAAGAAATTATTCAAGAACCATTATCCTTACATAAAGTTTACATTGTCATCTAAGGTCAGTAAGATCATGTGATCTCACAAATGTGTTGGCCATGCAACTGCCCAGAAATAAATTCTACTTATGCAGATTGTCAGAAGTGTTAAGCTTTTCTTTTAAAGCAATCTGAGTAGATCCTTTCTTTTTATCAGAATTGGTGAAGAGACATACTTAAAATGATTACTCAAGTATCAATTTATGTCCAACAAGAACAAAAGCATTTTATAGCCAATTTCTTCATTTTTTCTGTGTCAAAAGAGGTTATATTTGACCTAATGTGCAGAAAACTGGTATGCTACTCTAGGGCATACTAGAAATATTTATAAATATCCCTTTACCTTTCAAATTTCTTCAGCATACTAAGAGCTCTTTCAGTGGTTGGAATCCTTTCAAAGGTGATATCCATAAAGGTCTTTAACTGATTCTGGAGAAGGAAAAAGGTTATGCTGAGGAGAGCTCTGCGGAGTGCACATATTAAATATACAAAGTACTACCTGTCGGTGTGTTTATCACATACTGTACATGAACACACACTACTTACCTGATAACAGCTGCAATTATCCTACTTTTGATGTTGTGTAAAAAGAAAAAAAAAGCAGAAAAGCAATCTACCTTTCCAGTTCCCTCTGTAGCTACAGAGATCACAGAAGCTCTTGTCTTCTCAACTGTTCAACCACATTAACAACTATAATCTGAGGGAATGCTTTCCTTCTCCAAGGCAGCTAAATCAAGCTCTCACACGGATATTGGCTTAGTACAGCAACCTCGTTCTCCCATCAGCTTTACATGGCTCCAGTGGTTAGGGAACCTAAAGTGTGTGCAATTTGTCTGGATTATACAGCCCCCTGAGAACCTGCATTTGAGGATTAGGGGTAGGCACTTCTCTTTCGGGAGAAATGGGAGGAGAGGTGCTTAAGTTCTGTAAAAGTGAGCATCCTCTACTATTCCCTGCGCTGGAATACTATGTGTGTTTTGGACTTTATGCACCAGTCTGGTTTTACCGGTAGACAGTTAAATGCAATGTGTAGCCCCTATAAACAGTCCCAAAGGCTGTATCAATCTCAGGATGGATAGGAAGTGATAATCCACTAAGGCTCTGTGTGATATTGGAGTGGTATTAGATTTATCATTCATTCTAAATGGAAATTTGTATTTTTGATCCATGAACAAAAGCACTCTAAGTGCTCCAGCCATTAAATCAGAGCTTGCATATGTAATGCCAACAGACCCCAGTCATTGAGATCAAACCTGGGACCTCTGGAGCTTAGTGCATGAGCCTCTACCGCATGAGCTAAAAGCCAACTGGCTGTTAGCTAAGGTTGTAGAGCAGACTCATTTAACTCTTTTTTAAGTGGTCTTGGTGCCACTAGATGGGACAGAACACCACACCCAGGAGGTGTGTGGGTTATACATAAACAAGTTGATATTGCCTCAAATGGACATTTTCCCCTTTTGGCATTCCAATCAATTAGCAGTACTAAACCTAGCCCCCCCTAAAATCACCAAGCACTTAATTATGCAACTTACATGAAGGTCACTGGTCTGTTTGCAAAACTCTTCATAGTCCTGGTCAAAATCAGTCTTTCGTTGATCTAAGAAGTTGTACTCCTTTTTCTTCATGATGGCAACAATGCTCTAAACAATTTTTGAAAGAAAACAAAATATCAGAATACAGTTGCCTTATCAAGCAATCTGTCATGTTCAGTTACTTACATCTGTTGGGTTTACAAGGTTGTGTTCTGTGGTTTCTACTACAGATATTAAAATCTTCATTTTTTCAGATGCATAAACAAAACAATCTGAGTGACAAACAAGGAAAATAATATAAAACAGACCACAGGAGTGGCACTTTAAAACACTATTGTAACTATTGTAACAGTTTTAATGTAGAAACTAATAGAAAATTCAAAGCCTAGTGATTTTCTCATTTCAACATATTTGTTACCTATAAATAATTTTTTCTCATACAAGTGTGCAACACTTCCATACAATACACTCTGGTGCAAAGTAGTAGTATATCAGACAAAGCGAACAAACGTCCATGTTAAATTTCTAACAAAAACACACCATTAATAGTATTCTCCTTTAATCTATGTATTCTGTGATGAAAAGAGGAACATTCAGAACCACATTCCACTGCATGAACAACCCTAGCATTTGTTACCTGCCCACTGTTCCAGCATTGCTGCAGTTTGCACAAATGGAAGCATAGATTGGTTGGCCCCCTGACACCAGTAGCCGATAATACTGTTAAAAGTTGTGTTTGCTCCTGCTGATCAGCCACAGTTCAGCATGCTAGCTGTTTGTCATGCTCCACTTATCATTCAGGTCCAACCCCATATTTTTCATTGGCATAGATGGATTCACCATTGTGAAGAAATTTTAATCTAAACTTACTGATTTTTCCCTTGTTATAATGATTTCTTCCATGAACAAAGTAAATCTAAGATAGCAACTAAATGACAGACTATTACATTTGTTCATCATATTCAACTGATAAATGGACTCCAGAAACCTTTACTTGTCAAGTGTTTCAGCCAACCACAAGACAGTGGATACCTATGACACTGTCACATAGTTCAGTAATTTAAATAAGGCTGTTACTATTCAATAGCAGCATGGCCTCATAATGACCTTCAGGCCTTTTTTTTTTAATTGGCCTTTAATTTTTACCATCAACAGCTTAACATGATATGTATTAGTTCAGAATGAAGCATAAATTTTCTCCCCCTGAACAGAGGGCCTGCATAAAACTCTTAACACAGGGCTTCAGTGGTGCAATGGATCTTGAGTGTGTCCATGGAGTCTTACCCTAAGACCATTATCAAGACAATTCTTTACTGGCAACTCATCTTAAGGCACAGCTGTAACAGTGAAACATCAGCGCCAGACAACCTAAACATGTGACCTCCCATCACAATGTTCAAACACTATGAATTTCATTTTTATACTGATAGAATCATGACATTGTGCACTTGACTGTGAAAGGAATAGTGAAGAAAGGAAATAAGGAATCCATGTATCTCTGCCCTAACCTCTTGCATTTATCCATGTTTTGCATATTTTGCCTATTTCACCCCAACCTTTCTTGCTTATACTCCCTTCCTTCTTTGCACATTTATCCCTCCCTCTAAACCTTTGATGGAAAATGCTTATTTAACAGCAATTATATTAACTATAAAAGTCTCATGCATTCAAGTAGATTCAACAATACACATCTTTGATAACGGACTAGTACCCAGTAAGGTTAGTACAGCCTATTTTTAAAACTTCTCCATAGTCTGTCATCTGCATTTGTTGATTTAATTCCAACTCTCCCTAATGATGTGAGAGGGCAAGATTTGCTTGGTGTGTACCTGATATTTTGTTGCCATAACTTCCAATCCTTCAATCTTTGATTCTTGCAGAACTGAGTAGGTTGTAATGGTACTGAAGACATGTATAATTTTAACTAGACGTCGATGAAACATTTCAAATTTTCCAAAGATATACATCTCACTAAAATCAAACTGTCTTTCAGCTGGATTTTGTTCTAGTTTTTCTTTTGTCTTGTGAAAACAATTTTGATACTCCTTGGAAACAACAAAATTGAACAAACATGACAGACATTATAAACATTTCATTTTCATAATCTAGAATAGAATTATTTAGACAGTCACCATTTCTAATCAGCTGGGGAGGGGGGTAAGTTTGATCAAGTAATCACCTGTCTACACTACACCGAGTCTTTAGTGCAGTTCTTCTCTGACAAATTAGGTTGAGAAATGGCATCATGGGATTCCACATTCATTATGTCTTCGTATTCGCAGATTCAGTTTGCTTATCACATCCTTAGCTACATCAAAACAACCCTTCAATGACACTATACAAGCGAACTCAAAAGTGGGAATTTAATTAACACGTAGAAAAAGAACCCAATTCACTTCCCTTAGTTGGGCAGTAGCTAGAGCAAGTTTTATCACTAAAGGCAGATATGACTGACAACAAACCAAATACTAAAAGAAAAGGAGGACTTGTGGCACCTTAGAGACTAACCAATTTATTAGAGCATAAGCTTTCGTGAGCTACAGCTCACTTCCTCAGATGCATATCGTGGAAACTGCAGCAGGCTTTATATATACACAGAGAATATGAAACAATACCTATTCCCACCCCACTGTCCTGCTGGTAATAGCTTATCTAAAGTGATTTCCAGCACAAATCCAGGTTTTCTCACCCTCCACCCCCCCACACAAATTCACTCTCCTGCTGCAGGAGAGTGAATTTGTGTGGGGGGGTGGAGGGTGAGAAAACCTGGATTTGTGCTGGAAATCACTTTAGATAAGCTATTACCAGCAGGACAGTGGGGTGGGAATAGGTATTGTTTCATATTCTCTGTGTATATATAAAGCCTGCTGCAGTTTCCACGATATGCATCTGAGGAAGTGAGCTGTAGCTCACGAAAGCTTATGCTCTAATAAATTGGTTAGTCTCTAAGGTGCCACAAGTCCTCCTTTTCTTTTTGTGAATACAGACTAACACGGCTGCTACTCTGAAACCAAATACTGTAGTTCTGCTGTGTAACAGTGTCTTCAGTTTTCCCAAATCATTTCCTATAGTAAAGCACTGCATAAATTTTGTTGCAACAAAGACACTTATTCTGTCTTGTGTGGACTGCACCAAACCTTACTATAATCAGGTTAAAAAAATTGTTCTGTCAAGGGTCAGACTGTGAACAATTTAATATCACTGGTACACAGTTTCTCTCGCAGATAGCCCCATTTAAGTTGCGTACAATTACTCTAATCTGAAGGACTACTGAAGAGCCAGGATTTTCACAAGTGTGTAGTGATTCTGGGTGTTGAACCTGTAACACTTTAAACCATTTTCTAAGGTTGGATGCTGAGAACTTCTTGAAAATCCACCCCCTTTACAGTGTTTTAATTTCAGCACCCAGAATCACTAGTCTCTTTTGAAAATCCTGGCCCAGACTGCTTGCTTGCCCCTGACAATAAGGGATTCATAATCTATCCCTACATTCGTGAATCGGACTAATTCCAAACTCGTGCTTCTCAATATGCAAATGAAAAATATTTAATTTAGATATTAAGGCTTGATTTTTTTTTGTAAAGGGGCTCGAAGGAGTTGGTTGCCAAATTCCAATAGGCTTTTTTTTAAAATCCCCACCTTAGACTATAGGCAGTATGCAAATCTCCAGAGTGTGCTCTGGTTAAGTTCAGCAGCTCCTCCAAGTTACTAGGTTGCCATGTATTCACTCTAACAATCCACCCACCTCCTTGCCATGACTACCATATTTCTGGAGGAACTCAGAGGGCAAGAAAAACCCCAAACATTGCAGTGTTAACAATATCTATGTGGAAAATTTTAAGTCCCTTAGTGATTTAGGAGCCCAAATTCCATTTTCAAAAGTCACTTAGGCATTTCAAAAGTTTACCCATAATCGCTTCTGGAGCTAATTAAGTGTTGAGGAATGTTTCCTTCCTGCTTTTATTATTCTTTCTAGATGTAATGACCAACATGCACCGGCCTGAGTGCCTAGAGCTAACCTCATATTTAAGCACCCAAACGAAAGCTTATATTTAGGTAAGTAGGTATGGAGTTTGTAGTGCAACTTTAGGATTGGAAATTTTATCCATTGAATATATGCTGCCAGATTTTTATTATAATTATTCCAGGTTAAATACTTAACTGAACTTCAATTAAGGAAATGGAGTTACACATGAGATTTTTCCCAGGGAAAGTGAGATCATAGTTTGGCCCACTGTTTTACTAGAGAACTGTCTTTCACTTTTCTGTATGCAATGAATTCTTTAATGTCAGTCCCTGTTAGACAAAGGCAGAGAATACACCACAAATACCAACAGGACCAAGGCAGTTGGAAACATTTGTAAGAATCTATGTAAATTTCATTATGGGATTCTCTCTGAAGAAAAGTACTTAATATTGAATGACTCTAAAGTAGTTAGTGCATTTGGAGAGAGACTTTAAAACAGGCTCCGTACCCAGGACTTTCAGAATATGATGACAAAGGAAAATACCACCACAGCATGAGGTCACTACATGCAAGTTCAGGGGTAGAATAGGTGCAAGGAAAGGGATGTAGAGAAGAGGACCCAAAATGTCTTGGCCACTTTTGCATACTTGATTAAGAAGCAGTGAGGCAGTCTTTACGCACCAAGAATGAAGGCAGTCAGTCACTCCCCAGACTGCATGGGAGAACATGTCCCCCCTGTTCTTCTACACCAGCAGTCAGATAAGGTAGTGGGGTGGGAGAATCCAGTCCTGAGGCCACACATTCTTTGCACTTTTATTTATCACACAGAGCTTTAAGGTTACCTGTTTTAGTTTAATAGCTGCTTGCAGTTTCTCCATAACTATCTCCTGAGGCTGGTCCCAGATGGTGGCAGTCTTGTTAGTTATGTAAGCTTTACATGCTGTTATCATCTGATTTGTTACCTAAGAATAAAATTAATTTCTATTCTTATGAATAGGTCAGATTTAACATGCTTTGTTTTCATTTCATTTTATGTCCCCCATTTACTCGCTACTGGCCGACTGCACATGAAGTGCCAAAGCTTCCAGCCACGTGTGTAGACAATGGTTTCACCTCCAACAGCCAATCTCAATTCCATTCCCCAGCCAAAATGCTGCTGATCAAGTCACTACACAAGAGATGGGCTAGTCTAGAACTTTAAATGTGCCAAACGAGGTTGAGGTGACAAAGTGATTTTGCGCCTTGTGAGTGGAGTATAACTAGTTATGTCCCAGATGACTGCACTGGGAGGGAATAAATAAGAGGCATTCTTAAACTGAACTCCTATTTTCATGCAGGAATGAGGAGTGATAGTTAAGAAATGAGCTAAGTTAGCAAATCTGTTTGTATACAGAGTGCAAAATTCACAATTGGCAAAAACAGCTGTAACTCCATGGAAATCAACACAATCACACCTGCTTAGGGCCAGAGTGAGTTTAGCCCAGATTGTCTTTCAAAGATTCCCCCCAAGGGCTCAGTGAGTTTTTAAACCCTTGTCATGGTTATTTTCATCATTTACAAGACTTCAGTCTAGATTCTTTTGATCAGCATTTTAATGTAGTCTACATTCAAAGGAGAGTCAAGAATTCTATACATTGAGACAAACGTGGTCTCACTAAATGTCCAGGATCCCTTTGTGGTAGTCTCCCCATGGGATCTTTTAATTAAAAGTAAGCTGGATGTTTTGTACAGAAAGTGATATTGATACAAAGAGAGTATGTTGTGTGTACCCACCTTCACAAACAGTGAGGTTATCTTCTCAGAGGTATTGTAGTAACGTGAAATGCTGTGAATCATTTTTATTGCATTTATGAGACCTGGAATAGCATCTACCATGGACACCTAAAAGGAAACACCATAGGTCTCTCAGTGAAATTCACCACTGCCTTGTACTTTGTATGATTTACAAATATGCAGAGAGAGTACAAAGTGTCACCTTTCTAATTTGACAGTCTCTTTTCTACTGTGCATTCCCTTTACTGCATTAGCTAACCTATCTGATAGCCGAACCACTGTGATTAATTTGTCTGATTATTTTGAGAAAAATCTTGCAATTCAGGCTCAGACAACAGAGATGCAAAATGGAATCTAGAAGGGACAAATAACTAGGGCCTTGTCTACACAATCTTCCACTGATTTAATTATGCAGTGTTGTTGTAGCCGTATTGACCCCACCATATTAGAGAGATAAGGTGGGTACAGTAATATCTTTTATTGGTCCAACTTCTGTTGGTGAGAGAGACAATCGTTCAAGCCTACACACAGCTCTTCTTGGCACAGTCAGGCACTTAGAAGCCTAAATCTCACTAACAGTAATTGGGATTTTTGTCCCCTTAGTGACTAAATCAGATAGGTGTTGCAATGCTGAGCACTGCAATGCCTCAATATCTTTACAAATTCGGGCCATGGTCTTTGACTAAGTAAGTTATAATGAGTAACAAATGAAAAAATAAACCTCCTCAGCCTAGCTTTGGCACAGCTCTGAACACACAAAATTTATTTTGAAATTAGTAAAAAAAGAGTCAGCATTGCATGTCCTTGGATGTCACAGAAACTGAGGCATTTGTCAGATCTGGCCTGGTATTCCCTAAAGAGGGAACACTCACTACCCAGTAACTTGTTTTTCAGTGACAGCAGACTATAAACCTGTTTGGGGAGCTTGGAACTAGCTGCAGAGATTCTGAGGATGCAACGTACTGTTACATGACTTTGAAACCGTCAGTGAAGCCTATGAAATGGAAATTTGCTTTCAGTTCCGCTGCTATATCTTTTCATTCAGGGAGGCAAAAGTTGTACTTACAGGGTCACTGTTGTATAGGGGGTCACAGCATTTTTCCAGAGTGTAGAGATACTTCACGTTGTCTTTGGCTTCATTAGCAGCATCAGTGATGCGAGTGTCCAGCTGTCGCCAGCTCTAAAAGTAAGAAGTAAAAACCAAAAATAATTATTTCAAGAAAAATTGAAATGTGAAAGATATTGTACCAGGTGAGGCTCTTGCCCTCTGTATCACATCAATAATTTCATTACAACCTGCAGCAACAGATAGGTAACTAAGCACAATAGAATGTAGTTAGTATTATAGTCTATTTTCCACTAGATGCCTATGTATATAATACCCATTAAAGCTAAATTAATTGATCCAGAGAAGAACAGGATTCCCCCTATGCGTAGATATGGCTACATCTACAAAGCACACCACTTTCAGCGTCATGAAGGATACATGCAGCTACACGCTGCAGTGGAAAGCAGGCTGCGCCCACACTGCAGTGTGTAGCTACATGTGTCAGGGAAAGGCTCTAGCAGTGGGGGAAGGAGCAAAGAAAGACTTCAGCAGCATCCTAGTTTTGGAGCCTTCCTCCACTGCCAGAGAAGACTCTGGGCGGCTGGGAAAGACTCCTGCAGCAGGAAGCTGGCAGAACCTTTCCCCACCTCTTTCCTGCTGCAGGGAAAGGCTCCTGCAGTGGGACATTACACTGCTAAACATAGAAGTGTAGATGGGGAGGTGCTGCTTGGACATGCAGAGAGCCACATAGGGTATATATCACCTAAGCAATGCCTCACGGTCTATACTGATATTTACATCCATGCCAGGGGTGCTACTTGTGTACATACTCTACACACCACTGAATAGAGTGTGCAGCATAGAGGTACCTTATCACTTTGGTGGAGTTCCCAGTTCAGCATCTAACTTGTCTTCACTTCATAGTCTGTTACACCTCACCCAGACAGTTGACATAATAATGTTCGAACAGCAAGTGGCATTGCCAGGGCACATTTTATACACTGTGTTCTATGTATGTATCATGTGATGCCATGAGATAATGAATCTGCATCACTCTCACCAAGACAGGTGAAGTTCTAAAGGCAAAATGATTTTTTTTTAAATTGGGGAACACTTAGTTAACGTTCCCCTCAAGCCTAGTGGTAAATCCACCCAGATCCCTCTGCAATGCTTGGGAGCCTTGAATTCCAAGAACTTGCAGAAGCTGCTGCTGCTTACAGGTTATGGGCCTGTGGAAGAAACAAAGCACAAGAGAGGGAAGTGATGACCAGCATATGGTAGGGAAAACTACTTTATCCTTTCCCTCATTCAGAAAATGCCAGATGCTAGGGAGCTGGCTGGTGGCAGACTATCAATTTCATATATGATTTCAACACCTGAAGTGGCTACTGGAGCAGCACTTAGATCAACTGCTACCAACACAGGGAAGTAGTGAATGGAAAAAAAAACCTCTTACTGCAAGTTGCAAGTTGGAGAGCAGCATGTGGGTGGGAAGGATAGACACTGGGAGTGAATGTGGTGGAGTTATCAGAAGAGGCAGATTAAGGTTTCCTGGTGCCCTGGGCCAGAGAAAGTGGGGAGGCCTTCCCCAGGCCTTGGGCCTGCGGTCCCACCCCCATCCTGCCCCTTCCTGCCCCTTTCCCTATGGCCCTGCCCCGTTCCATTCTCGGTCTCACCCCATTCCACCCCCTCACTGCGGCCCCGCAACCCCTTTGCTCCTTTCTGTCCCCTCTACTGCAGCCCCAAGACCAGAGAAGCTCTGTCCCCACCCCGCAGCCCTGGGGCCAAAGTGTGGAGTGAGAGCTCCCCCAGCCCTGAAGCTGCGGCAGCGAGCAAGAGCTCCTCCAGTGCCAGGGAGGCAGCCAGAGTCCGGGTGCTGGAGCTTCCCCCACCACCCTGTACTTCTGCAGGGGACCAGGGTCGGGGTGCAGTGTTTTTTCCCCACCCTGCCCACCTGGCATTTCTGTCAGGGACTGGGGTCAGGACGCGGGGGCTTCCCCCTCCCCACTCTGGCTGGTGCTTCCTGAGATTTCTGCTGGGGATGGGGCACCCATTTTTCCAGGGCCCCCCATTTGGCCAGGGCCACTGGGCACAGGGCCCATCAGCTCACTGGATAATCCACCACTGGCTATCAGGAACTGGGCTGAGAGGAAGCAAAGTGACACATGATAAAATGGATGTTTTGGATAGGTGGTGAAAGGAAGAGCATCTGGGGAGAGTGACACTTGAGGAGGCTCTCCTGCTTGAAATTCGTGTTTGGGGGGGGTCCATGACTATTAAGCCAATTCCTCTACCTGATAGATTTCTGAAGCCATTAGCTATGTGCATCTTATTTAGATAAACAGAAATGCCATCAAGTGGAATGTAAGGAATTGTTTTGCTTGGCCACAAATATGGGGACTATCAATTTTATTTTCTTCAACTACCTGCTGTTCATTCTAATCTGTTTTATGTCATAATCAACTTTTCACTGAAAAGCTTTTACTATTAAATACTGATTTGTGATATGCTCTGTAGATGCAGGCCAGTGCTTTATCACCTAATAATAAATATTAAGTCAAATCCCAGTCTTTTCCTCAGTCCCAGTTTAGTGTGTTGAACTTCAAAAAAATATAAGGGGCAATAAAAAGAGTATATAACATCAGGATTTTGTCCATTAAATAAACTGTATATCCTGGGAAACTAATGCTGTATGTAACCTATTTTCAGTCTTTAGTTCTGTTTTAAGTTAACAGAAACCTTCAGAAGTCTGGATTTAGCAGCAGCAAGTACTCCCAGCACCGCTTTCACATCTGGGCTCTTCAGTTGGTCCAAAAGGTAGTTGAATTTAGACAATCGTTTCTTCCAGTGATCCAGTTCTGCTCGTGGCCCCAGGTCATCAGCTTCTTTCCTCAGCTGATCATTTTCAGCAAGGACCTTGAATCACACAGCAATATATCAGTGACTGATATGAAAGTGCTGCTATTTATCTAAATGGATGGTAGCGATATGAAGTCTCCTATTATTACTGACATCCACCTCCTGTTTGCAATGTTGTTATACACCCAGTTTTCTATGGTGGTCCCAGGATATTAGCGAGATAAGGTGGGTGAGGTAATATCTGTTATCAGACCAACTTCTGTTGGTGAAAGAGCTGACAAAGAGCTCTCTGTGTAGCGCAAGCGCTTGTCTCTTTCAACAACAGAAGTTGGTCCGATAAAAGATATTACCTCAAGCACATTGCCTCTCAATTAACTTCCTGTGACAAGTTAGGAGCTAGGCTTCCCCCCCCACCATCCTTCTTAAAAAGCCAAACTGACTCGATTTTGCTTAAAACTGTAAATTTGAGTAGAAAATGGCCATTTCTTCAAAAAGCCAGTGTAAAAAATCAAATTAACATATTAAGACTTGGATAGCTAGTAAAAGTGTAACCTTAAGTCTACCTGAGGTCAAGCATTTACCTTAACACACTGAGATCATTATTCACTTTGTTTCATCACTGATTATGACAAAGCTTCTAAAAAGACGATAATATTCTGATAAATCAAAGAGAAGGGTTTAATAACCAAGTCCATTTGGCACAGGATAGGTGAGGGAAGGAAGCTAATAACATTTCTGCTCCTTTACATCCTATGACTACGTTGTGCTTTCTCCTCTATAGTCTTCATTGCAACTGCAGTACATCAAACTCCCAAAATTAAGTGATGCTATTAACAATTTTAAATTGTTAACTTACGTAAGTTAATGCTTTTTAGTATTAACTCCCCACAGCCTATAATTGAGTCCCAAGAACAGCACCCTTAAACCTCTCTAATCTACCTAGATTTTTTACATCACTCACCACAGTGGTATTTGAGTACCCTAGGCTAAAACCTGCTTGCTGTACTAAGTATACAATAGTGACAGCTTTAATAAGCCTATTTTCCTTTTAGCAATGCGTGGTTGCAGTACAAAAATGAGATTTTACAATCTTTTGGCAAAAGGAAAATACCCTGAAACGTTGCCAGCTGTCTTTACTGTGCACCTACATCAAGATCCTTGCATTTCCTTCATGGCTTTTTTTTTTTTAAATTAAAGTCACCAGAAGTCAATGCTGGTTTCTTTGTGATTTTGTATTTCATCATTTAGGAGGTCTGAGATGCAAGAATTAATTTCTAATTAAGGAAATCAGTAAGATTTAACATAAGACAAGTTTTATTTCTCATACTAAAAAAATTGCAATCTGCATATATGTCCATTACAGAGCCCTGTTTTCAATGGACTTATATAATTTAACCCTAGATAATATACTTTGATCTACAACACAGAAATTCACAGTTTGGGAATCATTTTTTTTTAAATCAATTTGGTAGTTTGACTTGGTGCTTGTCTACACGAATACTTAGTTTGCAGCAAGCTGGGATGTAAATCTTCCCCATACTATTATGCGATGCTCTAAGTGTCTGGTGTGGCAGCAGGTTCATTACAAAGTTTCCTAGGGCATTTTTAATCTATCCAGCTTTGAAACAGGAGTAGGCCAGTGTGTACTATGGAAATTTTAGTGTGCAGCAGCAGGATCCCCCCACCCCCATAAACCGGTGCATAGAAGGCTGGAATACGGAAGACTTATACCACAGCTTGATGCAAACTAAGCATTCATGTAGATACAAGCCCTTATCCAAGGACACAGAATATAGTAATTAATACTCAGCAGAATATAGCTTTTAAAAATACGATACTACCAAAGTATAACAATACGAAATAATCAACATGTAGTTCATAAAGGATTCACTCATTATGTTTGTGCCAAAAACAGGTACAATAGATGTATATGTATCAGAGCACTGTTTTGGAGTGGAGAAGCCGAACAAGTGCTGTGCTTTACAAATAAGATCAAGCCCTTAGTGACAGCAAGGAAGCTTACTTCTGAGCATCATGGCTAGCATATACTGTATGCATTGATTTACCAGTTACAGATGGGTTGGAGCTCTGAATAGCATACTGATTAGAGAATTAAGTGCATATGTGGCCACATTCGTAAATACTACTTCTTTCTACCAGTTCTGGGCTTAATGCCACTTGTGTAAACAGGACTAATCCAAGTTTCACTGACATTCATGTCAGAACAGTTGGCAATGTTTCAGATCTGTGCAGCGCATCACCTGTTCAATTTGTTTGATCCATACTTTCATGCAGGCCTCTATTCTTTCTAGAGCTTCTGTGCTGTTAGCAACAGCCAGATAGTCTGAAGGTCCCTTTAGAGTTTTCAAGTCATATGTGTCACACTTTTTCAGATTCACCTAAAAGAGGAAGAATTAAAAATTCAATAAAGACAGTGAGGACAGATACCTCGGGAGTTACCATTTCATTTGAAAAATTATTGCTTTGCCCTCATGAAGAGAGGCCTGCTTTACATGCCCACAGTTACTCTGAAGTTACAACACTGGCCCTCCCTCAACAGCCCAGCCTAAACTCCCTGTGGTGATGTGCAGGCATCAGCAGCCCAGAACCCCCATGGTCCCAGATTCTAGCCCTGCAAGTTCTTACACTGCAGTACATGATGTTGCCTTTCGGCCTGCAGTTTAGAAAAAGCCGTTGAAAGGAATTCTGGGATGGCCAGCAATGCAAAAAGCACCAGGCCACTTTCTGCAACAACAGCAATGTTAGGTTCATTTTATAGCATACATGCTGACAATCTTACCTTTTCCATCAGACTCTGCTGAGCTCCTGACAAGACACTAACAAATCCCTCAAGGGAACCAAGGAAGTCCTGCCGAATATTAGCTGCTTGCTGAGGACCACCAATCTCACCCCAACCTTGGTTCATAGTCTTGATGACTGGAATGAAGATTTCTGACAGCAAATGGTGCACGCTTTTTAGTAAGCCGCCCTGAGCAGTATCCAGCATATTGAAATTCACTTCCTGAAAGAAGGGATATGATGCATATCAAACTGAAAATAAAGTTGATTTAGATATATGTATGTGACTATATAGGCTAGTCACATTATAGGTGCTTGGAGAATAAGAACTTCAACTCCTGTTTTTTAGCAAAGGTTGCAAGAATCCTAGTCCTGAACAGATTGGCCCTCTTGGGATTGTGGCTCAGTTGAACTGGCTAGCAATGAACATTTCCCTGTTCCAGTTTGTTTACGTGGGGGGAGGCAACTCCTGTCCTCAAAGAAGGGTGAACCAAACATCTTGATGAGGTGGCCCCAAACTTTTTTGGAGGCATTCATCCAGTATTCCACAAAGACCTAGGCAGAGCCAGAGAGGTCACCATTGGTACACCTGGACTCATTTATTTCCATATTAAACCAAAATAGGTTTCGAGGTCTCAGAATACAATATATACACTGAATTTGCCTCTGACAAGGAGTTTGGAGGAAAATGTTCAGACTCCTGGCATGAAAATTTCAAAGGAAAACTTGTTCCCTTCAGTTGACATTTGACATTGATCTCAACTCAAGTAGTATTTTAATTGGGGTAAATTTACAGTGTCCTCGGCATGGTACGTGGTCATTTTAACCACAATTTCTATACTTAGTTAAACACTTGAGTAAAATAAGTGTGCAGCATATCACCACCTAACGCAGGGTCAGGTAGATTAAAGCAAGCAGTCCATAGGGGACTAACCACAAATACACTGCTGTTTATACAGGGAAATCCCAGAACCAACAACAAAATTAATATTTGCTATGTCAATTTCAGTGATGGAACATACGAAAAGTATCTTGAGAGATCCTAAATCTATCAGATTTTAACATCATAACCAATGCTTTTAATTACTCCTAAATGCAGGTAGCCCATCATATGCTCATCACTCAACTCAATTAAGAGTGAGATTTAAATTTTTTAAACTACCTGAACTAGGGTTACCATATTTGAACAATCAAAAAAGAGGACACTCCACGGGGGAGGTATTTGCTCCTGCCGGGAAAAGCACCAATGGAAGCTGCCAGAGCCGCAGAGAGGGGCTTGCAGGTGCCAGCAGTGTACAGAGAGCCCTCCATCCCCGTCCTCCCCATGACCCAACCATAAGAGCCAGAGGGACCTGCTGGGGGGGGCGAGGTGGGGAGTCCTGGCGGTGCTTACCTGGGGCTCCTCCTAGGGTCAGGTCGGGTTGCAGGGGAGCAAGCCCCACCCCCGCAGCTCTGATTGGGCAGGAGGGAGCCGGTGCAGCACGCGGAGACCCCCTGCGCCTCTGTGCCTAGGGGCTGCCCACACTGCAGGCTCCTGCCGGCGGGCGGGCACCGAGAGCTGCTCCAGGAAGCGCCGCCAGCCCTGGGACTTTGGTGAGTGTGGTGAGGTGAGTGGTCCCCAATATCGGGGCAAAGGGCATCCCGACCAATGTTTCAAAATCCCGGACGTTTTAGATATTTAAAAATTCCTCCCGCATGGCGATTTAAGAACTAAAAAGCCGGACATGTCTGGGAAAATACGGACATATGGTAACCTTACCTAAACCCATCTTCCAAAGCACCTAAGTGACTTAGGAGTGTAAATCCTATTTCAAGTTAATGGAACTTAGGTGTTTTTGATTAATTTATATAGATTCATCTTTTCTTTACCAAATGAAGCTAATGAATGTTTTTCAAAGGGTAACCCAAAGTAAAGCTTTTACAGTGAACTAGCCTGGAGAAGAGCAAGGCAAGGTTGACTGTGACAAGGCCTTATGCAGAGCTCCCTGGGTTACCACCATCTAGGAATTCAAAACTAGCAAACATCTGACTATGACCCCTAGATTAGGAATTATATGGCGAAATGGCAGACATATGCCCCTACTTAAGGATGGAAGCCAAAGCCCTGACCACCTCTCCTGGTGTTATACTTCCATTCTGAAAGATTCCATACCTTTGCTAGTTTATATACCAAATACACACTCAGTGACTGCTTCATCTATAACTGGAATACAGCAACATCTTTGGGGCTGTGTCTATTGTGTATCAGAGTTAAGGCTTTTAGCCCATAGAACTACAGAGTCAAGGATTGAGATACCAAAGCCAAATATTTGATAAAATTTGCCTCTCCTTGCCTATTAGCATCACTTCCATATTTTCCAAAGCAAACTTCAACCATCCTGTATCATCCTACATGCATCCAATGAAGTGGGTATTCACTCACGAAAGCTCATGCTCCAATACGTCTGTTAGTCTATAAGGTGCCACAGGACTCTTTACCACTTCATCCTGTATCAGTCACCTTGTTATTTCCTGGTTCATTGGAAGAGATTCCAAGAGGCGTTGTTCGGTGACATCAAAAATATTAACAGCATGGGTTGTAATAAAACCGCTGATATTATTGGCAATGATGCGTTTGGGGTACCTTCAGTCAATGCAGAAACTACAGTTAGTTTGCCTCTGAAGTTTTATGAAAATCTAGTTACCAATTTTGTAGTGATGTCCCTGCATCTTTGTCAGTGAGTTTCTAGCTCTGTCTCAATGATTTATGCTTTGCAGCTCACTCTTAAGAGTAAAACATACTGCATGTCTAGTACTACGTAAGCATATCGGGATACATTAAGAAATTCTTTACCATACACCATACTCTTTTGCTCTATTTTTGATTGTGGCTACTTTCTTGCATGCATTATTAAATAGATAAGAAAAAACTTTAAAGGGTTAAGCACTACATGCAACTCAAGGGATTGCATTAATACAGGATCTTTCAAGATGGACTAAAAATATTTATGCTGAAAGGATTACAAGGAAATATATTTAACTTAACAGTAAAACACTATATTATAAATCATTAAAAGCAAAAAAATTAAAATGTGTAATGACATATCAGATCTCAATTCAGTATATCCTCAAAAATGACAGATCAGTGCTTTATGCTACGTACAAATATTTACATGTTTTAAAATACTTCAGTATAGGATCTCTGGTTGACAAGCACTTTTAATAGTTTACTAGTTACTCAGGAGCCTCAGGACATGCAAGTGGGAATTGACACAGTATAGATTGAGCATAATAGCATTGAAGAACAAGGACGGAGAGACAGTAATCGACAGAGCAGGGATGGAGGAGGTCTGCAAGGACTTCTATACAGAACTGTTCAAATCAAGAATCGACATCCCTCTCCCAACACTCCAAGAGTCAGAAGAACGCGTCCCCCCAGTAATCGTCAACGAAGTCCGAAGCGCACTATACCAGATGAAGAAGGGAAAAGCTCCAGGCAAAGATGGAATAATGTCAGAAATTATTTCTGCAGGAGGCGAAAAGCTTTGGAAGGCCCTCATTTTAAGATTTAGTCGATATCTTGAAGAAGGAAAAATACCATCAAGCTGGAAGGAGTCGAATACCACCTTGCTGCACAAGAAGGGCGATTGAGAAAATCTTAAGAACTACTGCCCTACATGCCTGCTCTCTCACATCTACAAGCTCTTTACAAAGGTGATAACGAACCGACTCTCGCAGAGAGTCTGGATGAACAGCCGCCGAGAGAGCAGGCAGGGTTTTGAAGAAATTTCAGCATGATTGACCATATATTTACCCGTAGCCAGCTCCTAGAAAGAGCGAGGGAATACAAACTCCCGCTGTGCATTGCTTTCATCGACTATGAAAAGGCCTTCGATAGCATCGAGTTTAATGCAATGTTAAAGGGGCTCGCAGAGCAGGGCATTAACACGCAGTATATCAGTTTGTTGAAAGAAGCGAATACTGGATGTACAACAAACATTACTCTCCTCAAAACTCCCCTCCGCATCCCAATCAAGAAAGGCGTAAAGCAAGGAGATCCGTTTTCACCGAAACTATTCGCCTCTAAATGAACAAGATCAATTGGAGGAGTGGTGTCAACATAAATGGAGAACGATTATCCCATCTCAGATTTGCGAATGACATCATACTAATTGCCGAAAGTACCAACCAACTGCAGTGCATGCTACGAAGACTCGACAAGAAAAAGAAGTCAGGTTGGCCTGAAAATGAACTGCTGCAAAACGAAATACATGCGATCAGATGTCTTACGAAAAGCCCGAATAATGGTAACAGGAGAAGAAATCGAAGAAGTGGAACAGTACATATATTTGGGCCAAGAAGTTAATATGTGCCAAGACCTGAACGGAGAACTCTCGCGAAGGATTCGGGCAGGATGGTATGCATTTAATTCCATCAAGGACATCCTCAAAGGAAAAATTGACAAGACCGCACATACAAATATCTTCAATTCAACAGTGCTGCAGGCCATGCTGTATGGCAGTGAAACGTGGGCACTGATGAAGAGAGAAGAACAGCAGCTGTCGGTAGCTGAAAGGGCAATGGAACGAGCTATGTTGGGAATTTCCCTTCTGGATAGCATCCCAAATGAAATGATCAGAGAACGCAGCAGTGTGAAAGATATTGTCGTGGAAAGCAGACATAACAAGATGCAATGGGCGGGCCACACAGCACGGCTCATGGACAATAGGTGGACTGCAACCATTGCTGAGTGGTACCCGCGAGAACAGAAAAAAACACCCTGTCAGCCTCCAAGAAGATGGGAAGATGACATTGTAAATGTTTCGGATGAACACGGAGAAGAAAGGCAAGAGTGCGAGAAGAATGGTGGACGTGTTGTGATCGGCGCAGTCTTAACGACAGCTGAAGACTGATCAATCCAGGTGATCCAGGTGACTAGTTACTTTAATAGTTTTCTGCAACATCACCAACTCTGTTCCCCATTTAGATTCTCACACACTGGAATGCTAACATAATCTCTGGTATCAGAGACCCAAGCTATCAAGAGTCTTCATGTTTAGATATTGTGGCAGAGGTCCGATCTTGTCCCCGTGGGTCCCGCGCGTCCAGGTGGTTTATGCGAGCCTCAGAGGCTCACTGTGACCCTCCAGGTAGCCCTTCTCTCTCTAGGGCCAGTGTTACAGTCTACTGAGCCCTTTTCATCATAAGCCAGCAAGGAGGTTTGTGAAAGAACTCCCACGGGTTTATTCCCAAGCAGTTTAGCCTCCTGTCCTGAGAGGGGCCTGTCTTCTCCTCCCAGGAAGTGTTTCTGTAGTGTTGGGTTGCGGGGCACCTGGGCCTGCCCTCTACTCCAGGTTCCAGCCCAGGGACCCTAATGGCAGCAGCTGTTGGCAGCCGACCTTTCATTGCCAGAGTTGCTACATTTCCCTAGGCCACTTCCCCACAGCTCTCCCGCTTCTCTCTCTTAACATCTTCTTCACCCTTACCTTAATGCTCCCTTTCCAGTGGCTTGAGGGTGTCTTCATTATCCAGCCCTTCAGCCGCACTTCCTTTCCTCTGGCTCCGTTCGGCCTGACCAGAGTGAGCCCTTTTATAGTATCAGAGGGGCCTTAATTAGAGTCAGGTATTTGCATTAGCTTAACAGCCTCACCTGACTCTTTGCAGGTTAATTGGAGTCATGTGTCCACCCTAGCCCGGAGCAGCCCATGCTCTGTTCAGTCAGGGAACAGAAAACTGCTTATCCAGTGGCCGGTATATCTGCCTTCTACTACTCTGCTGTACCCAACTGGCCTGGGTCTATCACAACATGCATTCCTAATTGTCGAAGGATCACGAGATGAACTGGGTCCATTTTGGTCACCTCAGATTATGCCAGAGTTAAATATTTAATCAGGTAACCTTTTATATTTGAGTACATATATTTTGATTTTCATTGTGTTCTTTGTGCAAAACTTTTGATTTGATCATACAGACAAGCATGAGATAATTTTCACTGCAAATCCGCAAGACTAATGTGTGGAACTGCTGGTTGTAAAAACAAAATGTGACACCTACATAAAGTTCAAGCTTCAGCATCACAGTGCCACTGTTTGGCACAGTCTTTGGTGTAGTCAATAAATCATCACTGGAAATGCCGCTGTTTGTTTTCTTAGACCCTGACACAAATTTTCCCTTTTTGCTCCCCACTTTTCAAATCTTATGTTCACTAACAATGTGCTTGAAGTTGGTGCCACTGAGTGCTACAAGCACAATTGTTTGTGACAGACAAACTATGCCACATTTCCTTAGTTACACTCTTCCTTCAGTGGAAAACACAACAATATTCCCTTTTTGGAGCTCTACTCAGTTAACTGTACCAAGAGGTCTCAAATTACAAGCTGCTATGATGCACCATAGAAACTGAATTGAATTTAACTCTCTTATACTAACATCCAGCATTAACCTTTATCTTACCCGATGGATATTCTCTGCAGTGATGGTTTTGGAAGGACTAGATTTAATGAAGAATACGCATACACCGGTTAGAGCAACATCTATTCCCTCTGTCACAAACACTTTAGGTTTCTTGCTTCTTGCTGAGTGAGGACTGGGTCTTGTGCCTGGTAGGCCAAAATGTCCTATAGTTTATATGAAAAAAAAATAGAGTTAGCAATAGCTATGGTAAGATATTCCTTCTAGAAGAAGGAAAGCACTAGCTCAACTTTTTCATACCTAGTATAGGAGATGCTCCTAAACTGAACTGGGAACAAAAGTTTGTGAAGGGGAGACTGGGGTCTACACCTGGTTTTAAAAAAAAAAAACAATGTTGTGTAAACTTTCACTAAAAATGGGAACAAAATATTTGAAGTTTTAACATGGAAAAATGCCTCAAATTCAGCATGAAAATTTTCATTTGGATACAGTTTTTGAAAAGTTAGTTTTGGTTTTCAGGGGGCAGACAGATGGGGATGGACACACACGTTTTCCTCTGGTGAAGCGCACCACAAAGTAAAGACGAAAACAGAGGGTGAAAGGAAACCAAACATATAGCTTTCCCACCATCCCAAAGAAAAACAGGTCAAAATTGTTTGGTTCAAAACAAATATTTTGGTTTTGAAATGAGCAAAAAGGTGAAATATGGATATTTGTTATCTTTAAAAAATATTTTTCTTTGAAGTGAGAAAGAACTGTGGCCAGCTTTATTAAGTTATACTGTTATGTTTTAAGGTGTGAGGGACAATACCGCGACTAGGAAGAGGAAAGCAAAGCTACCAAGTGCTGAGAAACTCAGTTCTGCCAATAGTATCCATTAGGGACATCTATATGTCCAACTATCCAGTAGTAGCAGTAGTAGAGATTGAGTCTAATTTGTTAGTCTCTAAGGTGTCACAAGTACTCCTTTTCTTTTCTCATTTGTTTATTTCTTATGCACGTGAATAGTTACTAAGTAATAAGTAATATTGCTTGTACTGGGCAAGGTTACCTCAGATTAAGGGATACAATATTGTGCCAGCAAAAGGCTAAAAAGAAGTTTGCAGAAAATTTTTAAAGGTAATTAAGTCAGAGTTAAGAACAATGAGAGATGGCCAGTGAGACCACCAAGGTGGCACAGCAATGAGTCAGAGTTAAGCAGAATACAGGGCAGTTAAGTTACCTTTCTTTGGGGTAAAGACCTGCACCGTATGGTTACCCTTTACAAGCAGTGAATGTGAGGAATTGTTTGAAAGATATCCCAATAAGATGGTGATTTGTTAATAATGACAATAATGAAAGAGTGTTAATAATGAGCTAGAGCTTAAACAAGCATCTGAATAATACGATCACACTTCCATCCTGAAGTTTGGCCAAGATCATAAAGCAACAACTTTGTGTTTATTAATGGAAACTAGAAGTACTGCTAGAAAGTGATTGGGGTGGGAGAGGAAAAACTATTACATTTTTATAGTTTAACTTTAGGTTATAAATTAACTTCATCTACCCCTTTTCCCAGTTCATTTGCAAAGTAAATGTCAAAAACCTAAGGGCCTCATTACAATACAAATTAAACCATACAGTTAGGTTAGTAGTTATTTTTTTGCCCTCAAGATACTCAAAGCAAAACTTTTATTGTGCCTTGTCACTCAAGAACTTAATGATCCTTTTTCAGCAACATACCAACATCAGGTCAATAAGCCTGGGAAAAAGGAGGTCATTCATTCAATATGCATGGGTAATTTCTCTAGTCTTCAGACGGTGTAATGTGATCATATTTGTGAGCCACAAGAAAGAAAAAATAATTACTAAAGGTCAGTAAAGTTTTTATCTACTTGAGTAGATAAAAAAATAATTTGTGAAGACACACATGTGTATAAATATATTTGTGCATATGTCAAAGCCAAATGGTATACAGTTGCTTTCAGGCTACACTGAAAGTAGTTAATTTTACCTAATTATAATAGTGCCTCAAGACATGTTTAAGACAAAAAAGAGAACCTGATCTTTTAACCTTTCTCCCACTCCCTGAGTTGATTTGCAAGACTGAGATTTTTCTTTCTATCTTCACTTAGTTTTTAATAGATACTTCCAAGGCTCCCAGTTTCTAGGGATTTAGGCTTTTAAAGAACAAATGGTATCTGAGTTTCTCCTCATTTTCTATTAGTACTAAGTTTTAATGACATTCACAATGCATTCAGAAATAATTTTGTTAATTTGCATCATTAATTGCTTGCCTAATAGACTTTACAGCAAGAGAGAGAGCAGTACTTTAACATTCCCTCTACATTTTGATTAATGGACTTTTTTGTAAGCTGTATTTTGAGCAGAGGGAAAAGTTGACTATTATTGCATGACATGATGGTGCAAGACTGAGTACGCACAACATTCTGTTATTCAAGATATTACTGATTAAAAATTTCATGCTCCTTACCTCATACATTTCCTGCCAAAAATCAGACTGGTGAACTATAAGAATTTCTGGAGGTAGATTACAGATTTTAAAACAGGAACTATTTCTTCTGATATAAAAGGTGTAATCTTTCCCACAGTTTTTGCTATAGGCAGTGGCCTGGTAAGAAGCCCAATATGACTCCCCTGTAGTAGCCAGGAGAGTAAAGCAAGCTGCTGGGCTTCTTACCAGGATGTAGCCACCAAATAGCATAGGGTATGCCATTGGGTTCCCTTCCTCTTTTTTGGTATTGCTCTTTGCTAGTAACTGTCACAGATTTTGAAGCTGCCCTATAATATTCTCCTTTATTCTCTCATTACCCATCAGATGTTTTCACTTCCCTCTTTGCCATTTGTTAGCTCCTCCCTCTTTTCATCAACCTAGTTCCATCCCTCAGTACCTCACCTCTATATTCAGTCAATCCATTCCTCTCCTCTACAACATCCACCCTACTTCAAAATTTAATCTTCTAGCTCCATGTGTAAGTTACACCAGGTGTAACTCTGTCAGTCACTGGCACAGGGGTGTAAGGCAACCTGACTGAGGTTCAGAGTGACTTATGTCACTTTAAGCTGGTGCATTCAGGAGAATCACTCTTCTAAATTATTTCCATCCCTCCTGCAAATGCTTCACTTTTGAACGTAATTCAGTTTATCTACTCTGTTTAAGGTTACACAGACACCATATGACAGAGCATGATCAGGGTTAGTTTACTGAATATGTGCAATAAATTCTGTGAATGCCAAGGATGTAAGTGGAGAGAAATTAGAAGCATGTGACTGAACAAGATTTCAGGTACCTTGATCCTCACTTTATTTAAATTGGAAAATAGCTATGTTTACATATCACCTAGCACAACTTGGGATGCAGCATGTTATAGTAAAGCAAATAATACTACTACAAGTTACTTAACCAGTTTCAGGTGTCTCCACATCTTGATAGTAGAACATGATATGACGAAATCCTTCAATGGCCAAGAACTTATTGATGCGCTCAATCTGTTAAAAGGTTAGGTTAGATCATTTACATACTTTTCCTAGTTATTTACTAGATAGCTTACCAGCATTCACAAAACCAAGCCTTAAGTACATGCATTTTAGCATCGTTGTTAAATATGAAAGTTAAGCCATCATGTAAGGCCCAATTCTGCCGCTATTATTGAAGTTGAGTTGCTTCTACCCCTGCCAATAAATCTACTTAATTTAATGGGGTTACTCAAATTGGTAATTACTGTGTAACATAAGGAAAAGTGGTAGGATCAGGCCCTTCTTTACTTCAGCCATTTACTGTATATTGTGATCATAGTTACAAAAGTTGAGTTCACTGTACATGGCTTCAATTAAGGCAAAAATGTACAGAGAGCTCTTACTCTGTTTCTCCACCACCAGTTTCAAAGGGTGAACTACACTGACTGGCTAAAAATTAGCAAAATGTAGCTGCTGTTACGAAGCAGCATGGCATGAGAAGTCTGTATTCCAACAGCTTTTTGGATGCAGCCATGTTCAAGCCTCAAGGGAATTTCACAGCTATGTTCAGATTTAAGACTACCAAGAATGCCCTACTCCTCTAGCTTCCTTGAGCTACATCTTTGGGATGTTCAGCCTTAGGTAACTGTCCCATAGACCCTTTAGGGCTGTATAAAAGGTAATCAGCAGCTTATTCACCCAGACATTAACTGGCAGTCAGGGGACTCAGAGTACAGAACCTATGTTTAATATTCTTTTATAGTGGTTGTACTGGACATGTAGGGGGTATTTCTTAGCACATTCACAAGCAGCCCCTAAAGGGTGTGGCTCCTCTTAGACAGACGACAGCTTATGTTGAAAGTGTCCTTTTTTGCCACTGAAGTGTGAGTGCAGGTGATATCACCAGGATTACAGATCACTGACAATGGGTCACTGAGAATCTCCCACAGAGCAAGTACTTCAATTTTGCGAGATCCTAAAGAAGCTCCCTCTACTAATCAGCATCACATTCATAAGTCTGGGTTTAACCCCAGTTTGATCTTCCATTCTGTTGAGGCCCAAATGTGAACATGGGAAATGAAGGGCTCCACTAAACATGGAAGGGGATTTTACTTCTTTCCAACCTCTCTTGTAAACTTTGCAAATTCTCAGTTATGTATTTTAAACTTAGTATTCTGTAGCCTCAAAAGCTGGAAGTGCAATATAGCTGAAACTGAGTGCAAGATGAGGGAAAAGTAATTAGAGGAGTCTGGTGATCCAGAGGCACGTACAAGCTAACAGATAGCTGCTATAAAAGTTACAATAGTAACTCTGAAGCCAGAAAATGTGCTACAGACTCTGTAAAGGTAAAATTCAGCACACCTGGTTACCCTCAAGAATAGCATCTTCCACTTCAGCTTTGTCCAGGTCCACGCAGGAAGCAACAATATCCAATATATAATCATGCCTGCCATCCAGCTGAGCTCTTTTGGCCTCCTTCTCCTCCTTGAGCTTTTGCTGTAAGAAAACATTGACCGTTGGGAGAAAATTTAGAACTGCTCAAGTGATCTGTACAACTTAATTTGCTCACTTTTGAAGTTACATCTCCTTCTTTTGGGGTTTACTTATGGCTGACCTACTTTTAGGCCACAACCTATACTTATGAAAAGTTATGAAATTTAAGTTTTACAGCTAATTTATGTGGTTCAACCATCTGATTTAGCCTACAACTTTATTAACTAAGCATATTATATAGCATCATGTATTCCTATCAGAGGCCTTCTCTGGAAGAAATTGCATGAGGTACCATCCATATCAGGCTACATAAATCTAGCACAATCCTCAGCTCCTTAGGCCACTAGTCCCTGCTTTCCAGGCTATTTACATATGCTGTTTAAGTCAGGACATGATTCCAACATATCCTATTTGTTATTCATGTAGGATTGCTAAGGGTTTGTGCCGTAAAAGGACAAAGAAGCTCACTGAGGTGGTTGGGATTTCACACATTATCTCTTTAATATAAGGATATGTAATACAAGCAATAAGCCTGAAGATACACAAGTGTTTACAAACAGTTAGCTACTGCTATTAGATTGTTTTTTTAAATACTATACCTCAGCTTCTAATTAAATTGAATCCCATATGCAACACATCTCATTTGGTTAGAGACAAAATAACCTTCTGGAATAGTTGCTGGTATTATTGTGCTTGCAGATCACAAGAATTAATATTATTTCATTTTCAATAGAAATTTAGAATTATATTTTGTTGGTGGTAAATCCAAACTTAATTTCCCCAGTGATAATGGAGAATCTAGTAATTCTAGAGTATGACCGCAAGTAATATAGCCAGAAGCTGTAGCAGATCCAATAGGCCTTGCATAATTGAAATTATTCCCTTATGTAAATATGCTTCCTAATTATTGCAGGATCTTATGGAAGAATTTGTAAAAATTTCTTTTAGTCCTAGAGACATTTGTTTAGAATGCTTGAATGTGTGGGGAGAGAATTTTTTTCTGTTAACTTATAAAATAGGTGACTGGGTTTTCATTAAGTTGATATGGTTGAAGAAGGCAATGGTAGTAAAATATTAGTTTTGTGCATATTAAGCACAATCTTTTATCATATCTGCAACTCATTTGCTCCCTGGAGACTACAAAAGGATAAAACAAATGACAATGTGCTATACACTGTATGGGCTTTACTCTGTGAGGTGGATAATCCTTAAATTGTCTTAAAAAGAGAACTATATTCAACTATAAAATAGCATCTCACATTTGTCAGCATTACCAGACAGTGCTCATTTGTCCTTTTAAAAAAAATTGTCATATGACTTGAGCTCAATGTTCATTTATCCATGAAGCTGGTTAGCAAACTAATAGAGGGTGAAGTTCCTCCCTGTGATGGGGTCTGTTGCAATTTCTCTGCCTCCATCCCTGCTGGAGACCGTGGCACCCGACACCCCCTGCCTAGGAAAAACCCACTCAACCCAGGGTACCCACAAGAATTAGTTCTCTAATGGCCAGGCAGAAACAGTAACCAATCAGGAGTTGCCAGGCAAGTTAAGAATGCTGGCCTGCTTCAAGCCAGGATGAGTGTGGGTGGAGCTGGGACAAGAGAGAAACTCCTCAGTCTAATCCAGAAACGTGGGGCCAGGTCAGGGCCTTTGTTTCCAGTGCTGTGAACAAGCAACTACATTTTTGTTGATGAGTTTAAAGTTGTAGACAACCAAATTGTATTTTTGTTTGTTCATTAACCACTTAAAAACCGAGACCACGCTCCCTGCCAGAGTTCTTCAGCTCCAGGCATGCTGCCACAACTTGGTAGTAGAAATGGCATCAGCTTCTCCCCTTTTCCAGGAAGGGGGTCATGGAAGATCCCTTACAACTCCTGGTTCAGGAACTGCAGACCCAGGTGGAGAACCAGCGGCTGCTCCTGGAAGAACAGGAGGCCTCGTGAGCCACGCAGCAGCAACAGAGTGCTCCTCAAGATACTTCTGCTGCAGCAGCAATGACAGCAACAACAGTTCCAGGAGGCCATGCTTCAGTAGGTCGCCAGCTGCTCCCCATCTGAAGCAACACCACCAGGGCTGGATATAAACCTCTCCAAATTAAAGCTCACTGACGATCCTGAGCCCTATCTCATGGTGTTTGAGCAATTAGCCCCAGTAGCTCGGTGGGTGAAGACTACCTAGGCCATGCAAATAGATAATTTTCTGTCTGGGGATGCTGCTTACCAGGCCTTGATCACAACACCACCAATGACTATGACATCCTGAAAGCTGCTATACTCAACCAACTGGGGGCATCCCTGGAGATGTACCACTCGCTTCAGCCAGAATACTGTTCTTCAGAGACTAGAGACTCAGTATTGCTGGATTGATATTCAGAGGTCTTGCAGCCTTTGTTTGGACCTGGGTACACAGACAGAATCTTCGACTCACTGGCAACTGCCATCCAACTCAGAGGAATTTGAGAGCAGGCTAGCTGGGCAAGGATGATGGACATAAGCCTAGAGGGCCACAGGCCTAATCACATGAGGAGTCAGCTTTGGTTATCAGGAAGGAACTAGAGAAGTCCCGGAATAAGGAGCACTCATTTACTAAACCCCCTGGAGGCTCTCCGATACACTGCCCCATGAGCTGCCTGAAGAGGAGCATGCAGAATGATGACCAGCAGGAGGCAAATGAGGGTCCTCTATCTGGACAGTCATCTGTTTTCAGTGAGGGAAACCTGGGCATCTTAGCTGTTTGTGCCCTCTCATGGACTGCAATTACATGGTGTCTCTTAAACCAAACAGAGTAGAATTGTAACTCAAGTATGCCTTGGGGCAGTGTCGAGGCTAATAGACTTAGGATGCTCCCAAACCTTAGTGTGGGAAACCCTACTGGACCCAGAGAAACTACAGGAGGATGACTGGTATTCATTACCTCCTCAAGCACCTGTACAGCATATACAATGCCTTCCTGTTGCTTGCTGCTAGGTAACAAAATGCTAGTGAATACACTGTTCTTGACAGTTATGTTATTCTTATGGTTAATCTGTTTTCTTATGTGCTATTTAGAGTTGATGATACAGACATTCCTGAAGGCTAGTAAAACATTAACAAAGTGTTTACATTTAAATGCTGTTGGCACACAAAACTACAGTTAATATAAACCTAATCAGCTTGAGTAGTTCTCAAAAAAGAGGAATCTCTCTCATCATTACACTTTAAAGCTCCTGAATTTCCCACTGAATTCCTAGGTTGCAACACTTCATAAAACTACTTGCAAACTCAGCCACAGAGTTACTGACTTTTATTAACTCAGCCTGTATACTTAATTTAATTAATATGCATGTTATACACCTACTCAACTCATAGTCAAAAAATTACAAAAGGTTGATCGGCAAAGTTTCTGAGTGCCTATTTTCCTACAGGTCAGTACTTTCCTGTAGGAAATCTGTTGAGCAGTGTATGAAATAGTCAAACAAATATTGGAAATAAGACCTCAAGTAATCCTATGTGTAACTCCTTTCTATTCAATAAAGTTATACCAGTTCTCAACTGGACTAATTGTTTTCTGACATGGCTTTAAAATGGTTATCCAGAGTCTATTTCTCTTTACAAAGTTTTGTAATTTAAAAGACAACATAAAGACAACAGGATCAACTAATGCACAAGATAATTTTATCATCTGATGCAAAAATCACCACAACCATCAAATATACCTTCCAGCTACTGGCTGGAGTCCGGTTGATAGGGAGCCTTAATTGTGGATTTCTTTAACTTAAGGTTTTAAAATGAAAAGAAATCTAAACTAACTTTTAAATTCTTGTTTTGGAGTAATTACACCCTAGCTGTATTGTATTGTGCCTTAATTATGCTGCTGGCTGGGTCTATGTGTGGTATATGCATCCGCAGCCCCTAATGGGTGTGAGACCTCCCAGCAGGGAAAACCCCTGACTCAGGAAGTAACCTTGAGAGAAAGGCCCAGAGAGGAAAAGTAAAAGTGTTCAGAGTCAGCAGCAGGAGGGGAGCTGCCTCTGTTCCCTGTTCTAGTAATAAATACATTGTCTGCTCTTACGGAGCTTGTGCCTGTGACATCATTACAGCGACTCTGCCTGGAGACCACAAAGTCACATGACAATATTTCATTCTAAATTACTGATATATACTTTAGTCTGAGCATTCCTTTTTTTAAAAGGTTAATACGTATGCTGACATTAAACGAGAATCCAGAGAAAGAGCTACCACGCTACATTTCTAGTGGTAGGAAGGCAAATATCTATTGTAGCATTGCCTTTCACATTTTAGGGTCTCATTCACCCATATGCCCAGGCTGCTTCATGCTGCTCTAGAGCAGTGCAAGGCAGTCATGGCATATTGGCCAGTTTAACTGGATTCACAGCTGCTAGCATTGCCAGATTTACACCCTTGCCAGATTTACACCATTACTGTATTTACATCTTTCCCCCCCTCTTATCTTCCCTATTGAGTAGATCTGGTACAACAGGTTTTTAAAAGTACAACTAGGACTAAGCATCTTTGCCAAAAATAAGTTTCATCTTCAAAGTAGGCTGCTGCATAAACTTTTAAAAAAAAATCGTGAAAAGTTCTCTTGAAAAATGGCTGCCATCAGTTGTTCGCAATTGGGGTAAGGCCACAACAGCCCTTTGCAAAGATGGCTGCTATCTCCCATTGCTCTCCATGGGAGCAAAACCAACCAGCCATCACCAAAGATGGCATCCTCCATGCTTTCATATCAACACTTAGCAATAAATGAATGGAGACGGTGGCCATCTTTTCTTATGACAGTCAGGGGCCTGCATCCCAGTGAAACAGTGAGTTATGGTGGCAATTTTGAAATGACGATTCTGAGTTTCTCTAAAAACTGTTCTTTAGTTGAAGAATAATCTTTCAATTACAAGTAACAAGGAAACAAACATTTATGTATCATGGTCACTTTATTCATTCTGAGGTTTCACTTCTGTACCTGCTTCTGTGTAGAAAGACAATGCCCGTGCTTACATCACTGAGGACTAAGAAAGGTCTGATACTTTCAACAGAACACTGCCTGATTGGTTACAGAACTTGGAAGCTATACACATAACGAAACAGACGCATGTAGTCAATGAGGCAAGAGTCAAAATAACATCAAAGAAAGATTCTCCACTGCTTTGTTCATTAGTATACCCTGTTCAAGATCTGCACTGACTGAGGCAGGGTTCTGGTAAAAAAATATAGTAATGCCATCATTTCACTGAAGACTTATTGTCATGTATATGCATGAATAGCAGAGCTAATTTGCATGAACAGTACTTTTGAGTACTCCACTTTAAAGAATATTCAGGCTGCCAAGTATTTCATGTGCAGTTTGTTCTTTTTTCATTATTCATGAAATCCTAATTTTTACGGGGAAATAGCCCTCTCCAGATACTGATGCCACGTTAAAATTGGAATTCCCAATTAAATGTAAAGACATTCTCCTCCCACACCTTAGGTTGATTCAGTTGGTATTAGTAATTTCCATCTAATGGAGCACACAATTTGTTCTTGTGATATCCAATTCTACACACAAAAGGACAAATCAAGCAGCATATACTTACAACTGCAACTAAACTGAATAATGTATGTTGGGCTTTGATAGAGAGATAGATGCACGATCTAATGTTATAGTAATAGCCCTAGTAATGTTATAGTAATATTCATTAAGCACACACTATCAATATAACATTTTATTGCATATATATTTCTAGCAGTTACATTGCCGGACTTGGTTTGTCTTTTTATAATCCTATTCACTTATGCTAAGCACCCCGAAGGACTTTGCAAAGCTGACTTCAGCTTTGGCATTAGAAAGTAAGAAACATGGTCAAAGGCAAAATACATTTAATGTTCTGCCTCAGTACAAGCTGGGAAGGTACCTTCATGGATCAGTACCTAGAATTTTGGTATCCAAAACAAAGATAAGGAAGGGACAGAAGAACAAGTTAAGGAACTGGTACAAACTGATGAGTTTAATTTTAGTGATGTATAATGCGTTTTGTAACTTGTAAAGTCATCCTATAAACACTCCTAGATGAAATGTGTAACTTTGGCAGCACACCTTCTGTGTAAGATGAATGTAACAATGCTACACAAGACAGCTTCCTGGAAACTGCTGTCATATTAAATCTTTTTTCCTGTACTATACTATTATTGACTTTTACAATAAACCTGGCTGATATTGGTTATGTGGTCTCTCAAGTAGATTTTGTAACAAACCAAAGTGTGGTCAAGCAATTGACCATGAAATTTATCAACAAGGTAGTCTCCACCAAAACGTCTTTTATAGTACAAATCAATTCCAAAGCTTTCAAGTATACGAATGTGTCACATAAGCCAATTTTTATATACCCAGCCTGTCTGCTGTAACAAGGCCCATGATTTAAGAAAATACCAGGTGGGCTATATTTTCTGCTCATCCTCTTGGATTAAGGATTTAATTTTTGTGCACTATTTAAAAATCACTAAGTATCTAAATGCTGACTGTTTTTTTAAAATGAGTCCAGATCAGCAGTTAAGTTCAGCTCAGCTTCATGTACAAATCAATTAAAGACAACAGGAAACAGTACAGTTTGATCCCCTATGCTGCTTTTCATTTTCAATTTCAGTAGAATTAGCGTACGTCATCTTTTCACTGAAAAATTTCTTTAGCCAAAAAGTTTGGATTCATAGACACTGTCATTTTAAAACCACAGAGTATGTTATGTTGTGAAAACATATCGGAAAATTAGTTTAATACAGCATAGCAACAGTATCACTTTTTCACATAAAGGCTATCTGATGCAAATTTCAACTATTTGATTTGATTCTGCTAAATAAGGAAAGCTATATCCTCAGACTTCATACATGGAAATAAAGAGGTACATTAGTCTTTTACTTTCATATGCCAGCTCCACAATAGCCCACCTAATTTTAAAAAGATTTGAGGACAGTACAAAGAGACAGCATTGATCATTTCTGCTCCACTAGACCTTTGGAAATTCCAATGAGTAAAAATATCCATTGAACAATGCAAGCTACTATGAGCACAAACAACTTACCCTCTGCTGTATCTATAGGTAAGAGTTCAATTCCACATCTGTGTCCTTATCTTCAAGGCATACAATGGTCTCTGGAATATCCTGGGCCCGGATCACCTGAAGCTCTGAGATTAAGACTAGCTAATAAATCCCCTCCTTATTCACAGTGAGCTGTCCATAGCACAGGAAAAGCTCATCTGTGCTGGATGGAGGCTTCTCAGGGGCCAGTCCAAGGCAATGGAATGAACTCCCAAAGAATCTAAGCAACACTTCAATCACCACTTTTTTCAACACTTAGACCTTGTTTTCAGTAACTAACAGGACAGACAAGATAAATAAACTGTTCTGATAGAACATAAGAACGGCCATACTGGGTCAGACCAGTGGTCCATCTAGCCCAGTATAATGTTTTCCAATAGTGGTCAATACCAGGTGCTTCAGAGGGAATGAACAGAACAGGCAATCATCGAGTGATCCATCCCTTGCCACTCACTCCCAGCTTCTGGCAGTCAGAGACTAGGGACACCCAGAACATGGGGTTGCGTCTCTGACTATATTGGCTATTAGCAATTGATGGACCTATCCTCCATGAACTTATCTAATTCTTATTTGAACCCCATTATAGTTTTGGCCTTCACAAAATCTCCTGGCAACAAGGTCCACAGGTTGATTGTGCATTGTGTGAAGTACTTCCTTTTGTTTTATGATGCCTATTCGTTTCATTTGGTAAACCCTGGTTCTTCTGTTATGAAAAGGAGTAAATAACACTTCCTTATTCACTTTCTCCACACCATTTATGATTTTATAGCTCTCTATCATATCTCCTCCCTCCCTTCCCCACCCTCGGCAGTCTCTTTTCCAATCTGAAAAGTCCCAGTCTTTTTAATCTCTCCTCATATGGAAGCTGTTGCATACCCCTAATCATTTTTGTTGACCTTCTCTGAACTTTTTCCAACTCTAATATATCTTTTTTCAGATCGGGTGACCAGAAATTCACTCAGTATTCAAGGTGCGGGCATACCATGAATTTATATAGCATCATTATATTTTCTATCTTATTATCTATCCCTTTCCTAATGGTTCCTAACATTGGTCGCTTTTTTGACTACCGCTGCACATAGAGCGCATGTTTTCAGAGAGGTATCCACAAAAATTCCAACTTGTTTGTTAGTTTGTGTGTCTTTTGCTAGTTGCTCTTCAAATTCTTTTTGGCCTGCCTAAAAAAATTATAGTTTTACACTTGACTTGCCAGAGTTTATACTCTTTTCTATTTTTCTCAGTAGGATTTGACTTCCAATTTTTAAATGACCGCTTTTTGCTTTTAACTGCCTCTTTTATTCTGTTGTTTAGTCATTGTGGTATTGGGGTTTTTTGGTCCTCTTCCTGATTATTTTTTTATTTGGGGTATACATTTAAATTGAGCTTCTATTAAGGTATTTTTTTAAAATATGTCCATGTAGCTTGCATCCATTTCATCCTTGTGATTGTTCCTTTAACTAGCTTCCTCATTTTTGTGTAGTTCCGCTTTTTGAAGTTAAATGTTACTTTGGTGAGTTTCTTTGGTATTTTGCCCCCTACAAAGATGTTAAATGTAATTATGTTATGGTGGCTATTACTAAGAGGTCCACCTATATTCACTTCTTGGGCCAAATCCTGTGCGCCACTTAGGACTAAATCAAGAATTGCCTCTTCCCTTGTGGGTTCCAAGACTAGCTGCTCCAAGAAGCACTCGTTAATGATGTCTAGAAATTTTATCTCTGCATCCCGCATCCTGAGGTGATATGTAGCTATTCAGTATGGGGATAGTTAAAATCCCTCATTATTATTATTATTAGAGATTTTTATTTTTGTAACATCTCTAATCTCCCTGAGCATTTAACAATCATGGTCACCATCTTGGTCAGGTGGGCAGTAGTATATTATTACTGCTTTTATTATTCAAGCATGGAATTTCTATCCATAGAGATTCTATGGTACAGGTTGATTCATTCATTGATTCATTATATTTGACTCTGTGCTTGCTTTCACATGTAGTGCCACTCCCCCCGCAGCACAACCTATTCTGTCATTCCTATATATTTTGTACCTTGGTATTGCCATGTGCCATTGAATGTCATCATTCCATCAAGTTTCTGTGATATTTATTTTATCAATATCCTCATTTAATACCAAGCACTCAAGTTCACCCATCTTAGCATTTAGACTTCAAACATTTGTATACAAGCACTTTCGAATTTGCCAATATTTAGTTCTCTGCCTTCATGAGATGTAACTGAATGGGACTCTTTCATTTGACTGTTTAACTTCAGTTCCTACCTGTGTTTTGTCAACTTCTATCCTCTCATTACTAGGATATAAAGAATCCCCATTAATAAATCCTCCCCCAAGGGATGTCTCTGTCCAAACCATGTGCTCCTCCACATCTGTCAGCTTTCCCTTACCCCTTAGTTTCAAATTAAGTACCTAGCATCTAAATTTTGGGGCAAAATTTAACAGCAGCAAAAGGAATATTGCTGGGGCTGCCATAAGTCTGGAGTAACTAAACCAGTCTATTCTGGTTTTAAAAAGCTGTTACTTGATTTTTGATCTTAGTTTACAAGGCAGTACTGGAAGTCAAGCACTTAAACTTGAAATTATTTGATGTTTTAAACTCCTGTCATTTGTAAAGAGGGAACCACCCTAAGCTATAGGTATCTAATATTTGTTAAAAAAAAATACTAAGGATTCTTGCATCGCATCTATATCCTAGAATAAAGATGACAATTTACCAAGAAGATCCCTTCTTGAATGTGGCTGGAATTTCACTGAAGTCACAAGGGTAGCAAGAAAGTTTCCAATTCAGCTATTCACAACACAACTAAATTGTCTTCATTTAGCCACTATCTTTTTACCCAATTCTTGGCTTACAAGGAGGGTGCTAAAATCAGAGCAAATGAGCAAAAAGGTTTTTGCAGGTAG
This sequence comes from Lepidochelys olivacea, assembly GCF_965140295.1. Lineage (NCBI taxonomy): Eukaryota > Metazoa > Chordata > Testudines > Cheloniidae > Lepidochelys > Lepidochelys olivacea. Next base: position 138,985,476 of record NC_140412.1, on the reverse strand, counting down.
AACGTCATTGGATCTACATGGCTAAAGCAATGTTTCTCAAGTCCTTGGCTGCAATTGCAGGGTTTCTGCAATTTTGCCCCTACCTGGGCCACCATCTTTTACTCTCAATACAGGGATCCATTGATAAAACTTTGGATGCAAGAGCTGCTTAGCCTAAGTAGGGAATATATAAGGTAACAAAGGAAGCTCTCTTAGGTGACTCTTGGAGGTTCTAATCAAGAGCAAGTTCCCTTACCACGTCTCAAGCTTTGTGCTGATACTGTTGTCATCCCAAGCCTTTATATTCACCCAACTTTCTCCCCACTCTAGGGTCCCTTTGTGTCTTGGCTGTAGACCTTGACAGACTTCTTGTCCCCAAGACCCATTCAGTTGTTGCTTTCTCACTGGTCTCATACTGGAACCTCCCGTTTCAACCTCCTGTCTTATCCAGCAGCTTGTTTCCAGAAAAACTTTTCTAAAACAGTCCAGAACCAGGAATGTGCTCAACCCAGTCCAGCAATTAGAAGAGCCAGCCCATCCTGTAACAGTGGACACGCAATCACGATTTGCCATTGTTCAAAACAAAGTAGTCTTTTTATATCCATATGACTGTGGACAACCCTTGGAAGGTAAGAGCCCAGGAAAGAGGGAAAAAGATAGCTGCTTTTGTGAAGTGTAATGAATTTCTTACAGCTCATTCCCAACTACCAGGAAAAAAGTATTCCTGCCTCTTTCAACTGTACTCAGGTATCCAAATCCTCTCATTCTAGCACAGTGACAACCTTAACATAGTAGTGTAAACAACAGTGCTCACTAATGAGCGTGATGTGCACCCCTGTCACATTGCAATATAAATACCACCAACAAAACCATTTCCTGCCAGGTATGGAGGCATGCTGCCTGTGTAGTATCTTACTGATGAGCAGACCATGTCAGCGTAAACCCTTTCTTATGAAGAGAAACTGTGTACAGAAATGGGTAACAAAACTTCCTACTGCTCTGTGTAGCTGCAGCCTGGGACTGCCCTGTCCTGGGCTGCTTTGTTTCTACTGCAGGAAGAAGTGACCCAGAAACCTTAATGTTGCGTCTGGAGTGTACAGTCAATTTGCCATCTCTACACTTCCTGAAGGACGTCCTCTGCGGCACAGCGTGCACATCAATCCATTATCAGATGTTTTGTTTTTCTGTGGCAACATTTGACCATTGTGCTGCTTTGCCTGAACTGCCCATGGTTTCACCTCTGAAGCATCATATCTGTTTTCTCCAAATTTCAGATGCATGCACAATTCTATTTTCAATTTAAAGTTTTTAGTGCCATTGAACTAGAATTTGTGAATAATCCTACCCTGTTAAAGGCTGTAGCCTAATCTGGGATGGGCATGTTGAGGCTGGTCCTACTGTTTGAAGAGATATTCCATGAGGTACTGAGTTTTCACTGTCCTTTATCCTATTGATTTCTATTCCTGCTGTGCCACTTTGGTCAAGTTACTTCACTTCTGGGTCTCAAGTTCTTGATCTGTAAAAAGGGGAAAGTTTCTTCAAGCCCTTTCAGATCTATGCATGAGAGGTATTATTGAAGACCCAAGTGTAGTTTAACCAATTCCATCTGTGCTGCACTCTGCCAGGCAAGACAATTCTCCACTGCATACATGGAAGAGTGGATTTACCACTGGACTGCCTCCTCATGGCTGGATATGGCATAACAGCTTTCCCCGTACGGTGTCCCTTGCCAACAGCTGCTCTGGTCCTCCCGTGGTCCACCTCTTCCCATGACTCAGCCAAGTCACAATTTAAGTCCACCCATCCTTGGGTATTTAAGTCCATAACTGACGGACCACTATGAATTCAAAAACAGTCTCATCTGGGAAATCTTCAGCAGGACTCCACCCTTCCACTCAGGGCTGGTCTTCACACAGCGACTCCTTTCCTGGGCCCAGTCATCTCATCCGCTAGGAGGCGCATCCAAGCAGCAAGCAGTCAGACTCTTGGCTGAAACCAGGCTTCCCTCACTGAGAGATAAGCGAAGCTCTGATCTCTTTCCTGGTCAGCCCCAAACTGAGCTGAGTCTGCTTTTATCTCCCCTCTCCACTCCTCACATCTGCTACAGGTGTAGCTATGCGGGGCCAAGTCGGTCTCCAGTCCCTCATTAACCTCATCCTTGCCAGTGTGGGGCCTGTGTGTCCCCTCACAGGGAGACCATGACCTGAGTTTGCTACTGTCAAAAGTATGTCAACACAGGTTTAGTTTCAAGATTTGACTGTTGAACCCTGACCCACCCATGGGTTGTCCACTCACGGCTGCCCACCCATGAGCAAATGAGTAACTGCCAGATCCACTTAGTAGGAAGAAGGATTGGAAGCTGCTTCCCAACTTCAACAGCTCTTTCTCAAATATAGAGAACATACACATAAGCTCTCCCTGACAGGAGAAATTTACACAAGTCATTTGGACAAGGTATTATCTTCTATTTGTATTTTTCCCTGTGGTATTGAATCAGTCGCAACAAATGTATGAGTAGAGAATGAGCCACATTTATATTCAGGTAGTCTATGAAGGGGCATACCCTCACACAGGCAGACAGGAGACAAACAAGCTCCCCTGGGCCTGTTCAACACCAACAAGGTACACCTGCAAAGCTTGATCTGCCTGGTGAGGGGGAAGTTAAAGGGGAAAACCTGCCATAGGAAGGGGCGGTGAACAGGAAGAGGGCTGCTCCACCTCACACAGCCATGGCAGGTTCACCAAGAGGGAGACATTAACAAGCCTCACCACTCCCAAAACTTCAAGACCCAGTCTCAGAGCAGTATGCCCTATGAGGAGGGGCTGGAGGTAGACCCCATTTTAGACTAAGCCCATAGGGCTGACCTAAGATGACAGCCTGAGATCCAGCTCACCCCTTTCTTCTCTTTATTCTCCTACAGAGTCCCTCTCCCATAAGGGAAGAAAGAGGGGAAAGGACTTTTCTTTTGTTTGCTCTAAGAACCCACTTAGGCATCTGCCAGGGAGTGGAGAGGAAGACAGTATAAGGACCTGAAATGGGGTCTGGAGGGGACTTGAGGAGACTCCTGCCCTCCATGTAGTCCCAAAGGCTACCCAAGGGTATAATTTTTGTAGACCTTTTATATCCACTCAAAAGTGTATACTAACATTTTATACCTCCAGACAAAGCTCTAAAGCTTGCTTCAGCTGAAATCTGTATATGATTCCCTTCTGAATGACTCAATGTTGCCTACAGGAGGTATTCCCTCTTTGACGGCCAAAAATACAACAGGAGAAAAGTATATATCTTCTTTTAGGTTCAGGTCCCTAACTAGAAAGGAAAAGCTAATTGTATTAGGAATCTATGGTGTCTGCTTAGAGAAACAAAAAATAGAGCCTTTGCCAATTTCAGGTACAGAGGTGAAGTACTTCTAATGAAAACTCAACAACTCCTCTACCTCTACCAACACTGGCAATTGTCCAAGCATAACGTAAAGTCAAGTCTTTAATGTGTCCTGTCTGTGTTTCTAACAATTGTACTACATTTTGAGATTTAAGACGTTTTACATAAAACCTAGTTTACATTCATTTCCTATTTAATCTCCATACATCAATTATTATTAGCATTATCACGAGCTTCTATGTGGAGCCTTTCAGCACAAACAAGCCTAGACTTGACAAACCAAACATTTGAGTTGGATTATTTCACCATGACAGCAAATGGAGCTCTTACTGACAGATTTGTTTGAGAATCCAATAGCAATCAATCCTGCTATGCAGCTTTCTTTCTGAGTTCTTGCAAACAATACAATCAAAGGTAGAGCAAATGTTCATGATGGCAATGTAAGCAACTCAGTTTTTATCTGCTTTTAAAACACTCTTCATTTAAACCACCCCTAGAATAGGGAGGATAATCATCCTCTCACTTAGGCCACTGTAACATTTGCCAAAGGTGTCATTTAGTGGGTGCTTTTCATTATGAAAGCTCTCTTCGCGTCCTACTTACCAGCAGGAGAACCAGTTTTAACTGTGTTTGTAATTATGTTTCCATGTGTGCATAAGGCAGTAGAACAGAAAACTACACTGTAATGGAGGTGTCCCATTGTAGAAAAGAGATCCACAAATCACTGCTGATAATGCACAACTACTAAAAAACTGAAGAGCCTACTACATTTTTTGTTGTTGCTTGTCAAGGTTTTTTTTTACTAATGTAGACTAATGACTAACCTGATTTCTGGTACACAACCCTTCCCAGTGGAAGTCAGTCAATTTCAGCTCTTGCAGAAAATAATCCCCTATTGGACAAGCTGGCACGTCAAGAGTATTTAAAATTGTGTTCAGAAAAATGAATTACTTGTGCATACCTGACCCTCCGTCCACAGACAAGAAAAGAAGAGTTACCACAACACACACAAAGCATTAGGTAGAGACGAACAGTACACCATCATCATACCGTCACCAGGTTTATTTGAAAGTCCTTGAGCTCACAGCAACCAAGATGATAAAAAGCATGGAACAGACAACTAGTCAATATCTAAAGTAAAGCATAATAAATACAACAGCTGCCACAGAAGTAGAGTGGAAATGGTGAGTAAATGGTTCCAGACACAGCTATTCAGGAAAGGTATCCACATGTATCAAGCCAGAGTTTGTGTTAAGGGAAGGCAAAGGATCCAAGAAGAGAGCAGGATGCCCCAAACCCTATCAGTGATATGAATCAGGGATCAATAGCCACAACTAAAGTGCAAAACAGTTTATTTTATGACAAGTCTACACCAGTAGTTGCAATTTGAATATACTACAGGCAAGGCATACATGCTAACCATAGTGGAGCTAAGGCACAATCACACCTGAATGCTTGCTTGTGCAGACCAGTACCATATCCAAACTCTATCTGACAGACACTAGACAGTCCAGAGGGACCTAGAGTTATATGTAATTTATCACAGGAGTCCACAATATTGACAGTAGCAATTATGCACTCAGCAACCCAGACATTTCAACATTAAGCAGCCTGAACACCACCAATGGGGACTTGGATTGCCAGGCGCATCTCATCCCATGAGCCAAAGCACAGATCTACCAGGGCCCAGCGCTGAGCAGTTTCTCCTGTCAGGGGCTTGAAGTGCAACCAAACTCCTCATTGTTTTTGTGGATACAGACTAACACAGCTACCCCTCTGTTACTTGAAGTTCAAGTACTTCAGTATTAACCTCATACCCCCCTCCCATCTTGCCATTTTCAGGCAAAATTATTTTAATTGTCATGAAACCTTGTTCCAGCATCAATTCTCTTTTCTTGCTTAAAGGATCATCAGAAGTTTTCCTGCAACTTTAAACAGCCTCACTTTTTACAGTATAATGGGACCACCATTTGAGAAGGTCCTGTTTCACAAGAAGAGCAAATTACTTAAGCACACATAAGAGATATTTGAATTGGACTTATACATATTTTGCTATACTAGTAAATATATTGAGGGCATCTCTTCATGGTGAGTTAGTGCATGGCAAAGCGGAGTGTTAATCTATACCACACTAGGCATTTCATGAAAGGGTACTATGGAACTTGTAGTGAGCTGTAGAGCAGTCCACCAGAGCGTTAGCAAAACTGCATAAGAATGAACTTTAAAAATAAAGCATTTTTCACTGAAATGATTTCAAATTACCCTTTACATTTAGTTTCTTACCTGAAAATCATCTTCTTCAGAAGATAATGACAACCTGAAAATATTGTACCTGGACAAGAAGTCAAAACTTTTTAGTTTAGCAAGATCCTTTCTATGGAAGAAAACATGTGGTTCATGTGTTGTAAAAATTCACTTCCAAACGAAAAGTCTCAAAGCAGTTTGTGTGTTGTACATTCGGTGTTTTGTGCTGGGCTCTCGGAGAACTCCTTTAATATACTTTTGAATATGAAACCTGCACTAAGTAGCCTTTCTGACCACCTATAATCACATCAAGCTAATCCAAAAACTGTGCGTTAAAGTAACTTCTCTTCTAACGCACTTTGAATTAAAGGATCTTTAAGTATTTAATATAATTGACTGAATTTATTCTTCAACATCCAAGTTTAACCAAGTCATATTGCCATTTTACATGTTGATGCCAAAGTAAGGTAAAGTGACTTCTCTAATGTCGCAACAAGTCAGTTCTAGTCCCAAATGCATCCTATTAATCCTAAACTTTAAAAAAAAAAAAAAGATTTAAATCTTGGGCCATTTAAATCTTGCATCCAAATCACACAAACAGAAAAACCAGACCAACTACTCACTGTTCTTAACAAATTATTTGCAATTGTTCCTTCCTTAGATTTTTTTTTAATTTGTCGGACAAATCTTCAAGTTATTGCATTATGAGATTTTTTTTATGTTAGTATGAACTTTGTCCACACTTCAGTCTTCCTTACCTTTAAAACTCTGGTGACACTTTGTTTCCAAAGTTGTTTTCTTCCAGGCCTAAACATTGCATTAAATCAATGTAGGATACTATAAGCATCAAGAGGTGTCAGTTTTCAATCCACATGCCTTATAGATTTGCTTGAGCTGCTACATTCCTCATCCAATAGTCTTCTTTACTAACAGGCCTCTGAGAGAGCCAGCAGCTGTCAAAGTTTAGATTTGTTTCCTGAAGCAAGAACTGAGGTGTGCTTTTACTAATTACAGGCCACGCTGAACTGATTCAGAAATCATAGCCACTAACCACCATAATTTACTGTCTTTGGAGCATGCGCCATGGAAATACAGCTAACAGCCAACCTCTCTGTTGTTAAGGTAATATTGTTTATGTACAACACTGCTTGGTTTAGAAATAATCATGCTCAATGGCCAACATAACCATTTGTACAAGTCATTTTAAACACGCCTTATCTTGATTTCTGTTTACTCCTATTAATGAAGGCCTCAAGGGAACAGAAATCTTTGCCTCTTTGTCAGCTATGACTCTTTGAGTGATACAGAAACTCAGAAAAGAAGCCTCTTGCACAAATCTTTAATCAAGACCTTGGTCTTTGGTCTACTGAAAAAGTACTATTAGGCATTTTTGTGCCTGTTTTCTGCCAGCCCTACGCTACTCTTTCCTCTTAGTTCTGCTCAGTTACACACTGAAATGGTTGTTGAATGTTTAGCTTTTCCTCTTCAAATATTTTCAGGAGTTAGTTTTCAGAAGTAGCAGATCTTTAAGGCCTCCCAAAAAAAAAAAATCAAGAATAAAGCCAAGTAACTTATACAGCTATTTAGGAACTTTTGTTCAGTGTGATAAGTACTTAAGTGCTTAACAAAATACTCAAAGTGAGAATTGTTAGGTATATTGTAATATGATGCTTAAGAAACACTGTTCATTTCCCTCTCCATCTCTCCCACCAAATGTAATGGAAATCTAGATTAGCTTTACAAACCCCAAAAAGAAAGGTTCGACAAGTTCATACAAGAAATGTGATGGCAGTTAAGAGAGTTGTGCTTTCCTCTGCATCTTTTCATGGTCTTTCTCTTTGCCTACAAAGCACCCGACGTGTGAGCACGCGAACACTTCACTTTGAATTGTTTCAGAGTAGCAGCTGTGTTAGTCTCTAAGATGCCACAAGTACTCCTTTTCTTTTTATGGATACAGACTAACAAATTTATTTGAGCATAAGCTTTTGTGAGCTACAGCTCATGAAGTCATCGGATACATCCAGTGAAATGAGCTGTAGCTCACGAAAGCTTATGCTCAAATAAATTTGTTAGTCTCTAAGGTGCCACAAGTACTCCTTTACTTTGAATTGTGTATCAGTTCACAGGTATTTCAGAGCCCCTACAGAATATCTAATACGCAAGATGCACTTTTTCAAGTAAAACCACTACCGGTATATTTTCTTGTATAGAAGCACATATCCGTCTATGGTCCAGCAAGGGCACCAACTCTAGGCTCCAGGCTCCTCAGATGTCACCTCTCTTGGGCAGAGACACACATTTCCCCCCATCCTGACTGAGATATTTCTAAGCTGCACAGCTTCCTGCCTACACTGTGAATTACCCAGCAAAGGACCGACTGCGTAAGCAGGCCTGCTTCACTTCTCTTCTCAGAGATGGTAAACAGTGTAATTACAACAGTTCAGTTACCATGCAGGCTGCCCTTTGTAAGCAAACTCATTTATTCTTAAGGTGGAAGCATTGGAGAGAAAACATATTAAAGCCAATCAAAGAGCCTACACACATGCTAATCACAGAGATCACCTCCTGATGCCAACAAGGGCACTGGCTGGTGATTAGTCCTTGAAATTCCACACAGAGTGTCTCCTGTGGTCACAAGTCCATCACAGCTGCAGAACAAGCCCCCTTAGCCTTATAGCAGCTCAGTAGGCCAAAGTCCTGCCAACCCTTCCCTAAGGATAAGCTTTTGTGAGCTACAGCTCACTTCAGCAGATGCATGCAGTGGAAAATACAGTGCGGAGATTTTATATACACAGAGAACATGAAACCATGAGTGTTACCATACACACTGTAACCAGAGTGATCAGGTCAGGTGAGCTATTACCAGCAGGAGAGGAAAAAAAACCTTTTGTAGTGATAAAGATGGGCCATTTCCAGCAGTTGACAAGAACGTGAGAGGAACAGTGGGGGTGGGGGGAATATGGGGAAATAGTTTTACTTTGTGTAATGACCCATCCACTCCCAGTCTTTATTCAAGCCTAATGTAATGGTGTCCAGTTTGCAAATTAATTCCAATTCAGCAGTCTCTCATTGGAATCTGTTTTTGAAGTTTTTTTATTGTAATATTGCGACTTTTAGGTCTGTAATTGAGTGACCGGAGAGATTGAAGTGTTCTCCAACTGGTTTTTGGACGTTATAATTCTTGACATCTGATTTGTGTCCATTTATTCTTTTACATAGGGACTGCCCGGTTTGACCAATGTACATGGCAGAGGGGCATTGCTGGCACATGATGGCATATATCACATTGGTAGATGTGCAAGTGTTTGTGAGTCTCTCTCTAGGGGGTGGTAGCTCTCTGGAAGCACTAAATCTGAGTCAACTTGCTGTATGGCTCCCAACTGTGCTTAGTTTCCGCAGGGTGTGGTCTAGTCTTCCTCCCCGATGGACACAAATATAATCCCTTACCAGTACATAAACATTTGCATTTTTAATACAATGAACTCCTAAAATACCTAAAATTAATTCCATAAAGTTGTCCAGAATATGCTCATGTATGTGACAGCAATTTGTTAGGCTATCCTGCATCAAAAACTCAAAAAACAAAAACTCACTCTGTGGCCCTACTGTTGTAACCCTTGCACAAAAGCACTTTTACCTCACTGAGTTATACATGATCACAGTATCATCTTCTTCACTATGTTATAAGGCTTTGTAATACTGACACCTGTTAAGTGTCCTTGCTCTCAACACGTTTAGAAGTTGTTAAACATTAAGGGCCAAATCATGTTTCCTTACTCAAGTGAGTAATACCATGGAAATTCATGGAACTGGTATATGGCCTCCGCAAAAGTCTTTGAACCCATGCCTACAGAAGTACAAAGTCAACATGAATCATTAACTTCAGGAAACACCTCATATAGCAGTATATGCCCCAAATCAGGGGTTCTCAAATTTCATTGCACCGTGACCCCCTCCTTTTGTAAACAAAAATTACTACACGACCCCAGGAGGGAGGACTGAAGTCTGAGCCTGCCAGAGCCGTGCCCTGCCATGGGAGGCCGAAGCCAAAGCCCAAGGGCTTCAGTCCCAGGCAGGGGGCCTGTAACGTGACCCCGATGCCCAGGGCTGAAGCCCTCAGGCTTCAGGTTTGGACCCTGCTGGTGGGGCTTGGGCTTTAGCCCCAGGCCCCAGCAAGTCTAAGCCAGCCCTAGCAACCCCATTAAAATGGGGTTGTGACCCACTTTGGGGTTCTGACCCACAGTTTGAGAACTGTTGCACCAAATGAACTCTTACAAAATTCTAAGTAAGTCAACAAACATTTGCAATCAGTGGAAATACTCTCATCAGTATATCCCACAGGCAACAAAGATTTAGCCACAGATCTATTAGCACACATACCTGCACCCATACATTATGTCTATATACAGTGGTAATACTCAGAGAAAATATGACCCAGACTAGCAAATTCTGAGGCAGGATTGCAGCTCTAGAGATTAAGTTTGAGACTCTTTAAGCCTGTTGATGGCATCTGGAGGACCAATTCCCAATAAATCAATGGACATTCAAATTCCTTATGAAGCTTTGAAAATTTCAGCTTCAAATGTCAGAAGCACACACACAGCTCTTCCTCAAAAAGATGTCATTTTCTTTTCCACCTATAGAAAAATATGCAACACTTTTCATAAATGTGCATTCTCCTCCTCCCAGTAGGGTCATACACTTTGTATACAGGCTATTTCATAAACTTATATTAAGCCTTTAACTTTTAATTGATCAGATTTAACTGATTGCACAATTCTCTTCAGTACAATCTAACCTTTCCAAAAAAGTCCTTTTGAATGGTATCTTCAAGCTCCTGTGCTTTTCCTTGTTTAAGTATTCGTAAAATCATTTAAATTCCAAGCATCCTTGTAGTTCCGTCTTAGGGGCCAAGACATCATTTTCCCTTCCAGCTAAATGTATCCAATTGATGGAAGACACCCAGGACAGAATCACCTTCAGATTCTCATAACCAGTATCACTTACTCATTTTCTGAACACTGGGAAAATCAGAGAGCAGTACTGTCTAAAGATTCCAGCCTAATGACAATACAGATAATTAAATTTCAAGAGTAAATTTTAGTCTGATTTGAAAGCAAAATAAGTCCGCCTTAAAGAATGAGCTCCACAGTTAATAGGCTAGCCTTGTGATTCAGACAGGTCATTTTCCAAACAAAAAAGGAGCTAAAGAAAGTGGACAAGAGCGAAGGCTCCCAATTTGTTAGCAGTTGAAAAGGGAAACCTGAAATGAATGAATGGATGCAGCACGTGCCGAGCTGTGTTATTCGTTTGCCTCTGAGGGGGTCAGGACCCATACTGCCAGAAAAGCATAGGGCATGAACTACCACAAAGGACCCACAGTAGCTGAAAAGCTCTTGAGAACAGCAAAACAGAGCCTGTTGGAGAGATATTGATTTTTAACTATAAACAGAAAAGTACACCCAACTTCACTATAGCAGACCTGGCATTTTGCCATAATCAAGTATCTTTTAGAGTCTGTTTTGTAACCAAGGTAACACTATCTCCATGGTTCTGGTTAACAGATTTAAGTGAAGGGAACTAATAACCCATTATTGCTTTTGAGAAAAATGTTTATTAACATGGAAAAAGCTTTAACTATAACATGGAGGTTGTACAATAAAGCATTTAAATCAGACAAAGCAAGATTACATGTTAATGCTAAATGGTGTCCTCCTGTTATGAGACAGTAGTTAATAAAGTACTTTAGTCTTCATTAGGGGCTAAAGATGGTGACTCACCAGCCACTACACTACCTTGTGGCTGAATGAGGTGATGAAGGGTTTTTCCTCTCCTCTGCCCCAATGACCAGCCATTGAAGTCCCCTTAGCCTTGTGGCTCTGTCCACATTTTACATTAATGTCACATTTTACTCCTCACCCCTTCCCAGGGAAGTCAGAATCCAGTCCACTAGCAGTCTGGCAGCCTTGTACCCAGTCTAAGCCAACTAGCCCGTATGACCCTTGTCTTGGGCCTTCACCAGACCTTTCCTTAGTGGCCTGTAGGGGAAAAAAGTCAATCTCTCTACTCTGTGTTCCAGCCCAGGGTCCCTGTAGCAGGTGATTAAGATCTGCCTCTTCAGTCCTACTGATTCTTCCCTCGACTTCTTCCTACTGTGGCCTCCTAGGTCTTCTTCCCCAGCCCTTTTCAGGCCTTGGAGGAAAGGAAACAAAAGCAAAGGCATGACAAGAATAGTCCAAACACATTCCTAGCCTGGCCTCTCGCCCTTCAGGAGACACTGTCCTCAGCGCTCTCATGCAGCATTCACAGGACTGCTCAAGTAGCTTCATCCTCTGAAATGCTACTTTGGGGAGCTAATGGGGAGAGGTCTGCCCACCTTCAAGGGCTGGGCCCTTCTGAACCAGACTACTCCCTTTTAAGGCTGCTTCTCCACAACTGTCATGTCTTGCAGGTGTGGTAGGGCAGGGCTGCCTGAACCCAAAGCTTTTTCCTGGTGCAAGGTTAGTACACCCCAACATGATGTTTTTTGAGGTGTTCATAATTTGGCATTTGCTTCAAAATCTTTTTATCATTATAGTGCAATTTCATCATTAGAGTTATATGGCTTTGTACTTACACACACAGCTACTATAGAGTAGTTGAGGATGGTAGTTGCATACAGATAGTTAATTAAGGGCCATAATGCAGATTTACAAGTCAAGAATTAAGGTTTCATCAACTTATGCGTATACCTATCTTAACATGGGACAAGGTGAATGGTTCAGGAAGTTATACGCCTGTGAACAGGGACTACAGAGCCTGTGAAAAAGGACTCTGCAATTTTGCAACATCAACTATTAGCAGGAACAATACAGGGACAGCAACCTTTAGTCCAGGAACTGATCCAACACCATTCAAGTGAGTAAAAGTTTTTCCAGGAGTTTCAAAAAATAGAATCATGCAATGATAGAATATCAGGGTTGGAAGGGACCTCAGGAGGTCATCTAGTCCAACCCCCTGCTCAAAGAAGGACCAATCCCCAACTAAATCATCCCAGCCAGGGCTTTGTCAAGCCTGACCGTAAAAACCTTGAAGGAAGGAGATTCCACCACCTCCCTAGGTAACCCATTCCAGTGCTTCACCACCCTCCTAGTAAAAACGTTTTTCCTAATGTCCAACCTAAACCTCCCCCACTGCAACTTGAGACCATTACTCCTTGTTCTGTCATCTGCTACCACTGAGAACAGTCCAGATCAGTGGTTCTCAAAGCCGGTCTGCCGCTTGTTCTAGCAGGCCAGACCAGTTTGTTTACCTGCCGTGTCCACAGGTTCGGCCGATCGCAGCTCCCACTGGCCGCAGTTCGCTGCTCCAGGCCAATGGGGGCTGCGGGAAGGGCGGCCAGTATGTCCCTTGGCCCGCGCCATTTCCCGCAGCCCCCATTAGCCTGGAGCGGTGATCCATGGCCAGTGGGAGCCGCGATCGGCCAAACCTGCGGATGCAGCGAGTAAACAAACCGGTCCGGCCCGTCAGGGACTTTCCCTGAACAAGCAGCGGACCGGCTTTGAGAACCACTAGTCTAGATCCATCCTTTTTGGAACCCCCTTTCAGGTAGTTGAAAGCAGCTATCAAATCCCCCCTCATTCTTCTCTTCTGCAGACTAAACAATCCTAGTTCCCTCAGCCTCTCCTCATAAGTCATGCGTTCCAGTCCCCTAATCATTTTTGTTGCCCTCCGCTGGATGCTTTCCAATTTTTCCACATCCTTCTTGTAGTGTGGGGCCCAAAACTGAACACAGTACTCCAGATGAGGCCTCATCAATGTCACATAGAGGGGAACGATCACATCCCTCGATCTGCTGGCAATGCGCCTACTTATACAGCCCAAAATGCTGTTAGCCTTCTTGGCAACAAGGGCACACTGTTGACTCATATCCACCTTCTTGTCCACTGTAACCCCTTGGTCCTTTTCTGCAGAACTGCTGCCGAGCCATTCGGTCCCTAGTCTGTAGCAGTGCATGGGATTCTACCATCTTAAGTGCAGGACTCTGCACTTGTCCTTGTTGAATCTCATCAGATTTCTTTTGGCCCAATCCTCCAATTTGTCTAGGTCCCTCTGTATCCTATTCCTACCCTCCAGCGTATCTACCACTCCTCCCAGTTTAGTGTCATCTGCAAACTTGCTGAGGGTGCAGTCCATGCCATCCTCCAGATCATTAATGAAGATATTGAACAAAACTGGCCCCAAGACCAACCTTGGGGCACTCCTCTTGATACCGGCTGCCAACTAAACATGGAGCCATTGATCATTAGCTGTTGAGCCCGACGATCTAGCCAGCTTTCTATCCACCTTATAGTCCATTCATCCAGCCCATACTTCTTTAACTTGCTGGCAAGAATACTGTGGGAGACCGTATCAAAAATTTTGCTAAAGTCAAGAAATAACACGTCCACTGCTTCCTCTCATCCACAAAGCCAGTTATCTCGTCACAGAGATAGCAGGATCATTGGTTACAGTACAGGCTGGAAGACTCAAGACGACGGTTTCCTTGCTCCACAGCAGACTTGTCTGCCCTGAGAAACATTACACTGAAGCCTCTTGTGAAAATTTGCAACTTAACCTCTGCTCATTAAGCCCTTTGCAGGATGGGGCTAATTAATATTTATATGGTGCAAAGGATTGTTTTGAGGCTTCATTTATTAATGCTCATAAGCAAATTGGAGATTCTCAGAGGAAAGTATCATAGAAGTTCAAAGTATTATACTTTGAAAAGAGTCAATCAAGGAAAAGAATTTTCTGCAGATTAATTTTTTTTTATATCTCCTACCCTACTCTTAGTACAACAATTTCTGCAGAAACTGTTTAAAATGTCATTTCCAGCAGATATTAAGAAACTACTCAGATATGGTTTGGCCATCAATATTCAAGTCTGAAGAGTTAGTGTTGGTGATTTTTATGAACAGAAAGTAGTATAAGCATTTAAAAAAAATCTTGTGGCAGGCCTCCTGAAAGACATGCTGTTTGCTTAAAAATATAGAGACATCATGAGTATTGAGATAATTCGGGGTCATGTTTTAAGCTGATCTCTGTCAGGAGAGCTAGAGATTTTTTTTAAAAGTCAATATTGATGTAACAATTAGGGCTTTATCGTGAGTCTCATGATAAAATTTCTCAAATTGGCAACATTTTCTCAATGTATCCTAATCAACACCAGGTAGCTGGAGGCAATACATTGAAACAAGAATAGCAAATGTGGCAAACAAACTAAAGAAAGACAAAATGAGGAATTACTGGGAAAAGTTACAACAAGGAAAGAAGGAGAGGGTAAGTGTGGAAAGGAAAATAAGAAAAAAAAGTGGGATAAAGGTAGAGGTCACTAGTGTAATAAAGTTAGTGAGAGTAAACAAAAGTGTCTTGATGAATCTTTACTGAGAGCCTGAGCCCTGGTCTATACTACAGGGTTAGGTCAAATTTAGCCGTGTTAGGTCAATTTTATAATGAATGCGTCTACACAAGCAACCCCGTTCCATTGACCTAAAGGGCTCTTAAAATTGACTTCTGTACTCCTCCCCAGCGAGGGGAGTAGCGCTCAAATCGACCTTGCTGGGTCGAATTTGGGGTAATGCGGACGCAAATTGACATTATTGGCCTCCGGGAGCTATCGCAGAGTGCTCCAATGTGACCGCTCTGGACAGTGCTTTCAATTCCAATGCACTAGCCAGGTACACAGGAAAAGCCCCAGGAAATTTTGAATTTCATTTCCTGTTTGGTCAGCGTGGTGAGCTCAGCAGCACAGGTGACCATGCAGTCCCCCCAGAATCGCAAATGAACTCCAGCATGGAGCGAACAGGAGACACTGGATCTGATTGCTGCATGGGGAGAAGAATCTGTGCAGACAGAACTCCAATCAAAAAGAAGAAATGCTCATATATACGCTGTGACAAGGCTCTGTCCTTGCCTCCGTGGGTCCCGCTTTTCCTGGCGGATTTCGCTAGCCTCAAAGGCTCACTGTGACCCTCCATGTAACCCTTCTCTCTCTAGAGACAAGGGTCACAGTCTACTGAGCCATTTTCATCATAAGCCAGCGAGGGAGATGAGGAGAAGTTATCCTTCCTTGCACAGTCTCTGTTGTCTCCCAGTCTCAATGATTAATCAGGGGGCAAAGGTGGGGCGGGGGGAAGCCCGGGTCCACCCTCTACTCCAGGTTCCAGCCCAGGGACCCTAATAGTATCAGCTATGGTAGCTGACTTCTTAGAAACATGACATGTACAATTCCCTGGTCTACTTCCCCCACAGCAGCCCTCACTTCCTCAAGCTCCACTTCACCCTTACCTCAGGGCCTTCTTCCTTGTGCCTGATATGGTGTGGCCTACTCATCCTCTCCAGCAGCAAAACTTCCTCCCACAGCTCCTGACATGCACACCCACCTGATTAACTGGGAGGCTTTTAACTAGTTTCAGCCAGCCCCTGATTGGCTGCAGGTGTCCCAATCAACCTAGCCTTCTCCCTGCCTTCTGGAAAGTTCTTAATTGGCCCCAGGTGTCTTAATTGACCTGGAGCAGCTGCCATTTCACTTATCCTGATACCAGGGATTTGTTTAGCCTGGAGCTAATATATCTATCTCCCACTACTTTTCCATAGCCATCTGGCCTTGCCCCGTCACAATGCCAAAATCGCCCAGGGCACGATGGACAGAGGCTACAACAGGGACACACAACAGTGCTGCATGAAAGTCAAGGAGCTCAAGCAAACCTACCAAAAGACAAAGGAAGCAAAAGGTCTCTCTGGGTCAGAGCCCCATACGTGCCAGCTGCATGGCATTCTGGGGGGGACGACCCTACCACTACCCCATCACTGTCCGTGGACACCTGCAAGGGGGGAGTCTCACGCAACACGGAGAAGGATTTTGTGGATGAGGAGGAGGAGGAGAAGAATGCGCAGCAGGCAAGCAATGAATCCGTTCTCCCCAGCAGCCAGAACCTTTTTATGGTTAGGGAGCCAATACCCTCCCAAGGTGGGATCCCCGACCCTGAAGCCAGAGAAGGCACCACCGGTGAGTGCACATTTGTAACTAAAGTACAGGGTCTAAAAGCAATAGTGTTTAATGTTTGATATGCCCTGAAGAATTGGGATGCATTCACGGCCAGTACAGCTACTGGAAAAGTTTGTTAACATATCAGGGGATGGAGCATGAATCCTCCAGAGACATCTCCATGAAGCTTTCCTGGAGGTACTCTGAAATGCTTTGCAGAAGGTTTCTGGGAAGGGCTGCCATATTTCATCCTCCACTGGAGGACACTTACCACTTTACCACACAAAGCCAGTAGCAAGTAGTCTGAAATCATTGCAGCATGAAGCATGGCAGCGAATGGTCCTGTGTTTTGGTCGCATTAAAGCAACATTAGGTCTTTATCTTTCTGTGTTAGCCTCAGGAGAGTGATATCATTCATGGTCACCTGGTTGAAATAGGGGAATTTTTATAAAGGAACAGTAAAAGGACCCCGTTCATGCTGGGCTGTTTGCACTTGGCTAAAAGGGATCATCCCATAGCCACGCGGCACAGGGAGGGGTGAAGGGATCATCCCAAATAGCCACGCGGAGGTGTTGGGGGAGGTGTGTGCTGCACATCCACCTAAAAACCACAGCCCCACCTTTTAAACAGCAAACCCAACCAGCACTGCTTGATATGGGAAAGGAGGACACTGCAGTTTGAAAACAGTCCCACGTTATGAAGGCGTTAGAAGAAGCCAAACCCGCATACCCTTTGGCTTACCATGGCTGCCTGGAAACTGAATTCTGTTGCCCAGCTGTGTGCGATGTGTTGCCATACCGGCAGGCACTCAATATAAGAGGCAAAATTCGACCTTGTACCTAAAGCTCATGTGCTGTCTACTGTGAATTGCTTGATTCACTGTGAAAGAGTCTCTCTTTTGTTCTCAGAAATGTATCATCTTAAATTTTACTCTCCCTTTTTATCCGCTGCAGGTGCAAAATGTTTCTATGCTCCCCCATCATCTCCGTCCCTGAGGTTATTGCAGACTAGAAGGCGAAAAAAATGCACTCACGATGACACGTTTTCCGAGCTCATGCAGTCCTCCCGCACTGATAGGGCACAGCTGAATGTATGGAGGCATTCAGTGGCAGAGTCCAGGAAAGCATTAAGTCAGCACGATGAGAAGAGGCAGGATGCAATGCTAGGCTAATGGGGGAGCAAACAGATATGCTCAGGTGTCTGGTGGAGCTGCAGGAAAGCCAACAAGAGTACAGACTGCCGCTGCATCCATTGTACAACTGCCTGCCCTCCTCCCCAAGTTTCATATCCTCCTCACCCAGATGCCCAAGAATGCGGGGGGGGCAGGAGGGGAGGCTCCAGGCACCCAGCCACTCCACTTTCCAGAGGATGGCCCAAGCAACAGGAGGCTGTCATTCAAACAGTTTTGATTTGTAGTGTGGCTACAATAAGCAATGTGCCCTTGTCCTTCCCTCCTCCCCCCCCCTCCCACCCCACACGGGCAACCTTATCAGTTATCTCCCCCTTTTTTTTTTAATTAATAAAGAAAGAATGCATGGTTTCAAAACAACAGTGACTTTATTTCCTTTGCCAGCTGTGATCGAAGCGGAGGGGAAGTGTGGTTGGCTTACAGGGAATTAAAATCAACAAAGAGGGCAGTTTTGCATCAAGGAGAAACACAACTGTCCAACTGTAGCCTGGCCAGTCATGAAACTGGTTTTCAAAGCCTCTCTGATGCACAGCGCGCCTACCTGTGCTCTTCTAATCGCCCTGGTGTCTGGCTGTTCAAAATTGGCAGCCAGGCGATTTGCCTCAACCTCCCACCCCGCCATAAACATCTCCCCCTTACTCTCACAGATATTATGGCGGACACAGCAAGTAGTAATAACAATGGGAATATTGGTTGCGCTGAGGTCTAACCTAGTCAGCAAACAGCGCCAGTTAGCTTTTAAACGTCCAAAGGCACATTCTACCACCATTCTGCACTTCCTCAGCCTTTAGTTGAACCGCTCTTTACTACTGTCCAGGCTGCCTGTGTACGGCTTCATGAGCCATGGGAACAAGGGGTAGGCTGGGTCTCCAAGGATAATTATTAACATTTCAACATCCCCAACAGTAATTTTCTTGTCTGGGAAGTAAGTCCCTTCTTGCAGCTGCTCAAACAGCCCAGAGTTCCTAAAGATGCAAGCGTCATGCACCTTTCCCGGCCATCCCACACTGATGTTGGTGAAACGTCCCTTGTGATCCACCAGTGCTTTCAGCACCATTGAAAAGTACCCCTTGCGGTTTATGTACTGGTTGGCAAAGTGCTCCGGTGCCAAGATAGGGATATGCATTCCATCTATCGCCCCACCATAGTTAGGAAACCTGTCAAGGTTCCTCCCCCACTCTGAACTCTAGGGTACGGATGTGGGGACCTGCATGAAAAACCTCCTACGCTTATCTTTACCAGCTTAGGTCAAACTTCCCCAAGGTACAAAATATTCTACCCGTTGTCCTTGGATTGGCCGCTACCACCACCAAACTAATACTGGTTACTGGGGAAGAGCTGTTTGGACACGTCTTTCCCCCCAAAATACTTCCCAAAACCTTGCACCCCACTTCCTGGACAAGGTTTGGTAAAAAGCCTCACCAATTTGCCTAGGTGACTACAGACCCAGACCCTTGGATCTTAAGAACAATGAACAATCCTCCCAACACTTGCAACCCCCCCTTTCCTGGGAAATGTTGGATAAAAAGCCTCACCAATTTGCATAGGTGACCACAGACCCAAACCCTTGGATCTGAGAACAATGAAAAAGCATTCAGTTTTCTTACAAGAAGACTTTTAATAAAAAATAGAAGTAAATAGAAATAAAGAAATCCCCCCTGTAAAATCAGGATGGTACATATCTTACAGGGTAATTAGATTCAAAAACATAGAGAACCCCTCTAGGCAAAACCTTAAGTTACAAAAAAGATACACAGACAGAAATAGTTATTCTATTCAGCACAATTCTTTTCTCAGCCATTTAAAGAAATCATAATCTAACACATACCTAGCTAGATTACTTACTAAAAGTTCTAAGACTCCATTCCTGGTCTATCCCCGGCAGAAACCCAGCATATAGACAGACACACAGACCCTTTGTTTCTCTCCCTCCTCCCAGCTTTTGAAAGTATCTTGTCTCCTCATTGGTCATTTTGGTCAGGTGCCAGTGAGGTTACCTTTAGCTTCTTAACTCTTTACAGG
This sequence comes from Lepidochelys olivacea, assembly GCF_965140295.1. Classification (NCBI taxonomy): domain Eukaryota; kingdom Metazoa; phylum Chordata; order Testudines; family Cheloniidae; genus Lepidochelys; species Lepidochelys olivacea. Next base: position 138,965,652 of record NC_140412.1, on the reverse strand, counting down.
TGAGAGGAGCTTTCCCCTGGCCAGGAGGGATTTCAAAGGGGTTTACTCTTCCCTTTATATTTATGACAAAACCCATTGCAGCAAAGCTATCCACTAGGACCTGCACATTTCCCAGAGTCACTACGCTTGATAGCAGAACATCAGTGATTTCATTGGCTACTTGAATCACAGCAGTCCCCACAGTAGATTTGCCCACTCCGAATTGATTCCCGACTGACCGGTAGCAGTCAGGCATTGCAAGATTCCACAGGACTATCGCCACTCACTTCTCAACTGTCAGGGCAGCTCTCATCTCAGAATTCCTGCACTTCAGGGCAGGGGAAAGCAACTCACAGAGTTCCAGAAAAGTGGCCTTACGCATGCGAAAGTTTTGCAGCCCCTGGGAATCATCCCATACCTGCAAGAGTATGCGGTCCCACCAGTCTCTGCTTGTTTGCCAGACCCAGAATTGGCATTCCACTGTATCAACCAGCCCCACTGCCGCCATGATGTCCCAATTGCTTTCAGGAAAGTCTGTGTCCATGTCCTCCTCATGCTGCCGTCTCGTAGTGAGGTTCTGCACATACTGCAGTATAATGCACAAGATGTTTACAATGCTCACAACAGCAGGGGTGAGCTGAGCGGAGGGTAACCCAGGAAAAAAGGCACAAAATGATTGTCTGCAGTTGCTTTCACAGAGGGAGGGAGGGGAGACTGACAACATGTACCCAAAACCAACCGCAACAATGTTTTTGCCCCATCAGGCATTGCGAGCTTAACCCAGAATTTCAATGGGCAGCAGAGACTGTGGGATCTGTGGGATAGCTTCCCACAGTGCACTGCTCTGTGAGTCAATGCTAGCTACAGTAGTGAGGACACACTCCGCCAACTTAATGCGCTTAGTGGGGACATACACAATCGAATGTATAAAATCGATTTCTAAAAATCAACTTCTACAAAATTGACCTAATTTTGTAGTGTAGATATACCCTCAGATATACATCAAAAAGGAAAGGAGGGGACAAGAAATTGAGTGAAAACAAAAAATGTAGTACTTATTATACAGCTTTATACCAAAATAGCTACAACCACGTACTAACGTTGGGTTATACACCTATTGACCAACATTTATAGCAGGGCTGTCGATTAATCGCAGTTAACTCACGCAATTAACTCAAAAAAATTAATTGTGATTAAAAAAATCAATTGTGATTAATCACAGTTTTAATTGTACTGTTAAACAATAGAATACCAATTGAAATTTATTCAGTATTTTGGATGTTTTTCTACATTTTCATATAGATTATATTCTGTGTTGTAATTGAAATCCAAATGTTTATTATTTTTATTATAAATATTTGCACTGTAAAAACAACAAAAGAAATAGTATTTTTCAGTTCACCTCATACCAATACTGTAGTGCAATCTCATTGTCGTGAAAGTGGAATTTACAAATGTAGATTTTTGTTACATCACCGCACTCAAAAACAGAACAATGTAAAACTTCAGAGCCTACAAGTCCACTCAGTCCTACTTCTTGTTCAGCCAACTGCTAAGACAAACAAGTTTGTTTACATTTCCAGGAGATAATGCTGCCCTCTTCTTATTTACAGTGTCACCAGAAAGTGAGAACAGGCATTTGCATGGCACTTTTGAAGGTGGCATTGCAAGGTCTTTACATGCCAGATATACTAAAAATTTGTATGCCTCTTCATCCTTTGGCCATCATTCCAGAGGACATGCTTCCATGCTGATGACACTTGTTAAAAAAAATGTGTTAATTAAATTTGTGACTGAATTCCTTGTGGGAGAATTGTATGACCCCTGCTCTGTTTTACCTGCATTCTGCCAAATATTTCATGTTATAGCAGTTTCGGATGATGACCCAACACATGTTGTTCATTTTAAGAACACTTTCACTGCAGATTTGACAAAACACAAAGAAGGTACCAACTATCTGAAAGGGGGTTCCAAAGAGGATGGATCTAGACTGTTGTCAGTGGTAGCCGATGACAGAAAAAGGAGTAATGGTCTTAAGTAGCAGTGGGGGAGGTTTAGGTTGGATATTAGGAAAAACGTTTTCACAAGGAGGGTGGTGAAGCACTGGAATGGGTTACCTATGGACAAAGCCCTGGCTGGGATGATTTAGCTGGGGATTGGTCCTGCTTTGGGCAGGGGGTTGGACTTCCAACCCTGATATTCTATGATTCTATGTTTAAGAATCTGAAGCGCCTTCCAAAATCTGAGCGGGATAAGGTATGGAGCATGCTTTCAGAAGCCTTAAAAGAGCAACACTCTGTTGCGGAAACTACAAAACATGAACCACCAAAAAACCACTTTTGCTGGTGGCATCTGACTCAGATAATGAAAATCAATATGCGTCAGTCCGCACTGCTTTGGATTATTATTGAGCAGAACCCGTCGTCAGCATGGACGCATGTCCCCTGAAATGGTGGTTGAAGCATGAAGAGACATAGAAATCTTTAGCGCATCTGGCACGTAAAAACTTGTGACACCGGCTACAACAGTGCCATAAGAATGCTTGTTTTCACTTTCAGGTGACATTGCTAACAAGAAGGGGGCACCATTATCTCCTGCATATGTAAACAAACTTGTTTGTCTGAGTGGTTGGTTGAAGAAGAAGTAGGACTGAGTGGCTCTATTGCAGGCTCTAAAATTTTACATTGTTTTATTTTTGAATGCATTTTTGTACATAATTCTACATTTATCATAAAAGTTAAACTTACAAAGAGATTGCACTACAGTACTTGTATTAGTACTTGTATTGAACTGAAAAATACTATTTTGTTTTTTTACAGTGCAAATACTTGAAATCAAAAATAATTATGAAGTGAGCACTGTACACTTTGTATTCTGTGTTGTAATTGAAATCAATATATTTGAAAACATAGAAAAAATCCAAAAATATTTAAATAAATGGTGTTCTGACCGGCAGCTGAAGCAGAAAGCAAGATGTGTTTAGGCTTTTTGTTTATGAAACACTGGCTTTTACCATTTCCATCTACATTTGGAACTTTTAAGACATTGGCAAATAGTATGTATCTAGGGCTAATTCCTGCAAGGTACTGAGCACAATACACATTCAGGAAACACTAATGTGCTTAACTTTAAGCACACAAATAATATCATTGTCTCTAATAAGATTACTCATGTACTTCAGTCAGTGCATTGGTCGACTGCGGTTAGAGTCCTTGATACCTTGCAGGATTGTGCCCCGGATTAGCAAGGTCAGTTTGAGGTTGTAACAGTCAGTAAGAAACCAGCTACACCAAGAAGCATCAAGTTGAAAATAAAAGTGTATTGGTCATATCACTTAAATCAAGAGAACTCTGATGCAATTTAAATACTGACAACCTTGCTCCAGTTGAAACCAAGTGAATTTAGGAATTTTGGTTTCTTTCTTCCATACAGTAGTTGGTTAAAGGCAGTGGTTAGCTGCCACCAAGTGGTAGATATTGAAAAATGTGCAATATTTTGCTATGGTTGTTTGTTTTTTTTAATGAAAAGTACATTTGTCAATTTCCATACACATATTAAATGTGGAATGAGCACACATTGAACTTGGACATAGATTGCCAGTTTCAAAATTACAGACAGAAAGCTGAGCTATTATGTATGGCCACCTATACCTATGCTCTATTAATGTTAGAGGCCACAGTAGTGAATGCATGTCTGAGTTACAAAGGCATGCCTTCTGTAAAGCTGTAAAGCCCCTGGTCTGAAAGACTTATGAAAAACCCATCCTTGGCCTAAGCCACTTTGATAGTCATATAGGATTTTAAGTACTTATGAAAAAAAATCACGAGAATGATTACCCACATAAGTGCAATACTTGCTCCAAAATATATCAACTAGAGTAAGTCCTATTAGTATTATAGGACGTGACAGTGGGATTGTCAAGTGCATAAATGCCTTTAAATATCTGTCCCCTAGTTTCTATACTCTAATCGTCAACTTGACTACTATCAAAAGAGCTACTTGACAGAAAGAATATATCCTTAAGAGATAATGTTATGCATGGGCATTGAGGACCAGACTGCAATTTTAATTTGTAGTCCTGTGTAACTGGTGAGGATTTAGCCGAGACTCAATCTGGCAACTGTGAATAAAGCAATATTTTTCTTATATATTGCCAGTACCCCAGTATAGTTAATACATGTACCTTTAACCTGGGCACATTAACCCTATAATGAGATCATCTTGTATGAACTCTAGTATAAAATCGAAGTATGCAAAAATATATCCAAGTACAAATTTGCCTAACGCTTACTATCTGGTGCAGACACAGCCAAGTGTGAGTATCCATTCTCATTGCTTCCTTTCAAAGGCTAGGCAGCCAACCTTCACGTGCCAAGGTCAGGTTATATAGTATAATGAGATGTTTAGGTCCCTTCCATATATTAACGGTGAAATATATCGCCTTATTTACCAACTCAGCTAATCAGAGTCTCTGCAGCCATTCTGGAGGGACATTACTGACAGCTCTACTAATTGGCTGTGTGCAGAAGCAGGAATGGCTGGAAGCATTCATTTGGGCCAGGACTAGGAAAGCACATCCATAGATACCACTCTCATAGAAGGTAATTTTGTGACTTTATTTCATCTGGAAGCAAAGCGGCCCATTGTTAGATTGCACACTTGAGTATGTAACTAGAACATCTGGATTAAGGCTTCATTCTACCTGGTATATGCCTTGTCCAATTAGGCACTCTGCAATAAACAGAAAAGAGAAAACAGCACAGAGGAACAGATTTTGCAACCACCTAATTGAGATCTGAGCCTCCCAATAAAGATCAAGTGGCCTGATTCCCCCCGTGCTCATTGAGGTATGCAATCACATTGTCTGCTATAACTACACATTATGCTGGATATTTAGTCAATTTGTCTTCATTTTTTTCATTATAGGCCATTGATAATGTCTTCATAAGACTACACTTAAGACCTTTATGTAGAAGTAGGCACTGGGGGAAAATGGCATTCCCTCTAGGTTGGCTGGTTAGGGTAGTCCTGTCCAGTTCTGAGATTTGGACATTGCTTACAGGATCTATTGTGTACCACTGAACTGATATGGGTATTTGTAAGAGAATCTTTGCTGGCCTTGTTAAGCCCATGGTATATAGGAGGGACCCTCTGGGAAGAAGGTTGCATTGAGTTTGGCCTCGTTCATTAGCTGCATAGGAGACTCCGGAAAGCACTGGAGTCTGCACAACCTGTAACATGCACAAAGCTTTTACTAACTTCCATTTGTGTCCTCATCTTAACATATAGCAAACTGGGTCTGTATCTTAAAAGCACTGAAGAGCTTTGAGCTGACTTTGCCACATAGCCTTGTTTTCACTATATTGCCTACATCATGTCCCCAAATGGAACTCATCTAAGAAACTGTAGTTTTCTGTCTGTGATCAACTATTAGAATCACCAGAACCTACAGCAAGACGCAATATGCTGTGCAAAGCTCAGTGCTAGCTATCTGCACTATTTTAGCAGAACTATAAACAATGCCAAGTAAGCTGTTGTGAAAACACAACCAAATCTCCCTGAAGTCTAGATCAAAGGACATCAATCTTCTTAGATATGGGACCTTTAACTTAAGATTTCATAAAAGTTTGTTCAAGGGCGTCAGATGTACTGCCCTCTCATCGACGAACAAACAGGATAGAAGCCTGACTTTTGAGTCAGGAACTACTTTTATCATTCCAGTCACAAGATGGCATATAGCGTCCCTCATCTGTATCCAAAGATTAACTAAGTTTGTTATAGGTTTGAGCACACACACTTCAATGCCAGGGGGAACATCTGTACTATGCATTCTTTTAATGCTGCTAAATATCTGACTATATCCAATATATATTTCTCCTATGTGGTCGGTGGCTATTTGGCTGTAGAGCACAACTCTCCACCTAATTGAGACTTAACTTTTAGTTGTTGTGTAAGGTGGCACACAATCTTTATTGGGAGGAAGCAAATTTCCTGGTGACATGTCCCCTGACGTGTTCAATATTGCCCTTCAGTACAGGTTCTTTGATTGTAATTATTCATCAGCTAGCTTCATGACTTCACCTTGTAGTTAGTCTATTCTTTTTATTCTGCCTTGTACATGAGCACATTTACTTCCATTTCTCTCAAGCAATCAGCCATCACTCTGTACAATAGCAAAAATTCCTCCAGCATGTTTTGATGCTGCCAGGTGCTCAGTAATAGCTACCATAATGTAATTAAATTTAACATCCTTGTAGGAGGGGAAATGCCAAAGAAACCCACCACAGTAGCATTTAACTTCAAAAAGAGGAACTATACAACAATAAGGAAGCTGCATAGACTGTCAGTCCTTCATAATTTAAGACTAAGCCGATCACAACACGCCTTCCAATCTCCTCTCGCTCTTGCCATCCTTCGCCATGCTTGTCCCATATGTCTCCTTGTTAGGAAATCATTCCACCTCTTTGGAGGCCGACCACGTGGCCGTTTCTGTTCTCGTGGATACCACTTATATATAGCTGCAGTCCATCTGTTATCGCTGAGTCGGGCCACATGTCCCGCCCACCGCATTTTGCTGAGCCTGCTTTCAACAACATCTCTCACTCCAGACTGCTGCCTAATTATTTCGTTGGGGATGTGATCGCAGAGCGAAATGCCCAAAAATGTTCGTTCCATCGCCCTCTGTGTGACAGACAGTTGATGTTCTTCCATCTTTGTCAGCGACCATGTTTCACTGCCTTATAGCATCACTGGAAGCACGGTCGAGTTAAAAAGATTTGCACAAGTTGTTTTGCTGATCTTTCCTTGGAGGATGTCCTTGATGTCACTGAATGCGCACCATCCAGCTTTTTTTCTGCACGACAGTTCGCTTTCTGATCGTGGTGCATGTTGACTTCTTCTCCCAAATAAACATATTTATCAACCTCTTGGATCTGCTCTCCTCCAAGAGTTATTTGGGTTCTTGGCAGATAATCTGATCTCATGTATTTCATTTTCGACCGGTTCATTTTTAATCTGACTTGACTACTCTTTTCACATTGAGTTCTTTAAGCAGTCTCTCAAACTGGGCTGTATTTTTGGCTATCAGCACTATATCATCTGCGAACCTGAGATGGTTTAGCTCAGGGGTCTCAAACACATGGCCCACGGGGCTATTTCCTGCGGCCCACCAGCTCCCCACAGTCCCCCTTCCCCTCCAGCATTTACCTAGAGCGGCTCAGGCCCGGTGTGCACAGGGGGCAGGGCAGGTTCCCTGCCTGCCTGCCCAGCCCCTGTGCCACTCCGGGAAGTGGCCGGGACCTGGGGGAGGGTGGGCACAGGGGTCTGTGTCTTCCTCTTGCTCCAGGCACCACCCACAGCAGCTCCCATTGGCTGCGGTTCCCCATTCCCGGCCAATGGAAGCAACAGCAACACACAGACCCCTGTACCCCCTATCCCCCAGGTTCCGGCCACTTCCCGGAGCAGTGCGGGGGCAGGGTGGGTGGGCAGGCAGGAAGCCTGCCTGCTCCCGGTGTGCACCGGGCCAGAGCCCACCCCCCGAACCCATCCTGTAGCCAAACCCCCTGCCCTGAGCTCCCTTCCGCACCCCTCCTGTGCCCCAACCCCCTGCCTTAAGCCCCCTGCCGCACCCTGCACCCCGACCCCCTGCCCTGAACCCCCTGCCACACCCTGCACCCTGACCCCCTGCCCTGCCTCACCCCTTCTGCACCCCACACCCCAACTCCCTGCCCTGAGCTCCTGCTACATCCTATACCCCTCCTGCAGGTGGTGGAGGAGGGGGTGGAGATTTCAGGGAGGGGGTTGGAACGGAGGCAGGGAAGGGGTGGGAAGAGGTGGGGCAGGGGTGGGGCCTCATGAAAGGGGTGGAGTGGGGGGGGCCGAGGACAGCAGATGGGGGAAGTGTCAGTAATGCGGCCCTCGGGCCAATGTACTAGTCCTCACGTGACCCTCATGGTCATTTGAGTGTGAGACCCCTGGTTTAGCTGCTTGCTGTTGATATTAATCCCACCTTTCAAGTCTGCTAATCAAAAAATCAATTCAAGACAGGCCGTAAATAATTTTGGTAAAACTGTATCTCCTTGTTTCACACCTCTCTCGATGGGGATTTGGAGGGGAGTATCGAACAGCAATATGTCCATGCTGCAGCCAGAGTTCGCTTCCTTTAGTAATGTGATATATCTCACGCTGATGCCCTGTTCTGAAAGAGCTTCAAGAATGGCATTAGGCTCTACGCTGTTGAACGCCTTCTTGTAGTCCACGAAGGCAATGCAGAAAGAGAACTTGTATTCCCTTGAATGCTCTAGTAGTTGGTTTAGAGTGAAGATGTGGTCTATCATGCTGTAATTCCTTCGAAAGCCAACCTGCCCTCTAGGTTGCTGTTCATCCAGGTTTTGTGACAGTTAATTTGTTATTATTTTAGTGAACAACTTATAGCTATGTGAAAGCAAGCAGATCGGGTGATAGTTCTTTAGATTTTCTCGATCACCTTTCTTATGCAGCAAGATGGTATTGGACTCTTTCCAACTGGATAGTATCTTCTGGATTTCCAGATAGCAGCTGAACCTTCGGGCGAGAGCTTTCCAAAGTTCCGGACCTCCTGCCTTAAGCACTTCTACTGTCAGACCATCTTGCCTGGAGCCTTCCCCTCTTTCATTTGATAGACTGCGTGACGGACTTCGCTGATGAGAATCGGGAATATGTGTTCATCGGTTTGTTGAAGTGATGGCATTGGGACATCTATATGGGATGCAAACAGCTGGGTATAGAAATCCCTGCAGATTGCCTCTACCTCTGTTCGATCCGTTACTGATTCTCAGTCCCTGTTCTTCAAAGCCGATAATGATGACCTGTACAACACCAGTTCCCGTTTGCATTTTTTGAGACTTTTATGATCTTCAGCAGCCTTTAGGAGCTTTTCGATTAGAAATTTCTCCAAGTCTTCCTTCAACTTCATTCGTATGAGCTTGCAGAGAAGGGAGTACTCAACCCTGTCACTGCCATTTCTTTTCATTTTCCTCCTCTTCTCCAATAAAGTCTTTGTACTCTCTGAGATTCTTCCGCTAGCTCTTCTTGGTCTTTCACACTCAGCTGATTTCACACACCATTTCAGTCTCTTACTGAAGTTCTCATAATTGTCGTCGCAGTCATCCAAGAGGCTCCAATCTTCCCTAGAAATGTTTTCCTTCAGGATTGCCTCGTCGAAAGCTACCAGTTGGTGCCTTCTGTTCACCATACACATCGCCTTTTTCTCCACCTTCACAGTGAACATGAGTGTGGCTCTCAGAAGGTGATGATCGCTACCGATATTGAATGATGGGACTACTGAAATATCCTGCACAATGCGTCGTCTATCCATCAGAAAGTAATCGATTTCATTTTTTGTCTTCACGTTTGGTGCGATCCAGGTCCATCTTCTGTTGGCCTTCTTTCGGAACCAAGTGTTAGCAATGAACATTCTCCTCGTCTCTGCCAATATAGCTAGTCTTTTTCCTTGCGTGTTTCATTCTCCGATACCATACCTTCCTATGAACTTTTCACCCTCTCTCCCTCTTCCAACTTTAAAGGAAAATTAGAAGGAACGGTCACAAAAGTGAAATGCCTGCAAGCTACAAGGAAATAATTTAAAAACACCATAATAGAGGTTGAAACTGTATATTCCAAATGTATACTCCAAAAGAAAAAAAAAAGAGTAAAGACCAAAAAAAGTCACCATGGTTAAACAACAGCAGAGTGAAAGAGGCAGTTAGAGGTAAAAAAGCATCCTTTAAAAATTGGAAGTCAAATCCTAGTGAGGAAAATAGAAAGGAGCATAAGCTCTGAAAGGTCAAGGGTAAAAGTATAATGGGGCAGGTCAAAAAATGAATTTGAAGAGCAACTACCAAATGACAAAAAAAAAAACTAATGGCAACTTTGTTAAATTACATCAGAAGCAGGAAACTTGCCAAATAATCAGTGGGGCCACTGGACAATCAGGGTGCTAAAGGAACATTCAAAGAAGACAAGGTCATTGCAGAGAAGCTAAATGAATTCTTTGCATAGGTCTTCACTGCAGATGATGTGAGGGAGCTCTCCATACGCAAGCCATACTTTTTAGGTGACAGATCTGAGGAACTGTCCCAGGCTACGGTGCCAATTAAGGATGTTTTGGAACAAATTATTAAACAGCAACAAGTCAGCACAGCCTGATGGTATTCACCCAAGAGCTCTGAAGGAACTCATATGAAATTTTCAGAATTACTAACTCTGGGGTATACAATTTATCACTTAAATCAGCCCAAGTACCAGATTACTGGAAGACTGCTAATATTTAAAAAGAGCTCCAGAGGTGATCCTGGCAATTAGAGGCCAGTAAGCCTAACTTCAGTACCAGACAAATTGGTTGAAACTATAGTAAAGACCAGAATTATCAGACACAGAGAAGAATACAATGTGTTGTGGAAAAGTAAATACGACTTCTGTAAAGGGAAATCATGCCTCACCAATCTATTAGAATTCCTTGAGGGTGTCAACAAGCATGTGAACAAGGGTGATCGAGTGGACATAGTGTACTTGGACTTTCAGAAGCCTTTGACAAGGTCCCACACGAAAGGCTCTTAAAGCAAAGTCATAAGATAAGAGGGAAGGTCCTCTGTTGGATCAGTAATAGGTTAAAGAGGGAAAAAACTATCAGTTTTCACAATGGAGAAAACGATCTGGAAAAGGGGTCAAAGAGTGAAGTAGCAAAATATGCAGACGATACAAAATTACCAAAGATAGATAAGTCCAAAGCTGACTGCGAAGGGTTACCAAAGCAGCTCTCTAACCTGGATAACTGGGCACCAAAATGGCAGATGAAGTTCAACGTTGATAAAAGCAGAGTAATGCACATTGGAAAATATAATCCCAATTATACATATGAAAGAATGGGATTTAAATTAGCCTTTACCACTCAAGATCTTGGAGTCATCATGGATAGTTCTTTGAAAACGTCTGCTGAATGTGTGGTGGCTGCCAAGAAATCTGACAGAATGTTAGGAATCATTAGGAAAGGGATAAATAATAAGACAGGAGACATCGAAATTCCACAATATAAATCCATGGCATGCCCACATCTTGAATACTGCTTGCAGTTCTGGTTGCCCCTTCTCAAAAAAAGATGTATTAAAATTAGAAAAAGTATGGACAAGGACAACAAAAATTATTATAGGTGTGGAACAGCTTCCATGAGGAGAGATTAAAAAGACTGAGACTGTTCATCTTAGAAAAGATACAACTGAGGGGGGATATAATAGAGGTCTATAAAATCATGAATGAGGGAGAAAGTGAATAAGTAAGTGTTATTTACTCCTTTGCATAATGCAAGAACCAGAGGTCACCCAATAAAATTAATAGGTAGTAGGTTTAATACAGCAAAAGGAAGTACTTCTTCATAAAATACACAGATAACCCGTGGAATCCATTGCCAGTGGATGTTGTGAGGGCCAAAATTATAACTGGGTTCAAAAAAGAATTAGATAAATTCAGGGAGGATAGGTCCATCAATGACTATTAGCCAGGATGGTCACAGATGCAACCCCATGCTCTGGGTGTACTTAAACTTTTGACTGCTAGAAACTGGGACTGGATGACAGGGAATGGACCACTCAATGATTGCCCGTTCCATTCATTCCCTCTGAAGCATCTGGCACTGGCCTCTGTTGGAAGCTAGGATACTGGGTTAGATGGACCATTGGTCTAACCCAGTGTGGTTATTCCTATGGTTTGTTTAGCTGTTTGTTATGGCATTGCTGGCCATATTCCTGGCTACGAATGAAGTACTATTCATCTGAAAAAAAGCTATCTGACATAAACAATGCTGTTAGGGATGTCTTTTGAAAACATAGCCCCAATCTTTTCATACTTTGACATTTCAAGGAAGGAAGTTTGTTCAAGCAAGAATCATTGAAGCAAAGGAGATTGATGCTATAAAGGCATAGAGGATATGTTTACACACACACAGCCTGTGGCAGCGAGCCTCCCAGCCTGGATCGACACAACTCAGTCTTGCAGGCCCCATGTTAGCACTCTAAAAAAAACTTGCATAGACAGTGCTTCGAAGTTGTGGCTCAGGCTCTCGTTAAAGCATGTAATCAGCTACTATACTAGAGGAGAACTTGTGTAGGGCTTTCTGAATGCTTATGGCTTTGAGATTTTTCAGTGCTCCCTCTAACCAGTACCTACATCTACCCTGCTAAGGAAATTAAGCACATAGCCTAACTGTGAGGCCTGTAGTTGTAGTGTAGATCCTGTACCTGTCCATACAAGTAGTCATAAAAATAATTAGGTTTTAATACACTGAGACTAATTACGTGACCCCTGACAAACGTTTGCTTATTTTGGGGGCTTTTTTCCAATCACTTTGCATGATGAATGTAGTCTTCAAAGATGCAGTTGGTCTCCACAAGCAACAGCATGTCATTGCCAAGGTATCAGCTCCACTGTCCAGTTTAAGGGATGTCTAAAACTTCAGCCTGATAGCATTTACGAGCACACTGTTGACCCTTCAATCATAGAATCATAGAATATCAGAGTTGGAAGGGACCTCAGGAGGTCACCTACTCCAACACCCTGCTCAAAGCAGGACCAATCCCCAACTAAATCATCCCAGCCAGGGCTTTGTCCTGTTAATGTGTATTAATTCGCAGATGCACTGCTAAACTGAACCAAGACTGAAGGGAAGTGGCTGTATTTTTTTCCCCTAGACCTAATTAAAAGTGCCATGGAATGAAATTAAACACAGCTAACATTTAAATTAAAATTAGTCAACTAGTATAAGATTGTCTTACTCCACCAGATGGTGTTCACGTTTCAAAATGTTTTGCTGCTGGAGGAATTGATTTAAGAAACAGTGACACCATCATTTGCAACTGTACACAGACTAGATTGAGAGGCAAATTTTGTGCTGACTTACAATTAGGTGCATACATCCCAATGTCACCCAATTTTACTCTCCTAGTAAGGAGAATAATGATTTGTTTTATACACCAAAACCTAAATATTGCAAAACAAACCAGCATGAAAACCATACTGCATGAAGTGGATTGACACATAGAATCATTGGACTGGAAGGGACCTCTAGCGGTTTTCTAATCCAGTCCCCTGCACTCAAGGTAGGACTAAGTATTATGTAAACCATCCCTGACGGGTGTTTGTCGAACCTGCTCTTAAAAATCTCCAATGACAGAGATTCCACAACCTCCCTAGGCAATTTATTCCAGTGCTTAACCACCCTGGCAGTTAAGAAGTTTTTCCTAATGTCCAACCTAAACCTCCCTTGCTGCAATTTAAGCTCGTTGCTTTTTGTCGTATCCTCAGAGGTTAAGGAGAACAATTTTTCTTCCTCCTCTGTGTAACAACCTTTTATGTACTTGGAAACCGTTAGGTCCCCTCTCAGTCTTCTCTTCTCCAGACCAAACAAACCCATTTTTTTTCAATCTTCCCTCATAGGTAAGGCTACAATTTAGTTAGGGGTATTTTTAGTAAACGTCATGGACAGGTCACGGGCAATAAACAAAAAGTGATGGCCAGTGACCTGTCCATGACTTTTACTAAAAATACCCCGAATTAAATCTTAGGTGCTGGGGGAGGGGGGAGTGCTCCAGCAGATGCTGGTGCTCTGTGGGGTGCTCTAATGGTCGCCGCTGCTCTGGGGGAGGTGGCCCAGGGCCCCGCCACTGCCACCGCTCCTTGTAGGGGAGCGGCCCTGGGCCCCACCGCTGCCGTTGCTGCTCCTCCGGGCAGAGGGCGGCTCAAGGCCCTGCCACCACCGCTCCCTCGGGCGGGGGGCAGCCCGGGGCCCCACCACTGCTCCCGGACTGCTGCTCCGGGACAGTATCTGGGACCAGCTGCCTGGGCTGCCTGAGCAGCAGCCCATGCAGCTGGCAACAGGGCCATACCAGCTGCTTGAGCAGCCCTGGGGTCAGCCACAGCAGCTGCAAAAGTATTCTAGGATGTATTTCATCAGGCCCTGGTGACTTGAAGACATCTAACTTATCTAAGTAATTTTTAAGTTACTCTTTCCCTATTTTTGCCTCTGATCCTACCCCATTTTCACTGGCATTCATTATGTTAAACATTCAATCGCTACTAACCTTTTTGGTGAAAACTGAAACAAGAAAGTCATTTAACACTTCTGCTATTCCCACATTTTCTACTATTGTTCCCCCCCCCCCTTGAGTAATGGGCCAACCCTGTCCCTGGTTTTCCTCTTGTTTTTCATGTATTTGTAGACTGTTTTCTTGTTACCCCTTATGTCTCTAGCTAGTTTAATCTCATTTTGTGTCTTGGCCTTTCTAATTTTGTCCCTACATACATGTGTTATTTGTTTGTATTCATCCTTTGTAATTTGACCTACTTTCCACTTTTAGTAGGACACTTTTTTGATTTTCAGATCTTTGAAGATTTCCTGGTTAAACCAGGATGGTTTTTGCCATACTTCCTATCTTTCCCACACAGTGGGAGAGTTTGCTCTTGTGCCCTTAAATAATGTCTCTGAAAAACTGCCAACTCTCTCGAACGGTTTTTCCCATTAGACTTGCTTCCCATGGGATCTTACGTACCAATTGCCTGAGTTTGCTGAAGTCTGCCTTCTTGAAATCCATTGTCTTTACCATACTGTTTTGCCTCTGACATTTTAAGATCACTTTCACCCAAGTTGCCTTCCACTTTCAAATTCTCAACCAGTTCCTCCATATTGGTCAAAATCAACTCTAGAACAACCTCTCCCCTAGCAGCTTTCTCCAGTTTCTGAAATAAAAAAATTGCCTCCAATACATTCCAAGAACTTGTTGGATAATCTGTGCCGGGCTTTGTTATTTTCTCAACAGATGTCAGGGTAGTTGAAGTCCCCCATCACCACCAAGTCCTGTGCTTTGGATGATTTTGTTAGTGCTTTTAAAAAGGCCTCATCCACCTCATCAACCTTGTTTTACCTCTTTTATCCTTACCCAGACACTTTCAACAAGTCTGTCTCCTATTTCCGTCTCAACCTCAGCCCAAGTATACACATTTTTGATATATAAGGCAACACCTCCTCCCTTTTTTCCTGCCTGTCCTTCCTGAGCAAGCTGTACCCTTCTATACTAATATTCCAGTCATGCGTATTATCCCACCAAGACTCTGTGTTACCACGTATGTCATAATTGTATTTATTAACTAGCATTTCTAGTTCTTCCTGCTTACTCCCCATACTTCTCACATTAGTATACAGACATTAAGACAGTGATTTGATTTTCCCCCGTGTTCTCTCTTGTCTCACCCTACCACATGGCATCCTAGCATAGCATACAAAAGGGCTGAAGCAGATGTTTGTACCAAGTGTTACAGGAAGCGCACACAAATACAAGTGTGGGTGTCCTATAAGCCAACATCCATCCACAGAGTCAAGAAACCACTAGCTTCAGATTGATAGTGCTGATTCAAGTAGGAGCAACAAGCAACCTTCCAGTACTTCAAGTTGGCTCAACATGTCATCCTGGATTGAGATAGCATCATTAATTTACACTTGGCATATCTGACAGGAACTAAGTCCTCCTGATTCTGCAATCTGTATAGTACAGAGTATTGCCTGAATGTGGTCTTTAAGTATTGTTCTACTCTGAAAAGTGACAGCAAAAATAGCATGTTACTTATTAGATCTGTGCCTTGTCTATTCACTTCTCTGTCACTTCAGTGACACAATAAGTTTTAATGGTGAATTCAATAAACATGAGGAGCAAAATAGAATTCTAAAATTCCATCTGTTACAGTTTTTCCACTTCCATTGAAGGCAGAAAGTTTTCAAATGTGTAACTGGGGGCCTACTTTGGCCATATTAACTGTATTATAGGTTACACATGAGAAGGGAAGAATTGAGCTTGACTCTCCACCCAGAATTTGTTTGCAGGGTTTGCAGTTATGGAAAAAATTACTTTTAAACTGAGCATATGTGGGATGCAACTTCTAAAAATATCATAATCCCACAATGCTTTTTTTTTTTTTAAAGTCACTTCTAGCACTTCTCTACCAACTGCGAAGGAAGAATTCTCACATTGCAGTCTTACAATATACCTTGCTATACATGGAACAGTTTGAGCTTTCAAAATAAATTCTATTTGGATTAATCCGTATTTGATAGTATGTAACAGAGTTACTTCGTAATGTTGCAAATGTTCGTCAAGAGATTGGGATAATTTGTTTGTTTTGTCAAGAATCACCACAATACATTGCTAATGTTTCACTTTAAATGAGTGATTGTAAGTGAGACTAGCCTTCCAAGTATCCTGACTTACTTTGCTGACATTTGCTTCCCGATTATCACTACACAAGTTTTTTTTCTCCTGCCGATAATAGCCCATCTTAATTGATTAGTCTCGTTAGAGAGAGTATGGCAACTCCCATCTTTTCATGTTCTCTGTATATATCTTCCTACTGTATTTTCCACTCTATGCATCTGATTAAGTGGATTTTAGCCCACGAAAGCTTATGCCCAAATACATTTGTTAGTCTCTACAGTGCCACAAGTACTCATTTTTTTTTGCTAATACAGACTAACAGGACTACCACTCTGAAGCTTATATACCTGTTATTCATGGTCTATAATTCCAGTAGGATTTTTGAATGCTGAAACCCCATGAAGATCAGTGGTAAAGAATTCATATCAAGTTCAGGTTCTGGTAGCAGAACAGCTGCAAGCTCCATTTCATGTGTAATCTTATGCTATTACAATTTTTAACTTATTACCCTGAATCATAACAGTGTGTGACAGAATATATCCATGTTCATACCCTACACACTATTGTAATAATGTTTTATAAGGTATACCTTGTGAGTCTCATTTAAAAACTCAATTTTCTGATCAATAATATCATGGCAAAATGCACATGGCAGCGTTATATGTGAAGTTATAAACATAAGATGAGATCATGACTAAAAGTATACTTTCCAGATAAGTCTGAGGAGTGGGCAAACCAGTTCCTCAGAGAGACAAAGGGCAAGCTGATGCCTCAGCCATGTGTAAACAAGGCTGATGGACCATTATCTACAAAATGGCCACTCTTTGGCAGGAAAGGGGCAAAAATCTATATCTTAACTCAGAAACAACATGGAGTTTCCTTGCACACAGATGGCCTGTCACCTTGCTCCCAGATGGAAATGTTTTTAAAGAAAGGGACTGAAACTATAAAAACAGGGGCAAACACCCCAAGACAACCCTTTCTCTCTCTCTCTCTCTCTCTCTCTTTCCTTGCCCATCACATGCACTACACCTGTAGAGACAAAGGAAGCAGCTGTTGGATTCTTCAGGAGGCGTCCTGATCTGAGAGTTTGGTCAGTAATCTGCTGAAGCATGTGGTGAGAAAACTTTGTTATGAATCTAATAGATTTTGTGAAGTTAGGCACCTGTAAGCATTTTATCTTTATTTTTCTTGTAACCATTTCTGACTTTTATGCCTCGCTACTTGTACTCACTTAAAATCTCTTTCTGTATTTAACAAACTTGTTTTATCTAACCCAGTGTGTTCAAGCTGAAGTGTCTGGGTAACTCCATTTGAGGTAACAAGTTGTGTGTATATTATTCCCTTAAAGGAATAATGGACTCACTATATTTGTACTGTCCAGGGGAGGGCTGGATAATACATTTCTGGGGGGAAATCTGGGACTGGGAGCGTGTTGGGGTCACTCTGTGGCAATCTTTAAGACTGGTAAGAACCAAAGTGTAACTGGCTGGCTGCAGAACACACAGAGACATAGCTGGAAACGACTTACAAAAAGCTGTTTGTGAGCAGTCCGAGTTGGAGGCTACACCAGCAAAGCATTCTAAAGGGCACCACAGGTTACAGGGCAAGGGTGACGCAACTACTCATTGGTCTGGATTGCACCCTGATATGTCACAGAGGGTTTTACAGTTGTGTTAGCTCCACTGGAGTTAGCTTAACATGCTTAGACATACCCTATGGTAGTTGAGACACTGTCTTTGAGTGAAAGTCACTCCTCTGCACAGGGACAACACAAGGCCTATGTACTGGTTTCTTTTTCTGACTCTCAGCACTGAGATGATTTTCACTGCCATAGAGGCAGTTAGAAAGCAAACATTTGATACATCAGCTTTTGTCAATATGTATGTGGTCACCAATGATATCATTGGGCTCCCTCACACGGTGCTCCCTCAGTTACCCATTATGTTGTACTTCCTTGTCTGTTTCCAAAACCTCACATTCAGACATACCCAGGCTGTTTTCCTTTCACTGCGTGTACTTGGCATAAGAACTGCAAGAAGAAAAAACAGAGCAAAACACGAGCATATTGCTGCAAGAGCTTTCCACACAGCTTCTCTTCCTCACACAGCTCACCCTCTGAGCTCCTCCCCGCCACTTCCTGTTCCTTCCAATTACTGCCAGTTGCATCAGTAGCCTAGTAATTACCTCCCAGGCATTTGTAATCCCCCAACAGAAAGTGGTGAACTCCTTCCAGTTAAACCTGAAGCCTTCTCCATGTTCAAGCAACCTCAGGGACCAGGGTGCTCCTGCTAGCACTCTGTCACTTACCTCCCCTCCATTTCGACTGAGGCCCTTTCTTGCCACCTAAGGTAGGGGGGTTTCTTCACTGTTCAAGACTTACCCTCTTTCTGAGGTTGGGATTCTATTGGGGCTTCTCATGCTCTTTCTAACTGGCCTTCCGTGGGCCACCAGTGAGGTTTTTCATTTTTAGGGTGGGGGTTTCCCCCCACAGCTCCATGTCAGCCCATAGGTCACTGCATCCAATCACACCCCACTGACCTTAGTTCTGGGTTCTTTTGCCTTGGGCTCATATCCATCAAAGTAGGTTGGCCCTCCAAACCCTCAACATTGGCATCTCTCTCTTCCCCTGCCTTATCTCGCCCCTTGCTTGGGACTTTCAGGGTAAGTTCACCTGTCAAATCCTCCTCATCAGGACCCTTCCACTTTCTCTTTTTGACCTGCCCTTTTTCTTGGGTCTTGCCCTAGGCTTGTTCCTCCTGTAAGTCAGCCAAAACTTCCATCCTCCTCCTCTAGGAGTCCCCATTCTACTTCCTGATGCACTGCTCCCTTCTTGAGTTTCTCTCTGCCCCCCACCCCCAAGTCCTCCAGCATGTCAGTTCTTTCTGGACTTGTTAATATACATCTAGGTGCTTTCATACTACCTCTGGAGGAGTATCTGGAAGGTCTATGCTCAGGATTACCTTTATTCAGACCCACTTGTTAGGGTCTCCCCTCCATCTTTTGTCCTTTTTACACAAGGGAAACAGAATCCATTCCAATCCTGTCATAGCCACATAGGGTAATGACTTTACTTCACCTACGGTCTGCCACTTCAGTCTTCCTCCCACCTCCAACAGGAAGATGACCAAATAGTAAGCATTCTTTTCCCCATGCACACAGTGGATGGTTATCATCACCCCCTTCTGTTGTCACTGTAATATACCCAATCTGATTAGAACTAGGGAACATGCAGCTGCTGAGTCTACCACTCCCCTTGTGGTTCTCTGGATTATTCTGACAGGAACCATCTTTATCCCAGACCCGCTTTTACACCTGCCCACCTACAGTACTCGACAAACCTGCAGTCAAGGCCTGGGTAGTCCTTCTGTGTGTCCTTCGCCCCTGAATGGTAAACTATTATGCAGGCAGTTGAGGCATCCTTATTCATCCATTGTGTCCCCTTTCTTGGTTTCAATAAAGGAGGTTCCTCAATCTTCTTACCCCCCTTTCCTGCTTGTGGTGGGAGGGAATTATTTCTGTAGTCAGTCTTTTACCACATACTCCTCCGTTAGTTTCAAGGTGGCTTTTTTTTATTTTTATATAAAATACAGACACTTAACAAAACAAATATAAATACACACACACAAGCTGGAAGTACCATATGAAAACAAAATTCCATGTTCAAATATTTGTAAAACCTGGAAAAAAAACAAAAAACACCTGAACCTGGAGAGGTCATGTAGGGCATCAATTATTAAAGTGACTAAATAGAAAAACAAGTGAGACTATAATCTCTGAGTTTCGGGGACTAATCTATACTGAACTGCAGAAATATGCAATAGTTGCACATTTGACCAGACACCCTCATATTTTTTCCAAGTGTTTCTGTTATGCAGCCATTTTTTCCCATTCATTTAGTAGCAGAGAGCTCACTAAGCCAATCTGTGTATGAGGGAGGAATTGCAGATTCCCATTTTCTCAAAATAATTCTTTTGGCCACTAAAATAGCTACTGCAATCCGTTTCTTAATGTTAAATGGTAATATCAACTCATCTAACACCCTAAGGAGAAGGAAAAATAGCAACACAAAGTTTTTGAGAGAGCACTGAATATGGCGTTCCAGAGCACATGCACTTTTGGACAGGTATAGAGGATGTGTTAAGAGTTGGTATGTGGCTGTTTGCATCTCCAAGATTCAAGGTGTATTGTCAATCTAGTCTTAAACAAACCTTCTGGAGTCCAGCTATGCCCATTTAATACCTTGTTCTTGTAGAATCACAAGGATAAAGACCTTGAAGTATCTTTCACATTAATCCAGATATCCTCCCAGGTGTCTGTTGTACTAGTAAGACTAAGTTTTTTTCCTCATTCTTTTTGAGTCTGAGACGGTAATGCAAAGCATTAATGCACCTATAAGTAAGTCCTACAAAGTGACTTTTGTGTCCATATTTAACATGTTCTTCTAGAGGTGAGAGTGTTGAAACAGGACAGCTGTCCCCTATCCTTGCATGAATGCTTAAGCATAGCCCCTGAAAGAAGGAACTGTGAGACTGTGGTAGCTGATATTTGTTACATTTGTAATTGAAGGAGGCCAGACTATCATCCTGTATTATACCTTTAATTTTTGTTAATCCCTTCTCTATCCAAAACTGTTTTAAGCATGGTGTTGGCCTTGATCCTGAGGCACAGGTTATCTCATAATGATAAGAGAAGAGAATTGGTAAGATTGGGTGCTGTGATTATCTTAATGTGTTGCAGGTGCCCCATGCAGACGCAAAAATTGGATTTTCCTTAAGGGGGAAGATAGCTTCTTAACATATGTAAAATAAGAGAGAAAACTAAATGGCATAGCTAAGCTTTTTTCAATCTCAAACCGTGCCACTGTGTATACAGAACAATTGAAGAGGGAACCACCTTACAACAGGATGCATTTGGAGTGCTAGATAATAGATAGAAATCTAGCGACCTGATACCTCCAATTGCCCAGGATTTTTTAAGAGCCTTGTGTGACAAGCAAGGCTGTTTTTATCCCATATAAACTGTAAGATAAGCCTATTTATTCGAGCAAAGGAGAGACCTTGAAAGGCAATACAGTGATGATATAAATTATTCTTGGGCAGATCTTCATTTTGGCTATTTCTATTCTCCCAAGTAAGGATCCAGGAAGGAGACACCTCTTCTCTATATCCTTGGAAATTTGTTTTAATATATAGTCCACATTTATAGAAACAATTTGGGGAAGATTAGGACAAATTTTAAAACACCTAAATAAACTATGTCCTTGCATATTCAAAATGTAAAATGCTGAAACTGAGAGGGATCTGGTCTTTTGGATATATCCATTGTTTGTGATTTATTCCAGTTAATCCAATAGCTAGAGATCTCATTCCAAAAATATTAGCTACATTAAATAATGATGGGACTAATGTGGATGGATTCTTCAATAGCACAAAAATGTCATCAGCTTATGAATTGATTTTGTATTCTTTCCTGTTCATAGTCACACCTTCAGTGGCCAAGGGCTCACTTGCCAGTGGCTCAAGAAAGACATCAGAAATGAGGGGACAGCCCTGTCATATCCCTCTTTCTAGGGCAGAGGTGGGCAAACTTTTTGCCCTGAGGGCCACATCGGCGTTGCAAAATGGTATGGAGGGCCGGGTAGGGAAGGCAGTGCCCCCCCAGACAGCCTGGCCCCCAGCCCCTATCCGCCCCCTCCCACTTCCCACTCCCTGACTGCCCCCTCAGAACCTTCAAGTCATCGAACCCTGATACCAGTCAGCTCTGTGTTCTTGGGGAACCAGGGTGCAGTATCCAGCCTGTCTGACTCATGAAAGACACCCCCCACTACCAGTCTCCGCTTGAACCAAAACCAATCAGAGAAAAAGCTTGCAGAGAGCAATGAAGGGCAGATGGGAGACACACCTAGACCCCTCCTGACAAGGGTGACAAGATTAAGACATCTCCATTAGCATACAGAATGGAAAACAGAGACAACTCCCCTAGCCTCATCTGCATGAAAGATGGGACAGGGAGACATCTCAATTTGCATACAGAATGGAGAGCTGCACTGGACTCTGGGACCAGGAAAGCAGGGACACACTGGATCATGGGAATCTCTGCTCCAGATATTAATGAACCTACGCCTGCACACACCCAGCTCAGCAATTATCAGACCAATTCTAGTAATGAATCCTTGATTGATATCCAAAATACTGAAGCAGCCTAGTTGCACTGTGAGCTCTCTGGAAGAAACCACCACCCATAGCCAAGAGTGATCAGCTCCTATTGTCTAGCCTAAAGAAAACCCTTGAGTCATCAGTTTACCTATAAACAAATGTAGTGTTCTCCCTGGAACCATTGTATTTTCTCTACAAAAATCCCTACTCACCCTCCAGTCAGTGTTCTGATGCTTAGGCTCAAACTCTGCATCAGTTCCACTGGGACTCCATCATCACCTGACTGATCATGCTGGGGGCTCTGCCAGTCTCCTAGCTTCAGGACCCTGAGCTGCTACCATCACCTGGGAACCTCGACCAGTTCACGCTTCTTGGAGTGGTGAGAGCTTCTCTCTCGCTATCTCTCTGTGTGTTTTCCTTTCTGCCTCAGGTATTACCCCTTAATGATGGATGTTTTGTTGGTTTAGTCTCTCCTTGTATGGTTATCATTATTATTCAATAAATAACCCTTATGGTTAAGTTGGGTGTTTCTCTCTCGCTCTCTGAATTTTACTCGTTTGTGTCTTTAGCGTCTCCCATTTACTCTTCAGCAACGCTTCTTTTACCTAAGCTAACAGATCCCTGTAGTGCCCAAAAATACTGTGGGGTTTGCTCATCAAGTTGGTTACTACCAGTACGATTATAACGTGAAAGTGGGATAGGGATGTGCTGAACTTGGGGCACATAAATCGGGGGCAGCGGAGAGTGCTGCTCAGCTCAGCCCATTGAGACCAAGAGCGCATAAGGGTACCAGATTGAAAAGTGCTGCTTGACCCAGCTCACTGAGCACAAGGACATATGAGGGGGTCACCTGAAGAGTGCTGATTGACCCAGTCCACTCAGACTTGCTCTGCTAGTGTGTGTGTGTGTGCGCGTGCACAGGTCCATCTAGTTCTAGGGCTGGAGGAACCCAGCCCCCTGGAACCCTAGGGCCTTCAGCATAGCTCCATTGGGAGGGGACTTGCAGAAGAAAGGAGGAGAACTCCATATGAACACACAAGTGACATAAGCAGCACATTAATAGACTTACAGCACACACACACACCCCCGAAGAGTAACCCGAATAAATGAACATACCCCAAAGTAACGGGCACATCTGGTAACAACCCCCACCCCCACTCCTTGTCCCCTGACCACCCCCTCCCGGGACCCCCCACCCCTAACCCACTCCCCCAGGACCCCACTCCCTATCCAACCCCTCCCCCAGCTCCTTGTCCCCTGACTGCCCTGACCCCTTTCCACACCCCCACCCCCTGACAGGCCTCCCGAGACTCTCGACACATCCAACCCCCCCACACACACACACACTCCTTGTCCCCTGACCGCCTTCTCCTGGGGCCCCCATCCCTAACCGCCCCCCAAGGACTCCACCCCCTATCCAAATCCCCACTCCCTGTCCCCCTGCCCCTCCCGGGACCCCCGACCCCCCGGGACCCCACCCCCTATCCAACTCCCCCTGCACCCTGTCTCCTGACCACTATTAGAAAAGGCCATGCAACCCTATCAAAGATTTTCTCTCTGCATCAACAGGTAAGTCTTTGGAGGGAACACCTGAGCCTACTGGATCAAGTGAGTGATTTTTCTCGCATTATCAGCAGCCAATCTTCCTTTAATGAAACCAACCTGATCTGTGTGTATAATTGATGGCATAATGGTGTTCAGTCATGTCACTAAAATTGTTGCAATTATTTTGCAATCTGTGTTCAATAGCAATATGGGATAGAAATCGTAACAGTTGTAACCATCTTTGTTCTTTAATATTAAAGTAATTAAAGCAATTAAAGCAGTTCTCAGGTCATGAGACATGGTTCCTTTTTGGAATGTTTCAGTAAAGACCTCTGAAAGAAATGAAGATAGCTGATTACAAAACGTTTTGTAGAAATAGGCCAGGAAGTCACCACCCAGGAACCTTGCCGAAATTCATATTTTTTAGAGCCTGTTCCATCTCTTGCATTGTGATAGCTTTGTCCATAACAACACTTGTTCTGAAGTAAGGGTATATTAAAAGATAGGCCTTCAATGAAATGGTCAAATTTATGAGAGTCAGATTGATTGTCTGATTTATATAAAGCTTGACAGAATTGCTTAAAATTGATTATTTATATCTATTGGTTCAAGGATGAAAGAAATGTTGTTGGCTAGTTCCATCTTAAGTCTTCTGGCAAATAGTTCACCTGCTTTATCTCCCCATTCATAATATCTTTGTTTGACCCTATTGAATGCAAATTTGACTTGACTGGATAAGCATTCATTACATTTATATTTAGAGTTGATTAGAGAACATAGGTTGTTTTCACTATTTGGATCGTCTTGTGTGTTCTCAGCAACTCATCTATTCCCTTGTCTAGAGAGTCTAACCTGAGACTCTCTGTTCTTTTGGGAGGCATACTTTATGCATTCACCCCTTATAGTAGCTTTCAGAGCTCCCGGAAAAATGGTATCTGAGACAACTCAGTGCTTATTTTTCTGTATAAAGTTAGAGATGACTGAATCAACAGTGGAACAAAACTTTCAGTCCTTTAATAGCTGAGGGTTCAGCTTCCACCTAGAATATTTTAATTATGTGTAACCAGCGTCTATAGTAAGTATAATTAACGTTTTTGAGTTGAAACAGCCTTCATGAAGAAGGCATCTTCCTTCAGGATCAGACCAAGATTCTATACATTGAAAAGTTACACTGTGTCTCTGCTCTTTGAATTCAATGATGAATGGTACTCACAAATAGAATCAAGAAGATGTCGGTAGGTGCAACTATTTCTCCTAGATGAGTTTCCTGCAATAAAGCTACTTGGCACTTTTTTGATCTGAGGTGTCTCAAGATTTTAATTCTTTTGGAAGGTTGATTAAATCCCCTCACACTCCAGGAGCACACACTAAAAAAATTCATGGCAAAATTTTAAAAGATATATAACCTTAAGGTACATATTTTCCCATTGATATTATGAAACCACATCTCTAGGATATGATCTGGATTTTTACATATTAGATACTGCTTAGTTTTGAATGAATTTATGCCTTCAATTGAGCCTCTAAGGGTGTCAGCTATACAAAAACATCTGTAGTTAATATCATGTATCTTCCAAAGTATATTTGTCACAGCAAACAAAAAAAAATTAACAGACTTAAAACAAGCCAGTGTGGTCATGTTCAAATTCCTGATGGCTTCAGTTTCATCCACTCCTCCCCTCACTATATTTATACAATAATAGTCTAAACATCTCTAATTACAAATATATTTTAAGTCCATATTATAGACTACCCGGTGGTATTCCTCTGTAAATACCACTGGGTAGTCTATAATATGCAGGGCTTAAATTCTCAGGAATTAGTTCCCGGAGCCCCATCCACCCGCCCTCATTCAGGGCTCCAGACTTCAGCTGTGGGGCGGGGCATGCTGGGACTCTGGTGGGTTTGAAAATATTTACCGGCACTGCGCTCCAGTGAACACCAGCTGAATTTAAGCCTTGATAATATGTAGAATATACCTACAGAAGATTGTATATATACATACACATATGTATAGGCATAATGCATATATACAGACTCAACACCTACAAATTTACAATTGTTTTGATAAATCAAATATAAATTTGTACAAAATCTTAATATGAAAATATAAAAAATCATATTCATAGTATGTCAAATGCCCTACACAAGCTGAATAACTAGTGCTATTCAAGGTTTAGGTTATAGTCTATTTTATATGTCAGGAGTATGGACTGCTCCAAGGGATACAATCCATCAGAGGCAGAGCTAGGGACAAGATTCTGTCTAGCAGTGCAACCTGGGATGATTAGTGCCGTTAATACTTTAGTCAGTAGATGGCGCTATAAACCCCATTTTAGTGTTCAACTATTATTCTGTGCATTGCAGAGCTATACAGTTGTTGTTATTGCTCAATTCCAAGGGAGATCAACAGAAGAGTTCAGCCTAACTGGTTATTTGTTAGGAGTTGGAAGATTATATAAGTGAACACTGCCATATCTATAAGGATATATAGGAAAACAAATTGATCTTTAAAATTGTTGAGGTATGCTTTTATGATAAAAAAAATAATTCTATTTTTGGTAAAATCTGGTCTCAGTCTTTCAAGAGTCTGCCAAGCTTCAGAGGGGGTTTTGCAAAATCTTGTGGAGGCTGCTAAATCCATAATGAAAGGTGGATGGGTATTTAATGCTGTACCTAACACTGATCCGCCTTAGGATTTCCTTTATGTTCATCTCAGTTAAGAAGTCAGGAAATAGAGAAATTTTGTGGCCTTTGTACATAAAGATTTCAGCTTTTCTGGCAGTGTTCATTAACATTACTTTATCATTGAACTTCAGGAGCCTGAAGATGATGGGTCTGGGTTTACCAGACTCCTCCCTTCTCGTACAAAGCATTCCATGAGCCTTTCACTATCTAATGGAGGTAGCTGGGGTAAAATTTAAGTACGTCAGGGAGCAGCTTCTGAACAAAGCAGAACACTTTCAAAAGACGAGCTGGGGAGCTTAAATTCATAACTCTGCTAGACACTGAAAATCATAGAATGAACAGAGACACTAGATTTATAGCTAATCACAACAATCTGTAACCCACTAAACCCCTCTTTGTCCTAAAACGGAAGAGGTGTTAACGGGCCACTCTATCTTGAATGGTCCCTTCGAACAGTGTTTCTCCATGACCAACCGGCCGGCCGAGGTGCTGGAACCATTTTTTCCTGGAGGTGTTGAGAGCCATTGAACCTAACTGTAAACCCTGTATACAATGGAAACCACTTCAAGCCAAGGTATGTGACAGCACCCACACACACACACCTGTAGCCCCAGCACCTATATCAGTCTGTGGACCAGCGCCAAGTCCCTGAGATATCCCCGACAGTTTAGGAAGGCAGCAAGTCAGTCTCTGGTATCAAAAAGATTGAGAAACATGGCCTTAAAATATGTGTTAACTACTTTTGCTAAACAATTTGTTCCACCTTGCATTTAACTGTGATACTTGGAGTACCTTTCCCAGACCTGAAGAAGAGCTCTGTGTTACTCAAAAGCTTGTCTCTCTCATCAACCAAAGTTTGTCCAATAAAAGGTATTAACTCACACATCTTGTCTCTCTAATATCCTGGGACCAACATGGCTACAACTACACTGCATATAAGAAGTCTTTAGCACTGATGGGACTTTTCACCCCAAATCCTGTTATTTAAGAACAAAAACTAAGGCACACAACAGCCCTGCAAGAATAGCATACATCTTAGGGTTTGTCTTCATGTACAGCACTGAAGCTGCGCCACTGTAGCAGGTTAGTGAAAATGCCACTACACCAACAGGAGAGCTTCTCCAGTTGGCGTAGTTAATCCACCTCCCCAAGAGGCGGTAGCTATGTAGACAGGAGAAGCCCTCCCGTTGATATAGCGCTGTCTACAGCGCGGGTTAGGTCAGTATAAGTCGCTCAGGAGTGTGCATTTTTCATACCCATAGTTATACCAATATAAGTCTGTAGTGTAGATCTGGCCTTAGTCTACAGAGGATATGAACAAGGCAAAGATTAGATATAGATAGGCCAGTCAGATGCTCCCAGTGGCTTCCTAAAACTCTGAAGTCTTTTCATTAACCTAAGGAAAAGGAAGGCTGTTTCTCAAACTTAATATGAATGAGTTAATATGGGACAAATTTTGCCAAGCTTACTCAATGGTAAATGCACAAGGAATAAGTTACCGTTCATTGACCATCAACTTCACAAGAATGCAGAGCCAGGTTCTCTTTACAATTAGAATCACAGAATCATAGAATAACAGAGTTGGAAGGGACCTCTGGAGGCCATCTAGTCCAACCCCCTGCCCAGAGCAGGACCAATCCCAACTAAATCATCCCAGCCAGGGCTTTGTCAAGACTGACCTTAAAAAATTCTAAGGAAGGGGATTCCACCACCTCCCTTGGTAATGCATTCCAGTGTTTCACCACCCTCCTAGTGAAAAAGTTTTTCCTAATATCCAACCTAAACCTCCCCCACTGCAACTTGAGACCATTACTCCTTGTCCTGTCATCTGCTATCACTGAGAATAGTCTAGATCCATCCTCTTTGCATCCACCTTTCAGGTAGTTAAAAACAGCTATCAAATCCCCCCTCATTCTTCTCTTCCGTAGACTAAACAATCCCAGTTCCCTCAGCCTCTCCTCAGAAATCATGTGTTCCAGTCCCCTAATCATTTTTGTTGCCCTTCGCTGGACTCTCTCCAATTTCTCCACATCTTTCTTGTAGTGTGGGGCCCAAAACTGGACACAATACTCCAGATGAGGCCTCACCAATGTTGAATAGAGGGGAACGATCACGTCCCTCGATCTGCTGGCAATGCCCCTACTTATACACCCCAAAATGCCATTGGCCTTCTTGGCAACAAGGGCACACTGTTGACTCATATCCAGCTTCTCGTCCACTGTCACCCCTAGGTCCTTCTCTGCAGAACTGCTGCCTAGCCATTCAGTCCCTAGTCTGTAGCGGTGCATTGGATTCTTCCGTCCTAAGTGCAGGACTCTGCACTTGTCCTTGTTGAACCTCATCAGATTTCTTTTGGCCCAATCCTCCAATTTGTCTAGGTCCCTCTGTATCCTATCCCTATCCTCCAGTGTATCTACCACTCCTCCCAGTTTAGTGTCATCCACAAACTTGCTGAGGGTGCAATCCACACCATCCTCCAGATCATTTATGAAGATATTGAACAAAACCGACCAGAGGACCGACCCTTGGGGCACTCCGCTAGATACTGGCTGCCAACTAGACATGGAGCCATTGATCACTATCCGTTGAGCCTGACAATCTAGCCAACTTTCTACCCACCTTGTAGTGCATCCATCCAGCCCATACTTCTTTAACTTGCTGACAAGAATACTGTGGGAGACGGTGTCAAAAGCTTTGCTAAAGACGAGGAATAACATGTCCACTGCTTTTCCTTCATCCACAGAACCAGTTATCTCATCATAGAAGGCAATTAGATTAGTCAGGCATGACTTTCCCTTGGTGAATCCATGCTGACTGTTCCTGATCACTTTCCTCTCGTCTAAGTGCTTCAGAATTGATTCCTTGAGGACATGCTCCACGATTTTTCCGGGGACTGAGGTGAGGCTGACCGGCCTGTAGTTCCCAGGATCATCCTTCTTCCCTTTTTTAAAGATGGGCACTACATTAGCCTTTTTCCAATCTTCTGGGACTTCCCCCGATTGCCATGAGTTTTCAAAGATAATGGCCAATGGCTCTGCAATCACATCCGCCAATTCCTTTAGCACTCTCGGATGCAACGCATCTGGCCCCATGGACTTGTGCACGTCCAGTTTTTCTAAACAGTCCCAAACCACTTCTTCCTTCACAGAGGGCTGGCCACCTCCTCCCCATGCTGTGCTGCCCAGTGCAGTAGTCTGGGAGCTGACTTTGTTCGTGAAGACAGAGGCAAAAAAAGCATTGAGTACATTAGCTTTTTCCACATCCTCTGTCACTAGGTTGTTTCTGAAGCACTCTTGTCCATCTCCAACAACCTCTGAGAACTGTAATTCTCTTCAGCAACATAACAGAGAGAAACAAAACAAAACAAAAATCCATATTTGGAAAAAGAAAACATTTATGTTTTGCAGCTCCTAAGGATTGCAGCATTGGAGTTGAAGCAAGGAACAAAAGCTGATTTTGGGGTCTTGGAAACAGACAGGTCAAGAATTCTCGCCTGAGCAGAAATGGCAATTTAAATCAATGTGTGTGGGGGAAGGTTATTGCCCCACCTCATTCCAAAGAAACTATTATCTCCTGCCTCTGGTTTCATCAGACGACACTAACCAATTTCCACAAAAAACCCTCCCAGTCTAAACTGTTACTTCAGACTCCTTCCCAGATGACACTATACAAACCCTTTTGCTTCCTGAAATCTACTTCCCTTGAATCAAACCAGGAAAAGGTCAGCCACATGATCCACTTAAGTCTTTTGCCAGTATATGCCTTGCTTTCCAGGGTGCACCAGTCAACACTACAAGCATATTAGCCACCTTTTGTCCATTTCAGAATTTTCCCTTAACTTAGGATGAGATCTAAGATCTACCTTGCTAATTTAGCAGAAGCCAGAGTTCCCCCTGTGACACAGAGTCCCCTTGGTGGTTCACTACTCTGTGTCAGCAACTCCTGCCAGGCCTGACAAATTCACTACACCTAACACATTGCTGTCAGGCTGTTTGTCCAAAAAGTATCTTGTAAGGTATCAAATGGAAGCCAGTGACAGACTGGTCATTCATATCATTGTGAAATGGATGCATTATTGCTATATGAGGAATTATATTGCTGACAGTATGCTTTAAAGTCTGTAACCAAGTATGGAGAGAAACAAGTTTTCTTCCCAACAGGAGGGAAGGTAATTATCTCCCTGCCGCTAATGTAAATTAAGCACTGGGAAAGCAAGTTGTATTTGTAGGTAAAGTAAACAAGAAAGGCCAGGTTGATGGGAGGAGGGTGAGATGTGAAGTTAGTATGTGAAGACACTGCAGGCAAATACCACAGGAGTGGGAGGTTGTCATGTCTCTTGGTCAAAACAATGACTTTTGGGGAGATATATGGAGAAGCAAAAAAATATTGTTACCCATTAACTGAGGAGACCCCGGGCAGGGCATGTCAGAAATCATGAGAATCTGGATCCTGATTTGACTGAAAATTAGCCAGCTCTAAAGAAAAACTCTGAGGGTGAGAAAACTGCTTCAGCCAAAGGATTATAGTTTGCTAAAGTTATATTTAGTCTCTTAGAAGCGAGTTATACTTTTGTTTTATTTGTAACCAATTCTGTTTTCACTGTCCTTACTCAATATCACTTAAAACTCTATCTTTATTAATAAACTTCTCTTTGTTTTATCATAAGGAGATCTTAGTACTGTATACTTAGTGGTATCAAACAAGCTGGTGTGCACAGTGCCTCTTTGGAGACACCAAACTTTATCATTCCTATGAGTGTTCAGTAACAGGGCCTGGATGCTCCAAAGGAAAGCTCTTCTAGAGGGCTTAGGAACGGCGGTGCACCAAGTGTTACCTGGAAGGCAAAGTAAGGGAGATAAGTTCTGAGATATTTGTCTGGGATGGCTAACAGACTAGGGTGACAGAGTTATCCCCCAGTTTAGCACCACCAAATTTCTCTCTTGCTGAGGCAGATTGGTTACACAGTGACCTATTGTTTGGGTACCCCGGAAAAGTGTCAAACCTCCCTTAACTACTCTAGTATAGGTTCAGGTTATTTTGAGTGTGGTATACATAGCCACAGCATCCTCCAACATTCAACTCTAGACTCATCTCTTCTATTAAGTAGTCATCTTCTTTAACAATGCTGCCCACCACACATACATTAAGAAACTATTTCACTTATGGCTAATTTTTCCTATTAATAATTGTTACAGTACTGTTTAAGGCCCATATACACCATATACTGCAAACAAGAATTGCTCCATAGCAAGGCGATGCTAGCCCAGGTATTAAAAGAAGCCTTATAAGTTGTGTACCTTAAGTATAAGCTCAAATAAGGAATCTGCTATAGTCCGTAATAGTACCTCATCTCCAAACATATGCAGAAAGGGAACAGTTTTGTAAATGTTTCCAGTATATAACCGCCCACACAAATATACAGTATTATGGTCAACAAGGGTCGATTTAGTATTTCAGTAGCTGAAGTAAGTTATGCATGTAAGCAAGATTCTCCATCATTAATTAAAGGTTTTATGTCTTCCTGCAATTTTCTAGTTTTAAAAGATGTACCCAGAGATCTTACCATTGTTGTGAGGTTTTGGCATGCTAGAATATATGACCGAGTCAGAATTGGGGGCTGTCTAGGTATTAGGGCTCAAGTGTCTCAGTACAGGCAAACCAAGGCACAGTGGAAACCAAAGAAAGATCAGTTCAGTAAACTTACTATAGCATCTCAAAATTGTTGCAATTAGCTTAAATCTGACACTAAATGCTTTCAATAACAAGACAGTGCAAAAGGCAGCTGCTTTTTTTTAGGTGAATTAATGAGAAAACAGAAGCCACATTTTCTTCTTATGAGGTCATCTAGTCCAGCCCCCTGCATTAGAGGCAGGACCGTGTATAGCTCAACCGTCCCTGACAGGTGTTTATCTAACTTGTTCATAAAGACCTCCCACGACAGGGATTCCAAATCCACAGCTTCTCTTGGAAGCCTATTCCAGAGCTTAAACTACCCTTATAGTTGGAAAGTTGCTCCCAATATCTAGCCTAAATTTTCCTTGATACACATTAAACCCATTACTTCTTGTCCTACCTTCAGTGGACATGGAGAACAACTAATCACAGTCCTTTTTATAGCAGCCCTTAACATATTTGAAGACTTATAGCCGTGGTTCCCAAACTTGTTCCGCCGCTTCTGCAGGGAAAGCCCCTGGCGGGCCAGGCTGGTTTGTTTACCTGCCGCGTCCGCAGGTTCGGCCTATCGCAGCTCCCACTGGCTGCAGTTCGCTGCTCCAGGCCAATGGGAGCTGCTGGAAGCGGCGGCCAGTATGTCCCTCGGCCCGTGCCACTTCCAGCAGCTCCCATTGCCCTGGCGGAACAAGTTTGGGAACCACTGACTTATAGGTTTCCCTTCAGTCTTCTCTTCTCAGGACTAAACATGCCCAGTTCTTTTAACCTTTCCTCATAGGTCAGGTTTTCGAAGCATTTTATCATTTTTGTTGGCTCTTGTCTGAACTGTCTCCAGTTCATCCACATCTTTTTTAAAGTGAGGCACCCAAAACTGGACACAGTACTCCAGCTGAGGCCTCACTGGTGCTGAGCAGAGGAGTACAATTACCTCCTGGGTCTTACATACATCACTCCTGTAAATACTCCCCAGAATGATATTAGCCTTTTTCACAACCACATACCATTGCCAACTCATTCAGTTTGTGATCCACTGTAACCCCCAAAGCCCTTTCAGTAGTACTACCACCTAGCCAGTTGTAGCCCAACTACAAAATATGTAGTTACCTGCCACAAAGTCAGATATAGAAGAAGCCAAATTGTTAGTTACACAGGAGCTCTACAGAACTATATTCAGACTGTTAATTTGAGGTCTAGAATTCAATTCTGAAAGGACCAGGCCAACCTTGTGAAAAATCAGGATTTAAGTGGTTCAATTCACTACTCAGGGTCAGAGTGTGCCATTGCAGAGGTCTTCTTCTCTACCACCACCTGTTGACCACTTGGGTCCTGCCATGGCCTGGATACATTTTTTGTGGTCCAGCCATCCAACCACGTCACCTTTTAAGTTCGGTCCCCTTCCACAGTACTAAAAGTCCAACTAAACAGCCAAACAAAAATGTTCTTCTGTCCCTTATGAGCTATTCTTCAGCCCGCCTTCTAGGCTCAGCTCTCACCCCTTTAAATCCTTCTAGCTTTGTTATAGGGATCTGACACTCAGGCTGCCTTCCTTGGAATCCCTCTCGACCTAGGATTCACTGATATTCCCCACTCTTTACCCATACTCCCATGGGTCTGCAGAGTTCTTGGCACCTTTTAACTAAGCACTGCTTCCCAGGGCCTTCTCCCTGGAGGCTCTTTTCCTCCTAGCATATTTCCCACTGCTTCCCCTCTCTGAGGACTCTGACAGCTTCTCCAAGGGACCTCCTTGCTTCTTTACAAGCCTCATCTTAGATCCTCCCATGCAAGCCTAATCTGTGCCCTGTAAACTCTCTCCAGCAGGAGGTGCCTCCATCAGGGACTTCTCTCTCTACATGAAGAACTCTGACCCTTTCAGGGCTGGGATCACTTGTTGTAATTAGTCAGTTTAATATCATCTGGGGTAACTGCTGTGTCACAGGCAAGGCTAAGCTTCACTCCCCTTCAAGGGCCAGCCACATTTCCATACCTGTTTGGTGTCCCCTCACTTTTATAAAGGACAGACTTGCATCTTACAAAATATTCATGGAGTCAAAGTTAACCTAAAAGAATTCATCACACATTGCTAGCCAATCAAAACATGGCTTTACACTCACCTCAATAACATTTCTGTCTGTATTTGACACAATAACTTTTGAAAACTGCGTCCAATCAATCCCCAGGTTTCAGAGAATGTTCTAGACATCAGTGGGCAGATCCTTGCTGATTTTGTTGACTAGAAGACTTGAAAACCCCACTGTGGGCCACTGACTTCAAGGTTAGGGTGAATGTTTTGGGGTAAGGGTTAGTGGGCCCCTCACTCCTCTGGCCAGCTCCCTCCCCCACAACCAATCAGTACCCTCTGGATTTTGGTAAGAATTGGAAAAGTCTGATTTCCCCTAAAAATCAGGCACTTCTGGTTTTAACCAAAGTCAATAGTGTCTGTATTGTAGGAGTCAAGGAGAGAGCAACAAAGGCCCAGCTGCACGTACAGCTCAGCTGGCATAAGCCACAAAGTGTACAACCCTTAAGTTAAGTTTCTTGAGTCTTTGTCACATTGTGTCTCAAATTTAGCCCTTGGCTGGTTAAGTGAGTTATTGCTGAACAGAACACAAATACAGCTTTGCATTCCAGAAGCGAGCTTTTTAGCGCCTCTGTTAATGACACTTGCTGTATTATTCCTTGAAGCCTCAATCCCGCCCCCCTTCCCTTCAATCATGCTAGTCATAGCAGATCATATTTCTTAGCTTCCTAATGTTACCATAGCAATAGGAGGAACTGCTGAGAGACAGAATGATGCAAGATCCAGGATGCTGTCATGTTGATGTGGCAGAACTACAAAGACTGCACTAGCATCTCAGTTGGGCTATATTTAATGCATTCCTGATTTTGGATTCATTATCTGCACCCCAGGCAGAGAAACAAAGGGTATGGCATATGACCATAATGCCAGAGCCATTGTCTTAGCCGTCAAACAAGAAAGCATATGCATGCAGCAACAGTACACGTTTTAGCTGTAAGGCCCAATTAAATACAGCTCCCATTAACTTCAGTAGGAGTGGTGGGCGCTCAGCTTTTTCTAAACATCAGCTACTGGAGTTCCAAGTAACTTTAGTACTGTCTACCTTTAGAATGGTACTCCTGGCATCAGGAATGTTTTAAACATTCTGTAACATTTGTGGAAGACTTGAGAAACTTGTAATTGATTGTCCTAGGAGGTTTTAGCAACTCATCTTGCTACTCGTGACTTACAGATGAATGGGTAATGCTATCTAACTCTAAGCTACAGAGGCAGTTCTTTTTAGCCTCAGTATGATGCTTTAAGGCCTTGTTTCAGATGCTTATATCCTCCAGTCTCTAAGTTCCTCTGACTGCTACGGCAATATTTTATGAGGCTGAAAAAAATTGGGTATTGTATTCATGTAGCAGGTCAACTTGCATATAAAATCCACAAGGAAAGTAGAAGGGAATGGAAGGAGAGATGAGAAGCAGGAAGTGAGGTTTGGAGAAAGAAAACATTCGGTCCTAGTAACAGACTCTGGTGAGAAACTGTCCCGCTTAACTCATATGTTTGCTCAGTTTCATCCAGGATGAACTCACTGCTCAACTCCCTCAAGGCTCAAGTGTGGCAAACAATGTGACACACTCAAAACAAGAATAATTATCTATATTATAAACTCACGCTGGGGTTAAGTTTAGCTTCCACAGGAAAGTTGATAATGTCTCAGTAGAAAGCTATATGGACTTGAAGAGTATCACCACATCCCAACATTTTAAGTGCCCCACCATTTAAAAGGCTTTCAATCTCCCTAGCTTCCCTGAGATTGGAAGCCACATTTTCAGTGCCATTCCAGTTTTTATTTCAGAACTCTGAAATACTCCAGACCAAAGCATTTTGTGCCTACAACACTGGTCTTGATAGGTTGCCCATTTCCTTTTGGACACACAAAAGCAGTATGAACACCATGAGTCAGTGGGTAAAATTAGGAGACTGACCAAGCGGCTGCACAAAGAAACCAGAACAGTTAATTATACACAAACCAGACAAACTGTAATGAACACAAGTTGGTTATGGCAGCACAGTTTACTTCCTAATTTTACCAAGGTGCTGAAAACCTGCTGCTCCCATTAACTTCAAAGGCAAGATGTGTTGGGCACCTGCAACCAGAATCCATCACTCTTTAAAATTCCTGAAGGCGAATATTGCTCCAGAAGCTTAGACATCATTTTTGTGAAGATTGGCCTTGACTTGACCACAATTCAGAGACAGGAAGGGTCCCAAAGTGGAAGGAAATGCTTGTCCGTTGAGCAGTCCCCAAATTCCAGGCCCTATGCTGGCCGTACAGAGGAGGCCCAAACCTCTTAGCTCTCCTTCCACAACCTTGGGGAGGTAGGAATTAACACCAGAATTAAATGCCACATCCATGCATAAAACCAATTTTTGTATCTGGGAAGGGACAAAACATCAAAGAAAGACCATTCAGGAGCTTCTATGGGAGTCATGTATACATCCCCAGCAATAGCACAATCTAACCCATCAGAGTTCAAACTACTCACAGCCTCAGTCCCAAAACAGAGTGCCTCCTTTCTCTTCCCATTCTCACTGATGCTTCAGTTCAGTGTGAGCTTGGAGTGGTGAAACTCGGTTGGTTGGGTTGCCAGGTGTCCTCCATTATGCTGGGCCAGGACCACTCTTCAAATCTGGCTTCAGCTCCACCTAGCCCAGGTCATTCGCCTAGCCTCAGGGACAGGTTATGTTTGTGCGTACTGTCTTCAGAAGCCTCCGCACTAATATATGTTTACTGCCTGTAGCAGGGTGCCATTTTCAGAGCTCCCCCTCATGGCATGAGGTGACCCTGCTTACACCTCATCCTCACTTCCCTCCTGGGTCTCCCAGTAACCTTCTACAGTCCAAAGTATCTCCTGGGGGATCCAACTCTTTGAATCTGTATATATTTTCCATTGGCCCTTTGGGCCCAAACCCTTTCCCTTGGTTAAAGGATCTGACAGCCCTCTTTTGTGCGGCTGTGCTTAACTTCAAGCAGCTTCTCCCAGTTGACCCCTTTGAATTATTCTCATCCATTTCCACCTGGACTGGCAACAATGTCTTTCACACAGAGAACACAAAACTAAACCTCAATAATAAAACTCTTCTTCTCCCAGGCCCTTTTCTCTGCTGGGTGGAAGCTTCCAGCCTTCCTCCTGAACCAGGAGACCAGGTCTCACCACCTCAATCCTTTGTCTCCTAGCCTGGGAACGACCAGCAGACAAACAGGCCTTCCCCTGCTAGTGTCTCTCCTTAACTGGGCTTTAAGCTTCATTTTTTGTTTTACCTGCCCTGTTGTCTAACCATCACTTGACCCTTCCCCTGTAGGTCTAATAGTCCCAAACACCTCTCTGGACCAGCTAGGAACAAGGAGAGCCTTGCCCCTCCCTCTCTACAAAGTTTCTAGTCCTTGGCCCTTAACAATAGCCTGGATTTTCCCACTCCTTACTCCTCCCCCAGACACTAACTATTCCCCAGTACGATCTTCTCTCCCAGTGTCTGTCTTAATTATTCCTTTGACCTTCTTTCACCTGGAATGGCTGACTCCTCTAGCCTTAGAGGCTCAGTACCCCGTTACACTGACCAAGTCTACTGTTTTGTCCCCACTCTGCCCCACACCAGCTCATCACCTCAAACTGAATCAGACGGTCTGCAACTATCCCCCCTGTCCTATTTGAGCAGGGATAAACTCCCACTCTAGAAAGACTTTTCCCTCCTCCACTGAGAAGCGGGCAGGCACGACGAGGTCTAGGGTATATTTCCTTCCAGCCCTCTAGCCAGCCTGGGCTGTGGGACCCAGCTATCATCTTTGCTCATCCCCTAGTCAGGACGTTTATGGGGCAGGGCTGGGCCCTGCACACTGCTGACATGCCTCTGGGGAATGAGGGCTCCACACCAGTTATACCTGCATTTCAACTATCTGAAGACAATCTTGGTAACGAGATTCTGCCATAATTGTAGTTTTAGCACAAAGGCTCACAACACTACTCTTAAGTGCTATAGTTAAGACAGCATTTTCCCAGCTTTTTGAAAGCTAACCCCCTTCCTTAATCCCTACCATGAGTTTAAGGCCTACACATTCAAATGTTTTAACTGAAAATGGAGAATGTGTTTTGGTAAGCAAATTTACTTCAGGATTTCAGCAGGACATCATGATTAAATATCATGAAATATCATGCTTGTCAGTCATTTAGTCTCTGTAAGAACAAAACTAGAGTTTTTTTGGAAAACCACTGTAATTTTTCTGTTCTGACTCTTCAGAAGCAGGTTTACACAATCCCTTGGAAAATGCCATCTCCTTTTCAATAGCATCTAAAAGTCTGTGCAAATAAAATTGTCCATGTCCCTTGCCCTTCTGTTGTAAAAGGTGATATTTCAGTACATTCAGATTCCCCTCTACAAGCCAAGCACCACTGCCAAATTTTGTGTATACAGATACTACTTCTAGAAAACACAAGTGCTAAGATTATTTTGCAAATTAACATTAGTGATCTATGTAATGCTCAGTGTCTAGAGTACATAACTACAACACAAGCAGTGAACTCATTTCATTTCAGTTTAAAACAGGTAATTTTTACCTGTAGGAAATTTTTCTCTATCCCTTAAGGGAACATTTGCCAGTTTGTTTCCACAGCAAAAAAGTAAACGTGTCACATCACTATATATAACTACTACAGTAACTGATGACTGGACAGTAAGTTTCTCTTTCAATAAACTGGAGACAGTTTAAAGAGCTCCAGCTGCTTGAACACCTGCATGTTCTCAAATAATCTTGTGTGAACATGTTGGCTGACACCACTGCATCCCTTCAAATGAGCCAAGTGCATTGCTGGAGACCCAGCAGACAGTCATTAATTCCTTGTACATATCAGGCTTATCTAAGTAGCAAGCAAAATTACATTTATATGTATAATCTAAAGCCTTATTGGTCCTTTCAATAGTTGCCCAAGTGACATTTTACTTGCTCCTTACATTGGCTTCGTTTGCATTTCTGCCCCTTCGTTTGCATTGGGTATTTATATGACAAGGCTATTTGAAAAAGTAGCTGCCCATACAGTACATTAGAGCAGCATTTCCCAAACTTGGGACACCGCTTCCTCAGGGAAAGCCCCTGGCAGGCCGAGCCAGTTTGTTTACCTGCCGTGTCTGCAGGTTTGGCCAAACGCGGCTCCCACTGGCCACGGTTCACTGCTGCAAGCCAATAGGGACTGCGGGAAGCGGCGCAGGCCAAGGGATGAACCTTGGGGAAACACTGCATTAGAGAGACATGGTGGATGATGTAATATATTTTATTGACCCAACTTCTGTTGGAGAAAAAGACAAGCTTTCAAGCTACACAGTGCTCTGGAGAAGTTACCCAGAGTATCCAAGCTACACACCAGGTAGAACAGATTGTTTAGCATAACTGGTTAACACATGTTCTAAGGGCCCATTCAAGGTGTGTAGTAGAAAGAGAAAGCCTGAGACATGAGGCCTGGTATGAGGGCTGGGTGTAAAGCCTAAGGCCCAAACTAAAGTCAGGCCCTGTTGATTTAAAGCAAAGTTAGCAAGTTTCAGACTATGAGCAAAAGTCAGGCCCTGTTACAAAGCAGATGCCTGCTTGCAGGTTCACTATCCGACACATGAACTTAACAAGAATAGGGTTGGTGTTACAAAAACACAAGCACGGATAAGTATTCACGTAAACACATTCTGGAAAGATCATGCCAGAACGTCCAGATACAAGGTTATGTTGTAAACACACTCCCCAAAGATGATACATAGAAAAACTGACCCCTCCTAAGGTGACCGATGGAGATATTTTGATCAAACCAACATGTACAAGGTAAATGGCTGTAACTAACTATGTCAGAGGGGAAATATGTAATCTGTTTGTATCAGTGTATATGAGGGGTCACAGAGTGAGTATCTTTGTCCAGCCTAGGGGGAGTGGAAGGTCCTGCCCCTCACTGAGCCAAGTCCATTGTAATGGACATACATGTGTTAGTGTCCTGTACAGTCTATGGGATACTAGAACGTGCTTCATTGAAAATAAACCTGGTTGAGCGCCTTCGCTACTGAACCGAGCCCGTGGTCTCGGGCAGTTCAATTAAAGCCTGCTGTACGGGTTATCTGGCCAGAGCCAGTGCAACATGCAGAGAGAACACACAGGCAGCCAACAACTGACAACAAAGTGAAGTGGCCTATTAACACCCCTGCAGTCACCGGACCAAAAGAGGGGAGAAGGGGTTTAGTGGATTACAGCACTGGTTCTCAGCCTTTCCAGACTACTGTACCCCTTTCAGGAGTCTGATTTGTCTCGTGTACCCCAGCTTTCACCTCACTTAAAAATTACTTGCTTACAAAATCAGACATAAAAATACAAAAAAGTGTCACAGCACACACTTTCTGAAAAATTGCTCACTTTCTCATTTTGTCTGTATGAAATTTTAGTTTGCACTGACTTCGCTAGTGCTTTTTATGTAGCCTGTTGTAAAACTAGGCAAATATATAGATGATTTGATATACCACCTGGAAGACCTCCAGGGGTACATGTACCTTTGACTGAGAACTACTGGGTTACAACTTATTACACTCTAATAAGTCATAGGTGATGGGGTGTACCAGGTGGTCCTACCACATCCAGCCCCAGGAAAGAAGCAGTGAAGGTGTGTCCTCCAGGCCTACCTAGAAAGGCTGCAGGGAAACAGCCAATCAGAGCCCAGCAGGCTCAGGTAAAAGGAGCTGCACGGGGGTGGAGTAGGTTAATTCCTGACTGGGACCCGAAAAGCACAGATAGGGAGCTTGATGCTAGTCACAGGAGCTCAAGAATAAACTCAGAAGGAAGGTTTGGGGGTTCTTGCATTCAGTGAGGTGGGAGAGGAGTTAAGAACCTCAGCCCTGATGTCAGAATGAAGAGAAGGGACTATGTAGGTGTGATATTATCTGATTAAAATATGACCATATAGATCATTGTTGCTACCATTGTTATACAATTGCAACAAAGCTTGTACAAAGTATGTCATGTAAGGTAAGTTATGATTTGCTGAATATGTTTATCTTATTTGTATGCATGTATCATTTAGTATCTGAAGTTATGAATATTGACCTTGTACCTGTATTTCAAACGTTTGCTCCTGTGGTAACACCCACAAACTATTTAGCCAGCACATTGTGAAGGGACTATTCAAGTTGAAGGGCCCATCAAAGAACACTTAACTCACAATAGGCCATGGAAGAAACCTATCCACACCTGATGGACTTTCATGTGTAGCCAATGGGCCATGGAAGAAGCTTATCCCTACCTAATAGACTTTCCTACCAGAATATGGGTAATGGCCACTGCTATGACTCATCCAAGTAGGCACGGACATGTGACTAGATCATCTGGTACTAATCCATCTTGTGCCTGTACTTTTTCATAAACTATGCTAAGGGCTTTGCTTAGAACAATGCGTTTCCCGCCACCTGATAGAAGCTAAAAAAGGCTCTGGAAGTATCTCCATTTTACCTTTTTCCTGCTCTGCTCTCTGGATTATGAATTTATACTAATGGGAGCATTCTAACCAAGGAACTAAGGACATTCCAATCATTTGGAAGCAACCAGAGGCTTAACACGCCAGAAGTTATCACTGCTTCAAGCCTGATCCAAAAACTTTGCAGTTGTTGTAGGTATTTGATTCCTTTAACCGATTTTAACTCTCACCTCTTATCTAATATCTAAAGGTTTATTTATGCTAAAGGATTGGCAATAGGGTGATTATTGGGTAAGAGCTAAGTTATATATGGACCTGGATATGTGGCTGGTCCTTTGGGATCAGAAGAACCCTTTGGTTGATTAAATTGGTTTTAAATAACCACTCATCATTAAGGTTACTGTCTGGGTGTTGAAACAAGGACTTGAATACCTAAAGAGGCTGCAGTTCTGACTTCTTGTTAGCCAGTGGGGTGAGACAGAAGTTTACTTTTGTTGCTGGTTTGGTATATTGTATGGAAGAATAACCACCAGTTTGGAGGTGTATCTGCCCTATTTCTCAGCAGTTTGTCCTGAATCTGGTATTCTCAGTTGTGACCCTTCTTATGGAGGTTTTGTAGCCTGTTCTCGGTACTTGAACCTAGGCCTAAAGGCAATCAAGTCATGTAAATTGTGTGTGGATTAAAAGCCACAGTGTCTCCCTCAACTCTGTGCGAAGAAGCATGAACCAAATGTTAAAACCCAGTCTATTGGGGGGGCTGTATTAAGAGACCAGAAGCCCAAATCTCCACCACATTAGACCCTACACAGGTGTCAATTGTCTATCCAGTGGATTGTTCTGTTTATAAAGCTGGCTTTGAACAGCAACGCTGCCGCCTCCTCAACTGTAGTGCAGCTACTTGCAGGCCTACAAACAATTAAAGCACCAAAATCTCCAGTTCATGGCTCCACCTTCTCACTGAACTGATTAAGAAATAACACACTACAAAATATATTCAGTATTATCTAGTGTGGTGAAAGTGGAATATTCATATGGCTGTCTTTCAAAGCAGATCATATGAAAGTGAAAAGTTGATTTCTAGACAGAAAGGTAGTTGGAAAAAACATTTAAGGGCTTTCTGGCAGAAATCAATGCACATATCCCGCCTACTCTGGCCTCTGCTTTTGACCATTTTACCTTTAATCACTTTTGTAATCTAATTCCCAAGATCACATCTAAGCTTTGAAAGAAATGAGTACTCATTTAGCTCACTGATAAAGCTCTTTTTAACATTCATAACTACTTGGAATGATTTTCTATAAAACTTCTCTGCTGAAATACAGTAAAATAATGTTGCCAAGATCGTATAAATTTCACTCAATCCCAAAGCCCAGGCATCTTAGTCTTGTCACTTCTCAACACTTACCTGGTCAATGATTTCAGTGTTTGATTTTTATTTCCTCTGTTCTAATTGGAGGCTGTGTTTCTGCTTATGTTGCAAGTTCTTTGGGGTAGGGAGTGTTTTTTTTCTGTGGATGAGTACAATCCTTTCACCATAGGACTGTAGTCCTGATTGGGAACCCTGGACACTACTACAATACCAACAGTGATATGTTTTGGTAGCTAGTTGACTCTGGATAGTCATTTTGGTACAGCAGCAAGTCTCTCATGTACCAAATGATTCAAGAACCACTACTGAAACATTCACAGATATCATAATCAAGTTCAATTTGGCACTTAACAGCAATATGCATTGCCAGACAAAGTGACCTAAATGCATACATGACCTTCAGTTCTGAAAGGCAACTACATTCTGTGGTTTTAATTAGTAAAATTTGGCCCACCTGAAAACTATTGTAATTACATCTATTTTAATAAATCTGTTTTTAGAAACTATTTTGCAATGCTTATATAAAAGTAATTCCACACCCCCACAGGTTAGATCTGCTACCACTGAGGCCTTGATTTGAGGATGGCTGTGAATTCTTAAACATATTCAACCACCAGTAGGCCTGGGCACTGAACTGTGTGTAGTTGGTATCTTCAACAGCTTTGCCTGTTAACTTCAGTAATTTCTCATCTCTAGCACCAGTGAGCCATTAGTGTTATAGTATAATATACTGACAAAAGAGGACTCATTTTCCTTCACCCCGCAGCTGCACAACCAGGAGGACTAAGGAAAAGCAAGATAATATACCCCAACATTTGAACAGCACCACAACTTAAAAGGGCAAGTTTAACTGAAAGTAAAGAGATAAAAAGAGGGAAAAAATGACATCTGCCCCCAACCACCAACTGAAGTTAGTGGGTTTGCACAGACTAACTGTGAGAACAGTTTGTGGCAGGTTATACTAGATATTAGACAAATCTTCCAGAGAATATTGGACAGTGGAGAAGTTTTCCGAGTTAAGAAAAGGAAGCCCCTATCACTTGACAGATCTAAAGTTGAGATAGGAGAGACCCTGTAGTGAACCTGCACTTGCAGAGGATGGACTCCATAAACAGATCTGTTTTTATCTGTGACTGTAGACAAACATTAGGTCAACCAGTATTTAGTTGTTTTCTGGCATCCCCCAATCCTTATCTAGTCATGCTTAAGAAAGCAATGTATTAGTAATACTTTCGGACTGCTGAGGTCTCATTGGATGCAGTTGGCCTTATGAACTATCATCACCTTGCTGTTTGATGAAAGGTAGTCATGTGAGTATCCATTAAAAGCCTTAGGCTGTAAATCTTGATATTCATCAGCCTTCCTGATTATACATACTGTTGGGCCCTGGACAAAAGGAAAAGTTAATTGAATTAGTTTAGCCTGAAAGTCTCACTTGAAGTCTAACCATGCAAACTATATAAGTAACTGATTTCAAGGCTTATGT
This sequence comes from Lepidochelys olivacea, assembly GCF_965140295.1. Lineage (NCBI taxonomy): Eukaryota > Metazoa > Chordata > Testudines > Cheloniidae > Lepidochelys > Lepidochelys olivacea. The sequence continues at coordinate 138,921,033 of NC_140412.1, read as the reverse complement.
CAACAAAACTAAGGGCCAAGCAACTGCCATGGCAGCAAATAGTCATAAACCTGACCACATCAGCATAAATTTGGAGGCTAACTGATTTTTTTTTTAAGAGCTCCCTGGAGGAGTTGACAGCCTTTTGGATTATCCGATTGTGATAAACCCATATGGATATCTTGTCTTCAATATCTGCCCCTCCGCTTGAGGGTGCTCTCAAGAACCCCTTTCTTCAAGAGTTATTACAATAAGATCTCTGAAGTTATCCTGTTTTAAATGGTTCAACTTCTGGGGATTAAAACCAAGCTGCAGTTACTGAACCTAGCTGACCTTTATAGAGTGGCTTTGTATACAACTGAAGTTCACTGACAATTCATCACAGTACAACTAGTCATATGAACAAGAGGCAGTAGAGAAAGTGATCCAAAATTGTCTGCTCTCATTTATCTTCGTGCCATTGATATCAAGCCAAATCACAGATGACCACCCTCCCTTGCATTGGGTGAGTTAAGGATACTCCTGGACAGTGCCATCTATCTAGGGATAATCCCCACCTTGTGGTCCAAAGAAGTGTGGTGTTGGTATGCTGATGTTGGGGGAGAGGGAATACAACCTCTTTTGGCAAGGCATGCGAAGTTAGATTTTGTGAGATCTGCTAACCAAAGTAACTAGCAACACAGGAACTGACAGTATCAGATCTCCCAAGCAAAGTGAAAGAAGCCACCCTGCAATAGGCAGTTAAACTTGGATTCGGGGTTGGCTGTTGCATATCTACCACTGCAACGATTAAAATAAAGTTTTGTTATGTCCTACCATAAGAAAATTGTAAATAGCTTTTTAGGACTTCGGTACTTGGTGATTTTCTTTTATACCCTGCTACACCCTTTTTTTTTTTTTTGGTCTCAATGACATTGTGGTCATGAGTTCCACAGACAAATGCATTGGGTAAAGTAGTATTTTTAGTTACCAATTAGTTGCCTTTTGGTTTTGTTCACTGCCCCCTTGTTCTAACTTTATAGAATCATAGAATATCAGGGTTGGAAGGGACCCCTGAAGGTCATCTAGTCCAACCCCCTGCTCGAAGCAGGACCAATTCCCAGTTAAATCATCCCAGCCAGGGCTTTGTCAAGCCTGACCTTAAAAACCTCTAAGGAAGGAGATTCTACCACCTCCCTAGGTAACTCATTCCAGTGTTTCACCACCCTCTTAGTGAAAAAGTTTTTCCTAATATCCAATCTAAACCTCCCCCACTGCAACTTGAGACCATTACTCCTCGTTCTGTCATCTGCTACCATTGAGAACAGTCTAGAGCCATCCTCTTTGGAACCCCCTTTCAGGTAGTTGAAAGCAGCTATCAAATCCCCCCTCATTCTTCTCTTCTGCAGGCTAAACAATCCCAGCTCCCTCAGCCTCTCCTCATAAGTCATGTGTTCTAGACCCCTAATCATTTTTGTTGCCCTTCGCTGGACTCCCTCCAATTTATCCACATCCTTCTTGTAGTGTGGGCCCCAAAACTGGACACAGTACTCCAGATGAGGCCTCACCAATGTCGAATAGAGGGGAATGATCACGTCCCTCGATCTGCTTGCTATGCCCCTACTTATACATCCCAAAATGCCATTGGCCTTCTTGGCAACAAGGGCACACTGCTGACTCATATCCAGCTTCTCGTCCACTGTCACCCCTAGGTCCTTTTCAAATTAGTGCTCTTATTCATCTTTTATTTCTTTATACTTTCCACTGTCAACCCATTAGGTCTCCCTCTTATGTCCCCCTATTCAAAGGGAAGAATCCTAACTTTTTTCTGTGAGGTTTTTCATTCTAATTGTTCCTGTTGCCATACCCCTACCCCCTTTTCTAAGAAGCCATCCTATTTCTTCTGTACTCAGATATACAATAAGCAAAACTACACACTCCAATATTACACTGGTAACTGATTTACAGAACTTAATAGTTTCATGTTTTTTTTCCATTCCACTCTTTATATCTATTCCTAGGGCATGAAGCTGCCTCCCCCATGGCTGCCGTGTGGTTTCCTGCTGTGCTCTTGCGAGTTCAGCTAAGGTACTCTATCCCTTTGTCTTTTGCACCACCTCCCTTTGCAGATCTATGCTTCCCTGGGCTCCTCTTCCCCTTAAGACTGCCCCTTTTCTTCCAGACAAAGAAGACAGGGTTTCTTCCTACAGCTGCCCCTACTGCTCCTAGCACAGGGAAAGGGAGAGGGTGTGTGTGTGTATATTACAGCACATGAAAAGATGGGAATTGCAACTGTGTGACCATAGCACAGCTGTTAGGCAGAAAGTCGTGACAAGGGGACACCTACAGGTGCCTGACAATACTTGGAAGGGCCGGTTGGGTTGAATGCCTCTTCTTCCCTTCTCCCCCCAGGGGAAATAGCCTTCTACAGTCAATATACCAGTCTTTAGTTACAGAATTTTATTCTAGTCGTTTCCCTTTGAAAGGCCTGTCACCCTGGGATCATGACCCAGTGTCAGGGGTCCCAACTCTCTTATCGCCCATGATCCCCATCGAGGGGTTGGAGGCAGATTCCCGATTGACGAGTCCTTTGCCCGGAAGAGGCTGAAAGCCCCTGTTTGAGGGCACTGCTCGAGTTGCCGTGGCGTGGCATGGGGCTAGCTAGTGTGTGTGTCGATATCTGCTCTCCCCTGGGGGCACGCCTGGGCCCTCGGGGAGGAACCCGAGCCCGCGCTGAGGCGCGCGTGACTGGTGGCCGGATCGAGTCTCTCTCGCTTCCCGCCCCCGAGGACACCGAGCACCCTGCGCCCCCCCCCCACCCCGCCCCGCCCCGCCCCGACCCGACCCGACCCCCAGAACGCGGCACGCTCCGAGCAGCCGCGCGCGCGCCTTCGCTCGCCCCGCCCATCAATAGCCGGGCCCCGGCCGCAGCGCAGTGACCGCTCTGGCTGGCCCATGTTGCCCGGCGGGCAAAAGGCTCCGCGTTGCTGCCGCCGCCTGCTGCTCTCCCTGGGTGGGGGGGCCGGGAGAGCAGCAGAACCCCTCCCCCACCGCCCCGCTTCGGACCGGAAGAAGCACCGCGCGCCTCACCTGCATTTCTTTGATGTTCTCCACCGGCGCGATGGGCTGGGCGGGTCTGGGGTGGCGATAGCCCGGCTTGGCTTGGGGCTGCGCTCTGCCCGGGGGGGTGGCAGCGCCGCCGGCGGCAACCGCACTACGTTGATCCGCAGCCCCCTTCTCCATCTCCTGCGCCCCCTCCAGCTCCCAGGGGCCCTGAGCGCGGGGCAGCGCCGGGTGCGCTCTCCTCCGCCGGCTTTCAGGCCAGCCCCGCAGACCCTGTTTGCTGCTGCTGTTTCCATGGTGAGGAGGAATCCTTAGACACTCGCTCATGGTCCCCAACAACGGCCTCCTCCCCCGGGGCCATCTGCCCCTGGGCGCAGCTGCTCCGATTCACACAGCCGGCTCGCTCCAGCAATTAAAGAGCATGTGCCCTGCGTTGTCGCTCGTTTTACAGCCAGCCAGCTCTCGCTTTGAATGCCAATGACCTACCTGCGTGCCACAGATTGTCTCAAGAGCAACTTGATCACCACCTAGCCCCAAGTCATAAGTCATAACATGCTCAAGACCTGCCAAACCAATCCGTCCCCTTCAACCCTAACAGCTGCCCTGTCAGCATGGGAATGGTCATTCTCCACCACAGGTGTTTTTTTCCACCTCCTTTTTACTTTCCCAAACAATACAACTTCATCTGGCATTTAAAAGCAGATTTATTTAACTACCCCAGGCCAGAAGTGCATGGGCCAAAGCCCTGCCCTCGTCAGTGGGAGCAAAGCCACCTACCTCTCTGCTGGAATTGAGTTGAAAAATCCACAGGGCTAGTTTTATGTTGTATCCCAGTCACCTACACTGGAATGACTCAGGCATGGGATAATTTGTTCCTCTTAACAGCATACTCAGCTATTGCAGCTCCAAGCAACAGGGAACCCTCAGTGCCATTTTACAGTCCCTTCTTGAGTAAATCTTTGAGCTTAGATATTAGTGCATGAAGTGTCAAATATTTCTACCTACTCTGCATCTACTGCTAAGTGTGTGTGGAGCTTGCCCCAGCCCTCTCCAGTGCAGCGACACCAAAGTAAAAGCTGCACTGGCAGTGAAGAAGCAAGTGACCATCACTGTGTAGAAGCTTGCAACACCAGATTGCTACCGATCAGTCGGGAATCAATTTGGAGTTAGAAAATCCACCATAGGGGCTGCTATGATGCAAGTGTGCAGAGCCATTAATCACATGCTGCTATGAAGGACTGAGTGATTTGGGGCAACAAGCGGGACAGTGGATGGTTTTGCACCAATAGGGTTCCTGAACTGTGTGAGGGGGGGTGATAGATGGCACACACATCCCTATTTTAGCACCCAACCACCTTGCCACAGAGTACATCAACAGAAAGGGCTACGTTTTATGGACATCAATGTGGGATGGTCAGGGAAGGTACATGACACATGCACCTTTAATATCACAGGCCTGTTCAGAAAGCTGCAAGCAGGGACTTTCTTTCCAGACCAGAGGATTACCATTGGGATGTTCAAATGCAAATAGTGATTCTGAGAGACCCAGCCTACCCCTTACTCTTATGGCTTATGAAGTCATTTTCATTTCACAAATGCCAATCGTGTCTCTCACAGGTCAGTGTACATATGGCTGTGATAGTCTGTACTCTCCACCGGGGCATAGTAGTAGGGGTATCGCAGAGGCCCCGGACGCCACTTAGAGAGAGGGAGAGGGAGGGAGGGAGTGAGTGTGTGTGTGTGTGTGTGTGTTCCAGAATGCAGTTCTCTATGGGCGACAGAGGGAGGCAAGCACAGGTCTGTTGAACCTGAAGGTCAATAAGAGTCTCTAGCATGTCTCCTTGCTGCTTGAGAAGTGCCAGTATGTCCTGCTACACTGCACATCTCTCTCCTTCTCCTGTGCTTTTCTCCTCTCTGCTCTATCATGGTCCATGAGAGCAATCCTCCAAGCCCTTTACTTGGTATCCAAAGCACCAGAGACTTTCAGGATCTTTTGGAACATGTCATCCTGTGTCCTCTTCCTTCTCATCTTTATCTGGCTGAGCCACTCCGCTGGTGTGGACAGAGAGACCCTCAAGGCCACATTTGCATCTGCAAAAGATACAATGCACCGGGGTACTGTTGTGAGTGTATTCACAAGATAAATGGAAATTTGGTATACTGAACTCATTCCCCTTGATCGACACAAGTTACAAGCACTACATTCTCACTTCTCCTTGGGATTCATAGAGCACAGCAGCACTCCCAGCCATGGTGAGTATAGCCAGGAGGTGGTGGGGAGGAAGGGGAGCCGGGACAAAAAAAAGTGTGTGGGTGGAACTCACTGGTATCAGTAAATGCGAATAGGGCAATTGAACTGAATACTGGCACCATTTTCTACAGGCAGTGGTGATTTTAGCTGATATCTCACTCCTGAGGGGAACAGAGGTTGAAAAGGAACAGCTCCTACATGCATCCAGCTGCAGACTGGGTCTGTATGCTGCTAGCCTGTGTGCTGCAGTGGTGTCTGCTGAAGTAATTGCTGAGTGGCGTGGGAAAGTGTCCCACCGCAGCAGAAGAAATAAGGCAGCTCTCCCCAGAGACCTTTGGCAGAGGATTGCAGACTACCTCCAGGAAACTTTACTCAAGATCTCTATAGAGAACTCATAGGACATCCCAGCCCACATAAACTGTTCTGCAGGCCCCTGCTGCCTAAGGGGCGGGAGGGGATTCTATAAGGGAAATGAGAAGCAGATATCAACTCTTCTTCCACTGGTTGTTTCACTATCTCTTCTAGCATGATTCAGAAAAGAGTAAATGAACAGATGTGTCCCTGCACTATCACAGCAAATTGCATACTTATCAGAGGTTCCTTTTTCTGCATCAGGTTTGCCCATGTTGGACTGTAGGGACTGGCTGGACTACTCTGGCGTCAAAAACAGGTCTGGCTTGCTGCACTACTGGATCCCCCATTCACCTGTCCCCATCCTCCCCTTTCTCATCCAATGCCACCTTCTCACTGTTCACTCCAGGGGCCTGTGACTCCAGCTCCCCCAAAGTATCCCGGGGCCCTTGGAGATAGTGGTGGGGTCTCCACCAAAGATGGCATGCAACTCTCCAAAAGTGGCATGTCTGCAGCTCTGCACCAGAGCAACTGTTAGCTTCTCTGGCCTTCCAGTATGCCTGCTGAAGCTCCTTGCCTTTCAGGTGGCACTGCTTTGGGTCCCTCTTGTAGCCCTGCTCCCCCATGCCCTGAGTGATCTACTCATAGATACTGACGTTTCTCTGGCTGGAACAGAACTGGGCCTGCACAGCCTCTTCTCCCCACAGACACAGGAGATCCACCACTACCTGTGTACTCCAGGCAGGAGCACATTTGCAGCCTGGAGCACGCATGGTCAGCTGGGCAGTTGCTGAGTGAGCTCTCCACACTAAGCAAACAGGAAATGGAATTTCAAAAATCCCTGGGGATTTAAAAGGGGAGGGTCATGCGTACCTGTGTATCTTGCCATCAGGCAGTGGAGTTCAAAATGGTGACCAGAGTGGAACACTTCCTGGAGGCTATTAAAATCTAAGTAAGTAACACAGTGTCTACACTGACACTGCATCACCCTAACTACATCGACCTAAGTGCTATGCCTCTCATGGACGTGAAATTACGTTGGCATAGCAGGCGAGTTACATTGGCAGAAGTGACATTTTAGGTTAGATGTTTACAGAGTTAGGTCGACATAAGCTTCCTTGTGTTGACCTAACTCTGTAGTGTAGACTAGGCCTAAGTCTACAGCCTCCCAGTCCACTAACCGGTGTTGAGCTCCCAGTTTTTGGGTCCTTTATTGTATATTGTCATGAATGTATGGGGGGGGAGGGGGCAGAGGGCCACACCCCCCGCCCACACACTTTTAAAAGTGGGAGAGCTATACTATACCTTCCCACTTTTTTATTAGCCATATGGGCAAGGGGGGGAGAAGAGAGAGCAGGGTCAGGGTGTTGTGGGGAAGAGGTGGCATGAGAGCAGAGCCTTGGAGAGAAGCACCAGCACAGTTCAGGCACCTTTGCCCCCCCCCCCCCCACACACACACACACACTCTCTCTTTTAGGAAGCTTCTGCTGCCCCTGGAATGGAGTTTGAAGATGGTGGCAACTCACCAAAAACCTAATACAGGCTATGGATATTTAGTCTAGGTCTTTCATGTCTTTTTAATACTGAATAGCTTTGGGTTTCTTATATGTGTAGTATCCAATTTCTAGTGTGACTGTTAAATTAACCTCTTCCATCAAGAGGTCAAAGAAATGGAAATTTCCTTGTTGATATTTGTTTCTGGATGCATTTGAAAATTGGCTTCCACTTAAATAACTAGTAGAGAGGCATCTGTAATGGGTTCTTTTAAGAGATCTTTATCTTTACTATCAAGTTCTGTGAGTGAAGAGTGGTGAAAACCTGCTGACTAAGAAATCCTCAGGTTACCTGAGAGGGCTAATTGCATTTTCTTGTAAAAGACAGCTGTATTAAGTTGACACACTTACTTTTGCTGTGAAAATGGATTTAGTTTTAATTCTGGTCTATCATGTAGCTACTATTAGATAGTTTGGATTCCTATCTAGTATGTTCACTCAGATGTTTAAAAACTTGGTATCTCACACAGTATTGTCAACATCAAAGATTCAAACATGAAATTTTAAAAATGAGATTAAATTTTGGGTTCTCTTTTGAATTTTGGGTTCTCTTTTGAATTTTGAGGATATACCTGGTACAAGTTTTAAAGCTGTTCTATGCAATCATGGGGGCTAGTAAACCTTTCAGAAACTCAGCTTTTATTTTCATGTAACCCTGTGACCCAGAAACCAGGGTTTAAAAAACAAAACACAACCATATACAAAACAAACATGAGATGAGAATATCAGGGGTTGCCTACACTATGCATAATGCTTCCTTGAGAATCAAAGCGCTGCATGTGTGGGAGCTCACAACTCCCTCAACTGTATCCCTTATTTATCATCAATAACTTTTATTAAAATTACTTGGACAGTATGTTCACTGAACTTAATCCCCCTTCTATAACAAATTAAAGCACGCTAGGGTTAAACGCTCACAAGACTTTGCCTTATTCCTGGTGTCAGATGGATGTCCGCAGGTATAAAGTCTGAGGAAAAAACTAAATATGCAATTGGCTGCCTACGTGAAGGAGTTCTGCAGCTACTGCTCATCATCCCATACCTGCATAAAGACTTGATCCTACTAGTCAGTGCATGTTTCTCAGGCCCAAAACCAGCACTCCACCATCTGCAGCTGCTCCGTGAATGCCAACAATAGTCTTGACTTGTTTCTTTCTATGTACCACAGCAAGTTAGCCTCCAAGGAGTCATCATGTTCCCTGTGGTTCCTCTGGTGGCTGTGCAAATACTGCTGGATCAGGAGCATTGTGCTCGCAACATTCATGACAATAGTGCAGAGCTGTGCAGGATCCATTCTTCCCACAGAGATAGCAGACATGCAGGTTTGCAGGGCTTTTGAAAAGAGGCACGAAACATTATGAGAGGCAGATACAGTTATTGGATGGAGAAAATGCATCATGGGATATTGAAAACATATTCCCAGTCACCTTTCTGCGACTTATTTGCACTGCCTTCCCAAAACACCCTGCACTAGATGGTGCAGAGGGGGTGGTTACCTGCAGTGCACAGTTCTCTGCATCAGTGCAAGTGCTGCTGGTTAGGACGTGCACCACCGGCACAAGGAGCATAGTGTGGACATGCCAAACCAATTTAATTACTGTGGTGGCTGCACATCGACATAACTTAGGTCAACTTAATTTTGTAGTTTAGACTTGCCCTTAGGTTCTAATCCTAGCTCTGCCATTGACCTGCCATGTAACTTTGGACAGTTCACTTCACCTCTAAGTGTTCCTCTTTCTCCCCTTTGTCTACGGCTGTATCTACACTGCCACTTTCAGCCCTAAAACTTTTGTCATTCAAGGGTGTGAAAAAACACACCCCTGAGCAACAAAAGTTTTAGTGCTGAAAAGTGCTCGTTCAGGGTGGGTTTTTTTTAATTGCAGGGAGAGCTCTCCCCTGGTGATAAAGCGTGTCTTCACTGCCCATGTCACAGCGCTGCCGCAGCCACGCTATAACATGGGTTGTGTAGACATACCCTAAGTGTAAGCTCTGTGGAACTGCAACTGTCTTACTGTGCATTTGTATAGGGCCTAGTTCAAGGAAGCTCTGGAGTCAGTAGGTGCTACTGTAAAATCATTCCTTCAGGCTTTGAGAAGTGCCACTCATACTATTAGTTATTTTATAAATAAATCAGACATAAAAATCTAAATATTCATTTGTAATACTTTTATGCTTAAAACATTAATATATTAATGCATCAATGTTGGTTACCATTTAAATCTATGGGAATTGCTATTGGTTAGCATGAGATCAAGCTCCAGCCCAAAATTTGTGCAATAGAAAATTAAGGTTTTTTCTTCTTGTTCGTTTAGAATATTTCCCCAAGAGAAATTAGTGGCTAGTATTGCTAAGCCTTGCACTTGGAAGATTTTGAGTTAATTAAGGAGTCTGAACACACAAATGTTGCTGACAAAGAACAGATGTAAAAGGAGAAAATGAAGGTCAAAAACTTAAAGTGGAATGGCTAGTGCAAGCCAGTAGCAAACTGGGTAGATCAGGGTCCAAACAGGAGACTGGACTGAGGTAGGAATAGAAGCACCAGAGACACTTCTACCCGCAAACAAAACCATATGTGGTTTTACAACAGCTATGTTTCCCACTGAGCCCACCTAAAGAACTAGCAAAATTAAAGTGACTTAGTTTGGTACAACACATCCTCCATGTGATTGTTATCCAACTCTTAGCCCAAGTGAGAAAGCAATCATGTCTCTGATCAGGTCTTATGATATGACAGTTCAGGCCCCAAGATCCTATAAGATTGGCTGTTACCAGACTTAGAAGTCATTTACCACTTGCACATAATTCCAGGTGCCAAGGCCTTTTCCATTAAGTATTTTATGCTTAACTGAGGTAGTCTTCTAAAGCAAGATGTTTCCTCAAAAAGGATAAAATGTGTGCTCTCCTCTATTTATTTTTGTCATCCTTAACCTGTCAGCTATGTTGAATCCCTTGATTTTTCTTCCAGCAGTGGTCCCCATGCTGGACAATAGCAGATTCGGCAAGACAGCTTGAAATACTATTGTAAATGCTCTGATTTCTGTTGTAGGAGCACAAAGCCTGCTGTACTAATAGTTTTCCCAGAAAGTATTTTTTTTAGTCAACAGAATTAACATTGTACAGATGGCTCCTACATTATAACGCAACATTCAACAGTTTACACAGGTTGTAACAACTGAACTGATAATTCATCTTCAGTCATTCTCTTAAGAACCTTACAATAAATAGCTCATCCTATAACATGAGCTAAACTTTACTAAGGAAGTAATGTTTTGACAGCTATCCATTTGCTTTACTTTAAGTGGGTAGCTCCGCTGATTTCTACAGAACTTGCATAACTGTTTGCACGATTGGGACATTGTTTGGAATAACTGTTGTTGTTTGTTGTTGTGGTGTTGTTTTTTTTTAAAAAGCTAAAATTGTAAAACTTTCCCCCTAAAATACAGACTAGTCAAACTATTAAGAGTGCCTCCTTATATATTCAAGGTGGGTGAGGTAAAATCTTTTATTGGACCAAATTCTGTTCATGAGAGACAAGCTTTGAAGCTTATACAGAGTTCTTCTTCTGGTCTGGGATATGTACTCGGACTAACATGGCTCCAACAGCACTGCATACTTCCTAATGACATTTATCATTATACTTGCCCAAATATTTATCTGAACAAATATTCGTCTGAACAAAACCCCCAGTTTCAGTGGTTCTGTTGAATTTGTATTTCCATACCACTTCAAGAATAGACAAGAAAGAAGTGTTCTTTAAGTTTATTTATAAAGCTGTGGATTCTATGATTATCCATAGTTGTACAGCTGGAGTTTGGAACAGAGTTAAAAAGAAGTGAGTTTTTGATCTTAGCCCACATGTGGAATATTATGAGAGTTTATTATTAGGAAGGTGTGAATGCTAGTTTTAATTAATATTTGTACTTTTGCCAAGACCATATGACTGATGGCATTTTAAAATTCTAAATTAATAGGCAGGACTCCAGACACAGCACTAAAGTTGAATTATGATGTCATCCTCTATTCCTGAGGCCAAACTAGTCCTTTTGAAGGTGTATTTTGGTACATGTGTGAACACATTTCTCTCTCCGTTTGCTGATCTGCTTCCATAGTGTTACTTTTATCATCTTGTCAAAGAACAGTTACTAGAGCTCCACCGTGCATGTTCATTTAATGTTCGATTACAATAGCCATAAGAAACTGAAGAGGATGGTAGAAATATATCAAAGATCTCATTCCCACTCGGAAAGAGCAAACACAGATGTAAAGTTGGGCTTTAATTTGCAATATCACTGACAACATTAGTAAAAAACAGGAATTCATTAAGCGGGGGGGGGGGGAATTCCCACAGTTGTCTTACTAGACATCAGTACATCATAATGCTTCCTCAGACAGGATCTCCTCTAAAAATATTACTAAGGCAAAGGAAACTGCTCTTCACCACAGGGCTCAGAGTTTGTACACAGGACATGTACAAGATCCCATCTATACCTTTTTACTGTATACTGAAGGTGTCAGATAAGTGTAAAATCAATGCTTTGTGATGCACATTTTTGATAAGCTATACAAAAAAGACAGTTCTCAAAATTTAAGAAGTCTGCAACCATACACTGTAGGTTTCATGAAACCCTTATAAAAATGGGAAAGATGGGAATGAAGTAGAGAAAGTGATGGTTGCACAGTCGCTGTCAATATTGTGTCTCCATGGCGAGTAATATTCCTTGCGCTCCCTTGTGCCCAAAGACTGCTCTTAGTTAGTGGTGCTAGCAATCAGAAAAGGAAAGGAGGAGATGTGGGGCCATGTCCCCTACCCTTTTACACAGCCAGCAGAACTGAATAATAATGAAGTCCAATATTGCCTTAACTGAACTCCATTGGATAGCTGTATACCCCCCTTGCATGTGGAAATAAAAGAGTTCCAAGCTGTTGCTAATCTTGTAAGCAGTTGCTTCTCACACTTAGCAGGGAGTAGGATCCAACCAATGAGAACCAGCAACTTCTCAGTAGTTTCACAGAACTTAAATTTTACAGCCTTTTTAAATAAGACATTCAACCCCTAAACATATTTTAAGTTGCATTAATTAGGTCGATATCATCTCTTTAAAAGAAGTACTTTTAGGACAAATACATTAAGAGTTTTTCCTGGGCCATTGATGAGAGAACGTATTTTTGATTGGTGAGCTCAAATCTCAGAATCACAGCCCACTTGCATTCCCTCAGGAACATTGCTCCTAGCAATACTGCTTGCCTGAACACTGCTGTCAACACCTGGCATTATCATCCCCTAGCAAGACCCGGACCAGCACTTAGGGTAAGTTTCTGCCTGTTTTTGGGGGGGTATGTGAATGGAAGAAGGTGGGTCACTACTTTCTGCACTAAGGAAGAGGTGTGTCTGCTCTGGCAATGCTTGCAGTACAGCATTGTGGCCTGTGACCCTCCAGCCTGGGTCCTTAAGATATCCAAGAAGTATGATACTTGTAGTTTTCATTAATGCTCCTTTACACCTCAGTGGCACTGGAAAGAGGTCCTCGTGTAAATGAGAATAAGCCCATAAGCTTCTACTGCTGCTAGTGAAAGGAAAATTTTTAGTAGCTGTGTGTAGACTTAAGGTTTATAGCCTCTTCATAAACCAGCCACTAGAGGGCAAAATAATACCAAACACTTGAGCTGGTCTGATTCTATCTTCTAGTACCTAAATATGTACGTTACACAGTTATCCTTTAACATGACGCAGTGTGCAACTGCAAATAATCCTATTCTTGAACCTCTATCCATGAACCAAAGCAAGTCCAGCACACTGGGCTTATTGTTAGCAGTTAAACAGATTATTTGTCCGCAAATATAAGCCCTTCTTTAGAAAGGCTTAGATTTTCATTAACAATTTTAAGTTCAAAGTTGATTATATTTTGGTTATTAATATTATTGATTGTTGATTGTTTGTAAATGTTGTGTCCCTTTAAGATGAACTCAGTAAATCAAATTGACTAAATGTCAAGCCTTTTTTCAGCACATCTCAAAGCATTTCACAAACATGCAGGGCTAGATAGTGACTTGGAGTACAACATGACAACTAGGCAAGTGACAATACTTTGACCAACAAACAGTTTGAGCTGTGCTGCCTGTACACATAGTGCCATCTAACAAGTCCCAGTGATGACCAAATGAGAGCCTGATTCTGCCACCCTTGATGAAATCACTGGGACTACTTGCACAACTGGTACTACTCAATGTAAGTAAGGGTGGCAAAGCAACTATTCTACTGTGACACAAAGCAAACCAGAATAATATAGCCTTTAAAAAAAAGACCATTAGCCACCCACATCACCAATGCAGAAGTTTTTAGCCAAATACAATCCAGCCATGAAAAAAAATCTGCATATAACAGCCATGATCATTGAGTTGGGGTGGCACCAAGACTGCGTTTTTTTGGAATTATTATTATTTTTATTAGGTTGGTTGCTTTCTTCATCCCCCCACCCCCCAAACTGTTGTCCATAAACAGTGTAAGGAAGTAAGGGGATGCAAAACGGACAAACCAAATGCCAGCTCTGGCCAAGGCTGTAGGCATTAGCTAAGAACTGACAAACTCATAGCTGGAAACCAAACCAGCTTACCTCCATGTTAGTTTTGTTCAAAATAGGAATTAGTCTTAATGTTGTCAGTGTTTAGACTCTATGAAATGTTTGTAAGTTGCTGCATGCATTAATTTCACTTGTAAGGTCTGTATTCCATGATACAAGGTAAAATAAAAGATTGTTTTAAAATTGTAAAATACCTGCTCTGAACTTGTGAAGTCAGACAGGAAGACTATCCAAAATTAAGTAGGCTATTGTAGAACAAAAGCTTTATTAATTGCCCCATCTTCCCACAGAGAAGCAGATGCAGAAAGCCATGTCCCATTTGTTTGAATGCTGGAAGAGGGAAATAATAGCTAAGACAAAGATTTTTCATCTCTTTGCTGTTTTGACTCTCACAAGGGCTGGAGCTAAGAAACAAAAAAGTAGAGCTCCCAAGGGTAGGCCTGGGTTAAGCCTTAAAAAGACAGATTGCTACATCTGTCGCCTTTTGAATCAGCCTGAACTCTTACGTATATATATTTGCTTGCTTTAACCCGTTAACAGCATTTCTTTTTCGTAGTTAATAAACCTTTAGTTTTTATTACAGGATTGGCTACAATTGTCTTTGGTGTAAGATCCAAGGCGGTTGGCTACATTACTGTTTAAGTCTCCTGTCAGCTTAGAGCAGCTACAGGCCACTGTAAGCTCTCTAGTGTAGCCATAGCCTAAGGTACAAACTGATCTGGGGTAAGTGATTGGTCTCTTGGGGCAAGGAGCAACCTGAATATTTTATTTTATAATTTTTTATGGTGTCAGTGACCATTTATCACTAAGTCCAGTTTGTATCAGTGGCAAGATAGACTGGAGAACCCAAGCGGACTGTCTGTGACTCCATAGTAAGACTGTTACAGGGATCTAGGAGTTCACATTTGTTACTGGGTTGATGAAATCTAATCAAAGAACATGCCACCAGTTTGGGGTGTCTGCCCTGTTTATGACAGTCTGCCCTGAGGTAGGCACTCTTGATCATGAGCCACTCCAGACAGCATGATGGGGGGCACTATATGTCCCCTTAGCCTCCTACATGGCTGCTTTGGACAAGTCATGATTGAGTTGTTGTTAATTGCATAGTTTTAGACTGCATGATGCAAGTACCTGGAATTTTTCTTTACTGTAGGCTGTCCACAGATAAAGCAATCATTTATTGGTGGGTGGGGAGGAAGGTCACTGTGTCCATCACTTCGGCACACCCTAGGGGCCAAGACAGGACCTCTGCACACACCTGGCGTCTGGTCTGTGACATCCAGGCGTTCCTACACACTGGTCCAGTCTTAGGAGATTCAACCCTCCAGTTGAGTCCCAGATATTTCAACCTTCCAGGGTTAACACACACACACTCTCACACACATGCACAAAGAAATAAACGCAAATCAGCAGTCACACTGGCAAGGTAAGGCTCTTTCCTCAGAGAGCCCCTGGTGAGCAGTGGTCCCAGTCAGGTTCACAGCCCAGTCTATAGTAATAGTCTCTCAACTGCCGTTCAGCATTAGGCCCACCCACTCTCCCCCTTCCAGAAAGGGAACCATAAGACAAAAGTCATTTCAGAACCTTCTCCCTTCAGCCAAGAACTGGAGATCTGGGATATGTCACCTATACAGCCAAAAACAAAAAAAGACCACTCCAAAACCATGGCAGAGAGTCCCAGAGCCCAGGTCAACTGAGGAGCCGCCATCGGCTGAACCTGCAGACACGGCAGGTAAACAAACCGGCCCGGCCTGCCAGGGGCTTTCCCTGCACAAGCGGCGGAACAAGTTTGGGAACCACTGGTCTAGAAGATACACACAATAAACAAACAGGCATGCATGCAAGCTCTGACGTACATGCTCATCTGAACGTATTGATGAATTTCATGCCATTGATGTACATTTCAAACTGTTAGCAGATAATGGTTTAAAGATCTGACACTAACATAGGAAGAAAATGAAAATCTGTATCAGAATATGTTTCAGAACACAAGGAAGTATTCAAAAGTTTAACAAAAACAGGAGAAAAGGATTAAGCTGAGTGTATGCGCTGCACATGGCATGGCCCCCATTATTAAATGTAAATATTTATAAGCTAATAGTTCTAACTCTACAATCGTAAACTGTTTATTCAAATGAAAAGGTTTATTTGGGGATTAGAGATATATTGTTTTCTTAAACGCAGAGGTGGCATTGTGTTTTGAGTTCTCTGTTAGTTCTGCAGCAAACTACATTGAATTCCATTCATCAAAGCATTAATCTATTGAATACTTTTTTCCCTGTCCTTCTGACCACCAAAATAAACCTCCATATTTACCCAGAAAAATTATTTTTTCCCCACCAATTTTCACCTGTTTTTGTTGTCATTGTAATAAACACCAATAAATTTCTGAGAAAAATTACATAAAGTAAAAACTGAAAATGAAGGGCCCTACGCATGAGACATGACTCCGGGACAGAAAGGAAAATCACCTCTTAGCATGAAGCTTCACTCTTAATATTATGATCCCTATCTTAAAACCTAACAAATACAAACTGTATTCCAGCCACACCGTTGCCAAATTTTGTGTGGCTCCCAACATGGGAGCTTCATATGCATGACAGCAAAGCACTTATTCTCCCCAACTCCTTTACGAAGTGGAAGCAGGTGTGGGCAGGATGAGGTGGCACAAGACAATTCTACCCCCTCCATCCACAGATCAGCAGGAGGCAGTGCGGATGGGAGGGCAGGTGGGATTGTATTCCTCTCCATCTATCACATCGGTCAAAAGGATGACCCTACTGGACCATGGATGGGTTCAGAAGTTGGTTATGGGAGTAGTGGGGAAGCGCTTGGGCAGCTGGTAAGCTGAAAGTGCTCACGTTCAAGAAAATGAAGGGATGCTTTGGGAGCTGCAGGTGCTGATGCTGAGGGGAGAAAGAAGCTCCTGTGTAGCTAGAGGAGTGGGCATTGCTTGTGGGTGGTGATGGATGAGGGTGCCTGGGCAGCTGTTGTGGCTGGGAATGGGAGGGCAGGCATGATGGAATGGGAGGGGAGGGAGGCTACACCAGGTTGTTGAAACAAGCCTTTAAAGGACTATTCATTTGAAAATCTGTAAAGAAAGTTAGTACATTTTTAAGGGAATGGTTTAGATGTTTAAGCAAACAGGTTTAAAATAGCTAGACTAGTTATGGACAAATCAATCCCTCTTTCTTCTGCAGCTTCTTCATTCTTTTTCTTAAGAAAGGACATTAGGAAAAGTTCTGGAAGAGATCACTGACTTCAGCAGTGGAGAAGATAGTGGAATTAGTAAACCAAGACACATTAGAAGAACACCCAGAAAGTTAGGTTTTAATTAGAGGTAATTAGCATCAAGTCACAGAAAGGAGTTCATGCCTGACAAATCAGACAGACAATCTCTTTTTAAGTAAAATACAATTGATGGGAGAGCCGCTGTGGATATAATTTACCTGCTCTCTAGGACAGCTTTGATACAGAACCACATAAAAGACTAATCTACAAAGTCAGTAATTACATTGTAGGGGTGAGCTAATTATGTGGATAAAGAACTGGCTTGGGTAGTAAAGACAAAGGGTAATTGTGAATGATAACAGTTTGGGCTAGAGCAATGTGATTAGTGGAGTGCCATAGAGATCAGAAAGTACTGGGAGCGCCTTTGTTCACTGTACATGTATCAGTTGTGGTAAGGAAATTGAATCTGCTTAACTGGGCAGAAACTCAACACAAAGGAAGAGAGCAATAAATATCAGAATGTCTTGGACAGACTAGGAGCAACAGGATGAGTTGCTTATGCAGTTCCATTAGGAGAAATGGTGGCATGAAGCAGTGGGACAAAAAAAAATAAATTATTTTGGTTCATTGGGGTAGGGCACTTGCCCCACACAGGTAGATAGAGGGTTAAAGCAGCCCTCAGGGGGCTGCGCAAAACCCAACCAATGGGAGGATGGCTTGTAAAGCGCCATTCAGGAAAAGGTTTGTTGGAGCAGACATTCAGGGCTAGGGTGGGCCATATAAGAAGGGTTGCTCAACAGACCTAGGGTAGTCTCTCCCTGGCGTGTAAGGGAGAAGGATTAGCTGCCTTATAGGAGTACCCCAGAGCAGTGCTGGGTAGGGGAGCAATAGGGAGTTCCAGCCTGAGGCCCCTGATACAAAGGGCTGGGAAGGAACTAGGACTATGGAGAAGCAGCCCAGGGAAATAGGCAGTGAGAGTTGGAGGAGCAGCAGTACGTGGCCGCTGGCTCTGGAGTCCCTGGGTCAGGGCCTGGAGTAGCAGGTTGGGCCTGCCTTCTTCCTCCCCTCCCCACTTGCCACAGAGGAGGTGGCCAATATTCAGACTGCAGTTTAACCCTTGAGTTGAGGGGCTAGAGAGAAGGCTTCAGTAGGCCAGAATGGCAAGTGGATGGACTAGAGACAGCCAGTGCCCCCCAGAAGTGGAGAGAAAGCAGAGTGAGGCACAGATAGAGGACCATGCCCAGAAGAGGATGCTGCAGTCTGGGGAGCGACGCAGGTCTTAGAGGGGGAGCAGAAGTGACGGTGGTGAGACTCCACCAGAGGAAGGTAACCAAGAGCTAATTCCTAGCACAGCCAGCAGGAGGTGCCGAGGTGATGAGTCCCACCCTATCTCATTCATTTACTACACCCATGACCGTGGCATCCGAACACCTTAGCCACACTACAATGAAATGCTGAGCAGGACAAGGATTAGTAGTTATAGATTATAAAATCCTAAAACATTTATCACTACTATGAGCTGAATGCTCCATTTTGAATGGTCAATGTAATCCCTCTATCACAGGGCTCACTCTGCTCACCATCTGGTATTAACTCACCACTGGTTTAATGCCTGGTCTTGAAGTTTCTCACCCCCTTGTCCCAGTCTCTCAATTTCTGGTCTCTCTCATTCTCTACAAGCTGTAGCATTTCCTCTTCGTGGCTTGGCCCTCCAGCCAGCTCACTATGTGGTTTCCCTTTTCAGAGTATAGTGTCTCATTGGACCTGCTATCCAGGCAATACTGCTCTGTTAGGAGCTGGTAGGGAAACATGGGGCCCACCCCTATTCTGGCTTCCAGTCCAGAGACCCTACACCACACAGCTAAGGTTTGCTCAGTTCCCAACCTTGCTGTTCCTTTCCTAGGCTACTTCCTCTTCCCCCAGGCTTTCTTCTTCACCCTTCTGTCTTCCAGGAACACCCTTCCCTCAGGGCCAGGCTCATAAGGTCCTACTTTTTCCCTGGATTTCCTTCTTCCTAATGCACAGAGGATGACCTCAAACTTTCTCCGTGCAGCCATTTCTATTGCTGTTTTTTTGGCTCTAAACTAGTTCAGCCCACACACCTGCTCAGCTGAGCTCTATCTTCCAATCAAGGGTTGTTCTCTAGCTTAAACCCCTCAGGTGCAGACTGGCCCTTTTTTCCTTACCCTTTCAGGGCTGATATAGAGTGAGCACCTCCTCACAACCTCTTTCCTCACTTCTGTAACTTTTCCAAATTGACTTTTGTGATGGCGGTTTTCCACACCAGGTGTCAATCAATAAGAACTTTTTTTTTTAATGTGGTTGAGCAAAATCTCTTCAACCGCTTGTGAGTAAAATATGTTTTAAAAACATCTAATCCCGCTTTTGTATAAACTGGGCTACAGGGAAATTCAGTGAGTGTTGAAACTTGATATGGACATTGTCCTTGTTGAAGGGCTGAATACTTTGCTTGGTTTTTTTGTTTGTTTTTTTTAACTTAGCAAAGTTGTGACCATTTAACAACTGTGTAGTGAGCACATGTTGTAGATATTTTTAAGATCTATAGTTGTGCATTTAGTTATTAACATTACATCTTTGCTCAAATGTTTAGGTTTTCTAACCATTTATTTACACATTTTTTGAGGAGAGCAAGCCTTCTGTAGCATTGCTTGTGCATCCACTCATTCCCAATTTATTTTAGGGTTTGTAATGCTGGATTCCATCCTGCAGCTGATATTAAACAGATGGGTATTGAGCAATGGAATGTTGCCCTGCCTCTGATGGCAGCTAGAGGTATGCAGTTCGCCTCCCCCCAGACAGCTCCACCAACATCTATTAGGAATTGGGCCAGTGCAGAGTGCTGGTGGTCAAGGATGCTTGAGCAATGCAAAAACTATCTAGTGAACCACTGCAAAGCAACTGGATAGACTGAACCTATCCAGACTGTTCTGGACTGCTTTGACATTGACTATTAGACCAAAGGATGAGCCAATGGGAAGCTTCTCCCTCACGATTTGTCTCAAAATGGAATTTGGAACAGAAGGATCAGATGCATTACAGTTACATGTATTTGACATACAGACCTAGCTTCAATATTAGGGCATAATATGTTTTCAATATAGACATCTCTACTACTCCCATTACCATACTGTGTGAGCACCGAAAAGAACTTAAACTCAGCATCCATTTTGAATGGGTTAAATACAACTTTATCATACCACATATTAGCCTGAAAATCAGACCTGATAGCTATAGAAGAGTGATTGAAGGCAGGTATATCACCCCTAGAATGATAAAAGCCCTTTTCCCTATGAGATGAAAAGAGGGTACCTAGAAACACCTGAGGCCAATTAAAGTCTGCCTGAGACATTAAACCCCTCTTCTGATGAGAGATGGGGGAGGAAAGAAATGAGAGACAAGGTGCAACAGGGTTAGTGGCAGCTGGGAAAAAAGGCCTCTCCTGGGTGGAAAGCTACTCTTCACCCTATAGGGAACACAACCCAGCTAACTGTTGTTTGGGGAAGGACTGGCATCCGAGGCCAGCATCATAGAATAGCAGGGTTGGAAGGGATCTCAGGAGGTCATCTAGTCCACCCCCCTGCTCAAAGCAGGACCAATCCCCAATTTTTGCCCCAGACCCCAAATGGCCCCCTCAAGGATTGAACTCACAACCCTGGGTTTAGCAGGCCAATGCTCAAACCTCTGAGCTATCCCTCCCCCCCCCCAAAGGCAACACCTGAGATGGGACAAAGAAAGGTACTCATATCAATGAGTTTGTTGCTCGTGTTCAGCTGAAGAGTACCCCAAGGCTCACTTTGTAAATACTGAAAAAATAAACCAGAGTGAGGCACAAAGAAACCCCTATGGAGTCAGACTGATTTATTCCAGGCCTCCTCCACCAGAGGGAGAAATGCTGAGACTGACAGAGTGAAGGAGATGCCTTGCCAAACATGGTGTCAGAGTGGGATTTCATGCAGCATGCTAGTCCAGTGGCACGGTAGATCATTGCTGAGACTGGATGATATGGTGAGGGTACTGATGCAGGCCATGGTGGCACAACAAGAGGCAACCGAGTCCAGATGGCTGCTCAGCAGGAATCTGTACAGTTACAACAGGAGGCTAATCAACTGCTGATGAACCAGGCAGCCCAAGAGTGAGGTGGTGAGACAACTGAAAGCCCTGACTGTCCTAGGATGTGGCCATGACAGGACCCAATCCCTAAGGACCAGCAGTTACCTGCAAAAGATGATGATGGAAAATGACATTGAGGCATATCTCCTCACGTTTGAGGGTGACTGAGGATGGCCACTCCGACTCACAGCCTCTGCAGCTGGACGCCACCTCCTGGATCCTAGGTCTTCCTCTTCTGTGTGTGCTGGGCACCCTGTGTGGCCACCATCCTGTTTTCTATACAACGATGCATGCCCACAGTATGGCAGGGCAAGTGCGGAGGAGGGTTGGGGGAAGAGAGGCAGTGGGGAAGGAAGGGGGAAAGGACAGAGAAGGGGATAGGGGAGTGGGGAGGTAGGGGAGGGGGAGAAGAAGGGCAAGGGGATGGGGAAGAGAAGGTGATAGAGGAATGGGGGGGAAGCAGGACCCCGGAATGTAGCGTCCTCTCAGCAGCAGCAACAGCTGAGGCTCCCCAATTAAGCTGACCCATCCCCTCTCTTCCCCAGCACTGGCAGCCCAGGTACCACTCCAGGTGGGGGTGGGGAGAGAGCCAGTGAGCCAGGGGAACTGGCTTCAGCACCTGTGTGTGTGTATATGCATACTACCCCCTCTCCTCTGCCAAATATAGCTGTCAAACTACGCCTATGCTTGCCACCATGGTAAAATCAACAGGGGGTGTATTCTGCTTCAAATGCTAGCTGTAACTCTCATCGATATAGCAAAAAAAAAAAAAAAACAATCCCAGTTTCTATTTTAACTCCTCTTCTCTGACACTTGGGATACCGACTGTCTCCTGTGCCACGATCTGCTCAATTACAGCTCCATAATTCATAAGTCACATCTCCTCTAGCCTCAGCGTAAATTAGAGCAGCCATCTGAGAATTGATGGGCTGCACTACATTGGGTAGGTGAGGCGATAGGTGTAGGAGAGAGCTATGATTACTTCACTCAGTCTGAGGGCTCCACTATCCCAAAGGAATTCTCATGTAGGAATCAGCCCTACCTTCAAAATTTTCTGAAACATTCATCTTCTGGCAAAGATTAAGCATGAACGATTTTAGCCCAAAGGTGAATAATTGGAGGAGATGAATTTCAGAAATCAGAATGTGTTATAATAGAAACTTTTCTGCAACACTAGCTGTACTGGTCATGACCAGCACCCTCTGTAATATGCTGTGCATGTCAGATCTGTGTTTGTGTGACTCTCTAGGAGTTAAATCATACTTTTAAAGCCAGAATACTGATATTTCTTAAGCCTGTGTAAAGATTATGTCATCCTACATGGCTGCAGGCTACAGAGGTTATAAATCCAAGTCCTGTCAAAGCTATGGGATTCTCCATAAATTTTCAGAGCCTCCTAAGAAATCTTTGACTGGCCCTCTCCCCTGTTCCTCTCATGTTCTGTGGAATTTCAGCCAAAACAGCCACTTCCTGTATTGGGGGGCTGTTTCCTCTCTCATCAACAGATACAGGCTTCCTGCTCTCTCCCTTCCCCTGTATACAAAGGACTGGACTCCTTAGATCTTAGTCAGCAGGGGAACTGCTGTTTCCTACTATCTCTGCACTTCCATATCCTTTCTGGCTCTTCCAGCCCTGCCCCAGAGACTGAGATTGAGAAGTGAAAAGACTGCTGTACTTTGCCTCGTCACTCCTTGCCCTCTGCAAAGCACCAACTTTCTGTTCCCCATGTTAGGATATGAAGGAGGAAAAGAATGAGAGGGAGGAAGCAGTTAGAAAGAGAGAGAGAGTGCATCTCCCCATGAGAACTACCCCCAACACTCACCCTTTTACATACATTGGAACTGGAGTACTTACTGGTGAGATGGGGGCTTCTATTTTCTCATCATTGGTGTATGTGGAGGTAGAGAGGAGGGGGCTGAACCCAGTGGGATAGGAGACAGCATGCATTCCTCACACCATTGAGGACCCTGCCCACACCAAGGAAGAGGACCATGAAACTCCTACACCATTAGCTAATGCTCTAATTCAGATTTATATAAACTAACACAAATTTTGACTCTACTGAGTATTTTTTTTCCCTTTTTTCAGATGAGCTGGCAGGCATGACACCCTAACACTAATATGAATGTTTGTTTCACAGGTTCCTGCTGGTTAACACTCATGTGAGCTGAGTCAGCATGTACATCCATAACAGAACCTTTACATGAATAATGCTTGGCAATTTGTTTCTTTTTGTTTCATTTGTGTATTTGTTTCTTTAATCTGCTTTGTTTGTTAATTATTACAGTTCTTCTATCTTGTAATTAGTATTCCCTGATTTAAGACCTCTTTGAAAATAAAATTTGAATCTCTGAATATAATATTCGTTCTCCACCTAAAATAATTGTATACATGTTCAGAATGTAGATGCATATTAATAATGTCTTTATAGTTTTGGAAATGGCTGTCATAACAAAATACCATACTAATGAAATATAACGTTCATATTCAAATAATAGAACCTGGGAATAAAATAACTGATTTATATTAGAGAGAACAAACAATTTATACTGGCAATTTATGTAAAGTATTTAAATGCTATAATGTGTTGTCAAAATGCTGTAGAATATTAAAGAAGTGTTGTGGACGGCAGCACTGACAAGAGATTCATATGGAACACTAATACAAAATGAGTCCTATGGACAACTACTTTTCATAATTCTATTTGATTTTTCTAGGAGTAGAGCTGATCACTCATTGCACATGTGAAATCTCACACCTGGGCAATGAGATTTGTAACTGAGGCAAACACAGGCTCTGGCTAAAAAGAGGATTTGGGATTATAAATATTTAACCATAACAATCCCAATACATAGACACATTTGTACAAAGGCTGAGGTTACAAATTATAAATCTATTTTCGGTCCTAATGATGTGTAAGAACATGCTGGAAATAAGAAATATGTAGAAGTTTCCCCACCTGGGGCAGGAAAAACTCCACAGCGGCCCAACACTGTAGCATTTAATTTCAGAAAGGGGAACTACACAAAAATGAGGAGGTTAGTGAAACAGAAATTAAAAGGTACAGTACCAAAAGTAAAATCCCTGCAAGCTGCGTGGAAACTTTTTAAAGACACCATAATAGAGGCTCAACTTAAATGTATACCCCAATTAAAAAACATAGAGAACCAAAAAAGAGCAACCGTGGTTAAACAACAAAGTGTAAAAAGCAGTGAGAGACAAAAAAGCATCCTTTAGAAAGTGGAAGATAAATCCTAGTGAGGAAAATAGAAAAGAGCATAAACTCTGGCAAATGAAGTGTAAAAATAGAATTAGAAAGACCAAAAAAGAATTTGAAGAACAGCTACCCAAAGACTGCAAAAGTAATAGCAATTTTTTTTTAAATACATCAGAAGTAGCAAGCCTGCTAAACAACCGGTGGGGCCACTGGACGATCGAGATGCTAAAGGAGCACTCAAAGACGATAAGGCCATTGCAGAGAAACTAAATTAATTCTTTGCATCGGTCTTCACTGTTGAGGATGGCAGGGAGATTCCCAAACCTGAGCCATTCTTTTTGGTGACAGATCTGAGGAACTGTCCCAAACTGAGGTGTCATTAGAGGAGGGTTTGGAACAAACTGATAAATTAAACAGTAATAAGTCTCCAGGACCTGATGGTATTCACCCAAGAGTTCTGAAGGAACTCAAATGTGAAATTGCAGGACTACTAACTGTTATCTGTAACCTATCATTTAAATCAGTTTCTGTACCAAATGACTGGAGGACAGCTAATGTGATACCAATTTTTAAAATGGGCTCCAGAGGTGACCCTGGCAACTACAGGCCAGTAAGCCTCACTTCAGTACCGGGCAAATTGGTTGAAACTATCGTAAAGAACAAAATTGTCAGACACATAGATGAACATAATTTGCTGGGAAACAGTCAACGTGTTTTTTGTAAAGGGAAATCATGCCTCACCAATCTACTAGAATTTTTTTGAGAGGGTCAACAAGCATGCAGACAAAGGAGATCCAGTGGGTACAGGGTATTTAGATTTTCAGAAAGCCTTTGACAAGGTCCCTCACCAAAGGCTCTTAAGCAAAATAAGCAATCATGGGATCAGAGGGAAGGTTCCCTTATGGATTGGTAACTGGTTAAAAGATGGAAATAAAGTGTAGGAATAAATGGTCAGTTTTCAGAATGGAGAGTGGTAAATAGTGGTGTCCCCCAGGGGTCTGTACTGGGACCAGTCCTATTTAACATATTCATAAATGATCTGGAAAAAGGGGTAAACAGTGAGGTGGCAAAATTTGCAGATGACACAAAACTACTCAAGATAGTTAAGTCCCAGGCAGACTGCAAAGAGCTTCAAAAGGACCTCTCAAAACTGGATGACTGGGTAACAAAATGGCAGATGAAATTTAATGTTGATAAATGCAAAGTAATGCACACTGGAAAACATAATCCTAACTATACATATACAATGATGGGGTCTAAATTAGCTGTTACCACTCAAGAGAGAGATCTTGGAGTCATTGTGGATAGTTCTCTGAAAGAATCCACTCAATGTACAGCAGCAGTCAAAAAAGCGAACAATGTTGGGAATCATCAAGAAAGGGATAAATAATAAGACAAAAAATATATTGCCTCTATATAAAATCCATGGTACGCCCACACCTTGAATAATCCGTGCAGATGTGGTTGCCCCATCTCAAAAAAGATACATAGGAATTAGAAAAGGTTCAGAAAAGGGTAACAAAAATGATTACGGGTACAGAACAGCTCTGTGAGGAGAGATTAATAAGACTGGGACTTTTCAGCTTGGAAAAGAGGCGACTAAGGGGGGATATGATAGAGGTCTATAAAATCATGAGTGGTATAGCGAAAGTAAATAAGGAAGTGTTATTTACTTCTTCTCATAATACAAGAACAAGGGGCCACCAAATGAAATTAATAAGTAGCAGGTTTAAAACAAACAGAAGAAAGTATTTTTTCACACAACGCACTGTCAATCTCTGGAACTCCTTGCCAGAGGGTGTTGTGAAGGCCAGTACTAGAACAGGGTTCAAAAGGGAGCTAGATAGATTCATGGAGGATAGGTCCACCAATGGCTATTATCCAGGATGGGCAGGAATGGTGTCCCTAGCCCTCCGTTTGCCAGAAGCTGGGATTGGGTGACAGGGCATGGATCACTTGATGATAACCTGTCTGTTCATTCCCTTTGGGGCACCTGCCATTGGCCAATGTCAGAGGACAGGATACTGGGCTTGATGGACCTTTGGTCTGACCCAGCATGGCTGTTCTTATGTAAGTTTTAAATTGTGTTAAGTGGCTTTGTGTGGTAGCCTGACCAGAAACATCATTTTAGAAATACCATTACTAAATAAGGCTCAATCCTGTATTTCTCATATTTCAAACTCCCACTTAGAAAAAATAGAATTTGGAGTGTGCAAAGACTGCAGGATCAGATCAAGAGAAATGATTTTGTTTTAGTTAAAATCAAATCTATCCCACTAAATTTTTTTTTGCTGTAAACATAAGAATAAACTATAATCTTTCAGTATTCAGTAATTTGTGAGACTTCTTTTAAGCCTTCTTAGCAAAGTAACAATAAAAACAGGAAATGAAGAGTAGAGAAATATTGACTCAAATTGCACAACTTCATTATTTGAAAACCATCTATGTACATGAAATCCTCTATAGCAGAAAATTGCATACAGAGAGAAATTCCTTCACACTGAAAGAAAAGTCATGCCTGACTCCTACCATTTTTTTTAATACACTAGGTAGTTCCAGTCTGCCATTTGATTTCCAAACACCTGTGCTAAGGGTACACTTCCGTACAGAGACACGTTTACCACATCAAAAAAGTTTATTTTCTACTGGATGCTATCTAGTCCCTAAAATGCATTTGCAACCGTACATCATAGAACAGAAATATGTAGGAAGCAGAACAGATCATTTTGATTCTGAAACATACACAGTACTCATAATCTAGAAACAGTAACAATGAGAAAAATACCCTTGGTCATTTATATTAGCATTTTTGAGTGTTTCACAAATATGTACTACTACCTGCGATAATACTGAAATAGAAATCTCCGTCCTAACTGATTTGGGGGGAAAAAGGCGATTTTTTTCATTAAAATATAACAAAATATGCTGGGATAAATTTAAGATAATGTAATTTGACAAACTTCAACCCAGATGAAACAGTTATTTACTGTAACTGTGATACTTCAAGATGTGATACAGACATGTATTCCACTTAGGTTTGTGTGCAGCCAGGGCAGGGCTTGCATTTCATGGCTGTGGCCCCTCCCTTGGCTATATGAGGCGATGGCGCCCTGACCCCCCTCAGTTATTTCATACCGAAAATCCCTGAAAGGAGACACTAATGCAGAAGGGATGGAGAGTGGGTCGTGGAATACACATCTGCATCACATCTCAAAAAACTATAGCTCGCTCATCTTCTGGGAGTAGATGCAGACGTGTATTCCACTTAGGTGACTTACAAGCAGTACCCCAATCCAGAAGCGAGGCTCAGAGCTTACTGCAATAGGGATCGCAGGACAGCCCTTCTGAGAGGCCTGCCTCAGCTCTAAAAGATGCGGTAACACAGTACCATAATGGTCTATAAACATATGTATGGAGGACCACGTTGCCGCCCTGCAAATGTCCAGTATGAATATGTCACGGAGGGATGCTAGCAATGTCACTTGCGCTCTCATGGAGTGAACCCATATTTTTCTGAGAAAGTGTAAACAAACTTATCTCATATGCAGCCTTGATACAGGATATTAGCCATCTAAAGGTAGTCTGTGCAGAGACTGCTTGCCCCTTCATGCAGTCCACATATGACACAAATTGGCAATGCAAAATGGCTTCGTCCTGTCCAGATAAAAGGCTACACATTGCCTGACATCAACAGTATGGAGGTGCTGTTCTTCTGGGGAAGAGTGCGGCTTGGGGAATAACACAGGTAAATAAACTGCCTGATTCAGATGAAACTGAGACCACCTTGGATAAAAACTTTAGGTGTGGTTGCAGCATTAGTTCTCCAAAGACAAGGTGAGTATAAGGCAGCTCAGCCATGAGTGTCTGCAACTCACATAGCCATCACTTTGGAAAGAAGGGTATCAAGAAAGCAGTTTTCTGAGACAGGAGGGTTAGTGGACAGGATGCAAGGGGCTCAAATGGAGGGCCCATCAGAGCCACCAGGACTGTGGTTA
The DNA here is from genome assembly GCF_965140295.1 of Lepidochelys olivacea. Lineage (NCBI taxonomy): Eukaryota > Metazoa > Chordata > Testudines > Cheloniidae > Lepidochelys > Lepidochelys olivacea. Next base: position 138,892,705 of record NC_140412.1, on the reverse strand, counting down.
GGTCCCACAAGGAACCAATTCTCAGACTGGAGGATGTAAGCAGAGAAGCCCTTTCAGAAATATCATCACCATGGCATTGGAAAAAACTGACTTCCCTTGAACCTGGGAATGGAACACTAATATTGCTGGCCAAATGCACTCTCAGTGAACTTGAGCACAAGACCCAATTTCTGAAGATGTAACAGATATTCCAAGATGTTCTGGATGGAAGCCCCTGTTGGTTGGGTGCAGCAGGCCAAGGACCATACTGAGAACAGCTTTTGTTTTACTAAGTAGGCCATTCTAGTGGAGGAATTGTTGGACAGCCTCTAAGCACTGAGCTTTCTCTTCATTTAGCCATGCAGCAGCCATGCTGTGAGGTGCAGGGTAGCTGATCACAGGATGGAGGGTGCAGCTGGGGTTCTGGGTGAGCAAGTCATGATGGAGAGGAAGCAATATGAGAGGTTGAACTGACAGAACAAGGAGATCTGAGAAACAGCACTGTCTCAGCCATGCTGGAGCAATGAGCTTGAGGATGAACTGAGGAAGGCCTGGAATAGGTGGAAAGGCATACAGAAGAGTCAACTGCCAGCTGCAGTGGAAGGCATCAGAGAGGGAGCCCAGCTGAGGCCCCATCAAGAGCCAAATAGTTGTCAGTTCCTGTTTTTATTTTGTTGCAAAGAGGTCAATCACAGAGTTGCCCATGTTACAAAGCTGACCCAGAGAACACTCTCCTTCAGGGACCGTTTGTGACTCAGAAAGAAAACCCTGCAGAGAGGGTCTGCAAGATGATTTTGCGTCCCCAGCAAATGGACTGCTACCAGAGTGATGATGTCTTTGTTGCAAAATTGCCACAGGTTTATCACCTCCAGTCAGAGTTACCTGGAATGCGCTTCCCCACCGCTTGTTCATCACAGTGGTATTGTTGGTAAGAATGTGAACCACTGAGTGTCTGATGCGCTCTCGGAAGGCATGTCATACATTGGGGAAGTTCCAATATGTTGATATGGCGTGAAGCTTCTTGTTCTGTCCACAGGCCCTGCACCCTCAAGTCCAGATGCACCCTCTGACTCAGAAGGGAAGCGTTGGTAACCACTGATGTGGTCGGAGTAGGTCAAATGAAGGGGACTCCCACAAGCACAAGGAATCTAGGACTCGTGGAGGAAGGTGAACCAATCTGTCTGGAGAATACAAGGCAGGATGGTTAACCATCCTGAATCACATCTGATGATGGCAAAAGTGCAAACTGATTAACTGGATCACCGATGTGCAAGTGGACACCAGCAGGCTCAGACACATGCAGAACTGTCTTGGAGGTCTGAGATTGCAGACAGAGGCAGAGATGTTGAATTGCCTGGAAGAGTTTGGTCAGCAGGAACACCCTCAACCTCATGGAATCTAACAGGCCCCAATAAACTCAGTTTTTTGAGTGACAGCCAAAGCTGACATTGCAGTGTTTAAAATGAGTCCCAGATCATTGAGCAAATGCAACATTGTGCCTATGTGGGTGAGTACCTCCTCTCAGGAGTCTAACTTCAGCAACCAGTCGTTGAGGTACAAGAAGATGTGGATTTCTTGTCTCCTGAGATATGCCATGACCACTGCCATGCATTTGGTGAAGACTCTGGGAGGGCAGAAGAGAGGCCGAATGGGAGAACTGTATACTGAAAATGACATTTTCCTACCACATAACTCAGAAACTTCCTGTGGCTCAGCAGAATCGCCACATGAAAGTAAGCGTCCTGAAGGTGCAGAGCAATGAACCAATAGAATGACCATGCGGAATCTCATGTACTTGCAACTCATCCCAACCTCAGATGCTGGTATCCAGAAGTGCTGGGAGTAAAAGCTATGGCCCCGGTGTTTTGGCAGAACTTCCTCCACTGCTCCCAACTTCAACAGTGAGCTGACCTGCTGGATGAGTAGTGTCTCATGAGAGGGGTCCCTGAAGAGGGAAGGGGAAGAAGGAGGTGTGGAGAGGAACTGGACTGTATAGCCCAATCTGAGTGTGTCTAGGACCCAACTGCTGGAGATAATCAAGTCCCAAGCACTGTAAAAGTGGGTCAGCCTATCTCCAAAGGGACAGAGGGGGTGGAGTAATGACTGGACCAGTGCTCTGGATAAAGGAGTCAAAATGGACACTTAGCCTGCACCGAGGGAGGGCATATGAACTGTTCAAAGTCTGAGCCCAACTGCTTCCTCTGTGGGATCTGTCCCTCTTTCTAGGGAAGTCCCACTGTTTTGGGGGGGAACGGTTGCACAAAGGAATGCTGCACACAACATTGTTGCTGCTGCTGCGCCCCACAGTAGCATCTTTACACAGATGGCATGTACACTTCCAAGGTAGTGGTAGCTCTGAAATCCTTGAAGGAGTGTCATCACTCTTGTCTGAGAACAAGACCTGGCCATCGAAGGGCAAGTCCTCTGACTTGCTGGAGGTTCAGAGCAATCCCAGAGTTTTCCAGCCAGTTACCACCAAGTCCATGACCCTGGCCGAGGTGTCTGCAATGTCAAGGGCAGACTGCAGGGACATTTTGGCCACCAAGCAGCCTTCCACAATGAACACCCAGAACTCTTCACATGAGGCCTCGGGCAACTGGTCCTCAAATTTAGCCATGGCTGATCAATTGAGGAAATCATACTTGGACAGCAAAGCTTGTTGAAATGCGATCCTTATCTGTAGGGATGATGGGGTATAGATTTTCCTGCCTAAAAAAATCCAAATACTTGGAGTCCCTGTCCTTGGGGGTAGACATGAACCTACCCCACCAGACCCTTTTATTTTACCTCTTGGAATTTGGGGCTGGTTGGGAATATAACCCCTCAAATCCCTGCATGCAAACTAAGTAGCACTTTTCCATGTGCTTAGCCACTGGCAGTACTGAGGCTGGTGTACTCCACAGTGCTCTCACCAGCTCAAAGAGCATATCATTGATTGGGAGGGCCACTCTCCTGGGGTCAGCAAGTTGTAAAATGTCCACCAATTTGTGCATTTTCTCTTGGAGGAAGCCTCCCTCTGGAGGCTCAGGGATGCACCTACATGGCATAACAGGTACCTTAAAGTCCTCCAGAATAGATAAGGAGGGTGAACGAGGCAACACATTATTGTCTAGCAATGAGGACAAGGGTCTTGACTGAGCCAAAACTGGCTCTCCCTCCAGGAAGACATACCCAGGAGGAAGTATGGCTCCGTGGGGAGAAAGACCACCAATTCCTGGGTTTCTGGTTGATCCAAAGCCACCACCATCAACTGGGCAGGTGACTTCAGCTTCAAACAGGATGAAGAGTGATCTCCATGAACAAGGAGCATCCCACTGAGTCCAAGGCTGCTGATATGGGTAGGGCATTGGTGTCTAGTAGGGGCCAAGCCAGGAACCTCCATCCCAGCCAGGGGAGACACCAACTCTGCAAGCCATACTGGTCCATTCGCAGCCACTGGAATTCATTGGGTAATAAGGAGCAGGAGGACGACGACTCAAAATCAGAGCCCCAATATCTTGGCGATCTGGGCAAAGAAAGGGAGCCAATAGGTGATGCGATTCATCTGTCACCTGGAACGAGGTGTAAATTGGCACCCCAGTGAAGGCAGAGCCGTCATTAGTGAGCATGCCAGAGCCATAGGCAGCTTCATTCCCAGCACAAACAGCAGTACTGGAGCACCCAAATGCACTGATGTCGAAAGTGGTGAGAGCCACCATGGGAGCACTTGTGGCATCAAATGCAGCAGGGCCAAAGAGAGTCCTGGTGCCAAGGTCCTCTGCACTAATTCTGGTACTGGTTCCATCCCCACCATGGGGAGGGGAGCACCTGGATGTGGTGCTGACAGAAATGAGGGTTCACTGGCTCACTTCATCGGAGGGGCCATAGGTGGCACAGCCCTGGGAAAGTCCTGAACAAATGGTGAGGTTGCGACTGAAAGGAAGAGAAGGTTTCTGGCTGCCTGGTACTCTGACATGGACACAGACCATACCAGTCCTTGTTGGTACCAGGCTCAACAGATGCCTGGAGGCCAGAACCAGAGTCAATAGTACATGGAAGTGTCAGAGGTATGCATGACATCCCACATGCTGGAACGGCCTCATGCCAGTCCACGCTTTTCTGGGGGAAGCAGATGAGTTGCCCCATGACCTGGAGTGGTCCCAATTGGTCTTATGAGACCTCTTCCTTGGCGCCAATGATGGAGAAAGGCTCTTCTGCCTCTTCAGAGAGGTGCCTGCCTTGGAACAAGAGGCGGCAGTGCTCTCCAAGCCCGAGGGCAATCTTCAACCCAAGGAGGGCCCTGGTTCCAAATTGGGCTCCATGGCTTGTTCAAGCAGGTGCTACTTGAGGCAAAAGTCCCACAACATCTGTGTCCTTTTTAAATGATTTACAAAGGTGGGCCTCGCTGAAACAAAGCAAGCACCGTGTGTGGAGGTGGCTGTTGGGGATTGTCCCTCCACACGAAGGACAGTGTTCAAACCCCGGTGAGGGCATCACCAGGGAATACTAAGATATATAATAAGTGAGGCTAAGACTAAATGAGAGGTTGTGAGACTACAACCACACGGAGCTCCGACTCCAGCACAGGCTGTGAGAAGGAACTGAAGGGGATCAGGGCAGTGCTGCCTCACATAGCCAGCAAAGGGGCCACAGCTATGAGGCGTGAGTGCTTTCCCTCTACGGGTACTACTGGGCGAAGTCTGGCTCCAGCGCTCTGGGTGTGCACACACGTTAAGTGGAATAGACATCTGCATCTACTCAAATACTACCTAGCCTATGCTTTAAAAAACTGCTATTTTTGCAATGGATTTTCCAACCCATTCTTATATCAATGATTTACCTGCTAAGAGTCTGATTTCAGGATTTGTTCTAAAGAAAACCTGTACTGACTTATCACTTTGATACCATGGGTATGGGCACCAGGGAAGTATCTGAAAGGGAAAGAGACAGAGGGAAGTCATATTGGCCCAGATCCTCAAAGGTATGTATGTTCCTAACCTTCATTGATTTCAGTGGACGTTAGCAGCCTAAATACATCTGGTCTGGAACACTGTGCCTAGATATGAGGGTCCAGATCCACAAAGGTACTTAGACACCACCTAAATTCCAGTTTTAGGCTCCACTACAACCCACAAAACTCCCACTAATCCTTAGGCTATAGGCACCTAAATTCATTCAGAATCTAAGTTCTCAGGGTAAAAGTTTCCTAAGTGCCTATGTGTCTGCCTCTGAGCATGTGCACTGCTGCCTCACTCTAGGTGGCCAGATGCCAATTTCCCACCTAACCTCAGAGCAATCCACAAACTGGGGAAAATTAGACATTTGGCCACCTAATTCACATGCAAGGCCCAATCTGGTAGGTGTGCTCAAAGGCTGCCTACCAGATCAGGCGTATTCAAAATTTGGCTACTGCCAGGAGGGGCTGGTGGTGCTGCCCACTATAACTTTTAGCCCAAGTGCTTAGGGTACTCACCTGGGATGTGGGAGAACCAGGTTCAATTCCCCCCTCTGCCTGTGTGGGAGAAAAGAGTAGAGGTGTCTTGCCTCTCAGCCTAAATTCTTTGGGCTATGGGATAGCCTGATGTAGGGCTCCCTTGATCTTGTGGGTTGAAGTTTTCTCACCGTGTATGATTTCTTACAGAGCCATTGGCTAGGCACAGAAAAAGTGAGTGACTCCGTAGTCCAGTGCTTAGGGCTTCCAACTGAGAGATGTGAGGCCCTGGGTCCAGTCCCTTCACTGCAGTAACTCTCTATTTATACACTGTGGAACAGCTTCAACAGGCGAGACTGAGGGAGTAATAGGTGCCGACTCTGTGGATGCTCCGGGACTGGAGCACCCACAGGGAAAAATTGATGGGTGCTCTGCAACCCAGCTCACCTCCGCTCCACCTCCACCTCCTCCCCTGAGCGCGCTGCCGAGTCCTGCTTCTCCCCCCTTCCAGCGCTTGCGCTGCAAAACAGCTGTTTCGCAGGGCAAGCGCTCGGAGGGAGGAGGAGGAACGCAATGTGCTTGGGGAAGAGGTCCAATAGAGGAAGGGAGGAGGTGGAGTTGCGGCATGGCCTGGGGGGGCACGGAAAGTTGGTGCCTGTGGAGGGAGTCCTATATCACACTGTCCCATAACTATAGTGGTTAGCACATTTTCTTAAGAGCTGGGACACTCTTCTTCAAATCCTTTTTCTCCCTCTGTCTGAGGGCAGCTTGCATCTCCCACATCCCAGGTGAGTGTGCTAACCACCGGGCCGAAAGGTAAAAGGGGTGAAGGGAATCACACCTCCTCCTCCTCCAGTTATTTTGTGTGGAATGAGTCAGGCACCTATCTCATTCTTACAGGAAACAATTCAGGCACCTATATGGCCTGACTCTATGAGAGGGGTTCCTAGCTGTGGAGCACTAGCAGAGATAGGTGCCTATCTCTGTGAGAGGGGTGGGGCTTAGGACACATTTTCTTGGCCGCTTCCATTGGCTAGCTCAGGTGGCTCCCTGCCTAGCATGCTGGCTTTGTGGATCGCATTCTAAGGTGCCTCTCTCTCTCCATTCTTTGTAAAGGGCAGGGGTGAGCAAACTATGGCCTGCGGGCCAAATCCAGCCCATCAGGGCTTTGGATCGGGTCCATGGGATTGCCATCCCCATGGCGCCACGGGCCCTGCACCACTGCAGGAAGCGGCCAGCACCACGTCCCTGCGGCCGAGGCGGGACAGAGAGCTCTGTGCACTGCCCTCGCCTCCAGGCACTGCCCCCCGCAGCTCCCATTGGCTGGGAAAGGGGAATCGCGGCCAATGGGAGCTTTGAGGAAGGTACCCACAGGGGAGGTCAGCGTGCGGAGCCCTCTACCCCCCATCCCCCAGGGGCCGCAGGGACGTGGTGCTGGCTGCTTCCAGGAGCAGCGTGGCGTGGGGCCAGGGCAGGCAGCGTGTCGTGGGGCCAGGGCAGGCAGGGAGCCTGTCTTAGCCCTGCTACTCACTGCTGCCACCCCGGAGCCACTCCAGGTAAGCCGCGCCGGGCCAGAGTCCAAACCCCTGAGTGGATTTGTAGGCTCTAAAGTTTTACATTGTTTTGTTTGAGTGCAGTTATGTAACAAAAAAAAAATCTACATTGTAAATTGCACTTTCACGATAAAGAGATTGCACTACAGTACTTGTATGAGGTGAATTGAAAAATACTATTTCTTTTATTTTTACAGTGCAAATATTTCCAATAAAATGAGCACTGTACACTTTGTATTCTGTGTTGTAGTTGAAATCAATATATTTGAAAAAGTAGAAAAATATCCAAAAATACTTAATTTTCATTGGTATTCTATTGTTTAACAGTGCAATTAAAATTGCAATTAATCAGCATTAATTTTGAGTTAATTGCGTTAGTTAACCGCGACTAATCGACAGCCCTAATTTAAACATTTTTAATGTTTAAACTCTTTGGTCCAACACTGGACTGAACTTTGACATTGTAGGGCCTGTATTGTACCTTTTATATGCTAGTTATTAGTGTTAGGATTCTCCAGTGGGGTGTGGTTGAAATCAGAGTTGGAGGGTGCGGTGGAAGGGGGGACTTGTGTGATTTACAACTTCTCTTTAAGATGCTTCTCTAGAGTTCACATCATCACAGGCTTATCTTATTAAGCATTTCCCTTGACACACGGCTTGGACAGCCACACCTCCTTTCAAGTTATAAACCCCTACCCCTTGCCCTCCACTTTTTTTGATACTGGAAGCTGCTAACACCTGCCTTTTGTCTCTTGTAATAGCACTGTAAATTCCAAATGGTCATAAATTAGATTCCTGACACTTAATAGTCACTTTTACTTTACTTACACCAAGGATATAATTTATACCACCATTTACACCACCACAGGATTTGGCCCAGTGAACTGAGCAATAGATGTTCGGCTGAAATCACCGTACGTCCAGTTATCAAACCAGCACAAAAATTAAAACCTGGTAATATTACAATGTTAACCTTACTTTTTTCTGTGGGTTTCCAGCATTCTGCACGCCTATCACACAGATTAGTAGCTGCCAAATCAAATAAATCCTTAATAGCCACTCAGTCTTTCAAAATATGCCAACAAGTTTTGCCGTAGAAGTGCCTGAGCTAATCCGAAAGGAATGTGTGCCACTTGCTCAGTCACATTCTGCCTGTTGGAAACATTTCTTTAATGCTTGTCCTAATTAGATTTTAGACATAGGTGTTCCACTCTCATGTACCAGGAGAGGCTTACCTTTCCATGGGTGTAATTAACTGGATACTGCCTGCAGCACAGAGCAAACAGAGCCCGTTGATCTAGGGATGAATGATGTACAACTCCTGCCCCTTTGTGACTCATCTTAGAACTGGGAATGTGAACTCAGACAGTGTCATTTGAAGAAATAGCATCTTGCACCTATGCTCCTGGGTTCCCTTGGATAGGGTGACCAATGAGTAAACCTAAGGGCCAAAATCAAAGCAGATTTAAATGCAGATAACTGAAAAGCATTCTTACAAGAATGCTAGGAGTGTCTAAATATATAAAGTCTTATCAGAAATCTGTCTGCTTTGCATAGCCCAACCTGCCAGAAGTTTATTGAAGCAGAAGATTTCTCAGAGGTCCTGGTAGCAATCTAGCTTTGCAAAAATGCCCTGGTTTACTATAATGAAGGAACAACAAGATGAAGAAGAAAGTGTCTAGACTTGTTTGAGGGAGAATAATGAAAAACAGAAGCATATCTGCTATTAGAACTAACCAAAAACTGACACCTCAAAAAGGTATAAATAATGATTGGAAAAGATGTGTTCATGGTGTGTAGGTGACAGCTTTCTTCTGTGACTGAACTCTGGTCCCCCATATCCACAGCTATTCTGGGCTTACACAATATCATTTAGAGTAAAGCATGGTTGTCCATTTTTGCCACTATCGTTTACACTTACAATAGAACCTAAGGTGAGCATACATCTACTAAGATGTGCATGTGAACAACACAAATGAAGTAGGACTCAAAATGGCAATGTATGCAGAGCACTTCTTGGTGTTTTCTGGGTTATCAAAGCTTAAAGAATCACTGGCTACAGTACAACACAATCTTAGTGACTAAGGGCCTGATCCAAAGCCCACTGAAGTCAGTGGAAAGAATCCCATTGACTTCAATAGACTTTTAGGCCCCAATCCAGTCTGCTTTCATTCAAAATGGGGGATTTGATCCACTAGTAGAGTTAATCAACATGTTGCCTGGAAATTTCCCTGTGATAGAGACGTGCCGAAAGTGTGGTGCTATTCCTAATAATGAAAAGAAAACAGACCCAAACTTAATCTTCCCTATCTGAAAAGATTCAACAAGATTTACTATGATGGAAAGGATTAGGGCCTGGGTTTTCCATGGTACTATATAAACATGTCCTTGTCCCCTACCTGTGACCTGGTATCGTCCCATCATCTGTATGTATCCCTGGCATCCTCACCTCTAGTGGAGCATCAGGCCAGGGAGAAAGGGAGTAGGGAGTTACTGTGGCACTAAGAGCACATTTAGCAGGAATGGAAATGCTATAGTAGCTATATGTAGCCATGTGCAGTTGCATAAGCACCACAAAGGATGACCTTGGGAAGGGATACCAAAATCATTCTATGGAATGTATATATCTAAGGGAGATGAAGAACTATGTCATTACATAAAAAACAGCTTTTATTTTAATTGGAATAAATACATTTTAAATATTGGAGGGAAAAGATAGTCCAGTTGTTAGGGCACTATGTGAGGATTTAGGAGACCTAGGTTCAAGTCCTTGTGCCACCACAGACATCCCGTGCAACCTCAAGCAAATCACTTAGTCTCTCTGGGCCCCTGTTTCCCATCTATAAAAAATGGGGATAACAATACATCCCTACCAGTAGGGTTGTGAGGATAAATCTATTAAAGATTTTAAGTTGCTCTGTTGTTGTAGTCCTGAGGCCATATAGGAACCTTAGATAGACACATTTAAATAGAGTTGGGGGGCGGGCAGGCTTGTGTAATTTACAACCTCTTTAAGATGCTTTTCTAGACTTCATGTCATCACAGACTTGCCTCATTGTGCATTTTCCCTTGGCATGCTGCTTGGTATGTTCTATTTTTGGGCAGCCACCTCTCCTTTCAAGGTATAAACCCCTTTTATTGTACTGCAGCCAGTGATTCTTTAAGCCAGGGATCACAAACTCAAATCATCACGAGGGCCACATGAGGACTAGTACATTCACCCAAGGGCTGCATCACTGAAACCTTTTCATACAACGATACAAAAGTATAGTCAAAAATGGAAAAAAATGAGTAGAGTACGCTATTAAAAGTCAATGTATTAACTTTTTTTAAACTAATGCGAAGAGGGGTTTTAATAAAATATAAACACCTGTAACTATTCCTTATGTGGTCAGTAACACTGATGATGATCTACACTAACAGTCTATCAACATAGCTGTAATGGCAGGAACTTTTTAAAGTAACTATTCATACAAAATACATTGCCACTTTTAACAAACATTCTTCCCAACTACTCACAGCATGCCTTGCTCCGTCTCTAAGGGAGCAGCTGGGTGCAAGGTGGAGTAGAGCATGCTGGGAGTTGTAGGGCTCTATTGGGCGAATTTACTCAGCAGTCAGCACCTGTGTTGAAGCGTCCGCGCCCCCAAGAAGGGTCGGGGATTTATTTTCCACCCAGGCATTGTTGAGGGTGAGAGGCGTGGGGAACAAGCTTGGCTTTTGTAAACTGGAAAATCCAAGATCCCTGTTCCCTCCCCCACACCCATGATATTTCTCTCTGATTCATGTTCCCTTTCCCTCCCAGTGTTAAAGAAAAAGGGCTTTTCCCAGTGACTGGCTGCTGCTGCTTTCCCGGCTCCCTTCTCCCCCACTGTTTCATACTGCACATGGGATCAATGGGGATGGATTTCAATGGCGGGTGTGTTTGGCCCTCCCCTGAGGGAGGGCACATTTGAAGAATGGCGAAGGGGCTGGCCGAGGGTTGGTGTGAGTTGGGCTATAGCTGAAGGGGAGGATTGAGGATGCAGGAAGAGCAGGCTCAAAGGCTTGGTCGGGAGCAAGGAGCTGCAAGGCTGTTTGTCAAGCTTGGGCAGTTTGACTCGGGTAACTTCAGAGAACTATGGAAACAGCTCATTGAAATGCACACAGCAGACATCCCCACCCCCAGAGTGAGAGTGACTGTAAACACTGCTTTGAACAGCAGCTCGGAGAGCCCACCTGCCTGCCCGCCCTCCTCCCCAGAGCATGTGTGGGGGAGCTGGCAGCAGCAGGGCCAGAAGCGGGGTTATGTTTTGCTGATCCAGCTAACAATGTCTTCCCCGCCCTTGCTTTTCCCACCCCTTCCCTGCCCCCATTCCAACCCCTTTCCCAAATCCCTGCCCTGGCCCTGCCACTTCTCTGCCTCCTCCCTTGAGCATGCTGTGTCCCCGCTCCTCCCCCCACCCTCCTGGAAAGTCCTAAGCGCGGCCAAACACCTGTTTGGTAGTGGGAAGCACTGGGAGGTAGGCGGAGGAGCGGGGACACAGCGTGCTGGGAGGGAGGTGGGGGTGAGGGGAGCTTGGCTGCTGGTGGAGTCAGCGCCTATGGTGGGCTGCAGGAAATAACTCCCCAGGCCACATCCATGTGTTTGAGACCCCTGCTTTAAGCTTTGATAACCCAGAAAACATCAAGAAGCGATCTGCATACATTGTCATCTTGAGTCCTACTTCATCTGTGTTGCTCACATGCACATATGTATGTTCACCTGCAATTCTATTCTAAGTGTAAACAATAGCGGCAAAAATGGGCAACGATGCCTCTTTCTAAAGGATATCTTTGGCCTTGTCTACAGTACTAAAGTAAATTGAACTAAGTTACGCTACTCCAGCTATGTGAATAACGTAGCTGAAGTCAGCGTAGCTTAGGTCAACTTACTGCAGTGTTTACACCACTCTGCATTGATGGGAGACACTCTCCCATTGACTTACTTTACTCTTCTCATTCCGGTGGAGTACCAGAGTCGACCGGAGAGCGCTCTGCAGTCCATTGAGTTGGTCTTCACTAGACCCACTAAATCGACCCCTGCTGCAGCAGCATCAATCCCCAGTAAGTATAGATATGGCGTTTGTATAAGCCCAGAATCACCGTGGATACCGGGAACACCAATTCTGTTACAGCAAATAGCTGCCACCTACACAAAGTAAGCACACGCAAATGTCAGATAATGATGGCTGTCTGTAACAGGTGGAGAATGTTAACAAAATGCCTTGCCATCTCCCAACTACCCCATGAAACAAATAGTTCGACTCCTGTAATTCATACCAGGGGTTAAGGATGGGGAAGAGTTTGACTGAGGAAAATAAAGGGTAGTGGTTTTCAAAATGGTACATTTCACATCTTTGCTGCTGTTATATGCTAGGCTACAGAGAATGTGGCAGCTTTTTAATAGTGCTGAAATTTTATTTGAGGACAGGCTGTATCTTATTTCTACAAGCTATTTTGTCAAAAAATTGGGGGAAGGGAAAAACAAGTAGAACAACAGATTTGAATATAGTCTCCAGCATAGACTCAGTGAAGGAAAGCCATAAAAAACACAGGAAATTTGTAACAACGTGAGATACTGTATATCACTTTCATATTGCATACAGTAGATTTCTCTTTCCTAATTTCAACTTGATTCATACATACTAATTTTAATAGGTCATGTCATATGAAATTACATGTAAACTACTAGGACCTTTTAGCTAGAAGCAATAGTAACAGGCATTCCTCCACTTCTATCTAATGATTTGTCCCTATCAAGAAGCAAAAGAACAAAATTGGAAAAATGGCATCAGATTTTTATTATTTATATACAGACTATGGAATCTACAAACTATCTAGAATCTCCACGTATGCATTCATTTATCTTTCCCATTGGGATTTGTTTGATAATTTTAAAATAGGAAGGAAGGCAGGCTACTTCTGATTTATGCAAATAAATGCAAATTTGTGCAAATTTGAAATCCATGGTCTTTTGGTCAGAGGATGGCAGCAGGTTTCCTACTATAAGCATTAAGTTCTAATGACCAAACCCTACCCTGTGTTTGTTCTGTCTCGTTTTCTTCCGTTTTCCTTTGCTTTTGGGATTGTTAGCCCTCTCAGGCACAACAGTTAAGTACAAGCCATCACTGACTTCAATGGGATTTAAGCACATGCCTAAAGTTAAGCACATCACACTTTAGCTTTGATAAACTATCACACACAAACCAGAGGCCTTGACTTAAGTGGGCTTTGGATTAGGGCCCCAATGATTATGATAAAGAGATGTCAACAAGTTGGTGGTGTTTCAGCAACAGTACTGTACATTTGGCTATGAACTGCAGAGGCTATATTTCCATTTTCTGCAACTCCACAGTCCACGAAGAAAGGAATTGTACTACACATGTATAAAATGGTTCATTGTCCCTGATATACTGGAAAGCAAAACTTACATCCATGATTACAGAATTGGTGTATATTTTGAAGTTTATTTGATCAAAGATTATATATTCATGAATTTAAAAGTTCTGGCTGCTTGCGATTGCATTCTAGTACAGAGTATAACCAAACAGACAAATTCAAATGAACTGGAGCTTTCAGTTCCTCTCCTGTTCAGCCATCCTGGGTGAATTTAACTGAATAAGTGAATAAACCTCCTTTATTAAATGAATGGTGATATAGTGAAACATTTCACAGACTTGTATTAGTGACTGGTCAAACTTTCCTTTACCCAAAAGGAGTCTGTAAAGGGATGCTCTAAAAGGAGTGCTCTGGATTTCAAAACAGACTCTTTGGAACAATAGGGAGTTAATACAATTACTCTAGGTGTGTGTTGTGCTCCTTCTCTTTCTCTCTCCCCCTCCCCCTCGGGCCCTTTTACACTTTTCTCAGGGTAAAGGAGCTTTAAGTAGGTATAAATTACATCCACTTTAAGGCCCATTTACACTACCAGAGCACTGGAAAGGGGCCTTAGTGTAAATCAAAATCAAGCCATTTTTTATAACTATATAGTTTCAGAGTAGCCCTGTTAGTCTGTTTCCTCAAAAAACAGGAGTACTTGTGGCACCTTAGAGACTAACAAATGTATTAGAGCATAAGCTTTTGTGGGCTACAGTCCACTTCATTAGATGCATTGAATGGAACATATAATAAGAAGATTGTATGTGTGTGTGTATATATAATATATATATTATACACACACACACACAGCTGAGCTTGAATTAATATGCAAATTAGATACCATTAACTTGGGTTTGAATAGAGACTAAGAGGGGCTGGGTCATTACACATATTGAATCTATTTCCACATGTTAAGTATCCTCACACCTTCTTGTGAACTGTCTAAATGGGCCATCTTGATCATCACTACAAAAAAGTTTTTCCCCCCTCCTGCTGATAATAGCTCATCTTAATTAAATTAGCCTCTTACAGTTTGTGTGGCAAATTCCACCTTCTCTGTATGTGTATATATCTTCTTACTATGTGTTCCATTCTATGCATCTGATGAAGTGGGCTGTAGCCCACAAAAGCTTATGCTCTAATAAATTTGTTAGTCTCTAAGGGGCCACAAGTACTCCTGTTTTTTTTACTTATACAGATATATATGCCCAGAATTGTATGGGTATAATTTATGTTGGGATTTTAAGTTTTGCGGTAAAGTAGATCTTCAGACGTGACACCCCAAATAATTGCTGATAACCAAATTGGTGCTTTTGAGCTGCTTCCTTGCCACAACACCACAGTCTACAAAAAAGCCATTGTTAGTCCCTATTGACATAAACTGGACTCCCTGCTGATGTGTTGCCAATACACTGTAATCAGTGAGTACACATTTTAAAAGAACGTCAAAAACTCTGACTAGTACAGGGCAAGAAGTCATATGGCCCCACACTGAGGCTGCACAAAGAGAATAATCATGTTAATAGATGGCAGAGGTCTCTAAAGAGAAGTTTACAACAGCCACATAGTCCGTTACTCTTAAAAGAATACACATATGGATCTATGAAGCTGAAGTTGCATTTTAAAGGCACTGCCTCCTGACAATTGCAATCTAATGCATCATCCCATTTCCTCCGAGAGTTAGACGCCGATGAAGTGAGCTGTAGCTCACGAAAGCTTATGCTCAAATAAATTGGTTAGTCTCTAAGATGCCACAAGTACTCCTTTTCTTTTTGTGAATACAGACTAACACGGCTGTTACTCTGAAACCTGAGAACATTTTAGGCACCTAATTCAGTGGCCTGATTTTCAAGATTGCTGAGCATGCCAGGAGTTCCTAGTGACTACAATGATGCTGGGCATTCAGCACTTTTGAAAATTAAACCACTTCTAAATCCATATTTATAAGCCTAATGTTTGGCTTCAAAGTACAATTTTGGCCAATATTTTGGTGTCTTCATGTCATGTGAAATGGCATTAATTACACATATGATTAATTTTCACGTCGTGCCAGTACTTCACCACTAGCCCAAAGAAGCTATTTCCTGCATAAGGGATGTTATTTGCAGTGTAACACAAAATGCTTGCCTTAAAACCATGATTGCTTTGCAACTATGCCCTAGTCAACGTATTTGACAAATTTGCAAGCAGGCACCATGCCATCCTAACAGATGGGCTTGATTGTAGACAACCAGGAGCCCATGTATGTGCACCAAGTATGGGTGATAAGGGCAGGATTATTTGCCAAGAACATCCAAACAGCTGTCCATCCATAATTTACATGCCTCATGGATGAGGATATGTGCCTTCACTAACTGAGTTCTAAGCTGGATAAAGTTTCAGAAATTGAGGCTTCTGAAAGTACATAAAGAAAGCTGTTTACATGGCTTTTAATCAAAGGGATTCACTAGGAAGAAGTGAGGCAATGTTATGACATCTCCACACCCTTTGTCTCTCCTCAAGAGGGCCCAGCAGAACTGGTCATAACAAGTTACTTTGTTTTAACAAGTCAGCAGGGGTGCAGAAACCTGTTCTGCAGGCTTTCTTCCTGTGCAAAAGGTGCATAACATTTTATAGGAATAAAGCCCTAAGTAAAATTTCAAAAAAAAAAAAAATGCATAGACACTGTCTTACGGTATAAAAAATCAGGAGGGGTAGAAAACAAGAGAACAAGCTCTTACAGTACAGAAATGCAAGAACTAGTTGGGCAGTTTTTCATGCGGTTTAACATGTCCTCCAAACAACTGAGTTTTTGGACAACTGGACACTAACACTTAAAAAAATACAGTCTTAAAAGTTGTTTTCTCAGGTTAGAGTTAGGCATATTAGCGGGATGCAGGAGAAAACCTTACAATGCTTGCAAGACCTTCATTTCAAGAGCTATCAGTAGAGTATCATTCAAGATCACTAACATTCACACACACAATTTCCAATAGACAATTAAGCAGTACTCCAAATACATTTGTCTTGGGTTCAAGCTTCAACAGCAGCCAGAGATCTGTCATGACAAACTGAGCATGGTAGTTAGGTTCTGGAAAGTTTTCTATATTATTTCAACCAATAAATGACTATCCTTCTTTGCAAACTGACTGGACATGATGAAGACCATCTCAACTAACTCTAGCAAATGATCAAATAAATGCCTCACTGGATATCATGAGGTCCACCTATAGACTTCCTACTATAGTTTAATATCTTGCCATCGGAATAATTACTATATTACATGAAGTACACCAATACTATGTATACTAATTATACTACTATGTAGAAAAAGTGTTGTTCGTTTATATATATAAAACACTACAGTCTTCACATACAGAAGAATGATTGTTAGTTCAGGTATATAACTTTTATAAATGGGGAAACAGAGGCAGTTAGAGGCTATAGTAATGCTAACCCTATTTCAAGATACACTACAACATAGGCACCGACTTTTCGTTTTCCCCAAGAATGCTCCGCCCCCAAGTCCCTCCCCCACTCCACCCCTTCCCCCAAGGCCCTGCCCTTGCTCTGCATCTTCCTGCCCCCACTCCACCCACTCCGAGGTCCCTGCCCACTCGCTGCTCTCTGCCCTTCCCCAAGCCCCTCCATGAGCCACCAAACATCTGAATCACGGCAGCGCCACTGACCAGCTGTGAGTCAGCGCCTGTGCATTGCAAAAAAACTGTACTTATCTTCTCTGCACAGCAATCTGAACATTTGCAGAGCCATAAACACCTTGTTAACACATAAAAAAGTGTAAAATACATTTAGAAAATGAATGGCCAAATTACAGCCATTTTGGTGTGGGTGAGGTAGATGGGAGAGAGGGTGCTAAGAGTTTTTTTTACCTGCAGTGCACAAGTTTGGGGCAGGCATAACTGGGTCCAGGGAGTTGGGAAGTATAGGGAGAAGGGGGCAGCAGGTACTGACAGCCATGTTAGAGCCTCTCTGGGAGGGCACAGCTAGAGCCCTTTCCACAAGCACACCAGCAGAGCTGAGTGGAGGATGTGCTGACTACACCTTTGCAAAGATGTAATAAAGGATGCCTCTCCCCATCCCCCATGCATCACGCAGGAGGCACCGTGCTTTCAAAGGCTCCCACAGAGCTGCAGAGGCAGTAAATTGCTTCTGTCCCCCTTCCTTCACCTCTTATTTTCATAATCCTTGATGCATTTAGAAAAAAAAATTAAAGGACATTTCTGAGCTGGCCTCAGCCATCTTGCTGAAAATGATAATATACGGCATTAGCAGTATGGGAAAGCAATGAACTGTAAACTAACTTCCTTCCTATTTAAGTTTCCTGTGGGTCGTTTATGTTACGGCATTAACTCTTGAGGACATTGGAAAAATGAGTATTTTTAGAAAATAATCATTCTCACCACATTGTGAATAGAAAGTACCAGCTCCTCTGGACCAATTGATCTGTACTTGGCATAAGACCAGAGGAGGGAGGCAAAGGTGGCTTTAAGGCACCTTTATTCCTTGGGCCAGGGTAGTCTCCATCATAAAGTTGTCTATGGCCCCAGAGGGCTGTTCTGGCAGCAGAGAATTGCTAGGACATACACAATGCCCCAGTCATTACCCATTTTCCTAGTCCGGCCTCAGGATCTGGGAGGAATAGGAGCTGCCACATCAACTTTATGCCACCCAGCATTCCCCTGTGGAGCAGAAATTCTTTGGGGGGCTGGAGCTGCTGGCTCTACAGATGCTGTGTGGTGTGAAGCAGTTTTCATGGTGCCAATTTTATAACATGCTCCATATACTTAAAAAAAATTAATCTGTAAGGTTAGCAAGCAATAAGATGTGTGAGAATTTTCTTGAAGCATAAAAAACACCAAGTCATTTTAGATCACCGAAGTTTGACTTAAGGAATATGTTGTCCAGATGCTATCAAAACATTAATATCCTGCCTTCTGGCTTCTCAGACAATTATAAACTTACCTCAGCAAATAAAAAAGTGATATAATTCATATACTCTACATTTATTGTGCTGTTTTTAAATGAGAGTATGTGTACTCTAAAAGTTATTGCATTTCAAAATATTTTTCCGACCCAGTTCTGCAGATTGGGTCCCTATTTTTATAGTGCTGAGCTTGCTGATTATTATACTGCATTCAGAGAGGGAACGGTGATTCAAAATATTAATATTTTGCCAGGTAATATCAAATTGTGATTATTAGTTGTTTGGAATAAGCAGATGGAGAAATTTGCATTCAGAATAAATCACACCATAGAATGGCCTTGTAGCCTTGAGAGATTTAAATGAATTGTTTTTCATTTTTACATAGACATGTTCTACAATTTGCAGCATAACCACATTGGAACAAACCAGGAGTGCCCCTATTTGCTGTTTGGTTTAACACTGCATAGCTAATTCAGTGAAATACATTGTATCATTCAATAGACTGCATTTTAATGGACTGCTACTTACAGTGGACAAAAGCAAATTTCCTAAATTACACATTCAGTTCAATACATTTTTTGGCAGGAACTTCATAAATAATGGACACTGTGTTCTTTTCTGAGCATTACTAATGCTCTGAATTAAAGGGGTAGGCGAGCTGGCTAGTATTGAAATAAAATGGAGCTACAAACATTCAATTTGGTAGAAAAAACAATTATCCATAAGCTGTGCAAACTCAGTAGAGTTGTGCTATGGGGAAAGAGGCTGAAAGTTTGCAAATCATTTATGCCCTTGCCTATGGGATTTTTGGAGAAGAGGGTGTGATGTTCCCCTCTGGTGTTATCTGGACCAGTGATCTGTTAGGTCACTCCAGTCCTTGACTCTGGGAGCCAGCCTTACCCTGCTCTGCTGTGAGAGCCCCCACTCCTGGGCTGTTCATGCACAGCGTCTGGCATGTAAGCTGCTCCCAGCTACTTGCAATCAAATTACACTAGCCAATATCTCTGGTACCAGACAACTCTAGGAACCTCCGTCTTGCATTATCCAGTTATGCCCGCTGGACGCTGCAAGCTTATATGAGTTCGTCAATTTAACAAAGAAATTGATATGTATCAGACTTGTTATCCCAAGGGGAGCCTCTGACACACTTCAGACCAAATGCACTGCTTCAGGTAGAATAAAACAAATACATTTATTAACTATAAAGAGATTTTACATGATTATAAATCAAAACATAACAAGTCAGATTTAGTCAAATGAAATAAAAGCAAAATGCATTCTAAGCTGATCTTAACACTTCCAGTGCCCTTACAAACTTAGATCCTTCTCACCACAGGCTGGCTGGTTGCTCTTCAGCCAGGCTCTCCCCCTTGATCAGTGCTTCAGTCATTTGGTATGGTGTCTGTAGATGTAGGTGGGAGACAGAGAGGGAGCATGGCAAACGTCTCTCCATTTTATCATGTTCTTTCTTCCCTCTTGGCTTTGCCTCCTCCCCACCTTCAGAGTCAGGTGAGCATTACCTCATCACAGTCCCAAACTGGCCAGAGGAAGGGGGAGTGACTCACTCGAAAGTCCAACAGATTTTTTTGTTGCTGCCTAGGCTAGCATTCTTTGTTCCTGTGAGGCTAGTCTGGGTTTATCCCATACCTGCCCTGATGGGGTGTGAACTGCCTCTCTGCTCTTTGAGAGTTTTTGCCTGGGCTTATTTTAAACCATGAGGATACATTTTCAGCCTCATAACTACATACATGAAATTATAACCTATAACTTTACTGTAACAATGCTCAGTGCATCATGAGCCTTCCGAAGACACCCGACATGACAAACTTTGCATTGGATACCACACAATCATCTTACTAGGATGAACACGGGGGTGCTGGGTGTTCCCCCGTGGTACAGAGCATCACAGACGGAGGTCTTTCTCCAGGGGCATATTTTTGAACAGGCTGGTAGTCATATATTGCACTTCCCTCATTCCTGTTCAAGCTATTGAGAATGGCTCTAAACATATTATCGCTAAGGCTCAGTCCACAAAGGTATTCAGGCTCCTAACTTCTACTGATTTCAAGGGAACCTAGGAGCCTATGTACCTTTGTGGATCCGGACCCAAGCGTCCTTATTCTGAAAAAAGGACAAGCAAATCTCTGCTCTTTGTAGCCCCAATTCAACAAAGCATTGCTCTGAGCAAGTGAGTAGTCCCATTTGCCTTCAAAATGACACACATACTTCAGGGTTTTGCTGGATTTGGGGCCTGCAAGGATCACATTCTGTAGCTGTTCCATTAGCTCAATCATACTGCCATTAAAGTCAAAGGGAATTTGCCACTTTCTCTTTAATGGAAATGGGATCGGGCTTTCTGCCAGAATCTCTGGCACACTCCAGTCCCTTTGCACTTCTCAGGTGTCATTAAAGGGTTGGATTCTTGCTACAAATGATCAGCAGAGAATTCTCCTGGAGGAGGGGAACTTCCTACTAATGTAAAGCCATCTCCTGAACTAGCATCAACTCCTACTTCCGGTATAGAGGGCATGCCAGGAGCAACATGGAGTTGTGCTCCACTGATACTCCACTAGTGTTAGTTAGAAGTACCGGTAGGCTCCTTTGAGAGCTTTGTTTGTTTTGCAACAAATCAGAGTGCGTCCATTGGATTAGTTCTGAAAACTAGAATTGGAGGAAAATCCTTGCTCTGTTTTTTTTTATGAAGCTGGGAATTTTTTCCACATTTTTGCCCCATGTTTTTCTTTATAAACAAAAGAGGTGTGCGGACATGTAAAGGGGCTAGCTGGAGCTTGACCCTCTCCGGGGTGGCGAGAAGCCACATCAGCTCGCTACACACAGTTGACTTTGGGGAAAGTTGTCCAGCCACTGAAGTCTCCCTTGACAGCCCTTGCACTAACTGAAACGAGCACCGTAGGCCCGGGCCCTGAGTCAGGGCGGGGCACCAAATAGTCAGTAGCTCAGGCTCTCAGGCAGGGGCTGAGCAACACAGCATATGTGAATTAGCCCAGGCCTCCAAGGACCTGGAAGAGGGGGAGACTGCCACCCAGGAGTTGCACTGCATCCCAGGCCGGAGCCCTAGCAGCAGCAGCAAACGACCCGCTGCTGGGTCTGTGGGGATCCTGACCACAACACACTGACGTGGGCTCTGGCAGAGTTACAGCCAGACTAGGGTCGTCTGCCCCCAGGCTGCTTCCTAACGCCCCTCCTTCCAGTACCTGGGTCCCGGCAGTGTTCTCCGGAGGGTCCAGCACCATGGGCTCCTCGGGGCAGTGGGCAAGCGGCCGGCCCGGTCACTATTCTGTGTAATGGGCACAGGTCAGGTCCGGTAACTCCCCTGGATAGCGGGCGCAGGGCAGGGCAGGCCAGTCCAATCCAGTCTTGGCATAGACCTGGGGCCATGGGGTTTTCCCAGTCACAGTCCAAGCTGACTGCGTCTGGCCTCCCCGATAGCTGGTCCTCTAGTGAGCTCTGAGGACCTGCCTTTCTACTTCCGGGTCACTGCCTGTCCCTCTGAGGGGCGGGCTCAGAGCTTCCTGGCTCCACCCACTCTGGTGTCTGGAGAGGCTCGACCCTCTCTAGGGCAGCGGGGAGCCACACCGCCTCGCTACAGGACACAACAAACAAGAAAACAAAAATCCATAAAAAGGAGAGGATGTGGGCAATATCACATGGAATTGTAACAAACAGATAAAAGGCAAACATTTGAGGACAATTTTGGCAGAACCTATCCCCCATATAGGAATAACACACACATATACTCTCTCTTTGTTTCTTTCTCTCTTCCTCTCTCTCACTTTACTAGGCTCAACAGAGCTTCAGACAGTGCTAAGGAATTTTAATTTATTTGCCAGCCAGAGACTGCACTTTCCCTTTATTCAGTATCAATTGTGAAAGCAGAAGTTCACCTGCCTGCTCAGCTGGAGGAAAAGCAGTGGCAAAAGCCATTATGCTACACAAGAGAAATGGGGAAATTAAACCAGAATAATAGGAGTGGAGAAGCCAAAAAGAAAATATATATGAACGTAAGCTTTTATTTGCAGCATTTGCATGGGAAAATATCTCATACATTTATATTAATAAAAAGTGAGAAATGGAATAATGGCAGCAATTTGCACATGATAACCAATTTCCTGCTCAGTGTTTTATTGTCTCCAGTGTTTTATTGTTTCCCTGGCAAGTCATGCTGCATATTAATTAGGAAAATGAAAGTCATTTCTCTATTTTCAAAACTGATGGAGTGGAATAATATTTAACAGTGATGAAACTTTAAATAACATGCTAAGTGTATCAAAACTGGTGAGGCAGCAGATATTCAGCGGTTGGCTCGCCTGTGAAGTAAAACAGGCATCTCATTATAAAACCAGGAAGTATGTAATTAATCCCAAAATGGTGTAAAATTTAATAAAGAAAGCTCATAAACAGACTGGTATAACTAATATTCTGCGAATTAAGTTTATAGTTCTTCTACATCAGAGGAACTAGCAGAGTCACATCAGAGAGGAATCAGAGTAGTGAGCTGTAGCTCACGAAAGCTTATGCTCAAATAAATTGGTTAGTCTCTAAGGTGCCACAAGTACTCCTTTTCTTTTATCAGAGAGGAAGGAACTGTCTGTGATTCAGATTTCCAGTTCTGGGCCAATTCAATTGTTATAATTAAGAAATGTTGCAACTTCCTAATGTTAATTCATAGCAAAATGTAAAGCAGTTGCAGAGCCTGGGTCACATTCCTGACCTTAGTGGGAATTGAGGGTTGGGTTTTAAAAAATAAGGACAAGTTTTATAAATTCCCCTGTGTGGCTATGAAAGGGAGTAAGGGGGCATAAGGATCTGTGTTTATTACTCTTGTTGCTGCTTTACATGTAGAGGGGAAAAGCAGGCTCCACAGGGCACTACTTCCCCCCTGCACAGGGAGTGGTTAGAAAGGACTGGGAAGTGGGCAAAGCCCTGGCTGTCTCACGATATACAGGTACACTGACCAGGACATTTTACCTGGTGAATGGAGAGAAGTAATCTGTGCCTGGCAAAGGGCTGGGGCACATTACTTCCCTTTGCAGGAAGATGGAAACTATGAATGAATCACAATTCTTTTTCTGGGCTGCTCCTACAGTGTGCACTGTCTCTCACACAGGCTGAAATGTAAAGTTTCAGTCTTGCCATAAATATCAAGCCTAGATTGAACTTGCTCTCCTTCAGTTATCTGAACCCAGTGTACCCTATACGTATAGGTATTTGCTAGGTAAGGCATAGGTATAAGTTAAGGCAGTAATGCAATGAGCCTACAAACCTCAAGGCCTGTAAGACAATAGCTTAGCTAAACTAATCAGGGCATAAAGCCCCAAAAGCCTTAGCCTAAACAGCTAACTAGGAGCAACCATAGATCATAAGATATAACAAGACAGAATGCTGTAATAAACAAGTATGACTAAACTGCTGATAGGTAACCACAAGATGCCAGTTTATACCAGCTTGCAATATTTTAAGTTAGGAACATCAGCAGATGTCCAACCACAAGAATGCCAGGGTAACTAATGGACATATATGCTAATGAACTTGAGGTAAAAGGCCTACTAACCTATGGGAGAAGGGGACCCCAATATAGTAGGGTGACGAAAAGGTGCTGAAACCCCTACTAAATATGCATTAGGGATAGGTTTCAGAGTAGCAGCCGTGTTAGTCTGTATCCGCAAAAAGAAAAGGAGGACTTGTGGCACCTTAGAGACCAACAAATTTGTTTGAGCATAAGCTTTCGTGAGCTAGAGCTCACTTCATCAGCTGAAGCTCATGAAAGCTTACGCTCAAATTAATTTGTTAGTCTCGAAGGTGCCACAAGTCCTCCTTTTCTTTTTGCATTAGGGATAGTGGGTGTCAGTGTCACACATTATAAAAGCTGTATTCCAGCTCACATGCCTTGGGACATAACAGAATGACATCCATTGGTGATGAGGATGAGGATGATGACTAACACCTCAGATTGTTCCACAAGGGATGGTGAGAGTATATGGATGGACATTTTACATTATCTCTACTTTCTTGGCTGGATTGGTGTGTTTCTGATTTTGTTAACTGTGCTAATAAAAATATTAAAAGGACAGAACACCTTTCCGACAGGGAATTGTCTCTGTGCACGCTGGCATCCTCGTAATAACTTCAATATTTTTGTGTCTGTTCACGAGGCAGAACTCTGCCAAACCACAGAATATTAACTGGGAATTAATACATAATCAACAGAAAAGGCAACATCAGAAAAGGAGCATTAGTGAATGCATTTTGCCTCGCTGTACCTTTGCTGCTGCTGTGAATCCAAAGCCTAGAAATGAAGAGAATACATTTGTTTTGGCAATACACATAAGAAGTAATGTCAACTGAATAGACTGTGTCATTATGAAATAATAATATTCTGTCAGAAGAAGAAGAATATGAGCTATTTGCCACCAGTGTTTGGACCTGATCCTGAGAGGGACTTGTACCTGCAATTCACATTGTAATCAAACTCTCAGGCCTGGTCTACACTACGAGTTTATGTCAGATTTAGCAGCGTTAAATTGAATTAACCCTGCATCCGTCCACACAACGAAGCCATTTTTTTCAACATAAAGGGCTCTTAAAGCCGATTTCTGTACTCCTCCCCAATGAGGGGATTAGCGCTGAAATCGACATCACCGTTTCGAATTAGGGTTAGTGTGGACACAATTCGAAGGTATTGGCCTCTGGGAGCTATCCCACAGTGCACCATTGTGACCGCTCTGGACAGCACTCTGAACTTGGATGCACTGGCCAGGTGTACAGGAAAAGCCCTGGGAACTTTTGAATCTCAATTCCTGTTTGGCCAGGCGAGCTCATCAGCACAGGTGACCATGCGGTCCCAGAATCGAAAAAGAGCTCCAGCATGGACCAAACAGGAGGTACTGGATCTGATCGCTGTATGGGGAGAGGAATCTGTGCTAGCAGAACTACATTCCAAAAGATGAAATGCCAAATATTTCAAAAAATCTCCAAGGCCATGAGGGACAGAGGCTACAGCAGGCACGCAACACAGTGCTGCGTGAAACTTAAGGAGCTCAGACAAGCGTACCAGAAAACCAGAGAATCAAACGGACGCTCCAGAACAGAGCTTCAGACATGCCGCTTCTAGGCTGAGCTGCATGCAATTCTAGGGGGGGCCACCACCACTACCCCACCCCTCTCCGTGTACTCCGATGATGGGGTACTCTCCGCAATGCCTGAGGATTTTGCGGATGGGGAAGATGAAGAGGAGGAGGACGAGCTTAAGGAGAGCACACAGCACACCGTTCTCCGTGACAGCCAGGATCTTTTATCACCCTGACTGAAATACCCTCCCAACCCAACAAAGCCGGAGAAGGGACCTTGGCGAGTGTACCTTTTTAAATATAATACATGTTATAAAAGCAGGAGTTTTTTAATGATTAAGTAGCTCTGAGGACTTGGGATGCATTCGTGGCCAGTACAGCTACTGGAAAAGTCTGTTAACGTGTCTGGGGATGGAGCAGAAATCCTCCAGGGACATCTCCATGAAGCTCTCCTGGAAGTACCGTAAAAGCCTTTGCAGAAGGTTTCTGCGGAGAGCAGCCTTATTCCGTCCTCCATGGTAGAACACTTTACCACGCCATGCTCATAGCAAGTAATCTGGTATCATTGCATGACAAAGCCTGGCAGCATACGGTCCCAGTGTTTGCTGGCATTCAAGCAACATCCGTTCTTTATCTCTCTGTGTTATCCTCAGGAGAGTGATATCATTCATGGTAACCTGGTTGAAATAGGGGAATTTAATTAAGGGGACATTCAGAGGTGGCCATTCCTACTGGGCTGTTTGTTTGTGGCTGAAAAGAAATCCTCTCCGCAGTTAGCCACGTAGAGGAGGAGGGAGAAGGGGGTCACTGGCGCTGAGCTGTTTGCGTTTGGCTAGCAGGGATCTTCCCTGATACCAGCCACGTGGTGGGGGGAGGGGTAAAGCGATCATCCCAGAGAATTGGATGGTGGGGGGTTAGTTTGGTTTCTGATGCTGCACGTTAACAGGAAACCGCAGCACTAAATGGCCAACTCATCGTGCTTTGCTTGGTATGGGAGAGGAGGGTGCTGCTGTTATGAAGGTTGCAGAAGCCGAAAGACTATGGCTTACCATGGCCACCTGCAAGCCAAATTCTGTTGCCTGGCACTGTGTGTGTGATCTCTAACACCAAAGCAAAATGCGACTTTGTACCAAAATCACATGTGCTGTGTAATGTGAATAGCGTTGTTCACCGTGAAAGAGTATAGCCATTGTTCTGTAAAATGTATCTTTTAAAATACTTCACTCCCTTTTTTTCCTCCAGTAGCTGCAAATGTTTCAAGCCTCCCTCCTCTGTCCCAAAGGCTACCTCAGATAAGGCGGTGAAAAAAATACATCCACAATAAAATGTTCTCTGAGCTCATGCAGTCGTCCGGCACTGACAGAGCTCAGCAGAATGTGTGGAGGGACACAATAGCAGAGTACAGGACAGTGGCCGATGAACGTGAAGAGAGGTGGTGGTGGCAGGAAGATCAGAGGAGGCATGAGGTAACGCTGGGGCTACTGCAGGATCAAACGGACATGCTCCGGCGTCTGGTGGAGGTTCATGAACGGCAGCAGGATCACAGACTGCTGCTTCAGCCCCTGTTTAACTGCCCTCCCACCTCCCTAAGTTCCATAGCCTGCTCACCCAGACGCCCAAGAACACGGGGGTGGGGGGAGGCTCCGGGCACCCAACCACTCCACCCCAGTGGACAGCCCAAGCAACAGAAGGCTGTCATTCAAGAAGCTTTAAAGTGGCCTTTTCCCTTCCTCCTATCCTCCTCCTACACCCCACCCAGGCTACCTTGTGAGTTATCTCCCTATTTTTATAATAAATTAATAAAGAATACATGTTTTTTAATGATAGTGACTTTATTTCCTTTGCAAGCAAGCTGTGATCGAAGGGGGGAGGGCGGGTGACTTTCAGGGAATTTAGAGGCAACCAAGGGGGTGGGTTTTCATCAAGGAGAAACAAACAGAAGTGTCACACAGTACCCTAGCCAGTCATGAAACTGGTTTTCAAAGCTTCTCTGACGTGCAGCGCTTCCTGCTGTGCTCTTCTAACCGCCCTGGTGTCTGGCTGAGCATATTTGCAGGCGATTTGCATCAACCTCCCTCCCCATCATAAATGTCTCCCCTTTACTCTCACAGAGATTGTGGAGCACACAGCAAGCAGCAGTAACAGTGGGAATATTGGATTCGCTGAGGTCTGAGCGAGTCAGTAAACTGCACCAGCGACCCTTTAAACGTCCAAATGCACACTCTACCACCATTCTGCACTTGCTCAGCCTATAGTGGAACAGCTCCTTACTACTGTCCAGGGTGCCTGTGTACGGCTTCATGAGCCAGGGCATTAAGGGGTAGGCTGGGTCCCCAAGGATAACTATAGGCATTTCAACATCCCCAACAGTTATTTTCTGATCTGGGAAGTAAATCCCTTCCTGCAACCATTTAAAAAGACCAGAGTTCCTGAAGACGCGAGTGTCATGAACCTTTCCCAGCCATCCCACACTGATGTTGGTGAAACGTCCCTTGCGATCCACCAGTGCTTGCAGCACCATTGAAAAGTATCCCTTGCGGTTTATGTACTGGCTGCCCTGGTGGTCCGGTCCCAACATAGGGATATGCGTTCTGTCTATAGCCCCACCACAATTAGGGAATCCCGTTGCAGCAAAGCCATCTAGTATGACCTGCACATTTCCCAGAGTCACTACCTTTGATAGCAGCAGCTCAATGATTGCGTTGGCTACTTGCATCACAGCAGCCCCCACAGTAGATTTGCCCACTCCAAATTGATTACCAACTGACCGGTAGCTGTCTGGCATTGCAAGCTTCCACAGGGCTATTGCCATTCGCTTGTGAACTGTGAGGACTGTTCTCATCATAGTATTCTTGTGCTTCAGGGCAGGGGAAAGCAAGTCACAAAATTCCATGAAAGTGCCCTTACGCATGCGAAAGTTTCGGCGCCACTGGGAATCATCCCGAACGTGCAACACTATGTGGTCCCACCACTCTGTGCTTGTTTCCCAGGCCCAGAATTGGCGTTCCACAGCATGAGCCTGCCCCAGTAACACCATGATCTCCAAATTGCTGGGGACCGCGGTTTTAGAAAAATTTGTGTTCATGTCCTCATCACTGCGCTTCCGTCGCTTCCTCGCCTGGTTTTTCAGGTGCTGGTTCTGCATAAACTGCACGATAATGCGCAAGGTGTTTATAATGGTCATAACTGCTGCGGTGAGCGGAACGGGCTCCATGCTTACTGTGCTATGGCGTCTGCTCGGGCAATCCAGGGAAAAGGGCACGAAATGATTGTCTGCTGTTGCTTTCACGGAGGGAGGGAGGGTTGACTGATGACATTTACCCATAACCACCCACAACAAATGTTTGGCCCCATCAGATATTGGGAGCTCAACCCAGAATTCCAGTGGGCAGCGGGGACTGCGGGAATTGTGGGATATCTACCCACAGTGCACCACTCAGAATGTCGACGCTTGCCATGGTACTGTGGACGCACACCGCCAAATTAATGTGCTTAGTGTGGACGCATGCACTCGACTTTATACAATCTGTTCTCCAAAATCGACTTCTTTAATATCGGAGTACTTTAGTAGCGTAGACATGGCCTCAGAGCTATTACACCAGTATAAAGCTGTCGTGAAGTGGAGAATCAGCCCCTTTCTCCATAAACTGGCAGTATCTTTCTCCTGCTGACAGGCAGATTAGACACTGATTTAGATCATTTGGGGCAGGTCCCCAGTGACTTCATTGGAACTATGACAATTTATACCAGTTCAGGTTCTGCTCCTATGATCTTTACCTGCTGGTGTTGTCAAGGTTCCTTCCCCACTCTGAAGTCTAGGGTACAGATGTGGGGACCTGCATGAAAGACCCCCTAAATTTATTCTTACCAGCTTAAGTTAAAAACTTCCCCAAGGTACAAACTTTGCCTTGTCCTTGAACAGTATGCTGCCACCACCAAGCGTGTTAAACAAGAACAGGGAAAGAGACCACTTGGAGACGTCTTCCCCCAAAATATCCCCCCAAGCCCTATACCCCCTTTCCTGGGGAAGGCTTGATAATAGACCTCACCAATTGGTACAGGTGAACACAGACCCAAAACCTTGGATCTTAAGAACAATGAAAAATTAATCAGGTTCTTAAAAGAAGAATTTTCATTAAAGAAAAGGTAAAAGAATCACCTCTGTAAAATCAGGATGGTAAATACCTTACAGGGTAATCAGATTCAAAACATAGAGAATCCCTCTAGGCAAAACCTTAAGTTACAAAAAGACACAAAACCAGGAATATACATTCCCTCCAGCACAGCTTATTTTACCAGCCATTAAACAAAAGAAAATCTAACTTTTCTAAGTTTTTAACTTAAGCTGGTAAGAATAAATTTAGGGGGTCTTTCATGCAGGTCCCCACATCTGTACCCTAGCTAGATTACTTACTAACTTTACAGGAGTTATAAGGCTGTATTCCTGATTTGTTCCCGGCAAAAGCATCACACAGACAGACCAAACTCTTTGTTCCCCCCCCCTTCCAGATTTGAAAGTATCTTGTCCCCTTATTGGTCATTTGGGGTCAGGTGCCAGCGAGGTTACCTTAGCTTCTTAACCCTTTACAGGTGAAAGGGTTTTGCCTCTGGCCAGGAGGGATTTTATAGCACTGTATACAGAAAGGTGGTTACCCTTCCCTTTATATTTATGACCGGTGTAAATTGGCTCTGCATGGCACTTTAACATGTCCATTTGACCTATCCACTATCAGATGTCACCATTCTCCACTATTAACCAATTAACACAAAACAGATATTCACCAGGGAGTGGGTATGAATACCAGAAGATACTTAAAATACAAATAAGGAATAAGGGAGGTTCAGTTATAAGTCACTGTCAGAAACCAAGACATGGATGGTCAGGCCTAGTGGTTGGAAGAATGGCAGTTGGGCGTAGTAGTCAGTGGAGTGGTAGTCAGGCTAGAACTGGAGCCAGAGATCAGAGCAAGAGTCAAGAGCAGGGTTGGAACAAGGCAAACATAGGGCTGGGAGCTAGGCTGGAGCAAGGGCAGGAGTAGGGCAAGATTGGGAACAAGCCTGGAGCTGGCCAAGACTGGTGGAGTCTGTCACTCTTATCAGGCAGGTCAGAGTTTCAAACCATGAAGTGACATTGGGCAGACTGAGCTGCTGCGTCTCCTGTGAGGCTTATACACCTGCACTGAGAGTCATCTGACCAGCTCCTGGTTTGTGGATTGATTGGAGCCTAGCACAGGAACGACTCATCACCGCATGTAGCTTAAACAGGCTTCAGTTCAGGGATGACTCTTCACCTTACAGTCAGTGGTCCAGATCATCCCTTTCTGCAGTGGTGTTAAAGCTGCAGAAGGGGCTTCTAGGGAAGGAAACCTTTACAAGAATTCCCTTCTGCTGAATTCTCCACATAGTCTCTCTTTAGGGAGATGGGGGGCCGTTCCCACTGACAGGCTCTGGCCTCTGGCTGCCTTCTCAGCTTCCTGGCAGCCGACAGTCTACTCTTACTTCTGCCTTGGTCAGTCTCCACCTCCTGCTCATGTGCAGACCCCAGATGTCACAGAAAGGACTCCATAGGGTGTGGGTTCAGGGTGTGGAATGGTGCCATGGAGGAAAATTTTTCTTGGAAGATGGCTGTGCATGGAATGTCTCTTCCATGAGTGGATTTAGGGTGCATGACATGAGCCAGTATTTCCATCTGTGTGTTTGGCTATGTCCAGGGCTATTTCCTAGTGCCTGATTTTAACATCTTGTTTGGGTTGTATTAGCTAACAGGAGTCTGAAATTTTATTTTTTTATTTTTTGAGTAACAGAGAAGTGCACCTATCAGTGGTAAATTAAAAAAATTACTTTAAAATTATTTTAGCAAATAAAATTATATACCTACTAGAGGCTTACAAAGATGCCAATATGAATTTGACCTGTTAAGACCAAAGCACAGTGCAGTTTTGCTGGTATTCTACATTGCAAACATTTATTGGCATAGTTATGTCGCTCGGGGATGAGATGAAGTGTGTTATGTGATTGATATAGCTGTAGCAAGAGCCCCTAGTGTAGAGGCAGTATAGTTTATTTCACTCAGGAAGACTGGAATAAGCTAGATTGGCAAAACTGCATACATACTAGGAGGTTATTTCCAGTATAACACACTGGAATAGTTATATCAGGAAAGCCTTCAAAATATAAACCTGGATCAAGAGTGTCCACATAGGGAACTGTACTGATATATTTGCAGAAGACTATTAAGGAAGCTAAGTAGTCACAGGATGAGACGTAAAGTACAGTACTATGATTTCTTAGAAATGTATCAAGAGAAATAAGAGTAGACGTTAATGGTCAATTTTTTATATGCAAGTAGACTAATTGTGCAGGGAAGTGAGATGCCCCAAAGATCAGTACCAGGACCAATGTTAGCTAAAAAAAATTTTTTTAATTATCTGAAAGAGAGTGAGCAACAAGGGTGGCAACGTTTGTAAATGACACAAAATGAATTTGATTAATCAAATATACAGAGGAATGTGAAGAATTTCAGTAGAAATTCTAAGAACACTAAGCAATAGAACAACATGATCAATGAAACTCCATGTAGACAAGTGCAAAATACTGCACACTGAGAGGAATTCTTAATCATACACATTGCTGGGTTCTAAATCAACTGTAACTACCCAGTAGCCAAATTGTGTTTGTCTCACTCCTGTAAAAAGCACAATGAATTTAATATGAATGTCTTTTCATGTCTCTAATCCTTGTAGCTGCTTTTCTCTGATCCTTTCCTTTTTTCTCTGACCTTTTTATTTTGTCATTAACATACACGAATTGAAAAAAAATATAATCCTTCAAATTGTACAGATGTCTATTAACCCCAACCTAATCAATTCCCATTTTTATTCAGGTATAATAAATGTAGTTTGCTCTATCCTTTTTGAGATGGAGTGACCACAACTGAACACAGTTCACAAATCAGCCTGAGATAAAACTGTACCATGAATTTACATAATAACAATACTACAGCCATGATCACACTGTTATATACATTGATGGCATGCTCTCTCCTTGAGATGACCTGTGATCTGTGTTCATTTTTTGCCATGATTAATCCAAAAGGAAAACAAATTAAAAAAGTCCAGAGAAGAGCAACGAAAATTATTAGAGGTATGGAAAAAAAACCTTCATAAGAGGAGAGATTTAAAAGATTAGGGACTATTTAATTTTCACAGAAGGGTAAGAAGAAATATGACAAAGTATATAAAATAATAGATGGTGTGATGGGAGTAAATTGAACTCACCTCTTTACCTTTAATCATAATACAAGAAAGCAACAGGGGGCCTATTGAAATTAAATGGCAATACTGTAAATTTAAATCTGTGTTATGGGATATATAAACCTCACACTAGTTAACCAGGGTGTGATGGGGTGGACTATGCCCTGAGGGCCCCTGCCAGAAGCCTTGTCCTGCTACACCCCAGAAAAAGGGCAGGAGAGAGATCCTTAAAGCTGCCTAAAGTGGCTGTGTGGGAAGCAGCCAATCAGAGCCTAGCAGGCTAAAATAAGAAGAATTGCATGGCCAGAGTGAGATCAGTTCCTTGCTAGAACTGGAGGACAGTGGATGGTGTTCGGAGCTGGCTGCTGGGACTCCACCTGGACAAGGCCTTGAGGTAAGGGTGAAGAATGTGCTGGAGCCATAGGGAAGTGGCCCAGGGAATTGTAGCAGCAACACAGTGTATTTAAAGGGACATGGCAGATGGTTGCTATCTATAGAGTCACTGGGCTGTGACATGGAGTAGAGGGTGGGTCCGGGTCTGCCGCACCAGCCACTGGGAAAGTGGTCTGGACTGTGATGCATGCCAGAAAGGGAGCTGAACTCTTTTAGTGGCCTAGCTGAAGAGCTGGAGCCAGAAAGGCCCTGAGAAGGTGAAGACATTACCTCTAGGCCAGTGGTTCCCAAACTTGTTCCACCGCTTGTGCAGGGAAAGCCCCTGGTGGGCCGGGCTGGTTTGTTTACCTGCCGTGTCTGTGGGTTCGGCCGATCGCGGCTCCCAGTGGCCGCGGTTTGCTGCTCCAGGGCAATGGGAGCTCCTGGAAGCAGTGGCCAGCGCTGAGGGAGGTACTGGCCGCCGCTTCCAGCAGCTCCCATTGGCCTGGAGCAGCAAACTGCGGCCACTGGGACCTGCGATCGGCCGAACCCACGGACGCGGCAGGTAAACAAACCGGCCCGTCATGCCAGGGGCTTTCCCTGAACAAGCGGCGGAACAAGTTTGGGAACCACTGCTCTAGGCACTGCTCTATACCGGAGCAGGGACAACTTGAGAGAGATGTTACAGAGGGCACTGAGAGAGGCCTCTGTTGGACTTGTATCCTGGAAGGGGTTTGCTTTGTTTTTATTTCACATACAGACTGTATGCTGGAGGGCTGAGTCAGCAAAGACCCACCACAAGCTGATAGAGAGAGCAGGCATACGCACTCAGCCAGGAGTGCTCATGACAGGTAAGTGCACCCCATTACACAGGTTAATGAGAGCCTGAGCCTAATTAGGCCACTGGGTGGCAGGCAGGCATAACTGATAATCAAATCCACCTGGGGAGGAGCTGGGCCTTCATAAAAAAAAAAAAAATGGAATAAAGAACAAGGGGAAGGAAAAAGAATCTCTACCATTTTTAAGGTTCTAGAGCAGGGTAAGAGCGTAGTGGCATGAATGTATGCGGAATATAGAAGGAGGTGGTTATAGACTCACGAGGTGAGTCTGCTTCGCCATAAATCATAAGAGGGAAGGAAATGGGGTAGGAGGAGCAAGAAGGAGGAGCAGCAGCATGGGAGGGTGGGTGGTTGGCTTCTGGGCTGCAAAGGGCCTGGCGGGCTACAGAGGGAGAGGCTGAAAGTTATGTAGAGAAAAGAGGGAGAAGTAGCAAGAGAGGCGGAATGGTTTCAGATTAGGAAAAAGAATAGAAATATCTGTATCTGAAGAAGAAGGAGCAGACGGGCGGAGAAGAGAGTAAGGGAAAGGAGCAACATCTTATAATTAGAAAATCACTAGTTGAAGATGTAGAGATAGGAGATGTTAATCCCTTGAAAACAATGGAATGCATTAACTAAAGTATAAGAAATATATTAAGAGCTAAAGAATGTAGGGTGGAGATTTATTAGTACAATGCAGACCAAAGGAAGAGGCTGAGAAACTTCTTAAAACTACACTTGTAGGGAGAATAAAAGTAATTTGTCAACTACTTAAATATTGAACAGATGCAAGAAGGGTAATGTATGGGGTTCCTCTAAGCATGTCTGAGGATTAAATTAAAAAGGTATAGATGAGGCCTAAGTGTTTGTTATGTGGCTGACTAGCAGGAGAGGGGGAGAACTAGTTATGATCACTAGTTATGCCTACCTGCCACCCAGTGGCCTCATTAGGCTCAGGCTCTCATTAACCCCTGGTTAACCAGTGTGAACTGTATACATCCCGTAACCCAGATTTAAATTTACAGTATTGTCTTTTAATAAGTGACATTGTGACAAAGTCAGGCTGAACGGTTCTAAGAGAGTGGTGGAAGGTGGGTATGTTAGCCCTAGGCCTTGTCTACACTATCGGGGTATATCAACCTAAGTTACGCTACTCCAGCTACGTCAATAATGTAACTGGAGTCGATGTAGCTTAGGTTGACTTACTATGGTGTCTTCATTGCGCTGCATCAATGGGAGACACTCTCCCGTCGACTTAACTTACTCTTCTCATTCTGCAGTCGACCGGAGAGCGCGCTGTGGTCGATTTAGCGGGTCTTCACTAGACCCACTAAATTGACACCCACTGCATTGATTGCAGCAGTGTCGATCTCCCCAGTAAGTGTAGACATAGCTGTAGAATGATAAAAGCCCTTTTCCCTATAAGCTGACAAGTGATTACCTCAGGCCTACTAGGGACACCTGAGTTCCATTAAGGGCTGTCTGAGACCTCTGGTGAGAGAGGAGAAGGAAAGACAAACAACTATCCATAAAATATCCTAAACAGATGCTACCAAGAGATATTAATAGCAGAAAGTGGAGAAAAGGAAGATGCCAGTGAGGGGAAAGAGCTACTGGTACAACAAAAGGCAGTTTGGGGCAGGAAAGATAGTATAAGGGGAACAGAAGAAGAGACACACTCATGGGCGACAGGTATGATGATGGTGATGGGCAATCACTAGTTACCGAGTATGATCATCTTCCATTGGAGTTATGAGTCCTCAGGTGGTTAATAAGGCCAATCCTTGAACCACAAGTTCTATTACAATGAGGGTAGATGTTTTTAGGCTCAGCAGGAGGCTGTTGACCATGACTGGGAGCCAGTCTCCCCTTCCTCCTGCGCCTCTTGTCCTCTTCAGCTTGTCGGTGAGCAATTTCAAAATGCAGGGGACCATCACTCCATTTTAAGCGATCCTGGGCAAGTGTCAATGTCAATATTACACTTTTTAAGGTTGTTTTCCTTCAGCAAGTCCTTATAATGCTTCCATTGTCCACCCACGTTACGGTATTCTTCTTTCAGCTGAGAGAAAAGGACCTGTTTTGGGAGGCAATGGTCTGGCATCCAGACAATGACCAGTCCGGCGGAATTGCTGATGGATGATCATTGCCTCGATACTGGTGGTCTTTGCCTCTTCCAGAACACTAAGATTGGTGCACCTGTCTTCCCATTTGATCTTCAGAATCTTAAGACGACAGCGTTGATGGTGCCTCTCAAGGACTTTCAAGTGGTGTCTATAGGTTGTCCAAGTTTCGGACCCATACAACAGTGTTGGGAGAATAACGGCTTGATAAACAAGAAGCTTGGTATCTGTTTGAATGTCATGATCTTCAAAAACTCTATCGTAAATGAGAAAAAGCTACACTGGCACAGCTCAGGCGATGTTGAATTTCTGCATCTGTGTCTTGGATGAAAGATGACTTCCAAGGTAGAGGAAGTGATCGACGTTCTCCAGTGCCACTCCATTGATTTTGATAGATGAGGCATGTAATACCTCATTTAGAGAGGGCTGATAGAGTACTTTAGTCTTCTTGATTAAGAGTGAAACCAAGACATGCGTAAGCATCAGCAAACGCATTCAAGATAGTTTGAAGATCTTTCTCAGTGTGGGCAAAGATTGCGTTGTCATCAGCATACTGAAGTTCCACAATAGATGTTGTGGAAATCTCACTGTTGGCTTTCAGACTGCTAACCCTGAACAGCTTTCCATCCATTCTGTAAATGATTTCAACGCCAGCTGTAAACTTCCCAGCAATTAGGTAAAGAATGACGGCAATAAAAACTGCAAACATGGTTGGAGCGATGATACAGCCCTGTTTGACTCCTGTTTGTACTTTGAAAGGTTCACTCTGGGAGCCAATGCTGCTCAGAACAGTCGCTTTCATGTTATCATGAAGCAATTATAGGACATAGGTGTACTTATCAGGACATCCAGTCTTAGAAAGTACAATCCAGAGGGCACGGCGATTCACTGAATCAAAGGCTTTAGTTAGATCAATAAAAGCCATGTACAGTGGTTGGTTTTGCTCCCGACACTCTTCTTGCAGCTGCCGTGCTGTGAAGATCATATCCACAGTTCCACGACATGGTCAGAAACCACTCTGTGACTCCAGTAAAATTTCTTCTGACAGGGGCAGAAGGTGGGTTGCAAGGATCCTCACCAGAACTTTGCCTGCAATGGCTAGGAGGGAGATACCACAATAATTTCCACAATCCACTTTATCCCCTTTCTTGAAGAGGGTGACAATCAGGGCATCCCTCATTTCACTGGGTATCTCCTCCTTTATCCAGATTTTAAGGATAAGCAGGTAAAGCTGCTGAATTAGCTCTGGTCCACTGTCTTTAAAGATTTCAGCAGGCATCCCATCTAGACCTGCTGCCTTGTTGTTCTTCATCTGCTTGGAGGCACTGTGTACCTCATACAAATTGGGAGGGTCTCCAAGCTCATCCCTAAATGGTCATTGAGGGATTTGCTCAAGGACTTCATCTGCAACCACAGAATTATGGCTAAGGAGATCTTCAAAAATGTTCTTTCCAGTGAGAATTGATGGCTTTGTTGTCCTTCAGAAGTGTAATTCCATCCTTACAGCGAAGAGGATTCATAACATGACAAATTGGCCCATAAACAGCCTTGGTGGCACGGGTATAAGCCTTCCCTGGTGCAGCTGCCCCCGAGGGACACCTGGACCATGGTGGCCCCGGCCCTTCCTTGAGGACCTCCCACCTACTGCCGCCTGCTGCTGCTGCCTGCCTACCTGCAGTCCACACGTACCCCAGGTCCCTGCTGCTCGCCACATCATTTCTCCTCAGGAAATAAAATATAATAAAATAATTATAACAAAAGCAGCAGAAAAGTATTTACATATAGGCAATCTCTCAATAGGCCACATTCAGACAATT
This sequence comes from Lepidochelys olivacea, assembly GCF_965140295.1. Lineage (NCBI taxonomy): Eukaryota > Metazoa > Chordata > Testudines > Cheloniidae > Lepidochelys > Lepidochelys olivacea. Next base: position 138,854,972 of record NC_140412.1, on the reverse strand, counting down.
TCAAAAGAAGGTAATAATTAGGGCCCTACCAAATTCACAGTCCATTTTGGACAATTTCACAGTCATAGGATTTTAAAAATTGTAAATTTCATGATTTCAGCTATTTAAATCTGAAATTTCATGGTGTTGTAATTTTAGGGGTCCTGACTCAAAAAGGAATTGGTGGGGGGGGGTCACAAGGTTATTTGGGGGCGGGTTGCAGTGCTGCGACCCTTACTTCTGCACTGCTGGTGGTGGCAGCTCTGCCTTCAGAGCTGGGCAGCTGGAGAGCCGTGGTTGCTGGCCGGGAGCCCAGCTCTGAAGGCAGAGCCACCTTCAGCAGCAGCGCAGAGGGAAGGATGGCACGGTATGGTATAGCCACCCTTACTTCTGCGCTGCTGCAGGCAGAGCACTGCCTGCAGAGCTGGGGACCCGGCCAACAGATGCTGCTCTCCAGCTGCCCAACTCTGAAGGCAGTGCAGAAGTAAGGCTGGCAATACCATGACCCCTCTAAAATAATCTTGTGACCCCCCCTGCAGCTCCCTTTTGGGTCAGGACCCCCAATTTGAGAAACACTGGTTTCCCCCGTGAAATCTGGATAATATAGGGTAAAAGCATGCAAAAGATCAGATTTCATGGGGGGGGACCAGATTTCATGGTCTGTGACGCATTTTTCATAGCCAAGAATTTGGTAGGCCCTAGTAGTAATGTAGTTTAAACAACATGGTTCTAACAGTTTTTTGCTGCAATGCATATATAGTTTAATAACACAGAGCCAGGAATGAAAGAAAACTCTTTTTGACATGAAAAACAAACCTGCTGTGATATGTGTACAAGAAATATGGTTGGAAAAGAAAACATATACAGAACATGATATAATCAATGATAGAGAAATAACAAAAGGAGGAGAGGTTTGTATATTTATAAAGGAAGGCCTTAGCAACATCAAAATAGCCACACAGAAGTTTTCAGTTCAACACCATTAAGAGTCCTCTGCAGAATAACACCACCTTTATATGAATCTATAATGTCTACAACCCATGTAAAAAGCTACACAATTTAGAATTGGAAGAGTTATTTAAGAGTGTCAAAGACCTGTATATTATTGGTGGAGATCTTAATAGTCATAATGAATTATGAAGAAGCAGGAAAACTGATCGTAAGTCAAATGCCTAGAACAATCCACTGACATGCACAACCTGGTATTACTAAATACTGGAGCACCTACTAGGGTTAATTTGGTGGATGGAACTTTTTCATATTTAGATCTGGAAATTGCAACAAGCAATATAGCAAGCAAATGCAGCAGGCAAATTTACAAAGAAGGTGGAATGGGAAGTGATCATTTCCCTATCTTAATTACATATCAAGGTCAGGGTAATGTTGAAAACACTGAAGGAATTTCTACCTGGAGCCTTACAAAAGTAACTGCAGACTCTTTAAGAGTAAATAGAAAAGGAGTACTAGTGGCACCTTAGAGACTAACCAATTTATTTATTAAATGTGATTGAATATCTAAGTAACAATGTATAAGTGATAATTTAGAGGAATTTCAGGATGATATAATCAAGGGAGTTGTAGCAGCAGCCAACCTAGCCATATGTACGACATTGAAGTGCCACAGACTCAGAAATCCATTACCGTTAGAATGAAGATTGTAAAACAGCAATTAAAGAAAGAAATTAGGCATACAAAAGAAGCAAAAAATACAATGACTAGCAAGGACTTAATGAATTATAAAAGGTGTAAAGCAGTGGCACAAAGACTTATTAAAAAGGCAAAGAAAGAGAGGTGGAGAGAGTATTGTGGAAAAATGAACAACAATTCTAAGGTTACCGAGATATATAAACAAAGTTAAAAGAATGAATGGAATATAGAATAAACAAATTTATACCTGGTCTAAATGTAAATGATAAAATTGGAATTTCTAACTTAGGAAAAGCTTACTTTTTTAGTAACCGTGGTCCAAACAATTGGTAGTGATATCAATCAAAATGAAGTTTTTGTGAACAAAAAGGAAAGTTTGTTCAAGAAAACCGAGTTCCTCAATGGCTGGGTACACAGTAAAGATGGTGTACTGAATGAAAGTTTCGGTATACAGAAACTCAAAAAAGCTACGACAGCCCTAGATAAAGATAGCATATGTAATGCAATAATTAAGCATCTACCAAAATGAAGTTTAAGGGTTTTATTGAAATTGTATAATAATGCAGGGATTCCCAAACTTAATTGCAGTGTGATGCCCTTCTGACAACAAAGTTACTACATGACTCTGGGAGTGGTGCGGGGGAGGAAGAGGTGAGGCAGAGCCTGAGCCCCGCTGCCCCAGGTGGAGAGAAAGGGAGCCGCAGCCCGAGCCTTGCACTGCCCTGGGAGGGGGTGAAGCCCAGGCTTCAGCTTCAGTCCTGAGTCTCAGCAACTTTGGGGTCCCGACCCACAGTCTGAGACCTACCATAATATATGGGGGAAAGAATACTATCAGAATGTAAGCAAGTGATGGTTACACTAATAGGAAAACCTGCCATCGTGTGTGGGGAAAATTATGGAAAGAATGATAAATGAGAGATTAGGAGCATACTTGGCTGCGGGTGGGAAATGAAATTATAAACTGAGTACAAAGTGGTTTCAGGAAAGTAAGATGCACAGTTGATCATATTATAAAATTTGACATGGAAATACAAAAAAGTATGAGGAACAGAGTTTGACAGCTATTTTTTTTTACATTGAAAAAGCATATGACTTGCTCTGGAGGAAAGACTTGCCAAATAAACTGGCTGAAACTGGAATAAGAGGAAGAATTTTCTGGTGGATAAGGGACTTTTTAGGTTATAGAACCATACAAGTTTGGTGGGGATGGGGACGGCTTTGTCAAATATTTATAAACTTACTAATAGCACTCCACAGGGGAGTGTTATCAGCCCTCTCTTGCTTAACATCATGATTGATGATCTCCCAGAAAGTGTACAGACTGGAATCGGTATTACCCTATGTGACGTTTTGTACCTCGGGGGAACACCCAGCACCCCCATGTTCATCCTTATAATATGACGGTGTGGTATCTAATACAAAGTTTGTCAAGGTTGGGTGTCTTCGGAAGGCTCATGATGTACTGAGCATTGTTATGGTAATGTTATAGGTTGTAATTTCATGCATATAGTTGTGAGGCTGAAAATGTGTCCTTGTTGCTTAAAGCAAGCCCAGGCAAAAACTCCCCAGAAGCAGAGGGGCAGTTCACACCTCATCAAGGCAGGTATGGGACAAACCCAGCCCAGCCTCACAGGAACAAAGGACACTGGCCCAGGCAACAACAAAGGATCTGTTGGACTCTCGAGTGAGTCACCTTCCTTCCTTTGGTCAGTTTGGGACTGCGATGAGGTAATGTTCATCTGACTGGGAAGCGGGGAGGGGGCAAAGCCAAGAGGGAAGAAAGAACATGATAAAATGGAGAGACGTTTGCCATGCTCTTCCTCTCTCTTCCACCTCCATTTACAGACATCACCACAAATCAACTGAAACGCTGATCAAATGGGAGAGCCTGGCTGAAGGGCAACCAGCCAGCCTGTGGTGAGAAGGATCTAAGTTTGTAAGGGCACTGGAAGTGTTAAGATCAGCTTAGAATGAGTTTTTTGCTTTTATTTCATTTGACCAACTTGTTATGCTTTGACTTATAATCACTTAAAATCTACCTTTATAGTTAATAAATTAGTTTGTTTATTCTACCTGGAGCAGTGCGTTTGGTTTGAAGCATGTCAGAGACTCCCCTTGGGATAACAAGCCAGGTAAATATCAATTTCTTTGTTAAATTGACGAACTCATATAAGCTTGCAGTGTCCAAGACTGCAAGACGGAGGTTCCTAGGGTTGTGTCTGGGACCGGAGATATTGGCTAGTGTCACTCAGTTGCACAATCCAAGGAGCAGCTTACATGCCAGAGACTGTATGTGAACAGCCCAGGAGTGGGGGTTCTCACAGCAGAACAGGGTAAGGCTGGCTCCCAGAGTCAAGGATTGGGGTGACCTAGCAGATCACCGGTCTGGATAACACCAGAGGGGAACGTCACACCTTATTTGTGGACGACTGTGCTATATGGGCCAAACACAGAAGACTTTAGACAGCTGTGGAAAGAACTGATGAGGCATTCAGGAGGATTTCAGAAAGGAGAGCTACTTGGGGATTTAAGTTCTATCTTGCTAAAAGAAGAAGGAAGAGTGGGAAAGAATGGAACCTATATCTCTATGAAGAGAGAACTCAGGTAGTTCAAAATTTTACATTCTCAGGAATTATGTTCAATAACTAACTAACTTGGAAGGGCGATACAGATAATGCCACGAGTAAATGTAAAGGTTGGATGAATCTGATTAGAAAGTGTTTCTGGGAACAGCTGGGATGCAGATAAAAATACATTGATGATGCTGTATAGGGCACTGATAAGACCAGTTATAGATAATGGCTGCCAAGCCTTCAATGTTTCTAATTCAACATTTACAAAATTAGAGCTGATCCAAGCCCAAACTCTATGAATCACATGTAGTGTGAATATTACAGCACTGTGGGATGCAGGTAGCTACCAAAGAAATGCCTAGAAATTTAAGGATGAAATTGTTAGATTTAACCTTTTGGGCGCAGGTAAATGGAAATATTGAAGATAAGAGTGCTCAACAAATACACAAGGGCTGTTGGGAATTAAGAAGACCAGATGTAACTGGCTGCCACAAACTCCCACATGTTAACAGGGTCAAAAGATGGATAAAAGACTTGAATGAAAAGGATGGACTGGAAGAGATTGAAATCTTTAGTCCCGGGAAATCAAACTATAGCTGGGGATGGTTCTCTCTCCAGCTGTGGACAGTGGAATTAAATGATAAAACAAAGGAACAAGCAGGACCATCTGATATGAGGAATGTCATAAATATAAAGGGAAGGGTAAACCCCTTTGAAATCCCTCCTGGATGCTATCCAAAAGTGGCCTGTCCCAAAGTCAAAGAAACAGGTTCAATCCTTCTTAGGCTTGGCCGGTTATTACAGACGATTTGTACCGCACTACAGCCAAATCGCTGCCCCACTGACAGACCTAACCAAAAAGAAACAGCCAAATGCTGTTCAGTGGACCGGAAAGTGTCAGAAGGCCTTTAACAAGCTTAAAGCGACACTCATGTCTGACCCTGTACTAAGGGCCCCAGACTTTGACAAACCGTTCCTAGTAACCACAGATGCATCCGAGCGTGGTGTGGGAGCAGTTTTAATGCAGAAAGGACCTGATCAAGAATTCCACCCTGTAGTGTTTCTCAGCAAAAAACTGTCTGAGAGGGAAAGCAACTGGTCAGTCACTGAAAAAGAATGTTATGCCATTGTCTACGCTCTGGAAAAGCTACGCCCATATGTTTGGGGATGGCGTTTCCACCTGCAAACCGACCATGCTGCACTAAAGTGGCTTCACACCGTCAAAGAAACTAACAAAAAACTTCTTCGGTGGAGTTTAGCTCTCCAAGATTTTGATTTCGACATCCAACACATCTCAGGAGCTTCTAACAAAGTGGCTGATGCACTCTCCCGTGAAAGTTTCCCAGGATCAACTGGTTAAAATCGTCCTTGAAATGTGGAAAATATTGTTAGTCTTTATGTACTTGGTAGTATATTTAGAGGTGCATGTGTCTTATTAACTCTGTTTTCCTAGAGCTCCAGGAAGAAATCCCAGCCAGTGTTTCACCCTAGCTGAGATTTGGGGGGCGTGTCATAAATATAAAGGGAAGGGTAAACCCCTTTGAAATCCCTCCTGGCCAGGGGAAAGCTCCTCTCACCTGTAAAGGGTTAAGAAGCTAAAGGTAACCTTGCTGGCACCTGACCAAAATGACCAATGAGGAGACAAGATACTTTCAAAAGCTGGGAGGAGAGAGAGAAACAAAGGGTCTGTGTCTGTCTGTAGTCGTCTTGGCCAGGGACAGAACAGGAATGGAGTCTTAGAACTTTTAGTAAGTAATCTAGCTAGGTATGTGTTAGATTATGATTTCTTTAAATGGCTGAGAAAAGAATTGTGCTGAATAGAATAACTATTTCTGTCTGTGTATCTTTTTTGTAACTTAAGGTTTTGCCTAGAGGAGTTCTCTATGTTTTTGAATCTAATTACCCTGTAAGATATCTACCATCCTGATTTTACAGGGGGGATTTCTTTATTTCTATTCTATTTTTTATTAAAAGTCTTCTTGTAAAAAACTGAATGCTTTTTCATTGTTCTCAGATCCAAGGGTTTGGGTCTGTGGTCACCTATGCAAATTGGTGAGGCTTTTTACCAAACCTTGTCCAGGAAGTGGGGTGCAAGGTTTTGGGAAGTATTTTGGGGGGAAGGACGCGTCCAAACAGCTCTTCCCCAGTAACCAGTATTAGTTTGGTGGTGGTAGTGGCCAGTCCAAGGATAACGGGGGTAATATTTTGTACCTTGGGGAAGTTTTGACCTAAGCTGGTAAAGATAAGCTTAGGAGGTTTTTCATGCAGGTCCCCACATCTGTACCCTAGAGTTCAGAGTGGGGGAGGAACCTTGACAAGGAATAAAGTTAATACATGGCAAATGAGGTCAGCATTGCCAAATGTATACTGACAGATCTAAAGATGACAACACAGATCGAATGGAAACAACCTTTCATATCCCTGAATTTGAAATTGAGATTGATATGAAACTATCCAGTTTTGTGGCTGTTATAACAGCCGAATTGGTGGGCACCCTGTTGGCACTGACCTGGCTAAGAAATGTACATGCAGCTGTAGCTGCAATCCTATCTGACTCTCTTAATTGGGTATAATAGTGATGAAAAAGGGAGCCTTGGAAAGCAGGAGGATTTAATCAATGAAATACTGTTCTTAACTATGGAGACAGTACAAATAGGTATACATGTAATAATAGCATGGATTCTAGCACTTGACAGGATACCTTGCAAAGAGACTGCTGATAAAACAATGACAAATCCCTTACAAAATGAGGAGTTTGATACAAAGATCCAGCTGAGTACACAAAATTTCAAAAGTTTGGTTAAGAGAGAGCTTAAGAAGGAAAGGCAAGAAATATGGACCAAAAGAGGAAAAAAGGACAATGTTCTATGAAATATGTCCTAAACTGAAGGATAATGTTACACTTCACAGCTTCAACAGAAGAAGCGAACTAACTATTTAGAGTGCTAACAGGTCTCTGGGGCCTGAATGGTAATTTATATCTACTAAATGCACACGAAGATGGGTTGTGTGAAACATGCATGGGCAGTGGGTATAATAGGTCAGGGAAGGCTAAGCCTTCCCTGGCACAGCAGCCACAACCTGCCGCCAGACACCTGGGCCATGGTGGCCGGGCCCCTTCTCCGAGGCCTCTACTGCCCGCTGCTGGCTGCCGGTAAGTCCTCCACTCGGAGACAAGTGGGGGGCGGGGCACGTGGGGTCACCAACAGCTGCAGCGGCACAGGAGCCAGCAAACAGAGCCGTAAACAGGGGAGTTTGAGTGGGAATTTGTAAGGGGAGTTTGGGGGGAAGAGTAGGAGAGCCAGGCAGGGGAACAGACAGGCTAGTGAAGGGAGTGGGTGGTGGTCTGGCAGTGTTTTGGTGCTTGTTGGGGGTTTGTTTTGCTGTGGGTGGTGGTGGTTTGGTTTGTGTTTCCCGAACTAACAGGCCTTAGGTGAGAAGGTGATGACATATACAGAGGCAGCAGTGGCAGTGACCCAAGCGTTGGAAGACACAATGAAGATGACTGGATGTGGAAGCTGCGGCATTTACATGATCCTGGAGCAAGTACCTGAAAAGAGTTTTGTCTGCATGAAGTGCCGCCTGATAGAGCTGATGGAAGAAAAGATCCGAGGATTGGAGATGCAGGCGGAAACCCTGATTGAGTTTAGAAGGGGGTTTGAGAGGATGATGGAGCAAAGACATGAGGAGGCTGAAGGGAAAAGCTCAAACTTGCAGATGGAAGCAGGACCAAAGAACTGTGAGGGGAGACTGCTGGGTGAGGAAAGTGGACAGTGGAAGCATGTGACTAAGAGAACCAGGCAGAGGAAAAGACGGGCTAGTGAAAGAGAAATGGAGCTCAGGAACAGGTTTGCTGAGTTGGAAAATGAAGACGGAGCACAGCAGCTGATCACTGAAGGTGAGAAGGCAAGGAAGAAAAGAGCAGCTAGTCCTATAGGAAGAGGGGAAGAGTCAATGGAGATAAGAACACCAAATATGAGCCCCAGGAGGATACGGGATGGGTTGCAGAGGATTGCAAGGGACAATAGGAATCGAGAGGACTTGCAGCCAGATGGAACAGGGGATAGACTGGAGAATCACACCGTCACCAGAAAAAGGCAGGTCTACGTGATTGGGGACTCCTTACTGAGAAGAATAGAAAGACCTGTAATCAGAGTTGATCCAGAGAACAGAAGGGTGTGCTGTCTGCCAGGTGCTAAGATATGGAATGTGGACCTGAGGCTGAAGAGGATCCTAACAGGAGGGGGAAGAATCCACTGATTGTCCTTCATGTGGGAACAAATGATACGGAGAGATTCTCGCTGGAACATATCAAGGGAGACTATGCCAGGCTGGGGAAGATGCTTAAGGAAATCAAGCCTCAGGTGATCTTCAGTGAGATTCCGCCTGTTCCTAGAGAAGGGCAACAAAGGTGTGACAATATTATTATGATCAACAGATGGCTCAGGCAGTGGTGCTATAAGGAGGGCTTTGGGATGTACAGCCACTAGGAAGCATTCATGGACAGAGGACTGTTCTCTCGGGATGGACTTCACCTGAGTAGGGAGGAAAATAGACTTCTAGGATGGAGGCTGGCATAACTGATCAAGAGAGCTTTAAACTAGGAATTTGGGGGAGATGGTTAAGAGATGTCCAGGTAATCTCCACGCCAGATTTTAACGTTGAGAGGGAAGAAAACAAAGTAAGAAAGGATACAGCCATGGATAGGAGAATGACATAAGGAGGAAGGGTAGTGTAGATACCAGTCTAATAGGTGATACTGGTGGTAGAATGGTTTCTCTCACATTCTTTACCCGATTAGGCACAGACAAACAGCAGAAATTAAGATGTTTGTACACTAATGTGAGGAGCCTAGGTAACAAAATGGAGGAACTAGAGCTATTGGTGCGGGAAGTGAAACCAGGTATTATAGGGATAACAGAAACATGGTGGAATAGTAGTCATGACTGGGGTACAGTTTTGAAGGGTATGTGCTGTTTAGGAAAGACAGAACTAAAGGCAAAGGTGGTGGAGTAGCATTGTATATCAATGATGAGATAGAATGTAAAGAAATGAGAAGCGATGAAATGGATATGACTGAGTCTGTCCAGGCAAAAATCACATTGGGGAAGAAAGCTACAAGAATCTCCCCTGGGATAGTGCTTGGGGTATGCTATAGACTGCCGGGATCCGATTTGGATATGGATAGAGACCTCTTTAATGTTTTTAATGAAGTAAATACTAATGGAAACTGTGTGATCATGGGAGACTTCAACTTCCCAGATATAGACCGGAGGACAAGTGCTAGTAATAATAGTAGGGCTCAGATTTTCCTGGATATGATAACTGATGGATTCCTTTACCATGTAGTTGCTGAACCCACAAGAGGGGATGCCATTTTAGATTTGGTTTTGGTGAGTAGTGAGGACCTCATAGAAGAAATGGTTGTAGGGAACAACCTTGGTTTGAGCGATCATGAGCTAATCCAGTTCAAACTAAATGGAAGGATTAAAAAAAAATAGATCTGTGTCTAGGGTTTTTGATTTCAAAAGGGCTAACTTTAAAAAATTAAGGAAATTAGTTAGGGAAGTGGATTGGACTGAAGAACTTGTGGATCTAAAGGCGGAGGAGACCTGGAATTACTTCAAGTCAAAGTTGCAGAAACTATCAGAAGCCTGCATCCCAAGAAAGGGGAAAAAACTCATAGGCAGGAGTTGTAGACCAAGCTGGATCAGCAAGCCTCTCAGAGAGGTGATTAAGAAAAAGCAGAAAGCATACAGGGAGTGGAATATGGGAGGGATCAGCAAGGAAAGCTACCTTATTAAGGTCAGAACATGTAGGGATAAAGTGAGAAAGGCCAAAAGCCATGCAGAGTTGGACCTTGCAAAGGGAATTAAAACCAATAGTAAAAGGTTCTATAGCCATATAAATAAGAAGAAAACAAATAAAGATGAAGTGGGACCACTAAACACTGAGGATGGAGTGGAGGTTAAGGATAATTTAGGCATGGCCCAATATCTAAACAAATACTCTGCCTCAGTCTTTAATGAGGAGTTTAGGGATAATGGTAGGATGACAAATGGGAATGAGTATATGAAGGTAGATATTACCACATCCGAGGTAGAAGCCAAACTCTAACAGCTTAATGGGACTAAATTGGGGCCCCAGATAATCTTCATCCAAGAATATTAAAGAAACTGGCACATGAAATTGCAAGCCCATTAGCAAAAAATTTAGTAAATCTGTAAACTCAGGGGTTATACCGTATGACTGGAGAATTGCTAACATAGTTCTTATTTTTAAGAAAGGGAAAAAAATTGATCCGGGTAACTACAGGCCTGTTAGTTTGACATCTGTAGTACGCAAGGTCTTGGAAAAAATTTTGAAGGAGAAAATAGTTAAGGACATTGAGGTTAAAGGTAATTGGAACAAAATACAACATGGTTTTACAAAAGGTAGCTCGTGTCAAACCAACCTGATCTCCTTCTTTGAGAAGGTAACAGATTTTTTTAGACAAAGGAAACACAGTGGACCTAATCTACCTTGACTTCAGTAAGGCATTTGATACGGTGCCACATGGGGAATTATCAGTTAAATTGGAAAAGATGGGGATCAATAGGAAAATTGAAAGGTGGATAAGGAATTGGTTAAAGGGGAGACTACAATGGGTCATACTGAAAGGTGAACTGTCAGGCTGGAAAGAGATTATTAGTAGAGTTCCTCAGGGATCAGTTTTGGGACCAATCTTATTTAATCTTTTTATTACTAACCTTGCCACAAAAAATGGGAATGTGCTAATAAAGTTTGCGGATGACACAAAGGTGCGAGGTATTGCCAATACAGAGTGGGACCAGGATATCTTACAGGAAGATCTGGATGACCTTGTTCACTAGAGTAATAGTAATAGGATGAAATTTAACAGTGAAAAGTGCAAGGTCATGCATTTATGGATTAATAACAAGAATTTTTGTTTTAAACTCGGGACGCATCACTTGGAAGTAACAGAGAAGGAGAAGGACCTCGGAGTATTGGTTGATCACAGGATGACTATGAGCCGCCAATATGATATGGCCATGAAAAAAGCTAATGCGGTCTTGGGATGCATCAGGCGAGGTATTTCCAGTAGAGATACGGAGGTGTTAGTACCATTATACAAGGCACTGGTGAGACCTCACCTGGAATACTGTGTGCAGTTCTGGTCTCCCATGTTTAAGAAGGATGAATTCAAACTGGAACAGGTCCAGAGATGGGCTACTAGCATGATCCAGGGAATGGAAAACTTGTCTTATGAAAGAAGACTCAAGGAGCTTGGCTTGTTTAGCCTAACCAAAAGAAGGCTGAGGGGAGATATGATTGCTCCCTATAAATATATCAGAGGGATAAATACCAGGGAGGGAGAGGAATTATTTAAGATCAGTACCAATGTGGACACAAGAACAAATGGATATAAACTGGCCATCAGGAAGTTTAGACTTGAAATTAGACGAAGGTTTCTAACCATCAGAGGAGTGAAGTTCTGGAATAGCCTTCCAAGGGGAGCAGTGGAGGCAAAAGACCTATCTGGCTTCAAGACTAAGCTTGGTAATTTTATGGAGGGGATGGAAGAATGGGATAGCCTAATTTTGGCAATTAATTGATCTTTGACTATTAGTGGTAAATATGCCCAATCGCCTGTGATGGGATGCTAGATCAGATGGGATCTGAGTTACTACAGAGAATTCTTTCTTGGGTGTCTGGCTGGTGAGTCTTGGCCACATGCTCAGGGTTTAGCTGATTGCCATATTTGGGGTCGGGAAGGAATTTTCCTCCAGGGCAGATTGGAAGAGGTCCTGGGGGGTTTTCGCCTTCCGCTGCAGCATGGGTCACTTGCTGGAGGATTCTCTGCACCTTGAAGTCTTTAAACCACGAGTTGAGGACTTCAATAGCTCAGACATAGGTCAAGGGATTGTTACAGGAGTGGGTGGGTGAGATTATGTGGCCTGTGTTGTGCAGGAGGTCAGACTAGATGATCATAATGGTCCCTTCTGACCTTAAAGTCTATGAGTCTAGGAAAACAAGCAAAGTTAAAGAAACGACTGAACACTGGCAACGTAGGGAGAATTATACAGAAAGAGTAATTCTTTAGGAAGAACTAAGATGCCTCAAGGTGAGAGAATATAGATTAAAAGTATTGGTGAGAGTGCTGGGAAAATGGGGTAGCATTAAAAAAGGATTAAAGCACCTTTTCAAGGATACAGGACAGGGTCATAGCCTCACATGCTGAGGCTACTGTGCCATAAAATGATAGGAGAAGGGGAAGGAAACCAGGCAGGAGGCCCTGATGAGAAGTAGTGGGGAGTTTCCTCTCCTGGGCTACAAGCATAGTGAATTTGGGCAAAAGGAGTGTTTTGGACTGAAGTCTGAAAGAAAGCTGTGGCAAGGGCTACAGAAGGCTCCTACAGAGAGCAGGTTAGGCTCCCGTGAGGCCGTGAGGTAGAGCCAGTAAGAAGCAGAGAGGCTGAATGCAAAAGCAAGGGGAGATTCTGGAGGAGTCGAGCAGAGGTATAACTCGTATGTGGTGGACACTGTGGAGAACATTGCAGAGGACTTGCTTGCAGGAGCCCTGACGTGAGAGATGTGGTTAGTGGGAAGAAGTCAGGGGGCAGCTGCAACAAGTCTGGCAGAGCACACTATAGCTACTTGTTATAGTGTCTCTGGATTGGGACCCACTGTAGATGGTGGGTCTAGGTTCTCTTACCAATCAGTGGGAAGGTAGCATGAAGCTCCTGGCAAAGTGATGAGAACAATTGGAAGCCTTGAGAGAAGGGCTGTGATGAAGACCATGCTGCCCAGAACTGAGACCAAAGACCTTTTTGAAAGGATATTAGGACTATTAGATGGACTTTTTCTCCACCAGAAGTGGTAGAACTAAGGTGTGTTCTGTCCAGAAGGCCGATCCCTGGGAAAGGGCAGACTACTGTGGGACTGGAATGACTATCCACAGGGGATTCTAGATGTGAAAGAGCTGCTATGCCACAACCAGCCACATGGGATGTGCAGCAGGAAGCCACTTTTCTACAATTTGATAAAAGAAATAGTAGTTTTTTATTTTCTGCATAATTACCCTGTAGAATTCCCTGCCACAAGACAGAAGTCAAGAGCTTAGTAGGATTCAAAACAGGACTAGGCATATATGACTATTGTATGCAGGTACACTAGGCAGGATAAAAATGTTTGAAGGACCACAATCATGTTTCAGGATATAAGCCCACTATTAACTGCATACGATTAGGAAGAAATTTTCCCCATAGGCAAAATATTATTAATCATTATGGGGATTTAATTCTTCGTCTGCAGTATCAGGTATTTGCCACTGTTGAGACAGGATTCTGAAATACATAGATCACTGTTCTGACCCACTATGGCAATTCCCATTTGAAGACTTGACTGTGAAGGAACTTCCATAGTGATTTACTGTTCTCCATTTTACGTCTTAAAATGGAGGATTACAAACTACAAAACTGTCAATATTCCACATGGGGGGAAAAAAACCAAAACAGGTTCAGATATATATGAACATCAAAACTTTGTCAGTTTCAGGAGAGCAGTATTTTATGCTCCACTTCTCTCTCCCCCACTAAATTATTCAACTGGTACAACCTATTTGCTATAGTGCAGCTCCTCACAGTACTCAGAAGCAGTTCTATATCTCCTGGCTTCCAACCTGAACTGTCACAGTGCGGTCTTGGCTAGTTTCTTTTGGCTTACTTAGTGGTTTACTCCTAACAAAATAGCTCCTTTGCCCCCAATTCCATAAGAAAGATTTATAAAAATTGTCACTCAGTAGTTCAAAGACTACCTCAAATAACTGAAGTACATCTTGGATATCTGACACTACTACAGAAACAGAGTTACTTGACAACATATCACTTAGAAGCAATGATCTTTCAGGAAGCAAAGAGGAAATGATGAGGCCCCTAAACATATTGCTAGGGATGCAAGCCAGGTAGAAGAAAACTAGTCTTTGACCACTGTCAAATATGGAGAGAAAAGCTGGCAGCTATGGCTGGTTAGGCTGATGGGAGAGATGTAGATTACAAAGGAAGTAGGGCTGCCCACTCCCCATAGGGTAAAGGAAAAGATCTTTCTGCAATGAAAGAATATTGATTTTACGGGGGGGAAGGGGGAGGAAAGAAGGGGTAATTGTGAATCAAGTGACCAATTGGGGACAAGAAAAATGAGGTAGCTGAGGACTATGATTGTAGTGGTGACAAATTGCTAGACCCATGATAAAAAGTAATTTGTTGCTTTTTCTATTTGGGTTATCGCTGGTGTTACTTCCCAGAATAAGTGGAAGGAAGCTGCTCTGTGTGATTTTGTATGTACGACTACATAAAAGAAGCTGAGAATGAAATGGCTTGTCTTTCCTTTCACTACCTGGCTTAAGAAGGTTTGTGGTATTGGAAAAAGAAAAGGAGTACTTGTGGCACCTTAGAGACTAACCAATTTATTTGAGCATGAGCTTTCGTGAGCTACAGCTCACTTCATCGGATGCATACCGTGGAAACTGCAGCAGACTTTATATACACACAGAGAATATGAAACAATACCTCCTCCCACCCCACCGTCCTGCTGGTAATAGCTTATCTAAAGTGATCATCAAGTTGGGCCATTTCCAGCACAAATCCAGGTTTTCTCACCCTCCACCCCCCACACACAAATTCACTCTCCTGCTCGTAATAGCCCATCCAAAGTGACAACTCTCTACACAATGTGCATGATAATCAAGTTGGGCCATTTCCTGCACAAATCCAGGTTCTCTCACCCCCTCACCTCCCTCCAAAAAACACACACACAAACTCACTATCCTGCTGGTAATAGCTCATCCAAAGTGACCACTCTCCCTACAATGTGCATGATAATCAAGGTGGGCCATTTCCAGCACAAATTCAGGTTTTCTCACCCCCCCACCCCCATACACACACAAACTCACTCTCCTGCTGGTAATAGCTCATCCAAAGTGACCACTCTCCCTACAATGTGCATGGTAATCAAGGTGGGCCATGTCCAGCACAAATCCAGGCTTTCTCACTCCCCCCCCCTGCAGTTTCCACAGTATGCATCCAATGAAGTGAGCTGTAGCTCACGAAAGCTCATGCTCAAATAAATTGGTTAGTCTCTAAGGTGCCACAAGTACTCCTTTTCTTTTTGCGAATACAGACTAACACGGCTGTTACTCTGAAACCTGTGGTACTGGAGTAAGTTTTCCGCTTCCTGCAATATGGCATGCCTGAAAATCAGTGCCAATGTTTCCTCTCTGTAAAACAGGCTTATTCCTTCCATATGCCTGTCTCCATGGAATACAGTAAATATATGCCTGTTAAAGCAAAAATCTAATTGATATCATATCCAAAAACTAGATAAAACTATGTCGTTTGCTTTCTAAGCAAAGAGCATGTTCTAAAGAGCAGCTTTATAGCGTTGACAGGGAAGTATGTTAAGAGATCTCCAACAGGAAAGATGGATCTCTGTGAAGACAACTTTCTAAGTTTTTTCTGTGGAACTGAAAATAGCTACTTGCTCAGGTATTTGGGGAGGAAGGACCTTGATGAGGGCTAACTTTCCTCACGGAGGGGAGCCTTGTTCCTTGCTGTAAGGCTATTGGTTAAAACACTTTTTCAATTAATTATTTTTTTTATGGATATTGAATAATCAAACTAAACAGACTTTTTTTTAAGAAGAAGAAAGGGAGAGATGGGTGTTTGACTCTAAAAACTGGGTGATAAACTTGGTGCAGTACATGTTGCCAGTTGACATCCTAACTAGATTTATTGAAAACGGTCAATAAATGTCAGTAGTTAAAGCTTCTAAGGCCATATTTCTATCCGAAACAATGCAGACTATAAAATCTTCACTGTATAAGAGGTGAGGAGGCAAGAAGGCACAGGAAACTTATTCTTTTCATTAAGAGCGACAAGTTGTGGAAGAATACCAGGTCTGTGACCTTCAGTGTGAAGTTTATGAATTTCTTAACTTGAAACCTTGATTGTCTTGCTTGATGTAAAGAAAAAAAGCATGAAGTATTATTCTCTTCTGCTTTTAAGCTTGGAAAGCTATTCCCACCACTACAAAATGTAAATAAGCTATCAGATCAGAAAGATCATGTTTTGTGCTCTATTTGCAGAAGTGTAAATCAGAGCAGAGGAAAGCAAGGCCCAAAACTGTGTGTGTATTTACTATTTCAGGCTTGTGGGCACTTTCTACTTGCTTGTGTCATTCTTGAGTGAAGAAAGCCAAGGAAATGTTGCTCTTGGTTAATTGTATTAATTTGGTTAATTTGTATGCAATTAACAGTTCTAAAATTTAAGCTTCACAGCATCAAAAACAGAATTAAAGAATAAGGGTACAAATGAATAAAGTCAGTTTGAAAACGACAAATGTTTGTTTGGATTTGCTTGGACTTCTGAAACTATGACACTTATAACCAAGGAGTGACTTGTGGTGATGCTCTTAAATCTCACTCTGGGTCAACTCCTTGCTAGTCATGCTACCATTCCCAATTGCCATTCATAACCTTTCTCACTGATGTCCTTTGGGGGTGATTCTAGCACCTTCTCTGTTATGTCTAGTTGGTAACAGGGGTAGAAATGTTTTTTGGTATATTTGAGTGGGCCTGCCTAAGGATTTTGGGGAGCTTCAGTGACTCTCTGGCACCTCAAACTTTGATTACAGAAAAACTATTTAAAACATTGCTCTCGACTCCCAAGATGAGGTTCTTAGGTGAGCAATAAAAATAATGAATTAATTTATAAGTGAGTTGTTAAAGGTGCCAGACTGATTGGGAAACAATCCATAATCATATCAGCTTCATTGAACTGCTTGTCTGTAGAAGAGAGGACTGGTGGTGTAAGATGAAGTAATTCCCTCCAAATCCTTCTCATCTATGGATAACAAAAGACAATCTCTGAGGTAAACTACAGATATTTATCTGCCCATTCAATCTTTGACTTGCCTGAGACTGCCAAAAATTGGTACTGAATGTGGTGGTGGTATGACATGGACATTCGTTCTCTAGGAACTAGACAGACAGTGTCTGTCGCCCACATTCTCCACCACATGTTGGGGGGCTAAGGTCCAAATTTGGCAGTGCTGCCCAGCAACAAGAGACAGTGGCTGGGGATAGGAGAACCCAGGCCCCCTCTACGCCATCAGCTTAGAACCCTGGTGCCCAGAGCCATGTGAATAACAGTCCAAATATATGGCCTAGGGGCAGGTGCCCTTACACCTGTACTCTGGGCTACTGCCTACCCCAGCTTCAGTTCCTCCATCTGCACCACTGGTCAGTTTCCGGGATCCCCCTGAAGTTCTCTCTGATCACACTCTGGAGGGTTTTCCTTTATCATCCACGGCCCATCGTTCCCTGCCCCCATAGAGGGAAGGGCCTGTGGCAGCTTGGCAGTGAGGCCTGGTCTCAGCTGCGTAGAGCCCCAGTGGTTTCTCTGCAGGAGCTTGCACTGCACAACTGCTCCTCTGCTGTGTCCACCCAGACTTATCTGAGCTGCTCCTTTGTGAGCCCCACCTCCAAAGTGAGCATGCCTAGCAGGTGTGGCTGGGTGGGGCCTTCCGGGTCCAGAGCTTTATGTTATGTTCTTTAACCCTTAGTTCACCAGTGTGTGGCTCATATATCCCATCACAATAACCAGTGGAGATGAAACACATATTTAAACTATTCACAAATTAGCTGCCTGACATTAATAATGCTGCCTGTGGGGCTAGTTGATGTAATACAACTTTAACTGATGAGGAAACTTATGCCTGGGTTATCAAAGAAAATTATTATTGCATAATAAAAGAGAAGCCTCAGTCCAGGCTATAAGTCTGACCCTGCTGCCACTGTAGTAAATTGCACAAGTATTCATTTCAAAAAGTAGAATTTGGGACCTAAAGTTGTGAAGTAGTTGCCTTTGGCTGTATAAACAGGAAAGAAAGCACAGTGAGAGTAGCACCTTCCTGACTACTTAATAGACAAATCTCGTGAGCTACCATACAGTATAGCTTTATGGTTCAAGCCAAGAGATCAACTATATAGTGCTCAGTTCTGACCTCCAGCAGTAAGTATACCGTTTCAAACTGGACAAGCTTATGCATCTGAGCATTTAACAGCTGCCTTTATGGTAAACTGATGCTTGTCTGCGTCCTCTAAAAAAGCATGTTACAGTAGATAAACATCCCCATATCTAATCAAAGCTCCCATCTGTGTCCTAAATTTAGATTGCATGCCATGGCTGAAAAACCACATTTTGACTGGCACTGCCAACTTTGGTTGGCCAAATGCCTGGAGATTTTGTCACATGACATAAGCTTTAATTAAAAGTTATGCTTTAATTCCTGGAGACTCCCGGACAATCCTGGAGGATTGGCAACCCTAACTGTGACATGAGTTACACATAAATGAGAAGCCTGCTTTATACCATGAGCTGCTGTATCCTGAACTGCAAGCGGTGGAAGACTGTCACCTGTAAAAACGGCAGTTTTGCCAGAAAAAAGGTTACTTTAAAAAGGTTCCTGTTCTCCCCCCCCATTTTTCTAAACCTCCTTCATCAGTTTCTGTCATTGAATTAATGCCAATAATTATAATTCAGGCACAGTTGCTCTGGTTAACACAACACTAACTTAGACTCATGAGTATTAAGAGAAAAAATTATGAAACTCAGTTGAGAGAATTCTCTGGAAATTTCCCTGGGTTGCTTTTTGTCAAGACATGGATGCAGCTAGGGTTCAAAAATCAAGATTCTAACACATGCTAGAGATAAAAAGCTTATTCTTGCTGTAATTAGACAGAATCTAGTTTTTAACATTAAAAAACAAAATGTAGAGATTTTAAAGTGCTTTATCCTCTTTTCAAGAACAAATGCACTTAAGGTGTTGCTCATAAACTGTGTTTTCTTGATAAAATGATCAAAAATCTCTAACTACAAGACCAAATTTGTAAATTAATGATAGGCCAGATCTCTTAAAAGCAAAACTGAAATCTCCCTTCAGAAAACTGTCTCTCACATGGTGCCAATAGGAAACGTATTTTCTCCAGGATGGACAGTGGGTATTGTATAGTCAGAACTCTTGTCTTCAGAAATGGCTGTCCCCTCCTGAAATCTAGATTCTCAATAGAAATTGGATTAAGAAATAGTGTTAGGAGATGAGGAAGAAAGGGAGTGTGTTATATATGCTCTGCTCTCAAGACATAAAAAAAGATGACAAATATGATGGTAACGTCTCATGTGTGCCATGACTTTGAAAATTCTAGTTTTCCCAGGACAGCAATGGGAGGCTAATGAGTTCTAGGCAAAATAAAAGCTGGAACAAACTTGAATGCATCCTGAGGAGCTATTATCGCTAGAAATAAACTTAGTCTGAATCCACTCTTTCAAAATGCAGTTCTGAACCTCTTAACCTCCTGGTTAAACCCAGTTAAACCTTTTTATTTTTCCCCCTTTCTTTTTTTTTTAAAGAAAGTTGGCATCAGACAACTCTCCCAAACACTTAATCCAAATCACCACACTTCTAGCAATGTATCAAACAAGAGCAAGAATTACTTGACTCCATTATACAACCTTCTACTCTGAGTGTGGTTGATTTGTAAACATAATTTTCTGTTTACTTAAAAAGGAACTACCTTCTAGCAAATGACCCAAATTAAATTATGGAGCCAAGGGCAGCTTTATCACAACCCGCTTGTTCTCTTGGTCTGGTTCTGATAACATAATAGACAGTAAGTTTTTGCTATTCAGATGGCGGGGAGAGAACACACCCTGAAGTCAAAGTTAGTAAAAATCAGTGATACCTTGACATGTTTCTCACTGTAAAGGAAGTTTCAAGAAGGGTTGGCTTAGATGTTGTGAAAGGTTAGCAACATGTGGTTTGTTTCTGATACTTTTTACCAAAAAAGTAATAAAAATATCAAATATTCCAGGTCCCAAAGTATAACTTGACATAACAAAGACAACACTTCAATCACTTAAGTTGCGCTGCTTTGGATTTAAGTTCTTGTGCCAAACAAGCAGACCAACATGGAAATTTTCTGATAATAGTCTGCTCACTACTCTACATGATAGATTACCTGTGAGCCAAGCAGTGAAGAACTTAACACAAATAGCAGAAAGGCTTTGGTACAGAAAAATATACATTGAACTAACGGTTCATAAAAGTTTATAAAGATTCATTTTTTCAATAGCATTTTAAGTCCATACCTCCAAATGAAACAAAGTAAAGATAAGATTTTAGTTGTTCCCTTTAAACTTTTTATACTTACAGATTGCAGTGCAGCAAATAAAATATGCTGACAGCTAAAGTGGGGGTGTTTGAGAGTCAGTGATTCAGATTAGAAGTACATGAAAACTGATGTTCAAGGACTAAATGATTTGGTGGTTCTCCTTATCAATAGTAAATGCCAAAATCCAACACAATCCACGGATGTCATTACTTTTCACCTTTGTGTGCAATACTGGCAAAGAGGCAAAAGACTGAATGGGCAGGAAGCCTTAACTACCCTCTCATACCTAGAGGATTCCCCATAAAGAGGAGGATTGAGACCACTTGGGCTGGGGTGAGGAAAATTACATTGACCCCGCTTGTGTTATATGCACTGTCGTAGTAGATATGTTGGGCCCAGGATAGTAAGTATTAAGTGTTCTGAGCCACTAGCCCTGCACGCCATTTAATGCCTTCAACACCAACTGACTTCACCAGGAGTTAAAGGGTGCTAAGCATTTTGTAGTGGTAGTCAGGATTGGTTCCTTTTTACTACTTCAACTGCCGTGACACCTAAAGTTTCTAATCAAGAAGAGGGTCCCATTATGCTTCTCACAGCAGAGTAAGCCTGCCCCCATCCTGCAGAACTTAATTTCAACATAGAAAAGTGCATAGAGAAAGGGCATATAACATACAAACTGAGTGAACAATGTGGTCTGCAAACATGCTGCTTCATTTATCTTTAACAATTTAGGAAGTGATTACACTTGGAAAAAAAGAAGAAAGGCTACGGTGTGTGTCTGGGGAGGGGTGATGGAGAAAGGAGGGGAAATGGAGAGCACTGAAAAGGTGTGGGGTGGGGTGAAAAGACCTGGAGGGAGAGGCAATTGGAATCAAAAGCCAGTCAGTGCACGAGAGATGCCTAGAGTAAACACTGTTGCTAGAAGTTGAATACGATCTTCAGTGTCTGGAGGACACTGCTGCAGCTGATTCTCAAGTCAGCAGGAGCAAAGAGGCTCTTCCAAGGCTGAACTCCTCCTGGGACTCACTTGATCGGGGGAGGTGGAATGGAGCCCAGTGCCCCAGAACAAGAGTGTTCGCCTGCACAGTTCTAAGTCCAGGACACTGGTTGGGACAGATGCGCCGACTTTCCAAAATGCCGGGGGTGCTCGACCCAGGACTCAAGCACCCACCGAAAAAATAGGAGGTGCTCAGACCTCACAAACCACCAGTACATGGCAAGAGCATGTACATGGTACACAGTGCAACTGGCAGGTGGAAAGCACCCACCAGCAAAAACAAAAGCCAGCGCCTGTGTATAAGAGTCTATGTGGTGTTTAAACTTCATGAAAAGTTACTTGCATTGTTTTCACTTATCTTTGTCATAGAATCTCAGGGTTGGAAGGGACCTTAGGAGGTCATCTAGTCCAACACCCTGCTCCAAGCAAGACCAATCCCCAATTTTTGCCCTGATCCCTAAATGGCCCCTCAGGGATTGAACTCACACCCCTGGGTTTAGCAGGCTAATGCTCAAACCACTGAGCTATCGCTCCCCCTCCTGTTATAATGTAGTAGCAAACATTTTACATTGTATATACCCCTGTAACTAAATAACCCATCAAATGAGGAAGAAGCCTTGTGGAATGCAAATGGAGAACTTCACAGAAAAGTGCTAATTTCAAAGCAAGTGGTCATTGAGTGTGATGATCGGAGGTCAAAGACTCAAAATGCATTCCTCAGTCTCTGTCATCAAAGGAAAAGTCCACGTGGGTAGTAACAATGTCTGCTTGTTTTCTGGGAGTAGAACCGAGAAGCATGGTTTCAAGGAAAGATCTGTCATCTCTGGACTGCTTGGACTCTCTCAGGGAGTGGGTGAGGGGTTCCAGCTCTGGGAGGAAATTTGGGTGCGGGCTATGAGCTGGGGCAGGGGTTTGGGGTGTGGAATGGGGGCAGGGGAGAGGCGCTTACCTCGGGCAGTGCGGCTCCCAAGGCGACAGGCACACACACCCCTCCGGCAGCGGCTCATAGGCTCCGGGAGCGCCTTAGCCCTGCTGCTGGCACGGCTCTGCACACCTCTTGGGGAGAGGGAGGCAGCGGCTCTCCTTGCGCTGCCTGGGGTGGGGGCAGCATGCGGAACCATCTCCCCCACCCCACCAGGGGCACGCAGAGACGTGCCAGCCGCCAGCCACTTCCAGAGCGCTGCGGAGCCGCTGGCCATGGCAGGCAGGCAGGCAGCCTGCCTGAGCTCTGCTGCACCGCCCGCCAGGACTTGGGGGCAGGTTGTCAGATATTTATCCTCCATTTGGGGGGCCCCCTGTCATTGGGGGGCCCCATAGTACCCCACAGTTTGTTTCATGGTAAATCTGCTCCTGGACTGGATATTTAAATCTGAAACTAACTTCTCATCACTTATGCTGATTGGCTCACGAAAGCTTATGCTCAAATAAATGGGTTAGTCTCTAAGGTGCCACAAGTCCTCCTTTGCTTTTTGCGAATACAGACTAACACGGCTGTTACTCTGAAAGCTGATTGGATGCTTTCTGCAATTCATTCATCTGGACAATGACAACAGCCAAACTAGTTTTCTTCATGTGGTAGTATATTGTGCACTTACCGACACTTCACAAGAAAAGCTGTAACTATTATTGGACCTAAAGGATTAAAATACTGCTGTTTGTCTTGGATTTTGTAAGTGCAGGACTTGATAAAAACAAAGCTTAAACTAAGTTTGACTTAACTGTCCATTTATGAAGGGAATTGTGCATAGCATTAAGGCCCTCTTAGTGTCCCATATTATGAGAACAAAAGATCTAATGAGTAGCTGGTAAATTCTGAATATGTAAAACCGGAAACATAAAAAAGTCCACCTGTGGAACATGTTGCCGGAGTGAAGAGTCAAACACAAAGGTTGGAAATAATCGAAAGATAGTGTTAGGATCAACAATATACAAAGGTACATATGCCAATGTAAAGGTATATCTTCTGGACGTAAGTGGATCACAACTGTTACCAGATATGCCCGTTACTTTGGGGTATGCTCATTGATTAGGGTTACTCGTCTGGGGGTTGGGGGTGGGGGTTTCTGTAATTCTATTAATGTACTGCGTATGTCACTTGTGTGTTCATATGGAACTCTACTCCTTCCTTCTGCAAGTCCCCTCCCAATGGAGTTATCCTGCAGGACCTAGGTTCCCCAGGACTGGGTTTCTCCAGTCCTAGAACCAGATGAACACACACACACACACACACACACACAGACTAACACAGCAAGTCTGAGCGGACCGCGTCAATCAGCACTCTCAAGCTGATCCCCTTATATGCCCCTGTACTCAATGGGCTGGGTCAAGCAGCACCCCATTATGTGCCACAGGTTTAACACATCCCTGTCCCCACTTTCATGTCACAATTGTACTGGTATGAGCAAACCCCACAGTATTATTGGGCGCTACAGGGATCTTTTAGCTTAGGTAACAGAAGGGTTGCTGCAGAGTAACTGCGGGAAGCTAAAAACACAAAAGAGTAAAGTTCAGAGAGAGAGAGAGAGAGAAGCAACCAGCTTAACCATAAAAGTTATTTATTGAATAATAGTGATAACTACACAAGGAGGGCTAAACAAACCTAACAGTTACATTTTTAAAGGCTAATACCTGAAGTAGAAAAGAAGAGAGCGGGGGGGGATCTCACCCACTCCATGAGGCTTGAACTCGTCGGGGTTCCCAGGTGATAGTGGTAGCTCAGGGTCCTGAGTGCTGGAGACAGGCAGAGCCCCCAGCACGATCAGTCAGGAGATGGAGTCCCAGTGGAACTGTTGCAGAGTTTGGATCCATGCATCAGAACACTGACTGGAGGGTGAGTAGGGATTTTTGTAGAGAAAATACAATGGTTCAAGGGAGAATACTAGATTTGTTTATAGGTAAACTGATGACTCAAGGGTTTTGTTTAGGCTAGACAATAGGAGCTGATCACTCTTGGCTATGGGTGATGTTTTCTTCCAGGGAGCTCACAATGCAACTAGGCTGCTTCAGTATTTTGGATATCAATGAAGGATTCATTACTAGAATTGGTCTGATAATTGCTGAGCTGGGTGTGTGCAGGTGTAGGTTCATTAATATCTGGAACAGAAATTCCCATGATGCAGTGCTTCTCTGCTTTTCTGGTCCCACAGTTCAGTGCGGTTCTCTGTTCTTCATTCTTTATACTAATCCATGTCCCATCTTTCATGCAGATGAGGCTAGAGGAGTTGTCTCTGTTCTTCATTCTGTATACTAATGGAGATGTCTTAATCTTGTCACCCTTGTCAGGGGGGATCTAGGTGTGCCTCCCAATGCCCTTCACTGCTCTCTGAAAGCCTTTTCTCTGATTGGTTTTGGTTCAAGCAGAGACTGGTAGTGGGGGGTGTCTGTCATGAGTCAGACAGGCTAGATACTGGGCTCTGGTTCCCCAAAAACACAGAGCTGACTGGTATCACAGCATGTCAACATGTCATCAAAAGGAAAACTTTTCCTCACTTTTACAATTCAAAACTGCTAGTGTCATATCCATCACGTGGAAATTGGTCTTCCTTGGAAGCAGTAGTTATTGGTGTGCCCCTAAAGTGCAAATTTAAGATTGATAATTACCTGTTCTGTTCATTCCCTCTGGGGCACCTGGTATTGGCCACTGTTGGAAGACAGAATACGGAGCTATATGGACCTTTGGTCCAACCCAATATGGCTGTTCTTAGTTCAAAACAACCATCAGTTTAACTGTTCTGGTTTTGATAACAATATTTCTACAAGTCAAATAGAAGCTTCTCAGCAGAAGTGCCAGGAACTGGCTCATGGTGGGAGAAGTGACTCAGTTCAGCTTCTGTAAAAAAATAAAATAAAATTATAAAAAGGTACAGGATATTTCTGTTTATCTCAATTGCTAATCATGCCCACTCAAAAACTTGAGAGCTCGTCTTTAATTTTGTCTTCTGCTTGTATGTTGATTTGTTCATCATTGAAAGTATACAATAAGGACAGGCCATATTATGAAATTCCTCATTGTGCCAAAAAAACCCACTCTCTAATCTCAAGGGAGAGAAAACTGTCTGATGTAAACTGGCATTGTACCAACAGTGGAATAAAATTGGCCCAAGTGTGTTGGAGGAGCTCTGGGAAAACAGCTCACTCGTTTAGTACTACTGCAAAGCTAACAGCCTATTTTACAGGGCTTAGGCAAATTCTGCCTAAACAATGGAGTGGTCTCCAAAGTGATTAGTAATTATGGTATGTTCTCCAGGTAAAGTTCAACTCTGGGCATAAACTAAACTTAAAATATCAATCCTCTGATTCTCAAAACTACATAAATGTTTAACCTCACATAAAAGCACTTAATTATAAAATGCCAACCTTAAGTACATCTGTTGCCTACCATTAAATACACAAAAACGACATGTTACATAAACATTGTAATGACCAGGGTAGTATAAACAAACCAGTCACTTGATTCTGGGACTTCTCAACTGTATAATAAATTATACAATGCAACAGTTACAGGAGATTGTAATGCGTTGCCCACCTTAGGATGCCACCTGACATGCTGAGATACCACTCAGCCTCCCTGGGCACCCTTTTTACCTGTCTTGCTGAGCCAGGCTATTAAGCCTCCTCCAGCACACACCCATCTGCAGAATGACACAGACACTGAGATCAGCTCTGGGAAGACTCCGCTTAAGGGACTTGCCCAAGCACTCAGGTGTCCACCTCCCTTGAAGTGCAGACCCAAAGGTATATTATGAAATTCGCCTCCTCCCTCAATGTGGAGGAAGGATTGCACAGCCTCTTACCTCCTGCCCCCAGTTATGAATTGCACAAACTGGGTTATATTATAAACAAGAAATAGGGTTATTAACTACAAAAGGTGAATTTTAAGGGAATATAAGAGAGAACACACAAAACAAAGCAGATTACTGAGCAAATAAAACAAAATATGCAAGCTATGCTCAATATACTTAAGAAACAGTTTACAAAATGTAATTTCTTACCCTAAATGTTATTTTAGGCAGGTTCCAAAGTTTCTGTAGCTTAGAGTTACAGTTATATTTCTTTTCAGACTGGACCCCTGTCTCAGTCTGGACTCCCCTCTAGCCTTCCCTTCAGGTGTCTTTAGCGATCTTTCTTCTTGGGCACACAGGCTATGGAGAGGAGGAGTCCCGTTTGCCTTTCTCCCCACCCTTAAATAAGGTTTACATAAGGCGGGAATCCTTTGTTTCCCAAACTTGACCTCTCCCCTTTTAGTGGAAAGTTACAAGAAGTCCAAGAAAATGTTTAGTATCAGGTGACAAGACCACCTGACCTAGTAGTGTCACAGTTACATCCCAGGATGCCTCCCAGGAGGGAGAGAGATTAGTATCTTCACAGTCTTGTTGTTCCTTCCTGATGGCCTGTTGTCTGGTGGGTGTCTTCCCAATACACACCCAGTTGTAATTGTTACTGTGACCGGGATCCTAGTGGGGAGCCAGCTGTGGTCACTCAATTAGGGTGAACTGCAAAGAATGGGGCAGACAATCCCCATAAAGCTGGTGGATATTCCAATACTTAGATTTACCAAGCCAGCATAAAACAGCTTCTTTATTACCTTACTGGTTACTCAGAAGTCCAAACAAGTTCCCTTAAAGTGATCCAGCCTCAGGCCTCCATCCAGGTACTCAAGTCAAATATAATGAACGTTTCTGTAAACGTTTATTTCATTTATTTATTTCTGTTTATTTCATCATATAAAAGAAAAGGTTCTACCAATCCCAAAGGATTACCTCCCAGGTTAATGAATGTTTCAGATCTTACTCAAATACACACTATAACCAATTCGTACTAACTAAACTAAAATTTATTAAAAAACAAAAGAGAGAGAGTACGGTTAAAAGATCAATATACATACAGACATGAGTTCAATTCATTGAGGTGCAGATTCATAGCAGAGATGGTGAGCTTTGTAGTTGCAAAGAGTTCTTTTAGAAATAGTTCATAGGTCCAATGTCCAAATCTCATATTCAGGGCATACCAGCATAACTGGGACCTCAGTCTTGCGACTCAAACTTCCCCTGATGAAGCGTAAGCAGATCTGAGATGACAGAGTCAGGACCCCAGGATCTTTTATACAATTTCATGTCTTCTTTTGTAAGGTGTTTTATGTCATTTGGTGTAAAAGAGCAAGAAGACCACTGGATCTAGGTCACGTGGTATAGCTGAGAGAGAGACTATATAAGGGGAGAACACACCTTAAGCAGTGCTGTCCTTCTGAGCGGCAGCCCATGAGATGCGCGCTTTGAGAGACAACGTACCATCAAAAGAGCTTACCTGATTTCCATACACGGTGCTCCATAACCATGGTTCATCCAGATTCCGTGTTCCTCTTGCTGACCATTATCTAGGTAGTAGGCAGTCCAGGATCCAATGTTGCAGTCACGCAGCCTGTCTCTGTCTGGAGGTCCATCCGCAAGTATCGTAACATCATTGTTAGACACTCATATTTGTACGGTGATCTGGTAAGACTCTGTTCGGGATCCATTGGATACAATGAGCCAGATGGTTGTTGGAATAAACGTCCCTGACTGGGTAGAAGGTTAGCGAGGAGGTTTCTGCATCCGATGCAAGGACGCCTCTGAGGCAGCGACAGCGATTGTCCTGACACTGGTTGGTGGACTAGGCAGGCTCAGAAGTAGGATGCTATCCGAGGAGGGGAAACATTTGTTTCCTTGGGTGGGATCTGCAAAATAGCAATCCCCCTGTGTGAGTGGTGTGAGATTGTGGGTGTGAGCCCCTGGGGAAGACGGACTCCCTTGCGGGACCCTCACTCGGGGTGCACGAATCTGTGGGTGTGGGATTAGTAAATCCTGTCCCCCACCCAAGGGTGTGTGGAGAAACACCTTGTTAAAATACCTTGAGGTGGGTCTGTGTGTGTGTGTGTGTGTTCGTTCCCCAATTGATTGAGTCCCTAACTAAAGAAGAAAAAGTTAACCTGCCAGGGTAGGATGGCAGAGAACGTGGTTGGAGTGACGGGCTGGACAAGGCAATTAAATAAAAATTCCATTGACTTCTGTATTGCTTTATTTGGGAAGAATAAAAACCCCAGGACTTATGATCTGTTCAGTGGGGAGAATGCTATGGTTAAACTGTGCAGAACATGGGAAAGGTATATGATGTCTAAGCCTTCCCCCACTAAAAAGTCTAAGAAGAGAGCTTTGCTCTTCAGGTTGGGTATGACTGCAGAAGAGCTGGATAGGCAACTGAGACTGAAACAAGAAGCCACTTCTTAAGCTCTAAGTGTAGCAGCTGAAAAGGAAGCTGAGGTAGGAAAGCTTGGCTCCCAGCAGGCGGCTGCAACAGCCCAGATTGCTAACTTGACAATGCAGCTTAATCAGTTATAATCCCAAGTGCAGGAGTTGAATGGTAACCTCCTGAAAAAGGAGAAATATATATGCTGTCAAAAAAATTAGAAGGCTCTCAAGCTGCAACTAGAGAGTTAATGAAAGAGGTAAAGACAGCAAGACAAGGAACATCTGTGAACGGTATGCATCCGATGAAGTGAGCTGTAGCTCACGAAAGCTCATGCTCAAATAAATTGGTTAGTCTCTAAGGTGCCACAAGTACTCCTTTTCTTTTTGTGAATTATCGTGTATGTGATCAAAAGATAAGAATGTTGAAGCAAAGGTTGCAGCATATGCAGGGTGTCATAAATGCTGTAAAAACTGACCCCGTAAGAGAGTATGAGACTGGTATATCTATTGACTTGGATGGGAGTGACACAGAAAGAGAAATGTTACCTCCTCCTCCTAGGTATACTAGGAATGAATCTGTTTCCCCCTCAGCACCAGAGGAGCCACATGAGTCTTGGGGGAACTAGGAGGGGAATTCAATTCACCCTCTGATTGCTCCAATAACCACTACTGTGGTTCATTATGGACATGGCAAACCCTCGGAAATGAGGTATGAAATCCGTGCCCTGGGGCCGGAACAGGTGCGAGCTATGAGCAAGCACATGGGCCCCTTTTATAAAGAAAATGCATTGGATTGGCTGGCAAAGCTTAGTGTGACCGCCAATTTAAGTTTTGAAGACACAGTTGAGTTGGTAAAAGAAAGTATGAGCACTGATGAGTTCGGGGCCCTACCTACAGAGGTGCAGGTGGCTAGTGTTCAGGAATCTGTATAAATTTACCTTGCCATTATGAAGCTGTACTACCCATATGAAAATCTTAGGGGCAAGATGTACGCTGACAAACAGAGGATCTCAGAAAGACCACAGAAATTCCTTGCCAGGAAACGATTACTATATTGGCTTACAGGTCAGCCTCTGATAGTAAATGGAGTTGTTGTGTATGATACCTCCGAATTCCAGGAGATGTTTGTTCAGAGTTTGCTCCCTGCAATTAAAGTGGTCATGGGAACTGCGAATCCCAGAGTAACTCGTCTCAAAGAATTGGAAACCAGAGCTCAAGAAGCGTATGATCTATATAGGGAGGCTTACCCTAGCGGCAATAACATCCTGGGACACAAAAAGAAAGTGGCTGCCATAAAAGGTGGGAATGATGGGAAGGCTAGTTATTGAAAGAATGGCAAAAATAGAGATCCTGACTATGGGTTTAGATTAGCCTTATGGATAAAACTCCTCAAGTACGAGCCCATAGAACAACTAGATGGTCTGCCAACTCGAGCCTTGCTGATAAAGCTAGCACGATATGAGGGAGAGGATCTAGCAGGGGAGGAAGCGGTTCGTAGAGAGGAAAGAGCACCACCCCAAAGCTCCCTCTGAAGCCACCAAGCTCTCCCTTCCCCATTGCATGTGGCCACTATTGTAAATGATAGGTGGGGAAGGCAGCAACTAACATCTGCCTGCAAGGGGAGTTCGGTAACATCAAGCAAACAATGCTGCTGGACACTGGGGACACAATGAGTAGAATTTGCACAAAAGCAGCTCCTTCAATAAAATAGCTACCGCTTAGAGCAGGGGTGGGCAAACTTTTTTGCCTTAGGGCCACATCGGGGTTCCGAAACTGTATGGAGGGCAAGGTAGGGAAGGCTGTGACTCCCTAAACAGCCTGGCCCCTGCCCCCTCTCTGCCCCCTCCCACCCCCTGACTGCACCCCTAGAACTCCCGACCCATCCAACCCGGCCTGCTCCCTGTCCCCTGACCGCCCCCCTGGAACCCCCACCCCTAACCGCCCCCCTGAGACCCCACCCCCTATCCAACCCCCCTGCTCCCTGTCCCCTGACTGCCCCAACCCTTATCCACACCCTCGCCCCCGATAGACCCCCAGAACTCCCATGCCTATTCAACCACCCCCTGCTCCCTGTCCCCTGACTGCTCCCCAGGACCCTCTGCCCCTTATCCAACCCCCCACTCCCCACCCCCTTATCATGCCTCTCTGAGCAGTCAGGTACATCTCACACACCAGTCAGGTACATCTTATCTGGAAAGGCAAATGGCGGCTGGGTGTCCAATCCCCGTCTCACCGGTTGGACTCTGTGCTTGTTCAACCAGGAGGTGAGGGTTCATCAAGTGCCGTCTGTGTCCGCTGTACCATTTGCTCTATTGTCAGAAGGTGAAGACCACGACTGCCCGGTTCCATTGGAGGAGAATAATACTATCAAGTCTCCATTCCAGCTAGAGACCTCATATGAAGTAGCTAAAGCAGTGGGTCGTGACATATGGGTCGTTGATGGGAGCTGTTTCCATCTAAAAGGCACCCCCCATACAGGTTATGCTGTATTCCAGGTAGCAACAGACAGGGTTTTGCAAAGCACTGTGTTGCCCCATTCTGCCCAGGCAGCAGAAGTTGTTGCCATAGTAGCCACTTTGGATGCTGTGGATAGAGACTCTGTGATAATGATTTGCTCAGATTCTGATTGGGTACTGAGGGCCCTCATTGACTGGATGATAGTGTGGATGGCTCGCAGCATACATACAACAAACCAGTAGCCCATTCCAAATATCTTATTCATGCCTGGAAACTTGCTGAAGGCAGCAGAGCTTCAACTTTCCTTTTTAAGGTACGGGCTCATCGGAAGAACATGGCCGAGGTATGCAGACTTAACAACCAGGTGGATGGCCTAACCAAAGAGGCAGCATTAATGTGGTAGTGGACCCATTAATGTGGTAGTGGACCCATTTTCAAAGTGAGTGGAGACCTACCCTTCCAAAAATAATACTGCAGCCACCACCGCACACCTGCTTCTGGAGCAAACATTTTCCTGGTATGGCCTTCCAGAGGTCGTCGACTCTGACCAGGGCCCGGACATGTTGTGGGTAAAATCGGACAATGTTAAGTGCTCACTGCAACCTGCAGCTGTACAGCAACAACTTGACATTTTGCAGATGCAAAAGAAGGACAAAGAGATTCAGGATCTACTCTCTCAACATGTCATAGGGGTACCAAATATCTGAACATAAAAGAGGACTGATAACGGCAAATTGAGCAGAGGTGAAAGATGACCTTCCAATATTGGTAGTTCTGGGCTGTCTACATAAGGAACTTATAACTTTAATGCACCAACAAGGTCATTTTGGCATCAAGAAGGCAGTAAAAAGGCTCCTCACTGTTGGGTGGTGGCCAGACATCACAAGGGATGTAGAGTATCATATCTGGAATTGTTTGGCATGTGCGCAGAACAACCCAGACCATCCTGTTAGGAAGGGACCTGTCATCCACCAGCCCACTGATTGTCCCTGGTATTGGATCCAGGTGGACTACATTGGCCCACTACCACACACAGGGCAGTGAAACTGCAACTGCCTTGTGGTAGTGGACCCATTTTCAAAGTGAGTGGAGATCTACCCTTCCAAAAATAATACTGCAGCCACCACCGCACACCTGCTTCTGGAGCAAACATTTTCCTGGTATGGCCTTCCAGAGGTCGTCGACTCTGACCAGGGACCCCACTTAGTGTGTGACCTGGTTAAGAACATTTGCCTTGCACTTAACAGCAAACAGCGTCTCCACAACGCCGGACATCCCCAGAGCTCGGGGCTCATTGAGTGGGCTAATAGGAAAATTAAAAGAGTATTAAGGAAGATCATAGAGCTCGCAGGAAAGAATGGGGATAAAAAGCTACCCTTTGTCCTAATGGCCATCAGGTCCTCAATTGGAGCACACGGATTTACATTCCATGAGACCTTTACAGGTCGGCCAATGAGGACTCCTGAGTTGTGGTGGCTAGGGGGGGTACCACCTGATAACTATCAGCTCCAGGTACAAATAGACCAGTACATAACCCAGCTGTTGGCTAAAATTAGTGATGCTCAGAAGGAGGTAACTACCCAGTTAAAGCGGAAGATATGTCAAATGGACAAAAGACTGAATGCCAACCTAAAATTTCATGTATAGCATGTTGGAGATAAAGTTTTATTTTAATTCTACTCAGAGAAACATCACCCTCTGAGTCCCCGCTGGGTAGGCCTCGTAGTTATAACCAAAAAGGCCAGTCCAACAACGTATCAGGTCAAGTTAAAATCTGGCAAGAGATGGGTTTTTAAATGGTTCCATTCGTCCCAACTAAAGGAATGGAAGGGTGGTGTGGGCCCCTAAATCTCTGCTCTGTCTATTCCAGGAAATTCATGCAACCACCTGGATTGGAAAATGTTAAATGTGTTAATATTGTTGTTTGTTAGATTTATGGACTCTCTTATTGTAAATAAGAATGAACACTTGTATTGTAAAGTGAACAATAGGATGGCTGAGAGATGGGATACACCTGTAGGGGTTTATGAATATAATTATGAGTTGCTAGAATCCATGTATAATTAAACTGATGATTATGATGAAGATGCGGTATATAATCCCAAGGACAGAAGTATACTGATGAATAAAGCTCTGTTGAGCTCGGTCTTGAAAGGGATTATATCTGTATATGCCTATGAGGATACTGGCTATTGTTATCTTGTATGGGCAGAAAAAAGGGGTAACACTTCATTAATGGCCTTCACAGCAGATGACGAATGGAAGCATGAGCTCATATTAGATAAGGATGCACAAATTAAATCTATAAGGAAACGAGGGGGCAATTGTTCATGGCTCTTCTATGACACTTTCCTACAGAGATGCTCTAGGTTTATTGAGGTTTGGGAGCTGTCCAAGTGTCTGTCCGTCCTAAGTGACCTCCCTCTACAGGTAAATCCTGGGGATTTAAGTGTAATGGTTTAAATAGGCATCCGTAATGTTAATCAAACCTTTATAAATGCCCATTTGTATTTGCCATCAGGTCATTATCTAGCAACTCTGAAATGCAGCCATTGTATAGAACCATGTTAGTAATTATAATGCCAGTATCATGAATGGGTTTTGTAAACAGTTTCCCTGTTGTATGTATTGGGAAAGCTCGTGTTACAATGTTATCAAATGAGACAGGTGACTAGGTTATCACAAGTCTGTATGGAACTAAGGTCAAGGTAAAGATATCTGTGGTACCTAGATCATATACAAGTTCTGTTGGACCGATGGTGGTCAGACAGAATGTTAGAAAAGTACTGATGATAAATCCAGTATATTCCATCAAAAGGTTAATACAGTAATGCCTGTACAAATTTCCATACACAATGTTAACCAAGGATGTTTTGCATACACTGCACCTCTAATTGCAGGATGGAGTGCTTGGGTGCAAGGAGTGGTTCCATCATCCAACTCTCTCATAAGGAAACCTAGGGATACCTTATCTAAATATTAGGAGGGGTCAGAACTGGACTAGGCATGTTAAATACGATAGATGATCAGATCCTAGCCAATAAATAGGAGCTTTGGGCTATGATATAGCCTCTTTATCACACTCTCTTACTACCTCATTAAATAGGAGTAGTGAGCTTGTTTATCATATAGCCAATACCTTACCTTCCTGGATGCAAATTCAGGAGCCAGATCACATCAACATCATAGGGGCCTTAAACATTCTTCAGTCTAACATCTCCCTCACTTTAGCATGTGTGCAAGCTCAGCAATGGATTCTAGATGTGGCTAAATCTATTGTGAGGGACTGCCTGAATGGGCTTATTCCAGTAGAGATAAGGCATGTTTTGTGGAACCATCTCACTTCCTTTGAGCAAGAACACCAGGGGTGGTGGAAGTTAATTAACTTCACTTACCTCCACCGCAACCATTCAATAATTGCTTATGTGCTGACCTTAAAAGCAGCAAAGAAGGAATGCGTTTACCCTTTAGTGCCCATAGGCTTAAATGTGGGACAAACTGTACTTATTCCTATGGCTATCAGCAAATGGGTCCATCGGAAGGGTGAGGAATACCACACTGTGAACCTCCAGTCTTGCTTAGAAGAAAAGGGCCTAGGCTACATTTGTAACACTGAAGTTTTGGAAGGATCCCATGTATATTTAAATGCTCAAAAAGGAATGTGTCATTATAAAATGCACTCTTCAGATTTTAGTCACTCCTACATCGTGCTCACGAATGACCATTGTTTATGTTTAAGCAGTTGGTGCAGTGAGTTACTGTAAATAGTTATCATAGAATTACACACGACCCCTCCATCAACCTTTGTCTGGGCTCCATATTTTCCATCAAGGGTTGTTATATAGACTTTGTCTGACATGACATCACCACCGAGACTATAGATGTATAGTATACTTTATATCCAGTCATATATATTATGTCAGTATACTTTAGATCCAGTTCACCTTGGAGCACATATAGCAGCCCTAAACCAATTTATATTCCACCCAGAAATGAAGGCCCACTTAAAGCAAATTGAGAAGGTAGGGAAAGAGGTATTGCTGACAGTGCATCTGCCTTTAATCAGATTAGGCAGGTGTTAAAGCGAATCAAAGATGAGACCGCTTCTAGTCAGTGGTGGGAGAATCTATTTGGGGGATTGAAAAATTGTAATGATGTATGGAATATTATGTTTCATCCTATTATTGTGGTCCTAATCATCCAATTTGTAATCATTGTGTACTTGATCTGCCTTACCGTGTCGATCAAAAGAAAAACAGCTGTTATCTATAGCTTCTGTGCCTGTATCATCTTTTAAGTTAAGTAATGTCTATGGAATGTGATGGTTAAACTTCTATGTATATCCCTTTACTGTCAAGGAGGGGAAATGTAAGGTGTTTTATGTCATTTGGTGTAAAAGAGTGGGAAGACCACTGGGTCTAGGTCACGTGTGTGATGGGTTGGATCACAGAAACCCCTTTGGGACTGCCACCTGATATGCCTAGACTACCTCTGAGCCCATTTTTCCTGCCATCTTGGGACTTCAGTACCTTGCCTTGTTTGAGCCAGACACCCATGCCTGCTGCAAACACAGATCCAAGTCTGAACCACGTCCCCCACAAACTGCAGGCTTAACTGAAAACAGCTTACGAAGTACTCCTGTCTCCAGCACTCAGATCCCCAAGTCCCAATGGGATCCAAACCCCAAATAAATCCATTTTACCCTGTATAAAGCCTGTACAGGGTAAACTCATAAATTGTTCACCCTCTATAATACTTATAGAGAGATATGCACAGCTGTTTGCCCTCCCCCTCAGGTATTAATACTTACTCTGGGCCCTGGTCTACACTAGGACTTTAGGTCGAATTTAGCAACGTTAAATCGATTTAAACCTGCACCCGTCCACACAGTGAAGCCCTTTATTTCGACTTAAAGGGCTCTTAAAATCGATTTCCTTACTCCACCCCTGACAAGTGGATTAGCACTTAAATCGACGTTCCCAGCTCGAATTTGGGGTACTGTGGACACAATTCGATGGTATTGGCCTCCGGGAGCTATCCCAGAGTGCTCCATTCTGACCGCTCTGGACAGCACTCTCAACTCAGATGCACTGGCCAGGTAGACAGGAAAAGAACCGCAAACTTTTGAATCTCATTTCCTGTTTGGCCAGCGTGGCAAGCTGCAGGTGACCATGCAGAGCTCATCAGCACAGGTGACCATGATGGAGTCCCAGAATCGCAAAAGAGCTCCAGCATGGACCGAACGGGAGGTACGGGATCTGATCGCTGTTTGGGGAGAGGAATCCGTGCTATCAGAACTCCGTTCCAGTTTTCGAAATGCCAAAACCTTTGTGAAAATCTCCCAGGGCATGAAGGACAGAGGCCATAACAGGGACCCGAAGCAGTGCCGCGTGAAACTGAAGGAGCTGAGGCAAGCCTACCAGAAAACCAGAGAGGCGAACAGCCGCTCTGGGTCAGAGCCCCAAACATGCCGCTTCTATGATGAGCTGCATGCCATTTTAGGGGGTTCAGCCACCACTACCCCAGCCGTGTTGTTTGACTCCTTCAATGGAGATGGAGGCAATACGGAAGCAGGTTTTGGGGACGAAGAAGATGATGATGATGAGGAGGTTGTAGATAGCTCACAGCAAGCAAGCGGAGAAACCGGTTTTCCCGACAGCCAGGAACTGTTTCTCACCCTAGACCTGGAGCCAGTACCCCCCGAACCCACCCAAGGCTGCCTCCTGGACCCAGCAGGCGGAGAAGGGACCTCTGGTGAGTGTACCTTTTAAAATGCTATACATGGTTTAAAAGCAAGCATGTGAAAGGATTACTTTGCCCTGGCATTTGCGGTTCTCCTAGATGTAGTCCTAAAGCCTTTGCAAAAGGTTTCTGGGGAGGGCAGCCTTATTTCGTCCTTCATGGTAGGACACTTTATCACTCCAGGCCAGTAACACATACTCGGGAATCACTGTAGAACAAAGCATTGCAGTGTATGTTTGCTGGCATTCAACCAAAATCCGTTCTTTATCTCTCTGTGTTATCCTCAGGAGAGTGAGATATAATTCATGGTCACCTGGTTGAAATAGGGTGCTTTTCTTCAGGGACACTCAGAGGAGCCCATTCCTGCTGGGCTGTTTGCCTGTGGCTGAACAGAAATGTTCGCCGCTGTTAGCCACAGGGAGGGGGGAAGGTTGAGGGGGTAGTCACGCGGTGGGAGGAGGCAAAATGCGACCTTGTAACGAAAGCACATGTGCTATGTATGTAATGTTAACAGCAAGGTTTACCCTGAAAGAGTGTAGCGACTGTTTTATAAAATGTGTCTTTTTAAATACCGCTGTCCCTTTTTTTTTCTCCACCAGCTGCATGTGTTTCAATGATCACAGGATCTTCTCCTTCCCAGAGGCTAGTGAAGCTTAGAAAGAAAAAAAAACGCACTCGCGATGAAATTTTCTCCGAGCTCATGCTGTCCTCCCACACTGACAGAGCACAGACGAATGCGTGGAGGCAAATAATGTCAGAGTGCAGGAAAGCACAAAATGACCGGGAGGAGAGGTGGAGGGCT
Source organism: Lepidochelys olivacea (assembly GCF_965140295.1). Lineage (NCBI taxonomy): Eukaryota > Metazoa > Chordata > Testudines > Cheloniidae > Lepidochelys > Lepidochelys olivacea. The sequence goes on along the minus strand of NC_140412.1, from coordinate 138,817,324 downwards.
GAAGAGAGTAAGTGGCGGGCTGAAGAGAGTAAGTGGCGGGCTGAAGACAGGGCTGAAGCTCAAATGTGGCGGCAGCGTGATGAGAGGAGGCAGGATTCAATGCTGAGGCTGCTGCAGGACCAAACCAGAATGCTCCAGTGTATGGTTGAGCTGCAGCAAAGGCAGCTGGAGCACAGACTGCCACTGCTGCCCCTCTGTAACCAACCGCCCTCCTCCCCAAGTTCCATAGCCTCCACACCCAGACGCCCAAGAACGCGGTGGGGGGGCCTCCGGCCAACCAGCCACTCCACCACAGAGGATTGCCCAAAAAAAAGAAGGCTGTCATTCAATAAATTTTAAAGTTGTAAACTTTTAAAGTGCTGTGCTTAAAGTGCTGTGTGGCATTTTCCTTCCCTCCTCCACCACCCCTCCTGGGATACCTTGGTAGTCATCTCCCTATTTGTGTGATGAATGAATAACGAATGCATGACTGTGAAGCAGCAATGACTTTATTGCCTCTGCAAGCGGTGATTAAAGGGAGGAGGGGAGGGTGGTTAGCTTACAGGGAAGTAGAGTGAACCAAGGGTCGGGGGGTTTCATCAAGGAGAAACAAACAGAACTTTCACACTGTAGCCTGGCCAGTCATGAAACTGGTTTTCAAAGCTTCTTTGATGCGTACCGCGCCCTCCTGTGCTCTTCTAACCGCCCTGGTGTCTGGCTGCGCGTAACCAGCAACTAGGCGATTTGCCTCAGCCTCCCACCCCGCCATAAACGTCTCCCCCTTACTCTCACAGATATTGTGGAGCACACAGCAAGCAGTAATAACAGTGGGAATATTGGTTTCGCTGAGGTCTAAGCGAGTCAGTAAACTGCGCCAGCGCGCCTTTAAACGTCCAAATGCACATTCTACCACCATTCTGCACTTGCTCAGCCTGTAGTTGAACAGCTCCTGACCACTGTCCAGGCTGCCTGTGTACGGCTTCATGAGCCATGGCATTAAGGGGTAGGCTGGGTCCCCAAGGATACATATAGGCATTTCAACATCCCCAACAGTTATTTTCTGGTCTGGGAAGAAAGTCCCTTCCTGCAGCTTTTGAAGCAGACCAGAGTTCCTGAAGATGCGAGCATCATGCACCTTTCCCGGCCATCTCACGTTGATGTTGGTGAAACGTCCCTTGTGATCCACCAGAGCTTGCAGCACTATCGAAAAGTACCCCTTGCGGTTTATGTACTCGCCGGCTTGGTGCTCCGGTGCCAAGATAGGGATATGGGTTCCGTCTATAGCCCCACCACAGTTAGGAAATCCCATTGCAGCAAAGCCATCCACTATGACCTGCACATTTCCCAGGGTCACTACCCTTGATATCAGCAGATCTTTGATTGCGTGAGCTACTTGCATCACAGCAGCCCCCACAGTAGATTTGCCCACTCCAAATTGATTCCCAACTGACCGGTAGCTGTCTGGCGTTGCAAGCTTCCACAGGGCTATCGCCACTCGCTTCTCAACTGTGAGGGCTGCTGTCATCCTGGTATTCATGCGCTTCAGGGCAGGGGAAAGCAAGTCACAAAGTTCCATGAAAGTGCCCTTACGCATGCGAAAGTTTCGCAGCCACTGGGAATCGTCCCAGACCTGCAACACTATGCGGTCCCACCAGTCTGTGCTTGTTTCCCGAGCCCAGAATCGGCGTTCCACAGCATGAACCTGCCCCATTAGCACCATGATGCATGCATTGGCAGGGCCCATGCTTTCAGAGAAATCTGTGTCCATGTCCTGATCACTCACGGGACCGCGCTGACGTCGCCTCCTCGCCCGGTATCGCGTTGCCATGTTCTGGTGCTGCATATTCTGCTGGATAATGCGTGTGGTGGTTGATGTGCTCCTAATTGCCAAAATGAGCTCAGCGGCCTCCATGCTTGCCTTGGTATGGCATCCGCACAGAAAAAAGGCGCGGAACGATTTTCTGCCGTTGCTCTGACGGAGGGAGGGGCGACTGACGACACGGCTTACAGGGTTGGCTTCAGGGTTGGCTTCAGGGAGCTAAAATCAACAAAGGGTGTGCCTGTACATCAAGGAGTATTTCAGGCAGGACTGCACGGAGGGTTCCAATAAGAAATGGTGCACCAAAGTTATCGTTGTTATTGGAACAAGGAGGTTAGCCTGGCCTCTGATTGATACATGGCTAGATTAACCTCGCTGCGCCTTCTCTGTGACTGACTGCAGTGTGATCTAGACAGGGGAGGAGGAAAATGAGTACAAAACAAATCTGGTCTATTTCTTGTTCTGACCCACTCCATCTATCCTTTACATCTTTGGCTGGCAGCAGACGGTGCAGAAGGACTGCATGCCATCCACATCTCATGGCTGCTTGGCAGAAGATGGTACAGTACGACTGCTAGCCATCTTCATCTCTTGCCTGCCTGGCATAAGATGGTACAATACGACTGCTAGCAATCCTCATCTCTTGCCTGCCTGGCAGAAGATGGTACAGTACGACTGCTAGCCATCTTCATCTCTTGCCTGCCTGGCATAAGATGGTACAATACGACTGCTAGCAATCCTCATCTCTTGCCTGCCTGGCAGAAGATGGTACAGTACGACTGCTAGCAGTCCGTATTGCCTGCCCGCTCACCATAAGACGGTTCAATAGGACTGCAGGACTAAAGAGAATGACCTGGTCAAGTCACTCCAAATTTAGTCCCTGCGCCCATGTCTGCCCAGGCGCTCCCAGCCGACGTGGCCAGGAGCACCTCGGACACGATGAGGACGACTACCAGTTGTATTGCACCATCTGCTGCCAGAAGGCAATGGGTTGCTGCTACTGTGCAGCAAAGCCGTACCGCGTCTGCCAGCACCCAGGAGACATAGGGTGACGGTTACCTGAGCGGGCTCCATGCTTGCCGTGGTATGGCGTCTGCACAGGTAACTCAGGAAAAAAGGCGCGAAATGATTGTCTGCCCTTGCTTTCACGGGGGGAGGGAGGGTGGGAACGGGGTCCTGACGATATGTACCCAGAACCACCTGCAACAATGTTTTAGCCCCATCAGGCATTGGGATATCAACCCAGAATTCCAATGGGCAGCGGAGACTGCGGGAACTGTGGGATAGCTACCCACAGTGCAACGCTCCGGAAGTCGACGCTTGCCTCGGTACTGTGGAAGCGCTCCGCCGAGTTAATGCACTTAATGCACTTAGAGCATTTTCTGTGGGGACACACACACTCGAATATATAAAACCGATTTCAAAAAAACCGACTTCTATAAATTCGACCTAATTTCGTAGTGTAGACATACCCTGGGTTAATTAATAAGTAAAAAGTAATTTTATTAACTACAAAAAGTAGGATTTAAGTGGTTCCAAGTAATAATGGAGAGAACAAGTAAATTACCAGACAAAATAAAATAAAACACGTAAGTCTAAGCCTAATACAGTAGGAAACTAAATGCAGGTAAATCTCACCCTCAGAGATGTTCCAAATAAGCTTCTTTGACAGACTAGCCTCCTTCTAGTCTGGGTCCAGCCATCACTCACACCCTATTTACTGTCCTTTGTTCCAGTTTCTTTCAGGCATACTTTGGGGTGGAGAGGCTATCTTCTGAGCCAGCTGAAGACAAAATGGAAGGGTTTCCCAGAGGCTTATACAGTTTCTCTCTGGTGGGTAGAAACTCCTCTCTCCCACTGTGTAGAATTACAGCTACTCGATGGAGTTTTGGAGTCACATGGGCAAGTCACATGTCCATGCATGACTCAGTTCTTTACAGGCCCATGCCATTGTCCACATGCTAGTTTGAATGTTCCCAGGAAAGCTCAGATGTGGATTGGCGTCTATCAAGGTCCATTGTTAGCCAAGTACTCCCAATTACTTGAATAACCCCTTCACATTATGTTGACCAGGTTTGCCTTAGGTGCTTCCTACAGCAAACACTTTCAATACAAGCATAGAGCCAACGCTCATAACTTCAGATATGAAAATGATACATGCATACGAATAGGTTGAATACATGCAGAAGAACACAACCTTTGCAAAGATATGTTACAGAGCATATGTAGCATAAAACGTATTCCATTTATGTCATATTTACATTTATAAGCATATTTCTAGAATGCATTATGGGGTGCAATGTCACAACAGGGTATGGCTGAGAGAGAGACTATATAAGGGGAGAACACACCTGAAGTGGTGCTGTCCTTCTGAGCGGCAGTCCGTGAGATGTGCACTTTGAGAGGCAACGTACCATCAAAACAGCTTACCTGATCTCCAGTCAAGGTGCTCCATAGCCGTGGTTCATCCAGATTCTGTGTTCCTCTTGCCAATCGTTATCTAAATAGTAGGCAGTCCAGGAAACAATGTTTTCAGTCACATAGCCTGTCCGTGTCCAGAGGTCCATCTGCAAGTATAGTAATGTAGGAGGAGAATTTCTGTATTTCTGTTCCGATTGTTAATACCCACACGCCATCTTGAATTCCTGACAACGACTAGGAATCCAACTTGGCTGCCTTTCTTTCCCCTCCTTAGGTATAGTTTCCTGCCCTTTCTACCGAAAGGCGGGCAACCGGGCAATCATGTGACATGTGATTTGCCCAGTAACAGCAGGGCATATAAGGGTTAGCATGTTTGAGGGAAGGGGATGCCCATCTGAGTGGCAGAGTGCTGGATCACAGCAGTGTGTTCTACGCAGGTGCATAAGCCAGGACACTGTGTCTTAGGGTTGTGGGAGGCTTTAACACACTTGCACGCAAGGGTGAGCTGCTAGCTGCCACCCTCTCATCTGGATCTTACTTGCACCCATGACAATGCATGAGGAGGAGAAAGAAGAATCACCAGCATCAATCAGAGTTACCACCTACCTGTTGCCTGAGGTCCACTTCTCACCCTGCTGAGTTACCTGATCGGTTCCAGACCCGATCTGCGTTGTGAAGTCAGGAGGCTCCAGACACAAGCTGCAAGAAATGGTAGAGACCTTTTAAGTCCTCCATACCCCTTACCTGGGACCTGTCTTGGGAAGGGAGTAAACCCTTTTTGGTCACAGTCAGTACAGTTATAGTGTCACCTTTACCTGTTTACCTTATTACCTGTGTTGGGAGTCCTTTATAGCATACCCTGCTTACTTATCTTGTTTTCTAATGAACATACCTGAGCTTTACTCCTGCACTCCCTTGTTGGCTTTTATCTTGGGTGACCTTAAACCCCGATGATAGATGTGGGTAAAGAGATGAATATCTCGACTGGTCTCCAGCCATCCTGAAACCAGTTATCAGTAACACCGTTGTTAGTCACCCATAATTGGGTCTGGGCTCAATGCCCACAGTTCCAAGATCAACCACTGAGTTATTTGTTGTACTATCTTTCATTTAAAAAATCTTTCTTCAGTTTCATTTCCACATGTATCAGACATCCTTCTCGTGATTTGGAGGTGGGAGGTCCTTACAGGTGATAGATATTGAGTTGGGTCGAGCCATTACCATATGTGGCATACCTTTAACATTGCAACTTCTAGCCAAGCAACACTTTGACAAGTTGGGATTTCCTCGGGGAAGAATAGATAATTAGGATTACTTTGAAGGAGGTCCATCATTGGTACTTAGCTATACGAATTAACCTAAGGCCATTTGCTTATTCCTCCACCATTCACAGTATATTTCAAAGAGAGATGAATACCAAGATATCCTGTGTTTACAATTCATTTAAATGTTACGATGTTCTTTTGATCTCTGAACTATCAGAATACAGCAACGACAGGGACTGTTGATTACATTGTTGACCCTCATCATACATGTATACATACACAAACATTATCTTCCCACTGTCTTTTGAGGGTTATTTATTTTGCAGGATGTTTAACCCTTTCTGGCCACGTGATACAGTTATATAGTCCATATTCCTAACTTAGTTCCAGAAATGATACAGGCATACAAATTGGATAATCACATTCAGTAAATCATAACCTTTCCAATGACAGGTTTCAGAGTAGCAGCCATGTTAGTCTGTATCCGCAAAAAGAAAAAGGAGTACTTGTGGCACCTTAGAGACTAACAAATTTATTTGAGCATAAACTTTCATGAGCTACAGGTCACTTCATCCGATGAAGTGAGCTGTAGCTCACGAAAGTTTATGCTCAAATAAATTTGTTAGTCTGTAACCTTTCCAATGATATCCTACATGAGCCATCTTGCGTAAAGTACATCTCAGTTATGTCATATCCATATCAGAAGCATATTTCCATAAAGAATATGGAGTGTAACGTCACAGAGATATTTCAGTTTAAGTGACTAAGGGCCTAGGCTTTTGGAGCAGGAAAATCCTAGTTGTATTTGCTACCATAAGCTTCCAGTTGGCTTTGATAGAAAGACAACCATGAAGACCTACATTTCATGCATTATTAAACTAATCTGCTTGTGTTATGGGGGAATGCAACTTCTCTCACATTTCACATATATTTGTTCCCCTTTGTCAACCATACCTTTCAATTTCCACTAGTTTTGAATGTTTTCATAAATCTTCAGTGGCCTTCAGGCAGTCCAGTGCACTTCTTGGTCAGGCTTCAGGCCAACTGAAGCTCGTCTCAGTTAGCTTGACCAGACATAGAGCAAGCTGAGTTTACTCCCAAACAGGGGTGTGCCCAAGAGGGAGCAAGCAGGGACATGGCCCCCCAATACTCATTCGGGGAAGAGAACATCTCTGGCCCCGGGGCTGCGGAGGCAGAAAACTGAGCAAGCTCCTGCTGGAGCGGAGGGAAGAGTGAGCTCCTCCCGGGCCCAGGGCAGGGGGTGGGGGAAAGTGAGCTGTAGCTCACGAAAGCTTATGCTCTAATAATTTTGTTAGTCTCTAAGGTGCCACAAGTACTCCTTTTCTTTGTCTCTATGTGGGTTCCCACCCTTCCTTCTAAATGGAAAAACACCAGGTTTAAGATGGATTCCAGTATCATGTGACATGTTCACATGTCCTGTGAGACTTCATTACTCACTGGCTGGCCCCACATATACATAAAGGCTTACAAGTAAACAGAGCCATTTACAACCAATTGTCCTAGTTAAGGGGAGCCATCAAGATTCCAGGCCACCATTAATGGCCCACACTTTGCATAATTACAATAGGACTTCATAGAGTAAAACTTAATATTTCAAAAAAGAAAAGGAGTACTTGTGGCACCTTAGAGACTAACCGATTTATTTGAGCATAAGCTTTCGTGAGCTACAGCTCACTTCATCGGATGCATTCAGTGGAAAATACAGTGAGGAGATTTATATGCACACAGAACATGAAAAAATGGGTGTTTATCATGCACACTGTAAGGAGAGTGATCACTTAAGATGAGCTATTACCAGCAGGAGAGTGGGGGAGGGAAGAAAACCTTTTGTAGTGATAAACACCCATTTTTTCACGTTCTGTGTGTATATAAATCTCCTCACTGTATTTTCCACTGAATGCATCCGATGAAGTGAGCTGTAGCTCACGAAAGCTTATGCTCAAATAAATTGGTTAGTCTCTAAGGTGCCACAAGTACTCCTTTTCTTTTTGCGAATACAGACTAACACGGCTGCTACTCTGAAACCTGTTAATATTTCTAGCTTCAGATACAAGAATGATACATTAATACAAATAGGATGAACACACTCAGTAGATTATAGGCTTTGTAATGATGTCTTACAAGAGACCTTTTGCATAAAGCATATTCCAGTTACATTATATTTACACTTATATACGTATTTCCAAAAAACATATGGAGTGCAACATCACACCAATGTTTGAATCTTTTTGCTGTTGAAATATGCCATTGTCTCCAAAAACTTAACTGTTTGGTGGAAATATGAGTTTGGATAAATTACTGGGAGCAGGGGGAAGAGTGACTGGCCCCCTGGATAGCCCAGTGGTTAGAGCACTGACCTAGGAGCCTTAGGTTCCAGTTCTTGCTCTGCTGGACTCAAAGCCCTGATTTGAACCTAGGTCTCTACATCACAGGTGAGTGCCCAGCTACGGGGCTATGGTGTGTGTATGTCCCATGTTTCTTCATGGAAAAACTCAAAAAGGTCTTGGGTTTGTGACCCGTAGGAATCCTTGGCATTTGTGTGTGTAAGAAACTCTCCATGCAGCTCTGCAGCCAGCCCAGCTGGTTTCCACTCCCTAGGCAGTCTCTGACTTGCCCCTTCTCCCTAAGGTTACCACCTGGCCAGTATTTGACCAGGCTGGCCGGGTTTTTTTTAACGGATTTGCCAATTGCCAAAAAAATAATTTAATCTGCTGGGTTTTTTTACATGGGTATAAAGATTTGCATTATCATCACAGTACACTGGGATATCTAATGTTAAAAGTTTCTCTGTCCAGCTAAAGATGCTGCAGTATTTCCACTTCCGCAGTTTAAGTGATAACAGATCAAAACTTTTGAAAATACAGCAGCTGTCTACCCATCAACAAGCAAGCACACAGCGCATGTGTGTGAGAGAAGGTTTGAGTCACACAAGACTGAAGAACCATGCAAAGCATATTAAATAATGAAAGCAGAGGTGCCGACTTTCTAATGTGCTGGGGAAGTGGGGGCTCGACACCCTGGCTTTGCCCCGGGCTCTGCCCCCACTCCTGCCTCTTCCCGCCCTGTTCTGCCCCCTCCACCAAGGAGGCCGGGCCCTCGCTCCTCCCCACCATTACCTTCTGCATGCCATGGAACAGCTGATCGCGGCGGGTGGAAGGTGCTGGGAGGGATGGGGAGGTGATGATCATCAGGGCCGCCATGGGTGGGAGGCGCTGGGGGAGAAGAGCGGGGAGCTAGCTGCCGGTGGTCGCTGAGCACCCCCCATATTTTTCCTGTTGGTGCTCCAGCCCTGGAGCACCCACAGAGTCAGCACCTATGAAGGGAAGATCAGGGTGATGGTGCAAGTGATCCCTCGACACCCCCTGGGAAAAAAAGCTTGCATCAGAAACTGCACATCCAGTGACAACTGGCTAAATGAAACAGACTACAAAGACTGGCTGGCAAAATGTGCTGATAAAACAAATGCCCATTGTACAATGTGTCAAGGTGTCTTTACACTGAAATTTGATGGAATTGATGCTGTTTGGAAATATTCAACTGGAAAAAAACACCCAACAGTTGTTCAGAGTGCAAAACAGAATGCATGCATACACAGGTGCTGACTTTCCAAACTGCTGGGGTGCGCTCGACCCCCGGCTCTGCCCCCACCCCACCCCTTTCCCCAAGGCCCCATCCCATCTCTTCCCACTCCCACCCCACATCTTCCCGCCCAGTTCCACCCCCTCCCCCAAGTGTACCATGTCCTTGCTCCCCGAGCCTCCAGCACGCTGTGAAACAGCTGATTGCTGCGGGTGGGAGGCATAGGGAGGGAGTGGGAGATGCTGATCCATGGGGCCCACTGGTGGGCTGGAGGCGCTGCAGGAGGGAGGAGCTGATAGGGGGGCTGCAGCACTCACCATTTTTTCCCCATCGGTGCGCCAGCCCTGGAGAACCTACAAAGCTGGCTTCTATGCACCAGCCCTGGAGCATATCAACATTTTTCCCATGGGGAAACACAGTTAAAGATGACGCTGTGGCTGCAAGTGAATTGGCCTATGTCTTTCGTGAAGTGAAGCATGACTGCAGTTTTTTGTCAATGACTGTGGCAGTTAAATAGGTACACACTGCTTCTGCTGTGGCAAATCAAATGAAGCTGAAAGGAACAAAAATCAAAAGTCTAGCTGAGAATGTGTTTTCTTTGGAAACAGGAGTAAAAAAAGCTAAAAGAAAGGTTCTCCCTTTGCAGTTGCTACTTACGCATCAAATGAAGGAAGCCAGAAGTTTTTTCCTTTGGTTACTTGGTGTTTTTTTAATATTGGAAGAGGCATAAACAACATCCTTTTGGATTTTTATGAAGAACTAGATGGGACATCGGAGTTGATTTCAGGAGGTATAATGAATGCCATAAATGAGCTTGGGTTGGACCTGAAAAATGTCAGTGCTTGTGGAGCCAATAACGCATCTGTGAATTATGGTAAGAACTGTTCTGTGTTTGCTGAACTCAAAGCTGTTCAACCACTGAAGATCCAAGAAGAAAAAGAGTACTTGTGGCACCTTAGAGACTAACCAATTTATTAGAGCATAAGCTTTCGTGAGCTACAGCTCACTTCCTCAGATGCATATCGTGGAAACTGCAGCAGGCTTTATATATACACAGAGAATATGAAACAATACCTCCTCCCACCCCACTGTCCAGCACATTTCATATTCTCTGTGTATATATAAAGCCTGCTGCAGTTTCCACGATATGCATCTGAGGAAGTGAGCTGAAGCTCACGAAAGCTTATGCTCTAATAAATTGGTTAGTCTCTAAGGTGCCACAAGTACTCTTTTTCTTTTTGCGAATACAGACTAACACGGCTGTTACTCTGAAACCTGAAGATCCAAGCTAACTGCAACTGTTACGTTTTAAACAATGCAGCAAAAAACCACATGAAAGCCCTCAGCTTTGACATGGAAGGTTTGGTTTTGAAGATTTTCAATGAGTTTTCATGTAGTGCAAAAAAAGCAGACCATCTCAAATTCTGCTTTGAATCTGTGGAGGAAGAGTATCAGAAAGTACTTTTACATGTGCCCATTCGCTGGTTAACCCTCTTCACTACAACTGAAAGGCTTCGGTTAAACTTCTTTTTCTTCTTTCATATGGCTGGTGGAGAGCAGCAACTACAGTTTCACTTGAAGTTAACTGAGTCAAATGGCTACATCAGGAGTGGCAGAATTTATTGCAGTAATGCCTACTTCCTATTTATACATTGGGCAGTAGGTGGTGATATGTTCCATAGTCTGTCGTGGAGAGCCACACTCGCACACTGGGGAGTCCTTGATTTTCGATTTGTGCATTAGATGTCCGCATCTACCATGGTTAGTTCAGAGTAGACCAAGAAGACCGTGGAAGGTTGAACCCAGGCACCTTCTGCATGGGATCTGGCACAAGGTGCTTATTTTTTAAGTCTTGTTTCGTCCAATCTGCTTTCCAAGTCTCCTTCTGATCGCAGCCTGATTGCATGAGGCTAAGCTAATGTTCCCAGAAAGGCTTGTGGGACATAAGGTGTTGGGGGGTGGGGCATTGTCAAGGTCTTGGTGGATAGGAAGACATCCATTTCCTGGATTCACTGAGCTTCGCAGAGTGCTACAGCAGTTCAGCATATCCTGTCCTAACATCGCGGGGGAACAATGTTAGAGAGAACAGGTAGCCATGGTGCTGGAGTCAAAGTAAGGGTTCCAGTGATGCACCGCATCACTGTATTCAGTTGGGTGTCAACAAGTCACATGTGGCTGCATCTGATCTATACCTGTGCACAATATTCAGCTACCGAATATAAAAGTGCTATTGCAGATGTTCACAACAGTAATGCCAATGCACCCCAGGTTGTACTTGTTAATTTCTGGATTATGTTGGGTCTCGTTTTTATCTTTGTAGTTACCTTCTCAAGGTGATTGTGGAAGGTGAGGATGTGGTCGAGTTTCACTCTGAGGTACGTTGGGATGTAATCATGTTGCATATTTTTACCACACAAAGCTACTTTCAGTGTGCTTTTGGCACTCCTATTATCAAGATGAAATGCACTTACTATTATTTTTTCCAAGGTTTGGTTTGAGCCTCCATTTCCAGAAGTATTGTTCTATAGCTCAGACTCCCTCAGTTAATGCTTTCTCAATATCATGCAGGTTTGGTGTTTGGATTGGCATGGCAAGATCATCTGCATATGCAAATTTGCATGATTTAGTTAGAGGCATGCCACTCATGTAAATATTTAAAAGGGTTGGTGCGAGTACAGAGTCTTGTAGTAGCCCGTTTATGGTATGGGGTGAGCTGGTCTTATTACTTAGGTACACCCACAGGTGTCTGCTAGCACGGTCCACAGCAGGCAAAGTGTTTGGTAGCAAGGTATAATTTTTTGCAAATTTCAGCATCAGGCCCTTCATCTATACAGTGTCATATGCAGATGACATGTCAACAAATTACCATTGCCTCACACCAGATTTCAGGGATCCATACTGTCCTGAAGGTAGCAGAGTACAATGTTGCTAACCACTGGAATCCTTTGGGGCCAAGATGGTAGAGGAGTGTATCAACAATTCTACCAGACACTTGCATCAATCCCCAGAGGAGAACCTTCCAGTGTCAACATTGAGGAAGTGAAAGAAGGACTTGGCGTTATGAAAAGAGGGAAGGCTGCAGACCCTGATGGTATTCTGCCAGAATTCCTCCTATGTAGAATTGGGAAGCTATGAAGGTGTACTACTCGGATCTTGAGGAATTGGACTGTGACAGGCTGATCTGGAGATTCATTGGCGATCAGAAGCATGAGTTAAATGACAAGTTGATGCTTCCCAAGTACTACATTTATTTTGTTTGCATTCTGTCATGGCCATCTTTCAGAAGTCAATTTTCATTCTTGAAAAGGATTCTACGAATACCACAGAACTTTTTGATCTGATGTCAGATGTCAGAAGCCAGCTGATTGACAGAGCAAAGGACGAGTTTTTCGGTTATCAAGTGAACAGAGCTTTGCCACACTTGCCAAGGGAAGCCCAGGAAAAGTTCAGAAATGAAGCAAAGACTATGTACAATGGAGCAGTAGCTTATCTGGAGAAATGGTTTTCTTTCAAAGACTCTCCACTTAAGTCATTTTCCTGCCTAAACTTCAAGGAAGTGCCAGCATTTCATGACTTAATGAAGCTGCAAGACCTTTTGAAATTGAGTGCTGCTACTGTTGTAGATGGGAATGATTTCTACAGGGAGTTCTGTGTCTTAAGTACTGGTGTCCTGGCTCTAATGGAAGATGACAGTCTTGCTGGACCTGCTGATAAGTGGTATGCATTTTTCAGGATGGTGGAAGCCCCAAATGTCTTGAAAATTGTTCAGCATGTGTTTGTTGTTCCATGCAATAAGGCATTCATGGGGCGAATTTTCAGTTTGATGGGAAACCTCCGAACTGATTAGACTGGAATTGCCTAGGTGTTGAAGTGGTCAAAAGTGAGCTTTGCATTAGATGCAATCTTAGCTATTCCTGTCTGGAATTCTACAGTGTTGCTGTTAAAAATAAATGGCTGGAAATGGCACAATCAGATGACAAATACTAATTCAAGAAATAAACTCACCTGATTGTCTTCATTTATAAAGTTCTAAAACATTCACGTATATAATTAAAATATAGAATCAATGCAGTTTGGGAAACAATAAAATCTCAACGGAGATGGAGAACACAAACCGCTTTGAGAAAATGGGGAGAAAATGATGTTCTCAGTCTTATCTATGTGTGTTATGGATGGTTTCAGAGTAACTGCCGTGTTAGTCTGTATTCGCAAAAAGGAGTACTTGTGGCACCTTAGAGACTAACCAATTTATTTGAGCATAAGCTTTCGTGAGCTACAGCTCACTTCATCGGATGCATAAGTGGAAACTGCAGAAGACATTATATACACAGAGACCATGAAACAATACCTCCTCCCACCCCACTCTCCTGCTGGTAATAGCTTATCTAAAGTGATCACTCTCCTTACAATGTGTATGATAATCAAGGTGGGCCATTTCCAGCACAAATCCAGGTTTTCTCCCCCCCCCCTTTTTTTCCAAAAAACACACACACAAACTCACTCTCCTGCTGGTAATAGCTATCCTGAAGGATGACCCAACACTCTCACAATCTTGGAGACAGGCCAGTCCTTGCCTACAGACAGCCCCCCAACCCGAAGCAAATACTCAACAACAACCACATACCACACAACAGAACCACTAACCCAGGAACCTATCCTTGCAACAAAGCCCATTGCCAACTGTGCCCACATATCTATTCAGGGGACACCATCACAGGGCCTAATCACATCAGCCACACTATCAGAGGCTCGTTCACCTGCACATCCACCAATGTGATATATGCCATCATGTGCCAGCAATGCCCCTCTGCCATGTACATTGGTCAAACTGGACAGTCTCTATGTAAAAGAATAAATAGACACAAATCAGATGTCAAGAATTATAACATTCATAAACCAGTCGGAGAACACTTCAATCTCTCTGGTCACGCAATTACAGACATGAAGGTCGCTATCTTAAAACAAAAAAACTTCAAACTCCAGCAAGAAACTGCTGAATTGGAATTCATTGGCAAATTGGATACTGTTAATTTAGGCTTAAATAGAGACTGGGAGTGGCTAAGTCATTATGCAAGGTAGCCTATTTCCCCTTGTTTTTTCCTCCCCCTGACGTTCTGGTTAAACTTGGATTTATGCTGCAAATGGCCCACCTTGATTATCATACACATTGTAAGGAGAGTGGTCAGTTTGGATGAGCTATTACTAGCAGGAGAGTGAGTCTGTGTGTGTGGGGCGGGGGGGAGGTGAGTGAGAAAACCTGGATTTGTGCTGGAAATGGCCCACCTTGATTATCATGCACATTGTAGGGAGAGTGGTCACTTTGGATAAGCTATTACCAGCAGGAAAGTGAGTTTGTGTGTGTGGTTTTTGGAAAAAAGGGGGCGGGGGCTGAGAAAACCTGGCTTTGTGCTGGAAATGGCCCACCTTGATTATCATACACATTGTAAAGAGAGTGGTCACTTTGGATGGGCTATTACCAGCAGGAGAGTGCGTTTGCGGGGGGGGGGGGGGGGGGGGGCGGAGGGTGAGAAAACCTGGATTTGTGCTGGAAATGGCCCAACTTGATTATCATACACATTGTAAGGAGAGTGATCACTTTAGATAAGCTATTACCAGCAGGAGAGTGGGGTGGGAGGAGGTATTGTTTCATGGTCTCTGTGTATATAATGTCTTCTGCAGTTTCCACGGTATGCATCCGATGAAGTGAGCTGTAGCTCACGAAAGCTCATGCTCAAATAAATTGGTTAGTCTCTAAGGTGCCACAAGTACTCCTTTTCTTTTTGTGTTATGGCTGTAGATGCTACACGTGACTGGGGGGTGGGTGTTGCAGAGTTACTTTGTGGAGGGGGGCAAGGTGCCTTTCCATGGTGGTAACCCTACTTCTCCCCGCAGTGCGGGTGGGGGGCGAAAAGTGATGAATGCTGCCCTTCGCCCTGGGAGAGGGTGTGGGCTCAGGACTCGTCCCTTGCTCTGCTCATACATTTCCCACAGCAGGAGGAAGCTGCTGGGCTCTCCCTGCCGGAGATGGGACTGGCCTAGGGTGACCAGACAGCAAGTGTCAAAAATCGGGATGGGGGGGGGGGTAATAGGAGCCTATTTTAGAAGAAGACCCAAACATCGAGACTGTCCCTATAAAACGGGGACATTTCGTCACCCTAGGCTGGCCCCGCTTCCCCCATAGGTGTCTGGGGAAAATATTTTTGGGCTGTGGAGGCTGAGCCCGCCTCGCGCGCAGCCCCCAGCGGCAGCTGCCACCCCGCGGGGCTGGGCCCGGCTCCCCGCCCTGCCCCCAGCGGGCGCTGCGGCTCCGGCGCCACCGGCTGGGCGCGCAAGCGGGCCCCTCCCCGTCGGACGGACACAGCCGGGGGCGACTGCGCCCCTCCCGGGCTCGCTGCGGGGTTTCTCTCCCCGGGCACGGGGCGCCCCCTCGCAGGCGGGGATCCCCGGCCTCGGGCAGCCAATGAGAAGCCGCCTCAGCGGCGGGAGCCGCCCAGTGCCGAGCAGGCCCGGAGCGAGGCGGAGATCGCCGAGGCTCCCCCTCGGCGCTCCCCCTTTTCTCTTGCGCCCTTGTGCCCTGGGCGGGGATTCTCTTCCCTGATCCCCTCTCCCCCGCCCACCCCACTTGAAACCAAGATGGAGGATGGTGGCTGCTGCGGACACCACCGCTGCTCTTGCAGCTGCTGCTCCTGATCCCTGAAGAGGCTGCAACACCCCGGTTTCCCCTCCCACCAGCTTCCTGCTGCACTGATTGCAATCGCCCTCCATGCACTCACCCCCTTCCTCCTGCAATTGTCTCTGCTTCTGCTCTCCCTGCCTCTTGCCCGCATGCATTGAATCTGTGCGTGCACACACAGCCCCCTAGGTGGCTGCTGGAGGGTGAAGGGGGGACTCCCGTAGAGCTGCAATTGCACGCATACCTTCATGTCCCTGTATTTATTGTTGCCACTGGCAGCCACCCCCACCTCGGTGCATTACTCTGTTGCCTGGATTTCCGCGTTGGCTGCTGCTGGAAGGTGAAGCCGGGACCTGAAGACAAAACATAGACACACCTTCCTCTTCCCAGGCACCAGCGGGGGAGTGGATCAGGGTGGTGGTGGGGGGATCTTGTCTGGAGGAGCCGCCACTGCATGCAGCAGCCATGAGCAGCTCCACTACCACCACCTCCACGACCAGCAGCAGCAACGCCGGGGAAGGGGCTGAGGAGGCGGCCAAAGACTCTGCAGACATCGTTGCGTTTTTCCGATCCGGTGAGTGTACTTGTTTCCTTGGGACAGGAGAGATTTTGATGGGGGGAGGCGGACTGGGAGGCCACGATTTGCACCAGCTTGGAGGAGGTGGTGAAAAGTCTCTTTTCTCTTTCCTCCCCCCCAAGAGGGGGTGGGAGTGATTCGCTGCTTGGGAGCTGGCTTTGTGAGAAATGCAAACTGGTAGCTTACTGGGGGGAGGCTTTTCTTTCCCTCCCTAAGAAAGGAACACTCTGAATCTTTTGCATTTATAGTCGTGTATCGAGGGGGAGGGGTGTAAGGGATCTACAGATGCGTTGGTGTGTAGAGGATTGCATACGTTTTACGGTATCCATTTTTATACATGACTGCAATCTAGAGTATTCGGATGTCTCTTTTTAAGGAGACAGTTGTGTGCTCCCGATTATTAAGGTCCGTGTAAATGGCAGAGCTTACTGTGGAGCGTGTCACAGGGAGAAATCTGAATTACAGCCTTTGTCATAGTTAACTGTTAAAGAACGATAGTATATATATAAAAAAAGCTTCTATTCCAGTCCCCATGAATAATAAGGAGGGGACTATCCATACACAACTGTCGCAACAGTAAGTTATGACCTTTGACTACGACCATGCTGCTTTTCACTTCACTCCGATATTGGAAGAAAATTACAGGGGTGATATCGCAGTCACTAATGGTGAACTAACAAACCTCAGTCGGCATACTAGTCACTTACAAAAGTTGGGACACAATCAGAAATAAATGTTCATCGGAAATTGTGGAGACCGGCCTAGTTCAATAAGCATTCGGGCCATGGTTCTGTGATGTAGCAAATGGTGGCTCGGCTGGTGACAGGTGTAAGTATTTATGACGTTAGTAAGAAAACACATGTCACTTGCACTTGGAGGCAGACCCTTAAAGTAGCATTTGACGCCAGACATGAAAGGACTTTCTACCATGGCCGGCTGAGGGGTTAACCCCCTGCATCGTATGTCACTGCTGAACTGTTGGGACGGGAGAAAGTCGCTGCAAATGGTGGGGAAGGCATACAAGCAATTCGTGGATTTAAGGGGGGAAAGGGAGGCATGTTCGAGGCTCCTGCTAACATAAAGATTAAATTTGCACATAATGCGGTGATGTTTGCTATGTATGTAGGGTGTGGATGGCACTACTATAAATAGCAATGCAACTCCAGTCTGTTGCAACTCCAGTGTGTCTGGGCTGCATTTCTAGACGGTGATTAGGGAGATGGGTGGAAGAGGGAAAATTTCAAAACCGTGTTTGCAGCGGGAAGTGAAAACGTTGAGGGATTTCCCTGCCTGCACGAAGGAGGAGCAGTGGAAGGAGCCGGGCTGCTGCTCCTCATGTGTTGCTGGCTTGCCGCTGAGCTGGAAAGTCTCGCTGTGCTTTGGAGACTGGGGAGGGGAAAAGTGGGGGGAGCTTGTTGACAGGCTGCTAGGATAAAAATGGAGTCCGCCTCTTCCTCCCTCAGTGTCTCCCCTCGGTACCTCGTCAGTGCACTCCAGGGAGCTGCGGAATAACGCGCTCTCTGTGGCGCAAGCTGTGATGTGGCGATGGCAGCTTTGCTGCTGGAGGCATTAACGCCCCAGTAACAGAGCCTGAGCCTCGGAAGGGATTGGTGCCCCCGGGGGGCACCCACCACATGCCTGCTGGGGCCGGCGGAGGGGAAGGGCTGCCTGCTGACTACAAGGCGAATGAATAAACAGGGGCCGAGGCTCAACACCCCTCCCCAGATTCCGGGCGGCGGCGGCGGCAGGGATGAGGCTCCCGCTGGGGTTACTCTCCCCCAGAACATCAGCCGCAGCTCCCCTCTTCTGGCGATTCTCTCCCCCCTCATCATGCCCCAGCTAACAGGCCGGAGGAGGAGATAGCGAGGACATCGGCCTTGGTTGCTTGTTCCATCTGGATGTCCACAAAAGGAGTGGGCTGGAAAGGAAAATGCAGACTCACCGCTGGAAAGATGAAGGGGAGTCCGGGTTAGGTGTGTAAGATTTCGACTTTATTTGTGGGATATTTAAGCAAGTGCCATGAGGGAGGTTTCAGAGTAGCAGCCGTGTTAGTCTGTATTCGCAAAAAGAAAAGGAGGACTTGTGGCACCTTAGAGACTAACCAAAGCTTATGCTCAAATAAATTGGTTACTCTCTAAGGTGCCACAAGTCCTCCTTTTCTTCATGAGGGAGGTTGCCTGTGTATGTGTGAATGACCAGCACTCGGTAAAGAATTGGTTCTTTCCGGTTGATAAGGTTGTGGGGGAAGAAGTGCCGTTTGAAAGAGACCTCATCTTTGCTCTAGGGATTTGCATGGATAGACGATGTAAATAGTGACATTGAGTCTTATCTGGAGCGTCTGTGGCTCTTTTAGAAATAGGCTCAAAACAAGTTGACCAGTGCACAAATACCTGAAAAGTCCATGAGGATAATAGCATTTGTGCAGAGTGAGTTTTTTCTTGTGAGAATGAGATTACCCTCTTGCTGCCCGTGTTAGGCAGGCTCCTACAGTGACAGCAAAATTATACATGCTTTTTAACAGCCAAAGTGGAAATCTGTTAGTGTGTGCACAGTGAGGTACACTTCATGTGATAGCTTTTGCAGTATGGAATGTTGACAGCCCTAGAAGTAAGTCAGCTGCACTAGATGACCTGTGGCAGATTTTCCCCAGTTACTGAAAATGACAGCATTAATAGTCTTACTCCACTAGACAAATGAAAAGGACCAAGTATTCTATTTGGTGTAACAAACTCAAAGAATCTCGCTTGTTTGTAAGCTCGTCAACAAAGAATGTGTGTTGGTGTGCTACTACTAAAGTCTTGGTGAACTGGAATCCAGAAGCAACTGAAACTAATGTTTTGAACACCCTTCTGTTTACCTGTGGCAAAGAAATTAATATGTATTGGCTTTTTAACTTTGTTTACCCATGGCCTTGCTGGGGACGGGGGAGAGAGTGTATGTATATGCATGTATTCCCCTACTTCCATTTTTACCTCATGCTCCAGGTCACAGCTTCATTCTCCTGGCAAAGTAGAAAAAAATCTCTTCAAAGCATGTCGGTGCTGCCCATTATGGGACAGAGACAGGATCATTATATCCATGTCCTCGAAGTTGGGAGTGAGGTGGAAGGGAATGCATTCTTAAAGATATAATAACATACAGGCCAGGGTGATGCTGTGGCCAACCAATAAGCAAAACGCTTAAAGGGTGTTGCTTAGGTTTAGGCATGAAGTTAAACATTTTGATTGCACACTTCATAGAAGATGAAATATTCATTTCCCCCAGACTTTGCAAATAAGTGTCAGCAACACTGTAGCTGCTATAGTTACAAAGGGGTGAATGCAATTATTAAAATTGAGATTTTTATTAAGATTGCTTTGAGGACTGTAAACAGGGAGCAATGCATTTAAAAAAAACAAACAAACCAGAAAACTATTCCCAAGTACATTGTGCCCAACTTAATTTAAAGTGTTCCATTTTGTCTGTTGTGCAGCACAGAGGTGGCAAAGCTTTTCTGCAGTCCAGTTTTTAAACTAAGTCTTATCTTAAAAATAGGCATATTACTTTGAGTGAAATAACACAGGAGCAGAGAAATTTTCATCAGTAAACTTAAAGATGTACAATTTAATGGAGTCTGATAGAATTCTCACTACTCAGTTTAACTTTGTAAAGATTCAGATACTATTCTTGCTTAAATGGGCAGAAATTTGGGGCTATGGTGGCCAGAAGGACTAATGTGATCCTGGGCTGCATAAACAGGAATCTCAGGTGGTAGAGGGGTTATTTTACCTCTGTATTTGGCACGGCTGAGATCGCTACTGGAAGAGTGTGTCAAGTTTTAGCGTCCACAACTCAAGAAGGATGTTGATAAATAAAACCTTCTGTAGTGGTGAACACCCATTTTTTCATGCTTTGTGTGTATAAAAAGATCTTCTATACTTTCCACAGTATGCATCCGATGAAGTGAGCTGTAGCTCACGAAAGCTTATGCTCAAATAAATTGGTTAGTCTCTAAGGTGCCACAAGTACTCCTTTTCTTTTTGCGAATACAGAGTAACATGGCTGTTACTCTGAAACCTGTTGATAAATTAGAGGTGTTCAGAGAAGAGCCACAAGAAAGATAGACTCAAGGAGCTCCATCTATTTAGTTTAACAAAGAGCAGATTAAGGGGTGACTTGATTACAGTCCATAAGTACCTACATGGGAAACAAATATATAATAATGGGCTCTAGATGTAGAAGAGAAAGGTGTAACATAATCCAGTGGCTTGTAGTTGAAGCTAGACATTTCCAGACTGGAAATAAGGTGTAAATTGACCATTGGAGCAACATACTTCGGTTTGTGGATTCTCCCTCACTGACAGTTTTTTCAATCAAGATTGGATGATTTTCACAAAGGTCTGCCCTAAGAATTATTTTGGGGAAAATTCTCTGGCCTTTGTTATACAGTAGGTTAGACTAGATGATCACTGAAGTCCCTTCTGGTCTTGAAATCTATGAATTGAAGTTATAGTGTGAAGAATTTTGGTATCTTGGCTCGAACGTAAATGCTAATGAATGTATCCACAACAAAAGAAACATAAATTGGTAAGTGATCAGCAGAAGAGGTGGCACACACAAGCGAATATGAAATGTTACCCTGGGAAATTAAAAAAATGGAAAAATCCATCTTGAATTAAAGTTTTGAGAACCTCAGTCAGTGAGTGGGTGGTCTGAATATGAGGATTTCTTTGAACACTGAATCAGTTGAAAATTTACTGTCTGTGCCTGTATCTGTATTTAGTGAGGGAATTGCTTTACTGGACATATCACCTTGGTGACTACCAAGATGACTAGTTTCAGAGTAGCAGCCGTGTTAGTCTGTATCCGCAAAAAGAAAAGGAGTACTTGTGGCACCTTAGAGACTAACCAATTTATTTGAGCATAAGCTTTCGTGAGCTACAGCATCCGATGAAATGAGCTGTAGCTCACAAAAGTTTATGCTCAAATAAATTTGTTAGTCTCTAAGGTGCCACAAGTCCTCCTTTTCTTTTTGAAGATGACTAGTCAATCTCTTGTGCAACAGGAAAAAGTATTTGTACTTTTTTGCCGAACAAATGATTTCCTGTTGATTGAGGATCTTAAAATGCAATATTAAACAGCTGTTTCTAATGCAATTCAGCTGGGTTACAGAAGTTGCAGAATTGGGGAGAATATTAGATGATCTCTGTCAAATATGCAGAGAGTGGTGAGCCCAGTTAACATAGGCTAGCAATTGCAAAGCTTTGTGTAAGACTTGGTTATAAACAACAACAAATGTTAAACTTAACACTTGCAAGAACTGTTGACATTGTGAACCAAAATATTCTGAAGGACACAACACATTTTGTTCTCTGTAACGTTGACATAAAGTACTTTATTTGGCATGGAAGTGTTGACTTAATATAACATTGATAGATTTTTTTTTTCATTTATACTTAAAATACCATCAATGAATCTGGCAAAACGGTTGAATTATGGGATGTAAATCTGTGGGTGCTTAGGGGCTGGAGTGGAGGACAAGTGCAATGCTTTGTTTTGTCTTTAGCTATGCTGAAGGGACTCTGTTGCTGAAGGTGTGGCCTACAGTACACTACTGCAAAAATATTTAATAAATCACTGATGTGAATGGAAAGGACAAAGTGTAGATGTGTGGTGAAGTTAATGAATAGGTGGGGAGTAGTGACTGTTGTATGGGGTTTTTTTTTGTGTTTTTTTTAGTGGTGCTTGGGAATAGGTTCTCCAGGTGAAAAGCTAGATGGAATAAGTCGTTAGTTTGAAGAATTTTTGATTGGAAGTGTAGGGGGAACATGATGCTGCTCTGTGCCAATGAAATTCAAGTGTCTCTGGTTAGTGACTTTGCCGTCCTGCAGTTTTTTCTGTGAGACGGGATCACTGGGCTCTAAGATGGAGAGGGGCAAACAAACATCCCTGGGGGGAAGAGGGGGAAACTGACCAGTGTAACTTAAACAAAGTCTGCGTTTTACAAAATTTAACATTTCACTGTTCTCATTATAGTAAGGACATCAAGCTACTTTTGGAAAGATCATATTGCAAAATTTAGTTGATGGCTTCAGGAGACTTCAGAGTAGAAAATGTACTTAAGCCGTAAGTGGAAAAGGAAGCGAGTTGAGGCAAAGACTGAAATATTTCTGTGACAGATGTTAATCTAAAGAACTTTGGTAGCTACAACTCCTGCATTTTGCATTGGAACTTGTCAACCAATACACCGCAGCAAGACTTGCTGGAAACAGCATATGTTGGTTTAAGGCTCTTATTTAAATTGTTGTTGTTGAGATGAGGAAGGAGCCTGTTGTTAGCTTCACTTTCAAAAATTGAACACTAAAGAATTAAAATGCAAAAAGCTTGTCAAGTCTCTCCTTAAACGCATGAACAGAGAACATAGGACTTATCTACGCTAAAAACGCTACAGCGGCACAGCTGCAACGCTGCACCTATGCGATGGCAGAGCCCTGTAGCGCTTCAGTGTAGACACTGCCAATCCCTGAGAAGCAGTCGCAAGATCGACAGAGATTAGGTCAGTTTAACAGTGCCAGTCGGGTGTGGATTTTTCATACCCCTAAGTGATGTAGATGGGTCAACCTAACATTTTAGTGTAGACCAGACCATGTTCTTTACCCTTACATTCTGTCTCAATCATAATTAGAAAAAGGATTTGAATACCACTGGATAAGCTTTTAAGACAAAGTTATAATGGGGGAGCTAACCAACCATTAAACTTCTGGAACTTACGTGGAATTACAAGTATCCAACCATTAATAAAAATCAGAGCACTGCAACACAAGTTGGGTTTACATGTAAGCTGATGGAATAAAATTCTGAGCAATAGGAGATTAGTGTTTGAATTATGTGGGGGTAAAAGAATCATGATAAAGTAGTCCTGTTTGCTTAACTGCTGCTAAAGTTGTGTGGATCTATGCAGTGATATGTGATACTGGAAGTGACATGCATAACTTTACTAAGTTGGTGAGCATTGACCCCTTTTATTAAATATTAAGTCAGTGATAGAAACTGAGATGTGCAGTGGATTTTTTTTTTTTTTCAAAAGAGCTAAGATAAATCAATTCCTGATAAAGAGCTTCCACCTGTGGTTAACTTCTTAGGCCATTTTGCATTTAATTTTTAATAGTGTTTGAAATAGGACTACATCAGTAAAAGTAAGCTCTTGTGCTCATTGAACAATCAAGGCTTTAGGTGAATGTCCAGGATGCTGAACTCTGTTTCTGAAAAACCTTTGGGCTAAGGATGTCAAGAAATTGGTACATATCACTGAGTACTTTAGTTATAATTGTCCAGAGCAATAGATGAATTATTAGGCTATATGATGGATTGAAGAAGTGATACAAGTGACATTTAATTATTCCCCAAGAAGCCTAACGAAGTAGGTAAAGTTAATCAAAATAGCGTAATAAGGATAATAGTGGGCCCTACTCTAAACCGCTAATACTCTTTGGTTGTCTTCATCAGTGGTTCTCAACCAGGGGTACATGTATCCCTGGGGATATGCAGAGATCTTTCAGGGGGTACATCAACTCATCTAGATATTTTCCTTGCTTTACAACAGGCTACATAAAAAGCACTAGTAAAGTCAATACAAACTCAAATGTTATACCGACAATGGCTTGTTTATACTGCTCTATATACTATACACAGAAATGTAAGTACAGTACTTTTATTCCAATTGATTTATTTTATAATTACATGGTAAAATGAGAAAATACGCAATTTTTCAATAATAGTGTGCTGAGACACTTTTTTGTATTCTTATGTCTGATTTTGTAGGCAAATAATTTTTAAGTGAGGTGAAACTTGGGGGTACTCAAGACAAATCAGACTCCTGAAAGAGGTACAGTAGTCTGGACAGGTTGAGAGCCACTGGTCTACTTAATGCATCCTGTAGCTATCTATCTAATGTCTACTGTTTAAAAGATAATAACTACATACAGGGCTAACCACTATGAAGATGAAGGTGTTTGTCCAGGTTGTTCTAAGCTAATGGTGAGAACTTCCTAGTCACAACTGTTCAATGACTAGTGAGAATTCTGCTTCCACCTGAAGAAAAGACTGATGACAAAGTGAAAGGGATGTTGAGACATCCATAATATTTATGGACATAGAGTTTTGAGGACAAGAGTGAATCTACGGACGTGGATTTGCCTGCTATGTACTTGTTTCAGCCGAAAGGTAGCTTACAATATTTGTACAATTGTGCCAATAATCTTTTGTTCTGAGTAGCTGAGACCATTCAGTACTAATATGTACAGTTCAACATGAAAAAGAAAGTGATAACTTTTAAATTATTTCCTTTCTTGAACTCACCCACTTCAGCTAGGTCAGCACTTGACAAAACCATCTGAGAAGGCATACCCTATTTTCTGCTGCTAGAGTTCAGGGGTGAAGTGCACCGTTAGCCCTGTTCAGTCTATCTGGGCACCCCTTTCAATGCTGGAGATGTGCCTGTGCTTGGGCTTTCAACACAGTGCATCAGAGTGTCTTGGAGCCTGGGCTTCAGCCTGACCCAAAATGTCTATACGGCAATTTTTAGCCCCGCAGGCTGAGCTGCCCGAGTCAGCTGAGCCAGGCTCTGAGACTTGGTGCTGTGGGTTTTTTGTGGCAGCGTAGACTTACTGTAAGGCTGCAAAGGAAATATGGGGCTCGAAAGATATAGTAAACTTTCATTGTGCATTTGGTTGCATGGACTACTTGGCATGACAGACCAAAAACAAACAGACAAAATCAAGCCTAGGAATCCTTTGTCAATCTTTTAAAGAGAAAAATTCTGCCTGACCTCACAATACAGTAGTAGCTACTTCAGTGGGGCCTTCTTTCAGTTGGATCCTGCAGGCTGTCTGGGATGTCAGGTGGCTGTTATGTGCAAGTATTGCCTGGAGCATCTTTAGGTCACACAAGCCTTTTCAAAACAAAGTGGTTGCTTGATGTAAGAACATAAGAATGGCCATATTGGGTCAGACCAATGGTCCATCCAGCCTAGTGTCCTGTTTTCTAACAATGGTCAATGGCACATACTTCAGCAGGAGCGAAGAGAACAGGGCAATTCATTGAGTGATCCATTCCCTGTCGTCCAATCCCAGATTCTGGCAGTCAGAGGTTTAGAGACACCCAGAGCATGGGGTTGCATCTCTGACCATCTTGGCAAATAGCCATTGATGGACCTATCCTCCATGAACTTATCTAATTCTTGTTCTGAACCCAATTATACTTTTGGTCTTCACTACATTCCCTGGCCGTGAGTTCTGCAGGTTGACTGTGCACTGTGTGAAGAAGTACTTCCTTTTATTTGTTTTAAACCTGCTGCCTATTAATTTCATTGGATGATATCTGGTTTGTGTATTATGCGAAGGGATGAATAATGTTTCCTTATCCACTTTCTCCACAATGTTTTCTACACCTCAACCATATTCTCCTTGGTCGTCTATTTTCCCAGCTGAATAGTTTGGTTTTTTTAAATCTCTCTTCATATGAAAACTGTTCCATACCCCTAATAATTTTTGTTGCCCTTCTCTATGCTTTTTCTAATTCTAATGCGTCTTTGAGATATGATGACTAAAGCCACATACAATATTCAAGATATGGACGTACCAAGGATTTATATAGTGACATTATATTTTTTTTGTTGTTTTATCTGTCCCTTTCCTAAGGGATCCTAACATTCTGTTCTCTTTTTTTTGAATGCTAGTGCACATTGAGCAGATGTTTTTTAGAGAACTAACCACCATGACTCCAAGATCTTTCTTGAATGTTAGCAGTTGATTTACACATCATTTTGTATGTGTAGTTGGGATTGTTTTCCAACGTGCATTACTTCGCATTTATCAACATTGAGTTTCATCTGCTATTTTTTTGCCCAGTCACCCAGTTTTGTGAGATCCTTTTCTACTCTTTTTTTAGAATCAGCTTTAGACTGAACTATCTTGAGTAATTTTTGTATAGTCTGCAAACTTTATCACCTCCATTGTTTCCCCCTTTTTCCAGATCATTTATGAATATGTTGAAAAGCATGGGATCCCCCAAGGATCTGTGCTGGGACCAGCTATTTATTTCTGTCCACTGTGAAAACTGATAATTCGTTCCTACCCTTTGTTTCCTATTCCAGTTACTCATCTGTGAAAGGACTTTCCTTCTTCTCCCATGACTGCTTAGTTTGCTTAAGAGTCTTTGGAGAGGGCCCTTATCAAAGGCTTTCTGAAAGTCCAAGTATACTATATCCACTGGCTCATCTTTGTCCACACATTTGTTGACTCCCTCAAAGAATTCCAATAGATTGATGAGGCATAATTCCCCTTTACAATGGCTGTGTTGACTCTTCCCCAATGTATTGTGTTCATCTATGTGTCTGACAATTCTATTGTTTATTATGGTTTCAACTAATATTCCTGGTACTGAAATTAGGCTTACTGGCCTGTAATTGCCAGGGTCACCTCCTTGAGCCTTCTTTAAAAATCAGTGTCACATTAACTATCATACAGTTATCAGGTACAGAGGCTGATTGAAGCAATAGGTTACATACCACAGGTTTAGTAATTCTGTTATTTCGTGTTTGAGTTCCTTCAGAACTCTTGGGTAAATAACATCTGGTCCTGGTGACTTATTACTCTTAAATTTATTGGTTTGTTCCAAAACCACCTCTATCGACAGCTCCATTTGGGATAGTTCATCAGATTTGTCACCTAAAATAATAGCTCAGGTGTGGGAATCTTCCTCACAACCTCTGCAGTGAAGACGAATAAAAAGAATCCATTTAGATTTTCTGCAACGGCCTTGTTGTCTTTGAGTGTTTCTTTGGGACCTCAAATAATCAGTGGGGCCACTGGACAATCATCAGGCTTCCCGCTTCTGATGTATTTAAATAATTTTTTGCCATTAGTTTTTGTCTTTTGCTAGTTGCTCTTACAATTCTTTTGTGGCCTGCCTAATTATACTTTTACCCTTGATTTGCCAGAGTATGTTTCTTTCTATTTTCCTCAGTAGGATTTGACTTCCAATTTTTAAAGGATGTCTTTTTGCTACTCTGTTTAGGCATGGTGGCATTTTTTGCTTCTCTTACTTATAGTTTGAGCCTCTATTATGGTATTTTTTAAAAGTTTCCATGACCCTTTGAGCCATTTCACTCTTGTGTCTTATTTTAACTTCCATTTAACTAGCCTCTCCATTTTTGTGTAGTTCCTTTGAAGTTTAATGTTACTGTGGTGAGTTTCTTTGGTATTTCCCCCCCACAAGGATTTAAAATTTAATTACATTACAGTCGCTGTTACAAAGCGGTTCAGCTATATTCACCGCTTGGAGCAGATCCCGTGTGTCACTTAAAACTAAACAAAAATTGCTTTCCCCTTGTGGGTTACAGGACTAACTGCTCCAGGAAGCAGTCATTAATGGTATCTAGAAATTTTATCTCTGCATTCCATGATGACGTGTTCACAGTCAATATGGGGATAGCTGAAATCCTCCATTATTAGAGTTTTCTGTTTTTGTAGTCTCTCCAAAAGAACAGGAGTATTTGTGGCACCTTCGAGACTAAGCCTCTAAGGTGCCACAAGTACTCCTGCTCTTTTTGCGGATACACACTAACACGGCTGCTACTCTGAAATCTAGTCTCTTGGAGCATTTCACAGTCATTGTCACCATCCTGGTCAGTAGTGTAAGTATATTCTTACTGCTAAACACTTTTTATTCATGTATAGAATTTCTGTCCATAGAGATTCTGTGGTACTTTTTAATTCATTTAAGAGTTTTACTGTAATTGACTCTATGCTTTCTTTTTGTGTGCGAGACAAGAGTCCAGGAAAGTGCAAAAATAAAGCTTGAAGTTAATTTTGTTTTAAGAAACGGATGCACTTTATATTAGATAGCAAACATCAACTAGCATTTTAGTCTGTCTGGAATGAATGGACAAATGGTGTGCCTGTGATTTCAGAATAGTAAGTCACCATGCTGGTGCATATAAATAGTAGGTATTGGGAATGTCAGTCTCGCTCAGCCAGCATGTGGAAAATTGGAAGACTGAAAATGTTTTTTTGACAAATGTGAACATAGGTGTGCTTAGCTCAAGAAGTACCAAGTTGCATCAGCTTCTCTCCAAGAGGCTTGGGAGCAACACACTAAAATAAGAACCTGCAACAACACTCTTAGTAATCTATAAAGATAAGATACTGCCCTTGCCATACACTGGCCCAATAAAGAGAGAAATTGTGTATAAAAACATTGTGATTTGAATGGATTGACTCACTGACTTTAAAAGAAGCTGCCTACCAACTGATTAGTTGAGCTGTCCAGGTTTGAAATCAGGATGTGACTTAATTTCAATACTGTAAAGAGCCCATTAAAATCTGTCTGGGAGAGAAAATGGATTTTGCATTCCTAAGTATCTCAAGAGTCATGACTACCAAAAGGATGCCACTTTCATTCCTTCTGAAATAATTATTTGTAGTTTACCAGAAATATCATGTAGAAACATATTAAATTGTTCTGCTTTATTATGTTTCTGGTAAGTGTATATGTGGATGGTGTTTCTAGAAGCTTTCCAAGACCGCGATGAAAATAAATTTAAGGTGTTTTCTCTCAGATTACATGTGGGGAAAAGGGGAAAACATGTACAATGGGGGAAAAATTGTGTAGTAGGTAAAATAATTCAAGTGTACATTTTTTTGTTATTATGGTACTTTCAAACTTCAATCTTAAATAGATCTAGTAAACTGTGGCTTACTAGTTATTTAAATAGTGAAAGGTTTCAGAGTGGTAACTGTGTTAGTCTGTATGAACGAAAACAACGAGGAGTCCTTGTAGCACCGTAGAGACTAACAAATTTATTTGGGCATAAGCTTTCATGGGCTAAAACCCACTTCCTCAGATGAATGGAGTGAAAAATAACAAAAAGCAGTGTGTACAGCACATGAAAAGATGGGAGTTGCCTTACCAAGTGGGGGGTTAGTGCTAACGAGGCCAATTCAATCAAGGTGGATGTTGCCCGTTCCCTACGGTTGGCAAGAAGGTGTGAGTAACAATGGAGGGAAAATTACTTTTTGTAGTTGACTCAGCCAGTCCCAGTTTTATTCAGTCCTAATTTGATGGTGTCCATTTTGCAAATTAATTCCAGTTCTGCAGTTTCTCATTGAAGTCTGTTTTTGAAGTTTTTTTTGTTGTTGAAGAATTGCTACTTTTTAAAGTCTGTTATTAAGTGTCCACGGAGATTTTTTTTTTAAATAGCGAACTCTCTCTTCTACAATAATATCAACTAATATCCATTAGCCTGGGGAGGGATTTGATACTATTCAACTTACATTATTTCTAACGACACAGGAAAAGACAAAAGTAGGTTGCTGGCAAAGTAGTATGCGTGAGCATCTGCAAAGCTGAATCACTCTAGTTCAGGAAGTATGCTGCTGTTGTGGGAAACTAGTCACTTAGATAGTGGGGCGGGGTGGGGGCAAATCTTAACAGCAAAAAACAAACGTAAGTACTTCTAGATTTACACTAGGACTGGGCATTTTTAATTCTCTGGTGCAGTAAAATATCAGTGCAGGTCTATACTACAGTTTTGCCAGCATAGCTTTGTCAGAGATGTGGGGGAAAAAAATCTGATGCTCCTCACATACAGCTGTGCTGGCAAAATCCCCATGTTGACACAGCTTACACTAACAAGAGTCCTTTCATTGGCACAGTTGGTCATTGGGCAAAGTGGATTAATTACACCAGCTAGAGAACTTCTTTTGCTGGTATATGCAGAGTCTCCACTAGGGGGCCTTGCTGGCATATCTGTATTAACAAAGTCTAGACCAGGGGTCTCCAAACTTTTTAAATCGCGCACCCCCAGGGCCAGCTCTGGGGAAGCAAAAAATCCCAAAAAAACAAAAAAAAACTGCCGCCGGCGTGCCACTGAAGACGGAGCAGGGAGAGCCAAGCTGCCACTGGCGTGCTGCCAAAGAATCAAAGGTCCAGGAGTGCTTCTCCTGCCACGCACCCCCACGGATGGTCTTGTGCGCACCCCACTTTGGAGACCACTGGTCTAGACCAGTGGTTCTCAACCTTTTCGGGCTTAGGACCCATTTGTAAATGTCTTTTGTCTGTCATGACTGAATAAATAGTCTGGGGGTAGAGGCCCTGGGGTGGTTTCAGTCGGGTCCTGTCCCCTGAGGGGGGTTGGGTCCTGCCCAGCACTCACCCCACAGTGGCAGCTTCTGTGCTGTGGGGCTGGCTGGGCTTGGCTCTCTGATCTGAGTGTCGCAACTTCCAGAGTTGCAGTGCCTCTCAGGTTTGGCCCCACCCCTCTGGCTGGACCAAATTTGTGAGAGTGGAATTGTGACCTGGCTCATCGGGATGCAGTGCCACTCGCTCAGATTTGTCGTACCCAGACTCCATCGTCATGATGGCTGGGCCAGACCTGAGCAGCACTGGGACCCCAGAGGCTGCAGTGCTGAGAGCAAGGAGGCGAGCCCAGCCAGCCCTGTGGGATGGGAGCTGCCGCACAACCATTTGAAACATATCCTGACCCACAGGTTGAGAAACCCTGATCTAAACTAGCCTTCAGATGAGCTGCCCTGACTTAAGAAGTGCAAGTGCAAGGACTTAAATCAAGAATTATGGCCATACAAATAGTCACAATACACTCTTTTGCCAAGAAGCAACAAACCGTGTTTGTGCCATGTAATTTGATAGAAATGACCATCTCTTAAATTCCAGCTCTTCAACTTGCCTGCCATTGTAGGATATGAGCGGAAGAGAAGCTGGCTAGTTGGGTGAGGAGTGAAGCAAGGGAGCAAACCATGAGTTTAAAGGGAGCAGAAGTGGATGGCTGCTGTCTGCATCCCTGCAGGACTTGAAGTTTTTTTTTTAACTGCCAGTTTTTGTTCATAAACTGCAGGCTGTCTCTCAGGGCTTGCAGTTTCATTGCTTCTGCTGCTTCTGTAGTATCCGGTAAGGGCTGTGCTCCTGCCTTCTATCGCTGGTCATTAACAGATCTCTCAGTTTTTGATTTGTAGCTTGCTTTCTAAAGCTTATGCCCTTTTCTGAACACACATCTTTCAGGGTTTTTGGTAGGCAGGAGCTTTCCCAAACTGCATAGATGCTTGCAGAGCTGAGTTCTCTGCCACTTCTGATGATGTTGCTTCTTGCTGTCCTGTGAGAGCTACAGCCACTTGAACGGAGGAGGAGCACCAGCTATTAAATGATGGCATAATAAACACTGAATTGTCACTCACTTACTGCACTAAACAGGCCTGTTAAAATTAGGACTTCTTGCTTCACACTTCATGTCCAAAATACTGTAATAAAGTACTTTGTTAAAGGGTATGTTACAACGGGGGCTTGAATACATTTACACCCATTTACTGCAGTGACAAATAGTAAAGTAACAATCTTCATGTGGGCCAAGGAAAAATGTCCTTCCAGTCTTATTTAATTGTTCTGAAGGCATGTTATACAGTGTGAGGCAATGGAATAGCGAGGAAGAAAGATGAGATTGTTTTGAAGCTAATAGGCGTTCTGTTCAGCACTGTAAAAGTACTTATTGGCACCCCTTGTTAGGTGTTCGGGAGGACGTATTTTAGTGTACTCCCATATTTCAACCAAGTGCTCTGATAACTCTTGTAAATCTATGCAGGGGTCAGGTTAACTGTTTTGGTGTGTTAAGCATGGAGTCAGAGTAAATACACAGAAAATCCAAAAGAGGATTTGTTACACCAATTTGAATAAAGATGTATATTCTGTTAAGCAAAAGCTTCATACACATAGATTTGAAACAGTTTATTCATCGTAAGCTACTAAAAAGAAACAAATATTAGACTGAAAGGGTTTAATAACGTTGGCTGTTAGAATTGTTAATTATCAGCACTAGGATGATAAGAAATTAGCTTACTTTGGGTGCTACTAACAGGAGTGGTAGTGAACAATATTGTTTTCTTCTGCTAATGTTTGAAAAAACTGGAGCCGATATAGAGGCACGGGAGTTGACCACAGACTGAGTGAAATAACCTATGCTAATTTACACTTGGCTTCACAAGAACTCTCTGGCAACCATAAGGACTACAAAAGTAATGTTGACTTTAGGTTTTGTAGAAGCTGATGGCAAATGGGAGACCAACACCAGGGCTAATGACTCATTCACCAGGGACAAGTGCTAAAATGCTTTTTAGACTTAATTATGTCTCAAGCACAACAGTATAAATCTTAAAAAAAGTAAAACAAACAAAAAACAAACCTAGATAAAGTCAATGTAAAACCTAATGAAGGAACCTAAACTCTGCATCTTTAAGACCGCCCTTTCAATGCATGTGCTAAATTAAAGATGCCTTCACATCCACAAGCCTTGACTTCTGCCAAAAAGTGACTTGGTCCTTATAAACTACAAAAATAAACATGATTAATATAAATTAACTTCAGTTCTGACCAGCTGGAGCAAAATCCTTCCTTCACAGAAAGGGAAAATAGCCATCACATTGGAATCTGGAATTTGTTCCGGTGCCTAAGCAAATGCTGACACTCAGAATAAAATGAGGTGACACTATTGGTAGTTAGGGACCCAACTTTCAAGAGATTTATAAAACCCAACACGATAAATTGTACCAAGATGTGAATCAGTGAAAAATGCAGAATAGAAGTATGCATGGTTATTAGAGAAAAGAAGTACTAAGTTATCTAGTTCGTAGTGCTGGCTGTCTGAAGTTACACTGGGCTTCAAATATAGTTCCTGTAGAAGGTAGCATTATGTCTTAACCATCTCCATAATAAATAATGAATAAATGCTTAGGAAACCTAAGTGCTGAACATGTTGGGATGTAGAACCTTGTTTATGGAAGGATGATTCCATTTCTTCAGACTGTAAAATGTAGCTGGATTTTGAGATCTCTGCTTGCTAATCAAAAGTGTGACATCAGAGACATGAAATTTGAGTACTTTCATTTATTATTCTTAAATCTATAAAAACAGGCATACCTGCTGTTCAGTGCACCTTAGATAGTCTAAAACCTAACATCACTAAACCTCCAGGAAAACCAGAGTCATCCTTCAAAAGTAATGCATATTAGGTCCCACTTTTCAGTTGCCCATTCAAAAGGTGGCCCATGAGTCATGCTACGAAGGTCAACATTATGATGGCACCAGAAACTCCCATCAGGTATAGGGCCCCATTACACTTTGCACTATACAAACATAAGACTGAATGTGCTTTCTGTGGTTGATGATTTATAAAAAGCCAGGATGCTTGATAGTCAAAGACTTTTGTAGCCTGTAAGGTTTTTGTGCTCTTCGTGCCTTTTTGAGGAAGATATCAGAACTTGGTTTGAATCTTTCAATCAACAATAAACGAATTCTTTCACTTTGTAAGCTTTTTCCAGTGGTGGATTGTCAGCTGATCAGAAGATCCCCCACACCAAAGCTATTCTTTTTAGGTGATAAATCTGAGGAACTATCCTCAGGAGATGGAGAAGGTTTTGGAACAAATTGATAAATCAAACAGCAGTAAGTCACCAGGACCACATGGTAATTCACTCAAGAGTTCTGAAGGAACTCAAATATGAAATTGCAGAACTACTAACTGTGGTATAAAGAAAAGGAGGACTTGTGGTACCTTAGAGACTAACAAATTTATTGGAGCATAAGACTTTCGTGAGCTACAGCTCACTTCATCGGATGTATGTAACCTATTGCCTAAATCAGTCTCTATGCCAGAGGCGATCTAAGCAATTACAGGATAGTAAGCCTAACTTCATTACCAGGCAAATTGGTTGAAATTGTAGTAAAGAACAAAATCATCCTCAACTTATCATATTCATCTACGTACCTGATGAAGAGTCAACATGACTTTTACAAGGGGAAATTTTGCCTCACCAATCTACTAGCATTCTTTGAGGGAGTCAAAAACCATGTGGACAAAGTGATCTAGTGGATATAGTGTACTTAGACTTTCAGAAAACTTTTGACAAGGTCCCTTCCCAAAGACTCTCAAGCAAAGTAGGCAGTCATGGAGTAAGAGGTAATGTCCTCTCATGGATCGGTAACTGGTTAAAGGAAAGAAAACAAAGGGTAGGAATAAATTATCTGTTTTCACAATGGAGAGATGTAAATAGAGAGGTTCCCCAAGAATCTGTTCAACGTATTCAGAAATTATCTGGAGAAAGGGTAAACAATGAGGTGGCAAAACTTGCAGACTAGCTGAGTCCAAAGCTAATTGCAAAGAGTTATAAAGGGATCTCTCAAAATTGGGTGACGGGGCAACCAAATGGCAGATGAAATTTAGTGTTGATAAGTGCAAAGTAATGCACCTTGGAAAAAAGAATCCTAAGCATACATACAGACAAAATGATGGGATCTAAATTATTAGCTGTTACCAACTTCGAGAAGTATGTGGCACTGGCCACTATCAGAGACAGGATGCTAGGCTAGGTGGACTATTGATGGTCTGACCCAGTATGGGCATTCTTAAATCCTTATCATAGCTAATCCTTCTTAGTCACTTGGGCACATTGAGAAGTTGTGCTGCAGTTACACAGATGAAAGAAGGGAAGTGTTCACAACAGTAAAAAGTCGAATCAGTTTACAAAATGAAAAGGAGAAAGCTACAAGTCTAATTTTTACTGTACTTCTAACTTGTATTTTTTGGTAACGTCCTCTATGCCCTTTTAAATTTAATTCCCCCTCAAGTTTCTATTAGACCACTTTATCAGGTAAAGATCCATCATGTAAATTACAGAGGAAACTGTCAAATGATATTTAAATGGTTTAGGTTGAAGATGGCACTAGGAAGTCTGGCAGTGTGGTCAGGTTGGATAGTAACCCTTGTTAATTCTATTTTGTGTCACTATGTAAAGGGTTGGGTTAATCCTTGTTTCAGTTAGGGGATGGGGTAGCATTCATAATTCATTCATGATAAATGTAAAAAGCCCATTAAGATATTTTATACAACCAGGTAACTGAAACAATGAGTACCACCCAAAATGCAGGCATATGGCAAGGCTTGAGGAGAAGCTGAACCATGTGGCCCAAGGGATTTCCCTGAGGACTGATACAGCAAACACAGAGACAAGGGCATTGACTGGCGGAAATGAAGCACCATAGTCATGGAAGAACTGGTAGCCTGTCTGCGGTAAAAGCTGCGCCTCTAGGCACTGTGTTGGTTAAAAGAAGTTAGGAGCTGAGCAAAAACCCCTCTTCTGTTAGATTCCTCCTGTGTTCAGGGAAATAGGACTTCTTGCTTTCTCTGTAAATAGGATTGGATTGAATACATGACTTGCATCGGATTCTCTTCCTAAAGGAAACAGCCTGCAGGGCCCTGAACTTTGGCTAATTACTCAGGTCAAAAAGGGGTAACAGTAGTCAAACCTGACCCATGTATCCAGAAAATTGCCTCACATAGAAAAATTAGTACTCAGTTGTGGACACTCCATCTTCAGCTTCCACTAAGAGCAAGTGTCTGGGAACAGTTAATAATTTGTGCTTGAGTATCCTGGAGGAAAAAAGAAATGTAGATGACTGGCTAGAAAAAATTAATAAAATAGATCTGGAAGCCTATTTAGGGTGTCAGTAAAGACCAGTGGTTCTCAACCTATTTATCATTGTGGGCTACATATGTGGTCCACAAAGTGTTTACCTGGGCCACAGGTTGAGAACCACAGTGCCTCCAACCTAAACTTCCACACAAACCCCTATGCCCAGCTTGTTCTGCTCCTGGCCCCACTCTGTGGAGGGTTCTCTGGGTGGAGAGCCAGCTGGGGAGCAGGGACCCTGACCTGGACCCCACCATGTGGGGTTGATGGGGCAGCCAGCACCTGGATCCCGCCAGGTGGCAGTCTGAGCCCACCGGGCAGCAGCCGGCAGCCCCAACCATGAGCCCATGGCCTTTAGTACACAGCTGAGCTGGGCTGCAGTGTGTGCTAATTGGGCTGCAGGTTGAGAACTGCTGGTAAAGACTCCTACTACTGGCTCTTTCCCAAGTTAAGTAGAGATCAAAATTAAGAGGGTGTTACATATGTTACTGGGATTCTTTATATATGTAAATTATCTCTCTCTCTCGTGTGTGTGTGTGTGTGTGTGTAAAAAGAAAAGGAGTACTTGTGGCACCTTAGAGACTAACAAATGTATTTGAGCATAAGCTTTCGTGAGCTTCACGATGAAGTGAGCTGTAGCTCACAAAAGCTTATGCTCAAATACATTTGTTAGTCTCTAAGTGCCACAAGTACTCCTTTTCTTTTTGCGAATACAGACTAACACGGCTGCTACTCTGAAACCGTGTGTGTGTGTGTGTGAGTTTTGTCCTCTGACTTGCTTTATATACCAGTTCAGAAGCAATCCAGGCACCTTGGTTAAGTTGAGGGTGGGGTGGGAAAACAAACTAAGGTTGAAGTAGTGTAAAATTGAAAGGACCATAAGAGAATCTGCTGCATGTGCAAGCACTAGTTAAGAAGCGGTTTAATCCTAGCCAAGATAGTTTGTTATGCTGCATGCTTTTGAAAAGGACACTTCCTCTCCATTTGTAACAGGCAGCATTGCACAACTTTTTGTTAAAAGTTGGAAGCTGACAGCGAAACAAGAATAGAATTAAGATTTTTCCAGCCTGATTTCTAGCAAACCAGGTTAAAGTAAATCATTGTAGACTTGCAGTCACTGGCTCCCAGTGAAGAGCTTTTCTTCGCATTTTACTATTCTGGCTGCTCCTCTTGCTGAAGAAAAAATTGCTTGATATGGCGGGGATCTTTTTGAAAATAATGTTTTGTCAACAAAGTGATATTTGTCAGTAATTCTGGAAATCTTCAACATGGATATATACTAAATGCACAGCAAAACTTCACTTAAAGGCACTCTTCAAACAAAGGAAAACTTACCAGCTTATTCCCTTTGTTTGTTTCATATATAAGGGCAATTTCAGATTGAAATCTCAAGTCACTTGCTTTTTTGCTTTAGGCAGTTCACACCTATAGTGAAAGATTATTGTAGTTGGAGAAGTAGTTAAGTACAACCTCACAGATTGAGCAAACCATCTGAGAGGGGAGTCAGTCCTGAAATTGTTAGAAATTTGTTCATTAAAAGTGACTAGAAGAAAATATTTGCTTAAACAAATGTGAGGCAAGTTTTTAAATAGCTTGAAACTTAAATGTTTTTGAAAATTCTAGCCAATAAGTGTCTTGGGATGGAGGGTGGGATTTCCTGTTCTGTGATTTCTTGTATAGCATTGAGTGTCTGTTGCTTATCATGGAGCAGTTGATGTTAAAGACCAGTGTCTAATTTGTTGCTCCTCAGAGAGCTTACATCATGGCTGAATGCTGTTATCTTGCTCTGTTTTCTTGACGGTCTGCTGGAAGCTTTTGAAAACGGTTTCTGTGCTCCTGCAGTGTTGCCCAAACAAACCTTGCATGTTACTTTTGTTGCTAAATATAGCAACGGTTCCCAGTTCCAATTTGAAGTTCGAGTGGCGTCCTGCATGGGTCATAGAAAACAGAAGAGTATACGTGCAGTTTAGCCTGTAAAACGTTCTATTTAAAGCTCTTCATTATAAGCAGTATGCAAGTAGTGATGCCTGTACATTCCATTATAAGACCCATTTTTTGTTTGCTTATAACTTAGCCCTAAGGGTTACAGTGAGGCAAAAAAAAAATCCATGCTAGTTTTCTGCCTCAAGCTGATTTGATTTTGAATGATTCAGCTAAAATAGTTCAGCCTTTAAAGGGAATGAGGTTTAAGAAAAATACATTTTGCCCATACTGAGTTTCTTTTCAGGGATGTACCTTTAGGTGAGGTGCTTCTTTTCTTTTCTTTTTTTTGGTCAAGCCATAAGCCTCTAAAAAATTTTCATCTTTACACACATTCTAGACTAGTTGGAGTTTGCCAGCTAAATTAATCCTGTGTGTGTGTGTGTCCGTCCCTCCCATCTCCACTGAGCATACGCCAGGCTGGGGCTATAAGGGCTGAGCAGAACCTCTCTTGCAAATGCAGCTCAGAGACACTATGGCACTGTACACAGGAACTGAGAGGTAATACCCCAGGAGCAGTCTCTGGTGCTCTGTGTTGCTTCTGCTCCCCCAGCCCCCCAGCAGTGAAGAGGAGGAAGCAGCGTGAGTGCAATACAGAGGGGTGAAATGATGAGGTGGGGAAGTAGGAGGAGGGTACAAGGGCATGGGGAGGAAAAAGGAGGGACCAGGGTCAGGATTTGCAGTGGGTAAGAATAAGAGCAGAAAGGGATGGAGATGGGAGTGGGGTGAGATGCAGAAGGGTCTCTGACCTGTAAATCATAATCATACTCTACTACAGAACCTGGGCTTAAACACATTATTCCCGAGTGTTAGCAAACTTTGATTGTTCGACAGGTAGCTAACCTGTTGGCTAGGTGGCTCATCCCTGTCTAGTGGAGGTCAGTGAAAGTTAGCTTTCTCCTGCAACGACTTTGTTAGCTCAAGTGGTAGAGGACTGCGTGGATGTAAAGGTCCCTGCTAATAAAACCATGTCAGGGTACTGTGGGTCTACATGATGAAATACTTGTTTTGTACGCCTCTATTTTTACACAATTGGCAACGGGCTTTGTTGCAAGGATAAGTTCCTGGGTTAGTGGTTCTGTTGTGTGGTATGCCCGTTGCCCATTGCCAAAGCCCGTTGTGCCCACATATCTATTCAGGGGACACCATCACAGGGCCTAATAACATCAGCCACACTATCAGAGGCTCGTTCACCTGCACATCCACCAATGTGATATATGCCGTCATGTGCCAGCAATGCCCCTCTGCCATGTACATTGGTCAAACTGGACAGTCTCTACGTAAAAGAATAAATGGACACAAATCAGATGTCAAGAATTATAACATTCATAAACCAGTCGGAGAACACTTCAATCTCTCTGGTCACGCAATTACAGACATGAAGGTCGCTATCTTAAAACAAAAAAACTTCAAATCCAGACTCCAGTGAGAAACTGCTGAATTGGAATTCATTTGCAAATTGGATACTATTAATTTAGGCTTAAATAGAGACTGGGAGTGGCTAAGTCATTATGCAAGGTAGCCTGTTTCCTCTTGTTTTTCCCTACCCCCCCCCCCCCCAGATGTTCTGGTTTAACTTGGATTTAAACTTGAAGAGTGGTCAGTTTGGATGAGCTATTACCAGCAGGAGAGTGAGTTTGTGTGTGTATGGGGGTGGGGGGGATGTGAGAACCTGGATTTGTGCAGGAAATAGCCCAACTTGATTGTCATGCACATTGTGTAAAGAGTTGTCACTTTGGATGGGCTATCACCAGCAGGAGAGTGAATTTGTGGGGGGGGGTGGAGGGTGAGAAAACCTGGATTTGTGCTGGAAATGGCCCACCTGATGATCACTTTAGATAAGCTATTACCAGCAGGACAGTGGGGTGGGAGGAGGTATTGTTTCATATTCTCTGTGTATATATAAAGTCTGCTGCAGTCTCCACGATATGCATCTGATGAAGTGAGCTGTAGCTCACGAAAGCTTATGCTCTAATAAATTGGTTAGTCTCTAAGGTGCCACAAGTACTCCTTTTCTTTTTATAAATAACTGCCTTCTCTACACAACCCTGATTCATCTCTAGAGCAGGTCTGGCCTGTGCTCTGAAGGAAGTGTGTGTGTGGTGGTGGTGGGGGGGAGGGCTGCGGAAAAAAAATTACGTGGTCACATAGGAAAGACTACATCATGCATAGGCACAAAGGTAGTAGGGGTGTATGTGAAATAACGTTACACAGGCAACCTTAATGTTGGTGTTGGCTAACTTGAGTGCTTTAAACCTTTGAAACCTTAATGTTCTTTCAAGATAATTTTTTGGATGTATTTGAATACTAAACCTGCTGTACACAAACATGGTCTTGTAGCTTAATGTCAGTGGAATGTAATACACATTTGGACTTGAATATTTTTAAAAAAGTAACCTAAATGATAAATGACAATACTTTCATGGAAACACAAGGAATATGTAGTGAAATATATGATTGTGTTGAGCTGAACTGAGGCCTGCATTTTCTTTCTATGTGAAATGGGGAAAACTCCATCTCACATAAGTGTTGTGAATGTGAAGTCATTAACGCTTATGAAGCATTTGAATATGATCACGAATGATCAGACATTAAAATGGCATACTAGAAATATGCTCTATAATGGATATTCAAACCACTGAGTTTCAACAAACTAACATGACATCACTTGTACAGCACAATATAAAACATTTGAGAAGAATGGCCTGGTGCTGTGTAATTGAAATTATTGAACACAAAGCTAGGGTTGGTGTCCATTTGAACATCAAGGTCAGGTAAAATTGATGTTGGGGAAATAAAATAAATCCTTCATAGGAGAGTTAATTGTATAGAAAACTGACTTGCATGAAAATGACATGTTTCAGCAGTGTGTAGCAGGAACACACAAATGCACCCAAACCTGCGTATGTTTTCCTTGTTGATAGCCAGGACACAAGGCCAGGAGAAATTGTAATTTGCTTTCTACTGTGGGGTACCTCATACTGTAGTTAAAGTAATAGGCTAATTGAATTTATTTACTTAAAAGCCAGAGTGTGATGACTGCTTCCACAGAAGGGAGCGGAGACACTTCTGCTGTTCTGCACCACCGAGGGAGGAAGACGTGACTGCCTTCCCTCACTCAGTTTATTTGCTTCTGGTGGAATTCTGTGCCACTGCGTGTGCACAGAATTCATGTTCCGCACTGAGTTCTTTGCTTCCCTGCAGAAAAATTACTTTCTGACAGGGAAGCTGCAAGAACAGTCACACACCACTCCCTAGCAGTGCAGGTACAATGTTTCAGGCACCCAGAGTAGCCAGTGGAGAGGTAAATCACTGCAGGTTTGGGGGCATCCCAGCCAGTGGCTCCTACCCTGAAACGGGATCAGCTGCTAGTCCTGGCTGGGTTTGAGGTAGGAGAGGATGGGACTTCCTCTTCCTCTGTGAGGAGTGGCTGGGGCTGTGTCAGACCCATCCCCAGAAACCTCCCCCAGCTGCAGGAAGCTCAGCCTCCTCCCCTGCTTCCTGCCCCCATCACTCCTCAGCTGTAGGGGGAGGGGTCAATGTATGGGAGCTGCTCCCCCATCCATCCAACCCCTGTGCATCTGGACCTCCTATACCCAGACACCCCTGCCAAGCCTCACCTGGTACATCCAGAACCCCCCTAGCCCCCCATACCTGAACCCCACGCCAATGAATCTCAACCCTCTGCATCTGGAGTCCCCCTGTACCCAGACCCTCTGCCTCTGGACCCCCACCCCTGCACCCAGACCAC
Source organism: Lepidochelys olivacea (assembly GCF_965140295.1). NCBI lineage: Eukaryota > Metazoa > Chordata > Testudines > Cheloniidae > Lepidochelys > Lepidochelys olivacea. The sequence continues at coordinate 138,775,748 of NC_140412.1, read as the reverse complement.
CCTGCACTGAGCTCCCTACACTCAAATGCCCACCCTGATGCCTCACCCTCTGCCACCCTGAGCCCCCACATCCAGACCCCCATTGCCACTGACCACCAAGTAGTTGCACCCAGATCTCTCCGCTGAGCCTCAACAGCCTTCACCTGGAACCCCCCATAAGAAGCCTCTGTGCATCCAGATCCTCCTCCCATCTAGAGTGTTCTCCCCCCACCCCCCAACTCTGCTGCCTGCACCCAGATTGTCCTACACAGAATCCTCTCACCCCACACCTTGATCCCCTCCACACTTGGATCCTGTCTGGTTGAGCCTACCTGTCCCACACTTGGTGCACCTGGCACAGAGGGTTAGGGCTCCAGGGTATTTCTGGGGGCAGGCCTAGGCCTTATGCTGTGTCAGGGTCAGGTGCAGCCTCACTGCTGAGTCCGTGTCCTGGGGTTGGGGGGTGAGGGGGACTGCAGGGTGATCTTTCACCTTCATGCAGCTCGTGGCCTTTGCTCCCCATTGTCATGCTGGAGCCTCTGCATTTATTTATTGACAAATAAAACTTCCAGAATCTTGAAGAATTTAAAAATATTATGCGCAGAATTTTAATTTTTTTGGCACAGAATGCCCTCAGAAGTATTTATTGTCCTGGATATAACTTCAAGTCCTACCTTCATTTTGTTTCTTGGGATGCAGGAAGTATGTTATAAAGTATTCAGGACAAGGGGCTATTTTCTCTTTTGACAGAAGCACCATGGACTTCTGTAGCAGTAGGCTTAAGTCTTTATGGTAATGAATAAAGGTGTCCCTCTATTACATAAATATTTCAACTGTTTTCTCTTTAAAGAAAAATAAGGATTTGTTTAGAATTTATACATTGTGTCTTTCACCTTCTGACTAGTACGTGGCAGGCATTTGGCAGGAAGAGAAGGTGACATTTCCATCTGACCCCACAGGCATCATTCTGCTCAATGAACCATCCAACTATAAGAATAGAATCATGATTGGCTTCCACAGAAGTTAATCAGGCAGCTTTTCAACTTGTCTAAACCAATGGCATGATATAACAGCTATATCGATACTTCAGAAGAACCAGTGGAATCTTGGAATGACAAAATGGGGAACACAAGACCATCTGGTTAAGCTATCAGTTTTTGTTTTTGTTTTTTAAAGAGGCAGCCAGCAGGTTACCACTGGACTTTGCCAAATTGGTGCTCGTAACATACAGAAAAAGAGTGCCTAAAACTTACAGGTAGAAAAGTCACTTCGGTGTAATTATGCTTGCACTAATAACTGATCAGCAGTATAAACTTAAAGCTTTGACCGTGTGATTTGGTTACAAAGCAGTAATATTTCTTCCCTCTGTAAGAAGTGACCTTGTTGTTCATTACGATTGAACAACATTAGTCCTAGCAATTCTGAATTTAATTCTGAATGTCTTAGGCCTGAAAGTTTAAACTTAAAGGTATCTGAATAAGAGTGTCATGAAGTGATTTTGTGTGTACTTTTCCCAGTTTGATTATAATGGGGAAAGTTTATTTGTGTGTTCTAAACCTGCTCTTCTTATGTTTTTATGTGTCTTAAAAAATATTTTGGTCCAGTAAGGCAAAGTATGTTTAAATTTCTTTTATTCTGTACTCTAGAGAAGGTAGCGATCCTGCAGGTTTCCTTGCTGCCTAGCCCTGAGGAAGAAATATTAATGGTTGCCTTAAAAAGAAAAAGGAAAACATTAAAACTAACAGAAGTGGCAGGTTCTGTAAGTCTACTTGGTAGAACTATAGGCCTGTCCCTGAAAGGAGGAGAGCTCCTCAAAAGCCTGTGGGTTTTTTGTTGTGGATTACGATCACCAAAAAATGAAAGATGGCGTCAATTTATTGAGCACTGTTAAGGTATATATTCTTAGTGCTGATGAAGATAGCACATAACAGTATCTTACACAGAGTAAATCACTCTTTCAAATGCGGGGAATTGAAGTGCCTGGGATTCAAGTGATTTGCTCAGGATACACCAATCAAGTCATCCATGATTGATCTTTGCACTGCAATCCAGGCCTCTTCATGGAGTAGTGTGTCATACTATCTGAACTATGTTTTCTCCCTTAAAGCAGATACTTCACTTGGCCATTGCGAAGAGAAACAATGTAAGGAATTTGTTCATGTTATCAATACCACTTCAGAGGCCTGAACTTTCCGTTTTAAATGGGTTGTTCAGAAAAGCAGCCAATACACAATAGATTACTTTTAGTCCTCTAGATTCACTTTCTCTTTCTCTCAGCTGGAAGACTAAAACTAGACTGGCTATCCATTTCCCGACCTGCTGCATTAGGATAATACTACCATCAGGTTTCCCCACACTGGAGTTGAAAGTTGTTTTTTTAACTATGCAAGGCCATCTGTTCATATCGCAGATAAAGCCCTTAATTTTCAAATTACTAAATTTCAGGGCAAAATTAAATGGATAGCCACTATTAAGTTGTTCAGTTAGCTCTCTTGGAGTTAGCTCAGCTTACAGTACTTGTGATCAACTGGGAGCTATTTCAGCTTTTTTGGTCAAAGTCTAACAAGAATTTAAAAATAAAAATAGTGGTGCACACCTCGCCATTAACAGGAAAAACCCAACTTAAAATGACTTAAACTACATCCCTGCTGATATCACTGCTTTTTGCAGCTGAAGAAGATGCTAATATCACTTTCCCTTACAAACCTAATTTTGACTAAACGTGTTAAATTGCTGCCTCTCAACGCACTGTGGGAGCAGAAAACTGACTAGGAGCACCCAATATAATGAGTGATTAAGTCTTTAGGATTTCATGTCCCCATTTAACAGAAAGCAAAGTTAAACAAACTGCAAAGTGTTGTCCGAAGGGAAACTTGGAGGAATGAGGCAGAATTTTTTTTAATAACAGGATGACTATGGCTGAGCGTATCTAACATGAGACTGTTGTTTTAGAATGTGATCTGCAAAGCTTTTTTTTTCCCCTCTGTCTCATGCTAAAAAAGATAATAAACTTGAATGCAGTATTCTTCTCTCAAGAACGAATGTTCTTACAGCTGCAAACTGGTAAGTTGAACTTCTCCTCAAGCAGAGTTCCTTCATGCTAAATGACAATGTCAGATACAGGGATTTCTTGTTAAATAAAGGCTGGAGAATAGGATTGAGAGTTATCACTTGTACTCAGTGTTTCAGCTTGTGCTGTCTTCCCTTTCTATAGATTCAGTTTCACTTAAGTTAAAAGTATTCTGAAATGAAGAGAGCCTTGTAAAACTTGCTTTTGTAAAGCCTAGTGAAGAAAACAAATCTACTTTCACACACAATTGTTGCATGGGCCTTATGAGAATTGGTATGCAGATGAGTGACTTGAGTTCTTATCCTGATGCTGTTGTCAGCAACTTTTATTATTTTTAGTGGGGCCCCTACACTTTGAGTGTAGGAGTATAAGATTTAATACAGAGCTTTCTGTACTGGGCTGTGAGCCTAGCTATAAAGCAGGATCTTAAGGTAGCGACATTAATGGGCAGCTCGGCCTTCTCTGAGGATTCTGTGAAGGATCTGTCTGCTGTGGAATGGCCACTTTTCTACTATGGTATTTATTGAGCCCACACTGGGCTTCTTGTGTGGTACAGGTAGCTGTTTCTGTCAAACTCTGAGACCATGTCTACACCACAAACCACTATCAACACCAGTTATATCTGTGTACACCCACTGCAGTTTGTATATCACTCAGAGGCGTGCATATTTGGCTGCTTGTGTCAGCTCTGCGTGTGCTCACCAGGAGTGCTTGCATTGATGCAAGTGACATGCACCACAGGTAGGTATCCCAGTGTGCCACTTGCCACCATCTGGCACAGTGCCTGATGGAATCTTTTTCCTAAGTCTTGGCGAGGTGAAGTGAGTTGACAGGGATCTCTGGGAGCTAGGAGTCAAATTCCCAACATGCAACTTGCTCCCATAATGGATGACATAAGGTTTCCAGAGTATGTGGCTGCCTTTCTTAGCTCATGCTTTTGATGCTCTTTATTCCAAACTAGTTCTGACCTAGAACTAGAGTTTTTATTAGATGGGGTCAAAATGTTGGTTGAAGTTAAGTGAAAGGAGAAAAGCATTAACCTGAGTTTCTTCCTTCGCTTCTAGTTGCTGTCACTGTGAATATACTATATGGTGTTAGCTGACGGGCACAAATGTGGTGGGGATCTGATTTGTACTGTTCTACCCCAGGAATAGAACACAAATCAGAGGTTCCTGAATTCATGTTCTTCAGATATCACTCATGACTCTGACAGTAGGCTCAGATCTTATGCTGCACTACAGCATGTCATTTAAGTTTGTTTGTTTGTTTTTTTTGTTTTTTTACTGTGGCACTTGTAACTAGCCTCTATTTAACATTTTAAAGATTGGGTGATTTCAATTCCATTTTAAATAACAAAAAGTGCAGAGATTATGCAAACTATCTGGCTCCAATAACCTTTTATAGGTGCATACTGTCAAGATCATCTTGCTTACGCTTATCAGGTACTTTCTGCATATCATCTTCACTTAAAATAAACGGATAACACTTTTTGTTCGATATCCCTATTTCTGTTGTGCTGGAGTGTATTGGAGTGTAGTTTTTCATTTCCAAATCTTGTACTTTATATAACATGCTAAATGTGATTACAAAGGCATGGTACTATCTCAACAGTAGGTGAAGTATTGAATGTAACCAGTTGGTCAAATTGTCATATTAGTGTTAGTGCTTTTGTTGAACAAAGCTTTTCAAAAACCCTGAAGCAGAGGTTTCCAGACTAGTCTGAACCAGTGGTTGTCTACTAGCTGATTGGTCACTTGGCAGTGGCTCCTCACTTCCACTGTCAAAATAATAATAAGATAGCGAAATGTTCACTATCTCATTAACATTACTTCAAACTTCAAAAATTGCTTTTGTCAAAGGGATGCTATATAATGGTAAATGGGAGTGGAGGTTGGCTGCTTGATTTCAAATGGAAGGGTAGGGAAGACAAGATCCGATGAGTGAGCTGTAGCTCACGAAAGCTCATGCTCAAATAAATTGGTTAGTCTCTAAGGTGCCACAAGTACTCCTTTTCTTTTTGCGAATACAGACTAACACGGCTGTTACTCTGAAAAAAGATCCATATTGACTCAAATGGAAAAGTTTGAGAAGACAAGTTAATTAAAACATGCAGGAGCTTCCTGGTCACAGTAAGATCGTTGGGAATGGTTAAGACTAGATGTGCGTAGATAAGTGATCCTTAAAGAAAGGTTACCACAGAGTTTTGAAGAACAGGAATGTGACTGCCACTCAGTCTGAGTTAGAAATGAGAGAAAAAACAAATGAACTAATGCTGGAGCAGTGTCCACCATGGCTTTCAAGTGCAAAGCATGGGAAGCAGATGAAATAACTCTGGTCACATCAGCTTTAGATGGATGAAATTTTGATATCTTAAAATGGTTTATGCAGGCTGGCTTCAGAGTGTTGGTAGTCAGGAGCAGCCCTAACAGTTTCGACAGTCAGGCTGGAAGAAATTTTCAGTACGAGCTCCCCTCTCCCCCACCCCCAAGTGGCTGAGCAGCAAAAAAAAAAAAACCACATAGCTGGCCAATCAGTGTGGGGCAACCCTCTGCCTCCCCCCCGCCCATACTGAGCGACACAGCAATATCGCACGCCCTGGAAGCTGGTGCTCAGGGTGATCGCTGTGCTCATCTGACCCTAGAACCAGCTCTGGTAGTAAGATATTTAAGCAAGCTAAGCTTGAACACATTAAGTGTATCTGAAGATGACTGCAGATGGTTTAGTGTTTGTCTTCACCTGGGAGAGGCTGCATTGATGGTTTATTACAAACTGAAGCAACAGTGTGGCATGCAAATTGGGTTATTACCTCTCTTCTTAAGACAAACAGCTACACTTCTGTCTGTCCAAACTAAATCCTTGGCCTGACTGACACATCCTCAGGGATGTCTGGCCATGAGCTCCCTGTTTTCCCTCCTGTGTTCCTCTTCCTTTTCCCAGCTCTACCACTTCCTACCTCGCTTTTCACATTCCAGCCATATTTAAGTACTGACTGATTTCACTTCTCTCTCAATTATTTTTGGAAGTGCTAAAGTCTGGTGCAAGAACTTACTGGGCTGTTGCCAGTTGTAAATGCACCTTAAACTGACCAACTGTTTGGCAGGTTTATTGAGTATGTGTCCTGTATAGGAAAGGTTTTAAAACTGGTTGGAAGTCTTAACAGTCATTTCCCTGTAGCTAATGGGATGTTGTCTTGTGCAGGAAGATAATGAAGCACCCACCAGCTGAAAAAGCAGGAAAACGCTAAGGTTGCTTCATCCCAGAAAGCATTTAGGAGGAGGATCTGAAAATGAGCCTGCAGAGTTAGAGGGAACTGGCCTTGTCTATACTAGCAAAATAAGTTTCTGTACTGCACCGATTGCATCAGTGAGGCAGCTGTGCTGGTGATGGCAACAGTGTAAATGTTAGTGCAGACAGAGCCCAAGCATCTCCTTCCTGCTGAGTCACTGCCTACTTTGAATGTGTTCTTTATCAGGCTCTGGTGAACACTTGAGATTTTTAACTTTTATAGGTTCCTATATGGCACTTGTCACTAGTATCTACACTAATGGCTTGGCACTAGTGCAGCTGTTGAGTTGCTGCCTGTTGCTGAAACCAAGGCACATATTCAGGTAGCGTAGATGCAGCCTGATTAGTTGGCAACAAAGCAGCTGACTACAGGGCTATAAAAACAAGGAGCTAAAGTGCGGAAGCCAGGCAGCCAGAGGAAGAGGACTTCTAGTTACAGTAGCTGGATTTGCCTGTGGGACCCTGATGGGGAGGGGAAGTAACCAGCAGTTGGCCTAAACAATGCTAGGGTGACTCAGGGCTTGGCTACACTTGCGAGTTACAGCGCAATAAAGGAGCCCCGGGTGCACTAGCTCACTCCCCGTCCACGCTGGCAAGGCGCGTAGAGCCCTCTGACTCCACGGCTACAGCGCTGTTGGTACTCCACCATGGCAAGTGGAATAACGGTTGCTGTGCCCCCACTGGAGTGCCGCGGCACCAGTGTGGACGAGGTATTGCTTTACTGCGCTCTGATCAGCCTCCGGAAAGGTCCCATAATCCCCTTAAGTCAAGTGGCCGCTCTTGTCATTGTTTTGGAATCACTGCAGGAATACGGATATGCCCTTTGAAAGCTCCGTTTCTGACAGCCAGCTGCTTATCTGCTCCAAGACAAAGCAACCATTAGTGTGGAATGCTGTGTGAGAGAGAGAGGTGGGGGGAAGGGGGTCTGCTGCTGTCTGAACTTACAAGACAGCATGCTGATATGCTCTCAGCCCCCCCAAAAACCCACTCTCTCTCTCCCAACATACACACAACACACTCCCTGTCACACTCCACCCCCCCCCATTTGAAAAACACATTGCAGTCGCATGCTGGGATAGTTGCCCATAATGTACTGCGCTTAATGCTGCGGCAAATGTGGCCACGCCAGTGTGCCTGAAGCTGTCAGTGTGGACAGACTGCAGCGCTTTCCCTGCTGCACTCTCTGGAGGCTGGTTTAACTCCAAGCGCTCTACATCTGCAAGTGTAGCCATGCCCTCAGTGACATAAACACACTTAGGCCTGTGACCCAAGGACCTCTTGATGCTAACTGATGGGGTATATAATGTTACAGGGATCTCTGGGGTCTGCTATTTATATTCTAGTTGAGAGTGTCCTGTAAGGTTTCTACTGAAAGTCCGGGTCACACTGGTCATCATAATATTTGCAAAATGTACGTGTGGATAATATGTAAGGAGTGGGATGTGTGTGTATACTGGCTGAAAAATGCTCTGAGAGGGGCTTTGGGTAAGCAGTAACATACTACACAAGGGGGCATCGTGTTGTGTTTAGGCTCAGAATGAATGTCATGGTTTTATTTTATATGTAGCCCTTTGTTTCCAGTTTTTCTGTTTGCTATCATATGAATCTATTTTTGTTAAATAAAACTTGCTTTCTTGTTCTGTGTTAAGTGGAGCTGTGTTCTAAGGTGAACTAGTAAGTTGTGGTGCACTTTTCATTTGGGAACAATGGGTTTGGTGATTCTGAGAGTGTCTGGTAGATAAGGGGCTGGACACACCAGGGGACTTGCAGATTGGAGTGTATCTGCAGAGTGGACAGTGGAGCCCATGGGAGGGGTGTGGGGGGGGAGTACTTGTGCTTCCTGTGGCTGGGGTTGTCCAGGAGCTATGCCCTGATAGATAAAGGCACGGTTCTCTCACACTAAACGCAGCTGATAGCAAGATGCCTTACAACCCTGGGTACCCCAAGGGAGCATCAGTCACTTAAATAGTATAGGTTAGTCTCAGTGCACAAGTAAACAATGTCTTAATGTCTGGCTTCCCAATGTCTCAAGGTACCTGAGCCTGTTAGAGGCTGAGAGTGTGTCACACTGGACTTTAACTTTGCAGATCAACCTTAAATGGCCTGAAAAATTGATGAGTGGATTCTCCACCTTCTAGGCTGTAATGAACTCGTTAAGGTAACTGCTGTGTCTCCGCTCAGTGACATTCACTTTTTTGTCTTGCGCCTAACTTTTGTGTCAGGGAAGGGAATCATGTTTCTTTTACCACTGGATAAATAAAGGCACTGAGGGCTGGCCAAGAACACTGGTCATAAGGGATGGTGCTGAATCAGAAGGATACTCTAAATGGAGTTCTGTTTAAAACGGACAAAATTCCTCCAGCCTCTCTCCCCGTGCTTCTTAGATGACTAAATTGCTCATTTCATACATGACTTAAGTGTGACTGGAGCAGTGAATCAGTGTTTGTCAGCACTTGGTATCTGGCTGGTCTTTCAACTTTCCTTATAAAAGCTTGAGAGGCCCTTTGTGCCGCTACAAATAATGTCGTGGAAAGTCTCTTAACTCCCCTTGTTCTGAGTGAGTGAAAATTTTTGGCAAACTCATTTGAATCAATAATTGCTTATTTGCTTTGCTGCTGCTTTTTAAAAAGCTTTACTGTCCTTTTTGTTTTTAGACAGATAATCAGTGTCACTGTCTTAAAATTTGATTTCCCCCCCCCCCCCCCAAACCAGGGATAGAATGGCTTTGCTTAGAAAATCTTGTCTAACAAGAAACGCTTATGAATGGCCTTTCTGAAAGTTGATTTATTAACTTGCTTCATTCTTTGTGTCATTTCTCTAACTTCCTAAGTACTAAGGCTAATACCATACTCTGAAGTTAACCTTGATTTTTCCCAAATTTTTTATATATAATTACTTCAGGAGACCAGTTCCCGTTCTGTCAAAGTTTACCATGTTAGGTAAGAAGCCCCTAAGAAAGACTTAAGAAAAGAGGTTAAACTGAAGGTATGTTGTTTGTTTTCATCCTAACTTTTGACTTGGTATTAAAAAACAGAGGCCATGTCATTTCAGCTGGCCCATGCAGGTGCTGAAAATGGAACAGTAAGGCTGTATTGCTAACAGGAAAGCCTTGCATTTCTATTTTGTTCTGATGTTGCTGACAACTTTAGAATTTAAATGGGGGAAAAACATGTTTCCATGATTACAGCCTTCCTTTGGGAAGCATTTCAATTGTGGCTTCCTCAGTGTGGCTTCCTTTCCTTCAATAGCATCAAAATGCGTATGTCTGGTAACTGCTTAGATTGGTAGGTTTGGCATGTGGGGTTTGTATTTTTAAGATGGATGAAGCCAACTCCCAATCAGTGTTCCCTTTCAACCAGTCTACATAATAGGTCAGCTTCACACAGTTGTAAACAGGATTGTACTACCGGATATGCGGTGATGGTAGAGAAACATAGGGCAAGCACCCTTCGTATACATGATTTGCCTCATTTTATAATGTGAGGATTTATGCGTTACTTTAATGTAAAAGCAAACTTTTTATGTGAATCCAACTGGAAAACTTATTCTACCTGTTGAATATCAGAACTGGTTGCTGACAATAAGAACTTCTGAAAGCGTATAATTATATAGTGTCTGTACTTAAAAATGTCTGTAAGAGTAAGCTAGCATGGGTTTCTTAAGTGTCTTCGTTGCTACCAAACTTTAGTTCTTGCACTTACACCAAAAGAGTGACTTCATCTTTATCTTTGCAAAAAGCCATTGCTTTGTGATTTGAAAATGTGTAACTGAAAGTTATTCTTTCCCCACAGAAAATATAGAACAGATTAGGTGCAGTGTCTAGGCCTGCTACCTCCTTGGAAGCACACCCTGACTGACATCCTCAGCTCCTATGACTTGAGTATAAAATACCAGGGGAAAAAGTTGCAGTTCACAAACCAGATGAGTCCTTTGGACCTTGACAGAGGTGTGCAAATCTGACTCCTTGTTTGCCAAGTGTACACAACATTTCTCACATGCATAATTAGCATTCTTCTCTAAAGTTTTTTATAGTGCCCACTAATATCTTAGCATTATCTACAGGAGTGCATTTTAAGTGCACACACTAGAAATACAGCTGAGCAGTGCCTACTGTTTTGTGATGTGGACACTCGTCCATTAGGAATTACATTCAAGCCTGCCTATTGGTGGGTCACTGTATGCCATTTCTCACATAGAGTAAAATCTACGCTTTGAACGTGGAGTTGAAACACTGACTTGAGATTTCTGTGGACAGGTGGAGACGGTGAAAGGAAACATTTACCGTGCTTGCAGTGATGGTTAGCCACCTTGATCCTTTTATAAAAACCGTGGTGTATAACGTACGGTACAGTGGTGATACTGTATTTTGATGCTGTAAGCAATTGCCCTGAAGGTTAAATATTTAAGTGATTAAAATATATGACTTATTATGAGGCCCTTTGTGTATAGGGTGTGGCACATTCTTTTTATGTTAACCAAGTAGTTCTGATATCTGCCTGCATTCCCCAATCAGTGAGCCGGGGGAAAATGTCTGGGCATATAGTCTTAATTGGTGACAATGTGCAAAATTCAGTGGGGCAGTTGGTAGCAATATTCTCTCTTTACCCCATCAGTCTTGTTTTTAAAAGAAGGAAAAACATTTGGGTTGCTTCTTGTAAGTAGCAGGGTGAGAGAAACTGTGTTGGCTTCTTGTGCTTCCTTCACTGTTCTCTTCAATACTGATTATTTTCCTCCAATACTGAATTTTTCCCCTTCTAACCTAGCTTTCCCTGCAGTCTTCCTCTGCCCACTCACAATCTTATTCACCAACAGACTCTAGTCCCTCTGTAGTGAAGCTGCCAACCTAACCTATCCCCACCTCCCAGTTTTGAAACATCTCAAGCTTTCTTGAGCCCAGCTCGCACCTACTCAAACCTATATAGACCCCGTTATCAATCTGAGAACTTCTCTGTTTTCTGCCTAAACTCTGTAGAGCTCGGGCTCTGTAGAAGCCTACATTCCATGCTCTTCAGTCTGCCGTGGGTGCTGCAGGGCCAGAAATCCCCTGGAGACAGACAGGTGTGCTGCAACCTCCAGAAGTGTAGGCGCTCCAGCCCCACCAGGAGTCCCCCAGGGGCAAAAAGTATTGCTGCACTCTGTAATACATGTCTACCCTGCAGTGTAAGCCCAAGGTTTGAACTCAGGCTCAAGCCTAACCCCCATTTCATCTATCTACAAATTGCCCTGAGCTGGGGCTCGGACCAAAGGTCCCAGGACCCCACAGGAATGGAGAGTCCAAGCCTCAGTCAAGCTGGGACTGCAGTGTGGACGCTGGAGCCCCAGGCTTGGGCCTGAGTTAGAAAATTCTTAAATTAGGGTTGACAATCCATGTAGACACTCAAGTTGTGGGTTCTCTAATCCACCATCTGCTGACTCATGTTCCACTAATCCTGGGTTTACATTGTGGTGTAGACATACCCTTTGACACTGTTGGCGGGGCTAGCCCCACCAGTCCCTGTTGACTAGTTGGCCCTGCCCTCTCTCACACATGAAAGCCCTGCTAAAAATATTTTTCGCTATAGTCGTTAGCTTTTTTTTAGCTTCTACTACTTTTGCCAGACTCAGTAATAATTCATAAACAGAAGCAGGTTGTTTTAATATCAGTGTTTTCAAGGTGAAATGAAGCTGATCTTGTGGTGGAAGTGTGGGCTGTGTCCCTCCTTTCTCAACTTCCGTTTTTACCAGGTATTATACTAAATTACCTACATTTTTTGACAGGCTCACAATTCAAATCATTCCTCTTAAAACCTTTATTTTTAGTAGTCACTTTTTTGTAAGACATCCCCTTCAACATTTGCGTTCAGAGCCTTGTAGGAGTCTAAAGCAAATAATTTGAAAAACTTAATTTGGTTGATCCATAACTTGATCTGTACCAATGTAGATTACAGGGCTTGAAGAAAAATAGATCATCTTACTTTTACTGTCTGTAGCATCTACTGTGTTTTATATTCTGCTTTTTAAAATATTTAGAACACTTTATCCATTGGAAAAAAATCAACAGGTTATTTTCCTTGGCCTTTTTGAGTCAAACCAGCATCTGAAAGTACCATAACTGATTTTGAAATAAAGCTTATACTAAAGACATGAGTTATTTCTCCAACTTGAATAATCTTGGGCAATACATTGGTGGCATATATAACATAAAACAACAATAAAAATGCAATCTCACTTCAGAGTACTTTGGTAATATTGAATTTGGGTTGATTCCGACTATTAATTTACAGGTTCATAAAATGAAGAAAATATTAAGCTCCATAATGTAGAACTCACAAGTATGCCTGAAATCTCTGTGGTGTGAAGGAAGAAACAGGTGTGGTGTTATCTGTAAAATTGAGTGCTCATGATTGAATTAACAGAAACTACATGACTATATTAATAACTTGAGCTACATATCCACTTGAGAGAAAAACCAAGTATATTTAAAGGGGGAAGAGCAGGAGGGTTTTTAAAAGATTCTATTGGTATCTGTAATAAATTAAGAGAATTGAGTATAACTGCATAGAACAGTGAAAATGTAGATTTGAAATGACACTGGTGTCATACTGCTAAGCTGGATGGATGAGGCAGAGGTGTTGCTTATTGACGCTGGAGCCGTGCAAAGTACTCCTCATTCTTGAATGGACTAGACTGTATTAATGTCTCTAAACATTGTTGTTGTGGCTTTGAATGTGACTCTTTTACTTGAAAGATTGCATGGCGTTGGTGTTTTCATGGTAAACACTAGTAAAATTGTCATGACTTAAAATCACGCAGGATTTCTGCCCCTCTTCCTTCAACCTGATAAAACACTTCCTGGAAAACCGTACCAGTTGTATCGTGCACAAATACAGTTCATACAGTAACTTCATTCTAGTTCTGCTATACTTGATTTAGAAGCTTTTAGTCAAGCAGTGCTGTCTTTATTTTTATGTGATTTTGAATAACCTTAGTTGAGGATGAAAAACTCAACAGAAGTTTCGCTGGTTTGTACTGCTTTATAGCCCTCTTAAAACTAAATAGTTGGATTATACACTAAATCTTCAGGGCTAAAGTTTCAAAAGTATTAAGTCATGTCTGAAAATGGCACCTGGGAGCTTTAGAGTACCTTACCGCTTGACAACGTCTCAGGCTTAAAATCAAATTTAAAACTGTTTTAGCTTGGTAAGTGTAATGTGCATGTATAGTAACAACTCCAACTTGTCTTGCTTCATGTAGAGTAAGACAAATTAACAGTGTACTAGTTGCATTTTATTTGTTCATGTCCTGGTCAGTGGCCAACCAAAACTAAGATTCAAGATTAGAAATAATGTCTCAAACACAATCCAGTAATTGGGCAAAGCAGTCTAATGTTAAAAACATAAAATTTCTGGGGTTAAAGGGATAATCACATGACCTACTGTTGACATAGAATGATTTAGTTTTTAGCAATAGTAACTGAAAATAGATAACATCTATTTACTTTAGGCGTTTGTCAGTAATTTGCAGTTTTTGCCCCATTTGTATATTTGACAGCAATAGGAAGAAAACTTAAAATGGGGGAACGAACATTGTAAAACCACAAATGAGAAGGGAAACCCCAAGATAAGTAACATCTGAAATAGCAAAACTAATTTTTAAAAAATGTGGTTTCAAATGGCTTATGGAGTCACAAAAGAATCTTAACTCTCCGTGATACCTGATTGTCCCAACAATTGAACTTAGAAACTTCTAGAACCTTTGGACACTGATGACTACTAATATCAATGTAATGAGTTAGGTATGTGATGTGACTTCTCATCTCCCCTCTATTGGCTAGCAGTAGGGCAGCAGCTTGTTTTGGTGCATGTGTTACTTTGACATCTGTGGCTAGTTACATCAGTATTGGTCTCGTGTGTGGCACAATGGGGGTCCAGAAAGAGGCTCTTGGGCATACTGCAGTCCAGATATATGTCAGGTAGATGGGATAAAAGGGTGCTAAAATGAAATCTGAGTGTAGTGAGAGGTTATGCAGTTGTGATGGAAACAACGTTTCCAGATTAATTTGAGTAAGAAATGCTTAATGTTGTCTCAGGTAGAATAGCTGAGTGCTGGGGTTGCCAACTTTAATCGCACAAAACTGAACACCCCTGCCTCACCCCTTCTCTGCAGCTCTGCCCCGTCTCAAGGGCCCTGCCCCTGCTCGCTCCACCCCCTCCCTCCGTCACTCGCTCTCCCCCACCCTCACTTTCACTGGGCTGGGGCTGGGGCTTGGGGTGTGGGAGGGGGGTGAGGGCTCTGGCTGGGGGTACAGACTCTGGAGTGGAGCCGGGGATGAGAGGTTTGGAGTATGGGAGAGGGCTCCGGGCAGGGGGTTAGTGTGCAGGTGGGGTATGGGCTCTGGGCTGGGGATGCAGGCTCTGGGTGGGGCCAGAAATGAGGGGTTCAGGGTGCTGGAGAGTTCTCCAGACTGGGGCAGGGGATGGGGTGCGGTGGAGTGAGGACTCGTGGTTCCTGGCCAATGGGAGCTGCAGAGACGGCCCTCAGGGCAGAGGCAGAGCACAGAGCCTCCCTGGCTGCCCATGCGTCTAGGAGCGCCGGGACCTGGTGGCCACTTTGGGGAGCCACACAGAGCTAGGGCAGGCCCAGGCCCCTGCTGCATCGCCGACCAGACTTTTAACGGCCTGGTTGGTGGTGTGGCCTGTAGCCGCCAGGGTCCCTTTTTGACCGGGCATTCTGGTTGAAAACTGGATGCCTGGCAACCCCACTGAGTGCAGAAGATGTTGCCTATAACTTTCTTTAAAATAAGACCCACTCGATTTCTACACTATTGAGAAAGAGAGGCTGAGATCAGTGTCTGCTCTCTGGGGGCTGTCCATGTGGCACTCTAATTAATGCTAATGAAAATTAGATACATACATGCTTCCTGAAGTAAAATGGGTATTTACGCTCAAACTTAATCTCAGTAGTGAAGTGATTAAACTCTCATTAGACAGCAACATAGTATTGCAAAATCTTACTGCACACACTAATGGTAATACAGGCATGTCAAAACTTCCCTTGTTATGATGTTACCATTTGCATGGTTATTACTTTTGAGTATGCTTGAAACACAAAGCTAAGAGTGGGTGTAGAGTTAAATGGCTTAAAAGAAATTGAAATATATGATGGGGGGATGTTCAAGTGGGAAAGGGAACAATTACTCTGCCCCAACCAAAGCATTGTTTGCATGGAAAATGAAATTGAGATGCCATCTGGAGACTGAGATGGAAAAATCCTATATATTGTTCTGGGGTTCTTGGGGTGAGCTTATTCTTGAGAGGTTGGATCCCCTGCTGGGCTCTGCAGGGTTGGTTTCCCCTTCATATGGCTTGAATCATCCATAGGGTTTCTGGCTCTGCTGGTGAGATTGAGAAGACTTGATAGCGTACTCTCAAGTCCCACTCACTGATTCTACTCAAAGCAGATGTGCAAATATAGATCTCCTTTGTTAAATGCTTTAATCATCAATGCAATTTAATAGACATCTAAGCTATTCTGGGAATTTAAACACCACCAAAAATGAACAAAAGCAGCTTGCATCTTGTAGTGTTATTTTAAACTCAGGCAGACAAAACTGCATCTTTCACACTCATTTCATGTTTGGAAGGAGTTACAAAGGAGGGCTACAGGCTTTCCTAAAATAAAATAAAAGCTGAGGTTTTGGACTACAGAACAGTAGGCTCAAACTAAAAGTACCATCTTATGAAGCTGCTGTGAATCAGATCTTGTGAACCCTATTTACATTTACCAATGAACGTGGACTGCTGAAATTCCATTTGAAGTACCCAGCATCCTCTTAGTCTAGTTTTTCTCCCCTCGCTTAGCTGTTAGCTTCCTGTAACAGTTCCAGTAACAAATTTAATTTTTTTTTTTAAAGAATGGTAAAGCTTACGTTTGCAACAAGGAGTATGGAAGTCCAGGAATACTGCTGCTTCATTCTGACCTAACTGCTTGTAGTTTGTAGTTTGAAAACAAGTGTAAACACAAACTACAGCTCTCACCCCATTATATGGCAAGATTAGTTGTGGGCAGTGTAAGAACTGTGTACATCTCAGTCCTTCCTTGCTGTCAACTGTTTGAAACATACACAGCTACATCCGATGAAGTGAGCTGTAGCTCACGAAAGCTTATGCTCAAATAAATTGGTTAGTCTCTAAGGTGCCACAAGTACTCCTTTTCTTGTATGACCAAAGTTTAACTTCAGTTGATGTCAACAAAATGCTTAGCATTCCTTCAGTTTGACAAAACAGTATCAAGAGAATACTGACAAGTACTAATCTATTATATAAAAGTAACTTCAGTTGGTAGTTGCAAGCAGTTTGGACTCTGGAAATGCAGCATTGGTGGTGGTGTTAGGTTTGACTTTTTTTGAAATATTTTACCACAGGGAGATATTTACACTGTACAATACAAAGACAACAAGGAAATTGCCAATTGCTATATTAAACATCAGTGCCCAAATTTTGTAGTGTTATTACTTTCACCGTTCTTGGGTGCAATCCAGACCAGTGAGAGATTGCCACCACCTGCCCTGTAACTGTGGGTGCCTGACAGTGCTTTGCTGCTGTAACTCCCAAGCTGAGCCACTCGGAACCAGCCTGTCAGCATTCAGCTCACACCTACCCTGAGTGTCTATATTTAGATGCAGCCCTGGTTCAGCAGCTCTGACCTCAGCAGCCTATCTACAAAACTCCAGTCACACTCTGGCTTCCACCAGCCTGGCTTATTACTTCCAGGGTGACTCCAGTCTCAAAAATGTGTTCTGCAATGTCCAGCCCTCTCCTGGACATTCCAGATATTAAGGTTTGTTGCCCCTTCAGAGAGCCTCTATTAAAGGGTTTTCCACTGAATGCATCCGATGAAGTGAGCTGTAGCTCACGAAAGCTTATGCTTAAATAAATTGGTTAGTCTCTAAGGTGCCACAAGTACTCCTTTTCTTTTTGCGAATACAGACTAACACGGCTGCTACTCTGATACCTATTAAAGGGTTTGTTACTTTAACTGGAGTTACCAAACAGTAATTTTAAACACAGCATTGGATTAGTTTAGATGAAAAATGAAACACATTTATTAACCCCTCCAAAAAGATAGGATTTTAAGTGAATTCAAGTATAGGCGGTAAAGTTTTTAGAAATGGTTACAAACAGAAGTGAAAACATGCATTTAAAATTTAATCTAGCAAGTTTTGGTTCAAGGCTTTCTTTAAGATGGCCTTGCTCACCCATGGTCTTCTAGCCAGATGGTGACTGACCCTTTCCCTGATCTCACCCAGAGGCCCAAAGATGCTGGGACCATTGTCTTAGGTGAAAGAGAGAACTTGGGGTTTTCTGCTCCTTTCTTTTATAGTCCAGTGAACATTTGAAGTGGACCCGCAAAGCAAAGTTGATCCAAGTGGTGAGGAAGGCAACATGAAGTCTTGTGGTAAAGAGGCTATGTGTTCTTTCTTCGCCCATTTACGTTTTCTGAAATGCAAATTGTTGTGTTTCCTGCCATTTTCTCCCTCTGCTCTTTTGAGAACTGAGGTAAATAGACTTTTTTGATTAGGATAGGCTTGTTTAACAACTTTTGCCTAGACAGGGCTGTCCAGTTTTGAACGTGTGCTAATAACCTTATCTGGGGGCGAATTCATAAATTTACATATAATGTACATTTCACTAGGATATTATTGATGAGTGAGTTTAGTTTTCAAAGGATACTGTACAGGGCATATTATGTACAAAGATTATTACAGAGGTGTGTAAGGCAGGGATGGCCAAACTGCGGCTTGCGAGCTGCATGCGTCTGTTTTCCAGTTAAAGTGCGGCTGGTGGAGCCCTCCATTTCCCACCTACCAGACTGCGGGGGGAGTTCGGGGCTTCTGCCCTGTGGTGGGGCTAGGGACTTCTGCCAGAGATGTCCGGTGCCTGCTGAGAGTGGGAGGCACAGTTTAAAGGTTTACCTCCCCCCCCCCCCCCAACCTCCAAACAGCTTGGGTCACTCCCTCCCCCACCTTACCTGCAGCGGCCTCTCCCTGCAGCTCCCAGGTGTTAGCACCCTATGGAAAGGCAGCGGCAAACAGCTGGGAGCTGCAGGGAGGGACTGCCGCTTTAGCTCAGCAGGGAGAGGCAGCAGCTCTCCCCGCAGCTCTCGGCTGTTTTCCACCGCCTCTCCTATCTGCTGCAGCTCCTACCTCATTGGCTCCAGCAGCTACCATGCAGGGAGGGTGCCCAGTGGTACCATGTGACTGAGTGGGGCCAGAAAACCCTGGCAAAAATTGGGGGGGAGACACGTGGGGCCATGTGACTCCTCTGGCTTCTGCCTTGGGGCTTCAGCCCTGTGGGAGGCACACCCTGGCTCTCGAACTTCTGAAGATTGTCCTATGCGGCTTGGAGGTCAGTAAGTTTGGCCACCTCTGGTGTAGGGTATGAATACAGGATGCTTTTGGCCTCAGGTACTAATAGTGGAAGACTTTTGAAGTCACCTGTAAAGCTGGTAAAACTTCTTTGGATGGCAATTCAGTGAAGGTTACGTGGAATGTGGAACCATGTCAGAATTGCTCTTTTCTATTCCTGGTTATACTGGGGAGGATATGGGGGGGGGGGAGATTTACCGAATAATTACAGATATGGAAATTGGGTGTCTGCTATATTAGTTGCACTAGCTTGTCTTCCTGTGACTGTGGCAGTCCTTTGTTAAATTTTCCAGTGTGCCACCACACCCAGTATATAGCTATTGGAAAAGGGTGGTTTCTACCTGCGCCCTGGTTATTGTCAAAATACTCAGCCAAGGATAACAGTAATAAAACTGCATGTTGAATGTTTGGAGGTGGGAACGTGACTAGAAAATTGGATTTCAGTGTAGAAATTGAGATGATGTACATCTAATTTTCCTAAAATAGTACCTTTTTTGATTCAGTGAGTAATGAAGCAATTTGTTTTGAACAGAGCTATATGGAATGGGGTTAAAACAAATTCCTCTTTTTTTCTCCCCAGTCCTTCAGGAAGTATTGAAAATCTGTTGCTAACAGTGTGCTCCTTAATTTGTTACTATGCTTTCCTGTAGTAGAACAGGCATGAATAGTCAGTCAGGTGCAAAATTCAAAAGTAGAAAATAATTTGTTCACTAAATCCAGAGGAATCTTATAACTTCAGTAATTTTAAGATCATGTCACCAACCATATGATGTAAGAACAGGTCACTCCCTCTTCATCACCAGCATGGCTGGAAGAAGACTACTGATCTGGAAAAATTGATTAAAAATTGCACAAGCTCATATTTCCTTGGGAAAACCAACAGCTTCTGCTGCAGGTGAATCCATTAGTTCAGAGCCTTAGAGATGAGAGATTTGGGCAATTCTGGTATAAAAAATGAGAGGCTAGAGAGGATTCTTTATTAAAAATAAATAAAGCTGTGAATTAGCAACTGTAGCTAGAAGAGTCAGTCCTCCAAGAGTCTCAAGTCAGTAGATCCTTGATGGAATAGCTTCTCTTGCTGTTACAGTCAATAATTTATGAAAGCTATTCTGCTGTAATAGATTTACAGTTGAACCTTGCTAATGCACACTGATTGGGACATAGTGAATGACCATAATTCTCTTCATAGTAACACAAAGCACTGATAGAGTTGCAAAACTACTATTACTTACTTGACAAGTGCAGTCTTAAATGTTAAGTAGTGTATCACTTAATGGCATTCTGTTATATCTGAAGAATGGGAAGATGGCTGTATGAATGAGAGTATGTGTGGATTATCAATGCTTAATCACAGAGTTGTGTCAATGTAATTAAAATTCCTTTCCCTTGCCAGTACTACAAAAGAAATAATAATGGGCAGGATGTCTTGCCCTCTTCCACTCCTAGAGTATGTGAGAACTTGTCAGGTAAATGTACAGTTGATACCAATGGCCCCTGCTTAAACTGGACACTGCATATAGGAAAAAAAAATTTAGGATTTATGCACAGGATATGTTAAACCCCAGATTTCATCTTATTTTAATGACCTACTGGAAAAGCCCTTAAAACAATAATCTCTTACCTCTTACAACAAATAAGAGGGTAACATTTAAGTAGCTGAATGGTATTTCTGAAAAAAGTGTGTGTGTGTGTGAGAGAGAAGTTAGAGGCGATCACGTTCATAGATCTTCTTGTAAATAGAAAAATCCCTTATAGGTAACTATCACAGGAACAAAAGGTTGCTATTGTAGAGATTGGTCATTCTCTAGGATTGTGGTTTAAATATGCAGAGGCCGCTTTATTGCAGGTTAGTGTGAGCACTTCAGCTTTCCTCTTGGCACTAACTAGCAAGGAAGAAAAACATTGGCATGATACTGACTACTGTGTATATTTGTGAACTACAGTGCATATAGACACATGGTCAGAAGGCCTTTTGTCATCACTATGGGAGAAGTGTGCTCTTACCTTGAGTTAATGTGGTATAAACGCCTAGTGAGCTAGAACTAGCTCACTGAAGTTGAGAACACACCTCCTTTTCCCCTCACAAAGGCGTGCACTGAAGTTCAGAGGCAAAAATTGGATGGGAATGAGATAATGGCAGCAGTAGCAGCTTCTCTTCCCACCATCTCCTTGGCTAAAATGCACACAAGAAGGGGTTTAAACCTGTTGAGAATAACACGTGTTTCTAAAGGCTCTCAGTAATGGTACCAAGGGTAAGGGGGTGAGAGAGACAACACTTCAAATGTATTCAAGTGATAAATAACTACACCCTTGAAATTGCCTAAAAAGATTAGAGGTACAAAACTCACAGCACAGAATCATTTTTTACACAGTCCAGTACCTATCTGCAAGAAACATATTACTGTTCTGAGGAGGTGGGAGGACCTGGCAAGGTAACACCTCTTCCACAGGATTGTCCAGGCTGCAATGTCAGCTACAAACTTAAACATGAACACTTAAAACTAAGTTTTTAGTTTAATGCTCATAAGAGTTCAATATGTTAAAGTTAAAAGCACTCTGTATGAATCCCAAATTTATTACTTCATTAAAATCTCATGATTTTAAGCCAATCTCAGGATTTTTTTTTCATGTTTGAGGTTGGTGATACTGCAGACAAAAAGGCTAATGGTCCCTTTTGGCCTTAAACTGTACAAAATCATCCAAAGTTATTGAGCTTAGTACAGGGGTAACAGGGTGAAATTCTCTGGCCTCTCTTACACAGAAGGTCATACAGATGATCCAATCGTCCCTGCTGGCCACAATCTATGAACGTGGAACTACTACTTAAGTGACAAATAGTGAGTGAGTGACATCTTTACTACTATGTACAAAGTGAATAGTAAGCAATTCATTTGAAAGCTGCTAAGCAACTCATAGTTACTAAATAGTACTGAAACATCTTGGAACACAGTATTTTACACGTCATCTTTAATGCTATGCAATTAAATCAATCCAGACTTCAACATGTCAGTTGTAATTGTCTCTGCCTTTTGTAAGTAAAATGAACATTCGCTTAGCTATGTTTTTAAAAGGCAAGTGAAAATCAGCCAACTTACTTATTGCATGCCTCCCCTGGAAGTTGCTTAAATGAAACCTTGAATAAATCAGAAGTCTTGTGTTGCTCAACTGAAACTTTCCCCAGAATAGCTCCAACCCAATTTACAGTGACCCCCATGCTTCACAAATGCAGTATGTTTCTCAAGGGTGAAGTGTCTAGAAATAACTAGTCTGTCACCTAGCAAACTTATTCTTAAACTTAGTAATAAACCATCATTCGCCTAAAGTTAATCTTTATGCCGCATTGGTATGAAATGAAACTGGAAGCTTTTGCTATCCAACTGGTCACTGAAACTTTCAAATCGTAAAAAATCTGAAGACGACAGTACAATGAACTTAAATGTTAATACTTGCATAAATTAATGTGGTTGAAAAGGAAATGAATGCCCCAATAAAACATTCAAACTTCCATGACAGCTCCTTACCTCACCCTTCCTGCCATCTCTGTATAATATTTTTTAATACAAATGTCCCATCAGTTGTCCATCCGTGTAAACCATACTGGTGCAAGAACACATTTAATTGTTTGAAATGTATTTAATCTTTACATAGCGAGTAGTCATAAAATAGTAAAACTATACCTGCATTAATGTGGAAGTACTTTGATTTACAGATAGCAAATCTAAAAATGAAGGTCTGGGTTGTCTGTTACCTCATCAGATAACATTTTAAAAATATCATTGAAATATGGATGGGAAATGCTCAACTATTGCTATCGGCGGAACTTGAATGTTACCCATCATGGTGTCCGAACACTTCAGAAATAGTTAAAAGAAACACTTTTTTTTATTTTCAACCTGTAAAAGAAATGGCTTATAGGCTGCTTGTTAGTGGACTTGTTCATGTTTGAGTGGGTGTTTGTATAACTGTGAAGAAATTGAGGGAAATGTCATTTAGACAAGGTTCATCACAAATACTGAGATATGAGATAATAAAAATAATGAAGAGAAGTAACTAGCATGAGCTTTTGATGCGGGGAGAAGGGGCATTGTGAAGAACAAACATTTTAACAAGTGAGGCTAATGTCGACACACGGAAAGTAGACTGCGGCTCATGGGAGTATTTGGAATGGGGAAAACATACTGCATCTCTGACGCTAGACCATAGTAAGGGGGGTAAAAGATAAAAACTTAAAAGTGCGTGGAGTGGAAATCTCTTCCTCCTGTGGTACGTATTAAGACAGGTCCAACTTGGAACTTGTTTAGGCATTGCCTAAATAAACACAGCGCAAACAGATGGTAAAAGAGCATTTAAAAGACAAAAGTTGGGGATGGATTCATGGTCTTTGTTGTTAAATCCTTCTAGATCTCTTCTCCCCCCCCCCCCCCAAAAGTTTGAAGCCAATTTTCAATTAAGGTTTTCATTCCCATGGTTTTTTACCATTTTAACCCAGTCTCATAACTTTGACCTAACCAATCAGCTTCCTTTTGCTTGCTTAGGAGGGTCTCTTTTCACTTGCTTAGAAGACAGACTGCATGCCTGCAGCAAGCCTCCCTCCCCTTCCCAATAGTCCTGAATTGGAATTGCCTTTCCCTGGAGGAGAGCAAGTTTCTTACAGCAGCCTTATAACACCTGTGTTCTTTGTTTCAAGTCCCAGTTGCATTGTGTTCATGTGCACTGCCTCCCTGGGTTCGGGTAGGGAACAATTTGTGGTCCGAGGTCATCACGCATTCATATTTCTGTATGTGCAACATGTGAACTCCGAGATTATGAACTCCTTCTATATGTAAGCCTTTAGTATGAGTCAAAAATACCATGAAGAAAATCTTACTTACATTAAGGAGACAGGGAGGGGCACTTGAGTGTCTCTGAATAGGACTGGAGAAACAAGGTGGGTGAGGTATTCTGAATAGGACTGTCATTAAAGACATATTGAATACATCATGCCTGTACAGTACAATGGGATGGCTAGCTTCTAGGTGAAAGCAGTTTTGTCTAGCTTGTCTAGCAGGAGATAGGGTTTGGAGAGGTGGAAGGGGAACAGGAAAATCAGGAGTTAGTACAGGCCTCTTAAACACCAAATCTGAGAAGTACAAGGACTATCCCTCACTCTCACAGATCTTGGGAGACAGGCCGGTCCTTGCCTACAGACAGCCCCCCAACCTGAAGCAAATACTCACCAGCAACCACACAAAAAACCACTAACCCAGGAACCTATCCTTGCAACAAAGCCCATTGCCAACTGTGTCCACATATCTATTCAGAGGACACCATCATAGGGCCTAATCCCATCAGCCACACTATCAGAGTTCACCTGCACATCTACCAATGTGATATATGCCATCATGTGCCAGAGAACTCTGTATGTTCCATTCTATGCATCTGATGAAGTGGACTGTAGCCCACGAAAGCTTATGCTCAAATAAATGTGTTAGTCTCTAAGGTGTCACAAATACTCTTGTTCTCGTTATAGTGTGTATGGCAACATCCATTTTTTCATGTTCTCTGTGTGTGTGTAATATATATAATCTTCCTACTGTATTTTCCACTGCATGCATCTGATGAAGTAGGTTTTAGCCCACAAAACCTTCTGCTCAAATAAATTCGTTAGTCTGTAAGGTGTCACAAGTACTCCTCGTTCTTTATACTGTTGTATGTTGACATTAGCAATTATCCTAGACATTTTGTTTTTAAAATCCTGGAAATGAAGGAGTTTCGCCAATTTAAGACACAAAACTAGGCTAGCTTGAATACGTTGCTCAAACTGAATTTGCTAGCAGAGGAAGAACCCTGTTGGAGGAATAAGGGCTTGTGTACACTGCAAAGTTGTAGACAAAACTTTTGTCTTTCATGGGTCTTAAAAAAGCCCCCCCCCCCCCATGAAAGACAAAAGTTTTGCCTATGCAAGTGGCAGTGTGAACGCGGCTTTTTTGGAGGGAGCGCTCTCCTGCCGACAAAGCTAATGCCGTTCGCGGGGCTTGAGGTATTTGTCGGCCGACAAAGTACCGAAAAAGAGCATTTACTCACACCTACTTTTAGCTACAAGGCTGTGTTGACACAGCCTGGTCACTAAAAGCTGTGTGGTGTAGACGAGCCCTATAAAATGACTTTCTTTCTCAAATTAGAAGATTATGTCAAAGGGCTCGTCTACACCACGCAGCTTTTAGCGTTCACACTGCCACTTGCGTCGGTAAAACTTCTGTCTTTTGCTGGGGGGGGGCTTTTTAAATTACTCGTGAAAGACCAAAGTTTTTTCGACAACTTCACAGTGTAGAGAAGCCCAAAGTAAAAGTCAGAATAAAAAAAAACCTGAGCACAGCAAGATAGCAGTCTACAATCCACCCACATTGATTGAATTAATCCTTTTCAATCTGGTTCACTGTGGTTTGGCTAAACTATTGTTTTCCTTAATTTACCATTTCCAGTACAAATGTTAAAGGAATACTCTACATAAAGAATCCCAAACAGAGTCTGAGAACATTAAATTAAGTACTGTACTCCAAGAACTTTTACATTGACTTCAATTATAGGAGACTGGGTAACTTTTGATTGTGTGCTCAGTAAGGGCAAGAATGAGAATTTCAGAACTGGCAAATGCTAAATATTCTCAGCTGTTAATTACCAGCAAAGATGAAGGTATGCAAACTACTACTGTTAAAAACAATCTGATGCTTAATCTGATGCAAATGATTTTTGGGGGTGGGTGGGTGGGGCGCATGATTGGTTTGAAAGTGCCACTCATTATCACAAATGAAATATGTGCTAGGAATTTGTGAATGTTTCAGGTCACTTCTGTCAAATTGATAACATATTCTGGATGCTCTTACTTTTTGATGACTTTGACTTGTTTTCATCTCCGATTTTAATTTGATGTAGATTTTTAAATCAGGTTTTTACTTGTGGGTTGATCATGAGGTGCTTTACTCACTGCTGGAGCGCCTCCTTCTGGCTGCATCTGGGGATTAGCTCTGCCAGGCTGACACCCCTTCCTGCAGTTGCACTCCCTCACTCTCTGTTTTGCTGTCCTGGGACTCAGTTGCTTCTGCTTCATCGCGTAGCCCTCCAGCCAGGCCACTGTGGTTTTTTCCCCTTCTGGGGAAACCATGCACATCAAAGTCTCGTAGGACCTACTGTCCCTGGCAGATTTCTTTTTCACTGCCCCTTAATGGTACCACTTCCCCAGTGGCTGGTAGGGGAGCCCTGGCCTGCCCTCTACACAGGGGTCCAGCCAAGGGACCCTACAACAAGCAGTCAGGGTCTGCTCTGTCCCTATCCCTTACTGCTGTATCCCTGGACTACTACTTTGCCATCTCTCACCCTGACCCCACTTCTCTCTCTGTAGCCCCCTTCTATTTTCGGCTACTGGGCTTAATACAGGCCCCTCCTGCTCATATAGAGCTTAGCCTCATCTCTGATTAGTCGCTCCCTGACTCCTTCAGGTGTAGTCTAGGCAGTTAATTGGCCCACCTATCCACCTTAACCCTTTGGGGCCCTATCACAGGGTCATTTTGTGTAGGATAGTGTTGCAGATGAGCAAAGCAAAGGGCTGTGTTTTCCTGTCCTGTATAAATGTTTTTGTAAAAAAAAAAAACAAAAAACCAAAAACCATGTTGTGCATCGATATTTCTCTAAGGGAAACAATACTTAAGTTTGTAAATAGTAATTATAAAGATCTGAAAATATTTGAAGGGTAAAAACACAAGAGGGAAAAATTCAAAGGAATACAACCAAAAGTTATGGTATGCTAATGAGAGGAAAGTCATGCTGTCAAGGAAATTGGCTACCAAAGGGAAAGTGCTCGTCCCATCACTTCAGGCACTCACTCCAGTATTAGACTGGCAAAGTACGAGTGTGTGTAAAACAGAGAAATCCTGTTTTGGTAGAAAGATTAGGTGACCAAAGATGTCACTTATATCTCAAATATTAGATTTTTACTTTTGTATGAAAACATGACACTATAAAATAACTCTAACTGACTTTTTATGAAAATCTGGATCTATTCATGAATAATAAAACACTAGTTCTAAGTATCACGTTGGCACCTGACGGTACGCTAATACAGTAGTGTGTATGTGAAGCATGTTCGTCTGATCTTCAAGAGAAGGAGGCTGATTAGAGCTGTAACTCAGTTGCCCAAAGCTTAATGTTAAAGTGCCACTAGGTCACATTCTAAGGAAACGTTCAATTTGGAGGGAGCTGATGGGAATTAAAAATTTGGTTGGTACACTGGGATTTCATAGCTTTCTTGCTTTATTTCCACATGTCAATATCAACCATGTCCAACTATATTATGAAATAAATGTGATAATTCTAAAAAGCCCCGTGATCCTCAGACATCTACAGAAGGGTGAAATATTAGTAATATCAGTGAAGCAGTCTTAAACTTAATCTGTTATTTTGAGCATGGACAGCAGCAATGTGTGGTGAGTGGGGTCTTTTTACCTTACATGGGACTGGTGGTACGTGCATGTAGGTGGGACTTACTGAAGGTAATTTTGGAGAATTTTAGAACAAGAATTGCATTGGCTGTAGAGTGACATTTAAGCAATGGGAGGTGGAGTTGACAATTTAGTCTTTCCTTCCACCCTTTGGAGTCTAAATCCTTCCTCTTACAACCAGAGGCCTTGTGTACACTTAAAACATATGCTGGCATACTTACATGTGTAAGGGGTGTGATCATTTTATTTTTACTGACATATTTATGCTAGTTTCAGAGTAGCAGCCGTGTTAGTCTGTATTCGCAAAAAGTGTTGTACCAATAAAATAAAAACCAGCAGGATCTTATTAAAGGGAAAAGGGCAAAATACCACATTTATTGTGAATACAGAAAGAATCATAGTAAGCAGTTAGTTATAGCTATAACATTCCATTCAATCTCATATTTATTCACACATTCATTCATACAAACACACACCCACACACATACACACCCACACACACAGGTTCTGCAAGGTTGTTATCATAGTTACCAGCCTTAGAGTTGCTCATGCCAAGCCACTGGCCAGGTGGCCTGGACATGAGGAGGGAGCAGGGCCTTGTCAGATGCTCATCTGATGCTCCTGGAAGTTGGTTTGCAGAATCAGACCCCAAAGTTCTCACTTTTTAGAGTCTATTTTTATAGGAATTTCTTCCTATGCCAGTCTATGGGAATTGCTTCATCATGCTGTTGCTGAATCAATCAGCAGATAGCACATTCCTGACGGCTCCAAGATGTTATCTTGTTCTTTGGCTCTCCCATTCTTGAGGCTGTTGGGTGGATTCCAGTCTGCCCTCCGGGGGGTCCTCTGGTTATTTCCACTTGACGCCTTCTTCAGCCGATGGACACTGGATTCTGAGGCTGGCACCTCCCTGATCATTCAGTTATTATCCACACCAAGCATCCATCCACATACATCCTCTATCTCTATTTTAATCACAATTGTTAATACAACAAAAGGGCGGGGAGTCTCTGGGTGTTGTTTCTGTTGTTAGAGTATTGCTTTGAGTCTCTCTCTGTGAATTGCTTTGAGAACAGACTCTGTCTTAGAATGTACTAACACAATTAGCAGCTTGCAAGTTTCACACATAGAGGGAGAGAAAGTACCAAAAACCAAGAGACCTCTTAATTAGTAATACCCTGGAATTGAAACTATGGGGAATCAAACTCATTTGTGATTTTAATACAGAACTTCTTTAATATGATCCAACAAAAGAAAAGGAGTACTTGTGGCACCTTAGAGACTAACCAATTTATTTGAGCATAAGCTTTCGTGAGCTATAGCTCACTTCATCGGATGCAGTGAGCTGTAGCTCACGAAAGCTTATGCTCAAATAAATTGGTTAGTCTCTTAGGTGCCACAAGTACTCCTTTTCTATTTATGCTAGTATAAGCCCTAGTATAGACACACTTTTATCAGTTTAAGTACTTTTGACTATATACCTTACATGTCTCGGAATCAATGTGAACTATGTCAGCAGAAACATCAGTATAATAGGGCAACTGGCATCTACACTAGGGAGTTTTGCCATTATATCTGTGCCAGCAAAATTTTCCTCGTACAGATAAGGCCTAAATATACAGATAAGTCCTAAATATAGTATAAACAAGAGCCTGGAAACTCCCTGCAAAATGATATCCACTTGTGCCTATAAAAATGAAGTTGTAAAGGGTTCTTTGTCAATTCTCCCCCCAAATGTTATAGTTCAATATTGGTATAGAACTAACATGTCAGCAATGTGTGTTTGGGGCTTAAATTAGCCCTGTTTTTGAGAAATTCTGGCTGCAATTACCTCAAAACGGGTACATCTGGAAATTCCTTTTACTGAAAGCTAACCTAAGAGAGTGAGAATAGGCTTTCAAGTGTGCAGTGTTGATTGCGGATTGCCCTGCTCAAATTCTGTGTTAAACTCACTTGATGTCTTGATATCATAACATTCAAAAACCATTTGGAGAACACTTCAGTCTCTCTGGTCACTCAATAGCGGACCTCAAAGTGGCAATTCTTCAACAAAAAAACTTAAAAAAAAAGACTCCAACGTGAAGCTGCAGAACTGGAATTAATTTGTAAACTAGATACCATCAGATTAGGCCTGAATAAAGACTGGGAGTGGTTGGGGCATTACAAAACCTAAACTTAATTTCCCCAATACTAATTTCTCCCTACTGTTACTCACACCTTCTTGTCAACTGTCTGTAATGAGTCACTCTCTTACCACTTCAAAAGTTATTCTTCCTCCTTTGGTATCCTGCTGTTAATTGATTTATCTCGTTAGACTGACCTAACACTTGGTAAAGCAACCCACATCCTTTCATGTATTTATATCTGCTCCTGTATCTTTTACTTCATACATCTGATGAAGTGGGTTCTACCCCACGAAAGCTTAATACCCAAATGAATTTTAGTCTCTAAGGTGCCACGAGGACTCTTTTCCCCCTCCCCCCCCACTTGATGTCATTAGGCAAATAGACCATACTTAAAAGTACTGAAGTGTCACATTGCTAAAAATCTTGGTTCTCCTGGTCCTCTTGCTGTGGAAGTTGTTGGAATGAAGAATATTGGCAGGGTAGAGTATCTGCTTAGAAATCCTGCCAGATCATTTAATAGTGTATAATCCCTTTACAAATCCTGGACAGAAGTTCTTAGGCGAGGGCTACATTACAAAGTTTTGTCAGCAGAGCACAAGTCTCTCTAGAAACACGACAGTACAGGAGTGTGTGAAATTCATTACCATCTGGGATTTTTGGACCCATAGGTCAACCAGGGTGTGCAGCTTTTGGGTTTGCTGCCTGAGAAGACCTATCTTGTTCTGGTGCTCTCCCTCTTTTTCCTGCTGGGATTTCTAGGCCTTCTTCCTGCCTGCTCTTTCTCCATGCTGTGTGCTATGTTGGACGTCCAGACCATTTGTTTACGGTCCAGAGTAGCTTACAGGATCTTGCTGAACATGTCCTCCCTAATCCTCTCCTTTATCCTCATTAGGGTCAGGAGTTCTGTGGGTGTGGAGGGGGCACCCTTCAAGGCTGTCAAGCCAGAAGTTGCAGATTAAAAGCCAGAGATTGGATTTGCACTTACAACTGAAAAAGAGAGCTACATTTCAGATCTCCCTTTCCTTGTTCCCATAAACACTTCTAAATAAGAAATGCTTATTGACACTTCAGCATTAAAGATCCTCTGCACAACGCTGCTGTCCAGCCCCAACCATAATGAGCATGATCCTTCAAGAGCGAGGCAGGGTGGTGAGGGTGAAGAAGGCATTTGGATTTCATGGAACAATAAAATTTTGCTCCCTGTTTCGATGGGCAGAAGCATAGGGGGAATGGCACTGTTTTTGACAGGTAGTGGTGGTTTTAGCTGTATCTCATTTCTGAGGGTAACAAAGGCACGGAATACAGCTGCTGCTTATGTACCAAAAGTGCTTGGGCCCGTTTGTGTTGCCTGTTTACTGCAATGGTATCCAAACTCATCAAGGAGTAGTAGCATGAGAAAGTGTCCTGCTATGTGCAGAAGAAGAGATAAGACAGCCATCCCTAGAAACCTTTGAGAGAGGATTGCCGATATCTCTATGGAAAGTTTATCAAGCCCTTTCAGGAGGATACAAGGGACGTCCCTGTGTACATAAATTGCTGCTTATGGGCAACCCCTAACCCCAACAGGGCAATGAAAAGCAGATGCCTACTCTGTCTCTATTTGTTGTACCTCTACCTCTTCTATGACTAAAACAGTGAAAAGTAGATAGGTGTGCCTTGTTAGCTTCAGGTTGGGATGGGCACCATCCTTAAATTTAAACCTTGTAGGATAAAATGCAAGCACACTTACCAGAGGTCCCATTGGGCTCATCCGTGCCAGGTTGGCAGGTCTGGCTAGACAGTGCTGGAGTCTTGAACAGGTCCTAGCTCCCGTCCCCTGTTTTCCTCGCTGTTCACTACAGGAGTCTCTCTGTTTGGGCTCTTCAGAGGTATCCGCAGAGTCTGCAGGGTGCTGGTGGGGTCTCTGCCAAAATTTGGACACCTCTTGTGAAAGCAGCAGGTCTGTGGCTCGGTACCAGGTTGATTGATTGTAGGCCTCCTGGCCCTGTGGTATCCCTAGTGAAGTTATTTTGTTTTCATGTGGCACTGCTGCTGATGTCTGTCATACCTCTTTGCTTGCATCCCCTGTGCAATCTGTAGATGTCCAGGAGATCTGTACTTCTGGTCTGCTCTGGGCAGGCGTGCGTTAGTGCATGAGGTTGGTTGGGCAATTGCACAGAACAAGAGAGAACTGCTAAGTGTGCTCGCCAGGCTGGGCAATCCATAAAAGGTATTTCAAAATAAGTGGGGCGTTTTAAAGGGAGTAGCTTACAGTCTCTGTGACTCCTGGGCAGCGGACCTCACAGTTGTGACTAGAGGAGTTGCTATTACAGGGAATGGGCTGCTGAGGGACAGCTGCTGGTAGACTACTAGGGTCAGCAGAGACCCTTGTACTATGTCAACGTCAGTAGGTTGATTGTGGCTTTACCAGGCCTCAGTGCATGGTAAGCCAGGGCATGAAAGTTGCTGTATGGCTCCTGCTAACATGTACAAAAAGTTCTGTAGTGCACTTGGACATACTGTTCGTTCAAACACTGTACACACAGCAGTAGATCAAAGTATACTGTGGAACTTTCAGTGCACAGTAGCTGGGTCCATGCAACCAGTTAGTGTTCAGCAAGCTAGTGCACTGTAGATATACCTCAGCTTGTCACGCACAAACTCTCTGTTTAGGCAGGCCTTAATTAATGTAATCTATCAACTGACATGCAATAAATGTGTGTATAAAGCACAAGATATCGTGGGGGGGAAAAACTAGGAAATCAAAACGAAGAATCTGGAAGATAAGACATAGTTGTGTCATAACGTGAAGCAGTTGAAGAGAAAGTGCAAGTGGCACAAAAAAATATAAGGATATTGAAGAGGAATGAACTGAAATCTGTCAAGAGCATAAATAGACAAGTTACTTTTTGGAGGAACTTCTGTGCATTGACGCAACAAAGGACAGATACAGCCATCCTGCTTTCCTTTCTCTGTCATAAATGAAAATCTGAAAACAAAAAGTTAGTGATAAAATAATTATAAGAAATCACAGAAAATGAAGTGCTGGTAAAATATCTGGCCATCACACCAATCCTATTGAAAGCATTTGAAAAGTAGGTCAGTGTTGGCAAAGATACGCTGATAACGAACATGCTGTGCATACAAGGGGAAATTAACACTAAAATAGTATCAAACTTCTCTTCAGTTAACAATATGAGATGGGGCTTGTGTACTTCTGTAACAAGATGTGATTACAGAAGCGTAGCCCAAAGGCCATTCTGAGCATAGGATGTCGCAATAATACAGTTCATGCATCATATCTCAAATATGGAGCGATGTATGTGTGGTGCTACGCTGATGAAAATGTACAAATATAGATCACTAAGTGTTTCTTCATCTTGTCATACACAACCATGGTGGTGGTTAGACTAGGAAAAGATCGTGAATGTAAGTGTGTTCACTAAAATTTATTAGCAAACACATTAAACAGAAGTGTACATAGGATTAATACATGTACAACTCTTATAGCTGGGTATGGTCTACCTTCAGATTCCCCAGTAAGGTTGACCATGACCAGCTGATGTCTCAGAATGCCTAACATTTCATTTCTAGTAACTCATCACACTTAACTTGTCAAGATGGCAGAGTATTACAGTATTGGCCAGTCTCTGTTCGGAAAGGACTGAGAAACTTGTTCCTAATGTTAATCAACAAAAAGGCCTGTTCATTTCTGTCATGAGGGAGATGGGCAGGGGAATATGTAGGGGGGAGGAAGTTTGTAAATGGTCTGAGGCCAGCTCTACAGTACAAGTATTTTGCTGATATAGCTGTATTGCCTGAGCCCCATAAGTGTTGCCGCAGCATGTATAGTAACACCACCACCCTGAACAATATTAGCTATACTGACAAAACTTTATTGTAGAACTGGCCTAAGGCCTTCTGTCTCAGATTTGTAAAGGTATTTAGGTGTTGCTGAACTCAGGATGGCAACATGCAAGTCCCTTTATCAAAAGCGATTCAGGCACTTAGGAAGCTAAATCCAGTGAGATTTAGGCTCCTAAATT
Organism: Lepidochelys olivacea; assembly: GCF_965140295.1. NCBI lineage: Eukaryota > Metazoa > Chordata > Testudines > Cheloniidae > Lepidochelys > Lepidochelys olivacea. The sequence goes on along the minus strand of NC_140412.1, from coordinate 138,742,383 downwards.
CCTGAATCCTTTTTGAGAAGGAGACTCTCCATATCTGACCTCTGTCCTCATCCTCAAAGGAAACCTGTACAACACCTTCAGGAGACGAGCCTGGGAACTGACATTCGTAACTTGGCCAGACACGAAAAGTCATGAACTTAATAGAGACGCTGGTTTTATGGCTTATTACAACAATTTGTAACACATCCTACTGCCTGCTAACCCTCAATTGCTCACTTAATTTTAAGTGGTCTCTTACAACATGTGTGAATCCCTTATGCTTAATCATGTGTCCCAACTTGTATTTAGCTCAAACACTCTGGTTACCTTGCCCAGACCTCAAGAACTCTGTGAAGGTCGAAAGCTTGTCCCTTCCATCAACAAAAGTTACTCCAATAAAAGATATTACCTCACCTACCTTGTCTTTCTCCTAAATCAGTTAGGTGTTGCAATGTCGAGCAAAACTATGACTTAAATACCTTTTAAAAACCTCAGCCTCTGTTTCAATGAACAAATTGCCTTAAATTTGTCTTGGAGTATTCTTGGAGCATACCAAGCATTTACTAAACTGCTTTTCAAGCTAGCGTTCAAAAGGAATGACAGAGGGAGGCAGTAACTATAGAACTCAAATGCTACTTCAGAGCTGTTCCCTTGTAGATCATAACTAGAATAAAGAAGAAAATACTAACTCTCTTTTGGTAAAACCACTGCAGTCCTTCTCAGTTGGTCAGAAATGTCATACTTCCCTCATGTTAGTATTGGCTAGGAAGTCACCAGCACTGACTAGGTAGAACAAAAAGGGATTTATGTTTTTTATTGAGTAACCTTAAAACTCTGACACACTTATATAGTACAAAAATTTTAAAAAACCCAATCTTTCATTTTAATAAAAAAGTCATCATGTACACTTGAAATCTTCCTCCTACTGCAGCAGACAATAAATATAAATCAAATGCCTTACCCTATAGTTGGCTCATTTCTAATTTACCACTTATGGATGCTAACCACCATGGCAAACCATATATATATTGGTATCATAAGTTAGTGTTACCCAACTGTCTTCCCAAGGATGAAAAATCTAATTTTGTAAAACTCCCTAGCTACCTGCCTAGCTTCTTCGTGGTCCAGAGGTGGCCATAAACTATTAAATGATAGTGGATAATTAGAACAAAATATCTTTTCAAAAATCTCTAAGGAAAGACTCAGGAGCACTCTGCAAAGCCTCAAATTAGAGACAAAGGCCCAGGAGAAAAATAGTTTGCTTCTGTTCCCTGCAAGTTTTTCTGTGGGGGCTCTTCTAGAGCTTGACAGAAATAAGGCCTTGAAAGTCCTACTTTGTATATTTTCCTCAGATTCTGATAGTATGGTGGGCATGTTAAGACTGAATACTAATTTAATAGGTACCATTAGTCTATTGACCCTTATTTGACCAAAAATGAATAATAAAATGCCCAGAGGAAATTGCATATATATATATGTATATAAATTTGTGTTTGGCATACAGAACAGGGAAACAAGCATCATAGGCCTGACAACATGGTGGTTTTTTCAGATTTGTTAGAGCAATTTGCCATGCTCTTGAGTGCCTCAGCAAAAGAAGAGGGGTAGAATTTTAATTAATGTTTAGCTGTTTTTTCCCCAGTATTCTGTGTGGTAGAAATTAACAAAGTGCTTGTAGTCTGCCTCAGTGTGGGGTTGCTCAGTTTTACTGCTGTGTCTGCATGTGGGTGGAAGCAGATTTAGTTTCCTGTTCAGTTAATGTTGCACTGAACTTCAGCTCAGTAGCAGCATTTAGAAATAAACTCGGATGGGCTCCCATTGGCACACTGTGAGATACTGAAGCCAACCTTGTGGGTTATGTGATTCTGTTCATTATTGTTGGATGAGTTTCTTTGGAATCTGATATTTACTGCAAGTCTAAGTGAATGAAAATAACTCACTTAAGCATCTTCAGAAAAGAAGACAAAGCATTGACTTCCTTTCTCATCCAAACAAGCCAAGCTACCACCAGATTGTTGTCCGTTGGCTTTTATGTTTTGTATATGATTGTCATTTCTCTGGCTGCCATTTTTGCTTAAGTAGTATCTAGTTTAAGATCCACTAACTATTACTTTTCCTTTCTAGTTTTCTAGCCCGCAAACCTAAGAACATATCATGGACCAATGTAAGTTAATTTTTGGAATACTAAGAAGATAGAGTTGCTGAGAAAAGCAAACAAGTTTGTTTAATGGTAATGAGATTTAGGTTACTGAGCAGCACTCAAACTCAAGTCACACTGTGTAACAAGAATTCTGCACTAGAGGTTTTGGGAATAGCCCTTTCTACATGCATGATAACTTGCCAGAAACCAAATTGGCTATTACAAAAGTTGGAATTAGAACTCAAGTGGAATCCAATTCAAATCACTGGCATAGTCCAAGACCGTCTGTGTACATATTGCACTCTTACTTTAGATATGGCAAAAAAAAGTAGAGCCTTCAAACCATTGTGTTTAGATGTGGGTGGTCAGCCTATCTGCTCTGTAAATTTTCATAGAATTGTAGAAGTGTGTAAGACTGGAAGGGACCTCAGTAGGTCATCTAGTCCAGTGCCCTGCACTGAAGGCAGGACTACCTAATAACTAAACCATTACTGACAGGTATTTGTCTAACCTGTTCTTTAAAACCTCCAATGATAGAGAGTCCACAGTCTCTCTAGGCAATTTGTTCCAGTGCTTAACCACCCTGACAGGAAGTTTTTCCTAATGTCCAACCTAAACGGCCCTTGCTGCAATTTAAGTCGATTGCTTCTTGTCCTATCCTCGGAGGTTAAGCAGAATAATTTTTTCACCCTCCTCCTTGTAATAAATAACCTTTTATGGATTTGAAAACTGTTATGTCCCCACTCACTTTAGTCTGGAGAAGACAAGACTAACCCAATTTTTTTCAATCTTTCCTCATAGGTCATGTTTTCTAGACCTTTGATCACTTTTATTGCTCTCCTTTGGACTTTCTCCAATTTGTCCACAAATTATTTTGTCCAAATGTTTTGCTTAATTGTGTGTTAAATGAGTCACAAAAGGTGCTGCTTGCTAGTACTATTGCTAATAAAACTTATGTAAGATGGTTATTCATGGTAATGTTCATAAGACCAGGCTGTCAGTTGGTGGTGGCACAAACTAGTGTTTCTCAAACTGGTGGTCCTTTCAATGCTTTGTGATGGTTTAGAGCTGAAAGGTCAAATGGTGCAAATTTGTTTGCAGCTGTTGAATTGCATTAAACAATAAAGATTTAGCAGCACTTCCAGCTGTCAGTTTCATAGAAGCAACTGCCTTGCTTGCCACAGAAATATTATTGTAAGAGTTGGAGGGTAACTGGTTTAGGCATCTTTGGTTTTAAGATGTAGTCGATGTAAGGGGGGAAAAGTGTGGAAAGGAAGGGTTTTGGAAATAACCGAAGTCTTGTCTTAGGAGAAGAGAGATGAGGGTGCAAGATCATGACTAGATAAACCATACAAATGATTGGCTTTCAGAGGAATTGTGTCTGTGACAAACAAATACAGCCTTGTAAAATTATTTAAGTAATGAGAACTCACTACACTACCTTATTGAACATTAAATGTATCAGAGAAGCAGTCTGTCTGTGCACATTAAAGTGTGTGGATTAGTTCATTTGCTATGGTGCACATTTCAATGACTGGTAGCTGAGTATTGGGATAGTTACTCAAGAACTGGAAAAGAGTTACGCTTGTCTAGTGACTTGTGAAGTTAATTTGAAGTACCTAACAGCTAAGTATTTCATGTAGCTGGCTGAGTCAGTTGTTGGCAGTAAGGGGACTATAATTTGATAAATTTTGCAATGACTACCAACTTTAGTGGCAAGTGCTGTGTATTAGTACAATATATGCAAAGAATAATTACTTAAGTATCTGAAAAGGAATTGGAAAGCCGTTTTAATTCAAAGCATTATGAAGCTCTTGTATGAAAGTGAGGTATTAACACAGAAGTCAAACATACCCTTCTCAAGTTGAGGCAACACACTGGCCTATGTAATTGAAGCAAAATAAAGTCACATGTAGAATTTATAGATAGAATGGATTTGTATACAAAAAACAACAGGCTGGTAGGTGTCTCTGTATTTCCAAAGAAACAAATAATTTTGATGAGCACAGCAGAAATTGGAAGAAGTCCAAGTGGGTTTCTGTGACTTCTTTGAAAGTGGTAAAGAATAGTGTTAAACTGCTCATGTGTGTTTTTGTGGGATGAGTAGTATTAAATATTGCTAATGTATGGAAAGATGGGGCATGTTTATCTTTCCGTAATGGGTGCAAATGGCTTTCCTGCTTTTTTCTTTCTTGAAACACTTTCACATTGTTACTGCCAAGCATGAAGTAGAACTAAATGGAATGTTGCAACAGTACATAATCATAAAAGGGCTAATCTCTTCAGTTCTAAGTTAACGAACAAAACACATATGCCTTTCTGTTGCCTTTGGCCTATTTGTTGGTGATAGAGCTCATGTGGGTTGTTTACAAGGGCACTAAAGAGGGTGGCCCAAAGGACAAACAGCATGGCAACATATGATATCTGAAAACAAAATGTACTTCTGAAGGCCAAACAAATGGCTGTGAAAAGATAAAAGATAAGCTTCTTGATTTAAGGGCACGTAGATTCTGAAAATTGAGTGTTGACTTTGAAATGTTGGGAAAGCTTATGAATTTAGGGTAATGTGTTTAAATACAAGTAGTGATCTTTTCAGTTCATTGGCTTGAGACTCTGAACTTAAATCTTGAAGGTGCATTTTGTCTGCTCTGTCAACATTTTTTTTTCTTTGAATCTGTCAGTATGACTTTTTGGTGAGCGGTCAGCATTGCATTCTGGGAATGATGCAGGAGTGAGTTGTCCTGAGCAAATGGTGACTGCGGTATAGCTACAGGAAGCCCCATCCCTTCCCCTGACTGAATCGTAAGGTGGTAGCATGAAGTGAAAATAGTTTTGTAGTGTTACTATACCACTTAATGGAAGATTTCTTGATGGTGGGAAGGCAGAAGGGGCAGCAGGAGTGGCAAGAACTAGGGAAGGAGAGCATCTGGATACGAGGTGGTAGTAGTAGTAGTAAAAAAAGTACTTTTTAAGAGCAAAGGTCTCACCCTCTGCACAAACAGCAATACAACCTTTTTTTTTTTTTTTTTTTAAAAGCAAGCACAGACTTGTCCTGAAAGTTCTTAAGCTTTGTTTAAAAGAGTATAGCATCTTGGGTAGGCAGGCTTTTCTGAAGCTGAACCAGCAACATCAGTGCTAACTTATTGTTATTGACATAACATATAATATAGACAAAAAGCTTTTGGAGGGATTTAGCCATGGTAAACCTTCATTTTCAAGTATGCAGACACTCCAAACTTAAAACAGGGTGTTAATAAAAGTTTAGCTTCCTTGTGTATAATGGACATGGGATGATATAAGATCCCCCCAGTCCCTTTGGACCATTAAAATCACAGATATGAAGATTGCTTTAGTGAGTCCAGGGCCCTTGAAATAGAATATTGACAGTAGTGTAGAATGAAGTGTGTAGTCCACAGAAAAAAGTACTGTAGAGACACCAGAACTGTGATATTCTCTCTCTCTCTCTCTCTCCGACTTATTGGTGTACTTTTGTCCTGTATCAGAGTTCACCTGTACGACCTAAAAGCTAGTTTAGTGTTTCTGCCCCCTTTGGTCATATGGTAATTGAGGCTTACAGTGGGGGTGGGGAGCCACTTACAGCAGTGGTTAAAACAGCAAAGCATAGTACATTAATAGTAAGGTTTCAAAAAAGATTGAGTGACAGAACCAGCCTTCTAATTGTACTCCTTCACATCACATGATTGTCTGTGCTTCTTTCCAAGTATCAGTGGCTTGTAATATCTGATACAACATCATTCACTTATGTAGGCAGTTCTCAAGCTGGGGGTCGGGACCCCAAAGTGGGTCGCGACACCCTTTTGAATGAGGTCGCCAGGGCTGGCTTAGACTTGCTGGGGCCTGGGGCTGAAGCCCAAGCCCCTCCGCCCAGGGCCAAAGCCTGAGAGAGCTTCAGCCCTGGGTGGTGGGGCTCAGGTTACAGGCCCTGTGCCTGGGGTGAAGCCCTTGAGTTTTAACTTTGGCACCCTTGCCTGGAGCGGTGGGGCTCAGGCACCCCCCCCCTTCCCCCCCCCCCCCCCCCCGGTGAGTCCACGGGTGAGTTCAGGCTTCAGTCCCCCCTGTGGAGGCCATGAAATAATTTTTGTTGTCAGAAGGGGGTCATGGGGCAATGAAGTTTAAGAACCCATGCTGTGTGTTGATATTAAGCTTTTCTTTTGTTTGGGTTCAGTGAGGATAGTATATTTTAATGAATAAAGTACTTGTATTCACTTGGGTTGCAAATACCATGGGAGCAAGTTTCCTAGATGCTGGGCCTTACTCTTTGTACAGGGAGTAAACATTTGGTGGCATAGTTTATTCACCGAGTGGAATAATAAAGGCATATGTTAGTCTCTAAGGTGCCACAAGTACTCCTTTTCTTTTTAAAGGCATATGTATAAACACAAGACCAAACATTACTAGACATAAGGCTGTTTTTCTTTTTTGCTGACCTACACAATGTCAGATAATTTATGCTAGTAGAAGGGAACAATAAATACCAAATTATTTGACTTCTTAGTTGATTGGAATTTAGGGCTGTCAAATCTTAAAAGGTATTTCTCACATCCTTGTTCTAGACACAAGCAATTCAAATGAAAGCCCATGACAAATTAGCCCCAGGGCTACTTTCTTTGCTATTGGAGGGTAATTACACATTTTGTATGGAGTATGTCTGACTTCAGTGGTGTTGGAGGTTATATTTGAAGCCTCACTGATGTTGCCAAAGTGACAGATGATCCCTACAAAGATTTTTATTTAAACAAACAACCCCCCCCCCCCCAAACATTGGGTCTTATCACTTGAAGCATCAGGTTTCCTCAAATCCACAAATATCTGACTTGGCACTATGTCCTTCTATGATACAACTCTCAATTTTTGGTGTTAGGGGAAACTAACTCTAGAAGGTCAGTCAGCACATGACATGGGGGTTTTAGGTCTGATCTAATTCATGAATGTGTTCTGAATGCGAGGCTTTTAGGCACTGTTTGAATACAACTAAGTATTAAAAACCACGTTAGTTTACAAAATGACTTCATAACTAAAGGGTGGGGGAGGGGAAAGAAGTGATAAAATCTTAAGCACTGAAATGCATCAGTTTGAAAGTAAACATGTTTCTAAGTATGTAAATGTTCCTTCTCTTCCTGGGGAAGGTGGGGAGGTACATAGAAGTTAGTTATAAAACAAAACATCTCAAGTGCTGCATTTTGGTGTGATTCTGTGCCCTTTCCTCTGCATCTAGAATCATAGACGATCAGGGTTGGAAGGGACCTCAGGAGGTCATCTAGTCCAACCCCCTGCTCAAAGCAGGACAAGTGGTCTGCAATCTAGCGGAGTGGTCTGCAAACTTTTTACACACAAGATCACTTTTTGAATTTAAGATCAACCCAGGATCTGTCCCATCCCTTCCCTGGGGCCCCGCCCCTCCTTGTTCACGCCATTCCCCCCTCCCTCCATCACTTGCTGTCCCCCATCCTCACTCACTTTTAATGGGCTGGGGCAGGAGGTTGGGGTTTGGGAGGGGGTGCAGGCGCTGGGCTAGGGCTGAGGGGTACGGAATGTGGGAGAAGGCTCCGGACTGAGCCTGGGGCAGGGGGTTGGGATGCAGGAGTGAGGGGTGCAAGCTCTGGGAGGGAGTTTGGGTGCAGGGGTCATATTGTCTCACTGCATCTAATCTCATAGAATCCACTGGACATTTCATGAGTTTTACTTTTTATTAGTGTCATTTTGGTTTATAGATCTAAAATCCGTCAGGGATTGTCACAGATCAGTGTAACATTCTCAGCTGTGGGGTGTGCATTGGCTGAGCCTGGGGCAGAGGGTTGGGTGCAAGCTCTGGGAGGGAGTTTGGTGCAGGAGGGAGCTCGGGGCTGGAGCAAGGGGTTAGGGTACAGGAGGGGGTGCGAGGTGCAGCCTCCGGACAGGAGGCACTCATTACAGGCGGCTCCTGGTTGGTGGTGCAGTGGGGCTCAGACAGGCTGCCTGCTTGCCCTGGCCCCGCGCTGCTCCTAGAGGGACCTAGGGACTAAGGCTGGCTGCTGGCACGTCTCTGCGGCCCCTGGGGGAAGAGGGGGAGGGAAGCGGGTCTCTGTGCACTGCCTGCCCATGCCTACAAGCCAGCCACAGACTGTGGAGCTGCCTCATCCCCAGCCCCCAGGGGCACGCAGAGATGTGCCAGCAGCCAGCCGCTTCCGGGAGTGGTGTGTGGCTCAGGCAAGCAGGCAGCCTCCCTGAGCCCCGCTGCGCTGCCGGCCATGGAGATCACGATGGACTGGCAGAGACTCCAGGATCGACCAGTCGAACATCATCGATGGGTTGGTGACCACTGATTTAGAGCACTCCAATGAATTTTTTTTTAGTTTCTTGTAGAATGTTGAAGACCATTCTGGGAAAGATGTTGAGCAGGGGCTGATTTTGTTGTTTTATATGTAATATTTTTACTTGTTCATCATGCAGAGCTATAACTAACTTTACAATATAACTAAAGTGGTGTTAGAATGTTTGCTCCTGTGCTGGCATGTGACTTTTGAGTTAAAATTCAATACTCGATGTAAGATCTTGTGTGTTTGGGGTTCACTGTGCTAGTCACTAGGAGGAAGATTTGAGTGCGATTTCCTTGGTTTCTGAAGTAAGCTTTCACATGAACATGATTTGCAACCATGTGCTGAAAACATTCTGAATGGTAACGTGGTGCAAAGTCTAGAGAGAGCCTGGCAAACAAATGTAAACCTTTCTATCCTTCATTCCTGGCTTCAATGCACACCAAGAGTTCCATGGACTCCAAGCCTCCCTGCCAGTAGGTGGAGCTGGTGCACAGGGGTTTCTGAAGTGCCGGGGAGGAAAAGCCACTACTCTGTTCAGTCCTTTTCTTCAGCAGTGGAGCTTTTACTGCAGCTTCATAGATGGAGTGAATTGCACAACACTTGCTCCGTCAGGGAATAGTTCCTGGATTTGTATTGTGTTGGATCCAGCAGCTCTTCCCCAAGGTGCAACAGCATTCCTTGAGTGCTTAAAGAGCTGCTCTTCCTGGGGTGTGCAAGATGTGCATGCACTTGCACAAGTTGCTCAAATCATATCCTTACCCACTGCAGAAAAAACACACTGATTCAACGGAGCCCTTTCCAGGCCCAGAAGGGCAGGATTTACCTGTCAGAAGTAAATTGTGTCTTGTTAATTCAATATGGTGAAAGCTGAATTATCTTAGTCAAATGTGTGACTAATTTTCATTAGGCTTAATCCCTTTCTCTTGTAATGCTAAATGCTTGGAGTGCGAATGGCAAGTAGGATGCATCTGTGGACTGGTGACCTCCGTGGTCATCGGTTTTGTACAAATATGGCTGCTACGATGTGCAAATAAACCCGTTCTGGAGGCCTAATGTAGGTGTCCCTGAAAACCTTATGCTGCCCCTAATCATCCAACAAATTTTGAATTTGTGTCAGGCTGCATCAGAGATGTTGCATTGCCATAGTCACCAGATGTTTCAATACTTTAGACCTCAGTGTTACTGACCAAATGGGATTAAGATGTGGGTGTCACCCTTGTCTTTGCACAGCATGATATTTAGGCCACAGAGCCAGCACTGTTCCATCATTCTGAATTCATGTGTTGTTAACCAGTGCTGCTGTAACTAAATTCAGACTGTGTCTCTGTCCCAATGCTACTACCAACTAAGTACCAAAGAGTAAATCTGACTCTTAATGTAGCCTAGGGCCTTGTCATTCTTGGGTGCTAGAAAATTCAACTGTGTTCTGGTGATGAATAGTCTGACTAGGAAAGAATTGGATCAGTTCTATACAATATGTTGTTGGGCAGAACATCAGCTGGTGAACTGCCTACCAAAACAAGCCACTTTTTGTCATTTAAGTAGAATGAAGGGCCTGGAGAAAGCGGCACAAGAGGGAACCATTACTACATGGAGAGCAGCAGTAGCCTAAACTTGCCTGTTGCAGGAGCTTCCAGGACAAAAGCAGTAAGCGTGGGGGAGAATCCAGGATGCTGGCAGAACACTGAAGAAACTGGTAGCAGTCATGCTGTTCTATTTGCTATAATCATACACACAAATGAATCCTGTCAAGCAGTTGGCAGCCAGGCTCATAAAATCATGAGTGGGTGAGATTGAAGTAATGCACACACCACTACATTATAGTGAATCAAAACTAACTTTAGCAGGGTGTGTATCCTAACCTCAGAGGACTTGTACCTGAATATGGGGAAGCAAAGCTGAAGTGAGTAGCTACCTTGTGTGCACTTCTGGACTGCACGGCAAGGTTGCCTCTGTTGATATACTGTTAGTTCATTCTTTGCTTTCATTTGGTGGGGAGAAATCAGTTTTGAGACTAAAAATTGCCTTCCTGATCACAATATCCTAAACTGAGCTTCAAGCAAAACCTGTTGTATTACTGGATAGTACTCAACCCCTCTGTATTTCTGTTTCTGGTCTAGATGCTATGAACAGTTAGTTTAATAATGTAGCCTATGGCTTCAGGAAATTGGAACCAAAACAAATATGCCTACTCTACTCAGATGTGAAACTGAAGGTTTTATTTAACTCAGATTCCATTAATAGTTAATTATCAATACAGATATTGTTTGTTACTGGGATAGTTCACATATACTGAGTGTTGAGAGCTATGGATGTTGCCACACAAACTATGGCCCACCTTAATTATGCACATTGTAGGGAGAATGGTCACTTTGGATGAGCTATTACCAGCAGGAGAGTGAGTTTGTGTATATGGTTTTTGGGAGGGGGGTGAGAGAACCTGGATTTGTGCAGGAAATGGCCCAACTTTATTATCATGCACATTGTGTAAAGAGTTGTCACTTTGGATGGGCTATCACCAGCAGGAGAGTGAATTTGTGTGGGGGGGTGGAGGGTGAGAAAACCTGGATTTGTGCTGGAAATGGCCCACTTGATGATCACTTTAGATAAGCTATTACCAGCAGGACAGTGGGGTGGGAGGAGGTATTTTTTCATATTCTCTGTGTATAAATAAAGTCTGCTGCAGTTTCCACAGCATGCATCCGATGAAGTGAGCTGTAGCTCACGAAAGCTCATGCTCAAATAAATTGGTTAGTCTCTAAGGTGCCACAAGTACTCCTTTTCTTTTTGGTGAGCTCAGATATTTATAAAGGTGATTATTCATAGGCTTTATGTAATTGAGAAGGAACACCAAAGTTAGAATGACTGGTTTATCTGACGTAAATTGCTAGTTTGAGGGGAAGAGAATGCTATCTTTGTCTTTTAATTGTGTGAAAAGAAATAATATGTGACTTAATAGCATTAAAGTTTTCTGGCTATTGGAAAATGTATTACTTTGCAGGAACATGGCTGATCAGACTTCACAGTAAGAAAATGTCTGGTTTCTTGAGTAAAACCAGTGCAACAAGAAGCTTCTTGTGAGCCTTAAAATGAAAATTAAGCCTGTTTCTTCCATAATTGTTCCAGTACATCAGCTGATGCTTGGAGACTTTGCAAGAGTTAGCCTGAAAACTTACCTTGCTTTGGTCTGAAAGCTCCATAATGTTAAGTATCTGGGGGAAATTGTTAGGATATTCATTTGATGTTTATCTTCTGATAAACTATTAACTATACCCCTTGAATAATGCAAAATGTTTTTTGTGTAACTGACTCACAATCTGAAATGCCTCAAATTACTTTAGCAAAATGGAAAATCTAGACTAATTTACTGATATTCCCAGTTAATTTATTGTGCCTCTAAATACATTCTAATGTGTACAGCTTTTCAAACAGGATGCTTCTACAATGAGTAAGCTGTACAATGTATCAGGATAAAGGTGTAGTCCCAAGATAAATGACTATTGTCTCAAGAGGCAAACAGTCTGCATCCCTTCTTGGGGTTCTCAAGCAGTAAACACAGATAAGAACTTTCCTTGAAGCCATAAAGAAAACACATGCTGAGATGATTACTGGTGTAATGGTAAAACACATACCTATGGAGTGACAGTTCCAAAGACTTGGACCAGCACTTGCTATTACTCCAGTAACATGAAGAGGTTGCGAGAAAAGAGCATTGAGTACTATTACTACTCTGCTTGCTTTCCTGGAGGAAAGGAAAGAAGAATTTGTTGTTTAAAGCCGCTCTGACAACACGTATCATATCACTTCACCACCAAACCTGTCAAAAAAGGTATGCAGATTTTTCTAAACAGAACATAAGATATTTAATTTTTCTGACTCACAGACCATTCCTAGTAACATTCAGCTCAAGCTCCCTTTATAGTTCCATTGGGAAAGATTTCAGGGTAACAGCCGTGTTAGTCTGTATTCGCAAAAAGAAAAGGAGTACTTGTGGCACCTTAGAGACTAACCAATTTATTTGAGCATGAGCTTTCGTGAACGACAGCTCACTTCATCGGATGCATACTGTGGAAACTGCAGAATCTTCTGCAGTTTCCACAGTATGCATCCGATGAAGTGAGCTGTAGCTCACGAAAGCTCATGCTCAAATAAATTGGGAAAGATGAAACTCAGCAAAGTCCTAAGACATAAATGCCTGAGGCAGGAATTGGTCCAGGAAGTCTTCGCATGGTACCCTGTCCCTTTCATTTCCTTAGAGGATGGCATCTTTGTCCTTACTTTATCTCCCATTTGTCTGCTTCTCCAAGTATTTTCACTCTCCCATGCAGTCACTTACATGTAGGGAAAAAATTTCCCAATTTAACTTGAGTAAAGCCACAGTCTCATGTTAGTTACCTGCATATGTGTTACAGCCATCAAATAATGGCTTGCCAGATGGAGGTGATTACCTGTAATGAGCTGTGTACTTGCACAGACCTAGTTTAGATAGCAAAAGCATCATGTTTAGTGTCATCGTCTTTATTTTGTTCTTGCTTGTTTGTCACCTACCCTGCTAGTCTTCTCTAACATTTTATCATCTCTCTGGAGTAGCGACTGTTTCTTAATATCTTTATACAGTGCCCAGCTCAACTGGATCTGTGGACTCATAAATATTTTGGGAAGTAACAAAACTGCAAAGTAGTATACATAGCTGGACAGCCCCCAGCAAGATGGGCTGAGGAATTAGGTCAAAACAAGGATTGCAGAACTACCAGCCTGAAGTGAGATCTAGATGATTTCACACTACTTCCTTTCCTTTGCTTGGACAACTAAACATATTGGGCTAGCAGACATCAGTATCCAGGAGTGTTTTCATTAATGGAAGCTCATGTTAATACAAACACAATTCAGTGTTCAGTAGTCAAGCAGCTCCAATTTTACCAGTAGAACCTTAGAATGAACCTTAATTGATAATACCATTGTAACCATGTGATACCTTCATAAAAGTCATAGGTCAATGTACAAAACGCTCTCCAGATTCCTCTTACTGGACCTATGGTCCCTTAGCAACAATTCTTAAACTTTTTCAAATAGTTCTGAAATCTGAGTTTCCATAAAAAGGTGCCTTTTTCTTGTCTGTGGTGTAGATTTAAAAAGCAAGGAAAACGATTTTGTGTCGTCGTCTTCTCACTGCACCCTGTCGACCGTAAAAGGAAACTCACATGGCTATAGCTTAGTGCTCAAGTGACTTATGTACAGAAACTCACAGTTAGAGTCCATGTCATTCTCTCTTTGTGTACTGGATGATGACCTGTATTTCCCTTCATTTAAAATATATTTGTATGTGTACTTGAGGATACATTTCAACCGTCTAGTAATTACCAGAACACCTTTGGCACATAAGGTGGAGAGAGGGGAAGGAATGTCAATGCCTGTAGTGCTGTCAAGGTGGAAGTAATTTAAATATTTTCAGAGATTTTTAGTCAGAAGACATTTTTCCACCGTGTACTTAATAATCGTAGAGTCTGTTAGTCCAAGACAAAGTACCAAATCTGTTACAGGAGGTGTGCTTGCATGTGGGATGTTTTTTATAAATCTCTGTCCTGTTACCAATTTGTTAGTACTAGTGCCACCTCAGTGTGATCTTCTACTGAAAAACAACTGCCTAAACCACCCCCAGCTTCTTTCCTTAGAGGATTGGTGTACTTATAAGTAGGCTTGGCATGATTAGATTTTACTGTAAACTACTTCACTGTGTGCACACAAGCAAAAAAATAAAAATGGATGGGTAGTATTTTAGATAGAGTAAGAAAAATGCTGCTTGAGAACTTACTAGCGTTTTTGATTTTAAAGTACTGATGTCATATACTTTGATGTGGCATTGACCATTTGTGTGAACAGTTGAAAGCTTTAACTTTCTGAATCTCGATATCTGTCATTCTGTAATTCTGACCCCTCTCCTATAATTTCTCACAACTGTAAAAGTCTAAATTAGCAAAAATAAAAAGTTTAAACATCCACATGTATCAAAATTATTTTAAAAAGGTCAAATTGTGCCAAGCCTACTTTTAAGTTGGAAAGTTTTGGAATGCTTCTGAGATTCCTTAATCTTCCAGAGTGAAACAAGAACCTCAGTTGTGTCTTTATCATAGGGAAGACATGTGTGGGTAAAAGCGAAGGAATTAAGCAGATGCAGCATGGCTTATAACAATTACTCTTGATTGAAATAAAGGCTTGACAGGAATTGACGGCCATGCTTACTACCAGTTAGCCCCACCTATAGTCTGTATTTATATGTGTGGTAAATGACTAGGGGTGAAAGTTTAAAATTAATGAGGCTGGCGTTATGAATTAACTCAACCAATCAAGTGGTGAGATGGAAAATCTCGTTAAGAAGGAAAAATTACTTGCTGCTTTAAAGGCCAACACTAAAGGATTGTCCCCTTCTGAATGATTTTTAACTAAACATACTCACTGTTACGTTTTCACTTTCATAGAATAATTTTTTTTCCCCCCAAAGTCTGTCAGTAACTTTTCTGATCAAATTGTAGAGGCTTTGGCTATTTAGCACTTCCATAGAATCAAAACTGACATTCATGTATTTGTGTAAGCTTAATAAAGGGTCAGAAAGCCAAAAGCAACTTGATGTTCATTGAACTTAAGGTGTTCTGAATAAGTCATGTAGATTAAAACTCTTAAGGTGGCTTAGTGGTCTCACTACTGCATTTCAGGAGTGTGTTCCTCATGCATCAGATGTTGTGGGAGATTGGTTCAGCATAGTCTGTCAGGTCTGTTTTTTGTAGGATATAGTCTCTTGTCAAGCCCCCTCCTCTTTCTCCCCCCCCCCCCCCCTTTACCTGACCTCACCTGATCTGTTCTGGTTCTGAAGCAATGCTGAGTATAGAGAATTAATTAATTGTTTACAAGGTTGTGTCTGCTCTTCCACAGCTGTCACTTGAATGCACTGTAGTTATGGATTACAGAAAATCTTAGTCTAACTGATTTCAGTAATCAGAAACCTTGTGCAGAAAGTAAAATGAAAGCTGGAGATATGGCAACACTTGCTTGCTACAGTGGAGAATCACTTTAACTTTGCAGTCTGTCTCAATCCAGTGAGGGGCTGGGAAGACTCAAATGTCCAGAGGAAATGAAAGGTGGCTGTCCATTTAGGAGTCTTATGTGCCAGTAGTGGCTGAAAGGCATCATGATTGGATGATCTATGAGTAGCCTTTGTGAAAAGACTTTGCTGTCTCATTCCACTTTATGACAAGACAAATATTTCTGTCCACAATTGGCAAGCCTAACATCGGCCAACAGCTGAGATGGGTGTACAGGCGGAAGTAGCCTCACCTCTTATTGTAGCCCTTCTATGGGGACGGTCAAACTGGAAGATCACTGTCTAGAAATACAAACTTATTCCTTTTAGTGCTGTTCTTGATTTGTGGATATGACTTGAGTTCTCACTGCCATCAAGTCTAGTCCTTTCAGTTAGTGAATATGCCTGTTTCATATTAAGCCTCACAAACAAAGTACCTCTGGAGGCGGACCAAAAATTAAAGAACTAAAATTTGAAGAAGACTTGGGAACTTGTGTGAAAAAGGTTGGTAGCACAACTTAACTATCAATTTTGCTGGCTCTTGATTTTGCCACATTATGCACCTTTGTTAAGGAACTATAAAAGCTCACCTAAAATATGCCTTTTACTTCTAATAGCTGATTGTTGATATATGGTACAGGTCACCGATGTAGAGAGTGAAAAAATATAAGGAGGGAAAACAGCAAAATTGTATTGCCCAATATGAGTAAAAATGGAAGAAAGGAAGTGCTACTGGTAAAATGGCAGTATACTTACCTTAGAACAGTGGTTCCCAAACTTTAACAATCTGTGAACCCCTTTCACTAAATTGTGAAATCTTGTGAACCCCCTCCTAAAAATGAATATTTCCAGGGATTTAAGCTTAATTTCCTCAGTGTGATGGATGTGCTTGCTTTGCTCTGCATAGCTCTTGGAAGTCCGGAGCCACTGGAGAAAGATAGTCTCAGGTCTGGTTCGGCATCAAGTCTGTTTCTGTATTTAGTTTTCAGATGTGCATACGAGGAAAACGCTTTCTTGCATAAGTTATGTTGTTAAAAATGGTAACAAAACTGTAGTAGCTTTTTCTGCCAGAAGGGGATACTAGTTTCTTAAAACTCAGCCAAAAGTTGATCAGTGACAGATTTCTGAAACTCCTTTTCAGTTCGTAATCACAGATCTCAAATCAATTTCTCTTTTTCCTCAGTGTTCAATATCTGTGTTGAGAAAGGGATATTATCAAAAGGGTTGTGAATCTAGTCATTATCACCTGACATAGCTGGAAAGTATTCCCTGAAAGTTATGTAAAGTCCTTTTAGGTGTGCCGTTTTATTGGTTTTAGTGCAGTGATCCAACCAAAGTTTATGTTCTGTTGGAAGTCGTGAAGATTACTGAAACACACAGTTTGCTTGTTTTCCAAACAACTTTCCCAGAACTGCAACTTCTTTATCATGGATTCATCTCACTCTTGCATATTGAAAACTGTTATATTGAGGCCTTGAAGAGATAAATTTAGGTCATTAATTCTTGAGAAAATATCTGCAAAATAAGCCTGGCTCTGGAGCCAGGCATTATTTTCTATACAGCTGGCAAAGTGGGAAGGATGGCTGTTGAAAAAAACCTAGGATTTCCATTCTAAGCTCAAACAAGCGCACAAGGATTTTGCCCCGTGAGAGCCATCTAACTTTGGTGTGCGTCAGACAATTGTGTATGCTACCCATTTCTTCACAAAGTACGTGAAATATTCTGGAATTCGTTGGCTGTGATTTTATGAAGTTCACCATTTTTACTGCATTGCCCAGCACTTCCTTCAGTCCCTCAGGCATGCGTTTTGTTGCGAGGGCTTGTCTATGAATACTGCAGTGAGTCCAAGAGACTTTTGATGTAACCTTTTTCGTTTGAGCTACAAATACAGTGTACTTCCCCGTCAATGATGTGGCCCCATCAGTGCAAATGCCTAGGCAACGAGACCAGTCTTTCCTTTTCTTGAAAATATGCATTAGTTAGATTGAAGATACCTGCTCCAGTTGTATGTTCTTCCAATGGTCAGCAAAACAACAAGTCCTCTTCAACCATACCTTCGTTCACATAACATACAAACTAACAGAATTGGTAGATTAGCTACATCAGTTGATTCAACTGTATAGCATAATACGGACTATTTTTCACTCTGTACAATTGTAGTTTCTACATTATTTGACATGTCCTTAATTCTTCATGACCACTTAGTATTGGACAAAGGTACCATGTCAGTCCTTTTTGCAGCCTTTTCTCTGAGCATGCAATGAACTACGTCTTTTATACATGGACAAATCAAGCTTTCTGCTATGGTATGGGCTTCTGATGCTTTTGCTACTTGGTAGCTCATGTGGTATGATGCTTTGAGTGCATTTTCATGATCAGTACTTGCTTTGGGTATAAAATTGGTAATGTCACTTTTCCTCTCAGCTAATTTTCGCTTGCGAAAAACAGGCTTGTTGAGTTGTGCAGGATGCCTAGTTTCTAAATGGCGCCGAAGCAGAGAAGGTTTGAGGCTGCTGTTTGCTAGGACATCACCACAAATTACACCCAGTGGTTTCGAACGTTCTTGATCACCAATGCATGTAAAGCCATATTTTATATAATCATAGTCATATTTTCTTTTCTTTGTAAGTGACTTTCCAGGACCATCATGATCATTAGGCTTAGATTTTCCACAGTGTGGACTTGAGGAAACACTAGCTGATTCTTGCATCATTACACTTTCCTTTTTCAGCCACTTATCCATTGAACTTGTGTACAAAAGTTCTAATACAAATAACACAGAGAATGCTAACAACCAATAAACTAGAAAATGAGAAGATTCACTTACATTTCACTGAAGCAAAACAGCACTACAGAGAGAATGACTTAGTATCAAATTACTGAGGCACCTTAATGCTGCTACTCTGGCTACAAAGTGGTTCTGGCTGGTTTGGCGCACAAACACCTTTTCTTCTGCCACTAGGGCCATCCCTGGGGGGTGCCCCGCGAGGGACAAATCAGCCTGGATCACCCCCCCATGTACAGCATGGGCCCTGCTCACTCTGCCCTCCATGCCACCCAACTTCTCCTTGTCTGCCAAGGACTGGGGTCCCAGCTGCTGCCCTGCCCACCACAGGGCTCAGGCTGCTGGCCCTGCATCAGGGTCTGGGCTGCTGGCTCAGCGCTCCACTGAGCTCAGGCTGCCGGTCCCCGCTGACTGCCGGACCTTGGGCTGCTGGCCCCAACTGCCCAGCCCCGCGCTCAATGGGGCTTGGGCTTCCGACCCCATGCTTACCGCTGGGGCTTGGACTGCTGGCCCCCCCCTTCTGATGGGGGCAGGGCTCAGGCTGCTAGCCCCAACTGCCTGGCCCTGCTCTCCATGGGGCTCGCGCTGCCGGCCCCGTGCTGATCTCTGGGGCTCTGGCTGCCAGCTCAGTGCTCCAAGGGGATCGGGCTGTCTGCCCTGCAACCGGGTCCCACCTGTCTCCCATGCCCAGGGTCCTCTGGCCGCCATTAGGGAAATTTTTCTGGTGAACCCCGTGTAACGTGCGAACCCCAGTTTGGGAACCACTGCCTCAGAATAATATTGGTTCCATTAATTCCAGGGAACATCGCTTTTTACTGATGTAGTGTCCTGTTGAACTAAAGTGTGGATGAGGCAATAATAAAAATATGTACATGAATTATTATTCCTAACGATTAACCTTCCTTTCAAAATGTAGAGGGCACCCTAGCATTGAGCAACCGAAAAGGATACATAAAAATTACAAGTAAAATGGCTTAGTTTATAATAGTGGTATTCCTCTTTGTATTTCTCAACTATAGAAATTGCAATGTGTGATAATTTTGAAATACAGCGTAGTTGTAAGGTGGTAAGCCAAAGCCATGCACTGTGTTTGACCCAAGGCATATCTATACTACGGGGACTAAAGGCGCACAGCCATGGCACTGTATCTGTGCTGGCATAACCCCACAGTGTAGATGATGCTGAGGGGGAGGGGTGTGTGTTTCCATTGCTGTAGGAACTCCACCTTCTGAGTGCCCGTAGCTAGGTCAACGGACGCACTTTTCCATCGACCTACCGAAGTCTACGCTGTGGGTTAGGTTTGCATAGTTACAGAGCATGGGTGTGTGGATTTTCACACACCATAGTGACACAGCTGTATCAACTGAAATTTTACATAGGCCAGGCCTACGTGAAGATTACTTTGTTGCTAAATGTACCTTCTAGCAATTGTGCACCCCTTTCTTCCTTGCGGTAGTTTGTATACACAAGCTACTGCTATGCAGTAAACAAACTCTAGCATCCTTTTCTTTCCACAGCCTTCTAACAAAAGGATTTTTGGAGCTAGTTGTTACAGCGGTATAACTTCAGTGGCTTGTGGAAAACTCTGTCAGCATTTGGATGATGCCTAAACAGTGTGGCGTATTGACCAGTGAATGTTTTAAGACTGGCCCTGGCAAAACAAATACATAGATTTTTGGGGTAATAGCCTTTTAATTATTGCTGCTTGAGTGCTCCTTAACTAAGCTATGAGATGTTTCCATGTAACCTTGAATGGATTGTGTCAGGGACAAGGTGGATTACGGTTTTGGTGGAAAAAATATAGCGAGAGATTTTAATTAAGGATCTCACGAATTTCCATTTTGAACCTTTGAGGTAACCCTGCTGGTTCAAAGCAGTTACACATGACTAGTTCCATTAAAAATAATAAGGAAGTAGTGGCTGCTGTAGCAAGGCTTTTAAGCTTTGGCTTTTTGCATTGTACGCATAGCACCAATGTAGTGGTGCTTCCTCTCAATCCCTGCATGATGGTGATATTCAGATCTCATTAGCTTCTGGTAAATAGAATTTTACATACTAGTTAGCCCTGCTTGAAAAAGGCATTTACACATTATGTACCTTAAAGTTAGTTGGTTGACTGTCCGTATAAATCTAAACATGGATAGCTTTTAAAAATCCTCATGTTAAGAATGCCTAAAATTGAGAACTTCTGAAAACTGAACTTAGTATTTCGTTTCAAAAATGAAAATAGATTGGCTAAGTACTTGTATTAATTCTACTTTGTTTCACCTGTGTTAGGGTGACAAGACTGGCTGATAACTACTTTCAGTTACTCTAGAAATCAGTTACACCTGCCCTAAGTCTCTTGGACAACTAACGTGTCATTAGTCAATATCCTTTGCCAAGGTTATGTCTTGACCAAGGCCATGTCTATACTAGAAAGCGTACAGTGGCGCAGCTAGACTGATGCAGCTGCACTGCTGTAAGATTGCTCGTGTAGCCACTCTCTGCCAACGGGAGAGAGCTCTCCCATAGGTGTAATAAAACCACCTCCATGACCAGCTACAGTTTTGTTGGTAGGAGAAGTTCTCCTGCTGACATGGCACTGTGCACACTACCACTTATGCTGACGAAACTTATGTCGCTCAGGGGTGGGGGGTTTTTCCCTACACCCATCCCAGGCTCCTGAAACACTCCAGTTTGGTAGACTGGAAACTCAGGGTATGTCTACACTGCAGAGTTTTTTTGCAACAAGTTATACCACTTTTATTAATGTGCTGGCATTAAACCGCTGTTGCGTTTGCACTCTGTGCTCCTTGTGACAGTGGAGTGCATCCACATTAGCAGCTCTTGCAACACCAAAGAGAGCCGTGGATTGTGGTAGCTATCCCACTGTGCAACTGGCTGCAGGGTGCTTTGGGAAGGGTTTGCAATGCCTCATGGGGCAGGGACAGCGGCACATGATGCAGGTTTCTCAATCCCATTGTTCCATGAGCATCCTTCTTCATTGCCAGTCACTTTTCAACTGAAGTGGAGGGGGAGAGTGTGTGACAGGGAGTGTATATGTGGGGGACAGACAGTGTCAGCACACTGTCTTGTAAATTCAGAGAGCCGCGGGAAGCAGCCAGTCTTGGGGGAGGGGGAAATCCGGATATCAGCCCCTGCCTCCATCCCCAGCCTGTGTGTGTGCATACATAGGCCTCTGTTCAACAGCACGTGCATTCCACAATAATGGTTTGCTTTGTGTCCTGGAGCAGATCAGCTCAGCACACAAGGGCTGTCAGAAAGAGAGCTTTGAAAGGGGAGAGGAGCATGCCTTCAGGGCAGCCAGCCAGGTTCAAAACAATCCCTCAAGTGGCTGCTCTGCTCATTATGGGACACTTCTGGAAGCTAATTACAGCACTGAAAGCAATTGATGTGTTTACACTGGCAATGCAGCGCAGGAGCATCTATGCTGTAGGCCTTAAGTCAAGGAGGTTTTTTTGCAATGCTGCAGGTGAGGAGTTTCTGCACGCTAAGTGGCTTGGCAGTGTGTACACCTCGGGAGTTATGCCGCAGAAAGCTGCTTTACTGCACAGTAACTTGTCAGTGTAGACACTACCTCAGTGGCAGTTTCAGATATACTTTAAAATGAGTTTCTTACTGAATAAAATGGGTGTGTCTTTTAGTTGGTACAGTATTTTTTGTGCTGTATAGCAAAAGGAACTACACCGTAATATCAGAAGAAATGTTTTCAGCTTGGAGTGAAAGTTGGGTATTTAGCTACCAGGAGGTCACGGGAAATAGTTTGGAATCTAGCTGGGCTTTTCTGCAGAGAAGGATATTGACTCAAAATTGTCAAATTGTAGATGCATGTTACAAACGGTAAGGGCAGGTGTAGTACCTGAAGAGGTTTTTAACTCACTTCAATTGACTACATTTTAAACTGCTTAAAATGACGTGAACTTGAAGTATGTTCAGAGTCAATTTTGGTCTACTTTGAAAGGTTTGATGGGAGAGTTATGGAAAAAATGACATGTTTGTGTTCAGTAACAGCTGTGTATCCTCTTAGCTTTAGAGTAACCTGTCCGTGTCATACAGAACTGAAAACAGGTAAGCATGACAGTGTTTTCATAGCGGATATAATAATGTTGCCTCTACAGCACAAAAACTATTTGTTTTTTCCATTTTGCCCATAGTAGATAAGCAGCCTGACTTCCTTGAAAGAAGTGGTGGTGTCAAAAGGTTAAATGGGCTCTGTACAGTAAGTAACCTGTGAGTGGGGAAAAATGAAGGTAATTATCCCTCTACAAACAAGCATACAACTTCCTAGCCAGGAAATGCATTTCCCCTCCATTCTGTTTATTTGCAATTTGTGGTGTTGGTTGAAAAGTATTATGTGCTATTACCACTATAAGCAGCTTTTAAGACTAATGTAAATTCATCTGCCACAAGCACCCTTCCCCCTTCTAGGAATTTCAGAAATTGCTGCCTCTGTGAAGCTGCATGAGAAAATATCCCTTACTTGAATTTCTTAAATAGAACTTTTAATTAAAAAAGGTGATTGAGTAAATGCATTAAGTCTCCCGGAGACATCTAGATACAAAACTAATCTGGCAGCAATACTTCAAGAAAGTGCTCAAGTTTCTGGCTTTCCACTCATTGACAATATTTAGTTATATGTATTGTAGAGCACATTTGGAGGGACACGTAGGTACCTTTTGAAATTGTACGTCGTCCTAGTGGTACAGAAATGCAACTTCTGTCTCAGCCCCATAAAATTTTGAACAGAGTACTTTGGGAGGCTGAAGACCATCTGTAAATGCCTATAACATAAGTGTAAACCTTGGCTTTGGCAAAGAAACATTTAGTGTTTGAGTAATTAATAAACAGGTTTAAGTCAGATCAAACTACCATAATAAACTTCAATGATCAGTTGAAAAGATCTATAGCAGGATTGGACAAACATACTGACCCTCCACGCCACATAGAACAATTTTCAGAAGTTCGAGAGCCAGGGTGTACCTCTTACAGGGCTGAAGCCCTGAGACCTTGCTCTCCGCTGTGCAGAAGACATTGGAGATGGGGGTCATGCAGGGGTGATGTGCCCCCCACCCCCAGATTTTTCCCAGGGTTTGCTGGCCCCTCTCAATCACATGCATGGCAGCTGCTGGAGCCAGCCAGGTGGGAGCTACAGCTGGTGGGAGAGGTAGTGGCAAACAGCAGTGAACTGCAGGGAGAGCTGCTGCTCTCTCCACTGAGCTAAAGCAGCAGCCCCTTCCTGCAGCTGTTTGCTGCTGTGAGCTAACACCTGGTAGCTGCAGGGAGGGACTGCTGAGGGTAAAGGGGGGTGTGACTTAAGCTGTTGGGGAGGCCAAACCTTTAAATTGTGCCCCCCACTCAGCAGGCACCAGACATCTCTGGCAGAAGCTGTTAGCCCCACCACAGCGCTGCAGGCAGAAGCCCCGAGCTCTCCTCTCCCCGGAGTCTGGTAGGTGGAGAATGGGGGGGCGGCGGGGAGGGACGGGGCATAGGAGCCTCCCCGAACCACACTTTAACTGTAAAAGAGCCTCATGTAGCTCACAAGCTGCAGTTTGGCCACCCCTGATCTATAGCAACCTGTTAGTTGATTCTTTTAAAACTTTCAGTTTTTCTATTTTGAATGCCCTTTACAAATGACACCAACTTAACTGTTGAAAATCTTTTAGTTGAAGCGCTCCTCTCAATCAGAAGTTAACTGGAAAATACTTAACTCGGTCACACATGTGGTAAAATGTTACAATCTTTGGTCTGGAGGTATTAACTCAAGTTTTAGGCCTTTATTGGTTGGTTATAAGCTGGAAACAAGTGAGGGTAGAGGAAGCAGGTTGTTCAGAGGTGAACTTTTAAGGTGGGCAAACTTCTGTGTTCAGAACAAAAATGTGGGAGACAGACTGGAGAGTTGCTTGAAGTGGCAAGTGTTAATTGTACTGTCAGTTTACACTTAGTTTCAGAGTGGTAGTCGTGTTAGTCTGCATCAGCAGAAAGAACGAGGAGTACTTGGGGCACCTTAGAGACGAACAAATTTATCTGAGCATAAGCTTTAGCCCACGAAAGCTTATGCTCAGATAAATTTGTTAGTCTCTAAGGTGCTGCAAGTACTCCTCGTTCTTTACGCTTCTTGAAACTTTCAAGTTGGTAAGCTCAACTTTGATCAAGATGTAGAAATGTTGAATGTTCACTTTAACACAAGGAATTCCTTTCAAATGAAAAGTACTTTATGTGGTACGCCACTGTCTGCAGTTTGGCAGCTCATACTCTGTGTTCATAAAGGCTGGTCAAACCATGTCATATATATCTGAACTTGTTTTCATGATGAATATTCAGTTTTGTCACTGGATTATGGCAGGTAACATAAGCCCATTACAGGACGTTGGAAAAAAGCTTCAGTTCGTTTAGTACTTAAAAAAAAAACAAAGAGGGGTGGAGATGGGGAACGAGGTTGACGTTGATTGCCAAGACGGATTTAAAACATCAGGTTTCTCTGAAGTGCTTTGTGGTTGACGTGGAGCGTGTCGGCGTGACAACTGCTACAGTAGCACAGCTGTGGCAGTGCGGCTGTATAGTGTACCTGGTCTGTACGTCGGGAGGGCTAATTCTATCCACATAATTTATCCATCTCTCTGAGAGGTGGTAGCGACGCCTGGGGTTAGGTGATGCTAGTGGTGATGCTTGGGATGCGAGATTTTTCACAGCAGTGTAAACTAGGTCGATCTAATTGGTAAGTGTGGACCAGGCCTCGATAAAATAAAGTTGTGCAGTTTGCTGATAAACTGCGTACTCCCGGCACAAATGGCAGTGAAGTTGTGGTAGCATGGGTAGTAGCGATGGAGGCATGGGTTAGTCATGCCAAGTATGTGCAAAACTGGTACCAGTTGGATACATAGTTGATAAGAGCTAGTACATAAGCAGGGGAATCTCAACCTTAGCTTGTAGTATAAGCCGGGGTGGGCAAACTTTTTGGCCCAAGGGCCACATCTGGGTATGGAAATTATATGGCGGGTCATGAATGCTCATGAAATTGAGGGTTGGGGTGCGGGAGCGGGTGAGGGCTTTGTGGTGGGGCCAGAAATTAGAAGTTCGGGTGTGGGAAGGGGCTCCGGACTGGGGTAGGGTGCTGGGATGCGGGGGCAGGGCTCTGGGATGCGGCTGAGGATGAGGGGTTGGGGGGTGCAGGAGGGTGCTCTGGGCTGGGACTGAGGGGCTCAGAGGGCAGGAGGGGGACCTGGGCTAGGGCAGAGGGTTGGGGCGCAGGAGGGGGTCAGGGGTTCAGGCTCCGGGTGGTGCTTACCTCAAGCAGCAGTTCCTGGTCAATGGGAGCTGTGGGGGCAGTGCTTGGGTCAGGGGCAGCATGCGGAGTCCCCTAGCTGCCCCTACACGTAGGAGCCGGAGGGTGGAGATGCTGCTGCTTCTGGGAGCTGCACGGAGCCACTGCAAGGAGCCAGGCAAGCCCTGGCCCCCGCTCCTTGGCAGGAGCATGAGGACCAGATTAAAATATCTGAAGGGCCGGATGTGGCCCCCAGGCTGTAGTTTGCCCATCCCTGGTGTAAGCGTACCTTGTGAGCATCAAGATGCACTGCAGGTTTTCAAGAAAGAATAACTATTTCCAGGTACTTTGCTCTGGGATCTACAGAAAAAGTAGTACTGTGGGAGTATCACTATCCATTGCTGCTGTGCTTTGACGGTGATACACCACCATCTCCAAAATAACTGTTGAATACCATGGATAGAGTAACATAGCAGACACACAATCTTAATCTGTCACCAGTCAACCAGAAGTTGGTTGGTGGACTCCTTCAGTATAGGTGGTTTGTGACTAAGGGTCAGATATGACCATACTTTTCAGATTTCTAGTAAGAATTCACATTCACAAGTGCCAGGCTTTGAGCTTTCATTTCATTGCAGTCCACAGTGCTGTGGAAAGCCTTTGTCTTTGTTTCCCATTTCTTTCTCCATTTAACTTTATAGTAAACCAAGTTATGCCCTAGGAGTTCATTTTTGTAAGCTAGCTGTTAACTCATGGACATTAACAAATATTCTTAGCCTACCACTGTTGGTGACCACAGTCAGAGGACAGACTTTTTAGTGGTGTCACAGAAGTACTGTATACAAATATTTATTTTTCCTTCTCTTTTCAAACAATAAGGGTTTGTCTACACTTGGAAGTTAACATGGAGTAGCTGTTCCTGAATAGGTGGAATTGATTTAAATCAAAGTAATTTTAATCACTGATTTAAATGATCACTGATTAAAATAACTGAAATTAAATGATTTCAACAAGCAGGAAACCTGAGTTTAAATAATTGATTTTAATCTCATTTTGTATTTATACTTTTTTAGAAAGGTTCATTGATAACATCCAAACATGCTAATTTTCAATTAAATACAGCTTTTACACTAAATTTGTTGCTGCTTTTAGCTAACAAGGAGAGTATTTCTATCTTTACATATTTAATAATTTTAAATATTTAAATGTAAGTTTAAGTTACATTTATTCAGGTTATTAATTTTTACTTTGTTATTCCTTAATTACTGGATTTTTTTTTTTACTTGATTTGTGTCAAGCTCTATTTGGATGAAAATAAAAATTCAATTAACATACACAAAAATAACATTTTAAATTGTTTTTATTAGTTAAATAAAACTACCTTATCTGCTTAATACATGAAAATTGATCAAAAGAAGTTTTGCATTTAAAACTAACACCGTTTATTAAACAAAGGAGGTATTTAGTGAACTGAATTGATTTTGTTTCTGATCACCATGTCCTTCAAGAGTTTAGAACTTGTAGGTCTCACTCTCTTACATCTACCTTTTATTCATAAATGGAAGATGAGAACAAATTTTCCTGCTTCTTCAACTCCCTGCTGGTTTCCTTGCTTTGAATAAACTGAAATTAGGAAAATATTCTCTGCACCTGCACAAGTGGCCACTGTTGTCAAAAGCTGGGTTTAGCATGTCCACAAATTGGCTTAGCCAGTGACCTCCAACAATTCAGTGATTTGACTTCATTCAAAATTTGGCAACAAATGTGCTGCTTATTATTTTTGTAATTTAATTTAAATTTAGTATAGTACAGTAAGTTTAGGCCATAACATACTCTCGTAACTTCAAATGTAGTTTTAAAAAGGTAATTTAAAATATCGAGTTTTCTATTTAAATTAAATGCAGGGAATTAAAAAAAAATTTTTTATCCACACTGCACTCCAAACCCCTCATTCCTGGCCCTACACCTAAGCCCCCACCCCCAGCCAGAGCCCTCACCCCACTGCACCCCAACCCTCTGCCCCAGCCCTGAGACTCCTCCTGCACTCCAAACCCCTCATCTGTGCCCCCACCCCAGAGCCTACACCCCCAGCCAGACCCCTCAGCCCCCCGCATCACAACCTTCTGCCCCAGCCCTGAGCTCTACCTCTCCTAGCACAAGTATAAATCAGTAAATCAACAGATGTCCTGCTACTTTGGGTGTTCCACCCCTGTAATTTCAAAGTTAACAGAGGTTCCTTCCCCTGCATCAGGCTTGCCTCTGTTTGACTGTCAGGACAGGCTGGATTGCGGTGGAGTCAAGCACATTTCCTGGCTCGCTGTGCATCTGGATCCCCCAGTTGCTTGTCCCCTATACTCCTCGTCTACCACCTCCTCCTCTTTGTTCATGGCAGGTGCCTGTAATTCACGGTCCTCGGAAGTATCCATTGCTCTCTGGGGTGGGTGTGCAGGGCGTGTCCATCGGAGATGGCTGATCGGTTATTGACTCCGCACCTGATCGATTGTTGGCCTCCCTGGCCTTCTGATATGCCTGCCATAGCTTCTGGGCTTTCACGCAGCCCTGCTGCTGGTCCTTATTCTTGCCCTTCTGCATCCCCTGAACAATCTCTTTGTAGATGTCCACGTTTCAGTGGGAGGATCAGAGCTGTGCCTGCACAGCCTCTTCTCCCCACAGGCCCAGGAGGGCCAACACCTCCTGTGTATTCCAGGCAGGCATGTGTCTGCCAAGTCAGGCAACCAGGAATAGGAATTTCAAAAATTCATCTGTCTTTGATGGGGAGGGGCTGCTTCCTGTCCACCTGACCCCTGGGCAGTAGAGTTCACAATGGTGACAAAAGTGTTCAGTGTGAGCGCCTTGAGGCCAGTGACAGTCGACATAAGTAATGTAGTATCTGCATTATCACTACATTGACTGACCGTGACTCTGCACGGCTCGGGGAGGTGTGTCATTAAGTCGTTGTAACGGAGCACTTATGTCAGCAGGAGACAAATCTAAGTGAAGACACTTCCATAGCTAGGTCAACGTAGCTACGCTGCCTTGTGTCAGCCTAATCATGTAGTGCAGACCAGGCCTGAGTGCAGACCAGGCCTGAGGCTCAGAAGCTTGCCCCTTCTGCCAACAGAAGTTGGTCCAATAAGATACTACCTCACCCACCTCGTGTGTGTTGTATCTTGCGACCAACACTGGTAGAACAAGAACAACACTGTAAATAAAGAATGCCAGGCATTTTAGAGTAGGAGTTGGGGTATGTGACAAGAATTGCGGAGAACAAATGGCTTGAACTTAGGAAGAAAGTACAATGCAACATGCCAGAAGACTATTTTGTTTGGGTTCAAGCTGGAAACTTTCCTAAATTTACTTTATTTCATTGTAGCCTGTTCTACTCCCATCCTCCTTCAGGGACTGTTCTTTGTTTACCAGAGGGTCTGAATTCTCTGTGAGCTGTTCTGGTAGTCAGTGAGTTAATTAGTGTATAATGTATGGAGAGAAGAAACAAGCTTTTAGAAAGCTTGGAGTTTAGCAGATTCTAAATAAACTGGTGAAAATTGTTATGAAATACTTTAATAAAAGTGGAGGAAACAAGTGACATATTGGGTTCGGTTTTGCCATAGATTTGCTGTACAATGGTGTGTAAATTATGCCATCGCTGAGTGCCTCAGTTTCTTAATCTGTCTGAGGTACAGTATCTACCTGATGCATGGATTCCTGGTAGGCAGACATGTGAATTGTATCTGATGTTTATGTCCACTAAACTTGGGCATGTTAAAAATGTAAGTTACTCATTCTATTTGTAGATTTAATTTAAAGATCAGAACTTATCAGTTGCTTTTAAGTTTTCCAAATAATGGAAAGTTGGATTCTTTACAGGATTACTCCTCTATCTCTCTTGTTCTCACATCCCACCTCACATAGCCATGACAAAAAGACCCCTAGTGCCTTGCTACTGGCACAACACACACAGTTCTGCTTTGAAATGGGGCACATGCACCTCATTCCTATTGGTAACACACATTTGAAGGGGAGGACTCAGACCCAGATCTCCTCATATCACAATCACAGGTCTCCTAAGCTGCTGCGGTTTATTCCTCCGCAGTTTAGTACAGCTCCCCCTGACACAATGAATGCAGGTGGAGTGCATACTGATAATTTCCAGGGGCTATTTCCATTGCCGGGGATGTGGGATGGGGAGGCTGAGCTAAGGATTTCATGGATGTTGGCCTTAACTCTGTATTTCCTGATTTTCAGAAGTTTGAGTTTTGCTGAAACTACATGAGCTATTATCAGGCCACCTGAACGCTGCATTAACTAAGTGTGTTTTTGCCATTTTATTAGTATAGTGACAGCCCTCACATTTCTTTTAACAGAGTCAACTAGTCTCAGCTCAGCTGCTAAAATTCCAAGTCAGTTGGCAGAATCCAATACTTTTAAATGCTCTCCAAACCAGGAGTTAGGATTGGGTTATTTAAAAGGTGACACCTCATTTTGCGGCCTTTCATTTTCAAGTGCATAGTTTTTGACCTTTTCACGTCTCACAAATTCACTATTGGAATATTCTGTTGCTGAATATTAATTCCACTTTAATTTCAAAGTCTGTTCTGTACCTCTGTTTATTAGATGGTGGTTTGCTAAACTCTGTCAGTTAGAAGAGCGCAAGTAATTCTGGAAATCTTCAGTGCTTGGTACTTGTCACTGTCACTATGGTCAGTCTCGAAATATTTCACTTTTAGCCTTTTGCAAATATTTAAAATGGAGATGGAATGACTTTGGTGGTTTCCTTCAACAGATGGAAAAACCACTTGCACTCATTGGTCCCCAAAACAACAGTATCATATCTCTGATTCGGTGCAAATCAACTACCATAGGCCCAGAATATCTAAAGCTGAAGTTTTTTGTTCTGTTTCAAGAAGATTGAGTTCTTACAAATTTCTCCGGAACTAAATCTTAAATAAGTAAAATAACCTGTACCCTTCTCTGCATATCAAATGGTAAGCTTTCCCATGTTTTTTCTCAAAATTACAGGCCCACAATTTTAATGGTGTCTTTTCCCTTGTTAAAGACTGTTTTTTCACTCAAAACATCTTGTCACAGCAACTTAAAGTTTACTAGCCTGATAGATAGTCATGCTTGTTTTCTGAGATATCCTTAGAATAGTACCAGCAGCACTGATAATAAATAATGCTATAGTAATGGTTAGAATTTTAAGCACAAATTTTCAACCCATACAATACACTTGTTAATGTGGTCATTTCATCTAATTTAAACTTATAGCACAGTGTGGTTTGTTTTCCGCCTCCCTCCTTTCACACCCCCCCCCCCCCCCCATTTGAAGCAGAGAATATTATGAAAACTGAGAGAGGGTTGGGAAGTTTTTCCCTCTTCCAGCTCTTACCTGGAATTTAATTTCTCAATTTTATTTACCCTTCCAGCTTTCCTTCTATTCCTTCTCCCCCCCCCCAAATTAATCACAGATTTAGCTTCTGGTTCTTCTAAAAACAGCAGTTGTGAATCTGAGAAGATGTCAGCGTTTCATTGGTGCTCAGCAATAACCCAGAGAAAATATGTAGGTCTTCAGTCAACTTTATGTTGATTTTGCTGCTGCTGGGATATTTATTACAAAGGAAACATAACCATTTATAATTTATATATTTTTTTAAGACAAAGGAACAAACTTGCAATTGAAGCTGAAATTCAGTGACTTTGCTTTTTGATAGTATAATTAAAGACCAAAGTTGTTTCTCCATTAAGGTTGAGAGTACATATCTGTAACTTGGGGGGGGGGGGGGAACAGTGTAGATGCTGCTAGGTCAATGGAAGAATTTTTCTGTCAACTTAGTTGCTCTATCTTGAGGGGTGGATCGACTACAGCAATGGAAAGCCCCATTCCATCCCTGCAGCAAGCATCTATGGTACAGCACTGTGGCAGCATAGCTGCCGTGCCACACTTGTGCTGCTGAGTGCTTGTAGTGTAGACATGCTGAGTCTCAATATCTTTGTGCTATAAGGACTCTTCTTGCGCTTGGTTCCCTTGGCAGTGCTACTTCACTGTGCAGTGGAGCGAGTGCAGCAGTACCATGGGAAGCATTTCGATCACTGACGGCCAAGCGAGTATATTGTGCAGCCGTGACACAATTGTAACTGTTCTTCCGAGGTTCCAAGTGATATACTAATGCTAACTCTTATCATGTGCCCTGTCTCCCTCACGTTACTGAGACACGGCAACAGCCGTTGCATGCAAATGAGCTGCAGAGGGAGGGTGGTGACGGGCTGAGTTAGTCTGTCACAGTCTGAGGGTATGTGTGCACTACAAGAACTACAGCCGCACAGCTACAGTTACACTGATGTAATGTGCACATTTATTACAGCAAGGGAAGGGATTTTTCTGTCGCTGTAGTAAATCCCTCCCCCTTGAGACGCAATAGCTAGGTCAATGGAAGTATTCTTCCGTTGACTTAGTTGCATCTACTGTATGATTTAAATAGACCTAATTACATTGCACAAGGCGTGGAATTTTTGACAGCTCTGAGCAATGTAACTCAGGTTGACCTAAGTTTTAGGTGTAGCCCAGGTCTGAATCTGAATCCTTCCCACGCCATCAGATGTTCCTTAGGGCGCAAATGAGGCTCCACCATCCCTGTCTGTACAGGGCTGCTGTTTGCATGTCCTCCATGCTTTACATCCCATAAGCATTCCCTCTTTGAGTTGTGTTTGATGGAGAGATTCTTTCATTTGTGTGCTATGTCCTGTTCCTCCAGCTGCCCAATAGCATGCCTGCCATGGCAGATGCTCATTCTTACACCGTGTCATAGTGGTCCCACTTGGGTAAGCTGAGCAATAAAGCATGCCTATCAGTAGTCTTTATAAGCCTAGCAATGAGAGGAGAAAATGATTAATTTCTCCTAGTTTCAATTTAATTTCTTCAAACATAGCCTATGCATAAGTTTGTATAGGGAAGGTTTCAAATGTCTAATTATTATGTTAAGATCACTGGCAGCAAGGAAACAACTGAAACAGATCCTAAACTTAAAGCACCTTTTTTGTAGGAATTTCATACATGTCCAAAGAATAAGTATTGTAAATATGGGGAGGGTATGATGCTATATTTTTTTCATACATAAAAAAGAGATTGAGTCCATTTTTGCAATTTAAGCAGGGAGTCCGTTTTAATTATGGAGGTTGTGACTCCATGATAGGGAAATTATCTGAGCTGAGGATCGAGAAGTTAGTTTTCTTAAAACTAACAAGGCAGTATCCTGTGTTTCTGGAACCTCTTAGCTCAAGGGCATGTGTGCTGCGCAGTCAGACTAGCTTCCGATTAAATGGAACTGTCATACTCCTGACTTGTACATGCACTTCTAAAATAACGCTGCTTTAATAATCTAACCAGTATTGTTTTGGTTACATAAATGTGAATTAGTTCTAGGTCTCTGGGAAAGTTAATATTTGTAAATTTAATAGAGTGAAGGTGGGGAGGGGGGAGAACCAAGTTTGTTCTTAACTGGCAAATAGTTCATAGAATATCAGGGTTGGAAGGGACCTCAGGAGGTCATCTAGTCCAACCCCCTGCTCAAAGCAGGACCAATCCCCAATTTTTGCCCCAGATCCCTAAATGGCCCCCTCAAGGATTGAACTCAGAACCCTGGGTTTAGCAGGCCAATGCTCAAACCACTGAGCTATCCCTCCCAATTTAACCAAATTAAATAAATTTGTTCCAGGAATAGTACACAAGTAAATTCAGATTGCTGGTACAAAAGAAGGGTGTCTTGACAGAGTTGGGAGCATTGTTAATTTAAGAATTACATAGTCAAGCTGCTCTTTTATATTTGTGCCTGTGTTGGTATTAACTTTTGTTACTCAAGAAAAGAACCAAATAAAGACTAAACCAAATACTGGGCAAGGAAATCTTGCACTGTAACCTTTTGTGGATCAAATAAAAAAATTATAGTACTGCCTGCTTTAAATTCTAGACCATCTGAGCCACTCTGTTTATATACAGTATATGTATGTGTTGCCTATTCTTGTAGCTGTTGCGAGAGCAATGGAATGGGACTCTAAAAAAAAAATTTGCTTTCGATGTATTTTGATGGAATCCTCAAATAGTATCTAGCAACCACTTATCTGAAAAACTTTTAAGCTAAAATTAAATTGGGAACAAACTTGTTTCTCCACTTGCAAAGTCATAAACGCTTAAGTAGACTCTTGTATTTGGAGACTCAGAGCTACATAATTTGTTGAAATGTAAGGTAAATTTTTGTTGAAGTACTGTCACCAACGTTTGAAAGCTTTTTAAAAGGTTCATTTGTGGAGAAAAATAGGGGCACGTTTTATACCCCATGAAAATACAGGGCTAAATTGCTGTTTAAAAATGAAAATAGGGACTAGGCCTTAGTAATACGTATTACTGTTCGGGTATATACAGCATTTTCTGCTCCTTGTTTAGTGACACGACAGCCAATCTTTGCATACTGAATTTGTTTGCGACCCTGTTGAAATAGGTACACTAATTTTGTGGGTTTACAACATGTCTGTTGGGGTAAGGAGTGGCTTGCTAATGACTCATGTTGCTACAGAGAAGCACAGCTGAATTAATTCCTTCATTTCTCTGCTGGTGGGAGGCACTGGTGCGTGTGTGTGTGTGTGTGTGTGTCTGTGTGTATTGCAATTGCTGGATTGAAGTCAAAGTTGTAGGCCTGATGCAGATGGGTGTGGCTGTGTGCAGACAATTGGGAATGAGACATGACATAGTTAGTGTTTGGGTTTGGAGCTGAACTAGTATGTAGGACTTTTTTTTTTCCTCTTTCTCTTCAGTGGTGAATATTTTTTTTTTAAATTTTTTTATATACTTGCTCAAATGGATTTGGTAAGGTCAGTATTTAGCAATACTTACAGATACTCTCCAGTTGGTGGTCCGTTTGTTACCTTTCATGCTGAATGGTAAATCGGGGTATCCTGTTACATATCAAGCTGTTAGTCTGCTTGACACAGTTTTAATAAAGGAATTGATGCTGTATGAAATGGAATTCATTGGTTAAAGATATCTTCACCTCAATCAGAATTGCTTTCATTCATTAGATTCACACTCGGAAATATTTGTCATGGAATAGCTGATACATTTCCCTGTTTCCCCCCTCCCTCCCTGCACACACACACTTGAATAAAATACATCTGCAGTAGTTGGAAGACTTGTCATTTTATAGTCAAAAAATTGTTTGCCTGGATTCCAGTATTTTTGTTTTGTTTTGGATTGAGAAGGAATCATTGGCCACAGACTATGGACAACAGGCTCTTTGTTGGAAAAGGGTAAAATTATGTCCCAGATTTCCATGCTTGCTTTTTAGACAAAACTTGAACCAGATTCTCGTCCTACATTTAGTGATCAGTATGAGTCTGTATTTATTTAAATTAGTTTCTGGTAGCAGGTTTATGAAGGGGGCTGCTGCACTCATTGTTCCCAATAATTAAAGGGATACCCACTTGAAATTAGTTTCAGAAAAAGCTTCTTACTGTACCTGCTCCTGAGTTTTCTTGCCCATTCTAGGGGCTCTCCAGTAATTAACTACCTTGACAAAATATTAGTGCTTTGTTGATGCCTGAAAGGAACAAAACATAGGGCAAACCAGCTGTGCGAAGCACTGTGAATGGTGTATGGGAAACTGGAAACAAAACAATATGTAATCTTCTTAAGTGCATCTGCCGTAAGATCTCCGTTCATGTCTGAATATCAGTAGTGTAGCACCACTGGTTGTAGCAAAAGTGAAAATGTTAGCACAGACAGGAAAATGACTGAATCATGTCTCTTGGTGCTTCTGTTATAGCTACCACCAGGAGAAATGATCCAAACTTAGCTAGGATAGATATCTGTCTTCAGTTACAAACATTAGGTGTTAACTTTTAAGCTACTGTTGTTACAAGTTAAAATCATTGAGGCTTATTCATTTTAATTGGGTGTAAAGTAAAGGAACAGCACTCCCATTTCTACTTCTAAACTGGTTAGAATATTGCAAAATGAAGTTCCATGATTGCATAGTACTGTGTGTCTCCATACCACGTAGATCTCAGTGAGGTTTAGGTTCATATACTGGTAACATGTCCTGAAAGCTTGCTTGATTGGTTGTTACCTTTAGTGGAAACTGACTAGGGTGATTTAAATGATTGTGGAATAGAATTCTTAAGTGTAATCTTACCTAGCTGTGGGTACTCCACATTGAGTGTGCTGTATCCTGTTCTCTCACCCCTTCAGAGGGTATAAAGCAGTGGTATCTACTTAAAACTTTGAGTCTCATTCAAGTGGGAGAAAAGCTGGAGGAAAGTTTTGAGCTAAAATAGTGGATCCCATACTGAGTGTCTGAACTACTTTTAATAGATTATATCTTTCCTGTGCTATCTTGATGCTTTTTCTTTGGTTTCTAATTTGGTCGCATCAGCCCCATTCCGCAACTTTTTGTTCCTTATTACAATGAACTACTACTGCTGTATGATTGAGACTTACACTGAAGTTGTAGCATCTAGAGCGTTATGGATAGGTAGGTGCTTTTTCATTAATTATAGGAACAAAACTAATATTAAAAATGGGGTTCTCGAGATATAACATCCTCTAAGTCAAGCTGAAATAGGATCCTTTCGTTTGCCCTGCTTCAGGGGATTTTAAGACCTATTCCTCCTCTGCTTTAACTATAACTAGTAATCACTGTTTTTTTCATAGTTTTTTTTTGTTTTTGTTTTTACAGTGAAGCAGGGTTGTTGGTTTTTCTTTTTGTTTTTGGTTTTTACAGTCAAGTTCAATATAGACTGAATCTGCACTGAATTTTAGGTACCTGCTTTCTGTTTGTACATCCATTAGTCTCCATGGTAATTGACTCAATATCTTGGTCAGGTGGAGTGCTGATTACTGTTAGGCTCTTTTGTGTTCTTATTTCCTGAAGAAACTTGTGAGATGACTGATTCTAGTGCAGGCAGAATCAAATGTAAACAGTCACATCAGATATTTTATCCTTCATATTTAGGCAACTTTAGCCTAAAGTTTGAACATCAGTCTGGTGGCGAAGTGAAGGTGTCTCACTTAATAATCATCCAGGTAATAAGTGAGAAGGCATCCTGGGAACCATTTGAATGTGTGTAAAAAGAAAAGAAGGACTTGTGGCACCTTAGAGACTAACAAATTTTTTAGAGCATAAGCTTTCGTGAGCTACAGCTCACTTCATCGGATGCATCGGAGCTGTAGCTCACGAAAGCTTATGCTCTAAAAAATTTGTTAGTCTCTAAGGTGCCACAAGTACTCCTTTTCTTTTTACGGATACAGACTAACACGGCTGCTACTCTGAAACCTGTCATTTGAATGTGTGGATATTGGGGGGGATAACAGCAAGACTCTAATGTGGGTATGAGCTGAAATATCGGAGTTCACAGACAAAATTATTTCCTAGTTCCTTGTGGTTTGATCTCTTGAGCAAGAAGTTCAGTAAATACTGATGTACAATTGAGTGTTGCTTATCTCTGAAATCCTGGTGACTTTGGGTACTGGCAGTGATCTCCTATAAGGAGAAGAGAGGAGAAAAATCCTGTATCTTCTAGATCATATTTAGGAGAAAATTATTGTGCAGAAAACTTGTCTGGTAGAGCAACCTTAATTCCTTAACTCAACTGTATATCTAGCAGAGACATAAGAAAACAAAGTCCATTTCTTTTTGGTCTTTTTCACCCTCCACCTGAAATTACCACTAACTTTTTGGAGGTGGCAGGTAATTCTGGTGCTGAGTTTAAATATAGTGAAATTTCGGGTGCGTCTGTACATTTAGTGTGTAGCAAAGTGAGGAGGTGTCAATCTACAGTGCAGTCTGCTGCATATTAAATAGATGTGCAGATCCACGGAGAATCCTGTGGGTTCAGACAGCAATAGGTCAAAGTGCACCCTGGAACTTTGAGTGCGTGGTAGTAGGGTCTACACAGCTATTTAGTGCATGGCTGGCTACAGTGCTGTAGGTTGACACCCCACCTGTCGCTCCCCCCCCCACTTCCTGTATAGACAAACAAGTAATCGTGCCTAACAAAAATGATGCTGATGACACACAGACTTTTGTTGCTTGTAAAGTACTGTAACAAAAGTAGTAAATTACCCAGCCACTACACTGCCAGTTAAATTACCTTTATTTGTGACAGCACCATTATCTTTGTTGGATCATATTAAAGAAGTTCTGTATTAAAATCACAAATGAGTTTGATTCCCCAGAGTTTAAATTCCAGGGTATTACTAATTAAGAGGTCTCTTGGTTTTTGGTACTGTTTCTCTCCCTCTATGTGTGAAACTTGCAAGCTGCTAATTGTGTTAGTACATTCTAAGACAGAGTCTGTTCTCAAAGCAATTCACAGAGAGAGAGACTCAAAGCAATACTCTAACAACAGAAACAGCACCCAGAGACTCCCCACCCTTTTGTTGTATTAACAATTGTGATTAAAATAGAGAGAGAGGATGGATGTGGATGGATGCTTGGTGTGGATAATAACTGAATGATCAGGGATGTGCCAGCCTAAGAATCCAGTGTCCATCGGCTGAAGAAGGCGTCAAGTGGAAATAACCAGAGGACCCCCCGGAGGGCAGACTGGAATCCACCCAACAGCCTCAAGAATGGGAGAACCAAAGAACAAGATAACATCTTGGAGCCGTCAGGAATATGCTATCTGCTGATTGATTCAGCAACAGCATGATGAAGCAATTCCCATAGACTGGCATAGGAAGAAATTCCTATAAAAATAGACTCTAAAAAGTGAGAACTTTGGGGTCTGATTCTGCAAACCAACTTCCAGGAGCATCAGATGAGCATCTGACAAGGCCCTGCTCCCTCCTCGTGTCCAGGCCACCTGGCCAGTGGCTTGGCATGAGCAACTCTAAGGCTGGTAACTATGATAACAACCTTGCAGAACCTGTGTGTGTGTGTGTGTGTGTGTGTTTGTATGAATGAATGTGTGAATAAATATGAGATTGAATGGAATGTTATAACTATAACTAACTGCTTACTATGATTCTTTCTGTATTCACAGTAAATGTGGTATTTTGCCTTTTTCCCTTTAATAAGATCCTGCTGGTTTTTATTTTATTGGTATAACATCTTGAGTAATGCTCACTGATATTAACAAAAATCTGCATTTTAAGCAGCACAAAATGTAAATATGTAGGTGCTTGATTGGATTTACATGATCTGATTAGAGTACAGAAGCAGTGCTTCTTTCTCAGGAAGTTGTCTTCCTCAGTTCGGCTACTAAAGTGTTTTTAGCATATGACTTCAGTCTTGTGGGTGTACGGCTGGTTTTTGTTGTTGTTACTGTCGTCCTTGTTGGAACAGTTGCATCTGGGTATTACAGAAGATTAAATAGCAATCATTGTCAAAGCCTATTTGGTAGTAAATCCAGGCAGAGCAACTGTTAAGCAGGCGGGCATTCTGGCAAACTCTACAGAGTGAAGATCTGTATTAATGCATAAGATTTGGGCTTTGGAATATGGATTGTACCTTTTTTGTCAGGTTTCTCATGCACAAGAATTTTAGAAGCAATTTTTGACCTCTGAAATATAACTTCCTTGAGATGGTGGAAAGTTAGCAGTCAGGGAAAATAAGTTAGATTCAGCATGTACCTGATTTTGAGAGACTGTAGTTCTGAAAGCTTGACTCATTCAGTCGGAGAGAGGAGATAGATTTAATTTGATGCTTATTTTACAGAATCATTTTTATCCATCTTGTTCACCATGCAAAAAAATTTAAGCCTTACGAAGGAGCTGAAAGGAAACCAAATTTTCAGTTCTTGGGTAGTTAATAATTTCAGGTATGTGCTCCCTTGGTTATAAGAGTTGTGTACTATAGATACTTACAAGTGGGATGCAGAACAAAACAGATGTGGTGATATTTCTCATGGTAAGCCACTTGAGTATTCTTTTAAGTACTTCCTTTGCAATAGTATGATGTCTGCTAATGTAAAAACATTTCTGGTGTTAACATAGCTGTAACATGAGAACGCTGTAAGAATAGAATCCCTTGTTCTTTTAGTTAACTCCCTTGTAAAACAGAAGAATGTAAAATAAAATTGATAGACTGATGTATCGGTTAACTTTTGATGACAGTTCTTGAGTGTAGCATGTTACCCCTGTTTTTATAATAGTTCTCTTTCCAAGAGGACATGGACTACGCTTCTCATTTCTAGTCTGATATAAGAGGTAATGGCAGCTATGGTATTGAATTGCAACCAAAGGAGCGTGATTGATTGTAATTTTAGTAATTTTTTTTGGAGATATGGCAATTCAGATGCTATGATTATTATAAAGGAATGTCATTTTTTGGTTACAAGAAAAGGAGTACTTGTGGCACCTTAGAGACTAACAAATTTATTTGAAGCATAAGCTTTTGTGAGCTATAGCTCACTTCATCGGATGCATTCAGTGGAAAATACAGTGGGGAGATTTATATACACAGAGAACATGAAACAATGGGTGTTACCATACACACTGTAACGAGAGTGATCAGGTAAGGTGAGCTATTACCAGCAGGAGAGCGGGGGTGGGGACGGGGGGGTCAGGGGGAACCTTTTGTAGTGATGATCAAGGCGGGTCATTTCCAGCAGTTTCTTATGAAAACACATACTGTTTGCTTGTGCCCAGTTTACCAAGCAATTGCTTTGAATCAGTGACCTGTCCTCTTCATTATTTATCACTCCCCCAATTTGTTTGTCACCTGCAAACTTTATCAGGGAGGATTTTGTTTTCTTCCAGCTCATTGATAAAGATGTTAAATAGCTTGAGCCAAGAAATGATCTCTGCAGGACCCCACTGGAAACACACTCCCTTGATGATGATTCCCCATTTACAGTTACACTTTGAGACCATTTAATGTGTGCCATTTTTAAATTTTATATTCTAGTTTTTTTATCAAAATGTTTTAAACTTATTGTCAGACTCACTGAGGGCAACAACTTCAGATTCAAAAGGGGATTGGACACTCATAAAGAAAACAGGTGTATCCAGACTTGTTAGAGTTAACACTTCAGAAGAGATATTAAACATCATGCTTTAATATTTAAGCCAGGCTCTAGCTGTTCAGAGATCAGGCTGAGCAACAGATGACCCCACACTTGCCTATTGCAGCGCTGTTACACCTTCCTCTGAAGCATCTGGTAGTGGCCATGGTCTGAGAAACATACTCGGCTAGATGGACCTCAGGTTTGATCCAGTATGGCAATTTCTATGTTCCGTCACACATACTCTGACAAGCTTTTGATAGCATTGTTGCTTAACTAGGTCCCTTACCCCAATACTATAATACCGAATAACCTAGATACATCTTTCTATATTAAAGAACCCACCAAGATGTCTGACCATCTCCTCTCTGTAACTCTTAACCTTGATTTCATTCTTTCCCTATTGGTCCACCCACAGTTGTGTATGTAAAATTTTAGAGTATAAGCTTTCTGGGGTAGGGACTTTCCAGAGCATACTAACCTTATTTTGTAACACCAATAACTATCAGTAAATGTTTTGATGCCCCAAAGCAGTTGATGTCCTTGGATTCAGTGGGGTGGGGGGAATGAAACAAGAACTGGTTTATATTTTTTCCTGACGGCTGAAGTTTCAGTGTAACTGGAACTGCTTTAAACAGTATAGATTTGGCGTGAAGCTGACAGTTCTAAGACCTTCTGGCAGAAGTGCATATTTCTGGCTTGCTTGGCAGCCCTTTCTTTGAACAGTAACCAGCCATGTATTTACTACTTGTGGATTTAATGCCGAATTTGCAAAACTGGAATCTAGTTGGTGTTAGACAAATATTAGAGTTGCCTTGCCCTTCATCGAAAAGGGCAATTGTGAGCTGAAGAGGTCTTTGTGCTGCAGTGGACTAAGCCTTGCTGCTGACCTTGATGGTAAAATACGAAATGTACAGTGAGTCACTGATTTCTTAGACAACCTGCTGGTACTGTAGATCCTAGAGATTAGTGTA
This sequence comes from Lepidochelys olivacea, assembly GCF_965140295.1. Classification (NCBI taxonomy): domain Eukaryota; kingdom Metazoa; phylum Chordata; order Testudines; family Cheloniidae; genus Lepidochelys; species Lepidochelys olivacea. The sequence goes on along the minus strand of NC_140412.1, from coordinate 138,700,855 downwards.
AATGGTCTCATACATTTCCTCTAAAATTTGAATGAGTTGTTAAAAATTGTACTATTTTTTTCTTCTGAAATGTATGATACTGCAGTAGAACAGAAGTGTGTTATTGGCATTAGATAACCGTGGAAAAGTGTGCAAAAAGTTCACACTGAACTGAGTAGTAAGGGGAGGTGGGGTGACTGAGGTGCAGTTGATCTCTAACCGCAGCAATTGTGCGACAGATGACCTTGTTTAGGATGTTTGGTTACTCCTAGTGCAGGAGGCAGTGTCTGTCTTGAGTGCATTTGAATTCTGTTAAGAAAAGAGAAGAGGAGGGGCCAGCCAATGGTGGAAGCGCTTCTGAAGGCTTCTGTGGAAAGCAGCTGGTTTCTAGGCTACTCAGTTCTACATTGTATATTGGACACAACATGTTTTGGCCAGCCTAGCAGCTTGCAGCACACACTTCCCTCCTTTTACTAGATATTGAGTAATAAAAGAAAACATGCTCATCAGCCTCCTTGGTATGTCACTTCTGATTTCTCAGACCTTACCCCATACCCATTCTCCCAGTCTTGGATGTGTACCGACTACATCAAGGAAATAATGACTTTTAGGGTTCAGTATCATACAAATTGCCAGGATAAAAACAAATATTTCTAACACTGTTGGGAAATTTGGAACTTTAGTATTGGAATAATATGGCAGTTTTGACAAAACATATGTGATATTGAATCTTAAAAACAAGCTGGTATGATTTTTTTGGTCCTCCCTGAAACAGAAGTGGATCTAAATCAAAAGTGCTTCCATAAAGAGAGTGCTTATTAATTTCATAGTATGAGGCAAGTTTATTTACACAGTCACAATTGATATATAGGCTGGATGTGCCATGCTGTATTACTGTAGTAGACTTCTCTACTAATATGAAAGACTTTAGTAGAAGGTTAGTTTGATCACATTTGATTTGAAGTAGTATGGAACCATTTATCTCTCAATTTCATAATTTTAACTGGAATTTGTAACAATTTCTCATGAAAGCATGACTTAAGCAGCTAATGAAGCATGTCAGCTCACCATGAAGTGTATTGTATGGCTGATGCTTAATCTTAAGAGTTAAAAAAACAACAACGAAAACAACAACGAACCACCCATCTAACTTCTATTTTCAAATGCCACATAGGATAGATATGTCTGCACAGGGATAAAAAACCCATGGCTGGCCCGGGTCAGCTTGGACTCCAGCCTGAGCTCCAGGATCCTCCCTCCTCCTTGAACCAGAATGCCAGTGCATTGATATTTCAGCCTGGAGCCTGAATCCTGCGAGCCCAGGCCAGCTGTGGGGTTTTTATCAGTGTGTAAATGTATCCTTATATGGTTTGGTGTAAATTCCATTGAGTTTCAGTGGGATATAGGATTCTGAGACACTTAATCTCTTTTGAAAATTTTAGCCAGGATTCTTTTAAGAAAGAGTGTGGTGAGTTTCTTTGAGATAACATCCTGTACTTGTGTTGTGGCCTAACCTCTAAAGTACTTGTATAAAGAAAGCAGTCAGCATAAAAGGATGCCTTCTGTTAATGCAATTGCAGCAACATATACGACTATAAACAGATTATTCCAAAAGACTTAAATTCACGTTGTAGAATATTGTAAAACATTTATAATGAAGAGAAACTTCAGGCTCATTCTTGGACCAAAAGCTTGTTTAAATGGGACTGTATTGGGAAAAAATCTCATTATATGGTAAGGATAGCACTTATTCCATTCTGCTAGTATCTCTGGAGGATGTTAAACGGAAACTAGTCAAGTTAGACATTTTAAAATCAGTGGGTCCAGATACTTGCATCCAAGAGTTTTAAAAGAGTGGACGGAGGCGCTCCCTGGACCTTTAATGTTGACTTTGCATAAGTCTTGGAGCATTGAGGAAGTTCTAGGGAAAAAAGTTAATGTGTCAGTTTTTAAAAAAGGGTAGATGGGATAACCTGGGTAATTATTAGGCCTGTCAGCCTGTCTTAGATCCTGGGCAAGATAATTGAGTGGCTGCTGCAGGACTCAGTTACTAAATAACTAAAGGTAATGTAATTGGTGCAAATCAACATGGGTTGTGGACAACAGATCCTGGCAAACTAACTTGATACCTTTTTTTGAATGAGATCACAAGTTTGGTGGATAAAGATAATAGTGTTTAAAGTAATATACTTAGGCTTCTGTAAGGTGTTTGAATTGGTAACAAACATTTTCATTAAAAAAAATGGCACATATTAAATGTATGAAAACTGGCTAACTGATAGGTCTCAAAATGTAACTGTAAATGGGGGACCATCTTTGAGGGAGTCTATTTCTAATGGTGTCCCTCAGAGATCAGTTCTTGGCCCTATGCTGTTTAAAATCTTTATCAATGACCTGGAAGAAAACAACAAAAAATCCTCCCTGATCAAGTTGGCAGATGATACCCGAACTGGGGGAGTGATAAATAATAAAGAGGGACGGGTCACCGATTCAGAGTGATCTAGATCGCTTGGTAAACTGGGCGCAAGCAAACAATATGTGTTTTTCATACAGCTAAAAGTAAATGTATATCTTGGGGAACAAAGAGTGTGGGCCAAACTTACAGGATGAGGTACTCTATTTTTGGAAGCAGTGCTTCTGAAAAAGATGTGGGGGCCGTGGTGGATAATCAGCTAACAGTGTGACGCTGTGCCCAAAAGAACTAATGTGAGCCTGGGATGTATAAGTGAAAATCTTGAATAGGAGTAGAAAGTTGTGTGTCCACTGCTAGAATACTGTGTCTAGTTTTGGTGCCTACAATTCAAGAAGGATGTTGATAAATTGGAGAGGGTTCAGAGAAGAGTCGCGAAAATCATGAAAGGATTGGATTTAGCACGATGGACTTGCAGAACTTGATCTAATTAGATTAACAAAGAGAAGTTAAAGGGGTGGCTTGATTACAGTCTGCAAGTACCTACATGGGGAACAAATATTTAATAATGGGCTCTTCAGTTTAGCAGAGAAGGGTGTAACATGATCCAATGGCTGAAAGTTAGACAAATTCAGACTGGAAATAAGACATACATTTATAACAGTGAGAATAATTAACCATTGGAACAATTCACTGACAATTTTTAAATTAAGATCTGTTCTAGCAAATATTTGGGGAACTTCTGCTGTCTGTGTTTTAGAGGAGTCAAATGAGAGGCTCACAAAGGTCCCTTCTGGCTTTAAAATCTATGAAACTATGAAAGGTACTTTCTACAGCAGGGGGGGCCCGCAAGCCGTTTTAAGCTGGCCCATGAGTCGCACCAGCAGCTCGGCCCTGTTCCGGCTGGGACGCTGGGTTGGGGCCACACCACATGGCTCCTGGATGCTGGCATGGCCCTGCTCCGGCTTCTACACCCTCCAGTGGGAGATGCAGGGGCGGTGCCTGCTCATGGGGCAGCGTACAGAGCTGCCTGCCTCCTCCTCTGCTTAGGAGCCAGAGAAGGAACATGCCACTGCTTCCAGGAGCCACTTTAGGTAAGCGCTGCTCAGAGCCTGCACCCCCGAGCCTCTTCCCATGCCCCAACTCCCTGCCTCAGCCCTTATCCCCCTCCTGTTCTCCAAACCCCTCAATCCCAGCCCAGAGCACCGTCCTGCACCCCAAACCTCTCATCCCTAGCCCTACCCCAGAGCCAGCACCCCCAGCCGGAACCTGCACCCCTTCCCGCACCCCTGCCCCAGCCCTATTGCCCCTCCCACCCTACAAACCCCTTGGTCCCAGGCCAGAGCACTCTCCTACACCCCAAACTCCCCAGCCCCAACCCAGAGCTCGCACCCTCTTCTGTGCTCCAACCCCAATTTTGTGAGTGTTCATGGCCCGCAATAACATTTCTATTTCCAGATGTGGCCCTCGGGCCAAAAAGTTCGCCCACCCCTGTTCTACAATCATTTAAAAAATTGTCAGTATTTTGCTTTACAAAGCAGAGATTAAAATAGCTCACTTGACAAAATCTCTATTCAGTGCTATACGAGAGAATTCTTTTTGAGAAACAGAAATGCGCCTTTCATTTTAACAATCCTGCATTTCTCTAATATTTCCACTAGTATTCTAAAATCTATATGAAAATTGCTTTGCCATCAGAGAAACAGACATTTTTGGACTTGTGCACAGCAGCTCATTAACAAGGCATAGCAAACTAGTCTACCATTTAGAAATGAGATGAATAAATCCCAGACTTAATTTGTTGAGGTACTTCTTTATCTTCAAAAAATCTTCATCTCCAGGTACCCAGCCAGTAATTAATCGCAAACAAACATGTAATGTAATCAAATATCCCATTTAGTGTAATTCTTTAAATCCACCTTTTATCAAGAGTAGAAGCAGCTTCCTTGTCCTTTATAGCTCGGATGGTATCTCATGGCCTCAGAATTATCACCCTGTCTGAAAGCCTGGGAAAACAGCACGTTGGATCAAGGAGGGGATAAAGATGCAGTAGATGATTCCCAAGTCACTAAGCCACCTCCTCTCTAAATGAGGAAAGTCTGTGCATCTCTGCTGACCTCAGCTGTGACAATATCTCTGAGTCTGGTGGTCTCTTAAGTAGGCAGACCTCAAGCCACTTTAAAGTGCTTTGCATGTTACAGCCAACACTGTAATTTTTACCCAGAAGCTCATGGGTAGCCACTCTTCAGTCCAACTGAAAGTGAGAAGTAAGTTGCTCATACGTTGAACTCAATACTTGTGATGTGTATGTTACTACTGAGGGCATTTTGCGCCTAAAAATCATGTGCCAAAACATGAAAAATTATGCACACAATATTTTAAAATTCTGAAAATTTTATTTGTTAAATAAATGTGGAGGCTCTAGCATGGCATTGGGGAGCACAGGCCACTGGCTGCACAGAGGTCAGAGATCATTCTGCAGCTCCCCCCGGGACACAAATTCAGCGGTGAGACTGCACTCAAACCTGACATAGTGCAAGGACCGGGCCTGCCCCAGAAACACCCCAAGGCCCTGCTTCTCTGTGCCAGGTGCACCAAGTGTGGGCAGGCAGGCATAGCCCAGCAGGATCCAAGTGTGGAGGGGCTCAGTGTGGGGGGATCCAGGTATGGGTTGAGAAGGTTCTGTATGGGGCAATCTGGGTGCGGACAGCTCAGTTGGGGATCTGGATGCCCAGAGGTTTGTTGGAGGTTTCTGGGTGCAAAGGTAATGGGACTCTGCAGGGAGGTCCAGGTGAAGGTGGTTGGCACTCAGTGGGCAGAGGGTGGTGGTGTTTGGGCAGGAGGGGATAGAGCTCGGCAGGGCGGTCTGGGTATGTGGGGTTCAGTGGGGGGGTTTCAGATGCTGGGGGATGGGGGTCAGTGGGTTGGGGATCCAGGTGCAGCTGGCTGGGGCTCAGTGGGGTAGGGATCAGGGTGCCAGTGACTCATCGGTATGGTTCAGGGGGCAGGGCTCTGTGTGTGTGTGGGGGGGGGGGGTGGAGGGTGAGGCTCAGTGGGGGGGTCTGGGTATGAGGGGGTCTGGATGAATGGGGGTTGGGCGGATGGGGGAGCAGCTCCCCATACAATGATCCATCCCCCTGCAGCTGAGGAGTAGTGGGGGGGAGTGGGGGAGGGAATTTGCAGAGCTTCCCTGGAGCCTGGGGAGAAATCTAGGGGTGGGTCTGACCCGGCCCTGGATGCTGTGCAGAGGAAGAGGAGGTTCTTTCCTCCCCAGCCCAGCCAGGACTAACAGCTGAGCCTGGCGCAGGGAAGGAGCTACAAGCCAGGTCTTCCCCAGTCCAGTCCCCTGCCCCACAGTGATTTAAACCTGTGTTGACTGTCCTGGGCACCCAAAACGTACTGCTGGGGAGGGTCACATGACCACTCTTATGGCTTCCCTTTGCTTCCTCATAAGAGAGTCATTTTTCTGCGGGGAAGCAAAGAAATCTGCTGGGGACATGAATTCTGTGCATGTGCAGTGGTGCAGAATTTCCCCACGAGTAGTATGCAGCAGTACCTAATTCAGAAGTCTTTAAATGAACATGATCATGATGTCTGGTATAGTCAATAGGATCATCAAGTAAGGACGGCAGTATTGGAGTCTTTGCTTTCAGTTGTTTAACTTCTAACAGGGTTTAGTTGCAAACCACAGGTTGAAACTGGATTTGATGTACCAGCAACTAGTTGCAGGTGATGAACAGCACACTGAGACTCAAGCAGCTATTGCCCATTTCTAGCCATGGTCAGAATTTAAGTATATTGTAATTCATTGTATTATAAGCAGTTGAAAATGGTGAGTGTTCAAGTAACTGCTCATGCACTAAATATTTGGAGTTTGTTGTATCTATAGAAGTACACTGTTTTGATGTAACATTGATCTATAAAACTGTAAATGCCACAATTGGTAACTTGAATTTTACACCGGTCTAACAGATAAGTTCATTGTTTCTGCAAATACCTTTTTTAAACGGCACTTCACTCGCTTATTTGGTCTTTTTTGGGTGGTGATTTGTTTCCTTAATCTTGCAGATACTGCTTAATCCTTATTAAAGTTGAGCTTGCAGTTGCTTTAATCATGAATCTAGGCTAGTCTGAGATGACTTGGTGATAACCTCTTGACTTGCATTGAGATCTGGATTCAGAAGTGCACTTTCAGGATTTAGCAGACATGTGAAAACTAGTGAGCCTATTGCACACACAATAATTTGTGTCTACTTACAGGCGTAGTGTAACTTGAGTTAAAATGTTGTTAAGCTCCCAGCTTCCCTAAGTAAAACTTTTAAGAAGTAGCTGAGTGGAGTGCCTCAGAGTAGCATTCTCAACCAGGGGTCTGAGGCTCACTGGAGGGGCCGCAAGCAGATTTTAGGAGATCTGCCAAGCTCGCAGACAAGGCAAAAAGCCAAAGCCATGCTACTCCGAACCCTGCCACCTGGGGCTGAACCTGAAGCCCGTGCAGCTTAAGCTTTGTGGGACCCCCTGTATCGTAGAGCCATGGGCAATTTACTCCTGGGGGAATTCTGCGCCACTGTGCATGCACAGAATTTATTTCCCCTGCAGATTTCTTTGCTTCCCCATAGAAAAATGACTTTCTGACTGGGAAGCAAGGATAATCCACAAGAGTGGTCATGCAACCCTCTGCAGCAGTATGTTTTGGGTGCCCAGGGCAGCTGGCTGAGAGGTAAATCACTGTGGTGCAGGGGGTGGGACCTGGGAAGACCTGGCTCCCTACCCTGCAACGGGCTCAGCTGCTAGTCCCAGCTGAGCTGGGGAGGATAGGACTTCCTCTTCCCCTGCACGGCATCTGGGACTGGGTCAGACTCACCCCTATATTTCTCCCACAGCTGCAGGAAGCTCTGTAAACTCCCCACGCCCTGGCCCACCACTTCCTGCACACATTATCGCCTGAGCTGCAAGAGGAGGGATCCCTGTATAGGGAACTGCTCCCCCATCCACCCAACCCCCGTGCATCCAGAACCCCTCATACCCAGATTCTTCTGCCAATCCTCGCCCCCCACCCCCCAATGAGCCCCACTCCCCCTGCACTTGGATCACTCTGACAAGCCACCCGGATCCCCACCCCAACGAGCCCCATTCCCCCAGCATCTGGATCCCCCCCCGAACCACCCATGCCCCCCTACTGAGCTCTATCTCCCCTCCACATCCAGACCCCCCTCTAAGCCCCTACCACCTTCACCTAGACCCCCCCTACAGAGTCCCATTACCATTGCACCCAGAACCACCCAACAAGACCCTGTGTATCCAGATCCCCCTGCATCTGGCTCCCACACTGAACCGCTTGCACCCAGATTGCCCCACACAGAACCTTCTCAACCCACACCAAGCACCTCCACACCTGGATCCTGCCTTGCTGAGCCTGCCTGCCCACATCTGGTGCACCTGGTACGCGGGGGTGGGGAATGTTTCTGGGGCAGGCCCAGTCCTTGCGCTGTGTCAGGTTTGGGAGCAGCCTCACCACTGAGTCCATGTCCAGGGTTGGGGGAGCTGCACAGTGATCTCCCACCTCTGTGCAGGCAGTGGCCTTTGCTCCCCAGTGCCATGCAGGAGCCTCCACGTTTATATGACAAATAAAATACGCAGAATTGTAAAATACTGTGTGAAAAATTTTTAATTTTTTGATGCAGAATACCCTCAGGAGTAGCAGTTACGCTGCTTGTTACCCCCTAATGCTGGCCCTGGCTTTTATATGCAGAAAAATGGTTGTGGCACAGGTGGGCCCCAGAGGTTTTTTTATAGCATGTTGGGGGGCCTCAGAAAGAAAAAGGTTGAGAACCCCTGCTTCAGAGGACAGTGAACTTTGACTCTGCAATATGTATGTGAAATACTTCCAGCTGCAGCTTTTCCCCATGAGAAAAAAACAACACTAGTACAACAAACGACTGTACAAGTGGCAGGAGTGGGAGGCACTCTCCGTTTACTTTGTCAGGAGAGTGATTGAGTGTACAGTACACACCTCCCTCGTGGAAAAAGACAAAATCAGTTGATGGCCCAAATATTTTAGCTCTCATTCTGGCAAAACTACTGCTGACGTTTAATCCATTTGTCTGAGTAAAGGCAAGAGGATCAGGTGCTGCGTTTGCTAAATTGGGCTTTCGCTAGAGGGGAGACAGCCCCTTCTTGCTGCCTTGCCCAGATGACTCGGTAAACCACACAAACCATTGCCATCTTGCCTCCTTATGACAGTTATGTAAATCTTCAAATTTTGTGGCATTTTAGGGTTTCTAACTGATTTCTAGAGAGCAGTATTTCGAGAAATGAGGCAAAGCAGCTCCAGGCTAAGTGCTGTGTATAAAATATTCTTCACTGGTTCAGTGATAGTTCAGCTTTGAACAAAGATGATGTAATGGGTTCTGCTGCAAGTACTGCTGATCATGTAGTACCTACACTGTCATTGGCTTCACACAGATAGCACTGTACTGCTCCGCTTCAGCATCCCAGGAGTTAGTATGCATCGGCAGTACAGTTGAATTATTGCCAGTGTGACTTTGTCTCCTCTATGGCTGCTGTTCCCTTCCGCTTGATAATACTGCACATACATACTGGGTGTGCATATGAACCTACCCAGAACAATTGAATTAGCCTTTCTTTCACAACACAGGATCACAAACGTGAAAGCTTGTGGCCATCCGTTCAGGCATTGGATGCTGTTTTATCTTCTGTTCTACGATTGGGAGAGGGAAGGCAGGTTGCTATTAGCAACTACTTGCTCATTTAAATATAAGTGAATTGCACAGGTTTTTCGTTCTTTGTGGATTGCTCACTTCCATCCAGTACTGAGATCTTAAAATTGAGATTATGGCATATCCAGAGTAATTGCACAAATGAATCTTTTTGAGGGGGGAAAAAAATCTGTTCAATAAAAAACACTTCTCTGGTGTAACTTGTTTAACTATGCCTTTTAAGTATCTTTAATAGATTCATGTGTCTCACTGAATCTAGCTAGCGTGTATGTAAAGCTAGCTGCAGACTATTCCTGCCTCTTCTTGCCCCAATAAAAAGGGTTTCAGCATATTGTCATGCTGAATAAACAAAAGAAATGTCTCTCTCTTTTGCTTCCTACCATTTCTCCCTTCTACATGCACTCTAATCTAACTTGGACTACCACAAAATCTAGAGTAACTTTAACTAATTTCTGGTATTTAAGATTATTGCATTCAAGGATCATTAAAAGGGAAAAGTCAATGTATTTGCATGCAAAGCTCCTTGCTTAATCATACAGGACTACTTGTGTTAAAGTTGTTCAACATAAATTTTGTGGCTGGCTGCTAGATGGGAAAATAATATAGTTGTTTATATTGAGATCCAAGTTAGTATTAATTTAGCTTGATCACAAATACAGCATAACATTTTATGGCCTAAGAAGACTGCGTGTAACACTACAATGCTGTGTGAATGCTGGTTGGTCAACTCCCTCAGACCTGATTGATTTTAACTTAATCTTAGCAGATAAATTGACATACCAAAGAGCCATGGAATTGTGTATACTATTGGTGAAACTAGAAAGAAACTTACCAGGCATCCCATACCTAGCGACAAATAAAGTTAAGGGATAGTAAGACCCAAAGACTGCACCTTGGTGGGAAGCCCAGCACAATCACGTGCCTCAGTTGCTGTGTAGGGAAACATACTGGATCTCCTAATAGTGTATGGTACCAAAGCAGAACTTGAGACAGAGGTTACTCTATCAATTTGATGTCCAGCTGAATAGAACTTGCCATGGCTGCTGAGCACAAGGTGGGAGTAGAATTCAAGTCTCTGCTTGTTTGGGGTGTTAATCTTCAGTTGGTCATCTTTCCTTGTTCTCCTTTTTTCTTTTTTGCCCATAGCCATAAATGCAGGCTCATGCCTCAACTCTTCTGCTTTTAGCTGGTAGCAACCACAAAAACAGAACAAAACACCCTTTTCTTGAGTAATGCAACAACCTAGTCAAGGGGTAGGATTTTCTGCTTTTCCTGGGATGGGACAGGTAACTTATACATGATCTCATTGCACATTAAAAAATCATAGCAGATCATCAGCATGAGTAGTAAAATTGAGCTTTCAAGAAAAAACATTATGGTGCTGTGGCTGGTGCCCCGGGAATCCTTTTCTTTATATACCTGCCCAGTAACTACAGCCAGATGGGAGAGTCCATTTTTCTAGGCTTCACAAAGACTTAGGGACGATAACAAATCTTGAGTCAACACAAAACTTGACCCTAATGTTGTGTTGTTAATAGTTTCTAAAACAATATATTGGTTTGCTTGGTACTTAAAATAATTTTTTTTCTGCGTTAATAAGCAGTACTGGAAATCCATTCTGTCACTATAACATTTTAACTGTTCACTTTTACTTGACCTATATATATGTAAATTATGTAATTAAGCACTATAGAAAAATCTTTCAAGATATAGGAAAGTTAATGCTGCATTCTTGTGGGAAGATGTTGGGTATACTGTACCTTAAGTATTAGGCAACAACCACCTAAAACTGCCGACTTAAGTGTTACTAATAGTTGTGCGTCAAACATCAGAATTGCTTGTGGCATACAAGATGCTCTTACGTACCAGCACCTTTCAGGTTCTAAAACTAAATAAAAGTAATGTCTTCAAGCTCATAAACCATACCATCAGTGGTATTAGCACCTCTAAACGAAATGTCTGCAGTACCAGCCAAGAGAAGAAATATGGAGCTGGAGATAAGAACAATCTGGTGAACAACAGCACATAAAATGCCTATTGGTTCATGAATGAAGCAGTAAGTTGATGCTTTAGACAGTGTTAAAGGGCGAAATAATATTTTTCAGATAAAAGTGGGTGACTTAAAGGCAGGAACGGAAGAAAGACACCAATGGACATATAAGTTTAAAAATCCAACCTACTGAATATCAGGGAAGCAGTATAGGTCACCCTTGATATTAATTTTGCATTTATAAACAGTTTAACATCCACTATTCTATAAACATCAGTCGTATGTATTATAAGCACTTTAGTGGAAGGTATTGTAAATGGTTGTAAGCCAGGGTGGTAAGCTACCAATTACTTGTTACTCATGAATTGACCTTTAAACTTTAAGTGGACCCTTAATATAAAGTGTTACCACTGTATTCAACTCAAAAGTTTGTTCACAATAGATCCAGTCAGGGAGGTTATTTTCATTTACATTTTAGGTTGTTCCCTCTTCTCCCCTCCCCAGCAACTATTAATTAGCCTGTCCACCTGCTCATTCACCCCTTGTAGTACTGCTTGTGTCTCATTCAACTATTATGGCTCATCATCAAATCAGTTTGTAAGCATTTTGGAACAGGGACTGTTGTTCTGGTTTGTACAATGTCTCAAACATGTTTTAAAATCACTCCTGAGCACTTAAGAACAGCTGTCATAAGAGCAACCATTTTTCTGCCTCAGCCCCTCACATCTATCATGCTCTTTCTCCTTTGGCTCTAAATATTTTGGTGTGTTAATTATCTTATGGTTTCTGAAACAAGATAAAACTTGAATACCTTAAATTCATTGTTACTTTGAGGTTTACAAGGCAACGTATCACATTGCTTCAGTGTACTATTGGAGTCGTGCAAATTGCTTGCAGCCGTTGTGTGGTGTCTTTGAGTTCTCCTCCCCGTCTCACAGTTGGCACTAGTAAGGGAACAGGGCATTTTATACCATCCATAACAACTGAATCACAAAACAGATAGTGTGCATTTGTACTTAGCACTTTGTTGTTTTTTTGCTAAGAACTAAAAAACTGGCAATAAATTCCATTCTCTATTGTGTTGAAGTAATTCCAGGCTGTCAGTTCTAATTTACATGCATGTCTGTGAGTCGAATGCAGCCCTGCAGCCTCTCAAATAAAGTGTGGTCATAGTGCAGGATATTCCTTCCAGTTTGTGGGGGTGCATGGGGTAGATGAGTGGAAGGGAAGTAAGGTATCCAGAGCAGCAATCATGATGAGCAGTTGAAGGTTTGATGATGTAATGTCTTGTGACGGGTGAGTTGTCAAGCCTGACCAGAGCTGATTTAGTCAAAAGCACAACTGCCTCAGTGCTCTTGAAGTCTCCTAAAAGTTGAGGATAGCATTTTAATGTTAACTTACAGGCTTTGCCTAAACAAAAACAAAGAACCACCTCTCTTAATTTGACCAGTGTGGCTGGTGAAATTAAATGTAGAGGTGGGTTTTGGTTTACATTGTTCTCTTCTCATTCCACTGTAACTACACATGTTAGAAAACCTATAGGTGGCTAACATTAAACAGTCTAACTTAGAATATGTAATCAAACACCACTACGTGGATACTAAGGTACATAATGTTTGGTATGTTTTACTGCTTGTTGAATGTCCTTACACAATATTCAGAGGCTGAGTGAACCGAACAGGATGACACTTTGTGTGTGCTTTTTGGCAAAGAGGAATAACAATGACATTTGTTTTTAAAGATGACTTGTTAGTCATACTTAAAATTGTCATGGTGTCCTCTGAGCTGGGGGATCACCAGCACATCCATTATAAATTGCTCTTTCCAAAGGGTGGATAATGCTGGTTCCTTTAGACCAGTGGTTCCCAAACTTGTTCCGTCCCTTGTGTAGGGAAAGCCACTGGCGGGCTGGGCCGGTTTGTTTACCTGCCGCGTCCGCAGGTTCGGCCAATCGCGGCTCCCCGTGGCCGCGGTTCGCTGCTCCAGGCCAATGGGAGCTGCTGGAAGTGGCACGGGCCGAGGGACATACTGGCCGCCGCTTCCAGCAACTCCCATTGGCCTGGAGCAGCGAGCTGCGGCCACTGGGAGCCGTGATTGGCCGAACCTGCGGATGCGACAGGTATACAAACTGGCCTGGCCCGCCAGGGGCTTTCCCTGAACAAGCGGCGGAACAAGTTTGGGAACCAGTGCTTTAGACTGAAACTTGGGGGGGAAATGGGAAAATTGCATCCCTTAGTAAATACCCTTGAAATCTGCCTTTGAACTTTGCTGAAGTTCCAAAGATTGGGTTACTTCTGTATTACCTGAACTGATACATTATAGGCAATGTCTAGAACCCTGCTAAAAGAGAGAGATTAAGATAACTAGAGCAGTTGAGAAGCTAGGGATGACCACTATATATTGCAGTAAAAAGGAACACTTGTAAACTCAAGAACACGACCATGAGACTTTCTAGATATACCTACAGTAAAATGAGTCTAATGGCTTCTAGTCCTGAGAAACATGGCAACTACTGTCCACATTTTCATAGTTTTCTTGTTCATTATTACAGCTTTTTACTTTTTGAATTCAGACACTGTTGCCAAATATTCACTGGTTTCAGACACTATACATGAGTCCACAACACCATTTTCCAGCCTGCACTTCACAACTCTCACTAATACCTGCCGATTGCTGACTGTTTGAGGCCTGAGTCCAAGTCTGCAAGAGCCTTGAGACGGAATTAAATTATCCTAGAAATTCTTTATCCAGGTCAGAGTTACGGCATGGAAAATCTCGCTGTGCCACTGCCTGCTGGTTTTGTAGCGAACATCTCCCAAGCAGTCACTGTGGTATATTTCACAAGCACTGCATTAATTAAACTCGGAATCAAATGACCACTTCAGTTGTGCTTGAAATAACTTTTTCATGGAATAAAAGGCCATTTAGGTATTCGCCTTGGTGTATTTGCACATCGCTATTGAAAAACACCAGTGAAGTCCAGCACAATGGAATATAGTGGCTAAGTGGGAGAATGATACCCTTTTATTGTCAAGTAAAAGAAATGAGAAGAGGGGACATGTGAAAAGAGCTGGAGCTTTGTAGTGAAATATCCTCAGATAGCAAGCAAATTTTTATATAATAAAATGGGTTGTCAGGAAGGTGGGAGGGCTGTGATCAAAGTGCTCTGCTTGGTCTATGGAGGGAACAGAGTAATGAAGCGGTGTGGACCATGACTAGGAGTCAGTGAATTTCATTACTTTTGACTCGCCTGCCCCTTTTTAGTCTTTCAACAGGCAACTGGAAATTAGTTTCTCCCCAAGATGTAACTTTCGGGTGAGTCATTTTGGTTGCATCACATAACTTTACTAATGGCACTTAACATTATGTATTTTATCAAAAATTGCAGAATACACAGAACTGAACCATAGGTGTTAAGGTCTGGTTGTCCGTGTGTCACTTTGTTTCTACAGTTTCTATATGTGACCATTTGCAGAACAAAAGTTGAAGGAAATGAAAACTAATGTTAGAGCAAGTTGCTTCTCTTTGCTCACTGCACCAGGGGAATTGCCTTTAGAGATGAGAATTTCACTAGGCTGTCTCATTGAGCACACTGAAGTAGGCTTGCCCCGGCTTGTGATCCCACTTCACCACCCTCTGAAGTGAGAATTCAGCTTTCTAGTTTAACATACCTTTGAGAGAGCTAACGAGATAAGCTTTAAATGTTCTCAACTGAATTGTTTGAGGCTTCTTCTGTTTTAAAAAATAAAATCTGTTCTTCAAGCTTCTTGAAAGGCTTTAAAAATATATTGCCTCTACAAAGAAGATGCCTTTTATAGATGGCCATTTTCTGTCAGTAATTTCTTTTGTTACCTTGGAGAAGGAGCACACCTATTAGATCAGACTTGGAATCAAATACGTATTTTAGGTTTCTTACCAAACTTATTTTAGACCCCATTAAATTATTTGGAAATTTCCTTTAATTCACCAAATGGCCATCGTTGTCTTAATGGTTTCAGGTCTGATATGAGACTTCTTCTTCACGTCCATGTAAATCTGAAATTCCACCGCCTGTTCTGGTGGGAAATAGGACTCTCTCACCTGGGGAATGAAGCTTTCTTCCCAAAGTTTCGCCCACACTCAGTATAGACCTTATTCACCTGTAGGTTTATTAATATATTTAATTTCTTTTTTTCCTCTGTTACTAAAGAACTCACTTCTGTTTGTTGGGTAATCCAGGTATAGGTTAGGGAAACAAATTGAGTTATGTTTTATAACCTCACTGGAATATTATCCAGGTGAATTTAACTGATCCATATTTAGCAATAGACATACCTCTTCATAGGGAATAATTTTGCTTTTGGAATTATGTAATAGTATGTAGACAAAGATTTGTTGAAAAAGTACAGAAAGACCATTCTGGAAATCCTAGTTCAAGTTTTAAGGTGCTTGCACTCATTACTGTTCTTGCTGTGGAGTACAGGTGAGTTGAAAGGAAAACTACGAAGCTTAACTTGTTTTTCTCTTTATTGACCAATTATTACTTGAAATTTAAAACTGAAGCTTGTCTTTGGGCCAGACTAGTTTGCCTCCGCTTATGCAACTTGTGTGTAGCTGTGAAAATGGCAGATGGTTTGTCTGCTGCCTGGTTCATGTGCAGCAGCAGGGTGACCTCATCCTGCTTATGCACTGATCTGGAAGCAGACAGGCAGGCTTCCCTCTCTCTTCTTAAGAAAGTGCATGGGGGAATTGAACACCACTAGATGTAAATGTTGTGTTCCATATGAAGTGGTCTTCCACACATTGTGAATGATAGTTGAAAGTATAAGACTTATTACTGTTTTTACACAAATATGTAAATTGTGTTATATACAGCAAATACCAAATAACTGTATGTGGTTCTCTTCTGCCCCCTCCCCCAGTCTGTACTTTTCTTTGTCATGGCTGTCCCTAAACCTGTGCTCCTACCAGAGTAGAGTTGCCCTCTTTACCTCCCTGACTATTGGGGGGAGGGGGAGAGCAAGGGAGGAACAACACTGGAGTGTCCCTGCAAGCCTCGCTACACCCCAAACCTCAGCTTTTCTTTCTGGTTGTACAGCCCCTTCTTCCGTGGATGTTGCTTTTCTCCCATCAGCTCTCCAAACCACTGAGAAACTTACTTGCTAGTGCCTCCTCCCAGTCAGAGATTGAGCCCTCCCCACATTACCCACGCAGGTATGTTGTGCTGTTTGCGGAAATCAGCCTGAAGCTAACACACCTGTTTTAGCACAGAAGCCCATCAGTGCTGGGGCCCGTGATGAAACAGGGGTGCCAGTGTGATTACTAGCTTGTACAGTCATGCTAGTGCAACTAAATACGGTGTGCATCATTGGATATTTTTGTAAGGTGTCTTCAGAGTATGCAAAATGAGCTTTACACTCCTTTAAAGGCAGTCTTTTTAAGGGAATTTATATAGTGTCATCCTCTTCTCTGTCTTCCCCCCCACTCAGTATTGCAATAACAGCTAAAACTTGTTTCCCAACGTAGCTTAGTTGATAATGGGGTATACACAATTACACTGTATATGTGGTTAGTCATTGAATGTCATCAGAGGCAATGCGTGGGGGGAGCATGCGGGGTCATGTGAGCCCCAGAATTGCTTGGCTTGTACTGAGAATGCTCACATGAACTGAGCATGCTCAATAACACCTGCTGAAGCCGCTGCCCTTACTCTGCCCCCCACTGTCCATGTAGTGTGTTCATGGGATTAACACAGTTACCTTCTTCTCTGTCTCTAAAGGAGATCATAGATTTAGAGATTTTGACCAGATTAAAGTCTTTAAATTTGTCATAAAAGGTTTGTGGGTGCCACAGACCAGTGTGGTTTCTTGCTACTCCCTAAAGGTGGCTCTCTGACTGTCTGCAATTCATAGGCTTCAAGAAACCATGTAACGTACAGCATAAAACTTCAGTATTCATAAGAGTATGACACTCATGCAGAACATGGCAGTGTTCCCAAGCAGTGGATCCCTTTTCCTATTGATTTCCTAAGATGATAATTGTGATTCTTGATTGTTTGCAAGGTGTCAGCCCTGAAATTTTGTGATGCCAGCTAGCTTCCAGATTTGCAAAATAGAAGTGTAGAGTAGCAAATGAAAGTGACAGGATTTAGATTTCTACAGTGTAAGAGAAAGTAATAGTACACACCAGGGTGGATAAAAATCAATGATTTAAAAAACAAATCCGATTTTTTAAATTTTTTTATTGAAATCAGATTGTTTTGATAAAATACTTTTTGAGGAAAAACCCTGTCTAAAGATAGATACATTATAGCTCAAAGATATCTCATCATGGAATAGGGATTATAAATTCTAATTCTATAGTATGAGACAATATATTCATGTAATGTTTAAGAAAATTTTTGTAA
The DNA here is from genome assembly GCF_965140295.1 of Lepidochelys olivacea. Lineage (NCBI taxonomy): Eukaryota > Metazoa > Chordata > Testudines > Cheloniidae > Lepidochelys > Lepidochelys olivacea. The sequence goes on along the minus strand of NC_140412.1, from coordinate 138,683,354 downwards.
ATGAGTTCCAATAGTTCATGGATCAGGGACCCAATCTTATGGGGTTCCGGGGGCTTCTGTAGAGATTTAGGTTAATCTTTCTATCTACTCAGTGCTCAGTCTGGAAGATACCATCAGAGATGCTTCGTTTTGCAGTTCTCAAACTGTGGATTTGTGTCTCCAGAGATAACATGCTAGTTAACAGTAAAAATGTTTTAAAATAAATAATATATAGAGGTGAGAAATAACAGACCTCAACCCTATTGCCCTTCTGCAAATTTGTGTACACAGATTCAATCGCTTACTTCTCTCTAAAAGTGCAAAGTTTCAAAAAGTTCAATGAACAGAAGATTGTTGGCGGCGGAATAGATCTGGACAAGGAGAAGAAGTCTGGAGATAAATGTGAGAAGGGAGGGACAGGCAGTAGAAGCAAAAGTGAAAGTGTTTGAGCAGCATATTCCAGAAGTCTTTCTGAGCATAGCCTTCATTGATTTGAGATCTACCATACCATTCTCTCACTAGAAGGGAAGACCTATAATGGCAGCAGGCCGTAAAAGAGACCCAGTTTGGGAATAAGAACCGTTCAAGAAATGTACGCTTGCTGCTGCTGTTTTAAAGAAAGGCACACCACTGAACTGGTGGAAGTCACTTAAGCACTTGGATTCAGAGACTGTTGAAATGGTAATCTCACTTCTAACAGCAGTAGCTTCTTCTGCCGGTGTAGAAGAATATTTTCTTCCTTTGGACTAATTCATTCCAAATTGAGAAATGGTTTGGGACCTGAAAAAGCAGGAAAGCTTGTTTTTCTTTTCCAGATTATGAACAAACAGGAAAATGAAGGTGAAGACGACTGAGTTAGCTGCAGAAGCCAATATTTTAAAAAAGGAGTATCCGATGAAGTCAGCTGTAGCTCACAAAAGCTTATGCTCAAATAAATTGGTTAGTCTCTAAGGTGCCACAAGTCCTCCTTTTCTTTTTGCGAATACAGACTAACACGGCTGCTACTCTGAAACCAATATTTTAAGTTTCTCATGTTGACCTGGCTGACAGTCACTTTAATTTTTGTTTTTATTTTAAAAATATTTCGTTTAACTATTTTAGTTCAAAACAGTTTTAACAAAAACAAACCTGATTTTAAAAAAGTTGAATATTTGTTGAAGAAAAGAATCCAGAATACATAACATTATTTTAGTTAAATAAAACAATTTAAATGTTTGTCTGGTGGGGATCTCCTCCTAATACAGCATGGCAAGAAAATCCTCCAAATATTAATGATTAACATGTTGAATTGGAGATAGTTCACCTCCCAATGACTTCATAAATATCTGCTTCAATTACCCTTGCTAAATGAAATAACCAAACAATCATTCATTTTCTGATATAGCTGTAAAACTAATCGGAAAAATTTTCAAAATAAATCACTTTCAAAATGTGTAGTGAGTGCCTTCTAAAAATGAAACCTACATCGGTCTCTGAGTTGTGAAGAATACGTATTAAGGTTATAACAACCAACAAGAATGCACTTTTATGTAGAAATCCATGATTAAATCAAGTCTTCCTGACTAGTGATTTCAATCATGATTTAAATCAATTTGATTTTAATCAAATCCACCCTGGTACACACTGCTTACCTATTCTTTTTAGTGGTTTATCTGCCCTTTGGTGGGCCTTTTTCTCCAAGTGATCTAAAGGTGCACACAACCTACATTTTAAGTAATGGGCGGGCTGGCTCTATCTTTGCTAAGTTTTCCAGTGTTGTCATAGGGTTGTATAAAATCCTTAGCACAGCAAGTAGTCTCTTAATCATCAATTAAACATCTCTCAAATGTCCTTCAGTAATTGCAAGGTGTGTGGCACTTGATTATTTGCTTTATGTACTCAGAGTTCCTTCAATTCCACACCATCTCAGTATTTTGATACCATAGTGGTGATAGGGGGCCTGAGAAGTTCAAGCAACAGTTGTTTTCCCCCTACACTTATATTCAAATATTAGAAGATTTTTTTTCTGAGTGTTTACCAAATTCTATAAAATGTAAAGCTTATTAGTATGACTTCTAGTAAAGCAAGAGGAAGAGGACCTTACTGAATTCCACCATCCTTTAGACCCAGATAGCCATCTAAATTCTCTGACTACATGACTTACATAAAATTTAACAAAATCCAGGGACCTACTAGTTAACGGTAACTGACAAAAAAAAGAAATGTGAAATGGCAAATTGGTGTTAAAACTAAATAGTAAACTGCACAATTATTTGAAACGAAAACCCACATTAAATCTTGGTGGTATTGTTTGTATAAAACCAAAAGAAATTATAAATGAAGCTGCTATTTGTTACTCTTTTTCTTTATGTAATTTTAAAATCAGGTATTTGGCAAGCAAGAAATTGCTTTATATTAGCTTTGAGTGGTGAAAAACTGATGTAGAAATAGTGTGCAATGTGTTAAACAGAGACTTTATACAGGCAAATATTGTGTTGAATGGCTGCAAATGCTATTGTGTGAGAAATATGATCAGCTTCAGAATCCCAATCATACATTTTTAATTATACATGCTCGAATTAGAAGTCCATTCGTCACTTAAAGCTCTCAGTATAGGTATGTACATATAGAATTGCCTCTACATCTCAAACCTTTGTTTGCTTGAACACTATGCCACCTTGTGCTTCTCAAAATCCTCTGACTACTGCAGGCACTGCAGTGAAAAACACGGCAGCAGCAACTGCAGACTGGCCTGGTTTGAAAGGATGACATCACCTCCATTAATGTGTGATAAAGACTGCTGGCTCAGAGGTTGCTGAGCTGTGTAGAGATTGGTGCAGATTTTTGGCACTGCTATTGAGTACATTCAATGACTTGCTTCAATAAGTCTTACTAAACCTACAAATCATAAGTGCTTTGTAGTACAATTAACCTTAAAACAGATAATGTGCTGCTTTATTTATTGGCATATTAACTCCCCCATGGAGTTAAAAAGAGCACATGCTCTTTCCTTTCTTCCAGCACCCTCTCACCCAAATATAACCCCTGCTGTCTTTTGCCTTCAGTAAATTCACCATTGTAGAACAGGCACAGAAATAGGCCTTTAAGGGGACAGAAACATGAAACTCGTACACTATGAGCCTTTAAGGGCACATTCAGCTGCAGTGAGTAAGTCTCGGAGGCCCCAGTTTAACAAGGTGCCTAATCTAGTGCCTAGCCTCACTAACTACTCATTCCCAAGTCAGTGGGATTATACACATTTTTAGGTATCTAGTGGAATTGGAGCCTAAGGCAGACTCTAACATACAGAACTAGCCCTATACAATAAGATTATTTCTGCATGAATTTCTGTCAGATAAAACAACATTTTTCACCTTAACCTTAATAAAATCAGCATCTTAATTGGTCCAGGGTGGCGGATGAGGAAGTGGTATACAAAACCCTCAGCAGGTTTAGGGTCGATAACTCAGAGTATTACCAAAGAACTTCGTCTCTTGAAAGAGAGGCTGCAGAATATGGTCACCTTTCTAGAGCTGGTGGTAATCGTGCTATGGCAGAATAAATGCTTTTACAAACATGCTGGCAGACTTGTTCTTTTCATCTAAAGCTGCTGGCCTTACTCCTGTCCCCATAGAGGCACAGCTGCCGCAGGGGGAGCTAGGATATATCAACAAAAAGTTGCTACGTAGATTACTACGAAACATGAGCGGCTCCCTTGAGCAGCTGCAACCTGCGGGACCTGTGATGCTCAAACAGGGATCTAAAACTTCAAACCATGCCCCCACATTAGTTTGATGGATGTGGAATAGCTATGTAATCTAGGAATGATGACCTGTAACTTATCGATACCGTGTGTGATCCGAATAGTGAGAATTGCTCTATGGCTATAATGGCTTATTGGGCTGTAATTCGAATGTTTTGGTTAACTTTTAACGGTGGGCTATCAGAAGAACAAGGAGGAGAGCAACACAACAGCTGTAGATAAGCAGCCTTGTGACAAATTTGGGGGCAGTTACAAAACACTGGCCAAATAATTAGTGGTGAAGTGTGCTATTTCCCGGCTCCAGTCCAGAGCAATGCAGCTCTTTTGCCAAGGCTGGGAGCCTGGAGATCAAAGCGATTCTTAACAGTTAAGACTTGGGGGCAGGGTAGGGGGATTGTCAATGAATTCTTCCTGTGGGTGGCAACTGATGTAATCACAGACAGGTCATGCAGGAGTGTCCGAAATAGAGACCTTCCCAAGCTTCCAGGAGGGGACAGTAGGCCTTAGGGAAGACAGGCCTCAGTATTGTTTTTGGTTTAAGATCTCTCTCTGAAATGTGTTGGTACTAATTAAAAATACATGGCATTAAGAAGGTTGTGTGGTCACTGGATGCCACTGGCCATAGCTCTCGAGGAGAAGAAATGCACATACTGAACCCTGAACCTAAGGCACGCCTCCTTAGGTAATCACAGTATCCAGGGACTGCAGCCTAACTCCCAGTCTTGATTCCATTCTGAGATGAAGGCTTGAGAAAGAGACAAGAAAGGGCCAGAGGTCCAGTCACAGTTAGCAGGAAACAACCAGCAGAAACTCATTGGAGCAGAGGCAACGTCAAAGCCACCTTCCCTCACTTGGGACGAATTACCACTGGGGAGTGGGGGGCAAGAATGAGCTTGTGTAAAGCGCTATGTGAGTTGCACTATTTTGCCTTCTGGAGGATTCAAGGTCCTAGGGGGTCTCGTATGTCTCATTTTTAAATCTGAATAAAATCTTGCCATTAAAATGCGGAATGTGGCTAAAAACTGGATGAATTTGGTTTTTAAAAGAATCTTTTTTGAAAAGAGACAATTGAAAATTATGAATTATGATTTAGTCGGGGGTGATGTTCCACCCATGGAGTACCACCTGTTTTGTTGACTTAACAGATTCTGCAAATGAGAAACTCGTTTTATCTTGTTTGCAGGTATTTCCCGAAGAGATTGCTGGTAAGGAAGCATTAATGATGCACTTTAGCAAAAATTTCTCTTAGCAAGATAGAGCAGAGGTGGGCAAACTACGGCCCGCGGGACCGTCCTGCCCGGCCCTTGAGCTCCCAGCCGGGGAGGCTAGCCCCCGGCCCCTCGCCCGCTGCCTCAGCTCACCGCACTGCCAGTGCGGCTGTGAGCTCCTGCTGGGCAGCGTGGCTGCCAGTCCTACTACTCTGAATGGCATGGTAAGGGGGCGGGGAGTGGCGGGGTTGGATAAGGGGCAGAGGGTCCCCAGGGGCAGTCAGGGGACGGGGAACGGGGGGGTTGGATAGGCGTGGGAGTCCCGGTGGGCCTGTCAGGGGGTGAGGGTGTGGATAGGGGTCGGGGCAGTCGGAACAGGGAGCAGGCAGAGTTGGATAAGAGGCATGGTCCCAGGGGGATGGTTAGGGGTGGGGGTCCTGGAATGGGACGGTCAGGGGACCAAGGGTGGGTTCAGGATTGGATGAGTCAGGATTCTGAGGGGGGCAGGAAGTGGGAGGGGTTAGAGAGGGGGCAGGGCCAGGCTGTTTGGGGAGTCAGTCTTCCCTACCCGACCCTCCGTACCGTTTCGTACCCTGATGTGGCCCTCGGGCCAAAAAGTTTGCCCACCCTGACATAGAGTACTCTAAGCACTATGCATGTGGTTGACTGGAAGAAGAAAAGGGGGACAGAAGAAGGATACAAACCGAGTTCTGGCTGCAGGACATGGGGTGGCATTCCTTTGAATGCTGTACATTTACAAAGGGGTTTAGGATGAACCATTCAAGAGACTTAAAGTGTCACTCGCTCTCCATGATGTGAATGCTTTTTTCCCCATCTAAACATGCAGGATCTTGGAGTATGTCTGTGCTGCAGCTGGGAGCATGCTTCTCAGCTCAGGCAGACAGTTTCACAGTACCTCCACTCGAGCTAGTGCATTAAAAGCAGCAGTGTAGCTAGGGGTAGCAAAGGTAGCTTGGACTTGCTTGAATACAAACCCACCCATACCCCCTAGGTACATACTCGAACAGCTACCCTGAGCTGCCACTTATGCTACCCCAGCTACACTGCTATTTTTAGTGCACTAGTTTGAGCCAAGCTAGTGGGTTTACATACGTGAACTAGGAAAAGCACTCCCAGCTGCAGTGCTCGTTCTAGTCCAGTGCTGAAAGTTTTTCTAATTTGGTGGCAACTGTTAAACAAGTCTGTGTTTGATGCTGACTTGCAGCGATTTTTTAAAATATGATTTTTAACTTCTGTGGATACAAATGGAAAATGTAACACCACTGCATAGACTATTCAAGCCTCCCCATCCCTACCCTTTCTGAACAAGAGACTACACAAACCTCTTGACAACTCAGTGATCTCCTTATGAAGTTTCTCTGTGGTCTTCTAAGACTTAATGGTACTAGCTTCTAAGTGACAGAATTTATTGCCACGTTAGTTGAATTTTTTATTCTGGTAAGCTTTGCAACAATGAATGGAATTCTTCACTGAATGAGGAGGAAGTAGTAAAACTACTTGCTAAAGGCCAGTTGACACCTCTTTGGTGTAATCAGAAATTGCTGGACCTTTGGATCATCTCAGATCTCTTTTTGTGAGCTCTGGCTTGTAAAAGGTGGAGATGAATGAATATTCACTGGGTTTTGCATAGTACTCCTAAGGTTCACACCAGTAGAAGCCAGGAGCTAGAAAGGAATCCACATGTAAGACAGCTTTATTTTTGCTTATTGAGGTGTTTTGAAAATGGTGTGTAGGTGACTGAAATTCATTGCTTGCTGCCTTGAAGGATTCATGCCATTAGTTGCATATTAGATCTCTATTTGCTGGAAGAGGAAGTGAAAGACTGGTATCAGAGCACCATTCAAAGTGAGAGCTTCTAAATTAAGCTGACCTTTCTTTTTATCTGCTTTGAAAATGTTTAACTTCAGTGCTTCATCTTCTATTAAGGGTTGCCTACTGACGTTGTTGGTATGTTACATGTATACACACTTCTCAACTGATCATTCGTGTGTTTGTGTAGGTAAAATTGTATAGGATAAAAATGGAGTTTACCAAAGATTCTAACTTACTGAGATCTCATTAACAGGGTTAAAAGAACTTAAATAAAGTTGTAGGCTTCAAGATACATTAAATAAGGTAAATGTTTCCTTGTGTATTAGGTAGATGGGATTTGAAAGCCGGCTTACATTGCATATCAAACCGCTGACTTATTTCCTTGTTTCTTATGTGTTCCAGGGTTTCGCAAAAATGATGAAATGAAGGCTATGGAAGTATTACCAATTTTAAAGGAAAAAGTTGCCTATCTTTCAGGTAAAGTCTTACTTTAACATGCATTGTATTTTTAATTGAAGTGTTTGACAGCCACAGAAAAAAACCCAGTAGTTTACATGTCCACAAAATACCAGGTAAGACGATCTACCAGTGTTAAATATTTGTATGTCTCAACACCTGTAAAATAAGAACCATCACATAATTTTTTGCCAATATTTATCCTTGTACAATGACATAAAATTAAAGTATCACTGGCAACTTGTTTCCATAACAGATTACTTGCTTTTTCCACTTCACTCAAAATGCTTTCCCCTGTCTTATGAGCCTTAAGTTTGTTCTCTGCTTGGGAACATGGTAAAATAGGACAAGTGTGTTGACCAGTTCATTGGGTCGTGTGTTTGATCTGTAAAGCCTATGTCACAAGTTGATTGAGAGACAAAATTGATGAGCATTGCACTGAGAGAAGCTTGATTTCCCCCCCCCCCCCCCCCCAATTTCTCCAGTATACAATTGGAGTTCAGTGCTGGCTAGTCTACAAACTGGTGGAAGGATTTAAGTGTGGTTTAGATTCACAAAGACAACAACTGTTTGGTGTTAACCTGCACACTGATAGGTAACCTCCTTAAAGGAATGCTGACCGTATCTTTTAATGACATACTCCTGTGAACAAGGCTATGGCTGTGGCTTCATTCTGATTTAAATACTTTAAAAACTGTTGAGATTAAGAAGCAGCAGTCTCTCTACCCATAATCCATAAATGACAAATCACTTGCAGAGGACAGTTTCAGCCTTGATATTACCTTTTTTTTAGGTTAATAGTGTGTTAAAAGTGCAGAAAGGTTTTTATCTATAAATATTCAGGCACACAAGGGTGCCTCAGATTGGGCTAGCGCACCTAACACACTGATGCTGCTGTTTGCTTTTGAGAGTGTGGGTCATGAGACTTGCAGGCTCTCTCATCAGCTGGGAGGGAAGCTTATTATCAGAGAAATGCTGAGCCTAATTCCAAGGTCACAGAAACACTTCCCCACACAGGAAGGGGATCACTGAATGAATGCCCTTGTTACTGTGAGAGCCACTGTCTCATCTAGTTATGAACACTAGAGTTTGCCAAGAGCTTTAAAACCCAACAAAGCTTTTCAATGAACGTTGGGGAATTTCAGGCCAGCCATTCTAGTTTTCTTGGTTTGCAGTTTTTGCTTTCGCTTTACTTGGGGTTCATTGGAAGTGCTTGCCCTGGCTTTATTCTATCTGCCTATCTATTCTCTCAATCCCCAAACATAGCACCTTAGAGCAGTGGTTCCCAAATTTTTTACCTCGTGCCCCCACAGAGCTGGGACACAGATGGGTAAGGGGGCCGCAGCTGGGGTGGGTGGGGGAGGAGAGGGGATCCTCAGCTGGTGGCTGATCCTTGGCTAGGGGCCCAGGCCTGCAGCCCGGCATAGGGCTGCAGCTCTGGGGGAGGATTGCTGGGGCTGGTGGCTGGGACCCTGGACCCGGGGCTGGTGGCTGGGACCCTGGACCCAGTGCTGGCAGCTTGGGCCAAGAGCAGAGCTGGGTGGCGCTCCCTCCCCGCCCACCTGTTAATGCATCCCCACAGATTGAAGACCTCTGCTTTAGAAGAATGGGGGAAGGAGATGGTGTAACCGATATATCTAACCTGATTTGGCAAACTTTTGCTCTCCCTCTCCCCTGTTTTATGTTTTTTGTTTTTTTTTTTTTCTCAAAATGCATTGCTTCAGTGAAGCCCAATAACTTGAGTCTTCCCCTAATAGGAAGGGTTTTTCTTATATTAAAACCGTGTACATCTGTGGTGTATGCATTAGTTACTGAAGGCTACTTAATGATCTTTGTCACCTGCCATTATTCCCCCAGTGTTCAAGGAAAAATTGTAAGCGCCTGGGAGTAGGGATCAGTCTCTGTCATGTGCCATAAACTTTTATGGCATAGTGTAAATAGAATATTCAGGTGTCACTTTAGTTTAGAGGTGGGCAAACTATGGCCCGCGGGACAGTCCTGCCTGGCCCTGAGCTCCCGGGGGGAGTCTAACCCCCGGCCCCTCCCCCGCTGTCCCTCTTTCTTTGCAGCCACGCGGCTTGTGCCCGCCCACCTCCCAGGCGTTCCAGTAAGCCTGCCCTGCCACTCTGAGCAGCATGGTAAGGGGGCGTGGGGTTGGATAAGGGGCAGGAGGTCCGAGGGGGTAGTCGGGGGCGGTTGGATGGGGTGGAGGTTTGGGGGGTGGTGGTCAGGAGGCAGGGAGCAGGGGGGGTTGGATGGGGTGGAGGTTCGGGGGGGGTCAGGAGGCAGGGAGCAGGGGGGGTTGGATGGGGTGGAGGTTCGGGGGGGGGTCAGGAGGCAGGGAGCAGGGGGGGTTGGATGGGGTGGAGGTTCGGGGGGGGTGGTCAGGAGGCAGGGGGGGTTGGATGGGGTGGAGGTTCGGGGGGGTGGTCAGGGAGCAGGGGGGTTGGATGGGGGGGTCACGGGATCTCGGGGGGGGTTCTGGGATGGGGGGACAGGGAGCAGGGGGGGTTGGATAGAGGGAGGGGTCCTGGGGGGGCAGTTAGGGATGGGGGTCCGGGGAGGGGGTGGTCAGGGGACAAGGAGTGGGGCAGGGGGTTGGATGGGTCGGGGGACCCGTCAGGGAGTGGGGGTGTGGATAGGGGGCGGGGCAGTCAGGGGACAGGGAGCGGGGGGGTTGGATAGGGAGTGGGATCCTGTGGGGGGGCATGGTTGGGGCAGGGGGTCGTCAGAGGGGGCAGTCAGGGAGCGGGTGGGATTGGATGGGTCGGGAGTTCTGAGGGGGGCGGAAAGTGGAAAGGGGCGGATAGGGGGCGGGGGGCCAGGCTGTTTGCAGAGTCACGACCTTCCCTACCCGGCCCATCATACCGTTTTGCAACCCCAGTGTGGTCCTCGGGCCAAAAAGTTTGCCCACCGCTGTTCTAGTGAGTTAACGAAGCAGTTAATGGGAACAACATGACTGCAAAACATTTTCCAGTCATATTCCTCAAGGAAAAAGGTAGAAAAAACAGGCAGCCCCCTGCAACTTGGAAGTGTTTGCTATTTGGGTATTGGGAATGGTACCTTGCTGCTTTCCATAGTGGAGTAGTGTTAATATAGTTTGTCTGAAACCAGAGAAAATGGGATAGTTCTGGAGGAGCTTGCTTAGTGTTACATAGGCCTACGCAGTGTTTTTATGTTGGTGTAAATGTGAAAGGATATGCAACAAATCACAACATAGAAGATTCTAAATGTATTATACCAGCTATCAGAGCTGCCCATTGCAGTACCCAGGAAAATTAGGGTGAGAAAAAAAACATTGATTTACTGGTTTATTGCAGAAAAATGCAATTAGCAGCTTTTCAATAGATTCTATCTCTGTAGGTGCTGTTAGTTTATCTGGTAAAACTGTATCCAGCTTCTCTGAAATTTATTTACAAGGGACTATATCAGGTCATTATATTAAACCATTAAGATTTAAAAATCGTACATGTACTAACAAAAAAGAAATTTGAGAAAAAGGTATAAATTCCTGAATAAGATCTGTACTGGAAATGTAATGGTTCTGTTAAAACAGTACAATTATAGGCATACTACATTTTTGCATTCATTCCTAATTGGTTTCGTAGAGTTGGCAAGCTGTTAAACAAGCACACTATTAATTGTCAAACACATCTACATACAGAAGTGAAGAATAGTGAGAAAAGGCAGCAATTCTATATAGAAAAAGTACTTCTGGTACAGAACAATCACACAAGAAAGGTTATTGAAAATGTCAGTGAGCACCTCAGCTTCTGGGTGCCTTTTCTTCTCCCATCCCTCTTCTCCTGCCCATGGATCTTAAAATATTTCTCATCTTGAGATACATTAACACTTGCACAGTAGATAGCAGCAGAATCTGGAAGATGACAGTAGCAGTTTACTCTTGGTTGACATTATTATGCTTTCCTCTAGAACAAAGTCTTCAAACATTGCTAGCAATCAGAGCTTGGGTTCTGGAGCTACATATGATTTGTTTTTTAAGCAACTGGTATGACCAAGAAATAATGAAATAATCAGGGCCCTGATGATAACCTTTTTACAGATGGGAGTGACTACCCTAGAATAACCCAGAAAGTTAATGGCATAACCAGGCACAGAGCACAAGAGCTCTGACTCGGGTTCCCACAAAGCTGTAACCGTCTCTGTTCAGTACTGCAGATAAAAACGTTAACATACTGCTGATTTCTCAAACTGAGGCACGAGATGAAGTGACTCATTGGAGGTTTTCCAGTGAGTCATTGCACTTGTATAGTTTGGATTAGAATATGTCCAGACCTCAAATCCTTTACTCTTACCATTAGTCTACTATACCATTATACATAGTTTAGCAGCATTGCTTAGAATCCAACTTTTTACCAGATGACATAAATATTAACTATGACTGTGCTCTTGCTGGTCTTAACCAGTCTCTTCTAATTTAGGAATGCACTTGGCACTCATATATTACAGTGATGGAACTTTGTAATCTTGAAAGTATTTATCCTCACAAACACCTCTGTGAGGTAGTGTGGAAGTACTATTACCTTAATTTTACTGATAAGGAACTGAGGCACAGAGACTAAGATACTTGCCCAGGGACACACAGGAAATCTGTAGCAGAGCAGGAAATGGTCCCTGGGTCTCCTGAGTTCCTGGCTGGAACCTTAACTACTAGACAACCTTCCCCGAAGATAACTTGTAGTTTCACATCACAAACAAAACTTATTAACTTGCACTTCTCTTCAAGGGTATCCCTGAAGACCGCTGCTTCTTGTCAGTGTGTTGTATTGGTAAGGTTTTGTGCAAATTGGCATTTCCTGAAAAACTTAAACTAGCCATCTGGAGGCTGTTGGCAAGGCTGCTCTTACATACTTTCACTTGCAAGAAGTGATGCATGCCCACTGATTCTGGCTGGGGAAAAAAATCAAATGAAAGACAATACACATCTCTCTTTACAGGCAGAGGAATTTGGTGTCTGTGGATTAATATTTGATTTTAGTTTATATTACTAAAATAAAAAATCCAAGTCTTACTACAGAGAGTAATAACTATCTTCTGATGAGAGCTGCTTATACTCTGCAACTTTGGGGGTGTTGGACTTCGCTTGGGGTTGAGAGAGGTGGTAATATTTACTGGCAACAGTGGGATTCCATTTTGAGTTGCATCTACATTTTGAGTCAGTCTGGCTGATGATCCAGATCCTATCGAGGAGGTCAAAGAGGCTATATAGCAGTGGTTTTCATTGTATTTACCATATGGGCCGCATATGCTGCTCTCTGTGTTATGTGGGTTGGATCCACACAATATATATACTACCTGTATGACCCTGAGGAGGTTATATGGGCCGCAGCTGTGTGCTGACTGGGCCACGGGTTGAGAACCACTGCTATATACCCTGCTTCAATACTTAGGAGCTCAGTTTAGTTAGAAGTTTGCTCCAAGGTAGAGCACATTCCAGCTTGGGAGTTCAGTGTAGCTCTGAATTCCACTCTGAGTATAGCATAGTTCTGACACCCTCTCCACTTCAAAATCTTCCTTGAGCCTGGCAGTTGAGTTTAGCTCTAGAGCTTGTTTGATCTTAAGCAGCTTAGTACAGTCCTGATGGCTGGCAGATACCAGCTGGGGGTTACAGCTATAAGCCCTTGTACCCTTTGAGGGGATTTACAAAAGGGAGTTTATTATGCAGCTGTTGACTCCTAGATTACGCGTCTAGTAACTTGATTCCCATGGGATCTTAACTTTAAAAATCACTTATTATTCTGCGTGTTTAAGGGACTCCTGATTTTTAGCTCTTCTTTCCTACACTGCACATGTCTACACATGGAGCTCTTCACTGGTGTTCTTGTAGCAGTGTACTTCACTGGCAAAGTGCTCCTAGTAGGCTGTGTTTTGTATTGGTATATTAAAACCACCTTCATGGGCAACACAAGCTATGCCAGTAAAAGCACAGTTTTGCCTTAACTGCGTCTACACAAGGGATGACTTCTGGCACAGCTGTGTTGGTCAGTGATCACTTATCTGCACACCCCTGACTGACATATCTATGTCAGCAGAAGTCTGTATGTAGACCTGCTCTATGATCCATAGCATTACATTACGACTTGCAATGTGACAGACTAACTCCTTTTGGCCAGAAAATGCTCATGTTTAATCTCAAGCCAGATCTATGCTAGAAACATTACCTGGTTTAGTAATATCAGTGAGGGGAGAGGGGTTTGGGGTATTTTTTTTTTTTTTTTTTTTTTACAACATGTTTAGTTGATGAGTCCTAGTGTATATGCAGTTACATCAGCATATATAAGTGCTTTTTCCTGTATAACATACTTCACTTGGGGAACCAGTATAATCTCTACTGCAAAACACTTTTACACTAGAAAGTTTGCTGGTATAGGTATCCTTATATCAGTATACCAGCAAACCTTTTTTAATGAAGACTAGGCCTCAAAGGTGTATTGTGGGAAGTTGAGAAATTATTACTTCCACAGTGCACTCTTTAGTACTTGGAGATATTCAAATTAAATGCTGTCTAAAATTAATATTTGTTACAGGGTCATAAAAAGGAATCTTAATACAAAAGTCTAATGGACTAAACTTAATTTTGAGGGTACATTTAATTCAAATAGCCTGGTTCTGTGTCTTCAGCTATACAGTATAAAATGCATACACATGAATTGAGACAATCTCAAGTAATATATAGGTCTAAGGTTTTTGGTACACCTTCAGATTCAAATATTGTTTGTCAACAAATGTCTGCCAAAGCTGTTACAAAGCTCGAGCTTTGGTTCAGAGGTCTTGAGTGAGGGTTTCCTTAGTCAGTGAGGCAGTACAACTAGAGGTTCTGTGGTATAAAGTGGGTAATTAAGTACACATTTTGAATTGGCACTACAAAATAAAATTATTTTAAAACAAGCGTGTTACTGTGTAAAACAAAGAACCAGCAAATTCACTGTACAACTAGATCTTCCCTCACTTGTCGTTCGAGTCCCCCTTGACGTTCAGGCATGGCAAATAACACACTTTTCCCTCTAGTGACTGTTGCTCGAAGATACCTGTGCTTGTGTACCATTCCTAGGTATTGGTTAAATCTGTTAATTTTCTTCAAGATAAGATATCTACAATACCCCTCCCCCCCCCCGTGTGCGCGCGCACACACACACACACAACGTTAAAAGAACATTATTGAGGTTGCTCAAGTCAAGTGCTCAAGGAAACACCAGAATTAAGATTGCTTGGCCAACCTCAATTCGGCCTGCTTGTACATATACATTAGGATAGTCTTTATTTACATGGCAGAGTCCTGTGGCACCTTATAGACTAACAGACATATTGGAGCATAAGCTTTCGTGGGTAAATACCCACTTCGTCAGATGCTTGTTCACCCACAAAAGCTTGTGCTCCAATAGGTCTGTTAGTCTATAAGGTGTCACAGGACTCTTTGCCGCTTTTACAGATCCAGACTAACATGGCTGTCCCTCTGATACTTGATTTATTTAAATGATCACATACTAATTTTTCCAGAGGAGTCCTGTCTCATTCAGTGCACAGGATGGATGATGCTCACTGAATGAGCAGCTATTCAATATTCTGTTTTTTCTCGTCATTGTTCATTGTATGGCCCAGGCCTTATTGGGTATGTTTATATTGCACACTAAGCCTGGGTTCTGAGTTAGATATGAGCCCAAGTCCCCCTTCCGTCCACACACCAATCGGTCTGACTTTCAACTTTTGAACCAAATGAGGCACGGGTCCTACAGACAAGTCTCCTTGACAATAGAACGCTGATTCATCCACAGACCTTTGTGTCTGCCAGTTTCCCCTCCAAAATTGACACTTTGTGCCCTCTTCCCATTCTCTCTTTCCCCCTCGCGCCCCCCCCCCCGGCTTGTCATTGTAATCCTTTTCTCCTCATATAGGTAGCTTTGTCTCCACTCCTCAGTCTTCTCATCTCAGTTCTTCTCCTTGCCCACCCAGTCCTCCCATCCTGGTTCTTGGTTCAGTCTCTCTTCCCTGCCCAGTCTCAAGTCACCTCCACCCACATTCTCCCACCCCAAAGGCTCCCAGTCCCATTCTTCTTTCCTTAGTTGTACAATCTGTTGTCTTTAACCCCACCCTGCTGACACTTTGTCACAGTCTCTTTGCCCAGCCAATCCTAGCCTCATCTTCCCCCCAGGCCCCAGCATCTCATCTGATCTCATTTTCCCTCCCCGACTCTAATGCTAGTCTATCTGCCCACCCAGTCCTCGCCTCCCTCCTTTAACTCTCAGTCCCAGTTCCCTTCTCCCACCTGCTGTGCCACACTGAATCTTGGTCTGTTCTTTCTTTTCCTAGTCTTATTTCCTCTGTCCCCGCCCCCCAGGTCTGGCTGTTGTCCCTTCTGTGTTCAAATCAGATGGCTTCCTGCTCCTCACTAAGTAGTGCAAGCAGAGGGGTCATTGACAGTGCAGGAGAGTGGGGTTTCCTGTTCGGTTCCAATGTCTGACTCGAGTATGGCCCGCCTTAGCCCAAACTGCTGTTGCCAGGGAAAGTCCTGCTCAGACCTGGATTGGAGTATGCCTACTGTGGATGGAATCGCCTCAGAACTTAGTGCTAAACTCTTGAGTTTCTACTGCACATGTGTGAACAGCAGTTTTTCAAAGCCTTATAACTTCGCCAAATATGGGTGGACTTTCACAAGGATGGCAAAAAGTACATCCCTAACAAAGAGGCCATCCCCTTGCCAAATTTCAAGTCTCTGCTCAACAGTATGGGAGCGCTAGAACCTCTCAAGAAAGGAGTCCATTTCAGCATGGACAAAATCTTTGCTTCTTCTAACTTTGTTCTCACAAACAGCTGAATAGTTTTGGCTGAAAACTTTTTTTTTTAAAACCAAACCAAACCAAACCACCAGCATGCAGCAGATACTCAGTCCAGAAAATGTCAGCCCAAATGGCCAAATTTCAGCAAAGTTGTAAGCAACTGAAGACAAGGTCTTAAACGAGAACTATCCAACAACTTTAACACTAGATGGTGCTGCCCACTCTGCCTGTGCGTTGGTACGTGGATGCACTTAATCATTTATTATAGAATGGTACTCTTTTGGTCTTCATGATTACATAAACAAAGCACCATGAGTGGGTGCTGAACACTGAATCTGCATGATGGATCAGACTGATCAGGTGTTGAACTCATTCATAAAAATGTATGCCCTAACCTATCCCTCACAATTTAAAGACAACCCAGTAAACTTCGGTCCAGATCCTGGCTCTCTGCTCTCTTTGGACTGCTCTGGTAACCATTAGGAGGGTTGAAACAGCCACATCTCTAGCTACAGGTCCATAGTCCATGGGAAACCTCCCAATGGTCATAGAGCCAGCGTAGCTCACTTCTACGCTTCCTCCTCCAGCCCCTGGTGAAGGGGAGCATTAGGCTGTCATGGAGAGAGGGTGTGGTTGGAACAGGCTGTGAAATTACTATCTGCTGGTCAAGTTCAGAGTAGCCTTGAGGCTGCTTTAATCTCCACTGGAACCAAGGCTGCCACAAACCCAGCCTGATCATCAGAGAACCATAACCAGGAATTGGGGCTTCTTTCTGCAGGAGCTTTTCTATTAGCTATTAACTATTAACGATTAATAACTATTAACTATTAGCTCCTGTGTATTGCAAGTTGTATATTAACTTGCTGCTTTGATTTAGCTGAAGTACTTGATTTAATTTGAATACTGTGTAATTGTTTTCTTCTGAGAGTGCAGTGATGCACGTACTTTGATACGAGAGGGAAAGGACTGTTAAATTTTTATGTTTGACTACTGCTGGCGAGATATAGATATAGTTGCATTTCTTATACTGTCCTTAATACCATAAAAATACTATACTGGAGGTCCAGCAAAAGGAATCTGACAGCATCTCGGAAGCAATGCTGCACTGATTACAAGATAGAGTTTAAAGTTTACACCACACAAGTATCTGGCTGATCATTTTGTATACTAAGTTTAATTTAAGAGTTGTTTCTATTTCAAGCTTAAAGCTATAAAGTGAGAAATGATAGAAATGAAGACACGCTGTTAATTTTAGTATATTAAGTGGTGCCCCATAATTAAATTTCATTGTCGCTACTAAGTATTGGATATACAGTTGCAATCCATTCTTCAAGCAGAATTTGTTTACTTTGTTTACAAAATTACAGTTTAAAGTCACACAGATAAAAATGGGGGAGCTCAGCAGCAGAATTGCTAGCCAATTACCTACATGTTTTATTGGTTCAGTCTCTTACACTGTGATACAAGGATTTCGCTTTT
The DNA here is from genome assembly GCF_965140295.1 of Lepidochelys olivacea. NCBI lineage: Eukaryota > Metazoa > Chordata > Testudines > Cheloniidae > Lepidochelys > Lepidochelys olivacea. Next base: position 138,665,862 of record NC_140412.1, on the reverse strand, counting down.
TCCAGAGTGAACATGAGGATAAATTCCTAATGAATTGACAGATTCAGCAGCTGCAGGTCAACACATGAATGTATAAGCCATTTATCTCTTAGTATAATGGGTACTAAATCCCATTGTTTTGGAGTCATTTGCTTATAAAGCAAAGTATGTTCTTGGTAAACCTCAGATGTCACCACGACTGTTAAATTTTATAAACTCAAGACCTTGGAGTCTCTTACTAAAAGTACTTGAAGATGGTGGCAAAAATCTACAATGATAGTCATCCCTACAGTCCCAGGTTTTTTATTGCTAGGTGCACATTGTTTAGCTATCACAGTATGCTACTTCAGGTACATTGTACTGCAGTGTTGAAGTCTAAAAATTATTTAAAGCATAGTCCTGTTTTTTTTCCCTAGGCCCTGAATTTGTATTTCTATTAGGGTGCAGATGCATCCTCACGGCAGAAAGTGTAACTTGATGCTGTCATATTCACTGGCTTAAAACTCTTTATTTCAGAAGCAATGCCTTAATATCTCCCAATAATACTTGAGTAGTTCAACGGAGCTGACGGCATGTGGTGCCGTTCTTTCTTTATAGAATGATATTAACCATAGCTGAGTTGTTCGTATTTAGTGCACAGATATGCAGAATAAAGCTCTCAATATGAAATTATGTAGTGTCCATGGGCTCTTCTAAGTAGGGACATGCTGATGTAATTGAACTACTTGAATTGAAGTCATTTATATTAATATTGTATAGGCACTCAGATAGTGGGAAGTATGCTGAGATGTGTAGTATTGTCTTTGGTTAAGACAACTCCCCACCCCTTCATGTTAGTCTTTGTGGTAGCACAGTCAAATGAACAAGTTTCACAGAACCAGTGATTATCTGTAACTTGCTGTCCGTCATGGAATTGTAAATAACCTAAAAGCATACAGTCGGTAGCATGGTTTGTTTCTGTCAGGTTTTAGGCTTTGTCTACTCTGGCATTTTTGTTGCTAAAACTTTTGTCGCTCAGGGTTGTGGAAAAACTCCCCCTGAACGACAAAGGTTTTAGCGACAAAAAGCACTGGTGTGGACAGTACTTTGTTGTTGGGAGCTGCACTCCCAGCAATGAAGCTACCTCCCCTCGTTGGAGGTGCTTTTATTTTGTTGCCAGGCGAGCTCTCTCCCGGCAAGAGAATGGCCACACTGCACACCTTACAGTGGTATGGCCGCAGTGGCACAGCTGTGCCCTTGTAATGTGCACAGCGTAGACATAGTTAAGTGTGTCTTTTGGGAAATTTTTATACTGGTTTTTGGCATTAGAAGAATCAGTTACATAAAGCCAGCTATCTTAAATTAACATAAGAACATAAGAATGGCCATGCTGGGTCAGACTAAAGGTCCATCAAGCCCAGTATCCTGTCTACCAACAGTGGGCAATGGAAGGTGCCCCAAAGTGAATGAATGGTTATCGTCAAGTGATCCATACCCTGTCACCCAATCCCAGCTTCTGGCAAACAGAGGCTAGGGACACCATTCCTGCCCATCCTGGCTAATAGACATTGATGGACCTATCCTCCATGAATCTGTGAATCCATGAATTCTCTGAGAAGCACACATTAGGTGCTGATAACTTCCCCTCCCCCCATCAGTAAATACACCAAGCTGTGAGCAGTAGGTAAGGTAGTGTCTATGACTCACTGACGGTCACATCCTGTGAGCTGCCAGGGACTCAGGCACATCATTGGTTTGCAGTGATGAAAATAGGGGAGCATGGTGTTGGTCATCCTGACCCCAACAATTTGTTGTTTAGTTAAAATGGTCTTTTGACCCACAGCCTTGGGTGGTTCTGTTTAGTAAATTTTAAATCCCATTTTCTTTCCAAGTGGATGTGCACACCTATTAGAACGAGGCCTTAGTTCTTTTCTAAGTGCAGTCTGATTGTAAACTGTACAAGGCAGGGACTCTTGTTGGTTTGTTGTGTTGTATAGTACGCTTTTGGCACTCATCACAAATCTTGTTTTTCAGGTGGCAGAGATAAACGTGGAGGCCCCATTCTAACATTTCCAGCTCGCAGCAACCATGATAGAATACGACAAGAGGACCTTAGGAGACTAATATCATACTTAGCTTGTATCCCTAGGTAAGAGCTAATCACCCCTTAAGCTTTCAAACTTTACGCTGAAATTGTTGGTTAGTGTTGCAGCATCTTTCCTGGTTATGAAATGAAATGGGTTAAGGAGCGATGCAAGTTCACACCCCTCACTGTCTTTAAGCTGCTTAGAAAAAGACTTAACAGCAAAGGGGGCTGCCTGTGGAACATGGATTGCTGGCAGACTGGCTGCTGCATGTCAGCTGGGAGTAGGCAGTGGTCTCTAGATGGTCATATAGGGGTGCTTGCATTCTGAAATAATGAGATCATCACTCAAAGGACTTGTCAAAAATAGGAAAAAAAGTTGATTTAAAAGCCGCGTTCGTACCTAGTGTCGCTAGCGTTGAACACCTCAGCCGCCTCCTTGGGTTGAGCGTGACCTGTTAACACATTTTAGTGGTATTGAAGTCTACCGTAGTTGCTAACAGGTCTTGAACTTGCACAGTTACAATTAACTGACTGAACAAACTTGTTGATACAAGGCCTAAGAAGAAAGCAATATGTAAAACTATAAAGAATGTCCCTTGGTATAATAACATAGTACACCATGGTAACTTGGACATCTTATATGCTGTGAAACACAACGAAAAACACCATAAAAATACACAGATTGGAGCTGATATTAAAGAAAAGTATCTGCCCCAACCCCTGCTTCAGCTGAGCTATGCTCAGTGCAGGACAGAGCGGGGACAAAGATGACTACTGTATGCCCTTTATTCTGGTCCAGCTAAGACCTGCCAACCCTGGTGTGAGTTAAATTAGCCCTAAGCCTGCTTTCATCACCTCAGCTGTCTGACCCAAAGGAGTGGCTCTAATAGCTGAGAATAGCTGGAAGGCAGCAGTACAAAGCCGCAAGGCCTCCTATGGTGCGGGTTCCAAGAAGGAATTGAAAAACAGTTTCTACATCCAGGGAAGTCTCATTAAATGAGTGTTACCCCCGATGGCTGAACTGTCTGGCTGTACAGCACTTTTAAACTGCCAAAGTGGTAAAAAAGAGCTGTGTCTTACAGATAGTAAGGGCTAGCTTATACACGAACTGAAAACAGACCCCAAAAAGTGTGCATTAAAACTGATTTCTTTTGTTTTGGCGCAAATTTGGGTAAACAAGCCACTGTAACTTATGATGTGGTAGGGGGCTAAACAATCCTCTAACACATGCTATTCCTAATGTCACTTGAGTCTTTTGGCAGAATCCTTGTATTATGTGACTCTTACTTATTTCTGACAGGCTGTTTGTCTGTTACACAATAATTTTTGAATTTTGAGGTAGTTCACATGCTTTGCTACTCCTGTGTTTAAGTGGTTTACACAATGTCAGGGTGCTGGGAACTGAATAGGTGTGCCAAAGCTACTAGCTTTAATGGACAAGAGATTTCACCCTAGGTGTCTGAACTCTCTCAAGGGGCTAGAAAGGTGTTGGAGGCTTGTATTCATGAATGTGTTCAGGGCTGGAAACGGCTGCTGGTGCTACGCCTGAGTTGGGCTCCAAGTGAGCAGAAGTGTTATCTTTGCCCCACCACCTGTTCCTTCCCAAAACAAGTTGTGAGGAAAGCCACAGACTCTCAGCAGGATTTGATAGGGAAGGGGCAAAGTGGTACTGGCTAGAGTTCTGAGGGAGTAAGCGGAAGAGGAAGGTAGCTATTGCAGCCACTAAGTAGAAGGGCCATTAAGGTACTAAATGGAAGATTTTGTTGGAGAGGAAGGTCAGTTATAGAGCCTAGGATCCGCTGTCAGTTAATGTTAGGGGGCTCCCCAGCCCCTTGTAGCTGGGAGCAATGCCTTTCCTATTCAGGGTGGAGGAGGAACAAGTGCAATAGAGAAGTAGTGACCTCCCTTGTTCCCTCCGTGTACTTACAGCAGCAAGTGAAAGGCCACTGTGCTAAGATATGTCTATTAAAATGGGTAACAATAGCAGTGCTTCAGGGTATAAACAGATAAGCCTGGGCAGTGTTGTCTTCTCTCAGCTATCACCCCAGTTGAAGTCCAATTGCAGCATGGTTTTATCTTTTTCTGAGTAGACCACTTCCAGGGAACAACTACTGGATTAAGGCTTAGTTTTCAAAAATGAATTAGGAGCACAAGTTCCATTGAAAGTCATTGGGACTTGTACTCTCAATTGGGGGTGGGGGGGGGGTGAGAAAACCTGGATTTGTGCTGGAAATGGCCCAACTTGATGATCACTTTAGATAAGCTATTACCAGCAGGACAGTGGGGTAGGAGGAGGTATTGTTTCATGGTCTCTGTGTGTATATAATGTCTTCTGCAGTTTCCACGGTATGCATCCGATGAAGTGAGCTGTAGCTCACGAAAGCTCATGCTCAAATAAATTGGTTAGTCTCTAAGGTGCCACAAGTACTCCTTTTCAATTAAGTAGATGCTTTTGAAAATCTTGTCATAAATTCACTCTTTGTGAGTTCCACTATGGCAATTTTTATTTTGCTTTTGTTCATGGCTAATAAATATGGATATGTTTGTGTCTAATTTTTTTTTCTGTGAGCAGATTGGTTTCACACCAGCATTCAGTTTGACTGTTCTTTAGGAAACTTAAGTTGAGAGTGATAGGTAATGAATAAACCTAAAGGTGATCTGAGCTGCAGCCTTAAGTTAAAAAATGTAGAAGGTAAGGATTAAATCAAGCTGCTGCTTTGCTGCACAAAAATTGATGAGCAAATTCTCTAAACAGGGATGGGCAAACTTTTTGGCCCGAGGGCCACATCGGGGTTGCGAAATGGTATGGAAGGCCGGGTAGGGAAGGCCGTGCCTCCGCAAACAGCCTGGCCCTCTGCCCCCTTCCACTTCCTGCCCCCTGACTGCCCCCCTCAGAACCCTCGACCCATCCAACCCACCCTGCTCCTTGTCCCCTCCCTCCCGGGACCTCCCACAGCCCCTGTCCCCTGTCTGCCCTGACCTATCCACACCCCCATCCCCTGACAGGGCCCCCGGGGCTCCCACGCCTACCCAACCCCCCCGTTCCCCAAACTGAATCCAAAAATTGCAGAAAATGTCAGTGAATCAAAAAATCAGTGTATGGGGAAGCATTTAAATGAAATGGTTTGTTTGACCTGAAATTGATTTTTATTCTGGTGTTTATAAAGGGCTAGAGTCACAAATAGGCATTTGGGGTGGAGGTGGTAGCACCCTCCGTACAACTTTTAGACCAGTGGCTTTGGGAGACCCAACTACCAGCCTATAGAGGCTCTCTGGACAAATGACTCTGGTCATTATGACAATGAATTTGTCAGTTGGCCATCGGGTCACTCAGTATATGGGGAGGGGAAGGAAGGAGGTGCCTGGCCAGAGTGGGATGGCCCAGGTGGGTTGGGGGGAGGGATGGGGCAAGGGCTTCCAGTAGCCTGATTTCCACTAAAATAGTCCCACAGAATGTCCATTTGGTGCTACAGGCGGAAGAAACTCTGTAGTGCCGTAACCCCTTACCCCAAGATCGTTGCCTCACCCCTGTGTATTAATGACAACACGATGATTGTAGTGGAAATCAGTAATTTCCACTGTGATTGTAGCGGAAATCGTAGAGTGTCGGGTCGCTTTCTGCTCAGCCAGTAAAACTCAGCTCACGTTTTACCAATGGGTAGACGTCACTTTTTTCCTCAGCAGCCTGGAAAACTTTTTTTATCAGCTACTTTTAGATTATACTTAACTCTTAGGTTGGTTAGTCTGGGTCCCCAGCACTGCTGATGTTTAATATTGGATACATCTTTCCTAGATACCTATTTAACTGTCTTCATGCATTTTTGTCTGAGACTCATCCAGTTAATTTGCATAGCACAGTTGGGTATCCCCTCTCTCCGGACACGAAGAGGTATGTCATTGATGTGCACAAGGGATAAAAAATCAGGTATTTATTAATGCATTTTGCTGCTAACATGGACTGTGTATCCTTCCATGGGGTTACAGCTTAAGAGAATAAAATATAGATGTACAAAATGAATGATACTAGTACAGCATTGAAAAACAACTTGTGAATATGCTTGCTGCTCTGCTGATTCGCAACAAGGCTGAAAAACGATAACTACATAGAGAGCTTGGAAATAAAAAATTAATCTTGACTAAGAGCAAGTTTTGTGCTTCCTTTACCAGGGTGTAGTTCTAGACCTGGTTAGTACGTCCAATAGTAAGCATTTAGGCCAAATCCTGCTGCTGTTACACAGGTAACTGAATTACCAAGTGTTGTGATGGAACAAGAGAAGCCTAATTTGACCTTTAACTTGTTATAGTGCATATTAACATTTTCTTTTCTTTTCTTTCCTTCTCCCTCCAGTGAAGAAGTTTGTAAACGAGGATTCACAGTGATTGTAGACATGCGTGGATCTAAATGGGACTCTATTAAGCCTCTGCTGAAGATTTTACAGGAATCCTTTCCCTGTTGTATTCATGTTGCACTGATAATCAAGCCAGACAACTTCTGGCAAAAACAAAGGACTAACTTTGGCAGCTCTAAGTTTGAATTTGAGGTAATAGCAAGATGGAAAAATGTAGGCTTACTGCTTAGTTCCTGGGGAGTTTTGGTCCACCTAGCTCAAGTTTTTATTAAAAATAGTTGAGCTGAACCTTGGCATTTGAATGGGAGGAGAGCTAAATCAGGCTGCAGGACTGCAAGAAGTGTGGGTCTATTTTTAATCTCATGTTAGATTTGTGGTTTCTAAGGCCACCTGTGCTTTGTAAATAAAGCATTGTGTGTTGCCTTGGTTGTTTTTAATGTTATATATTGTTCAAAATACGAGCACAGACAATATTAACTAGATGCTCTGAACTGCATTTTCACTGTATTTTCCAAATGCATCAGATTTGTGATTGCAATATTCTTCATTGTGTTTTAGACTAACATGGTATCTCTGGAAGGCCTTACCAAAGTAGTTGACCCCTCTCAGCTAACTCCAGAATTTGATGGCTGTTTGGAGTATAACCATGAGGAATGGATTGAAATCAGAGTTGCCTTTGAGGACTACATTAGCAGTGCAACCCATATGCTGTCCAGATTGGAGGAACTGCAGGATATACTGGCTAAAAAGGAATTGCCTCAGGACTTGGAGGGTGCTCGAAATATGATTGAGGAGCATTCACAATTGAAGAAGAAAGTCATTAAGGCCCCTATTGAGGACCTTGACTTGGAAGGACAAAAGCTGCTCCAGCGGATACAGAGCAGTGAAAGTTTCCCCAAAAAGAACTCTGGGTCAGGGAATGCAGACTTGCAGAACCTTTTACCCAAAGTATCCACCATGTTGGACCGGCTGCACTCAACTCGGCAGCATCTGCATCAGATGTGGCATGTGCGGAAGTTGAAACTGGACCAATGTTTTCAGCTCAGGCTGTTTGAGCAGGATGCTGAAAAGGTAAAAGGGCTGTGGGGTAAAGGGGAAACAACCATGCACCATCAGCTTCAAGGTACTTAGGTTGGTCTTGCCTGATTTAAAAAAAAAAAGAAAAAAAGTGCCAATGAAAGCTGGAAAACATTCTCTAAGAACTACTAACTACAACTTTCCATTGAGGTGGGGGGGAGTGTTGTATTCAGAGTGGCTTTTAGTATTTTCTGAACTCAGTTTCTAGTGTGGATAATTGGTGTTTCAGTGAACTTGATTAACAGAGAGGGATTTGGGTTTTGAGTGACACACAGACACTTCAGTTGCAGTAAGTTTATTTTAGGATGGTATTTTTTCTGGCACAACATGAATGTGCATACTGTTAAAGAGTAATGCCCCTCTGCTGCAGCAGGATGAATGCAGTGATGCATCATCTCAGTTTCCTGTTGAGTGACTCTTGCTCAGTCTGTAAGTGGTCAGAATGAGTTAAGCTCTCCTGAACTACAGGAGAGGGAAAGAGATGCCTACATTGACATGTTTAAGAGTCCTGTGTTAATTACAGGCGAGACGGATGTGCTGTCTAATTTCCTGAGATTCATTTTTAGTGGTTGATAATATCTCCTTTGAAAAGAGTGCACGCCCTAGTGGGGAAGCCTAATGAATGGCCATAGATACAACACTCACTTCACATTTGTGTTCATAGTATTACCAGGGTTTGTTTGGTAAGGGGTAAAGAGTTACGTGCATTAGAGTAAAAGCAGGTCTGCGTCAGAAGATGGGACATAACTAGAAACTGATGACCACTATATATTTGATCAAGAAGCTTTCTAGAAAGATAGTAGTTTCTTCCTAAGAGAGGCTGAAATTAGACTGCCAAAACCCTTGGAGAGTGGGTTTTGGCCCATTTTCTAAAATGCTCGGGTTATAATTTCTCCTGGAGATGCCACTTCTTATGATCTATGACCAAAGGAAAATTATTAAAAAAGTAAATAGAAGCTGTTTCTGCCATGCAGGAATTGGGGGGATGGTGCACATTAGCTCAAAAACACACAGAAAAAATCTGACCAAGATTGAATGCTCTCTGTCATCCAGCATTCACGATGCCCCATATCTCCTTAGAAATGTGTTAATTCAGTTACTCTTGCAGGGATTGAAAGCCTACAAAGCTGCAAATTTCTTGCTGTGTTAATTTTGTACAGCGAACACATGAAGGAAGAGTTAATGTTTAAGACACCTAAATATGGCACTTGACAACTATTTCCCTTATTGTCTTACCTGAAAAGCTCCTGATTCATATTGTTAACTCCTGCTTAAAAGTTTTGGTTGTAGGGTTTATGCCAATCACTCAGAGTTCTGTCTTTTCAGTCTGTCAGAAAAAAATCTCTTCCATTTTTTCTATTTCCCAAAGACTGGAATAGGTGGGTTATGAGTTGATAAAGCTGAGATTGTTCACCTCTGGGATGTGCTCCTATGGGTAGCCGTGCTCAGTGATGGTTAATGTTGTTTCTTTGTTCTTGTCTAGACTAGGAAAAAAGGTGTGGGTATTAATTAGCTAAAGTGCTAAGCAGCTCAGCAAGTTTTAGAGGCAGCACGCTAAACTTATAAAATCTGTCTGTGCTAGCTAATGTGTTCTAATACACACACCTTTTTATTCTAGTCCAGATAAGACCTTAAGACAGTGGTTCTCAACCTATTTACCATTGTGGGCCACATATGCAGCTCTCTGTGTTACTTGGGCCTCATCCACACAATACTGCCTGTATGACCCTGAGGATGTCACATAGGCCGCAGCTGTGTGCTGATTGGGCTGCGGGTTGAGAACCACTGCCTTAAGAGTATGTATTCACAGCACATGAAGCCTGGGCTCCGAATCAGGTTGAAACCCAAACCCCTTTCAGTACACACACACACACACACACACACACACACAAATTAGTCTGACTAGGCCAGGAACCCTTCTGGACTTGGGCCAGTGTCTGAAGACCAAGTACTGCAGAGTCAAGGATGTCAACAGAACTTTTTGGGAACTCACTGTCCTCCTGCCTCTTCTATGAGAAATTCATCCAGGTACTGGCAACTGTGGTGTGCACTGAGCACACAATGGTGCGTGACTGTGCTGAGCGGGGGGACAGTCCTTGGGAGCAGCCCGCTCTAGAATCTGATAAGTTTCTGCTGCCATGTTTGTTAGTATACGGAAGGGAGGAATGTCTATTACTTTATGAATATCAGTCAGGGTTTGGATGTACTTCTGTTCATGGCAGAACCCACGCCCTTCCCTTAGCTCCCCCCGCTTTCCTCCCATCACCACTTGGGATTCAAAATGGATACCGTAAAATGAGTAAGAAAGTTGAGCGGTTATCATAAAATTTTTACTAGTTAATGGCTGTTATCAGGATGCATCGGGGCCCCACAATTAACCTCACGTACTCTTCCCATCTAATACAGTGCATCTTATAAATTGGCCATGCCCATACTGTTCTGTAAACTGAGTCCCCCAAAAAGCTGGCTGTTATGAGTCCAAACAAAATGCCAGTGTGTATTTTGGTCCATAGCTGGCTTAAATAGGAGTCCAAATTACAGCAGATGGTAGCTGTCTGTGTTAGGAGTCCCCATGGGCTGGCAGTCATTTGGGTCTATGCATGGACACAAGATGCTTGTAAGGAGGATGTACTGTGTCTCCATGCTAAATCAGCACCTTATTGATTTTACTACAAATTTTCACCCATTGCTGGTTGGTGATTAAAACCAACTTCTCACTGAGTAGGAACTCCAGATGATTGATTTCTTTCCAGGGCTGGGTATACTTATCAGGGCTGCCTCTCGAACTCAAGAGTAAGGCTAAGATTTTGTCACTGCTATTTTTAGTAAAAGTCATGGACAGGTCAGGGGCAATAACCAAAAATTCATGGAAGCCTGTGACCTGTCCCTGACTTTTATTAAAAATAACTATTACAAAATGGGGAAGGAGGAGGGTCCAGCACCCACTGCTGCTGGGACTCCAGAGTTCAGCGTGGGGTCCCCCCTGCCTCCAGCAGCACCTTGGAGCTGTGGGTTCTGCCCACAGTGTCTTCGGCAATAGCTTGTAACTGTGGGGTCCCCCTGCGGCAGCAGCTCCAAGCTGCGGGGGTCCCTGCTGCCTACAGCGGTGGCTCCGAGCTGCCAGGGGGACCAGATTGCCCATGCCGGCTGGGAGCTGCAGGGGGTCCCCCGTCAGCTGACGGGTCCATCACTGCCACCCTGGGGCTGAAGCAAAAATATCACGGAGGTCTCTGGAAGTCACAGATTTGGTGACTTCCATGACCTCCGTGACAAAATCTTAGCCTTACTCTTGAGCCCCTCCATATGTTGGGCACTAGAAGCTTAAACAGATCTTAGCATAGACAGATGGCTGTCCTCTCTTGGCTTGGAACGAAGTTCACATTTCCACTCAGGGACTTCCAGAATATCAATGTTTTCCAGTGCTTGCCCTGCCTGAAAGGACTGAAAAATCCATGGCCAGTAAGTAGACCATTTATAAGTTCTCCCTCCCAATCATGGAAAAACAAAAGGAAAATAGATTAATTTTTTATGTATTTCTTGCCATGCTGTATGATGGCTTTCAGTGCTGCTCCAGAGGAGATCGTCAATGGCCAGTGTTTTTTGGGTGAATAATAAACAGTCCATTGATGAAAGTAACATCTTTTGACCTTGAATTAAAGCAGGATCCCCCCCCCCCCCCCAAGATCCTTCCACCTCTGTAGGGCAAATACACGGCACTAGGAGCCTGGGGGAGTGGACCTACCTTCTGCTGGCAAGCAGAAAATCTGAGATGAGCTGGTGGGAGAGATTCTAGATAGAATGAATCAGCAGATAGAGTTCCAGAAGCACCCAATGAAATATCAGAAGGATAAGGATGAGAGAAGAGTGGAAAAAGAGAGATGATGCACAGCGTGAGCAAGGATTGGCAGATAAATTAATGGAGCATGCCTTGAGGTTGAAGAAGGAAGACAGTGCAGCAGAAGGAACAGTTCGAGCTATTACTTTTACTCATGGCTACCACACTGCAGCTTCTATTGCCACTTCCAGCTTTACCTCCATGCCCTGAATTCCCTCCACACTATTGTGTCCTGCAGACTGTGTAGCAGTTCAGCAGTTGGCTGGATCATGTCACAAGCAATGAACAGTAGCACGTGGAATGGGCAGGTGTACCCCCTGGATTCATCCATTCAAGTCTAGTTGCAGCCCACATGTGTAAAATGCACCAGAAAGTCAAGGAGAGGCCACCCAGGAATAGTTGGCCATGTCATTTGGTAACATGCAGCTTTCACTGTTCTTGCACATAACTTGGTTATTGTGTTGTACGTTCTGAGGGCAGCTGGTCTGCTTTTCTGTTTCTTATATTGGTATCTTAATACATGTATTAAATAAAGTCTTGCTGCTTTAGCCTTGTGTGGAATTCAAGTTTTATTAGATGTAATGTTAAGTGGCAAACATTAATAAAGGTCATCACATGCCCATTCTCAGTAAATTTCACAATAAAATTTTACAAATGTCAGAGTAATCCATAGACTGAGTTGAAGTACCTGGCCAATAGTCATAAAATGTATAACATCTCCATACATTTCATGAAAGTGTTTCCAGAATTCATATTACCAACACACTTAAAAATAAAAAAATAAAAATAAAAATCCCACAGCTGCCTTTCACTCATACAGAGCATGACTTAAAATAACACTTAATTCCCCCTTATGCATGGCATCATGCAAACCTGGTATGTGGGCACACAAAGCATCCCTAATTTCTGTGGGACATCTGGATCCCGCACCCATTATGACAGATGCACTGTCTGGCCATGTATGCCAGTGCAGAAATCCAGGAGTGTCCTGAGTCTACTAGAAGAGGTTTCCCCTTATCCTCCCAGACATTGTGCCGTAACATATGTAGCGCCTACCAACTTTCAGTACTTCACAGGCCTGATCACCTCTCAAACCTCTGCCACAACAACTCGCACAGTGACTTGCCAATTCTAAGCTGGCTAGCCATGGACCTGTATTAGGCTGGGGTATTAGCTTCCAGATGGCTATGGTGACCTGCTTCTGGACTGGCTTGGCTGCCCTCATGTCGGTGTACTGGCACTGGAGGATGGGGCAAGCTGATTGCATACCTCCAGGAGCATCTGTTTCTTCATGTGAAAGGACTGTGCTTTGCTAGTCACTCCAAGTCTGTTTGATGATGTGAACCCACCAGTCTGTGCTGTGGCCCTGCTCCAGAAGCTCTGGTCTACATAGAGGGAGTCTGTGGCTAAGGCAACAGGCATGAGCAGCATCAGCTGGGTCATGGCTGGCATGTCAGTACCCCCTTCTGAGAGGTGCCTTTGGCAGCTCACAAACTGCTACTTTAATGTCCACCAGCATCTTGCAGACACTCTGCCTGATTCGTGAACTAGGATTGGCAGCATGAGGTGGAAAAGTTTTTCCGCCGAGTCGGAATCCATGTGGATGGCTTTGACTGCTGGGAGCATGCAGACTCAAAATGGCTTGGTTCGATGTGTTGGTGGGCTAAAACCATGCAAAATACTTCCTGTCAACTTCACAGACAGGTTCTCCCATAACCAAGCACAGAGCAGCTTAAGCTAGCTAGAGAGCTAGGAACTCTGGGATATGATGCTAAACACCCACAGAAGCTGAAGTTCTGACTTGGGTCTGCATAGAGCAGTTTGGATGTGCCAGCATGGTTGTAAGGTCTGAGTTTCCAATGGACCCCCAAATGCAGGCTTAGAAACACCAAATCTGCAGGTGTGGCTCACGCAGACCTGAGATTATTCCTTCTAAATATTCAACCTCTTTGCTCAGGTATGTCTGGACTGCCCTCACGTTGAAGCTGCCACGCTCTTGGCTCTTCCTGCTCCTGGCTCCTGACATGCAACCCAGCCACTTACAATATATTCTGTGTTCCCAGCTCATGGAGGAATGGAGAACTGAAGTTACTAGTGTTGCTTTGGTAACCTACATATTATTAAGGCTGATATTTTCAACTTGGCAGCACTTTTGGTTCCTGCCTGTGTTCTTTCATCAAGGAATCCTTTTCACCCAGCTCGGAGAGCAGGTGGTCTCTTCAGTTTAGAATTATGGAGGAGTTGATGATCACAGCAGGGAATCAAGCTCTGCATCTGTTTTGCCGTGCTGCTTGTTCTCTGTAGGGCTTCACTTTCCACCGGCAAAAAACTGAACGGCTCCCCAGCATCAAATATATATATATACATTGCATGCAAAAAATCTATGTGAATGTTAATTCTGTTAACACACACACGGCAATTAAAAAGTGAAGGAAATACAGCATTAACTCATCTACACCTTGAATGCTGTATTTGAAGTCACGCTTAACAATGTAACCAATAATTCAAGATACATCAGTTGCACCAACTTCTCGCTTAGATGGTGGTTGGGAGTGTAACTTGCATTTCCTGCATTTATGTTGAATTAAAAAACCTTGGCATTGTCATAATGTAGGATTTTGTGACTATTGTATTTAAGACAAAAATGGAGGAAGTTGTGATCGTGTACTTGAACATTTATATTTTGTATGAATGCCTAGGCTTTAAGCTGCACTGCTGTAATACAAATAAAACGTGTCTATGACTGCAGGCAATTACATAATTAAAATTATATTTTTGAGCAGGTATAGAAGTAGGCTTCTAATAGCTTGTCTTAATTTTTTTTTTTAATTTAGCAAGCCAGCATTGAGAAGATTAGCAACACGAAAAGGTAGATGTTTTATCATGCAGTCTGTCTTTGTGCATTACCTTCAAACTTCAAGTAAAGATTTTTTCTCTGGCCCTAATTTAATGGAGCAGATTTTGCTGCAACTAGAGTATGGGGTGATGAAATTTTTGGGCTGAGATTGTTCGTTTGAGAAAGCTTTGAGATGGTTAACACTGAAATTAACAAAGTAGCAAAAATAAACTGCAACTTCAGGTTTCATTATTGTAGGGTCTGGGTCTCTTGTAAAACGCGAAATCGCATGTTCCTTGTTTATAGCTTGTCATTGCATTGTAAATGAGTGATCTTGTTGTTGTTTTTCTTATAGATGTTTGACTGGATCACACACAACAAAGGTCTGTTTCTGAATAGTTACACAGAGATTGGAACCAGTCACCCCCACGCTATGGAGCTGCAGACGCAGCACAATCACTTTGCCATGAACTGTATGGTAAGAAACATGACTTGCAAAACAGTTTCTTGCACAGCTGTTGGATTTTATGGAAACATTTACAGTCTCTGACCAAAATCAGGACCATGTTTCTGTGCAAATGCACAGTGAGAGACGGTCTGTGCTCCAAAGAGTTTAGAATCTGAAGAAAGGATGAGAGGGGAAATAGACATAGCAGCAATGTGATTTTACCAAAGTCACACAGTTCAGTGGCAGACCTATGATAGAATCCAGGTCTTCGGACTCCAAGTCCCCCAGTATCCTATCCATTAGACCACATGTCAGTATTGGTGAAAGTACAGCATACAGATAATGAATAGTTCTTTGGCAACTACTAGCAAGTATTTCAGTAGTGGATTCTCAAGTATTGCTTTAGAAATTGCTAGCAACTTCAGAGAAAACATGTAGGGCTTTAAATGAAGAATGATGCTAGATGGGCTCACAATGTGGGCAGAATTAGTTATATGAAAACCCATAAATTGACGCCAGCTTATGCTTGAATACTTATAAGAAATTTCACTATTCAATAAAAGAGCCTGTCAGCTCAGTATTCACAATCCTCCATTTTTAAAAGGGATCATTTATCATTCTGACATAACAGAATGAAGTTGAAATAAATGTTTTCTCATGGAATTGGTACTTTCTATCTTTCAGTGTGGACAAAAATGGATTTTTTTTTTAAAAAAAAACAAAACAGATTTTTTAAAAGTTTTAAATTAAATACAGGTTTGTTTTTAAAATAAACCTATTTTAAAGCCTAAACTATTTTAAATTGAATAAAAAATAATAATTAGTACATGTTTGCCTGCCAAGTTTTAAAACAAGTCAGACCACTGAATTGGTGTCAGTTATTGGCTAAGCACCGGGAACCAGAGTTTAAAGTGCTAAACCAGCGAAACATCAGGAGCCATTTCTGCAGCAACAGAGAGACTATTTTCTTGATTTCAGTTTCTTCAGCTAGTTCAGTTCAATCACTAATTCAAAGCTAAGAAACCACTTGGCAGTTGAAAAACCAGGAAAGCTTGTTTTCATCTTCAGAGTTATGGATTAAAAAGTAGGTATGAGAGGGTGAGATCTAGTCGTTCTAAAATGTAGGTAGGGCATGGTGTCCAGAAAGTTTTCAGAGTAGCAGCCGTGTTAGTCTGTATCTGCAAAAAGAACAGGAGGACTTGTGGCACCTTAGAGACTAACCAGTTTATTTGAGCATAAGTTTTCATGAGCTACAGCCCACTTCATCGGATGCATAGATTGGAACATATAGTAAGAAGATATATGTACACACATACAGAGAAGGTGGAAGTTGCCATACAAACTGTAAGAGGCTCATTAATTGAGAAGAGCTATTATCAGCCAGAGAAAAAAACTTTTGTAGTGATGATCAAGATGGCCCATTCAGACAGTTGACAAGAAGGTGTGAGGGTACTTAACATAGGGAAATAGATTCAATATGTGTCCAGAAACAATCCATTTGGATCACTAACTAAAGATACTTGCTTTGTGTAATAGATAGCTAATTTAAATGCCAAACATGCTAATATAAACTGCAAAACTTTTTTCTTGTGTATCCAGCACTTTAAAGATCATTTTACTTAATTTATCAAATAAAACTCTGTTTTGGTGTATTTTATTTGAATTTCCGTCCAAATAGAGCTCAACACAAAATAATCTGGTAAATAAGAAATGAATCATTCACTGTTTTCTAACATCATAAAAATGTAAACATTGAGAATCTGCATAAATGTAAGTTGCTATGTAATTGTTTAATCAAATGAATATAGATATAGTGTATCATCCTTCTTAGCAAAAAAAACCTCCACCAGACTTTGTGGAAAGCCTATATTTAGCTGCAGGTCAACATGTTTTAATTATTACCACCCAATGCAAATCTGTCTTTCTTTAGGAAATACCTAAATAGTACAAATTCAAAACTAGATTAAAACAATTGATTTAAATCCGTTTCCTGCTTGCTAATAAATCATTTTAAATTGGTGATTTAAGTTTCTTTGACTTAAAATCAGTCCACCCTTTTCAGGACCAGCTATTCAATGTAAACTTCCAAGTGTAGGCAAGTACAAAGGGGTAGAAAAAATAAATCTATGTATACTTTTATATTGTAAATTTGATGAACTTTTTCAAAAACAAGTGTGATGCTATTAAGAAGTCACACAGTTTGAACCATGAAGAGAAAACAAATTATTGAATATCTGCTCATTCGGAGATCATCATCCGTTTTATGTACTGAATGAGGCAGGGGTCCTGTGGAAAAATTAGTATGTGATCATGTAATAAAAGACTCTGTAAGAGGGGTGGCCAAACTTACTGATCCTCTGAGCTGCATATGACAACCTTCAGAAGTTCGAGAGCTGGGGCACCTGCCGGGGCTCGGGGCTGAAGCCCTGCACCTGCTGAAGCCCTGAGACTCCCGTCCCCATTGCTCAGAACCAGAGGTGACGCATGAGGGGGGGCACACGGAGTCATGCGCCACCCCAGATTTTTGCCAGGATTTGCTGACCCTACTCGGTCACATGATGCCGCAAAGCTGCTAGAGCCAGCAAGCTGGGAGCTGTGGCTGTGGGGAGAGGCAGCAGCAAACAGCTGGGAGCTCTGTGGGTGGTGGTGGTGCGGGGGCTGCTGCCTCTCACCACGGAGCTAAAGGCAGTGGCCCCTTCCTGCAGCTTCCAGCTGTTTGCCGCTACCTCTCCATGCGGAGCTAACACCTGGGATCTGCAGGGAGGGGCCACTGATGGTAAGAGGAGGTTGTGACTCAAGCTGTTGAGGGAGGGGCAAACCTTTTAAATTATGCCTCCCCCAGCAGGCACCAGTCGTCTCTAGCAGAAGAAACTAGCCCCACTGCCCTGTGCCAGGGCAGAAGCCCCAATCTCCCCCTCCCCCTCTGACAGGGGGAGAATGGCGGGGGAGGCTCTACAAGCCACATTTTAACTGTTAAAGAGCCACATGTGGCTCACGAGCTGCGGTTTGGCCACCCCTGCTATATAACTTCAATTTATGCATCTGCACAAGGGGGCCAAATTAAGATTGCACAAGCAACCTTAATTCTGGTATATCTGAACTTCTGACTTTGCTGACAGGAGTGGAATGTTGGCTATTGGTTATTTTGGGTTCTACTCCAGGCTCGATAGGCAAGTCTTCTCTAGTGGTTAGCGATTTTGCCTCAGCCCATTCCAGCCTGTCCCACTAGTGATCCCTACCCTACAGGCATGCATCCCCTCTGAATTAGAGACAGGAGGTTTCCTCCTCCCTGTTGCTTGGGTGCCAGAGTGGTGGGGGTTGGCAGTAAGCACAGGAGAGAATCTCCCTGCTGTCAGTTCTGGTGTCACTACAGCTGGGAGAAGCAATTGCAGGAGAAGCCCTGCCTGGCTTCTGCAGCCCTGGGCTGGAGCACATTCAGTGAAGATTAAATCTTTTGTGAATTTAGCTGCCAAAGTTCACAAAGCCTATATAAAACATGTGCAAACTGTTGTTTTTCAAATCTTACACGTGCGCCAACTTTGGATGTTTTTTCATGGGAACAGCTAGAGTGACCAGATGTGCCGATATTAGGGGCTGTGTCTTATATCTGCAACTATACTCCCTCACCCCGCAAAAAAAAAATAGTGTCCCAGTTTTTCACACTTGCTACCTGCTCACCCTAGGAACAGCCAAAGGCACATTCCAGACGCTAGCAAGACACCCGTCACCTGGGCCTTTGCTGGAGGCACAGAGCTTCTCAATGAAACAGCTGAAAGAATTGTTTCAACATGGGCAAAACATGTTTTTCTTTAATCTCACTTTGAGAAATGGCTGAAGCATTGTGGATGAAACATACTATCAAATTCAGCCTGAACAATTAAAGTTGAGCAAAGTTAAAGGTAACTGAAAACAGGGTCCTTTCATGGAAAGTGTCAGACAATCTTAACGAAGCCTATAAAAACTGCAGTCATCAGAAATGTCACATGCTTTGTAAGCAGTAAATTGACAGTCTCGATTTGAAAAAATTGTCAGTAATCATATGCAGCTTACATACGTTATGTATTAAATATTCTCACTTAAAAAAAGATGATTGTCTCTCCCTTGCACCAGCCTGCATCTCCCTGACAAAGTAGAGGGGAGGGAGGAAAAGTGATAAAATAGCTGCTAGGTATGTACAGCTTCTCTATATGCAAGAGATTTTGGAGGTGTAAGTTGTTGCTGAATTAAGTTGTAATGGCTCTGTCATCAGTAGGAGTAATCTAAATCCAATGGGGGGAGGGGGGAAATAGGGCTTGCAAATGGAAGTTTGTCTCATAAATGTTTTTGTCCAGAACCTGATTCATAAACTTTTCTGTCCTTCCTTTTTGAAGATGAAATTTCAGAGCAAATCAGCTGCAGGTTCAACAAGACAATAGAGCCTTCAAACAAACACCCCCCAACCCCCTATAATGCCTGAAAAAACAAGCTTGAACATCACTGAGTTCCCTCTCTGGTAATTGCTTCACTGCTGAATGAGGCATCGCCTGTGTTCAGCCAACAGCCTTAGCCAGAAAAATGGACGGGCATAGCTGGTGCTGTACTTTCTAGTTTTCCATTAATCAGAATAAGTGCTAGATGGAAGCTTGCTGCCAGAACACAAGCTGGGTCCAGCAGTAGTGAAGAAGCTGTGACCAATGGGATTCTTTGTGGGTCCAGTGAGAAATGCCGAGGAGAGGAACATACACAAGGAGACTGAGTGGGGCCAGCTGAACGTTTTAAGTATGGATAAGAACAAAAAGCAAATTGCTATTTTAAATTGGATATAGTTAACCTTCTGTGTAGTTATGGGTATATGACCTACACTTCATGTGTTTAGTCTGCAGAGGAATAAATTTGACAAGCGCTGAGTCTTTTTCCTTGCAATACAAGAAATAGCACATCTGCATATATTACCCTTTTTCTGTACACTAGTGTTGCCCCTAACTACAGGGTAAACTATTCCAAATGATTCATCTCCAAAGGTGAAAAGAACAAACTAGTCTTCAGTACACTGTATTTAGCATAAGTAAAGCACCTGTCTGAACACCATTTTAAAATAAAACTACTGAACTTAGATTCTCTTTGAGGATACAGTTGTCAAATGGCCCAAGACACACACCACCTTGAAAAAATACAACCGTTGTACATCAGCTAACATTAGCCTCTCATTTGATCACAGTGGGCCCTGGTTTCCCTACTTACATTAAAAGTGTGCAATGGGAAACAAGGCAGTTCCAAACTTTGGGTTTTTTTAGGTGCTGCTGTTGAGCCATGTTGTCGTTCCGCAAAGGGAAAGCCGGAGATATGGAATAAACACAGCACGAATCAAGGGAAGCCTACAGGGCAGGGGGCTTGCAATCACTTGTAGATCAAACCTACAGTCCGTCCAGAGGGCTTTCCCTTGTGTGCATGTTCAGTGTCCGTCTCTGCCTTCAGCAGTAGCAGCACAACTTATTACCAGCCTGTTTACTCTGACCACTTGGGAATCGCTCAAGTGTTAGTTTCTTTAAAGAGCAGTGACTCAGTCTTATCAGTATGTGAGACTTACTTGAGTTTAGTGATAATCAGCGTTTTTCTTGAAGCCCTAAGGGTTGAACTTCATAAGGCCCCCTTGTGTCCGGCCCACCTTCAATCAGGGCGGCTCTGTCAGGCGCCCACCTATCTCAGCACCCCTAAGTGGGGCATTGAAAACTAATTTCAACGTTATTCCCAAAGAAAACAAAATGGAGGGGCTTCCCTCCCCCCACCCTCCTGCAGCGTGCAGACCCTCTAGACTTTCTCTCTGGAGACCCACCTCTTATCTGAGCTACTGACCCCAGGGCTTGCTCCCTGGAGTCCTTTCCCAGTCTGGTTGTTCTCCACAAGCTGGATCCTTCTCCCCAGTTTGCCTCCAGGCCACTTATCCGGGATTTGGACCTGTCTAGGCCCTCTCACAGGAGCTTGCTCCCCTCCTGCCTACCACCCTCTTCCTTCAGTGCCAGTAACAGGAGACAGCCTTCCTCCTGCAGCTCTTCTCTCTAGTTGAGCTCTCCCAGGCTTTTAGGGGAATCATCCAGCTCTTACACAGGGGGTCTGATAATTGATCTAGGCCCTCTGATGCCCAGTAAATCAGGATTAGCAGGGCAGGACAGGTGGAGAGGAAGGGCGGGGTAGCTGATCTGTCACAGGTGAAGCTGAATCAGACTCCTCGTAAAGTTCTAGCCAGTCTGTAACACCCCAGCTCCTAGAGTCAGGTGATTGTGAATCTCTGCTTTGAATGATCAAAATTAAGTTTCTAGCTCTCATGTTTGAGGTGAAGAAACTTGAAAACCACGAACTTTAAAATCACAAAAAACAGAAGGCAAGTAGAAAGAACCCAAAATGCATATGGTTGAAAAAATTGTTTGGGTCTTTAAGCCAATTTAATTATTTTGGGGGTGAGAGGCTTGATTATCTTTTTTCAGCGCGTGGGGTCGAAAACTTTATCAATCATTGATCAGTTACGAAGGCTTCAGTCCACTTTATGTGGAGGAGGAGGGAAGACGGGCTCCATGGCTATGCCCCCTGATTCCATGTGCCCCGTGGGCTGCAGATGCCGGCAGGCATGACAGAAGTAGCTGTGCAAGTGTATGGAGTGGAGGGAGTATGAGGAACACCTTGCACAGCAGTTGTTGCAGCCTCCATTACAAAACTCAGCTTTTTAAAGAGAGCTGTGTTTATGCTGGGGATCCAAACCTTTTCTTTAGGAGTTCACAGCTCGGTGTGCAGCTACAGGCCAGCCTCCTCTTGCAGCAGCATCATCACTGGGCAGGCGCTTGGGAGCCCCTGCGTTAGCCCAGTCACTATGCCTCCACCCTATCCTTAAAGGGGCAGCTCCCATAAATTTGTGTAACCATGAACAAAAATATATACAATAATAAAAATACTGAAAAACTATTACTAAAAAATCCCATTATAAATCTATTTCTAAAACATCTGTTCTAGGAATCTCACTCTCTCTCATTGGCCTTTTGTACATCATCTCACTGCCTCTACAACCTTTTGTCTGGACTTTCCATGGTTTTGCTTTCCTCAGAGTGGTGGACATGATCGTATAGGCCAGTGTTAGTATTGCTTTAAAAATAAATTGGGTAAGAGAAAGCTAAAGCTGAGCGACCTTTGGCTACTGCCAGAGGCGTAGCACACTGCACGCCTGAAAATTAATGTGTGAAGGCACAGTTGTGTGTGTTGGGTTTGACATAGAGTAGACAATTATGGTAAATTGTGGGTTATATCTATGCTACATGGCACTGCAACTGGGCCATTGTAGCACCCTAGTGCAGACGCTTCCTACCTCGATGGAAGCGTGTTTTCCATCAATATAGTTAATCCACCTCTCTGAGAGGCGATAGATAGGTCGACAGAAGAATTCTTCTGTAACCTAGCTGTGTCTACACCAGGGGTGGGAAAACTTTTTGGCCCGAGGGCCACATCGGCGTTGCAAAGCTGTCTGGAGGGCTGGGTAGGGAAGGCTGTGTCTCCCAAAACAGCCTGGCTCCTGCCCCCTATCCGACCCCTCCCACTTCCCGCCCCCTGACTGCCCCCCTCAGAACCCCTGACCCATCCAATCCCTTGTCCCCTGACTGCCCCATCCTGAGACCCCCTGACCCTAACTGCTCTCCCGGGACCCCACCCCCTATCGAACCCCCCCTGCTCCCTGTCCGCTGACTGCCCCGACCCCTATCCACACCCCTGCCCTCAGACAGGGACCCCTACCCTTATCCAACCCTCCCGTTCCCCGTCCCCTGACCGCACCCATCCCCCCGCCCCCAGAACCTCCGCCCCATCCAACCGCCCCCTGCTCCCTGTCTGCTGACTTACCCTGGGGCCCCCCCTGCCCCTTATCCAACCCCCCGGCCCCAGCCCCCTTACCATGCCGCTCAGAGCAGCATGTCTGGCAGCCATGCCGCTTGGCCGGAGCCAGACGCGCTGCCCTGCAGGAGTGTGCAGCCTTGCCACCCAGAGTGCTGCAGGGGAGCGGGGACAGCCGGGGAGGGGCCAGGGGCTAGCCTCCCCGGCCGGGAGCTCAAGGGTCAGGCAGGATGGTCCCGCGGGCTGTAGTTTGCTCATATCTGGTCTACACTGAGGGTTAGGTCAACCTAACTGTGGCTCTCAGGGTGCAAAATCTTTCATAGCCCTGAGCCACGTGGCTAGGTTAATCTAATTTTTAAGTGTGGACCAGCCCTTAATCTCAGGTTTTGTTTTCCCCATAGATAATGTTAAAAGCTATACTTGCTTATTCTCTTTGCCCTGGGAGTTAACTGACCCGTGACCGGCTAACATATATTTTAGTTAAGGAATTCTGGATTCCTATTGTCAAAGCATGGTATCTATCAGGTGTGTGTGTGTGGGTATGTGTATATACATATACACACTAGCCTGTTTCAGAATCACTAAAATCTGTAGTAGTCAAACACTGTCAGTTTTGTCTGTGAACTGTGAGTCTTAGAACTAAGCGCCCTTACGGATTTTTGGAAGCTTTAATCTAAAGCACGGAGGCTGCACTACAGACTCCAGTGGGTCAACAGTTAACTTGGAGCAGAGAGAAGGTACTAGGGTAGAATCTGTTTAAATCCCACCTCAGGGGCTGGTATGAACGAAAACATTAAGCGGGTCAGATGAGGTAAAGAGCGTTTAAGAACTGAAAACCTCTGTGTTTTTTTTCTTCCCCCTATTAAAGATACCTTTTTCAGTCTCAAGTTTTTTACTTCTAACATTTCTTTAATTTACAAACCTGTCACCTTAGACTGATTGATAAGCTACATCTTGAATTTTAAACTCCTGTAAGATTCTTTGAGTCTCCAACAAACAAGAGCTGCACTGTTAGTTTTAAACTGCAGTCTTTGTCAGATCACTTTGACATGCAGTGATTTTTCAAAAGACTAAATACCAACGCATAATTGGAATAGACGCACCTAGGTGTCTCTGTAGACTTCATTATTTTTGTATTCTAGTTTCCCAGGGAGGGGTTTTTGTAAAGCATTTCTAGACTAAAGAGTCCAGTTTTCTTTTCCATAATGCAACAGGGAGTACTGGTTGCATACTGCAGGTAACTTAAATAATTACTAATGAGGGACTATAAAACTGTTGACATTGCCCAGTTTTCACTTGTCTGGGCAGTGCCTAGTACAGTGGATCATTGATCCCTGATTGGAACTTCTGAATGCTATCTCAAATGAGTAATTAGTAATTTACCACAAAAGAGAAGTAAGGATTCAGTGATAACAGTCCTAGTGACATACTTTTAAGGAAGAAAGAAAAGTAGTACTTGTGGCACCTTAGAGACTAACCAATTTATTTGAGCATAAGCTTTTGTGAGCTACAGCTCACTTCATCGGATGCATACTGTGGAAACTGCAGAAGACATTATATACACAGAGACCATGAAACAATACCTCCTCCCACCCCACTCTCCTGCTGGTAATAGCTTATCTAAAGTGATCATTCTCCTTACAATGTGTATGATAATCAAGTTGGGCCATTTCCAGCACAAATCCAGGTTTTCTCACCCTCCGCCCGCCCGCGCCCCCCCCCCCACCTCCAAACTCACTCTCCTGCTGGTAATAGCCCATCCAAAGTGACCACTCTCTTTACAATGTGTATGAAAATCAAGGTGGGCCATTTCCAGCACAAATCCAGGTTTTCTCACTACCCACCCCCATACACACACAAACTCACTCTCCTGCTGGTAATAGTTCATCCAAAGTGACCACTCTCCCTACAATGTGCATGATAATCAAGGTGGGCCATTTCCAGCATAAATCCAAGTTTAACCAGAACGTCTGGGGGGTGGGTGGGGTAGGAAAAAACAAGGGGAAATAGGCTACCTTGCATAATGACTTAGCCACTCCCAGTCTCTATTTAAGCCTAAATTAATAGTATCCAATTTGCAAATGAATCCCAATTCAGCAGTTTCTCGCTGGAGTCTGGATTTGAAGTTTTTTTGTTTTAAGATAGCGACCTTCATGTCTGTAATTGCGTGACCAGAGAGATTGAAGTGTTCTCCGACTGGTTTATGAAGTTATAATTCTTGACATCTGATTTGTGTCCATTTATTCTTTTGCGTAGAGACTGTCCAGTTTGACCAATGTAAATGGCAGAGGGGCATTGCTGGCACATGACGGCATATATCACATTGGTGGATGTGCAGGTGAACGAGCCTCTGATAGTGTGGCTGATGTTATTAGGCCCTGTGATGGTGTAGCCTGAATAGATATGTGGGCACAGTTGGCAACGGGCTTTGTTGCAAGGATAGGTTCCTGGGTTAGTGGTTCTGTTGTGTGGTATGTGGTTGTTGGTGAGTATTTGCTTCAGGTCGGGGGGCTGTCTGTAGGCAAGGACTGGCCTGTCTCCCAAGATTTGTGAGAGTGTTGGGTCATCCTTCAGGATAGGTTGTAGATCCTTAATAGTGCGTTGGAGGTGTTTTAGTTGGGGGCTGAAGGTGACGGCAAGTGGCGTTCTGTTATTTTCTTTGTTAGGCCTGTCCTGTAGTAGGTGACTTCTGGGAACTCTTCTGGCTCTATCAATCTCTTTCTTCACTTCCGCAAGTGGATATTGTAGTTGTAAGAAAGCTTGATAGAGATCTTGTAGGTGTTTGTCTCTGTCTGAGGCGTTGGAGCAAATGCGGTTGTATCGCAGAGCTTGGCTGTAGACGATGGATCGTGTGGTGTGGTCAGGGTGAAAGCTGGAGGCATGTAGGTAGGAATAGCGGTCAGTAGGTTTCCGGTATAGGGTGGTATTTATGTGACCATTGTTTATTAGCACTGTAGTGTCCAGGAAGTGGATCTCTTGTGTGGACTGGACCAGGCTGAGGTTGATGGTGGGATGGAAATTGTTGAAATCATGGTGGAATTGGTCAAACTGGACAGTCTCTACGTAAAAGAATAAATGGACACAAATCAGATGTCAAGAATTATAACATTCATAAACCAGTCGGAGAACACTTCAATCTCTCTGGTCACGCAATTACAGACATGAAGGTCGCTATCTTAAAACAAAAAAACTTCAAATCCAGACTCCAGCGAGAAACTGCTGAATTGGAATTCATTTGCAAATTGGATACTATTAATTTAGGCTTAAATAGAGACTGGGAGTGGCTAAGTCATTATGCAAGGTAGCCTATTTCCCCTTGTTTTTTCCTACCCCCCCCCACCCCAAGACGTTCTGGTTAAACTTGGATTTATGCTGGAAATGGCCCACCTTGATTATCATACACATTGTAAGGAGAGTGGTCACTTTGGATGAGCTATTACCAGCAGGAGAGTGAGTTTGTGTGTGTGTGTGTGTGTGGGGGGGTGTTGTTGAGAAAACCTGGATGTGTGCTGGAAATGGCCCACCTTGATTATCATGCACATTGTAGGGAGAGTGGTCACTTTGGATGAGCTATTACCAACAGGAGAGTGGGGTGGGAGGAGGTATTGTTTCATGGTCTCTGTGTATATAATGTCTTCTGCAGTTTCCACGGTATGCATCCGATGAAGTGAGCTGTTGCTCACAAAAGCTTATGCTCAAATAAATTGGTTAGTCTCTGAGGTGCCACAAGTACTCCTTTTCTTTTTGCGAATACAGACTAACACGGCTGTTACTCTGATACTTTTAAGGATGTCTCTTTTTGTATATCATACCAAATGTGCACTCCCTATATGCAGAATAGCAGCTGCTGTTTCAGAACCTGTTTACTAAACCAGCATTTTATAAAGGGCTTGGGAATATGTGGGTGAAAAAGGAAACCTTTAATGCTTTTGCCGGTTTGTTTCTATTAAGTGCTACAGAGAAGCTGAGGTAAACTGGCAGGCTGTCACCCATATTTCCCGTGTATACTTGCCTTCCACTGAAATCAGCCACATGCCAAAGGATGACACATGCTGCTATAGCCGGCCTGTGCCTTAGCTTGTTTATCTGTATTTGCTAGCCTTTGCCATGTTGAATAATAAATTTTTTTATATAGCCTGTAGGAGAAAAATTCTGGTATTTCCAGACCTTGCAGAACCTCTGTCAGGTATTTTGAAGTTTAAAGAGCAAATGCCATTCTATTAAAGTGTGCTCTGAGTAAAGAAGGTTGTAAATGAAATGTACTTTTATACAAACTGCTGCCCATATACTTGTTTTTTTGTTGCTGGTTTTTTTGCTGCCCTTTTGTGCTGCTCCATAGCATTCATTAGCTTTACACTTCTGCAATGCAGTGGAATAATCTGAAAAACACAGCGAAGTTGTACCTCTTTCCTCCCCGACTTCCTAAACAGTTGATTAGCATTTGGAAGCTCCGGATTCATTGCATTAGTTGTCATTTAAAATGACCGATT
This sequence comes from Lepidochelys olivacea, assembly GCF_965140295.1. NCBI lineage: Eukaryota > Metazoa > Chordata > Testudines > Cheloniidae > Lepidochelys > Lepidochelys olivacea. The sequence goes on along the minus strand of NC_140412.1, from coordinate 138,638,935 downwards.
AAACAATTATTATTTCTTAGTAAAGTTGTTGATGATCATTGGCCTACAATTATTGCCTATTTACTTGCAGTCAGCTAATGGCACCCATCAACTAATGGGATAATTAAGAAGAAATCCCTGGATGGGGCAGTAGAAAAAGAGAGTACTCGATTCAATTCAAGAAATACCTGTTGGTTCTCGAACGGCATGACATTTTCACTTTGCGTATAGGTGTTATAAAGATAGTTGACCATATGCTTTCACTGAATGCATCTGTCAGTCCCTCTCTATCTGTATCCAAGGTTCAGTTAAGTCTTCCTATGGTAGCCAGTTGATATTTGAGGGGTTTGTCATCCTCCAGTTCTTCCTTTTTGTCATTCTTCTTTCTCTGATCTGAATTGCTGCTGCTTTCTGTCATAGGAACCAGCTTCTAGATACTGAGATTTAAATCTTTAGTAGACTTCTCAAATAGTGGTGGGTGCTGTAATGGAGGAAAAAATAAAATACTGAGTGAGACTGCTGTTCATTTGTGTTCTGGCAGTGTGCATTTGCACACTTTTTAGTACCTTTCATTCTAAAGCTTCAGAGAACAAAGTAGTGTAAATACAGTGATAAGGAATATTTCTTTGACACCCATAGATGAGCCATTCACGCTGGAAGCCTTAGATTTGGTTACCCATATCATTGCTTTGGCTTCTGTAATTACTCACATTTATGGTGGTAAAAATTTCAGTCCTTCAAGCCCAGCTGATGCCATAAGATTAGCTGACTTCTTGTTGTGGTGGGTTATACGGATTAGATGTACACTTCATATAGTAATAGAATATTTCCTTCATTCTTTTCAGTTTCTCAGTATGGAGAAAGGGAAGGGATTTTCAGTTTTCACTATACTTAACATAATTTCCTATTACTCAGCCAAGCCCCATTGTCAGGTGTTTTAACAGGCTTTTTATCATATAGTCCACATGCCAGAGAATCAAATTGAACTTACTTCAGTAAGATAGTTCAGATAACAGATAGAGTTCTCCTGTGTTTCTCCAATCATATATACTGCTGCTTCAAAGAGGAAGAGACAAAGCCAGGTTAGATTTTGTTTTGTTATACACTTTATTTCCAGATCTGATGCATTGTGATTTCAGTTAGTAAAGGTATCAAATCACAGAGTATTAGAGAGTGCTACCTTTTTTCCGCACTGATCTGTGATGATTTTCAAAAAGCGCAGAAGGCTGGAAAGTGGAACTCACGTGGACAGAATACAGAGAACCTGGTGATTTTAAAAAGTTCTACTCCTCACGAGCATTGTGTGTATTAGTGCTTGCTGGAACTTCAGGTAGTTTTTACTACAGGTGTGATGGTTCTCCGGGCACCTCGGACTGAGAGTCACTTTATTACCCCCTGCTTCTTATGAGAGGGAGTCTCAACTCAGTAACACCATGAGCCTTTCAGCCACTCAAGCACTCTCCTCTGGGCTATACCAGCCCTTACTTCACCTTGCAGGTTAACAATAGGTGCAGTCCAAGCCCCGAGTCCTTTTTGAATTGTTCCCCTGTGGTATCCAGCCCCTGACACATGCTACTTGTAGAAATTCCAGATACTTAGCATGCAAAGTACCCCAATTTACCAGTTTAACATTAAACCTCCACTTCTGTAAACCACACAGCACTTGCAAGCACTTATGATAAAGCAAAAGCAGGCTCATTTAAGAAAGGGCAAAGAATTAATTGGAAGTGGGAGAAAGTGATGAAAGCAAATGGTTACAGTACAAAACAAAATCCTAAAATGTGAACCTGGATCTACAATTATTAATAGTTAAATTTCCTATATAATAAAGTAGGCTTTCCCCCCCCAAAGTTCAGTCCATTGCAGACCTAGCTGGTTTCACAAAAAACAGAATCCAAACGATCACTCCTTAAGGGGTTTCCTCAGTGAATGGATACGGTGTCCTTCCCTACACACTGTTATACTGAAAGAACCTTTTGTCTTTATTCATAGCCAAGGCGATCTCCTGCCTGCTATAATGTTCTTTTTCACCTCCAAGTGGTTTCTGTCGTTGGCAGTTGTCTCTGATAGTTTTCTGTTGAATATTCTGGGATGTGGCAAGGGTAAACAAGAGAACCTTGCATTACCTTGCCAGCTGATAGCAGGGATGGTGAGTGGGGGGTGGGGAACAACTCTCTCTTGCTTGAATTGGTCATCATTGAAACACATTACTTCCTGGTGACTAATTTCTACTTCAGATGCATAAGCAGACTTTCAATACAAATACATTATTCCTTAAATATTACCCATAAGTAAGTATATCTTATAAATCTTGGTAAGTTACGAGCTTTCTGTAGGTAACTTACATGTTGTTCTTCATGGATAAATATCTGGTCAGACGTGTGGTGTAGTGAGTTTGTCAGGTCTGAGGTAAGAGCTGTTTGCAAAGAATGGGGACCTTTTGCCAAAGAACTTCTTTGTCACATGCCAAATCTTCATCCAAATTTGATGAGGTACTCCCAGTATTTTTCAATGTTACGAGGAGAAAAGTAAAACAAGAGCACTTGCTACAGATAACTTTATTGTAGCTTCTCAGGTTGGCCGAGAAAAAGAGTGACACTGTGAAAACAAATACCCTTTGGTTAGGTAAAGATTTTCAGCTTCTGGTATTTTCTAGAAGCTGAAATACGTGTTTTTTTCAGTTGCATGATCTTACTTTTTATCTGCCCAGAGTTTAGGTGTTGAGTGTTTAGGGTCAGAATAAGGATGTAATTGTGAGATGAATGCAGTGATGTCTATGGCTGCCTAAGATTGCCCAGGTATTAAAATTTCAGAGCAGTGGTTTTCAACCTTTTTCCACTTGCGGACCCCTACAAAATTTCAAATGGAGGTGCGGACCCCTTTGGAAATTTTAGACATAGTCTATGGACCCCCCCCAGGGGTCTGCAGACCACAGCTTGAAAACCACTGCTTTAGGGTATCATTTTCAATTTTTTGGAAGTTAGCTAGTCTTTTACTCCTCTGGCTAGAGTTCAGTGATTAAGTCTGGAAGTAATTTTTTTCAGAAAGTATGTGCAAAAACTGTTCAGTTATTGCCAAATACTGAAGAGGACTTCTGCTGCTGTCACTTTCTGCGACCTTGAACGGCTGTAATGCCTCAATGAGTGGAGGTAAAATTTTAAGGGGGAGAGAAGGTCCCTAGGTTATGGTGGTCTGGGAACATGAACACGCTGTTTAAAACACGCGATTACCAGTCACTTATGATTTCCTAATGGTTAACTATTTGAATGCCTTCATTTCTCCATTAGTGCAATAGATTTACTATACAAGCCCTCTGTGAGGCAAGATGAAGCTTGTCTGTTTGCTTTTATTAGGGTCTTTGTGAAGTACTAGGGGTTCCTTTGACCACAGTATTATCATTCATTGAGTCAGAAACACAAATTTGCAACAGCTGAGAAGTTCCATTGTTGTCAATGGAGCAAGGCTTCTTTACACCAACAGAGGATCTACCCCCAAATATGTACTTTTAGTATATGTAAAACTAGGTTATTCAGAAAACATTGCTTAGCATTTTTTCACAGATTCTTTCTTGAATCTAGGCTTGTGAGGTTAATTGTATTTCCTAACCATATTCTGCCTTTGTCATCCTTTCTCCACAGAATGTGTATGTAAACATAAATCGCATCATGTCAGTAGCAAATCGTTTGGTTGAATCTGGCCATTATGCTTCACAGCAGATTAAACAGATCGCTAGTCAGTTGGAGCAAGAGTGGAAGGCATTTGCTGCAGCTTTGGATGAACGAAGCACCTTACTGGATATGTCCTCCATCTTCCACCAGAAAACTGAACAGGTCAGTAAATGAGACACAGCCAGCGAAAGCTAGCAAGCTGAAATCATAAACCAAATTACCTGATTTAGCCATGAAACCAGTTAAAAAACAAATCCAGAAAGCAATTTAGCTCCATTTTGGATGGGGCTTAAAAGGAAGCAAAGGCTACAGGCAGAAGACTTGATCTCTGCTCAGCTGTCCAGTAGTATGGAACTTCATCATCACATTTAAGCAGAGCCTTGTTCTCCCTGACTCAAGACTGCCTGGGTTTTAAGTCACTGCTCCTTGTGCTCTATACACGAGGCTCCTTAGAACACCAATACAGGATAGAAATTAGAAAGCAAAAGAACGTAGGAATTTAATGATTTGAGCATAGAGGCTTAACCTAGGGCAAGCTTTTGAGATGATGAAGAAAGTAAAAAAAAAAAAAAATAAATAAAATAGTATGAATATAAAGGTCTTTTTACCCAAACAATCATTTGGCCATTAATTCCTTGCTTTTTGCCTCACATGATGAGAGATGATAGTGTTTGACATGTGAATATCAGTCCCAGAATGGTTCAGTATTTAAGGAGCATTTCAGGAAACACCTATTGAGTAGTAAACCTAACTCACTGGAAAATTAGGGGAAGTAAAGTACTTAAGTGTCTGTCTTTAATCTAGGTTTCAGAGTAGCAGCCGTGTTAGTCTGTATTTGCAAAATGAAAAGGAGTACTTGTGGCACCGTAGAGACTAACCAATTTATTTGAGCATAAGCTTTCGTGAGCTACAGCTCACTTCATCGTAGCTCACGAAAGCTTATGCTCAAATAAATTGGTTAGTCTCTAAGGTGCCACAAGTCCTCCTTTTCTTTTTTGTCTTTAATCTGCATTTGGAGTTGGGTGGGGGATGTTTACTCAGCATCCCATAGGAGTACACTTAACTTCCATTGGCATTACATGTCCCTGTTCCTGGCTCTAGGCCCCCTAACAACTTAAAATACCAGTTATAAGCCATGTGTAACAACCAGTGAATTATTCTGGTCCAGGAAGAAGTAGGCCTAAGTATTCCACATTTCCAGGTTAATAGCCTTGATAACTAGAGCATGTTTTTCCCTTCAGGGAATTAGTTGCAGCCTAGTTGACAGAGGCATGCTCTTGAGTCTCCCATCAGTATTCCGTTTCCTTGTTGGTGTGTTTTGTTAGCTGCTGGGGGTGGTTTTATTGATGGGGAGCACTAGGCTTGTTGAGCTAGGTAAGAAGGTAGCGTGTTAAGTATAGTTCCTGTAGATATTCCTCAGTTTTCTCCTGTGACATGCCAAACTGAGTTCCAGAAAAATTGCCATTTGCTCATAACTGATATAAGTGGCCTGTTGGGAACAAGGTCATTTGGCCACAAAAATTTAAGAAGCAGTCTAATGACTAATTGTCTTAAAGTGGATTTTTGCATGTTTACTAAGAGGAGATGTTAGATTCTTAAAACCAAATTGTTTGAGAATGTGCATCCATTAATTGACAGACAACCCTACAGTGCTTCCAGCATGCTAATGATGATGCTTTGGTCTAGGGAAGCAAGTAGCTGATCGTAGTCCATTTCTGGTAAATAGATGTCCTTATTGCAAGTACAGCTGTTACTAAGAGAGACCTTTTTTTGGCAGTCTCAACAGTGAGGCCACAGAAGGGCAAGTCCTGAAGCATAAACTGTTTTCATGCACCTATAGATGTGGTCATTCTAGGTCAGTTTGTGATACTTGGTGGGACGTGTGGGACTTCACCAGTGCTTGTGCTATATTTGTTCCCTGGCTAACTTAAAGATTTGCATCGCTACAGTTACCAGTCTGACACCTTTGAAAAAGCACCATATGCAAAAACATAATTACGTGTTGGTGTGCCTCCTGACCAAAGTGGAGTGGTTTTTTTTTTTTTTTTCCAAATGAATTGCATCAGTGTCTGAAATTAGGAATGTATTTCACAGAAAGGTTGTTTTGTACCTGGCAGTTAACTGACAAGTTATGACTGACCGTGTCCAAGCCATTTTGGGAAGTTACTACGTGCTTCAGTACAGAGTGTACAGAAATGTGAATTGGTGAGAGAGAAGTAAAATAAATTAAAGGAAAGAACACAGTTTGCAGTCTGCTGGGATTAATTAAATTAGTTTCTTTAATTGCTCCTTCTGCTGTGTTCATTTGACAATTAGCTGTGATGGATTCTAATAATCTTTCCATAGGAAAACTGGCTGTGATTGATCAGCTATCTGATTAGTCATAGGGGTTGAAAGTTGAGGTGGAGAAGAAACGGGGTGAGAAAGGAATGGTTTGCAACAACCAGAGACTACAAATGGTTGCCTTTAAACTGTCATTTGCATTTAGGACTTTCTGTTTACATGCAAATAGCTTTCGGTCTTCAGTTATTTTAGTGCTTCCATATACTACTTCCCAGATCCACTTCCAGATCTACTTCCCAGATCCAGCACACTTAACTGAGAGAGTACCTCTTGTTTAAGTTGCATCTCCCCTTATGCTCACTGTTGTAGTGGGTAGCATAATACAGTGGTTTTCAATCTTTTTTTTCATTTTCAGAGCCCTAGAAAAATTTCAAATGACGGTGCAGACCTCTTTGGAAATCTTAGACAGAGTCCACGGATCACAGGTTGAAAACCACTGGCATAATAGGGTGTAGTTGCCTTTGGTGTATGTGATGTGAGATTCGTCTCATGCCTTTATCTTTTTTGGTTAGCTGAAAAATCAAGAAACTGTGTGAATGAAAGTAAGCTCCAGAAATGAGAGGTATATTTAGCAGTTGAGTTCACTTTGAAGGTTTCTGACATTAAGTAGGCCAGCTTCCGTGTGTGCATGCACACGCATGTGTAGCGCTCCAGAGAGTGCTGGAGAACTAGAAACATGGACTCAAACAGATTGTTTAAAGACTCTTGGTTGTATTATGGAAACTATTTGACTTGTGAACTCACATATTCACTTACATTGGATGGCTTTCATCAAATAACACTTTTTAAAGGTCCTCCCCACCCAAAATAGTTTTGCACACTCCTATGTCTGAGCATCGGTAATAAGTTTTACTTACTGATGGTGTCTTACCATATGTACATCTGGGAATGACACAATGTGGTTTTTCAATTTCTAGTACATGAACAATGTGGATTCATGGTGTAAGGCCTGTGGTGAGGTAGAGCTTCCTTCTGAACTACAAGATTTAGAAGATGCCATTCATCATCATCAAGGAATATATGAGCATATCAGCCTGGCTTACTCGGAGGTAGGCAGTTTATTTATTCCATTAGGCTGCTGACTTATTTATAGTATGTTTAAATAAAATGATGGTTACATCACCAACTGACAAAAACCAGAAAACTATCTGCTAAGTTTGGTACTATGCCTTGAAGTATTACACAGAAGGGCAGAGTATTAGTCTTAACTTCAAATTCTGGCTTTTGCTGGTCTGTTTTTCAAACTCAGACTTGGTTTCTGGCTTTTGCTCTTGTGGGAAGAACTTTAAACTGTCTAACTGGGATACCATAATGCTTCCCCTGCAGGCTGCCTTGATGCAGACAGCTTGGCAATGTATGAAACGGTGTATTTTTTCCATTGTGTATTACTTAATGCCATTAAAAGATGTTCAGATGTATTACGATACTGTCATTAAAATATGTTTTTAAGTGCACAGCAAATGTGAAATACCTTTGGAAAAGCACTGAATTAGGAGTCAGCACTTAAATAAGTGTTTTTAAAACTTTCTGTTTATTGCAAAAAGCTAAAGCGGATTGGAGTAAGGGTTGCATTATTCCTTTGGCAAACTAAAATCAGATACCTTGTTCTGCCAGCAGCAAAAAAGCATCTAAAACTAGCCAGTGTACACACACATTCAGGATTTATAATATTTTAACATGTTCAACATCACTGTTTGTTTTCAAAAAGTCATAAAATCCTGGCTTTCAGGATTACAACCACAAGGTTGCACTTCTAAGCTAGAGAATGTATTTACAGCTGAGTTACCAACTCTAGGAAACAATTCATTTTGAAAAATGCTGGCAGAACACCAATAGAGAACAAAAAAATAACATCCATCATGAAGTGTTTCTGGTGTACTTTAAATATTTCAGGGTCCCAAAGGGGCAGGAAATCAAATGGGTGTTGGCTTCCCTTTATAACTAAAATGTCCTGTATTAACGGTTTTTCTGTTCAGTCTCTCTCACTCCATCTCCTTTAGTGTCAATGTGTATTGTGACTGGTTTCAGAGTAGCAGCCGTGTTAGTCTGTATCCGCAAAAAAGAAAAGGAGGACTTGTGGCACCGTAGAGACTAACAAATGTTGTTAGTCTCTGCGGTGCCACAAGACCTCCTTTTCTTAATGTGTATTGTGTGCTTCTGGAGAACTTTTTTTGAAGGGGCTTGGGTGAGGTGTTACAAAAGTGAATGAATTGAGGATACTGATGATAAAGAATTTTTTAAAAATACTACTTTCAAGAACAAAAATTCTCATTTGGTGTTGAACTCAAATGGTACAAAACTCTGCCTACTGCTGGTGATGGTTTCGTTTTACTGTCTGAATGAAATGCAGAAATTAAGCAACATCAGATGAAAGAGAACAGGAGTACTTGTGGCCCCTTAGAGACTAACAAATTTATTAGAGCATAAGCTTTCGTGGGCTACAGCCCACTCCATCAGATGCACAGAATGGAACATATAGTAAGAAGATATATATGTACATACAGATAAGTTGGAAGTTGCTGTACAAACTGTGAGAGGCTAATTAGTTAAGATGAGCTATTATCAGCCAGAGAAAAAAACTTTTGTAGTGATAATCAAGGTGGCCCATTTAGACAGTTGACAGGAGGTGTGAGGATACTTAACTTAGGGAAATAGATTCAATATGTGTAATGACCCAGCCACTCCCAGTCTCTATTCAAACCCCTAATGGTATCTAGTTTGCATATTAATTCAAGCTCAGCAGTTTCTCCTTGGAGTCTTTAGAGTAGCAGCCCTGTTAGTCTGTATTCGCAAAAAGAACAGGAGTACTTGTTTCAGAGTAACAGCCGTGTTAGTCTGTATTCGCAAAAAGAAAAGGAGTACTTGTGGCACCTTAGAGACTAACAAATTTATTTGAGTGAGCTGTAGCTCACAAAAGCTCATGCTCAAATAAATTGGTTAGTCTCTAAGGTGCCACAAGTACTTCTTTTCTCCTTGGAGTCTGTTTTTGAAGCTTTTCTGTTGCAAAATTACCACCCTTAAATCTTTTACTGAGTAGCCAGAGAGGTTAAAGTGTTCTACCGGTTTTTGAATGTTTTGAATGATTCCTGATGTCAGATTTGTGTCCATTTATTCTTTTGCGTAAAGACTGTCTGGTTTGGCCAATGTAGCCCACGAAAGCTTATGCTCTAATAAATTTGTTAGTCTCTAAGGTGCCACAAGTACTCCTCGTTCTTTTTGCAGATACAGACTAACATGGCTGCTACTCTGAAACCTGTCATTATAAGATGAAAAGTAATTACAAGTTAATTGTCTAATTTTAAATTTGTGGCTAACATTTTAATTTATATCCCATACTGCCCTTTGGACTTGGCTGAAGTCACAAGTTCTCTTTCTGTGTGTAAAACATACCTTGATTTCCCTGTTTTATGCTGACAGACTCCTTGGAGGAAAGGAGAATGGTTGAGATTGTTTCTTACGACAAACCTGAGCATTTGATGCAAGTTTTAATGTGTTTAAGACTTAGTTTCTTTAGTTTTTAACACCTGGCCTCCCAAGAAAAGAAACTGTCTTTGAAATTTTTAACAACTCCGCTTCTTCAAGCTCTTTCAGTCATCCAGTGGATCCTGGTTGGAAAAAAAGAAAGAGTGAAAGGCTAGACTCAGTATTCCTGCTAACTCAAATGAAAGCACTTCATGGTGGAGGACAGGACAACAGGGTGAATTGTGAAATGATTTCAGACATGTAAAGAGCAATAAAGTCTTGAAGCAAAACAAAATTAGTTTTTCTTCTTGAGTTAATTATGAAACATTACAAGTGTAAATGAAACTTCACTTGAACATCTTATTCCTTGCTAACCAAAGCTGTGGAAAAATTGGATAGTCTGTCATTTTAGTCTTTTGGTGCAATAGTACCTGATGGTGATGAGTAGGAAAAATGAATTAGACTATATATCCTTTGTAGGCAAGACTTTACTCAGGCAAACTATGTGGAGTTTTTGCCTGAGACTGGAAGTTGAAATCCTATGTTCTCAGCTTGAGTACAGCGAGATATCTGAACAGAATCCCTTGAAATAAATGAGGCGAGACTTCATGATTTAATTGGGTATGGGTCCTGCTTTTGAGCAGGGGGTTGGACTAGATGACCTCCTGAGGTCCCTTCCAACCCTGATATTCTATGATTCTATGATTCATCACAACAGCAATTCCCACCTCAAGGTGATGAAGAACTGACCGTACCCGGAATGCAGAACCAAAACCTGGATGCATAATGTTCACACATGATCAGTGTGCTGGTGCCATGGTACCATCAAGAGCTTGTTACTCAACAGAAAGAGTTCAACTTTACCCTCCTTTGACACAGACTCAAATCCAGTCGTTGTTAATGGGTGATGTAGGCATATGTGAGAACCTTGAGTTTTAGGCTGTCTACACTGCTCTTTTGTCGGTAAAACTTTTGTCGGTTGGGGTGTGAAAAAAAACCACACCCCTGACCGACAAAAGTTGTACCGACAAAAACGCCCGTGTGGATAGCACTTTGTTGGCGGGAGATGCTTTCCTGCCGACAAAGCTACCGCCCCTCATTGGGGGCGGTTTTACTGTAAAGAGCGGCTACGCTGCGTACCTTACAGTGGCACTGCTGTAGCGGCACAACTGGGCCTCTGTGAGGTGCGTAGTGTGGACATAGCCTTAGTGTCCTAGGTGATCTGTTCATTTATCTTTTAAAAAAAACCCAATAGAATAGCTGGATTATAGCGTATACTTCAGTCACTTTAGGATGAATGAATTGTGGGCAGAGGGAGAAGTATCCTAATAATTCCAGCATTTGTGACTGACCATGTTTTTAAGCATTACACTTATAATGTGTTGACAAATAGATGTACTTTTTCCCTACTTTGTAACCACCTTCAAAACTAAACTTGCTTCTAAGCCTTGATTGTGGCTTGCAAATTTGAGATACTAATTACACCGTCCATTAGTAGGAAGAATCCTACAGTGCCTAATGAACACGTGTGGATCATTGTATGCCCAATCACTGAAATGCAGCTAAAACTAGAATCTTATAAAATTAATGTGGCATGCATACAATGGATTAAAAACTGGCTAATTGATGATTCTCCATTTACAATCCCATGTTGAGACCATCATCAAGCCAAGTGTTTCCAGTGGGGTTCTGCAGGAATTGGTTCTTTGTCCAGCGTTGTTTAACATTTTTATCAATGGATCTGGAAGGAAACATAGTCGTCACTGATCTGTTTTGCAGATGATGTACAAATTGAGGGAGGTGTAAATAATGAAGAGGACAGACCACTGATTCAGAATGATTGTAAACTGGGATCAAGTAAACAATATACATTTTAATATGGCTAAATATAAACGTACATCTAGGAACAAAGAATGTAGGCCATACTTACAGGATGGGGAACTCTATCCTTGGAAGCAATGGGGATTGTAGTGGATAATCAGCTGAATCTGAGCTCCTGGTGTGATCCTGTTGCAAAAAGAGATAATGTGATCCTGGGATGCATAAATGGGAATCTTGAGTAGAAGCAGAGAAGTTATTTTACTTCTGTAATTGGCAGTGGTGTGACCACAGCTGGAATACTGTGTCCAGTTCCGGTGCCCACAATTCAAGAAGGATGTTGATAAATTTCCGAGGGTTCAGATAAAAGCTACAAGAATGATGAAAGGGTTAAAAAACATAACTTATAGTGATAAATAAATTGAACTCCTTAAGTCTAGCATATCAAAAAGATGGTTAAGGGAATGACTTGATCAGTCTGTAAATATCTGTGTGGGGAACAATATTTCAAAATAGATTCTTAGTCTAGCAGAGAGAGAGACAACACGATCCAATGGCTAGAAACTGAAACTAGACAAAGTCAGAGTGAAAATAAGGAAGGCATACATTTTTAACAATGAGAATAATTAGCCACTGGAACAATTTATCAAAGGTCCTGGTGGATTCTCCCTCACTGACCGTTTTAAAATCATGATTGTTTGTTTCTGTAAAAGATCTACCTGATGAATTATTTTGGGGAAGTTCTTTGGCCTGTGTTGTACAGGATGTAAGACTAGATGATCACAGTGGTCCCTTCTGGCCTTTATGAATATGGTGGAACATATTAACTATTTATCACCTCACAGTAACTATGCACAGTAGTCTAGGACAGGATGTGAAGAATACTTTCCCCTGTTACTTTACAAGGAAAAAATTTCATAGGTGTACGGTTACCAGAGTAATAAATTCGGTCAGAACACGGGCTAACGTATTTTTATGGAAAGTTTCTTGTGGACGCTTTTTAAGTAAAAAGATCCGGGCCTTACTTTCTTGACATAATGGCAAGAAAAAACCCAGTCTCTAACGTTGTTCTGGGTCATTAGTTGAGTTACTGATAAAGAAAGAAAAGTGTCATCTGCTGAACTACCAGGTTTTGCTGCATATATAGATGCCTATTTTCTATCCTACTTTACTTTGTAGGATATTCATATTTTCAAATGTACTTTCTTTGGCCATATTACAATATTTTGTGTTTAAACCTAACCACTCAAATAGGTAAGGCATGTATGTGGGAATAAAGATAAAATGCTTCCCTCTTTAATTACTGGGAAAAGAGAGAACCTCTGAAACTCTGCAAGGCTGTGGAATACTAGGAAATACACAATAGGGAAGAACCCTGTACAATTTCTAGATTGGGTTGGACTTGAGACCCTAGGTCTTAACTGTCTCTAAAGTCTGATTCTCATTGAATGAGAGATGTCTTTTTTTTTTCTTACTTCACAATTGGAAGGCGTTCTTTCCACAATAGTACAGGTGTGGGCTGTCAGAGCACTGCACCAAATTCCTCCTACAAATGACAGCATCTTAATTGGAATTAATCTTGAAAATTAATTTCTTAAGGACTTAAACGACGAGTGTTGAACATTAGTTAAAAGTAACCGTTCCTCTTTATTTGATCATTGCTGCTTTTTCTTCAGCTAGTAAGACTAACTGTGATAAGTTGCTGTGTTCTTTTGAAATTATTTTGCACTTTAATGGTTGGGTAGAATCAAGACAAAACTAACAGAATTAACCTGATACTCTGATATCAGTACTACAGGTTAAAATGTAGCAAGATTTGTCATGTATTTCTCAACATTATGCTTCATAGAAGCACTTTGGCTCTGATAACATCCACACCTTATTCTAAGGTTAAGTCCCAAGTAATAGCAAACTTTGATTTAAGCATGTGAAATCAACAGAATTCAGTTAAAACCAACTTTGGCCTTACCTCGCATCACTTTGACTCTTATTGAAAAGTCACTAGGAAGATGAGCTTTATTGGTAGGCCACTGTTTCAGAACAGTAACTTAATGCATACAGTGGACATCATATATGTCATTTTCTCTGCGCTGTCTGTTGTAACAGCAGTGTGTTCCTATTCTGGGATTAGAGAGATTGAGAGTGCTAGGTGTCACGTCTTTAATGAATCTGTTCTGTATAATTTTGTAGTCTGCGTTGTTCATTAATGAGTTTTCGAACAGAAACTTAATGCTTCATCCTTCTTGCTGGTCAGGTGAGCCAAGATGGGAAGTCATTACTTGACAAACTTCAGCGACCTTTGACTCCTGGAAGCTCTGACTCACTAACAGCTTCTGCTAACTACTCCAAGGCAGTGCATCATGTCCTGGATGTCATCCATGAAGTCCTGCACCACCAGCGACAACTGGAGAACATTTGGCAGCATCGGAAGGTCCGCCTGCACCAACGGCTTCAGCTGTGTGTTTTTCAACAGGATGTCCAACAGGTTAGTTCCAGTCTCCTGATGTTCGTGTTTGTGGCCAAATACGCTATTAACAAAGATGAGAAAATAATTCAAAACAAGCAATTCCTGTATAAATTAGAAAATCCAAGCCCAAAGTTACCAGGCATAGGCAGAGACTCAATCGAGAAGAAAATGAAAAGGTAGATGGAAATAAATTTTCTGGTATAAAGCATACTGTTGGCAAAATCCCGCAGCTACAAATTTGTAGTACCTAGCAACCTACTCTTAGGTATTCATTTGCGCTGTGTTTTATGTGACATAGAACTTTTCAGCTTATGGTAATGACAGCAATGAATTATTGGTAATGGTCGAGCAGTGATGCCATGAGGAAGCATGGAAGTTGAGATGCATAGCTTGCATACGTCTTAGGGAATGGGTCAGGCTTTTTTTGAGCGGTGGAACACTGATCAGAACACAAGGTTTCTCTGTCTATTTTGAAAAATAGAGACCATCTTTAACTTTCCTCTGTATAGCCTTCTTTGTGAGAAGCAAAAGTCACTCCAATTTAATGACTCACCTACAGGTTAGCACTTAAAATAATTGATGAGGATACTTGAAACTTATGTAGTGCTAAAACGCTCAAAGCACGTTAGAGAGAGACCCCTGTGAACATAAGTGTAATCTCCCATTTTATGGATCAGGAAATTGAATTGAAGAGATTGTGACTTAACCAAGGCCACGTTTGTAGCTGGTGGATCTTAGCTTGCAGCTGAGGACCTCCTAACTCTCAGCTGTGCTTAGACCACCAAGACAGTAGCTTGTTTTTTTTTTGTTCAACAATTAAACAGTGCCCTAGAATTGACAGTCAATCCAAAAGTAAATGTGCTATCAGCTGTGCCTGATTGAGACCGTACTGTGATGGATTTGCCAAGCAGGAGACTACAACTTCTGTCAGCTCCTTTCTTATTCAGAATGAAGTCCACGGATCCTAGACATTGGGATTTCTGCTCCTGTGCAGCCTTGGAGGCAGACTAGTCTGTTAGACAGAGGCAGGGGAGATGTGGCTCCACCTCTGAGAAACAGCCAGATTTGGTCTGCCTCTCTGCCTTTCTCCTCATATTCACTGGGAAGTCTGCGCCCCCGCCCCCTCCCCCTCATCCTTCACCCATGCAGAGTGCAGCATGGCAGAGACACTAAGGAGGGAGGGAAAGACAGATTCTCTTCTGCACATCCCCTGCTGATGAAGTGCCTGCATGGAGATGTGTGCTTGTTCTGTGGAGGCCCAGGCCATGCAGGGGGAGCGTAGGTTGAAGTACAGATACCAGAAGGCCCGGGAAACTTCCCACCCAGCCTCTGGAGCCCAGGTTCTCAGCCACGACTGACTGCAGAGCAGCTGTGCAGCCCCTACTCTACAGCTGCTGTGACAGAAGGGAGCTGATAGGGATCCAGAGGCAGAGCAAGGATGAGCCTGGGTAAGGGGCCCCTGGGCCCAACCCGTTCCTCAGTTCTACAGCATGCCCCCTACAGTGACTCCAGGTTATTATTTCCTAGCAGGGTCAGCCCAACTGCTGTCTTCCAGTGCAGTAAGTGGGCCAAAGACTCTGAACCTACAGGGTTGGAGCCTGGTGCTCCTTGAATCGGGTCAGCCTATCTCCAGGCCACAACCAGGAATCTCCGGTGAACAAAGCTTGGGACCCAGGGAGGACCCTTCTGGACCCATTGCAGCACCAATGTCCATTCCGAACCGCCACTTTCTCAGAGCAAGAAAGCTGCTCAAAAGAGTAACAACAAGGCCCTTCTCCCCCACCCCATGGGACCGTCTGTCTGAAATTCCTCTCTTCTGAGGAGGATCAGGATCAAGGGCATCAGTGTGTCTCAGACTTTCGGACCAGGGCCTCGGGCCTGAATTCATTTGTGTGGGCGGTCCCCAAAAACATAAGCCACAGATTGGCGGGCACCCCAGCTTGCAGTGCCACTCACTCAGATTTGGCATCCTCCCTCCCCATTTTCTGTCATGATGGAGGGTCAGTCAGGCCAAACCGGAGTGAATGGTGCTCTGACCTGTCATGAAGGGTCACAGCACCACTCAGCTTTAGCCTGGCACCTTTTCTATTGGCTTGCCGGTTGCTGGCGTTGCAACCAGCACCTGTAAATTACACCCGTGCATGTTGATGCCAACAGCCATGCAGCTGTTAGCACGCAGGTCACATGGCTGCTGGGAGCATGGCTAGTGCAGCACTCAGATCCGTTGGCAGGCCGGGCTCTCCGTGTGGTGGTTGAGGTGGCTGAGGCTTGCGCTTCTCTCCGCACTAGGAGGCGGAACAGATAGGCTTTGCTCACCAGCAGGGAGGACTAAGGGCTTCTCCCTGTGGAAGAAGAGGAGATAAAGAGAGACAGCTGGTCATCCTAGATATCCTACAAATGACAGCAATAGAATCTCTCTCTCTCTCTCCTACTTCACAGGAAATAAGATGGTTGCTCCATATTATTCCTGCCCCCCCCCGCCCAACAAGTCATGAGGCTGCTCAGCTGTTCTCAATCTCTGGTATCTCAACAGATCCATGAAGAAATCACAATTCAGAATAAAGATGTTAAAATTCACATTAGCTGCCATCAATGAAGGGGACTGTGCGATATCAATAGCTGCGAAGGAGGCCTGTCTCTCTATCCTGATTCAATAGACTGTTAACTCTTAAGTACACAACACTACAAATATCCGTCCGTGGCCTTTGGTTCAGGATCAGCACTGCAAAAGCTTATAAAAAGTGCATGTAGTGCAGGGGTTCTCGAACTGGGGGGGCTGGGACCCCTCAGGGGGTCACGAGCGGTCAGCCTCCACCCCAAACCCTGCTTTGCCTCCAGCATTTATAATGGTGTTAAATATATTTAAAAGTATTTTTAATTTATTAGGGGAGTCGCACTCAGAGGCTTGCTATGTGAAAGAGGTCACCAGTACAAAAGTTTGAAAACCACTGACGTAGTGCTGTCTGAGAGCTGCTCTGTCTACCCTCTCCTGGGTGATCTCTGTCCTGAGTCAGTCCTAGATGGCAATACCCAAGCAATAGGGTTGCTGCGAAGCAATGGTTTTATGATTTGAGTCTCTTAACTCAGTCTCCATGTGTCCCCCATCTTCTACAAAGTTCATCACTCATCTAGATATTTGCCTAGTTTTAACAGGCTACACAAAAAGTACTATCAAAGTCAGAACAAACTAAAATTTCATACAATGACTTGTTTATACTGCTCTATATACTATGTACTTATATTTCAGTGTATTTATATTCCATTTGATTTCTTTTAGAATGATATAGTAAAAATGGGAAAGTCAGCAATTTTTCAGTAATAGAGTGCTGTGACACTTTTATATTTTGTACGTCTGATTTTGTAAGGAAGAAGTCTTTAAGTGAGGTGAAGCTTGGGGGGTGGGTGAGGGGGAGACACAGGAAAAATCAAACTCCTGACAGGGGTACAGTAGTCTGGAAAGGTTGAGAGCCACTGCCTTATTGCATGAAAGTCCAGAGAAGCTGAGAAATCTTTTCAAAATAGTCAGCCTTTCAATGGGGACTACCCCTTGCCACAATCCTTTCTCTTCTGGGATCAGTGGTCTCCCATGTGGATATTCTCAGTGGGCTATTGCTCACATGAGGCCACTGGAGCGTCGTCGTCTTCTTCTTCCAAGTATCTCTCCTCTACTCCTCAGAAAAGGGTTTTCTCCCCAGGAGGATTCTCAGGTCACTCAGATGGTGGACATGTCCAAGCAGATTGAAGTCGGGTTTTCCAATAGGAGAACCAGTCAGGACAGTTATCACTACATATGCCAGCCTAGAGGGATGGTGTGCTTACATGGAATCAAGGACTCTCCAAAGGATCTGAAACAAGAGAACACGCACAACATAAACTGACAAGAATCCAGGGCAATGCAACGTGGTCTCACAGCTTTGCTCCCATACTGGGACTTCCCTTGTGCAGATCATGATAGACAACACCTCAATCATGTCATTTGTCTACAGACAAAGGGGAGCAAGGTCTACAGTCCTGCAAAAAAGAAATTTACCTTGTCATCAACTTGGGCAGGGAACAATTTACAGTCTACTCATTCCCTTCACATCAAAGGCAAAATAGAATGTTATGGCTAACTGGCTCAGCAGGCAAAGTTGGATCATCCAGAATAGTAACTGCATCCACAGGTGTTCAGTTTCCTGGTAAAGGATTTTGGTTTCCCAACAGTCGATGGGTTTGCCTACGACCTTTATCACAAGGTTTCAGGTTCTTCTTTTGCTGATGGGATCACAAAGCCAAGGCAGCAGATGCCTCGTAACAAAGATGGCCAAAAGGGATTCAGAAGACAAGCAGCACTGGTAATTCCGATATCCCCATTCTGGCCAACAACACCTTTGTTTTCTGGTCTCCTTGACATGATACAAAGATTTCCTATCTGCTTTCCATCTAGAAGGTATATGATATTACATAGAGCCACTCATGCATCAGAATCCAGACAGTCTAGCTTAGCTACCTGGTTCTTGAACAGAGCCTCTTAAGCCGAAAAGGTTATTCAGAAAGGTAATATCCACAGTTTTAGCTTCCATAAACAAATCTGCTAATACAGGCCATCCAATGGCCTGGCTGAGGCTCTCCCATTCGTATCCAGTCTCATCCCTACCTCTGCATCATTACCACAGTTCTTGAGTTTATTCAAGATAGATTTAGGCGAGCCCTGGCAGTACAGATGCTCCAAGATCAAGTTGCTGCTTTGTCAGGCATCCTTACGGAATCAGGCAAGTGGTGGATTTCATCTTACCCAGATAGCCAGTGTTGGCACTGCAGGGTGGCTTCACAGCACAGGGAATAGGCATTGTGTTCTTAGGCAAGGTTGGTTGCTTCAAGGCTGGAAGGAAGTGCTGTAGTAGGAGTACCACACCTGGCTTTTTTGTCTTTGGGTACTGTGTTTCGGGGGGGAAGGAAGGGAAGGGTCATTGAGTATTACTCTGTAGCAACTGCCAATCGTTGTCAATCTTTAGAACAATGCATAATTCTCATTTAATGTGAAGACATTTCTTCTGACAATTTATGAGTAGTACACTTCAATACCACACAGTTCAGAACACACAGGGTGGGTTATTTGTTTGTGGTGGCACAGTTTTAGAGCAAATGGCAATCTGAAGCCAAATCTATATCAGAAAAATTTAATTGATACTGGATTCAGAATGAAAAAAAAATTCACAGAAGTGTGGCTGAAGCAGACTCTCTTGTTTCTGAAAAGAACTATACAGAAAATATTGCACAGCAAAGAGACTCATCACTCATCTTTGGGCTAAATTGACAAAGAAATTAGGCCATGTTTATGCTTATAGTTTCTTTTATAAAAGATATAGATGATTAAGTTTTACTGAAAGTGGATTTTAGTTGATATAACATAAATCTGTTCATAAATCAACAGCTTGTGATTATGGGGTTAGCTTGGCGATTTGGCCACACATTCCACTGTATTATGGGTACTGATTTGCATGTCGATTAAGATTAAAAATGATTAAAAAAATGACTTGTAAATGAAATTCTCACATACATCTGCCTTTCACAAAATACTGGATAAGAGCTGTTGGGAGTAAAACGAAGTATGCACCTTGGACGGGTTTGGCAATGAGTGCAAAACTCAGCTGAGGCAGCAACACAATTAAAATTGGTGCTTTATAACGGTGGAAAGTGGTTTTTGTGTTTTTGTTTTTGTTTCGTTTGGGTTTTTGCAATAGATAGAAGAATATGGTAAAGGAAATGATCTGACCATTTCTGTGGGGGGAAAAGGAAATTCTACACACCCAACATTAATTTCTGCAAAAGTCTGCCTTGCACAGTGGCGCCGAATTCCCCCAGGAGTAAACATGGACTATATGGGAGTGGTGCCAAGATAACTTGGCGACATTGGGTCAGAAGAAAAAGTTTCTGGGCAAAACAACAGAACTGAGTTGCCAGTCAGCTGAGAGAAGATAGGCCTAGCAGACATTATCCAAGTAGTGACTTTGGATAAGTGGATCGACACAGGAAGAGTTGTGTGCCGAGCCTCACTTTGAACATGTTGTCTGTTACTGCCCTGAACAGAGATCTCTGGCATCTGGAGGTGCAAGAGATTAGATCTGGACTTTTTAGCTCAAATAATATAGTTTAAAGGCAAGTACTGTTTCTAGGGAAGGCAAGCAACAGATCTGGCTTTGACAAAGAAGGCTTCAATGTAATAAAATGCAGCAGGCATCAATTCTGGGTGAATTACAGTTTTTCAGCTGTGTTGAAAGAAAAAGACCGTGAAATTGAAGGTGGTGGTGGACAAAATACCTGGCAAAAATGTGTTATGTCAGAGAGGGTAAATTCTTGTTGCTGGACACATTTACTGAAGTTTGGTCAATAAAATACTTAATAATACTTTGGCTTGAAAATGGATGTTAATAGTCTATATGCCAGAAAGAAATTTGAGTTTTTCTTGTATTTCCTCTTAAATATGTATTTACTTTGGGTAGCGTTTTGACCTGTGCGTATGCTGCGTGTGGTTGCTCTTCCTGCTTTCTCTGACCCCTACAGGGACGACTGCTCAATGAATCTTTTTTTAAAAGGGAATGCCACTCTTAGTTGTGTATTGGATACAGAAAGTCAGACCTGAAATGATGATTACCTTCATTGTGTCACAACTTAATTATGTCACTATTGTGGGACATGCAGGTTCCCCCTGCCTTTTCTAATTGCTATGGGAAAGGGTTTCACAGCAATTGGTAGGCTTAGTTTATTTGAAAACTTGAGACTTATTTAAATGTGAAGGTATTCGGTAAATTTAACATTTTTTCTGTGTTATTTGTAGCAAATATGACAAAATAATTCGGGGGAGGTGAGGGAGAAAAAATTGGGGGATCACAGCAACACAACAAAACAATGAAAGGTCTGGAAAATGAAACGGAAAAATGGGTTGAAATGGGCATGTTCAGTCTAGAAAAGACAAATGGCCTGTGCATGCCGTCACATAGCAGGGTTTCAGCAACCTAGCAGCAGTAACCAATTATATTTCAAGGCAAGGCTATCATTATTGCATAGTATTTATTATTACCAATTATTAAAAAGTAGGCTATCTCCCAGAGGTGATTTTGATAATCAAATTAATTCTGTTACAGTTAGATTGGAAGGGCTAAGTGAACTAGTGGTCTGCCTTTATGACCCAAATGGTTCTGTGATTGAAAAGCAGATCACAGCCCAATCGTGAAGCTTTGCTTATTTTTCACAGTAACCGACCTTTATTTTGATTAGAGATGTGATGCATATTGCCATCTTAAAGTAGCCCAGGCCCTGCTAAGAAGGGGAAATAAGAGAAAATAGTAGCTTGTTAGCTGAATGAACTGCTTTTTAACCAAGATTTCTGCACAGCCTGTAACAAATGTCACTGCAGTCCAAATTAAGAAGAGAGCACTCAGTCTGATAACATTCATTTGTCTGTGAAGTGTAAGAGAAATTTGAAGTTTTAATTCTCATACTCATGCACCTTGCTGTGTGCTTTGTGGTTCCTTGGACAAACAGTGTGTCTTGCCCTCTCAACCAATGGGCTTGTATGGATCAGCAGACCTAAGATTTTGTGAATCTCTCTCACACGCACACACACACACTTATTTATTTATTTAATCTCATTTGGATATTGTTAACTTTTTTAAATTTAACGGTTTATATTTATTTATCAAAGCTCCAGATTCCTTAAGGATGAGAGCAACAAATGGGAAAGGAATGCATACCATCTCAACATGAAAATATTGAACACATATCTTAAATACCATAAGGTGCACTGAATGTTCAGTATGGAAATAAAAAATAGATCAGTGGTGCAGATAAGGCTGAAGGGATGGATTTTTATGAATGATGTAGGAATGTCTCATAAAATAGTGGAGAAAATAGAATGATAGGGAAAACTCTCATACATAAATCAGAGAAATGGAAATATGCTTAACAGCATTTTCTTAATGAAAGCTATAAGTACTGGACTAACTTGGTCTCTTGGTATTGAAGCATAAAATGTGTGGAAAAAAGATAACAGGAGAGTGGTTAGTGTTGTTGATAGAAGTACCAGCAAGTGAGTGTTCAATAAATAACATGCATATTTATTTACAGGCTTAGAAAAATATTGTACTTGTAATATGAATGTCAACACAACAAATGCAATTAAAAAAATATGGGAAGGGCGTTATTACTGTCTCTGTTTTTATGTGTAAAGAGATGTCTGCAGATCCTAGAAAAGTATTGGAAACTTTTGTAACCCAAGAGCATTTTTAAAATAGCAATTTCCTCAGGGGCCTTGGATTTTTAAAACTTGCTGCTGAACTTGAAATTTTGAAGTAAATAGGGAAATTATAAATCAAGCATTCTCCTATGGAGTTGTGTTTATAATGCACTGATAAACACTTCTGATCATTTACTCAGACTCCCTTTTGGAAGCTTTTATCTTGCTCTTTTCAGGTGGTGGTTGATGTACTGTAAAAACGAACAGAGTACAGGCATAAATAAAATGTTTTTTCAATTTAAATCACATTTTTTATTTACATGTAGCTAGTCACTTAGACACCTCTGCATATTAGTGTCTTAACTTGCTAAAGTGGATGCATGGTTTCCTAATTGCTAGTAAAATATTAGGTTTTACATAGTTATTTTCTACCAAGGAAATGCACATTTGAAGTGTTGTCAGTGTTGATAAAGACAAATCCAGGACCTCAATAACTTCCTTAGTGTGGGAGTAACATAAATAGAAAATTGATAAGCAAATAGCCATTGCACTGCTTTCTGATGTATTGAGTTTCCACAAGAAAGCAGAAATGCTTTGACCAGGCTGTAATCACACATCAAGCCTTTCAGCTTCAAGTTATGGGACTTGTGCTTCTCAGTCAATGCTACAATAATAGGATATCTAGGTGCTTAAGAAAAATCCCATCTTCCATGTTTAACTCTTGGCTTCAGAGCTAAACTTCAGGCTCCTATTTTGGAAAAAAAATTGTGTATTAAGTACACAATAAGTTCGTTAATATTTTGAAAGTCTAAACTTTTCATAGGTAAAACAGAATTGATTTTGTTGTGAAGTGACAAAGAATGTATACCACAACGTTTTTAATAAATAATATTAAATTTAATAATGTTTTGCTCCAGTTACTGCAAACACTTAAGCACGATTAAAGTTTAGGTAAGAAGTCCATTGATGTCAATAGAACTATGCGTATGTTTAAACTTGTGTACCTGTTTGCAGGATTTGGGCCATAACTTTCAATATTTGGTTTATTGCCTACAACAGTTATATAAAATTCAAATAAAAGCCTTTACCAGTAGTAGCATTTTTTAAAAAAAGAAGTTTTGTAATGCAGTTAATTACAAATTTTGATCTAAAATTGCAGTAACACGTTTCTAAATTACTATTTTTACACAGTCATCAATCTCATTTGAAATCAATGATTGTGGGGAAAAAAGTAAGCATTTAAGTCATGCAGTACAATCTCATTAAACAGAACTCCCAGGACGTTGGTGGTGTTATGTTCATGGACAGAGAAGTTCAGTAAAACTATAAAAACCAAAAAAACCCCTCTTTCTGGAAGGTTGCAACATAACATTTACTTCTCAGAATCCCAAACCCTACTACACAAGAACCAAAAACAGAGAAAACAGGCTTCTCCTTAAGGTAGCAAGGCATAACTTACCCCACTTTGCTCTAAACTAATTCTTTGCACACTCACTGCTAAAGACCCAGATCGCACATTCCCTACCAACCCCCCTAGCTACAAGGATGATTTGGAAAACCCCTGAAAATTTAAACTGATATCTTATCATTTTAACACAGTTTTCAGCATATCACCATCAAAAGGACCTCTAAGAGTAGGCCCTTTGAGATCTTTGAGACTACTACTGTTAAGCACAACTTTGGATAGTGTTTGTGTAACACATGGTATTGCAATATGGGTCTCTGTCCTTCTCTCTCTGAAGGTCTTATACTGTTCCCCCTCACCATAATATTGGAGTGCCTTCCATGTACTTTCAGTCACAGCAGTCTAGTCCTTAGTGGACTTCATGGAGTCTCTGGATCTTCCTTCCTGGAGCCAAAACTCTGCTCAGGGTAGGATTGTGGCTAATCAACATAAAAAATTAAAAGGCCGCTAATGAAGCGGCTCCTTTGGCTCAAATGGTACACTGTTGCGCAGAAGGCCCCACTGACAGCTCTAGAAGGGGATAGGCAGAACTGTTGTTGGCAGGATTACTCACATTTAAAAGTGATTATACTTCTACAAGCAGTTACCTTCCTGAACTGAATCCTTACTGAAATATTTTCCAAGATTAGCTGTGGAACCATGTGACTCTCTGGGAAGCTATACCAGATACTGCACTGCAACTGAGGAGATTAAAATAGGAACTAAAGTTGGAAAGATGAGTACAAAGTAGGGCTGTCAAGCGATTAAAAAAATTAATTGTGATTAATTGAGTGATTAAAAAACTTGACTAGCATTTATTTAAATATTTTTGGATGTTTTCTACATTTTCAAATATATTGATTTCAGTTACAACACAGAATACGAAGTGTACAGTGTTCACTTCATATTTATTTTTGATTACAAGTATTTTTACTGTAAAAAAAAACCCCCAAAAGAAATAGTATTTTTTAACTCACCTAATACAAGTACTGTAGTGCAATCACTTTGTCATGGAAGTTGAACTTACAAATGTAGCATTATGTACAAAAAAACCTGCATTCAAAAATAAAACAATCCAAATTTTTAGAGGCTGCAAGTCCACTCAGTCCTACTTCTTGGTCAGCCAATTGCTCAGACAAGTAAGTTTGTTTACATTTGCAGGAGATAATGCTGCCCACTTCTTATTTACAGTGTCACCTGAAAGTGAGAACAGGCATTCACAAGGCACTGTTGTAGCCAGTGTCACAAGATATTTACATGTCAAATGCCCTAAAGAAAAGGAGTACTTGTGGCACCTTAGAGACTAACAAATTTCTTTGAGCATAAGTTTTCATGAGTTACAGCTCACTTCATCGGATGCATGCAGTGAAAAATACAGCGGGGAGATTTTATATACACAGAGAACATGGAACAGTGGGTGTTACCATACACAGTGTAACAAGAGTGATCAGGTAAGGTGAGCTATTACCAGCAGGAGAGAGAAAAAAAAACCTTTTGTAGTGATAATCAGGGTGGGCCATTTCCAGCAGTTGACAAGAACGTGTGAGGAACAGTCGGGGGGGGGGGGGGAGGGGAGATAAACATGGGAAAATAATTTTACTTTGTGTAATGACACATCCACTCCCAGTCTTTATTCAAGACTAATTTAATGGTGTCCAGTTTGCAAATTAATTCCAATTCAGCAGTCTCTCATTGGAGTCTGTTTTTGAAGTTTTTTTGTTCAGAATTGCGACTTTTAGGTCTGTAATCGAATGACCAGAGAGATTGAAATGTTTTCCGACTGGTTTTTGAATGTTATAATTCTTGACGTCCCTTCATGTTTCAACCACCATTCCAGGGGACATGGGTCCATGCCGATGACAGGTTCTGCTCGATAACAATCCAAAGTAGTATGGACTGATGCATGTTCATTTTCATTATCTGAGTCAGATGCCACCAGCGGAAGGTTGTTTTCTTTTTTGATGTTTTGGGTTCTGTAGTTTCTGCATCAGAGTGTTGCTCTTTAAAGACTTCTGTTTAGCATATCTGGCATGTAAATACCTTACAATGCCTATTCTCACTTTCTGGTGGCACTCTAAGTAAGAAGAGGGCAGCATTATCTCCTGTAAATGTAAGCAGACTTGTTTGTCTCTGAGTGATTGACTGAAAAAGAAGTAGGACTGAGTGGACTTGTAGGCTCTGAAGTTTTACATTGTTTTGTTTTTGAGTGCAGTCATGTAACCAAAAAAAATCTACATTTGTAAGTTGCATTTTCATGACAGGTTATACTACACAACTTGTATGAGGTGAATTGAAAAATACTATTTCTTTTGTTTTATCATTTTTACAGTGCAAATATAATAAATATACACTGGTTTCAGTTACAACATAGAATATAATATATATGAAAATGTAGGCAAACAGCCACAATATTTTATAAATTTCAGTTAATTCTATTGTTTAACAGTGTGATTAAAACAGATTAATCGCGATTAATTTTTTTGAGTTAATTGCATGAGTTAACTGCGATTAATCTACAGCCCTAGTACAAAGATGTGAAGTAGTGCTAGGTTCACTTTGGGGAAAGTAGTGTTGCTCAGTTTTTGTGGCTTTATTCATAGATCATTTACTTTTTCCCCCGAGGGAATCACCCCACCTGCACCATTTGGAAAGTCAGGGCATCACGATCACTGTGTGGAGTGCAGAGTCTGCCTCAGTCCTATATTCAGTGCTTTCCACTTACTCCTCTGTTGGCCAGATTCTGTTGTCAGTAAAATCTATGTAAATCTGAATTAACTCTGGAAGTCTAATGCAATTGAGAGCAGAATTTGTCTTTATAATCATAACCCTTCTGCATTCTTAGTTCACCTTAGTTTCACATCTGAAATGTTAGGAGAATGGCCTCCTTGAAACTAGCCAGGAACTCTGAAAATGCATCACCAGTAGGTACTCATTGACACATGATTTTCCTCCTTATTCCTGCTGACCGAGGTGTTTCTGTCCACTTAAGCATCGGTCTTGATTTTTTAAAATTATTGCATATAGAGATGCGCACCAACTGTAGGTAGACCATTGAAAAGTCTTTCAGTCCCAGTCTCTGGGCTTCATTCTCGCTACATATGACAGAATCTTCAGTGTCTTCCTCATTTTGTGCAGCCATGTGTTTATGCAACAAGCCTGGCTAATATCAGAGATTTTCATTTCCTTCTACAGTCTTCTGGGGAGGAGGGCATGCGACTGAACTTCCCTGTTTGAAGGCTGTGTAACTTCATCTGACCAGCACAAGTAGTACAGGGATGTCAAGTAAGCCACTACAGTACATGGAATTCTTGAAAATGTTATTTTG
This sequence comes from Lepidochelys olivacea, assembly GCF_965140295.1. Lineage (NCBI taxonomy): Eukaryota > Metazoa > Chordata > Testudines > Cheloniidae > Lepidochelys > Lepidochelys olivacea. Next base: position 138,612,214 of record NC_140412.1, on the reverse strand, counting down.
GACAGATTTAAATTAAATTGGAGCTCTTTGGAAATAAGGGAAATGCACTGGAATGTGCTAATGAAGTGAGTGCATCTGTACAGAATGCATGGAACTGAACAAAATCTTGCTTTCATTACTGCTTTTAATTACAGTAGTACAATTGTGGTATGTTGGACCTTTTACTTACAATTATGTGTGGTTTTGAAACTGGCTTTCAGTTACAAACTAGTGCCCAGAATAGATACTATTGGAGTTTTGCCTGATTGTAGGTTCAAAGCTTGTATCTGCCTTCTGGGCTCTCAGTGGACCTGGTAAGACATATGGCTGCTTTAGAAGTTGGTAAAGTCAAGTAAAAATTGTGGGCGTGTGATGAAGTTCTTAGAGATGAATGTTGTATGGATATTCATCGTTCTAAATGCCTATCAGTCTTAATATAGATCAAAATATGAACTTCTGCACAAGACAGGCAACAGCCCAACTGCTTTCCACTTAATGCATCATTTTTCTGAAGGTGCATGGTCTTGAAATTGTCATTGAGATTTCTCAAGTAGGGACTGTTCTGTTATTGTTGCTAAAGATACAAATCTTGAAATAATTAGAAAGTATGAGCTATTATAAATTCAAAGTTTGGTTTGTGGTTTTGTTTCCAAGAGGGTATTATGGGATATTAACAGTAGTTAGGATTGAAAAGGTTAGATTTTTATCAGTAATGTCAATAAACCTTGATTTCACCATACACACACTAACAAATGAAGAAAAATTTCCATTAACAATAAATGAAATTTACAGATAGGCAAAGTAACAAAAATGCTGCTTGAGAACTTTGAGGGTTTGATTTAAGGATATTTATTTTTTATATTTTGACATGTATATGGTGACTGTTTTAACAGTTATAAAGCGTTAACTTTTCGAATCTGTGTCTACTGTCATTAAATAATTATTGTCTGACCTGGCCCCCTGATTTCCCACAACTGTGAACATTTATATGGATAAAAATAAAAAAGCTTTAAAATACTGATATCTGTCAAAATTATTTAAAAAAAACCCAACTAACAACCCCCGCCCCCAATTCTGCCAAGCCTAGCTTTACAGTAAGGTTTAAAACTGTTCTCTTTATTTGTTAAACTAAACTGAAGGAGAAATTCTACTGCTTTCAGTGTCTGTGTTTTTAATAGATGTGTTTCAAGGCCAGAGAGAAAATCAGTCTTTTGTTTCAACCACCTTTAAGTACAAATTTTATAAATGGATTTTATTAAATCGTTATGAAGAAAATGTAATCATTGTGAATGCATACTAGGCATGACCATGTTTCTTAATTACACTTTTTTCTGCACCATCTCCAGTTACCCTTTCGCTTTCAAAGAACAAAATTAAAGACAATCCAAGAATAAACTATAAAACTGGTAAATTTGATGTATAAATTTTTTAGGAAAAATTATTTAACAGCAATATTGTTTTTCTCTATTGTCTCTTTAGTGTTGGACCCCAGACACATGTCCCAGAGTGATTTTTTGAAGCGTTTCTAATCTTAAGTGGCTGTGAATGTGGCATCATGCGATTGCATACTGTGTGTGTCAAGAAAATGTGATCTGGAAATCAGTTGACAAACTTGAGCAGATTTTTTTCTAACTGCCAGTCTTGCCAACTCAGATCTCAAAGTCAGAAAGGGCTCCTTCTGAGGTATGCACCACCATCAAATAAAAATCCATTTAAATTTAAAAATGTAGTTTGGAATTATATGCATGCATTAAATTATCCATGAGTATACAGTTACAGGATTGGAACTTTAGCAAGAAAATTTGAAGGTCATGCACAAGCCAGAAAAGAATCCCAGCCCTCCACCTCATAACTGTAGTGGCTGTGAGATGCCAAGAGGAGTTAAGAGCCGTGAAAAACTTAATTTAGTCAGTAAAGTTGACAGATTGTGTAAACAAGGTGAGATAATGTATAGAATTCTAGCAGGTAGATTTAAGAAATTAGACAAAATATCTCAAAATAACTTAGTGTAGACTTTCACTGGAGTAAATGTTAACTACTTAAATTGTGATCATACAGGTAAGCAGACTGTAAAAGGGTTCACTCACCACTGGCGGTGGGTCTGGGGATCAGCTCTTGTCTGGCCTCATCTGTTCTCTCCATGACTCAGCCCTCCAGCTGGCTCACTGTGTAGTTTTCCCCTTCCAGGGTATTGATGTCTTGCCAGTCCAATTGTCCAGATGGTGTCTTCACCGGTCCTGAGCCACTTCCCAGTGGCTGGTAGGGGAACACGGGCTCGCCTGCTACTCCCATTTTCAGCCCAGGGATCCTGTAATCAGCAGTCAAGGTCAACACCGTCTCTACCCTGGCTGATGTTTTCCGGGGCTTCTTCCTATTCTATCCCCTGCTGGCTTTCTTCTCCTCTCCCGTTTTGGGTAAACCCCTTCCCTCAGGATTAGGATCCCAGGGCTTCTCTTCCGCCCTGGGTTCCCTCCTTCTCACCTCACTAGGCCCAGAGAGTGACTGCAGCCCCATTTGCTATTAGCAAACTTCCTCTTTTTATAAACCTATCCCAGCTGGGCCTCATCTGTAATTAGTGTTTGTAAATGTCAGGCCTCCCTGCAGATGCAACTGTGAAGGTTAATTGGCCCTTTCTGAGACACTGTGGTCCCTTCAGGGCTGGCAAGGGGTGAACACCCCATCACATCGAACTTAAAGTTAGAGGTGCCTTAACAAATCATTGTGGTGAATTCTTTTTAATTGCATCTGACTTGTATTCTATTTCAAGCTATAGTCACACAGTTGTGAATAGCACCGGGCTTTTCTGGAAGCGAATGCATGGAATGAAAGTTGAGTAGTGGCTAGAGCAGGGATTCTGGATGCTACTGCAGTCTGTTTCCTGCTCTGCCCGTTATTTGCTTTGTGACCAATGCCCTAGCTCCTAGGTGCTGCAGTAACACAGATGTTCACTAATTAAGCTGATGGTGTGCCTTAAGAAGCAGTACAGCTGTGGTAATTTATTATTTTTCCAGATAGCTCCCTACTTAGGGTTCAGGTTAATTCATAAGTTTATATAAAACTTGAAAAGAAGGCAGCTATCTGGAAGGATAGTAAACTATCACAATTGTGTAAATGGTGAGCTAAAAGTAGACAGCCCATCCCCTAGCTCTAATGTTAGTTTATATCATTACTATAATAAAGAAAATGGATAACATTTCAGAATTTGTTATCTTCATAAAATATTATGGCTTTAAACTTCACATAAAGGAAAGACAAATGCACATGAACAAATTACCTACTTTGTATTGCGGTAAGAGTATGTAAAGTGAAGTCACAAATGTAGATCCATACAGCTCTTAAATGTATGTATAGACCACTGTACCAGCGTTGTCACTCTTTCCAGTTAATAACTGCACCTTTTAAAAACTAAATATAACTTTTAAATGCGGTATAAAGAAAAAAAACTACCAGAAAGTGTATCTCGGGGGGACCTGTGGGTGTGCACTTCTAAGGAAGCCCTTAAATAAAACTTACGACGAAGGCTGTGTTACGTAGTATTGTATAGGAGATTATATAGGAGATATATATAAGATTCCTCCTGGTTAAGTTGAATTCTGGAAGATGTGTATTGTATCACTCCTGTGAAGTTTCTCCTTGTTCTGTGTAGCAGTCTTGGACTTGTGGAATGATTTGGCTTATATGGAATTAAATACTATATAAAGTCTTTCTAATGTTTAAATTTTCATTGAAAGATTTAAAGTAATAAACTTAAGTTTCGTGCGTTTAAATGGCAACTGAAAGATGTCCCTTTTCTACCACCATGAAGAGGATGTGTGTAACACTGTAGAGAATACTGTTACATGTAGAAGCTGTTGTGCAGTATGGAGTTCAGTTGTACAAAGTTCTTGGCGCAGGCACTGTCGTGTGTGGTTTAAAGATCTAGCTTATTAATAGCATAATTGATCATTTTTGTCTTTGAGAGCCTAATTTTTTTTAATTAAAACCTGTGATACAGACATAACTTATAACATTAATACCTTTCAGTGAAAATATGCAAGGATCCTAGGATTGGCTTCTTGATTGCTGACCCTTCCATTGATCTTACTACACTCTAGGAGGCTAGGAACTCTCTTGAGAAGTAGAACTTAAATGTGCTATCCATTAAAATGTTCTTTTTGATCATGTGAAGTCCATTGTTGGTTTATTACAGAAAAAATGTCAAATTATTCAAGGCCTTGTGTTCAGTGACTCAAAAAACTGCAGAATTATGCTCCCAGAGTCTTACGGGCATGGCTACACTGGAAGCTTCCAAAGTGCTGCCGCGGGAGCGCTCCCGCCGCAGCGCTTTGAAGTGCGAGTGTGGTCGCGAGCTCTCCCAGCGCTCCTGGGGATCCACCTCCACGAGGGGATTAGCTCAGAGCCTGTCCACACTAGTGCTTTAAAGCTCTCAGACTTGCTGCACTGGGGGGGAGGGGGATTTTTCACACCCCTGAGCCAGTAAGTTAGAGCACTACAACATGTAAGTGTAGACAAGCCCAAAGCTTTCATTTAAAAAACAACACCAAAAAACTCTCATGGTTGTGAAGGTTACTCCATTTGCATTGAGGTAAACTGTTGCAGTTGTCTCAGGGTATCTCTAAGCTGCAATTAAACATCCGCGTCTGGCTCCTGTCAGCTGACTTGGGCTCGTGGGCCTCTGGCTGCGGGGTTGTTTAATTGCAATGTAGATATTTAGGCTCAGGCTGGAGCCTGGGCTCTAGAAACCTGCAAGGGAGGAGCATCCCAAAGCTCGGGCTGCAGCACAAGGCCAAACATCTGCACCACAGTTAAACAACCCCGCAGCGGAGACCCACAAGCCCAAGTCAGCTGGCACAGGTGTCTTATTGCAGTGTAGATATACCGCCAGTCTCCAAAGAACCTGAAACAATTGCTCTGCAAAAATGTGAACTTCCCTCACTTATCTACAGAAAATTAACTCAGTGCCTAATGACTGTTTAAATGCCAACATAAATGTTTTCAAGTGGAAACATCAATCTAATATGCTTATCTGTAACAGACCCAACATTTCCCTCAGTGCCAAAAGTTCCAACTCTCTCCTCTCCAGCTAGGGTGGCCAGATGTCCCAATTTTATAGGGACAGTCCTGATTTTTGGGTCTTTTTCTTATATAGGGTCCTATTACCCCCTACCCCCTGTCCCGATTTTTCACACTTGCTGCCTGGTCACCCTATATCCAGCTGCCAAAACCTCTAACTCTCCTCATTACTTTTGTGGTGCACTGAAGTTATAAAAATAAATACAAACAAATGTAGAGAGTATGTAAATCAGTTCTACATCAGCGAAGATAAAATACATACTGTGCTGTGTGTTCAATTAATTAAAAACCGGAGTTTACACTAAATTGCTACAGAATTTACAGCATGTCAAATCGTAGTGCTCAGAATCCATGGACCCTGCTGTGGAACTTAGATTGTCCTTGCTGTGGAGTCCGCTGGGCCTTGTTGGAACTCTGTCAACATGTACTGTATAATCTTGCTCGATTTAGATGGCTACCGGTTTAGTAACTGTAAACATAGCTTTCAATGTAAGCTTTATTAAAATTTTGTAAAGGGAAAACTGACGTCAGAACTATCAATACAGTTCTTCTTAGATTGTTGCCTAACTAACTGCTCCTCAATTTCTTTGATAGCTTGGTTTTATTGCTTTTTATTTCTCCCACTGCAGGAAGCAGGCTCTGGAAGCAAAACAGAGAGGCATGCATTGAAGCTATATTTTATATGGTTGTCTTTTTGTTGCAGGTATTGGACTGGATTGAGAACCATGGAGAAGCTTTCCTTAGCAAACATACTGGGGTAGGAAAGTCCCTGCATCGGGCCAGAGCTTTGCAGAAACGCCATGAAGACTTTGAAGAAGTAGCACAGGTAAATGTTTCAAACATGTTAAACCCACATCCTGTTAAACAAGTGCACCTATATCACTGTTCAATGGTGCCTTAAATTGACTACTTGACATTGTAGGGTTGGGCACATTGAGTGCTCTGGTAAGAAAAAAATGAATCCAGACACCATGCAAATTTAAATTCTGAGTGTTTCCTTTAAACTTAACTTCTCGAGTAGATTTTTATTTGAGTTTTCAATTGTGCATAAAAATATTGAAAGCAAAAAGCAATGCATCCACTGCAAAAAGTGAAAATGATGCTTGCAAGAACAACAATCAGTAAATCTCTGAAATCTTTTATATCCGATTGGGTGCAAGTAGGCACACTCCATTGTTTGTAAAAATCAAACACCCATCTGATAAACTCAGTGTCAGTCAGCCATTCAACATAACCAATTAAAACACATGATAGTAAACACAGTTTTTTAACCACGGGTTTAAGTATTCACATCAATCTCATAAATGTAACAATACCTTTGTTTGGCTACAGAAACATCAATATGAAAATGAGAAGATTGTAAAACAAAGTTGGGACTTAAGGACTCATGCTCATGTTGTTTGAGTTAAGATTGACGACCATTCTCCCTGTTAAAACAAATGAGTTTAATATGCATGCTAGGTGATGAAACAATAGACACATTTCTTCTGAGCTGAATGTTTACAATTCAAGTTCTGGTGCAGGTTGTGCAGATACTGGAATTTCCATCCTGTGAAAAACTTCACGTTTCTCAAATAAGATAAAAACATTAATTCCTAATCAGAACAAAAATTCAGATATGTGCAATCTTCCATGGGAGGAACATCTTAAAAATTCCACAGTATGTATCCGATGAAGTGAGCTGTAGCTCACGAAAGTTTATGCTCAAATAAATTGGTTAGTCTCTAAGGTGCCACAAGTCCTCCTTTTCTTTTTGCGAATACAGACTAACAGGGCTGTTACTCTGAAACTTAAAAATCCTTGCATTTCAGAAGAACCAAAATGGGATTGTTTGAATAATTCCAGTCCCTGCCCCCCAGGCTCCAACATTCCCTGGCTGCTGAGTTTCAAGCCAGGCATGTGTGGAAGCTGGGTGGCCAGCGTGCCTGGTTTCCGTGAAATCAACATTGTTGGGTGGAAAACATTCAGAATATTTTCGACCAGCTCTCGCATCGAGTAAGATTACCAGTAATGTTTACGAATTCAGTTTTTATTCACCAGAGCTTTTTTTCAAAGCTTATGATCTGAGAGAAATGACTGAGCCTATTGAATACTTTTGTATGTCTGGCTTTAACTTGGAAGATAAGTAATGTGTAACTGGGAATTAATAAAAAGAAAAGGAGGACTTGCGGCACCTTAGAGACTAACCAATTTATTTGAGCATAAGCTTTCATGAGCTACAGCTAATGTGTACCTTGGAAATACAGCATGGTCACAAAAAAGGCTTGGAAGACATTAAAGAAATGAATATATCTGGGTATTATCTTACAATACATTGAGTTGTAATTAGTGAAATCACAGCTTATAGCGCTTGAAAAGACAAGCCTTGGAGAGAGAGTTACCAGACAACTTGGAGGGAAAGCTATTGTGATACCAATCATCAAAAATGGGGAAAATAACAACGCTTGTGTAGCTGACACTTAGCTTCAACACACACGCTGCTCATGACGCTTGCACTGTCAGGGTTATCTGCTAGCCAGTTTTATTGACGAATTATCCTGGCAAACATGTATGCTAAGGCAAATCATATATAGTAGGTCTGTCTAAGCTGGTTTGTTTACCAGGGGAATGTTAGCATTTAAATTGGGAAGTTGTGGTGTTTTCCCATTGGGTGTTTTTTGCTAATGACTGCTGGGGTGGCAGTCAGGCAACCAGAATACTGTGAAGTATTAACAGAATCAGAAGTACAGATTTAATAGACAATATAGTGGATTGATCAAAGTGTGAGTGAGGAGTCAAATATTTGTGTGTTCACAAGATGTGGGTTTTGTTTGTATTAGTTTTCCTGTTTAATGCACAAGGTAGCCATTTATGGACCTGTAATGTTGAGAGCATGTCTTAGAGCATTTCCACTACTCAGGAACTGAAACACCATGAGAAAATCATGACAATATCCTGATAAAGGGCTCAAAGACACTGAAACAACCTTAGGGCTATACACAGACACTGGATTCCATACACACTCTTAATTTTTCATTTATAGCAAATGTGTCTTTTGTTTCACATTCAGAGTCATTACTTTCTGCATCAGAGAGTCCAGACCCTCTTTGATTAAGATGCTGGAGATGAAGTCCCATTAGGTATTTTACACTGTGATACTTGAGTAGAAGGATTAAAAGAACAAAACGTGACTAAGGGTATGGCTACCCTTGCAGATGTAGGGTGTTTTGAGTTAAACCAGAGCGCAGTAGGGAAAGCGCGTCAGTGTGTGTTCACACTGACAGCTTCAAGCGCACTGGCATGGCCACATTTGTGGCACTTGCCACAGCACTGGGAGCGGTGCATTATGGGCAGCTATCCCAGCATGCAAGTGACTGCAGTGTGCTTTTCAAATGGGGGGAGGGGGAGGGGGAGGTGGAGTGTGACAGGGAGTGTGTTGTGTGTATGTGGGGGGGGGGAAGAGAGTAGGTTTTTGGGGGGCTGAGAGCATGTCAGCATGCTGTCTTGTAAGTTCAGACAGCAGCAGACCCCATTCCCCCAGCCTCTCTCTCTCTCACACAGCATTCCACACTAATGGTTGCTTTGTCTTGGAGCAGATAAGCATGCCGGGAGTCAGAAATGGAGCTTTCAAAGGGCATATCCGCATTCCTGCAGTGATTCCAAAACAATGACAAGAGTGGCCACTTGACTTAAGGGGATTATGGGACGTTTCCGGAGGCTGATCAAAGCGCAGTAATGCAACACCTCGTTCATACTGATACCTGGGCATTTCAGCCAAGGTGCAACAAGTGTTAATCTTCTCCCTGAGGTGGAGTACCAGGAGCGCTCTAGTCATGGAGTCAGAGCACTGTACGTGCCTTCCCAGTGTGGACAGGTAGTGAGCTAGGGAGCCCAGTGCTGCTTTAATGCGCTCTAACTCGCAAGTGTAGCCATGCCCCAAGAGAGAACAGGGTGAAAGTATTGGAAGGGTGTAAACATCTGGGACAGAGGAATTGATCTAGGCTGGTGGTTCTCAAACTTTTTTTTTTTCCGTGGACCACTTGAAAATTGCTGCAGGTCTTGGCGGACCACTTAATGATCTTTCCAACTGTTGTTTGTACTGTTAGCTAATTATTGTAAAGTGCTTTGGATAAAAGCGCTATATAAAAAAACCACCTCAATAATAAACTTTTTTTGTTCTACAAATAAAAGCACACAATTCATATTTTAATATCAGTAGTCTTACCTTTCTAATTCGATGGATGTGCCCTCTCTCCCCCGTCACAGCAGCCACAGAGCTGAGGCTGGGAAGGAGGGCCATCTCTCCCCGGCAGCCACAGCCCTGGAGCTGGGGAAAGTTGCCTCTTTCTCTGTCTGCCGCAGCCCTGCACATCCCAAATTCCTCCCACCCCGTTTTCTCACCCCACTGCCCCCCTCCACCTACACCCTGTTCCTCCCAAGGCCACCACCTCACCTCACATGTTTGAGAACCTCTGATCTAGGCAACCAGAGGAATATTTTTAGGTGTAATGTAATGAAACTGAACAAAGGAAAAAAATTAAGCTGAATAATAAGGAAAAATTTCCTGATGCTGAGCTCTACTAGATTGAAAAATAATCTCCTCGGGGAAAGGGTGGAATATCTATTGCTTGAGACTTGAAAAACTAGACTGGACAAAGTGCTTAAATATACTGTAGGAAACAATCCTTCACTGGCAAAAGGATAGACAAGATGACCTAATAAGTCTTTTTTTTCATCTCTAACTTCTGGTTCTGTGGTGATTGCCAAGACAGGCACACCCTTCAAGATTTTTTCCCTTCTCTAAACCAAATATAAGCAGGCAACAAACATGCTTCCCTGCTTTGTGTATTCCAAATAAGACCGTTGATTTTTATACTTCAGGTCTTAACATAACAATGAATGTAATGTCCGTCACATACTCCTGCTGTTCACTTGTGTGTGGGCATATGACAGTTTTTTGCTATGAGATGCATTATGTCCTGTAAGAGTGACTGCAGATGAAATGTACTTATTCCCTACGTACACTTCAAGTTATTCACGTTTTTCCTTTGATCAGAGAACCTGGCCACACCTGGGGTTATCAGAGTCAACTCTACAAAAAAAAAATGAGAAGGCATCAACCCCTTGAAATCCCACCTGGCTACATTGCTCAATCACCTGGAGCCTCTATTAAATGCTGAACTATTCACTTTCAGCTAAGGAGCTGACAAGTTCAGGCAGGTGATCTGTCCTTTTTTCCTCCTATGCTGTTTCTCCAGGGTAATTCAGATTCCAACTCCCCAGGACTGCTCAAAGGAATCATGGAATAAGCTAGCACACAATATGCAAAAAGTGTTCATAATTCCCTGTAATGTCAGCAGACTTCAGTGTCATCACAGGTTAAATAGTCTGGTGAAAGATTGACATTTTCATCTGCTCACTGTACTGGATAGCATTGGTCTTCTATAATAAGGGCCTGCAGTATGTTTATGTATCCCATCAATGCAAATGCAAAGGGGATTTGTTACATTGGCTATAGGTTAAAATGCTTTCTTTGGCAGTTATGAAAAAGGCTAATATTTGATCACAGATATTTTTAGTAAGAGTAATGGATAGGCAATAAAGAAAAATTAATGGAAGCCTGTGACCTGTCCCTGATTTTACTAAAAATATCCATGACAAAATGTGGAGTTGCGAAGTCCCCACACCACCCGTGGCAGCTGGGCAACTGTGGGGGCTGTGGCTCAGAGCTCCAGTGGCCCCCACCGCCTATGGGGGCTCAGAGCTCTAGGGGCACCCACTGCCCAAGATGGCCAGGAGCTGCGAGATCCCCCCGCCCCCTGAGATGGTACTGAGCTGCAGGGTCCCTCCGCTGCCTGAAGCAGCACAGAGCTGCAAGGTCACCGTGGCAGGGTGACCCTGCAACTCCTAGCCACCATGGGCTGAAATCATAGAGGTCTCTGGAAGTCATGGATTCCATGACTTCAGTGACAAAATCATAGCCTTAGGTATGACTATATCTCAAAATATGGTGATTGTAACACACATGGACAAAATTTTCAGTATTACACGCACAAGCCACAAGTGAGTAGTAACAGTTACTATCAAATTGACCAATTTTCCCTTCAAAGAAGCAGCACTAGAGCCTATCCTTTCTTCCCTGCTAGCTAAAATCTCTCGTGATCTGTGTTGCACACACAAGAACATTTACCCCACAGGTATAGGATTTCGATTCCAGTTACCTTTAACAGTCCACTTGTAGGGCAAAAGATTGTCATCTTAAAAAACCTTGGACGCTGACAAATGTTTTGTATTTATTCCCTTGTATATTTGTGGATTGGATTCTGACTCAACTATTCCTTTTTTTTTTTTTTTTTGCAACTGTGGCTGAGAGATGTCCAATTGTGCATAATGGTCTCTGCCCAAGATACATGTATGGTATATAGGGCAAGAGTCTGTTAGCCATGTGTTTCTTCTACAAAGCCGAGTTAACTTTTTATCCTTATGGAGGTTGCATCTTAATTGAGCTATGCATCAGCTTCCTTGGTTCAGGGACCAAGTCTGTAGAAATTCCTTCCTTACCATGCCCTCCTGAGCCTGCTGGTAGAATAAGTCAAGGCTGAAATAAGGCCTTTATATTTCAGCCAGCTCACATGAGACCATTGTAGCCTCCTACTTTTACCAGTTACCTGGTAGCCCTTGTCCATTTTCTTCTATTGGTGGTGGCTATGAATCTGTGCTATTTTATTTAATTCACACTTAACTTTTGTACGAAATCTAGATACATAATATATTGTGCTATATAAATACATAACAGGTGTTCATTTTCTTGAGGGATGGCTCATGAAGGTGACAGCTACTGCAGAATCTCTGAAAAATAGGGCTGCCAAGCGATTAATCACACTGTTAATAATAGAATACCACTTTATATTTATTTTTTGATTACAAGTATTTGCACTGTAAAAAAAAATAAAAGAAATAGTATTTTTCAATTCACCTAATACAAGTACTGAAGTGCAATCTCTTTATCATGAAAGTTGAACTTACAAATGTAGAATTATATACAAAAAAACCCTGCATTCAAAAATAAAATAATGTAAAATTTTAGTGTCTGCAAATCCACTCAGTCCTACTTTTTGTTCAGCCAATCACTCAGACAAACAAGTTCGTTTACGTTTTCAGGAGATAATGCTGCCCTCTTGTTGTTTACAATATCACCTGAAAGTGAGAAGAGGCGTTCCCATGGCACTGTTGTAGCCAGCATCACAAGATACTTATTTGCCAGATGTGCTAAAGATTCATATGTCCCTTCATGCTTCAGCCACCATTCCAGAGGACATGCGTCCATGCTAATGAGGGTTTCTGCTCAATAACAATCCAAAGCCGTGCGGACCGACGCATATTCATTTTCATTATCCGAGTCAGATGCCACCATCAAAAGGGTTGATTTTCTTTTTTGGTGGTTCGAGTTCTGTAGTTTCCTCATTGGAGCGTTACTCTTTTAAGACTTCAGAAAGCATGCTCTACACCCTGTCCCTCTCAGGTTTTGGAAGGCACTTCAGATTCTTAAACCTTGGGTCAAGTGTTATAGCTATTTTTAGAAATCTCACATTGGTACCTTCTTTGCGTTTTGTCAGATCTGCAGGGAAAGTGTTCTTAAAACAAACAACATGTGCTGGGTCATCACCCGAGACTGCTATAACATGAAATATATGGCAGAATGCAGGTAAAACAGCAGGGGTCATACAGTTCTTCCCCAAGAGTTCGGTCATAAAATTAATTAACACATTGTTTTTTTAACAAGCATCATCAATAAGGCTGTGAGCCTGATTCCGTGACCTCCGTGACTTCTGCAGCGGCTGGTGCTGACTCAGGGGCTGCCTGAGCCGGGAAGCCCCTGGGCCAGCAGCAGCAGTTTGGGTTTGTAGGAAGGGCTCAGGGCTGGGGCAGAGGGTTGGGGAATGTGGGGGGCGCTTACCTCAGGGTGGGGGTTTCCCAGCTCCCACTGGCATGGCCCTGCAGCTCCTAGGTGGAGGAGGGGCCAGGGAGCTCTGTGTGCTGCCTGCACCCGCAGCTCCCATTGGCTGTGGTTCCCAGCCAATGGGAGCTGCGCAGCAGGGGCTTGTGGCAGGAGCAGCAGGCAGAGCCCCCAGCCCTTCCGCCACCTAGGAGCTGCAGGGACACGCGGAGCCAGGAAGGGAGTCCCAGCCAGTCCCGCCAACCATCCCCCCAGCACCAGCGGGGGTCCTGGGCCACGTGGGCCACAGCGCCCTTGGACTGCACCCGTGGCCTCCCGCCCAAGATTTAGTTAGGGGTATAACTGTGAATTTTTATTTATTACCTATGACCTGTCCAAGACTTTTTCTAAAAATACCCATGACTAAAACGTAGCCTTAGTCATCAGCATGTCCTCTGGAATGGTGGCCGAAGCATGAAAGGACATACAAATGTTTAGTATATATAGCAGGTAAATACCTTGCTATGCCAGCTACAAAAGTGCCATGCAAATGCCTGTTCTCGCTTTCTGGTGGCACTGTAAATAAGAAGAGGGCAGCATTATCTTCTGTAAATGTAAAGAAACTTGTAAACAATCGGCTGAGCAAGAAATAGTACTGAGTGGACTTGTAGGTTCTGAAGTTTTACATTGTTTTGTTTTTGAGTGCAGTTATGTAACAAAAATAAATCTACATTTGTAAGTTTTACTTTCATGACAAAGAGATTGCACTACAGTAATTGTAAGAGGTGAATTGAAAAATACTATTTCTTTGTTACAAATATTTGTACTGTAAAGATGATCAAAAATAATATACACTTTGGTTTCAATTACAACACCGAATACAATATATATGAAAATATAGAAAAATGTCCAAAATATTTAATAAATGTCAATTGGTATTCTATTGTTTAACAGTGCAATTAAAACTGCCATTAATTGTGATGAATTTTTTAATCGCGATTAATTTTTTTGATTTTTTTTTTTCAGTTAATCATGTGAGTTAACTGCAATTAAGCGACAGCCCTACTGAAAAGGCATGATAATTAAATACAGATAGTTAAAGCTGATCTACATCATGAACGCCTCCCTGTCTAGTTAGGAAATGGGCATAAACCGCTTCGAGTGCCATGCTGTTACTCTTGTCTTTCCAGCCTGCTAGAATAACCTTAACTGACAGCTAGATATAAAATCACCTGGCATACTTTAGATCAGTTTTATTAAATGCCTAAAGAGATGCCTTCTCTTTGCACCCTTTTCATTCATCTGTCTGTCTTGGGGAGTTCTCCAGCACAACCCACCATGTTTAAGGTCTTGGCTCCTGCACACTGGCATAACTATTTAAGAAAAAGCATTTCCGCTGGATGTCATTACGAGTTGAAGGAAGGTTTACAAAAGCGAGTTGAGGATTCACCTTCTTTTCTGCATGCTGTCTAAGGATACAGCATCTGAGCTATTTTTGAAAATGACATCCAAATTACATTAACTCCTTAATTACATTAAATCCTTAATTCATCTGTATCATTTTCCAGTTTTCAGAAAGATAAATCTGAAATGCTTAGGCTACATCATAACGAGGATGCTCTCAGAATTCTTAAATAGTATTTCATAAGAATAAAATGTCAGATTAATTATAAAATGGGGAACGATCTTTTCAGTCACACAGATGGCTGTGGGTGGGGCCCTTGGTTCCCTCGGTAGTTCCCAGTGTAGCCTTTCAGGTTACAAATGTGAGCATTGAACTTCTTTTCTCGTTCATCTGTGTGAGCTTTGACTATAGCACTGGGCATGCGTAAGTACTGACCAGGAAGTGTTCTGATCGAACATCTTCTAAGGTGGTGGGTAGTGCACTCCAGTACCGTGCGGGTGCAGGCTTCCTCAGGTATAACATCTTACAGACTCAGAACCTCCCTTCAGGGTTGGAGAGCAGGAGGAGACACCCATTGTCTGGTGTGTGCACAGTTTATTCAAAAAGCACCAGGGACTCATGTTGTTGCATAAATAATTAATGAATTTATTATACTGAACAAGGAAAAAAAATCGAATAGTTGAAAGCAGTATTGAGACAGACAAGGTTGTCGATCCCAAAGTGTATAAAAGTTTGTGCTGCCGGCAGATAATGAATCGGAGTATTTTGGAATGGCTTTGAACCATGTTTACAGTTAATTTCAAAATGTTGATGTTGATTTTAAAAATTGAGTTAAAACCTGAGCTTAAAGGAACAAGATCAGATGAAACATTAGGTTTCTTAGGGGAAGTGAGAGGGAGGCTATAGGAATGAGTTTTTACAGGAACATGCCAACATTACCCAAGTTTTATTTTTCTAGTTTGTGTGAAGATATTTTAAAAAAAACATTTTATATCACAAGCACTTTTCCAACTGAGGCACTCAAAGCAATTTTGCACACACTAATAAATAAAACCTCTTACTATTTCCACCTCCCTAGCAGAGGTATATAAGACTCTCTCTGTTCTACATACAGAGGCACAAAAATGAACAGATGATTTGTGTAGGAGTTGCCCGGTAACTCAGTGGCAAAGCAAGCAAGGAGAATGCTGATTGCCTGGCTCCTTGTCATGTTTTAGGTCTACAATAGAAACTTTGACTGGTATGGTAATATCTATTAGGGGTGTGATTTCTTTTCTTTTCCTTTCCATACCAGCAAAAGCCCTAGTGTAGCCACAGTTACACTTGCAAAGTGAGAAGGCTTTTGCCAATACAGTTTTTATGTGGGGATCCAATATAAGCTATACTGGCTAAAGCACTCTTCTGCTGGTATAGGCTTCATCTTTATTAGGAACGTTTGCCGGTGATGCTATGCCAGCAACCCTTTTCTTGCGTAGACAAGGTCTCCATCTTCTTCCTCTTTAGTGGCTAAAAGTTCCCCATTGGTATTTGTAATGTAAACACTGCGGAATTGTGCTAGTGTATGAAACCTGCGTTTCACTGGAAGTGTAACACACTGAACAGAGAGCGCAGGATGAAATGTAACAGTAAGCGAGATTCTACATTTCAGTTTTAATAAGTAAGGAAACGTACTTGTTTAAAAACATCTCCTTTCAATTGACAGAGGCTCTCTTGGAGAGGAAATTGTTTTCATGTCAGATATTTGAGTCTTTTGGTTCTTGGGGTTTTGGTTTTTGTTGTTCACTTTTGTGAACTGACTCCTCTCCCCTTTGCAGCTGCTGAACTCTCACTCTGCCTTTCCAAAATCACAGTCAGTCAGCACTCCACTCCTGGGAAACAATCCCTTATGCCGCTTCCAAAGTTTGCCTTACTTGGCCCTGCCACACAAACACCAGACTGTTTTGCAACTTGTGTCCAGAGTTACCCCCTGAACCCTTCCACTGCCCTTTCATTGTGCCCCCCCTTCCAGTTACCTGCCTCCCTATGCGCCATTTCAGCACCTCACAACTGCCAAATTTATCAGCTTTTGCAAGGAAACCTGAGGATTTTTTTCTTATCCATTGACTCTTGACACCTCATTGCTGTCAGTTGTATGATATTTTTTTCTAAATGCCCTGCTTAAAAATGTGAATTAAAGCCTTCTCTTTCTGGTCATTGCTCTTGGAGAAGTGCTGGGAAAAGCTTTCTGACCTGAGAGTATTTGTTACTGGTCTGCCAAATGGTGTTTAACATGTTAATTTACAACATATCAGGCCTTAAAACTGTCCTTCAGTCTGGCAGTGGATTTGTGTTACTAGTCCTGGAAGGAATGGACCAAGTCCTGCATCTTGGACTAGTATATTTTCAATGCTAGGAGAAATTCTGCTCCACTCGTGATGTGTTTTCATTGTGGTTAGAACACCACAAAAAAAAAATGAAGAAAATTAACAACAAATGGTGAATATTCACCATGTTTTATTTGAATGAATTGGATAGTTACTCTTCCTAACAGGAGAAAAACACACATTTCAACTACAAAAGTGAAGTGATGTGAAAGGATTATGCTTGTTAAAACGTGACTTCAAAGACCTATAATTCTAAGAATTTCCATCCACTGCCCCCAAAAGGAACAGCAGCTAGAGGTCCTTTTTGTTTTTTATGAAACTGAAGCAAAGTGCAGCAGACATTTATAGATGCTTCCTTTACTCTGGTACTTGGCTACATGCAAAAAATCATAAAAGCATTTTATTGCCTGGTGTACGTAAAGTGACGGTTTGTCTGCAGATGTTCCCTTTTCTGCAGTGTATTAAAGGACAATGTCAGAGGATTAGACAGTTACCTCTCTACTGTAATGAGTATGAGAAGGCTTGTTGACATGAGATTCCAGCAACCTAGTGCTTTACTGCTTCATTTTTTCCAGTTTTCCTGCAATGGGTAATGTATTGTGTCTTTAGATACAGGCCAGCATTACCTTCTGTTCGCTTATCCCTGTAAAACGATCATTTTATTTTTCTGCAGAACACCTATACCAATGCAGATAAATTGCTAGAAGCAGCCGAGCAGCTGGCTCAGACGGGGGAGTGTGACCCAGAGGAGATTTATCAAGCTGCACATCAGTTGGAAGACAGGATACAGGATTTTGTGAGGCGCGTGGAGCAACGCAAGATCCTGCTGGACATGTCTGTGTCTTTTCACACTCACGTTAAAGAGGTAAATTGACCACAAGCCATGGAAGTACCTGGCAAACTTGAAAAGGATGCAAGCTGAGTAATATTTTCATTGGTATAACATACAGCTCTTGCTAATGCGATACAACGAACCCCAACTGTACAGTGAGCCTTTAATTCAAAACTGAGTTCTGCCTGTCCTATTCTGCCGTCACCACAGTGTTAGCTATCTCTGTACATAGACCGTCCCTGACAACTGTTTATCCGTGAATGGGATGTGATTATTATTATTTGTATTATGATAATGTAACACAGACAGACCCTGGTTGTCAGCATGTGGGATTGAACCGGGCACCTCTGGAGCTTAGTGCATGAGTCTCTGCCGCATGAGCTAAAAGCCAAATTGCCTGTTAGCTAACACTGTAGAGCAGACTCATTTTATCTCTCTCTTTAAGTGGTCTTGGTGCCACTAGATGGGACAGAACACCACACCCAGAAGGTGTGTGGGTTACAGTAGCTTATATGTAGACACAGTAAGAGACAGTTGCTGTCCTAGAGAGAGCTTAAAATCTATATTTATAAGATAGTGGATCGGGGGAGTGGGGGAGATCCAAGGCACAGAAGTCCAGTGACTTTCCCCAGGATCACACGTTGGCAGAGTTGGGAATAGAACTAGGCCTCCTGTGTCCCATGTTAGAGCCCCCTCCACTAGACATTTCCTGCATTAATGCAACATGAAGAGAGTCCTTAAAAATTAACTCTCACCTATTATACTTTACGTTATTTTTTGGTGTCTCAGTATAGATCTACTTTCTCTTTCCTCTCTGTTCCTCTGATACCATCTGGTGCTGCTATGTATCATTAATCCAGCAGAGATTCTTTTTTATGTCATCTTCACAATTCCCATTTTCAGTCCTAGTCCTCCAAAGTTACATTTTTCCACCTCTTCTAGTTCTTTGTCACTGAGTTGAATCTTTGTCTCTTCCTCCTGTCTTCCAGTTGCCATAATTTTTGTCTTCTCTGTACATATCATTCATCCGAATTTTCTGTTTTGGTGGTCTACCTTGTCGATTACTCTCTAGGGCCACCCTGGACAATGCTGTGAGGTCAATATCATCTGGGAATCTAAGGCTATTCGCTGTTCTCCCTCTTAACTTGGCTCCTTCTATTTCATCTCTCAGTGCTACAGCCCTGACTGCGTCTAGTACCAAGCTGAACAAATCCGGTGATACCGCATATCCTTGTTGCACTCCTGTGGTCATCCTGAACCATTCCATCAGCTTCTTATCTAGTCTCTGCACATTCATCAACTTGCTGTAGATACTTTCTACCAGCTCAATCAATTTCTTGGGAATGCCATACATACTCAAAACTTGCCACAGCCCTGTCTGCCAAATGCTATCGAAAGCCCATGTGACTTCTACATGGTTCTTTTAGCAGGTTCAGTTGTGTTGTGTGTTTTTCTCTGATGTCGGTCTCAATGCAACCTGTTCCTCTGCCAGGGCCGCATCCTCGTACCTCTCATTGTCCTCAGCAACATCTTGGGGAACGTGTTTCCCAGAACGCTCAATAAGTGGATTGCTCTGTAGGTCTTGCACTCACTCTTACTTCGTTTTTTTTTTTTTTATAGATAGGTACTTGTTATTGCTTTCCCCATTCCCTAGGCACTTGCTCTTGCTTGTAAATCTTACTGAGTACTTTGTGCTTTGCCTTTACTATGTGTTTTTTGCAGCAGTGCTGTGAATTTATCATCACTTCATGGTGCCTTTTTCAGACTTTCTGTCGAGAGCTTTACTTTTTCTAAGAATTTGAAAAAGTCTACAAAATCTAAAATAAGTAAGTGATGATAAAATGGGTAAAGCAAGAACTAAGATTGGAGAGAGATGACTGTGACGGTTTGGACACGTGTCAAGAATGGACCCAGAAAGGATACCGTACACAGTGGTACATACCGAAGTGCAAGGACATAGAAATAAAGGAAGACCGAGGGTGGGTTAGATAGAAACGGTGAAGAATGACATGTAACAAAAAGGTTTAAAGGTCAGTGAAGCTGGTACAAGCAAGAAAGTGGTGGAAAGGCTTCATTCAGCCCCATTGTCACCACTGAGCTGACAAATGGGAACTGAAGACTAATCCAGCAGAGAAATGGCAGCTTGGGCTGGATGCCATAATATGATGATACTCTTATGGTTGTTCTTTGTATTTCTGCAGTATCTATTCATCTGCACCAAAAGAGAGGCTGAAGTGCTGTAATGTATCTAGGGTGGACTCAGTGGAGGGCAACAGTGAACGATGTGGAATGTAGAGGAAGAAAGTGGGGAAGAAGAGATTTACAAAGGACAGGCTTGCCTGTGAGTCACAACTCAGGAATTCTGACAAATCAACCCAGATGTGTTGGAATGTTGCCTCTGTGCCTCTAGATGCTGTTTGACTTCTTGCTACACAACTTCTGTCTCTTCAGGCATTTACATCTTTCCCCCTGGATAAGTTTTGCTGTTGTACATCTGCAGTGTAACAGTTGTTTATAGGGAAGCTTGTTTTTTTACCTATTCTCTAAAGGCTTGGTTATGTAGCTGTTAATTTTTTTAAAGTTAAATGTCATGTTATAGGGTATGTCTACACTACAAAGCCTATGTCAACATAGTTATGCCAGCATTGTCCCCTAGCGTAGGCACGCTGATGGGAATGTTTTGTCAGTATGGGAACACCTCCAAACAAGGTTAGCTGTGTCAACAGGACCCCTCTTCCATCAACAAAGCTGGGTCTATCCAGGGGTTTTGTTGGCATAGCTATGTCAGTCAGGGTGGGGTTTTCACACTCCTGACTCGCATAGCTATGCTGAGGGAACTCACAAGTATAGACCAAGCCCTAATGTAGTCAATTTTTAAACATATGCAAACAGGAGAAGTGGAAATGAGTATTTAATATATCCAGACAAGATTAGCTCTTCATTTGCAACATATACAATTTAAACTACTGGGGCAAGATTAAGACAGACTTCTCCTATTTGAGTGTCCAGTATTTTCAGGATAAAATTAGGAGGTATATGAAAAGTATGAGAGAAATGATTCCTTTGTTGGCTTATGTTTTTGTTCTGTGTTCCTGCTCAGAGGAGCACTGCTTTCTCAATTCAGTGGCATGTTGCTTGTTCTCAAACAGTGTGTAGAATGCAGAGATGACGCCACAAAACAGATGGAAGATAAAAATGTGCTAAGCCAAAATATCCTCCTTGCTACATTGGCATGAGCATTGTATTCGTCCTGCAGGATATTTGTTAGAAATCGGGATTATAATCACAATATTTTAAGTGTAATTTTCTGGTGTGCATTTCAGTTGAATAAAAAGCTTATTTTATATGTACACTTAAGTTTGCTAGGGCAAAGAGAAGTATTTGTGTATATTTTAATGTACTTGCTGATCACAGGCTGGGTTGAAGGATCTTTCAGTAACATAATACTATCACACTTTGCCTGCCCTCCTCCCACAGGGTGTGTTTTGTTTCTCAGGTACTTGCAGTTTTGCCTGGCCAAAGGGCAACCATTGAAAATCTAACCTGATGTCTGAGTGACAGTGAGCACTTACTAAATTGTGGGGGTGTGTAGCTTGCTCTTCTGCCTTGCTTTGTCTGTGGTTTTTAATTCATTGTCAGATTCTTGGGGAGCACTTGCCAGCTCATTCTTGCCCTGACTCCTGCTACTTTCTAATGTCTGAACTGGCTTGTCTATAAAAGCAACTTACTATTTAAAACAAACTCTCTTCCTGGTGGAATGGATCTTCTAGAATTCTTCTGCCCCTTGCTTTTGTTTCTTATCCTTTCTTCATCTTCCTCAAAATTTGTTGCCTCCATGTTCTTGTTTTATCTCACCTCTCACTTTCCCTGTTGCCTGTCTTATGTTTCATTGTTGTCCTGCATCTCTGCTTGCATGTTCCAGTTCCTACTCTCTTTTCCTCCTTTATTTTGTGTCTCCCCCACATACTGTTACTCCTTCATGCATGTGTCACCCGTTCACTTTCTTCTCTTTCCATAGTCCCCATTTGCTCTGCTCTTCCCATATTTTTATTTGCTCTGCTCTTCCCATATTTTTATTTGCATTCAGTTGCTCCTCTCACTGGTTTGGGAGATTTAGAAAAATGTTGCCCCTGTGTTTTTAGGCCACCACTTTCTTATAAACAGGCCTCGCCTCTGGGGTAAGTGGCTTAAGTTATGGTGCTCAGGGTTTACAGTTAACATTTGCTAACAATTACAGCACAGCAGCATCTGAGATATTACAGTTGTTTTTCTACTAGGTATGGGAACCACCATATATTTGTTTTTGCAAAGTAAGCAAATAAGAATTATCAAGTTTGAGGACTGAATTGGAAGGTAACAGACTGTATTTCAGTGTGATGGTTTGTACAGTGCACATACACAAAGTATTGCAAAATACAATTCAGATACGGAATAGAAATTACTAAACAGATATTCATACTCTTGTGTTAATACTAGTACAACCTGTTACTGGTCTGAATGATGTTTTGGGGAAATAAGTCTTCTGGCTGGACAGCATGAATAATAAAAATCTTGTTTACAAGAGTAGTGGTTTAGTTTGAGGTCTGTATGCAGAAATCAGTGGCAAGCTCCATTGGTGATTTCCCAAGGTGTGGTTTAGCACCAGCGTGAGTAAAACAACCTTTGGGGCTGGGATACAAATATCTGTATGTGTAGGTGTCTATGCACTCGTCATTCTTCCACATGCTGCTATTCAAATACATAATTGAATGGATCCCCCGTCATCCATGACAGGAGGAAAATGGTGTAATGGCCAAACCCGGTGTTTGTAGCAGTGCCAAAGTACAGCAAACAAATCATCTCAATAACTGGAGTAAAGTGTAGAAATATAGATCAGAGGTGAACACAGATTGGAGAGAATGGTGGGTTTAAAAACACTTATTTTTTGGCATTTTACGTGTAACACTTGTGAATATCCTGTCGAGTTAATTTTTAAAAAGTTAAAGCCTTTGCTCTGTATGTGGCATGTTCTTTTTAGAACAGCTTAGTCAACTCCTTTCTCTCCCTCCCCTCACTTCAATACAAATTTGTCACCTTCTCCATTGCAAACTGATGTGCATTCAGGCCAATGCGGGAAGGGAGGGAATACCGTGACCTAAATGTAAAACACAGTGCAGAAAACCCCTGCTGTCCCAAACTTTGAAATGTTTGGCTGTAATTTATGAGGGGAAGGGGGAAATTATGATGGAAGAAGTAGTGAGAAGAACACTTAAGGCTTGTCTGAACAGTGTGTTAGTCCACCCTAGAGGGGTGTACATTCTAGTGTGCACTAGCATGTTATGCACTAACTGGCTCTTGTGGACCCACGAAAAAATCCCTAGTGCATCTTAATGTAGTCCTGTTGAAACTTAGGGTTTTCAAAAAATGTAGACAAAATATTGAACTAATAAAGTTGCTTAAATGTAGTCAAATAGTATGTTCCTCTGTTTTTTAATATTCATCTCTGCAATGGTAGCATCAGGCTGTGCACTTTTTGATTTTAAAATCCCATTTCTAAAAGGGACTTCGATATTTATCAGCTTAAGTCTCACAGAAAGACCATGGAATTTAAGCTCCTGAAATGCCTGCCTAACTTTGTCATAGGCTTCTAAGTCACCTATGTCCTTTTAAAAAATTACAAATTGAAAGGACACTTATCAGATACTAGCTCTGAAAGAAGAAGCCTTTACAAATACAGAAGATCTACGGGAATGTTTCTATAACCCTTTACAATTCCTGTGGAAATAGCATCCGATGAAGTGAGCTGTAGCTCACGAAAGCTTATGCTCAAATAAATTGGTTAGTCTCTAAGGTGCCACAAATACTCCTGTTCTTTTAACTCTTTAAACAAACACTCTACAGTGTTTGTTGCACAGATATTGTAGCACTGTGCTGATAGCCAAGACCATGCAAGGTAAACTGACAATTTTTGAAATGGGTATTATATTCGCGTTTGTGTCATTCAGTCATTTTTTTTAAAAAGTTGTTTAATTTCAAAGGTAAAAATATGCAAATTGTAATGAAATTACAAGGAGATGGAAAGACATTCCAAATAGTTCTGAAAAATTGCTTGAATATCATGGCATACGTTAATGACCAGTCGTTTTTCTCTCCTTTCACAAAATAACTTAAGAGCAGTTCTTCTGTGGCATCCTATGTAATTGCAGCCTTTCAGTGGCTGTACAGTGTCAGCAATAACTGGGAGGTTAGGTCAATCATGGAAATATTTAGATTGCCAGGATATTGCAGTGAATAAGCTCGTTTAAAAATACTAATAACCATCCTAAAATACTAATCATATGCTCCCAAGATTTTAGGAAAGAAATTGCACAGGATACAGGATTGTTTTAGCAGATGTTTGAGACGTTACTGTATTTATGTATGGAGAAATGTTAAGTTGGTGTAACGTTCATCTACCAGAGATCCAGGAGTTGCAGCTTTGTGTGTGAGCTCCGAGGCTGATAAGGCGTTAGAGCAGAGAAGTGCAGTTGAAGAGGATCATACTGAGATTGTACTCTTATCTACTTGTACAGTAATTCTCTAATTCCTAGGGAAAACTGTTGAATTAAAATAAAATTAAAAAGTTTTCACTGTTGCTGAATGAAGGTTGAAGTAAGAGCACAAAACATACTTAATCCCCAGTTCTGTGCCCCTGGTGCCAGGTCTTTGAAATCCTTCTTCCTCTTCAGTTCAAAGAGAAAATGCATGTTTATTTTAGTAGGAAGTATTTGTATTAGTTCTTACTATTTGGCTTCATTTTGTGTATCCTGACCTGTTTTACAAGAAAATTATTTTGCTGTCACTCTAAACAACTGTAGTTCTCTGCCAAGTAACATCTATGTTGATTGACTCAGCCTCCTTCATGTGAAAAACAGTTTGATTCTCTTCAGTACTTGTTTTGTTTCTTCTGCATGCTCTCCTTCCATCCTAACTTGACTTCCTGCCTCTTGATAGAAGCTTGTCTCAAGTAATGACACTATACCTAATGCTATTTTGCAAATCAGTACACAAGGCAATCAGCCACTCCTGTTCATCATGAACTAGACTCACCACTACAGTTAGGGCTTGTCTAACTAGCTATGGTACATAGGGCTTATCAGGGGGTTCAACGTGCGGCAATTGATGCATCGGTGGTCGATCACTCTCCTGTCAACTCCTGTACTCCCACCTGAACGAGAAGCTCAAGGGAAGTTGACAGGAGAGCATCTCCAGTCGACACAGTGTAGTGTGGACCCCGCAGTAAGTAGATCTAAGTATGTCGACTTCAGCTGCTTTATTCACGTAGCTGAAGTTGCATAACCTGGATGGATCTCCCCCCATAGTGTAAACAAGGCCTTAGTTAAATATCTACTTCCCACTCTGATGGTAATGTTATGGCATGTTGATCTGTAGCAGTCTTATTTTAACTACTGAGTATGTATGCTACATGGATTCAAGAATATCTTTAGGAATAATCATTTTAATATTCTCTTCAGAGGTTGGCTTGGGAGACCGTATAAAAGATCTATTAGGTAAAATTCGTTTGCTGCAGATGTATCATAAAAGCGTTCAGTGATCACACAAGTGTTTAATTTTCTGTGGCTTCAACAGCAGATTTTGGCACAACTAGACAAACACTGCATATTAAGTATTGTCATTATTGTCTATGTAAATTTGTCAAACATAATTTTTTTGTCTGAACTGTGAGTGCTCAAGGCTGGATTAACCACTGTGCAAATAGGTCAATCAGTGCCTGTCACCCTAAGGGCATGAGGCCTTGTTTGAAACCATACTGGCTCTGCATCTAGAATGAGCTCTGCTTTTGGCAACCAGGCATCAAACCAATGGATACAATGCCCTGCTGGGCTAGTCTCCATATTGTTTCTATGCTTGGGATCGGACTGCTGCTTGGCTGGCTCTGCAGAATGAAATCTCTGCTTATTCTGTGTTTGCTCGGTCTGGTGCATAGCATAGCAGCGAAGGGAAATGTTCATGCGTGCAGGCAGGCAGTGCAGAGCCAGCTCAGCATTAGTAAGCCTCAACTCATCCTGCCAGTACCTCTTTAGCCTAGTAACTGAGTCCTCTGAAACATGGTTCTCTGTGGGTTAGGAACAGAGAATTGGGGTGCTTCAGAGGCACAGGTTAGGGAGCTAACTCATGGATGGTTTAGGACACAAATTTAGAGGGGTCCTCAGCTGACCAGTGGGCTGGGTAACAGAGGCCCATAGGGGAGCAAGGAGCCAAACATTTTATAGTGCCATGGTTTACAGAGAGCTTTAACACTTCATGCATGGCTAACACTTCTGAAAATCAGGCTTCTTAGTTACCTAGCGTGGAAATAATTGTCATAAGGATTAAGAATATTGGCATCAACTATCACAGGCAGGTGTATTTCAGGGGAAAAATTATTTTACATATAGGATTGTTAGGTTAGGCTGTTTATTTTGGAAATAGAACCTGAGCAAAGTTTTCAAAAGTGCCAAAGTCCTATTCTCAAAAGTGACAGGATCCTAAGTGCCTTTTTACTTTGAATGAGACTTGGATTCCTAAGTGAAAATGGAAAGAATTATCCCATGTAAATCCTGTATTGTGTCCTGTTGGACTTGATAAAGTTTGCTTATGGTCTGAAAGACTGTGTAAGAGCTGTTGGTTGAATTGCTTGGGTTCAAGGAGTCCACTACACATTCAGTCCATTTGGTTTGGTTTACCAAAGTTTGAACTTTGTTCCTTAAATGAATAATAGGTGATGTCTTTAAATGACTATAGTCATAAGAAACAGATAATGAGCCACCCTGTGCAGTTTTGTACTCTTATTCCTAGTGTAAATGATAGGGTTGTACATGTGTCAGAGGGATATGAGTTTGGCCCAGTCTCAATAACTGTGCAGCTAAGTGAAAACTGGGTTGTTGGTGTTACTTTAAGATATACCTAAGGTAGTACCTAGATAATGAAATTAAAACAGTATTGTTGGAGTACTGTAGTTTTTAATTATAGTTGTTAGTAGAGCTGTGTTTTTTAAAAAAAAAAACCCAGAATTGTAATTTTTCATTATTTTCATACAAGTGTTTTGTCAAATTAATTTTTCATTGGATATTAGTGAACCTCTTTTGTCTGAGAGCAACACTGTAGGCAAGTGTCTTAGAATATATGCTTAAATAAAAACAATAATTTTGCATAAGGTGTTGCAGCATTACTAGCATGTGAGAGGTCTTGAAATTAAGCAAAATTTGCTGCTTAATGTCATCAGTTTCCAACAGCATTATATTCAGAGTCGTATTCAGGGTTTTAGAGAAAATCACGGGTAATGTTCATACAGTATATCAAAGCAACTCTTCAAAGATAATTGGAGTAAGATTTTAATTCTTTTATGGAGGGAACTCAAATAGGAATTATTTTTCCCTTTGAAAATAGTAACAAAATAAAATTAAAAAAACGCACCAGATTTCATGGACATATGAAGGTCAGACAGAAGAATTTGAGAAGTCATGATCTGGGTAAACAAGATACTTGCAAGTTGTTTTATGTATCACACTAAGTGTCACATATGCTAACAAGAAAAAATACTCACAGGAGTATTCACACCAGAAGTGAGTTCTCAGCTTCTTTGAACAGTATTTTGGTCATTTGTATAGTAGATGTCTGGTAGCTGCAAATGTTAGTGGATAATTTGTGAAGAGAGGCTCATGTTTGACAGCTTAGCTCATCCAATAAGGGAACAGAATACCACATCATCTAAGGCTATGGCTACACTACAGCTTAAGTTGACATAAATTATGTCACTCAGGGCTATGAGTTAGTCCCCACTTCCCCCTGAGCGACATAACTTATGCAGACTTAAGCACCGGTGTGGACAGCAATATGTCAGGCCAACATAGCTACCGCCACTCATGGGGGCTGGAGTAATTAAGCTGACGGGAGAGCTCTCTTTCATAGGCTTAGAGCAGGTACACTAGAAAGCTTACAGTGGCGCAGCTTCATCTGTGCAGCTGTGCCACTGTAAGCCCTCTAGTATAGCCATAGCCTAAGTAACCAATAATACTACGCAATAGTAAATACTCAGTGATTTGTTGTTTACAGGTTAAAGTGTGTTTGTGAAAATTAATTACAAAAAGACTTGTAGACATGCTTGCTGAAAAAGTACAAAGATGAAAAGGTGGAAGTTTATAGGATAAATTACTTGTAATGAATAATTCAGCCAGTTGGCATTGCAAGTTATATACTCTGTCTGGATTTAGTATGGTTCCATATTTGACTAAGTGGACAGCATAATTACCATAGCTAAATAGTTAGCATAATTAGAGCAGATTAATATTTTCCATAGGACACTACCTTAGATTGTGTTCTGGACTGAGGCTAGGAAAAGTAGAGAATTCAGTTTATTTTTGATGTACCCCTTTGACTGCTATTGTTGATTTTCATGACCACTGCTCAGTGCCATCTACCTTTTATGTATGTGTGTCACTCAGCAGTGTAAATTTAGCTGTTGAGATACATCTCCCTTCCTTCCTTCCTTCTCTCAGGGAGTGTTACCATAGCATTTTCCTCCCAGAGCTGCAGACGGGACTGACTCTGAATTCTGTGCTGGTAGCTCTGATACGATGTAGTAGGAGAATGGGAAAGAGGGTAACATAGCAGCATGGATAAAACTCCACTTGTTTTTCCAGCAAGAGAACACCATCTCTCTGACATGGGGTCATCAATTTTTTTCTAACATTGAGAACTGAATTTTGTATAAACAGAAGCAAATCTTGTGGCTTTTTCATCTGTTTGCTTCTCCCAAGGAGATCCATACGAGGTAGTGTCTGCCTGACACCAGCCTTCATTTATTTTCTCTTGTAGCTGTGGACATGGCTCGAGGAGTTACAAAAAGAGCTGCTTGATGATGTCTATGCAGAGTCTGTGGAGGCTGTACAAGACTTGATCAAACGCTTTGGCCAGCAGCAACAGACCACTTTACAGGTTACAGTCAATGTCATCAAGGAAGGGGAGGATCTTATACAGCAACTAAGGTAATGTATTTTTTTTTTTTTTTTTTTTTAAGAAAAATTGGTGTTAAAATTTTTTTAACATTTTGTTTTAAAGCATTGGGGATATTTCTCCTTAAGCCTCTTCCTCCATATACTTCCCCCATATAATGGATCATTACCCTCTTGATTTTTTTTGTGAGGGGAAGGGTGAGAATAAAAAGCTACCCTGTATGAAAATAAATATGAGCAGTACGATTAGATGTGTTTCATTCTATGCAGATCTTATCTCACCCTTTGTTTACAGGAAGTTGGGCTCATAAACATTACCTTCACGTAAAGGAGAGTTAGCCTCCATAAATTATCTCTATGTGACATGAGTCTGCGTGATATCAGTCAGAAGCATCTGTGTGGCATGCAGTGCTTAAGGATTACTGAACTCTGAGCAGCAGCCCTTTCTAAAGAGACCGCTTGTTTTAAACTGACACTTGAAGTTCTTTTGAATGTTAGCACGTGACATGATTGTTTTTTTTTTCCTGTAAAGGCAAAGTGAATGTGTGGTCTTGTCCATTACTGGTAGCTTAAATAAATCCTTGGGCACTTTCTGAATTCTGCAGAAGTGGGTGTTACCTCATTTGTGGTGGTGGTTACTTAGGCTATTTTTTTTTTCTTTTTTCTTTTTTGGCGTTATACTCAAGTAAAATTGAATTGTGTAATTCAGCATACAATGAAGTATGTAGTCATCATATCTCATTCCCTGTTCAAAATGAAAAGTTTAACATTTAAATTTTACTCTTGACACAAATAAAATGTAGATTGAATACATGTATTAAACAAGAATGTGCCTATATGTTGAACACTGAGGCAGAAAAAGAAAGTAATCTAGTATCCTGATGCTTTATTAAATTACTACAGCATCATTGTAATAATTTATCAAAGGACCTTGTGTGCTGAAACAAGGCCAGCTTCCTCCTAGTGTTGTTCATACTAATGGTTTTAGTTAAAGAGCTTTGTCATGCACATTTAACAGTTGACTGTATGTAATCCAATTCCTGTTGCTTTCTTTCATAATACCCCTTTTCCTTCCTTTCCACTTTCAATAGGGATTCTGCCATTTCTAGTAACAAGACCCCTCACAACAGTTCCATCAATCACATAGAGACAGTTCTGCAGCAGCTGGATGAGGCCCAGTCTCAGATGGAGGAGCTTTTTCAGGAACGCAAGATCAAGCTTGAACTCTTCCTGCAGCTACGCATATTTGAGAGAGATGCAATAGATGTGAGTCTCTGTTTTGTGAATAACTTTCATTAAATTTGCTTTATCCATATGGGAAGATTTATACAGATTTATACAGACACATGAATTTATACAGACACATGAAAATAATGATTTCACTGGTTTAGTTCTTACCTGAATGGTCTGACGGATTTGCTTTCCTCTAAACTATGGGAGTGGCATGGCCTGAGTGTAGAACTGGAAGCCGAGGACGCCTTCATTCTAATCTGAACTCTGATAAACACACTCTGTGGCTGCTGGCAAATTACTTAATCTTGCTGCTACAGTTAATCCGTGTGTAAAATGGGGCATTAAGCTATCAAGTTGACTCTTTCACAGGGGTGTTGAGGATGAAATCTTTGTAAAGAGTTTTGAGTATGAAAAAACACTACATCAGTGCTATTCAGTAGTAGTTATAACCATCCTTTCTTCCTCTTCTGCACACCAGACTCTCAGTTGCAGATATATTAAACCTCAAGGGTACTTCTGAATGGCTGTGTTTTTGCTGCTCTTGGAAAGCCTAAAACAAACAAAAAGCTCCCCCCCCCCCTTTTCCATAGCATTTAAAATAACAAAACCCACCCATTCAGTTGTACTGCAAAACCTGCGCAAACTTGCAAGCAGCTTGTGGACTGGCCAACACTTGGAAGAAAATACTTGCTATTGGTATGAATGCTTTTTGGCTATTCATACTTTAAGTAACTTTACATATAAAATTAATCCCAGAAGACTCTAGATTCCCCATATGTTAGTAAGATGGCCTTTCAAAGATGCTGCTGGGTTAATCATGTATCCTGTAAAAAAACAAAACAACCCAAGCCCTAAATTGCTGTTTGATACTATAAATGCACACAAAAATTCTCAGAAACTTAATGCAGAATTAAGGCTGATCAGTGGTGCCTGAATGTGGAGAGTGGCTAAATTTAAACCTGTGAAAACAAAGAATTGAAGAGTTAAGGTTCATAGAATATCAGGGTTGGAAGGGACCTCAGGAGGTCATCTAATCCAACCGCCTGCTCAAAGCAGGACCAATCCCCAATTTTGTTTTTGCCCCGATCCCTAAATGGCCCCCTCAAGGATTGAACTCACAACTCTGGGTTTAGCAGGCCAGTGCTCAAACCACTGAGCTATCCCTCCTCCGACCTCCACAATGCAACCTTAACTCTGCCCCATGGAGCTGGCAATAGCCACGAGACATGGCTAGAAAGGTGGTGCAAAGGTTAACAAACTACTGAGCTGTGGTGGTTTCTCAGCCTCTTTGTCTTCAAATCAAGAACCTTATTGGAAGATGCTTTAGTCAGACCAAAACTGTTAGGCCCAATGCAGGAGTAACTGGGTGAAATTCTCTGCTCTGTTTTATACTTCGTTGTTAAATATCTGTGTATCTGCTATCAGGAGATATGAGGGAGAACTAAGAACATGCCATTGTTCGCATTGTGCTCCACACACCTGAATTCCAGTGTTTATCTGCCTGCATTCTAGCTACATTCATTGTGCTAGGTGTTTCTGTTCTGAATGGTGGAGCGATTTGTTGGGGCAGCTCTGCAGAACTGCGATGAGTAGAGAGGTGCTTGTGTACCTTGAGGAATCAAATATGCCTCATTTCAGCACTGAATTTGGTAGCATGTTATTAGAGGTGCACAAAGGTGTCGGTCTGACATAGGGACTGTCAGCAGTCTGGTGACATACCTCACTGGTCTCAAGGGCTTACTGAGGGTCATGTGAAGGCAATGTCTCAGAAGGAATCTTCAGGGAAAGATTGAAGGGTGGTTTCTCTGGAGTAGGCTCAGTGTTTGCGTATAGGCCAGGTACAGGTAGCTTCAGTTTGCTACATCTGACTTAAACCTGAGTTTTGCCTTAGGTAAGGAAAGGTGTTACCCTTCGTCTTAGAGTGCTCATGTGCACTGTTCCCAGAGTGTTGTGTAGTATCTATGAAGGCAGAGTGCTGGGGTATCCTCCGAGAGGAAACAGTCACAGTTGTGTTGCAGGAGTGGTGTGGACCTTAACTTTGTATTTCTTGGTTTTCACCAGGTTTAGCCACTCTCCACCTTCCGGAAGGGTACAAGGCACACCGGGCAGCCTTAACTTTCTGTTAATGACGTTTTCAGCATTTAATTACCTTTGTTTAAAAAAAATTTCACAGCACCTCTGTGACAGGGCATGCCTCACCACTGCGGCGCCTCCTGTTGGCTGTCTGGGGAATTAGTGCTGTGCCCTCTTCTGGTGGTGTCTCACCTGCTGTCACCTCTATTCCTGGACCCACGTCACTCCCAGGACTGCGGCGTCCTCTTCAGAGACACTGCCCTCCAGCTGTGCCACACATTCTGTCCCCCACTTCCGGGGGAACCTGCAGTCTACTGTCCAGCCACTTTCTTTAGTGGCAACTGCAGTCCACGGTCAAGCCCCTTCCTTCAGTGGCTCCAGCACCCTCCTTGCCCTTGTGTCAGGGCCCCAGTCTGCAGATCCCTGCAGCCTGCCAGGAGCTGCCTTTAGCTCCCTGGGTTTCTGTCTGGAGAACTGCTCTGCCCAGAGTACTTGCTGCCTTCCGCCTACAAGGCAGCCACTCCTCCTCCCTTCTCACGCTTCACAGAGTAACTCCCACAGCTCTGTTCTGCTGCCTTTCTTATATGGGCCAGCCCGGCTCTGATTGGTTGCTCCTATAAACTCTTCGGTAATTGGCTGCCTCCCTAGGGCTGCTTTTAACCTCTTTTCTGCCAGTCTGGGGCAATAGCCCAGCTTCCCTGTCCACTGCTTCTGGCTCCTTAGCAATGATTACCCTGGCTACAGAAGGCACTGGCTGCATGTTGATCCCTTCACTGCCCCCTCCATCATTTCTATATCCCCTTTCTCCGCCTGACCAGCACAGCCTGGTTCTCCCTTCTCCCCACAGAGAAACTGGCATCAGCAAGGGACCTGCAGGTTGAGGAGAGGCTGCAAGGACTAGCAGGGAGTTAGTGGGGACATTTTTAAAGAGGGGTGGAGACAGAGATGGGGCATAACGAGAGGAAGTATGGTCTAGTAGTTCAGATACTAATCTGGCACTTGGAAGATTTGGTCCCTGCTCTACCTTGGAGTTCCTCTGTGACCTTGGGCAAGTCACTTAGTCTCCCTGTGTCTGTTCCCCATCTATTTAAAAAACAAATAGCACTGACCTGCTTTACAGGGGAGTTGTGAGGGGAAATACAATAAAGATCGTGAGGTGTTCAGATACTACAGCGGTAGGGAGCCATATCAGTTCCTGTGATTAGATGGATGCGTTGGCTGAAGCCCTGCAGCATCCCCTCTTCACAGCTCTGACCCCTTCCTTTCCACCCGGCATTGTTCCAACACTCCCTCCTCATGGCTCTCACCCACATGTTCCTTCCCCTGTGCTCAGACTTGCCTTCCACTGCTCCAGGTACTCCAGCATTTCCTCCATCATGCCCACTGCTCCTCCCTTCCCCGCCCCAACGTACCTGTTGTTTCGAGCCCCACACTCTCACACCAGCTCCACCCTCATCCTTGCTACTCCATGACCCCTGCAAAGTTGAAGTGGATGTGGGAAGGTGATGGGGCTGTGAGCTGTCTGTACCTGCTGGAGGCAGGAAGGGGCAGGAGAGTGGAGAAGCAGAGTGTCTCTCCCCCCGCCCCCCTTCCCCCCCCCCATCTAGGCCAAGTGTAGGGGATAGGACTCTGCACATCCATTTACAGCACAGGAGACATGTAGAAGTGGCCCATTAATGTCAGTGACACGTTCTCAGCAGAACGAGGGCACCCTACAGAGATGAATACTGTCTGAATCAATAGCTCTGCATTGTGTGAACTGCAACATTCATCTAAGTACCTGTTCTTCCCTATTATCTGGCTCCCCCCTCCCCCTTCCAGGATTGCTGCTCTTGTGGGCCGTGTTCCAGCTCAGCTCCTCAGTTTCCATGCTTTGTGCCTGCTCCAAGTATGTCTCTTCTCAGTTCCCCATCAAGAGGGTCAGGGACCTCCAAGTGTTAGCTCACAAAAGCAGCAGAGATGGGGGCTCTGACCTTCTCAGAGGGTCATGGCCTCCCAGATTCCAGCTCGTGCTGCAGGGCAGGGAGTGAAGCTCATAAGTGTCCAGAGGGGCAGAGCCCCCCGGGTGCTCGTTCCCATATGGGGGATCAGGGAGAGGGGCTCAGAACCTTCCAGAGGGACAGGGCTCCCTGGATCCCATCTCGCACATGACCAAGGAGACTGGCTCAGAGTCCCCAAATCCTGGCTCACTCTCGGCACCCCAGCTGTTTCTCTGAGAGATGGGGCTGTGAATGGGCTCAGCCAGGGATGGAGGAGCAGCGCAGAGGAGGAAAGGGAAGGTTGTGGGGCAAACAGTGTTTGAATGCTCACTTACACTAAGAAAAGTAGCTGTCTAGAGTGTTCTCACTTCTCAGTAGCTGTGCCAAAGCGCCGCTCTACAGGGGAAGCTTGGCAATGGGGCAGAGAACACACTCCCTCCACTACCCAACAGCCCCTTGCTGCTGCAAACTCCCCACATCTTCCTCTTTCTGCCCCACAAAAGTTTATAAGAGTATGAAAATGTTAGGAGCAGCTCATGTAAGGGGCAGGGGCTGTACATAAGGAAACCAAACTGATCAGTCACTTGCTCTCCTTTGATCATACTCACTTCTGTTGTTTAGGAAACAGGTGAAGACCCCGATTGTCTAGGGTCTTTCATCTTCACTTACTTCCTTGACAGCAATTCTTAAGTAAAATCAGACTTTTTGCATTTAGATTTTAGGGCATGTTAAAGCAGAAATGTTGGTATCAGGGCAGAACTCCCCAAAAGAGCCTTTGCTGGATGCAGGCAGACAACAAGAAACATGCACAACACACATTCTCTAGGAGCTGCCAAGGGTGGGGCTTGCACTCACAGTGCATGGGTGTTGCACAGGTTCAGTAAACATAACTTGTCACCTTGAGCCACCCAGTTGCTGTGACAACAGATGGCCTGGAAGCCCTTTTGCTGTTAACAAAGTCCTGGTCTTGCTGCACATGCACGCTTGAAGCTTTGTGCCAAGTTAGCACAAGCTGATTGGAAGTTCCTGACTCTTAAAGTTAATAGCTACTTCAATATTGCTTCCCCAGCAGGGTAGTGGGTGCTGTGCACTAACTAAGATGAGTGCTGATTGACTGAGATCTAGTTGGGAAGGATAAGAGCCATAGGTTAAGCCTTAGGTGTCTGCAAAATCATGTTAAAGCACTTAGGGCACGTCCTCACTGGCAACGTTAAAGCGCTGCTGCGGCCGTGCTTCGATGTGGCTTTTGTGGTCACGGCACCAGCGCTGGGAGAGAGCTCTCCCAGCCCTCTAAAACCCCCACCCCCACCAGGGGAATAGCTCCCAGCGCTGGTGCACTGTCCACACTGGCACTTTACAGCGCTGAAACTCGCAGCACTCAGGGGGGTGTTCTTTCATACCCCCGAGCAAGAAAGTTGCAGCGCTGTAAAGTGCCAGAGTGTAGACAAGCTCTTAGATGACTTTGTAAAATGCTGCGTTCAGGGGAGGCTGTATCTTGGAAGTCTTTGCTCAAATGATCCCATATTTGGACCACTGATATTGCCCAGCATCCACCATGAGGCACAACAAATTTCAAGCCAGTCAGAGGTAGCACGAGGATTTTACAGCGCTTAGAGTAGTCCGCTTTTAAACAGAAAGTAATGCTCAAACTTGACTGTGCCTACGTTGGCGCTAAGCTCTGTTAACCATTTGTGGTGTTTACTGTTTTACTTAGCTTTGATAGTGAAAATAAACTGCTTGATTTCTCAAGCAATAGCACAATTCTGCAATATTTAAATCCATGGATACTGTTATAGAATCATAGAAAAGTAGGACTGGAAGAGACCTCAAGATGTTATCAAGACCGGTCCCCTGCACTTAGACCATTCCTGACAGGTGTTTTTCCAATGGGGATTCCACAGTCTCCCTTGGAAGTTTATTCCATATCTTAACTATCCTTATAGTTAGAAAGTTTCTCCTAATATCTAACTTAATCTCCCTTGCTGCAGATTAAGCCCAATACTTCTCATCCTACCTTCAGTGGACACGGAGAACAATTGATTACTATCCTCTTTTTATAACAGCCCTTAACATGTTTGATGATTACACACACACACACACGCGCGCGCGTGTCTTCTTTTCTCGAGACTAAACATGTCCTGTTTTTTTAACCTTTTCACATATGCCAGGTTTTGTAAACCTTTTATCATTGGCTCACTCTCGTCTGAACCGTCTCCAGTTTGCTCACGTCTTTACTAAACTGTGACATCCAGAATCGGACTCAGTATTCCAGCTGAGGAGAACAGACAATTTACATCCCTTGTCTTATACAACACTCCAGTTAATACACTCTAAAATAATAGCCTTTTTTCCAACTGCATCATACTGTTCACTTATATTCATTTTGTGATCCACTATAACCCCCAGATCCTTGTCAACAGTACTACCACCTACCCACGTATTCCCTAGTTTGTATTTGTGCATTTGATTTTTCCTTTCTAAGTTAAGTACTTTGCACTTATCTTCACTGAATTTCATCTTGTTGAATTCAGACCAATTCTACCAATTTTTCAAGGTCCTTTTGAATTCTAATCCTGACCTCTGAAGTGTTAACAACCCCTCACATCATCGTGTCATGTGCAAATATGACAAGTATACCATCAACCTCCATTAATCTTGTCATTTAATGAAAATGTTTAATCCTACCAGACACGTGTCGGATCCCTGCAGGATGCCACTAGATACACCCTCCCAGCAAACCATTGATAACTACTCTTCGAGTATGGTCTTTCAACTAGTTGTGCATCCACCTTCTAGTAATTTAATCTAGACTGCATTTCTCCAGTTTGTTCATAAGAATGTCATCTGGCACTGTGTCAAAAGCCACACTAAAATCAAATGTTATCACATCTACTGCTTTCTCACTAACCACCTGGCCGGTAATCCTGTCAAAGAAGGAAATTAGGTTGGTTTGGCATGACTTGTTCTTGACAAATTTATGTTGGCTATTCCTTATAACCCTGTTATCCTTGAGGTACTTACAAACTGATTGTTTAGTAATTTGTTCCAGAAACTCAACTCACCAAAGCCCTGGCTCACAGTTTGTGCTGCCATTTGTACCTGGGCTAGCTCGGTGTGCCGTGTCTGCAGGCCATCCTGAGAGTGGACGTTCCATAAGGGACCCAATATGGCATATCTCTAACCATGCCTACATTACAGCATAATTTGCATGATGTCTAGTAAGCAAAATACAAAATAACCAGAGGAAAAATGCATCCAAGTACATAACGCTTCTACCCATTGCTTAAGCTGTGATCCTTTCTGATCAGCTTTTTGTCCCCCATGGCCAGATAAACCCAGTGGGTACCCACCAATAGTGCTTCAAGATTTTTGTGCAGCTTTTCTGTATTCTTGTAACTTTTCAGTCCTGAGTAACCGCTTGGCAGATCAGTGTCAGAGCCCCTCACCATGTTAGAACCCCCTATCATAGTGCCAGTTTTTCCCATAGCCAGTTAGGCAGCAGCCCCAGGACCTGCATTCTCACTACCCAGCTTATATCGCATACCTGTGCATGACCAGTTGTACTGCATGAACACCTCTTAGCTGGGCTACCTGGTTTTCAGTGTTTTCTACCTCTCTCCCCTCACTGCTGTTGGTGCCCATCTATCTTGCTCCCTAAAACACAGTGCCCTAGGAATAGGGTTGTACCACAAATGGTTTTGTATGATGATTCTTTTCCCATGCCAGTACCAATTTTCAGTGAAACATATGGAAGTCCAGAAAGGTTTTGTAGTAGAACATAGATAATAGGCCCCAGATCATTCGGTGTTTGAGATTTCTCTATATGATACAGGTTTGTTTGAGTCTGATGGCTGTTTATCTATTTCTACCCTATCACAAGAAAGTAATCCAGTCTGATCAACAGTGAGGCTTACAGATATTCTATTGGGATACGGTGCTAACTTTGTATAAATAGCCTGTTTTTTTAATTAACTGTTTGCAGTTTCTGATAGTTGTTTATGCCTTAGGCTTGGTCTACACCCAAAACTTAAGTTGACCTAGTTAAGCCGACCTATGCCCTGGTGGAGACAGTGCTTGGTCAATTGAAGAATTCTTCTGTCGAACTAGCTGCTTCCTCTTGCAGGAATGGGCTTACTACAGTGATGGAAAAAACCCTTCTATCGCTGTAGTAAGTGTCTATGCTACAGCGGCACATTTGCAGTGCTGTAGAATGTGCTGCTCTTATGCTTGTCATGTAAACATCCCCTCAGTGGTATCAGCTACAAGAGTGGTGCTGGTTTTCAAATTGACACATGGAAAAACACGCTCTTGGGAAGAAACAAAACGACTTTGCATTTGATTTGAAGTACTAAAATACTGTTTACTAAAATACCATGCAATTGATGTTGGAGCTGTGTCAAGAGATACGTAAATCTAAGTAAACTAAGTTTGGGTACACTTAAAATCAAGATTTCAGAACGTAAGATTGATTGGATAGGTTATATAATTACTGCACTTGAGCTTTTCTGTATAAAATTCTCAATATACTACGACAAGAGTTTTGCTAAGCGGTTAGCCGATAATGGAACACACACAAGAAAACTGACAGTTCTTGCTCACAAAGGTGAGGCGTTATTGGCTCGTTTTATTAATGCACCTGAGTGGCGTAGCTGAAGGCTAAACTGGCACACCATGCTGCTGTATGACTGTTGTTTCTTACCACTCTTAGCGTAAGTGAATAGATTTTCTCCCTGAGGTTTTATGCCAAAGTTTGTTTATTTTACCCATGGGTACAAAGACGATAATTCTGCTGCCTGCAAAGTAATATGCTTGTAAATTGATATTAAAAGTGCTTGCATGCACACACGCGCACACAAGCATGCACGCTCTGCTGTTGGCCTACAGAGCCAGCGCTAACCTCAAGGAGGAATTCCTTACCTCCCAAATTAGCAGAATTTTCTTGCCTGCCTACATCATAAAACTAATAACTTCCAAAACTTGCTCAGACAGCCCAGTGTTTGTACAAGTCAGTAATAGTTACGTTAGTCTGTAGCTTAGATGTTTTGCCGAATGGATATTACAAAGCTGTTAGCTGGGGAGAGAACAGATGGAGGAGGAAAGCATAGTTCTTCTAACTTGTTTTTGAATTCCTGGTCATCTGATTCTCCAGTACAAATTGGACAAGTTGTAGTTCTTAATCCCAATAAAAACCTCTCCTTTCTCTATATCAGATAATTTCAGACCTTGAATCGTGGAATGATGAGCTCTCTCAGCAGATGAATGACTTTGACACTGAAGATCTTACGATAGCAGAGCAGAGACTCCAACACCATGCAGACAAAGCCCTGACCATGAATAACCTGACCTTTGATGTCATCCACCAAGGACAAGATCTACTGCAGTATGTCAATGAAGTGCAGGCCTCTGGTAAGATGGATCTGTCCCATCTTATTCTGGTTAATGTCTTTAGAGAGATTATCCAAACTGATACTAACAGGGGTCTGAAAGTGGCATCGATCCCCATTAATCACAATCGAGAGGAGAATGGACATGTATTTTGCTACTTGAAAATAATTCCATAGCATTTAAATAAAATAGATGAAGCATGCGGATCTCTAATAAAGTAGACCCTACTGACAATTAAAATGCTCAGGTTTAAAGTGGGGGTGGGGGGAACTCTGTAGGAAGTGAAAGTAAATAGAAAAAAGAATAGAATGAATAGTACAGGGAATTTATTTTGAGATACGTCATGTCTGTAAATTATGCATTGACTTTACAAGTAAAAGCAATTCATATTTTAGTTTCTTAACCCTTTTCACTTGATTTTCTTTGCAATATCCTGCTGCATTTAATCCTTCACAAGATATCATTATAGACTTTAAGGACTTCTCCCAAGATAATGTTGAGCATTCACTTGCTCATTATAAAACACCTGGAAATAATGTTTAAGTTCCTTAATCAAATTCTTCAAGATTTAAGTATATTTTACTAAATCGAAAATTGTTGGTATATAATAACTGTAACTCCCCTGGAAATTAGATCCACGTATGTTTCAAATTAATGGGTCTCCACAGGTGTGGAGCTGCTTTGTGACAGAGATGTAGATATGGCAACTCGTGTTCAGGATCTGCTGGAATTTCTTCATGAGAAACAACAGGAGCTGGACTCGGCAGCGGAACAGCATCGGAAACACTTGGAACAATGTGTACAGCTGCGCCACCTGCAGGCTGAAGTCAAACAGGTACGAGCTAAATACGTTCTGTGCGTTGTGAGTAGATGTGCGGATGTGTTCCATATATATACACATATGAATGCAAATAAGGTAGCTAGGTTGTAAGAAAAAAGTGTTTTAACTTCTTATTCTTGCAGATTTTTGTCCTGAGAATTAAGCATCTAGCACACTTTTTTGACCCTTGAATCTCAAAACAGATAATACCAGCTTAATTGTTAAGTTACTGTTTGCTATGGGACAACGCTGTCTGAAGAGCAGTTAGACTGTTCAGTCCATTTTTGTATCTTCCCTGTAGCAGACTGTAAAAAATCCTTTGAAATATTCCCTGACCTGTGCAGTGTGACTAGCATGGGTGTCTTGCTTGCAGCACATACCAGTAAGGAGGGATAATGCATAACAGCAGGGCACATCATACTGGCTGAGCGAAGTGAGACCTTTCACTCAGCTTGATGGAATCTCTGTCTTTCTTTAATGCAATAACTTTGGAATGCTGCATGTAGTCAAGTCCAAAATTTCGGAGATGGTTTTAGGCATCGGTGGGCATAAGTCTATTGATTTTGGTGAAATTAGGAAATCCAGAAGGCAGAAAGGGGGCCCTTGCACCTGGTGAACAGAGCCAGCAGCTTCAGCCAGCTCTAATTGTCCATAGATCAAAAAACCGGTTGATAACAGCCATGGACATCTTCTAGCTCCTATTAGCATCTTCCAGCGTAACAACAGTCCCCATCTGAGCTCTACCCATTGTCCAAATAGAGTTTAAAATGTTGGCACCCTGAATGACTTACTCCCAGACAGGAGGGAAATGGGTGATGGAAGACTGGGGAACCTGGGAATGGGGAGGGGGTGCACAGAGCCCCTGGCATATGGAATAGGGGAGAGCAGGGGGCATAAAGAACCCCTGGCATGTGGGAAGGGGTTGAGGTGGGTTGTAGGGAACGCTGAAGTAGAGGGGGAGGATGGGAGGGTGCACCCCCCCCCCCCGGAAACTTGTGAAAGGGAATGAAGGAGTGCAAGAAGCCCCTGGTGTGCAAGGAGCTCAGCCTGAAGAAGCTGTGAATCATGTGACCACCCTACTGTAATGTAACTTGAAGTATCTAAATGTTTATAGTTGGCCAGTGTGCAGACAGTATAGGCAGCACTTCTTAGAATGATTACAGAGTGCAAATGACCCTTTTACTGTAAGAGAAAGGAAGGTGGAAGAGATTTTCCAATGATGTAGCTGAGACAGCCCTTCTGTTATTTATTACATGTTGTCTTGTGAGGATGAAAGGAAAGTGCCAGTTGGTTATAATGTCCAGCTTGCACAATATATTCTTGATTGCAGAGAGTCACTCACCAGCTGAG
Organism: Lepidochelys olivacea; assembly: GCF_965140295.1. Classification (NCBI taxonomy): domain Eukaryota; kingdom Metazoa; phylum Chordata; order Testudines; family Cheloniidae; genus Lepidochelys; species Lepidochelys olivacea. The sequence goes on along the minus strand of NC_140412.1, from coordinate 138,570,834 downwards.
ACAGGATCTTTTCTTTATGAAATGCTGATGGACTAGAATGTGGTCAGCGGCACTACCCCTCCCTTTCCAGTGAGGTCGAAGCAATCGTGCTTTAGAAAATAGTACTTGGTTCCTATTCCATGGCATACTATATTTATGGTTTAATCACATATGTAATTCTTACTACAGCGTACGCTGTCCTGTCACCTGCATTTGTGTATGAGAGCTGGGGGACCAGGGAGCGAGAGAGGAGGAACAGTTGAAAATTGCATTGCCATGTGTTGCTGATCACATGTCCTACAGTAGTTGACAGAGGTATACTGCTGAGCAATGCCAGTGTCATGCTTAATACGTGTTTTCAGGATTTACTCAGTAAACCCTGTGTGACTCTTCATTTTTCTGAGTGATTAGTAATCCTAGCTAAAGTGGACATTGAAAGTTGACTATAAAACCAAAGTACTGAAAGCATTTAGCACAAGCCTCTTACATAGATGTTAATTGCTGAGATTGGACCCCTCTTCTTCTTGAAGTAAGTTTGTGGGAATCTTTCAGCTGACTTAAAAGTCAGTTGGATCAGGCCCTTTAGAACTAGACCTCATTTCTAGTATTGTAAATAAAAAACACTTGCCAAGATAGTATTGTTCATACTGCCTAGTCATAAAACAGTAATATTCCCACCCAGGAGATAGGTTGTTTACAGAGCATCTTCCTGTGGTTTTTTATTTTTTTAGTCCCTTCAGATTTATGAATGTTCACATGAAAGGGTGCAACCCATAAAGAATATTTAGATTGTAAGTTCTTCAAGGCAAGTGCTCTCTCTTATGGTTAGTATAGGTCTTAACAGAAATCAGGGCCCCATTATGCTTGTCTCGAGGTTATACCTTAATATCAACAATTAAGAACCCATTTTTATCTGTCTGGAGTTTTATATTAACTGTAATACTGTCATTCTTGACCTGTCACGTTTTTCAAAGGCGTTTGAATTTTCAAATAAGTTCATAAACTGTGCTTAATATAAATACTTATTTAAACACACAACTGAGAGGGTGCATGCATATGTTAAACACTTAATTTGTAAGTTTATCGCTTCTTATCCATATAATCTAAAAATGCTTCTCTCATCTTGAGACTGAAAAGTGTATGAATCTAAAAATATGGTCTGATACTTTGTATTTGTGTGGTCTCCTTATAATTCTACTAACACCCTTTGAAGTGTTTTGGGACTAGTAACTTTTATTTCTTCTGACTTTCATTACCTTAATACAAATACATGAGTTTTGGGGGGGGCGGTTAAGCCAGGAAGCAGGACCACTTGCTGTTTCCTCTGAACTGGAAAAAGCTTTGTAGCACAGCAGGTCACAGCCCTTGCGCTATCTGAGAGGAACACGACATACTAAACCTCCTTTTCAGACTGTTCTGTTGTTTGTATTTTGTTGCCAGAAGCTCTGAACACATGGTTTCCAGGGTTAAATTACTGTGATTTCCTGCCCAATTTACTACTGTTGAACTGGGCATAAGCATCCATTACGTTATGGAGAGACAGTGTCTCTGCAGAGCTAAGATTGTAACCAGCTTTTCAGTTTAGTCATGATTTTGACTCCCCCACTAACTGTCAAACCTGCTGCTACTGCTGACTTCTTTTCATGATTCATTTACATATAGCAGTAGCGTGGCATGGTGCCCTCCAAAGAAAAAGGGGTCGATAGCTCAAGCTGTTTACCATCTAATGAAAACAAATGAGATGTGCCTGTGCTGGGTTTAGTTGCCACAATTGTCCCTCAACTCTACCAGTGATAGCAACAATGGTGGGAGCACTGTGAAGACGAGGCTCTTGCAGCTACTTAATTTTGATTGGAGTTGTCCATCCTTGCTTTGAGCACAACAAATGGACATGGTGATAAAAACATCCATGGCTGCTGGTGCCTTAATTACTTTACCTCTACCACTGGTTCAGCTCTTTTTATTTCTGACAGCAGTGGTAATTTCCCCCACCCACCCCAAAAAAAAAAAAAAAAGTTAGTGTAGATAAAACTACAAGCTAGAACGATAACAGAAAATGAGGAGGTAGTGGAAGGGCTAAAAGAGGAACAGAGGCTTTAATAAGTCACATAAAAGCTTTGCTTGCTAAATTAAGATGCCGAATAGAGTTGGGTAGGGCAAGAGTAAATAGCAGCAGAGAGTGGTATAGAAGAAGGGGTTTGAGGTGGAACTTGGAGGGGGTCTCAGGATGCTTGGTGCTCAAGAAGAGAGATTGCTTCAGATGTAGGGACGAGTAGAGCTTGACTTGAACTCCAGGGATGTGTGGTGTCTGGCTAGAAGAGAATTCTGGGGGGAAGTGAAAGGTAAACTGATGCAACACACATCAGACATTGGCTTGAAAAATAAGGGTGGTGTGCTTTTTCCATAAGATTTCTAACAGTTTTTGCCTCATGAAACTCAATTTAACCTTTACAAAATTTGCTTGTTTCTCAGTGTCAGCACTGGTGTCTTATGCTATTTTCAGAAAATTGATTGTTAAATTTTAACTGACATGAAAATTTTTTTTTTTAAAATCTATGTTCTGATGGTGTTTATTATTATATCCATTGACTTCCTGATATCTGTAGTGGGGCCACCAGAGATTATGGGGTTTAATATATGTCCCAGTCTTAGAAGTGGGCTCCTGCAGGGTTTGTGAGTCCCCCCCTCAGTCCTGAGCCATTCAAAAACTCCTGTGTTGACATTATACCATAATAATACTTCACAAATATAGACTGAAATACATTCTAGCTTGAGAAACCAAGAACAAGCTATCAAAGTTTACCAGATGAATTCTTAAGACTTTAAAAAAAAAATTAGGGAAATAATTACATTTTTTTTAATGTCCATTAAAGTAGCATAAACCAATAGATCGTAGGCCAATGTAGTTAGTTATCCAGGTCAAATTTATAAATGACAAGGAGTGGAATTGCACCTTAGCTCTGCTCTACTGCACCTTATGAGACCACCGTATGCCTTCCTCTCAGAGAAGATGAGAAATATTAATAAGGGAGAGAATAAGCTAGCAGTTTCCTTGAACTGGGGAAAGGAGAGGCCATCTAATATGAAATGCACCTGGAAAAAGCTTTGTGGATCTAAATTACTATCCACCTTGTTTAGAAACTGTGATGTTGAAAATTATTGTTAATAGCTGAGAGGAGATGATGCCCATATGCAGTTAAACTTTGACAGTATGACCAACACAATTTCTTTGCTGTATTACGCTCTGCATGCTAACAGTTGCCCCATCTACATGAATAGATTCATCCTCCATGGCACTTAGCTTGACAATACAATAGTACTGACTTTCTGTCTTCGAGACCTATACAATTCTCACTCCAGTCTTCCTGGTGAGTTGATTTATGACACAGATGGTGGGGAGTTCACCATTTTAAATTCTCAAATATACATTAATTAGATTCTCTGGGGCTGCAGATATCATAAGCCCCATATACTCTTCCTATTAGGGTAATACTTCTTGCTACATATACCCTACAGCTGCGGACTTGTTAAAATCTATAAGTGAACCCTCAAAATACCTTGATTTTAAGATTATTCTTGGCCAAACCTGCAAAAAGTGCAACACTAAAGGTCAGTTACTGGAGCTGTGAAGCTTGTTCTAAGTACAGATACCTTACAGTAGGGTACGCTGCATTTCCATGTTTTTCTACATTAACCCTTTTCACTTTGAGACGATATAGACTGTTTAATTTCTTTAACTTCCTTTCTGGTTTCCCATCCCTGACATGTTTTCAACATATCATGACAACTCCACCTTTAAGTGATTAACTGTAGAACTAGGTATTGGCAGGTAGTCATATAAATCTGGTGACATTTTTGACAGTGTGGGAGGGGGAAGTGACATATAATATAAACGGAACATTAGTGCATATACATATATATACATATATGCATATCTTGCTGTTTGTAACTTCCTGAGCTGTTTGAGGGAGAACTAGGCTTGGTGCTGTTCCCCACTCTGGATGGGGAGATCCAACTCTGAGTTACTGTGGTTATGCAACACCCTAACCAGTTACTTGACTTGTTTGTGTTTTAAACCCACTGTTGATATATGTGGGTACTACCACATTTGTATTGCACTGGGAACCAAATAGGATTCTATTCTTGTGAGTGTCAGACAGTGGGGTTCACACATGGCGGGAGTGCAGAAGTACTTACCCAGGAGCATTCAAAAGTCAGAAGGGAGAGAGTAGCCCAAAACATGCATTAACATTAGTACCATAGATTGCCTCAATATGATGTTCTTACTGCTTCATTCCCCACTAAAAGGCTTAATGGATGACTTAAAGGTAGCTCAAGTCTGAGTTTGACAACCAAGAATTAAAAAAAAAAAAATACAGTAGTCATTATCTTAGCGTTTGTATGTGCATATAGTCATAAACGTACAGTTACTAAGCCTTATGCTCACAGTTCAAATTCTTGATCTGAAACAAAATTAACGTTAGCTGTTATAAATCAGTTCTGTAACTTCACCTAGTGTTGTTTTCCAGGCACTGTCAAGGGCATTATGTTGTGGAACAAGTCTTGTTTCCTTAAGTAGTGTTAATTGCAAATAACTTACTTCTGTGTAGTAATAGAAATGGAGCCTTTCTTGCTGATCTGAGGAGGACTTCTAAATTGTGCTGTCTTGTGTTCTGTTTCAGGTGCTGGGCTGGATCCGAAATGGGGAGTCCATGTTAAATGCGGGGCTTATCACGGCTAGCTCCCTCCAGGAGGCAGAACAGCTGCAAAGAGAACATGAGCAGTTCCAGCATGCTATAGAGGTATAAAAAGTGTGGTGTTCATGCCATTCTCCAATAAGATGGGTGCTTACGATATAGTTCATGGCAATCATTATAAAGCAACATGAGGAATAGATTAAATCCGTATGTACCTTCTAGGTAGATCTCTCACCCACCTGGGCAACAACGAAAAGGTTAATAACATGAGTGTGTACATTTGGGGTGAATAGATGGAGGGAGGTGAGGACAGTTTCTAGGAAAGGGAGTTTTGGGTAGCAGGGATTCTGACAGTCGTGATTCTGTTCTATGTCAGTGCAGTGCTTTTAATAAGTCAAGGGCAGTGGAAGTTCACTTTATATAAATATTTAAATTGTGTATTTACAAAATGGCTGAGACAGATTTAATCAAACAAAAGACTATTGCAAACACAGCGTTTTAGAATAGGATGCTGTGGGTTTTTAGGTTTTAAGACTAAGCTAATATAATAGATGACAGATTGGTTACAAATGGGGAATATACACAAATTGCATCATTATAGATAAGATAAAAGTTTTCCTAACATGGTCTCATAACTTCAGTGTACTGTATATGTAAATTACTAGGTTTTATTAATACTTTAATTTGATCTTTACAAGGTCTTGCTAACTGAGCTTTCATTATTAGTATGTTAGTGTTAATCCTGTCTACCCTTTCAGTATAAAACTGGACAAAAAATTAAAGCCAAATTTTTTGGCATGTGGGGAGAGGTAGTGTGTAGATATTTGTTCAGTATTTTATTGTTGCTGAACACTAAAAAGTCTCTGGTGGTTGATTAGCTTTTTTGTTTTCAGAAGAACTCTATTTTACAATAAATGCCTTCTGTTTTGCTGCCTTTTTGTGGCGTTTTCTGTTTCCCATCTCTGTTTACAGTTTGTAGTGTGTGCGTCCTCACTCTTGAAAGCTTTGGTATAGGGTATAACACTCCTGAGCTATGAATATTTATCCTTGTAGGGATAAATGATGATGATTTTTAATTTGAATATTTTCTGGATCATAGTGCACTTGGATATAATCAAACTTCTTGTACGTAGGGCTTCCAGATTACAAACAGGTGTATGTTTTTACTGGGGGACCAAATGTTCAGTATTATCATTAACAAATAATCAATTAGTTGGCTCATTTCACATCCCCCTGGATACTTGTTCTATCCATTTTCACTCCACATAAGTGTGAAATGGATTGCAAGAAAGTTTGTATGAAGAAAATAATTCTGATATCCAATAATCAAGCTGTGATGCTTTGGGTTTCACCCAGACCAGTAAGAGGTTGTCACTGCCTGCCCTGTAACCTTTGTGCTGTGTAACTTTGCCTCAGAGCCCTGAAACCAGCAGCCAGCTCACTACACAATGGCCTCAACCTGGCTCCAGCCCTTGCAGGGTGACACCAACAGCCCTTCCAGATCCAAGTTGCCCCTGCAGCGTCCAGTCCCTCTTGCTGAACCCTCACAGAAGATACCAAGTTTGCTACATCCAAAAAGACAACACACAACAGCCTGGTAGTTGGCTGAAGACCCACACTTAAGATACTTTTCTAATAAAACAAGAATATGTTTATTATCAAGAAACCTAGTGAAAGAAGAATTAAGTGATTACAAGTAAGAGTGAAAGAGAGCGAGGAGAGGTTACAAATAAAACAAACAGAATGCTCTTTCTTGTGACTAAAAGTTAATTCTAGCCAGTTACAATCATGGCCTAAACAATTTCCTTACCCACATCAACTTTCATAGGCTCACAGGGTACTGTACCTGATCGTCCCATTAGAGATGGACGCAAAAATGAAAAGGCTTTTTGCATCCCCTTTTGTATTTCCAAAACTCACTGTTTTGTCCCCAGACTCAGGATGCACCCTGGTGTTCAGACTTGTGCTGTTCTTCCCATCTCCCTCTTTCCTTCTGATTCGTATGTAAAAGGAACTTCTGTTGTGTTGATTCCACAATGCTTAATTTACGTTGGAGATATGTGGAAGGCTGCCTTCCCCCCTATCTAGGAGAATACCTGTTTCTCCCTTTGTTTAGTCACAGATTTTAAAGTAGGGGCGGACAAACTTTTTGACCTGAGGGCCACATCGGGGTTGCGAAACTGTATAGAGGGCCGGGTAGGCAAGGCTGTGCCTCCCCAAACAGCCTGGCCCCTGCCCCCTCCCACTTCCTGCCCCCCTCAGAACCTATGACCCATCCAACTGCCCCCCTCCCCCACACCGATCCTTGTCCCCTGACTGCCCCCCTCCTGGGAACCAACCGCCCCCTGGGCCCCCCCCGGGGACCCCACCTATCCAAGCCCCCGACCCCTATCCACGCCCCCGCCAGGCCCCCTGGGACTCCCACACCTATCCAACCCCCCCCTCCCCCCCGTTCCCAGTCCCCTGACCACCCCCAAGAACCTCCACTCCCTGTCCCCTGGGATCCCCTGCCCCTTATCCAACTCCCTGCCCCCTTACCATGCCGCTCAGAGCAGCAGGAGTTCGCAGCCACGCTGCCTGGTAGGAACGGCGGACCAGAGCACTGGCGGTGCTCCGATCTGAGGCTGTGGGGGAGGGGGAGACAGCAGGGGAGGTGCCGGGGGCTAGCGCCCCCACCCGGGAGATCAAGGGCCAGGCAGGACGGTCCTGTGGGCCGTAGTTTTGCTCACCTCTGCTTTAAAGCATAATATGAGTGAACATTCCTAACTCCTCATACATTGTTAGTACATACATTTCACAATGATAGTAATCACCAGTGTGTCACCAGCTTTCATAAGAGACCTTACTCAATATACTTCTATAGTACAGTAGTATTGTAGCCAATCAATTGATTCAAATGCTTATTCTTTGAGGTTCAGTCCCCGTTCTCCCCCTGGGGTATTTGGACCCAGAACACTCCACCTTTCCCCTCCCAATCCAAAGAGAGAACAAACCTGGAAGCCATAATTATAATTTGGTTATGTACTGTAACTCGGCGAGCATTGTATGGCTTGCATAATCTGTTGCTATGCAGTTGATGTTCTTGGAGAGTGATAGACACTGTCAATTGATAATAAATCTCTGTTGAATTTACTTCATATTTGTTTGCCTAGAAAAAGTTATGCTGCAAACCTACTGCTAGCCCTTTATTTCCTTTGTCTGATATATGTGTGTAGAAAATAGCATTGCAAATAAGAAAGTGAAACGTGGATTTAAAGCAAATGCATTTAAACGTTATGCAACTAAATATTTTATTTCAACTTCTTATCAGAAAACGCATCAAAGTGCACTGCAGGTGCAGCAGAAAGCAGAGGCGATGCTGCAGGCTAATCATTATGATATGGATATGATCAGGGACTGCGCTGAGAAAGTTGCTTCTCATTGGCAACAGCTGATGCTCAAGATGGAGGACCGTCTCAAACTTGTGAATGCTTCCGTCGCCTTCTATAAAACGTCAGAGCAGGTATAGGAACTCCTGAAGACCCATGCCTTGCAGAATAGTAAAGGGATTTGTGATGTTTTATCATAAAAATTACCTTTGGCTCAAGTGGCAGAGTTAATTAGCTTTAGAGCTCAAGTTTATAAAACTGATATTAGCAGAAATGTTGGTATTTTAAAATTTTTATTTAGAACTTTCCATGCTGTCGTGGAAACGCTGACGGTATTATATTAACTGAGGCCTAGAAAAATGAAACGGACCCTAACCAAATTGCAGTACAGTCAGTGAAGTTTTATTTTCTATACTGAGCAGAAAGCAAAAACCACACATTATAACTGATAAAACAAAGTGTGTTTGTAAAATGCTTGGTTACAAATTATTCACGTTATTAATAACATTTATGTAAGATTTCCTCTAAAATGTTGCTCTGGTATTAGATTTTTTCTTTAGTGGTAAGTCAGCTACATCTTAAATCCCCATCTGCCCTTCTTGACCTTTTTTTCTTTTCCCCCATGTTTCAAATCAGGATTACGTAATTGAGTAATTTGGATTTTCAGTTTCTGGAAAGGGCCTTGCCCAGGGAAAGTGTCATATGTGCAGATGTACTGTCATGTAAGAAATCACTTCTGATCATAGCTTGATTAAAATCCTATCATAAATAACTATGTGTTATCACCTATATCATACTTTTCATCTTCAAAGTGTTTCATGAGTTTTAATCCACATCACATCCTGGGCAGAGGCTGATGGCAGTTTCCCTATTTTAGAGAGGCGGGATGGAAAACAGATAAATTGAAGACACAATCAGCATCTATGTCAGAGCTGGGATTAGATGTCTAGGGTTCTTGGTTTCAAGTCTCCTGGATCAAACTACTTCACAGTGTTGTTCAACTGAAATACTAGAGATATTTGTCTCCTCTTGGCTGGTAGGTTTGCAGTGTGCTGGAGAGTCTGGAGCAGGAATATAAGCGGGAAGAAGACTGGTGTGGGGGAGCAGACAAACTGGGTCCCAACTCTGAAACAGATCACGTGACCCCTATGATAAGCAAGCACCTTGAACAAAAAGAAGCGTTCCTGAAGGTAAAGATGATGTTAGTTACATGTTGGGAAGCAAGCAGTTACATCCTCGCATATCTTGAATAGACCAGAAAAACCCAGTGACAGGTGTATGGCTTCGTGAGCTCCTGAATGGTGATTACACAGGGAATGGCATATGACTGTTTCTCGTGGTGATTAGAACATTGCCAAGTGCATAAAATGTATGCCCGTTTATATAAATAAGTTTCCAATTCAACTTCAGCAGATAGCTTGGAGAATCAGGCATCCCACTGTGATAGATGTGCAGCTGGGACTCACTTTTTTCAGCAGCCTCCACTTCCCAGAACACTTGAGAGACACTTCTTTAAAAGAAGCAACAGCTGCTCAGCACAGTGGCTCCCCATGACTCAAAGCAGCTCCCAGCAGAACTAGAGCTGCAGTGGGGAAACCTGATTCTGTGCTCCTTTTTCTATGGTATTTTATAATTGCTCTTAAAAAACCCCAAAATAATATTCTACACTACAGTAAAGCTCCAAAACGCTATAGTGCCACCATGTCTTTGAGTATTCCTGTTACAATTCTCCTACCCTTAAAATAAAGGTAGTGGTTCAGATTTTGTAACCAAATTATAAATAAAAAATCACTTAGGAAGAGGAGAGCCAGTTTGGAAGGGGAAAGGGTAGAGAAGACGAGTGGGGGAGAGAATACCAGGAGAGGGAGACAAAGGACGGCCGGGAGGTGGGGGGTGTGTGTGAAGGCTGCTGTTTTCCAGAGAAATGCAATCTTAAAATATAGTACAAGAAATTCAACACAACAGCAATCTGAAGAAAAGATAAGGCAGTAGTATTGGGCCACTCGTATTCAATTTTGGCTGATAAGGTGACTTAGCAATGGTAACACATCAGTGGCACTTGAAAATAATTGTGATAGCCTCTGCCTGTGGGATGTGTGACTGCATGGAAAATACTATTGGTCAGTAAGTATACAGAATGTCCTTCCTGTGGTGTTGTATTAGAGTAGTTTGAAAGCCTCTTAATGTTAGATACTGAGCTGCAAACACCACTGAAAACATGAATTTTCGTATAACTGTAGGGGCAGTGTCAAATGGATCTCTCACTTGCAAATGTCTGAACTTTTGGGCTGTTGTGAGAATATGATCTGATGAATTACTGTCTCAGTGATCTTTGTCATTGATCATATCTGTTCTGTCTTCACCTAACCTTTTAAAGTAGTAGTTTGATGTTCCACTTCATTACAAACAAAGGACACCAGGCCTATATATAGAATTTGGTATATATTCAGAAGTTGAGGTTAGGAAGGCAGCTATGCTGGTTCTTGGCAATGCAGTTAGATTCTGGTTGTTGTGTTGCTCTTTGGTTTGAATGCTTTTAAGACCTTTAAAGGGCATGTCTTCTTTCAGTACTTTTGGTTTCATTTCAGCAGAGCAACTATTTTTTCAGTGTAAACTAGTGGTGAATCTTTTACAATATCCAGGTGATTACTGAAAGTTGTGCGCTTGGTTTACATAATAATGACAAATAAGTTAAAACAATCTACTCTGTGTACCTTGAGCTGCACTTAAAAGTATGGAGAAGATGATCACTTTTAAGTAACTTCAGGTATAAATTACATATAATGCTAAGTGCCAGATAACCTAGCCCTGGATTAACTGCTATTTGCCTGGAAAATAGAGATCTTTTTAACTGTTTGTCTGCTCTGTATTGAATAGGACATAGTAAGCAGAAAAAGGAGTGTGTGTATCCATGTGTCTGTTAATGCCCCTTCAAACACAGCAATTTCAAATGCTACTGAATCTTCTCGTAGGCTTGTACGCTGGCTCGGAGGAATGCTGATGTCTTCCTGAAATACCTGCACAGGAATAGTGTAAACATGCCAGGGATGGTAACTCACATCAAAGCTCCTGAACAACAAGTCAAAAGTAAGTGTTCTGTTAGGAATTTGGCCTTCTTGCGCTGCAACAAATCTGAGAAAATGAGGGTGAGCCCCAGCCAGGGCGGATACAGTATTTCAGATTTATCAGAAAATAAGTGATCTTATAAATAATAAATAAATAAATAATAAATATAAATAATAAACCCTGGTGAAGGTTTAAAATAGCTGGTAACCACTCATCTTCATTTTTCAGTTTTAAGAAAGGGAAGAGTCTTGCACCCAAATAAAGCTTGATTGTTATCAATTTGTGTATTTCAAAGTTAATGTCATGTTTAATTTACAAATGGAGACTTAAATGCATTGCTCTTCATATAGAAGTGTCAAGAATTCCACAGCAAATAAATCTATATAAGCACATTTGGTATTCTGGGCTATGCAAAATGCAATGGGAATTCTGTGTTAGGAGAACACAAAACTTGAAAATGGCCTACTGAATCTCTGGAGTAGTTTAAAGGTACTTGATTGAACATAGGATAACTGGGAGGCCCAGGTAGTAGGGTAAAATGGTTCTATTAAAGCTACAAATGTGTGTGCATCTGTGGTGGTGGAGAAAAGAAGATGGATCTTGAGATGGGATTTGAAAATTGTCAGTATTCATTTAGGCAGAGCAAGACTTTAAGGTAGTACTGGTCCACTCGGGTGAGGAATGCGAGAGATGTTAGTGCCCACAGTGAAACAGTGGATGGAGAGAGAACAAAGATCAGTGGTATTACACCAACAGAACTTAAGCTCAGAAAATAAATGAGATAGGAGAAATGCAGATGGAATGGGATAGAACTCAGAGAAGGTTTTGAACAATAAGGATCTTTCTTCAATAGATTTTTGAGTGATGATTGCTTGTTTGCCAGTTGTCGTTCCCCCAACCACACTTTAACTATGGCTAAACGTTTGGGTCATAAAGTAGACAGGTAGAGTGTGTGTAAGTATTGCAGAAGGAAGGGTTGTCCCCTCGTTGCACTGCAGGTTGAAGAACTTTCTGCAGTTGCTTCTTCACACAGTCTGGTTATGCTGAAATTGAAAGCTAAGCCATGTTGAATTGTGTTTGTGGATGTCAGCAGCTATCTGAGGTGGTTCTGGCTATGGGGGAAACGAATTGTGGGTGTCAGACAAATATATGATTTGAAATGGAAGACTGAAGAGGGTTCACAAGGGATGGAGTCACACCACTGAATATGAGAAGGGATAAAAACATGAATTAGTTTATGAAGAGGTTAAGACCCACTCAGAAATATATTGCTTACATAAGGGTTTTTTCTTACAACTTCATGGATTTTTTTTTAAGTAAGAATTTGAAATAGTGTAGTGTAGCAACAAAGACTTTTAATCTGATTGCTATTGGTACATTCACAGTAGGTGTGCAATCAACTCACCTACTGTAAACCAGAAAGATTTGAGTGAAGAAAGGGGAGAAATACCAACCTGTATCCTCCAGGGTATTACTGTACCTGTACTGTACTTTTCATGGTCTCCTACATCAGTGGCTTTCAGTCTTTCCAGACTACTGTACCCCTTTCAGGAGTCTGATTTGTCTTGCATATCCCCAAGTTTTACCTCTCTTAAAAACTACTTGCTTACAGAATCAGAGGTAAAAATACAAAAGCATCACAGCACACTATTATTGAAAAATTGCTTACTTTCTCATTTTTACCATATAATTATAAAATGAATCAATTGGAATATAAATATTGTACTTACATTTCAGTACATAGTATTCAGAACAGAATAAAGAAGTACTGTCTGTATGAAATTTTAGTTTGTACTGACTTCAGTAGTGTTTTTTATGTAGCCTGTTGTACAACTAGGCAAATATCTAGATGAGCTGATGTACCCCCAGGGGTATGCGTACACCTGACTGAGGACCACTGTTGAACATAGTAATTGGCATGCTCAGTTCAGACATACAAGTCACAGATGACAATAACCTAAATATAGGAAAAACTAAATCTACAATAACTTACATGTAGGCAATATACACCTTTCATCTTAGTAAATTCTTCATCTGTTTCATAAAACAACGTAATGGTGTTGAAAAGATGTATTGAGGCGTACTGAGGTTTTTTTCTTTGTAGGACTCAGTACTGCCGTGGTAGCTGAACGGATAAATCATAGAACCATAGGGAATGTAGGTGTGGAAGGTACCTGCAGAGGTAATCTAGTCATTGTAGGGTAGTTTTTCTTTTTCTAAGTGTATTTAAGAAAAACAAAAGGAAGGAGTATGATAAAGGACAGTAATAAAACCATAAATACATTTCTTGTCAAATGCAAGCTGCAGTACATTTCAGAGTCGTTTCATTCCCTCTCGTTCATAGAAGAATCTGACAGCTTGAAATGCTGTCTGCTCTGCAAGCCTCTGCTCTGTAAATAGAGATTAAAACTTTTATCATACATTTAACATAGGAAAAACTGAACAAATACACACCTATAATTCACATTTTAAAAGGCTTTTCCAAGAACACACTGGATGCGTATTTCATAAAACCAGTCAAGTCTAGTACTGAAGGCTTAAAAGTATGTTACTCACCCCACCCCCACCCCCACCCCACACACACACCCACTTAATGAAGGAGGTGGCTGGGTGATCCTCTGTCTAAGATCCATTACTTTTGCTCCTGTCTCAGGAAGGCTTTAAGAGGTGCAGTTTGTGGTACCTGCAATACAAATCAAAAAAGTTTAGGAAACATGCTGTTATTCTAACCACCCCTGGAAGATGTTATGAGAGGCCACTGTTAATGGGGCAGGGGTATAATTCAGGAGATGGAAATATGCAAAGCTGCTTGTCAGCAGCTGAATTCAACACACTACTGTTATATAACTTCATGCTGTGCTATACAGTATCTTTTTCTGGCTCTTGGCATCCAAAGGAACTAATAGCATAAATCATTGCAAAAGCACAGCCAAATGTCTCTCACTGGCACACCATCTGTACAATGTTCTGATAGCATGGACTCTGTTCCAGTTAGCTAAGTAGATCTTACATGCTGTGTATAACAATTGACTCCAGTTACGTCAGTCTCAAGATGTCCATTTTTGTGTAGTGTCCAGTCTGAAATGTTGTAATACATTGAGATTTCCCCAGAAATCTGGGAAACGTTTCTCTAGGATGAGCGTTTGAGAGGTGGTGGTAGGCGGATAGACTGTCAAAGTAGATGGGAAAATGCGATCAAGGGAAACCTGTCAGAAAAGTGGAATGGGAGCTCAGTAGATGAGGGGAATGGAGGTACAATTATGGCTGGTACTGCCCTTCTTACCAAATTAGGAGATCATAATATTAATGGGCCGAGTTGCTGTCCTGTTGGCCATGTACTGTGCATTGACCCTGAGTTAGTATTAACATTCCCTGTAAGCTGTGCACAGCTATCCTGTATCTACCATGCAGGGAGCCCAGCCAATGTAGCAACACAGACTGCTTCCCAACACAATTTGCTGCTTTGCTGTTACTGAGCATGCTTAGTAACGTCTTGTGAAGCTTCTGCCCTTATTTTGCCCTCACATGGCATAACAATTTGCCCCTTGCTAGTAACAGAGGCTAAAAGGGTGGTGGTGGGGGAAATTGGAGGGAGTGATGGGCTGAATTTGTTCAGGGAGCAAACTGTGTGTGCATGGGGCTCAAACAGATGGAGGGAGGGGAAGCAGAGAGAGGGGGAGAGTCAGGGATGGGAGGTAGGAACCAGGTTTAAGAAAGGGAAATGGGCGCTGCCAGACAGTGGCGTGGGGGTGGGACAAGGATAGGGAAGAGCAGAGAGGATAAAAGTTACTGTAAACGGGGTGAGCTCTCTACAGGGTTTGCAGAAACAGGATGTACGTGGCAGAAGCTTCCCCCTGCCCCCAGCACGACAGCACATCTCAGCACCCGCTTCTCATGGCCAGCAGGGAAGGGGTGAGAGATGGGTTGGGGAGACAGGTTCAAAGAAGGGGATGGTAGGGGGGCTCCCTTCAGGGCTGAGGTTCCTGCCCATGACATAGAAGTTACCAAAATACCCAGAGTAACAATTATGGTAGCCAATTTTCAAATATCAGTAATAGGACATTTTTGTTTCTTTCTTTCTTTGAATTATCAGAATCCATGAGTCTAAAAGTAAAGCCATGCCCTTGCCATCTGTTTTTACAAATTTGAAGTTCCTTACATTGAGAAGCATCGAATGATGCTACAAGTAAAATTGGATGAACATGACAAAAGTCTGTTTGTGAGTACTCTTACGCAGAGTACCAAGAAATGCCAAATGTGCTCATTTTAATTTTATCCATGTTCCTGAATTTAATAACTAAATGTAAGGATCCTGAACAAAATTGTTCGCAACACCGCCTAACTTAATTATGGGTTTAATTGCTGCTAGAAGTGGAAGCAGGTCTCAAGCAGTCCAAGTAATTGTTCTTCTACTGGCAGGATACTGCACAATAATACCTGTCTTTAAAACTCCTTTGACACACGTGTACATGATACTCTAGTCTAGTACGGTCAATACTATGGATTTCTGAAGTCCTTCCTTGAACATTTATGTAATCCATACTTTAAACAATCCTGAAATATTCATGTACACAATAGACCATAATCTCTCTAAAAAGCAATTGCAATCCATTGTGTTTACCCTGAGTTCTGTGTGGGATTTCTGACCCTGCCTCATTTGTTGCAGAGGTTGAGTGGTATGTAGGAAGCGAAGGCATGGTCTCAGGGCTAAGGCCGTTGAATGCTGCCCTGAAGAATTGGATTCTATTCCTACCTCTGCCACAGACTTCATGTGTGGTGCTGGGCAAGTCACTTACGCCAAACTGTTCACAGGTGATCACTGTTTGGGCACCAGGAAAGTGAGGCACACACAATATGAGACACCTGGGTCTAGATCTGTGAAGTGCTGAGTGCTTGAAAATGAAGTCTATTGGAGCAGTGCTTTAAATACATAATATGCTATAAAAATAAGCACTGTGAAAACCGTGTGTGTCTCAAGTCGGGCATACAAAATGTTTATGCCAATTTTAGCTTTAATCTCTCTCATCCTCAGTTCCCTAGTTGTAAAATGGGAATAGTGCTACCTAATCTCATAGGATTCTTGTGAAGATACGTTGATGTTTGTGAAGCACTGTTATACTATTGTGAGAGCACTGCAAACATCCAGGACAAAATCAATAATTTTGTATTCTGTGTAGGGTTTAGATGGTGTGCATTACGTGAAGCCTGGGCGACACATTGAACCAGGAGGTTAAAAAAATATATTGAATAACTTCTAATCCACTGAATGAAGCAGTAGTCCCATAGAAAAAAATAGTATATGATTATGTTATGATGTCCTGTCCCTTTAAACATTTGAGCACTCCCCAACTCTGCAGTGCAGAACCTCACTTTCATGTTGTTTTCACTTTTGCTGCAAGAACAATAGAACAACCATCGCAACAGACAGCTGAGTTTCTATCAGCTCCCTCTGTGTCTGTGTCTTTTTCTGCTGGATCCAAATATAATACATGCATTTAAAGATAGTATTATAATGCATTCGCACAAGGGGATGCAAATTTAAATTGCATAAGCAATCTTAATTCCGGCATTTCCGAACTTTGTCTACTTGACTATTAAGGTTGCAGTGTTATTTTAATGTGCTTCTTTTTGGGGAGGGTGTTTAATGGCTTATATGGCTTTGAATCTATGATCTAGATCAGAGGTGGGCAAACTACAGCCTGTGGGCCACATCCAGCCCGCGGGACCATCCAGCCCAGCCTTTGAGCTCCTGGCCCGGGAGGTTCGCCTCCTGCCCCTCCCCCTCCCACACAGCCATGCCTCCATGCGGGCAGTGGGCTGTGATCTCCTGCCGCTCTGAGCGGCATGGTAAGGGGGCGGCGCGTGCAGCGGTGGGGGGGTTGGGTCGCAGGGGGCGGTTGGGTGGGTGGGGCGGAGGTTCTGGGGCAGTCGGGTCAGGGAACACGGGGGTTGGATAGGGCGTGGGAGTCCCGGGGTGGCCTGTCGGGGCAGGGGTGTGGATAGGTCGGGGCAGTCAGGGTACAGGGAGAAGTGTGTGTGTGTTGCGGGGGGGGTTGGATAGGGGGTGAGATCCCTGGGGGTGGGGGCGGGTTGGGGCAGAGGGGGTCCCCAGGAGGGGGCAGTCAGGGGACAGGAAGTGGATGGGGCTGAATAGGGTGTGGGGGCCAGGCTGTTCCGGGGGCACAGCCTTCCCTATCTGGCCCTCCATACAGTTTTGTTCCCCGATGTGGCCTTCAGGCCAAAAAGTTTGCCCATCCCTGATCTAGATATTTTCTGTATACTGTCATTTATTTTACATAATTCAAATTTAATCATATGTAAAATAGGTCTCCAATGTTCTGGCTCATCTGTGTAGTCCTCCCTCAGAGATTGCTTTGTGGGCTGGCATGAACAACTATGAAAATGAGCGTTTCTGCTTTGATTCCTCTGAATTTTGTTGCTTGCCTGTCACTGTCTGCTTTGCCGATTAAGCTGTATCGAGGGAAGCTGCTCAGTGTGCATGAGTTTAATTCCCACACTGTGTGCACCTCCACTACTGAACTTGGCCTACTCATTTGAAGTAACAGCAAAGTCAGTCATAGGGTTGATACAGGCAAGACACTAAGGGAAATGTTACCTTGATGAGGATGGATGACAAGTATGAGCATAATGTGAACAGAAGTGATACCCACTAAGAATTTGGAGTACAAATGGGCAAGAGGAGAAATAAAATAGAGGAAAGAAGGATTGCACAATGGGAGATAAAGTTGTGAGGCAGTCGAAAATGTTACTTTCTAGTCACAAAAACCGAGGAGTGGAATAGGTAACTGAAAAAATGGGATTATAAACTATTTATGGTTCAGGGACAAGCTATGCTTGTGAGCTCTCTCCCAGTCTCGTTGGGGATACTATTTCCAGGTGAGAGGCTTAGACTCATAGACTTTAAGGTCAGAAGGGACCATCATGGTCATCTAGTCTGACCTCTTGTACATTGCAGGCCACAGAACCTCATTCACCTGCTCCTGTAATAGACCAGTGACTCAGCCAGGGGTTAGGGAAGTCCTCAAATCATGGTTAAGAGACTCCAGGTGACAGAGAATCCACCATTTACACTAGTTTTAACCTGCAAGTGACCCATACCCCATGCTGCACAGGAAGGCATAAAACCCTCAGGGTCTCTGTCCATTTGACCTGGGGGAAAATTCCTTCCCTACCTCAAATATGCTGATCAGTTAGACCCTGCGCATCTGGGCAAGACCCATCAGCCAGACACCTGGGAAAGAATTTTCTGGAGTGACTCAGAACCCTCCCCATCTAGTGTCCCATCACCAGCCATTGGAAATTTTTGCTGCTGGCAGTCACAGATCAGCTACATGCCATTGTAGGCATTCTCGTCATACCATCTCCTCCATAAGCTTATCTAGCTGAGTCTTGAAGCCAGTTAGGCTTTTTGCTCCCCTTGAAGCCTGTTGCAGAACTTCACTCCTCTAATGGTTAGAAACCTAATTTCAAGCCTAAACTTGCTGATGGCCAATTTCTATCCATTCGTTCTTGTGTCAACATTGGCGCTTAACTCACATAATTACTCCCCTTCCTGGTATTTATCCCTCTGGTGTATTTATACAGAGCAATCATATCTCCCCTCAGCCTTCTTTTGGTTAGGCTAAACAAACCAAGCTCTTTGAGTCTCCTCTCATAAGGCTTCTATGTGCACTTCTCCAAGAGTGGAAGTATGCAGTTCATCCCACTTTAGACTGGGTCATTAGGTTACAAACTCCTGTTTCACAAGCCACATTCGTTTGAGCCAGCCTAAATGGGTTTGGGTCTGGCTGTGCAGTCCTTTCTGGAAGTTTGTGACCAGAATGAACTGCAGTGACTCAGGACAGCTTAATCAAAAATTATGATTTATTTGTTTATGGAAACTAACAGTAGAATTAAAATAGCGTTAAAACAAATGTCTATATGCATCTCCTCTGCCTTAAACCTCAGTCTTCACTTGCATCTTTAAGTAGGCACTAGCTCATCCCTGATCTCTCTCCTTCCCCTCCCCCTGCCCCCACCCAAGTTGGAGGACCAGTTTGCATCTCATCAGACTCCCTCTCTCTCTCCACCAGCGTCTCGCCCCCTCTATCCTGTGGCTTTTATCAGAACCAACCTCTGTTTTAGTGTCCATCCAGAATTTCCCCCTTTCTCGGCCACAGTTGAGTGACAGTAAAGTGCATCCAGTCCTTGTCATTGACATAAAAGGGAAAATGGTGGTTAATCAAACTGAGGGGATGAAAGATCAAATTAACAGTGGCAGGTGGGTGGGGATTCCTGAGGGCCTGCTGTTTGCGGGATTCTCTGATGTGTGAAAGGAGAGAGATGGCATAATAAACAGCAGAACTGCTTTTACATGTGTCTTCATTTCCAAGTAATAAATTCATTTGCTTGAAACCAAATGGACTAGGGACTATTTGAATCGGTGCATGATTTGTTTGACTGACAGTATTCTTGTTGACTTTTGAAGGGATGTTAATTATAGTAATTTTATTTCTGAGTTTTGTAGTGGATTTCTCTGCATGCATGGGGTTTCAGGTGAGTTAGGATATCACAAGAATAAATCTGTTTACGTATTTATTCCTGGGCTGTATGTTCACCCATGTTTATTTCATGACACCAGATACCTTATAGAACTCTAGAAATTTCAGTTGGGAAATGATTATTGATTATGTTCAGCCTGAATGCTTAAATACATCTTGTCTACTTGTCCCCATTCTCTTTTTCCTCACCAGCCTGGTGCAGAACTGTCCCCTACATTATATCAAGTGCTCTCTCTAGTCTCAAAAGCCTATTGTTTCAGTACCACTTTTTGATGAAACCACCAGTCTTTATTTTAACTAAATCAGTGTCCCTGTTTATAAAACAATTTTTTTTTTAAATTTGTAAAGGAAACTTTGTGTACTTCTTAATACAACACAATATTTATTTGCAGAGCTTTTAGCCTCACAGCTTCCCTTCATTACAAAATAAAGGACCATAACCTTCAGTTAATTTGTCTGTCCCTGCAGATATCTTAAATGAACTCTTCCAGAGGGAGAACCGCGTGCTGCATTACTGGACAATGAGAAAAAGGCGCCTTGACCAGTGTCAGCAGTATGTGGTCTTTGAAAGAAGTGCCAAACAGGTCAGGATTTTATCTAAGAACATTTTCCATTCCATGCAACTCAAATCCCATGCAGATCAAGGTGTGGCTTATCGCCTGACTTTGAGGGAGTAGGTTGCTCCCATTGACTATGCTACTCGGAACTTCTGAAAGGCAGACTATTAAGAATCAAGGTTTAAAAACCTTACTCCACTCCTCCCTCTAATTAGAACACTAGAAATAATTTAAAAAAAAAAATGTAGGCAGCCACCAATAACCAATCTATCACTGTCATATTGTACTACAAACAGGTGGTTGTTTTACCCCACTGTTGAGTTGTTTTTTTGCCAGGCTGTGTTGAATAAATTGTTAAATATTTTAGTAAATTCTACCAATGCAAAATAATATGAATAAGGAAATACCTGAAAGGCTGAGTCATAACAATATTACCTTTAAAAACTGCATTACTTTTGAGTATCTTCAGAACTGTTAAATAACATCATTGTAAGTGAAAGATCAGGGAAGAAAAATCTTCACTATTGTGTGCATTTAATAACACTTTGTATACACTCGGTTTTACTGTTTGTCCTGCTTACTGGGTTAACGTCATACATTTGTGTGGGTCTATTACACAATGGTGGAGAGAATATTTAAAAAGAGAAGTGATTTTTAAACCATAAAAATATCAGGGGAACTCCAAGGCAGAAGTAGTAATTGAAATGGCTTTTAACTTCTTGGAATTGACTAGATGACACACAAAGTTCTGTCAAATACTCTGTTTTTTGGTCCACTTGGCCCAGTCAGTACAGGCAGCATCATGCTGGCTGTCTCTTGTGTAGGTGGCTTTAGCAGATGTCTGGCCTCCTTGTGTCATTTGGCTCCTGGTGTACTTGCCCAGGAATATTCGAAATTCAGTTCAGGAGGTATTCTACCTCTGGCAGCTACCCCTTAGGTACTATATATCCGCATCCTAGCTACCCACTGTTTGGAATGACTATGTAGGAGTCACTGTCATTGAGGCCAGAGAGGTAGAAATTAGAATAATTGCGTCTCGAGAAAATGACTTCCCAGTCTGGAGAGACAGAAAAGGCTGAATTTCAGAAATATGGTATGGGCAGAAGCACCCAAGCTTGGATACAGCCTGGCTGTATGGCTCTTCTTTGAGTGCTTGCTCATGTCCATTCCAGATTTGGGGTGTGTGCTCGCCACATGCACTGGTGTCGGAAGTTTTTCCCTCAGTAGGGGACTGGTTCTGGTGCCCTCTGGAGTGGCGCCCGCATGGTGCGGTATAAGTGTCATCACCAGCTCCCCACATCCTCAATTCCTTCTTGCCACCAGCGATGGTGCTGAAACATCGACCGCCTCAGCTAGCGTTGTTTCGTTCTCTGTTCTTGCAAACCTTTGAAAACCTGTAATATAGTTGTATATAGTTAGTAGTTTCTTAGTTACCCTTAGTAGTAGTTCTCAATTCTTTGTTAGTCCCGAACCGGACTCAGCTGGGGGACGGGGCATGCCCTGCGATTGCTGCAAACGGTCTATGCTCATCAGCTATCCACACACCAGGTACCTAAGGTGCTTAGGCGAGGGACCCATAAGTGACAAGTGCTGTATCTGCAAGTTCTTTAAAGCTGGGACGAAGAAGGAGCAGGATATCTGTCTGAAAGCGTTCCTAATGGAGTCGGCCCTCCCTCCGGCAGCGGTCCGACTCTGCCCCGAGCCCCGCAGCCTCCGTGCACAGTGTTTCGCTGGCGCCGCCTACAAACTGGCAATGATCCCCCTCCACGACTCTGGTCAAGAAGCTAAAAAAGATTGTGAAGGGAAGCTCTCCTACCTCCCATAAGGGAAAGGAGAGGGCTGGGGGCGAGCCACGACCCGTGCTGGGCAGCTCAACGCCTCCTTTGGGAAGTCAGGCCCCAGCTCAAGTTGAGCAGTGCAGCCCATCCCATACTTCTCCTGCAACTCCAGATAGCGGCGCAGGCTCTGGCCAACTTCAGGTGCCTTTGACGCCCAAAGCCCTTCAAGCAGCTCAGGAGATCCTGGTGCTCCTAGTGCCGTCCACATCGGCTCCAGCGGTACCCCGGTCTCGGGGGAAACCCACGCTGGGACCTATGCAGGAGTCCCTGCTTCAGCAGCACTGTTCCCCATCGAGAGGGACGTTCCGCCACTCAAAGCCATCACACCTCAGGACTAGAGAGGCAGACTCAGCGGAGTTTTCTTTGGTCTCCTCACAGGGGGCACCGATCGAGGGACTTGAGATGTACCTCGCCGGTAGATTGGCGCAGACCTTCTGAGGCATACGCCATCCGGCAAAAACTCCTGGAGCGGCCCCATCCGTCTCCAAGGGCCTGGTACTGATCACGGAACCGAGGATCAGAGATCACTGGACCGTCATCGTCTGTCTCCTAGCAGTTGGTCACCCTACCTGGGAAGATCCTCTTGGCAAGCGGCCTGTATTAGCTCCCGGTTTTGGTACTGGTGGAGTAGCATGAGGCGTGTATCGCTGGGTCTCCGATGCAGATCCACTGAACACCGTCGGTCCCTGAGATCCCAGCCAAGACGCCCGTCTCACTCGGACAGGTCAGCTTTGGGACACAGTGACCGGCACCAGTTGGACAAGAGCCAGCGCTCCACCCAATCCTGGTCACCTGGTACCGACCGCTCCATTTATACCTCTGACATGGAGCTAGGTTCCCTGACTGCGGGACAATCCCTGGTGCCTGCAGTTCTGCCTACATCATCAGCACCGAAACCTGTCCCGCTGGCCCAGGTGCAGTAGCTGGCGCCATGGTACCTGTAGAACCCTTGGGGGTTCACCCAAACTTCCCAGGCTGTCTGGTCAGCATCGAGAGCCTCGGAGAAGCCAGTGGCCTCAGCATCCCATCCCGCTCCAGTGCTCGAGGCTTCAGGGGGTAGGACCCACAGGTCCAGGAGGATCCAGGGGAGCAAGCTGCTGGACCACCAATGGAAGTAGAGGACACTGCGGCACCAGCATCATCCTCATCGTTGCCAGAGGAGGCTATCACAGGGCCCCCTCACCCACTTCCTCAAGATGACGCCAAAGCTCACCAGGAACTTTTGAAAAGGGTTGCATCCAACCTGGGGCTTCAGGCAGAGGAACTGAAAGAGCCCTCGGACTCCCTGTTTGATGTCCTCTCCTCCTCGGCTCCTGTCAGGGTGGTCCTACCCCTTCATGAAGGGGTTTCCAAAATCACTAATGCCCTGTGGCAGACCCCCTCTTCCCTGGCCCCTATCTCCCAGAGGGCTGAAAGCAAGTACTTCGTGCCAACCAAGGGGCATGAGTACTTATACTCCCACCCAGCCCCAAGTCCCTTGTGGTGGAGGTGGTTAACCACAAAGAGAGGCAAGGACAATCCAGGGCCACACACCAAAATAAAGACTCGGAGAGGTAGGATCGCTTTGGGTTTAAGATTTATTAGTCTTCCAGCCTTCAACTGAGAGTGGCCAACCACCAAGCCCACCTTGGCCGATGTGACTTTAATATGTGGCAAGCCATGGCCAAGTTCGAAGGGTGGCTCCCTGAGGCTTCCAAGAGGGAGTTCTGAGTGATCCTCGATGAGGCATGACCACGGCCAAGGCGGCCCTCCAGGCAGCGTCAGATGCCAATGCTGTTGCTGCCGGAACCATGGCTTCTGCTATCTCCATGCTGCGAGCCTCTTGGTTGTTCCTCTCTGGGTTGTCCACCGAGGCCCAGCAGTCAGTGCAGGACTTGCCCTTTGACGGCCGAGCCCTTTTTGCGGAGCAAACAGACAACAAGTTGCGTGGCCTCAAGGACTCCCACACCACTCTGAAAACCCTGGGTCTTTACGTCCCAGCACCGGCACATAAGCCGTTCAAACCGCAGCACCCTCAGGGCCAGGGCAACTAGCCATGGCAGGACCAGCCCTACAAACGAGCCAAGGGCTACAAGTGCCATCTGAGCCACCCGCCTCCACCCTACGCTCAGTCGGGCTCGACCCGTACCAAGCAAGGGGCCAAACGGTCATTTTCAGGGTGCGCCTGAGTGTGACCTACAAGACTGTTCCCCAGATCCATCTGTCCCAGTGTTCTCCAACCGCCTTCCCCTTTTTCTCTCTGCTTGAACCACTATAACCTCGGACCGATGGGTCCTCAGCACAGTGGAGCAAGGTTATACCCTCCTGTTCCTTTCTAACCCCCCTTCCCACCTGCCTTCCCATCCCTCTTCAGGGACCCCTCTCACAAGAGTCTCCTAGTGCAGGAGATAAAAGGGTTACTGCAGCTGGGTGCAGTGGAAGAAGTTCCTCTTGAGTACAGGAACAAGGGGTTCTATTTGTGGTACTTTTTAATCCCAAAGGCCCAGGGCCGTCTATGGCCCATCCTGGAGCTACGAGACCTCAACAAATACTTAAAGAAGCTAAAGTTCCGCATAATTTCCCTGGCCTGTATCATCCCATCCCTGGATCCGGGAGACTGGTATGTCACCCTTGACTGAAGGACGCATACTTCCACACACTGATCTTTCAAGGACACAGACACTTCCACCCTTGGCTCCATGTCCAACCTGTTCATAAAACTTTCATTTTTAGTTGCTAATACTTCGGCCAGGAGGGTGAGTTGGGAGCTCTCATGGCAGACCCTCCTCATACAGTTTTTCACAGGAAAAAGATACCCGTTCATTTCCATTCTAAGTTCCTCCCCAAAGTTATTTCTGAATTCCATGTCAACTGAAGTATCTACTTACCTTTCCTTTTTCCACAACCCCACTTTTCTACCTAAGAGAAAAGACTTAATTCCCTTGATGTCGGACATGCTCTGGTGTTCTACCTTCAAAGGATCAAACCCATCAGAAAATTACCAAGACTACTTCTTGCCATCGTAGAAAGATTGCAAGATCAAGCAATATCCTCTCAGAGAAATTCAGTTTGGGTTTTCAGGTGTATCATCGAGTGTTACCAGTTAGCTTGCATGCCTCCTTCTGACACCAGCAGGACACGCTCCACAAGGGCACAAGCTGCCTCTACAGTATCCCTGTAGGACATTGCAGTACTAGATACGTGCAGACATTACGTGCTCGTTCAGGCCTCTGCTGCAGACGCAACAGTAGGAACTGCAGTACTTCAAGCATCTTTTCTGAGGGTTTCCTCTCACCCTTCCAATCTGAGCACTGCTTATCGGTCACCCAGATGTAGACTACACATAGGGACCAGCACTTCAAAAAGAAATGGAGATTATTTACCGGTAGCTGCAAATTCTTCAAAATGTGTGGTCCCTATCTGTATTCCACTACCCACCCTACATCCCCTCTGCTTTAGATCCTGTTCAATTTGTGGCAAAAAGAGGAATTGGAGAGGTGTGAACCCGCACTGCCTCTTATACCCCTGATTGGGAGTACAAGGAGATCTACCACATGTGTGCAGGTCAACTGATGCTGTCTGTTAGAATTTCCAGACTCAGGTGCATGGCGTGCATATATGCCCATGTGTGGACTACAGATAAGGATCACACATCTTGAAGGACTTCCAATTACAGGTAGATAAACTCCATTTCATAGTTGTTTCAGGTGAAATGTAGAAGGGATAAAAATGAAATATAGGTCTGTCTAGTAATTTTATTATGCAAGTATTTTTATGTATCTTGAGTACTTAAATTGGTGTCTATTGAAAAAGTATGCTACTTTCTTTTCTACTCTTCATTGTTTCTTGTTTTATTCAGGCTTTGGAATGGATCCATGACAATGGAGAGTTTTATTTATCCACGCATACTTCCACTGGTTCCAGTATCCATCACACTCAAGAGCTTTTAAAAGAACATGAAGAATTTCAGATCACTGCAAAGGTAAATAAAGAGCAACAGCAGGTGTATGGCCAGCTTCACCTTGCTGTATTGGCTCTCTTAACTGTTTCCACTTGACATGAAATGAAACACAAAATTGCTGGTGTTACCCTACGTTGACAAGACTGTGGTGACCTCGCTTAAAAATGGAGAAAGATAACTTCCTTTCGAGTCCTCAGCTTGGTTGGTTTTCAGATCAATCTGGAACTTAACTGGAACACAACTCTTAAATCTTATTTTATGTTAGCAAAAAGCAGTAAGGCTTATTATGTTCCAGTTTGTGTGCTTCAAAATACTGAACACTTTACTAATGAGAAGATAGCACAAGATGAAAGATTCAATCATTCAGGTATGGCTCTTACCTAGAACAACATATTGTACTGCAATGTTTCTAGGCAGTGGCAGGCTTACTTCTCTGTACACTGTGGCCACATGGGACCCAGCATTACAGGTGCAAACCTAACATTCCAGGCACAGGACATTTTGTTCATTATTAATTGTTGAACTCTGGCACAAGTAACTGCAGCAGGGATTAGTTTCCCTAATTTCCCTCTCCTGCTCCCCATTTAAAAAGCTGTACTTTGTCTACACCTCTTGGCTCTCTGTCCTGTGTGGAAAAATCATGGAGCCTCAAGCTGGTAAAGAGTGGTGATCAAAGAAAGATAGCTGGAAATGCAGGATGTCATGGAGGAAGGAAGGAGAGACTGGTCACATTATATGGGGGGGAGGGATAGCTCAGTGGTTTGAGCACTGGCCTGCTAAACCCAGGGTTGTGAGTTCAATCCTTGAGGGGGCCATTTAGGGATTTGGGGCAAAAATTGGGAATTGGTCCTGCTTTGAGCAGGGGGTTGGACTAGATGACCTCCTGAGGTCCCTTCCAACCCTGATATTCTATGATTCTATATATGGAAGGACTAAGCATGCCTCTGCACACCAAACCCACTGTCCCCCCCAAAGACTTGGTCCAGCCCTCTTAATGTTAAACTTCTGCCATGCAATGCTGCCTCTGTTATTTTCAGTGGCAGACAGCGGGTAGTGTGCGCATTTTAAAGTACCATTTTAGTGCAACTTCCCTACACATTTGCAGCCATTTGCCAGGAGGATGCGTTGTCCTTAAGTATGAGCATAAGTCTTTGCAGGCTTAGGGCCAGTGTTTGTATTGTGGTAGTACCTAAAGACCTTAATAGGGATCAGAGACCCTTGGTGCCAGGAGCTATAGAAACACCTGAGAAGACATGGTCCTTGCCCTAAAAGCTTACCTTGCAGAACTGATATTCTCTATTTCCAGTCAAGAGAATTTCCAAAGGTTTAAAGCATGAGGTTTTTTGCTGCTGTTGAAATAATAAAGAAGCAGGCAGCACTTGCTGATCTTCTTTTCCTTGGGAAAAATTATGGTATTTAAAAACACTTGGGTGGGTTAGAAGGGAGATGATGGAAGGTAACACTTATTCAGTTACCTTCTATCAGCCCTCCACTTGTTTTTAATAATTAATTATACAAAACGAGCCCTCACATTATAGGTACTTGGCAGTAACTTTACTTGGCAGTATTTTCCTGTTGTTTTTCACAGCAAACCAAAGAGAGGGTGAAGCTGTTGATACAGCTGGCTGATGGCTTTTGTGAAAAAGGGCATGCCCATGCAGCAGAGATTAAAAAATGTGTCACAGCCGTGGACAAGAGGTACAGAGACTTCTCTCTGCGCATGGAGAAATATAGGACCTCTTTAGAAAAAGCCCTGGGGATTTCTTCTGATTCAAATAAATCGGTGAGTGAAATTTCTGCATGTTTTAATAGGCGAATAAGCAAATGCTTTAACATAGCTCCTTGTAGCTGATTGGCCATTGTTTTTCCCTGTCTCCTCCCTTAACCATTTTCCCTTTTCTCCTTAATACAGAGCAAAAGCCTGCAGCTGGATATAATCCCAGCTAGTGTTCCTGGATCAGAGGTGAAACTGCGAGATGCTGCTCATGAGCTTAATGAAGAAAAGCGAAAATCTGCCCGCAGGAAAGAGTAATGCAGTCTTTACAGATATAAATATATAAATTACTGTTAGCGAAGCAACTGTCATTTTTTTACTTCAAGATTTAGCAAAACATTTTAAATAGGAATGTAGCAAAGGAGAGCTCTGTACTACCCAGAGTGTACCTTCCATAGCCTTGCACAGACTTATTCATTGCCTTATTCCAATTTTGGTTCTTCACTATCTGGGTTTAGGAAGTGTTCAAAACCAAGCTTAAAATGAGGATCATTTTAAAAAAAGAAGAAGAAGAAGAATTGGTAGAAATCCAGAAAAATTCACGAAAAATAAGTGGGCAAGGAGGGAAATAGTAGCAGTGAGGATAAAGTATTTGCAAAATACGACTGTTAAAATAATATTAAATAAGTAACACAACTCCATAAAAGGTCGAGATTTTTCCTGCTCATGAATAGTAGCAGCTATTGCTCTTCTTTTTTTAATCAGTTGAATAGTAGCCCCATGCTTCTAACGGATCCTCTTCTCTCTCTCTGTGTTAATGGTCTTAAAATCCTTGCTGCATCATCCCTCCATTTTTTTTTTCCAGTGTAAACTTTGCTAGTGTTGGAAGCCCCTCCCCCAACAAAAAGTCCTTCTGATGCTAATTAATCTCTTATATGCTTTTCTTGTAATATTGGAAATAGAGTAAGTTCATTGCAATGGAGAGAGCATATTCTGGTTAGTGGAAAAGCATTATCCTGTGCTCTAGCAGGCTGCGATTTGATCTTTCATTCTTTTGTCATTTTTAAGGTTCATTATGGCTGAGCTAATTCAGACAGAAAAGGCTTATGTAAGAGACCTCCGGGAATGTATGGATGTAAGTGTATATTTTATGGGACAAGGTTTCATTATGTATATCATTTTGCTTCTGCATTTCTTTAGCAACCAAGTGTTGTTAGTTTATCATCACAGGGCCAAATTCTGTGCTAATTTTTGCCTCCTGCTAACTTGCTGGTGTCAACATAATTGCACCAGGTGTCAGCCAATGGAGAATTTATCCCATGTGCTTTATTTTTGCTCATTTTTATTTACAATACTTTATTGCTCTTTGCTCAATAGAAAACATTTTAATGGTCTCAGAACTGACTATCCACTTCTGTTGGGTTTTTGGTCAGTTTGTTTTGTTAGTAGCAGAGATGAGCCTTTGTTAATTCTTTCATTGTGTTTATCACTTGTTTCAGGACTGGCTGACTCTCTTTGAATAGAAATTCAGAGAGGTTCCATGGAAAAGTGCCCAGTAATTGTTAAACTCGAGCAAGTAATGCTCAGCAGTAGCTATTACACAAAATGAAAACTTCTGGAATCCAAACATGACCTTGGTATAATACCCTGAAGCACTGTTTGTTGTCAGGAATATTGCATATTTGAAAAGATTAAGTCTCAAGGAGCACATTTGATTGTCACTTTCAGGCCTTGACTTTCTTGAAGCTGCACAGTGTGTAAAGCTCCATACCCCAAAATCAATTATAAGTTGTACTTTCCTGCACTTCTCCCTTTGAAAATGTTTACTTACAAATGTCAGAAACTGCAACTGTTTGGAAACTTGATTGCTTTTCATGTGCCTTTTTCCTTCTGGTCAGACGTATCTGTGGGAAATGACCAGTGGCGTTGAGGAGATCCCACCTGGTATTGTAAACAAAGAACACATTATCTTTGGAAACATGCAGGAAATCTATGAGTTCCATAATAAGTGAGTAACTTAGCTTCCATGCCTATGTTTACTAGTAAAGATTAAGTGATCACTTCAGGTATTTCCCAGTCAGAATATTGTGTATATTGTGGCAAGATGGCCGATGTTTATATGGTGGGTCCTGAGCTTTTCTTGGAGAGAGGCTAAGATGTCACCCCTTGCCCCTGCTCTTGGGTGCCAAGGGCCCTGCAACTAGCCCGGGAAGGTGGTAGAGGAGGGAAGCAGGGGAGGGGTCTGGGTTTGCTCTTCACTCTGAGTCCCAGCCCCTCTCAATCTCTGCGGGTTTCTTACCCTCGTCCCCCTTAGATGGGGTTACCCTCGGTCCTGAGATGCTGCGGGGAAGGGAGTCTCCCTGTACTGCTGGGGCAGGGTCTCCCTTACTTCAGTGTTCAGGTCTTCCAAAACTCTCAACACATCTCCAAGCTCCAGTCCTCTCTCCTTCCTCCTCCTCCTCTGACTGCCTGAAGCAGTGAGTTTTATTTGGTTCCTGACAGGGTTTAATTGACCACAGGTGCTCCAATTAACCTGTAGCAACCCTCCCTAGTCTACAGGGAACTACGCCTTAATTAGCCTAGGGCTTATATATTTCCCCTCAACCATTCTACCATTGCTCCCTGGCCCTCCTGTATCACAATATAAATGAATAAAGGACGTTTTGCCACAGCAGTAGCTAAAGTGTCTCCCCCATTGTTGAATTACTTGCTTCCATTGTAGCATTTTTCAGTAAATAGCTATATAATTCCATTTAAAATGACCTTCTCTGTCCCAGATATGTCTACTAATCTTGAATTTTTTAAGAAGCAATTTGAACGCTTAAGTAAAGTTCTAGACTGGTTGATTGCCTTGAAGAGATGGGCACCACTGATTTTACTTAGCACTGGCAGTGGTTGTGTCAGGTTCATCATGTTCACCTGCCAGTGGGCTCATTTCTGACTTTTAGAAACCACTGCTAGTGGGAGGGGGTAGTTCAGTCTCTTTTTCTGTTGTTCCTTGGCCCTACTGTGAAAATTGCCAAAAAGGATTGCATTAGCACTGGTTACAAGGAGTTTGATATGGACACTTGTTCAGTATACCTTTTTTTTAACTCTTAATGATTCAGAAGCATTATGTTTAGCTAGCCTTAGTCACGTTTTCCTGTTGTTTGTTACATGCACTTACTGCATCTCATATTAAGTTCGATTGAAATCTTTTTGAGTGACAGACCATGTAAGCCTGTGTGTTTGTCTGTTGCCTGGCTTATCACCATCCAGACCCTGATGGGTGCTTTTACATGCTGTTGTAATAGAAATAATAATAATAATGTCTAGCAGAGCTACCATTTTGTATATTATCTGAGGGATTCACAACAGCTATATTCTCTAATGATCCACGAGGTACAATAGCAGTATGCAGTATGCCGCATCAGTAGTGAAAAATCTCAGACTTAATAAAATTCATACCAGGAGCTTAGATCAATAACAAATTACTTTAGCTGTGAAAGGAATAGGCTTGCAAAGAAAGCCACTTGTTGATTACTTTGTATGCACCTGTTGCTGCCCTTAAATAACTTCATAAATAATTTATTATGGGTATAGATAATGGAGGTTTTTTTCCCTTCATTGATTGGCTTTTTTAGGGGTGGGGGGGGAAGGCTTTTATTGCTGGGGCTGGCCTCCATCTCTTTTTCTATTTTTTACTGACATTTTAAAAATTAAACCATTCGTGGGGCTTAGGTGAGAGGACACCAATTAGCCCCTTTCTGAAGGGAACAGCAACAGTTACTACAGTGAGTAGGTAATAGTAGCAGTAAAAGAAAAGTCAATACAACAGTATTTATCACCAACTATTTAAAATCTGTGTTGTTTGAGATGTGGTATTTATAGGGTCCTGGCACCCCAGATTCTCATCCATTCATAGTATCTTGATCCAGTTGTCAGACCATGCTGTTGGTATGAAGATCCTCTAACAATATATCTGCTTAAACTCTAAATAAATGTTAGCTGCCCTAATGAAAACATGCCATGTTCCTTTTAATGGTGTTCTGTTTTTCTCTACCCGTAGCATATTCCTAAAGGAGCTGGAGAAATACGAACAATTACCAGAAGATGTTGGGCACTGCTTCGTAACTTGGGTAATGAAATCCTGGTTGGTGTTAGAAGTAACAAAGGAAATCGAGAGCAGAAGGAGATGGAGACTTTCGTTTTGTGTAGTCTTTTTCTTAATTAGTGGATTTGTAGAAGTACTTTTTTTCCTCTTGGAGTAAACAAACTATTGACTTGAATTAAAAAGCCAATGTCTGCCAACAAATGCAAGAATATGGCTCCCACTGAAATCAGTTTGAGTTGCGTGCATACACTTGAGGCAGAATATAGCTCACTTAACTATAAATCAACTTTCTCATTCCTTTTTATTATTTTGATTGTAATATGTTTAGAGCCCTGCAAATCTGTGGATATCCACTGACCATGTTTGCGGATCCTGGATTGGATGTGGATACAAATTTTGTATCTGCCCAGGGCTCTAATTAGGTTGTGTATTTTCTCACAATGTTGGGTTGAATTGGAAAAGACTCCCCTGTAGTTTGTCTGGTTTCAGGCAGTGGAAATGCTGTTTCGTAAGCTGTTTAAATTTGCATTTTGTTCTGCAGGCAGACAAGTTTCAAATGTATGTTACATATTGTAAAAATAAGCCAGATTCTACTCAGCTGATATTGGAGCATGCAGGAGCATATTTTGATGTAAGTACCAGACTCTTTGTATATATATTAAAAATATGGATGGGTTGTTATTAATCATGCAGTTCTAATTACATTGGAATGCCTAAGAAATTGGACATCGACTAGTAACACCAGATAAACTCTCCATAATTAATAATCCTACAACACAATGTCAGTTAAATCGAAGAACTTTTATGTCTCTGGTGTCTAATATATAGTGTTTTATTGCTATTTTAGTCCCCTAAAAATCAATTAAAATATAATTTTAAACAGTCGCTATTACCTATCAAAGGAATTGGAAACATAGCAATGGTTGAATATCTGTTTTGAAATGCAAACAGATTTTAGCAACTAAAACTCACATATAAAACTACAGTTTTAGAGACAGATGCTGCATATTCTAACAACGATGAATTTGGTTCAGTTTGATTGCACTGAATCAAGACTAAAATCTTGGACTAGCAGCATAAAAATGTATATTAACAGTAACCTGCTTATATTTCTTTTCAATGTACTGTTCAAAGCTACTGTAATCAGGGGGAAAGGGTCTCCTGCCTATTGGTTAGCATCTACGGTAGCCGTTGCACCTAGTGGGTGTGGTTCACGCATCTCCATTGAATGCATACAGTTCTCAGGGCAGCAGCTCCTCTTAGTGGATACAGGGTAGAGTGGGGTAGGGAAACCAGGTCCTTCCCCCTACACCAGGTTCCAACCCAGGGCCCTTTGAGGCTGGTTTGGCTGCACACCTGTCGGCATCTGATGTCTGCCCCAAGTTGACTTCCCTGGGTCACTTTCTACCTTGGCATGCACCCCATCCAGCCACCGCCCATCCCTGGGAAACATCACCTTCTGAGTTTCCAGCCCTGCTTCAGTTGCTGGGTGCTGTGGCTCCTCCACTTCCTGGTTCGGTGTGGACTCAGCTCAGGTCCTCCTGCCTTCTTAGAATCATAGAAGATTAGGGTTGGAAGAGACCTCAGGAAGTCATCTAGTCCAACCCCCTGCTCAAAGCAGGATCAACCACAACTAAATCATCCGAGCCAGGACTTTGTCAAGACGGGACTTAAAAACCTCTAAGGATGGAGATTCCACCACCTCCCTAGGTAACCCACTTCAGTGCTTCACCACCTTCCTAGTGAAATAGGTTTTCCTAATATCCAACCTAGACCTCCCCCACTGCAACTTGAGACCATTGCTTCTTTTTCTGTCATCTGCCACCGCTGAGAGCAGCTGAGCTTCATCCTCGTTGGAACCCCCCTTCAGGTAGTTGAAGGCTGCTATCAAATGCCCCCTCACTCTTCTTCAGACTAAACAATCCCAGTTCCCTCAGCCTTTCCTCATAAGTCATGCGCCCCAGCCCCTAATCATTTCCATTGCCCTCCACTGGACTCTCTCCAATTTTTCCACATCCTTCTTTTAGTATGGGGCCCAAAACTAGACACAGTACTCCAGATGAGGCCTCAGCAATGCTGAACAGAGGGGAATGATCACATCCCTCGATCTTCTGGCAATGCTCCTATTCATACAGCCCAAAATGCCATTAGCCTTCTTGGCAACAAGGGCACACTGATGACTCATAACCAGCTTCTTGTCCACTGTAATCCCCAGGTCCTTTTCTGCAGAACTGCCTCATAGCCAGTCGATCCTCAGCCTGTAAGCAGTGCATGGGATTCTTCCATCCTAAGTGCAGGACTCTGCACTTGTTCTTGTTGAATCTCATCAAATTTCTTTTGGCCCAATCCTCCAATTTGTCTAAGTCATTCTGGACCCTATCCCTACCCTCCAGCATATCGATCTCCCAGTTTAGTGTCATCTGTGAACTTGCTGATTGTGAAATCCATCCCGTCATCAAGATGTTGAACAAAACTGGTCCCAGGACCGACCCCCTAGGGCACTCTGCTTGATACTGGCTGCCAACTAGACATTGAGCTGTTGATCACTGCTCATTGAGCCCGACGATCTAGTCGGCTTTCTATCCACTTTATAATCCATTCATCCAATCCATACTTTTTTAACTTGCTGGCAAGAATACTGTGGGAGACCATATCAAAAGCTTTGCTAAAGTCAAGCTATATCGCGTCCACTGCTTTCCCCATATCTACAGAGGCAGTTATCTCATCCTAGAAGGCAATCAGGTTGGTCAAGTATGACGTGCCCTTGGGGAATCCATGTTGACTGTTCCTGATCACCTTCCTCTCCTCTTCAAAATGGATTTCTTGAGAACCTGCTCCATGACTTTTCCAGGGACTGAGGTGAGGCTGTGACCAGTCTGTAGTTCTCCTTCTTCCCTTTTTTAAAGATGGGCACTATATTTGTCTTTTTCCAGTAGTCCAGGGGAATTTTCAAAGATAATGGCCAATGGCTCTGCAATTACATCAACCAACTCCCTCAGCACCCTCGGATGCATTAGAACCAGGCCCATGGACTTGTGCATGTCCAGCTTTTTTAAATAGTCCTTAACCTGTTCTTTCACCATTGAGGGCTGCTCACCTCCTCTCCATACTGGGCTGCCCAGTGCAGCAGTCTGGGAGCTGACCTTGTCTGTGAAGACCGAGGCAAAAAAAGCATTGAGTACTTCAGCTTTTTCCACATCATCTGTCACTAGGTTGCCTCCCCCATTCAGTAGGGGTCCCTCACTTTCCCTGACCACCTTCTTGTTGCTAACATAAGCAACCAACTCTTAGCCCAGAGCTGCACCTTAACTTCCCTCCCGTCCAATGAGGGGTTTATCACCCCGTCACAGCTGCTAATCTAATTATGGCACAACTTGCTTTTATATGGAAGTTCCTTACAAGGTATATGTGATGTCCACTTGAGACAAGGGCATAAAGGCAGCAACTGCTTCTGGACTTTGAGCACCGAACTTCATTGAGGACTCATAGTTGCCACAATAGAGGACTAAGATTCCCTTTCCAAATGTGCCCTTGGTTAAAGAGTGCATTTGTATTTAAATGCCAATTATGGTGCTCCCTCCTAAGTATGTACTCTGAGCCATCACTAGTGAAATGGATACTGGGAAGAACTGTTTGTGCAAAGAGGAGAAAAAAGGGGCTTGTGATTTAATCACCTCTAAAAAAATCTTTACAGGTATCTGAACTGTATGCCAAATAACTTTCACTAATGCCACCAAACAGTATGAATGTTTTAAAGACCCATCACGTTGGACTTCCACATGCTGCATTTCTACTACATGAAAATGAAGAGCTGTGTTGGGAGAGAAAACTAGTCAGAGAGAACCAAATAATCCTACGTAATGTGTAATTAGGCAACTAATGTTGATGTAAAAAGTGTGTGTATGCAAATGAATGCACACTTGGTACATATATGAGCACAACAACATGCATGTAACATTCATAGCTAAGTATATGTAGAAGCTAAGACTGCATTGTATATTATAGGGGGATGCTGTTTGCAACTGTTTAACACCTCAAACCTAAGATTTCCTTAAAAACAGTACCTTATGCTTCTGAGTCTATTAAAGAAATCTAGCGTTTCAGCTTCAAACTAAAAATATACTTGACTTCATATTTAGTACACAGTCTGTACCTCCATGCTGTGTGTGTGACTCCATTACGATCATGGTCTTACAACTCATGGATTCAATAGATAATTTGTTACTTAAAAATGAGTACAACTGCCCTGTGGGTGTAAATTGTATTAAAGTTTTGTGCCAAATTGACACAACCAATCAGTCAAACATTCAGTGTTTGAGGTTCTTAATTAGCTTACTTTTATAACTGTTATAGTATACTGGAAGAAAGTCCTCCATGTAAATACTCAGCTTTCTTCTTAAAAATCTTGCCTACTATTGCTGAGCTCTTTCTCTTTTGGTAAGTTGTCAGTAAATT
The DNA here is from genome assembly GCF_965140295.1 of Lepidochelys olivacea. NCBI lineage: Eukaryota > Metazoa > Chordata > Testudines > Cheloniidae > Lepidochelys > Lepidochelys olivacea. Next base: position 138,534,566 of record NC_140412.1, on the reverse strand, counting down.
ACACTTCTTGCTCCCTCTGCTGGCCTTGTAGCAGCAGTTAATGAAACATGTTTCCCTGAGTTGGGTACACTTTAAACTAGCAAAGCACAGTGTGAAATCTGTTCCCAAATGGGCGTTGGCTATTGCCAGACAATAGCATCACAGCCAAAAGCATTTCCCTGTTTACCCAAAGCAACTTAGGAAATAATTATCAAAGCTAAAATGCCTAAAAACTCAGCGTTTCAGATCCAGAGTCTTTGCTGTTCAGATGCAGGTCATTTTTAAAAGCTTGATGAGAGTTGGCCAAGAAATTAAAAGAATGTTTGTATGGAAGGGGAGCAGATGGACTCAAAACATAATATGCTTTGGTTTGAAAATCTTGCCATACCGTCCTTTTTTCTTTGCTCATTACAATGGAAAGGACAGGTATTGTATCAATTATCACACTTGTAGCTGGCTAACCTACTATCGTTAATACACATGACACTCAAATTCATCATTGTTCAATACAGGAAATACAACAGCGGCATGGATTGGCCAACTCCATCTCCTCTTACCTTATCAAACCTGTCCAGAGAATAACAAAATATCAGCTTCTCTTAAAGGTAGGTATCACTTTAAAGTTGTAGGATGTCTGATCCTGCAGTTCTCATACAGGCAAAAACCCCATCACAGTCAATAGGACTATTACTTGCGTAAGGTCTGATGCTGCAGCTTTTCACTGAGCCTCAGGAACTGCAGTAACATCTTCTGTAAGAAACTGCTTAAAAATGAAAAAATTGTCCTAAATAAGCAATTTTCTATTCAGACACCTGTAAATCAAATATGACACCTATACACTTGCCCTAGTTATCCTACTCTTAATTTTAAAAATACTTTTTCCAGTTAAAAAATGAGCAGCTAATGTCCATCCCAAGAGTTTGTGAATGATAATGTTGAAATAGCTACTAGAATAAAGTCTCATAAGCCTCTAGCTGTATTAATATTTTTTAATTGCTTAATATACTATTACGAGTGTCTGGAAAACCACAGGGCTATGGATTTTTATCTAATACTGTATAAAATTATCTAGACAATGACGTTGCAAATACTAAAACACAAATAGACAACTATTACTACTACAGGATGCGGGTAAATTTGAGCTTACAATTCAGCAAAAGAAGCGTTTGACAATGGAGAGAGAAGACTTTGGATTCCAGGGCAGTGATTATGAGACTTGGGCAATGTACTGTATTTGCAGTTTTAAAATATTCTAGGGTATCCTGGGTTTTGTGTGCTTAACAAGTTCAAAATTAGATATTAACTTTTTCTATGTTTAGCTAAAATTGCACTTTGATTTGATTGCCAGCCTGTGTACTGATAAAATATTCCTTATTGTTCTTTTTGAATGTTTAATAGCTTGGCCATTTCAGGTCACAATGGGTGGAAACTACATCTCTTTTTATATTGAATGTGAAATCCTCCCTGTCCTCTGCCAGTGAAAAAAATTAATGAATAAATCCATAAACCTGTTAATTATTTAATTTACAATATTGATCCAAACAGATGTGTGTTTAGAAAGTGTCAGCTGTCAGTTTCAAAACTTAATTTTAAATATAAACATTGCCAAAATTATGGATTAATAAAAAAGTTGTGGGGCAGCCTGGTGTCTGAGTTGATTGGTGATGTGCACTGACAAGGAAGCCTAGTTTCATGACCCCAGTGAGTCACAAAGCAGTAACTGTATGAGTAGAATATGCCTCACTACTCACAATCAGCCACTTCATCCCCCTAGTGGCATTGACATCCTCCATATTTCTGTTCAGTTACCTGTAGCTTAAAGGGTGTTGGTGCATTGTGGGACACTGTGAGAGGCTAGAGGGGGAAGAAAATGTGGACCAGCCCATATCCCCAGGAGAAGAAATAAAAATAAAAACAAATTGAAAGTTAGGACTAAATGACACTCGCCACGTATAGTTGTTTCTTACCTAGTTAGGGAATACATTCGCAGTGTTGCGAGCTGGGTCAGGCTTGAAGTTAAGTTTGAGGGCTGGTTTTCACTATGAGGAGATCCACGTTGCTGCAATCAATGGAGCAGGTGTCGATTTAATGGGTCTAGCGAAGACCCACTAAATTGACGGCAGAGTACTCTCTGGTTGACTCAGAAGTAAGGGAAGTGGACTGGAGAGCGTCTCCCATCGACGCAGAGCAGTGAAAGCATCGACTTCAGTTATGTTGTTCAGGTAGCTGGAGTAGCATAATTCAGATTGACTTACCCCGGTAGTGAAGACAAACTCTGAGTTAGAGTCCAGCCTAGGGTTATTGCTGTTTGAAATCAGATTTGATGGGGTCAAACATGCCAAGCTTTTCTCATGAAATTTTAGCCTAAAGTGGCAGAATCCAAAAAACAACTGGACGCTGTCTTTCATCTGGACTGGCCAGAGTGCCTGGATTGACTGTGTTCATGAGATTTTGCCTGTATCTGGACCAGAATTAGAAAATAGGCTCCTTTCACTTTTGGAAGCGACCAGTACCAAATACACAGGAGTGGGTGGAGATGCAGAGTTCTTAATCCAGACCCCCTCCCTGTGCCTGAAATCAGTTGGGGTTGTAAATCAAGGCTGTGGCATACATTTTGGCCTATCTTCGGACTTCATGATGTGGGATGATGTACTGAAGGAAGGCTGGAAAACATTAGGGCTGACAGTTTTAAGGAAAGTATCCAACTGAGAACATTAAGTTTATTTTGTGTTTCCGATTATTCATGCATCATCTGCTGTTAGTTTGTTTTACCTCTGCACCACTCTCTATACAGTTTATTTAAATTTTGCCTCTCCCCTGCCATTTCATTCTGTTCCACTGTGCAGACATCAGCAAAGTGAAGCATCCTGATTATATGCTTCAGAGAGCAGTCTTCTAACACACTGTTGTTTGCTGCCACCTGCACAGTGAAGTAAGGGATTAAAACAGCATTTTAAAGAGAAAAAAAGGCAAAGGAAGGAGACGTGGCAGATGTGAAAGAGCATAAATAAAAGCAACTAGGAAGAGTAGAGCGAGCCAACAGATTAGTGGCAGTTGAAATTTCAGAGGGCTCGGTCACTTCCCCAGATTCTGGCAGGTTGCTTTAATTTGTCTCTTTCAGAAGCTATGTCTGGAAAGTTCTTGAAGTATCTTCAGCTTTTAGTACTAACGCCACGTAACTCTGAAGTCTGTTTTTACTCTAGTTTCTTACATTTATTGTGTTGACCGTTCTTTAAAAAAAATGAAGTAGCAAAAATAGGCTAAGAATGAGCAATAAGACCGTTTTATTTTTTAAAGAGAAAAGAAGTTCTAGAAACATGCTGTAGTGAATGTGGAGCCCCGCTTGGATACCTGAGGAGGCATATATGCCTCTTTAGCTAAGGAAAGATGAGTCTTATACCTGTGTTGTTTAGATGCTGCAGCAGTGTGGCACAAGAATGTCTGACTCTAAGAAAGTCCTGCCTTAGAGTCAAGTAATGTGGAGCCATACAGTTTTATGCTAAAGTCAAGTGGGATTGCACATGGGCACAAGGATATATACTGTTAAATCGGAATGCAGGATTGTGGCATCCTACTAGTGCTTAAGGACATCTCTTTGACCAGTATGTCATGTATATATTCAAGCAAATCTATAACTTTTGGGAGATTTGCAAGTGTATACTAACATTTTATTGAACACTGGACATTTAAAAATTTAATCACTTTATCAAAAGCTTCTTTCTTTAACACTTTCAGTTTTAAAAACCGATTAATATTTGGATCAGCTTACTTTAAAACATATGGATGGTTAACAAATCAAATAGAATCTCTTGCTACCCCTTCAGGGTCTGATCTTGTGAAGTATAGAGTATGTGCTACACTGCCACTTGCAGTCTGAGAGGAGCTGAAGGGCAGCTGGCAGGACAGGGCCTTTGGTCACCAGAGCAAATGCCACTGTTTTCGTTTTGTTGTATTGTAGAAACAGATGGTGTTCTAATAATGACCCGTTGATCTTCTGCAGGAGCTGCTCACTTGCTGTGAAGAAGGTAAAGGCGAGATTAAAGATGGTCTGGAGGTGATGCTTAGTGTGCCAAAGCGAGCCAATGATGCCATGCACCTCAGCATGCTGGAAGGTAGAACTAAAACTTGCCAACGTACACTTGTGTAATAATTTCTGTAACTACATATTAAAATATTCGCTGAAGTCAGAGAGATCTGAGGGAAAAGTGGAAATTTTGTTTAGAGTTGCTCTCGCTTTCTAATGACATTGATATGCTTTCATCTTTTTGAAATGGAATTATTTGGATGATTTCTTTTTATAAAACTATGAGGTAGCAGATGACAAAAAACTATAGTAATATATCTGATTAAAAAAAGGATGTTCTTACATCTCGACATACAGCTGTTTACAGCTTACTTACAGTTGAAACATTTGATTCAGTTCTATTCTCAGGGAACGCACATAGAGCTAAATAATCTCAGCTGCATTTCTCATCCAGTATTATAACTTTTTTTGTCTGAAGAAAGTTCAAAAAAGTATGTAAATCCACCAGAGGTGGTTCTGGTCTATGTATCAAGTAATAATCTCCAGGAAGGTCATTGCTTTCACATCTGTATGCTGTCTGTTCCATAACTGACTTTCGGTTCAAAAACAGTACGTCTTTTGGCAGTTTAAAAAAAAAAAAAAAAGGCAACATAAACCAATTTAGTCTGAGACATAGCCAGAAAAGAACAATCATGTACATGCAGAATATAGCAGGCATTTAAGTTTGGATTCAAGTGCTTACATATGCTTATAATTGACATTTGACCCAAAACCATTTCATAGTCTGTACATGATCATGTATTGCATAAAAAGATCCCCCATATACTTGAGAACTTTGATGGAAGATCTGTTTTGCAAAGCAACCCATCACAAATAGAGATAAAAGCGTGACCACAGGAAATTTAAGTTGCATATAAAGGATTTATCACAGATGTGTTGGCTAATATTTACATTTTCTTTGAGACTATTGTGACTGCAGGGTTGGGCCCTGTGATAGGAAACTGAAAACACTTCAGATGGGATTTCCAAAATCTCCTGAATGACTTAGAGCATATCATGCATTGACTTTCAGTGGGACGTGCTCCTAAATGTCACTTTTGAAAATTTTCCCCACCCCTCCATATTCTTATGGAACTACTAAAGTGAATGAAAGTTTGCAGGATCAGTCCCAAAGTCCCATGCAATGTGAGCTTGAATGCTGAAAAGCATTAATGTTCATCCTTTACCACTAAATGCACATAGGCTGACTCTACAGAATATTCTAATATTTCTGTCACAAAGCATATGTGCATAGTTATGAGTCATTCCATGGTAGATGAATCTCATGAGTGAACACATTTCCTTTTATGTCTCGAGACTCCTAAATGAACATCCTAATCCAACTTCTCTAAGATACTCTCTACGTATTTCTCTACGTAAATTGTTTTATATTGTCATGGTAGTCAGGCCCCATTTATGTGCCGCTTTGTTACATAATGTTTTACACTTAAATATAGAGTAAATGTAAATTCACCTTTAAATGATGGCGAGGGGACTTTACTACAACTTCTGCTGCGACCTGTGAGAGATTTCGGAGGTCTGTATTCTTTCTATAGCAGTTACTGAACTTCTTTTATTAAGAAAATAAAAGATGCCATTTGTCTAGACTGAGAAATGCACTGGTTAAATTGTGCTTGCCAATTTATAGTGAGTAAAAGTAAATTAGTTTAGAAGGAAACTGGTGTTTGAAGGCCAGAAGTCTTTCTTCAAATTACATTCCTCTCTTTTGAAAGAGAGATGAGTCTGATGGTGCTCATAGTAAGTACCCTAAAATCTGAGGAGGTGTGGATCCCAACTAGAATATGCGGCTCAGGTCCATCTGTTCCCTAGAATTATAGTTCAAATAAATCTAGTTGGGCTTTTTGGGGAAAGAATATGCAAATTTGTATTTGCTAATTTAAAATCGACACCTGTTGTCCTGTCGCATGAGGTTAAAATCTCATTTGGCTTTAGATGAGTCCAAACCCTCACAAGACAAAATAGTTTTGTAAGACTTCAGCCTAAGGTGGCAGAAACCTTGTAAGAAAAGTTTAATTTCATGATGGGGGATGTACATGAGAAGCTGATTTTGGAGACATGTCATTTGGAGCCAGAATCTTACCAGAGTAGTTCACAAGACTTTTCAGCTGTTGAATCGAAACATAAACTTGAGTAATGATTTGGTTTTGAACTGTAAAGCATACCCTAAACCAACTGGGATTGGAATACCACCTCCCGGAACCCTCTTTATTAAAAGTACTAAATGTATTTGAAAACAGAGCAGTGAAGGAATGATTTGATAAAGCATGCTATGTTTTTAGTGTTCTCACTGCTACTTTTCAGCTTGACCTTGTCTATCTTTGCCTGTTTGCAGGATTTGATGAGAATATTGAATCTCAGGGAGAGCTCATCCTTCAGGAATCCTTCCAAGTTTGGGACCCCAAAACTTTAATCCGAAAGGGTCGTGAGAGGCATCTCTTCCTTTTTGAGATGTCCTTGGTCTTCAGTAAAGAGGTGAAGGACTCAAGTGGGAGGAGCAAGTACATATACAAGAGCAAACTGTTTGTAAGTATGCGAAAACAGCAGAAGATCGACAAGATCGTGTCCAGAAAAATTAAAGAATTCTTATCCAAATGTAACCAAAAGTTTTAAGCAGGTGTATTCAAATGACTTAAACATGACTTTGGAACATATATGAAACTTTAGCTTTCAGCAAGCGCCCCCCCGCTCCAAAAGAAAAATGCTTGATAGTGTTGGATCATTGGCCTTTTAAGGTAAGCAGTTAGGCTTACTCTCTTGCCGTGCTTCTGCGAAGAAGGGTGTGTTGAAATGGAGAAGTTATTAGTCCTCATGGAACCTGTGGAGGTGAAAGTGAATTTTAGGTTAGTTCAGTCTATAACAGTTTTGTATGTATCCATTGTACAGATGGTTGTTATGTAGGATGCATTTTTATAAGACTAAATGAGTTCTTTTTTTAAAGGATTTTGCTGACACAGAATTATTAGAAGTAGTATTTATAACTGTTAACCATTGCAGTTACAATAGCACCCAGATCTCCTGGTAAGCTCTACAAAGATAAAAGAAGAGTCTACCTGTCCTGAAAAGCTTGCAGTGGTTTTTGTAGAACACACAACTCTGCAGTACACCGGACCCTTGCGATAGCCCAGGGTTCAGGATCCATGCACGGTCCCACGTTAACGCGGGGAACGCGTTGCCCTGGATCCCAATTTAAATATTTAAATTTGGGATCCATCACCACGACCGCGCTATAGCAATGCGGGCTATAGCGAGGGTTCAGTGTAATAGCTTCAGTGTATGTTCTGTTCTTACAGGGCCTTTTGAACCCTGCCTGCAAACAAATATTTTATTGGCTCCAGATAGTTCTGTTTATGGTCTGTTGGAAGGATGGAAACATAAATCACTGTTTTAATTTCTAAAAATGCTTTGGCCAGATTTATAAAGCTTACAAAACTGAGACTGGGATTTTTAAACGGAGCATAAGGTAGATAAGTAACTCACTTTCTTTGGCAACCCTAGTCTAAACCAATAATGCAGACCATGGTTCAAAAAGTAAGAAGTATTCTATCAGTTCCTACCCTATCTATGCCACACTCCGATCAGCCCCACTCACCTGCTAATCCTTCCCTCTGGAAGAGATTGGGAGAATAACTACAACATGACCTAAACATCAGCGTTGAAGTCAGGGTGGTAACAAATTCCCTCACTGAGCACAGCCTACTTTGTTGCCCACATGAAGCTGACCCCGGGAAGTCATTAGTTTGAGCACCTCAGGAGATCTCAGCTGCTAAGACTTTACCTGGGAGGAAGAGCCACGTGTAGGACAAGTACTAAAAAATAAACTCTGTCCCTTGCAAGCTTGTCATTTCAGTTCCCAGCTTCTTCTGGTAGCTCTTAGAGCCACAGTGGTTGCTGGGAAAACACTGTGAAAGCTGCTTCCTTACATGTACCAAAAACTGGCATTGTGCCTCACTTGTGACCCACCAAAAACAAAAAAAGGTCACCCCGGGCTTCAGAATATCCTGAGGACTCAGACTGCCAGTCATCGCAATCTGTAGGACCTCCTACTGAGACAACCAAACTCTTTCTTTTGTGATCTAAACCGTGGTTTGATTTGAAGTTTCTAGGGATGAGAAGCTGGTGTATTAACCCATTGAACTGCATGAAGTCAACTTCTGACCCAGCTAAATGTCAGTAATGAAAGTTAGGAAACAAAATGGGATTCGTCATTAATACTAACGTCTAAAACAATCCCAGAGCTCTGCTTCCAGTCCAGTGTTGATGTTCTCATGTTGCACTGTGCCGAGGAAAGATCGTAAGCTGGAGTTCGTGTTGCTCTGCCGCAGTCCTGCCTGATATCAGAAATAGAATGCATCGAGTAAATTTAAAAAAAAAAAACTTGAAGATATCACGGGAGGAACAGTTTGAAAATGTAAATGTAATAAGAGTTTGGAGTCAGAGAACAGGGTTGTATGATAGAGCTCCGAGTTCTCCAACAACTTCTGCTTGTTTCAATCTTAAAAGCTATGCATATAAATACTGTTCTGTCAGCTTCCCTGTGAAATGGCAGCACTTTCTATGTGAAATTAACTGTCTTGTACAGATGTGTTAAGAGTTTATACCTGGGTGCATCGGTGCTGCTGCCAGATTTTTCATACTTGCTAGGAGTAGACAGCGTATCGTCTTCCTGCTGCGCAATCCCACATCATAGCCCATCTGGTCTTTGCCATTATTAACCTATGAGAGGGAAACATTTCTGTGTGCTTGTGGAAATGGTAATCTTCAAGGCAGAGCTAGGATTAGGGTTTGTGGAAAATTTTCTGTTTATATTGGTTTTGTCAAAAATCCCAGCGTTCTGTGGAAAACTTTTTACATTGTGTTTCCTTTCCATGGAAAATGTTGAATTTTCATAGAAAAATCAAAAAATTTTCTGCTGAAAGCTGATTATTTTGTATTTCAGGTATTTAGACAGAGATGATATTTTCCCTGGAAATTTTTGACAAAAATCTTTTACTGTTGTAATTTTCCATGGTGGCATTTTCTAACCAGATCTAATGAGGATATTGTCAAGATAATACTCTGGGGATTAAGTTGAAGAAAGAGAGCAAACCCACCACCCTCACCCCCCAGTAATACAAAAGTACATTGTCTCAAAATCAGAGATTGTTGACTTAATTACTACATGTAACTCGACTAAAAGTGAAATTAAAGGAATGCCACCACCTGAAAAACATGCAACTGTTTTTTATCCAGTATTGTGACAAGTAACAGCTGAATTACTGTCAAACAACTGAAAGGGGTTGGAGGAAGAAAATATATTTTCCTTTTGTTTCAGTTTCACGGGGTACACCTTACAGCACTTATGAATAAGCAGTTTCTTGGAGTAGATGGAGGAGAGATATTAATTTAAAAAGATGTGATTTGTAAATTTATAAAAATTGGCAGGACTTGGGAGCAAGTGCAGTACCTGACACTACAGTACTTTAAAATTATCTTTAAAATTTTTCTAGAATTCAAGTTGTTGTCTTAATAACTAAAATTTATATTTAGAACTTGCTGCTGAATATAAATTATTCTATTTCTTTACTTAGTTTGAGACAAGCAGTGGAATTCTGTATTACTAGGGTTTTTTGTTCTCCAAATAGTCTATTTCATATTAATTTATATAAGGTACAGGCAGAAATATAATCTGATTTCTTTCTAATATTTCTATCCTCTGACTAAGCAGTATCTGAGGATGGGGCTTTTCAACACCAACGTCCCTGTAGCACCCAGAGGATTGCTTTTCCAAGTATCACTTACATTAATAACTTTTTAAAGTTCACTTAAAAATACTTTTCTGATATTTTTTTAATTGTGATGTTACATGTTAAGATACCCTTCAGTATTTGCATTGTACAGCTTGTTGGCATATGCAAAGATTGTTCATAGATCAATTAAATATATTTTACACTTTGAAATAAAAGTGCTTTACAAACACGCTTATGAGGTAAAGTTTTACAGATGTGGATGACAAAGCAGTGAGTCTGATTTGACCAAGACCACAAAAGCAAGTAGTGTCGAAATGCTATTAGAAAAAAAAATTAGTGCCTCCCATGCTGTGGCTATCCAGTGCACGTTACAGTCAGTGTGTAGATGCTATTAGTGCTGTGTGTGTGTGTGTGGGAAGATAGTTTCCATTATGTATGTAACAATTGACTTTGTTACTTACACTTAAGCCATAATCCCACATAACAATTCTGAATGTTCACCTTTTTACATTTAAAGAGTCAGGCATCTTGCAGTTTGATTTGTTTCCTAATTTATTTGCTAGTTCTCTTGGACTAAATTCTTTTTGTATTGCTAAAGGAGAAACTAAGTGACGTTTTATACTCCAATTGGAAAGAAAAAACAAGTTATTGGACAGCAATTCTCTACAAGGTTCTGGTATTAAAACATCTGCCTGTACCCACATGTTCTGAGAAGCCAATACTTCGTCCTTTAATTTACCCTTTTATGTTTTGGGTTCTTCAAGTAGATGCAGATGTGTATTCCAAGTAAGTGTGTGCGTGCGTTGGAGCCTTTTGCCTACTAGTACCCCTAGAGGGGAGGTGCTCATGTCTTGTGCGTGTAGCCCCTCCTCTGGCGATATGAGGTAGCATCGCCCCAACCCCCCCTCAGTTCCTTTTCACTGTCCATCAGCTGGAGTCAGAGCTCTGTGCAGTTGTTGCTTCACAACCTGGCATTTTATCTCTTCATCTAGTTTGATTGTACGTTGTAAATGGCTAGTTAGTTTAGTGGTAGTGCTCCCCGGTGATGCCCTCACTGGGGTTCAAGCATTGCCCTTCATGTGAAGTGGTGATTCCTAACAATGACCACCACACGTGGTGCTTGCTCTGCCTTGGCGAAGCCCCCCTTAAAGGAGCACTGTTCAATCTGCAGATGGTTCAAGGAGAGGACTGAGGTGGTGGACTTCGCCTTAAGCAACAGCTGCTTGAGCAGGCCACAAGGCCTGACCCAGTGCCGTGGCCTTCCTCAGGCTGCAGAACATCCTCTGGCTCGGGAAGCGCTGCCTCCTGTTTCAGGTCAGGGGCCCTCTCTGAAGAGGCGTAGGAGTCGTTCTTAGTTGTCGGCACCAAAAGAGGATGTCGCATAAGACTGATCGGAAGTGCTCTAGGTGCCAGGATGAGTTCTCCCACTCTCCTGAGAAGAACGCGGACTGACACAGGTGACTTTGACTCTCCCTCAGTACAGAGTAGTGAGGGCAGACACCCCATGCCATCAACTCCAGTTCCAGGCTCTGGGCATCTGTTTAGTCCAGTACCGACAGTTTAAGTGACGTCAGCGTACCAGGTTGTGGCAGACCTACTCTGCCTTTCAGTCCCATCCTTGCCATTGGTCCAAGACTTTGTGGGCCTGGCACCTGTGATGACCCCTCAGTTGGAGCACGCCGCCAGATCAGCACCTCACCACAAAGTATGGACATGGTACCGGAGACAGTACAAAGTTCTTCAGTACCAGGCTGTGATGGGGTTTGGACTCATCACCGCAGCGACTCCTGCTGTTCACTCTGGGAATTAGCTCAGTTCATGCGGCGCTCCCTCTGCCAGTAATGATGTCCCATCCGTCTCTCGCCCTAGATTGGCATCTTGATCTGCGTTGCTCCCAGCTTGCAGCGTCCTCTTCAGGACACTGCCCTCCAGCAGTGCCCACTGCTCCGGTCTCACCCCCTTACAGGGGTTTGGTGTTATCAGCAGTCCTTCTCTTCACCCCAGCCACAGTAGCCAATCACACCCCAAAGTCTAACCCCTTTTGGCAGAGGTCTGGTACAGTCCGTGATGTCCACTTCTAATGGCCAGGTGGAAGTGGAAGGGGGGGACCCAGGCCCGCCCTCTACTCTGGGTCCCAACCCAGGGACCCTTTGGCGGCAGCCTTCCTGCCTGCCCTCCTTCTCTCTCTTTGTCCGTCTCTCTCCCTGGGCCGTTTCCCCTTCGACCCCTTTGCACTGGCTCAGCCCTTTTTCTCAGGGCCCGCAGCCCAGCAGGTACTGGGCGGAAGTTCCCTTCTGCTCCCCCTGCCTGCCCAGCACTGCGCTGTCCCTGGTACTAGTCTCTTCATGCAGGAGACAGACCTTCACCCTCTGAAGGCCTGGGAGATGCTGCCCGCTCCCTTCCTGGGCAGCCTTTATACAGGGCCTAGCCTAGCCCTGATTGGCTGGCTGTAATACTGGCCCTGATTGGCTCTCTAACAGGCCCTCCCTGATTGGCTGCCACCTTGCGCAGCCAATCTGGCCTGTTGAAGCCCAATCTGGCATGGGGGTGGGGCATCGCCCCACCACATGGGCTGTTCCTCTGCATCAATGCTGCAGATGATTATGTGGATGTTGGCATGCCCCCTGCCCTCGCTACATCAAGACACGCGGGCACCCTAGTACTATTGTTTACACCAGGACCGACCTGGCCTACGGCACTGACCTTTTTGGCACGGTGGTACCAACTACATCAGCAGTGCTGATTGTGATGTCATTCTGGGCTATGGATGAGTCGAATCTCCTGCTGGCTCCCTCTGGAGTTGCTCCTCCCATGTCTCCGAGGTCCAGGACTCCTCTGTTTCAGAGTCAGGCTCCTCATTCTCCCATTCCACTTCACCTGAGGGGGTTCAGAGGCAACCGGTGGACCAGTACAGCTACCAAGGTTGGCATGTGCCCTGAGGCCAGGATGGAGGCCCTTGGCCCAGCGCCTGCTGGCCACCAATGCTTTACCCATATCAGTGGCTGCACCTTGGGCTCAGTGGGAAGCTCCTCACTTCCAGAGATCTTGTTCATTGTCTCAAGAGCGAGATTGCCTGCTCGTGCAGCATTCGTGGCTGCAGATCAGCTGCAAGTCCAGATGACCCAGGGTTCCCCTTCCTGTGGAGCCATCAGAGTTTCCCCTTCTGGAAACGCTGCCTCAGGAACAGGATCTGCCTCTGATCCAGCCAACAACCTCATCCTCCTTGGTGGGCAATAAGCTGTGGCCAGGTTCATCCTTCCCTTCCATCCCGGAGGACTTCAGGGCATACCAAGACTTTTTAAGTCAGGTGGCCTTGTCCCTGGGTATTCAGGTGGAATTTCTCCAGGAGAATACCCATAAACTCACGGACATTATCCAGTCCTCTGTCCCTGGGAGAGTGGCCCTCCCAATTAATGAGATGCTCATTGAGCCTGTGAAGTCTCTTTGGGGTACGCTGGCCTCTGTACCACCGGTGGCCAAGCATATTTTGTGCTGGTACGGGGATATAAGGGGTTTTATTCACACCTGTCCCAGAGCTCCCTGATGGTCACAGTATTGAACGACAGAGTTTGGAAGGGCAGGTTGAAGTTCTCCCCCTGGGACAGGCACTCAAAGTGCCTGGACCTTCTAGGCAGGAAGATATTCATCATCAGAATAGATGAGGATCATGAACCAGAAAGCCCTGCTGCCAAATATGACTTCAGTTGGTCGGCTGTGGACAAATTTGAAGAGCAGTTGCCGAGGCTTCCCAAGATGAATTTTGGGCATTTCTCACTGAGGGTTGCTTGGTGGCTGAAATGTCTTTACAATCAGCACTTGATGTGGCAAACACTTTGGCCAGGGCCAGGGCCTTGGCAATTACTATGTAGAGGGCTTCTTGGCTTCGGAACACGGGGATCACACTGGATGTCCAGCAAGCCATGGAGGACTTGCCATTTAATGGCTGAATCTTGTTTTTGGACACGACAGATGAAATCTTGCATTCTTTCAAGGACTACCTTAAGGTCTTTGGAAGTATATATGCCACCCATCCAGAGATGCCATTATGCGGCGCAGCAGCACCACTTTGTGCAGCCCTTCCCTCCCAACCCCGAGACGTGAAACTATCCTAGGAAGAGAGAGAGGTCTCATAAGAGGAAGCACTAGAGTTTGGGACCTGGCCGCTCTGCACACCAGCCTTCAGTGCCTGCTAAGCACCCATTTTCACTCGCTAGTTCTAGAGTACTCTTCCAGTTGTTTTTCTTCCTCCCTCATCATCCTCCCCCTTCTTTTTCAGGCAGGCTGGCCCACTTTTACAATGCCTGGGTCTTGATAACATTCAACAGTTGGGTCCTAGCCACTGTCAGATCAGGCTACAGAAAATTGCATTCTTGAAAGTCTTTAACTCAGCCAGGAGAGCATGAGAGTTGCAGGCCCTGATGACTTGGTCTCCTGACACGCAGTTCCCCAGGGACAAAGTTACACTCTGGCCACAACCAAACTTGGATTCAAAGTGATCTCTGAGTTTCATTTGAATCAGGTGGCGTATTTACCTGTATTTTTCCCTAAACCTCATTTCTCCCCAGAGAAATAATGCCTCCATGTGTTAGATGCTATCTAGCCTTTTATCTGAACAGGACTGAATAGTTTTGTGCTTCGCCTTGCCTGTTCATATCCTGTGCGGACCGCATGAAGGCACAAGCAATCTCTGTACAGACCATCTCTAGAAGGATAACATCTTGTATCAAGATCAAGAGAGAGCTTCTGCTACGTCCCTCCCCTCTCCCCCGCAGATACGGGCACATTCAACGACAGTGAAGGCAACATTGGTGGCATTCCTTAATGACATTTCCATATTGGACATTTGCAGGGTGGCCACATGGTCGTCCATGTATACATTTACAGACCATTACGCAATCATTGCATCTTCCAGAGCAGACACTAATGTTAGAAGTTCAGTCCTGCAGTCCTTATTCAAGGTAGACGCCAAGCCCTGCCTCCAGATGGGGGTACTGCTTGCTAGTCACCTACTTGGAATACACCTCTGCATCTACTCAAAGAAAAAGAAATGTTTACTTACTGTAACTGTGGTTCTTCAAGATGGAATGCAGACATATATTCCACGGCCCACGCTGAGTCCCCTCTGCATTGAAGTCTTCCCCTGGATGTTCAGTGCACAGGAACTGAGGGGTTGGGGCGGCATTACCTCATGTATCTGGGGAGGGGCCACAGCCATAAGGCATGAATGCCACCTCTCTACAGAAACTGCTAGGCAAAAGTCTCCACCTCCAGTGCGCGCACACACCTACTTGGAATACACATCTCGGAAAGTTCACCTCCAAGGCCATGCAATTTCTGAATCATTTCCATTATTGCAGAGGAAAGGAAACACATTAGAAGTGATTTCTTAGGTAGAAAGGAGATTAGAATTTTAAACATAAATAAAAATCTTCTTTTGTTAACCCATGATTTCCAGGCAAGAATACTGTCCCTTACTTGCTGTAATAATTGCCTTGATCTCTAACTGAAATAAGTGAGGACAGCAGCTGCTTGACTTCTAGCCTGAGAAACTGACACTTAGAATAGAGTAATGAGAATTTGGGTGAAAAATCAGAACATAGAATTTCTGACATGTTATTTGGTGGTGTAACCACATTTTTATTAATTTGTATACCAATGTTGGAAGTAGTTTGCTGAAAATTTTTATTTCTAAGCAAAAAAGCCAATAGATGGGGTTCTCAACAATGTCAATGTGAAGAGGAACTTTTGAATGCTCAGGAGTGACTTAGGAGTATATGTTCAGCTTAGTGGAATAGTTGTCTTTCTGTGGATACTGTGCAAAAATTATCATAAAGTCCTAACCAATTTTTCTCACTTCCAGACTTCAGAGTTGGGTGTCACGGAGCACGTAGAAGGAGATCCATGCAAATTTGCACTGTGGGTAGGAAGGACACCAACTTCTGACAACAAAATTGTGCTTAAGGTAATTTTTCAAGGAGGCATATTTATGCTTCCTATATCAATTGTTTGACTGCAGATCTTTATACATTACTGTTTAAAATAAACAAAAAAATAACGTCTGTGAATTTGATTGCCTATGGATGGACACCCCCTTGAGCCAGGTAAACTTACCTTAACCTTAATTAGGGGTGGTGTATATTAAATCTTAGTGGTCCTTTAGATACTGGGAGAGTCTGTGCAGCCCACCTAGGAATAAGCAATCTTGTTCTCTCCTGTAAATTTGAGAGGAGTGTAAAGCTGTTTAATTTGTTTACTTTGCTTTTCTGTTGGGATTTAAATCCTCTTGCTTGAGAATTTAAGCCAGCCGCTAACTGATGGAGTCAGGAAGAAATAAACCCATGGACAGGCTATTCCATAACTGTCAGTTACAGGGTTTATTGTGCTCTGTATCTGTTACGAATTGCTGATGAATGGTGTGCTCTACTAGATAGATAACTAATCAAATCTAATGTAGCAATTCCCAGGTTTGGATAATTTTATTCTAACAAGGCTAATCCTGTGCACAATGAGCAATGTGGAAGACATGACTCCTACTGTGGCTTACTAGTAAAGGATAGATGTGAAATGCCACAAAAGAAGTGTTAAACTATACTTGAGCCTGATCCGCCTAAAGCCTAGTAGAGTGTGGTGTGTGAATGGGTGAACACTGGGGAAAGCAGCCTCTGTTATTTATCCTGCATCTCTGAGAGGTGCCAGCACTACAAGAGAACTGAGCAGCATTTCAGAGGGGGGACAGCGAAGAGGACTGCAGCAGCTATAATGCCCAGGTTCCATGAGACGTGTATTCCCACAGGGCAGAAGTCTTATAAACATGACCAGGGGGCATTGTGATAGTGCTGAAGACTGTTCTTGGGTTAAACCAGAGACAGAGGTGCCGTGACAAGCCTTTTGAGAACCGGGCTGTGAGTTCTAAACTGAAAGAACAGCCTGTAAATTGTGAGTATAGGGAGCATCAGAAAGCAGGGCCTGCAGCAGGGCCGATCTCAAGGCAACCTAATGAACACAGCTGGCCTGTAGTAAGCTGCCTGATTGGCTACACAATTTGATTGGTGGGAAAAATCAGCAGACCGGCTCTTAAGCCCAGCAGCAGCTGTTTAGCGGCTGCTCAAAGCATTTGTCCACAGCTGTGGTAGACTTTCCCTGTTTGTTCCCAGCCCTGCTCCTGCCTTGGCCCCAGCCTTGCCTTTGCCTTGCCTCGCCTCACTCCAGGTGACCTGGTCTAACCCACAGCTCTGATTCTTCATTTTGGACTCCACATGCCAGAGCCAGGGGTCAGAGCTGGCCTTTGACTCTGGGCTCCAATTCCTGGCATCCATCTTCTGCTCTGACCACTGGGCGTGACTCCCACTGTCCCAGTCACGTGACGATTTGAGCATCGCCAACACCAACAATAAGAGAAGTAGAGCTGATACAGTGAACGTGGATTCTACAAAGGCCAGTATCTCGGACAGCGATACCGGGGAGCCCTGCAGACCTTGCAGGCCCAGATTGCCTCCCTGCAAGTGCAAAATGTGGTTCTGCAAACTCAAGCCATGCTGCCATGAGCAGTGATCCCTGCTCCCTGCAAGCCCAAGCTTCCCCTCACCTGACAAGTTCAAGGGTGATGGCAACACATTTCATGGCTCCAGTTTCTACTACATCCACAGTTGTACCCCACTGATCAAGCCCAAGTGGGACTGATATCAGCCTCCTTACTGGGGAGGCACTGGCTCGGGCATCTCCACTCCTGGAAGAATCAAGCGCATTTCTAGGACTGTTTGAAGACTTTGTTCGCGCTATGGCAGAGGTCTTTGATGATCCAAGTCACGAGTATGTGGCCGAAGCTGCACTTCAGGGGTTGTGGCAAGGATGCAACAGAGTTCCGGCGCTTGGTAGTAGACACCAAGTGGAACAAGGCACCACCACCAACTCTGGCCGAGCTGGGGCCTGAGATCAGACTACGTTGACTGGAGGGAAATTTTTCACATTACACAAAATAGAAATATTCACGTGGGTAGGAATAATACTCTTTTGGAGGGTGGGGGTGGGAATAGCTAAAGATCAGAATATTGGGTACTTTGGCCCTGAGAAATCTCAAATGTAGGAGTGGGACAAAGTAACAGAAAGCAGCACAGTAAAAAGTAATACAGTAACTCCTCACTTAACGTTGTCACGTCGCTGATCGATTAGAGAACATTCTCATTTAGAGTTGTGCAATGCTCCCTTATAATGTTTGGCAGCTGCCTGCTTTGTCCACTGCTTGCAGGAAGAGCAGCCCATTGAAGCCAGCTGGTGGGGGCTTGGAACCAGGGGGGACCAGCAGCCCCCCTATCAGCTTTCCCCAGCCCAGCAGGCTATCAATTGCCTGGCAGTTCAGCTGTCCCTCCCCCCACTGCCATGTGCTGCTCCTGTCCTCTGCCTTGGAGCTGCTCCACAAGCCTCCTGCTTGCTCTGCGGGGGGTGAGGGGGAAGAGGGGTGCTAATGTCAGGGTGTTTTCCTCCCCCTGCTCCTGTCTGTCCGCCCCCCCCCCACCCCCACATACGCCATCTTCACAGAGCGGGGGAGGGATACGACAGGGCTCAGGACAGAGGGAGCTTGCTGCCAGCAGCTGCTGTCTCAGCTTGCTGATCTATGTAAAAAGGCAGTGTACTTAGAGTGGGGTCAGAGTACTTAAAGAGGCAATTCACATGTCTCTGTGTGTCGTCCCCCTCGTCCCCCGCATAGTGGTGCACTCCAGTCGGATAGCGTGGGTTCATCATCACATTCAGTTTCCACAGGGAATGTTTGCAGCCACTGCCATGCGTCTATTGTGTCCCCTCCCTCCATTCGTGCTGCCTTGTAGAGTGTGAGGCTACAGTAACAGCAATGTGTTAACCCTTGAGGGCTCAGCCAAGTGCTAGTTCATCATTTAGCAGCAAGGCATCCCCTGGAAAATATCATAGAATCATAGACTATTAGGATTGGAAGAGACCTCAGGAGGTCATCGAGTCCAACCCTCTGCTCAAAGCAGGACCAACCACAACTAAATCATCCCAGCCAGGACTTTGTCAAGCCGGGCCTTAAAAACCTCTAAGGATGGAGATTTCACCACCTCCCTTGGTAACATATTCCAGTGCTTCACCACCCTCCTACTGAAATAGTGTTTCCTAATATTCAAGGACCTCCCCCACTGCTCCTTGTTCTGTCATCTGCCACCATTGAGAACAGCCTAGCTCCATCCTCTTTGGAACCCCCCATTCAGGTAGTTTAAGGCTGCTGTCAAATCTCTCCTTATTCTTCTCTTCTGCAGACTAAATAACCCCAGTTCCCTCAGCCTCTCCTCATAAGTCGTGTGCCCCAACCCCCTTATCATTTTCGTTGCCCTCCACTGGTGTCAAGGTTCCTCCCTCACTCTGAACTCTAGGGTACAGATGTGGGGACCTGTATGAAAACCTCCTAAGCTTACTTTCACCAGCTTAGGTTAAAACTTCCCCAAGGTACAAATTAATTTTATCCCTTGTCTCTGGATCTCCACTGCCACCACCAAACTTGAACTGGGTTTACTGGGAAATGTAGTTGGGACACGTCTTTCCCCACAGACCCACAGCTCTTTCCCCACAGACCACAGACCCAAACCCTTGGATCTGAGAACAATGAAAAAGCATTCAGTTTTCTTACAAGAAGACTTTTAATAGAAGTAAAGAAATCCCCTCTGTAAAATCAGGATGGAAGATACCTTAGAGGGTAATTAGATTCAAAACATAGAGAATCCCTCTAGGCAAAACCTTAAGTTACAAAAAAGACACACAGACAGGAATAGTCATTCTATTCAGCCCAGTTCTTTTCTCAGCCATTTAAAGAAATCATAATCTAACACATACCTAGCTAGATTACTTACTAAAGTTCTAAGACTCCATTCCTGGTCTATCCCCGGCAAAAGCAACATACAGACAGACCCAGACCCTTTGTTTCTCTCCCTCCTCCCAGCTTGTGAAAGTATCTTGTCTCCTCATTGGTCATTTTGGTCAGGTGCCAGCGAGGTTACCTTTAGCTTCTTAACCCTTTACAGGTGAGAGGATTTTTTCCTCTGGCCAGGAGGGATTTTAAAGGGGTTTACCCTTCCCTTTATATTTATGATACGCCCCCCAAATCTCAGCTAGGGTGAAACGCTGGCTGGGATTTCTTCCTAGAGCTCCAGGAAAAACAGAGTTAATAAGACACATGCACCTCTAAATATACTACCAAGAACATAAAGTCTAACAATATTTTCCACATCTCAAGGACAATTTTAACCAGTTGATTCTGGGAAGCTTTCACGGGAGAGTGCATCAGCCACTTTGTTAGAAGCTCCTGAGATGTGTTGGATGTCGAAATCAAAATCTTGGAGCTAAACTCCACCGAATAAGTTTTTTGTTATTTCCCATGGCGGTATGAAGCCACTGTAGCGTAGCATGGTCGGTTTGCAGGTGGAAACGCCGTCCCCAAACATATGGGCGTAGCTTTTCCAGAGCGTAGACAATGGCGTAACTTTCTTTTTCACTGACTGACCAGTTGCTTTCCCTCTCAGACAGTTTTTTGCTGAGAAACACTACAGGGTGGAATTCTTGATCCGGTCCTTTCTGCATTAAAACTCCTCCCACACCACGCACGGACGCCTCTGTGGTTACTAGGAACGGTTTGTCAAAGTCTGGGGCCCTTAGTACAGGGTCAGACATGAGTGTCGCTTTAAGCTTGTTAAAGGCCTTCTGACACTTTTCGGTCCACTGAACGGCATTTGGCTGTTTCTTTTTGGTTAGGTCTGTCAGTGGGGCGGCGATTTGGCTGTATTGCGGTACAAATCGTCTGTAATAACCGGCCAAGCCTAAGAAGGATTGAACCTGTTTCTTTGACTTTGGGACAGGCCACTTTTGGATAGCAGCCACTTTGGCCTGTAGAGGGCTGATAGTTCCTTGACCCACCTGGTGTCCAAGGTAAGTCACTCTGGTTAGGCCTATTTGACACTTCTTAGCCTTAACAGTTTGTCCTGCCTCCCTTATGCGCTCAAAGACTTTTTGTAGATGTTCCAGGTGTTCTGCCCAGGAATCCGAAAATATGGCCATGTCGTCAAGGTAGGCGACTGCATATTCTCCTAATCCCTCTAGGAGACCATCTACAAGTCTTTGGAAGGTGGCGGGTGCATTTCGCAGCCCAAAAGGGAGTACATTAAATTCATACAGCCCAAGATGTGTGGTGAAGGCTGACCTTTCCTTGGCAGATTCATCTAGCGGTACCTGCCAGTACCCCTTGGTTAAGTCCAAGGTAGAGATGAAACTGGGCCCGTCCCAGTTTCTCTAATAGTTCATCTGTGCGTGGCATTGGATAGTTGTCTGGGCGAGTTACAGCATTTAGTTTACGGTAGTCCACGCAAAAACGTATTTCCCCATCTGGTTTGGTAACTAGAACCACTGGAGATGCCCATGCACTTCCAGAGGGGCGGATTACACTCATCTGTAACATATCCTGGATCTCCCGTTCTATAGCAGTTTTAGCTTGAGGAGACACCCTGTAAGGTTGGACTTTAATTGGGTGAGCATTACCTGTGTCAATGGAGTGGTATGCCTGTTCAGTCAGTCCTGGGGTGGCTGAGAACGTCGGCGCGTAGCTAGTGCACAGCTCTTTGATCTGCTGTCGCTGCATACGCCCAAGGGTCATGGAGAGGTTCACCTCTTCCACACCACCAGCACTTTTCCCTTCGTAGGAGACACCTTCAGGCCACTCAGCATTGTCTCCTCCCTGGGCTGTAAACTGAGAAACCTTTAATTCTCTGGAATAAAAGGGCTTTAGAGAATTAATATGGTACACCTTAGGCTTTCGGTTGGAGGTGGGGAATGCTATGAGATAATTAACAGCTCCCAGGCGCTCCTGGACCGTGAATGGCCCTCCCCACAATGCTTCCATTTTATGGGCCTGGAGCGCCTTTAAGACCATGACCTGGTCCCCTACTTTGAAGGAACACTCTCTGGCATGTTTATCATACCAGGCTTTTTGCTCTTTTTGAGCATCCTGTAAGTTTTCTTTAGCAAGGGCTAAAGAGGTTCGGAGGGTGTTTTGTACGTTGGTTACAAAGTCCAGAATGTTAGTTCCTGGAGAAAGTGTAAATCCCTCCCATTGCTGCTTCACCAACCATAATGGCCCCTTAACCTCACGGCGATATATAAGTTCAAATGGTGAAAACCCTAAACTGGGGTGTGTTACAGCTCTGTAGGCAAAAAGCAACTGCTGCAACACTAGGCCCCAATCATTGGAGTGCTCATTTACGAATTTACGTATCATGGCCCCCAAAGTTCCATTAAACTTCTCCATCATGCCATTTGTTTGATGGTGGTAAGGAGTGGCAACCAAGTGATTTACCCCATGAGCTTCCCAAAGGTTTTCCATAGTTCCTGCCAGGAAATTAGTCCCTGCATCTGTGAGGATGTCGGAGGGCCAACCTACCCTGGCAAAAGTGTCTGCTGGTGCTTGGCACACACTTTTAGCCCTAATGTTGCTTAGAGCTACTGCTTCCGGCCATCGGGTGGCAAAATCCATGAAAGTCAGTATGTACTGCTTTCCTCTGGGTGTCTTTTTTGGAAAAGGACCCAGAATATCCACAGCTACTTGTTGAAATGGAACTTCAATGATGGGGAGTGGCTGGAGAGGGGCTTTGACCTGATCTTGGGGTTTTCCCACTCTTTGGCATACTTCACAAGACCGGACATAGGTAGAAACATCCTTGCCCATTCCCTCCCAGTGGAATGACCCCCCCAAACAGTCTTTGGTCCTGTTCACCCCAGCATGGCCACTAGGGTGATCGTGGGCTAAGCTCAAGAGCTTGGCCAGGTATTTAGTTGGAACTACTAACTGTCTCTGAGGATGCCAGTCTTCCTGGTGTCCACCAGAAAGAGTTTCCTTGTATAAAAGTCCTCTTTCTACAACAAACCTGGATCAATTAGAAGAGCTGAGGGGTGGTGGGTTGCTCCGTGCCGCAGTCCAAGCTCTCTGGAGGCTTTCGTCTGCTTCCTGTTCGGTCTGGAACTGTTTCCTTGATGCTGGAGACATCAGTTTCTCATTGGATTGTGGACCTATGCTTGGTCCCTCTGGAAGCGATGTAGGGGATGGGGCTGTTTCCGTTGACTGTGAACCGCTCTCCGCTGGGACACTATGTTGGGGTTCATGCTCTGGCTGAGCCTCTTGTGTAGGGTTATGGGCTGCTGCCGGTTCAGGTTTGGTGGGGCCCTCTGGTGTTGAGGTTGCAAGTACTGGATTCATTGCTGGCAATGGGTCTGGTGTTGGTTGTTCTGCTGGTTCCGGTTCTGGGACTGGTTCCATCTGGTTCTCTGGGATTGGATCCACTACTGCGGTTGCAGACATTGGCCTGGGGTCCGGGTCCATCACCTCTGACCGGGTCCTGATAGAAGTTTCCGGAACAGAGCTAGGCATCACGGCTTGTTTAGCCTGGCTGCGGGTGACCATTCCCACCCTCTTGGCCTGCTTCACATGATTGGCCAAGTCTTCCCCCAACAGCATGGGGATGGGATAATCATCATAGACTGCAAAAGTCCACGTTTCTGACTAGCCCTTGTAATGGACAGGCAACTTGGCTGTAGGCAAATCGAAAGAGTTGGACTTGAAGGGTTGAATCGTCACTGGGATCTCTGGGTTGATTAAATTGTGGTCCACTAAGGAAGCATGGATAGCTGACACTTGTGCTCCGGTGTCCCTCCACGCAGTGACCTTCTTCCCGCCCACACTCACAGTTTCCCTCCGCTCCAAGGGTATCTGGGAGGTATCTGGGCCTGCAGACCTCTGGTGTGATTCCGGTGCAATGAACTGTAATCTGTTGGGGTTCTTGGGGCAGTTGGCCTTTACATGCCCCAGCTCATTACATTTAAAACATCGTCCAGCTGACGGGTCACTGGGGCGAGATGGGTTGCTGGAGAACAGGGTGGTGGGACGATAAGGTGTCTGGAGGGTTCTTTGGGAGGTAGGTGGCCTTAGGCAGCTCCCGGTAATAGGGTGTGGTCTGGGGTTGTCCCTTCTGGTCTCCGCTGGAACTGCGACCAGTTTTCTTCTTCTCTGCCACCTCCACCCATCTGGCTCCAATCTCTCCTGCCTTGATTACAGTTTTGGGCTTCCCATCTAGGATGTATCTTTCTATTTCCTCAGGAACACCCTCTAAGAACTGCTCCATTTGCATTAGGAAGGGCAAATGTACTGGAGATTCAACACATGCTCCTGATATCCAGGCATCCCAATGTTTCACAATGTGGTAGGCATGTCGGGTAAATGACACGTCTGATTTCCACCTTAGGGCTCTGAACCTCCGACAAGAATGCTCGGGTGTTATCCCCATTCTGACTCTCGCCTTGGATTTAAACAGTTCATACTTGTTCATGTGTTCCTTAGGCATTTCAGCCGCCACCTCAGCTAAGGGTCCACTGAGCTGCGGCCTCAGCTCTACCATGTATTGATCGGTAGAGATGCTGTACCCAAGGCAGGCCCTTTCAAAGTTTTCTAAGAAGGCCTCAGTATCATCACCTGCCTTGTAGGTGGGGAACTTTCTGGGATGGGAAGTGGTACCTGGAGGAGGATTGCTAGGGTTTGTTGGTATATTCTGCTGAGCCTTTATCTTCTCCATCTCCTCCACATGCTTCCTCTCTTTTTCCTTTTGCTCCAGTTCTTTGGCCCTTGCTTCCATAGCTCTCCTGTGAGCAGCTGCTTGGTGTTGTTCTGCCTCTTTCGCTGCCTCCCTTTCTTTCTCCTTTGCCTCCATTGCTCTCCTGTGAGCAGCTTCTAGAGCTTTTTCGGTTTCTTTCATTGTCTCCAGTTTGGCTAACTCCAATTTGTATAGTGCCTTGGTGTCTGTCATCTTTACCTCTCTGTTTTTAACTAACTTTACACCCAAGGTTTAGAAATAAACAAACAAAACTTGGCTCTAAAATTTTGCTGTGCTGGAATAGGATACCTATTCGCTGATAGAGATTGTCAGCCTACAGAAAAAGACAATTCCCTTTGTCTCTGCTCTGGCCCCAAATCAAAGCAAAAAACCACCAACTACTTGGAAACCTGCTTACCAGCAGCCCAAAGGAAAAAAAAATTCCTTTTCAAACTTGTGCTCCTTGTAAAAAAATCAAAATCCTAAAAAAAAAACCTCTGCCACTTTTGTCTCCAGGCAAATGGATAGAACACCCCCCCCCCCTTTACTTTTAGGGGAAAAAAAACCTCTGGGTTGGAAGACTCTGAATTTCCCTGCAGGAGTTAAGTACCCTGCCTCCAGGCAAAGAAAACCTGCAATTCACAAAGATAATCCACTTTTGTCTCTGCTCTGGCCCTAAAGCAGTGAAAAAACTAGCTGCTTTCAGTTGGACCTCCTTTCCAGCAGCCCCAAAGGAAAAAAAAAATCTCCTTTTTAAAATCTGTATTTCTAGTTCAAAAAATCTCAAATTGATCTCAAAATGATTTCAGGTTAATCCCACCACTCTGCCACCATGTCAAGGTTCCTCCCCCACCCTGAACTCTAGGGTACAGATGTGGGGACCTGCATGAAAACCTCCTAAGCTTACTTTCACCAGCTTAGGTTAAAACTTCCCCAAGGTACAAATTAATTTTCTCCCTTGTCTCTGGATCTCCACTGCCACCACCAAACTCGAACTGGGTTTACTGGGAAACGTAGTTGGGACACGTCTTTCCCCCCAAAATCCTCCCAACCCTTACACCCCACTTCCTGGGAAAGGTTTGGTAAAAATCCTCACCAATTTGCATAGGTGACCACAGACCCAAACCCTTGGATCTGAGAACAATGAAAAAGCATTCAGTTTTCTTACAAGAAGACTTTTAATAGAAGTAAAGAAATCCCCTCTGTAAAATCAGGATGGAAGATACCTTAGAGGGTAATTAGATTCAAAACATAGAGAATCCCTCTAGGCAAAACCTTAAGTTACAAAAAAGACACACAGACAGGAATAGTCATTCTATTCAGCCCAGTTCTTTTCTCAGCCATTTAAAGAAATCATAATCTAACACATACCTAGCTAGATTACTTACTAAAGTTCTAAGACTCCATTCCTGGTCTATCCCCAGCAAAAGCAGCATACAGACAGACCCAGACCCTTTGTTTCTCTCCCTCCTCCCAGCTTGTGAAAGTATCTTGTCTCCTCATTGGTCATTTTGGTCAGGTGCCAGCGAGGTTACCTTTAGCTTCTTAACCCTTTACAGGTGAGAGGATTTTTTCCTCTGGCCAGGAGGGATTTTAAAGGGGTTTACCCTTCCCTTTATATTTATGACAGCTGGACTGTCTCAAATTTGTCCACATCTCTGCTGTAGTGGGGGTACCAAAACTGAACGCAGTACTCCAGGTGTGGTCTCACCAGTGCCGAATAGAGGGGAATAATCACTTCCCTCGATCTTTTGGCAATGCTCCTACTAATACATATCCCTCCCTCTGACTCCACCACCTCAACCACGCTTCACAATTATCATTGCTGTGTATGGTATTAAACTGTTTGTTTAAAACTTATACTGTGTATGTGTATATAACGTCTTTTGTCTGGCAAAAAAAATTTCTCTCTCTCTCTCTCTCTCTCTCTCTCTCTTCACTTAACATTGTTTCACTTAAAGTAGCATTTTTCAGGAACATAACTACAACGTTAAGCGAGGAGTTACTGTAACCAGTTAAGGATTGCCATGAGCTGCCTTACTAAGGAGGAAGGCAAGAGTGCCTCAGAGTAAGGGGAGTCTGCCCCAGGCAGAGCAGGCTGGATGGGAAGAGAGTGACTGGTAGGAGCTCTCATGTCTTCTGATTGAGATAAAATGTTGGTGGATCCAGCGGTTGCCAATTAAAAAGAAAAAAATTACCACATTTGCTGCTTACATTTATTTTAAGACAACAGGACAGTTACCCTATAGTGGAATATCTGAGGGATTATTTGTATGGTAACAGCATATGGTGGCTATCACAGGAACTGCTGTGTTCTTAATCTATCCCTTTACTGGGTGAAGAGGATTAAAACCCTTGATTATTAAATCCAAGTATGAAATGTTCTATACCAGGCACTTAATTTTAGTCATAAGGCATTGGCCTGGAAACCACACAAAAAATCTCACTCGTACTGTGTTTGGAGGGTGAGAAATCAGACTGGTCCAGAATGACAGCAAAAAGGGTTTGCATTTTTTTACAGCTGCCATGTGGAAATTAATTATTAAATGTATGTGAAAGTCTAGCACCATAAAAGTCCTTGACACTAAATTGATATTACAGCAGACAACTCAACACTTCAGTCCACCACCTCTCTTCCGAACCTTTTTTGGCATAACTAGTAGCTACCCAGTCAGAGACTGGTCTCCTGCATTTATATTTCAAACACTTAAGTTATTTCCTGTTGCTTTTTTTTCCCCCTTTAGATAAAGATTTTAAAGGCTCAGCTACGTGCAACATCTTAAAAGGTTTTTTTTATGGTTTTCTTTGGAAAATATTTTTATAATCTGGTTGGACTGTGTCTGATACTTTAAGACATCCTTGCCATTTTATTTTTCAGACACATTTGTTACTAGCTCCTGCCAATTTTTTTTCTTGTTCTGTACAAAGATGCCTCTGTCACTCTGAATTGTCGAAGCTGGAGCTTTGTAGCAATTCTGATATTGTAGCTGCAAAACGAGCTACACTTCATGGAAAACTGTAAGGAAACAAATCTCCCTATCTTCTATTTTTGAAGCGGGAGAGGTGTTTTGGGTTGCTGTTTTTTTGGGGTTTTTTTTTTTAAACAAAAAATTAAACATTTGTCCTTGCAATTTAGCTGTTCCTGCAGCTTTTTCCCCAATGAAGTCCCATTGTGAAACTTTACGTAATTTGTATAATTAAATAAACAATTATGATGTATTAGAAGTTTACGATTTTGATGGGAGAGGAAGCAGGAGCTGCAGGCTAATGCTTGAAACCAAATTTTAGTAAGATCTTGACCTTGTCTATAAGTTTGTGTCTGAAATTAATTGCACTTGCAAACAGCTCAATAGAGATGTTAAGTGACTTTCTTTCTGGCCATAAATAGCATTTGTACCCACAAATCAAGTGGCTGGATACCAAATACTATTTGTTGTACCACAAAAGTGCAGGTGCTCAATTAGAGGCAGTTCTTGAGAATCTGGCCCTTAAACCATGATCCTGTTTTCATGCAAATATCAAGAAATGGAAAAAGTAGTAGAGAAAACATAACACAGAAGCTTAAATACCTCAATAAAATAGTTGATTTTCTATGAAATGGCAGCATCTCTTTAAATGCAGTTAGACTTCACTTAGAATTTATTACTCTGTTACTAATTTGTAAGGTGCTATTACCGCACACGTCTTGCAATGTATTCATATAGCAGCTATAACACAAGAGGGCCATAACCTCGATGAGGGTTCCAGGGTGCTTTATTATGCAAACATATAGTATGCAAAGCTGAAATTATTTATATTTTGATAAAACAGTATTGGTAAAGTCAGGAACCGAAAATAGTGGAATTTGAAAATGGGAACAGCTAGCTGGAATTTTCTATTAAATACATTTTTGAAAATAAATATGTGGAACCATACTTATGCCTTTTCCCATGTGTATATGTGTGGTTTACTAGTGGACACAGGCCTTCTTAACCATAATGGTCCATTTGTTTGTTTGCATATTAAAGGCTTCCAGTATAGAGAACAAACAAGACTGGATCAAGCACATTCGGGAAGTGATACAAGAAAGAACCATTCATCTGAAAGGAGCATTGAAAGAGCCAATCCACATCCCCAAAACAGCTCCAACAACTAAGCAGAAAGGAAGGAGGTTAGAATTTGAATAACTTATTAAGAAGATGGGGATCATTTTTAAAGTGCCCCATCATGAAGGCCATATTTGAACTGCAATGATGGAATTTTCTGTAAGGAACACAGTGTTCTCAGTGCATTCCGTGACTTAAGCCAAGATAGGAGTCGTTGTTGGCTAGCGTTATCTTCAAGTGTGGTCCTTGTAAATTAAGCTCCAGTTGACCACAGTGAGGTACATGTTCAAATCTCTGCTCTAAATGCTCCCTTGCATTTTTTTGTGGTGCTGTTCTAAAAGGATGTGTTGTTTGAAGTCAGTGTTATGTTCAGCAGCCTAGGAGGTGGGCATAGACCAGATGTACTCATTAAACTTTTACAGTACATGTTTTTTACTCAAGTTGCTTGTTTGTTTAAACCAGACTTCACACTCTGCAGTTTTGGTGAAATGGCTACCTGGGGGGTTCTCTTACCAAGCTTCCTTGTGGTTGGCTGCTGCTATATTTTTTTACAGCTTAAGTTGGACAAAGATAGTTAACTCAGTTCATTATATATTACAGTATAAAATAAAGTAATTAAGCAAATGTTGGGGTGCAAGGCTGGTCATCAGTTGGGGTTGGTTGGGGTGCAAGGCTGTCTTAGGCACCCACTGCTGTGATATCTAGATGCCTTCCATTAGGGTTGCAGATAAGAACTGGCAGCCTCTGAAACAGATGTGCTAACCAAATTCTGACAATTGGATTGTATATTTGCAGAGATGGAGAGGACCTGGACAGTCAGGGAGATGGCAGCAGCCAGCCTGATACTATTTCAATTGCATCACGAACTTCCCAGAACACACTAGACAGTGATAAGGTAAGAGACATTAAGTGATATTCCATTTTTTATTATTATTATTTTTTTATTTTATTTTATTTTTTTTTAGCAAATGGCATGCAGTTTAGACTGAGGTATCACCAACTGTGCGTAGTTTCCCCTGAAGCATACTTCTGACAGCCTTCCTTCCTCCAGATTGGCTACATGCAATAAAGAATATGCATTTTAGTCCCTTGTCAATGAGGTATCATGGCTTAACACCATAGTCTTGAGGCAAGGCTTTCATTTTTCCAAACTTATACTATTCCTTTTCTCCACCCCAGAGTCATTTATAACTTTGACCCAAGGATGCATGATGGTGAAGTTAAAGAGGGGACCTTTATTTTGTGTATGTGTAAAATCCAATTAACCTTCAAAGTTGTCCCTAATCTCTCTCTCTGAATCTTTCTGAAAATATACCTTGTGCCGTTTGTGACAGCTAGGCAATACTGGCTATTGTGTCAAATAGGAATGTCAACTTTGAAAGGGCACTGTCTACCAACAGCTCAGATCAGCACAGTAACATATCTTATAAAACGTGAAGGGGTTTCCAACAGTCTAAATGTCATTAAATAGGGTGAAGTGTATCTGAGCCAGGCAGAAGTGTTCAAATCATCAGTGACATCCTAAGACAGCTAGGTGAGAGGGTTCTAAACAGAGCGTTTAAAGAATTATTTTCTCCTAGAGTCCCCACACTCACACACACACACACACGACATGATTTCTGTACTGATGCAACAGTTCAAGTCTACTGGCAATTGAGACTTTTTGCTAAATGAGGAAGAGAAGGAAGCAGGCAAGAGGGTAAGTTCAGCTCCCTCAAAAATACTTAGGGCTGATATTTATTGAATCTGCTGGGGGGGAAATCTACTTTTTGACTAGCTGCAATTGTGCTAGCAATTGGTAGTCATTGGTTGTAGAGTTCATAGATCTTGGTGTCTACCTGAGCTCTAACACTGTTAGCCAGAAGCCTGCTCTGTATTGTCAGGGAAAAAGAGGGTGGGGGAAATGTCTCAACAGCTTTTGCCTGTGATATTTTCCTCTTCCATTTGGACAAAATCCACATTCTAATTTGAGCAAAAGCTGGATCTAGTGTGTCTACCTATACATCATTTACAAAATTGTACTGTATATACTCACGTTCATCTATTGATATGTACCGAGGAAGAGGACTAATGCATGGTATGGTCTTCAAACATAATCTTTCCTCCTCTATGTTGGTTAGAGAAATGGCTAACTGTTTAGATGCACTTCTACCTAATAAGCTTTTCTGCACCAGTGTAATCTAGGATTTAGTAGGTATTGGTGTAAGTGAACTCATGGAGCTATGGGATATAATGTTTAGCAATCTCCCCCCATGCTTGAGTTTATAAAGCCTGTTAAGTGGGTTGTTAGTAAGAAGTTTCTTCACAGATGTTATAGGGTGGAAGGCAATCAACATGTTAAGTTTAAGTCCTGAGGGAAGTTCATTTAGCCAAGCCTCTTAATAATTCTCACATGATACATGAAGTATTGCTGTGAAATAGGGCTACAGATAAGCCACCCAATTTCCTAGGAAATACTACATCATAAATAACAGAAGAGGGCGTTTGGTTATGCTGGGAATGGATTGCATCACCTCTTTATTGTCCAGCGTGTGCTTCAAGTCAGCCATTGCTCATATTCGTTCCTGTCTCAGCCAGACACTGGGAAAACAGAGACAGCATGTCATCTGGGTTTGGTGGGTTAACACAGTAGAACCTCGTTAATTCATATTGATGACTAGGAGTCCAACTGCAAATGACCTGCTTAAATAATGTATTGAATACACAAAAAAAATGACCAAAATAAGGCGCTTTAATTTACTTTGACAATTGTCATATTTTTTTTGAGTTTTTGTATTTGCACTGAAAATGTTGTCTGGTATAATTGGTTTAAAAAAAAAAGGAAAGAAAGAAATCTTAACAAAAAGATAGTTCACTCCAGCATGCTGATATTAAACCATTGCTAAAAATTGCAGAGGCTGCCTTTATTTGCACAGATTTTCAAGTGTATGGATTAGCCAAATGCAGATTATAAATGTTAATCAAAACTACCTCTGGATAAAGAAAAAGACCTGCAATCAGGCAATCCAAAGTCTAGTGGTTTTTTTTTAAATAATTTTAATATGAGGCACAGTGAAAGGACATGAGGCAGGAGGCCAGTGAAGTCTCTGAGGAATATGAATCATAAGTAATACATATATTTCATTTAATGGGTTTGTAACTTGCTAGTTACAGTCCACTTGGGGCTGAAATTTGGCACATAATTTCTCAGCCTAAATACTTTTTTTTTTTTAAATGTTTAAATCACTTACACAATGAGATAGTAAAAAAGAGGGTAGAGAGCTGAGACTTTAGGTACTTCTAATGCAGTTCAGCCAAAAAGCTTATTGCTAAATTAAAATTTACAGGCCGTTTAGACTACGGTTATTTTCGTTAAATTAGAAACAGATTAATTAAAAGTATCAACATGTAAAACACATTTTACCTAATTTAAAATAGTCATAATCAGGTGGTGAAACTACTCCACGATATATATTTCCATAATTTTATTTATGTGCTCTTCTTAAATCACATCACATCAAAAACCACATGGCAAATGCTCCCGTGCTGCTCAACAGGTGACTAAACCCACTCATTCTGTCCAATTATATTTGTATGCAAGTCATTTCTTTTACATGTTCTGAGTAGAACAAATAAGCTGTTGCACAGTTTAAATATGAACGGTGTCAATTAAACTAGTGGTAAGCACGATGGATTCCAATGAACTGCTCACCAAAAAGCAAGGATTTGTTTCATTTTTGCTAGACAGCAGCGTAGGGTAAACTAAAAATCTTTGTAACCCACAAACAATTAGGAAGTGTCCAAGCTAGCCTTTACAAATATGTTTACTTGGAATTGTTTGGCCATAACTTAACTCAGAGGTTAAAAAAAAACCAACAACCTCAGTGGCTTAACTCTGGAACCTGATGGCCTGAGGAAGCCCCACCCCAGCAAGAGACTCTGGTGGGGCTGGAGAAAGGAGAGGCCAGGCCCTTGTTACCACTCCATCAAGTCCTCTGTCGAGTCATGTGGGGGCTGAGTTCTCCCTCTGATCTGTTAGTGTGATGGTCTGGAGCAGAGATGGACCTGTGCCAGCTGAAACAGGGATGGTTTTAGGTTCTCGTTAAGCTTAGCTTATGGCGTGGGTGGCCTTTATTGCTATCACCCCAAGCCTGGGTAGAGACACTGTGGTTTCTATTTAAGTGTGGGCCTAGGACCCTGTATTGCCTTAATCCGCCTATAAAAGGTGCCTTGGTGTTTGTAATAACAAGCTTCTGCACTGAAGAGAAAACACGTTGCTTGTTAGATCCTGCCTCTGCTGGGTCTTGATCATTAAGCTACACAGTGTGTGACTTGCCAAACTTGTTTGACAGGGATTGAACAGTCCTTATCTAAACCAAAAATTTTGTTTTACATACCTGGCTGTTCTTCATTTCTTCTGTGGACTGTCTGTATTATTCTGAAATTGCTGGCCCAGAGCATCTCTATTTTCCCCTCCCTTCCCCCATGGAAAGATGTTTTAGGGAGAGGGTCTGAGGAAGGGTAGCTACTTGAGATGGTCACAAATTAAGAGGGTGAGAGAGAGGGGCATGGCAAATTCCTGAAAACATAGGCTTGGCCTACACTACAGAGTTAAGTTGATTTTAATGCAGCTTATGTCAACCTAACTCTGTAACTGTCGACACTAAAATGTAGCTACCACTGATGTAACTCACTCACTACACCGACTTAATAAATCCACCTCTACGAGAGGTGTAGCACTTAAGTCAACATAGTTAGGTTGACACAGTGTCAGTGTGGACCCTATGTTGCTTACATCGACTGTTGTTGCCTTTCAGAAACCATCCCACAATGCCCCACACTGGCAGGTACATCGGTGCAAGTGCTCCTGGTGAGGACACGCACCGCCGACACAACGAGCGTAGTGTGGTCGTGTAAAACTGATTCAATTACTGCGGTGGCTGTATGTCAACATAACTTAGGTCAACTTAATTTTGTAGTGCAGATTTGCCCATAGGGAGTGAGCTGCAGTTGATTGCCCAGACCTTGAGATCTGTCCGAAAGCCTTGTCTTTCTATACTTTTTCCAGGCAGGTCTCTGGGCACAGTGCCGCCCGCTTTTTGGGTTTCCATAATCGCGCACTTGAATGCTCACGGGATTTTAGAGCAATTTCTCCTTTTCCTGTAGCCTTGTTTTGCTAACATGATCTTTGAAAAGGTGTGTGCAAGTGAGAATAACTTAAAATCATATAAAAGACTTCAACTCCCTCCCCTCCCTCCCCATCTGAGTACTTATGCTGGAATCTTAGGCCGTGCTTACAAAAGGGAAATCAGTTGGTAAGATAGCAAAAAATAGTTGTAGGAACAATTTAGAACATCCATACTACCCAGCCCGAATTGGTGCCGTTTCTTCCACATTAGGGCTGTGTTGCACTAGCTGGCCTCTCGTGGTTCCTGTATTTGGCAAACTCCTCAGTCCCCCAGCTGAGTGTTTTGTTTCCCCTTGCCAGGTCCCCTTCAGTAATGTCTCCCGACAACCCAGTATCTAGTTTGCCTCCCACTCCGCAGCTCCTCTGCTGATGATCTGCTTGTTGATCCAGGAAAAAAAGACAGCAATCATTGACCCTTCTTCCCTTCCTGCAGTATCAGTAACGCCCCCGTTCTCCTAGCTGCCCTTCTCCTGAGGAAAACTGCATTCCTGAGGACAGCTACCAGAGTGCGGGCATTACTGAGGGCAGGGGACAGCATACATGAGGGGAATAGAGACAGGGGAAGGGGGATGATTGTAGTTGAGAGCAAGAGAGAGCATTGTTTGGGTGAGCAGAAGTTGGTCTCTACATGTGAGCCACACCTGGATGACTGACTGAAGAGCTGCAAAGCAGGAACTAGTGCATTTCAAGGGCCAGGCGGGGGCTCTCAGCTGGCTAACTACTTAATTACCAAGGTAGCTTCAATTTGTTTCTCCCTATCAATAAACTGTCTTTTCTCCCTATCAATAAACTGTCTTTTGTACAGCAGGTGGGAGGCGCATTTGAGTTGAATAAGGGCATAGTAATCGATTACTCTCTCAATGTAGACAAGTCGTTAATGGCGGAAATGAAGGTTAGAACAGAGTTTTGGTAGCACCCTGAAAATATCTTTTAGCAGTTACCAGGCTTGGAAGTTTAGATGATCTAAAACATCCCAAGTTCCTTCAACTGGTCCTAATGCAGAGGAAATTAAGTGTAGGCATGAGAGTATGTTGTGCAGTGGTATGTCAAATCTTTTCATGTTTATGGTGACTGAGTTGGAAGTGATATTAAATGCTATTTCAAACAATCATATGGAAAATGGAAGGGGTAAGCGACGGTTGGGGTGGGGTGGAAAAAGAGTCAATGTAGAGTGCTAGGATTACAGTTAGTTATATTGGCTACAATGTGTAGGCATTCAGTAAAAATCTTGACTTCTGTCATCCTTCTTTATCAAGCAATTGCTCTTTGCAGCCTGCTCTGTGCAATCCACTCTGTGTGAAACTAGCTTTAATCTACAAGCATCTTTATATTTGTGTGCAGTTCTTGAAAGACAACGAAGTTTGAGGCAACAGGAGAGATCTGAAAGTACTTAATGTATTAGTTAGCAAAAGCCAGGGGGAAAGGGCTTGTTCAGTTTCCTTTTTTGCTGCTCAGAACTACCTACAACTGATCTTCAAAAGATGAGATTTTTTTAACTTCCCGCTTTCCCCATGTCTTCTCTTTAGAGAAGACTAGTTGAAAACAAAGATGATTTCTGCCCTTCCAAACTGTAAATAGTCTGTTTTTGTCCTGAGGATTCTAAACCAAAACCAATTACATTCTGTACAAGAGCACTTATTTGCATACATAGACATTATTCAAACTTACCTTTTATGCTTTCTACATAAAGTTACTTTTTTCATGAAATCTTAAATATGTAGTGTTAAGATGTAACATAATGTGAGATGGTATGCTCTAACTAAAACACACGTAAGGTTCCTTTTAAAAGGCATCTCATATTTGTGTCGGATAGTGATTGTTTCCAGCATTGAAGGTCAAATGCATTGTTGATGCAACTGCACTGAATTCATCAGATGTACATAAGGAGTGTATTTGGCCCATTTTCTACCAGAAAATACAGTTTTTTAAAAAAAGAGGCACAAAATGTGAATCGTGTATAACATTAAGATGTTAATAATTCCCATGGCATGTTTGTTAATGAAAAGAACTTCCTTCCTCTTAAGATATGTGAGTTTGTCCGTGCCTAGTTTTCATTTCTCATCTTACCTCTGTCTTTCCAGCAACTCCCATGTTTCAAACTTAGCCTCATCATTTATTTCATCAGGTCTTACTAATGCAGTTTACATAAGGGGTTTCTTGAGAGAAAAGGATGAATTTATGCAGAATAGTTATAGTCCCTTGTGAAACTTAAACTGGGATTTAGGCGTTTTCAAAGTCCTAATGTCCTCATCAGTGTAAATCAGTCTCCACTTTCCGGCATGTCTTCTTTTCTTCTCCCATCCAATCTAGAGATTCTTGCCAAAGCTGTACAACACCAGCTGCTTGAGCTATGCTCTTTATCACAGACACCCCTTGTTTTCCAACTGTGTTTGAGTGCTAAAGATGAATCTGCATTTATAAGGTGCATTAAGGAGAATAAAGGGCAGAAACAATTTAAAAAGAAAAACATTGGCTAACAGTTAAAGTAATGTGGGGGAAATTAATGGGTGTTGTCTCAAATGTTGGACAGTTAAAAGTTGAAAATATTTTTATGTTCTTAAAATCATATTTTTCATGGTGATGTCTAGTGTTTCTGGATGAGATGGGTAGAGGGAGTAGAACTTAGTTTCTTCTGTTTTTGATCACAGTGGGAAAGAGACCACACTCACTTTCACCTGCAGACGTTGTGCAGAGCTGAGAACATGGTGTCAGCATTGGCATACTGTAACCTGATGGTATGTCTTCACTGCAGTGACACACCTGCAGCTGGCCTATGTCAGCTGACTCGGGCTCATGGGGGTCATCCTGCAGGGCTATAAAATTGCCGTGTAGACTTTCAGACTTGGGCTGGTGCCCCAGCTCTGGGCCCCCATGCAGGGGGTGGGGGCTCCCCAGAGTCTGGGTGAGTGTCTACCCTGAAATTTTATACCCCTATAGTTCAAGCCCCATGAGCCAACACAGGCCAGCCACAGGTGTTTTATAGCAGTACAGCCAGACCCTTAGAGTGTAATGCACAGGCTGTGTTGTGGACGTGAGTGTTATTGAATAGTTAAGATGACAGGGACAGCTAACCAATACTATTGTTTGTTGGTTCCCACATAGGTAATCCATATTATCTCTGTTTGTTATACTCTTCTGTCCTAAGACTCTCACCTGTTGAAATATTTAGGGAAAATGAAATCTGTTGTTAGCTAACTTCCATTTAATTAAGGGAGGGGGAAGAAGGAACATCTGTGTGAAAGCAGAAAACTATAGGTATTCAGATCGGTTAATGCATGATTTCCAAAAGTGGTGAAACTTGTTACTGACCTATGCTTAGGGTAGTGGGAAAGAGAGAATGTGCTTTTCATGAGAAAAAGTTTGGAGCCTTGCATTTGACACCTTATGAAGTTAGACTCTGTGGACTTTTTCTCAGACCTCTTCTGGCATACACATGTTTTCAATTGTTTCAGACTTAGTTTGAAGAGGGCTATAACATAAATCAGTGCCAGAAACCAAGGGAAGGCTCTTGACTTTTTCCCCTTTGGCATAACTTTGAGTGGACTAAAAGCTAATATAATGCAAAGGAAGAGGGGGGATGGTAGCAAGATATTTTTAACGAGTGAGAAGGTAGCATGTTTTGAAGCTGTGCACCTCATAACTTGAGACCTGAGACTGTCTTGAAAGATGAAGTAGAAGCCGTGTGATTAATTTCTTGCCAGAACCTGGGAGGAGGGGTTGCAGGCTGCTGTACTTTCATTAATTATGAAAAACATAAGGTTTCTCTTTCCCTCCCAAGAAAAATCACTCCACACGCACACGCAACCAGGATTAGTTAACAAGATTGGCAGGCAGTGGTCATGGGAAAGTTCTGCAGACTGGCTGTCAGGGGTTATGTCCTGTGGAAGTGGCAGAGATGGGGAAGGAAGGATGGAATTAGTCTGTCTGTCTGGTGTCATGGGTTGCTTGGCAAACACTTTTCAAATTCTTGTTTGATGACAAAGCATTATCCTGGAGAAGAAAATTTCTATCTTGCATTTCAGTCCAAGAAAATTAATTAAAACTGATCTATAAGTAATAATCCAGATGTGTATGTAGCCCTGTGTCTAAAGTACACAGGACTTTCTAGTATCAGGATAAAAAGGAAATTTTAGTTGTAGCAAAATTAGGTAAGCAAATTTCAAGATTATAAAATGTTTGTGTAATAACCTCTGCAGTTACATTTTCTGGGGTAAGAACTATAAGGGAATAAAAGAAAAGGAAAGGTTTCAGAGTAACAGCCGTATTAGTCTGTATTCGCAAAAAGAAAAGGAGTACTTGTGGCACCACTGGAAGAAACATTCCCCCATGCTATTGCACAGTTACCCCCATGAAATATGGGGATTTTGTGTCTAAAATGTCTGATGTTTTCTACTACTGGACGTTGCCTACCAGATTAGATGAAACATTAATCTGTTCTGTTCTAGTAGATTGTGATGTAACAGTGGTACTCGTACACCAGGAGAAAAAATAGTCCAATAGAATACTGCTGCTGTGGTATTACTATTAGAAATTAAAATCAAGTTAAAGGCACTTAAAGAAGCTGTGGTGCAACTAGGGAACTTCAGTGTATTTATCAGCATGCTTTCAGTTAATCTCAAACAAGGTGAAGCAGTAGAGCGTAGTTAATTTGGATCAAAAGAATTTTAATTAAGTGCTTAGAAAAACACTAGTGAGGCATGCTGGGTTTTGCCAACACTGGTTCACATGCGTATCTGTATGAGTTGGAAGTCTTTTTTTTGTCGTTGGGTAGGGTTAGGAAGGAGAGAGTTAAAAATCTTGAAATACAGCTATTTTTGGGTCCGTATCACAAAGGATCCTAAAATAGTTGGTTGTCTCAAGAACTGGTGTGCAAGGATCCCTATGCTTAAGATATGTGAAAAGTCCATAGTAAAATTTTGACCCACATATTCAGAGACTGGATTTGAGGTGTTTGATGACTGAAGAACCTGGAGGGAGATGGTGAGCAGTTGCAGAAAAGTGTTGAACTTCTTTTTGTCAGCCAGTTTGTCTTCCTCCCTCTCCCAGTTACAATTCCTCTTCACCTCCACCGAGTCACAGGGCCCCATATTTAATAGTGGTGTCTTTGGCTTCCTGCCACCCCCAACCACCACACACCTGTACACTGTCCTGGGTAACTGCTACTTCAGACCCCTTGGGTGAGGAGGAGGGTGATGAGAGGGCTGGCTGATGAACCCCCTCCCACATCTCCTGCTTTCGCAGAAGTTATTGACTAGAAGGGTTGTCTGAGGTGAGCCAAGAAAGTTCTTCACTTCCCTAAAATACTCCACATTGCAGTGGGAAGGTAAAATCCCTTCCTCTCTTGCTTTAGCTGTCTCTGCACTAAGCCCAGGACCAAAAAATGCACAAAAGACCTACTGTGATGGCTAACATACCTTTATGGGCTTTAGTTGTGAGTGTCTAGTTACTGTTCTAAGACTTGCAGGGCTCCACCTGAACCTGGTTTCAGTGGGAGAAGAGAGTGGATTTCCCTTGCTGTCTTGTGTGGAGTGGTGAGTCTGCTTTTTGTCTTCAGTTTTCTCAAGATACCCTTGAGAGAAAGCTACACCCAGATGCAAGCCTACCTGCTTAACCCATATCATTCACAGCTCTTGGAATCATTCTGCACAGTGAATCTGAGGTGAAGGAGAGATGGGGGTTTGCAGTAAATCTGACTGACAACTGACTGACTGACAAAACTGACAACGTTTCTATAAAGCTAATAAATTTTAATATGGTGCCATTAAAAAAAGAAAAACCAGAAAACATTGCCATATTGTAAATGTCATAGACAAAAATAGATCTTGGCAGAAATCCTAAATAAACCGTGGTGTGTGTTTAAAAAAACTGCAGCACCCATCCTTCCCTTGTTTTCTCTCTTTCCACAGTTGTCAGGTGGCTGCGAGTTGACTGTGGTCATCCATGACTTCACAGCATGCAACAGCAATGAGCTGACAATCCGCCGTGGTCAGACAGTGGAGGTTCTAGAGAGGCCACATGACAAGCCCGACTGGTGTCTAGTACGAACCACAGATCGATCCCCTGCTGCAGAAGGGCTAGTTCCCTGTGGGTCGCTCTGCATTGCCCACTCTAGAAGCAGCATGGAGATGGAAGGTATCTTTAATCACAAAGGTAAGTGAGAATGCGTTTTACGTTCCAGTTGTTGGCCTCATTGCAGCACTTCATATTTTTTAGTAAAAAATGCTGTGCAAGATAATGATTTTTTTTTTTAAGGGTTTCATTCGATGCCTTTGAATTTTTATCTATTCTTGGATAAGACTTTCTGGACGTAGAAGTCTATGGGTAAAACTTGTATTACAAGACTTCTGAGGACCCAGACTGAAGCAGCTCAGCATCTTGTGTGTGAAGTGGAGAAGCAATGGGAGATTTGGAAGCCATGTAGACAAGCTATATCCTATTAAAATAAACTGAGTTGTGTGTTGTGCTGGAGCAAGCCCTGACACTGTGCTAACCTGTGCCTCAGAAATTTAGAAGAAAAAAATTTAAAAGGAGACCAGGGTCTTGCCCTGCATGGAGAGAGAAAATTAAGTTCAGCTGCTAAAAAAAAAAAAAACTATGGTGAAAATTCTTGCCACTCACAATACCAGTTAGCTGTGTAGAATGCTACGTTTTTCTTTCTCAGCATTTTAAAAATTGTACAATGAGTCTTGGGAGATTAGGCTTTTCCCTTTGTCTAGTTGTTCAGCTTTATAAGTAGCCTGTAAGGAGCCTAATCATTAGACTTCAGCCGCAGCTATTTTGGGTCCTGTTTAAATTTTGGGGGGCATAATTGTTTGAAAAAACCTTTATATGTAAGGGCACAATCTAGTTTTCCGAATGAATGATACTCTTTTTAGGAAATCAAGGGCAATATGGGAGGCTGCCTGTAGCTTTTTATTAATTTTATTGAGGCTCTGAAAAAATAAGGTTTTTTTCAGTGTGAATGGGATATTTCACCCTCTAGCAAAGAGAGGGATTATCTTTATTTGGTGTGTTCCTGGATAAGTGGGTGTGGTGTTTAATGTTCCAGTCCTCACAGGATGTTTTTACAGTAATATCAGTCTAGGAATGAATAGCTGTGTCTCTTGACTTCTCGACTGGGGGCAATGGATTTCATTCCCGAATTAGGCTGACACACAAAGCCTGTGCTCAGAAGCAAATAGGTTTATTGGAAAAAGCAGTTTGCCCATTTAAAAAAAGACTTTTGAGCCTCTTCATTTAGAATAGAGAATTAAATGTAAGTTATGAGTCAAAGTGCCTCATCACAAATGCGGTAAATATCTATAGAACTTCTACATTGATCAGATTGTATTATAAGCAGAAGAACTGTTGAGAAATCAATTGGTGGAAAAAATTGTCTGGAATGGTATACTATGCTGTTGGAAAGCACTTTTTATTTTTCCCACTTCATCGATTTTCCAGCCAGCTCCTTGTTCTTCTCTTCTCTTTTCTCTTCTCTTCCTGGTTTCTTCAGCTTGTGCAACAATATAGTTGGCTATAACAGGAAAGCTTTGTGTTACTTACTTGGGTGTGCAGCATGCACAGCAGGAATTCTGTGTATGCAGGGTGATGGAGCAGAGAAAGCTGAAGGTTTTGTCTCTAGGTTGATACTTCAACTTTTTTGTCCTGTGGTATTCTGGGTAAGGAAGCCTAGCAGCCATTTGGATGATTAATTGATAAATATTTTTTGGTTTCACTAAGGCGTTTCTTCCTTTGACTGGGAGTGTGAAATCATAATAACGTGTCACTGTTTGCAAAGGGAGCCTTTGAAGCAAAAGAATTCTTATTAGAAAGGGCAGGCTGGATTAGACAAAAGGAAAATTACAGTATGTGATGTGGGGAATAATGAACCAGTTATAACCAGACTCATGCGGGATTCTGTGTGAGACACACAAAACTACATTTATGTTTTAATAAGTTTTGCATTTGATTTTTCCTTCCTAAGTGTAGTACGTTGAACGTGTCTTGATTTGATTTCAGACCAATTCTCCAATTTATCAAGGTAATTTTGATTTATAATTCTGTCCTCCAAAGTGCTTGCAACCCCTCCCAGCTTGGTGTCATACGCAGATTTTATAAACGTCCTCTTCATTCCATTATCCAGGTCATTAATGAAAATATTGAATAGTACCAGACTCAGGACAGACTTCTGTGGGACCCACCATATAGTGCTCTCAGTAAACCATTGATAACTATTCTTTGAGTACAGTCTTCCAACTAGTTTTGCACCCACATATAGCAATTTCCCTAGTTTGCTTATGTGACTGTCATGTGGGACTGTGTCAAAAGCCTTACTACAATCAAGATATATCACATCTACTTTTACCCACTATCCATTAGACGGGGAACCCTGTAAAAGAAAATAATTAAGTTGGCTTGGCATTATTCATTATTGACAAATCTATGCTGGCTATTCCTTATAGCCCTATTATCCTCTAGGTGCTTATAAATTGATGGTTTAATAATTTGTTACACTATTTTTCCAGGTATCAGAAGTTAGGTCTGTCACTCCCCGGGGTCCTCTTTGTTCTCCTTTTTAAAGATAGGTGTGCTATTTGCCCTCATCCTCAGGGGTCTGACCTGTACTTAAAGATGATTGCTACCAGTTCGAAGTTGGCTACAGCTAGTTGCTTACATGCTCTAGGATGCATTTCATCAGGCCCAGCTGATGTGAATTCGTCTAACTTAAGTCAGTACTCTTTAACTTGTTCTGTCCTTATTCTGACTTGTGCTCCCTCCCACTTAGTTGTTAATATTGTGTTAAGTGTCTAGTCACATACTTTTAGTGAAGACTGAGCAAAATAGGCATTAAACACCTCAGCCTTGTTGTCCATTAATAGCTCTCCTTTCCCACTAAGTAGAAGACCTTCACTTTACTTTGCCTTTTATGTCCCTTGCTAAGTGTGACTGATTTTGTACCTTAACCCTTCTGTTTTTGACCTTGCTTGCTTCTGCTATTCTTTTGTACTACTCCTTAGCAATTTGTCCATGTTTCCACTTTTTGTAGGATTCCTTTTTTGGTTTTCAGGTCACTAAAGAGCTCCTGAGGGAGCCATGTTGCCTCTACTATTCTTCCTGCCTTTCCTTTGTGATGGGACAGTTTGCTGTTGTGACTTAATAGTGTCTCTTTGAGAAACTGCCAGTTCTCCTGAACTCCTTTTGTCCCTTTTTTCTTCCTCCCATGGGACCTTACCCTACCAGTCCTCTGAGTTTGTTGAAGTCTGCTTTTGGAGGTCCATTGTCCTTATTCTGCTGCTCTCTCTCCTGCCTTTTCCTTAAAATCATGACATCTGTCATTTCATGATTACTTTCACCCAGGTTGCCTTCCACCTTCAGACTGGCAACCAGTTCCTCCCTGTTAGTCAGAATCAAGTCTAAATTGACCAACCCTCTGATTGCCTCCTTCACCTTCAAAAACAAGAAATTGTCCCCAATACATTCCAAGAAAGTACTGGATATTTTATATTTTTCCATAGTTACTTTTCCAACAGATGTCAGGGTAGTAATTAGTATTAGTACATTAGTATTTTGACAGGTTTCAGAGTAGCAGCCATGTTAGTCTGTATTCGCAAAAAGAAAAGGAGTACTTGTGGCACCTTAGAGACTAACAAATTTATTTGAGCATAAGCTTTCGTGAGCTACAGCTATTTTGGATACTTCTGCTATTGGTTCTAGAAATGAATCCTCCATTTCTTCCTCCTGCTTGGGTGGTATGTAGTAGACCCCTACCATGACAGTGCCTCCTTTTATTCCCCATTTATCCTTACCCAGAGACTTTTCAACTGGTCTGCCTTCATCTCTTTCTGGACCTCGGAACAACATTCTTCGTGCATAGCCATGAGATTTATTCTCCCTCCCGCCACCCCCCCACCCCCAGTCTATGTGATGCCGGTTAACTAATACTTCAGCTTGTATACAACTCCTAGTTCTTCCTGTTTATACACCATATTCCCTGCATTTATCGACATTTGTGATGTGGAGCAGATTCCCTCACACACACACACACACACACGCACACACTCTCTCTTGTTGCTCCTGTGTGACCCTGTTATCATTTTA
This sequence comes from Lepidochelys olivacea, assembly GCF_965140295.1. Classification (NCBI taxonomy): domain Eukaryota; kingdom Metazoa; phylum Chordata; order Testudines; family Cheloniidae; genus Lepidochelys; species Lepidochelys olivacea. The sequence goes on along the minus strand of NC_140412.1, from coordinate 138,490,815 downwards.
ATTTCTCCCCAACTTCTAGCCCTTTGTCAAGGTCACCGTTTTTATGTTTACCTGTGGGATTTTGTGACTTGCCTCCTTTGAAGCTAGTTTAACGTCGTCCCCACAACTTTGGTGAGGCTGCCCTGGAGAACTGGATTCTCTCCCTGGCCTTTGCCACAGAATTCCCATGTGATGTTGGACAACTCACTTAAACCAAACTTTTCACAGGTGGTCAGCTGCTCGCTAATTATTTGTTCCTAATTTTCTGGATGCCTGATGTGAGAGCCTAGCCTCTGATTTGCAGAAGTGTTGACAAGTCACAGCTGCAACTGAAGTCAATGGGAACTGTAATTTGAACATATGAAGTGCTTTAAAGTGCTGAATACTCTGAAAAATCAAGTCCTAGGTATTTCAAAGTGGGCACCCGAAATTAAGGGATACTTCAGCCTTACTGTCTCTGTGCCTCAGGTCCCTATCTGAAAAATGAGGCTAATATGAGCCCCAATCCTCACAGGAGTATTGTGAAGTGCACAGATTCTGTAGTAATAAGCAGCATAGAAAAGCCCTTGATATTAATAATTTTTTCTTCAGAGAAAGGTTTAAATAGTTGGTAGTGAATAAGTCATCAGGCCACACACTGAACAAGGATAAAACAAGATATTGAATAGTTGCTCATTCTGGTATTTCCTGACACATTAATGCTCAACTTTAAATCCATACTATTCTTTTAATGTAGTTTTTTCCCCGTGTAATATAATAAAGCTTCTGTGTTGTTTGAGTGAATCAACAGATGTTTATGGTATTAGGTTTCGTATTTTTATTTACTTCAATAGCCAGCCTACCTGGGTTGAGATTTTCTTCAAATGAATCCGCTTCATTTTCTTTTTTCCCCCAGTTGGATCTTTGTAGAAACAAAGGATTACTTTGGTAATCCTCCTCAGTTCCACAGTAACTTTCTTCCTCTTCAAAACCACGACACAGACTGAAGCATGAAACAACTTCATTTTGAATATATTTCTGAAATCCATGAAGACATATTGTTAAAGCTCTTAGATTCCTGCAATCATGGCTTTACAAGAAGCACTGAAAAACCGTCTCAGAAGTTTCCTACTTTACATGATAGTTGGAAAATTATAGGATGTCCGAAAGCTAAAATGGGCTTCAGCAGTTGGACATAGCCAGCCTCTTCTCTTCTAATATAAATAGCTAATTCCTGTGTGTCATTTATTTAAAAAAAAAACTATATATATTCTCAAGGGGATTTCACTGCCATCAAATGTAAAAAAAAAAAAAAAATCATGTTAGTTGTGGTTTAATTCTCAATTAACTATCTAAAATCTGGATTTCTATGGTAACTAGAGAGCTAAAAGGGTTTCATTTCAGGAAAGCCTAGTGCTTGCAGCCAATCTAAACGCCCGTGGTGGTCAGTCTACGTCAAATAAAACACAGCACACTGTCAGATTTTATTCAGCCTATATTAGAAAATGCTAGATGACCAAAACATTGATTTGGGAGTATTCTGCACTGAGGCACAGCTGTTGGCATTATTTTTTTTATAAATAAAGCATATTCATAGTTTATAATATTAAAATGTCTGTAATGCTGAGCAGGAAATGGAACTTACAAGAAAACTTGTTTTTAGGTAACATTTTTATTAAATGTGAGAACAGGGAGCACATGGCAAGTAAAGGAGATTTAACTCATATAGTGGGTGTTTAGTGACTCAAGGCTGGATTGCCACATAATTGATACCTGAAGCTGATCATAAAAGCTGAGCAGTTTCTGCAACTTGTTCACAGTGGAAAAGGCAGATGACATGTCCCATTGGTCTGCGCTCATGCCTCATTAGCTCCTCATTCAATGTAAGGCTGTAGTCCTTAGAAGAGCCATAAACAGGATAAGGCCAAACTACTTGAACAGCTATCTCTCTCCTGCAGCATCACTCCATGACAAAACTTGCCAGATCGGAAGTTGGTCTCTTGTCAGTCATTGCCAGGCTGTGGAACTTCCTGTTGCAGGAGTTTTGGTTTTAACTCTTGCTTTACATCGTACTCTAACTGATTAATCTGTTTGTACAAGGGTTCCCTGAATATAAGGAGCGACATTTTCCAATTCTTCCCCTTTCTTTCCCCAAAGAAAAACTTTCTGTGTTCAGTCCATAGAGTAGTACCACCCAGAATCTCAAAACTCCTGAATTTCACACCTAGACTGGCTTGTGATCTGAACACGTCTAATACTTGGATGGATGGATATAGATTATATCTAATGAAGGTAAAATATGACCAAGGTGTGGGCAAGGGCTTTCACAGTGGTGACAGAAAAAAAGAATGGCTACGTTTGGGGCAAAGACGACAAGACATCATGCAGAGGAAGGGTCCTGACTCTAATTGTGAAAACTGGGGATTCAGGGAGGGGTGTGTAAAGTAATAAAAATGGGAAAGTAAGATGACTTCATCAGTGACACTTTATTTAGGCTGGAAAGGTGGGGAAAGATACAGATAAGGTGGTTAAAGTAACCCAGGCTTCAGAAGACCAAGGCATGGACAAGGGTTTAGAGGTAGAATGAATAAGGAGGAAATAACTTATGTGAAATACACAGGCAGATATGATGGGACATAGCAAAAAATTGTATGTGAGAGAAGGATAGTTACAAATATGAGACACCAAATTTCCAAACCTGGGCAAGAGGTCAAGTGGTGGATTTGTCAAAGTGAGTATGTAGCCAAATTCTAGTGCAGTCTGCCATATCTCTGAGGATTTGTGTTTTTAGTTCTCTTTTCCTGCCACATCCTACATTAGCTATCTTGGATCTTATCAGGTCCCAATAAAACTTCGGAAATTAAATTTCTGATAGTTTTCTCTCTCTAGCAGAGGTGGATTTTTTTTCCAAATCAAATATCAGATTAATTTTTTTACTAGTTTCTGTTTCTCAAATTATATGTATCTCTAATATTTTGAATTTTCTCAGAATTAACAGAATTGATGGCTCCATTAATGAATATATGTTTGGATCATGAAGGATTAGGTTTCACCATTTCAACCCAGGAGACTGGTCAATTCTGTCTGCAGTTCATAAGTTACCCCTGTTCAGGGGTATTAAAATGCGGTTCAAGAGTTGGCTTCTGAAACTTGAATAGCGATAATGAAATCTTCCTACCCTGTGGGAAGTTAAATGAACAAAGCATTACATTTGAGACAGAGCAGCCTGCAGAGGAGAGAACTGCTCAGGCGGGATTTGGTATTCATTCACTTGAACATGCTTTGGGTACTAGGCAGCAGCCATTTTTATTTATTTATTTTAATATTAGCTGGAAGGGAAATCGGGGTATAAAAAGTGTCTGCTTCGGAACAGATGTATTTGCACAGCTGAAGCTTTGGAGATAGAAGGTACAAACCAGCAATTCTGGCTGGCTGCCTAGGATTTCCCTGGGGAATTAGTATTTTGCATGTAATTAGCTTTGCTCATGGCAATTTTCTGTACATTTTTCAGCTAGATTCAGACATCAGATAGGCTGTAGCCATCACGTTTTGTTTGCGAGAAATGTCCTTAGTTTATTGCATTGAAGACAGAAGTCCTAGAATATTAATTACTTTCTGTGGTAGTCTTTCCAGGTGCTGTACTCTGCGTTAATTAAATTTGCTGAGAAGAGAGGCTGTTAAAATTAGTTCACCTTTGTACATACACACTTTCAGCTTCCCTTGCAGTACAGGCTATCTGATCAGTTTTCACTCATACTAAACGGAACCTGCTACAGTATGTCATAACATTTTAAACTAAACAATACTACCACTTTTTAACAGACGAATTTGTGCTCTTGCTAAATAGAGGTGGCTTTGGTTTCAGATAGCCTCTGAAGCATGCTGCTTTGAGCTTTCCAGTATATGATTGAGCTTTTGATTAGGTGATACCTCACTGCTTTGGTACACGATGTCCTCATTTCAGTACTGTTTTCAGTCAAGGTTTATTGGCATGATCAAGAAGTAGTGGTGCACTGACAATAACTGCTGAATTAATGTATTAATGTGAATAATGTCTAGTATGGAAGAAGCAAGCAGGAGGTCGGATTTTCGCTGTGAACTGGACAAAAGGAAGAGACCAACTGCATAAATGAATGAGGCTGGAGAGACCCTTCCTATTCTTAAGGAAACTACCCCTAAAATCTTTAGAAATGTGGTATAAGTGCACACATGCACCCTCTCTCTCGCTCTCTGGCCTTTTTGTAGAGAGCAGTCCCAGCAATTTATTTTTAGAAGTGGTGAAAGCATTATCAATCTGTGTGTAATTCTGATATGATCAAACCTGGAGAACCCAGGTGTCTGAAATAAAACTTAGTCACTCCTGGTAACCTAGGCACTTTAAATCTTCTGGTCTTTGGGCTGTAAATCAGTTTGCAGTATGCTCTTACACAGTAGACTAAATACAGTATAGCAACACTGAAGTCCTTGAATAAAAGACATTATCGAAGTAATGCAACAAATTCAAGATTAACATGTCAGTTCAGCACAACTGCACCTTTATTCCCCAGTTACAGTGTTGTGAGGGCACTCGCTCTAGGCTTCCAGCTCCTGAGCCATCACCTCTTTTCAGCGGAGACCCACCTCACCCTCCCTCCTTACCGGAAGAGTATTTCCTATACTGTGTTCTCCCTAGCAAAGTCAGGCAGCCTAAGCTGGCCTGCTTTACTTTTCTCCCCAGAAGATGTTATATAGTGCAATTGCCACAGTTAAGCTACCACACAGCTTTTTCTAAGCAAGCACATTTATTCTTAAGGTGAAAAGCATTATAGAGAAAACAGTAAAACAATAAAAGAACCTACACACGTCAATAACTTTACCAGAGATCACCCCAACTCGCACAAGGTTTTTTTTCCTGTGGTTATAAATTCATCACAGCTTCAACTCAGAACAAGAATCCTCATTAATGAGTCAGTTATTCTTTTATACAATTTGTCTTTGAACTGTCTTCATATAACAGGTGATCAAAAGATGTTCCCCTGAGGATAAAGCGTCAAAGGCTGAGTCCTTATATAGGAGTTTGCAATCCCCTCCTCCCAAGTACATCCTAAGAATTCCACTTCACACGTATTGTCCAAAACATCATACGTGCCTACACATTGCTCAACCTAGTCTTTCAAAGCTCACAGTACTACCCAGAGATTGCATTAATCCTGTCTTCTTCCTAAAGAAGCTCCATACAATCCCACATTGATACATAAACGTTTGCATTTTTAATACAATGAACTCTTAAAATAGTTACACTTCATTCAGTACAGTGTGTCTAGAATATTGCAGGAAATTGCCATAACTGTTACATAGCCTAGTAACTGTGGATGAATTATAGTTTATTCTTTTTCTGAAGGCCAAAATTTCTCTTCTGTCCAAGATTATTATGGACACCTTATTGGGAGTGCTTCTTATTTAGTATCATGTACTAGTTCAATCCAATGAAGAGCCAAATATGAATCAGGAAGTGGTTTTTTATTTATAAAAAGTCAGCTTTCTGTCTTGCTGCACTGTGAGACCAGTGCCTCTGCCTAAACATTATTTTTAAAAAATCCTAAAATTTTAGTGGAAGCTAGAAATAAATAGGGAATTTAAATAGAGCTAATGGCATGTGAAGAGTAATAAATATACTGAATGGAAAAAAGTACTAGGGAATACAATTAAAGCTAAGTATAACAAATTCAAAAGATACCGATCTCTTCGTGAAGGAGAGCTTTGTGAGATGTCAAATTAAGAAAGTGATGTCTGGGATAAAATTTTGGTGAGGGGAAGGTGGTTAGGAAGTACAATTACTTGTTCTTGTAGAAGTGCTCTCTCAATTTGGCCTTTGGGATTGGTGCTTCCCTTTGCCTGCCGCCTTGTGCTAACCTTTACATTTGGTGGTGTGATGCACCCAGAGCACTAAATGGGAGAGCAAAAAGTGGTTCCCCCTCATATCATTCTTCAAACTTTACAGATGATAATTAAGTCTAAAGCTGACTGCAAAGAATTATAAATGGATCTCACTAAAGTGGGTGTCTTGGCAACAAAATGGCAGAGGAAATTCAGTGTTGGTAAACGCAAAGTAATGCACATTGTAGAACATATCCCAGCTATACATTCAAAATGATGGAGTTTAAATTAGCTGTTATCACGCAATAGAGAGATTTTGAGTCATTGTGGATAGTTCTCTGGAAACGTCTGCTCAATGTTCAGTGGCAGTCAGAAAAGCTAACTGTGTTAGGAGTCATTCAGCTTGGAAAAGAGACAACTAAGATGAGTTATGATAGAGACCTATAAAATCATGAATGGAGAAAGTGAATAGGGAAATATTATTTACTCTTCCATATAAAACAAGAACTAAGGGTCATCTGATGAAATTAATAGGCAGCAGGTTTAAAGCAAACAAAAGGAAGTACATCTTTACACAATGCACAGTCAACCTGTGGAACTCATTGCCATGGGATGTTGTGAAAGCCAAAAGTACAGCCGGGGTTCAAAAAAGTATTACATACATTGATGAAGGATAGGTCTTCACTATTAGCCAAGACAGTCAGGGATGCATCCTCATGCTCTAGGTGCTGCTAAACTTCCAACTGCTGGAAGCTGGGACTGGACAACGGAGCATGGGTCACTTGAAATAGCCCTGTTCCATTTATTCCTTCTGTAGCATCTGGCACTGGCCACGGTCAGAAGACAGGATATTTGGCTAGGTGGACCATTGTTCTGAGTCAGTATGGTGGTGGTGGTTGTTCGTCCTATAGTGAGATGCTAGCCCATGGAAATCCGTCAGCTTAAACGTGCAGAATGAGAGCACTGAGTGGCACCTTTGGCAACTTCCTACCATCAGTAATTCTCTTCCCCTTTCTAGTCCCCCACAGTCTTGGAGGACAGCAGAGAAGCTGCTTGGTGACTCCCTTATGGGCAGAAGGGGAGCCTCATGCCAGCTTCCTCTCTTACCGCAGAGGGGAGACAGAAGTAAGGCCTCACCCCAAGGACAAGGGAATGGACCCCAGTAACACTGAGCACAGAAGAGGTTATGGAGCGAATAAAATAGGGTGGAGCTGTGAATGAAGTAATAGTTTTGAAAGAAAAGTAGAATTGGGAGAAACAAGATGGAATGAGAAAGGGAAGAGGTTGAGGTCCATCTCACAAAGTGGGATATGATGGGTAGAGAGAATAAGGTGGTGATGGAGATGAAGAAAGAAAACACATTACTAATACAGGCAAGGAAATGTGGGGAAATAACAGAAGGAAGAAATTTGACCAACTGGAGTGCAGTATAATTCAGAGTAAATATCGACAGTTCATTAAACAGGAAGAAGAAAACTGTAGAGAATCAGATGAGAGGCGAAATTAGAAAATTAAATCATCCTGGAAGAGAGAGGAGAAAGAAGATCTTGCAATAAACAAGACTGAGAATTAGATAAACCTGGACACAGTAGCAAGAAAGGAAAGTGAAATGAAAACAAGAAAAGGGAGTTGGTAAATTAAATGAATTTTTTTAAATACATATTTTTATGCCAATTTAGGTATGAAAACCTTGGTTGAGTCTTGGTGATGGCCAGTAAAACAGTATGCATCCGATGAAGTGAGCTGTAGCTCACGAAAGCTTATGCTCAAATAAATTGGTTAGTCTCTAAGGTGCCACAAGTACTCCTTTTCTTTTTACTAAAACTCTAGCTCCTCTATTGACTTATTTTTAACCTCCTTCAGTGATTAATTTATTTTAAATGGGCATTAATGACAGCTTGATTGGCCTTTTCCTGTTCTTGAGTCTTATGCTCTGTGGAGAGTCTTGTGCAACCCAGTTTACACCATGTATCCAGGAGAGTGAGACTGTAAACACACTACATTACTGGGTGGGTTAGTGGGAGAGGCCCAGGCCTCTTACGTTTTCTTTATCCACCCCATAAACATGGTGTTAAGTATCAGAGGGATAGCTGTGTTAGTCTGTATCCACAAAAACAATGAGGAGTCCGGTGGCACCTTAAAGACAAATTTATTTGGGCATAAGCTTTTGTGGGTAAAAAATTGCATCTGAAGAAGTGGGCTTTTAACCCATGAAAGCTTATGCCCTAATAAATTTGTTAGTCTTTAAGGTGCCACCGGACACCACGCAAAACATGGTGAGTCTCATACTGTTATGCATAAGTCAGTTTGAAAACAAGGTCATAGTGCTCTCAAAGGCCCTGGCGACAGCCCGAGGTTGGCCCACTCTGATATTGACACGAAGTGCTACTTGGAAGAGGCTGCATTCCGAGGATCTGCACAGTAGCATCTCTTTGTTTCCTCTCTCTGCTTGATCAACGGTGGAAGTTTACAATATTGACACTTGGGGTCAGAGTCTCATTTACACTAACATCTTTACATTGCACAGGCAGTAAAAAAAATTGCCCTGTTTAAAATGGTTGAAGAATTATTCCATTCTTGCCTGTAATTGTGTGAGACAGTGCCACGCAACAGCTTTACCAGGTGGATTTCACACCAAAAGCAAGTGAAAGTAGTTACTATGTGTGTATGTGTATACATAACACAAATAATATTAAATAATTATTAATATAAATAATAATTTTGAAGGGTCAGTGATTTTTTTGTTTGGGTAAAACTCTCTGGTTACCAATTTAAATTACATCATTTTCCCTCTAAAGCATTTAAAGAGGTTGCGTGTAACTCCAGAACATACTTTCACTTTTTAAAACATTTTATGAATGTGAACATGCTTCTCTGTTTCTCTTTTCTCAGTGGCCAGGTGTATTTCCAGTTAAAATGTAACCACCATCATGCCCCACAGTATCACCTTACAAATCTCTTGACTTCTACCAGTGTATTCACAAGTGAAAGTCAATACTCAATCTAGTTGTTTTCTTGAGCACACTGATTCCTTTTGTTTTAAACAGTTTTGATGAAAATCTTTAAAAGAAAAAAAGGTAGCAACTTATTTGTTGCAAAATTTTATTTAAAAAAGCAAAACAGTTCATGGCGAAAGTTTTGGATAACAGACAAAAACAAAAGGAGTACTTGTGGCACCTTGGAGACTAACCAATTTATTTGAGCATAAGCTTTCGTGAGCTACAGCCCACTTCATCGGATGCAACATCGACTAATGGTAAAATTAGTATTCAGCACTTCATTAGGAGCGCAAAATATTCCTCACTGTGAACAACTGCTTTTTTTGGCGCTCTCCCATGGAGAAAGGAGACTGTTTCCTTCCCCCTTGTTAAGTAATCTCTGTATGAGGAATAGCATTGCTTGCAGTCATCCAAGAGAGTTTCAGTGTTTGAATTATCTGATGCTGGTTTTGTTGTGGTTTTGCTGACAGTGACTGGAATCCTTCAAGCTGAATTGGCATTCTGCAGTGGTGACTGAGCTTAGGAGTCAGAGTTTTCCCAAATCTTATCCAGATAAATGCAAGACAGGGACATTGAAGCATTCAGTATTTCTCTGACCGCCTTTAAAATCTAAATTAGTCAGAAAATAAATTATTAATATGATGAAGATGGTGTTGAGAGAAAGTTTGCGAAGGTCTGTGCTTTCGTGATTATGCCTGTATAATGGCAGACATTTGCCACACCTCTGGCATACCTTATATGATCATAGTGATGGAAGAGACTGAGTTAGTCATCAAGTCCATGACCTGGATGAGATTAATTGTTCTCAAGCTTTAATATTTCTGGTTAGAGTCTTAGTAGCTGAGTGACTTGGTGGCAGTTCTTCACAGTTTAGTTATTGGAAAATTCTCATTTCATAGGACAAATAGAAGTTTAAAGGAAACTTATGAATTGTCTGGCTAGGAGCGGTTTTTGAGAACCAAACAAAAAAATTCCCTTCCATCAGTTTTCAGTTTAACATGGTTTCCCATTTTGAGCCAATTTTAAAAAAAGAGAGAGGGGCGATGATGCATGTTTGACTTTTTGTGGAAATAGTCCTAGTATGTTGAAAGATGGAAATGTTAATGGACACCCCAAAGAGGCGATGTTCACACCATTACCCCCAAAATGCAGCTTCTGATTTTACCCAACAAAAGGTGCTTTTCAGCTGGCAGTCCCGCTAGGAAGGAACAGGAAATAATGTGCTGAATACATTTCGAAAGAAGCAGTGTTCTAATCATTCCGCTCTTGCGGTCTGCATAGTGTTATCTGTGGGGTAGAAGAGCAGAGAGGAGTTCTGTGAACAGGGCTATCTTTGTGTATGGAACATTAGAAACCAGATCCTAGTGGGTGCAGCTGTGCTGGAAGTACTGAAACTGTAGACACATTCTACAAAGAGGAAAAGCAAAAATTAGACTCCTTTCACAATTTCTATTTTAATGTAATGTTAAAGTTACCCTCAAAGTCTCCACCTTAAATTTATTTATTGAAGTACTCTTGGTTTCCTCGTTAGGTTGTGGTATTTTGGGGAGGATGTAGAGAGGAGAGTCTGAATTAGCAGTGCTGGCAACAAAGAATGAATTATGTGGGTTCATAAGCAAGCACTGTTTGTTTCTTTAATGTGAAATGCATATTGTAAATACAATTCCGACTAGTCTGTGTAACATTAGATTTTATCCAAGAGTTTAATAGTTACAGCTTTATATTTCTGAACTTTAGCTTTTAGGCCTGGGTGGTCTTCTGTCCAGGACGATATTGCGCAATTCTAAATATTTATCCTCTCCCTCATGCCAAAACATGGATCAGAATTCTGAAGGTTAAACACTGAAATAAGGAAAGTATTTGCCTTTATAAGATAGCTTTAAAAAAAAATCTTCAAAACATGGCATTTAGATGCCTGAAAAACTAAATAATTCACCCTTAGTGTAACTTAAAATAAATACCTAGTTTCTAGCAGGTAAAAATGAACTAGCACATTTGCATTTCAGATTAATGGGAATCCTATTAATAATTTGTAGTGATAACTTCTAAATGTATGAAGTACTCTGTGAATTGAATGTATGAGACACGTGGGAAAGTTCCATAAATGCAGACTGTTCATCTGGTGTTGCTTGAATGTTTCATTGACTTTGGAAGAGGTTTTTTTTAAACAGTCCTAAAGAGTCTCATCAATTATTCAGTATACAGAAATAAAGGGAGAAGGATGGATGTTCAGTAAAAACATTTTTGAAGTTGTGGTACAACTTAAATAGGTTTCAGAGTTGCAGCCGTGTTAGTCTGTATTCGCCAAAAGAACAGGAGGACTTGTGGCACCTCAGAGACTAACCAGTTTATTCGAGCATAAGCTTTCATGAGCTACAGCTCACTTCGTCGGATGCATTCAGTGGAAAATACAGTGGGGAGATTTATATACACAGAGAACATGAAACAATGGGTGTTACCATACACACTGTAACCAGAGTGATCACTTAAGGTGAGCTATTACCAGCAGGAGAGCCAGGGGGAGGGCAGACCTTTTGTAGTGATAATCCAGGTGGGCCATTTCCAGCAGTTGACAAGAACGTCTGAGGAACGGTGGTGGTGGGGGGTGGGGGCGGGTAATAGCTCACCTTAAGTGATCACTCTGGTTACAGTGTGTATGGTAACACCCATTGTTTCATGTTCATGTTCTCTATGTATATAAATCTCCCCACTGTATTTTCCACTGAATGCATCCGATGAGGTGAGCTGTAGCTCACAAAAGCTTATGCTCAACTTAAATAGGTTATTCTAAAAATGTCATTAAAGATCTTTCAGAATTCTGATTAACCCCTATGCCTTGGCTTTTGAGCAGTTGATGCACATTGTAATGTGTTTTACATGGGTTATGCTGGAGTGAAATTTGTTAATGTGTTTTGCAGATTGGGGTGATGTTTTTGTTAAACTAGAAGTATGAGAATATGAAACAAAATCAATTCAACTCCTACTATTGTCTTTTACTTCAGGGTGGCTTTTTTAAAAAGGCTGAATACTTTCATCCTTATTCACAATAAACAGTACATTGCTCCATGCCAGTCCCATTATGGTAAACAGAACTATTCACTTAGTAAGGTACTGAGGTGTCAAAATCTGGCCCCAAGTGGCTTTGCTGATGAAGGGATACTTACAAGGGATTAAACCCACATTTGATTTAAATCTCTCTGCAAAATTGATGTAAATATTTCTCTCTCACACATACTCACTCACTCACTCTACATTAAGAACATTATTAAGATTGCAAAGTTTTGGTAATCAGAAGTTAGGAAATGCCAACATTAAAATTACCTGTGCAGTTCAGTATTTTGCTTTCTCCTGATTGTTCGTTGTGTAGCCCCAGACCTTTTGTACTCCATACTATTCAAACCGTGCTCTTAAGACAGAGTTATTAATTTTCCGTTTCTGTGGAACTCATCACTGTATTATCAGAGCGCTTCACAAACATTAATGACATACTTGTTTCCACAACACCTCGGTGAGATGGGGGAGTAATATTATTGACCCCCTTCTATCCTGTCCCTTCCAACCGGTCCCTGTCCCCTCCAACCGGTCCCTGTCCCCATCCTCTCTCTTTCACAGTTCCTCATCCCAGTCCCGTTTTCTTGACCTACCCAGTCCCAGTCTCCATGCTCAGCCAGTCTCGGTTCCCCAACCTTCCCAGGTCATCAAGCAATCTGTGTCTTCCCTTCCCACCCACTCTTGGTCTTCAGTCAACCCCATCCACACTGGCTCACAGTCCAGTTCCTTCCAAGTTTCAGTGTTCCCCTGGCTCCTTGTCCCAAACTCTTTGCCAGCTAAGACCCAGTACTCCCGACACACACCCTGGCTCCTCACGAGATCTGTGCCCCAGCCTCACTCCCAATGAAAATATATAAAATAATCAATATAAAAAACAAATAAAACATGAAATAAAAGTAATGGTGCTCATTTGGTCATTTAGGAGTTGAGGAGAATTAGGTTTTTTTAACTTCTCTGAATTTTTTTAAAGCTAAATTAAGATAAAAATGACTTTAAATTCTGGCCAACAAATGTTCATATAATTGTGCTGCTATGTTTTAAGTCGTGGATAACATCTTGTTGGCTAAATCTACGATAGGAAAATTATTCTTACAGTAGACGTAAAAGAATGTTCCATCCCAGAAAGGATGTTACAAGCAGCTATATGACTCTCTCTGTATTTCCTAATTGAACATAATTTATAAATTGTTGCCCTTTTTCAGTATCTGTATTGGGGTCCTTTAGAGCTAGATTCTGCTGACAACTATAGTCTCATGAAATCACTGAGACTGGATGGGACAAGTTATGGTCCACTGTGTATGATTGTAGAACATTTGTTTTTTTCGTAATGCCATTTTAAGCCTTGGGGACATAAACAGTCTATTCTTGTTTCCTTGCTCCCTTCCTCTTACTCATATTGATTTGCTTCATATCTTTTGGCTTGTGCTTCACAGGCTCATTTTATCTTTTCAATTTACTGCTCAGACTTTCATTTTGAGAATGGACCAAAGCAAAAAACTAAAAAAAAAAAAAAAAAAGTGTTGCAATGGGAAACTGCAAATGATGTGGTTTGTACAGATTTCTAAGTGGCTTTGTGTGAATGCACTGTTGCCAATAAAAAGTAAAGCTGTTTCCAATTAAAGTTGCATACTGCATGTGACAGCTCTGGACATAAGAATTTTGAAGCATGTCTGCACCAAAAATTCACTTCCAGCTTGAGGCTACATTATTTCATAGCAGTGCTAATAAACCCATCAACTTGCTCCCCAAATCTCACTTGAGTATTCCTGTATGTACATTACAAAAAAGAATAGTTGAGGGCTTTCTTCTAGTCTCCAAAGAATCTTTCCTTTAGTGTGTATGAAGTTTGTGTTTTTTTGGAAACTGTTGGGGGAGGAGATGTAGGAATAAGTTGTTAACCTTTTCCTTGCTAATATCTTAGGAAATATAGAATAAATAGCAGACCTATAACAGTTAATACATAATACAGTAGTGTAAATCTCATTCTCCTAGTGAGATTCATACAGTCCTGAAGCTCTAAAATTGCACCTGTTCTGCAAAAAGATCCCCCCCACTCCCCCAGGAACTCAGTATTATTCAGTGGAATTCACCTTGGATGAGAGGAGGGATTTCAGGGCTGAAGTACTGTAATGACTATAAGGAGTCTAAGAAGGGGGGGAACACTATTTTAAGATTTCAGCAGATATCTTTAAAACAAATAAAAATAGAAGGGAAAAGAGACTGATTTTTAAACCTGGTGCATGAAGCTGCTTAATATTAAAATCATGTTAGTAGATATGTGTAAAAGCAGTGTTAAGTGCTGATGGTAAGCCCATTGTCGCTGTCTTCAGGGCCCTTCATAAATGTACATCTGTTTCTATATGTTACTTGTTATTTCATCACATCACACCCTTGCCCCTTCACTCCCCCAGTGCCAGCATCATTGTCCGTCATCTCATCATTGTCTGTCATCTGTACCTTTTTCGGCACCACTTGTTGAGTCTCTCCTGAAGGCTAATTTATGTTATGATGCTGTGAAGTAAGAATTGAACTGATGTTTTCACGATAAATTAATGACTCACTTGAGGCAGAGAGATGTTTACATACCCACTCAGTGACTGATAATAGCTTTACTCCTTAGCCTTCTCAACCACATACCCTGCCTGCTGCTGTTTCTCTCATTTGCATCCCATCTAAAATTAGATCGTAAGATTTCCGGGTAAGGACCAAGTTTTCCTGTTTGCACTGTGTCGTGCCTGGGAAATCCTTAGCACTGTGAAAATAATAAACAGTAATAATGGACAGACATGGGAAAGAATACAGGTAAGTGTTAGTGTGATGTATTGAGAGGGAAATGCATAGGTTGGAGAAAATACACCCAAAGGTATAGTTCAGTGAACAATGTACTGAACTTAAGATATAATTTCATCCTGCAGAATATTGACTTAAAATGCGTAGCTGTGAAATAGACTTTTAACCAAACCTCGTTTAGAAGACAAGGAAACCTAGTTCTTTACTTTACGCAATAAGGATGACTAGGAGATACATGCACTCATCATGTATTTGATGAGAATTTGTGTGTGTAAAATCTCTAAAACAGGAAGAAAACAAAACTGAGCTCTGCTAAAAAATTTCAGGCTCTCTAGTGTGATTCTGTGTTCCAAACACTAAGTTTTACTCACATAATAAGGTAGACCCTTTCTCAGAGAGAAAACAAAAATTATCTGGTTTATGGTATTTTCCAAGCTTTGCATGAGCTTCAATTAGGGTAGTTACGGTAGAGTGTAATCCACTGCATCTGGCTATTCCCACATGTGAAGCTAAAATCTGGAGTACTGCTCAGAAGTGAGTCAGAGGAGAGCATCCCCAGGAAGAGAGAGTAGCTGCTCTGAAGATAGTGCAATGGGGCTAAAACAGATGAAAGCTAACAGAGCTTCCTAAATCTGATTACTTTGATTTTTTTTGTTTGTTTTTGTTTCTTTGTTTTATACGGTTTGTGTAACCATCTTCAGCAGAGTGTGTAAGGGCAGGCAAGTAGGTGTTTTTGAACCAGAGGTCTCGGAACAACTAACTGCTTACCATGCCAAACGGGGTTAAGCAGATAGATACTCTGGATTCTCTTCACTCTCTAAACCCGACCTACTGCGGCAACGGGCAGTCTGGCAACTGTAAATACTGGATCCTGGACTTAGGTACAAAAACACATAAAGCAGATAGGTAGTTTATGAGATATTTCCAAATCATGGGTGTTGCAGTCTGTCTTTTTTCCCCACTCTCAAAATAAGTCGAGGTGTGGAGTATACTAGTGAGTGGCTGTGTAACCAAGAGGGAGTGTAAATGAAATTAGTCTGTGTGAACCCTGTAAAAATTGCAGGGGAACTGTATGGGAGGCTTTTGCAGAAGGTTAAAGTGAATTTCAATTGATGTTATTTTTATAAAATGGAACTGTAGCAATGAGAAGCATTGCCTGTGTTATATACACGCTGTCACCTGGTAGCAATTAATCTGAAATGTTTAGCAGCAATCTTGTCAGAGTGCTGCGGCTTGGCTGAGGGAGCCTTGATTTTCTCATCTGTATGAATTGTCACTGTTGAATTTAAAATTACTGAGTGGTAACAGTTCAGGTGAAGAGCTGTTGGGAGATAATGTGGAAGCAACAGACCAGTTAGACTGTTTCAAATGGTTTGGGAATTTATCATTGATGGTGAAAGTTAATCCAATGTTACCCAGGAAGAGATGCCATTTAATTGGTGATTGGGGGAATGAGTGCAAGGAGAGTCAGGGTAGGCTGTAAGGGGACACTGCTTAAGTTAGGATGGGGGAGAAATCATGCTTGTACCAGGAAAATTATACTTGTCTCTGCTATTCTGACTATATTGTGATCACTGCAGCTTCAAAAATAGAGTAGACTTTCATGCAAAACATCTGAAATTTTTCAAGGTAAAACACAGGTGTGTCTCAAATGCAGCAACCTATGTGGTCACTGGGATGGTTACGCTACAAATTCAGGTAGTTTTGTGGTGGTTCATATACTGGCTTTCCTGCTTGCTATCAGCAGGCACACTAGCAGTGGGCAGCAAGAGGAAAGGAGATGTGCTCTGCTATGCAGCACCAGTTGATTGTAGCCTTGCTGGTTTTGTGTGTTGAACTAAGAGGAAAAACATAAAAGAAACACAGTAAAACTGCAGGTAGGAGGAACAAGAAGTTTAAACCTGCTGTGGGCATCTGAAGACAAAGTGGCATGTCAGTAGGACATGGCTCACTGAAAGATGGGAAAAGTGGGCATCTGCTCTTTAGTTACTGCTCTGATGTGTGGCAAAGGGGCCAAGTGCTGGCAGTCTAGCTACTGTACTTGTCACACAAAATCACATTCTCAGTATCTTCCTTAATAGTCTGTGGTGCCAGAGCTGTCAGACTTCCAGTGACGATGATTATTCAAACTTTTAGACTTAAAAATAAATAAAAAAGTACTTTAAACTACCCTGCTTTTCCCTCCTCCTCTCTCAAGTCAGAAACAGCCAGCAAATTTCTGTGCAGCTAACATTCATGCCATGCCTTCTCCAGTTAGCTAGATAGGGCCACTAATTCACTTGGCAGGATGCTGCTTTCCCCCGAAACACTGAGCGCTTCATCGCCTTGATATGTGCTGCTTTGTATCCATCCTCTGCTGAGTTTTTGTTACTGTAGGCGTCTGCTGTGCAGCATACCATGTGTGTTGCTTCCAAGGTGTCTTCATAAAGAACACATTTTTTTTGAAATGCTGAGTGTAATAAACTACACTAATAAGACATTTTACATCCATCTGTGAGTTGAGATTGAAAAGTCTGTTGTTTGTATATGAAAAGTCGTGTTTGCAAATGGTGACTCTGCGTGCTCTGATATGTTACTTTTCAAAGTAATGTTATTTCCATGTGCAGTTTTCCTGGTTGTAAATTGATGTCTGTCTGTATAGTGCATTTTCATGAGCAGCTCCTATACCCTTTCCTAATACAAGAACAGAACTGCTTGCATGATCCACTGTCACTTAATAGTAATGGTGTCAGTGAGAGTAGCAACAGCAAGATGTTGTTTTGAGAGTTTTTAGCTGCCACAAATTTACAACTGCCAGTGGTTTTTTTTTTGTTGTTTGTTGTTGTAGCTGTATTGGTCCCAGAATATTAGAAAGACAAGTGGGTGAGGTGATATCTTTTTTTGGTACCAAATTCTGTTGGTGAAAGAGACAAGCTTTCAAGCTACACAGAGCATTGAAATTAGGGGTAGTAATTGCTGCAGTTTTCTCAGTAGAAATTTTGAACAACACTGGTTTTTCTTAAGAATTCTTCAGAACTTGAAGTTTGTAACTTCCTTAAAATGTTTGAGAGAGAATTTTCATGGAATTGATAATGAACTGTTCTTCCTTAACACTGTGATCTTTTTGTTGTTCTTTCCAAATATGTGTCAGACTGAAATCTGTAGTAAAAGATGAGGGGAAAGTGGATGCGTTACTAAGCAGTAAATCAGAGAAGGTACATATTTCAAGAAAAGCATTGGAAAATAAACTACAGCAAATATTTAGACGCTCTAATTTTGTTCCCATAACTTTGGGTAGTTTAGAAAATGTTGAAGATTTTAGGAATTTCTCACTAAAAACCAATCAGGAAATAAATTCTTGTAAAGATCACACTCATATCTGTAAACATACAAATGCACTAAAAAAGAGGAGTATGGTTGAAAACCAAACTTGGCTGTGATTTGACTGTAGGGGGAGGAAAAGGATTGATTTGAGTCTTACTCCTGCAAATGAATGTTAAAATGATTAGATTTTTTCCCAATTATCCTGTTAACCAGAGGAAATTACAGGACACATTTATTCCAATCCATAAGTGGATCATGTGACCCCATATTTCAGTTTGGAAATTTAAAAAAGCATGATGAATGAAATCCAGGGAATAAATGTGCAAAGCCCATGAGTTACTAACCTTAAAGTGCATTACACCCATAGGGATATGTGTGGTGGGTTAAGAGGGAGATGAATTGGCTTTAGTTTGCCTGGGAAGAGATGTTTTATATTTCATATGACATATATCTACAGTGGAAAGCACAGGTCATCTAGTTGCACTTAATTTGATCCATATATATATATATATATCATAGAATCATAGAATATCAGGGTTGGAAGGGACCCCAGAAGGTCAAATAGTCCAACCCCCTGTTCGAAGCAGGACCAATTCCCAGTTAAATCATCCCAGCCAGGGCTTTGTCATATATATATAAGTTTAATTTCCTGTTTGATCACCCATATCATTTTATAGATACAGCCAATGTTAAAATAAGTTATATATCCATAAATCAGGATAGTTTGACTACAGAGTGTAATAGTTGAGAAAGTGCATACAAGAGAGGAGAAGATTCTCTGAGGTCTGGATTCAAAGAATACAGTGGGAGAAACCAGTGGTACTGGTGGCTTGGTGTAATTTTTGGATCTGATCCAGTTCTGAAATATGTGTAGCCTCTTAGAACACAGTTGAACATTATATGTGCATTGCATGCTCTTGTCCAGCTCAGTCAAAATAACCTGCAACACAAATCCCCTCAGAATTACATGCATCTGTGTGCTATGTAACTACATGTCTGAGGGTAATTCTCTGCAGGCCCATGCATCCTTCCTTTCTTTTGTCTCTCTTGGGATTTTTTTTTGGATTCCTAGACACACAAAATTCAGAAAGGTTGAGTTGAGGTTGAAAGCTTACATCAGTAAATTAAGCGTAAGAATCTTTATAGTTAATGCAAATCATCAGAGATAGGAAATTCATGCTCATTTGGCAGTCGATGAGTCCCAACTTCATATAACCCTTAAAAACGCTTGTTGTACCGCCTCCTCCCATGGGTCTTTGAAGGTGTGTGGGCCTTTCTGTGTGAACATTAGGAAACTGTTTTAATTCTTCTCTACCTATACCACTCCCCCCCATGAGCTTTAGAATGTTTAATTCCCACTCCCTGGAGGCTGGTGACTCACCCTGGGCTGCAGATAAAAAACCCCACCAACTACAATCAGCTTAGTTAGAATGTGAACACCTGTAAATATTACCTTGTCAGTTTAGGAATCCATATTTTAAACTTAAAATTAGTTTAAAATATTCTTCTTAAGCCACCTGACTAAGCTACCAATTTTGAGTTTGGTGTTTCTTTATATTTCTGCGTGGGGAGAGGGTGAAATTGGATTTATAGCGTAGACTTTGTTGGAGTCTGAAGCCAGGACTGACAACAGCAACTCCATAATAAGGAAAATAATAATTTTCCTAGTGCATGCTGTTTGTTCTTTTGTTGAGAAGACGATTGCTGTATGTCACAAATGCATCATTTTACAGATATTACAGACAGCTGATACCAAGAAGGCTTCATAAGAATTATGAAAACAAAAAACGATGCTGGTAATACTTGCACAATAGGGACTGCATTTTAGGCTATTGCCAGCAATAGAAAAGCCAACCTGAGCTAGTCCCCTTCTCTGTCATTTTGAAGACAAAACACAGTTTTTGTCTAAAAGGAATACCTACAGTTAAGCATTTTGCAGGCTATACCATTGTATAGCAGTTGAGGATCAGTGACAAGCCGACTAACTTCAAATTGAGCATATTAAGTTGCAAAGCAAGGCAGAATGCACTAGCTTTTTATTCAATACTGTGTATACTAGATTTCTTCATTAGGTTTAGTGTTTTCTGGTGTGTCTGTTTAAACTGTATTGCCAGTTTGCAAGAGAAGCACAAATTATGACCTTTCATTCTGAATTTTTTTTTCCAGGTGCTCATTGTTAGGCCTTGGAGTGAATAGTGGGTTCATAAAGACTGTTGAATGTTTGACTACATAGTGGTGTAATGATCCATGGAATTTGTCCATCCAGGCTTGACCTGTTTCCTTTTCCTGTTACTGGGGTTAGGAAGGGCAGCATAATCCATCTGCTCTGACCAAATTCACTCATGAGTAGGAGGTTTTGTAATATCTGTGATCTGGATACAAAGCATAATTTCAATATTTGCAATTTTTAGTGGTAATTACTATGTTCAATAGTAAAATAAAGGTGGCGGAGTGAGAGAAAATATGAATGCTCCTCCTTACTGTCTGTAGGAAGCTTTACTTGATATCTGCGTTTTTGTTCTCATTTGTGTATGCACACGGTCTTGAAAAGAAGTCATACATAACAATGCTTGAGCGGAAAAAAACCCTTTTTCTTAGGATGGCTTTTCATGTGTTGCTAAGAACTAACAGGTATTTGAACTAAAGTGTATTTCAGTTGTTTGTAGCTTCTGGTAGCTTCTGTCTCCTAGTGCCAAATGCTGAGACGACTACTCATCTCTCCAGCAAGTTGACTTAAATGGAAGTTAGTGATGGTAAACCCTTTACAAATGATGCATAGTGCCTCGCAAGATCGGGCCTATATCATCCAAGTGTTATAGGTTGCTCTAACAGGAACCTTTTGGCAGAGGTCAGTACAGCTCTTGGGGAGCACACATTGCTGCAATGAGGAGCCGGGGGTCTTGGTTAATGAAAAAATTACCATCTACTATCTTTTATTATTTATTAAGAATCCAAAAAGGAATGGACATGTGTTCATTCCCTATCCCCTTTCTTCCTCACAAAGAAGAAAAATGCATTTCTGGTTCCTGAATAACTCAGTTGCTTTAAAAAAGTGAATGTCATTTCACCCTCTCATGCTGCTTACCATAACACAGCCAGTGTTGATGTGAATTTATCGTGCATGCTGCTAATTAAAGGATTTTTACAGTTAGTCAGAGTTTGAGAAAAATGGTGTTGCTCTTTTTCACTCCCTTTTCTTTGTTTCCCTTTTTTCTTGCTTTCTTTGTCTGGAATATCTCCAGACGGTTCTCTCCCCCCCACCCTCTCCTCCTTTCTCATTATTTCTTTGCGGTCACTTACTAGTTATTAGCAGTAAGGAGGGGTCGGGAAATGATTCAGTGAAGAAAGATGCAGGGGATTTTTCCTCAGAACATGGACTTTGCTTTGAGCTATTCATGAGATACAACTGCAGAAAATGAGTCATACAGCAAAATGTAGCATTTAATTTTGAGACGTGGGCTTTTTCATACCAAATAGGACCAGCAGTAAAGATACCCTGCTGGAAGACCATACATGTGGCGATCAAAGGTTCTGGTTTCAATTTGCAATGGAAGTTCAGTTTTACATGTTGTAATTATGCAAAGGTGTAAACTGACTGCTCTTTCAGTAATAAATTACAGGATATTTTGTTCTTTTATGTATTGGCAATATAAAGCAGTGTGATTTCCCACCACAGTAGGTCAGTGGACACGTTGATTCTAATTCGGTCAGAATCATTCTACTCTGGTTATTTACTCCTTTCGCACAGTCTCTTCCTTTTATTCAGATACTATATTCTGAAAATCTGTTGTTCTCATAATTCTGCCTTGCAGATTTACTGAAAGGTGGTACTTGACCTTGTCTAGAAAGCACTATTAAAAATAGTTGGTGGAATAATTTGCCTGTACTGACAGTAATGCATATTTGTTTCTCATTGTTCAGATTACGCTTTGATGTGAAGATAGAAATTATTGAAACTAAATTACTTTTAATTGTTGTTTAAATCTGCAATTACTAATGCAGCTATTGTGGGGAAAGGGGACTAGTTTGTCATTACCCACAATAAACCAGCTAGACTGTTTTTGGGCGAGTACCCATAGTGGAGTGGGAAAGTACACATTTTAATGCTCCTATATAAAAGGTATGCTTTTCTGGGATGTTATTTTTAGAAATGTTGGTAAGTTTATTTTATAACGTTGGATTTGGCAAGAACTGTGATAAAAATTAAATCTTTTTCATAATGACTGGTCATTATGAAGGACCAGTTTAGCTCATTTATTTAGTGGATTCATCTTCTTTCCAACTTGTCCTAACTACCTACAGCAGAAGAGGAGTATTTGAAAAGAAAAAATTACCAAAGTTATTGTGATAGCCTTGGAACCAAACAGTATGAGAACATTGTTTCAAGTTCAAGGCAATGTTCCTGTCCCAAGGTCAGAGTGTTTACACAGCTGTTGCTTAAAACAGTCAATAGTTGTCTTACTAAATAATTCTGGTTTTAATAAAAGTGATCAGGAAGAAAATAATTTTAAAATAGCGTTGAATTAGTGTGCATGCTTAGGTTCACCTGAAACTGAAAATGACTTGCATTGCATATTGTATTGTACTCTATCCTATATCCAGTACAGGTTTCGGATGGACTCTGACCACTATTTATCAACATAGACAGAGGTGAAATAAGCTGGTACTGTATGGCACAGCGTACCGGTAAGAAAGTGGCTGCTGGTACACAGCCGACCATACCGGCAGGGCCGCTGATGGGGGACGGAGGGGGTAAAGGTGGCAGCTGCCCTGGGGCCCCGGTGATTTAAAAGGGCCCAGGGCTCCCAGCAGTGGCTGTAGCCCCGGGCCCTTTAAATCACCGCCGGAGCCCCAGGCAGTGCTGAAGGGCTGGCTGGGGGAATCTGGCCCCAGCCCCGCCCCTTCCAGGGGCCCAGAGGCACGCCGCCCCATTGATTTGCAGAATATTATCAGTTTTTTATTGCTTGCAGCTACAAGCATGCCTTTTGTTCTGACTTGCATAAATTCTCTTCATTGTAAATTAGCTTAAAGCCATCATCGTTAAAATTGTCATCATTTGTACATCACCAGCAAATATCGGTTTAGTGACCTAACTAGAGACAAAATATTATTTGACTTATGACTAGGACCCTTCCAAATTCATAGTCCATTTCATGGTCATAGGATTTTTAAAAATCATAAATTTCATGATTTCACCTATTTAAATCTGAAATTTCAGGGTGTTGTAATTGTAGAGATCCTGGCCCAAAAAGGAATTGGTGGGGGGGGTAACAATGTTATTGTAGGGGGGGCTGCAGTACTGCCAACCTTACTTCTGCACTGCTGCGTGCGGCGCTGCTGTCTTCAGAGCTGGGCAGCTGGGGAACGGCGGCTGCTGGCTGGGGCCCCAGCTCTGAAGGCAGAGCCACCGCCAGTCCAGCAGCAGCGCAGAAGGAAGGATGGGATGGGATGGTATTGCCACCCTTACTTCTGCGCTGTTGCCTGTAGAGTTGGGCTCTCAGTCAGCAGCTGCCACTCTCCGGCCACCTATCTCTGACGGCAGCAGCAAAGAAGTAAGGGTGGCACAGTATGGTATTATCACACTTACTTCTGCACTGCTGCTGGTGGTGGCTCTGCCTTCAGGGCTGGGGGCCCGGCCATCAGCTGCCGCTCTCTGGCTGCCCAGCTCTGAAGGCAGCACAGAAGTAAGGGTGGCGTGACCCTCCCCTAAAATAACCTTGCCACCCCCCTGCAACTTTCTTTTGGGTTAGGACCCCCAATTTGAGAAATGCTGGTCTCCTCTGTGAAATCTGTATAGTATAAAGTAAAAGCACGCAAAAGAGCAGATTTCACAGGGAGAGACCAGATTTCATGGTCCGTGATGTATTTTTCATGGCCATAAATTTCGTAGGGCCCTACTTATATCATCTGTTTCCTCTTCTTCGCTGGGTGTTTATTCAGTATGTCACCAATCTTTGTCCTCTCTCACTGGATCAAAATTATCTGTATTACTTAGTATGTTCTTGCTTTCATACTCTGGTGAATCATTCAGGAAGAATTTCTAGGGATTTTCAACAGCCTGGTTTATTGCTGTATCTGGGTGCTGAGCGGTAACACTCAAGAATAATCAGTGTTAAGATTTTTATTTTTGGTGTGCAAAATGGTGTAAGTGTGGACTCGGAGTTACATCTTAGATCATGTGGATAGTATGCCAGGAATGGACGGTAAGCTTCTCCACTGAACTTCTAATTGGGAAGAAACTGTGTAAGTAGTGATTTTTGTCCATAGAGAGTATATTGATCCTCTGGCAAAGATGAGATGCAACTTTGGAGGTGCCTCTTGCATTGTCAACCTTTAATTCTTGTTGATTTCAATATAGATCTGCATACTATTTCTTTTTGTCACATGTTCTCTTGATTCCACCAGTGATATCAGTAGAGAGCTTTTTTCGCAGGGTATAACTTTCTTATAGGCATTCTGAGTAGAGAGAGACTACAGTGGATCCACATTCATTCAATCTTCTCCTGAAATCCAGACCACATGTTCAGTACACATTTGGCAGATCATATATTTGTTTTCCCTCTCATCAGTGAAAAATTGAAGAATTTAATTCCCTTCTACTCAGCACCAACAGATGCTTGTTTAAGCATCTGGCCTTCTTGACCTTCGCTGTCTGTTTGTTTCATACTTTCTTTCTTCTCCTCTTCTACCACCATCGCTTATTTCCTTCCACTGGTATAGAACTCCTGGATTCCATGAAAGATGCCCTAATAGAAATTATTACCAGTGCACCACTTCTTCTGAGTACTGACTCCCTCGGTCATACTCTTACAAGCACACAGATAGCCTTATGGCTAGATTAGTTTAGATGTTTTGGAATCTGAAATTATATATTGAAAGCAACCTTGGACAGGTTCTTCTAATCTGCCGCCTTTGACTTGTTGAGATTCTGCACACTTTCATAGGCATGGCATGCATAGTGCTTGCAGTGTTTTTACTAGTGTTTGAATTAAGTGATTCCTGCTAGGTCTGTGCAATCTCTTGTTTCTTTCCTTGTCTTTCTCTGCTCATCTGTCATTGCTTGCTTTTAGGCCAGACGCTGCTGAATGTAACTTTCCCTGCTTGCCGCTTAACATTTCCATGTTTTTCTGTATTGATGTTGATGTTCTTGTTATCATTTCTTGTTCTGGACAGTCATGCTGCATATATCAAGACAAGCTATTAAATTGCCTTGTGGTTATATTTGTAGTGCTGCACAATTGTTTTCACAGGGAAATAATTACTTGTCAGCAGAAACAGCTTTGAGAGGGCAGATAAGAAATCTTGGTGTCAATAATGGTTGAACATAAATGCACCACACAGCTGCTTTGATGATAAAAGTAGAATAACTGTTCTATGTAAACCTTACATTAATAGTATTTCCCATTTGCATTCCAGGAAGTGCACTTTCCTACCAAGAAAGCAGCCGCCTCTTTGGTTAGTACATAGCAGTTGTTTAACACCACAGAGCATCCCTGTAAAACGGTTTAGGTCACGGTGAAGAGTATCTTGTCCAGTTGCAACGGCAGTGGAAATATACATAGCTAGAATATAGATGAAATTGCAAAAAAGTACTTATCCAGGAGATGGGGCCAAGTATACCTGCTCTTCAATAACCATAATTGAGAAGGTGGCATCTCCCAACAGCACAGTGCCAACTTAACACCGTGCTTCATGTCAGCATGATACTTGAATTATCAGCACTACTTCCTGCAGCACTTTGGGGTTTCGTTAGTTGCATAAAAATATTCATTAGGCCCAACTGATCTTTGCTTGTGAAATTGGATTTGTTTACCTGCCCAAGTCCTGTTTGAAAGCTCTCATGAATTTGCACACATCTCCCATTGAAATGAATGGAGATTTCTATATATGCTTAATGGATAAATGAGTGCTA
Organism: Lepidochelys olivacea; assembly: GCF_965140295.1. Classification (NCBI taxonomy): domain Eukaryota; kingdom Metazoa; phylum Chordata; order Testudines; family Cheloniidae; genus Lepidochelys; species Lepidochelys olivacea. The sequence continues at coordinate 138,464,946 of NC_140412.1, read as the reverse complement.
AATGTCTGATACACACAAAAAGATTTAGTGTCTTTATCTTCCTTTGTTTAAAGAAAAAAATTTTAAGTTAGGACTCAGAGTACCACATATGGCAGCTTCAAACTTCATAAACCAGATCAATAGTTTGTAGTTGGTTTTAAAAAATGCAGTTGATCTCTTGTCTTAAAATTTAAGATTCCAAACACATGAATGAGAAGCAACCAATTTATACCACAGACTATTTTTAAGCAGTTGTCAGATGTGGCCCATGATTTATATATTAAATTACTTCTACATTAAATGTTAACTTTCATGGTCCAGAGAACTGTATGAAGTGTTCAACATTCCGTGGTTCTGGGGGAGGAAAAACACATCTCAGAAAGCAGGTTTTTTAAATCTTTCAATACACCTGTTCACATACTTTGCCTCCCTACCCTGTGATCACATTTATAATGTGCAAGCAGAATAAAGTCCAGACCAATAATATATATACTTGGTGCTTTAAAAGGGCCAGTTTGATAAAGCTGAAAGCAATTGAGCCAAATCACCTGGGAGGAAGAATTTAATCAGAAAAATGATAATTGGGACTCATTTGAGAACACCTTACTAGATGCCCAAAAAGCCACAAATCGAGGAAGAAGGCCATACTGGTTAAAAAACCAACCTGGTTTAGAGGAGGAAGTGAAAGCAGCTATAAAAATAAAATATATCTATCTATCAATATATACAACAAATGGAAAAAAGGGTAAGTTGATAGTAATGAATATAAATCAGGAGTTGGGAATTGTAGAAGAGGTGATAAGGAAAGCCAGGTTTACACTAGGAGAAATCTGTGGTCAGCAGAGTTAAGGACAAGGAGGAGCTTTAAAAAAAAACATTAGTAACGAAAAGAACCCTGGCAATGGTATTGGTCCATTACTAGATGGAAATGGTATAATTATCAATAATAATTTAGAAAAGACTGAAGTGTTTTTTTCTGTTCTGTATTTGGGGAACAAACAGATAATATATTTTCATCATATCCTCACAACACTCTTTCTATTCCACTAGTGTCTCTGGAGGATGTTAAACAGAAACTACTAAAGTCAAACATTTTTAAATCAGCAGGTCCAGATAACTTGCATACAAGAGTTTTAAAAGAGCAGGCTGATGAGCTCGCTAGACCATTAATGTATATTTTCAATAAGTCACGGAGTGCTGGTGAAGTGCCTGAAGACTGAAAGAAAGCTAGTGTTGTGCCAATATTTTAAAAAAGGTAAACAGAATGACCTGGTTACTTAGAGGTTTGTCATCTTGACATCAATCCCGGCAAGGTAATGGAGCAACTGATATGAGATTTGATTAATAGAAAACAAAAGAAGAGTAATGTAATGCTGATCAACATGGATTTATGGAATACAGATCCTCTCTAACTAACTTGATATCTTTTTTTGATGAGGTTACAAGTTTGATTGATAAAGGTAGTAGTGTTGGTGTAATATACTTAGACTTCTCTAAGGTGTTTGACTTGGTACCGCTTGGCATTTTGATTAAAAAATAGAACACTATAAAATTAACATGGCACACATGGATTAAAAACTGGCTAACCGATAGGTCTTAAAATGTAACTATAAACTGGGAATCATCATCAAGCAGGAGTGTTTCCAGTGGTGTCCCACATGGATTGGTTCTTGGTCCTACCCTATTTAACATTTTTCGCCATAACCTGGAAGAAAATAAAATCATCACTGCTGAAGTTTCAGATGACACACACATTGGGAGAATGGTAAATAATGAAGAGGACAGGCTCACTGATTCAGAATCATCTGGCTCTCTTGATAAGTGGAACAAGCAAACAATGTGTGTTTTAATACAGCTAAATATAAGCATATGCATCTAGGAACAAAGAATGTAGGCCATAGTTACAGGATAGGGGACTCTATCCTTGGAAGTAGTGACATGGAAAAAGATTTGGATATCATAGTGGTTAATCAGCTGAACAAGAGTTCCCAAAGTGACTCTGGAACCAAAAGAGCAAATGTGATCCTTAGATGTATAAACAGGAAACCTCAGGTAGGAATGGAGAAGTTATTTTACCTCTGTATTTGGTACTGGTGCATCTGCTGCTGGAACACTGAGTCCAGTTCTGATGCCCTCAAATTCAGAAAGGATGTTGATAAATTGGAGAGGGTTCAGAGTAGAGCCACAAGAATGATTAAAGGATGAGAAGTGTTAGATTGGAAGAGCTCAATTTAAGTTAACAAAAAGAAGGTTAAAGGGTAACTTGATTACAGCTTGTCAGGATCCACATGTAGAACAAATATTTGATGATTGGCTCTTCAGTCTAGCAGAGAAAGGTATAACATGTTCCAGTGGTTGGAAGTTGAAGTTAGATAAATTCAGACTGGAAATAAAGGTGTGCATTTTTGGCAGCGAGGGCAATTAATCATTGGAACAATTTACAACGGGTTGTGGTGGAGTCTTGACTATTTTTAAATCAAGATTGGATGTTTTTCCAAAATATATGTTCTAGGAATATTTTGGGGACACTCTGTCTTGTTTTATACAGGAGATCAGACTAGGTGTTCACACTGGTCCCTTCTGGTCTTGGAATCTATTAACCCGTCAGTGTCTCTTGGAAAAGTGCCTGGGAACTGTTCACGCTGAGATTCAAAAATCTTGAAATATGATTAGTTTCAATTTTATGAAAGGGGTCCAATTTCATGAAGAAAACCTGCAAAAATATACTCTTCAATAGGAGTTGAGAACATTGTAATTTTGTCTTATTTTTAAAGTACAGATCTTGATAGTCTTGAAATTTCAAAATTAGAAATTGCATTTGGATAGCTTTCTTGCATCAAAACGTACATAGAAGTTTTGATGTGAAAAGTCTTGGTTGTGTAAACTTTGAGGCTATAGAGTGCTCCCAAAACAAGATGGGGGGTGGGGGAGAGAGAAGTTAGCTCTTTGTTTAAAAAAAAAAAAAAGCCACTGTCATTTAAAGGATCATTCTGCTATGAATAGTAAGTAAAAATGGCACCTTTTTAACTCACATCTGTACCCTTTGTGTACATAGGAAAATAACTGTTTACTCTAGTGATTCTTTCTTTCCTCTTGAACTGGTTTCTGTTATTGTTTGTGCATCGCTAACAAAACTCGTTACTAAATTCCACCACTTATACCTGTGGAAGCCCGTTATGTACAGCTGATTTGCACAAATAAAATATCTTAGTGTAGAACACACATGAGGTGTCTGAAGGCACAGACTGGAATAGAGTGGAATGTATCTAACTCGAGATCTAAGTTGGCCAGTGGAACTGTAATGACTGGAAATGATGCATAAAAAGGAAAGAACCCAGCGCTAACTGTAAGATATAAAATTTTGTTTGCAGGATTGGTGAATTTTATTTGCGCTTGTGAACACCCACCGGTTTTTAGTCTATTTTCCTAGTATAAACACAGCTGAACATTCCTTTTAGGCAGAGATGCCCAAACTCTGGTGGTTGGAGCACTTTCTCTTGGTCCACAGAGTTGAGAGGTCACGTGTCATTTGCTGCAGCTTGATTCAAGCCACTAAATTTAATTAAAAGTCACCCAAGCCTTGAATAGAAAATGGATAGTCATCAGAAGAACATTATTTGAGGGGCAGTGATCCGGGTGTTTTTGAGTGGGAGGTGGTAGGTACTCTAGAACAGTGGTTCTCAAAGCCTGTCCGGTGCTTGTTCAGGGAAAGCCCCTGGTGGGCCAAGCCAGTTTGTTTACCTGCCACGTCCGCAGGTTCAGCTGATCACAGCTCCCATTGGCCGCAGTTCGCCACTCCAGGCCAAAGGGGGCTGTGGGAAGTGGCACGGGCTGTGCTGGCATGTGCTGGCCCCCCTTCCCGCAGCCCCCATTGGCCTGGAGCGGCGAACCGAGGCCAGTGGGAGCCGCGATCAGCTGAACCTGCGGACACGGCAGGTAAACAAACTGGCTTGGCATGCCAGGGGCTTTCCCTGAACAAGCGGTGGACCGGCTTTGAGAACCACTGGCCTAGAAGATTCCAAATGCAAGACCAAGATACTACTAATAAAAATATGGGCTATGCCAAAGGGAAAAGATGATAATCCCTACTTTTATTATTAAAAGCACGTGGTGGTTTGGCAAATCCTGCATATAAATTTAATCAGTAGAAACAGATTTTTCCCTTAATGTTTTATAAAATATATTTATTTCCTGTTTACCAAAAAACAGACTTTAAATAGGAGAGAATTTGACCACTGAGTGCCAAGAGTTGAATAAAATGCCCTACCGACTCGCTCTCCCTTCCTGTAAAACTGCCAAACGCTCAGTTGCATGCAGGATTTTGGATTTGGTTTTCTATAGCCGTGTGGTCTAAATTCCAGGGAGCAGAAACAGAACCCTTTCTGTTCATCTGGGAAAATGGCCTGGGACAATGTCATGCTTTTTTTAAAAAAACGTCTCTGTTAGCATGTAAAACTATCCAGCAGGCATGAAAGGAAGGAGGGCATCTTTGCATCTAAAATGTGTTGGTGTTTGAATTTTGATTGGTGACACTGACATGTTGAAAGCTGCCTCTGTGTGTGCAAGATTAGATAAGGGTTTTATTTTAAAAAGATTAAATGCAAGACCTTAATTCCTACTGCTCTATTGAAAGGAGAAAGGGGGTGGATGGAACCCGAAGAACAAATAACCTGAGAGATCCTGAAAGAACACAGTAGTGCATTAGACCCTGTAGACCTGTGCCACTAGTTTATTTTATTCAGACACAGAGCATTTTTGTGCACAGTTTGCTATTATGAAATGTTTTTGCAAACTGTTATCCCACCTTCCAAATTATTATTGGGAGCTCATGAGGAGAGTGAGGAGCATGGAGAAAAATATCAGTTTATTTTCTAAAGTGCCTAGTAAAAGTAGACTCGAAAGTTTGGACTAATTCAGTAATAGGTTTATCATAAGGAGACATTTGGTGCATATTTTAGTGGTTGAGATTGTATGTTCGCTTGTGAATAATTGGACATCATCTGAAAGGATTTCATACAGGACCTCTGAAGAGGTAAAAGAACATATACAGCCTCCTCTTTCTTTCTCTGCCTTTGTTAAATAGTTGATGTTAAAATTCCTAGACATGTTGTTTGAAGACCTACCAGATATCTCCTCTCTGTCAACAAGAGCTGAACAACAGCTTCACGGTCAAAATTCCAACTATAATCAATATTGATGTGATCCAGGTGATTACATTTGGTGACGGTAACTATTCAAAGACATTCTCTCAGTTCATTTCCTAGTGGACAGGTGTCCACATTACAAAAGCCACATTTAGTATTAACTGACATCTCGTTGTCAGTTTTAGCAGAGAAATTAGGGGTAGAATGACTTTTGAGGGCTGAACTAGTCTCTCAAGGTTACTTCTGGAGGTATTATTTTCAGAGAAGAGTTGCCATAGCCAGTGCAATATCTTTTCTGTGGATAACAAGATTTTTTTCTGAGGTTCTCAATCCATCGCCTTTCATTTGCTTATACTCCGTTTTAGAAAATGGAAGTACGTTTTAATCCAAAGATCAGAAGTGAAAATGTGTTCCAGTCATACAGAACAGTTTGCCATGACTGGTTACAATACATACAGTATGTATAATAGCTACTACCTCTTAAGAAAAAAGGTAAAAGTATATATATGACAGCTGTAAATTTTGATGAGTATTACTACTAGGCCATTACAAATTAGCATTAAGACATAAAATCCTCTATGCCATTCTCTAGTATTAATACACATAGTTCTAAAAGTGATGCAATGAACGGTAGGGTTCCCATTAGAAAGTATTTTGGTTTACAACATAAGGCAGCTATAATACATAGAAACGTCATGGAGCATATAGTACACAATTTGAAAGGAACAGCTGGTTTACTAGAGATGAATAGTCAATGTATTTGTACCACTGCAGATGATTAGCATATAGTTCTTTTGTATATTGAATAATAGTTTCCAATATGTTTTGGGCTGGCTTAAAAAATGGTTCCATGGAAACTACTACAGTGTTTTCATGGAAAGGGAAATTGTCTCTCAATGAGTGAAGGGGAAATTCCACATTTGCAAGCATAATAAAAATGGCAGTTGTGTGGTCCTTCAAGTGTCAATTGCTTTTTTATAGATGCTTGTTAAATATGAAACATTTTTAATGTTCTTTGATGTATATTAGAATGTTGGCTTACAAAAGTATTCAGGGAAAACTGAGCAGGAAAGAAACAAATTTATGCCATTTAGGAAAGTTTTGAATGGTTGTACACATGACACCTTTTTTACCAACTGCAGGTCAGAGGTTAAAGAGCTGCACTGTGTATACACATCTGTGAATAAAATATATTTCTTTACTCCTTTCTCATGCCTCCCCAATATCTCTTGCCCAGTGAACGGGTACTTTGCAGCTGAGTTTAGTTTTGGTTGTTATGGACCTTTGTCATTGATTCTTATTTTGGAAAAGAAGATCAAACTCTTCCTTCTCCAGTATCTGATTGACCTGGTGCTGGTTTGTGCATGTTGGTCAGTTGTTTAATAGTGTTTTTGAAATTGCCAAAACTACATTTTAATATATTAATTAGAAATAACAAGAAAGTTTGACTGTCTAGACAGCTTTCTTTCTAGTCAGACTGGTCCCTGGGTTCATTGGCAGCAGCATGGTGGTGGTGTTTTGATTTAAAAAATGTTTAGATGGTGCAGACAGTACAACAATTGGACTAAGTTTGCTTTCTAAAGAAGTAGGAAAGTATGTTCCCTGTAGTACCCTGACCTTTAAATACTAAGACCGTTACAATGCAATATGGAAATAGTTAATCTGGAGCAGAAAACTTCAAGTCATCAACTAGCTGGACATGGTTCATTATTTAAAAAAAAAATCAATTATTAATCACAGATGTCCAAGTTTCCAGGGTTGGAAGAGCTGGGAATAGAAGGAGTATTCCAGTTCCCCCTTAACGTCAGGAATGTGTGTGTTCACTGGAGGTCATCTTGTATTTTAGTTTGAGAGGGTCAGAATCCATGCTGCTTGCCTTTTTTCTCTAGCTCTGTTATTTTTTTAAAAAAAAAGTAAATTAATGGACTTTCTGTGAACTCTCTGACCTCATCAACAGAGAAACATATGCGGTTTTACTTCAAGTTAGGGGAGAGGTGGAATTTAATTGACTTTCTCTTATGTTTATGAATTGTCTAACAAAAAAGTGCAGCCATTAGTAATTCAGGAAAGAAAAAAAAAAACCAAAGGTTTACTAAGCTCCAGTGGTGTCTGAATTTGAACAGATATAAGTTAATGAAACTTAATTTACTATTGTACCTGTGCCTTGCTAGAAATTAGTGTCAAATGTTTCTCTAAAGGAGAGGCTATAAGACACTGGACAGACATTTGCTGGAAAGGTTTTCTGTTCTTGGGACACAGTAAGGGCTAAGACAGGTTTCAGAGTAGCAGCTGTGTTAGTCTGTATCTGCAAAAAGAACAGGAGGACTTGTGGCACCTTAGAGACTAACAAATTTATTTGAGCATAAGCTTTCATGGGCTACAGCCCACTTCATCGGATGCATAGAATGGAACATATAGGAAGAAGATATTTATACATACAGAGAACATGAAACAATGGGTGTTACCATACACACTGTAACGAGAGTGATCAGTTAAGGTGCACTATTACCAACAGGAGAGGGGGAAAAAAAAAACCTTTTGTAGTGATAATCAAGGTGGGCCATTTCCAGCAGTTGACAAGAACATCTGAGGAACAGTAGGGGGGAAAAATAAATATGGGGAAATTGTGGGGTTTTTTTTGTGTAATGACACATCCACTCCCGGTCTTTATTCAAGCCTAATTTAATGGTGTCATAGAATCATAGAATATCAGGGTTGGAAGGGACCTCAGGAGGTCATCTAGTCCACCTCCCTGCTCAAAGCAGGACCAATCCCCAACTAAATCATCCCAGCCAGGGCTTTGTCAAGACTGTCAAGTTAATTCCAATTCAGCAGTCTCTCGTTGGAGTCTGTTTTTGAAGTTTTTTCAAACTAAAACCTCTCCAGCACATCATAAAGGATCTACAACCTATCCTGGAGGACGACCTATCACTCTCACAGATCTTGGAAGACAGACCGGTCCTTGCTTACAGACAGCCCCCCAACCTGAAGCAAATACTCACCAGCAACCACACAACAAAAACACTAACCCAGGAACCTATCCTTGCAACAAAGCCGGTTGCCAACTGTGCCCACATATCTATTCAGGGGACACCATCATAGGGCCTAATCACATCAGCCACACTATCAGAGGCTCGTTCACCTGCGCATCCACCAATGTGATATATGCCATCATGTGCCAGCAATGCCTCTCTGCTATGTACATTGGTCAAACCGGACAGTCTCTACGTAAAAGAATAAGTGGACACAAATCAGATGTCAAGAATTAGAACATTCAAAAACCAGTCAGAGAACACTTCAGTCTCTCTGGTCACTCAATTACAGACCTAAAAGTTGCAATATTGCAATAAAAAAACTTCAAAAACAGACTCCAACGAGAGACTGCTGAATTGGAATTAATTTGCAAACTGGATAGAATTAACTTAGGCTTGAATAGAGACTGGGAGTGGATGTGTCATTACACAAAGTAAAACTATTTCCCCATGTTTATTTTTCCACCCTACTGTTCCTCACACGTTCTGGTCAACTGCTGGAAATGGCCCACCTTGATTATCACTACAAAAGGTTTTTTTTTCCTCTCCTGCTGGTAATAGCTCACCTTACCTGATCACTCTTGTTACAGTGTGTATGGCAACACCCATTGTTTCATGTTCTCTGTGTATATAAAATCTCCCCACTATATTGTCCACTGCATGCATCCGATGAAGTGAGTTGTAGCTCACGAAGGCTTATGGTCAAATAAATTTGTTAGTCTCTAAGGTGCCACAAGTACTCCTGTTCTTTCTAGTAAGGGCTAAAAGACCCAAAACTTAAACAGTCTGTCTCTATTTGCAAAGTCAGTGTTGTTCTTGGTTTCATTTTGAATTCTTATATCTCTTCTTATATCTCTTCTTAGAGCTTGTATTACTGATAAAGGATTCTTGAGCAACCTTAGTAAAACAAATTGGTCAGCAGTCACAATAAAGAAAAAATAAAACCAGTTTTAGTTTAAGGTTCCCATGAAGAACTGTAAATGGTGGAGAAAATGTTGCTTTAATTATCTGGGTATGATGTAGATAAACCAGGGTAGAATTTTTGAAAGCATGTGAGTGCCATTTTTCAAAAGTGAAAGTCAGCGGTCCTTAGGGAGCTTTTTGATAATTTAACTCCTAATCTTTAACAAATGGATGTAAGATGATGAATTTTATGTTATTTTTGCTAATCAGTTACACCGATCAATATAAGTAACCAGTTTCACCAGAGTTTCTGTTAACCATGCATTGCAGGGCCTGTTATCTTATTTAACAGCAGGGGTCTCAAACTCAGTTTACCTTAAGGCCAGTGCCAGTCCTCAAATCCTCTGAGCGGGCCAATAATGTCACTGAAGACGGTGTTCAGAAAAGAAAACGTTTATACTGTATTTTTTATTTCAAATTTCTTAGAAATAATGAAACAGTCATACAACTTTATACAATTATTCACCTACCAGAGAGTTGTTAGTGTTTGCCAGGCAGCTGTCAATGCTTCCGTTCTGTCAGTTTGTTGATGTTTGGCCTCTGTGACTGAGCAGCTGAAACCTTCAGGATTGCAGCAAGGGGTGCTTGGTAGATAGTTGGGTTCGGTATTTTGACTTGTTTATATTCAGTGTGGAAAAAAGTGACGCTGCCTCCATGGCTGACTCTGCCTGGCGACTAGTGATGGTATCTCTGACCCTCTCCCCCAGCCAATGGGAGCTGCGGGGGGTTACGCCTGCAGCAGACAGAGCTGGCAGCGTGGCTGCATATGTCTCCAGTAGGGAGGTTCTCAGGCCACTGATGGCCCTGGGCTGGGACTTTGAGACTCCTGCTTAACATGAAGGTGGATTAGAATTAATGTCCTGTACTTGTACCTCAGCTCTGGAGCCTAAGGTCCTGATCCTGCAATGGGACTGCTGTTACCAGATTTGCCCGTGACTTTGGGGTATGCTCATTTATTAGGGTTATTCTTCTGGGGAGTGGGGGGGGGGACAGGTTATTCTGTAAGTCTATTAATGTCCTGCTTGTGCCACTTGTGTTCTCATACTGAGCTCTACTTCTCCCTCCTGCAAGTTCCCTCCCAGTGGAGCTATCCTGCAGGACCTACGGTTCCCCAGGGCTGGGTTCCTCCAGCCCCAGAATCAGACGAACACACACACACATTAAGAGAGAGCATCTGAGAGGATCGGGTTAATCAGTGTTCCCAAGCTGACCCCTTATATGTCCCTGGACTCAGTAGGCTGGGTGGAGCAGCATTTCGAAGCTGTCACCCTCATAGGCCCTTGGACTCAGCAGACTGGGTTGAACAGCACTGCCAAGCTGTCACCCTCGTGTGCCATGGGCACCGCACCGGAATAGAGTGCCCCTGAGCTGGCTGGGTCGAGCAGCATTTTCAGTCTGCCACCCTTCTGTGTCCCTGGACTCCACACGTCCCTATCCCCACTTCCACGTTACAGTTCTGGTAGTAACCCACGTGATGAGCAAACCCCTCAGGATTTTTGGGCGCTTCATGGATCTTTAGCTTAGGTACGAGGAGTGTTGTTGCAGAGCAAATGAGGAAGCCAAAAAACACCCGTGGGGGGGGGGGGAGAGAAGCAACCAGCTTAACCATGAAAGTTATTTATTGCAAAGTGATAATCATACAAGGGGAGCCAAGCAAAGAAAACAGTTATAATATTAAATCTAACTTAAATTTGATTTTAAAAGTCAGGTTTAGAAAACTATAACTGATCACACAAAGTCAGGGTCAGAAGGCTATACCGAGAGAGAGAGAGAGAGAGAGAGAAGCTGCGTTCTCGCCACTCCACGAAACTTGAATCGATCGGGGTTCCCAAGTGGTGGTGGTAGCTTAGTGTCCGGAGTCAGGCAGAGCCCCCAGCATGCTCAGTCAGGAGAAGATGAAGTCCCAGTGGAACTAATGCAGATTTTGGATCCAGGCATCAGAGCACTTACTTGAAGCATGGGTAGGGGTTTTTGTAGGGAAACAACAGTGGTTCAAGGGAGAACACTAGATTTGTTTATGGGTAAACTGATGGCTCAAGGGAGTATACCAGAGTTGTTTTGTTCAGGCTAGATAATAGGAACTGCTCATTCCTGGCTGTGGGCGGTGTTCCTCGGAGGGAGCTCACAATGCAGATAGGGAACTTCACTATTTTGGATACCGGTAAAGGATTTATTACTAGCGTTGGTCTGATAACTACTGAGCTGGGTGTGTGCAGGCGTGGGTTCATTAACATCTGGAGCAGAGATCCCCCATCATGCAGTGCTTCCCTTCTTTTCTGGTCCCAGAGTTCTATGCGGTGCTTGCCTTGGAATCTCTGTTCTCCACTGTATGATAATTGAAATGCCTCCCTGTCCCAACTACAATGCAAATGAGGCTAGGGGAGTTTCCTTAATTCTGTCACCCTTGTCCCAGGGGTTTACGTGTCTCTCCCACTGCCTTTTCATTGCTTTTTGTAAGTCTTTCTTCTGATTGGTTTTGGTTTAAGCAGAGGCTGAGCCGGGCAGGAGGGAGGTCTTCTGTGAGTCAGGCCGGGTACTGTACCCTGGTTCCCCAAGAACATAGAGCAGATAGGTAACACTGCTCACATGCACAAAGTTGAGCAGCTGAGGAAATGTTTGTATAGTTGCGCCCTAATTCTATAATCATTAGACAGACTCTGTTCCTTTTAACTTTAGTGGGAGACTGCATGCTTGAATAAGGACTACAGAATCTGGTCCCTGGTCAGCAGCAGCTGGGATCCTTTTAGAGTGAGACAATGAATTGTTATTGGGAAGCAACCTCGTGTGTTCGGCCCTTGAAATGGCATACATGTACTCTGTGGAGTCAACTCTGAGCCTTCCTCACTGAGAGTGAGATCAGTATGAACCAATACAAACAATTACATTAAACCTCTAATAAGTGGAAATGTGAGTGAACATCTGTAAGAGTTACGAATGAGTACTTTGTGATATGAGGATGCGTATGCACAAACAAATAACATACACTGTTCTAGTGAATTGCATACCCAAAGTTAAAATATCCCAGTGGTTACATGTCTTTTGCTACAGAGAAGATTGTGTGCCCAAGGATGTATTAGCAAATATCCAGGAAAATATTGAGATGGGCTGGAGGCTAGAAAATAAGCCTTATGCCAAAGAGAGATTAATAGAAAGGCAGCACACGCTCCCCCAGCGTCTTTAGTCTGTGAGATGGGCATCTCTGGGGAGGCTCAAGTCACACTTACGAATAACCTAAAGCAGTATTTTTGCATTCTTTCTGGATCCTTTAACTCTTCCTCCACATCAGATATGGCTCTTAATGAATAGTTTGCACTTAGTATTCTGCAATAGCTAAGCAGCCCAATGGGTTCCATTTTGCAGAGCTGCTCCTCTGCAAGAAAGATAAACTTACCCAGGCTGTGCCTACCGTTGTTCTAAATTGAACATTGTTCTAAATCGCTTTATTTGTTCCCCACCATTTTTGGTGAAAGAATCCCCTTGCACCTAAGCTGTGTAGGAGGGATCTGAGTATAAATACCAACCTTGGAGAAGGAATGCAGAGAGGGTGTTTAACTCCCAGCACTAAAGCCATCCAGCTAAAGGTCATTTCACAAACCTGGCTTTTAAACGTAAACCTGCAGTGATAACTCCAAAAAACTAGCAAAAAAAGAAAAAAAACGAGAACAGTTTAATGGGGTCTTGTTAATACACTAATAATTGTGTTTGTAAAAGAAGCCTTCAAATTTAAAAAACAAAAATTGTATGAATACATACTTTGGCTAGGGAAAAAGCACAGACTAGCAGTACTAGCAATTCATAAGCCAGTGTGTGTTTACAGTAGAGGTACTGTCAAGTCCAAGTGACATGAACCTCACTGGAAACTATTGATCTTCTGTATCCGTAATTACTAGATTGGGCGGAGGGAGAATTATCCTTTGTTTGATTGCAGAACCTTAGGCATTCTCAAGCAAAGAAACAAACATTGCTCATCTTGGGGTTTGAGCAAGGGCATATTTTCTTTTAAATGGAACTACTCATGCTGTTTCCTTTTTAAAACTGTCAGATTAAAGCAAAAGAAACAAATATTTAACTGGAGTTTATCTGAAGTCGTCTTCCCTTTCTCCTCCAAACCTACCGTCACCCTCCTAAATAAATAAATAAATAAATCAGTTTGTCACAAAACTAAACCGAACATTTGTGGTGATTGTGCACACTGGATGCTTGTGCGTACGTGTATATATAAGTATTGTAGCTGAGTTAAAAAATTAACACATTTTAAGACAACTTCCTTTTACTTTTTTTTTTTTTTAATACTTTCCTGAATTTGTGCACTTTACAAAATATGTAAAATTAGAACACAGCAATTTTTGGTCCGTGTATATGTGTAAATGGTAATCAGCAAAAGGCAAAGGACATGACTGTTATGGAGGACAGTGTCTTGTAAATGTTTGCCAGCCCATGAGTGGTCATTTATAATGTCATGGGCCAAGATATTCTTAATTGATGTAATGATTTTGGTCCTCAAGTTAAGACATTTTGCAATGTCTTATGCATGCAATGTCATGCATTTTGCAATGTCTTATTGCAATGTCACATGCAAGGGGTCTTGCATTCAGAGAGCCTGTGCTCATCACTTCCTGAAAAATGGGTCCTTTTAAGATGTCTCGAGTTGAGCATCCAAAATCACAGCTTATTTGAGAAAACTCTGGCCCTGGTTTGTAGTGGGGCTTTTAAGCTTCCCTCATAGTCATCAGGTGGCATTAGCCATTGTGAAAGGCATTAAACTAGACTTGATAAATCTAGTAATTTGTTCCACTGTGGCTAATGCCACATTATCAATGTAAATATTTAGTTTGTGCTGCGTTTCTAGTCTTTCTCTCTTAGCAAATCTGTCACATGAAATGTACAATTAGAGTTGCCTCCTACTGTAATGCAAATATAAATGAAGACTCTTTTGGTACATTTTTTCATTTATATTTCATATTTTACCATCAGTTCTTAAAATCTACTTAAGGTTCTTTCTCTTGATTTTAAATTGCTCAGTTGTCAATATTTTCCCTCTAAAAGATGTTCACCTTCTTTCCTCAGACTCTCTTTCAGTCTCCAGTAACGATGCCAGTCCTCCTGCCTCCGTAACATCACTTCAGCCCCATATGATTGGTGCACAGAGCTCCCCAGGCCCCAAACGCCCTGGCAACACCCTGAGGAAATGGCTTACCAGTCCAGTGAGGCGCCTTAGCAGTGGGAAGGCAGATGGGCATGTCAAGAAATTGGCCCATAAGCATAAGAAGAGTAGAGAGGTCCGCAAAAGTGCGGATGCTGGCTCTCAGAAGGACTCTGATGACAGTGCTGCTACGCCACAGGATGAAACCATTGAAGAGGTTAGTGTTCAGGCAACTTTCTTATGGTTTGTAAATGTTGGACATGATTCAAGTGCTTGGGTTTTGGATGCTGGGGGGCACTGCAGGACAGCACAACAGCTTATTTTGCATCTGTTGCTTCTTGTACAAATTTTATTTGGTCAAGTAAAACAGAGTCATCTCATCCAGGTCTCTTGTGGGTGTGTTTCAGTTTTACGCAGCCATTAGTCCCATGCATGCCTTGACTGTCATTCTCTGCTCAAGAACAAGCCCTGTATTGGAATACAAGGGTTTATGCAGTTCAGTGTTAAGAATGTTAGCAGAGTCGTGTGGGGAGAGCACTCTAGTTGAAGAACAGAAAAGAGGATGGGGGAAATTACTTTTTAAACTCATCTCACACCCCACCCCCAATCAGAAAAAAATGACTTTTTGACACATACTGAGTAACATCTGAGCAATGTTCTGATGATAGGCTATTTCATGCTTCCCTTTTCTCCCTTCCCAAAGGACCAGGAGGATGTATAGGGAAGGGTTATTAACCACTTTAAAGCCAACAAATCTTGCGTTCCTGCCTTTAGAAGTAATGTGCGTCTCATTAGTGCAGTGTCCTGGGAAATAGCTGACTTCTCAAACCAAAAGGTGGTTCCAATCAGTTACGTAATACCCTCACAAGCTTTCATTAAAGCAAAGGGAATGGGGAGGTTGTATCATGGAGTTCATGTCACAGATGTTTGTCAAAAGCCTTTTTCTTCCCCGCCATTCATAGTTCTGGTATGAGATTAGGACCCATATCCAGTTGATAAAGATACAAACTGGGCCTGATTATGCTTTCACTTATGTGTGCACAGCTCACATTGAATCTAGTGACATAACAGAGCATCCAAGGGTTCTACTCACAATGTATTTTAGTTCACCTTTTCTTTGACCTGAATCGGACCATCAGTTCTGATGGTTTTCCTATAGATTATAGGTAATGAAGTCTGATTTCTAACTAAGTGGCCTAGTGTTATTATTTTAGTGGCTTTTTGTCTTATTTTTCTTTTGCTACTGGTATATTTCATTTTCAACTTGGAGCATCGGTGATCCAAGTAAAAGTTGAAAGGGAATGGACTAGAGGCATGGCACCAGGATGGTGTAGGAGCTGTGGGTTTGGGAAAAGTGTTGTTCTCCGCCCTCAGGTGCCATAAGGTAAAAAGAGACCCTTCTCCCAAGGCAATTGTCACCATTTTCTCAGAAGTAGCCACACTCCTACGTTCCTGAGTGTGGGGAAGAGCGCCAGCGTCATATCAATGCCCTGAGGAGGAGAGAAGGCAGTACAAGTCATTCCTCGTTACGGTGAAGGCAATAGCAATATCCTGTAAACTATTTTTGTCACAGACCAAGGATTGAGGTCCTGTTCCTCCTGTAGCTGACTGGATGGTTTCTACCCAGAAAACATTAAAAACAAAGTATGTGGTCTGTAGTCACTGTTTAAAGGCGAACTAGTGATGAAATTTAGGATTTTGTTAAAATATCCCATATTTTAATACTGTTTTGTACTCATGTCGCACCTTTCAGTTTGAGGACATGAGTACTCTACAGATGCCAAGTCTGTAGTTACATATGTTGCACCCATTTTACAGAGGTAAACTGAGCAGAATCAAAGTCGCTGATGGAACCCAGCAGTCAACTCCCAAGCCTCGGTTTATAACTTTTTCTACAGTAAAACTCGGGCTGAAGTTCTGCAAGTCACTTGTACTCAGTGCATCAGCCCAGTTGCCTTACCTGTTGAACAAGTCATAAACTGCGTCTCTTTTAAGGTAGTTAGATTTTTGGTAACTGTGTCTATCTCTTGAGATGTTGATCTGTTTAGCTATCCCTAGGCTTGCTGGAGATGAGCCTTCAGAGGTAGTTTGGCATCTGTGAGACAGCTTCCACTAACTCTGCTTTATGCATCTTATGAATGTCTTGATCTTCATTGCAGAGAGGGCGGAATGAGGGGCTGAGCAGCGGCACTCTCTCCAAATCCTCCTCTTCTGGCATGCAGAGCTGTGGAGAGGAAGAAGGTGAAGAAGGAGCAGATGCTGTACCACTCCCCCCTCCAATGGCAATTCAGCAACACAGTCTACTCCAGCCAGACTCCCAGGATGACAAGGTAAAAAGGGAAATAGGGAAGAATCTCACATGCTGAGATAGACTGATAACTTTTAGAGTGCCTTAAAAGGATTTGCTGTGGAGAAAATATCTGGGACATATGTAATTATATGAGTACAATTGAGTACACAATTACAGGAACCTTACATCATTGTTTAAAAAAGGACCTTATAGCCAAGGTAGGGATGAGCAGTTGATCTTTGTGTGCGTAAAGGAGTTTTCACACACACACACACACACATGCACCCCCCTTCTGAGTGGCTTCACATTTTTGTAATACTTCATGCTTATATATGCTTAGTCTTCCCCCTTTCCACTAGTTAAGAGCTGTTGTGGGAGCAGTTAACTTTTTGACTGAAATCTTTTTGTCCTGTAGGTAATTCACAAAACAATTCTGTTTATCCTCAGACCTGGAGTTTTTGTCACAAATATTTTCCATTTGCACAGGAAGATGGTTTTTCATGTCGACATAAAGTCGCATGTCCATTGTGAGCACACCATAGCTTCCTCAAGTGCTGTAAAGCCTTGGTCCACATTAGTGACTTGCTGCCTGAAACTGTTCAGTTTAACAAGCAAAGCCAAGTTTAAATTGGGAGTGCAAAACTGTATCTGAAACCACTAATTGATAAGTTTTGGATGGAGATCATCCATCTGCCAAATTAATCGTGTTTTCATATTTTGTTGGTTTAAAAAAAAATCTCGCAACATTCTCAGGTTTTGAGATGTTTTATTTCAATTTTCAAAATGAGTCGCATTTTTATGGGGCAGTCACAAAGCCTGAAAATAGAGGATTTTAAAATGGAAACTCTGTTGACTTCTGCAGCATGGACCTCACTTCTAATATCATTTTGTCCCCATTGTTTTATTTAAAATGCTTAAGTGGTGAAATATATGGTATGATCTCATTGTTAGTGAGTTGTGTTGGCGGTTATTCGTCTTTCTTAGTAGACCAGATTCTTTTTCAACAAATTTTCTTTCTCTCCTTCACTCTTGTTGTTTTCTCCTGGGCATCTCAATCATAACTGAAGTAGACACTTTCTGGATTGCAATGGGTTTTTTCCGTGCACTGCATGCACCAGTTTCCTGCTTTTTTTCTAAATTGGAAACCATCGCAATATAGGAAATGATGGATGAACATACTGGGAAATACTTCTGAGACCAAATTAAAAAAAGAATTATATTCTTCAAATCTTTTTACTCTTTAAAAAAAATTGTTGGGTTTTTTTTTTCCTGCTATTTAGAAAATTGTCTGACCCTTTATTTGCTAGAATTGCAATAGTGTTCGTGAGAATCATGTTTACAAACTCTTGCTAGCAAGCTGCTAACATGATTTCTTAACCAGTATATTCAGTAACTGTGATACGAATAACACATACTAACATTGTCCTTATTGCATAGGTCCATCTGCATTACAAATGCAATTATATCAGAGGAAGCCATGTTATAACTTGGTCTCCATTCACTTTGCATTTTCAGTGTAGATTGGATCTTTAGCACAGTGTAGTGTAACGCACCAAAAGATAGGTTTTGCCCTCACTTGCCAGATTATCATCCTGCTTGCAAAAAAACATGTTTGAATGATGATCTGCCTCATGCATTTTCAACTCTGGTGTAAGCAGGACCTTACCTTGGATTTACAAGGATTTACCTTGTTTTAATATGAATCCCGTGGAGGACAGAAACATGCTCCCATAGTGTTTCTGTCTGTCTCTAATAGACCGAACCTTGTACCCAAACACTGCCAACTTCATGGTAGTTTGGATTCTGATCTACATCCAGATTTAAACTTTGTCTTGGATGCATGTTTAGGACATACTTTTTGTAAAGTTGTTTTTAGTAGCATTTGGGAGTTGGGATTGTGACATCTGGCAACATCTGCCTCAAAGTCCCATTGCATGTGGGCTTGCTCAGTTTTGGAGGTATATGCGAGCACCAGGTATGAGGCCATATTGATTTCTCTAATATCACTAAATAACAGACTCATTTTTTTTTTCATTAGCATTTCTTGTACAGTACACACGCTTCTGTTTGGAGAATCATTGCACAATTCATTTATTGCATTGAATAGCAGCTTATGAGTTTTTTGCATTTATTTTTGGATAAACAATATTAATGTTCCAATACAGTTGTTATATTGTAAAACTAATTATTTTTGTTTTTTGTTTTTCTCTTTTTGTAAATTTTGACTGTAGCATTATGTTGATTTGTGTTCTGTCTCTGCTTTGGCTCAATTCCCTTACCTTTCCATTTAAAGTTATTTGTGATTCCCTTGTTTACCCTACCCCATGTTCCTTTCTCAGTGAGGCAAGCAAAAGCACACCCATATCTTTGCAGTCCTTGTTTTCAGTAATGGGGTTGAAAACCACAGTCAAGAGCATTCTGTTTAAAATCATAATGAATGTAATTTCTTTGTTTGTCCAACATGTTTGAAACACTTGCAGAACAGTTTAACCTGTGTTGCATGATGTATGTCTGCCCTTTCCTTAATATGAAGTAAGGTTCATATTGTACCCTGTTCCTCTTTCCAGTTATTTAATGATACATGTAATCTGCAAACCAGCTGTGTGTTTGCTAATTACGGAAGCTGAATTTAATGGCCCTCTCCCAGAATCCTTTACTGTGAATACCTTTTACCCTCAGTTATAGCTATAAACTGGCATCTTATAGCTTGTGAGGCCAGAGATCTTCTATACTCTGCACTTACCTTTGGGAAAAATGGATGACACACAGAATGGTGAGCTTGATTTCCCCTATTCAATCTGGGAAATATACCCCAGCTCCTTTTAGAAATGTAAATGTTCTTGGTTTATTTTTTTAATCCTGTTTCAAGGTTTGTGTGTTGTAATTTATTTTTACAGTTGCTTCTTAATTATATACATAGTTGAAAAAATACTTAAATTGTTCACTATCAATCAGGTCAATCCCTGCAATCTGTATGGCTGTCCTGATAGACTTTATAGTAGTTGAAAGTTTCCCAAGGATATTTCCCAGATCTATAATGTGCGAAACAGAATTATGAACTTACATCCGACTAATTGAAATGGATTAAACCTGTGCATGGACAGTTCTCAAGGTGTATCAAGGTTTATTTAAAAATTTTAGATTCCAGTTGCATAAATTATAAGGAAACGTATTCTTAAACTAAAGGGAAATCTTTGCTGGGTAGCTTGACCTGAAAAGATACTTGAAAGAGGAATCTTGACAGCCTGTGACAAACGAAAGTAAACATGATATTTTTCCTTTTTTGTCACTGCACAGACATCTTCTCGATTATTGGTACGCCCCACCAGCTCTGAGACACCCAGTGCAGCAGAACTAGTCAGCGCAATTGAGGAACTCGTCAAAAGTAAAATGGTGAGACTGTTTGGAAGATAAACATGATTCAGAAGCTAAGGCAACTCCAAACTGCCCCGCTGTATGAAAAGTTCCAACACACTTCCCTATGAATTCCAACATTTAGCATCATCCATTTTCAAAAGCAGTCTCAAAATTTTGCGCATGCAAAGTGACATGTATTCATGAATGTACGAGCATATATGGAATATACATATATTCAGAGAGAAAAGATTACTAGTCAATGTGATATATACTTAAATGTATTTGTATTGCAGTAGCATGTGGCAGCACAATCAAGGATTGAAGTTCCATTGTGCAATACCCTGTATATAAACTTACATTTTAGAGTCCCTGCCCCAAGGATTTCACAGTATAAGTCTTGTCCAGGGACAAGTGAATGAAACAAACCAAGCAGAGAGTTAACTGTAAAGCTTCTATTTAAGACGCTCTTTCATTACCTCACACTAGTTTGTTTGCTCAAGTAAAATACTTCAAAAATATGAGGGTTTTATTGCTATTTGAAGAGAAAGTATTTAATACTTTGTTAAAGCATACTCAGAGGTCAGTGTTAAAGTAATGTAGAGCTTGGTTTGCAGCAGAGTACTTTCATCTCATATTTTCAGGTGACACACAGACTATTTCCAAACTCTTCTTTATTTGAATACCTTTAAGATGCAGAACCAGGCACATTACATTTCCTTTATATATTTTCCTCTTGCTGAGGACAGTCCTGACTTTTCTTTGCTAGCTTGTGTATGGATTCATAATATCTTTGAGGTTTAGTTTTTCCTTACAATCATAGAACACCAGGGTTGGAAGAGACCTCAGGAGGTCATCTAGTCCAACCCCCTGCTCAAAGCAGGACCAATCCCCAGTTTTTGCCCCAGATCCCAAATGGCCCCCTCAAGGATTGAATGCACAACTCTGGGTTTAGCAGGCCAACGCTCAAACCACTGAGCTATCCCTCCTCCCCAGGAAAGATAGAGGATGTATTTTTTTAAATGTGACCCTCTGGAAGACTAAATCAGGTTTTAATAAATAAAACTGTCTGTGATGAGCAACGCTTGCTGGGCACCACTAACAGTTTTAATGATTGCTCTGTGTAGTCTCAAGTGGTGATATCATTCCCCCATCAGATAATTCACCAACACAGATCAGTTTTTCCTAGTTTTTGGGCCGTCTGTCTATGAGGTCAAATCCTACTGGGTTTTTATTGATTTCAAAGTCTTGAATAGTGCATCTGACTCAGGAGGGTGTGGCTCAGCTGCATCTTACTGTAATGCTGCGGGAAAACATGATCAATAGCTGCAGCAAGACCTGACCCTGTGAGCTGGAGTTAAACTGGCTTAATAAATACTTTCTAGAACACTCCTTCACACAATCTCTTCAACACCCCTTCTTTTCCAAAACCGTATAAAATTCTGCTTGCTGTCTAACTTCCAAGGGCAATGGAACTGCACCCTCTTTCAACACAGAATTTTGCCCCTGGTTTTGAGAGTTCATTTTGAAGAGTATAAATGACAGTTACTATTGTATGTAGTGCAGGTGTGGAGAAAAGACTGTTTTATGAACCCAAAGGATTAAAGGTGACCTGCAAATTTTTTTAAAAATTGGTCTTGTGCAATTTTTTTTGTCTGCTTTGAAACATATAGAAGACCTTAAAGGTTGATGGGAAGGGTTATTCTTACCCTGTGTGGGGAAGGGGGATTGTAGGGGTCTCAATATGTATTTCTAGCTCTTATATTTTATTGAAGGGGGGGATTTTGTTCTATATTTAACAACTTCTTTCTTTCTCCAAAATGTAGCCATTGACTAAAGCAATCAAAAACTGCTATAAACAGTCGGTCTCAAAATTCCTTCCCTCTTAGTTTACATTCTGTTATCTCGGGTGATGTCATAATTTTCACAAGTTGGTAGGTCATCAGTCTTCCAGATTGGACAATTTTTTAATGTACTGAGTATTTTGTTAGCATCAAGAGCCATAACCTGGGTTTAGGCCCATAGTACTAGATGCTGTACAAATAGCAGGGGTGAAAGTAATATTAATCTCTTAATAGCTGGTACCAGCCTATTTTCACCTCTGACAAACAGAGTAAAGCGGAGGTCCTGCCCTGAAAAGCTTAGTGTGTGTTTAAAAAAAGGAAAGAAAGAAAACAAACAAGCTGAAGAAAAATTATTCCTGGACTTCTACTTATACCTTATAAAGAAGAAGAGGGAGAGGTCGTCTCTTCAGAGGGGTTGTTGGTTTTTGTGAGTCCCCTTTAATTTTTTCTGCCCTTGTCATTTAAATGCAATGGTGAGGATTTAAATTGTTCTAAACTTCATTATAGTAATCGCTGTTAAAAATTCAGCGTTTACCAACAGTTACCACAGATTTTCCCTGTAGGTAGAATAAAAGTGTGGTAACAGTGTGACAAATTTTGACTTTTTAATGGCAACGCTAGAGTGTCATCTTATTTTTTTTGGACTCACTAAGGTAATGTAAATATTTGAGTACAAAACAGAGGTTCCATATTTTTTAACAACTGTAAATGTGTATTCATTTTGTACATTTCAAGACAGCATGAATAGAAGGCAAGATGAATAAATATTGCAACAATTTATGAATACACTCTTAGGCACTGGAAGATCGTCCAAGTTCACTGTTGGTAGATCAAGGTGACAGCAGCAGTCCATCTTTCAACCCTTCGGACAACTCCCTTCTCTCTTCCTCGTCACCCATAGATGAGATGGAAGAAAGGAAATCCAGCTCTTTAAAAAGACGACAGTAAGACTGGCTTACAAATTTATATTTCCCCTCTGTTCTCAATCAGGTAACATTTATAAAGTCCTTTGCATCCTTTCAAAACAGTCTATTTTAATTTAACAGAAGAAGTAGTTCTTTTTCCCTTCCAGCTTGCATGTTAGGCATCAAATGGATGATTTGGTTCTTCCTTGAAAACCAGCTGCTGTTCAAAGAGAATTCTCAGGCATATTATTTCCAGTACTAAGTTCACCCAAAAGTCCTGTCAAATATGTCAGTCTCAGCCTTCATGGAAGAGGATGCTGGCTTTTAACTATTCTCAAGGGTATTTTTAGGTTCCAAAAACCATAAATCGTTGCTTTTTCCTGAAACCGTCTTTCTCTACCTTGAACTCAAATGATAGTTGGGAAGATCCAGAAATATTCGTTGACATTTCAGCTGGTATTGAAGATTAACCGTATGTATGTCGGTGTTAAAATAATAAAGACATCTTCAGTTGGTTTGCTTATGAATCTCTTGCTGTTTCTTGTGAGTCAAAAATTGGAATTCTTTTTAATTAATGTTTTAATTGTCCTGACCCATGCAGCAAAAGTCCTGGCTGCTGCAGCTCTAGTTTAGTAAACATAAGAAGTAAGAATGCCCTGAAGAGAGTGAAGCATCCAGATTTGGAAAGTCAGATGTAAACTCTACCTTACTAAATGTGATAACTGCAAACTTGTAAAATGTTGTATGCCCATTCTTAATCCTCTTTAAGAATTTTTATCCACATCCATACATTTTTCTCCCTGAATGTTTTTTTTCCACCTTTTTCCCCCTCCTTGTAGCTATGTCTTACAGGAATTAGTGGAGACGGAGCGAGATTACGTCCGAGATCTGGGTTATGTAGTTGAGGTATGTTAGTTCATCCTTTCTAAATTTCTTTTATTAATCCCATTGCCAGTCATCTATGTGGCTCGCACACTGTTCTGTTAGAAGAAAAAGAACGAGTCAACTTTAGGTGTGGGTTTTTCTATAGAAATTTAAGAAAAAACAGGATTTGATATAGAATTCCGTGTCTCTCCTTCACACTACTTCATACATCCTTTTTTTCCCCCTTATAAGAAGATTAGTTCTTTGTCATTCATGTTTTAATTAGTGACACCTAATAACATCTGAAACAATAGGCACAGTTTAATTAGTTGAGGCAGTGTGGTCTAGTGGATAGACCACTGGACTGAGACTCAGGAGACTTGGCTTCTACACCTGGCTCTGGTACTTCTCTACTGGGTGACACTAGGCAAGTCTCTTTACCTCTTTGCGTCTGTTTCCCATCTGCAGAATGCCGATTATGATACTGACCTGCTTTGTAAATTGCTTAGATCTGCTGATTTCCTCATTTAGCTATTTCCAAGTATGTTCCAGAAAACTATCTTTTCCCCAAGTTTAGACATGTTCCTGAGAGGAGCTGATTAACAGGTCTGTTAACTAGATTAAAGGCCAACTCCTAGGTAAGGCAGCAGCCCAGCCCAGAGTATTGAATAAATATCACATACTCCGGGCCTTAAATGTACTAAACAAACAGTTATACAGGCTTAGTATTTATTCAGTGTGTGGGATCAAAGTATTACTTTATGTGCATGCTATGCTTAAAGGTCAATGCTAATGTACAAGATCTTAAGTATTCCAAGTTTAGTGGTTGACAAATACTCTTTTTACTGTGCTTAAATGGGAACTAGTAAGAAGGAAACTCTATTACAAGTTAAGGTTCCAGATTTTTTAAAAATTCTTCTTACTGTGGATTTATTACAGACATTGAAGAGAGACAATTTGTCAAATTCTTATTGGAGTACCATCCAGATAATCTTGTATTTCTTTCATTTTATGCATCTTTATGCTTTGAAAGATGCTTTGTGAAAGATTGTCATAGGATAAGAGGGAAGATCATTTCATGGATTAAGAACTGGTTAAAAGACGGGGAACAAAGGGTAGGAATAAATGGTAAATTTTCAGAATGGAGAGGGGTAACTAGTGGTATTCCCCAAGGGTCAGTCCTAGGACAAATCCTATTCAACTTATTCATAAATGTTCTGGAGAAAGGGGTAAACAGTGAGGTGGCAAAGTTTGCAGATGATACGGAACCGCTCAAGATAGTTAAGACCAAAGCAGACTGTGAAGAACTTCAAAAAGATCTCACAAAACTAAGTGACTGGGCAACAAAATGGCAAATGAAATTTAATGTGGATAAATGTAAAGTAATGCACGCTGGAAAAAATAACCCCAACTATACATACAATATGATGGGGGCTAATTTAGCTAAAACTAATCAGGAAAGAGATCTTGTAGTCATCATGGATAGTTCTCTGAAGACATCCACTCAGTGTGCAGCGGCAGTCAAAAAAGCAAACAGGATGTTAGGAATCATTAAAAAAGGGATAAAGAATAAGATGGAGAATATCTTATTGCCCTTATATAAATCCATGGTATGCCCACATCTTGAATACTGCGTACAGATGTGGTCTCCTCATCTCAAAAAAAGATATACTGGCATTAAAAACGGTTCAGAGAAGGGCAACTAAAATGATTAGGGGTTTGGAATGGGTCCCATATGAGAAGAGATTAAAGAGGCTAGGACTTTTCAGCTTGGAAAATAGGAGACTAAGGAGGGATATGATAGGTATATAAAATCATGAGTGGTGTGGAGAAAGTGAATAAGGAAGAGTTATTTACTTGTTCCCATAATATAAGAACTAAGGGCCACCAAATTAAATTAATGGGCAGCAGGTTTAACACAAATAAAAGGAAGTTCTTCTTCACTCACTGCACAGTCAACCTGTGGAACTCCTTGCCTGAGGAGGTTGTGAAGGCTAGGACTATAAGAGGGTTTAAAAGAGAACTAGATAAATTCATGGAGGTTAAGTCCATCAATGGCTATTAGCCAGGACAGGTAAGGAATGATGTTTGTCAGAGGGTGGAGATGGATGGCAGGAGAGAGATCACTTGATCATTACCTGTTAGGTTCACTCCCTCTGGGGCACCTGGCATTGGCCACTGTCAGTAGACAGGATACTGGGCTGGATGGACCTTTGGTCTGACCCAGTATGGCCGTCGTTATGTTCTGAAGATAATGTAAAAAAAATTACAATAAAATAGATGGAGAAATTGATCCCTTTTCAATAATTGTACACAGTCATAGGGCTGGGAAGCTATGAGGCCAAAAAAAAAAAGAAGCCTTAGTGTTTCAGATGGGACATCATAAAGTCATTTGGGACCACAGTGTGGTCTCTGTAAACAGAAGCCTTACCAAGAAAAATGTGAAAAGAAATGTTTTTTAGAACTGGGAAATGTGAAACTTTCCAGTCTGATTACATTTTGATTTCATGTACTTGTGGGAAGTGAAAATAAACTGAAAAATTAAATTAAAAGTACTGGCTAAATTTAAACATAGTTGAGACAAATCTTATTTCAATAAAATCGTTAATTTAACAGCTAAATACACTGCTACATGTAATATTGGATTCTTACATCCTATTGATTTAGTGGCTTAAATAGGAGCTTGCAGCTTAAAAATTCTTAAGCTCCTTAAAGCGAGAGACAGAAAAAGAAAGAGAGAAAGAAACCCACCGTTTAAACATAGACATTTCACAAAGAATTGTCCTGGATTGTTTCAGGGTTACATGGCACTTATGAAAGAAGATGGTGTACCTGATGACATGAAGGGGAAAGACAAGATTGTATTCGGCAACATTCACCAGATTTACGACTGGCACAGAGAGTATGTATGCTTTTTATTTAAGAATTATCTGTTTCTGGTAGAAAATAATTTTATAACATACTGAGTGCACACAGGGCAAAAACCTTTGGCAATAAAAGTGTTTCAAAGATTATAAAAGCAAGTAACAAGAAATTAAGAGCAGCTTGTCCTACACTTTTACAGTTAAAATTAATTTCTAAGTTGAGACGATTCCTATAGTTATTTGTATGGAGACTATTCAAAATAAATATGTAAACACATCAAGCATTTGGACTGATCTGTCTTGTATAGATAACATTTAATGTGACTATTTAGTTGATCCTATTAAGAAAGCATTAAGGAAAAGAAAAAATCCTGTGTCTTACGCAGTAACATGCACGGTACTTACCTATTCTTCTGACACTGAGAGGCTATGCTGCGAATGGATCAAAAACAGTTTTTGTTCTCAAATTTCAGTGGTAATGTAGTTATGAGCACATCAAGGAATCAGAATGAGTAGAAGAGAAATTTGAATCCCCATAGCAAACAAAAGGATTGCAATCATGAGTCACTATGTTGCTTCTTTTTGTTCTTTACTTTAAAATGCTGCTTGCTTTGAAGCCCTGCAATATATTCTTTATATAGGCTTCAATTGCAGATAGGACACTCACTAATCAAGGATCCCAGCAGTGAAGAGAGTGTGGATATAAAGAATGCAATCACCACTTTCTTTTAACATTACCTGTTGCCAGATAATGTGGTACAAGCTAAATTATTTCTTCTTTGTTCAGCTTCTTTTTAGGAGAATTGGAGAAGTGCCTTGAAGATCCAGAAAAACTGGGATCCCTCTTTGTTAAGCATGTAAGTACAAACATCCTCTTTCAAGCAGGTAGTGCCAATTGCTGGTATTACTAGTGACTGACCTTATTATATAAAGGATTTATCTGTGGAGCAGCACAGGTGAAAAGTCAGTAGAATAAAATAACACAGGGTAAGAGGCAGAGACACAGAATTAGGTGAACAGGGAGTCTAATTTTTGTTTGCAATGCCTTGTGAAGAAAATGGTTAACATGGTACCTGTCTCTCAACTCAATCTCAGCACCTCTTTTAGTAGGCCGTAGTTTCATATGACCAGATGAAAAAAATATCCTCTCAAATCCTAATGCAATACTTACAGAGTAATAAAAACTCTAGATGGAAAAGATCTGTTTGGCACTGGAAGAACTGAGTGACCTATGCAGGATTGGTTTTCTAGCTCTCTATCCAGTCTAACATCATACGTCTCCTTTTACCACTTACCTTGGAAGACAAAGGTACAAGTTTAAGAGCCAGGAATTTTAATTCTGAAGCTTTCCTCTGCAGTATTAGACAGGTCACTCACTATTTTTTCCTTCCCGCCTAGCCGTAAAATGGAAATTAAAATAGTGCACTATGCTTGGATACCACGGTAATCAGCACCTTAGAAGTCATTATGATAAATAATATCTCAAATGCTAATTTCGTGAAATACTTTGAAATTCAAAATATTATATACAACCCAGTTGTCTGTTTTTCCATTATTTTATCATTCTCTGTGTCCCAATGTCAGGTGTGTTTGTGTAGTACCATGCTCAGATCTATAACTTCTGCATGTACAGTTACATTTTTGGGTCAGAGGTATCCAGTTTTCAAGTAATTGTAACTCTTAGACAGATACTTCAAACTATTTGAGGGTTTTTCTTTTCTGGCTAATTTGTTATGTTTGAAGTATACCTGCTTATTTGCTCTTGATACAGAATTTATTCTACCAGAAGGCAGAATGATCCTTTTAACATAGAAGTATACATTTAGATATATGTGCTTTTTTATTATACTCCATTTCAGCCTGTCACTTTTTTTCTGACTGTAGTACATTATCTTTGTGTCTCTGTTTATTCTTCCTAGGAGAGAAGGTTGCACATGTACATAGTTTACTGCCAAAACAAACCAAAGTCTGAGCACATTGTCTCAGAGTACATTGATACATTTTTTGAGGTAAGTCTCAGAGAGTAACATAGATTTTCAGGGTGGAAGTTGGGTTTTATTCCAAATTATGAGCGGCGTTCTTTGCTCTTGAGTTTTGTTGCTCTTTAAGAGATAGATTAGCACCACCACCTTCAGAAGGGGGCTGCTGGTATTCAAATTTGAGATAAATTCAGTGATACCAAATGAACGAGCTTCACTCTTGGTAGGCCAAGGGAGGTGTTGTTAATGTATTATACTTATTATTAAACAGTAATGCAGACAGAGAGATGGATTACAATATGGATGCAAATGGCAATATTTGATTTCGCTATACAGTACTTTTGAGACTCATCAGAAACTCAGATGCTGTAGACAAAACATGAGGTGTTAAGACAAAACCTTTAGCTTAATGTTTTGCCTCACAAGTTTGTCATAGTATTCTATGTTCAGATCTCCTGCCAGTTCTGCAGATCAACCCTGAGGGCCTTAAATAAAGGCAGAAAAGTTGACAGTAGCAAAAATAAGTAAACTAAAAAGCAGATATTATGAACTATGAAGGTAATTTCTGTTCATTTCATAATTAGGAATAAAACCTACTTGAGACACTGATTCTGTACTCGTGATTCTGACAAAAACACTGTTGAAGTCTGTGGGAATGTTTTATGAATAAACTAAGAATAAAATCCATTCCACCCCACAGGAGTATTTGAGGTCTAGCTGGGTGGAATGAGCTGTTGAGGAAGTAAAATCCGCCTTTCATTGCCAGGCTGTGGGAGTTGTTTGAGGTTGCTGGTCCCCTTGAGGGCTGCTGGTCTCTTTTGAGGGTTGCTATTCCAGACAGTGGGTTGGAATAACAGTTGCAGTAATTGCACAGATATTGATGACACTGGATCTGTGGAGAGGTGGTTTTGAAGTCTCATCCCTCGTTTATTCCTTTGTGGCCACCAACACGGGATTATGTGGCCTGGGATAGAAATCCTTTCTGCAGCACATAGGACAGGGGTGGGCAAACTTTTTGGCCCAAGGGCCATATCGGGGAATAGAAATTGTATGATGGGCAATGAATGCTCACAAAATTGGGGTTCTGGGGTGGGGATGAGGAGTTTGGGGTGTAGGAGGGTGCTCTGGGCTGGGATCTAAGGGTTCGGAGAGCGGAAGGAGGATCAGAGCTGGGGCAGCGGTGCGGGAAGGGGTGCAGGTTCTGGCTGGGAGTGCGGGCTCTGGGGTGGGGCTGGGGATGAGAGGTTTGGGGTGCAGGAGGGGGCTCTGGGCTGGGATCGAAGGGTTTGGAGAGCGGGAGGAGAATCAGGGCTGGGGCATGGGGAGAGGCTCAGGTGGTGCAGGCTCTGCGTGGCGCTTACCTCAAGCGGCTCCCGGAAGCAGTGGCATGTCCCTTCTCCAGCTCCTATGTGGAGGCGCAGGCAAGCAGCTCTGCACACTGCCCAATCCACAGGCACCACCCCTGCAGCTCACATTAGATTGCATAGGAGCCTGAGTGGGGCCATGCTGCAGCTTCCGGGAGCCACATGCTGCGGCCCCCGACCCAGCGCCCCGGCTGGAGTGGGTCTGAGCTGCATGGTGCAACCCTGACCCAGTACCCCCGCCAGAGTGGGGCCGAACTGCGTGGTGCAGTTCGCCGGCCGGATCGAGCCCACAGGCTGTAGTTTGCCTACCTGTGACATAGGAGGCGCAAAGGAACTTGTGTGAATGCTCTGCCAGCAGCTTCCTTCCCACATTGTCACAGCCTCTCCGCCCATAGCATCATACTGGCTCTCCCCATGAGATCATCTTAAGGTCTCAGTCCTGCAAATACTTGAAGCATGTGAGCATTACCATTGAATTTATGTGCATAAGCTTTTGCAGGTTTGGATCCAAAGTAAAGACTGAAGAACTGGGCCCCAGGGTTATAAGAAAAGCTTTGAAAAGGCAGAATTTGGAATACTTTGGGAATAAAGATGATACGAATAAAACAGGAATGGCTTTTAAGGTTATCACAAGAAAATGAAAATTTGGAGCACAACTTCAAGATTAAATTTATTTCTGTTCTTCTGCCTTAGCTCCATGACAGTAAAAGTACTGGTCTATATCGAAGTAAAACCAGTAAAATTTAAAGCTAACGCTCTTCATTTTACAACCTTTAGGACTTGAAGCAGCGCCTGGGCCACAGACTTCAGCTTACAGACTTGCTAATAAAACCAGTGCAGAGAATTATGAAATACCAATTGTTACTCAAGGTGAGGTGATGCTGGGTACCCTTTCAGTGTAACCACCTTTACTAAAGAAGAACTGAAAAATCGTATTACTCTTGGCTTTGTTTTTTGGGTAGTAGAATTGAAAATGGTGAAGGGGCCTCTTTGTACTCGACATAAGCCAGAATTTTTAATACTGTATTTCAGTTTGTTTCCTAACTTGGGTTCACATTGTTCTCTGAATCCCAGTAAACAGGTTGGACCAAATTCTGATACTGTTTAAACCAGTGTAAATCCACATTAACTCTTCAGTATAGTGGAAGGGCTTAGGATTTGCACCCATGTAACTGAAGGCAAAATTTTGTTTGATTTTCCTCTGATTTTTTTCTTTAATTAATTTTATAATCCCTTTAACACTTTTTGTCTGAGTGTTTGGCAAAATGTATTTTTGACCCTTTCTACCAAGGGGGATTGATGACTCAGTAAATGTTCTTGAATTATCTGAAATCAGATGTGAAACTTAGCACTAAAAACCTGCCTAATTCATGTCGGAAAGAGGCTTTGAATATTTGTATTATTTTCTTAAGAGCATCTTTTGGAATGTGTAATTCTCACACAAATAGGCGCCAGTTTGGACTTGAGATAATTTTACCTTTTTCCTTACAGGACTTCCTCAAATACTCTAAAAAAGCTAACCTTGACACAACAGAACTAGAGGTACTTTTGGCATTTTCTTTATTGACTTGAATACTTGTGCTCCACACTTCTTTTACTTCCAGTGCAGTGCTTGTGAACAAGTCGAGTTATATGAAACTACTCTTCTGTTTCAGCTCTAATTGTCCTGCTGATTAAATACACTGAACTATATTGTAAAGCCCCTGCCATCACACACACAATCCTCTGCTAGAGAGTTAAATTTTTATTTTCTCTCCTTGGCTTTAACAGAGAGCTGTAGAGGTCATGTGCATAGTACCGAAACGGTGCAACGACATGATGAATGTTGGCCGCCTGCAAGGATTTGATGTAAGTTGGTTTTCTTTCTTAAAATGGTGCATACGTTTCTGTTCTCCTTATGACATCATTTCCAGATGAATTTATATTGTATCTGGGATGGCTATGCATTTCTCACCGTCTGTGACACAAAGTTTTGCTCCTAATTATTTGTGTTAATGCAAAATGGGAAAGGAGAATCTTAATGCGAGCCCTGCCCAAGAGCAGGCCAGCCTGGTACCTCGTTTGATCAACCTCAAAAACATGACCTGTCTTGTGTCTCTCATTGCTTGACTCTTATATGAGTAAAATTGACCCTCAGGAACTACCAGTGTGGGAAGTGTTTTCATTATGACATCATCATTTTGAAATATCTTCTTGCAAGAAGTTAGTCAATTGCATAGAAATGATTTAAAAGGGATTTTGAGTGAGTGAGTGCCTCTCTCTCTCTCTCTCATGTATCAATCAGTGAACATACATAAAAACTACTCTGAACGCTAAAAAACCCTTGTAATGAGATTTTATTTCTTAGAGAGGTTCAGAAAAATAACTGATGGATTAAATGAATTTGTTTCTGCTTCTGTTTTTTAGGGTAAAATTGTAGCCCAGGGTAAACTCCTGCTGCAGGACACATTCCTGGTCACAGACCAGGACACGGGACTTCTGCCACGTTGCAAAGAAAGGCGGGTCTTCCTGTTTGAGCAGATTGTCATATTCAGTGAGCCACTAGATAAAAAGAAAGGTTTCTCCATGCCGGGATTCTTGTTTAAAAACAGTATCAAGGTAACTGTTGTCTGTGAGCCCAGTAGGGTTTGTACAGTGGGGTACCAAGGTAATCATTTTCTGGTAATGGCCTACCAACTCATGAACCTATGTCTTTACCAGTAAACCTAGAAGAATGGTAGCATTAAGCTCACTACTAAAAACACATGCAAACAATTCTGTGCTTAGCTGTGCCAACACATTAAATTCTTTCCATGCTGGCTTTCTGACCTCTTCTGCCTTAAATACAGTAATATAAATGTCCTCATTGTAACTTAGATATGCGCTACACTAAGGAGCTGTGTCTCAACTCTGTGTTCACATCTTATCACAGATAATTGCAATACCTGCCCTTACAGTAACATGTCTATATCTTAAAGCTTGAAGGCAGTAACTTGAAAGTATTATTCCCCAAGAAGTCTCAGCCCAAACCAAATGCAAATACTTGCCAACAGTACTGAAATCTTGACTAGAACATCTGTCAGATCACATGACTCGAGTTCCACAAGCTAATCCCTTAAACATTTTAGCCCTGCCCTTAAGCAGTAGTGCTGCACAGTTACGTTGGATATTCCCAGAAGTAATCTGACTGGGGGCTTCTGAGCAATAGGGTAAATGGGTATGTGCATGGATTGATCTGAGTGACTATACTGAGCTCTGGATGCAAGCTATGCTTCATAGTTCTGCTCTGACTTGGCAGCTTGTACTTGTTTGGAAATAGTTGCTTTCTTATAGTGAAATCTTTATAGACTACAGATTAAAGTACAAAACTACTGTAGTATTTTAAATAAAAGGAAGGAGTGAGCAGAGGACTCTACAAAGGGGAATTTTACTGTGCTACCCTGGAAGGGATCACATTTGACTTCTTTCTGACCTTGAGTCAGAGTTTCTGAAATGCAAGATGCTGTTAATGACTGAGTGAAATCTTAAGTGATGTGACAAGGATGACGAGTATCCATCATGAATCCTTAGTTTCATTTAATAATTTATTTTACAGTAATCCTGACTACATTAAATAATCATTATCTTAAATGTTTTGAAGACTTCAGAAGCTCAGAGCTCCTGCCTAGGGCTGTTGGTGGTGTCTTTGCAGTACAATAGATACAATAAATTCTCTTTCGTTAAGGTGAGTTGTCTTTGCCTGGAGGAAAACGTGGACAGTGATCCATGTAAATTTGCACTAACATCAAGAACAGGGGATGTCATGGAGACCTTTGTTTTGCATTCTACCAGTCCAGGCGTACGCCAATTGTGGATCCATGAAATCAACCAAATTCTGGAAAACCAGCGTAATTTTTTGAATGGTAAATCATTTGTTGTAATCTTTCTGCCCCAGGCGCTGTACTGGATGCCCCAACTACTTGCTCTCCTTCATATTTTATCTGACCTAGTTCAAGTAATACTCCAAAAGATTTCTTTCTTCTGGGGTGGCAGGCCTTTCAGCTGGGGGGAAACATGCTCCTTTGTTTTCACTTCCCAACAAATGTTTGAACTTGTGTAGTGGCCTGTAACTGACTATTTCAAAGTGCTTTATAGGAAAGAATTAAAATTGACAATGTCCCTCTGATATGAGGAAATAACGTATCCGCTTTAAATAAAGGGGAGTTTTTGGAGGGCTAAACCAAAGTGTCAGCCTAACATTACAGTATAAATGTATTTCACTTGCATTACTTCATAGTTTGTCCAACAGCATTTAGTACTATAACATTTAGAGTCACTAGGAGAAAGCTAGGAATTGCCACAGATCTCAAAAGGGTCTTTTCACTGACCTTCACACTTATGTTTCTACTTTTGAATCACTCATTCTTCCTCAGCATAGATTTTTTTTTTTTCCATTGTGAAAGAACTGGTTTAAAAATCATGTAAAAAGACCTGTTGGAAACAGGATATGGTGGTTAGAGCACAGGACCGGGAGCTGGGAGTTGTGGCAGGTATTTACAGCTCAGCCATTGACTTATGACGTAGGAGAAATGGCTTAACCTCTGCCGCAGCTTCTCCATCTGTTTTGGGAATATAATCTTACCCACCAGTCTACCTTGCAGGGATGTCATGAAGCATTAATATCTGTAAAGCATTTTGAGGTCAGTGGAGTAAAGGTGTTATGTAAGAATAAAGTTTGTTTTTGGTCAAACTCTAAGGTTGCATTAAACATATCCAGCTTTAACCTGCCCTCTTCTCACTC
This sequence comes from Lepidochelys olivacea, assembly GCF_965140295.1. Classification (NCBI taxonomy): domain Eukaryota; kingdom Metazoa; phylum Chordata; order Testudines; family Cheloniidae; genus Lepidochelys; species Lepidochelys olivacea. Next base: position 138,430,462 of record NC_140412.1, on the reverse strand, counting down.
CCTCTGCTCCTTCCCCTGTATTTAAATTGCAGCCTTGACATCACCAATTGAGTATCAGAAGAACCACAGTAGCGGTGGTGGTGGCAGCAGCAACAGCAGCGGCCCCAGCAGCTGTAGCGGAATTACCAGCTCCAGCCGTAGCAGGCCCTCCCGGATCCCCCAGCCTGTCAGACACCATTCCCCAGTCCTGGTCTCCTCTGCAGCCTCCGCCCAAGCAGAGGCAGACAAGATGTCAGGTATGTCCATTCATAATCCCTCCCTGCCACCCCACAGCACATCCCTAGAGACTGGCCTCAGCCAGCCAGCCAGGCACCCTCCCATTGCAGAACCGGATGGTCCTGAGAAAGAAGCTGAGCAGATTCCCAAGATGAAAGTTATTGAGAGCCCCAGGAAGACAGCTGGAAACGTTTCTGGGTCAGCAGATGGAGCCCAGAAAGAACTGCGTGGGAGCTCGGAGGACAATCGCTCAAGGAGCAGCATAGGATCTCTGACGCTCGGGAAGCCAAGGCCAGGAGCCATCTCTCCAATGAACTCTCCTCTCTCAACGACTTTCCCTTCTCCTTTTGGCAAGGAAACCTTTCCACCCAGCAGTCCCCTGCAAAAGGGCTCCTTTTGGAGCTCCATCCCAGCATCCCCTGCCAGCCGTCCTGGCTCCTTCACTTTCCCTGGGGACAATGACTCCCTCCAGCGCCAGGTCCACCGCCACTCTTCACACAGCAAGGACACAGACCGCATGAGCACATGCTCCTCGACCAGCGAGCAGTCAGTTCACTCCACCCAAAGTAATGGGGTAAGAGCGGAGCATCTCTGTCCTGCGAGCTCTTCTAAAACCTTCCCATGCTCCCCTTCTGTGCGTTACCATCACTCTCCATACTAACTTCTGGCTCTCCAGTGCTGCACTGCTCTGAAATAATCAACTGTTCCAATATCTTCTCTACACAAACAAATAGAATATATATTCTATGTCTGTGTGTGTATGCATACAGCAGACTTGTGATATGTATACAGACACAACACAACTGCTAACATTAGTTGTGACTTCCACCTCTGCTGAAACATCAATCACTAGTCTGATTCCTACTAACTTGCTCTCCTTGCTTTTTTGTCTCTAATCCGAAGGCAGATAATTAACGTGCTGAATATGGCAATCACATGGCCTCTGTTTGTGCGCCACCAACAGCATTTGTAAGATTTCCAGTTGGCCGATTGTCGTGGGGCTTTTTTCCCCCGCGCACATCCATCCCTTTTTTGTTTTTCCCTATATAGTTTTGACTTTGGTGAGGCATCCATGTCACACTCCCTGGGCTGCTTTATTTTACTCCTTTCAGCCTTAATTGAACTGCAGCATTCTTTTTACTCATCCTCTTTAAATCCCATATCTGGTCAGTGAAGCTTCCAAGTATCAACTGAAAACACACAAACACACAACCAAAAAAAAACTCTGATCACCGTCAGCCCCCCAAAAGTAAGAAAGTGGAAATATTCACTCCACGCCTTTATTCCCCTGTGTAAAAGAAACTGTGTTAGGGCATCTGGAGATTCAACCTTTTAGTCTGCACTTTTTTGTGTGTGTGGGGAAAAAAGGGTTAACAGAATCCACATCCTGAACTGATGTCCACCAGGAAACGCAACATAGTCATGGGGCATGTGCAAATTTAATGCACAACAAATGAATGTCACTCACTGTGAATGTGATAGGCATGTCACCATGCCTTTTACCAGCATTTGGTTTTCCCTCACTAAGTGTTGTTTTCACAAGTGTTTGTTTTTTCAGTACCTGTCACAGCTCCTACACAATACCAATTGCAAATCACCTAACCTGCAATACTTTTTTAAACGCATGCACTTCTTGGTAGAATTGTTTAACATATAGAGCTCTCTCGATGTTTTAGTTCTTACACTTACCTTTGTAATAGCCTTAGAGGAAAAAAATTGTGCTTTGCATGTATTCTTTTTTTATTTGATCTGGTCTCCTTTCTAATTTTCATTTGGTTTGGCTTTGTCTTGCCATTATCTTTTTCTTTAGTCTAGCAGAATGTTATGTTAATATGATATCTAGGGTAAATAGATGTCTTTTGAATAAATGAATAGAGCATTAATAAGATAGTTTTATGTGAACTAAAGCAATAAATACCAATTTCTTCTGTCATTCCCAAATAAGGCTTTAAATCAATTATTAAAATTCCATTTTTTGAACTGGGACATTCATGAAAACTTGAAAAGGAGGCCATAATTTCTGTGTTTGCTTCCTACAATAGCCAGCGCTACCTGAATATGCCTTCTCCCTCACAACTCACCTTCTCTTTTAGCTCGATTATGGAGGTAGGTCATAATTTTACATTTATAACGTCACTGTCTGTCGTCATACAAGGTGATGTCACAAATTTTAACTTAGTGACTTCCCTCTGTGATCAACTAATTGGAGAAAATGAGCTGTGAAGGTTTATGTCCTTAAATTTGATGTATTCATTTGTGGATGTGTGTTTGTACATATTTACACACACGTATATAGATGTAGTTAAATGATATGTGTAAAAATATACATACACATGCACTCATGTATGCATTTGTTTCTGTTTCATAACTGAAAAGGGGGCAACCCTGAAAAACACATGAAATGAACCTTCTAGTCTGGCTCTTGTAAAAGCTGTGAGAAACACCTATTCAAAACATAGAAGATTTCTACTTAGTAGGATTGTCAAGTATGTGGAAACAATTCTTGATTAAGCTTTTATGGTACACAATGCTTGAATTATGGGGAGACGTGGTACTTTGCAGGTTTTCCCTTCTTGGGCTAGATTGCTGTGCAGTTTCCCTGACAGTACTAGCAGTTTGCAAGTAGTTCTGGTGGGATGATTCACATGATTGGAATGTTAAAATCAATTGTTATCACATATTTAGGAAGGAGCAAGCAGGCAAAAGGAGACTGGGAATAACACTCTGTCAAAAATGGCATTACCTGTTTCTGAGTCACTGATAAGTCAAGAGAAAATGACCTTGAATGCTTATGGATCAATGTCCTATCAGATAAAGCACAAGATTGGGTATTAGTTGGTGTCTGCTGCAGACCCCTGAACAGGATGGCCGGCTTCTTGCACATCCATATATAATGAATAGGGGGAAAAGCTGCATGATCATGGGGGACTTCAGTTTAAGTGACATATTCTCGGGGTGTCTTGCTGCCAGTATTAAAACATCCCTGGAATTTCTAAATATTATGACAATCTCCTAATTCAAAAAGTGTTGCATCCAACATGGGGGAATTCTATGTTAGACCTCTTCTTGACAGATAAAGAGGAACTGATTACAGAACTAAAAATTAGAGGTAACGTAGATACAAATGATCATGACTTGATCACATTTATAATGTGCAAACAGAATAAAGTCACTAGTAAATGTGTACTTGATGCTTTAATAGGCCCAGCTTCACAAAGCTGAAAACAATTAAAAGCCAAATCAGCTGGGCGGTAGAACTTAATCAGAAACGTGAATGATAATTGGGAATTATTTAAGAACATGTAACTAGATTTCCAAAAAGCCACAATCAAGAAAGAAGGCCATATTGGTTAAAAAAAGGAAAAGAAAAACTACCTGGTACAGAATGGGAGTGAAGGCAGCTATAAAAAATTAAAAATAATATATAGCAAATGGAAGAAAGGGGAAGTTGATAGTAATGAATATAAATCAGAAATTAGGAATTGTAGAAGATTGATAAGGAAAGCAAAGGGACACAAGGAGAAATCTATGGCCAGCAGAGTTATGGATGATAACAAGGTAATCTTGAGTAGGAGTAGAGAGATTATTTTACTTCTGTACTTGGCACGGATGCAGCCACTGCTGGAAAACTGTCCAGTTCTGGTGCCCACAATTCAAGGATTTTGATAAATTGGAAAGGGTTTACAGAAGAGTCACAAGAATAATTAAAAGGTCAGAAAACATTCCTGATAGTGGTGGACTGAAGGGACTCAATCTGTTTTAGTTTAACAAAGAGAAGATTTCAGGGGTGACTTGATTACTGTCTGTATGTACCTTCATGGGGAACAAATATTTGATAATTGGCTCTTCAGTCTAGCAGCGAAAGGTATAACACAGTCGAGTGGCTGGAAGTTGAAGCTAAACAAATTCAGAATGGAATTAAGGCGTAAATTTTTAACAGTGAGGGAAGCTAACATTTGGAACAATTTATCAGGGTTGTGGTGGATTCTCAATCATGGACAATTTTTAAAACAATTGGATGTTTTTCTAAATGATATGCTCTCGAAATTATTCTGGGAAAGTTCTCTGGCCTGTGTTCCATGGATGATCACAATGGTCCCTTGTGGCCTTGGAATATATTAATCTGACCATGTTGGAATTTATGGATGCTCCCTACTGGGGCTGGTCATTTGTGTTCATACATTGACTAGCCTGGAAATTAGATGGATTTCCCTGCCTTTGTAGATATGATGGGCACATTCCTAGGCTGGCATAAAAATCAGAAGATGCTCCCTACTGGTATTAGGGGAGCTGCTAGGAGGATTTCTATGTGCTGACTCTCCCTTTGGCTGGCTGGCTGGCTGTGCACACTCCCAGTCCAGGCAGGCAGTTTGCAGATGCTCCCTCCTCAGATATGCCATTTACAGGGACCATTGACTCTCCCTAGGGTGGGGGAGTCAAGCTGGGTTCTTTTTGTCTTGAACATTGTTAACTGTAATACAAAGTCAGTTAACTGGAATTCAGTTAATTACCTTATTAGGGGTATGCAGCCCAGAATAAAATCCTGTTCCCTCACCCAGAGGTGTGTGCGCTCTGTCATGATAATAGGAGTGAAATGCAGTACATACCTACTTTAATCACCAGAGCAGTATTACAGGTAATACTAAGGTATTATAGTAGTGCCTGAAGTCCCCAGCTGTGCTAGGTACTGTGCCAACACATAATCACAGACGGTTGCTACCCCTAAGAACTTGAATTCAAAATAAAGTAGACACACACAAAAGTGTTAAGAGAAACAGAAGCACAGAGAGGTGTGGTGACTTGCTCACGGTCACACAGCTGGTAGATGGAAGAGCCAGGAATAGAACTCAAGTGTCCTGACTCCCAGCCCAGTGCACTGTGCGTGGAACCATGCTGCCTACAGTGATGACTCAGAATATACATCAGGAGCAGTTGTGTTGGGTAAGAAGGTGCCATTCGAGCAGGCTTTACTCTTCTGACCACAACCACGTATTAAACACTGGGCCAAACTATCATTTACACTGGTATAAATCTGAAGAAACTTGACATTGATGTAACTGAGCAGATTGTGGTCCATTTTCTTTTCATTTGCAGTTACAGGTGATATTGATTATCAGATAGGAGTGGCATAATAATAATAATGGGGAGACAGTTGAATTCTTGCCCTCTGTACTGAGACTCCCAGCACAGGGTGCATTTTCTGTTGGGGACAACTTTTCACCATCAGCTTAATGTCTTTGGGCTATTGACCAGCCATTGTGTGGTAGTAGTGATAATAGTCATCGACTTAAGATATATTCAGAGCACCAACACTTACGACACATTGTTATTCCCCGGAATCATCCAGTCCCCCAGTTTACAGGTTGGCTTACCTTTAAGTCCTTCCTAAGGAAACTGGATGTTCAGGGCCAAGCTATATGGAGTTGGTTTGTTAGTCTGATGAGAAATTGCATGTTGACATTCATTAAAATTTCAGAAAGAAGCATAAGGTAGTCACAAGAGGTAATAGCTAGACCTGAGTTTTCAGGTGGGACCACTGTCAAGACAGATAACTTTTCATGGCTGAAAAACTTCGATAGCGTGATTTATATCATATGAGTTATTGATCAGTCATTACAACATTTGTTGCCAATGCTTATTAAGGAGAAAGGCAAAAAATTCAGGTATACCCATACAATGTTGAGTCCATGCTTGTAACTACACGCACTTATAATGGTTGTACTTACTGATAGAATATGAGAAAAAAGACCTCCAACTGTAGGGTAGCTATAAATGGGTCAATTAATGATCTGTTTTTCCTGGTTTTTTTGTGTTTTTTTTTAAACACCTAAAAAGTAGCTAATTTATCTCATCCTGCGCATTTAAAAATAAAGAATTAAAAAAATGCACAAAGTATCAGGGAGTAGCCGTGTTAGTCTGTATCCACAAAAACAAGGAGGAGTCCGGTGGCACCTTAAAGACTAACATAAATGGCCCATGCATCTGAAGAAGTGGGTTTTTTACCCACGAAAGCTTATGCCCAAATAAATCTGTTAGTCTTTAACAGACTAAACTGTCAAGCATTAAGATTTTTGAGAAACACTAACAAAAGCCAGTTCATTTTGCCCTTTTGTACCTTATTATATGTAATATGCAAGATTGGGCTACTGTCCTAAGATCCAACAAATGGAGTAAGGTGAGAACGATCATCTGCTTCAAGGCTGAATTTCCCAGCTTTGATTAGGTTGGGTCCTAGCCTTAATTTTTGGTCTCTCTTTCAAATTGTGACTTATAATGCCTCCCAATGGATAATCCCATGTACTGTCGTTTGCTTCTGTAGGTAGTAAAAAGGGGTGCCCTGAGGCTTCAATAAAACTGGGATCCATAGAATGATAAATAAAAGTAACAAATGTGGGGGGAAATCCCCATTTCTTCATCAGCTTTCTGTAATGGCAGGTAATAGTATATTTTATTTGTGTAAATGACAAAGATACAGTAGACCAGGCATGTTCAAAAAGACAGATAAACTCCTTGGACTACAGATTGTTTAGTGTCGCAGCACAATGTAATCTTAAGTGTCCTCTGTGTGAGCTCTAAACTTGATCCCATTTTTTCCCCTCCCCTCTCTGTCCCTATCCCATTAATACCTACAGAGTGAAAGTAGCAGCAGTAGCAATATCTCCACCATGCTGGTGACACACGACTACACGGCAGTGAAGGAGGATGAGATAAATGTCTACCAAGGAGAGGTCGTGCAAATTCTAGCCAGCAACCAACAGAACATGTTTTTGGTGTTCAGAGCCGCCACTGACCAGTGCCCTGCAGCCGAGGGCTGGATTCCCGGCTATGTCTTGGGGCATACCAGTGCAGTCATCATTGACAACCATGATGGAACAATCAAGTGAGTGTCTGGGTTTCTTCAGAAGAGAAGAGAGTTTGCACATATTTTATGTTACTTGAGCATTTTGTAAAAAGATTTATAATTAAATCAGGATTTGAGCCTTCTAAACTAAAAGTTTTTGTGAACTTCCAGAAGGAAATGGACCTCACGTGTGATGAATTCCTGGAAAATATTTGGTGTGTCTTAGTGTCAGTAAAACTGATTTATAGGTTGGAAATTTGCTATGATAGAAATGTTTAAGAAACCCATGCAAGTATTTTCTTTATTACAAATGCTATTTAGCTTTCCTGAAATGATACCTAATGTTACTGAAAGAAGACTAATTATGCACTCAAACTTAACCTTTCCCATAATAAAAGAATCAAGAGACCTGAAATGGAAATTAAGGCAAACTTTAAATGGAATAATTTATTAAGAATTAGGCATTTCTATTAATAAGAATAATAAACTATAATTACACCAATTAGAATGAGATTACCGGGGCTGCCAGTTCTTATGCTTTAAAGCAGAAAGATGGTTGTTGGCATGAAAGTATATTTCTCCCCATACTGTAGTATTGGAAAATTGGATGATTTATGGGGGGGTTTACATTTGTATCTGAAACATTTGTCATTGATCAGTGTTGGAGACATAGGCACCGACTCCATGGGTGCTCCGGGGCTGGAGCGTCCACAGGGAAAAAATGTCGGGTGCTGAGCAACCGTCAACAGCCCCCTATCAGCTCCCCACAGTAGTTCCAGCCTGCTGGCAGGCCCCACAAACCAGAGTCTCCCCTTCCCTCCCAGCACCTCCCACCCGCCATGAACAGTTGTTTCGTGGCGTTCAGGAGGCTGGGGGAGAGGAGCGAGGACACGGTGCTGTTGGGGGTGGGGGTGGCATGGAGGCAGGAAGGGGCCGGATGGGGTCTTGGGGGAAGGGGTGGAGTGGGGGCAGAGCTGGGGGGTCGAGCACCCCCCATCACTTTGAAAAAACGGCACCTGTGCTTGGAGACAGGACAGATGGGCCATTGCTGTGTTTGACTAACAGTTTCCATGATTTTATGAAAGACTTCGCTTCATAGGTAAGATTCCATACATTACAACGCTTCTCATTGATCTTTCATTTTGTCTACAGTTTTAGACAAAGGCAAAATGTCTCTTATACTTACCCTGCATCCTTTAATTTTGTAATTTTTTGCAGAAATACACTGAGATCAAAATTGATACTTTTAGCTTAGAGGGTCACCAGGAAATCTAAGATTTCTTGAAGATATTTATGAGTTTCCTTTACAGCTCCCATACTCAACACGACTGGACTCTGCAATCTTTTCTCTCGGATATTTACAAACATTAAAATTTTCCAGTGCAAGTGAAGTTAAACAGCACAATGCCCTGCTGAGAGCTCAAAAGAGTTGAACAAAATGTTAATGTTCTGCCTTCAGGAAGTCAACATCTTGGCACACAGCACTCCGTATAAGGAAGAAATCTGAGAAAAAAGATAAAGACGGCAAAAGGGAAGGCAAGCTAGAAAATGGTTATCGCAAATCCCGAGAAGGACTTGCCAACAAGGTTTCCGTGAAGGTAAATGCTACAAGGATATGGTATTTCAAAAATGAGCCTGTGGGGTAAGTTAATATAATGGGTCAAATTTGTCTCTTGTGTAACAGCATTGACCTGAGTGGCATTAGACCAAGGAGGAATTTGGCTCAGTGAGTGTGGTTCTTCATGTTGTTTCTCCAAATTCAGAGCCTGTGGAAGTGATCCTCCAGTTTGGGGCTGTGAGGCCGTTCCAAAGTGAATATGGGGAGAGTGGTATGGGTGCCAAAACACTGAGTTGCAGCTGCTTCTGTGCTTTTGTGGGTATGGCTAAAACCCATCACCATGCTAAAGCTTTTTCATTTTAGACCATTGGAAATAATATTAGTTTTAAGAATGTTACTTGAAAGAATTAATTATTTCACTTTCTCTCTTTTTCAGCTTCTCAACCCCAACTACATTTATGATGGTAAGTTGTTCTAATAATTAAAAGCCATCGTAACCATAGTTTGAGGAAAACATACTTTGCATTGTATCTGCTGATGTGATTTTGAGTGTAGGAGAAACCACTCCTCATTGTTTCATCACCAGAAATAGTCACTTGCTTGATGTGACACACATCAGGAATTGACTGTATTGTGTCTTAAAAACTTGAAGAAGAGAAGGGAGAAGGGAAGGCAGTTCCTGAAGTACGTGCTGTGATATTATCTTGGAACTTTGGGCATATATCCACAAATAATAACAAATACATATTGTACTGTGTAACATACCTTTAAGAAATGGGCAAAGACACCACTGCTAGCAGATTCCCACCCACTCTTTTCCTCTCCCTACCCAGTATGGCTTACGCCTGAAAAAAGAGATGGGTCTTGTATTGAACACAGAAGGCCTGTAAAATCCACGCTGTGTTGGAGATGGGGGGCGGGGGGGAAACAAGATCTAGAACTGAGAACCCTCCCCCAAGAATGCCCTGCCTCCATTTCCTCACCTTTAAATCTAGGGAATATTAACAAGAGCACCTCAAATGCAAGGGCTGATCAGACCTACGAGTAAACAGAAAACCTGTGTGTTTGCTGAATTTTGCTAACATCCACATATTGGATGGAGTACAGCATTCTGCACCAGCTCCGGCTTCTGAGTGATCGTCAGATATAAACTCTATTCAGTAATCCAGTTGTGAGGTGATAAATACATGGATTGCTCTGGCAAGGGCCCAGATCTTGAAGAGAACATAATTTCATAGGTACCTTTAGGTTTCTTCTTCAAGGAGTGTCCCTGTGGGTGCTCCACTGCGGGTGTCTTGGTGCCCTGCACTTCTAGTCGGAGACTTGTGGTACCAGTGCCCCAGTTGGCCATGCATGTGCAGCAGCCGTCTTGCACTGCTCCGAGCAGACACCCCACACGTGGAGCCAACCGCCACCCAGTTCCTTCTCTCCTGCCCTTGGTTTCAGTCAGAACGATGGCAGTGGCCTATGTACTCTCATATTCCTTTCATCTCTGCCCTTTTCTCAGTTAATTTTCCAGATTGTTTCTCTCTCCATTCATTTTTCTTTCATTTTCACATTAAAAAAAAACAAAACTTTCCCATTTTTGTCCCTGCCTCTGGCAGGCAGCCGCCAAAGAGGCATTAGACCGGGACTGTTCCCATTTTTCATTCAGCTAGCCTCTCAGACATGCTGGGCTTTGCAGGTCTCAAGTGCTGTCTGACCTGCAGACTCTCAATACCAGTGACTGACAGCCAATCGCAGTGTGTCCGTTGCCTGCAGGGGGAGACACACGTTACCCAAACGTGTCCCCACTGCAAGAAACTCACAGCGTGGACAAGAAAGGCCAGGGACCTCCAATTAAAACTTTTAATGATGAGAGATCCTCCGACCCCGAGTCCAAGATGCCACCTCACCAGTTCTCACCTTCAGCTGCCTCAGATATGGGGTCCTCTTCAAAAATGACTGCTAAGGACCCTGGTCCTACCAAAGCCACAAAAAAGTGGTCTCACTCCTCTCCAGACCAGGATTCACCTCCAAAAAAGCAATCCCCATACACAAAAACTGCCTCAGTATCAACAGCACCCAGAGCACCGGACCACGAGGCACTGGGCCCGTCCGGTACCGAGACATCCTGAGGAGCAAAAGACCCTCTGCGGTCTCACTCTCATAGCAGCAAAACTAAGCCTCATTGGAAACCTCAGGCACAGCGCCGCACTCTGGTGCCACCTGCTGCACCAATACAACATGACAAGTCTGCGGCACCGACGCTCCCTCTGGTTCCCAGCCTGAGCTTGCCTGTGCTGATGGCACCGAATCTCCCGGTACCTCAGCAGTTTGTCAGCCATGCAGACCTCCTCATTGCTTCCACCTGCTCTTTGGTACCGATGGCACCCTGGCCAGAGTCAGGGCCAAGCTTTATCGTGACACTCACTGACTCTGCCCCTCCTCTCTCCAGTGATGAAGAAGAGGAAGTGGAGACAAGAGTGGGCACACCTCATCACTCCTCTCCTAAACCTGGACCCACAGGGCGTGGGTTGGCAGCCCTCACAAGGGTGTCTTCTCCCATGGCCTTCCCACTGCAGTGGTCATACTGGGACTCCTGGGTATTATACAGAGCCCAGGATACCCAGCCATCCAATCCACCCAGGTCCAGGACACAGTGATCATCTCCATCTGCTCCAGCTTCCCCAGGACTGCTGGAGGAGGAAGCTGAAGAATCTGCGGACAGGCCGGAGGGTGACACCATCCCAGCTTCATCTCCAGATGAAACAATAATGCCACCTCCCCCCACATTGGGAGATGATTTCAAATCCTTTCAGGATTTGTTTAAAAGAGTAGCTGATTCATTAGACATCTCATTGGCTGAGTTACCAGAGACTCAACATAAGCTGACAGACACATTGCAAACTTCTCTATCAGCCAAGATAGCACTACCCATGAATGCTGCCATCATGGCCCCAGCAAAAACAGTATAGCAGACTCCAGCCACAGCCCTACTTTCTTGTAAGTGATCTGACAAGAAGTACTACATGCCGGCTAAAGGAGCTGAGTTTTTGTTTACTCACCCTACTGCAAACTCATTGGTGGTAGAGGCAGTTAATCAAAGGGGGAAGCAACGTCAAACCAAAACCACCCCTATGATAAAGATTGGAAACACCGAGACCTCTTCGGCAGGAAAGCCTCTTCATCAGCGACCCTCCAGTTGCACATAGCAAACTATTCTGCATTACTGGCCAAGTACACGCACAACATTTTTTTTCTCAGATGTCATCTTTTATTGACCACGTCCCAGGTGACAAAAAAGAACAATATAAAGACGACATAGCAGAGGATTTCCTCATCACCAAAACTGCTCTGCAGGCTTTTCTGGATTCTGCTGACACAGCAGCCTGCTCCATCGCCACGTCGATTGTCATGCGGAGGGCTTCATGGCTCCATCTGTCCGGCTTCCCCAGGGAAGTTCAGGCAACAGTAGAGGACTTACCTTTTGAGGGGAAGAAATTGTTTGCAGAGAGCACAGATGTCTCCTTAAACACCCTGAAGGACTCCCGTGTGACACGAGGGACACTTGGAATCTGTATCCCTGCATAGGAGATTCCTACGATTCACTCTGGGCAGCCTACACGACCAATACAAGATACTTCCTTTTGGCCTCTCTATGGCCCCAAGGGTTTTTTTCCAAAGTACTTGCCATTGCAGCAGCACATCTTCGCAAGTAGGGTGGGACCATATTCCCCTATCTAGACGACTGCCTGCTGAAAGCACCGACATACGATGAGGCAGTTCACACCACCCTAACCCTATTTACAAACCAACCTACAGAAATCCACCCTGACCCCAACCCAACAACTGGACTTTTATAAGGGCACACCTCGACTGTGTCATGGCATCAGCACGGCTACCCCAACAATGGTTTCTTGCCTTAAGAAACTGTGACAGGGTCGGGCCGGATGGCTACAGGAGAGTAATAGAAGGCAGATATGTTAGCCCCAGGTTAAGTAGATCCCTTTTCCCTGGGTAAGATAACAGGGAAGGTTCCAGAACAATCAGGAACCTTCTGGAGACAATTAAGACAGACAAGCTGATTGGCTGCAGGTGTTCTAATCAAGAAGCTGCTAGAATCAATTAAGGCAGGCTAATCAGGGACCTGGGTTTTAAAAGGAGCTCACTTCAGTGTGTGGTGTGCATGTAAGGAGCTGGGAGCAAGCGACGCTAGGAGCTGAGAGTGAGAATGCATATTGTTGGAGGACTGAGGAGTACAAGCATTATCAGACACTAGGAGGAAGGTCCTATGGTGAGAGAAGGTTTTGGGAGGAGGCCATGGGGAAGTAGCCCAGGGAGTTGTAGCTGTCGCACAGCTGTTCCAGGAGGCACTCTAGACAGCTGCATTCCACAGGGCCCTGGGCTGGAACCCGGAGTAGAGGGCGGCCCAGGTTCCCCCCAAACCTCCCAACTCCTGGTCAGACACAGGAGGAGTTTACCTAGACTGTGGGTTCACGAAAACAGCCAAGCTAAGGGCTGCCGTGAAGCTCCAAGGCGAGCAAATCCGCCAATAAGCACAAGACCCACCAAGGTAGAGGAGGAACTTTGTCACAAAACCTAATCACAACAGTAAGACACAGCCCACAAACATTCGCCAGAACGTGCCTACAACTTCTCGGACACATGCTGGCTACCACTTTTGTCATGAAACAAGCCAGGCTGCATCTGAGATGTCTACAAACCTGGCTTGCACTGTATACATTGCTCACACACACCCAATCAACAGACTGCTTACAATGCCCAGCAGAGTGAAAGACTCGCTCACATGGTGGACAAAACAAACAAATGTCTGCTGAGGCCTTCCCTTCCAAAGGGAAACCCCATCAGTCACTGTCACCATGGACACCTCTCTGGTAGGATGGGGGACACACGTGGCCGACAACACCATCCAGGGCCAATGGTCCCTAGAGGAGTCAAATCTCCACATAAATCTACTGGAGCGCCAAGCAATTCAAAATACCTGCCATCACTTTCTCCCCCGATCTGCAACAAAACTGTCCAGATTCTCACGGACAACTTGGCAACTGTTTTATATAAATCGCCAAGGAGGGGCCCGATCTTACCTGCTCTGCACAGAAGCAGTCTGCCTCTGGCAATGGTGCATCTCCAACAACACACATCATGGCATCCTACCTACCTGGAAACCAGAATGCCACAGCAGACAACCTCAGCAGGAACTTCTCATGGACATATGAGTGAGAACTAGAAGCACAAATTCTGCAAACTATATTCCAACAATGGGGATTCCCCTCAATAGACCGTTTTGCCACAACCCACAATGCCAAATGCCCACAATACTGCTCCAGAGCGGGACCAGGACACAACTCATCAGATGGGAGGCCCCGCTCTTGTATGCCTTCCCCCTGATCCCCCTGTTGAATCATGTCCTTCACAAGATCAGACAAGACAAATCCAGAGTCATCTTGATTGCACCAACATGGCCCATACCAACTTGGTTCCCATACCAGACCCCAGTGGCTATCAGATCACGAACCCTTCTCCTCCTGCCTCACCTGTGGACACAGGATACCTCTGTCACCCCAACATTCCAACACTTTGTCTCTACGCATGACTAATTCAGGGATGACAGAACTCCAATTACGCTGTTCCAAGGAGGTCCAAAACATTCTACTTAACAGCCGATGTCTCTCCACACGAAAAACATATGCACACAAGTGGAAAAGATTCTCCATCTGGTGCCGAGACAAGCAAATCATTCCACAGTTGGCCCCGTTACCCACTATCCTTGATTACATATTGACACTCAAAAAATCTGGCCTCTCGACTAGCTCATTCAGAGTGCACTTATCAGCCATCACCACCTTTTACGACAAGGTGGACGGACTCACGGTCGTCACCCATCCACTGACTAAGTGCTTTCTCAAGGGTATAGAGAATACTTACCACACATTAACAGACTCAACCCCTATGTGGGACCTCAACCTTGTTCTCTTTGCCCTCGTAGGCAAACCCTTTGTACCACTAGTGACCTGCTTGTTCCTACGCTTAACCAGGAAGTTTCCCTTTCTAGTAGCTATCACATCAGCACGAAGAGTGGGAGATTTGGGTGCCCTAATGGCACAACCACCTTATACCACATTCCTCAAGGACAAAGTCATCCTATGCCCACACCCTAAATTCATACCCAGGGTTGCCTCCCTCTTCCATCTCAATAAATCCATTTACTTACTTGTATTCTCTCCCAAGCCACACAACAACAACAGGGAGGCATCCCTTCACACGCTAGACATCCACAGAGTGCTGGCATTCTATGTAGAGAGAACAAAAACATTCAGAAAATCATCCAGGCTATTCGTATCCACAACAGAACGATCAAGAGGCCAAACCATTTCCAGAGACTTTCTAAATGGATCTCTAATTGTATCAAACTATGTTACCAAAATTACAATCTGCAAGCTCCTTCTGGACTTTGCACACACTCCACTAGAGCTATGTCCACGTCCATAGCCTTTCTCAGACATGTATCTGTCACTGATATTTGTAAAGCAGCTACCTGGGGATCGCTCCATACTGTCACCAAACACTATGCCCTGGAACAGCAGTCAGCTGCAGACGCTCACTTCAGTCTATCGGTGCTCTTCACTGTACATACATCAACTACGAAGCCCCTCCTCTCCACCGAGGGGCACTGCTCTTCAGTCACCTAAAGTGGAGCACCCACAGGGACACTCCTCAAAGAAGAAAAGGTTTACTCACCTTGTGCAGTAACTGAGGTTCTCCGAGATGGTTGTCCCTGTGGGTGCTCCCACCCTTCTCCCCTCTGCTTCAGAGTTCTGGCTTGATCCTCTGGGGTAGAGAAGGAACCGGGTGGCGGTTGGCTGCGCTCATGGGGTAGCTGCTTGGAGCAGCGTGAGATGGCTGCCGCGTGTGCGCAGCCAACCAGAGCACTGCTATCACAAGTCTCCGACTAGAAGTGTAGTGTGCCAAGACATCTAAAGTGGAGCACCCACAGGGACCACCTTCTTGAGGAACCCCAGTTACTGCACAAGGTGAGTAACCTTCTCATCCCTTCTCATTCCTCAGGGTTACTCAGGCTCATCCTGACATTAGATTGGACTTGGTTTCAGATGAATAGAGTTACACATGCTAACACTTTTTTTAAAAAACCCAAAACCTCAGCACATCCATTTAGATCACTCGCTGTAGCATTTACTCAGGAAACTCACCTCAGACAGTGTTTAGTTTTCAGTTAGATCTCTGTGGGTAACATAAGGAATAACAAGGGCAAAATGTTTTGCCCAAGTTCATGCAGAGAATGGTGACGAAGGATTAGAACTCTGCGGAGTCCCCGTTGCTTGGTCTAACCACTTGACACTATAGGCTTCAATTGGACATGTAGAATAAGTATTTCAAGGGGAGAGGGAAAGGCCCCAAACTTGTAAATGCAGTGCTTTATCTTGGAATGATGGGAGGGCAGGATGAAAGGGTGGTAACTTCAGTCCACTTATTGTAATTACTTTTCCTTTTGCAGTTCCCCCAGAGTTTATAATACCATTGGGTGAGGTCACATGTGAGACAGGAGAGACCATCGTTTTTAGGTGTAAAGTCTGTGGTCGCCCGAAAGCTTCAGTAACTTGGAAGGGTCCTGATCATAACACCCTAAGCAATGACAGTCACTACAGCATTTCATACAGGTACAGTAGTGTGTTCGCTTGTTTCAGCATTCTGAAGGAGAGAGTTCTGTGGAGAGCAGAATGACTTGTTTTCTTGAAAGTGTGGGGCATTGCCTTCAGTCCCATTTTACTTTTTCCATTCCCTCCCCCACCCCCCAAAATAAATAATGGAGTTCAAATTCCTGTTTGTGCTTTGACTGCACATAATAGGCTTTAGCTGCCAATCCTCCAGTTTGCTGCTAATCCAGAAATCATACAGTGTTGGGTGTGGATGAGTGTATGTTTGTTTTGGACAAGGGCATTAGAGGTATCTTCACGCTTCTTGAAAATCTCAGGAATAAACCATAGTCTCAGCAAGCAGCATTAATGCAGGATTTGTTCTGTAGGAGTTCTAGAGGAGGACTGCAGGGAATTGTAATGGAGTGTAGCTGATCTAAAGGTTTTGTATGAAATGTTTCATGTCTTTGTGAAACTACAGAGGAATCACTGCTGGAAGGGCTCTGGCTCTTTATCTAAACCAGAGGTCCCCAAATTGTTGCGTGCCTCCCTAGGGGGCATGAAGGAACGTTTGGGGGAGTGCAGCTGGGGCCTGGGCCAGCCCGCACAGGGGGTGGGGGAGGGAGTGCCACCTGTCTTCTTTCCTGGCTCAGCCCTGGTTTCAGGCCCCCCCCGGTGCCAGGGCTACTGGCCTTGTGCCCAGAGCTCCACCCCGGTGCCCTGGCTGCTGGCCTCGCTCCCAGGACCCCAGCCGAGGCTCTGCTCTCAGTCGTGCCCTCAGCTGTGGCCCCAGCCTTGGCCCCTTTACCCCGTCCATGTATCTCCCCTCCCCCGCCCTTGGGCCATGGCCCTTCTCCTGGCCCCAGAGGTGGGAGGGGGCACGCAAGGTAAAAAGTTGGGGGACCACTATCTAAGCATCATTGATTTCAAAACAAGGGGTTAGAGTTTAAGGGCCAAATGTAGCCAATTTTGAAAAAATCAGTTAAAAGAAGTTTAAGATATTGCATCTGCTTAAGTCTGCCTGGCAATTGTTGTGACTCCATCACACTTTCCTAATTTATTTATTGTTTTCTTCTCCCCTGCTGCTGTTAGAGACCCACACCAACTGGGAGAACTGTTTAACTGGTTACACACAAAGGGCTGTCAAATGCACAAAGTAAATATCCTGAACAAATAAAGAGGAAATAATAGTGAGGTGTTTATTGAATAAACTTTCAGTTATTGGAAACTTTAGTGGTACTTGCAATAATAGCAAGTAAAAATTGGAATGCAGAAGTGAAATTTTCTGCTAGTTAGATGTTTGTCCTTTCCACCAAACACAATCTCTGCTCCAGAGAGGCATAAAGCTGGAATAGAAGAGGTTTTGCGGGGCTGAGGTTCAGTGTCAGACCTGAATGAGAAGCTGATACAGTGCTGACACCTGACTCAAGCTATAGTTATTAGTTCTCTATTTCACAGTCACTAAATTCACTTATTTTTGGTGACCTTTTTTTTTTTTAAACACAGAGGTGGTGATTGAATGAACTGAGAGTAAGATTAGTTAAATGTTGCTAGTCCTTTTAAAAATAAAATAAAATCCAGTGTTTTCCTGACACTAGATAGTCAAGCAAATGTTGTGGCAGAAAGTTTCGTTATGTTTTAAGCAATTGGATGACACTCAAATTTGTCCCGTGGCCAGCCTGGTGATGGAGTGACAACAACAGTACTCCTGAGTGTTTGGGAAGGAGGGTTGTACTGATCTCTCCGCCAGAGGAGGGCAGTATTAAATGGTTCCATAGGGGACTCTCTGACACAAAAGTTGCTACAAAATGGGGACTTCAGTATGGCAGGAGAAAAAGGAAATTCTTGATCTTCAGGCGTCAGAGGGTTTGCCAACAGGAGACCAGTTGTCAGATGAAGATTTTGATTCTAATGTGAGTCTGCAAGATGTCACTCTGAAATGCTCAGAGCTAGGATATACCATTATTTAGTGGAGTTGGTGGGCGTGTATTGTAAGAGTGCTGAATTTGAATGTAAGATGCGTTGAGAGCTGGAGACTTCTAAATAGGACATGGAACTCCCTGATTGATTCTAATGTGTTTTGCAGTGATTTAGGAGAAGTATCCTTGAAAATCATTGGTGTGACCACAGACGACGATGGTATCTATACCTGTATAGCTGCAAATGATATGGGTTCAGTTTCATCTTCAGCCAGTCTTCGAGTTTTAGGTGGGTTTGTCTCCTTTGCCTCTTTTCATCTGATAACATTACCAGCAGTCTTGGGTTTCATAGGATGGCTATACATTATCCACAGTATGTAGAAAACCCTGGCCTCTGAGTTCATGAAATTTAGAGGTGATTTATGTCTATCTTTTTCACGGGATATGTGGTATTATATGTGAAAAAAAGCATAGAATCAAATGAAGTAAAAATTATAAATGAATCAAACTGTACCACAGAATCTCTATGGATAGAAATTCCATGCTCTAATAATAAGAATATATAGCGATAGGGATATATTACCGACCACCTGACCAGGATGGTGATAGTGACTATGAAATGCTCAGGGAGATTAGAGAGGCTATTGAAATTAAACACTCAGTAATAATAATGGGGGATTTCAGTTATCCCCAAATTGACTGGGTACATGTCACCTCAGGACGGGATGCAGAGATAAAGTTTCTTGATACCTTAAATGGCTGCTTCTTGGAGCAGCTGGTCCTGAAACCCACCAGAGGAGAGGCAATTCTTGATTTAGTCCTAATTAGAGTACAGGATCTGGTCCAAGAGGTGAATATAGCTGGACCGCTTGGTAATAGTGACCATAATATAATTAAATTTAATATCCCTGTGGCAGGAAAAACACCACAGCAGCCCAACACTGTAGCATTTAATTTCAGAAAGGGGAACTACACAAAAATAAGGAAGTTAGTTAAACAGAAATTAAAAGGTACAGTGCCAAAAGTGAAATCACTGCAAGCTGCATGGAAACTTTTTAAAGACCCCATAATAGAGGCTCAACTTAAATGTATACCCCAATTAAGAAACATAGTAAGAGAACAAAAACTTGCCACCATGGCTAAACAACAAAGTAAAAGAAGCAGTGATGGCAAAAAGGCATCTTTTAAAAAGTGGAATTTAAATCCTAGTGAGGAAAATAGAAAGGAGCATAAACACTGGCAAATGAAATGTAAAAATACAATTAGGAAGACCAAAAAAGAATTTGAGGAACAGTTAGCCAAAGAATCAAAAAGTAATCGCAAATATTTTTTTTTAAGTATATGAGAAGCAGGAAGCCTGCTAAACAACCCGTGGGGCCACTGGACGATCGAGGTGCTAAAGGAGCACTCAAGGACAATAAGGCCATTGCGGAGAAACTAAATGAATTCTTTGCATCAGTCTTCACAGCTGAGGATGTGAGGGAGTTTCCCAAACCTGAGCCATTCTTTTTACGTGACAAATCTGAGGAACTCTCCCAGATTGAGGTGTCATAAAGGAGGTTTTGGAACAAATCGATAAATTAAACAGCAATAAGTCACCAGGACCAGATGATATTCACCCAAGAGTTCTGAAGGAACTCAAATGTGAAATTGCAGAGCTACTAACTGTTATCTGTAACCTATCATTTAAATCAGCTTACGTACCAGATGACTGGAGGACAGCTAATGTGATGCCAGTTTTTAAAAAGGGCTCCAGAGATGATCACAGCAATTACAGGCCGGTAAGCCTGACTTCAGTACCAGGCAAACTGGTTGAAACTATAATAAAGAACAATATTGTCAGACATATAGATGAACATAATTTGTTGAGAAAGAGTCAATATGGCTTTAGTAAAGGGAAATCATGGCTCCCCAATCTACTAGAATTCTTTGAGAAGGTCAACAAGCATGCTGACCAAGAGGATCCAGTGGATATAGTGTACTTAGATGTTCAGAAAGCCTTTGACAAGGTCCCTCACCAAAGGCTGTTACGCAAAGTAAGCTGCCACGGGATAAGAGGGAAATTAGTAACCAGTTAAAAGGTAGGTATAAATGGTAAGTTTTCAGAATGGAGAGAGGTAAATAGTGGTGTCCCTGAGGGGTTCTGGGACCAGTCCTATTCGACATATTCATAAATGATCTGGAAAGGGGATAAACAGTGAGATGGCAAAATTTGCAGATGATACAAAATTAAGACCCAAAGTTAAGACCCAAGCAGACTGCGAAGAGCTTCAAAAGGATCTCTCACAACTTTGTTTGTGACTGGGCAACAAAATGGCAGATGAAATTTAATGTTGATAAATGCAAAGTAATGCACATTGGAAAACACAATCCCAGCTATACATATAAAGTGATGGGGGTCTAAATTCGCTGTTACCAGTCAAGAAAGAAATCTTGGAGTCATTGTGGATAGTTCTCTGAAAATATCCACTCAGTGTGCAGCGGCAGTTAAAAAAGCGAACAGAATGCTGGGAATAATTAAGAAAGGGATAGGTAATAGGACAGAAAATATGTTGCCTCTGTTTAAATCCATGGTACTCCCACATCTTGAATACTGTGTGCAGGTGTGGTAGCCCCATCTCAAAAAAGATATTCTGGAATTGGAAAAGGTTCAGAAAAGGACAATTAAAATGATATGGGGTATGGAACAGCTTCCGTATGGAGAGAGATTAATAAGACTGGGACTTTTCAGCTTTGAAAAGAGATGGCTAAGGGGAGATATGATTGAGGTCTATAAAATCATAACTGGTATAGAGAAAGTAGATAAGGAAGTGGTGTTTATGATTTCTCATAACACAAGAACTAGGGATCACCAAATGAAATGAATAGGCAGTAGGTTTAAAACAAATAAAAGGAAGTATTTCTTCGCACAACGCACAGTCAAGCTGTGGAACTCCTTGCCAGAGGATGTTGTGAAGGCCAAGACCATAACAGGGTTCAAAAAAGAATTAAATTCATGGAGGATAGGTTCATCAATGGCTAATAGCCAGGATGGGCAGGAATGGTGTCCCTAGCCTGTTCGCCAGAAGCTGGGAATGAGCGACAGGAGATGAATCACTTGATGGTTACCTGTTCTGTTCGTTCCCTCTTGGGCACCTGGCACTGGCCACTGTCGAAAGCAGGATACTGGGCTAGATGGACCTTTGGTCTCACCCAGTAGGGCCATTCTTATATTCCTTCGCCAGTAGCCTCAGCAAGGCTGGACAGATTTCAGAAGTGAACTAGTTTGGGGCACCCACAGATGGTAATCCTGTGTGGGAAGAGTTGAGTTTACTAGTTCCTTGAGTGGCTCCCAGCTTGGCCCGGTGAGTCAGGAATCCTGTAGTGATTTTCTTGTCCCAGTTGGCAGTCTCAGTGGCTACCAATACCAGCTGAGATCTGTATTGAAATCACGTTTTCTAAGTCTGTATTCTTAATGCCATTTTGGGCGAAAATTGTGTCATCTCAGAATTTCTCAAACCCACAAGAGATCAAACACTAGTGAGATGTCCCCTTTGAGCTCTTTTTCAAAGCTCTTTCACTCTAAATAGGGAAGGCCAAATGCTTAGTGGCGCATAATTCTTCATCTCCCATTTCTCAGATCCAAAAACCACACAATCCTCTTATGTGGCCCGTCTAACACTTTCAAGCAGTATCTTACTTCAGGATCTGAAATAAAGCAGATTTTTTAAAGCATGTATGTGGGGGAATAAAGGAACACTAGCAACATAAAAATGACTGTTTTACTTCAGGATCTTTTACCTACTATAGCTACATGTCACTGTTTAAGATGAGAATATTTTTTCTGGTTTGTTTACTTTATGCTTTTGACAGAACATACATAACAGTTTCAGTGTTTTGTTAACAAATTTCCCTTTTTTTAAAACGGGTCCTCCACCCAGCAGTTGGGAAGCAAAAGACATTTTTAAAAACATGAAAAATTAAGTAAAGTGGTAAAACAAAAATTGGTAGGTGATTTGGGCAGGTGAAATACCTGAAACTACTTAAGTCATTTTTTTAAATTGTCAAGCTCATGTTTTGTCATTGATTTGGATACAATACAATACAAACCTCTATAGATGCCCATTCTGTGCTCTGTCCATTCCATAAAATAAAACACAAAATGAAATACAACAAAGGACTGCTCATCCTACCCTTGACACATGTGCCAGCCAATATGGGGACTATGAAATAGACTTGGGCTTCCCCAAAGCCTGTGAGGGGAAAAAAAAGGATGAGTTTTGTAGAGTGTCTGGAAGCTTAAGTCTAGGCTCTGAAATAAGTGACCTCTTAGATCACCAAGTCTCAAACCACTTAGGGTTTTATAGGCAACATCACCACCACCACTCTGAATTGTATTGGCAACCAATGCAGATCTCATAACGTGTGCTCCTGATACATAACTCCTTTCAATAAAACAGTCAAGGCATTCTGCACTATCTTCAGATTTGAAATAGTCTGTGTATGTAGCCCAATGTTGAGAGTATTGCAGCAGCCTGGTTTTGAGGTGATAATGAGGTGGGCATAATTGGGGCAGGCTAGTTCCTCATTGGAAAGGAAAGTCCTGCTTTTCTCACTAGGTACCTGTGGGGGGAAAAGGCCTCTTGGCCATAGTTAAGGCTACATTTTAGTCATTCTAATTTTTAGTAAAAGTCATGGGCAGTAAACAAAAATTCACGCCCTGTGACCTGTTCATGACTTGTACTATATACCCCTGACTAAATCTTGGGAGTGCTGCAGGTGCTCGAGAGGGGGCCTGTAGGTGCTCAGGGAGGCAGCGTGGGGAGGGGGGAGGTCTGGGGGGGGGGTGGCGCGAGTGCTCCAGGAGGCACCGTGGGTGCTTGGGTGGGAGCAGCCCGGGACCTCCGCTGGTACTAATGGTGGTGTGGGGGGTTGGCAGGCTCCCTATCCGGCTTCTTGGAAGCACCGACATGTCCCTAAGCTCCTAGCTCCACACACTGCCAGCTCCACAGCTTCCATTGGCCAGGAACTGCAGCCAATGGGAGCTGCGGGGGCAGAGGCAGCGTGCGGAGCTAGGAGCTGATTGAAGGATATGTTGTCGCTTCCAGGAAGTCCCCCCAAGGTAGATGCTACCCAGAGCCCTCACCCCCTCCCGTGCCCCAGCCCTCCCCCTCCTCCCCAACTCCTCCTGCTGCTGCTGGGGAGGGGGAGGAGACGGTGGCCCAAGACTGCCCCAGTAGCGGCCAGTGCAACTGGCCCAGGGGTTACCTGAGCTGCTCGGGCAGCCCCGGAGCCAACTGCACCAGCCACTCAAAAGTCATGGAAAGTCACAGAATCCGTGTTTGGAACTTGGGCATGCTGGAGAAGCCAGGGATCTGATGACACACCCAAGTTACATACCTGTGTTTATAAATGGCAATTTCACTCCCTCAGTAAAGGACCCCAATATACATCCCACCTATTCTTCTGGCTGCTGCTTCAAACCCACCAAGATTGTCACACTTGTCCAAATAAGTCACAGCCAGCTAGCCCTTTCCAAGCTTGAAATTATATATTAAATAGGTTTTACTCCACTGTTCTGTCAGCATACTTGAGTGCACTGCTGCCCATGTTGTCTCACTCCTGCTTCCAGCCACTTCATTGCAATTGACCATACGGTAATACCCTGCAGGAACGCTTCCTCAGCACAGAGGAATGATAGCCCACAGTTAGCTTCTGGGCTCTTGGAGAGATGAGAACAGAGCCATTCAAGAACAATTCCTCTCTCCCTTGCCTGGATCTGTAAGCCAATAAAGGAAGCTTCATAAGCAATGGTATCAAAAGCTGCTGCAGATTAAAAAAAAAAAAATCAGTGTGGAAATGTCATCAATTTATTTACAGTTAGAATAAAATAATCAGAAGTTGCACTGGTTGCACTAGCTATCTCACACTTCCACTAGCTATCCCACACTGTGATGTAATTAGGATCAAGGAAATCTTAGAACTCAAGGAACTGCTACTGTCCCTGCCACAACTTTCTTGATGACCTTGCCCAAAAATGGGAGACTGAATGCCAGTTGACAGTAAACCAGACTGGCAGCATCAAGCATTGGTTTCTGGACCATTAGCCTTACAGTGACAGCCAGTATCCCTATTCCTCCTCAGCTCCTTGGCGGGAAATGCTGACAGCCTCAATAAACAGGGGCCTAAGTGCCTCTCCCCATTAAGCTTCACCAGCCCGTAAAGACAAAATTCCAACTCCTAGGTTGTAGGACAGAGCACCTGTATTTCTGCAAGGCCATAGCATGTGACCTTAAAATCTGTCACAATTCTTCAGACTCATGTGAGACTTCAGTCACCAGCCCTGTAGCCAACTTCTTGCATCATCTTTTTCAAGTCACTTATGTGATGACTTGTAGGACAAAGCCAGAGGAGAAAGGCATTTACAGGCCATTAGAATATTATTTTGTTCTCCATTATGGAAATGAAGTCCTACCAAACCATCAGGAGGGGTCAATCAGAAGAGCAATCTTAGCCCTCAAGGGTTCCTGAAAATCACTGACACCACTAAACAGGCCTATCACCCTTCCAGGATATATGCATCCCAGTCTCAAACCAAAAAAAGACAATGGTCAGTCCGTGATGGAGGAGTATTCATCCCTCCAAAATCCACTCCCAAATAATGCACGATTTCCAGAGTTTGTCCGGCCTACAGCCACCTGAAACAGTCCTATGGTTGTCATGGCAGTTGTGAAATTCTGAGGAGTATTCCTTTTTTAATATTGGTTGTTTAAATTAAGGCTGAAAATATTTTTTTGTACTAGAAATAATTCTACTTGTCTTTCCTTTAAGGTCCTGGAAGTGATGGGATCATGGTAATCTGGAAAGACAACTTTGATTCCCTGTACAGTGAAGTGGCTGAACTTGGCAGGTATGACTTACCCATGCCATTTCATTGTGAAGGTTGGAAAGTTCAGCCGGTGTGTGTGTTAGTCTCTGAAGGGTGGAAGAGAAATGTCCAAATATGACATTGGTTCAGATTATTTCTTTATGAAATCTTCTTGAAATTTACATTTATTTCTCGCAATGATCAATTGTTGGAGTCAAAAACAGAACACAGAATTGCTCACCCTGTGAAGAAAAAGTAACATAATGCTAAAATTCTGCCATAACTAGATGACATAGTTTAAATACAAAAGCAGTTTTGTTTATGCTGAAACTTTATTCATGGGCAAAATTAGAGGGTGTATGCACTGCATGTGTTTTATGAAAAATTGTGCAGGTTCTGCAAATGATTGTACATAAGTGCTCCATAAGATTGTACAGCACTCCCTTAGTTAAGTATCTTAGTCTTTCCAACAAAATCCATTTGCATTACTTAGTCATAGTACCCTAGAAAACAGATAACATTCTGGATTTTACTTTTCTGGATATTTAAAAAGATTTTTGGTAACTGCTAATTAGTTATCAAGACCAGTTTGCTAGACTATTAATAATACTTAAAGTCTTTGAATGTAGTCAAACTATTCTACTCTACTCTACTCATGTCCCATTGGACATAGCCATAACATTTGTCCTAATAAAATTTTGTACAGTTTCTGGTCTTTTAGCACTGCCCTCAGCTAATTCTTTTCCTTTGTAATTGTTTTTCAGGGGCAGGTTTTCTGTTGTGAAGAAATGTGATCAGAAGGGAACCAAGCGAGCAGTGGCCACCAAGTTTGTGAACAAGAAGTTGATGAAACGAGACCAGGTTACCCATGAACTCGGAGTCATGCAGAATCTCCAGCATCCCCAGCTCATTGGCCTTCTAGATACCTTTGAGACTTCCACCAGCTACATCTTAATATTAGAGATGTGTGTGGGCTCTAAGTAACATTATGTTATGTATATGTGTAATCTTCATGCAACTGGGTATTGTAGTAGTTTGTGAATGATTTTGGAGAAGTTTAGGATTTCACAGAATTTCTAGAGTGCTTACATAAAAGTCCTGGAACTCTCACATTCTATTTTTAAAGATGGCAATACTGAAATGTTCCGCTTGTCCATAATGGAAAGCAAAGGCCCTGGCTGTTCACAAGAACCAGTTCCCCCAACTAAAATCTCCTGTAAACAAGTTCCCATCGGAAGGGTTTGGTAAGGAGGGGACAGGAGGATCGTTGCAATGTAGAAATGATCCTCATAACAGCATCCCTCTGAAATTGTGTAAGTGGCTTTAGATGTGGTGAGAACAGGAGTAAGATGTGGATGGAGTAAATGTTCTAAAATGCTGATGTGCCTGGACTTCTCATCTCATATGTTGTTCCTCTCTTCCTGAAGCTGCAGTCTATCACATTTCAATATAAGCTGTAGTGGGTGGTGGAAGAGGAAGTTCTTTTTGTAGCATCCTAATTAGGTCAACAATTCCATGCTTCCCTGTTCAGCACCCCTCCACCCTCCTCCTCATTCTCCTAAGGTTTTTTCTTCTTTGTAAATGCAGCACAAGCATTAAAGGTTCCATCTGTACGTATGTTAACACACTATTCAAAGGGGTTCAAAATGCAGGTTCTCCGCATGTCTAACATGAACATGGTGCCCAAGACTTTCAAAAGAAACTAATGGTTTTAGGTGCTTCAGCACGTTATGAAAATCAGGCATCTTGAATGTTAGTGTCTCAGACTGGGCACCAAAAATGGAGGCCCCATAATATTTTTATTACATTGTTGTGAGCTGCTTTTCTGGGTTATCTTTACAGGTCTATGTAGTGGAAAGTCAGTAGATTAAAACTGTGTGAAGTACATCAGGGGTCTTCAGTACTTAAACTGGAATTGGGATTAGCTGTGTTGCCCTGGTATAGCTTCAGTTGAATAAAGCCGTCGGTTCTAGAGCAGTGTTCTTGCACTGCCTGTATTCTACTAGTATTTTTTAAAATTCACAATAGAAGGAATGTACCCATCAAAAATAGCTAGTGTTGCACAGTTTTATAGCATTTCTTTTATTGGTTGAAATACTGCTTTTCCTTCTTTAGTCACCCCCTTCCAAAATGTGCTTCAGAATAGTAATCCTCACTTAACGGTGGCACATGATTAATGCAGAACGATTAATCCCAAGGGGCATCGAATTTGTCATTTGACTTCAAGAAAAGTAAGATTAAACTTCTAGTGAGTAA
Organism: Lepidochelys olivacea; assembly: GCF_965140295.1. Taxonomy (NCBI): domain Eukaryota; kingdom Metazoa; phylum Chordata; order Testudines; family Cheloniidae; genus Lepidochelys; species Lepidochelys olivacea. Next base: position 138,403,170 of record NC_140412.1, on the reverse strand, counting down.
TGGTAGCCAGGATTCACTAATAGTGAATTAACTGATGCTGTTGGTGAAGATAAGGACAGTTTAACTTGAAAATGCTTTTGAAACTTTAAAATTAGCAAATATGTTTTTTAAATGTTGCTGTTTTAGTGTTGCAATGAAATGTAACTCTTGTACTTCAATAGGGCTGACCAGGGTCGCCTTCTAGACTGGGTTGTGCGATGGGGAAACCTCACTGAAGGGAAGATCAGGCTCTATCTGGGAGAGATTCTGGAAGCTGTACAGTATCTTCACAACTGCAGAATAGCACACCTGGACCTAAAGGTGAGGAGCAGATGGTACTCCTGGAGTGTTACCAGAAGAGATTGCGATTTCTGGGGTGCAGCTGCATGCTACATACAAACTTGGGTCTCCTAGAAATGGCTTCCTAGAATGGCCATTGAGAGCCATGCAACCTTTGCCTTGAGCCATAGAATGCTCCATTCAAGGTTATATGAAGTGGTGGGAATTGCCACCCCCCATGCACCCCAAGTTGTTTTCTGCCACTGAAACAGAAAGTCTTAACTTCCTCTGTGTCTTCCAGTTTTGCTCATTAGCTGTTCGTGTCCATTTTCGTTAGATTTTGTGTAATGCACTCTTGATTTGTTTGCTTGGTTTTTGCCTAGGGAATTTGTTATATATATCGTTTTCTCCACTTGAAACAACAGAATCTATTGTGCAAATTGGGTTCAAGAATTGCTCTTCTTGTGGCTCCAAATTCTCCTTTTCTCTTTTTTGTACTCTGTCTGAGGTGCATGGGTGAAGGGCATCTCCTGGATCGTTAGAATAGAATATCATAGAATATCAGGGTTGGAAGGAACCTCAGGAGGTCATCTAGTCCAACCCACTGCTCAAAGCAGGACCAATCCCAACTAAATTATCCCAGCTGGGGCTTTGTCAAGTCAGGCCTTAAAAACCTCTAAGGAAGAAGATTCCACCACCTTCCTAGGTAACCCATTCCAGTGCTTCACCACCCTCCTAGTGAAAAAGTTTTTCCTAATATCCAACCTAAACCTCCCCCACTGCAACTTGAGACCATTACTTCTCGTTCTGTCATCTGGTACCACTGAGAATAGTCTAGATCCATCCTCTTTGGAACCCCTCTTCCGGTAGTTGAAAGCAGCTATCAAATCCCCCCTCATTCTTCTCTTCTTGTTCCATCCATCTGGGTTTCACTGTTTGTATCTGATCCATTTTGATGGAAAAAGTCTTGAGGGTTTCAAGATGGATTTGAAGCTTGTTACTGGCTCTTCCTCCCACCCAATTTTGGTTTAGATGGGGAAATCTGGTACCAAGAGATCCTCTGTGCAGGAAGGGTCTGCTAGGCTGTAAGGGGCCTTGAACTCAGTTCTGCAGATTTCATTCTTGATAGGAAAAGAAGAGGAAAAAAGAGGCAGTACCATCATGCCCCAGATTCCTACTCATCTTCAAAAAAAATTAATTAAAAAAATTGGCTTGATCTACAGCTGTTGTGGGCCCAAAAAGTCAGAGCTTTCTAGTTGTTTCTGGGTTTGTATGGCATGCACAGCTGAATTCAAGAGTGGGGGTCTACTTGAGATCCAGTTACAGGTAAGTAACTTTTCTTTAATTCAAAACACAATAAAAATTCCACCTTCCCTCATTGCTTTTAGGAGGTGCTTGTAAGAGTTCCTGTGGTTTCCAGTGTGGCTCCAAGAGACTGATTTTAAACTTCAGCTCAGTTCAGCTGCCTCTATATTGTAAAATAAATGGCATGTAAATGTTAAGGGACACTTCTATGTTGGGGGAAAAAAAATCTTTAACTTGCTACCCCAGTCTTCAAATATGTGCTGTTTGTTGTTTTTCTGTGTCAGAGGCAAGTAGTCAATGAGTATTATATACACAGTATCAGTCAAAAGTTGTTGGGTCTTCAAAATGCAGGTTTACAGGGTTCCTGTTTTCGGTGAAGCTTTTCTGCAGAACTCTTCTTGTGAGTTTTTGCCGACTAAGGCAGGACTGTGTTTCCTGTGTCATGACTGTGTGAGAACCTAAAACTTGATGATCACATGTTGCAGGATGCTGCAGGATTGTTTGAGGAGCTTGATAGAACGGTGCAGGAACTTTGTGGAGCTAACCATTGTAATCCACTTAGCTTGTAAATGTTTGCTGTGCTCACCAACTGACCCCGCTGGCGGGGAAGCAGTAAACTAGGGCGTTAGATGTGTGCTAGACTTATTTGAAAGATGGGTATGATTTTTCTCTTTGTATTTTCTAGCCTGAAAACATTCTGGTGGATCAGAGCTCAGCTAAGCCAACAATAAAACTGGCTGACTTTGGAGATGCCGTCCAGCTCAATACCACCTATTATATCCACCAGTTACTTGGGAACCCAGAGTTTGCAGCTCCTGAAATTATCCTCGGAAATCCTGTCTCCCTCACCTCAGATGTTTGGAGCATTGGAGTGCTCACATATGTCCTTCTTAGTGGCGTCTCTCCTTTCCTGGATGAAAGTGTAGAGGAAACTTGCCTGAATATTTGCCGCTTAGACTTTAGTTTCCCAGATGACTACTTCAAAGGAGTTAGCCAAAAGGCCAAAGATTTTGTATGTTTCCTACTTCAGGATGACCCGGCTAAGCGTCCTTCTGCTGCATTGGCCCTTCAAGAGCAATGGCTGCAGCTGGGGAATAGCAAAAATGTTGACAGCATTGACATATCCAGACTGACTTCGTTCATTGAGCGGCGAAAACACCAGAATGATGTTCGACCCATTCGTAGCATTAAAAACTTCTTACAGAGCAGGCTCTTGCCAAGAGTTTGACCTCGCTTGAAATTCTCTCTCATTCTCTTTCACCTGCCAATCAAACTGGAGATAGAAATCTCCTGCCAATCAGCTGTTGACTTGAATTTTGGAGAAAAAAACAGAGCCAATCAGCTGCTAGAATGTTCGTGTGAAAATGCATTCCAAGTAAACCTGCACACAGTAGTACTTGGGACTAGCAATGCAAACTACGCTGAGGTGGAGAACTATAGCATTGTACTCTGTGAAAGGCAGTCAAGAGCGTTACAGTAACAGTATTTTATTCAGGTTTCTGCAAAAAACAAAAAAAACACTTTTTTAAAAAAACAAACTGATAGAATTTTGCAAATGAACTGATCTATCATTTTCAAGATGTGTTCAAGGAAATAAATGCCTATGTTCAAAGCACTGGTATTAACGAACAAACAAAGACAAATATCAAATCACACCTGGAGAAAACTCACCAAATTGGCTGCCCACTGATATAGACTCCATTGATGTCCGTTTTTCACTTGGTCCTAGAGCTTTCCAGTTGCCTCGCCTGTATGTATCTCACATAGCAGTGCACTGAGATCAGACTCTGCTTTTAAGTGCATCCAACCTCAAAATTTTTGCATACAAATAGAATGAATCGTTTTGCTCTGATAAAATGTAGGCCTTACTTGTATATAGACTGTTACCTGCCTTTGGTTTGTAATTTTTCTCCCCCTCTCCCTCCTTCCTAAATGGTGGTATACCACTGTGCGGGTCTTCAGTTCAGGTCAGCCCTTGCTGTCCCATTCGAAAAGGACTTTGGGTTGGTGCCCAGCCTGCCAATCTGATTGTCGAGCAGTATACAGCAGGATGAAAATACTGTAAATGCACTCATTTGGGATTTTGTTTTATTTCATATCATGTGCAATGTTGTGGCTTTAACATTTTATGCAACTATTTATGAGGACCTCTGTTGTAACTGTAATAAATATATAGAAAAAGCACATACTTAGTACGGCGAGCTTTATGGTTTTGTTTGTGTGTTTGGGGTTTCTGGGCGGGTGAGGGAGGGAATATTGTATCACACTGTCATTACTAGTTTAAGATGAGATTTTAGCATAAAACTTAGTAAAAAAAAATCTAGTGAGTTTTAAGGATTGTAAATAAATAAATTAGATATTCATAACCCAAATCACAAACTGAATAAGAAATAGGGTGACATTTTTTAAAAAATTATTATTATATTATTATTCAAAATGCCAAAGTATTACTTTCCCAAAATCAGTCTCAACATTTACGACTTTTTAGAATTTTCAAATCTGCGTTTACTGCTTTCTGTACAATAATTGAATGAATTTTTTGCTCTTTGGTGAAGAAATACATCCAAGCAGTAGTGGTTATAAGACCTGACACGTAATGTAATTGTATCTTATGTAACTGTTTTTAAGATTGAGGTAATATTAACATGTGATGAAATATTTAAAAAGACAGAGATGGTTTTCTGTGCATCAAGGAGTTCACATGGATGTGTTGTCGTCTATGTTTCTCTGTGCAAAATGCCATGTTTAATAAGGAAACTAAGCCTGCAACCCACACTAGTTAGATATATGGGTCTTAAGCCATAAACTGGCTTTGGTTAGTTTTAAGCTTTGCCGCTTCCATTGTATTCTATTTATTCCTTTTTGTTTGTTTTTTGTTTGTTTTGTAAAGTTGTACAGAAACTTTTTAAAAGAAAATTGAATTCAAAACTGGATGTGTATTCATACCAACCTCATAACATCTTGTTCGTGTTTATTTTCCTCTATTATTTCAGTTAAATTTTTACTTTATTTTGCATGTATATTTCTTTGTACAGTGACGTTATGTGTTTAAACAGTATGATGTGATGTAAATATTTTATTTTGCCATCAGTTATTTTAAAAAAAAATTAAACATATTTGACATATTTGTCTGATCTCTCTTGTTTTAAGACCTTATGATCTAGGTCTTCCTATATTTCAGTGGTGCTCTGCACTGAAGCTACAGCAATAGTTCCTTGCTATAGAATGTGATTTAAATTGCCTATTTTAAAAGCCGGGAGTATGCCCCACAAAATACTGTTTGCCCTTTACTTCTAAGTGTTGAGTGCTTTGCGGTATCCTTGTCTTCCCACATGATTAGATAATTTGATTCGCTACCCTTCTGGGACTTGTTTGTCACTGCATTGTATACCTTTAGAGCAACTGTGGATACAACAGTTGCAGCCAGACGTCACCCAATTAAGGGCCACATTGCCAATTTATCAAGAAACCAAAGGATCAAAATTAAATCATATAAAATGGAGTATATTCCAGTCACTCTTATATTTAATCTGGAGCATGCTACCCATGAGGAAAATCGTTTTAATCTAGGGATGGTTTCATTATTGCTGATGTAACTCCATCTAGATCCTTCAAAGGATTCAGGTGGAAAGCTTTTGAATATGTACACTTCTTGTCCTTACCTTATTTGCAATTCAAAGATGAATTTAAAGGTCCGTAACTCAATATGTAGTACTTCTGCATGTCAATTCATTGAATTCCTGATTTTCAGGATTGTATATTGCCCAGCTTCAAAAACTAGTTGTTTCTCTCTCTTCCCTGCACCCACTTCCCTTCCCCACGCACAATTTGCCATGGAAATCCCAGAAATAAACATACAGAATATTCAGAGATCTATCTGACAGGGCAAACAGCCTGAAGTCTCTTCTAAGGTATGAAAATAAAATACCCCATCCCAACCTATTGTTTCTGTTATAAACGCTCAAGCTCCTTGCTGCTCTGTGATTACACACCTGTCCCTCCTCTTGTTGAGCAGGAAAATGGATTAGGCTTGGCAATAAACCACAGTGGGGAAGAGGATTAACCCAAGGAGAGTATGTGTAGACATTACTCACCTGGTGGGTTTCAGTGACAAAAATGCGTTCCTTTCAACTAATATTAGTGGCAGAGAACTTGTGGGTGCACAGGCCCTGCTCTAGAAGTCTGCACAAGTTTGGGTGCTCAGGGTTGTTGTTTTTTTTTAATCAAAGAGAACGTTCATTTGTACCCCAGTCCCCTGCTTACTTCGAAGGCTGAGCACTCTAAGGGGGTTGTTTAAGGCTATTCAATAGGAATGTTCAGATGTGCTCAGAGGTTCCCCAGACACACATTTACCCAAGTTTTGGAGCGTGTCCACATTGCAGTCAGAGGTGTGATTGCAGCAGGAGTAGGCGTGACCTAGCTAGCTTGAATAACAATAACTGTGAAGCTGAGGCAGCATGGCCTGAACAAGCCTGGGTCCCTGAACTCAAGTGCACGCTACTGCGGTTTCACTGCTATTGTTATTTGCACTAACTAGATCAAAGCTATGTTGGGTATGACTACGCTTGTTGCAGTCAGACCTCAGATTACAGTGCAGATGCACCCTGGGTCCCAAATTAGCACAATTAGGCCTACAGGGGCAAGTTAAGCCCCTCAGACACAAGTGTGCAAACCAGCTGATGCGTGCAACATGCCTGGAAATAGCACTGCAATCTGACTGAAGGAAAAAGGCAAATAGCTTGGGTGAGAGCAGCTAATATGGGGCTTATAGCCTAGGGCAATGCTGCAGGGTGTGGGGAGGGTAGGAGAGTTGCAGTGGAAAGGATGGGGCGGGGAATGGGTCTGGAAGAGGGTGCACTTTGAGGTTTGGTGCTGCACCCAGTGGCGGATTTAGAGTTAGTGGGGCCCTGGGCTCAGCTTCATTTCTGGAGTCCCTCCTTGGGACCCAGCCAAGAAAAAAAACATTCTCTTATCTCCCCCTGCCCCGGTGTTTTCATTCGTTTTTTCTTCATCCTCCTCTTATAAGTAATAGCAAGTAAATGAAAATAAAGTGAGGTACCTCGATTGTTCTTGTAGTCTTCACTTATTTTTCCACAGACCACTTGAAAGTCACTGAGGGTCTCGGCGGACCACTTAATGATCTTTCCAAATATTGTTTGTACCATTAGCTAACGATTGGAAAGCGCATTGGATAAGAGCATTTATTTAAAAAATGTAAAAAAAAGTTAGGGTGTGGGGGGGAAGGGTGTTGGGGTGTGGCGCGCTTACCTGGGGCACCTCCTGTTTGGTGCGAGGGGTGCAGGTGGGGATGTGGGGGGGTGCAGGAGTCAGGGTGGGCATGGTGGGGGGGGTGCAGGAGTGAGGGGGGTTGGGGGGTGTGAGGGGATGCAGGAGTCACGGCTGGGGGTGCAGGGTCTGGGAGGGGGTTGGGGTGCAGGGTCTGGCCAGGAGTTAGGGTGCGGGACAGGGCTCAAGGCTGGGGCAGGAGGTTTGGGTATGGAACGCTTACCTGGGGCCACTTCCATTTGGTGCGAGGGGTGCAGGTGGGAATGTGGGGTGTGTGTGCAGGAGCTCCCATTTGGTGCTCAGGATGGGGGTGGGGATGTGGGGGGGTGCAGGAGTCAGGGATGGGGTCATGGGGATGCTCCCAGCCCCCTGCCCTGAGCGGCTGATGGGGGAGTGGGGGGCCCCACCTTTGCTTCGCCCTGCCCCAATTCCACCCTCTTCCCCAAGGCCCCACCCCACCTCCTCTCCGCCTCCTCCACCAAGCGTGCTGCGGCCCCGCTCCTCCCTCTCCCTCCTGGAGCGCTAGCAAACAGCTGTTTGGCAGTGGGGACAGGGCTGGGAACATGATGTGCTCGGGGGAGGAGGGAGTTTGGCTGACGGGTGCGGAGCCTGCAGCAGGAGTCCCAGGAGCCGGCAGGACCAAGCTTCTGCCTCCGCAACTGCCCGGCCCTGTGGCCCCCTGTCGTAGGGGGGCCCATGCCAGGGCACTCTGTGTTTCCCTGTAAATCCGCCTCTGGCTGTACCAACCTCTGACTATAGGCATGACTTCTAGATGTATTTTGACAGAAAGGAGGAGGTGGCCAAGACTTACTCGGCATAGAAAGAGTGGAGTGCCATTACTTTCTGGCCGGGATTTGAGAGCCCGTGGGACCTTCCTTGACTTCACTGAGGCACACTGAATCTGCGCCTTTGGACTACATCTTTTAAGTCGTCATGCATCTTTGTGATAAGCTGCAGGAGGATTTGGAGACAATTCCATAGGAGCCATGCCCTCCTAGTTCCAGACAGGGTCACCACAGCATTGGGCATACTAGCAAGTTGGTCTTGCCTTCCACCACCCTGCTATGCACTATTACCTAGAAGATGTCCTGACTGCCACAGAGAGGAAAGCAATTATCACACAGCCTTACCCATGGAGAGTGTCATAAATATAAAGGGAAGGGTAAACCCCTTTGAAATCCCTCCTGGCCAGGGGAAAGCTCCTCTCACCTGTAAAGGGTTAAGAAGCTAAAGGTAACCTCGCTGGCACCTGACCAAAATGACCAATAAAGAGACAAGATACTTTCAAAAGCTGGGAGGAGGGAGAGAAACAAAGGGTCTCCGTCTGTCTATATGCTGTTTCTGCCGGGGATAGACCAGGAATGGAGTCTTAGAACTTTTAGTAAGTAATCTAGCTAGGTACGTGTTAGATTATGATTTCTTTAAATGGCTGAGAAAAGAATTGTGCTGAATAGAATAACTATTTCTGTCTGTGTATCTTTTTTGTAACTTAAGTTTTTGCCTAGAGGGATTCTCTATGTTTTGAATCTAATTACCCTGTAAGGTATCTACCATCCTGATTTTTCAGAGGTAAAAATGATTTTTATTTACTTTCCTTCTATTTACTTCTATTTCTATTAAAAGTCTTCTTGTAAGAAAACTGAATGCTTTTTCATTGTTCTCAGATCCAAGGGTTTGGGTCTGTGGTCACCTATGCAAATTGGTGAGGCTTTTTATCCAACATTTCCCAGGAAAGGGGGGGTGCAAGTGTTGGGAGGATTGTTCATTGTTCTTAAGATCCAAGGGTCTGGGTCTGTAGTCACCTAGGCAAATTGGTGAGGCTTTTTACCAAACCTTGTCCAGGAAGTGGGGTGCAAGGTTTTGGGAAGTATTTTTGGGGGAAAGACGCGTCCAAATAGCTCTTCCCCAGTAACCAGTATTAGTTTGGTGGTGGTAGCGGCCAATCCAAGGACAAAGGGTGGAATATTTTGTACCTTGAGGAAGTTTTGACCTAAGCTGGTAAAGATAAGCTTAGGAGGTTTTTCATGCAGGTCCCCACATCTATACCCTAGAGTTCAGCGTGGGGGAGGAACCTTGACAGAGAGAAATAAGCACATCTAGATAATGCGTGAATTCTGTCATATAGCCCACTTCCCATCAGTGCTGGGTATAACGAATGATACGCATAACCCTGAGGGCTGTCAAGGTGGATAATGTCTCCAGAAATGGGAAGGACGCCAACTTAGCCACAAGCATCATGTTAAAAGATAAAGTTGCTGTTCAGAGTTGTGGTCAAATTTCATGGATCCTGTTGTGACTCTGTACCGAGTGTTATCCTGCCTCTGCTGTTAGAGTGGATCCAGTGAGTCCAGTTTCATCGCGGGTGAGCAGAGACGAAGAAGAAGAGAGTCAGGTCTCTGCAAAAGCCTGGTGGTGGTCTGAGAATGTCTACCCCACAACATTATCATGAGACACCAGATACCCTAGCCTGAGGTGGCAGAGAGAAAAAATGTTGTGAACCCATCAAATGAAGGTGGTGAGGAGGGAGGTGCTGGTGTGCACAAGCATAGGAAGGGAGTAACAAAAACAGCTGGCTGGAGGGAGGTCAAGCACCACAGCCAGCAGATCCCAGGCAGTCGTCCATCAGAGAGGCAGAAAGCCAGCCACTTTCCCAGTGAGTGAAAAATGAGTAGCGGGCACGGTACTGGGCTGCTCTGTGGTAAATGCAGGATGATGTGGCATTGGGTGAGTCCAGTTAGTGAGAAGCCAAGGCTAGGGGAAGGCGGCAATGGTATTAATGTGAAGTCAGTTGCTGCTGTGTTATGGATGGGTGCCAAAATAGAACTCCATTTTGAATGTCTACTAGTTGTGGCGGTGGTAGAACTGGTGATGGAAGGGAGGGGCATCTCAGCTCCAGTCCAGGAAGTGATTTATGCTTCATGTACCTTTCCTGTATAGGTAGAGCAATGGAAGCCCCTGAGTAACTTTTATTCTGAATGTTCATTATTAACTTACCTATTACAGGGAAGGGGTTGAGTGCAGTGTTAAGCATATGGATTCTGCATGTACCCAGACCAACAGTTTTGCCAAAGCCAATGCTCCATCCCATAGGTAAATAGCACTGGTGTAACTTCTCAATGAACCTGCGCTGCAGCTGAGGTAAGGAGTGTCTGATGAAAAGTTACCAACCTTTAGAGCAGGGGTTCTTGACCTGGGAGTAGCAACCAGGAGACACAGCTCATCCTGCTCTTCCCAACTTTTTAAAGGGAAAGGGGTTTGCATCCAGGTGGGAGAGAGGGTTAGTATACAAAAGGGTTGAGAACTACTGCTGTGGGCAAACACTTGTTGTCAGAGTTCTGAGGGGGTTGACAATATCAGCAGCCCCCCCCCCCCAAAATGCCAGTAAGTACAAAGTAAAGGCGATGATTCCCACCATCCCCATGCACACATATGGAGTCTCCATGTGTGGACTCGAACACCTTTTCCAGAATCCCACCTGAAGTCTGCCAGGGTCTGCCCACTCAGATCCCTTTGGGCACCAGGATCCAAATGTGTTCAAGTATTTGGTCTGGGATTTTATGACTACCTGATAAATAGCTGATTTATCCAACCTCTCCCTGCAGGTCTCTAAAATGCAATTGTCTACTGATTACATTTGTACTGACTGTAAATTAGCAGCACAGCCTGACTGGCCTTAGCCAGCTGCATCCAGCACTCCTGAGATGGGGACAGGGTAAAGTTGCTGCAATGAGCTTGTGAGGTCATAAGCAGGATATGAGAGAGGTGGTGAGGGAGGAGGATGTCAACTTGGGGGATATTCTCAGAGGCACAAATAGTAGCTGTCTAACTCACGTTGAAAGTCTGAGAGAATAGGGCACCTCCCTGATGTTTTATGTCCAAAAATCATCTCTTCCCTTGACAAAGTAATAATCCTAAGGGAGATGAGACCTCGGCTGCAGAGAATGGGTTGTGGTATCCATGCTAAGAGGATGTTGCACAGGCTATAAATGTCCTGCTAGTTCACAGAGGCTTTGGGATGGGAGGGTGATAACCAAACCAAGCACAGAGGTGCAGGATAACAGAATAGTCCCCTATTTGTAGTAACAAATGCCACAGGATCAGCAGCGTCCATAGCAGGCAAGGCTGAGATTCCATTCTGTGCTGCTGGCATTCAGAGTGACTTCTGGGTTTGGATGATGCAATTTTGGCACAGGCGAAGAGGAAACTTTACTGTTTGTGCAAACGTGACGCAACTGTCGTTACGGTGGTACATGGTAAGTAATGTAAATGTTGGATTAGTGGGGGGGGCTTCATCTTTACATTGTATTGTTGATTTGCATAATTTCTGAAATAAGCAAATTTTAAGGAATTTAATCACCTTGTTTATCTTTCCTAACCCCTGCAAAATGACCCCTCTCCAGGTGCTAAACACGCCTAGAAAATGTGCAGGCGTGTAATGGAAGACATTGCCAGCAGGAAAACGAGGCAGACCTCTGTGCTGCCTGTGAGAAGTCTCAGGAATGAGGCCTCCTCATCAAGAACATACAAACTAAGAGCCGGGTGAAAGAATGGGAATTTTCTGTGAAAAATCCCATGTTTTTGTAGCGAAAACCCAAAATTAAAAAAAATTCAACGAGCTGTAAGAAAACACTAATTGCAAAAGTCTCTGCTTTTCAGCAGCCACTGTGGGCCAAATCCTGGTCTGATATAAATTGGGAATAATTCTACTGACGTGCAGGAGATATGCTAGCCGAACAAATTCCCACGGGGGTAGCTGGGAGCAGAGCATTGAACTGAGTTTTCAGTTCCATAGTTGAGGCAGTTGGGCTGTATTTGGAAGGAAGGGAGTTACCTTTCCACACATTTCAGTCTGTCACTTTTATAGTGACAATTGAGTGAGCACTAGGAATTCTGGTTTCCATCACTCCAGACGTACATGGAACCTTTGCTCCCCACGGAGCAACGTCACTCAACTAACACTCTGCATCTGCTTTGCATGTCTGCTCCCAGCCAACTGAATATTTCTGTTTGCAGTTCTTGTTTTGTTTAAATAATGAAGTGTGGGTCAACATTTTGATCGGAGGCAGGCTTTTTTTAAATCCACTCAGACTTGATATAGATTAAATGAGAGAAACCCCCTACACACCCTGTGGAATACAAAGCCTTATTAAAGGTCATAATTTTCTAAAGGTTTGTATAGAAAGAATGTCTATATGAGTAAGCCACAGAATGTACGGTTCTATTTTCCATGGCTGGGGAGTATAAAGCAAGTTTGCTCAGTGGCCAATGTTTCTTCCAACTCAAACTTGGAAAGAAAAGCTATTTAACATGTTACTGACTCTATTTTTGGATTCTCTCAGTTAGTTTCTGGGCAGGCGGGAAACCTGCCTCCTACCTGAAGGCCAGATATTGAAGGCATAATATCTCTCTGCAGGTTTGTCAGGGCTTTTCCATGATACAGTGTAGTATAAGTGTATGCTGTGTACAATATAAACAGAGGTTCCCTTTCTCTCTTACACTGTGGCCTAGTCAGATAAATTGTGTTGATGGTAGCACATCCAATGTCATGTCCTCATGGTTTTGCCTAAAGGTACTGATGTTAACACATAGCATAAGAGTTGCTCCAGATAATGGAAGTGAAATTGGTGCCATTTCAGTTTAGAAAAGAACTGCATTTAAAGGAAGTCTTTAAACTTTGAGGTCTTTAGTAACTCAGTCAGAGGTTAGGGGTCTATTTCAGGAGTGGGTGAGGTTCTGTGGCCTGCAACGTGCTGGAGGTCAGACTAGATGATCACGATGGTCATTTCTGACCTTAAAGCCTATGAGTCTATGAAATATCTGTATTCAGGGTTCTGTTGTGACCTTTCAATGGTAGGAGATATTGCCTGCAGCTTGTCAGCACTTCCACGATAAACTCCACCGGAAGTAAAATAGTTAGCAAGATTTTCTCTCCTTCCTCCCCAATATGCCCACCCTGTTGCTTTTCCGTGCGCACACCTCCAACGGTGTGCACTTTGAGCAGTGTGAGTTTGAGGCTCGCGCACACTGAACATTTTTACAGCTTTCATTTTTAAATGTTCCACTTAAAAAAAAATGGAGAGGGTCGCTGTCAGCTTCTGAAATGGCAGATGGATGGTTCCAGGATAAGCCCCGGGAGTAACATCAGGTGCGGGGGCTTCTCTCACATCAGGGTGTAGAGATGGCTGCAGGGAGGGGCCTAAGAGCAGGAAAGGTTTCTTCTCCTCCCAGCAGAATGAGTGCTAGTTTGGTGCTTTTCAGAGCCTCCTGTAGAGAAACATTTTTGAAATGAAAAGGCTTCATTCGGACGGCCTCTCATAGGGGGAGGTAGGGAGACTTGTATTGACAAAATGGTATCATGAGCAATATGCACTATCAGCTAGAAGGTAGGTGTGTCTCATTCAGTGCTCTCCCCCACCCCCACTCTGCAGCTACGAATACACCTGTGCCTAGTTTACTCCATCTCTGAGATGCGATAAGGTTCTTGAGTGCATGTACAGAGAGCTCTGCAGGCCAGGTACATACACACACACACCCTGTCTATCTCAGGCATCCAGCAAGCATTTGGCCTGAAACCTGTAATCACTGCTATCATTTCTAAGCCTGCCCATGGTGGTGATGTTGTTCCAGACAAGACAAATGACCTCAGAGTGTAAATCCAGCAGTATGGAGCCCCTGCATAGAACTGTGAGCAAATACTCCACCAGGTCCCCTGCTTGTCCTGCATTCGCACACAATCACTGTAGGCTGAGATTTTTCCAAGCTGTCTCGGAGCTTCGGCTGCTCCGTGTCCAAATCCTTTAGGTGGCTAAAATCTCTGCCAAAATGCTCACGTTTCATATTGTCTGCATGTTACATTTTAAGAGGAAAATTTTCCATGGCACAAGGGGCCAGTTTTAAACCATTCATAAAGAGAACCTTAATATAAAGGCAGCAGGCATTATGACAGCGGCGTCTGCTCAGCAACGCTATCATGGTGCTTGGTCAGTAGAGGCAGCAATCATCTTTGCCTCTTCAGTGGCAGTGTCCTAGCCTTTATTTGAACGGGGGCACATTTCTTGGCTAGGAGCAAATAGGGGCCACACAGCGGTTGTGTGGCACCTGTCTGCCACTCCTCTAGCCACAGGTTTAGACTTTTCTCCTTTTTAAAAATCCTCAGAAATTAACCATAAAAATGATATCAATGCAATGTTAATGTTCGGCAATAAAAAGCCAGGAAATGTACATGTCAAAGTTGAATGCAGAACCCTCTTGCACATATGCATTATGGGAATCTTTAATTCCATGAGGTTAGCTGAGATACACGTGTATGAAGTTTGTAGCAAAAGGTATATTTTCAAAAGTGTGATCACATGACTAAACATTTGCAATGTATATGTGCAGAGAAGCCGAATGAAGGTTAGGCATACAATCTTAATTTTTGCATTTCCTGCCTTTTGTTAGCCAGCGTTGTACGGTCAAGCAATCTTTCACTATTATCATTTGCATTTGACATACTGTGACTTAACTAAATTAACGTTTCATTTTTTGTTATGTTTACACATTTGATTTTGTGCCAAATGGCTGTGTTTGCTCAAGGGGACTAAATTATTTTATTGTTGGGAGTGGTTCTGCTCTCTGTCACATGCACATATTAAGGTCTGAAGTCCACCTTGTGGAAATGTTATCTGTACAGGAAAATATTGTATTTCCTTCCCTACCAATCAGTCACCACATTTAAAAAGTTATACTCGTGTTTTGTGTTAGACTGGCACATGAGGTGCAGTGGAGCCAAGACTGATTCTAACAACCCAATAACAGCTCCTATGTCTTATCTAGACAAACATATGTACACAAGCACAAGAAACAAAATTCTGCTACTGAGGCTACAGCTACACTACAGCCAGGATCGACGCTCTGAGATCAATCCACCGGCGGTCGATTTAGCGGGTCTAGTGAAGACCCACCAAATCAACAGCAGATCGCTCTCCAGTCGACCCCTGTACTCTACCCCCAACAAGAAGAGTAAGGTAAGTCAACGGGAGAGTTTCTCCTGTCAACCCCCCGGGGTAACTTAACCTAAGGGAGGTTGACTCCAGCTACTTTATTCATGCAGCTGGAGTTGCGTAGCATATGTCGACTTACCGTGGTAGTGTAGACATAGCCTCAGTGTTTCAGCTGTCATGGGCAGATCATGGCACAGTGACCCCAGTAGCAACAACATCAGCAGTGCACAGAGCAGTAGCCACATGTGCAGCAACAAATCCAGCAGTGCTGCGAAGGAAGTTCCAACATATTTGGGAATAACTGGTATTATCTGTGGCTGTAGTCTATGATAATTTATACTAAAGGGAGTGGTTGGCAGGAACTCCTTGCAGCCCCAACTTTTTGAATGTTTAAGAATGTGAAGCGTATTTAGCATTTCAGCAACAGGAGAGACCCTACCATGAATCTTCCTCACTGTTTTAAAGCTGAGCATCTAAATTTCACAGATGTGATAGTTGTCACTCAGTTCCTCATTCGTTTCCTGCTGTGTCTCCAACGTGTGTCGAAGACTTCCTTCCCCCACAAAAAAGTAGGCTGCAATGGACAGTCTCTTGTCGGTTTCTCCTACATCTTTTCTCTGCCGATTCCTACCATGCAGTTGCGTCGTCAATACTAAAAGCTGCAGAACATTGAAATCTGCAAATGTGGGGATTGTGTCATTTTTAAAAATATCAAAAACAAACCTCACAAGGCGTAGCTGACTGATTGCATCATTCATTTTCAAAATTATTTTAATAAATGCCTCCATAATGGGATTTACTTGAAGCAGTTGTTGAATCTCCAGGTGCTGCACTAGAGTGCCACAGAGACCAGGTATCTTGCAGAATCAATCCCACTTGCTTGGAGTGCACAGGGCCTTGATTATGACTCTTAAGGGTCTTGAGTAGGATACCCCTTGTGAAGTCTCAGAAGTGTAGTATAGCGATAGTGAAAGCAGAGATGGCCCCAGACTGGATTCCCCCCTTCTCCTGAACTTTGGGGAAAGCTTTGATCTGCCCTAAAAATTCACAGCTTGGGTCTCAGACTAAAAGGGGCTGAAGAACACCAAAGAGTGCTGAGGGTACTCTTCAGTACACCATAGGAGATGATTGGCGTTTTGGCCCTATTTATTATTACCCCCCTTTGTTTGCCTGTGGTAAAGTGACTTGCCAAGGTCACACAGGAAATATGTTGCAGAGCCCGGAACATAGAACCTAGCTCTGCTGAGTCCCATTACAGTGCCTTAATCACAGAATCATTCTTCCTATCTCTGTTCCTACATACACAGACAGTTCAAAGCTTAGCTCATCTTGCTGAGCTAGTAGAGGATTTTAATTTCGACCTGCAGAGTAGACAGCAAAGTCTGCTAAGAGATGGGAAAAAATGATTAAAAAGGCCTAAAACACTTACCTCTGCAACTCAGAATAAGAGACCACTAATTGTACACGAGGAGACTTACAGGGAGAAAAATATTCCTAGAGCCTTGCTAATTAACTTCTCTGATCAGTCATTCAGCTGGACTTCCAGTGAATTCTTAAGTGGGGCATATGCATTCTGGGGCACATGGCTATTTGCTGACTCAGTCTCTCAACGCTGCTTCTTTCAGTGCTGTCTGATACTAATATTTTCTTCTGGCCAAGTGTTCATCGTTTATGTCTTCCCCGTGGCCCCCAGTTCTTAGCATAAAGACATCCATTTTCATTCGTATATTTCTTTTGTGGTTGTTGTTCATGTGAGTCCCTCATCTGAGACGCATGAAACCGTTTCTTGCTGAATGAGATTTGCTCTTCTAATGGAAAAGCAGCTGCTTTTTATTTCTCTATGTACTGTCATTATTGCTGACAGCAGAAGTGTGCATCGTTCTGGGGAGTGTTTCTTGAAGAGGTGAGAGAAAGGGATTTTCTCTTTTTGCCTGACTAGGAAACAGAGATCCAGAAACTCCTGCATTCTAAACTTTGATTTGACACTGTGGCTCACAGCAAATCAGCTGGAGCTACTCTTTCTGCTTCATCAGGTGTTTTTGATGATTCATGTTAAACAGTTCTAAATATTTAACTGTAGCTGCCAACAGTCAAGCATTCACATTGTTTCTCTAGTGTCTCTCACCATGTTGGCTAATGGGATTCTTTTAAAAAATCCCTTAGTGATAGCATAAGTTGCTGATTGTGCGTTTTGGTCTCCTGAGTAAATTTCTCACTAGTTTCTAAGATTATTAAAATGTGCTAGATATTGGCACTGCATGGGTTAACTCTTGCCCATTTAAAGGGACAAAAATTGCAAGAACTTGCCAAAGCAAAGAGAGAGATGAGAGATGAGCTCATTCCTGCTTTCACTGAAATCCATGGCAAACCTTGTATCGGGGCAGGAGCAGACACTTATATACATAAAACTGCTGTTTAATGCACTACTGCTACCCTTGCCCCTCTTTGTTAGCTTAATACCGTACAAGCTGGCACATGTACTAGGAAGTGCCCAAATCACAGGAAATAGTGCTTCATATTGTTGCCCCTTCTTCCAACACCAGTGTCCCACTGCTGACACTGGGACCAGCCCTTTGTGAGCAATAGCAAGGCTTTGCTGACCACTTCGCAGTGGTGGAGAAATCAATTACTTGAAGTTTGGGTCTATTCTAAATGTAAATTGCTTCATTTACACTCCACAGCCACCCCTCCCCCCGACACACACACACACACCAACCCTACTACACAGCCAGTCACAAACAGCCTGGGTACAATTGCCTCTTTCAGTAATCTCAGGGTTTGTCTACACTTAATATGCTACAGCTGCACAACTGTAGCACTTCCTGGTAGACACTACCTCTGCTGATGGGAGGGATTTTCCCATTACTGTCATTAATCCACTTCCCTGAGAGACAGTAGCTAGGTTTACGGAAGTATTCTTCTGTCAACATATTCTCTATATGGGAACTTAGGCTGGCTTAACTACTCCACTTGGGTGTGGATTTCTCACACCCTTGAGCAACATAGTTATGCCAACCTAATTTTCCATTGTAGACCAGGCCACACACCAATGCTAAATTCCCAGGAAACTACCCTTCACTAAGAACTTTCTTACTGTGTGCAACAGTTTCCTCTCCACAGAACTTTCTCGCAATAATACAACCTTTCTTCAGAGACTAAAAACTTGCTGGCCCACACAGAAAGAGTTTGTAAGACTATGTATAACTGCACCATCTGGTGACTCCTACCATAACAGTATCATTGCAAAAAACAAACACACAAAAATACTGCAAGCCCCATCAAATGCCCCAAACAATTATCCTGTTTTACATTGTACCTGTGCCTGAGTGTTGGAAGTTTTGTAAACTGAATGAATTATGCTCATCCTACAATTCTGTTCACCCATATCAAGCAGTTCACAACATTGTGCAAAGCTCAAGTCAGCTTTGGAATTAAAAAAATAGGAAACTTGTCAAAGCAAAGATTCAAAAATACTTTGTAACAAGTACAGTTAAGGAGTACTTTCACGGTTTATTAACTGGTTTGGAATGTAGTATCCAAAACAGAGATAAGAATAGTACAGAATAAAACAAGTCAAAGAATTCAGAGTAGTCAAAGAATTGTTACAAACTGTTAGGTTGGATTTTAGTGATATGTAAAGAGTTTTGTAACTTGGGTGACAAAGCTCTGTCCTTGCCTCTGTGGGTCCCGTGTTTCCTGGCGGATTTCGCTAGCCTCAGAGGCTCACTGTGACCCTCCACGTAACCCTTCTTTCTCTAGAGACAAGGGTCACAGTCTACTGAGGCATTTTCATCATAAGCCAGCGAGGGAGGTGAGGAGACTTTATCCTTCCTTGCACAGTTTCTGTTGTCTCCCAGTCTCAGTGATTAATCAGGGGGCAAAGGTGGAGAGGGGGGTAGCCCGGGCCCACCCTCTACTCCGGGCTCCAGCCCAGGGACCCTAATAGTATCAGCTATGGTAGCTGACCTTTTAGAAACATGACATGTGCAATTCCCTGGGCTACTTCCCCCACAGCAGCCCTCACTTCCTCAAGCTTCACTTCACCCTTACCTCAGGGCCTCCTTCCTTGTGCCTGATATGGTGTGTACTACTCAGCCTCTCCAACAACACAACTTCTTCCCACAGCTCCTGACATGCACACCCACCTGACTAACTGGAGGCTTTTAACTAGTTTCAGCCAGCCCCTGATTGGCTTCAGGTGTCCCAATCAACCTAGCATTCTCCCGGCCTTCTGGAAAATTAATTGGCCCCAGGTGTCTTAACTGACCTGGAGCAGCTGCCATTTCACTTATCCTGGTACCAGGAATTTGTTTAGCCTGGAGCTAATATATCTATCTCCCACTACTTTTCCATAGCCATCTGGCCTTGCCCCATCACACTTGTAAAATCATACTATAAATGCTACTAGCTGAAATGCATATCTTTGAAACAAATGATCCGTTTAAGGTGAGCACACTGTAAATTTCTTTCCCAGAAGTAGGGTATGTATGTCTCCTTTTCATATTGTACTTTTTTTGACTTTAGACAATAAATTTAGCTCTTTGGTCTCTTGAACATTTTTAAGAACAAGCCACATGTGTACTCAAACAATTGGCTACACGTTTTAGCATATGTTTAAATGCCAAAAGAAGGGAGTGGGGAAAAACACCACTGTAGTGAATCTCAGAGCCGGCATTTTCTGCCCTTTTTTTCCAGTTCAACCAGTCTTCAGTTCTGCATAGTCAACTGCCAAGAGCTAACTTCTAAATATAGTTTTGTCAACTATTCCAAGTTTGTGAAATTCATGGACAAATTCCTGCAGGAGTACAGAGCATAATTCCAGACTGACTGAGAAAGATAAACTGATAGCGAGATTATCCCTACAAGCCTCAGCTGATGCAGCGGACACAACCTCTCATTTGACGTTGACAGCTGTTGTCATTAGCTGAGCATCGTGGCTTCATTCCTTAGAATTCCCTAGGGAAATTCATTCCACAATGGAGAATGTGCCCTTTGAAGTGAATAATCTTTTCGGTGAGAAAACAAATGAATCATTACACCAATTGAAAAATTCTAAGGCATCCCTCCACTCACTGGAGAGCTACACTCCAGTACTAAGAAAGAAGTTTGATAGACCTCAGAGGTACAAATCACCAAAGAGGCTACAAACCACTGTGGAAACAACAGAAGCTGCAATGGAGCAAGCATATAATGCTCCTCCTCCTTCCAACCTCAACCTCCCGCTAAGAATTCTTTTTGACAGGACTTTGGAGAGCTATGAACCACAGTAGATGCCACATCCATCAACCCTGAGACCCAAAAGCCAATCTGGAGGCTATCTAGCGTGCTTTGCCCCAAGCCTGACAGATAACAACAGAAAGATGAGGTCTTAGCATAATTCATTCTGGCTACACTATAGAATTAATCTCCCCACAACCTCTGGAACCCTCTTCCCATCCCTCTTCAGGGACCACTCTGTTAAGAGTTAGCTCATTCAAGAGGTGAATTCCCTCCTCCTTGAGAGAGCCATAGAGCTGGTACTTCCTCAACTGTGGGGCGGGGAGGGATTTTACTCAAATTATTTCATCACACCCAAGAGAAGAGAAGGTGGACACTCTCTTGGACCTCAGACAACTCAATGCCTTTATCAACAAATTGTGTTTCAGAATGGTCACCCTGGCATCAATAATTCCATCGCTGAACAGAAACCAGTAGTTCACAGCTCACAATATGAAGGATGCCTACTTCCATCTAGATGTCCAACCCCCTCACACACAGAAGGTTCTTCAGGTTCACTGTGGGCCTGAAACACTATCAATACAAGGTGCTCCCCTTCAGCCTTGCAGTAATACCAAGGGTATTACAAAGATACTCTCAGAAGTGGCAGCTCACTTCTGGTGCTACCAGTCATCGGTTTTGCACTACCTCGATAACTGGCTGCTGACAATGAAGTCTTATCATGAGGTATTGGTTGGGGACATAATTGATGCTGATCCTCTACAATTGTTGGGGATCTGCATAAACACAGAAAAATCTGTTTAGATTCCAACACAATACATAGAGCTTATCAGGGTGACTCTGGACTTCATCAGGGCCAAAGCATATCTTCACCAGGACAAATTCCAGTCCAGGAAGGAATTTGTCACTCAACTCAGACTGAGCCCACAAACGTTGACCCATTCATGTCTCATCCTTCTAGGTCAGAGGTGGGCAAACTACGGCCCGGGGGCCACATCTGGCCCTTCAGAGGTTTTAATCCGGCCCTTGAGCTCCAGCTGGGAAGCGAGGTCCGGGGCTTGCCCCACTCCATGTGTGCCATGGCTCTGCATGGCTACTGGCAGAAGAGGCATGTCCCCAGTCTGGCTCCTACATGTGGGGCCAGCCAGGGGGCTCTACATATTGCCTCCGCCCCAAGTGCCGCCCCCACAGCTCCCATTGGCCAGGAACAGCAGCCAATGGGAGATGCAGGGGCAGCACCTGTGGACAGGGCAGCATGCAGAGCTGCCTGGCTGCGCCTCCACATAGGAGCCAGAAGGGGGGACATGCCTCTGCTTCTGGGAGCGCTTGAGGTAAGCACTGCCCAGAGCTTGCACCCCTGACCCTCTCCTGCACCCCAACCCGCAGCCCTGATTCTCCTCTGAACCCTTGGTCCCAGCACAGAGCACCCTCCTGCACCCCCAGCCCCTCATCCCCAAAGTCCACACCACCAGCTGGAGCTCCCACATGCCCCAACCTGCTGTCCCAGCCCAAAACCCCCCCTGCACCCTGAACTCCTCATTTCTGGCCCCACCCTAGAGCCTGCAACCCCAGCTGGAGCCCTCACCCCCTTCTGCACCCCAACCCCCAATTTCATAAGTGTTCATGGCCCACCATACAATTTCCATATCCAGATGTGACCCTCGGGCCAAAAGGCTTGCCTACCCCTGTTCTAGGTCATATGGATTCCTGCATGTATGTGACCTCCTTCGTGAGGTTTCAGCTCTGCTTTGTGCAGACTTGACTTCAGACAGTAGGAGCAAGCTAGTCTCTGGGGGGTGGGGGTAGGGTGGAGTCAAGGCTCAAGGGGAGATGCTCTTCTAGTTCATTGGTCGGGACATCTGATGTATGCCTTCACACCAATTCCTCTCTTACCTCAGGTTCTGAGGAATATCAGACAGGATGGAGCAGCAACAATTCTGATTGCTCCCAGATGGTCCAGGTAATTCTGGTTCCCCTACTACAGGAGTGGGCAAACTTTTTGCTGCAAGGGCCACATCTGGGTATGGAAATTGTATGGTGGGCCATGAATGCTCATAAAATTGGGGGTTGGGGTGTGGAAGGGGGTGCGGGCTGTGGGGTAGGGTTAGAAATGAGGAGTTCAAGGCTCAGGAGGGGGCTCTGGGCTGGGGGTGTGTGGGGACTCCAGCTGGGGGTGTGGGCTTGGGGCTGCAGGAGGGTGCTCTGTGCTGGGACCAAGGGGTTCAGGGGGGGATCAGGGCTGGGGATTGGGGTCCAGGATGGAGTCAGAGGTGCAGGCTCTGGTTGGCACTTATCTCAAGCAGCTCCTAGAAGCAGCGGAATGTCCCCCCTCTGGCTCCTATGCGGAGGCGCAGCCAGGCAGCTCTGCACAATGTCCCATCCACAGGCACTGCCCCTGCATCTCCCATTGGCTGCAGTTCCCAGCCCTTGGGAACTGCAGGGGTGGCACTTGGGGCAGAGGCAACATGTGGAGCCCCCTGGCTACCCCTACATGTAAGAGCTGGAGCGGGGACATGCCTCTGCTTCTGGGAGCCATGCCACATGTGGAGTGGGGCAAGCCCTGGACCCAGCTCCCCAGCTGGAGCTCAAGGGCCGGATTAAAACATCTGAAGGGTCAGATGTGGCCCCCAGGCCATAGTTTGCCTACCCCTGCCCTACCACCTTCATTTGTCATCATGACCAGTTGTCATCAGTTTACAGACCTTCCCAGACCTATTGATAAAG
This sequence comes from Lepidochelys olivacea, assembly GCF_965140295.1. Lineage (NCBI taxonomy): Eukaryota > Metazoa > Chordata > Testudines > Cheloniidae > Lepidochelys > Lepidochelys olivacea. Next base: position 138,380,398 of record NC_140412.1, on the reverse strand, counting down.
GCAGAGTCAAGCATTCCAATCCAGTTTCCTTCTACCTGTCAGCCTGGGTTTTAGAGGAGCATCGAACCTAGAAAATTCATATTCAAAAGCAGTTTAGGCCATCCTTAACAATAGTAAGAAGGAGACCACTAGGAAATGCTATGTAGCTAAGTAGAAAGGGTGTCAGCCTGGTTGCATGGTCCTCAGCTAGAGGACTCCAATATCCCTACTATTTTGGAATATCTTCTTCCTTTAAGTACATCAGGTCTTTCCCTCAGCTTCCTATGGGTTCACTTCATGGCTGTGAGTGCCTACCACCCTCTGACGATATCCACTTAGTTTTCACCCATCCTGTGACAATATGTTTTCTAAAGAGAGTAGTTAGAACTTTTCCTGCTGTGGATAAGCCTCCCTGACATGGAGCCTCATTCTTGTCTTCTCAGAATTAAGAAGGATTGTCTGAGCTCAGGGATTCATGTTCATTAGCCTGCTTATCCACGAAAGTCACCTTTCTAATTGCCATCACCTCAGCAAGAAAGGTGGGTGAACTGTGATTTTATCCCTAAGGATACAATTTCTGAGGCTACACCCTAAATTTACCCCCAAAGTGAGCTTGGATTTCCTTCTGAATCAGACAATCCATCTGCACACCTTCTTCCTGAAATCCCACACCACCAGTGAAAACAAAAGGTTTCATGCCCTGGACATCTCTTGAGCCATGGTGTTCTACTTCCAAAGAACAAAGCTATTTAGGAAATCACTTAGATTTAGATCATTTGTAGAATGGATGAGAGGAAAAGCAATCTTCTCCTAAAGGCTTTCAAAGTGGATTTCAGGATGCATTATGCTGTGATACAAGCTGATGAATATTACTCACCCCAGGGTGTTGTAGATCAGTGTGCATGTGCTTTGTCTCTGTAATGTCTCTGAGATGTTCTTGTCAAAATCTGACCAGCAGCAATATGGGATGTGGTACATATCTTTTTAAGACCTAATGCCTTGGTACAGGCTTCTGCACCTAATACATCTCTCGCTACCACTGACAGGAGACTGCTGTATCTCAGAGGTCTTCACACATCCCTCCTTAATGAGTGCCTCTTGTCAATCAATCAACTACAGGGAAATATATATAGGGACTCTGTGATGTTATCCTCTGGTGCTATCTGGACGGGTGATCTGCTAGGTCACTCCAATCCTTGACTCTGGGAGCCAGCCTTACCCTGCTCTGCTGTGAAAACCCCCACTCTTGGGCTGTTTACACACAGCCTCTGGCATTAAGCTGCTCCTTGGACTGTGCAACTGAATGATACTAAACCAATATCTTCGGTCCCAGACACAACCCTAGGAACCTCCATCTTGTGCTGTCCAGTTATGCCTGCTGGATGCTGCAAGCTTATAGGAGTTTTTCAGTTTAACAAAGAAATTGAAATGTACCAGGCTCGTTATCCCAAGGGGTGCCTCTGATGTGCTTCAAACCAAATGCACTGCTTCAGGTAGAACAAATTTATTAACTATAAAGATATGTTTTGACTTTTAATCACTCAAATAGTCAGCCAGATTTGGTCAAATGAAATAAAAGCAAAACGCATTCTAATCTGATCTTAACACTTTCAGTGCCCTTACAAACTTAGATGCTTCTCCTCACCACAGGCTGGGTGGCTGGCTGCCCTTCAGCCAGGCTCTCCCCTTTGATCAGTGCTTCAGTTGCTTGGTGTGGTGTCTGTAAATGGAGGTGGAAGAGAGAGGAAGAGCATGGCAAATGTCTGTCCCTTTTATCATGTTGTTTCTTCCCGCTTGGCTTTGCCCTCCCCCCCCCCCTTCAGAGTCAGGTGAGCATTACCTCATCACAGTCCCAAACTGACCAAAGTAAGTGGGCGGGGGGGGGGGGACTCACTCAGAGTCCAATAGATCCTTTTGTTGCTGCCTAGGCCAGCACCCTTTGTTCCTGTAAGGCTGGGCTGGGTTGTCCCATACATGCCCTGGTGAGGTGTGAAGTGCCTCTCTGCTCTTAGAGTTCTTGCCTATTTTGAGCCATGCAGACACATTTTCAGCCTAATAACTATATACATGAAATAACATTACTGTAACAACCATGCTCAGTGCATCATGAGCCTTCTGAAGACACCCGACATGACAAACTTTGATACCACACAATCATTTTACAAGGATGAACATGGGGGTGTTGGGTGTTCCCCCAAGCTATAGAGCATTACAGACTATCATTCAAAGAAGAAAGAAAAAGTTAATTACCTACTACAGTAATTGGAGTTCAAGATGTGTGGTCTCTAGCTATATTCCACTGCATGGCCTCCTTGCCCTCTGCTTTGGATCTTTGATATATGATTTGCAATAGAGAAGGAACTGGAGAAGTGGTTGATCTACACTGCCCGTTATTGTCCTCTGTTTAGAGCATGAGGAGGAGAAGAGCACAGGCACAGACCAACAGCTACTGCTAGAAGAAAATATTCCTGTCAGTTGCATGGAGCACATGTGGAATACAGATAGACTATGCATCTTGAATAACTCCAGTTCCTGTACAAAGTAAGTAACTTCTCTTTCCACTGATTACAGTAATAACTTGGTCTACAGAACGTACTTTCTCCCAGATTGCAGGTTCAAGGATATGATAAAATGATGAGAAATGGACATGTTCTGATTAGTTTGCATCTGGATCCAAAGCTTGCATGTTCAGTTCCAGAGTTTTGGTCAATCCATGACAGACAGGGGGGCTCAACAGTAAAATTCAGAAATGGATTTGAACTCCCCTAAAGCTCAGGACTGTTAAGACTTGGGTCAGTTCCAGTCTAAGGCGTATGTGTGAAAGTATCAAGTTAAGCCTTCTTGATCCTGCTCTTTTGCATCCCAATTGGGATTCAAAGTTGTTGCTCTGTAGGATCAGAGGCAACTTGTTCCAATAGCCTCTTTCAAAAGGACAACAAGAAAAGAAAGTTTCACTGTCACATGGTCAAACTCAGACCCCAACTTATGTAGCTTGTGGAACCGCAAGGGAATTGTCATGGGTGGCAGAAACATGCAGATAACAGCAGCCACAGGAGTGTGTGGGTGGACAGAGGATATTTCCTTTTTGGCTTGTGAAGGAGATAAGAAGCTGGAGAACAAAATGAGCAAATATACAAATTCTGGCTGATCAGCAAGACAGACCTTTTTTTATTTTGTGCACCATAATAGCCCATCTCACCTGACAAGACAGGACTGAGGTGCCAGGTCTAGACAGCACAAACCTGTAAATTGTTCTGAAGGCCCCAGCCTTCTCTTTCACCAGCTCCCCAGGCCATCACCCAGGGGTCCTAACAGTGCTACTTCCCTTCTCCACCCTCAGGGACATGAGGGAGAGAGGTGAGTGAATCCAAGGACCAGTGGCTGAGAGGGAGTCCAACGAATCCATGAGAGTGTAGCTGAGAGAATGGGGAGGTATGAAGGGGTCGTAGCTAGAGAGGAAGGAAGAAAGAAGGTGGAAATTGAAAGAGAAAAGAGAGAAGAGTAATGTAGGGAGTGCAAAGTGAGAAACAGGAGAATGAGGGAATGAAGCAGCAAAAACAAGTGCTCAGGAAGGATGTAGAAATGAGGTAGGAGTCAAAAACAGAGGGAGACAGATATAATGAAATGTTTCTCAAAGAAGCCAAGAATGGGGTAAGAAATCCAATACAAGAGCTGTCGAAGACAGTATCGGGGAATGTAGCACAGTAAAGATGGCTTACTCCTACCTTGCCCTTTCATGTAATATCCAGATTTTTCTTTCAGAAAAGGGAGGTGGAAGAAAGGAAAGAAGATGATTGATCGAAAAAAAGAGGGTGAGTGCACTCTTTTCTCCCCTTTTCCCAGATATCAAATCCTTCCTACACGAACTTCCTGGACTTTCACCAGTGCCTCCCCCCTAATATAGGTATCCCAATTTCCCCCTTTGAGAAGCTGGTCATCTGACCCATTGGAATCAGAATACAGACAACAGATCTGAAAACAAAAAACACTGCAGCAGATAAGTGTTCAAAGCCAGCAGGTGAACTTTTAAGGATATACAACTCTTTAGTGAAGGGGCACTGCTACCTTGTTAGATGAGACAGGAAGAAGCCTCAGTGGGCTTGCAGTCATAAGGCACAGCGTTATGATCAGGGCTGAGTGAGCAGATCTTTACCTTGGGTTCCTGAGATGCAGAATCACAGGAAGAACAAAGTGTCATAAGTAAAAATTATTTTTTATTAATTTCCATGCATGAAGCATTTCTTTAAGGTAACAAACAAGCACAACTGATCCAAGCACATTGAAAGAAAAAGGAAGGTGCTCCTTTAAAAACAACTGCTTAACTTTATTAAAATCGTTAGTAGTTATAGAAGTATAATCAAATCTCACAGGAAAGGAGGGTGTAAGATGCTAACTGCAAGAGCCAGCATGATCCTGCTTATAGCACTGCTCAATTGGCCCCTGTATATCAATTACCTTGGGGTGAGAGGGGTTCCCCATTCCTCTGGGACATTAGGTGTTTGTTACTTCCAGGAGCAGGAGACTGGACTTGATGACCAATGGGCTGAGTCCATATCGTAAATGATGTCTTCCTACTGGCCATTAAAAAAATAAATGGTTTAGTTTTTTTGTGAAACCACTGGCTGATTTAACTTAGAAAACCTGGGGAGGAAATGAATATGAACCTCACAAGAGGTTAATTTTCTCATCCTTTTTTAAAATTCACCTTTTGTTAAGTGGGTTAATTGGCTTTATATGTACCTGTAGTGACACAATGACTTACCGGTGCGGTGCATCCTGATGGTTGTCTGGGAATTAGCTCTTTCCAGCCTTCAGAGCGCCCTTTGCAGGCCGGTGTCTTGCCTGCCGCTGGCCCTGTGTCACTCCCAGACCCAGTGCCCTTTACCTGGGGTTCTGCCACAGCAGTACCCCCACACCCTGGGTCTCCCCTCCCAGGGGAACCCCCAACCCTCTAAACTCACCTTGCCTCAGTGGCTACTGCAGTCATCATCTAGACCCCACTCACTGGGGCAGACTGAAGTCTGTAATAGCCACTCATCACAGGCAAGGGGGGGTAGGACCAGCTGCCTCTGCCTAACCCTGGGCTGCACCTCTGCAACCCCAGTACCTGTGTAGGCCTTCACCAAGGCCTGTAGCTTGGGGGTTTACCAGGCGGGAGCTCCCCTTGCCCTATCCATAGCCCTGCTCCACTCAGACACTTTCAGCTCCCTCCCAGGCAGGCCTTCTCCCTCCCTCCAGGGTTTGAGGGAGACTCCTGCTTCAGGTCCACAGCCCTCTTATAGGGCCAGCTGTGGCCTGATTGAGGTGTGGCCCCAGCTGTGGCCACTTCCCCCAATCAGCCTAGGTTTGCTGCTTTCACTCCTTTTCCCTAGCCCTCTCCAGGGCTGCTTTTACTATTGGCTCCCCAGGGCTCTCCAAGGGCTATTTTAACCCCTTCAGGGCTGGAGCGGGGTGACCACCCTGCTACAATACCCCATTTGCACCATATCTTAAAAGAGTGGTAGTTCTGTAAGCCACCTCCCTTCCCATTGACAAGCACATCAGGTTCCTGCAGAAACTAAAGCAATTTTTTGCATGGATAGATAATATTAAGGAAGTTTTTATATTTTTTTTAGCTTTTTGATGTGATTTAGTAGTTGGAAAGGAGGAGCAGCCAGTGCCATATGATTCTGTGAACTTCTGACACGACCCCTTTGGGCCACCAATGGACCACAATTCGAAAATCGCTGTCCTATAATCTCCAAGGAATATGGAAGATACACAGGGAGGTAACCAACGTGGCCTTTATAAATAGCTGAATTACGCTTCATTGTTTTTTTTCTTGTGGCTTATGCATGGAGAAGCATACGCTGCCTGTGAAACTTTGAAAAGCTTAACGGAAGTGAAACAGGAAGTCTGATCCTTTCACAGTTTGTTGATCTGTAAAGACGAGGTGAGTCTGTAAAGACTGGTTTTCTACAACTGACAAAACAACTTGGGGGAAAAAAATCTAGTTGGAAGGAGCCCCAAGAGAGGAGATGCTGAGTCGCCTGGACAGAGGAGAGAGCAAGAATAGAGAGCAACTCACTGAACCCGTAAAAAGCAACAGAGTTAACCAATCATCAAAAAAAAGCATTGGTGAGTTTGTGGAACTGAGTTCTAAGTGCTGGAGTCTCATCTAGACTCACTGTGAACAATTAGAGAAAGCTCTTGGTGTTGAGGATGATGTCCTATAGGCACTGTTTATATGTATGGGTTTGATTACATGTTGCATTTCAAATGTAACCAACAATGACCAATAGGGAAAGCATTCCTTGGCTGTTAATGATGGACTGGAGAAACTGAAAGACAGAAGCAAAGTTTAAGATCCTTAAATCCAGCAGGTCATTAGTTGTTAGGAAATAGATGTTTCCCACTCTTTCCACAGAGCTGGCCACAGAGATGCCCATGTCTTTTTCTTGAGTTAATGCAGTTACAATGCTGGCTTTCTCACAGATGGGAGTGGGAAATATAATGAACAAAAATAGACAGCAAGATTAATTATTTTAAAAAGGACGCAGTATATCTATGGCAGTAACGACAATTAAAATACCTTGATACTTGTGTAATATAACTTCCCCTTTAAGCAGCTGCTGTAGTTGCCACGGGGATGTTGTGTGATCATGAATAAGAGAAGGCAATCCATGTGAAGGCTCTGCCAGGGTTTAATTGATTTCTTTATTAGGAGAGGAGGTGTCCTTGAGACACTTTCTATAACGATGTGGTTTACCCTATCCAAAAGTTTCTGTAAGTTTCCTCACAAGATAGAACATGCAATGTTTTCATGTAGTAGCATCCCACAATCTGTTTGTAGAGTTGTCTAAGTGTCCTAAACATGCTGATCTTGGTATAACTCAGTACATGACCGGTCAAGGACTAGAGGCTCTGGATAGACACTAAGCTGAAATTTCAACTTGCTTACAAATGCCCACAATATCCTCTGGAAACCCCAGCAGCATGATGTTAGATCCTGTTTATTGGCAGCAAAGTCACTAAAATCCCAGAGAGTCTGTCAGTGTGGTACAGTGGCATGAAAAAAATATCTGCAATAGAAAATGTGGGAAACAGTGTCAAACTTTAGCCATTCTCAGGGGATAGCCTTTGCAGAATTTTCTTTGTGTCTTCATGGAAGTCACATGTATCTTTTAGGTCAGTGGTTCCCAAACTTGTTCCGCCACTTGTGCAGGGAAAGCCCCTGGCGGGCTGGGCCAGTTTGTTTACCTGCCGCATCTGCAGGTTCGGCCGATTGCAGCTCCCAGTGGCCGCGGTTCGCTGCTCCAGGCCAATGGGAGCTGCTGGAAGCAGCGGCCAGTATGTCCCTCAGCCCGCGCCACTTCCAGCAGCTCCCATTGCCCCGGAGCAGCGAACCCCAGCTGCTGGGAGCCGCGATTGGCCGAACCTGTGGACGCAGCAGGTAAACATACCAGCCTGGCCCACCAGGGGCTTTCCCCGCACAAGCGGCAGAACAAGTTTGGGAACCACTGTTTTAGGTAAACATTAGTTAAAGTGAAAATATTTTGTAACTAGGGCCTGTGATGGAGCTTGGCTCTGCCAGGGTTTAATTGATTTCTTCATTGGTTCCCTCTGTAGTTTCCCAGGCTTGCTTTGAGATGAAATTACCTTTCAGACAAGTTTCCTTGCTAACAGCACAGTTCAGCGGGATGTTTCCACTCCCAACCCATCAATAGCAGAAAAATTATTCTCTGGTTGGGAAGAATCTGCTGTTTTTGTCTCAGGTGATCCTAGTTTTGATCTAGACTGCCTTCCTTTGATTAGCCATACAATGGATATCTGAGGGTTTGGAGTAAAAGTTAATAATGAATTCTGTAACATCCTGAGCTTAGTATATCAACAGGTCACAGGGTGGACTGGTCCTTTAAGGGAGCTGGGCTCAGCAAAAGGCTCTCCAAAAGGTGCCCAGTGAAAAAGCCTAGCGAGAGAGAACCTAGGGAGGGGCTGTGGAAAAGGCCTAGGCACAGACATAGGTAGGAAATGATCCCAGGAGGTGAAGCAAGAGGTCTGAATAGGTGGACTTGGGCTGCCTGCTACAGGGTCCCTGGATGGGAAACCAGAGTAAGGAAGGGTCTGGGTTCTTCTATAGGGCCACTGGCAAGGAGGTGGTGTGAAAATCCCCTGCCACAAGAGGGAGGACAACAGCCTGGAGTCAGGATGAAGACCAGTGTGAGGTTTGCTGGATGCCCGTTTGTTTTGTTGGACTTTGTTTACCTCCCAAAAAGGGAAGCAGAATTTGGCTGGAGGGCTAAATCATTAAAAAGCACTTGAATTGCCGTATCCAAGAGTAGGAGATTGAAATGCCTGGAACTAGATGAGGGGAAATTGAAGCTCAGAGCATCAGGTACCATGGTGACCTTGTCTGCTGACCACTGTAGGATGGGACACTACCTTGTAGCTCCAGAACAAATCTCAGTGACATGAGCATTAAAAAATGGATATCTAGTAAACGACTCCAGGAGCATCACATCTCACCTTTCCACATGTGTTCATTAACAATGTCCATCACAAATGGGATCTCCAATTTCAGAGCCATAGGCAACATGTGGGATTAGATGCTGTCCTCCACTAGTCACAGCACTGAAATATTTTAATTCAGATCTGATTTTTTTACTGGGTTTAAGGGATATTTGATGGCCTTTTTTAAACAAGAGATGTATTATCCTTGTTGTTTCCTTTGAAATTACTGAGAAACAAGATGCAAATTTACTGCCTATTGTATCAATTGGGACTACTCTGGATTCAAGGCTACATTTGACACTCATGTATTAGGGTTGGAACCCAGAATTCCCATATTTTAATCTATCGCATCAATTTCTTCCTTTGTTTCTTAACATTTTGAAAAGAAGAGGGAGGGTAACAGTGTGCCATTGTTGCCAAGAAGGCCAATGGCATTTTGGGATGTATAAGTAGGGGCATTGCCAGCAGATCGAGGGACGTGATCGTTGCCCTCTATTCGACATTGGTGAGGCCTCATCTGGAGTACTGTGTCCAGTTTTGGGCCCCACACTACAAGAAGGATGTGGAAAAATTGGAAAGAGTCCAGCGGAGGGCAACAAAAATGATTAGGGGACTGGAACACATGACTTGTGACGAGAGGCTGAGGGAACTCGGATTGCTTAGTCTGCGGAAGAGAAGAATGAGGGGGGATTTGATAGTTGCTTTCAACTACCTGAAAGGGGGTTCCAAAGAGGATGGATCTAGACTGTTCTCAGTGGTAGCAGATGACAGAACAAGGAGTAATGGTCTCTAGTTGCAGTGGGGGAGGTTTAGGTTGGATATTAGGAAAAACTTTTTCACTAGGAGGGTGGTGAAACACTGGAATGCGTTACTTAGGGAGATGGTGGAATCTCCTCCCATAGAAGTTTTTAAGGTCAGGCTTGACAAAGCCCTGGCTGGGATGATTTAGTTGGGGATTGGTCCTGTTTTGAGCAGGGGGTTGGACTAGATGACCTCCTGAGGTCCCTTCTAACCCTGATATTCTATGATTCTATAAAGAGAGTGCATAGTGCTGAAGTATATCAGCAGGCGTTTGCTGATGGTAAGCTGAAGAAGTCACATGCTGATGTTTTAGACTAACATCCTGTTGGCATTTTATAACATTTTAAAAATAAAAACTGATAAATTGGCCCAATCCAGAGGATGAAGCAAACTAATTGTTCCCAACTGTATCACTTTCATAGTGTAGACAGGTCCTTAAAATTAACTTCTCTGTAGTTGCTAACCCTTTGGGGGTGGGAGAAAAAACACCTATGCCACTGAGTAGAAGCAGGTGAAATATCACTTACTTGCTCCTGAAAGGGTAACCAACTTTAAATTTGCACTTCTAACGGCAAATGTTTTACCCACTACTGTGACAAATAACACCTACGTTTGCAGTGACTGAAAGTGATAGGCAGGGTGGGATTCTCTTTCTCAGTTTGACTGTTCAGTATGTGATCAGTTTCTCTCTCTTGTTTTTTGTAGTGAGTTAAAGAGAATTAAAACCACTTTTAAACAATAGGATAAGTGTGACCATAAAATAACAAATTAGCAGGAGGATTCAGGGGAATGTGTAGGATGCCTTTAACTCAATTTTTTAAAACTGACAGGTTGGCAGTACAATATCTCCTTAAAAATCCCAGCATGTTTGCTACTAGGTGGTTGGTTTTTGTTTTTGTTTTCCTTATGTTTCAGACAGTTACCTGCAGGGGTTAGGAAAAATCTCCCTCCCCCATGTTTCTGGGTTTTTTTAGGGTGTGTGTGTGGGGGGGAGATCCTTCCTCTGAAGCATCTGAGATGGCCATACCTGAAGATAAGGACACTAGACAGGGTGGGCCAGAGTGACATTGAGCACTCTCTTTCTCATGTGCTTAGCTGGCTGGTTCTTGCTCACATGCTCAGGGTCTGATCACCAAATGCAGGGGTGGGGAAGGAGTTTCCTCCCTGGTCAGATTGGCAGTGACCTTTGGGGTTGGTTTTCTTTGTCTTTCTCTGAAGTATGGAGTGTGGGTCACTTGCTGGGATTAACGGGCTATATGTCACTTGATCAGTTCCCTGCCATTGTGGGTGGTTCTTCCTATTCTCTGCCTGTGGCACATAATAGTTTAGTCTCCTGTGGACTGTAATAGTTTGGACTAATTTCAATTTTTTTGGGGGGGGGGGGAGGTGTAGTGTTAAAGGTCTCAGAGTGCCCTCCTGCATGGAATACGTTTAAAATAGTTTATTTTTCTATTTGGTTAATAGGGGCGGCAGATGGATTGGTGGGGAAAATAGAGGGAGCACTTTTTCCGAATTTGGGTCAAACCTTCATATCGTGTTGTGATGCATCAAAAGCTATGAGACAAGTGCTAGTCTCCCCATCAAGCCATTTTAGGGGCCTGTTACTTTCCCACCATGTTAATTGGATCTGCAGATTGAGAGTGGGGCACGCCTCGGAAATCTTCGGGCTTCTCTGCGCACACCAGCTGCACCATTAGGGGACTGGCCAGCGCAGTGCACCTGCCGAAACTCCTTATGGGGAGTGCGTCCACACGGGCGCCTCTGGCAGGGGCGCCTGTCCCAACAGCTGTGTCCACAGGGCAGCACGGGCCTGGCTAAAAGCGGGGGGTGCTGTGCTGGTACCCCAAAGTCCCCCACCCTGCCTGCAGTGCCTGCCCGCCCCTCTGGGGGCGCCCTTCCCACCCCCCGCAGACAGCGGGCGGCGCCCCTCAGAGGCGCAGGCGGCGGAGCCTGAGGGAGCGCGGCCCCCGAGCCGGGGGTGGGAGTGGCGGCGCCGGCAGCTCCTCCCCAGCGGGCCTGTCCCCAGGGCCCCGGGCGCGGCACTCCCGGCAGCGGCGGCGCCGGCGGCCCCGCAGGTGAGAGGCTCTCCCGGGACCGCTCGCGCGTGGCGGCTCCGGCGTTTGGGGCTCCTGGCAGGCGCCGCCCCGGGGATCCCTGCCCCTGCCCCTGCCCCTCCGCGCTCGCCCGCGCCCCGCCCGGCGGCTGCTGCCGCTGCCCGCGCTGCACCGGCCGCCCCCGGTCTCTGCCCGGCGCTTGCGTGTGGCAGGCGCCAGAGGATGCCCCCTCCCCCGCCCCCCTTTGGCTGCGTCCTGGGGTGGGCGGCTGGGGCGTGAGGGGGTGTCACGGCGAGCCCGGGCTCACGGCGAGGGACGACAGCGGGGCTGGGCTCTGGCCGGGCGTGGTGTTTCCCCTCCCTCTCTCGCAGGATCGGTGGCTGCCCCGGGGGCGGCTGGTTTTCTAGCCTGGTTTGGACAGGGCGGGAAACAGGGGAACGGCAACGAGATGTGGAGAGCGCCTGGGGGCGCGGAGGGTGGACCCTGCAGGGCTTGGGGAGAGGGCTCGGGTCCTTCCCCTTTCAGTCATTCTTGGCACAAGCCGGGGGTGGCATTTGGCTTCCAGGCCAAGGGGCGTTTTCTGTAAGCCTCACCTACCTACTGTTATGGCAGGTGCCAGAGGGTGATGCCCCAGGAAAAAAAGATAAGGGCAAAGAGCTTTCTTTACATTAGTCCTCCCACTGTGGTTTTAAAAAAAGAAAACAGTTTGGCCCATGCATGTGTTGTAATGTCCTGACTCCCCCTCTACTACCAACAGCTTGGGGAACTGTTGATAGGGAATTATATTCATAGGTCTTTTTATGCTCTGTTATTTGAAGGCTCCTTGGCAAGGAGTATAAATACTTGAAGTGTCTACAGAGATTTAAGAGAGACTTAATAATGCTCAGCTTTCTTCCAATTGTGCTCTCTGTTTAAGAAACAAAAAACACACAATACTGCTGGAACCTTTTAATAGAGACAGCAGTGGATTTGACTGAGGCCAGAGATTTGGGGGAAAACAGTGCCTTGTAAATATTGCAAGGTTCCAAGGGGATGTTTGTACATGTTGTTTAAGGCGGGGAGGAATTCCAGGAAGGGATTATATTTTGTGAAAATGGGAATTCTTCATTTTAAACCTTTAATGTTACATTTTGAACACTCTGAGGTTGTTGGCTTGTAGATGCACAGATAAGCGTCCAAACTTGCATGGTGTTGAGTGCCCTCAACTCCCATCACAGAGGGAAAGGAGGAGGAGGGAGTGCTCGACTTCCAAAGTCACGCTGAGGGGGACATCACCAGAGCAGTCAAAAGATGGACGTGTTCCCCTTAGTCTCCTCCCAGGTGATTGCAGCTACATCTCATAGTCATAGTGAAGTTAGTGCTTACTACCTTACAGCCTTGTGCCTGTATTTGCCTGATCTCTTATGTTCCAGAAACCATAAATTTTCACTTTGTCTTTCTGCTGTAGCAGTCCAGCTTTAGAGTAAATTACTGCCGGTCCATCTGTCTTATTACATACTCTGACTGAGTCTGGACTCTTTCTCTCTTGCTGACCAACTAATCATTTGCTCACTGATTGAAATGTGAAAATTGCTCCTACCTCGCTTTCAGTTTTAACTTCTGAAAGTTAAAGGGAAGAAATTTGCAAGCTATTCAATCAGACAGTACCATTGTGGTTATTGTGATTCTCTCAATTGCTGATACTTGAAGATATAATTACTATTTTACCTTAGCCCTAGGAACAGCTGTTTTCACATTTCTCAGTATATTGAAGCTGGAATAATGTGTGTGAACTATTAAAATTGGTCATTTCTATACTTGGGCTCTAAAAACTGTGTTTAAATCTCTGGAGCTTGTCTCTCAGGACCTAAGTTGAGATCTGTAATTAACAACAGCTAATGTTTAGACAGAGAATTTAAACGTGCATTAAAATAGAGATGTACAGTGGGACAACAGATGCTTGTATTTTAGAGGCACCACAAAGAAGCCAATTTGCATAACCAACATGCAAAATATTGCTAGAACCACTCTCCCCACTTCTCTTCCCCCTCCCCCTCCCTGGGAATCCACTGTACGTAAGAGGGTATGTGAATTTATTTTTTGTTTTTGTTTTCTTGTTGGGGGAGGAGAGGGAAAACGCTAGAAATTATGCTCAACATTTTCAAAGTTGCATGCCTAAAACTAGGCAACTAATTCCTTAATTAAGCAAATAAATAATTGGTCTGATTTTTCAGAGATTTTGAACACCCAAATATTCCATACACTTCAATGACAAATCTGCATGATCAGCATCTCTAAAAGTCAGGCCTCTGTATAATTGCCTTAAAATGGATTTGGGTGCCTAACTTTAGGTCAGTGGTCACCAATCGGTCGATTATGATTGACTGGTCTGTCCTAGAGGATCTCCCAGTCGATTGCAATCTCCAGTGTTGCAGTGTGGCTGCTGCTAAGGCATCCTCCCCACTCTGCTTCTGCCTGCAAGCACTGCCCCCACAGCTCCCATTGGCTGGGAGAGCTGCGGGGGCGGTGCTTGCAGAGAGGGGCAGTGCACGGAGCCACATGCTCCCCAGCCCCCCCCACAGGGGCGCATTGGCCCCTTCCGGGAGTGGTATAGGGCCAGGGTAGGCCGAGAGCCTGTCTTAACCTTGCTGCGCCTGCTGCCGACCAGGAACCACTGGAGGTAGGTGCTGCCTGGTGGGAGGCCGCTCCCCATCTCTGAGCTGCCTCTCGGAGTCAGCACCCCATATCCCCACTTGCATCCCAACACTCTGCCCCAGCTTGGAGCCCCCTCCTGCTCCCAAACTCTCTCCTAGAGCTTGCACCCCTCACCCCTTCCTGCACCCCAACCCTCTGCCCCAGGCTCAGCCCAGAGCCCCCTCCCACACTGCAAACCCCTCGGCCCAAGTCCAGAGCCTGCACCCCCCTCCTGAGCCCTAACCCAGCCTGGTGAAAGTGGGTGAGGGTGGGGAAGTGTGGGCAATGGAGAGAGGGGTGATGGAGTGAGCGGGGCTTTGGGGAAGGGGTGGGGTAGATCCTGGGTTGCCCTTAGATTCAAAAAGTGACCACTGCTTTAGGCATTGTAAATTTAAACAACTGTAACAAGCGTTTTTACTACAAACAGGCCCTAGGTTAAGTCTTCAGTAGCAGGGCCCTCCTCTTGGGGAGAAGAAGAATTGCAGGGTCTTTTGAAATTCATTGTGCATCGGCACCTGCCTCCTGTCCGCAAATGCATCTTTAGTGGCATTATTTTTAACATTCCAAATCTCTGAGCTGTTTCAAACCACCCTTATTTTTATTTTACCCACTATGTAACCCTTGAAATATGATTTTCTTTCAACTTGGTGGATGAGCTTCCCTGGCCATGCAAAATGTGTAACCCATGCTAATAGAATGGCTCCTTGTCCCCCTCTAGTGGCTAGATCAGAGATCTTGGTCTGCAGCTGCCCTGAGCTAATGGACCTGGTCCATTTTAGAGGGTGCCCAAAATAATGCGGGGGTGGCCAGTCCAAAGTTGAGTGAGAGCCGTTGCGAAGTGGTGCACAGGGTCACACAGCACACCTTGGGTTTGGTGCCTGCAATCAGTAGTACGGAGAGCGACTTGCTTCGTCTGGCTGAGTCCAAATTCCACTGTGGCTGCCCTTGGCATCATTGCACCAGGACCCAGGAGTCTCGCTGAGCTGTGAATACAGAGGCAGATGTGGGGACTAGGGGCTGGGGATACCACTCCCACCATCAGCGGGGCTGAAGTACAAGGAGAGGCGGACTGGGGGCACACTTCCTGCCCCTCCTGGACACAAGCAGGGCAGAGTCCCCTCATCTCTGTGGGGAGGGTAGCAACTGCACAGGCCTGGATCATCTCTGACCCCCCATTCCTTCCCCTCTTCTTAAACTCTTCTATCTCCATGGTACTTTTTTTTGGGGGGGGAGGAAGGATGTATGTGTGTGGGGGTCTCTATTTCATATTTTTGCCCCACACCCTCCCCCGCAAACCTCTGTTCGGTTCTGAGCAAAGGTTCATGATTTTTAGAGTGAGGCCTCAGGTTCAGTTCCCAAAGATTATCGGCCAGGGATGCCACTATAAACAGAAAAGGGAGACTTGCAGCTTTCTGATGGAACCATCACTTGCTTGTAGGCCTGGTAGGTTCCAAAATATTTGGTCTTAAATTGTCTGAAATATAGTTTAGATGTCCCCTTGCTCTTAGCCCTCAGCGACTGGACCCACAGTACTAATTTAGCTTTCAGGAGGAGAGAATACAAAAGATGATGCCAATACATTTTTGTTGAAAACAGAAAAACCTCTCAAAGAATTGAAAAGAAGTTCATTTGGTAAAATAGGTAGCATGATCATGTGATTTGGCAATTGTGAGTAATGTGGCCATTCAAACTTCTTATTGCACCACACCGTCATGTATACAATATACACATTCTGTTGTGTGTTGTCAGTGACTAATGTCATTTTATTGGTAGGTGAATTGTGGGAGTGGGCTGTGCAAATGATATTATGCAATGACACAAATGTTCTACATTAACAATCATGGTAAAATATCAGGTATGTTGGGACTTGAGAGATCTGCTAGCCTTGCGCAAAGGTTACAACTATATATAGTCATTTTATTTTTTAAATACATTATTTTTCAGAAGTCTGTATTTCTTGGGTTTACAGCTTTAAACCATGTCTGGTTATAATTCCTTAGCTCTGAAAGCACTGTGAGAAGGTGCAGTAGCAAAGTGATTTTGTAGTTTGGCTACACACAACAGTTGTACAGATTTAAATGTATAGTTAAATGGTACAAGCCCCGTAGTGTGGATGCAGTTGTACTGGTATAAAGATATTTTCATAAAGTGCTTTAACTAGACACATTAATTGTGGAGCTTCTTTAAAACCTTTATAACTGTTCCTGAAGACCATAATCTGAATTCTAACTGAGCTATAATAAGCTAATAAAACAAAACATTAATATGAGATACTGTCTGACACCTTTTCCAGCACTGTCTTGGCAATCTGCATCTCTCTTTTGGCTTTGTCATTTACTTGATATACAGTGGAGTACTTGTACTCCAATGCTGATGAAGCTGCTTTCATCCATGTATGGAATAATAAGGACCTTTGCTCACAAATATCGTTGCTGGGATTCCATGCTTGGCAAATACAGATTTTATGTGCATTATTCCAACACTTGATGTCAGACTTGACAACATGGCACTTTACAGAAAGATACCATAATAAGGCATTATTAACTAATTCTTTAATTAATTTCATTACAATGAATCCCAGTTTATATTTTCCCATGGCTAAGAACAAAGAGTTTAAATCTGGTGCAAGATGGCTATAAATTGTCTTTTGCTCTCCTTCCCCCACCATCCTTCATGGGTTTCTGAGAGTAAGTTCACGCTACTGTGTTAATTTTTATGTATACATATTTACACATTTACTTACAATTGGGCAGAATACCTTTTGTTAAAGCAGTGTTAAGATAAAATCAGTTAAAATCACACAAAATCATGCAGTGCAGAAATAATAACCAATGGGAAACAAATTAGATGTAGACAAGGGAGAAAAGAGATGGCTTTTGCTGAGATTTGAAAACAAGTGGCAAATCTAAGGGGTGAAGAGGCTGTGGGGCAGTAGGAGGAGAGAGAGGCTGTTCCGAATAGCAGGGGAGTCCAGTCCATGGAGGGTACTAAAGACGGGGGATTTTTAAAACTAGATGCTGAAATGAACGAGGAGCTGTGGCGATTTATGTAGTATTTCTTAACCAAAGGGGCATATGATATTTTATAATCTGTTTCATATGACTCTGCCTGAAGTTGGGAGTTAAATCAAAGGAGGCTGTAAAGGGGGAAACCCACAGGAAACGAAACAATGGCAGTTATCAGATGGGGAGTACCCCCTGTCTGTCACTCTCTGGGCTAGAATAGTTTACTGTTCCCAAGGCAGACCATAGGATCAAAGGGATTAGAAACCTCAGAGATCCTATAAAAGGTAAGTAGGGGTGGAGTGAGTGGCCACTGACTGCCCCAAGGTATCAGCAAAAGCTAACAGGCTGGCAAGAAACACAGATGCTGTGAGCAGGTTAATGTGCTTCTCGCAGCCAGAGATGGTGGTAGCTGGACTGAGGGAAAGTTACAACAGCTGGCATGGAAATTTTAAGGTTTAAGCAAGCCCATGCATGTAGGGACCTTTTATTGTTATTCCCGTTTGCTGTGTGCTTTGTTTAATGTCCTTTAGTTCTGTTTTCATTTCTTGTCACTTCCTGTTTTTCTTTTAATTCCTTTTAGCTGTGGCATGTTCCTCAAAGCTTGGGTTTTCAAAAATAGTTAACTCCAGATACAGCTTTAAAGTGCAGATCAGTTCTGAAAAATTATTCTGTAAATACTGCATTGCAGTACTCCAATATTATTCACTCTCAGTAATTCCCATATTAAATATCCTTAGTTTACAAGTAAAAAGACACCCCCCGTTCCCCAAACTGCCAGCCCTGTAAAATCAGCTTGGTATCCAGAGTCAAACTTAATTAGAATCCATTGCTAGATGGAACTGCAAGATTCATTTCTTTTTCCAGGCCTTCCCAGCTGATTAAGTCTTGGTTTCTAAGCTGATTGGTAAAGCTGCAGAGGCAGCAGGGGACCATGGTCTTTTGGCTTCTTTTTATGGAGATCTTGAATGTCTCTATTTAATCCTTGTAAGGTGTCCAGATACCAACGGTGATGCCAGATATATACTAGAAATAATAATAAATTCCATTGTACAAAGTATTTCAATCAGGAGTTAAAGGAACACCATCAACTTAAATCACAAAGGTGAAATATTTATACTTTCAGTAGTTTTTGGCATTACAAGAGTGACTAAGAGAATGGAAATAAAACATTTATTTGTTTATTTTGTGCATCAGACAGTGCTTTGTTTATAGTCAATTTCAGTTTCTCTGATATTGTCAAGTCAGTTCACCTTTTTATTTGTGTGGATCTTTCACATGACTGGGAGAGAAAAACAGAAAAATGTAATTGGAGCACACCAAAAACTGGGAGAAGAACTCATGTGGAGGTGCTGTATCTGCCACTACTTTTAACTATTTTTTAAATTGTCTAGATTTCAAGTTAATGATGTCCCTTTAGGGTTGAAGAGACCACACTAATCAAATCTGGCTGCCTCACTGATATTTTTTCCCCTCTGGGATGCTAACCAGAGTAAAAAATTTAAGCTTGCTTTTCTCAGTCATCAAAATAGCTAGACTATCAAATGAATTGATTTCCTACACTGGCACAGGCAAAGGTGAGTGCTTCCTTGTACTAGCCGCTGAAGACAAAAACAACCAGAATTGTATTGATATCACTAATTATGTAAAAACTGATGGGCTTTCAGAACAAATTGCTGTCAGTAGGTGCCAGGTAGTCAGCATGCCGTTTCTCAGAAGCTTGTAGGTATGGATAGGAAGCAGGCTTGGTTCGGTATAATGCTGTTTCTGTCATTGGTTAGGTTAGGGTTGAGGTTCCTGACTGTCTGAGTAATCTTTTATTTATTGGATGTGTGGGGTGTGCTGAGCTTGTGAATATATGAATATTGCCCTGAAGCTAATAGTCTGCTTGCTAGACAGCAGTTTTTGTTGTGTTGTGTCCTTTCAGCTGCCACACTTCAACTGTAAGGCTCTGGGTCCTAAAGCCTACAAATGGTTGTTTACAAATGGATAAACTGATGAGTAACACTGAGATTAGGTGACTTGCCCAAAACCATACAAGGCCTGCTCTGATTTCTTTCTCCTGAGAGAGCTGATGGGGTACTCTGACAGATGGTTTATTTTCTCATAGAGGTCACAATCAGTTCTATTGTATGTGTCTTTATTTTCTGTTCTGATTGCTCAGTGACTGAGTCCTTTGAATACATCCCTTATTTGACACTAAACTGGGAGGAGTGGTAGATACACTGGAGGGTAGGGATACGATACAGAGGGACCTAGACAAATTGGAGGATTGGACCAAAATAAATCTGATGAGGTTCAACAAGGACAAGTGCAGAGTCCTACACTTAAGACAAAAGAATCCCATGCACTGCTACAGACTAGGGACCGAATGGCTCAGCAGCAGTTCTGCAGAAAAGGACCTAGGGGTACAGTGGACGAGAAGTTGGATATGAGTCAACAGTGTGCCCTTGTTGCCAAGAAGGCCAATGGCATTTTGGGATGTATAAGTAGGGGCATTGCCAGCAGATCGAGGGACGTGATCGTTCCCCTCTATTCGACATTGGTGAGGCCTCATCTGGAGTACTGTGTCCAGTTTTGGGCCCCACACTACAAGAAGGATGTGGAAAAATTGGAAAGAGTCCAGCGGAGGGCAACAAAAATGATTAGGGGACTGGAACACATGACTTATGAGGAGAGGCTGAGGGAACTGGGGATGTTTAGTCTTTAGAAGAGAAGAATGAGGGGGGATTTGATAGCTGCTTTCAACTACCTGAAAGGGGGTTCCAAAGAGGATGGTTCTAGACTGTTCTCAGTGGTAGCAGATGACAGAACAAGGAGTAATGGTCTCAAGTTGCAGTGGGGGAGATTTAGGTTGGATATTAGGAAAAACTTTTTCACTAGGAGGGTGGTGAAACACTGGAATGCGTTACCTAGGGAGGTGGTAGAATCTCCTTCCCTAGAAGTTTTTAAGGTCAGGCTTGACAAAGCCCTGGCTGGGATGATTTAGTCGGGGATCGGCCCTGCTTTGAGCAGGGGGTTGGAGTAGATGACCTCCTGAGGTCCCTTCCAACCCTGATATTCTATTCTATGATTCGGTTTACAAGTACTCACATTTTATTGTACATCTTGACCTTCTGACGCTCATGTCCATGATTATAATTTTTATGATGATAATGCCTGTGGACCCCAGTCATGTAGCAGGAGCAGAGCCGTCCCTAGGGTATGGTGAATCAGGGTGACTGCTCCTGGCCCCGCGGGCTGGCATGGTTGGCCGGCGCGCATGGGCACTGTGTTACCCGCTGGCTGGGGGAGGCTAGCCCCCAACCTTGCCCCTTCCACCCGAGGGACAGTGCTTGGTGGCGCTGCTGCAGCCTCCCCAGTCCCGGGAAGGCAGGCAGTGTGGCCCCAGCCCCCTGAAGCCCAGCGGCAGCACCCGGGGGGCGGAGTGTGGGTGGGGCCACACCTGGCTGTTTGGGGAGGCACCGCCTCTCCTGCCCTGCCTGGTCAGTCCTGGAAGTGACGAATTCGTCACTTCTGCCCCAGGCCCCACACACCCTGAGGGACGGCCCTGAGCAGGAGGACTCCTTTGTGTTAGGAATTGTACAAATAAACATGAGAAAAGGTGTTTCCTGTCCTAGTTATGTTGTATGTATATTGCTCTTGTTGTAACACTCTGCCCACCTGAGAAGAGATCAGGACACAGGCAACTACCTGTGATTCTCTAGACACTCACATTTATTTACTAAGAAGCACCACCCACAGCCCTTTGCCCCTGGCTGGAGACAGAGGCCATAATATGTCTGCCAGCCTGTTCCTGCAGTGTCTCAGAGGACTGGGACAGTGTCAGTTTTACCAGGACTCCCCAGTGGCAGCAGCATTTGCTGCAGAATGCAATACAGTTCACACTCTAGACCAGTGCTACTCAAAGTGGTGGGCTGCGGACCTGTGTCGGTCCACGAGCCATTGGCTGCTGGTTTGCACGCACATTGGAAAAAAAAATTGCCAATCCCCCACATCAGATGTCTAGAGCAGTGCTTCTCAAGCTTACGTGTACGTCTACACGGCAATGAAAGACCCCTGGCACAGTCACAGGTATCCTGGGTAAGCTGAATCAGGCTCACAGGGCTAAAAATTGCCATGTAGATGTTCGGGCTTGGACTGGAGCCCAGGCTCAGAAACCCAGCAAGTGGGGTGTGTCTCAGACCCTGGGTTCCAGCCCGAGCCCGAACGTCAACACTTCAGTTTTATAATCCTGCAGCCTGAGCCTGAGTCAGCTGGCATGGGCCAGCCACAGCTATTGTACTGCAGTGCAGGCATACCCTTAGTGTCAGAATGGCTGACAGCTTGGGAGATACTGGTGAGGACCTTTCGTCTAAGATTAAGTGTGGGAAGGCATTCAGGGTTAATATATAGGTTCAATAGTCCTTTACTCTGCCAATTTGGATTTAGCACACCACTCTCAAAAGTTGTATGTTTTGGAAAGCAGAGACTGGACAAAACAAACCTGAGCAGCGTCAGGCTGACTCATCATAAACCTCAGCAACTGATAGATCCTCTATAAATAATAACCTTCCTTGATATAATAGCTTTATAGGAGTTTACATAAATCCAATTTCTTTGCATATGATTGGAGTGTAACATCTCTGAATGCGGAAGGAGAACTTATCCTAATGAATTACAGTAGAACCTCAGAGTTTCGCACACCTCAGGAATGGAGGTTGTCCATAACTCTGAACAAGACAGACATTACCGATGTCAGCCATGGGGATGAGGGGCGGGGAAGAGGGTTGCAGCTGCAGGGAGGGGCAGGGCTGCAGGTGGGGGCGGGGGAATCAGGGCTTCTGACCCTATGGGCATAGGGCTCTGGGTGAGGGGCTTCGGGCTTCTGCCCCGCAGGAGCACCAGGGCTTAGGACTTTAGACCTGGGGGGAGTGTTGGGGCTCGGGTCTGCAGCCCCGTGGCTCTATTCCCAGCTTCAGCCCTGCAGGGTTGCTGGGCCTTGGGTCTCCATCGTGGCTCCATTCCCAGTTTCAGCCGGAGGAGAGGCACTGCGGCTCGGGGCTTTAGCTACGAGGCGAGTGCTGGGGCTGAAATCGGCTGATTGGTCACTTCTGGTTCCACAAGGTGTCCAGTTGACCAGTAAGTCCATAATTCTGGTGATTATATCTTTGAGCTTCTACTGTAATATAAAATAATAATGGCAATGACCAAAATTTCAGGAAGGTTTTCTGTTTGTTTTAAAAAGGAATGTATTTATAATATTTGCTAAGGGTAAGTGCTTAGAGAAGGTTTACGTTTTCTGTGGTACATAATGATATTCACTTACTAGTGTCTGAAGCTTTCTCTTGTGTTTTTTCCTTGCTTGATTGGAAGTGGATTTGAGCCTGTTATTGGTCCTTGCTGGAATACCATTCTGCAAGGAGACTAGATTAGGAATGGATTCATGAACTGAAATTTACCCTCATTTGTACGAATCCCTAGAAGAAAAATATAATTATGTACATTTTCCTTTTTGCAATCAAGCAGGGGGAAAATCTCAAAAATATACTTTAAATTCTCAGCAAACAGGGTCCTGGGTATAGATATGGTGGTAGTATGTCAAACAGCAGCTGAAGTGTACCAAACACTACAATTTTGGACAGCTTGGGAGACTGGGGTATTTTTATAACGAAAAGGCTACTCTGCTACCTCACAATTTTATTTTTTCTGAAAGGCCTCTGGACACCAGAGGGAAAGACATTTTTGACTCCTATAAGGCAGCAGAGTAGCAAAGGATTTCCTGAAAGTATTGGGCCAAAATACTGCAGAAATTGTTGTATATTGTGTGACCTTTTGACTCTAGTCTCAGTCTCAATATGTATGCCCATTTCCATATAAAAGCCAAGACTTGAACAATTTAAACTGAACGCTACTTTTACCATATGGTGAATACAGTTATTGATACCATCCTGTCCCATACCCATCACCATTACCTTCGGATACTGAGGAAGCAATTAGCACTTATGGTGTTTCTGATAGAAGAAGGGGAGAAAGTTTTGTTAGTATGGCTATTTCCTGTTAGTTCCAAGGGAACTGAAGCTACAAACTGCATTCAGGTACTATGGCCCCCATTTCACTGGAGTCTTTGCTATCATAGCTCTCTCAACCGTCAAACCTGCCAATGTGTGACACAATTCATCCAAGTGACTGAAAAATGACTAAAAGATGGAATACTTGTGTTTCATTGCATGTCAGATTGACATGTCAGTGACAGAGAAATAGTTTTATACTATAAAACCTTTGTTCAAGGAAATTTTGTGGGGTTCTTTTTAAAAGGTTTATTCAATTCACCTGGAAAAAGAGGAGGTATGCACTGTACCCAAACCCACTGTTCCCAAACAAACATTGGTGGTCAGCAAAGTTTGAACTCTGGATCCTCAGATCCTGAGCCCAGAATTCTATGCTGTGATGTAAAGGAGTAACTGTGCTCTCCGTAGCAGCCACGAGAAGGGATCTGACGTACATTGTGTAGTATCTAAATATATAGACCTCGTCACTTTCTGATCAAAATACAAACTTGGTTTTCTGAACTTGTTTGCCTGTGTGTGCCATAAAACCTTTTTGTTTTTTAAATGCCAAAAAAGTACACACACCCACACCTGTGTGAGGGAATGGAGAAAAAAAGTGTACTCAGTCATACATCACCCAGTCTACTTTTAATTTTGGAAGGTGCTTGGTTATCACAGTGATGCGTGTGGTATAAAAAGCTGAACAGAAGAGCAAGAAGGCTGTGTCCTTGGAGAAGACACTACCTAATATTTTTTGTGGCTGATCTGAGGAGGACTTTGACAAGAATCCATTTCTCACTATCCACCAGCAATAAAACACAGTTGCAGGCACACTCCTCTTTATATTCTTGGGGTGGGGGGGTGGGGGAGGATTTTGTCCTGGTATTTTTCAGTGCCTAATAGAAAGAACCCAATAGTCTGTAGATTTTTCTAGTGCTAGCAGAGTTGATTGTAAAGATGATGATTTAGCACAAGATGATGGCCACTGTGGGGAGTTCTGACACAAGTTTTATGGCAGTTTTCTTTGTATTCCCTTTCTGGCTGTATGAGGGGTCAAGGCCTCCAGATGCTCCCTTGCACTAGGAATGTGCCACTGCAGGTCCCACCAATCACTCCACAAATACTCAGTGAGAAGCCACTCTTGTTGAGGGCTCCTTTATTTATACACAGGCTTCAAACCTGCTCAGTGGACAGTCTTATAGAAAAGTCCATATGTCATAATTTAAAAGTTCTCGCATTACGTGTCATTTGCTGTCTGCCCAGATGTGTCTCATGCAGCTCACCTGTCTGGGTGGAGGATCATCAGGGTTCCTTGGGCATCCCAAAGCCTCATGAGTGTTTTGTTAGAAGCCTGAGAGTTGCACCTATTTCCATAGATTGCAGAAGAGTCAGCCCTCACCTTGACTGTAGCGATGTCTTCTCTCAGGTGTGGAGAAGAGATTTGGTGTGAGCACTGGGTGCAAGGAACTGCTGAGCTCTAACCCTGCCTCGGAGGCAGAATCCCATATATAGTATGTGTTGGAAAGTTTGGTATTGGTGGGTTATTCCAGTTTACAATTGGTTCCAAAAACAACAACTCTGTTTCCAATAGCCATTTATTTAAATAATTTCAGTCTAAGATGTAAATGGACAAGTGATGTTCTAATCAGAATAAGGGCTAGTCAAGATGAGCAGTGAGTGTGCAGCAAACTGGGGTGTAAATCTACAGCACACTAGTATGTTGCACACTAACTGTCTGTATGAACTTTGCTACTGCCGTCTAAAAGTTCCCTTGTGTGCTTCGAAACAGGAGTAGGTCAGTGTGCATTAGGGAACTTCTAATGCGTGGTAGCAAGGTCTGTAAGTTCCATAAGTGCACAGCATATTAATGCACTGTAGAATTACACCCCATCTTGCTGTTCGTCTAGACAATCCCATAGTCATTCCTATGGTAGTAGACTACTGGTGCACTTCTCTGCTCCTATGGGAATTCTTTGCCAAAAAAATAAAAATTCTGTGCTTAAAAATTCTGAGCACAATATTTTAAAATTCTGTAAAATTCTGCATATTTTATTTGTCAAAATAACACAATAGAATCATGCCAGTTTCAAAATGTCTGTAACAAAACAGACAACAAAAGAGATTCAGGAAATGTTTTTTGACAAATAGATTCCTTACTAGGCATATTAATACAGAACTCTGAGTAATAATTCATTTAAACTACAATACAGAAATGTATTTCCAGCACCCCTCAGAAGCAGTGCAAAGGCTTGCAGGCTGAGGGTGGGGCTGAGGGAGAGGAACGGAGGGGCTGAGGAAGAGGAAAATAATTGCTGGGAATGCAGGAGTGAACCTGTAGGGTGGTTGGGTGTGAGTTGGAGAAGTATGGAACAGGTTTTTTTGGTTGGGGGATTGTTAGGGAGTTGGGGAGCCTCTCCCATTCAGTCAGGCACATCTACCCCTGTCCTCATGTGTCCCTGCATCTCCACTCAGCCACCCCTCCTTCCCATCTCCATGTGGCACTGCACCCCCACTCCTATTCATCCCCCGCCCCAGTCTGTCCATCCACTAGCCCTTCTGAGCCCCAGTCTATGTGACCCACCCAGCAGCCATGTGTGCCCCACTTTGTCCTCCACCATATCATATGTCTCCTCACCTGGCCCCACAGACAGGGCACTGTGAGAAACACAGCCACTCCTCCTCTCTATCAGCTGCTGATTGATTGATATGGCCAGTGAGCTGTCTGCCCTTTGTTCTGTGCCACAGCAGTCCCTGGTGGGTGAAAGGCGTAACTGCAGTGCTTCGCCAGCAGAATGTATTTTCTGCTGAGAAAAGAAAATCGATGGGGGACATGAATTCTGCATGTGCACAGTGGTGCAGAATTTAACTTCTCTTATTGAAGGCACACAGCCTTGTGCCTCCCAACCTCCCATAGGAAAGCATCAATATCTTACTTAGCCCATGTCTGCAATTCAAAATTCTGTCAACCTAACTTCAGCATAGAGTCAGTGCAGTTATTAAATCACTTGTGCGTGTGCACACTTGGCTCTTTGTGTGAGCATTGCGCCTCCTCACCGGGAGTGCTTGTATCACTTGTATTGTTAGTGTGGGGCATTGTGGGACAGCTCCTGAAAGCCAATAATAGTCGACATAAGCATAACTACATCAGCATTGACTCTGTGCCCCTAGGGGAGGTGGTGTTATTAAATTGGCATAGAGAGGCACTTAAGGTAGTGGGAGCCAAATTTAAGTGAAGACATTTCCACAGCTAGGTTGATGCAAGACAGCTTACATCGACTTAACCTTGTAGTGTAGACCAGGCCGAAAGAACATCCGAGTTACTTATTGCTATGTTATTACACACATACCAAGAGAGGAGTTTCCCTGGATTTCAAAAGAGGCTCTACTGCTTTTTTGCTGAATCTCTTAATACAGTGTCAGGCTATTGAGAAATTCTGTTTTATGTCTAAATTAAAGGACTTTTTCAACACTAGCAAAGTTCATGTGAGCCTCCCTGTAAAATATGGAACTGGAACAGAAACCTTAGGTGTCAGGAATTTGCTCAAATGTATTTCTACTATTCTACAAAACACGTTACTTTGGGAAAAATACCGGTTCAGTCCTTTTAATAGTCCCATTCTGCGCAATCAAAATCAAATGAGGGTACTGTATATATATGGCCACCATAAATAATGCAAAAAAAGACCTGACAAGTTGTTTTTTTCGTTTGCATCTTCACTTGTTTTTGTTTCAATATGTTTGATTAATTTGCTGTGGCTATTTTAAGCTGGATCAGCATTGGGTTTGCTTCATATCATGGTGGGAAAACTTAGATAACTGAATGTGCCAGGTAATGAACAAGAGTTGTAAACTGTTACAAGGGGCTAGTATAGTTAACAGAAGCTTATATTGTAAACTTGCTGATTTTTTTTAAAATCATGCCTTCACCACAGAAATAGAGGAAGGATAAAATAAATCACTGTAACTCTGTTAATCTCCCAGGACTTTTCCCCTCAAACAATGTGTAAACCTCATACAATTAGTCATAATTTAGCTGCTTTGAAATTGTTTATTAAAAGTATCCCTGTTTGTTTCCGTAGATAATCAGTGCATATGCTATGAATAGAGATGCCATAGAATATTCCACAACTATCAAAATCTCTGGACCTTACCAAAAGAACTAATGTTTTGTTATAGCTGTAGTCAGTGATAAGCTGCAGCTCCTGGAAGGCAATGTGTTTTGAAATGTCATACTGAATTTTGGATCTATTTTACTATGTATGGAGTGAATATTATAAAATTGTTCTTTATCCCTTCAAAAGCAGCACTTCCAGGAGTAACCTCCTTTCATGTCAGGTGAGCAGGTATTTACTATAGCACTGTGAATAAAAGGTAATAGGCTATTTGTCTGTCTTTATGTATTAAGCATATGCACAAGGCCAAAGTGTGTTGCTGCGTGTACCCTGTATGTGCTAAATCATTGAAGTGAAATGAAAGAGTTCATTGGCAAATTTCCTTGATCTAGTACTATTAAGTTAATACAAATCAAGGTTGCTCACCTAATTGAGTGGTGGCTTCTATTGGTCCCCTCTCTCACTCCCCATGCTATCTGAGTTTGGGGTGCTAGCATACTCAGCCCAAGCGGGATTAGCAGAAGAAGGAGTACTTTAAATCATTCAACAAACCCTTCAAAACTCATTAGCTTCTTTTTCTTCACAACTATTGGAAGAAAACATTGCAGTGTGTGATTCTAGACATGATCCTTGTTTCCACACAGCCTAAAAGTTATATCCTGTCACAAAGCTTTTGAATGACAGCATAACACTAATATTCTTTGTGTGCAATAGCTCACCTAAGAACTTGTGCACGATTGTGCATGTAATTACCAGGACTACATGGGCATGCATCTGAATGATTCACGCACTCACGGTAGCTGTAAGTGAATGGGCAAATTGAATTTGAACTCCATACATATTTTGGAAAAATCGGTCCCTAAAGATTAAGTAAACTCACAATTAAAGGCAGAGGGACTGAACCTCAGCTGATGTAAATTAGCATAGATCCATTGAAGTCAAGGAAGCTACACTGATTTACATTGTTTGAGGATCTGGCCCACAATTCATATTGCACGGGCAAGGCACTGACCACAGGTGGTGCCTATAGAAAGAAAGCAATCAGCTCAGGGACTCAACAGCTCAGGGGCCATCCTCATGATTAAGAGAAGCCTTTTTTAAAGTCAGATGATGCTTAAAATATTGTACTAAATGAAAATGCAAGAAAGTTATGTCCTGTTGCTTTTTTTTTTGGTTGGTTAATGTTCATTATTACAGATCTGTTGATCCTTTGGTGCAAATGTGTTAATACTTGAAGCAGTTATTGGTAGAGCAATAGTTAATCATAAATTATAGGAATGTATTAAACCTAAACTAGTGGCAAATTCACCAGTCAAGGAAGGTAGAGTAAAGCTCTCTGCAGCCACTCAGTTCATGTCCATTTCTTCAGGGTGGGTTTTATTAACAAAAGATTAAAAAAACCTCAAAATAATACAGAGTGTTAGAGCTATCTTGCTTTCTCCCAGCTGGGAAATAAGGGTGAATGCCTTTCCTGGCTGGCTAATCCCTAGACCTCCTGCTAGATCTTCAAGGCGGAACTTTCTTCAGGGTCGTAAATTAACCTTCATCTTCCCCATATTGACCCAGGATTATTCCTTTATGTGGTTTCCAGTCACATGATGCTAAATTGATCATTCTCCATCTTGTGCTCCATCTGGAGAATACAACTCCCTTAGTCTTAAAGGGCCAGGCCTCAGAACAAGACATTGCAATGAGTGCACGTGCCCAAGAACCAGCAATCAGTTTTCAAAACATCTTGGTTTCCCTATTGCTGATCTCCAGTGTTGTCAACTCTCACAATTTGATTGTGAGTCTCGCAATATTTGTTTTTTTTTCTTAAAACACCATCTCCCGGATTCAAGTGATTAGATGAGAATCTGAGCTTTCATTAAAAAAGTAAGTTTCTAGCCCTCATTGTTGCAGAGAAAAGTTTGAAAGCATGACTCAGATGCACCCGAAAGGTTCAGAAAGCAGAGGATAACTAAATGAGCCCCCAAATTTATCATTTCTAAAAATCTCATAGGTTTTAAGCCAATCTCATGGTTTTTGAGGACTGACTCATTTTGAATGCGTGGCAACATAAAGTCAGTAGTACTAGGGGTGTACACAGATATTGTGAAACAGTGAGATATTGATCACTTTTTAATTTTTGTTTCAGGAAGGAATGAAATGCAATCCTGGATGACCACTATCAACCAATTCTTACATATTGTGTGGCAAAAAATAGAGAGACAACTAATATTAGTCATGTCTTTTCTCCTTGCTGCTCTCTGGTATTGTAGAAGGCTCTATGCATACTTAGCACAGCTGTTGAAATGGTATGTTTTTACTACAATGCCTTTCGTTTTCAATTGTATCTTTGTTCTTTCATTAAATATTTACTTGCTGCAAATTCTTTTTGACAGCTGTTTTATCATTTGGATTTCAGGTGGAGCAGATATCTGCAGAGAAAATTTAAAAGTAAACATTTTTGTTACCAATCTGCATTATAACTTTCCTTCTTTTTAAATGCAAAAAAGTAGATGTTTAACTAATCTGTGAATTAAATTTGGTTTAGAGAACCTCAGTGTACTGGCAGAAGTTGATCTGCTTGGTTATTGTGCAAGAGAATGGAAAGGAGAAACCAAGCAGGCCAAGCAGATGAAGGCGGTAAGAGTTTCTAAAGTTAAATCTAGATATAAAAAGTTTGAAAAAAAATACTGAGCTTGAAAAAAAGAATAAATTCCATCCAGTGTTGATGTAAGCATGTGTTATGAGCTGTGTGAGATCAAATGAATTTCAAAAAGGGAAGGCGGCAAGCTCTCCTTAGATACACAGTTCTATATCTAGACAGGAGGTATAATTTCCAGCTAGGGTAGATGTGTACACACTAGCTTTGATTGAGTGAGCACGTGTACATCTACCTGAGCTGGACATTACACCTCCAGCTGCAGTGCAGATGTACCCTTACAGGCAAGAATTACTCAGAAATGGACCAGATCCTCAGCACTGATGCATCCTCTTTGCACTGCTCTATCAGCACAAACAAGCCAACGAGCTAGCCTAACTGGGCAGCTGGAGATTCCCTTGTCATGGAGGAATTCATGGCTGCCATAGAGCTAGAAGAGCGGGCCACCCTTTGGTGTATGGCTGTGTTGGAAGGCATACTCAGAGCAGAACTGCACTGTGGTTCTCAGGCCAGCTGGTTGAAGTTAAAGTAGCCCTGAGCAGATTTAATTTGTCCTGGGCACCAAACTGATTCTCCAAAAGCTCTGGGGGAACACAAAGGTGGCATATAACTACTGTTGTTTTCCCCAACTTTGGGTCCTGATCTTGAGCGCAGGTTGGCCAGACGAGACTTGTCTTTAGCCCTCGAAGCAATGGATCTGATTCACTAGCACGCACCCCTTTGTAGGAGGAATAGTAGTTACAGAACTGCTAATTTCTAACTGCAAAGAAACTAAACTAAGTTAATACAAAAGGTGAATTGATGGTTTCGATGAAACAAAAACAAAACGCAACCAAGTATATACTCAAACACCTAAGCTCACCACAACTGTCCTAGCAGCACATGATGGGGCAAAGTAATCTCCGCAATACTGTAGCGGGACTCAAGCAATGTGGGCAGCAAGTGCCGACATGCTGAATTACCCCCAAAACCAAACTGAGCCTGATGCTACAAATCCAAAAAGAAAGAGGCACCAGTTCTCTTTTGTCCTTTCTCCCGACTGAACCACGGATCAAGGAAGAGAGGCAATGATATTTTACTGTTGGTCCACAGTGACTCCTTCTATACTTGGTTTTATTTTATTGTAAAAAGTGAAAATGAGAGTTTTTGTAGCCTAGAATAACATGTACACAAGCTACCTGCTATAAATTTCAGATAATCATCTTATTACATAGCCAAATTTCTGGATTACACCCCAGGTACATTGGCATAATGCTATTACAATTTGTTTTAGTAATCCATATATTAAAACCTCTTTGAAAACGTACTAGTCTGAAGAACTGGAATCAGTTTAATGACAAGTGATTATTTTTAGTGGTATCTTGTAGGAAGAAAAAAGGATATTAAACACAAAACGCCAAGATAATGTGACTTTTAGTATAGTTAAAACCAAACACCACAGCATTGTGACTTCTCACCCAATCCTTAACTCACTCTGCAAAGGTTTGGGTGTGGAGTTTACTTACTGTCATGAATTGTTTTGTGCCTTAACTCTGACTTTTCTCAGGAAATGTGTGGGTTTGAGCTAGGCACTTCCTATAATTTCAGCAAGACTATGTTTAATATTTAATGAAGTGATACTGAGGGAAAACTTGTGCGGCTTGATCTTTTGCACAAGTGTATCTGGGAATGTGACTATTAATAGCATTATTTTTGGAAATGTAGCAATGACCCTCTCATCCCACTGTTTGGAAAATAGGTGTTGGTGAGGGCAACAGCCTAGCAACTAACAACCTGGCAATGCTGGCATGCTCCCAGTTCTCAGGACTGCTGCTGATTCAGTTTGGAGCGGGAGGGAGTCTTTGTTTTAAATGCATAGCTGTGCTTTCTAGAATGCTGTAGCATAAAATAGGCATTTGGGGTTTAAAACGTTTATTCTTGATATCGGCCCATTATTTTTCTGGCAGCCAAAGAATGAGGCCAGAAATTTCAGTGGTCTCATCCTGGCCTGTAGTTTGCTGGCATAGTCAGTTACAGGTTTACATAATACAGTGAAGATGCCAAACAACATGTTTTATGGGCACAAAAGCTTTTAGAAATTAGAAGCCATATTTGGCCATCACAGTGGGTCATGGGGATTTAGCCTAGTAATTGCCACGGATGTGAAGAGTTGTGATTATATCCCAGTTCCCTGTCTTTTTAAAATAGACTAGACGCGATGTGTTGGATTAGTTTGCTCCGCTGCAAACTGCTTGTCAGTAGTTATGCTATTGTTGCATGCACCAATTCTTAATAAAATCTTCAGAAGATGAATAGTGAATGAATAAATAGTATCAGTAATGGCTGAAGAGACACAAGAAAGCATTTCCCAGAGATCACAGAGGGCGAAATAAATATTCGGGTTATCATTCAGCATTAAAACATTTTGTGCCAACTATCTTCAGATTGAGAATCAATTTAGTAATCCAGTGGCATAATTTTTGCAATGGAAGGGCTCCATCTGCTGTACATTGCTAGATACACAATTTTAGAAGAGAAAACAATGTGGTATGAACCTAACATCTGGATCCAAATTTTCTTTTTGAAATATTGGCATTGTCATATGAAGTTCTGCACACAAAAGTTGTGATCTTTTTCTCAGTCACCTTGATAACAAATTCCTAGCACCTCTGAGTGCCTAGGAAGCAGATGTTCATCAAAGATTAGGACTGTTAGTATTAGACTGACAGCACCAGTGACTCCATAAAAATTCCCCACATCAAACCTTTTTGGCCATAGCAGTTTGCTATCTTCTGTTCACAACACATAAACTGCTAAACATCAAGTTCAAGTTCAAGAGAGAGAATAAAAAATTATTTAAATATGCATTGAATTATACACACAAACAGATGATCATAAAGGTCATTATGGAAATTGGAGAAGTACAATGTCCAGACCATGTATAAACATGTTGAAACTGGTAGAAAGTGTATACATCTATAGTGAAATCAAATGTCTTCTGCTTTCCCTTGTACTAGTGTTCATCAGCAGTAACTCCACTGAGGTCAGTAGTATTACTCCACTGAAAACAGAATTTGTATAGACCCTTAAGAACATGTTGAAATTAGCCTCAAAGCTGACTTGTCTCACTGTTTCATTCTAGGATTTAAGATACACGTTGTTCACTGTTGTTTTGGCCTTTTTTTAGGCTTATAAAGAACTATTTTGGAGATACCATATTAAATATATACGACAAGTCAGAAGAGATAACTACTGTGCATTAAGAGCTGTGCTGTTTCAGGTATTCAGCCAGGGCATTTATTTTCCATCATGGATGAAGGAGAGAGACATTTTAAAGGTATGTTTCAGTTGCTGAAGCAAATAAAATTTACATGTCCTTATATTATAAAAGGCGGATTTGATCCAGCAACAACTTCTCTAAAACTGCTGTACTCCATTGCAAGCGTGAGTAGAGCGTACAGGGGGGAGCAAGACAGATTAAGCACTATGCAAAAGTGGAAGCAAGTAGCAAGTCCATTGTGTTCCCTTATTGTTAAGAGTACAAGAATAAATGAAGGGGGATGGGTGGGTATACTATAGTATAATGTCTGAGGGGGCATGGGTATAAGGGCTATTTCTATCATGCTAATAAAGCATAATAATAATCTATGTGGTCCCATTTTAAGACTTATGCCTGCCACTGGACAGGGATTATTATTTACTATTTGTATTGGGGGTGCTATGACATCCCGGTCTGGGATGAGGGTCCCATTGTGCTCTTTATTGGCTGGTTATCTATTGAAAAGGCTATAAAAGCTCTTATGAAGCTGAGAGTCAACAGAGCTTTACCATTAGTTATAGTGGTGGATGACTGGGGGTTTCTTTTTGAGTGCTTTTCTTTTTTTGTAGTGCACTTCAGGTTGTATATGCGCTCCATGAGCCTGGGACCAGAGGCTTCTTCCTAGCAGTGTCTGTTCAGTCCATTCATGTGCTCTGCACCGAGGGGAAGAAGGGGCTGCCAGACCACGGCCCTCTCAGTTCCTTCTCACTGCTTGGGGTCTGGGATGGAGCCTCTGGTCACTGCATCCTTTCAGCCTTTACCTGTGTTAGGGGGCTTATTCCTTCACCCACTCACTTCCCTGGTCCTTCTTGCATGAACAGAGAGCAACAATACCCGAAGTCCGAAGGTGCAAACAATTCGATGTTTATTGGGGTGAACTTCCAGCAAGCTTAAATACAAGTTCCTTTTTTCCTTATTTTCGAATCCCAACTTACTTCCTGTTTGCCCCTAATTTATATAGTAATATTCTTAGCTATACCTTAACCAATCATTCTACTAAGATTTAACTAACCAATCCTAACATGGATTAGCTAACCAATTATATCCCACCACCTTAATTAGTTTACACCCAGCAAAATTAATTATACAGCAGACAGAAGCAATCACAGAACCAGACAGAGACCATGCCAATAAACAATAGCAAAGTGGGAACTATAATGACAAAACAATACAGAAGTGAGGATTTCACAACTACATCTGTAAAGACATAAGAGTTTCCCAGCTATGTCTATTGATAAGTGAGTTCTTACCAGACAGAAAACTATCAACCTCAATTTCCTTTTACAGCTTCTAGGCACTTCCCTTTCTCTGGAGGAATATAAGGACAGGATTAAATTCCTAACAGCCCAATAGCACCTTATTTCAATGTGACTAGTTTGGAATGTGAGGATGTGACCATTCACTTCCCAGCTTATTTGGCTGCCTCTGTCGCTTAGCCAAAGGCCTTAGCCTAAGAACAGGGCCTCAGACTGTCACAGTAAGAGAAGGCCCTTACACTGGCAGACAGTGATTTTGATTCTTTCTTTTATACCTCTAACTAGCCAAGTGATAGGAATACACCTAAATTCTTAGAGTATAGGCCTTTACAGACAGGCCTGAATATCTATATCCTAACAACCTGTAAATAGTTTAGCTTACTATATTTTGTGCCCTCATTGAACACCCCTTGTGTAGGGCAGTGATCCTCCCTTCTTCACCTCCTCATTCCTTCTCTCCCCCCCGCTCCACAGCTTCACTCTGGGGCAGGGTGAATATGCCAAAGGCTCCCGGCTTCAAGAGCTTTGTGGACTGCCAGGGGGACTTCCAGGTAAACTACAGTAATGACTCTTTTTGTACCACCTGTAGGAAGCCCTTATCCCTACCAAGTGCAGTACTTGTAGGTCATTTCTACGCAGGATGAGGCAGTCAAGGGAGATCCGTCTCATGACGTTTCTCATGGATAGGTCCATGAGGGCAGCTCCAGATTCTGCCCCCTGTATGTCGGCCTGAGGAAGGTAGGAGTGTGGCTTTAGCTGGTTCCAGGCCTCTCCTCCCAATCCCCCATCGGCTCCAAAAGACTTGGGTGAGAAGACCTGGGATTAAAACAGAGGAAAGGAGACACAAATGCTCTCATAAAAATGAGGGGAAGTTGCTTTTCCAACTCCTCTAAAAAGAGACAGAAGTCCTCTTCCCTCTCCGAGGTGGGGGAAGCCTCGTGCTCTCGCTTAGCAGCATTTGGCACTGTGAAGGATCAGCCTAGGGCATCGACTAAGGGCAAGACCCTGTTTGGGACCTGAACTTTGGCACCTCCAGCGCCCACATCCAGACTGGCATTCTCGGCTCCCTTGACGATGGCACCAACCGCCCTCGTGGTGGAGAAGGAGGTGGGCCTCTCAGCTTCAGCTCACTGTTTGGCACTGGATGACTTTCTGATCCGCTAGGAACCAGAGTCACTATTGCTGTCCAGAGACCTGCACCCAGTTATACCAACATGCCAGTTGATACCAGCCTGTATCCCATCACTGAGCTAGGGTCAAGCCAGGCTTTCGCCAGTACTGTTGACTAATAGAGACAGGGCATCGCCACCTCCTGGTACTGAGAGATCCCCATTGGACTCAGACTCAAAATCTTTTGACTCTGGAGGTACCAGGAACAGGAGGCCTGTTCCCATACTACTCCCCAAGGTGACTTTTGTGAGGGTTAAGCCCAGATAGGGCATCGGGCATCCCTGAGTGTCACAGTACTCCCGTCCCAGGGAATATTCACCCTATTTGTATTGGTACCCATCATCTTGGGGATGCTATGATGGGGTATGAGGCTCTACAGTGGCAATAGTGGGGCCCGGAAGATCCACAGACCCACTGCGTTTTGTACCCACACTGAGGGACTTGGGAGCTCAGGGAGATAAATCTCTCCTGTGAGAGGAAGAATCTCCACAGGCTCCCTGGAACAGTGACACCCTCAGAAGATGAGGACCAGCCTGGGCAGGAGGAGAGTGCATCGGTGAGCTTATCCGTATTATTTCCAGAGGAAGCAGTAATACCAGCTTCTCCACAGTGCCTGGTTGACCCTAAGGTCTTCCAGGGCTTGCTTAAGAGGGTGTTGAGGCCCTGCACATCTCCCTGGAAGAGGTCCTGGGGACTCTGCATAGACTGCTGGACATTCTGCACAGCTTGGGACCAAGCAGGGTGGAGCTGACAATTAACAAGGCCATCCTTGAGCAAACTAAGACACTTTGGCAGATGCCGGCCACCATTCCTGTGGTGTCCAGGCGGGCACAGGAGGGAGATTTCATGCCCACAAAGGGGTCAGAATACCTTTTTTTCCCACCTGACCCCCAGCTTGCTGATGGTGACAGTAGCAACGGAGTGCAGTAGGCAACAGCTGCCAGATCCATGCCTCACGAAAGGCGGCTAAGAGAATTTTGGGAGGGAAGAGTACTCTTCGCCTTCTCTACAGTTTTGGATTTTGAACTGCCAGGTGCTGATGGCCAAGTATGACTTTAACATCTAAAATAGGCTCATCAAATTCATCAAGATGATACCTCAGGACAATAGGGAGCAGTTTCAGGCCCTAATCAGTGAGGGAAAGCTAGTGTCCAGATCCACCCTCCTGACAGCCCTAAATGTGGCAGACACTGTGGCACGGTCCATGTCTATGGCAGTGGCAATGAGACATTAGTTGTAGCTGTCTTCATCAGGGATCCAAAAGGACATGCAATTAATGATGGAGGACCTTCCATTTGAGTGTAACAAACTGTTTAGCATGAGGATGGATGAATCCCACCATTCGCTAAAGGACTCCTGAGCCATGCTCAGTTTGGTTGGCAATTACACACCTGTGATGAAGCGCAAGTCCATCAAGCCACAGTTCAGGCAGAGGCCCACCCAAGCCAGTGTTGTGTCACCCGTGGCAGCACCACAAGTGCCAGAGGAAGCAGAGGAGGAGTGCCCAGGAGCAATCATCCTTCATATCCATCAGACTCACAAATGAGCATTTTGTTGGGACTCTTGAGAACCAGGCACCAGCCAGACCAGTGGATTTAGGCTCCTCCCCCATTTCTTCAACTTTTGAAGTGTGGCTGCCCCAGTACCTCCCCATCTGGAGAGAGACACGACAGACAAGTGGGTACTAGAGGTCATCTTGGGATATACCGTCCAGCTTTTGTCCCTCCCCAACCCCAAACCCCCTTCTCCATTCTCTTTCATGGACAACTTTCACAAGCGGGTTCTTCAGCAGGAGGTGGAGGCCGTCCTGCAATGAGGGGTGATAAAATCAATGCCCCTGGCAGCAAAGGGAAAGAGTTTCTATTTGAGGTATTTCCTCGTCCCCAAAAAGATGGGGTCATAGGGGAATGGAGACCTACTTTGGGCCTCAGGGAGCTGAACAAGTTTATCTGCAGCCTGAAGTTCAGGGTGATCACCCTGGTTTCAGTTTTTCCCTCACTAGATCTTGGCGATTGGTTCATGGCTTTTGATCTCTATTTCCACATAAACGTCCACCCGCGCCACAGGAGACTCCTGAGATTTGCCGCTGGGCAGCAGCACTACCAGTACTCAGGACTTCCTTTCAGACTTTCAGTGGCGCTGAGGGTATTCACCACAGCACGGCCGGTGGTAGCAGCGCATTATCCCCAGTAGGGGCCATTAGTGTACCCCCACTTGGACGATTAGCCCCTCAAGAGGCGACCTTGCCAGGAGGCGCAGGTGTCTGGTCACACTGCTGGGCCTGGTCAAAAAGACTGGGTCTCAGGGTGAACTTGGACAAGTTCACTGTGGAATTGACACAGGCTATAGAGGTCATTGGGGTACGGCCGGACCCAGTGTCATATTTGCCAGACAATCACTTTGTGCCTGCAGGCGTGGCTATGGATGGTGTCCACACAGTCTCAACTTGCTAGTCTCTGTTCCCTGAAGGGTTGTAGACTGCTTTGGCCAGTGTGAAGACAGGAGAAAGGTGTGTGCCTGGATGTCCTGTTCTGTTACCTGCGATTGGCTAGGACTATGACCACAGACACCTCTCTGTCAGGCGGAGGAAGTCACATGGAGGGGCAGATGGACCAAGGGATGTGGTCCCCTCAGGAGTGAATTTTCCACATCACTGTGCTGGAGGGTGAGGGTGGTTTGGCTGACCTGCAAGCATTTCCCCCCTTGCATTTGGGGCCAGTTGGTCCAGGTGCTGTTGGAAACATAACAGTGCTCTGTTACATCAACAAGCAAGGAGGTGCACGGTCCTCACATCTCTGCATGGAGACCATCCATGTCTGGAATGGGTGCATACCTCTGAACATTGCCCTGAGCAGTCCATCTGCCAGAGTTTCAGAACATCCTGGCTGACTCCTTTAGCAGACACTTGTGCGGTGAGAATGAGTGGGAGTTTCGTGGCCTGACTCTGCAGGTGGTGTTTCCAGAATGGGCTCACCTAATCACAGACTTAAATGTGTCAGATCAGAACAAGAAGTGCAGGGAGTTCCCCTCCACAGAGGGGTTGCAGCTCAGGCTCTCTGGGTGACATTTTCCTCGTGTGATGCTTGGAGGCTCTGAGGTTTGTATTTCACCCGATCCCTCTGTGACCATAGGTACTTAAGAAAGATCACGCAGAACAAGGTGCGAGCCATTCTTATGGCATTGGGGAGGCCTTGTCAGTTCTTGTATCCTATACTCTGTTGCACTTGTTTGCTTGGGGTCCTCTCCACTTCCCGTGGTGTGAGACCTCTTGACGCAGGATGAGGGGAGGACTCGCCAACCCATCCATGCTGCACCTGAGGGTGTGGTATTTGGATGGATGTTGACCCTAAAGAGTGTTTGTTTGGCTGACATGCAGACCTTACAGAGTAGCTGTAGGAAAACTCTACCAGGAGGTGCTACACTATAAAATGGAAGAGATTTGTGATGTAGTATGATCAACCGGGAATTTCCCCCTTGCATTCAGGGGTGCCTTACATGTTGGACTACCTGTTACCTTCTAAATCCTCAGGGCTGTCCCTCAGCTCTCTGAGGGTCCACTTGGCAGCCATCCGTGCATTCCATCCGACAGTGGTTAGCTACACTGTTCTCTCTCACCCGTTTACATCCCAGTTCCTGCAGGTTTTAGTTAGGGACTTCCCTCCAGTGATGAAGCCTGTGGCAGCCTGGGACTTAAACTTAGTCTTATTCAGTCTGAGGCGGTTGCCGTTTGAGCCGTTGGCATCGTGCTCCCTACATCTCGTTTCTGTGAAGG
The DNA here is from genome assembly GCF_965140295.1 of Lepidochelys olivacea. Classification (NCBI taxonomy): domain Eukaryota; kingdom Metazoa; phylum Chordata; order Testudines; family Cheloniidae; genus Lepidochelys; species Lepidochelys olivacea. The sequence continues at coordinate 138,341,115 of NC_140412.1, read as the reverse complement.
TACAGTTTCTGGTCACTGTCATGTCAGTCAGGAAGGGGCACTAGGGGTGCTCATGGCAGATCCCCCATGCAGTATAACACAAGGACAAGGTGTCCATGAGACTGCATGTGAGGTTTGACTTTCACATCAACCAAAGCATCCAGTCACCTGTGTTCTCCCCCAAGCCGCACGCCACAAGGGAAGAGGCAAAGTGTCACTCCTGGGATGCGCATAGAGCTCTCGCTTTTACTGTAGAGGTCAAAGCAATTCTAGAAGTCACCTAGACTCTTTGTCTCATTTGCAGAGAGGATGATGGGAGAGGCCCTTTCCACCGGAGGCTGCCAAAATGGATCTCAAGCTGCACGGTACTCTGCTACAAGCTGAATGAGATCCCTCTTGGGAGTGGTGTAAGAACACATTAGATGAGAGTCCAGGCAGCTTGGATAGCCTCACTCAAGGATCATTGACATCTACAGAGCAGCAGCCTGGGGCTTGGTACACACCTCTGTGAGGCACCATGCTCTGGTCCAAGCATCTGACTTGGATGCCTCCTGGGCTAGGTCAGTCCTGCATTCTGTAGTGGTGCAAGGCTGCAGGCATCCACCTCCTTGGGAGGGACTCTGGTTGTAAATCATCTGAGGTGCACCACACAAAATGAAGAGTACTCAAAGAAGGAAAGATTACTCACCTTGTAGTAACTGGAGTTCTTTGAAATGCTCTTATGTGTCATGCACCACTTACACTCTATTCCCACTGCCTCGAATCCCATTGTGGAACCTTGTGGTGGAGAAGGACCTGAGAAGGGGGTGGTCCAGCAGCCCATTTTATACCCTTGGTGAGGGGCATAAGGAGCACGTGGGCACATATGCGGACCGAGCAGACACCGCTAGGAAGAATTCTCTGGTTCTGGGCGGATGGAGTTCATGAGCACCTGAAGTGCACTACCGATCAATACATTTCATAGAATCTCCAGTTATCACAAGGTAAGTAACCTCCCCTTTTTTTAAAGCTGTAGGCTCAGGGTTTTAATCTTATTCAGAATGTGGTTTATCATTTAAAACATATCTTTTCTATACCTAAATTATTTACAATAGTATATTCTGCTTGTTGTTACAGTAGTGATCTCTCCCCTATTATATTTTTGCAGCTCCCTGAAAAGCTTCTGTATTCACAAGGCTGCAACTGGATTCAGCAATATAGTTTTGGACCAGAAAGATACACAGGCGCCAACGTATTTGGAAAATTACGTAAATGTATTGAAACATTAAAGACACAGGTGACTATTTAGGAAATGGAAAAAAAATGTTAGAAGGGGGGAATGAGACTGAAAAGGGAAATCATTTACTGTCACAGAAGTATCGGCTTTCCGCTCAAAACATTGCTCCTGTGCAATCTGTCAGATGTTACTGGTATTTACTGGATTTACGTATGGGCATAAGTATGTCCCTATAACTATTGGTCATCACTATTTTGGTCTTTACATGTTCATTTTTAATTCTACTGTATATCTTTTTGTCTTGGTTTACCAGCAAATGATCTTATATCTTTTGAGACCCTGTTGTCACTTGTTACAGGGATGACTACACCTCTGCCCCCATTCAGGTCTCTCAGAGAGCATCCACATCAGGCCTTTTTGGTCTCTTTGCCTTTCTCTGTCTTGGGGCAGCAGCTTGTGATTTTGGGTCCTTATTACACTACTTCATGTATGCCAAGCACTTATCATAGAAGTGTTGGGCTGGAAGGGACCTCAGTAGGTCATCTAGTCCAGTGCCCTGCACTCAAGGCAGGATTACCTAATAACTAGACCATTCCTGACAGGTGTTTGTCTAACCTGTTCTTAAAAACCTCCAATGATGGAGATTTCACAATCTCCCTAGGCAATTTGTTCCAGGGCTTAACAACCCTGACAGGAATTTTTTCTTAATGTCCAACCTAAATTTCTCTTGCTGCCATTTAAGCCCATTGCTTCTTGTCCTATCCACCGAGGTTAAGGAGAATAATTTTTTCACCCTCCTAATAACCTTTTATGTACTTGAAAACTGGTATCCTGTCTCCCTTCAGCCTTCTCTTCTCCAGACTAAACAAACCCAATTTTTCCTCATAGGCCATGTTTTCTAGACCTTTAATCGTTTTTGTTGTTCTCCTCTGTACTGTCTCCAATTTGTCCACATCTTTCCTGAAATGTGGTGCCCAGAATAGGACACAATACTCCAGCTGAGGCCTTATCAGCAGGGAGTGGAGTAGAAGAATTACTTCTTGTGTCTTGCTTACAGTGCTCCAGCCATTTCCACATTTTCTGTTATTGTCTTTCCCTCCTCATTTAGTAATGGGATTATCCTGTCCTTGGTTTTCATCTTGCTTCTAATGTATTTGTAGAATGTTTTCTTGTTACCCTTTGTCTTTAGCTAGTTTAATCTCATTTTGTGCTTGGCCTTTCTAACTTTGTCCCTACATACTTGTGTTGTTTGTTTATATTTGTCCTTTGTAATTTGACCTAGTTTCTACTTTTTATAGGACTCTTTTTTTGAGTTACAGATCATTGAAGGTTTCCTGGCTAAGCCAGGGTGGTCTCTTCCTATACTTCCTATCTTTCCTACGCAGTGGGATATTTTGCTCTTGTGCCCTTAAAAAGGTATCTTTGAAAAACTGCCAGCTCTTTTGAACTGTTTTTCTCAGGCCTGGTCTACACTGGGGGGGAGGAGAGGGATCAATCTAAGGTACGCAACTTCAGCTACGCTATTCTCATAGCTGAAGTCAACGTATCTTAGATCAACTTAGAATCACTTACTTCACATCCTCGCGGCACGGGATCGTCTGCCACCGCTCCCCCGTAAACTCTGCTTCTGCCTCTTGCCATGGTGGAGTTCCGGAGTTGACGGCAGAGCGATCGGGGATCGATTTATCATGTCTACACGAGACACGATAAATTGATCCCTGATATGTTGATCACTACTCGCTGATCTGGCGGGTAGTGTAGACATGGCCTAAGAGACTTGCTTCCCATGGGATCTTAGCTACCAATTAATTGCTTCAGTTTGCTAAAATCTGCCTTCTTGAAATTCATTATCTTTATTGTGCTGTTTTCTAGAATCATAGAATATCAGGGTTGGAAGGGACCCCTGAAGGTCATCTAGTCCAACACCCTGCTCGAAGCAGGACCAATTCCCAGTTAAATCATCCCAGCCAGGGCTTTGTCAAGCCTGACCTTAAAAACCTCTAAGGAAGGAGATTCTACCACCTCCCTAGGTAACGCATTCCAGTGTTTCACCACCCTCTTAGTGAAAAAGTTTTTCCTAATATCCAATCTAAACCTCCCCCACTGCAACTTGAGACCATTACTCCTCGTTCTGTCATCTGCTACCATTGAGAACAGTCTAGAGCCATCCTCTTTGGAACCCCCTTTCAGGTAGTTGAAAGCAGCTATCAAATCCCCCCTCATTCTTCTCTTCTGCAGGCTAAACAATCCCAGCTCCCTCAGCCTCTCCTCATAAGTCATGTGTTCTAGACCCCTAATCATTTTTGTTGCCCTTCGCTGGACTCTCTCCAATTTATCCACATCCTTCTTGTAGTGTGGGGCCCAAAACTGGACACAGTACTCCAGATGAGGCCTCACCAATGTCAAATAGAGGGGAACGATCACGTCCCTCGATCTTCTCGCTATGCCCCTACTTATATATCCCAAAATGCCATTGGCCTTCTTGGCAACAAGGGCACACTGCTGACTCATATCCAGCTTCTCGTCCACTGTCACCCCTAGGTCCTTTTCCGCAGAACTGCTGCCTAGCCATTCGGTCCCTAGTCTGGGGACTAGGTCGGTCCCTAGTTTTCCCTCCGAACATTCCTTAGAATCATGAACTCTATCATTTCATGATCACTTTCACCGAAGCTGCCTTCCACCTTCAGATTTTCAGCTGGTTCCTTCATATTTGTCCAAATCAAATCTAAAACAGCCTCTCCCATAGTAGCATTATCCATCTTCTGAAATAAAAAAATGGTCTCCAATGCATTCAAAGAACTTGTGGGTAATCTATTCTCTGTTTTGTTATTTCCCCAACCTATAGTTGGCCTATAGTAGACCCCCATCATGACATCAAGCTTGTTTTTTACCCCTTTTATCCTTACCCAGAGACTTTCCACAAGTCTGTCTCTTATCTCCATCTCAACCTCAGTCCAAGTGTGTACATCTTTGATACAGAAGGCAACACCTCCTCCCTTTTTTCCCTGCAGTTCCAGCTGGGTCTCAGACACTTGTGTTTCTTCCCTTTTGGGAATCTGTGATCAATGATACAGTGACCAACAGACCTTTAAAAACAAAGTATACAACTAGAATAAAGCATTAGAGGTGGCGGGGAGGAGTTTAAAACAACAAACAGCCTGTCTTACCCAACTTGCTACAATTCCATAATGGCAATTGAGGCACATCTATTTTCAGGCATGCCCACTGGTCCCTGTGAATGTTTTTTTCGGTCTGGTTTCCAAAGAGAGTGTCCTTTTAAATGCTGACAGAGTTCTTTATTAATCAGTTTTGGTCTTTTGACCTTCCTGATCAAATCAGTTTCATAGACTCAGTGAGGGATTGAGCCTCAGAACTAATAGTTCTGGTACTGTCCCTTAATTTTTTGTAACTAACAACCTCGGGTGCTTCAGAATGGTGACATATACATAAAAGGCTTTGAGTTCCATTGCCATTCTCTAAAAGCCACTCAGTTCTTCCACTTATTTTTACTTTAGTTATGATAATGGTTATTGAGTCCCAGTGATTATTCTTTTTTTAATCCTTATAAAAATAGTTACCATTAAAAAAAATAGCACACAAAACATTTATTAGTCATGAGTTAAGCGGCTGATTTGAATTTCTTGTGTATGCTTTGTAGTGGACTGAAATAAGTGGTGTTAAAGACCATGACGAAAGAGGAAACATGTGCAATATCCTTTTCTCTGATGAAAGCAAGGAATATAAGCTGTATGAGGCTATAAAATTCATCATGCTTTACCAAGTTGTGGAAGCCTATGAACAGATGAAGAATGAGCAGAAACATGTCCCCATCCTTTTTAGCCTCCTTTTTGCTCGTGATACGTCATCTGACCCGTTGAGTTTCATGATGAATCATCTGAATTCCATAGGGGACACGGGTAGTCTGGAGCAGGTAATGGTGTGAATAAAAAATGAGTTCTAGCAGTCTGTGTTTTCTGAAGGATTAGGGATTGGGAATACTTTTGAGTTCTTATTCATTGACTTGATGTTCCTAGTATACTTCAATACTAGGACTGGGTGAAAAATGCATTGTTTTTAGCACACCTAAATTGTTTGCAAATTCAGGTAGGATTTAGCCAATAGTTTCAACCAGAAAGAAACTGGAAGACAAAGTTTGGAAATACAAATCATTTTGTTTCGATCTTTTTAAAATGAACCATTTTGACATTTTCTGAACAAAATATCATTTCTAATCAAAATTTTCTAAACGGTTTGACCCGAAATAATTTTTCTTTTTCTTTTCAGTGAGAAAAAACAAAAAAACTTAGTTTTGTTTTGAAACTGATGTTTTTTTTCAGTTCAGCCACTGAGTCAAAAAATCAGCTATTTGCTCAGCTCTATTTAATACATCATCCATGATAGAATTATTTTATTTGGAAGGGTAAAAAGCAAATTTTTCCAAGAGGAAAAAGCAGTTAAAAAGTGTGTGTGTGTGTGTGTGTGGGGGGGGGATTTTAAAGTGTCTCCAAAATAAGTGTCTCCAAATCATTATACAAATTATTAAAAGCAGTGATATCACTTATATGTAAAATAACATGGTGTTTAGATGACAGTATCCTGCATGTTTGACGTATTTCACCTTTTGCACCTGTTTTTCGTGTGGGGTTTTTTTTTTTTGTTTTTTTTTTTTTAAATAGAAGCTTTCCAGATAGGCCACTTTAGAAAGTATATTTGCCCTTTTGACACAGATCTCCTTTGGCTGCTTATCATCTTTGGTTGGTTGTGGGAAATTCCTGCTGTTGTAATTCCTAGTCCACTCTTCTTATTACACAAGTAAACAAGTTAAATGACTTACACTAAACATCAGAGCATGATTAAAGTGTGGGATGTCCCCCCCCCCCAGTTTCCTTCTTATAAATCTATAAACAAATGTTTACATCTTTTTTTTTCCCCCTTAGGTTGAAATGTTTCTTCTTGGATATTTACTTGAAGTAAAGATAAGAGTTTACAGATTGTATAAATTTAACACTGAAGAGTTTCAAGTAAACTATCCAGAGGAGTATCACAGAGACTGGCAGGAAGTCTCTCTTCTGACTGAGGATGACCATCACTATCACATCCCCATTATTAGAATATAAGACTGATTTCTAACCATGAAGTACAAGAAGTGACCATCTCCAGTAAATTATCACCTTTAAGCCAAGTCCTTTGCCGGCAACAGTAGGATTTCAAGTAACATAAAATTATGACTACAGGACACACAGGTTTATTATGTTAACATCTTGCTTGCTTGTACTGACCCATATCACCTGTGATCTGCCTCAGAAAAACAAAAAATACATAATTATACAATCAGGACAAACTGACACATTAGGGTCCTCAAATTAAAAAAAATAGGGTAAATCGCCTGCGAGAAAACATTTTCACTAGATAGTTGATAGTCACTTGTTGAGCTAAGTCCAAAAGATGTGTTGTGTATAAACTTACAATGCCAAATGATACCTATTGTTTGTTTAAGAAAGGTGCTTCAGCCACTGACTTGGGAGAGAAACAAAGGCAATAATAAAAAGAAATAACTTGCAGTATAGCTTTACTCAATATATACTCTTCCCCCTGCCCTCCCCCTATCCCTTCTTTTTGGAAGGGTCAAATTTAATGTTACCTATCACAAGTATGTAAAGGATTTTCTTTGCAATTGGTTTGAGAAGGCTTTGCACTTCAGTGCATTTACAAATACTGGCTTTTCACAAAAATGTTAACTCTCTGTACATTATATACATTTAGCAGGACTCACATTTCCTAAGCTTTTTTTGTATATACGATTTAATACCTTTGAGTTACTTTCCTTAATCTTGACATCAAGGTTACTTCTAGTTTTTGAGGGTCTTAAGAAGAGTCCAGTATAACAAGCAAATTGTCTTAGTGTGTTGAAATAGCAGCAAAATTAGGAAGCTTAACTTTAATGAAAATTAAAGTGATAACAGTTTAGCAATATGTTTGTTTGTGGCACATGAATATTATCACAAGTAAGGCTGCAAGTTTGTCATGGAGGTCACAGATTCCATGACTTTGCGGGACCTCCATGACTTTTGCAGCTTTACCAGCCACTGCTGGGGCAGTCTTGGGCCACCGCACCCCCTACGCCAGCAGCAGCAGGAGTTTGGATGTGGGAAGGGGCTCAGGGCTGGGGGTTGGGGCACGGGAGCTGGTGAGGGCTCTGGGTGGCGCTTTCCTCAGGGGGACTCCCCAGAAGCAGCGACATCCCTCAGCTCCTAGGCGGAGGCGTGGCCAGGCAGCTCTGTGCACTGCCTCTGCCTGCAGACACCACCCCTGCAGCTCCCATTGGCCGCAGTTGCTGGCCAATGGGAGCTGCGGAGCCAGCACTCGGGGAGGAGGCAGCATGCAGAGCTGCCTGGCCATGCCTCTGCCTAGGAGCTGGGGGAATGTCGCCACTTCCAAGGAGGCGCGGAGCCAGGTAGGGAGCCTGCCAGCGCTGCCAATCCAGTATCTGCAGGGGTCCCGTGCTGCACGCTGCTGCCTCTCACCCCAGCACTAATGGTGGCCCCCGGGATGCCCCCTGCAGCACCGCCGGGCCACCCCCACCCCCCCAATATTTAGTCCGGGGCATATAGTACAAGTCATGGACAGGTCACGGGCTGTGAATTTTTATTTACTGTCCGTGACCTGTCTATGACTTTTACTAAAAATACCCATGCCTAAAACATAGCCTTAATCATAAGCTTAAAATTATTTGAGTCACTTCTCTAATAAGATTATATATAAAGAGAAGAGTTTTTAATAAGAAACAAACAATTTTCCTTTAAATAATATTGAAATCATCTCCAAAGATGCATGTAGTGTTTCTCTTGCTCTCACAGGAGATAATTTACCAGAATGAAGTGGTGAATTAGGTCCTCAGGAGTTAAACCAATTATATATGCTTCGAGTACATAGAGACTGAGCTATTCCTTTCTGTAATGAAAAGCAACTTTTTCCTCTTATATTTCTTTGCATATATGTATATATATTTATAAAGCAAACATGGTTTTGGTGAGTACTGTAATTGTTTTGTTTCCTGAAAATTTTATTGGATTGTGGATGGTTTGTTCAATAATTTGTAGTCTTTAATTAAAACTGTTGGATACATAATTTTTTTCCTCTTACCAAAACCACATTTCTGATTATATTTTATTTATTAAAAAAACCTTTTTTCCTGAATTCAACATGTTGCTCTTTGTTTTGGTTCTGTTCTATGTGGAAGTTTAAAAATTGTTTATAGTAGCATACTGCTGTTATTTACAGAATACCAACAATGTACTCATTGCTCTACTGATGTAAACAGACATGGCTCATACCCCAGTAAGATTATAATATAGTTTCCATGCAGACAGATATGTGTGCACAAAGTGCAATTCTGCAGAAGTATTTGCTATACTTTTATGAGTACTTAAAAAGTTTATTATCTGTCTGTAGTATCTAGCCACGGTAATTATCATGACTAGCAATATACAAGTACTATAACTGAAAAAATGAATTATGTAAAAAATACATTCCTTTTGTTTTATTTATTTTGAATACAAGTTTTTCCAAGAATGTTGTTAAAAAAAATCCTCTTAGGCTAAAGTGCTTGGGAGCCCCTGTTGAACAGTTTAGAAAACAATGTGGGATAAAAATAAAATGAGTTAAAATATAGCTATAATGCTGGCAATTCCTTAGTACTATAGAACCTGTGGAATAGTCTTCAATATTTTTATTAAAACAGAGATTAATGGCTAATATGCAAATATCCAGTTACCCACTGACTTAAAGCAAGCTGGCTGTATCATTAAGAGCTGGCTTGAGCAGGAGTGCAGATCCTGGGAAGGATAATAAGCAGGAAGAAAGTCTTTCAGATAGTTGGATCCAAGTCTGTAAGAAGTCTGTGATGCAAAAGTAGCGGGATGTTCTCCATTGCCATGCCAACCTGTGGAATTGGGGGCTGCCTTTCACTCTTTTGGATAGTTGGTGCGGCACCTGGAATACTTCACTAATTCCTCCATCTTTCTGATGAAATTCAGAAATTCCAGCATTTTTGCCGGAGGAGCTGGCAGCTTCCAGGAGCAGAATTCATTTGACTTGTGCAACTAAACTTCACTACATGTGTTCATCGTGTCACTTCCTTGAATCCTAGTTTAACAGGGCAGTGGCCCTGGGGTGCATGCACATGTCCTAGTCCACATCTTGCAGTCTTTCAAAACTTAGAGCTGTAGGTGTAGGTCATATACCTGCTACTAGTCATGTGCTCTATATGGGAAATTGGATATAAGACTTTCTGCCTCTTAGGGCAGCCACTACGCATGTCCAGGTGAGCCCAAACTACCTGTTGTTCACACTGAAACCCCTGAACCGCCTTCTCGAGGCAAGTAGATCTCAAGATGGCTAGCTATAGAAGAAGATTGAGAGGTGACTTGATTATGGCCTATAAATACCTTCATGGAGAGAAGATAATGAGTACCAAAGTGCTCTTTATTCTAGCTAAGAAAAGGCACAACAAGAACCAGCGGCTACCAGCTGAAGCCAGAGAAATTCAAATGAGAAGTAAGGCATACATTTTAACAGTGAGGGTGATTAATCACTGGAACAAATTAAAGATGAAAGAGGTGAATTCTCTGTTTCCTGATGGTCTCACATCACACCTGGTTGTCTTTCTGGAAGGTGTGTTTTAGTGAAACACAGGCTATTGGGCTTAATATGGGGGTAAGTGTGTGAAATTTCATGGCCTGTGAAATAGAGGCCTGATTAGGAGATCTAAGGGCCTCACAATCTATGAATCTATGAAAAACTTGGGGGTGAGTAACAGACTCTGATGTTTTACTGGGAAGCCCCCTTGCTCCCCAGAATCAATAGTGAGCAGGGAGGTGATCGGGGGAGCAGCTCAGATATCGAACCGGACTGTCCAGGGGCAGACATCAGCCCTGCAAGGGAGAGGTGGGTGTGGCAGTGACTTCACAAGGGCCTTTGGCAGGAACTCAGCCTATTGGGAAAAGGTGGTGAGGAGGCTGTGACTTCACAGAGCTCCCTTGACATCAGCCAGGCAGGATAGGGGCGCAGGGCAGTGGGAACTTCGGAGACCCCTGTAGTCCTGTTGCAGCAAGCCTCCTCGCGGTCTCCCCTTCAGGACTAAGAGAGGATTTGTGTTCACGCACCTGAGTGCTAAGGAGGAGCTTCTTTGGGAGTTTTCTTCTTTCCGTGTTGATTTTGGAGAAAGCAGAAATCTCCTGTGTAGAAGGTAAGATTCTCTGTGAGGGCTGGAACCTGTTCAGTCTGATCCAGACGTTGCCAGCCGAGCTCTAGGCTTGGAAAATACAGGTTAAGTTGGCAGAAAAATGTCCCGCCGAGGACTCCGCCCCCTTAGTAACTGGCTCAAAATGTAATTGTAAATAAGGAATCATTATCGAGTGGGTGTCTTTCTAGTAGGGTCCTGCAGGGATCAGTTCTTGGAGCTACGGTATCAGTTCTTGGAGCTAACCCTGGGCCCCTCCCTTTGTGCCTGAGGACCCTCCCCTCCCCTTCTGCCTTCCCATCCCCCACAGGACCCCAAAGCATCCTCACCATGGCCCCCCGAGCGCCGGGCGGAGGGGCGAGGCCCCAGCGAGCCGCAGCCTCAGCTCCCACAGCCCCTGGGCAGCGCAGCCACCGCGCCCCCCAGCCTCAGAGCTCCAGGCAGCTGGGCAGCACGGTCGCCGCGCCCCCAGCTCCAAGTGGCCAGGCAGCGCAGTCGCTGCTCTCACAGCCTCAGGGCTCTAGGCAGCCCTCAGTCCCGGTGCTCGGGCAGCCAGCGCCAGGCAGGCAGCATGGCCCAGCACCAGCCGCCCTGGGCGGCTCTGAATTCCTGCAGGAGCCAAGAGGCACGCTGGTCTGGGGGCAGGGCCACAGTAGGCTGTTTTTGGGGAGGCAAAGCCTCCCCTTGCCTAAAATACCCACTGCCCATGACCTACGCTATTTAACATTTTGATCAGTGACTTGGAAGCAAATATACAATCATCACTGATAAAATCTGCAGATGACGGAAAGATTGGGGAAGTGGTAAATAACGAAGAGGACATGTCACTCATACAGAGCCATCTGGATTGCTTAGTTACCTGAGCACAAGCAAATAACATGCATTTTAGTATGTCCAAATGTAAAGTTATACCTCTAGCAACAAAAAATATAGGTGATTATTATTCAAGGTGAATAATCAGCTCACCATGAGCTCCCAGTGGGACACTGTGGCCAAAAGGGCAAATATGATCTTTGGACCCATACATAGCAGAATCTCAGGTGGAAGTAGAGAGGTTCTATATCTCTGTACTGGGTACTGGTGTGACCACTACTGGAATATTGTGTCCAGTTCTGGTGTCCACAATTTAGGACAGATGCTGACAAATTGCAGAGGGTTCAGAGAAGAGCCACAAGAATGATTAAAGGGTTGGAAAACATGCCTTATAATGACAGACTCCAGGATCTCAATCTATTTATCTTAACAAAGCGAAGGTTAAGGGATTAACATAAGGGAACAAATATTTGCTAATGGGCTCTTCACTTGAGCGGACAAAGGGTATAACAAGATCCAATGGCTGCAAGTTGAAGCTAGATGAATTCAGACTGGAAATAAGGCGAACATTTTTTACAGTCAGGGTTTGGAGCAATTTACCCAGGGTCGTGATGGATCCTCCACAACTGGTATTTTTAAAAATCACGATTGGGTGTTTTTCTAAAAAATCTGCTCTAATTCCTATACAAATTATTTTTGAGGGAAGTTTTATGGCCCATATTTACACAGAAGGTGAGAACTGAGAGTACAAGGAGATCTACCACACGTGTGCAGGTCAACTGATGCTGTTTGTTAGAATTTCCAGACTCAGGTGCATGGCGTGCATATGTGCCCATGTGTGGACTACAGATAAGGATCGCACATCTTGAAAGACTTCCAATTACAGATAGATAAACTCCATTTCAAAGTTGTTTCAGGTGAAATGTAGAAGGGATAAAAATGAAATATAGGTCTGTCTAGTAATTTTATTATGCAAGTATTTTTATGTATCTTGAGTACTTAAATTGGTGTCCATTGAAAAAGTATTATGACTAGATGATCAGAGTGGTTCCTTCTGGCCTTGGGATTTATAAATCTGTGACGCACGGGGGGCATTCGGAATTTGTCCTTTTTGTTTCCCTTTTCCTCCTCCTCTCTTATTCTCTTTTTTCTTGTTCCATTTCCCTCTGCTGCTCTTCTCCCTGAGGAGGGTGGGGCTGTTCTCCAGCTGTCATTGCAGGAGGCCCTCACAAAGACGTGGGGCTGGAATAGTGCGCTGATGGAGATCTTCACCAGAGTGATCTCTCCTCTCCTCTTCTCTCATGACTAGTGCTGTGTTTTGGCCACCTGTTGAGAATGCTCAGCCTCCAGTCACTGAGAGTCTCCATGCTGATTGGGTGAGCTGAGTTAAAAGGGAGTTAAAGTCATTGTTGGCTGAGTGCAGTGAGGCCTAATGCTCAATTCAATGGCGTTTCTTTGTCTGTCTGTAATGCGATAATTTTTGAAGACTAAGTCTGATTGATTCCAAAATTTCAGGGAATTTCTAGGCAGGCATCAGTGGGAAGAATCTTCTTGATTTTGGTGACAACTGGAAAACAACCACACCGCAAAAGCCTGGTTTCCACACTGTGCCCTTTAAATTGGTGCTGTAAGCAGAAGGACATTGTGACTTTGGAGTCAACTCAGCCAGTCAGTGCTAACTCTCTGCAGGTGATTTGCATAGTTCAACCCCATTGGTTAAAAGGAGTCAGCAAATGAACCTGCAGGTTTCAATGGGAGAGATGACCAAGTCAGGCAGCAGGCTTAGGGTTTATGCTCAGGGTTATTGGAGTGAGTGAGTGATGGGTGGCTGAGTTACCCCTGATGTCACAATGTTATTGCTAAGGCTCCTCTGCCTGCAGCGCCACATGGGCAGTGACTGACTGTCAGGGGAAAGCTTTCGTTGTTCTGAAACTTGTAAAACAAGAAGAGCAGAAGAGGAATGGCTTAGATGATTTGTTTATAAAATGTAGGTGTTGTGGCAGTATCCTCTGCAATTGCTACTGGTTCAGGGACAGACACAGCATTCCTGCCCCTCCCCACACCTGTTAGCTGGGCCTGCATAAACAAACAAGTGTCCGACCCTCTAGTTAGTCTTTTTAAGACTGAGCAAATAATATACAACACATGATCGATATGATGACTTTTGCTGCCTTCTCTCCTTTAATGGAATATGAGCAGTTTATGATTCTCGTGAATGAAGTAGTTCTTCTAAAATCAAGGTGAATAAAAATCAATGGTTGTTTCAAACCCAAAACCCCCAAAGGGGGATTTTTAAAATATTTAAATAGGATTTTTTAAGTGTAAATTAAAAGCAGGTTTATTTTTTGAAAAACAAACCTATTGGGGATTAAATGTGAAAGTATGACAACCTATATTAAGGCCTAAAGTTGCTTTAAACTAATTTAAATTAAATAAAAACGTTAAGAAGTCCATGTTTGCTGCCAAGTTTCAAAGGCAGTCAAACCACTGAACGGTTGGAAGTCATTGGCTAAGGACCTGAAACTGAAATTTGATGAAATGCTAAACCAGATTTTGGCAGCAATAGCCTCTTCTGCAGGTGCAGAAAGACTATTTTCTTCATTCAGTTGATGCAGCTAGTTCAGTTCAATGACTAGTTCATTCAAATTTAAAAAACTGACTGGGAGTAGAATAAAAAGAATAAACACTAGCTAGGAGAGGAAGTGAGCTACTCGACATTATGACCGTGAATAATCAGTTCAATTCACTAACTAGAGATACTTGCTTACATCAGTTAGTTTTCAATTAAAAGTATGTTTCAAACAACCTTTTTGTTTTTATGTATCCTACGCATCCAGAAAGTCAACATGTTTTAATGGTCACCTATTCATGAGAATCAATCTTTCATTAGGAAAATAACGAAAAAGTACAAATGCAAAACATTCTGAATGAAATCAATCCGTCCTGATCTCTACTGTCTGGGATTCTGGGCCTACAGGCCAGACTGAGACCCTCATTGGCTAGGGACTCTAGTCCTGTTAGCACCCATGCCTCTAACTCCAAAGAACAACTGAAGGCAGTGGAGGACAGAGGGGCACTGACCGTTCTTCTTCGAGTGATTGCTCATGTGTATTCCACAATAGGTGTGCATGCTTGCCACGTGCACCAGTGTCAGAAGTTTGTTCCTCAGCAGTACCCATAGGGGAACGCCCTTAGCAGCCCCAGGAGTGGTGCCGCCATGGCGTGGTATAAGGGGAGCTGCGCACTCCCCCCACCCTCAGTTCCTTCTTACTGCCAGTAAAGGTGCCTCCGAACTGCTTTGCTCCAGCTCTGCTGTAGCTTCCCTCTTTGGACTTTGTTAGTTCATAGTTAGTTAGTACTTGTAGTTTTAAAAAAAAAAAGAAAAAAAAGAAAGAAGTTAGAATAATCATGTGCACCTGGGTTGGGGCATGCCCCGGGTTTTAAGTCATGTGTGACACTTGTAAAAGGCCTGTGCCAGTGAGTGATCCACACACTAACTGTTTATGCTGTCTGGGGGAAACCCAGCTCAGTGACTGCTGCAAAATTTGCAGATCCTTTAAGCCTCGAACCAAGAAGGAGCGGGACATACAGCTCCGAGCCATTTTCATGGAGTCGGCCCTGACTCTGACATCGCTACTCTGCTCCGAATCGGCACTGAGCACCGTGGCATCAGTGCGCCGTGACCCATTGGTGCCTTTCACTAGTTGGCACCGCTCCCCATCCACAGCACACTCTAAAAAGGCGAAGAAGAGGTCTTCTCCACCAAGGCACTGGGGCAAGGCTGTAGGAGAGACTAGACCTGTGTTGGGCAGCTCTCAATCCCCATCACCCTCGCGGCCTCCGACTCAAGTCCCACTCGAAGCCAACCTCTCTGGGCACCAGTGGCCACATTCAGGTGCCCTCCACGCCGGAGGCCCTGCAGGCAGCTTGAGACATTCTGTCTCTACTGGTACTCATTGCACCGATGCCAGCGGCTCTCCAGTCCAGAGGCAAGCCGACACTCGCACCTCCACAGTCACTGCCTGGATGGTACCACTCACGGTCAAGGGAAAGTTCCCGAAGCTGTTCTCCGTGCAGTGACCGTCCTGCATGCAGCCTGCACCGGTCCCTGTTGACCCCACCAGGTTGCCTGGCTGGGTGCCAAGCAGCAGGGGTTCCAGGCACCGCTCCGCCTCGAGGGAACACAGACCTCGCGATCAGAGTGTGCCCCACCGGGACAGGTGGCACAGGAGATTGCTGACTCTGAGAAGCTTATTGTAGTCCCTCATGATACGGATGTCGACGGCGCTCCCGTTATTCATCCTGCTCAAGGTTCCCGCCACGGCACCGCTCCCGCAGCCCCAGGCAAAGCTTGCTGGCACCCAGCTGCCACGGATCCGCCTGTCATAGCCTTTCGTGGAGCAGTTGCTACAGACGGTACTCCCGCTCCTCCACGCTGGGATCACGGGCCCAAGATCAGCACCGCTTCCAATGCCATAGCTCATCCTCATCCCGGGATAGCGGCAGATCGTATGCCAGCCCGGCCTCCCTTTGAAGTCAACAGTTGGTGAGCGAGGCAAGACAGTCTGCTTTGTCAGTACCGCAGCAGGCTCCCTGGCCAGCACCATGGTACCAAGGGGCTGCGACGCAGCCCCTGTTGGTGGCTCGCTCAGTGGCTGGAGCCTCGGAAAGACCGTTGGCCTCCCTCTCTCAGCCCCCCAGAAAGGGGTCAGTGGAGTGCTCCTCCCCAATTCTGTGCTCAGAAGGGGACCAAGTGGTGGGTCCTGTGGCACTGGTGGGGACGCAGAGCACTGCACCCCCATCCTCATCCTCCCCCGATGAGGTGATCATGGCCCCTCCTCCTCCTGTCCCGCAGGAGGACACTAAAGCCCACCAGGAACTTTTGAAAAGGGTGGCATCAAGCTTCAACCTACAAGCTGAGGAGGTGGAGGAGCCCTCGGACTCCCTCTTCTATGTCCTCTCAGCTACAGTGCTGGCCAACGTGGCTCTCCCACTCCACAAAGGGGTGGCAAAGATCTCAAAAGCCCTGTGGCAAACCCCAGCTTCCTTGCCCCCCAGCTCTAAGAGGGCAGAATGAAAGTATTTCATGCCCCCAAGGGGCACAAGTATCTGTATACCCACCCTGCCCCCAACTCTCTAAGTGGTCGAGGCAGTCAACCACAAAGAGTGCCAGGGCCAACCTGTTCCTACCCCTAAGAATAAGGACTCGAGGAGACTAGATTTATTTGATAGGAAGATTTATCCTTCCTCAAGTTTCCATCTGAGGGTGGCAAACCACCAAGCCCTCCTGGGCAGATATGACTTCAATTTGTGGGGCTCAATGTCCAAGTTTGTGGGCTCCCTCCAGGAGCATGCTAAAAAGGAGTTTAAGGCTCTGGTCGATGAGGGCACAGCTGCTGCCAGGGCGGCCCTTCAAGCAGCTTTGGACACTGCAGATATGTCTGCAAGATCTATGGCCTTTGCGGTGTCCATGAGGAGAGCGTCGTGGCTCCTGTTATTGGGGTTGTCCATCGAGACACAGAACTCCCTGCAGGACCTCCCTTTTGATAGCAAGGCCCTGTTTGCAGAACAAACAGATGTGAAGTTACAAGATCTTAAGGACTCCCACATGACATTAAAGACTCTTGAGCTTTATGTTCTGGCCCCTGGCCAGGACCAAACTCAAACCACCACAGGCCCCCAGTCAGGCCACCCACTCCAGATATGAGCCCCCTTGTAAAAAATCAAGGGACGATAAAAAGCACCCACAATGACAATCTCAGCCTGCGCCTCAGCCTGGGCCTTCCAAGGGCAAGCAGGCAGGTAAACGCCAGTTTTGATGGGACACCTGGGGACAACGTACCAGGGATCCACTTGACCTTCCCTTCTCCAACTGCCTATGTATTTTCTTCCCAGAGTGGTCACAGCTGACCTCAGACCAGTGGGTCCTCAACACCATCTCCTGGGGCTATACCCTCCAGTTTCTTGCTACCCCACCCACCTTCCCTTCCCATCACTCTTCAGGGACAGAGGGCTTATTCGAGCAAGAGGTGTGGCGGCCCCTTCACTTAGGAGTGGTGGAGGTGGTGCTGGCGGAGTTCAGATTCAAGGGGTACTACCATCTATTTCCTTATCCCAAAGGTGAAAGGGTGGCTCAGGCCCATCCTGGACCTGTGAGGCCTGAACCAGTATGTGGTAAAGCTGAAGTTTCAAATGGTCTCTCTGGCCTCCATTGTCCCCTCCCTGGATCCCAGAGACTGGTATGCCACCCTTGATCTACAGGAGGCGTACTTCCACATTCACATATTCAAGGGCCACAGGCGTTTCCTCCATTTCACGGTAGGGCAGGAACACTACCAGTTCACTGTCCTCCTGTTCGGCCGATCAACTGCTCCCAGGGTCTTCACAAAGTGTATATCTGTGGTAGTGGCCTACCTCGGGCATTGGGGGAAGTCCAGATTTTTCCCTACCTCGACAACTGGCTGGTCAAAGGCAGCTCCAGATCACAGGTACAGGATCATGTAACTCTCCTCATGTCCACACGCTCCACACTGGGGCTGCTGGTAAACAGCACCAAGTCCACATTGGTACCGGTGCAACACATAACGTTCATTGGAGCGATTCTGGATGTGACATTGGCCAGAGCCTGCCTCCCTCCCTCCAGAGAGATTCGAAACCCTGAGGGAGCTCATCGGGGTGGTCACAAGGTTTCCTGTGATGACTGTCAGAACGTGCCTCCAGCTCCTGGGTCATACGTTGGTGTGCACATACGTGGTTTGTCACGCCAGACTCAGGATGCAGCCCCTTCAGCTCTGGTTGGCCTCGGCTTTCTCCCAGTCCAGAGACAGGATGGACAAAGTCCTCACTGTGCCCGAACCTCCCTCTGCTGGTGGTCCACCCCGGGGAACATGCTCTAGGGGTCCCATTCAGGAGCCGGTGTAGAGTTGGTGTCCGATGCGTCGCACTTGGGGTGGGGGCCCATGTGGGAAATCTTTAGACCCAAGGTCTGTGGTCCACACAGGAACTAGCCCTGCACATAAATGTCAAGGAGCTCAGGGAAGTCCGTCTAGCCACTGTGGCCTTTTGCTCGTGCCTAGCAGGCAGGAGGGTCAGGGTTCTCACGGACAACACGGCCTCCATGTTCTACATCAACAGGCAAGGCGGGGTCCACTCCTCAGCCCTCTGCCAGGAAGCCCTCAGGCTGTGGGATTTCTGTATAGCCCACGATATCACCTTGGAAGCCCACCACTTACCGGGTGTCCGAAACTCTCGGGTGGATCGGCTGAGCCGAGACTTTTCTTCTCGGCATGAATGGTCGCTGCACTGGATTTTCCGCACGTGGGGCACTCCCCAACTGGACCTCTTCACGACCAGGCAGCACTGCCTGTGCCTCCATTTCTGCTCCCGGGGAGGGCTGGGCGTGGGTGTGATCTCCGATGCTTTCCTTCTGTCTTGGTCGGGTCAGCTTCTGTATGCTTTCCCCCCTTGATTGTCAAGGTCTTGGAAAAGATCAAGATGGACAAGGCTCACGTCCTTCTGATCGCCCTGGCATGGCCCAGGCAGCACTGGTACAGGACTCTCATGAGCTTGGCAGTCGCCCCGCCATGGCTGTTGCCAACCTGCCCGGACCTTCTCTCCCAGGACTGAGGTTGCCTCCTCCACCCCAACCTAGCAGCCCTCCACCTCACAGTGTGGTTGCTCAATGGTTAGACCAGGAGGAGAGGACTTGCTTGGAAGGTGTCCAGCGCATCCTACTGAAGAGCAGGAGGCCCTCCACACCTCAGGCCTACCTGGTGAAATGGTCTCGGTTTCCTGTGGGCTACTGATTGGGGCGTTTTCCAGTGGTTGCCCCAATCCAGCTCACATTGAATTACCTCCTTCATCTCAGGGCCTAGCTCCCTCATCTGTCAAGGTGCATCTGGCAGCCATATTGGCTTTTCACCCACCAGTACAGGCCACATGATATTCTCTCATGCCATGACCAGTCGATTCCTTAAGGGCTTGGATCGCCTCTTTCCTTATGTTAGGCCCCTGGTTCCTCAGTGAGATCTGAACTTGGTGCTAACCAAGTTATCAGGATCTCCATTTGAGCCGCTTGCTACATGCTCCTGGTCCCACCTCTCATGGAAAGTAGCTTTCTTGTGGTGATCAAGCCTGCTAGGCGGGTCTCCGAGCTCCAGACCCTGACCTCCAAACCCCCGTATATGGTGTTCCATAAGGACAAGATCCAGCTCCCACCACACCCTTCGTTCCTCCCTAAGGTGGTCTCCGCCTATCATATGGGCCAGAATATTTTCCTGTTGGTGCTCTGTCCCAAGCCCCATGCGTCCAGTGAGGAGGGTAGATGGGCTCTGGCCTTTTACCTGGAACATATGAAACTGTTCAGGAAGTCTTTGCAACTGTTCATCGCCACGGCTGAGCACATGAAAGGTCGGCTGATCTCTACCTGGCAGCGCTCCAACCGGATCACTTTGTGTATCCGGACTTGTTATGACCTGGCGGGAGTTCCCCCACTGCCGATTGTGAGGGTGCACTCGACAAGGGCGCAAGCCTCGTTGACTGTCTTTCTGGCTCACATCCCTATTCAGGACATTTGTAGGGCTGCCACATGGTCATCAGGACACACGTTCACCTCACATTATGCGATCGTCTCCCGAACTGGGAAGGAAGCCGGGTTCGGCAGGGCAATGCTCTGTCCCGAGTGTCTGTGAACTCCTACCCACCTCTAACAGATATAGCTTGGAATCGCCTATTGTGGAATGCACATGAGCAATCACTCGAAGAAAAGGCAGTTACCTTTTCCGTAACTTGTTCTTCGAGATGTTTTGCTCATGTCCATTCCACATCCCGCCCTCCTTCCCCTCTGTTGGAGTTGCCTGGCAAGAATGAACTGAGGGTGGGGGGAGCGTGCAGTGCCCCTTATATGGTGCCATGGCGGCGCCACTCCAGGGGTCACTAGGGGTGCTCCCCTATGGGTACTGCTAAGGGACATGGCGAGCACACACACCTATTGTGGAATGGACATGAGCAACACATCTCAAAGAACACCAGATACGGAAAAGTTTCAGAGTAACAGCCGTGTTAGTCTGTCTTTGCAAAAAGAAAAGGAGTACTTGTGGCACCTTAGAGACTAACCAATTTATTTGAGCATGAGCTTTCGTGAGCTACAGCTCACTTCATCGGATGAGCTGTAGCTCACGAAAGCTCATGTTCAAATAAATTGGTTAGTCTCTAAGGTGCCACAAGTACTCCTTTTCTTTTTGCAGATACGGAAAAGGTAATTGTCTTTTTCTAACCCATGATTGCAAACACAGAGATGTGTTATTGGCTTTGGATGGGGGACAAATGGGAAATCAGTAGGGATTCTTGCCCCAAACAATAATCACCCATTGTCCTGTTGAGCTCAAAGGGCTCTAACACTCCTGACCTGCTCACATCTCCCTACTGCTAGGAGTAAGAGAAATTTCTCCACGCCCATTACAAAGGTGCGGAAAATGAGGTAAAGAGAAAGGAAGTGACCTATCCATGGTCACACAGCACCATCGTGGCAGAGCTAGAAAGAGAAGCATACGAAAAAAGTTTTAAATGTAAAACATTTTTGATAAAAACTGATTTCTTAAACAAAGGAAACGTTATATGTAGTTAGTGAACTCAATTGATGCATTCTGGTCACCATGTCCTTCTAGATTTACGAACTAGTAGATTTCAGTCCCTCACACCTAATTTTTATACATAAATTGAAGGAGGAAAACAAGATTGCCTTCTTTGTCAACACCCAATGGCTTTCTTAAATTTCAGTGAACTAGTCATTGAACTGAACTTTCTGAATAAACTGAAAGGAAGAAAATATTCTCTGCACCTTCCAAGAAAGATACTGCTGTCCAAAGCTGTGTTAGCATTTCAGCTATCTTTGGTGCCAGGGCTTAGCCATCACTTCAGTGGTTTGACTGTCTTAAAAACTTTGCAATGAACATGCTCTGCTTAACGATATTTTTCTCTTCTTTTTAAATTATTTTCAGAGATTGTCATAAACTTGTCAATTTCAAATTTAATTTTAATAAACAAACCTGTGGCTAATTTAATTACAAATCCAGTTTATATTTTAAAAATCATCTATTTATATCGACCAGGCTGGGTATGGAAATGCCTCTTAGCTCATCTCCCCACCCAGGAGGTGTTAACCTTCTCAATCCAAACTTTAGGATGGGCTCCTCTCTCTGTACTGGGCTGAACTGAAAGCCAGGATCTAAACACTCCTCGCTCTAGGAATCTGGATCTGACCGTGGATGGTCCAGTGCTGCATAGCACTCACAGAGCAACTTTTCCTGGGTAAATCTCACAGCACTTTACAATAGTGAGTAAGTATTAGATCCTCATTTTACTGCTGCGGACTGAAACACAGAGAAGGGGAATAGCTTGCCCAAGGTCCCATAACTCAACAGAAAACCCACGAATAAAAGCCAGGAGTCCTGACCCCCAATCCCCTGTGTGGTAGCACAGTCTGAAAGGGCTGACACCGAGTAATGTGTCTATACACAGAGTTCAGGAGTCTTGAGCAAAGTTCCAGTCCAGTGGTGAGTTTTGGGTGCTCCAGGTTGTGTTCAGCGCCAGTAAAGTTTCCTCAACGAACCTCTCTGGTGCCCTCTTCTGTCACTCTCTGCAAAGCCACACAGAGTGACAGCCTCCCCATGTAACAAGCTAATAGCCTCCCTCTTATTTAGTGTGATCATATTTCCCTATGCTGAATACGGGACACCTGGTAAAATTACTCATATTCAAGCAAGTTCAGCTGCAATCAATCAGAACGATGCAGTACAAATGTTAACATTAACATCAAGTTGACTGAGCCCCTGTTAAAAAGAACACTGAGTAGTTGGATTCCTTTTATTTCCCTTCTTATCTTTTAGGCTTTAGGGTTCACATGGAGACAGGTGACACACATACAGTCCCGAGCACCTCTCTGACACAGGGCTTGACAGGTTGACCGACAGGCTCGACCCTCGCTGCCTGGCGCTCTCCACTCTCCATGCCTGGCTGGGCCCCTGGGCCGGACCTGCCTCTCCTGGTACCTGGTACCACATCTTCCCAAGGCAACCTGTGTGTGTGTGTGGGGAGGGTGGCACACAAGTTCACATGCCCCCCCACCCCAGATTTCTGCCAGGGTTCACACCAGAATGTGGCCAGCAACAGCCTTTCTGCACTGTGCAGGAGGGAAGGGATGGAAGATGCTTCCAGCCACAGTGGGGCTGGAGGGGTGGGGAGGGATGACCTGGCCCATGTCTTTGCAGAGCTCATCTCCCCGCTGGTGCAGATATGGAGGAGCAGTGGGGCTGGGGTCAAGGTGAAGGGGCAAAGCAGGGAGAGGACAGCGAGAGGGGGAACGCCCTGCCACCAGCTTTGCACACCCACCCCCATTGTCAGCCACTGGGTCCCCCCACTCAACGTTGGTGGGCAGGCGGCTGGCAAGCAGGGATCCAGCCAGCAGCGGGACCCACCAGTACCGACTGGGGGGAGACAGAAAATACGTGACAATTGGACAGTTTTTAACAAAAAGTTGGGACATCAGCAGGAGGGCTTAAATACCTTGTTGTGCTCTTCCCCCACTCCCCGCTCCCCTGCCCTCCCAACAGGACTTTCTCCTCATAGAACAATCAACTCCCTGTTCCCCGGGAAAAGATTTAAAGGGACCATGCTCTCTAAACCCCAAAGGGGTTACAGTGGGTGTTTAGGCAGGTTGGGGAGAGAAGTGACTCGCCCTGCCCTTCCTGACATCGGCACCAGCCTTTAGAATACTAACTCTAAAGAATCATTCCTAAAGTACCTGCTCCGTGGTTTGTCTTCAGGCTATTTGGCTTCCTGGTGGGGTCACTCCAGGTATTAACAGCATTTTATAATTAATTTATTGTTTCTGGATTAATTGCTGTTTTTTGGACTCTGGACATGATTCTGCTCTCGCATCTTATTTACGATAAGTTGCAGCCCCCAATTTAGGGGCTGTGGGGCGCTGCAAAGAAGATTTCTGGTGTGTGAATTCAAATCAGGAGGATTTCTGACATCCTCACCTTTGCTGGCCCTGACTGACATCCCATCGCTCCAGCCCAGCTGTGAGTGCCTCACATTATACGGGGCGCTGCCAGCACTGCCTGTTCTGAAGGTTGCCCAGTGCTTCCCAAGATACGCCTTTGTTTTCAGTTGCTTATAACATTGCCAAACTGTAACTGGCTGGGCTGAAATTTCCCATGCTGGGTGTCTGCCTTGAGGCTGAATATTTCCTGAAACATTCAGTCAAAGTCATTCAGCTGTTAGTGAGAATGAGGCTAGGCCAGATGTTATGGGTCTGTTATAGGCAGGGACGAGATGACCACAGTGGTCCCTTCTGGCCTTAGTCTATGTAGACAGTGCTTACCAATGCTAAACACTTCTGATGACATTTTCTTTGAAAAGCTCTAGTGCCCCCAGGCTTTGAAGCAGGGACTTGAAATTTCCCAAGGAGGTGGCCTTTGTGCCAGGGATGCGGCTTTTGCTGTCTCTGAAAATCTACCTAAATTGACCAAATGAGAAGTCTTTGAAAAGTCAGAGTTCACACAGACCCAATAGAGGCTTCTTTGAGGTTAGCAGCTCCATTCCCCCTGGCAATTGTGTCTGCACTGGCATGCTCCAGCCTGGGGCTGAGCAGGACTTTCCCTACAATTGCAGCTCTCAGCTGCTGCGGTCTGTGCTGGGTCCAGATACCTGAACTGAGAGCAGAGAGCCTGTCTCTCCTGTGCTCTCAATTACCCACCTCCCCCATCCCACTGGGCCCGGACGAGGAAGTACTTGATTCAAATGCAGAGACTAGGGGACGGGGTGAGTAGGTTGGGAGAAAAAGTCTAAGGGATGTTGGAAGCTGGCAGGGGGTGAAAGAAACTGGCATTTGGAGTAAAGGAGAGGGCGGAGAGTAGCCCTGAGTGAGCAAGGGGACTTGCAGCCAGAGAGCAGAGAGGAGTGAGAACCAGTGGGATGGGTGGAAGAACATAAGAACGACCATAGTGGGTCAGACCAAAGGTTGATCTAGCCCAGTAGCCTATCTTTGGACAATGGCCAGTGCCAAGTGCTTCAGAGGGAATGAACAGAGCAGGTAATCTTCAAGTGATCCATCCTCTGCTGCCCATTTCCAGCTTCTGGCAAACAGAGACTAGGGACACCATCCCTGCCAATCCTGGCTAATAGCCATTGGTAAACCGGAAAGTGTCAGAAGGCCTTTAACAAGCTTAAAGCGACACTCAGGTCTGACCCTGTACTAAGGGTCCCAGACTTTGACAAACCGTTCCTAGTAACCACAGATGCATCCGAGCGTGGTGTGGGAGCAGTTTTAATGCAGAAAGGACCGGATCAAGAATTCCACCCTGTAGTGTTTCTCAGCAAAAAACTGTCTGAAAGGGAAAGCAACTGGTCAGTCACTGAAAAAGAATGTTATGCCATTGTCTACGCTCTGGAAAAGCTACGCCCATATGTTTGGGGACGGCGTTTCCACCTGCAAACCGACCATGCTGCACTAAAGTGGCTTCACACCGTCAAAGAAACGAACAAAAAACTTCTTCGGTGGAGTTTAGCTCTCCAAGATTTTGATTTCGACATCCAACACATCTCAGGAGCTTCTAACAAAGTGGCTGATGCACTCTCCCGTGAAAGTTTCCCAGAATCAACTGGTTAAAATCGTCCTTGAGATGTGGAAAATATTGTTAGTCTTTATGTACTTGGTAGTATATTTAGAGATGCATGTGTCTTATTAACTCTGTTTTCCTAGATCTCCAGGAAGAAATCCCAGCCAGTGTTTCACCCTAGCTGAGATTTGGGGGGCGTGTCATAAATATAAAGGGAAGGGTAAACCCCTTTGAAATCCCTCCTGGCCAGGGGAAAGCTCCTCTCACCTGTAAAGGGTTAAGAAGCTAAAGGTAACCTCGCTGGCACCTGACCAAAATGACCAATGAGGAGACAAGATACTTTCAAAAGCTGGGAGGAGGGAGAGAAACAAAGGGTCTGTGTCTGTCTGTAGTCGTCTTGGCCGGGGACAGAACAGGAATGGAGTCTTAGAACTTTTAGTAAGTAATCTAGCTAGGTATGTGTTAGATTATGATTTCTTTAAATGGCTGAGAAAAGAATTGTGCTGAATAGAATAACTATTTCTGTCTGTGTATCTTTTTTGTAACTTAAGGTTTTGCCTAGAGGGGTTCTCTATGTTTTTTGAATCTAATTACCCTGTAAGATATCTACCATCCTGATTTTACAAGGGGGATTTCTTTATTTCTATTTACTTCTATTTTTTATTAAAAGTCTTCTTGTAAAACACTGAATGCTTTTTCATTGTTTTCAGATCCAAGGGTTTGGGTCTGTGGTCACCTATGCAAATTGGTGAGGCTTTTTATCCAACATTTCCCAGGAAAGGGGGAGTGCAAGTGTTGGGAGGATTGTTCATTGTTCTTAAGATCCAAGGGTCTGGGTCTGTAGTCAGGAAGGCAAATTGGTGAGGCTTTTTACCAAACCTTGTCCAGGAAGTGGGGTGCAAGGTTTTGGGAAGTATTTTGGGGGGAAGGACGCGTCCAAACAGCTCTTCCCCAGTAACCAGTATTAGTTTGGTGGTGGTAGCGGCCAGTCCAAGGATAACGGGGGTAGTATTTTGTACCTTGGGGAAGTTTTGACCTAAGCTGGTAAAGATAAGCTTAGGAGGTTTTTCATGCAGGTCCCCACATCTGTACCCTAGAGTTCAGAGTGGGGGAGGAACCTTGACAGCTATCATGGAGGTCCTGGACTTCAATCTCTTCCCCAGCAACCTAAATTTGGCCTCCAAGACCCCTCTCCTATCCTTCCCTATGTCATTGGTACCTCCATATACCATGAGCAGAAAGGAGGTGAGGGGGAATGGCAGATGGATCTGATGAAGAGCTGGGATTCTGGAGAACTGGGACTGGCTGGGCAAAGAGATTGAAAGCAGGAGCTGGGGCTGCAGATTGCGAATGGATGAGGAGCCTGGGGAGTTGGATTGGTACAGGAGGCCAGGATGCTGGAGAGAGACAGACCAGATGAGGAGATGGGAGGGGGACAACTGGGACTGTCTGTCTTTCAGACTGCAACTAAAGCCAGTGCTGGGACATCCCAAGCCTCTCCAGGCACTTTCCACATTTTCCCAGATTCCCCCTTCATCTCTGTTTACTTCTCTTTCCAGTTTAGCCCCTCAGGGACCACAGAGCAGTTAAAGGGAGGAACCACAGGATTTGCAAAATAACTTCTTAAACATACACACTTTACTCTTAGGGCATGGCTATACTTGCAGATGTAGAGCGCTGTGAGTTAAACCCACCTTCATAAAGCGCAGTAGGGAAAGCGCTGCAGTCTGTCCACACTGATAGCTGCAAGTGCAATGGGGTGGCCACATTTGCGGCACTTGCAGAGGCCTTAATAACACCTTAATTATAAAGATAATAAGTTTGGCAGTTGCCAAGTCCCTAACAAGCAAATGATAGTGGCAGGAATAAAAGAGGAGAGAAAGAGAAGAGTGGGGGGGAAGGTAAGATCCCTTCACAAGATACGTCTCTCTCCTCCTCTTCCGCTCATCTTCAAGAGTTCGAGCAAATTACCCCCGCTGGGCAGAGTGAGTGCGGTATGCTGCCGCTATAACGGGCAGTGTGCGTGGGTAAGGACAATTCAAGGACCTCCTCTGTCTCTGAAGTGGTGGAATAGACAGCAGCACCTTGATTGCTCCACCCAAGCTGTCCCTGAGCCACGAGCAACAAACTGTCAGCCAACTGCCAGTCCATTGACAGCCAACTGACTTTCTGCACACAGCCCACTTCCTGCGTGGCACGTGGCACCAAAAAGGGTGGGGTCTCTCCCTCGCTCTGTTACTAGGCAGAATAGATATCATAGGACAACCAACGGTTACACAGGGCAACTCATAGGAAACAAGGGAAAGAACTTATTAAAAAAAAGAAAAAGGGAGTATTATCCCTACATCGAGGGCTCTCAGCAAACGGCCTATTATGACACATGCCATTTTGCTGAACCATAGCGGGCTCATTATCAGACAGGATAATGAGGGGGGTGCTGCAGCTGGGAACAATGAAGATCCTGCAAATGACCCTGAAGGCCAGGACGTGGTCGTCGAATTATATCAGAAGGAGCAGTTTGGAGAAGACACTGGTGAAAACCCTAAAGAGGGGGATGCGCCTGGCCAGAGACTGGAAGTCCAGGCTGGTAACTGCAACTCTTCTACCCTCCACCCCGATTTTTTTCCTGGATAAATTGTACTTTCAAAACTCAGGACTTTGTAAATTATGGCCAAATAATTTACTGTCCTGGATAATATTCCATGCATCGTTGTGTGTGTGTCTTTGGTATAGTGCAGACGCCATGCCATTTGCCCAGCCTGTCCCCTCACCCTCCCTCCTCCACCTTCCCCTCCCCTTCAAGCAGCCTCTGCTGTGCACAATCCAAAATGGATGTTTTTTCAAGAATTCAGAGTCTGGGCTGTAGGGTTGGTGCTAAAGCCTATAGTCTTTAGAAAGGTTTCAGAGTAGCAGCCGTGTTGGTCTGTATTCGCAAAAAGAAAAGGATGACTTGTGGCACCTTAGAGACTAAATAAACGTGTTCGTCTCTAAGGTGCCACAAGTACTCCCAGTCTTTAGAAAGTTCACAAACAGAAATCCATGCCCCTCTGTATCCCCCCATTTCACGGCAGGCAGACAGGTGGGAGGGGAGAGGTTGAAACGCTGCTTGGATGAATGCTCTCCATACTAGCTTAGGCTTTGGTTGATTTCCTTCATTTTTTCCCAATCCTGGTAGTTTATTCTAGGAAATTTCTCATGTAGCATGAATTATCAATGCTCTTTCAGGTGAACTGGGAGTGCAAAGCTGCTGTGGCATCCATAATAACTAGGGCCCTACCAAATTCACGGACCATTTTGGTCAATTTAATGGGCAGAGGGTTTTTAAATTAGTCAATTTCACAATTTCAGATGTTTACATCTGAAATTTCACAGTGCTGAAACCATGGGAGTCCTGACCCAAAATGGGATAATGCGGGGAGGTCAAAAGTTGTTTGGGGGAGGTGTCACAGCATTTCCCCCCTGTCATAAAAATAAAGGGAAGGGTAAACCCCTTTGAAATCCTTCCTGGCCAGGGGAAAGCTCCTCTCACCTGTAAAGGGTTAAGAAGCTAAAGGTAACCTCGCTGGCACCTGACCAAAATGACCAATGAGGAGACAAGATACTTTCAAAAGCTGGGAGGAGGGAGAGAAACAAAGGGTCTGTGTGTCTGTCTATATGCTGGTCTTTGTCGGGGATAGACCAGGAATGGAGTCTTAGAACTTTTAGTAAGTAATCTAGCTAGGTACGTGTTAGATTATGATTTCTTTAAATGGCTGAGAAAAGAATTGTGCTGAATAGAATAACTATTTCTGTCTGTGTATCTTTTTTGTAACTTAAGGTTTTGCCTAGAGGGGTTCTCTATGTTTTTGAATCTAATTACCCTGTGAGATATCTACCATCCTGATTTTACAGGGGGGATTTCTTCATTTCTATTTACTTCTATTTTTATTAAAAGTCTTCTTGTAAGAAACTTAATGCTTTTTCATTGTTCTCAGATCCAAGGGTTTGGGTCTGTGGTCACCTATGCAAATTGGTGAGGCTTTTTATCCAACATTTCCCAAGAAAGGAGGGGTGCAAGTGTTGGGAGGATTGTTCATTGTTCTTAAGATCCAAGGGTCTGGGTCTGTAGTCAGGAAGGCAAATTGGTGAGGCTTTTTACCAAACCTTGTCCAGGAAGTGGGGTGCAAGGTTTTGGGAAGTATTTTGGGGGGAAGGACGCGTCCAAACAGCTCTTCCCCAGTAACCAGTATTAGTTTGGTGGTGGTAGCGGCCAGTCCAAGGACAACGGGTGGAATATTTTGTACCTTGGGGAAGTTTTGACCTAAGCTGGTAAAGATAAGCTTAGGAGGTTTTTCATGCAGGTCCCCACATCTATACCCTAGAGTTCAGAGTGGGGGAGGAACCTTGACACCCCCTCACTTCTGTGCTGCCTTCAGTGCTGGACTCTGAAGGCAGCAGCCACTAACCTTCCTGAAGCGAGAGGAGGCTCCCGGATGTGGAGGTGGGTCCCAGCTGGTGGGAGCACCTCAGCTGGGGCTCCTAGCTACTGGTTCCCTGGCAGATTAATGCAGGGGCCCCGGCCAATTTCCGGGGCCCCAGAAAAATAGGCACCTGAGCCCCAGCAGGAGCCACAGGGGGAGTAAGCCCCGAGCCTGGGCAGCCAGAGCCCTGGCAGGAGAGAATTGGAGGGTGGAAGCCTCAAGCCCGGCACCCCAGTCCCTGCTGCAGCTGCGGAGCAGCAGCTCTGAGCCTGAGTGCCTCAAGTTCTGGCTCCAGCCATGGGGGCTGAAGCCTCGAGCGGCCACTGCAGCTGCCGGGCAGAAGCCCTGAGCCGAGGTGCCCAGATCCCTGGCAGGAGTGTGTGTGTGTGTAGGGAGGAGGCAGAAGCCCCAAGCCCAGGCACGTGGCTGGAGTTTTCGGGAGCTCAAGACATGAGTCTGGGTGCCCCAAACCCTGGCTGCAAGCTCAGGGGCCAGAAGCCCTGAGCCTGGGCACCCAGAGCCCTGGCCGGAACAGGAGCAGGTGGGGGTGGGGGCAGAATCCCCAAGCCTGGGCAGAAGCTGCCAGGGCCAAAGCCCTGAGCCCAACTCCGGGGCTGCTGCAGCACAGATCTGAGGGTGTACCAACCTCACTAATATGCTGCCTCTACAGGTGAGTCTGATAGACCCACTGAGAGCAATTGTGCAGGGGAAAATCTTGTCCTGTCCCCAGTCCAGCGGATTAGCGGGATGCTCCAAGCCGGCACGGGAAGATGGGATTTCACAGGGCAGGGCTAATTTCACTGTCCTTTATAATTGGTAGGGGCCTAGCTATAGAAGTAGCTTGAGAGATGACTTTATTTCGGTATAGAACTCCTTTCATGGAGAGAAAATAATGAGTACCAAATTGCTCTTCAGTCTAGCCAAGAAAGGCACAACAAGAAGCAACGGCTGTCAGCTGAAGCCAGAGAAATTCAAATTAGAAGTGAGGCAAGAATTTTTGACAGTGACGGAGACAAACCAATGGAACAAATTACCAAGGGAAGAGGTGGAGTCTCTGTTTCCTGATGGCCTCACATTACAACTGGTTGTCTTTCTGGAAGGTGGGTTTCAGTGAAACACAAGGAATTGAGCTTAATATGGGGTAAGTGTCTGAAATTTCATGACTTGTGAAATAGAGGCTGGATTAGGAGATCTAATGGCCTACAAATCTATGAAAAACTCAGTGCGGGATGAGGAACGGACTCTGCTGTTTTACTGGAAAGCCTGCTTGTTCCCCAGAATCAAGAGTGAGCAAGTGGGGTGATTGGGGGAGCAGCTCAAACGTCCAACCTGGCTGTCCAGGGGCAGACATCAGCCCTGCAAAGGAGAGGTGGGTGTGGCAGTGACTTCACAAGGGCCTTTGGCAGGAATTCAGCCTACTGGGCAGAGGTGGTGAGGAGGCTGTGACCTCACAGAGCTCCCTTGACATCAGACATGCAGTACAGGGGTGCAGGTCAGGGGGAACCTCGGAGACCCCTATAGCCTTCCTGAAGCAATCCTCCTTCTCACGGTCTCTCCTTGAGGACCAAGAGAGGATTTGTGTTCACGCACCTGAGTGCTAAGAAGGAGCTTCTTTGGGAGTTTTCACCTTCCTGTGTTGATTTTGGAGAAAGCAGACATCTCCTGTGTAGAAGGTAAGATTCTCAGTGAGAGTTGGAACTTCTTCAGTCTTCTCCATGCATTGCCAGCCGAGCTCTAGGCTCGGAAAACAAAAGGTAAATGGGCAGAAAAATGTCCCGCCCAGGATTCTTCCCCTTAGTAACGGGCTACCTAAAAGGTCTCAAAATGTAATTGTAAAGGAGGAATCGTTCTCAGGCAAGTATCTTTCTGGAAGGATCCTGCAGGGATTGGTTCTTGGCGCTAATGCTATTTAACATTTTGATCAGTGATTTGGAAGCAAATATACAATCATCATTGATAAAATCTTAGTTATGAAGTATTTCTGGAGATTTAATCTAAATCTGCTATGCTATAGTTTGAACCCATTGCCTCTTGTCCTGCCCTCTGTGGCAAGAGAACAATTTTTCTCTATCTTCCTTATGAAAGCCTTTCAAGTATTTCAAGATTGCTATCATTTCTCTCTTTTCCAATCTAAACATACTCAATTCATCCAGCCTTTGCTCATATGACTTACATTCCACACCTTTGATCATTTTTGTCACTCGCCTCTGGATCCTTTCCAGTTTCTCTACATCCTTTTCATACAGCAGTGACCAAAATTGGACACAGTACTCCAGCTGAGCCCTAACCAGCGCTGAGTAGAGCAGTACCATCATCTCCTATGACTTGCATGGTATGCCTCTCTTTATGCAACCCATATTGCGTTTGCTTTTTTGCATTTGCTGTGCAGAGAGCCTGAAAATGGTTTTGCACCTCTATCTGCATTGCGGGTACATAGGTTCTCCTCTTTCTTCTTCTGGAGGTAACAAGCTGCCAATATTCTCCCCCGTTCTGCACTGCACTCTTGGATTCTTCAGCATATTGTGCTTCAAGCACCAAACAGACTTCTATCCAGAAAATCTTCATGTTCTCTGATGCAGCGCAGGGTTGATACTTGCCTAGTCCTTTAACCTTCTCTTCCAATAGAGTGAGCACACACACACATTGGAAGAGTACAATGCCTACAGGAAAGGGAAACTGATATTTACAGAGGAGAAAAACAACAGGGGCAAAGATAGGGGAAGCAGTAAAACAGGGTTACATTCAACACAAGGTCCTACAGGCCCAGTGGTACCACATTCTGAAAGGGCTGACACCGAGCAATGTGTCTGCACACAGAGTTCAGGAGTCCTGGGCAAAGTTCCTGTCCAGTGGGGAGTCTTGGGTGCTCCTGGTCGTCTTTGGCGCCAGTAAAGTTTCCCCAACAAACCCCTCCAGTGTCGTCTTCTGCTGCTCTCTGCAAAATGGAGAAGAAGGAAAAGCATCCAGTAAGATGCTTCCTGAATTTTAGACCAGAGAGGCAAGGAACACAAGGGAGCAGGACCTGGTCTGGGAACCAGAACAAATACATTGTTCTCATCCAGGCTTTTCCATTCAATCACTGTGTGACCACAAGCAAGTCACTTCATTTCCCTGTGCCATACAGTCTCCCCAATTTTAAATGAAGATCATCAAGGTGGGTTTCTCATACCAGTTTAGAAGGTGGGAAACTCAGATGCATAGAACTGCAGCCTGTTGACACGCTAGATGTGAAGTGTGTTTGTTAACAGGGGACCCCCATGCGTGGTTCATAACCCCATGGTTGAAACTGCTGCTAAGCGTGTTTTTGAAACCATATGAGAGTAGGGCTGGATGCCCTTTTCCTGTACTACAGGGGGGAGTGGGTGTGTGGTACCTGGGGGACGGCGGGGGATGAACAGACTCTCAGCCACTAACTGTCTTCAGCATTTACACCAACCATCTGGAAGTCAATATCACATCACAGCCGGTAACGTCTGCAGGGGGCACAAAGATTGGTGTCATGGTAAATAATGATGTGGACAAGTCAGCCCATTCAAACAACACATCTGAATACAGCAAATGCCCAGTCCTAATCTAGGAGTGAGGGAGATTAATGAGTGGAAGAAATTGCCTAGGGAAGAGGTGGATTCTCTGTTTCCTGGTGGCCTCACATCACACTTGGCTGCCTTTTTGGAAGGCGTGTTTTAGTGAAACACAAGCTATTGGGCTTAATATGGGGGTAAGGGTGTGAAATTTCATGGTTTGTGAAATAGAGGCCTCATTAGGAGATCTAATGGCCTAAAAGAAAATCTATGAATCTATGAAAAGCTCAGTGTGGGGTGAGGAACAGACTCTGGGTAGCCTATTTGCTGCCCAGAATCAATAATGAGCATGTGGGGTGATGTGGGGAGCAGCTCAAACATCCTACTGGGCTGTCCAGGGGGAGACATCAGCCCTGCAAGGGAGAGGTGGGTGTGGCAGTGACTTCACAAGGGCCTTTGGCAGGAACTCAGCCTATTGGGCAGAGGTGGTGAGGAGGCTGTGACCTCACAGAGCTCCCTTGACATCAGCCAGGCAGGACAGGGATGCAGGGCAGGGGGAACCTGGGAGACCCCTGTAGCCTTGCTGCAACAAGCCTCCTTCTCGCAGTCTCTCCCAGAGGACTAAAAGAGGATTTGTGTTCACGCACCTGAGTGCTAAGGAGGAGCTTCTTTGGAAGTGTTTCTCCTTTCGGTGTTGATTTTGCAGAAAGCAGATATCCCCTGTGTAGAAGGTAAGATTCTCAGTGAGGTTGGAACCAATTCAGCCTGATCCATACGTTGCCAGCCGAGTTCTAGGTTCGGAAAACACAAGTAAAGTTGTCAGAAAAATGTCCCAACTCAGACTCCGCCCCTTAGTAACGGGCTACCTAATAGGTCTCAAAATGTAATTTTAAATAAGGAATCATTATCGAGCGGGTGTCTTTCTAGTAGGGTTCTGCAGGGATTGGTTCTTGGATGTATACGACCTAAACTTTTGATCAGTGACTTGGAAGCAAATATACAATCATCACTGTAAAATCTGCCGATGACAGAAAGATCGGGGGAGTGGTAAATAATGAAGAGGACATGTCACTCATATGGAGCCATCTTGATTGCTTAGTTACCGGAGCACAAGCAAATAACATATATTTTAATATGTCCAAATGTAAAGTTTCCCTTTAGGAACAAAAAATATAGGCTATATGTACAAGAGGGGGACTCTATCATGGGAAATAGTGACCCTGAAAAAGACTTGGGGTCATGGTGGATAATCAACTGACCATGAGCTCCCACTGAGACACTTTGGCCAAAAGGGCAAATGCGACCCTGGGACCCATCCATAGCGGAATCTCCGGTAGAAGTAGAGAGGTTCTGTATCTCTGTACTGGGCACTGGTGCGACCACTACTGGAATATTGTGTCCAGTTCTGGTGTCCACAATTTGAGACAGATGCTGATTAATTTGAGAGGGTTCAGAGAAGAGCCACAAGAAAGATTAAAGGATTAGAAAACATGCCTTATAAAGATAGGTTCAAGGAGCTCAATCTATTTAGCTGAACACAGAGAGGGTTAAAAGATGAGCATAAGCGAACAACTATTTGCTAATGGGCTCTTCATTTGAGCAGACAAAGGTATAACAAGATCCAATGGCTGTGAGTTGAAGCTAGACAAATTCAGACTGGAAATAAGGCAAACATTTTTAACAGTCAGGGTTTGAAGTAATTAACCCAGGGTTGTGATGGATCCTCCACAACTAGCATTTTTAAAATCAAGATTCGCTGTTTTTCTTAGATGTGCGCTCTAATTCAAACAGGAATTATTTTAAGGGAAGTTCTATGGCCCATGTTATACAGACTAGATGGTCAGAGTGGATCTTTCTGACCTTGAAATCTATGACTCACTGAGGCGTTTGGAATTTGTCCATTTTTTGCTTCTCTTTTCCGCCCTTCCTCATGTCTTTTCTTTTCTCTTCTCTTGTTCCATTTCTCTCTGCTGCTCTTCTTCCTGAGGCAGGTGGGGCTGTTCTCCAGCTGTCATTGTAGGAGGCCCTCACAAAGAGGTGGGGTGGAAGAGTGCACTGACAGAGATCTCCACCAGAGTGATCTCCTGTCATGACTAGTGCTGTCTTTTGGCCACCTGTTGAGAATGCTCAGCCTCCAGTCCCTGAGAGTCTCCATGCTGAGTGGGTGAGCTGGGGGTTATTGCGGAGTTAAAAGGGAGGAGATTCAAGTCATTGTTGGCTGAGAGCAGTGAGGTCTAAAGCACAATTCAATGGCATTTCTTTGTCAGTCTGTAATGCGGTAATTTTTGAAGACTACGTCCTATTGATTCCAAAATTTCAGGGAATTTCTAGGCATTGGTGGAAAGAACCTTGTTGATTTTATTTCAGAGTAGCAGCCGTGTTAGTCTGTATCCGCAAAAAGAAAAGGAGGACTTTTGACACCTTAGAGACTAACCAATTTATCTGAGCATGAGCTTTCGTGAGCTAGAGCTCACTTGAAGTCACTTGATTTTCTTTTTGTTGATTTTAGTGACAACTGGGAACCACTGCCACCAGGAAAGCTTGATCTCCACACTGTGCCCATTTAGTTGGTGCTGCAGGTAGAGGCACATTGTGACATCAGAGTTAACTTAGCCAGTCAATGCTAATCCTGTGCAGATGATTTGCATCATTAAAACCCATTGGTTAAAAGGAATCAGCAAATGATCCTGCAGGTTTCAATAGGAGAGATGACCAAGGCAGAGGCCGTAGGGTTAGGATTTAAGGTCAGGGTTATTGGAGTGAGTGAGTGATGGGTGGCTGAATTACCTTGGATGTCACAATGTTACTGCTCAGGCTACTCTGCCTGCAGAGCCCCATGGGCAGTGACTAACTGTCAAGGGGAAGATTTTGTTGATCTGAAACTTATAAACCAAGAAGAGCAGAAGAGGAATGGCTTAGACGGTTTGACAATAAAATGTAGGTTTTACAGCATTATCCAGTGCAATTGTTACTGGTTCAGAGGTAGAAACTGGCCCTACATAAACAAACAAGTGTCCAACCCTCTAGTTAGTCTCTTTTAAGACTGAGTCAATAATTCATAACAAATTATTGATATGATGACTTTTGCTGCCTTCTCTCCTTCAATGGCATATGAGCAGTTTATGATTCTCATGAATGTAGTAGTTCTCCTAAAATCAAGATGAATAAAAATCAATGCTTGTTTCAAAACCAAGAAACCCAAAAAGGGATTTTTTAAAAGTTAAATTGGATTATTTTTATTTAAATTAAAAACAGATTTATTTTTTGAAAAACAAGTCTATTGGAGATTAAATTTGAAATTATGACAACCCATGTTAATGCCTAAACTTGCAATAGCTTAGTAAAGTCATTTAAATTAAGTAATAAATATTCACAAGTCCATGGTTGCTGCCAAGTTTTAATGGTAATCAAACCACTGAACTCATGGCAGTCTTTGGCTGGAACCAGAGTTTATTGAAATGGTAAACCAGCTTTTGACAGCAGTAGCTTCTTCTGCAGGCACAGAAAGAATATTTTTTTAATTTAAGTTGATTCAGCTAGTTCAGTTCAATAACAATTACATTCAAATTTCAGAAACTGGGAGTGGAAAAAGAAGGAAAGCTTGTTTTCCTCTTCCAGTCTATAAATAAATACTAGACATGGGGGGGTCAGACCTATTAGTTCTAAAATCTGAGAGACACGATGACCAAATACAATCAGTTCATTTCACTAACTGCAGATACTTCCTTAAATCAGTTAGTTTTAAATGAAAAATATGTTTCGGTAAATTTTTTTGTTCTTATGTATCCAGCACATTTAAGGTAGTTTTGTTCAATTAATAAACCAATTGAAAATGCTGTTTTTGTGCATTTTTAAGTGCATTTGAATTTTCATCGAAATAGTGCGTGGACAAATCATAAGTAAAAAATCCATCATAGTCTTGGAAATAAATGCATCGTTTGCCATTTTCCAACATAATTAAAATGTAAAAATTAGACACAAGAAATGTAAATTAAGCCACATGACTGCTTATATAAATGTACATAGATATACTTTACCATCATGGTTAGCAAAAGAAAAAGCACCAAATTTAGTGTAAAGACTATATTTAGTTGCAAATCAACATTTTTTAAAAAAAGAAAAGGAGTACTTGTGGCACCTTAGAGACTAACCAATTTATTTGAGCATGAGCTTTCGTGAGCTACAGCTCACTTCATCGGATGCATACCGTGGAAACTGCAGTAGACATTATATACACACGGAGACCATGAAACAATACCCCCTCCCACCCCACTGTCCTGCTGGTAATAGCTTATCTAAAGTGATCATCAAGTTGGGCCATTTCCAGCACAAATTCAGGTTTTCTCACCCTCCGCCCCGCCCCCAAACTCACTCTCCTGCTGGTAATAGCTTATCCAAAGTGACCACTCTCCCTACAATGTGCATGATAATCAAGGTGGGCCATTTCCAGCGTAAATCCAGGTTTTCTCACCCCCCCACCCCTATACACACAAACTCACTCTCCTGCTGGTAATAGCTCATCCAAAGTGACCACTCTCCCTACAATGTGTATGGTAATCAAGGTGGGTCATTTTCAGCACAGATCCAGGCTCTCTCACCCACCCCGCCCCCCGGGAACACACACACACACACATCAACTCACTCTCCTGCTGGCAATAGCTCATCCAAAATGACCACTCTCCAAGTTTAAATCCAAGTTTAACCAGAACATCTGGGGGGGGGGGGGAGGTAGGAAAAAGCAAGGGAAAATAGGTTACCTTGCATAATGACTTAGCCACTCCTAGTCTCTATTTAAGCCTAAATTAATAGTATCCAATTTGCAAATGAATTCCAATTCAGCAGTTTCTTGCTGGAGTCTGGATTTGAAGTTTTTTTGTTTTAAGATAGCGACTTTCATGTTGGTGATTGCGTGACCAAAGAGATTGAAGTGTTCTCCGAGTGGTTTATGAATGTTATAATTCTTGACATCTGATTTGTGTCCATTTATTCTTTTACATAGAGACTGTCCAGTTTGACCAATGTAAATGGCAGACGGGCATTGCTGGCACATGATGGCATATATCACATTGGTGGATGTGCAGGTGAACGAGCCTCTGATAGTGTGGCTGATGTTATTAGGCCCTGTGATGGTGTCCCCTGAATAGATATGTGGGCACAGTTGGCAACGGGCTTTGTTGCAAGGATAGGTTCCTGGGCTAGTGGTTCTGTTGTGTGGTATGTGGTTGTTGGTGAGTATTTGCTTCAGGTTGCAGGGCTGTCTGTAGGCAAGGACTGGCCTGTCTCCCAAGATTTGTGAGAGTGTTGGGTCATCCTTCAGGATAGGTTGTAGATCCTTAATAATGCGTTGGAGGGGTTTCAGTTGGGGGCTGAAGGTGACGGCTAGTGGCGTTCTGTTATTTTCTTTCTTAGGCCTGTCCTGTAGTAGGTGACTTCTGGGAACTCTTCTGGCTCTATCAATCTGTTTCTTCACTTCCGCAGGTGGGTATTGTAGTTGTAAGAAAGCTTGATAGAGATCTTGTAGGTGTTTGTCTCTGTCTGAGGGGTTGGAGCAAATGCGGTTGTATCGCAGAGCTTGGCTGTAGACGATAGATCGTGTGGTGTGGTCAGGGGGAAAGCTGGAGGCATGTAGGTAGGAATAGCGGTCAGTAGGTTTCCGGTATAGAGTGGTGTTTATGTGACCAATGTTTATTAGCACTGTAGTGTCCAGGAAGTGGATCTCTTGTGTGGACTGGACCAGGCTGAGGTTGATGGTGGGATGGAAATTGTTGAAATCATGGTGGAATTCCTCAAGGGCTTCTTTTCCATGGGTCCAGATGATGAAGATGTCATCAATATAGCGCAAGTAGAGTAGGGGCTTTAGGGGACGAGAGCTGTACTGTAAAAAGTACAAATGCAAAACATGATTAAAATCAATTATTTAAATCAATCCACCCAGATGTCTACTTCTGGGATTCTGAATTTAGGAGACCAGACTGAGACCCTCATTGACTAGACACAGACAGGAACCCAGTAACAAATTCCAGTCCTGCGAGCATCCAAGCCTCTAAATCTGAGGAACAACTGAAGGCAGCAGGAGACTGAGGGGTGCTGAGAATTTCAAAACCCAAAGATGTGATATTGGCTCTGGATGGGGGAGAAGCAGGAAATCATCAGGGATTCTTGATAAATCACCCATTGTCCTTTGGAGCTCAAAGGTGTCTAACACTCATGACCTACTCAAATCGCACTACTGCTAGGAGTTAGAGAAGTGTCTCTATCCCGAACAGAGGTGGTGAAACTGAGGTAAAGAGCAATGCTCTGGCCGAGCCAGAAAGAGAAGCATAAGAAAAAAACATTCATCAAAAATGTTTTGCATTTAAAACTACCCGATTTCTTAAAGAAAGGAAATATTAGCTGTAGTTAGTGAACTGAATTGATACATTCTGGTCACCATGTTCTTCCAGATTTTTCAATGGGTAGATCTCATCCCCTCACACCTAGTGTTTATTCCTAGATTGAGGGAAGAAAACAAGTTTGCCTTCTTTGTCAACTCCCAGTGTTCTTTTTAAATTCCATTAACTAGTCATTGAACTGAACTAGATGAATAAACTGAAAGGAAGAAACTATTCCTTCTGCACTTTCACAGGAAGGGCTACTGCTGTCTAAAGGTGTTCTAGCACTTCCACGAACTCTGGTTCCGGGTGCTTCAGTCGTTTGACTCTCCTTAAAACTTGGCAGTAAACATGTACTACTTAAGATGGATTTCTTTCTATTCTCTTGAAATTATTTTAAGAGATGATAACAAATTTAGGCCTTAACATAGATTGTCAAATTCAAATTGAATTTGAAGCAGGCTTATTTTTAACGAAAAAACCCGTGGTGAGTTTAATTTGAAAAACCCCGGTTCATATTTTAAAAACCCTCTCTTGTTAATCCACCTGGCGAGGGACGGAAAAGCCTCCTAGCTCAATTCCCACCCCAAGAAGGGCTGATCCTCAATCCAAGGTCTAGGGCTGGGCTCCTCACTCTGTACGGGGTTGAACTGAAAGCCCAGATCTAAACTCTAGGAATTTGGATCTGACCGATGAGGGTCCAGTGCTGCACAGCACTTACAGAACGACTTTTCCTGGGTAAATCTCAGCACTTTACAATAGTGAGTAAGTATTAGATCCTCATTTTACTGCTGGGGACTGAAACACAGAGAGGCGGAATGCCTTGCCCGAAGTCCCATAAGTCAATAGGAAAATGGCCAATGAAAACCAGGAGTCCTGACTCCCAATCCCCTGCCTCGGTCACTCCAGCCAGTCACTCCCTCTCAGAGCCAGGGAGACTGGGAACAGGGTCCTGCTTGCAATTGCCAGCTCTGGAAAAGAACGTTCCTCTAGTGGTTAGTGTAGGGGCCTGGACACAGGGCTCCTGGGCTCCATCCCTGGCTCTGTCACTGACTCCCAGTGTGACCCTGAGGCAGTGGCTTCCCCTGCCTAGGCCACAGTTTTCTATCAGTGGGGTTGGAGTCCCTCCCCTACAGCCCTTGGCTTGTCAGGCTTCAGGAATGTGTGTGAGGTGCTCGGAGAGCTTGAGATGGGATGCGTCCTGCCCACAGTATGTCAGAGTTCTGGACCCCGGCTGCTAGCCTGAGTTTATCCATCCCTTGGCAATAAAACATGATTTTGTTTTCACAGCCACTGTTGGTCTCCCTGCTGGCAGGGCATTGTGCAGCTCCCTTTTCAGCCCACCTTGGTGCGGGAAAACGAGGAAGAGGGCCAGGAACAGATCAACTCTGAGCATCTGCCACCCAGCACTGCGCCATCTAGACCCAGTGAGTGGCAGGTAGCATTTCCTCAAAGGCTTCCCCGTTCTGCTTGGGGAGAGGCAGAAATGGTGGGAGGAAGAAAGGGGAATCTCCTCCTAGTGAGACTAGATTTGCTAACACAGCCCCCTGCAGCCGTTTGCTCTGGGCCTGGGCACCATGTTTCTTTCAGGGTGTTCTCCAGAGCCATCTCCAGCATGGTGGAAATAGCCCAGCAATAGAGCTCCCAGCCCTTCCCTTGTAGGAGTCTCTGGAGGGTCAGACCCTGCCAGCAGCTGAACACCCACTTTCCCACTGAACTCTGTAGGAACTGAGGGGGACTCATGCCTCATATGATTGGAACTTTGTGAAGTTTAACTGGGGATGAGTTCCCAGGGCAAACTCAGACTCCTTCCCGGGTTCTGGTCTTTCTCTAGCCAGGGAGGGCGTGTGGCCTGGGCAGGAGGAGGGAGCTGCTTGTCCAAACAGTCTGAAAACCCCACTGCTCTGAAAGGATGAGACTCCCCCTGTGTCACAGTGCCTCAGTGGGGAGGGGGAGCTTTGGGAGCAGCCTGTGCTGTGAGCTGCTGCCAGCGGGTGTAGATTGCAGTCCCTGTGCCCCGGGGTGGGGCGTGCAGTGAGGGGGAGTTGCCTCAGTGGAGGAGAGGTGGGGGCGGAGCAGACAGGCCCGTTAGTGAGAGGCTGCTTTGACCCCAGACTCACGGCTGCTCCCCACTCGGTTCCAGGATGAAGAGGCTGAAGCAGATGCTGGGAAGAAGGCTCCAGAGCCAGTGGGAAGCAGCTACCGGCTTCCCCAAGAGGAGAGCGGCCCCTCTGTCCCCGCTGTCGGGGAAGCAGCTTGTGGCCAGGCCAAGTGGTGGACGTGCCTGGCGTTCTGGAGGAGGAAAACACCAGCTCCCAGAGCAGGCCCTGAGGCACCTTCAGGGCCAAAATGGAGGTGGTCCAGGGTGCGGCTCTGCAGGACGGAGCCAGGACAG
This sequence comes from Lepidochelys olivacea, assembly GCF_965140295.1. Classification (NCBI taxonomy): domain Eukaryota; kingdom Metazoa; phylum Chordata; order Testudines; family Cheloniidae; genus Lepidochelys; species Lepidochelys olivacea. The sequence continues at coordinate 138,299,497 of NC_140412.1, read as the reverse complement.
GGTGGGAGCCAGGCAAGGCAGCTCTGGGGCTTCCTCTCCAGGAAGCAGAGGAGCCAGGAGTCCAGTGCCAGGGCCCAGCAGGAGCCATGCCCCTGCCTGGCCACTAAAGAGTCCCCACCCTGCCTGGGACAGGAGATGGGGCAACCCCTGCTCTAGCACCAGCAGCTCCACCTACTCCCAAGGGGCCAGCAGCACCTCCGAGGAGTGTGAGAGCCTTGAGGCTGGAGGCTCCCACAGTACTGGTGAGGGGAGACCCAAGGGAAAGGGAGAGTGACTGGGGCCGGGGGGCTAGTAACACCGTGTGCCCATTGGTTCAGAAAGGCGTCAGGTCTCAGCCACGTGAGCCCTGCTGACACTAGTGGGAGTGGCACAGCCATGCCCGGTGCAGGGCATTCTTGGCGGAGTCGGGGGCACTCCAGCCTCCTGGACCTCTGATGATTTTGCGGGGGTGGCCTGACTGCCATGGGGCCCTGAAGCTGATGGGGCTGAGGGCATCTCTGGGAGGGGCAGGGTGAGGCCCTTTCTGCCCTGGGGTTCTGTAGCCAGACAGCCAGCACCCCCCTCCCGGCTCCGCCCCCCATCCCCGTCAGACCAGCATTGCTGGAAACACAGGAGGAAGCCAGAACAGGGCACTTAACATATATTCCAGCACAGCCTTTGAAGCTGTGAAAAGCACAGGTGTGCTGCTACAATGTGCCTCTGGGAACAGATACAACAATTAAGCTCACAGCAGGCAGAGGCCCTGTGACAGACATGGCTCTTAGCCCCTACTAAATTGCGTGATGCACACACACCAACATCCTAGGTGGGAAAATTATTTACCCTGATAAATGTCCAGTAGTCGACACTTATTGTTTCTCTCCCTTGCAAGTGTAAACTACTCTTGCGAAAGCTGGTGTCACCCAGACAGACCAGCCTCAATTTGGCATAAGAAAGGAGAAAGAGAATAAAGGAGTACAGAGGTATAAGTAGGGGACCTACAACACCATGATTTTTGAGTGCTTTTCACTATCTATCTGCTGGTCAGATAAGTGACAGCCTCCCAAGGCTTCTGCAGCTAAGAGGGTCCCTCAGCCTTGTCCTTTATTCGTCTTTCCGTGGAATTGAGTGACTGATCCTGGCTTGGCACCGCTGGAATCGAGAGATGCAAGGAGGGTAAGAAGCACCCACACCTGATCTCCTATCTTTAGTGTACACATATTTTGAAATAGAGCTCTATACTTTGTTTTCTTTCTTTGGGATTGTGGGTTCAGTTTTGTAACTTGTTTGTGTGTGTAACATCTCTACATTTAAATAAGTAGGCACTAGCAATTTTGTAACCACATGAATAGAATCTAGCTTAATAAATTTTGGTAACCATTTGTGCATAAGCCTGACTTGTTTTCTCTGGTTTACTGTAAAGCAGCCGACACAATTAAAGAACCTCAGCCGTTTTGGCTCTAAAGCCTGGCCATTAGGTGAGAGTACTAAGAGCCTAGCGTTGAGTTGTGCCGCCTCCACGGGGCAAACTCTTGGGGCACCTGTCAGTCAATCCTGGCTGCCCGCTGCGAAGGAGCTCTGAGCTCTAGCAGTTAAAGTCACGGGTGTGGAGAGGCTCTTAGTGCTGGCATTGGGGCACCTGTCAGTCAGTATTGACTGCCCGCTGCGAAGGAGCTCTGAGCTCTAGCAGTTAAAGTCACGGGTGGTTAGGACCTTGGGGCATCCGTCAGCCTAGCCCGGGCTGCCCGCCGCGAAGGGACAGTGCGTCCTAGCGGTTAAAGTCACGGATGGTATAAACGGGCATAGCTGGCACCTCACCAAACATCTTTGGCCGTCGGCTAACAGGTTCCTTACAAAGGAGGGGGGCACATTAAGCTTTCTCTCTCCACTGCACCCCGTCCTTCCCCTCGGCAGCAGCAGGAGTCACCCTCTGTCCTCCTCTGCCTGGTGCAGGGAGCCCCAGTGTCCGGCTGGAGGTTGAGGAGGAAGAGGAGGACGTGTCCCCAGAGGAAGCTGCCATCAGGGTCATCCAGCAGCATCGCCAGGGCAGAGATGAGGTACAATCGAGTCTATCCATAACCCCCATTATCTGTGACCCTGAAGAGAGGGTGTTTGTCCCACGCAGGCCAGGGTCTCCTCTCCCCACAGCCATTGTCCCAGTTAGAAGCCCTGCCTTGCAGGAGGACACTGTGATTTTGGGCTTTTCCTGTCCAACCCAAAGGAGGACCTGGGCCCTGGAGCCGGTTTGGGTGGAGTGAGGAGGTCCCTACCTAAAAGGCTCTCTCTCTCCCCCAATGCCACTCCTCATCTGTGCAGGACAGGGTCAAGCAGCTCCGCTTCCTGCACCCTATCCCCACTCTGTGCTTCCCTGCACAAAAGCAGGGGCAGGACACCCTGCAGCCGCACTGCTCCAAAGCGTCCCTTGTGGAGAGCATTGCGGTGAATGAGACCCCATGGGGAGGGAGCTAGACATGAGACTAAGAGAGGCCTCCCCTGGGCCAGTTCTGGGAGATGGTGGGGCTGGAGGGGGCAGCAGAGGACAGGGATTCTTGGGGCTGAGGATTGGGGAGCAGGGGAAGGGGAAATTCTGTCACAGACACAGAGCTGGCAGTGGGGAATTGTAGGGCCAGAGGGGCGGCTGAGGGGAGGAAAGAATTGGGTGGTCCCAGCTGGAGAGGGAGGGAGTAAGTTTGAAAGGTGGAAGGAATGTGGGGGCCCAGCTGGATTGGCTGCTTTTGTCTTCTTTGGGTCTCCCAAGAACTGATTGAAGACGTACCCCTGGAGTCTGAGCGAAGCTCCATCCTCTCGAGCTCTATGGCTGCAGTTTGCCACCTCAGGTACCAGGACCCTCCTGTCCAGCGGCCCTAACCCAGGAGTCACAGATCCTCCCACTCCCCCTCCAGTTGTGGCTGTTCACATCCTCTGGCCAAGGAGGCGGGAACGTTCACTCTTTCCAGGCTGGGTGGTTCATTTCACTCCAGTAACGTTACAGTGGCCTTAGGGAGAAGATCATTGGGGCGGGGGACATATAATAGGGGCAGCAGGGTCCAGGGTGAGATCAGGGGAACGGGCCCTGTATCAGCCCTGCCAGTGTCTGGCTCTGTGACTTCAGCCTGGTCACTTGTCTCCTTGGCACCTCCATTTCCGTTTTTGCTGGCCGGTGCCTATTTCCCTCATGTTTCATGTCCATGGTGATGCCACTCTGGTGCTGCAAAGTCGAATCGAGGCTCCTCTTTCCTGCCAGCAAACTGGACCTGGAGCTGGAATCAGGCCTCCTGCGAGCTGTCCTGTGCAGTGTTTTTTACCATGCGCCCAGGGAAGGACACTGTTCCCTTCCGGGTAGGTCACCATCCTACTTCTCTGTTGTAGGAGCGGTCCTGTGGTCCCTACTCCCTTAGTTTGGTGGAGTTGCTGAAAATAGGGGAGGGGTGAGCAGAGCTGGGAACAGGCCCGGGGGTTAACAAAATGGCAGAGAGCGCCCCTTCCCTCCAGAGGGGATAGTGTTACCCGCCCTTGGCAGATCCTCTCCCTCCTTCCCCATTCTGTGCTTTGCTGCCTGGACTCTGTCCGGGCGCCTCGCTCCCATCCATTGCAGTTTGGCTGTTCCATACCCTGCTAGGTCCCTGGCCCTCTGCAGAGAACTGCTAAGGGCAAGGATTGAAGAGCCAGCTGGCATCCTGCCATGAACTCTTGCTAAGTGTCCCTGGGGTGATTTGAATGGGATAGGCCAGGATGTGTCTTTGGGGTCTTGCCAGGGCTCCCCAGAGAACCCTTCGAATCATCCCCTGACCAGCGTAGCCCCAGATCGGACGGGTGTTCCCTCCTCTTGCAGGCTGTGCCCAAGGCCTATACAGACAGCATGGATGTCATGCTGAGCAGCCTCCTGACAGAAACCCCCACCATGGACAAGCTGGAGCACCTCTTGGAGGTGAGCACAATGGCAGGGTCTGGGGGGAATTTCCCCTTAACCCCGTGGGAGGGCTGCAAAGGAGAGACTGGAAGAGCCACTTTTCCATTGTGTCCTCCCAGCTGGGACCCAGGAGGCCAGACTTTGCCAGAGCTGTCTGTGCAGTGCAATGTTGGGACTCTTCTACCTTTCAGGGGATAAAGGGAAAGATCTGGGACTGTAAGCCAGAGCTCTGCATAGTTCTGTTAAGCACTAACAGTGGGCACCAGACCTGGCTGGGGACTGAGAGACTGAAAGTCCTGTGAGATCCAGGACATGGGCCTCTTAGAAAAGTCACTGGCTCCTTTCTAGGAAGACCCTGAGTACAGGAGGATCCTCAGGGAATCAGCTCTTCTGATATGGACGCTGCAGTTCCCAAAGGGATTGTCTTCACGGCCACTCCCTCCATCCCACCAAGGCCTTTGCATCTGGGGAGGGGCCAGGGCATGTGCCTTGATCCTGATGTGCTGTTCATGGATCAGGTACAGAGAGGATGGACCAGCCCCAGGCCTAACATTTTCCCCAGCTAGAGAGACAATGACAGCCTGTGCCCAGCAGGACCTGGGCAGCATCCTGGTTGCAAGAAGCCCCTTTTAAAGTTCTGCGATCAGCCAGTCAGCTCTTCCACCCTGAGCACAATGTCTCAGCCCCATGGGGAGGGGAAGAGACTCGTTTGTAGAGCACGTGCACCTGCCTCCTTCTCCCACAGCATGTCAATTTCTGGATGCACTCCAGAGAGAAGCAAGAGAGAGCCAGGGCCATACGGAATAGCACTGCCCTGCGGCAATTCACTGCTTGCCTCCCTGGAGTTGATGTGAGTGACCTGTGACCCCAGCATCCTGCAGAGGCAGGGCTGGCTCTGACAGGCTGTGGGATTTGCAGCTGCAGGGGTTCGAGATTTTGATGGCTCCTGTGTGGAGCCAAAGTCAGAACTGAGATTCAACCATGCTTGAGTCACGTCCCTCATCTCCTGGCTAAGTTTTTCCCCCTGGGTCTGTAAGGGACTGTGCTCCAGAGCCCACTGGCAGATTCATGCTTGGCCTCAGGGCCCTTGTCATTCTGGAGCAGCTGAGGAGTGAATCCTCATAGAGGGCCCTTTCCCTGGTCCCTTTATTTCAAGCTCCCCTGGGGGCAGAGAGAATGAGATCTCTAGCTGTAGCTCCTCTCCCCCAGCCCCTCCTACAGATGGAGTGGGAGGAGAGAGACTCCTGGCCCAGGGCAGATGGAGAGCTGAAGGTAGAATGTTGATGGATTCCCCTCTCCTCCTCCTTCCATCAGAGCTCATCTGACTTCCCCAAGGTGGGCTACCTTGTGGCACAGCTGGGTCTGTATATCACTGACCCACCAGATGACATCAGCCGGCAAACCAAGGGTGGGATTTACTGGCTCTACCAGCTACCCCTGCAGAAGAGGGGTAAGAAACCCAACTGGGCAATGGCACCTTATAGAAATGAATCCTCAGAGACTACCTGCAGATGGACATTGGGACTCCTATAGAACTAAGGCCTCTCCTTGTAGACCAACCGGAACTGGGCAGAGGGACCCCAATAGAAACAAGGTCCCTCATTTGGGACTCATTTTGCTGGGCAATGGGAGCCTATAGAAAGAAGCCCCCTCCTCTGAGATGGACCCCAGCGTAGATGCTGATTATTTCTCTCCCTGCTCCCTGAATCAGGGGGATGAGCGTGAAATTGCCAGGGAAATTGGCTGTTTTATCTCCGAGCCCAGCTCTGTCCCCCACCCCAGGGAAATCAGCCCATCCATGGGGCTGCCAGCTGGTGAGGGGACAGGAATGCAGCTATTGGGACACATGGAGGGAAAGAGCCCATAGGGAAGTCAGGGGCAGGAGCAGGGACGACAGGGGACGCACCCAAAACTCGTAGGATGTCACCAGTTGGTTACCTAGGGCCAGATCTTGACTACAGTGGGAGTGGGGGGTTCTCAGCATAAGATGCCGTCATTTTCAGGCACCCACTCCCAGAACACAATGACCGTAAGGGTCACCTGATTTCTGTGATGAATGGGACAAATCCCCCTCCAGGTACTAAACCACCTGGTGGGGACCCTGCGATTTCATGGGGGCATGGATGCTGCGAAGCCCCAGCCAGTGAGCACCCAGCAATGGGAACAGAAGGAGACAGACATTGAAACCAGAATGGCAAACCTCACAAACCTGCGTGTCTTTCTCCCCAAGGGCTGAACATCAGAGATGCCAAGGAGCTGTGGTGCTGGGAGGGGCTCGAGAACACCAAGCGCCTTGGTTACAGGAATATGGCCAAGGTGGGGGAGGTAAGGACTCTCAGTTGGTGCATTGTAGCAGCTCAGATGCGGAGCTGTGTCTCCCTGCCGTGGCTGTGTCCTGGATACAGGGCCAGAGTCTACTCCTTATTTCCAGCTGACAGTGTTCAGCTGCAAGAGGCTGAGGATCCTGGGTTGGAGCTTTGCTAACGCCCTGGTTTGTGTGTGTTACATGGATCCATTGATAGGTGGCATAACAGGAAACCTCTAGGACCTTGAGTTAATGGCGGATGGTATCTCGAGGGATCCGGCTTCGCTCAGCGACTCCCTGGCTGACACCTGAGTATCCGAGATGGGAGCCACTGGGTCAGTGAGTTGGGAAGGATACACCCAGCTATTGCGTGACCAGATCCTTGTTGGATCCCTGCACCCTGTGGAAGAACAAGAAGGGTGTGGAGTTTGCTTAGCACCATCATGAGTCAGGAAGCAGTATCTGCACCTGCCCTGGGGCTTGGGTCAGAGACACTGAGCTCCTACCCTGGGCTGAATTACTTCACCATACGTAAGGCTCATGGAAATGTCAGTGGGGTGGGGAGTGGGGAACGGAGGCAGTTCTGAAAGGCCCATACCTCTAGCACATGAGCTCCAGGAGATATCGCTGCTGGACGCAGTAGAGGGTCCTGTGTGGTCTTTGTGAGCTACGTTCCAGAGCGCGCCAGGCTCATGCACATGGACGCATTCCCAGCAGGTCATGGCACCTGCGTTGAATCCTGCTCCAGAAAGAGCAATGGGAGGCCTCGGTGCCTGCAACCTGTCACTGAAGGGGGTTCCCTGGGCCATGGGACCCCAAAGGTCCTCAGGGGAATTAGCTGGCTTGGCTGCAGCAGGACTCCGACTCTCCACATGAGCCACTAGCTGGATTTGGAGCCTGGTTTAAGGAACCCCAATTTTTTTCCTGGATAAATTGTACTTTCAAAACTCAGGACTTTGTAAACTATGGCCAAATAATTTACTGTCCTGGATAATATTCCATGCATCGCTGTGTGTGTGTCTGTGATATAGTGCAGACGCCATGCCATTTGCCCAGCCTGTCCCCTCACCCTCCCTCCTCCACCTTCCCCTCCCCTTCAAGCAGCCTCTGCTGTGCACAATCCAAAATGGATGTTTTTTCAAGAATTCAGAGTCTGGGCTGTATGGTTTGTGCTGAAGCCTACAGTCTTTAGAAAGGTTACAGAGTAGCAGCTGTGTTGGTCTGTATTCGCAAAAAGAAAAGGATGACTTGTGGTACCTTAGAGACTAAATAAATTTGTTCCTCTCTAAGGTGCCACAAGTACTCCTAGTCTTTAGAAAGTTCACAAACAGAAATCCATGCCTCTCTGTATCCCCCCATTTCACGGCAGGCAGACAGGTGGGAGGGGAGGGGTTGAAACACTGCTTGGATGAATGCTCTCCATCCTAGCTTAGACTTTGGTTGATTTCCTTCATTTTTTCCCAATCCTGGTAGTTTATTCTAGGAAATTTCTCATGTAGCATGAATTGTCAATGGTCTTTCAGGTGAACTGGGAGTGCAAAGCTGCTAGGGCATCCATAATAACTAGGGTCCTACCAAATTCACGACCATTTTGGTCAATTTCACGGGCAGAGGGTTTTTAAATTAGTCAATTTCACCATTTCAGATGTTTACATCTGAAATTTCACAGTGCTGAAACCATGGGAGTCCTGACCCAAAATGGGATCATGCAGGGAGGTCAATAGTTGTTGTGGGAGGTGTCACAGCCTTTTCCCCCTCACTTCTGTGCTGCCTTCAGTGCTGGACTCTGAAGGCAGCAGCCACTAACCTTTGAAGCGAGAGGAGGCTCCCGGATGTGGAGGTGGGTCCCAGCTGGTGGGAGCACCTCAGCTGGGGCTCCTAGCTCCTGGTTCCCTGGCAGATTAATGCAGGGGCCCCGGCCAATTTCCGGGGCCCCAGAAAAATAGGCACCTGAGCCCCAGCAGGAGCCACAGGGGGAGTAAGCCCTGAGCCTGGGCAGCCAGAGCCCTGGCAGGAGAGAATTGGAGGGTGGAAGCCTCAAGCCTGGCACCCAAGTCCCTGCTGCAGCTGCGGAGCAGCAGCCCTAAGCCTGAGTGCCTCAAGTTCTGGCTCCACACGCGGGGTCTGAAGCCTCGAGCCGCCACTGCAGCTGCCGGGCAGAAGCCCTGAACCCAGGTGCCCAGATCCCTGGCAGGAATGTGTGTGTGTAGCGGGGAGGCAGAAGCCCCAAGCCCGGGCACCTGGCTGGAGTTTTCGGGAGCTCAAGACATGAGTCTGGGTGCCCCAAACCCTGGCTGCAGCCTCAGGGGCCAGAAGCCCTGAGCCTGGGCACCCAGAGCCCTGGCCGGAACAGGGGCGGGTGGGGGCAGAATCCCCAAGCCTCGGCAGAAGCTGCCAGGGCCAAAGCCCTGAGCCCAACTCCGGGGCTGCTGCAGCACAGATCTGAGGGTGTACCAACCTCACTAATGCGCTGCGTCTACAGGTGAGTCTGATAGCCCCACCGAGAGCGATTGTGCAGGGGAAAATCTTGTCCTGTCCCCAGCCCAGCGGACTAGCGGGATGCTCCAAGCCGGCACGGGAAGATGGGATTTCACAGGGCAGGGCTAATTTCACTGTCCTTTATAATTGGTAGGGGCCTAGTTATAGAAGTAGCTTGAGAGATGACTTTATTTCGGTATAGAACTCCTTTCATGGAGAGAAAATAATGAGTACCAAATTGCTCTTCAGTCTAGCCAAGAAAGGCACAACAAGAAGCAACGGCTGTCAGCTGAAGCCAGAGAAATTCAAATTAGAAGTGAGGCAAGAATTTTTGACAGTGACGGAGACAAACCAATGGAACAAATTACCAAGGGAAGAGGTGGAGTCTCTGTTTCCTGATGGCCTCACATCACAACTGGTTGTCTTTCTGGAAGCTGGGTTTCAGTGAAACACAAGGAATTGAGCTTAATATGGGGTAAGTGTCTGAAATTTCATGACTTGTGAAATAGAGGCTGGATTAGGAGATCTAATGGCCTACAAATCTATGAAAAACTCAGTGCGGGATGAGGTACAGACTCTGCTGTTTTACTGGAAAGCCTGCTTGTTCCCCAGAATCAAGAGTGAGCAAGTGGGGTGATCGGGGGAGCAGCTCAAACATCCAACCTGGCTGTCCAGGGGCAGACATCAGCCCTGCAAAGGAGAGGTGGGTGTGGCAGTGACTTCACAAGGGCCTTTGGCAGGAATTCAGCCTATCGGGCAAAGTTGGTGAGTAGGCTGTGACCTCACAGAGCTCCCTTGACATCAGACATGCAGTACAGGGGTGCAGGTCAGGGGGAACCTCAGAGACCCCTGTAGCCTTGCTGAAGCAATCCTCCTTCTCATGGTCTCTCCTTGAGGACCAAGAGAGGATTTGTGTTCACGCACCTGAGTGCTAAGAAGGAGCTTCTTTGGGAGTTTTCACCTTCCTGTGTTGATTTTGGAGAAAGCAGACATCTCCTGGGTAGAAGGTAAGATTCTCAGTGAGAGTTGGAACTTCTTCAGTCTTCTCCATGCATTGCCAGCCGAGCTCTAGGCTCGGAAAACAAGAGGTAAATGGGCAGAAAAATGTCCCGCCTAGGATTCTTCCCCTTAGTAATGGGCTACCTAATAGGTCTCAAAATGTAATTGTAAAGGAGGAATCGTTCTCAGGCAAGTATCTTTCTAGTAGGATCATGCAGGGATTGGTTCTTGGCGCTAATGCTATTTAACATTTTGATCAGTGATTTGGAAGCAAATATACAATCATCATTGGTAAAATCTTGGTTATGAAGCATTTCTGGAGATTTAATCTAAATCCGCTATGCTATAGTTTGAACCCATTGCCTCTTGTCCTGCCCTCTGTGGCAAGAGAACAATTTTTCTCTATTTTCCTTATGAAACCCTTTCAAGTATTTGAAGATTGCTATCATTTCCCTCTTTTCCAATCTAAACATACCCAATTCATCCAGCCTTTGCTCATATGACTTACATTCCACACCTTTGATCATTTTTGTCACTCGCCTCTGGATCCTTTCCAGTTTCTCTACATCCTTTTCATACAGCAGTGACCAAAATTGGACACAGTACTCCAGCTGAGCCCTAACCAGCGCTGAGTAGAGCAGTACCATCATCTCCTATGACTTGCATGGTATGCCTCTCTTTATGCAACCCATATTGCGTTTGCTTTTTTGCATTTGCTGTGCAGAGAGCCTGAAAATGGTTTTGCACCTTTATCTGCATTGGGGGTACATAGGTTCTCCTCTTTCTTCTTCTGGAGGTCACATGCTGCCAATATTCTCCCCCATTCTGCACTGCACTCTTTGATTCTTCAGCATATTGTGCTTCAAGCACCAAACAGACTTCTATCCAGAAAACCTTCATGTTCTCTGATGCAGCGCAGGGTTGATACTTGCCTCCCTAGTCCTTTAACCTTCTCTTCCAATAGAGTGAGCACACACACACATTGGAAGAGTACAATGCCTACAGGAAAGGGAAACAGATATTTACAGAGGAGAAAAACAACAGGGGCAAAGATAGGGGAAGCAGTAAAACAGGGTTACATTCAACACAAGGCCCTACAGGCCCAGTGGTACCACACTCTGAAAGGGCTGACACCGAGCAATGTGTCTGCACACAGAGTTCAGGAGTCCTGGGCAAAGTTCCTGTCCAGTGGGGAGTCTTGGGTGCTCCTGGTCGTCTCTGGCGCCAGTAAAGTTTCCCCAGCTCTGTAGGCAAAGAGCAACTGCTGCAACACTAGGTCCCAATCATTGGAGTGCTCTTTTACGAATTTATGTATCATGGCCCCCAAAGTTCCATTAAACTTCTCCATCATGCCATTTGTTTGTTGGTGGTAAGGAGTGGCAACCGAGTGAGTTACCCCATGAGCTTCCCAGAGGTTTTCCATAGTTCCTGCCAGGAAATTAATCCCTGCATCTGTGAGGACGTCGGAGGGCCAACCTACCCTGGCAAAAGTGTCTGCTAGTGCTTGGCACACACTTTTAGCTCTGGTGTTGCTTAGGGTATGTCTACACTACGAAATTAGGTCGAATTTATAGAAGTCGGTTTTTTTGAAATCGGTTTTATATATTCGAGTGTGTGTGTCCCCACAGAAAATGCTCTAAGTGCATTAAGTGCATTAACTCGGCGGAGCGCTTCCACAGTACCGAGGCAAGCGTCGACTTCCGGAGCGTTGCACTGTGGGTAGCTATCCCACAGTTCCCGCAGTCTCCGCTGCCCATTGGAATTCTGGGTTGATATCCCAATGCCTGATGGGGCTAAAACATTGTCGCGGGTGGTTCTGGGTACATATTGTCAGGACCCCGTTCCCACCCTCCCTCCCCCCGTGAAAGCAAGGGCAGACAATCATTTCGCGCCTTTTTTGTCTGCTGCCAGCCAAAGATGTAAAGGATAGATGGAGTGGGTCAGAACAAGAAATAGACTAGATTTGTTTTGTACTCATTTTCCTCCTCCCCTGTCTAGATCACACTGCAGTCAGTCACAGAGAAGGCGCAGCGAGGTTAATCTAGCCATGTATCAATCAGAGGCCAGGCTAACCTCCTTGTTCCAATAACAACGATAACTTTGGTGCACCATTTCTTATTGGAACCCTCCGTGCAGTCCTGCCTGAAATACTCCTTGATGTACAGGCACACCCTTTGTTGATTTTAGCTCCCTGAAGCCAACCCTGTAAGCGGTGTCGTCAGTCGCCCCTCCCTCCGTCAGAGCAACGGCAGACAATCGTTCCGCGCCTTTTTTCTGTGCGGACGCCATACCAAGGCAAGCATGGAGGCCGCTGAGCTCATTTTGGCAATTAGGAGCACATCAACCACCACACGCATTACCCAGCAGTATATGCAGCACCAGAACATGGCAACGCGATACCGGGCGAGGAGGCGACGTCAGCGCGGTCCCGTGAGTGATCAGGACATGGACACAGATTTCTCTGAAAGCATGGGCCCTGCCAATGCATGCATCATGGTGCTAATGGGGCAGGTTCATGCTGTGGAACGCCGATTCTGGGCTCGGGAAACAAGCACAGACTGGTGGGACCGCATAGTGTTGCAGGTCTGGGACAATTCCCAGTGGCTGCGAAACTTTCGCATGCGTAAGGGCACTTTCATGGAACTTTGTGACTTGCTTTCCCCTGCCCTGAAGCGCATGAATACCAGGATGACAGCAGCCCTCACAGTTGAGAAGCGAGTGGCGATAGCCCTGTGGAAGCTTGCAACGCCAGACAGCTACCGGTCAGTTGGGAATCAATTTGGAGTGGGCAAATCTACTGTGGGGGCTGCTGTGATGCAAGTAGCTCACGCAATCAAAGATCTGCTGATATCAAGGGTAGTGACCCTGGGAAATGTGCAGGTCATAGTGGATGGCTTTGCTGCAATGGGATTTCCTAACTGTGGTGGGGCTATAGACGGAACCCATATCCCTATCTTGGCACCAGAGCACCAAGCCGGCGAGTACATAAACCGCAAGGGGTACTTTTCGATAGTGCTGCAAGCTCTGGTGGATCACAAGGGACGTTTCACGAACATCAACGTGGGATGGCCGGGAAAGGTGCATGACGCTCGCATCTTCAGGAACTCTGGTCTGTTTCAAAAGCTGCAGGAAGGGACTTTCTTCCCAGACCAGAAAATAACTGTTGGGGATGTTGAAATGCCTATATGTATCCTTGGGGACCCAGCCTACCCCTTAATGCCATGGCTCATGAAGCCGTACACAGGCAGCCTGGACAGTGGTCAGGAGCTGTTCAACTACAGGCTGAGCAAGTGCAGAATGGTGGTAGAATGTGCATTTGGACGTTTAAAGGCGCGCTGGCGCAGTTTACTGACTCGCTTAGACCTCAGCGAAACCAATATTCCCACTGTTATTACTGCTTGCTGTGTGCTCCACAATATCTGTGAGAGTAAAGGGGAGACGTTTATGGCGGGATGGGAGGTTGAGGCAAATCGCCTAGCTGCTGGTTACGCGCAGCCAGACACCAGGGCGGTTAGAAGAGCTCAGGAGGGCGCGGTACGCATCAGAGAAGCTTTAAAAACCAGTTTCATGACTGGCCAGGCTACAGTGTGAAAGTTCTGTTTGTTTCTCCTTGATGAAACCCCCCGCCCCTTGGTTCACTCTACTTCCCTGTAAGCTAACCACCCTCCCCTCCTCCCTTTAATCACCGCTTGCAGAGGCAATAAAGTCATTGCTGCTTCACAGTCATGCATTCGTTATTCATTCATCACACAAATAGGGAGATGACTACCAAGGTATCCCAGGAGGGGTGGTGGAGGAGGGAAGGAAAATGCCACACAGCACTTTAAGCACAGCACTTTAAAAGTTTACAACTTTAAAATTTATTGAATGACAGCCTTCTTTTTTTTGGGCAATCCTCTGTTGTGGAGTGGCTGGTTGGCCGGAGGCCCCCCCACCGCGTTCTTGGGCGTCTGGGTGTGGAGGCTATGGAACTTGGGGAGGAGGGCGGTTGGTTACAGAGGGGCAGCAGTGGCAGTCTGTGCTCCAGCTGCCTTTGCTGCAGCTCAACCATACACTGGAGCATTCTGGTTTGGTCCTGCAGCAGCCTCAGCATTGAATCCTGCCTCCTCTCATCACGCTGCCGCCACATTTGAGCTTCAGCCCTGTCTTCAGCCTGCCACTTACTCTCTTCAGCCCGCCACTTACTCTCTTCAGCCCTCCACCTCTCCTCCCGGTCATTTTGTGCTTTCCTGCACTCTGACATTATTTGCCTCCACGCATTCGTCTGTGCTCTGTCAGTGTGGGAGGACAGCATGAGCTCGGAGAACATTTCATCGCGAGTGCGTTTTTTTTTCTTTCTAAGCTTCACTAGCCTCTGGGAAGGAGAAGATCCTGTGATCATTGAAACACATGCAGCTGGTGGAGAAAAAAAAAGGGACAGCGGTATTTAAAAAGACACATTTTATAAAACAGTCGCTACACTCTTTCAGGGTAAACCTTGCTGTTAACATTACATACATAGCACATGTGCTTTCGTTACAAGGTCGCATTTTGCCTCCTCCCACCGCGTGACTACCCCCTCAACCTTCCCCCCTCCCTGTGGCTAACAGCGGGGAACATTTCTGTTCAGCCACAGGCAAACAGCCCAGCAGGAATGGGCTATACTGAGTGTCCCTGAAGAAAAGCACCCTATTTCAACCAGGTGACCATGAACTATATCTCACTCTCCTGAGGATAACACAGAGAGAGAAAGAACGGATTTTGGTTGAATGCCAGCAAACATACACTGCAATGCTTTGTTCTACAGTGATTCCCGAGTATGTGTTACTGGCCTGGAGTGATAAAGTGTCCTACCATGAAGGACGAAATAAGGCTGCCCTCCCCAGAAACCTTTTGCAAAGGCTTTAGGACTACATCTAGGAGAACCGCAAATGCCAGGGCAAAGTAATCCTTTCACATGCTTGCTTTTAAACCATGTATAGCATTTTAAAAGGTACACTCACCAGAGGTCCCTTCTCCACCTGCTGGGTCCAGGAGGCAGCCTTGGGTGGGTTCGGGGGGTACTGGCTCCAGGTCTAGGGTGAGAAACAGTTCCTGGCTGTCGGGAAAACCGGTTTCTCCGCTTGCTTGCTGTGAGCTATCTACAACCTCCTCCTCCTCATCATCTTCTTCGTCCCCAAAACCTGCTTCCGTATTGCCTCCATCTCCATTGAAGGAGTCAAACAACACGGCTGGGGTAGTGGTGGCTGAACCCCCTAAAATGGCATGCAGCTCATCATAGAAGCGGCATGTTTGGGGCTCTGACCCAGAGCGGCTGTTCGCCTCTTTGGTTTTCTGGTAGGCTTGCCTCAGCTCCTTCAGTTTCACGCGGCACTGCTTCGGGTCCCTGTTATGGCCTCTGTCCTTCATGCCCTGGGAGATTTTCACAAAGGTTTTGGCATTTCGAAAACTGGAACGGAGTTCTGATAGCACGGATTCCTCTCCCCAAACAGCGATCAGATCCCGTACCTCCCGTTCGGTCCATGCTGGAGCTCTTTTGCGATTCTGGGACTCCATCATGGTCACCTGTGCTGATGAGCTCTGCATGGTCACCTGCAGCTTGCCACGCTGGCCAAACAGGAAATGAGATTCAAAAGTCCGCGGTTCTTTTCCTGTCTACCTGGCCAGTGCATCTGAGTTGAGAGTGCTGTCCAGAGCAGTCAGAATGGAGCACTCTGGGATAGCTCCCGGAGGCCAATACCATCGAATTGTGTCCACAGTACCCCAAATTCGAGCTGGGAACGTCGATTTAAGCGCTAATCCACTTGTCAGGGGTGGAGTAAGGAAATCGATTTTAAGAGCCCTTTAAGTCGAAATAAAGGGCTTCACTGTGTGGACGGGTGCAGGTTTCAATCGATTTAACGTTGCTAAATTCGACCTAAAGTCCTAGTGTAGACCAGGGCTTAGAGCTACTGCTTCCGGCCATCGGGTGGCAAAATCCATGAAAGTCAGTATGTACTGCTTTCCTCTGGGTGTCTTTTTCGGAAAAGGACCCAGAATATCCACAGCTACTTGTTGAAATGGAACTTCAATGATGGGGAGTGGCTGGAGAGGGGCTTTGACCTGGTCTTGGGGTTTTCCCACTCTTTGGCATACTTCACAAGACTGGACATAGGTAGAAACATCCTTGCCCATTCCCTCCCAGTGGAATGACCCCCCCAAATGGTCTTTGGTCCTGTTCACCCCAGCAAGGCCACTAGGATGATCGTGGGCTAAGCTCAAGAGCTTGGCCCGGTATTTAGTTGGAACTACCAACTGTCTCTGAGGATGCCAGTCTTCATGGTGTCCACCAGAAAGAGTTTCCTTGTATAAAAGTCCCTTTTCTACAACAAACCTGGATCAATTAGAAGAGCTGAGAGGTGGTGGGTTGCTCCGTGCCGCAGTCCAAGCTCTCTGGAGGCTTTCATCTGCTTCCTGTTCGGTCTGGAACTGTTTCCTTGATGCTGGAGACATCAGTTTCTCATTGGATTGTGGACCTATGCTTGGTCCCTCTGGAAGCGATGTAGGGGATGGGACTGTTTCCGTTGACTGTGAACTGCTCTCCGCTGGGACACTATGTTGGGGTTCATGCTCTGGCTGAGCCTCTTGTGTAGGGTTATGGGCTGCTGCCGGTTCAGGTTCGGTGGGGCCCTCTGGTGTTGAGGTTGCAAGTACTGGATTCAGTGCTGGCAATGGATCTGGTGCTGGTTGTTCCGCTGGTTCTGGTTCTGGGACTGGTTCCATCTGGGTCTCTGGGACTGGATCCACTACTGCTGTTGCAGACATTGGCCTGGGGTCCGGGTCCATCACCTCTGACTGGGTCCTGATAGAAGTTTCCGGAACAGAGCTAGGCGTCACAGCTTGTTTAGCCTGGCTGTGGGTAACCATTCCCACCCTCTTGGCCCGCTTCATATGATTGGCCAAGTCTTCCCCCAACAGCATGGAGATGGGATAATCATCATAGACTGCAAAAGTCCACGTTCCTGATCAGCCCTGGTACTGGACAGGCATCTTGGCTGTAGGCAAATTGAACGAGTTGGACTTGAAGGGTTGAATTGTCACTTGGATCTCTGGGTTGATTAAATTAGGGTCCACTAAGGAAGCATGGATGGCTGACACTTGTGCTCCAATGTCCCTCCATGCGGTGACCTTCTTCCCGCCCACACTCACGGTTTCCCTCCGCTCCAAGGGTATCTGGGCCTGCGGATCTCTGGTGTGATTCCGGTGCAATGAACTGTAATCTGTTGGGGTTCTTGGGGCAGTTGGCCTTTACATGCTCCAGCTCGTTACATTTAAAACATCGTCCAGCTGACGGGTCACTGGGGCGAGGCGGGTTGCTGGAGAACGGGGTGGTGGGACGATAAGGTGTCTGGAGGGTTCTTTGGGAGGTAGGTGGGGCCTTGGGCGGCCCCCAGTAATAGGGTCTGGTCTGGGGTTGTCCCTTCTGGTCTCTGTTCCAACTGCGACCAGTTTACTTCTTCTCTGCCACCTCTACCCATCTGGCTCCAATCTCTCCTGCCTCGATTACAGTTTTGGGCTTCCCATCTAGGGTGTTGTCATAAATATAAAGGGAAGGGTAAACCCCTTTGAAATCCCTCCTGGCCAGGGGAAAGCTCCTCTCACCTGTAAAGGGTTAAGAAGCTAAAGGTAACCTCGCTGGCACCTGACCAAAATGACCAATGAGGAGACAAGATACTTTCAAAAGCTGGGAGGAGGGAGAAAAAAAAAAAAAGAGGGGTTTGTGTGTCTGTCTGTATGCTGCGCTTGCCAGGGACAGAACAGGAATGGAGTCTTAGAACTTTTAGTAAGTAATCTAGCTAGGTATGTGTTAGATTATGATTTCTTTAAATGGCTGAGAAAAGAATTGTGCGGAATAGAATAACTATTTCTGTCTGTGTATCTTTTTTGTAACTTAAGGTTTTGCCTAGAGGGGTTCTCTATGTTTTTGAACCTAATTACCCTGTAAGATATATACCATCCTGATTTTACAGGGGGAATTTCTTTATTTCTATTTACTTCTATTTTTTATTAAAAGTCTTCTTGTAAAACACTGAATGCTTTTTCATTGTTCTCAGATCCAAGGGTTTGGGTCTGTGGTCACCTATGCAAATTGGTGAGGCTTTTTATCCAACATTTCCCAGGAAAGGGGGAGTGCAAGTGTTGGGAGGATTGTTCATTGTTCTTAAGATCCAAGGGTCTGGGTCTGTAGTCACCTAGGCGAATTGGTGAGGCTTTTTACCAAACCTTGTCCAGGAAGTGGGGTGCAAGGTTTTGGGAAGTATTTTGGGGGGAAGGACGCGTCCAAACAGCTCTTCCCCAGTAACCAGTATTAGTTTGGTGGTGGTAGCGGCCATTCCAAGGATAACGGGGGTAATATTTTGTACCTTGGGGAAGTTTTGACCTAAGCTGGTAAAGATAAGCTTAGGAGGTTTTTCATGCAGGTCCCCACATCTGTACCCTAGAGTTCAGAGTGGGGGAGGAACCTTGACAGGTGTATCTTTCTATTTCCTCAGGAACACCCTCTAAGAATTGTTCCATTTGCATTAGGAAGGGCAAATTTACTGGAGATTCAACACTTGCTCCTGATAGCCAGGCATCCCAATGTTTCACAATGTGGTAGGCATGTCGGGTAAATGACATGTCTGGTTTCCACCTTAGGGCTCTGAACCTCCGACGAGAATGCTCGGGTGTTATCCCCATTCTGACTCTCGCCTTGGATTTAAACAGTTCATACTTGTTCTTGTGTTCTTTAGGCATTTCAGACGCCACCTCAGCTAAGGGTCCACTGAGCTGTAGCCTCAGCTCTACCATGTATTGGTCAGTAGAGATGCTGCACCCAAGGCAGGCCCTTTCGAAGTTTTCTAAGAAGGCCTCAGTATCATCGCCTGCCTTGTAGGTGGGAATCTTTCTGGGATGGGAAGTGGTACCTGGAGAAGGATTGCTAGGGTTTGTTTCTATATTCTGCTGAGCCTTTACCTTCTCCATCTCCAGTTCATGATTCCTCTCTTTTTCCTTCTCCTCCTCCACATGCTTCCTTTCCTCCATTTCCCTCCTGTGGGCAGCCTCCTGTACATCCTTCTCGATCCGCATGAGTTCTATCTGTCTTTCATGTTCCTTTTGTTTTTCATCAGCCTGAAATCTGGCTAATTCCAGCTTTTGTTGAGCCATGGAGTCTGTCATCCTAACCTCTCTGTTTTTAACTAACTTTACACCCGACGTTTAGAAATAAAACAAACAAAACTTGGCTTGTAAAATTTTCCTGTGCTGGAATAGGATACCTATTCTCTGATAGTGATTGTCAGCCTACAGAAAATTCCAAAAAAAAAACAAAACCCAAAACCCCAAAACTAACACTTTTGTCTTCAGGCAAATAGGTAGAAATCCTCTCTAGTTGCTCTTAGGTCTGTGAAAACTTGTGAATTTCCCTGCAGGAGGTTAACTACTCTTCCTTTAGGAAGAGAAACTGCAGCTCCTAAAGACAATTCCCTTTTGTCTCTGCTCTGGCCCCAAAGCAAAAAAAAACAAACAAAAAACCACATCCAACTATTGCCAGTTGGAGACCTGCTTTCTAGCAGCACAAAGGATTTTAAAAATTTCCTTTTAAAATCTGTTTTTCTGGTTCAAAAAAATCTCAAATTGATCTCAAAATGATTTCAAGTTAATCCCACCACTCTGCCACCATGTCAAGGTTCCTTCCCCACTCTGAAATCTAGGGTACAGATGTGGGGACCTGCATGAAAACCTCCTAAGCTTACTTTTACCAGCTTAGGTTAAAACTTCCCCAAGGTACAAACTATTTTACCCTTGGACTTCCACTGCCACCACCAAACTTTATCTGGCTTCCTGAAAAAACATAGTTTGGACACGTCTTTCCCCCCCAAATCCTCCCAACCCTTGCACCCCACTTCCTGGGGAAGGTTTAGTAAAAATCCTCACCAATTTGCGTAGGTGACCACAGACCCAAAACCTTGGATCTTAGAACAATGAGAAAAGCTTTCAGTTTTCTTACAAGAAGACTTTTAATTGAAGTAAAGGAATCACCTCTGTAAAATCAGGATGGTAGATACCTTACAGGATAATTAGATTCAAACATAGAGAATCCCTCTAGGCAAAACCTTAAGTTACAAAAAAGACACACAGATAGGAATATTCATTCTATTCAGCACAGCTATTTTCTCAGCCACTTAAAGAAATCATAATCTAACACATACCTAGCTAGATTACTTACTAAGTTCTAAGACTCCATTCCTGTTCTGTCTCCGGCAAAAGCATCACACAGACAGACACAGACCCTTTGTTTTTCTCCCTCCTCCCAGCTTGTGAAAGTATCTTGTCTCCTCGTTGGTCATTTTGGTCAGGTGCCAGCAAGGTTACCTTTAGCTTCTTAACCCTTTACAGGTGAGAGGATTATTCCTCTGGCCAGGAGGGATTTTAAAGGGGTTTACCCTTCCCTTTATATTTATGACAGTGCCCCAGGCTCAAACCGCAAGGGAAGGTCTAGGCTGAGGTTTTTGGTAAACTGGGAAACATTTTGCCCCTTTTTTCCTTTTAATGTTTTTTAAGCGTTTTTTTTTTTTTTAAACAGAGGCTTAATTATTCGGTTTGTCCATCCATCCGTCTGTCCAACCAATGTTTCTGAGATCAAATAAAATAGAGACACAACTTTTCAGAATAGATCTGTACACGACAGTGAGGTGATATTTCAGTTGATTTCAAATAAAAATGCATTTAAAATGTTAATTATAATTTTTATTATTACAAATCCAAAATCATCCATTACACTATCCTGCTTTAACTGCCATTACCACCACATCCAATATAGAAAGAAATAAGAAAACTCTTCAATGAACTTCAACCTGTATTTACAAAACACTCTGAATAAAAAACACTCTGTGCTCTTAAAACATGACTTTTTTTGCTTTAAGTTTTGAAAATTCAGTCACTCGTTCTCTTAGATCGAGTTTTCCAGCTAGTTCATGCTCTATTGACATTGTGGCAAGTCCAACAAGTCTCTCTTGCACCATTGTTGAACGCCGATATGTTTTTATCAATTTTAACTTTGACAAGCTACGTTTCCCACTAGCTACGGAAACTGGCAAAGTTGAAAGAATGCGTAGAGCTATAAAAATGTTTGGAAAACTGGCTGAGAGTTTGTTTTCACAAACAAACTTCAGTACTTCTTCAGGAGTGGAATGTTTCTTAAGTCGTCTTGAAAAAGTCTCAGGCTCACTACACAAATCTGTAGCATCAATGTCTTTAGAATTTTCATGAGTCAATGCCGACTCCAGTTTTATACCAAATTCTCTTACCCGTTTTGCTGTTTTCTTTTGCAAGGTGTGGATATCATCTAGAAAGCCAAATATTGACTCTAGCTGCTGCATCTGTTGACATCTTTCATCAACCGAGTGAATAGCAGTATCAAGGACTGCGAAGAGAAATGCACTTTGAAACTTTGTTTTGGGTTCTGAATAGGTGTGTCTTGTCATTCATATGAAAACTGCTGTTTCTTTTGCCGAATGCGAACTGGCTCTGGTTCAAAGTCTGTCGGAAAGTCTATTTCTTCAGCAAGCTTGAGAGAATCTACCAGTGTTCTTTCGTTCTCTTCATCACTTCTGAATTCCTCCAGAATATTTTGAGTTTGCTGCAGTTTTTGAAGAGCAGAATGTATGTTCAAGTTCTTTTCCTGAAGCTGCTTACGAGTGAGGTTAATCTCGAAAAGGATATTATACCACAAAATGAATGAAGTCACAAATTTGACTTTGGAAAGACCATTTGCAAGAGCTTCTGCATCTGAACGTGCCATATTGCCAGATGACCCAGTAAAGGTAGTATCATCAGAAATTTCAATTAGGGCATCATAAATGTTTCCAAGTTCATAGTGAAGAGGCTTCAAAGCATCAATGCAACTCTCCCATCTTATCTGACTAAGTGGTTTCACAGTTAGAGAATTCACATGGCGAGTCAGAATCTCCCAACGGCGTGTTGAGCCTGAGAAAAACACATAAACACCTTGCACCAGGTCAAAGAAAGTTCTTGCCTCCAAACAGCATCTAGCAGCATCATTGACAAACAAATTCAGAGAATGCGCACTGCAAGGAACGAAAAATGCCCTAGGATTGATTTCCATCATTCTCCTTTGCACACCATTGTCTTTATCCTTCATATTACTCCCATTATCATAGCCTTGACCACGTAAATTTTCAACAGATAATGACATTGTTTCAAGCTCTTGTAGAATAGTTTGTCATGAATGCACCAGTCATCTCCTTCAGTGATACGAACCCCAAGAAATGTTCCTTTATGAGCACTTCAATATTATCTTCATCTGCAGACTTTTCCATATCCACAAAATGAATGATCATTGTCATTTGTTCAACATGACTCACATCTGGAGTACAGTCCAGTATTATTGAAAAGTATTTTGCAAAATGGGCAGCTTCTGTAATTTTCTTTTTAACGGCATTTGCTAGGATTTGAATCAGTTCATTCTGCCTATTTTTTCCTAAGTAACGAAAAGTAATCTGTGTTTCAAGATCACTTATTGTACGTAGATGCTCCTTCATGACTGGATCAAAGAAAGCGCCTGGTGGGGTCAGACCCCCGAGCTAGCTGTCAAAAGTTGTTTTTGAAGTAGGGGAGGGGCTGCGGGACACTGCAAAGAAGATTTCTGGCGTGTGAATTCAAATCAGGACGATTTCTGACATCCTGACCTTTGCTGGCCCTGACTGAAACCCCATTCGCTCCAGCCAGCTGTGAGTGCCTCACATTATAGGGGGCGCTGCCAACGCTGCCTGTTATTAAGGTTGCCCAGTGCTTCCCACAATAAGCCTTTGTTTTCAGTTGCTTATAACATTGTCAAACTGAAACTGGCTGGGCTGAAATTTCCCATGCTGGGTGTCTGCCCTGATGCTGAATATTTCCTGAAACATTCAGTCAAAATAATTCAGTTGTTGTTGAGAACGAGGCTAGGCCACATCTTATGGGTCTGTTACAGGAGGGTGACTGGAAGATCACGATGGTCCTTTCTGGCCTTAAAGTCTATGAGTTTATGAAGACAGTGCTTAGCCAGCGCTAAACATTTCAGGTGCCGTTGTCTTTTAAAAGCTCTAGCGCCCCCAGGTTTTGAAACAGGGACTTGAAATTTCCCAAGGAGGTGGCCTTTGTACCAGGGATGCACGTTTTGCTGTCTCTGAAAATCTACCTAAATTGGCCAAACGAGAAGTCTTTGAAAAGTCAGGGAGAATGGAGCTGCTAACCTCAAAGAAGTCAAAATAGAGACTTCTTTGACGTTAGCAGCTCCGTTCGCCCTGACAATTGTGTCTGCACTGGCATGCTCCAGCCTGGGGCTGAGCAGGACTTTCCCTGTAATTGCAGCTCTCAGCTGCTGCGGTCTGTGCTCAGTCCAGGTACCTGAACTGAGAGCAGACAGCCTGTCTCTCCTGTGCTCTCAATGCCCCCCTCCCTGCTGGGCCCAGAATAGGAGGAAGCGCTAGATTCAAATGCAGAGACTAGGGGACAGGGGTGAGTAGATTGGGAGAAAGAGCCTAAGGGATGCTGGAAGCTGGCAGGAGGTGAAAGAAACTGGCATTTGGAGGTGAGGGGAGGGCAGAGAATATGTCTGAGTGAGCAAGGAGACTTGCAGCCAGAGAGGAGACAGAGAGTGAGAACCAGTGGGGTGGGTGGAAGGAAGTGAGAGGGAATGGGAGATGGATCTGATGAAGAGCTGGGGTTCAGGAGAACTGGGACTGGCTTGGCAAAGAGATTGAAAGCAGGACCTGGGGCTGGAGATTCATGACTATTGTGATTGGATGAGGAGCCTAGGGAGTGAGATTGGCACAGGAGGCCAGGACTGGGGGGAGAGACAGTTCAGATGAGGAGATGGGAGGGGGACAACTGGGATTGTCTGTCTAGGAGATGGGCCCTGAACCAGTGCTGAGATGTCCCACACCTCTCCATCCACTTTCCACATTTTTCCAGATTCCCCCTTCACCTCTGCTCACTTCCCTTTCCGGTTTAGCCCCTTGGGGACTACATAGCAGTTAAAGGGAGGAACCCCAGGCTCTGCAAAGTAACTTCTTAAACACACACACACTTTACTCTTAGACAGCACAAGAGAGTCACACATCTGTGCAAAAAATAAATACCTCACCTCAGTCCCCTCTCTGAATTCTCAACACTTCTGAGAGCCATTGGGTTTTGGTCTGTGTCCTGGCACTCCAGGCGTAGGATTGGCTTTCTCATCTTAGAGAGCACATCACTTTAAAAAACAGGCTGTGAAACCTTTCCCTTGGGGCCGAGAACATCTGGACTGCAAAGTCCCACATCACCAGGAAGGGAGCCAGAGAAGAAGTGTGTATCTGGGACAGGGCCTTAGGAGCCCCACAGCTTGAAGCAGTGGCTGGACATTGCCTGACCCACATGGCTTGGTTGTAAGTTGGATCCAGATGTTGGGTATGATTGAGGCAGTCTAATGAGTGTCCACCAGGGGGACTCAGTCTGTGACTTGAATTTAGAACAAAGAGGCAAGGAATACACGAGATCAGGGCCCAGTCTGTGAACCAGAACAAATACATTGTTCTCGTCCAGGCTTTTCCATTGAATCACTGTGTGACCACAAGCAAGTCACTTCACTTCCCTGTGCCATAGAGTCTCCCAAATTTTAAATGGAGATAATCAAGGTGGGTTTCTCATACCAGTTTAGAAGGTGGGAAACTCAGATGCATAGAACTGCAGCCTGTTGACACTCTAGATGTGAAGTGTGTTTGTTAATAGGGGACCCCCATGCGTGGTTCATAACGCCATAGTTGAAACTGCTGCCAAGCGTGTTTTTGAAACCATATGAAAGGAGGGCTGGATGCCCTTTTCCTGTACTACAGGAGGTAGTGGGTGTGTGGTGCCTGGGGGGTGAACAGGCTCTCAGCCACTAACTGTCTTCAGCATTTACACCAACCATCTGGAAGTCAATATCATATCACAGCTGGTAACATCTGCAGGTGGCACAAAGATTGGTGTTGCGGTAAATAATGATGAAGACAAGTCAGCCCATTCACACAACACATTTGAATAGAGCAAATGCCCAGTCCTAATCTAGGAGTGAGGGAGATTAAGCAGTGGAACCAATTATCAAGGGAAGCGGTGGACTCTGTTTTTCTTGACGGCCTCACATCACAGATGGATGTCTTTCTGGAATGTGTGTTCTAGTAAAACACAGTATTGGTTTTGATATGGAGGTAAGAGTGTGGAATTTCATGGCGTGTGAAATAGAGGCCTCATTAGGACACCTAATGGCCTCACAATCTATGAAAAGCTCAGTGTGGGGTGAGGAACAGACTCTGCTGTTTTACTGGGAAGCCTATTTGCTCCCCAAAATCAATAGTGAGCAAGTGGGGTGATCTGGGGAACAGCTCAAACATCCTACCAGGCTGTCCAGGGGCAGACATCAGCCCTGCAAGGGAGAGGTAGGTGTGGCAGTGACTTCACAAGGGCCTTTGGCAGGAACTCAGGCTATTGGGCAAAGGCAGTGAGGAGGCTGTGACCTCACAGAGCTCCCTTAATAGCTCCCTTGCGGTCTCTCCTTGAGGACCAAGAGAGGATTTGTGGACACGCACCTAAGTGTGAAAGAGGAGCTTCTTTGGCCATGTTCTGCTTTCTGTGTTGATATTGCAGAAAGCAGACATGCCCTGTGTAGAAGGTAAGATTCTCAGTGAAGGTTGGAAACTGTTCAGCCTGATCCATACGTTACCAGCCGAGCTCTAGGCTTGGAAAACACAAGTAAAGTTGACAGAAAAATGTCCCAACTCGGACTCCGCCCCTGAGTAACGGACTACCTAATAGGTCTCAAAATGTAATTTTAAATAAGGAATCATTATCGAGCGGGTGTCTCTCTAGTAGGGTCCTGCAGGGTTTGGTTCTTGGATGTACGCTACCTAAAATTTTGATCAGTGACTTGGAAGCAAATATACAATCATCACTGTAAAATCTGCAAATGACAGAAAGATCGGGGGAGTGGTAAATAATGAAGAGGACATGTCACTCATATGGAGCCATCTCGATTGCTTAGTTACCTGAACACAAGCAAATAACGTACATTTTAGTCTGTCCAAATGTAAAGTTTCCCTTTAGGAACAAAAAATATAGGTTATATGTACAAAAGGGGGACTCTGTCCCAGGGGGACTCTATCATGGGAAATAGTAACCCTGAAAAAGACTTGGGGTCATGGTGGATAATCAACTGACCATGAGCTCCCACTGAGACACTTTGGCCAAAAGGGCAAATGTGACCCTGGGACCCATCCATAGCGGAATCTCTGGTAGAAGTAGAGAGGTTCTGTATCTCTGTACTGGGCACTGCTGTGACCACTACTGGAATATTTTGTCCAGTTCTGGTGTCCACAATTTGAGACAGATGCTGATTAATTTGAGAGAGTTCAGAGAAGAACCACAAGAAAGATTAAAGGATTAGAAAACATGCCTTATAAAGATCGGTTCAAGGAGCTCAATCTATTTAGCTTAACAAAGAGAAGGTTAAAAGATGAGCATAAGAGAACAACTATTTGCTAATGGGCTCTTCACTGGAGCAGACAAAGGTATAACAAGATCCAATGGCTGTGAGTTGAAGCTAGACAAATTCAGACTGGAAATAAGGCGAACATTTTTAACAGTCAGGAATTGAAGTAATTCACCCAGGGTTGTGATGGATCCTCCACAACTAGCATTTTTAAAATCAAGATTCGCTCTTTTTCTAAAATATGCGCTCTAATTCAAACAGGAATTACTTTAAGGGAAGTTCTATATAGACTAGATGGTCAGAGTTGATTTTTCTGAGCTTGGAATCTTTGACTCACTAAGGAGTTTGAAATTTGTCCATTTTTGTTTCTCTTTTCCTCCCTTCCTCTTGTCTTGTCTTTTCTTTTCTCTTCTCTTCTTCCATTTCTCTCTGCTGCTCTTCTTCCTGAGGCAGGTGGGGCTGTTCTCCAGCTGTCATTGTAGGAGGCCCTCACAAAGACGTGGGGCTGGAATCGTGCGCTGACGGAGATCTCCACCAGAGTGATCTCCTGTCCTGACTAGTGCTGTCTTTTGGCCACCTGTTGAGAATGCTCAGCCTCCAGTCCCTGAGAGTCTCCATGCTGATTGGGTGAGCTGGGCGTTATTACTGAGTTAAAAGGCAGTTAAAGTCATTGTTGGCTGAGTGCAGTGAGGCGTAATGCTCAATTTGATGGCATTTCTTTGTCTGTCTGTAATGCGATAATTTTTGAAGACTATGTCCAATTGATTCCAAAATTTCAGGGAATTTCTAGGCAGGCATCAGTGGGAAGAACCTTGTTGATTCTGGTGACAACTAGAAAAAGAAACCACCAGCAAAGCTTGGTTTCTGCACTGTGCCCATTTAATTGGTGCTGCCGGTAGAGGTGCACTGTGACATCAGATTTAACTGAGCCAGTCAATGCTAATTCTGTGCAGGTGATTTTCATAATTCAACCCCATTGGTTAAAAGGAGTCAGCAAATGATTCCGCAGGTTTCAATGGGAGAGATGACCAAGACAGGTAGCAGGTTTAGGGTTTATGCTCAGGTTTATTGGAGTGAAATCAGTGATGCGTGGCTGAGTTACCCCTGATGTCACAATGCAGCCTGTACAGGCTACTCTGCCTGCAGCGCCACACGGGCAGTGACTGTCAAGGGGAGGATTTTGTTGATCTGAAACTTATAAAACAAGAAGAGGAGAAGAAGAATGGCTTCCATGATTTGACAATAAAATATAGGTTTTACAGCATTATCCAGTGTAATTGGTACTGGTTCAGCAGTGGGAACTGGGCCTACATTACAAAAAAAGCATCCAACTCTCTTTTAAGAATGAGTAAATAATTCATAACAAATTGGTGATATGATGAATTTTGCTGCCTTCCGTTCTTTAATGGAATATGAGCAGTTTCTGATTCTCGTGAATGTAGTAGTTCTCCTACAATCAAGGTGATTAAAATGAATGGTTGTTTCAAAACCAAGAACCCCCTGTAGGTGTCTAACTCTCATGACCTACTCAAATCGCACTACTGCTAGGAGTTAGAGAAGTGTCTCTATCCCAAACAGAGGTGGTGAAACTGAGGTAAAGAGCAAGAGGTGTTTACACAGCAATGCTGTGGCCGAGCCAGAAAGAGAAGCATAAGAAAAAACATTCATCAAAAATGTTTTGCATTTAAAAATACCCGATTTCTTAAAGAAAGGAAATTTTAGCTGTAGTTAGTGAACTGAAATGATACATTCTGGTCACCATGTTCTTCCAGATTTTTCAATGGGTAGATCTCATCCCCTCACACCTAGTGTTTATTCCTAGATTGAAGGAAGAAAACAAGTTTGCCTTCTTTGTCAACTCCCAGTGTTCTTTTTCAATTCCATTAACTAGTCATTGAACTGAACTAGATGAATAAACTGAAAGGGAGAAACTATTCCTTCTGCACTTTCACAGGAAGGGCTACTGCTGTCTAAAGCTGTTCTAGCACTTCCACGAACTCTGGTTCCGGGTGCTTCAGTCGTTTGACTCTCCTTAAAACTTGGCAGTAAACATGTACTACTTAAGATGGATTTCTTTCTATTCTCTTGAAATTATTTTAAGAGATGATAACAAATATAGGCCTTAACATAGATTGTCAAATTCAAATTGAATTTGAAGCAGGCTTATTTTTAACAAAAAAACCCGTGGTGAGTTTAATTTGAAAAACCCGGTTCATATTTTAAAAACCCTCTATTGTTAATCCACCTGGCGAGGGACGGAAAAGCCTCCTTGCTCAATTCCCACCCCAAGAAGGGCTGATCCTCAATCCAAGGTCTAGGGCTGGGCTCCTCACTTCGTACAGGATTGAACTGAAAGCCCAGATCTAAACTCTAGGAATTTGGATCTGACCGATGAGGGTCCAGTGCTGCATAGCACTTACAGAACGACTTTTCCTGGGTAAATCTCAGCACTTTACAATAAGTGACTAAGTATTAGATCCTCATTTTGCTTCTGGGGACTGAAACACAGAGAGGGGGAATGGCTTGCCCGAGGTCCCATAAGTCAATAGGAAAATGGCCACTGAAAGCCAGGAGTCCTGACCCCCAATCCTCTGCCTCAGTCTCTCCAGCCGGTCACACTCCCTCTCAGAGCCAGCGAGACTGGGAACAGGGTCCTGCTTGCAATTGCCAGCTCTGGAAAAGAACGTTCCTCTAGTGGTTAGTGTAGGGGCCTGGACACAGGGCTCCTGGGCTCCATCCCTGGCTCTGTCACTGACTCCCAGTGTGACCCTGAGGCAGTGGCTTCCCCTGCCCAGGCCACAGTTTTCTATCAGTGGGGTTGGAGTCCCTCCCCTACAGCCCTTGGCTTGTCAGGCTTCAGGAATGTGTGTGAGGTGCTAGGAGACCTTGAGATGGGATGCGTCCTGCCCGCAGTATGTCAGAGTTCTGGACCCCGGCTGCTAGCCTGAGTTTAACCATCCCTTGGCAATAAAACATGATTTTGTTTTCACAGCCACTGTTGGTCTCCCTGCTGGCAAAGCATTGTGCAGCTCCCTTTTCAGCCCATGTTGGTGCGGGAGAGCAAGGAAGAGGGCCAGGAACAGACCAAGTCCTGAGCATCTGCCACCCAGCACTGCGCCATCTAGACCTAGTGAGTGGCAGGTAGCATTTCCTCAGAAGCTTCTCTGTTCTGCTTGGGGAGAGGCAGAAATGGTGGGAGGAGGAGGGGGGATCTCCTCCCGGTGAGACTAGATTTGCTAACACAGCCCCCTGCAGCCCTTTGATCTGGGCCTGGGCAGCGTGTTTCTTGCAGGGTGTTCTCCAGAGCCATCTCCAGCATGGTGGAAATAGCCCAGCAATAGGGCTCCCAGCCCTTCCCTTGTAGGAGTCTCTGGAGGGTCAGACCCTGCCAGCTGCTGAACACCCACTTTCCCACTGAACTCAGTGGAAATTGAGGGGGACTCATGCCTCATATGATTGGAACCTTGTGAAGTTTAGCTGGGGACGAGTTCCCAGGGCAAACTCAGACTCCTTCCCGGGTTCTGGTCTTTCTCTAGCCAGGGAGGGCATGTGGCCTGGGCAGGAGGAGGGAGCTACTTGTCCAAACAGTCTGAAAACCCCACTGCTCTGAAAGGATGAGACTCCTCCTGTGTCACAGTGCCTCAGTGGGGAGGGGGAGCTTTGGGAGCAGCCTGTGCTGTGAGCTGCTGCCAGTGTGTGTAGATTGCAGTCCCTGTGCCCCGTGGTGGGGCGTGCAGTCAGGGGGAGTTGCCTCAGTGGAGGAGAGGTGGGGGCGGAGCAGACAGGCCCGTTAGTGAGAGGCTGCCTTGACCCCAGACTCACGGCTGCTCCCCATTCGGTTCCAGGATGAAGAGGCTGAAGCAGATGCTGGGAAGAAGGCTCCAGAGCCAGTGGGAAGCAGCTACCGGCTTCCCCAAGAGGAGAGCGGCCCCTCTGTCCCCACTGTCGGGGAAGCAGCTTGTGGCCAAGCCAAGTGGTGGACGTGCCTGGCGTTCTGGAGGAGGAAAACACCAGCTTCCAGGACAGGCCCTGAGGCACCTTCGGGGCCAAAATGGAGGTGGTCCAGGGTGCGGCTCTGCAGGAGGGAGCCAGGACAGGGTGGGAGCCGGGCAAGGCAGCTCTGGGGCTTCCTCTCCAGGAAGCAGAGGAGCCAGGAGTCCAGTGCCAGGGCCCAGCAGGAGCCATGCCCCTGCCTGGCCACTAAAGAGTCCCCACCCTGCCTAGGACAGGAGATGGGGCAACCCCTGCTCTAGCACCAGCAGCTCCACCTTCTCCCAAGGGGCCAGCAGCACCTCCGAGGAGTGTGAGAGCCTTGAGGCTGGAGGCTCCCACAGTACTGGTGAG
Source organism: Lepidochelys olivacea (assembly GCF_965140295.1). NCBI lineage: Eukaryota > Metazoa > Chordata > Testudines > Cheloniidae > Lepidochelys > Lepidochelys olivacea. The sequence goes on along the minus strand of NC_140412.1, from coordinate 138,268,978 downwards.
GGGAGACCCAAGGGAAAGGGAGAGTGACTGGGGCCGGGGGGGGCTAGTAACACCGTGTGGCCATTGGTTCAGAAAGGCGTCAGGTCTCAGCCACGTGAGCCCTGCTGACACTAGTGGGAGTGGCACAGCCATGCCCGGTGCAGGGCATTCTTGGCGGAGTCGGGGGCACTCCAGCCTCCCGGACCTCTGATGATTTTGCTGGGGTGGCCTGACTGCCATGGGGCCCTGAAGCTGATGGGGCTGAGGGCATCTCTGGGAGGGGCAGGGTGAGGCCCTTTCTGCCCTGGTGTTCCTTACAGAGGAGGGGGGCACATTAAGCCTTCTCTCTCCACTGCACCCCGTCCTTCCCCTCGGCAGCAGCAGCAGTCACCCTCTGTCCTCCTCTGCCTGGTGCAGGGAGCCCCAGTGTCCGGCTGGAGGTTCAGGAGGAAGAGGAGGACGTGTCCCCAGAGGAAGCTGCCATCAGGGTCATCCAGCAGCATCGCCAGGGCCGAGATGAGGTACAATCGAGTCTATCCATAACCCCCATTATCTGTGACCCCGAAGAGAGGGTGTTTGTCCCACGCAGGCCAGGGTCTCCTCTCCCCACATCCATTGTCCCAGTTAGAAGCCCTGCCTTGCAGGAGGACACTGTGATTCTGGGATTTTCCTGTCCAACCCAAAGGAGGACCTGGGCCCTGGAGCCGGTTTGGGTGGAGTGGGGAGGTCCCTACCTAACAGGCTCTCTCTCTCCCCCAATGCCACTCCTCATATCTGCAGGACAGGGTCAAGCAGCTCCGCTTCCTGCACGCTATCCCCACTCTGTGCTTCCCTGCACAAAAGCAGGGGCAGGACACCCTGCAGCCGCACTGCTCCAAAGTGTCCCTTGTGGAGAGCATTGCAGTGAGTGAGACCCCAGGGGGAGGGAGTTAGACATGAGACTAAGAGAGGCCTCCCCTGGGCCAGTTCTGGGAGATGGTGGGGCTGGAGGGGGCAGCAGAGGACAGGGATTCTTGGGGCTGAGGATTGGGGAGCAGGGGAAGGGGAAATTCTGTCACAGACACAGAGCTGGCAGTGGGGAATAGTAGGGCCGGAGGGGCGGCTGAGGGGAGGAAAGAATTGGGTGGTCCCAGCCGGAGAGGGAGGGAGTAAGTTTGAAAGGTGGAAGGAATGTGGGGGCCCAGCTGGATTGGCTAGGTGGGGGGCAATGTTATACTGGCAGCCTCCTCTCTGGGAAGTGCCTGTGGGTCAGTGGGGCCAGGATCTCATCCTCTGCTTTTGTCTTCTTTGGGTCTCTCAAGGGCTGATTGAAGACGTACCCCTGGAGTCTGAGCTAAGCTCCATCCTCTCGAGCTCTATGGCTGCAGTTTGCCACCTCAGCTACCAGGACCCTCCTGTCCAGCGGCCCTAACCCAGGAGTCACAGATCCTCCCACTCCCCCTCCGGTTGTGGCTGTTCACATCCTCCGGGCAAGGAATCATAGAATCATAGAATATCAGGGTTGGAAGGGACCCCAGAAGGTCATCTAGTCCAACCCCCTGCTCAAAGCAGGACCAATTCCCAGTTAAATCATAAGGAGGGGGGAACGTTCACTCTTTCCAGGCTGGGTGGTTCATTTCACTCCAGTAACGTTACAGTGGCCTTAGGGAGAAGATCATCAGGGCGGGGGACATATAATAGGGGCAGCAGGGTCCAGGGTGAGATCAGGGGAACGGGCCCTGTTTCAGCCCTGCCAGTGTCTGGCTCTGTGACTTCAGACTGGTCACTAGTCTCGTTGGCACCTCCATTTCCGTTTTTGCTGGCCGGTGCCTATTTCCCTCATGTTTCATGTCCATGGTGATGCCACTCTGGTTACTGCAAAGTCGAATCGAGGCTCCTCTTTCCTGCCAGCAAACTGGACCTGGAGCTGGAATCAGGCCTCCTGCAAGCTGTCCTGTGCAGTGTTTTTACCATGCGCCCAGGGAAGGACACTGTTCCCTTCCGGGTAGGTCACTATCCTACTTCTCTGTTGTAGGAGCGGTCCTGTGGTCCCTGCTCCCTTAGTTTGGTGGAGCTGCTGAAAATAGAGGAGGGGTGAGCAGAGCTGGGAACAGGCCCGGGGGTTAACAAAATGGCAGAGAGCGCCCCTTCCCTCCAGAGGGGATAGTGTTACCCGCCCTTGGCAGATCCTCTCCCTCCTTCCTCATTCTGTGCTTCGCTGCCTGGACCCTGTCCGGGCGCCTCGCTCCCATCCATTGTAGTTTGGCTGTTCCATACCCTGCTAGGTCCCTGGCCCTCTGCAGAGAACTGCTAAGGGCAAGGATTGAAGAGCCAGCTGGCATCCGGCCATGAACTCTTGCTAAGTGTCCCTGGGGTGATTTGAATGGGAGAGGCCAGGATGTGTCTTTGGGGTCTTGCCAGGGCTCCCCAGAGAACCATTCGAATCATCCCCTGACCAGCGTAGCCCCAGATCCCATAACGGACGGGTGTTCCCTCCTCTTGCAGGCTCTGCCCAAGGCCTATACAGACAGCATGGATGTCATGCTGAGGAGCCTCCTGACAGAAACCCCCACCATGGACAAGCTGGAGCACCTCTTGGAGGTGAGCACAATGGCAGGGTCTGGGGGAATGAGAGACTGAAAGTCCTGTGAGATCCAGGACATGGGCCTCTAAGAAAAGTCACTGGCTCCTTTCTAGGAAGACCCTGAGTACAGGAGGATCCTCAGGGAATCAGCTCTTCTGATATGGACGCTGCAGTTCCCAAAGGGATTGTCCTCACGGCCACTCCCTCCATCCCACCAAGGCCTTTGCATCTGGGGAGGGGCCAGGGCATGTGCCTTGATCCTGATGTGCTGTTCATGGATCAGGTACAGAGAGGATGGACCAGCCCCAGGCCTAACATTTTCCCCAGCTAGAGAGACAATGACAGCCTGTGCCCAGCAGGACCTGGGCAGCATCCTGGTTGCAAGAAGCCCCTTTTAAAGTTCTGCGATCAGCCAGTCAGCTCTTCCACCCTGAGCACAATGTCTCAGCCCCATGGGGAGGGGAAGAGACTCGTTTGTAGAGCATGTGCACCTGCCTCCTGACCCTCACCTGCCTCCTTCTCCCACAATATGTCAATTTCTGGATGCACTCCAGAGAGACGCAAGAGAGAGCCAGGGTCATACGGAGTAGCACTGCCCTGCGGCAATTCACTGCTTGCCTCCCTGGATTTGATGTAGGTGACCTTTGACCCCGGCATCCTGCAGAGGCAGGGCTGGCTCTGACAGGCTGTGGGATTTGCAGCTGCAGGGGTTCGAGATTTTGATGGCTCCTGCGTGGAGCCAGAGTCAGAACTGAGATTCAACCATGCTTGAGTCACGTCCCTCATCTCCTGGCTAAGTTTTTCCCTCTGGGTCTGTAAGGGACTGTGCTCCAGAGCCCACTGGCTGGCAGATTCATGCTTGGCCTCAGGGCCCTTGTCATTCTGGAGCAGCTGAGGAGCGAATCCTCATAGAGGGCCCTTTCCCTGGTCCCTTTATTCCAAGCTCCCCTGGGGGCAGAGAGAATGAGATCTCTAGCTGTAGCTCCTCTCCCCCAGCCCCTCCTACAGATGGAGTGGGAGGAGAGAGACTCCTGGCCCAGGGCAGATGGAGAGCTGAAGGTAGAATGTTGATGGATTCCCCTCTCCTCCTCCTTCCATCAGAGCTCATCTGACTTCCCCAAGGTGGGCTACCTTGTGGCACAGCTGGGTCTGTATATCACTGACCCACCAGATGACATCAGCCGGCAAACCAAGGGTGGGATTTACTGGCTCTACCAGCTACCGCTGCAGAAGAGGGGTAAGAAACCCAACTGGGCAATGGCACCTTATAGAAATGAATCCTCAGAGACTACCTGCAGATGGACATTGGGACTCCTATAGAACTAAGGCCTCTCCTTGTAGACCAACCGGAACTGGGCAGAGGGACCCCAATAGAAACAAGGTCCCTCATTTGGGACTCATTCTGCTGGGCAATGGGAGCCTATAGAAAGAAGCCCCCTCCTCTGAGATGGACCCCAGCGTAGATGCTGATTATTTCTCTCCCTGCTCCCTGAATCAGGGGGATGAGCGTGAAAGTGCCAGGGAAATTGGCTGTTTTATCTCCGAGCCCAGCTCTGTCCCCCACCCCAGGGAAATCAGCCCATCCATGGGGCTGCCAGCTGGTGAGGGGACAGGAATGGAGCTATTGGGACACATGGAGGGAAAGAGCCCATAGGGAAGTCAGGGGCAGGAGCAGGGATGACAGGGGATGCACCCAAAACTCGTAGGATGTCACCAGTTGGTTACCTAGGGCCAGATCTTGACTACAGTGGGAGTGGGGGGTTCTCAGCATCAGATGCCGTCATTTTCAGGCACCCACTCCCAGAACACAATGACCGTAAGGGTCACCTGATTTCTGTGATGAATGGGACAAATCCCCCTCCAGGTACTAAACCACCTGGTGGGGACCCTGCGATTTCAAGGGGGCATGGATGCTGCGAAGCCCCAGCCGGTGAGCACCCACCAATGGGAACAGAAGGAGACAGACACTGAAACCAGAATGGCAAACCTCACAAACCTGCGTGTCTTTCTCCCCAAGGGCTGAACATCAGAGATGCCAAGGAGCTGTGGTGCCGGGAGGGGCTCGAGATCACCAAGCGCCTTGGTTACAGGAATATGGCCAAGGTGGGGGAGGTAAGGACTCTCAGCTGGTGCATTGCAGCAGCTCAAATGCGGAGCTGTGTCTCCCGGCAGTGGCTGTGTCCTGGATACAGGGCCAGAGCCTACTCCTTATTTCCAGCTGACAGTGTTCAGCTGCAAGAGGCTGAGGATCCTGGGTTGGAGCTTTGCTAACGGCCCTGGTTTGTGTGTGTTACATGGATCCATTGATAGGTGGCATAACAGGAAACCTCTAGGACCTTGAGTTAATGGCGGATGGTATCTCGAGGGATCCGGCTTCGCTCAGTGACTCCCCGGCTGACACCTGAGTATCCGAGATGGGAGCCACTGGGTCAGTGAGTTGGGAAGGATACACCCAGCTATTGCGTGACCAGATCCTTGTTGGATCCCTGCACCCTGTGGAAGAACAAGAAGAGTGTGGAGTTTGCTTAGCACCATCATGAGTCAGGAAGCAGTATCTGTGCCTGCCCTGGGGCTTGGGTCAGAGACACTGAGCTCCTACCCTGGGCTGAATTACTTCACCATACGTAAGGCTCATGGAAATGTCAGTGGGGTGGGGAGTGGGGAACGGAGGCAGTTGTGAAAGGCCCGTACCTCTAGCATGTGAGCTGCAGGAGATATTGCTGCTGGACGCAGTAGAGGGTCCTGTGTGGTCTTTGTGAGCTACGTTCCAGAGCGCGCCAGGCTCATGCACATGGACGCATTCCCAGCATGTCATGGCACCTGCATTGAATCCTGCTCCAGAAAGAGTAATGAGAGGCCTTGGTGCCTGCAACCTCTCACTGAAGGGGGTTCCCTGGGCCATGGGACCCCAAAGGTCCTCGTGGGGAATTAGCTGGCTTGGCTGCAGCAGGACTCCGACTCTCCACATGAGCCACTAGCTGGATTTGGAGCCTGGTTCTGGGCAATTGCCAATGGCTCTCATGCTGTTGGTTTTAGGTCTTCGGAGGGATCTTCTCAGAAGGGCAGAGAAGATCCTTCCTGCAGGTGGCTCTGCTGGCCATCCACGACCCCCGGCTACATGTCAGCCAGGCTGGGCTGGTCCTAGCTTTCTCCATCATGGGGGAAGGCGGCCAGCTGATAGGGGACGAGGTAACCAGAGAAGCATTAATCTAGCTTTTGGGAGGGACCCAGGGCCTTTCACCTCCAGTCCACAGAAGGTCACTGCCATCCCATCCCCATTTGCTGACCTGGGAGCAAGGAGACGAATGAGTCACAGCAGGTGCCATTGTTAGGCACCAGCTTGTCCCCTGAGCAGATCAAAGCAGTTCAGACTCAGCTCTCCAGCAAGGCTATTTCATAACAGGCATCACATCAACAGGACAAGCTGCCATTGCTCGTGCTAGTGCCCCTTATGACCTCTATGAGCCTTTCTTCCCCTCAGGGTCTCAGGCCAGTTCCTAGTGGTCTAGTGTCTACGTCATCTGAACCACCATCCAGAGCTGCCCCATCACTGGCAGCCTTGGAGCCCAGGGATTGAAAGTGCCATGAATCATAGAATCATAGAATACCAGGGTTGGAAGGGACCTCAGGAGGTCATCTAGTCCAACCCCCTGCTCAAAAGCAGGACCCATACCCAATTAAATCATGCCAGCCAGGGCTTTGTCAAGCCTGACCTTAAAAACTTCTAAGGAAGGAGATTCCACCACCTCCCTAAGCAACACATTCCAGTGTTTCACCACCCTCCTCGTGAAAAAGTTTTTCCTAATATCCAACCTAAACCTCCCCCACTGAAACTTGAGACCATTACTCCTTTTCCTGTCCTCTTCCACCACTGAGAATAGTCTAGAACCATCCTCTCTGGAACTACCTCTCAGGTAGTTGAAAGCAGCTATCAAATCCCCCCTCATTCTTGTCTTCTGCAGACTAAACAATCCCAGTTCCCTCAGCCTCTCCTCATAACTTATGTGTTCCAGACCCCGAATCATTTTTGTTGCCCTTCGCTGGACTCTCTCCAATTTATCCACATCCTTCTTGTAGTGTGGGGCCCAAAACTGGACACTGTACTCCAGATGAGGCCTCACCAATGTCGAATAGAGGGGGACAATTACGTCCCTCGATCAGCTCGCTTTGTCCCTACTTATACATCCCAAAATGCCATTGGCCTTCTTGGCAACCAGGGCACACTGCTGGCTCATATCCAGCTTCTCGTCCACTGTCACCCCTAGGTCCTTTTCCACAGAACTGCTGTCTAGCCATTCGGTCCCTAGTCTGTAGCGGTGCATTGGGTTCTTCCGTCCTAAGTGCAGGACCCTGCACTTATCCTTATTGAACCTCATCAGATTTCTTTTGGCCCAATCCTCCAATTTGTCTAGGTCCCTCTGTATCCTATCCCTGCCCTCCAGCATATCAACCACTCCTCCCAGGTTAGTACCATCCGCAAATTTGCTGAGAGTGCAATCCACACCATCCTCCAGATCATTTATGAAGATATTGAACAAAACCGGCCCCAGAACCGACCCCTGGGGCACTCCACTCGACACCGGCTGCCAACTAGACATGGAGCCATTGGTCACTATCCGTTGAGCCTGACAATCTAGCCAACTTTCTACCCACCTTAAAGTGCATTCATCCAGCCCATACTTCCTTAACTTGCTGACAAGAATACTGTGGGAGACCGTGTCAAAAGCTTTGTTAAAGTCAAGATACAATACATCCACTGCTTTCCCTTCATCCACAGAACCAGTAATCTCATCATAGAAGGCGATTAGATTAGTCAGGCATGACCTTCCTAACCAGGCTGGGCTGGAGCACATGGGCCGGGGAAAGTTTGCCCTGCTGCTGGCCAGGCTGGACCTCCTCTGGGAGAACTGGAGGATTCAGTCAACAGAAGCCACCCATGTGGCCCATTCACCAGAGCTACCGTCCACGGCTTCACTGTAAGGACCAGGGGTCACTTGGGGAAAGATGTCAACTTCCTCTCACCCAACTTCCCTGCTGCCAGAAGCCTTCCAAACCCATAGCTGGAGGGGTAGGGGCTGGTTGAGAGGATACTGGGGAGCTGAGCTCGTTCCCCAGATGGGTTTGGAGGTAGAACAGCTCTAATGCGGGGACTGAGAGGAATGGGGAAGGAGTTCATTCTGCAATTGGGGGAGTGGGATTGGAGGTCACTAGAGAGGAGACAAGACTTCATCTCGGGGGTTGGGTGGGAGAATCCATCCCTCAGATATGGCGAGGAGCTGGGTGGAAATTTAGCTGGCTCCAGGTGCCGTTATTACCCTTTGTTGCCGGGAGTGTCTGAATCTCTGACTAATCCTTGTTCCCTTGCAGGAGGAGGATATTACAGACAAAGTGATGGCCCACCTATTTTACATCCTGTGTATGTGCCAGGTGCCCAAGGCACTGCATGCGCTTTGCCCCATGGGACACCCTTAAAGGGCCCCCACCTCACATGCCCAGCAGCTAACACTCCCTGCTGCAGGTACTGCTCTGTCTCACTATACATGGGGGAGGGAGGCTAGTGGGAGTGGAGATAGAGGTGACAGCACTGAGTGAAACCCTCTCCCTTCTGGGTGGGGGGTGGGGGGCCTTCCCTCTGCTGCCAAATCCCCTTTGTCTGGGGCATGAGGTTCTCCCCACCCTCTTTTTCTTGGCCTTGGCCTCTCTGCCATCGCCCCTTCTCCCTGCCCAGCCTGATGCAGAAGGGCCTGCATGTTAGGCCCATGTCCCCCAGTGGAGCTCTGAAAGCTCTGCATTAGAGCAGGGGGAATGGCCTAGTGTCACATCTGAAACAATTCCTGACCCGGGGCTGCTGTGGCGGGGCCCCTCAGTCCCTCCTCCATGCCAAGGGGCCATAGGAGGAATCTGCCCTCAGGGAGCCAAACCTAGAACACCACCTCTCACCACACGCCCTCCCCGACCCTCCTGCCCCATGCCCAGAAGCCTTTATGAAGCATCAGGCTTTCAGCACCATGGGGCTGGCCCCGCCCAGGACAACTACAAATGAGAACATCGGTAGAACCATGGTTTATCATCAGTAACCACTGCAGTCTGGGAGTGGTGGCCTGATGTGGAACCCCTCCCCTGTGCTCACTGCTCAGAGGTTACCCTGGCCCGTGTCACCTTTGAGCTAGTGAATGTCCGATCCATCCTGCACCGGGGGCCCAGTCCACCCACATTGTATCTGAACTCTTCCCAGCCAGGAATGAAACTCCCCCCAAGCACCCTGGGAAGTGAAGGATCCTCCCCATCTGACAGGTGGTGACAAAGACACAGAGGAAGGGCTGTGGTGCCTGGTCTCACAATCCTGGGTGTAGCTCTGGGAACTGGACTGGGTCCCAGGCTAGTGCCTTCCCCCCAGGGGCAGCTTCACTTTCTGCCCTTTATTCTTCCCTCCTGCTGGGGCGTCTCTGAGTGTGAAATGAACAGGAGCAAGGGATGGTGAGGAGGCTGTGACACCTAGCCTTGGTGGGAGCTCCCCTTGGCCTGGATCCCAGCCCAAGGACAGAGACATCTTTGTCATCCTGCTGTCCTTCTTTTATTCCTCAGAAGAGAGTCCCCAGATGAGGATGCGTGGGACTTGAACGCAGGTGTCTAGGGCCCTGGGTGGGCAGTGCCTGGGAGTACCCTCAAGTCATCTGGACAACAAGGCAGAGCTTGCCCTGCTGCTGAGACAGTCCCCATGTTATTCCTGGTTTCTGCCTGCATGCACCGCCCTGCCCTACCCTCCAGTTACCGGCTATTGACTGTCTTGACCCTCGGCTCCAGTCTCTTGCTGCTGACTTCGGCGTGACCCTTGGCTCTCGACGTTGGCTACCAACTCTGGCTCAGCGTTATCCTTGTCGTATTCTAGCCTTGCTCCAGCCCCACAACTGACCCGCTCCAGCCTTGCCTCCTCCTCTTGATCCTCCCCAAACCCTCGGTCTCTGACTACCCGGCTTCAACCTTCCGCCTGAATCTGGACTCTGGCTTGATATCGACTTGGCTTAACTTTGGACTCTGATCACCCGGCTTCGACCCTTGGCCTGCACTTGGACTCTGGCTCCAGTTCTGATTCTGGTTTGTCTACAGACTCTGATCACATCATCATCTCCGGCGTGTTCCTGGATCTTGATTCTAGCACCACTCTTAGCCTAGGTGCAATCCTATGTCTAGCTGTGATCTCAGCTCCAACCACTAGACCTAATTATCAGATGCAACATGTGACATCAGGTGGTGCGACTGTTTGCAGAAAAGCAGGCTTTCCAGAAGTAAGTGGCCTGTACGTAAATGGGGATACCAGGTGTGACTCAAGGTCTTGCTACCTGAGCCTGGCCCTGTGCTGCCCCTGCCAAAATAGCTCAGTGGAGGTGACCGAAAATGTAGGGGTTTCCTTAACCAGCCTCTGCCCCTGGACCTACTCCACCATTCTTGACTCTGACACCCGACATTCCTGATAAATACCAGGATTATGTGGACATCTTTGAAAGAAAGGAAGACACATTACCTCTGCACCAAGACTATGACTGCCCTATTGACCTAAACCTTGCCCGAAAGTTGCCTTTGGCTTTATTTATGCAATGTCCGAACCAGAACTAGTGGCTCTCCCTGCGTAATATCATGAAAACGGATCCAAAGGGTTTATTTACTATTAAGCATTTCCCACAGAGGCCCTGGCCCTCTTTGGAAAGAAGAAAGGAGGGACTCTATGCCTCTCTGTAGAATACCAGCCCCTGAACAAAGTGAAAGTATCCCCTATCCTTAATCCCAGAATTCTTGGATCACATGAAACCTGTATGGGCATTCATCAGACTAGACTTCCAAGGACTTACAGTCTAACACTTATTTGGGTGGTGGACAAATGGAAGAGAGATTTCAATACATTTTATAGACACTTTAATTGTCTGGTAATGCCATTTGGATTGACCTTGCAACACTTCATCAGTGATGTATTTGTGGACATTCTGGATCAATACATTGTCATCTATTTAGATGACATACTTCTCTTTTTGGAGCACCCAGAGCAGCCTGTGCCCCACAACAGACCCCAGAGAGGTTGCGGCAGCATGGTCTCTATACAAAATTGGAAAAGTGTACCTCTAGCCAACTCTCCATGGAGTTTTTGGGGTACATCCTCTCCCCAGAAGGCATTAAGATTGATGCAAATAAGGTGAAAAGCCATCCACAACTGGGAGGAAGCTTGAAGTACTCAAAAAGAGCAGTGTTTCCTAGGCTTCACCAATTTTACTGTTGCTTCGGCCCAGGGTTCTCAGAAGAAATAACCCCCATGATAGCTCTCCTCCACAAGACTGTCCAATTCCCTATTTGTTTGGTCACCCAAGGCCCAACAAGCCCTCAAACAGCTCAAAATTGCCTTCACCGCTGCACCTGTTCTGGCGCACCCAATCCAACTGGAGCATTCATCACAGAAGTTGACACATCTAATATATCAATCGGGGCCATGGTCTCTGGGGCATGGCTCCCAGCACCTGCTGCACTCCTGTGCATACCGCTCCTGGAGGCTCACCCCACAGACAAAAACTATAGGAGTCCCTTGATAATTAGTAGGTTCTGATTAAATCCTTATTTGAAGATTGGTGTGAGAAGCTGAAGGGGCCTCGATACCCAGCACAAGGTTGTACACAAAAGCCTCCCGTATCTGCGTAAAGCCAAAGCACTGAATCAGGGACAATTCAGCTAGACCATATTCTTTTCCTGCTTCAATTTCAAGATTACTTAACTGCCCAACTGGAACTAAGAATGACCTTATCCCCTAATGGAGAATATAACCAAGAAGGGAGAAAGCTAGTCAGGAACAGCCCTTCCTCCTCAAGCCCCGCAACGTGTTTAATGTTGCCATACCTCAATCATGCTTATTAAATCAGCTTCCTAGGATGACCTGCTGCCCAGGGAATGAGAAACAACATTCCATGTGGGACCCAATAACATTTACTGAGGACTGCCTGTATGTTCTGCCAGGATGTCCCGCGCTGAAGGTCCTACATCTGAAACAGGACACCTCCCAACAGGGCACTTTGGGTGCTTCAAAATCTCCTGCCTAAGCTCCTGCTTCGTTTGGTGGTGCCGGATGTGGGCTGAAATTCAGACATGTTGACTAGTGACTTCTGAGCTCTTACCAAGGCACCACACACCAAAATTCTTGGCATCTCATGCCTCTGGAGACCCTGCCCCGGCCATGGGCAGCCATTGCCAGGGATTTCATTGTAGAACTCCCTGAATCAAATGGCCACGTGGTGGAACTGACTATCATAGAACAACTAACCAAGATGGCACGCTTCATCCTCCTGTGACTGTGTACCTTCAGCTGAAAGGACAGATCAGCTCCAAATTTGCCAATGACACCTTTTCTTTTTTTTTTTTTTTTTGCTAACTATAGATTTCCCCCTGATTTCATTGTACACTAGCAATGGCCTCTCCGAAATTCCTGGCTAGCAATCTGGTTCAACGAATCTATCACATTCAAGAAGAACTAAGGGGGCATTCGAGGACACTAGGAAGGTCTTCAAATAGTATGCGGACTGCCGATAACAGGACAGGCCAGTCTGTCTCGCTAGGGAAACCATTTACTGAAAGGAGGCACCAAGGGTCTGGCACTGACCAAATCCATAAGAAACTATTATCTCTATTTTACAGACAGGGAATGAAGGTGATGGACCTCTCTAAGGTCACACCTACAAACATGGGGTGGATCTGGGAACGGGACTGGGTTCTACTCTAGTGCCCTCCCCACAGGGCAGCTTCACTTCCCCCCTTCATTCTCCTCTCCCTTCCTTGAACGGTAAATGAGCAGGGTCTTCCTCCCTTCTCTGTCTTCCAGGCTTTGGGATCTGTCCATGCCTCCTACATCAACGCAGCCTGCAGCTGGCCCAGCTTGGGGAGCAATGACCTCATCCTGTCAAACTGAGAGGAGCTGGCTCTCAGTGATGCTTAGCCGGAAAACCACAACCCCTCACAGAGGTAGGAACTACTCACTCATCTGGAAAAAGAAAAGGAGTACTTGTGGCACCTTAGAGACTAACCAATTTATTTGAGCATGAGCTTTTGTGAGCTACAGCTGTAGCTTTGGAGCTTTGGAGGTAAGAAGAAGTCCAAACTGGACATGGAAAAAGGGCAGCCAGAGCCAGACTTGGGAAAGTGGGGAAGACAGCACCAGGAGAGGAAGATCATCTCAGCAGCTGCAGTTTGGATGGCTGGCAGGTGGGAGGGAAATTCACCAGAACATGATTCACCGGAACGGCCAGGGCGAGGTGCCTGACTAGCGGTGAGTGGAGAGTCCCGTTACAGAGCATGCTGCAAAGCCAGCAATCCCGTGCGACTGCAGATGCAGTCGTTGTCTTTCTCCCCCTACACTGCCAATGGAGGGAAGCGTCTGACCCTGTGAATTTCTCCCTGGCTACAGATAACCCATCCTTTCTCTCAGTGAAATGCTATGGTGTACTGTACACAGCATGCATGACACTCAACCTCAGAATGGTGTTAGCACTTTTGTGGGGTTGTCAAGGTTCCTCCTCCACTCTGAACTCTAGGGTACAGATGTGGGGACCTGCATGAAAACCTCCTAAGCTTACTTTTACCAGCTTAGGTTAAAACTTCCCCAAGTTACAAATTAATTTTATCCTTTGCCCTTGGAATATCCACTGCCACCACCAAACTCTAACTGGGTTTACTGGGAAACATAGTTTAGTCACGTCTTCCCCCCCAAATCCTCCCAACCCGTGCACCCCGCTTCCTGGGAAATGTTTGGTAAAAATCCTCACCAATTTGCATAGGTGACCACAGACCCAAACCCTTGGATCTGAGAACAATGAAAAAGCATTCAGTTTTCTTACAAGAAGACTTTTAATAGAAATAGAAGTAAATAGAAGTAAAGGAATCACCTCTGTAAAATCAGGTTGATAGATACCTTACAGGGTAATTAGATTCAAAACATAGAGAATCCCCCTAGGCAAAACCTTAAGTTACAAAAAAGACACACAGACAGGAATAGTCATTCTATTCAGCCCAGTTCTTTTCTCAGCCATTTAAAGAAATCATAATCTAACCCATACCGAGCTAGATTACTTACTAAAAGTTCTAAGACTCCATTCCTGGTCTATCCATAGCAAAAGCAGCATACCGACAGACACAGACCCTTTGTTTCTCTCCCTCCTCCCAGCTTTTGAAAGTATCTTGTCTCCTCATTGGTCATTTTGGTCAGGTGCAAGCGAGGTTACCTTTAGCTTCTTAACCCTTTACAGGTGAGAGGATTTTTCCTCTGGCCAGGAGGGATTTTAAAAGGGTTTACCCTTCCCTTTATATTTATGACAGGGGTGATGGCCAAATATCCTTCATCAGCATTGCTCTCTTAGGCCCCTTTCAGAGTGTATTGAGCCTGTGATGAGCCAACCTCCCCTCCCCCATCCCCGCAGGGCTTGGCTCACAGAAACTCTCAGGGAATGGGTTCCTCCACCACAAGCCGGGGAGTGGAGCTAAGCTGCTCCAGGGTTGTACTGCAGCCTCAGGGCTATAGTGACATGTTCCAGTGAGAGAGGGGCTGTACCAGTGGGGAGGCTGCATCTCCGAAGTGGGGGATAATCTCACGGTTTGGAGACTAGTGACGCAGCTGGGAGGACATTCCTCTAACAGTACAAAGGGAGGGTTCTAAGCTGTCAAATGGGGTTCTAACTCAGGGTGTTGGGAAGATATTGACTAGAGGTGGTAAAGAAATGTGAAGAGAAGAAACTGAATTGTTTATGCACCATTGCTAGGAGACTGGGTAAGAAGCAGGAGGAACTAAACGTTCTCATTGATAACTACATTTGATAGAGTTGGTATTATTGAAACCTGGGGACATGACTTGCATGACTGGACTGTTAAAGTCACCTGCTGCAGTGGCTGCCTTGTGTCTGGCATTTCCCAACTTTTGAGTGCTTGACTTTGCAACCGGAATGATTTTCGTGTTGCTTCTCTCTGTGTGGGTGATCAATATGCAGAACTTAGAACTTTAGCAAGATTCTGGATTGTTGGCTGTGCTACAAGCACTGCTTATATCAACTGTCCCTATATGCTGAGTCTTCAACCCTGCTGGGTCTGAGAGCAAGTCTCCCCTTCCTTCTTCAGACCCGCAATCGTCCAATCAACACTGAAGAAAGCAACCTTTTCTCATATAAATGGATAGCTGCAAGTATTTTCTATTTTTAAACAAGGCACTACCCCAACTCGACACACGTGTGGTTACGGTCCTTAATGCACTACTGGAAGGTGCTCAGACACTGTGGTGATTAGCATGGTATAAAAACCTACATAGGCTAGCGGCCATCAAGGAAGAAAGCCAAAGTTTCTCTTCTTCCTGGTCCCTTGTTCTTTTTAGAAGGCCATTTCCAGCCCTACCTGGCTGAAGTTTTGTTTCCCTGGTGTATCAAACTCATCTGTAGGAGCCTCTAACTCTCTGCCACCACTTCCTCAGGTGCCTTTCTTTAAGCCCAGTTGGGCAGCAGGTTCAGTCACAGTGGCACTGGGCACAGCTTCTTTTTAAAGGGGCCAGTCACACCGTGCTTGTCATTATAAAAGCTTAGTCCTGCATATAGCTAAATGTAGGGTAGTGGCCAGATATAGGGCATGTTGCTCCTTGAAGTAAATGAAGCAAATGTGCAGCCTTTTCAATACCAGTAATAGTCTCTCATGCTCAATAAGAAGATCCCTTCCCTCCATTGAAGAACAATGTCTGATTTATTGATCTAATGGCCGCTACCCAAAACGTGTTTCAGCCAGAATCCCATTTCTGAGTTGAAGTGCTTCTGGCGTGCACTCAGAAGCACCAAGAGAGAGAAAAGGAATATTTGTAAATGTTTAAGAATAGTTCCCAGGTGGGAGCATCAGAGAAATAAGGGACAGACAGTGCCCTCCTGCCTTCAACCACCAATTACCGTGCCCCTCCTGCTTTATATAAACTCATCGTTAGTTCCTTTTCAAGGGGATTTCTAGCCTTTTGGTTGTAGTTCCAGTGGTTCTGGGTTCTTCCTTCTTTGTTATTTTTTGATCCTTAGAGAGAAATTTCTCTCCTGTTTTTGTTGTTGTGTAACTTTAGCGCCCTCGTGGCCAACATAGAGTCTGCTCTGCAGGTAGCTCTGGCCAAGAAAAGGCACATGCAGGAATGCATCAGGGAAAGCCCCTTCCCCCCCAGAGACACCTGTCCCCAGTGTGAACCGGAAGAGTACAATGAATACAGGAAAGGGAAATATTTATTTACAGAGGGATGAAAGGAGAAAAACAACAGGGGAAAAGCTAGGAGAAACGGTCAAAAACAGGGTTACATTCAACACCAGGCCCCACAGGCCCAGTGGTAGCACAGTCTGAAAGGGCTGACACCGAGTAATGTGTCTACACACAGAGTTCAGGAGTCTTGAGCAAAGTTCCAGTCCAGTGGTGAGTTTTGGGTGCTCCAGGTTGTGTTCAGCGCCAGTAAAGTTTCCCCAACGAACCTCTCTGGTGCCCTCTTCTGTCACTCTCTGCAAAGCCACACAGAGTGACAGCCTCCCCACGTAACAAGCTAACAGCCTCCCTCTTATTTAGTGTGATCATATTTCCCTATGCTGAATACGGGACACCTCGTAAAATTACTCGTATTCAAGCAAGTTCAGCTGCAATCAATCAGAACGATGCAGTACAAATGTTAACATTAACATCAAGTTGACTGAGCCCCTGTTAAAAAGAAACACTAAGTAGTTGGATTCCTTTTATTTCCCTTCTTATCTTTTAGGCTTTAGGGTTCACATGGAGAGAGGTGACACACACACAGTCCCGTGCACCTCTCTGACACAGGGCTTGAGAGGTTGACCGAGAGGCTTGACCCTCCCTGCCTGGCGCTCTCCACTCTCCATGCCTGGCTGGGCCCTGGGCTGGACCCGCCTCTCCTGGTACCTGCTACCACATCTTCCAAAGACAACCTGTGTGTGTGTGGGGGGGTGGCAATCAAGTTCACATGCCCCCCCACCCCAGATTTCTGCCAGGGTTCACACCAGAATGTGGCCAGCAACAGCCTTTCCGCACTGTGCAGGAGGGAAGGGATGGGAGCTGCTTCCAGCCACAGCGGGGCTGGGGGTGTGGGGAGGGATGACCTGTCCCATGTCTTTGCAGAGCTCATCTCTTCCTCCTCTCCCCCTGCCCATGGCTGGAAGCACCTTGCTCCTTCCTGCCCACACAGTGTTGAAAGGCAGCTAACACCTCCAGGCTGCTGCTGGCCACCGATAAACCCAGCTCCCTCCTGTCCCCTGGCTACAGCGCAAGCAGGAAGGGGTTAAGCCCTACGGATGCATTGTGCCCAGGGAACCTGACTGCAGGGGCTTGAGTGAACCTGGCCAGTGAGGTGGCTCAGCAGGGGAGGGTGCCTAGGGGACGGACCAAACCCTGTGCTCCGCGGTGCGGGTGGGTGCAGAGGGTGCTAGGCCTCTGTCCGGGGGACTGCTGTGGAGTCTGCAGGGTCGGGATGCAAACAGGCTGGAAATCGCTTCCCCCTCCCCCCGCCGCCGCTCCAGAGCGTAGCTGAGGGGCAGAAAGGCTTCCCTGTGCCACGGCTGCCTGGGGCTTTGGCACATGCAGGGCTTGGCTCCTCCTGGCCAACACCCCAAGCCGAGGGTCTTGAGCTTTCCTGCGGGGCCAGCCCAGCCAGAGGCAGTGGGGGAAAGAAGTAGCCTGCTGGCCCGGCTGTTGGTGAGCTGAGCACTCCGACCAGGGGCTGGTTCTCCCCACAGTGCTGGGAGCGGGACACTCCCCGCTGGTGCAGATATGGAGGAGCAGCGGGGCTGGGGGGCAAGGTGAAGGGGCAAAGCAGGGAGAGGACAGAGAGAGGGGGAACACCCTGCCACCAGCTTTGCACACCCACCCCCATTGTTAGCCACTGGGTCCCCCCACTCAATGCTGGTGGGCAGGCGGCTGGCAAGCAGGGATCCAGCCAGCAGCGGGACCCACCAGTACCGACTGGGGGGAGACAGAAAATACGTGACAATTAGACAGTTTTTAGCAAAAAGTTGCGACACCAGCAGGAGGGCTTAAATACCCTGTCGTGCTCTTCCCCCCTCCCCGCTCCCCTGCCCTCCCAACAGGACTTTCTCCTCATAGAACAATCAACTCCCCATCCCCCGGGAAAAGATTTAAAGGGGCCATGCTCTCTAAACCCCAAAGGGGTAACAGTGGGTGTTTCGGCAGGTTGGGTAGAGAAGTGACTCGCCCTGCCCTTCCTGACACCGGCACCAGCCTTTAGAATACCAACTCTAAAGAATCATTCCTAAAGTACCTGCTCCGTGGTTTGTCTTCAGGCTATTTGGCTTCCTGGTGGGGTCACTCCACGTATAAACAGCATTTTATAATTAATTTATTGTTTCTGGATTAATTGCTGTTTTTTGGACTCTGGACATGATTCTGCTCTCGCATCTTATTTAACTTGGGCAGGCAGCAAAAAATCTGATGGCACAAGCTGGTACAAATTAAACAGAGCTAACATAAAAGACCAACTTCAACCCAGGTGTAAGCAGTGGCCAATCCACTAGCAGGTAACAGGGGTCACCCCTGCTTGTGGCCGGGCTGAACTGGCAGAGTGTGGTAGGGTTTCCACCGACTGGCTGTATGACATACCAAAGGCCAAGTCATGGCAGGTGTTCAGCGCCCCGACTTCCAT
Organism: Lepidochelys olivacea; assembly: GCF_965140295.1. Lineage (NCBI taxonomy): Eukaryota > Metazoa > Chordata > Testudines > Cheloniidae > Lepidochelys > Lepidochelys olivacea. Next base: position 138,250,748 of record NC_140412.1, on the reverse strand, counting down.
TGCACCCCATGGGGATTAGCTTGCTCAGCCCGTTGAGCCAAGCACCTGGAGGGGTCAGACCCTGGAGCTAGGTGTCAAAAGTTGTTATTGAAGTCGGGGAGGAGCTGTGGAGCGCTGCAAGGAAGATTTCCGCCGTGTGAATTCAAATCAGGACGATTTCTGACATCCTCACCTTTGCTGGCCCTGACTGACATCCCATCGCTCCAGCCCAGCTGTGAGTGCCTCACATTATAGGGGGCGCTGCCAGCACTGCCTGTTTTGAAGGTTGCCCAGTGCTTCCCACGATACGCCTTTGTTTTCAGTTGCTTATAACATTGTCAAACTGTAACTGGCTGGGCTGAAATTTCCCATGCTGGGTGTCTGCCTTGAGGCTGAATATTTCCTGAAACATTCAGTCAAAGTCATTCAGCTGTTAGTGAGAATGAGGCTAGGCCAGATGTTATGGGTCTGTTATAGGCGGGGACGAGATGACCACAGTGGTCCCTTCTGGCCTTAGTCTATGTAGACAGTGCTTACCAATGCTAAACACTTCTGATGACATTTTCTTTGAAAAGCTCTAGTGCCCCCAGGCTTTGGAGCAGGGACTTGAAATTTCCCAAGGAGTTGGCCTTTGTGCCAGGGATGCGGCTTTTGCTGTCTCCGAAAATCTACCTAAATTGACCAAATGAGAAGTCTTTGAAAAGTCAGAGTTCACACAGACCCAATAGAGACTTCTTTGAGGTTAGCAGCTCCATTCCCCCTGGCAGTTGTGTCTGCACTGGCATGCTCCAGCCTGGGGCTGAGCAGGACTTTCCCTACAATTGCAGCTCTCAGCTGCTGCTGTCTGTGCTGGCTCCAGATACCTGAACTGAGAGCAGAGAGCCTGTCTCTCCTGTGCTCTCAATTACCCACCTCCCCCATCCCACTGGGCCCGGACGAGGAAGTACTAGATTCAAATGCAGAGACTAGGGGACAGGGGTGAGTAGGTTGGGAGAAAAAGCCTAAGAGATGCTGGAAGCTGGCAGGAGGTGAAAGAAACTGGCATTTGGAGTTGAGGGGAGGGCGGAGAGTAGACCTGAGTGAGCAAGGGGACTTGCAGCCAGAGAGCAGAGAGGAGTGAGAACCAGTGGGGTGGGTGGAAGAACATAACAACGGCCATAGTGGGTCAGACCAAAGGTTGATCTAGCCCAGTAGCCTATCTTTGGACAATGGCCAGTACCAAGTGCTTCAGAGGGAATGAACAGAACAGCTAATCATCAAGTGATCCATCCTCTGTTGCCCATTTCCAACTTCTGGCAAACAGAGACTAAGGACACCATCCCTGCCAATCCTGGCTAATAGCCATTGGTAGACCTATCCTCCTTGAATTTATCTAGTCCTTTTTTGAACCCTGTTATAGTCTTGACCTTCATAACATCCTCTGGCAAAGAGTTCCACAGGTTGACTGTGCATGGTGTGAAGAAATACTTCCTTTTGTTTGTTTTAAACCTGCTGCCTTTTAATTTCAGACGATGACCCCTAGTTCTCGTGTTATGAGAAAGAGTAAATTACACTTCCTTATTTACTTGCTCCACACCAGTCATGATTTTATAGACCTCTATCATAGCCCCTGTTAGGGGGCTTATTCCTTCACCCACTTACTTCCCTGGTCCTTCTCGCATGAACAGAGAGCAACAACACCCGAAGTCCAAAGGTGCAAACAATTCGATGTTTATTAGGGTGAAATTCCAGCAAGCATGATTCCAGTTTCCTTCCTTAGTATCCTCCTTCCCAGCTCTGACACCACAGAGCCTTACACCTGTGTCCCTGTTCCGATTCCTGCCCTTAGCCAAGCATGATTCCAACTTCCTTACTCCCATTCCCTGTTCCCATTTCCCCCTTTAGCAAAACATGATTCCAATTTTCTTACCCCCATTCCCTGTTCCCATCTCCCTTACCCACATGCCCATGCCCACCCCCACCCACACCCCAGTCACTTCCTCATTGACTACAGATTATATAGTAAAACTTGAGTTCTGCTTAGCTATACCTTAACCAATCATTTTCCTGAAATTTAACTAACCAATCCGAACATATTGTAACATGATTATGTAACCAATTATATCCCACCACCTCAATTAGTTTACACCCAGCAAAATTAATTATACAGCAGACAGGAACAATCACAGAACCAGACAGAGATTATACAGACAAACAACAGCAAAGTGGGAACTATAATGACAAAACAATACAGAAGTGAGGATTTCACATCCCAGCTATTGATAAGTGAGTTCTTGCCAGACAGGATGCTATCAAACTAAGTTTCCTTTTACATTTTCTAGGCACTTTCCTTTCTCTGGAGGTGATAGGAATACAATCCTGTCCTGATAGTGCCTAACAGCCCAATAGCACCTTATTTCAATGTGACTAGTTTGGAATGTGAGGATGTGACCGTTCGCTTCCCAGCTTATGGCTGCCTCTGCTGCTTAGCCAAAGGCCTTAGCCTAAGAACAGGGCCTCAGACTGTCACAGTAAGAGAAGGCCCTTACACCAGCAGACAGTGATTTTGATTCTTTCTTTTATACCTCTATCACTAGCCAAGTGATAAGAATACACCTAAATTCTTAGAGTATAGGCCTTTACAGACAGGCCTGAATATCTATATCCTAACAGCCCCCCTTAGTCGTCTATTTTCACAGCTGAAAAATCCCAGTCTTATTAATTGCTCCTCATATGGAAGCTCTTGCATACCCTTAATCATTTTTATTGCCCTTTTCTGTGCCTTTTCCAATTCCAATATATATTTTTTGAGATGGGGTAACCACGTCTGCACGCAGTATTCAAGATGTGAGTGTAACATAGATTTATATAGAGGCAATATGTTATTTTCTATCTTATTATCTAGCCACTTCTTAATGGTTCCCAACATTCTGTTCTCTTTTTTGACTGCCGCTGAACATTGAGTGGATGTTTTCAGAGAACTATCCACAATGACTCCAAGATCTCTCTTTTGAGTGGTAACAGCTAATTCAGACTCCATTATTTTATATGTACAGTTGGGATTATGTTTTCTAAAGTGCATTACTTTGCATTTATCAACACTGAATTTCATCTGCCATTTTTGTAGCCTTGTCACCCAGTTTTGTGAAATCGCTTTGTTGCTCTTCACAGTCTGCTTTGGATTTAACTTTCTTGAGTAGTTTTGTATCATCTGCGAATTTTGCCACCTCACTATTTACCCTTTTTTTCCAGATCATTTACGAATATGTTGAATAGGACTGGTCCCAGAACAAACCCCTGGGGGACACCGTTTTTTACCTCTCTCCATTCTGAAAACTGACCATTTATTCCTATCCTTTGTTTCCTATCTTTTTACCAATTACCGATCCATGAAAGGACCTTCCCTCTTATCCCATAACAGCTAACTTTGCTTAAGAGCCTTTGGTGAGGGTCCTTGTCCAAGACTTTCTGAAAATCTAAGTACGCTATATCCACTGGATCATGGTCCACATGCTTGTTGACCCTCTCAGAGAATACTAGTAAATTGGTGAGGCATGATTTCCCTTTACAAAAAACATGTTGATTCTTCCCCAACAAATCATGTTCATTTATGTATCTGATAATTCTGTTCTTTACTATAGTTTCAACCAGTTTGCCTGGTACTGAAGTTTGGCTTCCCAACCTGTAATTGCCAGGATCACCTCTGGAGCTTTTTTAAAAATTGGCATCACATTAGCTATCCTCCAGTCATCTGGTACAGCAGCTGATTTAATCTCCCAGAGTTAGCAGTTCTGTAATTTCACATTTGAGTTCCTTCAGAACTCTTGGGTGAATAACATCTGGTCCTGGTGACTTATTACAGTATAATTTATCAATTTGTTCCAAAACCTCCTCTAATGACATCACAATCTGGGAGAGTTCCTCAGATATGTCACCATAAAGAATGGCTCAGGTTTGGGAATCTCCCGCACATCCTTAGCCATGAAGACCAATACAAAGAATTAATTTCATTTCTCTACAATGGCCTTATGGTCCTTGAGTGCTCCTTTTGCATCTCGATTGTCCATGGCCCCATTAGTGGTTTAGCAGACTTCCTGCTTCTGATGTACTTTAAAGAAAAATTGCTGTTACTTTTTGAGTCTTTGGCTAGCTGTTCTTCAAATTCTTTCTTGGCCTTCCTCATTATAGTGTTACACTTCATTTGCCAGAGTTTATGCTCCTTTCTATTTTCCTCCCTAGGATTTAACTTCCACTTTTTAAAGGGTGCCTTTTTGCCTCTCGCTGCTTCTTTTACTTTGTTGTTTAGCCACGGTGGCATGTTTTTGGTTCTCTTACTATGTTTTTTAATTTGGGGTATACGTTTTAGTTGAGCCTCTATTATGGGGTTTTAAAAAGTTTCCTTGCAGCTTGCAGGGATTTCACTTTTGGCTCTGTACCTTTTAATTTCTTTTCAACTAACTTCCTCATTTTTGTGAAGTTCCCCTTTCCAAAATTAAGTGCTATTCTGTTGGGCTGCTGTGGTGTTTTCCCTGCAACGAGGATGTTAAATCTAATTATATTATGGTCACTATTACCAAGCGGTTCAGCTATATTCACCTCTTGGACCAGCTCCTGTGCTCCACTTAGGACTAAATCAAGAATTGCCTCTCTTTTTGTGGGTTCCAAGACTAGCTGCTCCAAGAAGCAGTCATTTAAGGTGTCAAGAAACTCTCTCTGCATCCAGTCCTGCGGTGACATGTATCCCGTCAGTATAGTTGAAATGCCCAATTATTATTGAGTTTTTTATTTTTGTAGCCTTTCTAATCTCCCTGAGCATTTCACGGTCACTATCACCATCCTGGTTAGGTGGTCTGTAGTATATCCCCACCGCGATATTCTTACTGTTCAAGCATGGAATAACTATCCATAGAGATTGTATGGTACAGTTTGATTCATTTAAGCTTTTTACTTCATTTGATTCTATTTTTTCTTTCACATATAGTGCCACTCCCCCACCAGTACGGCCTATTCTGTCCTTCCGAAATATTTTGTAGCCTGGTATTACTGTGTCCCATTGATTATCCTCATTCCACCAAGTTTCTGTGATATCTACTGTATCAATATCCTCATTTAAGATGAGGCACTCTAGTTCAGCAGTCTTATTATTTAGACTTCTACCATTTGTATAAAAGCACTTAAAATTGTTACTTTTCAGCTGTCTGCCATTTTGTGATGTAAATGAATGGGACTCTTTTTCATTTGATTGTTTCTCATCCAATCCTAGCAGTATTTTATCGTCCCTCCTCTCCTCCTTACTAGAACACAAAGAATCTCCATTAATAGATCCTCCCCTAAGAGACGTCTCTGTTCCAACCACATGCTCCTCCACATATGTCAGCTTTCCCCCAGCCCTTAGTTTAAAAACTACTCTACGACGTTTTTAATTTTAAGTGCCAGCAATGTGGTTCCACTTTGGTTTAGGCGGAGCCCATCCTTCCTCTTTAGGCTCCCCCTTTCCCAAAAGATTCCTCAGTTCCTAATAAATCTCAACTTCTCCTCCCTACATCATTGTCTCACCCATGCATTGAGAACCTGCAGTTCTGCCTTTCTAGCTAGCCCTGCGTGTGGAACTGACAGCATTTCAGAAAAAGCTATCATGGAGGTCCTGGACTTCAATCTCTTCCCCAGCAACCTAAATTTGGCCTCCAAGACCCCTCTCCTATCCTTCCCTATGTCATTGGTACCTCCATATACCATGACGAGAAAGGAGGTGAGGGGGAATGGCAGATGGATCTGATGAAGAGCTGGGATTCTGGAGAACTGGGACTGGCTGGGCAAAGAGATTGAAAGCAGGAGCTGGGGCTGGAGATTGCGAATGGATGAGGAGCCTGGGGAGTTAGATTGATACAGGAGGCCAGGATGCTGGAGAGAGACAGACCAGATGAGGAGATGGGAGGGGGACAACTGGGACTGTCTGTCTTTGAGACTGCAACTAAAGCCAGTGCTGGGACATCCCAAGGCTCTCCAGGCACTTTCCACATTTTCCCAGATTCCCCCTTCATCTCTGTTTACTTCTCTTTCCAGTTTAGCCCCTGAGGGACCACAGAGCAGTTAAAGGGAGGAACCACAGGATTTGCAAAGTAACTTCTTAAACATACACACTTTACTCTTAGGGCATGGCTACACTTGCAGATGTAGAGCGCTGTGAGTTAAACCCACCTTCGTAAAGCGCAGTGGGGAAAGCGCTGCAGTCTGGCCACACTGATAGCTGCAAGCACATTGTCGTGGCCACATTTGCGGCACTTGCAGAGGCATTGAGAATGGTGCATTATGGGCAGCTGTCCTGCAGAGCACCTCTTCCCATTCTGGCGCTGTGGCTTGTGGGAAGGGGGTGGGGAGTGTGGGGCATTCTGGGTCCTGTCCCAACACCCCATGATGCATCGGTTTGCATCCCAGCATTCCCTTTGCTTCCGTCCACGTTTGGCGCCATCTTTCAGTGTTTTTTTGTACTGCGTGCTCGGTCTTCCCTTTCGGTCTGCGGGAATGGAGCCCTGTCATGAATATAAAGGGAAGGGTAAACACCTTTAAAATCCCTCCTGGACAGAGGAAAAACCCTTTCACCTGTAAAGGGTTTAAGAAGCTAGAATAACCTCGCTGGCACCTGACCAAAATGACCAATGAGGAGATGAGATACTTTCAAAGTTGGAGTGGGGGAGAAACAAAGGTTCTTTCTGTCTGTGTGTTGTTTTGCCAGGAACAGAAAAGGAATGGAGTCTTAGAACTTAGTAAGTAATCTAGCTAGATATGCGTTAGATTCTGTTTTGTTTAAATGGCTGATAAAATAAGCTGTGCTGAATGGAATGTATATTCCTGGTTTTGTGTCTTTTTGTAACTTAAGGTTTAGCCTAGAGGGATTCTCTATGTTTTGAATCTGATTACCCTGTAAGGTATTTACCATCCTGATTTTACAGAGGTGATTCTTTTACTTTTTCTTCAATTAAAATTCTTCTTTTAAGAACCTGATTGCTTTTTCATTGTTCTTAAGATCCAAGGGTTTGAGTCTGTGTTCACCTTGCAAATTGGTGAGGATTTTTATCAAGCCTTCCCCAGGAAAGGGGATGTAGGGTTTGGGGAGGATTTGTGGGGGAAAGACGTTTCCAAGCGGACTCTTTCCCTGTTGTATATTTGTTAAACGCTTGTTGGTGGCAGCAATAAAGTCCAAGGGCAAAAGGTAAAATAGTTTATACCTTGGGGAAGTGTGAACCTCAGCTGGTAAAAATAAGCGTAGGGGGTTTTCATACAGGTCCCCACATCTGTACCCTAGAGTTCAGAGTGGGGAAGGAAACTTGACAAGCCCGAACTGCTGAGGAGTATGCTGACAAGTCTCGCCAGCACGTCATGTTTGGCAGTCCAGTTATTCCTCATGATCCAAAGTGACAGTGAGGGCTCCGACGATGACATCGACTCAAGGAATGTATATGACATGAGTTTGCTTGTGGCATTCATGGACATGCTCACCACCATGGAACGCCGCTTTTGGGCTCGGGAAACAAGCAGTGAGTGGTGGCATCACATCGTCATGCAAGTCTGGAATGATGAGCAGTGGCTGCAGAACTTTTGGATGAGAAAAGCCACTTCCATGGGACTCTGTGAGGATCTCACCCCCACCCTGCGGTACAAGGACGTGAGATTGAGAGCTGCCCTGACGGTGGAGAAGCAGGTGGTTGTTGCAGTCTGAAAGCTGGCAACTCCAGACAGCTTCTGATCAGTCACTAACCAGTTTGGAGTGGGGAAGTCGACCGTTGGAATCGTGTTGATGCAAGTTTGCAGGGCCATTAATCGGATCCTGCGCAGAAGAACCGTGACTCTGGGTAACGTGCATGACATTGTGGCTGGCTTTGAACAAATGGGTTTCCCTAACTGCGGAGAGGCGATAGATGGCAGGCATATTCCAGTTCTGGCACCAGCCCACCTAGTCTCCAAGTACGTTAATCGGAAGGGGTATTTCTCAGTGGTTTTCTGGGAGCTTGTGGATCACCATGGGCGTTTCATTGACATTAAGGCAGACTGGCCCGGAAAGGTGCCTGACGCACGCATCTGTCAGAACACTGGCCTGTTCAGGAAGCTGCAAGCTGGGACTTTTTTCCCAGACCAGAAGATCACCATAGGGGAAGTTGAAATGCCCATTGTGATCCTTGGAGACCCCGCTTACCCTTTCATGCCGTGGCTCATGAAACCCTACACAAGGAGCCTTGACAGCAGCAAGGAGCAGTTCAACAACATGCTGAGCCGGTGCAGAATGACTGTGGGGTGTGCTTTTGGCCCTTTAAAGGTCCGCTGGTGCTCTCTGTATGGGAAGCTGGACCTGGCCAATGACAGCATCCCAGCAGTTATATCCGCGTGCTGTACCCTCCCTAACATTTGTGAAGGGAAGGATGAAATATTCACTCAGGCATGGAACTCGGAGGTTCAACACTTGGAGGCTGAATTTGAACAGCCAGAGAGCAGGGCTATTAGAGGGGCCCAGCGTGGGGCTGCAAGGATTAGGGATGCCTTGAGGGAGCAATCTGAGGTTGAAAGCCACCGGTAATGTTTGATGCCCTGCATGGGAGTGAAGTGCAGTGGTTCCAACGTTAGTTGGAATCTGTGTTTGATACGCTGACTTGCAGTGCCTGTTGCTTTCTTGGGCTAAGGTATCTTTTACTTTATGCAATAATAAAGAATGTTTTCAAAGCCAAAAAATCCATTTAGTGAAAAGAGACACAACTGCTTGGGAAACAGAAAGGGCAAGGGGGTGGGGAACGGTACAATCACAGATTTGCGGATGTCCTGTCTGGAGTGCTGTACAATGATTGCTCCGCCCAAGCTGTCCCTGAGCTGCGAGCAACGAACGGTCAGCCAACTGCCAGTCCATTGACAGCCAACTGAGTTTCTGCACACAGCCCACTTCCTGCGTGGCACGTGGCACCAAAAAGGGTGGGGTCTCTCTCTCGCTCTGTTACGAGGCAGAATAGATATCATCAGACAACCAACGGTTACACAGGGCAACTCATAGGAAACAAGGGAAAGAACTTATTAAAAAAAAGAAAAATGGAGGATTATCCCTACATGGAGGGCTCTCAGCAGAGGGCCTGTCATGACACATGCCATTTTGCTGAACCATAGCGGGCTCATTATCAGACAGGATAACGAGGGGGGTGCTCCAGCTGGGAATAATGAAGATCCTGCAAATGACCCTGAAGGCCAGGACGTGGTCGTCGAATTATATCAGAAGGAGCAGTTTGGAGAAGACACCAGTGAAAACCCTAAAGAGGGGGATGCGCCTGGCCAGAGACTGGAAGTCCAGGCTGGTAACTGCAACTCTCCTACCCCCAACCCCGATTTTTTTCCTGGATAAATTGTACTTTCAAAACTCAGGACTCAGGCCAAATAATTTACTGTCCTGGATAATATTCCATGCATCGTTGTGTGTGTGTGTCTGTGATATAGTGCAGACGCCATGCCATTTGCCCAGCCTGTCCCCTCACCCTCCCTCCTCCACCTTCCCCTCCCCTTCAAGCAGCCTCTGCTGTGCACAATCCAAAATGGATGTTTTTTCAAGAATTCAGAGTCTGGGCTGTATGGTTTGTGCTGAAGCCTACAGTCTTTAGAAAGGTTTCAGAGTAGCAGCCCTGTTGGTCTGTATTCGCAAAAAGAAAAGGATGACTTGTGGTACCTTAGAGACTAAATAAATGTGTTCGTCTCTAAGGTGCCACAAGTACTCCTAGTCTTTAGAAAGTTCACAAACAGAAATCCATGCCCCTCTGTATCCCCCCATTTCACGGCAGGCAGACAGGTGGGAGGGGAGGGGTTGAAACACTGCTTGGATGAATGCTCTCCATCCCAGCTTAGGCTTTGGTTGATTTCCTTCATTTTTTCCCAATCCTGGTAGTTTATTCTAGGAAATTTCTCATGTAGCATGAATTGTCAATGGTCTTTCAGGTGAACTGGGAGTGCAAAGCTGCTAGGGCGTCCATAATAACTAGGGCCATACCAAATTCAAGGACCATTTTGGTCAATTTCACGGGCAGAGAGTTTTTAAATTAGTCAATTTCACCATTTCAGATGTTTACATCTGAAATTTCACAGTGCTGAAACCATGGGAGTCCTGACCCAAAATGGGATCATGCGGGGAGGTCAAAAGTTGTTTGGGGGAGGTGTCACAGCATTTCCCCCCTCACTTCTGTGCTGCCTTCAGTGCTGGACTCTGAAGGCAGCAGCCATGAACCTTCCTGAAGCAAGAGGAGGCTCCCGGATGTGGAGGTGGGTCCCAGCTGGTGGGAGCACCTCAGCTGGGGCTCCTAGCTACTGGTTCCCTGCCAGATTAATGCAGGGGCCCCGGCCAATTTCGGGGGTGCCAGAAAAATAGGCACCTGAGCCCCAGCAGGAGCCACAGGGGGAGTAAGCCCCGAGCCTGGGCAGCCAGAGCCCTGGCAGGAGAGAATTGGAGGGTGGAAGCCTCAAGCCCGGAACCCCAGTCCCCGCTGCAGCTATGGAGCAGCAGCCCTGAGCCTGAGTGCCTCAAGTTCTGGCTCCAGCCGCGGGGGCTGAAGCCTCGAGCGGCCACTGCAGCTGCCGGGCAGAAGCCCTGAGCCCAGGTGCCCAGATCCCTGGCAGGAGTGTGTGTGTGTAGGGGAGAGGGAGAAACCCCAAGCCCGGGCACCTGGCTGGAGTTTTCGGGAGCTCAAGACATGAGTCTGGGTGCCCCAAACCCTAGCTGCAGCCTCAGGGGCCAGAAGCCCTGAGCCTGGGCACCCAGAGCCCTGGCCGGAACAGGAGCAGGTGGGGGTGGGGGCAGAATCCCCAAGCCTGGGCAGAAGCTGCCAGGGCCAAAGCCCTGAGCCCAACTCCGGGGCTGCTGTAGCACAGATCTGAGGGTGTACCAACCTCACTAATGCGCTGCGTCTACAGGTGAGGATAGCCCCACCAAGAGCAATTGTGCAGAGGAAAATCTTGTCCTGTCCCCAGCCCAGCGGACTAGCGGGATGCTCCAAGCCAGCACGGGAAGATGGGATTTCACAGGGCAGGGCTAATTTCACTGTCCTTTATAATTGGTAGGGGCCTAGCTATAGAAGTATTTTGAGAGATGACTTTATTTTGGTATAAAACTCCTTTCATGGAGAGAAAATAATGTGTACCAAAATGCTCTTCAATCTAGCCAAGAAAGGCACAACAAGAAGCAACGGCTGTCAGCTGAAGCCAGAGAAATCCAAATTAGAAGTGAGGCAAGAATTTTTGACAGTGACGGAGACAAACCAATGGAACAAATTACCAAGGGAAGAGGTGGAGTCTCTGTTTCCTGATGGCCTCACATCACAACTGGTTGTCTTTCTGGAAGGTGGGTTTCAGTGAAACACAAGGAATTGAGCTTAATATGGGGTAAGTGTCTGAAATTTCATGACTTGTGAAATAAAGGCTGGATTAGGAGATCTAATGGCCTACAAATCTATGAAAAACTCAGTGCGGGATGAGGAACAGATTCTGCTGTTTTTTTGGAAAGCCTGCTTGTTCCCCAGAATCAAGAGTGAGCAAGGGGGGTGATCGGGGGAGCGGCTCAAACATCCAACCTGGCTGTCCAGGGGCAGACATCAGCCCTGCAAAGGAGAGGTGGGTGTGGCAGGGACTTCACAAGGGCCTGTGGCAGGAATTCAGCCTATTGGGCAGAGGTGGTGAGGAGGCTGTGACCTCACAGAGCTCCCTTGACATCAGACATGCAGTACAGGGATGCAGGTCAGGGGGAACCTCGGAGACCCCTGTAGCCTTGCTGAAGCAATCCTCCTTCTCATGGTCTCTCCTTGAGGACCAAGAGAGGATTTGTGTTCACGCACCTGAGTGCTAAGAAGGAGCTTCTTTGGGAGTTTTCACCTTCCTGTGTTGATTTTGGAGAAAGCAGACATCTCCTGTGTAGAAGGTAAGATTCTCAGTGAGAGTTGGAACTTCTTCAGTCTTCTCCATGCATTGCCAGCCGAGCTCTAGGCTCGGAAAACAAAAGGTAAATGGGCAGAAAAATGTCCCGCCTAGGATTCTTCCCCTTAGTAACGGGCTACCTAATAGGTCTCAAAATGTAATTGTAAAGGAGGAATCGTTCTCAGGCAAGTATCTTTCTAGTAGGATCCTGCAGGGATTGGTTCTTGGCGCTAATGCTATTTAACATTTTGATCAGTGATTTGGAAGCAAATATACAATCATCATTGATAAAATCTTAGTTACGAAGTATTTCTGGAGATTTAATCTAAATCTGCTATGCTATAGTTTGAACCCATTGCCTCTTGTCCTGCCCTCTGGCAAGAGAACAATTTTTCTCTATCTTCCTTATGAAAGCCTTTCAAGTATTTGAAGATTGCTATCATTTCCCTCTTTTCCAATCTAAACATACCCAATTCATCCAGCCTTTGCTCATATGACTTACATTCCACACCTTTGATCATTTTTGTCACTCGCCTCTGGATCCTTTCCAGTTTCTCTACATCCTTTTCATACAGTAGTGACCAAAATTGGACACAGTACTCTAGCTGAGCCCTAACCAGCGCTGCGTAGAGCAGTACCATCATCTCCTATGACTTGCATGGTATGCTTCTCTTTATGCAACCCATATTGCGTTTGCTTTTTTGCATTTGCTGTGCAGAGAGACTGAAAATGGTTTTGCACCTCTATCTGCATTGGGGGTACATAGGTTCTCCTCTTTCTTCTTCTGGAGGTCACATGCTGCCAATATTCTTCCCCATTCTGCACTGCACTCTTTGATTCTTCAGCATATTGTGCTTCAAGCACCAAACAGACTTCTATCCAGAAAACCTTCATGTTCTCTGATGCAGCGCAGGGTTGATACTTGCCTCCCTAGTCCTTTAACCTTCTCTTCCAATAGAGTGAACACACACACACATTGGAAGAGTACAATGCCTACAGGAAAGGGAAACTGATATTTTCAGAGGAGAAAAACAACAGGGGCAAAGATAGGGGAAGCAGTAAAACAGGGTTACATTCAACACAAGGCCCTACAGGCCCAGTGGTACCACACTCTGAAAGGGCTGACACCGAGCAATGTGTCTGCACACAGAGTTCAGGAGTCCTGGGCAAAGTTCCTGTCCAGTGGGGAGTCTTGGGTGCTCCTGGTCGTCTTTGACGCCAGTAAAGTTTCCCCAACAAACCCCTCCAGTGTCGTCTTCTGCTGCTCTCTGCAAAGCCACACAGAGCGACATGCGACAACCTCCCCACTTAACTAGCTAACAGCCTCCCTCCTGATTCCCAATGCAAAGTCACAAGCCCCAGTACTCACGGCCCCATACAGCCCTGGGCAGCACTGATACTTGATCCAGCTCCGATTTGTCCTTCTCATGCGAATCCACCCTAGCGCAGTGCTCCTCCTGGCTCCTGTCCTGGGGTGTCCCTGATCCCCAGCTCTGTCCCTCCCAGGCTTCAGGCAGGTTCTCCGCTACTTCAATCTGTGAGGGCCTGCTTGCTGCAGCCCTTCTGTCTGGACCTCCAGACACACACCCTATCGCTTTCTCCCCCATATCTCTGCTCCCCTGCCCTCCCAACAGGACTTCCTCCCTATGGAACAATCAGCAAACCCTCCCCCACCCCCACCCCCCGAAAAGATCCACAGAGCTGGATCCAGAGGTTGGGTCCGATTGGTGCAGTCTGATAAGTGTCCACCAGGGGGACTCAGTCTGTGACAATGTTCGAGCCAGCTGGGTAACAAAAAATCCTTCCTCGCTGGGGATGTGGAGCTAAGCGAAATGGAGAAGAAGGAAAAGCATCCAGTAAGATGCTTCCTGAATTTTACACCAGAGAGGCAAGGAACACAAGGGACCAGGGCCTGGTCTGGGAACCAGAACAAATACATTGTTCTCGTCCAGGCTTTTCCATTCAATCACTGTGTGACCACAAGTAAGTCACTTCATTTCCCTGTGCCATACAGTCTCCCCAATTTTAAATGAAGATCATCAAGGTGGGTTTATCATACCAGTTTAGAAGGTGGGAAACTCAGATGCATAGAACTGCAGCCTGTTGACACGCTAGATGTGAAGTGTGTTTGTTAACAGGGGACCCCCATGCGTGGTTCATAACCCCATAGTTGAAACTGCTGCTAAGCGTGTTTTTGAAAGCATATGAGAGTAGGGCTGGATGCCCTTTTCCTGTACTACAGCGGGGAGTGGGTGTGTGGTGCCTGGGGGACGGTGGGGGGTGAACAGACTCTCAGCCATTAACTGTCTTCAGCATTTACACCAACGATCTGGAAGTCAATATCACATCACAGCCGGTAACGTCTGCAGGGGGCACAAAGATTGGTGTCGTGGTAAATAATGATGAGGACAAGTCAGCCCATTCAAACAACACATCTGAATACAGCAAATGCCCAGTCCTAATCTAGGAGTGAGGGAGATTAATGAGTGGAAGAAATTGCCTAGGGAAGAGGTGGATTCTCTGTTTCCTGGTGGCCTCACATCACACTTGGCTGCCTTTTTGGAAGGCATGTTTTAGTGAAACACAAGCTATTGGGCTTAATATGGGGGTAAGGGTGTGAAATTTCATGGTTTGTGAAATAGAGGCCTCATTAGGAGATCTAATGGCCTAAAGGAAAATCTATGAATCTAGGAAAAACTCAGTGTGGGGTGAGGAACAGACTCTGGGTAGCCTATTTGCTGCCCAGAATCAATAATGAGCATGTGGGGTGATGTGGGGAGCAGCTCAAACATCCTACTAGGCTGTCCAGGGGGAGACATCAGCCCTGCAAGGGAGAGGTGGGTGTGGCAGTGACTTCATAAGGGCCTTTGGCAGGAACTCAGCCTATTGGGCAGAGGTGGTGAGGAAGCTGTGACCTCACAGAGCTCCCTTGACATCAGCCAGGCAGGACAGGGATGCAGGGCAGGGGGAACCTGGGAGACCCCTGTAGCCTTGCTGCAGCAAGCTTCCTTCTCGCAGTCTCTCCCAGAGGACTAAGAGAGGATTTGTGTTCACGCACCTGAGTGCCAAGGAGGAGCTTCTTTGGAAGTGTTTCTCCTTTCGGTGTTGATTTTGCAGAAAGCAGATATCCCCTTTGTAGAAGGTAAGATTCTCAGTGAGGTTGGAACCAATTCAGCCTGATCCATACGTTGCCAACCGAGTTCTAGGTTCGGAAAACACAAGTAAAGTTGTCAGAAAAATGTCCCAACTCAGACTCCGCCCCTTAGTAACGGGCTACCTAATAGGTCTCAAAATGTCCTTTTAAATAAGGAATCATTATCGAGCGGGTGTCTTTCTCGTAGGGTCCTGCAGGGATTGGTTCTTGGATG
Source organism: Lepidochelys olivacea (assembly GCF_965140295.1). NCBI lineage: Eukaryota > Metazoa > Chordata > Testudines > Cheloniidae > Lepidochelys > Lepidochelys olivacea. The sequence goes on along the minus strand of NC_140412.1, from coordinate 138,235,497 downwards.
TACGCTACCTAAAATTTTGATCAGTGACTTGGAAGCAAATATACAATCATCACTGTAAAATCTGCCAATGACAGAAAGATCGGGGGAGTGGTAAATAATGAAGAGGACATGTCACTCATATGGAGCCATCTTGATTGCTTAGTTACCGGAGCACAAGCAAATAACATATATTTTAATATGTCCAAATGTAAAGTTTCCCTTTAGGAACAAAAAATATAGGCTATATGTACAAGAGGGGGACTCTGTCCCGTGGGCACTCTATCATGGGAAATAGTAACCCTGAAAAAGACTTGGGGTCATGGTGGATGATCAACTGACCATGAGCTCCCACTGAGACACTTTGGCCAAAAGGGCAAATGCGACCCTGGGACCCATCGATAGCGAAATCTCCGGTAGAAGTAGAGAGGTTCTGTATCTCTGTACTGGGCACTGGTGCAACCACTACTGGAATATTGTGTCCAGTTCTGGTGTCCACAATTTGAGACAGATGCTGATTAATTTGAGAGGGTTCAGAGAAGAGCCACAAGAAAGATTAAAGGATTAGAAAACATGCCTTATAAAGATAGGTTCAAGGAGCTCGATCTATTTAGCTTAACAAAGAGAGGGTTAAAAGATGATCATTAGGGAACAACTATTTGCTAATGGGCTCTTCACTTGAGCAGATAAAGGTATAACAAGATCCAATGGCTGCGAGTTGAAGCTAGACAAATTCAGACTGGAAATAAGGCAAACATTTTTAACAGTCCGTGTTTGAAGTAATTAACTCAGGGTTGTGATGGATCCTCCACAACTAGCATTTTTAAAATCAAGATTAGCTGTTTTTCTACAATATGCGCTCTAATTCAAACAGGAATTATTTTGAGGGAAGTTCTATGGCCCATGTTATACAGACTAGATGGTCAGAGTGGATCTTTCTGACCTTGAAATCTATGACTCACTGAGGCTTTTGGAATTTGTCCATTTTTTGCTTCTCTTTTCCTCCCTTCCTCATGTCTTTTCTTTTCTCTTCTCTTGTTCCATTTCTCTCTGCTGCTCTTCTTCCTGAGGCAGGTGGGGCTGTTCTCCAGCTGTCATTGTAGGAGGCCCTCACAAAGAGGTGGGGTGGAATAGTGCGCTGACGGAGATCTCCACCAGAGTGATCTCCTGTCCTGACTAGTGCTGTCTTTTGGCCACCTGTTGAGAATGCTCAGCCTCCAGTCCCTGAGAGTCTCCATGCTGAGTGGGTGAGCTGGGGGTTATTACGGAGTTAAAAGGGAGGAGATTCAAGTCATTGTTGGCTGAGAGCAGTGAGGTCTAAAGCACAATTCAATGGCATTTCTTTGTCAGTCTGTAATGCGGTAATTTTTGAAGACTACGTCCTATTGATTCCAAAATTTCAGGGAATTTCTAGGCATTGGTGGAAAGAACCTTGTTGATTTTATTTCAGAGTAGCAGCCGTGTTAGTCTGTATCCGCAAAAAGAAAAGGAGGACTTGTGACACCTTAGAGACTAACCAATTTATCTGAGCATGAGCTTTCGTGAGCTAGAGCTCACTTGAAGTCACTTGATTTTCTTTTTGTTGATTTTAGTGACAACTGGAAACCACTGCCACCAGGAAAGCTTGATCTCCACACTGTGCCCATTTAGTTGGTGCTGCAGACAGAGGCACATTGTGACATCAGAGTTAACTTAGCCAGTCAATGCTAATCCTGTGCAGATGATTTGCATCATTAAACCCCATTGGTTAAAAGGAATCAGCAAATGATCCTGCAGGTTTCAATAGGAGAGATGACCAAGGCAGAGGCCGTAGGGTTAGGATTTAAGGTCAGGGTTATTGGAGTGAGTGAGTGATGGGTGGCTGAATTACCTTGGATGTCACAATGTTACTGCTCAGGCTACTCTGCCTGCAGAGCCCCATGGGCAGTGACTGACTGTCAAGGGGAAGATTTTGTTGATATGAAACTTATAAACCAAGAAGAGCAGAAGAGGAATGGCTTAGACGATTTGACAATAAAATGTAGGTTTTACAGCATTATCCAGTGCAATTGCTACTGGTTCAGAGGTAGAAACTGGCCCTACATACACAAACAAGTGTCCAACCCTCTAGTTAGTCTCTTTTAAGACTGAGTCAATAATTCATAACAAATTATTGATATGATGAATTTTGCTGCCTTCTCTCCTTCAATGGCATATGAGCAGTTTATGATTCTTATGAATGTAGTAGTTCTCCTAAAATCAAGATGAATAAAAATCAATGCTTGTTTCAAAACCAAGAAACCCAAAAAGGGACTTTTTAAAAGTTAAATTGGATTATTTTTATTTAAATTAAAAACAGGTTTATTTTTTGAAAAACAAATCTATTGGAGATTAAATTTGAAATTATGACAACCCATGTTAATGCCTAAACTTGCAATAGCTTAGTAAAGTCATTTAAATTAAGTAATAAATATTGACAAGTCCATGGTTGCTGCCAAGTTTTAGTGGTAATCAAACCACTGAACTCATGGCAGTCTTTGGCTGGAACCAGAGTTATTGAAATGGTAAACCAGCTTTTGACAGCAGTAGCTTCTTCTGCAGGCACAGAAAGAATATTTTTTTAATTTAAGTTGATTCAGCTAGTTCAGTTCAATAACCATTTCATTCAAATTTCAGAAACTGACTTGGAGTGGAAAAAGAAGGAAAGCTTGTTTTCCTCTTCCAGTCTATAAATAAATACTAGACGTGGGGGGGTCAGACCTATTAGTTCTAAAATCTGAGAGACACGATGACCAAATACAATCAGTTCATTTCACTAACTGCAGATACTTCCTTAAATCAGTTAGTTTTAAATGAAAAATATGTTTCGGTAAATTTTTTTGTTCTTATGTATCCAGCACATTTAAGGTAGTTTTGTTCAATTAATAAACCAATTGAAAATGCTGTTTTTGTGCATTTTTAAGTGCATTTGAATTTTCATTGAAATAGTGCGTGGACAAATCATGAGTAAAAAATCCATCATAGTCTTGGAAATAAATGCATCGTTTGCCATTTTCCAACATAATTAAAATGTAAAAATTAGACACAAGAAATGTAAAATTAAGCCACATGACTGCTTATATAAATGTACATAGATATACTTTACCATCATGGTTAGCAAAAGAAAAAGCACCAAATTTAGTGTAAAGACTATATTTAGTTGCAAATCAACATTTTTTAAAAAAAGAAAAGGAGTACTTGTGGCACCTTAGAGACTAACCAATTTATTTGAGCATGAGCTTTCATGAGCTACAGCTCACTTCATCGGATGCATACCGTGGAAACTGCAGTAGACATTATATACACACGGAGACCATGAAACAATACCCCCTCCCACCCCACTGTCCTGCTGGTAATAGCTTATCTAAAGTGATCATCAAGTTGGGCCATTTCCAGCACAAATCCAGGTTTTCTCACCCTCCGCACCCCCCTCCCCCCGCCACAAACTCACTCTCCTGCTGGTATTAGCCCATCCAAAGTGACCACTCTCTTCACAATGTGTATGATAATCAAGGTGGGCCATTTCCTGCACAAATCTAGGTTCTCTCATCCCCTCACCCGCCTCCAAAAACCACACACACAAACTCAATCTCCTGCTGGTAATAGCTTATCCAAAGTGACCACTCTCCCTACAATGTGCATGATAATCAAGGTGGGCCATTTCCAGCGTAAATCCAGGTTTTCTCACCGCCCCCCACCCCTATACACACACAAACTCACTCTCCTGCTGGTAATAGCTCATCCAAAGTGACCACTCTCCCTACAATGTGCATGGTAATCAAGGTGGGTCATTTTCAGCACAGATCCAGGCTTTCTCACCCACCCCGCCCCCCGGGAACACACACACACACACACACACACACATAAGCTCACTCTCCTGCTGGCAATAGCTCATCCAAACTGACCACTCTCCAAGTTTCAATCCAAGTTTAACCAGAACGTCTGGGGGGGAGGTAGGAAAAAGCAAGGGGAAATAGGCTACCTTGCATAATGACTTAGCCACTCCTAGTCTCTATTTAAGCCTAAATTAATAGTATCCAATTTGCAAATGAATTCCAATTCAGCAGTTCCTCGCTGAAGTCTGGATTTGAAGTTTTTTTGTTTTAAGATAGCGACTTTCATGTTGGTGATTGCGTGACCAGAGAGATTGAAGTGTTCTCCGAGTGGTTTATGAATGTTATAATTCTTGACATCTGATTCGTGTCCATTTATTCTTTTATGTAGAGACTGTCCAGTTTGACCAATGTAAATGGCAGAGGGGCATTGCTGGCACATGATGGCATATATCACATTGGTGGATGTGCAGGTGAACGAGCCTCTGATAGTGTGGCTGATGTTATTAGGCCCTGTGATGGTGTCCCCTGAATAGATGTGTGGGAACAGTTGGCAACGGGCTTTGTTGCAAGGATAGGTTCCTGGGCTAGTGGTTCTGTTGTGTGGTATGTGGTTGTTGGTGAGTATTTGCTTCAGGTTGCAGGGCTGTCTGTAGGCAAGGACTGGCCTGTCTCCCAAGATTTGTGAGAGTGTTGGGTCATCCTTCAGGATAGGTTGTAGATCCTTAATAATGCGTTGGAGGGGTTTCAGTTGGGGGCTGAAGGTGACGGCTAGTGGCGTTCTGTTATTTTCTTTCTTAGGCCTGTCCTGTAGTAGGTGACTTCTGGGAACTCTTCTGGCTCTATCAATCTGTTTCTTCACTTCCGCAGGTGGGTATTGTAGTTGTAAGAAAGCTTGATAGAGATCTTGTAGGTGTTTGTCTCTGTCTGAGGGGTTGGAGCAAATGCGGTTGTATCGCAGAGCTTGGCTGTAGACGATGGATCGTGTGGTGTGGTCAGGGTGAAAGCTGGAGGCATGTAGGTAGGAATAGGGGTCAGTAGGTTTCCGGTATAGGGTGGTGTTTATGTGACCATTGTTTATGAGCACTATAGTGTCCAGGAAGTGGATCTCTTGTGTGGACTGGACCAGGCTGAGGTTGATGGTGGGATGGAAATTGTTGAAATCATGGTGGAATTCCTCAAGGGCTTCTTTTCCATGGGTCCAGATGATGAAGATGTCATCAATATAGCGCAAGTAGAGTAGGGGCTTTAGGGGACGAAAGCTGAGGAAGCGTTGTTCTAAATCAGCCATAAAAATGTTGGCATACTGTGGGGCCATGCAGGTACCCACAGCAGTGCCGCTGATCTGAAGGTATACATTGTCCCCAAATGTAAAATAGTTATGGGTAAGGACAAAGTCACAAAGTTCAGCCACCAGGTTAGCCGTGACATTATCGGGGATAGTGTTCTTGACGGCTTGTAGTCCATCTTTGTGTGGAATGTTGGTGTAGAGGGCTTCTACATCCATAGTGGCCAGGATGGTGTTATCAGGAAGATCACCGATGGATTGAAGTTTCCTCAGGAAGTCAGTGGTGTCTCGAAGGTAGCTGGGAGTGCTGGTAGTGTAGGGCCTGAGGAGGGAGTCTACATAGCCAGACAATCCTGCTGTCAGGGTGACAATACCTGAGATGATGGGGCGCCCAGGATTTCCGGGTTTATGGATCTTGGATAGTAGATAGAATATCCCAGGTCGGGGTTCCAGGGGTGTGTCTGTGCGGATTTGATCTTGTGCTTTTTCAGGAAGTTTCTTGAGCAAATGCTGTAGTTGCTTTTGGTAACTCTCAGTGGGATCATAGGGTAATGGCTTGTAGAAAGTGGTGTTGGAGAGCTGCCGAGCAGCCTCTTGTTCATATTCCGATCTATTCAAGATGACAACAGCACCTCCTTTGTCAGCCTTTTTGATTTTGATGTCAGAGTTGTTTCTGAGGCTGTGGATGGCATTGTGTTCCACAAGGCTCAGGTTATGGGGCAAGTGATGCTGCTTTTCCACAATTTCAGCCCGTGCATGTCGGCGGAAGCACTCTATATAGAAGTCCAGTCTGCTGTTTCGACCTTCAGGAGAGTGGTCACTTTGGATGGGCTATTACCAGCAGGAGAGTGAGTTTGTGGGGGGGGGGGGCGGAGGGTGAGAAAACCTGGATTTGTGCTGGAAATGGCCCAACTTGATGATCACTTTAGATAAGCTATTACCAGCAGGACAGTGGGGTAGGAGGGGGTATTGTTTCATGATCTCTGTGTGTATATGATATCTACTGCAGTTTCCACAGTATGCATCCGATGAAGTGAGCTGTAGCTCACGAAAGCTCATGCTCAAATAAATTGGTTAGTCTCTCAGGTGCCACAAGTACTCCTTTTCTTTTTGCAAAGACAGACTAACACGGCTGTTACTCTGAAACCAACATTTTTTAATGATTCTCAACAAATGAGAATCAACCTATCATGAGGAAAATAACTAAAAAGTACAAATGCAAAACATGATTAAAATCAATGATTTAAATCAATCCACCCAGATGTCTACTTCTGGGATTCTGAATTTAGGAGACCAGACTGAGACCCTCATTGACTAGACACAGACAGGAACCCAGTAACAAATTCCAGTCCTGCTAGCGTCCAAGCCTCTAAATCTGAGGAACAACTGAAGGCAGCAGGAGACTGAGGGGTGCTGAGAATTTCAAAACCCAAAGATGTGATATTGGCTCTGGATGGGGGAGAAGCAGGAAATCATCAGGGATTCTTGATAAATCACCCATTGTCCTTTGGAGCTCAAAGGTGTCTAACACTCATGACCTACTCAAATCGCACTACTGCTAGGAGTTAGAGAAGTGTCTCTATCCCAAACAGACATGGTGAAACTGAGGTAAAGAGCAATGCTGTGGCCGAGCCAGAAAGAGAAGCATAAGAAAAAAACATTCATCAAAAATGTTTTGCATTTAAAACGACCCGATTTCTTAAAGAAAGGAAATATTAGCTGTAGTTAGTGAACTGAATTGATACATTCTGGTCACCATGTTCTTCCAGATTTTTCAATGGGTAGATCTCATCCCCTCACACCTAGTGTTTATTCCTAGATTGAAGGAAGCAAACAAGTTTGCCTTCTTTGTCAACTCCCAGTGTTCTTTTCAAATTCAATTAACTAGTCATTGAACTGAACTAGATGAATAAACTGAAAGGAAGAAACTATTCCTTCTGCACTTTCACAGGAAGGGCTACTGCTGTCTAAAGCTGTTCTAGAACTTCCACGAACTCTGTTCCGGGTGCTTCAGTCGTTTGACTCTCCTTAAAACTTGGCAGTAAACATGTACTACTTAAGATGGATTTCTTTCTATTCTCTTGAAATTATTTTAAGAGATGATAACAAATTTAGGCCTTAACATAGATTGTCAAATTCAAATTGAATTTGAAGCAGGCTTATGTAACCCTTCTGCCCGTTAGAGTTGGCAGCAACAAGGGCCGGGTTCAATATCTAGGGGTTCCATTCCAATAACACAATGCAAACCGGCTCGAGCCCCCACCCAGTGACCTGGGAAAAATATATACCACCCCCGCTGGGCGCCTCCAAGAGGCAATACTTCCCCTCTCGCAAGCACATAGTCTGAGTGTAGCAAAAGTCTTTTAATAACAGAGAGAAACAATGTGGCATTATGTTGGGGAAACACCACCAACAGGATTCATAACACAACCCATGAGCAAAAACAACCCCACCCCAGGCAAATTGGGGCATGCCCTTTTCCCTTTGGTTCTTGAGTCCAGCAACCCCAAATCACCCAAAGTCCCAAAAGTCCAATGCCCCAAAAGTCTCTGTCCCTGGTCAGGGCAGCCCCAGAGTTCGAAAGTTTATCGGCGGAGCTTTACCTCCCAACCTGGGTGGAAATGGGACGGGGGTAAGAGGCACCTTACGTGATCTGAAGCTGACCGCCCCATAGCTCCATAGCGGCGCTCCGCCAGCCGCCCCACGAACTCCTTCGCTCAGCTGCGCTCCGCTCCGCCAGCCGCCCCACGAACTCCTTCGCTCAGCTGCCCCACGAACTCCTTCACTCAGCTCCACGGCCCACAAGCAGCTCCTGTCATCCACACACTGCTCCACGTCGAACTGCTTCACCAGCCGTCCCGCAAACTGCTCCACAATATATCTTCAGGCTCCCCCACTACTTAACACAACACTCAGTGATTTCAGCTCTTAGGTGAATTCAGCTTATAGTAGGGGAGCCCCAGTGCTGGTGCACTGTCAGCCCAAAGTGAGCTCAGCAGCCTATAACTAGACTTCTAATGAAATCAAAATTAGCTCTGATATTCCACAGTGGAGAGAGGAGGAAGTGCAATCAGCATGTAAGGCCCTCACCAAGGGGCCCATGCCACCAAGTACTACTACTTGTCCCCAGCCTCTCTCCATTCACACAGTTTTGGAACCCATGACCCTTGCCTAGTGAGTGCTACTTAGTTGATGGTGAATCCCTCCATCATAACAAAAGGCCACGTACAGTTCCAAGCACAGTTCCCATAATCAGGGTAATAACAATTTATTCTTCCTGCCCCAATAACAGAGACACTGGGGATCCCACAGCAGCCAAAGTGACCATTTGGGCAGCTATGGTCTCATTCTAGGCGTGGTGGGTGTGCCTATGCAAATGAGATCGGCCCCTGAAGTTCTTTTCCACAACTTGCCACACCTCACCACCAGATGTCAGGGTGGAGCTCATCCTGACACTGCTTACACTTATTTTTAACGAAAAAACCCGTGGTGAGTTTAATTTGAAAAACCCGGTTCATATTTTAAAAACCCTCTCTTGTTAATCCACCTGGTGAGGGACGGAAAAGCCTCCTAGCTCAATTCCCACCCCAAGAAGGGCTGATCCTCAATCCAAGGTCTAGGGCTGGGCTCCTCACTCTGTACAGGATTGAACTGAAAGCCCAGATCTAAACTCTAGGAATTTGGATCTCACCAATGAGGGTCCAGTGCTGCATAGTACTTACAGAACGACTTTTCCTGGGTAAATCTCAGCACTTTACAATAGTGAGTAAGTATTAGATCCTCATTTTACTGCTGGGGACTGAAACACAGAGAGGGGGAATGGCTTGCCTGAGGTCCCATAAGTCAATAGGAAAATGGCCACTGAAAGCCAGGAGTCCTGACCCCCAATCCCCTGCCTCAGTCTCTCCAGCCGGTCACACTCCCTCTGAGAGCCAGGGAGACTGGGAACAGGGTCCTGCTTGCAATTGCCAGCTCTGGAAAAGAACGTTCCTCTAGTGGTTAGTGTAGGGGCCTGGACACAGGGCTCCTGGGCTCCATCCCTGGCTCTGTCACTGACTCCCAGTGTGACCCTGAGGCAGTGGCTTCCCCTGCCCAGGCCACAGTTTTCTATCAGTGGGGTTGGAGTCCCTCCCCTACAGCCCTTGGCTTGTCAGGCTTCAGGAATGTGTGTGAGGTGCTAGGAGACGTTGAGATGGGAGGCGTCCTGCCCGCAGTATGTCAGTGTTCTGGACCCTGGCTGCTAGCCTGAGTTTAACGATCCCTTGGCAATAAAACATGATTTTGTTTTCACAGCCACTGTCGGTCTCCCTGCTGGCAGGGCATTGTGCAGCTCCCTTTTCAGCCCACCTTGGTGCGGGAGAGCGAGGAAGAGGGCCAGGAATAGATCAACTCTGAGCATCTGCCACCCAGCACTGCGCCATCTAGACCTAGTGAGTGGCAGGTAGCATTTCCTCAGAGGCTTTCCCGTTCTGCTTGGGGAGAGGCAGAAATGGTGAGAGGAGGAGGGGGGATCTCCTCCCAGTGAGTCTAGATTGGCTAACACAGCCCCCTGCAGCCCTTCGCTCTGGGCCTGGGCAGCGTGTTTCTTGCAGGGTGTTCTCCAGAGCCATCTCCAGCCCAGCAATAGGGCTCCCAGCCCTTCCCTTGTAGGAGTCTCTGGGGGGTCAGACCCCGGCAGCTGCTGAACACCCAGTTTCCCACTGAACTCAGTGGGAACTGAGGGGGACTCATACCTCATATGATTGGGACCTTGTGAAGTTTAGCTGGGGACAAGTTCCCAGGGCAAACTCAGACTCCTTCCCGGGTTCTGGTCTTTCTCTAGCCAGGGAGGGCGTGTAGCCTGGGCAGGAGGAGGGAGCTGCTTGTCCAAACAGACTGAAAACCCCACTGCTCTGAACGGATGAGACTCCCCCTGTGTCACAGTGCCTCAGTAGGGAGAGGGAGCTTTGGGAGCAGCCTGTGCTGTGAGCTGCTGCCAGCATGTGTAGATTGTAGTCCCTGTGCCCCATGGTGGGGCGTGCAGTGAGCGGGGAGGAACAGGGGGACAGAGCAGACAGGCCCGTTAGTGAGAGACTGCCTTGACCCCAGACTCATGGCTTCTCCCCACTCAGTTCCAGGATGGAGAGGCTCAGGCCAATGATGGAGAGGCTCAGGGAAACGCTGCAGAAGAAGGCTGTGCAGCTCGCTCCAGAGCCAGTGGGAAGCAGCTGCCAGCTTCCCCAGGAGGAGAGCAGCCCCTCTGTCCCCACTGGAGGGGAAGTAGCTTGTGGCCAGGCCAAGCTGTGGATGTGCCTGGCATTCTGGAGGAGGGAGACACCAGCTCCCAGAGGAGGACCTGAGGCATCTTCTGGGGCAAAATGGAGGTGTCCCAGGGTGCATCTGTGTGGGAGGCAGCGAGGATGGGACAGAAGCAGGGCAAGGCGGCTCTGTGGCTTCCTCTCCAGGAAGCAGAAGATTCAGGAGCCCAGCGCCAGGGCCCAGGAGAAGCCACCCCCTGCCTGGCCACTGAAGAGACCCGAGCCTGCCTAGGGGAGGAGATGGGTGACCCCTGCTGTCATAAATATAAAGGGAAGGGTAAACCCCTTTAAAATCCCTCCTGGCCAGAGGAAAAATCCTCTCACGTGTAAAGGGTTAAGAAGCTAAAGGTAACCTCGCTGGCACCTGACCAAAATGACCAATGAGGAGACAAGATATTTTCAAAAGCTGGGAGGAGGGAGAAAAACAAAGGGTCTGTGTCTGTCTGTATGCTGCTTTTGCTGGGGATAGACCAGGAATGGAGTCTTAGAACTTTAGTAAGTAATCTAGCTAGGTATGTGTTAGATTATGATTTCTTTAAATGGCTGAGAAAAGAACTGTGCTGAATAGAATAACTATTCCTGTCTGTGTGTCTTTTTTGTAACTTAAGGTTTTGCCTAGAGGGATTCTCTATGTTTTGAATCTAATTACCCTCTAAGGTATCTACCATCCTGATTTTACAGAGGTGATTTCTTTACTTCTATTAAAAGTCTTCTGGTAAGAAAACTGAATGCTTTTTCATTGTTCTCAGATCCAAGGGTTTGGGTCTGTGGTCACCTATGCAAATTGGTGAGGATTTTTACCAAACCTCCCCAGGAAGCGGGGTGCAAGGGTTGGGAGGATTTTGGGGGGAAAGGTGTCCAAACTACGTTTCCCAGTAAACCCAGTTAGAGTTTGGTGGTGGCAGTGGAGATCCAGGGACAAAGGATAAAATTAATTTGTATCTTGCGGAAGTTTTAACCTTAGCTGGTGAAAGTAAGCTTAGGAGGTTTTCATGCAGGTCCCCACATCTGTACCCTAGAGTTCAGAGTGGGGGAGGAACCTTGACACCTGCTCTAGCACCAGCAGCTCCACCTACACCCAAGGGACCAGCAGCACCTCCGAGGAGTGAGAGCCCTGAGGCTGGAGGCTCCCACAGTACTGGTGAGGGGAGACCCAAGGGAAAGGGAGAGTGACTGGGGCGGGGGGGCTAGTAACACCCTGTGCCATTGGTTCGCTAAGTTGTCAGTCCTCAGCTACGTGAGCCCCACTGACACCAGTGGGTGTGGCACAGCCATGCCTGGTGCAGGGCATTCTAGGTGGAGTTAGGGGAGCTCCAGCCTCCTGGACCCCTGATGATGTTGCGGGGGTGGCCTGACTGCCATGGGGCCCTGAAACTGATGGAGCTGAGGGCATCTCTGGGAGGGGCCGGGTGAGGCCCTTTCTGCCCTGGGGTTCCTTACACAGGAGGGGGGCACATTAAGCCTTCTCTCTCCACTGCACCCCGTCCTTCCCCTCGGCAGCAGCAGAAGTCACCCTCTCTCCTTTTCTGCCTAGCATTTCTCCCATGTTATCTGGGACCCTCAAGAGGGGGTGTTTGTCCCACGCAGGGCAGGGTCTCTGCTCCCCACAGACACTGTCCCAGTTTCAAACCCTGCCTGTGCAGGAGGACCCTGTGGTTTTGGGCTTTTCCTATCCAACCCAAGGAGGACCTGGGCCCTGGAGCCAGTTTGGGTGTGGTGGGGAGGTCCCTACCTAACAGGCTCTCTCTCTCCCGCAACCCCACTCCTAGTGGGTGCAGGACAGGGCCAAGCAGCTACGCTTCCTGCACGCTATCCCCACTCTGTGCTTCCCTGCACAAAAGCAGGGGCAGGACACCCTGCGGCCGCACTGCTCCAAAGCGTCCCTTGTGGAGAGCATTGTGAGCGAGATCCGTGCCCAGCCCCTTGGGGGAGGGAGCTAGACGTGGGACGAAGAGAGGCCTCCCCTGCACCAGTGTGGGGAGATGGTGGGGCTGGAGGGGGCAGCAGAGGACAGGGATTCCTGGGGCTGAATACTGGGAAGCTGGATGTGTGTGTGTGGGGGGATATGCTGGCTGTGTCTGCAGCGCACTTTGGCCTCCTCTCTGGGAAGTGCCTGTGGGTAATCAGGGCCAGAATCCACCTGCTGTTTTGGCTCCTTTGGGTCTCCCAGGAGCTGATTGAATACCTTCCGCTGGGCTCTGAGTGAAGCTCCATCCTCTCCAGCTCTATGGCCACGGTTTGCCACCTCCAGGTACCAGGACCCTCCCGTCCAGTTTCCCTAACCCTGGTGCTGGTCAGGCTGAGACCTGGGACTCACGGATCCCCCCCATCCTAGGTTATTTGTGGCTGTTCTCATCCTCCGGCCGAGGAGGCGGGAACGTTCACTCTTTCCTGGCTGTGTGGTTGATTTTACGCCAGTGACATTACAGTGGCCTTAGGGAGAGGATCAACGGGGGGGCGGGGGCAGAGATAACAGGGGCAGCAGGGTCCAGTGGTGAGATCAGGGGAATGGGCCCTATTGCAGCCCTGCCACTGATTGGGTCTGTGACTTCAGCCAGGTCACTGCGCTCCTTGGCACCTCCATTTCCGTTTTTGCTGGCCGGTGCCTATTTCCCTGACAATTCATGTCTATGGTGGTGCCCGCACCACTCTGGTGCTGCGAAGTCGAATCGAGGCTCCTCTTTCCTGCCAGCAAACTGGACCTGGAGCTGGACTCAGGCCTCCTGCGAGCTGTCCTGTGCTGCGTTTTTACCATGCGCCCAGGGAAGGACACCGCTCACTTCCGGGTAGGTCACCATCCTACTTCTCTGTTGCAGGAGCAGGAGTGGCCTGTGGTTTCGACCTACTCCCTTGGTTTGGTGGAACTGTTGAGAGTAGGGGAGGGGTGAGCAGAGCTGGGAACAGGCCCGGGGGTTAAGAAAATGGCAGGGAGGGCCCCTTCCCTCCAGAGGGGATAGTGTTACCCGCCCTTGGCAGATCCTCTCCTTCCTTCCTCATTCTGTGCTTTGCTGCCTGGACTCTGTCCGCGCGCCTCGCTCCCATCCATTGCAGTTTGGCTGTTCCATACCCTGCTAGGTCCCTGGTGTTAGGATATAGATATTCATGCCTGTCTGTAAAGGCCTATACTCTAAGAATTTAGGTGTATTCTTATCACTTGGCTAATTATAGAGGTATAAAAGAATCAAAATCACTATCTGCTGGTGTAAGGGCCTTCTCTTACTGTGACAGTCTGAGGCCCTGTTCTTAGGCTAAGGCCTTTGGCTAAGCAGCAGAGGCAGCCATAAGCTGGGAAGCGAACGGTCACATCCTCCCATTCCAAACTAGTCACATTGAAATAAGGTGCTATTGGGCTGTTAGGCACTATCAGGACAGGATTGTATTCCTATCACCTCCAGAGAAAGGGAAGTGCCTAGAAAATGTAAAAGGAAACTTAGTTTGATAGCATCCTGTCTGGCAAGAACTCACTTATCAATAGCTGGGATGTGAAATCCTCACTTCTGTGTTGTCTTGTCATTGTAGTTCCCACTTCGCTATTGTTTGTCTGTATAATCTCTGTCTGGTTCTGTGATTGTTCCTGTCTGCTGTATAATTAATTTTGCTGGGTGTAAACTAATTAAGGTGGTGGGATATAATTGGTTAAATAATCATGTCACAATATGTTAGGATTGGTTAGTTAAATTTCAGGAAAATGATTGGTTAAGGTAGTCAGTGAGGAAGGGGGTGGGGGTGGGCATGGGCATGTGGGTAAGGGAGATGGGAACAGGGAATGGGGGTAAGAAAATTGGAATCATGTTTTGCTAAAGGGGGAAATGGGAACAGGGAATGGGAGTAAGGAAGTTGGAATCATGTTTGGCTAAGTGTAGGAATGGGAACAGGGACACAGGTGTAAGGCTCTGTGGCGTCAGAGCTGGGAAGGAGCAAACTAAGGAAGGAAACTGGAATCATGCTTGCTGGAAGTTCACCCCAATAAACATCGAATTGTTTGCACCTTTGGACTTCGGGTATTGTTGCTCTCTGTTCATGCGAGAAGGACCAGGGAAGTAAGTGGGTGAAGGAATAAGCCCCCTAACATCTGGCCCTGTAGGAAGAATTGCTAAGGGCAAGGATTAAAGAGCCAGGACAGAGACATCTTTGTCATCCTGCTGTCCTCCTTTTATTCCTAGGAAAAGAGACAAGGGGATGTGTGGGATTTGAACCCAGGTCTCTAGGGCTCCAGGTGGGCAGTGCCTGGGAGTACTTGTAAGTCATCTGGGCAACAAGGCAGACCCCCTGCCCTGATGCTGACACAGTGCCCACTTTGTTCCTGGTTCCTGCCTGCGTGCATCGCTCTGCCCTTCCCTCTGGTTCACAGCTATTGACTCAAGCTTGACCCTCAGCTCCGGTCTCTTGCTGATGACCTTGGTGTGACCCTTGGCTCTAGATGTTGTCTAACAACTCTGGCTTAGCATTGTGCTTGCCCTATTCTTTCCTCGCTCCAGCCCCACCACTGACCCACTCCAGCCTTGTCTCCTCCTCCTGATCCTCCCCAAGTCCTTGGATTCTGACTACCCGGCTTTGACTTTCCACCTGTATCTGGACTCTGGCCTGATATCAACTTGGCTTATCTTTGAACTCTGACCACCCGGCTTTCACCTCTGGCCTGCACCTGGACTCTGGCTCCAGTTCTCATTCTGGTTTGTCTATGGAGTCTGATCTCGGTGTTGACCCAGGCATGTCCCTGGAGCTTGATTCTAGCATCACCCTTAGCCTAGGCATAATCCTACGCCTAGCTGTGACCTACGCTCCAAGCACTAGACCTAAATATCGGATGCAGCAAGTGAGATCAGGTGGTGCAACTTTTTGCAGAAATTTAATTCCGGAAGTAAGTGGCCTGTATACAAAAGGGGACATATCACACCAGGTGTGAACCGTAGTCTTGTTACCTGTGCCTGGCCCTATGGTGCCCCTACCAGAGTGGTTGAATGGAGATGACTGAAAATGTAGGGGTTTCCTACAACCTAGCCTGAAAGTTCCCTTTGGCCATATTTACACAATGTCCAAAGACCTAGTGGCTCTCCCTGTGTAAAACCATGAAAACTGGTAGAAAGGGTTTATTTGCTACTAAGCATTTCCCACAGGTTTTCCACAGGTGCCCTAGCCCTTTTTGGGAAGAAGAAAGGTGGGACTCTACGCCTCTCTGTAGACTACCAGCCACTGAACAAAGTGACAGTTTGGAACCATTACCCCCTGCTCTCAGGGGCGGCCCTAGACTAGCTGCCAGCAACTGGTGCCCTAGGCGAAGATGCAATCAGTGCCTGTCAAGGTTCCTTCCCCACTCTGAACTCTAGGGTACAGATGTGGGGACCTGCATGAAAACCTCCTAAGCTTACTTTTACCAGCTTAGGCTAAAACTTCCCCAAGGTACAAACTATTTTACCCTTGGACTTCCACCGCCACCACCAAATTTTATCTGGCTTCCTGAAAAAATGTAGTTTGGACACATCTTTCCCCCCAAAATCCTCCCAACCCTTGCACCCCACTTCCTGGGGAAGGTTTAGTAAAAATCCTCACCAATTTGCATAGGTGACCACAGACCCAAACCCTTGGATCTGAGAACAATGAAAAAGCATTCAGCTTTCTTACAAGAAGACTTTTAATAGAAGTAAAGAAATCACCTCTGTAAAATCAGGATGGTAGATACCTTACAGGGTAATTAGATTCAAAGACAGAGAATTCCTCTAGGCAAAACCTTAAGTTACAAAAAAGACACACAGACAGGAATATTCATTCTATTCAGCACAGCTATTTTCTCAGCCACTTAAAGAAATCATAATCTAACACATACCTAGCTAGATTACTTACTAAGTTCTAAGACTCCATTTCTGTTCTGTCTCCGGCAAAAGCATCACACAGACAGACACAGACCCTTTGTTTTTCTCCCTCCTCCCAGCTTTTGAAAGTATCTTGTCTCCTCATTGGTCATTTTGGTCAGGTGCCAGCAAGGTTACCTTTAGATTCTTAACTCTTTACAGGTGAGAGGATTTTTCCTCTGGCCAGGAGGGATTTTAAAGGGGTTTACCCTTCCCTTTATATTTATTACATGTCCCCCAAGTCTCAGCTAGGGTGAAACGCTGGCTGGGATTTCTTCCTGGGGCTCTAGGAAAAACAGCGTTAATAAGACGCATGCACCTCTAAATATACTACCAAGTACATAAAGTCTAACAATATTTTCCACATTTCAAGGACGATTTTAACCAGTTGATCCTGGGAAACTTTCATGGGAGAGTGCATCAGCCACTTTGTTAGAAGCTTCTGAGATGTGTTGGATGTCGAAATCAAAATCTTGGAGAGCTAAACTCCACCGAATAAGTTTTTTGTTATTTCCCATGGCGGTATGAAGCCACTGTAGCGCAGCATGGTCGGTTTGCAGGTGGAAACACCGTCCCCAAACATATGGGCGCAGCTTTTCCAGAGCATAGACAATGGCGTAATATTCTTTTTCACTGACTGACCAGTTGCTTTCCCTCTCAGAGAGTTTTTTTGCTGAGAAACACTACAGGGTGGAATTCTTGATCCGGTCCTTTCTGCATTAAAACTGCTCCCACACCATGCTCGGACGCATCTGTGGTTACTAGGAACGGTTTGTCAAAGTCTGGGGCCTTTAGTACAGGGT
Organism: Lepidochelys olivacea; assembly: GCF_965140295.1. NCBI lineage: Eukaryota > Metazoa > Chordata > Testudines > Cheloniidae > Lepidochelys > Lepidochelys olivacea. The sequence goes on along the minus strand of NC_140412.1, from coordinate 138,218,433 downwards.
CAGACATGAGTGTCGCTTTAAGCTGGTTAAAGGCCTTCTGACACTCTTCAGTCCCCTGAACTGCATTTGGCTGTTTCTTTTTGGTTAGGTCTGTCAGTGGGGAAGCGATCTGGCTGTATTGCGGTACAAATCGCCTGTAATATCCAGCCAAGCCTAAGAAGGATTGGACCTGTTTCTTTGACTTTGGGACAGGCCATTTTTGGATAGCATCCACTTTGGTCTGTGGGGGGGCTGATAGTTCCTTGACCCACCTGGTGTCCAAGGTAAGTCACTCTGTTTAGGCCTATTTGACACTTCTTAGCCTTAACAGCTAGACCTGCCTCCCTTATGCGCTCAAGGACTTTTTGTAGATGTTCCAGGTGTTCTGCCCAGGAATCCGAAAATATGGCCACATCGTCAAGGTAGGCGGCTGCATATTCGCCTAATCCCGCAAGGAGACCATCTACAAGTCTTTGGAAAGTGGCGGGTGCATTTCGAAGCCCAAAAGGGAGTACATTAAATTCATACAACCTGACATGTGTGGTGAAGGCTGACGTTTCCTTGGCGGATTCATCTAGCGGTACCTGCCAGTACCCCTTGGTTAAGTCCAAGGTAGAGATGAACTGGGCCCATCCCAGTTTCTCTAATAGTTCATCTGTGCATGGCATTGGATAGTTGTCTGGGCGAGTTACAGTATTTAGCTTACGGTAGTCCATGCAAAAACGTATCTCCCCATCTGGTTTGGGAACTAGAACCACTGGAGATGCTCATGCACAGCCAGAGGGGCGGATTACACCCATCTGTAACATATCCTGGATCTCCCGTTCTATAGCAGTTTTAGCTTTAGGAGACACCCGGTAAGGTTGAACTTTAATTGGGTGAGCATTACTTGTGTCAGTGGAGTGGTATGACCGTTCAGTCAGTCCTGGGGTGGCTGAGAACGTCGGCGCATAGCTAGTGCACAGTTCCTTGATCTGCTGTCACTGCATACACCCAAGGGTCATGGGAGGTTCACCTCTTCCACACCACCAGCACTTTTCCCTTCGTAGTAGACACCTTCAGGCCACTCAGCGTTGTCCCCTCCCTGGGCTGTAAACTGACAAACCTGCAATTCTCTGGAATAAAAGGGCTTTAGAGAATTAATATGGTACACCTTAGGCTTTCGGTTGGAGGTGGGGAATGCTATGAGATAATTAACAGCTCCCCAGTGCTCCTGGACCGTGAATGGCCCTTCCCACGATGCTTCCATTTTATGGGCCTGGAGCGCTTTTAAGACCATGACCTGGCCCCGTACTTTGAAGGAACGCTCTCTGGCATGTTTATCATACCAGGATTTTTGCTCTTTTTGAGCATCCTGTAAGTTTTCTTTAGGAAGGGCTAAAGAGCGTGTTTGTAGGTTGGTTACAAAGTCCAGAATGTTAGTTCCTGGAGAAGGTGTAAATCCCTCCCACTGCTGCTTCACCAACTGTAATGGCCCCTTAACCTCATGGCCATATACAAGTTCAAATGGGGAAAACCCTAAACTGGGATGTGGTACAGCTCTGTAGGCAAAGAGCAACTGCTGCAACACTAGGTCCCAATCATTGGAGTGCTCATTTACGAATTTACGTATCATGGCCCCCAAAGTTCCATTAAACTTCTCCACCATGCCATTTGTTTGTTGGTGGTAAGGAGTGGCAACCGAGTGAGTTACCCCATGAGCTTCCCAGAGGTTTTCCATAGTTCCTGCCAGGAAATTAATCCCTGCATCTGTGAGGACGTCGGAGGGCCAACCTACCCTGGCAAAAGTGTCTGCTAGTGCTTGGCACACACTTTTAGCCTTGGTGTTGCTTAGAGCTACTGCTTCCGGCCATCGGGTGGCAAAATCCATGAAAGTCAGTATGTACTGCTTTCCTCTGGGTGTCTTTTTCGGAAAAGGACCCAGAATATCCACAGCTACTTGTTGAAATGGAACTTCAATGATGGGGAGTGGCTGGAGAGGGGCTTTGACCTGGTCTTGGGGTTTTCCCACTCTTTGGCATACTTCAGAAGACTGGACATAGGTAGAAACATCCTTGCCCATTCCCTCCCAGTGGAATGACCCCCCCGAAATGGTCTTTGGTCCTGTTCACCCCAGCAAGGCCACTAGGATGATCGTGGGCTAAGCTCAAGAGCTTGGCCCGGTATTTAGTTGGAACTACCAACTGTCTCTGAGGATGCCAGTCTTCCTGGTGTCCACCAGAAAGAGTTTCCTTGTATAAAAGCCCTTTTTCTACAACAAACCTGGATCAATTAGAAGAGCTGAGAGGCGGTGGGTTGCTCCGTGCTGCCGTCCAAGCTCTCTGGAGGCTTTCATCTGCTTCCTGTTCCATCTAGAACTGTTCCCTTGATGCTGGAGACACCAGTTCCTCATTGGATTGTGGACCTATGCTTGGTCCCTCTGGAAGCAATGTAGGGGATGGGGCTGTTTCCGTTGACTGTGAACCGCTCTCCGCTGGGACACTATGTTGGGGTTCATGCTCTGGCTGAGCCTCTTGTGTAGGGTTATGGGCTGCTGCCGGTTCAGGTTTGGTGGGGCTCTCTGGTGTTGAGGTTGCAAGTACTGGATTCAGTGCTGGCAATGGATCTGGTGCTGGTTGTTCCGCTGGTTCTGGTTCTGGGACTGGTTCCATCTGGGTCTCTGGGACTGGATCCACTACTGCTGTGGCAGACATTGGCCTGGGGTCCGGGTCCATCACCTCTGACTTGGTCCTGATAGAAGTTTCCGGAACAGAGCTAGGCATCACAGCTTGTTTAGCCTGGCTGCGGGTGACCATTCCCACCTTCTTGGCCCGCTTCATATGATTGGCCAAGTCTTCCCCCAACAGTATGGGGATGGGATAATCATCATAGACTGCAAAAGTCCACATTCCTGACCAGCCCTGGTACTGGACAGGCATCTTGGCTGTAGGCAAATTGAACGAGTTGGACTTGAAGGGTTGAATTGTCACTTGGATCTCTGGGTTGATTAAATTGGGGTCCACTAAGGAAGCATGGATGGCTGACACTTGTGCTCCAGTGTCCCTCCATGCGGTGACCTTCTTCCCGCCCACACTCAGTTTCCCTCCGCTCCAAGGGTATCTGGGGCTGCGGATCTCTGGTGTGATTCCGGTGCAATGAACTGTAATCTGTTGGGGTTCTTGGGGCAGTTGGCCTTTACATGCTCCAGCTCGTTACATTTAAAACATCGTCCAGCTGACGGGTCACTGGGGCGAGGCGGGTTGCTGGAGAAAGGGGTGGTGGGACGATAAGGTGTCTGGAGGGTTCTTTGGGAGGTAGGTGGGGCCTTGGGCGGCCCCCAGTAATAGGGTCTGGTCTGGGGTTGTCCCTTCTGGTCTCCGTTCCAACTGCAACCAGTTTACTTCTTCTCTGCCACCTCTACCCATCTGGCTCCAATCTCTCCTGTCTCGATTACAGTTTTGGGCTTCCCATCTAGGGTGTATCTTTCTATTTCCTCAGGAACACCCTCTAAGAATTGTTCCATTTGCATTAGGAAGGGCAAATTTACTGGAGATTCAACACTTGCTCCTGATAGCCAGGCATCCCAATGTTTCACAATGTGGTAGGCATGTCGGGTAAATGACATGTCTGGTTTCCACCTTAGGGCTCTGAACCTCCGACGAGAATGCTCGGGTGTTATCCCCATTCTGACTCTCGCCTTGGATTTAAACAGTTCATACTTGTTCATGTGTTCTTTAGGCATTTCAGACGCCACCTCAGCTAAGGGTCCACTGAGCTGCAGCCTCAGCTCTACCATGTATTGGTCAGTAGAGATGCTGTACCCAAGGCAGGCCCTTTCGAAGTTTTCTAAGAAGGCCTCAGTATCATCGCCTGCCTTGTAGGTGGGGATCTTTCTGGGATGGGAAGTGGTACCTGGAGAAGGATTGCTAGGGTTTGTTTCTATATTCTGCTGAGCCTTTACCTTCTCCATCTCCAGTTCATGATTCCTCTCTTTTTTCTTCTCGTCCTCCACATGATTCCTTTCCTCCATTTCCCTCCTGTGGGCAGCCTCCTGTACATCCTTCTCGATCCGCATGAGTTCTATTTGTCTTTCATGTTCCTTTTGTTTTTCATCAGCCTGAAATCTGGCTAATTCCAGCTTTTATTGAGCCATGGAGTCTGTCATCCTAACCTCTCTGTTTTTAACTAACTTTACACCCGACGTTTAGAAATAAAACAAACTTAAAACTTGGCTTGTAAAATTTTGCTGTGCTGGAATAGGATACCTATTCTCTGATAGTGATTGTCAGCCTACAGAAAAATCCAAAGGAAAAAAACCCCCAAAACCCCAAAACTAACACTTTTGTCTTCAGGCAAGTAGGTAGAAATCCCCTCTAGTTGCTCTTAGGTCTGTGAAAATTTGTGAATTTCCCTGCAGGAGGTTAACTACTCTACCTTTAAGAAGAGAAACTGCAGCTCCCAAAGACAATTTCCTTTTGTCTCTGGCCCCAAAGCAAAAAAAAAAAAAAAAAAAAACCACTTCCAACTGTTGCCAGTTGGAGACCTGCTTTCTAGCAGCACAAAGGATTTTAAAAATTTCCTTTTAAAATCTGTTTCTCTGGTTCAAAAAAATCTCAAATTGATCTCAAAATGATTTCAAGTTAATCCCACCACTCTGCCACCATGTCAAGGTTCCTTCCCCACTCTGAACTCTAGGGTACAGATGTGGGGACCTGCATGAAAACCTCCTAAACTTACTTTTACCAGCTTAGGTTAAAACTTCCCCAAGATACAAACTATTTTACCCTTGGACTTCCACTGCCACCACCAAACTTTATCTGGCTTCCTGAAAAAACGTAGTTTGGACACGTCTTTCCCCCAAATCCTCCCAACCCTTGCACCCCACTTCCTGGGGAAGGTTTAGTAAAAATCCTCACCAATTTGCATAGGTGACCACAGACCCAAACCCTTGGATCTGAGAACAATGAAAAAAAGCATTCAGTTTTCTTACAAGAAGACTTTTAATAGAAGTAAAGGAATCACTTCTGTAAAATCAGGATGATAGATACCTTACAGGGTAATTAGATTCAAAACATAGAGAATCCCTCTAGGCAAAACCTTAAGTTACAAAAAAGACACACAGATAGGAATATTCATTCTATTCAGCACAGTTCTTTTCTCAGCCACTTAAAGAAATCATAATCTAACACATACCTAGCTAGATTACTTACTAAATTCTAAGACTCCATTCCTGTTCTGTCTCCGGCAAAAGCATCACACAGACAGACCCAGACCCTTTGTTTTTCTCCCTCCTCCCAGCTTTTGAAAGTATCTTGTCTCCTCGTTGGTCATTTTGGTCAGGTGCCAGCGAGGTTACCTTTAGCTTCTTAACCCTTTACAGGTGAGAGGATTTTTCCTCTGGCCAGAAGGGATTTTAAAGGGGTTTACCCTTCCCTTTATATTTATGACAGTGCCCCAGGCCCAAACCGCAAGGGAAGGTCGAGGCTGAGGTTTTTGGTAAACTGGGAAACATTTTGCCCCTTTTTTACTTTTCATGTTTTTTAAGCGTTTTTTTTAAAACAGAGGCTTAATTATTCGGTTTGTCCATCCATCCGTCTGTCCAACCAATGTTTCTGAGATCAAATAAAATAGAGACACGACTTTTCAGAATAGATCTGTACACGACAGTGGGGTGATATTTCAGTTGATTTCAAATAAAAATGCATTTAAAATGTTAATTATAATTTTTATTATTACAAATCCAAAATCATCCATTACACTATCCTGCTTTAACTGCCATTACCACCACATCCAATATAGAAAGAAATAAGAAAACTCTTCAATGAACTTCAACTTGTATTTACAAAACACTCTGAATAAAAAACACTCTGTGCTCTTAAAACATGACTTTTTTTGCTTTAAGTTTTGAAAATTCAGTCACTCGTTCTCTTAGATCGAGTTTTCCAGCTAGTTCATGCTCTATTGACATTGTGGCAAGTCCAACAAGTCTCTCTTGCACCATTGTTGAATGCAGATATGTTTTTATCAATTTTAACTTTGACAAGCTACGTTTCCCACTAGCTACGGAAACTGGCAAAGTTGAAAGAATGCGTAGAGCTATAAAAATGTTTGGAAAACTGGCTGAGAGTTTGTTTTCACTAACAAACTTCAGTACTTCTTCAGGAGTGGAATGTTCCTTAAGTCGTCTTGAAAAAGTCTCAGGCTCACTACACAAATCTGTAGCATCAATGTCTTTAGAATTTTCAGGAGTCAATGCCGACTCCAGTTTTATACCAAAGTCTCTTACCTGTTTTGCTGTTTTCTTTTGCAAGCTGTGGATATCATCTAGAAAGCCAAATATTGACTCTAGCTGCTGCATCTGTTGACATCTTTCACCAACCGAGTGAATAGCAGTATCAAGGACTGCAAAGAGAAATGCACTTTGAACCTTTGTTTTGGGCTCTGAATAGGTGTGTCTTGTCATTCATATGAAAACTGCTGTTTCTTTTGCCGAACGCGAACTGGCTCTGGTTCAAAGTCTGTCGGAAAGTCTCTTTCTTCAGCAAGCTTGAGAGAATCTACCAGTGTTCTTTTGAGCCCTTCATCACTTCTGAATTCCTCCAGAATATTTTGAGTTTGCTGCAGTTTCTGAAGAGCAGAATGTATGTTCAAGTTCTTTTCCTGAAGCTGCTTACGAGTGAGGTTAATCTCGAAAAGGATATTATACCACAAAATGAGTGAAGTCACAAATTTGACTTTGGAAAGGCCATTTGCAAGAGCTTCTGCATCTGAACGTGCCATATTGCCAGATGACCCAGTAAAGGTAGTATCATCAGAAATTTCAATTAGGGCATCATAAATGTTTCCAAGTTCATAGTGAAGAGGCTTCAAAGCATCAATGCAACTCTCCCATCTTGTCTGACTAAGTGGTTTCACAGTTAGAGAATTCACATGGCGAGTCAGAATCTCCCAACGGCGTGTTGAGCCTGAGAAAAACACATAAACACCTTGCACCAGGTCAAAGAAACTGCTTGACTCCAAACAGCATCTAGCAGCATCATTGACAAACAAATTCAGAGAATGCGCGCTGCAAGGAACGAAAAATGCCCTAGGATTGATTTCCATCATTCTCCTTTGCACACCATTGTCTTTATCCTTCATATTACTCCCATTATCATAGCCTTGACCACGTAAATTTTCAACAGATAATGACATTGTTTCAAGCTCTTGTAGAATAGTTTGTCATAAATGCGCCAGTCATCTCCTTCAGTGATACGAACCCCAAGAAATGTTCCTTTATGAGCACTTCAATATTATCTTCATCTGCAGACTTTTCCATATCCACAAAACGAATGATCATCGTCATTTGTTCAACATGACTCACATCTGGAGTACAGTCCAGTATTATTGAAAAGTATTTTGCAGAATGGGCAGCTTCTGTAATTTTCTTTTTAATGGCATTTGCTAGGATTTGAATCAGTTCATCATGCATATTTTTTCCTAAGTAACGAACCTGTGTTTCATGATCAGTTATTGTACGTAGATGCTCCTTCATGACTGGATCAAAGAAAGCGCCTGGTGGGGTCAGACCCCCGAGCTAGCTGTCAAAAGTTGTTTTTGAAGTAGGGGAGGGGCTGCGGGACACTGCAAAGATGATTTCTGGCGTGTGAATTCAAATCAGGACTAGATGACCTTCTGGGGTCCCTTCCAACCCTGATATTCCATGATTCTATGATTTCTGACATCCTGACCTTTGCTGGCCCTGACTGACATCCCATCGCTCCAGCCAGCTGTGAGTGCCTCACATTATAGGGGGCGCTGCCAACGCTGCCTGTTATTAAGGTTGCCCAGTGCTTCCCACAATAAGCCTTTGTTTTCAGTTGCTTATAACATTGTCAAACTGAAACTGGCTGGGCTGAAATTTCCCATGCTGGGTGTCTGCCTTGAGGCTGAATATTTCCTGAAACATTCAGTCAAAATAATTCAGTTGTTGTTGAGAACGAGGCTAGGCCACATCTTATGGGTCTGTTACAGGAGGGTGACTGGAAGATCACAATGGTCTTTTCTGGCCTTAAAGTCTATGAGTTTATGAAAACAGTGCTTAGCCAGTGCTAAACATTTCAGGTGCCGTTGTCTTTTAAAAGCTCTAGCGCCCCCAGGTTTTGGAACAGGGACTTGAAATTTCCCAAGGAGGTGGCCTTTGTACCAGGGATGCACCTTTTGCTGTCTCTGAAAATCTACCTAAATTGACCAAACGAGAAGTCTTTGAAAAGTCAGGGAGAATGGAGCTGCTAACCTCAAAGAAGTCAAAATAGAGACTTCTTTGATGTTAGCAGGTCCATTCTCCCTGACAATTGTGTCTGCACTGGCATGCTCCAGCCTGGGGCTGAGCAGGACTTTCCCTGTAATTGCAGCTCTCAGCTGCTGCGGTCTGTGCTCAGTCCAGGTACCTGAACTGAGAGCAGAGAGCCTGTCTCTCCTGTGCTCTCAATGCCCCCCTCCCTGCTGGGCCCAGAGGAGGAAGCGCTAGATTCAAATGCAGAGACTAGGGGACAGGGGTGAGTAGATTGGGAGAAAGAGCCTAAGGGATGCTGGAAGCTGGCAGGAGGTGAAAGGAACTGGCATTTGGAGGTGAGGGGAGGGCAGAGAATATGTCTGAGTGAGCAAGAAGACTTGCAGCCAGAGAGGAGACGGGGAGTGAGAACCAGTGGGGTGGGTGGAAGGAAGTGAGGGGGAATGGGAGATGGATCTGATGAAGAGCTGGGGTTCACGAGAACTGGGACTGGCTGGGCAAAGAGATTGAAAGCAGGAGCTGGGGCCGGAAATTCATGAGTATTGTGATTGGATGAGGAGCCTAGGGAGTGAGATTGGCACAGGAGGCCAGGATTGGGGGGAGAGACAGATCAGATGAGGAGATGGGAGGGGGACAACTGGGACTGTCTGTCTAGGAGATGGGCCCTGAACCAGTGCTGAGATGTCCCACACCTCTCCATCCACTTGCCACATTTTTCCAGATTCCCCCTTCACCTCTGCTCACTTCCCTTTCCGGTTTAGCCCCTTGGGGACCACATAGCAGTTAAAGGGAGGAATCCCAGGCTCTGCAAAGTAACTTCTTAAACACACACACACTTTACTCTTAGACAGCACAAGAGAGTCACACATCTGTGCAAAAAATAAATACCTGACCTCAGTCCCCTCTCTGCATTCTCAACACTTCTGAGAGCCATTGGGTTTTGGTCTGTGAACTGGGGCTCCTGGCATAGGATTGGCTTTCTCATCTTAGAGAGCACATCACTTTAAAAAACAGGCTGTGAAACCTTTCCCTTGGGGCCGAGAACATCTGGACTGCAAAGTCCCACATCACCAGGAAGGGAGCCAGAGAAGAAGTGTGCATCTGGGACAGGGCCTTAGGAGCCCCACAGCTTGAAGCAGTGGCTGGACATTGCCTGACCCACATGGCTTGGTTGTAAGTTGGATCCAGAGGTTGGGTCTGATTGAGGCAGTCTAATGAGTGTCCACCAGGGGGACTCAGTCTGTGACTTGAATTTAGAACAAAGAGGCAAGGAATACACGAGATCAGGGCCCAGTCTGTGAACCAGAACAAATACATTGTTCTCGTCCAGGCTTTTCCATTGAATCACTGTGTGACCACAAGCAAGTCACTTCACTTCCCTGTGCCATAGAGTCTCCCAAATTTTAAATGGAGATAATCAAGGTGGGTTTCTCATACCAGTTTAGAAGGTGGGAAACTCAGATGCATAGAACTGCAGCCTGTTGACACTCTAGGTGTGAAGTGTGTTTGTTAACAGGGGACCCCCATGCGTGGTTCATAACTCCATGGATGAAACTGCTGCCAAGCGTGTTTTTGAAACCATATGAAAGGAGGGCTGGATGCCCTTTTCCTGTACTACAGGAGGGAGTGGGTGTGTGGTGCCTGGGGGGTGAACAGGCTCTCAGCCACTAACTGTCTTCAGCATTTACACCAACCATCTGGAAGTCAATATCATATCACAGCTGGTAACATCTGCAGGTGGCACAAAGATTGGTGTTGCGGTAAATAATGATGAAGATAAGTCAGCATATTCAAACAACACATTTGAATACAGCAAATGCCCAGTCCTAATCTAGGAGTGAGGGAGATTAACCAGTGGAACCAATTATCAAGGGAAGCGGTGGACTCTGTTTTTCTTGACGGCCTCACATCACAGATGGATGTCTTTCTGGAATGTGTGTTCTAGTAAAACACAGTATTGGTTTTGATATGGGGGTAAGAGTGTGGAATTTCATGGCGTGTGAAATAGAGGCCTCATTAGGACACCAAATGGCCTCACAATCTATGAAAAACTCAGTGTGGGGGGAGGAACAGATGCTGCTGTTTTACTGGGAAGCCTGCTTGCTCCCCAAAATCAAAATCGAGCAAGTGGGGTGATCTGGGGAGCAGCTCAAACATCCTACCAGGCTGTCCAGGGGCAGACATCAGCCCTGCAAGGGAGAGGTGGGCGTGGCAGTGACTTCACAAGGGCCTTTGGCAGGAACTCAGGCTATTGGGCAAAGGCAGTGAGGAGGCTGTGACCTCACAGAGCTCCCTTAATATCAGACATGCAGTACAGGGGTTCAGGGCAGGGGAAACTTCGGAGACCCCTGTAGCCTGCTGCAGCAAGACTCCTCCTTGCGGTCTCTCCTTGGGGACCAAGAGAGGATTTGTGGTCACGCACCTAAGTGTGAAGGAGGAGCTTCTTTGGCCATGTTCTCCTTTCTGTGTTGATATTGCAGAAAGCAGACATCCCCTGTGTAGAAGGTAAGATTCTCAGTGAAGGTTGGAAACTGTTCAGCCTGATCCATACGTTACCAGCCGAGCTCTAGGCTTGGAAAACACAAGTAAAGTTGACAGAAAAATGTCCCAACTCGGACTCCGCCCCTTAGTAACGGGCTACCTAATAGGTCTCAAAATGTAATTTTAAATAAGGAATCATTATCGAGCGGGTGTCTTTCTAGTAGGGTCCTGCAGGGTTTGGTCCTTGGATGTACGCTACCTAAAATTTTGATCAGTGACTTGGAAGCAAATATACAATCATCACTGTAAAATCTGCCAATGACAGAAAGATCGGGGGAGTGGTAAACAATGAAGAGGACAAGTCACTCATATGGAGCCATCTCGATTGCTTAGTTACCTGAGCACAAGCAAATAACGTACATTTTAGTCTGTCCAAATGTAGGCAAATGCGACCCTGGGACCCATTTCTCTCTGCTGGTCTTCTTCCTGAGGCAGGTGGGGCTGTTCTCCAGCTGTCATTGTAGGAGGCCCTCACAAAGACGTGGGGCTGGAATCGTGCGCTGACGGAGATCTCCACCAGAGTGATTTCCTGTCCTGACTAGTGCTGTCTTTTGGCCACCTGTTTTGAATGCTCAGCCTCCAGACCCTGAGAGTCTCCATGCTGATTGGGTGAGCTGGGGGTTATTACTGAGTTAAAAGGGAGTTAAAGTCATTGTTGACTGAGTGCAGTGAGGCCTAATGCTGAATTCGATGGCATTTCTTTGTCTGTCTGTAATGCAATAATTTTTGAAGACTATGTCCAATTGATTCCAAGATTTCAGGAAATTTCTTGGCAGGCATCAGTGGGAAGAACCTTGTTGATTCTGGTGACAACTAGAAAAAGAAACCACCAGCAAAGCTTGGTTTCTGCACTGTGCCCATTTAATTGGTGCCGCCGGTAGAGGTGCACTGTGACATCAGATTTAACTGAGCCAGTCAATGCTAATTCTGTGCAGGTGATTTTCATAATTCAACCCCATTGGTTAAAAGGAGTCAGCAAATGATTCCGCAGGTTTCAATGGGAGAGATGACCAAGACAGGTAGCAGGTTGAGGGTTTATGCTCAGGGTTATTGGAGTGAAATGAGTGATGAGTGGCTGAGTTATCCCTGATGTCACAATGTAGCCTGTACAGGCTACTCTGCCTGCAGCGCCACACAGGCAGTGACTGTCAAGGGGAGGATTTTGTTGATCTGAAAGTTATAAAACAAGAAGAGGAGAAGAGGAATGGCTTACATGATTTGACAATAAAATATAGGTTTTACAGCATTATCCAGTGTAATTGGTACTGGTTCAGCAGTGGGAATTGGGCCTACATAACAAAAAAAGCGTTCAACTCTCTTTTAAGAATGAGTAAATAATTCATAACAAATTGGTGATATGATGAATTTTGCTGCCTTCCGTTCTTTAATGGAATATGAGCAGTTTCTGATTCTCGTGAATGTAATAGTTCTCCTACAATCTAGGTGATTAAAATGAATGGTTGTTTCAAAACCAAGAACCCCCTGTTTGAGTCTAACTCTCATGACCTACTCAAATCGCACTACTGCTAGGAGTTAGAGAAGTGTCTCTATCCCAAACAGACATGGTGAAACTGAGGTAAAGAGCAAGAGGTGTTTACACAGCAATGCTGTGGCCGAGCCAGAAAGAGAAGCATAAGAAAAAAACATTCATCAAAAATGTTTTGCATTTAAAACTACCCGATTTCTTAAAGAAAGGAAATATTAGCTGTAGTTAGTGAACTGAATTGATACATTCTGGTCACCATGTTCTTCCAGATTTTTCAATGGGTAGATCTCATCCCTTCACACCTAGTGTTTATTCCTACATTGAAGGAAGAAAACAAGTTTGCCTTCTTTGTCAACTCCCAGTGTTCTTTTCAAATTCAATTAACTAGTCATTGAACTGAACTAGATGAATAAACTGAAAGGAAGAAACTATTCCTTCTGCACTTTCACAGGAAGGGCTACTGCTGTCTAAAGCTGTTCTAGCACTTCCACGAACTCTGGTTCCAGGCACTTCAGTCGTTTGACTCTCCTTAAAACTTGGCAGTAAACATGTACTACTTAAGATGGATTTCTTTCTAGTCTCTTGAAATTATTTTAAGAGATGATAACAAATTTAGGCCTTAACATAGATTGTCAAATTCAAATTGAATTTGAAGCAGGCTTATTTTTAACAAAAAAACCCGTGGTGAGTTTAATTTGAAAAACCCGGTTCATATATTAAAAACCCTCTATTGTTAATCCACCTGGCGAGGGACGGAAAAGCCTCCTAGCTCAATTCCCACCCCAAGAAGGGCTGATCCTCAATCCAAGGTCTAGGGCTGGGCTCCTCACTCTGTACAGGATTGAACTGAAAGCCCAGATCTAAACTCTAGGAATTTGGATCTGACCGATGAGGGTCCAGTGCTGCATAGCACTTACAGTACGACTTTTCCTGGGTAAATCTCAGCACTTTACAATAAGTGAGTAAGTATTAGATCCTCATTTTACTGCTGGGGACTGAAACACAGAGATGGGGAATGGCTTGCCCGAGGTCCCATAAGTCAATAGGAAAATGGCTACTGAAAGCCAGGAGTCCTGACTCCCAATCCCCTGCCTCAGTCACTCCAGCCGGTCACACTCCCTCTCAGAGCCAGGGAGACTGGGAACAGGGTCCTGCTTGCAACTGCCAGCTCTGGAAAGGAATGTTCCTCTAGTGGTTAGTGTAGGGGCCTGGACACAGGGCTCCTGGGCTCCATCCCTGGCTCTGTCACTGACTCCCAGTGTGACCCTGAGGCAGTGGCTTCCCCTGTCCAGGCCACAGTTTTCTATCAGTGGGGTTGGAGTCCCTCCCCTACAGCCCTTGGCTTGTCAGGCTTCAGGAATGTGTGTGAGGTGCTAGGAGACCTTGAGATGGGAGGCGTCCTGCCCACAGTATGTCAGTGTTCTGGACCCCGGCTGCTAGCCTGAGTTTATCCATCGTTTGGCAATAAAACATGATTTTGTTTTCACAGCCACTGTTGGTCTCCCTGCTGGCAGGGCATTGTGCAGCTCCCTTTTCAGCCCACCTTGGTGCAGGAAAGTGAGAAAGAGGGCCAGGAACAGACCAACTCTGAGCATCTGCCACCCAGCACTGCGCCATCTAGACCTAGTGAGTGGCAGGTAGCATTTCCTCAGAGGCTTCCCCGTTCTGCTTGGGGAGAGGCAGAAATGGTGGGAGGAGGAGGGGGATCTCCTCCTAGTGAGACTAGATTTGCTAACACAGCCCCCTGCAGCCCTTTGCTCTGGGCCTGGGAAGCGTGTTTCTTGCAGGGTGTTCTCCAGAGCCATCTCCAGCATGGTGGAAATAGCCCAGCAATAGGGCTCCCAGCCCTTCCCTTGTTGGAGTCTCTGGGGGGTCAGACCCCGGCAGCTGCTGAACATCCACTGAACTCTTTTCCACTGAACTCTGTGGGAACTGAGGGGGACTCATGCCTCATATGATTGGGACCTTGTGAAGTTTAGCTGGGGACGAGTTCCCAGGGCAAACTCAGACTCCTTCCCGGGTTCTGGTCTTTCTCCAGCTAGGGAGGGCGTGTGGCCTGGGTGGGAGGAGGGAGCTGCTTGTCCAAACAGACTGAAAGCCCCACTGCTCTGAAAGTGTGGGATTCCTCTGGTGTCACAGTGCCTCAGTGGGGAGGGGGAGCTTTGGGAGCAGCCTGTGCTGTGAGCTGCTGCCAGCGGGTGTAAATTGCAGTCCCTGTTCCCCGTGGTGGGGCGTGCAGTTAGGTGGATGGGAGGTGGGGATGGAGTAGGCAGGCCCATTAGTGAGAGGCTGCCTTGACCCCAGACTCATGGCTGCTCCCCACTCAGTTCCAGGATGGAGAGGCTCAGGCAGATGCTGCAGAAGAAGGCTGTGCAGCTGACTCTAGAGCCAGTGAGAAGCAGCTACCGGCTTCCCCAAGAGGAGAGCGGCCCCCTGTCCCCGCTGGCGGGGAAGCAGCTTGTGGCCAGGCCAAGTGGTGGAAGGAGGAAGACACCAGCTCTCTGAGCAGGCCCTGATGCACCTTCTGGGCCATCATGGAGGTGGCCCAGGGTGCAGCTGTGCAGGAGGGAGCTGAGTTACTACAGGGAACTCTTTCCTGAGTATCTGGCTGGTGGATCTTGCCCACATGCTCAGGGTTCAGCTGATTGCCATATTTGGGGTCGGGAAGGAATTTTCCTCCAGGGCAGATTGGAAGAGGCCCTGGGGGTTTTTCGCCTTCCTCTACAGCATGGGGCACAGGTCACTTGCTGGAGGATTCTCTGCACATTGAAGTCTTTAAACCATGATTTGAGGACTTCAATAGCTCAGACATAGGTAAGAGGTTTATAGCAGGAGTGGGTATTCTGTGGTGATATTCTGTGGCCTGTGTTGTGCAGGAGGTCAGACTAGATGATCATAATGGTCCCTTCTGACCTTAATATCTATGAGTCTATGAGGGTGGCTCTTGGGACAAAGATCAGGTTCTTGACGGAGAGCATCCCTTATCCCTGGATCCCAGCCCTGGGACTCAGACGTTGTTCTCATTGTACTGTGTTGATTTTATTCCTAGGAAAAGCAACGTCAAAGGAGGTGTAAGGATCCTGGACTCTATTGCCTGCAAGAAGCTTCAGCCATCTTCACAGGCAGAGGTCACTGTCTTTCATACAATTACACCAGTGCCCTTTCTGGTCTCCAGCTCTGTTCCCTCCAGCAGGACAGAGACAATCCTTAACTCCCAGAGTCCTGATTTCCTGCCTTTCCAGGGGCTGAGGGCTTGTATGGTCACCAACCTGTCATCAGATACTTTTCCTATGGGAATCTCATGAGAGCAGAGAAGGAATCTCCTCTTCTCTTAGAACCAGTCTATTCAGTAAATCCACCCACACTGACCTCATTTTAGCTGCTTTGTTTAGCTGAGATTAGCAGTATCTTCTGAAAACCCTTAGTGTGTGGGGGTGAGGTGGATCAGGGGACACTGGAGCACCAGCAGGTTCCCCTGAAGAATACCACCCTGTCTTTCTGTGGTCAGGCTGGGATGCGCTATCTATCATGGAGGTGAAGACCGGATGGGAGCTGCTGGATTGGCCTTGATATGCCGTGTCCTTGTACAGATGAAGGACCGACATCACAGAGATGGCAAGAAGCAAATGATATACCACAGATGGCTGGGAATGGGCTGAACAACCTACAATGATAGGTAGGTAAAACCCTGGCCACATACAGACACCACGGGCATTGGTGTGGATTGAACCAGGGTCCATCAGCACAAGCCCCTCTCACTCAAGCTAAAGGGGTCACTCTAGGAGTGTAGGAGAGGTACCGGGTGAGTCTGATGGAATGAATAGAAAGGGGAGCCTGAGCGGAGGTTGCTGGGTCCTTCCCAGTAGCAGCAGGATGCTGCAGGAAGAAGGGTCTGTAAGGTGGGAGTGGGAGGGGAGGAGCAGATGACTGAGGTGGAGATATTTTTACACAGGGAGATGTTTGCATAGGGAGCTTTGGAGGTAAGAAGAAGTCCAAACTGGACATGGAAAAAGAGCAGCCAGAGCCAGACTTGGGAAAGTGGGGAAGACAGTACCAGGAGAGGAAGATCATCTCAGCAGCTGCAGTTTGGATGGCTGGCAGGTGGGAGGGAAATTCACCAGAACATGATTCACCGGAACGGCCAGGGCGAGGTGCCTGACGAGCGGTGAGTGGAGAGTCCCATTACAGAGCATGCTGCAAAGCCAGCAATCCCGTGCCACTGCAGATGCAGAGTCGTTGTCTTTCTCCCCCTACACTGCCAATGGAGGGAAGCATCTGACCCTGTGAATTTCTCCCTGGCTACAGATAACCCATCCTTGCTCTCAGTGAAATGCTATGGTGTACTGTACACAGCATGCATGACACTCAACCTCGGAATGCTGTTCGCACTGTTGTGGGGTGATGGCCAAATATCATTGATGAGCATTGCTCTCTTAGGCCCCTTTCACAGTGTATTGAGCCTGTGATGAGCCAACCTCCCCTCCCCCATCCCCGCAGGGCTTGGCTCACAGAAACTCTCAGGGAATGGGTTCCTCCACCACAAGCCGGGGAGTGGAGCTAAGCTGCTCCAGGGTTGTACTGCAGCCTCAGGGCTATAGTGACATGTTCCAGTGAGAGAGGGGCTGTACCAGTGGGGAGGCTGCATCTCCGAAGTGGGGGATAATCTCACGGTTTGGAGACTAGTGACGCAGCTGGGAGGACATTCCTCTAACAGTACAAAGGGAGGGTTCTAAGCTGTCAAATGGGGTTCTAACTCAGGGTGTTGGGAAGATATTGACTAGAGGTGGGAAAGAAATGTGAAGAGAAGAAACTGAATTGTTTATGCACCATTGCTAGGAGACTGGGTAAGAAGCAGGAGGAACTAAACGTTCTCATTGATAACTACATTTGATAGAATTGGTATTATTGAAACCTGGGGGCATGACTTGCATGACTGGACTGTTAAAGTCACCTGCTGCAGTGGCCGCCTTGTGTCTGGCATTTCCCAACTTTTGAGTGCTTGACTTTGCAACCGGAATGATTTTCGTGTTGCTTCTCTCTGTGTGGGTGATCAATATGCAGAACTTAGAACTTTAGCAAGATTCTGGATTGTTGGCTGTGCTACAAGCACTGCTTATATCAACTGTCCCTAAATGTAGGGTAGTGGCCAGATATAGGGCATGTTGCTCCTTGAAGTAAATGAAGCAAATGTGCAGCCTTTTCAATACCAGTAATAGTCTCTCATGCTCAATAAGAAGATCCCTTCCCTCCATTGAAGAACAATGTCTGATTTATTGATCTAATGGCCGCTACCCAAAACGTGTTTCAGCCAGAATCCCATTTCTGAGTTGAAGTGCTTCTGGCGTGCACTCAGAAGCACCAAGAGAGAGAAAAGGAATATTTGTAAATGTTTAAGAATAGTTCCCAGGTGGGAGCATCAGAGAAATAAGGGACAGACAGTGCCCTCCTGCCTTCAACCACCAATTACCGTGCCCCTCCTGCTTTATATAAACTCATCGTTAGTTCCTTTTCAAGGGGATTTCCAGCCTTTTGGTTGTAGTTCCAGTGGTTCTGGGTTCTTCCTTCTTTGTTATTTTTTGATCCTTAGAGAGAAATTTCTCTCCTGTTTTTGTTGTTGTGTAACTTTAGCGCCCTCGTGGCCAACGTAGAGTCTGCTCTGCAGGTAGCTCTGGCCAAGAAAAGGCACGTGCAGGAATGCATCAGGGAAAGCCCCTTCCACCCCAGAGACACCTGTCCCCAGTGTGAACCGGAAGAGTACAATGAATACAGGAAAGGGAAATATTTATTTAGAGAGGGATGAAAGGAGAAAAACAACAGGGGAAAAGCTAGGAGAAACGGTCAAAAACAGGGTTACATTCAACACCAGGCCCCACAGGCCCAGTGGTAGCACAGTCTGAAAGGGCTGACACCGAGTAATGTGTCTACACACAGAGTTCAGGAGTCTTGAGCAAAGTTCCAGTCCAGTGGTGAGTTTTGGGTGCTCCAGGTTGTGTTCAGCGCCAGTAAAGTTTCCCCAACGAACCTCTCTGGTGCCCTCTTCTGTCACTCTCTGCAAAGCCACACAGAGTGACAGCCTCCCCACGTCACAAGCTAACAGCCTCCCTCTTATTTAGTGTGATCATATTTCCCTATGCTGAATACGGGACACCTGGTAAAATTACTCGTATTCAAGCAAGTTCAGCTGCAATCAATCAGAACGATGCAGTACAAATGTTAACATTAACATCAAGTTGACTGAGCCCCTGTTAAAAAGAAACACTGAATAGTTGGATTCCTTTTATTTCCCTTCTTATCTTTTAGACTTTAGGGTTCACATGGAGAGAGGTGACACACACACAGTCCCGTGCACCTCTCTGACACAGGGCTTGAGAGGTTGACCGAGAGGCTTGACCCTCCCTGCCTGGCGCTCTCCACTCTCCATTCCTGGCTGGCCCTGGGCTGGACCCGCCTCTCCTGGTACCTGGTACCACATCTTCCAAAGACAACCTGTGTGTGTGTGTGGGGGAGGGGGCAATCAAGGTCACATGCCCCCCCACCCCAGATTTCTGCCAGGGTTCACACCAGAATGTGGCCAGCAACAGCCTTTCCGCACTGTGCAGGAGGGAAGGGATGGGAGCTGCTTCCAGCCACAGCGGGGCTGGGGGGGTGGGGAGGGATGACCTGTCCCATGTCTTTGCAGAGCTCATCTCTTCCTCCTCTCCCCCTGCCCATGGCTGGAAGCACCTTGCTCCTTCCTGCCCACACAGTGTTGAAAGGCAGCTAACACCTCCAGGCTGCTGCTGGCCACCGATAAACCCAGCTCCCTCCTGTCCCCTGGCTACAGCGCAAGCAGGAAGGGGTTAAGCCCTACGGATGCATTGTGCCCAGGGAACCTGACTGCAGGGGCTTGAGTGAACCTGGCCAGTGAGGTGGCTCAGCAGGGGAGGGTGCCTAGGGGACAGACCAAACCCTGTGCTCCGCGGTGGGGGTGGGTGCAGAGGGTGCTAGGCCTCTGTCCGGGGGACTGCTGTGGAGTCTGCAGGGTCGGGATGCAAACAGGCTGGAAATTGCTTCCCCCCCCCCGCCGCCGCTCCAGAGCTTAGCTGAGGGGCAGAAAGGCTTCCCTGTGCCACGGCTGCCTGGGGCTTTGGCACATGCAGGGCTTGGCTCCTCCTGGCCAACACCCCAAGCCGAGGGTCTTGAGCTTTCCTGCGGGGCCAGCCCAGCCAGAGGCAGTGGGGGAAAGAAGTAACCTGCTGGTCCGGCTGTTGGTGAGCTGAGCACTCCGACCAGGGGCTGGTTCTCCGCACAGTGCTGGGAGCGGGACACTCCCCGCTGGTGCAGATATGGAGGAGCAGCGGGGCTGGGGGGCAAGGTGAAGGGGCAAAGCAGGGAGAGGACAGCAAGAGGGGGAACACCCTACCACCAGCTTTGCACACCCACCCCCATTGTTAGCCACTGGGTCCCCCCACTCAATGCTGGTGGGCAGGCGGCTGGCAAGCAGGGATCCAGCCAGCAGCGGGACCCACCAGTACCGACTGGGGGGAGACAGAAAATACGTGACAATTAGACCGTTTTTAGCAAAAAGTTGCGACACCAGCAGGAGGGCTTAAATACCCTGTCGTGCTCTTCCCCCCTCCCCGCTCCCCTGCCCTCCCAACAGGACTTTCTTCTCATAGAACAATCAACTCCCCGTCCCCCGGGAAAAGATTTAAAGGGGCCATGCTCTCTAAACCCCAAAGGGGTAACAGTGGGTGTTTCGGCAGGTTGGGTAGAGAAGTGACTCGCCCTGCCCTTCCTGACACCAGCACCAGCCTTTAGAATACCAACTCTAAAGAATCATTCCTAAAGTACCTGCTCCGTGGTTTGTCTTCAGGCTATTTGGCTTCCTGGTGGGGTCACTCCAGGTATAAACAGCATTTTATAATTAATTTATTGTTTCTGAATTAATTGCTGTTTTTTGGACTCTGGACATGATTCTGCTCTCGCATCTTATTTACCTTGGGCAGGCAGCAAAAAATCTGATGGCACAAGCTGGTACAAAGAAAACAGACCTAACATAAAAGACCAACTTCAACCCAGGTGTAAGCAGTGGCCAATCCACAAGCAGGTAACAGGGGTCACCCCTGCTTGTGGCCGGGCTGAACTGGCAGAGTGTGGTAGGGTTTCCACCGACTGGCTGTATGACATACCAAAGACCAAGTCATGGCAGGTGTTCAGCGCCCCGACTTACATTGCACCCCATGGGGATTAGCTTGCTCAGCCCTTTGAGCCAAGCACCTGGAGGGGTCAGACCCTGGAGCTAGGTGTCAAAAGTTGTTTTTGAAGTCGGGGAGGAGCTGTGGAGCGCTGCAAGGAAGATTTCCGCCGTGTGAATTCAAATCAGGAGGATTTCTGACATCCTCACCTTTGCTGGCCCTGACTGACATCCCATCGCTCCAGCCCAGCTGTGAGTGCCTCACATTATAGGGGGCGCTGCCAGCACTGCCTGTTTTGAAGGTTGCCCAGTGCTTCCCACGATACGCCTTTGTTTTCAGTTGCTTATAACATTGTCAAACTGTAACTGGCTGGGCTGAAATTTCCCATGCTGGGTGTCTGCCTTGAGGCTGAATATTTCCTGAAACATTCAGTCAAAGTCATTCAGCTGTTAGTGAGAATGAGGCTAGGCCAGATGTTATGGGTCTGTTATAGGCGGGGACGAGATGACCACAGTGGTCCCTTCTGGCCTTAGTCTATGTAGACAGTGCTTACCAATGCTAAACACTTCTGATGACATTTTCTTTGAAAAGCTCTAGTGCCCCCAGGCTTTGGAGCAGGGACTTGAAATTTCCCAAGGAGGTGGCCTTTGTGCCAGGGATGCGGCTTTTGCTGTCTCTGTAATCTACCTAAATTGACCAAATGAGAAGTCTTTGAAAAGTCAGAGTTCACACAGACCCAATAGAGACTTCTTTGAGGTTAGCAGCTCCATTCCCCCTGGCAATTGTGTCTGCACTGGCATGCTCCAGCCTGGGGCTGAGCAGGACTTTCCCTACAATTGCAGCTCTCAGCTGCTGCGGTCTGTGCTGGGTCCAGATACCTGAACTGAGAGCAGAGAGCCTGTCTCTCCTGTGCTCTCAATTACCCACCTCCCCCATCCCACTGGGCCCGGACGAGGAAGTACTAGATTCAAATGCAGAGACTAGGGGACAGGGGTGAGTAGGTTGGGGTAAAAAGCCTAAGAGATGCTGGAAGCTGGCAGGAGGTGAAAGAAACTGGCATTTGGAGTTGAGGGGAGGGCGGAGAGTAGACCTGACTGAGCAAGGAGACTTGCAACCAGAGAGCAGAGAGGAGTGAGAACCAGTGGGGTGGGTGGAAGAACATAACAACGGCCATAGTGGGTCAGACCAAAGGTTGATCTAGCCCAGTAGCCTATCTTTGGACAATGGCCAGTACCAAGAGCTTCAGAGGGAATGAACAGAACAGGTAATCATCAAGTGATCCATCCTCTGTTGCCCATTTCCAACTTCTGGCAAACAGAGACTAAGGACTCCATCCCTGCCAATCCTGGCTAATAGCCATTGGTAGACCTATCCTCCATGAATTCATCTAGTCCTTTTTTGAACCCTGTTATAGTCTTGACCTTCATAACATCCTCTGGCAAAGAGTTCCACAGGTTGACTGTTCATGGTGTGAAGAAATACTTCCTTTTGTTTGTTTTAAACCTGCTGCCTTTTAATTTCAGACGATGACCCCTAGTTCTCGTGTTATGAGAAAGAGTAAATTACACTTCCTTATTTACTTGCTCCACACCAGTCATGATTTTATAGACCTCTATCATAGCCCCTGTTAGGGGGCTTATTCCTTCACCCACTTACTTCCCTGGTCCTTCTCGCATGAACAGAGAGCAACAACACCCGAAGTCCAAAGGTGCAAACAATTCGATGTATATTAGGGTGAAATTCCAGCAAGCATGATTCCAGTTTCCTTCCTTAGTATCCTCCTTCCCAGCTCTGACACCACAGAGCCTTACACCTGTGTCCCTGTTCCGATTCCTGCCCTTAGCCAAGCATGATTCCAACTTCCTTACTCCCATTCCCTGTTCCCATTTCCCCCTTTAGCCAAGCATGATTCCAACTTCCTTACTCCCATTCCCTGTTCCCATTTCCCCCTTTAGCAAAACATGATTCCAATTTTCTTACCCCCATTCCCTGTTCCCATCTCCCTTACCCACATGCCCATGCCCACCCCCACCCACACCCCAGTCACTTCCTCATTGACTACAGATTATATAGTAAAACTTGAGTTCTGCTTAGCTACACCTTAACCAATCATTTTCCTGAAATTTAACTAACCAATCCGAACATATTGTAACATGATTATGTAACCAATTATATCCCACCACCTCAATTAGTTTACACCCAGCAAAATTAATTATACAGCAGACAGGAACAATCACAGAACCAGACAGAGATTATACAGACAAACAACAGCAAAGTGGGAACTATAATGACAAAACAATACAGAAGTGAGGATTTCACATCCCAGCTATTGATAAGTGAGTTCTTGCCAGACAGGATGCTATCAAACTAAGTTTCCTTTTACATTTTCTAGGCACTTCCCTTTCTCTGGAGGTGATAGGAATACAATCCTGTCCTGATAGTGCCTAACAGCCCAATAGCACCTTATTTCAATGTGACTAGTTTGGAATGTGAGGATGTGACCGTTCGCTTCCCAGCTTATGGCTGCCTCTGCTGCTTAGCCAAAGGCCTTAGCCTAAGAACAGGGCCTCAGACTGTCACAGTAAGAGAAGGCCCTTACACCAGCAGACAGTGATTTTGATTCTTTCTTTTATACCTCTATCACTAGCCAAGTGATAAGAATACACCTAAATTCTTAGAGTATAGGCCTTTACAGACAGGCCTGAATATCTATATCCTAACACTCCACCCCTTTTTTTTTTCTTTTTCTTTTGGGATCCTCCTGCCCAGGTATCCCTGGAAAAGCATAGGACATATGGCGACACATTTCCTGATAGTGCCAGGCATCAAGGTGGAAGGTGTCGATATTCCATTTGTCCCACTGCCCCTTGTGTAGTATTGTGCCCTGCACCTTCTCTCATACGGGCATACCACACCTATTCCAATTAGTGTTCCAGACTTCCCATTAGAGTGGGCCTGAGAAGGTTGGGTCCGGGTTGTCTAGTACACTGCAGGGTTTGGAGGGCTTATTACATTCCTAATAGGTTATCTCCCTATGCAACGTAACACAAGTACAGTTAACAATACAAAATCCACAGCAACACCGAGTCCTGACCACTGCAGTATGGTCCAACGTCCGAGACACCCCCAAAATACTGCCTCTCCTCCTTCGATGGGGTAACGATCTTGTGTCCAGTTGCTGGCAGTTGCAACAAGCTGCTCCTGCAAGTTTTGTATACTTTTGTCCATATCACAAGTCCATTGAATGTTCACAGAGAAATGGGATATTGTCCAAACCAGCTTGACCACTTGGTATGGAATCAGGCAGTAAGCCCTGGCTTATTCACAGCAATAAGATTCACAGATCTATTTGTGCACCAAAGTCCATATAGCAGCATGTAGATGGGTGTAGTTTGGTTATGGGCTGGTGTAATTGTGCCCCCAGTAATATGTACATTCCCAGCAAAACACCTTATACACAGTACATCCAATTGTCCACCCCTTGCATAGGCCATTGATCCTGCTCCTCTATAGTCATAGGAGAGGGGCACATCCAAACATCTTCTATTGATTTACACTATTTTACACACACCTCCATTAATTCCCAGTGAGCTCCTCCCCTTTTCATTATTTCCATAGGGCTTGTGGGGGCCACCTTAGTTGCCATTCCATTTCCAGGTACCACGGTAGCTATTACACAGGTGCTGGCCTCCTAGTTGAGAATTTGCATTCCCATACACATCTTCCCCCCCAAGGCCAGCCTTTGGAAGCCATCCCCCACCCACATCATGAGGTTTTCTGTTCATTAAAACACAACAATGCTAGCAACAAGACAAACACCACAGACAAACAACACAAAACATAGATCCATGGTATTCTGGGTTATTTTTCCCGCTGGCGCCAGCTTGCTTGTAGAGTGTCTGAAAAACAAAAGAAACAATTTCCTTCCCCATGGTGGGGACAGATTATTGCTTAATAATAATACCACTTTCTTTTACAAATGTCCTTGCTACTTGCAGGAAAAACAGAAGAATTACCTCCAGACTGTCCTTATTTTGTTCTATAGTCAGGCTAGTGAATTACCTCACTCACTGGTCATTTATGAAATTCATGAGATGGTGTACCTCAGTTTCCCCTCTTGTACAACAGACCAAGTTTGCAATAGTTTCTCTGCTGTACCAAGCTTTAAGTTTATTCTCAGGTAATAGCTGAGACACAGCTTCAGATTTTAGCACTGTACACACACACACACACACCCCTTAAGGTTAACCTGTCCCCCTTATTTTCAGGCTTGACTTGTTTTTTTCACCTCCCTTTCCTGAAGGGCCATAATCTGAGTCTTCTAGTAGCTTGTTTGCTGACCAGATGTATTCAGTTATTTGCAGCTCCTTTGTGCCCATCAGCTAGGTAATTTGCATTTACACACAGAGGCTTACTAGCTTGCTTTTGGATCCAAAGCTGTTAGCAGCTCAGACACTGTCTTAAAAGGGAAGCATTTTACTTCCACCAGAGTTCTGATCACTTTCCACTTTCTTCTCCTGCTCCAAAACACAGTGATCTGAAAAAGAAAGCACAACCTATTGTGGCTCCTTTTGGAGCCCTATTAGGATTTTAATGAAGTACCATGTTTTATTTGCATTTCTTTTACTCCTTTTCCAATATACACTGCACATGTCCTGGGAAAATGCAAATTCCTTCCATATAGTTTAACCTCCATAACATCATATTAGCCAAATTAATTTTACACAAGGTATAACTGCCTCCCCCATGCCTACAGAGTTTTCATGCAGAACCCACCAAAGCAACAATCTGATCCCCCAGAGCCATCCCAAGGCTCAGTGTTCCCATCATTCCTCCCCTTTTCCTTTTCTTTTACCTGTGCGCACACACACAAAATTCTGTTTTGCCTAACATCCCTTGCACTGTGATTACTCTTTTTTACACAACTGTACCCCGATTACACTTCCATCTTGTACAACTAGACACAACTAGGGGCAGCCAAGTTAAGTTACAAAAGAAACCTCTTCCATCCTTTAGTGATTTTGATTACATTACCCAATAGTCAAATAATTTTGCTCGGATTCTCTCTCTGCCTGCTGCCTGCAGCAGTCCCTTAGAGACCATTTCTGTGGGAAAAGGGCCCATTTTCCCTCAGAATAGCTATAAAGGCTTCTGGGGACAGAAGTGTAGTGGTGGTAGTAGCCACTCTACCTGACCCCCTTGGATAATTTAATTACCAAGCTTCCATCCAATGTGACTGCACAGAGTTGCACATACAGTTACATTTATATAACTGGGTTTTATCATTAAACAAAAACTTCCTTCTTGACATCTCACATAAGTATCCAAAGTACCCTCCATTAAAACTTCAGAAAAACAAAAGAGTGTGGAAAGGCAGGTTGCACTTTGAAACTTTTTTTTTTTTTCCTCCACACCCCCAGGACCAAGTCTCAGATCCAGTCTCTAAAGGTGGTCTGTTAACTCTGCTTTTGACCTTAAACCCTTTTGTGCCAAATCATCTTTCACTATCCCTAACTAATTTACAACCCTTCAGCAGCCCTTGCTGAAGCAGCACCAAACTTGAAAGATTACTGGCAGCTTCCCATAATGCTGCCCTTACTTCAAACCTCTCAAGCAGACTGAAGTGCCTCTTTTCCCTGGGAGGCATTCAGTCCCCATGGGCAGGGACCTTCTTCCCCTACCCATATACCAAGGAGGGTGGGCTCCTCAGCCACCCCCCATACCTCTGGGTCCCCTAACACTTCCTCCATTTCCTTTTTAATCTTATCCCAGGTTGACCCCTGTACCTGGTATGGGCCCTGGTCCTCCCTTATCCATTTATCCAAAAAATCCTTTACCCTGGCTTGCCAGAACCCGCAACTACCATCACGAGAGTTCGCGATACCCCCTCCAAGCAGCTGCGCGGACTGTTGGGGAGGGGGACTTACAGGCTGCCACTCACCTATCCAATGCGATGCATCCGAGTCACGGCACCAAGATGTTAGGGGGCTTATTCCTTCACCCACTTACTTCCCTGGTCCTTCTCGCATGAACAGAGAGCAACAATACCCAAAGTCCAAAGGTGCAAACAATTCGATGTTTATTGGGGTGAACTTCCAGCAAGCATGATTCCAGTTTCATAGAATCATAGAATATCAGGGTTGGAAGGGACCCCAGAAGGTCATCTAGTCCAACCCCCTGCTCAAAGCAGGACCAATTCCCAGTTAAATCATCCCAGCCAGGGCTTTGTCAAGCCTGACCTTAAAAACCTCTAAGGAAGGAGATTCTACCACCTCCCTAGGTAACGCATTCCAGTGTTTCACCACCCTCTTAGTGAAAAAGTTTTTCCTAATATCCAATCTAAACCTCCCCCACTGCAACTTGAGACCATTACTCCTCGTTCTGTCATCTGCTACCATTGAGAACAGTCTAGAGCCATCCTCTTTGGAACCCCCTTTCAGGTAGTTGAAAGCAGCTATCAAATCCCCCCTCATTCTTCTCTTCTGCAGGCTAAACAATCCCAGCTCCCTCAGCCTCTCCTCATAACTCATGTGTTCCAGTCCCCTAATCATTTTTGTTGCCCTTCGCTGGACTCTCTCCAATTTATCCACATCCTTCTTGAAGTGTGGGGCCCAAAACTGGACACAGTACTCCAGATGAGGCCTCACCAATGTCGAATAGAGGGGAACGATCACGTCCCTCGATCTGCTCGCTATGCCCCTACTTATACATCCCAAAATGCCATTGGCCTTCTTGGCAACAAGGGCACACTGCTGACTCATATCCAGCTTCTCGTCCACTGTCACCCCTAGGTCCTTTTCCGCAGAACTGCTGCCTAGCCATTCGGTCCCTAGTCTGTAGCTGTGCATTGGGTTCTTCCGTCCTAAGTGCAGGACCCTGCACTTATCCTTATTGAACCTCATCAGATTCCTTTTGGCCCAATCTTCCAATTGGTCTCGGTCCTTCTGTATCCTATCCCTCCCCTCCAGCGTATCTACCACTCCTCCCAGTTTAGTATCACCCGCAAATTTGCTGAGAGTGCAATCCACACCATCCTCCAGATCATTTATGAAGATATTGAATAAAACCGGCCCCAGGACCGACCTTAGTATCCTCCTTCCCAGCTCTGACACCACAGAGCCTTACACCTGTGTCCCTGTTCCGATTCCTGCCCTTAGCCAAGCATGATTCCAACTTCCTTATTCCCATTCCCTGTTCCCATTTCCCCCTTTAGCAAAACATGATTCCAATTTTCTTACCCCCATTCCCTGTTCCCATCTCCCTTACCCACATGCCCATGCCCACCCCCACCCACACCCCAGTCACTTCCTCATTGACTACAGATTATATAGTAAAACTTGAGTTCTGCTTAGCTATACCTTAACCAATCATTTTCCTGAAATTTAACTAACCAATCCTAACATATTGTAACATGATTATGTAACCAATTATATCCCACCACCTCAATTAGTTTACACCCAGCAAAATTAATTATACAGCAGACAGGAACAATCACAGAACCAGACAGAGATTATACAGACAAACAACAGCAAAGTGGGAACTATAATGACAAAACAATACAGAAGTGAGGATTTCACATCCCAGCTATTGATAAGTGAGTTCTTGCCAGACAGGATGCTATCAAACTAAGTTTCCTTTTACATTTTCTAGGCACTTCCCTTTCTCTGGAGGTGATAGGAATACAATCCTGTCCTGATAGTGCCTAACAGCCCAATAGCACCTTATTTCAATGTGACTAGTTTGGAATGCGAGGATGTGACCGTTCGCTTCCCAGCTTATGGCTGCCTCTGCTGCTTAGCCAAAGGCCTTAGCCTAAGAACAGGGCCTCAGACTGTCACAGTAAGAGAAGGCCCTTACACCAGCAGACAGTGATTTTGATTCTTTCTTTTATACCTCTATCACTAGCCAAGTGATAAGAATACACCTAAATTCTTAGAGTATAGGCCTTTACAGACAGGCCTGAATATCTATATCCTAACAGCCCCCCTTAGTCGTCTATTTTCACAGCTGAAAAATCCCAGTCTTATTAATTGCTCCTCATATGGAAGCTCTTGCATACCCTTAATCATTTTTATTGCCCTTTTCTGTGCCTTTTCCAATTCCAATATATATTTTTTGAGATGGGGTAACCACATCTGCACGCAGTATTCAAGATGTGAGTGTAACATAGATTTATATAGAGGCAATATGTTATTTTCTATCTTATTATCTAGCCACTTCTTAATGGTTCCCAACATTCTGTTCTCTTTTTTGACTGCCGCTGAACATTGAGTGGATGTTTTCAGAGAACTATCTACAATGACTCCAAGATCTCTCTCTTGAGTGGTAACAGCTAATTCAGACCCCATTATTTTATATGTACAGTTGGGATTATGTTTTCTAAAGTGCATTACTTTGCATTTATCAACACTGAATTTCATCTGCCATTTTTGTAGCCCCGTCACCCAGTTTTGTGAAATCGCTTTGTTGCTCTTCATAGTCTGCTTTGGATTTAACTTTCTTGAGTAGTTTTGTATCATCTGCGAATTTTGCCACCTCACTATTTACCCTTTTTTTCCAGATCATTTACGAATATGTTGAATAGGACTGGTCCCAGAACAAACCCCTGGGGGACACCGTTTTTTACCTCTCTCCATTCTGAAAACTGACCATTTATTCCTATCCTTTGTTTCCTATCTTTTTACCAATTACCGATCCATGAAAGGACCTTCCCTCTTATCCCATAACAGCTAACTTTGCTTAAGAGCCTTTGGTGAGGGTCCTTGTCCAAGACTTTCTGAAAATCTAAGTACGCTATATCCACTGGATCATGGTCCACATGCTTGTTGACCCTCTCAGAGAATACTAGTAAATTGGTGAGGCATGATTTCCCTTTACAAAAAACATGTTGATTCTTCCCCAACAAATCATGTTCATTTATGTATCTGATAATTCTGTTCTTTACGATAGTTTCAACCAGTTTGCCTGGTACTGAAGTTTGGCTTCCCAACCTGTAATTGCCAGGATCACCTCTGGAGCTTTTTTAAAAATTGGCATCACATTAGCTATCCTCCAGTCATCTGGTACAGCAGCTGATTTAATCTCCCAGAGTTAGCAGTTCTGTAATTTCACATTTGAGTTCCTTCAGAACTCTTGGGTGAATAACATCTGGTCCTGGTGACTTATTACAGTATAATTTATCAATTTGTTCCAAAACCTCCTCTAATGACATCTCAATCTGGGAGAGTTCCTCAGATATGTCACCATAAAGAATGGCTCAGGTTTGGGAATCTCCCGCACATCCTTAGCCATGAAGACCAATACAAAGAATTAATTTCATTTCTCTGCAATGGCCTTGTGGTCCTTGAGTGCTCCTTTTGCATCTCGATTGTCCATGGCCCCATTAGTGGTTTAGCAGACTTCCTGCTTCTGATGTACTTTAAAAAAAAATGGCTGTTACTTTTGGAGTCTTTGGCTAGCTGTTCTTCAAATTCTTTCTTGGCCTTCCTCATTATAGTGTTACACTTCATTTGCCAGAGTTTATGCTCCTTTCTATTTTCCTCCCTAGGATTTAACTTCCACTTTTTAAAGGGTGCCTTTTTGCCTCTCGCTGCTTCTTTTACTTTGTTGTTTAGCCATGGTGGCATGTTTTTGGTTCTCTTGCTATGTTTTTTAATTTGGGGTATACGTTTTAGTTGAGCCTCTATTATGGGGTTTTAAAAAGTTTCCATGCAGCTTGCAGGGATTTCACTTTTGGCACTGTACCTTTTAATTTCTTTTCAACTAACTTCCTCATTTTTGTGAAGTTCCCCTTTCCAAAATTAAGTGCTATTCTGTTGGGCTGCTGTGGTGTTTTCCCTGCAACGAGGATGTTAAGTCTAATTATATTATGGTCACTATTACCAAGCGGTTCAGCTATATTCACCTCTTGGACCAGCTCCTGTGCTCCACTTAGGACTAAATCAAGAATTGCCTCTCTTTTTGTGGGTTCCAAGACTAGCTGCTCCAAGAAGCAGTCATTTAAGGTGTCAAGAAACTCTCTCTGCATCCAGTCCTGCGGTGACATGTATCCCGTCAGTATAGTTGAAATGCCCCATTATTATTGAGTTTTTTATTTTTGTAGCCTTTCTAATCTCCCTGAGCATTTCACGGTTACTATCATCATCCCGGTTAGGTGGTCTGTAGTATATCCCCACCGCGATATTCTTATTGTTCAAGCATGGAATAACTATCCATAGAGATTGTATGGTACAGTTTGATTCATTTAAGCTTTTTACTTCATTTGATTCTATTTTTTCTTTCACATATAGTGCCACTCCCCCACCAGTACGGCCTATTCTGTCCTTCCGAAATATTTTGTAGCCTGGTATTACTGTGTCCCATTGATTATCCTCATTCCACCAAGTTTCTGTGATGTCTACTGTATCAATATCCTCATTTAAGATGAGGCACTCTAGTTCAGCAGTCTTATTATTTAGACTTCTACCATTTGTATATAAGCACTTAAAATTGTTACTTTTCAGCTGTCTGCCATTTTGTGATGTAAATGAATGGGACTCTTTTTCATTTGATTGTTTCTCATCCAATCCTAGCAGTATTTTATCGTCCCTCCTCTCCTCCTTACTAGAACACAAAGAATCTCCATTAATAGATCCTCCCCTAAGAGACGTCTCTGTTCTAACCACATGCTCCTCCACATATGTCAGCTTTCCCCCAGCCCTTAGTTTAAAAACTACTCTACGACGTTTTTAATTTTAAGTGCCAGCAATGTGGTTCCACTTTGGTTTAGGCGGAGCCCATCCTTCCTGTTTAGGCTCCCCCTTTCCCAAAAGATTCCTCAGTTCCTAATAAATCGAAACTTCTCCTCCCTACATCATTGTCTCACCCATGCATTGAGAACCTGCAGTTCTGCCTGTCTAGCTAGCCCTGCGTGTGGAACTGACAGCATTTCAGAAAAAGCTATCATGGAGGTCCTGGACTTCCATCTCTTCCCCAGCAACCTAAATTTGGCCTCCAAGACCTCTCTCCTGTCCTTCCCTATGTCATTGGTACCTCCATATACCATGAGCAGAAAGGAGGTGAGGGGGAATGGCAGATGGATCTGATGAAGAGCTGGGATTCTGGAGAACTGGGACTGGCTGGGCAAAGAGATTGAAAGCAGGACCTGGGGCTGCAGATTGCGAATGGATGAGGAGCCTGGGGAGTTAGATTGGTAGAGGAGGCCAGGATGCTGGAGAGAGACAGACCAGATGAGGAGATGGGAGGGGGACAACAGGGACTGTCTGTCTTTGAGACTGCACCTAAAGCCAGTGCTAGGACATCTCAAGCCTCTCCAGGCACTTTCCACATTTTCCCAGATTCCCCCTTCATCTCTGTTTACTTCTCTTTCCAGTTTAGCCCCTGAGGGACCACAGAGCAGTTAAAGGGAGGAACCACAGGATTTGCAAAGTAACTTCTTAAACATACATACTTTACTCTTAGGGTATGGCTACACTTGCAGATGTAGAGCGCTGTGAGTTAAACCCACCTTCGTAAAGCGCAGTGGGGAAAGCGCTGCAGTCTGTCCACACTGATAGCTGCAAGCACATTGGCGTGGCCACATTTGCGGCACTTGCAGAGGCATTGAGAATGGTGCATTATGGGCAGCTATCCTGCAGAGCACCTCTTCCCATTCTGGCGCTGTGGCTTGTGGGAAGGGGGTGGGGAGTGTGGGGCATTCTGGGTCCTGTCCCAACACCCCATGATGCATCGGTTTGCATTCCAGCATTCCCTTTGCTTCCGTCCACGTTCGGCGCCATCTTTCAGTGTTTTTTTGTACTGCGTGCTCAGTCTTCCCTTTCGGTCTGCGGGAATGAAGCCCTGCCATAAATATAAAGGGAAGGTTAAACACCTTTAAAATCCCTCCTGGACAGAGGAAAAACCCTTTCACCTGTAAAGGGTTTAAGAAGCTAGAATAACCTCGCTGGCACCTGACCAAAATGACCAATGAGGAGATGAGATACTTTCAAAGCTGGAGGGGGGGAGAAACAAAGGTTCTCTCTGTCTGTGTGTTGTTTTGCCAGGAACAGAAAAGGAATGGAGTCTTAGAACTTAGTAAGTAATCTAGCTAGATATGCGTTAGATTCTGTTTTCTTTAAATGGCTGATAAAATAAGCTGTGCTGAATGGAATGTATATTCCTGGTTTTGTGTCTTTTTGTAACTTAAGGTTTAGCCTAGAGGGATTCTCTATGTTTTGAATCTGATTACCCTGTAAGGTATTTACCATCCTGATTTTACAGAGGTGATTCTTTTACTTTTTCTTCAATTAAAATTCTTCTTTTAAGAACCTGATTGCTTTTTCATTGTTCTTAAGATCCAAGGGTTTGAGTCTGTGTTCACCTTGCAAATTGGTGAGGATTTTTATCAAGCCTTCCCCAGGAAAGGGGATGTAGGGTTTGGGGAGGATTTGTGGGGGAAAGACGTTTCCAAGCGGACTCTTTCCCTGTTGTATATTTGTTAAACGCTTGTTGGTGGCAGCAATAAAGTCCAAGGGCAAAAGGTAAAATAGTTTATACCTTGGGGAAGTGTGAACCTCAGCTGGTAAAAATAAGCGTAGGGGGTTTTCATACAGGTCCCCACATCTGTACCCTAGAGTTCAGAGTGGGGAAGGAAACTTGACAAGCCCGAACTGCTGAGGAGTATGCTGACAAGTCTCGCCAGCACGTCATGTTTGGCAGTCCAGTTATTCCTCATGATCCAAAGTGACAGTGAGGGCTCCGACGATGATATCGACTCAAGGAATGTATATGACATGAGTTTGCTTGTGGCATTCATGGACATGCTCACCACCATGGAACGCCGCTTTTGGGCTCGGGAAACAAGCAGTGAGTGGTGGCATCACATCGTCATGCAAGTCTGGAATGATGAGCAGTGGCTGCAGAACTTTTGGATGAGAAAAGCCACTTCCATGGGACTCTGTGAGCTCACCCCCACCCTGCAGTGCAAGGACGTGAGATTGAGAGCTGCCCTGATGGTGGAGAAGCAGGTGGCTGTTGCAGTCTGAAAGCTGGCAACTCCAGACAGCTTCTGATCAGTCACTAACCAGTTTGGAGTGGGGAAGTCGACCGTTGGAATCGTGTTGATGCAAGTTTGCAGGGCCATTAATCGGATCCTGCGCAGAAGAACCGTGACTCTGGGTAACGTGCATGACATTGTGGCTGGCTTTGAACAAATGGGTTTCCCTAACTGCGGAGAGGCGATAGATGGCAGGCATATTCCAGTTCTGGCACCAGCCCACCTAGTCTCCGAGTACGTTAATCGGAAGGGGTATTTCTCAGTGGTTTTCTGGGAGCTTGTGGATCACCATGGGCGTTTCATTGACATTAACGCAGACTGGCCCGGAAAGGTGCCTGATGCACGCATCTGTCGGAACACTGGCCTGTTCAGGAAGCTGCAAGCTGGGACTTTTTTCCCAGACCAGAAGATCACCATAGGGGAAGTTGAAATGCCCATTGTGATCCTTGGAGACCCCGCTTACCCTTTCATGCCATGGCTCATGAAACCCTACACAAGGAGCCTTGACAGCAGCAAGGAGCAGTTCAACAACATGCTGAGCCAGTGCAGAATGACTGTGGGGTGTGCTTTTGGCCCTTTAAAGGTCCGCTGGTGCTCTCTGTATGGGAAGCTGGACCTGGTCAATGACAGCATCCCAGCAGTTATATCCGCGTGCTGTACCCTCCCTAACATTTGTGAAGGGAAGGATGAAAGATTCACTCAGGCATGGAACTCAGAGGTTCAACACTTGGAGGCTGAATTTGAACAGCCAGAGAGCAGGGCTATTAGAGGGGCCCAGCGTGGGGCTGCAAGGATTAGGGATGCCTTGAGGGAGCAATTTGAGGTTGAAAGCCATTGGTAATGTTTGATGCCCTGCATGGGAGTGAAGTGCAGTGGTTCCAACGTTAGTTGGAATCTGTGTTTGATACGCTGACTTGCAGTGCCTGTTGCTTTCCTGGGCTAAGGTATCTTTTACTTTATGCAATAATAAAGAATGTTTTCAAAGCCAAAAAATCCATTTAGTGAAAAGAAAATTCATTTATTGAAAAGAGACGCAACTGCTTGGGAAACAGAAAGGGCAAGGGGGTGGGGAACGGTACAATCACAGATTTGCGTATGTCCTGTCTGGAGTGCTGTGCAATGAGTGCTGCACTTCAGGATGGCTATACTGCATGGTGATGGGGGTTGCGTGCAGTGGGTAAGGGTTGTCGTTTTCAGGACTGAGTGGTGAAACTACAGGTGTTGAAAGCAGCTGGTGGCGGTAAGAACCCGGATGTTGGGGAAAGTGGGTTGGAGGTGACATGGAAGCACAAGGGAAAGAGTTTTGGGGCAAGGGCTGTGGGGGTGGGGGTGGGGGCGGGCGCGGTAGTGCTCCGGCTGCATTGCTACGAGCGCCTGTATTGAATGATGCTTAGCAGCCGGTCCGTGCTTTAGTGCCGGCGATCCGCATTCTGCTGGCGGACCCTCCTTTCACTCTCCCGTCACTCCTGCACTTTTTGATTTTCATTACTTGAATGCTGCATTACTTCATGCAACACGTCTTCCTTGCTTCTACATGGCCTCTTTCTGATTCTTTGGAGTCTTTCGGTCGGTGATAACATGGACGGCTGAGATCTCAAGGTTTAAGCTCTATAGGCAACTGGCTACCTTCCTCATGGCTTGAGAACAGCTCCTGGTTGCATGCATGCAGGGATTCCGGGGTGTCTTCCTCCGCCTCAGCACTCTCGCTCCCGCTTTGCTTCTCCTCCTCCTCCCCCTCCTCCTGCCTTGTTGCAGTGGGCTCTGAAGTGTCCATGGTGGTCCCCGGAGTGGAGGTGGGGTCACCCCCAAGTATCGCATCCAGCTCTTTGTAGAAACGGCAGGTCACAGGGGCAGCACCGGAGTGACGGTTTGCCTCGCGGGCTTTGTGGTAGGCATTCTGCAGCTCCTTCATTTTAATCCTGCACTGCAGTGCATCCCGGTCATGGCCTCTTTCCATCATGTCCCTTGATATCTGCCAGAAGGTATCGTAATTCCTACAGCTGGAGTGCAGCTGGGACGGGACAGCTGCCTCCTCCCAAACACTGATGAGGTCCAGCAACTCGCCATTGCTCCATACTGGGGCTCGCCTGGCACATGGAGGCATGATCACCTGGAAGGATTCGCTGATAGCACTCCACGCCTGGCTGAGCAAACGGGAAGGGATTTTTCGAAATTCCCAGAGAATTTAAATGGCGGGTCTGACGGTTGGTCACCTGAGGGCAGGGCAGTAGAGTTCAAAGTGATGACCAGAGTGGCTAGCACAGGTATTGTGGGACACTTCTGGAGGCCGATCAGAGCGCACTATAGGATCAGGGCGTCCACACTGGTGCTGTAGCCGCGGAGTCAGAGGGCTCTACGTGCCTTGCCAGTGTGGACGGGGAGTGAGCTAGTGCGCCCGGGGCTCCTTTATTGCGCTGTAACTCGCAAGTGTAGCCAAGGCCTTAGACAGCACAAGAGTTACACATCTGTGCAAAACAATAAACACCTGACCTCAATCCCCGCTCCAAGTCCAAGGTTTTGATCAGTGTTCTGGGGCTCCTGGCACAGGAGTGGCTTTCTCATCTTAGAGAGCACATCACTTTAAAAAGCAGGCTGTGAAACTTTTTCTTTGGGGCCTAGGACAGCTGGACTGCAAAGACCCACATCTTTGCAGTGGGCCCACCCCCATATCTGCCCACTTTGCAGTGTGAATGTTGTGACGGTGTGGTTTCCTGGTTTCAAGTCGGAATAGTCCTCCACTGCAATTCCCACCGTTCCCTGTACCCATATCTTCCTGACCTGTCTGTTATCTTCCCACTCCCCCTGTGTGCACCAGAAGTCACATGCTGCAGCCTCCAAACTCCCAGTAGCTTAAAACGCTCACCACCCTGTGAGCAGCTAGTCGGCGGGAGGAACACACCAACATTTCCATCAGTAGGTGGCAGGATTCTAGCTGTGACCACAGTTTCTCTCAAAGCAGCAGCAGTACACAGCTGTATGTCGCAGAGCCAACGGCTGGCAGAGTTGGACACGAAGCATTCTGCTGTTCAGTGCTGAGAGAGAATGAAACATTTGAAGCAGCATCAGAAGGTCCAGGACTCCAATAAAAAGTCAGCAAATGCACCTTGCACGTGCCCTTCCTATTCAGATCTAGATTGGGCGCTGTCAGTCTTACAGACAGGTCTCTTAAAATCTATAAAATTCAGGGGAGTAATGAAACCTAGGCCTCAAATCCTACAGGATCAAACTCTCTGTATCTGTCACCGGGCGTATTTAAAATCAAAACTGACAGGTAAATAGCACAAACCAGATAACATTTATTACC
The DNA here is from genome assembly GCF_965140295.1 of Lepidochelys olivacea. Taxonomy (NCBI): domain Eukaryota; kingdom Metazoa; phylum Chordata; order Testudines; family Cheloniidae; genus Lepidochelys; species Lepidochelys olivacea. The sequence goes on along the minus strand of NC_140412.1, from coordinate 138,181,662 downwards.
TAACACCTTAATTACAAAGATAACAAGTTTGGCAGTTGCCAAGTTTGTAACAAGCAAATGATAGTGGCAGAAATAAAAGAGGAGAGAAAGAGAAGAGTGGGGGGGAAGGTAAGATCCCTTCACAAGGTGCGTCTCTCTCCTCCTCTTCCGCTCATCTTCAAAAGGTTGAGCAAATTACCCCCGCTGGGCAGAGTGAGTGCGGTATGCTGCCGCTATAACGGGCAGTGTGTGTGGGTAAGGACAATGCAAGGACCTCCTCTATCTCTGAAGTGGTGGAATAGACAACAGCACCTTGATTGCTCAGCCCAAGCTGTCCCTGAGCCGCGAGCAACGAACGGTCAGCCAACTGCCAGTCCATTGACGGCCAACTGAATTTCTGCACAAAGCCCACTTCCTGGGCGGCACGTGGCACCAAAAAGGGTGCGGTTTCTCTCTCGCTCTGTTACTAGGCAGAATAGATATCATCAGACAACCAACGGTTACACAGGGAAACTCATAGGAAACAAGGGAAAGAACTTAAGGAAAAAGAAAAAGGGAGTATTATCCCTACATGGAGGGCTCTCAGCAGAGGGCCTATTATGACACATGCCATTTTGCTGAACCATAGCGGGATCATTATCAGACAGAATAACGAGGGGGGTGCTGCAGCTGGGAACAATGAAGATCCTGCAAATGACCCTGAAGGCCAGGACGTGGTCGTCGAATTATATCAGAAGGAGCAGTTTGGAGAAGACACCGGTGAAACCCCTAAAGAGGGGGATGTGCCTGGCCAGAGACTGGAAGTCCAGGCTGGTAACTGCAACTCTCCTACCCCCAACCCCGATTTTTTTCCTGGATAAATTGTACTTTCAAAACTCAGGACTTTGTAAATTATGGCCAAATAATTTACTGTCCTGGATAATATTCCATGCATCGTTGTGTGTGTGTGTCTGTGATATCGTGCAGACGCCATGCCATTTGCCCAGCCTGTCCCCTCACCCTCCCTCCTCCACCTTCCCCTCCCCTTCAAGCAGCCTCTGCTGTGCACAATCCAAAATGGATGTTTTTTCAAGAATTCAGAGTCTGGGCTGTATGGTTTGGGCTAAAGCCTACAGTCTTTAGAAAGGTTTCAGAGTAGCAGCCGTGTTGGTCTGTATTCGCAAAAAGAAAAGGATGACTTGTGGCACCTTAGAGACTAAATAAATGTGTTCGTCTCGAAGGTGCCACAAGTACTCCTAGTCTTTAGAAAGTTCACAAACAGAAATCCATGCCCCTCTGTATCCCCCCATTTCACGGCAGGCAGACAGGTGGGAGTGGAGGGGTTGAAACACTGCTTGGATGAATGCTCTCCATCCCAGCTTAGACTTTGGTTGATTTCCTTCATTTTTTGCCAATCCTGGTAGTTTATTCTAGGAAATTTCTCATGTAGCATGAATTGTCAATGGTCTTTCAGGTGAACTGGGAGTGCAAAGCTGCTAGGGCATCCATAATAACTAGGGTCCTACCAAATTCACGACATTTTGGTCAATTTCACAGGCAGAGGGTTTTTAAATTAGTCAATTTCACCATTTCAGATGTTTACATCTGAAATTTCACAGTGCTGAAACCATGGGAGTCCTGACCCAAAATGGGATCATGCGGGGAGGTCAAAAGTTGTTTGGGGGAGGTGTCACAGCATTTCCCCCCTCACTTCTGTGCTGCCTTCAGTGCTGGACTCTGAAGGCAGCAGCCACTAACCTTCCTGAAGCGAGAGGAGGCTCCCGGATGTGGAGGTGGGTCCCAGCTGGTGGGAGCACCTCAGCTGGGGCTCCTAGCTACTGGTTCCCTGGCAGATTAATGCAGGGGCCCCGGCCAATTTCGGGGGCCCCAGAAAAATAGGCACCTGAGCCCCAGCAGGAGCCACAGGGGGAGTAAGCCCTGAGCCTGGGCAGCCAGAGCCCTGGCAGGAGAGAATTGGAGGGTGGAAGCCTCAAGCCCGGCACCCAAGTCCCTGCTGCAGCTGCGGAGCAGCAGCCCTGAGCCTGAGTGCCTGGCTCCAGCCGCGGGCTCCAGCCGCGGGGGCTGAAGCCTCGAGCGGCCACTGCAGCTGCCGGGCAGAAGCCCTGAACCCAGGTGCCCAGATCCCTGGCAGGAGTGTGTGTGTGTAGGGGGAAGGCAGAAGCCCCAAGCCCGGGCACCTGGCTGGAGTTTTTGGGAGCTCAAGACATGAGTCTGGGTGCCCCAAACCCTGGCTGCAGCCTCAGGGGCCAGAAGCCCTGAGCCTGGGCACCCAGAGCCCTGGCCGGAACAGGGGCGGGTGGGGGCAGAATCCCCAAGCCTGGGCAGAAGCTGCCAGGGCCAAAGCCCTGAGCCCAACTCCGGGGCTGCTGCAGCACAGATCTGAGGGTGTACCAACCTCACTAATGCGCTGCGTCTACAGGTGAGTCTGATAGCCCCACCTAGAGCAATTGTGCAGGGGAAAATCTTGTCCTGTCCCCAGCCCAGCGGACTAGCGGGATGCTCCAAGCCGGCACGGGAAGATGGGATTTCACAGGGCAGGGCTAATTTCACTGTCCTTTATAATTGGTAGGGGCCTAGCTATAGAAGTAGCTTGAGAGATGACTTTATTTCGGTATAGAACTCCTTTCATGGAGAGAAAATAATGAGTACCAAATTGCTCTTCAGTCTAGCCAAGAAAGGCACAACAAGAAGCAATGGCTGTCAGCTGAAGCCAGAGAAATTCAAATTAGAAGTGAGGCAAGAATTTTTGACAGTGACGGAGACAAACCAATGGAACAAATTACCAAGGGAAGAGGTTGAGTCTCTGTTTCCTGATGGCCTCACATCACAACTGGTTGTCTTTCTGGAGGGTGGGTTTCAGTGAAACACAAGGAATTGAGCTTAATATGGGGTAAGTGTCTGAAATTTCATGACTTGTGAAATAGAGGCTGGATTAGGAGATCTAATGGCCTACAAATCTATGAAAAACTCAGTGCGGGATGAGGTACAGACTCTGCTGTTTTACTGGAAAGCCTGCTTGTTCCCCAGAATCAAGAGTGAGCAAGTGGGGTGATCGGGGGAGCAGCTCAAACATCCAACCTGGCTGTCCAGGGGCAGACATCAGCCCTGCAAAGGAGAGGTGGGTGTGGCAGTGACTTCACAAGGGCCTTTGGCAGGAATTCAGCCTATTGGGCAGAGTTGGTGAGGAGGCTGTGACCTCACAGAGCTCCCTTGACATCAGACATGCAGTACAGGGGTGCAGGTCAGGGGGAACCTCGGAGACCCCTGTAGCCTTGCTGAAGCAATCCTCCTTTTCACGGTCTCTCCTTGAGGACCAAGAGAGGATTTGTGTTCACGCACCTGAGTGCTAAGAAGGAGCTTCTTTGGGAGTTTTCACCTTCCTGTGTTGATTTTGGAGAAAGCAGACATCTCCTGGGTAGAAGGTAAGATTCTCAGTGAGAGTTGGAACTTCTTCAGTCTTCTCCATGCATTGCCAGCCGAGCTCTAGGCTCGGAAAACAAAAGGTAAATGGGCAGAAAAATGTCCCGCCTAGGATTCTTCCCCTTAGTAACGGGCTACCAAATAGGTCTCAAAATCTAATTGTAAAGGAGGAATCGTTCTCAGGCAAGTATCTTTCTAGTAGGATCCTGCAGGGATTGGTTCTTGGCGCTAATGCTATTTAACATTTTGATCAGTGATTTGGAAGCAAATATACAATCATCATTGGTAAAATCTTGGTTATGAAGCATTTCTGGAGATTTAATCTAAATCCGCTATGCTATAGTTTGAACCCATTGCCTCTTGTCCTGCCCTCTGTGGCAAGAGAACAATTTTTCTCTATTTTCCTTATGAAACCCTTTCAAGTATTTGGAGATTGCTATCATTTCCCTCTTTTCCAATCTAAACATACCCAATTCATCCAGCCTTTGCTCATATGGCTTACATTCCACAACTTTGATCATTTTTGTCACTCGCCTCTGGATCCTTTCCAGTTTCTCTACATCCTTTTCACACAGCAGTGACCAAAATTGGACACAGTACTCCAGCTGAGCCCTAACCAGCGCTGAGTAGAGCAGTACCATCATCTCCTATGACTTGCATGGTATACCTCTCTTTATGCAACCCATATTGCGTTTGCTTTTTTGCATTTGCTGTGCAGAGAGCCTGAAAATGGTTTTGCACCTCTATCTGCATTGGGGGTACATAGGTTCTCCTCTTTCTTCTTCTGGAGGTCACATGCTGCCAATATTCTCCCCGGTTCTGCACTGCACTCTTCGATTCTTCAGCATATTGTGCTTCAAGAACCAAACAGACTTCTATCTAGAAAATCTTCATGTTCTCTGATGCAGCGCAGGGTTGATACTTGCCTCCCTAGTCTTTTAACCTTCTCTTCCAATAGAGTGAACACACACACACATTGGAAGAGTACAATGCCTACAGGAAAGGGAAACTGGTATTTACAGAGGAGAAAAACAACAGGGGCAAAGATAGGGGAAGCAGTAAAACAGGGTTACATTCAACACAAGGCCCTACAGGCCCAGTGGTACCACACTCTGAAAGGGCTGACACCGAGCAATGTGTCTGCACACAGAGTTCAGGAGTCCTGGGCAAAGTTCCTGTCCAGTGGTGAGTCTTGGGTGCTCCTGGTCGTCTTTGGCGCCAGTAAAGTTTCCCCAACAAACCCCTCCAGTGTCGTCTTCTGCTGCTCTCTGCAAAGCCACACAGAGCGACATGCGACAACCTCCCCACTTAACTAGCTAACAGCCTCCCTCCTGATTCCCAATGCAAAGTCACAAGCCCCAGTACTCACGGCCCCATACAGCTCTGGGCAGCACTGATACTTGATCCAGCTACGATTTGTCCTTCTCATGCGAATCCACCCTAGCGCAGTGCTCCTCCTGGCTCCTGTCCTGGGGTGTCCCTGATCCCCAGCTCTGTCCCTCCCAGGCTTCAGGCAGGTTCTCCGCTACTTCAATCTGTGAGGGCCTGCTTGCTGCAGCCCTTCTGTCTGGACCTCCAGACACACACCCTATCGCTTTCTCCCCCATCTCTCTGCTCCCCTGCCCTCCCAACAGGACTTCCTCCCGATGGAACAATCAGCAAACCCTCCCCCACCCGCATCCCCCGAAAAGATCCACAGAGCTGGATCCAGAGGTTGGGTCCAATTGGTGCAGTCTGATAAGTGTCCACCAGGGGGACTCAGTCTGTGACAATAACCACATATGTTAGAGCCAGCTGGGTAACAAAAAATCCTTCCTCGCTGGGGATGTGGAGCTAAGCGAAATGGAGAAGAAGGAAAAGCATCCAGTAAGATGCTTCCTGAATTTTAGATCAGAGAGGCAAGGAACACAAGGGACCAGGGCCTGGTCTGGGAACCAGAACAAATACATTGTTCTCATCCAGGCTTTTCCATTCAATCACTGTGTGACCACAAGCAAGTCACTTCATTTCCCTGTGCCATACAGTCTCCCCAATTTTAAATGAAGATCATCAAGGTGGGTTTCTCATACCAGTTTAGAAGGTGGGAAACTCAGATGCATAGAACTGCAGCCTGTTGACACGCTAGATGTGAAGAGTGTTTGTTAACAGGGGACCCCCATGCGTGGTTCATAACCCCATAGTTGAAACTGCTGCTAAGCGTGTTTTTGAAACCATATGAGAGTAGGGCTGGATGCCCTTTTCCTGTACTACAGTGGGGAGTGGGTGTGTGGTGCCTGGGAGACGGCGGGGGGTGAACAGACTCTCAGCCACTAACTGTCTTCAGCATTTACACCAACCATCTGGAAGTCAATATCGCATCACAGCCGGTTACGTCTGCAGGGGGCACAAAGATTGGTGTCGTGGTAAATAATGATGAGGACAAGTCAGCGCATTCAAACAACACATCTGAATACAGCAAATGCCCAGTCCTAATCTAGGAGTGAGGGAGATTAATGAGTGGAAGAAATTGCCTAGGGAAGAGGTGGATTCTCTGTTTCCTGATGGCCTCACATCACACTTGGCTGCCTTTTTGGAAGGCGTGTTTTAGTGAAACACAAGCTATTGGGCTTAATATGGGGGTTAGGGTGTGAAATTTCATGGTTTGTGAAATAGAGGCCTCATTAGGAGATCTAATGGCCTAAAAGAAAATCTATGAATCTATGAAAAACTCAGTATGGGGTGAGGAACAGACTCTGGGTAGCCTATTTGCTGCCCAGAATCAATAATGAGCATGTGGGGTGATGTGGGGAGCAGCTCAAACATCCTACTGGGCTGTCCAGGGGCAGACATCAGCCCTGCAAGGGAGAGGTGGGTGTGGCAGTGACTTCACAAGGGCCTTTGGCAGGAACTCAGCCTATTGGGCAGAGGTGGTGAGGAGGCTGTGACCTCACAGAGCTCCCTTGACATCAGCCAGGCAGGACAGGGATGCAGGGCAGGGGGAACCTGGGAGTCCCCTGTAGCCTTGCTGCAGCAAGCCTCCTTCTCGCAGTCTCTCCCAGAGGACTAAGAGAGGATTTGTGTTCACGCACCTGAGTGCTAAGGAGGAGCTTCTTTGGAAGTGTTTCTCCTTTCGGTGTTGATTTTGCAGAAAGCAGATATCCCCTGTGTAGAAGGTAAGATTCTCAGTGAGGTTGGAACCAATTCAGCCTGATCCATATGTTGCTAGCCGAGTTCTAGGTTCGGAAAACACAAGTAAAGTTGTCAGAAAAATGTCCCAACTCGGACTCCGCCCCTTAGTAACGGGCTACCTAATAGGTCTCAAAATGTAATTTTAAATAAGGAATCATTATCGAGCGGGTGTCTTTCTCGTAGGGTCCTGCAGGGATTGGTTCTTGGATGTATACGACCTAAACTTTTGATCAGTGACTTGGAAGCAAATATACAATCATCACTGTAAAATCTGCCGATGACAGAAAGATCGGGGGAGTGGTAAATAATGAAGAGGACATGTCACTCATATGGAGCCATCTTGATTGCTTAGTTACCGGAGCACAAGCAAATAACATATATTTTAATATGTCCAAATGTAAAGTTTCCCTTTAGGAACAAAAAATATAGGCTATATGTACAAGAGGGGGACTCTATCATGGGAAATAGTGACCCTGAAAAAGACTTGGGGTCATGGTGGATGATCAACTGACCATGAGCTCCCACTGAGACACTTTGGCCAAAAGGGCAAATGCGACCCTGGGACCCATCCATAGCGGAATCTCCGGTAGAAGTAGAGAGGTTCTGTATCTCTGTACCGGCCACTGGTGCGACCAATACTGGAATATAGTGTCCAGTTCTGGTGTCCACAATTTGAGACAGATGCTGATTAATTTGAGAGGGTTCAGAGAAGAGCCACAAGAAAGATTAAAGGATTAGAAAACATGCCTTATAAAGATAGGTTCAAGGAGCTCAATCTATTTAGCTTAACAAAGAGAGGGTTAAAAGATGAGCATAAGGGAACAACTATTTGCTAATGGGCTCTTCATTTGAGCAGACAAAGGTATAACAAGATCCAATGGCTGCGCGTTGAAGCTAGACAAATTCAGACTGGAAATAAGGCAAACATTTTTAACAGTCAGGATTCGAAGTCATTCACCCAGGGTTGTGATGGATCCTCCACAACTAGCATTTTTAAAATCAAGACTAGCTGTTTTTCTACAATATGCGCTCTAATTCAAACAGGAATTATTTTGAGGGAAGTTCTATGGTCCATGTTATACAGACTAGATGGTCAGAGTGGATCTTTCTGACCTTGAAATCTATGATTCACTGAGGCGTTTGGAATTTGTCCATTTTTTGCTTCTCTTTTCCTCCCTTCCTCATGTCTTTTCTTTTCTCTTCTCTTGTTCCATTTCTCTCTGCTGCTCTTCTTCCTGAGGCAGGTGGGGCTGTTCTCCAGCTGTCATTGTAGGAGGCCCTCACAAAGAGGTGGGGTGGAAGAGTGCACTGACAGAGATCTCCACCAGAGTGATCTCCTGTCCTGACTAGTGCTGTCTTCTGGCCACCTGTTGAGAATGCTCAGCCTCCAGTCCCTGAGAGTCTCCATGCTGAGTGGGTGAGCTGGGGGTTATTACAGAGTTAAAAGGGAGGAGATTCAAGTCATTGTTGGCTGAGAGCAGTGAGGTCTAAAGCACAATTCAATGGCATTTCTTTGTAAGTCTGTAATGCGGTAATTTTTGAAGACTACGTCGTATTGATTCCAAAATTTCAGGGAATTTCTAGGCATTGGTGGAAAGAACCTTGTTGATTTTATTTCAGAGTAGCAGCCGTGTTAGTCTGTATCCGCAAAAAGAAAAGGAGGACTTGTGACACCTTAGAGACTAACCCATTTATTTGAGCGTGAGCTTTCGTGAGCTAGAGCTCACTTGAAGTCACTTGATTTTCTTTTTGTTGATTTTAGTGACAACTGGAAACCACTGCCACCAGGAAAGCTTGATCTCCACACTGTGCCCATTTAGTTGGTGCTGCAGACAGAGGCACATTGTGACATCAGAGTTAACTTAGCCAGTCAATGCTAATCCTGTGCAGATGATTTGCATCATTAAACCCCATTGGTTAAAAGGAATCAGCAAATGATCCTGCAGGTTTCAATAGGAGAGATGACCAAGGCAGAGGCCGTAGGGTTAGGATTTAAGGTCAGGGTTTTTGGAGTGAGTGAGTGGTGGGTGGCTGAATTACCTTGGATGTCACAATGTTACTGCTCAGGCTACTCTGCCTGCAGAGCCCCATGGGCAGTGACTGACTGTCAAGGGGAAGATTTTGTTGATCTGAAACTTATAAACCAAGAAGAGCAGAAGAGGAATGGCTTAGACGATTTGACAATAAAATGTAGGTTTTACAGCATTATCCAGTGCAATTGTTACTGGTTCAGAGGTAGAAACTGGCCCTACATAAACAAACAAGTGTCCAACCCTCTAGTTAGTCTCTTTTAAGACTGAGTCAATAATTCATAACAAATTATTGATATGATGACTTTTGCTGCCTTCTCTCCTTCAATGGCATATGAGCAGTTTATGATTCTCATGAATGTAGTAGTTCTCCTAAAATCAAGATGAATAAAAATCAATGCTTGTTTCAAAACCAAGAAACCCAAAAAGGGATTTTTTAAAAGTTAAATTGGATTATTTTTATTTAAATTAAAAACAGGTTTATTTTTTGAAAAACAAATCTATTGGAGATTAAATTTGAAATTATGACAACCCATGTTAATGCCTAAACTTGCGATAGCTTAGTAAAGTCATTTAAATTAAGTAATAAATATTGACAAGTCCATGGTTGCTGCCAAGTTTTAGTGGTAATCAAACCACTGAACTCATGGCAGTCTTTGGCTGGAACCAGAGTTATTGAAATGGTAAACCAGCTTTTGACAGCAGTAGCTTCTTCTGCAGGCACAGAAAGAATATTTTTTTTAATTTAAGTTGATTCAGCTAGTTCAGTTCAATAACCATTTCATTCAAATTTCAGAAACTGACTGGGAGTGGAAAAAGAAGGAAAGTTTGTTTTCCTCTTCCAGTCTATAAATAAATACTAGACGTGGGGGGGTCAGACCTATTAGTTCTAAAATCTGAGAGACACGATGACCAAATACAATCAGTTCATTTCACTAACTGCAGATACTTCCTTAAATCAGTTAGTTTTAAATGAAAAATATGTTTTGGTAAATTTTTTTGTTCTTATGTATCCAGCACATTTAAGGTAGTTTTGTTCAATTAATAAACCAATTGAAAATGCTGTTTTTGTGCATTTTTAAGTGCATTTGAATTTTCATCGAAATAGTGCGTGGACAAATCATGAGTAAAAAGTCCATCATAGTCTTGGAAATAAATGCATCGTTTGCCATTTTCCAACATAATTAAAATGTAAAAATTAGACACAAGAAATGTAAATTAAGCCACATGACTGCTTGTATAAATGTACAAAGATATACTTTACCATCATGGTTAGCAAAAGAAAAAGCACCAAATTTAGTGTAAAGACTATATTTAGTTGCAAATCAACATTTTTTTAAAAAAGAAAAGGAGTACTTGTGGCACCTTAGAGACTAACCAATTTATTTGAGCATGAGCTTTCATGAGCTACAGCTCACTTCATCGGATGCATACAGTGGAAACTGCAGTAGACATTATATACACACGGAGACCATGAAACAATACCCCCTCCCAACCCACTGTCCTGCTGGTAATAGCTAATCTAAAGTGATCATCAAGTTGGGCCATTTCCAGCACAAATCCAGGTTTTCTCACCCTCCGCCCCCCCGCCACACACACAAACTCACTCTCCTGCTGGTAATAGCCCATCCAAAGTGACCACTCTCTTCACAATGTGTATGATAATCAAGGTGGGCCATTTCCTGCACAAATCCAGGTTCTCTCATCCCCTCACCCGCCTCCAAAAACCACACACACAAACTCAATCTCCTGCTGGTAATAGCTTATCCAAAGTGACCACTCTCCCTACAATGTGCATGATAATCAAGGTGGGCCATTTCCAGCGTAAATCCAGGTTTTCTCACTGCCCCCCACCCCTATACACACACAAACTCACTCTCCTGCTGGTAATAGCTCATCCAAAGTGACCACTCTCCCTACAATGTGCATGGTAATCAAGGTGGGTCATTTTCAGCACAGATCCAGGCTTTCTCACCCACCCCGCCCCCCGGGAACACACACACACACACACATAAACTCACTCTCCTGCTGGCAATAGCTCATCCAAACTGACCACTCTCCAAGTTTAAATCCAAGTTTAACCAGAACGTCTGGGAGGGGGAGGTAGGAAAAAGCAAGGGGAAATAGGCTACCTTGCATAATGACTTAGCCACTCCTAGTCTCTATTTAAGCTTAAATTAATAGTATCCAATTTGCAAATGAATTCCAATTCAGCAGTTCCTCGCTGAAGTCTGGATTTGAAGATTTTTTGTTTTAAGATAGCGACTTTCATGTTGGTGATTGCGTGACCAGAGAGATTGAAGTGTTCTCCGAGTGGTTTATGAAAGTTATAATTCTTGACATCTGATTCGTGTCCATTTATTCTTTTACGTAAAGACTGTCCAGTTTGACCAATGTAAATGGCAGAGGGGCATTGCTGGCACATAATGGCATATATCACATTGGTGGATGTGCAGGTGAACGAGCCTCTGATAGTGTGGCTGATGTTATTAGGCCCTGTGATGGTGTCCCCTGAATAGATATGTGGGCACAGTTGGCAACGGGCTTTGTTGCAAGGATAGGTTCCTGGGCTAGTGGTTCTGTTGTGTGGTATGTGGTTGTTGGTGAGTATTTGCTTCATGTTGCAGGGCTGTCTGTAGGCAAGGACTGGCCTGTCTCCCAAGATTTGTGAGAGTGTTGGGTCATCCTTCAGGATAGGTTGTAGATCCTTAATAATGCGTTGGAGGGGTTTCAGTTGGGGGCTGAAGGTGACGGCTAGTGGCGTTCTGTTATTTTCTTTCTTAGGCCTGTCCTGTAGTAGGTGACTTCTGGGAACTCTTCTGGCTCTATCAATCTGTTTCGTCACTTCCGCAGGTGGGTATTGTAGTTGTAAGAAAGCTTGATAGAGATCTTGTAGGTGTTTGTCTCTGTCTGAGGGGTTGGAGCAAATGCGGTTGTATCGCAGAGCTTGGCTGTAGACGATGGATCGTGTGGTGTGGTCAGGGTGAAAGCTGGAGGCATGCAGGTAGGAATAGGGGTCAGTAGGTTTCCGGTATAGGGTGGTGTTTATGTGACCATTGTTTATTAGCACTATAGGGTCCAGGAAGTGGATCTCTTGCGTGGACTGGACCAGGCTGAGGTTGATGGTGGGATGGAAATTGTTGAAATCATGGTGGAATTCCTCAAGGGCTTCTTTTCCATGGGTCCAGATGATGAAGATGTCATCAATATAGCGCAAGTAGAGTTGGGGCTTTAGGGGACGAGAGCTGAGGAAGTGTTCTAAATCAGCCATAAAAATGTTGGCATACTGTGGGGCCATGCGGGTACCCATAGCAGTGCCGCTGATCTGAAGGTATACATTGTCCCCAAATGTAAAATAGTTATGGGTAAGGACAAAGTCACAAAGTTCAGCCACCAGGTTAGCAGTGACATTATCGGGGATAGTGTTCTTGACGGCTTGTAGTCCATCTTTGTGTGGAATGTTGGTGTAGAGGGCTTCTACATCCATAGTGGCCAGGATGGTGTTATCAGGAAGATCACCGATGGATTGAAGTTTCCTCAGGAAGTCAGTGGTGTCTCGAAGGTAGCTGGGAGTGCTGGTAGTGTAGGGCCTGAGGAGGGAGTCTACATAGCCAGACAATCCTGCTGTCAGGGTGACAATACCTGAGATGATGGGGCGTCCAGGATTTCCAGGTTTATGGATCTTGGGTAGTAGATAGAATATCCCAGGTCGGGGTTCCAGGGGTGTGTCTGTGCGGATTTGATCTTGTGCTTTTTCAGGAAGTTTCTTGAGCAAATGCTGTAGTTGCTTTTGGTAACTCTCAGTGGGATCATAGGGTAATGGCTTGTAGAAAGTGGTGTTGGAGAGCTGCCGAGCAGCCTCTTGTTCATATTCCGATCTATTCATGATGACAACAGCACCTCCTTTGTCAGCCTTTTTGATTTTGACGTCAGAGTTGTTTCTGAGGCTGTGGATGGCATTGTGTTCCGTACGGCTCAGGTTATGGGGCAAGTGATGCTGCTTTTCCACAATTTCAGCCCGTGCACATTGGCGGAAGCACTCTATATAGAAGTCCAGTCTGCTGTTTCGACCTTCAGGAGAGTGGTCACTTTGGATGGGCTATTACCAGCAGGAGAGTGAGTTTGTGTGGGGGGGGGGGCGGAGGGTGAGAAAAACTGGATTTGTGCTGGAAATGGCCCAACTTGATGATCACTTTAGATAAGCTATTACCAGCAGGACAGTGGGGTAGGAGGGGGTATTGTTTCATGATCTCTGTGTGTATATGATGTCTACTGCAGTTTCCACAGTATGCATCCGATGAAGTGAGCTGTAGCTCACGAAAGCTCATGCTCAAATAAATTGGTTAGTCTCTCAGGTGCCACAAGTACTCCTTTTCTTTTTGCAAAGACAGACTAACACGGCTGTTACTCTGAAACCAACATTTTTTAATGATTCTCAACAAATGAGAATCAACCTATCATGAGGAAAATAACTAAAAAGTACAAATGCAAAACATGATTAAAATCAATGATTTAAATCAATCCACCCAGATGTCTACTTCTGGGATTCTGAATTTAGGAGACCAGACTGAGACCCTCATTGACTAGACACAGACAGGAACCCAGGAACAAATTCCAGTCCTGCTAGCGTCCAAGCCTCTAAATCTGAGGAACAACTGAAGGCAGCAGGAGACTGAGGGGTGCTGAGAATTTCAAAACCCAAAGATGTGATATTGGCTCTGGATGGGGGAGAAGCAGGAAATCATCAGGGATTCTTGATAAATCACCCGTTGTCCTTTGGAGCTGAAAAGTGTCTAACACTCATGACCTACTCAAATCGCACTACTGCTAGGAGTTAGAGAAGTGTCTCTATCCCGAACAGACATGGTGAAACTGAGGTAAAGAGCAATGCTGTGGCCGAGCCAGAAGAGAAGCATAAGAAAAAAACATTCATCAAAAATGTTTTGCATTTAAAACGACCCGATTTCTTAAAGAAAGGAAATATTAGCTGTAGTTAGTGAACTGAATTGATACATTCTGGTCACCATGTTCTTCCAGATTTTTCAATGGGTAGATCTCATGCCCTCACACCTAGTGTTTATTCCTAGATTGAAGGAAGCAAACAAGTTTGCCTTCTTTGTCAACTCCCAGTGTTCTTTTCAAATTCAATTAACTAGTCATTGAACTGAGCTAGATGAATAAACTGAAAGGAAGAAACTATTCCTTCTGCACTTTCACAGGAAGGGCTACTGCTGTCTAAAGCTGTTCTAGCACTTCCACGAACTCTGGTTCCTTGTGCTTCAGTCGTTTGACTCTCCTTAAAACTTGGCAGTAAACGTGTACTACTGAAGATGGATTTCTTTCTATTCTCTTGAAATTATTTTAAGAGATGATAACAAATTTAGGCCTTAACATAGATTGTCAAATTCAAATTGAATTTGAAGCAGGCTTATTTTTAACGAAAAAACCCGTGGTGAATTTAATTTGAAAAACCCGGTTCATATTTTAAAAACCCTCTATTGTTAATCTACCTGGCGAGGGACGGAAAAACCACCTAGCTCAATTCCCACCCCAAGAAGGGATGATCCTCAATCCAAGGTCTAGGGCTGGGCTCCTCACTCCGTACAGGATTGAACTGAAAGCCCAGATCTAAACACTAGGAATTTGGATCTGACCAATGAGGGTCCAGTGCTGCATAGCACTTACAGAACGACTTTTCCTGGGTAAATCTCAGCACTTTACAATAGTGAGTAAGTATTAGATCCTCATTTTACTGCTGGGGACTGAAACACAGAGAGGGGGAATTGCTTGCCCGAGGTCCCATAAGTCAATAGGAAAATGGCCACTGAAAGCCAGGAGTCCTGACCCCCAATCCTCTGCCTCAGTCTCTCCAGCCGGTCACACTCCCTCTCAGAGCCAGCGACACTGGGAACAGGGTCCTGCTTGCAATTACCAGCTCTGGAAAAGAACGTTCCTCTAGTGGTTAGTGTAGGGGCCTGGACACAGGGCTCCTGGGCTCCATCCCTGGCTCTGTCACTGACTCCCAGTGTGACCCTGAGGCAGTGGCTTCCCCTGCCCAGGCCACAGTTTTCTATCAGTGGGGTTGGAGTCCCTCCCCTACAGCCTTTGGCTTGTCAGGCTTCAGGAATGTGTGTGAGGTGCTAGGAGACCTTGAGATGGGAGGCGTCCTGCCCGCAGTATGTCAGAGTTCTGGACCCTGGCTGCTAGCCTGAGTTTAACCATCCCTTGGCAATAAAACATGATTTTGTTTTCACAGCCACTGTTGGTCTCCCTGCTGGCAGGGCATTGTGCAGCTCCCTTTTCAGCCCACCTTGGTGCAGGAGAGCGAGGAAGAGGGCCAGGAACAGACCAACTCTGAGCATCTGCCACCCAGCACTGCGCCATCTAGACCTAGTGAGTGGCAGGTAGCATTTCCTCAGAGGCTTCCCTGTTCTGCTTGGGGAGAGGCAGAAATGGTGGGAGGAGGAGGGGGGATCTCCTCCTAGTGAGTCTAGATTTGCTAACAGCTCCCTGCAGCCGTTTGCTCTGGGCCTGGGCAGCATGTTTCTTTCAGGGTGTTCTCCAGAGCCATCTCCAGCATGGTGGAAATAGCCCAGCAATAGAGCTCCCAGCCCTTCCCTTGTAGGAGTCTCTGGAGGGTCAGACCCTGCCAGCTGCTGAACACCCACTTTCCCACTGAACTCTGTAGGAACTGAGGGGGACTCATGCCTCATATGATTGGAACCTTGTGAAGTTTAGCTGGGGACGAGTTCCCAGGGCAAACTCAGACTCCTTCCCGGGTTCTGGTCTTTCTCTAGCCAGGGAGGGCGTGTGGCCTGGGCAGGAGGAGGGAGCTGCTTGTCCAAACAGTCTGAGAACCCCACTGCTCTGAAAGGATGAGACTCCCACTGTGTCACAGTGCCTCAGTGGGGAGGGGGAGCTTTGGGAGCAGCCTGTGCTGTGTGCTGCTGCCAGCGGGTGTAGATTGCAGTCCCTGTGCCCCGTGGTGGGGCGTGCAGTCAGGGGGAGTTGCCTCAGTGGAGGAGAGGTGGGGGCAGAGCAGACAGGCCCGTTAGTGAGAGGCTGCTTTGACCCCAGACTCACGGCTGCTCCCCACTCGGTTCCAGGATGAAGAGGCTGAAGCAGATGCTGGGAAGAAGGCTCCAGAGCCAGTGGGAAGCAGCTACCAGCTTCCCCAAGAGGAGAGCGGCCCCTCTGTCCCCGCTGTCGGGGAAGCAGCTTGTGGCCAGGCCAAGTGGTGGACGTGCCTGGCGTTCTGGAGGAGGAAAACACCAGCTCCCAGAGCAGGCCCTGAGGCACCTTCAGGGCCAAAATGGAGGTGGCCCAGGGTGCAGCTCTGCAGGAGGGAGCCAGGACAGGGTGGAAGCCAGGCAAGGCAGCTCTGGGGCTTCCTCTCCAGGAAGCAGAGGAGCCAGGAGTCCAGCGCCAGGGCCCAGCAGGAGCCATGCCCCTGCCTGGCCACTAAAGAGTCCCCACCCTGCCTAGGACAGGAGATGGGGCAACCCCTGCTCTAGCACCAGCAGCTCCACCTTCTCCCAAGGGGCCAGCAGCACCTCCGAGGAGTGTGAGAGCCTTGAGGCTGGAGGCTCCCACAGTACTGGTGAGGGGAGACCCAAGGGAAAGGGAGAGTGACTGGGGCCGGGGGGCTAGTAACACCGTGTGCCCATTGGTTCAGAAAGGCGTCAGGTCTCAGCCACGTGAGCCCTGCTGACACTAGTGGGAGTGGCACAGCCATGCCCGGTGCAGGGCATTCTTGGCGGAGTCGGGGGCACTTCAGCCTCCCGGACCCCTGATGATTTTGCGAGGGTGGCCTGACTGCCATGGGGCCCTGAAGCTGATGGGGCTGAGGGCATCTCTGGGAGGGGCAGGGTGAGGCCCTTTCTGCCCTGGGGTTCTGTAGTCAGACAGCCAGCCCCCCCACCTCCCGACCCCGCCCCCCCTCCCCGTCAGACCAGCATTGCTGGAAACACAGGAGGAAGCCAGAACAGGGCACTTAACATATATTCCAGCACAGCCTTTGAAGCTGTGAAAAGCACAGGTGTGCTGCTACAATGTGCCTCTGGGAACAGATACAAGGATTAAGCTCACAGCAGGCAGAGGCCCTGTGACAGACATGGCTCTTAGCCCCTACTAAATAGCGTGATGCACACACACCATCTAGGTGGGAAAATTATTTACCCTGATAAAAGAAATGTCCAGTAGTCGACACTTATTGTTTCTCTCCCTTGCAAGTGTAAACTACTCTTGCGAAAGCTGGCGTCACCCAGACAGACCAGCCTCAATTTGGCATAAGAAAGGAGAAAGAGAATAAAGGAGTACAGAGGTATAAGTAGGGGACCTACAACACCATGATTTTTGAGTGCTTTTCACTATCTATCTGCTGGTCAGATAAGTGACAGCCTCCCAAGGCTTCTGCAGCTAAGAGGGTCCCTCAGCCTTGTCCTTTATTCGTCTTTCCGTGGAATTGAGTGACCGATCCTGGCTTGGCACCGCTGGAATCGAGAGATGCAAGGAGGGTAAGAAGCACCCACACCTGATCTCCTATCTTTAGTGTACACATATTTTGAAATAGAGCTCTATACTTTGTTTTCTTTCTTTGGGATCGTGGCTTCAGTTTTGTAACTTGTTTGTGTGTGTAACATCTCTACATTTAAATGAGTAGCCACTAGCAATTTTGTAACCACATGAATAGAATCTAGCTTAATAAATTTTGGTAACCATTTGTGCATAAGCCTGACTTGTTTTCTCTGGTTTACTGTAAAGCAGCCGACACAATTAAAGAACCTCAGCCGTTTTGGCTCTAAAGCCTGGCCATTAGGTGAGAGTACTAAGAGCCTAGCGTTGAGTTGTGCCGCCTCCATGGGGCAAACTCTTGGGGCACCTGTCAGTCAATCCTGGCTGCCCGCTGCGAAGGAGCTCTGAGCTCTAGCAGTTAAAGTCACGGGTGTGGAGAGGCTCTTAGTGCTGGCATTGGGGCACCTGTCAGTCAGTATTGACTGCCCGCTGCGAAGGAGCTCTGAGCTCTAGCAGTTAAAGTCACGGGTGGTTAGGACCTTGGGGCATCCGTCAGCCTAGCCCGGGCTGCCCGCCGCGAAGGGACAGTGCGTCCTAGCGGTTAAAGTCACGGATGGTATAAACGGGCATAGCTGGCACCTCACCAAACATCCTTGGCCGTCGGCTAACCGGTTCCTTACAGAGGAGGGGGCACATTAAGCTTTCTGTCTCCACTGCACCCCGTCCTTCCCCTCGGCAGCAGCAGGAGTCACCCTCTGTCCTCCTCTGCCTGGTGCAGGGAGCCCCAGTGTCCGGCTGGAGGTTGAGGAGGAAGAGGAGGACGTGTCCCCAGAGGAAGCTGCCATCAGGGTCATCCAGCAGCATCGCCAGGGCAGAGATGAGGTACAATCGAGTCTATCCTGCCCCCGCCAGCCCTTCCGGGGGGGCCCTGTCCCAGAGAAGCCATAACCCCCATTATCTGTGACCCCGAAAAGAGGGTGTTTGTCCCATGCAGACCAGGGTCTCCTCTCCCCACAGCCATTGTCCCAGTTAGAAGCCCTGCCTTGCAGGAGGACACTGTGATTTTGGGCTTTTCCTGTCCAACCCAAAGGAGGACCTGGGCCCTGGAGCCGGTTTGGGTGGAGTGGGGAGGTCCCTACCTAACAGGCTCTCTCTCTCCCCCAATGCCACTCCTCATCTGTGCAGGAGAGGGCCAAGCAGCTCCGCTTCCTGCACGCTATCCCCACTCTGTGCTTCCCTGCACAAAAGCAGGGGCAGGACACCCTGCAGCCGCACTGCTCCAAAGCGTCCCTTGTGGAGAGCATTGCGGTGAATGAGACCCCATGGGGAGGGAGCTAGACATGAGACTAAGAGAGGCCTCCTCTGGGCCAGTTCTGGGAGATGGTGGGGCTGGAGGGGGCAGCAGAGGACAGGGATTCTTGGGGCTGAGGATTGGGGAGCAGGGGAAGGGGAAATTCTGTCACAGACACAGAGCTGGCAGTGGGGAATTGTAGGGCCGGAGGGGCGGCTGAGGGGAGGAAAGAATTGGGTGGTCCCAGCTGGAGAGGGAGGGAGTAAGTTTGAAAGGTGGAAGGAATGTGGGGGCCCAGCTGGATTGGCTGCTTTTGTCTTCTTTGGGTCTCCCAAGAACTGATTGAAGACGTACCCCTGGAGTCTGAGCGAAGCTCCATCCTCTCGAGCTCTATGGCTGCAGTTTGCCACCTCAGGTACCAGGACCCTCCAGTCCAGCAGCCCTAACCCAGGAGTCACAGATCCTCCCACTCCCCCTCCAGTTGTGGCTGTTCACATCCTCCGGCCAAGGAGGCGGGAGCGTTCACTCTTTCCAGGCTGGGTGGTTCATTTCACTCCAGTAACGTTACAGTGGCCTTAGGGAGAAGATCATCGGGGCGGGGGACATATAATAGGGGCAGCAGGGTCCAGGGTGAGATCAGGGGAACGGGCCCTGTATCAGCCCTGCCAGTGTCTGGCTCTGTGACTTCAGCCTGGTCACTGGTCTCCTTGGCACCTCCATTTCCGTTTTTGCTGGCCGGTGCCTATTTCCCTCACGTTTCATGTCCATGGTGATGCCACTCTGGTGCTGCAAAGTCGAATCGAGGCTCCTCTTTCCTGCCAGCAAACTGGACCTGGAGCTGGAATCAGGCCTCCTGCGAGCTGTCCTGTGCAGTGTTTTTTACCATGCGCCCAGGGAAGGACACTGTTCCCTTCCGGGTAGGTCACCATCCTACTTCTCTGTTGTAGGAGCGGTCCTGTGGTCCCTACTCCCTTAGTTTGGTGGAGCTGCTGAAAATAGGGGAGGGGTGAGAAGAGCTGGGAACAGGCCCGGGGGTTAACAAAATGGCAGAGAGCACCCCTTCCCTCCAGAGGGGATAGTGTTACCCGCCCTTGGCAGATCCTCTCCCTCCTTCCTCATTCTGTGCTTTGCTGCCTGGACTCTGTCCGGGCGCCTCGCTCCCATCCATTGCAGTTTGGCTGTTCCATACCCTGCTAGGTCCCTGGCCCTCTGCAGAGAACTGCTAAGGTCAAGGATTGAAGAGCCAGCTGGCATCCTGCCATGAACTCTTGCAAAGTGTCCCTGGGGTGATTTGAATGGGAGAGGCCAGGATGTGTCTTTGGGGTCTTGCCAGGGCTCCCCAGAGAACCCTTCTAATCATCCCCTGACCAGCGTAGCCCCAGATCCCATAACGGACATGTGTTCCCTCATCTTGCAGGCTCTGCCCAAGGCCTATACAGACAGCATGGATGTCATGCTGAGCAGCCTGCTGACAGAAACCCCCACCATGGACAAGCTGGAGCACCTCTTGGAGGTGAGCACAATGGCAGGGTCTGGGGGGAATTTCCCCTTAACCCCGTGGGAGGGCTGCAAAGGAGAGACTGGAAGAGCCAAATTTCCATTGTGTCCTCCCAGCTGGGACCCAGGAGGCCAGACTTTGCCAGAGCTGTCTGTGCAGTGCAATGTTGGGACTCTTCTGCCTTTCGGGGGATAAAGGGAAAGATCTGGGACTGTAAGCCAGAGCTCTGCATAGTTCTGTTAAGCACTAACAGTGGGCACCAGACCTGGCTGAAAGTCCTGTGAGAGACTGAAAGTCCTGTGAGATCCAGGACATGGGCCTCGAAGAAAAGTCACTGGCTCCTTTCTAGGAAGACCCTGAGTACAGGAGGATCCTCAGGGAATCAGCTGTTCTGATATGGACGCTGCAGTTCCCAAAGGGATTGTCCTCACGGCCACTCCCTCCATCCCACCAAGGCCTTTGCATCTGGGGAGGGGCCAGGGCATGTGCCTTGATCCTGATGTGCTGTTCATGGATCAGGTACAGAGAGGATGGACCAGCCCCAGGCCTAACATTTTCCCCAGCTAGAGAGACAATGACAGCCTGTGCCCAGCAGGACCTGGGCAGCGTCCTGGTTGCAAGAAGCCCCTTTTAAAGTTCTGCGATCAGCCAGTGAGCTCTTCCATCCTGAGCACAATGTCTCAGCCCCATGGGGAGGGGAAGAGACTCGTTTGTAGAGCATGTGCACCTGCCTCCTGACCCTCACCTGCCTCCTTCTCCCACAACATGTCAATTTCTGGATGCACTCCAGAGAGAAGCAAGAGAGAGCTAGGGCCATACGGAGTAGCACTGCCCTGTGGCAATTCACTGTTTGCCTCCCTGGATTTGATGTAGGTGACCTTTGACCCCGGCATCCTGCAGAGGCAGGGCTGGCTCTGACAGGCTGTGGGATTTGCAGCTGCAGGGGTTCCAGATTTTGATGGCTCCTGTGTGGAGCCAGAGTCAGAACTGAGATTCAACCATGCTTGAGTCACGTCCCTCATCTCCTGGCTAAGTTTTTCCCCCTGGGTCTGTAAGGGACTGTGCTCCAGAGCCCACTGGCTGGCAGATTCATGCTTGGCCTCAGGGCCCTTGTCATTCTGGAGCAGCTGAGGAGCGAATCCTCATAGAGGGCCCTTTCCCTGGTCCCTTTATTCCAAGCTCCCCTGGGGGCAGAGAGAATGAGATCTCTAGCTGTAGCTCCTCTCCCCCAGCCCCTCCTACAGATGGAGTGGGAGGAGAGAGACTCCTGGCCCAGGGCAGATGGAGAGCTGAAGGTAGAATGGTGATGGATTCCCCTCTCCTCCTCCTTCCATCAGAGCTCATCTGACTTCCCCAAGGTGGGCTACCTTGTGGCACAGCTGGGTCTGTATATCACTGACCCACCAGATGACATCAGCTGGCAAACCAAGGGTGGGATTTACTGGCTCTACCAGCTACCGCTGCAGAAGAGGGGTAAGAAACCCAACTGGGCAATGGCACCTTATAGAAATGAATCCTCAGAGACTACCTGCAGATGGACATTGGGACTCCTATAGAACTAAGGCCTCTCCTTGTAGACCAACCGGAACTGGGCAGAGGGACCGCAATAGAAACAAGGTCCCTCATTTGGGATTCATTTTGCTGGGCAATGGGAGCCTATAGAAAGAAGCCCCCTCCTCTGAGATGGACCCCAGCGTAGATGCTGATTATTTCTCTCCCTGCTCCCTGAATCAGGGGGATGAGCGTGAAAGTGCCAGGGAAATTGGCTGTTTTATCTCCGAGCCCAGCTCTGTCCCCCACCCCAGGGAAATCAGCCCATCCATGGGGCTGCCAGCTGGTGAGGGGACAGGAATGGAGCTACTGGGACACATGGAGGGAAAGAGCCCATAGGGAAGTCAGGGGCAGGAGCAGGGACGACAGGGGACGCACCCAAAACTCGTAGGATGTCACCAGTTGGTTACCTAGGGCCAGATCTTGACAACAGTGGGAGTGGGGGGTTCTCAGCATCAGATGCCGTCATTTTCAGGCACCCACTCCCAGAACACAATGACCGTAAGGGTCACCTGATTTCTGTGACGAATGGGACAAATCCCCCTCCAGGTACTAAACCACCTGGTGGGGACCCTGCGATTTCATGGGGGCATGGATGCTGCGAAGCCCCAGCCAGTGAGCACCCAGCAATGGGAACAGAAGGAGACAGACACTGAAACCAGAATGGCAAACCTCACAAACCTGCGTGTCTTTCTCCCCAAGGGCTGAACATCAGAGATGCCAAGGAGCTGTGGTGCCGGGAGGGGCTCGAGAACACCAAGCGCCTTGGTTACAGGAATATGGCCAAGGTCGGGGAGGTAAGGACTCTCAGCTGGTGCATTGCAGCAGCTCAAATGTGGAGCTGTGTCTCCCGGCAGTGGCTGTGTCCTGGATACAGGGCCAGAGTCTACTCCTTATTTCCAGCTGGCAGTGTTCAGCTGCAAGAGGCTGAGGATCCTGGGTTGGAGCTTTGCTAATGGCCATGGTTTGTGTGTGTTACATGGATCCATTGATAAGTGGCATAACAGGAAACCTCTAGGACCTTGAGTTTATGGCGGATGGTGTCTCGAGGGATCCGGCTTCGCTCAGCGACTCCCTGGCTGACACCTGAGTATCCGAGATGGGAGCCACTGGGTCAGTGAGTTGGGAAGGATACACCCAGCTATTGCGTGACCAGATCCTTGTTGGATCCCTGCACCCTGTGGAAGAACAAGAAGGGTGTGGAGTTTGCTTAGCACCATCATGAGTCAGGAAGCAGTATCTGCACCTGCCCTGGGGCTTGGGTCAGAGACACTGAGCTCCTACCCTGGGCTGAATTACTTCACCATACGTAAGGCTCATGGAAATGTCAGTGGGGTGGGGAGTGGGGAACGGAGGCAGTTCTGAAAGGCCCGTACCTCTAGCATGTGAGCTCCAGGAGATATCGCTGCTGGACGCAGTAGAGGGTCCTGTGTGGTCTTTGTGAGCTACGTTCCAGAGCGCGCCAGGCTCATGCACATGGACGCATTCCCAGCAGGTCATGGCACCTGCGTTGAATCCTGCTCCAGAAAGAGCTATGAGAGGCCTCGGTGCCTGCAACCTCTCACTGAAGGGGGTTCCCTGGGCCATGGGACCCCAAAGGTCCTCGTGGGGAATTAGCTGGCTTGGCTGCAGCAGGACTCCGACTCTCCGCATGAGCCACTAGCTGGATTTGGAGCCTGGTTCTGGGCAATTGTCAATGGCTCTCGTGCTGTTGGTTTTAGGTCTTCGGAGGGATCTTCTCAGAAGGGCAGAGAAGATCCTTCCTGCAGGTGGCTCTGCTGGCCATCCACGACCCCCGGCTACATGTCAGCCAGGCTGGGCTGGTCCTAGCTTTCTCCATCATGGGGGAAGGCGGCCAGCTGATAGGGGACGAGGTAACCAGAGCAGGATTCATCTAGCTTTTGGGAGGGACCCAGGGCCTTTCACCTCCAGTCCACAGAAGGTCACTGCCATCCCATCCCCATTTGCTGACCTGGGAGGAAGGAGACGAATGAGTCACGGCAGGTGCCATTGTTAGGCGCCAGCTTGTCCCCTGAGCAGATCAAAGCAGTTCAGACCCAGCTCTCCAGCAAGGATATTTCATAACAGGCATCACATCAACAGGACAAGCTGCCATTGCTCGTGCTAGTGCCCCTTATGACCTCTATGAGCCTTTCTTCCCCTCAGGGTCTCAGGCCAGTTCCTAGTGATCTAATGTCTACGTCATCTGAACCACCATCCAGAGCTGCCCCATCACTGGCAGCCTTGGAGCCCAGGGATTGAAAGTGCCATGAAGACTAACCAGGCTGGGCTGGGGCACATGGGCCGGGGAAAGTTTGCCCTGCTGCTGGCCAGGCTGGATCTCCTCTGGGAGAACTGGAGGATTCAGTCATCAGAAGCCACCCATGTGGCCCTTCACCAGAGCTACCGTCCACGGCTTCACCGTAAGGACCAGGGGTCACTTGGGGAAAGAAGTCAACTTCCTCTCACCCAACTTCCCTGCTGCCAGAAGCCTTCCAAACCCATAGCTGGAGGGGTAGGGGCTGGTTGCGAGGATGCTGGGGAGCTGAGCTCGTTCCCCAGATGGGTTTGGAGGTAGAACAGCTCTAATGCGGGGACTGAGAGGAATGGGGAAGAAGTTCATTCTGCAATTGCGGGAGTGGGATTGGAGGTCACTAGAGAGGAGACAAGACTTCATCTCGGGGGCTGGGTGGGAGAATCCATCCCTCAGATGTGGCGAGGAGCTGGGTGGAAATTTAGCTGGCTCCAGGTGCCGTTATTACCCTTTGTTGCCGGGAGTGTCTGAATCTCTGACTAATCCTTGTTCCCTTGCAGGAGGAGGATATTACAGACAAAGTGATGGCCCACCTATTTTACATCCTGTGTTTGTGCCAGGGGCCCAAGGCACTGCATGCGCTTTGCCCCATGGGACACCCTTAAAGGGCCCCCACCTCACATGCCCAGCAGCTCACACTCCCTGCTGCAGATACTGGTCTGTCTCACTATACATGGGGAGAGGGGCTAGTGGGAGTGGAGATAGAGGTGACAGCACTGAGTGAAACCCTCTCCCTTCTGGGTGGGGGGGGCTTCCCTCTGCTGCCAAATCCCCTTTGTCTGGGGCATGAGGTTCTCCCCACCCTCTTTTTCTTGGCCTTGGCCTCTCTGCCATCGCCCCTTCTCCCTGCCCAGCCTGATGCAGAAGGGCCTGCATGTTAGGCCCATGTCTGTCAGTGGAGCTCTGAAAGCTCTGCATTAGAGCAGGGGGAATGGCCTAGTGTCACATCTGAAACAATTCCCGACCCGGGGCTGCTGTGGCAGGGCCCCTCAGTCCCTTCTCCATGCCAAGGGGCCACAGGAGGAATCTGCCCTCAGGGAGCCAAACCTAGAACGCCACCTTCCTCTCACCACACGCCCTCCCCGACCCATGCCCAGAAGCCTTTATGAAGCATCAGGCTTTCAGCACCATAGGACTGGCCCAGCCCAGGACAACTACAAATGAGAACATCGGTAGAACCATGGTTTATCATCAATAACCACTGCAGTCTGGGAGTGGTGGCCTGATGTGGAACCCCTCCCCTGTGCTCACTGCTCAGAGGTTCCCCTGGCCCGTGTCACCTTTGAGCTCGTGAATGTCCGATCCATCCTGCACCGGGAGCCCAATCCACCCACATTGTATCTGAACTCTTCCCAGCTAGGAATGACACTCCCCCCAAGCACCCTGGGAAGTGAAGGATCCTCCCCATCTAAGAGGTGGGAACAAAGACACAGAGGAAGGGCTGTGGTGCCTGGTCTCACAATCCTGGGTGTAGATCTGGGAACTGGACTGGGTCCCAGGCTAGTGCCTTCCCCCCAGGGGCAGCTTCACTTTCTGCCTTTTATTCTTCCCTCCTGCTAGGGCATCTCTGAGTGTGAAATGAACAGGAGCAAGGGATGGTGAGGAGGCTGTGACACCTAGCCTTGGTGGGAGCTCTCCTTGGCCTGGATCCCAGCCCAAGGACAGAGACATCTTTGTCATCCTGCTGTCCTTCTTTTATTCCTCGGAAGAGAGTCCCCAGATGAGGATGCGTGGGACTTGAACCCAGGTGTCTAGGGCTCCGGGTGGGCAGTGCCTGGGAGTACCCTCAAGTCATCTGGACAACAAGGCAGAGCTTGCCCTGCTGCTGAGACAGTCCCCATGTTATTCCTGGTTTCTGCCTGCATGCACCACCCTGCCCTACCCTCCAGTTCCCGGCTATTGACTGTCTTGACCCTCGGCTCCAGTCTCTTGCTGCTGACTTCGGCGTGACCCTTGGCTCTCGACGTTGGCTACCAACTCTGGCTCAGCATTATCCTTGTCGTATTCTAGCCTTGCTCCAGCCCCACAACTGACTCGCTCCAGCCTTGCCTCCTCCTCTTGATCCTCCCGAAGCCCTCGGACTCTGACTACCCGGCTTCAACCTTCCGCCTGAATCTGGACTCTGGCTTGATATCGACTTGGCTTAACTTTGGACTCTGATCACCCGGCTTCGACCCTTGGCCTGCACTTGGACTCTGGCTCCAGTTCTGATTCTGGTTTGTCTACAGACTCTGATTACATCATCATTTCCGGCGTGTTCCTGGATCTTGATTCTAGCACCACTCTTAGCCTAGGTGCAATCTTATGTTAGCTGTGACCTCAGCTCCAACCACTAGACCTAATTATCAGATGCAACATGTGACATGAGGTGGTGCGACTGTTTGCAGAAAAGCAGGCTTTCCAGAAGTAAGTGGCCTGTACGTAAATGGGGATACCAGATGTGACTCAAGGCCTTGCTACCTGACCTGGCCCTGTGCTGCCCCTGCCGGAATGGCTCAATGGAGGTGACTGAAAATGTAGGGGTTTCCTTAACCAGCCTCTGCCCCTGGACCTACTCCACCATTCTTGGCTCTGACACCCGACATTCCTGATAAATACCAGGATTATGTGGACATCTTCGAAAGAAAGGAGGACACATTACCTCTGCACCAAGACTATGACTGCCCTATTGACCTAAACCTTGCCCGAAAGTTGCCTTTGGCTGTATTTTTGCAATGTCCGAACCAGAACTAGTGGCTCTCCCTGCGTGAAATCATGAAAACGGATCCAAAGGGTTTATTTACTATTAAGCATTTCCCACAGAGGCCCTGGCCCTCTTTGGAAAGAAGAAAGGAGGGACTCTATGCCTCTCTGTAGAATACCAGCCCCTGAACAAAGTGAAAGTATCCCCAATCACATGAAACCTGTACGGGCATTCATCAGAGTAGACTTCCAAGGACTTACAATCTAACACTCATTTGGGCGGTGGACAAATGGAAGAGAGATTTCAATACATTTTATAGACACTGGAGCATTCATCATAGAAGTTGACACATCTAATATATCAATCAGGGCCATGCTCTCTGAGGCATGGCTCCCAGCACCTGCTGCACCCCTGTGCATACCGCTCCTGGAGGCTCACCCCACATACAAAAACTACAGGAGTCCCTTGATAATTAGTAGGTTCTGATTAAATCCTTATTTGAAGATTGGTGTGAGAAGCTGAAGGGGCCTCGATACCCAGCACAAGGTTGTACACAAAAGCCTCCAGTATCTGCGCAAAGCCAAAGCACTGAATCAGGGACAATTCAGCTAGACCATATTCTTTTCCGGCTTCAATTTCAAGATTACTTAACTGCCCAACTGGAACTAAGAATGACCTTATCCCCTAATGGAGAATATAACCAAGAAGGGAGAAAGCTAGTCAGGAACAGCCCTTCCTCCTCAAGCCCCGCAACGTGTTTAATGTTGCCATACCTCAATCATGCTTATTAAATCATCTTCCTAGGATGACCTGCTGCCCAGGGAATGAGAAACAACATTCCATGTGGGACCCAATAACATTTACTGAGGACTGCCTGTATGTTCTGCCAGGATGTCCCCCGTTGAAGGTCCTACATCTGAAACAGGACACCTCCCAACAGGGCACTTTGGGTGCTTCAAAATCTCCTGCCTAAGCTCCTGCTTCGTTTGGTGGTGGTGCCGGATGTGGGCTGAAATTCAGACATGTTGACTAGTGACTTCTGAGCTCTTACCAAGGCACCACACACCAAAATTCTTGGCACCTCATGCCTCTGGAGACCCTGCCCCGGCCATGGGCAGCCATTGCCAGGGATTTCATTGTAGAACTCCCTGAATCAAATGGCCACATGGTGGAACTGACTATCATAGAACAACTAACCAAGATGGCACGCTTCATCCCCCTGTGACTGTGTACCTTCAGCTGAAAGGACAGATCAGCTCCAAATTTGCCAAAGACACCTTTTCTTTTTTCTTTTTTTTTTTTTTGCTAACTATAGATTTCCCCCTGATTTCATTCTACACAGCAATGGCCTCTTCGAAATTCCTGGCTAGCAATCTGGTTCAATGAATCTATCACATTCAAGAAGAACTAAGGGGGCATTCAAGGACACTAGGAAGGTCTTCAAATAATATGGGGACTGCCGATGACAGGAGGGGCCAGTCTTCTCAGTAGGGAAACCATTTACTGAAAGGAGGTACCAAGGGTCTGGCACTGACCAAATCCATAAGCCCCATCTGTGGCAGCAGTTCCTACCCCATCCCCCTTCCTTGGTCTTCTGATCCCATCTCCTCTCCTGCTTGTAGGGAGCAAAATCTGGGTCTCTCCCCTCACTCTGGCACAATCTGTGCACAGACTGCCTGAGCCCCATGCAGATAATGGGACTGTCCTCCCCTTACCTCCTGTGTGTTTGTGGAAGAAACTATTATCTCTATTTTACAGACAGGGAATGAAGGTGATGGACCTCTCTAAGGTCACACCTACAAACATGGGGTGGATCTGGGAACGGGACTGGGTTCTACTCTCGTGCCCTCCCCACAGGGCAGCTTCACTTCCCCCTTCATTCTCCTCTCCCTTCCTTGAACGGTAAATGAGCAGGGGCTTCCTCCCTTCTCTGTCTTCCAGGCTTTGGGATCTGTCCATGCCTCCTACATCAATGCAGCCAGCAGCTGGCCCAGCTTGGGGAGCAATGACCGCATCCTGTCAAACTGACAGGAGCTGGCTCTCAGTGATGCTTAGATGGAAAACCACACCCCCCTCACAGAGATAGGAACTACTCACTCATCTGGGTGATTGCAGCTCTTGGGACAAAGATCCAGTTCCTGGTACGCAGCCTGGCTGAGAGCAGCCCTTATCCCTGGATCCCAGCCCTGGAACTTAGACATTGTTCTCATTGTACTGTGTTGATTTTATTCCTAGGAAAAGCATCGCCAAAGGAGGTGTAAGGATCCTGGACTCTATTGCTTGCAAGAAGCTTCAGCCAACTTCACAGGTAGAAGTCATTGTCTTTCATACAATTACACCAGGGCCCTTTATGGTCTCCAACTCTGTTCACTCCAGCAGGACAGAGACAAGCCTTAACTCCCAGAGTCCTGATTTCCTGCCTTTCCAGGGGCTGAGGGCTTGTATTGTCCCCACCCGGTCATCAGATACTTTTCCTATGGGAATCTGATGAGAGCAGAGAAGGAATCTCCTCTTCTCTTAGAACCAGTCTATTCAGTAAATCCAACCACACTGACCTCATTTTAGCTGCTTTGTTTAGCTGAGATTAGCAGTATCTTCTGAAAACCCTTAGTGTGTGGGGTGAGGTGGATCAGGGGAGACTGGAGCTCCAGCAGGTTCCCCTGAAGAACACCACCCTGTCTTTCTGTGGTCAGGCTGGGATGCGCTGTCTATCATGGAGGTGAAGACCGGATGGGAGCTGCTGGATTGGCCTTGATATGCTGTGTCCTTGTACAGATGAAGGACCGACATCACAGAGATGGCAAGAAGCAAAAGATGTACCACAGATGGCTGGGAATGGGCTGAACAACCTACAATGATAGGTAAGCAAAACCCTGGCCACATACGGACACCACAGGCATTGGTGTGGATTGAACCAGGGTCCATCAGCACAAGCCCCTCTCACTCAAGCTAAAGGGGTCACTCTAGGCGTGTAGGAGAGGTACCGGGTGAGTCTGATGGAATGAATAGAAAGGGGAGCCTGAGCGGAAGTTGCTGGGTCCTTCCCAGTAGCAGCATGATGCTGCAGGAAGAAGGGTCTGTAAGGTGGGAGTGGGAGGGGAGGAGCAGATGACTGAGGTGGAGATATTTTTACACAGGGAGATGTTTGCATAGGGAGCTTTGGAGGTAAGAAGGAGAAGTCCAGACTGGATATGGAAAAAGGGCAGCCAGAGCCAGACTTGGGAAAGTGGGGAAGACAGCACCAGGAGAGGAAGATCATCTCAGCAGCTGCTGTTTGGATGGCTGGCAGGTGGGAGGGAAATTCACCAGAACATGATTCACCGGAACCGCCAGGGCGAGGTGCCTGACTAGCGGTGAGTGGAGAGTCCCATTACAGAGCATGCTGCAAAGCCAGCAATCCCGTGCCACTGCAGATGCAGAGTCGTTGTCTTTCTCCCCCTACACTGCCAATGGAGGGAAGCATCTGACCCTGTGAATTTCTCCCTGGCTACAGATAACCCATCCTTGCTCTCAGTGAAATGCTATGGTGTACTGTACACAGCATGCATGACACTCAACCTCAGAATGCTGTTAGCACTTTTGTGGGGTTGTCAAGGTTCCTCCTCCACTCTGAACTCTAGGGTACAGATGTGGGGACCTGCATGAAAACCTCCAAAGCTTACTTTTACCAGCTTAGGTTAAAACTTCCCCAAGTTACAAATTAATTTTATCCTTTGCCCTTGGAATATCCACTGCCACCACCAAACTCTAACTGGGTTTACTGGGAAACATAGTTTAGTCACATCTTCCCCCCCAAATCCTCCCAACCCGTGCACCCCGCTTCCTGGGAAATGTTTGGTAAAAATCCTCACCAATTTGCATAGGTGACCACAGACCCAAACCCTTGGATCTGAGAACAATGAAAAAGCATTCAGTTTTCTTACAAGAAGACTTTTAATAGAAATAGAAGTAAAGGAATCACCTCTGTAAAATCAGGATGATAGATACCTTACAGGGTAATTAGATTCAAAACATAGAGAATCCCCCTAGGCAAAATCTTAAGTTACAAAAAAGACACACAGACAGGAATAGTCATTCTATTCAGCCCAGTTCTTTTCTCAGCCATTTAAAGAAATCATAATCTAACCCATACCGAGCTAGATTACTTACTAAAAGTTCTAAGACTCCATTCCTGGTCTATCCCCAGCAAAAGCAGCATACCGACAGACACAGACCCTTTGTTTCTCTCCCTCCTCCCAGCTTTTGAAAGTATCTTGTCTCCTCATTGGTCATTTTGGTCAGGTGCCAGCGAGGTTACCTTTAGCTTCTTAACCCTTTACAGGTGAGAGGATTTTTCCTCTGGCCAGGAGGGATTTTAAAGGGGTTTACCCTTCCCTTTATATTTATGACAGGGGTGATGGCCAAATATCATTGATGAGCATTGCTCTCTTAGGCCCCTTTCACAGTGTATTGAGCCTGTGATGAGCCAACCTCCCCTCCCCCATCCCCGCAGGGCTTGGCTCACAGAAACTCTCAGGGAATGGGTTCCTCCACCACAAGCCGGGGAGTGGAGCTAAGCTGCTCCAGGGTTGTACTGCAGCCTCAGGGCTATAGTGACATGTTCCAGTGAGAGAGGGGCTGTACCAATGGGGAGGCTGCATCTCCGAAGTGGGGGATAATCTCACGGTTTGGAGACTAGTGACGCAGCTGGGAGGACATTCCTCTAACAGTACAAAGGGAGGGTTCTAAGCTGTCAAATGGGGTTCTAACTCAGGGTGTTGGGAAGATATTGACTAGAGGTGGTAAAGAAATGTGAAGAGAAGAAACTGAATTGTTTATGCACCATTGCTAGGAGACTGGGTAAGAAGCAGGAGGAACTAAACGTTCTCATTGATAACTACATTTGATAGAATTGGTATTATTGAAACCTGGGGGCATGACTTGCGTGACTGGACTGTTAAAGTCACCTGCTGCAGTGGCCGCCTTGTGTCTGGCATTTCCCAACTTTTGAGTGCTTGACTTTGCAACCGGAATGATTTTCGTGTTGCTTCTCTCTGTGTGGGTGATCAATATGCAGAACTTAGAACTTTAGCAAGATTCTGGATTGTTGGCTGTGCTACAAGCACTGCTTATATCAACTGTCCCTATATGCTGAGTCTTCAACCCTGCTGGGTCTGAGAGCAAGTCTCCCCTTCCTTCTTCAGACCCGCAATCGTCCAATCAACACTGAAGAAAGCAACCTTTTCTCATATAAATGGATAGCTGCAAGTATTTTCTATTTTTAAACAAGGCACTACCCCAACTCGACACACGTGTGGTTACGGTCCTTAATGCACTACTGGAAGGTGCTCAGACACTGTGGTGATTAGCATGGTATAAAAACCTACATAGGCTAGCGGCCATCAAGGAAGAAAGCCAAAGTTTCTCTTCTTCCTGGTCCCTTGTTCTTTTTAGGAGGCCATTTCCAGCCCTACCTGGCTGAAGTTTTGTTCCCCTGGTGTATCAAATTCATCTGTAGGAGCCTCTAACTCTCTGCCACCACTTCCTCAGGTGCCTTTCTTTAAGCCCAGTTGGGCAGCAGGTTCAGTCACAGTGGCACTGGGCACAGCTTCTTTTTAAAGGGGCCAGTCACACCGTGCTTGTCATTATAAGAGCTTAGTCCTGCATATAGCTAAATGTAGGGTAGAGGCCAGATATAGGGCATGTTGCTCCTTGAAGTAAATGAAGCAAATGTGCAGCCTTTCAATACCAGTAATAGTCTCTCATGCTCAATAAGAAGATCCCTTCCCTCCCTTGAAGAACAATGTCTGATTTATTGATCTAATGGCCGCTACCCAAAAGGTGTTTCAGCCAGATGCCCATTTCTGAGTTGAAGTGCTTCTGGCGTGCACTCAGAAGCACCAAGAGAGAGAAAAGGAATATTTGTAAATGTTTAAGAACAGCTCCCAGGTGGGAGCATCAGAGAAATAAGGGACAGACAGTGTCCTCCTGCCTTCAGCCACCAATTACCGTGCCCCTCCTGCTTTATATAAACTCATCGTTAGTTCCTTTTCAAGGGGATTTCTAGCCTTTTGGTTGTAGTTCCAGTGGTTCTGGGTTCTTCCTTCTTTGTTATTTTTGATCTTTAGAGAGCAATTTCTCTCCTGTTTTTGTTGTTGTGTAACTTTAGCGCCCTCGTGGCCAACATAGAGTCTGCTCTGCAGGTAGCTCTGTCCAAGAAAAGGCACGTGCAGGAATGCATCAGGGAAAGCCCCTTCCCCCCCAGAGACACCTGTCCCCAGTGTGAACCAGAAGAGTACAATGAATACAGGAAAGGGAAATATTTATTTAGAGAGGGATGAAAGGAGAAAAACAACAGGGGAAAAGCTAGGGGGAACGGTCAAAAACAGGGTTACATTCAACACCAGGCCCCACAGGCCCAGTGGTAGCACAGTCTGAAAGGGCTGACACCGAGTAATGTGTCTACACACAGAGTTCAGGAGTCTTGAGCAAAGTTCCAGTCCAGTGGTGAGTTTTGGGTGCTCCAGGTTGTGTTCAGCGCCAGTAAAGTTTCCCCAACGAACCTCTCTGGTGCCCTCTTCTGTCACTCTCTGCAAAGCCACACAGAGTGACAGCCTCCCCACGTAACAAGCTAACAGCTTCCCTCTTATTTAGTGTGATCATATTTCCCTATGCTGAATACGGGACACCTGGTAAACTTACTCGTATTCAAGCAAGTTCAGCTGCAATCAATCAGAACGATGCAGTACAAATGTTAACATTAACATCAAGTTGACTGAGCCCCTGTTAAAAAGAAACACTGAGTAGTTGGATTCCTTTTATTTCCCTTCTTATCTTTTAGACTTTAGGGTTCACATGGAGAGAGGTGACACACACACAGTCCCGTGCACCTCTCTGACACAGGGCTTGAGAGGTTGACCGAGAGGCTTGACCCTCCCTGCCTGGCGCTCTCCACTCTCCATGCCTGGCTGGGCCCTGGGCTGAACCCGCCTCTCCTGGTACCTGGTACCACATCTTCCAAAGACAACCTGTGTGTGTGTGTGGGGGGTGGCAATCAAGTTCACATGCCCCCCCACCCCAGATTTCTGCCAGGGTTCACACCAGAATGTGGCCAGCAACAGCCTTTCCGCACTGTGCAGGAGGGAAGGGATGGGAGCTGCTTCCAGCCACAGCGGGGCTGGGGGGGTGGGGAGGGGTGACCTGGCCCATGTCTTTGCAGAGCTCATCTCTTCCCCCTCTCCCCCTGCCCGTGGCTGGAAGCACCTTGCTCCTTCCTGCCCACACAGTGTTGAAAGGCAGCTAACACCTCCAGGCTGCTGCTGGCCACCGATAAACCCAGCTCCCTCCTGTCCCCTGGCTACAGCGCAAGCAGGAAGGGGTTAAGCCCTACGGATGCATTGTGCCCAGGGAACCTGACTGCAGGGGCTTGAGTGCACCTGGCCAGTGAGGTGGCTCAGCAGGGGAGGGTGCCTAGGGGACGGACCAAACCCTGTGCTCCGGAGTGGGGGTGGGTGCAGAGGGTGCTAGGCCTCTGTCTGGGAGCCTGCTGTGGAGTCTGCATAGTCGGGATGCAAACAGGCTGGAAATCGCTTCCCTCCCCCACCGCCGCTCCAGAGCTTAGCTGAGGGGCAGAAAGGCTTCCCTGTGCCACGGCTGCCTGGGGCTTTGGCACATGCAGGGCTTGGCTCCTCCTGGCCAACACCCCAAGCCGAGGGTCTTGAGCTTTCCTGCGGGGCCAGCCCAGCCAGAGGCAGTGGGGGAAAGAAGTAGCCTGCTGGCCCGGCTGTTGGTGAGCTGAGCACTCCGACCAGGGGCTGGTTCTCCGCACAGTGCTGGGAGCGGGACACTCCCCGCTGGTGCAGATATGGAGGAGTAGCGGGGCTGGGGGCAAGGTGAAGGGGCAAAGCAGGGAGAGGACAGCGAGAGGGGGAACACCCTGCCACCAGCTTTGCACACCCACCCCCATTGTCAGCCACTGGGTCCCCCCACTCAACGCTGGTGGGCAGGCGGCTGGCAAGCAGGGATCCTGCCAGCAGCGGGACCCACCAGTACCGACTGGGGGAAGACAGAAAATACGTGACAATTTGCCCGTTTTTAACAAAAAGTTGCGACACCAGCAGGAGGGCTTAAATACCCTGTCGTGCTCTTCCCCCCTCCCCGCTCCCCTGCCCTCCCAACAGGACTTTCTCCTCATTGAACAATCAACTCCCCATCCCCTGGAAAAAGATTTAAAGGGGCCATGCTCTCTAAACCCCAAAGGGGTTACAGTGGGTGTTTAGGCAGGTTGGGGAGAGAAGTGACTCGCCCTGCCCTTCCTGACACCGGCACCAGCCTTTAGAATACCAACTCTAAAGAATCATTCCTAAAGTACGTGCTCCATGGTTTGTCTTCAGGCTATTTGGCTTCCTGGTGGGGTCACTCCAGGTATTAACAGCATTTTATAATTAATTTATTGTTTCTGGATTAATTGCTGTTTTTTGGACTCTGGACATGATTCTGCTCTCGCATCTTATTTACCTTGGGCAGGCAGCAAAAAATCTGATGGCACAAGCTGGTACAAAGAAAACAGAGCTAACATAAAAGACCAACTTCAACCCAGGTGTAAGCAGTGGCCAATCCACTAGCAGGTAACAGGGGTCACCCCTGCTTGTGGCTGGGCTGAATTGGCAGTGTGGTATGGTTTCCACCGACTGGCTGTATGACATACCAAAGGCTGAGTCATGGCAGGTGTTCAGCGCCCCGACTTCCATTGCACCCCATGGGGATTGGCTTGCTCAGCCCTTTGAGCCAAGCACCTGGGGGGGTCAGACCCTGGAGCTAGTTGTCAAAAGTTGTTTTTGAAGTCGGGGAGGAGCTGTGGAGCACTGCAAAGAAGATTTCTGGCGTGTGAATTCAAATCAGGAGGATTTCTAACATCCTGACCTTTGCTGGCCCTGACTGACATCCCATCGTTCCAGCCCAGCCGTGAGTGCCTCACATTATAGGGGGCGCTGCCAGCACTGCCTGTTATTAAGGTTGCCCGGTGCTTCCCACGATACGCCTTTGTTTTCAGTTGCTTATAACGTTGTCAAACTGTAACTGGCTGGGCTGAAATTTCCCATGCTGGGTGTCTGCCTTGAGGCTGAATATTTCCTGAAATATTTAGTCAAAGTCATTCAGCTTTAGTGAGAATGAGGCTAGGCCAGATGTTATGGGTCTGTTATAGGCGGGGACGAGATGACCACAGTGGTCCCTTCTGGCCTTAGTCTATGTAGACAGTGCTTACCAATGCTAAACACTTCTGATGACATTTTCTTTGAAAAGCTCTAGAGCCCCCAGGCTTTGAAGCAGGGACTTGAAATTTGCCAAGGAGGTGGCCTTTGTGCCAGGGATGTGGCTTTTGCTGTCTCCGACAATCTACCTAAATTGACCAAATGAGAAGTCTTTGAAAAGTCAGAGTTCACACAGACCCGATAGAGGCTTCTTTGAGGTTAGCAGCTCCATTCCCCCTGGCAATTGTGTCTTCACTGGCATGCTCTGGCCTGGGGCTGAGCAGGACTTTCCCTGTAATTGCAGCTCTCAGCTGCTGCGGTCTGTGCTGGGTCCAGATACCTGAACTGAGAGCAGAGAGCCTGTCTCTCCTGTGCTCTCAATTACCCACCTCCCCCATCCCACTGGGCCCGGACGAGGAAGTACTAGATTCAAATGCAGAGACTAGGGGACAGGGGTGAGTAGGTTGGGAGAAAAAGCCTAAGGGATGCTGGAAGCTGGCAGGAGGTGAAAGAAACTGGCATTTGGAGTTGAGGGGAGGGCGGAGAGTAGACCTGAGTGAGCAAGGAGACTTGCAGCCAGAGAGCAGAGAGGAGTGAGAACCAGTGGGGTGGGTGGATGAACATAAGAACGACCATAGTGGGTCAGACCAAAGGTTGATCTAGCCCAGTAGCCTATCTTTGGACAATGGCCAGTGCCAAGTGCTTCAGAGAGAAAGAACAGAACAGGTAATCATCAAGTGATCCATCCTCTGTTGCCCATTTCCAGCTTCTGGTAAACAGAGACTAGGGACACCATCCCTGCCAATCCTGGCTAATGGCCATTGGTAGACCTATCCTCCATGAATTTATCTAGTCCTTTTTTGAACCCTGTTATAGTCTTGACCTTCATAACATTCCCTCTGGCAAAGAGTTCCACAGGTTGACTGTGCATGGTGTGAAGAAATACTTCCTTTTGTTTGTTTTAAACCTGCTGCCTTTTAATTTCAGTTGGTGACCCCTATTTCTCATGTTATGAGAAAGAGTAAATTACACTTCCTTATTTACTTGCTCCACACCAGTCATGATTTTATAGACCTCTATCATAGCCCCCCTTAGTCGTCTATTTTCACAGCTGAAAAGTCTCAGTCTTATTAATTGCTCCTCATATGGGAGCTCTTGCATACCCTTTATCATTTTTGTTGCCCTTTTCTGTGCCTTTTCCAATTCCAATATATATATTTTTGAGATGGGGTGACCACATCTGCACGCAGTATTCAAGATGTGAGTGTAACATAGATTTATACAGAGGCAATATGATATTTTCTGTCTTATTATCTAGCCACTTCTTAATGGTTCCCAACATGCTGTTCTCTTTTTTGACTGCCGCTGAACATTGAGTGGATGTTTTCAGAGAACTATCCACAATGACTCCAAGATCTCTCTCTTGAGTGGTAACAGCTAATTTAGACCCCATCATTTTATATGTATAGTTGGGATTATGTTTTCTAAAGTGCATTACTTTGCATTTATCAACACTGAATTTCATCTGCCATTTTTGTAGCCCAGTCACCCAGTTTTGTGAGATCGCTTTGTTGCTCTTCACAGTCTGCTTTGGACTTAACTTTCTTGAGTAGTTTTGTATCATCTGCGAATTTTGCCACCTCACTGTTTACCCTTTTTTTCCAGATCATTTATGAATATGTTGAATAGGACTGGTCCCAGAACAAACCCCTGAGGGACACTGCTATTTACCTCTCTCCATTCTGAAAACTGTCCATTTATTCCTATCCTTTGTTTCCTATCTTTTTACCAATTACCAATCCATGAAAGGACCTTCCCTCTTATCCCATAACAGCTAACTTTGTTTAAGAGCCTTTGGTGAGGGTCCTTGTCAAAGGACTTTCTGAAAATCTAAGTACACTATATCCACTGGATCACCCTTGTCCACATGCTTGTTGACCCCCTCAGAGAATACTAGTAGATTGGTGAGGCATGATTTCCCTTTACAAAAAACATGTTGACTCTTCCCCAACAAATCATGTTCATCTATGTATCTGATAATTCTGTTCTTTACTATAGTTTCAACCAGTTTGCCTGGTACTGAAGTTTGGCTTCCCAACCTGTAATTGCCAGGATCACCTCTGGAGCTTTTTTAAAAATTGGCATCACATTAGCTATCCTCCAGTCATCTGGTACAGCAGCTGATTTAATCTCCCACAGTTAGTAGTTCTGTAATTTCACATTTGAGTTCCTTCAGAACTCTTGGGTGAATAACATCTGGTCCTGGTGACTTATTACAGTATAGTTTATCAATTTGTTCCAAAACCTCCTCTAATGACATCTCAATCTGGGAGAGTTCCTCAGATATGTCACCATAAAGAATGGCTCAGGTTTGGGAATCTCCCGCACATCCTTAGCCATGAAGACCAATACAAAGAATTAATTTAATTTCTCTGCAATGGCCTTATGGTCCTTGAGTGCTCCTTTTGCATCTCGATTGTCCATGGCCCCATTAGTGGTTTAGCAGACTTCCTGCTTCTGATGTACTTTAAAAAAAATGGCTGTTACTTTTTGAGTCTTTGGCTAGCTGTTCTTCAAATTCTTTCTTAGCCTTCCTCATTATAGTTTTACACTTCATTTGCCAGAGTTTATGCTCCTTTCTATTTTCCTCCCTAGGATTTAACTTCCACTTTTTAAAGGGTGCCTTTTTGCCTCTCGCTGCTTCTTTTACTTTGTTGTTTAGCCACGGTGGCATGTTTTTGGTTCTCTTGCTATGTTTTTTAATTTGGGGTATACGTTTTAGTTGAGCCTCTATTATGGGGTTTTAAAAAGTTTCCATGCAACTTGCAGGGATTTCACTTTTGGCACTGTACCTTTTAATTTCTGTTTAACTAACTTCCTCGTTTTTATGTAGTTCCCCTTTCCAAAACTAAGTGCTATTCTGTTGGGCTGCTGTGGTGTTTTCCCTGCAACGAGGATGTTAAATCTAATTATATTATGGTCACTATTACCAGCGGTTCAGCTATATTCACCTCTTGGACCAGCTCCTGTGCTCCACTTAGGACTAAATCAAGAATTGCCTCTCTTTTTGTGGGTTCCAAGACTAGCTGCTCCAAGAAGCAGTCATTTAAGGTGTCAAGAAACTCTCTCTGCATCCAGTCCTGCGGTGACATGTATCCCGTCAGTATAGTTGAAATGCCCCATTATCATTGAGTTTTTTATTTTTGTAGCCTTTCTAATCTCCCTGAGCATTTCACGGTCACTATCACCATCCCGGTTAGGTGGTCTGTAGTATATCCCCACCGCTATATTCTTATTGTTCAAGCATGGAATAACTATCCATAGAGATTGTATGGTACAGTTTGGTTCATTTAAGCTTTTTACTTCATTTGATTCTATTTTTTCTTTCACATATAGTGCCACTCCCCCACCAGCACGGCCTGTTCTGTCCTTCCGATATATTTTGTAGCCTGGTATTACTGTGTCCCATTGATTATCCTCATTCCACCAAGTTTCTGTGATGTCTACTGTATCAATATCCTCATTTAAGATGAGGCACTCTAGTTCAGCAGTCTTATTATTTAGACTTCTACCATTTGTATACAAGCACTTAAAATTGTTACTTTTCAGCTGTCTGCCATTTTGTGATGTAAATGAATGGGACTCTTTTTCATTTGATTGTTTCTCATCCAATCCTAGCAGTATTTTATCGTCCATCCTCTCCTCCTTACTAGAACACAAAGAATCTCCATTAATAGATCCTCCCCTAAGAGACGTCTCTGTTCCAACCACATGCTCCTCCACATATGTCGGCTTTCCCCCAGCCCTTAGTTTAAAAACTACTCTACGACGTTTTTAATTTTAAGTGCCAGCAATGTGGTTCCACTTTGGTTTAGGCGGAGCCCATCCTTCCTGTTTAGGCTCCCCCTTTCCCAAAAGATTCCTCAGTTCCTAATAAATCTAAACTTCTCCTCCCTACATCATTGTCTCACCCATGCATTGAGAACCTGCAGTTCTGCCTGTCTAGCTGGCCCTGCGTGTGGAACTGACAGCATTTCAGAAAAAGCTATCATGGAGGTCCTGGACTTCCATCTCTTCCCCAGCAACCTAAATTTGGCCTCCAAAACCTCTCTCCTATCCTTCCCTATGTGATTGGTACCTCCATATACCATGACCAGAAAGGAGGTGAGGGGGAATGGCAGATGGATCTGATGAAGAGCTGGGATTCTGGAGAACTGGGCCTGGCTGGGCAAAGAGATTGAAAGCAGGACCTGGGGCTGGAGATTGCGAATGGATGAGGAGCCTGGGGAGTTAGATTGGTACAGGAGGCCAGGATGCTGGAGAGAGACAGACCAGATGAGGAGATGGGAGGGGGACAACTGGGACTGTCTGTCTTTGAGACTGCACCTAAAGCCAGTGCTGGGACATCCCAAGCCTCTCCAGGCACTTTCCACATTTTCCCAGATTCCCCCTTCATCTCTGTTTACTTCTCTTTCCAGTTTAGCCCCTGAGGGACCACAGAGCAGTTAAAGGGAGGAACCACAGGATTTGCAAAGTAACTTCTTAAACATACACACTTTACTCTTAGGGCATGGCTACACTTGCAGATGTAGAGCGCTGTGAGTTAAACCCACCTTCGTAAAGCGCAGTGGGGAAAGCGCTGTAGTCTTTCCACACTGATAGCTGCAAGCGCACTGGCGTGGCCACATTTGCGGCACTTGCAGAGGCATTGAGAATGGTGCATTATGGGCAGCTATCCTGCAGAGCACCTCTTCCCATTCTGGCGCTGTGGCTTGTGGGAAGGGGGTGGGGAGTGTGGGGAATTCTGGGTCCTGTCCCAACACCCCATGATGCATCGGTTTGCATCCCAGCATTCCCTTTGCTTCCATCCACGTTTGGTGCCATCTTTCAGTGTTTTTTTGTACTGCGCGCTCGGTCTTCCCTTTCGGTCTGCGGGAATGGAGTCCTGTCATAAATATAAAGGGAAGGGTAAACACCTTTAAAATCCCTCCTGGACAGAGGAAAAACCCTTTCACCTGTAAAGGGTTTAAGAAGCTAGAATAACCTCGCTGGCACCTGACCATAATGACCAATGAGGAGACGAGATACTTTCAAAGCTGGAGTGGGGGAGAAACAAAGGTTCTCTCTGTCTGTGTGTTGTTTTGCCAGGAACAGAAAAGGAATGGAGTCTTAGAACTTAGTAAGTAATCTAGCTAGATATGCGTTAGATTCTGTTTTGTTTAAATGGCTGATAAAATAAGCTGTGCTGAATGGAATGTTTATTCCTGGTTTTGTGTCTTTTTGTAACTTAAGGTTTTGCCTAGAGGGATTCTCTATGTTTTGAATCTGATTACCCTGTAAGGTATTTACCATCCTGATTTTACAGAGGTGATTCTTTTACTTTTTCTTCAATTAAAATTCTTCTTTTAAGAACCTGATTGCTTTTTCATTGTTCTTAAGATCCAAGGGTTTGAGTCTGTGTTCACCTTGCAAATTGGTGAGGATTTTTATCAAGCCTTCCCCAGGAAAGGGGATGTAGGGTTTGGAGAGGATTTGTGGGGGAAAGACGTTTCCAAGCGGACTCTTTCCCTGTTGTATATTTGTTAAACGCTTGTTGGTGGCAGCAATAAAGTCCAAGGGCAAAAGGTAAAATAGTTTATACCTTGGGGAAGTGTGAACCTCAGCTGGTAAAAATAAGCGTAGGGGGTTTTCATGCAGGTCCCCACATCTGTACCCTAGAGTTCAGAGTGGGGAAGGAAACTTGACAAGCCCGAACTGCTGAGGAGTATGCTGACAAGTCTCGCCAGCACGTCATGTTTGGCAGTCCAGTTATTCCTCATGATCCAAAGTGACAGTGAGGGCTCCGACGATGATATCGACTCAAGGAATGTATATGACATGAGTTTGCTTGTGGCATTCATGGACATGCTCACCACCATGGAACGCCGCTTTTGGGCTCGGGAAACAAGCAGTGAGTGGTGGGATCACATCGTCATGCAAGTCTGGGATGATGAGCAGTGGTTGCAGAACTTTTGGATGAGAAAAGCCACTTCCATGGGACTCTGTGAGGAGCTCACCCCCACCCTGCGGTGCAAGGACGTGAGATTGAGAGCTGCCCTGACGGTGGAGAAGCGGGTGGCTGTTGCAGTCTGGAAGCTGGCAACTCCAGACGGCTACTGATCAGTCACTAACCAGTTTGGAGTGGGGAAGTCGACCGTTGGAATCGTGTTGATGCAAGTTTGCAGGGCCATTAATCGGATCCTGCGCAGAAGAACCATGACTCTGGGTAACGTGCATGACATTGTGGCTGGCTTTGAACAAATGGGTTTCCCTAACTGCGGAGAGGTGATAGATGGCATGCATATTCCAGTTCTGGCACCAGCCCACCTAGTCTCCAAGTACGTTAATCGGAAGGGGTATTTCTCAGTGGTTCTCTGGGAGCTTGTGGATCACCATGGGCGTTTCATTGACATTAACGCAGACTGGCCCGGAAAGGTGCCTGACGCACGCATCTTTCGGAACACTGGCCTGTTCAGGAAGCTGCAAGCTGGGACTTTTTTCCCAGACCAGAAGATCACCATAGGGGAAGTTGAAATGCCCATTGTGATCCTTGGAGACCCCGCTTACCCTTTCATGCCGTGGCTCATGAAACCCTACACAAGGAGCCTTGACAGCAGCAAGGAGCAGTTCAACAACATGCTGAGCCAGTGCAGAATGACTGTGGGGTGTGCTTTTGGCCCTTTAAAGGTCTGCTGGTGCTCTCTGTATGGGAAGCTGGACCTGGCCAATGACAGCATCCCAGCGGTTATATCCGCGTGCTGTACCCTCCCTAACATTTGTGAAGGGAAGGATGAAAGATTCACTCAGGCATGGAACTCAGAGGTTCAACACTTGGAGGCTGAATTTGAACAGCCAGAGAGCAGGGCTATTAGAGGGGCCCAGCATGGGGCTGCAAGGATTAGGGATGCCTTGAGGGAGCAATTTGAGGTTGAAAGCCACTGGTAATGTTTGATGCCCTGCATGGGAGTGAAGTGCAGTGGTTCCAACGTTAGTTGGAATCTGTGTTTGGTACGCTGACTTGCAGTGCCTGTTGCTTTCCTGGGCTAAGGTATCTTTTACTTTGTGCAATAATAAAGAATGTTTTCAAAGCCAAAAAATCCATTTATTGAAAAGAGACACAACTGCTTGGGAAACGGAAAGGGCAAGGGGGTGGGGAACGGTACAATCACAGATTTGCGTATGTCCTGTCTGGAGTGCTGTGCAATGAGTGCTGCACTTCAGGATGGCTATACTGCATGGTGATGGGGGTTGAGTGCAGTGGGTAAGGGTTGTCGTTTTCAGGACTGAGTGGTGAAGCTACAGGTGTTGAAAGCAACTGGTGGCAATAAGAACCCGGATGTTGGGGAAAGTGGGTTGGAGGTGACATGGGAACAGAAGGGAAAGAGTTTTGGGGCAAGGGCGGTGGGGGTGGGGGTGGGGGCGGGCGCGGTAGTGCTCCGGCTGCATTGCTACGAGCGCCTGTATTGAATGATGCTTAGCAGCCGGTCCGTGCTTTAGTGCCAGCGATCCGCATTCTGCTGGCGGACCCTCCTTTCTCTCTCCCGCCACTCCTGCACTTTTTGATTTTCATTACTTGAATGCTGCATTACTTCATGCAACATGTCTTCCTTGCTTCTACATGGCCTCTTTCTGATTCTTTGGAGTCTTTCGGTCGGTGATAACACGGACGGCTGAGATCTCAAGGTTTCATCTGTAAAGGCGACTGGCTACCTTCCTCCTGGCTTGAGAACAGCTCCTGGTTGCATGCATGCAGGGATTCCGGGGTGTCTTCCTCCGCCTCAGCACTCTCGCTCCCGCTTTGCTTCTCCTCCTCCTCCCCCTCCTCCTGCCTTGTTGCAGTGGGCTCTGAAGTGTCCATGGTGGTCCCCGGAGTGGAGGTGGGGTCACCCCCAAGTATCGCGTCCAGCTCTTTGTAGAAACGGCAGGTCACAGGGGCAGCACCGGAGTGTCGGTTTGCCTCGCGGGCTTTGTGGTAGGCATTCTGCAGCTCCTTCATTTTAATCCTGCACTGCAGTGCATCCCGGTCATGGCCCCTTTCCATCATGTCCCTTGATATCTGCCTGAAGGTATCGTAATTCCTACAGCTGGAGCGCAGCTGGGACTGGACAGCTTCCTCCTCCCAAACACTGATGAGGTCCAGCAACTCGCCATTGCTCCATACTGGGGCTCGCCTGGCACATGGAGGCATGATCACCTGGAAGGATTCGCTGATAGCACTCCACGCCTGGCTGAGCAAACGGGAAGGGATTTTTCAAAATTCCCAGAGAATTTAAATGGTGGGTCTGACGGTTGGTCACCTGAGGGCAGGGCAGTAGAGTTCAAAGTGATGACCAGATTGGCTAGCACAGGCATTGTGGGACACTTCTGGAGGCCGATCAGAGCGCACTATAGGATCAGGGCATCCACACTGGTGCTGCGGCGCTCCGGCGGGGGCACAGCAAACACTATTCCACTCGCCGAGGTGGCGTACCAGCAGCGCTG
Source organism: Lepidochelys olivacea (assembly GCF_965140295.1). Taxonomy (NCBI): domain Eukaryota; kingdom Metazoa; phylum Chordata; order Testudines; family Cheloniidae; genus Lepidochelys; species Lepidochelys olivacea. Next base: position 138,137,464 of record NC_140412.1, on the reverse strand, counting down.
TAGCCGCGGAGTCAGAGGGCTCTACGTGCCTTGCCAGTGTGGACGGGGAGTGAGCTAGTGCGCCCGGGGCTCCTTTATTGCGCTGTAACTCGCAAGTGTAGCCAAGGCCTTAGACAGCACAAGAGTTACACATCTGTGCAAAACAATAAACACCTGACCTCAATCCCCGCTCCAAGTCCTCAACATTCCTGAGAGCCGTTAGGTTTTGATCAGTGTTCTGGGGCTCCTGGCACAGGAGTGGCTTTCTCATCTTAGAGAGCACATCACTTTAAAAAGCAGGCTGTGAAACTTCTTCTTTGGGGCCTAGGACAGCTGGACTACAAAGACCCACATCTTTGCAGTGGGCCCACCCCCATATCTGCCCACTTTGCAGTGTGAATGTTGTGACGGTGTGGTTTCCTGGTTTCGAGTCGGAATAGTCCTCCACTGCAATTCCCACCGTTCCCTGTACCCATATCTTCCTGACCTGTCTGTTATCTTCCCACTCCCCCTGTGTGCACCAGAAGTCACATGCTGTAGCCTCCAAACTCACAGAAGCTTAAAACGCTCACCACCCTATGAGCAGCTAGTCGGCGGGAGGAACACACCAACATTGCCATCAGTAGGTGGCAGGATTCTAGCTGTGACCACAGTTTCTCTCAGAGCAGCAGCAGTACACAGCTGTATGTCGCAGAGCCAATGGCTGGCAGAGTTGGACACGGAGCATTCTGCTGTTCAGTGCTGAGAGAGAGTGAAACATTTGAAGCAGCATCAGAAGGTCCAGGACTCCAATAAAAAGTCAGCAAATGCACCTTGCACGTGCCCTTCCTATTCAGATCTAGATTGGGCGCTGTCAGTCTTACAGACAGGTCTCTTAAAATCTATAAAATTCAGGGGAGTAATGAAACCTAGGCCTCAAATCCTACCCCTTTTTACAGGATCGAACTCTCCGTATCTGTCACCGGGTGTATTTAAAATCAAAACTGACAGGTAAATAACACAAACCAGATAACATTTATTACCTAACACCTTAATTACAAAGATAATAAGTTTGGCAGTTGCCAAGTCCCTAACAAGCAAATGATAGTGGCAGGAATAAAAGAGGAGAGAAAGAGAAGAGTGGGGGGGAAAGGTAAGATCCCTTCACAAGGTGCGTCTCTCTCCTCCTCTTCTGCTCATCTTCAAGAGTTCGAGCAAATTACCCCCGCTGGGCAGAGTGAGTGCGGTATGCTGCCGCTATAACGGGCAGTGTGCGTGGGTAAGGACAATTCAAGGACCTCCTCTGTCTCTGAAGTGGTGGAATAGACAGCAGCACCTTGATTGCTCCACCCAACCTGTCCCTGAGCCGCGAGCAACGAACGGTCAGCCAACTGCCAGTCCATTGACAGCCAACTGACTTTCTGCACACAGCCCACTTCCTGGGCGGCACGTGGCACCAAAAAGGGTGGGGTCTCTCTCTCGCTCTGTTACTAGGCAGAATAGATATCATAGGACAACCAACGGTTACACAGGGCAACTCATAGGAAACAAGGGAAAGAACTTATTAAAAAAAAGAAAAAGGGAGGATTATCCCTACATCGAGGGCTCTCAGCAGAGGGCCTATTATGACACATGCCATTTTGCTGAACCATAGCGGGATCATTATCAGACAGGATAACGAGGGGGGTGCTGCAGCTGGGAACAATGAAGATCCTGCAAATGACCCTGAAGGCCAGGACGTGGTCGTCGAATTATATCAGAAGGAGCAGTTTGGAGAAGACACCAGTGAAACCCCTAAAGAGGGGGATGCGCCTGGCCAGAGACTGGAAGTCCAGGCTGGTAACTGCAACTCTCCTACCCCCGACCCTGAAGGGTTAATGTCTAGCTATTCCACCTGGAAGCAGGCGGGGCACACCCTGACTGTTTCCTAGGAGCAATGCACACATTGCTCTATCCAAGGACAAGGGCTAGATATGAACCCTGAGAACTTGATTGTTTGGACAGCAACTGTGAGACGTTTCTTTAGCCTGGGCTCAAGGCCTGAGAACCAGGATTGTAGTAGATAGAGGATGGTAACTAAGCATATGAATCAACGTCATACATTCCTTTGTGTAGCAGTGTGTAATGCTTAGGGGGAGAAATATAATAAAAGGAGAAGATGGAAGGCAGGGGGGGCAGAACAGCCCATCTCCACTGACCAGCCTGTTTGCTTGCATAAAGCTGTGTTCTGTCTCATCACTGACCCGCAACACGACCCCGATTTTTTTCCTGGATAAATTGTACTTTCAAAACTCAGGACTTTGTAAATTATGGCCAAATAATTTACTGTCCTGGATAATATTCCATGCATCGTTGTGTGTGTGTCTTTGGTATAGTGCAGACGCCATGCCATTTGCCCAGCCTGTTCCCTCACGCTCCCTCCTCCACCTTCCCCTCCCCTTCAAGCAGCCTCTGCTGTGCACAATCCAAAATGGATGTTTTTTCAAGAATTCAGAGTCTGGGCTGTATGGTTTGTGCTGAAGCCTACAGTCTTTAGAAAGGTTTCAGAGTAGCAGCCGTGTTGGTCTGTATTGGCAAAAAGAAAAGGATGACTTGTGGCACCTTAGAGACTAAATAAATGTGTTCGTCTCTAAGGTGCCACAAGTACTCCTAGTCTTTAGAAAGTTCACAAACAGAAATCCATGCCCCTCTGTATCCCCCCATTTCACGGCAGGCAGACAGGTGGGAGGGGAGGGGTTGAAACACTGCTTGGATGAATGCTCTCCATCCTAGCTTAGGCTTTGGTTGATTTCCTTCATTTTTTCCCAATCTTGGTAGTTTATTCTAGGAAATTTCTCATGTAGCATGAATTGTCAATGGTCTTTCAGGTGAACTGGGAGTGCAAAGCTGCTAGGGAATCCATAATAACTAGGGTCCTACCAAATTCACGGACCATTTTGGTCAATTTCACGGGCAGAGGGTTTTTAAATTAGTCAATTTCACCATTTCAGATGTTTACATCTGAAATTTCACAGTGCTGAAACCATGGGAGTCCTGACCCAAAATGGGATAACGCGGGGAGGTCAAAAGTTGTTTGGGGGAGGTGTCGCAGCATTTCCTCCCTCACTTCTGTGCTGCCTTCAGTGCTGGACTCTGAAGGCAGCAGCCACTAACCTTCCTGAAGCGAGAGGAGGCTCCCGGATGTGGAGGTGGGTCCCAGCTGGTGGGAGCACCTCAGCTGGGGCTCCTAGCTACTGGTTCCCTGCCAGATTAATGCAGGCAGGGGCCCCAGAAAAATAGGCACCTGAGCCCCAGCAGGAGCCACAGGGGGAGTAAGCCCCGAGCCTGGGCAGCCAGAGCCCTGGCAGGAGAGAATTGGAGGGTGGAAGCCTTAAGCCCGGCACCCCAGTCCCTGCTGCAGCTGTGGAGCAGCAGCCCTGAGCCTGAGTGCCTCAAGTTCTGGCTCCAGCCGCGGGGGCTGAAGCCTCGAGCGGCCACTGCAGCTGCCGGGCAGAAGCCCTGAGCCCAGGTGCCCAGATCCCTGGCAGGAGTGTGTGTGTGTAGGGAGGAGGCAGAAGCCCCAAGCCCAGGCACGTGGCTGGAGTTTTCGGGAGCTCAAGACATGAGTCTGGGTGCCCCAAACCCTGGCTGCAGCCTCAGGGGCCAGAAGCCCTGACCCTGGGCACCCAGAGCCCTGGTCGGAACAGGAGCAGGTGGGGGTGGGGGCAGAATCCCCAAGCCTGGGCAGAAGCTGCCAGGGCCAAAGCCCTGAGCCCAACTCCGGGGCTGCTGCAGCACAGATCTGAGGGTGTACCAACCTCACTAATGCGCTGCGTCTACAGGTGAGTCTGATAGCCCCACCGAGAGCAATTGTGCAGGGGAAAATCTTGTCCTGTCCCCAGCCCAGCGGACTAGCGGGATGCTCCAAGCCAGCACGGGAAGATGAGATTTCACAGGGCAGGGCTAATTTCACTGTCCTTTATAATTGGTAGGGGCCTAGCTATAGAAAATAATGAGTACCAAAATGCTCTTCAACCTAGTCAAGAAAGGCACAACAAGAAGCAACGGCTGTCAGCTGAAGCCAGAGAAATTAAAATTAGAAAAGAGGCAAGAATTTTTGACAGTGACGGAGACAAACCAATGGAACAAATTACCAAGGGAAGAGGTGGAGTCTCTGTTTCCTGATGGCCTCACATCACAACTGGTTGTCTTTCTGGAAGGTGGGTTTCAGTGAAACACAAGGAATTGAGCTTAATATGGGGTAAGTGTCTGAAACTTCATGACTTGTGAAATAGAGGCTGGATTAGGAGATCTAATGGCCTACAAATCGATGAAAAACTCAGTGCAGGATGAGGTACAGACTCTGCTGTTTTACTGGAAAGCCTGCTTGTTCCCCAGAATCAAGAGTGAGCAAGTGGGGTGATCGGGGGAGCAGCTCAAACATCCAACCTGGCTGTCCAGGGGCAGACATCAGCCCTGCAAAGTAGAGGTGGGTGTGGCAGTGACTTCACAAGGGCCTTTGGCAGGAATTCAGCCTATTGGGCAGAGTTGGTGAGGAGGCTGTGACCTCACAGAGCTCCCTTGACATCAGACATGCAGTACAGGGCTGCAGGTCAGGGGGAACCTCGGAGACCCCTGTAGCCTTGCTGAAGCAATCCTCCTTCTCACGGTCTCTCCTTGAGGACCAAGAGAGGATTTGTGTTCACGCACCTGAGTGCTAAGAAGGAGCTTCTTTGGGAGTTTTCACCTTCCTGTGTTGATTTTGGAGAAAGCAGACATCTCCTGGGTAGAAGGTAAGATTCTCAGTGAGAGTTGGAACTTCTTCAGTCTCCTCCATGCATTGCGAGCCGAGCTCTAGGCTCGGAAAACAAAAGGTAAATGGGCAGAAAAATGTCCCGCCTAGGATTCTTCCCCTTAGTAATGGGCTACCTAATAGGTCTCAAAATGTAATTGTAAAGGAGGAATCGTTCTCAGGCAAGTATCTTTCTAGTAGGATCCTGCAGGGATTGGTTCTTGGTGCTAATGCTATTTAACATTTTGATCAGTGATTTGGAAGCAAATATACAATCATCATTGATAAAATCTTGGTTATGAAGTATTTCTGGAGATTTAATCTAAATCCGCTATGCTATAGTTTGAACGCATTGCCTCTTGTCCTGCCCTCTGTGGCAAGAGAACAATTTTTCTCTATCTTCCTTATGAAAGCCTTTCAAGTATTTGAAGATTGCTATCATTTCCCTCTTTTCCAATCTAAACATACCCAATTCATCCAGCCTTTGCTCATATGACTCACATTCCACACCTTTGATCATTTTTGTCACTCGCCTCTATATCCTTTTCATATAGCAGTGACCAAAATTGGACACAGTACTCCAGCTGAGCCCTAACCAGCGCTGAGTAGAGCAGTACCATCATCTCCTATGACTTGCATGGTATGCCTCTCTTTATGCAACCCATATTGCGTTTGCTTTTTTGCATTTGCTGTGCAGAGAGCCTGAAAACGGTTTTGCACCTCTATCTTCATTGGGGGTACATAGGTTCTCCTCTTTCTTCTTCTGGAGGTCACATGCTGCCAATATTCTCCCCCGTTCTGCACTGCACTCTTTGATTCTTCAGCATATTGTGCTTCAAGCACCAAACAGACTTCGATCCAGAAAACCTTCATGTTCTCTGATGCAGCGCAGGGTTGATACTTGCCTCCCTAGTCCTTTAACCTTCTCTTCCAATAGAGTGAGCACACACACACATTGGAAGAGTACAATGCCTACAGGAAAGGGAAACAGATATTTAAAGAGGAGAAAAACAACAGGGGCAAAGATAGGGGAAGCAGTAAAACAGGGTTACATTCAACACAAGGCCCTACAGGCCCAGTGGTACCACACTCTGAAAGGACTGACACCAAGCAATGTGTCTGCACACAGAGTTCAGGACTCCTGCTTGCTGCAGCCCTTCTGTCTGGACCTCCAGACACACACCCTATCGCTTTCTCCCCCATCTCTCTGCTCCCCTGCCCTCCCAACAGGACTTCCTCCCGATGGAACAATCAGCAAACCCTCCCCCACCCCCACCCCCCGAAAAGATCCACAGAGCTGGATCCAGAGGTTGGGTCCGATTGGTGCAGTCTGATAAGTGTCCACCAGGGGGACTCAGTCTGTGACAATAACCACATATGTTAGAGCCAGCTGGGTAACAAAAAATCCTTCCTCGCTGGGGATGTGGAGCTAAGCGAAATGGAGAAGAAGGAAAAGCATCCAGTAAGATGCTTCCTGAATTTTACACCAGAGAGGCAAGGAACACAAGGGACCAGGGCCTGGTCTGGGAACCAGAACAAATACATTGTTCTCATCCAGGCTTTTCCATTCAATCACTGTGTGACCACAGGCAAGTCACTTCATTTCCCTGTGCCATACAGTCTCCCCAATTTTAAATGAAGATCATCAAGGTGGGTTTATCATACCAGTTTAGAAGGTGGGAAACTCAGATGCATAGAAATGCAGCCTGTTGACACTCTAGATGTGAAGTGTGTTTGTTAACAGGGGACCCCCATGCGTGGTTCATAACCCCATAGTTGAAACTGCTGCTAAGCGTGTTTTTGAAACCATATGAGAGTAGGGCTGGATGCCCTTTTCCTGTACTACAGGGGGGAGTGGGTGTGTGGTGCCTGGGGGAAGGCGGGGGGTGAACAGACTCTCAGCCATTAACTGTCTTCAGCATTTACACCAACGATCTGGAAGTCAATATCACATCACAGCCAGTAACGTCTGCAGGGGGCACAAAGATTGGTGTCGTGGTAAATAATGATGAGGACAAGTCAGCCCATTCAAACAACACATCTGAATACAGCAAATGCCCAGTCCTAATCTAGGAGTGAGGGAGATTAATGAGTGGAAGAAATTGCCTAGGGAAGAGGTGGATTCTCTGTTTCCTGATGGCCTCACATCACACTTGGCTGCCTTTTTGGAAGGCGTGTTTTAGTGAAACACAAGCTATTGGGATTAATATGGGGGTAAGGGTGTGAAATTTCATGGTTTGTGAAATAGAGGCCTCATTAGGAGATCTAATGGCCTAAAGGAAAATCTATGAATCAATGAAAAACTCAGTGTGGGGTGAGGAACAGACTCTGGGTAGCCTATTTGCTGCCCAGAATCAATAATGAGCATGTGGGGTGATGTGGGTAGCAGCTCAAACATCCTACTGGGCTGTCCAGGGGCAGACATCAGCCCTGCAAGGGAGAGGTGGGTGTGGCAGTGACTTCACAAGGGCCTTTGGCAGGAACTCAGCCTATTGGGCAGAGGTGGTGAGGAGGCTGTGACCTCACAGAGCTCCCTTGACATCAGCCAGGCAGGACAGGGATGCAGGGCAGGGGGAACCTGGGAGACCCCTGTAGCCTTGCTGCAGCAAGCCTCCTTCTCGCAGTCTCTCCCAGAGGACTAAGAGAGGATTTGTGTTCACGCACCTGAGTGCTAAGGAGGAGCTTCTTTGGAAGTGTTTCTCCTTTCGGTGTTGATTTTGCAGAAAGCAGATATCCCCTGTGTAGAAGGTAAGATTCTCAGTGAGGTTGGAACCAATTCAGCCTGATCCATACGTTGCCAGCCAAGTTCTAGGTTCGGAAAACACAAGTAAAGTTGTCAGAAAAATGTCCCAACTCGGACTCCGCCCCTGAGTAACGGGCTACCTAATAGGTCTCAAAATGTCCTTTTAAAGAAGGAATCATTATCGAGCGGGTGTCTTTCTCGTAGGGTCCTGCAGGGATTGGTTCTTGGATGTACGCTACCTAAAATTTTGATCAGTGACTTGGAAGCAAATATACAATCATCACTGTAAAATCTGCCAATGACAGAAAGATCGGGGGAGTGGTAAATAATGAAGAGGACATGTCACTCATATGGAGCCATCTCGATTGCTTAGTTACCGGAGCACAAGCAAATAACATATATTTTAATATGTCCAAATGTAAAGTTTCCCTTTAGGAACAAAAAATATAGGCTATATGTACAAGAGGGGGACTCTATCATGGGAAATAGTGACCCTGAAAAAGACTTGGGGTCATGGTGGATAATCAACTGACCATGAGCTCCCACTGAGACACTTTGGCCAAAAGGGCAAATGCGACCCTGGGACCCATCCATAGCGGAATCTCCGGTAGAAGTAGAGAGGTTCTGTATCTCTGTACTGAGCACTGCTGCGACCACTACTGGAATATTGTGTCCAGTTCTGGTGTCCACAGTTTGAGACAGATGCTGATTAATTTGAGAGGGTTCAGAGAAGAGCCACAAGAATGATTAAAGGATTAGAAAACATGCCTTAAAAAGATAGGTTCAAGGAACTCAATCTATTTAGCTTAACAAAGAGAGGGTTAAAAGATGATGAGCATAAGAGAACAACTATTTGCTAATGGGCTCTTCACTTGAGCAGACAAAGGTATAACAAGATCCAATGGCTGCGAGTTGAAGCTAGACAAATTCAGACTGGAAATAAGGCAAACATTTTTAACAGTCAGCGTTCGAAGTAATTAATCCAGGGTTGTGATGGATCCTCCACAACTAGCATTTTTAAAATCAAGATTAGCTGTTTTTCTACAATATGCGCTCTAATTCAAACAGGAATTATTTTGAGGGAAGTTCTATGGCCCATGTTATACAGACTAGATGGTCAGAGTGGATCTTTCTGACCTTGAAATCTATGACTCACTGAGGCGTTTGGAATTTGTCCATTTTTTGCTTCTCTTTTCCGCCCTTCCTCATGTCTTTTCTTTTCTCTTCTCTTGTTCCATTTCTCTCTGCTGCTCTTCTTCCTGAGGCAGGTGGGGCTGTTCTCCAGCTGTCATTGTAGGAGGCCCTCACAAAGAGGTGGGGTGGAATAGTGCACTGACAGAGGTCTCCACCAGAGTGATCTCCTGTCCTGACTAGTGCTGTCTTCTGGCCACCTGTTGAGAATGCTCAGCCTCCAGTCCCTGAGAGTCTCCATGCTGATTGGGTGAGCTGGGGGTTATTACTGAGTTAAAAGGGAGGAGATTCAAGTCATTGTTGGCTGAGAGCAGTGACGTCTAAAGCACAATTCAATGGCATTTCTTTGTCAGTCTGTAATGCGGTAATTTTTGAAGACTACGTCCTATTGATTCCAAAATTTCCAGGAATTTCTAGGCATTGGTGGAAAGAACCTTGTTGATTTTATTTCAGAGTAGCAGCCGTGTTAGTCTGTATCCGCAAAAAGAAAAGGAGGACTTGTGACACCTTAGAGACTAACCCATTTATTTGAGCATGAGCTTTCGTGAGCTAGAGCCCACTTGAAGTCACTTGATTTTCTTTTTGTTGATTTTAGTGACAACTGGGAACCACTGCCACCAGGAAAGCTTGATCTCCACACTGTGCCCATTTAGTTGGTGCTGCAGACAGAGGCACATTGTGACATCAGAGTTAACTTAGCCAGTCAATGCTAATCCTGTGCAGATGATTTGCATCATTAAACCCCATTGGTTAAAAGGAATCAGCAAATGATCCTGCAGGTTTCAATAGGAGAGATGACCAAGGCAGAGGCCGTAGGGTTAGGATTTAAGGTCAGGTTTATTGGAGTGAGTGAGTGATGGGTGGCTGAATTACCTTGGATGTCACAATGTTACTGCTCAGGCTACTCTGCCTGCAGAGCCCCATGGGCAGTGACTGACTGTCAAGGGGAAGATTTTGTTGATCTGAAACTTATAAACCAAGAAGAGCAGAAGAGGAATGGCTTAGACGATTTGACAATAAAATGTAGGTTTTACAGCATTATCCAGTGCAATTGCTACTGGTTCAGAGGTAGAAACTGGCCCTACATAAACAAACAAGTGTCCAACCCTCTAGTTAGTCTCTTTTAAGACTGAGTCAATAATTCATAACAAATTATTGATATGATGACTTTTGCTGCCTTCTCTCCTTCAATGGCATATGAGCAGTTTATGATTCTCATGAATGTAGTAGTTCTCCTAAAATCAAGGTGAATAAAAATCAATTCTTGTTTCAAAACCAAGAAACCCAAAAAGGGATTTTTTAAAAGTTAAATTGGATTATTTTTATTTAAATTAAAAACAGGTTTATTTTTTGAAAAGCAAATCTATTGGAGATTAAATTTGAAATTATGACAACCCATGTTAATGCCTAAACTTGCAATAGCTTAGTAAAGTCATTTAAATTAAGTAATAAATATTGACAAGTCCATGGTTGCTGCCAAGTTTTAGTGGTAATCAAACCACTGAACTCATGGAAGTCTTTGGCTGGAACCAGAGTTTACTGAAATGGTAAACCAGCTTTTGACAGCAGTAGCTTCTTCTGCAGGCACAGAAAGAATATTTTTTTAATTTAAGTTGATTCAGCTAGTTCAGTTCAATAACCATTTCATTCAAATTTCAGAAACTGACTGGGAGTGGAAAAAGAAGGAAAGCTTGTTTTCCTCTTCCAGTCTATAAATAAATACTAGACGTGGGGGGGTCAGACCAATTAGTTCTAAAATCTGAGAGACACGATGACTAGATGCAATCAGTTCATTTCACTAACTGCAGATACTTCCTTAAATCAGGTTTCAGAGTAACAGTCACGTTAATCTGTATTCACAAAAAGAAAAGGAGTACTTGTGGCACCTTAGAGACTAACCAATTTATTTGAGCATGAGCTTTCGCCGTGAGCTGTAGCTCACGAAAGCTCATGCTCAAATAAATTGGTTAGTCTCTAAGGTGCCACAAGTACTCCTTTTCTTTTTACTACTGCTAGGAGTTAGAGAAGTGTCTCTATCCCGAACAGAGATGGTGAAACTGAGGGAAAGAGCAAGAGGTGTTTGCACAGCAATGCTGTGGCCGAGCCAGAAAGAGAAGCATAAGAAAAAAACATTCCTCAAAAATGTTTTGCATTTAAAACTACCTGATTTCTTATTAAATAAAGGAAATATTAGCTGTAGTTAGTGAACTGAATTGATACATTCTGGTCACCATGTTCTTCCAGATTTTTCAATGGGTTGATCTCATCCCCTCACACCTAGTGTTTATTCCTAGATTGAAGGAAGAAAACAAGTGTGCCTTCTTTGTCAACTCCCAGTGTTCTTTTTCAATTCCATTAACTAGTCATTGAACTGAACTAGATGAATAAACTGAAAGGAAGAAACTATTCCTTCTGCACTTTCACAGGAAGGGCTACTTCTGTCTAAAGCTGTTCTAGCACTTCCACAAACTCTGGTTCCGGGTGCTTCAGTCATTTGACTCTCCTTAAAACTTGGCAGTAAACGTGTACTACTTAAGATGGATTTCTTTCTAGTCTCTTGAAATTATTTTAAGAGATGATAACAAATTTAGGCCTTAACATAGATTGTCAAATTCAAATTGAATTTGAAGCAGGCTTATTTTTAACGAAAACACCCGTGGTGAGTTTAATTTGAAAAACCCGGTTCATATTTTAAAAACCCTCTATTGTTAATCCACCTGGCGAGGGACGGAAAAGCCTCCTAGCTCAATTCCCACCCCAAGAAGGGCTGATCCTCAATCCAAGGTCTAGGGCTGGGCTCCTCACTCTGTACGGGGTTGAACTGAAAGCCCAGATCTAAACTCTAGGAATCTGGATCTGACCGATGAGGGTCCAGTGCTGCATAGCACTTACAGTACGACTTTTATGGGTAAATCTCAGCACTTTACAATAAGTGAGTAAGTATAAGATCCTCGTTTTACTGCTGGGGACTGAAACACAGAGCGGGGGAATGGCTTGCCTGAAGTCCCATAAGTCAATAGGAAAATGGCCACTGAAAGCCAGGAGTCCTGACTCCCAATCCCCTGCCTCCGTCACTCCAGCCGGTCACACTCCCTCTCAGAGCCAGCGAGACTGGGAACAGGGTCCTGCTCGCAACTGCAAGCTCTGGAAAGGAACATTCCTCTTGTGGTTAGTGTCGGGGCCTGGATACAGGGCTCCTGGGCTCCATCCCTGGCTCTGTCACGGACTCCCAGTATGACCCTGAGGCAGTGGCTTCCCCTGCCCAGGCCACAGTTTTCTATCAGTGTGGTTTGAGTCCCTCCCCTACAGCCCTTGGCTTGTCAGGCTTCAGGAATGTGTGTGAGGTGCTAGGAGACCTTAAGATGGGAGGCGTCCTGCCCACAGTATGTCAGTGTTCTGGACCCCGGCTGCTAGCCTGAGTTTATCCATCCCTTGGCAATAAAACATGATTTTGTTTTCACAGCCACTGTTGGTCTCCCTGCTGGCAGGGCATTGTGCAGCTCCCTTTTCAGCCCACCTTGGTGCAGGAGAGCGAGGAAGAGGGCCAGGAATAGATCAACTCTGAGCATCTGCCACCCAGCACTGCGCCATCTAGACCTAGTGAGTGTCGGGTAGCATTTCCTCAGAGGCTTCCCTGTTCTGCTTGGGGAGAGGCAGAAATGGTGGGAGGAGGAGGGGGAATCTCCTCCCAGTGAGACTAGATTTGCTAACACAGTCCCCTGAAGTCCTTCGCTCTGGGCCTGGGCAGCGTGTTTCTTGCAGGGTGTTCTCCAGAGCCATCTCCAGCATGGTGGAAATAGCCCAGCAATAGGGCTTCCAGCTCTTCCCTTATAGGAGTCTCTGGGGGGTCAGACCCCAGCAGCTGCTGAACACCCACTTTCCCACTGAACTCAGTGGGAACTGAGGGGGACTCATGCCTCATATGATTGGAACCTTGTGAAGTTTAGCTGGGGACGAGTTCCCAGGCCAAACTCAGACTCCTTCCCGGGTTCTGATCTTTCTCTAGCCAGGGAGGGCGTGTAGCCTGGGCGGGAGGAGGGAGCTGCTTGTCCAAACAGACTGAAAACCCCACTGTTCTGAACGGATGAGACTCCCCCTGTGTCACAGTGCCTCAGTAGGGAGAGGGAGCTTTGGGAGCAGCCTGTGCTGTGAGCTGCTGCCAGTGTGTGTAGATTGTAGTCTCTGTGCCCTGTGGTGGGGCGTGTAGTGAGGGGGGAGGAACAGGGGGACAGAGCAGACAGGCCCGTTAGTGAGAGCCTGCCTTGACCCCAGACTCATGGCTTCTCCCCACTCAGTTCCAGGATGGAGAGGCTCAGGCCGATGATGGAGAGGCTCAGGCAAATGCTGCAGAAGAAGGCTGTGCAGCTCGCTCCAGAGCCAGTGGGAAGCAGCTGCCAGCTTCCCCAGGAGGAGAGCAGTCCCTCTGTCCCCACTGGAGGGGAAGTAGCTTGTGGCCAGGCCAAGCGGTGGATGTGCCTGGCATTCTGGAGGAGGGAGACACCAGCTCCCAGAGGAGGCCCTGAGACATCTTCTGGGACAAAATGGAGGTGGCCCAGGGTGCATCTGTGTGGGAGGCAGCGAGGACGGGACAGAAGCCAGGCAAGGCGGCTCTGTGGCTTCCTCTCCAGGAAGCAGAAGATCCAGGAGCCCAGCGCCAGGGCCCAGGAGAAGCCACCCCCCTCCCTGGCCACTGAAGAGGCCCCAGCCTGCCTAGGGGAGGAGATGGGTGACCCCTGCTGTCATAAATATAAAGGGAAGGGTCAACCCCTTTAAAATCCCTCCTGGCCAGAAGAAAAATCCTCTCACCTGTAAAGGGTTAAGAAGCTAAAGGTAACCTCGCTGGCACCTGACCAAAATGACCAATGAGGAGACGAGATACTTTCAAAAGCTGGGAGGAGGGAGAAAAACAAAGGGTCTGTGTCTGTCTGTATGCTGCTTTTGCCGGGGATAGACCAGGAATGGAGTCTTAGAACTTTAGTAAGCAATCTAGCTAGGTATGTGTTAGATTATGATTTCTTTAAATGGCTGAGAAAAGAACTGTGCTGAATAGAATGACTATTCCTGTCTGTGTGTCTTTTTTGTAACTTAAGGTTTTGCCTAGAGGGATTCTCTATGTTTTGAATCTAATTACCCTCTAAGGTATCTACCATCCTGATTTTACAGAGGTGATTTCTTTACTTCTATTAAAAGTCTTCTAGTAAGCAAACTGAATGATTTTTCATTGTTCTCAGATCCAAGGGTTTGGGTCTGTGGTCACCTATGCAAATTGGTGAGGATTTTTACCAAACCTGTCCCAGGAAGTGGGGTGCAAGGGTTGGGAGGATTTTGGGGGGAAAGATGTGTCCAAACTACGTTTCCCAGTAAACCCAGTTAGAGTTTGGTGGTGGCAGTGGAGATCCAGGGACAAAGGATAAAATTAATTTGTATCTTGGGGAAGTTTTAACCTAAGCTGGTGAAAGTAAGCTTAGGAGGTTTTCATGCAGGTCCCCACATCTGTACCCTAGAGTTCAGAGTGGGGGAGGAACCTTGACACCTGCTCTAGCACCAGCAGCTCCACCTACTCCCAAGGGACCAGCAGCACCTCCGAGGAGTGAGAGCCCTGAGGCTGGAGGCTCCCACAGTACTGGTGAGGGGAGACCCAAGGGAAAGGGAGAGTGACTGGGGTGGGGGGGCTAGTAACACCCTGTGCCATTGGTTCACTAAGTTGTCAGTCCTCAGCTACGTGAGCCCCACTGACACCAGTGGGTGTGGCACAGCCATGCCTGGTGCAGGGCATTCTTGGCGGAGTCGGGGGCACTCCGGCTTCCCGGACCCCTGATGATGTTGCGGGGGTGGCCTGACTGCCATGGTGCCCTGAAACTGATGGAGCTGAGGGCATCTCTGGGAGGGGCCGGGTGAGGCCCTTTCTGCCCTGGGGTTCCTTACAGAGGAGGGGGCCACATTAAGCTTTCTCTCTCCACTGCACCCCGTCCTTCCCCTCGGCAGCAGGAGAAGTCACCCTCTCTCCTTTTCTGCCTAGCATTTCTCCCATGTTATCTGGGACCCGCAAGAGGGGGTGTTTGTCCCACGCAGGGCAGGGTCTCCTCTCCCCACAGACACTGTCCCAGTTACAAACCCTGCCTGTGCAGGAGGACCCTGTGGTTTTGGGCTTTTCCTATCCAACCCATGGAGGACCTGAGCCCTGGAGCCAGTTTGGGTGGGGTGGGGAGGTCCCTACCTAACAGGCTCTCTCTCTCCCGCAACCCCACTCCTAGTGGGTGCAGGACAGGGCCAAGCAGCTACGCTTCCTGCACGCTATCCCCACTCTGTGATTCCCTGCACAAAAGCAGGGGCAGGACACCCTGCGGCCGCACTGCTCCAAAGCGTCCCTTGTGGAGAGCATTGTGAGCGAGACCCGTGCCCAGCCCCTTGGGGGAGGGAGCTAGACGTGGGACGAAGAGAAGCCTCCCCTGCACCAGTGTGGGGAGATGGTGGGGCTGGAGGGGGCAGCAGAGGATAGGGATTCCTGGGGCTGAATACTGGGAAGCTGGATGTGTGTGCGCAGGGGGATATGCTGGCTGTGTCTGCAGCGCACTTTGGCCTCCTCTCTGGGAAGTGCCTGTGGGTAATCAGGGCCAGAATCCACCTGCTGTTTTGTCTCCTTTGGGTCTCCCAGGAGCTGATTGAGTACCTTCCGCTGGGCTCTGAGTCAAGCTCCATCCTCTCCAGCTCTATGGCCACGGTTTGCCACCTCCAGGTACCAGGACCCTCCCGTCCAGTTTCCCTAACCCTGGTGCTCTTCAGGCTGAGACCTGGGACTGACGGATCCTCCCCCTCCTAGGTTATTTGCGGCTGTTCTCATCCTCTGGCCGAGGAGGCGGGAACGTTCACTCTTTCCTGGCTGTGTGGTTGATTTTACTCCAGTGAAATTACAGTGACCTTAGGGAGAGGATCACCGGGGTGATGAACTTGGCGGAACCCTTGGCTCCAGATGTTGTCTAACAACTCTGGCTTAGCATTGTGCTTGCCCTATTCTTTCCTCGCTCCAGCCCCACCACTGACCCACTCCAGCCTTGTCTCCTCCTCCTGATCCTCCCCAAGTCCTTGGATTCTGACTACCCAGCTTTGACCTTCCGCCTGTATCTGGACTCTGGCCTGATATCAACTTGGCTTATCTTTGGACTCTGACCACCCGGCTTTCACCTCTGGCCTGCACCTGGACTCTGGCTCCAGTTCTCATTCTGGTTTGTCTATGGAGTCTGATCTCGGTGTTGACCCAGGCATGTCCCTGGAGCTTGATTCTAGCATCACTCTTAGCCTAGGTGTAATCCTACGCCTAGCTGTGACCTGCACTCCAAGCACTAGACCTATATATCGGATGCAGCATGTGAGATCAGGTGGTGCAACTTTTTGCAGAAATTTAATTCCGGAAGTAAGTGGCCTGTATACAAAAGGGGACATATCACACCAGGTGTGAACCATAGTCTTTTTACCTGTGCCTGGCCCTATGGTGCCCCTACCAGAGTGGTTGAATGGAGATGACTGAAAATGTAGGGGTTTCCTACAACTTAGCCTGAAAGTTCCCTTTGGCCATATTTACACAATGTCCAAAGACCTAGTGGCTCTCCCTGTGTAAAACCATGAAAACTGGTAGAAAGGGTTTATTTGCTACTAAGCATTTCCCACAGGTTTCCCACAGGTGCCCTGGCCCTTTTTGGGAACAAGAAAGGTGGGACTCTACGCCTCTGTGTAGACTACCAGCCCCTGAACAAAGTGACAGTTTGGAACCAATACCCCCTGCTCTCAGGGGCGGTCCTAGACTAGCTGCCAGCAACTGGTGCCCTAGGCAAAGATGCAATCAGTGCCTGTCAAGGTTCCTTCCCCACTCTGAACTCTAGGGTAAGTCCTTAAGTCAAGTTGCAGTGGGGGAGGTTTAGATTGGATATTAGGAAAAACTTTTTCACTAAGAGGGTGGTGAAACACTGGAATGCGTTACCTAGGGAGGTGGTAGAATCACCTTCCTTAGAGGTTTTTAAGGTCAGGCTTGACGAAGCTCTGGCTGGGATGATTTAACTGGGAATTGGTCCTGCTTCGAGCAGGGCGTTGGACTAGATGACCTTCTGGGGTCCCTTCCAACCCTGATATTCTATGATTCTATGGTACAGATGTGGGGACCTCCATGAAAACCTCCTAAGCTTACTTTTACCAGCTTAGGTTAAAACTTCCCCAAGATACAAACTATTTTACCCTTGGACTTCCACTGCCACCACCAAACTTTATCTGGCTTCCTGAAAAAACGTAGTTTGGACACGTCTTTCCCCCCCAAATCCTCCCAACCCTTGCACCCCACTTCCTGGGGAAGGTTTTGTAAAAATCCTCACCAATTTGCGTAGGTGACCACAGACCCAAACCCTTGGATCTGAGAACAATGAAAAATCATTCAGTTTTCTTACAAGAAGACTTTTAATCGAAGTAAAGGAATCACCTCTGTAAAATCAGGATGGTAGATACCTTACAGGGTAATTAGATTCAAACATAGAGAATCCCTCTAGGCAAAACCTTCAGTTACAAAAAAGACACACAGACAGGAATAGTCATTCTATTCAGCACAGCTATTTTCTCAGCTACTTAAAGAAATCATAATCTAACACATACCTAGCTAGATTACTTACTAAATTCTAAGACTCCATTCCTGTTTTGTCTCCGGCAGAAGCATCACACAAACAGACACAGACCCTTTGTTTTTCTCCCTCCTCCCAGCTTTTGAAAGTATCTTGTCTCCTCGTTGGTCATTTTGGTCAGGTGCCAGCGAAGTTACCTTTAGCTTCTTAACCCTTTACAGGTGAGAAGATTTTTCCTCTAGCCAGGAGGGATTTTAAAGGGGTTTACCCTTCCCTTTATATTTATGACAGTACCCCAGGCCCAAACCGCAAGGGAAGGTCTAGGCTGAGGTTTTTGGTAAACTGGGAAACATTTTGCCGCTTTTTTCCTTTTAATGTTTTTTAAGCGTTTTTTTTTAAAACAGAGGCTTAATTATTCGGTTTGTCCATCCATCCGTCTGTCCAACCACTGTTTCTGAGATCAAATAAAATAGAGACACGACTTTTCAGAAGAGATCTGTACACGACAGTGAGGTGATATTTCAGTTGATTTCAAATAAAAATGCATTTAAAATGTTAATTATAATTTGTATTATTACAAATCCAAAATCATCCATTACACTATCCTGCTTTAACTGCCATTACCACCACATCCAATATAGAAAGAAATGAGAAAACTCTTTAATGAACTTCAACCTGTATTTACAAAACACTCTGAATAAAAAACACTCTGTGCTCTTAAAACATGACTTTTTTTGCTTTAAGTTTTGAAAATTCAGTCACTCGTTCTCTTAGATCGAGTTTTCCAGCTAGTTCATGCTCTATGGACATTGTGGCAAGTCCAACAAGTCTCTCTTGCACCATTGTTGAACGCAGATATGTTTTTATCAATTTTAACTTTGACAAGCTACGTTTCCCACTAGCTACGGAAACTGGCAAAGTTGAAAGAATGCGTAGAGCTATAAAAATGTTTGGGAAACTGGCTGAGAGTTTGTTTTCACAAACAAACTTCAGTACTTCTTCAGGAGTGGAATGTTCCTTAAGTCGTCTTGAAAAAGTCTCAGGCTCACTACACAAATCTGTAGCATCAATGTCTTTAGAATTTTCATGAGTCAATGCCGACTCCAGTTTTATACCAAATTCTCTTACCTGTTTTGCTGTTTTCTTTTGCAAGCTGTGGATATCATCTAGAAAGCCAAATATTGACTCTAGCTGCTGCATCTGTTGACATCTTTCACCAACCGAGTGAATAGCAGTATCAAGGACTGCGAAGAGAAATGCACTTTGAACCTTTGTTTTGGGTTCTGAATAGGTGTGTCTTGTCATTCATATGAAAACTGCTGTTTCTTTTGCCGAATGCAAACTGGCTCTGGTTCAAAGTCTGTCGGAAAGTCTATTTCTTCAGCAAGCTTGAGAGAATCTACCAGTGTTCTTTCGTGCTCTTCATCACTTCTGAATTCCTCCAGAATATTTTGAGTTTGCTGCAGTTTTTGAATAGCAGAATGTATGTTCAAGTTCTTTTCCTGAAGCTGCTTACGAGTGAGGTTAACTCAGAAAGGATATTATACCACAAAATGAGTGAAGTCACAAATTTGACTTTGGAAAGGCCATTTGCAAGAGCTTCTGCATCTGAACGTGCCATATTGCCAGATGACCCAGTAAAGGTAGTATCATCAGAAATTTCAATTAGGGCACCATAAATGTTTCCAAGTTCATAGTGAAGAGGCTTCAAAGCATCAATGCAACTCTCCCATCTTGTCTGACTAAGTGGTTTCTGTAGCTAGACAGCCAGCGACCCGCCCCCCCCCCCCCCCTCAGACCAGCATTGCTGGAAACACAGGAGGAAGCCGGAACAGGGCACTTAACATATATTCCAGCACAGCCTTTGAAGCTGTGAAAAGCACAGGTGTGCTGCTACAATGTGCCTCTGGGAACAGATACAACGATTAAGCTCACAGCAGGCAGAGGCCCTGTGACAGACATGGCTCTTAGCCCCTACTAAATCGCGTGATGCACACACACCAACATCCTAGGTGGGAAAATATTTACCCTGATAAAAGAAATGTCCAGTAGTCGACACTTATTGTTTCTCTCCCTTGCAAGTGTAAACTACTCTTGCGAAAGCTGGCGTCACCCTGACAGACCAGCCTCAATTTGGCATAAGAAAGGAGAAAGAGAATAAAGGAGTGCAGAGGTATAAGTAGGGGACCTACAGCACCATGATTTTGGAGTGCTTTTCACTATCTATCTGCTGGTCAGATAAGTGACAGTCTCCCAAGGCTTCTGCAGCTAAGAGGGTCCCTCAGCCTTGTCCCTTATTCGTCTTTCCGCGGAATTGAGTGACCGATCCTGGCTTGGCACTGCTGGAATCGAGAGCTGCAAGGAGTGTAAGAAGCACCCACACCTGTTCTCCTATCTTTAGTGTACACATATTTTGAAATAGAGCTCTATATTTTGTTTTTCTTTCTTTGGGATTGTGGCTTCAGTTTTGTAACTTGTTTGTGTGTGTAACATCTCTACATTTAAATAAGTAGGCACTAGCAATTTTGTAACCACATGATTAGAATCTAGCTTAATAAATTTTAGTAACCATTTGTGCATAAGCCTGACTTGTTTTCTCTGGTTTACTGTAAAGCAGCCAACACAATTAAAGAACCTCAGCCGTTTTGGCTCTAAAGCCTGGCCATTAGGTGAGAGTACTAAGAGCCTAGCGTTGAGTTGTGCCGCCTCCACAGGGCAAACTCTTGGGGAACCTGTCAGTCAATCTTGACTGCCCGCTGCGAAGGAGCTCTGAGCTCTAGCAGTTAAAGTCACGGGTGGTTAGGACTTTGGGGCATCCGTCAGCCTAGCCCGGGCTGCCCGCCGCGAAGGGAGAGTGCGTCCTAGCGGTTAAAGTCACAGATGGTATAAACAGGCATAGCTGGCACCTCACCAAACATCCTTGGCCGTCGGCTAACAGTTTCACAGTTAGAGAATTCACATGGCGAGTCAGAATCTCCCAACGGCGTGTTGAGTCTGAGAAAAACACATAAACACGTTGCACCAGGTCAAAGAAACTGCTTGCCTCCAAACAGCATCTAACAGCATCATTGACAAACAAATTCAGAGAATGCGCGCTGCAAAGAACGAAAAATGCCCTAGGATTGATTTCCATCATTCTCCTTTGCACACCATTGTCTTTATCCTTCATATTATTCCCATTATCATAGCCTTGACCATGTAAATTTTCAACAGATAATGACATTGTTTCAAGCTCTTGTAGAATAGTTTGTCATAAATGCTCCAGTCATCTCCTTCAGTGATACGAACCCCAAGAAATGTTCCTTTATGAGCACTTCAATATTATCTTCATCTGCAGACTTTTCCATATCCACAAAACGAATGATCATCGTCATTTGTTCAACATGACTCACATCTGGAGTACAGTCCAGTATTATTGAAAAGTATTTTGCAGAATGGGCAGCTTCTGTAATTTTCTTTTTAATGGCATTTGCTAGGATTTGAATCAGTTCATTCTGCATATTTTTTCCTAAGTAACGAACCTCTGCCCTGGTCTACACTAGGACTTTAGGTCGAATTTAGCAGCGTTAAATCGATGTAAACCTGCACCCATCCACACAATGAAGCCCTTTATTTCAACTTAAAGGGCTCTTAAAATCGATTTCCTTACTCCACCCCTGACAAGTGGATTAGCGCTTAAATCGACCTTGCCGGCTCGAATTTGGGGTACTGTAGACACAATTCGATGGTATTGGCCTCCGGGAGCTATCCCAGAGTGCTCCATTATGACTGCTCTGGACAGCACTCTCAACTCAGATGCACTGACCAGGTAGACAGGAAAAGAACCGCGAACTTTTGAATCTCATTTCCTGCTTGGCCAGCGTGGCAAGCTGCAGGTGACCATGCAGAGGTCATCAGCACAGGTGACCATGATGGAGTCCCAGAATCGCAAAAGAGCTCCAGCATGGACCGAACAGGAGGTACGGGATCTGATCGCTGTTTGGGGAGAGGAATCCGTGCTATCAGAACTCCGTTCCAGTTTTCGAAATGCCAAAACCTTTGTGAAAATCTCCCAGGGCATGAAGGACAGAGGCCATAACAGGGACCCGAAGCAGTGCCGTGTGAAACTGAAGGAGCTGAGGCAAGCCTACCAGAAAACCAGAGAGGCGAACAGCCGCTCTGGGTCAGAGCCCCAAATATGCCGCTTCTATGATGAGCTGCATGCCATTTTAGGGGGTTCAGCCACAACTACCCCAGCCGTGTTGTTTGACTCCTTCAATGAAGATGGAGGCAATATGGAAGCAGGTTTTGGGGACGAAGAAGATGAGGAGGAGGAGGAGGTTGTAGATAGCTCACAGCAAGCAAGCGGAGAAACCGGTTTTCCCGACAGCCAGGAACTGTTTCTCACCCTAGACCTGGAGCCAGTTCCCCCCGAACCCACCCAAGACTGCCTCCTGGACCCAGCAGGCAGAGAAGGAACCTCTGGTGAGTGTACCTTTTAAAATACTATACATGGTTTAAAAGCAAGCATGTGAAAGGATTACTTTGCCCTGGCATTTGCGGTTCTCCTAGATGTAGTCCTAAAGCCTTTGCAAAAGGTTTCTGGGGAGGGCAGCCTTATTTTGTCCTTCATGGTAGGACACTTTACCACTCCAGGCCAGTAACACGTACTTGGGAATCATTGTAGAACAAAGCATTGCAGTGTATGTTTGCTGGCATTCAAACAACATCCGTTCTTTATCTCTCTGTGTTATCCTCAGAAGAGTGAGATATAATTCATGGTCACCTGGTTGAAATAGAGTGCTTTTCTTCAGGGGACACTCAGAGGAGCCCATTCCTGCTGGGCTGTTTGCCTGTGGCTAAACAGAAATATTCCCCGCTGTTAGCCACAGGGAGGGGGGAAGGTTGAGGGGGTAGTCACGCGGTGGGAGGAGGCAAAATGCGACCTTGTAACGAAAGCACATGTGCTATGTATGTAATGTTAACAGCAAGGTTTACCCTGAAAGAGTGTAGCCACTGTTTTATAAAATGTGTCTTTTTAAATACCGCTGTCCCTTTTTTTTTCTCCACCAGCTGCATGTGTTTCAATGATCACAGGATCTTCTCCTTCCCAGAGGCTAGTGAAGCTTAGAAAGAAAAAAAAAACGCACTCGCGATGAAATGTTCTCCGAGCTCATCCTGTCCTCCCACACTGACAGAGTACAGACGAATGCGTGGAGGCAAATAATGTCAGAGTGCAGGAAAGCACAAAATGACCGGGAGGAGAGGTGGCGGGCTGAAGAGAGTAAGTGGCGGGCTGAAGACAGGGCTGAAGCTCAAATGTGGCGGCAGCGTGATGAGAGGAGGCAGGATTCAATGCTGAGGCTGCTGCAGGACCAAACCAGTATGCTCCAGTGTATGGTTGAGCTGCAGCAAAGGCAGCTGGAGCACAGACTGCCACTGCAGCCCCTCTGTAACCAACCGCCCTCCTCCCCAAGTTCCATAGCCTCCACACCCAGACGCCCAAGAACGCGGTGGGGGGGCCTCCGGCCAACCAGCCACTCCACCACAGAGGATGGCCCAAAAAAAAGAAGGCTGTCATTCAATAAATTTTAAAGTTGTAAACTTTTAAAGTGCTGTGCTTAAAGTGCTGTGTGGCATTTTCCTTCCCTCCTCCACCACCCCTCCTGGGCTACCTTGGTAGTCATCCCCCTATTTGTGTGATGAATGAATAAAGAATGCATGAATGTGAAGCAACAATGACTTTATTGCCTCTGCAAGCGGTGATTGAAGGGAGGAGGGGCGGGTGGTTAGCTTACAGGGAAGTAGAGTGAACCAAGGGGCGGGGGGTTTCATCAAGGAGAAACAAACAGAACTTTCACACCGTAGCCTGGCCAGTCATGAAACTGGTTTTCAAAGCTTCTCTGATGCGTACCGCGCCCTCCTGTGCTCTTCTAACCGCCCTGGTGTCTGGCTGCGCGTAACCAGCAGCCAGGAGATTTGCCTCAACCTCCCACCCCGCCATAAACGTCTCCCCCTTACTCTCACAGATATTGTGGAGCACACAGCAAGCAGTAATAACAGTGGGAATATTGGTTTCGCTGAGGTCTAACCGAGTCAGTAAACTGCACCAGCGCGCCTTTAAACGTCCAAATGCACATTCTACCACCATTCTGCACTTGCTTAGCCTGTAGTTGAACAGCTCCTGACTACTGTCCAGGCTGCCTGTGTACGGCTTCATGAGCCATGGCATTAAGGGGTAGGCTGGGTCCCCAAGGATACATATAGGCATTTCAACATCCCCAACAGTTATTTTCTGGTCTGGGAATAAAGTCCCTTCCTGCAGCTTTTGAAACAGACCAGAGTTCCTGAAGATGCGAGCATCATGCACCTTTCCCGGCCATCCCATGTTGATGTTGGTGAAACGTCCCTTGTGATCCACCAGAGCTTGCAGCACTATCGAAAAGTACCCCTTGCGGTTTATGTACTCGGCGGCCTGGTGCTCCGGTGCCAAGATAGGGATATGGGTTCCGTCTATAGCCCCACCACAGTTAGGGAATCCCATTGCAGCAAAGCCATCCACTATGACCTGCACATTTCCCAGGGTCACTACCCTTGATATCAGCAGATCTTTGTTGAATGGGCTACTTGCATCACAGCAGCCCCCACAGTAGATTTGCCCACTCCAAATTGATTCCCAACTGACCGGTAGCTGTCTGGCGTTGCAAGCTTCCACAGGGCTATCGCCACTCGCTTCTCAACTGTGAGGGACGCTCTCATCTTGGTATTCATGCGCCTCAGGGCAGGGGAAAGCAAGTCACAAAGTTCCATGAAAGTGCCCTTACGCATGCGAAAGTTTCGCAGCCACTGGGAATCGTCCCAGACCTGCAACATTATGCGGTCCAACCAGTCTGTGCTTGTTTCCCAAGCCCAGAATCGGCTTTCCACAGCATGAACCTGCCCCATTAGCACCATGATGCATGCATTGGCAGGGCCCATGCTTTCAGAGAAATCTGTGTCCATGTCCTGATCACTCACGTGACCGCGCTGACGTCGCCTCCTCGCCCGGTATCGCTTTGCCAGGTTCTGGTGCTGCATATACTGCTGGATAATGCGTGTGGTGTTTAATGTGCTCCTAATTGCCAAAGTGAGCTGAGCGGCCTCCATGCTTGCCTTGGTATGGCGTCCGCACAGAAAAAAGGCGCGGAACGATTGTCTGCCGTTGCTCTGACGGAGGGAGGGGCGACTGACGACACGGCTTACAGGGTTGGCTTCAGGGAGCTAAAATCAACAAAGGGGGTGTCTTTACATCAAGGAGTATTTCAGGCAGGACTTCACGGAGGGTTCCAATAAGAAATGGTGCACCTAAGTTATCGTTCTTATTGGAACAAGGAGGTTAGCCTGGCCTCTGATTGATACATGGCTAGATTTACCTCGCTGCACCTTCTCTGTGAGTGACTGCAGTGTGACCTAGAGGAATGAGTCCCCTAGACAGGGGAGGAGGCAAATGAGTACAAAACAAATCTGGTCTATTTCTTGTTTTGACCCACTCCATCTATCTTTTACATCTTTCGCTGGCAGCAGACGGTGCAGAAGGACTGCATGCCATCCACATCTCATGGCTGCTCGGCAGAAGATGGTACAGTACGACTGCTAGCCATCCTCATCTCTTGCCTGCCTGGCAGAAGATGGTACAATACAACTACTAGCAATCCTCATCTCTTGCCTGCCTGGCAGAAGATGGTACAGTACGACTGCTAGCAGTCCGTATCGCCTGCCTGCTCACCATAAGACGGTTCAATAGGACTGACTGCAGGACTAAAGAGAATGACCTGGTCAAGTCACTCCAAATTTAGTCCCTGCGCCCATGTCTGCCCAGGCGCTCCCAGCCGACATGGCCAGGAGCACCTCGGACACGACGAGGACGACTACCAGTCGTATTGCACCGTCTGCTGCCAGAAGGCAATGGGTTGCTGCTACTGTGCAGCAAAGCCGTACCGCGTCTGCCAGCACCCAGGAGACATAGGGTGACGGTTACCTGAGCAGGCTCCATGCTTGCCGTGGTATGGCGTCTGCACAGGTAACTCAGGAAAAAAGGCGCAAAATGATTGTCTGCCCTTGCTTTCACGGAGGGAGGGAGGGAGGGAGCGGGGGCCTGACGATACGTACCCAAAACAAACCGCGACAATGTTTTAGCCCCATCAGAGTGCTCCATTGTGGCTGCTCTGGACAGCACTCTCAGATGCCCGATTGTTTGCCGTTGCTCTGACGCTGGGAGGGGCGACTGAGGACACGGCTTACAGGGTTGGCTTCAGGGAGCTAAAATCAACAAAGGGGGTGGCTTTACATCAAGGAGTATTTCAGGCAGGACTTCACGGAGGGTTCCAATAAGAAATGGTGCACCTAAGTTATTGTCCTTATTGGAACAAGAAGGTTAGCCTGGCCTCTGATTGATACATGGCTAGATTTACCTCGCTGCACCTTCTCTGTGAGTGACTGCAGTGTGACCTAGAAGAATGAGTCCCCTAGACAGGGGAGGGGGGGAAGCAAATGAGTACAAAACAAATCTGGTCTATTTCTTGTTTTGATCCACTCCATCTATCTTTTACATCTTTGGCTGGCCGCAGACAGTGCAGAAGGACTGCATGCCATCCACATCTCATGGCTGCTCGGCAGAAGATGGTACAGTACGACTGCTAGCAGTCCGTATCGCCTGCCCGCTCACCATAAGACGGTTCAATAGGACTGACTGCAGGACTAAAGAGAATGACCTGGTCAAATCACTCCAAATTTAGTCCCTGCGCCCATGTCTGCCCAGGCGCTCCCAGCCGACGTGGCCAGGAGCACCTCGGACATGACGATGACGGCTACCAGTCGTACTGTACCGTCTGCTGCCACAAGGCAAGGGGTTGCTGCTACTGTGTAGCAATGCCGTACCGCGTCTGCCAGCACCCAGGAGACATAGGGTGACGGTTACCTGAGCGGGCTCCATGCTTGCCGTGGTATGGCGTCTGCACAGGTAACTCAGGAAAAAAGGCGCGAAACGATTGTCTGCCCTTGCTTTCACGGAGGGAGGGAGGGAACGGGGGCCTGACGATATGTACCCAGAACCACCCGCGACAATGTTTTAGCCCCATCAGGCATTGGGATCTCAACCCAGAATTCCAATGGGCAGCGGAGACTGTGGGAACTGTGGGATAGCTACCCACAGTGCAACGCTCCGGAAGTCGACTCTAGCCTCGGTACTGTGGAAGCACTCCGCCGAGTTAATGCACTTAATGCACTTAGAGCATTTTCTGTGGGGACACACACACTCGAGTATATAAAACCGATTTCTAAAAAACCGACTTCTATAAATTTGACCTTATTCCGTAGTGTAGACATACCCTAAGAATTGTTCCATTTGCATTAGGAAGGGCAAATTTACTGGAGATTCAACACTTGCTCCTGATAGCCAGGCATCCCAATGTTTCACAATGTGGCAGGCATGTCGGGTAAATGACATGTCTGGTTTCTACCTTAGGGCTCTGAACCTCCGACAAGAATGCTCGGGTGTTATCCCCATTCTGACTCTCGCCTTGGATTTAAACAGTTCATACTTGTTCATGTGTTCTTTAGGCATTTCAGCCGCCACCTCAGCTAAGGGTCCACTGAGCTGCAGCCTCAGCTCTACCATGTATTGGTCAGTAGAGATGCTGTACCCAAGGCAGGCCCTTTCGAAGTTTTCTAAGAAGGCCTCAGTATCATCGCCTGCCTGGTAGGTGGGGATCTTTCTGGGATGGGAAGTGGTACCTGGAGAAGGATTGCTAGGGTTTGTTTCTATATTCTGCTGAGCCTTTACCTTCTCCATCTCCAGTTCATGATTCCTCTCTTTTTCCTTCTCCTCCTCCACATGCTTCCTTTCCTCCATTTCCCTCCTGTGGGCAGCCTCCTGTACATCCTTCTCGATCCGCATGAGTTCTATCTGTCTTTCATGTTCCTTTTGTTTTTCATCAGCCTGAAATCTGGCTAATTCCAGCTTTTGTTGAGCCATGGAGTCTGTCATCCTAACCTCTCTGTTTTTAACTAACTTTACACCCGACGTTTAGAAATAAAACAAACAAAACTTGGCTTGTAAAATTTTCCTGTGCTGGAATAGGATACCTATTCTCTGATAGTGATTGTCAGCCTACAGAAAAATCCAAAAAAAAAAAAAAAACCCCAAAACCCCAAAACTAACACTTTTGTCTTCAGGCAAATAGGTAGAAATCCCCTCTAGTTGCTCTGAGGTCTGTGAAAAATTGTGAATTTCCCTGCAGGAGGTTAACTACTCTTCCTTTAGGAAGAGAAACTGCAGCTCCTAAAGACAATTCCCTTTTGTCTCTGCTCTGGCCCCAAAGCAAAATAAAAAAAAAAAAACCACATCCAACTATTGCCAGTTGGAGACCTGCTTTCTAGCAGCACAAAGGATTTTAAAAATTTCCTTTTAAAATCTGTTTTTCTGGTTCAAAAAAATCTCAAATTGATCTCAAAATGATTTCAAGTTAATCCCACCACTCTGCCACCATGTCAAGGTTCCTTCCCCACTCTGAACTCTAGGGTACAGAAGTGGGGACCTGCATGAAAACCTCCTAAGCTTACTTTTACCAGCTTAGGTTAAAACTTCCCCAAGGTACAAACTATTTTACCCTTGGACTTCCACTGCCACCACCAAACTTTATCTGGCTTCCTGAAAAAACGTAGTTTGGACACGTCTTTCCCCCCAAAATCCTCCCAACCCTTGCACCCCACTTCCTGGGGAAGGTTTTGTAAAAATCCTCACCAATTTGCATAGGTGACCACAGACCCAAACCCTTGGATCTTAGAACAATGAGAAAAGCTTTCAGTTTTCTTACAAGAAGACTTTTAATAGAAGTAAAGGAATCACCTCTGTAAAATCAGGATGGTAGATACCTTACAGGATAATTAGATTCAAACATAGAGAATCCCTCTAGGCAAAACCTTAAGTTATAAAAAAGACACACAGATAGGAATATTCATTCTATTCAGTACAGCTATTTTCTCAGCCACTTAAAGAAATCATAATCTAACACATACCTAGCTAGATTACTTACTAAGTTCTAAGACTCCATTCCTGTTCTGTCTCCGGCAAAAGCATCACACAGACAGACACAGACCCTTTGTTTTTCTCCCTCCTCCCAGCTTGTGAAAGTATCTTGTCTCCTCGTTGGTCATTTTGGTCAGGTGCCAGCAAGTTTACCTTTAGCTTCTTAACCCTTTACAGGTGAGAGGATTATTCCTCTGGCCAGGCGGGATTTTAAAGGGGTTTACCTTTCCCTTTATATTTATGACAGTGCCCCAGGCCCAAACCGCAAGGGAAGGTCTAGGCTGAGGTTTTTGGTAAACTGGGAAACATTTTGCCCCTTTTTTCCTTTTAATGTTTTTTAAGCGTTTTTTTTTTAAACAGAGGCTTAATTATTCGGTTTGTCCATCCATCCGTCTGTCCAACCACTGTTTCTGAGATCAAATAAAATAGAGACACGACTTTTCAGAAGAGATCTGTACATGACGGTGAGGTGATATTTCAGTTGATTTCAAATAAAAATGCATTTAAAATGTTAATTATAATTTTTATTATTACAAATCCAAAATCATCCATTACACTATCCTGCTTTAACTGCCATTACCACCACATCCAATATAGAAAGAAATAAGAAAACTCTTCAATGAACTTCAACCTGTATTTACAAAACACTCTGAATAAAAAACACTCTGTGCTCTTAAAACATGACATTTTTTGCTTTAAGTTTTGAAAATTCAGTCACTCGTTCTCTTAGATCGAGTTTTCCAGCTAGTTCATGCTCTATTGACATTGTGGCAAGTCCAACAAGTCTCTCTTGCACCAATGTTGAACGCAGATATGTTTTTATCAATTTTAACTTTGACAAGCTACGTTTCCCACTAGCTACGTAAACTGGCAAAGTTGAAAGAATGCGTAGAGCTATAAAAATGTTTGGAAAACTGGCTGAGAGTTTGTTTTCACAAACAAACTTCAGTACTTCTTCAGGAGTGGAATGTTCCTTAAGTCGTCTTGAAAAAGTCTCAGGCTCACTACACAAATCTGTAGCATCAATGTCTTTAGAATTTTCAGGAGTCAATGCCGACTCCAGTTTTATACCAAATTCTCTTACCCGTTTTGCTGTTTTCTTTTGCAAGGTGTGGATATCATCTAGAAAGCCAAATATTGACTCTAGCTGCTGCATCTGTTGACATCTTTCATCAACCGAGTGAATAGCAGTATCAAGGACTGCGAAGAGAAATGCACGTTGAACCTTTGTTTTGGGTTCTGAATAGGTGTGTCTTGTCATTCATATGAAAAAAAGCTGTTTCTTTTGCCGAATGCAAACTGGCTCTGGTTCAAAGTCTGTCAGAAAGTCTATTTCTTCAGCAAGCTTGAGAGAATCTACCAGTGTTCTTTCGAGCCCTTCATCACTTTTGAATTCCTCCAGAATATTTTGAGTTTGCTGCAGTTTTTGAATAGCAGAATGTATGTTCAAGTTCTTTTCCTGAAGCTGCTTACGAGTGAGGTTAATCTCGAAAAGGATATTATACCACAAAATGAGTGAAGACACAAATTTGACTTTGGAAAGGCCATTTGCAAGAGCTTCTGCATCTGAACGTGCCATATTGCCAGATGACCCAGTAAAGGTAGTATCATCAGAAATTTCAATTAGGGCATCATAAATGTTTCCAAGTTCATAGTGACGAGGCTTCAAAGCATCAATGGAACTCTCCCATCTTGTCTGACTAAGTGGTTTCACAGTTAGAGAATTCACATGGCGAGTCAGAATCTCCCAACGGCGTGTTGAGCCTGAGAAAAACACATAAACACCTTGCACCAGGTCAAAGAAACTTCTTGCCTCCAAACAGCATTTAGCAGCATCATTGACAAACAAATTCAGAGAATGCGCGCTGCAAGGAACGAAAAATGCCCTAGGATTGATTTCCATCATTCTCCTTTGCACACCATTGTCTTTATCCTTCATATTACTCCCATGATCATAGCCTTGACCACGTAAATTTTCAACAGATAATGACTTTGTTTCAATCTCTTGATGTATAGTTTGTCATAAATGCTCGTCATCTCCTTCAGTGATACGAATGCCAAGAAATGTTCCTTTATGAGCACTTCAATATTATCTTCATCTGCAGACTTTTCCATATCCACAAAACGAATGATCATTGTCATTTGTTCAACATGACTCACATCTGGAGTACAGTCCAGTATTATTGAAAAGTATTTTGCAGAATGGGCAGCTTCTGTAATTTTCTTTTTAACGGCATTTGCTAGGATTTGAATCAGTTCATCCTGCGTATTTTTTCCTAAGTAACGAACCTGTGTTTCATGATCAGTTATTGTACGTCGATGCTCCTTCATGACTGGATCAAAGAAAGCTCCTGGTGGGGTCAGACCCCCGAGCTAGCTGTCAAAAGTTGTTTTTGAAGTCGGGGAGTCAGTCAAAATAATTCAAAATATTCAGGCAAATTAATTCATTTGTTGTTGAGAACAAGGCTAGGCCACATCTTATGGGTCTGTTACAGGAGGGTGACTGGAAGATCACGATGGTCTTTTCTGGCCTTAAAGTCTATGAGTTTATGAAAACAGTGCTTAGCCAGTGCTAAACATTTCAGGTGCCGTTGTCTTTTAAAAGCTCTAGCGCCCCCAGGTTTTGGAGCAGGGACTTGAAATTTCCCAAGGAGGTGGCCTTTGTACCAGGGATGCACCTTTTGCTGTCTCTGAAAATCTACCTAAAATGGCCAAACGAGAAGTCTTTGAAAAGTCAGGGAGAATGGAGCTGCTAACCTCAAAGAAGTCAAAATAGAGACTTCTTTGATGTTAGCAAGTCCATTCGCCCTGACAATTGTGTCTGCACTGGCATGCTCCAGCCTGGGGCTGAGCAGGACTTTCCCTGTAATTGCAGCTCTCAGCTGCTGCGGTCTGTGCTCAGTCCAGGTACCTGAACTGAGAGCAGAGAGCCTGTCTCTCCTGTGCTCTCAATGCCCCCCTCCCTGCTGGGCCCAGAGGAGGAAGCGCTAGATTCAAATGCAGAGACTAGGGGACAGGGGTGAGTAGATTGGGAGAAAGAGCCTAAGGGATGCTGGAAGCTGGCAGGAGGTGAAAGAAACTGGCATTTGGAGGTGAGGGGAGGGCAGAGAATATGTCTGAGTGAGCAAGGAGACTTGCAGCCAGAGAGGAGACGGGGAGTGAGAACCAGTGGGGTGGGTGGAAGGAAGTGAGGGGGAATGGGAGATGGATCTGATGAAGAGCTGGGGTTCAGGAGAACTGGGACTGGCTGGGCAAAGAGATTGAAAGCAGGAGCTGGGGCTGGAAATTCATGAGTATTGTGATTGGATGAGGAGCCTAGGGAGTGAGATTGGCACAGGAGGCCAGGACTGGGGGGAGAGACAGATCAGATGAGGAGATGGGAGGGGGACTACTGGGACTGTCTGTCTAGGAGATGGGCCCTGAACCAGTGCTGAGATGTCCCACACCTCTCCATCCACTTTCCACATTTTTCCAGATTCCCCCTTCACCTCTGCTCACTTCCCTTTCCGGTTTAGCCCCTTGGGGACCACAGAGCAGTTAAAGGGAGGAATCCCAGGCTCTGCAAAGTAACTTCTTAAACACACACACTCTTTACTCTTAGACAGCACAAGAGAGTCACACATCTGTGCAAAAAATAAATACCTGACCTCAGTCCCCTCTCTGCATTCTCAACGCTTCTGAGAGCCATTGGGTTTTGGTCTGTGTCCTGGGGCTCCTGGCATAGGATTGGCTTTCTCATCTTAGAGAGCACATCACTTTAAAAAACAGGCTGTGAAACCTTTCCCTTGGGGCCGAGAACATCTGGACTGCAAAGTCCCACATCACCAGGAAGGGAGCCAGAGAAGAAGTGTGCATCTGGGACAGGGCCTTAGGAGCCCCACAGCTTGAAGCAGTGGCTGGACATTGCCTGACCCACATGGCTTGGTTGTAAGTTGGATCCAGAGGTTGGGTCTGATTGAGGTAGTCTAATGAGTGTCCACCAGGGGGACTCAGTCTGTGACTTGAATTTAGAACAAAGAGGCAAGGAATACAAGAGATCAGGGCCCAGTCTGTGAACCAGAACAAATACATTGTTCTCGTCCAGGCTTTTCCATTGAATCACTGTGTGACCACAAGCAAGTCACTTCACTTCCCTGTGCCATAGAGTCTCCCAAATTTTAAATGGAGATAATCAAGGTGGGTTTCTCATACCAGTTTAGAAGGTGGGAAACTCAGATGCATAGAACTGCAGCCTGTTGACACTCTAGATGTGAAGTGTGTTTGTTAACAGGGGACCCCCATGCGTGGTTCATAACCCCATAGTTGAAACTGCTGCCAAGCGTGTTTTTGAAACCATATGAGAGTAGGGCTGGATGCCGTTTTCCTGTACTACAGGAGGGAGTGGGTGTGTGGTGCCTGGGGGGTGAACAGGCTCTCAGCCACTAACTGTCTTCAGCATTTACACCAACCATCTGGAAGTCAATATCACATCACAGCTGGTAACATCTGCAGGTGGCACAAAGATTGCTGTCGCGGTCAATAATGATGAAGATAAGTCAGCCCATTCAAACAACACATTTGAATACAGCAAATGCCCAGTCCTAATCTAGGAGTGAGGGAGATTAACCAGTGGAACAAATTATCAAGGGAAGCGGTGGACTCTGTTTTTCTTGACGGCCTCACATCACAGATGGATGTCTTTCTGGAATGTGTGTTCTAGTAAAACACAGTATTGGTTTTGATATGGGGGTAAGAGTGTGGAATTTCATGCCGTGTGAAATAAGGCCTCATTAGGACACCAAATGGCCTCACAATCTATGAAAAACTCAGTGTGGGGGGAGGAACAGATGCTGCTGTTTTACTGGGAAGCCTGCTTGCTCCCCAAAATCAAAATCGAGCAAGTGGGGTGATCTGGGGAGCAGCTCAAACATCCTACCAGGCTGTCCGGGGCAGACATCAGCCCTGCAAGGGAGAGGTGGGCGTGGCAGTGACTTCACAAGGGCCTTTGGCAGGAACTCAGGCTATTGGGCAAAGGCAGTGAGGAGGCTGTGACCTCACAGAGCTCCCTTAATATCAGACATGCAGTACAGTGGTTCAGGGCAGGGGAAACTTCGGAGA
Source organism: Lepidochelys olivacea (assembly GCF_965140295.1). Taxonomy (NCBI): domain Eukaryota; kingdom Metazoa; phylum Chordata; order Testudines; family Cheloniidae; genus Lepidochelys; species Lepidochelys olivacea. The sequence goes on along the minus strand of NC_140412.1, from coordinate 138,104,060 downwards.
CCCCTGTAGCCTGCTGCAGCAAGACTCCTCCTTGCGGTCTCTCCTTGGGGACCAAGAGAGGATTTGTGGTCACGCACCTAAGTGTGAAGGAGGAGCTTCTTTGGCCATGTTCTCCTTTCTGTGTTGATATTGCAGAAAGCAGACATCCCCTGTGTAGAAGGTAAGATTCTCAGTGAAGGTTGGAAACTGTTCAGCCTGATCCATACGTTACCAGCCGAGCTCTAGGCTTGGAAAACACAAGTAAAGTTGTCAGAAAAATGTCCCAACTCGGACTCTGCCCCTTAGTAACGGGCTACCTAATAGGTCTCAAAATGTAATTTTAAATAAGGAATCATTATCGAGCGGGTGTCTTTCTAGTAGGGTCCTGCAGGGTTTGGTCCTTGGATGTAAGCTACCTAAAATTTTGATCAGTGACTTGGAAGCAAATATACAATCATCACTGTAAAATCTGCCAATGACAGAAAGATCGGGGGAGTGGTAAATAATGAAGAGGACATGTCACTCATATGGAGCCATCTCGATTGCTTAGTTACCTGAGCACAAGCAAATAACGTACATTTTAGTCTGTCCAAATGTAAAGTTTCCCTTTAGGAACAAAAAATATAGGCCATATGTACAAGAGGGGGACTCTGTCCCGGGGGAACTCTATCATTGGAAATAGTAACCCTGAAAAAGAGTTGGGGTCATGGTGGATAATCAACTGACCATGAGCTCCCACTGAGACACTTTGGCCAAAAGGGCAAATGCGACCCTGGGACCCATTTCTCTCTGCTGGTCTTCTTTCTGAGGCAGGTGGGGCTGTTCTCCAGCTGTCATTGTAGGAGGCCCTCACAAAGACGTGGGGCTGGAATCGTGCGCTGACGGAGATCTCCACCAGAGTGATTTCCTGTCCTGACTAGTGCTGTCTTTTGGCCACCTGTTGAGAATGCTCAGCCTCCAGTCCCTGAGAGTCTCCATGCTGATTGGGTGAGCTGGGGGTTATTACTGAGTTAAAAGGGAGTTAAAGTCATTGTTGGCTGAGTGCAGTGAGGCCTAATGCTGAATTCGATGGCATTTCTTTGTCTGTCTGTAATGCGATAATTTTTGAAGACTATGTCCAATTGATTCCAAGATTTCAGGAAATTTCTAGGCAGGCATCAGTGGGAAGAACCTTGTTGATTCTGGTGACAACTAGAAAAAGAAACCACCAGCAAAGCTTGGTTTCTGCACTGTGCCCATTTAATTGGTGCTGCCGGTAGAGGTGCACTGTGACATCAGATTTAACTGAGCCAGTCAATGCTAATTCTGTGCAGGTGATTTTCATAATTCAACCCCATTGGTTAAAAGGAGTCAGCAAATGATTCCGCAGGTTTCAATGGGAGGGATGACCAAGACAGGTAGCAGGTTTAGGGTTTATGCTCAGGGTTATTGGAGTGAAATGAGTGATGAGTGGCTGAGTTACCCCTGATGTCACAATGTAGCCTGTACAGGCTACTCTGCCTGCAGTGCCACACGGGCAGTGACTGTCAAGGGGAGGATTTTGTTGATCTGAAACTTATAAAACAGGAAGAGGAGAAGAGGAATGGCTTACATGATTTGACAATAAAATATAGGTTTTACAGCATTATCCAGTGTAATTGGTACTGGTTCAGCAGTGGGAACTGGGCCTACATAACAAAAAAAGCGTTCAACTCTCTTTTAAGAATGAGTAAATAATTCATAACAAATTGGTGATATGATGAATTTTGCTGCCTTCCGTTCTTTAATGGAATATGAGCAGTTTATGATTCTCGTGAATGTAGTAGTTCTCCTACAATCAAGGTGATTAAAATGAATGGTTGTTTCAAAACCAAGAACCCCCTGTAGGTGTCTAACTCTCATGACCTACTCAAATCGCACTACTGCTAGGAGTTAGAGAAGTGCCTCTATCCCGAACAGAGGCGGTGAAACTGAGGTAAAGAGCAAGAGGTGTTTACACAGCAATGCTGTGGCCGAGCCAGAAAGAGAAGCATAAGAAAAAAACATTCATCATAAATGTTTTGCATTTAAAACTACCCGATTTCTTAAAGAAAGGAAATATTAGCTGTAGTTAGTGAACTGAATTGATACATTCTGGTCACCATGTTCTTCCAGATTTTTCAATGGGTAGATCTCATCCCTTCACACCTAGTGTTTATTCCTAGATTGAAGGAAGGAAACAAGTGTGCCTTCTTTGTCAACTCCCAGTGTTCTTTTCAAATTCAATTAACTAGTCATTGAACTGAACTAGATGAATAAACTGAAAGGAAGAAACTATTCCTTCTGCACTTTCACAGGAAGGGCTACTGCTGTCTAAAGCTGTTCTAGCACTTCCACGAACTCTGGTTCCGGGCGCTTCAGTCGTTTGACTCTCCTTAAAACTTGGCAGTAAACATGTACTACTTAAAATGGATTTCTTTCTAGTCTCTTGAAATTATTTTCAGAGATTATAACAAATTTAGGCCTTAACATAGATTGTCAAATTCAAATTGAATTTGAAGCAGGCTTATTTTTAACGAAAAAACCCGTGGTGAGTTTAATTTGAAAAACCCGGTTCATATTTTAAAAACCCTCTATTGTTAATCCACCTGGCGAGGGACGGAAAAGCCTCCTAGCTCAATTCCCACCCCAAGAAGGGCTGATCCTCAATCCAAGGTCTAGGGCTGGGCTCCTCACTCTGTACAGGATTGAACTGAAAGCCCAGATCTAAACTCTAGGAATTTGGATCTGACCGATGAGGGTCCAGTGCTGTATAGCACTTACAGTACGACTTTTCCTGGGTAAATCTCAGCACTTTACAATAAGTGAGTAAGTATTAGATCCTCATTTTACTGCTGGGGACTGAAACACAGAGAGGGGGAATGGCTTGCCCGAGGTCCCATAGGTCAATAGGAAAATGGCCACTGAAAGCCAGGAGTCCTGACTCCCAATCCCCTGCCTCCGTCACTCCAGCCGGTCACACTCCCTCTCAGAGCCAGCGAGACTGGGAACAGGGTCCTGCTTGCAACTGCCAGCTCTGGAAAGGAACGTTCCTCTAGTGGTTAGTGTAGGGGCCTGGACACAGGGCTCCTGGGCTCCATCCCTGGCTCTGTCACTGACTCCCAGTGTGACCCTGAGGCAGTGGCTTCCCCTGCCCAGGCCACAGTTTTCTATCAGTGGGGTTGGAGTCCCTCCCCTACAGCCCTTGGCTTGTCAGGCTTCAGGAATGTGTGTGAGGTGCTAGGAGACCTTGAGATGGGAGGCGTCCTGCCCACAGTATGTCAGTGTTCTGGACCCCGGCTGTTAGCCTGAGTTTATCCATCCCTTGGCAATAAAACATGATTTTGTTTTCACAGCCACTGTTGGTCTCCCTGCTGGCAGGGCATTGTGCAGCTCCCTTTTCAGCCCACCTTGGTGCAGGAAAGTGAGAAAGAGGGCCAGGAACAGACCAAGTCTGAGCATCTGCCACCCAGCACTGCGCCATCTAGACCTAGTGAGTGGCAAGTAGCATTTCCTCAGAGGCTTCCCCGTTCTGCTTGGGGAGAGGCAGAAATGGTGGGAGGAGGAGGGGGATCTCCTCCTAGTGAGACTAGATTTGCTAACACAGCCCCCTGCAGCCCTTTGCTCTGGGCCTGGGAAGCGTGTTTCTTGCAGGGTGTTTTCCAGAGCCATCTCCAGCATGGTGGAAATAGCCCAGCCCTTCCCTTGTTGGAGTCTCTGGGGGGTCAGACCCCGGCAGCTGCTGAACATCCACTGAACTCTTTTCCACTGAACTCTGTGGGAACTGAGGGGGACTCATGCCTCATATGATTGGAACCTTGTGAAGTTTAGCTGGGGACGAGTTCCCAGGGCAAACTCAGACTCCTTCCCGGGTTCTGGTCTTTCTCCAGCCAGGGAGGGCGTGTGGCCTGGGTGGGAGGAGGGAGCTGCTTGTCCAAACAGACTGAAAGCCCCACTGCTCTGAAAGTGTGGGATTCCTCTGGTGTCACAGTGCCTCAGTGGGGAGGGGGAGCTTTGGGAGCAGCCTGTGCTGTGAGCTGCTGCCAGCGGGTGTAAATTGCAGTCCCTGTTCCCCGTGGTGGGGCGTGCAGTTAGGTGGAGGGGAGGTGGGGATGGAGTAGGCAGGCCCATTAGTGAGAGGCTGCCTTGACCCCAGACTCATGGCTGCTCCCCACTCAGTTCCAGGATGGAGAGGCTCAGGCAGACGCTGCAGAAGAAGGCTGTGCAGCTGACTCTAGAGCCAGTGAGAAGCAGCTACTGGCTTCCCCAAGAGGAGAGCGGCCCCTCTGTCCCCGCTGGCGGGGAAGCAGCTTGTGGCCAGGCCAAGTGGTGGAAGGAGGAAGACACCAGCTCCCTGAGCAGGCCCTGATGCACCTTCTGGGCCATCATGGAGGTGGCCCAGGGTGCAGCTGTGCAGGAGGGAGCTGAGTTACTACAGGGAACTCTTTCCTGGGTATCTGGCTGGTGGATCTTGCCCACATGCTCAGGGTTCAGCTGATTGCCATATTTGGGGTCGGGAAGGAATTTTCCTCCAGGGCAGATTGAAAGAGGCCCTGGGGGTTTTTTGCCTTCCTCTGCAGCATGGGGCACGGGTCACTTGCTGGAGGATTCTCTGCACATTGAAGTCTTTAAACCATGATTTGAGGACTTCAATAGCTCAGACATAGGTAAGAGGTTTATAGCAGGAGTGGGTATTCTGTGGTGATATTCTGTGGCCTGTGTTGTGCAGGAGGTCAGACTAGATTATCATAATGGTCCCTTCTGACCTTAATATCTATGAGTCTATGAGGGTGGCTCTTGGGACAAAGATCAGGTTCTTGACGGAGAGCATCCCTTATCCCTGGATCCCAGCCCTGGGACTCAGACGTTGTTCTCATTGTACTGTGTTGATTTTATTCCTAGGAAAAGCAACGTCAAAGGAGGTGTAAGGATCCTGGACTCTATTGCCTGCAAGAAGCTTCAGCCATCTTCACAGGCAGAGGTCACTGTCTTTCATACAATTACACCAGTGCCCTTTCTGGTCTCCAGCTCTGTTCCCTCCAGCAGGACAGAGACAATCCTTAACTCCCAGAGTTCTGATTTCCTGCCTTTCCAGGGGCTGAGGGCTTGTATGGTCACCAACCTGTCATCAGATACTTTTCCTATGGAAATCTGATGAGAGCAGAGAAGGAATCTCCTCTTCTCTTAGAACCAGTCTATTCAGTAAATCCAACCACACTGACCTCATTTTAGCTGCTTTGTTTAGCTGAGATTAGCAGTATCTTCTGAAAACCCTTAGTGTGTGGGGGTGAGGTGGATCAGGGGACACTGGAGCACCAGCAGGTTCCCCTGAAGAATACCACCCTGTCTTTCTGTGGTCAGGCTGGGATGCGCTGTCTATCATGGAGGTGAAGACCGGATGGGAGCTGCTGGATTGGCCTTGATATGCCGTGTCCTTGTACAGATGAAGGACCGACATCACAGAGATGGCAAGAAGGAAAAGATATACCACAGATGGCTGGGAATGGGCTGAACAACCTACAATGATAGGTAGGTAAAACCCTGGCCACATACAGACACCACGGGCATTGCTGTGGATTGAACCAGGGTCCATCAGCACAATCCCCTCTCACTCAAGCTAAAGGGGTCACTCTAGGAGTGTAGGAGAGGTACTGGGTGAGTCTGATGGAATGAATAGAAAGGGGAGCCTGAGCAGAGGTTGCTGGGTCCTTCCCAGTAGCAGCAGGATGCTGCAGGAAGAAGGGTCTGTAAGGTGGGAGTGGGAGGGGAGGAGCAGATGACTGAGGTGGAGATATTTTTACACAGGGAGATGTTTACATAGGGAGCTTTGGAGGTAAGAAGAAGTCCAAACTGGACATGGAAAAAGAGCAGCCAGAGCCAGACTTGGGAAAGTGGGGAAGACAGTACCAGGAGAGGAAGATCATCTCAGCAGCTGCAGTTTGGATGGGTGGCAGGTGGGAGGGAAATTCACCAGAACATGATTCACCGGAACGGCCAGGGCGAGGTGCCTGACTAGCGGTGAGTGGAGAGTCCCGTTACAGAGCATGCTGCAAAGCCAGCAATCCCGTGCTACTGCAGATGCAGTCGTTGTCTTTCTCCCCCTACACTGCCAATGGAGGGAAGCGTCTGACTCTGTGAATTTCTCCCTGGCTACAGATAACCCATCCTTGCTCTCAGTGAAATGCTATGGTGTACTGTACACAGCATGCATGACACTCAACCTCGGAATGCTGTTAGCACTGTTGTGGGGTGATGGCCAAATATCATTGATGAGCATTGCTCTCTTAGGCCCCTTTCAGAGTGTATTGAGCCTGTGAGGAGCCAACCTCCCCTCCCCCATCCCCGCAGGGCTTGGCTCACAGAAACTCTCAGGGAATGGGTTCCTCCACCACAAGCCGGGGAGTGGAGCTAAGCTGCTCCAGGGTTGTACTGCAGCCTCAGGGCTATAGTGACATGTTCCAGTGAGAGAGGGGCTGTACCAATGGGGAGGCTGCATCTCCGAAGTGGGGGATAATCTCACGGTTTGGAGACTAGTGACGCAGCTGGGAGGACATTCCTCTAACAGTACAAAGGGAGGGTTCTAAGCTGTCAAATGGGGTTCTAACTCAGGGTGTTGGGAAGATATTGACTAGAGGTGGGAAAGAAATGTGAAGAGAAGAAACTGAATTGTTTATGCACCATTGCTCGGAGGCTGGGTAAGAAGCAGGAGGAACTAAACGTTCTCACTGATAACTACATTTGATAGAATTGGTATTATTGAAACCTGGGGACATGACTTGCGTGACTGGACTGTTAAAGTCACCTGCTGCAGTGGCCGCCTTGTGTCTGGCATTTCCCAACTTTTGAGTGCTTGACTTTGCAACCGGAATGATTTTCGTGTTGCTTCTCTCTGTGTGGGTGATCAATATGCAGAACTTAGAACTTTAGCAAGATTCTGGATTGTTGGCTGTGCTACAAGCACTGCTTATATCAACTGTCCCTATATGCTGAGTCTTCAACCCTGCTGGGTCTGAGAGCAAGTCTCCCCTTCCTTCTTCAGACCCGCAATCGTCCAATCAACACTGAAGAAAGCAACCTTTTCTCATATAAATGGATAGCTGCAAGTATTTTCTATTTTTAAACAAGGCACTACCCCAACTCGACACACGTGTGGTTACGGTCCTTAATGCACTACTGGAAGGTGCTCAGACACTGTGGTGATTAGCATGGTATAAAAACCTACATAGGCTAGCGGCCATCAAGGAAGAAAGCCAAAGTTTCTCTTCTTCCTGGTCCCTTGTTCTTTTTAGGAGGCCATTTCCAGCCCTACCTGGCTGAAGTTTTGTTCCCCTGGTGTATCAAATTCATCTGTAGGAGCCTCTAACTCTCTGCCACCACTTCCTCAGGTGCCTTTCTTTAAGCCCAGTTGGGCAGCAGGTTCAGTCACAGTGGCACTGGGCACAGCTTCTTTTTAAAGGGGCCAGTCACACCGTGCTTGTCATTATAAGAGCTTAGTCCTGCATATAGCTAAATGTAGGGTAGTGGCCAGATATAGGGCATGTTGCTCCTTGAAGTAAATGAAGCAAATGTGCAGCCTTTCAATACCAGTAATAGTCTCTCATGCTCAATAAGAAGATCCCTTCCCTCCCTTGAAGAACAATGTCTGATTTATTGATCTAATGGCCGCTACCCAAAAGGTGTTTCAGCCAGATGCCCATTTCTGAGTTGAAGTGCTTCTGGCGTGCACTCAGAAGCACCAAGAGAGAGAAAAGGAATATTTGTAAATGTTTAAGAACAGCTCCCAGGTGGGAGCATCAGAGAAATAAGGGACAGACAGTGTCCTCCTGCCTTCAGCCACCAATTACCGTGCCCCTCCTGCTTTATCTAAACTCATCGTTAGTTCCTTTTCAAGGGGATTTCTAGCCTTTTGGTTGTAGTTCCAGTGGTTCTGGGTTCTTCCTTCTTCGTTATTTTTTGATCTTTAGAGAGAAAATTCTCTCCTGTTTTTGTGGTTGTGTAACTTTAGCGCCCTCGTGGCCAACATAGAGTATGCTCTGCAGGTATCTCTGGCCAAGAAAAGGCACGTGCAGGAATGCATCAGGGAAAGCACCTTCCACCCCAGAGACACCTGTCCCCAGTGTGAACCAGAAGAGTACAATGAATACAGGAAAGGGAAATATTTATTTAGAGAGGGATGAAAGGAGAAAAACAACAGGGGAAAAGCTAGGGGGAACGGTCAAAAACAGGGTTACATTCAACACAAGGCCCCACAGGCCCAGTGGTAGCACAGTCTGAAAGGGCTGACACCGAGTAATGTGTCTACACACAGAGTTCAGGAGTCTTGAGCAAAGGTCCAGTCCAGTGGTGAGTCTTGGGTGCTCCAGGTTGTGTTCAGCGCCAGTAAAGTTTCCCCAACGAACCTCTCTGGTGCCCTCTTCTGTCACTCTCTGCAAAGCCACACAGAGTGACAGCCTCCCCAAGTAACAAGCTAACAGCCTCCCTCTTATTTAGGGTGACCATATTTCTCTATGCTGAATACGGGACACCTGGTAAAATTACTCGTATTCAAGCAAGTTCAGCTGCAATCAATCAGAACGATGCAGTACAAATGTTAAAATTAACATCAAGTTGACTGAGCCCCTGTTAAAAAGAAACACTGAGTAGTTGGATTCCTTTTATTTCCCTTCTTACCTTTTAGGCTTTAGGGTTCACATGGAGAGAGGTGACACACACACACTCCCGTTCATCTCTCTGATACAGGGAGGTGACGGGTGACCAACAGGCTCAACCCTCCCTGCTTGGTGCTCTCCGCCCTCCATGCCTGGCTGGGCCCCTGGGCCGAATCCGCCTCTCCTGGTACCTGGTACCACATCTTCCAAAGGCAACCTGTGTGGGGGGGTGGTGGCACACAAGTTCACATGCCCCCCCACCCCAGATTTCTGCCAGGGTTCACACCAGAATGTGGCCAGCAACAGCCTTTCCGCACTATGCTGGGGGGAAAGGATGGAAGCTGCTTCCAGCCACAGCTGGGGAGGGGGGTGGGGAGGAATGACCTGGCCCATGTCTTTGCAGAGCTCATCTCTTCCCCCTCTCCCCCTGCCCGTGGCTGGAAGCACCTTGCTCCTTTCTGCCCACACGGTGTCGAAAGGCAGCTAACACCTCCAGGCTGCTGCTGGCCACCTTTATAACCCAGCTGCCTCCTGGCCCCTGGCTACAGCGCAAGCAGGAAGGGATGAAGCCCTACGGATGCATTGTGCCCAGAGAACCTGACTGCAGGGGCTTGAGTGAACCTGGCCAGTGAGGTGGCTCAGCAGGGGAGGGTGCCTAGGGGACGGACCAAACCCTGTGCTCCGGGGTGGGGGTGGGTGCAGAGGGTGCTAGGCCTCTGTCCGGGGGACTACTGTGGAGTCTGCAGGGTCGGGATGCAAACATCCTGGAAATCGCTTCCGCCCCCCCCCCCCCCGCCGCCGCTCCAGAGCTTAGCTGAGGGGCAGAAAGGCTTCCCTGTGCCACGGCTGCCTGGGGCTTTGGCACATGCAGGGCTTGGCTCCTCCTGGCCAACACCCCAAGCCGAGGGTCTTGAGCTTTCCTGCGGGGCCAGCCCAGCCAGAGGCAGTGGGGGAAAGAAGTAGCCTGCTGGCCCGGCTGTTGGTGAGCTGAGCACTCCGACCAGGGGCTGGTTCTCTGCACAGTGCTGGGAGCGGGACACTCCCCGCTGGTGCAGATATGGAGGAGCAGCGGGGCTGGGGGGCAAGGTGAAGGGGCAAAGCAGGGAGAGGACAGCGAGAGGGGGAACACCCTGCCACCAGCTTTGCACACCCACCCCCATTGTCAGCCACTGGGTCCCCCCACTCAACGCTGGTGGGCAGGCGGCTGGCAAGCAGGGATCCAGCCAGCAGCGGGACCCACCAGTACCGACTGGGGGGAGACAGAAATACGTGCCAATTTGCCCATTTTTAACAAAAAGTTGCGACACCAGCAGGAGGGCTTAAATACCCTGTCCTGCTCTTCCTCCCCTCCCCGCTCCCCTGCCCTCCCAACAGGACTTTCTCCTCATAGAACAATCAACTCCCCATCCCCCGGGAAAAGATTTAAAGGGGCCATGCTCTCTTTACCCAAAGGGGTAACAATGGGTGTTTAGGCAGGTTGGGGAGAGAAGTGACTCGCCCTGCCCTTCCTGACACCGGCACCAGCCTTTAGAATACTAACTCTAAAGAAAAGTTCGAGCTCCATGGTTTGTCTTCAGGCTATTTGGCTTCCTGGTGGGGTCACTCCAGGTATTAACAACATTTTATAATTAATTTATTGTTTCTGGATTAATTGCTGTTTTTTGGACTCTGGACATGATTCTGCTCTCGCATCTTATTTCCCTTGGGCAAGCAGCAAAAATCTGATGGCACAAGCTGGTACAAAGAAAACAGAGCTAACATAAAAGACCAACTTCAACCCAGGTGTAAGCAGTGGCCAATCCACTAGCAGTTAAGAGGGGTCACCCCTGCTTGTGGCCAGGCTGAACTGGCAGTGTAGTATGGTTTCCACCGACTGGCTGTATGACATACCAAAGGGCCGAGTCATGGCAGGTGTTCAGCACCCCGACTTCCATTGCACCCCATGGGGATTAGCTTGCTCAGCCCTTTGAGCCAAGCACCTGGAGGGGTCAGACCCTGGAGCTAGGTGTCAAAAGTTGTTTTTGAAGTTGGAGAGGAGCTGTGGGGCGCTGCAAAGAAGATTTCTGGTGTGTGAATTCAAATCAGGAGGATTTCTGACATCCTGACCTTTGCTGTCCCTGACTGACATCCCATTGCTCCAGCCAGCTGTGAGTGCCTCACATTATAGGGGGCGCTGCCAGCACTGCCTGTTATTAAGGTTGCCCGGTGCTTCCCACGATACGCCTTTGTTTTCAGTTGCTTATAACATTGTCAAACTGTAACTGGCTGGGCTGAAATTTCCCATGCTGGGTGTCTGCCTTGAGGCTGAATATTTCCTGAAACATTCAGTCAAAGTCATTCAGCTTTAGTGAGAATGAGGCTCGGCCAGATGTTATGGGTCTGTTTTGGCGGGGACGAGATGACCACAGTGGTCCCTTCTGGCCTTAATCTATGTAGACAGTGCTCACCAATGCTAAACACTTCTGATGACATTTTGTTTGAAAAGCTCTAGTGCCCCCAGGCTTTGAAGCAGGGACTTGAAATTTCCCAAGGAGGTGGCCTTTGTGCCAGGGGTGCGGCTTTTGCTGTCTCCGAAAATCTGCCTAAATTGACCAAATGAGAAGTCTTTGAAAAGTCAGAGTTCACACAGACCCAATAGAGTCTTCTTTGAGGTTAGCAGCTCCATTCCCCCTGGCAATTGTGTCTGCACTGGCATGCTCCAGCCTGGGGCTGAGCAGGACTTTCCCTACAATTGCAGCTCTCAACTGCTGCGGTCTGTGCTGGGTCCAGATACCTGAACTGAGAGCAGAGAGCCTGTCTCTCCTGTGCTCTCAATTACCCACCTCCCCCATCCCACTGGGCCCGGATGAGGAAGTACTAGATTCAAATGCAGAGACTAGGGGACAGGGGTGAGTAGATTGGGAGAAAAAGCCTAAGGGATGTTGGAAGCTGGCAGGAGGTGAAAGAAACTGGCATTTGGAGTTGAGGGGAGGGCGGAGAGTAGACCTGAGTGAGCAAGGAGACTTGCAGCCAGAGAGCAGAGAGGAGTGAGAACCAGTGGGGTGGGTGGATGAACATAAGAACGACCATAGTGGGTCAGACCAAAGGTTGATCTAGCCCAGTAGCCTATCTTTGGACAATGGCCAGTGCCAAGTGCTTCAGAGGGAATGAACAGAACAGGTAATCATCAAGTGATCCATCCTCTGTTGCCCATTTCCAGCTTCTGGTAAACAGAGACTAGGGACACCATCCCTGCCAATCCTGGCTAATGGCCATTGGTAGACCTATCCTCCATGAATTTATCTAGTCCTTTTTTGAACCCTGTTATAGTCTTGATCTTCATAACATTGCCTCTGGCAAAGACTTCCACAGGTTGACTGTGCATGGTGTGAAGAAATACTTCCTTTTGTTTGTTTTAAACCTGCTGCCTTTTAATTTCAGTTGGTGACCCCTAGTTCTCGTGTTATGAGAAAGAGTAAATTACACTTCCTTATTTACTTGCTCCACACCAGTCATGATTTTATAGACCTCTATCATAGCCCCCCTTAGTCATCTATTTTCACAGCTGAAAAGTCCCAGTCTTATTAATTGCTCCTCATATGGGAGCTCTTGCATACCCTTAATCATTTTTGTTGCCCTTTTCTGTGCCTTTTCCAATTCCAATATATATATTTTTGAGATGGGGTGACCACATCTGCACGCAGTATTCAAGATGTGAGTGTAACATAGATTTATACAGAGGCAATATGATATTTTCTGTCTTATTATCTAGCCACTTCTTCATGGTTCCCAACATGCTGTTCTCTTTTTTGACTGCCGCTGAACATTGAGTGGATGTTTTCAGAGAACTATCCACAATGACTCCAAGATCTCTCTCTTGAGTGGTAACAGCTAATTTAGACCCCATCATTTTATATGTATAGTTGGGATTATGTTTTCTAAAGTGCATTACTTTGCATTTATCAACACTGAATTTCATCTGCCATTTTTGTAGCCCAGTCACCCAGTTTTGTGAGATCGCTTTGTTGCTCTTCACAGTCTGCTTTGGACTTAACTTTCTTGAGTAGTTTTGTATCATCTGCGAATTTTGCCACCTCACTGTTTACCCTTTTTTTCCAGATCATTTATGAATATGTTGAATAGGACTGGTCCCAGAACAAACCCCTGAGGGACACCGCTATTTACCTCTCTCCATTCTGAAAACCGACCATTTATTCCTATCCTTTGTTTCCTATCTTTTACCAATTACCGATCCATGAAAGGACCTTATCCCATAACAGCTAACTTTGTTTAAGAGCCTTTGGTGAGGGTCCTTGTCAAAGACTTTCTGAAAATCTAAGTACACTATATCCACTGGATCACCCTTGTCCACATGCTTGTTGACCCCCTCAGAGAATACTAGTAGATTGGTGAGGCATGATTTCCCTTTACAAAAAACATGTTGACTCTTCCCCAACAAATCATGTTCATCTTTGTATCTGATAATTCTGTTCTTTACTATAGTTTCAACCAGTTTGCCTGGTACTGAAGTTTGGCTTCCCAACCTGTAATTGCCAGGATCACCTCTGGAGCTTTTTTAAAAATTGACATCACATTAGCTATCCTCCAGTCATCTGGTACAGAAGCTGATTTAATCTCCCACAGTTCGTAGTTCTGTAATTTCACATTTGAGTTCTTTCAGAACTCTTGGGTGAATAACATCTGGCCCTGGTGACTTATTACAGTATAATTTATCAATTTGTTCCAAAACCTCCTCTAATGAATCTCAATCTGGGAGAGTTCCTCAGATATGTCACCTAAAAAGAATGGCTCAGGTTTGGGAATCTCCCGCACATCCTTAGCCATGAAGACCGATACAAAGAATTAATTTCATTTCTCTGCAATGGCTTTATGGTCCTTGAGTGCTCCTTTTGCATCTCGATTGTCCATGGCCCCATTAGTGGTTTAGCAGACTTCCTGCTTCTGATGTACTTTAAAAAAAATGGCTGTTACTTTTTGAGTCTTTGGCTAGCTGTTCTTCAAATTCTTTCTTGGCCTTCCTCATTATAGTGTTACACTTCATTTGCCAGAGTTTATGCTCCTTTCTATTTTCCTCCCTAGGATTTAACTTCCACTTTTTAAAGGGTGCCTTTTTGCCTCTCGCTGCTTCTTTTACTTTGTTGTTTAGCCACGGTGGCATGTTTTTGGTTCTCTTGCTATGTTTTTTAATTTGGGGTATACGTTTTAGTTGAGCCTCTATTATGGGGTTTTAAAAAGTTTCCATGCAACTTGCAGGGATTTCACTTTTGGCACTGTACCTTTTAATTTCTGTTTAACTAACCTCCTCGTTTTTATGTAGTTCCCCTTTCCAAAATTAAGTGCTATTCTGTTGGGCTGCTGTGGTGTTTTCCCTGCAACGAGGATGTTAAATCTAATTATATTATGGTCACTATTACCAAGCGGTTCAGCTATATTCACCTCTTGGACCAGCTCCTGTGCTCCACTTAGGACTAAATCAAGAATTGCCTCTCTTTTTGTGGGTTCCAAGACTAGCTGCTCCAAGAAGCAGTCATTTAAGGTGTCAAGAAACTCTCTCTGCATCCAGTCCTGCGGTGACATGTATCCCGTCAGTATAGTTGAAATGCCCCATTATTATTGAGTTTTTTATTTTTGTAGCCTTTCTAATCTCCCTGAGCATTTCACGGTCACTATCATCATCCCGGTTAGGTGGTCTGTAGTATATCCCCACCGCTATATTCTTATTGTTCAAGCATGGAATAACTATCCATAGAGATTGTATGGTACAGTTTGATTCATTTAAGCTTTTTACTTCATTTGATTCTATTTTTTCTTTCACATATAGTGCCACTCCCCCACCAGTACGGCCTATTCTGTCCTTCCGAAATATTTTGTAGCCTGGTATTACTGTGTCCCATTGATTATCCTCATTCCACCAAGTTTCTGTGATGTCTACTGTATCAATATCCTCATTTAAGATGAGGCACTCTAGTTCAGCAGTCTTATTATTTAGACTTCTACCATTTGTATATAAGCACTTAAAATTGTTACTTTTCAGCTGTCTGCCATTTTGTGATGTAAATGAATGGGACTCTTTTTCATTTAATTGTTTCTCATCCAATCCTAGCAGTATTTTATCGTCCATCCTCTCCTCCTTACTAGAACACAAAGAATCTCCATTAATAGATCCTCCCCTAAGAGACGTCTCTGTTCCAACCACATGCTCCTCCACATATGTCGGCTTTCCCCCAGCCCTTAGTTTAAAAACTACTCTACGACGTTTTGAATTTTAAGTGCCAGCAATGTGGTTCCACTTTGGTTTAGGCGGAGCCCATCCTTCCTGTTTCGGCTCCCCCTTTCCCAAAAGATTCCTCAGTTCCTAATAAATCGAAACTTCTCCTCCCTACATCATTGTCTCACCCATGCATTGAGAACCTGCAGTTCTGCCTGTCTATCTGGCCCTGCGTGTGGAACTGACAGCATTTCAGAGAAAGCTACCATGGAGGTCCTGGACTTCAATCTCTTCCCCAGCAACCTAAATTTGGCCTCCAAGACCTCTCTCCTGTCCTTCCCTATGTCATTGGTACCTCCATATACCATGAGCAGAAAGGAGGTGAGGGGGAATGGCAGATGGATCTGATGAAGAGCTGGGATTCTGGAGAACAGGGCCTGGCTGAGCAAAGAGATTGAAAGCAGGAGCTGGGGCTGGAGATTGCAAATGGATGAGGAGCCTGGGGAGTTAGATTGGTAGAGGAGGCCAGGATGCTGGAGAGAGACAGACCAGATGAGGAGATGGGAGGGGGACAACTGGGACTGTCTGTCTTTGAGACTGCAACTAAACCCAGTGCTGGGACATCCCAAGGCTCTCCAGGCACTTTCCACATTTTCCCAGATTCCCCCTTCATCTCTCTTTACTTCTCTTTCCAGTTTAGCCCCTCAGGGACCACAGAGCAGTTAAAGGGAGGAACCACAGGATTTGCAAAGTAACTTCTTAAACATACACACTTTACTCTTAGGGCATGGCTACACTTGCAGATGTAGAGCGCTGTGAGTTAAACCCACCTTCGTAAAGCGCAGTGGGGAAAGCGCTGCAGTCTGTCCACACTGATAGCTGCAAGCGCACTGGCGTGGCCACATTTGCGGCACTTGCAGAGGCATTGAGAATGGTGCATTATGGGCAGCTGTCCTGCAGAGCACCTCTTCCCATTCTGGCGCTGTGGCTTGTGGGAAGGGGGTGGGGAGTGTGGGGCATTCTGGGTCCTGTCCCAACACCCCATGATGCATCGGTTTGCATCCCAGCATTCCCTTTGCTTCCGTCCACGTTGGGCGCCATCTTTCAGTGTTTTTTGTACTGCGCGCTCGGTCTTCCCTTTCGGTCTGCGGGAATGGAGCCCTGTCATGAATATAAAGGGAAGGGTAAACACCTTTAAAATCCCTCCTGGACAGAGGAAAAACCCTTTCACCTGTAAAGGGTTTAAGAAGCTAGAATAACCTTGCTGGCACCTGACCAAAATCACCAATGAGGAGACGAGATACTTTCAAAGCTGGAGGGGGGGAGAAACAAAGGTTCTCTCTGTCTGTGTGTTGTTTTGCCAGGAACAGAAAAGGAATGGAGTCTTAGAACTTAGTAAGTAATCTAGCTAGATATGCGTTAGATTCTGTTTTGTTTAAATGGCTGATAAAATAAGCTGTGCTGAATGGAATGTATATTCCTGGTTTTGTGTCTTTTTGTAACTTAAGGTTTAGCCTAGAGAGATTCTCTATGTTTTGAATCTGATTACCATGTAAGGTATTTACCATCCTGATTTTACAGAGGTGATTCTTTTACTTTTTCTTCAATTAAAATTCTTCTTTTAAGAACCTGATTGCTTTTTCATTGTTCTTAAGAGCCAAGGGTTTGAGTCTGTGTTCACCTTGCAAATTGGTGAGGATTTTTATCAAGCCTTCCCCAGGAAAGGGGATGTAGGGTTTGGGGAGGATTTGTGGGGGAAAGACGTTTCCAAGCGGGCTCTTTCCCTGTTGTATATTTGTTAGATGCTTGTTGGTGGCAGCAATAAAGTCCAAGGGCAAAAGGTAAAATAGTTTGTACCTTGGGGAAGTTTTAACCTAAGCTGGTAAAAATAAGCGTAGGGTGTTTTCATGCAGGTTCCCACATCTGTACCCTAGAGTTCAGAGTGGGGAAGGAAACTTGACAAGCCCGAACTGCTGAGGAGTATGCTGACAAGTCTTGCCAGCACATCATGTTTGGCAGTCCAGTTATTCCTCATGATCCAAAGTGACAGTGAGGGCTCCGACGATGATATCGACTCAAGGAATGTATTAGACATGAGTTTGCTTGTGGCATTCATGGACATGCTCACCACCGTGGAACGCTGCTTTTGGGCTCGGGAAACAAGCAGTGAGTGGTGGGATCACATCGTCATGCAAGTCTGGGATGATGAGCAGTGGCTGCAGAACTTTTGGATGAGAAAAGCCACTTCCATGGGAGTCTGTGAGGAGCTCACCCCCACCCTGCGGTGCAAGGACGTGAGATTGAGAGCTGCCCTGACGGTGGAGAAGCAGGTGGCTGTTGCAATCTGGAAGCTGGCAACTCCAGACGGCTACTGATCAGGCGCTAACCAGTTTGGAGTGGGGAAGTCGACCGTTGGAATCGTGTTGATGCAAGTTTGCAGGGCCATTAGTCAGATCCTACTTAGAAGAACCGTGACTCTGGGTAACGTGCATGACATTGTGGCTGGCTTTGAACAAATGGGTTTCCCTAACTGCAGAGAGGCGATAGATGGCACGCATATTCCAATTCTGGCACCAGCCCACCTAGTCTCCGAGTATGTTAATCGGAAGGGATATTTCTCAATGGTTCTCTGGGAGCTTGTGGATCACCATGGGCATTTCATTGACATTAAGGCAGACTGGCCCAGAAAGGTGCCTGACGCACGCATCTGTCGGAACACTGGCCTGTTCAGGAAGCTGCAAGCTGGGACTTTTTTCCCAGACCAGAAGATCACCATAGGGGAAGTTGAAATGCCCATTGTGATCCTTGGAGACCCCGCTTACCCTTTCATGCCGTGGCTCATGAAACCCTACACAAGGAGCCTTGACAGCAGCAAGGAGCAGTTCAACAACATGCTGAGCCAGTGCAGAATGACTGTGGGGTGTGCTTTTGGCCCTTTAAAGGTCTGCTGGTGCTCTCTGTACGGGAAGCTGGACCTGGCCAATGACAGCATCCCAGCAGTTATATCCGCGTGCTGTACCCTCCCTAACATTTGTGAAGGGAAGGATGAAATATTCACTCAGGCATGGAACTCGGAGGTTCAACACTTGGAGGCTGAATTTGAACAGCCAGAGAGCAGGGCTATTAGAGGGGCCCAGCACGGGGCTGCAAGGATTAGGGATGCCTTGAGGGAGCAATTTGAGGTTGAAAGCCACCGGTAATGTTTGATGCCCTGCATGGGAGTGAAGTGCAGTGGTTCCAATGTTAGTTGGAATCTGTGTTTGATACGCTGACTTGCAGTGCCTGTTGCTTTCCTGGGCTAAGGTATCTTTTACTTTATGCAATAATAAAGAATGTTTTCAAAGCCAAAAAATCCATTTAGTGAAAAGAAAATTCATTTTTTGAAAAGAGACGCAACTGCTTGGGAAACAGAAAGGGCAAGGGGGTGGGGAACGGTACAATCACAGATTTGCGGATGTCCTGTCTGGAGTGCTGTACAATGATTGCTCCGCCCAAGCTGTCCCTGAGCCACGAGCAACGAACGGTCAGCCAACTGCCAGTCCATTGACAGCCAACTGACTTTCTGCACACAGCCCACTTCCTGCGTGGCACGTGGCACCAAAAAGGGTGGGGTCTCTCTCTCGCTCTGTTACGAGGCAGAATAGATATCATCAGACAACCAACGGTTACACAGGGCAACTCATAGGAAACAAGGGAAAGAACTTATTAAAAAAAAGAAAAAGGGAGTATTATCCCTACATGGAGGGCTCTCAGCAGAGGGCCTGTCATGACACATGCCATTTTGCTGAACCATAGTGGGCTCATTATCAGACAGGATAACGAGGGGGGTGCTGCAGCTGGGAATAATGAAGATCCTGCAAATGACCCTGAAGGCCAGGACGTGGTCGTCGAATTATATCAGAAGGAGCAGTTTGGAGAAGACACCAGTGAAAACCCTAAAGAGGGGGATGCGCCTGGCCAGAGACTGGAAGTCCAGGCTGGTAACTGCAACTCTCCTACCCCCAACCCCGATTTTTTTCCTGGATAAATTGTACTTTCAAAACTCAGGACTCAGGCCAAATAATTTACTGTCCTGGATAATATTCCATGCATTGTTGTGTGTGTGTGTCTGTGATATAGTGCAGACGCCATGCCATTTGCCCAGCCTGTCCCCTCACCCTCCCTCCTCCACCTTCCCCTCCCCTTCAAGCAGCCTCTGCTGTGCACAATCCAAAATGGACGTTTTTTCAAGAATTGAGAGTCTGGGCTGTATGGTTGGTGCTAAAGCCTATAGTCTTTAGAAAGGTTTCAGAGTAGCAGCCGTGTTGGTCTGTATTCGCAAAAAGAAAAGGATGACTTGTGGTACCTTAGAGACTAAATAAATGTGTTCGTCTCGAAGGTGCCACAAGTACTCCTAGTCTTTAGAAAGTTCACAAACAGAAATCCATGCCCCTCTGTATCCCCCCATTCCACGGCAGGCAGACAGGTGGGAGGGGAGGGGTTGAAACACTGCTTGGATGAAGGCTCTCCATCCTAGCTTAGGCTTTGGTTGATTTCCTTCATTTTTTCCCAATCCTGGTAGTTTATTCTAGGAAATTTCTCATGTAGCATGAATTGTCAATGGTCTTTCAGGTGAACTGGGAGTGCAAAGCTGCTAGGGCATCCATAATAACTAGGGCCCTACCAAATTCACGACCGTTTTGGTCAATTTCATGGGCAGAGGGTTTTTAAATTAGTAAATTTCACCATTTCAGATGTTTACATCTGAAATTTCACAGTGCTGAAACCATGGGAGTCCTGACCCAAAATGGGATAATGCGGGGAGGTCAAAAGTTGTTTGGGGGAGGTGTCGCAGCATTTCCCCCCTCACTTCTGTGCTTCCTTCAGTGCTGGACTTCCTGAAGCGAGAGGAGGCTCCCGGATGTGGAGGTGGGTCCCAGCTGGTGGGAGCACCTCAGCTGGGGCTCCTAGCTACTGGTTCCCTGCCAGATTAATGCAGGGGCCCCGGCCAATTTCGGGGGTGCCAGAAAAATAGGCACCTGAGCCCCAGCAGGAGCCACAGGGGGAGTAAGCCCCGAGCCTGGGCAGCCAGAGCCCTGGCAGGAGAGAATTGGAGGGTGGAAGCCTCAAGCGAGGAACCCCAGTCCCCGCTGCAGCTACGGAGCAGCAGCCCTGAGCCTGAGTGCCTCAAGTTCTGGCTCCAGCCGCGGGGGCTGAAGCCAAGAGCGGCCACTGCAGCTGCCGGGCAGAAGCCCTGAGCCCAGGTGCCCAGATCCCTGGCAGGAGTGTGTGTGTGTAGGGGAGAGGCAGAAACCCCAAGCCCGGGCACCTGGCTGGAGTATTCGGGAGCTCAAGACATGAGTCTGGGTGCCCCAAACCCTGGCTGCAGCCTCAGGGGCCAGAAGCCCTGAGCCTGGGCACCCAGAGCCCTGGCCGGAACAGGAGCAGGTGGGGGTGGGGGCAGAATCCCCAAGCCTGGGCAGAAGCTGCCAGGGCCAAAGCCCTGAGCCCAACTCTGGGGCTGCTGCAGCACAGATCTGAGGGTGTACCAACCTCACTAATGCGCTGCTTCTACAGGTGAGGATAGCCCCACCAAAAGCAATTGTGCAGGGGAAAATCTTGTCCTGTCCCCAGCCCAGTGGACTAGCGGGATGCTCCAAGCCAGCACGGGAAGATGGGATTTCACAGGGCAGGGCTAATTTCACTGTCCTTTATAATTGGTAGGGGCCTAGCTATAGAAGTAGGTTGTGAGATGACTTTATTTCGGTATAGAACTCCTTTCATGGAGAGAAAATAATGAGTACCAAAATGCTCTTCAATCTAGCCAAGAAAGGCACAACAAGAAGCAACGGCTGTCAGCTGAAGCCAGAGAAATCCAAATTAGAAGTGAGGCAAGAATTTTTGACAGTGACGGAGACAAACCAATGGAACAAATTACCAAGGGAAGAGGTGGAGTCTCTGTTTCCTGATGGCCTCACATCACAACTGGTTGTCTTTCTGGAAGGTGGGTTTCAGTGAAACACAAGGAATTGAGCTTAATATGGGGTAAGTGTCTGAAATTTCATGACTTGTGAAATAGAGGCTGGATTAGGAGATCTAATGGCCTACAAATCTATGAAAAACTCAGTGCGGGATGAGGAACAGATTCTGCTGGTTTTTTGGAAAGCCTGCTTGTTCCCCAGAATCAAGAGTGAGCAAGTGGGGTGATCGGGGGAGCGGCTCAAACATCCAACCTGGCTGTCCAGGGGCAGACATCAGCCCTGCAAAGGAGAGGTGGGTGTGGCAGGGACTTCACAAGGGCCTGTGGCAGGAATTCAGCCTATTGGGCAGAGGTGGTGAGGAGGCTGTGACCTCACAGAGCTCCCTTGACATCAGACATGCAGTACAGGGCTGCAGGTCAGGGGGAACCTCGGAGACCCCTGTAGCCTTGCTGAAGCAATCCTCCTTCTCATGGTCTCTCCTTGAGGACCAAGAGAGGATTTGTGTTCACGCACCTGAGTGCTAAGAAGGAGCTTCTTTGGGAGTTTTCACCTTCCTGTGTTGATTTTGGAGAAAGCAGACATCTCCTGTGTAGAAGGTGAGATTTTCAGTGAGAGTTGGAACTTCTTCAGTCTTCTCCATGCATTGCCAGCCGAGCTCTAGGCTTGGAAAACAAAAGGTAAATGGGCAGAAAAATGTCCCGCCTAGGATTCTTCCCCTTAGTAACGGGCTACCTAATAGGTCTCAAAATGTAATTGTAAAGGAGGAATCGTTCTCAGGCAAGTATCTTTCTAGTAGGATCCTTCAGGGATTGGTTCTTGGCGCTAATGCTATTTAACATTTTGATCAGTGATTTGGAAGCAAATATACAATCATCATTGATAAAATCTTAGTTACGAAGTATTTCTGGAGATTTAATCTAAATCTGCTATGCTATAGTTTGAACCCATTGCCTCTTGTCCTGCCCTCTGGCAAGAGAACAATTTTTTCTCTATCTTCCTTATGAAAGCCTTTCAAGTATTTGAAGATTGCTATCATTTCCCTCTTTTCCAATCTAAACATACCCAATTCATCCAGCCTTTGCTCATATGACTTACATTCCACACCTTTAATCATTTTTGTCACTCGCCTCTGGATCCTTTCCAGTTTCTCTACATCCTTTTCATACAGCAGTGACCAAAATTGGACACAGTACTCTAGCTGAGCCCTAACCAGCGCTGCGTAGAGCAGTACCATCATCTCCTATGACTTGCATGGTATGCTTCTCTTTATGCAACCCATATTGCGTTTGCTTTTTTTCATTTGCTGTGCAGAGAGCCTGAAAATGGTTTTGCACCTCTATCTGCATTGGGGGTACATAGGTTCTCCTCTTTCTTCTTCTGGAGGTCACATGCTGCCAATATTCTTCCCCATTCTGCACTGCACTCTTTGATTCTTCAGCATATTGTGCTTCAAGCACCAAACAGACTTCTATCCAGAAAACCTTCATGTTCTCTGATGCAGCGCAGGGTTGATACTTGCCTCCCTAGTCCTTTAACCTTCTCTTCCAATAGAGTGAACACACACACACATTGGAAGAGTACAATGCCTACAGGAAAGGGAAACTGATATTTTCAGAGGAGAAAAACAACAGGGGCAAAGATAGGGGAAGCAGTAAAACAGGGTTACATTCAACACAAGGCCCTACAGGCCCAGTGGTACCACACTCTGAAAGGGCTGACACCGAGCAATGTGTCTGCACACAGAGTTCAGGAGTCCTGGGCAAAGTTCCTGTCCAGTGGGGAGTCTTGGGTGCTCCTGGTCGTCTTTGGCGCCAGTAAAGTTTCCCCAACAAACCCCTCCAGTGTCGTCTTCTGCTGCTCTCTGCAAAGCCACACAGAGCGACATGCGACAACCTCCCCACTTAACTAGCTAACAGCCTCCCTCCTGATTCCCAATGCAAAGTCACAAGCCCCAGTACTCACGGCCCCATACAGCCCTGGGCAGCACTGATACTTGATCCAGCTCCGATTTGTCCTTCTCATGCGAATCCACCCTAGCGCAGTGCTCCTCCTGGCTCCTGTCCTGGGGTGTCCCTGATCCCCAGCTCTGTCCCTCCCAGGCTTCAGGCAGGTTCTCCACTACTTCAATCTGTGAGGGCCTGCTTGCTGCAGCCCTTCTGTCTGGACCTCCAGACACACATCCTATCGCTTTCTCCCCCATCTCTCTGCTCCCCTGCCCTCCCAACAGGACTTCCTTCCTCTGGAACAATCAGCAAACCCTCCCCCACCCCCAACCCCCGAAAAGATCCACAGAGCTGGATCCAGAGGTTGGGTCCGATTGGTGCAGTCTGATAAGTGTCCACCAGGGGGACTCAGTCTGTGACAATGTTAGAGCCAGCTGGGTAACAAAAAATCCTTCCTCGCTGGGGATGTGGAGCTAAGCGAAATGGAGAAGAAGGAAAAGGATCCAGTAAGATGCTTCCTGAATTTTAGACCAGAGAGGCAAAGAACACAAGGGACCAGGGCCTGGTCTGGGAACCAGAACAAATACATTGTTCTCATCCAGGCTTTTCCATTCAATCACTGTGTGACCACAAGTAAGTCACTTCATTTCCCTGTGCCATACAGTCTCCCCAATTTTAAATGAAGATCATCAAGGTGGGTTTATCATACCAGTTTAGAAGGTGGAAAACTCAGATGCATAGAACTGTAGCCTGTTGACACGCTAGATGTGAAGTGTGTTTGTTAACAGGGGACCCCCATGCGTGGTTCATAACCCCATAGTTGAAACTGCTGCTAAGCGTGTTTTTGAAAGCATATGAGAGTAGGGCTGGATGCCCTTTTCCTGTACTACAGGGGGGAGTGGGTGTGTGGTGCCTGGGGGACGGTGGGGGGTGAACAGACTCTCAGCCATTAACTGTCTTCAGCATTTACACCAACCATCTGGAAGTCAATATCACATCACAGCCGGTAACGTCTGCAGGGGGCACAAAGATTGGTGTCGTGGTAAATAATGATGAGGACAAGTCAGCCCATTCAAACAACACATCTGAATACAGCAAATGCCCAGTCCTAATCTAGGAGTGAGGGAGATTAATGAGTGGAAGAAATTGCCTAGGGAAGAGGTGGATTCTCTGTTTCCTGATGGCCTCACATCACACTTGGCTGCCTTTTTGGAAGGCGTGTTTTAGTGAAACACAAGCTATTGGGCTTAATATGGGGGTAAGGGTGTGAAATTTCATGGTTTGTGAAATAGAGGCCTCATTAGGAGATCTAATGGCCTAAAGGAAAATCTATGAATCTATGAAAAACTCAGTGTGGGGTGAGGAACAGACTCTGGGTAGCCTATTTGCTGCCCAGAATCAATAATGAGCATGTGGGGTGATGTGGGGAGCAGCTCAAACATCCTACTGGGCTGTCCAGGGGCAGACATCAGCCCTGCAAGGGAGAGGTGGGTGTGGCAGTGACTTCACAAGGGCCTTTGGCAGGAACTCAGCCTATTGGGCAGAGGTGGTGAGGAAGCTGTGACCTCACAGAGCTCCCTTGACATCAGCCAGGCAGGACAGGGATGCAGGGCAGGGGGAACCTGGGAGACCCCTGTAGCCTTGCTGCAGCAAGCCTTCTTCTCGCAGTCTCTCCTAGAGGACTAAGAGAGGATTTGTGTTCACGCACCTGAGTGCCAAGGAGGAGCTTCTTTGGAAGTGTTTCTCCTTTCGGTGTTGATTTTGCAGAAAGCAGATATCCCCTTTGTAGAAGGTAAGATTCTCAGTGAGGTTGGAACCAATTCAGCCTGATCCATACGTTGCCAGCCGAGTTCTAGGTTCGGAAAACACAAGTAAAGTTGTCAGAAAAATGTCCCAACTCAGACTCCGCCCCTTAGTAACGGGCTACCTAATAGGTCTCAAAATGTCCTTTTAAATAAGGAATCATTATCGAGCGGGTGTCTTTCTCGTAGGGTCCTGCAGGGATTGGTTCTTGGATGTACGCTACCTAAAATTTTGATCAGTGACTTGGAAGCAAATATACAATCATCACTGTAAAATCTGCCAATGACAGAAAGATCGGGGGAGTGGTAAATAATGAAGAGGACATGTCACTCATATGGAGCCATCTTGATTGCTTAGTTACCGGAGCACAAGCAAATAACATATATTTTAATATGTCCAAATGTAAAGTTTCCCTTTAGGAACAAAAAATATAGGCTATATGTACAAGAGGGGGACTCTGTCCCGTGGGCACTCTATCATTGGAAATAGTAACCCTGAAAAAGACTTGGGGTCATGGTGGATGATCAACGGACCTTGAGCTCCCACTGAGACACTTTGGCCAAAAGGGCAAATGCGACCCTGGGACCCATCGATAGCGAAATCTCCGGTAGAAGTAGAGAGGTTCTGTATCTCTGTACTGGGCACTGGTGCAACCACTACTGGAATATTGTGTCCAGTTCTGGTGTCCACAATTTGAGACAGATGCTGATTAATTTGAGAGGGTTCAGAGAAGAGCCACAAGAAAGATTAAAGGATTAGAAAACATGCCTTATAAAGATAGGTTAAAGGAGCTCGATCTATTTAGCTTAACAAAGAGAGGGTTAAAAGATGATAATTAGGGAACAACTATTTGCTAATGGGCTCTTCACTTGAGCAGATAAAGGTATAACAAGATCCAATGGCTGCGAGTTGAAGCGAGACAAATTCAGACTGGAAATAAGGCAAACATTTTTAACAGTCCGTGTTTGAAGTAATTAATCCAGGGTTGTGATGGATCCTCCACAACTAGCATTTTTAAAATCAAGATTAGCTGTTTTTCTACAATATGCGCTCTAATTCAAACAGGAATTATTTTGAGGGACATTCTATCGCCCATGTTATACAGACTAGATGGTCAGAGTGGATCTTTCTGACCTTGAAATCTATGACTCACTGAGGCTTTTGGAATTTGTCCATTTTTTGCTTCTCTTTTCCGCCCTTCCTCATGTCTTTTCTTTTCTCTTCTCTTGTTCCATTTCTCTCTGCTGCTCTTCTTCCTGAGGCAGGTGGGGCTGTTCTCCAGCTGTCATTGTAGGAGGCCCTCACAAGAGGTGGGGTGGAATAGTGCGCTGACGGAGATCTCCACCAGAGTGATCTCCTGTCCTGACTAGTGCTGTCTTTTGGCCACCTGTTGAGAATGCTCAGCCTCCAGTCCCTGAGAGTCTCCATGCTGAGTGGGTGAGCTGGGGGTTATTACGGAGTTAAAAGGGAGGAGATTCAAGTCATTGTTGGCTGAGAGCAGTGAGGTCTAAAGCACAATTCAATGGCATTTCTTTGTCAGTCTGTAATGCGGTAATTTTTGAAGACTACGTCGTATTGATTCCAAAATTTCAGGGAATTTCTAGGCATTGGTGGAAAGAACCTTGTTGATTTTATTTCAGAGTAGCAGCCGTATTAGTCTGTATCCGCAAAAAGAAAAGGAGGACTTGTGACACCTTAGAGACTAACCAATTTATCTGAGCATGAGCTTTCGTGAGCTAGAGCTCACTTGAAGTCACTTGATTTTCTTTTTGTTGATTTTAGTGACAACTGGAAACCACTGCCACCAGGAAAGCTTGATCTCCACACTGTGCCCATTTAGTTGGTGCTGCAGACAGAGGCACATTGTGACATCAGAGTTAACTTAGCCAGTCAATGCTAACCCTGTGCAGATGATTTGCATCATTAAACCCCATTGGTTAAAAGGAATCAGCAAATGATCCTGCAGGTTTCAATAGGAGAGATGACCAAGGCAGAGGCCGTAGGGTTAGGATTTAAGGTCAGGGTTATTGGAGTGAGTGAGTGATGGGTGGCTGAATTACCTTGGATGTCACAATGTTACTGCTCAGGCTACTCTGCCTGCAGAGCCCCATGGGCAGTGACTGACTGTCAAGGGGAAGATTTTGTTGATCTGAAACTTATAAACCAAGAAGAGCAGAAGAGGAATGGCTTAGACGATTTGACAATAAAATGTAGGTTTTACAGCATTATCCAGTGCAATTGCTACTGGTTCAGAGGTAGAAACTGGCCCTACATACACAAACAAGTGTCCAACCCTCTAGTTAGTCTCTTTTAAGACTGAGTCAATAATTCATAACAAATTATTGATATGATGACTTTTGCTGCCTTCTCTCCTTCAATGGCATATGAGCAGTTTATGATTCTCATGAATGTAGTAGTTCTCCTAAAATCAAGATGAATAAAAATCAATGCTTGTTTCAAAACCAAGAAACCCAAAAAGGGATTTTTTAAAAGTTAAATTAGATTATTTTTATTTAAATTAAAAACAGGTTTATTTTTTGAAAAACAAATCTATTGGAGATTAAATTTGAAATTATGACAACCCATGTTAATGCCTAAACTTGCAATAGCTTAGTAAAGTCATTTAAATTAAGTAATAAATATTGACAAGTCCATGGTTGCTGCCATTTTTTAGTGGTAATCAAACCACTGAACTCATGGCAGTCTTTGGCTGGAACCAGAGTTATTGAAATGGTAAACCAGCTTTTGACAGCAGTAGCTTCTTCTGCAGGCACAGAAAGAATATTTTTTTAATTTAAGTTGATTCAGCTAGTTCAGTTCAATAACCATTTCATTCAAATATCAGAAACTGACTTGGAGTGGAAAAAGAAGGAAAGCTTGTTTTCCTCTTCCAGTCTATAAATAAATACTAGACGTGGGGGGGGTCAGACCTATTAGTTCTAAAATCTGAGAGACATGATGACCAAATTCAATCAGTTCATTTCACTAACTGCAGATACTTCCTTAAATCAGTTAGTTTTAAATGAAAAATATGTTTCGGTAAATTTTTTTGTTCTTATGTATCCAGCACATTTAAGGTAGTTTTGTTCAATTAATAAACCAATTGAAAATGCTGTTTTTGTGCATTTTTAAGTGCATTTGAATTTTCATCGAAATAGTGCGTGGACAAATCATGAGTAAAAAATCCATCATAGTCTTGGAAATAAATGCATCGTTTGGTCAGGGGGAAAGCTGGAGGCATGTAGGTAGGAATAGGGGTCAGTAGGTTTCCGGTATAGGGTGGTGTTTATGTGACCATTGTTTATGAGCACTATAGTGTCCAGGAAGTGGATCTCTTGCATGGACTGGACCAGGCTGAGGTTGATGGTGGGATGGAAATTGTTGAAATCATGGTGGAATTCCTCAAGGGCTTCTTTTCCATGGGTCCAGATGATGAAGATGTCATCAATATAGCGCAAGTAGAGTAGGGGCTTTAGGGGACGAGAGCTGAGGAGGTGTTGTTCTAAATCAGCCATAAAAATGTTGGCATACTGTGGGGCCATGCGGGTACCCATAGCAGTGCCGCTGATCTGAAGGTATACATTGTCCCCAAATGTAAAATAGTTATGGGTAAGGACAAAGTCACAAAGTTCAGCCATCAGGTTAGCCGTGACATTATCGGGGATAGTGTTCTTGACGGCTTGTAGTCCATCTTTGTGTGGAATGTTGGTGTAGAGGGCTTCTACATCCATAGTGGCCAGGATGGTGTTATCAGGAAGATCACCGATGGATTGAAGTTTCCTCAGGAAATCAGTGGTGTCTCGAAGGTAGCTGGGAGTGCTGGTAGTGTAGGGCCTGAGGAGGGAGTCTACATAGCCAGACAATCCTGCTGTCAGGGTGACAATACCTGAGATGATGGGGCATCCAGGATTTCCAGGTTTATGGATCTTGGGTAGTAGATAGAATATCCCAGGTCGGGGTTCCAGGGGTGTGTCTGTGCGGATTTGATCTTGTGCTTTTTCAGGAAGTTTCTTGAGCAAATGCTGTAGTTGCTTTTGGTAACTCTCAGTGGGATCATAGGGTAATGGCTTGTAGAAAGTGGTGTTGGAGAGCTGCCGAGCAGCCTCTTGTTCATATTCCGATCTATTCAAGATGACAACAGCCCCTCCTTTGTCAGCCTTTTTGATTTTGATGTCAGAGTTGTTTCTGAGGCTGTGGATGGCATTGTGTTCCGCACGGCTCAGGTTATGGGGCAAGTGATGCTGCTTTTCCACAATTTCAGCCCGTGCATGTCGGCGGAAGCACTCTATGTAGAAGTCCAGTCTGCTGTTTCGACCTTCAGGAGAGTGGTCACTTTGGATGGGCTATTACCAGCAGGAGAGTGAGTTTGTGTGTGTGTGGGGGGGGCGGAGGGTGAGAAAACCTGGATTTGTGCTGGAAATGGCCCAACTTGATGATCACTTTAGATAAGCTATTACCAGCAGGACAGTGGGGTAGGAGGGGGTATTGTTTCATGATCTCTGTGTGTATATGATGTCTACTGCAGTTTCCACAGTATGCATCCGATGAAGTGAGCTGTAGCTCACGAAAGCTCATGCTCAAATAAATTGGTTAGTCTCTCAGGTGCCACAAGTACTCCTTTTCTTTTTGCAAAGACAGACTAACACGGCTGTTACTCTGAAACCAACATTTTTTAATGATTCTCAACAAATGAGAATCAACCTATCATGAGGAAAATAACTAAAAAGTACAAATGCAAAACATGATTAAAATCAATGATTTAAATCAATCCACCCAGATGTCTACTTCTGGGATTCTGAATTTAGGAGACCAGACTGAGACCATCATTGACTAGACACAGACAGGAACCCAGTAACAAATTCCAGTCCTGCTAGCATCCAAGCCTCTAAATCTGAGGAACAACTGAAGGCAGCAGGAGACTGAGGGGTGCTGAGAATTTCAAAACCCAAAGATGTGATATTGGCTCTGGATGGGGGAGAAGCAGGAAATCATCAGGGATTCTTGATAAATCACCCATTGTCCTTTGGAGCTCAAAGGTGTCTAACACTCATGACCTACTCAAATCGCACTACTGCTAGGAGTTAGAGAAGTGTCTCTATCCCAAACAGACATGGTGAAACTGAGGTAAAGAGCAATGCTGTGGCCGAGCCAGAAAGAGAAGCATAAGAAAAAACATTCATCAAAAATGTTTTGCATTTAAAATGACCCGATTTCTTAAAGAAAGGAAATATTAGCTGTAGTTAGTGAACTGAATTGATACATTCTGGTCACCATGTTCTTCCAGATTTTCCAATGGGTAGATCTCATCCCCTCACACCTAGTGTTTATTCCTAGATTGAAGGAAGCAAACAAGTTTGCCTTCTTTGTCAACTCCCAGTGTTCTTTTCAAATTCAATTAACTAGTCATTGAACTGAACTAGATGAATAAAATGAAAGGAAGAAACTATTCCTTCTGCACTTTCACAGGAAGGGCTACTGCTGTCTAAAGCTGTTCTAGCACTTCCACGAACTCTGGTTCCGGGTGCTTCAGTCGTTTGACTCTCCTTAAAACTTGGCAGTAAACATGTACTACTTAAGATGGATTTCTTTCTATTCTCTTGAAATTATTTTAAGAGATGATAACAAATTTAGGCCTCAACATAGATTGTCAAATTCAAATTGAATTTGAAGCAGGCTTATTTTTAACGAAAAAACCCGTGGTGAGTTTAATTTGAAAAACCCGGTTCATATTTTAAAAACCCTCTCTTGTTAATCCACCAGGCGAGGGACGGAAAAGCCTCCTAGCTCAATTCCCACCCCAAGAAGGGCTGATCCTCAATCCAAGGTCTAGGGCTGGGCTCCTCACTCTGTACAGGATTGAACTGAAAGCCCAGATCTAAACTCTAGGAATTTGGATCTCACCAATGAGGGTCCAGTGCTGCATAGTACTTACAGAATGACTTTTCCTGGGTAAATCTCAGCACTTTACAATAGTGAGTAAGTATTAGATCCTCATTTTACTGCTGGGGACTGAAACACAGAGAGGGGGAATGGCTTGCCTGAGGTCCCATAAGTCAATAGGAAAATGGCCACTGAAAGCCAGGAGTCCTGACCCCCAATCCCCTGCCTCAGTCTCTCCAGCCGGTCACACTCCCTCTCAGAGCCAGGGAGACTGGGAACAGGGTCCTGCTTGCAATTGCCAGCTCTGGAAAAGAACGTTCCTCTAGTGGTTAGTGTAGGGGCCTGACACACGGCTCCTGGGCTCCATCCCTGGCTCTGTCACTGACTCCCAGTGTGACCCTGAGGCAGTGGCTTCCCCTGCCCAGGCCACAGTTTTCTATCAGTGCGGTTGGAGTCCCTCCCCTACAGCCCTTGGCTTGTCAGGCTTCAGGAATGTGTGTGAGGTGCTAGGAGACCTTGAGATGGGAGGCGTCCTGCCCGCAGTATGTCAGTGTTCTGGACCCTGGCTGCTAGCCTGAGTTTAACCATCCTTTGGCAATAAAACATGATTTTGTTTTCACAGCCACTGTCGGTCTCCCTGCTGGCAGGGCATTGTGCAGCTCCCTTTTCAGCCCACCTTGGTGCGGGAGAGCGAGGAAGAGGGCCAGGAATAGATCAACTCTGAGCATCTGCCACCCAGCACTGCGCCATCTAGACCTAGTGAGTGGCAGGTAGCATTTCCTCAGAGGCTTTCCCGTTCTGCTTGGGGAGAGGCAGAAATGGTGGGAGGAGGAGGGGGGATCTCCTCCCAGTGAGTCTAGATTGGCTAACACAGCCCCCTGCAGCCGTTTGCTCTGGGCCTGGGCAGCGTGTTTCTTGCAGGGTGTTCTCCAGAGCCATCTCCAGCCCAGCAATAGGGCTCCCAGCCCTTCCCTTGTAGGAGTCTCTGGGGGGTCAGACCCCGGCAGCTGCTGAACACCCAGTTTCCCACTGAACTCAGTGGGAACTGAGGGGGACTCATACCTCATATGATTGGGACCTTGTGAAGTTTAGCTGGGGACAAGTTCCTAGGGCAAACTCAGACTCCTTCCCGGGTTCTGGTCTTTCTCTAGCCAGAGAGGGCATGTAGCCTGGGCGGGAGGAGGGAGCTGCTTCTCCAAACAGACTGAAAACCCCACTGCTCTGAACGGATGAGACTCCCCCTGTGTCACAGTGCCTCAGTAGGGAGAGGGAGCTTTGGGAGCAGCCTGTGCTTTGAGCTGCTGCCAGCATGTGTAGATTGTAGTCCCTGTGCCCCATGGTGGGGCGTGCAGTGAGGGGGGAGGAACAGGGGGACAGAGCAGACAGGACCGTTAGTGAGAGACTGCCTTGACCCCAGACTCATGGCTTCTCCCCACTCAGTTCCAGGATGGAGAGGCTCAGGCCGATGATGGAGAGGCTCAGGGAAACGCTGCAGAAGAAGGCTGTGCAGCTTGCTTCAGAGCCAGTGGGAAGCAGCTGCCAGCTTCCCCAGGAGGAGAGCAACCCCTCTGTCCCCACTGGAGGGGAAGTAGCTTGTGGCCAGGCCAAGCTGTGGATGTGCCTGGCATTCTGGAGGAGGGAGACACCAGCTCCCAGAGGAGGCCCTGAGGCATCTTCTGGGGCAAAATGGACGTGGCCCAGGGTGCATCTGTGTCGGAGGCAGCGAGGACGGGACAGAAGCAGGGCAAGGCGGCTCTGTGGCTTCCTCTCCAGGAAGCAGAAGATTCAGGAGCCCAGCGCCAGGGCCCAGGAGAAGCCACCCCCCTGCCTGGCCACTGAAGAGGCCCCAGCCTGCCTAGGGGAGGAGATGGGTGACCCCTGCTGTCATAAATATAAAGGGAAGGGTAAACCCCTTTAAAATCCCTCCTGGCCAGAAGAAAAATCCTCTCACGTGTAAAGGGTTAAAAAGCTAAAGGTAACCTCGCTGGCACCTGACCAAAATGACCAATGAGGAGACAAGATATTTTCAAAAGCTGGGAGGAGGGAGAAAAACAAAGGGTCTGTGTCTGTCTGTATGCTGCTTTTGCCGGGGATAGACCAGGAATGGAATCTTAGAACTTTAGTAAGTAATCTAGCTAGGTATGTGTTAGATTATGATTTCTTTAAATGGCTGAGAAAAGAACTGTGCTGAATAGAATGACTATTCCTGTCTGTGTGTCTTTTTTGTAACTTAAGGTTTTGCCGAGAGGGATCCCCTATGTTTTGAATCTAATTACCCTCTAAGGTATCTACCATCCTGATTTTACAGAGGTGATTTCTTTACTTCTATTAAAAGTCTTCTGGTAAGAAAACTGAATGCTTTTTCATTGTTCTCAGATCCAAGGGTTTGGGTCTGTGGTCACCTATGCAAATTGGTGAGGATTTTTACCAAACCTCCCCAGGAAGTGGGGTGCAAGGGTTGGGAGGATTTTGGGGGGAAAGAGGTGTCCAAACTACGTTTCCCAGTAAACCCAGTTAGAGTTTGGTGGTGGCAGTGGAGATCCAGGGACAAAGGATAAAATTAATTTGTACCTTGGGGAAGTTTTAACCTAAGCTGGTGAAAGTAAGCTTAGGAGGTTTTCATGCAGGTCCCCACATCTGTACCCTAGAGTTCAGAGTGGGGGAGGAACCTTGACACCTGCTCTAGCACCAGCAGCTCCACCTACACCCAAGGGACCAGCAGCACCTCCGAGGAGTGAGAGCCCTGAGGCTGGAGGCTCCCACAGTACTGGTGAGGGGAGACCCAAGGGAAAGGGAGAGTGACTGGGGCGGGGGGGCTAGTAACACCCTGTGCCATTGGTTCACTAAGTTGTCAGTCCTCAGCTACGTGAGCCCCACTGACACCAGTGGGTGTGGCACAGCCATGCCTGGTGCAGGGCATTCTAGGTGGAGTTAGGGGAGCTCCAGCCTCCTGGACCCCTGATGATGTTGCGGGGGTGGCCTGACTGCCATGGTGCCCTGAAACTGATGGAGCTGAGGGCATCTCTGGGAGGGGCCGGGTGAGGCCCTTTCTGCCCTGGGGTTCTTTACAGAGGAGGGGGGCACATTAAGCCTTCTCTCTCCACTGCACCCCGTCCTTCCCCTCCGCAGCAGCAGAAGTCACCCTCTCTCCTTTTCTGCCTAGCATTTCTCCCATGTTATCTGGGACCCTCAAGAGGGGGTGTTTGTCCCATGCAGGGCAGGGTCTCCTCTCCCCACAGACACTGTCCCAGTTACAAACCCTGCCTGTGCAGGAGGACCCCGTGGTTTTGGGCTTTTCCTATCCAACCCATGGAGGACCTGGGCCCTGGAGCCAGTTTGGGTGGGGTCGGAAGGTCCCTACCTAACAGGCTCTCTCTCTCCCGCAACCCCACTCCTAGGGGGTGCAGGACAGGGCCAAGCAGCTCTGCTTCCTGCACGCTATCCCCACTCTGTGCTTCCCTGCACAAAAGCAGGGGCAGGACACCCTGCGGCCGCACTGCTCCAAAGCGTCCCTTGTGGAGAGCATTGTGAGCGAGATCCGTGCCCAGCCCCTTGGGGGAGGGAGCTAGACGTGGGACGAAGAGAGGCCTCCCCTGCACCAGTGTGGGGAGATGGTGGGGCTGGAGGGGGCAGCAGAGGATAGGGATTTCTGGGGCTTAATACTGGGAAGCTGGATGTGTGTGTGCGGGGGGATATGCTGGCTGTGTCTGCAGCGCACTTTGGCCTCCTCTCTGGGAAGTGCCTATGGTTAATCAGGGCCAGAATCCACCTGCTGTTTTGTCTCCTTTGGGTCTCCCAGGAGCTGACTGAGTACCTTCCGCTGGGCTCTGAGTCAAGCTCCATCCTCTCCAGCTCTATGGCCACGGTTTGCCACCTCCAGGTACGAGGACCCTCCCTCCTAGTTTCCCTAACCCTGGTGCTGTTCAGGCTGAGACCTGGGACTCACGGATCCTCCCCCTCCTAGGTTATTTGTGGCTGTTCTCATCCTCCGGCCGAGGAGGCGGGAACGTTCACTCTTTCCTGGCTGTGTGGTTGATTTTACTCCAGTGACATTACAGTGGCCTTAGGGAGAGGATCACCGGGGGGCGGGGGCAGAGATAACAGGGGCAGCAGGGTCCAGTGGTGAGATCAGGGGAATGGGCCCTATTGTAGCCCTGCCAGTGTCTGGCTCTGTGACTTCAGCCAGGTCACTGCGTTCCTTGGCACCTCCATTTCCGATTTTGCTGGCCGGTGCCTATTTCCCTCATGTTTCATGTCCATGGTGATGCCACCACCACTCTGGTGCTGCAAAGTCGAATCGAGGCTCCTCTTTCCTGCCAGCAAACTGGAGCAGGACCTGGACTCGGGCCTCCTGCGAGCTGTCCTGTGCTGCGTTTTTACCATGTGCCCAGGGAAGGACACCGCCCACTTCCGGGTAGGTCACCATCCTACTTCTCTGTTGCAGGAGCAGGAGTGGCCTGTGGTTTCGACCTACTCCCTTAGTTTGGTGGAACTGCTGAGAATAGGGGAGGGGTGAGCAGAGCTGGGAAGAGGCCCGGGGGTTAAGAAAATGGCAGGGAGGGCCCCTTCCCTCCAGAGGGGGTAGTGTTTCCCGTCCTTGGCAGATCCTCTCCTTTCCTCCTCATTCTGTGCTCTGCTGCCTGGACTCTGTCTGGGCGCCTGGCTCCCATTCATTGCAGTTTGGCTCTTCCATACCCTGTTGGGTACCAGGCCCTGTAGGAAGAATTGCTAAGGGCAAGGATTAAAGAGCCAGGACAGAGACATCTTTGTCATCCTGCTGTCCTCCTTTTATTCCTAGGAAGAGAGACAAGGGGATGTGTGGGATTTGAACCCAGGTCTCTAGGGCTCCAGGTGGGCAGTGCCTGGGAGTACTTGTAAGTCATCTGGGCAACAAGGCAGACCCCCTGCCCTGATGCTGACACAGTGCCCACTTGTTCCTGGTTCCTGCCTGCGTGCATCGCTCTGCCCTTCCCTCCGGTTCCCAGCTATTGACTCAAGCTTGACCCTCAGCTCCGGTCTCTTGCTGATGACCTTGGCGTGACCCTTGGCTCTAGATGTTGTCTAACAACTCTGGCTTAGCATTGTGCTTGCCCTATTCTTTCCTCGCTCCAGTCCCACCACTGACCCACTCCAGCCTTGTCTCCTCCTCCTGATCCTCCCCAAGTCCTTGGATTCTGACTACCCGGCTTTGACCTTCCGCCTGTATCTGGACTCTGGCCTGATATCAACTTGGCTTATCTTTGGACTCTGACCACCCGGCTTTCACCTCTGGCCTGCACCTGGACTCTGGCTCCAGTTCTCATTCTGGTTTGTCTATGGAGTCTGATCTTGGTGTTGACCCAGGCATGTCCCTGGAGCTTGAATCTAGCATCACCCTTAGCCTAGGCGTAATCCTACGCCTAGCTGTGACCTACGCTCCAAGCACTAGACCTAAATATCGGATGCAGCATGTGAGATCAGGTGGTGCAACTTTTTGCAGAAATTTAATTCCGGAAGTAAGTGGCCTGTATACAAAAGGGGACATATCACACCAGGTGTGAACCATAGTCTTGTTACCTGTGCCTGGCCCTATGGTGCCCCTACCAGAGTGGTTGAATGGAGATGACTGAAAATGTAGGGGTTTCCTACAACCTAGCCTGAAAGTTCCCTTTGGCCATATTTACACAATGTCCAAAGACCTAGTAGCTCTCCCTGTGTAAAACCATGAAAACTGGTAGAAAGGGTTTATTTGCTACTAAGCATTTCCCACAGGTTTCCCACAGGTGCCCTGGCCCTTTTTGGGAACAAGAAAGGTGGGACTCTATGCCTCTGTGTAGACTACCAGCCACTGAACAAAGTGACAGTTTGGAACCAATACCCCCTGCTCTCAGGGGCGGTCCTAGACTAGCTGCCAGCAACTGGTGCCCTAGGCGAAGATGCAATCAGTGCCTGTCAAGGTTCCTTCCCCACTCTGAACTCTAGGGTACAGATGTGGGGACCTGCATGAAAACCTCCTAAGCTTACTTTTACCAGCTTAGGTTAAAACTTCCCCAAGGTACAAACTATTTTACCCTTGGACTTCCACTGCCACCACCAAACTTTATCTGGCTTCCTGAAAAAACGTAGTTTGGACACGTCTTTCCCCCCCAAATCCTCCCAACCCTTGCACCCCACTTTCTGGGGAAGGTTTAGTAAAAATCCTCACCAATTTGCATAGGTGACCACAGACCCAAACCCTTGGATCTGAGAACAATGAAAAAGCATTCAGTTTTCTTACAAGAAGACTTTTAATAGAAGTAAAGAAATCACCTCTGTAAAATCAGGATGGTAGATACCTTACAGGGTAATTAGATTCAAACATAGAGAATCCCTCTAGGCAAAACCTTAAGTTACAAAAAAGACACACAGATAGGAATATTTATTCTATTCAGCACACGTATTTTCTCAGCCACTTAAAGAAATCATAATCTAACACATACCTAGCTAGATTACTTACTAAATTCTAAGACTCCATTCCTGTTCTGTCTCCGGCAAAAGCATCACACAGACAGACACAGACCCTTTGTTTTTCTCCCTCCTCCCAGCTTTTGAAAGTATCTTGTCTCCTCATTGGTCATTTTGGTCAGGTACCAGCAAGGTTACCTTTAGCTTCTTAACCCTTTACAGGTGAGAGGATTTTTCCTCTGGCCAGGAGGGATTTTAAAGGGGTTTACCCTTCCCTTTATATTTATGACATGCCCCCCAAGTCTCAGCTAGGGTGAAACGCTGGCTGGGATTTCTTCCTGGAGCTCTAGGAAAAAAAGCGTTAATAAGACACATGCACCTCTAAATATACTACCAAGTACATAAAGTCTAACAATATTTTCCACATTACAAGGACGATTTTAACCAGTTGATCCTGGGAAACTTTCACGGGAGAGTGCATCAGTCACTTTGTTAGAAGCTTCTGAGATGTGTTGGATGTCGAAATCAAAATCTTGGAGAGCTAAACTCCACCGAATAAGTTTTTTGTTATTTCCCATGGCAGTATGACGCCACTGTAGCGCAGCATGGTCGGTTTGCAGGTGGAAACGCCGTCCCCAAACATATGGGCGTAGCTTTTCCAGAGCGTAGACAATGGCGTAACATTCTTTTTCACTGACTGACCAGTTGCTTTCCCTCTCAGACAGTTTTTTTGCTGAGAAACACTACAGGGTGGAATTCTTGATCCGGTCCTTTCTGCATTAAAACTGCTCCCACACCATGCTCGGACGCATCTGTGGTTACTAGGAACGGTTTGTCAAAGTCTGGGGCCTTTAGTACAGGGTCAGACATGAGTGTCACTTTAAGCTGGTTAAAGGCCTTCTGACACTCTTCAGTCCCCTGAACTGCATTTGGCTGTTTCTTTTTGGTTAGGTCTGTCAGTGGGGCAGCGATCTGGCTGTATTGCGGTACAAATCGCCTGTAATATCCAGCCAAGCCTAAGAAGGATTGGACCTCTTTCTTTGACTTTGGGACAGGCCATTTTTGGATAGCATCCACTTTGGCCTGTGGGGGGGCTGATAGTTCCTTGACCCACTTGGTGTCCAAGGTAAGTCACTCTGTTTAGGCCTATTTGACACTTCTTAGCCTTAACAGCTAGACCTGCCTCCCTTATGCGCTCAAGGACTTTTTGTAGATGTTCCAGGTGTTCTGCCCAGGAATCCGAAAATATGGCCACATCGTCAAGGTAGGCGGCTGCATATTCTCCTAATCCCGCGAGGAGACCATCTACAAGTCTTTGGAAGGTGGCGGGTGCATTTCGAAGCCCGAAAGGGAGTACATTAAATTCATACAACCTGACATGTGTGGTGAAGGCTGACGTTTCCTTGGCGGATTCATCTAGCGGTACCTGCCAGTACCCCTTGGTTAAGTCCAAGGTAGAGATGAACTGGGCCCATCCCAGTTTCTCTAATAGTTCATCTGTGCGTGGCATTGGATAGTTGTCTGGGCGAGTTACAGCATTTAGCTTACGGTAGTCCGTGCAAAAACGTATCTCCCCATCTGGTTTGGGAACTAGAACCACTGGAGATGCTCATGCACGGCCAGAGGGGCGGATTACACCCATCTGTAACATATCCTGGATCTCCCGTTCTATAGCAGTTTTAGCTTTCGGAGACACCCGGTAAGGTTCGACTTTAATTGGGTGAGCATTACTTGTGTCAGTGGAGTGGTATGCCCGTTCAGTCAGTCCTGGGGTGGCTGAGAACGTCGGCGCATAGCTAGTGCACAGTTCCTTGATCTGCTGTCACTGCATATGCCCAAGGGTCATGGGAGGTTCACCTCTTCCACACCACCAGCACTTTTCCCTTCGTAGTAGACACCTTCAGGCCACTCAGCGTTGTCCCCTCCCTGGGCTGTAAACTGACAAACCTGCAATTCTCTGGAATAAAAGGGCTTTAGAGAATTAATATGGTACACCTTAGGCTTTCGGTTGGAGGTGGGGAATGCTATGAGATAATTAACAGCTCCCCAGTGCTCCTGGACCGTGAATGGCCCTTCCCACGATGCTTCCATTTTATGGGCCTGGAGCGCATTTAAGACCATGACCTGGCCCCCTACTTTGAAGGAACGCTCTCTGGCATGTTTATCATACCAGGCTTTTTGCTCTTTTTGAGCATCCTGTAAGTTTTCTTTAGGAAGGGCTAAAGAGCGTGTTTGTAGGTTGGTTACAAAGTCCAGAACGTTAGTTCCTGGAGAAGGTGTAAATCCCTCCCACTGCTGCTTCACCAACTGTAATGGCCCCTTAACCTCATGGCCATATACAAGTTCAAATGGGGAAAACCCTAAACTGGGATGTGGTACAGCTCTGTAGGCAAAGAGCAACTGCTGCAACACTAGGTCCCAATCATTGGAGTGCTCATTTACGAATTTATGTATCATGGCCCCCAAAGTTCCATTAAACTTCTCCACCATGCCATTTGTTTGTTGGTGGTAAGGAGTGGCAACCGAGTGAGTTACCCCATGAGCTTCCCAGAGGTTTTCCATAGTTCCTGCCAGGAAATTAATCCCTGCATCTGTGAGGACGTCAGAGGGCCAACCTACCCTGGCAAAAGTGTCTGCTAGTGCTTAGCACACACTTTTAGCTCTGGTGTTGCTTAGAGCTACTGCTTCCGGCCATCGGGTGGCAAAATCCATGAAAGTCAGTATGTACTGCTTTCCTCTGGGTGTCTTTTTCGGAAAAGGACCCAGAATATCCACAGCTACTCGTTGAAATGGAACTTCAATGATGGGGAGTGGCTGGAGAGGGGCTTTGACCTGGTCTTGGGGTTTTCCCACTCTTTGGCATACTTCACAAGACTGGACATAGGTAGAAACATCCTTGCCCATTCCCTCCCAGTGGAATGACCCCCCCCAAATGGTCTTTGGTCCTGTTCACCCCAGCAAGGCCACTAGGATGATCGTGGGCTAAGCTCAAGAGCTTGGCCCGGTATTTAGTTGGAACTACCAACTGTCTCTGAGGATGCCAGTCTTCCTGGTGTCCACCAGAAAGAGTTTCCTTGTATAAAAGTCCCTTTTCTACAACAAACCTGGATCAATTAGAAGAGCTGAGAGGTGGTGGGTTGCTCCGTGCCGCAGTCCAAGCTCTCTGGAGGCTTTCATCTGCTTCCTGTTCTGTCTGGAACTGTTTCCTTGATGCTGGAGACATCAGTTTCTCATTGGATTGTGGACCTATGCTTGGTCCCTCTGGAAGCGATGTAGGGGATGGGACTGTTTCCGTTGACTCTGAACCGCTCTCCGCTGGGACACTATGTTGGGGTTCATGCTCTGGCTGAGCCTCTTGTGTAGGGTTATGGGCTGCTGCCGGTTCAGGTTCGGTGGGGCCCTCTGGTGTTGAGGTTGCAAGTACTGGATTCAGTGCTGGCAATGGATCTGGTGCTGGTTGTTCCGCTGGTTCTGGTTCTGGGACTGGTTCCATCTGGGTCTCTGGGACTGGATCCACTACTGCTGTTGCAGACATTGGCCTGGGGTCCGGGTCCATCACCTCTGACTGGGTCCTGATAGAAGTTTCTGGAACAGAGCTAGGCGTCACAGCTTGTTTAGCCTGGCTGTGGGTGACCATTCCCACCCTCTTGGCCCGCTTCATATGATTGGCCAAGTCTTCCCCCAACAGCATGGGGATGGGATAATCATCATAGACTGCAAAAGTCCACGTTCCTGACCAGCCCTGGTACTGGACAGGCATCTTGGCTGTAGGCAAATTGAACGAGTTGGACTTGAAGGGTTGAATTGTCACTTGGATCTCTGGGTTGATTAAATTGGGGTCCACTAAGGAAGCATGGATGGCTGACACTTGTGCTCCAATGTCCCTCCATGCGGTGACCTTCTTCCTGCCCACACTCACAGTTTCCCTCCGCTCCAAGGGTATCTGGGCCTGCGGATCTCTGCTGTGATTCCGGTGCAATGAACTGTAATCTGTTGGGGTTCTTGGGGCAGTTGGCCTTTACATGCTCCAGCTCGTTACATTTAAAACATCGTCCAGCTGACGGGTCACTGGGGCGAGGCGGGTTGCTGGAGAACGGGGTGGTGGGACGATAAGGTGTCTGGAGGGTTCTTTGGGAGGTAGGTGGGGCCTTGGGCAGCCCCCAGTAATAGGGTCTGGTCTGGGGTTGTCCCTTCTGGTCTCTGTTCCAACTGCAACCAGTTTACTTCTTCTCTGCCACCTCTACCCATCTGGCTCCAATCTCTCCTGCCTCGATTACAGTTTTGGGCTTCCCATCTAGGGTGTATCTTTCTATTTCCTCAGGAACACCCTCTAAGAATTGTTCCATTTGCATTAGGAAGGGCAAATTTACTGGAGATTCAACACTTGCTCCTGATAGGCAGGCATCCCAATGTTTCACAATGTGGTAGGCATGTCGGGTAAATGACATGTCTGGTTTCCACCTTAGGGCTCTGAACCTCCGACGAGAATGCTCGGGTGTTATCCCCATTCTGACTCTCGCCTTGGATTTAAACAGTTCATACTTGTTCATGTGTTCTTTAGGCATTTCAGCCGCCACCTCAGCTAAGGGTCCACTGAGCTTTAGCCTCAGCTCTACCATGTATTGGTCAGTAGAGATGCTGCACCCAAGGCAGGCCCTTTCGAAGTTTTCTAAGAAGACCTCAGTATCATCGCCTGCCTTGTAGGTGGGGATCTTTCTGGGATGGGAAGTGGTACCTGGAGAAGGATTGCTAGGGTTTGTTTCTATATTCTGCTGAGCCTTTACCTTCTCCATCTCCAGTTCATGATTCCTCTCTTTTTCCTTCTCCTCCTCCACATGCTTCCTTTCCTCCATTTCCCTCCTGTGGGCAGCCTCCTGTACATCCTTCTCGATCCGCATGAGTTCTATCTGTCTTTCATGTTCCTTTTGCTTTTCATCAGCCTGAAATCTGGCTAATTCCAGCTTTTGTTGAGCCATGGAGTCTGTCATCCTAACCTCTCTGTTTTTAACTAACTTTACACCCAACGTTTAGAAATAAAACAAACAAAACTTGGCTTGTAAAATTTTCCTGTGCTGGAATAGGATACCTATTCTCTGATAGTGATTGTCAGCCTACAGAAAAATCCAAAAAAACCCCCAAAACTAACACTTTTGTCTTCAGGAAAATGGGTAGAAATCCCCTCTAGTTGCTCTTAGGTCTGTGAAAACTTGTGAATTTCCCTGCAGGAGGTTAACTACTCTTCCTTTAGGAAGAGAAACTGCAGCTCCTAAAGACAATTCCCTTTTGTCTCTGCTCTGGCCCCAAAGCAAAAAAAAAAAACACATCCAACTATTGCCAGTTGGAGACCTGCTTTCTAGCAGCACAAAGGATTTTAAAAATTTCCTTTTAAAATCTGTTTTTCTGGTTCAAAAAAATCTCAAATTGATCTCAAAATGATTTCAAGTTAATCCCACCACTCTGCCACCATGTCAAGGTTCCTTCCCCACTCTGAACTCTAGGGTACAGATGTGGGGACCTGCATGAAAACCTCCTAAGCTTACTTTTACCAGCTTAGGTTAAAACTTCCCCAAGGTACAAACTATTTTACCCTTGGACTTCCACTGCCACCACCAAACTTTATCTGGCTTCCTGAAAAAACGTAGTTTGGACACGTCTTTCCCCCCCAAATCCTCCCAACCCTTGCACCCCACTTCCTGGGGAAGGTTTAGTAAAAATCCTCACCAATTTGCATAGGTGACCACAGACCCAAACCCTTGGATCTTAGAACAATGAGAAAAGCTTTCCGTTTTCTTACTAGAAGACTTTTAATCGAAGTAAAGGAATCACCTCTGTAAAATCAGGATGGTAGATACCTTACAGGATAATTAGATTCAAACATAGAGAATCCCTCTAGGCAAAACCTTAAGTTACAAAAAAGACACACAGATAGGAATATTTATTCTATTCAGCACACGTATTTTCTTAGCCACTTAAAGAAATCATAATCTAACACATACCTAGCTAGATTACGTACTAAGTTCTAAGACTCCATTCCTGTTCTGTCTCCGGCAAAAGCATCACCCAGACAGACCCAGACCCTTTGTTTTTCTCCCTCCTCCCAGCTTTTGAAAGTATCTTGTCTCCTCGTTGGTCATTTTGGTCAGGTGCCAGCAAGGTTACCTTTAGCTTCTTAACCCTTTACAGGTGAGAGGATTATTCCTCTGGCCAGGAGGGATTTTAAAGGGGTTTACCTTTCCCTTTATATTTATGACAGTGCCCCAGGCTCAAACCACAAGGGAAGGTCGAGGCTGAGGTTTTTGGTAAACTGGGAAACATTTTGCCCCTTTTTTCCTTTTAATGTTTTTTAAGCGTTTTTTTTTTTTTAAAACAGAGGCTTAATTATTCGGTTTGTCCATCCATCCGTCTGTCCAACCAATGTTTCTGAGATCAAATAAAATAGAGACACGACTTTTCAGAATAGATCTGTACATGACAGTGAGGTGATATTTCAGTCGATTTCAAATAAAAATGCATTTAAAATGTTAATTATAATTTTTATTATTACAAATCCAAAATCATCCATTACACTATCCTGCTTTAACTGCCATTACCACCACATCCAATATAGAAAGAAATAAGAAAACTCTTCAATGAACTTCAACCTGTATTTACAAAACACTCTGAATAAAAAACACTCTGTGCTCTTAAAACATGACTTTTTTTGCTTTATGTTTTGAAAATTCAGTCACTCGTTCTCTTAGATCGAGTTTTCCAGCTAGTTCATGCTCTATTGACATTGTGGCAAGTCCAACAAGTCTCTCTTGCACCATTGTTGAACGCCGATATGTTTTTATCAATTTTAACTTTGACAAGCTACGTTTCCCACTAGCTACGGAAACTGGCAAAGTTGAAAGAATGCGTAGAGCTATAAAAATGTTTGGAAAACTGGCTGAGAGTTTGTTTTCACAAACAAACTTCAGTACTTCTTCAG
Source organism: Lepidochelys olivacea (assembly GCF_965140295.1). NCBI lineage: Eukaryota > Metazoa > Chordata > Testudines > Cheloniidae > Lepidochelys > Lepidochelys olivacea. The sequence continues at coordinate 138,060,249 of NC_140412.1, read as the reverse complement.
GAGTGGAATGTTTCTTAAGTCGTCTTGAAAAAGTCTCAGGCTCACTACACAAATCTGTAGCATCAATGTCTTTAGAATTTTCAGGAGTCAATGCAGACTCCAGTTTTATACCAAATTCTCTTACCTGTTTTGCTGTTTTCTTTTGCAAGCTGTGGATATCATCTAGAAAGCCAAATATTGACTCTAGCTGCTGCATCTGTTGACATCTTTCATCAACCGAGTGAATAGCAGTATCAAGGACTGCAAAGAGAAATGCATTTTGAACCTTTGTTTTGGGTTCTGAATAGGTGTGTCTTGTCATTCATATGAAAACTGCTGTTTCTTTTGCCGAATGCGAACTGGCTCTGGTTCAAAGTCTGTCAGAAAGTCTATTTCTTCAGCAAGCTTGAGAGAATCTACCAGTGTTCTTTCGTGCCCTTCATCACTTCTGAATTCCTCCAGAATATTTTGAGTTTGCTGCAGTTTTTGAAGAGCAGAATGTATGTTCAAGTTCTTTTCCTGAAGCTGCTTACGAGTGAGGTTAATCTCGAAAGGGATATTATACCACAAAATGAGTGAAGTCACAAATTTTGACTTTGGAAAGGCCATTTGCAAGAGCTTCTGCATCTGAACGTGCCATATTGCCAGATGACCCAGTAAAGGTAGTATCATCAGAAATTTCAATTAGGGCATCATAAATGTTTCCAAGTTCATAGTGAAGAGGCTTCAAAGCATCGATGCAACTCTCCCATCTTGTCTGACTAAGTGGTTTCACAGTTAGAGAATTCACATGGCGAGTCAGAATCTCCCAACGGCGTGTTGAGCCTGAGAAAAACACATAAACACGTTGCACCAGGTCAAAGAAACTGCTTGACTCCAAACAGCATCTAACAGCATCATTGACAAACAAATTCAGAGAATGCGCGCTGCAAGGAACGAAAAATGCCCTAGGATTGATTTCCATCATTCTCCTTTGCACACCATTGTCTTTATCCTTCATATTACTCCCATTATCATAGCCTTGACCACGTAAATTTTCAACAGATAATGACATTGTTTCAAGCTCTTGTAGAATAGTTTGTCATAAATGCTCCAGTCATCTCCTTCAGTGATACGAACCCCAAGAAATGTTCCTTTATGAGCACTTCAATATTATCTTCATCTGCAGACTTTTCCATACCCACAAAACGAATGATCATTGTCATTTGTTCAACATGACTCACATCTGGAGTACAGTCCAGTATTATTGAAAAGTATTTTGCAGAATGGGCAGCTTCTGTAATTTTCTTTTTAACGGCATTTGCTAGGATTTGAATCAGTTCATTCTGCCTATTTTTTCCTAAGTAACGAAAAGTAATCTGTGTTTCAAGATCAGTTATTGTACGTAGATGCTCCTTCATAACTGGATCAAAGAAAGCGCCTGGTGGGGTCAGACCCCCGAGCTAGCTGTCAAAAGTTGTTTTTGAAGTAGGGGAGGGGCTGCGGGACACTGCAAAGATGATTTCTGGCGTGTGAATTCAAATCAGGACGATTTCTGACATCCTGACCTTTGCTGGCCCTGACTGACATCCCATCGCTCCAGCCAGCTGTGAGTGCCTCACATTATAGGGGGCGCTGCCAACACTGCCTGTTATTAAGGTTGCCCAGTGCTTCCCACAATAAGCCTTTGTTTTCAGTTGCTTATAACATTGTCAAACTGAAACTGGCTGGGCTGAAATTTCCCATGCTGGGTGTCTGCCCTGATGCTGAATATTTCCTGAAACATTCAGTCAAAATAATTCAGTTGTTGTTGAGAATGAGGCTAGGCCACATCTTATGGGTCTGTTACAGGAGGGTGACTGGAAGATCACGATGGTCCTTTCTGGCCTTAAAGTCTATGAGTTTATGAAGACAGTGCTTAGCCAGTGCTAAACATTTCAGGTGCCGTTGTCTTTTAAAAGCTCTAGCGCCCCCAGGTTTTGGAACAGGGACTTGAAATTTCCCAAGGAGGTGGCCTTTGTACCAGGGATGCACCTTTTGCTGTCTCTGAAAATCTACCTAAATTGGCCAAACGAGAAGTCTTTGAAAAGTCAGGAAGAATGGAGCTGCTAACCTCAAAGAAGTCAAAATAGAGACTTCTTTGATGTTAGCAGCTCCGTTCGCCCTGACAATTGTGTCTGCACTGGCATGCTCCAGCCTGGGGCTGAGCAGGACTTTCCCTGTAATTGCAGCTCTCAGCTGCTGCGGTCTGTGCTCAGTCCAGGTACCTGAACTGAGAGCAGAGAGCCTGTCTCTTCTGTGCTCTCAATGCCCCCCTCCCTGCTGGGCCCAGAGGAGGAAGCGCTAGATTCAAATGCAGAGACTAGGGGACAGGGGTGAGTAGATTGGGAGAAAGAGCCTAAGGGATGCTGGAAGCTGGCAGGAGGTGAAAGAAACTGGCATTTGGAGGTGAGGGGAGGGCAGAGAATATGTCTGAGTGAGCAAGGAGACTTGCAGCCAGAGAGGAGACGGGGAGTGAGAAGCAGTGGGGTGGGTGGAAGGAAGTGAGAGGGAATGGGAGATGGATCTGATGAAGAGCTGGGGTTCAGGAGAACTGGGACTGGCTTGGCAAAGAGATTGAAAGCAGGACCTGGGGCTGGAGATTCATGACTATTGTGATTGGATGAGGAGCCTAGGGAGTGAGATTGGCACAGGAGGCCAGGACTGGGGGGAGAGACAGATCAGATGAGGAGATGGGAGGGGGACAACTGGGACTGTCTGTCTAGGAGATGGGCCCTGAACCAGTGCTGAGATGTCCCACACCTCTCCATCCACTTTCCACATTTTTCCAGATTCCCCCTTCACCTCTGCTCACTTCCCTTTCCGGTTTAGCCCCTTGGGGACCACAGAGCAGTTAAAGGGAGGAATCCCAGGCTCTGCAAAGTAACTTCTTAAACACACACACACTTTACTCTTAGACAGCACAAGAGAGTCACACATCTGTGCAAAAAATAAATACCTGACCTCAGTCCCCTCTCTGAATTCTCAACACTTCTGAGAGACATTGGGTTTTGGTCTCTGTCCTGGCGCTCCAGGCGTAGGATTGGCTTTCTCATCTTAGAGAGCACATCACTTTAAAAAACAGGCTGTGAAATCTTTCCCTTGGGGCCGAGAACATCTGGACTGCAAAGTCCCACATCACCAGGAATGGAGCCAGAGAAGAAGTGTGTATCTGGGACAGGGCCTTAGGAGCCCCACAGCTTGAAGCAGTGGCTGGACATTGCCTGACCCACATGGCTTGGTTGTAAGTTGGATCCAGAGGTTGGGTCTGATTGAGGCAGTCTAATGAGTGTCCACCAGGGGGACTCAGTCTGTGACTTGAATTTAGAACAAAGAGGCAAGGAATACACGAGATCAGGGCCCAGTCTGTGAACCAGAACAAATACATTGTTCTCGTCCAGGCTTTTCCATTGAATCACTGTGTGACCACAAGCAAGTCACTTCACTTCCCTGTGCCATAGAGTCTCCCAAATTTTAAATGGAGATAATCAAGGTGGGTTTCTCATACCAGTTTAGAAGGTGGGAAACTCAGATGCATAGAACTGCAGCCTGTTGACACTCTAGATGTGAAGTGTGTTTGTTTATAGGGGACCCCCATGCGTGGTTCATAACGCCATAGTTGAAACTGCTGCCAAGCATGTTTTTGAAACCATATGAAAGAAGGGCTGGATGCCCTTTTCCTGTACTACAGAAGGGAGTGGGTGTGTGGTGCCTGGGGGGAGAACAGGCTCTCAGCCACTAACTGTCTTCAGCATTTACACCAGCCATCTGGAAGTCAATATCACATCACAGCTGGTAACCTCTGCAGGTGGCACAAAGATTGCTGTCGCGGTCAATAATGATGAAGATAAGTCAGCCCATTCAAACAACACATTTGAATACAGCAAATGCCCAGTCCTAATCTAGGAGTGAGGGAGATTAACCAGTGGAACAAATTATCAAGGGAAGCGGTGGACTCTGTTTTTCTTGACGGCCTCACATCACAGATGGGTGTCTTTCTGGAATGTGTGTTCTAGTAAAACACAGTATTGGTTTTGATATGGGGGTAAGAGTGTGGAATTTCATGGCGTGTGAAATAGAGGCCTCATTAGGACACCTAATGGCCTCACAATCTATGAAAAACTCAGTGTGGGGTGAGGAACAGACTCTGCTGTTTTACTGGGAAGCCTATTTGCTCCCCAAAATCAATAGTGAGCAAGTGGGGTGATCTGGGGAGCAGCTCAAACATCCTACCAGGCTGTCCAGGGGCAGACATCAGCCCTGCAAGGGAGAGGTAGGTGTGGCAGTGACTTCACAAGGGCCTTTGGCAGGAACTCAGGCTATTGGGCAAAGGCAGTGAGGAGGCTGTGACCTCACAGAGCTCCCTTAATATCAGACATGCAGTACAGGGGTTCAGGGCAGGGGAAACTTCGGAGACCCCTGTAGCCTGCTGCAGCAAGACTCCTCCTTGCGGTCTCTCCTTGAGGACCAAGAGAGGATTTGTGGACACACATCTAAGTGTGAAAGAGGAGCTTCTTTGGCCATGTTCTCCTTTCTGTGTTGATATTGCAGAAAGCAGACATCCCCTGTGTAGAAGGTAAGATTCTCAGTGAAGGTTGGAAACTGTTCAGCCTGATCCATACGTTACCAGCCGAGCTCTAGGCTTGGAAAACACAAGTAAAGTTGACAGAAAAATGTCCCAACTCGGACTCCGCCCCTGAGTAACGGGCTACCTAATAGGTCTCAAAATGTAATTTTAAATAAGGAATCATTATCAAGCGGATGTCTTTCTAGTAGGGTCCTGCAGGGTTTGGTTCTTGGATGTACGCTACCTAAAATTTTGATCAGTGACTTGGAAACAAATATACAATCATCACTGTAAAATCTGCCAATGACAGAAAGATCGGGGGAGTGGTAAATAATGAAGAGGACATGTCACTCATATGGAGCCATCTCGATTGCTTAGTTACCTGAGCACAAGCAAATAACGTACATTTTAGTCTGTCCAAATGTAAAGTTTCCCTTTAGGAACAAAAAATATAGGTTATATGTACAAGAGGGGGACTCTGTCCCGGGGGGACTCTATCATGGGAAATAGTAACCCTGAAAAAGACTTGGGGTCATGGTGGATAATCAACTGACCATGAGCTCCCACTGAGACACTTTGGCGAAAAGGGCAAATGTGACCCTGGGACCCAATCTCTCTGCTGGTCTTCTTCCTGAGGCAGGTGGGGCTGTTCTCCAGCTGTCATTGTAGGAGGCCCTCACAAAGACGTGGGGCTGGAATCGTGCGCTGACGGAGATCTCCACCAGAGTGATTTCCTGTCCTGACTAGTGCTATCTTTTGGCCACCTGTTGAGAATGCTCAGCCTCCAGTCCCTGAGAGTCTCCATGCCGATTGGGTGAGCTGGGGGTTATTACTGAGTTAAAAGGGAGTTAAAGTCATTGTTGGCTGAGTGCAGTGAGGCCTAATGCTGAATTCGATGGCATTTCTTTGTCTGTCTGTAATGCGATAATTTTTGAAGACTATGTCCAATTGATTCCAAGATTTCAGGAAATTTCTTGGCAGGCATCAGTGGGAAGAACCTTGTTGATTCTGGTGACAACTAGAAAAAGAAACCACCAGCAAAGCTTGGTTTCTGCACTGTGTCCATTTAATTGGTGCCGCCGGTAGAGGTGCACTGTGACATCAGATTTAACTGAGCCAGTCACTGCTTATTCTGTGCAGGTGATTTTCATAATTCAACCCCATTGGTTAAAAGGAGTCAGCAAATGATTCCGCAGGTTTCAATGGGAGGGATGACCAACACAGGTAGCAGGTTTAGGGTTTATGCTCAGGGTTATTGGAGTGAAATGAGTGATGAGTGGCTGAGTTACCCCTGATGTCACAATGCAGCCTGCTCAGGCTACTCTGCCTGCAGCGCCACACGGGCAGTGACTGTCAAGGGGAGGATTTTGTTGATCTGAAACTTATAAAACAAGAAGAGGAGAAGAAGAATGGCTTCCATGATTTGACAATAAAATATAGGTTTTACAGCATTATCCAGTGTAATTGGTACTGGTTCAGCAGTGGGAACTGGGCCTACATAACAAAAAAAGCATTCAACTCTCTTTTAAGAATGAGTAAATAATTCATAACAAATTGGTGATATGATGAATTTTGCTGCCTTCCGTTCTTTAATGGAATATGAGCAGTTTCTGATTCTCGTGAATGTGGTAGTTCTCCTACAATCAAGGTGATTAAAATGAATGGTTGTTTCAAAACCAAGAAACCCCTGTAGGTGTCTAACTCTCATGACCTACTCAAATCGCACTACTGCTAGGAGTTAGAGAAGTGCCTCTATCCCAAACAGAGGTGGTGAAACTGAGGTAAAGAGCAAGAGGTGTTTCCACAGCAATGCTGTGGCCGAGCCAGAAAGAGAAGCATAAGAAAAAAACATTCATCAAAAATGTTTTGAATTTAAAACTACCCGATTTCTTAAAGAAAGGAAATATTAGCTGTAGTTAGTGAACTGAATTGATACATTCTGGTCACCATGTTCTTCCAGATTTTTCAATGGGTAGATCTCATCCCCTCACACCTAGTGTTTATTCCTAGATTGAAGGAAGGAAACAAGTTTGCCTTCTTTGTCAACTCCCAGTGTTCTTTTCAAATTCAATTAACTCGTCATTGAACTGAACTAGATGAATAAACTGAAAGGAAGAAACTATTCCTTCTGCACTTTCACAGGAAGGGCTACTGCTGTCTAAAGCTGTTCTAGCACTTCCACGAACTCTGGTTCCGGGTGCTTCAGTCGTTTGACTCTCCTTAAAACTTGGCAGTAAACGTGTACTACTTAAGATGGATTTCTTTCTATTCTCTTGAAATTATTTTAAGAGATTATAACAAATTTAGGCCTTAACATAGATTGCCAAATTCAAATTGAATTTGAAGCAGGCTTATTTTTAACGAAAAAACCCATGGTGAGTTTAATTTGAAAAACCCGGTTCATATTTTAAAAACCCTCTATTGTTAATCCACCTGGCGAGGGACGCAAAAGCCTCCTTGCTCAATTCCCACCCCAAGAAGGGCTGATCCTCAATCCAAGGTCTAGGGCTGGGCTCCTCACTCCGTACAGGATTGAACTGAAAGCCCAGATCTAAACTCTAGGAATTTGGATCTGACCGATGAGGGTCCAGTGCTGCATAGCACTTACAGAACGACTTTTCCTGGGTAAATCTCAGCACTTTACAATAGTGAGTAAGTATTAGATCCTCATTTTACTGCTGGGGACTGAAACACAGAGAGGGGGAATTGCTTGCCCGAGGTCCCATAAGTCAATAGGAAAATGGCTACTGAAAGCCAGGAGTCCTGACCCCCAATCCTCTGCCTCAGTCTCTCCAGCCGGTCACACTCCCTCTCAGAGCCAGCGAGACTGGGAACAGGGTCCTGCTTGCAATTGCCAGCTCTGGAAAAGAACGTTCCTCTAGTGGTTAGTGTAGGGGCCTGACACAGGGCTCCTGGGCTCCATCCCTGGCTCTGTCACTGACTCCCAGTGTGACCCTGAGGCAGTGGCTTGCCCTGCCCAGGCCACAGTTTTCTATCAGTGGGGTTGGAGTCCCTCCCCTACAGCCCTTGGCTTGTCAGGCTTCAGGAATGTGTGTGAGGTGCTCGGAGACCTTGAGATGGGAGGCGTCCTGCCCGCAGTATGTCAGAGTTCTGGAACCTGGCTGCTAGCCTGAGTTTAACCATCCCTTGGCAATAAAACATGATTTTGTTTTCACAGCCACTGTTGGTCTCCCTGCTGGCAGGGCATTGTGCAGCTCCCTTTTTAGACCACCTTGGTGCAGGAGAGCAAGGAAGAGGGCCAGGAACAGACCAACTCTGAGCATCTGCCACCCAGCACTGCGCCATCTAGACTTAGTGAGTGGCAGGTAGCATTTCCTCAGAGGCTTCCCTCTTCTGCTTGGGGAGAGGCAGAAATGGTGGGAGGAGGAGGGGGGATCTCCTCCTAGTGAGACTAGATTTGCTAACACAGCCCCCTGCAGCCGTTTGCTCTGGGCCTGGGCAGCATGTTTCTTTCAGGGTGTTCTCCAGAGCCATCTCCAGCATGGTGGAAATAGCCCAGCAATAGAGCTCCCAGCCCTTCCCTTGTAGGAGTCTCTGGAGGGTCAGACCCTGCCAGCTGCTGAACACCCACTTTCCCACTGAACTCTGTAGGAACTGAGGGGGACTCATGCCTCATATGATTGAAACTTTGTGAAGTTTAACTGGGGACGAGTTCCCAGGGCAAACTCAGACTCCTTCCCGGGTTCTGGTCTTTCTCTAGCCAGGGAGGGCGTGTGGCCTGGGCAGGAGGAGGGAGCTGCTTGTCCAAACAGTCTGAAAACCCCACTGCTCTGAAAGGATGAGACTCCCCCTGTGTCACAGTGCCTCAGTGGGGAGGGGGAGCTTTGGGAGCAGCCTGTGCTGTGAGCTGCTGCCAGCGGGTGTAGATTGCAGTCCCTGTGCCCCGTGGTGGGGCGTGCAGTCAGGGGGAGTTGCCTCAGTGGAGGAGAGGTGGGGGCGGAGCAGACAGGCCCGTTAGTGAGAGGCTGCTTTGACCCCAGACTCACGGCTGCTCCCCACTCGGTTCCAGGATGAAGAGGCTGAAGCAGATGCTGGGAAGAAGGCTCCAGAGCCAGTGGGAAGCAGCTACCAGCTTCCCCAAGAGGAGAGCGGCCCCTCTGTCCCCGCTGTCACGGAAGCAGCTTGTGGCCAGGCCAAGTGGTGGACGTGCCTGGCGTTCTGGAGGAGGAAAACACCAGCTCCCAGAGCAGGCCCTGAGGCACCTTCAGGGCCAAAATGGAGGTGGCCCAGGGTGCAGCTCTGCAGGAGGGAGCCAGGACAGGGTGGAAGCCAGGCAAGGCAGCTCTGGGGCTTCCTCTCCAGGAAGCAGAGGAGCCAGGAGTCCAGCGCCAGGGCCCAGCAGGAGCCATGCCCCTGCCTGGCCACTAAAGAGTCCCCACCCTGCCTAGGACAGGAGATGGGGCAACCCCTGCTCTAGCACCAGCAGCTCCACCTTCTCCCAAGGGGCCAGCAGCACCTCCGAGGAGTGTGAGAGCCTTGAGGCTGGAGGCTCCCACAGTACTGGTGAGGGGAGACCCAAGGGAAAGGGAGAGTGACTGGGGCCGGGGGGCTAGTAACACCGTGTGCCCATTGGTTCAGAAAGGCGTCAGGTCTCAGCCACGTGAGCCCTGCTGACACTAGTGGGAGTGGCACAGCCATGCCCGGTGCAGGGCATTCTTGGCGGAGTCGGGGGCACTCCAGCCTCCCGGACCCCTGATGATTTTGCGGGGGTGGCCTGACTGCCATGGGGCCCTGAAGCTGATGGGGCTGAGGGCATCTCTGGGAGGGGCAGGGTGAGGCCCTTTCTGCCCTGGGGTTCTGTAGCCAGACAGCCAGCCCCCCGCACTCCCGACCCCGCCCCCCCTCCCCGTCAGACCAGCATTGCTGGAAACACAGGAGGAAGCCAGAACAGGGCACTTAACATATATTCCAGCACAGCCTTTGAAGCTGTGAAAAGCACAGGTGTGCTGCTACAATGTGCCTCTGGGAACAGATACAACGATTAAGCTCACAGCAGGCAGAGGCCCTGTGACAGACATGGCTCTTAGCCCCTACTAAATAGCGTGATGCACACACACCAACATCCTAGGTGGGAAAATATTTACCCTGATAAAAGAAATGTCCAGTAGTCGACACTTATTGTTTCTCTCCCTTGCAAGTGTAAACTACTCTTGCGAAAGCTGGTGTCACCCAGACAGACCAGCCTCAATTTGGCATAAGAAAGGAGAAAGAGAATAAAGGAGTACAGAGGTATAAGTAGGGGACCTACAGCACCATGATTTTTGAGTGCTTTTCACTATCTATCTGCTGGTCAGATAAGTGACAGCCTCCCAAGGCTTCTGCAGCTAAGAGGATCCCTCAGCCTTGTCCCTTATTCGTCTTTCCGCGGAATTGAGTGACCGATCCTGGCTTGGCACCGCTGGAATCGAGAGATGCAAGGAGGGTAAGAAGCACCCACACCTGATCTCCTATCTTTAGTGTACACATATTTTGAAATAGAGCTCTATACTTTGTTTTCTTTCTTTGGGATTGTGGCTTCAGTTTTGTAACTTGTTTGTGTGTGTAACATCTCTACATTTAAATAAGTAGGCACTAGCAATTTTGTAACCACATGATTAGAATCTAGCTTAATAAATTTTGGTAACCATTTGTGCATAAGCCTGACTTGTTTTCTCTGGTTTACTGTAAAGCAGCCGACACAATTAAAGAACCTCAGCCGTTTTGGCTCTAAAGCCTGGCCATTAGGTGAGAGTACTGAGAGCCTAGCATTGAGTTGTGCCGCCTCCACGGGGCAAACTCTTGGGGCACCTGTCAGTCAATCCTGGCTGCCCGCTGCGAAGGAGCTCTGAGCTCTAGCAGTTAAAGTCACGGGTGTGGAGAGGATCTTAGTGCTGGCATTGGGGCACCTGTCAATCAGTATTGACTGCCCGCTGCGAAGGAGCTCTGAGCTCTAGCAGTTAAAGTCACGGGTGGTTAGGACCTTGGGGCATCCGTCAGCCTAGCCCGGGCTGCCCGCCGCGAAGGGACAGTGCGTCCTAGCGGTTAAAGTCACGGATGGTATAAACGGGCATAGCTGGCACCTCACCAAACATCCTTGGCCGTCGGCTAACAGGTTCCTTACAGAGGAGGGGGGCACATTAAGCTTTCTCTCTCCACTGCACCCTGTCCTTCCCCTCGGCAGCAGCAGGAGTCACCCTCTGTCCTCCTCTGCCTGGTGCAGGGAGCCCCAGTGTCCGGCTGGAGGTTGAGGAGGAAGAAGAGGACGTGTCCCCAGAGGAAGCTGCTATCAGGGTCATCCAGCAGCATCGCCAGGGCAGAGATGAGGTACAATCGAGTCTATCCTGCCCCCGCCAGCCCTTCCGGGGGGGCCCTGTCCCAGAGAAGCCATAACCCCCATTATCTGTGACCCCGAAGAGAGGGTGTTTGTCCCATGCAGGCCAGGGTCTCCTCTCCCCACAGCCATTGTCCCAGTTAGAAGCCCTGCCTTGCAGGAGGACACTGTGATTCTGGGCTTTTCCTGTCCAACCCAAAGGAGGACCTGGGCCCTGGAGCCGGTTTGGGTGGAGTGGGGAGCTCCCTACCTAACAGGCTCTCTCTCTCCCCCAATGCCACTCCTCATCTGTGCAGGAAAGGGCCAAGCAGCTCCGCTTCCTGCACGCTATCCCCACTCTGTGCTTCCCTGCACAAAAGCAGGGGCAGGACACCCTGCAGCCGCACTGCTCCAAAGCGTCCCTTTTGGAGAGCATTGCGGTGAATGAGACCCCATGGGGAGGGAGCTAGACATGAGACTAAGAGAGGCCTCCCCTGGGCCAGTTCTGGGAGATGGTGGGGCTGGAGGGGGCAGCAGAGGACAGGGATTCTTGGGGCTGAGGATTGGGGAGCAGGGGAAGGGGAAATTCTGTCACAGACACAGAGCTGGCAGTGGGGAATTGTAGGGCTGGAGGGGCGGCTGAGGGGAGGAAAGAATTGGGTGGTCCCAGCTGGAGAGGGAGGGAGTAAGTTTGAAAGGTGGAAGGAATGTGGGGGCCCAGCTGGATTGGCTGCTTTTGTCTTCTTTGGGTCTCCCAAGAGCTGATTGAAGACGTACCCCTGGAGTCTGAGCGAAGCTCCATCCTCTCGAGCTCTATGGCTGCAGTTTGCCACCTCAGGTACCAGGACCCTCCTGTCCAGCAGCCCTAACCCAGGAGTCACAGATCCTCCCACTCCCCCTCCAGTTGTGGCTGTTCACATCCTCCGGCCGAGGAGGCGGGAACGTTCACTCTTTCCAGGCTGGGTGGTTCATTTCACTCCAGTAACGTTACAGTGGCCTTAGGGAGAAGATCATCGGGGCGGGGGACATATAATAGGGGCAGCAGGGTCCAGGGTGAGATCAGGGGAACGGGCCCTGTATCAGCCCTGCCAGTGTCTGGCTCTGTGACTTCAGCCTGGTCACTAGTCTCCTTGGCACCTCCATTTCCGTTTTTGCTGGCCGGTGCCTATTTCCCTCACGTTTCATGTCTATGGTGATGCCACTCTGGTGCTGCAAAGTCGAATCGAGGCTCCTCTTTCCTGCCAGCAAACTGGACCTGGAGCTGGAATCAGGCCTCCTGCGAGCTGTCCTGTGCAGTGTTTTTTACCATGCGCCCAGGGAAGGACACTGTTCCCTTCCGGGTAGGTCACCATCCTACTTCTCTGTTGTAGGAGCGGTCCTGTGGTCCCTACTCCCTTAGTTTGGTGGAGCTGCTGAAAATAGGGGAGGGGTGAGCAGAGCTAGGAACAGGCCCGGGGGTTAACAAAATGGCAGAGAGCGCCCGTTCCCTCCAGAGGGGATAGTGTTACCCGCCCTTGGCAGATCCTCTCCCTCCTTCCTCATTCTGTGCTTTGCTGCCTGGACTCTGTCCGGGCTCCTCGCTCCCATCCATTGTAGTTTGGCTGTTCCATACCCTGCTAGGTCCCTGGCCCTCTGCAGAGAACTGCTAAGGGCAAGGATTGAAGAGCCAGCTGGCATCCTGCCATGAACTCTTGCTAAGTGTCCCTGGGGTGATTTGAATGGGAGAGGCCAGGATGTGTCTTTGGGGTCTTGCCAGGGCTCCCCAGAGAACCCTCCTAATCATCCCCTGACCAGCATAGCCCCAGATCCCATAACGGACGGGTGTTCCCTCTTCTTGCAGGCTCTGCCCAAGGCCTATACAGACAGCATGGATGTCATGCTGAGCAGCCTGCTGACAGAAACCCCCACCATGGACAAGCTGGAGCACCTCTTGGAGGTGAGCACAATGGCAGGGTCTGGGGGGAATTTCCCCTTAACCCCGTGGAAGGGCTGCAAAGGAGAGACTGGAAGAGCCACATTTCCATTGTGTCCTCCCAGCTGGGACCCAGGAGGCCAGACTTTGCCAGAGCAGTCTGTGCAGTGCAATGTTGGGACTCTTCTACCTTTCGGGGGATAAAGGGAAAGATCTGGGACTGTAAGCCAGAGCTCTGCATAGTTCTGTTAAGCACTAACAGTGGGCACCAGACCTGGCTGGGGACTGAGAGACTGAAAGTCCTGTGAGATCCAGGACATGGGCCTCTAAGAAAAGTCACTGGCTCCTTTCTAGGAAGACCCTGAGTACAGGAGGATCCTCAGGGAATCAGCTCTTCTGATATGGACGCTGCAGTTCCCAAAGGGATTGTCCTCACGGCCACTCCCTCCATCCCACCAAGGCCTTTGCATCTGGGGAGGGGCCAGGGCATGTGCCTTGATCCTGATGTGCTGTTCATGGATCAGGTACAGAGAGGATGGACCAGCCCCAGGCCTAACATTTTCCCCAGCTAGAGAGACAATGACAGCCTGTGCCCAGCAGGACCTGGGCAGCATCCTGGTTGCAAGAAGCCCCTTTTAAAGTTCTGTGATCAGCCAGTCAGCTCTTCCACCCTGAGCACAATGTCTCAGCCCCATGGGGAGGGGAAGAGACTCGTTTGTAGAGCATGTGCACCTGCCTCCTGACCCTCACCTGCCTCCTTCTCCCACAACATGTCAATTTCTGGATGCACTCCAGAGAGAAGCAAGAGAGAGCCAGGGCCATACGGAGTAGCACTGCCCTGCGGCAATTCACTGCTTGCCTCCCTGGATTTCATGTAAGTGACCTGTGACCCCGGCATCCTGCAGAGGCAGGGCTGGCTCTGACAGGCTGTGGGATTTGCAGCTGCAGGGGTTCGAGATTTTGATGGCTCCTGTGTGGAGCCAGAGTCAGAACTGAGATTCAACCATGCTTGAGTCACGTCCCTCATCTGCTGGCTAAGTTTTTCCCTCTGGGTCTGTAAGGGACTGTGCTCCAGAGCCCACTGGCTGGCAGATTCATGCTTGGCCTCAGGGCCCTTGTCATTCTGGAGCAGCTGAGGAGCGAATCCTCATAGAGGGCCCTTTCCCTGGTCCCTTTATTCCAAGCTCCCCTGGGGGCAGAGAGAATGAGATCTCTAGCTGTAGCTCCTCTCCCCCAGCCCCTCCTACAGATGGAGTGGGAGGAGAGAGACTCCTGGCCCAGGGCAGATGGAGAGCTGAAGGTAGAATGTTGATGGATTCCCCTCTCCTCCTCCTTCCATCAGAGCTCATCTGACTTCCCCAAGGTGGGCTACCTTGTGGCACAGCTGGGTCTGTATATCACTGACCCACCAGATGACATCAGCCTGCAAACCAAGGGTGGGATTTACTGGCTCTGTCAGCTACCGCTGCAGAAGAGGGGTAAGAAACCCAACTGGGCAATGGCACCTTATAGAAATGAATCCTCAGAGACTACCTGCAGATGGACATTGGGACTCCTATAGAACTAAGGCCTCTCCTTGTAGACCAACCGGAACTGAGCAGAGGGACCCCAATAGAAACAAGGTCCCTCATTTGGGACTCATTTTGCTGGGCAATGCGAGCCTATAGAAAGAAGCCCCCTCCTCTGAGATGGACCCCAGCGTAGATGCTGATTATTTCTCTCCCTGCTCCCTGAATCAGGGAGATGAGCGTGAAAGTGCCAGGGAAATTGGCTGTTTTATCTCCGAGCCCAGCTCTGTCCCCCACCCCAGGGAAATCAGCCCATCCATGGGGCTGCCAGCTGGTGAGGGGACAGGAATGCAGCTATAGGGACACATGGAGGGAAAGAGCCCATAGGGAAGTCAGGGGCAGGAGCAGGGACGACAGGGGACGCACCCAAAACTCGTAGGATGTCACCAGTTGGTTACCTAGGGCCAGATCTTGACTACAGTGGGAGTGGGGGGTTCTCAGCATCAGATGCCGTCATTTTCAGGCACCCACTCCCAGAACACAATGACCATAAGGGTCACCTGATTTCTGTGACGAATGGGACAAATCCCCCTCCAGGTACTAAACCACCTGGTGGGGACCCTGCGATTTCATGGGGGCATGGATGCTGCGAAGCCCCAGCCAGTGAGCACCCAGCAATGGGAACAGGAGACAGACACTGAAACCAGAATGGCAAACCTCACAAACCTGTGTGTCTTTCTCCCCAAGGGCTGAACATCAGAGATGCCAAGGAGCTGTGGTGCCGGGAGGGGCTCGAGAACACCAAGCGCCTTGGTTACAGGAATATGGCCAAGGTGGGGGAGGTAAGGACTCTCAGCTGGTGCATTGCAGCAGCTCAAATGTGGAGCTGTGTCTCCCGGCAGTGGCTGTGTCCTGGATACAGGGCCAGAGTCTACTCCTTATTTCCAGCTGACAGTGTTCAGCTGCAAGAGGCTGAGGATCCTGGGTTGGAGCTTTGCTAACGGCCATGGTTTGTGTGTGTTACATGGATCCATTGATAGGTGGCATAACAGGAAACCTCTAGGACCTTGAGTTAATGGCGGATGGTATCTCGAGGGATCCGGCTTCGCTCAGTGACTCCCCGGCTGACACCTGAGTATCCGAGATGGGAGCCACTGGGTCAGTGAGTTGGGAAGGATACACCCAGCTATTGCGTGACCAGATCCTTGTTGGATCCCTGCACCCTGTGGAAGAACAAGAAGGGTGTGGAGTTTGCTTAGCACCATCATGAGTCAGGAAGCAGTATCTGCGCCTGCCCTGGGGCTTGGGTCAGAGACACTGAGCTCCTACCCTGGGCTGAATTACTTCACCATACGTAAGGCTCATGGAAATGTCAGTGGTGTGGGGAGTGGGGAACGGAGGCAGTTCTGAAAGGCCCGTACCTCTAGCATGTGAGCTGCAGGAGATATCGTTGCTGGACGCAGTAGAGGGTCCTGTGTGGTCTTTGTGAGCTACGTTCCAGAGCGCGCCAGGCTCATGCACATGGACGCATTCCCAGCATGTCATGGCACCTGCGTTGAATCCTGCTCCAGAAAGAGCTATGAGAGGCCTCGGTGCCTGCAACCTCTCACTGAAGGGGGTTCCCTGGGCCATGGGACCCCAAAGGTCCTCGTGGGGAATTAGCTGGCTTGGCTGCAGCAGGACTCCGACTCTCCGCATGAGCCACTAGCTGGATTTGGAGCCTGATTCTGGGCAATTGCCAATGGCTCTCGTGCTGTTGGTTTTAGGTCTTCGGAGGGATCTTCTCAGAAGGGCAGAGAAGATCCTTCCTGCAGGTGGCTCTGCTGGCCATCCACGACCCCTGGCTACATGTCAGCCAGGCTGGGCTGGTCCTAGCTTTCTCCATCATGGGGGAAGGCGGACAGCTGATAGGGGACGAGGTAACCAGAGGAGGATTAATCTAGTTTTTGGGAGGGACCCAGGGCCTTTCACCTCCAGTCCACAGAAGGTCACTGCCATCCCATCCCCATTTGCTGACCTGGGAGGAAGGAGACGAATGAGTCACGGCAGGTGCCATTGTTAGGCGCCAGCTTGTCCCCTGAGCAGATCAAAGCAGTTCAGACCCAGCTCTCCAGCAAGGCTATTTCATAACAGGCATCACATCAACAGGACAAGCTGCCTCAGATGTGGCGAGGGGCTGGGTGGAAATGTAGCTGGCTCCAGGTGCCGTTATTACTCTTCGTTGCCGGGAGTGTCTGAGTCTCTGATTAATCCTTGTTCCCTTGCAGGAGGAGGATATTACTGGATATTACAGACAAAGTGATGGCCCACCTATTTTACATCCGGTGATTGTGCCAGGTGCCCAAGGCACTCCATGCGCATGGGACATCCCATGGGACACCCTTAAAAGGCCCCCACCTCACACATCGAGCAGCTCACACTCCCTGCTGCAGGTACTGCTCTGTCTCACTATACATTGGGGAGAGAGGCGAGTGGGAGTGGAGATAGAGGGGACAGCACTGAGTGAAACCCTCTCCCTTCTGGGTGCGGGGGGGCTTCCCTCTGCTCCCAAATCCCCTTTGTCTGGGGCATGAAGTTCTCCCCATCCTTTTTTTCTTGGCCTTGGCCTCTCTGCCATCGCCCCTTTTCCCATGCCAAGCTCTCCCTGCCCAGCCTGATGCAGAAGGGCCTGCATGTTAGGCCCATGTCCCCCAGTGGAGCTCTGAAAGCTCTGCATTAGAGCAGGGGGAATGGCCTAGTGTCACATCTGAAACAATTCCTGACCCGGGCTGCTGTGGCAGGGCCCCTCAGTCCCTCCTCCATACCAAGGGGCCACAGGAGGAATCTGCCCTTAGGGAGCCAAACCTAGAATGCCACCTCCCTTTCACCACACGCCCTCCCTGACTCTCCTGCCCCATGCCCAGAAGCCTTTATGAAGCATCAGACTTTCAGCACCATGGGGCTGGCCCCGCCCAGGACAACTACAAATGAGAACATCGGTAGAACCATGGTTTATCATCAATAACCACTGCAGTCTGGGAGTGGTGGCCTGATGTGGAACCCCTCCCCTGTGCTCACTGCTCAGAGGTTCCCCTGGCCCGTGTCACCTTTGAGCTAGTGAATGTCCGATGCACCCTGCACCGGGGGCCCAGTCCACCCACATTGTATATGAACTCTTCCCAGCCAGGAATGAAACTCCCCCCAAGCACCCTGGGAAGTGAAGGATCCTCCCCATCTGACAGGTGGGGACAAAGACACAGAGGAAGGGCTGTGGTGCCTGGTCACACAATCCTGGGTGTAGCTCTGGGAACTGGACTGGGTCCCAGGCTAGTGCCTTCCCCCCAGGGGCAGCTTCACTTTCTGCCCTTTATTCTTCCCTCCTGCTAGGGGGTCTCTGAGTATGAAATGAACAGGAGCAAGGCATGGTGAGGAGGCCATGACACCTCACCTTGGTGGGAGCTCCCCTTGGCCTGGATCCCAGCCCAAGGACAGAGACATCTTTGTCATCCTGCTGTCCTTCTTTTATTCCTCGGAAGAGAGTCCCTAGATGAGGATGCTTGGGACTTGAATCCAGGTGTCTAGGGCTCCGGGTGGGCAGTGCCTGGGAGTACCCTCAAGTCATCTGGACAACAAGGCAGACCCCTGCCCTGCTGCTGAGACAGTCCCCATGTTGTTCCTGGTTTCTGCCTGCATGCACCGCCCTGCCCTACCCTCCGGTTCCCAGCTATTGACTGTCTTGACCCTCGGTTCCGGTCTCTTGCTGCTGACTTCGGCATGACCCATGGCTCTCAACATTGGCTACCAACTCTGGCTCAGCATTATCCTTGCCGTATTCTAGCCTTGCTCCAGCCCCACAACTGACCCGCTCCAGCCTTGCCTCCTCCTCTTGATCCTCCCGAAGCCCTCGGACTCTGACTACCCGGCTTCAACCTTCTGCCTGAATCTGGACTCTGGCTTGATATCGACTTGGCTTAACTTTGGACTCTGATCACCCGGCTTCGACCCTTGGCCAGCACTTGGACTCTGGCTCCAGTTCTGATTCTGGTTTGTCTACAGACTCTGATCACATCATCATCTCCGGCGTCTTCCTGGATCTTGATTCTAGCACCACTCTTAGCCTAGGTGCAATCCTATGTCTAGCTGTGACCTCAGCTCCAACCACTAGACCTAATTATCAGATGCAACATGTGACATCAGGTGGTGCAACTGTTTGCAGAAAAGCAGGCTTTCCAGAAGTAAGTGGCCTGTACGTAAATGGGGATACCAGATGTGACTCAAGGCCTTGCTACCTTAGCCTGGCCCTGTGCTGCCCCTGCCGGAATGGCTCAATGGAGGTGACTGAAAATGTAGGGGTTTCCTTAACCAGCCTCTGCCCCTGGATCTACTCCACCATTCTTGACTCTGACACCCGACATTCCTGATAAATACCAGGATTATGTGGACATCTTTGAAAGAAAGGAGGACACATTACCTCTGCACCAAGACTATGACTGCCCAATTGACCTAAACCTTGCCCGAAAGTTGCCTTTGGCTGTATTTATGCAATGTCCGAACCAGAACTAGTGGCTCTCCCTGTGTAAAATCATGAAAACGGATCCAAAGGGTTTATTTACTATTAAGCATTTCCCACAGAGGCCCTGGCCCTCTTTGGAAAGAAGAAAGGAGGGACTCTATGCCTCTCTGTAGAATACCAGCCCCTGAACAAAGTGAAAGTTTGGAACCATTATCCCCTATCCTTAATCCCAGAATTTTTGGATCACATGAAACCTGTATGGGCATTCATCAGAGTAGACTTCCAAGGACTTACAATCTAACACTCATTTGGGCGGTAGACAAATGGAAGAGAGATTTCAATACATTTTATAGACACTTTAATTGTCTGGTAATGCCATTTGGATTGACCTTGCAACACTTCTTCAGTGATGTATTTGGGGACATTCTGGATCAATACATTGTCATCTATTTAGATGACATACTTCTCTTTTTGGAGACCCAGAGCAGCATGTGCCCCACAACAGACCCCAGAGAGGTTGCGGCAGCATGGTCTCTGTACAAAATTGGAAAAGTGTACCTCTAGCCAGCTCTCCATGGAGTTTTTGGGGTACATCCTCTCCCCAGAAGGCATTAAGATTGATGCAAATAAGGTGAAAGCCATCCACAACTGGGAGGAAGCTTGAAGTACTCAAAAAGAGCAGTGCTTCCTAGTCTTTACCAATTTTACTGCTGCTTCGGCCCAGGGTTCTCAGTAGAAATAACCCCCATGATAGCTCTCCTCCACAAGACTGTCCAATTTGTTTGGTCACCCAAGGCCCAACAAGCCCTCAAACAGCTCAAAATTGCTTTCACCGCTGCACCTGTTCTGGCGCACCCCAATCCAACTGGAGCATTCATCATAGAAGTTGACACATCTAATATATCCATCGGGGCCATGCTCTCTGGGGCATGGCTCCCAGCACCTGCTGCACCCCTGTGCATACCGCTCCTGGAGGCTCACCCCACAGACAAAAACTATAGGAGTCCCTTGATAATTAGTAGGTTCTGATTAAATCCTTATTTGAAGATTGGTGTGAGTAGCTGAAGGGGCCTCGATACCCAGCACAAGGTTGTACACAAAAGCCTCCAGTATCTGTGTAAAGCCAAAGCACTGAATCAGGGACAATTCAGCTAGACCATATTCTTTTCCTGCTTCAATTTCAAGATTACTTAACTGCCCAGCTGGAACTAAGAATGACCTTATCCCCTAATGGAGAATATAACCAAGAAGGGAGAAAGCTAGTCAGGAACAGCCCTTCCTCCTCAAGCCCCACAACGTCCTTAATGTTGCCATACCTCAATCATGCTTATTAAATCAGCTTCCTAGGATGACCTGCTGCACAGGGAATGAGAAACAACATTCCATGTGGGACCCAATAACATTTACTGAGGACTGCCTGTATGTTCTGCCAGGATGTCCCCCGCTGAAGGTCCTACATCTGAAACAGGACACCTCCCAACAGGGCACTTTGGGTGCTTCAAAATCTCCTGCCTAACCTCCTGCTTCATTTGGTGTTGCTGGATGTGGGCTGAAATTCAGACATGTTGACTAGTGACTTCTGAGCTCTTACCAAGGCACCACACACCAAAATTCTTGGCACCCTATGCCTCTGGAGACCCTGCCCCAGCCATGGGCAGCCATTGCCAGAGATTTCATTGTAGAACTCACTGAATCAAATGGCCACATGGTGCAACTGACTATCATAGAACAACTAACCAAGATGGCATGCTTCATCCTCCTGTGACTGTGTATCTTCAGCTGAAAGGACAGATCAGCTCCAAATTTGCCAATGACACATTTTTTTTTTTTTGGCTAACTATAGATTTCCCCCTGATTTCATGGTACACAGCAATGGCCTCTCCGAAATTCCTGGCTAGCAATCTGATTCAATGAATCTATCACATTCAAGAAGAACTAAGGGGGCATTCGAGGACACTAGGAAGGTCTTCAAATAGTATGCAGACTGCCGATGACAGGAGGGGCCAGTCTTCTCAGGAGGGAAACCATTTACTGAAAGGAGGTACCAAGGGTCTGGCACTGACCAAATCCATAAGCCCCATCTGTGGCAGCAGTTCCTACCCCATCCCCCTTCCTTGGTCTTCTGATCCCATCTCCTCTCCTGCTTGTAGGGAGCAAAATCTGGGTCTCTCCCCTCACTCTGGCACAATCTGTGCACAGACTGCCTGAGCCCCATGCAGATAATGGGACTGTCCTCCCCTTACCTCCTGTGTGTTTGTGGAAGAAACTATTATCTCTATTTTACAGACAGGGAATGAAGGTGATGGACCTCTTTAAGGTCACACCTACAAACATGGGGTGGATCTGGGAACGGGACTGGGTTCTACTCTCGTGCCCTCCCCACAGGGCAGCTTCACTTCCCCCTTCATTCTCCTCTCCCTTCCTTGAATGGTAAATGAGCAGGGGCTTCCTCCCTTCTCTGTCTTCCAGGCTTTGGGATCTGTCCATGCCTCCTACATCAATGCAGCCTGCAGCTGGCCCAGCTTGGGGAGCAATGACCGCATCCTGTCAAACTGACAGGAGCTGGCTCTCAGTGATGCTTAGATGGAAAACCACACCCCCCTCACAGAGATAGGAACTACTCACTCATCTGGGTGATTGCAGCTCTTGGGACAAAGATCCAGTTCCTGGTACGCAGCCTGGCTGAGAGCAGCCCTTATCCCTGGATCCCAGCCCTGGGACTCAGATGTTGTTCTCATTGTACTGTGTTGATTTTATTCCTAGGAAAAGCATCGCCAAAGGAGGCGTAAGGATCCTGGACTCTATTGCTTGCAAGAAGCTTCAGCCACCTTCACAGGTAGAGGTCACTGTCTTTCATACAATTACACCAGTGCCCTTTCTGGTCTCCAGCTCTGCTCCCTCCAGCAGGACAGAGACAACCCTTAACTCCCAGAGTCCTGATTTCCTGCCTTTCCAGGGGCTGAGGGCTTGTATTGTCCCCACCCTGTCATCAGATACTTTTCCTATGGGAATCTCATGAGAGCAGAGAAGGAATCTCCTCTTCTCTTAGAACCAGTCTATTCAGTAAATCCAACCACACTGACCTCATTTTAGCTGCTTTGTTTAGCTGAGATTAGCAGTATCTTCTGAAAACCCTTAGTGTGTGGGGTGAGGTGGATCAGGGGAGACTGGAGCTCCAGCAGGTTCCCCTGAAGAACACCACCCTGTCTTTCTGTGGTCAGGCTGGGATGCGCTGTCTATCATGGAGGTGAAGACCGGATGGGAGCTGCTGGATTGGCCTTGATATGCCGTGTCCTTGTACAGATGAAGGACCGACATCACAGAGATGGCAAGAAGCAAAAGATGTACCACAGATGGCTGGGAATGGGCTGAACAACCTACAATGATAGGTAAGTAAAACCCTGGCCACATACAGAGACCACAGGCATTGGTGTGGATTGAACCAGGGTCCATCAGCACAAGCCCCTCTCACTCAAGCTAAAGGGATCACTCTAGGAGTGTAGGAGAGGTACCGGGTGAGTCTGATGGAATGAATAGAAAGGGGAGCCTGAGCGGAGGTTGCTGGGTCCTTCCCAGTAGCAGCAGGATGCTGCAGGAAGAAGGGTTTGTAAGGTGGGAGTGGGAGGGGAGGAGCAGATGACTGAGGAGGAGATATTTTTACACAGGGAGATGTTTGCATAGGGAGCTTTGGAGGTAAGAAGGAGAAGTCCAAACTGGACATGGAAAAAGGGCAGCCAGAGCCAGACTTGGGAAAGTGGGGAAGACAGCACCAGGAGAGGAAGATCATCTCAGCAGCTGCAGTTTGGATGGCTGGTAGGTGGGAGGGAAATTCACCAGAACATGATTCACCGGAACGGCCAGGGCGAGGTGCCTGACGAGCGGTGAGTGGAGAGTCCCATTACAGAGCATGCTGCAAAGCCAGCAATCCCGTGCCACTGCAGATGCAGAGTCGTTGTCTTTCTCCCCCTACACTGCCAATGGAGGGAAGCGTCTGACCCTGTGAATTTCTCCCTGGCTACAGATAACCCATCCTTGCTCTCAGTGAAATGCTATGGTGTACTGTACACAGCATGCATGACACTCAACCTCGGAATGCTGTTAGCACTGTTGTGGGGTGATGGCCAAATATCATTGATGAGCATTGCTCTCTTAGGCCCCTTTCACAGTGTATTGAGCCTGTGAGGAGCCAACCTCCCCTCCCCCATCCCCGCAGGGCTTGGCTCACAGAAACTCTCAGGGAATGGGTTCCTCCACCACAAGCCGGGGAGTGGGGCTAAGCTGCTCCAGGGTTGTACTGCAGCCTCAGGGCTATAGTGACATGTTCCAGTGAGAGAGGGGCTGTACCAGTGGGGAGGCTGCATCTCCGAAGTGGGGGATAATCTCACAGTTTGGAGACTAGTGACGCAGCTGGGAGGACATTCCTCTAACAGTACAAAGGGAGGGTTCTAAGCTGTCAAATGGGGTTCTAACTCAGGGTGTTGGGAAGATATTGACTAGAGGTGGGAAAGAAATGTGAAGAGAAGAAACTGAATTGTTTATGCACCATTGCTCGGAGACTGGGTAAGAAGCAGGAGGAACTAAACGTTCTCATTGATAACTACATTTGATAGAATTGGTATTATTGAAACCTGGGGGCATGACTTGCGTGACTGGACTGTTAAAGTCACCTGCTGCAGTGGCCGCCTTGTGTCTGGCATTTCCCAACTTTTGAGTGCTTGACTTTGCAACCGGAATGATTTTCGTGTTGCTTCTCTCTGTGTGGGTGATCAATATGCAGAACTTAGAACTTTAGCAAGATTCTGGATTGTTGGCTGTGCTACAAGCACTGCTTATATCAACTGTCCCTATATGCTGAGTCTTCAACCCTGCTAGGTCTGAGAGCAAGTCTCCCCTTCCTTCTTCAGACCCGCAATCGTCCAATCAACACTGAAGAAAGCAACCTTTTCTCATATAAATGGATAGCTACAAGTATTTTCTGTTTTTAAACAAGGCACTACCCCAACTCGACACACGTGTGGTTACGGTCCTTAATGCACTACTGGAAGGTGCTCAGACACTGTGGTGATTAGCATGGTATAAAAACCTACATAGGCTAGCAGCCATCAAGGAAGAAAGCCAAAGTTTCTCTTCTTCCTGGCCCCTTGTTCTTTTTAGGAGGCCATTTCCAGCCCTACCTGGCTGAAGTTTTGTTCCCCTGGTGTATCAAACTCATCTGTAGGAGCCTCTAACTCTCTGCCACCACTTCCTCAGGTGCCTTTCTTTAAGCCCAGTTGGGCAGCAGGTTCAGTCACAGTGGCACTGGGCACAGCTTCTTTTTAAAGGGGCCAGTCACACCGTGCTTGTCATTATAAGAGCTTAGTCCTGCATATAGCTAAATGTAGGGTAGTGGCCAGATATAGGGCATGTTGCTCCTTGAAGTAAATGAAGCAAATGTGCAGCCTTTCAATACCAGTAATAGTCTCTCATGCTCAATAAGAAGATCCCTTCCCTCCATTGAAGAACAATGTCTGATTTATTGATCTAATGGCCGCTACCCAAAAGGTGTTTCAGCCAGATGCCCATTTCTGAGTTGAAGTGCTTCTGGC
Organism: Lepidochelys olivacea; assembly: GCF_965140295.1. Lineage (NCBI taxonomy): Eukaryota > Metazoa > Chordata > Testudines > Cheloniidae > Lepidochelys > Lepidochelys olivacea. Next base: position 138,035,878 of record NC_140412.1, on the reverse strand, counting down.
GTGCACTCAGAAGCACCAAGAGAGAGAAAAGGAATATTTGTAAATGTTTAAGAACAGCTCCCAGGTGGGAGCATCAGAGAAATAAGGGACAGACAGTGCCCTCCTGCCTTCATCCACCAATTACCCTGCCCCTCCTGCTTTATATAAACTCATCGTTAGTTCCTTTTCAAGGGGATTTCTAGCCTTTTGGTTGTAGTTCCAGTGGTTCTGGGTTCTTCCTTCTTTGTTATTTTTTGATCTTTAGAGAGAAATTTCTCTCCTGTTTTTGTGGTTGTGTAACTTTAGCGCCCTCGTGGCCAACATAGAGTCTGCTCTGCAGGTAGCTCTGGCCAAGAAAAGGGACATGCAGGAAAGCCCCTTCCCCCCCCAGAGACACCTGTCCCCAGTGTGAACCAGAAGAGTACAATGAATACAAGAAAGGGAAATATTTATTTAGAGAGGGATGAAAGGAGAAAAACAACAGGGGAAAAGCTAGGGGGAACGGTCAAAAACAGGGTTACATTCAACACCAGGCCCCACAGGCCCAGTGGTAGCACAGTCTGAAAGGGCTGACACCGAGTAATGTGTCTACACACAGAGTTCAGGAGTCTTGAGCAAAGTTCCAGTCCAGTGGTGAGTCTTGGGTGCTCCAGGTTGTGTTCAGCGCCAGTAAAGTTTCCCCAACGAACCTCTCTGGTGCCCTCTTCTGTCACTCTCTGCAAAGCCACACAGAGTGACAGCCTCCCCACGTCACAAACTAACAGCCTCACCCTTAATTAGGGTGACCATATTTCCCTATGCTGAATACGGGACACCTGGTAAAATTACTCGTATTCAAGCAAGTTCAGCTGCAATCAATCAGAACGATGCAGTACACATGTTAACATTAACATCAAGTTGACTGAGCCCCTGTTAAAAAGAAACACTGAGAAGAATCACTTTTATTTCCCTTCTTATCTTTTAGACTTTAGGGTTCACATGGAGAGAGGTGACACACACACAGTCCCGTGCACCTCTCTGACACAGGGCTTGAGAGGTTGACCGAGAGGCTTGACCCTCCCTGCCTGGCGCTCTCCACTCTCCATGCCTGGATGGGCCCTGGGCTGGACCCGCCTCTCCTGGTACCTGGTACCACATCTTCCAAAGACAACCTGTGTGTGTGTGGGGGGGGGTGGCACACAAGTTCATATGCCCCCCCACCCCAGATTTCTGCCAGGGTTCACACCAGAATGTGGCCAGCAACAGCTTTTCCGCACTGTGCAGGAGGGAAGGGATGGGAGCTGCTTCCAGCCACAGCGGGGCTGTGGGGGTGGGGAGGGATGACCTGGCCCATGTCTTTGCAGAGCTCATCTCTTCCTCCTCTCCCCCTGCCCGTGGCTGGAAGCACCTTGCTCCTTCCTGCCCACACAGTGTTGAAAGGCAGCTAACACCTCCAGGCTGCTGCTGGCCACCGATAAACCCAGCTCCCTCCTGTCCCCTGGCTACAGCGCAAGCAGGAAGGGGTTAAGCCCTACGGATGCATTGTGCCCAGGGAACCTGACTGCAGGGGCTTGAGTGAACCTGGCCAGTGAGGTGGCTCAGCAGGGGAGGGTGCCTAGGGGATGGACCAAACCCTGTGCTCCGGGGTGGGGGTGGGTGCAGAGGGTGCTAGGCCTCTGTCCGGGGGACTGCTGTGGAGTCTGCAGAGTCGGGATGCAAACAGGCTGGAAATCGCTTCCCCCCCTCCCCCCCCCCCCGCCGCTCCAGAGCTTAGCTGAGGGGCAGAAAGGCTTCCCTGTGCCACGGCTGCCTGGGGCTTTGGCACATGCAGGGCTTGGCTCCTCCTGGCCAACACCCCAAGCCGAGGGTCTTGAGCTTTCCTGCGGGGCCAGCCCAGCCAGAGGCAGTGGGGGAAAGAAGTAGCCTGCTGGCCCGGCTGTTGGTGAGCTGAGCACTCCGACCAGGGGCTGGTTCTCCGCACAGTGCTGGCAGCGGGACACTCCCCGCTGGTGCAGATGTGGAGGAGCAGCGGGGCTGGGGGGCAAGGTGAAGGGGCAAAGCAGGGAGAGGACAGCGAGAGGGGGAACACCCTGCCACCAGCTTTGCACACCCACCCCCATTGTCAGCCACTGGGTCCCCCCACTCAACGCTGGTGGGCAGGCGGCTGGCAAGCAGGGATCCAGCCAGCAGCGGGACGCACCAGTACCGACTGGGGGGAGACAGAAAATACGTGACAATTAGACCGTTTTTAGCAAAAAGTTGCGACACCAGCAGGAGGGCTTAAATACCCTGTCGTGCTCTTCCCCCCTCCCCGCTCCCCTGCCCTCCCAACAGGACTTTCTCCTCATAGAACAATCAACTCCCCGTCCCCCGGGAAAAGATTTAAAGGGGCCATGCTCTCTAAACCCCAAAGGGGTAACAGTGGGTGTTTCGGCAGGTTGGGTAGAGAGGTGACTCGCCCTGCCCTTCCTGACACCAGCACCAGCCTTTAGAATACTAACTCTAAAGAATCATTCCTAAAGTACCTGCTCCGTGGTTTGTCTTCAGGCTATTTGGCTTCCTGGTGGGGTCACTCCAGGTATTAACACCATTTTATAATTAATTTATTGTTTCTGGATTAATTGCTGTTTTTTGGACTCTGGACATGATTCTGCTCTCGCATCTTATTTACCTTGGGCAGGCAGCAAAAAATCTGATGGCACAAGCTGGTACAAAGAAAACAGAGCTAACATAAAAGACCAACTTCAACCCAGGTGTAAGCAGTGGCCAATCCACTAGCAGGTAACAGGGGTCACCCCTGCTTGTGGCCAGGCTGAACTGGCAGAGTGTGGTATGGTTTCCACCGACTGGCTGTATGACATACCAAAGGCCGAGTCATGGCAGGTGTTCAGCGCCCCGACTTCCATTGCACCCCATGGGGATTAGCTTGCTCAGCCCTTTGAGCCAAGCACCTGGAGGGGTCAGACCCTGGAGCTAGGTGTCAAAAGTTGTTTTTGAAGTCGGGGAGGGGCTGAGGGGCGCTGCAAAGAAGATTTCTGGTGTGTGAATTCAAATCAGGAGGATTTCTGACATCCTCACCTTTGCTGGCCCTGACTGACATCCCATCGCTCCAGCCCAGCTGTGAGTGCCTCACATTATAGGGGGTGCTGCCAGCCCTGCCTGTTATTAAGGTTGCCCAGTGCTTCCCACGATACGCCTTTGTTTTCAGTTGCTTATAACATTGTCGAACTGTAACTGGCTGGGCTGAAATTTCCCATGCTGGGTGTCTGCCTTGAGGCTGAATATTTCCTGAAACATTCAGTCAAAGTCATTCAGCTGTTAGTGAGAATGAGGCTAGGCCAGATGTTATGGGTCTGTTATAGGCGGGAACGAGATGACCACAGTGGTCCCTTCTGGCCTTAGTCTATGTAGACAGTGCTTACCAATGCTAAACACTTCTGATGACATTTCCTTTGAAAAGCTCTAGTGCCCCCAGGCTTTGGAGCAGGGTTTTGAAATTTCCCAAGGAGGTGGCCTTTGTGCCAGGGGTGCGGCTTTTGCTGTCTCCGAAAATCTACCTAAATTGACCAAATGAGAAGTTTTTGAAAAGTCAGAGTTCACACAGACCCAATAGAGAGTTCTTTGAGGTTAGCAGCTCCATTCCCCCTGGCAATTGTGTCTGCACTGGCATGCTCCAGCCTGGGGCTGAGCAGGACTTTCCCTACAATTGCAGCTCTCAGCTGCTGCGGTCTGTGCTGGGTCCAGATACCTGAACTGAGAGCAGAGAGCCTGTCTCTCCTGTGCTCTCAATTACCCACCTCCCCCCTCCCACTGGGCCCGGACGAGGAAGTACTAGATTCAAATGCAGAGACTAGGGGACAGGGGTGAGTAGGTTGGGAGAAAAAGCCTAAGGGATGCTGGAAGCTGGCAGGAGGTGAAAGAAACTGGCATTTGGAGTTGAGGGGAGGGCGGAGAGTAGACCTGAGTGAGCAAGGAGACTTGCAACCAGAGAGCAGAGAGGAGTGAGAACCAGTGGGGTGGGTGGAAGAACATAACAACGGCCATAGTGGGTCAGACCAAAGGTTGATCTAGCCCAGTAGCCTATCTTTGGACAATGGCCAGTGCCAAGTGCTTCAGAGGGAATGAACAGAACAGGTAATCATCAAGTGATCCATCCTCTGTTGCCCATTTCCAACTTCTGGCAAACAGAGACTAAGGACACCATCCCTGCCAATCCTGGCTAATGGCCATTGGTAGACCTATCCTCCATGAATTTATCTAGTCCTTTTTTGAACCCTGTTATAGTCTTGACCTTCATAACATTCCCTCTGGCAAAGAGATCCACAGGTTGACTGTGCATGGTGTGAAGAAATACTTCCTTTTGTTTGTTTTAAACCTGCTGCCTTTTAATTTCAGGCGGTGACCCCTAGTTCTCGTGTTATGAGAAAGAGTAAATTACACTTCCTTATTTACTTGCTCCACACCAGTCATGATTTTATAGACCTCTATCATAGCCCCCCTTAGTCGTCTATTTTCACAGCTGAAAAGTCCCAGTCTTATTAATTGCTCCTCATATGGAAGCTCTTGCATACCCTTAATCATTTTTATTGCCCTTTTCTGTGCCTTTTCCAATTCCAATATATATTTTTTGAGATGGGGTGCACATCTGCACGCAGTATTCAAGATGTGAGTGTAACATAGATTTATATAGAGGCAATATGATATTTTCTGTCTTATTATCTAGCCACTTCTTAATGGTTCCCAACATTCTGTTCTCTTTTTTTACTGCCGCTGAACATTGAGTGGATGTTTTCAGAGAACTATCCACAATGACTCCAAGATCTCTCTCTTGAGTGGTAACAGCTAATTTAGACCCCATCGTTTTATATGTATAGTTGGGATTATGTTTTCTAAAGTGCATTACTTTGCATTTATCAACACTGAATTTCATCTGCCATTTTTGTAGCCCGGTCACCCAGTTTTGTGAGATCGCTTTGTTGCTCTTCACAGTCTGCTTTGGACTTAACTTTCTTGAGTAGTTTTGTATCATCTGCGAATTTTGCCTCCTCACTTTTTACCCCCTTTTTCCAGTTCATTTATGAATATGTTGAATAGGACTGGTCCCAGAACAGACCCCTGGGGGACACCGCTATTTACCTCTCTCCATTCTGAAAACTGACCATTTATTCCTATCCTTTGTTTCCTATCCTTTTACCAATTACCGATCCATGAAAGGACCTTCCCTCTTATCCCATAACAGCTAATTTTGCTTAAGAGCCTTTGGTGAGGGTCCTTGTCAAAGACTTTCTGAAAATATCAGTACGCTATATCCACTGGATCACCCTTGTCCACATGCTTGTTGACCCCCTCAGAGAATACTAGTAGATTAGTGAGGCATAATTTCCCTTTACAAAAAACATGTTGATTCTTCCCCAACAAATCATGTTCATCTATGTATCTGATAATTCTGTTCTTTACTATAGTTTCAACCAGTTTGCCTGGTACTCAAGTTTGGCTTCCCAACCTATAATTGCCAGGATCACCTCTGGAGCTTTTTTAAAAATTGGCATCACATTAGCTATCCTCTAGTCATCTGGTACAGCAGCTGATTTAATCTCCCACAGTTAGCAGTTCTGTAATTTCACATTTGAGTTCCTTCAGAACTCTTGGGTGAATAACATCTGGTCCTGGTGACTTATTACAGTATAATTTATCAATTTGTTCCAAAACCTCCTCTAATGACATCTCAATCTGGGAGAGTTCCTCAGATATGTCACCATAAAGAATGGCTCAGGTTTGGGAATCTCCCGCACATCCTTAGCCATGAAGACCAATACAAAGAATTAATTTCATTTCTCTGCAATGGCCGTATGGTCCTTGAGTGCTCCATTTGCATCTCGATTGTCCATGGCCCCATTAGTGGTTTAGCAGGCTTCCTGCTTCTGATGTACTTTAAAAAACAATTGCTGTTACTTTTTGAGTCTTTGGCTAGCTGTTCTTCAAATTCTTTCTTGGCCTTCCTCATTATAGTTTTACACTTAATTTGCCAAAGTTTATGCTCCTTTGTTCCTAAATGTTTTTTAATTTGAGGTATACATTTAAGTTGAGCCTCTATTATGGGGTCTTTAAAAAATTTCCATGCAGCTTGCAGGGATTTCACTTTTGGCACTGTACCTTTTAATTTCTGTTTAACTAACTTCCTCATTTTTGTGTAGTTCCCCTTTTCAAAATTAAGTGCTATTCTGTTGGGCTGCTGTGGTGTTTTCCCTGCAATGAGGATGTTAACTCTAATTATACTATGGTCACTATTACCAAGCGGTTCAGCTATATTCACCTCTTGAACCAGATCCTGTGCTCCACTTAGGACTAAATCAAGAATTGCCTCTCTTTTTGTGGGTTCCAAGACTAGCTGCTCCAAGAAGCAGTCATTTAAGGTGTCAAGAAACTCTCTCTGCATCCAGTCCTGAGGTGACATGTATCCCGTCAGTATAGTTGAAATGCCCCATTATTATTGAGTTTTTTATTTTTGTAGCCTTTCTAATCTCGCTGAGCATTCCACGGTCACTATCACCATCCCGGTTAGGTGATCTGTAGTATATCCCCACCGCTATAGGCTGTTTAGACTCCACCTTTCCCAGAAGATTCCTCAGTTTCTAATAAATCTAAACTTCTCCTCCCTACATCATTGTCTCACCCATGCATTGAGAACCTGCAGTTCTGCCTGTCTAGCTGGCCCTGTGTGTGGAACTGACAGCATTTCAGAGAAAGCTACCATGGAGGTCCTGGACTTCAATCTCTTCCCCAGCAACCTAACTTTGGCCTCCAAGACCTCTCTCCTATCCTTCCCTATGTCATTGGTACCTCCATATACCATGACGAGAAAGGAGGTGAGGGGGAATGGCAGATGGATCTGATGAAGAGCTGGGATTCTGGAGAACTGGGACTGGCTGGGCAAAGAGATTGAAAGCAGGACCTGGGGCTGCAGATTGCGAATGGATGAGGAGCCTGGGGAATTAGATTGGTAGAGGAGGCCAGGATGCTGGAGAGAGACAGACCAGATGAGGAGATGGGAGGGGGACAACTGGGACTGTCTGTCTTTGAGACTGCAACTAAAGCCAGTGCTGGGACATCTCAAGCCTCTCCAGGCACTTTCCACATTTTCCCAGATTCCCCCTTCATCTCTGTTTACTTCTCTTTTCAGTTTAGCCCCTCAGGGACCACAGAGCAGTTAAAGGGAGGAACCACAGGATTTGCAAAGTAACTTCTTAAACATACACACTTTACTCTTAGGGCATGGCTACACTTGCAGATGTAGAGCGCTGTGAGTTAAACCCACCTTCGTAAAGCGCAGTGGGGAAAGCGCTGTAGTCTTTCCACACTGATAGCTGCAAGTGCACTGGCGTGGCCACATTTGCGGCACTTGCAGAGGCATTGAGAATGGTGCATTATGGGCAGCTGTCCTGCAGAGCACCTCTTCCCATTCTGGCGCTGTGGCTTGTGGGAAGGGGGTGGGGAGTGTGGGGCATTCTGGGTCCTGTCCCAACACCTCATGATGCATCGGTTTGCATCCTAGCATTCCCTTTGCTTCCGTCCACGTTGGGCGCCGTCTTTCAGTGTTTTTAGTACTCCGCGCTCGGTCTTCCCTTTTGGTCTGCGGGAATGGAGTCCTGTCATAAATATAAAGGCAAGGGTAAACATCTTTAAAATCCCTCCTGGACAGAGGAAAAATCCTTTCACCTGTAAAGGGTTGTTGCCGGCACCCAGTGCCGAGAGGCTGAACAACAGCTTGAGTTGGTTTGTTACCCGGTGTGCTACACCCAATAATTACAACGGGGTGGAGAAGCAGAAAAGTTTATTTGAAGCTTCAAAAAGGTACAGGGAGATTTGATTCTCAAATCCTGTACAACAGAGCAGGAAGTTACACAGGCTTTTATACATTCTTTTTTTTAGCATACTTATTTAATAGCAAGCTGCTCCAAGTATCCATATAGCCAGCCAATCCAGTTCCCAGCTAGTTCCCTGATTCTCTGTATCATTTGTTAAACTATACATAAAGCTGCTTTATTCAGCATTGTTCTTCCATATCTCCCCTGTTTGGCCTTGCTTAGTTTCAGGCAGTCTGACTCTGCAACATACTGTTGCAGATTCTCAGCATAACTGCTGTGTGTGCCTCCAGGCGGGGGGGCCAAGGACACTTGGGCCTAGCACACAGAGCTGCTGCGAGTGCCTCCAGGCGGCGGGGGGGGGGCAAGGACACCGGGGCCTAGTGCGAGGGGGCTTCATCGACACTTGTGGTCTTCCATCCCCTCGAGTTACCTAGTGGCCATGCCCCAGTGTTCCCAACAACTCCCCCCTTTGAGAACACTTAACAGCCTTGGCTTTGAGTTTTTTTACTTGGGCTATTTATTTTTTTATAATATGACTTTGCATAAGCACTTTGTGATAGCTCTGAAGAGAATGACTTATTAATTTTTGCAAAAGGGCCCTGACACATGATACCGCACAGCATAATACCAGTAATACAAGCAGTACAGGAAAAAGAAATTTTAATAGCAGGCTAAATAAACCATCAAGCCAAGACGACAAACCCCAGCCTGAAAACAAGGTTTGCAACCAATTGTTTTCTGGGGCAGTATAGGCAACCTGTGCTTTGGCTCGGGCATGGGCCTTAGCCTGTACTATTTTTTTATAGATTTTATAATTGCTATTATTTATATATATATATAATATTGGGGCCCGATAAGGGCACAAACCTTTTTTTGGGATGCCAAGAGATAGTTTAAAGCCAGCCTGTTTTGGAGGGAAAATGTTCTGAGCTGCTGTACCTTTTTATTTAATGTTTTTATTGCTGATTTTAAATTACTAACTGAGTTTTTTAACTTTAAGGCCACTTTCTCAAGTACCATTTGCAGCCTTACAGTATAGCGGCCTATGCATGCCAGGGCTGGCCCGGTAAACAGTGGTGCTATTTCCAGTACAGAGCACCCTACCAGCTTTTTGGTTGTGAGGGGATTTTTTATATTGCCCGCCAATGCTTTAGTCAGTCGCCGCAGGGTCTTTTTTTGTGACTTAACAGAGGTGTTTTGGGCATTTTTAATTTTTTTTTTGGGCAGTGTGGCAGTTATGGAAAGATGAGGAACTTTATGAGCTATATAACAGCTACCTGTCCAGTTGGCTGGCAGCACCTTGTAAGCTTTTTGGCCACATACAAAATAGTGATCCTGTAGGGCCCAATAAGGACTGTTTTTTAAGGGGATTTCTGGGATATTTAAGGCTGCTTTTTTAAACAGTTTATATGCCCCTAGGGGGGCATTCCATTTTTTTGATTGGGTACAAGTGGGGGCATTTTTAATTGTGCCGTTTAAATTACATTTGCTATAGGGACCACTAGAAAACCCACCATTGGCTTGCTACATTGGAGATATTAACTGGACGGCAAGTTACATTTCCAAACCCCTTTTTTGTGGTAAGATTATTTGTAAGTGTTTTTTTAAAAGGGGAGGAACCATTATACCTACACTGTTGGCCTTCCCTGTTGGTTTTTATTTAATACTATTAGCTCACTGTGTAATAACACAGGAGCTTTTTTTTACAGGATGCCCATAGGGATTAGATTGGTTTCGGGTAAAACATAACACTTCCTTAGTGAGTACTGCAACTGAATACTTCTGGTTCTGATAGGTGGCTTGCTGTAAAGAGGTCTTGTTCCAGAACGGTGAGTCCGTTCTTTTTTGTTCTTTGGTGGTGGCTAATTCTGCTAGGGTTAAGGGCAGCATGTTAAGGGGCATTCCCGTTTTGGGGGATAGTGGAGTTGGAGCACACACCCAGCAATTAGTCTGGTTTGTTAAAGTAGCAACATGGTGCGCAAGCAAAACAAAGGAGTTATGCTCCCGATATGCACAATTTGGAAATACCAATATAAAGAATAATAATGTTACCCAATTAATTATTACCAGAGTTTTTTTAACCCAGGGTCTCCAGTACCTGGGTGGGCCCATTTTAGCATTAAGGTGCCCGCTATTTGTGTCTTTTAAACAGTAGCTTTAGCCCGAGATTGTCACTAGATGAGGAGTCAGCAGGTTGGACGGTTCACTGTTCTGCTGACGAGGGGGCAGGTACTGCCTTCAGACAAGAGTGATGGATCCAGTTTTTGTGTCCCTCGATTTTTGCTGCTGTATGGGAGATTAGCAGGACGGTATAGGGTTCTTTTTATTTTTTTTGGAGAGGCTTGTTTTTCCAGGTGCGAACAAGCACAGAGTCACCGGGCTGTAAGGAGTGAACGGGAGAGTCCAAGGGGAGAGGCTGGGAATTTTTGGTATACCTGTGAAGAGACAAGAGAACAGCAGACAGGGAACACATATACTGTGACAAAAAAACATTACTTAACTTTTATTCCCCTGACAGAACCGGGGTGCCATTCATGGGCTATGCCCTTTTAAACATAATTTTAAAGGGACTGAGCCCTAATTTACCCTTTGGGAGAACGCGGATATGGAGTAGGACGAGGGGCAAAGCATCAGGCCATCGCAGTGAGGCTTTTTGGCACACTTTTGAGAGATGCCGTTTAAGGGTCTGATTGGTACGCTCCACTACACCACTGGCTTGCGGTCTCCAGGGCGTATGGAGTTTCCAGGGGATCTGTAAGGCATGTGAGATGCTTTGAATGATTTTTGACGTGAAGTGTGTCCCGTTGTTAGATTTCATCCACAGGGGGAGTTCAAAGCGAGGAATGAGCTCCTTAACAAACTTGAGGGCCACTGTCCTGGCAGTGCAGTTACGGCATGGGAAGGCTTCTGGCCATCCGCTGAACCGATCCACTATAACAAGGAGATATTTGAACCCTTGAGTCCGGGGAAACTCAGTAAAGTCTATTTGCCACACTTGTCCGGGGCCCGGAGTGGGTTCTAGGGCAGCTGGTGGCACAGGATGTCCCGGTCGGGGGTTATTCTTTTGGCAGACTAAGCAGTCCGCTTGTACCTGGGCAGCCAGGGGTCGGAGTCCGGAAGTGATAAAGTATTTTTTTATTAGCTGGATAAGTGTTTTCTTGTCAGCATGAGTGGTTTGATGTAGTTTTTGCAGCACTGGCCGGATTAGGCCCTTTGGTAAGAGGACCTTTTTTTCTGGGGAATGGAGCCATCCCTCCTTTTCCCGGAGACTGAGTTTGTCAGTTAGCTGTTTTTTTTTCCCAGAGTACTGAGGGGTTGGAAGCTCCCCTACTGATGGGATAAGGGCATGCATATGGGCGTTCTCAGTCTGAGGGGATGGCAGGGTGGCAGCATGCTTAGCCTCTCTATCTGCCCGGGCGTTACCTCTGGCCACATTTTGATTTTCCCTTTGATGGGCTTTACAGTGTACCACCGCCACTTCCGAGGGGAGTTGTACAGCTTCTAGGAGCTGGAGGATTTGGGGCCCGTACTTGACTGGGGAGCCTTGGGCTGTCAGCATTCCCCTTTGCTTCCATAGGCCAGCATGAGCATGCAGCACACCAAAAACATACTTTGAATTAGTAAAAATGTTGACCCGCTTTCCTTTTGACAGTTCAAGTGCACGGGTCAGGGCTATTAGTTCGGCAAGCTGGGCAGAGGTCCCAGCAGGCAAACCTTCAGCTTCCACAGTGTCATGGAGGGTCACAACAGCATAACCCGCCCTCCTTTGCCCATTTATTACAGTACTGCTATTATTAGTGTACCACTCATAATCTGCATTTGGGAGAGGTACATCCTTTAAATTCGGACAGCTGGAGTACTGGACATCTATGATCTTTAAACAGTTATGTTTTTGTTTCTCTGTTTCTGGCAAGAGAGTGGCTGGGTTAAGGGAGGGGCAAGGCTGTAGGGTGACTTCAGAGTTCTCTAACAGCTTAGCCTGGTACTGAGCAATCCGAGCCTGGGTGAGCCAAAGCCCTCCCTTTGCATCCAATAAGGCTCGGACCATATGGGGAGTATAGATTTGCATAACCCCTCCCAATGTTAGCTTCTCGGCTTTTTTAAGCAATAGGGCAGTAGCTGCGACCGCCCGTAAACATGCCGGCCAACCCTTTGCAACCTGATCCAATTGCTTAGAAAAATAAGCCACAGGACGCTTCCATGCTCCTAACAGCTGTGTAAGCACTCCTAGGGCCACCCCCCTTCGTTTATGTACATACAATTGAAACGGCTTAGAGAGATTTGGCAGGCCCAGAGCCGGGGCTTCCATCAATTTTCTTTTTAGGATTTTAAATGCCCTGTCAGCCTCTGGGGTCCAATAGAAGGGGTCATGATTTGCTCCTTTTACACAGTCGTACAGGGGTTTAGCCCACAGTCCAAACTCTGGGATTCATATCCTGCAAAAGCCTGCCATACCCAGAAATGCCCTGAGCCGCTTACGGTTACTTGGGGTAGGAACTTGACAGATAGCTTCCTTTCTTTTGCTTGAAAGCTGACGCTCCCCTTGCCGTATGTGAAACCCGAGGTACCGTACCTCTGGGAGGGCAATTTGAGCCTTACTCCGTGCTACATGATATTCCCAGAGTCCAATAAAATTCAGGAGGCTCACGGTGGCTTTAAGACAGGGTTTTTGGCCCACAGTGGCAATTAACAAATCATCTACATACTGCAGAAGGAGAGCCTCCTCATTATCCCACTCCTGTAGGTCCCTGGCCAGAGCCTGGCCAAAAAGGGTGGGAGAGTTTTTAAATCCCTGGGCCAACACTGTCCAGCAAAGTTGCTTTTTAACCCTTTTTTGGTCCTCCCACTCGAAGGAGAAGATCTCCTGTGATGGGGTGGCAACTGGGATGGTAAAGATCTTTCAGATCAAGGACTGAAAAATGGGTATACTGTCCCCCTATAGAAGCCAATAAGGTGTACGGGTTAGGGACAAGAGGGTGCAGAGTCTTAACCCGTTCATTGACTGCCCTTAGGTCCTGTACCAGCCGATACGTGCCATCAGGCTTCTGTACGGGTAGAATGGGAGTGTTCCAGGCTGACTGACATTCCCGGAGAATACCATACATTAGGAATCGATTTATAGTTTCCTGTAAACCTTTTCTGGCTTCCCTCTTGATTGGATACTGTTTTACTTGCACTGGGCCTTTCCCTGGTATGAGCTGAATAGTAATAGGGGTCTGGTGGGTGGCCTTTCCTGGAATCCCTGATGCCCACACGAGGGGGTACACCTGGTCTTCCCACGGGCTCCATTCTGGGGCTTGCATGGCTGAGGACTCAACTGCAAGGGTCATGATCCAGGCATTCTCAGGGGGTAAGGTAAGGGTTATTTCGTCCTCAGTAAAATGCAGGGTGGCACCGAGGCGACAAAGTAGATCCCGTCCCAGCAGAGGTGTTGGACACTCAGAGAGGTATACCAGCTTGTGGGATATAGTCCTGTCTCCCAAAGTACATTCCGCTGGGGCATACACTGGGCACTTGGTGTCCCTGCCTGTGGCTCCCACCACAGTAAGGGAATCTGCTACTGGCAACTGAAGAGGCTGATTTACGGCAGTTTGGGCCGCTCCAGAGTCCACTAAAAAATCTATTTCTGAGCTTTTCACCCGCATCTTTACTCGGGGTTCCGGGGGTAGGGTGGTCCGTCTCCCCTGACACCCCTATTCCTGCTCCACCATCGCCATCATAGGGGCACCCCCCTTTTCTTTCCTCTTTGGGCACTCATTTTTCCAGTGTCCCTCCTGTCGACACAGGGCACACTGGTTGCGACCCAGTCGTCTCTCCTGCAGGCCCGGACGGTCGCGTCCACGGCCCCTTCCTCCCCGGCCACTTCTCTTAGTGCCGGCCTGTACCGCTGTTACCATTAATCTTACTTGCTTTTTTTTTTGTTTGTTTGTTTTAGACTATAAGCTCGGTTTGCAGTCTTTAAAATTTGTGCCATGGTCATACCCATTAAATTTTTTTTTTTGTAACTTTTTTTTAATATTAGGGGCTGCTCTGCTCGTAAAAATTCCCTTAATAATTGACTCAGTTGCTTGATTATCGGGGTCTGCATTAGTGTTCTGTCGAATGGTGCCCCGAATACGCTGTAGAAAGGCCCTGGGCTTTCTTTTAAATCCTGCATTACTTTATATGGCTTTGCCCAATTATTATGTCGGACAGCCGAGTGACAGAGTCCATGCAAAAGCAACTCCTTATAGGAGGTAAGACGGGTCATATCCCCATGATCATTTGGATCCCACCTGGGGTCTGCTTGGGGGACTTGTGCATCCGGGTCAGGGACATTAATACGATCCCGGTCGTACTGTCTCTGTGCCTCCTCCCTTGCCTTGGACACAACCTGTTGTTTTTCAACCTCAGACAATAGGGTTCGCAGGAGGACGTTACAATCATCCCAGTCCGGCTTGTGACTACTGAGGCACCCCTCAAAGACTGATATAAACCTGCTTGGGTTGGTGGAAAACTCTCCTGCCTGTGCTTTGAAAGCAGCCAAATCCACAGGATTAAAGGGCACATGAGTATAAACCTGCATAGTTGTGGCAGGACGCCTGTCTGATCCAGACCGGGCGACTTTAGTTTCAGTGATTAAGGGGTATAGGCCAACCATTGGGGACTTACAAGGTGTGGGTGTAGGGGCCGAAGGGGACACCGGCTCTGCCATTACAGTAGGGGTGGGGGTCTGGGGACTAACATTAGCTGCTACCAAACCAGTTGGAGTCAGATTACAGCGCTGTAAAATATCTGGTCGAGTACATAAAGTCAGAAACAAATGCGCATACATATGTTCATTCCATTTCCTTGTTCTCTGACAGAACAGGAGTAACTGAAGGATCATGTTGTAATTAATTGACCCTCCTGGTGGCCACCACTCCTGGTCCTCTAGTTGATATTGAGGCCAGTCAACTGTACAGAATCGTTTTAATTGGCTCTTAGTCATCGGATCCGCACCAAATACCTTCCAGTTTGCTAGAATGCACTCTAGGGGCATACACCGTGCCCTAACCTCTGAGCTTTGTCCCTGTCCCATACCTACAGGGTAACTCTGGGCGTCCCCAGGTTCCAACAGAGCATATAATCCGGATTTTAAAGGATCCTACCTTATTCAAGGGACCGGTTCTTCACCGTGGCCTGCAGCTGCTCCTCCCCCACGTCTAAGGGACTGGTTCTTCACCGTGGTCCACAACAGCTTCTCCACTATATGAGTGCGTTGCACCGTTGTGCCCTCTGGGGTCGATCAAATCGCGTCTCCTCCGAGGCCCCCGATGAACTCACCGGTGCGCGCTGGGCGTCGGTTCTCGCCGCAATCCTTGACCTCCAGGAGGGGTCCGGGCAAGGCTAAATTGCAGCCTCGAGCCCACCCAGGGATGCCAAAAGCTGTTGCCGGCACCCAGTGCCGAGAGGCTGAACAACAGCTTGAGTTGGTTCGTTACCCGGTGTGCTACACCCAATAATCACAACGGGGTGGAGAAGCAGAAAAGTTTATTTGAAGCTTCAAAAAGGTACAGGGAGATTTGAATCTCAAATCCTGTACAACAGAGCAGGAAGTTACACAGGCTTTTATACATTCTTTTTTTTAGCATACTTATTTAATAGCAAGCTGCTCCAAATATCCATATAGCCAGCCAATCCAGTTCCCAGCTAGTTCCCTAATTCTCTGTATCATTTATTAAACTATACATAAAGCTGCTTTATTCAGCATTGTTCTTCCATATCTCCCCTGTTTGGCCTTGCTTAGTTTCAGGCAATCTGACTCTGCAACATACTGTTGCAGATTCTCAGCATAACTGCTGTGTGTACCTCCAGGCAAAAAGGCCAAGGACACTTGGGCCTAGCACACAAAGCTGCTGCAAGTGCCTCCAGGCAGGAGGGGGGGGGCAAGGACACCGGGGCCTAGTGCGAGGGGGCTTCATCGACACTTGTGGTCTTCCATCCCCTCAAGTTACCTAGTGGCCATGCCCCAGTGTTCCCAACAGGGTTAAGAAGCTAGAATAACTTCGCTGGCACCTTACCAAAATGACCAATGAGGAGACAAGATACTTTCAAAGCTGGAGGGGGGGAGAAACAAAGGTTCTCTCTGTCTGTGTGTTGTTTTGCCAGGAACAGAAAAGGAATGGAGTCTTAGAACTTAGTAAGTAATCTAGCTAGATATGCGTTAGATTCTGTTTTGTTTAAATGGCTGATAAAATAAGCTGTGCTGAATGGAATGTATATTCCTGGTTTTGTGTCTTTTTGTAACTTAAGGTTTTGCCTAGAGGGATTCTCTATGTTTTGAATCTGATAACCCTGTAAGGTATTTACCATTCTGATTTTAGAAAGGTGATTCTTTTACTTTTTCTTCAATTAAAATTCTTCTTTTAAGAACCTGATTGCTTTTTCACCTGATTGCTTAAGATCCAAGGGTTTGAGTCTGTGTTCACCTATGCAAATTGGTGAGGATTTTTATTGAGCCTTCCCCAGGAAAGAGGGTGTAGGGTTTGGGGAGGATCTGGGGCGGAAAGACGTTTCCAAGCGGGCTCTTTCCCTGTTGTGTATTTGTTAGATGCTTGCTGGTGGCAGCAATAAAGTCCAAGGGCAAAAGGTAAAATAGTTTGTACCTTGGGGAAGTTTTAACCTCAGCTGGTAAAAATAAGCATAGGGGTTTTCATGCAGGTCCCCACATCTGTACCCTAGAGTTCAGAGTGGGGAAGGAAACTTGACAAGCCCGAACTGCTGAGGAGTATGCTGCCGAGTCTCGCCAGCACGTCATGTTTGGCAGTCCAGTTATTCCTCATGATCCAAAGTGACAGTGAGGGCTCCGACGATGATATCGACTCAAGGAATGTATATGACATGAGTTTGCTTGTGGCATTCATGGACATGCTCACCACCGTGGAACGCTGCTTTTGGGCTCGGGAAACAAGCAGTGAGTGGTGGGATCACATCGTCATGCAAGTCTGGGATAATGAGCAGTGGCTGCAGAACTTTCGGATGAGAAAAGCCACTTCCATGGGAGTCTGTGAGAAGCTCAGCCCCACCCTGCGGTGCAAGGACCTGAGATTGAGAGCTGCCCTGACGGTGGAGAAGCGGCTGGCTCTTGCAATCTGGAAGCTGGCAACTCCAGACGGCTACTGATCAGTCGCTAACCAGTTTGGAGTGGGGAAGTCGACCGTTGGAATTGTGTTGATGCAAGTTTGCAGGGGCCATTAATCGGATCCTGCTCAGAAGAACCGTGAATCCGGGTAACGTGCATGACATTGTGGCTGGTTTTGAACAAATGGGTTTCCCTAACTGCGGAGAGGCGATAGATGGCAGGCATATTCCAATTCTGGCACCAGCCCACCTAGTCTCCGAGTATGTTAATCGGAAGGGATATTTCTCAATGGTTCTCTGGGAGCTTGTGGATCACCATGGGCATTTCATTGACATTAACGCAGACTGGCCCGGAAAGGTGTCTGACGCACACATCTGTCGCAACACTGACCTGTTCAGGAAGCTGCAAGCTGGGACTTTTTTCCCAGACCAGAAGATCACCATAGGGGAAGTTGAAATGCCCATTGTGATCCTTGGAGACCCCGCTTACCCTTTCATGCCGTGGCTCATGAAACCCTACACAAGGAGCCTTGACAGCAGCAAGGAGCAGTTCAACAACATGCTGAGCCGGTGCAGAATGACTGTGGGGTGTGCTTTGGCCCTTTAAAGGTCCGCTGGTGCTCTCTGTATGGGAAGCTGGACCTGGCCAATGACAGCATCCCAGCAGTTATATCCGCATGCTGTACCCTCCCTAACATTTGTGAAGGGAAGGATGAAATATTCACTCAGGCATGGAACTCGGAGGTTCAACACTTGGAGGCTGAATTTGAACAGCCAGAGAGCAGGGCTTTTAGAGGGGCCCAGCACGGGGCTGCAAGGATTAGGGATGACTTGAGGGAGCAATTTGAGGTTGAAAGCCACCGGTAATGTTTGATGCCCTGCATGGGAGTGAAGTGCAGTGGTTCCAATGTTAGTTGGAATCTGTGTTTGATACGCTGACTTGCAGTGCCTGTTGCTTTCCTGGGCTAAGGTATCTTTTACTTTATGCAATAATAAAGAATGTTTTCAAAGCCAAAAAATCCATTTAGTGAAAAGAGACACAACTGCTTGGGAAACAGAAAGGGCAAGGGGGTGGGGAACGGTACAATCACAGATTTGCGTATGTCCTGTCTGGAGTGCTGTGCAATGAGTGCTGCACTTCAGGATGGCTATACTGCATGGTGATGGGGGTTGAGTGCAGTGGGTAAGGGTCGTAGTTTTCAGGACTGAGTGGTGAAGCTACAGGTGTTGGAGGCAGCTGGTGGCGGTAAAAACCCGGATATTGGGGAAAGTGGGTTGGAGGTGACATGGGAGCACAAGGGAAAGAGTTTTGGGACAAGGGCTGTGGGGGCGGGGGCGGGGGCGGTAGTGCTCCGGCTGCATTGCTACGAGCGCCTGTATTGAGTGCGCTTGGCGCTCCATGATGCTTAGCAGCCGGTCCGGTCTTTGGTGCCGGCGATCCGCATTCTGCTGGCGGACCCTCCTTTCACTCTCCCGCCACTCCTGCAAGTTTTGATTTTCATTACTTGAATGCTGCATTACTTCATGCAACATGTCTTCCTTGCTTCTACTTGGCCTCTTTCTGATTCTTTGGAGTCTTTTGGTCGGTGATAACACGGACGGCTGAGATCTCAAGGTTTCATCTGCCAGAAGGTATCGTAATTCCTATGGCTGGAGTGCAGCTGGGACTGGACAGCTTCCTCCTCCCAAACACTGATGAGGTCCAGCAACTCGCCATTGCTCCATACTGGGGCTCTCCTGGCGCGCGGAGGCATGATCACCTGGAAGGATTCGCTGATAGCACTCCACGCCTGGCTGAGCAAACAGGAAGGGATTTTTCAAAATTCCCAGAGAATTTAAATGGCGGGTCTGACGGTTGGTCACCTGAGGGCAGGGCAGTAGAGTTCAAAGTGATGACCAGAGTGGCTAGCACAGGCATTGTGGGACACTTCTGGAGGCCGATCAGAGCGCACTATAGGATCAGGGCATCCACACTGGTGCTGCGGCGCTCCGGCGGGGGCGCAGCAAACACTATTCCACTCGCCGAGGTGGCGTACCAGCAGCGCTGTAGCCGCGGAGTCAGAGGGCTCTACGTGCCTTGCCAGTGTGGACAGGGAGTGAGCTCGTGCGCCCGGGGCTCCTTTAATGCGCTGTAACTCGCAAGTGTAGCCAAGGCCTTAGACAGCACAAGAGTTACACATCTGTGCAAAACAATAAACACCTGACCTCAATCCCCGCTCCAAGTCCTCAACATTCCTGAGAGCCGTTAGGTTTTGATCAGTGTTCTGGGGCTCCTGGCACAGGAGTGGCTTTCTCATCTTAGAGAGCACATCACTTTAAAAAGCAGGCTGTGAAACTTTTTCTTTGGGGCCTAGGACAGCTGGACTGCAAAGACCCACATCTTTGCAGTGGGCCCACCCCCATATCTGCCCACTTTGCAGTGTGAATGTTGTGACGGTGTGCTTTTCTGGTTTCGAGTCGGAATAGTCCTCCACTGCAATTCCCACCGTTCCCTGTACCCATATCTTCCTGACCTGTCTGCTATCTTCCCACTCCCCCTGTGTGCACCAGAAGTCACATGCTGCAGCCTCCAAACTCCCAGTAGCTTAAAACGCTCACCACCCTGTGAGCAGCTAGTTGGCGGGAGGAACACACCAACATTGCCATCAGTAGGTGGCAGGATTCTAGCTGTGACCACAGTTTCTCTCAGAGCTGCAGCAGTACACAGCTGTATGTCGCAGAGCCAACGGCTGGCAGAGTTGGACACGGAGCATTCTGCTGTTCAGTGCTGAGAGAGAATGAAACATTTGAAGCAGCATCAGAAGGTCCAGGACTCCAATAAAAAGTCAGCAAATGCACCTTGCACGTGCCCTTCCTATTCAGATCTAGATTGGGTGCTGTCAGTCTTACAGACAGGTCTCTTAAGCACTTAAGCAGAGGTCTCTTAAGCACTCTCTCACTTGAGCAGACAAAGGTATAACAAGATCCAATGGCTGCGAGTTGAAGCTAGACAAATTCAGACTGGAAATAAGGCAAACATTTTTAACAGTCAGCGTTTGAAGTAATTAATCCAGGGTTGTGATGGATCCTCCACAACTAGCATTTTTAAAATCAGATTCACTGTTTTTCTTAGATGTGCGCTCTAATTCAAACAGGAATTATTTTAAGGGAAGTTCTATGGCCCATGTTATACAGACTAGATGGTCAGAGTGGATCTTTCTGGCCTTGAAATCTATGACTCACTGAGGCGTTTGGAATTTGTCCGTTTTTTGCTTCTCTTTTCCGCCCTTCCTCATGTCTTTTCTTTTCTCTTCTCTTGTTCCATTTCTCTCTGCTGCTCTTCTTCCTGAGGCAGGTGGGGCTGTTCTCCAGCTGTCATTGTAGGAGGCCCTCACAAAGAGGTGGGGTGGAATAGTGCACTGACAGAGATCTCCACCAGAGTGATCTCCTGTCCTGACTAGTGCTGTCTTCTGGCCACCTGTTGAGAATGTTCAGCCTCCAGTCCCTGAGAGTCTCCATGCTGATTGGGTGAGCTGGGGGTTATTACGGAGTTAAAAGGGAGGAGATTCAAGTCATTGTTGGCTGAGAGCAGTGAGGTCTAAAGCACAATTCAATGGCATTTCTTTGTCAGTCTGTAATGCGGTAATTTTTGAAGACTACGTCGTATTGATTCCAAAATTTCAGGGAATTTCTAGGCATTGGTGGAAAGAACCTTGTTGATTTTATTTCAGAGTAGCAGCCGTGTTAGTCTGTATCCGCAAAAAGAAAAGGAGGACTTGTGACACCTTAGAGACTAACCAATTTATTTGAGCATGAGCTTTCGTGAGCTAGAGCTCACTTGAAGTCACTTGATTTTCTTTTTGTTGATTTTAGTGACAACTGGAAACCACTGCCACCAGGAAAGCTTGATCTCCACACTGTGCCCATTTAGTTGGTGCTGCAGACAGAGGCACATTGTGACATCAGAGTTAACTTAGCCAGTCAATGCTAATCCTGTGCAGATGATTTGCATCATTAAACCCCATTGGTTAAAAGGAATCAGCAAATGATCCTGCAGGTTTCAATAGGAGAGATGACCAAGGCAGAGGCCGTAGGGTTAGGATTTAAGGTCAGGGTTATTGGAGTGAGTGAGTGATGGGTGGCTGAATTACCTTGGATGTCACAATGTTACTGCTCAGGCTACTCTGCCTGCAGAGCCCCATGGGCAGTGACTGACTGTCAAGGGGAAGATTTTGTTGATCTGAAACTTATAAACCAAGAAGAGCAGAAGAGGAATGGCTTAGACGATTTGACTATAAAATGTAGGTTTTACAGCATTACCCAGTGCAATTGCTACTGGTTCAGAGGTAGAAACTGGCCCTACATAAACAAACAAGTGTCCAACCCTCTAGTTAGTCTCTTTAAAGACTGAGTCAATAATTCATAACAAATTTTTGATATGATGACTTTTGCTGCCTTCTCTCCTTCAATGGCATATGAGCAGTTTATGATTCTCATGAATGTAGTAGTTCTCCTAAAATCAAGATGAATAAAAATCAATGCTTGTTTCAAAACCAAGAAACCCAAAAAGGGATTTTTTAAAAGTTACAATGGATTATTTTTATTTAAATTAAAAACAGGTTTATTTTTGGAAAAACAAATCTATTGGAGATTAAATTTGAAATTATGACAACCCATGTTAATGCCTAAACTTGCAATAGCTTAGTAAAGTCATTTAAATTAAGTAATAAATATTGACAAGTCCATGGTTGCTGCCAAGTTTTAGTGGTAATCAAACCACTGAACTCATGGAAGTCTTTGGCTGGAACCAGAGTTTATTGAAATGGTAAACCAGCTTTTGACAGCAGTAGCTTCTTCTGCAGGCACAGAAAGAATATTTTTTTAATTTAAGTTGATTCAGCTAGTTCAGTTCAATAACAATTACATTCAAATTTCAGAAACTGACTGGGAGTGGAAAAAGAAGGAAAGCTTGTTTTCCTCTTCCAGTCTATAAATAAATACTAGACATGGGGGGGTCAGACCTATTAGTTCTAAAATCTGAGAGACACGATGACCAAATACAATCAGTTCATTTCACTAACTGCAGATACTTCCTTAAATCAGTTAGTTTTAAATGAAAAATATGTTTCGGTAAATTTTTTTGTTCTTATGTATCCAGCACATTTAAGGTAGTTTTGTTCAATTAATAAACCAATTGAAAATGCTGTTTTTGTGCATTTTTAAGTGCATTTGAATTTTCATCGAAATAGTGCGTGGACAAATCATGAGTAAAAAATCCATCATAGTCTTGGAAATAAATGCCAAGACCATGGAACAATACCCCGTCCCACCCCACTGTCCTGCTGGTAATAGCTTATCTAAAGTGATCATCAAGTTGGGCCATTTCCAGCACAAATCCAGGTTTTCTCACCCTCCGTGCCCCCCCACACACAAACTCACTCTCCTGCTGGTTATAGCCCATCCAAAGTGACCACACTCTTCACAATGTGTATGATAATCAAGGTGGGCCATTTCCTGCATAAATCCAGGTTCTCTCACCCCCTCACCCGCCTCCAAAAACCACACACACAAACTCAATCTCCTGCTGGTAATAGCTTATCCAAAGTGACCACTCTCCCTACAATGTGCATGATAATCAAGGTGGGCCATTTCCAGCGTAAATCCAGGTTTTCTCACCCCCCCACCCCTATACACACACAAACTCACTCTCCTGCTGGTAATAGCTCATCCAAAGTGACCACTCTCCCTACAATGTGTATGGTAATCAAGGTGGGTCATTTTCAGCACAGATCCAGGCTTTCTCACCCACCCCGCCCCCCGGGAACACACACACACACACATAAACTCACTCTCCTGCTGGCAATAGCTCATCCAAACTGACCACTTTCCAAGTTTAAATCCAAGTTTAACCAGAACGTCTGGGGGGGGGGAGGTAGGAAAAAGCAAGGGGAAATAGGTTACCTTGCATAATGACTTAGCCACTCCTAGTCTCTATTTAAGCCTAAATTAATCGTATCCAATTTGCAAATGAATTCCAATTCAGCAGTTTCTTGCTGGAGTCTGGATTTGAAGTTTTTTTGTTTTAAGATAGCGACTTTCATGTTGGTGATTGCGTGACCAGAGAGATTGAGTGTTCTCCGAGTGGTTTATGAATGTTATAATTCTTGACATCTGATTTGTGTCCATTTATTCTTTTACGTAGAGACTGTCCAGTTTGACCAATGTAAATGGCAGAGGGGCATTGCTGGCACATGATGGCATATATCACATTGGTGGATGTGCAGGTGAACGAGCCTCTGATTGTGTGGCTGATGTTATTAGGCCCTGTGATGGTGTCCCCTGAATAGATATGTGGGCACAGTTGGCAACGGGCTTTGTTGCAACGATAGGTTCCTGGGCTAGTGGTTCTGTTGTGTGGTATGTGGTTGTTGGTGAGTATTTGCTTCAGGCTGCAGGGCTGTCTGTAGGCAAGGACTGGCCTGTCTCCCAAGATTTGTGAGAGTGTTGGGTCATCCTTCAGGATAGGTTGTAGATCCTTAATAATGCTTGGAGGGGTTTCAGTTGGGGGCTGAAGGTGACGGCTAGTGGCGTTCTGTTATTTTCTTTGTTAGGCCTGTCCTGTAGTAGGTGACTTCTGGGAACTCTTCTGGCTCTATCAATCTGTTTCTTCACTTCCGCAGGTGGGTATTGTAGTTGTAAGAAAGCTTGATAGAGATCTTGTAGGTGTTTGTCTCTGTCTGAGGGGTTGGAGCAAATGCGGTTGTATCGCAGAGCTTGGCTGTAGACGATGGATCGTGTGGTGTGGTCAGGGTGAAAGCTGGAGGCATGTAGGTAGGAATAGCGGTCAGTAGGTTTCCGGTATAGAGTGGTGTTTATGTGACCATTGTTTATTAGCACTGTAGTGTCCAGGAAGTGGATCTCTTGTGTGGACTGGACCAGGCTGAGGTTGATGGTGGGATGGAAATTGTTGAAATCATGGTGGAATTCCTCAAGGGCTTCTTTTCCATGGGTCCAGATGATGAAGATGTCATCAATATAGCGCAAGTAGAGTAGGGGCTTTAGGGGACGAGAGCTGTACTGTAAAAAGTACAAATGCAAAACATGATTAAAATCAATTATTTAAATCAATCCACCCAGATGTCTACTTCTGGGATTCTGAATTTAGGAGACCAGACTGAGACCCTCATTGACTAGACACAGACAGGAACCCAGTAACAAATTCCAGTCCTGCTAGCATACAAGCCTCTAAATCTGAGGAACAACTGAAGGCAGCAGAAGACTGAGGGGTGCTGAGAATTTCAAAACCCAAAGATGTGATATTGGCTCTGGATGGGGGAGAAGCAGGAAATCATCAGGGATTCTTGATAAATCACCCATTGTCCTTTGGAGCTCAAAGGTGTCTAACACTCATGACCTACTCAAATCGCACTACTGCTAGGAGTTAGAGAAGTGTCTCTATCCCGAACAGAGGTGGTGAAACTGAGGTAAAGAGCAATGCTCTGGCCGAGCCAGAAAGAGAAGCATAAGAAAAAAACATTCATCAAAAATGTTTTGCATTTAAAACGACCCGATTTCTTAAAGAAAGGAAATATTAGCTGTAGTTAGTGAACTGAATTGATACATTCTGGTCACCATGTTCTTCCAGATTTTTCAATGGGTAGATCTCATCCCCTCACACCTAGTGTTTATTCCTAGATTGAGGGAAGAAAACAAGTTTGCCTTCTTTGTCAACTCCCAGTGTTCTTTTTAAATTCCATTAACTAGTCATTGAACTGAACTAGATGAATAAACTGAAAGGAAGAAACTATTCCTTCTGCACTTTCACAGGAAGGGCTACTGCTGTCTAAAGGTGTTCTAGCACTTCCACGAACTCTGGTTCCGGGTGCTTCAGTCGTTTGACTCTCCTTAAAACTTGGCAGTAAACATGTACTACTTAAGATGGATTTCTTTCTATTCTCTTGAAATTATTTTAAGAGATGATAACAAATTTAGGCCTTAACATAGATTGTCAAATTCAAATTGAATTTGAAGCAGGCTTATTTTTAACGAAAAAACTCGTGGTGAGTTTAATTTGAAAAACCCCGGTTCATATTTTAAAAACCCTCTATTGTTAATCCACCTGGCGAGGAACGGAAAAGCCTCCTAGCCCAATTCCCACCCCAAGAAGGGCTGATCCTCAATCCAAGGTCTAGGGCTGGGCTCCTCACTCTGTACGGGGTTGAACTGAAAGCCCAGATCTAAACTCTAGGAATTTGGATCTGACCGATGAGGGTCCAGTGCTGCATAGCACTTACAGAACGACTTTTCCTGGGTAAATCTCAGCACTTTACAATAGTGAGTAAGTATTAGATCCTTGTTTTACTGCTGGGGACTGAAACACAGAGAGGCGGAATGCCTTGCCCGAAGTCCCATAAGTCAATAGGAAAATGGCCAATGAAAACCAGGAGTCCTGACTCCCAATCCCCTGCCCCGGTCACTCCAGCCAGTCACACTCCCTCTCAGAGCCAGCGAGACTGGGAACAGGGTCCTGCTTGCAATTGCCAGCTCTGGAAAAGAACGTTCCTCTAGTGGTTAGTGTAGGGGCCTGGACACAGGGCTCCTGGGCTCCACCCCTGGCTCTGTCACTGACTCCCAGTGTGACCCTGAGGCAGTGGCTTCCCCTGCCCAGGCCACAGTTTTCTATCAGTGGGGTTGGAGTCCCTCCCCTACAGCCCTTGGCTTGTCAGGCTTCAGGAATGTGTGTGAGGTGCTAGGAGAGCTTGAGATGGGATGCGTCCTGCCCACAGTATGTCAGAGTTCTGGACCCCGGCTGCTAGCCTGAGTTTATCCATCCCTTGGCAATAAAACATGATTTTGTTTTCACAGCCACTGTTGGTCTCCCTGCTGGCAGGGCATTGTGCAGCTCCCTTTTCAGCCCACCTTGGTGCGGGAAAACGAGGAAGAGGGCCAGGAACAGATCAACTCTGAGCATCTGCCACCCAGCACTGCGCCATCTAGACCTAGTGAGTGGCAGGTAGCATTTCCTCAGAGGCTTCCCCGTTCTGCTTGGGGAGAGGCAGAAATGGTGGGAAGAAGACGGGGCAATCTCCTCCTAGTGAGACTAGATTTGCTAACACAGCCCCCTGTGAGGGAGCCAGGACGGGACAGAAGCTGGGCAAGGCGGCTCTGTGGCTTCCTCTCCAGGAAGCAGAAGATCCAGGAGCCAGCGCCAGAGCCCAGGACAAGCCACCCCTCTGCCTGGCCACTGAAGAGGCCCCAGCCTGCCTAGGGGAGGAGATGGGCGACCCCTGCTGTCATAAATATAAAGGGAAGGGTCAACCCCTTGAAAATCCCTCCTGGCCAGAGGAAAAATCCTCTCACGTGTAAAGGGTTAAGAAGCTAAAGGTAACCTCGCTGGCACCTGACCAAAATGACCAACGAGGAGACAAGATACTTTCAAAAGCTGGGAGGAGGGAGAAAAACAAAGGGTCTGTGTCTGTCTGTATGCTGCTTTTGCCGGGGATAGACCAGGAATGGAGTCTTAGAACTTTAGTAAGTAATCTAGCTAGGTATGTGTTAGATTATGATTTCTTTAAATGGCTGAGAAAAGAACTGTGCTGAATAGAATGACTATTCCTGTCTGTGTGTCTTTTTTGTAACTTAAGGTTTTGCCTAGAGGGATTCTCTATGTTCTGAATCTAATTACCCTGTAAGGTATCTACTATCCTGATTTTACAGAGGTGATTTCTTTACTTCTATTAAAAGTCTTCTTGTTAGAAAACTGAATGATTTTTCATTGTTCTCAGATCCAAGGGTTTGGGTCTGTGGTCACCTACGCAAATTGGTGAGGATTTTTACCAAACCTTTCCCAGAAAGTGGGGTGCAAGGGTTGGGAGGATTTGGGGGGGAAAGAAGTGTCCAAACTACGTTTCCCAGTAAACCCAGTTCGAGTTTGGTGGTGGCAGTGGAGATCCAGGGACAAAGGATAAAATTAATTTGTACCTTGGGGAAGTTTTAACCTAAGGTGGTGAAAGTAAGCTTAGGAGGTTTTCATGCAGGTCCCCACATCTGTACCCTAGAGTTCAGAGTGGGGGAGGAACCTTGACACCTGCTCTAGCACCAGCAGCTCCACCTACACCCAAGGGACCAGCAGCACCTCCGAGGAGTGAGAGCCCTGAGGCTGGACGCTCCCACAGTACTGGTGAGGGGAGACCCAAGGGAAAGGGAGAGTGACTGGGGCGGGGGGGCTAGTAACACCCTGTGCCATTGGTTCACTAAGTTGTCAGTCCTCAGCTACGTGAGCCCCACTGACACCAATGGGTGTGGCACAGCCATGCCTGGTGCAGGGCATTCTAGGTGGAGTTAGGGGAGCTCCAGCCTCCTGGACCCCTGATGATGTTGCGGGGGTGGCCTGACTGCCATGGTGCCCTGAAACTGATGGAGCTGAGGGCATCTCTGGGAGGGGCTGGGTAAGGTCCTTTCTGCCCTGGGGTTCTTTACAGAGGACGGGGGCACATTAAGCCTTCTCTCTCCACTGCACCCCGTCCTTCCCCTTCGCAGCAGCAGAAGTCACCCTCTCTCCTTTTCTGCCTAGCATTTCTCCCATGTTATCTGGGACCCTCAAGAGGGGGTGTTTGTCCCATGCAGGGCAGGGTCTCCTCTCCCCACAGACACTGTCCCAGTTAGAAACCCTGCCTGTGCAGGAGGACCCTGTGGTTTTGGGCTTTTCCTATCCAACCCATGGAGGACCTGGGCCCTGGAGCCAGTTTGGGTGGGGTGGGAAGGTCCCTACCTAACAGGCTCTCTCTCTCCCGCAACCCCACTCCTAGTGGGTGCAGGACAGGGACAAGCAGCTCCGCTTCCTGCACACTATCCCCACTCTGTGCTTCCCTGCACAAAAGCAGGGGCAGGACACCCTGCGGCCGCACTGCTCCAAAGCGTCCCTTGTGGAGAGCATTGTGAGCGAGATCTGTGCCCAGCCCCTTGGGGGAGGGAGCTAGACGTGGGACGAAGAGAGGCCTCCCCTGCACCAGTGTGGGGAGATGGTGGGGCTGGAGGGGGCAGCAGAGGATAGGGATTCCTGGGGCTGAATACTGGGAAGCTGGATGTGTGTGTGCGGGGGGATATGCTGGCTGTGTCTGCAGCGCACTTTGGCCTCCTCTCTGGGAAGTGCCTGTGGGTAATCAGGGCCAGAATCCACCTGCTGTTTTGTCTCCTTTGGGTCTCCCAGGAGCTGACTGAGTACCTTCCGCTGGGCTCTGAGTCAAGCTCCATCCTCTCCAGCTCTATGGCCACGGTTTGCCACCTCCAGGTACGAGGACCCTCCCTCCCAGTTTCCCTAACCCTGGTGCTGTTCAGGCTGAGACCTGGGACTCACGGATCCCCCCACTCGTAGGTTATTTGTTGCTATTCTCATCCTCCGGCCAAGGAGGCGGGAACGTTCACTCTTTCCTGGCTGTGTGGTTGATTTTACTCCAGGGACATTACAGTGGCCTTAGGGAGAGGATCACCGGGGGGCGGGGGCAGAGATAACAGGGGCAGCAGGGTCCAGTGGTGAGATCAGGGGAATGGGCCCTATTGCAGCCCTGCCACTGATTGGGTCTGTGACTTCAGCCAGGTCACTGCGCTCCTTGGCACCTCCATTTCCGTTTTTGCTGGCCGGTGCCTATTTCCCTCATGTTTCATGTCCATGGTGATGCCACCACCACTCTGGTGCTGCAAAGTCGAATCGAGGCTCCTCTTTCCTGCCAGCAAACTGGACCTGGAGCTGGACTCAGGCCTCCTGCGAGCTGTCCTGTGCTGCGTTTTTACCATGCGCCCAGGGAAGGACACCGTCCACTTCCGGGTAGGTCACCATCCTACTTCTCTGTTGCAGGAGCAGGAGTGGCCTGTGGTTTCGACCTACTCCCTTAGTTTGGTGGAACTGCTGAGAATAGGGGAGGGGTGAGCAGAGCTGGGAAGAGGCCCGGGGGTTAAGAAAATGGCAGGGAGGGCCCCTTCCCTCCAGAGGGGGTAGTGTTTCCCGTCCTTGGCAGATCCTCTCCTTTCCTCCTCATTCTGTGCTCTGCTGCCTGGACTCTGTCTGGGCGCCTGGCTCCCATTCATTGCAGTTTGGCTGTTCCATACCCTGTTGGGTACCAGGCCCTGTAGGAAGAATTGCTAAGGGCAAGGATTAAAGAGCCAGGACAGAGACATCTTTGTCATCCTGCTGTCCTCCTTTTATTCCTAGGAAGAGAGACAAGGGGATGTTTGGGATTTGAACCCAGGTCTCTAGGGCTCCAGGTGGGCAGTGCCTGGGAGTACTTGTAAGTCATCTGGGCAACAAGGCAGACCCCCTGCCCTGATGCTGACACAGTGCCCACTTTGTTCCTGGTTCCTGCCTGCGTGCATCGCTCTGCCCTTCCCTCCGGTTCCCAGCTATTGACTCAAGCTTGACCCTCAGCTCCGGTCTCTTGCTGATGACCTTGGCGTGACCCTTGGCTCTAGATGTTGTCTAACAACTCTGGCTTAGCATTGTGCTTGCCCTATTCTTTCCTCGCTCCAGCCCCACCACTGACCCACTCCAGCCTTGTCTCCTCCTCCTGATCCTCCCCAAGTCCTTGGATTCTGACTACCCGGCTTTGACCTTCCGCCTGTATCTGGACTCTGGCCTGATATCAGCTTGGCTTATCTTTGGACTCTGACCACCCGGCTTTCACCTCTGGCCTGCACCTGGACTCTGGCTCCAGTTCTCATTCTGGTTTGTCTATGGAGTCTGATCTCGGTGTTGACCCAGGCATGTCCCTGGAGCTTGATTCTAGCATCACCCTTAGCTTAGGCGTAATCTTACGCCTAGCTGTGACCTACGCTCCAAGCACTAGACCTAAATATCGGATGCAGCATGTGAGATCAGGTGGTGCAACTTTTTGCAGAAATTTAATTCCGGAAGTAAGTGGCCTGTATACAAAAGGGGACATATCACACCAGGTGTGAACCATAGTCTTGTTACCTGTGCCTGGCCCTATGGTGCCCCTACCAGAGTGGTTGAATGGAGATGACTGAAAATGTAGGGGTTTCCTACAACCTAGCCTGAAAGTTCCCTTTGGCCATATTTACACAATGTCCAAAGACCTAGTGGCTCTCCCTGTGTAAAACCATGAAAACTGTTAGAAAGGGTTTATTTGCTACTAAGCATTTCCCACAGGTTTTCCACAGGTGCCCTGGCCCTTTTTGGGAAGAAGAAAGGTGGGACTCTACGCCTCTCTGTAGACTACCAGCCACTGAACAAAGTGACAGTTTGGAACCAATACCCACTGCTCTCAGGGGCGGCCCTAGACTAGCTGCCAGCAACTGGTGCCCTAGGCGAAGATGCAATCAGTGCCTGTCAAGGTTCCTTCCCCACTCTGAACTCTAGGGTACAGATGTGGGGACCTGCATGAAAACCTCCTAAGCTTACTTTTACCAGCTTAGGTTAAAACTTCCCCAAGGTACAAACTATTTTACCCTTGGACTTCCACTGCCACCACCAAACTTTATCTGGCTTCCTGAAAAAACGTAGTTTGGACACGTCTTTCCCCCCCAAATCCTCCCAACCCTTGCACCCCACTTTCTGGGGAAGGTTTAGTAAAAATCCTCACCAATTTGCATAGTTGACCACAGACCCAAACCCTTGGATCTGAGAACAATGAAAAAGCATTCAGTTTTCTTACCAGAAGACTTTTAATAGAAGTAAAGAAATCACCTCTGTAAAATCAGGATGGTAGATACCTTACAGGGTAATTAGATTCAAACATAGAGAATCCCTCTAGGCAAAACCTTAAGTTACAAAAAAGACACACAGATAGGAATATTTATTCTATTCAGCACACGTATTTTCTCAGCCACTTAAAGAAATCATAATCTAACACATACCTAGCTAGATTACTTACTAAGTTCTGAGACTCCATTCCTGTTCTGTCTCCGGCAAAAGCATCACACAGACAGACACAGACCCTTTGTTTTTCTCCCTCCTCCCAGCTTTTGAAAGTATCTTGTCTCCTCGTTGGTCATTTTGGTCAGGTACCTTTAGCAAGGTTACCTTTAGCTTCTTAACCCTTTACAGGTGAGAGGATTTTTCCTCTGGCCAGGAGGGATTTTAAAGGGGTTTACCCTTCCCTTTATATTTATGACATGCCCCCCAAGTCTCAGCTAGGGTGAAACGCTGGCTGGGATTTCTTCCTGGAGCTCTAGGAAAAACAGCGTTAATAAGACACATGCACCTCTAAATATACTACTAAGTACATAAAGTCTAAAAATATTTTCCACTTTTCAAGGACGATTTTAACCAGTTGATCCTGGGAATCTTTCACGGGAGAGTGCATCAGCCACTTTGTTAGAAGCTTCTGAGATGTGTTGGATGTCGAAATCAAAATCTTGGAGAGCTAAACTCCACCGAATAAGTTTTTTGTTATTTCCCATGGCAGTATGAAGCCACTGTAGCGCAGCATGGTCGGTTTGCAGGTGGAAACGCCATCTCCAAACATATGGGCGTAGCTTTTCCAGAGCGTAGACAATAGCGTAACATTCTTTTTCACTGACTGACCAGTTGCTTTCCCTCTCAGACAGTTTTTTTGCTGAGAAACACTACAGGGTGGAATTCTTGATCCGGTCCTTTCTGCATTAAAACTGCTCCCACACCATGCTCGGACGCATCTGTGGTTACTAGGAACGGTTTGTCAAAGTCTGGGGCCTTTAGTACAGGGTCAGACATGAGTGTCGCTTTAAGCTGGTTAAAGGCCTTCTGACACTCTTCAGTCCCCTGAACTGCATTTGGCTGTTTCTTTTTGGTTAGGTCTGTCAGTGGGGCAGCGATCTGGCTGTATTGCGGTACAAATCGCCTGTAATATCCAGCCAAGCCTAAGAAGGATTGGACCTCTTTCTTTGACTTTGGGACAGGCCATTTTTGGATAGCATCCACTTTGGCCTGTGGGGGGGCTGATAGTTCCTTGACCCACCTGGTGTCCAAGGTAAGTCACTCTGTTTAGGCCTATTTGACACTTCTTAGCCTTAACAGCTAGACCTGCCTCCCTTATGCGCTCAAGGACTTTTTGTAGATGTTCCAGGTGTTCTGCCCAGGAATCCGAAAATATGGCCACATCGTCAAGGTAGGCAGCTGCATATTCTCCTAATCCCGCGAGGAGACCATCTACAAGTCTTTGGAAGGTGGCGGGTGCATTTCGAAGCCCGAAAGGGAGTACATTAAATTCATACAACCTGACATGTGTGGTGAAGGCTGACGTTTCCTTGGTGGATTCATCTAGCGGTACCTGCCAGTACCCCTTGGTTAAGTCCAAGGTAGAGATGAACTGGGCCCATCCCAGTTTCTCTAATAGTTCATCTGTGCGTGGCATTGGATAGTTGTCTGGGCGAGTTACAGCATTTAGCTTACGGTAGTCCACGCAAAAACGTATCTCCCCATCTGGTTTGGGAACTAGAACCACTGGAGATGCTCATGCACGGCCAGAGGGGCGGATTACACCCATCTGTAACATATCCTGGATCTCCCGTTCTATAGCAGTTTTAGCTTTAGGAGACACCCGGTAAGGTTAGACTTTAATTGGGTGAGCATTACTTGTGTCAGTGGAGTGGTATGCCCGTTCAGTCAGTCCTGGGGTGGCTGAGAACGTCGGCGCATAGCTAGTGCACAGTTCCTTGATCTGCTGTCACTGCATACACCCAAGGGTCATGGGAGGTTCACCTCTTCCACACCACCAGCACTTTTCCCTTCGTAGTAGACACCTTCAGGCCACTCAGCGTTGTCCCCTCCCTGGGCTGTAAACTGACAAACCTGCAATTCTCTGGAATAAAAGGGCTTTAGAGAATTAATATGGTACACCTTAGGCTTTCGGTTGGAGGTGGGGAATGCTATGAGATAATTAACAGCTCCCCAGTGCTCCTGGACCGTGAATGGCCCTTCCCACGATGCTTCCATTTTATGGGCCTGGAGCGCATTTAAGACCATGACCTGGCCCCCTACTTTGAAGGAACGCTCTCTGGCATGTTTATCATACCAGGCTTTTTGCTCTTTTTGAGCATCCTGTAAGTTTTCTTTAGGAAGGGCTAAAGAGCGTGTTTGTAGGTTGGTTACAAAGTCCAGAACGTTAGTTCCTGGAGAAGGTGTAAATCCCTCCCACTGCTGCTTCACCAACTGTAATGGCCCCTTAACCTCATGGCCATATACAAGTTCAAATGGGGAAAACCCTAAACTGGGATGTGGTACAGCTCTGTAGGCAAAGAGCAACTGCTGCAACACTAGGTCCCAATCATTGGAGTGCTCATTTACGAATTTACGTATCATGGCCCCCAAAGTTCCATTAAACTTCTCCACCATGCCATTTGTTTGTTGGTGGTAAGGAGTGGCAACCGAGTGAGTTACCCCATGAGCTTCCCAGAGGTTTTCCATAGTTCCTGCCAGGAAATTAATCCCTGCATCTGTGAGGACGTCGGAGGGCCAACCTACCCTGGCAAAAGTGTCTGCTAGTGCTTGGCACACACTTTTAGCTCTGGTGTTGCTTAGAGCTACTGCTTCCGGCCATCGGGTGGCAAAATCCATGAAAGTCAGTATGTACTGCTTTCCTCTGGGTGTCTTTTTCGGAAAAGGACCCAGAATATCCACAGCTACTCGTTGAAATGAAACTTCAATGATGGGGAGTGGCTGGAGAGGGGCTTTGACCTGGTCTTGGGGTTTTCCCACTCTTTGGCATACTTCACAAGACTGGACATAGGTAGAAACATCCTTGCCCATTCCCTCCCAGTGGAATGACCCCCCCAAATGGTCTTTGGTCCTGTTCACCCCAGCAAGGCCACTAGGATGATCGTGGGCTAAGCTCAAGAGCTTGGCCCGGTATTTAGTTGGAACTACCAACTGTCTCTGAGGATGCCAGTCTTCATGGTGTCCACCAGAAAGAGTTTCCTTGTATAAAAGTCCCTTTTCTACAACAAACCTGTATCAATTAGAAGAGCTGAGAGGTGGTGGGTTGCTCCGTGCTGCCGTCCAAGCTCTCTGGAGGCTTTCATCTGCTTCCTGCTCCATCTAGAACTGTTCCCTTGATGCTGGAGACACCAGTTCCTCATTGGATTGTGGACCTATGCTTGGTCCCTCTGGAAGCGATGTAGGGGATGGGACTGTTTCCGTTGACTCTGAACCGCTCTCCGCTGGGACACTATGTTGGAGTTCATGCTCTGGCTGAGCCTCTTGTGTAGGGTTATGGGCTGCTGCTGGTTCAGGTTCGGTGGGGCCCTCTGGTGTTGAGGTTGCAAGTACTGGATTCAGTGCTGGCAATGGATCTGGTGCTGGTTGTTCCGCTGGTTCTGGGACTGGTTCCATCTGGGTCTCTGGGACTGGATCCACTACTGCTGTTGCAGACATTGGCCTGGGGTCCGGGTCCATCACCTCTGACTGGGTCCTGATAGAAGTTTCTGGAACAGAGCTAGGCGTCACAGCTTGTTTAGCCTGGCTGTGGGTGACCATTCCCACCCTCTTGGCCCGCTTCATATGATTGGCCAAGTCTTCCCCCAACAGCATGGGGATGGGATAATCATCATAGACTGCAAAAGTCCACGTTCCTGACCAGCCCTGGTACTGGACAGGCATCTTGGCTGTAGGCAAATTGAACGAGTTGGACTTGAAGGGTTGAATTGTCACTTGGATCTCTGGGTTGATTAAATTGGGGTCCACTAAGGAAGCATGGATGGCTGACACTTGTGCTCCAATGTCCCTCCATGCGGTGACCTTCTTCCCGCCCACACTCACGGTTTCCCTCCGCTCCAAGGGTATCTGGGCCTGCGGATCTCTGGTGTGATTCCGGTGCAATGAACTGTAATCTGTTGGGGTTCTTGGGGCAGTTGGCCTTTACATGCTCCAGCTCGTTACATTTAAAACATCGTCCAGCTGACGGGTCACTGGGGCGAGGCGGGTTGCTGGAGAACGGGGTGGTGGGACAATAAGGTGTCTGGAGGGTTCTTTGGGAGGTAGGTGGGGCCTTGGGCGGCCCCCAGTAATAGGATCTGGTCTGGGGTTGTCCCTTCTGGTCTCCCTTACAACTGCGACCAGTTTACTTCTTCTCTGCCACCTCTACCCATCTGGCTCCAATCTCTCCTGCCTCAATTACAGTTTTGGGCTTCCCATCTAGGGTGTATCTTTCTATTTCCTCAAGAACACCCTCTAAGAATTGTTCCATTTGCATTAGGAAGGGCAAATTTACTGGAGATTCAACACTTGCTCCTGATAGCCAGGCATCCCAATGTTTCACAATGTGGTAGGCATGTCGGGTAAATGACATGTCTGGTTTCCACCTTAGGGCTCTGAACCTCCGACGAGAATGCTCGGGTGTTATCCCCATTCTGACTCTCGCCTTGGATTTAAACAGTTCATACTTGTTCATGTGTTCTTTAGGCATTTCAGCCGCCACGTCAGCTAAGGGTCCACTGAGCTGTAGCCTCAGCTCTACCATGTATTGGTCAGTAGAGATGCTGTACCCAAGGCAGGCCCTTTCGAAGTTTTCTAAGAAGGCCTCAGTATCATCGCCTGCCTTGTAGGTGGGGATCTTTCTGGGATGGGAAGTGGTACCTGGAGAAGGATTGCTAGGGTTTGTTTCTATATTCTGCTGAGCCTTTACCTTCTCCATCTCCAGTTCATGATTCCTCTCTTTTTCCTTCTCCTCCTCCACATGCTTCCTTTCCTCCATTTCCCTCCTGTGGGCAGCCTCCTGTACATCCTTCTCGATCCGCATGAGTTCTATTTGTCTTTCATGTTCCTTTTGTTTTTCATCAGCCTGAAATCTGGCTAATTCCAGCTTTTGTTGAGCCATGGAGTCTGTCATCCTAACCTCTCTCTTTTTAACTAACTTTACACCCGACGTTTAGAAATAAAACAAACAAAACTTGGCTTGTAAAATTTTCCTGTGCTGTAATAGGATACCTATTCTCTGATAGTGATTGTCAGCCTACAGAAAAATCCAAAAAAAAAAAAAAAAAAACCCAAAACCTCAAAACTAACACTTTTGTCTTCAGGAAAATAGGTAGAAATCCCCTCTAGTTGCTCTTAGGTCTGTGAAAACTTGTGAATTTCCCTGCAGGAGGTTAACTACTCTTCCTTTAGGAAGAGAAACTGCAGCTCCTAAAGACAATTCCCTTTTGTCTCTGCTCTGGCCCCAAAGCAAAAAAAAAAAAAAAAAACCACATCCAACTATTGCCAGTTGGAGACCTGCTTTCTAGCAGCACAAAGGATTTTAAAAATTTCCTTTTAAAATCTGTTTTTCTGGTTCAAAAAAATCTCAAATTGATCTCAAAATGATTTCAAGTTAATCCCACCACTCTGCCACCATGTCAAGGTTCCTTCCCCACTCTGAACTCTAGGGTACAGATGTGGGGACCTGCATGAAAACCTCCTAAGCTTACTTTTAACAGCTTAGGTTAAAACTTCCCCAAGGTACAAACTATTTTACCCTTGGACTTCCACTGCCACCACCAAACTTTATCTGGCTTCCTGAAAAAACGTAGTTTGGACACGTCTTTCCCCCCCAAATCCTCCCAACCCTTGCACCCCACTTTCTGGGGAAGGTTTAGTAAAAATCCTCACCAATTTGCGTAGGTGACCACAGATCCAAACCCTTGGATCTTAGAACAATGAGAAAAGCTTTCAGTTTTCTTACAAGAAGACTTTTAATAGAAGTAAAGGAATCACCTCTGTAAAATCAGGATGGTAGATACCTTACAGGATAATTAGATTCAAACACAGAGAATCCCTCTAGGCAAAACCTTAAGTTACAAAAAAGACACACATATAGGAATATTCATTCTATTCAGCACAGCTATTTTCTCAGCCACTTAAAGAAATCATAATCTAACACATACCTAGCTAGATTACTTACTGAGTTCTAAGACTCCATTCCTGTTCTGTCTCCGGCAAAAGCATCACACAGACAGACACAGACCCTTTGTTTTTCTCCCTCCTCCCAGCTTGTGAAAGTATCTCAAACCGCAAGGGAAGGTCTAGGCTGAGGTTTTTGGTAAACTGGGAAACATTTTGCCCCTTTTTTCCTTTTAATGTTTTTTAAGCGTTTTTTTTTTTAAAACAAAGGCTTAATTATTCGGTTTGTCCATCCATCCGTCTGTCCAACCAATGTTTCTGAGATCAAATAAAATAGAGACACGACTTTTCAGAATAGATCTGTACACGACAGTGAGGTGATATTTCAGTTGATTTCAAATAAAAATGCATTTAAAATGTTAATTATAATTTTTATTATTACAAATCCAAAATCATCCATTACACTATCCTGCTTTAACTGCCATTACCACCACATCCAATATAGAAAGAAATAAGAAAACTCTTCAATGAACTTCAACCTGTATTTACAAAACACTCTGAATAAAAAACACTCTGTGCTCTTAAAACATGACTTTTTTTTGCTTTAAGTTTTGAAAATTCAGTCACTCGTTCTCTTAGATCGAGTTTTCCAGCTAGTTCATGCTCTATTGACATTGTGGCAAGTCCAACAAGTCTCTCTTGCACCATTGTT
Organism: Lepidochelys olivacea; assembly: GCF_965140295.1. Classification (NCBI taxonomy): domain Eukaryota; kingdom Metazoa; phylum Chordata; order Testudines; family Cheloniidae; genus Lepidochelys; species Lepidochelys olivacea. The sequence goes on along the minus strand of NC_140412.1, from coordinate 137,998,455 downwards.
GAACGCCGATATGTTTTTATCAATTTTAACTTTGACAAGCTACGTTTCCCACTAGCTACGGAAACTGGCAAAGTTGAAAGAATGCGTAGAGCTATAAAAAAGTTTGGAAAACTGGCTGAGAGTTTGTTTTCACAAACAAACTTCAGTACTTCTTCAGGAGTGGAACGTTTCTTAAGTCGTCTTGAAAAAGTCTCAGGCTCACTGCACAAATCTGTAGCATCAATGTCTTTAGAATTTTCAGGAGTCAATGCCGACTCCAGTTTTATACCAAATTCTCTTACCTGTTTTGCTGTTTTCTTTTGCAAGCTGTGGATATCATCTAGAAAGCCAAATATTGACTCTAGCTGCTGCATCTGTTGACATCTTTCATCAACCGAGTGAATAGCAGTATCAAGGACTGCGAAGAGAAATGCACTTTGAACCTTTGTTTTGGGTTCTGAATAGGTGTGTCTTGTCATTCATATGAAAACTGCTGTTTCTTTTGCCGAATGCGAACTGGCTCTGGTTCAAAGTCTGTCGGAAAGTCTATTTCTTCAGCAAGCTTGAGAGAATCTACCAGTGTTCTTTCGAGCCCTTCATCACTTCTGAATTTCTCCAGAATATTTTGAGTTTGCTGCAGTTTCTGAATAGCAGAATGTATGTTCAAGTTCTTTTCCCGAAGCTGCTTACGAGTGAGGTTAATCTCGAAAAGGATATTATACCACAAAATGAGTGAAGTCACAAATTTGACTTTGGAAAGGCCATTTGCAAGAGCTTCTGCATCTGAACGTGCCATATTGCCAGATGACCCAGTAAAGGTAGTATCATCAGAAATTTCAATTAGGGCATCATAAATGTTTCCAAGTTCATAGTGAAGAGGCTTCAAAGCATCAATGCAACTCTCCCATCTTGTCTGACTAAGTGGTTTCACAGTTAGAGAATTCACATGGCGAGTCAGAATCTCCCAACGGCGTGTTGAGCCTGAGAAAAACACATAAACACCTTGCACCAGGTCAAAGAAACTGCTTGACTCCAAACAGCATCTAACAGCATCATTGACAAACAAATTCAGAGAATGCGCGCTGCAAGGAACGAAAAATGCCCTAGGATTGATTTCCATCATTCTCCTTTGCACACCATTGTCTTTATCCTTCATATTACTCCCATTATCATAGCCTTGACCACGTAAATTTTCAACAGATAATGACATTGTTTCAAGCTCTTGTAGAATAGTTTGTCATAAATGCTCCAGTCATCTCCTTCAGTGATACGAACCCCAAGAAATGTTCCTTTATGAGCACTTCAATATTATCTTCATCTGCAGACTTTTCCATATCCACAAAACAAATGATCATCGTCATTTGTTCAACATGACTCACATCTGGAGTACAGTCCAGAATTATTGAAAAGTATTTTGCAGAATGGGCAGCTTCTGTAATTTTCTTTTTAACGGCATTTGCTAGGATTTGAATCAGTTCATTCTGCCTATTTTTTCCTAAGTAACGAAAAGTAATCTGTGTTTCATGATCAGTTATTGTACGTAGATGCTCCTTCATGACTGGATCAAAGAAAGCGCCTGGTGGGGTCAGACCCCCGAGCTAGCTGTCAAAAGTTGTTTTTGAAGTAGGGGAGGGGCTGCGGGACACTGCAAAGAAGATTTCTGGCGCGTGAATTCAAATCAGGATGATTTCTGACATCCTGACCTTTGCTGGCCCTGACTGACATCCCATCGCTCCAGCCAGCTGTGAGTGCCTCACATTATAGGGGGCGCTGCCAACGCTGCCTGTTATTAAGGTTGCCCAGTGCTTCCCACAATAAGCCTTTGTTTTCAGTTGCTTATAACATTGTCAAACTGAAACTGGCTGGGCTGAAATTTCCCATGCTGGGTATCTGCCCTGATGCTGAATATTTCCTGAAACATTCAGTCAAAATAATTCAGTTGTTGTTGAGAACGAGGCTAGGCCACATCTTATGGGTCTGTTACAGGAGGGTGACTGGAAGATCACGATGGTCCTTTCTGGTCTTAAAGTCTATGAGTTTATGAAGACCGTGCTTAGCCAGCGCTAAACATTTCAGGTGCCGTTGTCTTTTAAAAGCTCTAGCGCCCCCAGGTTTTGGAACAGGGACTTGAAATTTCCCAAGGAGGTGGCCTTTGTACCAGGGATGCACCTTTTGCTGTCTCTGAAAATCTACCTAAATTGGCCAAACGAGAAGTCTTTGAATAGTCAGGGAGAATGGAGCTGCTAACCTCAAAGAAGTCAAAATAGAGACTTCTTTGATGTTAGCAGCTCCGTTCGCCCTGACAATTGTGTCTGCACTGGCATGCTCCAGCCTGAGGCTGAGCAGGACTTTCCCTGTAATTGCAGCTCTCAGCTGCTGCGGTCTGTGCTTAGTCCAGGTACCTGAACTGAGAGCAGAGAGCCTGTCTCTTCTGTGCTCTCAATGCCCCCCTCCCTGCTGGGCCCAGAGGAGGAAGCGCTAGATTCAAATGCAGAGACTAGAGGACAGGGGTGAGTAGATTGGGAGAAAGAGCCTAAGGGATGCTGGAAGCTGGCAGGAGGTGAAAGAAACTGGCATTTGGAGGTGAGGGGAGGGCAGAGAATATGTCTGAGTGAGCAAGGAGACTTGCAGCCAGAGAGGAGACGGGGAGTGAGAAGCAGTGGGGTGGGTGGAAGGAAGTGAGAGGGAATGGGAGATGGATCTGATGAAGAGCTGGGGTTCAGGAGAACTGGGACTGGCTTGGCAAAGAGATTGAAAGCAGGACCTGGGGCTGGAGATTTATGAGTATTGTGATTGGATGAGGAGCCTAGGGAGTGAGATTGGCACAGGAGGCCAGGACTGGGGGGAGAGACAGATCAGATGAGGAGATGGGAGGGGGACAACTGGGACTGTCTGTCTAGGAGATGGGCCCTGAACCAGTGCTGAGATGTCCCACACCTCTCCATCCACTTTCCACATTTTTCCAGATTCCCCCTTAACCTCTGCTCACTTCCCTTTCCGGTTTAGCCCCTTGGGGACTACATAGCAGTTAAAGGGAGGAATCCCAGGCTCTGCAAAGTAACTTCTTAAACACACACACACTTTACTCTTAGACAGCACAAGAGAGTCACACATCTGTGCAAAAAATAAATACCTCACCTCAGTCCCCTCTCTGAATTCTCAACACTTCTGAGAGCCATTGGGTTTTGGTCTGTGTCCTGGCGCTCCAGGCATAGGATTGGCTTTCTCATCTTAGAGAGCACATCACTTTAAAAAACAGGCTGTGAAACCTTTCCCTTGCGGCCGAGAACATCTGGACTGCAAAGTCCCACATCACCAGGAAGGGAGCCAGAGAAGAAGTGTGTATCTGGGACAGGGCCTTAGGAGCCCCACAGCTTGAAGCAGTGGCTGGACATTGCCTGACCCACATGGCTTGGTTGTAAGTTGGATCCAGAGGTTGGGTCTGATTGAGGGAGTCTAATGAGTGTCCACCAGGGGGACTCAGTCTGTGACTTGAATTTAGAACAAAGAGGCAAGGAATACAAGAGATCAGGGCCCAGTCTGTGAACCAGAACAAATACATTGTTCTCGTCCAGGCTTTTCCATTGAATCACTGTGTGACCACAAGCAAGTCACTTCACTTCCCTGTGCCATAGAGTCTCCCAAATTTTAAATGGAGATAATCAAGGTGGGTTTCTCATACCAGTTTAGAAGGTGGGAAACTCAGATGCATAGAACTGCCGCCTGTTGACACTCTAGATGTGAAGTGTGTTTGTTAATAGGGGACCCCCATGCGTGGTTCATAACGCCATAGTTGAAACTGCTGCCAAGCGTGTTTTTGAAACCATATGAGAGTAGGGCTGGATGCCCTTTTCCTGTACTACAGGAGGTAGTGGCTGTGTGGTGCCTGGGGGGTGAACAGGCTCTCAGCCACTAACTGTCTTCAGCATTTCCACCAACCATCTGGAAGTCAATATCACATCACAGCTGGTAACATCTGCAGGTGGCACAAAGATTGGTGTTGCGGTAAATAATGATGAAGATAAGTCAGCCCATTCAAACAGCACATTTGAATACAGCAAATGCCCAGTCCTAATCTAGGAGTGAGGGAGATTAACCAGTGGAACAAATTATCAAGGGAAGCGGTGGACTCTGTTTTTCTTGACGGCCTCACATCACAGATGGATGTCTTTCTGGAATGTGTGTTCTAGTAAAACACAGTATTGGTTTTGATATGGGGGTAAGAGTGTGGAATTTCATGGTGTGTGAAATAGAGGCCTCATTAGGACACCTAATGGCCTCACAATCTATGAAAAACTCAGTGTGGGGTGAGGAACAGACTCTGCTGTTTTACTGGGAAGCCTATTTGCTCCCCAAAATCAATAGTGAGCAAGTGGGGTGATGTGGGGAGCAGCTCAAACATCCTACTGGGCTGTCCAGGGGGAGACATCAGCCCTGCAAGGGAGAGGTGGGTGTGGCAGTGACTTCACAAGGGCCTTTGGCAGGAACTCAGGCTATTGGGCAAAGGCAGTGAGGAGGCTGTGACCTCACAGAGCTCCCTTAATATCAGACATGCAGTACAGGGGTTCAGGGCAGGGGAAACTTCGGAGACCCCTGTAGCCTGCTGCAGCAAGACTCCTCCTTGCGGTCTCTCCTTGAGGACCAAGAGAGGATTTGTGGACACGCATCTAAGTGTGAAAGAGGAGCTTCTTTGGCCATGTTCTCCTTTCTGTGTTGATATTGCAGAAAGCAGACATCCCCTGTGTAGAAGGTAAGATTCTCAGTGAAGGTTGGAAACTGTTCAGCCTGATCCATACGTTACCAGCCGAGCTCTAGGCTTGGAAAACACAAGTAAAGTTGACAGAAAAATGTCCCAACTCGGACTCCGCCCCTGAGTAACGGGCTACCTAATAGATCTCAAAATGTAATTTTAAATAAGGAATCATTATCGAGCGGGTGTCTTTCTAGTAGGGTCCTGCAGGGTTTGGTTCTTGGATGTACGCTACCTAATATTTTGATCAGTGACTTGGAAGCAAATATACAATCATCACTGTAAAATCTGCCAATGACAGAAAGATCGGGGGAGTGGTAAATAATGTCACTCATTTGGAGCCATCTCGATTGCTTAGTTACCTGAGCACAAGCAAATAACGTACATTTTAGTCTTTCCAAATGTAAAGTTTCCCTTTAGGAACAAAAAATATAGGTTATATGTACAAGAGGGGGACTCTGTCCCGGGGGGACTCTATCATGGGAAATAGTAACCCTGAAAAAGACTTGGGGTCATGGTGGATAATCAACTGACCATGAGCTCCCACTGAGACACTTTGGCGAAAAGGGCAAATGTGACCCTGGGACCCAATCTCTCTGCTGGTCTTCTTCCTGAGGCAGGTGGGGCTGTTCTCCAGCTGTCATTGTAGGAGGCCCTCACAAAGACGTGGGGCTGGAATCGTGCGCTGACGGAGATCTCCACCAGAGTGATTTCCTGTCCTGACTAGTGCTGTCTTTTGGCCACCTGTTGAGAATGCTCAGCCTCCAGTCCCTGAGAGTCTCCATGCTGATTGGGTGAGCTGGGGGTTATTACTGAGTTAAAAGGGAGTTAAAGTCATTGTTGGCTGAGTGCAGTGAGGCCTAATGCTGAATTCGATGGCATTTCTTTGTCTGTCTGTAATGCGATAATTTTTGAAGACTGTGTCCAATTGATTCCTAGATTTCAGGAAATTTCTAGGCAGGCATCAGTGGGAAGAACCTTGTTGATTCTGGTGACAACTAGAAAAAGAAACCACCAGCAAAGCTTGGTTTCTGCACTGTGCCCATTTAATTGGTGCCGCCGGTAGAGGTGCACTGTGACATCAGATTTAACTGAGCCAGTCAATGCTAATTCTGTGCAGGTGATTTTCATAATTCAACCCCATTGGTTAAAAGGAGTCAGCAAATGATTCCGCAGGTTTCAATGGGAGGGATGACCAAGACAGGTAGCAGGTTTAGGGTTTATGCTCAGGGTTATTGGAGTGAAATGAGTGATGCGTGGCTGAGTTACCCCTGATGTCACAATGTAGCCTGTACAGGCTACTCTGCCTGCAGCGCCACACGGGCAGTGACTGTCAAGGGGAGGATTTTGTTGATCTGAAACTTATAAAACAAGAAGAGGAGAAGAAGAATGGCTTACATGATTTGACAAAAAAATATAGGTTTTACAGCATTATCCAGTGTCATTGGTACTGGTTCAGCAGTGGGAACTGGGCCTACATAACAAAAAAAGCGTTCAACTCTCTTTTAAGAATGAGTCAATAATTCATAACAAATTGGTGATATGATGAATTTTGCTGCCTTCCGTTCTTTAATGGAATATGAGCAGTTTATGATTCTCGTGAATGTAGTAGTTCTCCTACAATCAAGGTGATTAAAATGAATGGTTGTTTCAAAACCAAGAACCCCCTGTAGGTGTCTAACTCTCATGACCTACTCAAATCGCACTACTGCTAGGAGTTAGAGAAGTGTCTCTATCCCAAACAGAGGTGGTGAAACTGAGGTAAAGAGCAAGAGGTGTTTACACAGCAATGCTGTGGCCGAGCCAGAAAGAGAAGCATAAGAAAAAAACATTCATCAAAAATGTTTTGCATTTAAAACTACGCGATTTCTTAAAGAAAGGAAATATTAGCTGTAGTTAGTGAACTGAATTGATACATTCTGGTCACCATGTTCTTCCAGATTTTTCAATGGGTAGATCTCATCCCCTCACACCTAGTGTTTATTCCTAGATTGAAGGAAGGAAACAAGTTTGCCTTCTTTGTCAACTCCCAGTGTTCTTTTCAAATTCAATTAACTAGTCATTGAACTGAACTAGATGAATAAACTGAAAGGAAGAAACTATTCCTTCTGCACTTTCACAGGAAGGGCTACTGCTGTCTAAAGCTGTTCTAGCACTTCCACGAACTCTGGTTCCGGGTGCTTCAATCGTTTGACTCTCCTTAAAACTTGGCAGTAAACGTGTACTACTTAAGATGGATTTCTTTCTAGTCTCTTGAAATTATTTTAAGAGATTATAACAAATTTAGGCCTTAACATAGATAGCCAAATTCAAATTGAATTTGAAGCAGGTTTATTTTTAACGAAAAAACCCGTGGTGAGTTTAATTTGAAAAACCCGGTTCATATTTTAAAAACCCTCTATTGTTAATCCACCTGGCGAGGGACGGAAAAGCCTCCTTGCTCAATTCCCACCCCAAGAAGGGCTGATCCTCAATCCAAGGTCTAGGGCTGGGCTCCTCACTCCGTACAGGATTGAACTGAAAGCCCAGATCTAAACTCTAGGAATTTGGATCTGACCGATGAGGGTCCAGTGCTGCATAGCACTTACAGAACGACTTTTCCTGGGTAAATCTCAGCACTTTACAATAGTGAGTAAGTATTAGATCCTCATTTTACTGCTGGGGACTGAAACACAGAGAGGGGGAATTGCTTGCCCGAAGTCCCATAAGTCAATAGGAAAATGGCCACTGAAAGCCAGGAGTCCTGACCCCCAATCCCCTGCCTCAGTCTCTCCAGCCGGTCACACTCCCTCTCAGAGCCAGCGAGACTGGGAACAGGGTCCTGCTTGCAATTGCCAGCTCTGGAAAAGAACGTTCCTCTAGTGGTTAGTGTAGGGGCCTGACACAGGGCTCCTGGGCTCCATCCCTGGCTCTGTCACTGACTCCCAGTGTGACCCTGAGGCAGTGGCTTGCCCTGCCCAGGCCACAGTTTTCTATCAGTGGGGTTGGAGTCCCTCCCCTACAGCCCTTGGCTTGTCAGGCTTTAGGAATGTGTGTGAGGTGCTAGGAGACCTTGAGATGGGAGGCGTCCTGCCCGCAGTATGTCAGAGTTCTGGACCCTGGCTGCTAGCCTGAGTTTAACCATCCCTTGGCAATAAAACATGATTTTGTTTTCACAGCCACTGTTGGTCTCCCTACTGGCAGGGCATTGTGCAGCTCCCTTTTCAGCCCACCTTGGTGCGGGAAAGTGAGGAAGAGGGCCAGGAACAGATCAACTCTGTGCATCTGCCACCCAGCACTGCGCCATCTAGACCTAGTGAGTGGCAGGTAGCATTTCCTCAGAGGCTTTCCCGTTCTGCTTGGGGAGAGGCAGAAATGGTGGGAGGAGGAGGGGGGATCTCCTCCCAGTGAGACTAGATTGGCTAACACAGCCCCCTGCAGCCCTTCGCTCTGGGCCTGGGCAGCGTGTTTCTTGCAGGGTGTTCTCCAGAGCCATCTCCAGCATGGTGGAAATAGCCCAGCAATAGGGCTTCCAGCTCTTCCCTTGTAGGAGTCTCTGGGGGGTCAGACCCCAGCAGCTGCTGAACACCCACTTTCCCACTGAATTCTGTGGGAACTGAGGGGGACTCATGCCTCATATGATTGGGACCTTGTGAAGTTTAGCTGGGGACAAGTTCCCAGGGCAAACTCAGACTCCTTCCCGGGTTCTGGTCTTTCTCTAGCCAGGGAGGGCGTGTGGCCTGGGCAGGAGGAGGGAGCTGCTTGTCCAAACAGTCTGAAAACCCCACTGCTCTGAAAGGATGAGACTCCCCCTGTGTCACAGTGCCTCAGTGGGGAGGGGGAGCTTTGGGAGCAGCCTGTGCTGTGAGCTGCTGCCAGCAGGTGTAGATTGCAGTCCCTGTGCCCCGTGGTGGGGCGTGCAGTCAGGGGGAGTTGCCTCAGTGGAGGAGAGGTGGGGGCGGAGCAGACAGGCCCGTTAGTGAGAGGCTGCTTTGACCCCAGACTCACGGCTGCTCCCCACTCGGTTCCAGGATGAAGAGGCTGAAGCAGATGCTGGGAAGAAAGCTCCAGGTCCATGGGAAGCAGCTACCGGCTTCCCCAAGAGGAGAGCGGCCCCTCTGTCCCCGCTGTCGGGGAAGCAGCTTGTGGCCAGGCCAAGTGGTGGACGTGCCTGGCGTTCTGGAGGAGGAAAACACCAGCTCCCAGAGCAGGCCCTGAGGCACCTTCGGGGCCAAAATGGAGGTGGCCCAGGGTGCAGCTCTGCAGGAGGGAGCCAGGACAGGGTGGAAGCCAGGCAAGGCAGCTCTGGGGCTTCCTCTCCAGGAAGCAGAGGAGCCAGGAGCCCAGCGCCAGGGCCCAGCAGGAGCCATGCCCCTGCCTGGCCACTAAAGAGTCCCCACCCTGCCTGGGACAGGAGATGGGGCAACCCCTGCTCTAGCACCAGCAGCTCCACCTACTCCCAAGGGGCCAGCAGCACCTCCGAGGAGTGTGAGAGCCTTGAGGCTGGAGGCTCCCACAGTACTGGTGAGGGGAGACCCAAGGGAAAGGGAGAGTGACTGGGGCCGGGGGGCTAGTAACACCGTGTGCCCATTGGTTCAGAAAGGCGTCAGGTCTCAGCCACGTGAGCCCTGCTGACACTAGTGGGAGTGGCACAGCCATGCCCGGTGCAGGGCATTCTTGGCGGAGTCGGGGGCACTCCAGCCTCCCGGACCTCTGATGATTTTGCAGGGGTGGCCTGACTGCCATGGGGCCCTGAAGCTGATGGGGCTGAGGGCATCTCTGGGAGGGGCAGGGTGAGGCCCTTTCTGCCCTGGGGTTCTGTAGCCAGACAGCCAGCACCCCCCTCCCGGCTCCGCCCCCCATCCCCGTCAGACCAGCATTGCTGGAAACACAGGAGGAAGCCAGAACAGGGCACTTAACATATATTCCAGCACAGCCTTTGAAGCTGTGAAAAGCACAGGTGTGCTGCTACAATGTGCCTCTGGGAACAGATACAACGATTAAGCTCACAGCAGGCAGAGGCCCTGTGACAGACATGGCTCTTAGCCCCTACTAAATAGCGTGATGCACACACACCAACATCCTAGGTGGGAAAATTATTTACCCTGATAAATGTCCAGTAGTCGACACTTATTGTTTCTCTCCCTTGCAAGTGTAAACTACTCTTGCGAAAGCTGGTGTCACCCAGACAGACCAGCCTCAATTTGGCATAAGAAAGGAGAAAGAGAATAAAGGAGTACAGAGGTATAAGTAGGGGACCTACAACACCATGATTTTTGAGTGCTTTTCACTATCTATCTGCTGGTCAGATAAGTGACAGCCTCCCAAGGCTTCTGCAGCTAAGAGGGTCCCTCAGCCTTGTCCTTTATTCGTCTTTCCGTGAAATTGAGTGACCGATCCTGGCTTGGCACCGCTGGAATCGAGAGATGCAAGGAGGGTAAGAAGCACCCACACCTGATCTCCTATCTTTAGTGTACACATATTTTGAAATAGAGCTCTATACTTTGTTTTCTTTCTTTGGGATTGTGGCTTCAGTTTTGTAACTTGTTTGTGTGTGTAACATCTCTACATTTAAATAAGTAGGCACTAGCAATTTTGTAACCACATGAATAGAATCTAGCTTAATAAATTTTGGTAACCATTTGTGCATAAGCCTGACTTGTTTTCTCTGGTTTACTGTAAAGCAGCCGACACAATTAAAGAACCTCAGCCGTTTTGGCTCTAAAGCCTGGCCATTAGGTGAGAGTACTAAGAGCCTAGCGTTGAGTTGTGCCGCCTCCACGGGGCAAACTCTTGGGGCACCTGTCAGTCAATCCTGGCTGCCCACTGCGAAGGAGCTCTGAGCTCTAGCAGTTAAAGTCACGGGTGTGGAGAGGCTCTTAGTGCTGGCATTGGGGCACCTGTCAGTCAGTATTGACTGCCCGCTGCGAAGGAGCTCTGAGCTCTAGCAGTTAAAGTCACGGGTGGTTAGGACCTTGGGGCATCCGTCAGCCTAGCCCGGGCTGCCCGCCGCGAAGGGACAGTGCGTCCTAGCGGTTAAAGTCACGGATGGTATAAACGGGCATAGCTGGCACCTCACCAAACATCTTTGGCCGTCGGCTAACAGGTTCCTTACAAAGGAGGGGGGCACATTAAGCTTTCTCTCTCCACTGCACCCCGTCCTTCCCCTCGGCAGCAGCAGGAGTCACCCTCTGTCCTCCTCTGCCTGGTGCAGGGAGCCCCAGTGTCCGGCTGGAGGTTGAGGAGGAAGAGGAGGACGTGTCCCCAGAGGAAGCTGCCATCAGGGTCATCCAGCAGCATCGCCAGGGCAGAGATGAGGTACAATCGAGTCTATCCATAACCCCCATTATCTGTGACCCTGAAGAGAGGGTGTTTGTCCCACGCAGGCCAGGGTCTCCTCTCCCCACAGCCATTGTCCCAGTTAGAAGCCCTGCCTTGCAGGAGGACACTGTGATTTTGGGCTTTTCCTGTCCAACCCAAAGGAGGACCTGGGCCCTGGAGCCGGTTTGGGTGGAGTGAGGAGGTCCCTACCTAAAAGGCTCTCTCTCTCCCCCAATGCCACTCCTCATCTGTGCAGGACAGGGTCAAGCAGCTCCGCTTCCTGCACGCTATCCCCACTCTGTGCTTCCCTGCACAAAAGCAGGGGCAGGACACCCTGCAGCCGCACTGCTCCAAAGCGTCCCTTGTGGAGAGCATTGCGGTGAATGAGACCCCATGGGGAGGGAGCTAGACATGAGACTAAGAGAGGCCTCCCCTGGGCCAGTTCTGGGAGATGGTGGGGCTGGAGGGGGCAGCAGAGGACAGGGATTCTTGGGGCTGAGGATTGGGGAGCAGGGGAAGGGGAAATTCTGTCACAGACACAGAGCTGGCAGTGGGGAATTGTAGGGCCAGAGGGGCGGCTGAGGGGAGGAAAGAATTGGGTGGTCCCAGCTGGAGAGGGAGGGAGTAAGTTTGAAAGGTGGAAGGAATGTGGGGGCCCAGCTGGATTGGCTGCTTTTGTCTTCTTTGGGTCTCCCAAGAACTGATTGAAGACGTACCCCTGGAGTCTGAGCGAAGCTCCATCCTCTCGAGCTCTATGGCTGCAGTTTGCCACCTCAGGTACCAGGACCCTCCTGTCCAGCGGCCCTAACCCAGGAGTCACAGATCCTCCCACTCCCCCTCCAGTTGTGGCTGTTCACATCCTCTGGCCAAGGAGGCGGGAACGTTCACTCTTTCCAGGCTGGGTGGTTCATTTCACTCCAGTAACGTTACAGTGGCCTTAGGGAGAAGATCATTGGGGCGGGGGACATATAATAGGGGCAGCAGGGTCCAGGGTGAGATCAGGGGAACGGGCCCTGTATCAGCCCTGCCAGTGTCTGGCTCTGTGACTTCAGCCTGGTCACTTGTCTCCTTGGCACCTCCATTTCCGTTTTTGCTGGCCGGTGCCTATTTCCCTCATGTTTCATGTCCATGGTGATGCCACTCTGGTGCTGCAAAGTCGAATCGAGGCTCCTCTTTCCTGCCAGCAAACTGGACCTGGAGCTGGAATCAGGCCTCCTGCGAGCTGTCCTGTGCAGTGTTTTTTACCATGCGCCCAGGGAAGGACACTGTTCCCTTCCGGGTAGGTCACCATCCTACTTCTCTGTTGTAGGAGCGGTCCTGTGGTCCCTACTCCCTTAGTTTGGTGGAGTTGCTGAAAATAGGGGAGGGGTGAGCAGAGCTGGGAACAGGCCCGGGGGTTAACAAAATGGCAGAGAGCGCCCCTTCCCTCCAGAGGGGATAGTGTTACCCGCCCTTGGCAGATCCTCTCCCTCCTTCCCCATTCTGTGCTTTGCTGCCTGGACTCTGTCCGGGCGCCTCGCTCCCATCCATTGCAGTTTGGCTGTTCCATACCCTGCTAGGTCCCTGGCCCTCTGCAGAGAACTGCTAAGGGCAAGGATTGAAGAGCCAGCTGGCATCCTGCCATGAACTCTTGCTAAGTGTCCCTGGGGTGATTTGAATGGGATAGGCCAGGATGTGTCTTTGGGGTCTTGCCAGGGCTCCCCAGAGAACCCTTCGAATCATCCCCTGACCAGCGTAGCCCCAGATCGGACGGGTGTTCCCTCCTCTTGCAGGCTGTGCCCAAGGCCTATACAGACAGCATGGATGTCATGCTGAGCAGCCTCCTGACAGAAACCCCCACCATGGACAAGCTGGAGCACCTCTTGGAGGTGAGCACAATGGCAGGGTCTGGGGGGAATTTCCCCTTAACCCCGTGGGAGGGCTGCAAAGGAGAGACTGGAAGAGCCACTTTTCCATTGTGTCCTCCCAGCTGGGACCCAGGAGGCCAGACTTTGCCAGAGCTGTCTGTGCAGTGCAATGTTGGGACTCTTCTACCTTTCAGGGGATAAAGGGAAAGATCTGGGACTGTAAGCCAGAGCTCTGCATAGTTCTGTTAAGCACTAACAGTGGGCACCAGACCTGGCTGGGGACTGAGAGACTGAAAGTCCTGTGAGATCCAGGACATGGGCCTCTTAGAAAAGTCACTGGCTCCTTTCTAGGAAGACCCTGAGTACAGGAGGATCCTCAGGGAATCAGCTCTTCTGATATGGACGCTGCAGTTCCCAAAGGGATTGTCTTCACGGCCACTCCCTCCATCCCACCAAGGCCTTTGCATCTGGGGAGGGGCCAGGGCATGTGCCTTGATCCTGATGTGCTGTTCATGGATCAGGTACAGAGAGGATGGACCAGCCCCAGGCCTAACATTTTCCCCAGCTAGAGAGACAATGACAGCCTGTGCCCAGCAGGACCTGGGCAGCATCCTGGTTGCAAGAAGCCCCTTTTAAAGTTCTGCGATCAGCCAGTCAGCTCTTCCACCCTGAGCACAATGTCTCAGCCCCATGGGGAGGGGAAGAGACTCGTTTGTAGAGCACGTGCACCTGCCTCCTTCTCCCACAGCATGTCAATTTCTGGATGCACTCCAGAGAGAAGCAAGAGAGAGCCAGGGCCATACGGAATAGCACTGCCCTGCGGCAATTCACTGCTTGCCTCCCTGGAGTTGATGTGAGTGACCTGTGACCCCAGCATCCTGCAGAGGCAGGGCTGGCTCTGACAGGCTGTGGGATTTGCAGCTGCAGGGGTTCGGGATTTTGATGGCTCCTGTGTGGAGCCAAAGTCAGAACTGAGATTCAACCATGCTTGAGTCACGTCCCTCATCTCCTGGCTAAGTTTTTCCCCCTGGGTCTGTAAGGGACTGTGCTCCAGAGCCCACTGGCTGGCAGATTCATGCTTGGCCTCAGGGCCCTTGTCATTCTGGAGCAGCTGAGGAGTGAATCCTCATAGAGGGCCCTTTCCCTGGTCCCTTTATTCCAAGCTCCCCTGGGGGCAGAGAGAATGAGATCTCTAGCTGTAGCTCCTCTCCCCCAGCCCCTCCTACAGATGGAGTGGGAGGAGAGAGACTCCTGGCCCAGGGCAGATGGAGAGCTGAAGGTAGAATGTTGATGGATTCCCCTCTCCTCCTCCTTCCATCAGAGCTCATCTGACTTCCCCAAGGTGGGCTACCTTGTGGCACAGCTGGGTCTGTATATCACTGACCCACCAGATGACATCAGCCGGCAAACCAAGGGTGGGATTTACTGACTCTACCAGCTACTGCTGCAGAAGAGGGGTAAGAAACTCAACTGGGCAATGGCACCTTATAGAAATGAATCCTCAGAGACTACCTGCAGATGGACATTGGGACTCCTATAGAACTAAGGCCTCTCCTTGTAGACCAACCGGAACTGGGCAGAGGGACCCCAATAGAAACAAGGTCCCTCATTTGGGACTCATTTTGCTGGGCAATGGGAGCCTATAGAAAGAAGCCCCCTCCTCTGAGATGGACCCCAGCGTAGATGCTGATTATTTCTCTCCCTGCTCCCTGAATCAGGGGGATGAGCGTGAAAGTGCCAGGGAAATTGGCTGTTTTATCTCAGAGCCCAGCTCTGTCCCCCACCCCAGGGAAATCAGCCCATCCATGGGGCTGCCAGCTGGTGAGGGGACAGGAATGGAGCTATTGGGACACATGGAGGGAAAGAGCCCATAGGGAAGTCAGGGGCAGGAGCAGGGACGACAGGGGACGCACCCAAAACTCGTAGGATGTCACCAGTTGGTTACCTAGGGCCAGATCTTGACTACAGTGGGAGTGGGGGGTTCTCAGCATCAGATGCCGTCATTTTCAGGCACCCACTCCCAGAACACAATGACCGTAAGGGTCACCTGATTTCTGTGACGAATGGGACAAATCCCCCTCCAGGTACTAAACCACCTGGTGGGGACCCTGCGATTTCATGGGGGCATGGATGCTGCGAAGCCCCAGCCAGTGAGCACCCAGCAATGGGAACAGAAGGAGACAGACATTGAAACCAGAATGGCAAACCTCACAAACCTGCGTGTCTTTCTCCCCAAGGGCTGAACATCAGAGATGCCAAGGAGCTGTGGTGCTGGGAGGGGCTCGAGAACACCAAGCGCCTTGGTTACAGGAATATGGCCAAGGTGGGGGAGGTAAGGACTCTCAGTTGGTGCATTGTAGCAGCTCAGATGCGGAGCTGTGTCTCCCTGCCGTGGCTGTGTCCTGGATACAGGGCCAGAGTCTACTCCTTATTTCCAGCTGACAGTGTTCAGCTGCAAGAGGCTGAGGATCCTGGGTTGGAGCTTTGCTAACGCCCTGGTTTGTGTGTGTTACATGGATCCATTGATAGGTGGCATAACAGGAAACCTCTAGGACCTTGAGTTAATGGCGGATGGTATCTCGAGGGATCCGGCTTCGCTCAGCGACTCCCTGGCTGACACCTGAGTATCCGAGATGGGAGCCACTGGGTCAGTGAGTTGGGAAGGATACACCCAGCTATTGCGTGACCAGATCCTTGTTGGATCCCTGCACCCTGTGGAAGAACAAGAAGGGTGTGGAGTTTGCTTTGCACCATCATGAGTCAGGAAGCAGTATCTGCACCTGCCCTGGGGCTTGGGTCAGAGACACTGAGCTCCTACCCTGGGCTGAATTACTTCACCATACGTAAGGCTCATGGAAATGTCAGTGGGGTGGGGAGTGGGGAACGGAGGCAGTTCTGAAAGGCCCATACCTCTAGCACATGAGCTCCAGGAGATATCGCTGCTGGACGCAGTAGAGGGTCCTGTGTGGTCTTTGTGAGCTACGTTCCAGAGCGCGCCAGGCTCATGCACATGGACGCATTCCCAGCAGGTCATGGCACCTGCGTTGAATCCTGCTCCAGAAA
Source organism: Lepidochelys olivacea (assembly GCF_965140295.1). NCBI lineage: Eukaryota > Metazoa > Chordata > Testudines > Cheloniidae > Lepidochelys > Lepidochelys olivacea. The sequence continues at coordinate 137,982,516 of NC_140412.1, read as the reverse complement.
GAGCAATGGGAGGCCTCGGTGCCTGCAACCTCTCACTGAAGGGGGTTCCCTGGGCCATGGGACCCCAAAGGTCCTCAGGGGAATTAGCTGGCTTGGCTGCAGCAGGACTCCGACTCTCCACATGAGCCACTAGCTGGATTTGGAGCCTGGTTTAAGGAACCCCAATTTTTTTCCTGGATAAATTGTACTTTCAAAACTCAGGACTTTGTAAACTATGGCCAAATAATTTACTGTCCTGGATAATATTCCATGCATCGCTGTGTGTGTGTCTGTGATATAGTGCAGACGCCATGCCATTTGCCCAGCCTGTCCCCTCACCCTCCCTCCTCCACCTTCCCCTCCCCTTCAAGCAGCCTCTGCTGTGCACAATCCAAAATGGATGTTTTTTCAAGAATTCAGAGTCTGGGCTGTATGGTTTGTGCTGAAGCCTACAGTCTTTAGAAAGGTTACAGAGTAGCAGCTGTGTTGGTCTGTATTCGCAAAAAGAAAAGGATGACTTGTGGTACCTTAGAGACTAAATAAATTTGTTCCTCTCTAAGGTGCCACAAGTACTCCTAGTCTTTAGAAAGTTCACAAACAGAAATCCATGCCTCTCTGTATCCCCCCATTTCACGGCAGGCAGACAGGTGGGAGGGGAGGGGTTGAAACACTGCTTGGATGAATGCTCTCCATCCTAGCTTAGACTTTGGTTGATTTCCTTCATTTTTTCCCAATCCTGGTAGTTTATTCTAGGAAATTTCTCATGTAGCATGAATTGTCAATGGTCTTTCAGGTGAACTGGGAGTGCAAAGCTGCTAGGGCATCCATAATAACTAGGGTCCTACCAAATTCACGACCATTTTGGTCAATTTCACGGGCAGAGGGTTTTTAAATTAGTCAATTTCACCATTTCAGATGTTTACATCTGAAATTTCACAGTGCTGAAACCATGGGAGTCCTGACCCAAAATGGGATCATGCAGGGAGGTCAATAGTTGTTGTGGGAGGTGTCACAGCCTTTTCCCCCTCACTTCTGTGCTGCCTTCAGTGCTGGACTCTGAAGGCAGCAGCCACTAACCTTTGAAGCGAGAGGAGGCTCCCGGATGTGGAGGTGGGTCCCAGCTGGTGGGAGCACCTCAGCTGGGGCTCCTAGCTCCTGGTTCCCTGGCAGATTAATGCAGGGGCCCCGGCCAATTTCCGGGGCCCCAGAAAAATAGGCACCTGAGCCCCAGCAGGAGCCACAGGGGGAGTAAGCCCTGAGCCTGGGCAGCCAGAGCCCTGGCAGGAGAGAATTGGAGGGTGGAAGCCTCAAGCCTGGCACCCAAGTCCCTGCTGCAGCTGCGGAGCAGCAGCCCTAAGCCTGAGTGCCTCAAGTTCTGGCTCCACACGCGGGGGCTGAAGCCTCGAGCCGCCACTGCAGCTGCCGGGCAGAAGCCCTGAACCCAGGTGCCCAGATCCCTGGCAGGAGTGTGTGTGTGTAGCGGGGAGGCAGAAGCCCCAAGCCCGGGCACCTGGCTGGAGTTTTCGGGAGCTCAAGACATGAGTCTGGGTGCCCCAAACCCTGGCTGCAGCCTCAGGGGCCAGAAGCCCTGAGCCTGGGCACCCAGAGCCCTGGCCGGAACAGGGGCGGGTGGGGGCAGAATCCCCAAGCCTCGGCAGAAGCTGCCAGGGCCAAAGCCCTGAGCCCAACTCCGGGGCTGCTGCAGCACAGATCTGAGGGTGTACCAACCTCACTAATGCGCTGCGTCTACAGGTGAGTCTGATAGCCCCACCGAGAGCGATTGTGCAGGGGAAAATCTTGTCCTGTCCCCAGCCCAGCGGACTAGCGGGATGCTCCAAGCCGGCACGGGAAGATGGGATTTCACAGGGCAGGGCTAATTTCACTGTCCTTTATAATTGGTAGGGGCCTAGTTATAGAAGTAGCTTGAGAGATGACTTTATTTCGGTATAGAACTCCTTTCATGGAGAGAAAATAATGAGTACCAAATTGCTCTTCAGTCTAGCCAAGAAAGGCACAACAAGAAGCAACGGCTGTCAGCTGAAGCCAGAGAAATTCAAATTAGAAGTGAGGCAAGAATTTTTGACAGTGACGGAGACAAACCAATGGAACAAATTACCAAGGGAAGAGGTGGAGTCTCTGTTTCCTGATGGCCTCACATCACAACTGGTTGTCTTTCTGGAAGCTGGGTTTCAGTGAAACACAAGGAATTGAGCTTAATATGGGGTAAGTGTCTGAAATTTCATGACTTGTGAAATAGAGGCTGGATTAGGAGATCTAATGGCCTACAAATCTATGAAAAACTCAGTGCGGGATGAGGTACAGACTCTGCTGTTTTACTGGAAAGCCTGCTTGTTCCCCAGAATCAAGAGTGAGCAAGTGGGGTGATCGGGGGAGCAGCTCAAACATCCAACCTGGCTGTCCAGGGGCAGACATCAGCCCTGCAAAGGAGAGGTGGGTGTGGCAGTGACTTCACAAGGGCCTTTGGCAGGAATTCAGCCTATCGGGCAAAGTTGGTGAGTAGGCTGTGACCTCACAGAGCTCCCTTGACATCAGACATGCAGTACAGGGGTGCAGGTCAGGGGGAACCTCAGAGACCCCTGTAGCCTTGCTGAAGCAATCCTCCTTCTCATGGTCTCTCCTTGAGGACCAAGAGAGGATTTGTGTTCACGCACCTGAGTGCTAAGAAGGAGCTTCTTTGGGAGTTTTCACCTTCCTGTGTTGATTTTGGAGAAAGCAGACATCTCCTGGGTAGAAGGTAAGATTCTCAGTGAGAGTTGGAACTTCTTCAGTCTTCTCCATGCATTGCCAGCCGAGCTCTAGGCTCGGAAAACAAAAGGTAAATGGGCAGAAAAATGTCCCGCCTAGGATTCTTCCCCTTAGTAATGGGCTACCTAATAGGTCTCAAAATGTAATTGTAAAGGAGGAATCGTTCTCAGGCAAGTATCTTTCTAGTAGGATCATGCAGGGATTGGTTCTTGGCGCTAATGCTATTTAACATTTTGATCAGTGATTTGGAAGCAAATATACAATCATCATTGGTAAAATCTTGGTTATGAAGCATTTCTGGAGATTTAATCTAAATCCGCTATGCTATAGTTTGAACCCATTGCCTCTTGTCCTGCCCTCTGTGGCAAGAGAACAATTTTTCTCTATTTTCCTTATGAAACCCTTTCAAGTATTTGAAGATTGCTATCATTTCCCTCTTTTCCAATCTAAACATACCCAATTCATCCAGCCTTTGCTCATATGACTTACATTCCACACCTTTGATCATTTTTGTCACTCGCCTCTGGATCCTTTCCAGTTTCTCTACATCCTTTTCATACAGCAGTGACCAAAATTGGACACAGTACTCCAGCTGAGCCCTAACCAGCGCTGAGTAGAGCAGTACCATCATCTCCTATGACTTGCATGGTATGCCTCTCTTTATGCAACCCATATTGCGTTTGCTTTTTTGCATTTGCTGTGCAGAGAGCCTGAAAATGGTTTTGCACCTCTATCTGCATTGGGGGTACATAGGTTCTCCTCTTTCTTCTTCTGGAGGTCACATGCTGCCAATATTCTCCCCCATTCTGCACTGCACTCTTTGATTCTTCAGCATATTGTGCTTCAAGCACCAAACAGACTTCTATCCAGAAAACCTTCATGTTCTCTGATGCAGCGCAGGGTTGATACTTGCCTCCCTAGTCCTTTAACCTTCTCTTCCAATAGAGTGAGCACACACACACATTGGAAGAGTACAATGCCTACAGGAAAGGGAAACAGATATTTACAGAGGAGAAAAACAACAGGGGCAAAGATAGGGGAAGCAGTAAAACAGGGTTACATTCAACACAAGGCCCTACAGGCCCAGTGGTACCACACTCTGAAAGGGCTGACACCGAGCAATGTGTCTGCACACAGAGTTCAGGAGTCCTGGGCAAAGTTCCTGTCCAGTGGGGAGTCTTGGGTGCTCCTGGTCGTCTCTGGCGCCAGTAAAGTTTCCCCAGCTCTGTAGGCAAAGAGCAACTGCTGCAACACTAGGTCCCAATCATTGGAGTGCTCTTTTACGAATTTATGTATCATGGCCCCCAAAGTTCCATTAAACTTCTCCATCATGCCATTTGTTTGTTGGTGGTAAGGAGTGGCAACCGAGTGAGTTACCCCATGAGCTTCCCAGAGGTTTTCCATAGTTCCTGCCAGGAAATTAATCCCTGCATCTGTGAGGACGTCGGAGGGCCAACCTACCCTGGCAAAAGTGTCTGCTAGTGCTTGGCACACACTTTTAGCTCTGGTGTTGCTTAGGGTATGTCTACACTACGAAATTAGGTCGAATTTATAGAAGTCGGTTTTTTTGAAATAGGTTTTATATATTCGAGTGTGTGTGTCCCCACAGAAAATGCTCTAAGTGCATTAAGTGCATTAACTCGGCGGAGCGCTTCCACAGTACCGAGGCAAGCGTCGACTTCCGGAGCGTTGCACTGTGGGTAGCTATCCCACAGTTCCCGCAGTCTCCGCTGCCCATTGGAATTCTGGGTTGATATCCCAATGCCTGATGGGGCTAAAACATTGTAGCGGGTGGTTCTGGGTACATATCGTCAGGACCCCGTTCCCACCCTCCCTCCCCCCGTGAAAGCAAGGGCAGACAATCATTTCGCGCCTTTTTTGTCTGCTGCCAGCCAAAGATGTAAAGGATAGATGGAGTGGGTCAGAACAAGAAATAGACTAGATTTGTTTTGAACTCATTTTCCTCCTCCCCTGTCTAGATCACACTGCAGTCAGTCACAGAGAAGGCACAGCGAGGTTAATCTAGCCATGTATCAATCAGAGGCCAGGCTAACCTCCTTGTTCCAATAACAACGATAACTTTGGTGCACCATTTCTTATTGGAACCCTCCGTGCAGTCCTGCCTGAAATACTCCTTGATGTACAGGCACACCCTTTGTTGATTTTAGCTCCCTGAAGCCAACCCTGTAAGCGGTGTCGTCAGTCGCCCCTCCCTCCGTCAGAGCAACGGCAGACAATCGTTCCGCACCTTTTTTCTGTGCGGACGCCATACCAAGGCAAGCATGGAGGCCGCTGAGCTCATTTTGGCAATTAGGAGCACATCAACCACCACACGCATTACCCAGCAGTATATGCAGCACCAGAACATGGCAACGCGATACCGGGCGAGGAGGCGACGTCAGCGCGGTCCCGTGAGTGATCAGGACATGGACACAGATTTCTCTGAAAGCATGGGCCCTGCCAATGCATGCATCATGGTGCTAATGGGGCAGGTTCATGCTGTGGAACGCCGATTCTGGGCTCGGGAAACAAGCACAGACTGGTGGGACCGCATAGTGTTGCAGGTCTGGGACGATTCCCAGTGGCTGCGAAACTTTCGCATGCGTAAGGGCACTTTCATGGAACTTTGTGACTTGCTTTCCCCTGCCCTGAAGCGCATGAATACCAGGATGACAGCAGCCCTCACAGTTGAGAAGCGAGTGGCGATAGCCCTGTGGAAGCTTGCAACGCCAGACAGCTACCGGTCAGTTGGGAATCAATTTGGAGTGGGCAAATCTACTGTGGGGGCTGCTGTGATGCAAGTAGCTCACGCAATCAAAGATCTGCTGATATCAAGGGTAGTGACCCTGGGAAATGTGCAGGTCATAGTGGATGGCTTTGCTGCAATGGGATTTCCTAACTGTGGTGGGGCTATAGACGGAACCCATATCCCTATCTTGGCACCAGAGCACCAAGCCGGCGAGTACATAAACCGCAAGGGGTACTTTTCGATAGTGCTGCAAGCTCTGGTGGATCACAAGGGACGTTTCACGAACATCAACGTGGGATGGCCGGGAAAGGTGCATGACGCTCGCATCTTCAGGAACTCTGGTCTGTTTCAAAAGCTGCAGGAAGGGACTTTATTCCCAGACCAGAAAATAACTGTTGGGGATGTTGAAATGCCTATATGTATCCTTGGGGACCCAGCCTACCCCTTAATGCCATGGCTCATGAAGCCGTACACAGGCAGCCTGGACAGTGGTCAGGAGCTGTTCAACTACAGGCTGAGCAAGTGCAGAATGGTGGTAGAATGTGCATTTGGACGTTTAAAGGCGCGCTGGCGCAGTTTACTGACTCGCTTAGACCTCAGCGAAACCAATATTCCCACTGTTATTACTGCTTGCTGTGTGCTCCACAATATCTGTGAGAGTAAAGGGGAGACGTTTATGGCGGGATGGGAGGTTGAGGCAAATCGCCTAGCTGCTGGTTACGCGCAGCCAGACACCAGGGCGGTTAGAAGAGCTCAGGAGGGCGCGGTACGCATCAGAGAAGCTTTGAAAACCAGTTTCATGACTGGCCAGGCTACAGTGTGAAAGTTCTGTTTGTTTCTCCTTGATGAAACCCCCCGCCCCTTGGTTCACTCTACTTCCCTGTAAGCTAACCACCCTCCCCTCCTCCCTTTAATCACCGCTTGCAGAGGCAATAAAGTCATTGCTGCTTCACAGTCATGCATTCGTTATTCATTCATCACACAAATAGGGAGATGACTACCAAGGTATCCCAGGAGGGGTGGTGGAGGAGGGAAGGAAAATGCCACACAGCACTTTAAGCACAGCACTTTAAAAGTTTACAACTTTAAAATTTATTGAATGACAGCCTTCTTTTTTTTGGGCAATCCTCTGTTGTGGAGTGGCTGGTTGGCCGGAGGCCCCCCCACCGCGTTCTTGGGCGTCTGGGTGTGGAGGCTATGGAACTTGGGGAGGAGGGCGGTTGGTTACAGAGGGGCAGCAGTGGCAGTCTGTGCTCCAGCTGCCTTTGCTGCAGCTCAACCATACACTGGAGCATTCTGGTTTGGTCCTGCAGCAGCCTCAGCATTGAATCCTGCCTCCTCTCATCACGCTGCCGCCACATTTGAGCTTCAGCCCTGTCTTCAGCCTGCCACTTACTCTCTTCAGCCCGCCACTTACTCTCTTCAGCCCTCCACCTCTCCTCCCGGTCATTTTGTGCTTTCCTGCACTCTGACATTATTTGCCTCCACGCATTCGTCTGTGCTCTGTCAGTGTGGGAGGACAGCATGAGCTCGGAGAACATTTCATCGCGAGTGCGTTTTTTTTTCTTTCTAAGCTTCACTAGCCTCTGGGAAGGAGAAGATCCTGTGATCATTGAAACACATGCAGCTGGTGGAGAAAAAAAAAGGGACAGCGGTATTTAAAAAGACACATTTTATAAAACAGTCGCTACACTCTTTCAGGGTAAACCTTGCTGTTAACATTACATACATAGCACATGTGCTTTCGTTACAAGGTCGCATTTTGCCTCCTCCCACCGCGTGACTACCCCCTCAACCTTCCCCCCTCCCTGTGGCTAACAGCGGGGAACATTTCTGTTCAGCCACAGGCAAACAGCCCAGCAGGAATGGGCTATACTGAGTGTCCCTGAAGAAAAGCACCCTATTTCAACCAGGTGACCATGAACTATATCTCACTCTCCTGAGGATAACACAGAGAGAGAAAGAACGGATTTTGGTTGAATGCCAGCAAACATACACTGCAATGCTTTGTTCTACAGTGATTCCCGAGTATGTGTTACTGGCCTGGAGTGATAAAGTGTCCTACCATGAAGGACGAAATAAGGCTGCCCTCCCCAGAAACCTTTTGCAAAGGCTTTAGGACTACATCTAGGAGAACCGCAAATGCCAGGGCAAAGTAATCCTTTCACATGCTTGCTTTTAAACCATGTATAGCATTTTAAAAGGTACACTCACCAGAGGTCCCTTCTCCACCTGCTGGGTCCAGGAGGCAGCCTTGGGTGGGTTCGGGGGGTACTGGCTCCAGGTCTAGGGTGAGAAACAGTTCCTGGCTGTCGGGAAAACCGGTTTCTCTGCTTGCTTGCTGTGAGCTATCTACAACCTCCTCCTCCTCATCATCTTCTTCGTCCCCAAAACCTGCTTCCGTATTGCCTCCATCTCCATTGAAGGAGTCAAACAACACGGCTGGGGTAGTGGTGGCTGAACCCCCTAAAATGGCATGCAGCTCATCATAGAAGCGGCATGTTTGGGGCTCTGACCCAGAGCGGCTGTTCGCCTCTTTGGTTTTCTGGTAGGCTTGCCTCAGCTCCTTCAGTTTCACGCGGCACTGCTTCGGGTCCCTGTTATGGCCTCTGTCCTTCATGCCCTGGGAGATTTTCACAAAGGTTTTGGCATTTCGAAAACTGGAACGGAGTTCTGATAGCACGGATTCCTCTCCCCAAACAGCGATCAGATCCCGTACCTCCCGTTCGGTCCATGCTGGAGCTCTTTTGCGATTCTGGGACTCCATCATGGTCACCTGTGCTGATGAGCTCTGCATGGTCACCTGCAGCTTGCCACGCTGGCCAAACAGGAAATGAGATTCAAAAGTCCGCGGTTCTTTTCCTGTCTACCTGGCCAGTGCATCTGAGTTGAGAGTGCTGTCCAGAGCAGTCAGAATGGAGCACTCTGGGATAGCTCCCGGAGGCCAATACCATCGAATTGTGTCCACAGTACCCCAAATTCGAGCTGGGAACGTCAATTTAAGCGCTAATCCACTTGTCAGGGGTGGAGTAAGGAAATCGATTTTAAGAGCCCTTTAAGTCGAAATAAAGGGCTTCACTGTGTGGACGGGTGCAGGTTTCAATCGATTTAACGTTGCTAAATTCGACCTAAAGTCCTAGTGTAGACCAGGGCTTAGAGCTACTGCTTCCGGCCATCGGGTGGCAAAATCCATGAAAGTCAGTATGTACTGCTTTCCTCTGGGTGTCTTTTTCGGAAAAGGACCCAGAATATCCACAGCTACTCGTTGAAATGGAACTTCAATGATGGGGAGTGGCTGGAGAGGGGCTTTGACCTGGTCTTGGGGTTTTCCCACTCTTTGGCATACTTCACAAGACTGGACATAGGTAGAAACATCCTTGCCCATTCCCTCCCAGTGGAATGACCCCCCCAAATGGTCTTTGGTCCTGTTCACCCCAGCAAGGCCACTAGGATGATCGTGGGCTAAGCTCAAGAGCTTGGCCCGGTATTTAGTTGGAACTACCAACTGTCTCTGAGGATGCCAGTCTTCATGGTGTCCACCAGAAAGAGTTTCCTTGTATAAAAGTCCCTTTTCTACAACAAACCTGGATCAATTAGAAGAGCTGAGAGGTGGTGGGTTGCTCCGTGCCGCAGTCCAAGCTCTCTGGAGGCTTTCATCTGCTTCCTGTTCGGTCTGGAACTGTTTCCTTGATGCTGGAGACATCAGTTTCTCATTGGATTGTGGACCTATGCTTGGTCCCTCTGGAAGCGATGTAGGGGATGGGACTGTTTCCGTTGACTGTGAACCGCTCTCCGCTGGGACACTATGTTGGGGTTCATGCTCTGGCTGAGCCTCTTGTGTAGGGTTATGGGCTGCTGCCGGTTCAGGTTCGGTGGGGCCCTCTGGTGTTGAGGTTGCAAGTACTGGATTCAGTGCTGGCAATGGATCTGGTGCTGGTTGTTCCGCTGGTTCTGGTTCTGGGACTGGTTCCATCTGGGTCTCTGGGACTGGATCCACTACTGCTGTTGCAGACATTGGCCTGGGGTCCGGGTCCATCACCTCTGACTGGGTCCTGATAGAAGTTTCCGGAACAGAGCTAGGCGTCACAGCTTGTTTAGCCTGGCTGTGGGTAACCATTCCCACCCTCTTGGCCCGCTTCATATGATTGGCCAAGTCTTCCCCCAACAGCATGGAGATGGGATAATCATCATAGACTGCAAAAGTCCACGTTCCTGATCAGCCCTGGTACTGGACAGGCATCTTGGCTGTAGGCAAATTGAACGAGTTGGACTTGAAGGGTTGAATTGTCACTTGGATCTCTGGGTTGATTAAATTAGGGTCCACTAAGGAAGCATGGATGGCTGACACTTGTGCTCCAATGTCCCTCCATGCGGTGACCTTCTTCCCGCCCACACTCACGGTTTCCCTCCGCTCCAAGGGTATCTGGGCCTGCGGATCTCTGGTGTGATTCCGGTGCAATGAACTGTAATCTGTTGGGGTTCTTGGGGCAGTTGGCCTTTACATGCTCCAGCTCGTTACATTTAAAACATCGTCCAGCTGACGGGTCACTGGGGCGAGGCGGGTTGCTGGAGAACGGGGTGGTGGGACGATAAGGTGTCTGGAGGGTTCTTTGGGAGGTAGGTGGGGCCTTGGGCGGCCCCCAGTAATAGGGTCTGGTCTGGGGTTGTCCCTTCTGGTCTCTGTTCCAACTGCGACCAGTTTACTTCTTCTCTGCCACCTCTACCCATCTGGCTCCAATCTCTCCTGCCTCGATTACAGTTTTGGGCTTCCCATCTAGGGTGTATCTTTCTATTTCCTCAGGAACACCCTCTAAGAATTGTTCCATTTGCATTAGGAAGGGCAAATTTACTGGAGATTCAACACTTGCTCCTGATAGCCAGGCATCCCAATGTTTCACAATGTGGTAGGCATGTCGGGTAAATGACATGTCTGGTTTCCACCTTAGGGCTCTGAACCTCCGACGAGAATGCTCGGGTGTTATCCCCATTCTGACTCTCGCCTTGGATTTAAACAGTTCATACTTGTTCATGTGTTCTTTAGGCATTTCAGCCGCCACCTCAGCTAAGGGTCCACTGAGCTGTAGCCTCAGCTCTACCATGTATTGGTCAGTAGAGATGCTGCACCCAAGGCAGGCCCTTTCGAAGTTTTCTTAGAAGGCCTCAGTATCATCGCCTGCCTTGTAGGTGGGGATCTTTCTGGGATGGGAAGTGGTACCTGGAGAAGGATTGCTAGGGTTTGTTTCTATATTCTGCTGAGCCTTTACCTTCTCCATCTCCAGTTCATGATTCCTCTCTTTTTCCTTCTCCTCCTCCACATGCTTCCTTTCCTCCATTTCCCTCCTGTGGGCAGCCTCCTGTACATCCTTCTCAATCCGCATGAGTTCTATCTGTCTTTCATGTTCCTTTTGTTTTTCATCAGCCTGAAATCTGGCTAATTCCAGCTTTTGTTGAGCCATGGAGTCTGTCATCCTAACCTCTCTGTTTTTAACTAACTTTACACCCGACGTTTAGAAATAAAACAAACAAAACTTGGCTTGTAAAATTTTCCTGTGCTGGAATAGGATACCTATTCTCTGATAGTGATTGTCAGCCTACAGAAAAATCCAAAAAAACCCCAAAAACCCCAAAACCCCAAAACTAACACTTTTGTCTTCAGGCAAATAGGTAGAAATCCCCTCTAGTTGCTCTGAGGTCTGTGAAAACTTGTGAATTTCCCTGCAGGAGGTTAACTACTCTTCCTTTAGGAAGAGAAACTGCAGCTCCTAAAGACAATTCCCTTTTGTCTCTGCTCTGGCCCCAAAGCAAAAAAAAAACAAAAAAACCACATCCAACTATTGCCAGTTGGAGACCTGCTTTCTAGCAGCACAAAGGATTTTAAAAATTTCCTTTTAAAATCTGTTTTTCTGGTTCAAAAAAATCTCAAATTGATTTCAAAATGATTTCAAGTTAATCCCACCACTCTGCCACCATGTCAAGGTTCCTTCCCCACTCTGAACTCTAGGGTACAGATGTGGGGACCTGCATGAAAACCTCCTAAGCTTACTTTTACCAGCTTAGGTTAAAACTTCCCCAAGATACAAACTATTTTACCCTTGGACTTCCACTGCCACCACCAAACTTTATCTGGCTTCCTGAAAAAACGTAGTTTGGACACGTCTTTCCCCCCCAAATCCTCCCAACCCTTGCACCCCACTTCCTGGGGAAGGTTTAGTAAAAATCCTCACCAATTTGCGTAGGTGACCACAGACCCAAAACCTTGGATCTTAGAACAATGAGAAAAGCTTTCAGTTTTCTTACAAGAAGACTTTTAATTGAAGTAAAGGAATCACCTCTGTAAAATCAGGATGGTAGATACCTTACAGGATAATTAGATTCAAACATAGAGAATCCCTCTAGGCAAAACCTTAAGTTACAAAAAAGACACACAGATAGGAATATTCATTCTATTCAGCACAGCTATTTTCTCAGCCACTTAAAGAAATCATAATCTAACACATACCTAGCTAGATTACTTACTAAGTTCTAAGACTCCATTCCTGTTCTGTCTCCGGCAAAAGCATCACACAGACAGACACAGACCCTTTGTTTTTCTCCCTCCTCCCAGCTTGTGAAAGTATCTTGTCTCCTCGTTGGTCATTTTGGTCAGGTGCCAGCAAGGTTACCTTTAGCTTCTTAACCCTTTACAGGTGAGAGGATTATTCCTCTGGCCAGGAGGGATTTTAAAGGGGTTTACCCTTCCCTTTATATTTATGACAGTGCCCCAGGCTCAAACCGCAAGGGAAGGTCTAGGCTGAGGTTTTTGGTAAACTGGGAAACATTTTGCCCCTTTTTTCCTTTTAATGTTTTTTAAGCGTTTTTTTTTTAAAACAGAGGCTTAATTATTCGGTTTGTCCATCCATCCGTCTGTCCAACCAATGTTTCTGAGATCAAATAAAATAGAGACACGACTTTTCAGAATAGATATGTACACGACAGTGAGGTGATATTTCAGTTGATTTCAAATAAAAATGCATTTAAAATGTTAATTATAATTTTTATTATTACAAATCCAAAATCATCCATTACACTATCCTGCTTTAACTGCCATTACCACCACATCCAACATAGAAAGAAATAAGAAAACTCTTCAATGAACTTCAACCTGTATTTACAAAACACTCTGAATAAAAAACACTCTGTGCTCTTGAAACATGACTTTTTTTGCTTTAAGTTTTGAAAATTCAGTCACTCGTTCTCTTAGATCGAGTTTTCCAGCTAGTTCATGCTCTATTGACATTGTGGCAAGTCCAACAAGTCTCTCTTGCACCATTGTTGAACGCAGATATGTTTTTATCAATTTTAACTTTGACAAGCTACGTTTCCCACTAGCTACGGAAACTGGCAAAGTTGAAAGAATGCGTAGAGCTATAAAAATGTTTGGAAAACTGGCTGAGAGTTTGTTTTCACAAACAAACTTCAGTACTTCTTCAGGAGTGGAATGTTTCTTAAGTCGTCTTGAAAAAGTCTCAGGCTCACTACACAAATCTGTAGCATCAATGTCTTTAGAATTTTCAGGAGTCAATGCCGACTCCAGTTTTATACCAAAGTCTCTTACCTGTGTAAGCAGTGTCAGGATGAGCTCCACCCTGACATCTGGTGGTGAGGTGTGGCAAGTTGTGGAAAAGAACTTCAGGGGCCGATCTCATTTGCATAGGCACACCCACCACGCCTAGAATGAGACCATAGCTGCCCAAATGGTCACTTTGGCTGCTGCGGGATCCCCAGTGTCTCTGTTATTGGGGCAGGAAGAATAAATTGTTATTACCCTGATTATGGGAACTGTGCTTGGAACTGTACGTGGCCTTTTGTTATGATGGAGGGATTCACCATCAACTAAGTAGCACTCGCTAGGCAAGGGTCATGGGTTCCAAAACTGTGTGAATGGAGAGAGGCTGGGGACAAGTAGTAGTACTTGGTGGCATGGGCCCCTTGGTGAGGGCCTTACATGCTGATTGCACTTCCTCCTCTCTCCACTGTGGAATATCAGAGCTAATTTTGATTTCATTAGAAGTCTAGTTATAGGCTGCTGAGCTCACTTTGGGCTGACAGTGCACCAGCACTGGGGCTCCCCTACTATAAGCTGAATTCACCTAAGAGCTGAAATCACTGAGTGTTGTGTTAAGTAGTGGGGGAGCCTGAAGATATATTGTGGAGCAGTTTGCGGGACGGCTGGTGAAGCAGTTCGACGCGGAGCAGTGTGTGGATGGCAGGAGCTGCTTGTGGGCCGTGGAGCTGAGTTCGTGGGGCAGCTGAGCGAAGGAGTTCGTGGGGCGGCTGGCGGAGCGGAGCGCAGCTGAGCGAAGGAGTTTGTGGGGCGGCTGGCGGAGCGGAGCGCAGCTGAGCGAAGGAGTTCGTGGGGCGGCTGGCGGAGCGGAGCGCAGCTGAGCGAAGGAGTTTGTGGGGCGGCTGGCGGAGCGCCGCTATGGAGCTATGGGGCGGTCAGCTTCAGATCACGTAAGGTGCCTCTTACCCCCGTCCCATTTCCACCCAGGTTGGGAGGTAAAGCTCCGCCGATAAACTTTCGAACTCTGGGGCTGCCCTGACCAGGGACAGAGACTTTTGGGGCATTGGACTTTTGGGACTTTGGGTGATTTGGGGTTGCTGGACTCAAGAACCAAAGGGAAAAGGGCATGCCCCAATTTGCCTGGGGTGGGGTTGTTTTTGCTCATGGGTTGTGTTATGAATCCTGTTGGTGGTGTTTCCCCAACATAATGCCACATTGTTTCTCTCTGTTATTAAAAGACTTTTGCTACACTCAGACTATGTGCTTGCGAGAGGGGAAGTATTGCCTCTTGGAGGCGCCCAGCGGGGGTGGTATATATTTTCCCAGGTCACTGGGTGGGGGCTCGAGCCGGTTTGCATTGTGTTATTGGAATGGAACCCCTAGATATTGAACCCGGCCCTTGTTGCTGCCAACTCTGACGGGCAGAAGGGTTACACCTGTTTTGCTGTTTTCTTTTGCAAGCTGTGGATATCATCTAGAAAGCCAAATATTGACTCTAGCTGCTGCATCTGTTGACATCTTTCACCAACCGAGTGAATAGCAGTATCAAGGACTGCAAAGAGAAATGCACTTTGAACCTTTGTTTTGGGCTCTGAATAGGTGTGTCTTGTCATTCATATGAAAACTGCTGTTTCTTTTGCCGAACGCGAACTGGCTCTGGTTCAAAGTCTGTCGGAAAGTCTCTTTCTTCAGCAAGCTTGAGAGAATCTACCAGTGTTCTTTCGAGCCCTTCATCACTTCTGAATTCCTCCAGAATATTTTGAGTTTGCTGCAGTTTTTGAAGAGCAGAATGTATGTTCAAGTTCTTTTCCTGAAGCTGCTTACGAGTGAGGTTAATCTCGAAAAGGATATTATACCACAAAATGAGTGAAGTCACAAATTTGACTTTGGAAAGGCCATTTGCAAGAGCTTCTGCATCTGAACGTGCCATATTGCCAGATGACCCAGTAAAGGTAGTATCATCAGAAATTTCAATTAGGGCATCATAAATGTTTCCAAGTTCATAGTGAAGAGGCTTCAAAGCATCGATGCAACTCTCCCATCTTGTCTGACTAAGTGGTTTCACAGTTAGAGAATTCACATGGCGAGTCAGAATCTCCCAACGGCGTGTTGAGCCTGAGAAACACACATAAACACCTTGCACCAGGTCAAAGAAACTGCTTGACTCCAAACAGCATCTAGCAGCATCATTGACAAACAAATTCAGAGAATGCGTGCTGCAAGGAACGAAAAATGCCCTAGGATTGATTTCCATCATTCTCCTTTGCACACCATTGTCTTTATCCTTCATATTACTCCCATTATCATAGCCTTGACCACGTAAATTTTCAACAGATAATGACATTGTTTCAAGCTCTTGTAGAATAGTTTGTCATAAATGCGCCAGTCATCTCCTTCAGTGATACAAACCCCAAGAAATGTTCCTTTATGAGCACTTCAATATTATCTTCATCTGCAGACTTTTCCATAGCCACAAAACGAATGATCATCGTCATTTGTTCAACATGACTCACATCTGGAGTACAGTCCAGTATTATTGAAAAGTATTTTGCAGAATGGGCAGCTTCTGTAATTTTCTTTTTAATGGCATTTGCTAGGATTTGAATCAGTTCATCATGCATATTTTTTCCTAAGTAACAAACCTGTGTTTCATGATCAGTTATTGTACGTAGATGCTCCTTCATGACTGGATCAAAGAAAGCGCCTGGTGGGGTCAGACCCCCGAGCTAGGTGTCAAAAGTTGTTTTTGAAGTAGGGGAGGGGCTGCGGGACACTGCAAAGATGATTTCTGGCGTGTGAATTCAAATCAGGACTAGATGACCTTCTGGGGTCCCTTCCAACCTGATATTCTATGATTCTATGATTTCTGACATCCTGACCTTTGCTGGCCCTGACTGACATCCCATCGCTCCAGCCAGCTGTGAGTGCCTCACATTATAGGGGGCGCTGCCAACGCTGCCTGTTATTAAGGTTGCCCAGTGCTTCCCACAATAAGCCTTTGTTTTCAGTTGCTTATAACATTGTCAAACTGAAACTGGCTGGGGTGAAATTTCCCATGCTGGGTGTCTGCCTTGAGGCTGAATATTTCCTGAAACATTCAGTCAAAATAATTCAGTTGTTGTTGAGAACGAGGCTAGGCCACATCTTATGGGTCTGTTACAGGAGGGTGACTGGAAGATCTCGATGGTCCTTTCTGGCCTTAAAGTCTATGAGTTTATGAAGACAGTGTTTAGCCAGTGCTAAACATTTCAGGTGCCGTTGTCTTTTAAAAACTCTAGTGCCCCCAGGTTTTGGAACAGGGACTTGAAATTTCCCAAGGAGGTGGCCTTTGTACCAGGGATGCACCTTTTGCTGTCTCTGAAAATCTACCTAAATTGACCAAACGAGAAGTCTTTGAAAAGTCAGGGAGAATGGAGCTGCTAATCTCAAAGAAGTCAAAATAGAGACTTCATTGACGTTAGCAGCTCCATTCGCCCTGACAATTGTGTCTGCACTGGCATGCTCCAGCCTGGGGCTGAGCAGGACTTTCCCTGTAATTGCAGCTCTCAGCTGCTGCGGTCTGTGCTCAGTCCAGGTACCTGAACTGAGAGCAGAGAGCCTGTCTCTCCTGTGCTCTCAATGCCCCCCTCCCTGCTGGGCCCAGAGGAGGAAGCGCTAGATTCAAATGCAGAGACTAGGGGACAGGGGTGAGTAGATTGGGAGAAAGAGCCTAAGGGATGCTGGAAGCTGGCAGGAGGTGAAAGGAACTGGCATTTGGAGGTGAGGGGAGGGCAGAGAATATGTCTGAGTGAGCAAGAAGACTTGCAGCCAGAGAGGAGACGGGGAGTGAGAACCAGTGGGGTGGGTGGAAGGAAGTGAGGGGGAATGGGAGATGGATCTGATGAAGAGCTGGGGTTCAGGAGAACTGGGACTGGCTTGGCAAAGAGATTGAAAGCAGGAGCTGGGGCTGGAGATTCATGAGTATTGTGATTGGATGAGGAGCCTAGGGAGTGAGATTGGCACAGGAGGCCAGGATTGGGGGGAGAGACAGATCAGATGAGGAGATGGGAGGGGGACAACTGGACTGTCTGTCTAGGAGATGGGCCCTGAACCAGTGCTGAGATGTCCCACACCTCTCCATCCACTTGCCACATTTTTCCAGATTCCCCCTTCACCTCTGCTCACTTCCCTTTCCGGTTTAGCCCCTTGGGGACCACAGAGCAGTTAAAGGGAGGAACCCCAGGCTCTCAAAGTAACTTCTTAAACACACACACACTTACCTCTTAGACAGCACAAGAGAGTCACACATCTGTGCAAAAAATAGATACCTGACCTCAGTCCCCTCTCTGCGTTCTCAACACTTCTGAGAGCCATTGGGTTTTGCTCTGTGTCCTGGGGCTCCTGGCATAGGATTGGCTTTCTCATCTTAGAGAGCACATCACTTTAAAAAACAGCCTGTGAAACCTTTCCCCTGGGGCCGAGAACATCTGGACTGCAAAGTCCGACATCACCAGGAAGGGAGCCAGAGAAGAAGTGTGTGTCTGGGACAGGGCCTTAGGAGCCCCACAGCTTGAAGCAGTGGCTGGACATTGCCTGACCCACATGGCTTGGTTGTAAGTTGGATCCAGAGGTTGGGTCTGATTGAGGGAGTCTAATGAGTGTCCACCAGGGGGACTCAGTCTGTGACTTGAATTTACAACAAAGAGGCAAGGAATACACGAGATCAGGGCCCAGTCTGTGAACCAGAACAAATACATTGTTCTCGTCCAGGCTTTTCCATTGAATCACTGTGTGACTACAAGCAAGTCACTTCACTTCCCTGTTCCATAGAGTCTCCCAAATTTTAAATGGAGATAATCAAGGTGGGTTTCTCATACCAGTTTAGAAGGTGGGAAACTCAGATGCATAGAACTGCAGCCTGTTGACACTCTAGATGTGAAGTGTGTTTGTTTACAGGGGACCCCCATGCGTGGTTCATAACCCCATAGTTGAAACTGCTGCCAAGCGTGTTTTTGAAATCATATGAGAGTAGGGCTGGATGCCGTTTTCCTGTACTACAGGAGGGAGTGGGTGTGTGGTGCCTGGGGGGTGAACAGGCTCTCAGCCACTAACTGTCTTCAGCATTTACACCAACCGTCTGGAAGTCAATATCACATCACAGCTGGTAACATCTGCAGGTGGCACAAAGATTGGTGTTGCGGTAAATAATGATGAAGATAAGTCAGCCCATTCAAACAACACATTTGAATACAGCAAATGCGCAGTCCTAATCTAGGAGTGAGGGAGATTAACCAGTGGAACAAATTATCAAGGGAAGGGGTGGACTCTGTTTTTCTTGACGGCCTCACATCACGGATGGATGTCTTTCTGGAATGTGTGTTTTAGTAAAACACAGTATTGGTTTTGATATGGAGGTAAGAGTGTGGAATTTCATGGCGTGTGAAATAGAGGCCTCATTAGGACACCTAATGGCCTCACAATCTATGAAAAACTCAGTGTGGGGTGAGGAACAGACTCTGCTGTTTTACTGGGAAGCCTATTTGCTCCCCAAAATCAATAGTGAGCAAGTGGGGTGATCTGGGGAGCAGCTCAAACATCCTACCAGGCTGTCCAGGGGCAGACATCAGCCCTGCAAGGGAGAGGTAGGTGTGGCAGTGACTTCACAAGGGCCTTTGGCAGGAACTCAGGCTATTGGGCAAAGGCAGTGAGGAGGCTGTGACCTCACAGAGCTCCCTTGACATCAGACATGCAGTACAGGGGTTCAGGGCAGGAGAAACTTCGGAGACCCCTGTAGCCTGCTGCAGCAAGACTCCTCCTTGCGGTCTCTCCTTGGGGACCAAGAGAGGATTTGTGGTCACGCACCTAAGTGTGAAGGAGGAGCTTCTTTGGCCATGTTCTCCTTTCTGTGTTGATGTTGCAGAAAGCAGACATCCCCTGTGTAGAAGGTAAGATTCTCAGTGAAGGTTGGAAACTGTTCAGCCTGATCCATACGTTACCAGCCGAGCTCTAGGCTTGGAAAACACAAGTAAAGTTGTCAGAAAAATGTCCCAACTCGGACTCCGCCTCTTAGTAACGGGCTACCTAATAGGTCTCAAAATGTAATTTTAAATAAGGAATCATTATCGAGCGGGTGTCTTTCTAGAAGGGTCCTGCAGGGTTTGGTCCTTGGATGTACGCTACCTAAAATTTTGATCAGTGACTTGGAAGCAAATATACAATCATCACTGTAAAATCTGCCAATGACAGAAAGATCGGGGGAGTGGTAAATAATGAAGAGGACATGTCACTCACATAGAGTCATCTCGATTGCTTAGTTACCGGAGCACAAGCAAATAACGTACATTTTAGTCTGTCCAAATGTAAAGTTTCCCTTTAGGAACAAAAAATATAGGCTATATGTACAAGAGGGGGACTCTGTCCCGGGGGAACTCTATCATGGGAAATAGTAACCCTGAAAAAGACTTGGGGTCATGGTGGATAATCAACTGACCATGAGCTCCCACTGAGACACTTTGGCCAAAAGGGAAAATGCGACCCTGGGACCCATCCATAACGGATTCTCCGGCAGAAGTAGAGAGGTTCTGTATCTCTGTACTGGGCACTGGTGCGACCACTACTGGAATATTGTGTCCAGTTCTGGTGTCCACAATTTGAGACCGATGTTGATAAATTTGAGAGAGTTCAGAGAAGAACCACAAGAAAGATTAAAGGATTAGAAAACATGCCTTATCAAGATAGGTTCAAGGAGCTCGATCTATTTAGCTTAACAAAGAGAAGGTTAAAAGATGAGCATAAGAGAACAACTATTTGCTAATGGGCTCTTCACTGGAGCAGACAAAGGTATAACAAGATCCAATGGCTGCGAGTTGAAGCTAGACAAATTCAGACTGGAAATAAGGTGAACATTTTTAACAGTCAGGATTTGAAGTAATTCACCCAGGGTTGTGATGGATCCTCCACAACTAGCATTTTTAAAATCAAGATTCGCTCTTTTTCTAAAATATGCGCTCTAATTCAAACAGGAATTACTTTAAGGGAAGTTCTATATAGACTAGATGGTCAGAGTTGATTTTTCTGGGCTTGGAATCTTTGACTCACTGAGGAGTTCAGAATTTGTCCGTTTTTTGCTTCTCTTTTCCGCCCTTCCTCTTGTCTTGTCTTTTCTTTTCTCTTCTCTTGTTCCATTTCTCTCTGCTGCTTTTCTTCCTGAGGCAGGTGGGGCTGTTCTCCAGCTGTCATTGTAGGAGGCCCTCACAAAGACGTGGGGCTGGAATCGTGCGCTGACGGAGATCTCCACCAGAGTGATCTCCTGTCCTGACTAGTGCTGTCTTTTGGCCACCTGTTGAGAATGCTCAGCCTCCAGTCCCTGAGAGTCTCCATGCTGATTGGGTGAGCTGGGGGTTATTACTGAGTTAAAAGGGAGTTAAAGTCATTGTTGGCTGAGTGCAGTGAGGCCTAATGCTCAATTCGATGGCATTTCTTTGTCTGTCTGTAATGCGATAATTTTTGAAGACTATGTCCAATTGATTCCAAAATTTCAGGGAATTTCTAGGCAGGCATCAGTGGGAAGAACCTTGTTGATTCTGGTGACAACTAGAAAAAGAAACCACCAGCAAAGCTTGGTTTCTGCACTGTGCCCATTTAATTGGTGCTGCCGGTAGAGGTGCACTGTGACATCAGATTTAACTGAGCCAGTCAATGCTAATTCTGTGCAGGTGATTTTCATAATTCAACCCCATTGGTTAAAAGGAGTCAGCAAATGATTCCGCAGGTTTCAATGGGAGAGATGACCAAGACAGGTAGCAGGTTTAGGGTTTATGCTCAGGGTTATTGGAGTGAAATGAGTGATGCGTGGCTGAGTTACCCCTGATGTCACAATGCAGCCTGTACAGGCTACTCTGCCTGCAGCGCCACACGGGCAGTGACTGTCAAGGGGAGGATTTTGTTGATCTGAAACTTAGAAAACAAGAAGAGGAGAAGAGGAATGGCTTACATGATTTGACAATAAAATATAGGTTTTACAGCATTATCCAGTGTAATTGGTACTGGTTCAGCAGTGGGAACTGGGCCTACATAACAAAAAAAGCGTTCAACTCTCTTTTAAGAATGAGTAAATAATTCATAACAAATTGGTGATATGATGAATTTTGCTGCCTTCCGTTCTTTAATGGAATATGAGCAGTTTCTGATTCTCGTGAATGTAGTAGTTCTCCTACAATCAAGGTGATTAAAATGAATGGTTGTTTCAAAACCAAGAACCCCCTGTAGGTGTCTAACTCTCATGACCTACTCAAATCGCACTACTGCTAGGAGTTAGAGAATTGTCTCTATCCCAAACAGAGGTGGTGAAACTGAGGTAAAGAGCAAGAGGTGTTTACACAGCAATGCTGTGGCCGAGCCAGAAAGAGAAGCATAAGAAAAAAACATTCATCAAAAATGTTTTGCATTTAAAACGACCCGATTTCTTAAAGAAAGGAAATATTAGCTGTAGTTAGTGAACTGAATTGACACATTCTGGTCACCATGTTCTTCCAGATTTTTCAATGGGTAGATCTCATCCCCTCACACCTAGTGTTTATTCCTAGATTGAAGGAAGGAAACAAGTTTGCCTTCTTTGTCAACTCCCAGTGTTCTTTTTCAATTCCATTAACTAGTCATTGAACTGAACTAGATGAATAAAGTGAAAGGGAGAAACTATTCCTTCTGCACTTTCACAGGAAGGGCTACTGCTGTCTAAAGCTGTTCTAGCACTTCCACGAACTCTGGTTCCGGGCGCTTCAGTCGTTTGACTCTCCTTAAAACTTGGCAGTAAACATGTACTACTTAAGATGGATTTCTTTCTATTCTCTTGAAATTATTTTAAGAGATGATAACAAATGTAGGCCTTAACATAGATTGTCAAATTCAAATTGAATTTGAAGCAGGCTTATTTTTAACGAAAAAACCCGTGGTGAGTTTAATTTGAAAAACCCGGTTCATATTTTAAAAACCCTCTCTTGTTAATCCACCTGGCGAGGGATGGAAAAGCCTCCTAGCTCAATTCCCACCCCAAGAAGGGCTGATCCTCAATCCAAGGTCTAGGGCTGGGCTCCTCACTCTGTACAGGATTGAACTGAAAGCCCAGATCTAAACTCTAGGAATTTGGATCTGACCGATGAGGGTCCAGTGCTGCATAGCACTTACAGAACGACTTTTCCTGGGTAAATCTCAGCACTTTACAATAGTGAGTAAGTATTAGATCCTCATTTTACTGCTGGGGACTGAAACACAGAGACGGGGAATGGCTTGCCAAAGGTCCCATAAGTCAATAGGAAAATGGCCACTGAAAGCCAGGAGTCCTGACCCCCAATCCTCTGCCTCAGTCTCTCCAGCCGGTCACACTCCCTCTCAGAGCCAGCGAGACTGGGAACAGGGTCCTGCTTGCAATTACCAGCTCTGGAAAAGAACGTTCCTCTAGTGGTTAGTGTAGGGGCCTGGACACAGGGCTCCTGGGCTCCATCCCTGGCTCTGTCACTGACTCCCAGTGTGACCCTGAGGCAGTGGCTTCCCCTGCCCAGGCCACAGTTTTCTATCAGTGGGGTTGGAGTCCCTCCCCTACAGCCCTTGGCTTGTCAGGCTTCAGGAAAGTGTGTGAGGTGGTGCTAGGAGACCTTGAGATGGGAGGCGTCCTGCCCGCAGTATGTCAGAGTTCTGGACCCCGGCTGCTAGCCTGAGTTTAACCATCCCTTGGCAATAAAACATGATTTTGTTTTCACAGCCACTGTCGGTCTCCCTGCTGGCAGGGCATTGTGCAGCTCCCTTTTCAGCCCACGTTGGTGCGGGAGAGCAAGGAAGAGGGCCAGGAACAGACCAAGTCTGAGCATCTGCCACCCAGCACTGCGCCATCTAGACCTAGTGAGTGGCAGGTAGCATTTCGTCAGAAGCTTCTCTGTTCTGCTTGGGGAGAGGCAGAAATGGTGGGAGGAGGAGGGGGGATCTCCTCCTGGTGAGACTAGATTTGCTAACACAGCCCCCTGCAGCCCTTTGCTCTGGGCCTGGGCAGCGTGTTTCTTGCAGGGTGTTCTCCAGAGCCATCTCCAGCATGGTGGAAATAGCCCAGCAATAGGGCTCCCAGCCCTTCCCTTGTAGGAGTCTCTGGAGGGTCAGACCCTGCCAGCTGCTGAACACCCACTTTCCCACTGAACTCAGTGGAAATTGAGGGGGACTCATGCCTCATATGATTGGAACCTTGTGAAGTTTAGCTGGGGACGAGTTCCCAGGGCAAACTCAGACTCCTTCCCGGGTTCTGGTCTTTCTCTAGCCAGGGAGGGCATGTGGCCTGGGCAGGAGGAGGGAGCTGCTTGTCCAAACAGTCTGAAAACCCCACTGCTCTGAAAGGATGAGACTCCCCCTGTGTCACAGTGCCTCAGTGGGGAGGGGGAGCTTTGGGAGCAGCCTGTGCTGTGAGCTGCTGCCAGTGTGTGTAGATTGCAGTCCCTGTGCCCCGTGGTGGGGCGTGCAGTGAGGGGGAGTTGCCTCAGCGTAGGAGAGGTGGGGGCGGAGCAGACAGGCCCGTTAGTGAGAGGCTGCTTTGACCCCAGACTCACGGCTGCTCCCCACTCGGTTCCAGGATGAAGAGGCTGAAGCAGATGCTGGGAAGAAGGCTCCAGATCCAGTGGGAAGCAGCTACCGGCTTCCCCAATAGGAGAGCGGCCCCTCTGTCCCCGCTGGTGGGGAAGCAGCTTGTGGCCAGGCCAAGTGGTGGACGTGCCTGGCGTTCTGGAGGAGGAAAACACGAGCTTCCAGGACAGGCCCTGAGACAACTTCGGGGCCAAAATGGAGGTGGTCCAGGGTGCGGCTCTGCAGGACGGAGCCAGGACAGGGTGGGAGCCAGGCAAGGCAGCTCTGGGGCTTCCTCTCCAGGAAGCAGAGGAGCCAGGAGCCCAGTGCCAGGGCCCAGCAGGAGCCATGCCCCTGCCTGGCCACTAAAGAGTCCCCACCCTGCCTAGGACAGGAGATGGGGCAACCCCTGCTCTAGCACCAGCAGCTCCACCTTCTCCCAAGGGGCCAGCAGCACCTCCGAGGAGTGTGAGAGCCTTGAGGCTGGAGGCTCCCACAGTACTGGTGAGGGGAGACCCAAGGGAAAGGGAGAGTGACTGGGGCCGGGGGGCTAGTAACACCGTGTGGCCATTGGTTCAGAAAGGCGTCAGGTCTCAGCCACGTGAGCCCTGCTGACACTAGTGGGAGTGGCACAGCCATGCCCGGTGCAGGGCATTCTTGGCGGAGTCGGGGGCACTCCAGCCTCCCGGACCTCTGATGATTTTGCTGGGGTGGCCTGACTGCCATGGGGCCCTGAAGCTGATGGGGCTGGGGGCATCTCTGGGAGGGGCAGGGTGAGGCCCTTTCTGCCCTGGGGTTCTGTAGCCAGACAGCCAGCCCCCCCCCCCCCTCAGACCAGCATTGCTGGAAACATAGGAGGAAGCCGGAACAGGGCACTTAACATATATTCCAGCACAGCCTTTGAAGCTGTGAAAAGCACAGTTGTGCTGCTACAATGTGCCTCTGGGAACAGATACAACGATTAAGCTCACAGCAGGCAGAGGCCCTATGACAGACATGACTCTTAGCCCCTACTAAATAGCGTGATGCACACACACCAACATCCTAGGTGGGAAAATTATTTACCCTGATAAATGTCCAGTAGTCGACACTTATTGTTTCTCTCCCTTGCAAGTGTAAACTACTCTTGCGAAAGCTGGCGTCACCCAGACTGACCAGCCTCAATTTGGCATAAGAAAGGAGAAAGAGAATAAAGGAGTACAGAGGTATAAGTAGGGGACCTACAGCACCATGATTTTGGAGTGCTTTTCACTATCTATCTGCTGGTCAGATAAGTGACAGCCTCCCAAGGCTTCTGCAGCTAAGAGGGTTCCTCAGCCTTGTCCCTTATTCGTCCTTCCGTGGAATTGAGTGACCGATCCTGGCTTGGCACCGCTGGAATTGAGAGATGCAAGGAGGGTAAGAAGCACCCACACCTGATCTCCTATCTTTAGTGTACACATATTTTGAAATAGAGCTCTATACTTTGTTTTCTTTCTTTGGGATTGTGGCTTCACTTTGTAACTTGTTTGTGTGTGTAACATCTCTACATTTAAATAAGTAGGCACTAGCAATTTTGTAACCACATGATTAGAATCTAGCTTAATAAATTTTGGTAACCATTTGTGCATAAGCCTGACTTGTTTTCTCTGGTTTACTGTAAAGCAGCCGACACAATTAAAGAACCTCAGCCGTTTTGGCTCTAAAGCCTGGCCATTAGGTGAGAGTACTAAGAGCCTAGCGTTGAGTTGTGCCGCCTCCACGGGGCAAACTCTTGGGGCACCTGTCAGTCAATCCTGGCTGCCCACTGCGAAGGAGCTCTGAGCTCTAGCAGTTAAAGTCACGGGTGTGGAGAGGCTCTTAGTGCTGGCATTGGGGCACCTGTCAGTCAATCCTGGCTGCCCGCTGCGAAGGAGCTCTGAGCTCTAGCAGTTAAAGTCACGGGTGTGGAGAGGCTCTTAGTGCTGGCATTGGGGCACCTGTCAGTCAGTATTGACTGCCTGCTGCGAAGGAGCTCTGAGCTCTAGCAGTTAAAGTCACAGGTGGTTAGGACCTTGGGGCATCCGTCAGCCTAGCCCGGGCTGCCCGCCGCGAAGGGACAGTGCGTCCTAGCGGTTAAAGTCACGGATGGTATAAACGGGCATAGCTGGCACCTCACCAAACATCCTTGGCCGTCGGCTAACAGGTTCCTTACAGAGGATGGGGGCACATTAAGCTTTCTCTCTCCACTGCACCCCGTCCTTCCCCTCGGCAGCAGCAGGAGTCACCCTCTGTCCTCCTCTGCCTGCTGCAGGGAGCCCCAGTGTCCGGCTGGAGGTTGAGGAGGAAGAGGAGGACATGTCCCCAGAGGAAGCTGCCATCAGGGTCATCCAGCAGCATCGCCAGGGCAGAGATGAGGTACAATCGAGTCTATCCTGCCCCCGCCAGCCCTTCCGGGTGGGCCCTGTCCCAGAGAAGCCATAACCCCCATTATCTGTGACCCCGAAGAGAGGGTGTTTGTCCCATGCAGGCCAGGGTCTCCTCTCCCCACAGCCATTGTCCCAGTTAGAAGCCCTGCCTTGCAGGAGGACACTGTGATTTTGGGCTTTTCCTGTCCAACCCAAAGGAGGACCTGGGCCCTGGAGCCGGTTTGGGTGGAGTGGGGAGGTCCCTACCTAACAGGCTCTCTCTCTCCCCCAATGCCACTCCTCATCTGTGCAGGAGAGGGCCAAGCAGCTCCGCTTCCTGCACGCTATCCCCACTCTGTGCTTCCCTGCACAAAAGCAGGGGCAGGACACCCTGCAGCCGCACTGCTCCAAAGCGTCCCTTGTGGAGAGCATTGCGGTGAATGAGACCCCATGGGGAGGGAGCTAGACATGAGACTAAGAGAGGCCTCCCCTGGGCCAGTTCTGGGAGATGGTGGGGCTGGAGGGGGCAGCAGAGGACAGGGATTCTTGGGGCTGAGGATTGGGGAGCAGGGGAAGGGGAAATTCTGTCACAGACACAGAGCTGGCAGTGGGGAATAGTAGGGCCGGAGGGGCGGCTGAGGGGAGGAAAGAATTGGGTGGTCCCAGCTGGAGAGGGAGGGAGGGAGTAAGTTTGAAAGGTGGAAGGAATGTGGCGGCCCAGCTGGATTGGCTGGGCGGGGGGCAATGTTATACTGGCAGCCTCCTCTCTGGGAAGTGCCTGTGGGTCAGTGGGGCCAGGATCTCATCCTCTGCTTTTGTCTTCTTTGGGTCTCTCAAGGGCTGATTGAAGATGTACCCCTGGAGTCTGAGCTAAGCTCCATCCTCTCGAGCTCTATGGCTGCAGTTTGCCACCTGAGCTACCAGGACCCTCCTGTCCAGCGGCCTTAACCCAGGAGTCACAGATCCTCCCACTCCCCCTCCGGTTGTGGCTGTTCACATCCTCCGGCCAAGGAGGCGGGAACGTTCACTCTTTCCAGGCTGGGTGGTTCATTTCACTCCAGTAACGTTACAGTGGCCTTAGGGAGAAGATCATCGGGGCGGGGGACATATAATAGGGGCAGCAGGGTCCAGGGTGAGGTCAGGGGAACGGGCCCTGTTTCAGCCCTGCCAGTGTCTGGCTCTGTGACTTCAGCCTGGTCACTAGTCTCGTTGGCACCTCCATTTCCGTTTTTGCTGGCCGGTGCCTATTTCCCTCATGTTTCATGTCCATGGTGATGCCACTCTGGTGCTGCAAAGTCGAATCGAGGCTCCTCTTTGCTGCCAGCAAACTGGACCTGGGGCTGGAATCAGGCCTCCTGCGAGCTGTCCTGTGCAGTGTTTTTACCATGCGCCCAGGGAAGGACACTGTTCCCTTCCGGGTAGGTCACTATCCTACTTCTCTGTTGTAGGAGCGGTCCTGTGGTCCCTGCTCCCTTAGTTTGGTGGAGCTGCTGAAAATAGAGGAGGGGTGAGCAGAGCTGGGAACAGGCCCGGGGGTTAACAAAATGGCAGAGAGCGCCCCTTCCCTCCAGAGGAGATAGTGTTACCCGCCCTTGGCAGATCCTCTCCCTCCTTCCTCATTCTGTGCTTCGCTGCCTGGACTCTGTCCGGGCGCCTCGCTCCCATCCATTGTAGTTTGGCTGTTCCATACCCTGCTAGGTCCCTGGCCCTCTGCAGAGAACTGCTAAGGGCAAGGATTGAAGAGCCAGCTGGCATCTGGCCATGAACTCTTGCTAAGTGTCCCTGGGGTGATTTGAATGGGAGAGGCCAGGATGTGTCTTTGGGGTCTTGCCAGGACTCCCCAGAGAACCCTTCGAATCATCCCCTGACCAGTGTAGCCCCAGATCCCATAACGGACGGGTGTTCCCTCCTCTTGCAGGCTCTGCCCAAGGCCTATACAGACAGCATGGATGTCATGCTGAGGAGCCTCCTGACAGAAATCCCCACCATGGACAAGCTGGAGCACCTCTTGGAGGTGAGCACAATGGCAGGGTCTGGGGGAATGAGAGACTGAAAGTCCTGTGAGATCCAGGACATGGGCCTCTTAGAAAAGTCACTGGCTCCTTTCTAGGAAGACCGTGAGTGCAGGAGGATCCTCAGGGAATCAGCTCTTCTGATATGGACGCTGCAGTTCCCAAAGGGATTGTCCTCACGGCCACTCCCTCCATCCCACCAAGGCCTTTGCATCTGGGGAGGGGCCAGGGCATGTGCCTTGTTCCTGATGTGCTGTTCATGGATCAGGTACAGAGAGGATGGACCAGCCCCAGGCCTAACATTTTCCCCATCTAGAGAGACAATGACAGCCTGTGCCCAGCAGGACCTGGGCAGCATCCTGGTTGCAAGAAGCCCCTTTTAAAGTTCTGTGATCAGCCAGTCAGCTCTTCCACCCTGAGCACAATGTCTCAGCCCCATGGGGAGGGGAAGAGACTCGTTTGTAGAGCATGTGCACCTGCCTCCTGACCCTCACCTGCCTCCTTCTCCCACAACATGTCAATTTCTGGATGCACTCCAGAGAGAAGCAAGAGAGAGCCAGGGCCATACGGAGTAGCACTGCCCTGCGGCAATTCACTGCTTGCCTCCCTGGATTTGATGTAGGTGACCTTTGACCCCGGCATCCTGCAGAGGCAGGGCTGGCTCTGACAGGCTGTGGGATTTGCAGCTGCAGGGGTTCGAGATTTTGATGGCTCCTGTGTGGAGCCAGAGTCAGAACTGAGATTCAACCATGCTTGAGTCACGTCCCTCATCTCCTGGCTAAGTTTTTCCCCCTGGGTCTGTAAGGGACTGTGCTCCAGAGCCCACTGGCTGGCAGATTCATGCTTGGCCTCAGGGCCCTTGTCATTCTGGAGCAGCTGAGGAGCGAATCCTCATAGAGGGCCCTTTCCCTGGTCCCTTTATTCCAAGCTCCCCTGGGGGCAGAGAGAATGAGATCTCTAGCTGTAGCTCCTCTCCCCCAGCCCCTCCTACAGATGGAGTGGGAGGAGAGAGACTCCTGGCCCAGGGCAGATGGAGAGCTGAAGGTAGAATGTTGATGGATTCCCCTCTCCTCCTCCTTCCATCAGAGCTCATCTGACTTCCCCAAGGTGGGCTACCTTGTGGCACAGCTGGGTCTGTATATCACTGACCCACCAGATGACATCAGCCGGCAAACCAAGGGTGGGATTTACTGGCTCTACCAGCTACCCCTGCAGAAGAGGGGTAAGAAACCCAACTGGGCAATGGCACCTTATAGAAATGAATCCTCAGAGACTACCTGCAGATGGACATTGGGACTCCTATAGAACTAAGGCCTCTCCTTGTAGACCAACCGGAACTGGGCAGAGGGACCCCAATAGAAACAAGGTCCCTCATTTGGGACTCATTTTGCTGGGCAATGGGAGCCTATAGAAAGAAGCCCCCTCCTCTGAGATGGACCCCAGCGTAGATGCTGATTATTTCTCTCCCTGCTCCCTGAATCAGGGGGATGAGCGTGAAAGTGCCAGGGAAATTGGCTGTTTTATCTCCGAGCCCAGCTCTGTCCCCCACCCCAGGGAAATCAGCCCATCCATGGGGCTGCCAGCTGGTGAGGGGACAGGAATGGAGCTATTGAGACACATGGAGGGAAAGAGCCCATAGGGAAGTCAGGGGCAGGAGCAGGGACGACAGGGGACGCACCCAAAACTCGTAGGATGTCACCAGTTGGTTACCTAGGGTCAGATCTTGACTACAGTGGGAGTGGGGGGTTCTCAGCATCAGATGCCGTCATTTTCAGGCACCCACTCCCAGAACACAATGACCGTAAGGGTCACCTGATTTCTGTGATGAATGGGACAAATCCCCCACCAGGGACTAAACCACCTGGTGGGGACCCTGCGATTTCATGGGGGCATGGATGCTGCGAAGCCCCAGCCAGTGAGCACCCAGCAATGGGAACAGAAGGAGACAGACACTGAAACCAGAATGGCAAACCTCACAAACCTGCGTGTCTTTCTCCCCAAGGGCTGAACATCAGAGATGCCAAGGAGCTGTGGTGCCGGGAGGGGCTCGAGATCACCAAGCGCCTTGGTTACAGGAATATGGCCAAGGTGGGGGAGGTAAGGACTCTCAGCTGGTGCATTGCAGCAGCTCAAATGCGGAGCTGTGTCTCCCGGCAGTGGCTGTGTCCTGGATACAGGGCCAGAGTCTACTTCTTATTTCCAGCTGACAGTGTTCAGCTGCAAGAGGCTGAGGATCCTGGGTTGGAGCTTTGCTAACGGCCCTGGTTTGTGTGTGTTACATGGATCCATTGATAAGTGGCATAACAGGAAACCTCTAGGACCTTGAGTTAATGGCGGATGGTGTCTCGAGGGATCCGGCTTCGCTCAGCGACTCCCTGGCTGACACCTGAGTATCCGAGATGGGAGCCACTGGGTCAGTGAGTTGGGAAGGATACACCCAGCTATTGCGTGACCAGATCCTTGTTGGATCCCTGCACCCTGTGGAAGAACAAGAAGGGTGTGGAGTTTGCTTAGCACCATCATGAGTCAGGAAGCAGTATCTGCGCCTGCCCTAGGGCTTGGGTCAGAGACACTGAGCTCCTACCCTGGGCTGAATTACTTCACCATACGTAAGGCTCATGGAAATGTCAGTGGGGTGGGGAGTGGGGAACGGAGGCAGTTCTGAAAGGCCCGTACCTCTAGCATGTGAGCTCCAGGAGATATCGCTGCTGGACGCAGTAGAGGGTCCTGTGTGGTCTTTGTGAGCTACGTTCCAGAGCGCGCCAGGCTCATGCACATGGACGCATTCCCAGCAGGTCATGGCACCTGCGTTGAATCCTGCTCCAGAAAGAGCAATGGGAGGCCTCGGTGCCTGCAGCCTGTCACTGAAGGGGGTTCCCTGGGCCATGGGACCCCAAAGGTCCTCAGGGGAATTAGCTGGCTTAGCTGCAGCATGACTCCGACTCTCCACATGAGCCACTAGCTGGATTTGGAGCCTGGTTCTGGACAATTGCCAATGGCTCTCGTGCTGTTGGTTTTAGGTCTTCGGAGGGATCTTCTCAGAAGGGCAGAGAAGATCCTTCCTGCAGGTGGCTCTGCTGGCCATCCACGACCCCCGGCTACATGTCAGCCAGGCTGGGCTGGTCCTAGCTTTCTCCATCCTTGGGGAAGGCGGACAGCTGATAGGGGACGAGGTAACCACAGAAGGATTAATCTAGCTTTTGGAAGGGACCCAGGGCCTTTCTCCTCCAGTCCACAGACGGTCACTGCCATCCCATCCCCATTTGCTGACCTGGGAGCAAGAAGACGAATGAGTCAGAGCAGGTGCCATTGTTAGGCACCAGCTTGCCCCCTGAGCAGATCAAAGCAGTTCAGACTCAGCTCTCCAGCAAGGCTATTTCATAATAGGCATCACATCAACAGGACAAGCTGCCATTGCTCGTGCTAGTGCCCCTTATGACCTCTATGAGCCTTTCTTCCCCTCAGGGTCTCAGGCCAGTTCCTAGTGGTCTAGTGTCTACGTCATCTGAACCACCATCCAGAGCTGCCCCATCACTGGCAGCCTTGGAGCCCAGGGATTGAAAGTGCCATGAATCATACAATCACAGAATATCAGGGTTGGAAGGGACCTCAGGAGGTCATCTCGTCCAACCCCCTGCTCAAAAGCAGGACCCAATTAAATCATCCCAGCCAGGGCTTTGTCAAGCCTGACCTTAAAAACTTCTAAGGAAGGAGATTCCACCACCTCCCTAAGCAACGCATTCCAGTGTTTCACCACCCTCCTCGTGAAAAAGTTTTTCCTAATATCCAACCTAAACCTCCCCCACTGAAACTTGAGACCATTACTCCTTTTCCTGTCCTCTTCCACCACTGAGAATAGTCTAGAGCCATCCTCTCTGGAACTACCTCTCAGGTAGTTGAAAGCAGCTATCAAATCCCCCCTCATTCTTGTCTTCTGCAGACTAAACAATCCCAGTTCCCTCAGCCTCTCCTCATAACTTATGTGTTCCAGACCCCTAATCATTTTTGTTGCCCTTCGCTGGACTCTCTCCAATTTATCCACATCCTTCTTGTAGTGTGGGGCCCAAAACTGGACACTGTACTTCAGATGAGGCCTCACCAATGTCGAATAAAGGGGGACGATTACGTCCCTCCATCAGCTCGCTATGCCCCTACTTATACATCCCAAAATGCCATTGGCCTTCTTGGCAACCAGGGCACACTGCTGGCTCATATCCAGCTTCTCGTCCACTGTCACCCCTAGGTCCTTTTCCGCAGAACTGCTCCCTAGCCATTCGGTCCCTAGTCTGTAGCTGTGCATTGGGTTCTTCCGACCTAAGTGCAGGACCCTGCACTTATCCTTATTGCACCTCATCAGATTTCTTTTGGCCCAATCCTCCAATTTGTCTAGGTCCCTCTGTATCCTATCCCTGCCCTCCAGCATATCAACCACTCCTCCCAGTTTAGTACCATCCACAAATTTGCTGAGAGTGCAATCCACACCATCCTCCAGATCATTTATGAAGATATTGAACAAAACCGGCCCCAGAACCGACCCCTGGGGCACTCCACTCGACACCGGCTGCCAACTAGACATGGAGCCATTGATCACTACCCGTTGAGCCCGACAATCTAGCCAACTTTCTACCCACCTTATAGTGCATTCATCCAGCCCATACTTCCTTAACTTGCTGACAAGAATACTGTGGGAGACCGTGTCAAAAGCTTTGCTAAAGTCAAGATACAATACATCCACTGCTTTCCCTTCATCCACAGAACCAGTAATCTCATCATAGAAGGCGATTAGATTAGTCAGGCATGACCTTCCCTTGGTGAATCCATGCTGACTGTTCCTGATCACTTTCCTCTCATGTAAGTGCTTCAGGATTGAGAATCCATCCCTCAGATGTGGCGAGGAGCTGGGTGGAAATTTAGCTGGCTCCAGGTGCCGTTATTACCCTTTGTTGCCGGGAGTGTCTGAATCTCTGACTCATCCTTGTTCCCTTGCAGGAGGAGGATATTACAGACAAAGTGATGGCCCACCTATTTTACATCCTGTGTTTGTGCCAGGTGCCCAAGGCACTGCATGCGCTTTGCCCCATGGGACACCCTTAAAGGGCCCCCACCTCACATGCCCAGCAGCTAACACTCCCTGCTGCAGGTACTGCTCTGTCTCACTATACATGGGGGAGGGGGGCGAGTGGGAGTGGAGATAGAGGTGACAGCACTGAGTGAAACCCTCTCCCTTCTGGGTGGGGGGTGGGGGGCCTTCCCTCTGCTGCCAAATCCCCTTTGTCTGGGGCATGAGGTTCTCCCCACCCTCTTTTTCTTGGCCTTGGCCTCTCTGCCATCGCCCCTTCTCCCTGCCCAGCCTGATGCAGAAGGCCCTGCATGTTAGGCCCATGTCCCCCAGTGGAGCTCTGAAAGCTCTGCATTAGAGCAGGGGGAATGGCCTAGTGTCACATCTGAAACAATTCCTGACCCGGGGCTGCTGTGGCGGGACCCCTCAGTCCCTCCTCCATGCCAAGGGGCCACAGGAGGAATCTGCCCTCAGGGAGCCAAACCTAGAACGCCACCTCCCTCTCACCACACGCCTTCCCCGACCCTCCTGCCCCATGCCCAGAGGCCTTTATGAAGCATCAGGCTTTCAGCACCGTGAGGCTGGCCCAGCCCAGGACAACTACAAATGAGAACATCGGTAGAACCATGGTTTATCATCAATAACCACTGCAGTCTGGGAGTGGTGGCCTGATGTGGAACCCCTCCCCTGTGCTCACTGCTCAGAGGTTCCCCTAGCTCACCTTTGAGCTAGTGAATGTCCGATCCATCCTGCACCGGGGGCCCAATCCACCCACATTGTATCTGAACTCTTCCCAGCCAGGAATGAAACTCCCCCCAAGCACCCTGGGAAGTGAAGGATCCTCCCCATCTGACAGGTGGTGACAAAGACACAGAGGAAGGGCTGTGGTGCCTGGTCTCACAATCCTGGGTGTAGCTCTGGGAACTGGACTGGGTCCCAGGCTAGTGCCTTCCCCCCAGGGGCAGCTTCACTTTCTGCCCTTTATTCTTCCCTCCTGCTGGGGCGTCTCTGAGTGTGAAATGAACAGGAGCAAGGGATGGTGAGGAGGCTGTGACACCTAGCCTTGGTGGGAGCTCCCCTTGGCCTGGATCCCAGCCCAAGGACAGAGACATCTTTGTCATCCTGCTGTCCTTCTTTTATTCCTCGGAAGAGAGTCCCCAGATGAGGATGCGTGGGACTTGAACGCAGGTGTCTAGGGCCCTGGGTGGGCAGTGCCTGGGAGTACCCTCAAGTCATCTGGACAACAAGGCAGAGCTTGCCCTGCTGCTGAGACAGTCCCCATGTTATTCCTGGTTTCTGCCTGCATGAACCGCCCTGCCCTACCCTCCAGTTACCGGCTATTGACTGTCTTGACCCTTGGCTCCAGTCTCTTGCTGCTGGCTTCGGCGTGACCCTTGGCTCTCAACGTTGGCTACCAACTCTGGCTCAGCTTTATCCTTGTCGTATTCTAGCCTTGCTCCAGCCCCACAATTGACCCGCTCCAGCCTTGCCTCCTCCTCTTGATCCTCCCCAAGCCCTCGGACTCTGACTACCCGGCTTAGAATCATAGAATATCAGGGTTGGAAGGGACCCCAGAAGGTCATCTAGTCCAACCCCCTGCTCGAAGCAGGACCAATTCCCAGTTAAATCATCCCAGCCAGGGCTTTGTCAAGCCTGACCTTAAAAACCTCGAAGGAAGGAGATTCCACCACCTCCCTAGGTAACGCATTCCAGTGTTTCACCACCCTCTTAGTGAAAAAGTTTTTCCTAATATCCAATCTAAACCTCCCCCACTGCAACTTGAGACCATTACTCCTCGTTCTGTCATCTGCTACCATTGAGAACAGTCTAGAGCCATCCTCTTTGGAACCCCCTTTCAGGTAGTTGAAAGCAGCTATCAAATCCCCCCTCATTCTTCTCCTCTGCAGGCTAAACAATCCCAGCTCCCTCAGCCTCTCCTCATAACTCATGTGTTCCAGTCCCCTAATCATTTTTGTTGCCCTTCGCTGGACTCTCTCCAATTTATCCACATCCTTCTTGAAGTGTGGGGCCCAAAACTGGACACAGTACTCCAGATGAGGCCTCACAAATGTCGAATAGAGGGGAATGA
The DNA here is from genome assembly GCF_965140295.1 of Lepidochelys olivacea. NCBI lineage: Eukaryota > Metazoa > Chordata > Testudines > Cheloniidae > Lepidochelys > Lepidochelys olivacea. The sequence goes on along the minus strand of NC_140412.1, from coordinate 137,947,375 downwards.
TCACGTCCCTCGATCTGCTCGCTATGCCCCTACTTATACATCCCAAAATGCCATTGGCCTTCTTGGCAACAACTTCAAATGCCAACAACTTCAAACTTCAAACTTCAAGTTCTTGGCTTCAACCTTCCGCCTGAATCTGGACTCTGGCTTGATATCGACTTGGCTTAACTTTGGACTCTGATCACCCGGCTTCGACCCTTGGCCAGCACTTGCACTCTGGCTCCAGTTCTGATTCTGGTTTGTCTACAGACTCTGATCACATCACCATCTCCGGCGTCTTCCTGGATCTTGATTCTAGCACCACTCTTAGCCTAGGTGCAATCCTATGTCTAGCTGTGATCTCAGCTCCAACCACAAGACCTAATTATCAGATGCAACATGTGACATCAGGTGGTGCGACTGTTTGCAGAAAAGCAGGCTTTCCAGAAGTAAGTGGCCTGTACGTAAATGGGGATACCAGGTGTGACTCAAGGCCTTGCTACCTGAGCCTGGCCCTGTGCTGCCCCTGCCAAAATGGCTCAGTGGAGGTGACTGAAAATGTAGGGGTTTCCTTAACCAGCCTCTGCCCCTGGACCTACTCCACCATTCTTGACTCTGACACCCGACATTCCTGATAAATACCAGGATTATGTGGACATCTTTGAAAGAAAGGAGGACACATTACCTCTGCACCAAGACTATGACTGCCCTATTGACCTAAACCTTGCCCGAAAGTTGCCTTTGGCTGTATTTATGCAATGTCCGAACCAGAACTAGTGGCTCTCCCTGCGTGAAATCATGAAAACGGATCCAAAGGGTTTATTTACTATTAAGCATTTCCCACAGAGGCCCTGGCCCTCTTTGGAAAGAAGAAAGGAGGGACTCTATGCCTCTCTGTAGAATACCAGCCCCTGAACAAAGTGAAAGTATCCCCTATCCTTAATCCCAGAATTCTTGGATCACATGAAACCTGTATGGGCATTCATCAGACTAGACTTCCAAGGACTTACAATCTAACACTTATTTGGGTGGTGGACAAATGGAAGAGAGATTTCAATACATTTTATAGACATTTTAATTGTCTGGTAATGCCATTTGGATTGACCTTGCAACACTTCATCAGTGATGTATTTGGGGACATTCTGGATCAATACATTGTCATCTATTTAGATGACATACTTCTCTTTTTGGAGAACCCAGAGCAGCCTGTGCCCCACAACAGACCCCAGAGAGGTTGCGGCAGCATGGTCTCTATACAAATTGGAAAAGTGTACCTCTAGCCAACTCTCCATGGAGTTTTTGGGGTACATCCTCTCCCCAGAAGGCATTAAGATTGATGCAAATAAGGTGAAAGCCATCCACAACTGGGAGGAAGCTTGAAGTACTCAAAAAGAGCAGTGTTTCCTAGGCTTCACCAATTTTACTGCTGCTTCGGCCCAGGGTTCTCAGAAGAAATAACCCTCATGATAGCTCTCCTCCACAGGACTGTCCAATTTGTTTGGTCACCCAAGGCCCAACAAGCCCTCAAACAGCTCAAAATTGCCTTCACCGCTGCACCTGTTCTGGCGCTCCCAATCCAACTGGAGCATTCATCACAGAAGTTGACACATCTAATATATCCATCGGGGCCATGCTCTCTGGGGCATGGCTCCCAGCACCTGCTGCACTCCTGTGCATACCGCTCCTGGAGGCTCACTCCACAGACAAAAACTATAGGAGTCCCTTGATAATTAGTAGGTTCTGATTAAATCCTTATTTGAAGATTGGTATAAGTAGCTAAAGGGGCCTCGATACCCAGCACAAGGTTGTACACAAAAGCCTCCCGTATCTGCGCAAAGCCAAAGCACTGAATCAGGGACAATTCAGCTAGACCATATTCTTTTCCTGCTTCAATTTCAAGATAACTTAACTGCCCAACTGGAACTAAGAATGACCTTATCCCCTAATGGAGAATATAACCAAGAAGGGAGAAAGCTAGTCAGGAACAGCCCTTCCTCCTCAAGCCCCGCAACGTGTTTAATGTTGCCATACCTCAATCACGCTTATTAAATCAGCTTCCTAGGATGACCTGCTGCACAGGGAATGAGAAACAACATTCCATGTGGGACCCAATAACATTTACTGAGGACTGCCTATATGTTCTGCAAGGATGTCCCACGCTGAAGGTCCTACATCTGAAACAGGACACCTCCCAACAGGGCACTTTGGGTGCTTCAAAATCTTCTGCCTAAGCTCCTGCTTCGTTTGGTGGTGCCGGATGTGGGCTGAAATTCAGACATGTTGACTAGTGACTTCTGAGCTCTTACCAAGGCACCACACACCAAAATTCTTGGCACCTCATGCCTCTGGAGACCCTGCCCCGGCCATGGGCAGCCATTGCCAGGGATTTCATTGTAGAACTCCCTGAATCAAATGGCCACGTGGTGGAACTGATTATCATAGAACAACTAACCAAGATGGCATGCTTCATCCTCCTGTGACTGTGTACCTTCAGCTGAAAGGACAGATCAGCTCCAAATTTGCCAATGACAACTTTTCTTTTTTTTTTTTTTTTTTGCTAACTATAGATTTCCCCCTGATTTCATTGTACACTAGCAATGGCCTCTCCGAAATTCCTGGCTAGCAATCTGGTTCAACGAATCTATCACATTCAAGAAGAACTAAGGGGGCATTCGAGGACACTAGGAAGGTCTTCAAATAGTATGCGGACTGCCGATAACAGGACAGGCCAGTCTGTCTCGCTAGGGAAACCATTTACTGAAAGGAGGCACCAAGGGTCTGGCACTGACCAAATCCAAAAGAAACTATTATCTCTATTTTACAGACAGGGAATGAAGGTGATGGACCTCTCTAAGGTCACACCTACAAACATGGGGTGGATCTGGGAACGGGACTGGGTTCTACTCTAGTGCCCTCCCCACAGGGCAGCTTCACTTCCCCCCTTCATTCTCCTCTCCCTTCCTTGAACGGTAAATGAGCAGGGGCTTCCTCCCTTCTCTGTCTTCCAGGCTTTGGGATCTGTCCATGCCTCCTACATCAAGGCAGCCTGCAGCTGGCCCAGCTTGGGGAGCAATGACCTCATCCTGTCAAACTGAGAGGAGCTGGCTCTCAGTGATGCTTAGCCGGAAAACCACAACCCCTCACAGAGGTAGGAACTACTCACTCATCTGGAAAAAGAAAAGGAGTACTTGTGGCACCTTAGAGACTAAGCAATTTATTTGAGCATGAGCTTTTGTGAGCTACAGCTGTAGCTCACGAAAGCTCATGCTCAAATAAATTGGTTAGTCTCTAAGGTGCCACAAGTACTCCTTTTCTTTTTGCGAATACAGACTAACACGGCTGTTACTCTGAAATCACTCATCTGGGTGATTGCAGCTCTTGGGACAAAGATCCAGTTCCTGCTACGCAGCCTGGCTGAGAGCAGACCTTATCCCTGGATCCCAGCCCTGGGACTCAGACGTTATTCTCATTGTACTGTGTTGATTTTATTCCTAGGAAAAGCATCGCCAAAGGAGGCGTAAGGATCCTGGACTCTATTGCTTGCAAGAAGCTTCAGCCACCTTCACAGGTAGAGGTCACTGTCTTTCATACAATTACACCAGGGCCCTTCATGGTCTCCAGCTCTGCTCCCTCCAGCAGGACAGAGACAAGCCTTAACTCCCAGAGTCCTGATTTCCTGCCTTTCCAGGGGCTGAGGGCTTGTATTGTCACCAACCTGTCATCAGATACTTTTCCTATGGGAATCTCATGAGAGCAGAGAAGGAATCTCCTCTTGTCTTAGAACCAGTCTATTCAGTAAGTCCACCCACACTGACCTCATTTTAGCTGCTTTGTTTAGCTGAGATTAACAGTATCTTCTGAAAACCCTTAGTGTGTGGGGTGAGGTGGATCAAGGGAGACTGGAGCTCCAGCAGGTTCCCCTGAAGAACACCACCCTGTCTTTCTGTGGTGAGGCTGGGATGCGCTGTCTACCATGGAGGTGAAGACCGGATGGGAGCTGCTGGATTGGCCTTGATATGCCGTGTCCTTGTACAGATGAAGGACCGACATCACAGAGATGGCAAGAAGCAAAAGATGTACCACAGATGGCTGGGAATGGGCTGAACAACCTACAATGATAGGTAAGTAAAACCCTGGCCACATACAGACACCACAGGCATTGCTGTGGATTGAACCAGGGTCCGTCAGCACAAGCCCCTCTCACTCAAGCTAAAGGGGTCACTCTAGGCGTGTAGGAGAGGTACCGGGTGAGTCTGATGGAATGAATAGAAAGGGGAGCCTGAGCAGAGGTTTCTGGGTCCTTCCCAGTAGCAGCAGGATGCTGCAGGAAGAAGGGTCTGTAAGGTGGGAGTGGGAGGGGAGGAGCAGATGACTGAGGTGGAGATATTTTTACACAGGGAGATGTTTGCACAGGGAGCTTTGGAGGTAAGAAGGAGAAGTCCAAACTGGACATGGAAAAAGGGCAGCCAGAGCCAGACTTGGGAAAGTGGGGAAGACAGCACCAGGAAAGGAAGATCATCTCAGCAGCTGCAGTTTGGATGGCTGGCAGGTGGGAGGGAAATTCACCAGAACATGATTCACCGGAACGGCCAGGGCGAGGTGCCTGACGAGCGGTGAGTGGAGAGTCCCCTTACAGAGCATGCTGCAAAGCCAGCAATCCCGTGCCACTGCAGATGCAGAGTCGTTGTCTTTCTCCCCCTACACTGCCAATGGAGGGAAGCGTCTGACCCTGTGAATTTCTCCCTGGCTACAGATAACCCATCGTTGCTGTCAGTGAAATGCTATGGTGTACTGTACACAGCATGCATGACACTCAACCTCGGAATGCTGTTAGCACTGTTGTGGGGTGATGGCCAAATATCATTGATGAGCACTGCTCTCTTAGGCCCCTTTCACAGTGTATTGAGCCTGTGATGAGCCAACCTCCCCTCCCCCATCCCCGCAGGGCTTGGCTCACAGAAACTCTCAGGGAATGGGTTCCTCCACCACAAGCCGGGGAGTGGAGCTAAGCTGCTCCAGGGTTGTACTGCAGCCTCAGGGCTATAGTGACATGTTCCAGTGAGAGAGGGGCTGTACCAGTGGGGAGGCTGCATCTCCGAAGTGGGGGATAATCTCACGGTTTGGAGACTAGTGACGCAGCTGGGAGGACATTCCTCTAACAGTACAAAGGGAGGGTTCTAAGCTGTCAAATGGGGTTCTAACTCAGGGTGTTGGGAAGATATTGACTAGAGGTGGGAAAGAAATGTGAAGAGAAGAAACTGAATTGTTTATGCACCATTGCTAGGAGACTGGGTAAGAAGCAGGAGGAACTAAACGTTCTCATTGATAACTACATTTGATAGAATTGGTATTATTGAAACCTGGGGACATGACTTGCGTGACTGGACTGTTAAAGTCACCTGCTGCAGTGGCCGCCTTGTGTCTGGCATTTCCCAACTTTTGAGTGCTTGACTTTGCAACCGGAATGATTTTCGTGTTGCTTCTCTCTGTGTGGGTGATCAATATGCAGAACTTAGAACTTTAGCAAGATTCTGGATTGTTGGCTGTGCTACAAGCACTGCTTATATCAACTGTCCCTATATGCTGAGTCTTCAACCCTGCTGGGTCTGAGAGCAAGTCTCCCCTTCCTTCTTCAGACCCGCAATCGTCCAATCAACACTGAAGAAAGCAACCTTTTCTCATATAAATGGATAGCTACAAGTATTTTCTATTTTTAAAGAAGGCACTACCCCAACTCGACACACGTGTGGTTACGGTCCTTAATGCACTACTGGAAGGCGCTCAGGCACTGTGGTGATTAGCATGGTATAAAAACCTACACAGGCTAGCGGCCATCAAGGAAGAAAGCCAAAGTTTCTCTTCTTCCTGGCCCCTTGTTCTTTTTAGGAGGCCATTTCCAGCCCTACCTGGCTGAAGTTTTGTTCCCTTGGTGTATCAAACTCATCTGTAGGAGCCTCTAACTCTCTGCCACCACTTCCTCAGGTGCCTTTCTTTAAGCCCAGTTGGGCAGCAGGTTCAGTCACAGTGGCACTGGGCACAGCTTCTTTTTAAAGGGGCCAGTCACACCGTGCTTGTCATTATAAGAGCTTAGTCCTGCATATAGCTAAATGTAGGGTAGTGGCCAGATATAGGGCATGTTGCTCCTTGAAGTAAATGAAGCAAATGTGCAGCCTTTTCAATACCAGTAATAGTCTCTCATGCTCAATAAGAAGATCCCTTCCCTCCATTGAAGAACAATGTCTGATTTATTGATCTAATGGCCGCTCCCCAAAACGTGTTTCAGCCAGAATCCCATTTCTGAGTTGAAGTGCTTCTGGCGTGCACTCAGAAGCACCAAGAGAGAGAAAAGGAATATTTGTAAATGTTTAAGAATAGTTCCCAGGTGGGAGCATCAGAGAAATAAGGGACAGACAGTGCCCTCCTGCCTTCAACCACCAATTACCGTGCCCCTCCTGCTTTATATAAACTCATCGTTAGTTCCTTTTCAAGGGGATTTCTAGCCTTTTGGTTGTAGTTCCAGTGTTTCTGGGTTCTTCCTTCTTTGTTATTTTTTGATCCTTAGAGAGAAATTTCTCTCCTGTTTTTGTTGTTGTGTAACTTTAGCGCCCTCGTGGCCAACATAGAGTCTGCTCTGCAGGTAGCTCTGGCCAAGAAAAGGCACGTGCAGGAATGCATCAGGGAAAGCCCCTTCGACCCCAGAGACACCTGTCCCCAGTGTGAACCGGAAGAGTACAATGAATACAGGAAAGGGAAATATTTATTTAGAGAGGGATGAAAGGAGAAAAACAACAGGGGAAAAGCTAGGGGGAACGGTCAAAAACAGGGTTACATTCAACACCAGGCCCCACAGGCCCAGTGGTAGCACAGTCTGAAAGGGCTGACACCGAGTAATGTGTCTACACACAGAGTTCAGGAGTCTTGAGCAAAGTTCCAGTCCAGTGGTGAGTCTTGGGTGCTCCAGGTTGTGTTCAGCGCCAGTAAAGTTTCCCCAACGAACCTCTCTGGTGCCCTCTTCTGTCACTCTCTGCAAAGCCACACAGAGTGACAGCCTCCCCACGTAACAAGCTAACAGCCTCCCTCTTATTTAGTGTGATCATATTTCCCTATGCTGAATACGGGACACCTGGTAAAATTACTCGTATTCAAGCAAGTTCAGCTGCAATCAATCAGAACGATGCAGTACAAATGTTAAAATTAACATCAAGTTGACTGAGCCCCTGTTAAAAAGAAACACTGAGTAGTTGGATTCCTTTTATTTCCCTTCTTATCTTTTAGGCTTTAGGGTTCACATGGAGAGAGGTGACACACACATAGTCCCGTGCACCTCTCTGACACAGGGCTTGAGAGGTTGACCGAGAGGCTTGACCCTCCCTGCCTGGCGCTCTCCACTCTCCATGCCTGGCTGGGCCCTGGGCTGCACCCGCCTCTCCTGGTACCTGCTACCACATCTTCCAAAGACAACCTGTGTGTGTGTGGGGGTGGGGGGTGGCAATCAAGTTCACATGCCCCCCAACCCCAGATTTCTGCCAGGGTTCACACCAGAATGTGGCCAGCAACAGCCTTTCCGCACTGTGCAGGAGGGAAGGGATGGGAGCTGCTTCCAGCCACAGCGGGGCTGGGGGCGTGGGGAGGGATGACCTGTCCCATGTCTTTGCAGAGCTCATCTCTTCCTCCTCTCCCTCTGCCCATGGCTGGAAGCACCTTGCTCCTTCCTGCCCACACAGTGTTGAAAGGCAGCTAACACCTCCAGGCTGCTGCTGGCCACCGATAAACCCAGCTCCCTCCTGTCCCCTGGCTACAGCGCAAGCAGGAAGGGGTTAAGCCCTACGGATGCATTGTGCCCAGGGAACCTGACTGCAGGGGCTTGAGTGAACCTGGCCAGTGAGGTGGCTCAGCAGGGGAGGGTGCCTAGGCGACGGACCAAACCCTGTGCTCCGCGGTGGGGGTGGGTGCAGAGGGTGCTAGGCCTCTCTCCGGGGGACTGCTGTGGAGTCTGCAGGGTCGGGATGCAAACAGGCTGGAAATCGCTTCCCCCTCCCCCCGCCGCCGCTCCAGAGCGTAGCTGAGGGGCAGAAAGGCTTCCCTGTGCCACGGCTGCCTGGGGCTTTGGCACATGCAGGGCTTGGCTCCTCCTGGCCAACACCCCAAGCCGAGGGTCTTGAGCTTTCCTGCGGGGCCAGCCCAGCCAGAGGCAGTGGGGGAAAGAAGTAGCCTGCTGGCCTGGCTGTTGGTGAGCTGAGCACTCCGACCAGGGGCTGGTTGTCTGCACAGTGCTGGGAGCGGGACACTCCCCGCTGGTGCAGATATGGAGGAGTAGCGGGGCTGGGGTCAAGGTGAAGGGGCAAAGCAGGGAGAGGACAGCGAGAGGGGGAACACCCTGCCACCAGCTTTGCACACCCACCCCCATTGTCAGCCACTGGGTCCCCGCACTCAACGCTGGTGGGCCGGTGGCTGGCAAGCAGGGATCCAGCCAGCAGCGGGACCCACCAGTACCGACTGGGGGGAGACAGAAAATACGTGACAATTAGACCGTTTTTAGCAAAAAGTTGCGACACCAGCAGGAGGGCTTAAATACCCTGTCGTGCTCTTCCCCCCTCCCCGCTCCCCTGCCCTCCCAACAGGACTTTCTCCTCATAGAACAATCAACTCCCCGTCCCCCGGGAAAAGATTTAAAGGGGCCATGCTCTCTAAACCCCAAAGGGGTAACAGTGGGTGTTTCGGCAGGTTGGGTAGAGAAGTGACTCGCCCTGCCCTTCCTGACACCGGCACCAGCCTTTAGAATACCAACTCTAAAGAATCATTCCTAAAGTACCTGCTCCGTGGTTTGTCTTCAGGCTATTTGGCTTCCTGGTGGGGTCACTCCACGTATAAACAGCATTTTATAATTAATTTATTGTTTCTGGATTAATTGCTGTTTTTTGGACTCTGGACATGATTCTGCTCTCGCATCTTATTTACCTTGCGCAGGCAGCAAAAAATCTGATGGCACAAGCTGGTACAAATTAAACAGAGCTAACATAAAAGACCAAGTTCAACCCAGGTGTAAGCAGTGGCCAATCCACTAGCAGGTAACAGGGGTCACCCCTGCTTGTGGCCGGGCTGAACTGGCAGAGTGTGGTAGGGTTTCCACCGACTGGCTGTATGACATACCAAAGGCCAAGTCATGGCAGGTGTTCAGCGCCCCGACTTCCATTGCACCCCTTGGGGATTAGCTTGCTCAGCCTGTTGAGCCAAGCACCTGGAGGGGTCAGACCCTGGAGCTAGGTGTCAAAAGTTGTTATTGAAGTCGGGGAGGAGCTGTGGAGCGCTGCAAAGAAGATTTCTGGCGTGTGAATTCAAATCAGGACGATTTCTGACATCCTGACCTTTGCTGGCCCTGACTGACATCCCATCGCTCCAGCCCAGCTGTGAGTGCCTCACATTATAGGGGGCGCTGCCAGCACTGCCTGTGTTGAAGGTTGCCCAGTGCTTCCCACGATACGCCTTTGTTTTCAGTTGCTTATAACATTGTCAAACTGTAACTGGCTGGGCTGAAATTTCCCATGCTGGGTGTCTGCCTTGAGGCTGAATATTTCCTGAAACATTCAGTCAAAGTCATTCAGCTGTTAGTGAGAATGAGGCTAGGCCAGATGTTATGGGTCTGTTATAGGCGGGGACGAGATGACCACAGTGGTCCCTTCTGGCCTTAGTCTATGTAGACAGTGCTTACCAATGCTAAACACTTCTGATGACATTTTCTTTGAAAAGCTCTGGTGCCCCCAGGCTTTGGAGCAGGGACTTGAAATTTCCCAAGGAGGTGGCCTTTGTGCCAGGGATGCGGCTTTTGCTCTCTCCGAAAATCTACCTAAATTGACCAAATGAGAAGTCTTTGAAAAGTCAGAGTTCACACAGACCCAATAGAGACTTCTTTGAGGTTAGCAGCTCCATTCCCCCTGGCAGTTGTGTCTGCACTGGCATGCTCCAGCCTGGGGCTGAGCAGGACTTTCCCTACAATTGCAGCTCTCAGCTGCTGCTGTCTGTGCTGGGTCTAGATACCTGAACTGAGAGCAGAGAGCCTGTCTCTCCTGTGCTCTCAATTACCCACCTCCCCCATCCCACTGGGCCCGGACGAGGAAGTACTAGATTCAAATGCAGAGACTAGGGGACAGGGGTGAGTAGGTTGGGAGAAAAAGCCTAAGAGATGCTGGAAGCTGGCAGGAGGTGAAAGAAACTGGCATTTGGAGTTGAGGGGAGGGCGGAGAGTAGACCTGAGTGAGCAAGGGGACTTGCAGCCAGAGAGCAGAGAGGAGTGAGAACCAGTGGGGTGGGTGGAAGAACGTAACAATGGCCATAGTGGGTCAGACCAAAGGTTGATCTAGCCCAGTAGCCTATCTTTGGACAATGGCCAGTACCAAGTGCTTCAGAGGGAATGAACAGAACAGGTAATAATCAAGTGATCCATCCTCTGTTGCCCATTTCCAACTTCTGGCAAACAGAGACTAAGGACACCATCCCTGCCAATCCTGGCTAATAGCCATTGGTAGACCTATCCTCCTTGAATTTATCTAGTCCTTTTTTGAACCCTGTTATAGTCTTGACCTTCATAACATCCTCTGGCAAAGAGTTCCACAGGTTGACTGTGCATGGTGTGAAGAAATACTTCCTTTTGTTTGTTTTAAACCTGCTGCCTTTTAATTTCAGACGATGACCCCTAGTTCTCGTGTTATGAGAAAGAGTAAATTACACTTCCTTATTTACTTGCTCCACACCAGTCATGATTTTATAGACCTCTATCATAGCCCCTGTTAGGGGGCTTATTCCTTCACCCACTTACTTCCCTGGTCCTTCTCGCATGAACAGAGAGCAACAACACCCGAAGTCCAAAGGTGCAAACAATTCGATGTTTATTGGGGTGAACTTCCAGCAAGCATGATTCCAGTTTCCTTCCTTAGTATCCTCCTTCCCAGCTCTGACACCACAGATCCTTACACCTGTGTCCCTGTTCCGATTCCTGCCCTTAAACAAGCATGATTCCAACTTCCTTACTCCCATTCCCTGTTCCCATTTCCCCCTTTAGCAAAACATGATTCCAATTTTCTTACCCCCATTCCCTGTTCCCATCTCCCTTACCCACATGCCCATGCCCACCCCCACCCACACCCCAGTCACTTCCTCATTGACTACAGATTATATAGTAAAACTTGAGTTCTGCTTAGCTATACCTTAACCAATCATTTTCCTGAAATTTAACTAACCAATCCTAACATATTGTAACATGATTATGTAACCAATTATATCCCACCACCTCAATTAGTTTACACCCAGCAAAATTAATTATACAGCAGACAGGAACAATCACAGAACCAGACAGAGATTATACAGACAAACAACAGCAAAGTGGGAACTATAATGACAAAACAATACAGAAGTGAGGATTTCACATCCCAGGTATTGATAAGTGAGTTCTTGCCAGACAGGATGCTATCAAACTAAGTTTCCTTTTACATTTTCTAGGCACTTCCCTTTCTCTGGAGGTGATAGGAATACAATCCTGTCCTGATAGTGCCTAACAGCCCAATAGCACCTTATTTCAATGTGACTAGTTTGGAATGTGAGGATGTGACCATTCGCTTCCCAGCTTATGGCTGCCTCTGCTGCTTAGCCAAAGGCCTTAGCCTAAGAACAGGGCCTCAGACTGTCACAGTAAGAGAAGGCCCTTACACCAGCAGACAGTGATTTTGATTCTTTCTTTTATACCTCTATCACTAGCCAAGTGATAAGAATACACCTAAATTCTTAGAGTATAGGCCTTTACAGACAGGCCTGAATATCTATATCCTAACAGCCCCCCTTAGTCATCTATTTTCACAGCTGAAAAATCCCAGTCTTATTAATTGCTCCTCATATGGAAGCTCTTGCATACCCTTAATAATTTTTATTGCCCTTTTCTGTGCCTTTTCCAATTCCAATATATATTTTTTGAGATGGGGTAACCACATCTGCACGCAGTATTCAAGATGTGAGTGTAACATAGATTTATATAGAGGCAATATGTTATTTTCTATCTTATTATCTAGCCACTTCTTAATGGTTCCCAACATTCTGTTCTCTTTTTTGACTGCCGCTGAACATTGAGTGGATGTTTTCAGAGAACTATCTACAATGACTCCAAGATCTCTCTCTTGAGTGGTAACAGCTAATTCAGACCCCATTATTTTATATGTACAGTTGGGATTATGTTTTCTAAAGTGCATTACTTTGCATTTATCAACACTGAATTTCATCTGCCATTTTTGTAGCCCCGTCACCCAGTTTTGTGAAATCGCTTTGTTGCTCTTCATAGTCTGCTTTGGATTTAACTTTCTTGAGTAGTTTTGTATCATCTGCGAATTTTGCCACCTCACTATTTACCCTTTTTTTCCAGATCATTTACGAATATGTTGAATAGGACTGGTCCCAGAACAAACCCCTGGGGGACACCGTTTTTTACCTCTCTCCATTCTGAAAACTGACCATTTATTCCTATCCTTTGTTTCCTATCTTTTTACCAATTACCGATCCATGAAAGGACCTTCCCTCTTATCCCATAACAGCTAACTTTGCTTAAGAGCCTTTGGTGAGGGTCCTTGTCCAAGACTTTCTGAAAATCTAAGTACGCTATATCCACTGGATCATGGTCCACATGCTTGTTGACCCTCTCAGAGAATACTAGTAAATTGGTGAGGCATGATTTCCCTTTACAAAAAACATGTTGATTCTTCCCCAACAAATCATGTTCATCTATGTATCTGATAATTCTGTTCTTTACTATAGTTTCAACCAGTTTGCCTGGTACTGAAGTTTGGCTTCCCAACCTGTAATTGCCAGGATCACCTCTGGAGCTTTTTTAAAAATTGGCATCACATTAGCTATCCTCCAGTCATCTGGTACAGCAGCTGATTTAATCTCCCACAGTTAGCAGTTCTGTAATTTCACATTTGAGTTCCTTCAGAACTCTTGGGTGAATAACATCTGGTCCTGGTGACTTATTACAGTATAATTTATCAATTTGTTCCAAAACCTCCTCTAATGACATCTCAATCTGGGAGAGTTCCTCAGATATGTCACCATAAAGAATGGCTCAGGTTTGGGAATCTCCCGCACATCCTTAGCCATGAAGACCAATACAAAGAATTAATTTCATTTCTCTGCAATGGCCTTGTGGTCCTTGAGTGCTCCTTTTGCATCTCGATTGTCCATGACCCCATTAGTGGTTTAGCAGACTTCCTGCTTCTGATGTACTTTAAAAAAAAATGGCTGTTACTTTTGGAGTCTTTGGCTAGCTCTTCTTCAAATTCTTTCTTGGCCTTCCTCATTATAGTGTTACACTTCATTTGCCAGAGTTTATGCTCCTTTCTATTTTCCTCCCTAGGATTTAACTTCCACTTTTTAAAGGGTGCCTTTTTGCCTCTCGCTGCTTCTTTTACTTCGTTGTTTAGCCACGGTGGCATGTTTTTGGTTCTCTTGCTATGTTTTTTAATTTGGGGTATACGTTTTAGTTGAGCCTCTATTATGGGGTTTTAAAAAGTTTCCATGCAGCTTGCAGGGATTTCACTTTTGGCACTGTACCTTTTAATTTCTTTTCAACTAACTTCCTCATTTTTGTGAAGTTCCCCTTTCCAAAATTAAGTGCTATTCTGTTGGGCTGCTGTGGTGTTTTCCCTGCAACGAGGATGTTAAGTCTAATTATATTATGGTCACTATTACCAAGCGGTTCAGCTATATTCACCTCTTGGACCAGCTCCTGTGCTCCACTTAGGACTAAATCAAGAATTGCCTCTCTTTTTGTGGGTTCCAAGACTAGCTGCTCCAAGAAGCAGTCATTTAAGGTGTCAAGAAACTCTCTCTGCATCCAGTCCTGCGGTGACATGTATCCCGTCAGTATAGTTGAAATGCCCCATTATTATTGAGTTTTTTATTTTTGTAGCCTTTCTAATCTCCCTGAGCATTTCACGGTTACTATCATCATCCCGGTTAGGTGGTCTGTAGTATATCCCCACCGCGATATTCTTATTGTTCAAGCATGGAATAACTATCCATAGAGATTGTATGGTACAGTTTGATTCATTTAAGCTTTTTACTTCATTTGATTCTATTTTTTGTTTCACATATAGTGCCACTCCCCCACCAGTACGGCCTATTCTGTCCTTCCGAAATATTTTGTAGCCTGGTATTACTGTGTCCCATTGATTATCCTCATTCCACCAAGTTTCTGTGATGTCTACTGTATCAATATCCTCATTTAAGATGAGGCACTCTAGTTCAGCAGTCTTATTATTTAGACTTCTACCATTTGTATATAAGCACTTAAAATTGTTACTTTTCAGCTGTCTGCCATTTTGTGATGTAAATGAATGGGACTCTTTTTCATTTGATTGTTTCTCATCCAATCCTAGCAGTATTTTATCGTCCCTCCTCTCCTCCTTACTAGAACACAAAGAATCTCCATTAATAGATCCTCCCCTAAGAGACGTCTCTGTTCTAACCACATGCTCCTCCACATATGTCAGCTTTCCCCCAGCCCTTAGTTTAAAAACTACTCTACGACGTTTTTAATTTTAAGTGCCAGCAATGTGGTTCCACTTTGGTTTAGGCGGAGCCCATCCTTCCTGTTTAGGCTCCCCGTTTCCCAAAAGATTCCTCAGTTCCTAATAAATCTAAACTTCTCCTCCCTACATCATTGTCTCACCCATGCATTGAGAACCTGCAGTTCTGCCTGTCTAGCTAGCCCTGCGTGAGGAACTGACAGCATTTCAGAGAAAGCTATCATGGAGGTCCTGGACTTCCATCTCTTCCCCAGCAACCTAAATTTGGCCTCCAAGACCTCTCTCCTGTCCTTCCCTATGTCATTGGTACCTCCATATACCATGAGCAGAAAGGAGGTGAGGGGGAATGGCAGATGGATCTGATGAAGAGCTGGGATTCTGGAGAACAGGGCCTGGCTGGGCAAAGAGATTGAAAGCAGGAGCTGGGGCTGGAGATTGCGAATGGATGAGGAGCCTGGGGAGTTAGATTGATACAGGAGGCCAGGATGCTAGAGAGAGACAGACCAGATGAGGAGATGGGAGGGGGACAACTGGGACTGTCTGTCTTTGAGACTGCACCTAAGGCCAGTGCTAGGACATCTCAAGCCTCTCCAGGCACTTTCCACATTTTCCCAGATTCCCCCTTCATCTCTGTTTACTTCTCTTTCCAGTTTAGCCCCTGAGGGACCACAGAGCAGTTAAAGGGAGGAACCACAGGATTTGCAAAGTAACTTCTTAAACATACATACTTTACTCTTAGGGCATGGCTACACTTGCAGATGTAGAGCGCTGTGAGTTAAACCCACCTTCGTAAAGCGCAGTGGGGAAAGCGCTGCAGTCTGGCCACACTGATAGCTGCAAGCACATTGGCGTGGCCACATTTGCGGCACTTGCAGAGGCATTGAGAATGGTGCATTATGGGCAGCTGTCCTGCAGAGCACCTCTTCCCATTCTGGCGCTGTGGCTTGTGGGAAGGGGGTGGGGAGTGTGGGGCATTCTGGGTCCTGTCCCAACACCCCATGATGCATCGGTTTGCATTCCAGCATTCCCTTTGCTTCCGTCCATGTTTGGCGCCATCTTTCAGTGTTTTTTTGTACTGCGTGCTCGGTCTTCCCTTTCGGTCTGCGGGAATGAAGCCCTGTCATAAATATAAAGGGAAGGTTAAACACCTTTAAAATCCCTCCTGGACAGAGGAAAAACCCTTTCACCTGTAAAGGGTTTAAGAAGCTAGAATAACCTCGCTGGCACCTGACCAAAATGACCAATGAGGAGATGAGATACTTTCAAAGCTGGAGTGGGGGAGAAACAAAGGTTCTTTCTGTCTGTGTGTTGTTTTGCCAGGAACCGGAAAAGGAATGGAGTCTTAGAACTTAGTAAGTAATCTAGCTAGATATGCGTTAGATTCTGTTTTGTTTAAATGGCTGATAAAATAAGCTGTGCTGAATGGAATGTATATTCCTGGTTTTGTGTCTTTTTGTAACTTAAGGTTTAGCCTAGAGGGATTCTCTATGTTTTGAATCTGATTACCGTGTAAGGTATTTACCATCCTGATTTTACAGAGGTGATTCTTTTACTTTTTCTTCAATTAAAATTCTTCTTTTAAGAACCTGATTGCTTTTTCATTGTTCTTAAGATCCAAGGGTTTGAGTCTGTGTTCACCTTGCAAATTGGTGAGGATTTTTATCAAGCCTTCCCCAGGAAAGGGGATGTAGGGTTTGGGGAGGATTTGTGGGGGAAAGACGTTTCCAAGCGGACTCTTTCCCTGTTGTATATTTGTTAAATGCTTGTTGGTGGCAGCAATAAAGTCCAAGGGCAAAAGGTAAAATAGTTTATACCTTGGGGAAGTGTGAACCTCAGCTGGTAAAAATAAGTGTAGGGGGTTTTCATACAGGTCCCCACATCTGTACCCTAGAGTTCAGAGTGGGGAAGGAAACTTGACAAGCCCGAACTGCTGAGGAGTATGCTGACAAGTCTCGCCAGCACGTCATGTTTGGCAGTCCAGTTATTCCTCATGATCCAAAGTGACAGTGAGGGCTCCGACGATGATATCGACTCAAGGAATGTATATGACATGAGTTTGCTTGTGGCATTCATGGACATGCTCACCATCATGGAACGCCGCTTTTGGGCTCGGGAAACAAGCAGTGAGTGGTGGCATCACATCGTCATGCAAGTCTGGAATGATGAGCAGTGGCTGCAGAACTTTTGGATGAGAAAAGCCACTTCCATGGGACTCTGTGAGCTCACCCCCACCCTGCGGTGCAAGGACGTGAGATTGAGAGCTGCCCTGACGGTGGAGGAGCAGGTGGCTGTTGCAGTCTGAAAGCTGGCAACTCCAGACAGCTTCTGATCAGTCACTAACCAGTTTGGAGTGGGGAAGTCGACCGTTGGAATCGTGTTGATGCAAGTTTGCAGGGCCATTAATCGGATCCTGCGCAGAAGAACCGTGACTCTGGGTAACGTGCATGACATTGTGGCTGGCTTTGAACAAATGGGTTTCCCTAACTGCGGAGAGGCGATAGATGGCAGGCATATTCCAGTTCTGGCACCAGCCCACCTAGTCTCCGAGTACGTTAATCGGAAGGGGTATTTCTCAGTGGTTTTCTGGGAGCTTGTGGATCACCATGGGCGTTTCATTGACATTAACGCAGACTGGCCCGGAAAGGTGCCTGACGCACGCATCTGTCGGAACACTGGCCTGTTCAGGAAGCTGCAAGCTGGGACTTTTTTCCCAGACCAGAAGATCACCATAGGGGAAGTTGAAATGCCCATTGTGATCCTTGGAGACCCCGCTTACCCTTTCATGCCATGGCTCATGAAACCCTACACAAGGAGCCTTGACAGCAGCAAGGAGCAGTTCAACAACATGCTGAGCCACTGCAGAATGACTGTGGGGTGTGCTTTTGGCCCTTTAAAGGTCCGCTGGTGCTCTCTGTATGGGAAGCTGGACCTGGTCAATGACAGCATCCCAGCAGTTATATCCGCGTGCTGTACCCTCCCTAACATTTGTGAAGGGAAGGATGAAAGATTCACTCAGGCATGGAACTCAGAGGTTCAACACTTGGAGGCTGAATTTGAACAGCCAGAGAGCAGGGCTATTAGAGGGGCCCAGCGTGGGGCTGCAAGGATTAGGGATGCCTTGAGGGAGCAATTTGAGGTTGAAAGCCACTGGTAATGTTTGATGCCCTGCATGGGAGTGAAGTGCAGTGGTTCCAACGTTAGTTGGAATCTGTGTTTGATACGCTGACTTGCAGTGCCTGTTGCTTTCCTGGGCTAAGGTATCTTTTACTTTATGCAATAATAAAGAATGTTTTCAAAGCCAAAAAATCCATTTAGTGAAAAGAAAATTCATTTATTGAAAAGAGACGCAACTGCTTGGGAAACAGAAAGGGCAAGGGGGTGGGGAACGGTACAATCACAGATTTGCGTATGTCCTGTCTGGAGTGCTGTGCAATGAGTGCTGCACTTCAGGATGGCTATACTGCATGGTGATGGGGGTTGCGTGCAGTGGGTAAGGGTTGTCGTTTTCAGGACTGAGTGGTGAAACTACAGGTGTTGAAAGCAGCTGGTGGCGGTAAGAACCCGGATGTTGGGGAAAGTGGGTTGGAGGTGACATGGAAGCACAAGGGAAAGAGTTTTGGGGCAAGGGCTGTGGGGGTGGGGGTGGGGGCGGGCGCGGTAGTGCTCCGGCTGCATTGCTACGAGCGCCTGTATTGAATGATGCTTAGCAGCCGGTCCGTGCTTTAGTGCCGGCGATCCGCATTCTGCTGGCGGACCCTCCTTTCACTCTCCCGCCACTCCTGCACTTTTTGATTTTCATTACTTGAATGCTGCATTACTTCATGCAACATGTCTTCCTTGCTTCTACATGGCCTCTTTCTGATTCTTTGGAGTCTTTCGGTCGGTGATAACATGGACGGCTGAGATCTCAAGGTTTCATCTCTAAAGGCGACTGGCTACCTTCCTCCTGGCTTGAGAACAGCTCCTGGTTGCATGCATGCAGGGATTCCAGGGTGTCTTCCTCCGCCTCAGCACTCTCGCTCCCGCTTTGCTTCTCCTCCTCCTCCCCCTCCTCCTGCCTTGTTGCAGTGGGCTCTGAAGTGTCCATGGTGGTCCCCGGAGTGGAGGTCGGGTCACCCCCAAGTATCGCATCCAGCTCTTTGTAGAAACGGCAGGTCACAGGGGCAGCACCGGAGTGACGGTTTGCCTCGCGGGCTTTGTGGTCGGCATTCTGCAGCTCCTTCATTTTAATCCTGCACTGCAGTGCATCCCGGTCATGGCCCCTTTCCATCATGTCCCTTGATATCTGCCAGAAGGTATCGTAATTCCTACAGCTGGAGTGCAGCTGGGACGGGACAGCTGCCTCCTCCCAAACACTGATGAGGTCCAGCAACTCGCCATTGCTCCATACTGGGGCTTGCCTGGCGCGCGGAGGCATGATCACCTGGAAGGATTCGCTGATAGCACTCCACACCTAGCTGAGCAAACGGGAAGGGATTTTTCGAAATTCCCAGAGAATTTAAATGGTGGGTCTGACGGTTGGTCACCTGAGGGCAGGGCAGTAGAGTTCAAAGTGATGACCAGAGTGGCTAGCACAGGTATTGTGGGACACTTCTGGAGGCCGATCAGAGCGCACTATAGGATCAGGGCGTCCACACTGGTGCTGTAGCCGCGGAGTCAGAGGGCTCTACGTGCCTTGCCAGTGTGGACGGGGAGTGAGCTAGTGCGCCCGGGGCTCCTTTATTGCGCTGTAACTCGCAAGTGTAGCCAAGGCCTTAGACAGCACAAGAGTTACACATCTGTGCAAAACAATAAACACCTGACCTCAATCCCCGCTCCAAGTCCTCAACATTCCTGAGAGCCGTTAGGTTTTGATCAGTGTTCTGGGGCTCCTGGCACAGGAGTGGCTTTCTCATCTTAGAGAGCACATCACTTTAAAAAGCAGGCTGTGAAACTTTTTCTTTGGGGCCTAGGACAGCTGGACTGCAAAGACCCACATTTTTGCAGTGGGCCCACCCCCATATCTGCCCACTTTGCAGTGTGAATGTTGTGACGGTGTGGTTTCCTGGTTTCAAGTCGGAATAGTCCTCCACTGCAATTCCCACCGTTCCCTGTACCCATATCTTCCTGACCTGTCTGTTATCTTCCCACTCCCCCTGTGTGCACCAGAAGTCACATGCTGCAGCCTCCAAACTCCCAGTAGCTTAAAACGCTCACCACCCTGTGAGCAGCTAGTCGGCGGGAGGAACACACCAACATTTCCATCAGTAGGTGGCAGGATTCTAGCTGTGACCACAGTTTCTCTCAAAGCAGCAGCAGTACACAGCTGTATGTCGCAGAGCCAACGGCTGGCAGAGTTGGACACGAAGCATTCTGCTGTTCAGTGCTGAGAGAGAATGAAACATTTGAAGCAGCATCAGAAGGTCCAGGACTCCAATAAAAAGTCAGCAAATGCACCTTGCACGTGCCCTTCCTATTCAGATCTAGATGGGGCGCTGTCAGTCTTACAGACAGGTCTCTTAAAATCTATAAAATTCAGGGGAGTAATGAAACCTAGGCCTCAAATCCTACCCCTTTTTACAGGATCAAACTCTCTGTATCTGTCACCGGGCGTATTTAAAATCAAAACTGACAGGTAAATAGCACAAACCAGATAACATTTATTACCTAACACCTTAATTACAAAGATAATAAGTTTGGCAGTTGCCAAGTTCGTAACAAGCAAATGATAGTGGCAGAAATAAAAGAGGAGAGAAAGAGAAGAGTGGGGGGGAAGGTAAGATCCCTTCACAAGGTGCGTCTCTCTCCTCCTCTTCCGCTCATCTTCAAAAGGTTGAGCAAATTACCCCCGCTGGGCAGAGTGAGTGCGGTATGCTGCCGCTATAACGGGCAGTGTGCGTGGGTAAGGACAATGCAAGGACCTCCTCTATCTCTGAAGTGGTGGAATAGACAACAGCACCTTGATTGCTCAGCCCAAGCTGTCCCTGAGCCGCGAGCAACGAACGGTCAGCCAACTGCCAGTCCATTGACGGCCAACTGAATTTCTGCACAAAGCCCACTTCCTGGGCGGCACGTGGCACCAAAAAGGGTGCGGTTTCTCTCTCGCTCTGTTACTAGGCAGAATAGATATCATCAGACAACCAACGGTTACACAGGGAAACTCATAGGAAACAAGGGAAAGAACTTAAGGAAAAAGAAAAAGGGAGTATTATCCCTACATGGAGGGCTCTCAGCAGAGGGCCTATTATGACACATGCCATTTTGCTGAACCATAGCGGGATCATTATCAGACAGAATAACGAGGGGGGTGCTGCAGCTGGGAACAATGAAGATCCTGCAAATGACCCTGAAGGCCAGGACGTGGTCGTCGAATTATATCAGAAGGAGCAGTTTGGAGAAGACACTGGTGAAACCCCTAAAGAGGGGGATGCGCCTGGCCAGGGACTGGAAGTCCAGGCTGGTAACTGCAACTCTCCTACCCCCCACCCCGATTTTTTTCCTGGATAAATTGTACTTTCAAAACTCAGGACTTTGTAAATTATGGCCAAATAATTTACTGTCCTGGATAATATTCCATGCATCGTTGCGTGTGTGTGTCTGTGATATCGTGCAGACGCCATGCCATTTGCCCAGCCTGTCCCCTCACCCTCCCTCCTCCACCTTCCCCTCCCCTTCAAGCAGCCTCTGCTGTGCACAATCCAAAATGGATGTTTTTTCAAGAATTGAGAGTCTGGGCTGTATGGTTTGGGCTAAAGCCTACAGTCTTTAGAAAGGTTACAGAGTAGCAGCCGTGTTGGTCTGTATTGGCAAAAAGAAAAGGATGACTTGTGGCACCTTAGAGACTAAATAAATGTGTTAGTCTCGAAGGTGCCACAAGTACTCCTAGTCTTTAGAAAGTTCACAAACAGAAATCCATGCCCCTCTGTATCCCCCCGTTTCACGGCAGGCAGGCAGGTGGGAGTGGAGGGGTTGAAACACTGCTTAGATGAATGCTCTCCATCCCAGCTTAGACTTTGGTTGATTTCCTTCATTTTTTGCCAATCCTGGTAGTTTATTCTAGGAAATTTCTCATGTAGCATGAATTGTCAATGGTCTTTCAGGTGAACTGGGAGTGCAAAGCTGCTAGGGCATCCATAATAACTAAGGTCCTACCAAATTCACGACATTTTGGTCAATTTCACAGGCAGAGGGTTTTTTAATTAGTCAATTTCACCATTTCAGATGTTTACATCTGAAATTTAACAGTGCTGAAACCATGGGAGTCCTGACCCAAAATGGGATCATGCGGGGAGGTCAAAAGTTGTTTGGGGGAGGTGTCACAGCATTTCCCCCCTCACTTCTGTGCTGCCTTCAGTGCTGGACTCTGAAGGCAGCAGCCACTAACCTTCCTGAAGCGAGAGGAGGCTCCCGGATGTGGAGGTGGGTCCCAGCTGGTGGGAGCACCTCAGCTGGGGCTCCTAGCTACTGGTTCCCTGGCAGATTAATGCAGGGGCCCCGGCCAATTTCGGGGGCCCCAGAAAAATAGGCACCTGAGCCCCAGCAGGAGCCACAGGGGGAGTAAGCCCTGAGCCTGGGCAGCCAGAGCCCTGGCAGGAGAGAATTGGAGGGTGGAAGCCTCAAGCCCGGCACCCAAGTCCCTGCTGCAGCTGCGGAGCAGCAGCCCTGAGCCTGAGTGCCTCAAGTTCTGGCTCCAGCCGCGGGGGCTGAAGCCTCAAGTGGCCACTGCAGCTGCCGGGCAGAAGCCCTGAACCCAGGTGCCCAGATCCCTGGCAGGAGTGTGTGTGTGTAGGGGGAAGGCAGAAGCCCCAAGCCCGGGCACCTGGCTGGAGTTTTCGGGAGCTCAAGACATGAGTCTGGGTGCCCCAAACCCTGGCTGCAGCCTCAGGGGCCAGAAGCCCTGAGCCTGGGCACCCAGAGCCCTGGCCGGAACAGGGGCGGGTGGGGGCAGAATCCCCAAGCCTGGGCAGAAGCTGCCAGGGCCAAAGCCCTGAGCCCAACTCCGGGGCTGCTGCAGCACAGATCTGAGGGTGTACCAACCTCAGTAATGCGCTGCGTCTACAGGTGAGTCTGATAGCCCCACCGAGAGCAATTGTGCAGGGGAAAAGCTTGTCCTGTCCCCAGCCCAGCGGACTAGCGGGATGCTCCAAGCCGGCACGGGAAGATGGGATTTCACAGGGCAGGGCTAATTTCACTGTCCTTTATAATTGGTAGGGGCCTAGCTATAGAAGTAGCTTGAGAGATGACTTTATTTCGGTATAGAACTCCTTTCATGGAGAGAAAATAATGAGTACCAAATTGCTCTTCAGTCTAGCCAAGAAAGGCACAACAAGAAGCAACGGCTGTCAGCTGAAGCCAGAGAAATTCAAATTAGAAGTGAGGCAAGAATTTTTGACAGTGACGGAGACAAACCAATGGAACAAATTACCAAGGGAAGAGGTTGAGTCTCTGTTTCCTGATGGCCTCACATCACAACTGGTTGTCTTTCTGGAGGGTGGGTTTCAGTGAAACACAAGGAATTGAGCTTAATATGGGGTAAGTGTCTGAAATTTCATGACTTTTGAAATAGAGGCTGGATGAGGAGATCTAATGGCCTACAAATCTATGAAAAACTCAGTGCGGGATGAGGTACAGACTCTGCTGTTTTACTGGAAAGCCTGCTTGTTCCCCAGAATCAAGAGTGAGCAAGTGGGGTGATCGGGGGAGCAGCTCAAACATCCAACCTGGCTGTCCAGGGGCAGACATCAGCCCTGCAAAGGAGAGGTGGGTGTGGCAGTGACTTCACAAGGGCCTGTGGCAGGAATTCAGCCTATTGGGCAGAGTTGGTGAGGAGGCTGTGACCTCACAGAGCTCCCTTGACATCAGACATGCAGTACAGGGGTGCAGGTCAGGGGGAACCTCGGAGACCCCTGTAGCCTTGCTGAAGCAATCCTCCTTCTCACGGTCTCTCCTTGAGGACCAAGAGAGGATTTGTGTTCACGCACCTGAGTGCTAAGAAGGAGCTTCTTTGGGAGTTTTCACCTTCCTGTGTTGATTTTGGAGAAAGCAGACATCTCCTGGGTAGAAGGTAAGATTCTCAGTGAGAATTGGAACTTCTTCAGTCTTCTCCATGCATTGCCAGCCGAGCTCTAGGCTCGGAAAACAAAAGGTAAATGGGCAGAAAAATGTCCCGCCTAGGATTCTTCCCCTTAGTAACGGGCTACCTAATAGGTCTCAAAATCTAATTGTAAAGGAGGAATCGTTCTCAGGCAAGTATCTTTCTAGTAGGATCCTGCAGGGATTGGTTCTTGGCGCTAATGCTATTTAACATTTTGATCAGTGATTTGGAAGCAAATATACAATCATCATTGGTAAAATCTTGGTTATGAAGCATTTCTGGAGATTTAATCTAAATCCGCTATGCTATAGTTTGAACCCATTGCCTCTTGTCCTGCCCTCTGTGGCAAGAGAACAATTTTTCTCTATTTTCCTTATGAAACCCTTTCAAGTATTTCAAGATTGCTATCATTTCCCTCTTTTCCAATCTAAACATACCCAATTCATCCAGCCTTTGCTCATATGGCTTACATTCCACAACTTTGATCATTTTTGTCACTCGCCTCTGGATCCTTTCCAGTTTCTCTACATCCTTTTCACACAGCAGTGACCAAAATTGGACACAGTACTCCAGCTGAGCCCTAACCAGCGCTGAGTAGAGCAGTACCATCATCTCCTATGACTTGCATGGTATACCTCTCTTTATGCAACCCATATTGCGTTTGCTTTTTTGCATTTGCTGTGCAGAGAGCCTGAAAATGGTTTTGCACCTCTATCTGCATTGGGGGTACATAGGTTCTCCTCTTTCTTCTTCTGGAGGTCACATGCTGCCAATATTCTCCCCCGTTCTGCACTGCACTCTTCGATTCTTCAGCATATTGTGCTTCAAGAACCAAACAGACTTCTATCTAGAAAATCTTCATGTTCTCTGATGCAGCGCAGGGTTGATACTTGCCTCCCTAGTCTTTTAACCTTCTCTTCCAATAGAGTGAACACACACACACATTGGAAGAGTACAATGCCTACAGGAAAGGGAAACTGATATTTACAGAAGAGAAAAACAACAGGGGCAAAGATAGGGGAAGCAGTAAAACAGGGTTACATTCAACACAAGGCCCTACAGGCCCAGTGGTACCACACTCTGAAAGGGCTGACACCGAGCAATGTGTCTGCACACAGAGTTCAGGAGTCCTGGGCAAAGTTCCTGTCCAGTGGTGAGTCTTGGGTGCTCCTGGTCGTCTTTGGCGCCAGTAAAGTTTCCCCAACAAACCCCTCCAGTGTCGTCTTCTGCTGCTCTCTGCAAAGCCACACAGAGCGACATGCGACAACCTCCCCACTTAACTAGCTAACAGCCTCCCTCCTGATTCCCAATGCAAAGTCACAAGCCCCAGTACTCACGGCCCCATACAGCTCTGGGCAGCACTGATACTTGATCCAGCTCCGATTTGTCCTTCTCATGCGAATCCACCCTAGCGCAGTGCTCCTCCTGGCTCCTGTCCTGGGGTGTCCCTGATCCCCAGCTCTGTCCCTCCCAGGCTTCAGGCAGGTTCTCCGCTACTTCAATCTGTGAGGGCCTGCTTGCTGCAGCCCTTCTGTCTGGACCTCCAGACACACACCCTATCGCTTTCTCCCCCATCTCTCTGCTCCCCTGCCCTCCCAACAGGACTTCCTCCCGATGGAACAATCAGCAAACCCTCCCCCACCCGCATCCCCCGAAAAGATCCACAGAGCTGGATCCAGAGGTTGGGTCCAATTGGTGCAGTCTGATAAGTGTCCACCAGGGGGACTCAGTCTGTGACAATAACCACATATGTTAGAGCCAGCTGGGTAACAAAAAATCCTTCCTCGCTGGGGATGTGGAGCTAAGCGAAATGGAGAAGAAGGAAAAGCATCCAGTAAGATGCTTCCTGAATTTTAGACCAGAGAGGCAAGGAACACAATGGACCAGGGCCTGGTCTGGGAACCAGAACAAATACATTGTTCTCATCCAGGCTTTTCCATTCAATCACTGTGTGACCACAAGCAAGTCACTTCATTTCCCTGTGCCATACAGTCTCCCCAATTTTAAATGAAGATCATCAAGGTGGGTTTCTCATACCAGTTTAGAAGGTGGGAAACTCAGATGCATAGAACTGCAGCCTGTTGACACGCTAGATGTGAAGAGTGTTTGTTAACAGGGGACCCCCATGCGTGGTTCATAACCCCATAGTTGAAACTGCTGCTAAGCGTGTTTTTGAAACCATATGAGAGTAGGGCTGGATGCCCTTTTCCTGTACTACAGGGGGGAGTGGGTGTGTGGTGCCTGGGAGACGGCGGGGGGTGAACAGACTCTCAGCCACTAACTGTCTTCAGCATTTACACCAACCGTCTGGAAGTCAATATCGCATCACAGCCGGTTACGTCTGCAGGGGGCACAAAGATTGGTGTCGTGGTAAATAATGATGAGGACAAGTCAGCGCATTCAAACAACACATCTGAATACAGCAAATGCCCAGTCCTAATCTAGGAGTGAGGGAGATTAATGAGTGGAAGAAATTGCCTAGGGAAGAGGTGGATTCTCTGTTTCCTGATGGCCTCACATCACACTTGGCTGCCTTTTTGGAAGGCGTGTTTTAGTGAAACACAAGCTATTGGGCTTAATATGGGGGTAAGGGTGTGAAATTTCATGGTTTGTGAAATAGAGGCCTCATTAGGAGATCTAATGGCCTAAAAGAAAATCTATGAATCTATGAAAAACTCAGTGTGGGGTGAGGAACAGACTCTGGGTAGCCTATTTGCTGCCCAGAATCAATAATGAGCATGTGGGGTGATGTGGGGAGCAGCTCAAACATCCTACTGGGCTGTCCAGGGGCAGACATCAGCCCTGCAAGGGAGAGGTGGGTGTGGCAGTGACTTCACAAGGGCCTTTGGCAGGAACTCAGCCTATTGGGCAGAGGTGGTGAGGAGGCTGTGACCTCACAGAGCTCCCTTGACATCAGCCAGGCAGGACAGGGATGCAGGGCAGGGGGAACCTGGGAGACCCCTGTAGCCTTGCTGCAGCAAGCCTCCTTCTCGCAGTCTCTCCCAGAGGACTAAGAGAGGATTTGTGTTCACGCACCTGAGTGCTAAGGAGGAGCTTCTTTGGAAGTGTTTCTCCTTTCGGTGTTGATTTTGCAGAAAGCAGATATCCCCTTTGTAGAAGGTAAGATTCTCAGTGAGGTTGGAACCAATTCAGCCTGATCCATATGTTGCCAGCCGAGTTCTAGGTTCGGAAAACACAAGTAAAGTTGTCAGAAAAATGTCCCAACTCGGACTCCGCCCCTTAGTAACGGGCTACCTAATAGGTCTCAAAATGTAATTTTAAATAAGGAATCATTATCGAGCGGGTGTCTTTCTCGTAGGGTCCTGCAGGGATTGGTTCTTGGATGTATACGACCTAAACTTTTGATCAGTGACTTGGAAGCAAATATACAATCATCACTGTAAAATCTGCCGATGACAGAAAGATCGGGGGAGTGGTAAATAATGAAGAGGACATGTCACTCATATGGAGCCATCTTGATTGCTTAGTTACCGGAGCACAAGCAAATAACATATATTTTAATATGTCCAAATGTAAAGTTTCCCTTTAGGAACAAAAAATATAGGCTATATGTACAAGAGGGGGACTCTATCATGGGAAATAGTGACCCTGAAAAAGACTTGGGGTCATGGTGGATGATCAACTGACCATGAGCTCCCACTGAGACACTTTGGCCAAAAGGGCAAATGCGACCCTGGGACCCATCCATAGCGGAATCTCCGGTAGAAGTAGAGAGGTTCTGTATCTCTGTACCGGCCACTGGTGCGACCACTACTGGAATATAGTGTCCAGTTCTGGTGTCCACAATTTGAGACAGATGCTGATTAATTTGAGAGGGTTCAGAGAAGAGCCACAAGAAAGATTAAAGGATTAGAAAACATGCCTTATAAAGATAGGTTCAAGGAGCTCAATCTATTTAGCTTAACAAAGAGAGGGTTAAAAGATGAGCATAAGGGAACAACTATTTGCTAATGGGCTCTTCATTTGAGCAGACAAAGGTATAACAAGATCCAATGGCTGCGCGTTGAAGCTAGACAAATTCAGACTGGAAATAAGGCAAACATTTTTAACAGTCAGGATTCGAAGTCATTCACCCAGGGTTGTAATGGATCCTCCACAACTAGCATTTTTAAAATCAAGACTAGCTGTTTTTCTACAATATGCGCTCTAATTCAAACAGGAATTATTTTGAGGGAAGTTCTATGGTCCATGTTATACAGACTAGATGATCAGAGTGGATCTTTCTGACCTTGAAATCTATGATTCACTGAGGCGTTTGGAATTTGTCCATTTTTTGCTTCTCTTTTCCTCCCTTCCTCATGTCTTTTCTTTTCTCTTCTCTTGTTCCATTTCTCTCTGCTGCTCTTCTTCCTGAGGCAGGTGGGGCTGTTCTCCAGCTGTCATTGTAGGAGGCCCTCACAAAGAGGTGGGGTGGAAGAGTGCACTGACAGAGATCTCCACCAGAGTGATCTCCTGTCCTGACTAGTGCTGTCTTCTGGCCACCTGTTGAGAATGCTCAGCCTCCAGTCCCTGAGAGTCTCCATGCTGAGTGGGTGAGCTGGGGGTTATTACGGAGTTAAAAGGGAGGAGATTCAAGTCATTGTTGGCTGAGAGCAGTGACGTCTAAAGCACAATTCAATGGCATTTCTTTGTAAGTCTGTAGTGCGGTAATTTTTGAAGACTACGTCGTATTGATTCCAAAATTTCAGGGAATTTCTAGGCATTGGTGGAAAGAACCTTGTTGATTTTATTTCAGAGTAGCAGCCGTGTTAGTCTGTATCCGCAAAAAGAAAAGGAGGACTTGTGACACCTTAGAGACTAACCCATTTATTTGAGCGTGAGCTTTCGTGAGCTAGAGCTCACTTGAAGTCACTTGATTTTCTTTTTGTTGATTTTAGTGACAACTGGAAACCACTGCCACCAGGAAAGCTTGATCTCCACACTGTGCCCATTTAGTTGGTGCTGCAGACAGAGGCACATTGTGACATCAGAGTTAACTTAGCCAGTCAATGCTAATCCTGTGCAGATGATTTGCATCATTAAACCCCATTGGTTAAAAGGAATCAGCAAATGATCCTGCAGGTTTCAATAGGAGAGATGACCAAGGCAGAGGCCGTAGGGTTAGGATTTAAGGTCAGGGTTTTTGGAGTGAGTGAGTGGTGGGTGACTGAATTACCTTGGATGTCACAATGTTACTGCTCAGGCTACTCTGCCTGCAGAGCCCCATGGGCAGTGACTGACTGTCAAGGGGAAGATTTTGTTGATCTGAAACTTATAAACCAAGAAGAGCAGAAGAGGAATGGCTTAGACGATTTGACAATAAAATGTAGGTTTTACAGCATTATCCAGTGCAATTGTTACTGGTTCAGAGGTAGAAACTGGCCCTACATAAACAAACAAGTGTCCAACCCTCTAGTTAGTCTCTTTTAAGACTGAGTCAATAATTCATAACAAATTATTGATATGATGACTTTTGCTGCCTTCTCTCCTTCAATGGCATATGAGCAGTTTATGATTCTCATGAATGTAGTAGTTCTCCTAAAATCAAGATGAATAAAAATCAATGCTTGTTTCAAAACCAAGAAACCCAAAAAGGGATTTTTTAAAAGTTAAATTGGATTATTTTTATTTAAATTAAAAACAGGTTTATTTTTGGAAAAACAAATCTATTGGAGATTAAATTTGAAATTATGACAACCCATGTTAATGCCTAAACTTGCGATAGCTTAGTAAAGTCATTTAAATTAAGTAATAAATATTGACAAGTCCATGGTTGCTGCCAAGTTTTAGTGGTAATCAAACCACTGAACTCATGGCAGTCTTTGGCTGGAACCAGAGTTATTGAAATGGTAAACCAGCTTTTGACAGCAGTAGCTTCTTCTGCAGGCACAGAAAGAATATTTTTTTTAATTTAAGTTGATTCAGCTAGTTCAGTTCAATAACCATTTCATTCAAATTTCAGAAACTGACTGGGAGTGGAAAAAGAAGGAAAGCTTGTTTTCCTCTTCCAGTCTATAAATAAATACTAGACGTGGGGGGGTCAGACCTATTAGTTCTAAAATCTGAGAGACACGATGACCAAATACAATCAGTTCATTTCACTAACTGCAGATACTTCCTTAAATCAGTTAGTTTTAAATGAAAAATATGTTTCGGTAAATTTTTTTGTTCTTATGTATCCAGCACATTTAAGGTAGTTTTGTTCAATTAATAAACCAATTGAAAATGCTGTTTTTGTGCATTTTTAAGTGCATTTGAATTTTCATCGAAATAGTGCGTGGACAAATCATGAGTAAAAAGTCCATCATAGTCTTGGAAATAAATGCATCGTTTGCCATTTTCCAACATAATTAAAATGTAAAAATTAGACACAAGAAATGTAAATTAAGCCACATGACTGCTTATATAAATGTACAAAGATATACTTTACCATCATGGTTAGCAAAAGAAAAAGCACCAAATTTAGTGTAAAGACTATATTTAGTTGCAAATCAACTTTTTTTAAAAAAAGAAAAGGAGTACTTGTGGCACCTTAGAGACTAACCAATTTATTTGAGCATGAGCTTTCATGAGCTACAGCTCACTTCATCGGATGCATACCGTGGAAACTGCAGTAGACATTATATACACACGGAGACCATGAAACAATACCCCCTCCCACCCCACTGTCCTGCTGGTAATAGCTAATCTAAAGTGATCATCAAGTTGGGCCATTTCCAGCACAAATCCAGGTTTTCTCACCCTCCGCCCCCCCCCCGCACACACAAACTCACTCTCCTGCTGGTAATAGCCCATCCAAAGTGACCACTCTCTTCACAATGTGTATGATAATCAAGGTGGGCCATTTCCTGCACAAATCCAGGTTCTCTCATCCCCTCACCCGCCTCCAAAAACCACACACACAAACTCAATCTCCTGCTGGTAATAGCTTATCCAAAGTGACCACTCTCCCTACAATGTGCATGATAATCAAGGTGGGCCATTTCCAGCGTAAATCCAGGTTTTCTCACTGCCCCCCACCCCTATACACACACAAACTCACTCTCCTGCTGGTAATAGCTCATCCAAAGTGACCACTCTCCCTACAATGTGCATGGTAATCAAGGTGGGTCATTTTCAGCACAGATCCAGGCTTTCTCACCCACCCCGCCCCCCGGGAACACACACACACACACACATAAACTCACTCTCCTGCTGGCAATAGCTCATCCAAACTGACCACTCTCCAAGTTTAAATCCAAGTTTAACCAGAACGTCTGGGGGGGGGGAGGTAGGAAAAAGCAAGGGGAAATAGGCTACCTTGCATAATGACTTAGCCACTCCTAGTCTCTATTTAAGCTTAAATTAATAGTATCCAATTTGCAAATGAATTCCAATTCAGCAGTTCCTCGCTGAAGTCTGGATTTGAAGTTTTTTTGTTTTAAGATAGCGACTTTCATGTTGGTGATTGCGTGACCAGAGAGATTGAAGTGTTCTCCGAGTGGTTTATGAAAGTTATAATTCTTGACATCTGATTCGTGTCCATTTATTCTTTTACGTAAAGACTGTCCAGTTTGACCAATGTAAATGGCAGAGGGGCATTGCTGGCACATAATGGCATATATCACATTGGTGGATGTGCAGGTGAACGAGCCTCTGATAGTGTGGCTGATGTTATTAGGCCCTGTGATGGTGTCCCCTGAATAGATATGTGGGCACAGTTGGCAACGGGCTTTGTTGCAAGGATAGGTTCCTGGGCTCGTGGTTCTGTTGTGTGGTATGTGGTTGTTGGTGAGTATTTGCTTCATGTTGCAGGGCTGTCTGTAGGCAAGGACTGGCCTGTCTCCCAAGATTTGTGAGAGTGTTGGGTCATCCTTCAGGATAGGTTGTAGATCCTTAATAATGCTTGGAGGGGTTTCAGTTGGGGGCTGAAGGTGACGGCTAGTGGCGTTCTGTTATTTTCTTTCTTAGGCCTGTCCTGTAGTAGGTGACTTCTGGGAACTCTTCTGGCTCTATCAATCTGTTTCGTCACTTCCGCAGGTGGGTATTGTAGTTGTAAGAAAGCTTGATAGAGATCTTGTAGGTGTTTGTCTCTGTCTGAGGGGTTGGAGCAAATGCGGTTGTATCGCAGAGCTTGGCTGTAGACGATGGATCGTGTGGTGTGGTCAGGGTGAAAGCTGGAGGCATGCAGGTAGGAATAGGGGTCAGTAGGTTTCCGGTATAGGGTGGTGTTTATGTGACCATTGTTTATTAGCACTGTAGTGTCCAGGAAGTGGATCTCTTGCGTGGACTGGACCAGGCTGAGGTTGATGGTGGGATGGAAATTGTTGAAATCATGGTGGAATTCCTCAAGGGCTTCTTTTCCATGGGTCCAAATGATGAAGATGTCATCAATATAGCGCAAGTAGAGTAGGGGCTTTAGGGGATGAGAGCTGAGGAAGTGTTCTAAATCAGCCATAAAAATGTTGGCATACTGTGGGGCCATGCGGGTACCCATAGCAGTGCCGCTGATCTGAAGGTATACATTGTCCCCAAATGTAAAATAGTTATGGGTAAGGACAAAGTCACAAAGTTCAGCCACCAGGTTAGCAGTGACATTATCGGGGATAGTGTTCTTGACGGCTTGTAGTCCATCTTTGTGTGGAATGTTGGTGTAGAGGGCTTCTACATCCATAGTGGCCAGGATGGTGTTATCAGGAAGATCACCGATGGATTGAAGTTTCCTCAGGAAGTCAGTGGTGTCTCGAAGGTAGCTGGGAGTGCTGGTAGTGTAGGGCCTGAGGAGGGAGTCTACATAGCCAGACAATCCTGCTGTCAGGGTGACAATACCTGAGATGATGGGGCGCCCAGGATTTCCAGGTTTATGGATCTTGGGTAGTAGATAGAATATCCCAGGTCGGGGTTCCAGGGGTGTGTCTGTGCGGATTTGATCTTGTGCTTTTTCAGGAAGTTTCTTGAGCAAATGCTGTAGTTTCTTTTGGTAACTCTCAGTGGGATCATAGGGTAATGGCTTGTAGAAAGTGGTGTTGGAGAGCTGCCGAGCAGCCTCTTGTTCATATTCCGATCTATTCATGATGACAACAGCACCTCCTTTGTCAGCCTTTTTGATTTTGATGTCAGAGTTGTTTCTGAGGCTGTGGATGGCATTGTGTTCCGTACGGCTCAGGTTATGGGGTAAGTGATGCTGCTTTTCCACAATTTCAGCCCGTGCACATTGGCGGAAGCACTCTATATAGAAGTCCAGTCTGCTGTTTCGACCTTCAGGAGAGTGGTCACTTTGGATGGGCTATTACCAGCAGGAGAGTGAGTTTGTGTGGGGGGGGGGGGGGCGGAGGGTGAGAAAACCTGGATTTGTGCTGGAAATGGCCCAACTTGATGATCACTTTAGATAAGCTATTATCAGCAGGACAGTGGGGTAGGAGGGGGTATTGTTTCATGATCTCTGTGTGTATATGATGTCTACTGCAGTTTCCACAGTATGCATCCGATGAAGTGAGCTGTAGCTCACGAAAGCTCATGCTCAAATAAATTGGTTAGTCTCTCAGGTGCCACAAGTACTCCTTTTCTTTTTGCAAAGACAGACTAACACGGCTGTTACTCTGAAACCAACATTTTTTAATGATTCTCAACAAATGAGAATCAACCTATCATGAGGAAAATAACTAAAAAGTACAAATGCAAAACATGATTAAAATCAATGATTTAAATCAATCCACCCAGATGTCTACTTCTGGGATTCTGAATTTAGGAGACCAGACTGAGACCCTCATTGACTAGACACAGACAGGAACCCAGTAACAAATTCCAGTCCTGCTAGCGTCCAAGCCTCTAAATCTGAGGAACAACTGAAGGCAGCAGGAGACTGAGGGGTGCTGAGAATTTCAAAACCCAAAGATGTGATATTGGCTCTGGATGGGGGAGAAGCAGGAAATCATCAGGGATTCTTGATAAATCACCCGTTGTCCTTTGGAGCTGAAAAGTGTCTAACACTCATGACCTACTCAAATCGCACTACTGCTAGGAGTTAGAGAAGTGTCTCTATCCCGAACAGACATGGTGAAACTGAGGTAAAGAGCAATGCTGTGGCCGAGCCAGAAAGAGAAGCATAAGAAAAAAACATTCATCAAAAATGTTTTGCATTTAAAACTACCCGATTTCTTAAAGAAAGGAAATATTAGCTGTAGTTAGTGAACTGAATTGATACATTCTGGTCACCATGTTCTTCCAGATTTTTCAATGGGTAGATCTCATGCCCTCACACCTAGTGTTTATTCCTAGATTGAAGGAAGCAAACAAGTTTGCCTTCTTTGTCAACTCCCAGTGTTCTTTTCAAATTCAATTAACTAGTCATTGAACTGAGCTAGATGAATAAACTGAAAGGAAGAAACTATTCCTTCTGCACTTTCACAGGAAGGGCTACTGCTGTCTAAAGCTGTTCTAGCACTTCCACGAACTCTGGTTCCTTGTGCTTCAGTCGTTTTACTCTCCTTAAAACTTGGCAGTAAACGTGTACTACTGAAGATGGATTTCTTTCTATTCTCTTGAAATTATTTTAAGAGATGATAACAAATTTAGGCCTTAACATAGATTGTCAAATTCAAATTGAATTTGAAGCAGGCTTATTTTTAACGAAAAAACCCGTGGTGAATTTAATTTGAAAAACCCGGTTCATATTTTAAAAACCCTCTATTGTTAATCTACCTGGCGAGGGACGGAAAAACCTCCTAGCTCAATTCCCACCCCAAGAAGGGATGATCCTCAATCCAAGGTCTAGGGCTGGGCTCCTCACTCTGTACAGGATTGAACTGAAAGCCCAGATCAACATTTTTTAAAAAAAGAAAAGGAGGACTTGTGGCACCTTAGAGACTAACCAATTTATTTGAGCATGAGCTTTCGTGAGCTACAGCTCACTTCATCGGATGCATACCGTGGAAACTGCAGCAGACTTTATATACACACAGAGAATATGAAACAATACCTCCTCCCACCCCACTGTCCTGCTGGTAATAGCTAATCTAAAGTGATCATCAAGTGGGGCCATTTCCAGCACAAATCCAGGTTTTCTCACCCTCCGCCCCCCCCCGCCCCACAAATTCACTCTCCTGCTGGTGATAGTGATACTCTGAAACCAGTCTAATGAGTGTCCACCAGGGGGACTCAGTCTGTGACTTGAATTTAGAACAAAGAGGCAAGGAATACAAGAGATCAGGGCCCAGTCTGTGAACCAGAAGAAATACATTGTTCTCGTCCAGGCTTTTCCATTGAATCACTGTGTGACCACAAGCAAGTCACTTCACTTCCCTGTGCCATAGAGTCTCCCAAATTTTAAATGGAGATAATCAAGGTGGGTTTCTCATACCAGTTTAGAAGGTGGGAAACTCAGATGCATAGAACTGCAGCCTGTTGACACTCTAGATGTGAAGTGTGTTTGTTAACAGGGGACCCCCATGCGTGGTTCGTAACCCCATAGTTGAAACTGCTGCCAAGCGTGTTTTTGAAACCATATGAAAGGAGGGCTGGATGCCGTTTTCCTGTACTACAGGAGGGAGTGGGTGTGTGGTGCCTGGGGGATGGCGGGGGGTGAACAGACTCTCAGCCACTAACTGTCTTCAGCATTTACACCAACCATCTGGAAGTCAATATCACATCACAGCCGGTAACATCTGCAGGTGGCACAAAGATTGCTGTCACGGTCAATAATGATGAAGATAAGACAGCCCATTCAAACAACACATCTGAATACAGCAAATGCCCAGTCCTAATCTAGGAGTAAGGGAGATTAACCAGTGGAACAAATTATCAAGGGAAGCAGTGGACTCTGTTTTTCTTGACGGCCTCACATCACAGATGGATGTCTTTCTGGAATGTGTGTTCTAGTAAAACACAGTATTGGTTTTGATATGGGGGTAAGAGTGTGGAATTTCATGGTGTGTGAAATAGAGGCCTCATTAGGACATCTAATGGCCTCACAATCTATGAAAAACTCAGTGTGGGGTGAGGAACAGACTCTGCTGTTTTACTGGGAAGCCTATTTGCTCCCCAAAATCAATAGTGAGCAAGTGGGGTGATCTGGGGAGCAGCTCAAACATCCTACCAGGCTGTCCAGGGGCAGACATCAGCCCTGCAAGGGAGAGGTAGGTGTGGCAGTGACTTCACAAGGGCCTTTGGCAGGAACTCAGGCTATTGGGCAAAGGAGAGTGAGGAGGCTGTGACCTCACAGAGCTCCCTTAATATCAGACATGCAGTACAGGGCTTCAGGGCAGGGGAAACTTCGGAGACCCCTGTAGCCTGCTGCAACAAGACTCCTCCTTGCGGTCTCTCCTTGAGGACCAAGAGAGGATTTGTGGACACGCACCTAAGTGTGAAGGAGGAGCTTCTTTGGCCATGTTCTCCTTTCTGTGTTGATATATGTACAAGAGGGGGACTCTGTCCCGGGGGGACTCTATCATGGGAAATAGTAACCCTGAAAAAGACTTGGGGTCATGGTGGATAATCAACTGATCATGAGCTCCCACTGAGACACTTTGGCCAAAAGGGCAAATGTGACCCTGGAACCCAATCTCTCTGCTGGTCTTCGTCCTGAGGCAGGTGGGGCTGTTCTCCAGCTGTCATTGTAGGAGGCCCTCACAAAGACATGGGGCTGGAATCGTGCGCTGATGGAGATCTCCACCAGACTGATTTCCTGTCCTGACTAGTGCTGTCTTTTGGCCACCTGTTGAGAATGCTCAGCCTCCAGTCCCTGAGAGTCTCCATGCTGATTAGGTGAGCTGGGGGTTATTACTGAGTTAAAAGGGAGTTAAAGTCATTGTTGGCTGAGTGCAGTGAGGCCTAATGCTGAATTCGATGGCATTTCTTTGTCTGTCTGTAATGCGATAATTTTTGAAGACTATGTCCAATTGATTCCAAGATTTCAGGAAATTTCTAGGCAGGCATCAGTGGGAAGAACCTTGTTGATTCTGGTGACAACTAGAAAAAGAAACCACCAGCAAAGCTTGGTTTCTGCACTGTGCCCATTTAATTGGTGCTGCCGGTAGAGGTGCACTGTGACATCAGATTTAACTGAGCCAGTCAATGCCAATTCTGTGCAGGTGATTTTCATAATTCAACCCCATTGGTTAAAAGGAGTCAGCAAATGATTCCGCAGGTTTCAATGGGAGAGATGACCAAGACAGGTAGCAGGTTTAGGGTTTATGCTCAGGGTTATTGGAATGAAATGAGTGATGCGTGGCTGAGTTACCCCTGATGTCACAATGTAGCCTGCTCAGGCTACTCTGCCTGCAGCGCCACACGGGCAGTGACTGTCAAGGGGAGGATTTTGTTGATCTGAAACTTATAAAACAAGAAGAGGAGAAGAGGAATGGCTTACATGATTTGACAATAAAATATAGGTTTTACAGCATTATCCAGTGTAATTGGTACTGGTTCAGCAGTGGGAACTGGGCCTACATAACAAAAAAAGCGTTCAACTCTCTTTTAAGAATGAGTAAATAATTCATAACAAATTGGTGATATGATGAATTTTGCTGCCTTCCGTTCTTTAATGCAATATGAGCAGTTTCTGATTCTCGTGAATGTAGTAGTTCTCCTACAATCTAGGTGATTAAAATGAATGGTTGTTTCAAAACCAAGAACCCCCTGTAGGTGTCTAACTCTCATGACCTACTCAAATCGCACTACTGCTAGGAGTTAGAGAAGTGTCTCTATCCCAAACAGAGGTGGTGAAACTGAGGTAAAGAGCAAGAGGTGTTTACACAGCAATGCTGTGGCCGAGCCAGAAAGAGAAGCATAAGAAAAAAACATTCATCAAAAATGTTTTGAATTTAAAACGACCCGATTTCGTAAAGAAAGGAAATATTAGCTGTAGTTAGTGAACTGAATTGATACATTCTGGTCACCATGTTCTTCCAGATTTTCCAATGGGTAGATCTCATCCCCTCACACCTAGTGTTTATTCCTAGATTGAAGGAAGGAAACAAGTTTGCCTTCTTTGTCAACTCCCAGTGTTCTTTTCAAATTCAATTAACTAGTCATTGAACTGAATTAGATGAATAAACTGAAAGGAAGAAACTATTCCTTCTGCACTTTCACAGGAAGGGCTACTGCTGTCTAAAGCTGTTCTCGCACTTCCATGAACTCTGGTTCCGGATGCTTCAGTCATTTGACTCTCCTTAAAACTTGGCAGTAAACGTGTACTACTGAAGATGGATTTCTTTCTATTCTCTTGAAATTATTTTAAGAGATGATAACAAATTTAGGCCTTAACATAGATTGCCAAATTCAAATTGAATTTGAAGCAGACTTATTTTTAACGAAAAAACCCATGGTGAGTTTAATTTGAAAAACCCGGTTCATATTTTAAAAACCCTCTATTGTTAATCCACCTGGCGAGGGACGCAAAAGCCTCCTTGCTCAATTCCCACCCCAAGAAGGGCTGATCCTCAATCCAAGGTCTAGGGCTGGGCTCTTCACTCCGTACAGGATTGAACTGAAAGCCCAGATCTAAACTCTAGGAATTTGGATCTGACCGATGAGGGTCCAGTGCTGCATAGCACTTACAGAACGACTTTTCCTGGGTAAATCTCAGCACTTTACAATAGTGAGTAAGTATTAGATCCTCATTTTACTGCTGGGGACTGAAACACAGAGAGGGGGAATTGCTTGCCCGAGGTCCCATAAGTCAATAGGAAAATGGCCACTGAAAGCCAGGAGTCCTGACCCCCAATTCCCTGCCTCAGTCTCTCCAGCCGGTCACACTCCCTCTCAGAGCCAGCGAGACTGGGAACAGGGTCCTGCTTGCAATTGCCAGCTCTGGAAAAGAACGTTCCTCTAGTGGTTAGTGTAGGGGCCTGACACAGGGCTCCTGGGCTCCATCCCTGGCTCTGTCACTGACTCCCAGTGTGACCCTGAGGCAGTGGCTTCCCCTGCCCAGGCCACAGTTTTCTATCAGTGGGGTTGGAGTCCCTCCCCTACAGCCTTTGGCTTGTCAGGCTTCAGGAATGTGTGTGAGGTGCTAGGAGACCTTGAGATGGGAGGCGTCCTGCCCGCAGTATGTCAGAGTTCTGGACCCCGGCTGCTAGCCTGAGTTTAACCATCCCTTGGCAATAAAACATGATTTTGTTTTCACAGCCACTGTTGGTCTCCCTGCTGGCAGGGCATTGTGCAGCTCCCTTTTTAGCCCACCTTGGTGCAGGAGAGCGAGGAAGAGGGCCGGGAACAGACCAACTCTGAGCATCTGCCACCCAGCACTGCGCCATCTAGATCTAGTGAGTGGCAGGTAGCATTTCCTCAGAGGCTTTCCCGTTCTGCTTGGGGAGAGGCAGAAATGGTGGGAGGAGGAGGGGGGATCTCCTCCCAGTGAGTCTAGATTGGCTAACACAGCCCCCTGCAGCCCTTCGCTCTGGGCCTGGGCAGCGTGTTTCTTGCAGGGTGTTCTCTAGAGCCATCTCCAGCCCAGCAATAGGGCTCCCAGCCCTTCCCTTGTAGGAGTCTCTGGGGGGTCAGACCCCGGCAGCTGCTGAACACCCACTTTCCCACTGAACTCAGTGGGAACTGAGGGGGACTCATACCTCATATGATTGGGACCTTGTGAAGTTTAGCTGGGGACAAGTTCTCAAGGCAAACTCAGACTCCTTCCCGGGTTCTGGTCTTTCTCTAGCCAGAGAGGGCGTGTAGCCTGGGTGGGAGGAGGGAGCTGCTTGTCCAAACAGACTGAAAACTCCACTGCTCTGAACGGATGAGACTCCCCCTGTGTCACAGTGCCTCAGTAGGGAGAGGGAGCTTTGGAAACAGCCTGTGCTGTGAGCTGCTGCCAGCAGGTGTAGATTGCAGTCCCTGTGCCCCGGGGTGGGGCGTGCAGTGAGGGGGAGTTGCCTCAGTGGAGGAGAGGTGGGGGCGGAGCAGACAGGCCCGTTAGTAAGAGGCTGCTTTGACCCCAGACTCACGGCTGCTCCCCACTCGGTTCCAGGATGAAGAGGCTGAAGCAGATGCTGGGAAGAAGGCTCCAGATCCAGTGGGAAGCAGCTACCGGCTTCCCCAAGAGGAGAGTGGCCCCTCTGTCCCCGTTGTCGGGGAAGCAGCTTGTGGCCAGGCCAAGTGGTGGACGTGCCTGGCGTTCTGGAGGAGGAAAACACCAGCTCCCAGAGCAGGCCCTGAGGCACCTTCGGGGCCAAAATGGAGGTGGTCCAGGGTGCGGCTCTGCAGGACGGAGCCAGGACAGGGTGGGAGCCAGGCAAGGCAGCTCTGGGGCTTCCTCTCCAGGAAGCAGAGGAGCCAGGAGCCCAGTGCCAGGGCCCAGCAGGAGCCATGCCCCTGCCTGGCCACTAAAGAGTCCCCACCCTGCCTAGGACAGGAGATGGGGCAACCCCTGCTCTAGCACCAGCAGCTCCACCTACTCCCAAGGGGCCAGCAGCACCTCCGAGGAGTGTGAGAGCCTTGAGGCTGGAGGCTCCCACAGTACTGGTGAGGGGAGACCCAAGGGAAAGGGAGAGTGACTGGGGCGGGGCGGGCTAGTAACACCGTGTGCCCATTGGTTCAGAAAGGCGTCAGGTCTCAGCCACGTGAGCCCTGCTGACACTAGTGGGAGTGGCACAGCCATGCCCGGTGCAGGGCATTCTTGGCGGAGTCGGGGGCACTCCAGCCTCCCGGACCTCTGATGATTTTGTGGGGGTGGCCTGACTGCCATGGGGCCCTGAAGCTGATGGGGCTGAGGGCATCTCTGGGAGGGGCAGGGTGAGGCCCTTTCTGCCCTGGGGTTCCTTACAGAGGAGGGGGGCACATTAAGCCTTCTCTCTCCACTGCACCCCGTCCTTCCCCTCGGCAGCAGCAGCAGTCACCCTCTGTCCTCCTCTGCCTGGTGCAGGGAGCCCCAGTGTCCGGCTGGAGGTTGAGGAGGAAGAGGAGGACGTGTCCCCAGAGGAAGCTGCCATCAGGGTAATCCAGCAGCATCGCCAGGGCAGAGATGAGGTACAATCGAGTCTATCCTGCCCCCGCCAGCCCTTCCGGGGGGGCCCTGTCCCAGAGAAGCCATAACCCCCATTATCTGTGACCCCGAAAAGAGGGTGTTTGTCCCATGCAGGCCAGGGTCTCCTCTCCCCACAGCCATTGTCCCAGTTAGAAGCCCTGCCTTGCAGGAGGACACTGTGATTTTGGGCTTTTCCTGTCCAACCCAAAGGAGGACCTGGGCCCTGGAGCCGGTTTGGGTGGAGTGGGGAGCTCCCTACCTAACAGGCTCTCTCTCTCCCCCAATGCCACTCCTCATCTGTGCAGGAGAGGGCCAAGCAGCTCCGCTTCCTGCACGCTATCCCCACTCTGTGCTTCCCTGCACAAAAGCAGGGGCAGGACACCCTGCAGCCGCACTGCTCCAAAGCGTCCCTTGTGGAGAGCATTGCAGTGAATGAGACCCCATGGGGAGGGAGCTAGACATGAGACTAAGAGAGGCCTCCTCTGGGCCAGTTCTGGGAGATGGTGGGGCTGGAGGGGGCAGCAGAGGACAGGGATTCTTGGGGCTGAGGATTGGGGAGCAGGGGAAGGGGAAATTCTGTCACAGACACAGAGCTGGCAGTGGGGAATTGTAGGGCCGGAGGGGCGGCTGAGGGGAGGAAAGAATTGGGTGGTCCCAGCTGGAGAGGGAGGGAGTAAGTTTGAAAGGTGGAAGGAATGTGGGGGCCCAGCTGGATTGGCTGCTTTTGTCTTCTTTGGGTCTCCCAAGAACTGATTGAAGAAGTACCCCTGGAGTCTGAGCGAAGCTCCATCCTCTCGAGCTCTATGGCTGCAGTTTGCCACCTCAGGTACCAGGACCCTCCAGTCCAGCAGCCCTAACCCAGGAGTCACAGATCCTCCCACTCCCCCTCCAGTTGTGGCTGTTCACATCCTCCGGCCAAGGAGGCGGGAGCGTTCACTCTTTCCAGGCTGGGTGGTTCATTTCACTCCAGTAACGTTACAGTGGCCTTAGGGAGAAGATCATCGGGGCGGGGGACATATAATAGGGGCAGCAGGGTCCAGGGTGAGATCAGGGGAACGGGCCCTGTATCAGCCCTGCCAGTGTCTGGCTCTGTGACTTCAGCCTGGTCACTGGTCTCCTTGGCACCTCCATTTCCGTTTTTGCTGGCCGGTGCCTATTTCCCTCACGTTTCATGTCCATGGTGATGCCACTCTGGTGCTGCAAAGTCGAATCGAGGCTCCTCTTTGCTGCCAGCAAACTGGACCTGGAGCTGGAATCAGGCCTCCTGCGAGCTGTCCTGTGCAGTGTTTTTTACCATGCGCCCAGGGAAGGACACTGTTCCCTTCCGGGTAGGTCACCATCCTACTTCTCTGTTGTAGGAGCGGTCCTGTGGTCCCTACTCCCTTAGTTTGGTGGAGCTGCTGAAAATAGGGGAGGGGTGAGAAGAGCTGGGAACAGGCCCGGGGGTTAACAAAATGGCAGAGAGCACCCCTTCCCTCCAGAGGGGATAGTGTTACCCGCCCTTGGCAGATCCTCTCCCTCCTTCCTCATTCTGTGCTTTGCTGCCGGACTCTGTCCGGGCTCCTCGCTCCCATCCATTGCAGTTTGGCTGTTCCATACCCTGCTAGGTCCCTGGCCCTCTGCAGAGAACTGCTAAGGGCAAGGATTGAAGATCCAGCTGGCATCCTGCCATGAACTCTTGCAAAGTGTCCCTGGGGTGATTTGAATGGGAGAGGCCAGGATGTGTCTTTGGGGTCTTGCCAGGGCTCCCCAGAGAACCCTTCTAATCATCCCCTGACCAGCGTAGCCCCAGATCCCATAACGGACATGTGTTCCCTCATCTTGCAGGCTCTGCCCAAGGCCTATACAGACAGCATGGATGTCATGCTGAGCAGCCTGCTGACAGAAACCCCCACCATGGACAAGCTGGAGCACCTCTTGGAGGTGAGCACAATGGCAGGGTCTGGGGGGAATTTCCCCTTAACCCCGTGGGAGGGCTGCAAAGGAGAGACTGGAAGAGCCACATTTCCATTGTGTCCTCCCAGCTGGGACCCAGGAGGCCAGACTTTGCCAGAGCTGTCTGTGCAGTGCAATGTTGGGACTCTTCTGCCTTTCGGGGGATAAAGGGAAAGATCTGGGACTGTAAGCCAGAGCTCTGCATAGTTCTGTTAAGCACTAACAGTGGGCACCAGACCTGGCTGAAAGTCCTGTGAGAGACTGAAAGTCCTGTGAGATCCAGGACATGGGCCTCTAAGAAAAGTCACTGGCTCCTTTCTAGGAAGACCCTGAGTACAGGAGGATCCTCAGGGAATCAGCTCTTCTGATATGGACACTGCAGTTCCCAAAGGGATTGTCCTCACGGCCACTCCCTCCATCCCACCAAGGCCTTTGCATCTGGGGAGGGGCCAGGGCATGTGCCTTGATCCTGATGTGCTGTTCATGGATCAGGTACAGAGAGGA
Source organism: Lepidochelys olivacea (assembly GCF_965140295.1). Classification (NCBI taxonomy): domain Eukaryota; kingdom Metazoa; phylum Chordata; order Testudines; family Cheloniidae; genus Lepidochelys; species Lepidochelys olivacea. The sequence continues at coordinate 137,904,381 of NC_140412.1, read as the reverse complement.
TGGACCAGCCCCAGGCCTAACATTTTCCCCATCTAGAGAGACAATGACAGCCTGTGCCCAGCAGGACCTGGGCAGCGTCCTGGTTGCAAGAAGTCCCTCTTAAAGTTCTGCGATCAGCCAGTCAGCTCTTCCACCCTGAGCACAAGGTCTCAGCCCCATGGGGAGGACGACAAGCTCATTTGTAGAGCACGTGCACCTGCCTCCTGACCCTCACCTGCCTCCTTCTCCCACAGCATGTCAATTTCTGGATGCACTCCAGAGAGAAGCAAGAGAGAGCCAGGGCCATACGGAGTAGCACTGCCCTGCGGCAATTTACTGCTTGCCTCCCTGGATTTGATGTAAGTGACCTGTGACCCCGGCATCCTGCAGAGGCAGGGCTGACTCTGACAGGCTGTGGGATTTGCAGCTGCAGGGGTTCTAAATTTTGATGGCTCCTGTGTGGAGCCAGAGTCAGAACTGAGATTCAACCATGCTTGAGTCACGTCCCTCATCTCCTGGCTAAGTTTTTCCCCCTGGGTCTGTAAGGGACTGTGCTCCAGAGCCCACTGGCTGGCAGATTCATGCTTGGCCTCAGGGCCCTTGTCATTCTGGAGCAGCTGAGGAGCGAATCCTCATAGAGGGCCCTTTCCCTGGTCCCTTTATTCCAAGCTCCCCTGGGGGAAGAGAGAATGAGATCTCTAGCTGTAGCTCCTCTCCCCCAGCCCCTCCTACAGATGGAGTGGGAGGAGAGAGACTCCTGGCCCAGGGCAGATGGAGAGCTGAAGGTAGAATGTTGATGGATTCCCCTCTCCTCCTCCTTCCATCAGAGCTCATCTGACTTCCCCAAGGTGGGCTACCTTGTGGCACAGCTGGGTCTGTATATCACTGACCCACCAGATGACATCAGCCGGCAAACCAAGGGTGGGATTTGCTGGCTCTACCAGCTACCGCTGCAGAAGAGTGGTAAGAAACCCAACTGGGCAATGGCACCTTATAGAAATGAATCCTCAGAGACTACCTGCAGATGGACATTGGGACTCCTATAGAACTAAGGCCTCTCCTTGTAGACCAACCGGAACTGGGCAGAGGGACCCCAATAGAAACAAGGTCCCTCATTTGGGACTCATTTTGCTGGGCAATGGGAGCCTATAGAAAGAAGCCCCCTCCTCTGAGATGGACCCCAGCGTAGATGCTGATTATTTCTCTCCCTGCTCCCTGAATCAGGGGGATGAGCGTGAAAGTGCCAGGGAAATTGGCTGTTTTATCTCCGAGCCCAGCTCTGTCCCCCACCCCAGGGAAATCAGCCCATCCATGGGGCTGCCAGCTGGTGAGGGGACAGGAATGGAGCTACTGGGACACATGGAGGGAAAGAGCCCATAGGGAAGTCAGGGGCAGGAGCAGGGACGACAGGGGACGCACCCAAAACTCGTAGGATGTCACCAGTTGGTTACCTAGGGCCAGATCTTGACTACAGTGGGAGTGGGGGGTTCTCAGCATCAGATGCCGTCATTTTCAGGCACCCACTCCCAGAACACAATGACCGTAAGGGTCACCTGATTTCTGTGACGAATGGGACAAATCCCCCTCCAGGTACTAAACCACCTGGTGGGGACCCTGCGATTTCATGGGGGCATGGATGCTGCGAAGCCCCAGCCAGTGAGCACCCAGCAATGGGAACAGAAGGAGACAGACACTGAAACCAGAATGGCAAACCTCACAAACCTGCGTGTCTTTCTCCCCAAGGGCTGAACATCAGAGATGCCAAGGAGCTGTGGTGCCGGGAGGGGCTCGAGAACACCAAGCGCCTTGGTTTCAGGAATATGGCCAAGGTGGGGGAGGTAAGGACTCTCAGCTGGTGCATTGCAGCAGCTCAAATGTGGAGCTGTGTCTCCCGGCAGTGGCTGTGTCCTGGATACAGGGCCAGAGTCTACTCCTTATTTCCAGCTGGCAGTGTTCAGCTGCAAGAGGCTGAGGATCCTGGGTTGGAGCTTTGCTACCGGCCATGGTTTGTGTGTGTTACATGGATCCATTGATAGGTGGCATAACAGGAAACCTCTAGGACCTTGAGTTTATGGCGGATGGTGTCTCGAGGGATCCGGCTTCGCTCAGCGACTCCCTGGCTGACACCTGAGTATCCGAGATGGGAGCCACTGGGTCAGTGAGTTGGGAAGGATACACCCAGCTATTGCGTGACCAGATCCTTGTTGGATCCCTGCACCCTGTGGAAGAACAAGAAGGGTGTGGAGTTTGCTTAGCACCATCATGAGTCAGGAAGCAGTATCTGCGCCTGCCCTGGGACTTGGGTCAGAGACACTGAGCTCCTACCCTGGGCTGAATTACTTCACCATACGTAAGGCTCATGGAAATGTCAGTGGGGTGGGGAGTGGGGAACGGAGGCAGTTCTGAAAGGCCCGTACCTCTAGCATGTGAGCTCCAGGAGATATCGCTGCTGGACGCAGTAGAGGGTCCTGTGTGGTCTTTGTGAGCTACGTTCCAGAGCGCGCCAGGCTCATGCACATGGACGCATTCCCAGCAGGTCCTGGCACCTGCGTTGAATCCTGCTCCAGAAAGAGCTATGAGAGGCCTCGGTGCCTGCAACCTCTCACTGAAGGGGGTTCCCTGGGCCATGGGACCCCAAAGGTCCTCGTGGGGTATTAGCTGGCTTGGCTGCAGCAGGACTCCGACTCTCCGCATGAGCCACTAGCTGGATTTGGAGCCTGGTTCTGGGCAATTGCCAATGGCTCTCGTGCTGTTGGTTTTAGGTCTTCGGAGGGATCTTCTCAGAAGGGCAGAGAAGATCCTTCCTGCAGGTGGCTCTGCTGGCCATCCACGACCCCCGGCTACATGTCAGCCAGGCTGGGCTGGTCCTAGCTTTCTCCATCATGGGGGAAGGTGGACAGCTGATAGGGGACGAGGTAACCAGAGCAGGATTAATCTAGCTTTTGGGAGGGACCCAGGGCCTTTCACCTCCAGTCCACAGAAGGTCACTGCCATCCCATCCCCATTTGCTGACCTGGGAGGAAGGAGACGAATGAGTCACGGCAGGTGCCATTGTTAGGCGCCAGCTTGTCCCCTGAGCAGATCAAAGCAGTTCAGACCCAGCTCTCCAGCAAGGCTATTTCATAACAGGCATCACATCAACAGGACAAGCTGCCATTGCTCATGCTAGTGCCCCTTATGACCTCTATGAGCCTTTCTTCCCCTCAGGGTCTCAGGCCAGTTCCTAGTGATCTAATGTCTACGTCATCTGAACCACCATCCAGAGCTGCCCCATCACTGGCAGCCTTGGAGCCCAGGGATTGAAAGTGCCATGAAGACTAACCAGGCTGGGCTGGGGCACATGGGCCGGGGAAAGTTTGCCCTGCTGCTGGCCAGGCTGGATCTCCTCTGGGAGAACTGGAGGATTCAGTCATCAGAAGCCACCCATGTGGCCCTTCACCAGAGCTACCGTCCACGGCTTCACCGTAAGGACCAGGGGTCACTTGGGGAAAGAAGTCAACTTCCTCTCACCCAACTTCCCTGCTGCCAGAAGCCTTCCAAACCCATAGCTGGAGGGGTAGGGGCTGGTTGCGAGGATGCTGGGGAGCTGAGCTCGTTCCCCAGATGGGTTTGGAGGTAGAACAGCTCTAATGCGGGAACTGAGAGGAATGGGGAAGAAGTTCATTCTGCAATTGCGGGAGTGGGATTGGAGGTCACTAGAGAGGAGACAAGACTTCATCTCGGGGGCTGGGTGGGAGAATCCATCCCTCAGATGTGGCGAGGAGCTGGGTGGAAATTTAGCTGGCTCCAGGTGCCGTTATTACCCTTTGTTGCCGGGAGTGTCTGAATCTCTGACTAATCCTTGTTCCCTTGCAGGAGGAGGATATTACAGACAAAGTGATGGCCCACCTATTTTACATCCTGTGTTTGTGCCAGGTGCCCAAGGCACTGCCTGCGCTTTGCCCCATGGGACACCCTTAAAGGGCCCCCACCTCACATGCCCAGCAGCTCACACTCCCTGCTGCAGATACTGGTCTGTCTCACTATACATGGGGAGAGGGGCTAGTGGGAGTGGAGATAGAGGTGACAGCACTGAGTGAAACCCTCTCCCTTCTGGGTGGGGGGGGCTTCCCTCTGCTGCCAAATCCCCTTTGTCTGGGGCATGAGGTTCTCCCCACCCTCTTTTTCTTGGCCTTGGCCTCTCTGCCATCGCCCCTTCTCCCTGCCCAGCCTGATGCAGAAGGGCCTGCATGTTAGGCCCATGTCCGCCAGTGGAGCTCTGAAAGCTCTGCATTAGAGCAGGGGGAATGGCCTAGTGTCACATCTGAAACAATTCCCGACCCGGGGCTGCTGTGGCAGGGCCCCTCAGTCCCTCCTCCATGCCAAGGGGCCACAGGAGGAATCTGCTCTCAGGGAGCCAAACCTAGAACGCCACCTTCCTCTCACCACACGCCCTCCCCGACCCATGCCCAGAAGCCTTTATGAAGCATCAGACTTTCAGCACCATAGGACTGGCCCAGCCCAGGACAACTACAAATGAGAACATCGGTAGAACCATGGTTTATCATCAATAACCACTGCAGTCTGGGAGTGGTGGCCTGATGTGGAACCCCTCCCCTGTGCTCACTGCTCAGAGGTTCCCCTGGCCCGTGTCACCTTTGAGCTCGTGAATGTCCGATCCGTCCTGCACCGGGAGCCCAATCCACCCACATTGTATCTGAACTCTTCCCAGCCAGGAATGAAACTCCCCCCAAGCACCCTGGGAAGTGAAGGATCCTCCCCATCTAAGAGGTGGGAACAAAGACACAGAGGAAGGGCTGTGGTGCCTGGTCTCACAATCCTGGGTGTAGATCTGGGAACTGGACTGGGTCCCAGGCTAGTGCCTTCCCCCGAGGGGCAGCTTCACTTTCTGCCTTTTATTCTTCCCTCCTGCTAGGGCATCTCTGAGTGTGAAATGAACAGGAGCAAGGGATGGTGAGGAGGCTGTGACACCTAGCCTTGGTGGGAGCTCTCCTTGGCCTGGATCCCAGCCCAAGGACAGAGACATATTTGTCATCCTGCTGTCCTTTTATTCCTCGGAAGAGAGTCCCCAGATGAGGATGCGTGGGACTTGAACCCAGGTGTCTAGGGCTCCGGGTGGGCAGTGCCTGGGAGTACCCTCAAGTCATCTGGACAACAAGGCAGAGCTTGCCCTGCTGCTGAGACAGTCCCCATGTTATTCCTGGTTTCTGCCTGCATGCACCACCCTGCCCTACCCTCCAGTTCCCGGCTATTGACTGTCTTGACCCTCGGCTCCAGTCTCTTGCTGCTGACTTCGGCGTGACCCTTGGCTCTCGACGTTGGCTACCAACTCTGGCTCAGCATTATCCTTGTCGTATTCTAGCCTTGCTCCAGCCCCACAACTGACTCACTCCAGCCTTGCCTCCTCCTCTTGATCCTCCCGAAGCCCTCGGACTCTGACTACCCGGCTTCAACCTTCCGCCTGAATCTGGACTCTGGCTTGATATCGACTTGGCTTAACTTTGGACTCTGATCACCCGTCTTCGACCCTTGGCCTGCACTTGGACTCTGGCTCCAGTTCTGATTCTGGTTTGTCTACAGACTCTGATTACATCATCATTTCCGGCGTGTTCCTGGATCTTGATTCTAGCACCACTCTTAGCCTAGGTGCAATCTTATGTTAGCTGTGACCTCAGCTCCAACCACTAGACCTAATTATCAGATGCAACATGTGACATGAGGTGGTGCGACTGTTTGCAGAAAAGCAGGCTTTCCAGAAGTAAGTGGCCTGTACGTAAATGGGGATACCAGATGTGACTCAAGGCCTTGCTACCTGACCTGGCCCTGTGCTGCCCCTGCCGGAATGGCTCAATGGAGGTGACTGAAAATGTAGGGGTTTCCTTAACCAGCCTCTGCCCCTGGACCTACTCCACCATTCTTGGCTCTGACACCCGACATTCCTGATAAATACCAGGATTATGTGGACATCTTCGAAAGAAAGGAGGACACATTACCTCTGCACCAAGACTATGACTGCCCTATTGACCTAAACCTTGCCCGAAAGTTGCCTTTGGCTGTATTTATGCAATGTCCGAACCAGAACTAGTGGCTCTCCCTGCGTGAAATCATGAAAACGGATCCAAAGGGTTTATTTACTATTAAGCATTTCCCACAGAGGCCCTGGCCCTCTTTGGAAAGAAGAAAGGAGGGACTCTATGCCTCTCTGTAGAATACCAGCCCCTGAACAAAGTGAAAGTATCCCCTATCACATGAAACCTGTACGGGCATTCATCAGAGTAGACTTCCAAGGACTTACAATCTAACACTCATTTGGGCGGTGGACAAATGGAAGAGAGATTTCAATACATTTTATAGACGCTGGAGCATTCATCATAGAAGTTGACACATCTAATATATCAATCAGGGCCATGCTCTCTGAGGCATGGCTCCCAGCACCTGCTGCACCCCTGTGCATACCACTCCTGGAGGCTCACCCCACATACAAAAACTACAGGAGTCCCTTGATAATTAGTAGGTTCTGATTAAATCCTTATTTGAAGATTGGTGTGAGAAGCTGAAGGGGCCTCGATACCCAGCACAAGGTTGTACACAAAAGCCTCCAGTATCTGCGCAAAGCCAAAGCACTGAATCAGGGACAATTCAGCTAGACCATATTCTTTTCCGGCTTCAATTTCAAGATTACTTAACTGCCCAACTGGAACTAAGAATGACCTTATCCCCTAATGGAGAATATAACCAAGAAGGGAGAAAGCTAGTCAGGAACAGCCCTTCCTCCTCAAGCCCCGCAACGTGTTTAATGTTGCCATACCTCAATCATGCTTATTAAATCAGCTTCCTAGGATGACCTGCTGCCCAGGGAATGAGAAACAACATTCCATGTGGGACCCAATAACATTTACTGAGGACTGCCTGTATGTTCTGCCAGGATGTCCCCCGTTGAAGGTCCTACATCTGAAACAGGACACCTCCCAACAGGGCACTTTGGGTGCTTCAAAATCTCCTGCCTAACCTCCTGCTTCGTTTGGTGGTGGTGCCGGATGTGGGCTGAAATTCAGACATGTTGACTAGTGACTTCTGAGCTCTTACCAAGGCACCACACACCAAAATTCTTGGCACCTCATGCCTCTGGAGACCCTGCCCCGGCCATGGGCAGCCATTGCCAGGGATTTCATTGTAGAACTCCCTGAATCAAATGGCCACATGGTGGAACTGACTATCATAGAACAACTAACCAAGATGGCACGCTTCATCCCCCTGTGACTGTGTACCTTCAGCTGAAAGGACAGATCAGCTCCAAATTTGCCAAAGACACCTTTTCTTTTTTTTTTTTTTTTGGCTAACTATAGATTTCCCCCTGATTTCATTCTACACAGCAACGGCCTCTCCGAAATTCCTGGCTAGCAATCTGGTTCAATGAATCTATCACATTCAAGAAGAACTAAGGGGGCATTCAAGGACACTAGGAAGGTCTTCAAATAATATGGGGACTGCCGATGACAGGAGGGGCCAGTCTTCTCAGTAGGGAAACCATTTACTGAAAGGAGGTACCAAGGGTCTGGCACTGACCAAATCCATAAGCCCCATCTGTGGCAGCAGTTCCTACCCCATCCCCCTTCCTTGGTCTTCTGATCCCATCTCCTCTCCTGCTTGTAGGGAGCAAAATCTGGGTCTCTCCCCTCACTCTGGCACAATCTGTGCACAGACTGCCTGAGCCCCATGCAGATAATGGGACTGTCCTCCCCTTACCTCCTGTGTGTTTGTGGAAGAAACTATTATCTCTATTTTACAGACAGGGAATGAAGGTGATGGACCTCTCTAAGGTCACACCTACAAACATGGGGTGGATCTGGGAACGGGACTGGGTTCTACTCTAGTGCCCTCCCCACAGGGCAGCTTCACTTTCTGCCCTTCATTCTCCCCTCCCTTCCCTGAACGGTAAATGAGCAGGGGCTTCCTCCCTTCTCTGTCTTCCAGGCTTTGGGATCTGTCCATGCCTCCTACATCAACGCAGCCTGCAGCTGGCCCTGCTTGGGGAGCAATGACCTCATCCTGTCAAACTGAGAGGAGCTGGCTCTCAGTGATGCTTAGACGGAAAACCACACCCCCCTCACAGAGGTAGGAACTACTCACTCATCTGGGTGATTGCAGCTCTTGGGACAAAGATCCAGTTCCTGGTACGCAGCCTAGCTGAGAGCAGCCCTTATCCCTGGATCCCAGCCCTGGAACTTAGACATTGTTCTCATTGTACTGTGTTGATTTTATTCCTAGGAAAAGCATCGCCAAAGGAGGTGTAAGGATCCTGGACTCTATTGCTTGCAAGAAGCTTCAGCCAACTTCACAGGTAGAAGTCATTGTCTTTCATACAATTACACCAGGGCCCTTTATGGTCTCCAACTCTGTTCACTCCAGCAGGACAGAGACAAGCCTTAACTCCCAGAGTCCTGATTTCCTGCCTTTCCAGGGGCTGAGGGCTTGTATTGTCCCCACCCGGTCATCAGATACTTTTCCTATGGGAATCTGATGAGAGCAGAGAAGGAATCTCCTCTTCTCTTAGAACCAGTCTATTCAGTAAATCCACCCACACTGACCTCATTTTAGCTGCTTTGTTTAGCTGAGATTAGCAGTATCTTCTGAAAACCCTTAGTGTGTGGGGTGAGGTGGATCAGGGGAGACTGGAGCTCCAGCAGGTTCCCCTGAAGAACACCACCCTGTCTTTCTGTGGTCAGGCTGGGATGCGCTGTCTATCATGGAGGTGAAGACCGGATGGGAGCTACTGGATTGGCCTTGATATGCTGTGTCCTTGTACAGATGAAGGACCGACATCACAGAGATGGCAAGAAGCAAAAGATGTACCACAGATGGCTGGGAATGGGCTGAACAACCTACAATGATAGGTAAGCAAAACCCTGGCCACATACGGACACCACAGGCATTGGTGTGGATTGAACCAGGGTCCATCAGCACAAGCCCCTCTCACTCAAGCTAAAGGGGTCACTCTAGGAGTGTAGGAGAGGTACCGGGTGAGTCTGATGGAATGAATAGAAAGGGGAGCCTGAGCGGAAGTTGCTGGGCCCTTCCGAGTAGCAGCAGGATGCTGCAGGAAGAAGGGTCTGTAAGGTGGGAGTGGGAGGGGAGGAGCAGATGACTGAGGTAGAGATATTTTTACACAGGGAGATGTTTGCATAGGGAGCTTTGGAGGTAAGAAGGAGAAGTCCAAACTGGACATGGAAAAAGGGCAGCCAGAGCCAGACTTGGGAAAGTGGGGAAGACAGCACCAGGAGAGGAAGATCATCTCAGCAGCTGCAGTTTGGATGGCTGGCAGGTGGGAGGGAAATTCACCAGAACATGATTCACCGGAACGGCCAGGGCGAGGTGCCTGACTAGCGGTGAGTGGAGAGTCCCATTACAGAGCATGCTGCAAAGCCAGCAATCCCGTGCCACTGCAGATGCAGAGTCGTTGTCTTTCTCCCCCTACACTGCCAATGGAGGGAAGCGTCTGACCCTGTGAATTTCTCCCTGGCTACAGATAACCCATCCTTGCTCTCAGTGAAATGCTATGGTGTACTGTACACAGCATGCATGACACTCAACCTCGGAATGCTGTTAGCACTGTTGTGGGGTGATGGCCAAATATCATTGATGAGCATTGCTCTCTTAGGCCCCTTTCACAGTGTATTGAGCCTGTGATGAGCCAACCTTCCCTCCCCCATCCCCGCAGGGCTTGGCTCACAGAAACTCTCAGGGAATGGGTTCCTCCACCACAAGCCGGGGAGTGGAGCTAAGCTGCTCCAGGGTTGTACTGCAGCCTCAGGGCTATAGTGACATGTTCCAGTGAGAGAGGGGCTGTACCAGTGGGGAGGCTGCATCTCCGAAGTGGGGGATAATCTCACGGTTTGGAGACTAGTGACGCAGCTGGGAGGACATTCCTCTAACAGTACAAAGGGAGGGTTCTAAGCTGTCAAATGGGGTTCTAACTCAGGGTGTTGGGAAGATATTGACTAGAGGTGGGAAAGAAATGTGAAGAGAAGAAACTGAATTCTTTATGCACCATTGCTCGGAGACTGGGTAAGAAGCAGGAGGAACTAAACGTTCTCATTGATAACTACATTTGATAGAATTGGTATTATTGAAACCTGGGGGCATGACTTGCGTGACTGGACTGTTAAAGTCACCTGCTGCAGTGGCCGCCTTGTGTCTGGCATTTCCCAACTTTTGAGTGCTTGACTTTGCAACCGGAATGATTTTCGTGTTGCTTCTCTCTGTGAGGGTGATCAATATGCAGAACTTAGAACTTTAGCAAGATTCTGGATTGTTGGCTGTGCTACAAGCACTGCTTATATCAACTGTCCCTATATGCTGAGTCTTCAACCCTGCTGGGTCTGAGAGCAAGTCTCCCCTTCCTTCTTCAGACCCGCAATCGTCCAATCAACACTGAAGAAAGCAACCTTTTCTCATATAAATGGATAGCTACAAGTATTTTCTATTTTTAAAGAAGGCACTACCCCAACTCGACACACGTGTGGTTACGGTCCTTAATGCACTACTGGAAGGTGCTCAGACACTGTGGTGATTAGCATGGTATAAAAACCTACACAGGCTAGCGGCCATCAAGGAAGAAAGCCAAAGTTTCTCTTCTTCCTGGCCCCTTGTTCTTTTTAGGAGGCCATTTCCAGCCCTACCTGGCTGAAGTTTTGTTCCCCTGGTGTATCAAACTCATCTGTAGGAGCCTCTAACTCTCTGCCACCACTTCCTCAGGTGCCTTTCTTTAAGCCCAGTTGGGCAGCAGGTTCAGTCACAGTGGCACTGGGCACAGCTTCTTTTTAAAGGGGCCAGTCACCCCGTGCTTGTCATTATAAGAGCTTAGTCCTGCATATAGCTAAATGTAGGGTAGTGGCCAGATATAGGGCATGTTGCTCCTTGAAGTAAATGAAGCAAATGTGCAGCCTTTTCAATACCAGTAATAGTCTCTCATGCTCAATAAGAAGATCCCTTCCCTCCATTGAAGAACAATGTCTGATTTATTGATCTAATGGCCGCTACCCAAAAGGTGTTTCAGCCAGATGCCCATTTCTGAGTTGAAGTGCTTCTGGCGTGCACTCAGAAGCACCAAGAGAGAGAAAAGGAATATTTGTAAATGTTTAAGAACAGCTCCCAGGTGGGAGCATAAGAGAAATAAGGGACAGACAGTGTCCTCCTGCCTTCATCCACCAATTACCCTGCCCCTCCTGCTTTATATAAACTCATCGTTAGTTCCTTTTCAAGGGGATTTCTAGCCTTTTGGTTGTAGTTCCAGTGGTTCTGGGTTCTTCCTTCTTTGTTATTTTTTGATCTTTAGAGAGAAATTTCTCTCCTGTTTTTGTGGTTGTGTCATTTTAGCGCCCTCGTGGCCAACATAGAGTCTGCTCTGCAGGTAGCTCTGGCCAAGAAAAGGCACGTGCAGGAATGCATCAGGGAAAGCCCCTTCCCCCCCAGAGACACCTGTCCCCAGTGTGAACCAGAAGAGTACAATGAATACAGGAAAGGGAAATATTTATTTACAGAGGGATGAAAGGAGAAAAACAACAGGGGAAAAGCTAGGGGGAACGGTCAAAAACAGGGTTACATTCAACACCAGGCCCCACAGGCCCAGTGGTAGCACAGTCTGAAAGGGCTGACACCGAGTAATGTGTCTACACACAGAGTTCAGGAGTCTTGAGCAAAGGTCCAGTCCAGTGGTGAGTTTTGGGTGCTCCAGGTTGTGTTCAGTGCCAGTAAAGTTTCCCCAACGAACCTCTCTGGTGCCCTCTTCTGTCACTCTCTGCAAAGCCACACAGAGTGACAGCCTCCCCATGTAACAAGCTAACAGCTTCCCTCTTATTTAGTGTGATCATATTTCCCTATGCTGAATACGGGACACCTGGTAAACTTACTCGTATTCAAGCAAGTTCAGCTGCAATCAATCAGAACGATGCAGTACAAATGTTAACATTAACATCAAGTTGACTGAGCCCCTGTTAAAAAGAAACACTGAGTTGTTGGATTCCTTTTATTTCCCTTCTTATCTTTTAGACTTTAGGGTTCACATGGAGAGAGGTGACACACACACAGTCCCGTGCACCTCTCTGACACAGGGCTTGAGAGGTTGACCGAGAGGCTTGACCCTCCCTGCCTGGCGCTCTCCACTCTCCATGCCTGGCTGGGCCCTGGGCTGAACCCGCCTCTCCTGGTACCTGGTACCACATCTTCCAAAGACAACCTGTGTGTGTGTGTGGGGGGTGGCAATCAAGTTCACATGGCCCCCCACCCCAGATTTCTGCCAGGGTTCACACCAGAATGTGGCCAGCAACAGCCTTTCCGCACTGTGCAGGAGGGAAGGGATGGGAGCTGCTTCCAGCCACAGCGGGGCTGGGGGGGTGGGGAGGGGTGACCTGGCCCATGTCTTTGCAGAGCTCATCTCTTCCCCCTCTCCCCCTGCCCGTGGCTGGAAGCACCTTGCTCCTTCCTGCCCACACAGTGTTGAAAGGCAGCTAACACCTCTAGGCTGCTGCTGGCCACGGATAAACCCAGCTTCCTTCTGTCCCCTGGCTACAGCGCAAGCAGGAAGGGGTTAAGCCCTACGGATGCATTGTGCCCAGGGAACCTGACTGCAGGGGCTTGAGTGAACCTGGCCAGTGAGGTGGCTCAGCAGGGGAGGGTGCCTAGGGGACGGACCAAACCCTGTGCTCTGGGGTGGGGGTGGGTGCAGAGGGTGCTAGGCCTCTGTCCAGGAGCCTGCTGTGGAGTCTGCAGAGTCGGGATGCAAACAGGCTGGAAATCGCTTCCCTCCCCCACCGCCGCTCCAGAGCTTAGCTGAGGGGCAGAAAGGCTTCCCTGTGCCACGGCTGCCTGGGGCTTTGGCACATGCAGGGCTTGGCTCCTCCTGGCCAACACCCCAAGCCGAGGGTCTTGAGCTTTCCTGCGGGGCCAGCCCAGCCAGAGGCAGTGGGGGAAAGAAGTAGCCTGCTGGCCCGGCTGTTGGTGAGCTGAGCACTCCGACCAGGGGCTGGTTGTCTGCACAGTGCTGGGAGCGGGACACTCCCCGCTGGTGCAGATATGGAGGAGTAGCGGGGCTGGGGTCAAGGTGAAGGGGCAAAGCAGGGAGAGGACAGCGAGAGGGGGAACACCCTGCCACCAGCTTTGCACACCCACCCCCATTGTCAGCCACTGGGTCCCCCCACTCAACGCTGGTGGGCAGGCGGCTGGCAAGCAGGGATCCAGCCAGCAGCGGGACCCACCAGTACCGACTGGGGGGAGACAGAAAATAAGTGACAATTAGACCGTTTTTAGCAAAAAGTTGCGACACCAGCAGGAGGGCTTAAATACCCTGTCGTGCTCTTCCCCCCTCCCCGCTCCCCTGCCCTCCCAACAGGACTTTCTCCTCATTGAACAATCAACTCCCCATCCCCTGGGAAAAGATTTAAAGGGGCCATGCTCTCTAAACCCCAAAGGGGTAACAGTGGGTGTTTCGGCAGGTTGGGTAGAGAAGTGACTCGCCCTGCCCTTCCTGACACCAGCACCAGCCTTTAGAATGCTAACTCTAAAGAATCATTCCTAAAGTACCTGCTCCGTGGTTTGTCTTCAGGCTATTTGGCTTCCTGGTGGGGTCACTCCAGGTATAAACAGCATTTTATAATTAATTTATTGTTTCTGGATTAATTGCTGTTTTTTGGACTCTGGACATGATTCTGCTCTCGCATCTTATTTACCTTGGGCAGGCAGCAAAAAATCTGATGGCACAAGCTGGTACAAAGAAAACAGAGCTAACATAAAAGACCAACTTCAACCCAGGTGTAAGCAGTGGCCAATCCACTAGCAGGTAACAGGGGTCACCCCTGCTTGTGGCCGGGCTGAACTGGCAGAGTGTGGTAGGGTTTCCACCGACTGGCTGTATGACATACCAAAGGCCGAGTCATGGCAGGTGTTCAGCGCCCCGACTTCCATTGCACCCCATGGGGATTAGCTTGCTCAGCCCTTTGAGCCAAGCACCTGGAGGGGTCAGACCCTGGAGCTAGGTGTCAAAAGTTGTTTTTGAAATCGGGGAGGGGCTGTGGGGCGCTGCAAAGAAGATTTCTGGTGTGTGAATTCAAATCAGGAGGATTTCTGACATCCTGACCTTTGCTGGCCCTGACTGACATCCCATCGCTCCAGCCCAGCTGTGAGTGCCTCACATTATAGGGGGTGCTGCCAGCACTGCCTGTTATTAAGGTTGCCCAGTGCTTCCCACGATACGCCTTTGTTTTCAGTTGCTTATAACGTTGTCGAACTGTAACTGGCTGGGCTGAAATTTCCCATGCTGGGTGTCTGCCTTGAGGCTGAATATTTCCTGAAACATTCAGTCAAAGTCATTCAGCTGTTAGTGAGAATGAGGCTAGGCCAGATGTTATGGGTCTGTTATAGGCGGGAACGAGATGACCACAGTGGTCCCTTCTGGCCTTAGTCTATGTAGACAGTGCTTACCAACGCTAAACACTTCTGATGACATTTTCTTTGAAAAGCTCTAGTGCCCCCAGGCTTTGGAACAGGGACTTGAAATTTCCCAAGGAGGTGGCCTTTGTGCCAGGGGTGCGGCTTTTGCTGTCTCCGAAAATCTACCTAAATTGACCAAATGAGAAGTCTTTGAAAAGTCAGAGTTCACACAGACCCAATAGAGACTTCTTTGAGGTTAGCAGCTCCATTCCCCCTGGCAATTGTGTCTGCACTGGCATGCTCCAGCCTGGGGCTGAGCAGGACTTTCCCTACAATTGCAGCTCTCAGCTGCTGCGGTCTGTGCTGGGTCCAGATACCTGAACTGAGAGCAGAGAGCCTGTCTCTCCTGTGCTCTCAATTACCCACCTCCCCCATCCCACTGGGCCCGGACGAGGAAGTACTAGATTCAAATGCAGAGACTAGGGGACAGGGGTGAGTAGGTTGGGAGAAAAAGCCTAAGGGATGCTGGAAGCTGGCAGGAGGTGAAAGAAACTGGCATTTGGAGTTGAGGGGAGGGCGGAGAGTAGACCTGAGTGAGCAAGGAGACTTGCAACCAGAGAGCAGAGAGGAGTGAGAACCAGTGGGGTGGGTGGAAGAACATAACAACGGCCATAGTGGGTCAGACCAAAGGTTGATCTAGCCCAGTAGCCTATCTTTGGACAATGGCCAGTACCAAGTGCTTCAGAGGGAATAAACAGAACAGCTAATCATCAAGTGATTCATCCTCTGTTGCCCATTTCCAACTTCTGGCAAACAGAGACTAAGGACACCATCCCTGCCAATCCTGGCTAATAGCCATTGGTAGACCAATCCTCCATGAATTTATCTAGTCCTTTTTTGAACCCTGTTATAGTCTTGACCTTCATAACATTCCCTCTGGCAAAGAGTTCCACAGGTTGACTGTGCATGGTGTGAAGAAATACTTCCTTTTGTTTGTTTTAAACCTGCTGCCTTTTAATTTC
This sequence comes from Lepidochelys olivacea, assembly GCF_965140295.1. NCBI lineage: Eukaryota > Metazoa > Chordata > Testudines > Cheloniidae > Lepidochelys > Lepidochelys olivacea. The sequence goes on along the minus strand of NC_140412.1, from coordinate 137,888,956 downwards.
AGTTGGTGACCACTAGTTCTCGTGTTATGAGAAAGAGTAAATTACACTTCCTTATTTACTTGCTCCACACCAGTCATGATTTTATAGACCTCTATCATAGCCCCCCTTAGTCGTCTATTTTCACAGCTGAAAAGTCCCAGTCTTATTAATTGCTCCTCATATGGAAGCTCTTGCATACCCTTAATCATTTTTATTGCCCTTTTCTGTACCTTTTCCAATTCCAATATATATTTTTTGAGATGGGGTAACCACATCTGCACGCAGTATTCAAGATGTGAGTGTAACATAGATTTATATAGAGGCAATATGATATTTTCTGTTTTATTATCTAGCCACTTCTTAATGGTTCCCAACATTCTGTTCTCTTTTTTGACTGCCGCTGAACATTGAGTGGATGTTTTCAGAGAACTATCCACAATGACTCCAAGATCTCTCTCTTGAGTGGTAACAGCTAATTTAGACCCCATCATTTTATATGTATAGTTGGGATTATGTTTTCTAAAGTGCATTACTTTGCATTTATCAACACTGAATTTCATCTGCCATTTTTGTAGCCCGGTCACCCAGTTTTGTGAGATCGCTTTGTTGCTCTTCACAGTCTGCTTTGGACTTAACTTTCTTGAGTTGTTTTGTATCATCTGCGAATTTTGCCTCCTCACTGTTTACCCCCTTTTTCCAGTTCATTTATGAATATGTTGAATAGGACTGGTCCCAGAACAGACCCCTGGGGGACACCGCTATTTACCTCTCTCCATTCTGAAAACTGACCATTTATTCCTATCCTTTGTTTCCTATCCTTTTACCAATTACCGATCCATGAAAGGACCTTCCCTCTTATCCCATAACAGCTAATTTTTCTTAAGAGCCTTTGGTGAGGGTCCTTGTCAAAGACTTTTTGAAAATATAAGTACGCTATATCCACTGGATCACCCTTGTCCACATGCTTGTTGACCCCCTCAGAGAATACTAGTAGATTAGTGAGGCATGATTTCCCTTTACAAAAAACATGTTGACTCTTCCCCAACAAATCATGTTCATCTATGTATCTGATAATTCTGTTCTTTACTATAGTTTCAACCAGTTTGCCTGGTACTGAAGTTTGGCTTCCCAACCTGTAATTGCCAGGATCACCTCTGGAGCTTTTTTAAAAATTGGCATCACATTAGCTATCCTCCAGTCATCTGGTACAGCAGCTGATTTAATCTCCCACAGTTAGCAGTTCTGTAATTTCACATTTGAGTTCCTTCAGAACTCTTGGGTGAATAACATCTGGTCCTGGTGACTTATTACAGTATAATTTATCAATTTGTTCCAAAACCTCCTCTAATGACATCTCAATCTGGGAGAGTTCCTCAGATATGTCACCATAAAGAATGGCTCAGGTTTGGGAATCTCCCGCACATCCTTAGCCATGAAGACCAATACAAAGAATTAATTTCATTTCTCTGCAATGGCCTTATGGTCCTTGAGTGCTCCTTTTGCATCTCGATTGTCCATGGCCCCATTAGTGGTTTAGCAGACTTCCTGCTTCTGATGTACTTCAAAAAACAATTGCTGTTACTTTTTGAGTCTTTGGCTAGCTGTTCTTCAAATTCTTTCTTGGCCTTCCTCATTATAGTTTTACACTTAATTTGCCAAAGTTTATGCTCCTTTGGTCCTAAATGTTTTTTAATTTGGGGTATACATTTAAGTTGAGCCTCTATTATGGGGTCTTTAAAAAATTTCCATGCAGCTTGCAGGGATTTCACTTTTGGCACTGTACCTTTTAATTTCTGTTTAACTAACTTCCTCATTTTTGTGTAGTTCCCCTTTTCAAAATTAAGTGCTATTCTATTGGGCTGCTGTGGTGTTTTCCCTGCAATGAGGATGTTAACTCTAATTATATTATGGTCACTATTACCAAGCGGTTCAGCTATATTCACCTCTTGAACCAGATCCTGTGCTCCACTTAGGACTAAATCAAGAATTGCCTCTCTTTTTGTGGGTTCCAAGACTAGCTGCTCCAAGAAGCAGTCATTTAAGGTGTCAAGAAACTCTCTCTGCATCCAGTCCTGAGGTGACACGTATCCCATCAGTATAGTTGAAATGCCCCATTATTACTGAGTTTTTTATTTTTGTAGCCTTTCTAATCTCGCTGAGCATTCCACGGTCACTATCACCATCCTGGTTAGGTGATCTGTAGTATATCCCCACCGCTATAGGCTGTTTAGACTCCACCTTTCCCAGAAGATTCCTCAGTTTCTAATAAATCTAAACTTCTCCTCCCTACATCATTGTCTCACCCATGCATTGAGAACCTGCAGTTCTGCCTGTCTAGCTGGCCCTGCGTGTGGAACTGACAGCATTTCAGAGAAAGCTACCATGGAGGTCCTGGACTTCAATCTCTTCCCCAGCAACCTAACTTTGGCCTCCAAGACCTCTCTCCTATCCTTCCCTATGTCATTGGTACCTCCATATACCATGAGCAGAAAGGAGGTGAGGGGGAATGGCAGATGGATCTGATGAAGAGCTGGGATTCTGGAGAACTGGGACTGGCTGGGCAAAGAGATTGAAAGCAGGACCTGGGGCTGCAGATTGCGAATGGATGAGGAGCCTGGGGAATTAGATTGGTACAGGAGGCCAGGATGCTGGAGAGAGACAGACCAGATGAGGAGATGGGAGGGGGACAACTGGGACTGTCTGTCTTTGAGACTGCAACTAAACCCAGTGCTGGGACATCCCAAGCCTCTCCAGGCACTTTCCACATTTTCCCAGATTCCCCCTTCATCTCTGTTTACTTCTCTTTTCAGTTTAGCCCCTCAGGGACCACAGAGCAGTTAAAGGGAGGAACCACAGGATTTGCAAAGTAACTTCTTAAACATACACACTTTACTCTTAGGGCATGGCTACACTTGCAGATGTAGAGCGCTGTGAGTTAAACCCACCTTCGTAAAGTGCAGTGGGGAAAGCGCTGTTGTCTGTCCACACTGATAGCTGCAAGTGCACTGGCTTGGCCACATTTGCGGCACTTGCAGAGGCATTGAGAATGGTGCATTATGGGCAGCTGTCCTGCAGAGCACCTCTTCCCATTCTGGCGCTGTGGCTTGTGGGAAGGGGGTGGGGAGTGTGGGGCATTCTGGGTCCTGTCCCAACACCTCATGATGCATCGGTTTGCATCCTAGCATTCCCTTTGCTTCCGTCCACGTTGGGCGCCGTCTTTCAGTGTTTTTAGTACTACGCGCTCGGTCTTCCCTTTTGGTCTGCGGGAATGGAGTCCTGTCATAAATATAAAGGGAAGGGTAAACATCTTTAAAATCCCTCCTGGACAGAGGAAAAATCCTTTCACCTGTAAAGGGTTAAGAAGCTAGAATAACCTCGCTGGCACCTGACCAAAATGACCAATGAGGAGACAAGATACTTTCAAAGCTGGAGTGGGGGAGAAACAAAGGTTCTCTCTGTCTGTGTGTTGTTTTGCCAGGAACAGAAAAGGAATGGAGTCTTAGAACTTAGTAAGTAATCTAGCTAGATATGCGTTAGATTCTGTTTTGTTTAAATGGCTGATAAAATAAGCTGTGCTGAATGGAATGTATATTCCTGGTTTTGTGTCTTTTTATAACTTAAGGTTTTGCCTAGAGGGATTCTCTATGTTTTGAATCTGATAACCCTGTAAGGTATTTACCATTCTGATTTTAGAAAGGTGATTCTTTTACTTTTTCTTCAATTAAAATTCTTCTTTTAAGAACCTGATTGCTTTTTCATTGTTCTTAAGAGCCAAGGGTTTGAGTCTGTGTTCACCTATGCAAATTGGTGAGGATTTTTATTGAGCCTTCCCCAGGAAAGAGGGTGTAGGGTTTGGGGAGGATCTGGGGCGGAAAGACATTTCCAAGCGGGCTCTTTCCCTGTTGTGTATTTGTTAGATGCTTGCTGGTGGCAGCAATAAAGTCCAAGGGCAAAAGGTAAAATAGTTTGTACCTTGGGGAAGTTTTAACCTCAGCTGGTAAAAATAAGCATAGGGGGTTTTCATGCAGGTCTCCACATCTGTACCCTAGAGTTCAGAGTGGGGAAGGAAACTTGACAAGCCCGAACTGCTGAGGAGTGTGCTGCCGAGTCTCGCCAGCACGTCATGTTTGGCAGTCCAGTTATTCCTCATGATCCAAAGTGACAGTGAGGGCTCCGACGGTGATATCGACTCAAGGAATGTATATGATATGAGTTTGCTTGTGGCATTCATGGACATGCTCACCACCGTGGAACGCTGCTTTTGGGCTCGGGAAACAAGCACTGAGTGGTGGGATCACATCGTCATGCAAGTCTGGGATGATGAGCAGTGGCTGCAGAACTTTCGGATGAGAAAAGCCACTTCCATGGGACTCTGTGAGGAGCTCACCCCCACCCTGCAGTGCAAGGACCTGAGATTGAGAGCTGCCCTGACGGTGGAGAAGTGGCTGGCTCTTGCAATCTGGAAGCTGGCAACTCCAGATGGCTACTGATCAGTCGCTAAGCAGTTTGGAGTGGGGAAGTCGACCGTTGGAATTGTGTTGATGGAAGTTTGCAGGGCCATTAATCGGATCCTGCTCAGAAGAACCGTGACTCCGGGTAACGTGCATGACATTGTGGCTGGCTTTGAACAAATGGGTTTCCCTAACTGCGGAGAGGCGATAGATGGCACGCATATTCCAATTCCGGCACCAGCCCACCTAGTCTCCGAGTATGTTAATCGGAAGGGATATTTCTCAATGGTTCTCTGGGAGCTTGTGGATCACCATGGGCGTTTCATTGACATTAACGCAGACTGGCCCGGAAAGGTGCCTGACGCACGCATCTGTCGGAACACTGGCCTGTTCAGGAAGCTGCAAGCTGGGACTTTTTTCCCAGACCAGAAGATCACCATAGGGGAAGTTGGTGCCCAGATCCCTGGCAGGAGTGTGTGTGTGTAGGGGAGAGGCAGAAGCCCCAAGCCCGGGCACCTGGCTGGAGTTTTCGGGAGCTCAAGATGTGAGTCTGGGTGCCCCAAACCCTGGCTGCAGCCTCAGGGGCCAGAAGCCATGACCCTGGGCATCCAGAGCCCTGGCCGGAACAGGAGCAGGTCGGGGTGGGGGCAGAATCCCCAAGCCTGGGCAGAAGCTGCCAGGGCCAAAGCCCTGAGCCCAACTCCGGGGCTGCTGCAGCACAGATCTGAGGGTGTACCAACCTCACTAATGCGCTGCGTCTACAGGTGAGTCTGATAGCCCCACCGAGAGCAATTGTGCAGGGGAAAATCTTGTCCTGTCCCCAGCCCAGCGGACTAGCGGGATGCTCCAAGCCGGCACGGGAAGATGAGATTTCACAGGGCAGGGCTAATTTCACTGTCCTTTATAATTGGTAGGGGCCTAGCTATAGAAAATAATGAGTACCAAAATGCTCTTCAATCTAGTCAAGAAAGGCACAACAAGAAGCAACGGCTGTCAGCTGAAGCCAGAGAAATTCAAATTAGAAGTGAGGCAAGAATTTTTGACAGTGACGGAGACAAAGCAATGGAACAAATTACCAAGGGAAGAGGTGGAGTCTCTGTTTCCTGATGGCCTCACATCACAACTGGTTGTCTTTCTGGAAGGTGGGTTTCAGTGAAACACAAGGAATTGAGCTTAATATGGGGTAAGTGTCTGAAATTTCATGACTTGTGAAATAGAGGCTGGATTAGGAGATCTAATGGCCTACAAATCTATGAAAAACTCAGTGCGGGATGAGGTACAGACTCTGCTGTTTTACTGGAAAGCCTGCTTGTTCCCCAGAATCAAGAGTGAGCAAGTAGGGTGATCGGGGGAGCAGCTCAAACATCCAACCTGGCTGTCCAGGGGCAGACATCAGCCCTGCAAAGGAGAGGTGGGTGTGGCAGTGACTTCACAAGGGCCTTTGGCAGGAATTCAGCCTATTGGGCAGAGGTGGTGAGGAGGCTGTGACCTCACAGAGCTCCCTTGACATCAGACATGCAGTACAGGGGTGCAGGTCAGGGGGAACCTCGGAGACCCCTGTAGCCTTGCTGAAGCAATCCTCCTTCTCATGGTCTCTCCTTGAGGACCAAGAGCGGATTTGTGTTCACGCACCTGAGGGCTAAGAAGGAGCTTCTTTGGGAGTTTTCACCTTCCTGTGTTGATTTTGGAGAAAGCAGACATCTCCTGTGTAGAAGGTAAGATTCTCAGTGAGAGTTGGAACTTCTTCAGTCTTCTCCATGCATTGCCAGCCGAGCTCTAGGCTCGGAAAACAAAAGGTAAATGGGCAGAAAAATGTCCCGCCTAGGATTCTTCCCCTTAGTAACGGGCTACCTAATAGGTCTCAAAATCTAATTGTAAAGGAGGAATCGTTCTCCGGCAAGTATCTTTCTAGTAGGATCCTGCAGGGATTGGTTCTTGGCGCTAATGCTATTTAACATTTTGATCAGTGATTTGGAAGCAAATATACAATCATCATTGATAAAATCTTAGTTATGAAGTATTTCTGGGGATTTAATCTAAATCTGCTATGCTATAGTTTGAACCCATTGCCTCTTGTCCTGCCCTCTGTGGCAAGTGAACAATTTTTCTCTATCTTCCTTCTGAAAGCCTTTCAAGTATTTCAAGATTGCTATCATTTCCCTATTTTCCAATCTAAACATACCCAATTCATCCAGCCTTTGCTCATATGACTTACATTCTACACCTTTGATCATTTTTGTCACTCGCCTTTTGGATCCTTTCCAGTTTCTCTACATCCTTTTCATACAGCAGTGACCAAAATTGGACACAGTACTCCAGCTGAGCCCTAACCAGCGCTGCGTAGAGCAGTACCATCATCTCCTATGACTTGCATGGTATGCCTCTCTTTATGCAACCCATATTGCGTTTGCTTTTTTGCATTTGCTGTGCAGAGAGCCTGAAAATGGTTTTGTACCTCTATCTGCATTGGGGGTACATAGGTTCTCCTCTTTCTTCTTCTGGAGGTCACATGCTGCCAATATTCTCCCCCGTTCTGCACTGCACTCTTTGATTCTTCAGCATATGGTGCTTCAAGCACCAAACAGACTTCTATCCAGAAAACCTTCATGTTCTCTGATGCAGCGCAGGGTTGATACTTGCCTCCCTAGTCCTTTAACCTTCTCTTCCAATAGAGTGAACACACACACACATTGGAAGAGTACAATGCCTACAGGAAAGGGAAACTGATATTTTCAGAGGAGAAAAACAACAGGGGCAAAGATAGAGGAAGCAGTAAAACAGGGTTACATTCAACACAAGGCCCTACAGGCCCAGTGGTACCACACTCTGAAAGGGCTGACACCGAGCAATGTGTCTGCACACAGAGTTCAGGAGTCCTGGGCAAAGTTCCTGTCCAGTGGGGAGTCTTGGGTGCTCCTGGTCGTCTTTGGCGCCAGTAAAGTTTCCCCAACAAACCCCTCCAGTGTCGTCTTCTGCTGCTCTCTGCAAAGCCACACAGAGCGACATGCGACAACCTCCCCACTTAACTAGCTAACAGCCTCCCTCCTGATTCCCAATGCAAAGTCACAAGCCCCAGTACTCACGGCCCCATACAGCTCTGGGCAGCACTGATACTTGATCCAGCTCCGATTTGTCCTTCTCATGCGAATCCACCCTAGCACAGTGCTCCTCCTGGCTCCTGTCCTGGGGTGTCCCTGATCCCCAGCTCTGTCCCTCCCAGGCTTCAGGCAGGTTCTCCGCTACTTCAATCTGTGAGGGCCTGCTTGCTGCAGCCCTTCTGTCTGGACCTCCAGACGCACACCCTATCGCTTTCTCCCCCATCTCTCTGCTCCCCTGCCCTCCCAACAGGACTTCCTCCCGATGGAACAATCAGCAAACCCTCCCCCACCCCCACCCCCCGAAAAGATCCACAGAGCTGGATCCAGAGGTTGGGTCCGATTGGTGCAGTCTGATAAGTGTCCACCAGGGGGACTCAGTCTGTGACAATGTTAGAGCCAGCTGGGTAACAAAAAATCCTTCCTCGCTGGGGATGTGGAGCTAAGCGAAATGGAGAAGAAGGAAAAGCATCCAGTAAAATGCTTCCTGAATTTTACACCAGAGAGGCAAGGAACACAAGGGACCAGGGCCTGGTCTGGGAACCAGAACAAATACATTGTTCTCATCCAGGCTTTTCCATTCAATCACTGTGTGACCACAAGCAAGTCACTTCATGTCCCTGTGCCATACAGTCTCCCCAATTTTAAATGAAGATCATCAAGGTGGGTTTATCATACCAGTTTAGAAGGTGGGAAACTCAGATGCATAGAACTGCAGCCTGTTGACACGCTAGATGTGAAGTGTGTTTGTTAACAGGGGACCCCCATGCGTGGTTCATAACCCCATAGTTGAAACTGCTGCTAAGCGTGTTTTTGAAAGCATATGAGAGTAGGGCTGGATGCCCTTTTCCTGTACTACAGGGGGGAGTGGGTGTGTGGTGCCTGGGGGACGGCGGGGGGTGAACAGACTCTCAGCCACTAACTGTCTTCAGCATTTACACCAACCATCTGGAAGTCAATATCACATCACAGCCGGTAACGTCTGCAGGGGGCACAAAGATTGGTGTCGTGGTAAATAATGATGAGGACAAGTCAGCCCATTCAAACAACACATCTGAATACAGCAAATGCCCAGTCCTAATCTAGGAGTGAGGGAGATTAATGAGTGGAAGAAATTGCCAAGGGAAGAGGTGGATTCTCTGTTTCCTGATGGCCTCACATCACACTTGGCTGCCTTTTTGGAAGGTGTGTTTTAGTGAAACACAAGCTATTGGGCTTAATATGACAGAAAGATCGGGGGAGTGGTAAATAATGAAGAGGACATGTCACTCATATGGATCCATCTTGATTTCTTAGTTACCGGAGCACAAGCAAATAACATATATTTTAATATGCCCAAATGTAAAGTTTCCCTTTAGGAACAAAAAATATAGGCTATATGTACAAGAGGGGGACTCTATCATGGGAAATAGTGACCCTGAAAAAGACTTGGGGTCATGGTGGATAATCAACTGACCATGAGCTCCCACTGAGACACTTTGGCCAAAAGGGCAAATGCGACCCTGGGACCCATCCATAGCGGAATCTCCGGTAGAAGTAGAGAGGTTCTGTATCTCTGTACTGGGCACTGGTGCGACCACTACTGGAATATTGTGTCCAGTTCTGGTGTCCACAATTTGAGACAGATGGTGATTAATTTGAGAGGGTTCAGAGAAGAGCCACAAGAATGATTAAAGGATTAGAAAACATGCCTTATAAAGATAGGTTCAAGGAGCTCAATCTATTTAGCTTAATAAAGAGAGGGTTAAAAGATGATGAGCATAAGAGAACAACTATTTGCTAATGGGCTCTTCACTTGAGCAGACAAAGGTATAACAAGATCTAATGGCTGCGCGTTGAAGCTAGACAAATTCAGACTGGAAATAAGGCAAACATTTTTAACAGTCAGGGTTTAAAGTAATTAACCCAGGGTTGTGATGGATCCTCCACAACTAGCATTTTTAAGATCAAGATTCGCTGTTTTTCTTAGATGTGCGCTCTAATTCAAACAGGAATTATTTTAAGGGAAGTTCTATGGCCCATGTTATACAGACTAGATGGTCAGAGTGGATCTTTCTGACCTTGAAATCTATGACTCACTGAGGCGTTTGGAATTTGTCCGTTTTTTGCTTCTCTTTTCCGCCCTTCCTCATGTCTTTTCTTTTCTCTTCTCTTGTTCCATTTCTCTCTGCTGCTCTTCTTCCTGAGGCAGGTGGGGCTGTTCTCCAGCTGTCATTGTAGGAGGCCCTCACAAAGAGGTGGGGTGCAATAGTGCACTGACAGAGATCTCCACCAGAGTGATCTCCTGTCCTGACTAGTGCTGTCTTTTGGCCATCTGTTGAGAATGCTCAGCCTCCAGTCCCTGAGAGTCTCCATGCTGATTGGGTGAGCTGGGGGTTATTACAGAGTTAAAAGGGAGGAGATTCAAGTCATTGTTGGCTGAGAGCAGTGAGGTCTAAAGCACAATTCAATGGCATTTCTTTGTCAGTCTGTAATGCGGTAATTTTTGAAGACTACGTCGTATTGATTCCAAAATTTCCGGGAATTTCTAGGCATTGGTGGAAAGAACCTTGTTGATTTTATTTCAGAGTAGCAGCCTTGTTAGTCTGTATCCGCAAAAAGAAAAGGAGGACTTGTGACACCTTAGAGACTAACCCATTTATTTGAGCATGAGCTTTCGTGAGCTAGAGCCCACTTGAAGTCACTTGATTTTCTTTTTGTTGATTTTAGTGACAACTGGAAACCACTGCCACCAGGAAAGCTTGATCTCCACACTGTGCCCATTTAGTTGGTGCTGCAGACAGAGGCACATTGTGACATCAGAGTTAACTTAGCCAGTCAATGCTAATCCTGTGCAGATGATTTGCATCATTAAACCCCATTGGTTAAAAGGAATCAGCAAATGATCCTGCAGGTTTCAATGGGAGAGATGACCAAGGCAGAGGTCATAGGGTTAGGATTTAAGGTCAGGGTTATTGGAGTGAGTGAGTGATGGGTGGCTGAATTACCTTGGATGTCACAATGTTACTGCTCAGGCTACTCTGCCTGCAGAGTCCCATGGGCAGTGACTGACTGTCAAGGGGAAGATTTTGTTGATCTGAAACTTATAAACCAAGAAGAGCAGAAGAGGAATGGCTTAGACGATTTGACAATAAAATGTAGGTTTTACAGCATTATCCAGTGCAATTGTTACTGGTTCAGAGGTAGAAACTGGCCCTACATAAACAAACAAGTGTCCAACCCTCTAGTTAGTCTCTTTTAAGACTGAGTCAATAATTCATAACAAATTATTGATATGATGACTTTTGCTGCCTTCTCTCCTTCAATGGCATATGAGCGGTTTATGATTCTCATGAATGTAGTAGTTCTCCTAAAATCAAGATGAATAAAAATCAATGCTTGTTTCAAAACCAAGAAACCCAAAAAGGGATTTTTTAAAAGTTAAATTGGATTATTTTTATTTAAATTAAAAACAGGTTTATTTTTTGAAAAACAAATCTATTGGAGATTAAATTTGAAATTATGACAACCCATGTTAATGCCTAAACTTGCAATAGCTTAGTAAAGTCATTTAAATTAAGTAATAAATATTGACAAGTCCATGGTTGCTGCCAAGTTTTAATGGTAATCAAACCACTGAACTCATGGCAGTCTTTGGCTGGAACCAGAGTTTATTGAAATGGTAAACCAGCTTTTGACAGCAGTAGCTTCTTCTGCAGGCACAGAAAGAATATATTTTTAATTTAAGTTGATTCAGCTAGTTCAGTTCAATAACAATTTCATTCAAATTTCAGAAACTGACTGGGAGAGGAAAAAGAAGGTAAGCTTGTTTTCCTCTTCCAGTCTATAAATAAATACTAGACGTGGCGGGGGGGGGTCAGACCTATTAGTTCTAAAATCTGAGAGACACGATGACCAAATACAATCAGTTCATTTCACTAACTGCAGATACTTCCTTAAATCAGTTAGTTTTAAATGAAAAATATGTTTCGGTAAATTTTTTTGTTCTTATGTATCCAGCACATTTAAGGTAGTTTTGTTCAATTAATAAACCAATTGAAAATGCTGTTTTTGTGCATTTTTAAGTGCATTGGAATTTTCATCAAAATAGTGCGTGGACAAATCATAAGTAAAAAATCCATCATAGTCTTGGAAATAAATGCATCGTTTGCCATTTTCCAACATAATTAAAATGTAAAATTTAGACACAAGAAATGTAAATTAAGACACATAACTGCTTACATAAATGTACATAGATATACTTTACCATCATGGTTAGCAAAAGAAAAAGCACCAAATTTAGTGTAAAGACTATATTTAGTTGCAAATCAACATTTTTTAAAAAAAGAAAAGGAGTACTTGTGGCACCTTAGAGACTAACCAATTTATTTGAGCATGAGCTTTCATGAGCTACAGCTCACTTCATCGGATGCATACCGTGGAAACTGCAGTAGACATTATATACACATGGAGATCATGAAACAATACCCCCTCCCACCCCACTGTCCTGCTTGTAATAGCTTATCTAAAGTGATCATCAAGTTGGGCCATTTCCAGCACAAATCCAGGTTTTCTCACCCTCCGCCCCGCCCCCCCCCACACAAACTCACTCTCCTGCTGGTAATAGCCCATCCAAAGTGACCACTCTCTTCACAATGTGTATGATAATCAAGGTGGGCCATTTCCTGCACAAATCCAGGTTCTCTCATCCCCTCACCCGCCTCCAAAAACCACACACACAAACTCAATCTCCTGCTGGTAATAGCTTATCCAAAGTGACCACTCTCCCTACAATGTGCATGATAATCAAGGTGGGCCATTTCCAGCGTAAATCCAGGTTTTCTCACCCCCCCCCCCACCCCTATACACACACAAACTCACTCTCCTGCTGGTAATAGCTCATCCAAAGTGACCACTCTCCCTACGATGTGCATGGTAATCAAGGTGGGTCATTTTCAGCACAGACCCAGGCTTTCTCACCCACCCCGCCCCCCGGGAACACACACACACACACATAAACTCACTCTCCTGCTGGCAATAGCTCATCCAAACTGACCACTCTCCAAGTTTAAATCCAAGTTTAACCAGAACGTCTGGGGGGGGGAGGTAGGAAAAAGCAAGGGGAAATAGGCTACCTTGCATAATGACTTAGCCACTCCTAGTCTCTATTTAAGCCTAAATTAATAGTATCCAATTTGCAAATGAATTCCAATTCAGCAGTTTCTCGCTGGAGTCTGGATTTGAAGTTTTTTTGTTTTAAGATAGCGACTTTCATGTTGGTGATTGCGTGACCAGAGAGATTGAAGTGTTCTCCGAGTGGTTTATGAATGTTATAATTCTTGACATCTGATTCGTGTCCATTTATTCTTTAACGTAGAGACTGTCCAGTTTGACCAATGTAAATGGCAGAGGGGCATTGCTGGCACATGATGGCATATATCACATTGGTGGATGTGCAGGTGAACGAGCCTCTGATAGTGTGGCTGATGTTATTAGGCCCTGTGATGGTGTCCCCTGAATAGATATGTGGGCACAGTTGGCAACGGGCTTTGTTGCAAGGATAGGTTCCTGGGCTAGTGGTTCTGTTGTGTGGTATGTGGTTGTTGGTGAGTATTTGCTTCAGGTTGCAGGGCTGTCTGTAGGCAAGGACTGGCCTGTCTCCCAAGATTTGTGAGAGTGTTGGGTCATCCTTCAGGATAGGTTGTAGATCCTTAATGATGCGTTGGAGGGGTTTCAGTTGGGGGCTGAAGGTGACGGCTAGTGGCGTTCTGTTATTTTCTTTCTTAGGCCTGTCCTGTAGTAGGTGACTTCTGGGAACTCTTCTGGCTCTATCAATCTGTTTCTTCACTTCCGCAGGTGGGTATTGTAGTTGTAAGAAAGCTTGATAGAGATCTTGTAGGTGTTTGTCTCTGTCTGAGGGGTTGGAGCAAATGCGGTTGTATCGCAGAGCTTGGCTGTAGACGATGGATCGTGTGGTGTGGTCAGGGTGAAAGCTGGAGGCATGCAGGTAGGAATAGGGGTCAGTAGGTTTCCGGTATAGGGTGGTGTTTATGTGACCATTGTTTATTAGCACTATAGTGTCCAGGAAGTGGATCTCTTGCGTGGACTGGACCAGGCTGAGGTTGATGGTGGGATGGAAATTGTTGAAATCATGGTGGAATTCCTCAAGGGCTTCTTTTCCATGGGTCCAGATGATGAAGATGTCATCAATATAGCGCAAGTAGAGTAGGGACTTTAGGGGACGAGAGCTGAGGAAGCGTTGTTCTAAATCAGCCATAAAAATGTTGGCATACTTTGGGGCCATGCGGGTACCCATAGCAGTGCCGCTGATCTGAAGGTATACATTGTCCCCAAATGTAAAATAGTTTTGGGTAAGGACAAAGTCACAAAGTTCAGCCACCAGGTTAGCCGTGACATTATCGGGGATAGTGTTCTTGACGGCTTGTAGTCCATCTTTGTGTGGAATGTTGGTGTAGAGGGCTTCTACATCTATAGTGGCCAGGATGGTGTTATCAGGAAGATCACCGATGGATTGAAGTTTCCTCAGGAAGTCAGTGGTGTCTCGAAGGTAGCTGGGAGTGCTGGTAGTGTAGGGCCTGAGGAGGGAGTCTACATAGCCAGAGAATCCTGCTGTCAGGGTGACAATACCTGAGATGATGGGGCGCCGAGGATTTCCAGGTTTATGGATCTTGGGTAGTAGATAGAATATCCCAGGTCGGGGTTCCAGGGGTGTGTCTGTGCGGATTTGATCTTGTGCTTTTTCAGGAAGTTTCTTGAGCAAATGCTGTAGTTGCTTTTGGTAACTCTGTGGGATCATAGGGTAATGGCTTGTAGAAAGTGGTGTTGGAGAGCTGCCGAGCAGCCTCTTGTTCATATTCCGATCTATTCATGATGACAACAGCACCTCCTTTGTCAGCCTTTTTGATTTTGATGTCAGAGTTGTTTCTGAGGCTGTGGATTGCATTGTGTTCCGCACGGCTCAGGTTATGGGGCAAGTGATGCTGCTTTTCCACAATTTCAGCCCGTGCATGTCGGCGGAAGCACTCTATATAGAAGTCCAGTCTGCTGTTTCGACCTTCAGGAGAGTGGTCACTTTGGATGGGCTATTACCAGCAGGAGAGTGAGTTTGTGTGAGGGGGGGGCGGAGGGTGAGAAAACCTGGATTTGTGCTGGAAATGGCCCAACTTGATGATCACTTTAGATAAGCTATTACCAGCAGGACAGTGGGGTAGGAGGGGGTATTGTTTCATGATCTCTATGTGTATATGATGTCTACTGCAGTTTCCACAGTATGCATCCGATGAAGTGAGCTGTAGCTCACGAAAGCTCATGCTCAAATAAATTGGTTAGTCTCTCAGGTGCCACAAGTAAAGGTGCACAAGTAAGGTGCCACAAATAAATTGGTTAGTCTCTAAGGTGCCACAAGTACTCCTTTTCTTTTTGCAAAGATGTGATATTGGCTCTGGATGGGGGAGAAGCAGGAAATCATCAGGGATTCTTGATAAATCACCCATTGTCCTTTGGAGCTCAAAGGTGTCTAACACTCATGACCTACTCAAATCGCACTACTGCTAGGAGTTAGAGAAGTGTCTCTATCCCAACAGACATGGTGAAACTGAGATAAAGAACAATGCTGTGGCCGAGCCAGAAAGAGAAGCATAAGAAAAAAACATTCATCAAAAATGTTTTGCATTTAAAACGACCCGATTTCTTAAAGAAAGGAAATATTAGCTGTAGTTAGTGAACTGAATTGATACATTCTGGTCACCATGTTCTTCCAGATTTTTCAATGGGTAGATCTCATCCCCTCACACCTAGTGTTTATTCCTAGATTGAAGGAAGCAAACAAGTTTGCCTTCTTTGTCAACTCCCAGTGTTCTTTTCAAATTCAATTAACTAGTCATTGAACTGAACTAGATGAATAAAGTGAAAGGAAGAAACTATTCCTTCTGCACTTTCACGGGAAGGGCTACTGCTGTCTAAAGCTGTTCTCGCACTTCCACGAACTCTGGTTCCGGGCGCTTCAGTCATTTGACTCTCCTTAAAACTTGGCAGTAAACATGTACTACTTAAGATGGATTTCTTTCTAGTCTCTTGAAATTATTTTAAGAGATGATAACAAATTTAGGCCTTAACATAGATTGTCAAATTCAAATTGAATTTGAAGCAGGCTTATTTTTAACAAAAAAACCCGTGGTGAGTTTAATTTGAAAAACCCGGCTCATATTTTAAAAACCCTCTATTGTTTATCCACTTGGCGAGGGACGGAAAAGCCTCCTTGCTCAATTCCCACCCCAAGAAGGGCTGATCCTCAATCCAAGGTCTAGGGCTGGGGTCCTCATTCTGTACGGGGTTGAACTGAAAGCCCAGATCTAAACTCTAGGAATTTGGATCTGACCGATGAGGGTCCAGTGCTGCATAGCACTTACAGAACGACTTTTCCTGGGTAAATCTCAGCACTTTACAATAAGTGAGTAAGTATTAGATCCTCGTTTTACTGCTGGGGACTGAAACACAGAGAGGGGGATTGGCTTGCCTGAGGTCCCATAAGTCAATAGGAAAATGGCCACTGAAAGCCAGGAGTCCTGACTCCCAATCCCCTGCCTCGGTCACTCCAGCCGGTCACACTCCCTCTCAGAGCCAGCGAGACTGGGAACAGGGTCCTGCTTGCAACTGCCAGCTCTGGAAAGGAACGTTCCTCTAGTGGTTAGTGTAGGGGCCTGGACACAGGGCTCCTGGGCTCCATCCCTGGCTCTGTCACTGACTCCCAGTGTGACCCTGAGGCAGTGGCTTCCCCTGCCCAGGCCACAGTTTTCTATGAGTGGGGTTGGAGTCCCTCCCCTACAGCCCTTGGCTTGTCAGGCTTCAGGAATGTGTGTGAGGTGCTAGGAGACCTTGAGATGGGAGGCATCCTGCCTACAGTATGTCAGTGTTCTGGACCCCGGCTGCTAGCCTGAGTTTATCCATCGTTTGGCAATAAAACATGATTTTGTTTTCACAGCCACTGTCGGTCTCCCTGCTGGCAGGGCATTGTGCAGCTCCCTTTTCAGCCCACCTTGGTGCGGGAAAACGAGGAAGAGGGCCAGGAACAGACCAAGTCTGAGCATCTGCCACCCAGCACTGCGCCATCTAGACCTAGTGAGTGGCAGGTAGCATTTCCTCAGAGGCTTCCCCGTTCTGCTTGGGGAGAGAGAAATGGTGGGAGGAGGAGGGGGAATCTCCTCCTAGTGAGACTAGATTTGCTAACACAGCCCCCTGCAGCCCTTCACTCTGGGCCTGGGCAGCGTGTTTCTTGCAGGGTGTTCTCCAGAGCCATCTCCAGCACAGGAATAGGGCTCCCGGCTCTTTCCTTGTAGGAGTCTCTGGGGGGTCAGACCCCGTCAGCCGCTGAAAACCCACTACCGCACTGAACTCAGTGGGAACTGAGGGGGACTCATGCCTCATATGATTGGAACCTTGTGAAGTTGAGCTGGGGACAAGTTCCCAGGCCAAACTCAGACTCCTTCCCCGGTTCTGGTCTTTCTCTAGCCAGGGAGGGCATGTAGCCTGGGTGGGAGGAGGGAGCTGCTTGTCCAAACAGACTAAAAACCCCACTGCTCTGAACGGATGAGACTCCCCCTGTGTCACAGTGCCTCAGTAGGGAGAGGGAGCTTTGGAAACAGCCTGTGCTGTGAGCTGCTGTCAGCATGTGTAGATTGCAGTCCCTGTACCCCGTGGTGGGGCGTGCAGTGAGGGGGGAGGAACAGGGGGACAGAGCAGACAGGCCCGTTAGTGAGAGCCTGCCTTGACCCCAGACTCATGGCTTCTCCCCACTCAGGTCCAGGATGGAGAGGCTCAGGCAGATGATGGAGAGGCTCAGGCAAATGCTGCAGAAGAAGGCTGTGCAGCTCGCTCCAGAGCCAGTGGGAAGCAGCTGCCAGCTTCCCCAGGAGGAGAGCAGCCCCTCTGTCCCCACTGGAGGGGAAGTAGCTTGTGGCCAGGCCAAGCGGTGGATGTGCCTGGCGTTCTGGAGGAGGGAGACACCAGCTCCCAGAGGAGGCCCTGAGGCATCTTCTGGGGCAAAATGGAGGTGGCCCAGGGTGCATCTGTGTGGGAGGCAGCGAGGACGGGACAGAAGCCAGGCAAGGCGGCTCTGTGGCTTCCTCTCCAAGAAGCAGAAGATCCAGGAGCCCAGCGCCAGGGCCCAGGAGAAGCCACCCCCCTGCCTGGCCACTGAAGAGGCCCCAGCCTGCCTAGGGGAGGAGATGGGCGACCCCTGCTGTCATAAATATAAAGGGAAGGGTCAACCCCTTTAAAATCCCTCTTGGCCAGAGGAAAAATCCTCTCACGTGTAAAGGGTTAAGAAGCTAAAGGTAACCTCACTGGCACCTGACCAAAATGACCAATGAGGAGACAAGATACTTTCAAAAGCTGGGAGGAGGGAGAAAAACAAAGGGTCTGTGTCTGTCTGTGTGATGCTCTGCCGGGGATAGACCAGGAATGGAGTCTTAGAACTTTAGTAAGTAATCTAGCTAGGTATGTGTTAGATTATGATTTCTTTAAATGGCTGAGAAAAGAACTGTGCTGAATAGAATGACTATTCCTGTCTGTGTGTCTTTTTTGTAACTTAAGGTTTTGCCTAGAGGGATTCTCTATGTTTTGAATCTAATTACCCTGAAAGGTATCTACCATCCTGATTTTACAGAGGTGATTTCTTTACTTCTATTAAAAGTCTTCTTGTAAGAAAACTGAATGCTTTTTCATTGTTCTCAGATCCAAGGGTTTGGGTCTGTGGTCACCTATGCAAATTGGTGAGGATTTTTACCAAACCTCCCCAGGAAGTGGGGTGCAAGGGCTGGGAGGATTTTGGGGGGAAAGACGTGTCCAAACTACATTTCCCAGTAAACCCAGTTCGAGTTTGGTGGTGGCAGTGGAGATCCAGGGACAAAGGATAAAATTAATTTGTACCTTGGGGAAGTTTTAACCTAAGCTGGTGAAAGTAAGCTTAGGAGGTTTTCATGCAGGTCCCCACATCTGTACCCTAGAGTTCAGAGTGGGGGAGGAACCTTGACACCTGCTCTAGCACCAGCAGCTCCACCTACACCCAAGGGACCAGCAGCACCTCCGAGGAGTGAGAGCCCTGAGGCTGGAGGCGCCCACAGTACTGGTGAGGGGAGACCCAAGGGAAAGGGAGAGTGACTGGGGCGGGGGGGCTAGTAACACCCTGTGCCATTGGTTCACTAAGTTGTCAGTCCTCAGCTACGTGAGCCCCATTGACACCAGTGGGTGTGGCACAGCCATGCCTGGTGCAGGGCATTCTAGGTGGAGTTAGGGGAGCTCCAGCCTCCCGGACCCCTGATGATGTTGCGGGGGTGGCCTGACTGCCATGGTGCCCTGAAACTGATGGAGCTGAGGGCATCTCTGGGAGGGGCCGGGTGAGGCCCTTTCTGCCCTGGGGTTCCTTACACAGGAGGGGGGCACATTAAGCCTTCTCTCTCCACTGCACCCCGTCCTTCCCCTTGGCAGCAGCAGAAGTCACCCTCTCTCCTTTTCTGCCTAGCATTTCTCCCATGTTATCTGGGACCCTCAAGAGGGGGTGTTTGTCCCACGCAGGGCAGGGTCTCCGCTCCCCACAGACACTGTCCCAGTTAGAAACCCTGACTGTGGAGGAGGACCCTGTGGTTTTGGGCTTTTCCTATCCAACCCATGGAGGACCTGGACCCTGGAGCCAGTTTGGGTGGGGTGGGGAGGTCCCTACCTAACAGGCTCTCTCTCTCCCGCAACCCCACTCCTAGTAGGTGCAGGAGAGGGCCAAGCAGCTCCGCTTCCTGCACGCTATCCCCACTCTGTGCTTCCCTGCACAAAAGCAGGGGCAGGACACCCTGCGGCCGCACTGCTCCAAAGCGTCCCTTGTGGAGAGCATTGTGAGCGACACCCGTGCCCAGCCCCTTGGGGGAGGGAGCTAGACGTGGGACGAAGAGAGGCCTCCCCTGCACCAGTGTGGGGAGATGGTGGGGCTGGAGGGGGCAGCAGAGGATAGGGATTCCTGGGGCTGAATACTGGGAAGCTGGATGTGTGTGTGCGGGGGGATATGCTGGCTGTGTCTGCAGCGCACTTTGGCCTCCTCTCTGGGAAGTGCCTGTGGGTAATCAGGGCCAGAATCCACCTGCTGTTTTGTCTCCTTTGGGTCTCCCAGGAGCTGATTGAATACCTTCCGCTGGGCTCTGAGTCAAGCTCCATCCTCTCCAGCTCTATGGCCACGGTTTGCCACCTCCAGGTACCAGGACCCTCCCGCCCAGTTTCCCTAACCCTGGTGCTGGTCAGGCTGAGACCTGGGACTCACGGATCCCCCGTTCCTAGGTTATTTGTGCCTGTTCTCATCCTCCGGCCGAGGAGGCGGGAACGTTCACTCTTTCCTGGCTGTGTGGTTGATTTTACTCCAGTGACATTACAGTGGCCTTAGGGAGAGGATCACCGGGGGCGGGGGCAGAGAAGAGATAACAGGGGCAGCAGGGTCCAGTGGTGAGATCAGGGGAATGGGCCCTATTGCAGCCCTGCCAGTGTCTGGCTCTGTGACTTCACCCTGGTCACTGCGCTCTTTGGCACCTCCATTTCCGTTTTTGCTGGCCGGTGCCTATTTCCCTCATGTTTCATGTCCATGGTGATGCCAGCGCCACTCTGGTGCTGCAAAGTCAAATCGAGGCTCCTCCTTCGTGCCAGCAAACTGGACCTGGAGCTGGAATCAGGCCTCCTGCGAGCTCTCCTGTGCAGTGTTTTTACCATGCGCCCAGGGAAGGACACCGCCCACTTCCGGGTAGGTCACCATCCTACTTCTCTGTTGCAGGAGCAGGAGTGGCCTGTGGTTTCGACCTACTCCCTTAGTTTGGTGGAACTGCTGAGAATAGGGGAGGGCTGAGCAGAGCTAGGAACAGGCCCGGGGGTTAAGAAAATGGCAGGGAGGGCCCCTTCCCTCCAGAGGGGATAGTGTTTCCCGTCCTTGGCAGATCCTCTCCTTTCCTCCTCATTCTGTGCTCTGCTGCCTGGACTCTGTCTGGGCACCTGGCTCCCATTCATTGCAATTTGGCTGTTCCATAGCCTGTTGGGTACCAGGCCCTGTAGGAAGAATTGCTAAGGGCAAGGATTAAAGAGCCAGGACAGAGACATCTTTGTCATCCTGCTGTCCTCCTTTTATTCCTCGGAAGAGAGACAAGGGGATGTGTGGGATTTGAACCCAGGTCTCTAGGGCTCCAGGTGGGCAGTGCCTGGGGGTACCTGTAAGTCATCTGGGCAACAAGGCAGACCCCCTGCCCTGATGCTGACACAGTGCCCACTTTGTTCCTGGTTCCTGCCTGCGTGCATGGCTCTACCCTCCGGTTCCCAGCTATTGACTCAAGCTTGACCCTCAGCTCCGGTCTCTTGCTGATGACCTTGGCGTGACCCTTGGCTCTAGATGTTGTCTAACAACTCTGGCTTAGCATTGTGCTTGCCCTATTCTTTCCTCGCTCCAGCCCCACCACTGACCCACTCCAGCCTTGTCTCCTCCTCCTGATCCTCCCCAGTCCTTGGATTCTGACTACCCAGCTTTGACCTTCCACCTGTATCTGGACTCTGGCCTGATATCAACTTGGCTTATCTTTGGACTCTGTCTACCCGGCTTTCACCTCTGGCCTGCACCTGGACTCTGGCTCCAGTTCTCATTCTGGTTTGTCTATGGAGTCTGATCTCGGTGTTGACCCAGGCATGTCCCTGGAGCTTGATTTTAGCATCACTCTTAGCCTAGGCGTAATCCTATGCCTAGCTGTGACCTACGCTCCAAGCACTAGACCTAAATATCGGATGCAGCATGTGAGATCAGGTGGTGCAACTTTTTGCAGAAATTTAATTCCGGAAGTAAGTGACCTGTATACAAAAGGGGACATATCACACCAGGTGTGAACCGTAGTCTTGTTACTTGTGCCTGGCCCTATGGTGCCCCTACCAGAGTGGTTGAATGGAGATGACTGAAAATGTGAGGGTTTCCTACAACCTAGCCTGAAAGTTCCCTTTGGCCATATTTACGCAATGTCCAAAGACCTAGTGGCTCTCCCTGTGTAAAACCATGAAAACTGGTAGAAAGGGTTTATTTGCTACTAAGCATTTCCCACAGGTTTCCCACAGGTGCCCTGGCCCTTTTTGGGAAGAAGAAAGGTGGGACTCTATGCCTCCGTGTAGACTACCAGCCACTGAACAAAGTGACAGTTTGGAACCAATACCCCCTGCTCTCAGGGGCGGCCCTAGACTAGCTGCCAGCAACTGGTGCCCCAGGCGAAGATGCAATCAGTGCCTGTCAAGGTTCCTTCCCCACTCTGAACTCTAGGGTACAGATGTGGGGACCTGCATGAAAACCTCCTAAAGCTTACTTTTACCAGCTTAGGTTAAAACTTCCCCAAGGTACAAACTATTTTACCCTTGGACTTCTACTGCCACCACCAAATTTTATCTGGCTTCCTGAAAAAACGTAGTTTGGACACGTCTTTCCCCCCAAAATCCTCCCAACCCTTGCACCCCACTTCCTGGGGAAGGTTTAGTAAAAATCCTCACCAATTTGCATAGGTGACCACAGACCCAAACCCTTGGATCTGAGAACAATGAAAAAGCATTCAGTTTTCTTACAAGAAGACTTTTAATAGACGTAAAGGAATCACTTCTGTAAAATCAGGATGATAGATACCTTACAGGGTAATTAGATTCAAAACATAGAGAATCCCTCTAGGCAAAATCTTAAGTTACAAAAAAGACACACAGATAGGAATATTCAGTCTATTCAGCACAGTTCTTTTCTCAGCCACTTAAAGAAATCATAATCTAACACATACCTAGCTAGATTACTTACTAAATTCTAAGACTCCATTCCTGTTCTGTCTCCGGCAAAAGCATCACACAGACAGACACAGACCCTTTGTTTTTCTCCCTCCTCCCAGCTTTTGAAAGTATCTTGTCTCCTCGTTGGTCATTTTGGTCAGGTGCCAGCAAGGTTACCTTTAGCATCTTAACCCTTTACAGGTGAGAGGATTTTTCCTCTGGCCAGGAGGGATTTTAAAGGGGTTTACCCTTCCCTTTATATTTATGACAGTGCCCCAGGCCCAAACCGAAAGGGAAGGTCGAGGCTGAGGTTTTTGGTAAACTGGGAAACATTTTGCCCCTTTTTTACTTTTCATGTTTTTTAAGCGTTTTTTTTAAAACAGAGGCTTAATTATTCGGTTTGTCCATCCATCCGTCTGTCCAACCAATGTTTCTGAGAGCAAATAAAATAGAGACACGACTTTTCAGAATAGATCTGTACACGACAGTGAGGTGATATTTCAGTTGATTTCAAATAAAAATGCATTTAAAATGTTAATTATAATTTTTATTATTACAAATCCAAAATCATCCATTACACTATCCTGCTTTAACTGCCATTACCACCACATCCAATATAGAAAGAAATAAGAAAACTCTTCAATGAACTTCAACTTGTATTTACAAAACACTCTGAATAAAAAACACTCTGTGCTCTTAAAACATGACTTTTTTTTGATTTAAGTTTTGAAAATTCAGTCACTCGTTCTCTTAGATCGAGTTTTCCAGCTAGTTCATGCTCTGTTGACATTGTGGCAAGTCCAACAAGTCTCTCTTGCACCATTGTTGAACGCAGATATGTTTTTATCAATTTTAACTTTGACAAGCTACGTTTCCCACTAGCTACGGAAACTGGCAAAGTTGAAAGAATGCGTAGAGCTATAAAAATGTTTGGAAAACTGGCTGAGAGTTTGTTTTCACAAACAAACTTCAGTACTTCTTCAGGAGGGGAATGTTTCTTAAGTCGTCTTGAAAAAGTCTCAGGCTCACTGCACAAATCTGTAGCATCAATGTCTTTAGAATTTTCAGGAGTCAATGCCGACTCCAGTTTTATACCAAAGTCTCTTACCTGTTTTGCTGTTTTCTTTTGCAAGCTGTGGATATCATCTAGAAAGCCAAATATTGACTCTAGCTGCTGCATCTGTTGACATCTTTCACCAACCGAGTGAATAGCAGTATCAAGGACTGCGAAGAGAAATGCACTTTGAACCTTTGTTTTGGGTTCTGAATAGGTGTGTCTTGTCATTCATATGAAAACTGCTGTTTCTTTTGCCGAATGCAAACTGGCTCTGGTTCAAAGTCTGTCGGAAAGTCTATTTCTTCAGCAAGCTTGAGAGAATCTACCAGTGTTCTTTCGTGCCCTTCATCACTTCTGAATTCCTCCAGAATATTTTGAGTTTGCTGCAGTTTTTGAAGAGCAGAATGTATGTTCAAGTTCTTTTCCTGAAGCTGCTTACGAGTGAGGTTAATCTCGAAAGGGATATTATACCACAAAATGAGTGAAGTCACAAATTTTGACTTTGGAAAGGCCATTTGCAAGAGCTTCTGCATCTGAACGTGCCATATTGCCAGATGATCCAGTAAAGGTAGTATCATCAGAAATTTCAATTCGGGCATCATAAATGTTTCCAAGTTCATAGTGAAGAGGCTTCAAAGCATCGATGCAACTCTCCCATCTTGTCTGACTAAGTGGTTTCACAGTTAGAGAATTCACATGGCGAGTCAGAATCTCCCAACGGCGTGTTGAGCCTGAGAAAAACACATAAACACGTTGCACCAGGTCAAAGAAACTGCTTGACTCCAAACAGCATCTAGCAGCATCATTGACAAACAAATTCAGAGAATGCGCGCTGCAAAGAACGAAAAATGCCCTAGGATTGATTTCCATCATTCTCCTTTGCACACCATTGTCTTTATCCTTCATATTACTCCCATTATCATAGCCTTGACCACGTAAATTTTCAACAGATAATGACTTTGTTTCAAGCTCTTGTAGAATAGTTTGTCATAAATGCTCCAGTCATCTCCTTCAGTGATACGAACCCCAAGAAATGTTCCTTTATGAGCACTTCAATATTATCTTCATCTGCAGACTTTTCCATATCCACAAAACGAATAATCATCGTCATTTGTTCAACATGACTCACATCTGGAGTACAGTCCAGTATTATTGAAAAGTATTTTGCAGAATGGGCAGCTTCTGTAATTTTCTTTTTAACGGCATTTGCTAGGATTTGAATCAGTTCATCCTGCGTATTTTTTCCTAAGTAACGAACCTGTGTTTCATGATCAGTTATTGTACGTAGATGCTCCTTCATGACTGGATCAAAGAAAGCGCCTGGTGGGGTCAGACCCCCGAGCTAGCTGTCAAAAGTTGTTTTTGAAGTAGGGGAGGGGCTGCGGGACACTGCAAAGATGATTTCTGGCATGTGAATTCAAATCAGGACGATTTCTGACATCCTGACCTTTGCTGGCCCTGACTGACATCCCATCGCTCCAGCCAGCTGTGAGTGCCTCACATTATAGGGGGCGCTGCCAACACTGCCTGTTATTAAGGTTGCCCAGTGCTTCCCACAATAAGCCTTTGTTTTCAGTTGCTTATAACTTTGTCAAACTGTAACTGGCTAGGCTGAAATTTCCCATGCTGGGTGTCTGCCCTGATGCTGAATATTTCCTGAAACATTCAGTCAAAATAATTCAGTTGTTTTTGAGAACGAGGCTAGGCCACATCTTATGGGTCTGTTACAGGAGGGTGACTGGAAGATCACGATGGTCCTTTCTGGCCTTAAAGTCTATGAGTTTATGAAAACCGTGCTTAGCCAATGCTCAACATTTCAGGTGCCGTTGTCTTTTAAAAGCTCTAGCGCCCCCAGGTTTTGGAACAGGGACTTGAAATTTCCCAAGGAGGTGGCCTTTGTACCAGGGATGCACCTTTTGCTGTCTCTGAAAATCTACCTAAATTGACCAAACGAGAAGTCTTTGAAAAGTCAGGGAGAATGGAGCTGCTAACCTCAAAGAAGTCAAAATAGAGACTTCTTTGACGTTAGCAGCTCCGTTCGCCCTGACAATTGTGTCTGCACTGGCATGCTCTGGCCTGGGGCTGAGCAGGACTTTCCCTGTAATTGCAGCTCTCAGCTGCTTCGGTCTGTGCTCAGTCCAGATACCTGAACTGAGAGCAGAGAGCCTGTCTCTCCTGTGCTCTCAATGCCCCCCTCCCTGCTGGGCCCAGAGGAGGAAGCGCTAGATTCAAATGCAGAGACTAGGGGACAGGGGTGAGTAAATTGGGAGAAAGAGCCTAAGGGATGCTGGAAGCTGGCAGGAGGTGAAAGAAACTGGCATTTGGAGGTGAGGGGAGGGCAGAGAATATGTCTGAGTGAGCAAGGAGACTTGCAGCCAGAGAGGAGATGGGGAGTGAGAACCAGTGGGGTGGGTGGAAGGAAGTGAAGGGGAATGGGAGATGGATCTGATGAAGAGCTGGGGTTCAGGAGAACTGGGACTGGCTTGGCAAAGAGATTGAAAGCAGGAGCTGGGGCTGGAAATTCATGACTATTGTGATTGGATGAGGAGCCTAGGCAGTGAGATTGGCACAGGAGGCCAGGATTGGGGGGAGAGACAGATCAGATGAGGAGATGGGAGGGGGACAACTGGAACTGTCTGTCTAGGAGATGGGCCCTGAACCAGTGCTGAGATGTCCCACACCTCTCCATCCACTTTCCACATTTTTCCAGATTCCCCCTTCACCTCTGCTCACTTCCCTTTCCGGTTTAGCCCCTGGGGACCACAGAGCAGTTAAAGGGAGGAACCCCAGGCTCTCAAAGTAACTTCTTAAACACACACACACTTTACTCTTAGACAGCACAAGAGAGTCACATATCTGTGCAAAAAATAGATACCTGACCTCAGTCCCCTCTCTGAATTCTCAACACTTCTGAGAGCCATTGGGTTTTGCTCTGTGTCCTGGGGCTCCTGGCATAGCATTGGCTTTCTCATCTTAGAGAGCACATCACTTTAAAAAACAGCCTGTGAAACCTTTCCCCTGGGGCCGAGAACATCTGGACTGCAAAGTCCGACATCACCAGGAAGGGAGCCAGAGAAGAAGTGTGTGTCTGGGACAGGGCCTTAGGAGCCCAACAGCTTGAAGCAGTGGCTGGACATTACCTGACCCACATGGCTTGGTTGTAAGTTGGATCCAGAGGTTGGGTCTGATTGAGGCAGTCTAATGAGTGTCCACCAGGGGGACTCAGTCTGTGACTTGAATTTAGAACAAAGAGGCAAGGAATACACGAGATCAGGGCCCAGTCTGTGAACCAGAACAAATACATTGTTCTCGTCCAGGCTTTTCCATTGAATCACTGTGTGACCACAAGCAAGTCACTTCACTTCCCTGTGCCATAGAGTCTCCCAAATTTTAAATGGAGATAATCAAGGTGGGTTTCTCATACCAGTTTAGAAGGTGGGAAACTCAGATGCATAG
The DNA here is from genome assembly GCF_965140295.1 of Lepidochelys olivacea. Lineage (NCBI taxonomy): Eukaryota > Metazoa > Chordata > Testudines > Cheloniidae > Lepidochelys > Lepidochelys olivacea. The sequence goes on along the minus strand of NC_140412.1, from coordinate 137,862,119 downwards.
AACTGCAGCCTGTTGACACTCTAGATGTGAAGTGTGTTTGTTAACAGGGGACCCCCATGCGTGGTTCATAACCCCATAGTTGAAACTGCTGCCAAGCGTGTTTTTGAAACCATATGAGAGTAGGGCTGGATGCCGTTTTCCTGTACTACAGGAGGGAGTGGGTGTGTGGTGCCTGGGGGCTGAACAGGCTCTCAGCGACTAACTGTCTTCAGCATTTACACCAACCGTCTGGAAGTCAATATCACATCACAGCTGGTAACATCTGCAGGTGGCACAAAGATTGGTGTTGCGGTAAATAATGATGAAGATAAGTCAGCCCATTCAAACAACACATCTGAATACAGCAAATGCCCAGTCCTAATCTAGGAGTGAGGGAGATTAACCAGTGGAACAAATTATCAAGGGAAGCGGTGGACTCTGTTTTTCTTGATGGCCTCACATCACAAATGGATGTCTTTCTGGAATGTGTGTTTTAGTAAAACACAGTATTGGTTTTGATATGGAGGTAAGAGTGTGGAATTTCATGGCGTGTGAAATAGAGGCCTCATTAGGACACCTAATGGCCTCACAATCTATGAAAAACTCAGTGTGGGGTGAGGAACAGACTCTGCTGTTTTACTGGGAAGCCTATTTGCTCCCCAAAATCAATAGTGAGCAAGTGGGGTGATCTGGGGAGCAGCTCAAACATCCTACCAGGCTGTCCAGGGGCAGACATCAGCCCTGCAAAGGAGAGGTGGGCGTGGCAGTGACTTCACAAGGGCCTTTGGCAGGAACTCAGGCTATTGGGCAAAGGCAGTGAGGAGGCTGTGACCTCACAGAGCTCCCTTGACATCAGCCAGGCAGGACAGTGGTTCAGGGCAGGGGAAACTTCGGAGACCCCTGTAGCCTGCTCCAGCAAGACTCCTCCTTGCGGTCTCTCCTTGGGGACCAAGAGAGGATTTGTGGTCACGCATCTAAGTGTGAAGGAGGAGCTTCTTTGGCCATGTTCTCCTTTCTGTGTTGATATTGCAGAAAGCAGACATCCCCTGTGTAGAAGGTAAGATTCTCAGTGAAGGTTGGAAACTGTTCAGCCTGATCCATACGTTACCAGCCGAGCTCTAGGCTTGGAAAACACAAGTAAAGTTGTCAGAAAAATGTCCCAACTCGGACTCCGCCCCTTAGTAACGGGCTACCTAATAGGTCTCAAAATGTAATTTTAAATAAGGAATCATTATCGAGCGGGTGTCTTTCTAGTAGGGTCCTGCAGGGTTTGGTCCTTGGATGTACGCTACCTAAAATTTTGATCAGTGACTTGGAAGCAAATATACAATCATCACTGTAAAATCTGCCAATGACAGAAAGATCGGGGGAGTGGTAAATAATGAAGAGGACAAGTCACTCATATGGAGCCATCTCGATTGCTTAGTTACCTGAGCACAAGCAAATAACGTACATTTTAGTCTGTCCAAATGTGAAGTTTCCCTTTAGGAACAAAAAATATAGGTTATATGTACAAGAGGGGGACTCTGTCCCGGGGGAACTCTATCATGGGAAATAGTGACCCTGAAAAAGACTTGGGGTCATGGTGGATAATCAACTGACCCTGAGCTCCCACTGAGACACTTTGGCCAAAAGGGCAAATGCGACCCTGGGACCCATCCATAGCGGAATCTCTGGTAGAAGTAGAGAGGTTCTGTATCTCTGTACTGGGCACTGCTGTGACCACTACTGGAATATTTTGTCCAGTTCTGGTGTCCACAATTTGAGACAGATGCTGATTAATTTGAGAGAGTTCAGAGAAGAACCACAAGAAAGATAAAAGGATTAGAAAACATGCCTTATAAAGATAGGTTCAAGGAGCTCAATCTATTTAGCTTCACAAAGAGAAGGTTAAAAGATGAGCATAAGAGAACAACTATTTGCTAATGGGCTCTTCACTGGAGCAGACAAAGGTATAACAAGATCCAATGGCTGTGAGTTGAAGCTAGACAAATTCAGACTGGAAATAAGGCGAACATTTTTAACAGTCAGGAATTGAAGTAATTCACCCAGGGTAGTGATGGATCCTCCACAACTAGCATTTTTAAAATCAAGATTCGCTCTTTTTCTAAAATATGCACTCTAATTCAAACAGGAATTAATTTAAGGGAAGTTCTATATAGACTAGATGGTCAGAGTTGATTTTTCTGAGCTTGGAATCTTTGACTCACTGAGGAGTTTGAAATTTGTCCATTTTTGTTTCTCTTTTCCTCCCTTGCTCTTGTCTTGTCTTTTCTTTTCTCTTCTCTTGTTCCTTTTCTCTCTGCTGCTCTTCTTCCTGAGGCAGGTGGGGCTGTTCTCCAGCTGTCATTGTAGGAGGCCCTCACAAAGACGTGGGGCTGGAATCGTGCGCTGACGGAGATCTCCACCAGAGTGATCTCCTGTCCTGTCTAGTGCTGTCTTTTGGCCACCTGTTGAGAATGCTCAGCCTCCAGTTCCTGAGAGTCTCCATGCTGATTGGGTGAGCTGGGGGTTATTACTGAGTTAAAAGGGAGTTAAAGTCATTGTTGGCTGAGTGCAGTGAGGCCTAATGCTCAATTCGATGGCATTTCTTTGTCTGTTTGTAATGCGATAATTTTTGAAGACTATGTCCAATTGATTCCAAAATTTCAGGGAATTTCTAGGCAGGCATCAGTGGGAAGAACCTTGTTGATTCTGGTGACAACTAGAAAAAGAAACCACCAGCAAAGCTTGGTTTCTGCACTGTGCCCATTTAATTGGTGCTGCCGGTAGAGGTGCACTGTGACATCAGATTTAACTGAGCCAGTCAATGCTAATTCTGTGCAGGTGATTTTCATAATTCAACCCCATTGGTTAAAAGGAGTCAGCAAATGATTCCGCAGGTTTCAATGGGAGAGATGACCAAGACAGGTAGCAGGTTGAGGGTTTATGCTCAGGTTTATTGGAGTGAAATCAGTGTTGCGTGGCTGAGTTACCCCTGATGTCACAATGTAGCCTGCTCAGGCTACTCTGCCTGCAGCGCCACATGGGCAGTGACTGTCAAGGGGGGGATTTTGTTGATCTGAAACTTATAAAACAAGAAGAGGAGAAGAAGAATGGCTTACATGATTTGACAAAAAAATATCGGTTTTACAGCATTATCCAGTGTAATTGGTACTGGTTCAGCAGTGGGAACTGGGCCTACAACACAAAAAAAAAAGCGTCCCACTCTCTTTTAAGAATGAGTAAATAATTCATAACAAATTGGTGATATGATGAATTTTGCTGCCTTCCGTTCTTTAATGGAATATGAGCAGTTTCTGATTCTCGTAAATGTAGTACTTCTCCTACAATCAAGGTGATTAAAATGAATGGTTGTTTCAAAACCAAGAACCCCCTGTAGGTGTCTAACTCTCATGACCTACTCAAATCGCACTACTGCTAGGAGTGAGAGAAGTGTCTCTATCCCAAACAGAGGTGGTGAAACTGAGGTAAAGAGCAATAAACTGAAAGGGAGAAACTATTCCTTCTGCACTTTCACAGGAAGGGCTACTGCTGTCTAAAGCTGTTCTCGCACTTCCACGAACTCTGGTACAGGTGCTTCAGTCGTTTGACTCTCCTTAAAACTTGGCAGTAAACATGTACTACTTAAGATGGATTTCTTTCTATTCTCTTGAAATTATTTTAAGAGATGATAACAAATTTAGGCCTCAACATAGATTGTCAAATTCAAATTGAATTTGAAGCAGGCTTATTTTTAACAAAAAACCCGTGGTGAGTTTAATTTGAAAAACCCGGTTCATATTTTAAAAACCCTCTATTGTTAATCCACCTGGCGAGGGACGGAAAAGCCTCCTAGCTCAATTCCCACCCCAAGAAGGGCTGATCCTCAATCCAAGGTCTAGGGCTGGGCTCCTCACTTTGTACAGGATTGAACTGAAAGCCCAGATCTAAACTCTAGGAATTTGGATCTCACCGATGAGGGTCCAGTGCTGCATAGCACTTACAGAACGACTTTTCCTGGGTAAATCTCAGCACTTTACAATAAGTGACTAAGTATTAGATCCTCATTTTGCTGCTGGGGACTGAAACACAGAGAGGGGGAATGGTTTGCCCGAGGTCCCATAAGTCAATAGGAAAATGGCTACTGAAAGCCAGGAGTCCTGACCCCCAATCCTCTGCCTCAGTCTCTCCAGCCGGTCACACTCCCTCTCAGAGCCAGCGAGACTGGGAACAGGGTCCTGCTTGCAATTGCCAGCTCTGGAAAAGAACGTTCCTCTAGTGGTTAGTGTAGGGGCCTGGACACAGGGCTCCTGGGCTCCATCCCTGGCTCTGTCACTGACTCCCAGTGTGACCCTGAGGCAGTGGCTTCCCCTGCCCAGGCCACAGTTTTCTATCAGTGCGGTTGGAGTCCCTCCCCTACAGCCCTTGGCTTGTCAGGCTTCAGGAATGTGTGTGAGGTGCTAGGAGACCTTGAGATGGGAGGCGTCCTGCCCGCAGTATGTCAGAGTTCTGGACCCCGGCTGCTAGCCTGAGTTTATCCATCGTTTGGCAATAAAACATGATTTTGTTTTCACAGCCACTGTCGGTCTCCCTGCTGGCAGGGCATTGTGCAGCTCCCTTTTCAGCCCACCTTGGTGCGGGAGAGCGAGGAAGAGGGCCAGGAACAGACCAAGTCTGAGCATCTGCCACCCAGCACTGCGCCATCTAGACCTAGTGAGTGGCAGGTAGTATTTCCTCAGAAGCTTCTCTGTTCTGCTTGGGGAGAGGCAGAAATGGTGGGAGGAGGAGGGGGGATCTCCTCCGGGTGAGACTAGATTTGCTAACACAGCCCCCTGCAGCCATTTGCTCTGGGCCTGAGCAGCATGTTTCTTTCAGGGTGTTCTCCAGAGCCATCTCCAGCATGGTGGAAATAGCCCAGCAATAGGGCTCCCAGCCCTTCCCTTGTAGGAGTCTCTGGCGGGTCAGACCCTGCCAGCTGCTGAACACCCACTTTCCCACTGAACTCAGTGGAAATTGAGGGGGACTCATGCCTCATATGATTGGAACCTTGTGAAGTTTAGCTGGGGACGAGTTCCCAGGGCAAACTCAGACTCCTTCCCGGATTCTGGTCTTTCTCTAGCCAGGGAGGGCGTGTGGCCTGGGCAGGAGGAGGGAGCTGCTTGTCCAAACAGACTGAAAACCCCACTGCTCTGAAAGGATGAGACTCCCCCTGTGTCACAGTGCCTCAGTGGGGAGGGGAAGCTTTGGGAGCAGCCTGTGCTGTGAGCTGCTGCCAGTGTGTGTAGATTGCAGTCCCTGTGCCCCGTGGTGGGGCGTGCAGTCAGGGGGAGTTGCCTCAGTGGAGGAGAGGTGGGGGCGGAGCAGACAGGCCCGTTAGTGAGAGGCTGCCTTGACCCCAGAATCACGGCTGCTCCCCATTCGGTTCCAGGATGAAGAGGCTGAAGCAGATGGTGGGAAGAAGGCTCCAGAGCCAGTGGGAAGCAGCTACCAGCTTTCCCAAGAGGAGAGCGGCCCCTCTGTCCCTGCTGTCGGGGAAGCAGCTTGTGGCCAGTCCAAGTGGTGGACGTGCCTGGCGTTCTGGAGGAGGAAAACACCAGCTTCCAGGACAGGCCCTGAGGCACCTTCGGGGCCAAAATGGAGGTGGCCCAGGGTGCGGCTCTGCAGGAGGGAGCCAGGACAGGGTGGAAGCCAGGCAAGGCAGCTCTGGGGCTTCCTCTCCAGGAAGCAGAGGAGCCAGGAGCCCAGTGCCAGGGCCCAGCAGGAGCCATGCCCCTGCCTGGCCACTAAAGAGTCCCCACCCTGCCTAGGACAGGAGATGGGACAACCCCTGCTCTAGCACCAGCAGCTCCACCTACTCCCAAGGGGCCAGCAGCACCTCCGAGGAGTGTGAGAGCCTTGAGGCTGGAGGCTCCCACAGTACTGGTGAGGGGAGACCCAAGGGAAAGGGAGAGTGACTGGGGCGGGGGGTTGGAGGGGGCTAGTAACACCGTGTGCCCATTGGTTCAGAAAGGCGTCAGGTCTCAGCCACGTGAGCCCTGCTGACACTAGTGGGAGTGGCACAGCCATGCCCGGTGCAGGGCATTCTTGGCGGAGTCGGGGGCACTCCAGCCTCCCGGACCTCTGATGATTTTGCTGGGGTGGCCTGACTGCCATGGGGCCCTGAAGCTGATGGGGCTGAGGGCATCTCTGGGAGGGACAGGGTGAGGCCCTTTCTGCCCTGGGGTTCCTTACAGAGGAGGGGGGCACATTAAGCCTTCTCTCTCCACTGCACCCCGTCCTTCCCCTCGGCAGCAGCAGCAGTCACCCTCTGTCCTCCTCTGCCTGGTGCAGGGAGCCCCAGTGTCCGGCTGGAGGTTGAGGAGGAAGAGGAGGACGTGTCCCCAGAGGAAGCTGCCATCAGGGTCATCCAGCAGCATCGCCAGGGCCGAGATGAGGTACAATCGAGTCTATCCATAACCCCCATTATCTGTGACCCCGAAGAGAGGGTGTTTGTCCCACGCAGGCCAGGGTCTCCTCTCCCCACATCCATTGTCCCAGTTAGAAGCCCTGCCTTGCAGGAGGACACTGTGATTCTGGGCTTTTCCTGTCCAACCCAAAGGAGGACCTGGGCCCTGGAGCCGGTTTGGGTGGAGTGGGGAGGTCCCTACCTAACAGGCTCTCTCTCTCCCCCAATGCCACTCCTCATCTGTGCAGGAGAGGGCCAAGCAGCTCTGTTTCCTGCACGCTATCCCCACTCTGTGCTTCCCTGCACAAAAGCAGGGGCAGGACACCCTGCAGCCGCACTGCTCCAAAGCGTCCCTTTTGGAGAGCATTGCGGTGAATGAGACCCCATGGGGAGGGAGCTAGACATGAGACTAAGAGAGGCCTCCCCTGGGCCAGTTCTGGGAGATGGTGGGGCTGGAGGGGGCAGCAGAGGACAGGGATTCTTGGGGCTGAGGATTGGGGAGCAGGGGAAGGGGAAATTCTGTCACAGACACAGAGCTGGCAGTGGGGAATTGTAGGGCCGGAGGGGCGGCTGAGGGGAGGAAAGAATTGGGTGGTCCCAGCTGGAGAGGGAGGGAGTAAGTTTGAAAGGTGGAAGGAATGTGGGGACCCAGCTGGATTGGCTGGGCGGGGCGCAGGGTTATACTGGCAGCCTCCTCTCTGGGAAGTGCCTGTGGGTCAGCGGGGCCAGGATCTCATCCTTTGCTTTTGTCTTCTTTGGGTCTCCCAAGAGCTGATTGAAGACGTTCCCCTGCAGTCTGAGCTAAGCTCCATCCTCTCGAGCTCTATGGCTGCAGTTTGCCACCTCAGCTACCAGGACCCTCCTGTCCAGCAGCCCTAACCCAGTAGTCACAGATCCTCCCACTCCCCCTCCAGTTGTGGCTGTTCACATCCTCCGGCCAAGGAGGCGGGAACGTTCACTCTTTCCAGGCTGGGTGGTTCATTTCACTCCAGTAACGTTACAGTGGCCTTAGGGAGAAGATCATTGGGGCGGGGGACATATAATAGGGGCAGCAGGGTCCAGGGTGAGATCAGGGGAACGGGCCCTGTTTCAGCCCTGCCAGTGTCTGGCTCTGTGACTTCAGCCTGGTCACTAGTCTCCTTGGCACGTCCATTTCCGTTTTTGCTGCCGGTGCCTATTTTCCTCATGTTTCATGTCCATGGTGATCCCACTCTGGTGCTGCAAAGTCGAATCGAGGCTCCTCTTTCCTGCCAGCAAACTGGACCTGGAGCTGGACTCAGCCCTCCTGCGAGCTGTCCTGTGCAGTGTTTTTACCATGCGCCCAGGGAAGGACACTGTTCCCTTCCGGGTAGGTCACTATCCTACTTCTCTGTTGTAGGAGCGGTCCTGTGGTCCCTACTCCCTTAGTTTGGTGGAGCTGCTGAAAATAGGGGAGGGGTGAGCAGAGCTGGGAACAGGCCCGGGGGTTAAGAAAATGGCAGAGAGCGCCCTTTCCCTCCAGAGGGGATAGTATTACCCGCCCTTGGCAGATCCTCTCCCTCCTTCCTCATTCTGTGCTTTGCTGCCTGGACTCTGTCCGGGCGCCTCGCTCCCATCCATTGTAGTTTGGCTGTTCCATACCCTGCTAGGTCCCTGGCCCTCTGCAGAGAACTGCTAAGGGCAAGGATTGAAGAGCCAGCTGGCATCCGGCCATGAACTCTTGCTAAGTGTCCCTGGGGTGATTTGAATGGGAGAGGCCAGGATGTGTCTTTGGGGTCTTGCCAGGGCTCCCCAGAAAACCCTTCTAATCATCCCCTGACTAGCGTAGCCCCAGATCCCATAACGGACGGGTGCTCCCTCCTCTTGCAGACTCTGCCCAAGGGCTATACAGACAGCATGGATGTCATGCTGAGGAGCCTGCTGACAGAAACCCCCACCATGGACAAGCTGGAGCACCTCTTGGAGGTGAGCACAATGGCAGGGTCTGGGGGAATGAGAGACTGAAAGTCCTGTGAGATCCAGGACATGGGCCTCTAAGAAAAGTCACTGGCTCCTTTCTAGGAAGCCCCTGAGTACAGGAGGATCCTCAGGGAATCAGCTCTTCTGATATGGACACTGCAGTTCCCAAAGGGATTGTCCTCACGGCCACTCCCTCCATCCCACCAAGGCCTTTGCATCTGGGGAGGGGCCAGGGCATGTGCCTTGATCCTGATGTGCTGTTCATGGATCAGGTACAGAGAGGATGGACCAGCCCCAGGCCTAACATTTTCCCCATCTAGAGAGACAATGACAGCCTGTGCCCAGCAGGACCTGGGCAGCGTCCTGGTTGCAAGAAGTCCCTCTTAAAGTTCTGCGATCAGCCAGTCAGCTCTTCCACCCTGAGCACAAGGTCTCAGCCCCATGGGGAGGACGACAAGCTCATTTGTAGAGCACGTGCACCTGCCTCCTGACCCTCACCTGCCTCCTTCTCCCACAGCATGTCAATTTCTGGATGCACTCCAGAGAGAAGCAAGAGAGAGCCAGGGCCATACGGAGTAGCACTGCCCTGCGGCAATTTACTGCTTGCCTCCCTGGATTTGATGTAAGTGACCTGTGACCCCGGCATCCTGCAGAGGCAGGGCTGACTCTGACAGGCTGTGGGATTTGCAGCTGCAGGGGTTCTAAATTTTGATGGCTCCTGTGTGGAGCCAGAGTCAGAACTGAGATTCAACCATGCTTGAGTCACGTCCCTCATCTCCTGGCTAAGTTTTTCCCCCTGGGTCTGTAAGGGACTGTGCTCCAGAGCCCACTGGCTGGCAGATTCATGCTTGGCCTCAGGGCCCTTGTCATTCTGGAGCAGCTGAGGAGCGAATCCTCATAGAGGGCCCTTTCCCTGGTCCCTTTATTCCAAGCTCCCCTGGGGGCAGAGAGAATGAGATCTCTAGCTGTAGCTCCTCTCCCCCAGCCCCTCCTACAGATGGAGTGGGAGGAGAGAGACTCCTGGCCCAGGGCAGATGGAGAGCTGAAGGTAGAATGTTGATGGATTCCCCTCTCCTCCTCCTTCCATCAGAGCTCATCTGACTTCCCCAAGGTGGGCTACCTTGTGGCACAGCTGGGTCTGTATATCACTGACCCACCAGATGACATCAGCCGGCAAACCAAGGGTGGGATTTGCTGGCTCTACCAGCTACCGCTGCAGAAGAGTGGTAAGAAACCCAACTGGGCAATGGCACCTTATAGAAATGAATCCTCAGAGACTACCTGCAGATGGACATTGGGACTCCTATAGAACTAAGGCCTCTCCTTGTAGACCAACCGGAACTGGGCAGAGGGACCCCAATAGAAACAAGGTCCCTCATTTGGGACTCATTTTGCTGGGCAATGGGAGCCTATAGAAAGAAGCCCCCTCCTCTGAGATGGACCCCAGCGTAGATGCTGATTATTTCTCTCCCTGCTCCCTGAATCAGGGGGATGAGCGTGAAAGTGCCAGGGAAATTGGCTGTTTTATCTCAGAGCCCAGCTCTGTCCCCCACCCCAGGGAAATCAGCCCATCCATGGGGCTGCCAGCTGGTGAGGGGACAGGAATGGAGCTACTGGGACACATGGAGGGAAAGAGCCCATAGGGAAGTCAGGGGCAGGAGCAGGGACGACAGGGGACGCACCCAAAACTCGTAGGATGTCACCAGTTGGTTACCTAGGGCCAGATCTTGACTACAGTGGGAGTGGGGGGTTCTCAGCATCAGATGCCGTCATTTTCAGGCACCCACTCCCAGAACACAATGACCGTAAGGGTCACCTGATTTCTGTGACGAATGGGACAAATCCCCCTCCAGGTACTAAACCACCTGGTGGGGACCCTGCGATTTCATGGGGGCATGGATGCTGCGAAGCCCCAGCCAGTGAGCACCCAGCAATGGGAACAGAAGGAGACAGACACTGAAACCAGAATGGCAAACCTCACAAACCTGCGTGTCTTTCTCCCCAAGGGCTGAACATCAGAGATGCCAAGGAGCTGTGGTGCCGGGAGGGGCTCGAGATCACCAAGCACCTTGGTTTCAGGAATATGGCCAAGGTGGGGGAGGTAAGGACTCTCAGCTGGTGCATTGTAGCAGCTCAAATGCGGAGCTGTGTCTCCCGGCAGTGGCTGTGTCCTGGATACAGGGCCAGAGTCTACTCCTTATTTCCAGCTGACAGTGTTCAGCTGCAAGAGGGTGAGGATCCTGGGTTGGAGCTTTGCTACCGGCCATGGTTTGTGTGTGTTACATGGATCCATTGATAGGTGGCATAACAGGAAACCTCTAGGACCTTGAGTTAATGGCGGATGGTATCTCGAGGGATCCGGCTTCGCTCAGGGACTCCCTGGCTGACACCTGAGTATCCGAGATGGGAGCCACTGGGTCAGTGAGTTGGGAAGGATACACCCAGCTATTGCGTGACCAGATCCTTGTTGGATCCCTGCACCCTGTGGAAGAACAAGAAGGGTGTGGAGTTTGCTTAGCACCATCATGAGTCAGGAAGCAGTATCTGCGCCTGCCCTGGGGCTTGGGTCAGAGACACTGAGCTCCTATCCTGGGCTGAATTACTTCACCATACGTAAGGCTCATGGAAATGTCAGTGGGGTGGGGAGTGGGGAACGGAGGCAGTTCTGAAAGGCCCATACCTCTAGCATGTGAGTTCCAGGAGATATCGCTGCTGGACGCAGTAGAGGGTCCTGTGTGGTCTTTGTGAGCTACGTTCCAGAGCGCGCCAGGCTCATGCACATGGACGCATTCCCAGCATGTCATGGCACCTGCGTTGAATCCTGCTCCAGAAAGAGCAATGAGAGGCCTTGGTGCCTGCAACCTCTCACTGAAGGGGGTTCCCTGGGCCATGGGACCCCAAAGGTCCTCAGGGGAATTAGCTGGCTTGGCTGCAGCAGGACTCCGACTCTCCACATGAGCCACTAGCTGGATTTGGAGCCTGGTTCTGGGCAATTGCCAATGGCTCTCGTGCTGTTGGTTTTAGGTCTTCGGAGGGATCTTCTCAGAAGGGCAGAGAAGATCCTTCCTGCAGGTGGCTCTGCTGGCCATCCACGACCCCCGGCTACATGTCAGCCAGGCTGGGCTGGTCCTAGCTTTCTCCATCATGGGGGAAGGCGGCCAGCTGATAGGGGACGAGGTAACCAGAGGAGGATTAATCTAGCTTTTGGAAGGGACCCAGGGCCTTTCACCTCCAGTCCACAGAAGGTCACTGCCATCCCATCCCCATTTGCTGACCTGGGAGCAAGGAGACGAATGAGTCACAGCAGGTGCCATTGTTAGGCACCAGCTTGTCCCCTGAGCAGATCAAAGCAGTTCAGACTCAGCTCTCCAGCAAGGCTATTTCATAACAGGCATCACATCAACAGGACAAGCTGCCTCAGATGTGGTGAAGGGCTGGGTGGAAATTTAGCTGGCTCCAGGTGCCGTTATTACTCTTCGTTGCCGGGAGTGTCTGAGTCTCTGATTAATCCTTGTTCCCTTGCAGGAGGAGGATATTACTGGATATTACAGACAAAGTGATGGCCCACCTATTTTAAATCCGGTGATTGTGCCAGGTGCCCAAGGCACTCCATGCACATGGGACATCCCATGGGACACCCTTAAAAGGCCCCCACCTCACACGTCGAGCAGCTCACACTCCCTGCTGCAGATACTGCTCTGTCTCACTATACATTGGGGAGAGGGGCTAGTGGGAGTGGAGATAGAGGTGACAGCACTGAGTGAAACCCTCTCCCTTCTGGGTGCGGGGGGGCCTTCCCTCTGCTCCCAAATCCCCTTTGTCTGGGGCATGAGGTTCTCCCCATCCTTTTTTTCTTGGCCTTGGCCTCTCTGCCATCGCTCCTTTTCCCATGCCAAGTTCTCCCTGCCCAGCCTGATGCAGAAGGGCCTGCATGTTAGGCCCATGTCCCCCAGTGGAGCTCTGAAAGCTCTGCATTAGAACAGGGGGAATGGCCTAGTGTCACATCTGAAACAATTCCTGACCCGGGGCTGCTGTGGCAGGGCCTCTCAGTCCCTCCTCCATACCAAGGGGCCACAGGAGGAATCTGCCCTCAGGGAGCCAAACCTAGAACGCCACCTCCCTCTCACCACACGCCCTCCCCGAATCTCCTGCCCCATGCCCAGAAGCCTTTATGAAGCATCAGGCTTTCAGCACCATGGGGCTGGCCCCGCCCAGGACAACTACAAATGAGAACATTGGTAGAACCATGGTTTATCATCAGTAACCACTGCAGTCTGGGAGTGGTGGCCTGATGTGGAACCCCTCCCCTGTGCTCACTGCTCAGAGGTTCCCCTGGCCCGTGTCACCTTTGAGCTAGTGAATGTCCAATGCACCGATGCACCCTCCGGGGGCCCAATCCACCCACATTGTATCTGAACTCCTCCCAGCCAGGAATGAAACTCCCCCCAAGCACCCTGGGAAGTGAAGGATCCTCCCCATCTGACAGGTGGGGACAAAGACACAGCGGAAGGGCTGTGGTGCCTGGTCACACAATCCTGGGTGTAGCTCTGGGAACTGGACTGGGTCCCAGGCTAGTGCCTTCCCCCCAGGGGCAGCTTCACTTTCTGCCCTTTATTCTTCCCTCCTGCTAGGGGGTCTCTGAGTATGAAATGAACAGGAGCAAGGCATGGTGAGGAGGCCATGACACCTCGCCTTGGTGGGAGCTCCCCTTGGCCTGGATCCCAGCCCAAGGACAGAGACATCTTTGTCATCCTGCTGTCCTTTTATTCCTCGGAAGAGAGTCCCTAGATGAGGATGCTTGGGACTTGAACCCAGGTGTCTAGGGCTCTGGGTGGGCAGTGCCTGAGAGTACCCTCAAGTCATCTGGACAACAAGGCAGACCCCTGCCCTGCTGCTGAGACAGTCCCCATGTTGTTCCTGGTTTCTGCCTGCATGCACCGCCCTGCCCTACCCTCCGGTTCCCGGCTATTGACTGTCTTGACCCTCGGCTCCGGTCTCTTGCTGCTGACTTCGGCATGACCCATGGCTCTCGAAATTGGCTACCAACTCTGGCTCACCATTATCCTTGCCGTATTCTAGCCTTGCTCCAGCCCCAAAACTGACCCGCTCCAGCCTTGCCTCCTCCTCTTGATCCTCCCCAAGCCCTCGGACTCTGACTACCCGGTTTCAACCTTCCGCCTGTATCTGGACTCTGGCTTGATATCGACTTGGCTTAACTTTGGACTCTGATCACCCGGCTTCGACCCTTGGCCAGCACTTGGACTCTGGCTCCAGTTCTCATTCTGGTTTGTCTACAGACTCTGATCACATCATCATCTCCAGCGTGTTCCTGGATCTTGATTCTAGCACCACTCTTAGCCTAGGTGCAATCCTATGTCTAGCTGTGACCTCAGCTCCAACCACTAGACCTAATTATCAGATGCAACATGTGACATCAGGTGGTGCGACTGTTTGCAGAAAAGCAGGCTTTCCAGAAGTAAGTGGCCTGTACGTAAATGGGGATTCCAGATGTGACTCAAGGCCTTGCTACCTGAGCCTGGCCCTGTGCTGCCCCTGCCGGAATGGCTCAATGGTGGTGACTGAAAATGTAGGGGTTTTCTTAACCAGCCTCTGCCCCTGGACCTACTCCACCATTCTTGACTCTGACACCCGACATTCCTGATAAATACCAGGATTATGTGGACATCTTTGAAAGAAAGGAGGACACATTACCTCTGCACCAAGACTATGACTGCCCTATTGACCTAAACCTTGCCCAAAAGTTGCCTTTGGCTGTATTTATGCAATGTCCGAACCAGAACTAGTGGCTCTCCCTGTGTATTTCATGATCACATGAAACCTGTACGGGCATTCATCAGAGTAGACTTCCAAGGACTTACAATCTAACACTCATTTGAGCGGTGGACAAATGGAAGAGAGATTTCAGTACATTTTATAGACACTTTAATTGTCTGGTAATGCCATTTGGATTGACCTTGCAACACTTCTTCAGTGATGTATTTGGGGACATTCTGGATCAATACATTGTCATCTATTTAGATGACATACTTCTCTTTTTGGAGAACCCAGAGCAGCATGTGCCCCACAACAGACCCCAGAGAGGTTGCGGCAGCATGGTCTCTATACAAAATTGGAAAAGTGTACCTCTAGCCAGCTCTCCATGGAGTTTTTGGGGTACATCCTCTCCCCAGAAGGCATTAAGAATGATGCAAATAAGGTGAAAGCCATCCACAACTGGGAGGAAGCTTGAAGTACGCAAAAAGAGCAGTGCTTCCTAGTCTTTACCAATTTTACTGCTGCTTCGGCCCAGGGTTCTCAGTAGAAATAACCCCCATGATAGCTCTCCTCCACAAGACTGTCCAATTTGTTTGGTCACCCAAGGCCCAGCAAGCCCTCAAACAGCTCAAAATTGCCTTCACCGCTGCACCTGTTCTGGCACACCCCAATCCAACTGGAGCATTCATCATAGAAGTTGACACATCTAATATATCAATCGGGGCCATGCTCTCTGGGGCATGGCTCCCAGCACCTGCTGCACCCCTGTGCATACCGCTCCTGGAGGCTCACCCCACAGACAAAAACTATAGGAGTCCCTTGATAATTAGTAGGTTCTGATTAAATCCTTATTTGAAGATTGGTGAGAGTAGCTGAAGGGGCCTCGATACCCAGCACAAGGTTGTACACAAAAGCCTCCAGTATCTGCGCAAAGCCAAAGCACTGAATCAGGGACAATTCAGCTAGACCATATTCTTTTCCTGCTTCAATTTCAAGATTACTTAACTGCCCAGCTGGAACTAAGAATGACCTTATCCCCTAATGGAGAATATAACCAAGAAGGGAGAAAGCTAGTCAGGAACAGCCCTTCCTCCTCAAGCCCCGCAACGTCCTTAATGTTGCCATACCTCAATCATGCTTATTAAATCAGCTTCCTAGGATGACCTGCTGCACAGGGAATGAGAAACAACATTCCATGTGGGACCCAATAACATTTACTGAGGACTGCCTGTATGTTCTGCCAGGATGTCCCCCGCTGAAGGTCCTACATCTGAAACAGGACACCTCCCAACAGGGCACTTTGGGTGCTTCAAAATCTCCTGCCGAACCTCCTGCTTCATTTGGTGGTGCTGGATGTGGGCTGAAATTCAGACATGTTGACTAGTGACTTCTGAGCTCTTACCAAGGCACCACACACCAAAATTCTTGGCACCCTATGCCTCTGGAGACCCTGCCCCAGCCATGGGCAGCCATTGCCAGGGATTTCATTGTAGAACTCCCTGAATCAAATGGCCACATGGTGGAATTGACTATCATAGAACAACTAACCAAGATGGCATGCTTCATCCCCCTGTGACTGTGTATCTTCAGCTGAAAGGACAGATCAGCTCCAAATTTGCCAATGACACCTTTTTTTTTTTTTTGGCTAACTATAGATTTCCCCCTGATTTCATGGTACACAGCAATGGCCTCTCCGAAATTCCTGGCTAGCAATCTGATTCAATGAATCTATCACATTCAAGAAAAACTAAGGGGGCATTCGAGGACACTAGGAAGGTCTTCAAATCGTATGCGGACTGCCGATGACAGGAGGGGCCAGTCTTCTCAGTAGGGAAACCATTTACTGAAAGGAGGTACCAAGGGTCTGGCACTGACCAAATCCATAAGCCCCATCTGTGGCAGCAGTTCCTACCCCATCCCCCTTCCTTGGTCTTCTGATCCCATCTCCTCTCCTGCTTGTAGGGAGCAAAATCTGGGTTTCTCCCCTCACTCTGGAACAATCTGTGCACAGACTGCCTGAGCCCCATGCAGATAATGGGACTGTCCTCCCCTTACCTCCTGTGTGTTTGTGGAGAAACTATTATCTCTATTTTACAGACAGGGAATGAAGGTGATGGACCTCTCTAAGGTCACACCTACAAACATGGGGTGAACCTGGGAACGGGACTGGGTTCTACTCTCGTGCCCTCCCCACAGGGCAGCTTCACTTCCCCCCTTCATTCTTCTCTCCCTTCCTTGAACGGTAAATGAGCAGGGGCTTCCTCCCTTCTCTGTCTTCCAGGCTTTGGGATCTGTCCATGCCTCCTACATCAATGCAGCCTGCAGCTGGCCCAGCTTGGGGAGCAATGACCACATCCTGTCAAACTGACAGGAGCTGGCTCTCAGTGATGCTTAGATGGAAAACCACACCCCCCTCACAGAGGTAGGAACTACTCACTCATCTGGGTGATTGCAGCTCTTGGGACAAAGATCCAGTTCCTGGTACGCAGCCTGGCTGAGAACAGCCCTTATCCCTGGATCCCAGCCCTGGGACTCAGACGTTGTTCTCATTGTACTGTGTTGATTTTATTCCTAGGAAAAGCATCGCCAAAGGAGGCGTAAGGATCCTGGACTCTATTGCTTGCAAGAAGCTTCAGCCACCTTCACAGGTAGAGGTCACTGTCTTTCATACAATTACACTAGTGCCCTTTCTGGTCTCCAGCTCTGCTCCCTCCAGCAGGACAGAGACAAGCCTTAACTCCCAGAGTCCTGATTTCCTAGCTTTCCAGGGGCTGAGGGCTTGTATTGTCACCAACCTGTCATCAGATAATTTTCCTATGGGAATCTCATGAGAGCAGAGAAGGAATCTCCTCTTCTCTTAGAACCAGTCTATTCAGTAAGTCCACCCACACTGACCTCATTTTAGCTGCTTTGTTTAGCTGAGATTAGCAGTATCTTCTGAAAACCCTTAGTGTGTGGGGTGAGGTGGATCAGGGGAGACTGGAGCTCCAGCAGGTTCCCCTGAAGAACACCACCCTGTCTTTCTGTGGTCAGGCTGGGATGCGCTGTCTATCATGGAGGTGAAGACCGGATGGGAGCTGCTGGATTGGCCTTGATATGCCGTGTCCTTGTACAGATGAAGGACCGACATCACAGAGATGGCAAGAAGCAAAAGATGTACCACAGATGGCTGGGAATGGGCTGAACAACCTACAATGATAGGTAAGTAAAACCCTGGCCACATACAGACACCACAGGCATTGGTGTGGATTGAACCAGGGTCCATCAGCACAAGCCCCTCTCCCTCAAGCTAAAGGGGTCACTCTAGGAGTGTAGGAGAGGTACCGGGTGAGTCTGATGGAATGAATAGAAAGGGGAGCCTGAGCGGAGGTTGCTGGGTCCTTCCCAGTAGCAGCAGGATGCTGCAGGAAGAAGGGTCTGTAAGGTGGGAGTGGGAGGGGAGGAGCAGATGGCTGAGGTGGAGATATTTTTACACAGGGAGATGTTTGCATAGGGAGCTTTGGAGGTAAGAAGGAGAAGTCCAAACTGGACATGGAAAAAGGGCAGCCAGAGTCAGACTTGGGAAAGTGGGGAAGACAGCACCAGGAGAGGAAGATCATCTCAGCAGCTGCAGTTTGGATGGCTGGTAGGTGGGAGGGAAATTCACCAGAACATGATTCACCGGAACGGCCAGGGCGAGGTGCCTGACGAGCGGTGAGTGGAGAGTCCCGTTACAGAGCATGCTGCAAAGCCAGCAATCCCGTGCTACTGCAGATGCAGAGTCGTTGTCTTTCTCCCCCTACACTGCCAATGGAGGGAAGATTCTGACCCTGTGAATTTCTCCCTGGCTACAGATAACCCATCCTTGCTCTCAGTGAAATGCTATGGTGTACTGTACACAGCATGCATGACACTCAACCTCGGAATGCTGTTAGCACTGTTGTGGGGTGATGGCCAAATATCATTGATGAGCATTGCTCTCTTAGGCCCCTTTCACAGTGTATTGAGCCTGTGATGAGCCAACCTTCCCTCCCCCATCCCCGCTGGGCTTGGCTCACAGAAACTCTCAGGGAATGGGTTCCTCCACCACAAGCCGGGGAGTGGAGCTAAGCTGCTCCAGGGTTGTACTGCAGCCTCAGGGCTATAGTGACATGTTCCAGTGAGAGAGGGGCTGTACCAGTGGGGAGGCTGCATCTCCGAAGTGGGGGATAATCTCACGGTTTGGAGACTAGTGACGCAGCTGGGAGGACATTCCTCTAACAGTACAAAGAGAGGGTACTAAGCTGTCAAATGGGGTTCTAACTCAGGTTCTAACCCACTTCCTCAGGTGCCTTTCTTTAAGCCCAGTTGGGCAGCAGGTTCAGTCACAGTGGCACTGGGCACAGCTTCTTTTTAAAGGGGCCAGTCACACCGTGCTTGTCATTATAAGAGCTTAGTCCTGCATATAGCTAAATGTAGGGTAGTGGCCAGATATAGGGCATGTTGCTCCTTGAAGTAAATGAAGCAAATGTGCAGCCTTTTCAATACCAGTAATAGTCTCTCATGCTCAATAAGAAGATCCCTTCCCTCCATTGAAGAACAATGTCTGATTTATTGATCTAATGGCCGCTACCCAAAAGGTGTTTCAGCCAGAATCCCATTTCTGAGTTGAAGTGCTTCTGGCATCCACTCAGAAGCACCAAGAGAGATAAAAGGAATATTTGTAAATGTTTAAGAATAGTTCCCAGGTGGGAGCATCAGAGAAATAAGGGACAGACAGTGCCCTCCTGCCTTCAGCCACCAATTACCCTGCCCCTCCTGCTTTATATAAACTCATCGTTAGTTCCTTTTCAAGGGGATTTCTAGCCTTTTGGTTGTAGTTCCAGTGGTTCTGGGTTCTTCCTTATTTGTTATTTTTTGATCCTTAGAGAGAAATTTCTCTCCTGTTTTTGTTCTTGTGTAACTTTAGCGCCCTCGTGGCCAACACAAAGTCTGCTCTGCAGGTAGCTCTGGCCAAGAAAAGGCACGTGCAGGAATGCATCAGGGAAAGCCCCTTCCCCCCCAGAGACACCTGTCCCCAGTGTGAACCGGAAGAGTACAATGAATACAGAAAAGGGAAATATTTATTTAGAGAGGGATGAAAGGAGAAAAACAACAGGGGAAAAGCTAGGAGAAACGGTCAAAAACAGGGTTACATTCAACACCAGGCCCCACAGGCCCAGTGGTAGCACAGTCTGAAAGGGCTGACACCGAGTAATGTGTCTACACACAGAGTTCAGGAGTCTTGAGCAAAGTTCCAGTCCAGTGGTGAGTTTTGGGTGCTCCAGGTTGTGTTCAGCGCCAGTAAAGTTTCCCCAACGAACCTCTCTGGTGCCCTCTTCTGTCACTCTCTGCAAAGCCACACAGAGTGACAGCCTCCCCACGTAACAAGCTAACAGCCTCCCTCTTATTTAGTGTGATCATATTTCCCTATGCTGAATACGGGACACCTCGTAAAATTACTCCTATTCAAGCAAGTTCAGCTGCAATCAATCAGAACGATGCAGTACAAATGTTAAAATTAACATCAAGTTGACTGAGCCCCTGTTAAAAAGAAACACTGAGTAGTTGGATTCCTTTTATTTCCCTTCTTATCTTTTAGGCTTTAGGGTTCACATGGAGAGAGGTGACACACACACAGTCCCGTGCACCTCTCTGACACAGGGCTTGAGAGGTTGACCGAGAGGCTTGACCCTCCCTGCCTGGCGCTCTCCACTCTCCATGCCTGGCTGGGCCCTGGGCTGGACCCGCCTCTCCTGGTTCCTGCTACCACATCTTCCAAAGACAACCTGTGTGTGTGTGTGTGGGGTGGCAATCAAGTTCACATGTCCCCCCACCCCAGATTTCTGCCAGGGTTCACACCAGAATGTGGCCAGCAACAGCCTTTCCGCACTGTGCAGGAGGGAAGGGATGGGAGCTGCTTCCAGCCACAGCGGGGCTGGGGGGGTGGGGAGGGATGACCTGGCCCATGTCTTTGCAGAGCTCATCTCTTCCTCCTCTCCCCCTGCCCATGGCTGGAAGCACCTTGCTCCTTCCTGCCCACACAGTGTTGAAAGGCAGCTAACACCTACAGGCTGCTGCTGGCCACCGATAAACCCAGCTCCCTCCTGTCCCCTGGCTACAGCGCAAGCAGGAAGGGGTTAAGCCCTACGGATGCATTGTGCCCAGGGAACCTGACTGCAGGGGCTTGAGTGAACCTGGCCAGTGAGGTGGCTCAGCACGGGAGGGTGCCTAGGGGACGGACCAAACCCTGTGCTCCGCGGTGGGGGTGGGTGCAGAGGGTGCTAGGCCTCTGTCCGGGGGACTGCTGTGGAGTCTGCAGGGTCAGGATGCAAACAGGCTGGAAATCGCTTCCCCCTCCCCCCGCCGCCGCTCCAGAGTGTAGCTGAGGGGCAGAAAGGCTTCCCTGTGCCACGGCTGCCTGGGGCTTTGGCACATGCAGGGCTTGGCTCCTCCTGGCCAACACCCCAAGCCGAGGGTCTTGAGCTTTCCTGCGGGGCCAGCTCAGCCAGAGGCAGTGGGGGAAAGAAGTAGCCTGCTGGCCCGGCTGTTGGTGAGCTGAGCACTCTGACGAGGGGCTGGTTCTCCGCACAGTTCTGGGAGCGGGACACTCCCCGCTGGTGCAGATATGGAGGAGCAGCGGGGCTGGGGGCAAGGTGAAGGGGCAAAGCAGGGAGAGGACAGCGAGAGGGGGAACGCCCTGCCACCAGCTTTGCACACCCACCCCCATTGTCAGCCACTGGGTCCCCCCACTCAATGCTGGTGGGCAGGCGGCTGGCAAGCAGGGATCCAGCCAGCAGCGGGACCCACCAGTACCGACTGGGGGGAGAGAGAAAATACGTGACAATTAGACCGTTTTTAGCAAAAAGTTGCGACACCAGCAGGAGGGCTTAAATACCCTGTCGTGCTCTTCCCCCCTCCCCGCTCCCCTGCCCTCCCAACAGGACTTTCTCCTCATAGAACAATCAACTCCCCGTCCCCTGGGAAAAGATTTAAAGGGGCCATGCTCTCTAAACCCCAAAGGGGTAACAGTGGGTGTTTCGGCAGGTTGGGTAGAGAAGTGACTCGCCCTGCCCTTCCTGACACCGGCACCAGCCTTTAGAATACCAACTCTAAAGAATCATTCCTAAAGTACCTGCTCCGTGGTTTGTCTTCAGGCTGTTTGGCTTCCTGGTGGGGTCACTCCAGGTATAAACAGCATTTTATAATTAATTTATTGTTTCTGGATTAATTGCTGTTTTTTGGACTCTGGACATGATTCTGCTCTCGCATCTTATTTACCTTGGGCAGGCAGCAAAAAATCTGATGGCACAAGCTGGTACAAAGAAAACACAGCTAACATAAAAGACCAACTTCAACCCAGGTGTAAGCAGTGGCCAATCCACTAGCAGGTAACAGGGGTCACCCCTGCTTGTGGCCGGGCTGAACTGGCAGAGTGTGGTAAGGTTTCCACCGACTGGCTGTATGACATACCAAAGGCCAAGTCATGGCAGGTGTTCAGCACCCTGACTTCCATTGCACCCCATGGGGATTAGCTTGCTCAGCCCTTTGAGCCAAGCACCTGGAGGGGTCAGACCCTGGAGCTAGGTGTCAAAAGTTGTTTTTGAAGTCGGGGAGGAGCTGTGGAGCGCTGCAAAGAAGATTTCTGGTGTGTGAATTCAAATCAGGACGATTTCTGACATCCTGACCTTTGCTGGCCCTGACTGACATCCCATCGCTCCAGCCCAGCTGTGAGTGCCTCACATTATAGGGGGCGCTGCCAGCACTGCCTATTTTGAAGGTTGCCCAGTGCTTCCCACGATACGCCTTTGTTTTCAGTTGCTTATAACATTGTCGAACTGTAACTGGCTGGGCTGAAATTTCCCATGCTGGGTGTCTGCCTTGAGGCTGAATATTTCCTGAAACATTCAGTCAAAGTCATTCAGCTGTTAGTGAGAATGAGGCTAGGCCAGATGTTATGGGTCTGTTATAGGCGGGGACGAGATGACCACAGTGGTCCCTTCTGGCCTTAGTCTATGTAGACAGTGCTTACCAATGCTAAACACTTCTGATGACATTTTCTTTGAAAAGCTCTAGTGCCCCCAGGCTTTGGGGCAGGGACTTGAAATTTCCCAAGGAGGTGGCCTTTGTGCCAGGGATGCGGCTTTTGCTGTCTCCGAAAATCTACCTAAATTGACCAAATGAGAAGTCTTTGAAAAGTCAGAGTTCACACAGACCCAATAGAGACTTCTTTGAGGTTAGCAGCTCCATTCCCCCTGGCAATTGTGTCTGCACTGGCATGCTCCAGCCTGGGGCTGAGCAGGACTTTCCCTACAATTGCTGCTCTCAGCTGCTGCGGTCTGTGCTGGGTCCAGATACCTGAACTGAGAGCAGAGAGCCTGTCTCTCCTGTGCTCTCAATTACCCACCTCCCCCATCCCACTGGGCCCGGACGAGGAAGTACTAGATTCAAATGCAGAGACTAGGGGACAGGGGTGAGTAGGTTGGGAGAAAAAGCCTAAGAGATGCTGGAAGCTGGCAGGAGGTGAAAGAAACTGGCATTTGGAGTTGAGGGGAGGGCGGAGAGTAGACCTGAGTGAGCAAGGAGACTTGCAACCAGAGAGCAGAGAGGAGTGAGAACCAGTGGGGTGGGTGGAAGAACATAACAACGGCCATAGTGGGTCAGACCAAAGGTTGATCTAGCCCAGTAGCCTATCTTTGGACAATGGCCAGTGCCAAGTGCTTCAGAGGGAATGAACAGAACAGCTAATCATCAAGTGATCCATCCTCTGTTGCCCATTTCCAACTTCTGGCAAACAGAGACTAAGGACACCATCCCTGCCAATCCTGGCTAATAGCCATTGGTAGACCTATCCTCCATGAATTTATCTAGTCCTTTTTTGAACCCTGTTATAGTCTTGACCTTCATAACATCCTATGGGAAAGAGTTCCACAGGTTGACTGTGCATGGTGTGAAGAAATACTTCCTTTTGTTTGTTTTAAACCTGCTGCCTTTTAATTTCAGACGATGACCCCTAGTTCTCGTGTTATGAGAAAGAGTAAATTACACTTCCTTATTTACTTGCTCCACACCAGTCATGATTTTATAGACCTCTATCATAGCCCCTGTTAGGGGGCTTATTCCTTCACCCACTTACTTCCCTGGTCCTTCTCGCATGAACAGAGAGCAACAACACCCGAAGTCCAAAGGTGCAAACAATTCGATGTTTATTGGGGTGAACTTCCAGCAAGCATGATTCCAGTTTCCTTCCTTAGTATCCTCCTTCCCAGCTCTGACACCACAGAGCCTTACACCTGTGTCCCTGTTCCGATTCCTGCCCTTAGCCAAGCATGATTCCAACTTCCTTACTCCCATTCCCTGTTCCCATTTCCCCCTTTAGCAAAACATGATTCCAATTTTCTTACCCCCATTCCCTGTTCCCATCTCCCTTACCCACATGCCCATGCCCACCCCCACCCACACCCCAGTCACTTCCTCATTGACTACAGATTATATAGTAAAACTTGAGTTCTGCTTAGCTATACCTTAACCAATCATTTTCCTGAAATTTAACTAACCAATCCGAACATATTGTAACATGATTATGTAACCAATTATATCCCACCACCTCAATTAGTTTACACCCAGCAAAATTAATTATACAGCAGACAGGAACAATCACAGAACCAGACAGAGATTATACAGACAAACAACAGCAAAGTGGGAACTATAATGACAAAACCATACAGAAGTGAGGATTTCACATCCCAGCTATTGATAAGTGAGTTCTTGCCAGACAGGATGCTATCAAACTAAGTTTCCTTTTACATTTTCTAGGCACTTCCCTTTCTCTGGAGGTGATAGGAATACAATCCTGTCCTGATAGTGCCTAACAGCCCAATAGCACCTTATTTCAATGTGACTAGTTTGGAATGTGAGGATGTGACCGTTCGCTTCCCAGCTTATGGCTGCCTCTGCTGCTTAGCCAAAGGCCTTAGCCTAAGAACAGGGCCTCAGACTGTCACAGTAAGAGAAGGCCCTTACACCAGCAGACAGTGATTTTGATTCTTTCTTTTATACCTCTATCACTAGCCAAGTGATAAGAATACACCTAAATTCTTAGAGTATAGGCCTTTACAGACAGGCCTGAATATCTATATCCTAACACTCCACCCCTTTTTTTTTTTCTTTTTCTTTTGGGATCCTCCTGCCCAGGTATCCCTGGAAAAGCATAGGACATATGGCGACACATTTCCTGATAGGGCCAGGCATCAAGGTGGAAGGTGTCGATATTCCATTTGTCCCACTGCCCCTTGTGTAGTATTGTGCCCTGCACCTTCTCTCATACGGGCATACCACACCTATTCCAATTAGTGTTCCAGACTTCCCATTAGAGTGGGCCTGAGAAGGTTGGGTCTGGGTTGTCTAGTACACTGCAGGGTTTGGAGGGCTTATTACATTCCTAATAGGTTATCTCCCTATGCAACGTAACACAAGTACAGTTAACAATACAAAATCCACAGCAACACCGAGTCCTGACCACTGCAGTATGGTCCAACATCCGAGACACCCCCAAAATACTGCCTCTCCTCCTTCGATGGGGTAACGATCTTGTGTCCAGTTGCTGGCAGTTGCAACAAGCTGCTCCTGCAAGTTTTGTATGCTTTTGTCCATATCACAAGTCCATTGAATATTCACAGAGAAATGGGATATTGTCCAAACCAGCTTGACCACTTGGTATGGAATCAGGCAGTAAGCCCTGGCTTATTCACAGCAATAAGATTCACAGATCCATTTGTGCACCAAAGTCCATATAGCAGCATGTAGATGGGTGTAGTTTGGTTATGGGCTGGTGTAATTGTGTCCCCAGTAATATGTACATTCCCAGCAAAACACCTTATACACAGTACATCCAATTGTCCACCCCTTGCATAGGCCATTGATCCTGCTCCTCTGTAGTCATAGGAGAGGGGCACATCCAAACATCTTCTATTGATTTACACTATTTTACACACACCTCCATTAATTCCCAGTGAGCTCCTCCCCTTTTCATTATTTCCATAGGGCTTGTGGGGGCCACCTTAGTTGCCATTCCATTTCCAGGTACCACGGTAGCGATTACACAGGTGCTGGCCTCCTAGTTGAGAATTTGCATTCCCATACACATCTTCCCCCCCAAGGTCAGCCTTTGGAAGCCATCCCCCACCCACATCATGAGGTTTTCTGTTCATTAAAACACAACAATGCTAGCAACAAGACAAACACCACAGACAAACAACACAAAACATAGATCCATGGTATTCTGGGTTATTTTTCCCGCTGGCGCCAGCTTGCTTGTAGAGTGTCTGAAAAACAAAAGAAACAATTTCCTTCCCCATGGTGGGGACAGATTATTGCTTAATAATAATACCACTTTCTTTTACAAATGTCCTTGCTACTTGCAGGAAAAAACAGAAGAATTACCTCCAGACTGTCCTTATTTTGTTCTATAGTCAGGCTAGTGAATTACCTCACTCACTGGTCATTTATGAAATTCATGAGATGGTGTACCTCAGTTTCCCCTCTTGTACAACAGACCAAGTTTGCAATAGTTTCTCTGCTGTACCAAGCTTTAAGTTTATTCTCAGGTAATAGCTGAGACACAGCTTCAGATTTTAGCACTGTACACACACACACACACACACACCCCTTAAGGTTAACCTGTCCCCCTTATTTTCAGGCTTGACTTGTTTTTTTCACCTCCCTTTCCTGAAGGGCCATAATCTGAGTCTTCTAGTAGCTTGTTTGCTGACCAGATGTATTCAGTTATTTGCAGCTCCTTTGTGCCCATCAGCTAGGTAATTTGCATTTACACACAGAGGCTTACTAGCTTGCTTTTGGATCCAAAGCTGTTAGCAGCTCAGACACTGTCTTAAAAGGGAAGCATTTTACTTCCACCAGAGTTCTGATCACTTTCCACTTTCTTCTCCTGCTCCAAAACACAGCGATCTGAAAAAGAAAGCACAACCTATTGTGGCTCCTTTTGGAGCCCTATTAGGATTTTAATGAAGTACCATGTTTTATTTGCATTTCTTTTACTCCTTTTCCAATATACACTGCACATGTCCTGGGAAAATGCAAATTCCTTCCATATAGTTTAACCTCCATAACATCATATTAGCCAAATTAATTTTACACAAGGTATAACTGCCTCCCCCATGCCTACAGAGTTTTCATGCAGAACCCACCAAAGCAACAATCTGATCCCCCAGAGCCATCCCAAGGCTCAGTGTTCCCATCATTCCTCCCCTTTTCCTTTTCTTTTACCTGTGCGCACACACACAAAATTCTGTTTTGCCTAACATCCCTTGCACTGTGATTACTCTTTTTTACACAACTGTACCCCGATTACACTTCCATCTTGTACAACTAGACACAACTAGGGGCAGCCAAGTTAAGTTACAAAAGAAACCTCTTCCATCCTTTAGTGATTTTGATTACATTACCCAATAGTCAAATAATTTTGCTCGGATTCTCTCTCTGCCTGCTGCCTGCAGCAGTCCCTTATAGACCATTTCTGTGGGAAAAGGGCCCATTTTCCCTCAGAATAGCTATAAAGGCTTCTGGGGACAGAAGCGTAGTGGTGGTAGTAGCCACTCTACATGACCCCCTTGGATAATTTAATTACCAAGCTTCCATCCAATGTGACTGCACAGAGTTGCACATACAGTTACATTTATATAACTGGGTTTTATCATTAAACAAAAACTTCCTTCTTGACATCTCACATAAGTATCCAAAGTACCCTCCATTAAAACTTCAGAAAAACAAAAGAGTGTGGAAAGGCAGGTTGCACTTTGAAACTTTTATTTTTTTTTCCTCCACTCCCCCAGGACCAAGTCTCAGTTCCAGTCTCTAAAGGTGGTCTGTTAACTCTGCTTTTGACCTTAAACCCTTTTGTGCCAAATCATCTTTCACTATCCCTAACTAATTTACAACCCTTCAGCAGCCCTTGCTGAAGCAGCACCAAACTTGAAAGATTACTGGCAGCTTCCCATAATGCTGCCCTTACTTCAAACCTCTCAAGCAGACTGAAGTGCCTCTTTTCCCTGGGAGGCATTCAGTCCCCATGGGCAGGGACCTTCTTCCCCTACCCATATACCAAGGAGGGTGGGCTCCTCAGCCACCCTCCATACCTCTGGGTCCCCTAACACTTCCTCCATTTCCTTTTTAATCTTATCCCAGGTTGACCCCTGTACCTGGTATGGGCCCTGGTCCTCCCTTATCCATTTATCCAAAAAATCCTTTACCCTGGCTTGCCAGAACCCGCAACTACCATCACGAGAGTTCGCGATACCCCCTCCAAGCAGCTGCGCGGACTGTTGGGGAGGGGGACTTACAGGCTGCCACTCACCTATCCAATGCGATGCATCCGAGTCACGGCACCAAGATGTTAGGGGGCTTATTCCTTCACCCACTTACTTCCCTGGTCCTTCTCGCATGAACAGAGAGCAACAACACCCGAAGTCCAAAGGTGCAAACAATTCGATGTTTATTGGGGTGAACTTCCAGCAAGCATGATTCCAGTTTCCTTCCTTAGTATCCTCCTTCCCAGCTCTGACACCACAGAGCCTTACACCTGTGTCCCTGTTCCGATTCCTGCCCTTAGCCAAGCATGATTCCAACTTCCTTACTCCCATTCCCTGTTCCCATTTCCCCCTTTAGCCAAACATGATTCCAACTTCCTTACTCCCATTCCCTGTTCCCATTTCCCCCTTTAGCAAAACATGATTCCAATTTTCTTACCCCCATTCCCTGTTCCCATCTCCCTTACCCACATGCCCATGCCCACCCCCACCCACACCCCAGTCACTTCCTCATTGACTACAGATTATATAGTAAAACTTGAGTTCTGCTTAGCTATACCTTAACCAATCATTTTCCTGAAATTTAACTAACCAATCCTAACATATTGTAACATGATTATGTAACCAATTATATCCCACCACCTCAATTAGTTTACACCCAGCAAAATTAATTATACAGCAGACAGGAACAATCACAGAACCAGACAGAGATTATACAGACAAACAACAGCAAAGTGGGAACTATAATGACAAAACAATACAGAAGTGAGGATTTCACATCCCAGCTATTGATAAGTGAGTTCTTGCCAGACAGGATGCTATCAAACTAAGTTTCCTTTTACATTTTCTAGGCACTTCCCTTTCTATGGAGGTGATAGGAATACAATCCTGTCCTGATAGTGCCTAACAACCCAATAGCACCTTATTTCAATGTGACTAGTTTGGAATGTGAGGATGTGACCGTTCGCTTCCCAGCTTATGGCTGCCTCTGCTGCTTAGCCAAAGGCCTTAGCCTAAGAACAGGGCCTCAGACTGTCACAGTAAGAGAAGGCCCTTACACCAGCAGACAGTGATTTTGATTCTTTCTTTTATACCTCTATCACTAGCCAAGTGATAAGAATACACCTAAATTCTTAGAGTATAGGCCTTTACAGACAGGCCTGAATATCTATATCCTAACAGCCCCCCTTAGTTGTCTATTTTCACAGCTGAAAAATCCCAGTCTTATTAATTGCTCCTCATATGGAAGCTCTTGCATACCCTTAATCATTTTTATTGCCCTGTTCTGTGCCTTTTCCAATTCCAATATATATTTTTTGAGATGGGGTAACCACATCTGCACGCAGTATTCAAGATGTGAGTGTAACATAGATTTATATAGAGGCAATATGTTATTTTCTATCTTATTATCTAGCCACTTCTTAATGGTTCCCAACATTCTGTTCTCTTTTTTGACTGCCGCTGAACATTGAGTGGATGTTTTCAGAGAACTATCCACAATGACTCCAAGATCTCTCTCTTGAGTGGTAACAGCTAATTCAGACTCCATTATTTTATATGTACAGTTGGGATTATGTTTTCTAAAGTGCATTACTTTGCATTTATCAACACTGAATTTCATCTGCCATTTTTGTAGCCCCGTCACCCAGTTTTGTGAAATCGCTTTGTTGCTCTTCACAGTCTGCTTTGGATTTAACTTTCTTGAGTAGTTTTGTATCATCTGCGAATTTTGCCACCTCACTATTTACCCATTTTTTCCAGATCATTTACGAATATGTTGAATAGGACTGGTCCCAGAACAAACCCCTGGGGGACACCGTTTTTTACCTCTCTCCGTTCTGAAAACTGACCATTTATTCCTATCCTTTGTTTCCTATCTTTTTACCAATTACCGATCCATGAAAGGACCTTCCCTCTTATCCCATAACAGCTAACTTTGCTTAAGAGCCTTTGGTGAGGGTCCTTGTCCAAGACTTTCTGAAAATCTAAGTACGCTATATCCACTGGATCATGGTCCACATGCTTGTTGACCCTCTCAGAGAATACTCTTAAATTGGTGTGGCATGATTTCCCTTTACAAAAAACATGTTGACTCTTCCCCAACAAATCATGTTCATCTATGTATCTGATAATTCTGTTCTTTACTATAGTTTCAACCAGTTTGCCTGGTACTGAAGTTTGGCTTCCCAACCTGTAATTGCCAGGATCACCTCTGGAGCTTTTTTAAAAATTGGCATCACATTAGCTATCCTCTAGTCATCTGGTACAGCAGCTGATTTAATCTCCCACAGTTAGCAGTTCTGTAATTTCACATTTGAGTTCCTTCAGAACTCTTGGGTGAATAACATCTGGTCCTGGTGACTTATTGCAGTATAATTTATCAATTTGTTCCAAAACCTCCTCTAATGACATCTCAATCTGGGAGAGTTCCTCAGATATGTCACCATAAAGAATGGCTCAGGTTTGGGAATCTCCCGCACATCCTTAGCCATGAAGACCAATACAAAGAATTAATTTCATTTCTCTGCAATGGCCTTATGGTCCTTGAGTGCTCCTTTTGCATCTCGATTGTCCATGGCCCCATTAGTGGTTTAGCAGACTTCCTGCTTCTGATGTCCTTTAATGAAAAATTGCTGTTACTTTTTGAGTCTTTGGCTAGCTGTTCTTCAAATTCTTTCTTGGCCTTCCTCATTATAGTGTTACACTTCATTTGCCAGAGTTTATGCTCCTTTCTATTTTCCTCCCTAGGATTTAACTTCCACTTTTTAAAGGGTGCCTTTTTGACTCTCGCTGCTTCTTTTACTTTGTTGTTTAGCCACGGTGGCATGTTTTTGGTTCTCTTACTATGTTTTTTAATTTGGGGTATACGTTTTAGTTGAGCCTCTATTATGGGGTTTTAAAAAGTTTCCATGCAGCTTGCAGGGATTTCACTTTTGGCACTGTACCTTTTAATTTCTGTTCAACTAACTTCCTCATTTTTGTGAAGTTCCCCTTTCCAAAATTAAGTGCTATTCTGTTGGGCTGCTGTGGTGTTTTCCCTGCAACGAGGATGTTAAATCTAATTATATTATGGTCACTACTACCAAGCGGTTCAGCTATATTCACCTCTTGGACCAGATCCTGTGCTCCACTTAGGACTAAATCAAGAATTGCCTCTCTTTTTGTGGGTTCCAAGACTAGCTGCTCCAAGAAGCAGTCATTTAAGGTGTCAAGAAACTCTCTCTGCATCCAGTCCTGCGGTGACATGTATCCCGTCAGTATAGTTGAAATACCCTATTATTATTGAGTTTTTTATTTTTGTAGCCTTTCTAATCTCCCTGAGCATTTCACGGTCACTATCACCATCCCGGTTAGGTGGTCTGTAGTATATCCCACCGCTATATTCTTATTGTTCAAGCATAGAATAACTATCCATAGAGATTGTATGGTATAGTTTGGTTCATTTAAGCTTTTTACTTCATTTGATTCTATTTTTTCTTTCACATATAGTGCCACTCCCCCATCAGCACGACCTGTTCTGTCCTTCCGATATATTTTGTAGCCTGGTATTACTGTGTCCCATTGATTATCCTCATTCCACCAAGTTTCTGTGATGTCTACTGTATCAATATCCTCATTTAAGATGAGGCACTCTCGTTCAGCAGTCTTATTATTTAGACTTCTACCATTTGTATATAAGCACTTAAAATTGTTACTTTTCAGCTGTCTGCCATTTTGTGATGTAAATGAATGGGACTCTTTTTCATTTGATTGTTTCTCATCCAATCCTAGCAGTATTTTATCATCCATCCTCTCCTCCTTACTAGAACACAAAGAATCTCCATTAATAGATCCTCCCCTAAGAGACGTCTCTGTTCTAACCACATGCTCCTCCACATATGTCGGCTTTCCCCCAGCCCTTAGTTTAAAAACTACTCTACGACGTTTTGAATTTTAAGTGCCAGCAATGTGGTTCCACTTTGGTTTAGGCGGAGCCCATCCTTCCTGTTTCGGCTCCCCCTTTCCCAAAAGATTCCTCAGTTCCTAATAAATCGAAACTTCTCCTCCCTACATCATTGTCTCACCCATGCATTGAGAACCTGCAGTTCTGCCTGTCTATCTGGCCCTGCGTGTGGAACTGACAGCATTTCAGAGAAAGCTACCATGGAGGTCCTGGACTTCAATCTCTTCCCCAGCAACCTAAATTTGGCCTCCAAGACCTCTCTCCTGTCCTTCCCTATGTCATTGGTACCTCCATATACCATGAGCAGAAAGGAGGTGAGGGGGAATGGCAGATGGATCTGATGAAGAGCTGGGATTCTGGAGAACAGGGCCTGGCTGGGCAAAGAGATTGAAAGCAGGAGCTGGGGCTGGAGATTGCAAATGGATGAGGAGCCTGGGGAGTTAGATTGGTAGAGGAGGCCAGGATGCTGGAGAGAGACAGACCAGATGAGGAGATGGGAGGGGGACAACTGGGACTGTCTGTCTTTGAGACTGCAACTAAACCCAGTGCTGGGACATCCCAAGGCTCTCCAGGCACTTTCCACATTTTCCCAGATTCCCCCTTCATCTCTCTTTACTTCTCTTTCCAGTTTAGCCCCTCAGGGACCACAGAGCAGTTAAAGGGAGGAACCACAGGATTTGCAAAGTAACTTCTTAAACATACACACTTTACTCTTAGGGCATGGCTACACTTGCAGATGTAGAGCGCTGTGAGTTAAACCCACCTTCGTAAAGCGCAGTGGGGAAAGCGCTGCAGTCTGTCCACACTGATAGCTGCAAGCGCACTGGCGTGGCCACATTTGCGGCACTTGCAGAGGCATTGAGAATGGTGCATTATGGGCAGCTGTCCTGCAGAGCACCTCTTCCCATTCTGGCGCTGTGGCTTGTGGGAAGGGGGTGGGGAGTGTGGGGCATTCTGGGTCCTGTCCCAACACCCCATGATGCATCGGTTTGCATCCCAGCATTCCCTTTGCTTCCGTCCACGTTGGGCGCCATCTTTCAGTGTTTTTTGTACTGCGCGCTCGGTCTTCCCTTTCGGTCTGCGGGAATGGAGCCCTGTCATGAATATAAAGGGAAGGGTAAACACCTTTAAAATCCCTCCTGGACAGAGGAAAAACCCTTTCACCTGTAAAGGGTTTAAGAAGCTAGAATAACCTTGCTGGCACCTGACCAAAATCACCAATGAGGAGACGAGATACTTTCAAAGCTGGAGGGGGGGAGAAACAAAGGTTCTCTCTGTCTGTGTGTTGTTTTGCCAGGAACAGAAAAGGAATGGAGTCTTAGAACTTAGTAAGTAATCTAGCTAGATATGCGTTAGATTCTGTTTTGTTTAAATGGCTGATAAAATAAGCTGTGCTGAATGGAATGTATATTCCTGGTTTTGTGTCTTTTTGTAACTTAAGGTTTAGCCTAGAGAGATTCTCTATGTTTTGAATCTGATTACCATGTAAGGTATTTACCATCCTGATTTTACAGAGGTGATTCTTTTACTTTTTCTTCAATTAAAATTCTTCTTTTAAGAACCTGATTGCTTTTTCATTGTTCTTAAGAGCCAAGGGTTTGAGTCTGTGTTCACCTTGCAAATTGGTGAGGATTTTTATCAAGCCTTCCCCAGGAAAGGGGATGTAGGGTTTGGGGAGGATTTGTGGGGGAAAGACGTTTCCAAGCGGGCTCTTTCCCTGTTGTATATTTGTTAGATGCTTGTTGGTGGCAGCAATAAAGTCCAAGGGCAAAAGGTAAAATAGTTTGTACCTTGGGGAAGTTTTAACCTAAGCTGGTAAAAATAAGCGTAGGGTGTTTTCATGCAGGTTCCCACATCTGTACCCTAGAGTTCAGAGTGGGGAAGGAAACTTGACAAGCCCGAACTGCTGAGGAGTATGCTGACAAGTCTTGCCAGCACATCATGTTTGGCAGTCCAGTTATTCCTCATGATCCAAAGTGACAGTGAGGGCTCCGACGATGATATCGACTCAAGGAATGTATTAGACATGAGTTTGCTTGTGGCATTCATGGACATGCTCACCACCGTGGAACGCTGCTTTTGGGCTCGGGAAACAAGCAGTGAGTGGTGGGATCACATCGTCATGCAAGTCTGGGATGATGAGCAGTGGCTGCAGAACTTTTGGATGAGAAAAGCCACTTCCATGGGAGTCTGTGAGGAGCTCACCCCCACCCTGCGGTGCAAGGACGTGAGATTGAGAGCTGCCCTGACGGTGGAGAAGCAGGTGGCTGTTGCAATCTGGAAGCTGGCAACTCCAGACGGCTACTGATCAGGCGCTAACCAGTTTGGAGTGGGGAAGTCGACCGTTGGAATCGTGTTGATGCAAGTTTGCAGGGCCATTAGTCAGATCCTACTTAGAAGAACCGTGACTCTGGGTAACGTGCATGACATTGTGGCTGGCTTTGAACAAATGGGTTTCCCTAACTGCAGAGAGGCGATAGATGGCACGCATATTCCAATTCTGGCACCAGCCCACCTAGTCTCCGAGTATGTTAATCGGAAGGGATATTTCTCAATGGTTCTCTGGGAGCTTGTGGATCACCATGGGCATTTCATTGACATTAAGGCAGACTGGCCCAGAAAGGTGCCTGACGCACGCATCTGTCGGAACACTGGCCTGTTCAGGAAGCTGCAAGCTGGGACTTTTTTCCCAGACCAGAAGATCACCATAGGGGAAGTTGAAATGCCCATTGTGATCCTTGGAGACCCCGCTTACCCTTTCATGCCGTGGCTCATGAAACCCTACACAAGGAGCCTTGACAGCAGCAAGGAGCAGTTCAACAACATGCTGAGCCAGTGCAGAATGACTGTGGGGTGTGCTTTTGGCCCTTTAAAGGTCTGCTGGTGCTCTCTGTACGGGAAGCTGGACCTGGCCAATGACAGCATCCCAGCAGTTATATCCGCGTGCTGTACCCTCCCTAACATTTGTGAAGGGAAGGATGAAATATTCACTCAGGCATGGAACTCGGAGGTTCAACACTTGGAGGCTGAATTTGAACAGCCAGAGAGCAGGGCTATTAGAGGGGCCCAGCACGGGGCTGCAAGGATTAGGGATGCCTTGAGGGAGCAATTTGAGGTTGAAAGCCACCGGTAATGTTTGATGCCCTGCATGGGAGTGAAGTGCAGTGGTTCCAATGTTAGTTGGAATCTGTGTTTGATACGCTGACTTGCAGTGCCTGTTGCTTTCCTGGGCTAAGGTATCTTTTACTTTATGCAATAATAAAGAATGTTTTCAAAGCCAAAAAATCCATTTAGTGAAAAGAAAATTCATTTTTTGAAAAGAGACGCAACTGCTTGGGAAACAGAAAGGGCAAGGGGGTGGGGAACGGTACAATCACAGATTTGCGGATGTCCTGTCTGGAGTGCTGTACAATGATTGCTCCGCCCAAGCTGTCCCTGAGCCACGAGCAACGAACGGTCAGCCAACTGCCAGTCCATTGACAGCCAACTGACTTTCTGCACACAGCCCACTTCCTGCGTGGCACGTGGCACCAAAAAGGGTGGGGTCTCTCTCTCGCTCTGTTACGAGGCAGAATAGATATCATCAGACAACCAACGGTTACACAGGGCAACTCATAGGAAACAAGGGAAAGAACTTATTAAAAAAAAGAAAAAGGGAGTATTATCCCTACATGGAGGGCTCTCAGCAGAGGGCCTGTCATGACACATGCCATTTTGCTGAACCATAGTGGGCTCATTATCAGACAGGATAACGAGGGGGGTGCTGCAGCTGGGAATAATGAAGATCCTGCAAATGACCCTGAAGGCCAGGACGTGGTCGTCGAATTATATCAGAAGGAGCAGTTTGGAGAAGACACCAGTGAAAACCCTAAAGAGGGGGATGCGCCTGGCCAGAGACTGGAAGTCCAGGCTGGTAACTGCAACTCTCCTACCCCCAACCCCGATTTTTTTCCTGGATAAATTGTACTTTCAAAACTCAGGACTCAGGCCAAATAATTTACTGTCCTGGATAATATTCCATGCATTGTTGTGTGTGTGTGTCTGTGATATAGTGCAGACGCCATGCCATTTGCCCAGCCTGTCCCCTCACCCTCCCTCCTCCACCTTCCCCTCCCCTTCAAGCAGCCTCTGCTGTGCACAATCCAAAATGGACGTTTTTTCAAGAATTGAGAGTCTGGGCTGTATGGTTGGTGCTAAAGCCTATAGTCTTTAGAAAGGTTTCAGAGTAGCAGCCGTGTTGGTCTGTATTCGCAAAAAGAAAAGGATGACTTGTGGTACCTTAGAGACTAAATAAATGTGTTCGTCTCGAAGGTGCCACAAGTACTCCTAGTCTTTAGAAAGTTCACAAACAGAAATCCATGCCCCTCTGTATCCCCCCATTCCACGGCAGGCAGACAGGTGGGAGGGGAGGGGTTGAAACACTGCTTGGATGAAGGCTCTCCATCCTAGCTTAGGCTTTGGTTGATTTCCTTCATTTTTTCCCAATCCTGGTAGTTTATTCTAGGAAATTTCTCATGTAGCATGAATTGTCAATGGTCTTTCAGGTGAACTGGGAGTGCAAAGCTGCTAGGGCATCCATAATAACTAGGGCCCTACCAAATTCACGACCGTTTTGGTCAATTTCATGGGCAGAGGGTTTTTAAATTAGTAAATTTCACCATTTCAGATGTTTACATCTGAAATTTCACAGTGCTGAAACCATGGGAGTCCTGACCCAAAATGGGATAATGCGGGGAGGTCAAAAGTTGTTTGGGGGAGGTGTCGCAGCATTTCCCCCCTCACTTCTGTGCTGCCTTCAGTGCTGGACTTCCTGAAGCGAGAGGAGGCTCCCGGATGTGGAGGTGGGTCCCAGCTGGTGGGAGCACCTCAGCTGGGGCTCCTAGCTACTGGTTCCCTGCCAGATTAATGCAGGGGCCCCGGCCAATTTCGGGGGTGCCAGAAAAATAGGCACCTGAGCCCCAGCAGGAGCCACAGGGGGAGTAAGCCCCGAGCCTGGGCAGCCAGAGCCCTGGCAGGAGAGAATTGGAGGGTGGAAGCCTCAAGCGAGGAACCCCAGTCCCCGCTGCAGCTACGGAGCAGCAGCCCTGAGCCTGAGTGCCTCAAGTTCTGGCTCCAGCCGCGGGGGCTGAAGCCAAGAGCGGCCACTGCAGCTGCCGGGCAGAAGCCCTGAGCCCAGGTGCCCAGATCCCTGGCAGGAGTGTGTGTGTGTAGGGGAGAGGCAGAAACCCCAAGCCCGGGCACCTGGCTGGAGTATTCGGGAGCTCAAGACATGAGTCTGGGTGCCCCAAACCCTGGCTGCAGCCTCAGGGGCCAGAAGCCCTGAGCCTGGGCACCCAGAGCCCTGGCCGGAACAGGAGCAGGTGGGGGTGGGGGCAGAATCCCCAAGCCTGGGCAGAAGCTGCCAGGGCCAAAGCCCTGAGCCCAACTCTGGGGCTGCTGCAGCACAGATCTGAGGGTGTACCAACCTCACTAATGCGCTGCTTCTACAGGTGAGGATAGCCCCACCAAAAGCAATTGTGCAGGGGAAAATCTTGTCCTGTCCCCAGCCCAGTGGACTAGCGGGATGCTCCAAGCCAGCACGGGAAGATGGGATTTCACAGGGCAGGGCTAATTTCACTGTCCTTTATAATTGGTAGGGGCCTAGCTATAGAAGTAGGTTGTGAGATGACTTTATTTCGGTATAGAACTCCTTTCATGGAGAGAAAATAATGAGTACCAAAATGCTCTTCAATCTAGCCAAGAAAGGCACAACAAGAAGCAACGGCTGTCAGCTGAAGCCAGAGAAATCCAAATTAGAAGTGAGGCAAGAATTTTTGACAGTGACGGAGACAAACCAATGGAACAAATTACCAAGGGAAGAGGTGGAGTCTCTGTTTCCTGATGGCCTCACATCACAACTGGTTGTCTTTCTGGAAGGTGGGTTTCAGTGAAACACAAGGAATTGAGCTTAATATGGGGTAAGTGTCTGAAATTTCATGACTTGTGAAATAGAGGCTGGATTAGGAGATCTAATGGCCTACAAATCTATGAAAAACTCAGTGCGGGATGAGGAACAGATTCTGCTGGTTTTTTGGAAAGCCTGCTTGTTCCCCAGAATCAAGAGTGAGCAAGTGGGGTGATCGGGGGAGCGGCTCAAACATCCAACCTGGCTGTCCAGGGGCAGACATCAGCCCTGCAAAGGAGAGGTGGGTGTGGCAGGGACTTCACAAGGGCCTGTGGCAGGAATTCAGCCTATTGGGCAGAGGTGGTGAGGAGGCTGTGACCTCACAGAGCTCCCTTGACATCAGACATGCAGTACAGGGCTGCAGGTCAGGGGGAACCTCGGAGACCCCTGTAGCCTTGCTGAAGCAATCCTCCTTCTCATGGTCTCTCCTTGAGGACCAAGAGAGGATTTGTGTTCACGCACCTGAGTGCTAAGAAGGAGCTTCTTTGGGAGTTTTCACCTTCCTGTGTTGATTTTGGAGAAAGCAGACATCTCCTGTGTAGAAGGTGAGATTTTCAGTGAGAGTTGGAACTTCTTCAGTCTTCTCCATGCATTGCCAGCCGAGCTCTAGGCTTGGAAAACAAAAGGTAAATGGGCAGAAAAATGTCCCGCCTAGGATTCTTCCCCTTAGTAACGGGCTACCTAATAGGTCTCAAAATGTAATTGTAAAGGAGGAATCGTTCTCAGGCAAGTATCTTTCTAGTAGGATCCTTCAGGGATTGGTTCTTGGCGCTAATGCTATTTAACATTTTGATCAGTGATTTGGAAGCAAATATACAATCATCATTGATAAAATCTTAGTTACGAAGTATTTCTGGAGATTTAATCTAAATCTGCTATGCTATAGTTTGAACCCATTGCCTCTTGTCCTGCCCTCTGGCAAGAGAACAATTTTTTCTCTATCTTCCTTATGAAAGCCTTTCAAGTATTTGAAGATTGCTATCATTTCCCTCTTTTCCAATCTAAACATACCCAATTCATCCAGCCTTTGCTCATATGACTTACATTCCACACCTTTAATCATTTTTGTCACTCGCCTCTGGATCCTTTCCAGTTTCTCTACATCCTTTTCATACAGCAGTGACCAAAATTGGACACAGTACTCTAGCTGAGCCCTAACCAGCGCTGCGTAGAGCAGTACCATCATCTCCTATGACTTGCATGGTATGCTTCTCTTTATGCAACCCATATTGCGTTTGCTTTTTTTCATTTGCTGTGCAGAGAGCCTGAAAATGGTTTTGCACCTCTATCTGCATTGGGGGTACATAGGTTCTCCTCTTTCTTCTTCTGGAGGTCACATGCTGCCAATATTCTTCCCCATTCTGCACTGCACTCTTTGATTCTTCAGCATATTGTGCTTCAAGCACCAAACAGACTTCTATCCAGAAAACCTTCATGTTCTCTGATGCAGCGCAGGGTTGATACTTGCCTCCCTAGTCCTTTAACCTTCTCTTCCAATAGAGTGAACACACACACACATTGGAAGAGTACAATGCCTACAGGAAAGGGAAACTGATATTTTCAGAGGAGAAAAACAACAGGGGCAAAGATAGGGGAAGCAGTAAAACAGGGTTACATTCAACACAAGGCCCTACAGGCCCAGTGGTACCACACTCTGAAAGGGCTGACACCGAGCAATGTGTCTGCACACAGAGTTCAGGAGTCCTGGGCAAAGTTCCTGTCCAGTGGGGAGTCTTGGGTGCTCCTGGTCGTCTTTGGCGCCAGTAAAGTTTCCCCAACAAACCCCTCCAGTGTCGTCTTCTGCTGCTCTCTGCAAAGCCACACAGAGCGACATGCGACAACCTCCCCACTTAACTAGCTAACAGCCTCCCTCCTGATTCCCAATGCAAAGTCACAAGCCCCAGTACTCACGGCCCCATACAGCCCTGGGCAGCACTGATACTTGATCCAGCTCCGATTTGTCCTTCTCATGCGAATCCACCCTAGCGCAGTGCTCCTCCTGGCTCCTGTCCTGGGGTGTCCCTGATCCCCAGCTCTGTCCCTCCCAGGCTTCAGGCAGGTTCTCCACTACTTCAATCTGTGAGGGCCTGCTTGCTGCAGCCCTTCTGTCTGGACCTCCAGACACACATCCTATCGCTTTCTCCCCCATCTCTCTGCTCCCCTGCCCTCCCAACAGGACTTCCTTCCTCTGGAACAATCAGCAAACCCTCCCCCACCCCCAACTCCCGAATAGATCCACAGAGCTGGATCCAGAGGTTGGGTCCGATTAGTGCAGTCTGATAAGTGTCCACCAGGGGGACTCAGTCTGTGACAATGTTAGAGCCAGCTGGGTAACAAAAAATCCTTCCTCGCTGGGGATGTGGAGCTAAGCGAAATGGAGAAGAAGGAAAAGGATCCAGTAAGATGCTTCCTGAATTTTAGACCAGAGAGGCAAAGAACACAAGGGACCAGGGCCTGGTCTGGGAACCAGAACAAATACATTGTTCTCATCCAGGCTTTTCCATTCAATCACTGTGTGACCACAAGTAAGTCACTTCATTTCCCTGTGCCATACAGTCTCCCCAATTTTAAATGAAGATCATCAAGGTGGGTTTATCATACCAGTTTAGAAGGTGGAAAACTCAGATGCATAGAACTGTAGCCTGTTGACACGCTAGATGTGAAGTGTGTTTGTTAACAGGGGACCCCCATGCGTGGTTCATAACCCCATAGTTGAAACTGCTGCTAAGCGTGTTTTTGAAAGCATATGAGAGTAGGGCTGGATGCCCTTTTCCTGTACTACAGGGGGGAGTGGGTGTGTGGTGCCTGGGGGACGGTGGGGGGTGAACAGACTCTCAGCCATTAACTGTCTTCAGCATTTACACCAACCATCTGGAAGTCAATATCACATCACAGCCGGTAACGTCTGCAGGGGGCACAAAGATTGGTGTCGTGGTAAATAATGATGAGGACAAGTCAGCCCATTCAAACAACACATCTGAATACAGCAAATGCCCAGTCCTAATCTAGGAGTGAGGGAGATTAATGAGTGGAAGAAATTGCCTAGGGAAGAGGTGGATTCTCTGTTTCCTGATGGCCTCACATCACACTTGGCTGCCTTTTTGGAAGGCGTGTTTTAGTGAAACACAAGCTATTGGGCTTAATATGGGGGTAAGGGTGTGAAATTTCATGGTTTGTGAAATAGAGGCCTCATTAGGAGATCTAATGGCCTAAAGGAAAATCTATGAATCTATGAAAAACTCAGTGTGGGGTGAGGAACAGACTCTGGGTAGCCTATTTGCTGCCCAGAATCAATAATGAGCATGTGGGGTGATGTGGGGAGCAGCTCAAACATCCTACTGGGCTGTCCAGGGGCAGACATCAGCCCTGCAAGGGAGAGGTGGGTGTGGCAGTGACTTCACAAGGGCCTTTGGCAGGAACTCAGCCTATTGGGCAGAGGTGGTGAGGAAGCTGTGACCTCACAGAGCTCCCTTGACATCAGCCAGGCAGGACAGGGATGCAGGGCAGGGGGAACCTGGGAGACCCCTGTAGCCTTGCTGCAGCAAGCCTCCTTCTCGCAGTCTCTCCTAGAGGACTAAGAGAGGATTTGTGTTCACGCACCTGAGTGCCAAGGAGGAGCTTCTTTGGAAGTGTTTCTCCTTTCGGTGTTGATTTTGCAGAAAGCAGATATCCCCTTTGTAGAAGGTAAGATTCTCAGTGAGGTTGGAACCAATTCAGCCTGATCCATACGTTGCCAGCCGAGTTCTAGGTTCGGAAAACACAAGTAAAGTTGTCAGAAAAATGTCCCAACTCAGACTCCGCCCCTTAGTAACGGGCTACCTAATAGGTCTCAAAATGTCCTTTTAAATAAGGAATCATTATCGAGCGGGTGTCTTTCTCGTAGGGTCCTGCAGGGATTGGTTCTTGGATGTACGCTACCTAAAATTTTGATCAGTGACTTGGAAGCAAATATACAATCATCACTGTAAAATCTGCCAATGACAGAAAGATCGGGGGAGTGGTAAATAATGAAGAGGACATGTCACTCATATGGAGCCATCTTGATTGCTTAGTTACCGGAGCACAAGCAAATAACATATATTTTAATATGTCCAAATGTAAAGTTTCCCTTTAGGAACAAAAAATATAGGCTATATGTACAAGAGGGGGACTCTGTCCCGTGGGCACTCTATCATTGGAAATAGTAACCCTGAAAAAGACTTGGGGTCATGGTGGATGATCAACGGACCTTGAGCTCCCACTGAGACACTTTGGCCAAAAGGGCAAATGCGACCCTGGGACCCATCGATAGCGAAATCTCCGGTAGAAGTAGAGAGGTTCTGTATCTCTGTACTGGGCACTGGTGCAACCACTACTGGAATATTGTGTCCAGTTCTGGTGTCCACAATTTGAGACAGATGCTGATTAATTTGAGAGGGTTCAGAGAAGAGCCACAAGAAAGATTAAAGGATTAGAAAACATGCCTTATAAAGATAGGTTAAAGGAGCTCGATCTATTTAGCTTAACAAAGAGAGGGTTAAAAGATGATAATTAGGGAACAACTATTTGCTAATGGGCTCTTCACTTGAGCAGATAAAGGTATAACAAGATCCAATGGCTGCGAGTTGAAGCGAGACAAATTCAGACTGGAAATAAGGCAAACATTTTTAACAGTCAGCGTTTGAAGTAATTAATCCAGGGTTGTGATGGATCCTCCACAACTAGCATTTTTAAAATCAAGATTCGCTGTTTTTCTACAATATGCGCTCTAATTCAAACAGGAATTATTTTGAGGGACATTCTATCGCCCATGTTATACAGACTAGATGGTCAGAGTGGATCTTTCTGACCTTGAAATCTATGACTCACTGAGGCGTTTGGAATTTGTCCATTTTTTGCTTCTCTTTTCCGCCCTTCCTCATGTCTTTTCTTTTCTCTTCTCTTGTTCCATTTCTCTCTGCTGCTCTTCTTCCTGAGGCAGGTGGGGCTGTTCTCCAGCTGTCATTGTAGGAGGCCCTCACAAGAGGTGGGGTGGAATAGTGCGCTGACGGAGATCTCCACCAGAGTGATCTCCTGTCCTGACTAGTGCTGTCTTTTGGCCACCTGTTGAGAATGCTCAGCCTCCAGTCCCTGAGAGTCTCCATGCTGAGTGGGTGAGCTGGGGGTTATTACGGAGTTAAAAGGGAGGAGATTCAAGTCATTGTTGGCTGAGAGCAGTGAGGTCTAAAGCACAATTCAATGGCATTTCTTTGTCAGTCTGTAATGCGGTAAGTTTTGAAGACTACGTCCTATTGATTCCAAAATTTCAGGGAATTTCTAGGCATTGGTGGAAAGAACCTTGTTGATTTTATTTCAGAGTAGCAGCCGTATTAGTCTGTATCCGCAAAAAGAAAAGGAGGACTTGTGACACCTTAGAGACTAACCAATTTATCTGAGCATGAGCTTTCGTGAGCTAGAGCTCACTTGAAGTCACTTGATTTTCTTTTTGTTGATTTTAGTGACAACTGGAAACCACTGCCACCAGGAAAGCTTGATCTCCACACTGTGCCCATTTAGTTGGTGCTGCAGACAGAGGCACATTGTGACATCAGAGTTAACTTAGCCAGTCAATGCTAACCCTGTGCAGATGATTTGCATCATTAAACCCCATTGGTTAAAAGGAATCAGCAAATGATCCTGCAGGTTTCAATAGGAGAGATGACCAAGGCAGAGGCCGTAGGGTTAGGATTTAAGGTCAGGGTTATTGGAGTGAGTGAGTGATGGGTGGCTGAATTACCTTGGATGTCACAATGTTACTGCTCAGGCTACTCTGCCTGCAGAGCCCCATGGGCAGTGACTGACTGTCAAGGGGAAGATTTTGTTGATCTGAAACTTATAAACCAAGAAGAGCAGAAGAGGAATGGCTTAGACGATTTGACAATAAAATGTAGGTTTTACAGCATTATCCAGTGCAATTGCTACTGGTTCAGAGGTAGAAACTGGCCCTACATACACAAACAAGTGTCCAACCCTCTAGTTAGTCTCTTTTAAGACTGAGTCAATAATTCATAACAAATTATTGATATGATGACTTTTGCTGCCTTCTCTCCTTCAATGGCATATGAGCAGTTTAT
Organism: Lepidochelys olivacea; assembly: GCF_965140295.1. Classification (NCBI taxonomy): domain Eukaryota; kingdom Metazoa; phylum Chordata; order Testudines; family Cheloniidae; genus Lepidochelys; species Lepidochelys olivacea. The sequence continues at coordinate 137,818,699 of NC_140412.1, read as the reverse complement.
GATTCTCATGAATGTAGTAGTTCTCCTAAAATCAAGATGAATAAAAATCAATGCTTGTTTCAAAACCAAGAAACCCAAAAAGGGATTTTTTAAAAGTTAAATTAGATTATTTTTATTTAAATTAAAAACAGGTTTATTTTTTGAAAAACAAATCTATTGGAGATTAAATTTGAAATTATGACAACCCATGTTAATGCCTAAACTTGCAATAGCTTAGTAAAGTCATTTAAATTAAGTAATAAATATTGACAAGTCCATGGTTGCTGCCATTTTTTAGTGGTAATCAAACCACTGAACTCATGGCAGTCTTTGGCTGGAACCAGAGTTATTGAAATGGTAAACCAGCTTTTGACAGCAGTAGCTTCTTCTGCAGGCACAGAAAGAATATTTTTTTAATTTAAGTTGATTCAGCTAGTTCAGTTCAATAACCATTTCATTCAAATATCAGAAACTGACTTGGAGTGGAAAAAGAAGGAAAGCTTGTTTTCCTCTTCCAGTCTATAAATAAATACTAGACGTGGGGGGGGTCAGACCTATTAGTTCTAAAATCTGAGAGACATGATGACCAAATTCAATCAGTTCATTTCACTAACTGCAGATACTTCCTTAAATCAGTTAGTTTTAAATGAAAAATATGTTTCGGTAAATTTTTTTGTTCTTATGTATCCAGCACATTTAAGGTAGTTTTGTTCAATTAATAAACCAATTGAAAATGCTGTTTTTGTGCATTTTTAAGTGCATTTGAATTTTCATCGAAATAGTGCGTGGACAAATCATGAGTAAAAAATCCATCATAGTCTTGGAAATAAATGCATCGTTTGGTCAGGGGGAAAGCTGGAGGCATGTAGGTAGGAATAGGGGTCAGTAGGTTTCCGGTATAGGGTGGTGTTTATGTGACCATTGTTTATGAGCACTATAGTGTCCAGGAAGTGGATCTCTTGCATGGACTGGACCAGGCTGAGGTTGATGGTGGGATGGAAATTGTTGAAATCATGGTGGAATTCCTCAAGGGCTTCTTTTCCATGGGTCCAGATGATGAAGATGTCATCAATATAGCGCAAGTAGAGTAGGGGCTTTAGGGGACGAGAGCTGAGGAGGTGTTGTTCTAAATCAGCCATAAAAATGTTGGCATACTGTGGGGCCATGCGGGTACCCATAGCAGTGCCGCTGATCTGAAGGTATACATTGTCCCCAAATGTAAAATAGTTATGGGTAAGGACAAAGTCACAAAGTTCAGCCATCAGGTTAGCCGTGACATTATCGGGGATAGTGTTCTTGACGGCTTGTAGTCCATCTTTGTGTGGAATGTTGGTGTAGAGGGCTTCTACATCCATAGTGGCCAGGATGGTGTTATCAGGAAGATCACCGATGGATTGAAGTTTCCTCAGGAAATCAGTGGTGTCTCGAAGGTAGCTGGGAGTGCTGGTAGTGTAGGGCCTGAGGAGGGAGTCTACATAGCCAGACAATCCTGCTGTCAGGGTGACAATACCTGAGATGATGGGGCATCCAGGATTTCCAGGTTTATGGATCTTGGGTAGTAGATAGAATATCCCAGGTCGGGGTTCCAGGGGTGTGTCTGTGCGGATTTGATCTTGTGCTTTTTCAGGAAGTTTCTTGAGCAAATGCTGTAGTTGCTTTTGGTAACTCTCAGTGGGATCATAGGGTAATGGCTTGTAGAAAGTGGTGTTGGAGAGCTGCCGAGCAGCCTCTTGTTCATATTCCGATCTATTCAAGATGACAACAGCCCCTCCTTTGTCAGCCTTTTTGATTTTGATGTCAGAGTTGTTTCTGAGGCTGTGGATGGCATTGTGTTCCGCACGGCTCAGGTTATGGGGCAAGTGATGCTGCTTTTCCACAATTTCAGCCCGTGCATGTCGGCGGAAGCACTCTATGTAGAAGTCCAGTCTGCTGTTTCGACCTTCAGGAGAGTGGTCACTTTGGATGGGCTATTACCAGCAGGAGAGTGAGTTTGTGTGTGTGTGGGGGGGGCGGAGGGTGAGAAAACCTGGATTTGTGCTGGAAATGGCCCAACTTGATGATCACTTTAGATAAGCTATTACCAGCAGGACAGTGGGGTAGGAGGGGGTATTGTTTCATGATCTCTGTGTGTATATGATGTCTACTGCAGTTTCCACAGTATGCATCCGATGAAGTGAGCTGTAGCTCACGAAAGCTCATGCTCAAATAAATTGGTTAGTCTCTCAGGTGCCACAAGTACTCCTTTTCTTTTTGCAAAGACAGACTAACACGGCTGTTACTCTGAAACCAACATTTTTTAATGATTCTCAACAAATGAGAATCAACCTATCATGAGGAAAATAACTAAAAAGTACAAATGCAAAACATGATTAAAATCAATGATTTAAATCAATCCACCCAGATGTCTACTTCTGGGATTCTGAATTTAGGAGACCAGACTGAGACCATCATTGACTAGACACAGACAGGAACCCAGTAACAAATTCCAGTCCTGCTAGCATCCAAGCCTCTAAATCTGAGGAACAACTGAAGGCAGCAGGAGACTGAGGGGTGCTGAGAATTTCAAAACCCAAAGATGTGATATTGGCTCTGGATGGGGGAGAAGCAGGAAATCATCAGGGATTCTTGATAAATCACCCATTGTCCTTTGGAGCTCAAAGGTGTCTAACACTCATGACCTACTCAAATCGCACTACTGCTAGGAGTTAGAGAAGTGTCTCTATCCCAAACAGACATGGTGAAACTGAGGTAAAGAGCAATGCTGTGGCCGAGCCAGAAAGAGAAGCATAAGAAAAAACATTCATCAAAAATGTTTTGCATTTAAAATGACCCGATTTCTTAAAGAAAGGAAATATTAGCTGTAGTTAGTGAACTGAATTGATACATTCTGGTCACCATGTTCTTCCAGATTTTCCAATGGGTAGATCTCATCCCCTCACACCTAGTGTTTATTCCTAGATTGAAGGAAGCAAACAAGTTTGCCTTCTTTGTCAACTCCCAGTGTTCTTTTCAAATTCAATTAACTAGTCATTGAACTGAACTAGATGAATAAAATGAAAGGAAGAAACTATTCCTTCTGCACTTTCACAGGAAGGGCTACTGCTGTCTAAAGCTGTTCTAGCACTTCCACGAACTCTGGTTCCGGGTGCTTCAGTCGTTTGACTCTCCTTAAAACTTGGCAGTAAACATGTACTACTTAAGATGGATTTCTTTCTATTCTCTTGAAATTATTTTAAGAGATGATAACAAATTTAGGCCTCAACATAGATTGTCAAATTCAAATTGAATTTGAAGCAGGCTTATTTTTAACGAAAAAACCCGTGGTGAGTTTAATTTGAAAAACCCGGTTCATATTTTAAAAACCCTCTCTTGTTAATCCACCAGGCGAGGGACGGAAAAGCCTCCTAGCTCAATTCCCACCCCAAGAAGGGCTGATCCTCAATCCAAGGTCTAGGGCTGGGCTCCTCACTCTGTACAGGATTGAACTGAAAGCCCAGATCTAAACTCTAGGAATTTGGATCTCACCAATGAGGGTCCAGTGCTGCATAGTACTTACAGAATGACTTTTCCTGGGTAAATCTCAGCACTTTACAATAGTGAGTAAGTATTAGATCCTCATTTTACTGCTGGGGACTGAAACACAGAGAGGGGGAATGGCTTGCCTGAGGTCCCATAAGTCAATAGGAAAATGGCCACTGAAAGCCAGGAGTCCTGACCCCCAATCCCCTGCCTCAGTCTCTCCAGCCGGTCACACTCCCTCTCAGAGCCAGGGAGACTGGGAACAGGGTCCTGCTTGCAATTGCCAGCTCTGGAAAAGAACGTTCCTCTAGTGGTTAGTGTAGGGGCCTGACACACGGCTCCTGGGCTCCATCCCTGGCTCTGTCACTGACTCCCAGTGTGACCCTGAGGCAGTGGCTTCCCCTGCCCAGGCCACAGTTTTCTATCAGTGCGGTTGGAGTCCCTCCCCTACAGCCCTTGGCTTGTCAGGCTTCAGGAATGTGTGTGAGGTGCTAGGAGACCTTGAGATGGGAGGCGTCCTGCCCGCAGTATGTCAGTGTTCTGGACCCTGGCTGCTAGCCTGAGTTTAACCATCCTTTGGCAATAAAACATGATTTTGTTTTCACAGCCACTGTCGGTCTCCCTGCTGGCAGGGCATTGTGCAGCTCCCTTTTCAGCCCACCTTGGTGCGGGAGAGCGAGGAAGAGGGCCAGGAATAGATCAACTCTGAGCATCTGCCACCCAGCACTGCGCCATCTAGACCTAGTGAGTGGCAGGTAGCATTTCCTCAGAGGCTTTCCCGTTCTGCTTGGGGAGAGGCAGAAATGGTGGGAGGAGGAGGGGGGATCTCCTCCCAGTGAGTCTAGATTGGCTAACACAGCCCCCTGCAGCCGTTTGCTCTGGGCCTGGGCAGCGTGTTTCTTGCAGGGTGTTCTCCAGAGCCATCTCCAGCCCAGCAATAGGGCTCCCAGCCCTTCCCTTGTAGGAGTCTCTGGGGGGTCAGACCCCGGCAGCTGCTGAACACCCAGTTTCCCACTGAACTCAGTGGGAACTGAGGGGGACTCATACCTCATATGATTGGGACCTTGTGAAGTTTAGCTGGGGACAAGTTCCTAGGGCAAACTCAGACTCCTTCCCGGGTTCTGGTCTTTCTCTAGCCAGAGAGGGCATGTAGCCTGGGCGGGAGGAGGGAGCTGCTTCTCCAAACAGACTGAAAACCCCACTGCTCTGAACGGATGAGACTCCCCCTGTGTCACAGTGCCTCAGTAGGGAGAGGGAGCTTTGGGAGCAGCCTGTGCTTTGAGCTGCTGCCAGCATGTGTAGATTGTAGTCCCTGTGCCCCATGGTGGGGCGTGCAGTGAGGGGGGAGGAACAGGGGGACAGAGCAGACAGGACCGTTAGTGAGAGACTGCCTTGACCCCAGACTCATGGCTTCTCCCCACTCAGTTCCAGGATGGAGAGGCTCAGGCCGATGATGGAGAGGCTCAGGGAAACGCTGCAGAAGAAGGCTGTGCAGCTTGCTTCAGAGCCAGTGGGAAGCAGCTGCCAGCTTCCCCAGGAGGAGAGCAACCCCTCTGTCCCCACTGGAGGGGAAGTAGCTTGTGGCCAGGCCAAGCTGTGGATGTGCCTGGCATTCTGGAGGAGGGAGACACCAGCTCCCAGAGGAGGCCCTGAGGCATCTTCTGGGGCAAAATGGACGTGGCCCAGGGTGCATCTGTGTCGGAGGCAGCGAGGACGGGACAGAAGCAGGGCAAGGCGGCTCTGTGGCTTCCTCTCCAGGAAGCAGAAGATTCAGGAGCCCAGCGCCAGGGCCCAGGAGAAGCCACCCCCCTGCCTGGCCACTGAAGAGGCCCCAGCCTGCCTAGGGGAGGAGATGGGTGACCCCTGCTGTCATAAATATAAAGGGAAGGGTAAACCCCTTTAAAATCCCTCCTGGCCAGAAGAAAAATCCTCTCACGTGTAAAGGGTTAAAAAGCTAAAGGTAACCTCGCTGGCACCTGACCAAAATGACCAATGAGGAGACAAGATATTTTCAAAAGCTGGGAGGAGGGAGAAAAACAAAGGGTCTGTGTCTGTCTGTATGCTGCTTTTGCCGGGGATAGACCAGGAATGGAATCTTAGAACTTTAGTAAGTAATCTAGCTAGGTATGTGTTAGATTATGATTTCTTTAAATGGCTGAGAAAAGAACTGTGCTGAATAGAATGACTATTCCTGTCTGTGTGTCTTTTTTGTAACTTAAGGTTTTGCCGAGAGGGATCCCCTATGTTTTGAATCTAATTACCCTCTAAGGTATCTACCATCCTGATTTTACAGAGGTGATTTCTTTACTTCTATTAAAAGTCTTCTGGTAAGAAAACTGAATGCTTTTTCATTGTTCTCAGATCCAAGGGTTTGGGTCTGTGGTCACCTATGCAAATTGGTGAGGATTTTTACCAAACCTCCCCAGGAAGTGGGGTGCAAGGGTTGGGAGGATTTTGGGGGGAAAGAGGTGTCCAAACTACGTTTCCCAGTAAACCCAGTTAGAGTTTGGTGGTGGCAGTGGAGATCCAGGGACAAAGGATAAAATTAATTTGTACCTTGGGGAAGTTTTAACCTAAGCTGGTGAAAGTAAGCTTAGGAGGTTTTCATGCAGGTCCCCACATCTGTACCCTAGAGTTCAGAGTGGGGGAGGAACCTTGACACCTGCTCTAGCACCAGCAGCTCCACCTACACCCAAGGGACCAGCAGCACCTCCGAGGAGTGAGAGCCCTGAGGCTGGAGGCTCCCACAGTACTGGTGAGGGGAGACCCAAGGGAAAGGGAGAGTGACTGGGGCGGGGGGGCTAGTAACACCCTGTGCCATTGGTTCACTAAGTTGTCAGTCCTCAGCTACGTGAGCCCCACTGACACCAGTGGGTGTGGCACAGCCATGCCTGGTGCAGGGCATTCTAGGTGGAGTTAGGGGAGCTCCAGCCTCCTGGACCCCTGATGATGTTGCGGGGGTGGCCTGACTGCCATGGTGCCCTGAAACTGATGGAGCTGAGGGCATCTCTGGGAGGGGCCGGGTGAGGCCCTTTCTGCCCTGGGGTTCTTTACAGAGGAGGGGGGCACATTAAGCCTTCTCTCTCCACTGCACCCCGTCCTTCCCCTCCGCAGCAGCAGAAGTCACCCTCTCTCCTTTTCTGCCTAGCATTTCTCCCATGTTATCTGGGACCCTCAAGAGGGGGTGTTTGTCCCATGCAGGGCAGGGTCTCCTCTCCCCACAGACACTGTCCCAGTTACAAACCCTGCCTGTGCAGGAGGACCCCGTGGTTTTGGGCTTTTCCTATCCAACCCATGGAGGACCTGGGCCCTGGAGCCAGTTTGGGTGGGGTCGGAAGGTCCCTACCTAACAGGCTCTCTCTCTCCCGCAACCCCACTCCTAGGGGGTGCAGGACAGGGCCAAGCAGCTCTGCTTCCTGCACGCTATCCCCACTCTGTGCTTCCCTGCACAAAAGCAGGGGCAGGACACCCTGCGGCCGCACTGCTCCAAAGCGTCCCTTGTGGAGAGCATTGTGAGCGAGATCCGTGCCCAGCCCCTTGGGGGAGGGAGCTAGACGTGGGACGAAGAGAGGCCTCCCCTGCACCAGTGTGGGGAGATGGTGGGGCTGGAGGGGGCAGCAGAGGATAGGGATTTCTGGGGCTTAATACTGGGAAGCTGGATGTGTGTGTGCGGGGGGATATGCTGGCTGTGTCTGCAGCGCACTTTGGCCTCCTCTCTGGGAAGTGCCTATGGTTAATCAGGGCCAGAATCCACCTGCTGTTTTGTCTCCTTTGGGTCTCCCAGGAGCTGACTGAGTACCTTCCGCTGGGCTCTGAGTCAAGCTCCATCCTCTCCAGCTCTATGGCCACGGTTTGCCACCTCCAGGTACGAGGACCCTCCCTCCTAGTTTCCCTAACCCTGGTGCTGTTCAGGCTGAGACCTGGGACTCACGGATCCTCCCCCTCCTAGGTTATTTGTGGCTGTTCTCATCCTCCGGCCGAGGAGGCGGGAACGTTCACTCTTTCCTGGCTGTGTGGTTGATTTTACTCCAGTGACATTACAGTGGCCTTAGGGAGAGGATCACCGGGGGGCGGGGGCAGAGATAACAGGGGCAGCAGGGTCCAGTGGTGAGATCAGGGGAATGGGCCCTATTGCAGCCCTGCCACTGATTGGGTCTGTGACTTCAGCCAGGTCACTGCGCTCCTTGGCACCTCCATTTCCGTTTTTGCTGGCCGGTGCCTATTTCCCTCATGTTTCATGTCCATGGTGATGCCACCACCACTCTGGTGCTGCAAAGTCGAATCGAGGCTCCTCTTTCCTGCCAGCAAACTGGAGCAGGACCTGGACTCGGGCCTCCTGCGAGCTGTCCTGTGCTGCGTTTTTACCATGTGCCCAGGGAAGGACACCGCCCACTTCCGGGTAGGTCACCATCCTACTTCTCTGTTGCAGGAGCAGGAGTGGCCTGTGGTTTCGACCTACTCCCTTAGTTTGGTGGAACTGCTGAGAATAGGGGAGGGGTGAGCAGAGCTGGGAAGAGGCCCGGGGGTTAAGAAAATGGCAGGGAGGGCCCCTTCCCTCCAGAGGGGGTAGTGTTTCCCGTCCTTGGCAGATCCTCTCCTTTCCTCCTCATTCTGTGCTCTGCTGCCTGGACTCTGTCTGGGCGCCTGGCTCCCATTCATTGCAGTTTGGCTGTTCCATACCCTGTTGGGTACCAGGCCCTGTAGGAAGAATTGCTAAGGGCAAGGATTAAAGAGCCAGGACAGAGACATCTTTGTCATCCTGCTGTCCTCCTTTTATTCCTAGGAAGAGAGACAAGGGGATGTGTGGGATTTGAACCCAGGTCTCTAGGGCTCCAGGTGGGCAGTGCCTGGGAGTACTTGTAAGTCATCTGGGCAACAAGGCAGACCCCCTGCCCTGATGCTGACACAGTGCCCACTTGTTCCTGGTTCCTGCCTGCGTGCATCGCTCTGCCCTTCCCTCCGGTTCCCAGCTATTGACTCAAGCTTGACCCTCAGCTCCGGTCTCTTGCTGATGACCTTGGCGTGACCCTTGGCTCTAGATGTTGTCTAACAACTCTGGCTTAGCATTGTGCTTGCCCTATTCTTTCCTCGCTCCAGTCCCACCACTGACCCACTCCAGCCTTGTCTCCTCCTCCTGATCCTCCCCAAGTCCTTGGATTCTGACTACCCGGCTTTGACCTTCCGCCTGTATCTGGACTCTGGCCTGATATCAACTTGGCTTATCTTTGGACTCTGACCACCCGGCTTTCACCTCTGGCCTGCACCTGGACTCTGGCTCCAGTTCTCATTCTGGTTTGTCTATGGAGTCTGATCTCGGTGTTGACCCAGGCATGTCCCTGGAGCTTGAATCTAGCATCACCCTTAGCTTAGGCGTAATCTTACGCCTAGCTGTGACCTACGCTCCAAGCACTAGACCTAAATATCGGATGCAGCATGTGAGATCAGGTGGTGCAACTTTTTGCAGAAATTTAATTCCGGAAGTAAGTGGCCTGTATACAAAAGGGGACATATCACACCAGGTGTGAACCATAGTCTTGTTACCTGTGCCTGGCCCTATGGTGCCCCTACCAGAGTGGTTGAATGGAGATGACTGAAAATGTAGGGGTTTCCTACAACCTAGCCTGAAAGTTCCCTTTGGCCATATTTACACAATGTCCAAAGACCTAGTAGCTCTCCCTGTGTAAAACCATGAAAACTGGTAGAAAGGGTTTATTTGCTACTAAGCATTTCCCACAGGTTTTCCACAGGTGCCCTGGCCCTTTTTGGGAAGAAGAAAGGTGGGACTCTACGCCTCTCTGTAGACTACCAGCCACTGAACAAAGTGACAGTTTGGAACCAATACCCACTGCTCTCAGGGGCGGCCCTAGACTAGCTGCCAGCAACTGGTGCCCTAGGCGAAGATGCAATCAGTGCCTGTCAAGGTTCCTTCCCCACTCTGAACTCTAGGGTACAGATGTGGGGACCTGCATGAAAACCTCCTAAGCTTACTTTTACCAGCTTAGGTTAAAACTTCCCCAAGGTACAAACTATTTTACCCTTGGACTTCCACTGCCACCACCAAACTTTATCTGGCTTCCTGAAAAAACGTAGTTTGGACACGTCTTTCCCCCCCAAATCCTCCCAACCCTTGCACCCCACTTTCTGGGGAAGGTTTAGTAAAAATCCTCACCAATTTGCATAGGTGACCACAGACCCAAACCCTTGGATCTGAGAACAATGAAAAAGCATTCAGTTTTCTTACCAGAAGACTTTTAATAGAAGTAAAGAAATCACCTCTGTAAAATCAGGATGGTAGATACCTTACAGGGTAATTAGATTCAAACATAGAGAATCCCTCTAGGCAAAACCTTAAGTTACAAAAAAGACACACAGATAGGAATATTTATTCTATTCAGCACACGTATTTTCTCAGGCACTTAAAGAAATCATAATCTAACACATACCTAGCTAGATTACTTACTAAGTTCTGAGACTCCATTCCTGTTCTGTCTCCGGCAAAAGCATCACACAGACAGACACAGACCCTTTGTTTTTCTCCCTCCTCCCAGCTTTTGAAAGTATCTTGTCTCCTCATTGGTCATTTTGGTCAGGTACCTTTAGCAAGGTTACCTTTAGCTTCTTAACCCTTTACAGGTGAGAGGATTTTTCCTCTGGCCAGGAGGGATTTTAAAGGGGTTTACCCTTCCCTTTATATTTATGACATGCCCCCCAAGTCTCAGCTAGGGTGAAACGCTGGCTGGGATTTCTTCCTGGAGCTCTAGGAAAAACAGCGTTAATAAGACACATGCACCTCTAAATATACTACTAAGTACATAAAGTCTAAAAATATTTTCCACTTTTCAAGGACGATTTTAACCAGTTGATCCTGGGAATCTTTCACGGGAGAGTGCATCAGCCACTTTGTTAGAAGCTTCTGAGATGTGTTGGATGTCGAAATCAAAATCTTGGAGAGCTAAACTCCACCGAATAAGTTTTTTGTTATTTCCCATGGCAGTATGACGCCACTGTAGCGCAGCATGGTCGGTTTGCAGGTGGAAACGCCGTCCCCAAACATATGGGCGTAGCTTTTCCAGAGCGTAGACAATGGCGTAACATTCTTTTTCACTGACTGACCAGTTGCTTTCCCTCTCAGACAGTTTTTTTGCTGAGAAACACTACAGGGTGGAATTCTTGATCCGGTCCTTTCTGCATTAAAACTGCTCCCACACCATGCTCGGACGCATCTGTGGTTACTAGGAACGGTTTGTCAAAGTCTGGGGCCTTTAGTACAGGGTCAGACATGAGTGTCACTTTAAGCTGGTTAAAGGCCTTCTGACACTCTTCAGTCCCCTGAACTGCATTTGGCTGTTTCTTTTTGGTTAGGTCTGTCAGTGGGGCAGCGATCTGGCTGTATTGCGGTACAAATCGCCTGTAATATCCAGCCAAGCCTAAGAAGGATTGGACCTCTTTCTTTGACTTTGGGACAGGCCATTTTTGGATAGCATCCACTTTGGCCTGTGGGGGGGCTGATAGTTCCTTGACCCACCTGGTGTCCAAGGTAAGTCACTCTGTTTAGGCCTATTTGACACTTCTTAGCCTTAACAGCTAGACCTGCCTCCCTTATGCGCTCAAGGACTTTTTGTAGATGTTCCAGGTGTTCTGCCCAGGAATCCGAAAATATGGCCACATCGTCAAGGTAGGCAGCTGCATATTCTCCTAATCCCGCGAGGAGACCATCTACAAGTCTTTGGAAGGTGGCGGGTGCATTTCGAAGCCCGAAAGGGAGTACATTAAATTCATACAACCTGACATGTGTGGTGAAGGCTGACGTTTCCTTGGTGGATTCATCTAGCGGTACCTGCCAGTACCCCTTGGTTAAGTCCAAGGTAGAGATGAACTGGGCCCATCCCAGTTTCTCTAATAGTTCATCTGTGCGTGGCATTGGATAGTTGTCTGGGCGAGTTACAGCATTTAGCTTACGGTAGTCCGTGCAAAAACGTATCTCCCCATCTGGTTTGGGAACTAGAACCACTGGAGATGCTCATGCACGGCCAGAGGGGCGGATTACACCCATCTGTAACATATCCTGGATCTCCCGTTCTATAGCAGTTTTAGCTTTAGGAGACACCCGGTAAGGTTCGACTTTAATTGGGTGAGCATTACTTGTGTCAGTGGAGTGGTATGCCCGTTCAGTCAGTCCTGGGGTGGCTGAGAACGTCGGCGCATAGCTAGTGCACAGTTCCTTGATCTGCTGTCACTGCATATGCCCAAGGGTCATGGGAGGTTCACCTCTTCCACACCACCAGCACTTTTCCCTTCGTAGTAGACACCTTCAGGCCACTCAGCGTTGTCCCCTCCCTGGGCTGTAAACTGACAAACCTGCAATTCTCTGGAATAAAAGGGCTTTAGAGAATTAATATGGTACACCTTAGGCTTTCGGTTGGAGGTGGGGAATGCTATGAGATAATTAACAGCTCCCCAGTGCTCCTGGAGCGTGAATGGCCCTTCCCACGATGCTTCCATTTTATGGGCCTGGAGCGCATTTAAGACCATGACCTGGCCCCCTACTTTGAAGGAACGCTCTCTGGCATGTTTATCATACCAGGCTTTTTGCTCTTTTTGAGCATCCTGTAAGTTTTCTTTAGGAAGGGCTAAAGAGCGTGTTTGTAGGTTGGTTACAAAGTCCAGAACGTTAGTTCCTGGAGAAGGTGTAAATCCCTCCCACTGCTGCTTCACCAACTGTAATGGCCCCTTAACCTCATGGCCATATACAAGTTCAAATGGGGAAAACCCTAAACTGGGATGTGGTACAGCTCTGTAGGCAAAGAGCAACTGCTGCAACACTAGGTCCCAATCATTGGAGTGCTCATTTACGAATTTATGTATCATGGCCCCCAAAGTTCCATTAAACTTCTCCACCATGCCATTTGTTTGTTGGTGGTAAGGAGTGGCAACCGAGTGAGTTACCCCATGAGCTTCCCAGAGGTTTTCCATAGTTCCTGCCAGGAAATTAATCCCTGCATCTGTGAGGACGTCAGAGGGCCAACCTACCCTGGCAAAAGTGTCTGCTAGTGCTTAGCACACACTTTTAGCTCTGGTGTTGCTTAGAGCTACTGCTTCCGGCCATCGGGTGGCAAAATCCATGAAAGTCAGTATGTACTGCTTTCCTCTGGGTGTCTTTTTCGGAAAAGGACCCAGAATATCCACAGCTACTCGTTGAAATGGAACTTCAATGATGGGGAGTGGCTGGAGAGGGGCTTTGACCTGGTCTTGGGGTTTTCCCACTCTTTGGCATACTTCACAAGACTGGACATAGGTAGAAACATCCTTGCCCATTCCCTCCCAGTGGAATGACCCCCCCCAAATGGTCTTTGGTCCTGTTCACCCCAGCAAGGCCACTAGGATGATCGTGGGCTAAGCTCAAGAGCTTGGCCCGGTATTTAGTTGGAACTACCAACTGTCTCTGAGGATGCCAGTCTTCCTGGTGTCCACCAGAAAGAGTTTCCTTGTATAAAAGTCCCTTTTCTACAACAAACCTGGATCAATTAGAAGAGCTGAGAGGTGGTGGGTTGCTCCGTGCCGCAGTCCAAGCTCTCTGGAGGCTTTCATCTGCTTCCTGTTCTGTCTGGAACTGTTTCCTTGATGCTGGAGACATCAGTTTCTCATTGGATTGTGGACCTATGCTTGGTCCCTCTGGAAGCGATGTAGGGGATGGGACTGTTTCCGTTGACTCTGAACCGCTCTCCGCTGGGACACTATGTTGGGGTTCATGCTCTGGCTGAGCCTCTTGTGTAGGGTTATGGGCTGCTGCCGGTTCAGGTTCGGTGGGGCCCTCTGGTGTTGAGGTTGCAAGTACTGGATTCAGTGCTGGCAATGGATCTGGTGCTGGTTGTTCCGCTGGTTCTGGTTCTGGGACTGGTTCCATCTGGGTCTCTGGGACTGGATCCACTACTGCTGTTGCAGACATTGGCCTGGGGTCCGGGTCCATCACCTCTGACTGGGTCCTGATAGAAGTTTCTGGAACAGAGCTAGGCGTCACAGCTTGTTTAGCCTGGCTGTGGGTAACCATTCCCACCCTCTTGGCCCGCTTCATATGATTGGCCAAGTCTTCCCCCAACAGCATGGGGATGGGATAATCATCATAGACTGCAAAAGTCCACGTTCCTGACCAGCCCTGGTACTGGACAGGCATCTTGGCTGTAGGCAAATTGAACGAGTTGGACTTGAAGGGTTGAATTGTCACTTGGATCTCTGGGTTGATTAAATTGGGGTCCACTAAGGAAGCATGGATGGCTGACACTTGTGCTCCAATGTCCCTCCATGCGGTGACCTTCTTCCTGCCCACACTCACAGTTTCCCTCCGCTCCAAGGGTATCTGGGCCTGCGGATCTCTGCTGTGATTCCGGTGCAATGAACTGTAATCTGTTGGGGTTCTTGGGGCAGTTGGCCTTTACATGCTCCAGCTCGTTACATTTAAAACATCGTCCAGCTGACGGGTCACTGGGGCGAGGCGGGTTGCTGGAGAACGGGGTGGTGGGACGATAAGGTGTCTGGAGGGTTCTTTGGGAGGTAGGTGGGGCCTTGGGCGGCCCCCAGTAATAGGGTCTGGTCTGGGGTTGTCCCTTCTGGTCTCCCTTACAACTGCGACCAGTTTACTTCTTCTCTGCCACCTCTACCCATCTGGCTCCAATCTCTCCTGCCTCAATTACAGTTTTGGGCTTCCCATCTAGGGTGTATCTTTCTATTTCCTCAGGAACACCCTCTAAGAATTGTTCCATTTGCATTAGGAAGGGCAAATTTACTGGAGATTCAACACTTGCTCCTGATAGCCAGGCATCCCAATGTTTCACAATGTGGTAGGCATGTCGGGTAAATGACATGTCTGGTTTCCACCTTAGGGCTCTGAACCTCCGACGAGAATGCTCGGGTGTTATCCCCATTCTGACTCTCGCCTTGGATTTAAACAGTTCATACTTGTTCATGTGTTCTTTAGGCATTTCAGCCGCCACGTCAGCTAAGGGTCCACTGAGCTGTAGCCTCAGCTCTACCATGTATTGGTCAGTAGAGATGCTGTACCCAAGGCAGGCCCTTTCGAAGTTTTCTAAGAAGGCCTCAGTATCATCGCCTGCCTTGTAGGTGGGGATCTTTCTGGGATGGGAAGTGGTACCTGGAGAAGGATTGCTAGGGTTTGTTTCTATATTCTGCTGAGCCTTTACCTTCTCCATCTCCAGTTCATGATTCCTCTCTTTTTCCTTCTCCTCCTCCACATGCTTCCTTTCCTCCATTTCCCTCCTGTGGGCAGCCTCCTGTACATCCTTCTCGATCCGCATGAGTTCTATTTGTCTTTCATGTTCCTTTTGTTTTTCATCAGCCTGAAATCTGGCTAATTCCAGCTTTTGTTGAGCCATGGAGTCTGTCATCCTAACCTCTCTCTTTTTAACTAACTTTACACCCGACGTTTAGAAATAAAACAAACAAAACTTGGCTTGTAAAATTTTCCTGTGCTGTAATAGGATACCTATTCTCTGATAGTGATTGTCAGCCTACAGAAAAATCCAAAAAAAAAAAAAAAAAACCCAAAACCTCAAAACTAACACTTTTGTCTTCAGGAAAATAGGTAGAAATCCCCTCTAGTTGCTCTTAGGTCTGTGAAAACTTGTGAATTTCCCTGCAGGAGGTTAACTACTCTTCCTTTAGGAAGAGAAACTGCAGCTCCTAAAGACAATTCCCTTTTGTCTCTGCTCTGGCCCCAAAGCAAAAAAAAAAAAAAAAACCACATCCAACTATTGCCAGTTGGAGACCTGCTTTCTAGCAGCACAAAGGATTTTAAAAATTTCCTTTTAAAATCTGTTTTTCTGGTTCAAAAAAATCTCAAATTGATCTCAAAATGATTTCAAGTTAATCCCACCACTCTGCCACCATGTCAAGGTTCCTTCCCCACTCTGAACTCTAGGGTACAGATGTGGGGACCTGCATGAAAACCTCCTAAGCTTACTTTTAACAGCTTAGGTTAAAACTTCCCCAAGGTACAAACTATTTTACCCTTGGACTTCCACTGCCACCACCAAACTTTATCTGGCTTCCTGAAAAAACGTAGTTTGGACACGTCTTTCCCCCCCAAATCCTCCCAACCCTTGCACCCCACTTTCTGGGGAAGGTTTAGTAAAAATCCTCACCAATTTGCGTAGGTGACCACAGATCCAAACCCTTGGATCTTAGAACAATGAGAAAAGCTTTCAGTTTTCTTACAAGAAGACTTTTAATAGAAGTAAAGGAATCACCTCTGTAAAATCAGGATGGTAGATACCTTACAGGATAATTAGATTCAAACACAGAGAATCCCTCTAGGCAAAACCTTAAGTTACAAAAAAGACACACATATAGGAATATTCATTCTATTCAGCACAGCTATTTTCTCAGCCACTTAAAGAAATCATAATCTAACACATACCTAGCTAGATTACTTACTGAGTTCTAAGACTCCATTCCTGTTCTGTCTCCGGCAAAAGCATCACACAGACAGACACAGACCCTTTGTTTTTCTCCCTCCTCCCAGCTTGTGAAAGTATCTCAAACCGCAAGGGAAGGTCTAGGCTGAGGTTTTTGGTAAACTGGGAAACATTTTGCCCCTTTTTTCCTTTTAATGTTTTTTAAGCGTTTTTTTTTTTAAAACAAAGGCTTAATTATTCGGTTTGTCCATCCATCCGTCTGTCCAACCAATGTTTCTGAGATCAAATAAAATAGAGACACGACTTTTCAGAATAGATCTGTACACGACAGTGAGGTGATATTTCAGTTGATTTCAAATAAAAATGCATTTAAAATGTTAATTATAATTTTTATTATTACAAATCCAAAATCATCCATTACACTATCCTGCTTTAACTGCCATTACCACCACATCCAATATAGAAAGAAATAAGAAAACTCTTCAATGAACTTCAACCTGTATTTACAAAACACTCTGAATAAAAAACACTCTGTGCTCTTAAAACATGACTTTTTTTTGCTTTAAGTTTTGAAAATTCAGTCACTCGTTCTCTTAGATCGAGTTTTCCAGCTAGTTCATGCTCTATTGACATTGTGGCAAGTCCAACAAGTCTCTCTTGCACCATTGTTGAACGCCGATATGTTTTTATCAATTTTAACTTTGACAAGCTACGTTTCCCACTAGCTACGGAAACTGGCAAAGTTGAAAGAATGCGTAGAGCTATAAAAAAGTTTGGAAAACTGGCTGAGAGTTTGTTTTCACAAACAAACTTCAGTACTTCTTCAGGAGTGGAACGTTTCTTAAGTCGTCTTGAAAAAGTCTCAGGCTCACTGCACAAATCTGTAGCATCAATGTCTTTAGAATTTTCAGGAGTCAATGCCGACTCCAGTTTTATACCAAATTCTCTTACCTGTTTTGCTGTTTTCTTTTGCAAGCTGTGGATATCATCTAGAAAGCCAAATATTGACTCTAGCTGCTGCATCTGTTGACATCTTTCATCAACCGAGTGAATAGCAGTATCAAGGACTGCGAAGAGAAATGCACTTTGAACCTTTGTTTTGGGTTCTGAATAGGTGTGTCTTGTCATTCATATGAAAACTGCTGTTTCTTTTGCCGAATGCGAACTGGCTCTGGTTCAAAGTCTGTCGGAAAGTCTATTTCTTCAGCAAGCTTGAGAGAATCTACCAGTGTTCTTTCGAGCCCTTCATCACTTCTGAATTTCTCCAGAATATTTTGAGTTTGCTGCAGTTTCTGAATAGCAGAATGTATGTTCAAGTTCTTTTCCCGAAGCTGCTTACGAGTGAGGTTAATCTCGAAAAGGATATTATACCACAAAATGAGTGAAGTCACAAATTTGACTTTGGAAAGGCCATTTGCAAGAGCTTCTGCATCTGAACGTGCCATATTGCCAGATGACCCAGTAAAGGTAGTATCATCAGAAATTTCAATTAGGGCATCATAAATGTTTCCAAGTTCATAGTGAAGAGGCTTCAAAGCATCAATGCAACTCTCCCATCTTGTCTGACTAAGTGGTTTCACAGTTAGAGAATTCACATGGCGAGTCAGAATCTCCCAACGGCGTGTTGAGCCTGAGAAAAACACATAAACACCTTGCACCAGGTCAAAGAAACTGCTTGACTCCAAACAGCATCTAACAGCATCATTGACAAACAAATTCAGAGAATGCGCGCTGCAAGGAACGAAAAATGCCCTAGGATTGATTTCCATCATTCTCCTTTGCACACCATTGTCTTTATCCTTCATATTACTCCCATTATCATAGCCTTGACCACGTAAATTTTCAACAGATAATGACATTGTTTCAAGCTCTTGTAGAATAGTTTGTCATAAATGCTCCAGTCATCTCCTTCAGTGATACGAACCCCAAGAAATGTTCCTTTATGAGCACTTCAATATTATCTTCATCTGCAGACTTTTCCATATCCACAAAACAAATGATCATCGTCATTTGTTCAACATGACTCACATCTGGAGTACAGTCCAGAATTATTGAAAAGTATTTTGCAGAATGGGCAGCTTCTGTAATTTTCTTTTTAACGGCATTTGCTAGGATTTGAATCAGTTCATTCTGCCTATTTTTTCCTAAGTAACGAAAAGTAATCTGTGTTTCATGATCAGTTATTGTACGTAGATGCTCCTTCATGACTGGATCAAAGAAAGCGCCTGGTGGGGTCAGACCCCCGAGCTAGCTGTCAAAAGTTGTTTTTGAAGTAGGGGAGGGGCTGCGGGACACTGCAAAGAAGATTTCTGGCGCGTGAATTCAAATCAGGATGATTTCTGACATCCTGACCTTTGCTGGCCCTGACTGACATCCCATCGCTCCAGCCAGCTGTGAGTGCCTCACATTATAGGGGGCGCTGCCAACGCTGCCTGTTATTAAGGTTGCCCAGTGCTTCCCACAATAAGCCTTTGTTTTCAGTTGCTTATAACATTGTCAAACTGAAACTGGCTGGGCTGAAATTTCCCATGCTGGGTATCTGCCCTGATGCTGAATATTTCCTGAAACATTCAGTCAAAATAATTCAGTTGTTGTTGAGAACGAGGCTAGGCCACATCTTATGGGTCTGTTACAGGAGGGTGACTGGAAGATCACGATGGTCCTTTCTGGTCTTAAAGTCTATGAGTTTATGAAGACCGTGCTTAGCCAGCGCTAAACATTTCAGGTGCCGTTGTCTTTTAAAAGCTCTAGCGCCCCCAGGTTTTGGAACAGGGACTTGAAATTTCCCAAGGAGGTGGCCTTTGTACCAGGGATGCACCTTTTGCTGTCTCTGAAAATCTACCTAAATTGGCCAAACGAGAAGTCTTTGAATAGTCAGGGAGAATGGAGCTGCTAACCTCAAAGAAGTCAAAATAGAGACTTCTTTGATGTTAGCAGCTCCGTTCGCCCTGACAATTGTGTCTGCACTGGCATGCTCCAGCCTGAGGCTGAGCAGGACTTTCCCTGTAATTGCAGCTCTCAGCTGCTGCGGTCTGTGCTTAGTCCAGGTACCTGAACTGAGAGCAGAGAGCCTGTCTCTTCTGTGCTCTCAATGCCCCCCTCCCTGCTGGGCCCAGAGGAGGAAGCGCTAGATTCAAATGCAGAGACTAGAGGACAGGGGTGAGTAGATTGGGAGAAAGAGCCTAAGGGATGCTGGAAGCTGGCAGGAGGTGAAAGAAACTGGCATTTGGAGGTGAGGGGAGGGCAGAGAATATGTCTGAGTGAGCAAGGAGACTTGCAGCCAGAGAGGAGACGGGGAGTGAGAAGCAGTGGGGTGGGTGGAAGGAAGTGAGAGGGAATGGGAGATGGATCTGATGAAGAGCTGGGGTTCAGGAGAACTGGGACTGGCTTGGCAAAGAGATTGAAAGCAGGACCTGGGGCTGGAGATTTATGAGTATTGTGATTGGATGAGGAGCCTAGGGAGTGAGATTGGCACAGGAGGCCAGGACTGGGGGGAGAGACAGATCAGATGAGGAGATGGGAGGGGGACAACTGGGACTGTCTGTCTAGGAGATGGGCCCTGAACCAGTGCTGAGATGTCCCACACCTCTCCATCCACTTTCCACATTTTTCCAGATTCCCCCTTAACCTCTGCTCACTTCCCTTTCCGGTTTAGCCCCTTGGGGACTACATAGCAGTTAAAGGGAGGAATCCCAGGCTCTGCAAAGTAACTTCTTAAACACACACACACTTTACTCTTAGACAGCACAAGAGAGTCACACATCTGTGCAAAAAATAAATACCTCACCTCAGTCCCCTCTCTGAATTCTCAACACTTCTGAGAGCCATTGGGTTTTGGTCTGTGTCCTGGCGCTCCAGGCATAGGATTGGCTTTCTCATCTTAGAGAGCACATCACTTTAAAAAACAGGCTGTGAAACCTTTCCCTTGCGGCCGAGAACATCTGGACTGCAAAGTCCCACATCACCAGGAAGGGAGCCAGAGAAGAAGTGTGTATCTGGGACAGGGCCTTAGGAGCCCCACAGCTTGAAGCAGTGGCTGGACATTGCCTGACCCACATGGCTTGGTTGTAAGTTGGATCCAGAGGTTGGGTCTGATTGAGGGAGTCTAATGAGTGTCCACCAGGGGGACTCAGTCTGTGACTTGAATTTAGAACAAAGAGGCAAGGAATACAAGAGATCAGGGCCCAGTCTGTGAACCAGAACAAATACATTGTTCTCGTCCAGGCTTTTCCATTGAATCACTGTGTGACCACAAGCAAGTCACTTCACTTCCCTGTGCCATAGAGTCTCCCAAATTTTAAATGGAGATAATCAAGGTGGGTTTCTCATACCAGTTTAGAAGGTGGGAAACTCAGATGCATAGAACTGCCGCCTGTTGACACTCTAGATGTGAAGTGTGTTTGTTAATAGGGGACCCCCATGCGTGGTTCATAACGCCATAGTTGAAACTGCTGCCAAGCGTGTTTTTGAAACCATATGAGAGTAGGGCTGGATGCCCTTTTCCTGTACTACAGGAGGTAGTGGCTGTGTGGTGCCTGGGGGGTGAACAGGCTCTCAGCCACTAACTGTCTTCAGCATTTCCACCAACCATCTGGAAGTCAATATCACATCACAGCTGGTAACATCTGCAGGTGGCACAAAGATTGGTGTTGCGGTAAATAATGATGAAGATAAGTCAGCCCATTCAAACAGCACATTTGAATACAGCAAATGCCCAGTCCTAATCTAGGAGTGAGGGAGATTAACCAGTGGAACAAATTATCAAGGGAAGCGGTGGACTCTGTTTTTCTTGACGGCCTCACATCACAGATGGATGTCTTTCTGGAATGTGTGTTCTAGTAAAACACAGTATTGGTTTTGATATGGGGGTAAGAGTGTGGAATTTCATGGTGTGTGAAATAGAGGCCTCATTAGGACACCTAATGGCCTCACAATCTATGAAAAACTCAGTGTGGGGTGAGGAACAGACTCTGCTGTTTTACTGGGAAGCCTATTTGCTCCCCAAAATCAATAGTGAGCAAGTGGGGTGATGTGGGGAGCAGCTCAAACATCCTACTGGGCTGTCCAGGGGGAGACATCAGCCCTGCAAGGGAGAGGTGGGTGTGGCAGTGACTTCACAAGGGCCTTTGGCAGGAACTCAGGCTATTGGGCAAAGGCAGTGAGGAGGCTGTGACCTCACAGAGCTCCCTTAATATCAGACATGCAGTACAGGGGTTCAGGGCAGGGGAAACTTCGGAGACCCCTGTAGCCTGCTGCAGCAAGACTCCTCCTTGCGGTCTCTCCTTGAGGACCAAGAGAGGATTTGTGGACACGCATCTAAGTGTGAAAGAGGAGCTTCTTTGGCCATGTTCTCCTTTCTGTGTTGATATTGCAGAAAGCAGACATCCCCTGTGTAGAAGGTAAGATTCTCAGTGAAGGTTGGAAACTGTTCAGCCTGATCCATACGTTACCAGCCGAGCTCTAGGCTTGGAAAACACAAGTAAAGTTGACAGAAAAATGTCCCAACTCGGACTCCGCCCCTGAGTAACGGGCTACCTAATAGATCTCAAAATGTAATTTTAAATAAGGAATCATTATCGAGCGGGTGTCTTTCTAGTAGGGTCCTGCAGGGTTTGGTTCTTGGATGTACGCTACCTAAAATTTTGATCAGTGACTTGGAAGCAAATATACAATCATCACTGTAAAATCTGCCAATGACAGAAAGATCGGGGGAGTGGTAAATAATGTCACTCATTTGGAGCCATCTCGATTGCTTAGTTACCTGAGCACAAGCAAATAACGTACATTTTAGTCTGTCCAAATGTAAAGTTTCCCTTTAGGAACAAAAAATATAGGTTATATGTACAAGAGGGGGACTCTGTCCCGGGGGGACTCTATCATGGGAAATAGTAACCCTGAAAAAGACTTGGGGTCATGGTGGATAATCAACTGACCATGAGCTCCCACTGAGACACTTTGGCGAAAAGGGCAAATGTGACCCTGGGACCCAATCTCTCTGCTGGTCTTCTTCCTGAGGCAGGTGGGGCTGTTCTCCAGCTGTCATTGTAGGAGGCCCTCACAAAGACGTGGGGCTGGAATCGTGCGCTGACGGAGATCTCCACCAGAGTGATTTCCTGTCCTGACTAGTGCTGTCTTTTGGCCACCTGTTGAGAATGCTCAGCCTCCAGTCCCTGAGAGTCTCCATGCTGATTGGGTGAGCTGGGGGTTATTACTGAGTTAAAAGGGAGTTAAAGTCATTGTTGGCTGAGTGCAGTGAGGCCTAATGCTGAATTCGATGGCATTTCTTTGTCTGTCTGTAATGCGATAATTTTTGAAGACTGTGTCCAATTGATTCCTAGATTTCAGGAAATTTCTAGGCAGGCATCAGTGGGAAGAACCTTGTTGATTCTGGTGACAACTAGAAAAAGAAACCACCAGCAAAGCTTGGTTTCTGCACTGTGCCCATTTAATTGGTGCCGCCGGTAGAGGTGCACTGTGACATCAGATTTAACTGAGCCAGTCAATGCTAATTCTGTGCAGGTGATTTTCATAATTCAACCCCATTGGTTAAAAGGAGTCAGCAAATGATTCCGCAGGTTTCAATGGGAGGGATGACCAAGACAGGTAGCAGGTTTAGGGTTTATGCTCAGGGTTATTGGAGTGAAATGAGTGATGCGTGGCTGAGTTACCCCTGATGTCACAATGTAGCCTGTACAGGCTACTCTGCCTGCAGCGCCACACGGGCAGTGACTGTCAAGGGGAGGATTTTGTTGATCTGAAACTTATAAAACAAGAAGAGGAGAAGAAGAATGGCTTACATGATTTGACAAAAAAATATAGGTTTTACAGCATTATCCAGTGTCATTGGTACTGGTTCAGCAGTGGGAACTGGGCCTACATAACAAAAAAAGCGTTCAACTCTCTTTTAAGAATGAGTCAATAATTCATAACAAATTGGTGATATGATGAATTTTGCTGCCTTCCGTTCTTTAATGGAATATGAGCAGTTTATGATTCTCGTGAATGTAGTAGTTCTCCTACAATCAAGGTGATTAAAATGAATGGTTGTTTCAAAACCAAGAACCCCCTGTAGGTGTCTAACTCTCATGACCTACTCAAATCGCACTACTGCTAGGAGTTAGAGAAGTGTCTCTATCCCAAACAGAGGTGGTGAAACTGAGGTAAAGAGCAAGAGGTGTTTACACAGCAATGCTGTGGCCGAGCCAGAAAGAGAAGCATAAGAAAAAAACATTCATCAAAAATGTTTTGCATTTAAAACTACGCGATTTCTTAAAGAAAGGAAATATTAGCTGTAGTTAGTGAACTGAATTGATACATTCTGGTCACCATGTTCTTCCAGATTTTTCAATGGGTAGATCTCATCCCCTCACACCTAGTGTTTATTCCTAGATTGAAGGAAGGAAACAAGTTTGCCTTCTTTGTCAACTCCCAGTGTTCTTTTCAAATTCAATTAACTAGTCATTGAACTGAACTAGATGAATAAACTGAAAGGAAGAAACTATTCCTTCTGCACTTTCACAGGAAGGGCTACTGCTGTCTAAAGCTGTTCTAGCACTTCCACGAACTCTGGTTCCGGGTGCTTCAATCGTTTGACTCTCCTTAAAACTTGGCAGTAAACGTGTACTACTTAAGATGGATTTCTTTCTAGTCTCTTGAAATTATTTTAAGAGATTATAACAAATTTAGGCCTTAACATAGATAGCCAAATTCAAATTGAATTTGAAGCAGGTTTATTTTTAACGAAAAAACCCGTGGTGAGTTTAATTTGAAAAACCCGGTTCATATTTTAAAAACCCTCTATTGTTAATCCACCTGGCGAGGGACGGAAAAGCCTCCTTGCTCAATTCCCACCCCAAGAAGGGCTGATCCTCAATCCAAGGTCTAGGGCTGGGCTCCTCACTCCGTACAGGATTGAACTGAAAGCCCAGATCTAAACTCTAGGAATTTGGATCTGACCGATGAGGGTCCAGTGCTGCATAGCACTTACAGAACGACTTTTCCTGGGTAAATCTCAGCACTTTACAATAGTGAGTAAGTATTAGATCCTCATTTTACTGCTGGGGACTGAAACACAGAGAGGGGGAATTGCTTGCCCGAAGTCCCATAAGTCAATAGGAAAATGGCCACTGAAAGCCAGGAGTCCTGACCCCCAATCCCCTGCCTCAGTCTCTCCAGCCGGTCACACTCCCTCTCAGAGCCAGCGAGACTGGGAACAGGGTCCTGCTTGCAATTGCCAGCTCTGGAAAAGAACGTTCCTCTAGTGGTTAGTGTAGGGGCCTGACACAGGGCTCCTGGGCTCCATCCCTGGCTCTGTCACTGACTCCCAGTGTGACCCTGAGGCAGTGGCTTGCCCTGCCCAGGCCACAGTTTTCTATCAGTGGGGTTGGAGTCCCTCCCCTACAGCCCTTGGCTTGTCAGGCTTTAGGAATGTGTGTGAGGTGCTAGGAGACCTTGAGATGGGAGGCGTCCTGCCCGCAGTATGTCAGAGTTCTGGACCCTGGCTGCTAGCCTGAGTTTAACCATCCCTTGGCAATAAAACATGATTTTGTTTTCACAGCCACTGTTGGTCTCCCTACTGGCAGGGCATTGTGCAGCTCCCTTTTCAGCCCACCTTGGTGCGGGAAAGTGAGGAAGAGGGCCAGGAACAGATCAACTCTGTGCATCTGCCACCCAGCACTGCGCCATCTAGACCTAGTGAGTGGCAGGTAGCATTTCCTCAGAGGCTTTCCCGTTCTGCTTGGGGAGAGGCAGAAATGGTGGGAGGAGGAGGGGGGATCTCCTCCCAGTGAGACTAGATTGGCTAACACAGCCCCCTGCAGCCCTTCGCTCTGGGCCTGGGCAGCGTGTTTCTTGCAGGGTGTTCTCCAGAGCCATCTCCAGCATGGTGGAAATAGCCCAGCAATAGGGCTTCCAGCTCTTCCCTTGTAGGAGTCTCTGGGGGGTCAGACCCCAGCAGCTGCTGAACACCCACTTTCCCACTGAATTCTGTGGGAACTGAGGGGGACTCATGCCTCATATGATTGGGACCTTGTGAAGTTTAGCTGGGGACAAGTTCCCAGGGCAAACTCAGACTCCTTCCCGGGTTCTGGTCTTTCTCTAGCCAGGGAGGGCGTGTGGCCTGGGCAGGAGGAGGGAGCTGCTTGTCCAAACAGTCTGAAAACCCCACTGCTCTGAAAGGATGAGACTCCCCCTGTGTCACAGTGCCTCAGTGGGGAGGGGGAGCTTTGGGAGCAGCCTGTGCTGTGAGCTGCTGCCAGCAGGTGTAGATTGCAGTCCCTGTGCCCCGGGGTGGGGCGTGCAGTCAGGGGGAGTTGCCTCAGTGGAGGAGAGGTGGGGGCGGAGCAGACAGGCCCGTTAGTGAGAGGCTGCTTTGACCCCAGACTCACGGCTGCTCCCCACTCGGTTCCAGGATGAAGAGGCTGAAGCAGATGCTGGGAAGAAAGCTCCAGGTCCATGGGAAGCAGCTACCGGCTTCCCCAAGAGGAGAGCGGCCCCTCTGTCCCCGCTGTCGGGGAAGCAGCTTGTGGCCAGGCCAAGTGGTGGACGTGCCTGGCGTTCTGGAGGAGGAAAACACCAGCTCCCAGAGCAGGCCCTGAGGCACCTTCGGGGCCAAAATGGAGGTGGCCCAGGGTGCAGCTCTGCAGGAGGGAGCCAGGACAGGGTGGAAGCCAGGCAAGGCAGCTCTGGGGCTTCCTCTCCAGGAAGCAGAGGAGCCAGGAGCCCAGCGCCAGGGCCCAGCAGGAGCCATGCCCCTGCCTGGCCACTAAAGAGTCCCCACCCTGCCTGGGACAGGAGATGGGGCAACCCCTGCTCTAGCACCAGCAGCTCCACCTACTCCCAAGGGGCCAGCAGCACCTCCGAGGAGTGTGAGAGCCTTGAGGCTGGAGGCTCCCACAGTACTGGTGAGGGGAGACCCAAGGGAAAGGGAGAGTGACTGGGGCCGGGGGGCTAGTAACACCGTGTGCCCATTGGTTCAGAAAGGCGTCAGGTCTCAGCCACGTGAGCCCTGCTGACACTAGTGGGAGTGGCACAGCCATGCCCGGTGCAGGGCATTCTTGGCGGAGTCGGGGGCACTCCAGCCTCCCGGACCTCTGATGATTTTGCAGGGGTGGCCTGACTGCCATGGGGCCCTGAAGCTGATGGGGCTGAGGGCATCTCTGGGAGGGGCAGGGTGAGGCCCTTTCTGCCCTGGGGTTCTGTAGCCAGACAGCCAGCACCCCCCTCCCGGCTCCGCCCCCCATCCCCGTCAGACCAGCATTGCTGGAAACACAGGAGGAAGCCAGAACAGGGCACTTAACATATATTCCAGCACAGCCTTTGAAGCTGTGAAAAGCACAGGTGTGCTGCTACAATGTGCCTCTGGGAACAGATACAACGATTAAGCTCACAGCAGGCAGAGGCCCTGTGACAGACATGGCTCTTAGCCCCTACTAAATAGCGTGATGCACACACACCAACATCCTAGGTGGGAAAATTATTTACCCTGATAAATGTCCAGTAGTCGACACTTATTGTTTCTCTCCCTTGCAAGTGTAAACTACTCTTGCGAAAGCTGGTGTCACCCAGACAGACCAGCCTCAATTTGGCATAAGAAAGGAGAAAGAGAATAAAGGAGTACAGAGGTATAAGTAGGGGACCTACAACACCATGATTTTTGAGTGCTTTTCACTATCTATCTGCTGGTCAGATAAGTGACAGCCTCCCAAGGCTTCTGCAGCTAAGAGGGTCCCTCAGCCTTGTCCTTTATTCGTCTTTCCGTGAAATTGAGTGACCGATCCTGGCTTGGCACCGCTGGAATCGAGAGATGCAAGGAGGGTAAGAAGCACCCACACCTGATCTCCTATCTTTAGTGTACACATATTTTGAAATAGAGCTCTATACTTTGTTTTCTTTCTTTGGGATTGTGGCTTCAGTTTTGTAACTTGTTTGTGTGTGTAACATCTCTACATTTAAATAAGTAGGCACTAGCAATTTTGTAACCACATGAATAGAATCTAGCTTAATAAATTTTGGTAACCATTTGTGCATAAGCCTGACTTGTTTTCTCTGGTTTACTGTAAAGCAGCCGACACAATTAAAGAACCTCAGCCGTTTTGGCTCTAAAGCCTGGCCATTAGGTGAGAGTACTAAGAGCCTAGCGTTGAGTTGTGCCGCCTCCACGGGGCAAACTCTTGGGGCACCTGTCAGTCAATCCTGGCTGCCCACTGCGAAGGAGCTCTGAGCTCTAGCAGTTAAAGTCACGGGTGTGGAGAGGCTCTTAGTGCTGGCATTGGGGCACCTGTCAGTCAGTATTGACTGCCCGCTGCGAAGGAGCTCTGAGCTCTAGCAGTTAAAGTCACGGGTGGTTAGGACCTTGGGGCATCCGTCAGCCTAGCCCGGGCTGCCCGCCGCGAAGGGACAGTGCGTCCTAGCGGTTAAAGTCACGGATGGTATAAACGGGCATAGCTGGCACCTCACCAAACATCTTTGGCCGTCGGCTAACAGGTTCCTTACAAAGGAGGGGGGCACATTAAGCTTTCTCTCTCCACTGCACCCCGTCCTTCCCCTCGGCAGCAGCAGGAGTCACCCTCTGTCCTCCTCTGCCTGGTGCAGGGAGCCCCAGTGTCCGGCTGGAGGTTGAGGAGGAAGAGGAGGACGTGTCCCCAGAGGAAGCTGCCATCAGGGTCATCCAGCAGCATCGCCAGGGCAGAGATGAGGTACAATCGAGTCTATCCATAACCCCCATTATCTGTGACCCTGAAGAGAGGGTGTTTGTCCCACGCAGGCCAGGGTCTCCTCTCCCCACAGCCATTGTCCCAGTTAGAAGCCCTGCCTTGCAGGAGGACACTGTGATTTTGGGCTTTTCCTGTCCAACCCAAAGGAGGACCTGGGCCCTGGAGCCGGTTTGGGTGGAGTGAGGAGGTCCCTACCTAAAAGGCTCTCTCTCTCCCCCAATGCCACTCCTCATCTGTGCAGGACAGGGTCAAGCAGCTCCGCTTCCTGCACGCTATCCCCACTCTGTGCTTCCCTGCACAAAAGCAGGGGCAGGACACCCTGCAGCCGCACTGCTCCAAAGCGTCCCTTGTGGAGAGCATTGCGGTGAATGAGACCCCATGGGGAGGGAGCTAGACATGAGACTAAGAGAGGCCTCCCCTGGGCCAGTTCTGGGAGATGGTGGGGCTGGAGGGGGCAGCAGAGGACAGGGATTCTTGGGGCTGAGGATTGGGGAGCAGGGGAAGGGGAAATTCTGTCACAGACACAGAGCTGGCAGTGGGGAATTGTAGGGCCAGAGGGGCGGCTGAGGGGAGGAAAGAATTGGGTGGTCCCAGCTGGAGAGGGAGGGAGTAAGTTTGAAAGGTGGAAGGAATGTGGGGGCCCAGCTGGATTGGCTGCTTTTGTCTTCTTTGGGTCTCCCAAGAACTGATTGAAGACGTACCCCTGGAGTCTGAGCGAAGCTCCATCCTCTCGAGCTCTATGGCTGCAGTTTGCCACCTCAGGTACCAGGACCCTCCTGTCCAGCGGCCCTAACCCAGGAGTCACAGATCCTCCCACTCCCCCTCCAGTTGTGGCTGTTCACATCCTCTGGCCAAGGAGGCGGGAACGTTCACTCTTTCCAGGCTGGGTGGTTCATTTCACTCCAGTAACGTTACAGTGGCCTTAGGGAGAAGATCATTGGGGCGGGGGACATATAATAGGGGCAGCAGGGTCCAGGGTGAGATCAGGGGAACGGGCCCTGTATCAGCCCTGCCAGTGTCTGGCTCTGTGACTTCAGCCTGGTCACTTGTCTCCTTGGCACCTCCATTTCCGTTTTTGCTGGCCGGTGCCTATTTCCCTCATGTTTCATGTCCATGGTGATGCCACTCTGGTGCTGCAAAGTCGAATCGAGGCTCCTCTTTCCTGCCAGCAAACTGGACCTGGAGCTGGAATCAGGCCTCCTGCGAGCTGTCCTGTGCAGTGTTTTTTACCATGCGCCCAGGGAAGGACACTGTTCCCTTCCGGGTAGGTCACCATCCTACTTCTCTGTTGTAGGAGCGGTCCTGTGGTCCCTACTCCCTTAGTTTGGTGGAGTTGCTGAAAATAGGGGAGGGGTGAGCAGAGCTGGGAACAGGCCCGGGGGTTAACAAAATGGCAGAGAGCGCCCCTTCCCTCCAGAGGGGATAGTGTTACCCGCCCTTGGCAGATCCTCTCCCTCCTTCCCCATTCTGTGCTTTGCTGCCTGGACTCTGTCCGGGCGCCTCGCTCCCATCCATTGCAGTTTGGCTGTTCCATACCCTGCTAGGTCCCTGGCCCTCTGCAGAGAACTGCTAAGGGCAAGGATTGAAGAGCCAGCTGGCATCCTGCCATGAACTCTTGCTAAGTGTCCCTGGGGTGATTTGAATGGGATAGGCCAGGATGTGTCTTTGGGGTCTTGCCAGGGCTCCCCAGAGAACCCTTCGAATCATCCCCTGACCAGCGTAGCCCCAGATCGGACGGGTGTTCCCTCCTCTTGCAGGCTGTGCCCAAGGCCTATACAGACAGCATGGATGTCATGCTGAGCAGCCTCCTGACAGAAACCCCCACCATGGACAAGCTGGAGCACCTCTTGGAGGTGAGCACAATGGCAGGGTCTGGGGGGAATTTCCCCTTAACCCCGTGGGAGGGCTGCAAAGGAGAGACTGGAAGAGCCACTTTTCCATTGTGTCCTCCCAGCTGGGACCCAGGAGGCCAGACTTTGCCAGAGCTGTCTGTGCAGTGCAATGTTGGGACTCTTCTACCTTTCAGGGGATAAAGGGAAAGATCTGGGACTGTAAGCCAGAGCTCTGCATAGTTCTGTTAAGCACTAACAGTGGGCACCAGACCTGGCTGGGGACTGAGAGACTGAAAGTCCTGTGAGATCCAGGACATGGGCCTCTTAGAAAAGTCACTGGCTCCTTTCTAGGAAGACCCTGAGTACAGGAGGATCCTCAGGGAATCAGCTCTTCTGATATGGACGCTGCAGTTCCCAAAGGGATTGTCTTCACGGCCACTCCCTCCATCCCACCAAGGCCTTTGCATCTGGGGAGGGGCCAGGGCATGTGCCTTGATCCTGATGTGCTGTTCATGGATCAGGTACAGAGAGGATGGACCAGCCCCAGGCCTAACATTTTCCCCATCTAGAGAGACAATGACAGCCTGTGCCCAGCAGGACCTGGGCAGCATCCTGGTTGCAAGAAGCCCCTTTTAAAGTTCTGCGATCAGCCAGTCAGCTCTTCCACCCTGAGCACAATGTCTCAGCCCCATGGGGAGGGGAAGAGACTCGTTTGTAGAGCACGTGCACCTGCCTCCTTCTCCCACAGCATGTCAATTTCTGGATGCACTCCAGAGAGAAGCAAGAGAGAGCCAGGGCCATACGGAATAGCACTGCCCTGCGGCAATTCACTGCTTGCCTCCCTGGAGTTGATGTGAGTGACCTGTGACCCCAGCATCCTGCAGAGGCAGGGCTGGCTCTGACAGGCTGTGGGATTTGCAGCTGCAGGGGTTCGGGATTTTGATGGCTCCTGTGTGGAGCCAAAGTCAGAACTGAGATTCAACCATGCTTGAGTCACGTCCCTCATCTCCTGGCTAAGTTTTTCCCCCTGGGTCTGTAAGGGACTGTGCTCCAGAGCCCACTGGCTGGCAGATTCATGCTTGGCCTCAGGGCCCTTGTCATTCTGGAGCAGCTGAGGAGTGAATCCTCATAGAGGGCCCTTTCCCTGGTCCCTTTATTCCAAGCTCCCCTGGGGGCAGAGAGAATGAGATCTCTAGCTGTAGCTCCTCTCCCCCAGCCCCTCCTACAGATGGAGTGGGAGGAGAGAGACTCCTGGCCCAGGGCAGATGGAGAGCTGAAGGTAGAATGTTGATGGATTCCCCTCTCCTCCTCCTTCCATCAGAGCTCATCTGACTTCCCCAAGGTGGGCTACCTTGTGGCACAGCTGGGTCTGTATATCACTGACCCACCAGATGACATCAGCCGGCAAACCAAGGGTGGGATTTACTGACTCTACCAGCTACTGCTGCAGAAGAGGGGTAAGAAACTCAACTGGGCAATGGCACCTTATAGAAATGAATCCTCAGAGACTACCTGCAGATGGACATTGGGACTCCTATAGAACTAAGGCCTCTCCTTGTAGACCAACCGGAACTGGGCAGAGGGACCCCAATAGAAACAAGGTCCCTCATTTGGGACTCATTTTGCTGGGCAATGGGAGCCTATAGAAAGAAGCCCCCTCCTCTGAGATGGACCCCAGCGTAGATGCTGATTATTTCTCTCCCTGCTCCCTGAATCAGGGGGATGAGCGTGAAAGTGCCAGGGAAATTGGCTGTTTTATCTCCGAGCCCAGCTCTGTCCCCCACCCCAGGGAAATCAGCCCATCCATGGGGCTGCCAGCTGGTGAGGGGACAGGAATGGAGCTATTGGGACACATGGAGGGAAAGAGCCCATAGGGAAGTCAGGGGCAGGAGCAGGGACGACAGGGGACGCACCCAAAACTCGTAGGATGTCACCAGTTGGTTACCTAGGGCCAGATCTTGACTACAGTGGGAGTGGGGGGTTCTCAGCATCAGATGCCGTCATTTTCAGGCACCCACTCCCAGAACACAATGACCGTAAGGGTCACCTGATTTCTGTGACGAATGGGACAAATCCCCCTCCAGGTACTAAACCACCTGGTGGGGACCCTGCGATTTCATGGGGGCATGGATGCTGCGAAGCCCCAGCCAGTGAGCACCCAGCAATGGGAACAGAAGGAGACAGACATTGAAACCAGAATGGCAAACCTCACAAACCTGCGTGTCTTTCTCCCCAAGGGCTGAACATCAGAGATGCCAAGGAGCTGTGGTGCTGGGAGGGGCTCGAGAACACCAAGCGCCTTGGTTACAGGAATATGGCCAAGGTGGGGGAGGTAAGGACTCTCAGTTGGTGCATTGTAGCAGCTCAGATGCGGAGCTGTGTCTCCCTGCCGTGGCTGTGTCCTGGATACAGGGCCAGAGTCTACTCCTTATTTCCAGCTGACAGTGTTCAGCTGCAAGAGGCTGAGGATCCTGGGTTGGAGCTTTGCTAACGCCCTGGTTTGTGTGTGTTACATGGATCCATTGATAGGTGGCATAACAGGAAACCTCTAGGACCTTGAGTTAATGGCGGATGGTATCTCGAGGGATCCGGCTTCGCTCAGCGACTCCCTGGCTGACACCTGAGTATCCGAGATGGGAGCCACTGGGTCAGTGAGTTGGGAAGGATACACCCAGCTATTGCGTGACCAGATCCTTGTTGGATCCCTGCACCCTGTGGAAGAACAAGAAGGGTGTGGAGTTTGCTTTGCACCATCATGAGTCAGGAAGCAGTATCTGCACCTGCCCTGGGGCTTGGGTCAGAGACACTGAGCTCCTACCCTGGGCTGAATTACTTCACCATACGTAAGGCTCATGGAAATGTCAGTGGGGTGGGGAGTGGGGAACGGAGGCAGTTCTGAAAGGCCCATACCTCTAGCACATGAGCTCCAGGAGATATCGCTGCTGGACGCAGTAGAGGGTCCTGTGTGGTCTTTGTGAGCTACGTTCCAGAGCGCGCCAGGCTCATGCACATGGACGCATTCCCAGCAGGTCATGGCACCTGCGTTGAATCCTGCTCCAGAAAGAGCAATGGGAGGCCTCGGTGCCTGCAACCTCTCACTGAAGGGGGTTCCCTGGGCCATGGGACCCCAAAGGTCCTCAGGGGAATTAGCTGGCTTGGCTGCAGCAGGACTCCGACTCTCCACATGAGCCACTAGCTGGATTTGGAGCCTGGTTTAAGGAACCCCAATTTTTTTCCTGGATAAATTGTACTTTCAAAACTCAGGACTTTGTAAACTATGGCCAAATAATTTACTGTCCTGGATAATATTCCATGCATCGCTGTGTGTGTGTCTGTGATATAGTGCAGACGCCATGCCATTTGCCCAGCCTGTCCCCTCACCCTCCCTCCTCCACCTTCCCCTCCCCTTCAAGCAGCCTCTGCTGTGCACAATCCAAAATGGATGTTTTTTCAAGAATTCAGAGTCTGGGCTGTATGGTTTGTGCTGAAGCCTACAGTCTTTAGAAAGGTTACAGAGTAGCAGCTGTGTTGGTCTGTATTCGCAAAAAGAAAAGGATGACTTGTGGTACCTTAGAGACTAAATAAATTTGTTCCTCTCTAAGGTGCCACAAGTACTCCTAGTCTTTAGAAAGTTCACAAACAGAAATCCATGCCTCTCTGTATCCCCCCATTTCACGGCAGGCAGACAGGTGGGAGGGGAGGGGTTGAAACACTGCTTGGATGAATGCTCTCCATCCTAGCTTAGACTTTGGTTGATTTCCTTCATTTTTTCCCAATCCTGGTAGTTTATTCTAGGAAATTTCTCATGTAGCATGAATTGTCAATGGTCTTTCAGGTGAACTGGGAGTGCAAAGCTGCTAGGGCATCCATAATAACTAGGGTCCTACCAAATTCACGACCATTTTGGTCAATTTCACGGGCAGAGGGTTTTTAAATTAGTCAATTTCACCATTTCAGATGTTTACATCTGAAATTTCACAGTGCTGAAACCATGGGAGTCCTGACCCAAAATGGGATCATGCAGGGAGGTCAATAGTTGTTGTGGGAGGTGTCACAGCCTTTTCCCCCTCACTTCTGTGCTGCCTTCAGTGCTGGACTCTGAAGGCAGCAGCCACTAACCTTTGAAGCGAGAGGAGGCTCCCGGATGTGGAGGTGGGTCCCAGCTGGTGGGAGCACCTCAGCTGGGGCTCCTAGCTCCTGGTTCCCTGGCAGATTAATGCAGGGGCCCCGGCCAATTTCCGGGGCCCCAGAAAAATAGGCACCTGAGCCCCAGCAGGAGCCACAGGGGGAGTAAGCCCTGAGCCTGGGCAGCCAGAGCCCTGGCAGGAGAGAATTGGAGGGTGGAAGCCTCAAGCCTGGCACCCAAGTCCCTGCTGCAGCTGCGGAGCAGCAACCCTAAGCCTGAGTGCCTCAAGTTCTGGCTCCACACGCGGGGGCTGAAGCCTCGAGCCGCCACTGCAGCTGCCGGGCAGAAGCCCTGAACCCAGGTGCCCAGATCCCTGGCAGGAGTGTGTGTGTGTAGCGGGGAGGCAGAAGCCCCAAGCCCGGGCACCTGGCTGGAGTTTTCGGGAGCTCAAGACATGAGTCTGGGTGCCCCAAACCCTGGCTGCAGCCTCAGGGGCCAGAAGCCCTGAGCCTGGGCACCCAGAGCCCTGGCCGGAACAGGGGCGGGTGGGGGCAGAATCCCCAAGCCTCGGCAGAAGCTGCCAGGGCCAAAGCCCTGAGCCCAACTCCGGGGCTGCTGCAGCACAGATCTGAGGGTGTACCAACCTCACTAATGCGCTGCGTCTACAGGTGAGTCTGATAGCCCCACCGAGAGCGATTGTGCAGGGGAAAATCTTGTCCTGTCCCCAGCCCAGCGGACTAGCGGGATGCTCCAAGCCGGCACGGGAAGATGGGATTTCACAGGGCAGGGCTAATTTCACTGTCCTTTATAATTGGTAGGGGCCTAGTTATAGAAGTAGCTTGAGAGATGACTTTATTTCGGTATAGAACTCCTTTCATGGAGAGAAAATAATGAGTACCAAATTGCTCTTCAGTCTAGCCAAGAAAGGCACAACAAGAAGCAACGGCTGTCAGCTGAAGCCAGAGAAATTCAAATTAGAAGTGAGGCAAGAATTTTTGACAGTGACGGAGACAAACCAATGGAACAAATTACCAAGGGAAGAGGTGGAGTCTCTGTTTCCTGATGGCCTCACATCACAACTGGTTGTCTTTCTGGAAGCTGGGTTTCAGTGAAACACAAGGAATTGAGCTTAATATGGGGTAAGTGTCTGAAATTTCATGACTTGTGAAATAGAGGCTGGATTAGGAGATCTAATGGCCTACAAATCGATGAAAAACTCAGTGCGGGATGAGGTACAGACTCTGCTGTTTTACTGGAAAGCCTGCTTGTTCCCCAGAATCAAGAGTGAGCAAGTGGGGTGATCGGGGGAGCAGCTCAAACATCCAACCTGGCTGTCCAGGGGCAGACATCAGCCCTGCAAAGGAGAGGTGGGTGTGGCAGTGACTTCACAAGGGCCTTTGGCAGGAATTCAGCCTATCGGGCAAAGTTGGTGAGTAGGCTGTGACCTCACAGAGCTCCCTTGACATCAGACATGCAGTACAGGGGTGCAGGTCAGGGGGAACCTCAGAGACCCCTGTAGCCTTGCTGAAGCAATCCTCCTTCTCATGGTCTCTCCTTGAGGACCAAGAGAGGATTTGTGTTCACGCACCTGAGTGCTAAGAAGGAGCTTCTTTGGGAGTTTTCACCTTCCTGTGTTGATTTTGGAGAAAGCAGACATCTCCTGGGTAGAAGGTAAGATTCTCAGTGAGAGTTGGAACTTCTTCAGTCTTCTCCATGCATTGCCAGCCGAGCTCTAGGCTCGGAAAACAAAAGGTAAATGGGCAGAAAAATGTCCCGCCTAGGATTCTTCCCCTTAGTAATGGGCTACCTAATAGGTCTCAAAATGTAATTGTAAAGGAGGAATCGTTCTCAGGCAAGTATCTTTCTAGTAGGATCATGCAGGGATTGGTTCTTGGCGCTAATGCTATTTAACATTTTGATCAGTGATTTGGAAGCAAATATACAATCATCATTGGTAAAATCTTGGTTATGAAGCATTTCTGGAGATTTAATCTAAATCCGCTATGCTATAGTTTGAACCCATTGCCTCTTGTCCTGCCCTCTGTGGCAAGAGAACAATTTTTCTCTATTTTCCTTATGAAACCCTTTCAAGTATTTGAAGATTGCTATCATTTCCCTCTTTTCCAATCTAAACATACCCAATTCATCCAGCCTTTGCTCATATGACTTACATTCCACACCTTTGATCATTTTTGTCACTCGCCTCTGGATCCTTTCCAGTTTCTCTACATCCTTTTCATACAGCAGTGACCAAAATTGGACACAGTACTCCAGCTGAGCCCTAACCAGCGCTGAGTAGAGCAGTACCATCATCTCCTATGACTTGCATGGTATGCCTCTCTTTATGCAACCCATATTGCGTTTGCTTTTTTGCATTTGCTGTGCAGAGAGCCTGAAAATGGTTTTGCACCTCTATCTGCATTGGGGGTACATAGGTTCTCCTCTTTCTTCTTCTGGAGGTCACATGCTGCCAATATTCTCCCCCATTCTGCACTGCACTCTTTGATTCTTCAGCATATTGTGCTTCAAGCACCAAACAGACTTCTATCCAGAAAACCTTCATGTTCTCTGATGCAGCGCAGGGTTGATACTTGCCTCCCTAGTCCTTTAACCTTCTCTTCCAATAGAGTGAGCACACACACACATTGGAAGAGTACAATGCCTACAGGAAAGGGAAACAGATATTTACAGAGGAGAAAAACAACAGGGGCAAAGATAGGGGAAGCAGTAAAACAGGGTTACATTCAACACAAGGCCCTACAGGCCCAGTGGTACCACACTCTGAAAGGGCTGACACCGAGCAATGTGTCTGCACACAGAGTTCAGGAGTCCTGGGCAAAGTTCCTGTCCAGTGGGGAGTCTTGGGTGCTCCTGGTCGTCTCTGGCGCCAGTAAAGTTTCCCCAGCTCTGTAGGCAAAGAGCAACTGCTGCAACACTAGGTCCCAATCATTGGAGTGCTCTTTTACGAATTTATGTATCATGGCCCCCAAAGTTCCATTAAACTTCTCCATCATGCCATTTGTTTGTTGGTGGTAAGGAGTGGCAACCGAGTGAGTTACCCCATGAGCTTCCCAGAGGTTTTCCATAGTTCCTGCCAGGAAATTAATCCCTGCATCTGTGAGGACGTCGGAGGGCCAACCTACCCTGGCAAAAGTGTCTGCTAGTGCTTGGCACACACTTTTAGCTCTGGTGTTGCTTAGGGTATGTCTACACTACGAAATTAGGTCGAATTTATAGAAGTCGGTTTTTTTGAAATAGGTTTTATATATTCGAGTGTGTGTGTCCCCACAGAAAATGCTCTAAGTGCATTAAGTGCATTAACTCGGCGGAGCGCTTCCACAGTACCGAGGCAAGCGTCGACTTCCGGAGCGTTGCACTGTGGGTAGCTATCCCACAGTTCCCGCAGTCTCCGCTGCCCATTGGAATTCTGGGTTGATATCCCAATGCCTGATGGGGCTAAAACATTGTCGCGGGTGGTTCTGGGTACATATCGTCAGGACCCCGTTCCCACCCTCCCTCCCCCCGTGAAAGCAAGGGCAGACAATCATTTCGCGCCTTTTTTGTCTGCTGCCAGCCAAAGATGTAAAGGATAGATGGAGTGGGTCAGAACAAGAAATAGACTAGATTTGTTTTGAACTCATTTTCCTCCTCCCCTGTCTAGATCACACTGCAGTCAGTCACAGAGAAGGCACAGCGAGGTTAATCTAGCCATGTATCAATCAGAGGCCAGGCTAACCTCCTTGTTCCAATAACAACGATAACTTTGGTGCACCATTTCTTATTGGAACCCTCCGTGCAGTCCTGCCTGAAATACTCCTTGATGTACAGGCACACCCTTTGTTGATTTTAGCTCCCTGAAGCCAACCCTGTAAGCGGTGTCGTCAGTCGCCCCTCCCTCCGTCAGAGCAACGGCAGACAATCGTTCCGCGCCTTTTTTCTGTGCGGACGCCATACCAAGGCAAGCATGGAGGCCGCTGAGCTCATTTTGGCAATTAGGAGCACATCAACCACCACACGCATTACCCAGCAGTATATGCAGCACCAGAACATGGCAACGCGATACCGGGCGAGGAGGCGACGTCAGCGCGGTCCCGTGAGTGATCAGGACATGGACACAGATTTCTCTGAAAGCATGGGCCCTGCCAATGCATGCATCATGGTGCTAATGGGGCAGGTTCATGCTGTGGAACGCCGATTCTGGGCTCGGGAAACAAGCACAGACTGGTGGGACCGCATAGTGTTGCAGGTCTGGGACGATTCCCAGTGGCTGCGAAACTTTCGCATGCGTAAGGGCACTTTCATGGAACTTTGTGACTTGCTTTCCCCTGCCCTGAAGCGCATGAATACCAGGATGACAGCAGCCCTCACAGTTGAGAAGCGAGTGGCGATAGCCCTGTGGAAGCTTGCAACGCCAGACAGCTACCGGTCAGTTGGGAATCAATTTGGAGTGGGCAAATCTACTGTGGGGGCTGCTGTGATGCAAGTAGCTCACGCAATCAAAGATCTGCTGATATCAAGGGTAGTGACCCTGGGAAATGTGCAGGTCATAGTGGATGGCTTTGCTGCAATGGGATTTCCTAACTGTGGTGGGGCTATAGACGGAACCCATATCCCTATCTTGGCACCAGAGCACCAAGCCGGCGAGTACATAAACCGCAAGGGGTACTTTTCGATAGTGCTGCAAGCTCTGGTGGATCACAAGGGACGTTTCACGAACATCAACGTGGGATGGCCGGGAAAGGTGCATGACGCTCGCATCTTCAGGAACTCTGGTCTGTTTCAAAAGCTGCAGGAAGGGACTTTATTCCCAGACCAGAAAATAACTGTTGGGGATGTTGAAATGCCTATATGTATCCTTGGGGACCCAGCCTACCCCTTAATGCCATGGCTCATGAAGCCGTACACAGGCAGCCTGGACAGTGGTCAGGAGCTGTTCAACTACAGGCTGAGCAAGTGCAGAATGGTGGTAGAATGTGCATTTGGACGTTTAAAGGCGCGCTGGCGCAGTTTACTGACTCGCTTAGACCTCAGCGAAACCAATATTCCCACTGTTATTACTGCTTGCTGTGTGCTCCACAATATCTGTGAGAGTAAAGGGGAGACGTTTATGGCGGGATGGGAGGTTGAGGCAAATCGCCTAGCTGCTGGTTACGCGCAGCCAGACACCAGGGCGGTTAGAAGAGCTCAGGAGGGCGCGGTACGCATCAGAGAAGCTTTGAAAACCAGTTTCATGACTGGCCAGGCTACAGTGTGAAAGTTCTGTTTGTTTCTCCTTGATGAAACCCCCCGCCCCTTGGTTCACTCTACTTCCCTGTAAGCTAACCACCCTCCCCTCCTCCCTTTAATCACCGCTTGCAGAGGCAATAAAGTCATTGCTGCTTCACAGTCATGCATTCGTTATTCATTCATCACACAAATAGGGAGATGACTACCAAGGTATCCCAGGAGGGGTGGTGGAGGAGGGAAGGAAAATGCCACACAGCACTTTAAGCACAGCACTTTAAAAGTTTACAACTTTAAAATTTATTGAATGACAGCCTTCTTTTTTTTGGGCAATCCTCTGTTGTGGAGTGGCTGGTTGGCCGGAGGCCCCCCCACCGCGTTCTTGGGCGTCTGGGTGTGGAGGCTATGGAACTTGGGGAGGAGGGCGGTTGGTTACAGAGGGGCAGCAGTGGCAGTCTGTGCTCCAGCTGCCTTTGCTGCAGCTCAACCATACACTGGAGCATTCTGGTTTGGTCCTGCAGCAGCCTCAGCATTGAATCCTGCCTCCTCTCATCACGCTGCCGCCACATTTGAGCTTCAGCCCTGTCTTCAGCCTGCCACTTACTCTCTTCAGCCCGCCACTTACTCTCTTCAGCCCTCCACCTCTCCTCCCGGTCATTTTGTGCTTTCCTGCACTCTGACATTATTTGCCTCCACGCATTCGTCTGTGCTCTGTCAGTGTGGGAGGACAGCATGAGCTCGGAGAACATTTCATCGCGAGTGCGTTTTTTTTTCTTTCTAAGCTTCACTAGCCTCTGGGAAGGAGAAGATCCTGTGATCATTGAAACACATGCAGCTGGTGGAGAAAAAAAAAGGGACAGCGGTATTTAAAAAGACACATTTTATAAAACAGTCGCTACACTCTTTCAGGGTAAACCTTGCTGTTAACATTACATACATAGCACATGTGCTTTCGTTACAAGGTCGCATTTTGCCTCCTCCCACCGCGTGACTACCCCCTCAACCTTCCCCCCTCCCTGTGGCTAACAGCGGGGAACATTTCTGTTCAGCCACAGGCAAACAGCCCAGCAGGAATGGGCTATACTGAGTGTCCCTGAAGGAAAGCACCCTATTTCAACCAGGTGACCATGAACTATATCTCACTCTCCTGAGGATAACACAGAGAGAGAAAGAACGGATTTTGGTTGAATGCCAGCAAACATACACTGCAATGCTTTGTTCTACAGTGATTCCCGAGTATGTGTTACTGGCCTGGAGTGATAAAGTGTCCTACCATGAAGGACGAAATAAGGCTGCCCTCCCCAGAAACCTTTTGCAAAGGCTTTAGGACTACATCTAGGAGAACCGCAAATGCCAGGGCAAAGTAATCCTTTCACATGCTTGCTTTTAAACCATGTATAGCATTTTAAAAGGTACACTCACCAGAGGTCCCTTCTCCACCTGCTGGGTCCAGGAGGCAGCCTTGGGTGGGTTCGGGGGGTACTGGCTCCAGGTCTAGGGTGAGAAACAGTTCCTGGCTGTCGGGAAAACCGGTTTCTCCGCTTGCTTGCTGTGAGCTATCTACAACCTCCTCCTCCTCCTCATCTTCTTCGTCCCCAAAACCTGCTTCCGTATTGCCTCCATCTCCATTGAAGGAGTCAAACAACACGGCTGGGGTAGTGGTGGCTGAACCCCCTAAAATGGCATGCAGCTCATCATAGAAGCGGCATGTTTGGGGCTCTGACCCAGAGCGGCTGTTCGCCTCTTTGGTTTTCTGGTAGGCTTGCCTCAGCTCCTTCAGTTTCACGCGGCACTGCTTCGGGTCCCTGTTATGGCCTCTGTCCTTCATGCCCTGGGAGATTTTCACAAAGGTTTTGGCATTTCGAAAACTGGAACGGAGTTCTGATAGCACGGATTCCTCTCCCCAAACAGCGATCAGATCCCGTACCTCCCGTTCGGTCCATGCTGGAGCTCTTTTGCGATTCTGGGACTCCATCATGGTCACCTGTGCTGATGAGCTCTGCATGGTCACCTGCAGCTTGCCACGCTGGCCAAACAGGAAATGAGATTCAAAAGTCCGCGGTTCTTTTCCTGTCTACCTGGCCAGTGCATCTGAGTTGAGAGTGCTGTCCAGAGCAGTCAGAATGGAGCACTCTGGGATAGCTCCCGGAGGCCAATACCATCGAATTGTGTCCACAGTACCCCAAATTCGAGCTGGGAACGTCAATTTAAGCGCTAATCCACTTGTCAGGGGTGGAGTAAGGAAATCGATTTTAAGAGCCCTTTAAGTCGAAATAAAGGGCTTCACTGTGTGGACGGGTGCAGGTTTCAATCGATTTAACGTTGCTAAATTCGACCTAAAGTCCTAGTGTAGACCAGGGCTTAGAGCTACTGCTTCCGGCCATCGGGTGGCAAAATCCATGAAAGTCAGTATGTACTGCTTTCCTCTGGGTGTCTTTTTCGGAAAAGGACCCAGAATATCCACAGCTACTCGTTGAAATGGAACTTCAATGATGGGGAGTGGCTGGAGAGGGGCTTTGACCTGGTCTTGGGGTTTTCCCACTCTTTGGCATACTTCACAAGACTGGACATAGGTAGAAACATCCTTGCCCATTCCCTCCCAGTGGAATGACCCCCCCAAATGGTCTTTGGTCCTGTTCACCCCAGCAAGGCCACTAGGATGATCGTGGGCTAAGCTCAAGAGCTTGGCCCGGTATTTAGTTGGAACTACCAACTGTCTCTGAGGATGCCAGTCTTCATGGTGTCCACCAGAAAGAGTTTCCTTGTATAAAAGTCCCTTTTCTACAACAAACCTGGATCAATTAGAAGAGCTGAGAGGTGGTGGGTTGCTCCGTGCCGCAGTCCAAGCTCTCTGGAGGCTTTCATCTGCTTCCTGTTCGGTCTGGAACTGTTTCCTTGATGCTGGAGACATCAGTTTCTCATTGGATTGTGGACCTATGCTTGGTCCCTCTGGAAGCGATGTAGGGGATGGGACTGTTTCCGTTGACTGTGAACCGCTCTCCGCTGGGACACTATGTTGGGGTTCATGCTCTGGCTGAGCCTCTTGTGTAGGGTTATGGGCTGCTGCCGGTTCAGGTTCGGTGGGGCCCTCTGGTGTTGAGGTTGCAAGTACTGGATTCAGTGCTGGCAATGGATCTGGTGCTGGTTGTTCCGCTGGTTCTGGTTCTGGGACTGGTTCCATCTGGGTCTCTGGGACTGGATCCACTACTGCTGTTGCAGACATTGGCCTGGGGTCCGGGTCCATCACCTCTGACTGGGTCCTGATAGAAGTTTCCGGAACAGAGCTAGGCGTCACAGCTTGTTTAGCCTGGCTGTGGGTAACCATTCCCACCCTCTTGGCCCGCTTCATATGATTGGCCAAGTCTTCCCCCAACAGCATGGAGATGGGATAATCATCATAGACTGCAAAAGTCCACGTTCCTGATCAGCCCTGGTACTGGACAGGCATCTTGGCTGTAGGCAAATTGAACGAGTTGGACTTGAAGGGTTGAATTGTCACTTGGATCTCTGGGTTGATTAAATTAGGGTCCACTAAGGAAGCATGGATGGCTGACACTTGTGCTCCAATGTCCCTCCATGCGGTGACCTTCTTCCCGCCCACACTCACGGTTTCCCTCCGCTCCAAGGGTATCTGGGCCTGCGGATCTCTGGTGTGATTCCGGTGCAATGAACTGTAATCTGTTGGGGTTCTTGGGGCAGTTGGCCTTTACATGCTCCAGCTCGTTACATTTAA
The DNA here is from genome assembly GCF_965140295.1 of Lepidochelys olivacea. Taxonomy (NCBI): domain Eukaryota; kingdom Metazoa; phylum Chordata; order Testudines; family Cheloniidae; genus Lepidochelys; species Lepidochelys olivacea. The sequence goes on along the minus strand of NC_140412.1, from coordinate 137,776,145 downwards.
AACATCGTCCAGCTGACGGGTCACTGGGGCGAGGCGGGTTGCTGGAGAACGGGGTGGTGGGACGATAAGGTGTCTGGAGGGTTCTTTGGGAGGTAGGTGGGGCCTTGGGCGGCCCCCAGTAATAGGGTCTGGTCTGGGGTTGTCCCTTCTGGTCTCTGTTCCAACTGCGACCAGTTTACTTCTTCTCTGCCACCTCTACCCATCTGGCTCCAATCTCTCCTGCCTCGATTACAGTTTTGGGCTTCCCATCTAGGGTGTATCTTTCTATTTCCTCAGGAACACCCTCTAAGAATTGTTCCATTTGCATTAGGAAGGGCAAATTTACTGGAGATTCAACACTTGCTCCTGATAGCCAGGCATCCCAATGTTTCACAATGTGGTAGGCATGTCGGGTAAATGACATGTCTGGTTTCCACCTTAGGGCTCTGAACCTCCGACGAGAATGCTCGGGTGTTATCCCCATTCTGACTCTCGCCTTGGATTTAAACAGTTCATACTTGTTCATGTGTTCTTTAGGCATTTCAGCCGCCACCTCAGCTAAGGGTCCACTGAGCTGTAGCCTCAGCTCTACCATGTATTGGTCAGTAGAGATGCTGCACCCAAGGCAGGCCCTTTCGAAGTTTTCTTAGAAGGCCTCAGTATCATCGCCTGCCTTGTAGGTGGGGATCTTTCTGGGATGGGAAGTGGTACCTGGAGAAGGATTGCTAGGGTTTGTTTCTATATTCTGCTGAGCCTTTACCTTCTCCATCTCCAGTTCATGATTCCTCTCTTTTTCCTTCTCCTCCTCCACATGCTTCCTTTCCTCCATTTCCCTCCTGTGGGCAGCCTCCTGTACATCCTTCTCAATCCGCATGAGTTCTATCTGTCTTTCATGTTCCTTTTGTTTTTCATCAGCCTGAAATCTGGCTAATTCCAGCTTTTGTTGAGCCATGGAGTCTGTCATCCTAACCTCTCTGTTTTTAACTAACTTTACACCCGACGTTTAGAAATAAAACAAACAAAACTTGGCTTGTAAAATTTTCCTGTGCTGGAATAGGATACCTATTCTCTGATAGTGATTGTCAGCCTACAGAAAAATCCAAAAAAACCCCAAAAACCCCAAAACCCCAAAACTAACACTTTTGTCTTCAGGCAAATAGGTAGAAATCCCCTCTAGTTGCTCTGAGGTCTGTGAAAACTTGTGAATTTCCCTGCAGGAGGTTAACTACTCTTCCTTTAGGAAGAGAAACTGCAGCTCCTAAAGACAATTCCCTTTTGTCTCTGCTCTGGCCCCAAAGCAAAAAAAAAACAAAAAAACCACATCCAACTATTGCCAGTTGGAGACCTGCTTTCTAGCAGCACAAAGGATTTTAAAAATTTCCTTTTAAAATCTGTTTTTCTGGTTCAAAAAAATCTCAAATTGATTTCAAAATGATTTCAAGTTAATCCCACCACTCTGCCACCATGTCAAGGTTCCTTCCCCACTCTGAACTCTAGGGTACAGATGTGGGGACCTGCATGAAAACCTCCTAAGCTTACTTTTACCAGCTTAGGTTAAAACTTCCCCAAGATACAAACTATTTTACCCTTGGACTTCCACTGCCACCACCAAACTTTATCTGGCTTCCTGAAAAAACGTAGTTTGGACACGTCTTTCCCCCCCAAATCCTCCCAACCCTTGCACCCCACTTCCTGGGGAAGGTTTAGTAAAAATCCTCACCAATTTGCGTAGGTGACCACAGACCCAAAACCTTGGATCTTAGAACAATGAGAAAAGCTTTCAGTTTTCTTACAAGAAGACTTTTAATTGAAGTAAAGGAATCACCTCTGTAAAATCAGGATGGTAGATACCTTACAGGATAATTAGATTCAAACATAGAGAATCCCTCTAGGCAAAACCTTAAGTTACAAAAAAGACACACAGATAGGAATATTCATTCTATTCAGCACAGCTATTTTCTCAGCCACTTAAAGAAATCATAATCTAACACATACCTAGCTAGATTACTTACTAAGTTCTAAGACTCCATTCCTGTTCTGTCTCCGGCAAAAGCATCACACAGACAGACACAGACCCTTTGTTTTTCTCCCTCCTCCCAGCTTGTGAAAGTATCTTGTCTCCTCGTTGGTCATTTTGGTCAGGTGCCAGCAAGGTTACCTTTAGCTTCTTAACCCTTTACAGGTGAGAGGATTATTCCTCTGGCCAGGAGGGATTTTAAAGGGGTTTACCCTTCCCTTTATATTTATGACAGTGCCCCAGGCTCAAACCGCAAGGGAAGGTCTAGGCTGAGGTTTTTGGTAAACTGGGAAACATTTTGCCCCTTTTTTCCTTTTAATGTTTTTTAAGCGTTTTTTTTTTAAAACAGAGGCTTAATTATTCGGTTTGTCCATCCATCCGTCTGTCCAACCAATGTTTCTGAGATCAAATAAAATAGAGACACGACTTTTCAGAATAGATATGTACACGACAGTGAGGTGATATTTCAGTTGATTTCAAATAAAAATGCATTTAAAATGTTAATTATAATTTTTATTATTACAAATCCAAAATCATCCATTACACTATCCTGCTTTAACTGCCATTACCACCACATCCAACATAGAAAGAAATAAGAAAACTCTTCAATGAACTTCAACCTGTATTTACAAAACACTCTGAATAAAAAACACTCTGTGCTCTTAAAACATGACTTTTTTTGCTTTAAGTTTTGAAAATTCAGTCACTCGTTCTCTTAGATCGAGTTTTCCAGCTAGTTCATGCTCTATTGACATTGTGGCAAGTCCAACAAGTCTCTCTTGCACCATTGTTGAACGCAGATATGTTTTTATCAATTTTAACTTTGACAAGCTACGTTTCCCACTAGCTACGGAAACTGGCAAAGTTGAAAGAATGCGTAGAGCTATAAAAATGTTTGGAAAACTGGCTGAGAGTTTGTTTTCACAAACAAACTTCAGTACTTCTTCAGGAGTGGAATGTTTCTTAAGTCGTCTTGAAAAAGTCTCAGGCTCACTACACAAATCTGTAGCATCAATGTCTTTAGAATTTTCAGGAGTCAATGCCGACTCCAGTTTTATACCAAAGTCTCTTACCTGTTTTGCTGTTTTCTTTTGCAAGCTGTGGATATCATCTAGAAAGCCAAATATTGACTCTAGCTGCTGCATCTGTTGACATCTTTCACCAACCGAGTGAATAGCAGTATCAAGGACTGCAAAGAGAAATGCACTTTGAACCTTTGTTTTGGGCTCTGAATAGGTGTGTCTTGTCATTCATATGAAAACTGCTGTTTCTTTTGCCGAACGCGAACTGGCTCTGGTTCAAAGTCTGTCGGAAAGTCTCTTTCTTCAGCAAGCTTGAGAGAATCTACCAGTGTTCTTTTGAGCCCTTCATCACTTCTGAATTCCTCCAGAATATTTTGAGTTTGCTGCAGTTTTTGAAGAGCAGAATGTATGTTCAAGTTCTTTTCCTGAAGCTGCTTACGAGTGAGGTTAATCTCGAAAAGGATATTATACCACAAAATGAGTGAAGTCACAAATTTGACTTTGGAAAGGCCATTTGCAAGAGCTTCTGCATCTGAACGTGCCATATTGCCAGATGACCCAGTAAAGGTAGTATCATCAGAAATTTCAATTAGGGCATCATAAATGTTTCCAAGTTCATAGTGAAGAGGCTTCAAAGCATCGATGCAACTCTCCCATCTTGTCTGACTAAGTGGTTTCACAGTTAGAGAATTCACATGGCGAGTCAGAATCTCCCAACGGCGTGTTGAGCCTGAGAAACACACATAAACACCTTGCACCAGGTCAAAGAAACTGCTTGACTCCAAACAGCATCTAGCAGCATCATTGACAAACAAATTCAGAGAATGCGTGCTGCAAGGAACGAAAAATGCCCTAGGATTGATTTCCATCATTCTCCTTTGCACACCATTGTCTTTATCCTTCATATTACTCCCATTATCATAGCCTTGACCACGTAAATTTTCAACAGATAATGACATTGTTTCAAGCTCTTGTAGAATAGTTTGTCATAAATGCGCCAGTCATCTCCTTCAGTGATACAAACCCCAAGAAATGTTCCTTTATGAGCACTTCAATATTATCTTCATCTGCAGACTTTTCCATAGCCACAAAACGAATGATCATCGTCATTTGTTCAACATGACTCACATCTGGAGTACAGTCCAGTATTATTGAAAAGTATTTTGAAGAATGGGCAGCTTCTGTAATTTTCTTTTTAATGGCATTTGCTAGGATTTGAATCAGTTCATCATGCATATTTTTTCCTAAGTAACAAACCTGTGTTTCATGATCAGTTATTGTACGTAGATGCTCCTTCATGACTGGATCAAAGAAAGCGCCTGGTGGGGTCAGACCCCCGAGCTAGGTGTCAAAAGTTGTTTTTGAAGTAGGGGAGGGGCTGCGGGACACTGCAAAGATGATTTCTGGCGTGTGAATTCAAATCAGGACTAGATGACCTTCTGGGGTCCCTTCCAACCTGATATTCTATGATTCTATGATTTCTGACATCCTGACCTTTGCTGGCCCTGACTGACATCCCATCGCTCCAGCCAGCTGTGAGTGCCTCACATTATAGGGGGCGCTGCCAACGCTGCCTGTTATTAAGGTTGCCCAGTGCTTCCCACAATAAGCCTTTGTTTTCAGTTGCTTATAACATTGTCAAACTGAAACTGGCTGGGGTGAAATTTCCCATGCTGGGTGTCTGCCTTGAGGCTGAATATTTCCTGAAACATTCAGTCAAAATAATTCAGTTGTTGTTGAGAACGAGGCTAGGCCACATCTTATGGGTCTGTTACAGGAGGGTGACTGGAAGATCTCGATGGTCCTTTCTGGTCTTAAAGTCTATGAGTTTATGAAGACCGTGCTTAGCCAGCGCTAAACATTTCAGGTGCCGTTGTCTTTTAAAAGCTCTAGTGCCCCCAGGTTTTGGAACAGGGACTTGAAATTTCCCAAGGAGGTGGCCTTTGTACCAGGGATGCACCTTTTGCTGTCTCTGAAAATCTACCTAAATTGACCAAACGAGAAGTCTTTGAAAAGTCAGGGAGAATGGAGCTGCTAATCTCAAAGAAGTCAAAATAGAGACTTCATTGACGTTAGCAGCTCCATTCGCCCTGACAATTGTGTCTGCACTGGCATGCTCCAGCCTGGGGCTGAGCAGGACTTTCCCTGTAATTGCAGCTCTCAGCTGCTGCGGTCTGTGCTCAGTCCAGGTACCTGAACTGAGAGCAGAGAGCCTGTCTCTCCTGTGCTCTCAATGCCCCCCTCCCTGCTGGGCCCAGAGGAGGAAGCGCTAGATTCAAATGCAGAGACTAGGGGACAGGGGTGAGTAGATTGGGAGAAAGAGCCTAAGGGATGCTGGAAGCTGGCAGGAGGTGAAAGGAACTGGCATTTGGAGGTGAGGGGAGGGCAGAGAATATGTCTGAGTGAGCAAGAAGACTTGCAGCCAGAGAGGAGACGGGGAGTGAGAACCAGTGGGGTGGGTGGAAGGAAGTGAGGGGGAATGGGAGATGGATCTGATGAAGAGCTGGGGTTCAGGAGAACTGGGACTGGCTGGGCAAAGAGATTGAAAGCAGGAGCTGGGGCTGGAGATTCATGAGTATTGTGATTGGATGAGGAGCCTAGGGAGTGAGATTGGCACAGGAGGCCAGGATTGGGGGGAGAGACAGATCAGATGAGGAGATGGGAGGGGGACAACTGGACTGTCTGTCTAGGAGATGGGCCCTGAACCAGTGCTGAGATGTCCCACACCTCTCCATCCACTTGCCACATTTTTCCAGATTCCCCCTTCACCTCTGCTCACTTCCCTTTCCGGTTTAGCCCCTTGGGGACCACAGAGCAGTTAAAGGGAGGAACCCCAGGCTCTCAAAGTAACTTCTTAAACACACACACACTTACCTCTTAGACAGCACAAGAGAGTCACACATCTGTGCAAAAAATAGATACCTGACCTCAGTCCCCTCTCTGCGTTCTCAACACTTCTGAGAGCCATTGGGTTTTGCTCTGTGTCCTGGGGCTCCTGGCATAGGATTGGCTTTCTCATCTTAGAGAGCACATCACTTTAAAAAACAGCCTGTGAAACCTTTCCCCTGGGGCCGAGAACATCTGGACTGCAAAGTCCGACATCACCAGGAAGGGAGCCAGAGAAGAAGTGTGTGTCTGGGACAGGGCCTTAGGAGCCCCACAGCTTGAAGCAGTGGCTGGACATTGCCTGACCCACATGGCTTGGTTGTAAGTTGGATCCAGAGGTTGGGTCTGATTGAGGGAGTCTAATGAGTGTCCACCAGGGGGACTCAGTCTGTGACTTGAATTTACAACAAAGAGGCAAGGAATACACGAGATCAGGGCCCAGTCTGTGAACCAGAACAAATACATTGTTCTCGTCCAGGCTTTTCCATTGAATCACTGTGTGACTACAAGCAAGTCACTTCACTTCCCTGTTCCATAGAGTCTCCCAAATTTTAAATGGAGATAATCAAGGTGGGTTTCTCATACCAGTTTAGAAGGTGGGAAACTCAGATGCATAGAACTGCAGCCTGTTGACACTCTAGATGTGAAGTGTGTTTGTTTACAGGGGACCCCCATGCGTGGTTCATAACCCCATAGTTGAAACTGCTGCCAAGCGTGTTTTTGAAATCATATGAGAGTAGGGCTGGATGCCGTTTTCCTGTACTACAGGAGGGAGTGGGTGTGTGGTGCCTGGGGGGTGAACAGGCTCTCAGCCACTAACTGTCTTCAGCATTTACACCAACCGTCTGGAAGTCAATATCACATCACAGCTGGTAACATCTGCAGGTGGCACAAAGATTGGTGTTGCGGTAAATAATGATGAAGATAAGTCAGCCCATTCAAACAACACATTTGAATACAGCAAATGCGCAGTCCTAATCTAGGAGTGAGGGAGATTAACCAGTGGAACAAATTATCAAGGGAAGGGGTGGACTCTGTTTTTCTTGACGGCCTCACATCACGGATGGATGTCTTTCTGGAATGTGTGTTTTAGTAAAACACAGTATTGGTTTTGATATGGAGGTAAGAGTGTGGAATTTCATGGCGTGTGAAATAGAGGCCTCATTAGGACACCTAATGGCCTCACAATCTATGAAAAACTCAGTGTGGGGTGAGGAACAGACTCTGCTGTTTTACTGGGAAGCCTATTTGCTCCCCAAAATCAATAGTGAGCAAGTGGGGTGATCTGGGGAGCAGCTCAAACATCCTACCAGGCTGTCCAGGGGCAGACATCAGCCCTGCAAGGGAGAGGTAGGTGTGGCAGTGACTTCACAAGGGCCTTTGGCAGGAACTCAGGCTATTGGGCAAAGGCAGTGAGGAGGCTGTGACCTCACAGAGCTCCCTTGACATCAGACATGCAGTACAGGGGTTCAGGGCAGGAGAAACTTCGGAGACCCCTGTAGCCTGCTGCAGCAAGACTCCTCCTTGCGGTCTCTCCTTGGGGACCAAGAGAGGATTTGTGGTCACGCACCTAAGTGTGAAGGAGGAGCTTCTTTGGCCATGTTCTCCTTTCTGTGTTGATGTTGCAGAAAGCAGACATCCCCTGTGTAGAAGGTAAGATTCTCAGTGAAGGTTGGAAACTGTTCAGCCTGATCCATACGTTACCAGCCGAGCTCTAGGCTTGGAAAACACAAGTAAAGTTGTCAGAAAAATGTCCCAACTCGGACTCCGCCTCTTAGTAACGGGCTACCTAATAGGTCTCAAAATGTAATTTTAAATAAGGAATCATTATCGAGCGGGTGTCTTTCTAGAAGGGTCCTGCAGGGTTTGGTCCTTGGATGTACGCTACCTAAAATTTTGATCAGTGACTTGGAAGCAAATATACAATCATCACTGTAAAATCTGCCAATGACAGAAAGATCGGGGGAGTGGTAAATAATGAAGAGGACATGTCACTCACATAGAGTCATCTCGATTGCTTAGTTACCGGAGCACAAGCAAATAACGTACATTTTAGTCTGTCCAAATGTAAAGTTTCCCTTTAGGAACAAAAAATATAGGCTATATGTACAAGAGGGGGACTCTGTCCCGGGGGAACTCTATCATGGGAAATAGTAACCCTGAAAAAGACTTGGGGTCATGGTGGATAATCAACTGACCATGAGCTCCCACTGAGACACTTTGGCCAAAAGGGAAAATGCGACCCTGGGACCCATCCATAACGGATTCTCCGGCAGAAGTAGAGAGGTTCTGTATCTCTGTACTGGGCACTGGTGCGACCACTACTGGAATATTGTGTCCAGTTCTGGTGTCCACAATTTGAGACCGATGTTGATAAATTTGAGAGAGTTCAGAGAAGAACCACAAGAAAGATTAAAGGATTAGAAAACATGCCTTATCAAGATAGGTTCAAGGAGCTCGATCTATTTAGCTTAACAAAGAGAAGGTTAAAAGATGAGCATAAGAGAACAACTATTTGCTAATGGGCTCTTCACTGGAGCAGACAAAGGTATAACAAGATCCAATGGCTGCGAGTTGAAGCTAGACAAATTCAGACTGGAAATAAGGTGAACATTTTTAACAGTCAGGATTTGAAGTAATTCACCCAGGGTTGTGATGGATCCTCCACAACTAGCATTTTTAAAATCAAGATTCGCTCTTTTTCTAAAATATGCGCTCTAATTCAAACAGGAATTACTTTAAGGGAAGTTCTATATAGACTAGATGGTCAGAGTTGATTTTTCTGGGCTTGGAATCTTTGACTCACTGAGGAGTTCAGAATTTGTCCGTTTTTTGCTTCTCTTTTCCGCCCTTCCTCTTGTCTTGTCTTTTCTTTTCTCTTCTCTTGTTCCATTTCTCTCTGCTGCTTTTCTTCCTGAGGCAGGTGGGGCTGTTCTCCAGCTGTCATTGTAGGAGGCCCTCACAAAGACGTGGGGCTGGAATCGTGCGCTGACGGAGATCTCCACCAGAGTGATCTCCTGTCCTGACTAGTGCTGTCTTTTGGCCACCTGTTGAGAATGCTCAGCCTCCAGTCCCTGAGAGTCTCCATGCTGATTGGGTGAGCTGGGGGTTATTACTGAGTTAAAAGGGAGTTAAAGTCATTGTTGGCTGAGTGCAGTGAGGCCTAATGCTCAATTCGATGGCATTTCTTTGTCTGTCTGTAATGCGATAATTTTTGAAGACTATGTCCAATTGATTCCAAAATTTCAGGGAATTTCTAGGCAGGCATCAGTGGGAAGAACCTTGTTGATTCTGGTGACAACTAGAAAAAGAAACCACCAGCAAAGCTTGGTTTCTGCACTGTGCCCATTTAATTGGTGCTGCCGGTAGAGGTGCACTGTGACATCAGATTTAACTGAGCCAGTCAATGCTAATTCTGTGCAGGTGATTTTCATAATTCAACCCCATTGGTTAAAAGGAGTCAGCAAATGATTCCGCAGGTTTCAATGGGAGAGATGACCAAGACAGGTAGCAGGTTTAGGGTTTATGCTCAGGGTTATTGGAGTGAAATGAGTGATGCGTGGCTGAGTTACCCCTGATGTCACAATGCAGCCTGTACAGGCTACTCTGCCTGCAGCGCCACACGGGCAGTGACTGTCAAGGGGAGGATTTTGTTGATCTGAAACTTAGAAAACAAGAAGAGGAGAAGAGGAATGGCTTACATGATTTGACAATAAAATATAGGTTTTACAGCATTATCCAGTGTAATTGGTACTGGTTCAGCAGTGGGAACTGGGCCTACATAACAAAAAAAGCGTTCAACTCTCTTTTAAGAATGAGTAAATAATTCATAACAAATTGGTGATATGATGAATTTTGCTGCCTTCCGTTCTTTAATGGAATATGAGCAGTTTCTGATTCTCGTGAATGTAGTAGTTCTCCTACAATCAAGGTGATTAAAATGAATGGTTGTTTCAAAACCAAGAACCCCCTGTAGGTGTCTAACTCTCATGACCTACTCAAATCGCACTACTGCTAGGAGTTAGAGAATTGTCTCTATCCCAAACAGAGGTGGTGAAACTGAGGTAAAGAGCAAGAGGTGTTTACACAGCAATGCTGTGGCCGAGCCAGAAAGAGAAGCATAAGAAAAAAACATTCATCAAAAATGTTTTGCATTTAAAACGACCCGATTTCTTAAAGAAAGGAAATATTAGCTGTAGTTAGTGAACTGAATTGACACATTCTGGTCACCATGTTCTTCCAGATTTTTCAATGGGTAGATCTCATCCCCTCACACCTAGTGTTTATTCCTAGATTGAAGGAAGGAAACAAGTTTGCCTTCTTTGTCAACTCCCAGTGTTCTTTTTCAATTCCATTAACTAGTCATTGAACTGAACTAGATGAATAAAGTGAAAGGGAGAAACTATTCCTTCTGCACTTTCACAGGAAGGGCTACTGCTGTCTAAAGCTGTTCTAGCACTTCCACGAACTCTGGTTCCGGGCGCTTCAGTCGTTTGACTCTCCTTAAAACTTGGCAGTAAACATGTACTACTTAAGATGGATTTCTTTCTATTCTCTTGAAATTATTTTAAGAGATGATAACAAATGTAGGCCTTAACATAGATTGTCAAATTCAAATTGAATTTGAAGCAGGCTTATTTTTAACGAAAAAACCCGTGGTGAGTTTAATTTGAAAAACCCGGTTCATATTTTAAAAACCCTCTCTTGTTAATCCACCTGGCGAGGGATGGAAAAGCCTCCTAGCTCAATTCCCACCCCAAGAAGGGCTGATCCTCAATCCAAGGTCTAGGGCTGGGCTCCTCACTCTGTACAGGATTGAACTGAAAGCCCAGATCTAAACTCTAGGAATTTGGATCTGACCGATGAGGGTCCAGTGCTGCATAGCACTTACAGAACGACTTTTCCTGGGTAAATCTCAGCACTTTACAATAGTGAGTAAGTATTAGATCCTCATTTTACTGCTGGGGACTGAAACACAGAGACGGGGAATGGCTTGCCAAAGGTCCCATAAGTCAATAGGAAAATGGCCACTGAAAGCCAGGAGTCCTGACCCCCAATCCTCTGCCTCAGTCTCTCCAGCCGGTCACACTCCCTCTCAGAGCCAGCGAGACTGGGAACAGGGTCCTGCTTGCAATTACCAGCTCTGGAAAAGAACGTTCCTCTAGTGGTTAGTGTAGGGGCCTGGACACAGGGCTCCTGGGCTCCATCCCTGGCTCTGTCACTGACTCCCAGTGTGACCCTGAGGCAGTGGCTTCCCCTGCCCAGGCCACAGTTTTCTATCAGTGGGGTTGGAGTCCCTCCCCTACAGCCCTTGGCTTGTCAGGCTTCAGGAAAGTGTGTGAGGTGGTGCTAGGAGACCTTGAGATGGGAGGCGTCCTGCCCGCAGTATGTCAGAGTTCTGGACCCCGGCTGCTAGCCTGAGTTTAACCATCCCTTGGCAATAAAACATGATTTTGTTTTCACAGCCACTGTCGGTCTCCCTGCTGGCAGGGCATTGTGCAGCTCCCTTTTCAGCCCACGTTGGTGCGGGAGAGCAAGGAAGAGGGCCAGGAACAGACCAAGTCTGAGCATCTGCCACCCAGCACTGCGCCATCTAGACCTAGTGAGTGGCAGGTAGCATTTCGTCAGAAGCTTCTCTGTTCTGCTTGGGGAGAGGCAGAAATGGTGGGAGGAGGAGGGGGGATCTCCTCCTGGTGAGACTAGATTTGCTAACACAGCCCCCTGCAGCCCTTTGCTCTGGGCCTGGGCAGCGTGTTTCTTGCAGGGTGTTCTCCAGAGCCATCTCCAGCATGGTGGAAATAGCCCAGCAATAGGGCTCCCAGCCCTTCCCTTGTAGGAGTCTCTGGAGGGTCAGACCCTGCCAGCTGCTGAACACCCACTTTCCCACTGAACTCAGTGGAAATTGAGGGGGACTCATGCCTCATATGATTGGAACCTTGTGAAGTTTAGCTGGGGACGAGTTCCCAGGGCAAACTCAGACTCCTTCCCGGGTTCTGGTCTTTCTCTAGCCAGGGAGGGCATGTGGCCTGGGCAGGAGGAGGGAGCTGCTTGTCCAAACAGTCTGAAAACCCCACTGCTCTGAAAGGATGAGACTCCCCCTGTGTCACAGTGCCTCAGTGGGGAGGGGGAGCTTTGGGAGCAGCCTGTGCTGTGAGCTGCTGCCAGTGTGTGTAGATTGCAGTCCCTGTGCCCCGTGGTGGGGCGTGCAGTGAGGGGGAGTTGCCTCAGCGTAGGAGAGGTGGGGGCGGAGCAGACAGGCCCGTTAGTGAGAGGCTGCTTTGACCCCAGACTCACGGCTGCTCCCCACTCGGTTCCAGGATGAAGAGGCTGAAGCAGATGCTGGGAAGAAGGCTCCAGATCCAGTGGGAAGCAGCTACCGGCTTCCCCAATAGGAGAGCGGCCCCTCTGTCCCCGCTGGTGGGGAAGCAGCTTGTGGCCAGGCCAAGTGGTGGACGTGCCTGGCGTTCTGGAGGAGGAAAACACGAGCTTCCAGGACAGGCCCTGAGACAACTTCGGGGCCAAAATGGAGGTGGTCCAGGGTGCGGCTCTGCAGGACGGAGCCAGGACAGGGTGGGAGCCAGGCAAGGCAGCTCTGGGGCTTCCTCTCCAGGAAGCAGAGGAGCCAGGAGCCCAGTGCCAGGGCCCAGCAGGAGCCATGCCCCTGCCTGGCCACTAAAGAGTCCCCACCCTGCCTAGGACAGGAGATGGGGCAACCCCTGCTCTAGCACCAGCAGCTCCACCTTCTCCCAAGGGGCCAGCAGCACCTCCGAGGAGTGTGAGAGCCTTGAGGCTGGAGGCTCCCACAGTACTGGTGAGGGGAGACCCAAGGGAAAGGGAGAGTGACTGGGGCCGGGGGGCTAGTAACACCGTGTGCCCATTGGTTCAGAAAGGCGTCAGGTCTCAGCCACGTGAGCCCTGCTGACACTAGTGGGAGTGGCACAGCCATGCCCGGTGCAGGGCATTCTTGGCGGAGTCGGGGGCACTCCAGCCTCCCGGACCTCTGATGATTTTGCTGGGGTGGCCTGACTGCCATGGGGCCCTGAAGCTGATGGGGCTGGGGGCATCTCTGGGAGGGGCAGGGTGAGGCCCTTTCTGCCCTGGGGTTCTGTAGCCAGACAGCCAGCCCCCCCCCCCCCCCCCAGACCAGCATTGCTGGAAACATAGGAGGAAGCCGGAACAGGGCACTTAACATATATTCCAGCACAGCCTTTGAAGCTGTGAAAAGCACAGTTGTGCTGCTACAATGTGCCTCTGGGAACAGATACAACGATTAAGCTCACAGCAGGCAGAGGCCCTATGACAGACATGACTCTTAGCCCCTACTAAATAGCGTGATGCACACACACCAACATCCTAGGTGGGAAAATTATTTACCCTGATAAATGTCCAGTAGTCGACACTTATTGTTTCTCTCCCTTGCAAGTGTAAACTACTCTTGCGAAAGCTGGCGTCACCCAGACTGACCAGCCTCAATTTGGCATAAGAAAGGAGAAAGAGAATAAAGGAGTACAGAGGTATAAGTAGGGGACCTACAGCACCATGATTTTGGAGTGCTTTTCACTATCTATCTGCTGGTCAGATAAGTGACAGCCTCCCAAGGCTTCTGCAGCTAAGAGGGTTCCTCAGCCTTGTCCCTTATTCGTCCTTCCGTGGAATTGAGTGACCGATCCTGGCTTGGCACCGCTGGAATTGAGAGATGCAAGGAGGGTAAGAAGCACCCACACCTGATCTCCTATCTTTAGTGTACACATATTTTGAAATAGAGCTCTATACTTTGTTTTCTTTCTTTGGGATTGTGGCTTCACTTTGTAACTTGTTTGTGTGTGTAACATCTCTACATTTAAATAAGTAGGCACTAGCAATTTTGTAACCACATGATTAGAATCTAGCTTAATAAATTTTGGTAACCATTTGTGCATAAGCCTGACTTGTTTTCTCTGGTTTACTGTAAAGCAGCCGACACAATTAAAGAACCTCAGCCGTTTTGGCTCTAAAGCCTGGCCATTAGGTGAGAGTACTAAGAGCCTAGCGTTGAGTTGTGCCGCCTCCACGGGGCAAACTCTTGGGGCACCTGTCAGTCAATCCTGGCTGCCCACTGCGAAGGAGCTCTGAGCTCTAGCAGTTAAAGTCACGGGTGTGGAGAGGCTCTTAGTGCTGGCATTGGGGCACCTGTCAGTCAATCCTGGCTGCCCGCTGCGAAGGAGCTCTGAGCTCTAGCAGTTAAAGTCACAGGTGGTTAGGACCTTGGGGCATCCGTCAGCCTAGCCCGGGCTGCCCGCCGCGAAGGGACAGTGCGTCCTAGCGGTTAAAGTCACGGATGGTATAAACGGGCATAGCTGGCACCTCACCAAACATCCTTGGCCGTCGGCTAACAGGTTCCTTACAGAGGATGGGGGCACATTAAGCTTTCTCTCTCCACTGCACCCCGTCCTTCCCCTCGGCAGCAGCAGGAGTCACCCTCTGTCCTCCTCTGCCTGCTGCAGGGAGCCCCAGTGTCCGGCTGGAGGTTGAGGAGGAAGAGGAGGACATGTCCCCAGAGGAAGCTGCCATCAGGGTCATCCAGCAGCATCGCCAGGGCAGAGATGAGGTACAATCGAGTCTATCCTGCCCCCGCCAGCCCTTCCGGGTGGGCCCTGTCCCAGAGAAGCCATAACCCCCATTATCTGTGACCCCGAAGAGAGGGTGTTTGTCCCACGCAGGCCAGGGTCTCCTCTCCCCACAGCCATTGTCCCAGTTAGAAGCCCTGCCTTGCAGGAGGACACTGTGATTTTGGGCTTTTCCTGTCCAACCCAAAGGAGGACCTGGGCCCTGGAGCCGGTTTGGGTGGAGTGGGGAGGTCCCTACCTAACAGGCTCTCTCTCTCCCCCAATGCCACTCCTCATCTGTGCAGGAGAGGGCCAAGCAGCTCCGCTTCCTGCACGCTATCCCCACTCTGTGCTTCCCTGCACAAAAGCAGGGGCAGGACACCCTGCAGCCGCACTGCTCCAAAGCGTCCCTTGTGGAGAGCATTGCGGTGAATGAGACCCCATGGGGAGGGAGCTAGACATGAGACTAAGAGAGGCCTCCCCTGGGCCAGTTCTGGGAGATGGTGGGGCTGGAGGGGGCAGCAGAGGACAGGGATTCTTGGGGCTGAGGATTGGGGAGCAGGGGAAGGGGAAATTCTGTCACAGACACAGAGCTGGCAGTGGGGAATAGTAGGGCCGGAGGGGCGGCTGAGGGGAGGAAAGAATTGGGTGGTCCCAGCTGGAGAGGGAGGGAGGGAGTAAGTTTGAAAGGTGGAAGGAATGTGGCGGCCCAGCTGGATTGGCTGGGCGGGGGGCAATGTTATACTGGCAGCCTCCTCTCTGGGAAGTGCCTGTGGGTCAGTGGGGCCAGGATCTCATCCTCTGCTTTTGTCTTCTTTGGGTCTCTCAAGGGCTGATTGAAGATGTACCCCTGGAGTCTGAGCTAAGCTCCATCCTCTCGAGCTCTATGGCTGCAGTTTGCCACCTGAGCTACCAGGACCCTCCTGTCCAGCGGCCTTAACCCAGGAGTCACAGATCCTCCCACTCCCCCTCCGGTTGTGGCTGTTCACATCCTCCGGCCAAGGAGGCGGGAACGTTCACTCTTTCCAGGCTGGGTGGTTCATTTCACTCCAGTAACGTTACAGTGGCCTTAGGGAGAAGATCATCGGGGCGGGGGACATATAATAGGGGCAGCAGGGTCCAGGGTGAGGTCAGGGGAACGGGCCCTGTTTCAGCCCTGCCAGTGTCTGGCTCTGTGACTTCAGCCTGGTCACTAGTCTCGTTGGCACCTCCATTTCCGTTTTTGCTGGCCGGTGCCTATTTCCCTCATGTTTCATGTCCATGGTGATGCCACTCTGGTGCTGCAAAGTCGAATCGAGGCTCCTCTTTGCTGCCAGCAAACTGGACCTGGGGCTGGAATCAGGCCTCCTGCGAGCTGTCCTGTGCAGTGTTTTTACCATGCGCCCAGGGAAGGACACTGTTCCCTTCCGGGTAGGTCACTATCCTACTTCTCTGTTGTAGGAGCGGTCCTGTGGTCCCTGCTCCCTTAGTTTGGTGGAGCTGCTGAAAATAGAGGAGGGGTGAGCAGAGCTGGGAACAGGCCCGGGGGTTAACAAAATGGCAGAGAGCGCCCCTTCCCTCCAGAGGAGATAGTGTTACCCGCCCTTGGCAGATCCTCTCCCTCCTTCCTCATTCTGTGCTTCGCTGCCTGGACTCTGTCCGGGCGCCTCGCTCCCATCCATTGTAGTTTGGCTGTTCCATACCCTGCTAGGTCCCTGGCCCTCTGCAGAGAACTGCTAAGGGCAAGGATTGAAGAGCCAGCTGGCATCTGGCCATGAACTCTTGCTAAGTGTCCCTGGGGTGATTTGAATGGGAGAGGCCAGGATGTGTCTTTGGGGTCTTGCCAGGACTCCCCAGAGAACCCTTCGAATCATCCCCTGACCAGTGTAGCCCCAGATCCCATAACGGACGGGTGTTCCCTCCTCTTGCAGGCTCTGCCCAAGGCCTATACAGACAGCATGGATGTCATGCTGAGGAGCCTCCTGACAGAAATCCCCACCATGGACAAGCTGGAGCACCTCTTGGAGGTGAGCACAATGGCAGGGTCTGGGGGAATGAGAGACTGAAAGTCCTGTGAGATCCAGGACATGGGCCTCTTAGAAAAGTCACTGGCTCCTTTCTAGGAAGACCGTGAGTGCAGGAGGATCCTCAGGGAATCAGCTCTTCTGATATGGACGCTGCAGTTCCCAAAGGGATTGTCCTCACGGCCACTCCCTCCATCCCACCAAGGCCTTTGCATCTGGGGAGGGGCCAGGGCATGTGCCTTGTTCCTGATGTGCTGTTCATGGATCAGGTACAGAGAGGATGGACCAGCCCCAGGCCTAACATTTTCCCCATCTAGAGAGACAATGACAGCCTGTGCCCAGCAGGACCTGGGCAGCATCCTGGTTGCAAGAAGCCCCTTTTAAAGTTCTGTGATCAGCCAGTCAGCTCTTCCACCCTGAGCACAATGTCTCAGCCCCATGGGGAGGGGAAGAGACTCGTTTGTAGAGCATGTGCACCTGCCTCCTGACCCTCACCTGCCTCCTTCTCCCACAACATGTCAATTTCTGGATGCACTCCAGAGAGAAGCAAGAGAGAGCCAGGGCCATACGGAGTAGCACTGCCCTGCGGCAATTCACTGCTTGCCTCCCTGGATTTGATGTAGGTGACCTTTGACCCCGGCATCCTGCAGAGGCAGGGCTGGCTCTGACAGGCTGTGGGATTTGCAGCTGCAGGGGTTCGAGATTTTGATGGCTCCTGTGTGGAGCCAGAGTCAGAACTGAGATTCAACCATGCTTGAGTCACGTCCCTCATCTCCTGGCTAAGTTTTTCCCCCTGGGTCTGTAAGGGACTGTGCTCCAGAGCCCACTGGCTGGCAGATTCATGCTTGGCCTCAGGGCCCTTGTCATTCTGGAGCAGCTGAGGAGCGAATCCTCATAGAGGGCCCTTTCCCTGGTCCCTTTATTCCAAGCTCCCCTGGGGGCAGAGAGAATGAGATCTCTAGCTGTAGCTCCTCTCCCCCAGCCCCTCCTACAGATGGAGTGGGAGGAGAGAGACTCCTGGCCCAGGGCAGATGGAGAGCTGAAGGTAGAATGTTGATGGATTCCCCTCTCCTCCTCCTTCCATCAGAGCTCATCTGACTTCCCCAAGGTGGGCTACCTTGTGGCACAGCTGGGTCTGTATATCACTGACCCACCAGATGACATCAGCCGGCAAACCAAGGGTGGGATTTACTGGCTCTACCAGCTACCCCTGCAGAAGAGGGGTAAGAAACCCAACTGGGCAATGGCACCTTATAGAAATGAATCCTCAGAGACTACCTGCAGATGGACATTGGGACTCCTATAGAACTAAGGCCTCTCCTTGTAGACCAACCGGAACTGGGCAGAGGGACCCCAATAGAAACAAGGTCCCTCATTTGGGACTCATTTTGCTGGGCAATGGGAGCCTATAGAAAGAAGCCCCCTCCTCTGAGATGGACCCCAGCGTAGATGCTGATTATTTCTCTCCCTGCTCCCTGAATCAGGGGGATGAGCGTGAAAGTGCCAGGGAAATTGGCTGTTTTATCTCCGAGCCCAGCTCTGTCCCCCACCACAGGGAAATCAGCCCATCCATGGGGCTGCCAGCTGGTGAGGGGACAGGAATGGAGCTATTGAGACACATGGAGGGAAAGAGCCCATAGGGAAGTCAGGGGCAGGAGCAGGGACGACAGGGGACGCACCCAAAACTCGTAGGATGTCACCAGTTGGTTACCTAGGGTCAGATCTTGACTACAGTGGGAGTGGGGGGTTCTCAGCATCAGATGCCGTCATTTTCAGGCACCCACTCCCAGAACACAATGACCGTAAGGGTCACCTGATTTCTGTGATGAATGGGACAAATCCCCCACCAGGGACTAAACCACCTGGTGGGGACCCTGCGATTTCATGGGGGCATGGATGCTGCGAAGCCCCAGCCAGTGAGCACCCAGCAATGGGAACAGAAGGAGACAGACACTGAAACCAGAATGGCAAACCTCACAAACCTGCGTGTCTTTCTCCCCAAGGGCTGAACATCAGAGATGCCAAGGAGCTGTGGTGCCGGGAGGGGCTCGAGATCACCAAGCGCCTTGGTTACAGGAATATGGCCAAGGTGGGGGAGGTAAGGACTCTCAGCTGGTGCATTGCAGCAGCTCAAATGCGGAGCTGTGTCTCCCGGCAGTGGCTGTGTCCTGGATACAGGGCCAGAGTCTACTTCTTATTTCCAGCTGACAGTGTTCAGCTGCAAGAGGCTGAGGATCCTGGGTTGGAGCTTTGCTAACGGCCCTGGTTTGTGTGTGTTACATGGATCCATTGATAAGTGGCATAACAGGAAACCTCTAGGACCTTGAGTTAATGGCGGATGGTGTCTCGAGGGATCCGGCTTCGCTCAGCGACTCCCTGGCTGACACCTGAGTATCCGAGATGGGAGCCACTGGGTCAGTGAGTTGGGAAGGATACACCCAGCTATTGCGTGACCAGATCCTTGTTGGATCCCTGCACCCTGTGGAAGAACAAGAAGGGTGTGGAGTTTGCTTAGCACCATCATGAGTCAGGAAGCAGTATCTGCGCCTGCCCTAGGGCTTGGGTCAGAGACACTGAGCTCCTACCCTGGGCTGAATTACTTCACCATACGTAAGGCTCATGGAAATGTCAGTGGGGTGGGGAGTGGGGAACGGAGGCAGTTCTGAAAGGCCCGTACCTCTAGCATGTGAGCTCCAGGAGATATCGCTGCTGGACGCAGTAGAGGGTCCTGTGTGGTCTTTGTGAGCTACGTTCCAGAGCGCGCCAGGCTCATGCACATGGACGCATTCCCAGCAGGTCATGGCACCTGCGTTGAATCCTGCTCCAGAAAGAGCAATGGGAGGCCTCGGTGCCTGCAGCCTGTCACTGAAGGGGGTTCCCTGGGCCATGGGACCCCAAAGGTCCTCAGGGGAATTAGCTGGCTTAGCTGCAGCATGACTCCGACTCTCCACATGAGCCACTAGCTGGATTTGGAGCCTGGTTCTGGACAATTGCCAATGGCTCTCGTGCTGTTGGTTTTAGGTCTTCGGAGGGATCTTCTCAGAAGGGCAGAGAAGATCCTTCCTGCAGGTGGCTCTGCTGGCCATCCACGACCCCCGGCTACATGTCAGCCAGGCTGGGCTGGTCCTAGCTTTCTCCATCCTTGGGGAAGGCGGACAGCTGATAGGGGACGAGGTAACCACAGAAGGATTAATCTAGCTTTTGGAAGGGACCCAGGGCCTTTCTCCTCCAGTCCACAGACGGTCACTGCCATCCCATCCCCATTTGCTGACCTGGGAGCAAGAAGACGAATGAGTCAGAGCAGGTGCCATTGTTAGGCACCAGCTTGCCCCCTGAGCAGATCAAAGCAGTTCAGACTCAGCTCTCCAGCAAGGCTATTTCATAATAGGCATCACATCAACAGGACAAGCTGCCATTGCTCGTGCTAGTGCCCCTTATGACCTCTATGAGCCTTTCTTCCCCTCAGGGTCTCAGGCCAGTTCCTAGTGGTCTAGTGTCTACGTCATCTGAACCACCATCCAGAGCTGCCCCATCACTGGCAGCCTTGGAGCCCAGGGATTGAAAGTGCCATGAATCATACAATCACAGAATATCAGGGTTGGAAGGGACCTCAGGAGGTCATCTCGTCCAACCCCCTGCTCAAAAGCAGGACCCAATTAAATCATCCCAGCCAGGGCTTTGTCAAGCCTGACCTTAAAAACTTCTAAGGAAGGAGATTCCACCACCTCCCTAAGCAACGCATTCCAGTGTTTCACCACCCTCCTCGTGAAAAAGTTTTTCCTAATATCCAACCTAAACCTCCCCCACTGAAACTTGAGACCATTACTCCTTTTCCTGTCCTCTTCCACCACTGAGAATAGTCTAGAGCCATCCTCTCTGGAACTACCTCTCAGGTAGTTGAAAGCAGCTATCAAATCCCCCCTCATTCTTGTCTTCTGCAGACTAAACAATCCCAGTTCCCTCAGCCTCTCCTCATAACTTATGTGTTCCAGACCCCTAATCATTTTTGTTGCCCTTCGCTGGACTCTCTCCAATTTATCCACATCCTTCTTGTAGTGTGGGGCCCAAAACTGGACACTGTACTTCAGATGAGGCCTCACCAATGTCGAATAAAGGGGGACGATTACGTCCCTCCATCAGCTCGCTATGCCCCTACTTATACATCCCAAAATGCCATTGGCCTTCTTGGCAACCAGGGCACACTGCTGGCTCATATCCAGCTTCTCGTCCACTGTCACCCCTAGGTCCTTTTCCGCAGAACTGCTCCCTAGCCATTCGGTCCCTAGTCTGTAGCTGTGCATTGGGTTCTTCCGACCTAAGTGCAGGACCCTGCACTTATCCTTATTGCACCTCATCAGATTTCTTTTGGCCCAATCCTCCAATTTGTCTAGGTCCCTCTGTATCCTATCCCTGCCCTCCAGCATATCAACCACTCCTCCCAGTTTAGTACCATCCACAAATTTGCTGAGAGTGCAATCCACACCATCCTCCAGATCATTTATGAAGATATTGAACAAAACCGGCCCCAGAACCGACCCCTGGGGCACTCCACTCGACACCGGCTGCCAACTAGACATGGAGCCATTGATCACTACCCGTTGAGCCCGACAATCTAGCCAACTTTCTACCCACCTTATAGTGCATTCATCCAGCCCATACTTCCTTAACTTGCTGACAAGAATACTGTGGGAGACCGTGTCAAAAGCTTTGCTAAAGTCAAGATACAATACATCCACTGCTTTCCCTTCATCCACAGAACCAGTAATCTCATCATAGAAGGCGATTAGATTAGTCAGGCATGACCTTCCCTTGGTGAATCCATGCTGACTGTTCCTGATCACTTTCCTCTCATGTAAGTGCTTCAGGATTGAGAATCCATCCCTCAGATGTGGCGAGGAGCTGGGTGGAAATTTAGCTGGCTCCAGGTGCCGTTATTACCCTTTGTTGCCGGGAGTGTCTGAATCTCTGACTCATCCTTGTTCCCTTGCAGGAGGAGGATATTACAGACAAAGTGATGGCCCACCTATTTTACATCCTGTGTTTGTGCCAGGTGCCCAAGGCACTGCATGCGCTTTGCCCCATGGGACACCCTTAAAGGGCCCCCACCTCACATGCCCAGCAGCTAACACTCCCTGCTGCAGGTACTGCTCTGTCTCACTATACATGGGGGAGGGGGGCGAGTGGGAGTGGAGATAGAGGTGACAGCACTGAGTGAAACCCTCTCCCTTCTGGGTGGGGGGTGGGGGGCCTTCCCTCTGCTGCCAAATCCCCTTTGTCTGGGGCATGAGGTTCTCCCCACCCTCTTTTTCTTGGCCTTGGCCTCTCTGCCATCGCCCCTTCTCCCTGCCCAGCCTGATGCAGAAGGCCCTGCATGTTAGGCCCATGTCCCCCAGTGGAGCTCTGAAAGCTCTGCATTAGAGCAGGGGGAATGGCCTAGTGTCACATCTGAAACAATTCCTGACCCGGGGCTGCTGTGGCGGGACCCCTCAGTCCCTCCTCCATGCCAAGGGGCCACAGGAGGAATCTGCCCTCAGGGAGCCAAACCTAGAACGCCACCTCCCTCTCACCACACGCCTTCCCCGACCCTCCTGCCCCATGCCCAGAGGCCTTTATGAAGCATCAGGCTTTCAGCACCGTGAGGCTGGCCCAGCCCAGGACAACTACAAATGAGAACATCGGTAGAACCATGGTTTATCATCAATAACCACTGCAGTCTGGGAGTGGTGGCCTGATGTGGAACCCCTCCCCTGTGCTCACTGCTCAGAGGTTCCCCTAGCTCACCTTTGAGCTAGTGAATGTCCGATCCATCCTGCACCGGGGGCCCAATCCACCCACATTGTATCTGAACTCTTCCCAGCCAGGAATGAAACTCCCCCCAAGCACCCTGGGAAGTGAAGGATCCTCCCCATCTGACAGGTGGTGACAAAGACACAGAGGAAGGGCTGTGGTGCCTGGTCTCACAATCCTGGGTGTAGCTCTGGGAACTGGACTGGGTCCCAGGCTAGTGCCTTCCCCCCAGGGGCAGCTTCACTTTCTGCCCTTTATTCTTCCCTCCTGCTGGGGCGTCTCTGAGTGTGAAATGAACAGGAGCAAGGGATGGTGAGGAGGCTGTGACACCTAGCCTTGGTGGGAGCTCCCCTTGGCCTGGATCCCAGCCCAAGGACAGAGACATCTTTGTCATCCTGCTGTCCTTCTTTTATTCCTCGGAAGAGAGTCCCCAGATGAGGATGCGTGGGACTTGAACGCAGGTGTCTAGGGCCCTGGGTGGGCAGTGCCTGGGAGTACCCTCAAGTCATCTGGACAACAAGGCAGAGCTTGCCCTGCTGCTGAGACAGTCCCCATGTTATTCCTGGTTTCTGCCTGCATGAACCGCCCTGCCCTACCCTCCAGTTACCGGCTATTGACTGTCTTGACCCTTGGCTCCAGTCTCTTGCTGCTGGCTTCGGCGTGACCCTTGGCTCTCAACGTTGGCTACCAACTCTGGCTCAGCTTTATCCTTGTCGTATTCTAGCCTTGCTCCAGCCCCACAATTGACCCGCTCCAGCCTTGCCTCCTCCTCTTGATCCTCCCCAAGCCCTCGGACTCTGACTACCCGGCTTAGAATCATAGAATATCAGGGTTGGAAGGGACCCCAGAAGGTCATCTAGTCCAACCCCCTGCTCGAAGCAGGACCAATTCCCAGTTAAATCATCCCAGCCAGGGCTTTGTCAAGCCTGACCTTAAAAACCTCGAAGGAAGGAGATTCCACCACCTCCCTAGGTAACGCATTCCAGTGTTTCACCACCCTCTTAGTGAAAAAGTTTTTCCTAATATCCAATCTAAACCTCCCCCACTGCAACTTGAGACCATTACTCCTCGTTCTGTCATCTGCTACCATTGAGAACAGTCTAGAGCCATCCTCTTTGGAACCCCCTTTCAGGTAGTTGAAAGCAGCTATCAAATCCCCCCTCATTCTTCTCCTCTGCAGGCTAAACAATCCCAGCTCCCTCAGCCTCTCCTCATAACTCATGTGTTCCAGTCCCCTAATCATTTTTGTTGCCCTTCGCTGGACTCTCTCCAATTTATCCACATCCTTCTTGAAGTGTGGGGCCCAAAACTGGACACAGTACTCCAGATGAGGCCTCACAAATGTCGAATAGAGGGGAATGATCACGTCCCTCGATCTGCTCGCTATGCCCCTACTTATACATCCCAAAATGCCATTGGCCTTCTTGGCAACAACTTCAAATGCCAACAACTTCAAACTTCAAACTTCAAGTTCTTGGCTTCAACCTTCCGCCTGAATCTGGACTCTGGCTTGATATCGACTTGGCTTAACTTTGGACTCTGATCACCCGGCTTCGACCCTTGGCCAGCACTTGCACTCTGGCTCCAGTTCTGATTCTGGTTTGTCTACAGACTCTGATCACATCACCATCTCCGGCGTCTTCCTGGATCTTGATTCTAGCACCACTCTTAGCCTAGGTGCAATCCTATGTCTAGCTGTGATCTCAGCTCCAACCACAAGACCTAATTATCAGATGCAACATGTGACATCAGGTGGTGCGACTGTTTGCAGAAAAGCAGGCTTTCCAGAAGTAAGTGGCCTGTACGTAAATGGGGATACCAGGTGTGACTCAAGGCCTTGCTACCTGAGCCTGGCCCTGTGCTGCCCCTGCCAAAATGGCTCAGTGGAGGTGACTGAAAATGTAGGGGTTTCCTTAACCAGCCTCTGCCCCTGGACCTACTCCACCATTCTTGACTCTGACACCCGACATTCCTGATAAATACCAGGATTATGTGGACATCTTTGAAAGAAAGGAGGACACATTACCTCTGCACCAAGACTATGACTGCCCTATTGACCTAAACCTTGCCCGAAAGTTGCCTTTGGCTGTATTTATGCAATGTCCGAACCAGAACTAGTGGCTCTCCCTGCGTGAAATCATGAAAACGGATCCAAAGGGTTTATTTACTATTAAGCATTTCCCACAGAGGCCCTGGCCCTCTTTGGAAAGAAGAAAGGAGGGACTCTATGCCTCTCTGTAGAATACCAGCCCCTGAACAAAGTGAAAGTATCCCCTATCCTTAATCCCAGAATTCTTGGATCACATGAAACCTGTATGGGCATTCATCAGACTAGACTTCCAAGGACTTACAATCTAACACTTATTTGGGTGGTGGACAAATGGAAGAGAGATTTCAATACATTTTATAGACATTATAATTGTCTGGTAATGCCATTTGGATTGACCTTTCAACACTTCATCAGTGATGTATTTGGGGACATTCTGGATCAATACATTGTCATCTATTTAGATGACATACTTCTCTTTTTGGAGAACCCAGAGCAGCCTGTGCCCCACAACAGACCCCAGAGAGGTTGCGGCAGCATGGTCTCTATACAAATTGGAAAAGTGTACCTCTAGCCAACTCTCCATGGAGTTTTTGGGGTACATCCTCTCCCCAGAAGGCATTAAGATTGATGCAAATAAGGTGAAAGCCATCCACAACTGGGAGGAAGCTTGAAGTACTCAAAAAGAGCAGTGTTTCCTAGGCTTCACCAATTTTACTGCTGCTTCGGCCCAGGGTTCTCAGAAGAAATAACCCTCATGATAGCTCTCCTCCACAGGACTGTCCAATTTGTTTGGTCACCCAAGGCCCAACAAGCCCTCAAACAGCTCAAAATTGCCTTCACCGCTGCACCTGTTCTGGCGCTCCCAATCCAACTGCAGCATTCATCACAGAAGTTGACACATCTAATATATCCATCGGGGCCATGCTCTCTGGGGCATGGCTCCCAGCACCTGCTGCACTCCTGTGCATACCGCTCCTGGAGGCTCACTCCACAGACAAAAACTATAGGAGTCCCTTGATAATTAGTAGGTTCTGATTAAATCCTTATTTGAAGATTGGTATAAGTAGCTAAAGGGGCCTCGATACCCAGCACAAGGTTGTACACAAAAGCCTCCCGTATCTGCGCAAAGCCAAAGCACTGAATCAGGGACAATTCAGCTAGACCATATTCTTTTCCTGCTTCAATTTCAAGATAACTTAACTGCCCAACTGGAACTAAGAATGACCTTATCCCCTAATGGAGAATATAACCAAGAAGGGAGAAAGCTAGTCAGGAACAGCCCTTCCTCCTCAAGCCCCGCAACGTGTTTAATGTTGCCATACCTCAATCACGCTTATTAAATCAGCTTCCTAGGATGACCTGCTGCACAGGGAATGAGAAACAACATTCCATGTGGGACCCAATAACATTTACTGAGGACTGCCTATATGTTCTGCCAGGATGTCCCACGCTGAAGGTCCTACATCTGAAACAGGACACCTCCCAACAGGGCACTTTGGGTGCTTCAAAATCTTCTGCCTAAGCTCCTGCTTCGTTTGGTGGTGCCGGATGTGGGCTGAAATTCAGACATGTTGACTAGTGACTTCTGAGCTCTTACCAAGGCACCACACACCAAAATTCTTGGCACCTCATGCCTCTGGAGACCCTGCCCCGGCCATGGGCAGCCATTGCCAGGGATTTCATTGTAGAACTCCCTGAATCAAATGGCCACGTGGTGGAACTGATTATCATAGAACAACTAACCAAGATGGCATGCTTCATCCTCCTGTGACTGTGTACCTTCAGCTGAAAGGACAGATCAGCTCCAAATTTGCCAATGACAACTTTTCTTTTTTTTTTTTTTTTTTTTGCTAACTATAGATTTCCCCCTGATTTCATTGTACACTAGCAATGGCCTCTCCGAAATTCCTGGCTAGCAATCTGGTTCAACGAATCTATCACATTCAAGAAGAACTAAGGGGGCATTCGAGGACACTAGGAAGGTCTTCAAATAGTATGCGGACTGCCGATAACAGGACAGGCCAGTCTGTCTCGCTAGGGAAACCATTTACTGAAAGGAGGCACCAAGGGTCTGGCACTGACCAAATCCAAAAGAAACTATTATCTCTATTTTACAGACAGGGAATGAAGGTGATGGACCTCTCTAAGGTCACACCTACAAACATGGGGTGGATCTGGGAACGGGACTGGGTTCTACTCTAGTGCCCTCCCCACAGGGCAGCTTCACTTCCCCCCTTCATTCTCCTCTCCCTTCCTTGAACGGTAAATGAGCAGGGGCTTCCTCCCTTCTCTGTCTTCCAGGCTTTGGGATCTGTCCATGCCTCCTACATCAAGGCAGCCTGCAGCTGGCCCAGCTTGGGGAGCAATGACCTCATCCTGTCAAACTGAGAGGAGCTGGCTCTCAGTGATGCTTAGCCGGAAAACCACAACCCCTCACAGAGGTAGGAACTACTCACTCATCTGGAAAAAGAAAAGGAGTACTTGTGGCACCTTAGAGACTAAGCAATTTATTTGAGCATGAGCTTTTGTGAGCTACAGCTGTAGCTCACGAAAGCTCATGCTCAAATAAATTGGTTAGTCTCTAAGGTGCCACAAGTACTCCTTTTCTTTTTGCGAATACAGACTAACACGGCTGTTACTCTGAAATCACTCATCTGGGTGATTGCAGCTCTTGGGACAAAGATCCAGTTCCTGCTACGCAGCCTGGCTGAGAGCAGACCTTATCCCTGGATCCCAGCCCTGGGACTCAGACGTTATTCTCATTGTACTGTGTTGATTTTATTCCTAGGAAAAGCATCGCCAAAGGAGGCGTAAGGATCCTGGACTCTATTGCTTGCAAGAAGCTTCAGCCACCTTCACAGGTAGAGGTCACTGTCTTTCATACAATTACACCAGGGCCCTTCATGGTCTCCAGCTCTGCTCCCTCCAGCAGGACAGAGACAAGCCTTAACTCCCAGAGTCCTGATTTCCTGCCTTTCCAGGGGCTGAGGGCTTGTATTGTCACCAACCTGTCATCAGATACTTTTCCTATGGGAATCTCATGAGAGCAGAGAAGGAATCTCCTCTTGTCTTAGAACCAGTCTATTCAGTAAGTCCACCCACACTGACCTCATTTTAGCTGCTTTGTTTAGCTGAGATTAACAGTATCTTCTGAAAACCCTTAGTGTGTGGGGTGAGGTGGATCAAGGGAGACTGGAGCTCCAGCAGGTTCCCCTGAAGAACACCACCCTGTCTTTCTGTGGTCAGGCTGGGATGCGCTGTCTACCATGGAGGTGAAGACCGGATGGGAGCTGCTGGATTGGCCTTGATATGCCGTGTCCTTGTACAGATGAAGGACCGACATCACAGAGATGGCAAGAAGCAAAAGATGTACCACAGATGGCTGGGAATGGGCTGAACAACCTACAATGATAGGTAAGTAAAACCCTGGCCACATACAGACACCACAGGCATTGCTGTGGATTGAACCAGGGTCCGTCAGCACAAGCCCCTCTCACTCAAGCTAAAGGGGTCACTCTAGGCGTGTAGGAGAGGTACCGGGTGAGTCTGATGGAATGAATAGAAAGGGGAGCCTGAGCAGAGGTTTCTGGGTCCTTCCCAGTAGCAGCAGGATGCTGCAGGAAGAAGGGTCTGTAAGGTGGGAGTGGGAGGGGAGGAGCAGATGACTGAGGTGGAGATATTTTTACACAGGGAGATGTTTGCACAGGGAGCTTTGGAGGTAAGAAGGAGAAGTCCAAACTGGACATGGAAAAAGGGCAGCCAGAGCCAGACTTGGGAAAGTGGGGAAGACAGCACCAGGAAAGGAAGATCATCTCAGCAGCTGCAGTTTGGATGGCTGGCAGGTGGGAGGGAAATTCACCAGAACATGATTCACCGGAACGGCCAGGGCGAGGTGCCTGACGAGCGGTGAGTGGAGAGTCCCCTTACAGAGCATGCTGCAAAGCCAGCAATCCCGTGCCACTGCAGATGCAGAGTCGTTGTCTTTCTCCCCCTACACTGCCAATGGAGGGAAGCGTCTGACCCTGTGAATTTCTCCCTGGCTACAGATAACCCATCCTTGCTGTCAGTGAAATGCTATGGTGTACTGTACACAGCATGCATGACACTCAACCTCGGAATGCTGTTAGCACTGTTGTGGGGTGATGGCCAAATATCATTGATGAGCACTGCTCTCTTAGGCCCCTTTCACAGTGTATTGAGCCTGTGATGAGCCAACCTCCCCTCCCCCATCCCCGCAGGGCTTGGCTCACAGAAACTCTCAGGGAATGGGTTCCTCCACCACAAGCCGGGGAGTGGAGCTAAGCTGCTCCAGGGTTGTACTGCAGCCTCAGGGCTATAGTGACATGTTCCAGTGAGAGAGGGGCTGTACCAGTGGGGAGGCTGCATCTCCGAAGTGGGGGATAATCTCACGGTTTGGAGACTAGTGACGCAGCTGGGAGGACATTCCTCTAACAGTACAAAGGGAGGGTTCTAAGCTGTCAAATGGGGTTCTAACTCAGGGTGTTGGGAAGATATTGACTAGAGGTGGGAAAGAAATGTGAAGAGAAGAAACTGAATTGTTTATGCACCATTGCTAGGAGACTGGGTAAGAAGCAGGAGGAACTAAACGTTCTCATTGATAACTACATTTGATAGAATTGGTATTATTGAAACCTGGGGACATGACTTGCGTGACTGGACTGTTAAAGTCACCTGCTGCAGTGGCCGCCTTGTGTCTGGCATTTCCCAACTTTTGAGTGCTTGACTTTGCAACCGGAATGATTTTCGTGTTGCTTCTCTCTGTGTGGGTGATCAATATGCAGAACTTAGAACTTTAGCAAGATTCTGGATTGTTGGCTGTGCTACAAGCACTGCTTATATCAACTGTCCCTATATGCTGAGTCTTCAACCCTGCTGGGTCTGAGAGCAAGTCTCCCCTTCCTTCTTCAGACCCGCAATCGTCCAATCAACACTGAAGAAAGCAACCTTTTCTCATATAAATGGATAGCTACAAGTATTTTCTATTTTTAAAGAAGGCACTACCCCAACTCGACACACGTGTGGTTACGGTCCTTAATGCACTACTGGAAGGCGCTCAGGCACTGTGGTGATTAGCATGGTATAAAAACCTACACAGGCTAGCGGCCATCAAGGAAGAAAGCCAAAGTTTCTCTTCTTCCTGGCCCCTTGTTCTTTTTAGGAGGCCATTTCCAGCCCTACCTGGCTGAAGTTTTGTTCCCTTGGTGTATCAAACTCATCTGTAGGAGCCTCTAACTCTCTGCCACCACTTCCTCAGGTGCCTTTCTTTAAGCCCAGTTGGGCAGCAGGTTCAGTCACAGTGGCACTGGGCACAGCTTCTTTTTAAAGGGGCCAGTCACACCGTGCTTGTCATTATAAGAGCTTAGTCCTGCATATAGCTAAATGTAGGGTAGTGGCCAGATATAGGGCATGTTGCTCCTTGAAGTAAATGAAGCAAATGTGCAGCCTTTTCAATACCAGTAATAGTCTCTCATGCTCAATAAGAAGATCCCTTCCCTCCATTGAAGAACAATGTCTGATTTATTGATCTAATGGCCGCTCCCCAAAACGTGTTTCAGCCAGAATCCCATTTCTGAGTTGAAGTGCTTCTGGCGTGCACTCAGAAGCACCAAGAGAGAGAAAAGGAATATTTGTAAATGTTTAAGAATAGTTCCCAGGTGGGAGCATCAGAGAAATAAGGGACAGACAGTGCCCTCCTGCCTTCAACCACCAATTACCGTGCCCCTCCTGCTTTATATAAACTCATCGTTAGTTCCTTTTCAAGGGGATTTCTAGCCTTTTGGTTGTAGTTCCAGTGTTTCTGGGTTCTTCCTTCTTTGTTATTTTTTGATCCTTAGAGAGAAATTTCTCTCCTGTTTTTGTTGTTGTGTAACTTTAGCGCCCTCGTGGCCAACATAGAGTCTGCTCTGCAGGTAGCTCTGGCCAAGAAAAGGCACGTGCAGGAATGCATCAGGGAAAGCCCCTTCGACCCCAGAGACACCTGTCCCCAGTGTGAACCGGAAGAGTACAATGAATACAGGAAAGGGAAATATTTATTTAGAGAGGGATGAAAGGAGAAAAACAACAGGGGAAAAGCTAGGGGGAACGGTCAAAAACAGGGTTACATTCAACACCAGGCCCCACAGGCCCAGTGGTAGCACAGTCTGAAAGGGCTGACACCGAGTAATGTGTCTACACACAGAGTTCAGGAGTCTTGAGCAAAGTTCCAGTCCAGTGGTGAGTCTTGGGTGCTCCAGGTTGTGTTCAGCGCCAGTAAAGTTTCCCCAACGAACCTCTCTGGTGCCCTCTTCTGTCACTCTCTGCAAAGCCACACAGAGTGACAGCCTCCCCACGTAACAAGCTAACAGCCTCCCTCTTATTTAGTGTGATCATATTTCCCTATGCTGAATACGGGACACCTGGTAAAATTACTCGTATTCAAGCAAGTTCAGCTGCAATCAATCAGAACGATGCAGTACAAATGTTAAAATTAACATCAAGTTGACTGAGCCCCTGTTAAAAAGAAACACTGAGTAGTTGGATTCCTTTTATTTCCCTTCTTATCTTTTAGGCTTTAGGGTTCACATGGAGAGAGGTGACACACACATAGTCCCGTGCACCTCTCTGACACAGGGCTTGAGAGGTTGACCGAGAGGCTTGACCCTCCCTGCCTGGCGCTCTCCACTCTCCATGCCTGGCTGGGCCCTGGGCTGCACCCGCCTCTCCTGGTACCTGCTACCACATCTTCCAAAGACAACCTGTGTGTGTGTGGGGGTGGGGGGTGGCAATCAAGTTCACATGCCCCCCAACCCCAGATTTCTGCCAGGGTTCACACCAGAATGTGGCCAGCAACAGCCTTTCCGCACTGTGCAGGAGGGAAGGGATGGGAGCTGCTTCCAGCCACAGCGGGGCTGGGGGCGTGGGGAGGGATGACCTGTCCCATGTCTTTGCAGAGCTCATCTCTTCCTCCTCTCCCCCTGCCCATGGCTGGAAGCACCTTGCTCCTTCCTGCCCACACAGTGTTGAAAGGCAGCTAACACCTCCAGGCTGCTGCTGGCCACCGATAAACCCAGCTCCCTCCTGTCCCCTGGCTACAGCGCAAGCAGGAAGGGGTTAAGCCCTACGGATGCATTGTGCCCAGGGAACCTGACTGCAGGGGCTTGAGTGAACCTGGCCAGTGAGGTGGCTCAGCAGGGGAGGGTGCCTAGGCGACGGACCAAACCCTGTGCTCCGCGGTGGGGGTGGGTGCAGAGGGTGCTAGGCCTCTCTCCGGGGGACTGCTGTGGAGTCTGCAGGGTCGGGATGCAAACAGGCTGGAAATCGCTTCCCCCTCCCCCCGCCGCCGCTCCAGAGCGTAGCTGAGGGGCAGAAAGGCTTCCCTGTGCCACGGCTGCCTGGGGCTTTGGCACATGCAGGGCTTGGCTCCTCCTGGCCAACACCCCAAGCCGAGGGTCTTGAGCTTTCCTGCGGGGCCAGCCCAGCCAGAGGCAGTGGGGGAAAGAAGTAGCCTGCTGGCCTGGCTGTTGGTGAGCTGAGCACTCCGACCAGGGGCTGGTTGTCTGCACAGTGCTGGGAGCGGGACACTCCCCGCTGGTGCAGATATGGAGGAGTAGCGGGGCTGGGGTCAAGGTGAAGGGGCAAAGCAGGGAGAGGACAGCGAGAGGGGGAACACCCTGCCACCAGCTTTGCACACCCACCCCCATTGTCAGCCACTGGGTCCCCGCACTCAACGCTGGTGGGCCGGTGGCTGGCAAGCAGGGATCCAGCCAGCAGCGGGACCCACCAGTACCGACTGGGGGGAGACAGAAAATACGTGACAATTAGACCGTTTTTAGCAAAAAGTTGCGACACCAGCAGGAGGGCTTAAATACCCTGTCGTGCTCTTCCCCCCTCCCCGCTCCCCTGCCCTCCCAACAGGACTTTCTCCTCATAGAACAATCAACTCCCCGTCCCCCGGGAAAAGATTTAAAGGGGCCATGCTCTCTAAACCCCAAAGGGGTAACAGTGGGTGTTTCGGCAGGTTGGGTAGAGAAGTGACTCGCCCTGCCCTTCCTGACACCGGCACCAGCCTTTAGAATACCAACTCTAAAGAATCATTCCTAAAGTACCTGCTCCGTGGTTTGTCTTCAGGCTATTTGGCTTCCTGGTGGGGTCACTCCACGTATAAACAGCATTTTATAATTAATTTATTGTTTCTGGATTAATTGCTGTTTTTTGGACTCTGGACATGATTCTGCTCTCGCATCTTATTTACCTTGCGCAGGCAGCAAAAAATCTGATGGCACAAGCTGGTACAAATTAAACAGAGCTAACATAAAAGACCAAGTTCAACCCAGGTGTAAGCAGTGGCCAATCCACTAGCAGGTAACAGGGGTCACCCCTGCTTGTGGCCGGGCTGAACTGGCAGAGTGTGGTAGGGTTTCCACCGACTGGCTGTATGACATACCAAAGGCCAAGTCATGGCAGGTGTTCAGCGCCCCGACTTCCATTGCACCCCTTGGGGATTAGCTTGCTCAGCCTGTTGAGCCAAGCACCTGGAGGGGTCAGACCCTGGAGCTAGGTGTCAAAAGTTGTTATTGAAGTCGGGGAGGAGCTGTGGAGCGCTGCAAAGAAGATTTCTGGCGTGTGAATTCAAATCAGGACGATTTCTGACATCCTGACCTTTGCTGGCCCTGACTGACATCCCATCGCTCCAGCCCAGCTGTGAGTGCCTCACATTATAGGGGGCGCTGCCAGCACTGCCTGTGTTGAAGGTTGCCCAGTGCTTCCCACGATACGCCTTTGTTTTCAGTTGCTTATAACATTGTCAAACTGTAACTGGCTGGGCTGAAATTTCCCATGCTGGGTGTCTGCCTTGAGGCTGAATATTTCCTGAAACATTCAGTCAAAGTCATTCAGCTGTTAGTGAGAATGAGGCTAGGCCAGATGTTATGGGTCTGTTATAGGCGGGGACGAGATGACCACAGTGGTCCCTTCTGGCCTTAGTCTATGTAGACAGTGCTTACCAATGCTAAACACTTCTGATGACATTTTCTTTGAAAAGCTCTAGTGCCCCCAGGCTTTGGAGCAGGGACTTGAAATTTCCCAAGGAGGTGGCCTTTGTGCCAGGGATGCGGCTTTTGCTCTCTCCGAAAATCTACCTAAATTGACCAAATGAGAAGTCTTTGAAAAGTCAGAGTTCACACAGACCCAATAGAGACTTCTTTGAGGTTAGCAGCTCCATTCCCCCTGGCAGTTGTGTCTGCACTGGCATGCTCCAGCCTGGGGCTGAGCAGGACTTTCCCTACAATTGCAGCTCTCAGCTGCTGCTGTCTGTGCTGGGTCCAGATACCTGAACTGAGAGCAGAGAGCCTGTCTCTCCTGTGCTCTCAATTACCCACCTCCCCCATCCCACTGGGCCCGGACGAGGAAGTACTAGATTCAAATGCAGAGACTAGGGGACAGGGGTGAGTAGGTTGGGAGAAAAAGCCTAAGAGATGCTGGAAGCTGGCAGGAGGTGAAAGAAACTGGCATTTGGAGTTGAGGGGAGGGCGGAGAGTAGACCTGAGTGAGCAAGGGGACTTGCAGCCAGAGAGCAGAGAGGAGTGAGAACCAGTGGGGTGGGTGGAAGAACGTAACAATGGCCATAGTGGGTCAGACCAAAGGTTGATCTAGCCCAGTAGCCTATCTTTGGACAATGGCCAGTGCCAAGTGCTTCAGAGGGAATGAACAGAACAGGTAATCATCAAGTGATCCATCCTCTGTTGCCCATTTCCAACTTCTGGCAAACAGAGACTAAGGACACCATCCCTGCCAATCCTGGCTAATAGCCATTGGTAGACCTATCCTCCTTGAATTTATCTAGTCCTTTTTTGAACCCTGTTATAGTCTTGACCTTCATAACATCCTCTGGCAAAGAGTTCCACAGGTTGACTGTGCATGGTGTGAAGAAATACTTCCTTTTGTTTGTTTTAAACCTGCTGCCTTTTAATTTCAGACGATGACCCCTAGTTCTCGTGTTATGAGAAAGAGTAAATTACACTTCCTTATTTACTTGCTCCACACCAGTCATGATTTTATAGACCTCTATCATAGCCCCTGTTAGGGGGCTTATTCCTTCACCCACTTACTTCCCTGGTCCTTCTCGCATGAACAGAGAGCAACAACACCCGAAGTCCAAAGGTGCAAACAATTCGATGTTTATTGGGGTGAACTTCCAGCAAGCATGATTCCAGTTTCCTTCCTTAGTATCCTCCTTCCCAGCTCTGACACCACAGATCCTTACACCTGTGTCCCTGTTCCGATTCCTGCCCTTAAACAAGCATGATTCCAACTTCCTTACTCCCATTCCCTGTTCCCATTTCCCCCTTTAGCAAAACATGATTCCAATTTTCTTACCCCCATTCCCTGTTCCCATCTCCCTTACCCACATGCCCATGCCCACCCCCACCCACACCCCAGTCACTTCCTCATTGACTACAGATTATATAGTAAAACTTGAGTTCTGCTTAGCTATACCTTAACCAATCATTTTCCTGAAATTTAACTAACCAATCCTAACATATTGTAACATGATTATGTAACCAATTATATCCCACCACCTCAATTAGTTTACACCCAGCAAAATTAATTATACAGCAGACAGGAACAATCACAGAACCAGACAGAGATTATACAGACAAACAACAGCAAAGTGGGAACTATAATGACAAAACAATACAGAAGTGAGGATTTCACATCCCAGGTATTGATAAGTGAGTTCTTGCCAGACAGGATGCTATCAAACTAAGTTTCCTTTTACATTTTCTAGGCACTTCCCTTTCTCTGGAGGTGATAGGAATACAATCCTGTCCTGATAGTGCCTAACAGCCCAATAGCACCTTATTTCAATGTAACTAGTTTGGAATGTGAGGATGTGACCATTCGCTTCCCAGCTTATGGCTGCCTCTGCTGCTTAGCCAAAGGCCTTAGCCTAAGAACAGGGCCTCAGACTGTCACAGTAAGAGAAGGCCCTTACACCAGCAGACAGTGATTTTGATTCTTTCTTTTATACCTCTATCACTAGCCAAGTGATAAGAATACACCTAAATTCTTAGAGTATAGGCCTTTACAGACAGGCCTGAATATCTATATCCTAACAGCCCCCCTTAGTCATCTATTTTCACAGCTGAAAAATCCCAGTCTTATTAATTGCTCCTCATATGGAAGCTCTTGCATACCCTTAATAATTTTTATTGCCCTTTTCTGTGCCTTTTCCAATTCCAATATATATTTTTTGAGATGGGGTAACCACATCTGCACGCAGTATTCAAGATGTGAGTGTAACATAGATTTATATAGAGGCAATATGTTATTTTCTATCTTATTATCTAGCCACTTCTTAATGGTTCCCAACATTCTGTTCTCTTTTTTGACTGCCGCTGAACATTGAGTGGATGTTTTCAGAGAACTATCTACAATGACTCCAAGATCTCTCTCTTGAGTGGTAACAGCTAATTCAGACCCCATTATTTTATATGTACAGTTGGGATTATGTTTTCTAAAGTGCATTACTTTGCATTTATCAACACTGAATTTCATCTGCCATTTTTGTAGCCCCGTCACCCAGTTTTGTGAAATCGCTTTGTTGCTCTTCATAGTCTGCTTTGGATTTAACTTTCTTGAGTAGTTTTGTATCATCTGCGAATTTTGCCACCTCACTATTTACCCTTTTTTTCCAGATCATTTACGAATATGTTGAATAGGACTGGTCCCAGAACAAACCCCTGGGGGACACCGTTTTTTACCTCTCTCCATTCTGAAAACTGACCATTTATTCCTATCCTTTGTTTCCTATCTTTTTACCAATTACCGATCCATGAAAGGACCTTCCCTCTTATCCCATAACAGCTAACTTTGCTTAAGAGCCTTTGGTGAGGGTCCTTGTCCAAGACTTTCTGAAAATCTAAGTACGCTATATCCACTGGATCATGGTCCACATGCTTGTTGACCCTCTCAGAGAATACTAGTAAATTGGTGAGGCATGATTTCCCTTTACAAAAAACATGTTGATTCTTCCCCAACAAATCATGTTCATTTATGTATCTGATAATTCTGTTCTTTACTATAGTTTCAACCAGTTTGCCTGGTACTGAAGTTTGGCTTCCCAACCTGTAATTGCCAGGATCACCTCTGGAGCTTTTTTAAAAATTGGCATCACATTAGCTATCCTCCAGTCATCTGGTACAGCAGCTGATTTAATCTCCCACAGTTAGCAGTTCTGTAATTTCACATTTGAGTTCCTTCAGAACTCTTGGGTGAATAACATCTGGTCCTGGTGACTTATTACAGTATAATTTATCAATTTGTTCCAAAACCTCCTCTAATGACATCTCAATCTGGGAGAGTTCCTCAGATATGTCACCATAAAGAATGGCTCAGGTTTGGGAATCTCCCGCACATCCTTAGCCATGAAGACCAATACAAAGAATTAATTTCATTTCTCTGCAATGGCCTTGTGGTCCTTGAGTGCTCCTTTTGCATCTCGATTGTCCATGACCCCATTAGTGGTTTAGCAGACTTCCTGCTTCTGATGTACTTTAAAAAAAAATGGCTGTTACTTTTGGAGTCTTTGGCTAGCTCTTCTTCAAATTCTTTCTTGGCCTTCCTCATTATAGTGTTACACTTCATTTGCCAGAGTTTATGCTCCTTTCTATTTTCCTCCCTAGGATTTAACTTCCACTTTTTAAAGGGTGCCTTTTTGCCTCTCGCTGCTTCTTTTACTTCGTTGTTTAGCCACGGTGGCATGTTTTTGGTTCTCTTGCTATGTTTTTTAATTTGGGGTATACGTTTTAGTTGAGCCTCTATTATGGGGTTTTAAAAAGTTTCCATGCAGCTTGCAGGGATTTCACTTTTGGCACTGTACCTTTTAATTTCTTTTCAACTAACTTCCTCATTTTTGTGAAGTTCCCCTTTCCAAAATTAAGTGCTATTCTGTTGGGCTGCTGTGGTGTTTTCCCTGCAACGAGGATGTTAAGTCTAATTATATTATGGTCACTATTACCAAGCGGTTCAGCTATATTCACCTCTTGGACCAGCTCCTGTGCTCCACTTAGGACTAAATCAAGAATTGCCTCTCTTTTTGTGGGTTCCAAGACTAGCTGCTCCAAGAAGCAGTCATTTAAGGTGTCAAGAAACTCTCTCTGCATCCAGTCCTGCGGTGACATGTATCCCGTCAGTATAGTTGAAATGCCCCATTATTATTGAGTTTTTTATTTTTGTAGCCTTTCTAATCTCCCTGAGCATTTCACGGTTACTATCATCATCCCGGTTAGGTGGTCTGTAGTATATCCCCACCGCGATATTCTTATTGTTCAAGCATGGAATAACTATCCATAGAGATTGTATGGTACAGTTTGATTCATTTAAGCTTTTTACTTCATTTGATTCTATTTTTTCTTTCACATATAGTGCCACTCCCCCACCAGTACGGCCTATTCTGTCCTTCCGAAATATTTTGTAGCCTGGTATTACTGTGTCCCATTGATTATCCTCATTCCACCAAGTTTCTGTGATGTCTACTGTATCAATATCCTCATTTAAGATGAGGCACTCTAGTTCAGCAGTCTTATTATTTAGACTTCTACCATTTGTATATAAGCACTTAAAATTGTTACTTTTCAGCTGTCTGCCATTTTGTGATGTAAATGAATGGGACTCTTTTTCATTTGATTGTTTCTCATCCAATCCTAGCAGTATTTTATCGTCCCTCCTCTCCTCCTTACTAGAACACAAAGAATCTCCATTAATAGATCCTCCCCTAAGAGACGTCTCTGTTCTAACCACATGCTCCTCCACATATGTCAGCTTTCCCCCAGCCCTTAGTTTAAAAACTACTCTACGACGTTTTTAATTTTAAGTGCCAGCAATGTGGTTCCACTTTGGTTTAGGCGGAGCCCATCCTTCCTGTTTAGGCTCCCCGTTTCCCAAAAGATTCCTCAGTTCCTAATAAATCTAAACTTCTCCTCCCTACATCATTGTCTCACCCATGCATTGAGAACCTGCAGTTCTGCCTGTCTAGCTAGCCCTGCGTGAGGAACTGACAGCATTTCAGAGAAAGCTATCATGGAGGTCCTGGACTTCCATCTCTTCCCCAGCAACCTAAATTTGGCCTCCAAGACCTCTCTCCTGTCCTTCCCTATGTCATTGGTACCTCCATATACCATGAGCAGAAAGGAGGTGAGGGGGAATGGCAGATGGATCTGATGAAGAGCTGGGATTCTGGAGAACAGGGCCTGGCTGGGCAAAGAGATTGAAAGCAGGAGCTGGGGCTGGAGATTGCGAATGGATGAGGAGCCTGGGGAGTTAGATTGATACAGGAGGCCAGGATGCTAGAGAGAGACAGACCAGATGAGGAGATGGGAGGGGGACAACTGGGACTGTCTGTCTTTGAGACTGCACCTAAGGCCAGTGCTAGGACATCTCAAGCCTCTCCAGGCACTTTCCACATTTTCCCAGATTCCCCCTTCATCTCTGTTTACTTCTCTTTCCAGTTTAGCCCCTGAGGGACCACAGAGCAGTTAAAGGGAGGAACCACAGGATTTGCAAAGTAACTTCTTAAAGATACATACTTTACTCTTAGGGTATGGCTACACTTGCAGATGTAGAGCGCTGTGAGTTAAACCCACCTTCGTAAAGCGCAGTAGGGAAAGCGCTGCAGTCTGTCCACACTGATAGCTGCAAGCACATTGGCGTGGCCACATTTGCGGCACTTGCAGAGGCATTGAGAATGGTGCATTATGGGCAGCTATCCTGCAGAGCACCTCTTCCCATTCTGGCGCTGTGGCTTGTGGGAAGGGGGTGGGGAGTGTGGGGCATTCTGGGTCCTGTCCCAACACCCCATGATGCATCGGTTTGCATTCCAGCATTCCCTTTGCTTCCGTCCATGTTTGGCGCCATCTTTCAGTGTTTTTTTGTACTGCGTGCTCGGTCTTCCCTTTCGGTCTGC
This sequence comes from Lepidochelys olivacea, assembly GCF_965140295.1. NCBI lineage: Eukaryota > Metazoa > Chordata > Testudines > Cheloniidae > Lepidochelys > Lepidochelys olivacea. The sequence continues at coordinate 137,736,854 of NC_140412.1, read as the reverse complement.
GGGAATGAAGCCCTGTCATAAATATAAAGGGAAGGTTAAACACCTTTAAAATCCCTCCTGGACAGAGGAAAAACCCTTTCACCTGTAAAGGGTTTAAGAAGCTAGAATAACCTCGCTGGCACCTGACCAAAATGACCAATGAGGAGATGAGATACTTTCAAAGCTGGAGTGGGGGAGAAACAAAGGTTCTTTCTGTCTGTGTGTTGTTTTGCCAGGAACCGGAAAAGGAATGGAGTCTTAGAACTTAGTAAGTAATCTAGCTAGATATGCGTTAGATTCTGTTTTGTTTAAATGGCTGATAAAATAAGCTGTGCTGAATGGAATGTATATTCCTGGTTTTGTGTCTTTTTGTAACTTAAGGTTTAGCCTAGAGGGATTCTCTATGTTTTGAATCTGATTACCGTGTAAGGTATTTACCATCCTGATTTTACAGAGGTGATTCTTTTACTTTTTCTTCAATTAAAATTCTTCTTTTAAGAACCTGATTGCTTTTTCATTGTTCTTAAGATCCAAGGGTTTGAGTCTGTGTTCACCTTGCAAATTGGTGAGGATTTTTATCAAGCCTTCCCCAGGAAAGGGGATGTAGGGTTTGGGGAGGATTTGTGGGGGAAAGACGTTTCCAAGCGGACTCTTTCCCTGTTGTATATTTGTTAAATGCTTGTTGGTGGCAGCAATAAAGTCCAAGGGCAAAAGGTAAAATAGTTTATACCTTGGGGAAGTGTGAACCTCAGCTGGTAAAAATAAGTGTAGGGGGTTTTCATACAGGTCCCCACATCTGTACCCTAGAGTTCAGAGTGGGGAAGGAAACTTGACAAGCCCGAACTGCTGAGGAGTATGCTGACAAGTCTCGCCAGCACGTCATGTTTGGCAGTCCAGTTATTCCTCATGATCCAAAGTGACAGTGAGGGCTCCGACGATGATATCGACTCAAGGAATGTATATGACATGAGTTTGCTTGTGGCATTCATGGACATGCTCACCATCATGGAACGCCGCTTTTGGGCTCGGGAAACAAGCAGTGAGTGGTGGCATCACATCGTCATGCAAGTCTGGAATGATGAGCAGTGGCTGCAGAACTTTTGGATGAGAAAAGCCACTTCCATGGGACTCTGTGAGCTCACCCCCACCCTGCGGTGCAAGGACGTGAGATTGAGAGCTGCCCTGACGGTGGAGGAGCAGGTGGCTGTTGCAGTCTGAAAGCTGGCAACTCCAGACAGCTTCTGATCAGTCACTAACCAGTTTGGAGTGGGGAAGTCGACCGTTGGAATCGTGTTGATGCAAGTTTGCAGGGCCATTAATCGGATCCTGCGCAGAAGAACCGTGACTCTGGGTAACGTGCATGACATTGTGGCTGGCTTTGAACAAATGGGTTTCCCTAACTGCGGAGAGGCGATAGATGGCAGGCATATTCCAGTTCTGGCACCAGCCCACCTAGTCTCCGAGTACGTTAATCGGAAGGGGTATTTCTCAGTGGTTTTCTGGGAGCTTGTGGATCACCATGGGCGTTTCATTGACATTAACGCAGACTGGCCCGGAAAGGTGCCTGACGCACGCATCTGTCGGAACACTGGCCTGTTCAGGAAGCTGCAAGCTGGGACTTTTTTCCCAGACCAGAAGATCACCATAGGGGAAGTTGAAATGCCCATTGTGATCCTTGGAGACCCCGCTTACCCTTTCATGCCATGGCTCATGAAACCCTACACAAGGAGCCTTGACAGCAGCAAGGAGCAGTTCAACAACATGCTGAGCCACTGCAGAATGACTGTGGGGTGTGCTTTTGGCCCTTTAAAGGTCCGCTGGTGCTCTCTGTATGGGAAGCTGGACCTGGTCAATGACAGCATCCCAGCAGTTATATCCGCGTGCTGTACCCTCCCTAACATTTGTGAAGGGAAGGATGAAAGATTCACTCAGGCATGGAACTCAGAGGTTCAACACTTGGAGGCTGAATTTGAACAGCCAGAGAGCAGGGCTATTAGAGGGGCCCAGCGTGGGGCTGCAAGGATTAGGGATGCCTTGAGGGAGCAATTTGAGGTTGAAAGCCACTGGTAATGTTTGATGCCCTGCATGGGAGTGAAGTGCAGTGGTTCCAACGTTAGTTGGAATCTGTGTTTGATACGCTGACTTGCAGTGCCTGTTGCTTTCCTGGGCTAAGGTATCTTTTACTTTATGCAATAATAAAGAATGTTTTCAAAGCCAAAAAATCCATTTAGTGAAAAGAAAATTCATTTATTGAAAAGAGACGCAACTGCTTGGGAAACAGAAAGGGCAAGGGGGTGGGGAACGGTACAATCACAGATTTGCGTATGTCCTGTCTGGAGTGCTGTGCAATGAGTGCTGCACTTCAGGATGGCTATACTGCATGGTGATGGGGGTTGCGTGCAGTGGGTAAGGGTTGTCGTTTTCAGGACTGAGTGGTGAAACTACAGGTGTTGAAAGCAGCTGGTGGCGGTAAGAACCCGGATGTTGGGGAAAGTGGGTTGGAGGTGACATGGAAGCACAAGGGAAAGAGTTTTGGGGCAAGGGCTGTGGGGGTGGGGGTGGGGGCGGGCGCGGTAGTGCTCCGGCTGCATTGCTACGAGCGCCTGTATTGAATGATGCTTAGCAGCCGGTCCGTGCTTTAGTGCCGGCGATCCGCATTCTGCTGGCGGACCCTCCTTTCACTCTCCCGCCACTCCTGCACTTTTTGATTTTCATTACTTGAATGCTGCATTACTTCATGCAACATGTCTTCCTTGCTTCTACATGGCCTCTTTCTGATTCTTTGGAGTCTTTCGGTCGGTGATAACATGGACGGCTGAGATCTCAAGGTTTCATCTCTAAAGGCGACTGGCTACCTTCCTCCTGGCTTGAGAACAGCTCCTGGTTGCATGCATGCAGGGATTCCAGGGTGTCTTCCTCCGCCTCAGCACTCTCGCTCCCGCTTTGCTTCTCCTCCTCCTCCCCCTCCTCCTGCCTTGTTGCAGTGGGCTCTGAAGTGTCCATGGTGGTCCCCGGAGTGGAGGTCGGGTCACCCCCAAGTATCGCATCCAGCTCTTTGTAGAAACGGCAGGTCACAGGGGCAGCACCGGAGTGACGGTTTGCCTCGCGGGCTTTGTGGTCGGCATTCTGCAGCTCCTTCATTTTAATCCTGCACTGCAGTGCATCCCGGTCATGGCCCCTTTCCATCATGTCCCTTGATATCTGCCAGAAGGTATCGTAATTCCTACAGCTGGAGTGCAGCTGGGACGGGACAGCTGCCTCCTCCCAAACACTGATGAGGTCCAGCAACTCGCCATTGCTCCATACTGGGGCTTGCCTGGCGCGCGGAGGCATGATCACCTGGAAGGATTCGCTGATAGCACTCCACACCTAGCTGAGCAAACGGGAAGGGATTTTTCGAAATTCCCAGAGAATTTAAATGGTGGGTCTGACGGTTGGTCACCTGAGGGCAGGGCAGTAGAGTTCAAAGTGATGACCAGAGTGGCTAGCACAGGTATTGTGGGACACTTCTGGAGGCCGATCAGAGCGCACTATAGGATCAGGGCGTCCACACTGGTGCTGTAGCCGCGGAGTCAGAGGGCTCTACGTGCCTTGCCAGTGTGGACGGGGAGTGAGCTAGTGCGCCCGGGGCTCCTTTATTGCGCTGTAACTCGCAAGTGTAGCCAAGGCCTTAGACAGCACAAGAGTTACACATCTGTGCAAAACAATAAACACCTGACCTCAATCCCCGCTCCAAGTCCTCAACATTCCTGAGAGCCGTTAGGTTTTGATCAGTGTTCTGGGGCTCCTGGCACAGGAGTGGCTTTCTCATCTTAGAGAGCACATCACTTTAAAAAGCAGGCTGTGAAACTTTTTCTTTGGGGCCTAGGACAGCTGGACTGCAAAGACCCACATTTTTGCAGTGGGCCCACCCCCATATCTGCCCACTTTGCAGTGTGAATGTTGTGACGGTGTGGTTTCCTGGTTTCAAGTCGGAATAGTCCTCCACTGCAATTCCCACCGTTCCCTGTACCCATATCTTCCTGACCTGTCTGTTATCTTCCCACTCCCCCTGTGTGCACCAGAAGTCACATGCTGCAGCCTCCAAACTCCCAGTAGCTTAAAACGCTCACCACCCTGTGAGCAGCTAGTCGGCGGGAGGAACACACCAACATTTCCATCAGTAGGTGGCAGGATTCTAGCTGTGACCACAGTTTCTCTCAAAGCAGCAGCAGTACACAGCTGTATGTCGCAGAGCCAACGGCTGGCAGAGTTGGACACGAAGCATTCTGCTGTTCAGTGCTGAGAGAGAATGAAACATTTGAAGCAGCATCAGAAGGTCCAGGACTCCAATAAAAAGTCAGCAAATGCACCTTGCACGTGCCCTTCCTATTCAGATCTAGATGGGGCGCTGTCAGTCTTACAGACAGGTCTCTTAAAATCTATAAAATTCAGGGGAGTAATGAAACCTAGGCCTCAAATCCTACCCCTTTTTACAGGATCAAACTCTCTGTATCTGTCACCGGGCGTATTTAAAATCAAAACTGACAGGTAAATAGCACAAACCAGATAACATTTATTACCTAACACCTTAATTACAAAGATAATAAGTTTGGCAGTTGCCAAGTTCGTAACAAGCAAATGATAGTGGCAGAAATAAAAGAGGAGAGAAAGAGAAGAGTGGGGGGGAAGGTAAGATCCCTTCACAAGGTGCGTCTCTCTCCTCCTCTTCCGCTCATCTTCAAAAGGTTGAGCAAATTACCCCCGCTGGGCAGAGTGAGTGCGGTATGCTGCCGCTATAACGGGCAGTGTGCGTGGGTAAGGACAATGCAAGGACCTCCTCTATCTCTGAAGTGGTGGAATAGACAACAGCACCTTGATTGCTCAGCCCAAGCTGTCCCTGAGCCGCGAGCAACGAACGGTCAGCCAACTGCCAGTCCATTGACGGCCAACTGAATTTCTGCACAAAGCCCACTTCCTGGGCGGCACGTGGCACCAAAAAGGGTGCGGTTTCTCTCTCGCTCTGTTACTAGGCAGAATAGATATCATCAGACAACCAACGGTTACACAGGGAAACTCATAGGAAACAAGGGAAAGAACTTAAGGAAAAAGAAAAAGGGAGTATTATCCCTACATGGAGGGCTCTCAGCAGAGGGCCTATTATGACACATGCCATTTTGCTGAACCATAGCGGGATCATTATCAGACAGAATAACGAGGGGGGTGCTGCAGCTGGGAACAATGAAGATCCTGCAAATGACCCTGAAGGCCAGGACGTGGTCGTCGAATTATATCAGAAGGAGCAGTTTGGAGAAGACACTGGTGAAACCCCTAAAGAGGGGGATGCGCCTGGCCAGGGACTGGAAGTCCAGGCTGGTAACTGCAACTCTCCTACCCCCCACCCCGATTTTTTTCCTGGATAAATTGTACTTTCAAAACTCAGGACTTTGTAAATTATGGCCAAATAATTTACTGTCCTGGATAATATTCCATGCATCGTTGCGTGTGTGTGTCTGTGATATCGTGCAGACGCCATGCCATTTGCCCAGCCTGTCCCCTCACCCTCCCTCCTCCACCTTCCCCTCCCCTTCAAGCAGCCTCTGCTGTGCACAATCCAAAATGGATGTTTTTTCAAGAATTGAGAGTCTGGGCTGTATGGTTTGGGCTAAAGCCTACAGTCTTTAGAAAGGTTACAGAGTAGCAGCCGTGTTGGTCTGTATTGGCAAAAAGAAAAGGATGACTTGTGGCACCTTAGAGACTAAATAAATGTGTTAGTCTCGAAGGTGCCACAAGTACTCCTAGTCTTTAGAAAGTTCACAAACAGAAATCCATGCCCCTCTGTATCCCCCCGTTTCACGGCAGGCAGGCAGGTGGGAGTGGAGGGGTTGAAACACTGCTTAGATGAATGCTCTCCATCCCAGCTTAGACTTTGGTTGATTTCCTTCATTTTTTGCCAATCCTGGTAGTTTATTCTAGGAAATTTCTCATGTAGCATGAATTGTCAATGGTCTTTCAGGTGAACTGGGAGTGCAAAGCTGCTAGGGCATCCATAATAACTAAGGTCCTACCAAATTCACGACATTTTGGTCAATTTCACAGGCAGAGGGTTTTTTAATTAGTCAATTTCACCATTTCAGATGTTTACATCTGAAATTTAACAGTGCTGAAACCATGGGAGTCCTGACCCAAAATGGGATCATGCGGGGAGGTCAAAAGTTGTTTGGGGGAGGTGTCACAGCATTTCCCCCCTCACTTCTGTGCTGCCTTCAGTGCTGGACTCTGAAGGCAGCAGCCACTAACCTTCCTGAAGCGAGAGGAGGCTCCCGGATGTGGAGGTGGGTCCCAGCTGGTGGGAGCACCTCAGCTGGGGCTCCTAGCTACTGGTTCCCTGGCAGATTAATGCAGGGGCCCCGGCCAATTTCGGGGGCCCCAGAAAAATAGGCACCTGAGCCCCAGCAGGAGCCACAGGGGGAGTAAGCCCTGAGCCTGGGCAGCCAGAGCCCTGGCAGGAGAGAATTGGAGGGTGGAAGCCTCAAGCCCGGCACCCAAGTCCCTGCTGCAGCTGCGGAGCAGCAGCCCTGAGCCTGAGTGCCTCAAGTTCTGGCTCCAGCCGCGGGGGCTGAAGCCTCAAGTGGCCACTGCAGCTGCCGGGCAGAAGCCCTGAACCCAGGTGCCCAGATCCCTGGCAGGAGTGTGTGTGTGTAGGGGGAAGGCAGAAGCCCCAAGCCCGGGCACCTGGCTGGAGTTTTCGGGAGCTCAAGACATGAGTCTGGGTGCCCCAAACCCTGGCTGCAGCCTCAGGGGCCAGAAGCCCTGAGCCTGGGCACCCAGAGCCCTGGCCGGAACAGGGGCGGGTGGGGGCAGAATCCCCAAGCCTGGGCAGAAGCTGCCAGGGCCAAAGCCCTGAGCCCAACTCCGGGGCTGCTGCAGCACAGATCTGAGGGTGTACCAACCTCAGTAATGCGCTGCGTCTACAGGTGAGTCTGATAGCCCCACCGAGAGCAATTGTGCAGGGGAAAAGCTTGTCCTGTCCCCAGCCCAGCGGACTAGCGGGATGCTCCAAGCCGGCACGGGAAGATGGGATTTCACAGGGCAGGGCTAATTTCACTGTCCTTTATAATTGGTAGGGGCCTAGCTATAGAAGTAGCTTGAGAGATGACTTTATTTCGGTATAGAACTCCTTTCATGGAGAGAAAATAATGAGTACCAAATTGCTCTTCAGTCTAGCCAAGAAAGGCACAACAAGAAGCAACGGCTGTCAGCTGAAGCCAGAGAAATTCAAATTAGAAGTGAGGCAAGAATTTTTGACAGTGACGGAGACAAACCAATGGAACAAATTACCAAGGGAAGAGGTGGAGTCTCTGTTTCCTGATGGCCTCACATCACAACTGGTTGTCTTTCTGGAGGGTGGGTTTCAGTGAAACACAAGGAATTGAGCTTAATATGGGGTAAGTGTCTGAAATTTCATGACTTTTGAAATAGAGGCTGGATGAGGAGATCTAATGGCCTACAAATCTATGAAAAACTCAGTGCGGGATGAGGTACAGACTCTGCTGTTTTACTGGAAAGCCTGCTTGTTCCCCAGAATCAAGAGTGAGCAAGTGGGGTGATCGGGGGAGCAGCTCAAACATCCAACCTGGCTGTCCAGGGGCAGACATCAGCCCTGCAAAGGAGAGGTGGGTGTGGCAGTGACTTCACAAGGGCCTGTGGCAGGAATTCAGCCTATTGGGCAGAGTTGGTGAGGAGGCTGTGACCTCACAGAGCTCCCTTGACATCAGACATGCAGTACAGGGGTGCAGGTCAGGGGGAACCTCGGAGACCCCTGTAGCCTTGCTGAAGCAATCCTCCTTCTCACGGTCTCTCCTTGAGGACCAAGAGAGGATTTGTGTTCACGCACCTGAGTGCTAAGAAGGAGCTTCTTTGGGAGTTTTCACCTTCCTGTGTTGATTTTGGAGAAAGCAGACATCTCCTGGGTAGAAGGTAAGATTCTCAGTGAGAATTGGAACTTCTTCAGTCTTCTCCATGCATTGCCAGCCGAGCTCTAGGCTCGGAAAACAAAAGGTAAATGGGCAGAAAAATGTCCCGCCTAGGATTCTTCCCCTTAGTAACGGGCTACCTAATAGGTCTCAAAATCTAATTGTAAAGGAGGAATCGTTCTCAGGCAAGTATCTTTCTAGTAGGATCCTGCAGGGATTGGTTCTTGGCGCTAATGCTATTTAACATTTTGATCAGTGATTTGGAAGCAAATATACAATCATCATTGGTAAAATCTTGGTTATGAAGCATTTCTGGAGATTTAATCTAAATCCGCTATGCTATAGTTTGAACCCATTGCCTCTTGTCCTGCCCTCTGTGGCAAGAGAACAATTTTTCTCTATTTTCCTTATGAAACCCTTTCAAGTATTTCAAGATTGCTATCATTTCCCTCTTTTCCAATCTAAACATACCCAATTCATCCAGCCTTTGCTCATATGGCTTACATTCCACAACTTTGATCATTTTTGTCACTCGCCTCTGGATCCTTTCCAGTTTCTCTACATCCTTTTCACACAGCAGTGACCAAAATTGGACACAGTACTCCAGCTGAGCCCTAACCAGCGCTGAGTAGAGCAGTACCATCATCTCCTATGACTTGCATGGTATACCTCTCTTTATGCAACCCATATTGCGTTTGCTTTTTTGCATTTGCTGTGCAGAGAGCCTGAAAATGGTTTTGCACCTCTATCTGCATTGGGGGTACATAGGTTCTCCTCTTTCTTCTTCTGGAGGTCACATGCTGCCAATATTCTCCCCCGTTCTGCACTGCACTCTTCGATTCTTCAGCATATTGTGCTTCAAGAACCAAACAGACTTCTATCTAGAAAATCTTCATGTTCTCTGATGCAGCGCAGGGTTGATACTTGCCTCCCTAGTCTTTTAACCTTCTCTTCCAATAGAGTGAACACACACACACATTGGAAGAGTACAATGCCTACAGGAAAGGGAAACTGATATTTACAGAAGAGAAAAACAACAGGGGCAAAGATAGGGGAAGCAGTAAAACAGGGTTACATTCAACACAAGGCCCTACAGGCCCAGTGGTACCACACTCTGAAAGGGCTGACACCGAGCAATGTGTCTGCACACAGAGTTCAGGAGTCCTGGGCAAAGTTCCTGTCCAGTGGTGAGTCTTGGGTGCTCCTGGTCGTCTTTGGCGCCAGTAAAGTTTCCCCAACAAACCCCTCCAGTGTCGTCTTCTGCTGCTCTCTGCAAAGCCACACAGAGCGACATGCGACAACCTCCCCACTTAACTAGCTAACAGCCTCCCTCCTGATTCCCAATGCAAAGTCACAAGCCCCAGTACTCACGGCCCCATACAGCTCTGGGCAGCACTGATACTTGATCCAGCTCCGATTTGTCCTTCTCATGCGAATCCACCCTAGCGCAGTGCTCCTCCTGGCTCCTGTCCTGGGGTGTCCCTGATCCCCAGCTCTGTCCCTCCCAGGCTTCAGGCAGGTTCTCCGCTACTTCAATCTGTGAGGGCCTGCTTGCTGCAGCCCTTCTGTCTGGACCTCCAGACACACACCCTATCGCTTTCTCCCCCATCTCTCTGCTCCCCTGCCCTCCCAACAGGACTTCCTCCCGATGGAACAATCAGCAAACCCTCCCCCACCCGCATCCCCCGAAAAGATCCACAGAGCTGGATCCAGAGGTTGGGTCCAATTGGTGCAGTCTGATAAGTGTCCACCAGGGGGACTCAGTCTGTGACAATAACCACATATGTTAGAGCCAGCTGGGTAACAAAAAATCCTTCCTCGCTGGGGATGTGGAGCTAAGCGAAATGGAGAAGAAGGAAAAGCATCCAGTAAGATGCTTCCTGAATTTTAGACCAGAGAGGCAAGGAACACAATGGACCAGGGCCTGGTCTGGGAACCAGAACAAATACATTGTTCTCATCCAGGCTTTTCCATTCAATCACTGTGTGACCACAAGCAAGTCACTTCATTTCCCTGTGCCATACAGTCTCCCCAATTTTAAATGAAGATCATCAAGGTGGGTTTCTCATACCAGTTTAGAAGGTGGGAAACTCAGATGCATAGAACTGCAGCCTGTTGACACGCTAGATGTGAAGAGTGTTTGTTAACAGGGGACCCCCATGCGTGGTTCATAACCCCATAGTTGAAACTGCTGCTAAGCGTGTTTTTGAAACCATATGAGAGTAGGGCTGGATGCCCTTTTCCTGTACTACAGGGGGGAGTGGGTGTGTGGTGCCTGGGAGACGGCGGGGGGTGAACAGACTCTCAGCCACTAACTGTCTTCAGCATTTACACCAACCGTCTGGAAGTCAATATCGCATCACAGCCGGTTACGTCTGCAGGGGGCACAAAGATTGGTGTCGTGGTAAATAATGATGAGGACAAGTCAGCGCATTCAAACAACACATCTGAATACAGCAAATGCCCAGTCCTAATCTAGGAGTGAGGGAGATTAATGAGTGGAAGAAATTGCCTAGGGAAGAGGTGGATTCTCTGTTTCCTGATGGCCTCACATCACACTTGGCTGCCTTTTTGGAAGGCGTGTTTTAGTGAAACACAAGCTATTGGGCTTAATATGGGGGTAAGGGTGTGAAATTTCATGGTTTGTGAAATAGAGGCCTCATTAGGAGATCTAATGGCCTAAAAGAAAATCTATGAATCTATGAAAAACTCAGTGTGGGGTGAGGAACAGACTCTGGGTAGCCTATTTGCTGCCCAGAATCAATAATGAGCATGTGGGGTGATGTGGGGAGCAGCTCAAACATCCTACTGGGCTGTCCAGGGGCAGACATCAGCCCTGCAAGGGAGAGGTGGGTGTGGCAGTGACTTCACAAGGGCCTTTGGCAGGAACTCAGCCTATTGGGCAGAGGTGGTGAGGAGGCTGTGACCTCACAGAGCTCCCTTGACATCAGCCAGGCAGGACAGGGATGCAGGGCAGGGGGAACCTGGGAGACCCCTGTAGCCTTGCTGCAGCAAGCCTCCTTCTCGCAGTCTCTCCCAGAGGACTAAGAGAGGATTTGTGTTCACGCACCTGAGTGCTAAGGAGGAGCTTCTTTGGAAGTGTTTCTCCTTTCGGTGTTGATTTTGCAGAAAGCAGATATCCCCTTTGTAGAAGGTAAGATTCTCAGTTAGGTTGGAACCAATTCAGCCTGATCCATATGTTGCCAGCCGAGTTCTAGGTTCGGAAAACACAAGTAAAGTTGTCAGAAAAATGTCCCAACTCGGACTCCGCCCCTTAGTAACGGGCTACCTAATAGGTCTCAAAATGTAATTTTAAATAAGGAATCATTATCGAGCGGGTGTCTTTCTCGTAGGGTCCTGCAGGGATTGGTTCTTGGATGTATACGACTTAAACTTTTGATCAGTGACTTGGAAGCAAATATACAATCATCACTGTAAAATCTGCCGATGACAGAAAGATCGGGGGAGTGGTAAATAATGAAGAGGACATGTCACTCATATGGAGCCATCTTGATTGCTTAGTTACCGGAGCACAAGCAAATAACATATATTTTAATATGTCCAAATGTAAAGTTTCCCTTTAGGAACAAAAAATATAGGCTATATGTACAAGAGGGGGACTCTATCATGGGAAATAGTGACCCTGAAAAAGACTTGGGGTCATGGTGGATGATCAACTGACCATGAGCTCCCACTGAGACACTTTGGCCAAAAGGGCAAATGTGACCCTGGGACCCATCCATAGCGGAATCTCCGGTAGAAGTAGAGAGGTTCTGTATCTCTGTACCGGCCACTGGTGCGACCACTACTGGAATATAGTGTCCAGTTCTGGTGTCCACAATTTGAGACAGATGCTGATTAATTTGAGAGGGTTCAGAGAAGAGCCACAAGAAAGATTAAAGGATTAGAAAACATGCCTTATAAAGATAGGTTCAAGGAGCTCAATCTATTTAGCTTAACAAAGAGAGGGTTAAAAGATGAGCATAAGGGAACAACTATTTGCTAATGGGCTCTTCATTTGAGCAGACAAAGGTATAACAAGATCCAATGGCTGCGCGTTGAAGCTAGACAAATTCAGACTGGAAATAAGGCAAACATTTTTAACAGTCAGGATTCGAAGTCATTCACCCAGGGTTGTAATGGATCCTCCACAACTAGCATTTTTAAAATCAAGACTAGCTGTTTTTCTACAATATGCGCTCTAATTCAAACAGGAATTATTTTGAGGGAAGTTCTATGGTCCATGTTATACAGACTAGATGGTCAGAGTGGATCTTTCTGACCTTGAAATCTATGATTCACTGAGGCGTTTGGAATTTGTCCATTTTTTGCTTCTCTTTTCCTCCCTTCCTCATGTCTTTTCTTTTCTCTTCTCTTGTTCCATTTCTCTCTGCTGCTCTTCTTCCTGAGGCAGGTGGGGCTGTTCTCCAGCTGTCATTGTAGGAGGCCCTCACAAAGAGGTGGGGTGGAAGAGTGCACTGACAGAGATCTCCACCAGAGTGATCTCCTGTCCTGACTAGTGCTGTCTTCTGGCCACCTGTTGAGAATGCTCAGCCTCCAGTCCCTGAGAGTCTCCATGCTGAGTGGGTGAGCTGGGGGTTATTACGGAGTTAAAAGGGAGGAGATTCAAGTCATTGTTGGCTGAGAGCAGTGACGTCTAAAGCACAATTCAATGGCATTTCTTTGTAAGTCTGTAGTGCGGTAATTTTTGAAGACTACGTCGTATTGATTCCAAAATTTCAGGGAATTTCTAGGCATTGGTGGAAAGAACCTTGTTGATTTTATTTCAGAGTAGCAGCCGTGTTAGTCTGTATCCGCAAAAAGAAAAGGAGGACTTGTGACACCTTAGAGACTAACCCATTTATTTGAGCGTGAGCTTTCGTGAGCTAGAGCTCACTTGAAGTCACTTGATTTTCTTTTTGTTGATTTTAGTGACAACTGGAAACCACTGCCACCAGGAAAGCTTGATCTCCACACTGTGCCCATTTAGTTGGTGCTGCAGACAGAGGCACATTGTGACATCAGAGTTAACTTAGCCAGTCAATGCTAATCCTGTGCAGATGATTTGCATCATTAAACCCCATTGGTTAAAAGGAATCAGCAAATGATCCTGCAGGTTTCAATAGGAGAGATGACCAAGGCAGAGGCCGTAGGGTTAGGATTTAAGGTCAGGGTTTTTGGAGTGAGTGAGTGGTGGGTGACTGAATTACCTTGGATGTCACAATGTTACTGCTCAGGCTACTCTGCCTGCAGAGCCCCATGGGCAGTGACTGACTGTCAAGGGGAAGATTTTGTTGATCTGAAACTTATAAACCAAGAAGAGCAGAAGAGGAATGGCTTAGACGATTTGACAATAAAATGTAGGTTTTACAGCATTATCCAGTGCAATTGTTACTGGTTCAGAGGTAGAAACTGGCCCTACATAAACAAACAAGTGTCCAACCCTCTAGTTAGTCTCTTTTAAGACTGAGTCAATAATTCATAACAAATTATTGATATGATGACTTTTGCTGCCTTCTCTCCTTCAATGGCATATGAGCAGTTTATGATTCTCATGAATGTAGTAGTTCTCCTAAAATCAAGATGAATAAAAATCAATGCTTGTTTCAAAACCAAGAAACCCAAAAAGGGATTTTTTAAAAGTTAAATTGGATTATTTTTATTTAAATTAAAAACAGGTTTATTTTTGGAAAAACAAATCTATTGGAGATTAAATTTGAAATTATGACAACCCATGTTAATGCCTAAACTTGCGATAGCTTAGTAAAGTCATTTAAATTAAGTAATAAATATTGACAAGTCCATGGTTGCTGCCAAGTTTTAGTGGTAATCAAACCACTGAACTCATGGCAGTCTTTGGCTGGAACCAGAGTTATTGAAATGGTAAACCAGCTTTTGACAGCAGTAGCTTCTTCTGCAGGCACAGAAAGAATATTTTTTTTAATTTAAGTTGATTCAGCTAGTTCAGTTCAATAACCATTTCATTCAAATTTCAGAAACTGACTGGGAGTGGAAAAAGAAGGAAAGCTTGTTTTCCTCTTCCAGTCTATAAATAAATACTAGACGTGGGGGGGTCAGACCTATTAGTTCTAAAATCTGAGAGACACGATGACCAAATACAATCAGTTCATTTCACTAACTGCAGATACTTCCTTAAATCAGTTAGTTTTAAATGAAAAATATGTTTCGGTAAATTTTTTTGTTCTTATGTATCCAGCACATTTAAGGTAGTTTTGTTCAATTAATAAACCAATTGAAAATGCTGTTTTTGTGCATTTTTAAGTGCATTTGAATTTTCATCGAAATAGTGCGTGGACAAATCATGAGTAAAAAGTCCATCATAGTCTTGGAAATAAATGCATCGTTTGCCATTTTCCAACATAATTAAAATGTAAAAATTAGACACAAGAAATGTAAATTAAGCCACATGACTGCTTATATAAATGTACAAAGATATACTTTACCATCATGGTTAGCAAAAGAAAAAGCACCAAATTTAGTGTAAAGACTATATTTAGTTGCAAATCAACTTTTTTTAAAAAAAGAAAAGGAGTACTTGTGGCACCTTAGAGACTAACCAATTTATTTGAGCATGAGCTTTCATGAGCTACAGCTCACTTCATCGGATGCATACCGTGGAAACTGCAGTAGACATTATATACACACGGAGACCATGAAACAATACCCCCTCCCACCCCACTGTCCTGCTGGTAATAGCTAATCTAAAGTGATCATCAAGTTGGGCCATTTCCAGCACAAATCCAGGTTTTCTCACCCTCCGCCCCCCCCCCGCACACACAAACTCACTCTCCTGCTGGTAATAGCCCATCCAAAGTGACCACTCTCTTCACAATGTGTATGATAATCAAGGTGGGCCATTTCCTGCACAAATCCAGGTTCTCTCATCCCCTCACCCGCCTCCAAAAACCACACACACAAACTCAATCTCCTGCTGGTAATAGCTTATCCAAAGTGACCACTCTCCCTACAATGTGCATGATAATCAAGGTGGGCCATTTCCAGCGTAAATCCAGGTTTTCTCACTGCCCCCCACCCCTATACACACACAAACTCACTCTCCTGCTGGTAATAGCTCATCCAAAGTGACCACTCTCCCTACAATGTGCATGGTAATCAAGGTGGGTCATTTTCAGCACAGATCCAGGCTTTCTCACCCACCCCGCCCCCCGGGAACACACACACACACACACATAAACTCACTCTCCTGCTGGCAATAGCTCATCCAAACTGACCACTCTCCAAGTTTAAATCCAAGTTTAACCAGAACGTCTGGGGGGGGGGAGGTAGGAAAAAGCAAGGGGAAATAGGCTACCTTGCATAATGACTTAGCCACTCCTAGTCTCTATTTAAGCTTAAATTAATAGTATCCAATTTGCAAATGAATTCCAATTCAGCAGTTCCTCGCTGAAGTCTGGATTTGAAGTTTTTTTGTTTTAAGATAGCGACTTTCATGTTGGTGATTGCGTGACCAGAGAGATTGAAGTGTTCTCCGAGTGGTTTATGAAAGTTATAATTCTTGACATCTGATTCGTGTCCATTTATTCTTTTACGTAAAGACTGTCCAGTTTGACCAATGTAAATGGCAGAGGGGCATTGCTGGCACATAATGGCATATATCACATTGGTGGATGTGCAGGTGAACGAGCCTCTGATAGTGTGGCTGATGTTATTAGGCCCTGTGATGGTGTCCCCTGAATAGATATGTGGGCACAGTTGGCAACGGGCTTTGTTGCAAGGATAGGTTCCTGGGCTCGTGGTTCTGTTGTGTGGTATGTGGTTGTTGGTGAGTATTTGCTTCATGTTGCAGGGCTGTCTGTAGGCAAGGACTGGCCTGTCTCCCAAGATTTGTGAGAGTGTTGGGTCATCCTTCAGGATAGGTTGTAGATCCTTAATAATGCTTGGAGGGGTTTCAGTTGGGGGCTGAAGGTGACGGCTAGTGGCGTTCTGTTATTTTCTTTCTTAGGCCTGTCCTGTAGTAGGTGACTTCTGGGAACTCTTCTGGCTCTATCAATCTGTTTCGTCACTTCCGCAGGTGGGTATTGTAGTTGTAAGAAAGCTTGATAGAGATCTTGTAGGTGTTTGTCTCTGTCTGAGGGGTTGGAGCAAATGCGGTTGTATCGCAGAGCTTGGCTGTAGACGATGGATCGTGTGGTGTGGTCAGGGTGAAAGCTGGAGGCATGCAGGTAGGAATAGGGGTCAGTAGGTTTCCGGTATAGGGTGGTGTTTATGTGACCATTGTTTATTAGCACTGTAGTGTCCAGGAAGTGGATCTCTTGCGTGGACTGGACCAGGCTGAGGTTGATGGTGGGATGGAAATTGTTGAAATCATGGTGGAATTCCTCAAGGGCTTCTTTTCCATGGGTCCAAATGATGAAGATGTCATCAATATAGCGCAAGTAGAGTAGGGGCTTTAGGGGATGAGAGCTGAGGAAGTGTTCTAAATCAGCCATAAAAATGTTGGCATACTGTGGGGCCATGCGGGTACCCATAGCAGTGCCGCTGATCTGAAGGTATACATTGTCCCCAAATGTAAAATAGTTATGGGTAAGGACAAAGTCACAAAGTTCAGCCACCAGGTTAGCAGTGACATTATCGGGGATAGTGTTCTTGACGGCTTGTAGTCCATCTTTGTGTGGAATGTTGGTGTAGAGGGCTTCTACATCCATAGTGGCCAGGATGGTGTTATCAGGAAGATCACCGATGGATTGAAGTTTCCTCAGGAAGTCAGTGGTGTCTCGAAGGTAGCTGGGAGTGCTGGTAGTGTAGGGCCTGAGGAGGGAGTCTACATAGCCAGACAATCCTGCTGTCAGGGTGACAATACCTGAGATGATGGGGCGCCCAGGATTTCCAGGTTTATGGATCTTGGGTAGTAGATAGAATATCCCAGGTCGGGGTTCCAGGGGTGTGTCTGTGCGGATTTGATCTTGTGCTTTTTCAGGAAGTTTCTTGAGCAAATGCTGTAGTTTCTTTTGGTAACTCTCAGTGGGATCATAGGGTAATGGCTTGTAGAAAGTGGTGTTGGAGAGCTGCCGAGCAGCCTCTTGTTCATATTCCGATCTATTCATGATGACAACAGCACCTCCTTTGTCAGCCTTTTTGATTTTGATGTCAGAGTTGTTTCTGAGGCTGTGGATGGCATTGTGTTCCGTACGGCTCAGGTTATGGGGTAAGTGATGCTGCTTTTCCACAATTTCAGCCCGTGCACATTGGCGGAAGCACTCTATATAGAAGTCCAGTCTGCTGTTTCGACCTTCAGGAGAGTGGTCACTTTGGATGGGCTATTACCAGCAGGAGAGTGAGTTTGTGTGGGGGGGGGGGCGGAGGGTGAGAAAACCTGGATTTGTGCTGGAAATGGCCCAACTTGATGATCACTTTAGATAAGCTATTATCAGCAGGACAGTGGGGTAGGAGGGGGTATTGTTTCATGATCTCTGTGTGTATATGATGTCTACTGCAGTTTCCACAGTATGCATCCGATGAAGTGAGCTGTAGCTCACGAAAGCTCATGCTCAAATAAATTGGTTAGTCTCTCAGGTGCCACAAGTACTCCTTTTCTTTTTGCAAAGACAGACTAACACGGCTGTTACTCTGAAACCAACATTTTTTAATGATTCTCAACAAATGAGAATCAACCTATCATGAGGAAAATAACTAAAAAGTACAAATGCAAAACATGATTAAAATCAATGATTTAAATCAATCCACCCAGATGTCTACTTCTGGGATTCTGAATTTAGGAGACCAGACTGAGACCCTCATTGACTAGACACAGACAGGAACCCAGTAACAAATTCCAGTCCTGCTAGCGTCCAAGCCTCTAAATCTGAGGAACAACTGAAGGCAGCAGGAGACTGAGGGGTGCTGAGAATTTCAAAACCCAAAGATGTGATATTGGCTCTGGATGGGGGAGAAGCAGGAAATCATCAGGGATTCTTGATAAATCACCCGTTGTCCTTTGGAGCTGAAAAGTGTCTAACACTCATGACCTACTCAAATCGCACTACTGCTAGGAGTTAGAGAAGTGTCTCTATCCCGAACAGACATGGTGAAACTGAGGTAAAGAGCAATGCTGTGGCCGAGCCAGAAAGAGAAGCATAAGAAAAAAACATTCATCAAAAATGTTTTGCATTTAAAACTACCCGATTTCTTAAAGAAAGGAAATATTAGCTGTAGTTAGTGAACTGAATTGATACATTCTGGTCACCATGTTCTTCCAGATTTTTCAATGGGTAGATCTCATGCCCTCACACCTAGTGTTTATTCCTAGATTGAAGGAAGCAAACAAGTTTGCCTTCTTTGTCAACTCCCAGTGTTCTTTTCAAATTCAATTAACTAGTCATTGAACTGAGCTAGATGAATAAACTGAAAGGAAGAAACTATTCCTTCTGCACTTTCACAGGAAGGGCTACTGCTGTCTAAAGCTGTTCTAGCACTTCCACGAACTCTGGTTCCTTGTGCTTCAGTCGTTTGACTCTCCTTAAAACTTGGCAGTAAACGTGTACTACTGAAGATGGATTTCTTTCTATTCTCTTGAAATTATTTTAAGAGATGATAACAAATTTAGGCCTTAACATAGATTGTCAAATTCAAATTGAATTTGAAGCAGGCTTATTTTTAACGAAAAAACCCGTGGTGAATTTAATTTGAAAAACCCGGTTCATATTTTAAAAACCCTCTATTGTTAATCTACCTGGCGAGGGACGGAAAAACCTCCTAGCTCAATTCCCACCCCAAGAAGGGATGATCCTCAATCCAAGGTCTAGGGCTGGGCTCCTCACTCTGTACAGGATTGAACTGAAAGCCCAGATCAACATTTTTTAAAAAAAGAAAAGGAGGACTTGTGGCACCTTAGAGACTAACCAATTTATTTGAGCATGAGCTTTCGTGAGCTACAGCTCACTTCATCGGATGCATACCGTGGAAACTGCAGCAGACTTTATATACACACAGAGAATATGAAACAATACCTCCTCCCACCCCACTGTCCTGCTGGTAATAGCTAATCTAAAGTGATCATCAAGTGGGGCCATTTCCAGCACAAATCCAGGTTTTCTCACCCTCCGCCCCCCCCCGCCCCACAAATTCACTCTCCTGCTGGTGATAGTGATACTCTGAAACCAGTCTAATGAGTGTCCACCAGGGGGACTCAGTCTGTGACTTGAATTTAGAACAAAGAGGCAAGGAATACAAGAGATCAGGGCCCAGTCTGTGAACCAGAAGAAATACATTGTTCTCGTCCAGGCTTTTCCATTGAATCACTGTGTGACCACAAGCAAGTCACTTCACTTCCCTGTGCCATAGAGTCTCCCAAATTTTAAATGGAGATAATCAAGGTGGGTTTCTCATACCAGTTTAGAAGGTGGGAAACTCAGATGCATAGAACTGCAGCCTGTTGACACTCTAGATGTGAAGTGTGTTTGTTAACAGGGGACCCCCATGCGTGGTTCGTAACCCCATAGTTGAAACTGCTGCCAAGCGTGTTTTTGAAACCATATGAAAGGAGGGCTGGATGCCGTTTTCCTGTACTACAGGAGGGAGTGGGTGTGTGGTGCCTGGGGGATGGCGGGGGGTGAACAGACTCTCAGCCACTAACTGTCTTCAGCATTTACACCAACCATCTGGAAGTCAATATCACATCACAGCCGGTAACATCTGCAGGTGGCACAAAGATTGCTGTCACGGTCAATAATGATGAAGATAAGACAGCCCATTCAAACAACACATCTGAATACAGCAAATGCCCAGTCCTAATCTAGGAGTAAGGGAGATTAACCAGTGGAACAAATTATCAAGGGAAGCAGTGGACTCTGTTTTTCTTGACGGCCTCACATCACAGATGGATGTCTTTCTGGAATGTGTGTTCTAGTAAAACACAGTATTGGTTTTGATATGGGGGTAAGAGTGTGGAATTTCATGGTGTGTGAAATAGAGGCCTCATTAGGACATCTAATGGCCTCACAATCTATGAAAAACTCAGTGTGGGGTGAGGAACAGACTCTGCTGTTTTACTGGGAAGCCTATTTGCTCCCCAAAATCAATAGTGAGCAAGTGGGGTGATCTGGGGAGCAGCTCAAACATCCTACCAGGCTGTCCAGGGGCAGACATCAGCCCTGCAAGGGAGAGGTAGGTGTGGCAGTGACTTCACAAGGGCCTTTGGCAGGAACTCAGGCTATTGGGCAAAGGAGAGTGAGGAGGCTGTGACCTCACAGAGCTCCCTTAATATCAGACATGCAGTACAGGGCTTCAGGGCAGGGGAAACTTCGGAGACCCCTGTAGCCTGCTGCAACAAGACTCCTCCTTGCGGTCTCTCCTTGAGGACCAAGAGAGGATTTGTGGACACGCACCTAAGTGTGAAGGAGGAGCTTCTTTGGCCATGTTCTCCTTTCTGTGTTGATATATGTACAAGAGGGGGACTCTGTCCCGGGGGGACTCTATCATGGGAAATAGTAACCCTGAAAAAGACTTGGGGTCATGGTGGATAATCAACTGATCATGAGCTCCCACTGAGACACTTTGGCCAAAAGGGCAAATGTGACCCTGGAACCCAATCTCTCTGCTGGTCTTCGTCCTGAGGCAGGTGGGGCTGTTCTCCAGCTGTCATTGTAGGAGGCCCTCACAAAGACATGGGGCTGGAATCGTGCGCTGATGGAGATCTCCACCAGACTGATTTCCTGTCCTGACTAGTGCTGTCTTTTGGCCACCTGTTGAGAATGCTCAGCCTCCAGTCCCTGAGAGTCTCCATGCTGATTAGGTGAGCTGGGGGTTATTACTGAGTTAAAAGGGAGTTAAAGTCATTGTTGGCTGAGTGCAGTGAGGCCTAATGCTGAATTCGATGGCATTTCTTTGTCTGTCTGTAATGCGATAATTTTTGAAGACTATGTCCAATTGATTCCAAGATTTCAGGAAATTTCTAGGCAGGCATCAGTGGGAAGAACCTTGTTGATTCTGGTGACAACTAGAAAAAGAAACCACCAGCAAAGCTTGGTTTCTGCACTGTGCCCATTTAATTGGTGCTGCCGGTAGAGGTGCACTGTGACATCAGATTTAACTGAGCCAGTCAATGCCAATTCTGTGCAGGTGATTTTCATAATTCAACCCCATTGGTTAAAAGGAGTCAGCAAATGATTCCGCAGGTTTCAATGGGAGAGATGACCAAGACAGGTAGCAGGTTTAGGGTTTATGCTCAGGGTTATTGGAATGAAATGAGTGATGCGTGGCTGAGTTACCCCTGATGTCACAATGTAGCCTGCTCAGGCTACTCTGCCTGCAGCGCCACACGGGCAGTGACTGTCAAGGGGAGGATTTTGTTGATCTGAAACTTAGAAAACAAGAAGAGGAGAAGAGGAATGGCTTACATGATTTGACAATAAAATATAGGTTTTACAGCATTATCCAGTGTAATTGGTACTGGTTCAGCAGTGGGAACTGGGCCTACATAACAAAAAAAGCGTTCAACTCTCTTTTAAGAATGAGTAAATAATTCATAACAAATTGGTGATATGATGAATTTTGCTGCCTTCCGTTCTTTAATGCAATATGAGCAGTTTCTGATTCTCGTGAATGTAGTAGTTCTCCTACAATCTAGGTGATTAAAATGAATGGTTGTTTCAAAACCAAGAACCCCCTGTAGGTGTCTAACTCTCATGACCTACTCAAATCGCACTACTGCTAGGAGTTAGAGAAGTGTCTCTATCCCAAACAGAGGTGGTGAAACTGAGGTAAAGAGCAAGAGGTGTTTACACAGCAATGCTGTGGCCGAGCCAGAAAGAGAAGCATAAGAAAAAAACATTCATCAAAAATGTTTTGAATTTAAAACGACCCGATTTCTTAAAGAAAGGAAATATTAGCTGTAGTTAGTGAACTGAATTGATACATTCTGGTCACCATGTTCTTCCAGATTTTCCAATGGGTAGATCTCATCCCCTCACACCTAGTGTTTATTCCTAGATTGAAGGAAGGAAACAAGTTTGCCTTCTTTGTCAACTCCCAGTGTTCTTTTCAAATTCAATTAACTAGTCATTGAACTGAATTAGATGAATAAACTGAAAGGAAGAAACTATTCCTTCTGCACTTTCACAGGAAGGGCTACTGCTGTCTAAAGCTGTTCTCGCACTTCCATGAACTCTGGTTCCGGATGCTTCAGTCATTTGACTCTCCTTAAAACTTGGCAGTAAACGTGTACTACTGAAGATGGATTTCTTTCTATTCTCTTGAAATTATTTTAAGAGATGATAACAAATTTAGGCCTTAACATAGATTGCCAAATTCAAATTGAATTTGAAGCAGACTTATTTTTAACGAAAAAACCCATGGTGAGTTTAATTTGAAAAACCCGGTTCATATTTTAAAAACCCTCTATTGTTAATCCACCTGGCGAGGGACGCAAAAGCCTCCTTGCTCAATTCCCACCCCAAGAAGGGCTGATCCTCAATCCAAGGTCTAGGGCTGGGCTCTTCACTCCGTACAGGATTGAACTGAAAGCCCAGATCTAAACTCTAGGAATTTGGATCTGACCGATGAGGGTCCAGTGCTGCATAGCACTTACAGAACGACTTTTCCTGGGTAAATCTCAGCACTTTACAATAGTGAGTAAGTATTAGATCCTCATTTTACTGCTGGGGACTGAAACACAGAGAGGGGGAATTGCTTGCCCGAGGTCCCATAAGTCAATAGGAAAATGGCCACTGAAAGCCAGGAGTCCTGACCCCCAATTCCCTGCCTCAGTCTCTCCAGCCGGTCACACTCCCTCTCAGAGCCAGCGAGACTGGGAACAGGGTCCTGCTTGCAATTACCAGCTCTGGAAAAGAACGTTCCTCTAGTGGTTAGTGTAGGGGCCTGACACAGGGCTCCTGGGCTCCATCCCTGGCTCTGTCACTGACTCCCAGTGTGACCCTGAGGCAGTGGCTTCCCCTGCCCAGGCCACAGTTTTCTATCAGTGGGGTTGGAGTCCCTCCCCTACAGCCTTTGGCTTGTCAGGCTTCAGGAATGTGTGTGAGGTGCTAGGAGACCTTGAGATGGGAGGCGTCCTGCCCGCAGTATGTCAGAGTTCTGGACCCCGGCTGCTAGCCTGAGTTTAACCATCCCTTGGCAATAAAACATGATTTTGTTTTCACAGCCACTGTTGGTCTCCCTGCTGGCAGGGCATTGTGCAGCTCCCTTTTTAGCCCACCTTGGTGCAGGAGAGCGAGGAAGAGGGCCGGGAACAGACCAACTCTGAGCATCTGCCACCCAGCACTGCGCCATCTAGATCTAGTGAGTGGCAGGTAGCATTTCCTCAGAGGCTTTCCCGTTCTGCTTGGGGAGAGGCAGAAATGGTGGGAGGAGGAGGGGGGATCTCCTCCCAGTGAGTCTAGATTGGCTAACACAGCCCCCTGCAGCCCTTCGCTCTGGGCCTGGGCAGCGTGTTTCTTGCAGGGTGTTCTCTAGAGCCATCTCCAGCCCAGCAATAGGGCTCCCAGCCCTTCCCTTGTAGGAGTCTCTGGGGGGTCAGACCCCGGCAGCTGCTGAACACCCACTTTCCCACTGAACTCAGTGGGAACTGAGGGGGACTCATACCTCATATGATTGGGACCTTGTGAAGTTTAGCTGGGGACAAGTTCTCAAGGCAAACTCAGACTCCTTCCCGGGTTCTGGTCTTTCTCTAGCCAGAGAGGGCGTGTAGCCTGGGTGGGAGGAGGGAGCTGCTTGTCCAAACAGACTGAAAACTCCACTGCTCTGAACGGATGAGACTCCCCCTGTGTCACAGTGCCTCAGTAGGGAGAGGGAGCTTTGGAAACAGCCTGTGCTGTGAGCTGCTGCCAGCAGGTGTAGATTGCAGTCCCTGTGCCCCGGGGTGGGGCGTGCAGTGAGGGGGAGTTGCCTCAGTGGAGGAGAGGTGGGGGCGGAGCAGACAGGCCCGTTAGTAAGAGGCTGCTTTGACCCCAGACTCACGGCTGCTCCCCACTCGGTTCCAGGATGAAGAGGCTGAAGCAGATGCTGGGAAGAAGGCTCCAGATCCAGTGGGAAGCAGCTACCGGCTTCCCCAAGAGGAGAGTGGCCCCTCTGTCCCCGTTGTCGGGGAAGCAGCTTGTGGCCAGGCCAAGTGGTGGACGTGCCTGGCGTTCTGGAGGAGGAAAACACCAGCTCCCAGAGCAGGCCCTGAGGCACCTTCGGGGCCAAAATGGAGGTGGTCCAGGGTGCGGCTCTGCAGGACGGAGCCAGGACAGGGTGGGAGCCAGGCAAGGCAGCTCTGGGGCTTCCTCTCCAGGAAGCAGAGGAGCCAGGAGCCCAGTGCCAGGGCCCAGCAGGAGCCATGCCCCTGCCTGGCCACTAAAGAGTCCCCACCCTGCCTAGGACAGGAGATGGGGCAACCCCTGCTCTAGCACCAGCAGCTCCACCTACTCCCAAGGGGCCAGCAGCACCTCCGAGGAGTGTGAGAGCCTTGAGGCTGGAGGCTCCCACAGTACTGGTGAGGGGAGACCCAAGGGAAAGGGAGAGTGACTGGGGCGGGGCAAGCTAGTAACACCGTGTGCCCATTGGTTCAGAAAGGCGTCAGGTCTCAGCCACGTGAGCCCTGCTGACACTAGTGGGAGTGGCACAGCCATGCCCGGTGCAGGGCATTCTTGGCGGAGTCGGGGGCACTCCAGCCTCCCGGACCTCTGATGATTTTGTGGGGGTGGCCTGACTGCCATGGGGCCCTGAAGCTGATGGGGCTGAGGGCATCTCTGGGAGGGGCAGGGTGAGGCCCTTTCTGCCCTGGGGTTCCTTACAGAGGAGGGGGGCACATTAAGCCTTCTCTCTCCACTGCACCCCGTCCTTCCCCTCGGCAGCAGCAGCAGTCACCCTCTGTCCTCCTCTGCCTGGTGCAGGGAGCCCCAGTGTCCGGCTGGAGGTTGAGGAGGAAGAGGAGGACGTGTCCCCAGAGGAAGCTGCCATCAGGGTAATCCAGCAGCATCGCCAGGGCAGAGATGAGGTACAATCGAGTCTATCCTGCCCCCGCCAGCCCTTCCGGGGGGGCCCTGTCCCAGAGAAGCCATAACCCCCATTATCTGTGACCCCGAAAAGAGGGTGTTTGTCCCATGCAGGCCAGGGTCTCCTCTCCCCACAGCCATTGTCCCAGTTAGAAGCCCTGCCTTGCAGGAGGACACTGTGATTTTGGGCTTTTCCTGTCCAACCCAAAGGAGGACCTGGGCCCTGGAGCCGGTTTGGGTGGAGTGGGGAGCTCCCTACCTAACAGGCTCTCTCTCTCCCCCAATGCCACTCCTCATCTGTGCAGGAGAGGGCCAAGCAGCTCCGCTTCCTGCACGCTATCCCCACTCTGTGCTTCCCTGCACAAAAGCAGGGGCAGGACACCCTGCAGCCGCACTGCTCCAAAGCGTCCCTTGTGGAGAGCATTGCAGTGAATGAGACCCCATGGGGAGGGAGCTAGACATGAGACTAAGAGAGGCCTCCTCTGGGCCAGTTCTGGGAGATGGTGGGGCTGGAGGGGGCAGCAGAGGACAGGGATTCTTGGGGCTGAGGATTGGGGAGCAGGGGAAGGGGAAATTCTGTCACAGACACAGAGCTGGCAGTGGGGAATTGTAGGGCCGGAGGGGCGGCTGAGGGGAGGAAAGAATTGGGTGGTCCCAGCTGGAGAGGGAGGGAGTAAGTTTGAAAGGTGGAAGGAATGTGGGGGCCCAGCTGGATTGGCTGCTTTTGTCTTCTTTGGGTCTCCCAAGAACTGATTGAAGAAGTACCCCTGGAGTCTGAGCGAAGCTCCATCCTCTCGAGCTCTATGGCTGCAGTTTGCCACCTCAGGTACCAGGACCCTCCAGTCCAGCAGCCCTAACCCAGGAGTCACAGATCCTCCCACTCCCCCTCCAGTTGTGGCTGTTCACATCCTCCGGCCAAGGAGGCGGGAGCGTTCACTCTTTCCAGGCTGGGTGGTTCATTTCACTCCAGTAACGTTACAGTGGCCTTAGGGAGAAGATCATCGGGGCGGGGGACATATAATAGGGGCAGCAGGGTCCAGGGTGAGATCAGGGGAACGGGCCCTGTATCAGCCCTGCCAGTGTCTGGCTCTGTGACTTCAGCCTGGTCACTGGTCTCCTTGGCACCTCCATTTCCGTTTTTGCTGGCCGGTGCCTATTTCCCTCACGTTTCATGTCCATGGTGATGCCACTCTGGTGCTGCAAAGTCGAATCGAGGCTCCTCTTTGCTGCCAGCAAACTGGACCTGGAGCTGGAATCAGGCCTCCTGCGAGCTGTCCTGTGCAGTGTTTTTTACCATGCGCCCAGGGAAGGACACTGTTCCCTTCCGGGTAGGTCACCATCCTACTTCTCTGTTGTAGGAGCGGTCCTGTGGTCCCTACTCCCTTAGTTTGGTGGAGCTGCTGAAAATAGGGGAGGGGTGAGAAGAGCTGGGAACAGGCCCGGGGGTTAACAAAATGGCAGAGAGCACCCCTTCCCTCCAGAGGGGATAGTGTTACCCGCCCTTGGCAGATCCTCTCCCTCCTTCCTCATTCTGTGCTTTGCTGCCGGACTCTGTCCGGGCTCCTCGCTCCCATCCATTGCAGTTTGGCTGTTCCATACCCTGCTAGGTCCCTGGCCCTCTGCAGAGAACTGCTAAGGGCAAGGATTGAAGAGCCAGCTGGCATCCTGCCATGAACTCTTGCAAAGTGTCCCTGGGGTGATTTGAATGGGAGAGGCCAGGATGTGTCTTTGGGGTCTTGCCAGGGCTCCCCAGAGAACCCTTCTAATCATCCCCTGACCAGCGTAGCCCCAGATCCCATAACGGACATGTGTTCCCTCATCTTGCAGGCTCTGCCCAAGGCCTATACAGACAGCATGGATGTCATGCTGAGCAGCCTGCTGACAGAAACCCCCACCATGGACAAGCTGGAGCACCTCTTGGAGGTGAGCACAATGGCAGGGTCTGGGGGGAATTTCCCCTTAACCCCGTGGGAGGGCTGCAAAGGAGAGACTGGAAGAGCCACATTTCCATTGTGTCCTCCCAGCTGGGACCCAGGAGGCCAGACTTTGCCAGAGCTGTCTGTGCAGTGCAATGTTGGGACTCTTCTGCCTTTCGGGGGATAAAGGGAAAGATCTGGGACTGTAAGCCAGAGCTCTGCATAGTTCTGTTAAGCACTAACAGTGGGCACCAGACCTGGCTGAAAGTCCTGTGAGAGACTGAAAGTCCTGTGAGATCCAGGACATGGGCCTCTAAGAAAAGTCACTGGCTCCTTTCTAGGAAGACCCTGAGTACAGGAGGATCCTCAGGGAATCAGCTCTTCTGATATGGACACTGCAGTTCCCAAAGGGATTGTCCTCACGGCCACTCCCTCCATCCCACCAAGGCCTTTGCATCTGGGGAGGGGCCAGGGCATGTGCCTTGATCCTGATGTGCTGTTCATGGATCAGGTACAGAGAGGATGGACCAGCCCCAGGCCTAACATTTTCCCCATCTAGAGAGACAATGACAGCCTGTGCCCAGCAGGACCTGGGCAGCGTCCTGGTTGCAAGAAGTCCCTCTTAAAGTTCTGCGATCAGCCAGTCAGCTCTTCCACCCTGAGCACAAGGTCTCAGCCCCATGGGGAGGACGACAAGCTCATTTGTAGAGCACGTGCACCTGCCTCCTGACCCTCACCTGCCTCCTTCTCCCACAGCATGTCAATTTCTGGATGCACTCCAGAGAGAAGCAAGAGAGAGCCAGGGCCATACGGAGTAGCACTGCCCTGCGGCAATTTACTGCTTGCCTCCCTGGATTTGATGTAAGTGACCTGTGACCCCGGCATCCTGCAGAGGCAGGGCTGACTCTGACAGGCTGTGGGATTTGCAGCTGCAGGGGTTCTAAATTTTGATGGCTCCTGTGTGGAGCCAGAGTCAGAACTGAGATTCAACCATGCTTGAGTCACGTCCCTCATCTCCTGGCTAAGTTTTTCCCCCTGGGTCTGTAAGGGACTGTGCTCCAGAGCCCACTGGCTGGCAGATTCATGCTTGGCCTCAGGGCCCTTGTCATTCTGGAGCAGCTGAGGAGCGAATCCTCATAGAGGGCCCTTTCCCTGGTCCCTTTATTCCAAGCTCCCCTGGGGGAAGAGAGAATGAGATCTCTAGCTGTAGCTCCTCTCCCCCAGCCCCTCCTACAGATGGAGTGGGAGGAGAGAGACTCCTGGCCCAGGGCAGATGGAGAGCTGAAGGTAGAATGTTGATGGATTCCCCTCTCCTCCTCCTTCCATCAGAGCTCATCTGACTTCCCCAAGGTGGGCTACCTTGTGGCACAGCTGGGTCTGTATATCACTGACCCACCAGATGACATCAGCCGGCAAACCAAGGGTGGGATTTGCTGGCTCTACCAGCTACCGCTGCAGAAGAGTGGTAAGAAACCCAACTGGGCAATGGCACCTTATAGAAATGAATCCTCAGAGACTACCTGCAGATGGACATTGGGACTCCTATAGAACTAAGGCCTCTCCTTGTAGACCAACCGGAACTGGGCAGAGGGACCCCAATAGAAACAAGGTCCCTCATTTGGGACTCATTTTGCTGGGCAATGGGAGCCTATAGAAAGAAGCCCCCTCCTCTGAGATGGACCCCAGCGTAGATGCTGATTATTTCTCTCCCTGCTCCCTGAATCAGGGGGATGAGCGTGAAAGTGCCAGGGAAATTGGCTGTTTTATCTCCGAGCCCAGCTCTGTCCCCCACCCCAGGGAAATCAGCCCATCCATGGGGCTGCCAGCTGGTGAGGGGACAGGAATGGAGCTACTGGGACACATGGAGGGAAAGAGCCCATAGGGAAGTCAGGGGCAGGAGCAGGGACGACAGGGGACGCACCCAAAACTCGTAGGATGTCACCAGTTGGTTACCTAGGGCCAGATCTTGACTACAGTGGGAGTGGGGGGTTCTCAGCATCAGATGCCGTCATTTTCAGGCACCCACTCCCAGAACACAATGACCGTAAGGGTCACCTGATTTCTGTGACGAATGGGACAAATCCCCCTCCAGGTACTAAACCACCTGGTGGGGACCCTGCGATTTCATGGGGGCATGGATGCTGCGAAGCCCCAGCCAGTGAGCACCCAGCAATGGGAACAGAAGGAGACAGACACTGAAACCAGAATGGCAAACCTCACAAACCTGCGTGTCTTTCTCCCCAAGGGCTGAACATCAGAGATGCCAAGGAGCTGTGGTGCCGGGAGGGGCTCGAGAACACCAAGCGCCTTGGTTTCAGGAATATGGCCAAGGTGGGGGAGGTAAGGACTCTCAGCTGGTGCATTGCAGCAGCTCAAATGTGGAGCTGTGTCTCCCGGCAGTGGCTGTGTCCTGGATACAGGGCCAGAGTCTACTCCTTATTTCCAGCTGGCAGTGTTCAGCTGCAAGAGGCTGAGGATCCTGGGTTGGAGCTTTGCTACCGGCCATGGTTTGTGTGTGTTACATGGATCCATTGATAGGTGGCATAACAGGAAACCTCTAGGACCTTGAGTTTATGGCGGATGGTGTCTCGAGGGATCCGGCTTCGCTCAGCGACTCCCTGGCTGACACCTGAGTATCCGAGATGGGAGCCACTGGGTCAGTGAGTTGGGAAGGATACACCCAGCTATTGCGTGACCAGATCCTTGTTGGATCCCTGCACCCTGTGGAAGAACAAGAAGGGTGTGGAGTTTGCTTAGCACCATCATGAGTCAGGAAGCAGTATCTGCGCCTGCCCTGGGACTTGGGTCAGAGACACTGAGCTCCTACCCTGGGCTGAATTACTTCACCATACGTAAGGCTCATGGAAATGTCAGTGGGGTGGGGAGTGGGGAACGGAGGCAGTTCTGAAAGGCCCGTACCTCTAGCATGTGAGCTCCAGGAGATATCGCTGCTGGACGCAGTAGAGGGTCCTGTGTGGTCTTTGTGAGCTACGTTCCAGAGCGCGCCAGGCTCATGCACATGGACGCATTCCCAGCAGGTCCTGGCACCTGCGTTGAATCCTGCTCCAGAAAGAGCTATGAGAGGCCTCGGTGCCTGCAACCTCTCACTGAAGGGGGTTCCCTGGGCCATGGGACCCCAAAGGTCCTCGTGGGGTATTAGCTGGCTTGGCTGCAGCAGGACTCCGACTCTCCGCATGAGCCACTAGCTGGATTTGGAGCCTGGTTCTGGGCAATTGCCAATGGCTCTCGTGCTGTTGGTTTTAGGTCTTCGGAGGGATCTTCTCAGAAGGGCAGAGAAGATCCTTCCTGCAGGTGGCTCTGCTGGCCATCCACGACCCCCGGCTAC
The DNA here is from genome assembly GCF_965140295.1 of Lepidochelys olivacea. Classification (NCBI taxonomy): domain Eukaryota; kingdom Metazoa; phylum Chordata; order Testudines; family Cheloniidae; genus Lepidochelys; species Lepidochelys olivacea. The sequence goes on along the minus strand of NC_140412.1, from coordinate 137,706,688 downwards.
ATGTCAGCCAGGCTGGGCTGGTCCTAGCTTTCTCCATCATGGGGGAAGGTGGACAGCTGATAGGGGACGAGGTAACCAGAGCAGGATTAATCTAGCTTTTGGGAGGGACCCAGGGCCTTTCACCTCCAGTCCACAGAAGGTCACTGCCATCCCATCCCCATTTGCTGACCTGGGAGGAAGGAGACGAATGAGTCACGGCAGGTGCCATTGTTAGGCGCCAGCTTGTCCCCTGAGCAGATCAAAGCAGTTCAGACCCAGCTCTCCAGCAAGGCTATTTCATAACAGGCATCACATCAACAGGACAAGCTGCCATTGCTCATGCTAGTGCCCCTTATGACCTCTATGAGCCTTTCTTCCCCTCAGGGTCTCAGGCCAGTTCCTAGTGATCTAATGTCTACGTCATCTGAACCACCATCCAGAGCTGCCCCATCACTGGCAGCCTTGGAGCCCAGGGATTGAAAGTGCCATGAAGACTAACCAGGCTGGGCTGGGGCACATGGGCCGGGGAAAGTTTGCCCTGCTGCTGGCCAGGCTGGATCTCCTCTGGGAGAACTGGAGGATTCAGTCATCAGAAGCCACCCATGTGGCCCTTCACCAGAGCTACCGTCCACGGCTTCACCGTAAGGACCAGGGGTCACTTGGGGAAAGAAGTCAACTTCCTCTCACCCAACTTCCCTGCTGCCAGAAGCCTTCCAAACCCATAGCTGGAGGGGTAGGGGCTGGTTGCGAGGATGCTGGGGAGCTGAGCTCGTTCCCCAGATGGGTTTGGAGGTAGAACAGCTCTAATGCGGGAACTGAGAGGAATGGGGAAGAAGTTCATTCTGCAATTGCGGGAGTGGGATTGGAGGTCACTAGAGAGGAGACAAGACTTCATCTCGGGGGCTGGGTGGGAGAATCCATCCCTCAGATGTGGCGAGGAGCTGGGTGGAAATTTAGCTGGCTCCAGGTGCCGTTATTACCCTTTGTTGCCGGGAGTGTCTGAATCTCTGACTAATCCTTGTTCCCTTGCAGGAGGAGGATATTACAGACAAAGTGATGGCCCACCTATTTTACATCCTGTGTTTGTGCCAGGTGCCCAAGGCACTGCCTGCGCTTTGCCCCATGGGACACCCTTAAAGGGCCCCCACCTCACATGCCCAGCAGCTCACACTCCCTGCTGCAGATACTGGTCTGTCTCACTATACATGGGGAGAGGGGCTAGTGGGAGTGGAGATAGAGGTGACAGCACTGAGTGAAACCCTCTCCCTTCTGGGTGGGGGGGGCTTCCCTCTGCTGCCAAATCCCCTTTGTCTGGGGCATGAGGTTCTCCCCACCCTCTTTTTCTTGGCCTTGGCCTCTCTGCCATCGCCCCTTCTCCCTGCCCAGCCTGATGCAGAAGGGCCTGCATGTTAGGCCCATGTCCGCCAGTGGAGCTCTGAAAGCTCTGCATTAGAGCAGGGGGAATGGCCTAGTGTCACATCTGAAACAATTCCCGACCCGGGGCTGCTGTGGCAGGGCCCCTCAGTCCCTCCTCCATGCCAAGGGGCCACAGGAGGAATCTGCTCTCAGGGAGCCAAACCTAGAACGCCACCTTCCTCTCACCACACGCCCTCCCCGACCCATGCCCAGAAGCCTTTATGAAGCATCAGACTTTCAGCACCATAGGACTGGCCCAGCCCAGGACAACTACAAATGAGAACATCGGTAGAACCATGGTTTATCATCAATAACCACTGCAGTCTGGGAGTGGTGGCCTGATGTGGAACCCCTCCCCTGTGCTCACTGCTCAGAGGTTCCCCTGGCCCGTGTCACCTTTGAGCTCGTGAATGTCCGATCCGTCCTGCACCGGGAGCCCAATCCACCCACATTGTATCTGAACTCTTCCCAGCCAGGAATGAAACTCCCCCCAAGCACCCTGGGAAGTGAAGGATCCTCCCCATCTAAGAGGTGGGAACAAAGACACAGAGGAAGGGCTGTGGTGCCTGGTCTCACAATCCTGGGTGTAGATCTGGGAACTGGACTGGGTCCCAGGCTAGTGCCTTCCCCCGAGGGGCAGCTTCACTTTCTGCCTTTTATTCTTCCCTCCTGCTAGGGCATCTCTGAGTGTGAAATGAACAGGAGCAAGGGATGGTGAGGAGGCTGTGACACCTAGCCTTGGTGGGAGCTCTCCTTGGCCTGGATCCCAGCCCAAGGACAGAGACATATTTGTCATCCTGCTGTCCTTTTATTCCTCGGAAGAGAGTCCCCAGATGAGGATGCGTGGGACTTGAACCCAGGTGTCTAGGGCTCCGGGTGGGCAGTGCCTGGGAGTACCCTCAAGTCATCTGGACAACAAGGCAGAGCTTGCCCTGCTGCTGAGACAGTCCCCATGTTATTCCTGGTTTCTGCCTGCATGCACCACCCTGCCCTACCCTCCAGTTCCCGGCTATTGACTGTCTTGACCCTCGGCTCCAGTCTCTTGCTGCTGACTTCGGCGTGACCCTTGGCTCTCGACGTTGGCTACCAACTCTGGCTCAGCATTATCCTTGTCGTATTCTAGCCTTGCTCCAGCCCCACAACTGACTCACTCCAGCCTTGCCTCCTCCTCTTGATCCTCCCGAAGCCCTCGGACTCTGACTACCCGGCTTCAACCTTCCGCCTGAATCTGGACTCTGGCTTGATATCGACTTGGCTTAACTTTGGACTCTGATCACCCGTCTTCGACCCTTGGCCTGCACTTGGACTCTGGCTCCAGTTCTGATTCTGGTTTGTCTACAGACTCTGATTACATCATCATTTCCGGCGTGTTCCTGGATCTTGATTCTAGCACCACTCTTAGCCTAGGTGCAATCTTATGTTAGCTGTGACCTCAGCTCCAACCACTAGACCTAATTATCAGATGCAACATGTGACATGAGGTGGTGCGACTGTTTGCAGAAAAGCAGGCTTTCCAGAAGTAAGTGGCCTGTACGTAAATGGGGATACCAGATGTGACTCAAGGCCTTGCTACCTGACCTGGCCCTGTGCTGCCCCTGCCGGAATGGCTCAATGGAGGTGACTGAAAATGTAGGGGTTTCCTTAACCAGCCTCTGCCCCTGGACCTACTCCACCATTCTTGGCTCTGACACCCGACATTCCTGATAAATACCAGGATTATGTGGACATCTTCGAAAGAAAGGAGGACACATTACCTCTGCACCAAGACTATGACTGCCCTATTGACCTAAACCTTGCCCGAAAGTTGCCTTTGGCTGTATTTATGCAATGTCCGAACCAGAACTAGTGGCTCTCCCTGCGTGAAATCATGAAAACGGATCCAAAGGGTTTATTTACTATTAAGCATTTCCCACAGAGGCCCTGGCCCTCTTTGGAAAGAAGAAAGGAGGGACTCTATGCCTCTCTGTAGAATACCAGCCCCTGAACAAAGTGAAAGTATCCCCTATCACATGAAACCTGTACGGGCATTCATCAGAGTAGACTTCCAAGGACTTACAATCTAACACTCATTTGGGCGGTGGACAAATGGAAGAGAGATTTCAATACATTTTATAGACGCTGGAGCATTCATCATAGAAGTTGACACATCTAATATATCAATCAGGGCCATGCTCTCTGAGGCATGGCTCCCAGCACCTGCTGCACCCCTGTGCATACCACTCCTGGAGGCTCACCCCACATACAAAAACTACAGGAGTCCCTTGATAATTAGTAGGTTCTGATTAAATCCTTATTTGAAGATTGGTGTGAGAAGCTGAAGGGGCCTCGATACCCAGCACAAGGTTGTACACAAAAGCCTCCAGTATCTGCGCAAAGCCAAAGCACTGAATCAGGGACAATTCAGCTAGACCATATTCTTTTCCGGCTTCAATTTCAAGATTACTTAACTGCCCAACTGGAACTAAGAATGACCTTATCCCCTAATGGAGAATATAACCAAGAAGGGAGAAAGCTAGTCAGGAACAGCCCTTCCTCCTCAAGCCCCGCAACGTGTTTAATGTTGCCATACCTCAATCATGCTTATTAAATCAGCTTCCTAGGATGACCTGCTGCCCAGGGAATGAGAAACAACATTCCATGTGGGACCCAATAACATTTACTGAGGACTGCCTGTATGTTCTGCCAGGATGTCCCCCGTTGAAGGTCCTACATCTGAAACAGGACACCTCCCAACAGGGCACTTTGGGTGCTTCAAAATCTCCTGCCTAACCTCCTGCTTCGTTTGGTGGTGGTGCCGGATGTGGGCTGAAATTCAGACATGTTGACTAGTGACTTCTGAGCTCTTACCAAGGCACCACACACCAAAATTCTTGGCATCTCATGCCTCTGGAGACCCTGCCCCGGCCATGGGCAGCCATTGCCAGGGATTTCATTGTAGAACTCCCTGAATCAAATGGCCACATGGTGGAACTGACTATCATAGAACAACTAACCAAGATGGCACGCTTCATCCCCCTGTGACTGTGTACCTTCAGCTGAAAGGACAGATCAGCTCCAAATTTGCCAAAGACACCTTTTCTTTTTTTTTTTTTTTTGGCTAACTATAGATTTCCCCCTGATTTCATTCTACACAGCAACGGCCTCTCCGAAATTCCTGGCTAGCAATCTGGTTCAATGAATCTATCACATTCAAGAAGAACTAAGGGGGCATTCAAGGACACTAGGAAGGTCTTCAAATAATATGGGGACTGCCGATGACAGGAGGGGCCAGTCTTCTCAGTAGGGAAACCATTTACTGAAAGGAGGTACCAAGGGTCTGGCACTGACCAAATCCATAAGCCCCATCTGTGGCAGCAGTTCCTACCCCATCCCCCTTCCTTGGTCTTCTGATCCCATCTCCTCTCCTGCTTGTAGGGAGCAAAATCTGGGTCTCTCCCCTCACTCTGGCACAATCTGTGCACAGACTGCCTGAGCCCCATGCAGATAATGGGACTGTCCTCCCCTTACCTCCTGTGTGTTTGTGGAAGAAACTATTATCTCTATTTTACAGACAGGGAATGAAGGTGATGGACCTCTCTAAGGTCACACCTACAAACATGGGGTGGATCTGGGAACGGGACTGGGTTCTACTCTAGTGCCCTCCCCACAGGGCAGCTTCACTTTCTGCCCTTCATTCTCCCCTCCCTTCCCTGAACGGTAAATGAGCAGGGGCTTCCTCCCTTCTCTGTCTTCCAGGCTTTGGGATCTGTCCATGCCTCCTACATCAACGCAGCCTGCAGCTGGCCCTGCTTGGGGAGCAATGACCTCATCCTGTCAAACTGAGAGGAGCTGGCTCTCAGTGATGCTTAGACGGAAAACCACACCCCCCTCACAGAGGTAGGAACTACTCACTCATCTGGGTGATTGCAGCTCTTGGGACAAAGATCCAGTTCCTGGTACGCAGCCTAGCTGAGAGCAGCCCTTATCCCTGGATCCCAGCCCTGGAACTTAGACATTGTTCTCATTGTACTGTGTTGATTTTATTCCTAGGAAAAGCATCGCCAAAGGAGGTGTAAGGATCCTGGACTCTATTGCTTGCAAGAAGCTTCAGCCAACTTCACAGGTAGAAGTCATTGTCTTTCATACAATTACACCAGGGCCCTTTATGGTCTCCAACTCTGTTCACTCCAGCAGGACAGAGACAAGCCTTAACTCCCAGAGTCCTGATTTCCTGCCTTTCCAGGGGCTGAGGGCTTGTATTGTCCCCACCCGGTCATCAGATACTTTTCCTATGGGAATCTGATGAGAGCAGAGAAGGAATCTCCTCTTCTCTTAGAACCAGTCTATTCAGTAAATCCACCCACACTGACCTCATTTTAGCTGCTTTGTTTAGCTGAGATTAGCAGTATCTTCTGAAAACCCTTAGTGTGTGGGGTGAGGTGGATCAGGGGAGACTGGAGCTCCAGCAGGTTCCCCTGAAGAACACCACCCTGTCTTTCTGTGGTCAGGCTGGGATGCGCTGTCTATCATGGAGGTGAAGACCGGATGGGAGCTACTGGATTGGCCTTGATATGCTGTGTCCTTGTACAGATGAAGGACCGACATCACAGAGATGGCAAGAAGCAAAAGATGTACCACAGATGGCTGGGAATGGGCTGAACAACCTACAATGATAGGTAAGCAAAACCCTGGCCACATACGGACACCACAGGCATTGGTGTGGATTGAACCAGGGTCCATCAGCACAAGCCCCTCTCACTCAAGCTAAAGGGGTCACTCTAGGAGTGTAGGAGAGGTACCGGGTGAGTCTGATGGAATGAATAGAAAGGGGAGCCTGAGCGGAAGTTGCTGGGCCCTTCCGAGTAGCAGCAGGATGCTGCAGGAAGAAGGGTCTGTAAGGTGGGAGTGGGAGGGGAGGAGCAGATGACTGAGGTAGAGATATTTTTACACAGGGAGATGTTTGCATAGGGAGCTTTGGAGGTAAGAAGGAGAAGTCCAAACTGGACATGGAAAAAGGGCAGCCAGAGCCAGACTTGGGAAAGTGGGGAAGACAGCACCAGGAGAGGAAGATCATCTCAGCAGCTGCAGTTTGGATGGCTGGCAGGTGGGAGGGAAATTCACCAGAACATGATTCACCGGAACGGCCAGGGCGAGGTGCCTGACTAGCGGTGAGTGGAGAGTCCCATTACAGAGCATGCTGCAAAGCCAGCAATCCCGTGCCACTGCAGATGCAGAGTCGTTGTCTTTCTCCCCCTACACTGCCAATGGAGGGAAGCGTCTGACCCTGTGAATTTCTCCCTGGCTACAGATAACCCATCCTTGCTCTCAGTGAAATGCTATGGTGTACTGTACACAGCATGCATGACACTCAACCTCGGAATGCTGTTAGCACTGTTGTGGGGTGATGGCCAAATATCATTGATGAGCATTGCTCTCTTAGGCCCCTTTCACAGTGTATTGAGCCTGTGATGAGCCAACCTTCCCTCCCCCATCCCCGCAGGGCTTGGCTCACAGAAACTCTCAGGGAATGGGTTCCTCCACCACAAGCCGGGGAGTGGAGCTAAGCTGCTCCAGGGTTGTACTGCAGCCTCAGGGCTATAGTGACATGTTCCAGTGAGAGAGGGGCTGTACCAGTGGGGAGGCTGCATCTCCGAAGTGGGGGATAATCTCACGGTTTGGAGACTAGTGACGCAGCTGGGAGGACATTCCTCTAACAGTACAAAGGGAGGGTTCTAAGCTGTCAAATGGGGTTCTAACTCAGGGTGTTGGGAAGATATTGACTAGAGGTGGGAAAGAAATGTGAAGAGAAGAAACTGAATTCTTTATGCACCATTGCTCGGAGACTGGGTAAGAAGCAGGAGGAACTAAACGTTCTCATTGATAACTACATTTGATAGAATTGGTATTATTGAAACCTGGGGGCATGACTTGCGTGACTGGACTGTTAAAGTCACCTGCTGCAGTGGCCGCCTTGTGTCTGGCATTTCCCAACTTTTGAGTGCTTGACTTTGCAACCGGAATGATTTTCGTGTTGCTTCTCTCTGTGAGGGTGATCAATATGCAGAACTTAGAACTTTAGCAAGATTCTGGATTGTTGGCTGTGCTACAAGCACTGCTTATATCAACTGTCCCTATATGCTGAGTCTTCAACCCTGCTGGGTCTGAGAGCAAGTCTCCCCTTCCTTCTTCAGACCCGCAATCGTCCAATCAACACTGAAGAAAGCAACCTTTTCTCATATAAATGGATAGCTACAAGTATTTTCTATTTTTAAAGAAGGCACTACCCCAACTCGACACACGTGTGGTTACGGTCCTTAATGCACTACTGGAAGGTGCTCAGACACTGTGGTGATTAGCATGGTATAAAAACCTACACAGGCTAGCGGCCATCAAGGAAGAAAGCCAAAGTTTCTCTTCTTCCTGGCCCCTTGTTCTTTTTAGGAGGCCATTTCCAGCCCTACCTGGCTGAAGTTTTGTTCCCCTGGTGTATCAAACTCATCTGTAGGAGCCTCTAACTCTCTGCCACCACTTCCTCAGGTGCCTTTCTTTAAGCCCAGTTGGGCAGCAGGTTCAGTCACAGTGGCACTGGGCACAGCTTCTTTTTAAAGGGGCCAGTCACCCCGTGCTTGTCATTATAAGAGCTTAGTCCTGCATATAGCTAAATGTAGGGTAGTGGCCAGATATAGGGCATGTTGCTCCTTGAAGTAAATGAAGCAAATGTGCAGCCTTTTCAATACCAGTAATAGTCTCTCATGCTCAATAAGAAGATCCCTTCCCTCCATTGAAGAACAATGTCTGATTTATTGATCTAATGGCCGCTACCCAAAAGGTGTTTCAGCCAGATGCCCATTTCTGAGTTGAAGTGCTTCTGGCGTGCACTCAGAAGCACCAAGAGAGAGAAAAGGAATATTTGTAAATGTTTAAGAACAGCTCCCAGGTGGGAGCATAAGAGAAATAAGGGACAGACAGTGTCCTCCTGCCTTCATCCACCAATTACCCTGCCCCTCCTGCTTTATATAAACTCATCGTTAGTTCCTTTTCAAGGGGATTTCTAGCCTTTTGGTTGTAGTTCCAGTGGTTCTGGGTTCTTTCTTCTTTGTTATTTTTTGATCTTTAGAGAGAAATTTCTCTCCTGTTTTTGTGGTTGTGTCATTTTAGCGCCCTCGTGGCCAACATAGAGTCTGCTCTGCAGGTAGCTCTGGCCAAGAAAAGGCACGTGCAGGAATGCATCAGGGAAAGCCCCTTCCCCCCCAGAGACACCTGTCCCCAGTGTGAACCAGAAGAGTACAATGAATACAGGAAAGGGAAATATTTATTTACAGAGGGATGAAAGGAGAAAAACAACAGGGGAAAAGCTAGGGGGAACGGTCAAAAACAGGGTTACATTCAACACCAGGCCCCACAGGCCCAGTGGTAGCACAGTCTGAAAGGGCTGACACCGAGTAATGTGTCTACACACAGAGTTCAGGAGTCTTGAGCAAAGGTCCAGTCCAGTGGTGAGTTTTGGGTGCTCCAGGTTGTGTTCAGTGCCAGTAAAGTTTCCCCAACGAACCTCTCTGGTGCCCTCTTCTGTCACTCTCTGCAAAGCCACACAGAGTGACAGCCTCCCCATGTAACAAGCTAACAGCTTCCCTCTTATTTAGTGTGATCATATTTCCCTATGCTGAATACGGGACACCTGGTAAACTTACTCGTATTCAAGCAAGTTCAGCTGCAATCAATCAGAACGATGCAGTACAAATGTTAACATTAACATCAAGTTGACTGAGCCCCTGTTAAAAAGAAACACTGAGTTGTTGGATTCCTTTTATTTCCCTTCTTATCTTTTAGACTTTAGGGTTCACATGGAGAGAGGTGACACACACACAGTCCCGTGCACCTCTCTGACACAGGGCTTGAGAGGTTGACCGAGAGGCTTGACCCTCCCTGCCTGGCGCTCTCCACTCTCCATGCCTGGCTGGGCCCTGGGCTGAACCCGCCTCTCCTGGTACCTGGTACCACATCTTCCAAAGACAACCTGTGTGTGTGTGTGGGGGGTGGCAATCAAGTTCACATGGCCCCCCACCCCAGATTTCTGCCAGGGTTCACACCAGAATGTGGCCAGCAACAGCCTTTCCGCACTGTGCAGGAGGGAAGGGATGGGAGCTGCTTCCAGCCACAGCGGGGCTGGGGGGGTGGGGAGGGGTGACCTGGCCCATGTCTTTGCAGAGCTCATCTCTTCCCCCTCTCCCCCTGCCCGTGGCTGGAAGCACCTTGCTCCTTCCTGCCCACACAGTGTTGAAAGGCAGCTAACACCTCTAGGCTGCTGCTGGCCACGGATAAACCCAGCTTCCTCCTGTCCCCTGGCTACAGCGCAAGCAGGAAGGGGTTAAGCCCTACGGATGCATTGTGCCCAGGGAACCTGACTGCAGGGGCTTGAGTGAACCTGGCCAGTGAGGTGGCTCAGCAGGGGAGGGTGCCTAGGGGACGGACCAAACCCTGTGCTCTGGGGTGGGGGTGGGTGCAGAGGGTGCTAGGCCTCTGTCCAGGAGCCTGCTGTGGAGTCTGCAGAGTCGGGATGCAAACAGGCTGGAAATCGCTTCCCTCCCCCACCGCCGCTCCAGAGCTTAGCTGAGGGGCAGAAAGGCTTCCCTGTGCCACGGCTGCCTGGGGCTTTGGCACATGCAGGGCTTGGCTCCTCCTGGCCAACACCCCAAGCCGAGGGTCTTGAGCTTTCCTGCGGGGCCAGCCCAGCCAGAGGCAGTGGGGGAAAGAAGTAGCCTGCTGGCCCGGCTGTTGGTGAGCTGAGCACTCCGACCAGGGGCTGGTTCTCCGCACAGTGCTGGGAGCGGGACACTCCCCGCTGGTGCAGATATGGAGGAGTAGCGGGGCTGGGGTCAAGGTGAAGGGGCAAAGCAGGGAGAGGACAGCGAGAGGGGGAACACCCTGCCACCAGCTTTGCACACCCACCCCCATTGTCAGCCACTGGGTCCCCCCACTCAACGCTGGTGGGCAGGCGGCTGGCAAGCAGGGATCCAGCCAGCAGCGGGACCCACCAGTACCGACTGGGGGGAGACAGAAAATAAGTGACAATTAGACCGTTTTTAGCAAAAAGTTGCGACACCAGCAGGAGGGCTTAAATACCCTGTCGTGCTCTTCCCCCCTCCCCGCTCCCCTGCCCTCCCAACAGGACTTTCTCCTCATTGAACAATCAACTCCCCATCCCCTGGGAAAAGATTTAAAGGGGCCATGCTCTCTAAACCCCAAAGGGGTAACAGTGGGTGTTTCGGCAGGTTGGGTAGAGAAGTGACTCGCCCTGCCCTTCCTGACACCAGCACCAGCCTTTAGAATGCTAACTCTAAAGAATCATTCCTAAAGTACCTGCTCCGTGGTTTGTCTTCAGGCTATTTGGCTTCCTGGTGGGGTCACTCCAGGTATAAACAGCATTTTATAATTAATTTATTGTTTCTGGATTAATTGCTGTTTTTTGGACTCTGGACATGATTCTGCTCTCGCATCTTATTTACCTTGGGCAGGCAGCAAAAAATCTGATGGCACAAGCTGGTACAAAGAAAACAGAGCTAACATAAAAGACCAACTTCAACCCAGGTGTAAGCAGTGGCCAATCCACTAGCAGGTAACAGGGGTCACCCCTGCTTGTGGCCGGGCTGAACTGGCAGAGTGTGGTAGGGTTTCCACCGACTGGCTGTATGACATACCAAAGGCCGAGTCATGGCAGGTGTTCAGCGCCCCGACTTCCATTGCACCCCATGGGGATTAGCTTGCTCAGCCCTTTGAGCCAAGCACCTGGAGGGGTCAGACCCTGGAGCTAGGTGTCAAAAGTTGTTTTTGAAATCGGGGAGGGGCTGTGGGGCGCTGCAAAGAAGATTTCTGGTGTGTGAATTCAAATCAGGAGGATTTCTGACATCCTGACCTTTGCTGGCCCTGACTGACATCCCATCGCTCCAGCCCAGCTGTGAGTGCCTCACATTATAGGGGGTGCTGCCAGCACTGCCTGTTATTAAGGTTGCCCAGTGCTTCCCACGATACGCCTTTGTTTTCAGTTGCTTATAACGTTGTCGAACTGTAACTGGCTGGGCTGAAATTTCCCATGCTGGGTGTCTGCCTTGAGGCTGAATATTTCCTGAAACATTCAGTCAAAGTCATTCAGCTGTTAGTGAGAATGAGGCTAGGCCAGATGTTATGGGTCTGTTATAGGCGGGAACGAGATGACCACAGTGGTCCCTTCTGGCCTTAGTCTATGTAGACAGTGCTTACCAACGCTAAACACTTCTGATGACATTTTCTTTGAAAAGCTCTAGTGCCCCCAGGCTTTGGAACAGGGACTTGAAATTTCCCAAGGAGGTGGCCTTTGTGCCAGGGGTGCGGCTTTTGCTGTCTCCGAAAATCTACCTAAATTGACCAAATGAGAAGTCTTTGAAAAGTCAGAGTTCACACAGACCCAATAGAGACTTCTTTGAGGTTAGCAGCTCCATTCCCCCTGGCAATTGTGTCTGCAATGGCATGCTCCAGCCTGGGGCTGAGCAGGACTTTCCCTACAATTGCAGCTCTCAGCTGCTGCGGTCTGTGCTGGGTCCAGATACCTGAACTGAGAGCAGAGAGCCTGTCTCTCCTGTGCTCTCAATTACCCACCTCCCCCATCCCACTGGGCCCGGACGAGGAAGTACTAGATTCAAATGCAGAGACTAGGGGACAGGGGTGAGTAGGTTGGGAGAAAAAGCCTAAGGGATGCTGGAAGCTGGCAGGAGGTGAAAGAAACTGGCATTTGGAGTTGAGGGGAGGGCGGAGAGTAGACCTGAGTGAGCAAGGAGACTTGCAACCAGAGAGCAGAGAGGAGTGAGAACCAGTGGGGTGGGTGGAAGAACATAACAACGGCCATAGTGGGTCAGACCAAAGGTTGATCTAGCCCAGTAGCCTATCTTTGGACAATGGCCAGTACCAAGTGCTTCAGAGGGAATAAACAGAACAGCTAATCATCAAGTGATCCATCCTCTGTTGCCCATTTCCAACTTCTGGCAAACAGAGACTAAGGACACCATCCCTGCCAATCCTGGCTAATAGCCATTGGTAGACCAATCCTCCATGAATTTATCTAGTCCTTTTTTGAACCCTGTTATAGTCTTGACCTTCATAACATTCCCTCTGGCAAAGAGTTCCACAGGTTGACTGTGCATGGTGTGAAGAAATACTTCCTTTTGTTTGTTTTAAACCTGCTGCCTTTTAATTTCAGTTGGTGACCACTAGTTCTCGTGTTATGAGAAAGAGTAAATTACACTTCCTTATTTACTTGCTCCACACCAGTCATGATTTTATAGACCTCTATCATAGCCCCCCTTAGTCGTCTATTTTCACAGCTGAAAAGTCCCAGTCTTATTAATTGCTCCTCATATGGAAGCTCTTGCATACCCTTAATCATTTTTATTGCCCTTTTCTGTGCCTTTTCCAATTCCAATATATATTTTTTGAGATGGGGTAACCACATCTGCACGCAGTATTCAAGATGTGAGTGTAACATAGATTTATATAGAGGCAATATGATATTTTCTGTTTTATTATCTAGCCACTTCTTAATGGTTCCCAACATTCTGTTCTCTTTTTTGACTGCCGCTGAACATTGAGTGGATGTTTTCAGAGAACTATCCACAATGACTCCAAGATCTCTCTCTTGAGTGGTAACAGCTAATTTAGACCCCATCATTTTATATGTATAGTTGGGATTATGTTTTCTAAAGTGCATTACTTTGCATTTATCAACACTGAATTTCATCTGCCATTTTTGTAGCCCGGTCACCCAGTTTTGTGAGATCGCTTTGTTGCTCTTCACAGTCTGCTTTGGACTTAACTTTCTTGAGTTGTTTTGTATCATCTGCGAATTTTGCCTCCTCACTGTTTACCCCCTTTTTCCAGTTCATTTATGAATATGTTGAATAGGACTGGTCCCAGAACAGACCCCTGGGGGACACCGCTATTTACCTCTCTCCATTCTGAAAACTGACCATTTATTCCTATCCTTTGTTTCCTATCCTTTTACCAATTACCGATCCATGAAAGGACCTTCCCTCTTATCCCATAACAGCTAATTTTTCTTAAGAGCCTTTGGTGAGGGTCCTTGTCAAAGACTTTTTGAAAATATAAGTACGCTATATCCACTGGATCACCCTTGTCCACATGCTTGTTGACCCCCTCAGAGAATACTAGTAGATTAGTGAGGCATGATTTCCCTTTACAAAAAACATGTTGACTCTTCCCCAACAAATCATGTTCATCTATGTATCTGATAATTCTGTTCTTTACTATAGTTTCAACCAGTTTGCCTGGTACTGAAGTTTGGCTTCCCAACCTGTAATTGCCAGGATCACCTCTGGAGCTTTTTTAAAAATTGGCATCACATTAGCTATCCTCCAGTCATCTGGTACAGCAGCTGATTTAATCTCCCACAGTTAGCAGTTCTGTAATTTCACATTTGAGTTCCTTCAGAACTCTTGGGTGAATAACATCTGGTCCTGGTGACTTATTACAGTATAATTTATCAATTTGTTCCAAAACCTCCTCTAATGACATCTCAATCTGGGAGAGTTCCTCAGATATGTCACCATAAAGAATGGCTCAGGTTTGGGAATCTCCCGCACATCCTTAGCCATGAAGACCAATACAAAGAATTAATTTCATTTCTCTGCAATGGCCTTATGGTCCTTGAGTGCTCCTTTTGCATCTCGATTGTCCATGGCCCCATTAGTGGTTTAGCAGACTTCCTGCTTCTGATGTACTTCAAAAAACAATTGCTGTTACTTTTTGAGTCTTTGGCTAGCTGTTCTTCAAATTCTTTCTTGGCCTTCCTCATTATAGTTTTACACTTAATTTGCCAAAGTTTATGCTCCTTTGGTCCTAAATGTTTTTTAATTTGGGGTATACATTTAAGTTGAGCCTCTATTATGGGGTCTTTAAAAAATTTCCATGCAGCTTGCAGGGATTTCACTTTTGGCACTGTACCTTTTAATTTCTGTTTAACTAACTTCCTCATTTTTGTGTAGTTCCCCTTTTCAAAATTAAGTGCTATTCTATTGGGCTGCTGTGGTGTTTTCCCTGCAATGAGGATGTTAACTCTAATTATATTATGGTCACTATTACCAAGCGGTTCAGCTATATTCACCTCTTGAACCAGATCCTGTGCTCCACTTAGGACTAAATCAAGAATTGCCTCTCTTTTTGTGGGTTCCAAGACTAGCTGCTCCAAGAAGCAGTCATTTAAGGTGTCAAGAAACTCTCTCTGCATCCAGTCCTGAGGTGACACGTATCCCATCAGTATAGTTGAAATGCCCCATTATTACTGAGTTTTTTATTTTTGTAGCCTTTCTAATCTCGCTGAGCATTCCACGGTCACTATCACCATCCTGGTTAGGTGATCTGTAGTATATCCCCACCGCCATAGGCTGTTTAGACTCCACCTTTCCCAGAAGATTCCTCAGTTTCTAATAAATCTAAACTTCTCCTCCCTACATCATTGTCTCACCCATGCATTGAGAACCTGCAGTTCTGCCTGTCTAGCTGGCCCTGCGTGTGGAACTGACAGCATTTCAGAGAAAGCTACCATGGAGGTCCTGGACTTCAATCTCTTCCCCAGCAACCTAACTTTGGCCTCCAAGACCTCTCTCCTATCCTTCCCTATGTCATTGGTACCTCCATATACCATGAGCAGAAAGGAGGTGAGGGGGAATGGCAGATGGATCTGATGAAGAGCTGGGATTCTGGAGAACTGGGACTGGCTGGGCAAAGAGATTGAAAGCAGGACCTGGGGCTGCAGATTGCGAATGGATGAGGAGCCTGGGGAATTAGATTGGTACAGGAGGCCAGGATGCTGGAGAGAGACAGACCAGATGAGGAGATGGGAGGGGGACAACTGGGACTGTCTGTCTTTGAGACTGCAACTAAACCCAGTGCTGGGACATCCCAAGCCTCTCCAGGCACTTTCCACATTTTCCCAGATTCCCCCTTCATCTCTGTTTACTTCTCTTTTCAGTTTAGCCCCTCAGGGACCACAGAGCAGTTAAAGGGAGGAACCACAGGATTTGCAAAGTAACTTCTTAAACATACACACTTTACTCTTAGGGCATGGCTACACTTGCAGATGTAGAGCGCTGTGAGTTAAACCCACCTTCGTAAAGTGCAGTGGGGAAAGCGCTGTTGTCTGTCCACACTGATAGCTGCAAGTGCACTGGCTTGGCCACATTTGCGGCACTTGCAGAGGCATTGAGAATGGTGCATTATGGGCAGCTGTCCTGCAGAGCACCTCTTCCCATTCTGGCGCTGTGGCTTGTGGGAAGGGGGTGGGGAGTGTGGGGCATTCTGGGTCCTGTCCCAACACCTCATGATGCATCGGTTTGCATCCTAGCATTCCCTTTGCTTCCGTCCACGTTGGGCGCCGTCTTTCAGTGTTTTTAGTACTACGCGCTCGGTCTTCCCTTTTGGTCTGCGGGAATGGAGTCCTGTCATAAATATAAAGGGAAGGGTAAACATCTTTAAAATCCCTCCTGGACAGAGGAAAAATCCTTTCACCTGTAAAGGGTTAAGAAGCTAGAATAACCTCGCTGGCACCTGACCAAAATGACCAATGAGGAGACAAGATACTTTCAAAGCTGGAGTGGGGGAGAAACAAAGGTTCTCTCTGTCTGTGTGTTGTTTTGCCAGGAACAGAAAAGGAATGGAGTCTTAGAACTTAGTAAGTAATCTAGCTAGATATGCGTTAGATTCTGTTTTGTTTAAATGGCTGATAAAATAAGCTGTGCTGAATGGAATGTATATTCCTGGTTTTGTGTCTTTTTATAACTTAAGGTTTTGCCTAGAGGGATTCTCTATGTTTTGAATCTGATAACCCTGTAAGGTATTTACCATTCTGATTTTAGAAAGGTGATTCTTTTACTTTTTCTTCAATTAAAATTCTTCTTTTAAGAACCTGATTGCTTTTTCATTGTTCTTAAGAGCCAAGGGTTTGAGTCTGTGTTCACCTATGCAAATTGGTGAGGATTTTTATTGAGCCTTCCCCAGGAAAGAGGGTGTAGGGTTTGGGGAGGATCTGGGGCGGAAAGACATTTCCAAGCGGGCTCTTTCCCTGTTGTGTATTTGTTAGATGCTTGCTGGTGGCAGCAATAAAGTCCAAGGGCAAAAGGTAAAATAGTTTGTACCTTGGGGAAGTTTTAACCTCAGCTGGTAAAAATAAGCATAGGGGGTTTTCATGCAGGTCTCCACATCTGTACCCTAGAGTTCAGAGTGGGGAAGGAAACTTGACAAGCCCGAACTGCTGAGGAGTGTGCTGCCGAGTCTCGCCAGCACGTCATGTTTGGCAGTCCAGTTATTCCTCATGATCCAAAGTGACAGTGAGGGCTCCGACGGTGATATCGACTCAAGGAATGTATATGATATGAGTTTGCTTGTGGCATTCATGGACATGCTCACCACCGTGGAACGCTGCTTTTGGGCTCGGGAAACAAGCACTGAGTGGTGGGATCACATCGTCATGCAAGTCTGGGATGATGAGCAGTGGCTGCAGAACTTTCGGATGAGAAAAGCCACTTCCATGGGACTCTGTGAGGAGCTCACCCCCACCCTGCAGTGCAAGGACCTGAGATTGAGAGCTGCCCTGACGGTGGAGAAGTGGCTGGCTCTTGCAATCTGGAAGCTGGCAACTCCAGATGGCTACTGATCAGTCGCTAAGCAGTTTGGAGTGGGGAAGTCGACCGTTGGAATTGTGTTGATGGAAGTTTGCAGGGCCATTAATCGGATCCTGCTCAGAAGAACCGTGACTCCGGGTAACGTGCATGACATTGTGGCTGGCTTTGAACAAATGGGTTTCCCTAACTGCGGAGAGGCGATAGATGGCACGCATATTCCAATTCCGGCACCAGCCCACCTAGTCTCCGAGTATGTTAATCGGAAGGGATATTTCTCAATGGTTCTCTGGGAGCTTGTGGATCACCATGGGCGTTTCATTGACATTAACGCAGACTGGCCCGGAAAGGTGCCTGACGCACGCATCTGTCGGAACACTGGCCTGTTCAGGAAGCTGCAAGCTGGGACTTTTTTCCCAGACCAGAAGATCACCATAGGGGAAGTTGGTGCCCAGATCCCTTGCAGGAGTGTGTGTGTGTAGGGGAGAGGCAGAAGCCCCAAGCCCGGGCACCTGGCTGGAGTTTTCGGGAGCTCAAGATGTGAGTCTGGGTGCCCCAAACCCTGGCTGCAGCCTCAGGGGCCAGAAGCCATGACCCTGGGCATCCAGAGCCCTGGCCGGAACAGGAGCAGGTCGGGGTGGGGGCAGAATCCCCAAGCCTGGGCAGAAGCTGCCAGGGCCAAAGCCCTGAGCCCAACTCCGGGGCTGCTGCAGCACAGATCTGAGGGTGTACCAACCTCACTAATGCGCTGCGTCTACAGGTGAGTCTGATAGCCCCACCGAGAGCAATTGTGCAGGGGAAAATCTTGTCCTGTCCCCAGCCCAGCGGACTAGCGGGATGCTCCAAGCCGGCACGGGAAGATGAGATTTCACAGGGCAGGGCTAATTTCACTGTCCTTTATAATTGGTAGGGGCCTAGCTATAGAAAATAATGAGTACCAAAATGCTCTTCAATCTAGTCAAGAAAGGCACAACAAGAAGCAACGGCTGTCAGCTGAAGCCAGAGAAATTCAAATTAGAAGTGAGGCAAGAATTTTTGACAGTGACGGAGACAAACCAATGGAACAAATTACCAAGGGAAGAGGTGGAGTCTCTGTTTCCTGATGGCCTCACATCACAACTGGTTGTCTTTCTGGAAGGTGGGTTTCAGTGAAACACAAGGAATTGAGCTTAATATGGGGTAAGTGTCTGAAATTTCATGACTTGTGAAATAGAGGCTGGATTAGGAGATCTAATGGCCTACAAATCTATGAAAAACTCAGTGCGGGATGAGGTACAGACTCTGCTGTTTTACTGGAAAGCCTGCTTGTTCCCCAGAATCAAGAGTGAGCAAGTAGGGTGATCGGGGGAGCAGCTCAAACATCCAACCTGGCTGTCCAGGGGCAGACATCAGCCCTGCAAAGGAGAGGTGGGTGTGGCAGTGACTTCACAAGGGCCTTTGGCAGGAATTCAGCCTATTGGGCAGAGGTGGTGAGGAGGCTGTGACCTCACAGAGCTCCCTTGACATCAGACATGCAGTACAGGGGTGCAGGTCAGGGGGAACCTCGGAGACCCCTGTAGCCTTGCTGAAGCAATCCTCCTTCTCATGGTCTCTCCTTGAGGACCAAGAGCGGATTTGTGTTCACGCACCTGAGGGCTAAGAAGGAGCTTCTTTGGGAGTTTTCACCTTCCTGTGTTGATTTTGGAGAAAGCAGACATCTCCTGTGTAGAAGGTAAGATTCTCAGTGAGAGTTGGAACTTCTTCAGTCTTCTCCATGCATTGCCAGCCGAGCTCTAGGCTCGGAAAACAAAAGGTAAATGGGCAGAAAAATGTCCCGCCTAGGATTCTTCCCCTTAGTAACGGGCTACCTAATAGGTCTCAAAATCTAATTGTAAAGGAGGAATCGTTCTCCGGCAAGTATCTTTCTAGTAGGATCCTGCAGGGATTGGTTCTTGGCGCTAATGCTATTTAACATTTTGATCAGTGATTTGGAAGCAAATATACAATCATCATTGATAAAATCTTAGTTATGAAGTATTTCTGGAGATTTAATCTAAATCTGCTATGCTATAGTTTGAACCCATTGCCTCTTGTCCTGCCCTCTGTGGCAAGTGAACAATTTTTCTCTATCTTCCTTCTGAAAGCCTTTCAAGTATTTCAAGATTGCTATCATTTCCCTATTTTCCAATCTAAACATACCCAATTCATCCAGCCTTTGCTCATATGACTTACATTCTACACCTTTGATCATTTTTGTCACTCGCCTTTTGGATCCTTTCCAGTTTCTCTACATCCTTTTCATACAGCAGTGACCAAAATTGGACACAGTACTCCAGCTGAGCCCTAACCAGCGCTGCGTAGAGCAGTACCATCATCTCCTATGACTTGCATGGTATGCCTCTCTTTATGCAACCCATATTGCGTTTGCTTTTTTGCATTTGCTGTGCAGAGAGCCTGAAAATGGTTTTGTACCTCTATCTGCATTGGGGGTACATAGGTTCTCCTCTTTCTTCTTCTGGAGGTCACATGCTGCCAATATTCTCCCCCGTTCTGCACTGCACTCTTTGATTCTTCAGCATATGGTGCTTCAAGCACCAAACAGACTTCTATCCAGAAAACCTTCATGTTCTCTGATGCAGCGCAGGGTTGATACTTGCCTCCCTAGTCCTTTAACCTTCTCTTCCAATAGAGTGAACACACACACACATTGGAAGAGTACAATGCCTACAGGAAAGGGAAACTGATATTTTCAGAGGAGAAAAACAACAGGGGCAAAGATAGAGGAAGCAGTAAAACAGGGTTACATTCAACACAAGGCCCTACAGGCCCAGTGGTACCACACTCTGAAAGGGCTGACACCGAGCAATGTGTCTGCACACAGAGTTCAGGAGTCCTGGGCAAAGTTCCTGTCCAGTGGGGAGTCTTGGGTGCTCCTGGTCGTCTTTGGCGCCAGTAAAGTTTCCCCAACAAACCCCTCCAGTGTCGTCTTCTGCTGCTCTCTGCAAAGCCACACAGAGCGACATGCGACAACCTCCCCACTTAACTAGCTAACAGCCTCCCTCCTGATTCCCAATGCAAAGTCACAAGCCCCAGTACTCACGGCCCCATACAGCTCTGGGCAGCACTGATACTTGATCCAGCTCCGATTTGTCCTTCTCATGCGAATCCACCCTAGCACAGTGCTCCTCCTGGCTCCTGTCCTGGGGTGTCCCTGATCCCCAGCTCTGTCCCTCCCAGGCTTCAGGCAGGTTCTCCGCTACTTCAATCTGTGAGGGCCTGCTTGCTGCAGCCCTTCTGTCTGGACCTCCAGACGCACACCCTATCGCTTTCTCCCCCATCTCTCTGCTCCCCTGCCCTCCCAACAGGACTTCCTCCCGATGGAACAATCAGCAAACCCTCCCCCACCCCCACCCCCCGAAAAGATCCACAGAGCTGGATCCAGAGGTTGGGTCCGATTGGTGCAGTCTGATAAGTGTCCACCAGGGGGACTCAGTCTGTGACAATGTTAGAGCCAGCTGGGTAACAAAAAATCCTTCCTCGCTGGGGATGTGGAGCTAAGCGAAATGGAGAAGAAGGAAAAGCATCCAGTAAAATGCTTCCTGAATTTTACACCAGAGAGGCAAGGAACACAAGGGACCAGGGCCTGGTCTGGGAACCAGAACAAATACATTGTTCTCATCCAGGCTTTTCCATTCAATCACTGTGTGACCACAAGCAAGTCACTTCATGTCCCTGTGCCATACAGTCTCCCCAATTTTAAATGAAGATCATCAAGGTGGGTTTATCATACCAGTTTAGAAGGTGGGAAACTCAGATGCATAGAACTGCAGCCTGTTGACACGCTAGATGTGAAGTGTGTTTGTTAACAGGGGACCCCCATGCGTGGTTCATAACCCCATAGTTGAAACTGCTGCTAAGCGTGTTTTTGAAAGCATATGAGAGTAGGGCTGGATGCCCTTTTCCTGTACTACAGGGGGGAGTGGGTGTGTGGTGCCTGGGGGACGGCGGGGGGTGAACAGACTCTCAGCCACTAACTGTCTTCAGCATTTACACCAACCATCTGGAAGTCAATATCACATCACAGCCGGTAACGTCTGCAGGGGGCACAAAGATTGGTGTCGTGGTAAATAATGATGAGGACAAGTCAGCCCATTCAAACAACACATCTGAATACAGCAAATGCCCAGTCCTAATCTAGGAGTGAGGGAGATTAATGAGTGGAAGAAATTGCCAAGGGAAGAGGTGGATTCTCTGTTTCCTGATGGCCTCACATCACACTTGGCTGCCTTTTTGGAAGGTGTGTTTTAGTGAAACACAAGCTATTGGGCTTAATATGACAGAAAGATCGGGGGAGTGGTAAATAATGAAGAGGACATGTCACTCATATGGATCCATCTTGATTTCTTAGTTACCGGAGCACAAGCAAATAACATATATTTTAATATGCCCAAATGTAAAGTTTCCCTTTAGGAACAAAAAATATAGGCTATATGTACAAGAGGGGGACTCTATCATGGGAAATAGTGACCCTGAAAAAGACTTGGGGTCATGGTGGATAATCAACTGACCATGAGCTCCCACTGAGACACTTTGGCCAAAAGGGCAAATGCGACCCTGGGACCCATCCATAGCGGAATCTCCGGTAGAAGTAGAGAGGTTCTGTATCTCTGTACTGGGCACTGGTGCGACCACTACTGGAATATTGTGTCCAGTTCTGGTGTCCACAATTTGAGACAGATGGTGATTAATTTGAGAGGGTTCAGAGAAGAGCCACAAGAATGATTAAAGGATTAGAAAACATGCCTTATAAAGATAGGTTCAAGGAGCTCAATCTATTTAGCTTAATAAAGAGAGGGTTAAAAGATGATGAGCATAAGAGAACAACTATTTGCTAATGGGCTCTTCACTTGAGCAGACAAAGGTATAACAAGATCTAATGGCTGCGCGTTGAAGCTAGACAAATTCAGACTGGAAATAAGGCAAACATTTTTAACAGTCAGGGTTTAAAGTAATTAACCCAGGGTTGTGATGGATCCTCCACAACTAGCATTTTTAAGATCAAGATTCGCTGTTTTTCTTAGATGTGCGCTCTAATTCAAACAGGAATTATTTTAAGGGAAGTTCTATGGCCCATGTTATACAGACTAGATGGTCAGAGTGGATCTTTCTGACCTTGAAATCTATGACTCACTGAGGCGTTTGGAATTTGTCCGTTTTTTGCTTCTCTTTTCCGCCCTTCCTCATGTCTTTTCTTTTCTCTTCTCTTGTTCCATTTCTCTCTGCTGCTCTTCTTCCTGAGGCAGGTGGGGCTGTTCTCCAGCTGTCATTGTAGGAGGCCCTCACAAAGAGGTGGGGTGCAATAGTGCACTGACAGAGATCTCCACCAGAGTGATCTCCTGTCCTGACTAGTGCTGTCTTTTGGCCATCTGTTGAGAATGCTCAGCCTCCAGTCCCTGAGAGTCTCCATGCTGATTGGGTGAGCTGGGGGTTATTACAGAGTTAAAAGGGAGGAGATTCAAGTCATTGTTGGCTGAGAGCAGTGAGGTCTAAAGCACAATTCAATGGCATTTCTTTGTCAGTCTGTAATGCGGTAATTTTTGAAGACTACGTCGTATTGATTCCAAAATTTCCGGGAATTTCTAGGCATTGGTGGAAAGAACCTTGTTGATTTTATTTCAGAGTAGCAGCCTTGTTAGTCTGTATCCGCAAAAAGAAAAGGAGGACTTGTGACACCTTAGAGACTAACCCATTTATTTGAGCATGAGCTTTCGTGAGCTAGAGCCCACTTGAAGTCACTTGATTTTCTTTTTGTTGATTTTAGTGACAACTGGAAACCACTGCCACCAGGAAAGCTTGATCTCCACACTGTGCCCATTTAGTTGGTGCTGCAGACAGAGGCACATTGTGACATCAGAGTTAACTTAGCCAGTCAATGCTAATCCTGTGCAGATGATTTGCATCATTAAACCCCATTGGTTAAAAGGAATCAGCAAATGATCCTGCAGGTTTCAATGGGAGAGATGACCAAGGCAGAGGCCATAGGGTTAGGATTTAAGGTCAGGGTTATTGGAGTGAGTGAGTGATGGGTGGCTGAATTACCTTGGATGTCACAATGTTACTGCTCAGGCTACTCTGCCTGCAGAGTCCCATGGGCAGTGACTGACTGTCAAGGGGAAGATTTTGTTGATCTGAAACTTATAAACCAAGAAGAGCAGAAGAGGAATGGCTTAGACGATTTGACAATAAAATGTAGGTTTTACAGCATTATCCAGTGCAATTGTTACTGGTTCAGAGGTAGAAACTGGCCCTACATAAACAAACAAGTGTCCAACCCTCTAGTTAGTCTCTTTTAAGACTGAGTCAATAATTCATAACAAATTATTGATATGATGACTTTTGCTGCCTTCTCTCCTTCAATGGCATATGAGCGGTTTATGATTCTCATGAATGTAGTAGTTCTCCTAAAATCAAGATGAATAAAAATCAATGCTTGTTTCAAAACCAAGAAACCCAAAAAGGGATTTTTTAAAAGTTAAATTGGATTATTTTTATTTAAATTAAAAACAGGTTTATTTTTTGAAAAACAAATCTATTGGAGATTAAATTTGAAATTATGACAACCCATGTTAATGCCTAAACTTGCAATAGCTTAGTAAAGTCATTTAAATTAAGTAATAAATATTGACAAGTCCATGGTTGCTGCCAAGTTTTAATGGTAATCAAACCACTGAACTCATGGCAGTCTTTGGCTGGAACCAGAGTTTATTGAAATGGTAAACCAGCTTTTGACAGCAGTAGCTTCTTCTGCAGGCACAGAAAGAATATATTTTTAATTTAAGTTGATTCAGCTAGTTCAGTTCAATAACAATTTCATTCAAATTTCAGAAACTGACTGGGAGAGGAAAAAGAAGGTAAGCTTGTTTTCCTCTTCCAGTCTATAAATAAATACTAGACGTGGCGGGGGGGGTCAGACCTATTAGTTCTAAAATCTGAGAGACACGATGACCAAATACAATCAGTTCATTTCACTAACTGCAGATACTTCCTTAAATCAGTTAGTTTTAAATGAAAAATATGTTTCGGTAAATTTTTTTGTTCTTATGTATCCAGCACATTTAAGGTAGTTTTGTTCAATTAATAAACCAATTGAAAATGCTGTTTTTGTGCATTTTTAAGTGCATTTGAATTTTCATCGAAATAGTGCGTGGACAAATCATAAGTAAAAAATCCATCATAGTCTTGGAAATAAATGCATCGTTTGCCATTTTCCAACATAATTAAAATGTAAAATTTAGACACAAGAAATGTAAATTAAGACACATAACTGCTTACATAAATGTACATAGATATACTTTACCATCATGGTTAGCAAAAGAAAAAGCACCAAATTTAGTGTAAAGACTATATTTAGTTGCAAATCAACATTTTTTAAAAAAAGAAAAGGAGTACTTGTGGCACCTTAGAGACTAACCAATTTATTTGAGCATGAGCTTTCATGAGCTACAGCTCACTTCATCGGATGCATACCGTGGAAACTGCAGTAGACATTATATACACATGGAGATCATGAAACAATACCCCCTCCCACCCCACTGTCCTGCTTGTAATAGCTTATCTAAAGTGATCATCAAGTTGGGCCATTTCCAGCACAAATCCAGGTTTTCTCACCCTCCGCCCCGCCCCCCCCCCACACAAACTCACTCTCCTGCTGGTAATAGCCCATCCAAAGTGACCACTCTCTTCACAATGTGTATGATAATCAAGGTGGGCCATTTCCTGCACAAATCCAGGTTCTCTCATCCCCTCACCCGCCTCCAAAAACCACACACACAAACTCAATCTCCTGCTGGTAATAGCTTATCCAAAGTGACCACTCTCCCTACAATGTGCATGATAATCAAGGTGGGCCATTTCCAGCGTAAATCCAGGTTTTCTCACCCCCCCCCCCACCCCTATACACACACAAACTCACTCTCCTGCTGGTAATAGCTCATCCAAAGTGACCACTCTCCCTACGATGTGCATGGTAATCAAGGTGGGTCATTTTCAGCACAGACCCAGGCTTTCTCACCCACCCCGCCCCCCGGGAACACACACACACACACATAAACTCACTCTCCTGCTGGCAATAGCTCATCCAAACTGACCACTCTCCAAGTTTAAATCCAAGTTTAACCAGAACGTCTGGGGGGGGGAGGTAGGAAAAAGCAAGGGGAAATAGGCTACCTTGCATAATGACTTAGCCACTCCTAGTCTCTATTTAAGCCTAAATTAATAGTATCCAATTTGCAAATGAATTCCAATTCAGCAGTTTCTCGCTGGAGTCTGGATTTGAAGTTTTTTTGTTTTAAGATAGCGACTTTCATGTTGGTGATTGCGTGACCAGAGAGATTGAAGTGTTCTCCGAGTGGTTTATGAATGTTATAATTCTTGACATCTGATTCGTGTCCATTTATTCTTTAACGTAGAGACTGTCCAGTTTGACCAATGTAAATGGCAGAGGGGCATTGCTGGCACATGATGGCATATATCACATTGGTGGATGTGCAGGTGAACGAGCCTCTGATAGTGTGGCTGATGTTATTAGGCCCTGTGATGGTGTCCCCTGAATAGATATGTGGGCACAGTTGGCAACGGGCTTTGTTGCAAGGATAGGTTCCTGGGCTAGTGGTTCTGTTGTGTGGTATGTGGTTGTTGGTGAGTATTTGCTTCAGGTTGCAGGGCTGTCTGTAGGCAAGGACTGGCCTGTCTCCCAAGATTTGTGAGAGTGTTGGGTCATCCTTCAGGATAGGTTGTAGATCCTTAATGATGCGTTGGAGGGGTTTCAGTTGGGGGCTGAAGGTGACGGCTAGTGGCGTTCTGTTATTTTCTTTCTTAGGCCTGTCCTGTAGTAGGTGACTTCTGGGAACTCTTCTGGCTCTATCAATCTGTTTCTTCACTTCCGCAGGTGGGTATTGTAGTTGTAAGAAAGCTTGATAGAGATCTTGTAGGTGTTTGTCTCTGTCTGAGGGGTTGGAGCAAATGCGGTTGTATCGCAGAGCTTGGCTGTAGACGATGGATCGTGTGGTGTGGTCAGGGTGAAAGCTGGAGGCATGCAGGTAGGAATAGGGGTCAGTAGGTTTCCGGTATAGGGTGGTGTTTATGTGACCATTGTTTATTAGCACTATAGTGTCCAGGAAGTGGATCTCTTGCGTGGACTGGACCAGGCTGAGGTTGATGGTGGGATGGAAATTGTTGAAATCATGGTGGAATTCCTCAAGGGCTTCTTTTCCATGGGTCCAGATGATGAAGATGTCATCAATATAGCGCAAGTAGAGTAGGGACTTTAGGGGACGAGAGCTGAGGAAGCGTTGTTCTAAATCAGCCATAAAAATGTTGGCATACTTTGGGGCCATGCGGGTACCCATAGCAGTGCCGCTGATCTGAAGGTATACATTGTCCCCAAATGTAAAATAGTTTTGGGTAAGGACAAAGTCACAAAGTTCAGCCACCAGGTTAGCCGTGACATTATCGGGGATAGTGTTCTTGACGGCTTGTAGTCCATCTTTGTGTGGAATGTTGGTGTAGAGGGCTTCTACATCTATAGTGGCCAGGATGGTGTTATCAGGAAGATCACCGATGGATTGAAGTTTCCTCAGGAAGTCAGTGGTGTCTCGAAGGTAGCTGGGAGTGCTGGTAGTGTAGGGCCTGAGGAGGGAGTCTACATAGCCAGAGAATCCTGCTGTCAGGGTGACAATACCTGAGATGATGGGGCGCCGAGGATTTCCAGGTTTATGGATCTTGGGTAGTAGATAGAATATCCCAGGTCGGGGTTCCAGGGGTGTGTCTGTGCGGATTTGATCTTGTGCTTTTTCAGGAAGTTTCTTGAGCAAATGCTGTAGTTGCTTTTGGTAACTCTGTGGGATCATAGGGTAATGGCTTGTAGAAAGTGGTGTTGGAGAGCTGCCGAGCAGCCTCTTGTTCATATTCCGATCTATTCATGATGACAACAGCACCTCCTTTGTCAGCCTTTTTGATTTTGATGTCAGAGTTGTTTCTGAGGCTGTGGATTGCATTGTGTTCCGCACGGCTCAGGTTATGGGGCAAGTGATGCTGCTTTTCCACAATTTCAGCCCGTGCATGTCGGCGGAAGCACTCTATATAGAAGTCCAGTCTGCTGTTTCGACCTTCAGGAGAGTGGTCACTTTGGATGGGCTATTACCAGCAGGAGAGTGAGTTTGTGTGAGGGGGGGGCGGAGGGTGAGAAAACCTGGATTTGTGCTGGAAATGGCCCAACTTGATGATCACTTTAGATAAGCTATTACCAGCAGGACAGTGGGGTAGGAGGGGGTATTGTTTCATGATCTCTATGTGTATATGATGTCTACTGCAGGTTCCACAGTATGCATCCGATGAAGTGAGCTGTAGCTCACGAAAGCTCATGCTCAAATAAATTGGTTAGTCTCTCAGGTGCTACAAGTAAAGGTGCACAAGTAAGGTGCCACAAATAAATTGGTTAGTCTCTAAGGTGCCACAAGTACTCCTTTTCTTTTTGCAAAGATGTGATATTGGCTCTGGATGGGGGAGAAGCAGGAAATCATCAGGGATTCTTGATAAATCACCCATTGTCCTTTGGAGCTCAAAGGTGTCTAACACTCATGACCTACTCAAATCGCACTACTGCTAGGAGTTAGAGAAGTGTCTCTATCCCAAACAGACATGGTGAAACTGAGATAAAGAACAATGCTGTGGCCGAGCCAGAAAGAGAAGCATAAGAAAAAAACATTCATCAAAAATGTTTTGCATTTAAAACGACCCGATTTCTTAAAGAAAGGAAATATTAGCTGTAGTTAGTGAACTGAATTGATACATTCTGGTCACCATGTTCTTCCAGATTTTTCAATGGGTAGATCTCATCCCCTCACACCTAGTGTTTATTCCTAGATTGAAGGAAGCAAACAAGTTTGCCTTCTTTGTCAACTCCCAGTGTTCTTTTCAAATTCAATTAACTAGTCATTGAACTGAACTAGATGAATAAAGTGAAAGGAAGAAACTATTCCTTCTGCACTTTCACGGGAAGGGCTACTGCTGTCTAAAGCTGTTCTCGCACTTCCACGAACTCTGGTTCCGGGCGCTTCAGTCATTTGACTCTCCTTAAAACTTGGCAGTAAACATGTACTACTTAAGATGGATTTCTTTCTAGTCTCTTGAAATTATTTTAAGAGATGATAACAAATTTAGGCCTTAACATAGATTGTCAAATTCAAATTGAATTTGAAGCAGGCTTATTTTTAACAAAAAAACCCGTGGTGAGTTTAATTTGAAAAACCCGGCTCATATTTTAAAAACCCTCTATTGTTTATCCACCTGGCGAGGGACGGAAAAGCCTCCTTGCTCAATTCCCACCCCAAGAAGGGCTGATCCTCAATCCAAGGTCTAGGGCTGGGGTCCTCATTCTGTACGGGGTTGAACTGAAAGCCCAGATCTAAACTCTAGGAATTTGGATCTGACCGATGAGGGTCCAGTGCTGCATAG
This sequence comes from Lepidochelys olivacea, assembly GCF_965140295.1. Classification (NCBI taxonomy): domain Eukaryota; kingdom Metazoa; phylum Chordata; order Testudines; family Cheloniidae; genus Lepidochelys; species Lepidochelys olivacea. The sequence continues at coordinate 137,678,159 of NC_140412.1, read as the reverse complement.
CACTTACAGAACGACTTTTCCTGGGTAAATCTCAGCACTTTACAATAAGTGAGTAAGTATTAGATCCTCGTTTTACTGCTGGGGACTGAAACACAGAGAGGGGGATTGGCTTGCCTGAGGTCCCATAAGTCAATAGGAAAATGGCCACTGAAAGCCAGGAGTCCTGACTCCCAATCCCCTGCCTCGGTCACTCCAGCCGGTCACACTCCCTCTCAGAGCCAGCGAGACTGGGAACAGGGTCCTGCTTGCAACTGCCAGCTCTGGAAAGGAACGTTCCTCTAGTGGTTAGTGTAGGGGCCTGGACACAGGGCTCCTGGGCTCCATCCCTGGCTCTGTCACTGACTCCCAGTGTGACCCTGAGGCAGTGGCTTCCCCTGCCCAGGCCACAGTTTTCTATGAGTGGGGTTGGAGTCCCTCCCCTACAGCCCTTGGCTTGTCAGGCTTCAGGAATGTGTGTGAGGTGCTAGGAGACCTTGAGATGGGAGGCATCCTGCCTACAGTATGTCAGTGTTCTGGACCCCGGCTGCTAGCCTGAGTTTATCCATCGTTTGGCAATAAAACATGATTTTGTTTTCACAGCCACTGTCGGTCTCCCTGCTGGCAGGGCATTGTGCAGCTCCCTTTTCAGCCCACCTTGGTGCGGGAAAACGAGGAAGAGGGCCAGGAACAGACCAAGTCTGAGCATCTGCCACCCAGCACTGCGCCATCTAGACCTAGTGAGTGGCAGGTAGCATTTCCTCAGAGGCTTCCCCGTTCTGCTTGGGGAGAGAGAAATGGTGGGAGGAGGAGGGGGAATCTCCTCCTAGTGAGACTAGATTTGCTAACACAGCCCCCTGCAGCCCTTCACTCTGGGCCTGGGCAGCGTGTTTCTTGCAGGGTGTTCTCCAGAGCCATCTCCAGCACAGGAATAGGGCTCCCGGCTCTTTCCTTGTAGGAGTCTCTGGGGGGTCAGACCCCGTCAGCCGCTGAAAACCCACTACCGCACTGAACTCAGTGGGAACTGAGGGGGACTCATGCCTCATATGATTGGAACCTTGTGAAGTTGAGCTGGGGACAAGTTCCCAGGCCAAACTCAGACTCCTTCCCCGGTTCTGGTCTTTCTCTAGCCAGGGAGGGCATGTAGCCTGGGTGGGAGGAGGGAGCTGCTTGTCCAAACAGACTAAAAACCCCACTGCTCTGAACGGATGAGACTCCCCCTGTGTCACAGTGCCTCAGTAGGGAGAGGGAGCTTTGGAAACAGCCTGTGCTGTGAGCTGCTGTCAGCATGTGTAGATTGCAGTCCCTGTACCCCGTGGTGGGGCGTGCAGTGAGGGGGGAGGAACAGGGGGACAGAGCAGACAGGCCCGTTAGTGAGAGCCTGCCTTGACCCCAGACTCATGGCTTCTCCCCACTCAGGTCCAGGATGGAGAGGCTCAGGCAGATGATGGAGAGGCTCAGGCAAATGCTGCAGAAGAAGGCTGTGCAGCTCGCTCCAGAGCCAGTGGGAAGCAGCTGCCAGCTTCCCCAGGAGGAGAGCAGCCCCTCTGTCCCCACTGGAGGGGAAGTAGCTTGTGGCCAGGCCAAGCGGTGGATGTGCCTGGCGTTCTGGAGGAGGGAGACACCAGCTCCCAGAGGAGGCCCTGAGGCATCTTCTGGGGCAAAATGGAGGTGGCCCAGGGTGCATCTGTGTGGGAGGCAGCGAGGACGGGACAGAAGCCAGGCAAGGCGGCTCTGTGGCTTCCTCTCCAAGAAGCAGAAGATCCAGGAGCCCAGCGCCAGGGCCCAGGAGAAGCCACCCCCCTGCCTGGCCACTGAAGAGGCCCCAGCCTGCCTAGGGGAGGAGATGGGCGACCCCTGCTGTCATAAATATAAAGGGAAGGGTCAACCCCTTTAAAATCCCTCTTGGCCAGAGGAAAAATCCTCTCACGTGTAAAGGGTTAAGAAGCTAAAGGTAACCTCACTGGCACCTGACCAAAATGACCAATGAGGAGACAAGATACTTTCAAAAGCTGGGAGGAGGGAGAAAAACAAAGGGTCTGTGTCTGTCTGTGTGATGCTCTGCCGGGGATAGACCAGGAATGGAGTCTTAGAACTTTAGTAAGTAATCTAGCTAGGTATGTGTTAGATTATGATTTCTTTAAATGGCTGAGAAAAGAACTGTGCTGAATAGAATGACTATTCCTGTCTGTGTGTCTTTTTTGTAACTTAAGGTTTTGCCTAGAGGGATTCTCTATGTTTTGAATCTAATTACCCTGAAAGGTATCTACCATCCTGATTTTACAGAGGTGATTTCTTTACTTCTATTAAAAGTCTTCTTGTAAGAAAACTGAATGCTTTTTCATTGTTCTCAGATCCAAGGGTTTGGGTCTGTGGTCACCTATGCAAATTGGTGAGGATTTTTACCAAACCTCCCCAGGAAGTGGGGTGCAAGGGCTGGGAGGATTTTGGGGGGAAAGACGTGTCCAAACTACATTTCCCAGTAAACCCAGTTCGAGTTTGGTGGTGGCAGTGGAGATCCAGGGACAAAGGATAAAATTAATTTGTACCTTGGGGAAGTTTTAACCTAAGCTGGTGAAAGTAAGCTTAGGAGGTTTTCATGCAGGTCCCCACATCTGTACCCTAGAGTTCAGAGTGGGGGAGGAACCTTGACACCTGCTCTAGCACCAGCAGCTCCACCTACACCCAAGGGACCAGCAGCACCTCCGAGGAGTGAGAGCCCTGAGGCTGGAGGCGCCCACAGTACTGGTGAGGGGAGACCCAAGGGAAAGGGAGAGTGACTGGGGCGGGGGGGCTAGTAACACCCTGTGCCATTGGTTCACTAAGTTGTCAGTCCTCAGCTACGTGAGCCCCATTGACACCAGTGGGTGTGGCACAGCCATGCCTGGTGCAGGGCATTCTAGGTGGAGTTAGGGGAGCTCCAGCCTCCCGGACCCCTGATGATGTTGCGGGGGTGGCCTGACTGCCATGGTGCCCTGAAACTGATGGAGCTGAGGGCATCTCTGGGAGGGGCCGGGTGAGGCCCTTTCTGCCCTGGGGTTCCTTACACAGGAGGGGGGCACATTAAGCCTTCTCTCTCCACTGCACCCCGTCCTTCCCCTTGGCAGCAGCAGAAGTCACCCTCTCTCCTTTTCTGCCTAGCATTTCTCCCATGTTATCTGGGACCCTCAAGAGGGGGTGTTTGTCCCACGCAGGGCAGGGTCTCCGCTCCCCACAGACACTGTCCCAGTTAGAAACCCTGACTGTGGAGGAGGACCCTGTGGTTTTGGGCTTTTCCTATCCAACCCATGGAGGACCTGGACCCTGGAGCCAGTTTGGGTGGGGTGGGGAGGTCCCTACCTAACAGGCTCTCTCTCTCCCGCAACCCCACTCCTAGTAGGTGCAGGAGAGGGCCAAGCAGCTCCGCTTCCTGCACGCTATCCCCACTCTGTGCTTCCCTGCACAAAAGCAGGGGCAGGACACCCTGCGGCCGCACTGCTCCAAAGCGTCCCTTGTGGAGAGCATTGTGAGCGACACCCGTGCCCAGCCCCTTGGGGGAGGGAGCTAGACGTGGGACGAAGAGAGGCCTCCCCTGCACCAGTGTGGGGAGATGGTGGGGCTGGAGGGGGCAGCAGAGGATAGGGATTCCTGGGGCTGAATACTGGGAAGCTGGATGTGTGTGTGCGGGGGGATATGCTGGCTGTGTCTGCAGCGCACTTTGGCCTCCTCTCTGGGAAGTGCCTGTGGGTAATCAGGGCCAGAATCCACCTGCTGTTTTGTCTCCTTTGGGTCTCCCAGGAGCTGATTGAATACCTTCCGCTGGGCTCTGAGTCAAGCTCCATCCTCTCCAGCTCTATGGCCACGGTTTGCCACCTCCAGGTACCAGGACCCTCCCGCCCAGTTTCCCTAACCCTGGTGCTGGTCAGGCTGAGACCTGGGACTCACGGATCCCCCGTTCCTAGGTTATTTGTGCCTGTTCTCATCCTCCGGCCGAGGAGGCGGGAACGTTCACTCTTTCCTGGCTGTGTGGTTGATTTTACTCCAGTGACATTACAGTGGCCTTAGGGAGAGGATCACCGGGGGGCGGGGGCAGAGAAGAGATAACAGGGGCAGCAGGGTCCAGTGGTGAGATCAGGGGAATGGGCCCTATTGCAGCCCTGCCAGTGTCTGGCTCTGTGACTTCACCCTGGTCACTGCGCTCTTTGGCACCTCCATTTCCGTTTTTGCTGGCCGGTGCCTATTTCCCTCATGTTTCATGTCCATGGTGATGCCAGCGCCACTCTGGTGCTGCAAAGTCAAATCGAGGCTCCTCCTTCGTGCCAGCAAACTGGACCTGGAGCTGGAATCAGGCCTCCTGCGAGCTCTCCTGTGCAGTGTTTTTACCATGCGCCCAGGGAAGGACACCGCCCACTTCCGGGTAGGTCACCATCCTACTTCTCTGTTGCAGGAGCAGGAGTGGCCTGTGGTTTCGACCTACTCCCTTAGTTTGGTGGAACTGCTGAGAATAGGGGAGGGCTGAGCAGAGCTAGGAACAGGCCCGGGGGTTAAGAAAATGGCAGGGAGGGCCCCTTCCCTCCAGAGGGGATAGTGTTTCCCGTCCTTGGCAGATCCTCTCCTTTCCTCCTCATTCTGTGCTCTGCTGCCTGGACTCTGTCTGGGCACCTGGCTCCCATTCATTGCAATTTGGCTGTTCCATAGCCTGTTGGGTACCAGGCCCTGTAGGAAGAATTGCTAAGGGCAAGGATTAAAGAGCCAGGACAGAGACATCTTTGTCATCCTGCTGTCCTCCTTTTATTCCTCGGAAGAGAGACAAGGGGATGTGTGGGATTTGAACCCAGGTCTCTAGGGCTCCAGGTGGGCAGTGCCTGGGGGTACCTGTAAGTCATCTGGGCAACAAGGCAGACCCCCTGCCCTGATGCTGACACAGTGCCCACTTTGTTCCTGGTTCCTGCCTGCGTGCATGGCTCTACCCTCCGGTTCCCAGCTATTGACTCAAGCTTGACCCTCAGCTCCGGTCTCTTGCTGATGACCTTGGCGTGACCCTTGGCTCTAGATGTTGTCTAACAACTCTGGCTTAGCATTGTGCTTGCCCTATTCTTTCCTCGCTCCAGCCCCACCACTGACCCACTCCAGCCTTGTCTCCTCCTCCTGATCCTCCCCAGTCCTTGGATTCTGACTACCCAGCTTTGACCTTCCACCTGTATCTGGACTCTGGCCTGATATCAACTTGGCTTATCTTTGGACTCTGTCTACCCGGCTTTCACCTCTGGCCTGCACCTGGACTCTGGCTCCAGTTCTCATTCTGGTTTGTCTATGGAGTCTGATCTCGGTGTTGACCCAGGCATGTCCCTGGAGCTTGATTTTAGCATCACTCTTAGCCTAGGCGTAATCCTATGCCTAGCTGTGACCTACGCTCCAAGCACTAGACCTAAATATCGGATGCAGCATGTGAGATCAGGTGGTGCAACTTTTTGCAGAAATTTAATTCCGGAAGTAAGTGACCTGTATACAAAAGGGGACATATCACACCAGGTGTGAACCGTAGTCTTGTTACTTGTGCCTGGCCCTATGGTGCCCCTACCAGAGTGGTTGAATGGAGATGACTGAAAATGTGAGGGTTTCCTACAACCTAGCCTGAAAGTTCCCTTTGGCCATATTTACCCAATGTCCAAAGACCTAGTGGCTCTCCCTGTGTAAAACCATGAAAACTGGTAGAAAGGGTTTATTTGCTACTAAGCATTTCCCACAGGTTTCCCACAGGTGCCCTGGCCCTTTTTGGGAAGAAGAAAGGTGGGACTCTATGCCTCCGTGTAGACTACCAGCCACTGAACAAAGTGACAGTTTGGAACCAATACCCCCTGCTCTCAGGGGCGGCCCTAGACTAGCTGCCAGCAACTGGTGCCCCAGGCGAAGATGCAATCAGTGCCTGTCAAGGTTCCTTCCCCACTCTGAACTCTAGGGTACAGATGTGGGGACCTGCATGAAAACCTCCTAAAGCTTACTTTTACCAGCTTAGGTTAAAACTTCCCCAAGGTACAAACTATTTTACCCTTGGACTTCTACTGCCACCACCAAATTTTATCTGGCTTCCTGAAAAAACGTAGTTTGGACACGTCTTTCCCCCCAAAATCCTCCCAACCCTTGCACCCCACTTCCTGGGGAAGGCTTAGTAAAAATCCTCACCAATTTGCATAGGTGACCACAGACCCAAACCCTTGGATCTGAGAACAATGAAAAAGCATTCAGTTTTCTTACAAGAAGACTTTTAATAGACGTAAAGGAATCACTTCTGTAAAATCAGGATGATAGATACCTTACAGGGTAATTAGATTCAAAACATAGAGAATCCCTCTAGGCAAAATCTTAAGTTACAAAAAAGACACACAGATAGGAATATTCAGTCTATTCAGCACAGTTCTTTTCTCAGCCACTTAAAGAAATCATAATCTAACACATACCTAGCTAGATTACTTACTAAATTCTAAGACTCCATTCCTGTTCTGTCTCCGGCAAAAGCATCACACAGACAGACACAGACCCTTTGTTTTTCTCCCTCCTCCCAGCTTTTGAAAGTATCTTGTCTCCTCGTTGGTCATTTTGGTCAGGTGCCAGCAAGGTTACCTTTAGCATCTTAACCCTTTACAGGTGAGAGGATTTTTCCTCTGGCCAGGAGGGATTTTAAAGGGGTTTACCCTTCCCTTTATATTTATGACAGTGCCCCAGGCCCAAACCGAAAGGGAAGGTCGAGGCTGAGGTTTTTGGTAAACTGGGAAACATTTTGCCCCTTTTTTACTTTTCATGTTTTTTAAGCGTTTTTTTTAAAACAGAGGCTTAATTATTCGGTTTGTCCATCCATCCGTCTGTCCAACCAATGTTTCTGAGAGCAAATAAAATAGAGACACGACTTTTCAGAATAGATCTGTACACGACAGTGAGGTGATATTTCAGTTGATTTCAAATAAAAATGCATTTAAAATGTTAATTATAATTTTTATTATTACAAATCCAAAATCATCCATTACACTATCCTGCTTTAACTGCCATTACCACCACATCCAATATAGAAAGAAATAAGAAAACTCTTCAATGAACTTCAACTTGTATTTACAAAACACTCTGAATAAAAAACACTCTGTGCTCTTAAAACATGACTTTTTTTTGATTTAAGTTTTGAAAATTCAGTCACTCGTTCTCTTAGATCGAGTTTTCCAGCTAGTTCATGCTCTGTTGACATTGTGGCAAGTCCAACAAGTCTCTCTTGCACCATTGTTGAACGCAGATATGTTTTTATCAATTTTAACTTTGACAAGCTACGTTTCCCACTAGCTACGGAAACTGGCAAAGTTGAAAGAATGCGTAGAGCTATAAAAATGTTTGGAAAACTGGCTGAGAGTTTGTTTTCACAAACAAACTTCAGTACTTCTTCAGGAGGGGAATGTTTCTTAAGTCGTCTTGAAAAAGTCTCAGGCTCACTGCACAAATCTGTAGCATCAATGTCTTTAGAATTTTCAGGAGTCAATGCCGACTCCAGTTTTATACCAAAGTCTCTTACCTGTTTTGCTGTTTTCTTTTGCAAGCTGTGGATATCATCTAGAAAGCCAAATATTGACTCTAGCTGCTGCATCTGTTGACATCTTTCACCAACCGAGTGAATAGCAGTATCAAGGACTGCGAAGAGAAATGCACTTTGAACCTTTGTTTTGGGTTCTGAATAGGTGTGTCTTGTCATTCATATGAAAACTGCTGTTTCTTTTGCCGAATGCAAACTGGCTCTGGTTCAAAGTCTGTCGGAAAGTCTATTTCTTCAGCAAGCTTGAGAGAATCTACCAGTGTTCTTTCGTGCCCTTCATCACTTCTGAATTCCTCCAGAATATTTTGAGTTTGCTGCAGTTTTTGAAGAGCAGAATGTATGTTCAAGTTCTTTTCCTGAAGCTGCTTACGAGTGAGGTTAATCTCGAAAGGGATATTATACCACAAAATGAGTGAAGTCACAAATTTTGACTTTGGAAAGGCCATTTGCAAGAGCTTCTGCATCTGAACGTGCCATATTGCCAGATGATCCAGTAAAGGTAGTATCATCAGAAATTTCAATTCGGGCATCATAAATGTTTCCAAGTTCATAGTGAAGAGGCTTCAAAGCATCGATGCAACTCTCCCATCTTGTCTGACTAAGTGGTTTCACAGTTAGAGAATTCACATGGCGAGTCAGAATCTCCCAACGGCGTGTTGAGCCTGAGAAAAACACATAAACACGTTGCACCAGGTCAAAGAAACTGCTTGACTCCAAACAGCATCTAGCAGCATCATTGACAAACAAATTCAGAGAATGCGCGCTGCAAAGAACGAAAAATGCCCTAGGATTGATTTCCATCATTCTCCTTTGCACACCATTGTCTTTATCCTTCATATTACTCCCATTATCATAGCCTTGACCACGTAAATTTTCAACAGATAATGACTTTGTTTCAAGCTCTTGTAGAATAGTTTGTCATAAATGCTCCAGTCATCTCCTTCAGTGATACGAACCCCAAGAAATGTTCCTTTATGAGCACTTCAATATTATCTTCATCTGCAGACTTTTCCATATCCACAAAACGAATAATCATCGTCATTTGTTCAACATGACTCACATCTGGAGTACAGTCCAGTATTATTGAAAAGTATTTTGCAGAATGGGCAGCTTCTGTAATTTTCTTTTTAACGGCATTTGCTAGGATTTGAATCAGTTCATCCTGCGTATTTTTTCCTAAGTAACGAACCTGTGTTTCATGATCAGTTATTGTACGTAGATGCTCCTTCATGACTGGATCAAAGAAAGCGCCTGGTGGGGTCAGACCCCCGAGCTAGGTGTCAAAAGTTGTTTTTGAAGTAGGGGAGGGGCTGCGGGACACTGCAAAGATGATTTCTGGCATGTGAATTCAAATCAGGACGATTTCTGACATCCTGACCTTTGCTGGCCCTGACTGACATCCCATCGCTCCAGCCAGCTGTGAGTGCCTCACATTATAGGGGGCGCTGCCAACACTGCCTGTTATTAAGGTTGCCCAGTGCTTCCCACAATAAGCCTTTGTTTTCAGTTGCTTATAACATTGTCAAACTGTAACTGGCTAGGCTGAAATTTCCCATGCTGGGTGTCTGCCCTGATGCTGAATATTTCCTGAAACATTCAGTCAAAATAATTCAGTTGTTTTTGAGAACGAGGCTAGGCCACATCTTATGGGTCTGTTACAGGAGGGTGACTGGAAGATCACGATGGTCCTTTCTGGCCTTAAAGTCTATGAGTTTATGAAAACCGTGCTTAGCCAATGCTCAACATTTCAGGTGCCGTTGTCTTTTAAAAGCTCTAGCGCCCCCAGGTTTTGGAACAGGGACTTGAAATTTCCCAAGGAGGTGGCCTTTGTACCAGGGATGCACCTTTTGCTGTCTCTGAAAATCTACCTAAATTGACCAAACGAGAAGTCTTTGAAAAGTCAGGGAGAATGGAGCTGCTAACCTCAAAGAAGTCAAAATAGAGACTTCTTTGACGTTAGCAGCTCCGTTCGCCCTGACAATTGTGTCTGCACTGGCATGCTCTGGCCTGGGGCTGAGCAGGACTTTCCCTGTAATTGCAGCTCTCAGCTGCTTCGGTCTGTGCTCAGTCCAGATACCTGAACTGAGAGCAGAGAGCCTGTCTCTCCTGTGCTCTCAATGCCCCCCTCCCTGCTGGGCCCAGAGGAGGAAGCGCTAGATTCAAATGCAGAGACTAGGGGACAGGGGTGAGTAAATTGGGAGAAAGAGCCTAAGGGATGCTGGAAGCTGGCAGGAGGTGAAAGAAACTGGCATTTGGAGGTGAGGGGAGGGCAGAGAATATGTCTGAGTGAGCAAGGAGACTTGCAGCCAGAGAGGAGATGGGGAGTGAGAACCAGTGGGGTGGGTGGAAGGAAGTGAAGGGGAATGGGAGATGGATCTGATGAAGAGCTGGGGTTCAGGAGAACTGGGACTGGCTTGGCAAAGAGATTGAAAGCAGGAGCTGGGGCTGGAAATTCATGACTATTGTGATTGGATGAGGAGCCTAGGCAGTGAGATTGGCACAGGAGGCCAGGATTGGGGGGAGAGACAGATCAGATGAGGAGATGGGAGGGGGACAACTGGAACTGTCTGTCTAGGAGATGGGCCCTGAACCAGTGCTGAGATGTCCCACACCTCTCCATCCACTTTCCACATTTTTCCAGATTCCCCCTTCACCTCTGCTCACTTCCCTTTCCGGTTTAGCCCCTGGGGACCACAGAGCAGTTAAAGGGAGGAACCCCAGGCTCTCAAAGTAACTTCTTAAACACACACACACTTTACTCTTAGACAGCACAAGAGAGTCACATATCTGTGCAAAAAATAGATACCTGACCTCAGTCCCCTCTCTGAATTCTCAACACTTCTGAGAGCCATTGGGTTTTGCTCTGTGTCCTGGGGCTCCTGGCATAGCATTGGCTTTCTCATCTTAGAGAGCACATCACTTTAAAAAACAGCCTGTGAAACCTTTCCCCTGGGGCCGAGAACATCTGGACTGCAAAGTCCGACATCACCAGGAAGGGAGCCAGAGAAGAAGTGTGTGTCTGGGACAGGGCCTTAGGAGCCCAACAGCTTGAAGCAGTGGCTGGACATTACCTGACCCACATGGCTTGGTTGTAAGTTGGATCCAGAGGTTGGGTCTGATTGAGGCAGTCTAATGAGTGTCCACCAGGGGGACTCAGTCTGTGACTTGAATTTAGAACAAAGAGGCAAGGAATACACGAGATCAGGGCCCAGTCTGTGAACCAGAACAAATACATTGTTCTCGTCCAGGCTTTTCCATTGAATCACTGTGTGACCACAAGCAAGTCACTTCACTTCCCTGTGCCATAGAGTCTCCCAAATTTTAAATGGAGATAATCAAGGTGGGTTTCTCATACCAGTTTAGAAGGTGGGAAACTCAGATGCATAGAACTGCAGCCTGTTGACACTCTAGATGTGAAGTGTGTTTGTTAACAGGGGACCCCCATGCGTGGTTCATAACCCCATAGTTGAAACTGCTGCCAAGCGTGTTTTTGAAACCATATGAGAGTAGGGCTGGATGCCGTTTTCCTGTACTACAGGAGGGAGTGGGTGTGTGGTGCCTGGGGGCTGAACAGGCTCTCAGCGACTAACTGTCTTCAGCATTTACACCAACCGTCTGGAAGTCAATATCACATCACAGCTGGTAACATCTGCAGGTGGCACAAAGATTGGTGTTGCGGTAAATAATGATGAAGATAAGTCAGCCCATTCAAACAACACATCTGAATACAGCAAATGCCCAGTCCTAATCTAGGAGTGAGGGAGATTAACCAGTGGAACAAATTATCAAGGGAAGCGGTGGACTCTGTTTTTCTTGATGGCCTCACATCACAAATGGATGTCTTTCTGGAATGTGTGTTTTAGTAAAACACAGTATTGGTTTTGATATGGAGGTAAGAGTGTGGAATTTCATGGCGTGTGAAATAGAGGCCTCATTAGGACACCTAATGGCCTCACAATCTATGAAAAACTCAGTGTGGGGTGAGGAACAGACTCTGCTGTTTTACTGGGAAGCCTATTTGCTCCCCAAAATCAATAGTGAGCAAGTGGGGTGATCTGGGGAGCAGCTCAAACATCCTACCAGGCTGTCCAGGGGCAGACATCAGCCCTGCAAAGGAGAGGTGGGCGTGGCAGTGACTTCACAAGGGCCTTTGGCAGGAACTCAGGCTATTGGGCAAAGGCAGTGAGGAGGCTGTGACCTCACAGAGCTCCCTTGACATCAGCCAGGCAGGACAGTGGTTCAGGGCAGGGGAAACTTCGGAGACCCCTGTAGCCTGCTCCAGCAAGACTCCTCCTTGCGGTCTCTCCTTGGGGACCAAGAGAGGATTTGTGGTCACGCATCTAAGTGTGAAGGAGGAGCTTCTTTGGCCATGTTCTCCTTTCTGTGTTGATATTGCAGAAAGCAGACATCCCCTGTGTAGAAGGTAAGATTCTCAGTGAAGGTTGGTAACTGTTCAGCCTGATCCATACGTTACCAGCCGAGCTCTAGGCTTGGAAAACACAAGTAAAGTTGTCAGAAAAATGTCCCAACTCGGACTCCGCCCCTTAGTAACGGGCTACCTAATAGGTCTCAAAATGTAATTTTAAATAAGGAATCATTATCGAGCGGGTGTCTTTCTAGTAGGGCCCTGCAGGGTTTGGTCCTTGGATGTACGCTACCTAAAATTTTGATCAGTGACTTGGAAGCAAATATACAATCATCACTGTAAAATCTGCCAATGACAGAAAGATCGGGGGAGTGGTAAATAATGAAGAGGACAAGTCACTCATATGGAGCCATCTCGATTGCTTAGTTACCTGAGCACAAGCAAATAACGTACATTTTAGTCTGTCCAAATGTGAAGTTTCCCTTTAGGAACAAAAAATATAGGTTATATGTACAAGAGGGGGACTCTGTCCCGGGGGAACTCTATCATGGGAAATAGTGACCCTGAAAAAGACTTGGGGTCATGGTGGATAATCAACTGACCCTGAGCTCCCACTGAGACACTTTGGCCAAAAGGGCAAATGCGACCCTGGGACCCATCCATAGCGGAATCTCTGGTAGAAGTAGAGAGGTTCTGTATCTCTGTACTGGGCACTGCTGTGACCACTACTGGAATATTTTGTCCAGTTCTGGTGTCCACAATTTGAGACAGATGCTGATTAATTTGAGAGAGTTCAGAGAAGAACCACAAGAAAGATAAAAGGATTAGAAAACATGCCTTATAAAGATAGGTTCAAGGAGCTCAATCTATTTAGCTTCACAAAGAGAAGGTTAAAAGATGAGCATAAGAGAACAACTATTTGCTAATGGGCTCTTCACTGGAGCAGACAAAGGTATAACAAGATCCAATGGCTGTGAGTTGAAGCTAGACAAATTCAGACTGGAAATAAGGCGAACATTTTTAACAGTCAGGAATTGAAGTAATTCACCCAGGGTAGTGATGGATCCTCCACAACTAGCATTTTTAAAATCAAGATTCGCTCTTTTTCTAAAATATGCACTCTAATTCAAACAGGAATTAATTTAAGGGAAGTTCTATATAGACTAGATGGTCAGAGTTGATTTTTCTGAGCTTGGAATCTTTGACTCACTGAGGAGTTTGAAATTTGTCCATTTTTGTTTCTCTTTTCCTCCCTTGCTCTTGTCTTGTCTTTTCTTTTCTCTTCTCTTGTTCCTTTTCTCTCTGCTGCTCTTCTTCCTGAGGCAGGTGGGGCTGTTCTCCAGCTGTCATTGTAGGAGGCCCTCACAAAGACGTGGGGCTGGAATCGTGCGCTGACGGAGATCTCCACCAGAGTGATCTCCTGTCCTGTCTAGTGCTGTCTTTTGGCCACCTGTTGAGAATGCTCAGCCTCCAGTTCCTGAGAGTCTCCATGCTGATTGGGTGAGCTGGGGGTTATTACTGAGTTAAAAGGGAGTTAAAGTCATTGTTGGCTGAGTGCAGTGAGGCCTAATGCTCAATTCGATGGCATTTCTTTGTCTGTTTGTAATGCGATAATTTTTGAAGACTATGTCCAATTGATTCCAAAATTTCAGGGAATTTCTAGGCAGGCATCAGTGGGAAGAACCTTGTTGATTCTGGTGACAACTAGAAAAAGAAACCACCAGCAAAGCTTGGTTTCTGCACTGTGCCCATTTAATTGGTGCTGCCGGTAGAGGTGCACTGTGACATCAGATTTAACTGAGCCAGTCAATGCTAATTCTGTGCAGGTGATTTTCATAATTCAACCCCATTGGTTAAAAGGAGTCAGCAAATGATTCCGCAGGTTTCAATGGGAGAGATGACCAAGACAGGTAGCAGGTTGAGGGTTTATGCTCAGGTTTATTGGAGTGAAATCAGTGATGCGTGGCTGAGTTACCCCTGATGTCACAATGTAGCCTGCTCAGGCTACTCTGCCTGCAGCGCCACATGGGCAGTGACTGTCAAGGGGGGGATTTTGTTGATCTGAAACTTATAAAACAAGAAGAGGAGAAGAAGAATGGATTACATGATTTGACAAAAAAATTTCGGTTTTACAGCATTATCCAGTGTAATTGGTACTGGTTCAGCAGTGGGAACTGGGCCTACAACACAAAAAAAAAAGCGTCCCACTCTCTTTTAAGAATGAGTAAATAATTCATAACAAATTGGTGATATGATGAATTTTGCTGCCTTCCGTTCTTTAATGGAATATGAGCAGTTTCTGATTCTCGTGAATGTAGTACTTCTCCTACAATCAAGGTGATTAAAATGAATGGTTGTTTCAAAACCAAGAACCCCCTGTAGGTGTCTAACTCTCATGACCTACTCAAATCGCACTACTGCTAGGAGTGAGAGAAGTGTCTCTATCCCAAACAGAGGTGGTGAAACTGAGGTAAAGAGCAATAAACTGAAAGGGAGAAACTATTCCTTCTGCACTTTCACAGGAAGGGCTACTGCTGTCTAAAGCTGTTCTCGCACTTCCACGAACTCTGGTACAGGTGCTTCAGTCGTTTGACTCTCCTTAAAACTTGGCAGTAAACATGTACTACTTAAGATGGATTTCTTTCTATTCTCTTGAAATTATTTTAAGAGATGATAACAAATTTAGGCCTCAACATAGATTGTCAAATTCAAATTGAATTTGAAGCAGGCTTATTTTTAACAAAAAACCCGTGGTGAGTTTAATTTGAAAAACCCGGTTCATATTTTAAAAACCCTCTATTGTTAATCCACCTGGCGAGGGACGGAAAAGCCTCCTAGCTCAATTCCCACCCCAAGAAGGGCTGATCCTCAATCCAAGGTCTAGGGCTGGGCTCCTCACTTTGTACAGGATTGAACTGAAAGCCCAGATCTAAACTCTAGGAATTTGGATCTCACCGATGAGGGTCCAGTGCTGCATAGCACTTACAGAACGACTTTTCCTGGGTAAATCTCAGCACTTTACAATAAGTGACTAAGTATTAGATCCTCATTTTGCTGCTGGGGACTGAAACACAGAGAGGGGGAATGGTTTGCCCGAGGTCCCATAAGTCAATAGGAAAATGGCTACTGAAAGCCAGGAGTCCTGACCCCCAATCCTCTGCCTCAGTCTCTCCAGCCGGTCACACTCCCTCTCAGAGCCAGCGAGACTGGGAACAGGGTCCTGCTTGCAATTGCCAGCTCTGGAAAAGAACGTTCCTCTAGTGGTTAGTGTAGGGGCCTGGACACAGGGCTCCTGGGCTCCATCCCTGGCTCTGTCACTGACTCCCAGTGTGACCCTGAGGCAGTGGCTTCCCCTGCCCAGGCCACAGTTTTCTATCAGTGCGGTTGGAGTCCCTCCCCTACAGCCCTTGGCTTGTCAGGCTTCAGGAATGTGTGTGAGGTGCTAGGAGACCTTGAGATGGGAGGCGTCCTGCCCGCAGTATGTCAGAGTTCTGGACCCCGGCTGCTAGCCTGAGTTTAACCATCCCTTGGCAATAAAACATGATTTTGTTTTTACAGCCACTGTTGGTCTCCCTGCTGGCAGGGCATTGTGCAGCTCCCTTTTCAGCCCACCTTGGTGCGGGAGAGCGAGGAAGAGGGCCAGGAACAGACCAAGTCTGAGCATCTGCCACCCAGCACTGCGCCATCTAGACCTAGTGAGTGGCAGGTAGTATTTCCTCAGAAGCTTCTCTGTTCTGCTTGGGGAGAGGCAGAAATGGTGGGAGGAGGAGGGGGGATCTCCTCCGGGTGAGACTAGATTTGCTAACACAGCCCCCTGCAGCCATTTGCTCTGGGCCTGAGCAGCATGTTTCTTTCAGGGTGTTCTCCAGAGCCATCTCCAGCATGGTGGAAATAGCCCAGCAATAGGGCTCCCAGCCCTTCCCTTGTAGGAGTCTCTGGCGGGTCAGACCCTGCCAGCTGCTGAACACCCACTTTCCCACTGAACTCAGTGGAAATTGAGGGGGACTCATGCCTCATATGATTGGAACCTTGTGAAGTTTAGCTGGGGACGAGTTCCCAGGGCAAACTCAGACTCCTTCCCGGATTCTGGTCTTTCTCTAGCCAGGGAGGGCGTGTGGCCTGGGCAGGAGGAGGGAGCTGCTTGTCCAAACAGACTGAAAACCCCACTGCTCTGAAAGGATGAGACTCCCCCTGTGTCACAGTGCCTCAGTGGGGAGGGGAAGCTTTGGGAGCAGCCTGTGCTGTGAGCTGCTGCCAGTGTGTGTAGATTGCAGTCCCTGTGCCCCGTGGTGGGGCGTGCAGTCAGGGGGAGTTGCCTCAGTGGAGGAGAGGTGGGGGCGGAGCAGACAGGCCCGTTAGTGAGAGGCTGCCTTGACCCCAGAATCACGGCTGCTCCCCATTCGGTTCCAGGATGAAGAGGCTGAAGCAGATGGTGGGAAGAAGGCTCCAGAGCCAGTGGGAAGCAGCTACCAGCTTTCCCAAGAGGAGAGCGGCCCCTCTGTCCCTGCTGTCGGGGAAGCAGCTTGTGGCCAGTCCAAGTGGTGGACGTGCCTGGCGTTCTGGAGGAGGAAAACACCAGCTTCCAGGACAGGCCCTGAGGCACCTTCGGGGCCAAAATGGAGGTGGCCCAGGGTGCGGCTCTGCAGGAGGGAGCCAGGACAGGGTGGAAGCCAGGCAAGGCAGCTCTGGGGCTTCCTCTCCAGGAAGCAGAGGAGCCAGGAGCCCAGTGCCAGGGCCCAGCAGGAGCCATGCCCCTGCCTGGCCACTAAAGAGTCCCCACCCTGCCTAGGACAGGAGATGGGACAACCCCTGCTCTAGCACCAGCAGCTCCACCTACTCCCAAGGGGCCAGCAGCACCTCCGAGGAGTGTGAGAGCCTTGAGGCTGGAGGCTCCCACAGTACTGGTGAGGGGAGACCCAAGGGAAAGGGAGAGTGACTGGGGCGGGGGGTTGGAGGGGGCTAGTAACACCGTGTGCCCATTGGTTCAGAAAGGCGTCAGGTCTCAGCCACGTGAGCCCTGCTGACACTAGTGGGAGTGGCACAGCCATGCCCGGTGCAGGGCATTCTTGGCGGAGTCGGGGGCACTCCAGCCTCCCGGACCTCTGATGATTTTGCTGGGGTGGCCTGACTGCCATGGGGCCCTCAAGCTGATGGGGCTGAGGGCATCTCTGGGAGGGGCAGGGTGAGGCCCTTTCTGCCCTGGGGTTCCTTACAGAGGAGGGGGGCACATTAAGCCTTCTCTCTCCACTGCACCCCGTCCTTCCCCTCGGCAGCAGCAGCAGTCATCCTCTGTTCTCCTCTGCCTGGTGCAGGGAGCCCCAGTGTCCGGCTGGAGGTTGAGGAGGAAGAGGAGGACGTGTCCCCAGAGGAAGCTGCCATCAGGGTCATCCAGCAGCATCGCCAGGGCCGAGATGAGGTACAATCGAGTCTATCCATAACCCCCATTATCTGTGACCCCGAAGAGAGGGTGTTTGTCCCACGCAGGCCAGGGTCTCCTCTCCCCACATCCATTGTCCCAGTTAGAAGCCCTGCCTTGCAGGAGGACACTGTGATTCTGGGCTTTTCCTGTCCAACCCAAAGGAGGACCTGGGCCCTGGAGCCGGTTTGGGTGGAGTGGGGAGGTCCCTACCTAACAGGCTCTCTCTCTCCCCCAATGCCACTCCTCATCTGTGCAGGAGAGGGCCAAGCAGCTCTGCTTCCTGCACGCTATCCCCACTCTGTGCTTCCCTGCACAAAAGCAGGGGCAGGACACCCTGCAGCCGCACTGCTCCAAAGCGTCCCTTTTGGAGAGCATTGCGGTGAATGAGACCCCATGGGGAGGGAGCTAGACATGAGACTAAGAGAGGCCTCCCCTGGGCCAGTTCTGGGAGATGGTGGGGCTGGAGGGGGCAGCAGAGGACAGGGATTCTTGGGGCTGAGGATTGGGGAGCAGGGGAAGGGGAAATTCTGTCACAGACACAGAGCTGGCAGTGGGGAATTGTAGGGCCGGAGGGGCGGCTGAGGGGAGGAAAGAATTGGGTGGTCCCAGCTGGAGAGGGAGGGAGTAAGTTTGAAAGGTGGAAGGAATGTGGGGACCCAGCTGGATTGGCTGGGCGGGGCGCAGGGTTATACTGGCAGCCTCCTCTCTGGGAAGTGCCTGTGGGTCAGCGGGGCCAGGATCTCATCCTTTGCTTTTGTCTTCTTTGGGTCTCCCAAGAGCTGATTGAAGACGTTCCCCTGCAGTCTGAGCTAAGCTCCATCCTCTCGAGCTCTATGGCTGCAGTTTGCCACCTCAGCTACCAGGACCCTCCTGTCCAGCAGCCCTAACCCAGTAGTCACAGATCCTCCCACTCCCCCTCCAGTTGTGGCTGTTCACATCCTCCGGCCAAGGAGGCGGGAACGTTCACTCTTTCCAGGCTGGGTGGTTCATTTCACTCCAGTAACGTTACAGTGGCCTTAGGGAGAAGATCATTGGGGCGGGGGACATATAATAGGGGCAGCAGGGTCCAGGGTGAGATCAGGGGAACGGGCCCTGTTTCAGCCCTGCCAGTGTCTGGCTCTGTGACTTCAGCCTGGTCACTAGTCTCCTTGGCACGTCCATTTCCGTTTTTGCTGCCGGTGCCTATTTTCCTCATGTTTCATGTCCATGGTGATCCCACTCTGGTGCTGCAAAGTCGAATCGAGGCTCCTCTTTCCTGCCAGCAAACTGGACCTGGAGCTGGACTCAGCCCTCCTGCGAGCTGTCCTGTGCAGTCTTTTTACCATGCGCCCAGGGAAGGACACTGTTCCCTTCCGGGTAGGTCACTATCCTACTTCTCTGTTGTAGGAGCGGTCCTGTGGTCCCTACTCCCTTAGTTTGGTGGAGCTGCTGAAAATAGGGGAGGGGTGAGCAGAGCTGGGAACAGGCCCGGGGGTTAAGAAAATGGCAGAGAGCGCCCTTTCCCTCCAGAGGGGATAGTATTACCCGCCCTTGGCAGATCCTCTCCCTCCTTCCTCATTCTGTGCTTTGCTGCCTGGACTCTGTCCGGGCGCCTCGCTCCCATCCATTGTAGTTTGGCTGTTCCATACCCTGCTAGGTCCCTGGCCCTCTGCAGAGAACTGCTAAGGGCAAGGATTGAAGAGCCAGCTGGCATCCGGCCATGAACTCTTGCTAAGTGTCCCTGGGGTGATTTGAATGGGAGAGGCCAGGATGTGTCTTTGGGGTCTTGCCAGGGCTCCCCAGAAAACCCTTCTAATCATCCCCTGACTAGCGTAGCCCCAGATCCCATAACGGACGGGTGCTCCCTCCTCTTGCAGACTCTGCCCAAGGGCTATACAGACAGCATGGATGTCATGCTGAGGAGCCTGCTGACAGAAACCCCCACCATGGACAAGCTGGAGCACCTCTTGGAGGTGAGCACAATGGCAGGGTCTGGGGGAATGAGAGACTGAAAGTCCTGTGAGATCCAGGACATGGGCCTCTAAGAAAAGTCACTGGCTCCTTTCTAGGAAGCCCCTGAGTACAGGAGGATCCTCAGGGAATCAGCTCTTCTGATATGGACACTGCAGTTCCCAAAGGGATTGTCCTCACGGCCACTCCCTCCATCCCACCAAGGCCTTTGCATCTGGGGAGGGGCCAGGGCATGTGCCTTGATCCTGATGTGCTGTTCATGGATCAGGTACAGAGAGGATGGACCAGCCCCAGGCCTAACATTTTCCCCATCTAGAGAGACAATGACAGCCTGTGCCCAGCAGGACCTGGGCAGCGTCCTGGTTGCAAGAAGTCCCTCTTAAAGTTCTGCGATCAGCCAGTCAGCTCTTCCACCCTGAGCACAAGGTCTCAGCCCCATGGGGAGGACGACAAGCTCATTTGTAGAGCACGTGCACCTGCCTCCTGACCCTCACCTGCCTCCTTCTCCCACAGCATGTCAATTTCTGGATGCACTCCAAAGAGAAGCAAGAGAGAGCCAGGGCCATACGGAGTAGCACTGCCCTGCGGCAATTTACTGCTTGCCTCCCTGGATTTGATGTAAGTGACCTGTGACCCCGGCATCCTGCAGAGGCAGGGCTGACTCTGACAGGCTGTGGGATTTGCAGCTGCAGGGGTTCTAAATTTTGATGGCTCCTGTGTGGAGCCAGAGTCAGAACTGAGATTCAACCATGCTTGAGTCACGTCCCTCATCTCCTGGCTAAGTTTTTCCCCCTGGGTCTGTAAGGGACTGTGCTCCAGAGCCCACTGGCTGGCAGATTCATGCTTGGCCTCAGGGCCCTTGTCATTCTGGAGCAGCTGAGGAGCGAATCCTCATAGAGGGCCCTTTCCCTGGTCCCTTTATTCCAAGCTCCCCTGGGGGCAGAGAGAATGAGATCTCTAGCTGTAGCTCCTCTCCCCCAGCCCCTCCTACAGATGGAGTGGGAGGAGAGAGACTCCTGGCCCAGGGCAGATGGAGAGCTGAAGGTAGAATGTTGATGGATTCCCCTCTCCTCCTCCTTCCATCAGAGCTCATCTGACTTCCCCAAGGTGGGCTACCTTGTGGCACAGCTGGGTCTGTATATCACTGACCCACCAGATGACATCAGCCGGCAAACCAAGGGTGGGATTTGCTGGCTCTACCAGCTACCGCTGCAGAAGAGTGGTAAGAAACCCAACTGGGCAATGGCACCTTATAGAAATGAATCCTCAGAGACTACCTGCAGATGGACATTGGGACTCCTATAGAACTAAGGCCTCTCCTTGTAGACCAACCGGAACTGGGCAGAGGGACCCCAATAGAAACAAGGTCCCTCATTTGGGACTCATTTTGCTGGGCAATGGGAGCCTATAGAAAGAAGCCCCCTCCTCTGAGATGGACCCCAGCGTAGATGCTGATTATTTCTCTCCCTGCTCCCTGAATCAGGGGGATGAGCGTGAAAGTGCCAGGGAAATTGGCTGTTTTATCTCAGAGCCCAGCTCTGTCCCCCACCCCAGGGAAATCAGCCCATCCATGGGGCTGCCAGCTGGTGAGGGGACAGGAATGGAGCTACTGGGACACATGGAGGGAAAGAGCCCATAGGGAAGTCAGGGGCAGGAGCAGGGACGACAGGGGACGCACCCAAAACTCGTAGGATGTCACCAGTTGGTTACCTAGGGCCAGATCTTGACTACAGTGGGAGTGGGGGGTTCTCAGCATCAGATGCCGTCATTTTCAGGCACCCACTCCCAGAACACAATGACCGTAAGGGTCACCTGATTTCTGTGACGAATGGGACAAATCCCCCTCCAGGTACTAAACCACCTGGTGGGGACCCTGCGATTTCATGGGGGCATGGATGCTGCGAAGCCCCAGCCAGTGAGCACCCAGCAATGGGAACAGAAGGAGACAGACACTGAAACCAGAATGGCAAACCTCACAAACCTGCGTGTCTTTCTCCCCAAGGGCTGAACATCAGAGATGCCAAGGAGCTGTGGTGCCGGGAGGGGCTCGAGATCACCAAGCACCTTGGTTTCAGGAATATGGCCAAGGTGGGGGAGGTAAGGACTCTCAGCTGGTGCATTGTAGCAGCTCAAATGCGGAGCTGTGTCTCCCGGCAGTGGCTGTGTCCTGGATACAGGGCCAGAGTCTACTCCTTATTTCCAGCTGACAGTGTTCAGCTGCAAGAGGGTGAGGATCCTGGGTTGGAGCTTTGCTACCGGCCATGGTTTGTGTGTGTTACATGGATCCATTGATAGGTGGCATAACAGGAAACCTCTAGGACCTTGAGTTAATGGCGGATGGTATCTCGAGGGATCCGGCTTCGCTCAGGGACTCCCTGGCTGACACCTGAGTATCCGAGATGGGAGCCACTGGGTCAGTGAGTTGGGAAGGATACACCCAGCTATTGCGTGACCAGATCCTTGTTGGATCCCTGCACCCTGTGGAAGAACAAGAAGGGTGTGGAGTTTGCTTAGCACCATCATGAGTCAGGAAGCAGTATCTGCGCCTGCCCTGGGGCTTGGGTCAGAGACACTGAGCTCCTATCCTGGGCTGAATTACTTCACCATACGTAAGGCTCATGGAAATGTCAGTGGGGTGGGGAGTGGGGAACGGAGGCAGTTCTGAAAGGCCCATACCTCTAGCATGTGAGTTCCAGGAGATATCGCTGCTGGACGCAGTAGAGGGTCCTGTGTGGTCTTTGTGAGCTACGTTCCAGAGCGCGCCAGGCTCATGCACATGGACGCATTCCCAGCATGTCATGGCACCTGCGTTGAATCCTGCTCCAGAAAGAGCAATGAGAGGCCTTGGTGCCTGCAACCTCTCACTGAAGGGGGTTCCCTGGGCCATGGGACCCCAAAGGTCCTCAGGGGAATTAGCTGGCTTGGCTGCAGCAGGACTCCGACTCTCCACATGAGCCACTAGCTGGATTTGGAGCCTGGTTCTGGGCAATTGCCAATGGCTCTCGTGCTGTTGGTTTTAGGTCTTCGGAGGGATCTTCTCAGAAGGGCAGAGAAGATCCTTCCTGCAGGTGGCTCTGCTGGCCATCCACGACCCCCGGCTACATGTCAGCCAGGCTGGGCTGGTCCTAGCTTTCTCCATCATGGGGGAAGGCGGCCAGCTGATAGGGGACGAGGTAACCAGAGGAGGATTAATCTAGCTTTTGGAAGGGACCCAGGGCCTTTCACCTCCAGTCCACAGAAGGTCACTGCCATCCCATCCCCATTTGCTGACCTGGGAGCAAGGAGACGAATGAGTCACAGCAGGTGCCATTGTTAGGCACCAGCTTGTCCCCTGAGCAGATCAAAGCAGTTCAGACTCAGCTCTCCAGCAAGGCTATTTCATAACAGGCATCACATCAACAGGACAAGCTGCCTCAGATGTGGTGAAGGGCTGGGTGGAAATTTAGCTGGCTCCAGGTGCCGTTATTACTCTTCGTTGCCGGGAGTGTCTGAGTCTCTGATTAATCCTTGTTCCCTTGCAGGAGGAGGATATTACTGGATATTACAGACAAAGTGATGGCCCACCTATTTTAAATCCGGTGATTGTGCCAGGTGCCCAAGGCACTCCATGCACATGGGACATCCCATGGGACACCCTTAAAAGGCCCCCACCTCACACGTCGAGCAGCTCACACTCCCTGCTGCAGATACTGCTCTGTCTCACTATACATTGGGGAGAGGGGCTAGTGGGAGTGGAGATAGAGGTGACAGCACTGAGTGAAACCCTCTCCCTTCTGGGTGCGGGGGGGCCTTCCCTCTGCTCCCAAATCCCCTTTGTCTGGGGCATGAGGTTCTCCCCATCCTTTTTTTCTTGGCCTTGGCCTCTCTGCCATCGCTCCTTTTCCCATGCCAAGTTCTCCCTGCCCAGCCTGATGCAGAAGGGCCTGCATGTTAGGCCCATGTCCCCCAGTGGAGCTCTGAAAGCTCTGCATTAGAACAGGGGGAATGGCCTAGTGTCACATCTGAAACAATTCCTGACCCGGGGCTGCTGTGGCAGGGCCTCTCAGTCCCTCCTCCATACCAAGGGGCCACAGGAGGAATCTGCCCTCAGGGAGCCAAACCTAGAACGCCACCTCCCTCTCACCACACGCCCTCCCCGAATCTCCTGCCCCATGCCCAGAAGCCTTTATGAAGCATCAGGCTTTCAGCACCATGGGGCTGGCCCCGCCCAGGACAACTACAAATGAGAACATTGGTAGAACCATGGTTTATCATCAGTAACCACTGCAGTCTGGGAGTGGTGGCCTGATGTGGAACCCCTCCCCTGTGCTCACTGCTCAGAGGTTCCCCTGGCCCGTGTCACCTTTGAGCTAGTGAATGTCCAATGCACCGATGCACCCTCCGGGGGCCCAATCCACCCACATTGTATCTGAACTCCTCCCAGCCAGGAATGAAACTCCCCCCAAGCACCCTGGGAAGTGAAGGATCCTCCCCATCTGACAGGTGGGGACAAAGACACAGCGGAAGGGCTGTGGTGCCTGGTCACACAATCCTGGGTGTAGCTCTGGGAACTGGACTGGGTCCCAGGCTAGTGCCTTCCCCCCAGGGGCAGCTTCACTTTCTGCCCTTTATTCTTCCCTCCTGCTAGGGGGTCTCTGAGTATGAAATGAACAGGAGCAAGGCATGGTGAGGAGGCCATGACACCTCGCCTTGGTGGGAGCTCCCCTTGGCCTGGATCCCAGCCCAAGGACAGAGACATCTTTGTCATCCTGCTGTCCTTTTATTCCTCGGAAGAGAGTCCCTAGATGAGGATGCTTGGGACTTGAACCCAGGTGTCTAGGGCTCTGGGTGGGCAGTGCCTGGGAGTACCCTCAAGTCATCTGGACAACAAGGCAGACCCCTGCCCTGCTGCTGAGACAGTCCCCATGTTGTTCCTGGTTTCTGCCTGCATGCACCGCCCTGCCCTACCCTCCGGTTCCCGGCTATTGACTGTCTTGACCCTCGGCTCCGGTCTCTTGCTGCTGACTTCGGCATGACCCATGGCTCTCGAAATTGGCTACCAACTCTGGCTCACCATTATCCTTGCCGTATTCTAGCCTTGCTCCAGCCCCAAAACTGACCCGCTCCAGCCTTGCCTCCTCCTCTTGATCCTCCCCAAGCCCTCGGACTCTGACTACCCGGTTTCAACCTTCCGCCTGTATCTGGACTCTGGCTTGATATCGACTTGGCTTAACTTTGGACTCTGATCACCCGGCTTCGACCCTTGGCCAGCACTTGGACTCTGGCTCCAGTTCTCATTCTGGTTTGTCTACAGACTCTGATCACATCATCATCTCCAGCGTGTTCCTGGATCTTGATTCTAGCACCACTCTTAGCCTAGGTGCAATCCTATGTCTAGCTGTGACCTCAGCTCCAACCACTAGACCTAATTATCAGATGCAACATGTGACATCAGGTGGTGCGACTGTTTGCAGAAAAGCAGGCTTTCCAGAAGTAAGTGGCCTGTACGTAAATGGGGATTCCAGATGTGACTCAAGGCCTTGCTACCTGAGCCTGGCCCTGTGCTGCCCCTGCCGGAATGGCTCAATGGTGGTGACTGAAAATGTAGGGGTTTTCTTAACCAGCCTCTGCCCCTGGACCTACTCCACCATTCTTGACTCTGACACCCGACATTCCTGATAAATACCAGGATTATGTGGACATCTTTGAAAGAAAGGAGGACACATTACCTCTGCACCAAGACTATGACTGCCCTATTGACCTAAACCTTGCCCAAAAGTTGCCTTTGGCTGTATTTATGCAATGTCCGAACCAGAACTAGTGGCTCTCCCTGTGTATTTCATGATCACATGAAACCTGTACGGGCATTCATCAGAGTAGACTTCCAAGGACTTACAATCTAACACTCATTTGAGCGGTGGACAAATGGAAGAGAGATTTCAGTACATTTTATAGACACTTTAATTGTCTGGTAATGCCATTTGGATTGACCTTGCAACACTTCTTCAGTGATGTATTTGGGGACATTCTGGATCAATACATTGTCATCTATTTAGATGACATACTTCTCTTTTTGGAGAACCCAGAGCAGCATGTGCCCCACAACAGACCCCAGAGAGGTTGCGGCAGCATGGTCTCTATACAAAATTGGAAAAGTGTACCTCTAGCCAGCTCTCCATGGAGTTTTTGGGGTACATCCTCTCCCCAGAAGGCATTAAGAATGATGCAAATAAGGTGAAAGCCATCCACAACTGGGAGGAAGCTTGAAGTACGCAAAAAGAGCAGTGCTTCCTAGTCTTTACCAATTTTACTGCTGCTTCGGCCCAGGGTTCTCAGTAGAAATAACCCCCATGATAGCTCTCCTCCACAAGACTGTCCAATTTGTTTGGTCACCCAAGGCCCAGCAAGCCCTCAAACAGCTCAAAATTGCCTTCACCGCTGCACCTGTTCTGGCACACCCCAATCCAACTGGAGCATTCATCATAGAAGTTGACACATCTAATATATCAATCGGGGCCATGCTCTCTGGGGCATGGCTCCCAGCACCTGCTGCACCCCTGTGCATACCGCTCCTGGAGGCTCACCCCACAGACAAAAACTATAGGAGTCCCTTGATAATTAGTAGGTTCTGATTAAATCCTTATTTGAAGATTGGTGAGAGTAGCTGAAGGGGCCTCGATACCCAGCACAAGGTTGTACACAAAAGCCTCCAGTATCTGCGCAAAGCCAAAGCACTGAATCAGGGACAATTCAGCTAGACCATATTCTTTTCCTGCTTCAATTTCAAGATTACTTAACTGCCCAGCTGGAACTAAGAATGACCTTATCCCCTAATGGAGAATATAACCAAGAAGGGAGAAAGCTAGTCAGGAACAGCCCTTCCTCCTCAAGCCCCGCAACGTCCTTAATGTTGCCATACCTCAATCATGCTTATTAAATCAGCTTCCTAGGATGACCTGCTGCACAGGGAATGAGAAACAACATTCCATGTGGGACCCAATAACATTTACTGAGGACTGCCTGTATGTTCTGCCAGGATGTCCCCCGCTGAAGGTCCTACATCTGAAACAGGACACCTCCCAACAGGGCACTTTGGGTGCTTCAAAATCTCCTGCCGAACCTCCTGCTTCATTTGGTGGTGCTGGATGTGGGCTGAAATTCAGACATGTTGACTAGTGACTTCTGAGCTCTTACCAAGGCACCACACACCAAAATTCTTGGCACCCTATGCCTCTGGAGACCCTGCCCCAGCCATGGGCAGCCATTGCCAGGGATTTCATTGTAGAACTCCCTGAATCAAATGGCCACATGGTGGAATTGACTATCATAGAACAACTAACCAAGATGGCATGCTTCATCCCCCTGTGACTGTGTATCTTCAGCTGAAAGGACAGATCAGCTCCAAATTTGCCAATGACACCTTTTTTTTTTTTTTGGCTAACTATAGATTTCCCCCTGATTTCATGGTACACAGCAATGGCCTCTCCGAAATTCCTGGCTAGCAATCTGATTCAATGAATCTATCACATTCAAGAAAAACTAAGGGGGCATTCGAGGACACTAGGAAGGTCTTCAAATCGTATGCGGACTGCCGATGACAGGAGGGGCCAGTCTTCTCAGTAGGGAAACCATTTACTGAAAGGAGGTACCAAGGGTCTGGCACTGACCAAATCCATAAGCCCCATCTGTGGCAGCAGTTCCTACCCCATCCCCCTTCCTTGGTCTTCTGATCCCATCTCCTCTCCTGCTTGTAGGGAGCAAAATCTGGGTTTCTCCCCTCACTCTGGAACAATCTGTGCACAGACTGCCTGAGCCCCATGCAGATAATGGGACTGTCCTCCCCTTACCTCCTGTGTGTTTGTGGAGAAACTATTATCTCTATTTTACAGACAGGGAATGAAGGTGATGGACCTCTCTAAGGTCACACCTACAAACATGGGGTGAACCTGGGAACGGGACTGGGTTCTACTCTCGTGCCCTCCCCACAGGGCAGCTTCACTTCCCCCCTTCATTCTTCTCTCCCTTCCTTGAACGGTAAATGAGCAGGGGCTTCCTCCCTTCTCTGTCTTCCAGGCTTTGGGATCTGTCCATGCCTCCTACATCAATGCAGCCTGCAGCTGGCCCAGCTTGGGGAGCAATGACCACATCCTGTCAAACTGACAGGAGCTGGCTCTCAGTGATGCTTAGATGGAAAACCACACCCCCCTCACAGAGGTAGGAACTACTCACTCATCTGGGTGATTGCAGCTCTTGGGACAAAGATCCAGTTCCTGGTACGCAGCCTGGCTGAGAACAGCCCTTATCCCTGGATCCCAGCCCTGGGACTCAGACGTTGTTCTCATTGTACTGTGTTGATTTTATTCCTAGGAAAAGCATCGCCAAAGGAGGCGTAAGGATCCTGGACTCTATTGCTTGCAAGAAGCTTCAGCCACCTTCACAGGTAGAGGTCACTGTCTTTCATACAATTACACTAGTGCCCTTTCTGGTCTCCAGCTCTGCTCCCTCCAGCAGGACAGAGACAAGCCTTAACTCCCAGAGTCCTGATTTCCTAGCTTTCCAGGGGCTGAGGGCTTGTATTGTCACCAACCTGTCATCAGATAATTTTCCTATGGGAATCTCATGAGAGCAGAGAAGGAATCTCCTCTTCTCTTAGAACCAGTCTATTCAGTAAGTCCACCCACACTGACCTCATTTTAGCTGCTTTGTTTAGCTGAGATTAGCAGTATCTTCTGAAAACCCTTAGTGTGTGGGGTGAGGTGGATCAGGGGAGACTGGAGCTCCAGCAGGTTCCCCTGAAGAACACCACCCTGTCTTTCTGTGGTCAGGCTGGGATGCGCTGTCTATCATGGAGGTGAAGACCGGATGGGAGCTGCTGGATTGGCCTTGATATGCCGTGTCCTTGTACAGATGAAGGACCGACATCACAGAGATGGCAAGAAGCAAAAGATGTACCACAGATGGCTGGGAATGGGCTGAACAACCTACAATGATAGGTAAGTAAAACCCTGGCCACATACAGACACCACAGGCATTGGTGTGGATTGAACCAGGGTCCATCAGCACAAGCCCCTCTCCCTCAAGCTAAAGGGGTCACTCTAGGAGTGTAGGAGAGGTACCGGGTGAGTCTGATGGAATGAATAGAAAGGGGAGCCTGAGCGGAGGTTGCTGGGTCCTTCCCAGTAGCAGCAGGATGCTGCAGGAAGAAGGGTCTGTAAGGTGGGAGTGGGAGGGGAGGAGCAGATGGCTGAGGTGGAGATATTTTTACACAGGGAGATGTTTGCATAGGGAGCTTTGGAGGTAAGAAGGAGAAGTCCAAACTGGACATGGAAAAAGGGCAGCCAGAGTCAGACTTGGGAAAGTGGGGAAGACAGCACCAGGAGAGGAAGATCATCTCAGCAGCTGCAGTTTGGATGGCTGGTAGGTGGGAGGGAAATTCACCAGAACATGATTCACCGGAACGGCCAGGGCGAGGTGCCTGACGAGCGGTGAGTGGAGAGTCCCGTTACAGAGCATGCTGCAAAGCCAGCAATCCCGTGCTACTGCAGATGCAGAGTCGTTGTCTTTCTCCCCCTACACTGCCAATGGAGGGAAGATTCTGACCCTGTGAATTTCTCCCTGGCTACAGATAACCCATCCTTGCTCTCAGTGAAATGCTATGGTGTACTGTACACAGCATGCATGACACTCAACCTCGGAATGCTGTTAGCACTGTTGTGGGGTGATGGCCAAATATCATTGATGAGCATTGCTCTCTTAGGCCCCTTTCACAGTGTATTGAGCCTGTGATGAGCCAACCTTCCCTCCCCCATCCCCGCTGGGCTTGGCTCACAGAAACTCTCAGGGAATGGGTTCCTCCACCACAAGCCGGGGAGTGGAGCTAAGCTGCTCCAGGGTTGTACTGCAGCCTCAGGGCTATAGTGACATGTTCCAGTGAGAGAGGGGCTGTACCAGTGGGGAGGCTGCATCTCCGAAGTGGGGGATAATCTCACGGTTTGGAGACTAGTGACGCAGCTGGGAGGACATTCCTCTAACAGTACAAAGAGAGGGTACTAAGCTGTCAAATGGGGTTCTAACTCAGGTTCTAACCCACTTCCTCAGGTGCCTTTCTTTAAGCCCAGTTGGGCAGCAGGTTCAGTCACAGTGGCACTGGGCACAGCTTCTTTTTAAAGGGGCCAGTCACACCGTGCTTGTCATTATAAGAGCTTAGTCCTGCATATAGCTAAATGTAGGGTAGTGGCCAGATATAGGGCATGTTGCTCCTTGAAGTAAATGAAGCAAATGTGCAGCCTTTTCAATACCAGTAATAGTCTCTCATGCTCAATAAGAAGATCCCTTCCCTCCATTGAAGAACAATGTCTGATTTATTGATCTAATGGCCGCTACCCAAAAGGTGTTTCAGCCAGAATCCCATTTCTGAGTTGAAGTGCTTCTGGCATCCACTCAGAAGCACCAAGAGAGATAAAAGGAATATTTGTAAATGTTTAAGAATAGTTCCCAGGTGGGAGCATCAGAGAAATAAGGGACAGACAGTGCCCTCCTGCCTTCAGCCACCAATTACCCTGCCCCTCCTGCTTTATATAAACTCATCGTTAGTTCCTTTTCAAGGGGATTTCTAGCCTTTTGGTTGTAGTTCCAGTGGTTCTGGGTTCTTCCTTATTTGTTATTTTTTGATCCTTAGAGAGAAATTTCTCTCCTGTTTTTGTTCTTGTGTAACTTTAGCGCCCTCGTGGCCAACACAGAGTCTGCTCTGCAGGTAGCTCTGGCCAAGAAAAGGCACGTGCAGGAATGCATCAGGGAAAGCCCCTTCCCCCCCAGAGACACCTGTCCCCAGTGTGAACCGGAAGAGTACAATGAATACAGAAAAGGGAAATATTTATTTAGAGAGGGATGAAAGGAGAAAAACAACAGGGGAAAAGCTAGGAGAAACGGTCAAAAACAGGGTTACATTCAACACCAGGCCCCACAGGCCCAGTGGTAGCACAGTCTGAAAGGGCTGACACCGAGTAATGTGTCTACACACAGAGTTCAGGAGTCTTGAGCAAAGTTCCAGTCCAGTGGTGAGTTTTGGGTGCTCCAGGTTGTGTTCAGCGCCAGTAAAGTTTCCCCAACGAACCTCTCTGGTGCCCTCTTCTGTCACTCTCTGCAAAGCCACACAGAGTGACAGCCTCCCCACGTAACAAGCTAACAGCCTCCCTCTTATTTAGTGTGATCATATTTCCCTATGCTGAATACGGGACACCTCGTAAAATTACTCCTATTCAAGCAAGTTCAGCTGCAATCAATCAGAACGATGCAGTACAAATGTTAAAATTAACATCAAGTTGACTGAGCCCCTGTTAAAAAGAAACACTGAGTAGTTGGATTCCTTTTATTTCCCTTCTTATCTTTTAGGCTTTAGGGTTCACATGGAGAGAGGTGACACACACACAGTCCCGTGCACCTCTCTGACACAGGGCTTGAGAGGTTGACCGAGAGGCTTGACCCTCCCTGCCTGGCGCTCTCCACTCTCCATGCCTGGCTGGGCCCTGGGCTGGACCCGCCTCTCCTGGTTCCTGCTACCACATCTTCCAAAGACAACCTGTGTGTGTGTGTGTGGGGTGGCAATCAAGTTCACATGTCCCCCCACCCCAGATTTCTGCCAGGGTTCACACCAGAATGTGGCCAGCAACAGCCTTTCCGCACTGTGCAGGAGGGAAGGGATGGGAGCTGCTTCCAGCCACAGCGGGGCTGGGGGGGTGGGGAGGGATGACCTGGCCCATGTCTTTGCAGAGCTCATCTCTTCCTCCTCTCCCCCTGCCCATGGCTGGAAGCACCTTGCTCCTTCCTGCCCACACAGTGTTGAAAGGCAGCTAACACCTACAGGCTGCTGCTGGCCACCGATAAACCCAGCTCCCTCCTGTCCCCTGGCTACAGCGCAAGCAGGAAGGGGTTAAGCCCTACGGATGCATTGTGCCCAGGGAACCTGACTGCAGGGGCTTGAGTGAACCTGGCCAGTGAGGTGGCTCAGCAGGGGAGGGTGCCTAGGGGACGGACCAAACCCTGTGCTCCGCGGTGGGGGTGGGTGCAGAGGGTGCTAGGCCTCTGTCCGGGGGACTGCTGTGGAGTCTGCAGGGTCAGGATGCAAACAGGCTGGAAATCGCTTCCCCCTCCCCCCGCCGCCGCTCCAGAGTGTAGCTGAGGGGCAGAAAGGCTTCCCTGTGCCACGGCTGCCTGGGGCTTTGGCACATGCAGGGCTTGGCTCCTCCTGGCCAACACCCCAAGCCGAGGGTCTTGAGCTTTCCTGCGGGGCCAGCTCAGCCAGAGGCAGTGGGGGAAAGAAGTAGCCTGCTGGCCCGGCTGTTGGTGAGCTGAGCACTCTGACGAGGGGCTGGTTCTCCGCACAGTTCTGGGAGCGGGACACTCCCCGCTGGTGCAGATATGGAGGAGCAGCGGGGCTGGGGGCAAGGTGAAGGGGCAAAGCAGGGAGAGGACAGCGAGAGGGGGAACGCCCTGCCACCAGCTTTGCACACCCACCCCCATTGTCAGCCACTGGGTCCCCCCACTCAATGCTGGTGGGCAGGCGGCTGGCAAGCAGGGATCCAGCCAGCAGCGGGACCCACCAGTACCGACTGGGGGGAGAGAGAAAATACGTGACAATTAGACCGTTTTTAGCAAAAAGTTGCGACACCAGCAGGAGGGCTTAAATACCCTGTCGTGCTCTTCCCCCCTCCCCGCTCCCCTGCCCTCCCAACAGGACTTTCTCCTCATTGAACAATCAACTCCCCGTCCCCTGGGAAAAGATTTAAAGGGGCCATGCTCTCTAAACCCCAAAGGGGTAACAGTGGGTGTTTCGGCAGGTTGGGTAGAGAAGTGACTCGCCCTGCCCTTCCTGACACCGGCACCAGCCTTTAGAATACCAACTCTAAAGAATCATTCCTAAAGTACCTGCTCCGTGGTTTGTCTTCAGGCTGTTTGGCTTCCTGGTGGGGTCACTCCAGGTATAAACAGCATTTTATAATTAATTTATTGTTTCTGGATTAATTGCTGTTTTTTGGACTCTGGACATGATTCTGCTCTCGCATCTTATTTACCTTGGGCAGGCAGCAAAAAATCTGATGGCACAAGCTGGTACAAAGAAAACACAGCTAACATAAAAGACCAACTTCAACCCAGGTGTAAGCAGTGGCCAATCCACTAGCAGGTAACAGGGGTCACCCCTGCTTGTGGCCGGGCTGAACTGGCAGAGTGTGGTAAGGTTTCCACCGACTGGCTGTATGACATACCAAAGGCCAAGTCATGGCAGGTGTTCAGCACCCTGACTTCCATTGCACCCCATGGGGATTAGCTTGCTCAGCCCTTTGAGCCAAGCACCTGGAGGGGTCAGACCCTGGAGCTAGGTGTCAAAAGTTGTTTTTGAAGTCGGGGAGGAGCTGTGGAGCGCTGCAAAGAAGATTTCTGGTGTGTGAATTCAAATCAGGACGATTTCTGACATCCTGACCTTTGCTGGCCCTGACTGACATCCCATCGCTCCAGCCCAGCTGTGAGTGCCTCACATTATAGGGGGCGCTGCCAGCACTGCCTATTTTGAAGGTTGCCCAGTGCTTCCCACGATACGCCTTTGTTTTCAGTTGCTTATAACATTGTCGAACTGTAACTGGCTGGGCTGAAATTTCCCATGCTGGGTGTCTGCCTTGAGGCTGAATATTTCCTGAAACATTCAGTCAAAGTCATTCAGCTGTTAGTGAGAATGAGGCTAGGCCAGATGTTATGGGTCTGTTATAGGCGGGGACGAGATGACCACAGTGGTCCCTTCTGGCCTTAGTCTATGTAGACAGTGCTTACCAATGCTAAACACTTCTGATGACATTTTCTTTGAAAAGCTCTAGTGCCCCCAGGCTTTGGGGCAGGGACTTGAAATTTCCCAAGGAGGTGGCCTTTGTGCCAGGGATGCGGCTTTTGCTGTCTCCGAAAATCTACCTAAATTGACCAAATGAGAAGTCTTTGAAAAGTCAGAGTTCACACAGACCCAATAGAGACTTCTTTGAGGTTAGCAGCTCCATTCCCCCTGGCAATTGTGTCTGCACTGGCATGCTCCAGCCTGGGGCTGAGCAGGACTTTCCCTACAATTGCTGCTCTCAGCTGCTGCGGTCTGTGCTGGGTCCAGATACCTGAACTGAGAGCAGAGAGCCTGTCTCTCCTGTGCTCTCAATTACCCACCTCCCCCATCCCACTGGGCCCGGACGAGGAAGTACTAGATTCAAATGCAGAGACTAGGGGACAGGGGTGAGTAGGTTGGGAGAAAAAGCCTAAGAGATGCTGGAAGCTGGCAGGAGGTGAAAGAAACTGGCATTTGGAGTTGAGGGGAGGGCGGAGAGTAGACCTGAGTGAGCAAGGAGACTTGCAACCAGAGAGCAGAGAGGAGTGAGAACCAGTGGGGTGGGTGGAAGAACATAACAACGGCCATAGTGGGTCAGACCAAAGGTTGATCTAGCCCAGTAGCCTATCTTTGGACAATGGCCAGTGCCAAGTGCTTCAGAGGGAATGAACAGAACAGCTAATCATCAAGTGATCCATCCTCTGTTGCCCATTTCCAACTTCTGGCAAACAGAGACTAAGGACACCATCCCTGCCAATCCTGGCTAATAGCCATTGGTAGACCTATCCTCCATGAATTTATCTAGTCCTTTTTTGAACCCTGTTATAGTCTTGACCTTCATAACATCCTATGGGAAAGAGTTCCACAGGTTGACTGTGCATGGTGTGAAGAAATACTTCCTTTTGTTTGTTTTAAACCTGCTGCCTTTTAATTTCAGACGATGACCCCTAGTTCTCGTGTTATGAGAAAGAGTAAATTACACTTCC
Organism: Lepidochelys olivacea; assembly: GCF_965140295.1. Classification (NCBI taxonomy): domain Eukaryota; kingdom Metazoa; phylum Chordata; order Testudines; family Cheloniidae; genus Lepidochelys; species Lepidochelys olivacea. Next base: position 137,644,079 of record NC_140412.1, on the reverse strand, counting down.
TTATTTACTTGCTCCACACCAGTCATGATTTTATAGACCTCTATCATAGCCCCTGTTAGGGGGCTTATTCCTTCACCCACTTACTTCCCTGGTCCTTCTCGCATGAACAGAGAGCAACAACACCCGAAGTCCAAAGGTGCAAACAATTCGATGTTTATTGGGGTGAACTTCCAGCAAGCATGATTCCAGTTTCCTTCCTTAGTATCCTCCTTCCCAGCTCTGACACCACAGAGCCTTACACCTGTGTCCCTGTTCCGATTCCTGCCCTTAGCCAAGCATGATTCCAACTTCCTTACTCCCATTCCCTGTTCCCATTTCCCCCTTTAGCAAAACATGATTCCAATTTTCTTACCCCCATTCCCTGTTCCCATCTCCCTTACCCACATGCCCATGCCCACCCCCACCCACACCCCAGTCACTTCCTCATTGACTACAGATTATATAGTAAAACTTGAGTTCTGCTTAGCTATACCTTAACCAATCATTTTCCTGAAATTTAACTAACCAATCCGAACATATTGTAACATGATTATGTAACCAATTATATCCCACCACCTCAATTAGTTTACACCCAGCAAAATTAATTATACAGCAGACAGGAACAATCACAGAACCAGACAGAGATTATACAGACAAACAACAGCAAAGTGGGAACTATAATGACAAAACCATACAGAAGTGAGGATTTCACATCCCAGCTATTGATAAGTGAGTTCTTGCCAGACAGGATGCTATCAAACTAAGTTTCCTTTTACATTTTCTAGGCACTTCCCTTTCTCTGGAGGTGATAGGAATACAATCCTGTCCTGATAGTGCCTAACAGCCCAATATCACCTTATTTCAATGTGACTAGTTTGGAATGTGAGGATGTGACCGTTCGCTTCCCAGCTTATGGCTGCCTCTGCTGCTTAGCCAAAGGCCTTAGCCTAAGAACAGGGCCTCAGACTGTCACAGTAAGAGAAGGCCCTTACACCAGCAGACAGTGATTTTGATTCTTTCTTTTATACCTCTATCACTAGCCAAGTGATAAGAATACACCTAAATTCTTAGAGTATAGGCCTTTACAGACAGGCCTGAATATCTATATCCTAACACTCCACCCCTTTTTTTTTTTCTTTTTCTTTTGGGATCCTCCTGCCCAGGTATCCCTGGAAAAGCATAGGACATATGGCGACACATTTCCTGATAGGGCCAGGCATCAAGGTGGAAGGTGTCGATATTCCATTTGTCCCACTGCCCCTTGTGTAGTATTGTGCCCTGCACCTTCTCTCATACGGGCATACCACACCTATTCCAATTAGTGTTCCAGACTTCCCATTAGAGTGGGCCTGAGAAGGTTGGGTCTGGGTTGTCTAGTACACTGCAGGGTTTGGAGGGCTTATTACATTCCTAATAGGTTATCTCCCTATGCAACGTAACACAAGTACAGTTAACAATACAAAATCCACAGCAACACCGAGTCCTGACCACTGCAGTATGGTCCAACATCCGAGACACCCCCAAAATACTGCCTCTCCTCCTTCGATGGGGTAACGATCTTGTGTCCAGTTGCTGGCAGTTGCAACAAGCTGCTCCTGCAAGTTTTGTATGCTTTTGTCCATATCACAAGTCCATTGAATATTCACAGAGAAATGGGATATTGTCCAAACCAGCTTGACCACTTGGTATGGAATCAGGCAGTAAGCCCTGGCTTATTCACAGCAATAAGATTCACAGATCCATTTGTGCACCAAAGTCCATATAGCAGCATGTAGATGGGTGTAGTTTGGTTATGGGCTGGTGTAATTGTGTCCCCAGTAATATGTACATTCCCAGCAAAACACCTTATACACAGTACATCCAATTGTCCACCCCTTGCATAGGCCATTGATCCTGCTCCTCTGTAGTCATAGGAGAGGGGCACATCCAAACATCTTCTATTGATTTACACTATTTTACACACACCTCCATTAATTCCCAGTGAGCTCCTCCCCTTTTCATTATTTCCATAGGGCTTGTGGGGGCCACCTTAGTTGCCATTCCATTTCCAGGTACCACGGTAGCGATTACACAGGTGCTGGCCTCCTAGTTGAGAATTTGCATTCCCATACACATCTTCCCCCCCAAGGTCAGCCTTTGGAAGCCATCCCCCACCCACATCATGAGGTTTTCTGTTCATTAAAACACAACAATGCTAGCAACAAGACAAACACCACAGACAAACAACACAAAACATAGATCCATGGTATTCTGGGTTATTTTTCCCGCTGGCGCCAGCTTGCTTGTAGAGTGTCTGAAAAACAAAAGAAACAATTTCCTTCCCCATGGTGGGGACAGATTATTGCTTAATAATAATACCACTTTCTTTTACAAATGTCCTTGCTACTTGCAGGAAAAAACAGAAGAATTACCTCCAGACTGTCCTTATTTTGTTCTATAGTCAGGCTAGTGAATTACCTCACTCACTGGTCATTTATGAAATTCATGAGATGGTGTACCTCAGTTTCCCCTCTTGTACAACAGACCAAGTTTGCAATAGTTTCTCTGCTGTACCAAGCTTTAAGTTTATTCTCAGGTAATAGCTGAGACACAGCTTCAGATTTTAGCACTGTACACACACACACACACACACCCCTTAAGGTTAACCTGTCCCCCTTATTTTCAGGCTTGACTTGTTTTTTTCACCTCCCTTTCCTGAAGGGCCATAATCTGAGTCTTCTAGTAGCTTGTTTGCTGACCAGATGTATTCAGTTATTTGCAGCTCCTTTGTGCCCATCAGCTAGGTAATTTGCATTTACACACAGAGGCTTACTAGCTTGCTTTTGGATCCAAAGCTGTTAGCAGCTCAGACACTGTCTTAAAAGGGAAGCATTTTACTTCCACCAGAGTTCTGATCACTTTCCACTTTCTTCTCCTGCTCCAAAACACAGCGATCTGAAAAAGAAAGCACAACCTATTGTGGCTCCTTTTGGAGCCCTATTAGGATTTTAATGAAGTACCATGTTTTATTTGCATTTCTTTTACTCCTTTTCCAATATACACTGCACATGTCCTGGGAAAATGCAAATTCCTTCCATATAGTTTAACCTCCATAACATCATATTAGCCAAATTAATTTTACACAAGGTATAACTGCCTCCCCCATGCCTACAGAGTTTTCATGCAGAACCCACCAAAGCAACAATCTGATCCCCCAGAGCCATCCCAAGGCTCAGTGTTCCCATCATTCCTCCCCTTTTCCTTTTCTTTTACCTGTGCGCACACACACAAAATTCTGTTTTGCCTAACATCCCTTGCACTGTGATTACTCTTTTTTACACAACTGTACCCCGATTACACTTCCATCTTGTACAACTAGACACAACTAGGGGCAGCCAAGTTAAGTTACAAAAGAAACCTCTTCCATCCTTTAGTGATTTTGATTACATTACCCAATAGTCAAATAATTTTGCTCGGATTCTCTCTCTGCCTGCTGCCTGCAGCAGTCCCTTATAGACCATTTCTGTGGGAAAAGGGCCCATTTTCCCTCAGAATAGCTATAAAGGCTTCTGGGGACAGAAGCGTAGTGGTGGTAGTAGCCACTCTACATGACCCCCTTGGATAATTTAATTACCAAGCTTCCATCCAATGTGACTGCACAGAGTTGCACATACAGTTACATTTATATAACTGGGTTTTATCATTAAACAAAAACTTCCTTCTTGACATCTCACATAAGTATCCAAAGTACCCTCCATTAAAACTTCAGAAAAACAAAAGAGTGTGGAAAGGCAGGTTGCACTTTGAAACTTTTATTTTTTTTTCCTCCACTCCCCCAGGACCAAGTCTCAGATCCAGTCTCTAAAGGTGGTCTGTTAACTCTGCTTTTGACCTTAAACCCTTTTGTGCCAAATCATCTTTCACTATCCCTAACTAATTTACAACCCTTCAGCAGCCCTTGCTGAAGCAGCACCAAACTTGAAAGATTACTGGCAGCTTCCCATAATGCTGCCCTTACTTCAAACCTCTCAAGCAGACTGAAGTGCCTCTTTTCCCTGGGAGGCTTTCAGTCCCCATGGGCAGGGACCTTCTTCCCCTACCCATATACCAAGGAGGGTGGGCTCCTCAGCCACCCTCCATACCTCTGGGTCCCCTAACACTTCCTCCATTTCCTTTTTAATCTTATCCCAGGTTGACCCCTGTACCTGGTATGGGCCCTGGTCCTCCCTTATCCATTTATCCAAAAAATCCTTTACCCTGGCTTGCCAGAACCCGCAACTACCATCACGAGAGTTCGCGATACCCCCTCCAAGCAGCTGCGCGGACTGTTGGGGAGGGGGACTTACAGGCTGCCACTCACCTATCCAATGCGATGCATCCGAGTCACGGCACCAAGATGTTAGGGGGCTTATTCCTTCACCCACTTACTTCCCTGGTCCTTCTCGCATGAACAGAGAGCAACAACACCCGAAGTCCAAAGGTGCAAACAATTCGATGTTTATTGGGGTGAACTTCCAGCAAGCATGATTCCAGTTTCCTTCCTTAGTATCCTCCTTCCCAGCTCTGACACCACAGAGCCTTACACCTGTGTCCCTGTTCCGATTCCTGCCCTTAGCCAAGCATGATTCCAACTTCCTTACTCCCATTCCCTGTTCCCATTTCCCCCTTTAGCCAAACATGATTCCAACTTCCTTACTCCCATTCCCTGTTCCCATTTCCCCCTTTAGCAAAACATGATTCCAATTTTCTTACCCCCATTCCCTGTTCCCATCTCCCTTACCCACATGCCCATGCCCACCCCCACCCACACCCCAGTCACTTCCTCATTGACTACAGATTATATAGTAAAACTTGAGTTCTGCTTAGCTATACCTTAACCAATCATTTTCCTGAAATTTAACTAACCAATCCTAACATATTGTAACATGATTATGTAACCAATTATATCCCACCACCTCAATTAGTTTACACCCAGCAAATTAATTATACAGCAGACAGGAACAATCACAGAACCAGACAGAGATTATACAGACAAACAACAGCAAAGTGGGAACTATAATGACAAAACAATACAGAAGTGAGGATTTCACATCCCAGCTATTGATAAGTGAGTTCTTGCCAGACAGGATGCTATCAAACTAAGTTTCCTTTTACATTTTCTAGGCACTTCCCTTTCTATGGAGGTGATAGGAATACAATCCTGTCCTGATAGTGCCTAACAACCCAATAGCACCTTATTTCAATGTGACTAGTTTGGAATGTGAGGATGTGACCGTTCGCTTCCCAGCTTATGGCTGCCTCTGCTGCTTAGCCAAAGGCCTTAGCCTAAGAACAGGGCCTCAGACTGTCACAGTAAGAGAAGGCCCTTACACCAGCAGACAGTGATTTTGATTCTTTCTTTTATACCTCTATCACTAGCCAAGTGATAAGAATACACCTAAATTCTTAGAGTATAGGCCTTTACAGACAGGCCTGAATATCTATATCCTAACAGCCCCCCTTAGTTGTCTATTTTCACAGCTGAAAAATCCCAGTCTTATTAATTGCTCCTCATATGGAAGCTCTTGCATACCCTTAATCATTTTTATTGCCCTGTTCTGTGCCTTTTCCAATTCCAATATATATTTTTTGAGATGGGGTAACCACATCTGCACGCAGTATTCAAGATGTGAGTGTAACATAGATTTATATAGAGGCAATATGTTATTTTCTATCTTATTATCTAGCCACTTCTTAATGGTTCCCAACATTCTGTTCTCTTTTTTGACTGCCGCTGAACATTGAGTGGATGTTTTCAGAGAACTATCCACAATGACTCCAAGATCTCTCTCTTGAGTGGTAACAGCTAATTCAGACTCCATTATTTTATATGTACAGTTGGGATTATGTTTTCTAAAGTGCATTACTTTGCATTTATCAACACTGAATTTCATCTGCCATTTTTGTAGCCCCGTCACCCAGTTTTGTGAAATCGCTTTGTTGCTCTTCACAGTCTGCTTTGGATTTAACTTTCTTGAGTAGTTTTGTATCATCTGCGAATTTTGCCACCTCACTATTTACCCATTTTTTCCAGATCATTTACGAATATGTTGAATAGGACTGGTCCCAGAACAAACCCCTGGGGGACACCGTTTTTTACCTCTCTCCGTTCTGAAAACTGACCATTTATTCCTATCCTTTGTTTCCTATCTTTTTACCAATTACCGATCCATGAAAGGACCTTCCCTCTTATCCCATAACAGCTAACTTTGCTTAAGAGCCTTTGGTGAGGGTCCTTGTCCAAGACTTTCTGAAAATCTAAGTACGCTATATCCACTGGATCATGGTCCACATGCTTGTTGACCCTCTCAGAGAATACTCTTAAATTGGTGTGGCATGATTTCCCTTTACAAAAAACATGTTGACTCTTCCCCAACAAATCATGTTCATCTATGTATCTGATAATTCTGTTCTTTACTATAGTTTCAACCAGTTTGCCTGGTACTGAAGTTTGGCTTCCCAACCTGTAATTGCCAGGATCACCTCTGGAGCTTTTTTAAAAATTGGCATCACATTAGCTATCCTCTAGTCATCTGGTACAGCAGCTGATTTAATCTCCCACAGTTAGCAGTTCTGTAATTTCACATTTGAGTTCCTTCAGAACTCTTGGGTGAATAACATCTGGTCCTGGTGACTTATTGCAGTATAATTTATCAATTTGTTCCAAAACCTCCTCTAATGACATCTCAATCTGGGAGAGTTCCTCAGATATGTCACCATAAAGAATGGCTCAGGTTTGGGAATCTCCCGCACATCCTTAGCCATGAAGACCAATACAAAGAATTAATTTCATTTCTCTGCAATGGCCTTATGGTCCTTGAGTGCTCCTTTTGCATCTCGATTGTCCATGGCCCCATTAGTGGTTTAGCAGACTTCCTGCTTCTGATGTCCTTTAATGAAAAATTGCTGTTACTTTTTGAGTCTTTGGCTAGCTGTTCTTCAAATTCTTTCTTGGCCTTCCTCATTATAGTGTTACACTTCATTTGCCAGAGTTTATGCTCCTTTCTATTTTCCTCCCTAGGATTTAACTTCCACTTTTTAAAGGGTGCCTTTTTGACTCTCGCTGCTTCTTTTACTTTGTTGTTTAGCCACGGTGGCATGTTTTTGGTTCTCTTACTATGTTTTTTAATTTGGGGTATACGTTTTAGTTGAGCCTCTATTATGGGGTTTTAAAAAGTTTCCATGCAGCTTGCAGGGATTTCACTTTTGGCACTGTACCTTTTAATTTCTGTTCAACTAACTTCCTCATTTTTGTGAAGTTCCCCTTTCCAAAATTAAGTGCTATTCTGTTGGGCTGCTGTGGTGTTTTCCCTGCAACGAGGATGTTAAATCTAATTATATTATGGTCACTACTACCAAGCGGTTCAGCTATATTCACCTCTTGGACCAGATCCTGTGCTCCACTTAGGACTAAATCAAGAATTGCCTCTCTTTTTGTGGGTTCCAAGACTAGCTGCTCCAAGAAGCAGTCATTTAAGGTGTCAAGAAACTCTCTCTGCATCCAGTCCTGCGGTGACATGTATCCCGTCAGTATAGTTGAAATACCCTATTATTATTGAGTTTTTTATTTTTGTAGCCTTTCTAATCTCCCTGAGCATTTCACGGTCACTATCACCATCCCGGTTAGGTGGTCTGTAGTATATCCCACCGCTATATTCTTATTGTTCAAGCATAGAATAACTATCCATAGAGATTGTATGGTATAGTTTGGTTCATTTAAGCTTTTTACTTCATTTGATTCTATTTTTTCTTTCACATATAGTGCCACTCCCCCATCAGCACGACCTGTTCTGTCCTTCCGATATATTTTGTAGCCTGGTATTACTGTGTCCCATTGATTATCCTCATTCCACCAAGTTTCTGTGATGTCTACTGTATCAATATCCTCATTTAAGATGAGGCACTCTCGTTCAGCAGTCTTATTATTTAGACTTCTACCATTTGTATATAAGCACTTAAAATTGTTACTTTTCAGCTGTCTGCCATTTTGTGATGTAAATGAATGGGACTCTTTTTCATTTGATTGTTTCTCATCCAATCCTAGCAGTATTTTATCATCCATCCTCTCCTCCTTACTAGAACACAAAGAATCTCCATTAATAGATCCTCCCCTAAGAGACGTCTCTGTTCTAACCACATGCTCCTCCACATATGTCGGCTTTCCCCCAGCCCTTAGTTTAAAAACTACTCTACGACGTTTTGAATTTTAAGTGCCAGCAATGTGGTTCCACTTTGGTTTAGGCGGAGCCCATCCTTCCTGTTTAGGCTCCCCCTTTCCCAAAAGATTCCTCAGTTCCTAATAAATCTAAACTTCTCCTCCCTACATCATTGTCTCACCCATGCATTGAGAACCTGCAGTTCTGCCTGTCTATCTGGCCCTGCGTGTGGAACTGACAGCATTTCAGAGAAAGCTACCATGGAGGTCCTGGACTTCAATCTCTTCCCCAGCAACCTAAATTTGGCCTCCAAGACCTCTCTCCTGTCCTTCCCTATGTCATTGGTACCTCCATATACCATGAGCAGAAAGGAGGTGAGGGGGAATGGCAGATGGATCTGATGAAGAGCTGGGATTCTGGAGAACAGGGCCTGGCTGGGCAAAGAGATTGAAAGCAGGAGCTGGGGCTAGAGATTGCAAATGGATGAGGAGCCTGGGGAGTTAGATTGGTACAGGAGGCCAGGATGCTGGAGAGAGACAGACCAGATGAGGAGATGGGAGGGGGACAACTGGGACTGTCTCTCTTTGAGACTGCAACTAAACCCAGTGCTGGGACATCCCAAGGCTCTCCAGGCACTTTCCACATTTTCCCAGATTCCCCCTTCATCTCTCTTTACTTCTCTTTCCAGTTTAGCCCCTCAGGGACCACAGAGCAGTTAAAGGGAGGAACCACAGGATTTGCAAAGTAACTTCTTAAACATACACACTTTACTCTTAGGGCATGGCTACACTTGCAGATGTAGAGCGCTGTGAGTTAAACCCACCTTCGTAAAGCGCAGTGGGGAAAGCGCTGCAGTCTGTCCACACTGATAGCTGCAAGCGCACTGGCGTGGCCACATTTGCGGCACTTGCAGAGGCATTGAGAATGGTGCATTATGGGCAGCTGTCCTGCAGAGCACCTCTTCCCATTCTGGCGCTGTGGCTTGTGGGAAGGGGGTGGGTAGTGTGGGGCATTCTGGGTCCTGTCCCAACACCCCATGATGCATCGGTTTGCATCCCAGCATTCCCTTTGCTTCCGTCCACGTTGGGCGCCATCTTTCAGTGTTTTTTGTACTGCGTGCTCGGTCTTCCCTTTCGGTCTGCGGGAATGGAGGCCTGTCATGAATATAAAGGGAAGGGTAAACACCTTTAAAATCCCTCCTGGACAGAGGAAAAACCCTTTCACCTGTTAAGGGTTTAAGAAGCTAGAATAACCTTGCTGGCACCTGACCAAAATGACCAATGAGGAGACGAGATACTTTCAAAGCTGGAGGGGGGGAAAAACAAAGGTTCTCTCTGTCTGTGTGTTGTTTTGCCAGGAACAGAAAAGGAATGGAGTCTTAGAACTTAGTAAGTAATCTAGCTAGATATGCGTTAGATTCTGTTTTGTTTAAATGGCTGATAAAATAAGCTGTGCTGAATGGAATGTATATTCCTGGTTTTGTGTCTTTTTGTAACTTAAGGTTTAGCCTAGAGAGATTCTGTATGTTTTGAATCTGATTACCGTGTAAGGTATTTACCATCCTGATTTTACAGAGGTGATTCTTTTACTTTTTCTTCAATTAAAATTCTTCTTTTAAGAACCTGATTGCTTTTTCATTTTGAGTCTGTGTTCACCTTGCAAATTGGTGAGGATTTTTATCAAGCCTTCCTCAGGAAAGGGGTTGTAGGGTTTGGGGAGGATTTGTGGGGGAAAGACGTTTCCAAGCGGGCTCTTTCCCTGTTGTATATTTGTTAGATGCTTGTTGGTGGCAGCAATAAAGTCCAAGGGCAAAAGGTAAAATAGTTTGTACCTTGGGGAAGTTTTAACCTAAGCTGGTAAAAATAAGCGTAGGGTGTTTTCATGCAGGTCCCCACATCTGTACCCTAGAGTTCAGAGTGGGGAAGGAAACTTGACAAGCCCGAACTGCTGAGGAGTATGCTGACAAGTCTTGCCAGCACATCATGTTTGGCAGTCCAGTTATTCCTCATGATCCAAAGTGACAGTGAGGGCTCCGACGATGATATCGACTCAAGGAATGTGTTAGACATGAGTTTGCTTGTGGCATTGATGGACATGCTCACCACCGTGGAACGCTGCTTTTGGGCTCGGGAAACAAGCAGTGAGTGGTGGGATCACATCGTCATGCAAGTCTGGGATGATGAGCAGTGGCTGCAGAACTTTTGGATGAGAAAAGCCACTTCCATGGGAGTCTGTGAGGAGCTCACCCCCACCCTGCGGTGCAAGGACGTGAGATTGAGAGCTGCCCTGACGGTGGAGAAGCAGGTGGCTGTTGCAATCTGGAAGCTGGCAACTCCAGACGGCTACTGATCAGTCGCTAACCAGTTTGGAGTGGGGAAGTCGACCGTTGGAATCGTGTTGATGCAAGTTTGCAGGGCCATTAGTCAGATCCTACTTAGAAGAACCGTGACTCCGGGTAACGTGCATGACATTGTGGCTGGCTTTGAACAAATGGGTTTCTCTAACTGCGGAGAGGCGATAGATGGCAGGCATATTCCAATTCTGGCACCAGCCCACCTAGTCTCCGAGTATGTTAATCGGAAGGGATATTTCTCAATGGTTCTCTGGGAGCTTGTGGATCACCATGGGCGTTTCATTGACATTAACGCAGACTGGCCCGGAAAGGTGCCTGACGCACGCATCTGTCGGAACACTGGCCTGTTCAGGAAGCTGCAAGCTGGGACTTTTTTCTCAGACCAGAAGATCACCATAGGGGAAGTTGAAATGCCCATTGTGATCCTTGGAGACCCCGCTTACCCTTTCATGCCGTGGCTCATGAAACCCTACACAAGGAGCCTTGACAGCAGCAAGGAGCAGTTCAACAACATGCTGAGCCGGTGCAGAATGACTGTGGGGTGTGCTTTTGGCCCTTTAAAGGTCTGCTGGTGCTCTCTGTATGAGAAGCTGGACCTGGCCAATGACAGCATCCCAGCAGTTATATCCGCGTGCTGTACCCTCTCTAACATTTGTGAAGGGAAGGATGAAAGATTCACTCAGGCATGGAACTCGGAGGTTCAACACTTGGAGGCTGAATTTGAACAGCCAGAGAGCAGGGCTATTAGAGGGGCCCAGCACGGGGCTGCAAGGATTAGGGATGCCTTGAGGGAGCAATTTGAGGTTGAAAGCCACCGGTAATGTTTGATGCCCTGCATGGGAGTGAAGTGCAGTGGTTCCAATGTTAGTTGGAATCTGTGTTTGATACCCTGACTTGCAGTGACTGTTGCTTTCCTGGGCTAAGGTATCTTTTACTTTATGCAATAATAAAGAATGTTTTCAAAGCCAAAAAATCCATTTAGTGAAAAGAAAATTCATTTATTGAAAAGAGACGCAACTGCTTGGGAAACACAAAGGGCAAGGGGGTGGGGAACGGTACAATCACAGATTTGCGTATGTCCTGTCTGGAGTGCTGTGCAATGAGTGCTGCACTTCAGGATGGCTGTACTGCATGGTGATGGGGGTTGAGTGCAGGGGGTAAGGGTCGTAGTTTTCAGGACTGAGTGGTGAAGCTACGGGTGTTGGAGGCAGCTGGTGGCGGTAAAAACCCGGATGTTGGGGAAAGTGGGTTGGAGGTGACATGGGAGCACAAGGGAAAGAGTTTTGGGGCAAGGGCTGTGGGGGTGGGGGCGGACGCGGTAGTGCTCCGGCTGCATTGCTACGAGCGCCTGTATTGAGTGCGCTTGGCGCGCCATGATGCTTAGCAGCCGGTCCGGGCTTTGGTGCCGGCGATCCGCATTCTGCTGGCGGACCCTCCTTTCACTCTCCCGCCACTCCTGCACGTTTTGATTTTCATTACTTGAATGCTGCATGACTTCATGAAGAATCATGAAGAACCATCTTCATGATGGCAACCATCTTCTTGCCATCATGAAGAACCATGGGAGTCCTGCATTTCCCCCCTCACTTCTGTGCTGCCTTCAGTGCTGGACTCTGAAGGCAGCAGCCATGAACCTTCCTGAAGCGAGAGGAGGCTCCCGGATGTGGAGGTGGGTCCCAGCTGGTGGGAGCACCTCAGCTGGGGCTCCTAGCTACTGGTTCCCTGGCAGATTAATGCAGGGGCCCCGGCCAATTTTGGGGGTGCCAGAAAAATAGGCACCTGAGCCCCAGCAGGAGCCACAGGGGGAGTAAGCCCCAAGCCTGGGCAGCCAGAGCCCTGGCAGGAGAGAATTGGAGGGTGGAAGCCTCAAGCCCGGCACCTCAGTCCCCGCTGCAGCTACGGAGCAGCAGCCCTGAGCCTGAGTGCCTCAAGTTCTGGCTCCAGCCGCGGGGGCTGAAGCCTCGAGCAGCCACTGCAGCTGCCGGGCAGAAGCCCTGAGCCCAGGTGCCCAGATCCCTGGCAGGAGTGTGTGTGTATAGGGGAGAGGCAGAAACCCCAAGCCCGGGCACCTGGCTGGAGTTTTCGGGAGCTCAAGACATGAGTCTGGGTGCCCCAAACCCTGGCTTCAGCCTCAGGGGCCAGAAGCCCTGAGCCTGGGCACCCAGAGCCCTGGCCGGAACAGGAGCAGTTGGGGGTGGGGGCAGAATCCCCAAGCCTGGGCAGAAGCTGCCAGGGCCAAAGCCCTGAGCCCAACTCCGGGGCTGCTGCAGCACAGATCTGAGGGTGTACCAACCTCACTAATGCGCTGCGTCTACAGGTGAGGATAGCCCCACCAAGAGCAATTGTGCAGGGGAAAATCTTGTCCTGTCCCCAGCCCAGCGGACTAGCGGGATGCTCCAAGCCAGAACGGGAAGATGGGATTTCACAGGGCAGGGCTAATTTCACTGTCCTTTATAATTGGTAGGGGCCTAGCTATAGAAGTAGGTTGAGAGATGACTTTATTTCGGTATAGAACTCCTTTCATGGAGAGAAAATAATGAGTACCAAAATGCTCTTCAATCTAGCCAAGAAAGGCACAACAAGAAGCAACGGCTGTCAGCTGAAGCCAGAGAAATCCAAATTAGAAGTGAGGCAAGAATTTTTGACAGTGACGGAGACAAACCAATGGAACAAATTACCAAGGGAAGAGGTGGAGTCTCTGTTTCCTGATGGCCTCACATCACAACTGGTTGTCTTTCTGGAAGGTGGGTTTCAGTGAAACACAAGGAATTGAGCTTAATATGGGGTAAGTGTCTGAAATTTCATGACTTGTGAAATAGAGGCTGGATTAGGAGATCTAATGGCCTACAAATCTATGAAAAACTCAGTGCGGGATGAGGAACAGATTCTGCTGTTTTACTGGAAAGCCTGCTTGTTCCCCAGAATCAAGAGTGAGCAAGTGGGGTGATCGGGGGAGCGGCTCAAACATCCAACCTGGCTGTCCAGGGGCAGACATCAGCCCTGCAAAGGAGAGGTGGGTGTGGCAGGGACTTCACAAGGGCCTGTGGCAGGAATTCAGCCTATTGGGCAGAGGTGGTGAGGAGGCTGTGACCTCACAGAGCTCCCTTCACATCAGACATGCAGTACAGGGATGCAGGTCAGGGGGAACCTCGGAGACCCCTGTAGCCTTGCTGAAGCAATCCTCCTTCTCACGGTCTCTCCTTGAGGACCAAGAGCAGATTTGTGTTCACGCACCTGAGTGCTAAGAAGGAGCTTCTTTGGGAGTTTTCACCTTCCTGTGTTGATTTTGGAGAAAGCAGACATCTCCTGTGTAGAAGGTAAGATTCTCAGTGAGAGTTGGAACTTCTTCAGTCTTCTCCATGCATTGCCAGCCGAGCTCTAGGCTTCGAAAACAAAAGGTAAATGGGCAGAAAAATGTCCCACGTAGGATTCTTCCCCTTAGTAACGGGCTACCTAATAGGTCTCAAAATGTAATTGTAAAGGAGGAATCGTTCTCAGGCAAGTATCTTTCTAGTAGGATCCTGCAGGGATTGGTTCTTGGCGCTAATGCTATTTAACATTTTGATCAGTGATTTGGAAGCAAATATACAATCATCATTGATAAAATCTTAGTTATGAAGTATTTCTGGAGATTTAATCTAAATCTGCTATGCTATAGTTTGAACCCATTGCCTCTTGTCCTGCCCTCTGGCAAGAGAACAATTTTTCTCTATCTTCCTTATGAAAGCCTTTCAAGTATTTCAAGATTGCTATCATTTCCCTCTTTTCCAATCTAAACATACCCAATTCATCCAGCCTTTGCTCATATGACTTACATTCCACACCTTTGATCATTTTTGTCACTCGCCTCTGGATCCTTTCCAGTTTCTCTACATCCTTTTCATACAGCAGTGACCAAAATTGGACACAGTACTCTAGCTGAGCCCTAACCAGCGCTGAGTAGAACAGTACCATCATCTCCTATGACTTGCATGGTATGCTTCTCTTTATGCAACCCATATTGCGTTTGCTTTTTTGCATTTGCTGTGCAGAGAGACTGAAAATGGTTTTGCACCTCTATCTGCATTGGGGGTACATAGGTTCTCCTCTTTCTTCTTCTGGAGGTCACATGCTGCCAATATTCTTCCCCATTCTGCACTGCACTCTTTGATTCTTCAGCATATTGTGCTTCAAGCACCAAACAGACTTCTATCCAGAAAACCTTCATGTTCTCTGATGCAGCGCAGGGTTGATACTTGCCTCCCTAGTCCTTTAACCTTCTCTTCCAACAGATTGAGCACACACACACATTGGAAGAGTTCAATGCCTACAGGAAAGGGAAACAGGTATTTACAGAGGAGAAAAACAACAGGGGCAAAGATAGGGGAAGCAGTAAAACAGGGTTACATTCAACACAAGGCCCTACAGGCCCAGTGGTACCACACTCTGAAAGGGCTGACACCGAGCAATGTGTCTGCACACAGAGTTCAGGAGTCCTGGGCAAAGTTCCTGTCCAGTGGGGAGTCTTGGGTGCTCCTGGTCGTCTTTGGCGCCAGTAAAGTTTCCCCAGCAAACCCCTCCAGTGTCGTCTTCTGCTGCTCTCTGCAAAGCCACACAGAGCGACATGCGACAACCTCCCACTTAACTAGCTAACAGCCTCCCTCCTGATTCCCAATGCAAAGTCACAAGCCCCAGTACTCACGGCCCCATACAGCCCTGGGCAGCACTGATACTTGATCCAGCTCCGATTTGTCCTTCTCATGCGAATCCACCCTAGCGCAGTGCTCCTCCTGGCTCCTGTCCTGGGGTGTCCCTGATCCCCAGCTCTGTCCCTCCCAGGCTTCAGGCAGGTTCTCCGCTACTTCAATCTGTGAGGGCCTGCTTGCTGCAGCCCTTCTGTCTGGACCTCCAGACGCACACCCTATCGCTTTCTCCCCCATCTCTCTGCTCCCCTGCCCTCCCAACAGGACTTCCTCCCTATGGAACAATAAGCAAACCCTCCCCCACCCCCACCCCCCGAAAAGATCCACAGAGCTGGATCCAGAGGTTGGGTCTGATTGGTGCAGTCTGATAAGTGTCCACCAGGGGGACTCAGTCTGTGACAATGTTAGAGCCAGCTGGGTAACAAAAAATCCTTCCTCGCTGGGGATGTGGAGCTAAGCGAAATGGAGAAGAAGGAAAAGCATCCAGTAAGATGCTTCCTGAATTTTACACCAGAGAGGCAGGGAACACAAGGGACCAGGGCCTGGTCTGGGAACCAGAACAAATACATTGTTCTCATCCAGGCTTTTCCATTCAATCACTGTGTGACCACAAGTAAGTCACTTCATGTCCCTGTGCCATACAGTCTCCCCAATTTTAAATGAAGATCATCAAGGTGGGTTTATCATACCAGTTTAGAAGGTGGGAAACTCAGATGCATAGAACTGCAGCCTGTTGACACGCTAGATGTGAAGTGTGTTTGTTAACAGGGGACCCCCATGCGTGGTTCATAACCCCATAGTTGAAACTGCTGCCAAGCGTGTTTTTGAAACCATATGAGAGTAGGGCTGGATGCCCTTTTCCTGTACTACAGGGGGGAGTGGGTGTGTGGTGCCTGGGGGACGGCGGGGGGTGAACAGACTCTCAGCCATTAACTGTCTTCATCATTTACACCAACGATCTGGAAGTCAATATCACATCACAGCCGGTAACGTCTGCAGGGGGCACAAAGATTGGTGTCGTGGTAAATAATGATGAGGACAAGTCAGCCCATTCAAACAACACATCTGAATACAGCAAATGCCCAGTCCTAATCTAGGAGTGAGGGAGATTAATGAGTGGAAGAAATTGCCTAGGGAAGAGGTGGATTCTCTGTTTCCTGATGGCCTCACATCACACTTGGCTGCCTTTTTGGAAGGCGTGTTTTAGTGAAACACAAGCTATTGGGCTTAATATGGGGGTAAGGGTGTGAAATTTCATGGTTTGTGAAATAGAGGCCTCATTAGGAGATCTAATGGCCTAAAGGAAAATCCATGAATCTATGAAAAACTCAGTGTGGGGTGAGGAACAGACTCTGGGTAGCCTATTTGCTGCCCAGAATCAATAATGAGCATGTGGGGTGATGTGGGGAGCAGCTCAAACATCCTACTGGGCTGTCCAGGGGGAGACATCAGCCCTGCAAGGGAGAGGTGGGTGTGGCAGTGACTTCACAAGGGCCTTTGGCAGGAACTCAGCCTATTGAGCAGAGGTGGTGAGGAGGCTGTGACCTCACAGAGCTCCCTTGACATCAGCCAGGCAGGACAGGGATGCAGGGCAGGGGGAACCTGGGAGACCCCTGTAGCCTTGCTGCAGCAAGCCTCCTTCTCGCAGTCTCTCCTAGGGGACTAAGAGAGGATTTGTGTTCACGCACCTGAGTGCCAAGGAGGAGCTTCTTTGGAAGTGTTTCTCCTTTCGGTGTTGATTTTGCAGAAAGCAGATATCCCCTTTATAGAAGGTAAGATTCTCAGTGAGGTTGGAACCAATTCAGCCTGATCCATACGTTGCCAGCCGAGTTCTAGGTTCGGAAAACACAAGTAAAGTTGTCAGAAAAATGTCCCAACTCAGACTCCGCCCCTTAGTAACGGGCTACCTAATAGGTCTCAAAATGTCCTTTTAAATAAGGAATCATTATCGAGCGGGTGTCTTTCTCGTAGGGTCCTGCAGGGATTGGTTCTTGGATGTACGCTACCTAAAATTTTGATCAGTGACTTGGAAGCAAATATACAATCATCACTGTAAAATCTGCCAATGACAGAAAGATCGGGGGAGTGGTAAATAATGAAGAGGACATGTCACTCATATGGAGCCATCTTGATTGCTTAGTTACCGGAGCACAAGCAAATAACATATATTTTAATATGTCCAAATGTAAAGTTTCCCTTTAGGAACAAAAAATATAGGCTATATGTACAAGAGGGGGACTCTGTCCTGGGGGCACTCTATCATGGGAAATAGTAACCCTGAAAAAGACTTGGGGTCATGGTGGATGATCAACTGACCATGAGCTCCCACTGAGACACTTTGGCCAAAAGGGCAAATGCGACCCTGGGACCCATCCAAAGCGAAATCTCCGGTAGAAGTAGAGAGGTTCTGTATCTCTGTACTGGGCACTGGTGCAACCACTACTGGAATATTGTGTCCAGTTCTGGTATCCACAATTTGAGACAGATGCTGATTAATTTGAGAGGGTTCAGAGAAGAGCCACAAGAAAGATTAAAGGATTAGAAAACATGCCTTATAAAGATAGATTCAAGGAGCTCCATCTATTTAGCTTAACAAAGAGAGGGTTAAAAGATGAGTATTAGGGAACAACTATTTGCTAATGGGCTCTTCACTTGAGCAGATAAAGGTATAACAAGATCCAATGGCTGCGAGTTGAAGCTAGACAAATTCAGACTGAAAATAAGGTGAACATTTTTAACAGTCCGTGTTTGAAGTAATTAATCCAGGGTTGTGATGGATCCTCCACAACTAGCATTTTTAAAATCAAGATTAGCTGTTTTTCTACAATATGCGCTTTAATTCAAACAGGAATTATTTTGAGGGAAGTTCTATGGCCCATGTTATACAGACTAGATGGTCAGAGTGGATCTTTCTGACCTTGAAATCTATGACTCACTGAGGCTTTTGGAATTTGTACATTTTTTGCTTCTCTTTTCCGCCCTTCCTCATGTCTTTTCTTTTCTCTTCTCTTGTTCCATTTCTCTCTGCTGCTCTTCTTCCTGAGGCAGGTGGGGCTGTTCTCCAGCTGTCATTGTAGGAGGCCCTCACAAAGAGGTGGGGTGGAATAGTGCGCTGACGGAGAACTCCACCAGATTGATCTCCTGTCCTGACTAGTGCTGTCTTTTGGCCACCTGTTGAGAATGCTCAGCCTCCAGTCCCTGAGAGTCTCCATGCTGATTGGGTGAGCTGGGGGTTATTACTGAGTTAAAAGGGAGGAGATTCAAGTCATTGTTGGCTGAGAGCAGTGAGGTCTAAAGCACAATTCAATGGCATTTCTTTGTCAGTCTGTAATGCGGTAATTTTTGAAGACTACGTCGTATTGATTCCAAAATTTCCGGGAATTTCTAGGCATTGGTGGAAAGAACCTTGCTGATTTTATTTCAGAGTAGCAGCCGTGTTAGTCTGTATCCGCAAAAAGAAAAGGAGGACTTGTGACACCTTAGAGACTAACCAATTTATCTGAGCATGAGCTTTCGTGAGCTAGAGCTCACTTGAAGTCACTTAATTTTCTTTTTGTTGATTTTAGTGACAACTGGAAACCACTGCCACCAGGAAAGCTTGATCTCCACACTGTGCCCATTTAGTTGGTGCTGCAGACAGAGGCACATTGTGACATCAGAGTTAACTTAGCCAGTCAATGCTAATCCTGTGCAGATGATTTGCATCATTAAACCCCATTGGTTAAAAGGAATCAGCAAATGATCCTGCAGGTTTCAATAGGAGAGATGACCAAGGCAGAGGCCGTAGGGTTAGGATTTAAGGTCAGGGTTATTGGAGTGAGTGAGTGATGGGTGGCTGAATTACCTTGGATGTCACAATGTTACTGCTCAGGCTACTCTGCCTGCAGAGCCCCATGGGCAGTGACTGACTGTCAAGGGGAAGATTTTGTTGATCTGAAACTTATAAACCAAGAAGAGCAGAAGAGGAATGGCTTAGACGATTTGACAATAAAATGTAGGTTTTACAGCATTATCCAGTGCAATTGCTACTGGTTCAGAGGTAGAAACTGGCCCTACATAAACAAACAAGTGTCCAACCCTCTAGTTAGTCTCTTTTAAGACTGAGTCAATAATTCATAACAAATTATTGATATGATGACTTTTGCTGCCTTCTCTCCTTCAATGGCATATGAGCAGTTTATGATTCTCATGAATGTAGTAGTTCTCCTAAAATCAAGATGAATAAAAATCAATGCTTGTTTCAAAACCAAGAAACCAAAAAAGGGATTTTTTAAAAGTTAAATTAGATTATTTTTATTTAAATTAAAAACAGGTTTATTTTTTGAAAAACAAATCTATTGGAGATTAAATTTGAAATTATGACAACCCATGTTAATGCCTAAACTTGCAATAGCTTAGTAAAGTCATTTAAATTAAGTAATAAATATTGACAAGTCCATGGTTGCTGCCAAGTTTTAGTGGTAATCAAACCACTGAACTCATGGCAGTCTTTGGCTGGAACCAGAGTTATTGAAATGGTAAACCAGATTTGACAGCAGTAGCTTCTTCTGCAGGCACAGAAAGAATATTTTTTTAATTTAAGTTGATTCAGCTAGTTCAGTGCAATAACCATTTCATTCAAATTTCAGAAACTGACTGGGAGTGGAAAAAGAAGGAAAGCTTGTTTTCCTCTTCCAGTCTATAAATAAATACTAGACGTTGAGGGGTCAGACCTATTAGTTCTAAAATCTGAGAGACATGATGACCAAATATAATCAGTTCATTTCACTAACTGCAGATACTCCCTTAAATCAGTTAGTTTTAAATGAAAAATATGTTTCGGTAATTTTTTTTGTTCTTATGTATCCAGCACATTTAAGGTAGTTTTGTTCAATTAATAAACCAATTGAAAATGCTGTTTTTGTGCATTTTTAAGTGCATTGGAATTTTCATCAAAATAGTGCGTGGACAAATCATGAGTAAAAAATCCATCATAGTCTTGGAAATAAATGCATCGTTTGCCATTTTCCAACATAATTAAAATGTAAAAATTAGACACAAGAAATGTAAATTAAGCCACATGACTGCTTATATAAATGTACATAGATATACTTTACCATCATGGTTAGCAAAAGAAAAAGCACCAAATTTAGTGTAAAGACTATATTTAGTTGCAAATCAACATTTTTTAAAAAAAGAAAAGGAGTACTTGTGGCACCTTAGAGACTAACCAATTTATTTGAGCATGAGCTTTCGTGAGCTACAGCTCACTTCATCGGATGCATACCGTGGAAACTGCAGTAGACATTATATACACACGGAGACCATGAAACAATACCCCCTCCCACCCCACTGTCCTGCTGGTAATAGCTTATCTAAAGTGATCATCAAGTTGGGCCATTTCCAGCACAAATCCAGGTTTTCTCACCCTCCGCCCACCCCTAACACACAAACTCACTCTCCTGCTGGTAATAGCCCATCCAAAGTGACCACTCTCTTCACAATGTGTATGATAATCAAGGTGGGCCATTTCCTGCACAAATCCAGGTTCTCTCATCCCCTCACCCGCCTCCAAAAACCACACACACAAACTCAATCTCCTGCTGGTAATAGCTTATCCAAAGTGACCACTCTCCCTACAATGTGCATGATAATCAAGGTGGGCCATTTCCAGCGTAAATCCAGGTTTTCTCACTGCCCCCCACCCCTATACACACACAAACTCACTCTCCTGCTGGTAATAGCTCATCCAAAGTGACCACTCTCCCTACAATGTGCATGGTAATCAAGGTGGGTCATTTTCAGCACAGATCCAGGCTTTCTCACCCACCCCGCCCCCCGGGAACACACACACACACATATAAACTCACTCTCCTGCTGGCAATAGCTCATCCAAACTGACCACTCTCCAAGTTTAAATCCAAGTTTAACCAGAACGTCTGGGGGGGGGAGGTAGGAAAAAGCAAGGGGAAATAGGCTACCTTGCATAATGACTTAGCCACTCCTAGTCTCTATTTAAGCCTAAATTAATAGTATCCAATTTGCAAATGAATTCCAATTCAGCAGTTTCTCGCTGGAGTCTGGATTTGAAGTTTTTTTGTTTTAAGATAGCGACTTTCATGTTGGTGATTGCGTGACCAGAGAGATTGAAGCGTTCTCCGAGTGGTTTATGAATGTTATAATTCTTGACATCTGATTCGTGTCCATTTATTCTTTAACGTAGAGACTGTCCAGTTTGACCAATGTAAATGGCAGAGGGGCATTGCTGGCACATGATGGCATATATCACATTGGTGGATGTGCAGGTGAACGAGCCTCTGATAGTGTGGCTGATGTTATTAGGCCCTGTGATGGTGTCCCCTGAATAGATATGTGGGCACAGTTGGCAACGGGCTTTGTTGCAAGGATAGGTTCCTGGGCTAGTGGTTCTGTTGTGTGGTATGTGGTTGTTGGTGAGTATTTGCTTCAGGTTGCAGGGCTGTCTGTAGGCAAGGACTGGCCTGTCTCCCAAGATTTGTGAGAGTGTTGGGTCATCCTTCAGGATAGGTTGTAGATCCTTAATAATGCGTTGGAGGGGTTTCAGTTGGGGGCTGAAGGTGACGGCTAGTGGCGTTCTGTTATTTTCTTTGTTAGGCCTGTCCTGTAGTAGGTGACTTCTGGGAACTCTTCTGGCTCTATCAATCTGTTTCTTCACTTCCGCAGGTGGGTATTGTAGTTGTAAGAAAGCTTGATAGAGATCTTGTAGGTTTTTGTCTCTGTCTGAGGGGTTGGAGCAAATGCGGTTGTATCGCAGAGCTTGGCTGCAGACGATGGATCGTGTGGTGTGGTCAGGGTGAAAGCTGGAGGCATGCAGGTAGGAATAGGGGTCAGTAGGTTTCCGGTATAGGGTGGTGTTTATGTGACCATTGTTTATTAGCACTATAGTGTCCAGGAAGTGGATCTCTTGCGTGGACTGGACCAGGCTGAGGTTGATGGTGGGATGGAAATTGTTGAAATCATGGTGGAATTCCTCAAGGGCTTCTTTTCCATGGGTCCAGATGATGAAGATGTCATCAATATAGCACAAGTAGAGTAGGGGCTTTAGGGGACGAGAGCTGAGGAAGTGTTGTTCTAAATCAGCCATAAAAATGTTGGCATACTGTGGGGCCATGCGGGTACCCATAGCAGTGCCACTGATCTGAAGGTATACATTGTCCCCAAATGTAAAATAGTTATGGGTAAGGACAAAGTCACAAAGTTCAGCCACCAGGTTAGCCGTGACATTATCGGGGATAGTGTTCTTGACGGCTTGTAGTCCATCTTTGTGTGGAATGTTGGTGTAGAGGGCTTCTACATCTATAGTGGCCAGGATGGTGTTATCAGGAAGATCACCGATGGATTGAAGTTTCCTCAGGAAGTCAGTGGTGTCTCGAAGGTAGCTGGGAGTGCTGGTAGTGTAGGGCCTGAGGAGGGAGTCTACATAGCCAGACAATCCTGCTGTCAGGGTGACAATACCTGAGATGATGGGGCGCCGAGGATTTCCAGGTTTATGGATCTTGGGTAGTAGATAGAATATCCCAGGTCGGGGTTCCAGGGGTGTGTCTGTGCGGATTTGATCTTGTGCTTTTTCAGGAAGTTTCTTGAGCAAATGCTGTAGTTGCTTTTGGTAACTCTCAGTGGGATCACAGGGTAATGGCTTGTAGAAAGTGGTGTTGGAGAGCTGCCGAGCAGCCTCTTGTTCATATTCCGATCTATTCATGATGACAACAGCACCTCCTTTGTCAGCCTTTTTGATTTTGATGTCAGAGTTGTTTCTGAGGCTGTGGATGGCATTGTGTTCCGCACGGCTCAGGTTATGGGGCAAGTGATGCTGCTTTTCCACAATTTCAGCCCGTGCATGTCGGCGGAAGCACTCTATATAGAAGTCCAGTCTGCTGTTTCGACCTTCAGGAGAGTGGTCACTTTGGATGGGCTATTACCAGCAGGAGAGTGAGTTTGTGTGTGTGTGGGGGGGGGGCGGAGGGTGAGAAAACCTGGATTTGTGCTGGAAATGGCCCAACTTGATGATCACTTTAGATAAGCTATTACCAGCAGGACATTGGGGTAGGAGGGGGTATTGTTTCATGATCTCTATGTGTATATGATGTCTACTGCAGTTTCCACGGTATGCATCCGATGAAGTGAGCTGTAGCTCACGAAAGCTCATGCTCAAATAAATTGGTTAGTCTCTCAGGTGCCACAAGTACTCCTTTTCTTTTTGCAAAGACAGACTAACACGGCTGTGACTCTGAAACCAACATTTTTTAATGATTCTCAACAAATGAGAATCAACCTATCATGAGGAAAATAACTAAAAAGTACAAATGCAAAAAATGATTAAAATCAATGATTTAAATCAATCCACCCAGATGTCTACTTCTGGGATTCTGAATTTAGGAGACCAGACTGAGACCCTCATTGACTAGACACAGACAGGAACCCAGTAACAAATTCCAGTCCTGCTAGCATCCAAGCCTCTAAATCTGAGGAAGAACTGAAGGCAGCAGGAGACTGAGGGGTGCTGAGAATTTCAAAACCCAAAGATGTGATATTGGCTCTGGATGGGGGAGAAGCAGGAAATCATCAGGGATAATTGATAAATCACCCATTGTCCTTTGGAGCTCAAAGGTGTCTAACACTCATGACCTACTCAAATCGCACTACTGCTAGGAGTTAGAGAAGTGTCTCTATCCCGAACAGACATGGTGAAACTGAGGTAAAGAGCAATGCTGTGGCCAAGCCAGAAAGAGAAGCAAAGGAAAAAACATTCATCAAAAATGTTTTGCATTTAAAACTACCCGATTTCTTAAAGAAAGGAAATATTAGCTGTAGTTAGTGAACTGAATTGATACATTCTGGTCACCATGTTCTTCCAGATTTTTCAATGGGTAGATCTCATGCCCTCACACCTAGTGTTTATTCCTAGATTGAAGGAAGCAAACAAGTTTGCCTTCTTTGTCAACTCCCAGTGTTCTTTTCAAATTCAATTAACTAGTCATTGAACTGAACTAGATGAATAAAATGAAAGGAAGAAACTATTCCTTCTGCACTTTCACAGGAAGGGCTACTGCTGTCTAAAGCTGTTCTAGCACTTCCACGAACTCTGGTTCCGGGTGCTTCAGTCGTTTGACTCTCCTTAAAACTTGGCAGTAAACATGTACTACTTAAGATGGATTTCTTTCTATTCTCTTGAAATTATTTTAAGAGATGATAACAAATTTAGGCCTTAACATAGATTGTCAAATTCAAATTGAATTTGAAGCAGGCTTATTTTTAACGAAAAAACCCGTGGTGAGTTTAATTTGAAAAACCCGGTTCATATTTTAAAAACCCTCTATTGTTAATCCACCTGGCGAGGGACGGAAAAGCCTCCTAGCTCAATTCCCACCCCAAGAAGGGCTGATCCTCAATCCAAGGTCTAGGGCTGGGCTCCTCACTCTGTACAGGATTGAACTGAAAGCCCAGATCTAAACTCTAGGAATTTGGATCTCACCAATGAGGGTCCAGTGCTGCATAGTACTTACAGAACGACTTTTCCTGGGGAAATCTCAGCACTTTACAATACTGAGTAAGTATTAGATCCTCATTTTACTGCTGGGGACTGAAACACAGAGCGGGGGAATGGCTTGCCTGAGGTCCCATAAGTCAATAGGAAAATGGCCACTGAAAGCCAGGAGTCCTGACCCCCAATCCCCTGCCTCAGTCTCTCCAGCCGGTCACACTCCCTCTCAGAGCCAACGAGACTGGGAACAGGGTCCTGCTTGCAATTACCAGCTCTGGAAAAGAACGTTCCTCTAGTGGTTAGTGTAGGGGCCTGACACAGGGCTCCTGGGCTCCATCCCTGGCTCTGTCACTGACTCCCAGTGTGACCCTGAGGCAGTGGCTTGCCCTGCCCAGGCCACAGTTTTCTATCAGTGTGGTTGGAGTCCCTCCCCTACAGCCCTTGGCTTGTCAGGCTTCAGGAATGTGTGTGAGGTGCTAGGAGACCTTGAGATGGGAGGCGTCCTGCCCGCAGTATGTCAGAGTTCTGGACCCTGGCTGCTAGCCTGAGTTTAACCTTCCCTTGGCAATAAAACATGATTTTGTTTTCACAGCCACTGTCGGTCTCCCTGCTGGCAGGGCATTGTGCAGCTCCCTTTTCAGCCCACCTTGGTGCGGGAGAGCGAGGAAGAGGGCCAGGAATAGATCAACTCTGAGCATCTGCCACCCAGCACTGCGCCATCTAGACCTAGTGAGTGGCAGGTAGCATTTCCTCAGAGGCTTTCCCGTTCTGCTTGTGGAGAGGCAGAATTGGTGGGAGGAGGAGGGGGGATCTCCTCCCAGTGAGTCTAGATTGGCTAACACAGCCCCCTGCAGCCCTTCGCTCTGGGCCTGGGCAGCGTGTTTCTTGCAGGGTGTTCTCCAGAGCCATCTCCAGCCCAGCAATAGGGCTCCCAGCCCTTCCCTTGTAGGAGTCTCTGGAGGGTCAGACCCCGGCAGCTGCTGAACACCCACTTTCCCACTGAACTCAGTGGGAACTGAGGGGGACTCATACCTCATATGATTGGGACCTTGTGAAGTTTAGCTGGGGACAAGTTCCCAGGGCAAACTCAGATTCCTTCCCGGGTTCTGGTCTTTCTCTAGCCAGAGAGGGCATGTAGCCTGGGCAGGAGGAGGGAGCTGCTTCTCCAAACAGACTGAAAACCCCACTGCTCTGAACAGATGAGACTCCCCCTGTGTCACAGTGCCTCAGTAGGGAGAGGGAGCTTTGGGAGCAGCCTGTGCTGTGAGCTGCTGCCAGCATGTGTAGATTGTAGTCCCTGTGCCCCATGGTGGGGCGTGCAGTGAGGGGGGAGGAACAGGGGGACAGAGCAGACAGGCCCGTTAGTGAGAGACTGCCTTGACCCCAGACTCATGGCTTCTCCCCACTCAGTTCCAGGATGGAGAGGCTCAGGCCGATGATGGAGAGGCTCAGGGAAACGCTGTAGAAGAAGGCTGTGCAGCTCGCTCCAGAGCCAGTGGGAAGCAGCTGCCAGCTTCCCCAGGAGGAGAGCAGCCCCTCTGTCCCCACTGGAGGGGAAGTAGCTTGTGGCCATGCCAAGCTGTGGATGTGCCTGACATTCTGGAGGAGGGAGACACCAGGTCCCAGAGGAGGCCCTGAGGCATCTTCTGGGGCAAAATGGAGGTGGCCCAGGGTGCATCTGTGTGGGAGGCAGCAAGGATGGGACAGAAGCTGGGCAAGGCGGCTCTGTGGCTTCCTCTCCAGGAAGCAGAAGATTCAGGAGCCCAGCGCCAGGGCCCAGGAGAAGCCACCACCCTGCCTGGCCACTGAAGAGGCCCCAGCCTGCCTAGGGGAGGAGATGGGCGACCCCTGCTGTCATAAATATAAAGGGAAGGGTCAACCCCTTTAAAATCCCTCTTGGCCAGAGGAAAAATCCTCTCACGTGTAAAGGGTTAAGAAGCTAAAGGTAACCTCGCTGGCACCTGACCAAAATGACCAATGAGGAGATAAGATATTTTCAAAAGCTGGGAGGAGGGAGAAAAACAAAGGGTCTGTGTCTGTCTGTATGCTGCTTTTGCCGGGGATAGACCAGGAATGGAGTCTTAGAACTTTAGTAAGTAATCTAGCTAGGTATGTGTTAGATTATGATTTCTTTAAATGGCTGAGAAAAGAACTGTGCTGAATAGAATGACTATTCCTGTCTGTGTGTCTTTTTTGTAACTTAAGGTTTTGCCTAGAGGGATTCTCTGTGTTTTGAATCTAATTACCCTCTAAGGTATCTACCATCCTGATTTTACAAAGGTGATTTCTTTACTTCTATTAAAAGTCTTCTGGTAAGAAAACTGAATGCTTTTTCATTGTTCTCAGATCCAAGGGTTTGGGTCTGTGGTCACCTATGCAAATTGGTGAGGATTTTTACCAAACCTCCCCAGGAAGTGGGGTGCAAGGGTTGGGAGGATTTTGGGGGGAAAGAGGTGTCCAAACTACGTTTCCCAGTAAACCCAGTTAGAGTTTGGTGGTGGCAGTGGAGATCCAGGGACAAAGGATAAAATTAATTTGTACCTTGGGGAAGTTTTAACCTAAGCTGGTGAAAGTAAGCTTAGGAGGTTTTCATGCAGGTCCCCACATCTGTACCCTAGAGTTCAGAGTGGGGGAGGAACCTTGACACCTGCTCTAGCACCAGCAGCTCCACCTACACCCAAGGGACCAGCAGCACCTCCGAGGAGTGAGAGCCCTGAGGCTGGAGGCTCCCACAGTACTGGTGAGGGGAGACCCAAGGGAAAGGGAGAGTGACTGCGGCGGGGGGGCTAGTAACACCCTGTGCCATTGGTTCACTAAGTTGTCAGTCCTCAGCTACGTGAGCCCCACTGACACCAGTGGGTGTGGCACAGCCATGCCTGGTGCAGGGCATTCTAGGTGGAGTTAGGGGAGCTCCAGCCTCCTGGACTCCTGATGATGTTGCGGGGGTGGCCTGACTGCCATGGTGCCCTGAAACTGATGAAGCTGAGGGCATCTCTGGGAGGGGCCGGGTGAGGCCCTTTCTGCCCTGGTGTTCCTTACACAGGAGGGGGGCACATTAAGCCTTCTCTCTCCACTGCACCCCGTCCTTCCCCTCGGCAGCAGCAGAAGTCACCCTCTCTCCTTTTCTGCCTAGCATTTCTCCCATGTTATCTGGGACCCTCAAGAGGGGGTGTTTGTCCCACGCAGGGCAGGGTCTCCGCTCCCCACAGACACTGTCCCAGTTACAAACCCTGCCTGTGCAGGAGGACCCTGTGGTTTTGGGCTTTTCCTATCCAACCCATGGAGGACCTGGGCCCTGGAGCCAGTTTGGGTGGGGTGGGGAGGTCCCTACCTAACAGGCTCTCTCTCTCCCGCAACCCCACTCCTAGTAGGTGCAGGAGAGGGCCAAGCAGCTCCGCTTCCTGCACGCTATCCCCACTCTGTGCTTCCCTGCACAAAAGCAGGGGCAGGACACCCTGCGGCCGCACTGCTCCAAAGCATCCCTTGTGGAGAGCATTGTGAGCGAGACCCGTGCCCAGCTCCTTGGGGGAGGGAGCTAGACGTGGGACGAAGAGAGGCCTCCCCTGCACCAGTGTGGGGAGATGGTGGGGCTGGAGGGGGCAGCAGAGGATAGGGATTCCTGGGGCTGAATACTGGGAAGCTGGATGTGTGTGCGCGGGGGGATATGCTGGCTGTGTCTGCAGCGCACTTTGGCCTCCTCTCTGGGAAGTGCCTGTGGGTAATCAGGGCCAGAATCCACCTGCTGTTTTGTCTCCTTTGGGTCTCCCAGGAGCTGATTGAATACCTTCCGCTGGGCTCTGAGTCAAGCTCCATCCTCTCCAGCTCTATGACCACGGTTTGCCACCTCCAGGTACCAGGACCCTCCCGTCCAGTTTCCCTAACCCTGGTGCTGGTCAGGCTGAGACCTGGGACTCACGGATCCCCCCACTCCTAGGTTATTTGTGGCTGTTCTCATCCTCCGGCCGAGGAAGCGGGAACGTTCACTCTTTCCTGGCTGTGTGGTTGATTTTACGCCAGTGACATTACAGTGGCCTTAGGGAGAGGATCACCGGGGGGCGGGGGCAGAGATAACAGGGGCAGCAGGGTCCAGTGGTGAGATCAGGGGAATGGGCCCTATTGCAGCCCTGCCACTGATTGGGTCTGTGACTTCAGCCAGGTCACTGCGCTCTTTGGCACCTCCATTTCCGTTTTTGCTGGCCGGTGCCTATTTCCCTGACAATTCATGTCCATGGTGGTGCCCGCACCACTCTGGTGCTGCAAAGTCAAATCGAGGCTCCTCTTTCCTGCCAGCAAACTGGACCTGGAGCTGGACTCAGGCCTCCTGCGAGCTGTCCTGTGCTGCGTTTTTACCATGCGCCCAGGGAAGGACACCGCTCACTTCCGGGTAGGTCATCATCCTACTTCTCTGTTGCAGGAGCAGGAGTGGCCTGTGGTTTCGACCTACTCCCTTGGTTTGGTGGAACTGCTGAGAGTAGGGGAGGGGTGAGCAGAGCTGGGAACAGGCCCGGGGTTAAGAAAATGGCAGGGAGGGCCCCTTCCCTCCAGAGGGGATAGTGTTACCCGTCCTTGGCAGAGCCTCTCCTTCCTTCCTCATTCTGTGCTTTGCTGCCTGGACTCTGTCCGGGCGCCTCGCTCCCATCCATTGCAGTTTGGCTGTTCCATACCCTGCTAGGTCCCTGGTGTTAGGATATAGATATTCATGCCTGTCTGTAAAGGCCTATACTCTAAGAATTTAGGTGTATTCTTATCACTTGGCTAATTATAGAGGTATAAAAGAATCAAAATCACTATCTGCTGGTGTAAGGGCCTTCTCTTACTGTGGCAGTCTGAGGCCCTGTTCTTAGGCTAAGGCCTTTGGCTAAGCAGCAGAGGCAGCCATAAACTGGGAAGCGAACAGTCACATCCTCACATTCCAAACTAGTCACATTGAAATAAGGTGCTATTGGGCTGTTAGGCACTATCAGGACAGGATTGTATTCCTATCACCTCCAGAGAAAGGGAAGTGCCTAGAAAATGTAAAAGGAAACTTAGTTTGATAGCATCCTGTCTGGAAAGAACTCACTTATCAATAGCTGGGATGTGAAATCCTCACTTCTGTGTTGTCTTGTCATTGTAGTTCCCACTTCGCTATTGTTTGTCTGTATAATCTCTGTCTGGTTCTGTGATTGTTCCTGTCTGCTGTATAATTAATTTTGCTGGGTGTAAACTAATTAAGGTGGTGGGATATAATTGGTTACATAATCGTGTTACAATATGTTAGGATTGGTTAGTTAAATTTCAGGAAAATGATTGGTTAAGGTATAGCTAAGCAGAACTCAAGTTTTACTATATAATCTGTAGTCAATGAGGAAGTGACTGGGGTGTGGGTGGGGGTGGGCATGGGCATGTGGGTAAGGGAGATGGGAACAGGGAATGGGGGTAAGAAAATTGGAATCATGTTTTGCTAAAGGGGGAAATGGGAACAGGGAATGGGGGGTAAGGAAATTGGAATCATGTTTGGCTAAGTGTAGGAATGGGAACAGGGACACAGGTGTAAGGCTCTGTGGTGTCAGAGCTGGGAAGGAGCAAACTAAGGAAGGAAACTGGAATCATGCTTGCTGGAAGTTCACCCCAATAAACATCGAATTGTTTGCACCTTTGGACTTCGGGTATTGTTGCTCTCTGTTCATGCGAGAAGGACCAGGGAAGTAAGTGGGTGAAGGAATAAGCCCCCTAACATCTGGCCCTGTAGGAAGAATTGCTAAGGGCAAGGATTAAAGAGCCAGGACAGAGACATCTTTGTCATCCTGCTGTCCTCCTTTTATTCCTAGGAAAAGAGACAAGGGGATGTGTGGGATTTGAACCCAGGTCTCTAGGGCTCCAGGTGGGCAGTGCCTGGGAGTACTTGTAAGTTATCTGGGCAACAAGGCAGACCCCCTGCCCTGATGCTGACACAGTGCCCACTTTGTTCCTGGTTCCTGCCTGCGTGCATCGCTCTGCCCTTCCCTCTGGTTCACAGCTATTGACTCAAGCTTGACCCTCAGCTCCGGTCTCTTGCTGATGACCTTGGTGTAACCCTTGGCTCTAGATGTTGTCTAACAACTCTGGCTTAGCATTGTGCTTGCCCTATTCTTTCCTTGCTCTAGCCCCACCACTGACCCACTCCAGCCTTGTCTCCTCCTCCTGATCCTCCCCAAGTCCTTGGATTCTGACTACCCGGCTTTGACTTTCCGCCTGTATCTGGACTCTGGCCTGATATCAACTTGGCTTATCTTTGGACTCTGACCACCCGGCTTTCACCTCTGGCCTGCACCTGGACTCTGGCTCCAGTTCTCATTCTGGTTTGTCTATGGAGTCTGATCTCGGTGTTGACCCAGGCATGTCCCTGGAGCTTGATTCTAGCATCACCCTTAGCCTAGGCGTAATCCTACGCCTAGCTGTGACCTACGCTCCAAGCACTAGACCTAAATATCGGATGCAGCAAGTGAGATCAGGTGGTGCAACTTTTTGCAGAAATTTAATTCCGGAAGTAAGTGGCCTGTATACAAAAGGGGACATATCACACCAGGTGTGAACCGTAGTCTTGTTACCTGTGCCTGGCCCTATGGTGCCCCTACCAGAGTGGTTGAATGGAGATGACTGAAAATGTAGGGGTTTCCTACAACCTAGCCTGAAAGTTCCCTTTGGCCATATTTACACAATGTCCAAAGACCTAGTGGCTCTCCCTGTGTAAAACCATGAAAACTGGTAGAAAGGGTTTATTTGCTACTAAGCATTTCCCACAGGTTTTCCACAGGTGCCCTAGCCCTTTTTGGGAAGAAGAAAGGTGGGACTCTACGCCTCTCTGTAGACTACCAGCCACTGAACAAAGTGACAGTTTGGAACCATTACCCCCTGCTCTCAGGGGCGGCCCTAGACTAGCTGCCAGCAACTGGTGCCCTAGGCGAAGATGCAATCAGTGCCTGTCAAGGTTCCTTCCCCACTCTGAACTCTAGGGTACAGATGTGGGGACCTGCATGAAAACCTCCTAAGCTTACTTTTACCAGCTTAGGCTAAAACTTCCCCAAGGTACAAACTATTTTACCCTTGGACTTCCACCGCCACCACCAAATGTTATCTGGCTTCCTGAAAAAACGTAGTTTGGACACGTCTTTCCCCCCAAAATCCTCCCAACCCTTGCACCCCACTTCCTGGGGAAGGTTTAGTAAAAATCCTCACCAATTTGCATAGGTGACCACAGACCCAAACCCTTAGATCTGAGAACAATGAAAAAGCATTCAGCTTTCTTACAAGAAGACTTTTAATAGAAGTAAAGAAATCACCTCTGTAAAATCAGGATGGTAGATACCTTACAGGGTAATTAGATTCAAACACAGAGAATTCCTCTAGGCAAAACCTTAAGTTACAAAAAAGACACACAGACAGGAATATTCATTCTATTCAGCACAGCTATTTTCTCAGCCACTTAAAGAAATCATAATCTAACACATACCTAGCTAGATTACTTACTAAGTTCTAAGACTCCATTTCTGTTCTGTCTCCGGCAAAAGCATCACACAGACAGACACAGACCCTTTGTTTTTCTCCCTCCTCCCAGCTTTTGAAAGTATCTTGTCTCCTCATTGGTCATTTTGGTTAGGTGCCAGCAAGGTTACCTTTAGCTTCTTAACTCTTTACAGGTGAGAGGATTTTTCCTCTGGCCAGGAGGGATTTTAAAGGGGTTTACCCTTCCCTTTATATTTGTTACATGTCCCCCAAGTCTCAGCTAGGGTGAAACGCTGGCTGGGATTTCTTCCTGGGGCTCTAGGAAAAACAGAGTTAATAAGACCCATGCACCTCTAAATATACTACCAAGTACAAAAGTCTAACAATATTTTCCACATTTCAAGGACGATTTTAACCAGTTGATCCTGGGAAACTTTCACAGGAGAGTGCATCAGCCACTTTGTTAGAAGCTTCTGAGATGTGTTGGATGTCGAAATCAAAATCTTGGAGAGCTAAACTCCACCGAATAAGTTTTTTGTTATTTCCCATGGCGGTATGAAGCCACTGTAGTGCAGCATGGTCGGTTTGCAGGTGGAAACACCGTCCCCAAACATATGGGCGTAGCTTTTCCAGAGCGTAGACAATGGCGTAACATTCTTTTTCACTGACTGACCAGTTGCTTTTCCTCTCAGACAGTTTTTTTGCTGAGAAACACTACAGGGTGGAATTCTTGATCCGGTCCTTTCTGCATTAAAACTGCTCCCACACCATGCTCGGACGCATCTGTGGTTACTAGGAATGGTTTGTCAAAGTCTGGGGCCTTTAGTACAGGGTCAGACATGAGTGTCGCTTTAAGCTGGTTAAAGGCCTTCTGACACTCTTCAGTCCCCTGAACTGCATTTGGCTGTTTCTTTTTGGTTAGGTCTGTCAGTGGGGCAGCGATCTGGCTGTATTGCGGTACAAATCGCCTGTAATATCCAGCCAAGCCTAAGAAGGATTGGACCTGTTTCCTTGACTTTGGGACAGGCCATTTTTGGATAGCATCCACTTTGGCCTGTGGGGGGGCTGATAGTTCCTTGACCCACTTGGTGTTCAAGGTAAGTCACTCTGTTTAGGCCTATTTGACACTTCTTAGCCTTAACAGTTAGTCCTGCCTCCCTTATGCGCTCAAGGACTTTTTGTAGATGTTCCAGGTGTTCTGCCCAGGAATCCGAAAATATGGCCACATCGTCAAGGTAGGCGGCTGCATATTCTCCTAATCCCGCTAGGAGACCATCTACAAATCTTTGGAAGGTGGCGGGTGCATTTCGAAGCCCGAAAGGGAGTACATTAAATTCATACAACCTGACATGTGTGGTGAAGGCTGACGTTTCCTTGGCGGATTCATCTAGCGGTACCTGCCAGTACTCCTTGGTTAAGTCCAAGGTAGAGATGAACTGGGCCCATCCCAGTTTCTCTAATAGTTCATCTGTGCGTGGCATTGGATAGTTGTCTGGGCGAGTTACAGCATTTAGCTTACGGTAGTCCGTGCAAAAACGTATCTCCCCATCTAGTTCGGGAACTAGAACCACTGGAGATGCTCATGCACTTCCAGAGGGG
The DNA here is from genome assembly GCF_965140295.1 of Lepidochelys olivacea. Lineage (NCBI taxonomy): Eukaryota > Metazoa > Chordata > Testudines > Cheloniidae > Lepidochelys > Lepidochelys olivacea. Next base: position 137,610,329 of record NC_140412.1, on the reverse strand, counting down.
CGGATTACACCCATCTCTAACATATCCTGGATCTCCCGTTCTATAGCAGTTTTAGCTTTAGGAGACACCCGGTAAGGTTGAACTTTAATTGGGTGAGCATTACTTGTGTCAGTGGAGTGGTATGCCCATTCAGTCAGTCCTGGGGTGGCTGAGAACGTCGGCGCATAGCGAGTGCACAGCTCCTTGATCTGCTGTCACTGCATACGCCCAAGGGTCATGGGAGGTTCACCTCTTCCACACCACCAGCACTTTTCCCTTCGTAGTAGACACCTTCAGGCCACTCAGCGTTGTCCCCTCCCTGGGCTGTAAACAGACAAACCTGCAATTCTCAGGAATAAAAGGGCTTTAGAGAATTAATATGGTATACCTTAGGCTTTCGGTTGTAGGTGGCTAACGCTATGAGATAATTAACAGCTCCCCAGTGCTCCTGGACCGTGAATGGCCCTTCCCACGATGCTTCCATTTTATGGGCCTTGAGCGCTTTTAAGACCATGACCTGGCCCCGTACTTTGAAGGAACGCTCTCTGGCATGTTTATCATACCAGGATTTTTGCTCTTTTTGAGCATCCTGTAACTTTTCTTTAGGAAGGGCTAAAGAGCGTGTTTGTAGGTTGGTTACAAAGTCCAGAATGTTAGTTCCTGGAGAAGGTGTAAATCCCTCCCACTGCTGCTTCACCAACTGTAATGGCCCCTTAACCTCATGGCCATATACAAGTTCAAATGGGGAAAACCCTAAACTGGGATGTGGTACAGCTCTGTAGGCAAAGAGCAACTGCTGCAACACTAGGTCCCAATCATTGGAGTGCTCATTTACGAATTTACGTATCATGGCCCCCAAAGTTCCATTAAACTTCTCCACCATGCCATTTGTTTGTTGGTGGTAAGGAGTGGCAACCGAGTGAGTTACCGCATGAGCTTCCCAGAGGTTTTCCATAGTTCCTGCCAGGAAATTAATCCCTGCATCTGTGAGGACGTCGGAGGGCCAACCTACCCTGGCAAAAGTGTCTGCTAGTGCTTGGCACACACTTTTAGCCTTGGTGTTGCTTAGAGCTACTGCTTCCGGCCATCGGGTGGCAAAATCCATGAAAGTCAGTATGTACTGCTTTCCTCTGGGTGTCTTTTTCGGAAAAGGACCCAGAATATCCACAGCTACTCGTTGAAATGGAACTTCAATGATGGGGAGTGGCTGGAGAGGGGCTTTGACCTGGTCTTGGGGTTTTCCCACTCTTTGGCATACTTCACAAGACTGGACATAGGTAGAAACATCCTTGCCCATTCCCTCCCAGTGGAATGACTCCCCCGAAATGGTCTTTGGTCCTGTTCACCCCAGCAAGGCCACTAGGATGATCGTGGGCTAAGCTCAAGAGCTTGGTCCGGTATTTAGTTGGAACTACCAACTGTCTCTGAGGATGCCAGTCTTCCTGGTGTCCACCAGAAAGAGTTTCCTTGTATAAAAGCCCTTTTTCTACAACAAACCTGGATCAATTAGAAGAGCTGAGAGGCGGTGGGTTGCTCCGTGCTGCCTTCCAAGCTCTCTGGAGGCTTTCATCTGCTTTCTGTTCCATCTAGAACTGTTCCCTTGATGCTGGAGACACCAGTTCCTCATTGGATTGTGGACCTATGCTTGGTCCCTCTGGAAGCAATGTAGGGGATGGGGCTGTTTCCGTTGACTGTGAACCGCTCTCCGCTGGGACACTATGTTGGGGTTCATGCTCTGGCTGAGCCTCTTGTGTAGGGTTATGGGCTGCTGCCGGTTCAGGTTTGGTGGGGCCCTCTGGTGTTGAGGTTGCAAGTACTGGATTCAGTGCTGGCAATGGATCTCGTGCTGGTTGTTCCGCTGGTTCTGGTTCTGGGACTGGTTCCATCTGGGTCTCTGGGACTGGATCCACTACTGCTATTGCAGACATTGGCCTGGGGTCCGGGTCCATCACCTCTGACTGGGTCCTGATAGAAGTTTCCGGAACAGAGCTAGGCATCACAGCTTGTTTAGCCTGGCTGTGGGTGACCATTCCCACCTTCTTGGCCCGCTTCATATGATTGGCCAAGTCTTCCCCCAACAGTATGGGGATGGGATAATCATCATAGACTGCAAAAGTCCACATTCCTGACCAGCCCTGGTACTGGACAGGCATCTTGGCTGTAGGCAAATTGAACGAGTTGGACTTGAAGGGTTGAATTGTCACTTGGATCTCTGGGTTGATTAAATTGGGGTCCACTAAGGAAGCATGGATGGCTGACACTTGTGCTCCAGTGTCCCTCCATGCGGTGACCTTCTTCCCGCCCACACTCAGTTTCCCTCCGCTCCAAGGGTATCTGGGGCTGCGGATCTCTGGTGTGATTCCGGTGCAATGAACTGTAATCTGTTGGGGTTCTTGGGGCAGTTGGCCTTTACATGCTCCAGCTCGTTACATTTAAAACATCGTCCAGCTGACGGGTCACTGGGGCGAGGCCGGTTGCTGGAGAACGGGGTGGTGGGACGATAAGGTGTCTGGAGGGTTCTTTGGGAGGTAGGTGGGGCCTTGGGCGGCCCCCAGTAATAGGGTCTGGTCTGGGGTTGTTCCTTCTGGTCTCCGCTCCAGCTGCGACCAGTTTTCTTCTTCTCTGCCACCTCTACCCATCTGGCTCCAATCTCTCCTGCCTCGATTACAGTTTTGGGCTTCCCATCTAGGGTGTATCTTTCTATTTCCTCAGGAACACCCTCTAAGAATTGTTCCATTTGCATTAGGAAGGGCAAATTTACTGGAGATTCAACACTTGCTCCTGATAGCCAGGCATCCCAATGTTTCACAATGTGGTAGGCATGTCGGGTAAATGACATGTCTGGTTTCCACCTTAGGGCTCTGAACCTCCGACGAGAATGCTCGGGTGTTATCCCCATTCTGACTCTTGCCTTGGATTTAAACAGTTCAAACTTGTTCATGTGTTCTTTAGGCATTTCAGCCGCCACCTCAGCTAAGGGTCCACTGAGCTGCAGCCTCAGCTCTACCATGTATTGGTCAGTAGAGATGCTGTACCCAAGGCAGGCCCTTTCGAAGTTTTCTAAGAAGGCCTCAGTATCATCGCCTGCCTTGTAGGTGGGGATCTTTCTGGGATGGGAAGTGGTACCTGGAGAAGGATTGCTAGGGTTTGTTGGTATATTCTGCTGAGCCTTTACCTTCTCCATCTCCAGTTCATGATTCCTCTCTTTTTCCTTCTCCTCCTCCACATGCTTCCTTTCCTCCATTTCCCTCCTGTGGGCAGCCTCCTGTACATCCTTCTTGATCCGCATGAGTTCTATTTGTCTTTCATGTTCCTTTTGTTTTTCATCAGCCTGAAATCTGGCTAATTCCAGCTTTTATTGAGCCATGGAGTCTGTCATCCTAACCTCTCTCTTTTTAACTAACTTTACACCCGACGTTTAGAAATAAAACAAACTTAAAACTTGGCTTGTAAAATTTTGCTGTACTGGAATAGGATACCTATTCTCTGATAGTGATTGTCAGCCTACAGAAAAATCCAAAGAAAAAAAACCCCCCAAACCCCAAAACTAACACTTTTGTCTTCAGGCAAATAGGTAGAAATCCCCTCTAGTTGCTCTTAGGTCTGTGAAAACTTGTGAATTTCCCTGAAGGAGGTTAACTACTCTTCCTTTAGGAAGAGAAACTGCAGCTCCTAAAGACAATTCCCTTTTGTCTCTGCTCTGGCCCCAAAGCAAAAAAAAAAAAAAAAAAAAAAACCACTTCCAACTATTGCCAGTTGGAGACCTGCTTTCTAGCAGCACAAAGGATTTTAAAAATTTCTTTTTAAAATCTGTTTCTCTGGTTCAAAAAAATCTCAAATTGATCTCAAAATGATTTCAAGTTAATCCCACCACTGTGCCACCATGTCAAGGTTCTTTCCCCACTCTGAACTCTAGGGTACAGATGTGGGGACCTGCATGAAAACCTCCTAAACTTACTTTTACCAGCTTAGGTTAAAACTTCCCCAAGATACAAACTATTTTACCCTTGGACTTCCACTGCCACCACCAAACTTTATCTGGCTTCCTGAAAAAACGTAGTTTGGACACGTCTTTCCCCCCAAAATCCTCCCAACCCTTGCACCCCACTTCCTGGGGAAGGTTTAGTGAAAATCCTCACCAATTTGCATAGGTGACCACAGACCCATACCCTTGGATCTGAGAACAATGAAAAAAGCATTCAGTTTTCTTACCAGAAGACTTTTAATAGAAGTAAAGGAATCACCTCTGTAAAATCAGGATGGTAGATACCTTACAGGGTAATTAGATTCAAACACAGAGAATCCCTCTAGGCAAAACCTTAAGTTACAAAAAAGACACACAGACAGGAATAGTCATTCTATTCAGCACAGCTATTTTCTCAGCCACTTAAAGAAATCATAATCTAACACATACCTAGCTAGATTACTTACTAAATTCTAAGACTCCATTCCTGTTTTGTCTCCGGCAGAAGCATCACACAGACAGACACAGACCCTTTGTTTTTCTCCCTCCTCCCAGCTTTTGAAAGTATCTTGTCTCCTCGTTGATCATTTTGGTCAGGGGCCAGCGAGGTTACCTTTAGCTTCTTAACCCTTTACAGGTGAGAGGATTTTTCCTCTGGCCAGGAGGGATTTTAAAGGGGTTTACCCTTCCCTTTATATTTATGACAGTGCTCCAGGCCCAAACCGCAAGGGAAGATCGAGGCTGAGGTTTTTGGTAAACTGGGAAACATTTTGCCCCTTTTTTCCTTTTAATGTTTTTTAAGCGTTTTTTTTTAAAACAGAGGCTTAATTATTCGGTTTGTCCATCCATCCGTCTGTCCAACCAATGTTTCTGAGATCAAATAAAATAGAGACACGACTTTTCAGAATAGATCTGTACACAACAGTGAGGTGATATTTCAGTTGATTTCAAATAAAAATGCATTTAAAATGTTAATTATAATTTTTATTATTACAAATCCAAAATCATCCATTACACTATCCTGCTTTAACTGCCATTACCACCACATCCAATATAGAAAGAAATAAGAAAACTCTTCAATGAACTTCAACCTGTATTTACAAAACACTCTGAATAAAAAACACACTGTGCTCTTCAAACATGACTTTTTTTTGCTTTAAGTTTTGAAAATTCAGTCACTCGTTCTCTTAGATCGAGTTTTCCAGCTAGTTCATGCTCTATTGACATTGTGGCAAGTCCAACAAGTCTCTCTTGCACCATTGTTGAACGCAGATATGTTTTTATCAATTTTAACTTTGACAAGCTACGTTTCCCACTAGCTACGGAAACTGGCAAAGTTGAAAGAATGCGTAGAGCTATAAAAATGTTTGGAAAACTGGCTGAGAGTTTGTTTTCACAAACAAACTTCAGTACTTCTTCAGGAGTGGAATGTTCCTTAAGTCGTCTTGAAAAAGTCTCAGGCTCACTACACAAATCTGTAGCATCAATGTCTTTAGAATTTTCAGGAGTCAATGCCGACTCCAGTTTTATACCAAATTCTCTTACCTGTTTTGCTGTTTTCTTTTGCAAGCTGTGGATATCATCTAGAAAGCCAAATATTGACTCTAGCTGCTGCATCTGTTGACATCTTTCACCAACCGAGTGAATAGCAGTATCAAGGACTGCAAAGAGAAATGCACTTTGAACCTTTGTTTTGGGCTCTGAATAGGTGTGTCTTGTCATTCATATGAAAACTGCTGTTTCTTTTGCCGAATGCGAACTGGCTCTGGTTCAAAGTCTGTCGGAAAGTCTATTTCTTCAGCAAGCTTGAGAGAATCTACCAGTGTTCTTTTGAGCCCTTCATCACTTCTGAATTCCTCCAGAATATTTTGAGTTTGCTGCAGTTTTTGAAGAGCAGAATGTATGTTGAAGTTCTTTTCCTGAAGCTGCTTACGAGTGAGGTTAATCTCGAGAAGGATATTATACCACAAAATGTGTGAAGTCACAAATTTGACTTTGGAAAGGCCATTTGCAAGAGCTTCTGCATCTGAACGTGCCATATTGCCAGATGACCCAGTAAAGGTAGTATCAGCAGAAATTTCAATTAGGGCATCATAAATGTTTCCAAGTTCATAGTGAAGAGGCTTCAGAGCATCAATGCAACTCTCCCATCTTGTCTGACTAAGTGGTTTCACAGTTAGAGAATTCACATGGCGAGTCAGAATCTCCCAACGGCGTGTTGAGCCTGAGAAAAACACATAAACACGTTGCACCAGGTCAAAGAAACTGCTTGACTCCAAACAGCATCTAGCAGCATCATTGACAAACAAATTCAGAGAATGCGCGCTGCAAGGAACGAAAAATGCCCTAGGATTGATTTCCAACATTCTCCTTTGCACACCATTGTCTTTATCCTTCATATTACTCCCATTATCATAGCCTTGACCACGTAAATTTTCAACAGATAATGACATTGTTTCAAGCTCTTGTAGAATAGTTTGTCATAAATGCGCCAGTCATCTCCTTCAGTGATACGAACCCCAAGAAATGTTCCTTTATGAGCACTTCAATATTATCTTCATCTGCAGAGATTTCCATATCCACAAAACGAATGATCATTGTCATTTGTTCAACATGACTCACATCTGGAGTACAGTCCAGTATTATTGAAAAGTATTTTGCAGAATGGGCAGCTTCTGTAATTTTCTTTTTAACGGCATTTGCTAGGATTTGAATCAGTTCATCCTGCGTATTTTTTCCTAAGTAACGAACCTGTGTTTCATGATCAGTTATTGTACGTAGATGCTCCTTCATGACTGGATCAAAGAAAGCGCCTGGTGGGGTCAGACCCCCGAGCTAGCTGTCAAAAGTTGTTTTTGAAGTAGGGGAGGGGCTGCGGGACACTGCAAAGATGATTTCTGGCGTGTGAATTCAAATCAGGACTAGATGACCTTCTGGGGTCCCTTCCAACCCTGATATTCTATGATTCTATGATTTCTGACATCCTGACCTTTGCTGGCCCTGACTGACATCCCATCGCTCCAGCCAGCTGTGAGTGCCTCACATTATAGGGGGCGCTGCCAACGCTGCCTGTTATTAAGGTTGCCCAGTGCTTCCCACAATAAGCCTTTGTTTTCAGTTGCTTATAACATTGTCAAACTGAAACTGGCTGGGCTGAAATTTCCCATGCTGGGTGTCTGCCTTGAGGCTGAATATTTCCTGAAACATTCAGTCAAAATAATTCAGTTGTTGTTGAGAACGAGGCTAGGCCACATCTTATGGGTCTGTTACAGGAGGGTGACTGGAAGATCACGATGGTCCTTTCTGGCCTTAAAGTCTATGAGTTTATGAAGACAGTGCTTAGCCAATGCTAAACATTTCAGGTGCCGTTGTCTTTTAAAAGCTCTAGTGCCCCCAGGTTTTGGAACAGGGACTTGAAATTTCCCAAGGAGGTGGCCTTTGTACCAGGGATGCACCTTTTGCTGTCTCTGAAAATCTACCTAAAATGACCAAACGAGAAGTCTTTGAAAAGTCAGGGAGAATGGAGCTGCTAACCTCAAAGAAGTCAAAATAGAGACTTCTTTGACGTTAGCAGGTCCATTCTCCCTGACAATTGTGTCTGCACTGGCATGCTCCAGCCTGGGGCTGAGCAGGACTTTCCCTGTAATTGCAGCTCTCAGCTGCTGCGGTCTGTGCTCAGTCCAGGTACCTGAACTGAGAGCAGAGAGCCTGTCTCTCCTGTGCTCTCAATGCCCCCCTCCCTGCTGGGCCCAGAGGAGGAAGCGCTAGATTCAAATGCAGAGACTAGGGGATAGGGGTGAGTAGATTGGGAGAAAGAGCCTAAGGGATGCTGGAAGCTGGCAGGAGGTGAAAGAAACTGGCATTTGGAGGTGAGGGGAGGGCAGAGAATATGTCTGAGTGAGCGAGGAGACTTGCAGCCAGAGAGGAGACGGGGAGTGAGAACCAGTGGGGTGGGTGGAAGGAAGTGAGGGGGAATGGGAGATGGATCTGATGAAGAGCTGGGGTTCAGGAGAACTGGGACTGGCTTGGCAAAGAGATTGAAAGCAGGAGCTGGGGCTGGAGATTCATGAGTATTGTGATTGGATGAGGAGCCTAGGGAGTGAGATTGGCACAGGAGGCCAGGATTGGGGGGAGAGACAGATCAGATGAGGAGATGGGGGCGGTGACAACTGGGACTGTCTGTCTAGGAGATGGGCCCTGAACCAGTGCTGAGATGTCCCACACCTCTCCATCCACTTTCCACATATTTCCAGATTCCCCCTTCACCTCTGCTCACTTCCCTTTCCGGTTTAGCCCCTGGGGGACCACAGAGCAGTTAAAGGGAGGAACCCCAGGCTCTCAAAGTAACTTCTTAAACACACACACACTTTACTCTTAGACGCAGTGGCTGGACATTGCCTGACCCACATGGCTTGGTTGTAAGTTGGATCCAGAGGTTGGGTCTGATTGAGGCAGTCTAATGAGTGTCCACCAGGGGGACTCAGTCTGTGACTTGAATGTAGAACAAAGAGGCAAGGAATACAAGAGATCAGGGCCCAGTCTGTGAACCAGAACAAATACATGGTTCTCATCCAGGCTTTTCCATTGATTCACTTTGTGACCACAAGCAAGTCACTTCACTTCCCTGTGCCATAGAGTCTCCCAAATTTTAAATGGAGATAATCAAGGTGGGTTTCTCATACCAGTTTAGAAGGTGGGAAACTCAGATGCATAGAACTGCTGCCTGTTGACACTCTAGAAGTGAAGTGTGTTTGTTAACAGGGGACGCCCATGTGTGGTTCATAACCCCATAGTTGAAACTGCTGCCAAGCGTGTTTTTGAAACCATCTGAGAGTAGGGCTGGATGCCCTTTTCCTGTACTACAGGAGGGAGTGGGTGTGTGGTGCCTGGGGGTGAACAGGCTCTCAGCCACTAACTGTCTTCAGCATTTACACCAACCATCTGGAAGTCAATATCACATCACAGCTGGTAACATCTGCAGGTGGCACAAAGATTGGTGTCGAAGTAAATAATGATGAAGATAAGTCAGCCCATTCAAACAACACATTTGAATACAGCAAATGCCCAGTCCTAATCTAGGAGTGAGGGAGATTAACCAGTGGAACAAATTATCAAGGGTAGCGGTGGACTCTGTTTTTCTTGATGGCCTCACATCACAAATGGATGTCTTTCTGGAATGTGTGTTTTAGTAAAACACAGTATTGGTTTTGATATGGGGGTAAGAGTGTGGAATTTCATGGTGTGTGAAATAGAGGCCTCATTAGGACACCTAATGGCCTCACAATCAATGAAAAACTCAGTGTGGGGTGAGGAACAGATGCTGCTGTTTTACTGGGAAGCCTGCTTGCTCCCCAAAATCAATAGTGAGCAAGTGGGGTGATGTGGGGAGCAGCTCAAACATCCTACCAGGCTGTCCAGGGGCAGACATCAGCCCTGCAAGGGAGAGGTGGGCGTGGCAGTGACTTCACAAGGGCCTTTGGCAGGAACTCAGGCTATTGGGCAAAGGCAGTGAGGAGGCTGTGACCTCACAGAGCTCCCTTGACATCAGCCAGGCAGGACAGTGGTTCAGGGCAGGGGAAACTTCGGAGACCCCTGTAGCCTGCTGCAGCAAGACTCCTCCTTGCGGTCTCTCCTTGAGGACCAAGAGAGGATTTGTGGTCACGCACCTAAGTGTGAAGGAGGAGCTTCTTGGGCCATGTTCTGCTTTCTGTGTTGATATTGCAGAAAGAAGACATCCCCTGTGTAGAAGGTAAGATTCTCAGTGAAGGTTGGAAACTGTTCAGCCTGATCCATTCGTTACCAGCCGAGCTCTAGGCTTGGAAAACACAAGTAAAGTTGTCAGAAAAATGTCCCAACTCGGACTCCGCCCCTTAGTAACGGGCTTCCTAATAGGTCTCAAAATGTAATTTTAAATAAGGAATCATTATCGAGCGGATGTCTTTCTAGTAGGGTCCTGCAGGGTTTGGTTCTTGGATGTATGCTACCTAAAATTTTGATCAGTGACTTGAAAGCAAATATACAATCATCACTGTAAAATATGCCGATGACAGAAAGATCGGGGGAGTGGTAAATAATGAAGAGGACATGTCACTCATATGGAGCCATCTCGATTGCTTAGTTACCTGAGCACAAGCAAATAACGTACATTTTAGTATGTCCAAATGTAAAGTTTCCCTTTAGGAACAAAAAATATAGGCTATATGTACAAGAGGGGGACTCTGTCCCGGGGGAACTCTATCATGGGAAATAGTAACCCTGAAAAAGACTTGGGGTCATGGTGGATAATCAACTGACCATGAGCTCCCACTGAGACACTTTGGCCAAAAGGGAAAATGCGACCCTGGGACCCATCCATCGCGGAATCTCCGGCAGAAGTAGAGAGGTTCTGTATCTCTGTACTGGGCACTGCTGCGACCACTACTGGAATATTGTGTCCAGTTCTGGTGTCCACAATTTGAGACAGATGTTGATAAATTTGAGAGAGTTCAGAGAAGAACCAGAAGAAAGATTAAAGGATTAGAAAACATGCCTTATCAAGATAGGTTCAAGGAGCTCAATCTATTTAGCTTAACAAAGAGAAGGTTAAAAGATGAGCATAAGAGAACAACTATTTGCTAATGGGCTCTTCACTGGAGCAGACAAAGGTATAACAAGATCCAATGGCTGCGAGTTGAAGCTAGACAAATTCAGACTGGAAATAAGGTGAACATTTTTAACAGTCAGGATTTGAAGTAATTCACCCAGGGTTGTGATGGATCCTCCACAACTAGCATTTTTAAAATCAAGACGAGCTGTTTTTCTTAGTTGTGCGCTCTAATTCAAACAGGAATTACTTTAAGGGAAGTTCTATATAGACTAGATGGTCAGAGTTGATTTTTCTGAGCTTGGAATCTTTGACTCACTGAGGAGTTTGGAATTTGTCCATTTTTTGCTTCTCTTTTCCGCCCTTCCTCTTGTCTTGTCTTTTCTTTTCTCTTCTCTTGTTCCATTTCTCTCTGCTGCTCTTCTTCCTGAGGCAGGTGGGGCTGTTCTCCAGCTGTCATTGTAGGAGGCCCTCACAAAGACGTGGGGCTGGAATCGTGCGCTGACGGAGATCTCCACCAGAGTGATCTCCTGTCCTGACTAGTGCTGTCTTTTGGCCACCTGTTGAGAATGCTCAGCCTCCAGTCCCTGAGAGTCTCCATGCTGATTGGGTGAGCTGGAGGTTATTACTGAATTAAAAGGGAGTTAAAGTCATTGTTGGCTGAGTGCAGTGAGGCCTAATGCTCAATTCCATGGCATTTCTTTGTCTGTCTGTAATGCGATAATTTTTGAAGACTATGTCCAATTGATTCCAAAATTTCAGGAAATTTCTAGGCAGGCATCAGTGGGAAGAACCTTGTTGATTCTGGTGACAACTAGAAAAAGAAACCACCAGCAAAGCTTGGTTTCTGCACTGTGCCCATTTAATTGGTGCCGCCGGTAGAGGTGCACTGTGACATCAGATTTAACTGAGCCAGTCAATGCTAATTCTGTGCAGGTGATTTTCATAATTCAACCCCATTGGTTAAAAGGAGTCAGCAAACGATTCCGCAGGTTTCAATGGGAAGGATGACCAAGACAGGTAGCAGGTTTAGGGTTTATGCTCAGGTTTATTGGAGTGAAACGAGTGATGCGTGGCTGAGTTACCCCTGATGTCACAATGTACCCTGCTCAGGCTACTCTGCCTGCAGCGCCACATGGGCAGTGACTGTCAAGGGGAGGATTTTGTTGATCTTAAACTTATAAAACAAGAAGAGGAGAAGAAGAATGGCTTACATGATTTGACAATAAAATATAGGTTTTACAGCATTATCCAGTGTAATTGGTACTGGTTCAGCAGTGGGAACTGGGCCTACAACACAAAAAAAAAAAGCGTCCAACTCTCTTTTAAGAATGAGTAAATAATTCATAACAAATTGGTGATATGATGAATTTTGCTGCCTTCCGTTCTTTAATGCAATATGAGCAGTTTCTGATTCTCGTGAATGTAGTAGTTCTCCTACAATCAAGGTGATTAAAATGAATGGTTGTTTCAAAACCAAGAACCCCCTGTAGGTGTCTAACTCTCATGACCTACTCAAATCGCACTACTGCTAGGAGTTAGAGAAGTGTCTCTATCCCAAACAGAGGTGGTGAAACTGAGGTAAAGAGCAAGAGGTGTTTACACAGCAATGCTGTGGCCGAGCCAGAAAGAGAAGCATAAGAAAAAAACATTCATCAAAAATGTTTTGCATTTAAAACTACCCGATTTCTTAAAGAAAGGAAATATTAGCTGTAGTTAGTGAACTGAATTGATACATTCTGGTCACCAAGTTCTTCCAGATTTTTCAATGGGTAGATCTCATCCCCTCACACCTAGTGTTTATTCCTAGATTGAAGGAAGCAAACAAGTTTGCCTTCTTTGTCAACTCCCAGTGCTCTTTTTCAATTCCATTAACTAGTCATTGAACTGAACTAGATGAATAAACTGAAAGGGAGAAACTATTCCTTCTGCACTTTCACAGGAAGGGCTACTGCTGTCTAAAGCTGTTCTAGCACTTCCATGAACTCTGGTTCCGGATGCTTCAGTCTTTTGACTCTCCTTAAAACTTGGCAGTAAACATGTACTACTTAAGATGGATTTCTTTCTATTCTCTTGAAATTATTTTAAGAGATGATAACAAATTTAGGCCTTAACATAGATTGTCAAATTCAAATTGAATTTGAAGCAGGCTTATTTTTAACGAAAAAACCCGTGGTGAGTTTAATTTGAAAAACCCGGTTCATATTTTAAAATCCCTCTATTGTTAATCCACCTGGCGAGGGACGGAAAAGCCTCCTAGCTCAATCTCACCCCAAGAAGGGCTGATCCTCAATCCAAGGTCTAGGGCTGGGCTCCTCACTCTGTACAGGATTGAACTGAAAGCCCAGATCTAAACTCTAGGAATTTGGATCTGACCGATGAGGGTCCAGTGCTGCATAGCACTTACAGAACGACTTTTCCTGGGGAAATCTCAGCACTTTACAATAGTGAGTAAGTATTAGATCCTCATTTTACTGCTGGGGACTGAAACACAGAGACGGGGAATGGCTTGCCAAAGGTCCCATAAGTCAATAGCAAAATGGCCACTGAAAGCCAGGAGTCCTGACCCCCAATCCTCTGCCTCAGTCTCTCCAGCCGGTCACACTCCCTCTCAGAGCCAGCGAGACTGGGAACAGGGTCCTGCTTGCAATTGCCAGCTCTGGAAAGGAACGTTCCTCTAGTGGTTAGTGTAGGGGCCTGGACACAGGGCTCCTGGGCTCCATCCCTGGCTCTGTCTCTGACTCCCAGTGTGACCCTGAGGCAGTGGCTTCCCCTGCCCAGGCCACAGTTTTCTATCAGTGCGGTTGGAGTCCCTCCCCTACAGCCCTTGGCTTGTCAGGCTTCAGGAATGTGTGTGAGGTGCTAGGAGACCTTGAGATGGGAGGCGTCCTGCCCGCAGTATGTCAGAGTTCTGGACCCCGGCTGCTAGCCTGAGTTTAACCATCCCTTGGCAATAAAACATGATTTTGTTTTCACAACTACTGTTGGTCTCCCTGCTGGCAGGGCATTGTGCAGCTCCTTTTTCAGCCCACGTTGGTGCGGGAGAGCAAGGAAGAGGGCCAGGAACAGACCAAGTCTGAGCATCTGCCACCCAGCACTGCGCCATCTAGACCTAGTGAGTGGAAGGTAGCATTTCCTCAGAAGCTTCTCTGTTCTGCTTGGGGAGAGGCAGAAATGGTGGGAGGAGGAGGGTGGATCTCCTCCTGGTGAGACTAGATTTGCTAACACAGCCCCCTGCAGCCCTTTGCTCTGGGCCTGGGCAGCGTGTTTCTTGCAGGGTGTTCTCCAGAGCCATCTCCAGCATGGTGGAAATAGCCCAGCAATAGGGCTCCCAGCCCTTCCCTTGTAGGAGTCTCTGGAGGGTCAGACCCTGCCAGCTGCTGAACACCCACTTTCCCACTGAACTCAGTGAAAATTGAGGGGGACTCATGCCTCATATGATTGGAACCTTGTGAAGTTTAGCTGGGGACGAGTTCCCAGGGCAAACTCAGACTCCTTCCCGGGTTCTGGTCTTTCTCTAGCCAGGGAGGGCGTGTGGCCTGGGCAGGAGGAGGGAGCTGCTTGTCCAAACAGACTGAAAACCCCACTGCTCTGAAAGGATGAGACTCCCCCTGTGTCACAGTGCCTCAGTGGGGAGGGGGAGCTTTGGGAGCAGCCTGTGCTGTGAGCTGCTGCCAGTGTGTGTAGATTGCAGTCCCTGTGCCCCGTGGTGGGGCGTGCAGTGAGGGGGAGTTGCCTCAGTGTAGGAGAGGTGGGGGCGGAGCAGACAGGCCCGTTAGTGAGAGGCTGCTTTGACCCCAGACTCACGGCTGCTCCCCACTCGGTTCCAGGATGAAGAGGCTGAAGCAGATGCTGGGAAGAAGGCTCCAGATCCAGTGGGAAGCAGCTACCGGCTTCCCCAAGAGGAGAGCGGCCCCTCTGTCCCCGCTGTCGGGGAAGCAGCTTGTGGCCAGGCCAAGTGGTGGACGTGCCTGGCGTTCTGGAGGAGGAAAACACCAGCTCCCAGAGCAGGCCCTGAGGCACCTTCGGGGCCAAAATGGAGGTGGCCCAGGGTGCGGCTCTGCAGGAGGGAGCCAGGACAGGGTGGAAGCCAGGCAAGGCAGCTCTGGGGCTTCCTCTCCAGGAAGCAGAGGAACCAGGAGCCCAGCGCCAGGGCCCAGCAGGAGCCATGCCCCTGCCTGGCCACTAAAGAGTCCCCACCCTGCCTAGGAGAGGAGATGGGACAACCCCTGCTCTAGCACCAGCAGCTCCACCTACTCCCAAGGGGCCAGCAGCACCTCCGAGGAGTGTGAGAGCCTTGAGGCTGGAGGCTCCCACAGTACTGGTGAGGGGAGACCCAAGGGAAAGGGAGAGTGACTGGGGCGGGGCGGGCTAGTAACACCGTGTGCCCATTGGTTCAGAAAGGCGTCAGGTCTCAGCCACGTGAGCCCTGCTGACACTAGTGGGAGTGGCACAGCCATGCCCGGTGCAGGCCATTCTTGGCGGAGTCGGGGGCACTCCAGCCTCCCGGACCTCTGATGATTTTGCGGGGGTGGCCTGACTGCCATGGGGCCCTGAAGCTGATGGGGCTGAGGGCATCTCTGGGAGGGGCAGGGTGAGGCCCTTTCTGCCCTGGGGTTCTGTAGCCAGACAGCCAGCCCCCCCTCCCACCCCCCGTCAGACCAGCATTGCTGGAAACACAGGAGGAAGCCGGAACAGGGCACTTAACATATATTCCAGCACAGCCTTTGAAGCTGTGAAAAGCACAGGTGTGCTGCTACAATGTGCCTCTGGGAACAGATACAACGATTAAGCTCACAGCAGGCAGAGGCCCTATGACAGACATGACTCTTAGCCCCTACTAAATAGCGTGATGCACACACACCAACATCCTAGGTG
This sequence comes from Lepidochelys olivacea, assembly GCF_965140295.1. Classification (NCBI taxonomy): domain Eukaryota; kingdom Metazoa; phylum Chordata; order Testudines; family Cheloniidae; genus Lepidochelys; species Lepidochelys olivacea. The sequence goes on along the minus strand of NC_140412.1, from coordinate 137,594,925 downwards.
GGAAAATATTTACCCTGATAAAAGAAATGTCCAGTAGTCGACACTTATTGTTTCTCTCCCTTGCAAGTGTAAACTACTCTTGCGAAAGCTGGCGTCACCCAGACAGACCAGCCTCAATTTGGCATAAGAAAGGAGAAAGAGAATAAAGGAGTACAGAGGTATAAGTAGGGGACCTACAGCACCATGATTTTGGAGTGCTTTTCACTATCTATCTGCTGGTCAGATAAGTGACAGCCTCCCAAGGCTTCTGCAGCTAAGAGGGTCCCTCAGCCTTGTCCCTTATTCGTCTTTCCGCGGAATTGAGTGACCGATCCTGGCTTGGCACCGCTGGAATCGAGAGATGCAAGGAGGGTAAGAAGCACCCACACCTGATCTCCTATCTTTAGTGTACACATATTTTGAAATAGAGCTCTATACTTTGTTTTCTTTCTTTGGGATTGTGGCTTCAGTTTTGTAACTTGTTTGTGTGTGTAACATCTCTACATTTAAATAAGTAGGCACTAGCAATTTTGTAACCACATGATTAGAATCTAGCTTAATAAATTTTGGTAACCATTTGTGCATAAGCCTGACTTGTTTTCTCTGGTTTACTGTAAAGCAGCCGACACAATTAAAGAACCTCAGCCGTTTTGGCTCTAAAGCCTGGCCATTAGGTGAGAGTACTAAGAGCCTAGCGTTGAGTTGTGCCGCCTCCACGGGGCAAACTCTTGGGGCACCTGTCAGTCAATCCTGGCTGCCCGCTGCGAAGGAGCTCTGAGCTCTAGCAGTTAAAGTCACGGGTGGTTAGGACCTTGGGGCATCCGTCAGCCTAGCCCGGGCTGCCCGCCGCGAAGGGACAGTGCGTCCTAGCGGTTAAAGTCACGGATGGTATAAACGGGCATAGCTGGCACCTCACCAAACATCCTTGGCCGTCGGCTAACAGGTTCCTTACAGAGGAGGGGGGCACATTAAGCTTTCTCTCTCCACTGCACCCTGTCCTTCCCCTCGGCAGCAGCAGGAGTCACCCTCTGTCCTCCTCTGCCTGGTGCAGGGAGCCCCAGTGTCCGGCTGGAGGTTGAGTAGGAAGAGGAGGACGTGTCCCCAGAGGAAGCTGCCATCAGGGTCATCCAGCAGCATCGCCAGGGCAGAGATGAGGTACAATCGAGTCTATCCTGCCCCCGCCAGCCCTTCCGGGGGGGCCCTGTCCCAGAGAAGCCATAACCCCCATTATCTGTGACCCCGAAGAGAGGGTGTTTGTCCCATGCAGGCCAGGGTCTCCTCTCCCCACAGCCATTGTCCCAGTTAGAAGCCCTGCCTTGCAGGAGGACACTGTGATTTTGGGCTTTTCCTGTCTAACCCAAAGGAGGACCTGGGCCCTGGAGCCGGTTTGGGTGGAGTGGGGAGGTCCCTACCTAACAGGCTCTCTCTCTCCCCCAATGCCACTCCTCATCTGTGCAGGAGAGGGCCAAGCAGCTCCGCTTCCTGCACGCTATCCCCACTCTGTGCTTCCCTGCACAAAAGCAGGGGCAGGACACCCTGCAGCCACACTGCTCCAAAGCGTCCCTTGTGGAGAGCATTGCGGTGAATGAGACCCCATGGGGAGGGAGCTAGACATGAGACTAAGAGAGGCCTCCCCTGGGCCAGTTCTGGGAGATGGTGGGGCTGGAGGGGGCAGCAGAGGACAGGGATTCTTGGGGCTGAGGATTGGGGAGCAGGGGAAGGGGAAATTCTGTCACAGACACAGAGCTGGCAGTGGGGAATTGTAGGGCCGGAGGGGCGGCTGAGGGGAGGAAAGAATTGGGTGGTCCCAGCTGGAGAGGGAGGGAGTAAGTTTGAAAGGTGGAAGGAATGTGGGGACCCAGCTGGATTGGCTGGGCGGGGCGCAGGGTTATACTGGCAGCCTCCTCTCTGGGAAGTGCCTGTGGGTCAGCGGGGCCAGGATCTCATCCTCTGCTTTTGTCTTCTTTGGGTCTCCCAAGAGCTGATTGAAGACGTTCCCCTGCAGTCTGAGCTAAGCTCCATCCTCTCGAGCTCTATGGCTGCAGTTTGCCACCTCAGCTACCAGGACCCTCCTGTCCAGCAGCCCTAACCCAGTAGTCACAGATCCTCCCACTCCCCCTCCAGTTGTGGCTGTTCACATCCTCCAGCCAAGGAGGCGGGAACGTTCACTCTTTCCAGGCTGGGTGGTTCATTTCACTCCAGTAACATTACAGTGGCCTTAGGGAGAAGATCATTGGGGCGGGGGACATATAATAGGGGCAGCAGGGTCCAGGGTGAGATCAGGGGAACGGGCCCTGTTTCAGCCCTGCCAGTGTCTGGCTCTGTGACTTCAGCCTGGTCACTAGTCTCCTTGGCACGTCCATTTCCGTTTTTGCTGGCCGGTGCCTATTTCCCTCATGTTTCATGTCCATGGTGATCCCACTCTGGTGCTGCAAAGTCGAATCGAGGCTCCTCTTTCCTGCCAGCAAACTGGACCTGGAGCTGGACTCAGCCCTCCTGCGAGCTGTCCTGTGCAGTGTTTTTACCATGCGCCCAGGGAAGGACACTGTTCCCTTCCGGGTAGGTCACTATCCTACTTCTCTGTTGTAGGAGCGGTCCTGTGGTCCCTACTCCCTTAGTTTGGTGGAGCTGCTGAAAATAGGGGAGGGGTGAGCAGAGCTGGGAACAGGCCCGGGGGTTAAGAAAATGGCAGAGAGCGCCCCTTCCCTCCAGAGGGGATAGTATTACCCGCCCTTGGCAGATCCTCTCCCTCCTTCCTCATTCTGTGCTTTGCTGCCTGGACTCTGTCCGGGCGCCTCGCTCCCATCCATTGTAGTTTGGCTGTTCCATACCCTGCTAGGTCCCTGGCCCTCTGCAGAGAACTGCTAAGGGCAAGGATTGAAGAGCCAGCTGGCATCCGGCCATGAACTCTTGCTAAGTGTCCCTGGGGTGATTTGAATGGGAAAGGCCAGGATGTGTCTTTGGGGTCTTGCCAGGGCTCCCCAGAAAACCCTTCTAATCATCCCCTGACTAGCGTAGCCCCAGATCCCATAACGGACGGGTGCTCCCTCCTCTTGCAGGCTCTGCCCAAGGGCTATACAGACAGCATGGATGTCATGCTGAGGAGCCTGCTGACAGAAACCCCCACCATGGACAAGCTGGAGCACCTCTTGGAGGTGAGCACAATGGCAGGGTCTGGGGGAATGAGAGACTGAAAGTCCTGTGAGATCCAGGACATGGGCCTCTAAGAAAAGTCACTGGCTCCTTTCTAGGAAGACCCTGAGTACAGGAGGATCCTCAGGGAATCAGCTCTTCTGATATGGACACTGCAGTTCCCAAAGGGATTGTCCTCACGGCCACTCCCTCCATCCCACCAAGGCCTTTGCATCTGGGGAGGGGCCAGGGCATGTGCCTTGATCCTGATGTGCTGTTCATGGATCAGGTACAGAGAGGATGGACCAGCCCCAGGCCTAACATTTTCCCCATCTAGAGAGACAATGACAGCCTGTGCCCAGCAGGACCTGGGCAGCGTCCTGGTTGCAAGAAGTCCCTCTTAAAGTTCTGCGATCAGCCAGTCAGCTCTTCCACCCTGAGCACAATGTCTCAGCCCCATGGGGAGGACGACAAGCTCATTTGTAGAGCACGTGCACCTGCCTCCTGACCCTCACCTGCCTCCTTCTCCCACAGCATGTCAATTTCTGGATGCACTCCAGAGAGAAGCAAGAGAGAGCCAGGGCCATACGGAGTAGCACTGCCCTGCGGCAATTTACTGCTTGCCTCCCTGGATGTGATGTAAGTGACCTGTGACCCCGGCATCCTGCAGAGGCAGGGCTGACTCTGACAGGCTGTGGGATTTGCAGCTGCAGGGGTTCTAAATTTTGATGGCTCCTGTGTGGAGCCAGAGTCAGAACTGAGATTCAACCATGCTTGAGTCACGTCCCTCATCTCCTGGCTAAGTTTTTCCCCCTGGGTCTGTAAGGGACTGTGCTCCAGAGCCCACTGGCTGGCAGATTCATGCTTGGCCTCAGGGCCCTTGTCATTCTGGAGCAGCTGAGGAGCGAATCCTCATAGAGGGCCCTTTCCCTGGTCCCTTTATTCCAAGCTCCCCTGGGGGCAGAGAGAATGAGATCTCTAGCAGTTGCTCCTCTCCCCCAGCCCCTCCTACAGATGGAGTGGGAGGAGAGAGACTCCTGGCCCAGGGCAGATGGAGAGCTGAAGGTAGAATGTTGATGGATTCCCCTCTCCTCCTCCTTCCATCAGAGCTCATCTGACTTCCCCAAGGTGGGCTACCTTGTGGCACAGCTGGGTCTGTATATCACTGACCCACCAGATGACATCAGCCGGCAAACCAAGGGTGGGATTTACTGACTCTACCAGCTACTGCTGCAGAAGAGGGGTAAGAAACTCAACTGGGCAATGGCACCTTATAGAAATGAATCCTCAGAGACTACCTGCAGATGGACATTGGGACTCCTATAGAAGTAAGGCCTCTCCTTGTAGACCAACCGGAACTGGGCAGAGGGACCCCAATAGAAACAAGGTCCCTCATTTGGGACTCATTTTGCTGGGCAATGGGAGCCTATAGAAAGAAGCCCCCTCCTCTGAGATGGACCCCAGCGTAGATGCTGATTATTTCTCTCCCTGCTCCCTGAATCAGGGGGATGAGCGTGAAAGTGCCAGGGAAATTGGCTGTTTTATCTCAGAGCCCAGCTCTGTCCCCCACCCCAGGGAAATCAGCCCATCCATGGGGCTGCCAGCTGGTGAGGGGACAGGAATGGAGCTATTGGGACACATGGAGGGAAAGAGCCCATAGGGAAGTCAGGGGCAGGAGCAGGGACGACAGGGGACGCACACAAAAGTTGTAGGATGTCACCAGTTGGTTACCTAGGGCCAGATCTTGACTACAGTGGGAGTGGGGGGGTTCTCAGCATCAGATGCCGTCATTTTCAGGCACCCACTCCAAGAACACAATGACCGTAAGGGTCACCTGATTTCTGTGATGAATGGGACAAATCTCCCACCAGGTACTAAACCACCTGGTGGTGACCCTGCGATTTCATGGGGGCATGGATGCTGCGAAGCCCCAGCCAGTGAGCACCCAGCAATGGGAACAGAAGGAGACAGACACTGAAACCAGAATGGCAAACCTCACAAACCTGCGTGTCTTTCTCCCCAAGGGCTGAACATCAGAGATGCCAAGGAGCTGTGGTGCCGGGAGGGGCTCGAGATCACCAAGCGCCTTGGTTACAGGAATATGGCCAAGGTGGGGGAGGTAAGGACTCTCAGCTGGTGCATTGTAGCAGCTCAAATGCGGAGCTGTGTCTCCCGGCAGTGGCTGTGTCCTGGATACAGGGCCAGAGTCTACTCCTTATTTCCAGCTGACAGTGTTCAGCTGCAAGAGGGTGAGGATCCTGGGTTGGAGCTTTGCTACCGGCCATGGTTTGTGTGTGTTACATGGATCCATTGATAGGTGGCATAACAGGAAACCTCTAGGACCTTGAGTTAATGGCGGATGGTATCTCGAGGGATCCGGCTTCGCTCAGGGACTCCCTGGCTGACACCTGAGTATCCGAGATGGGAGCCACTGGGTCAGTGAGTTGGGAAGGATACACCCAGCTATTGCGTGACCAGATCCTTGTTGGATCCCTGCACCCTGTGGAAGAACAAGAAGGGTGTGGAGTTTGCTTAGCACCATCATGAGTCAGGAAGCAGTATCTGCGCCTGCCCTGGGGCTTGGGTCAGAGACACTGAGCTCCTACCCTGGGCTGAATTACTTCACCATACGTAAGGCTCATGGAAATGTCAGTGGGGTGGGGAGTGGGGAACGGAGGCAGTTCTGAAAGGCCCGTACCTCTAGCATGTGAGTTCCAGGAGATATCGCTGCTGGACGCAGTAGAGGGTCCTGTGTGGTCTTTGTGAGCTACGTTCCAGAGCGCGCCAGGCTCATGCACATGGACGCATTCCCAGCATGTCATGGCACCTGCGTTGAATCCTGCTCCAGAAAGAGCAATGAGAGGCCTTGGTGCCTGCAACCTCTCACTGAAGGGGGTTCCCTGGGCCATGGGACCCCAAAGGTCCTCAGGGGAATTAGCTGGCTTGGCTGCAGCAGGACTCCGACTCTCCACATGAGCCACTAGCTGGATTTGGAGCCTGGTTCTGGGCAATTGCCAATGGCTCTCGTGCTGTTGGTTTTAGGTCTTCGGAGGGATCTTCTCAGAAGGGCAGAGAAGATCCTTCCTGCAGGTGGCTCTGCTGGCCATCCACGACCCCCGGCTACATGTCAGCCAGGCTGGGCTGGTCCTAGCTTTCTCCATCATGAGGGAAGGCGGCCAGCTGATAGGGGATGAGGTAACCAGGGGAGGATTAATCTAGCTTTTGGAAGGGACCCAGGGCCTTTCACCTCCAGTCCACAGAAGGTCACTGCCATCCCATCCCCATTTGCTGACCTGGGAGCAAGGAGACGAATGAGTCACAGCAGGTGCCATTGTTAGGCACCAGCTTGTCCCCTGAGCAGATCAAAGCAGTTCAGACTCAGCTCTCCAGCAAGGCTATTTCATAACAGGCATCACATCAACAGGACAAGCTGCCTCAGATGTGGTGAAGGGCTGGGTGGAAATTTAGCTGGCTCCAGGTGCCGTTATTACTCTTCGTTGCCGGGAGTGTCTGAGTCTCTGATTAATCCTTGTTCCCTTGCAGGAGGAGGATATTACTGGATATTACAGACAAAGTGATGGCCCACCTATTTTAAATCCGGTGATTGTGCCAGGTGCCCAAGGCACTCCATGCGCATGGGACATCCCATGGGACACCCTTAAAAGGCCCCCACCTCACACGTCGAGCAGCTCACACTCCCTGCTGCAGATACTGCTCTGTCTCACTATACATTGGGGAGAGGGGCTAGTGGGAGTGGATATAGAGGTGACAGCACTGAGTGAAACCCTCTCCCTTCTGGGTGCGGGGGGGCCTTCCCTCTGCTCCCAAATCCCCTTTGTCTGGGGCATGAGGTTCTCCCCATCCTTTTTTTCTTGGCCTTGGCCTCTCTGCCATCGCTCCTTTTCCCATGCCAAGTTCTCCCTGCCCAGCCTGATGCAGAAGGGCCTGCATGTTAGGCCCATGTCCCCCAGTGGAGCTCTGAAAGCTCTGCATTAGAGCAGGGGGAATGGCCTAGTGTCACATCTGAAACAATTCCTGACCCGGGGCTGCTGTGGCAGGGCCCCTCAGTCCCACCTCCATACCAAGGGGCCACAGGAGGAATCTGCCCTCAGGGAGCCAAACCTAGAACGCCACCTCCCTCTCACCACACGCCCTCCCCGAATCTCCTGCCCCATGCCCAGAAGCCTTTATGAGGCATCAGGCTTTCAGCACCATGGGGCTGGCCCCGCCCAGGACAACTACAAATGAGAACATTGGTAGAACCATGGTTTATCATCAGTAACCACTGCAGTCTGGGAGTGGTGGCCTGATGTGGAACCCCTCCCCTGTGCTCACTGCTCAGAGGTTCCCCTGGCCCGTGTCACCTTTGAGCTAGTGAATGTCCGATGCACCGATGCACCCTCCGGGGGCCCAATCCACCCACATTGTATCTGAACTCTTCTCAGCCAGGAATGAAACTCCCCCCAAGCACCCTGGGAAGTGAAGGATCCTCCCCATCTGACAGGTGGGGACAAAGACACAGCGGAAGGGCTGTGGTGCCTGGTCACACAATCCTGGGTGTAGCTCTGGGAACTGGACTGGGTCCCAGGCTAGTGCCTTCCCCCCAGGGGCAGCTTCACTTTCTGCCCTTTATTCTTCCCTCCTGCTAGGGGGTCTCTGAGTATGAAATGAACAGGAGCAAGGCATGGTGAGGAGGCCATGACACCTCGCCTTGGTGGGAGCTCCTCTTGGCCTGGATCCCAGCCCAAGGACAGAGACATCTTTGTCATCCTGCTGTCCTTTTATTCCTCGGAAGAGAGTCCCTAGATGAGGATGCTTGGGACTTGAACCCAGGTGTCTAGGGCTCTGGGTGGGCAGTGCCTGAGAGTACCCTCAAGTCATCTGGACAACAAGGCAGACCCCTGCCCTGCTGCTGAGACAGTCCCCATGTTGTTCCTGGTTTCTGCCTGCATGCACCGCCCTGCCCTACCCTCCGGTTCCCGGCTATTGACTGTCTTGACCCTCGGCTCCGGTCTCTTGCTGCTGACTTCAGCATGACCCATGGCTCTCGAAATTGGCTACCAACTCTGGCTCAGCATTATCCTTGCCGTATTCTAGCCTTGCTCCAGCCCCACAACTGACCCGCTACAGCCTTGCCTCCTCCTCTTGATCCTCTCCAAGCCCTCGGACTCTGACTACCCGGTTTCAACCTTCCGCCTGTATCTGGACTCTGGCTTGATATCGACTTGGCTTAACTTTGGACTCTGATCACCCGGCTTCGACCCTTGGCCAGCACTTGGACTCTGGCTCCAGTTCTCATTCTGGTTTGTCTACAGACTCTGATCACATCATCATCTCCAGCGTGTTCCTGGATCTTGATTCTAGCACCACTCTTAGCCTAGGTGCAATCCTATGTCTAGCTGTGACCTCAGCTCCAACCACTAGACCTAATTATCAGATGCAACATGTGACATCAGGTGGTGCGACTGTTTGCAGAAAAGCAGGCTTTCCAGAAGTAAGTGGCCTGTACGTAAATGGGGATTCCAGATGTGACTCAAGGCCTTGCTACCTGAGCCTGGCCCTGTGCTGCCCCTGCCGGAATGGCTCAATGGTGGTGACTGAAAATGTAGGGGTTTCCTTAACCAGCCTCTGCCCCTGGACCTACTCCACCATTCTTGACTCTGACACCCGACATTCCTGATAAATACCAGGATTATGTGGACATCTTTGAAAGAAAGGAGGACACATTACCTCTGCACCAAGACTATGACTGCCCTATTGACCTAAACCTTGCCCAAAAGTTGCCTTTGGCTGTATTTATGCAATGTCCGAACCAGAACTAGTGGCTCTCCCTGTGTATTTCATGATCACATGAAACCTGTACGGGCATTCATCAGAGTAGACTTCCAAGGACTTACAATCTAACACTCATTTGAGCGGTGGACAAATGGAAGAGAGATTTCAGTACATTTTATAGACACTTTAATTGTCTGGTTTCAGAGTAGCAGCCGTGTTAGTCTGTATTCGCAAAAAGAAAAGGAGGACTTGTGGCACCTTAGAGACTAACCAATTTATTAGAGCATAAGCTTTCGTGAGCTACAGCTCACTTCCTCAGATGCATATCGTGGAAACTGCAGCAGGCTTTATATATACACAGAGAATATGAAACAATACCTATTCCCACCCCACTGTCCTGCTGGTAATAGCTTATCTAAAGTGATTTCCAGCACAAATCCAGGTTTTCTCACCCTCCACCCCCCCACACAAATTCACTCTCCTGCTGGTGATAGCCCATCCAAAGTGACAACTCTTTACACAATGTGCATGACAATCAAGCTGGGCTATTTCCTGCATAAATCCAGGTTCTCACATCCCCCCCACCCCCATACACACACAAACTCACTCTCCTGCTGGTAATAGCTCATCCAAACTGACCACTCTTCAAGTTAAAATCCAAGTTAAACCAGAACATCTGGGGGGGGGGGGGTAGGAAAAAACAAGAGGAAACAGGCTACCTTGCATAATGACTTAGCCACTCCAAGTCTCTATTTAAGCCTAAATTAATAGTATCCAATTTGCAAATGAATTCCAATTCAGCAGTTTCTCGCTGGAGTCTGGATTTGAAGTTTTTTTGTTTTAAGATAGCGACCTTCATGTCTGTGATCGCGTGACCAGAGAGATTGAAGTGTTCTCCGACTGGTTTATGAATGTTACAATTCTTGACATCTGATTTGTGTCCATTTATTCTTTTACGTAGAGACTGTCCAGTTTGACCAATGTACATGGCAGAGGGGCATTGCTGGCACATGATGGCATATATCACATTGGTGGATGTGCAGGTGAACGAGCCTCTGATAGTGTGGCTGATGTTATTAGGCCCTGTGATGGTGTCCCCTGAATAGATATGTGGGCACAGTTGGCAACGGGCTTTGTTGCAAGGATAAGTTCCTGGGTTAGTGGTTCTGTTGTGTGGTATGTGGTTGTTGGTGAGTATTTGCTTCAGGTTGCGGGGCTGTCTGTAGGCAAGGACTGGCCTGTCTCCCAAGATTTGTGAGAGTGTTGGGTCATCCTTTAGGATAGGTTGTAGATCCTTAATAATGCGTTGGAGGGGTTTTAGTTGGGGGCTGAAGGTGACGGCTAGTGGCGTTCTGTTATTTTCTTTGTTAGGCCTGTCCTGTAGTAGGTAACTTCTGGGAACTCTTCTGGCTCTATCAATCTGTTTCTTTACTTCTGCAGGTGGGTATTGTAGTTGTAAGAAAGCTTGACAGAGATCTTGTAGGTGTTTGTCTCTGTCTGAGGGGTTGGAGCAAATGCGGTTGTATCGCAGAGCTTGGCTGTAGACGATGGATCGTGTGGTGTGGTCAGGGTGAAAGCTGGAGGCATGCAGGTAGGAATAGCGGTCAGTAGGTTTCCGGTATAGGGTGGTGTTTATGTGACCATTGTTTATTAGCACTGTAGTGTCCAGGAAGTGGATCTCTTGTGTGGACTGGACCAGGCTGAGGTTGGTGGTGGGATGGAAATTGTTGAAATCATGGTGGAATTCCTCAAGGGCTTCTTTTCCATGGGTCCAGATGATGAAGATGTCATCAATATAGCGCAAGTAGAGTAGGGGCTTTAGGGGACGAGAGCTGAGGAAGCGTTGTTCTAAATCAGCCATAAAAATGTTGGCATACTGTGGGGCCATGCGGGTACCCATAGCAGTGCCGCTGATCTGAAGGTATACATTGTCCCCAAATGTGAAGTAGTTATGGGTAAGGACAAAGTCACAAAGTTCAGCCACCAGGTTAGCCGTGACATTATCGGGGATAGTGTTCTTGACGGCTTGTAGTCCATCTTTGTGTGGTCCATCTTTAATTGTCTGGTAATGCCATTTGGATTGACCTTGCAACACTTCTTCAGTGATGTATTTGGGGACATTCTGGATCAATACATTGTCATCTATTTAGATGACATACTTCTCTTTTTGGAGAACCCAGAGCAGCATGTGCCCCACAACAGACCCCAGAGAGGTTGCGGCAGCATGGTCTCTATACAAAATTGGAAAAGTGTACCTCTAGCCAGCTCTCCATGGAGTTTTTGGGGTACATCCTCTCCCCAGAAGGCATTAAGAATGATGCAAATAAGGTGAAAGCCATCCACAACTGGGAGGAAGCTTGAAGTACGCAAAAAGAGCAGTGCTTCCTAGTCTTTACCAATTTTACTGCTGCTTCGGCCCAGGGTTCTCAGTAGAAATAACCCCCATGATAGCTCTCCTCCACAAGACTGTCCAATTTGTTTGGTCACCCAAGGCCCAGCAAGCCCTCAAACAGCTCAAAATTGCCTTCACCGCTGCACCTGTTCTGGCACACCCTAGTCCAACTGGAGCATTCATCATAGAAGTTGACACATCTAATATATCAATCGGGGCCATGCTCTCTGGGGCATGGCTCCCAGACCTGCTGCACCCCTGTGCATACCACTCCTGGAGGCTCACCCCACAGACAAAAACTATAGGAGTCCCTTGATAATTAGTAGGTTCTGATTAAATCCTTATTTGAAGATTGGTGAGAGTAGCTGAAGGGGCCTCGATACCCAGCACAAGGTTGTACACAAAAGCCTCCAGTATCTGCGCAAAGCCAAAGCACTGAATCAGGGACAATTCAGCTAGACCATATTCTTTTCCTGCTTCAATTTCAAGATTACTTAACTGCCCAACTGGAACTAAGAATGACCTTATCCCCTAATGGAGAATATAACCAAGAAGGGAGAAAGCTAGTCAGGAACAGCCCTTCCTCCTCAAGCCCCGCAACGTACTTAATGTTGCCATACCTCAATCATGCTTATTAAATCAGCTTCCTAGGATGACCTGCTGCACAGGGAATGAGAAACAACATTCCATGTGGGACCCAATAACATTTACTGAGGACTGCCTGTATGTTCTGCCAGGATGTCCCCCGCTGAAGGTCCTACATCTGAAACAGGACACCTCCCAACAGGGCACTTTGGGTGCTTCAAAATCTCCTGCCTAACCTCCTGCTTCATTTGGTGGTGCTGGATGTGGGCTGAAATTCAGACATGTTGACTAGTGACTTCTGAGCTCTTACCAAGGCACCACACACCAAAATTCTTGGCACCCTATGCCTCTGGAGACCCTGCCCCAGCCATGGGCAGCCATTGCCAGGGATTTCATTGTAGAACTCCCTGAATCAAATGGCCACATGGTGGAATTGACTATCATAGAACAACTAACCAAGATGGCATGCTTCATCCCCCTGTGACTGTGTATCTTCAGCTGAAAGGACAGATCAGCTCCAAATTTGCCAATGACACCTTTTTTTTTTTTTTGGCTAACTATAGATTTCCCCCTGATTTCATGGTACACAGCAATGGCCTCTCCGAAATTCCTGGCTAGCAATCTGATTCAATGAATCTATCACATTCAAGAAGAACTAAGGGGGCATTCGAGGACACTAGGAAGGTCTTCAAATAGTATGCGGACTGCCGATGACAGGAGGGGCCAGTCTTCTCAGTAGGGAAACCATTTACTGAAAGGAGGTACCAAGGGTCTGGCACTGACCAAATCCATAAGCCCCATCTGTGGCAGCAGTTCCTACCCCATCCCCCTTCCTTGGTCTTCTGATCCCATCTCCTCTCCTGCTTGTAGGGAGCAAAATCTGGGTTTCTCCCCTCACTCTGGAACAATCTGTGCACAGACTGCCTGAGCCCCATGCAGATAATGGGACTGTCCTCCCTTTACCTCCTGTGTGTTTGTGGAAGAAACTATTATCTCTATTTTACAGACAGGGAATGAAGGTGATGGACCTCTCTAAGGTCACACCTACAAACATGGGGTGAATCTGGGAACGGGACTGGGTTCTACTCTCGTGCCCTACCCACAGGGCAGCTTCACTTCCCCCCTTCATTCTCCTCTCCCTTCCTTGAACGGTAAATGAGCAGGGGCTTCCTCCCTTCTCTGTCTTCCAGGCTTTGGGATCTGTCCATGCCTCCTACATCAATGCAGCCAGCAGCTGGCCCAGCTTGGGGAGCAATGACCGCATCCTGTCAAACTGACAGGAGCTGGCTCTCAGTGATGCTTAGATGGAAAACCACACCCCCCTCACAGAGGTAGGAACTACTCACTCATCTGGGTGATTGCAGCTCTTGGGACAAAGATCCAGTTCCTGGTACGCAGCCTGGCTGAGAACAGCCCTTATCCCTGGATCCCAGCCCTGGGACTCAGACGTTGTTCTCATTGTACTGTGTTGATTTTATTCCTAGGAAAAGCATCACCAAAGGAGGCGTAAGGATCCTGGACTCTATTGCTTACAAGAAGCTTCAGCCACCTTCACAGGTAGAGGTCACTGTCTTTCATACAATTACACTAGTGCCCTTTCTGGTCTCCAGCTCTGCTCCCTCCAGCAGGACAGAGACAAGCCTTAACTCCCAGAGTCCTGATTTCCTAGCTTTCCAGGGGCTGAGGGCTTGTATTGTCACCAACCTGTCATCAGATACTTTTCCTATGGGAATCTGATGAGAGCAGAGAAGGAATCTCCTCTTCTCTTAGAACCAGTCTATTCAGTAAATCCACCCACACTGACCTCATTTTAGCTGCTTTGTTTAGCTGAGATTAGCAGTATCTTCTGAAAACCCTTAGTGTGTGGGGTGAGGTGGATCAGGGGAGACTGGAGCTCCAGCAGGTTCCCCTGAAGAACACCACCCTGTCTTTCTGTGGTCAGGCTGGGATGCGCTGTCTATCATGGAGGTGAAGACCGGATGGGAGCTGCTGGATTGGCCTTGATATGCCGTGTCCTTGTACAGATGGAGGACCGACATCACAGAGATGGCAAGAAGCAAAAGATGTACCACAGATGGCTGGGAATGGGCTGAACAACCTACAATGATAGGTAAGTAAAACCCTGGCCACATACAGACACCACAGGCATTGGTGTGGATTGAACCAGGGTCCATCAGCACAAGCCCCTCTCCCTCAAGCTAAAGGGGTCACTCTAGGAGTGTAGGAGAGGTACCGGGTGAGTCTGATGGAATGAATAGAAAGGGGAGCCTGAGCGGAGGTTGCTGGGTCCTTCCCAGTAGCAGCAGGATGCTGCAGGAAGAAGGGTCTGTAAGGTGGGAGTGGGAGGGGAGGAGCAGATGGCTGAGGTGGAGATATTTTTACACAGGGAGATGTTTGCATAGGGAGCTTTGGAGGTAAGAAGGAGAAGTCCAAACTGGACATGGAAAAAGGGCAGCCAGAGTCAGACTTGGGAAAGTGGGGAAGACAGCACCAGGAGAGGAAGATCATCTCAGCAGCTGCAGTTTGGATGGCTGGTAGGTGGGAGGGAAATTCACCAGAACATGATTCACCGGAACGGCCAGGGCGAGGTGCCTGACGAGCGGTGAGTGGAGAGTCCCGTTACAGAGCATGCTGCAAAGCCAGCAATCCCGTGCTACTGCAGATGCAGAGTCGTTGTCTTTCTCCCCCTACACTGCCAATGGAGGGAAGATTCTGACCCTGTGAATTTCTCCCTGGCTACAGATAACCCATCCTTGCTCTCAGTGAAATGCTATGGTGTACTGTACACAGCATGCATGACACTCAACCTCGGAATGCTGTTAGCACTGTTGTGGGGTGATGGCCAAATATCATTGATGAGCATTGCTCTCTTAGGCCCCTTTCACAGTGTATTGAGCCTGTGATGAGCCAACCTTCCCTCCCCCATCCCCGCAGGGCTTGGCTCACAGAAACTCTCAGGGAATGGGTTCCTCCACCACAAGCCGGGGAGTGGAGCTAAGCTGCTCCAGGGTTGTACTGCAGCCTCAGGGCTATAGTGACATGTTCCAGTGAGAGAGGGGCTGTACCAGTGGGGAGGCTGCATCTCCGAAGTGGGGGATAATCTCACGGTTTGGAGACTAGTGACGCAGCTGGGAGGACATTCCTCTAACAGTACAAAGGGAGGGTACTAAGCTGTCAAATGGGGTTCTAACTCAGGGTGTTGGGAAGATATTGACTAGAGGTGGTAAAGAAATGTGAAGAGAAGAAACTGAATTGTTTATGCACCATTGCTAGGAGACTGGGTAAGAAGCAGGAGGAACTAAACGTTCTCATTGATAACTACATTTGATAGAATTGGTATTATTGAAACCTGGGGACATGACTTGCATGACTGGACTGTTAAAGTCACCTGCTGCAGTGGCCGCCTTGTGTCTGGCATTTCCCAACTTTTGAGTGCTTGACTTTGCAACCGGAATGATTTTCGTGTTGCTTCTCTCTGTGTGGGTGATCAATATGCAGAACTTAGAACTTTAGCAAGATTCTGGATTGTTGGCTGTGCTACAAGCATTGCTTATATCAACTGTCCCTATATGCTGAGTCTTCAACCCTGCTGGGTCTGAGAGCAAGTCTCCCCTTCCTTCTTCAGACCCGCAATCGTCCAATCAACACTGAAGAAAGCAACCTTTTCTCATATAAATGGATAGCTACAAGTATTTTCTATTTTTAAACAAGGCACTACCCCAACTCGACGCACGTGTGGTTACGGTCTTTAATGCACTACTGGAAGGTGCTCGGACACTGTGGTGATTAGCATGGTTTAAAAACCTACATAGGCTAGCGGCCATCAAGGAAGAAAGCCAAAGTTTCTCTTCTTCCTGGCCCCTTGTTCTTTTTAGGAGGCCATTTCCAGCCCTACCTGGCTGAAGTTTTGTTCCCCTGGTGTATCAAACTCATCTGTAGGAGCCTCTAACTCTCTGCCACCACTTCCTCAGGTGCCTTTCTTTAAGCCCAGTTGGGCAGCAGGTTCAGTCACAGTGGCACTGGGCACAGCTTCTTTTTAAAGGGGCCAGTCACCCCGTGCTTGTCATTATAAGAGCTTAGTCCTGCATATAGCTAAATGTAGGGTAGTGGCCAGATATAGGGCATGTTGCTCCTTGAAGTAAATGAAGCAAATGTGCAGCCTTTTCAATACCAGTAATAGTCTCTCATGCTCAATAAGAAGATCCCTTCCCTCCATTGAAGAACAATGTCTGATTTATTGATCTAATGGCTGCTACCCAAAAGGTGTTTCAGCCAGATGCCCGTTTCTGAGTTGAAGTGCTTCTGGCGTGCACTCAGAAGCACCAAGAGAGATAAAAGGAATATTTGTAAATGTTTAAGAACAGCTCCCAGGTGCAAAGTAACTTCTTAAACATACACACTTTACTCTTAGGGCATGGCTACACTTGCAGATGTAGAGCGCTGTGAGTTAAACCCACCTTCGTAAAGCGCAGTGGGGAAAGCGCTGTAGTCTGTCCACACTGATAGCTGCAAGTGCACTGGCGTGGCCACATTTGCGGCACTTGCAGAGGCATTGAGAATGGTGCATTATGGGCAGCTGTCCTGCAGAGCACCTCTTCCCATTCTGGTGCTGTGGCTTGTGGGAAGGGGGTGGGGAGTGTGGGGCATTCTGGGTCCTGTCCCAACACCTCATGATGCATCGGTTTGCATCCTAGCATTCCCTTTGCTTCCGTCCACGTTGGGCGCCGTCTTTCAGTGTTTTTAGTACTACGCGCTCGGTCTTCCCTTTTGGTCTGCGGGAATGGAGTCCTGTCATAAATATAAAGGGAAGGGTAAACATCTTTAAAATCCCTCCTGGACAGAGGAAAAATCCTTTCACCTGTAAAGGGTTAAGAAGCTAGAATAACTTCGCTGGCACATGACCAAAATGACCAATGAGGAGACAAGATACTTTCAAAGCTGGAGTGGGGGAGAAACAAAGGTTCTCTCTGTCTGTGTGTTGTTTTGCCAGGAACAGAAAAGGAATGGAGTCTTAGAACTTAGTAAGTAATCTAGCTAGATATGCGTTAGATTCTGTTTTGTTTAAACGGCTGATAAAATAAGCTGTGCTGAATGGAATGTATATTCCTGGTTTTGTGTCTTTTTGTAACTTAAGGTTTTGCCTAGAGGGATTCTCTATGTTTTGAATCTGATAACCCTGTAAGGTATTTACCATTCTGATTTTAGAAAGGTGATTCTTTTACTTTTTCTTCAATTAAAATTCTTCATTAAGAACCTGATTGCTTTTTCATTGTTCTTAAGATCCAAGGGTTTGAGTCTGTGTTCACCTATGCAAATTGGTGAGGATTTTTATTGAGCCTTCCCCAGGAAAGAGGGTGTAGGGTTTGGGGAGGATCTGGGGCGGAAAGACATTTCCAAGCGGGCTCTTTCCCTGTTGTGTATTTGTTAGATGCTTGCTGGTGGCAGCAATAAAGTCCAAGGGCAAAAGGTAAAATAGTTTGTACCTTGGGGAAGTTTTAACCTCAGCTGGTAAAAATAAGCATAGGGGTTTTCATGCAGGTCCCCACATCTGTACCCTAGAGTTCAGAGTGGGGAAGGAAACTTGACAAGCCCGAACTGCTGAGGAGTATGCTGCCGAGTCTCGCCAGCACGTCATGTTTGGCAGTCCAGTTATTCCTCATGATCCAAAGTGACAGTGAGGGCTCCGACGATGATATCGACTCAAGGAATGTATATGACATGAGTTTGCTTGTGGCATTCATGGACATGCTCACCACCGTGGAACGCTGCTTTTGGGCTCGGGAAACAAGCAGTGAGTGGTGGGATCACATCGTCATGCAAGTCTGGGATGATGAGCAGTGGCTGCAGAACTTTCGGATGAGAAAAGCCACTTCCATGGGACTCTGTGAGAGGCTCACCCCCACCCTGCGGTGCAAGGACCTGAGATTGAGAGCTGCCCTGACGGTGGAGAAGCGGCTGGCTCTTGCAATCTGGAAGCTGGCAACTCCAGACGGCTACTGATCAGTCGCTAACCAGTTTGGAGTGGGGAAGTCGACCGTTGGAATTGTGTTGATGCAAGTTTGCAGGGCCATTAATCGGATCCTGCTCAGAAGAACCGTGACTCCGGGTAACGTGCATGACATTGTGGCTGGCTTTGAACAAATGGGTTTCCCTAACTGCGGAGAGGCGATAGATGGCACGCATATTCCAGTTCTGGCACCAGCCCACCTAGTCTCCGAGTATGTTAATCGGAAGGGATATTTCTCAATGGTTCTCTGGGAGCTTGTGGATCACCATGGGCGTTTCATTGACATTAACGCAGACTGGCCCGGAAAGGTGCCTGACGCACACATCTGTCGCAACACTGGCCTGTTCAGGAAGCTGCAAGCTGGGACTTTTTTCCCAGACCAGAAGATCACCATAGGGGAAGTTGAAATGCCCATTGTGATCCTTGGAGACCCCGCTTACCCTTTCATGCCGTGGCTCATGAAACCCTACACAAGGAGCCTTGACAGCAGCAAGGAGCAGTTCAACAACATGCTGAGCCGGTGCAGAATGACTGTGGGGTGTGCTTTTGGCCCTTTAAAGGTCCGCTGGTGCTCTCTGTATGGGAAGCTGGACCTGGTCAATGACAGCATCCCAGCAGTTATATCCGCGTGCTGTACCCTCCCTAACATTTGTGAAGGGAAGGATGAAATATTCACTCAGGCATGGAACTCGGAGGATCAACACTTGGAGGCTGAATTTGAACAGCCAGAGAGCAGGGCTATTAGAGGGGCCCAGCACGGAGCTGCAAGGATTAGGGATGCCTTGAGGGAGCAATTTGAGGTTGAAAGCCACCGGTAATGTTTGATGCCCTGCATGGGAGTGAAGTGCAGTGGTTCCAATGTTAGTTGGAATCTTTGTTTGATACCCTGACTTGCACTGCCTGTTGCTTTCCTGGGCTAAGGTATCTTTTACTTTATGCAATAATAAAGAATTTCTCTCATAATAATAATAAAGAGTTTCTCTCAGAGCAGCAGCACTACACAGCTATATGTCGCAGAGCCAACGTCTGGCAGAGTTGGACACGGAGCATTCTGCTGTTCAGTGTTGAGAGAGAGTGAAACATTTGAAGCAGCATCAGAAGGTCCAGGACTCCAATAAAAAGTCAGCAAATGCACCTTGCACGTGCCCTTCCTATTCAGATCTAGATTGGGCGCTGTCAGTCTTACAGACAGGTCTCTTAAAATCTATAAAATTCAGGGGAGTAATGAAACCTAGGCCTCAAATCCTACCCCTTTTTACAGGATCGAACTCTCCGTATCTGTCACCGGGTGTATTTAAAATCAAAACTGACAGGTAAATAACACAAACCAGATAACATTTATGACCTAACACCTGAATTACAAAGATAATAAGTTTGGCAGTTGCCAAGTCCCTAACAAGCAAATGATAGTGGCAGGAATAAAAGAGGAGAGAAAGAGAAGAGTGGGGGGGAAAGGTAAGATCCCTTCACAAGGTGCGTCTCTCTCCTCCTCTGCCGCTCATCTTCAAGAGTTCGAGCAAATTACCCCCACTGGGCAGAGTGAGTGCGGTATGCTGCCGCTATAACAGGCAGTGTGCATGGGTAAGGACAATTCAAGGACCCCCTCTGTCTCTGAAGTGGTGGAATAGACAGCAGCACCTTGATTGCTCCGCCTAAGCTGTCCCTGAGCCGCGAGCAACAAACTGTCAGCCAACTGCCAGTCCATTGACAGCCAACTGACTTTCTGCACAGGAAACAAGGGAAAGAACTTAAGGAAAAAGAAAAAGGGAGTATTATCCCTACATCGAGGGCTCTAAGCAGAGGGCCTATTATGACACATGCCATTTTGCTGAACCATAGCGGGCTCATTATCAGACAGGATAACGAGGGGGGTGCTGCAGCTGGGAACAATGAAGATCCTGCAAATGACCCTGAAGGCCAGGACGTGGTCGTCGAATTATATCAGAAGGAGCAGTTTGGAGAAGACACCGGTGAAACCCCTAAAGAGGGGGATGCGCCTGGCCAGAGACTGGAAGTCCAGGCTGGTAACTGCAACTCTCCTACCCCCCACCCCGATTTTTTTCCTGGATAAATTGTACTTTCAAAACTCAGGACTTTGTAAATTATGGCCAAATAATTTACTGTCCTGGATAATATTCCATGCATCGTTGTGTGTGTGTCTTTGGTATAGTGCAGACGCCATGCCATTTGCCCAGCCTGTCCCCTCACCCTCCCTCCTCCACCTTCCCCTCCCCTTCAAGCAGCCTCTGCTGTGCACAATCCAAAATGGATGTTTTTTCAAGAATTCAGAGTCTGGGCTGTATGGTTGGTGCTAAAGCCTATAGTCTTTAGAAAGGTTACAGAGTAGCAGCCGTGTTGGTCTGTATTCACAAAAAGAAAAGGATGACTTGTGGCACCTTAGAGACTAAATAAATGTGTTCGTCTCTAAGGTGCCACAAGTACTCCTAGTCTTTAGAAAGTTCACAAACAGAAATCCATGCCCCTCTGTATCCCCCCATTTCACGGCAGGCAGACAGGTGGGAGGGGAGGGGTTGAAACACTGCTTGGATGAATGCTCTCCATCCTAGCTTAGGCTTTGGTTGATTTCCTTCATTTTTTCCCAATCCTGGTAGTTTATTCTAGGAAATTTCTCATGTAGCATGAATTGTCAATGGTCTTTCAGGTGAACTGGGAGTGCAAAGCTGCTAGGGCATCCATAATAACTAGGGCCATACCAAATTCAAGGACCATTTTGGTCAATTTCACGGGCAGAGAGTTTTTAAATTAGTCAATTTCACCATTTCAGATGTTTACATCTGAAATTTCACAGTGCTGAAACCATGGGAGTCCTGACCCAAAATGGGATAATGCAGGGAGGTCAAAAGTTGTTTGGGGGAGGTGTCACAGCATTTCCCCCCTCACTTCTGTGCTGCCTTCAGTGCTGGACTCTGAAGGCAGCAGCCACTAACCTTCCTGAAGCGAGAGGAGGCTCCTGGATGTGGAGGTGGGTCCCAGCTGGTGGGAGCACCTCAGCTGGGGCTCCTAGCTCCTGGTTCCCTGGCAGATTAATGCAGGGGCCCCGGCCAATTTCAGGGGCCCCAGAAAAATAGGCACCTGAGCCCCAGCAGGAGCCACAGGGGGAGTAAGCCCTGAGCCTGGGCAGCCAGAGCCCTGGCAGGAGAGAATTGGAGGGTGGAAGCCTCAAGCCTGGCACCCCAGTCCCTGCTGCAGCTACGGAGCAGCAGCCCTGAGCCTGAGTGCCTCAAGTTCTGGCTCCAGCCGCGGGGGCTGAAGCCAAGAGCGGCCACTGCAGCTGCCGGGCAGAAGCCCTGAGCCCAGGTGCCCAGATCCCTGGCAGGAGTGTGTGTGTGTAGGGGGGAGGCAGAAGCCCCAAGCCCGGGCACCTGGCTGGAGTTTTCGGGAGCTCAAGATGTGAGTCTGGGTGCCCCAAACCCTGGCTGCAGCCTCAGGGGCCAGAAGCCCTGAGCCTGGGCACCCAGAGCCCTGGCCGGAACAGAAGCAGGTGGGGGTGGGGGCAGAATCCCCAAGCCTGGGCAGAAGCTACCAGGGCCAAAGCCCTGAGCCCAACTCCGGGGCTGCTGCAGCACAGATCTGAGGGTGTACCAACCTCACTAATGCGCTGCGTTTACAGGTGAGTCTGATAGCCCCACCGAGAGCAATTGTGCAGGGGAAAATCTTGTCCTGTCCCCAGCCCAGCGGACTAGCGGGATGCTCCAAGCCGGCACGGGAAGATGAGATTTCACAGGGCAGGGCTAATTTCACTGTCCTTTATAATTGGTAGGGGCCTAGCTATAGAAAATAATGAGTACCAAAATGCTCTTCAATCTAGCCAAGAAAGGCACAACAAGAAGCAACGGCTGTCAGCTGAAGCCGGAGAAATTCAAATTAGAAGTGAGGCAAGAATTTTTGACAGTGACGGAGACAAACCAATGGAACAAATTACCAAGGGAAGAGGTGGAGTCTCTGTTTCCTGATGGCCTCACATCACAACTGGTTGTCTTTCTGGAAGGTGGGTTTCAGTGAAACACAAGGAATTGAGCTTAATATGGGGTAAGTGTCTGAAATTTCATGACTTGTGAAATAGAGGCTGGATTAGGAGATCTAATGGCCTACAAATCTATGAAAAACTCAGTGCGGGATGAGGTACAGACTCTGCTGTTTTACTGGAAAGCCTGCTTGTTCCCCAGAATCAAGAGTGAGCAAGTGGGGTGATCGGGGGAGCAGCTCAAACATCCAACCTGGCTGTCCAGGGGCAGACATCAGCCCTGCAAAGGAGAGGTGGGTGTGGCAGTGACTTCACAAGGGCCTTTGGCAGGAATTCAGCCTATTGGGCAGAGTTGGTGAGGAGGCTGTGACCTCACAGAGCTCCCTTGACATCAGACATGCAGTACAGGGGTGCAGGTCAGGGGGAACCTCGGAGACCCCTGTAGCCTTGCTGAAGCAATCCTCCTTCTCACGGTCTCTCCTTGAGGACCAAGAGAGGATTTGTGTTCACGCTCCTGAGTGCTAAGAAGGAGCTTCTTTGGGAGTTTTCACCTTCCTGGGTTGATTTTGGAGAAAGCAGACATCTCCTGTGTAGAAGGTAAGATTCTCAGTGAGAGTTGGAACTTCTTCAGTCTTCTCCATGCATTGCCAGCCGAGCTCTAGGCTCGGAAAACAAAAGGTAAATGGGCAGAAAAATGTCCCACGTAGGATTCTTCCCCTTAGTAATGGGCTACCTAATAGGTCTCAAAATCTAATTGTAAAGGAGGAATCGTTCTCAGGCAAGTATCTTTCTAGTAGGATCCTGCAGGGATTGGTTCTTGGCGCTAATGCTATTTAACATTTTGATCAGTGATTTGGAAGCAAATATACAATCATCATTGATAAAATCTTAGTTACGAAGTATTTCTGGAGATTAAATCTAAATCTGCTATGCTATAGTTTGAACCCATTGCCTCTTGTCCTGCCCTCTGTGGCAAGAGAACAATTTTTCTCTATCTTCCTTATGAAAGCCTTTCAAGTATTTGAAGATTGCTATCATTTCCCTATTTTCCAATCTAAACATACCCAATTCATCCAGCCTTTGCTCATATGACTTACATTCTACACCTTTGATCATTTTTGTCATTCGCCTTCTGGATCCTTTCCAGTTTCTCTACATCCTTTTCATACAGCAGTGACCAAAATTGGACACAGTACTCCAACTGAGCCCTAACCAGCGCTGCGTAGAGCAGTACCATCATCTCCTATGACTTGCATGGTATGCCTCTCTTTATGCAACCCATATTGCGTTTGCTTTTTTGCATTTGCTGTGCAGAGAGCCTGAAAATGGTTTTGTACCTCTATCTGCATTGGGGGTACATAGGTTCTCCTCTTTCTTCTTCTGGAGGTCACATGCTGCCAATATTCTCCCCCGTTCTGCACTGCACTCTTGGATTCTTCAGCATATGGTGCTTCAAGCACCAAACAGACTTCTATCCAGAAAACCTTCATGTTCTCTGATGCAGCGCAGGGTTGATACTTGCCTAGTCCTTTAACCTTCTCTTCCAATAGAGTGAGCACACACACACATTGGAAGAGTACAATGCCTACAGGAAAGGGAAACTGATATTTACAGAGGAGAAAAACAACAGGGGCAAAGATAGAGGAAGCAGTAAAACAGGGTTACATTCAACACAAGGTCCTACAGGCCCAGTGG
This sequence comes from Lepidochelys olivacea, assembly GCF_965140295.1. Lineage (NCBI taxonomy): Eukaryota > Metazoa > Chordata > Testudines > Cheloniidae > Lepidochelys > Lepidochelys olivacea. Next base: position 137,571,375 of record NC_140412.1, on the reverse strand, counting down.
TACCACAGTCTGAAAGGGCTGACACGGAGCAATGTGTCTGCACACAGAGTTCAGGAGTCCTGGGCAAAGTTCCTGTCCAGTGGGGAGTCTTGGGTGCTCCTGGTCGTCTTTGGCGCCAGTAAAGTTTCCCCAACAAACCCCTCCAGTGTCGTCTTCTGCTGCTCTCTGCAAAGCCACACAGAGCGACATGCGACAACCTCCCCACTTAACTAGCTAACAGCCTCCCTCCTGATTCCCAATGCAAAGTCACAAGCCCCAGTACTCACGGCCCCATACAGCTCTGGGCAGCACTGATACTTGATCCAGCTCCGATTTGTCCTTCTCATGCGAATCCACCCTAGCGCAGTGCTCCTCCTGGCTCCTGTCCTGGGGTGTCCCTGATCCCCAGCTCTGTCCCTCCCAGGCTTCAGGCAGGTTCTCCACTACTTCAATCTGTGAGGGCCTGCTTGCTGCAGCCCTTCTGTCTGGACCTCCAGACGCACACCCTATCGCTTTCTCCCCCATCTCTCTGCTAACCTGCCCTCCCAACAGCGTGTTTTTGAAAGCATATGAGAGTAGGGCTGGATGCCCTTTTCCTGTACTACAGGAGGGAGTGGGTGTGTGGTGCCTGGGGGACGGCGGGGGGTGAACAGACTCTCAGCCACTAACTGTCTTCAGCATTTACACCAACCATCTGGAAGTCAGTATCACATCACAGCCGGTAACGTCTGCAGGGGGCACAAAGATTGGTGTCGTGGTAAATAATGATGAGGACAAGTCAGCCCATTCAAACAACACATCTGAATACAGCAAATGCCCAGTCCTGATCTAGGAGTGAGGGAGATTAATGAGTGGAAGAAATTGCCTCGGGAAGAGGTGGATTCTCTGTTTTCTGATGGCCTCACATCACACTTGGCTGCCTTTTTGGAAGGTGTGTTTCAGTGAAACACAAGCTATTGGGCTTAATATGGGGGTAAGGGTGTGAAATTTCATTGTTTGTGAAATAGAGGCCTCATTAGGAGATCTAATGGCCCAAAAGAAAATCTATGAATCTATGAAAAACTCAGTGTGGGGTGAGGAACAGACTCTGGGTAGCCTATTTGCTGCCCAGAATCAATAATGAGCATGTGGGGTGATGTGGGGAGCAGCTCAAACAACCTACTGGGCTGTCCAGGGGCAGACATCAGCCCTGCAAAGGAGAGGTGGGTGTGGCAGTGACTTCACAAGGGCCTTTGGCAGGAACTCAGCCTATTGGGCAGAGGTGGTGAGGAGGCTGTGACCTCACAGAGCTCCCTTGACATTAGTCAGGCAGGACAGGGATGCAGGGCAGGGGGAACCTGGGAGACGCCTGTAGCCTTGCTGAAGCAAGCCTCCTTCTCGCAGTCTCTCCCAGAGAACTAAGAGAGGATTTGTGTTCACGCACCTGAGTGCTAAGGAGGAGCTTCTTTGGAAGTGTTTCTCCTTTCTGTGTTGATTTTGCAGAAAGCAGACATCTCCTGTGTAGAAGGTAAGATTCTCTGTGATGGTTGGAACTTCTTCAGTCTCCTCCATGCATTGCGAGCCGAGCTCTAGGTTTGGAAAACACAAGTAAAGTTGTCAGAAAAATGTCCCAAATCGGGCTCCGCCCCTTAGTAACGGGCTACCTAATAGGTCTCAAAATGTAATTTTAAATAAGGAATCATTATCGAGCGGGTGTCTTTCTAGTAGGGTTCTGCAGGGATTGGTTCTTGGATGTATACGACCTAAACTTTTGATCAGTGACTTGGAAGCAAATATACAATCATCACTGTAAAATCTGCCGATGACAGAAAGATCGGGGGAGTGGTAAATAATGAAGAGGACATGTCACTCATATGGAGCCATCTTGATTGCTTAGTTACCGGAGCACAAGCAAATAACATATATTTTAATATGTCCAAATGTAAAGTTTCCCTTTAGGAACAAAAAATATAGGCTATATGTACAAGAGGGGGACTCTATCATGGGAAATAGTGACCCTGAAAAAGACTTGGGGTCATGGTGGATAATCAACTGACCATGAGCTCCCACTGAGACACTTTGGCCAAAAGGGCTAATGCGATCCTGGGACCCATCCATAGCGGAATCTCCAGTAGAAGTAGAGAGGTTCTGTATCTCTGTACTGGGCACTGGTGCGACCACTACTGGAATATTGTGTCCAGTTCTGGTGTCCACAATTTGAGACAGATGCTGATTAATTTGAGAGGGTTCAGAGAAGAGCCACAAGAATGATTAAAGGATTAGAAAACATGCCTTATAAAGATAGGTTCAAGGAGCTCAATCTATTTAGCTTAACAAAGAGAGGGTTAAAAGATGATGAGCATAAGAGAACAACTATTTGCTAATGGGCTCTTCACTTGAGCAGACAAAGGTATAACAAGATCCAATGGCTGCGCGTTGAAGCTAGACAAATTCAGACTGGAAATAAGGCAAACATTTTTAACAGTCAGGGTTTGAAGTAATTAACCCAGGGTTGTGATGGATCCTCCACAACTAGCATTTTTAAAATCAAGATTCGCTGTTTTTCTTAGATGTGCGCTCTAATTCAAACAGGAATTATTTTAAGGGAAGTTCTATGGCCCATGTTATACAGACTAGATGGTCAGAGTGGATCTTTCTGACCTTGAAATCTATGACTCACTGAGGCGTTTGGAATTTGTCCGTTTTTTGCTTCTCTTTTCCGCCCTTCCTCATGTCTTTTCTTTTCTCTTCTCTTGTTCCATTTCTCTCTGCTGCTCTTCTTCCTGAGGCAGGTGGGGCTGTTCTCCAGCTGTCATTGTAGGAGGCCCTCACAAAGAGGTGGGGTGGAAGAGTGCACTGACAGAGATCTCCACCAGAGTGATCTCCTGTCATGACTAGTGCTGTCTTTTGGCCACCTGTTGAGAATGCTCAGCCTCCAGTCCCTGAGAGTCTCCATGCTGATTGGGTGAGCTGGGGGTTATTACGGAGTTAAAAGGGAGGAGATTCAAGTCATTGTTGGCTGAGAGCAGTGAGGTCTAAAGCACAATTCAATGGCATTTCTTTGTCAGTCTGTAATGCGGTAATTTTTGAAGACTACGTCGTATTGATTCCAAAATTTCAGGGAATTTCTAGGCATTGGTGGAAAGAACCTTGTTGATTTTATTTCAGAGTAGCAGCCGTGTTAGTCTGTATCCGCAAAAAGAAAAGGAGGACTTGTGACACCTTAGAGACTAACCCATTTATTTGAGCATGAGCTTTCGTGAGCTAGAGCCCACTTGAAGTCACTTGATTTTCTTTTTGTTGATTTTAGTGACAACTGGGAACCACTGCCACCAGGAAAGCTTGATCTCCACACTGTGCCCATTTAGTTGGTGCTGCAGACAGAGGCACATTGTGACATCAGAGTTAACTTAGCCAGTCAATGCTAATCCTGTGCAGATGATTTGCATCATTAAACCCCATTGGTTAAAAGGAATCAGCAAATGATCCTGCAGGTTTCAATGGGAGAGATGACCAAGGCAGAGGCCATAGGGTTAGGATTTAAGGTCAGGGTTATTGGAGTGAGTGAGTGATGGGTGGCTGAATTACCTTGGATGTCACAATGTTACTGCTCAGGCTACTCTGCCTGCAGAGTCCCATGGGCAGTGACTGACTGTCAAGGGGAAGATTTTGTTGATCTGAAACTTATAAACCAAGAAGAGCAGAAGAGGAATGGCTTAGACGATTTGACAATAAAATGTAGGTTTTACAGCATTATCCAGTGCAATTGTTACTGGTTCAGAGGTAGAAACTGGCCCTACATAAACAAACAAGTGTCCAACCCTCTAGTTAGTCTCTTTTAAGACTGAGTCAATAATTCATAACAAATTATTGATATGATGACTTTTGCTGCCTTCTCTCCTTCAATGGCATATGAGCAGTTTATGATTCTCATGAATGTAGTAGTTCTCCTAAAATCAAGATGAATAAAAATCAATGCTTGTTTCAAAACCAAGAAACCCAAAAAGGGATTTTTTAAAAGTTAAATTGGATTATTTTTATTTAAATTAAAAACAGGTTTATTTTTTGAAAAGCAAATCTATTGGAGATTAAATTTGAAATTATGACAACCCATGTTAATGCCTAAACTTGCAATAGCTTAGTAAAGTCATTTAAATTAAGTAATAAATATTGACAAGTCCATGGTTGCTGCCAAGTTTTAATGGTAATCAAACCACTGAACTCATAGCAGTCTTTGGCTGGAACCAGAGTTTATTGAAATGGTAAACCAGCTTTTGACAGCAGTAGCTTCTTCTGCAGGCACAGAAAGAATATTTTTTTAATTTAAGTTGATTCAGCTAGTTCAGTTCAATAACAATTTCATTCAAATTTCAGAAACTGACTGGGAGTGGAAAAAGAAGGTAAGCTTGTTTTCCTCTTCCAGTCTATAAATAAATACTAGACGTTGGGGGGGGGGTCAGACCTATTAGTTCTAAAATCTGAGAGACACGATGACCAAATACAATCAGTTCATTTCACTAACTGCAGATACTTTCTTAAATCAGTTAGTTTTAAATGAAAAATATGTTTCGGTAAATTTTTTTGTTCTTATGTATCCAGCACATTTAAGGTAGTTTTGTTCAATTAATAAACCAATTTAAAATGCTGTTTTTGTGCATTTTTAAGTGCATTTGAATTTTCATCGAAATAGTGCGTGGACAAATCATAAGTAAAAAATCCATCATAGTCTTGGAAAGAAATGCATCGTTTGCCATTTTCCAACATAATTAAAATGTAAAAATTAGACACAAGAAATGTAAATTAAGCCACATAACTGCTTACATAAATGTACATAGATATACTTTACCATCATGGTTAGCAAAAGAAAAAGCACCATATTTAGTGTAAAGACTATATTTAGTTGCAAATCAACATTTTTTAAAAAAAGAAAAGGAGTACTTGTGGCACCTTAGAGACTAACCAATTTATTTGAGCATGAGCTTTCATGAGCTACAGCTCACTTCATCGGATGCATACCGTGGAAACTGCAGTAGACATTATATACACACGGAGACCATGAAACAATACCCCCTCCCACCCCACTGTCCTGCTGGTAATAGCTTATCTAAAGTGATCATCAAGTTGGGCCATTTCCAGCACAAATCCAGGTTTTCTCACCCTCCGCCCCCCCTACACACAAACTCACTCTCCTGCTGGTAATAGCCCATCCAAAGTGAGCACTCTCTTCACAATGTGTGTGATAATCAAGGTGGGCCATTTCCTGCACAAATCCAGGTTCTCTCATCCCCTCACCCGCCTCCAAAAACCACACACACAAACTCAATCTCCTGCTGGTAATAGCTTATCCAAAGTGACCACTCTCCCTACAATGCGCATGGTAATCAAGGTGGGTCATTTTCAGCACAGATCCAGGCTTTCTCACCCACCCCGCCCCCCGGGAACACACACACACACACATAAACTCACTCTCCTGCTGGCAATAGCTCATCCAAACTGACCACTCTCCAAGTTTAAATCCAAGTTTAACCAGAACGTCTGGCGGGGGAGGTAGGAAAAAGCAAGGGGAAATAGGCTACCTTGCATAATGACTTAGCCACTCCTAGTCTCTATTTAAGCCTAAATTAATAGTATCCAATTTGCAAATGAATTCCAATTCAGCAGTTTCTCGCTGGAGTCTGGATTTGAAGTTTTTTTGTTTTAAGATAGCGACTTTCATGTTGGTGATTGCGTGACCAGAGAGATTGAAGTGTTCTCCGAGTGGTTTATGAATGTTATAATTCTTGACATCTGATTCGTGTCCATTTATTCTTTAACGTAGAGACTGTCCAGTTTGACCAATGTAAATGGCAGAGGGGCATTGCTGGCACATGATGGCATATATCACATTGGTGGATGTGCAGGTGAATGAGCCTCTGATAGTGTGGCTGATGTTATTAGGCCCTGTGATGGTGTCCCCTGAATAGATATGTGGGCACAGTTGGCAACGGGCTTTGTTGCAAGGATAGGTTCCTGGGCTAGTGGTTCTGTTGTGTGGTATGTGGTTGTTGGTGAGTATTTGCTTCAGGTTGCAAGGCTGTCTGTAGGCAAGGACTGGCCTGTCTCCCAAGATTTGTGAGAGTGTTGGGTCATCCTTCAGGATAGGTTGTAGATCCTTAATAATGCGTTGGAGGGGTTTCAGTTGGGGGCTGAAGGTGACGGCTAGTGGCGTTCTGTTATTTTCTTTCTTAGGCCTGTCCTGTAGTAGGTGACTTCTGGGAACTCTTCTGGCTCTATCAATCTGTTTCTTCACTTCCGCAGGTGGGTATTGTAGTTGTAAGAAAGCTTGATAGAGATCTTGTAGGTGTTTGTCTCTGTCTGAGGGGTTGGAGCAAATGCGGTTGTATCGCAGAGCTTGGCTGTAGACAATGGATCGTGTGGTGTGGTCAGGGGGAAAGCTGGAGGCATGTAGGTAGGAATAGGGGTCAGTAGGTTTCTGGTATAGGGTGGTGTTTATGTGACCATTGTTTATTAGCACTGTAGTGTCCAGGAAGTGGATCTCTTCCGTGGACTGGACCAGGCTGAGGTTGATGGTGGGATGGAAATTGTTGAAATCATGGTGGAATTCCTCAAGGGCTTCTTTTCCATGGGTCCAGATGATGAAGATGTCATCAATATAGCGCAAGTAGAGTAGGGGCTTTCGGGGACGAGAGCTGAGGAAGCGTTGTTCTAAATCAGCCATAAAAATGTTGGCATACTGTGGGGCCATGCGGGTACCCATAGCAGTGCCACTGATCTGAAGGTATACATTGTCCCCAAATGTAAAATAGTTATGGGTAAGGACAAAGTCACAAAGTTCATCCACCAGGTTAGCCGTGACATTATCGGGGATAGTGTTCTTGACGGCTTGTAGTCCATCTTTGTGTGGAATGTTGGTGTAGAGGGCTTCTACATCTATAGTGGCCAGGATGGTGTTATCAGGAAGATCACCGATGGATTGAAGTTTCCTCAGGAAGTCAGTGGTGTCTCGAAGGTAGCTGGGAGTGCTGGTAGTGTAGGGCCTGAGGAGGGAGTCTTCATCGCCAGACAATCCTGCTGTCAGGGTGACAATACCTGAGATGATGGGGCGCCCAGTATTTCCAGGTTTATGGATCTTGGGTAGTAGATAGAATATCCCAGGTCGGGGTTCCAGGGGTGTGTCTGTGCGGATTTGATCTTGTGCTTTTTCAGGAAGTTCTGCACAGCTCAGGTTATGGGGCAAGTGATGCTGCTTTTCCACAATTTCAGCCCGTGCACATCGGCAGAAGCACTCTATATAGAAGTCCAGTCTGCTGTTTCGACCTTCAGGAGAGTGGTCACTTGGGATGGGCTATTACCAGCAGGAGAGTGAGTTTGTGTGGGGGGGGGGGCGGAGGGTGAGAAAACCTGGATTTGTGCTGGAAATGGCCCAACTTGATGATCACTTTAGATAAGCTATTACCAGCAGGACAGTGGGGTAGGAGGGGGTATTGTTTCATGGTCTCCCTGTGTATATAATGTCTACTGCAGTTTCCACGGTATGCATCCGATGAAGTGAGCTGTAGCTCACGAAAGCTCATGCTCAAATAAATTGGTTAGTCTCTAAGGTGCCACAAGTAAAGGTGCACAAGTAAGGTGCCACAAATAAATTGGTTAGTCTCTAAGGTGCCACAAGTACTCCTTTTCTTTTTGCAAAGATGTGATATTGGCTCTGGATGGGAGAGAAGCAGGAAATCATCAGGGATTCTTGATAAATCACCCATTGTCCTTTGGAGCTCAAAGGTGTCTAACACTCATGACCTACTCAAATCGCACTACTGCTAGGAGTTAGAGAAGTGTCTCTATCCCGAACAGAGGTGGTGAAACTGAGGTAAAGAGCAATGCTGTGGCCGAGCCAGAAAGAGAAGCATAAGAAAAAAACATTCATCAAAAATGTTTTGCATTTAAAACGACCCGATTTCTTAAAGAAAGGAAATATTAGCTGTAGTTAGTGAACTGAATTGATACATTCTGGTCACCATGTTCTTCCAGATTTTTCAATGGGTAGATCTCATCCCCTCACACCTAGTGTTTATTCCTAGATTGAAGGAAGCAAACAAGTTTGCCTTCTTTGTCAACTCCCAGTGTTCTTTTCAAATTCAATTAACTAGTCATTGAACTGAACTAGATGAATAAACTGAAAGGAAGAAACTATTCCTTCTGCACTTTCACAGGAAGGGCTACTGCTGTCTAAAGGTGTTCTAGCACTTCCACGAACTCTGGTTCCGGGCGCTTCAGTCGTTTGACTCTCCTTAAAACTTGGCAGTAAACATGTACTACTTAAGATGGATTTCTTTCTAGTCTCTTGAAATTATTTTAAGAGATGATAACAAATTTAGGCCTTAACATAGATTGTCAAATTCAAATTGAATTTGAAGCAGGCTTATTTTTAACGAAAAAACCCATGGTGAGTTTAATTTGAAAAACCCGGTTCATATTTTAAAAACCCTCTATTGTTAATCCACCTGGCGAGGGACGGAAAAGCCTCCTTGCTCAATTCCCACCCCAAGAAGGGCTGATCCTCAATCCAAGGTCTAGGGCTGGGGTCCTCATTCTGTACGGGGTTGAACTGAAAGCCCAGATCTAAACTCTAGGAATTTGGATCTGACCGATGAGGGTCCAGTGCTGCATAGCACTTACAGAACGACTTTTCCTGGGTAAATCTCAGCACTTTACAATAAGTGAGTAAGTATTAGATCCTCGTTTTACTGCTGGGGACTGAAACACAGAGAGGGGGAATTGCTTGCCTGAGGTCCCATAAGTCAATAGGAAAATGGCCACTGAAAGCCAGGAGTCCTGACTCCCAATCCCCTGCCTCGGTCACTCCAGCCGGTCACACTCCCTCTCAGAGCCAGCAAGACTGGGAACAGGGTCCTGCTTGCAACTGCCAGCTCTGGAAAGGAACGTTCCTCTAGTGGTTAGTGTAGGGGCCTGGACACAGGGCTCCTGGGCTCCATCCCTGGCTCTGTCACTGACTCCCAGTGTGACCCTGAGGCAGTGGCTTGCCCTGCCCAGGCCACAGTTTTCTATGAGTGGGGTTGGAGTCCCTCCCCTACAGCTCTTGGCTTGTCAGGCTTCAGGAATGTGTGTGAGGTGCTAGGAGACCTTGAGATGGGAGGCGTCCTGCCCACAGTATGTCAGTGTTCTGGACCCCGGCTGCTAGCCTGAGTTTATCCATCGTTTGGCAATAAAACATGATTTTGTTTTCACAGCCACTGTTGGTCTCCCTGCTGGCAGGGCATTGTGCAGCTCCCTTTTCAGCCCACCTTGGTGAGGGAAAACGAGGAAGAGGGCCAGGAACAGACCAAGTCTGAGCATCTGCCACCCAGCACTGCGCCATCTAGACCTAGTGAGTGGCAGGTAGCATTTCCTCAGAGGCTCCCCGTTCTGCTTGGGGAGAGAGAAATGGTGGGAGGAGGAGGGGGAATCTCCTCCTAGTGAGACTAGATTTGCTAACACAGCCCCCTGCAGCCCTTCACTCTGGGCCTGGGCAGCGTGTTTCTTGCAGGGTGTTCTCCAGAGCCATCTCCAGCCCAGCAATAGAGCTCCCGGCTCTTTCCCTGTAGGAGTCTCTGGGGGGTCAGACCCCGTCAGCTGCTGAAAACCCACTACCGCACTGTACTCAGTGGGAACTGAGGGGGACTCATGCCTCATATGATTGGAACCTTGTGAAGTTGAGCTGGGGACAAGTTCCCAGGCCAAACTCAGACTCCTTCCCCGGTTCTGGTCTTTCTCTAGCCAGGGAGGGCATGTAGCCTGGGTGGGAGGAGGGAGCTGCTTGTCCAAACAGACTGAAAACCCCACTGCTCTGAACGGATGAGACTCCCCCTGTGTCACAGTGCCTCAGTAGGGAGAGGGAGCTTTGGGAACAGCCTGTGCTGTGAGCTTCTGTCAGCATGTGTAGATTGTAGTCCCTGTACCCCGTGGTGGGGCGTGCAGTGAGGGGGGAAGAACAGGGGGACAGAGCAGACAGGCCCGTTAGTGAGAGCCTGCCTTGACCCCAGACTCATGGCTTCTCCCCACTCAGTTCCAGGATGGAGAGGCTCAGGCAGATGATGGAGAGGCTTAGGCAAATGCTGCATAAGAAGGCTGTGCAGCTTGCTCCAGAGCCAGTGGGAAGCAGCTGCCAGCTTCCCCAGGAGGAGAGTATTCCCTCTGTCCCCACTGGAGGGGAAGTAGCTTGTGGCCAGGCCAAGCGGTGGATGTGCCTGGCATTCTGGAGGAGGGAGACACCAGTTCCCAGAGGAGGCCCTGAGGCATCTTCTGGGGCAAAATGGAGGTGGCCCAGGGTGCATCTGTGTGGGAGGCAGCGAGGACGGGACAGAAGCCAGGCAAGGCGGCTCTGTGGCTTCCTCTCCAAGAAGCAGAAGATCCAGGAGCCCAGCGCCAGGGCCCAGGAGAAGCCACCCCCCTGCCTGGCCACTGAAGAGGCCCCAGCCTGCCTAGGGGAGGAGATGGGTGACCCCTGCTGTCATAAATATAAAGGGAAGGGTCAACCCCTTTAAAATCCCTCTTGGCCAGAGGAAAAATCCTCTCACGTGTAAAGGGTTAAGAAGCTAAAGGTAACCTCACTGGCACCTGACCAAAATGACCAATGAGCAGACAAGATACTTTCAAAAGCTGGGAGGAGGGAGAAAAACAAAGGGTCTGTGTCTGTCTGTGTGATGCTCTGCCGGGGATAGACCAGGAATGGAGTCTTAGAACTTTAGTAAGTAATCTAGCTAGGTATGTGTTAGATTATGATTTCTTTAAATGGCTGAGAAAAGAACTGTGCTGAATAGAATGACTATTCCTGTCTGTGTGTCTTTTTTGTAACTTAAGGTTTTGCCTAGAGGGATTCTCTATGTTTTGAATCTAATTGCCCTGTAAGGTATCAACCATCCTGATTTTACAGAGGTGATTTCTTTACTTCTATTAAAAGTCTTCTTGTAAGAAAACTGAATGCTTTTTCATTGTTCTCAGATCCAAGGGTTTGGGTCTGTGGTCACCTATGCAAATTGGTGAGGATTTTTACCAAACCTCCCCAGGAAGTGGGGTGCAAGGGTTGGGAGGATTTTGGGGGGAAAGACGTGTCCAAACTACGTTTCCCAGTAAACCCAGTTCGAGTTTGGTGGTGGCAGTGGAGATCCAGGGACAAATGATAAAATTAATTTGTATCTTGCGGAAGTTTTAACCTAAGCTGGTGAAAGTAAGCTTAGGAGGTTTTCATGCAGGTCCCCACATCTGTACCCTAGAGTTCAGAGTGGGGGAGGAACCTTGACACCTGCTCTAGCACCAGCAGCTCCACCTACACCCAAGGGACCAGCAGCACCTCCGAGGAGTGAGAGCCCTGAGGCTGGAGGCTCCCACAGTACTGGTGAGGGGAGACCCAAGGGAAAGGGAGAGTGACTGGGGCGGGGGGGCTAGTAACACCCTGTGCCATTGGTTCACTAAGTTGTCAGTCCTCAGCTACGTGAGCCCCACTGACACCAGTGGGTGTGGCACAGCCATGCCTGGTGCAGGGCATTCTAGGTGGAGTTAGGGGAGCTCCAGCCTCCTGGACCCCTGATGATGTTGCGGGGGTGGCCTGACTGCCATGGTGCCCTGAAACTGATGGAGCTGAGGGCATCTCTGGGAGGGGCAGGGTGAGGCCCTTTCTGCCCTGGGGTTCTTTACAGAGGAGGGGGGCACACTAAGCCTTCTCTCTCCACTGCACCCCGTCCTTCCCCTCGGCAGCAGCAGAAGTCACCCTCTCTCCTTTTCTGCCTAGCATTTCTCCCATGTTATCTGGGACCCTCAAGAGGGGGTGTTTGTCCCACGCAGGGCAGGGTCTCCGCTCCCCACAGACACTGTCCCAGTTACAAACCCTGCCTGTGCAGGAGGACCCTGTGGCTTTGGGCTTTTCCTATCCAACCCATGGAGGACCTGGGCCCTGGAGCCAGTTTGGGTGGGGTGGGGAGGTCCCTACCTAACAGGCTCTCTCTCTCCCGCAACCCCACTCCTAGTAGGTGCAGGAGAGGGCCAAGCAGCTCCGCTTCCTGCACGCTATCCCCACTCTGTGCTTCCCTGCACAAAAGTAGGGGCAGGACACCCTGCGGCCGCACTGCTCCAAAGCGTCCCTTGTGGAGAGCATTGTGAGCGAGACCCGTGCCCAGCCCCTTGGAGGAGGGAGCTAGACGTGGGACGAAGAGAGGCCTCCCCTGCACCAGTGTGGGGAGATGGTGGGGCTGGAGGGGGCAGCAGAGGATAGGGATTCCTGGGGCTGAATACTGGGAAGCTGGATGTGTGTGCGCGGGGGGATATGCTGGCTGTGTCTGCAGCGCACTTTGGCCTCCTCTCTGGGAAGTGCCTGTGGGTAATCAGGGCCAGAATCCACCTGCTGTTTTGTCTCCTTTGGGTCTCCCAGGAGCTGATTGAATACCTTCCGCTGGGCTCTGAGTCAAGCTCCATCCTCTCCAGCTCTATGGCCACGGTTTGCCACCTCCAGGTACCAGGACCCTCCCGCCCAGTTTCCCTAACCCTGGTGCTGGTCAGGCTGAGACCTGGGACTCACGGATCCCCCCTCTCCTAGGTTATTTGTGCCTGTTCTCATCCTCCGGCCGAGGAGGCGGGAACGTTCACTCTTTCCTGGCTGTGTGGTTGATTTTACGCCAGTGAAATTACAGTGGCCTTAGGGAGAGGATCACCGGGGGGCGGGGGCAGAGATAACAGGGGCAGCAGGGTCCAGTGGTGAGATCAGGGGAATGGGCCCTATTGCAGCCCTGCCAGTGTCTGGCTCTGTGACTTCACCCAGGTCACTGCGCTCCTTGGCACCTCCATTTCCGTTTTTGCTGGCCGGTGCCTATTTCCCTCATGTTTCATGTCCATGGTGGTGCCCGCACCACTCTTGTGCTGCAAAGTCGAATGGAGGCTCCTCCTTCGTGCCAGCAAACTGGACCTGGAGCTGGAATCAGGCCTCCTGCGAGCTGTCCTGTGCTGCGTTTTTACCATGCGCCCAGGGAAGGACACCGCCCACTTCCGGGTAGGTCACCATCCTACTTCTCTGTTGCAGGAGCAGGAGTGGCCTGTGGTTTCGACCTACTCCCTTAGTTTGGTGGAACTGCTGAGAGTAGGGGAGGGCTGAGCAGAGCTGGGAACAGGCCCGGGGGTTAAGAAAATGGCAGGGAGGGCCCCTTCCCTCCAGAGGGGATAGTGTTACCCGTCCTTGGCAGATCCTCTCCTTTCCTCCTCATTCTGTGCTCTGCTACCTGGACTCTGTCTGGGCGCCTGGCTCCCATTCATTGCAATTTGGCTGTTCCATACCCTGTTGGGTACCAGGTCCTGTAGGAAGAATTGCTAAGGGCAAGGATTAAAGAGCCAGGACAGAGACATCTTTGTCATCCCTCTGTCCTCCTTATATTCCTAGGAAGAGAGACAAGGGGATGTGTGGGATTTGAACCCAGGTCTCTAGGGCTCCAGGTGGGCAGTGCCTGGGGGTACCTGTAAGTCATCTGGGCAACAAGGCAGACCCCCTGCCCTGATGCTGACACAGTGCCCACTTTGTTCCTGGTTCCTGCCTGCGTGCATGGCTCTGCCCTACCCTCCGATTCCCAGCTATTGACTCAAGCTTGACCCTCAGCTCCGGTCTCTTGCTGATGACCTTGGCGTGACCCTTGGCTCTAGATGTTGTCTAACAACTCTGGCTTAGCATTGTGCTTGCCCTATTCTTTCCTCGCTCCAGCCCCACCACTGACCCACTCCAGCCTTGTCTCCTCCTCCTGATCCTCCCCAGTCCTTGGATTCTGACTACCCAGCTTTGACCTTCCACCTGTATCTGGACTCTGGCCTGATATCAACTTGGCTTATCTTTGGACTCTGACCACCCGGCTTTCACCTCCGGCCTGCACCTGGACTCTGGCTCCAGTTCTCATTCTGGTTTGTCTATGGAGTCTGATCTCGGTGTTGACCCAGGCATGTCCCTGGAGCTTGATTCTAGCATCACTCTTAGCCTTGGCGTAATCCTATGCCTAGCTGTGACCTATGCCCCAAGCACTAGACCTAAATATCGGATGCAGCATGTGAGATCAGGTGGTGCAACTTTTTGCAGAAATTTAATTCCGGAAGTAAGTGGCCTGTATACAAAAGGGGACATATCACACCAGGTGTGAACCGTAGTCTTGTTACTTGTGCCTGGCCCTATGGTGCCCCTACCAGAGTGGTTGAATGGAGATGACTGAAAATGTAAGGGTTTCCTACAACCTAGCCTGAAAGTTCTCTTTGGCCATATTTACGCAATGTCCAAAGACCTAGTGGCTCTCCCTGTGTAAAACCATGAAAACTGGTAGAAAGGGTTTATTTGCTACTAAGCATTTCCCACAGGTTTCCCACAGGTGCCCTGGCCCTTTTTGGGAAGAAGAAAGGTGGGACTCTATGCCTCCATGTAGACTACCAGCCACTGAACAAAGTGACAGTTTGGAACCAATACCCCCTGCTCTCAGGGGCGGCCCTAGACTAGCTGCCAGCAACTGGTGCCCTAGGCGAAGATGCAATCAGTGCCTGTCAAGGTTCCTTCCCCACTCTGAACTCTAGGGTACAGATGTGGGGACCTGCATGAAAACCTCCTAAAGCTTACTTTTACCAGCTTAGGTTAAAACTTCCCCAAGGTACAAACTATTTTACCCTTGGACTTCCACTGCCACCAACAAATTTTATCTGGCTTCCTGAAAAAACGTAGTTTGGACACGTCTTTCCCCCCAAAAGCCTCCCAACCCTTGCACCCCACTTCCTGGGGAAGGTTTAGTAAAAATCCTCACCAATTTGCATAGGTGACCACATACCCAAACCCTTGGATCTGAGAACAATGAAAAAGCATTCAGTTTTCTTACAAGAAGACTTTTAATCGAAGTAAAGGAATCACTTCTGTAAAATCAGGATGATAGATACCTTACAGGGTAATTAGATTCAAAACATAGAGAATCCCTCTAGGCAAAACCTTAAGTTACAAAAAAGACACACAGATAGGAATATTCATTCTATTCAGCACAGTTCTTTTCTCAGCCACTTAAAGAAATCATAATCTAACACATACCTAGCTAGATTACTTACTAAATTCTAAGACTCCATTCCTGTTCTGTCTCCGGCAAAAGCATCACACAGACAGACCCAGACCCTTTGTTTTTCTCCCTCCTCCCAGCTTTTGACAGTATCTTGTCTCCTCGTTGGTCATTTTGGTCAAGTGCCAGCGAGGTTACCTTTAGCTTCTTAACCCTTTACAGGTGAGAGGATTTTTCCTCTGGCCAGAAGGGATTTTAAAGGGGTTTACCCTTCCCTTTATATTTATGACAGTGCCCCAGGCCCAAACCGCAAGGGAAGGTCGAGGCTGAGGTTTTTGGTAAACTGGGAAACATTTTGCCCCTTTTTTACTTTTAATGTTTTTTAAGCGTTTTTTTTAAAACAGAGGCTTAATTATTCGGTTTGTCCATCCATCTGTCTGTCCAACCACTGTTTCTGAGATCAAATAAAATAGAGACACGACTTTTCAGAATAGATCTGTACACGACAGTGAGGTGATATTTCAGTTGATTTCAAATAAAAATGCATTTAAAATGTTAATTATAATTTTTATTATTACAAATCCAAAATCATCCATTACACTATCCTGCTTTAACTGCCATTACCACCACATCCAATATAGAAAGAAATAAGAAAACTCTTCAATGAACTTCAACTTGTATTTACAAAACACTCTGAATAAAAAACACTCTGTGCTCTTAAAACATGACTTTTTGTGCTTTAAGTTTTGAAAATTCAGTCACTCGTTCTCTTAGATCGAGTTTTCCAGCTAGTTCATGCTCTATTGACATTGTGGCAAGTCGAACAAGTCTCTCTTGCACCATTGTTGAACGCAGTTATGTTTTTATCAATTTTAACTTTGACAAGCTACGTTTCCCACTAGCTACGGAAACTGGCAAAGTTGAAAGAATGCATAGAGCTATAAAAATGTTTGGAAAACTGTCTGAGAGTCTGTTTTCACAAACAAACTTCAGTACTTCTTCAGGAGTGGAATGTTTCTTAAGTCATCTTGAAAAAGTCTCAGGCTCACTACACAAATCTGTAGCATCAATGTCTTTAGAATTTTCAGGAGTCAATGCCGACTCCAGTTTTATACCAAAGTCTCTTACCTGTTTTGCTGTTTTCTGTTGTTTTTGAAGTACGGGAGGGGCTGCGGGACACTGCAAAGATGATTTCTGGTGTGTGAATTCAAATCAGGACGATTTCTGACATCCTGACCTTTGCTGGCCCTGACTGATATCCCATCGCTCCAGCCAGCTGTGAGTGCCTCACATTATAGGGGGCGCTGCCAACACTGCCTGTTATTAAGGTTGCCCAGTGCTTCCCACAATAAGCCTTTGTTTTCAGTTGCTTATAACATTGTCAAACTGTAACTGGCTGGGCTGAAATTTCCCATGCTGGGTGTCTGCCCTGATGCTGAATATTTCCTGAAACATTCAGTCAAAATAATTCAGTTGTTGTTGAGAACGAGGCTAGGCCACATCTTATGGGTCTGTTACAGGAGGGTGACTGGAAGATCACGACGGTGCTTTCTGGCCTTAAAGTCTATGAGTTTATGAAGACAGTGCTTAGCCAATGCTCAACATTTCAGGTGCCGTTGTCTTTTAAAAGCTCTAGCGCCCCCAGGTTTTGGAACAGGGACTTGAAATTTCCCAAGGAGGTGGCCTTTGTACCAGGGATGCACCTTTTGCTGTCTCTGAAAATCTACCTAAATTGACCAAACGAGAAGTCTTTGAAAAGTCAGGGAGAATGGAGCTGCTAACCTCAAAGAAGTCAAAATAGAGACTTCTTTGACGTTAGCAGCTCCGTTCGCCCTGACAATTGTGTCTGCACTGGCATGCTCCAGCCTGGGGCTGAGCAGGACTTTCCCTGTAATTGCAGCTCTCAGCTGCTTCGGTCTGTGCTCAGTCCAGATACATGAACTGAGAGCAGAGAGCCTGTCTCTCCTGTGCTCTCAATGCCCGCCTCTCTGCTGGGCCCAGAGGAGGAAGCGCTAGATTCAAATGCAGAGACTAGGGGACAGGGGTGAGTAAATTGGGAGAAAGAGCCTAAGGGATGCTGGAAGCTGGCAGGAGGTGAAAGAACCTGGCATTTGGAGGTGAGGGGAGGGCAGAGAATATGTCTGAGTGAGCAAAGAGACTTGCAGCCAGAGAGGAGATGGGGAGTGAGAACCAGTGGGGTGGGTGGAAGGAAGTGAGGGGGAATGGGAGATGGATCTGATGAAGAGCTGGGGTTCAGGAGAACTGGGACTGGCTGGGCAAAGAGATTGAAAGCAGGAGCTGGGGCTGGAAATTCATGAGTATTGTGATTGGATGAGGAGCCTAGGGAGTGAGATTGGCACAGGAGGCCAGGATTGGGGGGAGAGACAGATCAGATGAGGAGATGGGAGGGGGACAACTGGGACTGTCTGTCTAGGAGATGGGCCCTGAACCAGTGCTGAGATGTCCCACACCTCTCCATCCACTTTCCACATTTTTCCAGATTCCCCCTTCATCTCTGCTCACTTCCCTTTCCGCTTTAGCCCCTTGGGGACCACAGAGCAGTTAAAGGGAGGAACCCCAGGCTCTCAAAGTAGCTTCTTAAACACACACACACACTTTACTCTTAGACAGCACAAGAGAGTCACACATCTGTGCAAAAAATAGATACCTCACCTCAGTCCCCTCTCTGAATTCTCAACACTTCTGAGAGCCATTGGGTTTTGGTCTGTGTCCTGGGGCTCCTGGCATAGGATTGGCTTTCTCATCTTAGAGAGCACATCACTTTAAAAAACAGCCTGTGAAACCTTTCCCTTGGGGCCGAGAACATCTGGACTGCAAAGTCCCACATCACCAGGAAGGGAGCCAGAGAAGAAGTGTGTGTCTGGGACAGGGCCTTAGGAGCCCCACAGCTTGAAGCAGTGGCTGGACATTGCCTGACCCACATGGCTTGGTTGTAAGTTGGATCCAGAGGTTGGGTCTGATTCAGGCAGTCTAATGAGTGTCCACCAGGGGGACTCAGTCTGTGACTTGAATTTAGAACAAAGAGGCAAGGAATACACGAGATCAGGGCCCAGTCTGTGAACCAGAACAAATACATTGTTCTCGTCCAGGCTTTTCCATTGAATCACTGTGTGACCACAAGCAAGTCACTTCACTTCCCTGTGCCATAGAGTCTCCCAGATTTTAAATGGAGATAATCAAGGTGGGTTTCTCATACCAGTTTAGAAGGTGGGAAACTCAGATGCATAGAACTGCAGCCTGTTGACACTCTAGATGTGAAGTGTGTTTGTTAACAGGGGACCCCCATGCGTGGTTCATAACCCCATAGTTGAAACTGCTGCCAAGCGTGTTTTTGAAACCATATGAGAGTAGGGCTGGATGCCGTTTTCCTGTACTACAGGAGGGAGTCGGTGTGTGGTGCCTGCGGGGTGAACAGGCTCTCAGCCACTAACTGTCTTCAGCATTTACACCAACCGTCTGGAAGTCAATATCACATCACAGCTGGTAACATCTGCAGGTGGCACAAAGATTGGTGTCGCGGTAAATAATGATGAAGATAAGTCAGCCCATTCAAACAACACATTTGAATACAGCAAATGCCCAGTCCTAATCTAGGAGTGAGGGAGATTAACCAGTGGAACAAATTATCAAGGGAAGCGGTGGACTCTGTTTTTCTTGACGGCCTCACATCACAAATGGATGTCTTTCTGGAATGTGTGTTTTAGTAAAACACAGTATTGGTTTTGATAGGGGGTAAGAGTGTGGAATTTCATGGCGTGTGAAATAGAGGCCTCATTAGGACACCTAATGGCCTCACAATCTATGAAAAACTCAGTGTGGGGTGAGGAACAGACTGCTGTTTTACTGGGAAGCCTATTTGCTCCCCAAAATCAACAGTGAGCAAGTGGGGTGATGTGGGGAGCAGCTCAAACATCCTACCAGGCTGTCCAGGGGCAGACATCACCCCTGCAAGGGAGAGGTGGGTGTGGCAGTGACTTCACAAGGGCCTTTGGCAGGAACTCAGGTTATTGGGCAAAGGCAGTGAGGAGGCTGTGACCTCACAGAGCTCCCTTGACATCAGACATGCAGTACAGGGGTTCAGGGCAGGGGAAACTTTGGAGACCCCTGTAGCCTGCTGCAGCAAGACTCCTCCTTGCGGTCTCTCCTTGGGGACCAAGAGAGGATTTGTGGTCACGCACCTAAGTGTGAAGGAGGAGCTTCTTTGGTCATGTTCTCCTTTCTGTGTTGATATTGCAGAAAGCAGACATCCCCTGTGTAGAAGGTAAGATTCTCGTGAAGGTTGGAAACTGTTCAGCCTGATCCATACGTTACCAGCCGAGCTCTAGGCTTGGAAAACACAAGTAAAGTTGTCAGAAAAATGTCCCAACTCGGACTCCGCCCCTTAGTAACGGGCTACCTAATAGGTCTCAAAATATAATTTTAATAAGGAATCATTATCGAGCAGGTGTCTTTCTGGTAGGGTCCTGCCGGGTTTGGTCCTTGGATGTACGCTACCTAAAATTTTGATCAGTGACTTGGAAACAAATATACAATCATCACTGTAAAATCTGCTAAGATTGGGGGAGTGGTAAATAATGAAGAGGACATGTCACTCATATGGAGCCATCTCAATTGCTTAGTTACCTGAGCACAAGCAAATAACGTACATTTTAGTATGTCCAAATGTAAAGTTTCCCTTTAGGAACAAAAAATATAGGCTATATGTACAAGAGGGGGACTCTGTCCCGGGGGAACTCTATCATGGGAAATAGTGACCCTGAAAAAGACTTGGGGTCATGGTGGATGATCAACTGACCATGAGCTCCCACTGAGACACTTTGGCCAAAAGGGCAAATGCGACCCTGGGACCCATCCATAGCGGAATCTCCGGTAGAAGTAGAGAGGTTCTGTATCTCTGTACTGGGCACTGGTGCGACCACTACTGGAATATTGTGTCCAGTTCTGGTGTCCATAATTTGAGACAGATGCTGATTAATTTGAGAGAGTTCAGAGAAGAACCACAAGAAAGATTAAAGGATTAGAAAACATGCCTTATAAAGATGGGTTCAAGGAGCTCAATCTATTTAGCTTAACAAAGAGAAGTTAAAAGATGAGCATAAGAGAACAACTATTTGCTAATGGGCTCTTCACTTGAGCAGACAAAGGTATTACAAGATGCAATGGTTGCGAGTTGAAGCTAGAGAAATTCAGAGTGGAAATAAGGCAAACATTTTTAACAGTCAGGATTTGAAGAATTTCACCCAGGGTTGTGATGGATCCTCCACAACTAGCATTTTTAAAATCAAGATTCGCTCTTTTTCTAAAATATGCACTCTAATTCAAACAGGAATTACTTTAAGGGAAGTTCTATATAGACTAGATGGTCAGAGTTGATTTTTCTGAGCTTGGAATCTTTGACTCTCTGAGGAGTTTGGAATTTGTCCATTTTTGTTTCTCTTTTCCTCCCTTCCTCTTGTCTTCTCTTTTCTTTTCTCTTCTCTTCTTCCATTTCTCTCTGCTGGTCTTCTTCCTGAGGCAGGTGGGGCTGTTCTCCAGCTGTCATTGTAGGAGGCCCTCACAAAGACGTGGGGCTGGAATAGTGCGCTGACGAGATCTCCACCAGAGTGATCTCCTGTCCTGACTAGTGCTGTCTTTTGGCCACCTGTTGAGAATGCTCAACCACCAGTCCCTGAGAGTCTTCATGCTGATTGGGTGAGCTGGGGGTTATTACTGAGTTAAAAGGGAGTTAAAGTCATTGTTGGCTGAGTGCAGTGAGGCCTAATGCTCAATTCGATGGCATTCCTTTGTCTGTCTGTAATGCGATAATTTTTGAAGACTATGTCCAATTGATTCCAAAATTTCAGGGAATTTCTAGGCAGGCATCAGTGGGAAGAACCTTGTTGATTCTGGTGACAACTAGAAAAAGAAACCACCAGCAAAGCTTGGTTTCTGCACTGTGCCCATTTAATTGGTGCCGCCGGTAGAGGTGCACTGTGACATCAGATTTAACTGAGCCAGTCAATGCTAATTCTGTGCAGGTGATTTTCATAATTCAACCCCACTGGTTAAAAGGAGTCAGCAAATGATTCCGCAGGTTTCAATGGGAGAGATGACCAAGAGAGGTAGCAGGTTTAGGGTTTATGCTCAGGGTTATTGGAGTGAAATGAGTGATGCGTGGCTGAGTTACCCCTGAGTTACCACAATGACCGTAAGGGTCACCTGATTTCTGTGATGAATGGGACAAATCCCCCTCCAGGTACTAAACCACCTGGTGGTGACCCTGCGATTTCATGGGGGCATGGATGCTGCGAAGCCCCAGCCAGTGAGCACCCAGCAATGGGAACAGAAGGAGACAGACACTGAAACCAGAATGGCAAACCTCACAAACCTGCATGTCTTTCTCCCCAAGGGCTGAACATCAGAGATGCCAAGAAGCTGTGGTGCCGGGAGGGGCTCGAGATCACCAAGCGCCTTGGTTACAGGAATATGGCCAAGGTGGGGGAGGTAAGGACTCTCAGCTGGTGCATTGCAGCAGCTCAGATGCGGAGCTGTGTCTCCCGGCAGTGGCTGTGTCCTGGATACAGAGCCAGAGTCTACTCCTTATTTCCAGCTGACAGTGTTCAGCTGCAAGAGGGTGAGGATCCTGGGTTGGAGCTTTGCTAACGGCCATGGTTTGTGTGTGTTACATGGATCCATTGATAGGTGGCATAACAGGAAACCTCTAGGACCTTGAGTTAATGGCGGATGGTGTCTCGAGGGATCCGGCTTCGCTCAGCGACTCCCTGGCTGACACCTGAGTATCCGAGATGGGAGCCACTGGGTCAGTGAGTTGGGAAGGATACACCCAGCTATTGCGTGACCAGATCCTTGTTGGATCCCTGCACCCTGTGGAAGAACAAGAAGGGTGTGGAGTTTGCCTAGCACCATCATGAGTCAGGAAGCAGTATCTGCGCCTGCCCTGGGGCTTGGGTCAGAGACACTGAGCTCCTACCCTGGGCTGAATTACTTCACCATACGTAAGGCTCATGGAAATGTCAGTGGGGTGGGGAGTGGGGAACGGAGGCAGTTCTGAATGGCCCGTACCTCTAGCATGTGAGCTGCAGGAGATATCGCTGCTGGACGCAGTAGAGGGTCCTGTGTGGTCTTTGTGAGCTACGTTCCAGAGCGCGCCAGACTCATGCACATGGACGCATTCCCAGCATGTCATGGCACTTGTGTTGAATCCTGCTCCAGAAAGAGCTATGAGAGGCCTCGGTGCCTGCAACCTCTCACTGAAGGGGGTTCCCTGGGCCATGGGACCCCAAAGGTCCTCGTGGGGAATTAGCTGGCTTGGCTGCAGCAGGACTCCGACTCTCCACATGAGCTACTAGCTGGATTTGGAGCCTGGTTCTGGACAATTGCCAATGGCTCTCGTGCTGTTGGTTTTAGGTCTTCGGAGGGATCTTCGCAGAAGGGCAGAGAAGATCCTTCCTGCAGGTGGCTCTGCTGGTCATCCACGACCGCTGGCTACATGTCAGCCAGGCTGGGCTGGTCCTAGCTTTCTCCATCATGGGGGAAGGCGGTCAGCTGATAGGGGATGAGGTAACCAGAGGAGGATTAATCTAGCTTTTGGGTGGGACCCAGGGCTTTTCACCTCCAGTTCACAGAAGATCACTGCCATCCCATCCCCATTTGCTGACCTGGGAGCAAGGAGACGAATGAGTCACGGCAGGTGCCATTGTTAGGCGCCAGCTTGTCCCCTGAGCAGATCAAAGCAGTTCAGACCCAGCTCTCCAGCAAGGCTATTTCATAACAGGCATCACATCAACAGGACAAGCTGCCTCAGATGTGGTGAAGGGCTGGGTGGAAATTTAGCTGGCTCCAGGTGCCGTTATTACTCTTCGTTGCCGGGAGTGTCTGAGTCTCTGATTAATCCTTGTTCCCTTGCAGGAGGAGGATATTACTGGATATTACAGACAAAGTGATGGCCCACCTATTTTACATCCGGTGATTGTGCCAGGTGCCCAAGGCGCTCCATGCACATGGGACATCCCATGGGACACCCTTAAAAGGCCCCCACCTCACACGTCGAGCAGGTCACACTCCCTGCTGCAGGTACTGCTCTGTCTGACTATACATTGGGGAGAGGGGCTAGTGGGAGTGGAGATAGAGGTGACAGCACTGAGTGAAACCCTCTCCCTTCTGGGTGCGGGGGGGCCTTCCCTCTGCTCCCAAATCCCCTTTGTCTGGGGCATGAGGTTCTTCCCCATCCTTTTTTTCTTGGCCTTGGCCTCTCTGCCATCGCCCCTTTTCCCATGCCAAGCTCTCCCTGCCCAGCCTGATGCAGAAGGGCCTGCATGCTAGGCCCATGTCCCCCAGTGGAGCTCTGAAAGCTCTGCATTAGAGCAGGGGGAATGGCCTAGTGTCATATCTGAAACAATTCCTGACCCGGGCTGTTGTGGCAGGGCCCCTCAGTCCCTCCTCCATACCAAGGGGCCACAGGAGGAATCTGCCCTCAGGGAGCCAAACCTAGAACGCCACCTCCCTCTCACCACACGCCCTCCCCGACTCTCCTGCCCCATGCCCAGAAGCCTTTATGAAGCATCAGGCTTTCAGCACCATGGGGCTGGCCCCGCCCAGGACAACTACAAATGAGAACATTGGTAGAACCATGGTTTATCATCAGTAACCACTGCAGTCTGGGAGTGGTGGCCTGATGTGGAACCCCTCCCCTGTGCTCACTGCTCAGAGGTTCCCCTGGCCCGTGTCACCTTTGAGCTAGTGAATGTCCGATCCATCCTGCACCAGGGGCCCAGTCCACCCACATTGTATCTGAACTCTTCCCAGCCAGGAATGAAACTCCCCCCAAGCACCCTGGGAAGTGAAGGATCCTCCCCATCTGACAGGTGGGGACAAAGACACAGAGGAAGGGCTGTGGTGCCTGGTCACACAATCCTGGGTGTAGCTCTGGGAACTGGACTGGGTCCCAGGCTAGTGCCTTCCCCCCAGGGGCAGCTTCACTTTCTGCCCTTTATTCTTCCCTCCTGCTAGGGGGTCTCTGAGTATGAAATGAACAGGAGCAAGGCATGGTGAGGAGGCCATGACACCTCACCTTGGTGGGAGCTCCCCTTGGTCTGGATCCCAGCCCAAGGACAGAGACATCTTTGTCATCCTGCTGTCCTTCTTTTATTCCTCGGAAGAGAGTCCCTAGATGAGGATGCTTGGGACTTGAACCCAGGTGTCTAGGGCTCTGGGTGGGCAGTGCCTGGGAGTACCCTCAAGTCATCTGGACAACAAGGCAGACCCCTGCCCTGCTGCTGAGACAGTCCCCATGTTGTTCCTGGTTTCTGCCTGCATGCACCGCCCTGCCCTACCCTCCGGTTCCCAGCTATTGACTGTCTTGACCCTCGGCCCCGGTCTCTTGCTGCTGACTTCGGCATGACCCATGGCTCTCGACATTGGCTACCAACTCTGGCTCAGCATTATCCTTGCCGTATTCTAGCCTTGCTCCAGCCCCACAACTGACCCGCTCCAGCCTTGCCTCCTCCTCTTGATCCTCCCCAAGCTCTCGGACTCTGACTACCCAGTTTCAACCTTCCGCCTGTATCTGGACTCTGGCTTGATATCGACTTGGCTTAACTTTGGACTCTGATCACCCGGCTTCGACCCTTGGCCAGCACTTGGACTCTGGCTCCAGTTCTGATTCTGGTTTGTCTACAGACTCTGATCACATCATCATCTCCAGCGTCTTCCTGGATCTTGATTCTAGCATCACTCTTAGCCTAGGTGCAATCCTATGTCGAGCTGTGACCTCAGCTCCAACCACTAGACCTAATTATCAGATGCAACATGTGACATCAGGTGGTGCGACTGTTTGCAGAAAAGCAGGCTTTCCAGAAGTAAGTGGCCTGTACGTAAATGGGGATACCAGGTGTGACTCAAGGCCTTGCTACCTGAGCCTGGCCCTGTGCTGCCCCTGCCGGAATGGCTCAATGGAGGTGACTGAAAATGTAGGGGTTTCCTTAACCAGCCTCTGCCCCTGGACCTACTCCACCATTCTTGACTCTGACACCCGACATTCCTGATAAATACCAGGATTATGTGGACATCTTTGAAAGAAAGGAGGACACATTACCTCTGCACCAAGACTATGACTGCCCTATTGACCTAAACCTTGCCCAAAAGTTGCCTTTGGCTGTATTTATGCAATGTCCGAACCAGAACTAGTGGCTCTCCCTGTGTAAAATCATGAAAACGGATCCAAAGGGTTTATTTACTATTAAGCATTTCCCACAGAGGCCCTGGCCCTCTTTGGAAAGAAGAAAGGAGGGACTCTATGCCTCTCTGTAGAATACCAGCCCCTGAACAAAGTGAAAGTTTGGAACCATTATCCCCTATCCTTAATCCCAGAATTTTTGGATCACATGAAACCTGTACGGGCATTCATCAGAGTAGACTTCCAAGGACTTACAATCTAACACTCATTTGGGCGGTGGACAAATGGAAGAGAGATTTCAATACATTTTATAGACACTTTAATTGTCTGGTAATGCCATTTGAATTGACCTTGCAACACTTCTTCAGTGATGTATTTGGGGACATTCTGGATCAATACATTGTCATCTATTTAGATGACATACTTCTCTTTTTGGAGAACCCAGAGCAGCATGTGCCCCACAACAGACTCCAGAAAGGTTGCGGCAGCATGGTCTCTATACAAAATTGGAAAAGTGTACCTCTAGCCAGCTCTCCATGGAGTTTTTGGGGTACATCCTCTCCCCAGAAGGCATTAAGATTGATGCAAATAAGGTGAAAGCCATCCACAACTGGGAGGAAGCTTGAAGTACTCAAAAAGAGCAGTGCTTCCTCGTCTTCACCAATTTTACTGCTGCTTCGGCCCAGGGTTCTCAGTAGAAATAACCCCCATGATAGCTCTCCTCCACAAGACTGTCCAATTTGTTTGGTCACCCAAGGCCCAACAAGCCCTCAAACAGCTCAAAATTGCTTTCACCGCTGCACCTGTTCTGGCGCACCCAATCCAACTGGAGCATTCATCATAGAAGTTGACACATCTAATATATCAATCGGGGCCATGCTCTCTGGGGCATGGATCCCAGCACCTGCTGCACCCCTGTGCATACCGCTCCTGGAGGCTCACCCCACAGACAAAAACTATAGGAGTCCCTTGATAATTAGTAGGTTCTGATTAAATCCTTATTTGAAGATTGGTGAGAGTAGCTGAAGGGGCCTCAATACCCAGCACAAGGTTGTACACAAAAGCCTCCAGTATCTGCGCAAAGCCAAAGCACTGAATCAGGGACAATTCAGCTAGACCATATTCTTTTCCTGCTTCAATTTCAAGATTACTTAACTGCCCAACTGGAACTAAGAATGACCTTATCCCCTAATGGAGAATATAACCAAGAAGGGAGAAAGCTAGTCAGGAACAGCCCTTCCTCCTCAAGCCCCGCAACGTGCTTAATGTTGCCATACCTCAATCATGCTTATTAAATCAGCTTCCTAGGATGACCTGCTGCACAGGGAATGAGAAACAACATTCCATGTGGGACCCAATAACATTTACTGAGGACTGCCTGTATGTTCTGCCAGGATGTCCCCCGCTGAAGGTCCTACATCTGAAACAGGACACCTCCCAACAGGGCACTTTGGGTGCTTCAAAATCTCCTGCCTAACCTCCTGCTTCATTTGGTGGTGCTGGATGTGGGCTGAAATTCAGACATGTTGACTAGTGACTTCTGAGCTCTTACCAAGGCACCACACACCAAAATTCTTGGCACCCTATGCCTCTGGAGACCCTGCCCCAGCCATGGGCAGCCATTGCCAGGGATTTCATTGTAGAACTCCCTGAATCAAATGGCCACATGGTGCAACTGACTATCATAGAACAACTAACCAAGATGGCATGCTTCATCCCCCTGTGACTGTGTATCTTCAGCTGAAAGGACAGATCAGCTCCAAATTTGCCAATGACACCTTTTTTTTTTTTGGGCTAACTATAGATGTCCCCCTGATTTCATGGTACATAGCAATGGCCTCTCCGAAATTCCTGGCTAGCAATCTGATTCAATGAATCTATCACATTCAAGAAGAACTAAGGGGGCATTCGAGGACACTAGGAAGGTCTTCAAATAGTATGCAGACTGCCGATGACAGGAGGGGCCAGTCTTCTCAGTAGGGAAACCATTTACTGAAAGGAGGTACCAAGGGTCTGGCACTGACCAAATCCATAAGCCCCATCTGTGGCAGCAGTTCCTACCCCATCCCCCTTCCTTGGTCTTCTGATCCCATCTCCTCTCCTGCTTGTAGGGAGCAAAATCTGGGTCTCTCCCCTCACTCTGGAACAACCTGTGCACAGACTGCCTGAGCCCCATGCAGATTATGGGACTGTCCTCCCCTTACCTCCTGTGTGTTTGTGGAAGAAACCATTATCTCTATTTTACAGACAGGGAATGAAGGTGATGGACCTCTCTAAGGTCACACCTACAAACATGGGGTGGATCTGGGAACGGGACTGGGTTCTACTCTAGTGCCCTCCCCACAGGGCAGCTTCACTTCCCCCCTTCATTCTCCTCTCCCTTCCTTGAACGGTAAATGAGCAGGGGCTTCCTCCCTTCTCTGTCTTCCAGGCTTTGGGATCTGTCCATGCCTCCTACATCAATGCAGCCAGCAGCTGGCCCAGCTTGGGGAGCAATGACCGCATCCTGTCAAACTGACAGGAGCTGGCTCTCAGTGATGCTTAGATGGAAAACCACACACCCCTCACAGAGGTAGGAACTACTCACTCATCTGGGTGATTGCAGCTCTTGGGACAAAGATCCAGTTTCTGGTACGCAGCCTGGCTGAGAGCAGCCCTTATCCCTGGATCCCAGCCCTGGGACTCAGACGTTGTTCTCATTGTACCGTGTTGATTTTATTCCTAGGAAAAGCATCGCCAAAGGAGGCGTAAGGATCCTGGACTCTATTGCTTGCAAGAAGCTTCAGCCACCTTCACAGGTAGAGGTCACTGTCTTTCATACAATTACACCAGTGCCCTTTCTGGTCTCCAGCTCTGCTCCCTCCAGCAGGACAGAGACAAGCCTTAACTCCCAGAGTCCTGATTTCCTAGCTTTCCAGGGGCTGAGGGCTTGTATTGTCCCCACCCTGTCATCAGATACTTTTCCTATGGGAATCTCATGAGAGCAGAGAAGGAATCTCCTCTTCTCTTAGAACCAGTCTATTCAGTAAATCCACCCACACTGACCTCATTTTAGCTGCTTTGTTTAGCTGAGATTAGCAGTATCTTCTGAAAACCCTTAGTGTGTGGGGTGAGGTGGATCAGGGGAGACTGGAGCTCCAGCAGGTTCCCCTGAAGAACACCACCCTGTCTTTCTGTGGTCAGGCTGGGATGCGCTGTCTATCATGGAGGTGAAGACCGGATGGGAGCTGCTGGATTGGCCTTGATATGCCGTGTCCTTGTACAGATGAAGGACCGACATCACAGAGATGGCAAGAAGCAAAAGATGTACCACAGATGGCTGGGAATGGGCTGAACAACCTACAATGATAGGTAAGTAAAACCCTGGCCACATACAGACACCACAGGCATTGCTGTGGATTGAACCAGATGTTAGGGGGCTTATTCCTTCACCCACTTACTTCCCTGGTCCTTCTCGCATGAAAAGAGAGCAACAATACCCGAAGTCCAAAGGTGCAAACAATTCGATGTTTATTGGGGTGAACTTCCAGCAAGCATGATTCCAGTTTCCTTCCTTAGTATCCTCCTTCCCAGCTCTGACACCACAGAGCCTTACACCTGTGTCCCTGTTCCCATTGCTACCCTTAGCCAAACATGATTCCAACTTCCTTACTCCCATTCCCTGTTCCCATTTCCCCCTTTAGCAAAACATGATTCCAATTTTCTTATCCCCATTCCCTGTTCCCATCTCCCCCTTTAGCAAAACATGATTCCAATTTTCTTACCCCCATTCCCTGTTCCCATCTCACACACCCACATGCCCATGCCCATGCCCACCCCCACCCCCACCCACACCCACACCCAGTCACTTCCTCATTGACTACAGATTATATAGTAAAACTTGAGTTCTGCTTAGCTATACCTTAACCAATCATTCTCCTGAAATTTAACTAACCAATCCTAACATATTGTAACATGATTATGTAACCAATTATATCCCACCACCTCAATTAGTTTACACCCAGCAAAATTAATTATACAGCAGACAGGAACAATCACAGAACCAGACAGAGATTATACAGACAAACAACAGCAAAGTGGGAACTATAATGACAAAACAATACAGAAGTGAGGATTTCACATCCCAGCTATTGATTAGTGAGTTCTTGCCAGACAGGATGCTATCAAACTAAGTTTCCTTTTACATTTTCTCGGCACTTCCCTTTCTCTGGAGGTGATAGGAATACAATCCTGTCCTGATAGTGCCTAACAGCCCAATAGCACCTTATTTCAATGTGACTAGTTTGGAATGTGAGGATGTGACCGTTCGCTTCCCAGCTTATGGCTGCCTCTGCTGCTTAGACAAAGGCCTGAGCCTAAGCACAGGGCCACAAACTGTCACAGTAAGAGAAGGCCCTTACACTGGCAGACAGTGGTTTTGATTTTTTCTTTTATACCTCTATCACTAGCCAAGTGATAAGAATACACCTAAATTCTTAGAGTATAGGCCTTTACAGACAGGCCTGAATATCTATATCCTAACACTCCACCCCTTTTTTTTTTCTTTTTCTTTTGGGATCCTCCTGCCCAGGTATCCCTGGAAAAGCATAGCACATATGGCGACACATTTCCTGATAGGGCCAGGCATCAAGGTGGAAGGTGTCGATATTCCATTTGTCCCACTGCCCCTTGTGTAGTATTGTGCCCTGCACCTTCTCTCGTATGGGCATACCACACCTATTCCAATTAGTGTTCCAGCCTTCCCATTAGAGTGGGCCTGAGAAGGTTGGGTCCGGGTTGTCTAGTACACTGCAGGGTTTGGAGGGCTTATTACATTCCTTATAGGTTATCTCCATATGCAACGCAACATAAGTACAGTTAACAATACAAAATCCACAGCAACACCGAGTTCTGACCACTGCAGTATGGTCCAACATCCAAGACACCCCCAGAACACTTCCTCTCCTCTTTCAATGGGGTCACGATCTTGTGTCCGGTTGCTGGCAGTTGCAACAAGCTGCTCCTTCAAGTTTTGTATGCTTTTGTCCATATCACAAGTCCATTGAATGTTCACAGAGAAATGGGATATTGTCCAAACCAGCTTGACCACTTGGTATGGAATCAGGCAGTAAGCCCTGGCTTATTCACAGCAATAAGATTCACAGATCCATTTGTGCACCAAAGTCCATATAGCAGCATGTAGATGGGTGTAGTTTGGTTATGGGCTGGTGTAATTGTGTCCCCAGTAATATGTACATTCCCAGCAAAACACCTTATACACAGTACACCCAATTGTCCACCCCTTGCATAGGCCATTGATCCTGCTCCTCTATAGTCATAGGAGAGGGGCACATCCAAACATCTTCTATTGATTTACACTATTTTACACACACCTCCATTAATTCCCAGTGAGCTCCTCCCCTTTTCATTATTTCCATAGGGCTTGTGGGGGCCACCTTAGTTGCCATTCCATTTCCAGGTACCACGGTAGCTGTTACACAGGTGCTGGCCTCCTAGTTGAGAATTTGCATTCCCATACACATCTTCCCCCCCAAGGCCAGCCTTTGGAAGCCATCCCTCACCCACATCATGAGGTTTTCTGTTCATTGAAACACAACAATGCTAGCAACAAGACAAACACCACAGACAAACAACACAAAACATAGATCCATGGTATTCTGGGTTATTTTTCCCGCTGGCGCCAGCTTGCTTGTAGAGTATCTGAAAAACAAAAGAAACAATTTCCACCCCCCTGGTGGGGACAGATTATTGCTTAATAATAATATCACTTTCTTTTACAAATGTCCTTGCTACTTGCAGGAAAAACAGAAGAATTACCTCCAGACTGTCCTTATTTTGTTCTATAGTCAGGCTAGTGAATTACCCCACTCACTGGTCATTTATGAAATTCATGAGATTGTGTACCTCAGTTTCCCCTCTTGTGCAACAGACCAAGTTTGCAATAGTTTCTCTGCTGTACCAAGATTTAAGTTTATTCTCAGGTAATAGCTGAGACACAGCTTCAGATTTTAGCACTGTACACACACACACACCTTAAGGTTAACCTGTCCCCCTTATTTTCAGGCTTAACTTGTTTTTTTTTTTCACCTCCCTTTCTTGAAGGGCCATAATCTGAGTCTTCTAGTAGCTTGTTTGCTGACCGGATGTATTCATTATTTGCAGCTCCTTTGTGCCCATCAGCTAGGTAATTTGCATTTACACACAGAGGCTTACTAGCTTGCTTTTGGATCCAAAGCTGTTAGCAGCTCAGACACTGTCTTAAAAGGGAAGCATTTTACTTCCACCAGAGTTCTGATTACTTTCCACTTTCATCTCCTGCTCCAAAACACAGCGATCTGAAAAAGAAAGCACAACCTATTGTGGCTCCTTTTGGAGCCCTATTAGGATTTTAATGAAGTACCATGTTTTATTTGCATTTCTTTTACTCCTTTTCCAATATACACTGCACATGTCCTGGGAAAATGCAAATTCCTTCCATATAGTTTAACCTCCATAACATCATATTAGACAAATTAATTTTACACAAGGTATAACTGCCTCCCCCATGCCTACAGAGTTTTCATGCAGAACCCACCAAAGCAACAATCTGATCCCCCAGAGCCATCCCAAGGCTCAGTGTTCCCATCATTCCTCCCCTTTTCCTTTTCTTTTACCTGTGCACACATACACACAAAATTCTGTTTTGCCTAACATCCCTTGCACTGTAATTACTCTTTTTACATAACTGTACCCCGATTACACTTCCATCTTGTACAACTAGACACAACCAGGGGCAGCCAAGTTAAGTTCCAAAAGAAACCTCTTCCATCCTTTAGTGATTTTGATTACATTACCCAATAGTCAAATAATTTTGCTCAGATTCTCTCTCTGCCTGCTGCCTGCAGCAGTCCCCTATAGACCATTTCTGTGGGAAAAGGGCCCATTTCCCCTCAGAATAGCCATAAAGGCTTCTGGGGACAGAAGCGTAGTGGTGATAGTAGCCACTCTACCTGACCCCCTTGGAAAATTTAATGACCAAGCTTCCATCCAATGTGACTGCACAGAGTTGCACATACAGTTACATGTATATAACTGGGTTTTATCATTAAAGAAAAACTTCCTTCTTGACATCTCACATAAGTATCCAAAGTACCCTCCATTAAAACTTCAGAAAAACAAAAGAGTGTGGAAAGGCAGGTTGCACTTTGAAACTTTTTTTTTTTTCCTCCACTCCCCCAGGACCAAGTCTCAGATCCAGTCTCTAAAGGTGGTCTGTTAACTCTGCTTTTGACCTTAAACCCTTTTGTGCCAAATCATCTTTCACTATCCCTAACTAATTTACAACCCTTCAGCAGCCCTTGCTGAAGCAGCACCAAACTTGAAAGATTACTGGCAGCTTCCCATAATGCTGCCCTTACTTCAAACCTCTCAAGCAGACTGAAGTGCCTCTTTTCCCTGGGAGGCATTCAGTCCCCATGGGCAGGGACCTTCTTCCCCTACCCATATACCAAGGAGGGTGGGCTCCTCAGCCACCCCCCATACCTCTGGGTCCCCTAACACTTCCTCCATTTCCTTTTTAATCTTATCCCAGGTTGACCCCTGTACCTGGTATGGGCCCTGGTCCTCCCTTATCCATTTATCCAAAAAATCCTTTACCCTGGCTTGCCAGAACCCGCAACTACCATCACGAGAGTTCGCGATACCCCCTCCAAGCAGCTGCACGGACTGTTGGGGAGGGGGACTTACAGGCTGCCACTCACCTATCCAATGCGATGCATCCGAGTCACGGCACCAAGATGTTAGGGGGCTTATTCCTTCACCCACTTACTTCCCTGGTCCTTCTCGCATGAACAGAGAGCAACAATACCCAAAGTCCAAAGGTGCAAACAATTCGATGTTTATTGGGGTGAACTTCCAGCAAGCATGATTCCAGTTTCCTTCCTTAGTATCCTCCTTCCCAGCTCTGACACCACAGAGCCTTACACCTGTGTCCCTGTTCCCATTGCTACCCTTAGCCAAACATGATTCCAACTTCCTTACTCCCATTCCCTGTTCCCATTTCCCCCTTTAGCAAAACATGATTCCAATTTTCTTATCCCCATTCCCTGTTCCCATCTCCCCCTTTAGCAAAACATGATTCCAATTTTCTTACCCCCATTCCCTGTTCCCATCTCACACACCCACATGCCCATGCCCATGCCCACCCCCACCCCCACCCACACCCACACCCAGTCACTTCCTCATTGACTACAGATTATATAGTAAAACTTGAGTTCTGCTTAGCTATACCTTAACCAATCATTCTCCTGAAATTTAACTAACCAATCCTAACATATTGTAACATGATTATGTAACCAATTATATCCCTCCACCTCAATTAGTTTACACCCAGCAAAATTAATTATACAGCAGACAGGAACAATCACAGAACCAGACAGAGATTATACAGACAAACAACAGCAAAGTGGGAACTATAATGACAAAACAATACAGAAGTGAGGATTTCACATCCCAGCTATTGATAAGTGAGTTCTTGCCAGACAGGATGCTATCAAACTAAGTTTCCTTTTACATTTTCTCGGCACTTCCCTTTCTCTGGAGGTGATAGGAATACAATCCTGTCCTGATAGTGCCTAACAGCCCAATAGCACCTTATTTCAATGTGACTAGTTTGGAATGCGAGGATGTGACCGTTCGCTTCCCAGCTTATGGCTGCCTCTGCTGCTTAGCCAAAGGCCTGAGCCTAAGCACAGGGCCACAAACTGTCACAGTAAGAGAAGGCCCTTACACTGGCAGACAGTGGTTTTGATTCTTTCTTTTATACCTCTATCACTAGCCAAGTGATAAGAATACACCTAAATTCTTAGAGTATAGGCCTTTACAGACAGGCCTGAATATCTATATCCTAACACCAGGGTCCATCAGCACAAGCCCCTCTCACTCAAGCTAAAGGGGTCACTCTAGGCGTGTAGGAGAGGTACCGGGTGAGTCTGATGGAATGAATAGAAAGGGGAGCCTGAGCGGAGGTTGCTGGGTCCTTCCCAGTAGCAGCAGAATGCTGCAGGAAGAAGGGTCTGTAAGGTGGGAGTGGGAGGGGAGGAGCAGATGACTGAGGTGGAGATATTTTTACACAGGGAGATGTTTGCATAGGGAGCTTTGGAGGTAAGAAGGAGAAGTCCAAACTGGACATGGAAAAAGGGCAGCCAGAGTCAGACTTGGGAAAGTGGGGAAGACAGCACCAGGAGAGGAAGATCATCTCAGCAACTGCAGTTTGGATGGCTGGCAGCGGGGAGGGAAATTCACCGGAACGGCCAGGGCGAGGTGCCTGACGAGCGGTGAGTGGAGAGTCCCATTACAGAGCATGCTGCAAAGCCAGCAATCCCGTGCTACTGCAGATGCAGAGTCGTTGTCTTTCTCCCCCTACACTGCCAATGGAGGGAAGCGTCTGACCCTGTGAATTTCTCCCTGGCTACAGATAACCCATCCTTGCTCTCAGTGAAATGCTATGGTGTACTGTACACAGCATGCATGACACTCAACCTCGGAATGCTGTTAGCACTGTTGTGGGGTGATGGCCAAATATCATTGATGAGCATTGCTCTCTTAGGCCCCTTTCACAGTGTATTGAGCCTGTGAGGAGCCAACCTTCCCTCCGCCATCCCCGCAGGGCTTGGCTCACAGAAACTCTCAGGGAATGGGTTCCTCCACCACAAGCCGGGGAGTGGGGCTAAGCTGCTCCAGGGTTGCACTGCAGCCTCAGGGCTATAGTGACATGTTCCAGTGAGAGAGGGGCTGTACCAGTGGGGAGGCTGCATCTCCGAAGTGGGGGATAATCTCACGGTTTGGAGACTAGTGACGCAGCTGGGAGGACATTCCTCTAACAGTACAAAGGGAGGGTTCTAAGCTGTCAAATGGGGTTCTAACTCAGGGTGTTGGGAAGATATTGACTAGAGGTGGGAAAGAAATGTGAAGAGAAGAAACTGAATTGTTTATGCACCATTGCTAGGAGACTGGGTAAGAAGCAGGAGGAACTAAACGTTCTCATTGATAACTACATTTGATAGAATTGGTATTATTGAAACCTGGGGACATGACTTGCGTGACTGGACTGTTAAAGTCACCTGCTGCAGTGGCCGCCTTGTGTCTGGCATTTCCCAACTTTTGAGTGCTTGACTTTGCAACCGGAATGATTTTCGTGTTGCTTCTCTCTGTGTGGGTGATCAATATGCAGAACTTAGAACTTTAGCAAGATTCTGGATTGTTGGCTGTGCTACAAGCACTGCTTATATCAACTGTCCCTATATGCTGAGTTTTCAACCCTGCTGGGTCTGAGAGCAAGTCTCCCCTTCCTTCTTCAGACCCGCAATCGTCCAATCAACACTGAAGAAAGCAACCTTTTCTCATATAAATGGATAGCTACAAGTATTTTCTATTTTTAAAGAAGGCACTACCCCAACTCGACACACGTGTGGTTACGGTCCTTAATGCACTACTGGAAGGTGCTCAGACACTGTGGTGATTAGCATGGTATAAAAACCTACATAGGCTAGCGGCCATCAAGGAAGAAAGCCAAAGTTTCTCTTCTTCCTGGCCCCTTGTTCTTTTTAGGAGGCCATTTCCAGCCCTACCTGGCTGAAGTTTTGTTCCCCTGGTGTATCAAACTCATCTGTAGGAGCCTCTAACTCTCTGCCACCACTTCCTCAGGTGCCTTTCTTTAAGCCCAGTTGGGCAGCAGGTTCAGTCACAGTGGCACTGGGCACAGCTTCTTTTTAAAGGGGCCAGTCACCCCGTGCTTGTCATTATAAGAGCTTAGTCCTGCATATAGCTAAATGTAGGGTAGTGGCCAGATATAGGGCATGTTGCTCCTTGAAGTAAATGAAGCAAATGTGCAGCCTTTTCAATACCAGTAATAGTCTCTCATGCTCAATAAGAAGATCCCTTCCCTCCATTGAAGAACAATGTCTGATTTATTGATCTAATGGCCGCTACCCAAAAGGTGTTTCAGCCAGATGCCCATTTCTGAGTTGAAGTGCTTCTGGCGTGCACTCAGAAGCACCAAGAGAGAGAAAAGGAATATTTGTAAATGTTTAAGAACAGCTCCCAGGTGGGAGCATCAGAGAAATAAGGGACAGACAGTGTCCTCCTGCCTTCATCCACCAATTACCCTGCCCCTCCTGCTTTATATAAACTCATCGTTAGTTCCTTTTCAAGGGGATTTCTAGCCTTTTGGTTGTAGTTCCAGTGGTTCTGGGTTCTTCCTTCTTTGTTATTTTTTGATCTTTAGAGAGAAATTTCTCTCCTGTTTTTGTGGTTGTGTAATTTTAGCGCCCTCGTGGCCAACATAGAGTATGCTCTGCAGGTAGCTCTGGCCAAGAAAAGGCACGTGCAGGAATGCATCAGGGAAAGCCCCTTCCCCCCCAGAGACACCTGTCCCCAGTGTGAACCAGAAGAGTACAATGAATACAGGAAAGGGAAATATTTATTTACAGAGGGATGAAAGGAGAAAAACAACAGGGGAAAAGCTAGGGGGAACGGTCAAAAACAGGGTTACATTCAACACCAGGCCCCACAGGCCCAGTGGTAGCACAGTCTGAAAGGGCTGACACCGAGTAATGTGTCTACACACAGAGTTCAGGAGTCTTGAGCAAAGGTCCAGTCCAGTGGTGAGTTTTGGGTGCTCCAGGTTGTGTTCAGCGCCAGTAAAGTTTCCCCAACGAACCTCTCTGGTGCCCTCTTCTGTCACTCTCTGCAAAGCCACACAGAGTGACAGCCTCCCCAAGTAACAAGCTAACAGCTTCCCTCTTATTTAGTGTGATCATATTTCCCTATGCTGAATACGGGACACCTGGTAAACTTACTCGTATTCAAGCAAGTTCAGCTGCAATCAATCAGAACGATGCAGTACAAATGTTAACATTAACATCAAGTTGACTGAGCCCCTGTTAAAAAGAAACACTGAGTTGTTGGATTCCTTTTATTTCCCTTCTTATCTTTTAGACTTTAGGGTTCACATGGAGAGAGGTGACACACACACAGTCCCGTGCACCTCTCTGACACAGGGCTTGAGAGGTTGACCGAGAGGCTTGACCCTCCCTGCCTGGCGCTCTCCACTCTCCATGCCTGGCTGGGCCCTGGGCTGAACCCGCCTCTCCTGGTACCTGGTACCACATCTTCCAAAGACAACCTGTGTGTGTGTGTGTGGGGTGGCAATCAAGTTCACATGCCCCCCCACCCCAGATTTCTGCCAGGGTTCACACCAGAATGTGGCCAGCAACAGCCTTTCCGCACTGTGCAGGAGGGAAGGGATGGGAGCTGCTTCCAGCCACAGCGGGGCTGGGGGGGTGGGGAGGGGTGACCTGGCCCATGTCTTTGCAGAGCTCATCTCTTCCCCCTCTCCCCCTGCCCGTGGCTGGAAGCACCTTGCTCCTTCCTGCCCACACAGTGTTGAAAGGCAGCTAACACCTCCAGGCTGCTGCTGGCCACCGATAAACCCAGCTCCCTCCTGTCCCCTGGCTACAGCGCAAGCAGGAAGGGGTTAAGCCCTACGGATGCATTGTGCCCAGGGAACCTGACTGCAGGGGCTTGAGTGAACCCGGCCAGTGAGGTGGCTCAGCAGGGGAGGGTGCCTAGGGGATGGACCAAACCCTGTGCTCCGGGGTGGGGCTGGGTGCAGAGGGTGCTAGGCCTCTGTCCGGGAGCCTGCTGTGGAGTCTGCAGAGTCGGGATGCAAACAGGCTGGAAATCGCTTCCCTCCCCCACCGCCGCTCCAGAGCTTAGCTGAGGGGCAGAAAGGCTTCCCTGTGCCACGGCTGCCTGGGGCTTTGGCACATGCAGGGCTTGGCTCCTCCTGGCCAACACCCCAAGCCGAGGGTCTTGAGCTTTCCTGCGGGGCCAGCCCAGCCAGAGGCAGTGGGGGAAAGAAGTAGCCTGCTGGCCCGGCTGTTGGTGAGCTGAGCACTCCGACCAGGGGCTGGTTCTCCGCACAGTGCTGGGAGCGGGACACTCCCCGCTGGTGCAGATATGGAGGAGTAGCGGGGCTGGGGGCAAGGTGAAGGGGCAAAGCAGGGAGAGGACAGCGAGAGGGGGAACACCCTGCCACCAGCTTTGCACACCCACCCCCATTGTCAGCCACTGGGTCCCCCCACTCAACGCTGGTGGGCAGGCGGCTGGCAAGCAGGAATCCAGCCAGCATCGGGACCCACCAGTACCGACTGGGGGGAGACAGAAAATATGTGACAATTTGCCCGTTTTTAACAAAAAGTTGCGACACCAGCAGGAGGGCTTAAATACCCTGTCGTGCTCTTCCCCCCTCCCCGCTCCCCTGCCCTCCCAACAGGACTTTCTCCTCATTGAACAATCAACTCCCCATCCCCTGGGAAAAGATTTAAAGGGGCCATGCTCTCTAAACCCCAAAGGGGTTACAGTGGGTGTTTAGGCAGGTTGGGGAGAGAAGTGACTCGCCCTGCCCTTCCTGACACCGGCACCAGCCTTTAGAATACCAACTCTAAAGAATCATTCCTAAAGTACGTGCTCCATGGTTTGTCTTCAGGCTATTTGGCTTCCTGGTGGGGTCACTCCAGGTATTAACAGCATTTTATAATTAATTTATTGTTTCTGGATTAATTGCTGTTTTTTGGACTCTGGACATGATTCTGCTCTCGCATCTTATTTACCTTGGGCAGGCAGCAAAAAATCTGATGGCACAAGCTGGTACAAAGAAAACAGAGCTAACATAAAAGACCAACTTCAACCCAGGTGTAAGCAGTGGCCAATCCACTAGCAGGTAACAGGGGTCACCCCTGCTTGTGGCCGGGCTGAATTGGCAGTGTGGTATGGTTTCCACCGACTGGCTGTATGACATACCAAAGGCTGAGTCATGGCAGGTGTTCAGCGCCCCGACTTCCATTGCACCCCATGGGGATTGGCTTGCTCAGCCCTTTGAGCCAAGCACCTGGGGGGGTCAGACCCTGGAGCTAGTTGTCAAAAGTTGTTTTTGAAGTCGGGGAGGAGCTGTGGAGCGCTGCAAAGAAGATTTCTGGCGTGTGAATTCAAATCAGGAGGATTTCTAACATCCTGACCTTTGCTGGCCCTGACTGACATCCCATCGTTCCAGCCCAGCCGTGAGTGCCTCACATTATAGGGGGCGCTGCCAGCACTGTCTGTTATTAAGGCTGCCCAGGGCTTCCCATGATACGCCTTTGTTTTCAGTTGCTTATAACGTTGTCAAACTGTAACTGGCTGGGCTGAAATTTCCCATGCTGGGTGTCTGCCTTGAGGCAGAACCAGTGGGGTGGGTGGAAGAACATAAGAATGACCATAGTGGATCAGACCAAAGGTTGATCTAGCCCAGTAGCCTATCTTTGGACAATGGCCAGTGCCAAGTGCTTCAGAGGGCATGAACAGAGCAGGTAATCATCAAGTGATCCATCCTCTGCTGCCCATTTCCAGCTTCTGGCAAACAGAGACGAGGGACAACATCCCTTCCAATCCTGGCTAATAGCCATTGGTAGACCTATCCTCCATGAATTTATCTAGTCCTTTTTTGAACCCTGTTATAGTCTTGACCTTCATAACATCCTCTGTCAAAGAGTTCCACAGGTTGACTGTGCATGGTGTGAAGAAATACTTCCTTTTGTTTGTTTTAAACCTGCTGCCTTTTAATTTCAGGCAGTGACCCCTAGTTCTCGTGTTATGAGAAAGAGTAAATTACACTTCCTTATTTACTTGCTCCACACCAGTCATGATTTTATAGACCTCTATCATAGCCCCCCTTAGTCGTCTATTTTCACAGCTGAAAAATCCCAGTCTTATTAATTGCTCCTCATATGGAAGCTCTTGCATACCCTTAATCATTTTATTGCCCTTTTCTGTGCCTTTTCCAATTCCAATATATATTTTTTCAGATGGGGTAACCACATCTGCACGCAGTATTCAAGATGTGAGTGTAACACAGATTTATATAGAGGCAATATGTTATTTTCTGTCTTATTATCTAGCCACTTCTTAATGGTTCCCAACATTCTGTTCTCTTTTTTGACTGCCGCTGAACATTGAGTGGATGTTTTCAGAGAACTATCCACAATGACTCCAAGATCTCTCTCTTGAGTGGTAACAGCTAATTCAGACCCCATTATTTTATATGTACAGTTGGGATTATGTTTTCTAAAGTGCATTACTTTGCATTTATCAACACTGAGTTTCATCTGCCATTTTTGTAGTCCAGTCACCCAGTTTTGTGAGATCGTTTTGTTGCTCTTCACAGTCTGCTTTGGATTTAACTTTCTTGAGTAGTTTTGTATCATCTGCGAATTTTGCCACCTCACTTTTTACCCTTTTTTTCCAGATCATTTACGAATATGTTGAATAGGACTGGTCCCAGAACAAACCCCTGGGGGACACCGTTTTTTACCTCTCTCCGTTCTGAAAACTGACCATTTATTCCTATCCTTTGTTTCCTATCTTTTTACCAATTACCGATCCATGAAAGGACCTTCCCTCTTATCCCATAACAGCTAACTTTGCTTAAGAGCTTTTGGTGAGGGTCCTTCTCAAAGACTTTCTGAAAATCTAAGTATGTTATATCCACTGGATCATGGTCCACATGCTTGTTGACCCTCTCAGAGAATACTCGTAAATTGGTGAGGCATGATTTCCCTTTACAAAAAACATGTTGATTCTTCCCCAACAAATCATGTTCATTTATGTATCTGATAATTCTGTTCTTTACTATAGTTTCAACCAGTTTGCCTGGTACTCAAGTTTGGCTTCCCAACCTGTAATTGCCAGGATCACCTCTGGAGCTTTTTTAAAAATTGGCATCACATTAGCTGTCCTCCAGTCATCTGGTACAGCAGCTGATTTAATCTCCCACAGTTAGCAGTTCGGTAATTTCACATTTGAGTTCCTTCAGAACTCTTGGGTGAATAACATCTGGTCCTGGTGACTTATTACAGTATAATTTATCAATTTGTTCCAAAACCTCCTCTAATGACATC
The DNA here is from genome assembly GCF_965140295.1 of Lepidochelys olivacea. Taxonomy (NCBI): domain Eukaryota; kingdom Metazoa; phylum Chordata; order Testudines; family Cheloniidae; genus Lepidochelys; species Lepidochelys olivacea. The sequence goes on along the minus strand of NC_140412.1, from coordinate 137,530,204 downwards.
TCAATCTGGGAGAGTTCCTCAGATATGTCACCATAAAGAATGGCTCAGGTTTGGGAATCTCCCGCACATCCTTAGCCATGAAGACCAATACAAAGATTTAATTTCATTTCTCTGCAATGGCCTTATGGTCCTTGAGTGCTCCTTTTACATCTCGATTGTCCATGGCCCCATTAGTGGTTTAGCAGACTTCCTGCTTCTGATGTACTTTAAAGAAAAATTGCTGTTACTTTTTGAGTCTTTGGCTAGCTGTTCTTCAAATTCTTTCTTGGCCTTCCTCATTATAGTGTTACACTTCATTTCCCAGAGTTTATGCTCCTTTCTATTTTCCTCCCTAGGATTTAACTTCCACTTTTTAAAGGGTGCCTTTTTGCCTCTCGCTGCATCTTTTACTTTGTTGTTTAGCCACGGTGGCATGTTTTTGGTTCTCTTACTATGTTTTTTAATTTGGGGTATACAGTTTTAGTTGAGCCTCTATTATGGGGTTTTAAAAAGTTTCCATGCAGCTTGCAGGGATTTCACTTTTGGCACTGTACCTTTTAATTTCTGTTTAACTAACTTCCTCATTTTTGTGAAGTTCCCCTTTCCAAAATTAAGTGCTATTCTGTTGGGCTGCTGTGGTGTTTTCCCTGCAACGAGGATGTTAAATCTAATTATACTATGGTCACTATTACCAAGCGGTTCAGCTATATTCACCTCTTGGACCAGATCCTGTGCTCCACTTAGGACTAAATCAAGAATTGCCTCTCTTTTTGTGGGTTCCAAGACTAGCTGCTCCAAGAAGCAGTCATTTAAGGTGTCAAGAAACTCTCTCTGCATCCAGTCCTGCGGTGACATGTATCCCATCAGTATAGTTGAAATGCCCCATTATTATTGAGTTTTTTATTTTTGTAGCCTTTCTAATCTCCCTGAGCATTTCACGGTCACTATCACCATCCTGGTTAGGTGGTCTGTAGTATATCCCCACCGCTATATTCTTATTGTTCAAGCATAGAATAACTATCCATAGAGATTGTATGGTACAGTTTGATTCATTTAAGCTTTTTACTTCATTTGATTCTATTTTTTCTTTCACATATAGTGCCACTCCCCCACCAGCACGACCTGTTCTGTCCTTCCGATATATTTTGTAGCCTGGTATTACTGTGTCCCATTGATTATCCTCATTCCACCAAGTTTCTGTGATGTCTACTGTATCAATATCCTCATTTAAGATGAGGCACTCTAGTTCAGCAGTCTTATTATTTAGACTTCTACCATTTGTATATAAGCACTTAAAATTGTTACTTTTCAGCTGTCTGCCATTTTGTGATGTAAATGAATGGGACTCTTTTTCATTTGATTGTTTCTCATCCAATCCTAGCAGTATTTTATCATCCATCCTCTCCTCCTTACTAGAACAGAAAGAATCTCCATTAATAGATCCTCCCCTAAGAGACATCTCTGTTCTAACCACATGCTCCTCCACATATGTCAGCTTTCCCCAGCCCTTAGTTTAAAAACTACTCTACGACGTTTTGAATTTTAAGTGCCAGAAATGTGGTTCCACTTTGGTTTAGGCGGAGCCCATCCTTCCTCTTTAGGCTCCCCCTTTCCCAAAAGATTCCTCAGTTCCTAATAAATCGAAACTTCTCCTCCCTACATCATTGTCTCACCCATGCATTGAGAACCTGCAGTTCTGCCTGTCTATCTGGCCCTGCGTGTGGAACTGACAGCATTTCAGAGAAAGCTATCATGGAGGTCCTGGACTTCAATCTCTTCCCCAGCAACCTAAATTTGGCCTCCAAGACCTCTCTCCTGTCCTTCCCTATGTCATTGGTACCTCCATATACCATGAGCAGAAAGGAGGTGAGGGGGAATGGCAGATGGATCTGATGAAGAGCTGGGATTCTGGAGAACAGGGCCTGGCTGGGCAAAGAGATTGAAAGCAGGAGCTGGGGCTGCAGATTGCGAATGGATGAGGAGCCTGGGGAGTTAGATTGATACAGGAGGCCAGGATGCTAGAGAGAGACAGACCAGATGAGGAGATGGGAGGGGGACAACTGGGACTGTCTGTCTTTGAGACTGCACCTAAAGCCAGTGCTAGGACATCTCAAGCCTCTCCAGGCACTTTCCACATTTTCCCAGATTCCCCCTTCATCTCTGTTTCCTTCTCTTTCCAGTTTAGCCCCTGAGGGACCACAGAGCAGTTAAAGGGAGGAACCACAGGATTTGCAAAGTAACTTCTTAAACATACATACTTTACTCTTAGGGCATGGCTACACTTGCAGATGTAGAGCGCTGTGAGTTAAACCCACCTTCGTAAAGCGCAGTGGGGAAAGCGCTGCAGTCTGTCCACACTGATAGCTGCAAGCACATTGGCGTGGCCACATTTGCGGCACTTGCAGAGGCATTGAGAATGGTGCATTATGGGCAGCTATCCTGCAGAGCACCTCTTCCCATTCTGGCGCTGTGGCTTGTGGGAAGGGGGTGGGGAGTGTGGGGCATTCTGGGTCCTGTCCCAACACCCCATGATGCATCGGTTTGCATTCCAGCATTCCCTTTGCTTCCGTCCACGTTCGGCGCCATCTTTCAGTGTTTTTTTGTACTGCGTGCTCAGTCTTCCCTTTCGGTCTGCGGGAATGAAGCCCTGCCATAAATATAAAGGGAAGGTTAAACACCTTTAAAATCCCTCCTGGACAGAGGAAAAACCCTTTCACCTGTAAAGGGTTTAAGAAGCTAGAATAACCTCGCTGGCACCTGACCAAAATGACCAATGAGGAGATGAGATACTTTCAAAGCTGGAGTGGGGGAGAAACAAAGGTTCTTTCTGTCTGTGTGTTGTTTTGCCAGGAACAGAAAAGGAATGGAGTCTTAGAACTTAGTAAGTAATCTAGCTAGATATGCGTTAGATTCTGTTTTGTTTAAATGGCTGATAAAATAAGCTGTGCTGAATGGAATGTATATTCCTGGTTTTGTGTCTTTTTGTAACTTAAGGTTTAGCCTAGAGGGATTCTCTATGTTTTGAATCTGATTACCCTGTAAGGTATTTACCATCCTGATTTTACAGAGGTGATTCTTTTACTTTTTCTTCAATTAAAATTCTTCTTTTAAGAACCTGATTGCTTTTTCATTGTTCTTAAGATCCAAGGGTTTGAGTCTGTGTTCACCTTGCAAATTGGTGAGGATTTTTATCAAGCCTTCCCCAGGAAAGGGGATGTAGGGTTTGGGGAGGATTTGTGGGGGAAAGACGTTTCCAAGCGGACTCTTTCCCTGTTGTATATTTGTTAAACGCTTGTTGGTGGCAGCAATAAAGTCCAAGGGCAAAAGGTAAAATAGTTTATACCTTGGGGAAGTGTGAACCTCAGCTGGTAAAAATAAGCGTAGGGGGTTTTCATACAGGTCCCCACATCTGTACCCTAGAGTTCAGAGTGGGGAAGGAAACTTGACAAGCCCGAACTGCTGAGGAGTATGCTGACAAGTCTCGCCAGCACGTCATGTTTGGCAGTCCAGTTATTCCTCATGATCCAAAGTGACAGTGAGGGCTCCGACGATGATATCGACTCAAGGAATGTATATGACATGAGTTTGCTTGTGGCATTCATGGACATGCTCACCACCATGGAACGCCGCTTTTGGGCTCGGGAAACAAGCAGTGAGTGGTGGCATCACATCGTCATGCAAGTCTGGAATGATGAGCAGTGGCTGCAGAACTTTTGGATGAGAAAAGCCACTTCCATGGGACTCTGTGAGCTCACCCCCACCCTGCAGTGCAAGGACGTGAGATTGAGAGCTGCCCTGATGGTGGAGAAGCAGGTGGCTGTTGCAGTCTGAAAGCTGGCAACTCCAGACAGCTTCTGATCAGTCACTAACCAGTTTGGAGTGGGGAAGTCGACCGTTGGAATCGTGTTGATGCAAGTTTGCAGGGCCATTAATCGGATCCTGCGCAGAAGAACCGTGACTCTGGGTAACGTGCATGACATTGTGGCTGGCTTTGAACAAATGGGTTTCCCTAACTGCGGAGAGGCGATAGATGGCAGGCATATTCCAGTTCTGGCACCAGCCCACCTAGTCTCCGAGTACGTTAATCGGAAGGGGTATTTCTCAGTGGTTTTCTGGGAGCTTGTGGATCACCATGGGCGTTTCATTGACATTAACGCAGACTGGCCCGGAAAGGTGCCTGATGCACGCATCTGTCGGAACACTGGCCTGTTCAGGAAGCTGCAAGCTGGGACTTTTTTCCCAGACCAGAAGATCACCATAGGGGAAGTTGAAATGCCCATTGTGATCCTTGGAGACCCCGCTTACCCTTTCATGCCATGGCTCATGAAACCCTACACAAGGAGCCTTGACAGCAGCAAGGAGCAGTTCAACAACATGCTGAGCCGGTGCAGAATGACTGTGGGGTGTGCTTTTGGCCCTTTAAAGGTCCGCTGGTGCTCTCTGTATGGGAAGCTGGACCTGGTCAATGACAGCATCCCAGCAGTTATATCCGTGTGCTGTACCCTCCCTAACATTTGTGAAGGGAAGGATGAAAGATTCACTCAGGCATGGAACTCAGAGGTTCAACACTTGGAGGCTGAATTTGAACAGCCAGAGAGCAGGGCTATTAGAGGGGCCCAGCGTGGGGCTGCAAGGATTAGGGATGCCTTGAGGGAGCAATTTGAGGTTGAAAGCCATTGGTAATGTTTGATGCCCTGCATGGGAGTGAAGTGCAGTGGTTCCAACGTTAGTTGGAATCTGTGTTTGATACGCTGACTTGCAGTGCCTGTTGCTTTCCTGGGCTAAGGTATCTTTTACTTTGTGCAATAATAAAGAATGTTTTCAAAGCCAAAAAATCCATTTAGTGAAAAGAAAATTCATTTATTGAAAAGAGACACAACTGCTTGGGAAACGGAAAGGGCAAGGGGGTGGGGAACGGTACAATCACAGATTTGCGTATGTCCTGTCTGGAGTGCTGTGCAATGAGTGCTGCACTTCAGGATGGCTATACTGCATGGTGATGGGGGTTGCGTGCAGTGGGTAAGGGTTGTCGTTTTCAGGACTGAGTGGTGAAGCTACAGGTGTTGAAAGCAACTGGTGGCAATAAGAACCCGGATGTTGGGGAAAGTGGGTTGGAGGTGACATGGGAACAGAAGGGAAAGAGTTTTGGGGCAAGGGCTGTGGGGGTGGGGGTGGGGGCGGGCGCGGTAGTGCTCCGGCTGCATTGCTACGAGCGCCTGTATTGAATGATGCTTAGCAGCCGGTCCGTGCTTTAGTGCCAGCGATCCGCATTCTGCTGGCGGACCCTCCTTTCTCTCTCCCGCCACTCCTGCACTTTTTGATTTTCATTACTTGAATGCTGCATTACTTCATGCAACATGTCTTCCTTGCTTCTACATGGCCTCTTTCTGATTCTTTGGAGTCTTTCGGTCGGTGATAACACGGACGGCTGAGATCTCAAGGTTTCATCTGTAAAGGCGACTGGCTACCTTCCTCCTGGCTTGAGAACAGCTCCTGGTTGCATGCATGCAGGGATTCCGGGGTGTCTTCCTCCGCCTCAGCACTCTCGCTCCCGCTTTGCTTCTCCTCCTCCTCCCCCTCCTCCTGCCTTGTTGCAGTGGGCTCTGAAGTGTCCATGGTGGTCCCCGGAGTGGAGGTGGGGTCACCCCCAAGTATCGCGTCCAGCTCTTTGTAGAAACGGCAGGTCACAGGGGCAGCACCGGAGTGGCGGTTTGCCTCGCGGGCTTTGTGGTAGGCATTCTGCAGCTCCTTCATTTTAATCCTGCACTGCAGTGCATCCCGGTCATGGCCCCTTTCCATCATGTCCCTTGATATCTGCCCGAAGGTATCGTAATTCCTACAGCTGGAGCGCAGCTGGGACTGGACAGCTTCCTCCTCCCAAACACTGATGAGGTCCAGCAACTCGCCATTGCTCCATACTGGGGCTCGCCTGGCACATGGAGGCATGATCACCTGGAAGGATTCGCTGATAGCACTCCACGCCTGGCTGAGCAAACAGGAAGGGATTTTTCGAAATTCCCAGAGAATTTAAATGGTGGGTCTGACGGTTGGTCACCTGAGGGCAGGGCAGTAGAGTTCAAAGTGATGACCAGATTGGCTAGCACAGGCATTGTGGGACACTTCTGGAGGCCGATCAGAGCGCACTATAGGATCAGGGCATCCACACTGGTGCTGCGGCGCTCCGGCGGGGGCGCAGCAAACACTATTCCACTCGCCGAGGTGGCGTACCAGCAGCGCTGTAGCCGCGGAGTCAGAGGGCTCTACGTGCCTTGCCAGTGTGGACGGGGAGTGAGCTAGTGCGCCCGGGGCTCCTTTATTGCGCTGTAACTCGCAAGTGTAGCCAAGGCCTTAGACAGCACAAGAGTTACACATCTGTGCAAAACAATAAACCTGACCTCAATCCCCGCTCCAAGTCCTCAACATTCCTGAGAGCCGTTAGGTTTTGATCAGTGTTCTGGGGCTCCTGGCACAGGAGTGGCTTTCTCATCTTAGAGAGCACATCACTTTAAAAAGCAGGCTGTGAAACTTCTTCTTTGGGGCCTAGGACAGCTGGACTACAAAGACCCACATCTTTGCAGTGGGCCCACCCCCATATCTGCCCACTTTGCAGTGTGAATGTTGTGACGGTGTGGTTTCCTGGTTTCGAGTCGGAATAGTCCTCCACTGCAATTCCCACCGTTCCCTGTACCCATATCTTCCTGACCTGTCTGTTATCTTCCCACTCCCCCTGTGTGCACCAGAAGTCACATGCTGTAGCCTCCAAACTCACAGAAGCTTAAAACGCTCACCACCCTATGAGCAGCTAGTCGGCGGGAGGAACACACCAACATTGCCATCAGTAGGTGGCAGGATTCTAGCTGTGACCACAGTTTCTCTCAGAGCAGCAGCACTACACAGCTGTATGTCGCAGAGCCAATGGCTGGCAGAGTTGGACACGGAGCATTCTGCTGTTCAGTGCTGAGAGAGAGTGAAACATTTGAAGCAGCATCAGAAGGTCCAGGACTCCAATAAAAAGTCAGCAAATGCACCTTGCACGTGCCCTTCCTATTCAGATCTAGATTGGGCGCTGTCAGTCTTACAGACAGGTCTCTTAAAATCTATAAAATTCAGGGGAGTAATGAAACCTAGGCCTCAAATCCTACCCCTTTTTACAGGATCAAACTCTCTGTATCTGTCACCGGGTGTATTTAAAATCAAAACTGACAGGTAAATAACACAAACCAGATAACATTTATTACCTAACACCTTAATTACAAAGATAATAAGTTTGGCAGTTGCCAAGTCCCTAACAAGCAAATGATAGTGGCAGGAATAAAAGAGGAGAGAAAGAGAAGAGTGGGGGGAAAGGTAAGATCCCTTCACAAGGTGCGTCTCTCTCCTCCTCTTCTGCTCATCTTCAAGAGTTCGAGCAAATTACCCCCGCTGGGCAGAGTGAGTGCGGTATGCTGCCGCTATAACGGGCAGTGTGCGTGGGTAAGGACAATTCAAGGACCTCCTCTGTCTCTGAAGTGGTGGAATAGACAGCAGCACCTTGATTGCTCCGCCCAACCTGTCCCTGAGCCGCGAGCAACGAACGGTCAGCCAACTGCCAGTCCATTGACAGCCAACTGACTTTCTGCACACAGCCCACTTCCTGGGCGGCACGTGGCACCAAAAAGGGTGGGGTCTCTCTCTCGCTCTGTTACTAGGCAGAATAGATATCATAGGACAACCAACGGTTACACAGGGCAACTCATAGGAAACAAGGGAAAGAACTTATTAAAAAAAAGAAAAAGGGAGGATTATCCCTACATCGAGGGCTCTCAGCAGAGGGCCTATTATGACACATGCCATTTTGCTGAACCATAGCGGGCTCATTATCAGACAGGATAACGAGGGGGGTGCTGCAGCTGGGAACAATGAAGATCCTGCAAATGACCCTGAAGGCCAGGACGTGGTCGTCAAATTATATCAGAAGGAGCAGTTTGGAGAAGACACTGGTGAAACCCCTAAAGAGGGGGATGCGCCTGGCCAGAGACTGGAAGTCCAGGCTGGTAACTGCAACTCTCCTACCCCCGACCCTGAAGGGTTAATGTCTAGCTATTCCACCTGGAAGCAGGCGGGGCACACCCTGACTGTTTCCTAGGAGCAATGCACACATTGCTCTATCCAAGGACAAGGGCTAGATATGAACCCTGAGAACTTGATTGTTTGGACAGCAACTGTGAGACGTTTCTTTAGCCTGGGCTCAAGGCCTGAGAACCAGGATTGTAGTAGATAGAGGATGGTAACTAAGCATATGAATCAACGTCATACATTCCTTTGTGTAGCAGTGTGTAATGCTTAGGGGGAGAAATATAATAAAAGGAGAAGGTGGAAGGCAGGGGGGGCAGAACAGCCCATCTCTGCTGACCAGCCTGTTTGCTTGCATAAAGCTGTGTTCTGTCTCATCACTGAACCGCAACAACTGGCGCCCAAACGTGGGGCCCTCAGCACTCACCTCGCCCGGCAAGGGTTTCAGACGTGTCACTCATCCACTTTGTGGATCCCGGTGAGTATTTTTCATTGTGGTAAGTATGGGAAGCTCCCTCTCTGCTTTGCAAGTGCAACACCGCAATGAGCTGCAGTATTTGCTGCGTAAGGCTCAGCATGACTGCCCGGCTCGAGAACTCACTCTCCTGCTACAGGAGGTGCGTGCCAAGTGCCCGTGGTATCCTGAAGCCGGAAGCCTTAAGCTAGCGGACTGGGAGCGATTGGGCCAGACATTGCACAAAGAGCCTCGGGCGCCCGTGCAGGCTTTACATGCCTGGCACCTCTGCCGCGACGTGGTACAGCGTGTCGCCTCAGACAGACCCTCCCTCGCGAGGCTGGTGCTTTCGCCGCCCCCGTCCGCCCCTGCAGCCATCCCCCCTCCTGGCGATGCGACACAGCGTGTCGCCTCGGAAAGGCCCTCTTCAGCACCAACAGAGGAGCTGCCGATCCTGCCACCCCCGTCCGCTCCTGCAGCCATCCCTCCCCCTGCTTCGCCCCCAGTGCCTCTATTACCACCGTCTCCCTGGCCTTCCCCACCGGAGCCGGTGTGTGATCACCCTCCCCCCGTGGGGCCCCCCGGAGGGTCATCTGCATCTGCTCAGAAGCTTTCGCTGGTGCAACAAATGGTTCACGCAGTGAAAGCTCGATCAGATCTTACAGCAGAGGAGCTGGCTGATCTGGTCTCCGTTTGCCCGGTGACCTGGCAGAATGATGACCAGGGCAACCCCGTGGGCACCTGGACCACTCTGCCATACTCAGTGGTTACAGAGGTAAAGAAAGCAATTCGTGAATTTGGCCTGACTAGCACCTTTGTGCGTGGTCTCATTGAAGGGATGGGTACTGGGTACTCCCTAATCCCTGAGGATTGGAAAACGCTGCTGCGCATGATGTTGTCACCCAGTCAGTATGTTATTTGGCTTAGTGAGTATCGGCAGATGGCAGAACGCCAAGCCCAGGTATATAGAGAGCAAGGTATCATTTATGAGCATTTGACAGGGGAGGGCCAGTTTGCTACTATTGAGATGCAGTCTCAACTCCCTCAGGCCGTCTTCCCCATTATTTCCACCTGTGCCCAGCATGCTTTCAAGAAGGTCCCGGATTCAGGCAAGCCTACCAAAAGCTTTGTCAGTATCCGTCAGGGTGCCTTAGAGTCCTTTTTGGATTTTACCAACAGATTGCAGGAGGCTATCCTCCGACAGGTGGATAACACTGAGGCAGCTCACGAGCTCCTGTTAAAATTGGCAGTTGAAAATGCAAATGAGGATTGCCGCCGTGCTCTCCAGGCAGCACAAGTCTCTGGTATTTTAGAGCTCTCAGACATGCTGCGGGCGTGCCAGAACATTGGCACACAAGCCCACAAGGCTGGAGTTCTGGCTGCCGCCCTCAGAAAAACTGGGAAGGAGGGGAAGCGCTGTTACCGCTGTGGAAAGGAGGGTCATTTTCAGCGGGAGTGCCGCTCATCTAAGGCACCAGCCCGACCCTCGAAGAAGTGCCCCAAGTGTGGGAAAGGTTATCACTGGGCTAATCAGTGTCGTAGCGGGTCGGGAAACCGCGCGACGGGTCCCCCCCGAACCCAGGGCCAAACGGGGGTGTTTCCTACTCAGGCAATCGCTCCTCTGCCTTGGAATCCGTAGACTCTATGAGGGCAGCGACTGCTGGAAGTGCAGGGCTTGATTTGATCATGCAGGAGGACACTGACTTTCAGCTGCCAGGGGAGGTCTGTGCCATACCTACACAGGTGACGGGACCTCTCCCTGCCGGCTTTGTAGGTCTTGTTCTCCCTCGCTCACATGCTGGGAAACAGGGCTTTTTTGTCATTCCAGGGGTCATTGATGCTGATTACACTGGCATTATTAAGGTTCAGGTGTGGACTCATCTTCCACAGTCGCTCCCGCGTGGACGGTCAGTTGCACAGTTGATTTTAGTCCCCTATCAGGTGCCAGCTGCCGAGGATCGAACTCGGGGCGGAGGAGGCTTTGGATCTACGTTGTCTCACTCGCCGTCTCACAGCGCGTCTTCTCCATTTGTTGCTCTGACAATGTCAGTCCGCCCCTCGAAACCTCAGTTAACACTTCTCTTAAATGATGTTCCTTTTACAGGGCTGGTGGACACTGGAGCTGACGTTACAGTGATTCGTGATCTGGAGTGGCCGGTTAGTTGGCCTACGGTTCCTTCTAAAGAGTTGTGGGGGATTGGGGGTAGCAAACCCGGGCGCCAAAGTTTGTCTTGGGTCACGGTCTCTAAACCAGGAGGCCGTGCCCTTGCTACAATCCGCCCTTTTGTGCTCCCTGTCCACCTCAATATTTGGGGCCGTGATTTACTTACAAAGTTAGACACCACCCTCGATATTAACATCTGATGGCCCAAAACCCTCCCTCACCCACCGTGCCCTCCGCCTTACCCTTGGTATGGCAATCCTTAGAGCCCGTATGGATTGACCAGTGGCCCCTCCCTCTAGAAAAGTTAAAAGCACTTCATTCACTTGTGCAGCAGCATTTGCAAGCACAGCGATTGGAGAGCTCCACCAGTCCCTGGAACACCCCGGTGTTCGTTATTAAGAAAAAATCGGGTGCTTGGCGGCTGTTACATGATTTAAGGGAAATAAATAAACGCATCCAACCTATGGGCCCCTTGCAGTTTGGCTTGCCAAATCCAAATTTAATTCCTCAAACAGATCAACTTTGTGTGTTAGATTTAAAAGATTGTTTTTTTACCATCCCCCTTTGCCCTTAGAATTAGCTGCTGTTATTTTGGCCTTTCAACTTTTTGCTGATTGTCCCTTTAATTTAATTGTGGATACACATTATGTTTATCAGGTAATTGATCATTTACCCCTTGCCCTCATTACCCCTCAGGTTGATGCAGACCTCCTTCACCTGTTTTTGTCTTTACAGCATCTTCTTGCCACTCGTCATTTCCCTTACTTTGTTGCTCATATTCGCAGTCATACCCCTCTGCCTGGGCCACTCACTGAGGGCAATGCACGCGCCGATCGCGCGTTGCGTGGTCAGGTAAATTCCCGTTTTTCTGACCCCATTGAAAGCCATGCCTTTTTTCATCAGTCTGCCTCTGTTTTGGCCCGGCAGTTTCACATTCCTGCTGATCATGCATGTTCCATTGTTCGTTCCTGCCCCCACTGTGCTGCTGCTGCTCCTACTTTTTCTTATGCCGTTAACCCCCGAGGTACCGCAGCAAATCAGCTGTGGCAAATGGATGTTACTCATGTGCCACAATTCCGCCCCTATTCATTTTTACATGTTTCCGTTGATACTTATTCAGGCTTCCTTTGGGCAACCCCACAACGTGGGGAAGCCACTAACAAAGTTATTCACCATTTGCTGGCCTGCTTTTCTGTTATGGGTCGCCCTTGCCAAATTAAAACAGATAATGCCCCAGCCTACTGCTCTGCAGCCCTCTCCACCTTTTGTGCCCGCTGGGACGTCCGTCTTAAACACGGAATCCCTTATAATTCCACGGGCCAAGCCATTGTTGAACGTGCCAATCGCACACTCAAAACCTTGCTAGATAAACAATTAAAACAAGGGGAGCTGCATCTCTGAACCTTAGGAGACATTCAACAACAAATGTATATCCTCTTGTTTACTTTAAATAATTTAACACTGAATGCAGATCAGCAGACCCCTGCGGATCGGCATTTTCACAAATCTGAGGTACTGGAAAGACCGCGTGTCTTTTACCGTCAGCTGCCCGATCCACAGTGGCTGGGCCCAGCACCTCTAATCACTTGGGGTCGGGGATATGCTGCTGTGTCTCTCCCTGCAGGACCGTTGTGGGTTCCAGCCCGGTGTGTGCGACCAGCACTTAAACAACATGGCATGGCACCAGGGGCTGTCGAATCCCATACCAGAGTTTCAGCTGACCTTGGAGGAGACCGCGTTGCCCCCCGAGTCGACAACGGCGGGACGGAAACGGAGGAGGCGTAGCGTCCCAAGCCAGCCCGTGACATGGGGAGCAGTAAAAGCATTGGTCGCCACGGCTCAACGAAAACTGGCAGCAGATCAGCAGCCAGAAACTCCTAAGACTTTGTTTGTGGCGATTCTCGCCCAAATCACTGCTAATTCTGTGATGATTGTGTGCCTTTTGTGCCTGCTATTTTCTGTAGGGGTTGGCTCGGAAGCGCCTCCCCCGTTACAAGTCCGAAGGAGAATAAGATACTGCTCTTTGCTTATGCTAATCTTTTCTCCCAGTACTCTAGCATGGCTAATTGGGGCCCGGCCAACTATACTCTGCCTTGCACGGCTATATCCCTTCACACACCGTACCCGGCCGGGGCTCACAATGTCACCTGTGCGCGTGTAGTTAACTGCACTAGTACAAAGGTGCCATTGGGCTGTCAAAAAATTTCTCAATCCCTTTTAAATTGTTCCCATGCTGTTAATGTTTCATATAATTATGGCCATATCATCCTACCATCAGGATGGGTTTTTACTTGTGGTTCATGCACCTTTAATTATATTCCTGCAAATTTAAGTGATGGCACCCTTTGCTGTCTTAGTAGAATGATACTTATATTGCCTTTTGCTGGTTACAATTGTAGTAAAAGAAGTGTACCCCTTTTAGATGATTATATTGCAGATGTTAAGCTTTTGGTTATTTTGTGTTTGTAATCATTGGGCTTATTTTTTGTTGTTGCTGTGTTCAATGTATTCCTTCCTTGTTAAGACTTTGTAAAATTTTGCCCTGGAAAGCTCCCCAGGTTATGTCCTTGTCTGTCTGGGAGTTAAATAGCATGACAAAACAAATTGGCGGCTACCATGAGATGGCCAACTTCAATAAACAAAAAAAGGGGAGATGAAGGGTTAATGTCTAGCTATTCCACCTGGAAGCAGGCGGGGCACACCCTGACTGTTTCCTAGGAGCAATGCACACATTGCTCTATCCAAGGACAAGGGCTAGATATGCACCCTGAGAACTTGATTGTTTGGACAGCAACTGTGAGACGTTTCTTTAGCCTGGGCTCAAGGCCTGAGAACCAGGATTGTAGTAGATAGAGGATGGTAACTAAGCATATGAATCAACGTCATACATTCCTTTGTGTAGCAGTGTGTAATGCTTAGGGGGAGAAATATAATAAAAGGAGAAGATGGAAGGCAGGGGGGGCAGAACAGCCCATCTCCACTGACCAGCCTGTTTGCTTGCATAAAGCTGTGTTCTGTCTCATCACTGAACCGCAACACGACCCCGATTTTTTTCCTGGATAAATTGTACTTTCAAAACTCAGGACTTTGTAAATTATGGCCAAATAATTTACTGTCCTGGATAATATTCCATGCATCGTTGTGTGTGTGTCTTTGGTATAGTGCAGACGCCATGCCATTTGCCCAGCCTGTCCCCTCACCCTCCCTCCTCCACCTTCCCCTCCCCTTCAAGCAGCCTCTGCTGTGCACAATCCAAAATGGATGTTTTTTCAAGAATTCAGAGTCTGGGCTGTATGGTTTGTGCTGAAGCCTACAGTCTTTAGAAAGGTTTCAGAGTAGCAGCCGTGTTGGTCTGTATTCGCAAAAAGAAAAGGATGACTTGTGGCACCTTAGAGACTAAATAAATGTGTTCGTCTCTAAGGTGCCACAAGTACTCCTAGTCTTTAGAAAGTTCACAAACAGAAATCCATGCCCCTCTGTATCCCCCCATTTCACGGCAGGCAGACAGGTGGGAGGGGAGGGGTTGAAACACTGCTTGGATGAATGCTCTCCATCCTAGCTTAGGCTTTGGTTGATTTCCTTCATTTTTTCCCAATCTTGGTAGTTTATTCTAGGAAATTTCTCATGTAGCATGAATTGTCAATGGTCTTTCAGGTGAACTGGGAGTGCAAAGCTGCTAGGGAATCCATAATAACTAGGGTCCTACCAAATTCACGGACCATTTTGGTCAATTTCACGGGCAGAGGGTTTTTAAATTAGTCAATTTCACCATTTCAGATGTTTACATCTGAAATTTCACAGTGCTGAAACCATGGGAGTCCTGACCCAAAATGGGATAACGCGGGGAGGTCAAAAGTTGTTTGGGGGAGGTGTCGCAGCATTTCCTCCCTCACTTCTGTGCTGCCTTCAGTGCTGGACTCTGAAGGCAGCAGCCACTAACCTTCCTGAAGCGAGAGGAGGCTCCCGGATGTGGAGGTGGGTCCCAGCTGGTGGGAGCACCTCAGCTGGGGCTCCTAGCTACTGGTTCCCTGCCAGATTAATGCAGGGGCCCCGGCCAATTTCAGGGGCCCCAGAAAAATAGGCACCTGAGCCCCAGCAGGAGCCACAGGGGGAGTAAGCCCCGAGCCTGGGCAGCCAGAGCCCTGGCAGGAGAGAATTGGAGGGTGGAAGCCTTAAGCCCGGCACCCCAGTCCCTGCTGCAGCTGTGGAGCAGCAGCCCTGAGCCTGAGTGCCTCAAGTTCTGGCTCCAGCCGCGGGGGCTGAAGCCTCGAGCGGCCACTGCAGCTGCCGGGCAGAAGCCCTGAGCCCAGGTGCCCAGATCCCTGGCAGGAGTGTGTGTGTGTAGGGAGGAGGCAGAAGCCCCAAGCCCAGGCACGTGGCTGGAGTTTTCGGGAGCTCAAGACATGAGTCTGGGTGCCCCAAACCCTGGCTGCAGCCTCAGGGGCCAGAAGCCCTGACCCTGGGCACCCAGAGCCCTGGTCGGAACAGGAGCAGGTGGGGGTGGGGGCAGAATCCCCAAGCCTGGGCAGAAGCTGCCAGGGCCAAAGCCCTGAGCCCAACTCCGGGGCTGCTGCAGCACAGATCTGAGGGTGTACCAACCTCACTAATGCGCTGCGTCTACAGGTGAGTCTGATAGCCCCACCGAGAGCAATTGTGCAGGGGAAAATCTTGTCCTGTCCCCAGCCCAGCGGACTAGCGGGATGCTCCAAGCCGGCACGGGAAGATGGGATTTCACAGGGCAGGGCTAATTTCACTGTCCTTTATAATTGGTAGGGGCCTAGCTATAGAAAATAATGAGTACCAAAATGCTCTTCAACCTAGTCAAGAAAGGCACAACAAGAAGCAACGGCTGTCAGCTGAAGCCAGAGAAATTAAAATTAGAAAAGAGGCAAGAATTTTTGACAGTGACGGAGACAAACCAATGGAACAAATTACCAAGGGAAGAGGTGGAGTCTCTGTTTCCTGATGGCCTCACATCACAACTGGTTGTCTTTCTGGAAGGTGGGTTTCAGTGAAACACAAGGAATTGAGCTTAATATGGGGTAAGTGTCTGAAACTTCATGACTTGTGAAATAGAGGCTGGATTAGGAGATCTAATGGCCTACAAATCTATGAAAAACTCAGTGCGGGATGAGGTACAGACTCTGCTGTTTTACTGGAAAGCCTGCTTGTTCCCCAGAATCAAGAGTGAGCAAGTGGGGTGATCGGGGGAGCAGCTCAAACATCCAACCTGGCTGTCCAGGGGCAGACATCAGCCCTGCAAAGTAGAGGTGGGTGTGGCAGTGACTTCACAAGGGCCTTTGGCAGGAATTCAGCCTATTGGGCAGAGTTGGTGAGGAGGCTGTGACCTCACAGAGCTCCCTTGACATCAGACATGCAGTACAGGGGTGCAGGTCAGGGGGAACCTCGGAGACCCCTGTAGCCTTGCTGAAGCAATCCTCCTTCTCACGGTCTCTCCTTGAGGACCAAGAGAGGATTTGTGTTCACGCACCTGAGTGCTAAGAAGGAGCTTCTTTGGGAGTTTTCACCTTCCTGTGTTGATTTTGGAGAAAGCAGACATCTCCTGGGTAGAAGGTAAGATTCTCAGTGAGAGTTGGAACTTCTTCAGTCTCCTCCATGCATTGCGAGCCGAGCTCTAGGCTCGGAAAACAAAAGGTAAATGGGCAGAAAAATGTCCCGCCTAGGATTCTTCCCCTTAGTAATGGGCTACCTAATAGGTCTCAAAATGTAATTGTAAAGGAGGAATCGTTCTCAGGCAAGTATCTTTCTAGTAGGATCCTGCAGGGATTGGTTCTTGGTGCTAATGCTATTTAACATTTTGATCAGTGATTTGGAAGCAAATATACAATCATCATTGATAAAATCTTGGTTATGAAGTATTTCTGGAGATTTAATCTAAATCCGCTATGCTATAGTTTGAACGCATTGCCTCTTGTCCTGCCCTCTGTGGCAAGAGAACAATTTTTCTCTATCTTCCTTATGAAAGCCTTTCAAGTATTTCAAGATTGCTATCATTTCCCTCTTTTCCAATCTAAACATACCCAATTCATCCAGCCTTTGCTCATATGACTCACATTCCACACCTTTGATCATTTTTGTCACTCGCCTCTATATCCTTTTCATATAGCAGTGACCAAAATTGGACACAGTACGCCAGCTGAGCCCTAACCAGCGCTGAGTAGAGCAGTACCATCATCTCCTATGACTTGCATGGTATGCCTCTCTTTATGCAACTCATATTGCGTTTGCTTTTTTGCATTTGCTGTGCAGAGAGCCTGAAAACGGTTTTGCACCTCTATCTTCATTGGGGGTACATAGGTTCTCCTCTTTCTTCTTCTGGAGGTCACATGCTGCCAATATTCTCCCCCGTTCTGCACTGCACTCTTTGATTCTTCAGCATATTGTGCTTCAAGCACCAAACAGACTTCGATCCAGAAAACCTTCATGTTCTCTGATGCAGCGCAGGGTTGATACTTGCCTCCCTAGTCCTTTAACCTTCTCTTCCAATAGAGTGAGCACACACACACATTGGAAGAGTACAATGCCTACAGGAAAGGGAAACAGATATTTAAAGAGGAGAAAAACAACAGGGGCAAAGATAGGGGAAGCAGTAAAACAGGGTTACATTCAACACAAGGCCCTACAGGCCCAGTGGTACCACACTCTGAAAGGGCTGACACCAAGCAATGTGTCTGCACACAGAGTTCAGGACTCCTGCTTGCTGCAGCCCTTCTGTCTGGACCTCCAGACACACACCCTATCGCTTTCTCCCCCATCTCTCTGCTCCCCTGCCCTCCCAACAGGACTTCCTCCCGATGGAACAATCAGCAAACCCTCCCCCACCCCCACCCCCCGAAAAGATCCACAGAGCTGGATCCAGAGGTTGGGTCCGATTGGTGCAGTCTGATAAGTGTCCACCAGGGGGACTCAGTCTGTGACAATAACCACATATGTTAGAGCCAGCTGGGTAACAAAAAATCCTTCCTCGCTGGGGATGTGGAGCTAAGCGAAATGGAGAAGAAGGAAAAGCATCCAGTAAGATGCTTCCTGAATTTTACACCAGAGAGGCAAGGAACACAAGGGACCAGGGCCTGGTCTGGGAACCAGAACAAATACATTGTTCTCATCCAGGCTTTTCCATTCAATCACTGTGTGACCACAGGCAAGTCACTTCATTTCCCTGTGCCATACAGTCTCCCCAATTTTAAATGAAGATCATCAAGGTGGGTTTATCATACCAGTTTAGAAGGTGGGAAACTCAGATGCATAGAAATGCAGCCTGTTGACACTCTAGATGTGAAGTGTGTTTGTTAACAGGGGACCCCCATGCGTGGTTCATAACCCCATAGTTGAAACTGCTGCTAAGCGTGTTTTTGAAACCATATGAGAGTAGGGCTGGATGCCCTTTTCCTGTACTACAGGGGGGAGTGGGTGTGTGGTGCCTGGGGGAAGGCGGGGGGTGAACAGACTCTCAGCCATTAACTGTCTTCAGCATTTACACCAACGATCTGGAAGTCAATATCACATCACAGCCAGTAACGTCTGCAGGGGGCACAAAGATTGGTGTCGTGGTAAATAATGATGAGGACAAGTCAGCCCATTCAAACAACACATCTGAATACAGCAAATGCCCAGTCCTAATCTAGGAGTGAGGGAGATTAATGAGTGGAAGAAATTGCCTAGGGAAGAGGTGGATTCTCTGTTTCCTGATGGCCTCACATCACACTTGGCTGCCTTTTTGGAAGGCGTGTTTTAGTGAAACACAAGCTATTGGGATTAATATGGGGGTAAGGGTGTGAAATTTCATGGTTTGTGAAATAGAGGCCTCATTAGGAGATCTAATGGCCTAAAGGAAAATCTATGAATCAATGAAAAACTCAGTGTGGGGTGAGGAACAGACTCTGGGTAGCCTATTTGCTGCCCAGAATCAATAATGAGCATGTGGGGTGATGTGGGGAGCAGCTCAAACATCCTACTGGGCTGTCCAGGGGCAGACATCAGCCCTGCAAGGGAGAGGTGGGTGTGGCAGTGACTTCACAAGGGCCTTTGGCAGGAACTCAGCCTATTGGGCAGAGGTGGTGAGGAGGCTGTGACCTCACAGAGCTCCCTTGACATCAGCCAGGCAGGACAGGGATAAAGGGCAGGGGGAACCTGGGAGACCCCTGTAGCCTTGCTGCAGCAAGCCTCCTTCTCGCAGTCTCTCCCAGAGGACTAAGAGAGGATTTGTGTTCACGCACCTGAGTGCTAAGGAGGAGCTTCTTTGGAAGTGTTTCTCCTTTCGGTGTTGATTTTGCAGAAAGCAGATATCCCCTGTGTAGAAGGTAAGATTCTCAGTGAGGTTGGAACCAATTCAGCCTGATCCATACGTTGCCAGCCAAGTTCTAGGTTCGGAAAACACAAGTAAAGTTGTCAGAAAAATGTCCCAACTCGGACTCCGCCCCTTAGTAACGGGCTACCTAATAGGTCTCAAAATGTCCTTTTAAAGAAGGAATCATTATCGAGCGGGTGTCTTTCTCGTAGGGTCCTGCAGGGATTGGTTCTTGGATGTACGCTACCTAAAATTTTGATCAGTGACTTGGAAGCAAATATACAATCATCACTGTAAAATCTGCCAATGACAGAAAGATCGGGGGAGTGGTAAATAATGAAGAGGACATGTCACTCATATGGAGCCATCTCGATTGCTTAGTTACCGGAGCACAAGCAAATAACATATATTTTAATATGTCCAAATGTAAAGTTTCCCTTTAGGAACAAAAAATATAGGCTATATGTACAAGAGGGGGACTCTATCATGGGAAATAGTGACCCTGAAAAAGACTTGGGGTCATGGTGGATAATCAACTGACCATGAGCTCCCACTGAGACACTTTGGCCAAAAGGGCAAATGCGACCCTGGGACCCATCCATAGCGGAATCTCCGGTAGAAGTAGAGAGGTTCTGTATCTCTGTACTGAGCACTGCTGCGACCACTACTGGAATATTGTGTCCAGTTCTGGTGTCCACAGTTTGAGACAGATGCTGATTAATTTGAGAGGGTTCAGAGAAGAGCCACAAGAATGATTAAAGGATTAGAAAACATGCCTTAAAAAGATAGGTTCAAGGAACTCAATCTATTTAGCTTAACAAAGAGAGGGTTAAAAGATGATGAGCATAAGAGAACAACTATTTGCTAATGGGCTCTTCACTTGAGCAGACAAAGGTATAACAAGATCCAATGGCTGCGAGTTGAAGCTAGACAAATTCAGACTGGAAATAAGGCAAACATTTTTAACAGTCAGCGTTTGAAGTAATTAATCCAGGGTTGTGATGGATCCTCCACAACTAGCATTTTTAAAATCAAGATTAGCTGTTTTTCTACAATATGCGCTCTAATTCAAACAGGAATTATTTTGAGGGAAGTTCTATGGCCCATGTTATACAGACTAGATGGTCAGAGTGGATCTTTCTGACCTTGAAATCTATGACTCACTGAGGCGTTTGGAATTTGTCCGTTTTTTGCTTCTCTTTTCCGCCCTTCCTCATGTCTTTTCTTTTCTCTTCTCTTGTTCCATTTCTCTCTGCTGCTCTTCTTCCTGAGGCAGGTGGGGCTGTTCTCCAGCTGTCATTGTAGGAGGCCCTCACAAAGAGGTGGGGTGGAATAGTGCACTGACAGAGGTCTCCACCAGAGTGATCTCCTGTCCTGACTAGTGCTGTCTTCTGGCCACCTGTTGAGAATGCTCAGCTTCCAGTCCCTGAGAGTCTCCATGCTGATTGGGTGAGCTGGGGGTTATTACTGAGTTAAAAGGGAGGAGATTCAAGTCATTGTTGGCTGAGAGCAGTGACGTCTAAAGCACAATTCAATGGCATTTCTTTGTCAGTCTGTAATGCGGTAATTTTTGAAGACTACGTCCTATTGATTCCAAAATTTCCGGGAATTTCTAGGCATTGGTGGAAAGAACCTTGTTGATTTTATTTCAGAGTAGCAGCCGTGTTAGTCTGTATCCGCAAAAAGAAAAGGAGGACTTGTGACACCTTAGAGACTAACCCATTTATTTGAGCATGAGCTTTCGTGAGCTAGAGCCCACTTGAAGTCACTTGATTTTCTTTTTGTTGATTTTAGTGACAACTGGGAACCACTGCCACCAGGAAAGCTTGATCTCCACACTGTGCCCATTTAGTTGGTGCTGCAGACAGAGGCACATTGTGACATCAGAGTTAACTTAGCCAGTCAATGCTAATCCTGTGCAGATGATTTGCATCATTAAACCCCATTGGTTAAAAGGAATCAGCAAATGATCCTGCAGGTTTCAATAGGAGAGATGACCAAGGCAGAGGCCGTAGGGTTAGGATTTAAGGTCAGGTTTATTGGAGTGAGTGAGTGATGGGTGGCTGAATTACCTTGGATGTCACAATGTTACTGCTCAGGCTACTCTGCCTGCAGAGCCCCATGGGCAGTGACTGACTGTCAAGGGGAAGATTTTGTTGATCTGAAACTTATAAACCAAGAAGAGCAGAAGAGGAATGGCTTAGACGATTTGACAATAAAATGTAGGTTTTACAGCATTATCCAGTGCAATTGCTACTGGTTCAGAGGTAGAAACTGGCCCTACATAAACAAACAAGTGTCCAACCCTCTAGTTAGTCTCTTTTAAGACTGAGTCAATAATTCATAACAAATTATTGATATGATGACTTTTGCTGCCTTCTCTCCTTCAATGGCATATGAGCAGTTTATGATTCTCATGAATGTAGTAGTTCTCCTAAAATCAAGGTGAATAAAAATCAATGCTTGTTTCAAAACCAAGAAACCCAAAAAGGGATTTTTTAAAAGTTAAATTGGATTATTTTTATTTAAATTAAAAACAGGTTTATTTTTTGAAAAGCAAATCTATTGGAGATTAAATTTGAAATTATGACAACCCATGTTAATGCCTAAACTTGCAATAGCTTAGTAAAGTCATTTAAATTAAGTAATAAATATTGACAAGTCCATGGTTGCTGCCAAGTTTTAGTGGTAATCAAACCACTGAACTCATGGAAGTCTTTGGCTGGAACCAGAGTTTACTGAAATGGTAAACCAGCTTTTGACAGCAGTAGCTTCTTCTGCAGGCACAGAAAGAATATTTTTTTAATTTAAGTTGATTCAGCTAGTTCAGTTCAATAACCATTTCATTCAAATTTCAGAAACTGACTGGGAGTGGAAAAAGAAGGAAAGCTTGTTTTCCTCTTCCAGTCTATAAATAAATACTAGACGTGGGGGGGTCAGACCAATTAGTTCTAAAATCTGAGAGACACGATGACTAGATGCAATCAGTTCATTTCACTAACTGCAGATACTTCCTTAAATCAGGTTTCAGAGTAACAGTCACGTTAATCTGTATTCACAAAAAGAAAAGGAGTACTTGTGGCACCTTAGAGACTAACCAATTTATTTGAGCATGAGCTTTCGCCGTGAGCTGTAGCTCACGAAAGCTCATGCTCAAATAAATTGGTTAGTCTCTAAGGTGCCACAAGTACTCCTTTTCTTTTTACTACTGCTAGGAGTTAGAGAAGTGTCTCTATCCCGAACAGAGATGGTGAAACTGAGGGAAAGAGCAAGAGGTGTTTGCACAGCAATGCTGTGGCCGAGCCAGAAAGAGAAGCATAAGAAAAAAACATTCCTCAAAAATGTTTTGCATTTAAAACTACCTGATTTCTTATTAAATAAAGGAAATATTAGCTGTAGTTAGTGAACTGAATTGATACATTCTGGTCACCATGTTCTTCCAGATTTTTCAATGGGTTGATCTCATCCCCTCACACCTAGTGTTTATTCCTAGATTGAAGGAAGAAAACAAGTGTGCCTTCTTTGTCAACTCCCAGTGTTCTTTTTCAATTCCATTAACTAGTCATTGAACTGAACTAGATGAATAAACTGAAAGGAAGAAACTATTCCTTCTGCACTTTCACAGGAAGGGCTACTTCTGTCTAAAGCTGTTCTAGCACTTCCACAAACTCTGGTTCCGGGTGCTTCAGTCATTTGACTCTCCTTAAAACTTGGCAGTAAACGTGTACTACTTAAGATGGATTTCTTTCTAGTCTCTTGAAATTATTTTAAGAGATGATAACAAATTTAGGCCTTAACATAGATTGTCAAATTCAAATTGAATTTGAAGCAGGCTTATTTTTAACGAAAAAACCCGTGGTGAGTTTAATTTGAAAAACCCGGTTCATATTTTAAAAACCCTCTATTGTTAATCCACCTGGCGAGGGACGGAAAAGCCTCCTAGCTCAATTCCCACCCCAAGAAGGGCTGATCCTCAATCCAAGGTCTAGGGCTGGGCTCCTCACTCTGTACGGGGTTGAACTGAAAGCCCAGATCTAAACTCTAGGAATCTGGATCTGACCGATGAGGGTCCAGTGCTGCATAGCACTTACAGTACGACTTTTATGGGTAAATCTCAGCACTTTACAATAAGTGAGTAAGTATAAGATCCTCGTTTTACTGCTGGGGACTGAAACACAGAGCGGGGGAATGGCTTGCCTGAAGTCCCATAAGTCAATAGGAAAATGGCCACTGAAAGCCAGGAGTCCTGACTCCCAATCCCCTGCCTCCGTCACTCCAGCCGGTCACACTCCCTCTCAGAGCCAGCGAGACTGGGAACAGGGTCCTGCTCGCAACTGCAAGCTCTGGAAAGGAACATTCCTCTTGTGGTTAGTGTCGGGGCCTGGATACAGGGCTCCTGGGCTCCATCCCTGGCTCTGTCACGGACTCCCAGTATGACCCTGAGGCAGTGGCTTCCCCTGCCCAGGCCACAGTTTTCTATCAGTGTGGTTTGAGTCCCTCCCCTACAGCCCTTGGCTTGTCAGGCTTCAGGAATGTGTGTGAGGTGCTAGGAGACCTTAAGATGGGAGGCGTCCTGCCCACAGTATGTCAGTGTTCTGGACCCCGGCTGCTAGCCTGAGTTTATCCATCCCTTGGCAATAAAACATGATTTTGTTTTCACAGCCACTGTTGGTCTCCCTGCTGGCAGGGCATTGTGCAGCTCCCTTTTCAGCCCACCTTGGTGCAGGAGAGCGAGGAAGAGGGCCAGGAATAGATCAACTCTGAGCATCTGCCACCCAGCACTGCGCCATCTAGACCTAGTGAGTGTCGGGTAGCATTTCCTCAGAGGCTTCCCTGTTCTGCTTGGGGAGAGGCAGAAATGGTGGGAGGAGGAGGGGGAATCTCCTCCCAGTGAGACTAGATTTGCTAACACAGTCCCCTGAAGTCCTTCGCTCTGGGCCTGGGCAGCGTGTTTCTTGCAGGGTGTTCTCCAGAGCCATCTCCAGCATGGTGGAAATAGCCCAGCAATAGGGCTTCCAGCTCTTCCCTTATAGGAGTCTCTGGGGGGTCAGACCCCAGCAGCTGCTGAACACCCACTTTCCCACTGAACTCAGTGGGAACTGAGGGGGACTCATGCCTCATATGATTGGAACCTTGTGAAGTTTAGCTGGGGACGAGTTCCCAGGCCAAACTCAGACTCCTTCCCGGGTTCTGATCTTTCTCTAGCCAGGGAGGGCGTGTAGCCTGGGCGGGAGGAGGGAGCTGCTTGTCCAAACAGACTGAAAACCCCACTGTTCTGAACGGATGAGACTCCCCCTGTGTCACAGTGCCTCAGTAGGGAGAGGGAGCTTTGGGAGCAGCCTGTGCTGTGAGCTGCTGCCAGTGTGTGTAGATTGTAGTCTCTGTGCCCTGTGGTGGGGCGTGTAGTGAGGGGGGAGGAACAGGGGGACAGAGCAGACAGGCCCGTTAGTGAGAGCCTGCCTTGACCCCAGACTCATGGCTTCTCCCCACTCAGTTCCAGGATGGAGAGGCTCAGGCCGATGATGGAGAGGCTCAGGCAAATGCTGCAGAAGAAGGCTGTGCAGCTCGCTCCAGAGCCAGTGGGAAGCAGCTGCCAGCTTCCCCAGGAGGAGAGCAGTCCCTCTGTCCCCACTGGAGGGGAAGTAGCTTGTGGCCAGGCCAAGCGGTGGATGTGCCTGGCATTCTGGAGGAGGGAGACACCAGCTCCCAGAGGAGGCCCTGAGACATCTTCTGGGACAAAATGGAGGTGGCCCAGGGTGCATCTGTGTGGGAGGCAGCGAGGACGGGACAGAAGCCAGGCAAGGCGGCTCTGTGGCTTCCTCTCCAGGAAGCAGAAGATCCAGGAGCCCAGCGCCAGGGCCCAGGAGAAGCCACCCCCCTCCCTGGCCACTGAAGAGGCCCCAGCCTGCCTAGGGGAGGAGATGGGTGACCCCTGCTGTCATAAATATAAAGGGAAGGGTCAACCCCTTTAAAATCCCTCCTGGCCAGAAGAAAAATCCTCTCACCTATAAAGGGTTAAGAAGCAAAAGGTAACCTCGCTGGCACCTGACCAAAATGACCAATGAGGAGACGAGATACTTTCAAAAGCTGGGAGGAGGGAGAAAAACAAAGGGTCTGTGTCTGTCTGTATGCTGCTTTTGCCGGGGATAGACCAGGAATGGAGTCTTAGAACTTTAGTAAGCAATCTAGCTAGGTATGTGTTAGATTATGATTTCTTTAAATGGCTGAGAAAAGAACTGTGCTGAATAGAATGACTATTCCTGTCTGTGTGTCTATTTTGTAACTTAAGGTTTTGCCTAGTGGAATTCTCTATGTTTTGAATCTAATTACCCTCTAAGGTATCTACCATCCTGATTTTACAGAGGTGATTTCTTTACTTCTATTAAAAGTCTTCTAGTAAGCAAACTGAATGCTTTTTCATTGTTCTCAGATCCAAGGGTTTGGGTCTGTGGTCACCTATGCAAATTGGTGAGGATTTTTACCAAACCTGTCCCAGGAAGTGGGGTGCAAGAGTAGGGAGGATTTTGGGGGGAAAGATGTGTCCAAACTACGTTTCCCAGTAAACCCAGTTCGAGTTTGGTGGTGGCAGTGGAGATCCAGGGACAAAGGATAAAATTAATTTGTATCTTGGGGAAGTTTTAACCTAAGCTGGTGAAAGTAAGCTTAGGAGGTTTTCATGCAGGTCCCCACATCTGTACCCTAGAGTTCAGAGTGGGGGAGGAACCTTGACACCTGCTCTAGCACCAGCAGCTCCACCTACACCCAAGGGGCCAGCAGCACCTCCGAGGAGTGAGAGCCCTGAGGCTGGAGGCGCCCACAGTACTGGTGAGGGGAGACCCAAGGGAAAGGGAGAGTGACTGGGGTGGGGGGGCTAGTAACACCCTGTGCCATTGGTTCACTAAGTTGTCAGTCCTCAGCTACGTGAGCCCCACTGACACCAGTGGGTGTGGCACAGCCATGCCTGGTGCAGGGCATTCTTGGCGGAGTCGGGGGCACTCCGGCTTCCCGGACCCCTGATGATGTTGCGGGGGTGGCCTGACTGCCATGCTGCCCTGAAACTGATGGAGCTGAGGGCATCTCTGGGAGGGGCCGGGTGAGGCCCTTTCTGCCCTGGGGTTCCTTACAGAGGAGGGGGCCACATTAAGCTTTCTCTCTCCACTGCACCCCGTCCTTCCCCTCGGCAGCAGGAGAAGTCACCCTCTCTCCTTTTCTGCCTAGCATTTCTCCCATGTTATCTGGGACCCTCAAGAGGGGGTGTTTGTCCCACGCAGGGCAGGGTCTCCTCTCCCCACAGACACTGTCCCAGTTACAAACCCTGCCTGTGCAGGAGGACCCTGTGGTTTTGGGCTTTTCCTATCCAACCCATGGAGGACCTGAGCCCTGGAGCCAGTTTGGGTGGGGTGGGGAGGTCCCTACCTAACAGGCTCTCTCTCTCCCGCAACCCCACTCCTAGTGGGTGCAGGACAGGGCCAAGCAGCTCCGCTTCCTGCACGCTATCCCCACTCTGTGATTCCCTGCACAAAAGCAGGGGCAGGACACCCTGCGGCCGCACTGCTCCAAAGCGTCCCTTGTGGAGAGCATTGTGAGCGAGACCCGTGCCCAGCCCCTTGGGGGAGGGAGCTAGACGTGGGACGAAGAGAAGCCTCCCCTGCACCAGTGTGGGGAGATGGTGGGGCTGGAGGGGGCAGCAGAGGATAGGGATTCCTGGGGCTGAATACTGGGAAGCTGGATGTGTGTGCGCAGGGGGATATGCTGGCTGTGTCTGCAGTGCACTTTGGCCTCCTCTCTGGGAAGTGCCTGTGGGTAATCAGGGCCAGAATCCACCTGCTGTTTTGTCTCCTTTGGGTCTCCCAGGAGCTGATTGAGTACCTTCCGCTGGGCTCTGAGTCAAGCTCCATCCTCTCCAGCTCTATGGCCACGGTTTGCCACCTCCAGGTACCAGGACCCTCCCGTCCAGTTTCCCTAACCCTGGTGCTCTTCAGGCTGAGACCTGGGACTGACGGATCCTCCCCCTCCTAGGTTATTTGCGGCTGTTCTCATCCTCTGGCCGAGGAGGCGGGAACGTTCACTCTTTCCTGGCTGTGTGGTTGATTTTACTCCAGTGAAATTACAGTGACCTTAGGGAGAGGATCACCGGGGTGATGAACTTGGCGGAACCCTTGGCTCCAGATGTTGTCTAACAACTCTGGCTTAGCATTGTGCTTGCCCTATTCTTTCCTCGCTCCAGCCCCACCACTGACCCACTCCAGCCTTGTCTCCTCCTCCTGATCCTCCCCAAGTCCTTGGATTCTGACTACCCAGCTTTGACCTTCCGCCTGTATCTGGACTCTGGCCTGATATCAACTTGGCTTATCTTTGGACTCTGACCACCCGGCTTTCACCTCTGGCCTGCACCTGGACTCTGGCTCCAGTTCTCATTCTGGTTTGTCTATGGAGTCTGATCTCGGTGTTGACCCAGGCATGTCCCTGGAGATTGATTCTAGCATCACTCTTAGCCTAGGTGTAATCCTACGCCTAGCTGTGACCTACACTCCAAGCACTAGACCTATATATCGGATGCAGCATGTGAGATCAGGTGGTGCAACTTTTTGCAGAAATTTAATTCCGGAAGTAAGTGGCCTGTATACAAAAGGGGACATATCACACCAGGTGTGAACCATAGTCTTTTTACCTGTGCCTGGCCCTATGGTGCCCCTACCAGAGTGGTTGAATGGAGATGACTGAAAATGTAGGGGTTTCCTACAACTTAGCCTGAAAGTTCCCTTTGGCCATATTTACACAATGTCCAAAGACCTAGTGGCTCTCCCTGTGTAAAACCATGAAAACTGGTAGAAAGGGTTTATTTGCTACTAAGCATTTCCCACAGGTTTCCCACAGGTGCCCTGGCCCTTTTTGGGAACAAGAAAGGTGGGACTCTAAGCCTCTGTGTAGACTACCAGCCCCTGAACAAAGTGACAGTTTGGAACCAATACCCCCTGCTCTCAGGGGCGGTCCTAGACTAGCTGCCAGCAACTGGTGCCCTAGGCAAAGATGCAATCAGTGCCTGTCAAGGTTCCTTCCCCACTCTGAACTCTAGGGTAAGTCCTTAAGTCAAGTTGCAGTGGGGGAGGTTTAGATTGGATATTAGGAAAAACTTTTTCACTAAGAGGGTGGTGAAACACTGGAATGCGTTACCTAGGGAGGTGGTAGAATCACCTTCCTTAGAGGTTTTTAAGGTCAGGCTTGACAAAGCTCTGGCTGGGATGATTTAACTGGGAATTGGTCCTGCTTCGAGCAGGGCGTTGGACTAGATGACCTTCTGGGGTCCCTTCCAACCCTGATATTCTATGATTCTATGGTACAGATGTGGGGACCTCCATGAAAACCTCCTAAGCTTACTTTTACCAGCTTAGGTTAAAACTTCCCCAAGATACAAACTATTTTACCCTTGGACTTCCACTGCCACCACCAAACTTTATCTGGCTTCCTGAAAAAACGTAGTTTGGACACGTCTTTCCCCCCCAAATCCTCCCAACCCTTGCACCCCACTTCCTGGGGAAGGTTTTGTAAAAATCCTCACCAATTTGCGTAGGTGACCACAGACCCAAACCCTTGGATCTGAGAACAATGAAAAATCATTCAGTTTTCTTACAAGAAGACTTTTAATCGAAGTAAAGGAATCACCTCTGTAAAATCAGGATGGTAGATACCTTACAGGGTAATTAGATTCAAACATAGAGAATCCCTCTAGGCAAAACCTTCAGTTACAAAAAAGACACACAGACAGGAATAGTCATTCTATTCAGCACAGCTATTTTCTCAGCTACTTAAAGAAATCATAATCTAACACATACCTAGCTAGATTACTTACTAAATTCTAAGACTCCATTCCTGTTTTGTCTCCGGCAGAAGCATCACACAAACAGACACAGACCCTTTGTTTTTCTCCCTCCTCCCAGCTTTTGAAAGTATCTTGTCTCCTCGTTGGTCATTTTGGTCAGGTGCCAGCGAAGTTACCTTTAGCTTCTTAACCCTTTACAGGTGAGAAGATTTTTCCTCTAGCCAGGAGGGATTTTAAAGGGGTTTACCCTTCCCTTTATATTTATGACAGTACCCCAGGCCCAAACCGCAAGGGAAGGTCTAGGCTGAGGTTTTTGGTAAACTGGGAAACATTTTGCCGCTTTTTTCCTTTTAATGTTTTTTAAGCGTTTTTTTTTAAAACAGAGGCTTAATTATTCGGTTTGTCCATCCATCCGTCTGTCCAACCACTGTTTCTGAGATCAAATAAAATAGAGACACGACTTTTCAGAAGAGATCTGTACACGACAGTGAGGTGATATTTCAGTTGATTTCAAATAAAAATGCATTTAAAATGTTAATTATAATTTGTATTATTACAAATCCAAAATCATCCATTACACTATCCTGCTTTAACTGCCATTACCACCACATCCAATATAGAAAGAAATGAGAAAACTCTTTAATGAACTTCAACCTGTATTTACAAAACACTCTGAATAAAAAACACTCTGTGCTCTTAAAACATGACTTTTTTTGCTTTAAGTTTTGAAAATTCAGTCACTCGTTCTCTTAGATCGAGTTTTCCAGCTAGTTCATGCTCTATGGACATTGTGGCAAGTCCAACAAGTCTCTCTTGCACCATTGTTGAACGCAGATATGTTTTTATCAATTTTAACTTTGACAAGCTACGTTTCCCACTAGCTACGGAAACTGGCAAAGTTGAAAGAATGCGTAGAGCTATAAAAATGTTTGGGAAACTGGCTGAGAGTTTGTTTTCACAAACAAACTTCAGTACTTCTTCAGGAGTGGAATGTTCCTTAAGTCGTCTTGAAAAAGTCTCAGGCTCACTACACAAATCTGTAGCATCAATGTCTTTAGAATTTTCATGAGTCAATGCCGACTCCAGTTTTATACCAAATTCTCTTACCTGTTTTGCTGTTTTCTTTTGCAAGCTGTGGATATCATCTAGAAAGCCAAATATTGACTCTAGCTGCTGCATCTGTTGACATCTTTCACCAACCGAGTGAATAGCAGTATCAAGGACTGCGAAGAGAAATGCACTTTGAACCTTTGTTTTGGGTTCTGAATAGGTGTGTCTTGTCATTCATATGAAAACTGCTGTTTCTTTTGCCGAATGCAAACTGGCTCTGGTTCAAAGTCTGTCGGAAAGTCTATTTCTTCAGCAAGCTTGAGAGAATCTACCAGTGTTCTTTCGTGCTCTTCATCACTTCTGAATTCCTCCAGAATATTTTGAGTTTGCTGCAGTTTTTGAATAGCAGAATGTATGTTCAAGTTCTTTTCCTGAAGCTGCTTACGAGTGAGGTTAACTCAGAAAGGATATTATACCACAAAATGAGTGAAGTCACAAATTTGACTTTGGAAAGGCCATTTGCAAGAGCTTCTGCATCTGAACGTGCCATATTGCCAGATGACCCAGTAAAGGTAGTATCATCAGAAATTTCAATTAGGGCACCATAAATGTTTCCAAGTTCATAGTGAAGAGGCTTCAAAGCATCAATGCAACTCTCCCATCTTGTCTGACTAAGTGGTTTCTGTAGCTAGACAGCCAGCGACCCGCCCCCACCCCTCAGACCAGCATTGCTGGAAACACAGGAGGAAGCCGGAACAGGGCACTTAACATATATTCCAGCACAGCCTTTGAAGCTGTGAAAAGCACAGGTGTGCTGCTACAATGTGCCTCTGGGAACAGATACAACGATTAAGCTCACAGCAGGCAGAGGCCCTGTGACAGACATGGCTCTTAGCCCCTACTAAATCGCGTGATGCACACACACCAACATCCTAGGTGGGAAAATATTTACCCTGATAAAAGAAATGTCCAGTAGTCGACACTTATTGTTTCTCTCCCTTGCAAGTGTAAACTACTCTTGCGAAAGCTGGCGTCACCCTGACAGACCAGCCTCAATTTGGCATAAGAAAGGAGAAAGAGAATAAAGGAGTGCAGAGGTATAAGTAGGGGACCTACAGCACCATGATTTTGGAGTGCTTTTCACTATCTATCTGCTGGTCAGATAAGTGACAGTCTCCCAAGGCTTCTGCAGCTAAGAGGGTCCCTCAGCCTTGTCCCTTATTCGTCTTTCCGCGGAATTGAGTGACCGATCCTGGCTTGGCACTGCTGGAATCGAGAGCTGCAAGGAGTGTAAGAAGCACCCACACCTGTTCTCCTATCTTTAGTGTACACATATTTTGAAATAGAGCTCTATATTTTGTTTTTCTTTCTTTGGGATTGTGGCTTCAGTTTTGTAACTTGTTTGTGTGTGTAACATCTCTACATTTAAATAAGTAGGCACTAGCAATTTTGTAACCACATGATTAGAATCTAGCTTAATAAATTTTAGTAACCATTTGTGCATAAGCCTGACTTGTTTTCTCTGGTTTACTGTAAAGCAGCCAACACAATTAAAGAACCTCAGCCGTTTTGGCTCTAAAGCCTGGCCATTAGGTGAGAGTACTAAGAGCCTAGCGTTGAGTTGTGCCGCCTCCACAGGGCAAACTCTTGGGGAACCTGTCAGTCAATCTTGACTGCCCGCTGCGAAGGAGCTCTGAGCTCTAGCAGTTAAAGTCACGGGTGGTTAGGACTTTGGGGCATCCGTCAGCCTAGCCCGGGCTGCCCGCCGCGAAGGGAGAGTGCGTCCTAGCGGTTAAAGTCACAGATGGTATAAACAGGCATAGCTGGCACCTCACCAAACATCCTTGGCCGTCGGCTAACAGTTTCACAGTTAGAGAATTCACATGGCGAGTCAGAATCTCCCAACGGCGTGTTGAGTCTGAGAAAAACACATAAACACGTTGCACCAGGTCAAAGAAACTGCTTGCCTCCAAACAGCATCTAACAGCATCATTGACAAACAAATTCAGAGAATGCGCGCTGCAAAGAACGAAAAATGCCCTAGGATTGATTTCCATCATTCTCCTTTGCACACCATTGTCTTTATCCTTCATATTATTCCCATTATCATAGCCTTGACCATGTAAATTTTCAACAGATAATGACATTGTTTCAAGCTCTTGTAGAATAGTTTGTCATAAATGCTCCAGTCATCTCCTTCAGTGATACGAACCCCAAGAAATGTTCCTTTATGAGCACTTCAATATTATCTTCATCTGCAGACTTTTCCATATCCACAAAACAAATGATCATCGTCATTTGTTCAACATGACTCACATCTGGAGTACAGTCCAGTATTATTGAAAAGTATTTTGCAGAATGGGCAGCTTCTGTAATTTTCTTTTTAATGGCATTTGCTAGGATTTGAATCAGTTCATTCTGCATATTTTTTCCTAAGTAACGAACCTCTGCCCTGGTCTACACTAGGACTTTAGGTCGAATTTAGCAGCGTTAAATCGATGTAAACCTGCACCCATCCACACAATGAAGCCCTTTATTTCAACTTAAAGGGCTCTTAAAATCGATTTCCTTACTCCACCCCTGACAAGTGGATTAGCGCTTAAATCGACCTTGCCGGCTCGAATTTGGGGTACTGTAGACACAATTCGATGGTATTGGCCTCCGGGAGCTATCCCAGAGTGCTCCATTATGACTGCTCTGGACAGCACTCTCAACTCAGATGCACTGACCAGGTAGACAGGAAAAGAACCGCGAACTTTTGAATCTCATTTCCTGCTTGGCCAGCGTGGCAAGCTGCAGGTGACCATGCAGAGGTCATCAGCACAGGTGACCATGATGGAGTCCCAGAATCGCAAAAGAGCTCCAGCATGGACCGAACAGGAGGTACGGGATCTGATCGCTGTTTGGGGAGAGGAATCCGTGCTATCAGAACTCCGTTCCAGTTTTCGAAATGCCAAAACCTTTGTGAAAATCTCCCAGGGCATGAAGGACAGAGGCCATAACAGGGACCCGAAGCAGTGCCGTGTGAAACTGAAGGAGCTGAGGCAAGCCTACCAGAAAACCAGAGAGGCGAACAGCCGCTCTGGGTCAGAGCCCCAAATATGCCGCTTCTATGATGAGCTGCATGCCATTTTAGGGGGTTCAGCCACAACTACCCCAGCCGTGTTGTTTGACTCCTTCAATGAAGATGGAGGCAATATGGAAGCAGGTTTTGGGGACGAAGAAGATGAGGAGGAGGAGGAGGTTGTAGATAGCTCACAGCAAGCAAGCGGAGAAACCGGTTTTCCCGACAGCCAGGAACTGTTTCTCACCCTAGACCTGGAGCCAGTTCCCCCCGAACCCACCCAAGACTGCCTCCTGGACCCAGCAGGCAGAGAAGGAACCTCTGGTGAGTGTACCTTTTAAAATACTATACATGGTTTAAAAGCAAGCATGTGAAAGGATTACTTTGCCCTGGCATTTGCGGTTCTCCTAGATGTAGTCCTAAAGCCTTTGCAAAAGGTTTCTGGGGAGGGCAGCCTTATTTTGTCCTTCATGGTAGGACACTTTACCACTCCAGGCCAGTAACACGTACTTGGGAATCATTGTAGAACAAAGCATTGCAGTGTATGTTTGCTGGCATTCAAACAACATCCGTTCTTTATCTCTCTGTGTTATCCTCAGAAGAGTGAGATATAATTCATGGTCACCTGGTTGAAATAGAGTGCTTTTCTTCAGGGGACACTCAGAGGAGCCCATTCCTGCTGGGCTGTTTGCCTGTGGCTAAACAGAAATATTCCCCGCTGTTAGCCACAGGGAGGGGGGAAGGTTGAGGGGGTAGTCACGCGGTGGGAGGAGGCAAAATGCGACCTTGTAACGAAAGCACATGTGCTATGTATGTAATGTTAACAGCAAGGTTTACCCTGAAAGAGTGTAGCCACTGTTTTATAAAATGTGTCTTTTTAAATACCGCTGTCCCTTTTTTTTTCTCCACCAGCTGCATGTGTTTCAATGATCACAGGATCTTCTCCTTCCCAGAGGCTAGTGAAGCTTAGAAAGAAAAAAAAAACGCACTCGCGATGAAATGTTCTCCGAGCTCATCCTGTCCTCCCACACTGACAGAGCACAGACGAATGCGTGGAGGCAAATAATGTCAGAGTGCAGGAAAGCACAAAATGACCGGGAGGAGAGGTGGCGGGCTGAAGAGAGTAAGTGGCGGGCTGAAGACAGGGCTGAAGCTCAAATGTGGCGGCAGCGTGATGAGAGGAGGCAGGATTCAATGCTGAGGCTGCTGCAGGACCAAACCAGTATGCTCCAGTGTATGGTTGAGCTGCAGCAAAGGCAGCTGGAGCACAGACTGCCACTGCAGCCCCTCTGTAACCAACCGCCCTCCTCCCCAAGTTCCATAGCCTCCACACCCAGACGCCCAAGAACGCGGTGGGGGGGCCTCCGGCCAACCAGCCACTCCACCACAGAGGATGGCCCAAAAAAAAGAAGGCTGTCATTCAATAAATTTTAAAGTTGTAAACTTTTAAAGTGCTGTGCTTAAAGTGCTGTGTGGCATTTTCCTTCCCTCCTCCACCACCCCTCCTGGGCTACCTTGGTAGTCATCCCCCTATTTGTGTGATGAATGAATAAAGAATGCATGAATGTGAAGCAACAATGACTTTATTGCCTCTGCAAGCGGTGATTGAAGGGAGGAGGGGCGGGTGGTTAGCTTACAGGGAAGTAGAGTGAACCAAGGGGCGGGGGGTTTCATCAAGGAGAAACAAACAGAACTTTCACACCGTAGCCTGGCCAGTCATGAAACTGGTTTTCAAAGCTTCTCTGATGCGTACCGCGCCCTCCTGTGCTCTTCTAACCGCCCTGGTGTCTGGCTGCGCGTAACCAGCAGCCAGGAGATTTGCCTCAACCTCCCACCCCGCCATAAACGTCTCCCCCTTACTCTCACAGATATTGTGGAGCACACAGCAAGCAGTAATAACAGTGGGAATATTGGTTTCGCTGAGGTCTAACCGAGTCAGTAAACTGCACCAGCGCGCCTTTAAACGTCCAAATGCACATTCTACCACCATTCTGCACTTGCTTAGCCTGTAGTTGAACAGCTCCTGACTACTGTCCAGGCTGCCTGTGTACGGCTTCATGAGCCATGGCATTAAGGGGTAGGCTGGGTCCCCAAGGATACATATAGGCATTTCAACATCCCCAACAGTTATTTTCTGGTCTGGGAATAAAGTCCCTTCCTGCAGCTTTTGAAACAGACCAGAGTTCCTGAAGATGCGAGCATCATGCACCTTTCCCGGCCATCCCATGTTGATGTTGGTGAAACGTCCCTTGTGATCCACCAGAGCTTGCAGCACTATCGAAAAGTACCCCTTGCGGTTTATGTACTCGGCGGCCTGGTGCTCCGGTGCCAAGATAGGGATATGGGTTCCGTCTATAGCCCCACCACAGTTAGGGAATCCCATTGCAGCAAAGCCATCCACTATGACCTGCACATTTCCCAGGGTCACTACCCTTGATATCAGCAGATCTTTGTTGAATGGGCTACTTGCATCACAGCAGCCCCCACAGTAGATTTGCCCACTCCAAATTGATTCCCAACTGACCGGTAGCTGTCTGGCGTTGCAAGCTTCCACAGGGCTATCGCCACTCGCTTCTCAACTGTGAGGGACGCTCTCATCTTGGTATTCATGCGCCTCAGGGCAGGGGAAAGCAAGTCACAAAGTTCCATGAAAGTGCCCTTACGCATGCGAAAGTTTCGCAGCCACTGGGAATCGTCCCAGACCTGCAACATTATGCGGTCCAACCAGTCTGTGCTTGTTTCCCAAGCCCAGAATCGGCTTTCCACAGCATGAACCTGCCCCATTAGCACCATGATGCATGCATTGGCAGGGCCCATGCTTTCAGAGAAATCTGTGTCCATGTCCTGATCACTCACGTGACCGCGCTGACGTCGCCTCCTCGCCCGGTATCGCTTTGCCAGGTTCTGGTGCTGCATATACTGCTGGATAATGCGTGTGGTGTTTAATGTGCTCCTAATTGCCAAAGTGAGCTGAGCGGCCTCCATGCTTGCCTTGGTATGGCGTCCGCACAGAAAAAAGGCGCGGAACGATTGTCTGCCGTTGCTCTGACGGAGGGAGGGGCGACTGACGACACGGCTTACAGGGTTGGCTTCAGGGAGCTAAAATCAACAAAGGGGGTGTCTTTACATCAAGGAGTATTTCAGGCAGGACTTCACGGAGGGTTCCAATAAGAAATGGTGCACCTAAGTTATCGTTCTTATTGGAACAAGGAGGTTAGCCTGGCCTCTGATTGATACATGGCTAGATTTACCTCGCTGCACCTTCTCTGTGAGTGACTGCAGTGTGACCTAGAGGAATGAGTCCCCTAGACAGGGGAGGAGGCAAATGAGTACAAAACAAATCTGGTCTATTTCTTGTTTTGACCCACTCCATCTATCTTTTACATCTTTCGCTGGCAGCAGACGGTGCAGAAGGACTGCATGCCATCCACATCTCATGGCTGCTCGGCAGAAGATGGTACAGTACGACTGCTAGCCATCCTCATCTCTTGCCTGCCTGGCAGAAGATGGTACAATACAACTACTAGCAATCCTCATCTCTTGCCTGCCTGGCAGAAGATGGTACAGTACGACTGCTAGCAGTCCGTATCGCCTGCCTGCTCACCATAAGACGGTTCAATAGGACTGACTGCAGGACTAAAGAGAATGACCTGGTCAAGTCACTCCAAATTTAGTCCCTGCGCCCATGTCTGCCCAGGCGCTCCCAGCCGACATGGCCAGGAGCACCTCGGACACGACGAGGACGACTACCAGTCGTATTGCACCGTCTGCTGCCAGAAGGCAATGGGTTGCTGCTACTGTGCAGCAAAGCCGTACCGCGTCTGCCAGCACCCAGGAGACATAGGGTGACGGTTACCTGAGCAGGCTCCATGCTTGCCGTGGTATGGCGTCTGCACAGGTAACTCAGGAAAAAAGGCGCAAAATGATTGTCTGCCCTTGCTTTCACGGAGGGAGGGAGGGAGGGAGCGGGGGCCTGACGATACGTACCCAAAACAAACCGCGACAATGTTTTAGCCCCATCAGAGTGCTCCATTGTGGCTGCTCTGGACAGCACTCTCAGATGCCCGATTGTTTGCCGTTGCTCTGACGCTGGGAGGGGCGACTGAGGACACGGCTTACAGGGTTGGCTTCAGGGAGCTAAAATCAACAAAGGGGGTGGCTTTACATCAAGGAGTATTTCAGGCAGGACTTCACGGAGGGTTCCAATAAGAAATGGTGCACCTAAGTTATTGTCCTTATTGGAACAAGAAGGTTAGCCTGGCCTCTGATTGATACATGGCTAGATTTACCTCGCTGCACCTTCTCTGTGAGTGACTGCAGTGTGACCTAGAAGAATGAGTCCCCTAGACAGGGGAGGGGGGGAAGCAAATGAGTACAAAACAAATCTGGTCTATTTCTTGTTTTGATCCACTCCATCTATCTTTTACATCTTTGGCTGGCCGCAGACAGTGCAGAAGGACTGCATGCCATCCACATCTCATGGCTGCTCGGCAGAAGATGGTACAGTACGACTGCTAGCAGTCCGTATCGCCTGCCCGCTCACCATAAGACGGTTCAATAGGACTGACTGCAGGACTAAAGAGAATGACCTGGTCAAATCACTCCAAATTTAGTCCCTGCGCCCATGTCTGCCCAGGCGCTCCCAGCCGACGTGGCCAGGAGCACCTCGGACATGACGATGACGGCTACCAGTCGTACTGTACCGTCTGCTGCCACAAGGCAAGGGGTTGCTGCTACTGTGTAGCAATGCCGTACCGCGTCTGCCAGCACCCAGGAGACATAGGGTGACGGTTACCTGAGCGGGCTCCATGCTTGCCGTGGTATGGCGTCTGCACAGGTAACTCAGGAAAAAAGGCGCGAAACGATTGTCTGCCCTTGCTTTCACGGAGGGAGGGAGGGAACGGGGGCCTGACGATATGTACCCAGAACCACCCGCGACAATGTTTTAGCCCCATCAGGCATTGGGATCTCAACCCAGAATTCCAATGGGCAGCGGAGACTGTGGGAACTGTGGGATAGCTACCCACAGTGCAACGCTCTGGAAGTCGACTCTAGCCTCGGTACTGTGGAAGCACTCCGCCGAGTTAATGCACTTAATGCACTTAGAGCATTTTCTGTGGGGACACACACATTCGAGTATATAAAACCGATTTCTAAAAAACCGACTTCTATAAATTTGACCTTATTCCGTAGTGTAGACATACCCTAAGAATTGTTCCATTTGCATTAGGAAGGGCAAATTTACTGGAGATTCAACACTTGCTCCTGATAGCCAGGCATCCCAATGTTTCACAATGTGGCAGGCATGTCGGGTAAATGACATGTCTGGTTTCTACCTTAGGGCTCTGAACCTCCGACAAGAATGCTCGGGTGTTATCCCCATTCTGACTCTCGCCTTGGATTTAAACAGTTCATACTTGTTCATGTGTTCTTTAGGCATTTCAGCCGCCACCTCAGCTAAGGGTCCACTGAGCTGCAGCCTCAGCTCTACCATGTATTGGTCAGTAGAGATGCTGTACCCAAGGCAGGCCCTTTCGAAGTTTTCTAAGAAGGCCTCAGTATCATCGCCTGCCTGGTAGGTGGGGATCTTTCTGGGATGGGAAGTGGTACCTGGAGAAGGATTGCTAGGGTTTGTTTCTATATTCTGCTGAGCCTTTACCTTCTCCATCTCCAGTTCATGATTCCTCTCTTTTTCCTTCTCCTCCTCCACATGCTTCCTTTCCTCCATTTCCCTCCTGTGGGCAGCCTCCTGTACATCCTTCTCGATCCGCATGAGTTCTATCTGTCTTTCATGTTCCTTTTGTTTTTCATCAGCCTGAAATCTGGCTAATTCCAGCTTTTGTTGAGCCATGGAGTCTGTCATCCTAACCTCTCTGTTTTTAACTAACTTTACACCCGACGTTTAGAAATAAAACAAACAAAACTTGGCTTGTAAAATTTTCCTGTGCTGGAATAGGATACCTATTCTCTGATAGTGATTGTCAGCCTACAGAAAAATCCAAAAAAAAAAAAAAAACCCCAAAACCCCAAAACTAACACTTTTGTCTTCAGGCAAATAGGTAGAAATCCCCTCTAGTTGCTCTGAGGTCTGTGAAAAATTGTGAATTTCCCTGCAGGAGGTTAACTACTCTTCCTTTAGGAAGAGAAACTGCAGCTCCTAAAGACAATTCCCTTTTGTCTCTGCTCTGGCCCCAAAGCAAAATAAAAAAAAAAAAACCACATCCAACTATTGCCAGTTGGAGACCTGCTTTCTAGCAGCACAAAGGATTTTAAAAATTTCCTTTTAAAATCTGTTTTTCTGGTTCAAAAAAATCTCAAATTGATCTCAAAATGATTTCAAGTTAATCCCACCACTCTGCCACCATGTCAAGGTTCCTTCCCCACTCTGAACTCTAGGGTACAGAAGTGGGGACCTGCATGAAAACCTCCTAAGCTTACTTTTACCAGCTTAGGTTAAAACTTCCCCAAGGTACAAACTATTTTACCCTTGGACTTCCACTGCCACCACCAAACTTTATCTGGCTTCCTGAAAAAACGTAGTTTGGACACGTCTTTCCCCCCAAAATCCTCCCAACCCTTGCACCCCACTTCCTGGGGAAGGTTTTGTAAAAATCCTCACCAATTTGCATAGGTGACCACAGACCCAAACCCTTGGATCTTAGAACAATGAGAAAAGCTTTCAGTTTTCTTACAAGAAGACTTTTAATAGAAGTAAAGGAATCACCTCTGTAAAATCAGGATGGTAGATACCTTACAGGATAATTAGATTCAAACATAGAGAATCCCTCTAGGCAAAACCTTAAGTTATAAAAAAGACACACAGATAGGAATATTCATTCTATTCAGTACAGCTATTTTCTCAGCCACTTAAAGAAATCATAATCTAACACATACCTAGCTAGATTACTTACTAAGTTCTAAGACTCCATTCCTGTTCTGTCTCCGGCAAAAGCATCACACAGACAGACACAGACCCTTTGTTTTTCTCCCTCCTCCCAGCTTGTGAAAGTATCTTGTCTCCTCGTTGGTCATTTTGGTCAGGTGCCAGCAAGTTTACCTTTAGCTTCTTAACCCTTTACAGGTGAGAGGATTATTCCTCTGGCCAGGCGGGATTTTAAAGGGGTTTACCTTTCCCTTTATATTTATGACAGTGCCCCAGGCCCAAACCGCAAGGGAAGGTCTAGGCTGAGGTTTTTGGTAAACTGGGAAACATTTTGCCCCTTTTTTCCTTTTAATGTTTTTTAAGCGTTTTTTTTTTAAACAGAGGCTTAATTATTCGGTTTGTCCATCCATCCGTCTGTCCAACCACTGTTTCTGAGATCAAATAAAATAGAGACACGACTTTTCAGAAGAGATCTGTACATGACGGTGAGGTGATATTTCAGTTGATTTCAAATAAAAATGCATTTAAAATGTTAATTATAATTTTTATTATTACAAATCCAAAATCATCCATTACACTATCCTGCTTTAACTGCCATTACCACCACATCCAATATAGAAAGAAATAAGAAAACTCTTCAATGAACTTCAACCTGTATTTACAAAACACTCTGAATAAAAAACACTCTGTGCTCTTAAAACATGACATTTTTTGCTTTAAGTTTTGAAAATTCAGTCACTCGTTCTCTTAGATCGAGTTTTCCAGCTA
The DNA here is from genome assembly GCF_965140295.1 of Lepidochelys olivacea. Lineage (NCBI taxonomy): Eukaryota > Metazoa > Chordata > Testudines > Cheloniidae > Lepidochelys > Lepidochelys olivacea. The sequence continues at coordinate 137,489,662 of NC_140412.1, read as the reverse complement.
GTTCATGCTCTATTGACATTGTGGCAAGTCCAACAAGTCTCTCTTGCACCAATGTTGAACGCAGATATGTTTTTATCAATTTTAACTTTGACAAGCTACGTTTCCCACTAGCTACGTAAACTGGCAAAGTTGAAAGAATGCGTAGAGCTATAAAAATGTTTGGAAAACTGGCTGAGAGTTTGTTTTCACAAACAAACTTCAGTACTTCTTCAGGAGTGGAATGTTCCTTAAGTCGTCTTGAAAAAGTCTCAGGCTCACTACACAAATCTGTAGCATCAATGTCTTTAGAATTTTCAGGAGTCAATGCCGACTCCAGTTTTATACCAAATTCTCTTACCCGTTTTGCTGTTTTCTTTTGCAAGGTGTGGATATCATCTAGAAAGCCAAATATTGACTCTAGCTGCTGCATCTGTTGACATCTTTCATCAACCGAGTGAATAGCAGTATCAAGGACTGCGAAGAGAAATGCACGTTGAACCTTTGTTTTGGGTTCTGAATAGGTGTGTCTTGTCATTCATATGAAAAAAAGCTGTTTCTTTTGCCGAATGCAAACTGGCTCTGGTTCAAAGTCTGTCAGAAAGTCTATTTCTTCAGCAAGCTTGAGAGAATCTACCAGTGTTCTTTCGAGCCCTTCATCACTTTTGAATTCCTCCAGAATATTTTGAGTTTGCTGCAGTTTTTGAATAGCAGAATGTATGTTCAAGTTCTTTTCCTGAAGCTGCTTACGAGTGAGGTTAATCTCGAAAAGGATATTATACCACAAAATGAGTGAAGACACAAATTTGACTTTGGAAAGGCCATTTGCAAGAGCTTCTGCATCTGAACGTGCCATATTGCCAGATGACCCAGTAAAGGTAGTATCATCAGAAATTTCAATTAGGGCATCATAAATGTTTCCAAGTTCATAGTGACGAGGCTTCAAAGCATCAATGGAACTCTCCCATCTTGTCTGACTAAGTGGTTTCACAGTTAGAGAATTCACATGGCGAGTCAGAATCTCCCAACGGCGTGTTGAGCCTGAGAAAAACACATAAACACCTTGCACCAGGTCAAAGAAACTTCTTGCCTCCAAACAGCATTTAGCAGCATCATTGACAAACAAATTCAGAGAATGCGCGCTGCAAGGAACGAAAAATGCCCTAGGATTGATTTCCATCATTCTCCTTTGCACACCATTGTCTTTATCCTTCATATTACTCCCATGATCATAGCCTTGACCACGTAAATTTTCAACAGATAATGACTTTGTTTCAATCTCTTGATGTATAGTTTGTCATAAATGCTCGTCATCTCCTTCAGTGATACGAATGCCAAGAAATGTTCCTTTATGAGCACTTCAATATTATCTTCATCTGCAGACTTTTCCATATCCACAAAACGAATGATCATTGTCATTTGTTCAACATGACTCACATCTGGAGTACAGTCCAGTATTATTGAAAAGTATTTTGCAGAATGGGCAGCTTCTGTAATTTTCTTTTTAACGGCATTTGCTAGGATTTGAATCAGTTCATCCTGCGTATTTTTTCCTAAGTAACGAACCTGTGTTTCATGATCAGTTATTGTACGTCGATGCTCCTTCATGACTGGATCAAAGAAAGCTCCTGGTGGGGTCAGACCCCCGAGCTAGCTGTCAAAAGTTGTTTTTGAAGTCGGGGAGTCAGTCAAAATAATTCAAAATATTCAGGCAAATTAATTCATTTGTTGTTGAGAACAAGGCTAGGCCACATCTTATGGGTCTGTTACAGGAGGGTGACTGGAAGATCACGATGGTCTTTTCTGGCCTTAAAGTCTATGAGTTTATGAAAACAGTGCTTAGCCAGTGCTAAACATTTCAGGTGCCGTTGTCTTTTAAAAGCTCTAGCGCCCCCAGGTTTTGGAGCAGGGACTTGAAATTTCCCAAGGAGGTGGCCTTTGTACCAGGGATGCACCTTTTGCTGTCTCTGAAAATCTACCTAAAATGACCAAACGAGAAGTCTTTGAAAAGTCAGGGAGAATGGAGCTGCTAACCTCAAAGAAGTCAAAATAGAGACTTCTTTGATGTTAGCAAGTCCATTCGCCCTGACAATTGTGTCTGCACTGGCATGCTCCAGCCTGGGGCTGAGCAGGACTTTCCCTGTAATTGCAGCTCTCAGCTGCTGCGGTCTGTGCTCAGTCCAGGTACCTGAACTGAGAGCAGAGAGCCTTTCTCTCCTGTGCTCTCAATGCCCCCCTCCCTGCTGGGCCCAGAGGAGGAAGCGCTAGATTCAAATGCAGAGACTAGGGGACAGGGGTGAGTAGATTGGGAGAAAGAGCCTAAGGGATGCTGGAAGCTGGCAGGAGGTGAAAGAAACTGGCATTTGGAGGTGAGGGGAGGGCAGAGAATATGTCTGAGTGAGCAAGGAGACTTGCAGCCAGAGAGGAGACGGGGAGTGAGAACCAGTGGGGTGGGTGGAAGGAAGTGAGGGGGAATGGGAGATGGATCTGATGAAGAGCTGGGGTTCAGGAGAACTGGGACTGGCTGGGCAAAGAGATTGAAAGCAGGAGCTGGGGCTGGAAATTCATGAGTATTGTGATTGGATGAGGAGCCTAGGGAGTGAGATTGGCACAGGAGGCCAGGACTGGGGGGAGAGACAGATCAGATGAGGAGATGGGAGGGGGACTACTGGGACTGTCTGTCTAGGAGATGGGCCCTGAACCAGTGCTGAGATGTCCCACACCTCTCCATCCACTTTCCACATTTTTCCAGATTCCCCCTTCACCTCTGCTCACTTCCCTTTCCGGTTTAGCCCCTTGGGGACCACAGAGCAGTTAAAGGGAGGAATCCCAGGCTCTGCAAAGTAACTTCTTAAACACACACACTCTTTACTCTTAGACAGCACAAGAGAGTCACACATCTGTGCAAAAAATAAATACCTGACCTCAGTCCCCTCTCTGCATTCTCAACGCTTCTGAGAGCCATTGGGTTTTGGTCTGTGTCCTGGGGCTCCTGGCATAGGATTGGCTTTCTCATCTTAGAGAGCACATCACTTTAAAAAACAGGCTGTGAAACCTTTCCCTTGGGGCCGAGAACATCTGGACTGCAAAGTCCCACATCACCAGGAAGGGAGCCAGAGAAGAAGTGTGCATCTGGGACAGGGCCTTAGGAGCCCCACAGCTTGAAGCAGTGGCTGGACATTGCCTGACCCACATGGCTTGGTTGTAAGTTGGATCCAGAGGTTGGGTCTGATTGAGGTAGTCTAATGAGTGTCCACCAGGGGGACTCAGTCTGTGACTTGAATTTAGAACAAAGAGGCAAGGAATACAAGAGATCAGGGCCCAGTCTGTGAACCAGAACAAATACATTGTTCTCGTCCAGGCTTTTCCATTGAATCACTGTGTGACCACAAGCAAGTCACTTCACTTCCCTGTGCCATAGAGTCTCCCAAATTTTAAATGGAGATAATCAAGGTGGGTTTCTCATACCAGTTTAGAAGGTGGGAAACTCAGATGCATAGAACTGCAGCCTGTTGACACTCTAGATGTGAAGTGTGTTTGTTAACAGGGGACCCCCATGCGTGGTTCATAACCCCATAGTTGAAACTGCTGCCAAGCGTGTTTTTGAAACCATATGAGAGTAGGGCTGGATGCCGTTTTCCTGTACTACAGGAGGGAGTGGGTGTGTGGTGCCTGGGGGGTGAACAGGCTCTCAGCCACTAACTGTCTTCAGCATTTACACCAACCATCTGGAAGTCAATATCACATCACAGCTGGTAACATCTGCAGGTGGCACAAAGATTGCTGTCGCGGTCAATAATGATGAAGATAAGTCAGCCCATTCAAACAACACATTTGAATACAGCAAATGCCCAGTCCTAATCTAGGAGTGAGGGAGATTAACCAGTGGAACAAATTATCAAGGGAAGCGGTGGACTCTGTTTTTCTTGACGGCCTCACATCACAGATGGATGTCTTTCTGGAATGTGTGTTCTAGTAAAACACAGTATTGGTTTTGATATGGGGGTAAGAGTGTGGAATTTCATGCCGTGTGAAATAAGGCCTCATTAGGACACCAAATGGCCTCACAATCTATGAAAAACTCAGTGTGGGGGGAGGAACAGATGCTGCTGTTTTACTGGGAAGCCTGCTTGCTCCCCAAAATCAAAATCGAGCAAGTGGGGTGATCTGGGGAGCAGCTCAAACATCCTACCAGGCTGTCCGGGGCAGACATCAGCCCTGCAAGGGAGAGGTGGGCGTGGCAGTGACTTCACAAGGGCCTTTGGCAGGAACTCAGGCTATTGGGCAAAGGCAGTGAGGAGGCTGTGACCTCACAGAGCTCCCTTAATATCAGACATGCAGTACAGTGGTTCAGGGCAGGGGAAACTTCGGAGACCCCTGTAGCCTGCTGCAGCAAGACTCCTCCTTGCGGTCTCTCCTTGGGGACCAAGAGAGGATTTGTGGTCACGCACCTAAGTGTGAAGGAGGAGCTTCTTTGGCCATGTTCTCCTTTCTGTGTTGATATTGCAGAAAGCAGACATCCCCTGTGTAGAAGGTAAGATTCTCAGTGAAGGTTGGAAACTGTTCAGCCTGATCCATACGTTACCAGCCGAGCTCTAGGCTTGGAAAACACAAGTAAAGTTGTCAGAAAAATGTCCCAACTCGGACTCTGCCCCTTAGTAACGGGCTACCTAATAGGTCTCAAAATGTAATTTTAAATAAGGAATCATTATCGAGCGGGTGTCTTTCTAGTAGGGTCCTGCAGGGTTTGGTCCTTGGATGTAAGCTACCTAAAATTTTGATCAGTGACTTGGAAGCAAATATACAATCATCACTGTAAAATCTGCCAATGACAGAAAGATCGGGGGAGTGGTAAATAATGAAGAGGACATGTCACTCATATGGAGCCATCTCGATTGCTTAGTTACCTGAGCACAAGCAAATAACGTACATTTTAGTCTGTCCAAATGTAAAGTTTCCCTTTAGGAACAAAAAATATAGGCCATATGTACAAGAGGGGGACTCTGTCCCGGGGGAACTCTATCATTGGAAATAGTAACCCTGAAAAAGAGTTGGGGTCATGGTGGATAATCAACTGACCATGAGCTCCCACTGAGACACTTTGGCCAAAAGGGCAAATGCGACCCTGGGACCCATTTCTCTCTGCTGGTCTTCTTTCTGAGGCAGGTGGGGCTGTTCTCCAGCTGTCATTGTAGGAGGCCCTCACAAAGACGTGGGGCTGGAATCGTGCGCTGACGGAGATCTCCACCAGAGTGATTTCCTGTCCTGACTAGTGCTGTCTTTTGGCCACCTGTTGAGAATGCTCAGCCTCCAGTCCCTGAGAGTCTCCATGCTGATTGGGTGAGCTGGGGGTTATTACTGAGTTAAAAGGGAGTTAAAGTCATTGTTGGCTGAGTGCAGTGAGGCCTAATGCTGAATTCGATGGCATTTCTTTGTCTGTCTGTAATGCGATAATTTTTGAAGACTATGTCCAATTGATTCCAAGATTTCAGGAAATTTCTAGGCAGGCATCAGTGGGAAGAACCTTGTTGATTCTGGTGACAACTAGAAAAAGAAACCACCAGCAAAGCTTGGTTTCTGCACTGTGCCCATTTAATTGGTGCTGCCGGTAGAGGTGCACTGTGACATCAGATTTAACTGAGCCAGTCAATGCTAATTCTGTGCAGGTGATTTTCATAATTCAACCCCATTGGTTAAAAGGAGTCAGCAAATGATTCCGCAGGTTTCAATGGGAGGGATGACCAAGACAGGTAGCAGGTTTAGGGTTTATGCTCAGGGTTATTGGAGTGAAATGAGTGATGAGTGGCTGAGTTACCCCTGATGTCACAATGTAGCCTGTACAGGCTACTCTGCCTGCAGTGCCACACGGGCAGTGACTGTCAAGGGGAGGATTTTGTTGATCTGAAACTTATAAAACAGGAAGAGGAGAAGAGGAATGGCTTACATGATTTGACAATAAAATATAGGTTTTACAGCATTATCCAGTGTAATTGGTACTGGTTCAGCAGTGGGAACTGGGCCTACATAACAAAAAAAGCGTTCAACTCTCTTTTAAGAATGAGTAAATAATTCATAACAAATTGGTGATATGATGAATTTTGCTGCCTTCCGTTCTTTAATGGAATATGAGCAGTTTATGATTCTCGTGAATGTAGTAGTTCTCCTACAATCAAGGTGATTAAAATGAATGGTTGTTTCAAAACCAAGAACCCCCTGTAGGTGTCTAACTCTCATGACCTACTCAAATCGCACTACTGCTAGGAGTTAGAGAAGTGCCTCTATCCCGAACAGAGGCGGTGAAACTGAGGTAAAGAGCAAGAGGTGTTTACACAGCAATGCTGTGGCCGAGCCAGAAAGAGAAGCATAAGAAAAAAACATTCATCATAAATGTTTTGCATTTAAAACTACCCGATTTCTTAAAGAAAGGAAATATTAGCTGTAGTTAGTGAACTGAATTGATACATTCTGGTCACCATGTTCTTCCAGATTTTTCAATGGGTAGATCTCATCCCTTCACACCTAGTGTTTATTCCTAGATTGAAGGAAGGAAACAAGTGTGCCTTCTTTGTCAACTCCCAGTGTTCTTTTCAAATTCAATTAACTAGTCATTGAACTGAACTAGATGAATAAACTGAAAGGAAGAAACTATTCCTTCTGCACTTTCACAGGAAGGGCTACTGCTGTCTAAAGCTGTTCTAGCACTTCCACGAACTCTGGTTCCGGGCGCTTCAGTCGTTTGACTCTCCTTAAAACTTGGCAGTAAACATGTACTACTTAAAATGGATTTCTTTCTAGTCTCTTGAAATTATTTTCAGAGATTATAACAAATTTAGGCCTTAACATAGATTGTCAAATTCAAATTGAATTTGAAGCAGGCTTATTTTTAACGAAAAAACCCGTGGTGAGTTTAATTTGAAAAACCCGGTTCATATTTTAAAAACCCTCTATTGTTAATCCACCTGGCGAGGGACGGAAAAGCCTCCTAGCTCAATTCCCACCCCAAGAAGGGCTGATCCTCAATCCAAGGTCTAGGGCTGGGCTCCTCACTCTGTACAGGATTGAACTGAAAGCCCAGATCTAAACTCTAGGAATTTGGATCTGACCGATGAGGGTCCAGTGCTGTATAGCACTTACAGTACGACTTTTCCTGGGTAAATCTCAGCACTTTACAATAAGTGAGTAAGTATTAGATCCTCATTTTACTGCTGGGGACTGAAACACAGAAAGGGGGAATGGCTTGCCCGAGGTCCCATAGGTCAATAGGAAAATGGCCACTGAAAGCCAGGAGTCCTGACTCCCAATCCCCTGCCTCCGTCACTCCAGCCGGTCACACTCCCTCTCAGAGCCAGCGAGACTGGGAACAGGGTCCTGCTTGCAACTGCCAGCTCTGGAAAGGAACGTTCCTCTAGTGGTTAGTGTAGGGGCCTGGACACAGGGCTCCTGGGCTCCATCCCTGGCTCTGTCACTGACTCCCAGTGTGACCCTGAGGCAGTGGCTTCCCCTGCCCAGGCCACAGTTTTCTATCAGTGGGGTTGGAGTCCCTCCCCTACAGCCCTTGGCTTGTCAGGCTTCAGGAATGTGTGTGAGGTGCTAGGAGACCTTGAGATGGGAGGCGTCCTGCCCACAGTATGTCAGTGTTCTGGACCCCGGCTGTTAGCCTGAGTTTATCCATCCCTTGGCAATAAAACATGATTTTGTTTTCACAGCCACTGTTGGTCTCCCTGCTGGCAGGGCATTGTGCAGCTCCCTTTTCAGCCCACCTTGGTGCAGGAAAGTGAGAAAGAGGGCCAGGAACAGACCAAGTCTGAGCATCTGCCACCCAGCACTGCGCCATCTAGACCTAGTGAGTGGCAAGTAGCATTTCCTCAGAGGCTTCCCCGTTCTGCTTGGGGAGAGGCAGAAATGGTGGGAGGAGGAGGGGGATCTCCTCCTAGTGAGACTAGATTTGCTAACACAGCCCCCTGCAGCCCTTTGCTCTGGGCCTGGGAAGCGTGTTTCTTGCAGGGTGTTCTCCAGAGCCATCTCCAGCATGGTGGAAATAGCCCAGCCCTTCCCTTGTTGGAGTCTCTGGGGGGTCAGACCCCGGCAGCTGCTGAACATCCACTGAACTCTTTTCCACTGAACTCTGTGGGAACTGAGGGGGACTCATGCCTCATATGATTGGAACCTTGTGAAGTTTAGCTGGGGACGAGTTCCCAGGGCAAACTCAGACTCCTTCCCGGGTTCTGGTCTTTCTCCAGCCAGGGAGGGCGTGTGGCCTGGGTGGGAGGAGGGAGCTGCTTGTCCAAACAGACTGAAAGCCCCACTGCTCTGAAAGTGTGGGATTCCTCTGGTGTCACAGTGCCTCAGTGGGGAGGGGGAGCTTTGGGAGCAGCCTGTGCTGTGAGCTGCTGCCAGCGGGTGTAAATTGCAGTCCCTGTTCCCCGTGGTGGGGCGTGCAGTTAGGTGGAGGGGAGGTGGGGATGGAGTAGGCAGGCCCATTAGTGAGAGGCTGCCTTGACCCCAGACTCATGGCTGCTCCCCACTCAGTTCCAGGATGGAGAGGCTCAGGCAGACGCTGCAGAAGAAGGCTGTGCAGCTGACTCTAGAGCCAGTGAGAAGCAGCTACTGGCTTCCCCAAGAGGAGAGCGGCCCCTCTGTCCCCGCTGGCGGGGAAGCAGCTTGTGGCCAGGCCAAGTGGTGGAAGGAGGAAGACACCAGCTCCCTGAGCAGGCCCTGATGCACCTTCTGGGCCATCATGGAGGTGGCCCAGGGTGCAGCTGTGCAGGAGGGAGCTGAGTTACTACAGGGAACTCTTTCCTGGGTATCTGGCTGGTGGATCTTGCCCACATGCTCAGGGTTCAGCTGATTGCCATATTTGGGGTCGGGAAGGAATTTTCCTCCAGGGCAGATTGAAAGAGGCCCTGGGGTTTTTTTGCCTTCCTCTGCAGCATGGGGCACGGGTCACTTGCTGGAGGATTCTCTGCACATTGAAGTCTTTAAACCATGATTTGAGGACTTCAATAGCTCAGACATAGGTAAGAGGTTTATAGCAGGAGTGGGTATTCTGTGGTGATATTCTGTGGCCTGTGTTGTGCAGGAGGTCAGACTAGATTATCATAATGGTCCCTTCTGACCTTAATATCTATGAGTCTATGAGGGTGGCTCTTGGGACAAAGATCAGGTTCTTGACGGAGAGCATCCCTTATCCCTGGATCCCAGCCCTGGGACTCAGACGTTGTTCTCATTGTACTGTGTTGATTTTATTCCTAGGAAAAGCAACGTCAAAGGAGGTGTAAGGATCCTGGACTCTATTGCCTGCAAGAAGCTTCAGCCATCTTCACAGGCAGAGGTCACTGTCTTTCATACAATTACACCAGTGCCCTTTCTGGTCTCCAGCTCTGTTCCCTCCAGCAGGACAGAGACAATCCTTAACTCCCAGAGTTCTGATTTCCTGCCTTTCCAGGGGCTGAGGGCTTGTATGGTCACCAACCTGTCATCAGATACTTTTCCTATGGAAATCTGATGAGAGCAGAGAAGGAATCTCCTCTTCTCTTAGAACCAGTCTATTCAGTAAATCCACCCACACTGACCTCATTTTAGCTGCTTTGTTTAGCTGAGATTAGCAGTATCTTCTGAAAACCCTTAGTGTGTGGGGGTGAGGTGGATCAGGGGACACTGGAGCACCAGCAGGTTCCCCTGAAGAATACCACCCTGTCTTTCTGTGGTCAGGCTGGGATGCGCTGTCTATCATGGAGGTGAAGACCAGATGGGAGCTGCTGGATTGGCCTTGATATGCCGTGTCCTTGTACAGATGAAGGACCGACATCACAGAGATGGCAAGAAGGAAAAGATATACCACAGATGGCTGGGAATGGGCTGAACAACCTACAATGATAGGTAGGTAAAACCCTGGCCACATACAGACACCACGGGCATTGGTGTGGATTGAACCAGGGTCCATCAGCACAAGCCCCTCTCACTCAAGCTAAAGGGGTCACTCTAGGAGTGTAGGAGAGGTACTGGGTGAGTCTGATGGAATGAATAGAAAGGGGAGCCTGAGCAGAGGTTGCTGGGTCCTTCCCAGTAGCAGCAGGATGCTGCAGGAAGAAGGGTCTGTAAGGTGGGAGTGGGAGGGGAGGAGCAGATGACTGAGGTGGAGATATTTTTACACAGGGAGATGTTTACATAGGGAGCTTTGGAGGTAAGAAGAAGTCCAAACTGGACATGGAAAAAGAGCAGCCAGAGCCAGACTTGGGAAAGTGGGGAAGACAGTACCAGGAGAGGAAGATCATCTCAGCAGCTGCAGTTTGGATGGGTGGCAGGTGGGAGGGAAATTCACCAGAACATGATTCACCGGAACGGCCAGGGCGAGGTGCCTGACTAGCGGTGAGTGGAGAGTCCCGTTACAGAGCATGCTGCAAAGCCAGCAATCCCGTGCTACTGCAGATGCAGTCGTTGTCTTTCTCCCCCTACACTGCCAATGGAGGGAAGCGTCTGACTCTGTGAATTTCTCCCTGGCTACAGATAACCCATCCTTGCTCTCAGTGAAATGCTATGGTGTACTGTACACAGCATGCATGACACTCAACCTCGGAATGCTGTTAGCACTGTTGTGGGGTGATGGCCAAATATCATTGATGAGCATTGCTCTCTTAGGCCCCTTTCACAGTGTATTGAGCCTGTGAGGAGCCAACCTCCCCTCCCCCATCCCCGCAGGGCTTGGCTCACAGAAACTCTCAGGGAATGGGTTCCTCCACCACAAGCCGGGGAGTGGAGCTAAGCTGCTCCAGGGTTGTACTGCAGCCTCAGGGCTATAGTGACATGTTCCAGTGAGAGAGGGGCTGTACCAATGGGGAGGCTGCATCTCCGAAGTGGGGGATAATCTCACGGTTTGGAGACTAGTGACGCAGCTGGGAGGACATTCCTCTAACAGTACAAAGGGAGGGTTCTAAGCTGTCAAATGGGGTTCTAACTCAGGGTGTTGGGAAGATATTGACTAGAGGTGGGAAAGAAATGTGAAGAGAAGAAACTGAATTGTTTATGCACCATTGCTAGGAGGCTGGGTAAGAAGCAGGAGGAACTAAACGTTCTCACTGATAACTACATTTGATAGAATTGGTATTATTGAAACCTGGGGACATGACTTGCATGACTGGACTGTTAAAGTCACCTGCTGCAGTGGCCGCCTTGTGTCTGGCATTTCCCAACTTTTGAGTGCTTGACTTTGCAACCGGAATGATTTTCGTGTTGCTTCTCTCTGTGTGGGTGATCAATATGCAGAACTTAGAACTTTAGCAAGATTCTGGATTGTTGGCTGTGCTACAAGCACTGCTTATATCAACTGTCCCTATATGCTGAGTCTTCAACCCTGCTGGGTCTGAGAGCAAGTCTCCCCTTCCTTCTTCAGACCCGCAATCGTCCAATCAACACTGAAGAAAGCAACCTTTTCTCATATAAATGGATAGCTGCAAGTATTTTCTATTTTTAAACAAGGCACTACCCCAACTCGACACACGTGTGGTTACGGTCCTTAATGCACTACTGGAAGGTGCTCAGACACTGTGGTGATTAGCATGGTATAAAAACCTACATAGGCTAGCGGCCATCAAGGAAGAAAGCCAAAGTTTCTCTTCTTCCTGGTCCCTTGTTCTTTTTAGGAGGCCATTTCCAGCCTTACCTGGCTGAAGTTTTGTTCCCCTGGTGTATCAAATTCATCTGTAGGAGCCTCTAACTCTCTGCCACCACTTCCTCAGGTGCCTTTCTTTAAGCCCAGTTGGGCAGCAGGTTCAGTCACAGTGGCACTGGGCACAGCTTCTTTTTAAAGGGGCCAGTCACACCGTGCTTGTCATTATAAGAGCTTAGTCCTGCATATAGCTAAATGTAGGGTAGTGGCCAGATATAGGGCATGTTGCTCCTTGAAGTAAATGAAGCAAATGTGCAGCCTTTCAATACCAGTAATAGTCTCTCATGCTCAATAAGAAGATCCCTTCCCTCCCTTGAAGAACAATGTCTGATTTATTGATCTAATGGCCGCTACCCAAAAGGTGTTTCAGCCAGATGCCCATTTCTGAGTTGAAGTGCTTCTGGCGTGCACTCAGAAGCACCAAGAGAGAGAAAAGGAATATTTGTAAATGTTTAAGAACAGCTCCCAGGTGGGAGCATCAGAGAAATAAGGGACAGACAGTGTCCTCCTGCCTTCAGCCACCAATTACCGTGCCCCTCCTGCTTTATATAAACTCATCGTTAGTTCCTTTTCAAGGGGATTTCTAGCCTTTTGCTTGTAGTTCCAGTGGTTCTGGGTTCTTCCTTCTTCGTTATTTTTTGATCTTTAGAGAGAAAATTCTCTCCTGTTTTTGTGGTTGTGTAACTTTAGCGCCCTCGTGGCCAACATAGAGTATGCTCTGCAGGTATCTCTGGCCAAGAAAAGGCACGTGCAGGAATGCATCAGGGAAAGCACCTTCCACCCCAGAGACACCTGTCCCCAGTGTGAACCAGAAGAGTACAATGAATACAGGAAAGGGAAATATTTATTTAGAGAGGGATGAAAGGAGAAAAACAACAGGGGAAAAGCTAGGGGGAACGGTCAAAAACAGGGTTACATTCAACACAATGCCCCACAGGCCCAGTGGTAGCACAGTCTGAAAGGGCTGACACCGAGTAATGTGTCTACACACAGAGTTCAGGAGTCTTGAGCAAAGGTCCAGTCCAGTGGTGAGTCTTGGGTGCTCCAGGTTGTGTTCAGCGCCAGTAAAGTTTCCCCAACGAACCTCTCTGGTGCCCTCTTCTGTCACTCTCTGCAAAGCCACACAGAGTGACAGCCTCCCCAAGTAACAAGCTAACAGCCTCCCTCTTATTTAGGGTGACCATATTTCCCTATGCTGAATACGGGACACCTGGTAAAATTACTCGTATTCAAGCAAGTTCAGCTGCAATCAATCAGAACGATGCAGTACAAATGTTAAAATTAACATCAAGTTGACTGAGCCCCTGTTAAAAAGAAACACTGAGTAGTTGGATTCCTTTTATTTCCCTTCTTACCTTTTAGGCTTTAGGGTTCACATGGAGAGAGGTGACACACACACACTCCCGTTCATCTCTCTGATACAGGGAGGTGACGGGTGACCAACAGGCTCGACCCTCCCTGCTTGGTGCTCTCCGCCCTCCATGCCTGGCTGGGCCCCTGGGCCGAATCCGCCTCTCCTGGTACCTGGTACCACATCTTCCAAAGGCAACCTGTGTGGGGGGGTGGTGGCACACAAGTTCACATGCCCCCCCACCCCAGATTTCTGCCAGGGTTCACACCAGAATGTGGCCAGCAACAGCCTTTCCGCACTATGCTGGGGGGAAAGGATGGAAGCTGCTTCCAGCCACAGCTGGGGAGGGGGGTGGGGAGGAATGACCTGGCCCATGTCTTTGCAGAGCTCATCTCTTCCCCCTCTCCCCCTGCCCGTGGCTGGAAGCACCTTGCTCCTTTCTGCCCACACGGTGTCGAAAGGCAGCTAACACCTCCAGGCTGCTGCTGGCCACCTTTATAACCCAGCTGCCTCCTGGCCCCTGGCTACAGCGCAAGCAGGAAGGGATGAAGCCCTACGGATGCATTGTGCCCAGAGAACCTGACTGCAGGGGCTTGAGTGAACCTGGCCAGTGAGGTGGCTCAGCAGGGGAGGGTGCCTAGGGGACGGACCAAACCCTGTGCTCCGGGGTGGGGGTGGGTGCAGAGGGTGCTAGGCCTCTGTCCGGGGGACTACTGTGGAGTCTGCAGGGTCGGGATGCAAACAGGCTGGAAATCGCTTCCCCCTCCCCCCGCCGCCGCTCCAGAGCTTAGCTGAGGGGCAGAAAGGCTTCCCTGTGCCACGGCTGCCTGGGGCTTTGGCACATGCAGGGCTTGGCTCCTCCTGGCCAACACCCCAAGCCGAGGGTCTTGAGCTTTCCTGCGGGGCCAGCCCAGCCAGAGGCAGTGGGGGAAAGAAGTAGCCTGCTGGCCCGGCTGTTGGTGAGCTGAGCACTCCGACCAGGGGCTGGTTCTCCGCACAGTGCTGGGAGTGGGACACTCCCCGCTGGTGCAGATATGGAGGAGCAGCGGGGCTGGGGGGCAAGGTGAAGGGGCAAAGCAGGGAGAGGACAGCGAGAGGGGGAACACCCTGCCACCAGCTTTGCACACCCACCCCCATTGTCAGCCACTGGGTCCCCCCACTGAACGCTGGTGGGCCGGTGGCTGGCAAGCAGGGATCCAGCCAGCATCAGGACCCACCAGTACCGACTGGGGGAAGACAGAAAATACATGACAATTTGCCCGTTTTTAACAAAAAGTTGCGACACCAGCAGGAGGGCTTAAATACCCTGTCGTGCTCTTCCCCCCTCCCCGCTCCCCTGCCCTCCCAACAGGACTTTCTCCTCATAGAACAATCAACTCCCCGTCCCCCGGGAAAAGATTTAAAGGGGCCATGCTCTCTAAATCCCAAAGGAGTAACAATGGGTGTTTAGGCAGGTTGGGGAGAGAAGTGACTCGCCCTGCCCTTCCTGATACCGGCACCAGCCTTTACAATACTAACTCTAAAGAATCGTTCCTAAAGTTCGTGCTCCATGGTTTGTCTTCAGGCTATTTGGCTTCCTGGTGGGGTCACTCCAGGTATTAACAACATTTTATAATTAATTTATTGTTTCTGGATTAATTGCTGTTTTTTGGACTCTGGACATGATTCTGCTCTCGCATCTTATTTCCCTTGGGCAAGCAGCAAAAATCTGATGGCACAAGCTGGTACAAAGAAAACAGAGCTAACATAAAAGACCAACTTCAACCCAGGTGTAAGCAGTGGCCAATCCACTAGCAGTTAAGAGGGGTCACCCCTGCTTGTGGCCAGGCTGAACTGGCAGTGTAGTATGGTTTCCACCGACTGGCTGTATGACATACCAAAGGGCCGAGTCATGGCAGGTGTTCAGCACCCCGACTTCCATTGCACCCCATGGGGATTAGCTTGCTCAGCCCTTTGAGCCAAGCACCTGGAGGGGTCAGACCCTGGAGCTAGGTGTCAAAAGTTGTTTTTGAAGTTGGAGAGGAGCTGTGGGGCGCTGCAAAGAAGATTTCTGGTGTGTGAATTCAAATCAGGAGGATTTCTGACATCCTGACCTTTGCTGTCCCTGACTGACATCCCATTGCTCCAGCCAGCTGTGAGTGCCTCACATTATAGGGGGCGCTGCCAGCACTGCCTGTTATTAAGGTTGCCCGGTGCTTCCCACGATACGCCTTTGTTTTCAGTTGCTTATAACATTGTCAAACTGAAACTGGCTGGGCTGAAATTTCCCATGCTGGGTGTCTGCCTTGAGGCTGAATATTTCCTGAAACATTCAGTCAAAGTCATTCAGCTTTAGTGAGAATGAGGCTCGGCCAGATGTTATGGGTCTGTTTTGGCGGGGACGAGATGACCACAGTGGTCCCTTCTGGCCTTAATCTATGTAGACAGTGCTCACCAATGCTAAACACTTCTGATGACATTTTGTTTGAAAAGCTCTAGTGCCCCCAGGCTTTGAAGCAGGGACTTGAAATTTCCCAAGGAGGTGGCCTTTGTGCCACGGGTGCGGCTTTTGCTGTCTCCGAAAATCTGCCTAAATTGACCAAATGAGAAGTCTTTGAAAAGTCAGAGTTCACACAGACCCAATAGAGTCTTCTTTGAGGTTAGCAGCTCCATTCCCCCTGGCAATTGTGTCTGCACTGGCATGCTCCAGCCTGGGGCTGAGCAGGACTTTCCCTACAATTGCAGCTCTCAACTGCTGCGGTCTGTGCTGGGTCCAGATACCTGAACTGAGAGCAGAGAGCCTGTCTCTCCTGTGCTCTCAATTACCCACCTCCCCCATCCCACTGGGCCCGGATGAGGAAGTACTAGATTCAAATGCAGAGACTAGGGGACAGGGGTGAGTAGATTGGGAGAAAAAGCCTAAGGGATGTTGGAAGCTGGCAGGAGGTGAAAGAAACTGGCATTTGGAGTTGAGGGGAGGGCGGAGAGTAGACCTGAGTGAGCAAGGAGACTTGCAGCCAGAGAGCAGAGAGGAGTGAGAACCAGTGGGGTGGGTGGATGAACATAAGAACGACCATAGTGGGTCAGACCAAAGGTTGATCTAGCCCAGTAGCCTATCTTTGGACAATGGCCAGTGCCAAGTGCTTCAGAGGGAATGAACAGAACAGGTAATCATCAAGTGATCCATCCTCTGTTGCCCATTTCCAGCTTCTGGTAAACAGAGACTAGGGACACCATCCCTGCCAATCCTGGCTAATGGCCATTGGTAGACCTATCCTCCATGAATTTATCTAGTCCTTTTTTGAACCCTGTTATAGTCTTGATCTTCATAACATTGCCTCTGGCAAAGACTTCCACAGGTTGACTGTGCATGGTGTGAAGAAATACTTCCTTTTGTTTGTTTTAAACCTGCTGCCTTTTAATTTCAGTTGGTGACCCCTAGTTCTCGTGTTATGAGAAAGAGTAAATTACACTTCCTTATTTACTTGCTCCACACCAGTCATGATTTTATAGACCTCTATCATAGCCCCCCTTAGTCATCTATTTTCACAGCTGAAAAGTCCCAGTCTTATTAATTGCTCCTCATATGGGAGCTCTTGCATACCCTTAATCATTTTTGTTGCCCTTTTCTGTGCCTTTTCCAATTCCAATATATATATTTTTGAGATGGGGTGACCACATCTGCACGCAGTATTCAAGATGTGAGTGTAACATAGATTTATACAGAGGCAATATGATATTTTCTGTCTTATTATCTAGCCACTTCTTCATGGTTCCCAACATGCTGTTCTCTTTTTTGACTGCCGCTGAACATTGAGTGGATGTTTTCAGAGAACTATCCACAATGACTCCAAGATCTCTCTCTTGAGTGGTAACAGCTAATTTAGACCCCATCATTTTATATGTATAGTTGGGATTATGTTTTCTAAAGTGCATTACTTTGCATTTATCAACACTGAATTTCATCTGCCATTTTTGTAGCCCAGTCACCCAGTTTTGTGAGATCGCTTTGTTGCTCTTCACAGTCTGCTTTGGACTTAACTTTCTTGAGTAGTTTTGTATCATCTGCGAATTTTGCCTCCTCACTTTTTACCCCCTTTTTCCAGTTCATTTATGAATATGTTGAATAGGACTGGTCCCAGAACAGACCCCTGGGGGACACCGCTATTTACCTCTCTCCATTCTGAAAACTGACCATTTATTCCTATCCTTTGTTTCCTATCCTTTTACCAATTACCGATCCATGAAAGGACCTTCCCTCTTATCCCATAACAGCTAACTTTGTTTAAGAGCCTTTGGTGAGGGTCCTTGTCAAAGACTTTCTGAAAATCTAAGTACACTATATCCACTGGATCACCCTTGTCCACATGCTTGTTGACCCCCTCAGAGAATACTAGTAGATTGGTGAGGCATGATTTCCCTTTACAAAAAACATGTTGACTCTTCCCCAACAAATCATGTTCATCTTTGTATCTGATAATTCTGTTCTTTACTATAGTTTCAACCAGTTTGCCTGGTACTGAAGTTTGGCTTCCCAACCTGTAATTGCCAGGATCACCTCTGGAGCTTTTTTAAAAATTGACATCACATTAGCTATCCTCCAGTCATCTGGTACAGAAGCTGATTTAATCTCCCACAGTTCGTAGTTCTGTAATTTCACATTTGAGTTCCTTCAGAACTCTTGGGTGAATAACATCTGGCCCTGGTGACTTATTACAGTATAATTTATCAATTTGTTCCAAAACCTCCTCTAATGAATCTCAATCTGGGAGAGTTCCTCAGATATGTCACCTAAAAAGAATGGCTCAGGTTTGGGAATCTCCCGCACATCCTTAGCCATGAAGACCGATACAAAGAATTAATTTCATTTCTCTGCAATGGCTTTATGGTCCTTGAGTGCTCCTTTTGCATCTCGATTGTCCATGGCCCCATTAGTGGTTTAGCAGACTTCCTGCTTCTGATGTACTTTAAAAAAAAATGGCTGTTACTTTTTGAGTCTTTGGCTAGCTGTTCTTCAAATTCTTTCTTGGCCTTCCTCATTATAGTGTTACACTTCATTTCCCAGAGTTTATGCTCCTTTCTATTTTCCTCCCTAGGATTTAACTTCCACTTTTTAAAGGGTGCCTTTTTGCCTCTCGCTGCTTCTTTTACTTTGTTGTTTAGCCACGGTGCCATGTTTTTGGTTCTCTTGCTATGTTTTTTAATTTGGGGTATACGTTTTAGTTGAGCCTCTATTATGGGGTTTTAAAAAGTTTCCATGCAACTTGCAGGGATTTCACTTTTGGCACTGTACCTTTTAATTTCTGTTTAACTAACCTCCTCGTTTTTATGTAGTTCCCCTTTCCAAAATTAAGTGCTATTCTGTTGGGCTGCTGTGGTGTTTTCCCTGCAACGAGGATGTTAAATCTAATTATATTATGGTCACTATTACCAAGCGGTTCAGCTATATTCACCTCTTGGACCAGCTCCTGTGCTCCACTTAGGACTAAATCAAGAATTGCCTCTCTTTTTGTGGGTTCCAAGACTAGCTGCTCCAAGAAGCAGTCATTTAAGGTGTCAAGAAACTCTCTCTGCATCCAGTCCTGCGGTGACATGTATCCCGTCAGTATAGTTGAAATGCCCCATTATTATTGAGTTTTTTATTTTTGTAGCCTTTCTAATCTCTCTGAGCATTTCACGGTCACTATCATCATCCCGGTTAGGTGGTCTGTAGTATATCCCCACCGCTATATTCTTATTGTTCAAGCATGGAATAACTATCCATAGAGATTGTATGGTACAGTTTGATTCATTTAAGCTTTTTACTTCATTTGATTCTATTTTTTCTTTCACATATAGTGCCACTCCCCCACCAGTACGGCCTATTCTGTCCTTCCGAAATATTTTGTAGCCTGGTATTACTGTGTCCCATTGATTATCCTCATTCCACCAAGTTTCTGTGATGTCTACTGTATCAATATCCTCATTTAAGATGAGGCACTCTAGTTCAGCAGTCTTATTATTTAGACTTCTACCATTTGTATATAAGCACTTAAAATTGTTACTTTTCAGCTGTCTGCCATTTTGTGATGTAAATGAATGGGACTCTTTTTCATTTAATTGTTTCTCATCCAATCCTAGCAGTATTTTATCGTCCATCCTCTCCTCCTTACTAGAACACAAAGAATCTCCATTAATAGATCCTCCCCTAAGAGACGTCTCTGTTCCAACCACATGCTCCTCCACATATGTCGGCTTTCCCCCAGCCCTTAGTTTAAAAACTACTCTACGACGTTTTGAATTTTAAGTGCCAGCAATGTGGTTCCACTTTGGTTTAGGCGGAGCCCATCCTTCCTGTTTCGGCTCCCCCTTTCCCAAAAGATTCCTCAGTTCCTAATAAATCGAAACTTCTCCTCCCTACATCATTGTCTCACCCATGCATTGAGAACCTGCAGTTCTGCCTGTCTATCTGGCCCTGCGTGTGGAACTGACAGCATTTCAGAGAAAGCTACCATGGAGGTCCTGGACTTCAATCTCTTCCCCAGCAACCTAAATTTGGCCTCCAAGACCTCTCTCCTGTCCTTCCCTATGTCATTGGTACCTCCATATACCATGAGCAGAAAGGAGGTGAGGGGGAATGGCAGATGGATCTGATGAAGAGCTGGGATTCTGGAGAACAGGGCCTGGCTGGGCAAAGAGATTGAAAGCAGGAGCTGGGGCTGGAGATTGCGAATGGATGAGGAGCCTGGGGAGTTAGATTGGTAGAGGAGGCCAGGATGCTGGAGAGAGACAGACCAGATGAGGAGATGGGAGGGGGACAACTGGGACTGTCTGTCTTTGAGACTGCAACTAAACCCAGTGCTGGGACATCCCAAGGCTCTCCAGGCACTTTCCACATTTTCCCAGATTCCCCCTTCATCTCTCTTTACTTCTCTTTCCAGTTTAGCCCCTCAGGGACCACAGAGCAGTTAAAGGGAGGAACCACAGGATTTGCAAAGTAACTTCTTAAACATACACACTTTACTCTTAGGGCATGGCTACACTTGCAGATGTAGAGCGCTGTGAGTTAAACCCACCTTCGTAAAGCGCAGTGGGGAAAGCGCTGCAGTCTGTCCACACTGATAGCTGCAAGCGCACTGGCGTGGCCACATTTGCGGCACTTGCAGAGGCATTGAGAATGGTGCATTATGGGCAGCTGTCCTGCAGAGCACCTCTTCCCATTCTGGCGCTGTGGCTTGTGGGAAGGGGGTGGGGAGTGTGGGGCATTCTGGGTCCTGTCCCAACACCCCATGATGCATCGGTTTGCATCCCAGCATTCCCTTTGCTTCCGTCCACGTTGGGCGCCATCTTTCAGTGTTTTTTGTACTGTGCGCTCGGTCTTCCCTTTCGGTCTGCGGGAATGGAGCCCTGTCATGAATATAAAGGGAAGGGTAAACACCTTTAAAATCCCTCCTGGACAGAGGAAAAACCCTTTCACCTGTAAAGGGTTTAAGAAGCTAGAATAACCTTGCTGGCACCTGACCAAAATCACCAATGAGGAGACGAGATACTTTCAAAGCTGGAGGGGGGGAGAAACAAAGGTTCTCTCTGTCTGTGTGTTGTTTTGCCAGGAACAGAAAAGGAATGGAGTCTTAGAACTTAGTAAGTAATCTAGCTAGATATGCGTTAGATTCTGTTTTGTTTAAATGGCTGATAAAATAAGCTGTGCTGAATGGAATGTATATTCCTGGTTTTGTGTCTTTTTGTAACTTAAGGTTTAGCCTAGAGAGATTCTCTATGTTTTGAATCTGATTACCATGTAAGGTATTTACCATCCTGATTTTACAGAGGTGATTCTTTTACTTTTTCTTCAATTAAAATTCTTCTTTTAAGAACCTGATTGCTTTTTCATTGTTCTTAAGAGCCAAGGGTTTGAGTCTGTGTTCACCTTGCAAATTGGTGAGGATTTTTATCAAGCCTTCCCCAGGAAAGGGGATGTAGGGTTTGGGGAGGATTTGTGGGGGAAAGACGTTTCCAAGCGGGCTCTTTCCCTGTTGTATATTTGTTAGATGCTTGTTGGTGGCAGCAATAAAGTCCAAGGGCAAAAGGTAAAATAGTTTGTACCTTGGGGAAGTTTTAACCTAAGCTGGTAAAAATAAGCGTAGGGTGTTTTCATGCAGGTCCCCACATCTGTACCCTAGAGTTCAGAGTGGGGAAGGAAACTTGACAAGCCCGAACTGCTGAGGAGTATGCTGACAAGTCTTGCCAGCACATCATGTTTGGCAGTCCAGTTATTCCTCATGATCCAAAGTGACAGTGAGGGCTCCGACGATGATATCGACTCAAGGAATGTATTAGACATGAGTTTGCTTGTGGCATTCATGGACATGCTCACCACCGTGGAACGCTGCTTTTGGGCTCGGGAAACAAGCAGTGAGTGGTGGGATCACATCGTCATGCAAGTCTGGGATGATGAGCAGTGGCTGCAGAACTTTTGGATGAGAAAAGCCACTTCCATGGGAGTCTGTGAGGAGCTCACCCCCACCCTGCGGTGCAAGGACGTGAGATTGAGAGCTGCCCTGACGGTGGAGAAGCAGGTGGCTGTTGCAATCTGGAAGCTGGCAACTCCAGACGGCTACTGATCAGGCGCTAACCAGTTTGGAGTGGGGAAGTCGACCGTTGGAATCGTGTTGATGCAAGTTTGCAGGGCCATTAGTCAGATCCTACTTAGAAGAACCGTGACTCTGGGTAACGTGCATGACATTGTGGCTGGCTTTGAACAAATGGGTTTCCCTAACTGTGGAGAGGCGATAGATGGCACGCATATTCCAATTCTGGCACCAGCCCACCTAGTCTCCGAGTATGTTAATCGGAAGGGATATTTCTCAATGGTTCTCTGGGAGCTTGTGGATCACCATGGGCATTTCATTGACATTAAGGCAGACTGGCCCGGAAAGGTGCCTGACGCACGCATCTGTCGGAACACTGGCCTGTTCAGGAAGCTGCAAGCTGGGACTTTTTTCCCAGACCAGAAGATCACCATAGGGGAAGTTGAAATGCCCATTGTGATCCTTGGAGACCCCGCTTACCCTTTCATGCCGTGGCTCATGAAACCCTACACAAGGAGCCTTGACAGCAGCAAGGAGCAGTTCAACAACATGCTGAGCCAGTGCAGAATGACTGTGGGGTGTGCTTTTGGCCCTTTAAAGGTCTGCTGGTGCTCTCTGTACGGGAAGCTGGACCTGGCCAATGACAGCATCCCAGCAGTTATATCCGCGTGCTGTACCCTCCCTAACATTTGTGAAGGGAAGGATGAAATATTCACTCAGGCATGGAACTCGGAGGTTCAACACTTGGAGGCTGAATTTGAACAGCCAGAGAGCAGGGCTATTAGAGGGGCCCAGCACGGGGCTGCAAGGATTAGGGATGCCTTGAGGGAGCAATTTGAGGTTGAAAGCCACCGGTAATGTTTGATGCCCTGCATGGGAGTGAAGTGCAGTGGTTCCAATGTTAGTTGGAATCTGTGTTTGATACGCTGACTTGCAGTGCCTGTTGCTTTCCTGGGCTAAGGTATCTTTTACTTTATGCAATAATAAAGAATGTTTTCAAAGCCAAAAAATCCATTTAGTGAAAAGAAAATTCATTTATTGAAAAGAGACGCAACTGCTTGGGAAACAGAAAGGGCAAGGGGGTGGGGAACGGTACAATCACAGATTTGCGGATGTCCTGTCTGGAGTGCTGTACAATGATTGCTCCGCCCAAGCTGTCCCTGAGCCACGAGCAACGAACGGTCAGCCAACTGCCAGTCCATTGACAGCCAACTGAGTTTCTGCACACAGCCCACTTCCTGCGTGGCACGTGGCACCAAAAAGGGTGGGGTCTCTCTCTCGCTCTGTTACGAGGCAGAATAGATATCATCAGACAACCAACGGTTACACAGGGCAACTCATAGGAAACAAGGGAAAGAACTTATTAAAAAAAAGAAAAAGGGAGTATTATCCCTACATGGAGGGCTCTCAGCAGAGGGCCTGTCATGACACATGCCATTTTGCTGAACCATAGTGGGCTCATTATCAGACAGGATAACGAGGGGGGTGCTGCAGCTGGGAATAATGAAGATCCTGCAAATGACCCTGAAGGCCAGGACGTGGTCGTCGAATTATATCAGAAGGAGCAGTTTGGAGAAGACACCAGTGAAAACCCTAAAGAGGGGGATGCGCCTGGCCAGAGACTGGAAGTCCAGGCTGGTAACTGCAACTCTCCTACCCCCAACCCCGATTTTTTTCCTGGATAAATTGTACTTTCAAAACTCAGGACTCAGGCCAAATAATTTACTGTCCTGGATAATATTCCATGCATCGTTGTGTGTGTGTGTCTGTGATATAGTGCAGACGCCATGCCATTTGCCCAGCCTGTCCCCTCACCCTCCCTCCTCCACCTTCCCCTCCCCTTCAAGCAGCCTCTGCTGTGCACAATCCAAAATGGACGTTTTTTCAAGAATTGAGAGTCTGGGCTGTATGGTTGGTGCTAAAGCCTATAGTCTTTAGAAAGGTTTCAGAGTAGCAGCCGTGTTGGTCTGTATTCGCAAAAAGAAAAGGATGACTTGTGGTACCTTAGAGACTAAATAAATTTGTTAGTCTCTAAGGTGCCACAAGTACTCCTAGTCTTTAGAAAGTTCACAAACAGAAATCCATGCCCCTCTGTATCCCCCCATTCCACGGCAGGCAGACAGGTGGGAGGGGAGGGGTTGAAACACTGCTTGGATGAAGGCTCTCCATCCTAGCTTAGGCTTTGGTTGATTTCCTTCATTTTTTCCCAATCCTGGTAGTTTATTCTAGGAAATTTCTCATGTAGCATGAATTGTCAATGGTCTTTCAGGTGAACTGGGAGTGCAAAGCTGCTAGGGCATCCATAATAACTAGGGCCCTACCAAATTCACGACCGTTTTGGTCAATTTCATGGGCAGAGGGTTTTTAAATTAGTAAATTTCACCATTTCAGATGTTTACATCTGAAATTTCACAGTGCTGAAACCATGGGAGTCCTGACCCAAAATGGGATAATGCGGGGAGGTCAAAAGTTGTTTGGGGGAGGTGTCGCAGCATTTCCCCCCTCACTTCTGTGCTGCCTTCAGTGCTGGACTCTGAAGGCAGCAGCCATGAACCTTCCTGAAGCGAGAGGAGGCTCCCGGATGTGGAGGTGGGTCCCAGCTGGTGGGAGCACCTCAGCTGGGGCTCCTAGCTACTGGTTCCCTGCCAGATTAATGCAGGGGCCCCGGCCAATTTCGGGGGTGCCAGAAAAATAGGCACCTGAGCCCCAGCAGGAGCCACAGGGGGAGTAAGCCCCGAGCCTGGGCAGCCAGAGCCCTGGCAGGAGAGAATTGGAGGGTGGAAGCCTCAAGCGAGGAACCCCAATCCCCGCTGCAGCTACGGAGCAGCAGCCCTGAGCCTGAGTGCCTCAAGTTCTGGCTCCAGCCGCGGGGGCTGAAGCCAAGAGCGGCCACTGCAGCTGCCGGGCAGAAGCCCTGAGCCCAGGTGCCCAGATCCCTGGCAGGAGTGTGTGTGTGTAGGGGAGAGGCAGAAACCCCAAGCCCGGGCACCTGGCTGGAGTTTTCGGGAGCTCAAGACATGAGTCTGGGTGCCCCAAACCCTGGCTGCAGCCTCAGGGGCCAGAAGCCCTGAGCCTGGGCACCCAGAGCCCTGGCCGGAACAGGAGCAGGTGGGGGTGGGGGCAGAATCCCCAAGCCTGGGCAGAAGCTGCCAGGGCCAAAGCCCTGAGCCCAACTCTGGGGCTGCTGCAGCACAGATCTGAGGGTGTACCAACCTCACTAATGCGCTGCTTCTACAGGTGAGGATAGCCCCACCAAAAGCAATTGTGCAGGGGAAAATCTTGTCCTGTCCCCAGCCCAGTGGACTAGCGGGATGCTCCAAGCCAGAACGGGAAGATGGGATTTCACAGGGCAGGGCTAATTTCACTGTCCTTTATAATTGGTAGGGGCCTAGCTATAGAAGTAGGTTGTGAGATGACTTTATTTCGGTATAGAACTCCTTTCATGGAGAGAAAATAATGAGTACCAAAATGCTCTTCAATCTAGCCAAGAAAGGCACAACAAGAAGCAACGGCTGTCAGCTGAAGCCAGAGAAATCCAAATTAGAAGTGAGGCAAGAATTTTTGACAGTGACGGAGACAAACCAATGGAACAAATTACCAAGGGAAGAGGTGGAGTCTCTGTTTCCTGATGGCCTCACATCACAACTGGTTGTCTTTCTGGAAGGTGGGTTTCAGTGAAACACAAGGAATTGAGCTTAATATGGGGTAAGTGTCTGAAATTTCATGACTTGTGAAATAGAGGCTGGATTAGGAGATCTAATGGCCTACAAATCTATGAAAAACTCAGTGCGGGATGAGGAACAGATTCTGCTGGTTTTTTGGAAAGCCTGCTTGTTCCCCAGAATCAAGAGTGAGCAAGTGGGGTGATCGGGGGAGCGGCTCAAACATCCAACCTGGCTGTCCAGGGGCAGACATCAGCCCTGCAAAGGAGAGGTGGGTGTGGCAGGGACTTCACAAGGGCCTGTGGCAGGAATTCAGCCTATTGGGCAGAGGTGGTGAGGAGGCTGTGACATCACAGAGCTCCCTTGACATCAGACATGCAGTACAGGGCTGCAGGTCAGGGGGAACCTCGGAGACCCCTGTAGCCTTGCTGAAGCAATCCTCCTTCTCATGGTCTCTCCTTGAGGACCAAGAGAGGATTTGTGTTCACGCACCAAAATTGGACACAGTACTCTAGCTGAGCCCTAACCAGCGCTGCGTAGAGCAGTACCATCATCTCCTATGACTTGCATGGTATGCTTCTCTTTATGCAACCCATATTGCGTTTGCTTTTTTTCATTTGCTGTGCAGAGAGCCTGAAAATGGTTTTGCACCTCTATCTGCATTGGGGGTACATAGGTTCTCCTCTTTCTTCTGACACCGAGCAATGTGTCTGCACACAGAGTTCAGGAGTCCTGGGCAAAGTTCCTGTCCAGTGGGGAGTCTTGGGTGCTCCTGGTCGTCTTTGGCGCCAGTAAAGTTTCCCCAACAAACCCCTCCAGTGTCGTCTTCTGCTGCTCTCTGCAAAGCCACACAGAGCGACATGCGACAACCTCCCCACTTAACTAGCTAACAGCCTCCCTCCTGATTCCCAATGCAAAGTCACAAGCCCCAGTACTCACGGCCCCATACAGCCCTGGGCAGCACTGATACTTGATCCAGCTCCGATTTGTCCTTCTCATGCGAATCCACCCTAGCGCAGTGCTCCTCCTGGCTCCTGTCCTGGGGTGTCCCTGATCCCCAGCTCTGTCCCTCCCAGGCTTCAGGCAGGTTCTCCACTACTTCAATCTGTGAGGGCCTGCTTGCTGCAGCCCTTCTGTCTGGACCTCCAGACACACATCCTATCGCTTTCTCCCCCATCTCTCTGCTCCCCTGCCCTCCCAACAGGACTTCCTTCCTCTGGAACAATCAGCAAACCCTCCCCCACCCCCAACCCCCGAAAAGATCCACAGAGCTGGATCCAGAGGTTGGGTCCGATTGGTGCAGTCTGATAAGTGTCCACCAGGGGGACTCAGTCTGTGACAATGTTAGAGCCAGCTGGGTAACAAAAAATCCTTCCTCGCTGGGGATGTGGAGCTAAGCGAAATGGAGAAGAAGGAAAAGGATCCAGTAAGATGCTTCCTGAATTTTAGACCAGAGAGGCAAAGAACACAAGGGACCAGGGCCTGGTCTGGGAACCAGAACAAATACATTGTTCTCATCCAGGCTTTTCCATTCAATCACTGTGTGACCACAAGTAAGTCACTTCATTTCCCTGTGCCATACAGTCTCCCCAATTTTAAATGAAGATCATCAAGGTGGGTTTATCATACCAGTTTAGAAGGTGGAAAACTCAGATGCATAGAACTGTAGCCTGTTGACACGCTAGATGTGAAGTGTGTTTGTTAACAGGGGACCCCCATGCGTGGTTCATAACCCCATAGTTGAAACTGCTGCTAAGCGTGTTTTTGAAAGCATATGAGAGTAGGGCTGGATGCCCTGTTCCTGTACTACAGGGGGGAGTGGGTGTGTGGTGCCTGGGGGACGGTGGGGGGTGAACAGACTCTCAGCCATTAACTGTCTTCAGCATTTACACCAACCATCTGGAAGTCAATATCACATCACAGCCGGTAACGTCTGCAGGGGGCACAAAGATTGGTGTCGTGGTAAATAATGATGAGGACAAGTCAGCCCATTCAAACAACACATCTGAATACAGCAAAGGCCCAGTCCTAATCTAGGAGTGAGGGAGATTAATGAGTGGAAGAAATTGCCTAGGGAAGAGGTGGATTCTCTGTTTCCTGATGGCCTCACATCACACTTGGCTGCCTTTTTGGAAGGCGTGTTTTAGTGAAACACAAGCTATTGGGATTAATATGGGGGTAAGGGTGTGAAATTTCATGGTTTGTGAAATAGAGGCCTCATTAGGAGATCTAATGGCCTAAAGGAAAATCTATGAATCTATGAAAAACTCAGTGTGGGGTGAGGAACAGACTCTGGGTAGCCTATTTGCTGCCCAGAATCAATAATGAGCATGTGGGATGATGTGGGGAGCAGCTCAAACATCCTACTGGGCTGTCCAGGGGCAGACATCAGCCCTGCAAGGGAGAGGTGGGTGTGGCAGTGACTTCACAAGGGCCTTTGGCAGGAACTCAGCCTATTGGGCAGAGGTGGTGAGGAAGCTGTGACCTCACAGAGCTCCCTTGACATCAGCCAGGCAGGACAGGGATGCAGGGCAGGGGGAACCTGGGAGACCCCTGTAGCCTTGCTGCAGCAAGCCTCCTTCTCGCAGTCTCTCCTAGAGGACTAAGAGAGGATTTGTGTTCACGCACCTGAGTGCCAAGGAGGAGCTTCTTTGGAAGTGTTTCTCCTTTCGGTGTTGATTTTGCAGAAAGCAGATATCCCCTTTGTAGAAGGTAAGATTCTCAGTGAGGTTGGAACCAATTCAGCCTGATCCATACGTTGCCAGCCGAGTTCTAGGTTCGGAAAACACAAGTAAAGTTGTCAGAAAAATGTCCCAACTCAGACTCCGCCCCTTAGTAACGGGCTACCTAATAGGTCTCAAAATGTCCTTTTAAATAAGGAATCATTATCGAGCGGGTGTCTTTCTCGTAGGGTCCTGCAGGGATTGGTTCTTGGATGTACGCTACCTAAAATTTTGATCAGTGACTTGGAAGCAAATATACAATCATCACTGTAAAATCTGCCAATGACAGAAAGATCGGGGGAGTGGTAAATAATGAAGAGGACATGTCACTCATATGGAGCCATCTTGATTGCTTAGTTACCGGAGCACAAGCAAATAACATATATTTTAATATGTCCAAATGTAAAGTTTCCCTTTAGGAACAAAAAATATAGGCTATATGTACAAGAGGGGGACTCTGTCCCGTGGGCACTCTATCATTGGAAATAGTAACCCTGAAAAAGACTTGGGGTCATGGTGGATGATCAACGGACCTTGAGCTCCCACTGAGACACTTTGGCCAAAAGGGCAAATGCGACCCTGGGACCCATCGATAGCGAAATCTCCGGTAGAAGTAGAGAGGTTCTGTATCTCTGTACTGGGCACTGGTGCAACCACTACTGGAATATTGTGTCCAGTTCTGGTGTCCACAATTTGAGACAGATGCTGATTAATTTGAGAGGGTTCAGAGAAGAGCCACAAGAAAGATTAAAGGATTAGAAAGCATGCCTTATAAAGATAGGTTAAAGGAGCTCGATCTATTTAGCTTAACAAAGAGAGGGTTAAAAGATGATAATTAGGGAACAACTATTTGCTAATGGGCTCTTCACTTGAGCAGATAAAGGTATAACAAGATCCAATGGCTGCGAGTTGAAGCGAGACAAATTCAGACTGGAAATAAGGCAAACATTTTTAACAGTCCGTGTTTGAAGTAATTAATCCAGGGTTGTGATGGATCCTCCACAACTAGCATTTTTAAAATCAAGATTAGCTGTTTTTCTACAATATGCGCTCTAATTCAAACAGGAATTATTTTGAGGGACGTTCTATCGCCCATGTTATACAGACTAGATGGTCAGAGTGGATCTTTCTGACCTTGAAATCTATGACTCACTGAGGCTTTTGGAATTTGTCCATTTTTTGCTTCTCTTTTCCGCCCTTCCTCATGTCTTTTCTTTTCTCTTCTCTTGTTCCATTTCTCTCTGCTGCTCTTCTTCCTGAGGCAGGTGGGGCTGTTCTCCAGCTGTCATTGTAGGAGGCCCTCACAAGAGGTGGGGTGGAATAGTGCGCTGACGGAGATCTCCACCAGAGTGATCTCCTGTCCTGACTAGTGCTGTCTTTTGGCCACCTGTTGAGAATGCTCAGCCTCCAGTCCCTGAGAGTCTCCATGCTGAGTGGGTGAGCTGGGGGTTATTACGGAGTTAAAAGGGAGGAGATTCAAGTCATTGTTGGCTGAGAGCAGTGAGGTCTAAAGCACAATTCAATGGCATTTCTTTGTCAGTCTGTAATGCGGTAAGTTTTGAAGACTACGTCCTATTGATTCCAAAATTTCAGGGAATTTCTAGGCATTGGTGGAAAGAACCTTGTTGATTTTATTTCAGAGTAGCAGCCGTATTAGTCTGTATCCGCAAAAAGAAAAGGAGGACTTGTGACACCTTAGAGACTAACCAATTTATCTGAGCATGAGCTTTCGTGAGCTAGAGCTCACTTGAAGTCACTTGATTTTCTTTTTGTTGATTTTAGTGACAACTGGAAACCACTGCCACCAGGAAAGCTTGATCTCCACACTGTGCCCATTTAGTTGGTGCTGCAGACAGAGGCACATTGTGACATCAGAGTTAACTTAGCCAGTCAATGCTAATCCTGTGCAGATGATTTGCATCATTAAACCCCATTGGTTAAAAGGAATCAGCAAATGATCCTGCAGGTTTCAATAGGAGAGATGACCAAGGCAGAGGCCGTAGGGTTAGGATTTAAGGTCAGGGTTATTGGAGTGAGTGAGTGATGGGTGGCTGAATTACCTTGGATGTCACAATGTTACTGCTCAGGCTACTCTGCCTGCAGAGCCCCATGGGCAGTGACTGACTGTCAAGGGGAAGATTTTGTTGATCTGAAACTTATAAACCAAGAAGAGCAGAAGAGGAATGGCTTAGACGATTTGACAATAAAATGTAGGTTTTACAGCATTATCCAGTGCAATTGCTACTGGTTCAGAGGTAGAAACTGGCCCTACATACACAAACAAGTGTCCAACCCTCTAGTTAGTCTCTTTTAAGACTGAGTCAATAATTCATAACAAATTATTGATATGATGACTTTTGCTGCCTTCTCTCCTTCAATGGCATATGAGCAGTTTATGATTCTCATGAATGTAGTAGTTCTCCTAAAATCAAGATGAATAAAAATCAATGCTTGTTTCAAAACCAAGAAACCCAAAAAGGGATTTTTTAAAAGTTAAATTAGATTATTTTTATTTAAATTAAAAACAGGTTTATTTTTTGAAAAACAAATCTATTGGAGATTAAATTTGAAATTATGACAACCCATGTTAATGCCTAAACTTGCAATAGCTTAGTAAAGTCATTTAAATTAAGTCATAAATATTGACAAGTCCATGGTTGCTGCCATTTTTTAGTGGTAATCAAACCACTGAACTCATGGCAGTCTTTGGCTGGAACCAGAGTTATTGAAATGGTAAACCAGCTTTTGACAGCAGTAGCTTCTTCTGCAGGCACAGAAAGAATATTTTTTTAATTTAAGTTGATTCAGCTAGTTCAGTTCAATAACCATTTCATTCAAATATCAGAAACTGACTTGGAGTGGAAAAAGAAGGAAAGCTTGTTTTCCTCTTCCAGTCTATAAATAAATACTAGACGTGGGGGGGGTCAGACCTATTAGTTCTAAAATCTGAGAGACACGATGACCAAATTCAATCAGTTCATTTCTCTAACTGCAGATACTTCCTTAAATCAGTTAGTTTTAAATGAAAAATATGTTTCGGTAAATTTTTTTGTTCTTATGTATCCAGCACATTTAAGGTAGTTTTGTTCAATTAATAAACCAATTGAAAATGCTGTTTTTGTGCATTTTTAAGTGCATTTGAATTTTCATCGAAATAGTGCGTGGACAAATCATGAGTAAAAAATCCATCATAGTCTTGGAAATAAATGCATCGTTTGGTCAGGGGGAAAGCTGGAGGCATGTAGGTAGGAATAGGGGTCAGTAGGTTTCCGGTATAGGGTGGTGTTTATGTGACCATTGTTTATGAGCACTATAGTGTCCAGGAAGTGGATCTCTTGCATGGACTGGACCAGGCTGAGGTTGATGGTGGGATGGAAATTGTTGAAATCATGGTGGAATTCCTCAAGGGCTTCTTTTCCATGGGTCCAGATGATGAAGATGTCATCAATATAGCGCAAGTAGAGTAGGGGCTTTAGGGGACGAGAGCTGAGGAGGTGTTGTTCTAAATCAGCCATAAAAATGTTGGCATACTGTGGGGCCATGCGGGTACCCATAGCAGTGCCGCTGATCTGAAGGTATACATTGTCCCCAAATGTAAAATAGTTATGGGTAAGGACAAAGTCACAAAGTTCAGCCATCAGGTTAGCCGTGACATTATCGGGGATAGTGTTCTTGACGGCTTGTAGTCCATCTTTGTGTGGAATGTTGGTGTAGAGGGCTTCTACATCCATAGTGGCCAGGATGGTGTTATCAGGAAGATCACCGATGGATTGAAGTTTCCTCAGGAAATCAGTGGTGTCTCGAAGGTAGCTGGGAGTGCTGGTAGTGTAGGGCCTGAGGAGGGAGTCTACATAGCCAGACAATCCTGCTGTCAGGGTGACAATACCTGAGATGATGGGGCGTCCAGGATTTCCAGGTTTATGGATCTTGGGTAGTAGATAGAATATCCCAGGTCGGGGTTCCAGGGGTGTGTCTGTGCGGATTTGATCTTGTGCTTTTTCAGGAAGTTTCTTGAGCAAATGCTGTAGTTGCTTTTGGTAACTCTCAGTGGGATCATAGGGTAATGGCTTGTAGAAAGTGGTGTTGGAGAGCTGCCGAGCAGCCTCTTGTTCATATTCCGATCTATTCAAGATGACAACAGCCCCTCCTTTGTCAGCCTTTTTGATTTTGATGTCAGAGTTGTTTCTGAGGCTGTGGATGGCATTGTGTTCCGCACGGCTCAGGTTATGGGGCAAGTGATGCTGCTTTTCCACAATTTCAGCCCGTGCATGTCGGCGGAAGCACTCTATGTAGAAGTCCAGTCTGCTGTTTCGACCTTCAGGAGAGTGGTCACTTTGGATGGGCTATTACCAGCAGGAGAGTGAGTTTGTGTGTGTGGGGGGGGGCGGAGGGTGAGAAAACCTGGATTTGTGCTGGAAATGGCCCAACTTGATGATCACTTTAGATAAGCTATTACCAGCAGGACAGTGGGGTAGGAGGGGGTATTGTTTCATGATCTCTGTGTGTATATGATGTCTACTGCAGTTTCCACAGTATGCATCCGATGAAGTGAGCTGTAGCTCACGAAAGCTCATGCTCAAATAAATTGGTTAGTCTCTCAGGTGCCACAAGTACTCCTTTTCTTTTTGCAAAGACAGACTAACACGGCTGTTACTCTGAAACCAACATTTTTTAATGATTCTCAACAAATGAGAATCAACCTATCATGAGGAAAATAACTAAAAAGTACAAATGCAAAACATGATTAAAATCAATGATTTAAATCAATCCACCCAGATGTCTACTTCTGGGATTCTGAATTTAGGAGACCAGACTGAGACCATCATTGACTAGACACAGACAGGAACCCAGTAACAAATTCCAGTCCTGCTAGCATCCAAGCCTCTAAATCTGAGGAACAACTGAAGGCAGCAGGAGACTGAGGGGTGCTGAGAATTTCAAAACCCAAAGATGTGATATTGGCTCTGGATGGGGGAGAAGCAGGAAATCATCAGGGATTCTTGATAAATCACCCATTGTCCTTTGGAGCTCAAAGGTGTCTAACACTCATGACCTACTCAAATCGCACTACTGCTAGGAGTTAGAGAAGTGTCTCTATCCCAAACAGACATGGTGAAACTGAGGTAAAGAGCAATGCTGTGGCCGAGCCAGAAAGAGAAGCATAAGAAAAAACATTAATCAAAAATGTTTTGCATTTAAAATGACCCGATTTCTTAAAGAAAGGAAATATTAGCTGTAGTTAGTGAACTGAATTGATACATTCTGGTAACCATGTTCTTCCAGATTTTCCAATGGGTAGATCTCATCCCCTCACACCTAGTGTTTATTCCTAGATTGAAGGAAGCAAACAAGTTTGCCTTCTTTGTCAACTCCCAGTGTTCTTTTCAAATTCAATTAACTAGTCATTGAACTGAACTAGATGAATAAAATGAAAGGAAGAAACTATTCCTTCTGCACTTTCACAGGAAGGGCTACTGCTGTCTAAAGCTGTTCTAGCACTTCCACGAACTCTGGTTCCGGGTGCTTCAGTCGTTTGACTCTCCTTAAAACTTGGCAGTAAACATGTACTACTTAAGATGGATTTCTTTCTATTCTCTTGAAATTATTTTAAGAGATGATAACAAATTTAGGCCTTAACATAGATTGTCAAATTCAAATTGAATTTGAAGCAGGCTTATTTTTAACGAAAAAACCCGTGGTGAGTTTAATTTGAAAAACCCGGTTCATATTTTAAAAACCCTCTCTTGTTAATCCACCAGGCGAGGGACGGAAAAGCCTCCTAGCTCAATTCCCACCCCAAGAAGGGCTGATCCTCAATCCAAGGTCTAGGGCTGGGCTCCTCACTCTGTACAGGATTGAACTGAAAGCCCAGATCTAAACTCTAGGAATTTGGATCTCACCAATGAGGGTCCAGTGCTGCATAGTACTTACAGAATGACTTTTCCTGGGTAAATCTCAGCACTTTACAATAGTGAGTAAGTATTAGATCCTCATTTTACTGCTGGGGACTGAAACACAGAGAGGGGGAATGGCTTGCCTGAGGTCCCATAAGTCAATAGGAAAATGGCCACTGAAAGCCAGGAGTCCTGACCCCCAATCCCCTGCCTCAGTCTCTCACACTCCCTCTCAGAGCCAGGGAGACTGGGAACAGGGTCCTGCTTGCAATTGCCAGCTCTGGAAAAGAACGTTCCTCTAGTGGTTAGTGTAGGGGCCTGACACACGGCTCCTGGGCTCCATCCCTGGCTCTGTCACTGACTCCCAGTGTGACCCTGAGGCAGTGGCTTCCCCTGCCCAGGCCACAGTTTTCTATCAGTGCGGTTGGAGTCCCTCCCCTACAGCCCTTGGCTTGTCAGGCTTCAGGAATGTGTGTGAGGTGCTAGGAGACCTTGAGATGGGAGGCGTCCTGCCCGCAGTATGTCAGTGTTCTGGACCCTGGCTGCTAGCCTGAGTTTAACCATCCCTTGGCAATAAAACATGATTTTGTTTTCACAGCCACTGTCGGTCTCCCTGCTGGCAGGGCATTGTGCAGCTCCCTTTTCAGCCCACCTTGGTGCGGGAGAGCGAGGAAGAGGGCCAGGAATAGATCAACTCTGAGCATCTGCCACCCAGCACTGCGCCATCTAGACCTAGTGAGTGGCAGGTAGCATTTCCTCAGAGGCTTTCCCGTTCTGCTTGGGGAGAGGCAGAAATGGTGGGAGGAGGAGGGGGGATCTCCTCCCAGTGAGTCTAGATTGGCTAACAC
Organism: Lepidochelys olivacea; assembly: GCF_965140295.1. Taxonomy (NCBI): domain Eukaryota; kingdom Metazoa; phylum Chordata; order Testudines; family Cheloniidae; genus Lepidochelys; species Lepidochelys olivacea. The sequence continues at coordinate 137,454,997 of NC_140412.1, read as the reverse complement.
AGCCCCCTGCAGCCGTTTGCTCTGGGCCTGGGCAGCGTGTTTCTTGCAGGGTGTTCTCCAGAGCCATCTCCAGCCCAGCAATAGGGCTCCCAGCCCTTCCCTTGTAGGAGTCTCTGGGGGGTCAGACCCCGGCAGCTGCTGAACACCCAGTTTCCCACTGAACTCAGTGGGAACTGAGGGGGACTCATACCTCATATGATTGGGACCTTGTGAAGTTTAGCTGGGGACAAGTTCCTAGGGCAAACTCAGACTCCTTCCCGGGTTCTGGTCTTTCTCTAGCCAGAGAGGGTCATGTAGCCTGGGCGGGAGGAGGGAGCTGCTTCTCCAAACAGACTGAAAACCCCACTGCTCTGAACGGATGAGACTCCCCCTGTGTCACAGTGCCTCAGTAGGGAGAGGGAGCTTTGGGAGCAGCCTGTGCTTTGAGCTGCTGCCAGCATGTGTAGATTGTAGTCCCTGTGCCCCATGGTGGGGCGTGCAGTGAGGGGGGAGGAACAGGGGGACAGAGCAGACAGGACCGTTAGTGAGAGACTGCCTTGACCCCAGACTCATGGCTTCTCCCCACTCAGTTCCAGGATGGAGAGGCTCAGGCTGATGATGGAGAGGCTCAGGGAAACGCTGCAGAAGAAGGCTGTGCAGCTTGCTTCAGAGCCAGTGGGAAGCAGCTGCCAGCTTCCCCAGGAGGAGAGCAACCCCTCTGTCCCCACTGGAGGGGAAGTAGCTTGTGGCCAGGCCAAGCTGTGGATGTGCCTGGCATTCTGGAGGAGGGAGACACCAGCTCCCAGAGGAGGCCCTGAGGCATCTTCTGGGGCAAAATGGAGGTGGCCCAGGGTGCATCTGTGTCGGAGGCAGCGAGGACGGGACAGAAGCAGGGCAAGGCGGCTCTGTGGCTTCCTCTCCAGGAAGCAGAAGATTCAGGAGCCCAGCGCCAGGGCCCAGGAGAAGCCACCCCCCTGCCTGGCCACTGAAGAGGCCCCAGCCTGCCTAGGGGAGGAGATGGGTGACCCCTGCTGTCATAAATATAAAGGGAAGGGTAAACCCCTTTAAAATCCCTCCTGGCCAGAAGAAAAATCCTCTCACGTGTAAAGGGTTAAAAAGCTAAAGGTAACCTCGCTGGCACCTGACCAAAATGACCAATGAGGAGACAAGATATTTTCAAAAGCTGGGAGGAGGGAGAAAAACAAAGGGTCTGTGTCTGTCTGTATGCTGCTTTTGCTGGGGATAGACCAGGAATGGAATCTTAGAACTTTAGTAAGTAATCTAGCTAGGTATGTGTTAGATTATGATTTCTTTAAATGGCTGAGAAAAGAACTGTGCTGAATAGAATGACTATTCCTGTCTGTGTGTCTTTTTTGTAACTTAAGGTTTTGCCTAGAGGGATCCCCTATGTTTTGAATCTAATTACCCTCTAAGGTATCTACCATCCTGATTTTACAGAGGTGATTTCTTTACTTCTATTAAAAGTCTTCTGGTAAGAAAACTGAATGCTTTTTCATTGTTCTCAGATCCAAGGGTTTGGGTCTGTGGTCACCTATGCAAATTGGTGAGGATTTTTACCAAACCTCCCCAGGAAGTGGGGTGCAAGGGTTGGGAGGATTTTGGGGGGAAAGAGATGTCCAAACTACGTTTCCCAGTAAACCCAGTTAGAGTTTGGTGGTGGCAGTGGAGATCCAGGGACAAAGGATAAAATTAATTTGTACCTTGGGGAAGTTTTAACCTAAGCTGGTGAAAGTAAGCTTAGGAGGTTTTCATGCAGGTCCCCACATCTGTACCCTAGAGTTCAGAGTGGGGGAGGAACCTTGACACCTGCTCTAGCACCAGCAGCTCCACCTACACCCAAGGCGCCAGCAGCACCTCCGAGGAGTGAGAGCCCTGAGGCTGGAGGCTCCCACAGTACTGGTGAGGGGAGACCCAAGGGAAAGGGAGAGTGACTGGGGCGGGGGGGCTAGTAACACCCTGTGCCATTGGTTCACTAAGTTGTCAGTCCTCAGCTACGTGAGCCCCACTGACACCAGTGGGTGTGGCACAGCCATGCCTGGTGCAGGGCATTCTAGGTGGAGTTAGGGGAGCTCCAGCCTCCTGGACCCCTGATGATGTTGCGGGGGTGGCCTGACTGCCATGGTGCCCTGAAACTGATGGAGCTGAGGGCATCTCTGGGAGGGGCCGGGTGAGGCCCTTTCTGCCCTGGTGTTCCTTACACAGGAGGGGGGCACATTAAGCCTTCTCTCTCCACTGCACCCCGTCCTTCCCCTCGGCAGCAGCAGAAGTCACCCTCTCTCCTTTTCTGCCTAGCATTTCTCCCATGTTATCTGGGACCCTCAAGAGGGGGTGTTTGTCCCACGCAGGGCAGGGTCTCTGCTCCCCACAGACACTGTCCCAGTTTCAAACCCTGCCTGTGCAGGAGGACCCTGTGGTTTTGGGCTTTTCCTATCCAACCCATGGAGGACCTGGGCCCTGGAGCCAGTTTGGGTGTGGTGGGGAGGTCCCTACCTAACAGGCTCTCTCTCTCCCGCAACCCCACTCCTAGTGGGTGCAGGACAGGGCCAAGCAGCTCCGCTTCCTGCACGCTATCCCCACTCTGTGCTTCCCTGCACAAAAGCAGGGGCAGGACACCCTGCGGCCGCACTGCTCCAAAGCGTCCCCTGTGGAGAGCATTGTGAGCGAGACCCGTGCCCAGCCCCTTGGGGCAGGGGGCTAGACGTGGGACGAAGAGAAGCCTCCCCTGCACCAGTGTGGGGAGATGGTGGGGCTGGAGGGGGCAGCAGAGGATAGGGATTCCTGGGGCTGAATACTGGGAAGCTGGATGTGTGTGTGCGGGGGGATATGCTGGCTGTGTCTGCAGCGCACTTTGGCCTCCTCTCTGGGAAGTGCCTGTGGGTAATCAGGGCCAGAATCCACCTGCTGTTTTGTCTCCTTTGGGTCTCCCAGGAGCTGATTGAATACCTTCCGCTGGGCTCTGAGTCAAGCTCCATCCTCTCCAGCTCTATGGCCACGGTTTGCCACCTCCAGGTACCAGGACCCTCCCGTCCAGTTTCCCTAACCCTGGTGCTGGTCAGGCTGAGACCTGGGACTCACGGATCCCCCCACTCCTAGGTTATTTGTGGCTGTTCTCATCCTCCGGCCGAGGAGGCGGGAACGTTCACTCTTTCCTGGCTGTGTGGTTGATTTTACGCCAGTGACATTACAGTGGCCTTAGGGAGAGAATCACCGGGGGGCGGGGGCAGAGATAACAGGGGCAGCAGGGTCCAGTGGTGAGATCAGGGGAATGGGCCCTATTGCAGCCCTGCCACTGATTGGGTCTGTGACTTCAGCCAGGTCACTGCGCTCCTTGGCACCTCCATTTCCGTTTTTGCTGGCCGGTGCCTATTTCCCTGAGAATTCATGTCCATGGTGGTGCCCGCACCACTCTGGTGCTGCAAAGTCGAATCGAGGCTCCTCTTTCCTGCCAGCAAACTGGACCTGGAGCTGGAATCAGGCCTCCTGCGAGCTGTCCTGTGCTGCGTTTTTACCATGCGCCCAGGGAAGGACACCGCTCACTTCCGGGTAGGTCACCATCCTACTTCTCTGTTGCAGGAGCAGGAGTGGCCTGTGGTTTCGACCTACTCCCTTGGTTTGGTGGAACTGCTGAGAGTAGGGGAGGGGTGAGCAGAGCTGGGAACAGGCCCGGGGGTTAACAAAATGGCAGGGAGGGCCCCTTCCCTCCAGAGGGGATAGTGTTACCCGCCCTTGGCAGATCCTCTCCTTCCTTCCTCATTCTGTGCTTTGCTGCCTGGACTCTGTCCGGGCGCCTCGCTCCCATCCATTGCAGTTTGGCTGTTCCATACCCTGCTAGGTCCCTGGTGTTAGGATATAGATATTCATGCCTGTCTGTAAAGGCCTATACTCTAAGAATTTAGGTGTATTCTTATCACTTGGCTAATTATAGAGGTATAAAAGAATCAAAATCACTATCTGCTGGTGTAAAGGCCTTCTCTTTCTGTGACAGTCTGAGGCCCTGTTCTTAGGCTAAGGCCTTTGGCTAAGCAGCAGAGGCAGCCATAAGCTGGGAAGCGAACGGTCACATCCTCACATTCCAAACTAGTCACATTGAAATAAGGTGCTATTGGGCTGTTAGGCACTATCAGGACAGGATTGTATTCCTATCACCTCCAGAGAAAGGGAAGTGCCTAGAAAATGTAAAAGGAAACTTAGTTTGATAGCATCCTGTCTGGCAAGAACTCACTTATCAATAGCTGGGATGTGAAATCCTCACTTCTGTGTTGTCTTGTCATTGTAGTTCCCACTTTGCTGTTGTTTGTCTGTATAATCTCTGTCTGGTTCTGTGATTGTTCCTGTCTGCTGTATAATTAATTTTGCCGGGTGTAAACTAATTAAGGTGGTGGGATATAATTGGTTAAATAATCATGTCACAATATGTTAGGATTGGTTAGTTAAATTTCAGGAAAATGATTGGTTAAGGTAGTCAATGAGGAAGGGGGTGGGGGTGGGCATGGGCATGTGGGTAAGGGAGATGGGAACAGGGAATGGGAGTAAGGAAGTTGGAATCATGTTTGGCTAAGTGTAGGAATGGGAACAGGGACACAGGTGTAAGGCTCTGTGGTGTCAGAGCTGGGAAGGAGCAAACTAAGGAAGGAAACTGGAATCATGCTTGCTGGAAGTTCACCCCAATAAACATCGAATTGTTTGCACCTTTGGACTTCGGGTATTGTTGCTCTCTGTTCATGCGAGAAGGACCAGGGAAGTAAGTGGGTGAAGGAATAAGCCCCCTAACATCTGGCCCTGTAGGAAGAATTGCTAAGGGCAAGGATTAAAGAGCCAGGACAGAGACATCTTTGTCATCCTGCTGTCCTCCTTTTATTCTTAGGAAAAGAGACAAGGGGATGTGTGGGATTTGAACCCAGGTCTCCAGGGCTCCAGGTGGGCAGTGCCTGGGAGTACTTGTAACTCATCTGGGCAACAAGGCAGACCCCCTGCCCTGATGCTGACACAGTGCCCACTTTGTTCCTGGTTCCTGCCTGCGTGCATCGCTCTGCCCTTCCCTCTGGTTCCCAGCTATTGACTCAAGCTTGACCCTCAGCTCCGGTCTCTTGCTGATGACCTTGGTGTGACCCTTGGCTCTAGATGTTGTCTAACAACTCTGGCTTAGCATTGTGCTTGCCCTATTCTTTCCTTGCTCCAGCCCCACCACTGACCCACTCCAGCCTTGTCTCCTCCTCCTGATCCTCCCCAAGTCCTTGGATTCAGACTACCCGGCTTTGACTTTCCGCCTGTATCTGGACTCTGGCCTGATATCAACTTGGCTTATCTTTGAACTCTGACCACCCGGCTTTCACCTCTGGCCTGCACCTGGACTCTGGCTCCAGTTCTCATTCTCGTTTGTCTATGGAGTCTGATCTCGGTGTTGACCCAGGCAAGTCCCTGGAGCTTGATTCTAGCATCACCCTTAGCCTAGGCATAATCCTACGCCTAGCTGTGACCTACGCTCCAAGCACTAGACCTAAATATCGGATGCAGCAAGTGAGATCAGGTGGTGCAACTTTTTGCAGAAATTTAATTCCGGAAGTAAGTGGCCTGTATACAAAAGGGGACATATCACACCAGGTGTGAACCGTAGTCTTGTTACCTGTGCCTGGCCCTATGGTGCCCCTACCAGAGTGGTTGAATGGAGATGACTGAAAATGTAGGGGTTTCCTACAACCTAGCCTGAAAGTTCCCTTTGGCCATATTTACACAATGTCCAAAGACCTAGTGGCTCTCCCTGTGTAAAACCATGAAAACTGTTAGAAAGGGTTTATTTGCTACTAAGCATTTCCCACAGGTTTTCCACAGGTGCCCTAGCCCTTTTTGGGAAGAAGAAAGGTGGGACTCTACGCCTCTCTGTAGGCTACCAGCCACTGAACAAAGTGACAGTTTGGAACCATTACCCCCTGCTCTCAGGGGCGGCCCTAGACTAGCTGCCAGCAACTGCTGTCCTAGGCGAAGATGCAATCAGTGCCTGTCAAGGTTCCTTCCCCACTCTGAACTCTAGGGTACAGATGTGGGGACCTGCATGAAAACCTCCTAAGCTTACTTTTACCAGCTTAGGCTAAAACTTCCCCAAGGTACAAACTATTTTACCCTTGGACTTCCACTGCCACCACCAAATTTTATCTGGCTTCCTGAAAAAACGTAGTTTGGACACGTCTTTCCCCCCCAAATCCTCCCAACCCTTGCACCCCACTTCCTGGGGAAGGTTTAGTAAAAATCCTCACCAATTTGCATAGGTGACCACAGACCCAAACCCTTGGATCTGAGAACAATGAAAAAGCATTCAGTTTTCTTACAAGAAGACTTTTAATATAAGTAAAGGAATCACTTCTGTAAAATCAGGATGATAGATACCTTACAGGGTAATTAGATTCAAAACATAGAGAATCCCTCTAGGCAAAACCTTAAGTTACAAAAAAGACACACAGATAGGAATATTCATTCTATTCAGCACAGCTATTTTCTCAGCCACTTAAAGAAATCATAATCTAACACATACCTAGCTAGATTACTTACTAAATTCTAAGACTCCATTCCTGTTCTGTCTCCGGCAAAAGCATCACACAGACAGAACCAGACCCTTTGTTTTTCTCCCTCCTCCCAGCTTTTGAAAGTATCTTGTCTCCTCGTTGGTCATTTTGGTCAGGTGCCAGCGAGGTTACCTTTAGCTTCTTAACCCTTTACAGGTGAGAGGATTTTTCCTCTGGCCAGAAGGGATTTTAAAGGGGTTTACCCTTCCCTTTATATTTATGACAGTGCCCCAGGCCCAAACCGCAAGGGAAGGTCGAGGCTGAGGTTTTTGGTAAACTGGGAAACATTTTGCCCCTTTTTTACTTTTCTTGTTTTTTAAGCGTTTTTTTTTAAAACAGAGCCTTAATTATTCGGTTTGTCCATCCATCCGTCTGTCCAACCAATGTTTCTGAGATCAAATAAAATAGAGACACGACTTTTCAGAATAGATCTGTACACGACAGTGAGGTGATATTTCAGTTGATTTCAAATAAAAATGCATTTAAAATGTTAATTATAATTTTTATTATTACAAATCCAAAATCATCCATTACACTATCCTGCTTTAACTGCCATTACCACCACATCCAATATAGAAAGAAATAAGAAAACTCTTCAATGAACTTCAACTTGTATTTACAAAACACTCTGAATAAAAAACACTCTGTGCTCTTAAAACATGACTTTTTTTGCTTTAAGTTTTGAAAATTCAGTCACTCGTTCTCTCAGATCGAGTTTTCCAGCTAGTTCATGCTCTATTGACATTGTGGCAAGTCCAACAAGTCTCTCTTGCACCATTGTTGAACGCAGATATGTTTTTATCAATTTTAACTTTGACAAGCTACGTTTCCCACTAGCTACGGAAACTGGCAAAGTTGACAGAATGCGTAGAGCTATAAAAATGTTTGGAAAACTGGCTGAGAGTTTGTTTTCACAAACAAACTTCAGTACTTCTTCAGGAGTGGAATGTTTCTTAAGTCGTCTTGAAAAAGTCTCAGGCTCACTACACAAATCTGTAGCATCAATGTCTTTAGAATTTTCAGGAGTCAATGCCGACTCCAGTTTTATACCAAATTCTCTTACCCGTTTTGCTGTTTTCTTTTGCAAGGTGTGGATATCATCTAGAAAGCCAAATATTGACTCTAGCTGCTGCATCTGTTGACATCTTTCACCAACCGAGTGAATAGCAGTATCAAGGACTGCAAAGAGAAATGCACTTTGAACCTTTGTTTTGGGCTCTGAATAGGTGTGTCTTGTCATTCATATGAAAACTGCTGTTTCTTTTGCCAAACGCGAACTGGCTCTGGTTCAAAGTCTGTCGGAAAGTCTCTTTCTTCAGCAAGCTTGAGAGAATCTACCAGTGTTCTTTTGAGCCCTTCATCACTTCTGAATTCCTCCAGAATATTTTGAGTTTGCTGCAGTTTTTGAAGAGCAGAATGTATGTTCAAGTTCTTTTCCTGAAGCTGCTTACGAGTGAGGTTAATCTCGAAAAGGATATTATACCACAAAATGAGTGAAGTCACAAATTTGACTTTGGAAAGGCCATTTGCAAGAGCTTCTGCATCTGAACGTGCCATATTGCCAGATGACCCAGTAAAGGTAGTATCATCAGAAATTTCAATTAGGGCATCATAAATGTTTCCAAGTTCATAGTGAAGAGGCTTCAAAGCATCAATGCAACTCTCCCATCTTGTCTGACTAAGTGGTTTCACAGTTAGAGAATTCACATGGCGAGTCAGAATCTCCCAACGGCGTGTTGAGCCTGAGAAAAACACATAAACACCTTGCACCAGGTCAAAGAAACTGCTTGACTACAAACAGCATCTAGCAGCATCATTGACAAACAAATTCAGAGAATGCGCGCTGCAAGGAACGAAAAATGCCCTAGGATTGATTTCCATCATTCTCCTTTGCACACCATTGTCTTTATCCTTCATATTACTCCCATTATCATAGCCTTGACCACGTAAATTTTCAACAGATAATGACATTGTTTCAAGCTCTTGTAGAATAGTTTGTCATAAATGCGCCAGTCATCTCCTTCAGTGATACGAACCCCAAGAAATGTTCCTTTATGAGCACTTCAATATTATCTTCATCTGCAGACTTTTCCATATCCACAAAACGAATGATCATCGTCATTTGTTCAACATGACTCACATCTGGAGTACAGTCCAGTATTATTGAAAAGTATTTTGCAGAATGGGCAGCTTCTGTAATTTTCTTTTTAATGGCATTTGCTAGGATTTGAATCAGTTCATCATGCATATTTTTTCCTAAGTAACGAACCTGTGTTTCATGATCAGTTATTGTACGTAGATGCTCCTTCATGACTGGATCAAAGAAAGCGCCTGGTGGGGTCAGACCCCCGAGTTAGCTGTCAAAAGTTGTTTTTGAAGTAGGGGAGGGGCTGCGGGACACTGCAAAGATGATTTCTGGCATGTGAATTCAAATCAGGACTAGATGACCTTCTGGGGTCCCTTCCAACTCTGATATTCCATGATTCTATGATTTCTGACATCCTAACCTTTGCTGGCCCTGACTGACATCCCATCGCTCCAGCCAGCTGTGAGTGCCTCACATTATAGGGGGCGCTGCCAACGCTGCCTGTTATTAAGGTTGCCCAGTGCTTCCCACAATAAGCCTTTGTTTTCAGTTGCTTATAACATTGTCAAACTGAAACTGGCTGGGCTGAAATTTCCCATGCTGGGTGTCTGCCTTGAGGCTGAATATTTCCTGAAATATTCAGTCAAAATAATTCAGTTGTTGTTGAGAACGAGGTTAGGCCACATCTTATGGGTCTGTTACAGGAGGGTGACTGGAAGATCACAATGGTCCTTTCTGGCCTTAAAGTCTATGAGTTTATGAAGACAGTGCTTAGCCAATGCTAAACATTTCAGGTGCCGTTGTCTTTTAAAAGCTCTAGTGCCCCCAGGTTTTGGAACAGGGACTTGAAATTTCCCAAGGAGGTGGCCTTTGTACCAGGGATGCACCTTTTGCTGTCTCTGAAAATCTACCTAAATTGACCAAACGAGAAGTCTTTGAAAAGTCAGGGAGAATGGAGCTCCTAATCTCAAAGAAGTCAAAATAGAGACTTCTTTGACGTTAGCTGCTCCATTCGCCCTGACAATTGTGTCTGCACTGGCATGCTCCAGCCTGGGGCTGAGCAGGACTTTCCCTGTAATTGCAGCTCTCAGCTGCTGCGGTCTGTGCTCAGTCCAGGTACCTGAACTGAGAGCAGAGAGCCTGTCTCTCCTGTGCTCTCAATGCCCCCCTCCCTGCTGGGCCCAGAATAGGAGGAAGCGCTAGATTCAAATGCAGAGACTAGGGGACAGGGGTGAGTAGATTGGGAGAAAGAGCCTAAGGGATGCTGGAAGCTGGCAGGAGGTGAAAGAAACTGGCATTTGGAGGTGACGGGAGGGCAGAGAATATGTCTGAGTGAGCAAGAAGACTTGCAGCCAGAGAGGAGATGGGGAGTGAGAACCAGTGGGGTGGGTGGAAGGAAGTGAGGGGGAATGGGAGATGGATCTGATGAAGAGCTGGGGTTCAGGAGAACTGGGACTGGCTTGGCAAAGAGATTGAAAGCAGGAGCTGAGGCTGGAGATTCATGAGTATTGTGATTGGATGAGGAGCCTAGGGAGTGAGATTGGCACAGGAGGCCAGGATTGGGGGGAGAGACAGATCAGATGAGGAGATGGGAGGGGGACAACTGGGACTGTCTGTCTAGGAGATGGGCCCTGAACCAGTGCTGAGATGTCCCACACCTCTCCATCCACTTGCCACATTTTTCCAGATTCCCCCTTCACCTCTGCTCACTTCCCTTTCCGGTTCAGCCCCTTGGGGACCACAGAGCAGTTAAAGGGAGGAACCCCAGGCTCTCAAAGTAACTTCTTAAACACACACACACTTTACTCTTAGACAGCACAAGAGAGTCACACATCTGTGCAAAAAATAGATACCTGACCTCAGTCCCCTCTCTGAATTCTCAACACTTCTGAGAGCCATTGGGTTTTGGACTGTGTCCTGGGGCTCCTGGCATAGGATTGGCTTTCTCATCTTAGAGAGCACATCACTTTAAAAAACAGCCTGTGAAACCTTTCCCCTGGGGCCGAGAACATCTGGACTGCAAAGTCCGACATCACCAGGAAGGGAGCCAGAAAAGAAGTGTGTGTCTGGGACAGGGCCTTAGGAGCCCCACAGCTTGAAGCAGTGGCTGGACATTGCCTGACCCACATGGCTTGGTTGTAAGTTGGATCCAGAGGTTGGGTCTGATTGAGGGAGTCTAATGAGTGTCCACCAGGGGGACTCAGTCTGGGACTTGAATTTAGAACAAAGAGGCAAGGAATACACGAGATCAGGGCCCAGTCTGTGAACCAGAACAAATACATTGTTCTCGTCCAGGCTTTTCCATTGAATCACTGTGAGACTACAAGCAAGTCACTTCACTTCCCTGTGCCATAGAGTCTCCCAAATTTTAAATGGAGAAAATCAAGGTGGGTTTCTCATACCAGTTTAGAAGGTGGGAAACTCAGATGCATAGAACTGCAGTCTGTTGACACTCTAGATGTGAAATGTGTTTGTTAACAGGGGACCCCCATGCGTGGTTCATAACCCCATAGTTGAAACTGCTGCCAAGCGTGTTTTTGAAACCATCTGAGAGTAGGGCTGGATGCCGTTTTCCTGTACTACAGGAGGGAGTGGGTGTGTGGTGCCTGGGGGGTGAACAGGCTCTCAGCCACTAACTGTCTTCAGCATTTACACCAACCGTCTGGAAGTCAATATCACATCACAGCTGGTAACATCTGCAGGTGGCACAAAGATTGGTGTTGCGGTAAATAATGATGAAGATAAGTCAGCCCATTCAAACAACACATCCGAATACAGCAAATGCCCAGTCCTAATCTAGGAGTGAGGGAGATTAACCAGTGGAACAAATTATCAAGGGAAGCGGTGGACTCTGTTTTTCTTGTCGGCCTCACATCACAGATGGATGTCTTTCTGGAATGTGTGTTTTAGTAAAACACAGTATTGGTTTTGATATGGAGGTAAGAGTGTGGAATTTCATGGCGTGTGAAATAGAGGCCTCATTAGGACACCTAATGGCCTCACAATCTATGAAAAACTCAGTGTGGGGTGAGGAACAGACTCTGCTGTTTTACTGGGAAGCCTATTTGCTCCCCAAAATCAATAGTGAGCAAGTGGGGTGATCTGGGGAGCAGCTCAAACATCCTACCAGGCTGTCCAGGGGCAGACATCAGCCCTGCAAGGGAGAGGTGGGTGTGGCAGTGACTTCACAAGGGCCTTTGGCAGGAACTCAGGCTATTGGGCAAAGGCAGTGAGGAGGCTGTGACCTCACAGAGCTCCCTTGACATCAGACATGCAGTACAGGGGTTCAGGGCAGGGGAAACTTCGGAGACCCCTGTAGCCTGCTGCAGCAAGACTCCTCCTTGCGGTCTCTCCTTGGGGACCAAGAGAGGATTTGTGGTCACGCATCTAAGTGTGAAGGAGGAGCTTCTTTGGCCATGTTCTCCTTTCTGTGTTGATATTGCAGAAAGCAGACATCCCCTGTGTAGAAGGTAAGATTCTCAGTGAAGGTTGGAAACTGTTCAGCCTGATCCATACGTTACCAGCCGAGCTCTAGGCTTGGAAAACACAAGTAAAGTTGTCAGAAAAATGTCCCAACTCCGCCCCTTAGTAACGGGCTACCTAATAGGTCTCAAAATGTAATTTTAAATAAGGAATCATTATCGAGCGGGTGTCTTTCTAGTAGGGTCCTGCAGGGTTTGGTCCTTGGATGTAAGCTACCTAAAATTTTGATCAGTGACTTGGAAGCAAATATACAATCATCACTGTAAAATCTGCCAATGACAGAAAGATCGGGGGAGTGGTAAATAATGAAGAGGACATGTCACTCATATAGAGCCATCTCGATTGCTTAGTTACCAGAGCACAAGCAAATAACGTACATTTTAGTCTGTCCAAATGTAAAGTTTCCCTTTAGGAACAAAAAATATAGGCTATATGTACAAGAGGGGGACTCTGTCCCGGGGAACTGTATCATGGGAAATAGTAACCCTGAAAAAGACTTGGGGTCATGGTGGATAATCAACTGACCATGAGCTCCCACTGAGACACTTTGGCCAAAAGGGAAAATGCAACCCTGGGACCCATCCATAGCGGATTCTCCGGCAGAAGTAGAGAGGTTCTGTATCTCTGTACTGGGCACTGGTGCGACCACTACTGGAATATTGTGTCCAGTTCTGGTGTCCACAATTTGAGACCGATGTTGATAAATTTGAGAGAGTTCAGAGAAGAGCCACAAGAAAGATTAAAGGATTAGAAAACATGCCTTATCAAGATAGGTTCAAGCAGCTCGATCTATTTAGCTTAACAAAGAGAAGGTTAAAAGATGAGCATAAGAGAACAACTATTTGCTAATGGGCTCTTCACTGGAGCAGACAAAGGTATAACAAGATCCAATGGCTGCGAGTTGAAGCTAGACAAATTCAGACTGGAAATAAGGTGAACATTTTTAACAGTCAGGATTTGAAGTAATTCACCCAGGGTTGTGATGGATCCTCCACAACTAGCATTTTTAAAATCAAGATTCGCTCTTTTTCTAAAATATGCGCTCTAATTCAAACAGGAATTACTTTAAGGGAAGTTCTGTATAGACTAGATGGTCAGAGTTGATTTTTCTGGGCTTGGAATCTTTGACTCACTGAGGAGTTCGGAATTTGTCCGTTTTTTGCTTCTCTTTTCCGCCCTTCCTCTTGTCTTGTCTTTTCTTTTCTCTTCTCTTGTTCCATTTCTCTCTGCTGCTCTTCTTCCTGAGGCAGGTGGGGCTGTTCTCCAGCTGTCATTGTAGGAGGCCCTCACAAAGACGTGGGGCTGGAATCGTGCGCTGACGGAGATCTCCACCAGAGTGATCTCCTGTCCTGACTAGTGCTGTCTTTTGGCCACCTGTTGAGAATGCTCAGCCTCCAGTCCCTGAGAGTCTCCATGCTGATTGGGTGAGCTGGGGGTTATTACTGAGTTAAAAGGGAGTTAAAGTCATTGCTGGCTGAGTGCAGTGAGGCCTAATGCTGAATTCGATGGCATTTCTTTGTCTGTCTGTAATGCGATAATTTTTGAAGACTATGTCCAATTGATTCCAAAATTTCAGGGAATTTCTAGGCAGGCATCAGTGGGAAGAACCTTGTTGATTCTGGTGACAACTAGAAAAAGAAACCACCAGCAAAGCTTGGTTTCTGCACTGTGCCCATTTAATTGGTGCTGCCGGTAGAGGTGCACTGTGACATCAGATTTAACTGAGCCAGTCAATGCTAATTCTGTGCAGGTGATTTTCATAATTCAATCCCATTGGTTAAAAGGAGTCAGCAAATGATTCCGCAGGTTTCAATGGGAGAGATGACCAAGACAGGTAGCAGGTTTAGGGTTTATGCTCAGGTTTATTGGAGTGAAATCAGTGATGCGTGGCTGAGTTACCCCTGATGTCACAATGCAGCCTGCTCAGGCTACTCTGCCTGCAGCGCCACACGGGCAGTGACTGTCAAGGGGAGGATTTTGTTGATCTGAAACTTATAAAACAAGAAGAGGAGAAGAGGAATGGCTTCCATGATTTGACAATAAAATATAGGTTTTACAGCATTATCCAGTGTAATTGGTACTGGTTCAGCAGTGGGAACTGGGCCTACATAACAAAAAAAGCGTTCAACTCTCTTTAAAGAATGAGTAAATAATTCATAACAAATTGGTGATATGATGAATTTTGCTGCCTTCCGTTCTTTAATGGAATATGAGCAGTTTCTGATTCTCGTGAATGTAGTAGTTCTCCTACAATCAAGGTGATTAAAATGAATGGTTGTTTCAAAACCAAGAACCCCCTGTAGGTGTCTAACTCTCATGACCTACTCAAATCGCACTACTGCTAGGAGTTAGAGAAGTGTCTCTATCCCAAACAGAGGTGGTGAAACTGAGGTAAAGAGCAAGAGGTGTTTACACAGCAATGCTGTGGCCGAGCCAGAAAGAGAAGCATAAGAAAAAAACATTCATCAAAAATGTTTTGCATTTAAAAATACCCGATTTCTTAAAGAAAGGAAATATTAGCTGTAGTTAGTGAACTGAATTGATACATTCTGGTCACCATGTTTTTCCAGATTTTTCAATGGGTAGATCTCATCCCCTCACACCTAGTGTTTATTCCTAGATTGAAGGAAGAAAACAAGTTTGCCTTCTTTGTCAACTCCCAGTGTTCTTTTTCAATTCCATTAACTAGTCATTGAACTGAACTAGATGAATAAAGTGAAAGGGAGAAACTATTCCTTCTGCACTTTCACAGGAAGGGCTACTGCTGTCTAAAGCTGTTCTAGCACTTCCACGAACTCTGGTTCCGGATGCTTCAGTCGTTTGACTCTCCTTAAAACTTGGCAGTAAACATGTACTACTTAAGATGGATTTCTTTCTAGTCTCTTGAAATTATTTTAAGAGATGATAACAAATTTAGGCCTTAACATAGATTGTCAAATTCAAATTGAATTTGAAGCAGGCTTATTTTTAATGAAAAAACCCGTGGTGAGTTTAATTTGAAAAACCCGGTTCATATTTTAAAAACCCTCTATTGTTAATCCACCTGGCGAGGGACGGAAAAGCCTCCTAGCTCAATTCCCACCCCAAGAAGGGCTGATCCTCAATCCAAGGTCTAGGGCTGGGCTCCTCACTCTGTACAGGATTGAACTGAAAGCCCAGATCTAAACTCTAGGAATTTGGATCTGACCGATGAGGGTCCAGTGCTGCACAGCACTTACAGAACGACTTTTCCTGGGTAAATCTCAGCACTTTACAATAGTGAGTAAGTATTAGATCCTCATTTTACTGCTGTGGACTGAAACACAGAGATGGGGAATGGCTTGCCAAAGGTCCCATAAGTCAATAGGAAAATGGCCACTGAAAGCCAGGAGTCCTGACCCCCAATCCCCTGCCTCAGTCTCTGCAGCCGGTCACACTCCCTCTCAGAGCCAGGGAGACTGGGAACAGGGTCCTGCTTGCAATTGCCAGCTCTGGAAAAGAACGTTCCTCTAGTGGTTAGTGTAGGGGCCTGGACACAGGGCTCCTGGGCTCCATCCCTGGCTCTGTCACTGACTCCCAGTGTGACCCTGAGGCAGTGGCTTCCCTTGCCCAGGCCACAGTTTTCTATCAGTGGGGTTGGAGTCCCTCCCCTACAGCCCTTGGCTTGTCAGGCTTCAGGAATGTGTGTGAGGTGCTAGGAGACCTTGAGATGGGAGGCGTCCTGCCCGCAGTATGTCAGAGTTCTGGACCCCGGCTGCTAGCCTGAGTTTAACCATCCCTTGGCAATAAAACATGATTTTGTTTTCACAGCCACTGTTGGTCTCCCTGCTGGCAGGGCATTGTGCAGCTCCCTTTTCAGCCCACGTTGGTGCGGGAGAGCAAGGAAGAGGGCCAGGAACAGACCAAGTCTGAGCATCTGCCACCCAGCACTGCGCCATCTAGACCTAGTGAGTGGCAGGTAGCATTTCCTCAGAAGCTTCTCTGTTCTGCTTGGGGAGAGGCAGAAATGGTGGGAGGAGGAGGGGGGATCTCCTTCCGGTGAGACTAGATTTGCTAACACAGCCCCCTGCAGCCCTTTGCTCTGGGCCTGGGCAGCGTGTTTCTTGCAGGGTGTTCTCCAGAGCCATCTCCAGCATGGTGGAAATAGTCCAGCAATAGTGCTCCCAGCCCTTCCCTTGTAGGAGTCTCTGGAGGGTCAGACCCTGCCAGCTGCTGAACACCCACTTTCCCACTGAACTCAGTGGAAATTGAGGGGGACTCATGCCTCATATGATTGGAACCTTGTGAAGTTTAGCTGGGGACGAGTTCCCAGGGCAAACTCAGACTCCTTCCCGGGTTCTGGTCTTTCTCTAGCCAGGGAGGGCGTGTGGCCTGGGCAGGAGGAGGGAGCTGCTTGTCCAAACAGTCTGAAAACCCCACTGCTCTGAAAGGATGAGACTCCCCCTGTGTCACAGTGCCTCAGTGGGGAGGGGGAGCTTTGGGAGCAGCCTGTGCTGTGAGCTGCTGCCAGTGTGTGTAGATTGCAGTCCCTGTGCCCCGTGGTGGGGCGTGCAGTGAGGGGGAGTTGCCTCAGTGGAGGAGAGGTGGGGGCGGAGCAGACAGGCCCATTAGTTAGTTGCTGCTTTGACCCCAGACTCACGGCTGCTCCCCACTCGGTTCCAGGATAATGAGGCTGAAGCAGGTGCTGGGAAGAAGGCTCCTGAGCCAGTGGGAAGCAGCTACCGGCTTCCCCAAGAGGAGAGCGGCTCCTCTGTCCCCACTGTCGGGGAAGCAGCTTGTGGCCAGGCCAAGTGGTGGACGTGCCTGGTGTTCTGGAGGAGGAAAACACCAGCTTCCAGGACAGGCCCTGAGACACCTTCGGGGCCAAAATGGAGGTGGCCCAGGGTGCAGCTCTGCAGGAGGGAGCCAGGACAGGGTGGAAGCCAGGCAAGGCAGCTCTGGGGCTTCCTCTCCAGGAAGCAGAGGAGCCAGGAGCCCAGCGCCAGGGCCCAGCAGGAGCCATGCCCCTGCCTGGCCACTAAAGAGTCCCCACCCTGCCTAGGAGAGGAGATGGGGCAACCCCTGCTCTAGCACCAGCAGCTCCACCTTCTCCCAAGGGGCCAGCAGCACCTCCGAGGAGTGTGAGAGCCTTGAGGCTGGAGGCTCCCACAGTACTGGTGAGGGGAGACCCAAGGGAAAGGGAGAGTGACTGGGGCCGGGGGGCTAGTAACACCGTGTGCCCATTGGTTCAGAAAGGCGTCAGGTCTCAGCCACGTGAGCCCTGCTGACACTAGTGGGAGTGGCACAGCCATGCCCGGTGCAGGGCATTCTTGGCGGAGTCGGGGGCACTCCAGCCTCCCGGACCTCTGATGATTTTGCGGGGGTGGCCTGACTGCCATGGGGCCCTGAAGCTGATGGGGCTGAGGGCATCTCTGGGAGGGGCAGGGTGAGACCCTTTCTGCCCTGGGGTTCTGTAGCCAGACAGCCAGCCCCGCCCCCCCGGCCCTGCCCCGCCCCCCCGTCAGACCAGCATTGCTGGAAACACAGGAGGAAGCCGGAACAGGGCACTTAACATATATTCCAGCACAGCCTTTGAAGCTGTGAAAAGCACAGGTGTGCTGCTACAATGTGCCTCTGGGAACAGATACAACGATTAAGCTCACAGCAGGCAGAGGCCCTGTGACAGACATGGCTCTTAGCCCCTACTAAATAGCGTGATGCACACACACCAACATCCTAGGTGGGAAAATTATTTACCCTGATAAAAGAAATGTCCAGTAGTCGACACTTATTGTTTCTCTCCCTTGCATGTGTAAACTACACTTGCGAAAGCTGGCGTCACCCAGACAGACCAGCCTCAATTTGGCATAAGAAAGGAGAAAGAGAATAAAGGAGTACAGAGGTATAAGTAGGGGACCTACAGCACCATGATTTTGGAGTGCTTTTCACTATCTATCTGCTGGTCAGATAAGTGACAGCCTCCCAAGGCTTCTGCAGCTAAGAGGGTCCCTCAGCCTTGTCCCTTATTCGTCTTTCCGCGGAATTGAGTGACCGATCCTGGCTTGGCACCGCTGGAATCGAGAGATGCAAGGAGGGTAAGAAGCACCCACACCTGATCTCCTATCTTTAGTGTACACATATTTTGAAATAGAGCTCTATACTTTGTTTTCTTTCTTTGGGATTGTGGCTTCAGTTTTGTAACTTGTTTGTGTGTGTAACATCTCTACATTTAAATAAGTAGGCACTAGCAATTTTGTAACCACATGATTAGAATCTAGCTTAATAAATTTTGGTAACCATTTGTGCATAAGCCTGACTTGTTTTCTCTGGTTTACTGTAAAGCAGCCGACACAATTAAAGAACCTCAGCCGTTTTGGCTCTAAAGCCTGGCCATTAGGTGAGAGTACTCAGAGCCTAGCGTTGAGTTGTGCCGCCTCCACGGGGCAAACTCTTGGGGCACCTGTCAGTCAATCCTGGCTGCCCGCTGCGAAGAAGCTCTGAGCTCTAGCAGTTAAAGTCACGGGTGGTTAGGACCTTGGGGCATCCGTCAGCCTAGCCCGGGCTGCCCGCCGCGAAGGGACAGTGCATCCTAGCGGTTAAAGTCACGGATGGTATAAACGGGCATAGCTGGCACCTCACCAAACATCCTTGGCCGTCGGCTAACAGGTTCCTTACAGAGGAGGGGGGCACATTAAGCTTTCTCTCTCCACTGCACCCCGTCCTTCCCCTCGGCAGCAGCAGGAGTCACCCTCTGTCCTCCTCTGCCTGGTGCAGGGAGCCCCAGTGTCCGGCTGGAGGTTGAGGAGGAAGAGGAGGACGTGTCCCCAGAGGAAGCTGCCATCAGGGTCATCCAGCAGCATCGCCAGGGCAGAGATGAGGTACAATCGAGTCTATCCTGCCCCCGCCAGCCCTTCCGGGGGGGCCCTGTCCCAGAGAAGCCATAACCCCAATTATCTGTGACCCCGAAAAGAGGGTGTTTGTCCCATGCAGGCCAGGGTCTCCTCTCCCCACAGCCATTGTCCCAGTTAGAAGCCCTGCCTTGCAGGAGGACACTGTGATTTTGTGCTTTTCCTCTCCAACCCAAAGGAGGACCTGGGCCCTGGAGCCGGTTTGGGTGGAGTGGGGAGGTCCCTACCTAAAAGGCTCTCTCTCTCCCCCAATGCCACTCCTCATCTGTGCAGGACAGGGTCAAGCAGCTCCGCTTCCTGCACGCTATCCCCACTCTGTGCTTCCCTGCACAAAAGCAGGGGAAGGACACCCTGCAGCCGCACTGCTCCAAAGCGTCCCTTGTGGAGAGCATTGCGGTGAATGAGACCCCATGGGGAGGGAGCTAGACATGAGACTAAGAGAGGCCTCCCCTGGGCCAGTTCTGGGAGACGGTGGGGCTGGAGGGGGCAGCAGAGGACAGGGATTCTTGGGGCTGAGGATTGGGGAGCAGGGGAAGGGGAAATTCTGTCACAGACACAGAGCTGGCAGTGGGGAATTGTAGGGCCGGAGGGGCGGCTGAGGGGAGGAAAGAATTGGGTGGTCCCAGCTGGAGAGGGAGGGAGTAAGTTTGAAAGGTGGAAGGAATGTGGGGGCCCAGCTGGATTGGCTGCTTTTGTCTTCTTTGGGTCTCCCAAGAACTGATTGAAGACGTACCCCTGGAGTCTGAGCGAAGCTCCATCCTCTCGAGTTCTATGGCTACAGTTTGCCACCTCAGGTACCAGGACCCTCCTGTCCAGCGGCCCTAACCCAGGAGTCACAGATCCTCCCACTCCCGCTCCAGTTGTGGCTGTTCACATCCTCCGGCCAAGGAGGCGGGAACGTTCACTCTTTCCAGGCTGGGTGGTTCATTTCACTCCAGTAACGTTACAGTGGCCTTAGGGAGAAGATCATTGGGGCGGGGGACATATAATAGGGGCAGCAGGGTCCAGGGTGAGATCAGGGGAACGGGCCCTGTATCAGCCCTGCCAGTGTCTGGCTCTGTGACTTCAGCCTGGTCACTAGTCTCCTTGGCACCTCCATTTCCGTTTTTGCTGGCCGGTGCCTATTTCCCTCATGTTTCATGTCCATGGTGATGCCACTCTAGTGCTGCAAAGTCGAATCAAGGCTCCTCTTTCCTGCCAGCAAACTGGACCTGGAGCTGGAATCAGGCCTCCTGCGAGCTGTCCTGTGCAGTGTTTTTTACCATGCGCCCAGGGAAGGACACTGTTCCCTTCCGGGTAGGTCACCATCCTACTTCTCTGTTGTAGGAGCGGTCCTGTGGTCCCTACTCCCTTAGTTTGGTGGAACTGCTGAAAATAGGGGAGGGGTGAGCAGAGCTGGGAACAGGCCCGGGGGTTAAGAAAATGGCAGAGAGCACCCCTTCCCTCCAGAGGGGATAGTGTTACCCGCCCTTGGCAGATCCTCTCCCTCCTTCCTCATTCTGTGCTTTGCTGCCGGGACTCTGTCCGGGCGCCTCGCTCCCATCCATTGCAGTTTGGCTGTTCCATACCCTGCTAGGTCCCTGGCCCTCTGCAGAGAACTGCTAAGGGCAAGGATTGAAGAGCCAGCTGGCATCCTGCCATGAACTCTTGCAAAGTGTCCCTGGGGTGATTTGAATGGGAGAGGCCAGGATGTGTCTTTGGGGTCTTGCCAGGGCTCCCCAGAGAACCCTTCTAATCATCCCCTGACCAGCGTAGCCCCAGATCTCATAACGGACGGGTGTTCCCTCATCTTGCAGGCTCTGCCCAAGGCCTATACAGACAGCATGGATGTCATGCTGAGCAGCCTGCTGACAGAAACCCCCACCATTGACAAGCTGGAGCACCTCTTGGAGGTGAGCACAATGGCAGGGTCTGGGGGGAATTTCCCCTTAACCCCGTGGGAGGGCTGCAAAGGAGAGACTGGAAGAGCCACATTTGCATTGTGTCCTCCCAGCTGGGACCCAGGAGGCCAGACTTTGCCAGAGCTGTCTGTGCAGTGCAATGTTGGGACTCTTCTACCTTTCGGGGGATAAAGGGAAAGATCTGGGACTGTAAGCCAGAGCTCTGCATAGTTCTGTTAAGCACTAACAGTGGGCACCAGACCTGGCTGGGGACTGAGAGACTGAAAGTCCTGTGAGATCCAGGACATGGGCCTCTAAGAAAAGTCACTGGCTCCTTTCTAGGAAGACCCTGAGTACAGGAGGATCCTCAGGGAATCAGCTCTTCTGATATGGACGCTGCAGTTCCCAAAGGGATTGTCCTCACGGCCACTCCCTCCATCCCAGCAAGGCCTTTGCATCTGGAGAGGGGCCAGGGCATGTGCCTTGATCCTGATGTGCTGTTCATGGATCAGGTACAGAGAGGATGGACCAGCCCCACGCCTAACATTTTCCCCATCTAGAGAGACAATGACAGCCTGTGCCCAGCAGGACCTGGGCAGCATCCTGGTTGCAAGAAGCCCCTTTTAAAGTTCTGTGATCAGCCAGTCAGCTCTTCCACCCTGAGCACAATGTCTCAGCCCCATGGAGAGGGGAAGAGACTCGTTTGTAGAGCACGTGCACCTGCCTTCCTCTCCCACAGCATGTCAATTTCTGGATGCACTCCAGAGAGAAGCAAGAGAGAGCCAGGGCCATACGGAGTAGCACTGCCCTGCGGCAATTCACTGCTTGCCTCCCTGGAGTTGATGTAAGTGACCTGTGACCCCAGCATCCTGCAGAGGCAGGGCTGGCTCTGACAGGCTGTGGGATTTGCAGCTGCAGGGGTTCGAGATTTTGATGGCTCCTGCGTGGAGCCAGAGTCAGAACTGAGATTCAACCATGCTTGAGTCACGTCCATCATCTCCTGGCTAAGTTTTTCCCTCTGGGTCTGTAAGGGACTGTGCTCCAGAGCCCACTGGCTGGCAGATTCATGCTTGGCCTCAGGGCCCTTGTCATTCTGGAGCAGCTGAGGAGCGAATCCTCATAGAGGGCCCTTTCTCTGGTCCCTTTATTCCAAGCTCCCCTGGGGGCAGAGAGAATGAGATCTCTAGCTGTAGCTCCTCTCCCCCAGCCCCTCCTACAGATGGAGTGGGAGGAGAGAGACTCCTGGCCCAGGGCAGATGGAGAGCTGAAGGTAGAATGTTGATGGATTCCCCTCTCCTCCTCCTTCCATCAGAGCTCATCTGACTTCCCCAAGGTGGGCTACCTTGTGGCACAGCTGGGTCTGTATATCACTGACCCACCAGATGACATCAGCCGGCAAACCAAGGGTGGGATTTACTGGCTCTACCAGCTACCCCTGCAGAAGAGGGGTAAGAAACCCAACTGGGCAATGGCACCTTATAGAAATGAATCCTCAGAGACTACCTGCAGATGGACATTGGGACTCCTATAGAACTAAGGCCTCTCCTTGTAGACCAACCGGAACTGGGCAGAGGGACCCCAATAGAAACAAGGTCCCTCATTTGGGACTCATTTTGCTGGGCAATGGGAGCCTATAGAAAGAAGCCCCCTCCTCTGAGATGGACCCCAGCGTAGATGCTGATTATTTCTCTCCCTGCTCCCTGAATCAGGGGGATGAGCGTGAAAGTGCCAGGGAAATTGGCTGTTTTATCTCCGAGCCCAGCTCTGTCCCCCACCCCAGGGAAATCAGCCCATCCATGGGGCTGCCAGCTGGTGAGGGGACAGGAATGCAGCTATTGGGACACATGGAGGGAAAGAGCCCATAGGGAAGTCAGGGGCAGGAGCAGGGACGACAGGGGACGCACCCAAAACTCGTAGGATGTCACCAGTTGGTTACCTAGGGCCAGATCTTGACTACAGTGGGAGTGGGGGGTTCTCAGCATCAGATGCCGTCATTTTCAGGCACCCACTCCCAGAACACAATGACCGTAAGGGTCACCTGATTTCTGTGATGAATGGGACAAATCCCCCTCCAGGTACTAAACCACCTGGTGGGGACCCTGCGATTTCATGGGGGCATGGATGCTGCGAAGCCCCAGCCAGTGAGCACCCAGCAATGGGAACAGAAGGAGACAGACACTGAAACCAGAATGGCAAAACTCACAAACCTGCGTGTCTTTCTCCCCAAGGGCTGAACATCAGAGATGCCAAGGAGCTGTGGTGCCGGGAGGGGCTCGAGATCACCAAGCGCCTTGGTTACAGGAATATGGCCAAGGTGGGGGAGGTAAGGACTCTCAGCTGGTGCATTGCAGCAGCTCAAATGCGGAGCTGTGTCTCCCGGCAGTGGCTGTGTCCTGGATACAGGGCCAGAGCCTACTCCTTATTTCCAGCTGACAGTGTTCAGCTGCAAGAGGCTGAGGATCCTGGGTTGGAGCTTTGCTAACGGCCATGGTTTGTGTGTGTTACATGGATCCATTGATAGGTGGCATAACAGGAAACCTCTAGGACCTTGAGTTAATGGCGGATGGTATCTCGAGGGATCCGGCTTCGCTCAGTGACTCCCTGACTGACACCTGAGTATCCGAGATGGGAGCCACTGGGTCAGTGAGTTGGGAAGGATACACCCAGCTATTGCGTGACCAGATCCTTGTTGGATCCCTACACCCTGTGGAAGAACAAGAAGGGTGTGGAGTTTGCTTAGCACCATCATGAGTCAGGAAGCAGTATCTGCGCCTGCCCTGGGGCTTGGGTCAGAGACACTGAGCTCCTACCCTGGGCTGAATTACTTCACCATATGTAAGGCTCATGGAAATGTCAGTGGGGAGTGGGGAACGGAGGCAGTTGTGAAAGGCCCGTACCTCTAGCATGTGAGCTGCAGGAGATATCGCTGCTGGACGCAGTAGAGGGTCCTGTGTGGTCTTTGTGAGCTACGTTCCAGAGCGCGCCAGGCTCATGCACATGGACGCATTCCCAGCATGTCATGGCACCTGCGTTGAATCCTGCTCCAGAAAGAGCTATGAGAGGCCTCGGTGCCTGCAACCTCTCACTGAAGGGGGTTCCCTGGGCCATGGGACCCCAAAGGTCCTCAGGGGAATTAGCTGGCTTGGCTGCAGCAGGACTCGGACTCTCTGCATGAGCCACTAGCTGGATTTGGAGCCTGGTTCTGGGCAATTGCCAATGGCGCTCGTGCTGTTGGTTTTAGGTCTTTGGAGAGATCTTCTCAGAAGGGCAGAGAAGATCCTTCCTGCAGGTGGCTCTGCTGCCCATCCACGACCCCTGGCTACATGTCAGCCAGGCTGGGCTGGTCCTAGCTTTCTCCATCATGGGGGAAGGCGGCCAGCTGATAGGGGACGAGGTAACCAGAGAAGCATTAATCTAGCTTTTGGGAGGGACCCAGGGCCTTTCACCTCCAGTCCACAGAAGGTCACTGCCATCCCATCCCCATTTGCTGACCTGGGAGGAAGGAGACGAATGAGTCACGGCAGGTGCCATTGTTAGGCGCCAGCTTGTCCCCTGAGCAGATCAAAGCAGTTCAGACCCAGCTCTCCAGCAAGGCTATTTCATAACAGGCATCACATCAACAGGACAAGCTGCCTCAGATGTGGTGAAGGGCTGGGTGGAAATTTAGCTGGCTCCAGGTGCCGTTATTACTCTTCGTTGCCGGGAGTGTCTGAGTCTCTGATTAATCCTTGTTCCCTTGCAGGAGGAGGATATTACTGGATATTACAGACAAAGTGATGGCCCACCTATTTTACATCCGGTGATTGTGCCAGGTGCCCAAGGCACTCCATGCGCATGGGACACCCTTGAAAGGCCCCCACCTCACACATCGAGCAGCTCACACTCCCTGCTGCAGGTACTGCTCTGTCTCACTATACATTGGGGAGAGGGGCTAGTGGGAGTGGAGATAGAGGTGACAGCACTGAGTGAAACCCTCTCCCTTCTGGGTGGGGGGGGCCTTCCCTCTGCTCCCAAATCCCCTTTGTCTGGGGCATGAGGTTCTCCCCATCCTTTTTTTCTTGGCCTTGGCCTCTCTGCCATCGCCCCTTTTCCCATGCCAAGCTCTCCCTGCCCAGCCTGATGCAGAAGGGCCTGCATGTTAGGCCCATGTCCCCCAGTGGAGCTCTGAAAGCTCTGCATTAGAGCAGGGGGAATGGCCTAGTGTCACATCTGAAACAATTCCTGACCCGGGGCTGCTGTGGCAGGGCCCCTCAGTCCCTCCTCCATACCAAGGGGCCACAGGAGGAATCTGCCCTCAGGGAGCCAAACCTAGAACGCCACCTCCCTCTCACCACACGCCCTCCCCGACTCTCCTGCCCCATGCCCAGAAGCCTTTATACAGCATCAGGCTTTCAGCACCATGGGGCTGGCCCCGCCCAGGACAACTACAAATGAGAACATCGGTAGAACCATGGTTTATCATCAGTAACCACTGCAGTCTGGGAGTGGTGGCCTGATGTGGAACCCCTCCCCTGTGCTCACTGCTCAGAGGTTCCCCTGGCCCGTGTCACCTTTGAGCTAGTGAATGTCCGATGCACCCTGCACCGGGGGCCCAGTCCACCCACATTGTATCTGAACTCTTCCCAGCCAGGAATGAAACTCCCCCCAAGCACCCTGGGAAGTGAAGGATCCTCCCCATCTGACAGGTGGGGACAAAGACACAGAGGAAGGGCTGTGGTGCCTGGTCACACAATCCTGGGTGTAGCTCTGGGAACTGGACTGGGTCCCAGGCTAGTGCCTTCCCCCCAGGGGCAGCTTCACTTTCTGCCCTTTATTCTTCCCTCCTGCTAGGGGGTCTCTGAGTATGAAATGAACAGAAGCAAGGCATGGTGAGGAGGCCATGACGCCTCGCCTTGGTGGGAGCTCCCCTTGGCCTGGATCCCAGCCCAAGGACAGAGACATCTTTGTCATCCTGCTGTCCTTCTTTTATTCCTCGGAAGAGAGTCCCTAGATGAGGATGCTTGGGACTTGAATCCAGGTGTCTAAGGCTCTGGGTGGGCAGTGCCTGGGAGTACCCTCAAGTCATCTGGACAACAAGGCAGAGCTTGCCCTGCTGCTGAGACAGTCCCCATGTTGTTCCTGGTTTCTTCCTGCATACACCGCCCTGCCCTACCCTCCGGTTCCCGGCTATTGACTGTCTTGACCCTCGGCTCCGGTCTCTTGCTGCTGACTTCGGCATGACCCATGGCTCTCGACATTGGCTACCAACTCTGGCTCAGCATTATCCTTGCCGTATTCTAGCCTTGCTCCAGCCCCACAACTGACCCGCTCCAGCCTTGCCTCCTCCTCTTGATCCTCCCCAAGCCCTCGGACTCTGACTACCCGGTTTCAACCTTCCGCCTGTATCTGGACTCTGGCTTGATATCGACTTGGCTTAACTTTGGACTCTGATCACCCGGCTTCGACCCTTGGCCAGCACTTGGACTCTGGCTCCAGTTCTGATTCTGGTTTGTCTACAGACTCTGATCACATCATCATCTCCAGCGTCTTCCTGGATCTTGATTCTAGCACCACTCTTAGCCTAGGTGCAATCCTATGTCCAGCTGTGACCTCAGCTCCAACCACTAGACCTAATTATCAGATGCAACATGTGACATCAGGTGGTGCGACTGTTTGCAGAAAAGCAGGCTTTCCAGAAGTAAGTGGCCTGAGGTGACTGGAAATGTAGGGGTTTCCTTAACCAGCCTCTGCCCCTGAACCTACTCCACCATTCTTGACTCTCACACCTGACATTCCTGATAAATACCAGGATTATGTGGACATCTTTGAAAGAAAGGAGGACACATTACCTCTGCACCAAGACTATGACTGCCCTATTGACCTAAACCTTGCCCAAAAGTTGCCTTTGGCTGTATTTATGCAATGTCCGAACCAGAACTAGAGGCTCTCCCTGTGTAAAATCATGAAAACGGATCCAAAGGGTTTATTTACTATTAAGCATTTCCCACAGAGGCCCTGGCCCTCTTTGGAAAGAAGAAAGGAGGGACTCTATGCCTCTCTGTAGAATACCAGCCCCTGAACAAAGTGAAAGTTTGGAACCATTATCCCCTATCCTTAATCCCAGAATTTTTGGATCACATGACACCTGTACGGGCATTCATCAGAGTAGACTTCCAAGGACTTACAATCTAACACTCATTTGGGCGGTGGACAAATGGAAGAGAGATTTCAATACATTTTATAGACACTTTAATTGTCTGGTAATGCCATTTGGATTGACCTTGTAACACTTCTTCAGTGATGTATTTGGGGACATTCTGGATCAATACATTGTCATCTATTTAGATGACATACTTCTCTTTTTGGAGAACCCAGAGCAGCCTGTGCCCCACAACAGACCCCAGAGAGGTTGCGGCAGCATGGTCTCTATACAAAATTGGAAAAGTGTACCTCTAGCCAGCTCTCCATGGAGTTTTTGGGGTACATCCTCTCCCCAGAAGGCATTAAGATTGATGCAAATAAGGTGAAAGCCATCCACAACTGGGAGGAAGCTTGAAGTACTCAAAAAGAGCAGTGCTTCCTGGGCTTCACCAATTCTACTGCTGCTTCGGCCCAGGGTTCTCAGAAGAAATAACCCCCATGATAGCTCTCCTCCACAAGACTGTCCAATTTGTTTGGTCACCCAAGGCCCAGCAAGCCCTCAAACAGCTCAAAATTGCCTTCACCGCTGCACCTGTTCTGGCACACCCCAATCCAACTGGAGCATTCATCATAGAAGTTGACACATCTAATATATCCATCGGGGCCATGCTCTCTGGGGCATGGCTCCAAGCACCTGCTGCACCCCTGTGCATACCGCTCCTGGAGGCTCACCCCACAGACAAAAACTATAGGAGTCCCTTGATAATTAGTAGGTTCTGATGAAATCCTTATTTGAAGATTGGTGAGAGTAGCTGAAGGGGCCTCGATACCCAGCACAAGGTTGTACACAAAAGCCTCCAGTATCTGCGCAAAGCCAAAGCACTGAATCAGGGACAATTCAGCTAGACCATATTCTTTTCCTGCTTCAATTTCAAGATTACTTAACTGCCCAACTGGAACTAAGAATGACCTTATTCCCTAATGGAGAATATAACCAAGAAGGGAGAAAGCTAGTCAGGAACAGCCCTTCCTCCTCAAGCCCCGCAACGTGCTTAATGTTGCCATACCTCAATCATGCTTATTAAATCAGCTTCCTAGGATGACCTGCTGCACAGGGAATGAGAAACAACATTCCATGTGGGACCCAATAACATTTACTGAGGACTGCCTGTATGTTCTGCCAGGATGTCCCCCGCTGAAGGTCCTACATCTGAAACAGGACACCTCCCAACAGGGCACTTTGGGTGCTTCAAAATCTCCTGCCTAACCTCCTGCTTCATTTGGTGTTGCTGGATGTGGGCTGAAATTCAGACATGTTGACTAGTGACTTCTGAGCTCTTACCAAGGCACCACACACCAAAATTCTTGGCACCCTATGCCTCTGGAGACCCTGCCCCAGCCATGGGCAGCCATTGCCAGAGATTTCATTGTAGAACTCCCTGAATCAAATGGCCACATGGTGCAACTGACTATCATAGAACAACTAACCAAGATGGCATGCTTCATCCTCCTGTGACTGTGTATCTTCAGCTGAAAGGACAGATCAGCTCCAAATTTGCCAATGACACATTTTTTTTTTTTGGCTAACTATAGATTTCCCCCTGATTTCATGGTACACAGCAATGGCCTCTCCGAAATTCCTGGCTAGCAATCTGATTCAATGAATCTATCACATTCAAGAAGAACTAAGGGGACATTCGAGGACACTAGGAAGGTCTTCAAATAGTATGCGGACTGCCGATGACAGGAGGGGCCAGTCTTCTCAGTAGGGAAACCATTTACTGAAAGGAGGTACCAAGGGTCTGGCACTGACCAAATCCATAAGCCCCATCTGTGGCAGCAGTTCCTACCCCATCCCCCTTCCTTGGTCTTCTGATCCCATCTCCTCTCCTGCTTGTAGGGAGCAAAATCTGGGTCTCTCCCCTCACTCTGGCACAATCTGTGCACAGACTGCCTGAGCCCCATGCAGATAATGGGACTGTCCTCCCCTTACCTCCTGTGTGTTTGTGGAAGAAACTATTATCTCTATTTTACAGACAGGGAATGAAGGTGATGGACCTCTCTAAGGTCACACCTACAAACATGGGGTGAATCTGGGAACGGGACTGGGTTCTACTCTAGTGCCGTCCCCACAGGGCAGCTTCACTTCCCCCCTTCATTCTCCTCTCCCTTCCTTGAACGGTAAATGAGCAGGGGCTTCCTCCCTTCTCTGTCTTCCAGGCTTTGGGATCTGTCCATGCCTCCTACATCAATGCAGCCAGCAGCTGGCCCAGCTTGGGGAGCAATGACCGCATCCTGTCAAACTGACAGGAGCTGGCTCTCAGTGATGCTTAGATGGAAAACCACACCCCCCTCACAGAGGTAGGAACTACTCACTCATCTGGGTGATTGCAGCTCTTGGGACAAAGATCCAGTTCCTGGTACGCAGCCTGGCTGAGAGCAGCCCTTATCCCTGGATCCCAGCCCTGGGACTCAGACGTTGTTCTCATTGTACTGTGTTGATTTTATTCCTAGGAAAAGCATCGCCAAAGGAGGCGTAAGGATCCTGGACTCTATTGCTTGCAAGAAGCTTCAGCCACCTTCACAGGTAGAGGTCACTGTATTTCATACAATTACACTAGTGCCCTTTCTGGTCTCCAGCTCTGCTCCCTCCAGCAGGACAGAGACAAGCCTTAACTCCCAGAGTCCTGATTTCCTAGCTTTCCAGGGGCTGAGGGCTTGTATTGTCCCCACCCTGTCATCAGATACTTTTCCTATGGGAATCTCATGAGAGCAGAGAAGGAATCTCCTCTTCTCTTAGAACCAGTCTATTCAGTAAATCCACCCACACTGACCTCATTTTAGCTGCTTTGTTTAGCTGAGATTAGCAGTATCTTCTGAAAACCCTTAGTGTGTGGGGTGAGGTGGATCAGGGGAGACTGGAGCTCCAGCAGGTTCCCCTGAAGAACACCACCCTGTCTTTCTGTGGTCAGGCTGGGATGCGCTGTCTATCATGGAGGTGAAGACCGGATGGGAGCTGCTGGATTGGCCTTGATATGCCGTGTCCTTGTACAGATGAAGGACCGACATCACAGAGATGGCAAGAAGCAAAAGATGTACCACAGATGGCTGGGAATGGGCTGAACAACCTACAATGATAGGTAAGTAAAACCCTGGCCACATACAGACACCACAGGCATTGGTGTGGATTGAACCAGGGTCCATCAGCACAAGCCCCTCTCACTCAAGCTAAAGGGGTCACTCTAGGCGTGTAGGAGAGGTACCGGGTGAGTCTGGTGGAATGAATAGAAAGGGGAGCCTGAGCGGAGGTTGCTGGGTCCTTCCCAGTAGCAGCAGGATGCTGCAGGAAGAAGGGTTTGTAAGGTGGGAGTGGGAGGGGAGGAGCAGATGACTGAGGTGGAGATATGTTTAAATAGGGAGATGTTTGCATAGGGAGCTTTGGAGGTAAGAAGAAGTCCAAACTGGACATGGAAAAAGGGCAGCCAGAGTCAGACTTGGGAAAGTGGGGAAGACAGCACCAGGAGAGGAAGATCATCTCAGCAGCTGCAGTTTGGATGGCTGGCAGGTGGGAGGGAAATTCACCAGAACATGATTCACCAGAACGGCCAGGGTGAGGTGCCTGACGAGCGGTGAGGGGAGAGTCCCGTTACAGAGCATGCTGCAAAGCCAGCAATCCCGTGCTACTGCAGATGCAGAGTCGTTGTCTTTCTCCCCCTACACTGCCAATGGAGGGAAGCGTCTGACCCTGTGAATTTCTCCCTGGCTACAGATAACCCATCCTTGCTCTCAGTGAAATGCTATGGTGTACTGTACACAGCATGCATGACACTCAACCTCGGAATGCTGTTAGCACTGTTGTGGGGTGATGGCCAAATATCATTGATGAGCATTGCTCTCTTAGGCCCCTTTCACAGTGTATTGAGCCTGTGAGGAGCCAACCTCCCCTCCCCCATCCCCGCAGGGCTTGGCTCACAGAAACTCTCAGGGAATGGGTTCCTCCACCACAAGCCGGGGAGTGGGGCTAAGCTGCTCCAGGGTTGTACTGCAGCCTCAGGGCTATAGTGACATGTTCCAGTGAGAGAGGGGCTGTACCAGTGGGGAGGCTGCATCTCCGAAGTGGGGGATAATCTCACGGTTTGGAGACTAGTGACGCAGCTGGGAGGACATTCCTCTAACAGTACAAAGGGAGGGTATTAAGTTGTCAAATGGGGTTCTAACTCAGGGTGTTGGGAAGATATTGACTAGAGGTGGTAAAGAAATGTGAAGAGAAGAAACTGAATTCTTTATGCACCATTGCTAGGAGACTGGGTAAGAAGCAGGAGGAACTAAACGTTCTCATTGATAACTGCATTTGATAGAATTGGTATTATTGAAACCTGGGGGCATGACTTGCGTGACTGGACTGTTAAAGTCACCTGCTGCAGTGGCCGCCTTGTGTCTGGCATTTCCCAACTTTTGAGTGCTTGACTTTGCAACCGGAATGATTTTCGTGTTGCTTCTCTCTGTGTGGGTGATCAATATGCAGAACTTAGAACTTTAGCAAGATTCTGGATTGTTGGCTGTGCTACAAGCACTGCTTATATCAACTGTCCCTATATGCTGAGTCTTCAACCCTGCTGGGTCTGAGAGCAAGTCTCCCCTTCCTTCTTCAGACCCGCAATCGTCCAATCAACACTGAAGAAAGCAACCTTTTCTCATATAAATGGATAGCTACAAGTATTTTCTATTTTGAAACAAGGCACTACCCCAACTCGACACACGTGTGGTTACGGTCCTTAATGCACTACTGGAAGGTGCTCAGACACTGTGGTGATTAGCATGGTATAAAAACCTACACAGGCTAGCGGCCATCAAGGAAGAAAGCCAAAGTTTCTCTTCTTCCTGGCCCCTTGTTCTTTTTAGGAGGCCATTTCCAGCCGTACCTGGCTGAAGTTTTGTTCCCCTGGTGTATCAAACTCATCTGTAGGAGCCTCTAACTCTCTGCCACCACTTCCTCAGGTGCCTTTCTTTAAGCCCAGTTGGGCAGCAGGTTCAGTCACAGTGGCACTGGGCACAGCTTCTTTTTAAAGGGGCCAGTCACCCCGTGCTTGTCATTATAAGAGCTTAGTCCTGCATATAGCTAAATGTAGGGTAGTGGCCAGATATAGGGCATGTTGCTCCTTGAAGTAAATGAAGCAAATGTGCAGCCTTTTCAATACCAGTAATAGTCTCTCATGCTCAATAAGAAGATCCCTTCCCTCCATTGAAGAACAATGTCTGATTTATTGATTTACCCAAAAGATCTTTCAGCCAGATGCCCATTTCTGAGTTGAAGTGCTTCTGGCGTGCACTCAGAAGCACCAAGAGAGAGAAAAGGAATATTTGTAAATGTTTAAGAACAGCTCCCAGGTGGGAGCATCAGAGAAATAAGGGACAGACAGTGCCCTCCTGCCTTCAACCACCAATTACCGTGCCCCTCCTGCTTTATATAAACTCATCGTTAGTTCCCTTTCAAGGGGATTTCTAGCCTTTTGGTTGTAGTTCCAGTGGTTCTGGGCTCTTCCTTCTTTGTTATTTTTTGATCTTTAGAGAGAAATTTCTCTCCTGTTTTTGTGGTTGTGTAACATTAGCGCCCTCGTGGCCAACATAGAGTCTGCTCTGCAGGTAGCTCTGGCCAAGAAAAGGCACGTGCAGGAATGCATCAGGGAAAGCCCCTTCCCCCCCAGAGACACCTGTCCCCAGTGTGAACCAGAAGAGTACAATGAATACAGGAAAGGGAAATATTTATTTAGAGAGGGATGAAAGGAGAAAAACAACAGGGGAAAAGCTAGGGGGAATGGTCAAAAACAGGGTTACATTCAACACAAGGCCCCACAGGCCCAGTGGTAGCACAGTCTGAAAGGGCTGACACCGAGTAATGTGTCTACACACAGAGTTCAGGAGTCTTGAGCAAAGTTCCAGTCCAGTGGTGAGTCTTGGGTGCTCCAGGTTGTGTTCAGCGCCTGTAAAGTTTCCTCAACGAACCTCTCTGGTGCCCTCTTCTGTCACTCTCTGCAAAGCCACACAGAGTGACAGCCTCCCCGAGTAACAAGCTAACAGCCTCTCTCTTATTAAGTGTGATCATATTTCCCTATGCTGAATACGGGACACCTGGTAAAATTACTCGTATTCAAGCAAGTTCAGCTGCAATCAATCAGAGCGATGCAGTACAAATGTTAAAATTAACATCAAGTTGACTGAGCCCCTGTTAAAAAGAAACACTGAGTAGTTGGATTCCTTTTATTTCCCTTCTTATCTTTTAGGCTTTAGGGTTCACATGGAGAGAGGTGACACACACACACTCCTGTGCACCTCTCTGACACAGGGGGTGACAGGTTGACCGAGAGGCTTGACCCTCCCTGCCTGGCGCTCTCCGCCCTCCATGCCTGGCTGGGCCCCGGGCCGGACCCGCCTCTCCTGGTACCTGGTACCACATCTTCCAAAGGCAACCTGTGTGTGTGTGGGGGGGGGTGGCACACAATTTCACATGCCCCTCCACCCCACATTTCTGCCAGGGTTCACACCAGAATGTGGCCAGCAACAGCCTTTCCACACTGTGCAGGAGGGAATGGATGGAAGCTGCTTCCAGCCACAGCTGGGGATGGGGGTGGGGAGGAATGACCTGGCCCATGTCTTTGCAGAGCTCATCTCTTCCCCCTCTCCCCCTGCCCTTCGCTGGAAGCACCTTGCTCCTTTCTGCCCACAGGGTGTCGAAAGGCAGCTAACACCTCCAGGCTGCTGCTGGCCACCGTTATAACCCAGCTGCCTCCTGGCCCCTGGCTACAGCGCAAGCAGGAAGGGATGAAGCCCTACGGATGCATTGTGCCCAGGGAACCTGACTGCAGGGGCTTGAGTGAACCTGGCCAGTGAGGTGGCTCAGCAGGGGAGGGTGCCTAGGGGACGGACCAAACCCTGTGCTCCGGGGT
This sequence comes from Lepidochelys olivacea, assembly GCF_965140295.1. Taxonomy (NCBI): domain Eukaryota; kingdom Metazoa; phylum Chordata; order Testudines; family Cheloniidae; genus Lepidochelys; species Lepidochelys olivacea. The sequence continues at coordinate 137,421,061 of NC_140412.1, read as the reverse complement.
GGGGGTGGGTGCAGAGGGTGCTAGGCCTCTGTCTGGGGGACTGCTGTGGAGTCTGCAGGGTCGGGATGCAAACAGGCTGGAAATCGCTTCCCCCCCCAACCCCTGCCGCCGCTCCAGAGCTTAGCTGAGGGGCAGAAAGGCTTCCCTGTGCCACGGCTGCCTGGGGCTTTGGCACATGCAGGGCTTGGCTCCTCCTGGCCAACACCCCAAGCCGAGGGTCTTGAGCTTTCCTGCGGGGCCAGCCCAGCCAGAGGCAGTGGGGGAAAGAAGTAGCCTGCTGGCCCGGCTGTTGGTGAGCTGAGCACTCCGACCAGGGGCTGGTTCTCCGCACAGTGCTGGGAGTGGGACACTCCCCGCTGGTGCAGATATGGAGGAGCAGCGGGGCTGGGGGGCAAGGTGAAGGGGCAAAGCAGGGAGAGGACAGCGAGAGGGGGAACACCCTGCCACCAGCTTTGCACACCCACCCCCATTGTCAGCCACTGGGTCCCCCCACTGAACGCTGGTGGGCCGGTGGCTGGCAAGCAGGGATCCAGCCAGCATCAGGACCCACCAGTACCGACTGGGGGAAGACAGAAAATACATGACAATTTGCCCGTTTTTAACAAAAAGTTGCGACACCAGCAGGAGGGCTTAAATACCCTGTCGTGCTCTTCCCCCCTCCCCGCTCCCCTGCCCTCCCAACAGGACTTTCTCCTCATAGAACAATCAACTCCCCGTCCCCCGGGAAAAGATTTAAAGGGGCCATGCTCTCTAAATCCCAAAGGAGTAACAATGGGTGTTTAGGCAGGTTGGGGAGAGAAGTGACTCGCCCTGCCCTTCCTGATACCGGCACCAGCCTTTACAATACTAACTCTAAAGAATCGTTCCTAAAGTTCGTGCTCCATGGTTTGTCTTCAGGCTATTTGGCTTCCTGGTGGGGTCACTCCAGGTATTAACAACATTTTATAATTAATTTATTATTTCTGGATTAATTGCTGTTTTTTGGACTCTGGACATGATTCTGCTCTCGCATCTTATTTCCCTTGGGCAAGCAGCAAAAATCTGATGGCACAAGCTGGTACAAAGAAAACAGAGCTAACATAAAAGACCAACTTCAACCCAGGTGTAAGCAGTGGCCAATCCACTAGCAGTTAAGAGGGGTCACCCCTGCTTGTGGCCAGGCTGAACTGGCAGTGTAGTATGGTTTCCACCGACTGGCTGTATGACATACCAAAGGGCCGAGTCATGGCAGGTGTTCAGCACCCCGACTTCCATTGCACCCCATGGGGATTAGCTTGCTCAGCCCTTTGAGCCAAGCACCTGGAGGGGTCAGACCCTGGAGCTAGGTGTCAAAAGTTGTTTTTGAAGTTGGAGAGGAGCTGTGGGGCGCTGCAAAGAAGATTTCTGGTGTGTGAATTCAAATCAGGAGGATTTCTGACATCCTGACCTTTGCTGTCCCTGACTGACATCCCATTGCTCCAGCCAGCTGTGAGTGCCTCACATTATAGGGGGCGCTGCCAGCACTGCCTGTTATTAAGGTTGCCCAGGGCTTCCCACGATACGCCTTTGTTTTCAGTTGCTTATAACATTGTCAAACTGTAACTGGCTGGGCTGAAATTTCCCATGCTGGGTGTCTGTCTTGAGGCTGAATATTTCCTGAAACATTCAGTCAAAGTCATTCAGTTTTAGTGAGAATGAGGCTAGGCCAGATGTTATGGGTCTGTTTTGGCGGGGACGAGATGACCACAGTGGTCCCTTCTGGCCTTAATCTATGCAGACAGTGCTTACCAATGTTAAACACTTCTGATGACATTTTCTTTGAAAAGCTCTAGTGCCCCCAGGCTTTGAAGCAGGGACTTGAAATTTCCCAAGGAGGTGGCCTTTGTGCCAGGGATGCGGCTTTTGCTGTCTCCGAAAATCTGCCTAAATTGACCAAATGAGAAGTCTTTGAAAAGTCAGAGTTCACACAGACCCAATAGAGGCTTCTTTGAGGTTAGCAGCTCCATTCCCCCTGGCAATTGTGTCTGCACTGGCATGCTCCAGCCTGGGGCTGAGCAGGACTTTCCCTACAATTGCAGCTCTCAGCTGCTGCGGTCTGTGCTGGGTCCAGATACCTGAACTGAGAGCAGAGAGCCTGTCTCTCCTGTGCTCTCAATTACCCACCTCCCCCATCCCACTGGGCCCGGATGAGGAAGTACTAGATTCAAATGCAGAGACTAGGGGACAGGGGTGAGTAGATTGGGAGAAAAAGCCTAAGGGATGTTGGAAGCTGGCAGGAAGACCGATACAAAGAAAGAATTCTTTCACAAAGAATTCGGGCCATGAAGACCGATACAAAGAATTAAATTCATTTCTCTGCAATGGCCTTATGGTCCTTGAGTGCTCCTTTTGCATCTCGATTGTCCATGGCCCCATTAGTGGTTTAGCAGACTTCCTGCTTCTGATGTACTTTAAAAAACAATGGCTGTTACTTTTGGAGTCTTTGGCTAGCTGTTCTTCAAATTCTTTCTTGGCCTTCCTCATTATAGTGTTACACTTCATTTGCCAGAGTTTATGCTCCTTTCTATTTTCCTCCCTAGGATTTAACTTCCACTTTTTAAAGGGTGCCTTTTTGACTCTCGCTGCTTCTTTTACTTTGTTGTTTAGCCACGGTGGCATGTTTTTGGTTCTCTTACTATGTTTTTTAATTTGGGGTATACGTTTTAGTTGAGCCTCTATTATGGGGTTTTAAAAAGTTTCCATGCAACTTGCAGGGATTTCACTTTTGGCACTGTACCTTTTAATTTCTGTTTAACTAACTTCCTCGTTTTTGTGAAGTTCCCCTTTCCAAAATTAAGTGCTATTCTGTTGGGCTGCTGTGGTGTTTTCCCTGCAACGAGGATGTTAAATCTAATTATACTATGGTCACTATTACCAAGCGGTTCAGCTATATTCACCTCTTGGACCAGATCCTGTGCTCCACTTAGGACTAAATCAAGAATTGCCTCTCTTTTTGTGGTTTCCAAGACTAACTGCTCCAAGAAGCAGTCATTTAAGGTGTCAAGAAACTCTCTCTGCATCCAGTCCTGCGGTGACACGTATCCCGTCAGTATAGTTGAAATGCCCTATTATTATTGAGTTTTTTATTTTTGTAGCCTTTCTAATCTCCCTGAGCATTTCACGGTCACTATCACCAGCCTGGTTAGGTGGTCTGTAGTATATCCCCACCGCGATATTCTTATTGTTCAAGCATGGAATAACTATCCATAGAGATTGTATGGTACAGTTTGGTTCATTTAAGCTTTTTACTTCATTTGATTCTATTTTTTCTTTCACATATAGTGCCACTCCCCCACCAGCACGGCCTGTTCTGTCCTTCCGATATATTTTGTAGCCTGGTATTTCTGTGTCCCATTGATTATCCTCATTCCACCAAGTTTCTGTGATGTCTACTGTATCAATATCCTCATTTAAGATGAGGCACTCTCGTTCAGCAGTCTTATTATTTAGACTTCTACCATTTGTATATAAGCACTTAAAATTGTTACTTTTCAGCTGTCTGCCATTTTGTGATGTAAATGAATGGGACTCTTTTTCATTTGATTGTTTCTCATCCAATCCTAGCAGTATTTTATCATCCATCCTCTCCTCCTTACTAGAACACAAAGAATCTCCATTAATAGATCCTCCCCTAAGAGACGTCTCTGTTCTAACCACATGCTCCTCCACATATGTCGGCTTTCCCCCAGCCCTTAGTTTAAAAACTACTCTACGACGTTTTGAATTTTAAGTGCCAGCAATGTGGTTCCACTTTGGTTTAGGCGGAGCCCATCCTTCCTGTTTAGGCTCCCCCTTTCCCAAAAGATTCCTCAGTTCCTAATAAATCGAAACTTCTCCTCCCTACATCATTGTCTCACCCATGCATTGAGAACCTGCAGTTCTGCCTGTCTATCTGGCCCTGCGTGTGGAACTGACAGCATTTCAGAGAAAGCTACCATGGAGGTCCTGGACTTCAATCTCTTCCCCAGCAACCTAAATTTGGCCTCCAAGACCTCTCTCCTGTCCTTCCCTATGTCATTGGTACCTCCATATACCATGAGCAGAAAGGAGGTGAGGGGGAATGGCAGATGGATCTGATGAAGAGCTGGGATTCTGGAGAACAGGGCCTGGCTGGGCAAAGAGATTGAAAGCAGGAGCTGGGGCTAGAGATTGCAAATGGATGAGGAGCCTGGGGAATTAGATTGGTACAGGAGGCCAGGATGCTGGAGAGAGACAGACCAGATGAGGAGATGGGAGGGGGACAACTGGGACTGTCTCTCTTTGAGACTGCAACTAAAGCCAGTGCTGGGACATCCCAAGGCTCTCCAGGCACTTTCCACATTTTCCCAGATTCCCCCTTCATCTCTCTTTACTTCTCTTTCCAGTTTAGCCCCTCAGGGACCACAGAGCAGTTAAAGGGAGGAACCACAGGATTTGCAAAGTAACTTCTTAAACATACACACTTTACTCTTAGGGCATGGCTACACTTGCAGATGTAGAGCGCTGTGAGTTAAACCCACCTTCGTAAAGCGCAGTAGGGAAAGCGCTGCAGTCTGTCCACACTGATAGCTGCAAGCGCACTGGCGTGGCCACATTTGCGGCACTTGCAGAGGCATTGAGAATGGTGCATTATGGGCAGCTGTCCTGCAGAGCACCTCTTCCCATTCTGGCGCTGTGGCTTGTGGGAAGGGGGTGGGGAGTGTGGGGCATTCTGGGTCCTGTCCCAACACCCCATGATGCATCGGTTTGCATCCCAGCATTCCCTTTGCTTCCGTCCACGTTGGGCGCCATCTTTCAGTGTTTTTTGTACTGCGCGCTCGCTCTTCCCTTTCGGTCTGCGGGAATGGAGCCCTGTCATGAATATAAAGGGAAGGGTAAACACCTTTAAAATCCCTCCTGGACAGAGGAAAAACCCTTTCACCTGTAAAGGGTTTAAGAAGCTAGAATAACCTCGCTGGCACCTGACCAAAATGACCAATGAGGAGACGAGATACTTTCAAAGCTGGAGGGGGGGAGAAACAAAGGTTCTCTCTGTCTGTGTGTTGTTTTGCCAGGAACAGAAAAGGAATGGAGTCTTAGAACTTAGTAAGTAATCTAGCTAGATATGCGTTAGATTCTGTTTTGTTTAAATGGCTGATAAAATAAGCTGTGCTGAATGGAATGTATATTCCTGGTTTTGTGTCTTTTTGTAACTTAAGGGTTAGCCTAGAGGGATTCTCTATGTTTTGAATCTGATTACCCTGTAAGGTATTTACCATCCTGATTTTACAGAGGTGATTCTTTTACTTTTTCTTCAATTAAAATTCTTCTTTTAAGAACCTGATTGCTTTTTCATTGTTCTTAAGAGCCAAGGGTTTGAGTCTGTGTTCACCTTGCAAATTGGTGAGGATTTTTATCAAGCCTTCCCCAGGAAAGGGGATGTAGGGTTTGGGGAGGATTTGTGGGGGAAAGACGTTTCCAAGCGGGCTCTTTCCCTGTTGTATATTTGTTAGATGCTTGTTGGTGGCAGCAATAAAGTCCAAGGGCAAAAGGTAAAATAGTTTGTACCTTGGGGAAGTTTTAACCTAAGCTGGTAAAAATAAGCGTAGGGTGTTTTCATGCAGGTCCCCACATCTGTACCCTAGAGTTCAGAGTGGGGAAGGAAACTTGACAAGCCCGAACTGCTGAGGAGTATGCTGACAAGTCTTGCCAGCACATCATGTTTGGCAGTCCAGTTATTCCTCATGATCCAAAGTGACAGTGAGGGTTCCGACGATGATATCGACTCAAGGAATGTATTAGACATGAGTTTGCTTGTGGCATTCATGGACATGCTCACCACCGTGGAACGCTGCTTTTGGGCTCGGAAAACAAGCAGTGAGTGGTGGGATCACATCGTCATGCAAGTCTGGGATGATGAGCAGTGGCTGCAGAACTTTTGGATGAGAAAAGCCACTTCCATGGGAGTCTGTGAGGAGCTCAGCCCCACCCTGCGGTGCAAGGACGTGAGATTGAGAGCTGCCCTGACGGTGGAGAAGCAGGTGGCTGTTGCAATCTGGAAGCTGGCAACTCCAGACGGCTACTGATCAGTCGCTAACCAGTTTGGAGTGGGGAAGTCGACCGTTGGAATCGTGTTGATGCAAGTTTGCAGGGCCATTAGTCAGATCCTACTTAGAAGAACCGTGACTCTGGGTAACATGCATGACATTGTGGCTGGCTTTGAACAAATGGGTTTCCCTAACTGCGGAGAGGCGATAGATGGCACGCATATTCCAATTCTGGCACCAGCCCACCTAGTCTCCGAGTATGTTAATCGGAATGGATATTTCTCAATGGTTCTCTGGGAGCTTGTGGATCACCATGGGCGTTTCATTGACATTAAGGCAGACTGGCCCGGAAAGGTGCCTGACGCACGCATCTTTCGGAACACTGGCCTGTTCAGGAAGCTGCAAGCTGGGACTTTTTTCCCAGACCAGAAGATCACCATAGGGGAAGTTGAAATGCCCATTGTGATCCTTGGAGACCCCGCTTACCCTTTCATGCCGTGGCTCATGAAACCCTACACAAGGAGCCTTGACAGCAGCAAGGAGCAGTTCAACAACATGCTGAGCCAGTGCAGAATGACTGTGGGGTGTGCTTTTGGCCCTTTAAAGGTCTGCTGGTGCTCTCTGTATGGGAAGCTGGACCTGGCCAATGACAGCATCCCAGCAGTTATATCCGCGTGCTGTACCCTCCCTAACATTTGTGAAGGGAAGGATGAAATATTCACTCAGGCATGGAACTTGGAGGTTCAACACTTGGAGGCTGAATTTGAACAGCCAGAGAGCAGGGCTATTAGAGGGGCCCAGCACGGGGCTGCAAGGATTAGGGATGACTTGAGGGAGCAATTTGAGGTTGAAAGCCACCGGTAATGTTTGATGCCCTGCATGGGAGTGAAGTGCAGTGGTTCCAATGTTAGTTGGAATCTGTGTTTGATACGCTGACTTGCAGTGCCTGTTGCTTTCCTGGGCTAAGGTATCTTTTACTTTATGCAATAATAAAGAATGTTTTCAAAGCCAAAAAATCCATTTAGTGAAAAGAAAATTCATTTATTGAAAAGAGACGCAACTGCTTGGGAAACAGAAAGGGCAAGGGGGTGGGGAACGGTACAATCACAGATTTGCGGATGTCCTGTCTGGAGTGCTGTACAATGATTGCTCCGCCCAAGCTGTCCCTGAGCCGCGAGCAACGAACGGTCAGCCAACTGCCAGTCCATTGACAGCCAACTGAGTTTCTGCACACAGCCCACTTCCTGCGTGGCACGTGGCACCAAAAAGGGTGGGGTCTCTCTCTCGCTCTGTTACGAGGCAGAATAGATATCATCAGACAACCAACGGTTACACAGGGCAACTCATAGGAAACAAGGGAAAGAACTTATTAAAAAAAAGAAAAAGGGAGTATTATCCCTACATGGAGGGCTCTCAGCAGAGGGCCTGTCATGACACATGCCATTTTGCTGAACCATAGTGGGCTCATTATCAGACAGGATAACGAGGGGGGTGCTGCAGCTGGGAATAATGAAGATCCTGCAAATGACCCTGAAGGCCAGGACGTGGTCGTTGAATTATATCAGAAGGAGCAGTTTGGAGAAGACACCAGTGAAAACCCTAAAGAGGGGGATGCGCCTGGCCAGAGACTGGAAGTCCAGGCTGGTAACTGCAACTCTCCTACCCCCAACCCTGATTTTTTTCCTGGATAAATTGTACTTTCAAAACTCAGGACTCAGGCCAAATAATTTACTGTCCTGGATAATATTCCATGCATCGTTGTGTGTGTGTGTCTGTGATATAGTGCAGACGCCATGCCATTTGCCCAGCCTGTCCCCTCACCCTCCCTCCTCCACCTTCCCCTCCCCTTCAAGCAGCCTCTGCTGTGCACAATCCAAAATGGATGTTTTTTCAAGAATTCAGAGTCTGGGCTGTATTGTTTGTGCTGAAGCCTACAGTCTTTAGAAAGGTTTCAGAGTAGCAGCTGTGTTGGTCTGTATTCGCAAAAAGAAAAGGATGACTTGTGGCACCTTAGAGACTAAATAAATGTGTTCGTCTCGAAGGTGCCACAAGTACTCCTAGTCTTTAGAAAGTTCACAAACAGAAATCCATGCCCCTCTGTATCCCTCCATTTCACGGCAGGCAGACAGGTGGGAGGGGAGGGGTTGAAACACTGCTTGGATGAATGCTGTCCATCCTAGCTTAGGCTTTGGTTGATTTCCTTCATTTTTTCCCAATCCTGGTAGTTTATTCTAGGAAATTTCTCATGTAGCATGAATTGTCAATGGTGTTTCAGGTGAACTGGGAGTGCAAAGCTGCTAGGGCATCCATAACAACTAGGGTCCTACCAAATTCACGGACCATTTTGGTCAATTTCACGGGCAGAGGATTTTTAAATTAGTCAATTTCACCATTTCAGATGTTTAAATCTGAAATTTCACAGTGCTGAAACCATGGGAGTCCTGACCCAAAATGGGATAACGCGGGGAGGTCAAAAGTTGTTTGGGGGAGGTGTCGCAGCATTTCCCCCCTCACTTCTGTGCTGCCTTCAGTGCTGGACTCTGAAGGCAGCAGCCACTAACCTTCCTGAAGCGAGAGGAGGCTCCCGGATGTGGAGGTGGGTCCCAGCTGGTGGGAGCACCTCAGCTGGGGCTCCTAGCTCCTGGTTCCCTGGCAGATTAATGCAGGGGCCCCGGCCAATTTCGGGGGCCCCAGAAAAATAGGCACCTGAGCCCCAGCAGGAGCCACAGGGGGAGTAAACCCCGACCCTGGGCAGCCAGATCCCTGGCAGGAGAGAATTGGAAGGTGGAAGCCTCAAGCCCGGCACCCCAGTCCCCGCTGCAGCTACGGAGCAGCAGCCCTGAGCCTGAGTGCCTCAAGTTCTGGCTCCAGCCGCGGGGGCTGAAGCCTCGAGCGGCCACTGCAGCTGCCGGGCAGAAGCCCTGAGCCCAGGTGCCCAGATCCCTGGCAGGAGTGTGTGTGTGTGTCTAGGGAGGAGGCAGAAGCCCCAAGCCCAGGCACGTGGCTGGAGTTTTCGGTAGCTCAAGACATGAGTCTGGGTGCCCCAAACCCTGGCTGCAGCCTCAGGGGCCAGAAGCCCTGAGCCTGGGCACCCAGAGCCCTGGCCGGAACAGGGGCAGGTGGGGGTGGGGGCAGAATCCCCAAGCCTGGGCAGAAGCTGCCAGGGCCAAAGCCCTGAGCCCAACTCCGGGGCTGCTGCAGCACAGATCTGAGGGTGTACCAACCTCACTAATGCGCTGCGTCTACAGGTGAGTCTGATAGCCCCACCGAGAGCAATTGTGCAGGGGAAAAGCTTGTCCTGTCCCCAGCCCAGCGGACTAGCGGGATGCTCCAAGCCGGCACGGGAAGATGAGATTTCACAGGGCAGGGCTAATTTCACTGTCCTTTATAATTGGTAGGGGCCTAGCTATAGAAAATAATGAGTACCAAAATGCTCTTCAATCTAGTCAAGAAAGGCACAACAAGATGCAACGGCTGTCAGCTGAAGCCAGAGAAATTCAAATTAGAAGTGAGGCAAGAATTTTTGACAGTGACGGAGACAAACCAATGGAACAAATTACCAAGGGAAGAGGTGGAGTCTCTGTTTCCTGATGGCCTCACATCACAACTGGTTGTCTTTCTGGAAGGTGGGTTTCAGTGAAACACAAGGAATTGAGCTTAATATGGGGTAAGTGTCTGAAATTTCATGACTTGTGAAATAGAGGCTGGATTAGGAGATCTAATGGCCTACAAATCTATGAAAAACTCAGTGCGGGATGAGGAACAGACTCTGCTGTTTTAATGGAAAGCCTGCTTGTTCCCTAGAATCAAGAGTGAGCAAGTGGGGTGATCGGGGGAGCAGCTCAAACATCCAACCTGGCTGTCCAGGAGCAGACATCAGCCCTGCAAAGGAGAGGTGAGTGTGGCAGTGACTTCACAAGGGCCTTTGGCAGGAACTCAGCCTATTCGGCAGAGGTGGTGAGGAGGCTGTGACCTCACAGAGCTCCCTTGACATCAGACATGCAGTACAGGGGTGCAGGTCAGGGGGAACCTCGGAGACCCCTATAGCCTTGCTGAAGCAATCCTCCTTCTCACGGTCTCTCCTTGAGGACCAAGAGAGGAGTTTTCACCTTCCTGTGTTGATTTTGGAGAAAGCAGACATCTCCTGGGTAGAAGGTAAGATTCTCAGTGAGGGTTGGAACTTCTTCAGTCTTCTCCATGCATTGCCAGCCGAGCTCTAGGCTCGGAAAACAAAAGGTAAATGGGCAGAAAAATGTCCCACCTAGGATTCTTCCCCTTAGTAATGGGCTACCTAATAGGTCTCAAAATGTAATTGTAAAGGAGGAATCGTTCTCAGGCAAGTATCTTTCTAGTAGGATCCTGCAGGGATTGGTTCTTGGCGCTAATGCTATTTAACATTTTGATCAGTGATTTGGAAGCAAATATACAATCATCATTGATAAAATCTTAGTTACAAAGTATTTCTGGAGATTTAATCTAAATCTGCTATGCTATAGTTTGAACCCATTGCCTCTTGTCCTGCCCTCTGTGGCAAGAGAACAATTTTTCTCTATCTTCCTTATGAAAGCCTTTCAAGTATTTCAAGATTACTATCATTTCCCTCTTTTCCAATCTAAACATACCCAATTCATCCAGCCTTTGCTCATATGACTTACATTCCACACCTTTGATCATTTTTGTCACTCGCCTCTGGATCCTTTCCAGTTTCTCTACATCCTTTTCACACAGCAGTGACCAAAATTGGACACAGTACTCCAGCTGAGCCCTAACCAGCGCTGCGTAGAGCAGTACCATCATCTCCTATGACTTGCATGGTATGCCTTTCTTTATGCAACCCATATTGCGTTTGCTTTTTTGCATTTGCTGTGCAGAGAGCCTGAAAATGGTTTTGTACCTCTATCTGCATTGGGGGTACATAGGTTCTCCTCTTTCTTCTTCTGGAGGTCACATGCTGCCAATATTCTCCTCCGTTCTGCGCTGCACTCTTTGATTCTTCAGCATATGGTGCTTCAAGCACCAAACAGACTTCTATCCAGAAAACCTTCATGTTCTCTGATGCAGCGCAGGGTTGATACTTGCCTCCCTAGTCCTTTAACCTTCTCTTCCAATAGAGTGAACACACACACACATTGGAAGAGTACAATGCCTACAGGAAAGGGAAACTGATATTTACAGAGGAGAAAAACAACAGGGGCAAAGATAGGGGAAGCAGTAAAACAGGGTTACATTCAACACAAGGCCCTACAGGCCCAGTGGTACCACACTCTGAAAGGGCTGACACGGAGCAACGTGTCTGCACACAGAGTTCAGGAGTCCTGGGCAAAGTTCCTGTCCAGTGGTGAGTCTTGGGTGCTCCTGGTCGTCTTTGGCGCCAGTAAAGTTTCCCCAACAAACCCCTCCAGTGTCGTCTTCTGCTGCTCTCTGAAAAGCCACACAGAGCGACATGCGACAACCTCCCCACTTAACTAGCTAACAGCCTCCCTCCTGATTCCCAATGCAAAGTTACTCATGGCCCCATACAGCTCTGGGCAGCACTGATACTTGATCCAGCTCCGATTTGTCCTTCTCATACGAATCCACCCTAGCGCAGTGCTCCTCCTGGCTCCTGTCCTGGGGTGTCCCTGATCCCCAGCTCTGTCCCTCCCAGGCTTCAGGCAGGTTCTCCGCTTCTTCAATCTGTGAGGGCCTGCTTGCTGCAGCCCTTCTGTCTGGACCTCCAGACACACACCCTATCGCTTTCTCCCCCATCTCTCTGCTCCCCTGCCCTCCCAACAGGACTTCCTCCCGATGGAACAATCAGCAAACCCTCCCCCACCCCCACCCCCCCGAAAAGATCCACAGAGCTGGATCCAGAGGTTGGGTCCGATTGGTGCAGTCTGATAAGTGTCCACCAGGGGGACTCAGTCTGTGACAATAACCACATATGTTCGAGCCAGCTGGGTAACAAAAAATCCTTCCTCGCTGGAGATGTGGAGCTAAGCGAAATGGAGAAGAAGGAAAAGCATCCAGTAAGATGCTTCCTGAATTTTACACCAGAGAGGCAAGGAACACAAGGGACCAGGGCCTGTTCTGGGAACCAGAACAAATACATTGTTCTCATCCAGGCTTTTCCATTCAATCACTGTGTGACCACAAGCAAGTCACTTCATGTCCCTGTGCCATACAGTCTCCCCAATTTTAAATGAAGATCATCAAGGTGGGTCTATCATACCAGTTTAGAAGGTGGGAAACTCAGATGCATAGAACTGCAGCCTGTTGACACTCTAGATGTGAAGTGTGTTTGTTAACAGGGGACCCCCATGCGTGGTTCATAACGCCATAGTTGAAACTGCTGCTAAGCATGTTTTTGAAACCATATGAGAGTAGGGCTGGATGCCCTTTTCCTGTACTACAGGGGGGAGTGGGTGTGTGGTGCCTGGGGGACGGTGGGGGGTGAACAGACTCTCAGCCATTAACTGTCTTCAGCATTTACACCAACCATCTGGAAGTCAATATCACATCACAGCCAGTAACGTCTGCAGGGGGCACAAAGATTGGTGTCGTGGAAAATAATGATGAGGACAAATCAGCCCATTCAAACAACACATCTGAATACAGCAAATGCCCAGTCCTAATCTAGGAGTGAGGGAGATTAATGAGTGGAAGAAATTGCCTAGGGAAGAGGTGGATTCTCTGTTTCCTGGTGGCCTCACATCACACTTGGCTGCCTTTTTGGAAGGCGTGTTTTAGTGAAACACAAGCTATTGGGCTTAATATGGCGGTAAGGGTGTGAAATTTCATGGTTTGTGAAATAGAGGCCTCATTAGGAGATCTAATGGCCTAAAGGAAAATCTATGAATCTATGAAAAACTCAGCCTATTTGCTGCCCAGAATCAATAATGAGCATGTGGGGTGATGTGGGGAGCAGCTCAAACATCCTACTGGGCTGTCCAGGGGCAGACATCAGCCCTGCAAGGGAGAGGTGGGTGTGGCAGTGACTTCACAAGGGCCTTTGGCAGGAACTCAGCCTATTGGGCAGAGGTGGTGAGGAGGCTGTGACCTCACAGAGCTCCCTTGACATCAGCCAGGCAGGACAGGGATGCAGGGCAGGGGGAACCTGGGAGACCCCTGTAGCCTTGCTACAGCAAGCCTCCTTCTCGCAGTCTCTCCCAGAGGACTAAGAGAGGATTTGTGTTCACGCACCTGAGTGCTAAGGAGGAGCTTCTTTGGAAGTGTTTCTCCTTTCGGTGTTGATTTTGCAGAAAGCAGATATCCCCTGTGTAGAAGGTAAGATTCTCAGTGAGGTTGGAACCAATTCAGCCTGATCCATACGTTGCCAGCCGAGTTCTAGGTTCGGAAAACACAAGTAAAGTTGTCAGAAAAATGTCCCAACTCGGACTCCGCCCCTTAGTAATGGGCTACCTAATAGGTCTCAAAATGTCCTTTTAAAGAAGGAATCATTATCGAGCGGGTGTCTTTCTCGTAGGGTCCTGCAGGGATTGGTTCTTGGATGTACGCTACCTAAAAGTTTGATCAGTGACTTGGAAGCAAATATACAATCATCACTGTAAAATCTGCCAATGACAGAAAGATCGGGGGAGTGGTAAATAATGAAGAGGACATGTCACTCATATCGAGCCATCTCGATTGCTTAGTTACCGGAGCACAAGCAAATAACATATATTTTAATATGTCCAAATGTAAAGTTTCCCTTTAGGAACAAAAAATATAGGCTATATGTACAAGAGGGGGACTCTATCATGGGAAATAGTGACCCTGAAAAAGACTTGGGGTCATGGTGGATAATCAACTGACCATGAGCTCCCACTGAGACACTTTGGCCAAAAGGGCAAATGCGACCCTGGGACCCATCCATAGCGGAATCTCCGGTAGAAGTAGAGAGGTTCTGTATCTCTGTACTGAGCACTGCTGCGACCACTACTGGAATATTGTGTCCAGTTCTGGTGTCCACAGTTTGAGACAGATGCTGATTAATTTGAGAGCGTTCAGAGAAGAGCCACAAGAATGATTAAAGGATTAGAAAACATGCCTTAAAAAGATAGGTTCAAGGAGCTCAATCTATTTAGCTTAACAAAGAGAGGGTTAAAAGATGATGAGCATAAGAGAACAACTATTTGCTAATGGGCTCTTCACTTGAGCAGACAAAGGTATAATAAGATCCAATGGCTGCGAGTTGAAGCTAGACAAATTCAGACTGGAAATAAGGCAAACATTTTTAACAGTCCGTGTTTGAAGTAATTAATCCAGGGTTGTGATGGATCCTCCACAACTAGCATTTTTAAAATCAAGATTAGCTGTTTTTCTACAATATGCGCTCTAATTCAAACAGGAATTATTTTGAGGGAAGTTCTATGGCCCATGTTATACAGACTAGATGGTCAGAGTGGATCTCTCTGACCTTGAAATCTATGATTCACTGAGGCGTTTGGAATTTGTCCGTTTTTTGCTTCTCTTTTCCGCCCTTCCTCATGTCTTTTCTTTTCTCTTCTCTTGTTCCATTTCTCTCTGCTGCTCTTCTTCCTGAGGCAGGTGGGGCTGTTCTCCAGCTGTCATTGTAGGAGGCCCTCACAAAGAGGTGGGGTGGAATAGTGCACTGACAGAGGTCTCCACCAGAGTGATCTCCTGTCCTGACTAGTGCTGTCTTTTGGCCACCTGTTGAGAATGCTCAGCCTCCAGTCCCTGAGAGTCTCCATGCTGATTGGATGAGCTGGGGGTTATTACGGAGTTAAAAGGGAGGAGATTCAAGTCATTGTTGGCTGAGAGCAGTGAGGTCTAAAGCACAATTCAATGGCATTTCTTTGTCAGTCTGTAATGTGGTAATTTTTGAAGACTACGTCGTATTGATTCCAAAATTTCCGGGAATTTCTAGGCATTGGTGGAAAGAACCTTGTTGATTTTATTTCAGAGTAGCAGCCGTGTTAGTCTGTATCCGCAAAAAGAAAAGGAGGACTTGTGACACCTTAGAGACTAACCCATTTATTTGAGCATGAGCTTTCATGAGCTAGAGCCCACTTGAAGTCACTTGATTTTCTTTTTGTTGATTTTAGTGACAACTGGGAACCATTGCCACCAGGAAAGCTTGATCTCCACACTGTGCCCATTTAGTTGGTGCTGCAGACAGAGGCACATTGTGACATCAGAGTTAACTTAGCCAGTCAATGCTAATCCTGTGCAGATGATTTGCATCATTAAACCCCATTGGTTAAAAGGAATCAGCAAATGATCCTGCAGGTTTCAATAGGAGAGATGACCAAGGCAGAGGCCGTAGGGTTAGGATTTAAGGTCAGGGTTATTGGAGTGAGTGAGTGATGGGTGGCTGAATTACCTTGGATGTCACAATGTTACTGCTCAGGCTACTCTGCCTGCAGAGCCCCATGGGCAGTGACTGACTGTCAAGGGGAAGATTTTGTTGATCTGAAACTTATAAACCAAGAAGAGCAGAAGAGGAATGGCTTAGATGATTTGACAATAAAATGTAGGTTTTACAGCATTATCCAGTGCAATTGCTACTGGTTCAGAGGTAGAAACTGGCCCTACATAAACAAACAAGTGTCCAACCCTCTAGTTAGTCTCTTTTAAGACTGAGTCAATAATTCATAACAAATTATTGATATGATGACTTTTGCTGCCTTCTCTCCTTCAACGGCATATGAGCAGTTTATGATTCTCATGAATGTAGTAGTTCTCCTAAAATCAAGGTGAATAAAAATCAATTCTTGTTTCAAAACCAAGAAACCCAAAAAGGGATTTTTTAAAAGTTAAATTAGATTATTTTTATTTAAATTAAAAACAGGTTTATTTTTTGAAAAGCAAATCTATTGGAGATTAAATTTGAAATTATGACAACCCATGTTAATGCCTAAACTTGCAATAGCTTAGTAAAGTCATTTAAATTAAGTAATAAATATTGACAAGTCCATGGTTGCTGCCAAGTTTTAGTGGTAATCAAACCACTGAACTCATGGAAGTCTTTGGCTGGAACCAGAGTTTACTGAAATGGTAAACCAGCTTTTGACAGCAGTAGCTTCTTCTGCAGGCACAGAAAGAATATTTTTTTAATTTAAGTTGATTCAGCTAGTTCAGTTCAATAACCATTTCATTCAAATTTCAGAAACTGACTGGGAGTGGAAAAAGAAGGAAAGCTTGTTTTCCTCTTCCAGTCTATAAATAAATACTAGACGTGGGGGGGTCAGACCTATTAGTTCTAAAATCTGAGAGACACGATGACTAGATGCAATCAGTTCATTTCACTAACTGCAGATACTTCCTTAAATCAGGTTTCAGAGTAACAGTCACGTTAATCTGTATTCACAAAAAGAAAAGGAGTACTTGTGGCACCTTAGAGACTAACCAATTTATTTGAGCATGAGCTTTCGCCGTGAGCTGTAGCTCACGAAAGCTCATGCTCAAATAAATTGGTTAGTCTCTAAGGTGCCACAAGTACTCCTTTTCTTTTTGCGAATACAGACTAACACGGCTGCTACTCTGAAACCTGTCATTATGCAAGAAACTGCATTTAGCCGTATGGAGTGGAAATCTATCAACTGCATCCGATGAAGTGAGCTGTAGCTCACGAAAGCTCATGCTCAAATAAATTGGTTAGTCTCTAAGGTGCCACAAGTACTCCTTTTCTTTTTACTACTGCTAGGAGTTAGAGAAGTGTCTCTATCCCGAACAGAGGTGGTGAAACTGAGGGAAAGAGCAAGAGGTGTTTGCACAGCAATGCTGTGGCCGAGCCAGAAAGAGAAGCATAAGAAAAAAACATTCCTCAAAAATGTTTTGCATTTAAAACTACCTGATTTCTTATTAAATAAAGGAAATATTAGCTGTAGTTAGTGAACTGAATTGATACATTCTGGTCACCATGTTCTTCCAGATTTTTCAATGGGTTGATCTCATCCCCTCACACCTAGTGTTTATTCCTAGATTGAAGGAAGAAAACAAGCGTGCCTTCTTTGTCAACTCCCAGTGTTCTTTTTCAATTCCATTAACTAGTCATTGAACTGAACTAGATGAATAAACTGAAAGGAAGAAACTATTCCTTCTGCACTTTCACAGGAAGGGCTACTTCTGTCTAAAGATGTTCTAGCACTTCCACAAACTCTGGTTCCGGGTGCTTCAGTCATTTGACTCTCCTTAAAACTTGGCAGTAAACATGTACTACTTAAGATGGATTTCTTTCTAGTCTCTTGAAATTATTTTAAGAGATGATAACAAATTTAGGCCTTAACATAGATTGTCAAATTCAAATTGAATTTGAAGCAGGCTTATTTTTAACGAAAAAACCCGTGGTGAGTTTAATTTGAAAAACCCGGTTCATATTTTAAAAACCCTCTATTGTTAATCCACCTGGCGAGGGACGGAAAAGCCTCCTAGCTCAATTCCCACCCCAAGAAGGGCTGATCCTCAATCCAAGGTCTAGGGCTGGGCTCCTCACTCTGTACGGGGTTGAACTGAAAGCCCAGATCTAAACTCTAGGAATTTGGATCTGACCGATGAGGGTCCAGTGCTGCATAGCACTTACAGTACGACTTTTCCTGGGTAAATCTCAGCACTTTACAATAAGTGAGTAAGTATAAGATCCTCGTTTTACTGCTGGGGACTGAAACACAGAGCGGGGGAATGGCTTGCCTGAAGTCCCATAAGTCAATAGGAAAATGGCCACTGAAAGCCAGGAGTCCTGACTCCCAATCCCCTGCCTCAGTCACTCCAGCCGGTCACACTCCCTCTCAGAGCCAGCGAGACTGGGAACAGGGTCCTGCTCGCAACTGCCAGCTCTGGAAAGGAACATTCCTCTTGTGGTTAGTGTCGGGGCCTGGATACAGGGCTCCTGGGCTCCATCCCTGGCTCTGTCACGGACTCCCAGTATGACCCTGAGGCAGTGGCTTCCCCTGCCCAGGCCACAGTTTTCTATCAGTGTGGTTTGAGTCCCTCCCCTACAGCCCTTGGCTTGTCAGGCTTCAGGAATGTGTGTGAGGTGCTAGGAGACCTTAAGATGGGAGGCGTCCTGCCCACAGTATGTCAGTGTTCTGGACCCCGGCTGCTAGCCTGAGTTTATCCATCCCTTGGCAATAAAACATGATTTTGTTTTCACAGCCACTGTCGGTCTCCCTGCTGGCAGAGCATTGTGCAGCTCCCTTTTCAGCCCACCTTGGTGCGGGAGAGCGAGGAAGAGGGCCAGGAATAGATCAACTCTGAGCATCTGCCACCCAGCACTGCGCCATCTAGACCTAGTGAGTGTCAGGTAGCATTTCCTCAGAGGCTTCCCTGTTCTGCTTGGGGAGAGGCAGAAATGGTGGGAGGAGGAGGGGGAATCTCCTCCCAGTGAGACTAGATTTGCTAACACAGTCCCCTGAAGTCCTTCGCTCTGGGCCTGGGCAGCGTGTTTCTTGCAGGGTGTTCTCCAGAGCCATCTCCAGCATGGTGGAAATAGCCCAGCAATAGGGCTTCCAGCTCTTCCCTTATAGGAGTCTCTGGGGGGTCAGACCCCAGCAGCTGCTGAACACCCACTTTCCCACTGAACTCAGTGGGAACTGAGGGGGACTCATGCCTCATATGATTGGAACCTTGTGAAGTTGAGCTGGGGACGAGTTCCCAGGCCAAACTCAGACTCCTTCCCGGGTTCTGGTCTTTCTCTAGCCAGGGAGGGCGTGTAGCCTGGGCGGGGGGAGGGAGCTGCTTGTCCAAACAGACTGAAAACCCCACTGTTCTGAACGGATGAGACTCCCCCTGTGTCACAGTGCCTCAGTAGGGAGAGGGAGCTTTGGGAGCAGCCTGTGCTGTGAGCTGCTGCCAGTGTGTGTAGATTGTAGTCCCTGTGCCCTGTGGTGGGGCGTGTAGTGAGGGGGGAGGAACAGGGGGACAGAGCAGACAGGCCCGTTAGTGAGAGCCTGCCTTGACCCCAGACTCATGGCTTCTCCCCACTCAGTTCCAGGATGGAGAGGCTCAGGCCGATGATGGAGAGGCTCAGGCAAATGCTGCAGAAGAAGGCTGTGCAGCTCGCTCCAGAGCCAGTGGGAAGCAGCTGCCAGCTTCCCCAGGAGGAGAGCAGTCCCTCTGTCCCCACTGGAGGGGAAGTAGCTAGTGGCCAGGCCAAGCGGTGGATGTGCCTGGCATTCTGGAGGAGGAAGACACCAGCTCCCAGAGGAGGCCCTGAGGCATCTTCTGGGGCAAAATGGAGGTGGCCCAGGGTGCATCTGTGTGGGAGGCAGCGAGGACGGGACAGAAGCCGGGCAAGGCGGCTCTGTGGCTTCCTCTCCAGGAAGCAGAAGATCCAGGAGCCCAGCGCCAGGGCCCAGGAGAAGCCACCCCCCTGCCTGGCCACTGAAGAGGCCCCAGCCTGCCTAGGGGAGGAGATGGGTGACCCCTGCTGTCATAAATATAAAGGGAAGGGTCAACCCCTTTAAAATCCCTCCTGGCCAGAAGAAAAATCCTCTCACCTGTAAAGGGTTAAGAAGCTAAAGGTAACCTCGCTGGCACCTGACCAAAATGACCAATGAGGAGACGAGATACTTTCAAAAGCTGGGAGGAGGGAGAAAAACAAAGGGTCTGTGTCTGTCTGTATGCTGCTTTTGCTGGGGATAGACCAGGAATGGAGTCTTAGAACTTTAGTAAGCAATCTAGCTAGGTATGTGTTAGATTATGATTTCTTTAAATGGCTGAGAAAAGAACTGTGCTGAATAGAATGACTATTCCTGTCTGTGTGTCTATTTTGTAACTTAAGGTTTTGCCTAGTGGGATTCTCTATGTTTTGAATCTAATTACCCTCTAAGGTATCTACCATCCTGATTTTACAGAGGTGATTTCTTTACTTCTATTAAAAGTCTTCTAGTAAGCAAACTGAATGCTTTTTCATTGTTCTCAGATCCAAGGGTTTGGGTCTGTGGTCACCTATGCAAATTGGTGAGGATTTTTACCAAACCTGTCCCAGGAAGTGGGGTGCAAGGGTTGGGAGGATTTTGGGGGGAAAGACGTGTCCAAACTACGTTTCCCAGTAAACCCAGTTAGAGTTTGGTGGTGGCAGTGGAGATCCAGGGACAAAGGATAAAATTAATTTGTACCTTGGGGAAGTTTTAACCTAAGCTGGTGAAAGTAAGCTTAGGAGGTTTTCATGCAGGTCCCCACATCTGTACCCTAGAGTTCAGAGTGGGGGAGGAACCTTGACACCTGCTCTAGCACCAGCAGCTCCACCTACACCCAGGGCGCCAGCAGCACCTCCGAGGAGTGAGAGCCCTGAGGCTGGAGGCTCCCACAGTACTGGTGAGGGGAGACCCAAGGGAAAGGGAGAGTGACTGGGGCGGGGGGGCTAGTAACACCCTGTGCCATTGGTTCGCTAAGTTGTCAGTCCTCAGCTACGTGAGCCCCACTGACACTAGTGGGAGTGGCACAGCCATGCCCAGTGCAGGGCATTCTTGGCGGAGTTAGGGGAGCTCCAGCCTCCTGGACCCCTGATGATGTTGCGGGGGTGGCCTGACTGCCATGGTGCCCTGAAACTGATGGAGCTGAGGGCATCTCTGGGAGGGGCCGGGTGAGGCCCTTTCTGCCCTGGGGTTCCTTACAGAGGAGGGGGCCACATTAAGCTTTCTCTCTCCGCTGCACCCCGTCCTTCCCCTCGGCAGCAGCAGAAGTCACCCTCTCTCCTTTTCTGCCTAGCATTTCTCCCATGTTATCTGGGACCCTCAAGAGGGGGTGTTTGTCCCACGCAGGGCAGTGTCTCCTCTCCCGACAGACACTGTCCCAGTTACAAACCCTGCCTGTGCAGGAGGACCCTGTGGTTTTGGGCTTTTCCTATCCAACCCATGGAGGACCTGAGCCCTGGAGCCAGTTTGGGTGGGGTGGGGAGGTCCCTACCTAACAGGCTCTCTCTCTCCCGCAACCCCACTCCTAGTGGGTGCAGGACAGGGCCAAGCAGCTCCGCTTCCTGCACGCTATCCCCACTCTGTGCTTCCCTGCACAAAAGCAGGGGCAGGACACCCTGCGGCCGCACTGCTCCAAAGCGTCCCTTGTGGAGAGCATTGTGAGCGAGACCCGTGCCCAGCCCCTTGGGGGAGGGAGCTAGACGTGGGACGAAGAGAAGCCTCCCCTGCACCAGTGTGGGGAGATGGTGGGCTGGAGGGGGCAGCAGAGGATAGGGATTCCTGGGGCTGAATACTGGGAAGCTGGATGTGTGTGCGCAGGGGGATATGCTGGCTGTGTCTGCAGCGCACTTTGGCCTCCTCTCTGGGAAGTGCCTGTGGGTAATCAGGGCCAGAATCCACCTGCTGTTTTGTCTCCTTTGGGTCTCCCAGGAGCTGATTGAGTACCTTCCGCTGGACTCTGAGTCAAGCTCCATCCTCTCCAGCTCTATGGCCACGGTTTGCCACCTCCAGGTACCAGGACCCTCCCGTCCAGTTTCCCTAACCCTGGTGCTCTTTAGGCTGAGACCTGGGACTCACGGATCCTCCCCCTCCTAGGTTATTTGTGGCTGTTCTCATCCTCCGGCCGAGGAGGCGGGAACGTTCACTCTTTCCTGGCTGTGTGGTTGATTTTACTCCAGTGACATTACAGTGGCCTTAGGGAGAGGATCACCGGGGGGCGGGGGCAGAGATAACAGGGGCAGCAGGGTCCAGTGGTGAGATCAGGGGAATGGGCCCTATTGCAGCCCTGCCACTGATTGGGTCTGTGACTTCAGCCAGGTCACTGCGCTCCTTGGCACCTCCATTTCCGTTTTTGCTGGCCGGTGCCTATTTCCCTCATGTTTCATGTCCATGGTGGTGCCCGCACCACTCTTGTGCTGCAAAGTCGAATCGAGGCTCCTCTTTCCTGCCAGCAAACTGGACCTGGAGCTGGAATCAGCCCTCCTGCGAGCTGTCCTGTGCTGCGTTTTTACCATGCGCCCAGGGAAGGACACCGCTCACTTCCGGGTAGGTCACCATCCTACTTCTCTGTTGCAGGAGCAGGAGTGGCCTGTGGTTTCGACCTACTCCCTTAGTTTGGTGGAGCTGCTGAGAATAGGGGAGGGGTGAGCAGAGCTGGGAACAGGCCCGGGGGTTAAGAAAATGGCAGGGAGGGCCCCTTCCCTCCAGAGGGGATGGTGTTTCCCGTCCTTGGCAGATCCTCTCCTTTCCTCCTCATTCTGTGCTCTGCTACCTGGACTCTGTCTGGGCGCCTGGCTCCCATTCATTGCAGTTTGGCTGTTCCATACCCTGTTGGGTACCAGGCCCTGGAGGAAGAATTGCTAAGGGCAAGGATTTAAGAGCCAGGACAGAGACATCTTTGTCATCCTGCTGTCCTCCTTTTATTCTTAGGAAGAGAGACAAGGGGATGTGTGGGATTTGAACCCAGGTCTCTAGGGCTCCAGGTGGGCAGTGCCTGGGAGTACCTGTAAGTCATCTGGGCAACAAGGCAGACCCCCTGCCCTGATGCTGACACAGTGCCCATTTTGTTCCTGGTTCCTGCCTGCGTGCATCGCTCTGCCCTACCCTCCGGTTCCCAGCTATTGACTCAAGCTTGACCCTCAGCTCCGGTCTCTTGCTGATGAACTTGGCGGAACCCTTGGCTCCAGATGTTGTCTTACAACTCTGGCTTAGCATTGTGCTTGCCCTATTCTTTCCTCGCTCCAGCCCCACCACTGACTCACTCCAGCCTTGTCTCCTCCTCCTGATCCTCCCCAAGTCCTTGGATTCTGACTACCCAGCTTTGACCTTCCGCCTGTATCTGGACTCTGGCCTGATATCAACTTGGCTTATCTTTGGACTCTGACCACCCGGCTTTCACCTCTGGCCTGCACCTGGACTCTGGCTCCAGTTCTCATTCTGGTTTGTCTATGGAGTCTGATCTCGGTGTTGACCCAGGCATGTCCCTGGAGCTTGATTCTAGCATCACTCTTAGCCTAGGCGTAATCCTATGCCTAGCTGTGACCTATGCTCCAAGCACTAGACCTAAATATCGGATGCAGCATGTGAGATCAGGTGGTGCAACTTTTTGCAGAAATTTAATTCCGGAAGTAAGTGGCCTGTATACAAAAGGGGACATATCACACCAGGTGTGAACCATAGTCTTGTTACCTGTGCCTGGCCCTATGGTGCCCCTACCAGAGTGGTTGAATGGAGATGACTGAAAATGTAGGGGTTTCCTACAACTTAGCCTGAAAGTTCCCTTTGGCCATATTTACACAATGTCCAAAACCTAGTGGCTCTCCCTGTGTAAAACCATGAAAACTGGTAGAAAGGGTTTATTTGCTACTAAGCATTTCCCACAGGTTTCCCACAGGTGCCCTGGCCCTTTTTGGGAACAAGAAAGGTGGGACTCTACGCCTCTGTGTAGACTACCAGCCCCTGAACAAAGTGACAGTTTGGAACCAATACCCCCTGCTCTCAGGGGCGGTCCTAGACTAGCTGCCAGCAACTGGTGCCCTAGGCAAAGATGCAATCAGTGCCTGTCAAGGTTCCTTCCCCACTCTGAACTCTAGGGTAAGTCCTTAAGTCAAGTTGCAGTGGGGGAGGTTTAGATTGGATATTAGGAAAAACTTTTTCACTAAGAGGGTGGTGAAACACTGGAATGCGTTACCTAGGGAGGTGGTAGAATCACCTTCCTTAGAGGTTTTTAAGATCAGGCTTGACAAAGCTCTGGCTGGGATGATTTAACTGGGAATTGGTCCTGCTTCGAGCAGGGGGTTGGACTAGATGACCTTCTGGGGTCCCTTCCAACCCTGATATTCTATGATTCTATGGTACAGATGTGGGGACCTCCATGAAAACCTCCTAAACTTACTTTTACCAGCTTAGGTTAAAACTTCCCCAAGATACAAACTATTTTACCCTTGGACTTCCACTGCCACCACCAAACTTTATCTGGCTTCCTGAAAAAACGTAGTTTGGACACGTCTTTCCCCCCCAAATCCTCCCAACCCTTCCACCCCACTTCCTGGGGAAGGTTTTGTAAAAATCCTCACCAATTTGCGTAGGTGACCACAGACCCAAACCCTTGGATCTGAGAACAATGAAAAATCATTCAGTTTTCTTACAAGAAGACTTTTAATCGAAGTAAAGGAATTACCTCTGTAAAATCAGGATGGTAGATACCTTACAGGGTAATTAGATTCAAACATAGAGAATCCCTCTAGGCAAAACCTTCAGTTACAAAAAAGACACACAGACAGGAATAGTCATTCTATTCAGCACAGCTATTTTCTCAGCCACTTAAAGAAATCATAATCTAACACGTACCTAGCTAGATTACCTACTAAATTCTAAGACTCCATTCCTGTTTTGTCTCCGGCAGAAGCATCACACAGACAGACACAGACCCTTTGTTTTTCTCCCTCCTCCCAGCTTGTGAAAGTATCTTGTCTCCTCGTTGGTCATTTTGGTCAGGTGCCAGCGAAGTTACCTTTAGCTTCTTAACCCTTTACAGGTGAGAAGATTTTTCCTCTAGCCAGGAGGGATTTTAAAGGGGTTTACCCTTCCCTTTATATTTATGACAGTACCCCAGGCCCAAACCGCAAGGGAAGGTCTAGGCTGAGGTTTTTGGTAAACTGGGAAACATTTTGCCGCTTTTTTCCTTTTCATGTTTTTAAGCGTTTTTTTTTTAAAACAGAGGCTTAATTATTCGGTTTGTCCATCCATCCGTCTGTCCAACCACTGTTTCTGAGATCAAATAAAATAGAGACACGACTTTTCAGAAGAGATCTGTACACGACAGTGAGGTGATATTTCAGTTGATTTCAAATAAAAATGCATTTAAAATGTTAATTATAATTTGTATTATTACAAATCCAAAATCATCCATGACACTATCCTGCTTTAACTGCCATTACCACCACATCCAATATAGAAAGAAATAAGAAAACTCTTTAATGAACTTCAACCTGTATTTACAAAACACTCTGAATAAAAAACACTCTGTGCTCTTAAAACATGACATTTTTTGCTTTAAGTTTTGAAAATTCAGTCACTCGTTCTCTTAGATCGAGTTTTCCAGCTAGTTCATGCTCTATTGACATTGTGGCAAGTCCAACAAGTCTCTCTTGCACCATTGTTGAACTCAGATATGTTTTTATCAATTTTAACTTTGACAAGCTACGTTTCCCACTAGCTACGGAAACTGGCAAAGTTGAAAGAATGCGTAGAGCTATAAAAATGTTTGGAAAACTGGCTGAGAGTTTGTTTTCACAAACAAACTTCAGTACTTCTTCAGGAGTGGAATGTTTCTTAAGTCGTCTTGAAAAAGTCTCAGGCTCACTACACAAATCTGTAGTATCAATGTCTTTAGAATTTTCAGGAGTCAATGCAGACTCCAGTTTTATACCAAATTCTCTTACCTGTTTTGCTGTTTTCTTTTGCAAGCTGTGGATATCATCTAGAAAGCCAAATATTGACTCTAGCTGCTGCATCTGTTGACATCTTTCACCAACCGAGTGAATAGCAGTATCAAGGACTGCGAAGAGAAATGCACTTTGAACCTTTGTTTTGGGTTCTGAATAGGTGTGTCTTGTCATTCATATGAAAACTGCTGTTTCTTTTGCCGAATGCAAACTGGCTCTGGTTCAAAGTCTGTCGGAAAGTCTATTTCTTCAGCAAGCTTGAGAGAATCTACCAGTGTTCTTTCGTGCTCTTCATCACTTCTGAATTCCTCCAGAATATTTTGAGTTTGCTGCAGTTTTTGAATAGCAGAATGTATGTTCAAGTTTTTTTCCTGAAGCTGCTTACGAGTGAGGTTAACTCAAAAAGGATATTAAACCACAAAATGAGTGAAGTCACAAATTTGACTTTGGAAAGGCCATTTGCAAGAGCTTCTGCATCTGAACGTGCCATATTGCCAGATGACCCAGTAAAGGTAGTATCATCAGAAATTTCAATTAGGGCACCATAAATGTTTCCAAGTTCATAGTGAAGAGGCTTCAAAGCATCAATGCAACTCTCCCATCTTGTCTGACTAAGTGGTTTCTGTAGCTAGACAGCCAGCGACCCGCCCCCACCCCTCAGACCAGCATTGCTGGAAACACAGGAGGAAGCCGGAACAGGGCACTTAACATATATTCCAGCACAGCCTTTGAAGCTGTGAAAAGCACAGGTGTGCTGCTACAATGTGCCTCTGGGAACAGATACAACGATTAAGCTCACAGCAGGCAGAGGCCCTGTGACAGACATGGCTCTTAGCCCCTACTAAATCGCGTGATGCACACACACCAACATCCTAGGTGGGAAAATATTTACCCTGATAAAAGAAATGTCCAGTAGTCGACACTTATTGTTTCTCTCCCTTGCAAGTGTAAACTACTCTTGCGAAAGCTGGCGTCACCCCGACAGACCAGCCTCAATTTGGCATAAGAAAGGAGAAAGAGAATAAAGGAGTGCAGAGGTATAAGTAGGGGACCTACAGCACCATGATTTTGGAGTGCTTTTCACTATCTATCTGCTGGTCAGATAAGTGACAGCCTCCCAAGGCTTCTGCAGCTAAGAGGGTCCCTCAGCCTTGTCCCTTATTCGTCTTTCCGCGGAATTGAGTGACCGATCCTGGCTTGGCACTGCTGGAATCGAGAGATGCAAGGAGGGTAAGAAGCACCCACACCTGATCTCCTATCTTTAGTGTACACATATTTTGAAATAGAGCTCTATATTTTGTTTTTCTTTCTTTGGGATTGTGGCTTCAGTTTTGTAACTTGTTTGTGTGTGTAACATCTCTACATTTAAATAAGTAGGCACTAGCAATTTTGTAACCACATGATTAGAATCTAGCTTGATAAATTTTAGTAACCATTTGTGCATAAGCCTGACTTGTTTTCTCTGGTTTACTGTAAAGCAGCCAACACAATTAAAGAACCTCAGCCGTTTTGGCTCTAAAGCCTGGCCATTAGGTGAGAGTACTAAGAGCCTAGCGTTGAGTTGTGCCGCCTCCACGGGGCAAACTCTTGGGGCACCTGTCAGTCAATCTTGACTGCCCGCTGCGAAGGAGCTCTGAGCTCTAGCAGTTAAAGTCACGGGTGGTTTGGATCTTGGGGCATCCGTCAGCCTAGCCCGGGCTGCCCGCCGCGAAGGGACAGTGCGTCCTAGCGGTTAAAGTCACGGATGGTATAAACAGGCATAGCTGGCACCTCACCAAACATCCTTGGCCGTCGGCTAACAGTTTCACAGTTAGAGAATTCACATGGCGAGTCAGAATCTCCCAACGGCGTGTTGAGCCTGAGAAAAACACATAAACACCTTGCACCAGGTCAAAGAAACTGCTTGCCTCCAAACAGCATCTAACAGCATCATTGACAAACAAATTCAGAGAATGCGCGCTGCAAAGAACGAAAAATGCCCTAGGATTGATTTCCATCATTCTCCTTTGCACACCATTGTCTTTATCCTTCATATTATTCCCATTATCATAGCCTTGACCACGTAAATTTTCAACAGATAATGACATTGTTTCAAGCTCTTGTAGAATAGTTTGTCATAAATGCTCCAGTCATCTCCTTCAGTGATACGAACCCCAAGAAATGTTCCTTTATGAGCACTTCAATATTATCTTCATCTGCAGACTTTTCCATATCCACAAAACGAATGATCATCGTCATTTGTTCAACGTGACTCACATCTGGAGTACAGTCCAGTATTATTGAAAAGTATTTTGCAGAATGGGCAGCTTCTGTAATTTTCTTTTTAATGGCATTTGCTAGGATTTGAATCAGTTCATTCTGCATATTTTTTCCTAAGTAACGAACCTGTGCCCTGGTCTACACTAGGACTTTAGGTCAAATTTAGCAGCGTTAAATCGATGTAAACCTGCACCCATCCACACAATGAAGCCCTTTATTTCAACTTAAAGGGCTCTTAAAATCGATTTCCTTACTCCACCCCTGACAAGTGGATTAGCGCTTAAATCGACCTTGCCGGCTCGAATTTGGGGTATTGTAGACACAATTCGATGGTATTGGCCTCCGGAAGCTATCCCAGAGTGCTCCATTATGACTGCTCTGGACAGCACTCTCAACTCAGATGCACTGACCAGGTAGACAGGAAAAGAACCGCGAACTTTTGAATCTCATTTCCTGTTTGGCCAGCGTGGCAAGCTGCAGGTGACCATGCAGAGCTCATCAGCACAGGTGACCATGATGGAGTCCCAGAATCGCAAAAGAGCTCCAGCATGGACCGAACAGGAGGTATGGGATCTGATCGCTGTTTGGGGAGAGGAATCCGTGCTATCAGAACTCCGTTCCAGTTTTCGAAATGCCAAAACCTTTGTGAAAATCTCCCAGGGCATGAAGGACAGAGGCCATAACAGGGACCCGAAGCAGTGCCGTGTGAAACTGAAGGAGCTGAGGCAAGCCTACCAGAAAACCAGAGAGGCGAACAGCCGCTCTGGGTCAGAGCCCCAAATATGCCGCTTCTATGATGAGCTGCATGCCATTTTAGGGGGTTCAGCCACAACTACCCCAGCCGTGTTGTTTGACTCCTTCAATGGAGATGGAGGCAATACGGAAGCAGGTTTTGGGGACGAAGAAGATGATGAGGAGGAGGAGGTTGTAGATAGCTCACAGCAAGCAAGCGGAGAAACCGGTTTTCCCGACAGCCAGGAACTGTTTCTCACCCTAGACCTGGAGCCAGTTCCCCCTAAACCCACCCAAGACTGCCTCCTGGACCCAGCAGGTGGAGAAGGAACCTCTGGTGAGTGTACCTTTTAAAATACTATACATGGTTTAAAAGCAAGCATGTGAAAGGATTACTTTGCCCTGGCATTTGCGGTTCTCCTAGATGTAGTCCTAAAGCCTTTGCAAAAGGTTTCTGGGGAGGGCAGCCTTATTTCGTCCTTCATGGTAGGACACTTTACCACTCCAGGCCAGTAACACGTACTCGGGAATCATTGTAGAACAAAGCATTGCAGTGTATGTTTGCTGGCATTCAAACAACATCTGTTCTTTATCTCTCTGTGTTATCCTCAGGAGAGTGAGATATAATTCATGGTCACCTGGTTGAAATAGAGTGTTTTTCTTCAGGGGACACTCAGAGGAGCCCATTCCTGCTGGGCTGTTTGCCTGTGGCTAAACAGAAATGTTCCCCGCTGTTAGCCACAGGGAGGGGGGAAGGTTGAGGGGGTAGTCACGCGGTGGGAGGAGGCAAAATGCGACCTTGTAACGAAAGCACATGTGCTATGTATGTAATGTTAACAGCAAGGTTTACCCTAAAAGAGTGTAGCCACTGTTTTATAAAATGTGTCTTTTTAAATACCGCTGTCCCTTTTTTTTTCTCCACCAGCTGCATGTGTTTCAATGATCACAGGATCTTCTCCTTCCCAGAGGCTAGTGAAGCTTAGAAAGAAAAAAAAAACGCACTCGCAATGAAATGTTCTCCGAACTCATGCTGTCCTCCCACACTGACAGAGCACAGACGAATGCGTGGAGGCAAATAATGTCAGAGTGCAGGAAAGCACAAAATGACCGGGAGGAGAGGTGGCGGGCTGAAGAGAGTAAGTGGCGGGCTGAAGACAGGGCTGAAGCTCAAATGTGGCGGCAGCGTGATGAGAGGAGGCAGGATTCAATGCTGAGGCTGCTGCAGGACCAAACCAGTATGCTCCAGTGTATGGTTGAGCTGCAGCAAAGGCAGCTGGAGCACAGACTGCCACTGCAGCCCCTCTGTAACCAACCGCCCTCCTCCCCAAGTTCCATAGCCTCCACACCCAGACGCCCAAGAACGCGGTGGAGGGGCCTCCGGCCAACCAGCCACTCCACCACAGAGGATTGCCCAAAAAAAAGAAGGCTGTCATTCAATAAATTTTAAAGTTGTAAACTTTTAAAGTGCTGTGCTTAAAGTGCTGTGTGGCATTTTCCTTCCCTCCTCCACCACCCCTCCTGGGCTACCTTGGTAGTCATCCCCCTATTTGTGTGATGAATGAATAAAGAATGCATGAATGTGAAGCAACAATGACTTTATTGCCTCTGCAAGCGGTGATTGAAGGGAGGAGGGGCGGGTGGTTAGCTTACAGGGAAGTAGAGTGAACCAAGGGGCGGGGGGTTTCATCAAGGAGAAACAAACAGAACTTTCACACCGTAGCCTGGCCAGTCATGAAACTGGTTTTCAAAGCTTCTCTGATGCGTACCGCGCCCTCCTGTGCTCTTCTAACCGCCCTGGTGTCTGGCTGCGCGTAACCAGCAGCCAGGTGATTTGCCTCAACCTCCCACCCCGCCATAAACGTCTCCCCCTTACTCTCACAGATATTGTGGAGCACACAGCAAGCAGTAATAACAGTGGGAATATTGGTTTCGCTGAGGTCTAACCGAGTCAGTAAACTGCACCAGCGCGCCTTTAAACATCCAAATGCACATTCTACCACCATTCTGCACTTGCTCAGCCTGTAGTTGAACAGCTCCTGACTACTGTCCAGGCTGCCTGTGTACGGCTTCATGAGCCATGGCATTAAGGGGTAGGCTGGGTCCCCAAGGATACATATAGGCATTTCAACATCCCCAACAGTTATTTTCTGGTCTGGGAATAAAGTCCCTTCCTGCAGCTTTTGAAACAGACCAGAGTTCCTGAAGATGCGAGCATCATGCACCTTTCCCGGCCATCCCATGTTGATGTTGGTGAAACGTCCCTTGTGATCCCCCAGAGCTTGCAGCACTATCGAAAAGTACCCCTTGCGGTTTATGTACTCGGCGGCCTGGTGCTCCGGTGCCAAGATAGGGATATGGGTTCCGTCTATAGCCCCACCACAGTTAGGGAATCCCATTGCAGCAAAGCCATCCACTATGACCTGCACATTTCCCAGGGTCACTACCCTTGATATCAGCAGATCTTTGTTGAATGGGCTACTTGCATCACAGCAGCCCCCACAGTAGATTTGCCCACTCCAAATTGATTCCCAACTGACCGGTAGCTGTCTGGCGTTGCAAGCTTCCACAGGGCTATCGCCACTCGCTTCTCAACTGTGAGGGACGCTCTCATCTTGGTATTCATGCGCCTCAGGGCAGGGGAAAGCAAGTCACAAAGTTCCATGAAAGTGCCCTTACGCATGCGAAAGTTTCGCAGCCACTGGGAATCGTCCCAGACCTGCAACACTATGCGGTCCAACCAGTCTGTGCTTGTTTCCCAAGCCCAGAATCGGCTTTCCACAGCATGAACCTGCCCCATTAGCACCATGATGCATGCATTGGCAGGGCCCATGCTTTCAGAGAAATCTGTGTCCATGTCCTGATCACTCACGTGACCGCGCTGACGTCGCCTCCTCGCCCGGTATCGCTTTGCCAGGTTCTGGTGCTGCATATACTGCTGGATAATGCGTGTGGTGTTTAATGTGCTCCTAATTGCCAAAGTGAGCTGAGCGGCCTCCATGCTTGCCTTGGTATGGCGTCCGCACAGAAAAAAGGCGCGGAACGATTGTCTGCCGTTGCTCTGACGGAGGGAGGGGCGACTGACGACACGGCTTACAGGGTTGGCTTCAGGGAGCTAAAATCAACAAAGGGGGTGTCTTTACATCAAGGAGTATTTCAGGCAGGACTTCACGGAGGGTTCCAATAAGAAATGGTGCACCTAAGTTATCGTTCTTATTGGAACAAGGAGGTTAGCCTGGCCTCTGATTGATACATGGCTAGATTTACCTCGCTGCACCTTCTCTGTGAGTGACTGCAGTGTGACCTAGAGGAATGAGTCCCCTAGACAGGGGAGGAGGCAAATGAGTACAAAACAAATCTGGTCTATTTCTTGTTTTGACCCACTCCATCTATCTTTTACATCTTTCGCTGGCAGCAGACGGTGCAGAAGGACTGCATGCCATCCACATCTCATGGCTGCTCGGCAGAAGATGGTACAGTACGACTGCTAGCCATCCTCATCTCTTGCCTGCCTGGCAGAAGATGGTACAATACAACTACTAGCAATCCTCATCTCTTGCCTGCCTGGCAGAAGATGGTACAGTACGACTGCTAGCAGTCCGTATCGCCTGCCTGCTCACCATAAGACGGTTCAATAGGACTGACTGCAGGACTAAAGAGAATGACCTGGTCAAGTCACTCCAAATTTAGTCCCTGCGCCCATGTCTGCCCAGGCGCTCCCAGCCGACGTGGCCAGGAGCACCTCGGACACGACGAGGACGACTACCAGTCGTATTGCACCGTCTGCTGCCAGAAGGCAATGGGTTGCTGCTACTGTGCAGCAAAGCCGTACCGCGTCTGCCAGCACCCAGGAGACATAGGGTGACGGTTACCTGAGCGGGCTCCATGCTTGCCGTGGTATGGCGTCTGCACAGGTAACTCAGGAAAAAAGGCGCAAAATGATTGTCTGCCCTTGCTTTCACGGAGGGAGGGAGGGAGCGGGGGCCTGACGATACGTACCCAAAACCACCCGCGACAATGTTTTAGCCCCATCAGAGTGCTCCATTGTGACTGCTCTGGACAGCACTCTCAGATGCCCGATTGTTTGCCGTTGCTCTGACGCCGGGAGGGGCGACTGTGGACACGGCTTACAGGGTTGGCTTCAGGGAGCTCAAATCAACAAAGGGGGTGGCTTTACATCAAGGAGTATTTCAGGCAGGACTTCACGGAGGGTTCCAATAAGAAATGGTGCACCTAAGTTATTGTCCTTATTGGAACAAGAAGGTTAGCCTGGCCTCTGATTGATACATGGCTAGATTTACCTCGCTGCACCTTCTCTGTGAGTGACTGCAGTGTGACCTAGAAGAATGAGTCCCCTAGACAGGGGAGGGGGGGAAGCAAATGAGTACAAAACAAATCTGGTCTATTTCTTGTTTTGATCCACTCCATCTATCTTTTACATCTTTGGCTGGCCGCAGACGGTGCAGAAGGACTGCATGCCATCCACATCTCATGGCTGCTCGGCAGAAGATGGTACAGTACTACTGCTAGCAGTCCGTATCGCCTGCCCGCTCACCATAAGACGGTTCAATAGGACTGACTGCAGGACTAAAGAGAATGACCTGGTCAAATCACTCCAAATTTAGTCCCTGCGCCCATGTCTGCCCAGGCGCTCCCAGCCGACGTGGCCAGGAGCACCTCGGACATGACGATGACGGCTACCAGTCGTACTGTACCGTCTGCTGCCACAAGGCAAGGGGTTGCTGCTACTGTGTAGCAATGCCGTACCGCGTCTGCCAGCACCCAGGAGACATAGGGTGACGGTTACCTGAGCGGGCTCCATGCTTGCCGTGGTATGGCGTCTGCACAGGTAACTCAGGAAAAAAGGCGCGAAACGATTGTCTGCCCTTGCTTTCACGGAGGGAGGGAGGGAACGGGGGCCTGACGATATGTACCCAGAACCACCAGCGACAATGTTTTAGCCCCATCAGGCATTGGGATCTCAACCCAGAATTCCAATGGGCAGCGGAGACTGCGGGAACTGTGGGATAGCTAACCACAGTGCAACGCTCCGGAAGTCGACTCTAGCCTCGGTACTGTGGAAGCGCTCCGCCGAGTTAATGCACTTAATGCACTTAGAGCATTTTCTGTGGGGACACACACACTCGAGTATATAAAACCGATTTCTAAAAAACCGACTTCTATAAATTCGACCTTATTCCGTAGTGTAGACATACCCTAAGAATTGTTCCATTTGCATTAGGAAGGGCAAATTTACTGGAGATTCAACACTTGCTCCTGATAGCCAGGCATCCCAATGTTTCACAATGTGGTAGGCATGTCGGGTAAATGACATGTCTGGTTTCCACCTGCGGGCTCTGAACCTCCGACAAGAATGCTCGGGTGTTATCCCCATTCTGACTCTCGCCTTGGATTTAAACAGTTCATACTTGTTCATGTGTTCTTTAGGCATTTCAGACGCCACCTCAGCTAAGGGTCCACTGAGCTGCAGCCTCAGCTCTACCATGTATTGGTCAGTAGAGATGCTGTACCCAAGGCAGGCCCTTTCGAAGTTTTCTAAGAAGGCCTCAGTATCATCGCCTGCCTTGTAGGTGGGGATCTTTCTGGGATGGGAAGTGGTACCTGGAGAAGGATTGCTAGGGTTTGTTTCTATATTCTGCTGAGCCTTTACCTTCTCCATCTCCAGTTCATGATTCCTCTCTTTTTCCTTCTCCTCCTCCACATGCTTCCTTTCCTCCATTTCCCTCCTGTGGGCAGCCTCCTGTACATCCTTCTTGATCCGCATGAGTTCTATCTGTCTTTCATGTTCCTTTTGTTTTTCATCAGCCTGAAATCTGGCTAATTCCAGCTTTTGTTGAGCCATGGAGTCTGTCATCCTAACCTCTCTGTTTTTAACTAACTTTACACCCGACGTTTAGAAATAAAACAAACAAAACTTGGCTTGTAAAATTTTCCTGTGCTGGAATAGGATACCTATTCTCTGATAGTGATTGTCAGCCTACAGAAAAATCCAAAAAAAAAAAAACAAAAACCCCAAAACCCCAAAACTAACACTTTTGTCTTCAGGCAAATAGGTAGAAATCCCCTCTAGTTGCTCTGAGGTCTGTGAAAAACTGTGAATTTCCCTGCAGGAGGTTAACTACTCTTCCTTTAGGAAGAGAAACTGCAGCTCCTAAAGACAATTCCCTTTTGTCTCTCCTCTGGCCCCAAAGCAAAAAAAAAAAAAAAAAAAACCACATCCAACTATTGCCAGTTGGAGACCTGCTTTCTAGCAGCACAAAGGATTTTAAAAATTTCCTTTTAAAATCTGTTTTTCTGGTTCAAAAAAATCTCAAATTGATCTCAAAATGATTTCAAGTTAATCCCACCACTCTGCCACCATGTCAAGGTTCCTTCCCCCCTCTGAACTCTAGGGTACAGATGTGGGGACCTGCATGAAAACCTCCTAAGCTTACTTTTACCAGCTTAGGTTAAAACTTCCCCAAGGTACAAACTATTTTACCCTTCGACTTCCACTGCCACCACCAAACTTTATCTGGCTTCCTGAAAAAACGTAGTTTGGACACGTCTTTCCCCCCGAAATCCTCCCAACCCTTGCACCCCACTTCCTGGGGAAGGTTTTGTAAAAATCCTCACCAATTTGCGTAGGTGACCACAGACCCAAACACTTGGATCTTAGAACAATGAGAAAAGCTTTCAGTTTTCTTACAAGAAGACTTTTAATAGAAGTAAAGGAATCACCTCTGTGAAATCAGGATGGTAGATACCTTACAGGATAATTAGATTCAAACATAGAGAATCCCTCTAGGCAAAACCTTAAGTTACAAAAAAGACACACAGATAGGAATATTCATTCTATTCAGCACAGCTATTTTCTCAGCCACTTAAAGAAATCATAATCTAACACATACCTAGCTAGATTACTTACTAAGTTCTAAGACTCCATTCCTGTTCTGTCTCCGGCAAAAGCATCACACAGACAGACACAGACCCTTTGTTTTTCTCCCTCCTCCCAGCTTGTGAAAGTATCTTGTCTCCTCGTTGGTCATTTTGGTCAGGTGCCAGCAAGTTTACCTTTAGCTTCTTAACCCTTTAAAGGTGAGAGGATTATTCCTCTGGCCAGGAGGGATTTTAAAGGGGTTTACCCTTCCCTTTATATTTATGACAGTGCCCCAGGCCCAAACCGCAAGGGAAGGTCTAGGCTGAGGTTTTTGGTAAACTGGGAAACATTTTGCCCCTTTTTTCCTTTTAATGTTTTTTAAGCGTTTTTTTTTTAAACAGAGGCTTAATTATTCGGTTTGTCCATCCATCCGTCTGTCCAACCACTGTTTCTGAGATCAAATAAAATATAGACACGACTTTTCAGAATAGATCTGTACATGACGGTGAGGTGATATTTCAGTCGATTTCAAATAAAAATGCATTTAAAATGTTAATTATAATTTTTATTATTACAAATCCAAAATCATCCATGACACTATCCTGCTTTAACTGCCATTACCACCACATCCAATATAGAAAGAAATAAGAAAACTCTTCAATGAACTTCAACCTGTATTTACAAAACACTCTGAATAAAAAACACTCTGTGCTCTTAAAACATGACATTTTTTGCTTTAAGTTTTGAAAATTCAGTCACTCGTTCTCTTAGATCGAGTTTTCCAGCTAGTTCATGCTCTATTGACATTGTGGCAAGTCCAACAAGTCTCTCTTGCACCATTGTTGAACGCAGATATGTTTTTATCAATTTTAACTTTGACAAGCTACGTTTCCCACTAGCTACGGAAACTGGCAAAGTTGAAAGAATGCGTAGAGCTATACAAATGTTTGGAAAACTGGCTGAGAGTTTGTTTTCACAAACAAACTTCAGTACTTCTTCAGGAGTGGAATGTTCCTTAAGTCGTCTTGAAAAAGTCTCAGGCTCACTACACAAATCTGTAGTATCAATGTCTTTAGAATTTTCAGGAGTCAATGCCGACTCCAGTTTTATACCAAATTCTCTTACCCGTTTTGCTGTTTTCTTTTGCAAGGTGTGGATATCATCTAGAAAGCCAAATATTGACTCTAGCTGCTGCATCTGTTGACATCTTTCACCAACCGAGTGAATAGCAGTATCAAGGACTGCGAAGAAAAATGCACTTTGAACCTTTGTTTTGGGTTCTGAATAGGTGTGTCTTGTCATTCATATGAAAACTGCTGTTTCTTTTGCCGAATGCAAACTGGCTCAGGTTCAAAGTCTGTCAGAAAGTCTATTTCTTCAGCAAGCTTGAGAGAATCTACCAGTGTTCTTTCGAGCCCTTCATCACTTCTGAATTCCTCCAGAATATTTTGAGTTTGCTGCAATTTTTGAAGAGCAGAATGTATGTTCAAGTTCTTTTCCTGAAGCTGCTTACGAGTGAGGTTAATCTCGAAAAGGATATTATACCACAAAATGAGTGAAGTCACAAATTTGACTTTGGAAAGGCCATTTGCAAGAGCTTCTGCATCTGAACGTGCCATATTGCCAGATGACCCAGTAAAGGTAGTATCATCAGAAATTTCAATTAGGGCATCATAAATGTTTCCAAGTTCATAGTGACGAGGCTTCAAAGCATCAATGGAACTCTCCCATCTTGTCTGACTAAGTGGTTTCACAGTTAGAGAATTCACATGGCGAGTCAGAATCTCCCAACGGCGTGTTGAGACTGAGAAAAACACATAAACACCTTGCACCAGGTCAAAGAAACTTCTTGCCTCCAAACAGCATCTAGCAGCATCATTGACAAACAAATTCAGAGAATGCGCGCTGCAAGGAACGAAAAATGCCCTAGGATTGATTTCCATCATTCTCCTTTGCACACCATTGTCTTTATCCTTCATATTACTCCCATGATCATAGCCTTGACCACGTAAATTTTCAACAGATAATGACATTGTTTCAATCTCTTGTAGTATAGTTTGTCATAAATGCTCCAGTCATCTCCTTCAGTGATACGAACCCCAAGAAATGTTCCTTTATGAGCACTTCAATATTATCTTCATCTGCAGACTTTTCCATATCCACAAAACGAATGATCATTGTCATTTGTTCAACATGACTCACATCTGGAGTACAGTCCAGTATTATTGAAAAGTATTTTGCAGAATGGGCAGCTTCTGTAATTTTCTTTTTAACGGCATTTGCTAGGATTTGAATCAGTTCATCCTGCGTATTTTTTCCTAAGTAACGAACCTGTGTTTCATGATCAGTTATTCTACGTCGATGCTCCTTCATGACTGGATCAAAGAAAGCTCCTGGTGGGGTCAGACCCCCGAGCTAGCTGTCAAAAGTTGTTTTTGAAGTCGGGGAGTCAGTCAAAATAATTCAAAATATTCTGGCAAATTGATTCATTTGTTGTTGAGAACGAGGCTAGGCCACATCTTATGGGTCTGTTACAGGAGGGTGACTGGAAGATCACGATGGTCTTTTCTGGCCTTAAAGTCTATGAGTTTATGAAAACAGTGCTTAGCCAGTGCTAAACATTTCAGGTGCCGTTGTCTTTTAAAAGCTCTAGCGCCCCCAGGTTTTGGAGCAGGGACTTGAAATTTCCCAAGGAGGTGGCCTTTGTACCAGGGATGCACCTTTTGCTGTCTCTGAAAATCTACCTAAATTGACCAAACGAGAAGTCTTTGAAAAGTCAGGGAGAATGGAGCTGCTAACCTCAAAGAAGTCAAAATAGAGACTTCTTTGATGTTAGCAGGTCCATTCGCCCTGACAATTGTGTCTGCACTGGCATGCTCCAGCCTGGGGCTGAGCAGGACTTTCCCTGTAATTGCAGCTCTCAGCTGCTGCGGTCTGTGCTCAGTCCAGGTACCTGAACTGAGAGCAGAGAGCCTGTCTCTCCTGTGCTCTCAATGCCCCCCTCCCTGCTGGGCCCAGAGGAGGAAGCGCTAGATTCAAATGCAGAGACTAGGGGACAGGGGTGAGTAGATTGGGAGAAAGAGCCTAAGGGATGCTGGAAGCTGGCAGGAGGTGAAAGAAACTGGCATTTGGAGGTGAGGGGAGGGCAGAGAATATGTCTGAGTGAGCAAGGAGACTTGCAGCCAGAGAGGAGACGGGGAGTGAGAACCAGTGGGGTGGGTGGAAGGAAGTGAGGGGGAATGGGAGATGGATCTGATGAAGAGCTGGGGTTCAGGAGAACTGGGACTGGCTGGGCAAAGAGATTGAAAGCAGGAGCTGGGGCTGGAAATTCATGAGTATTGTGATTGGATGAGGAGCCTAGGGAGTGAGATTGGCACAGGAGGCCAGGACTGGAGGGAGAGACAGATCACATGAGGAGATGGGAGGGGGACTACTGGGACTGTCTGTCTAGGAGATGGGCCCTGAACCAGTGCTGAGATGTCCCACACCTCTCCATCCACTTTCCACATTTTTCCAGATTCCCCCTTCACCTCTGCTCACTTCCCTTTCCGGTTTAGCCCCTTGGGGACCACAGAGCAGTTAAAGGGAGGAATCCCAGGCTCTGCAAAGTAACTTCTTAAACACACACACACTTTACTCTTAGACAGCACAAGAGAGTCACACATCTGTGCAAAAAATAAATACCTGACCTCAGTCCCCTCTCTGCATTCTCAACACTTCTGAGAGCCATTGGGTTTTGGTCTGTGTCCTGGGGCTCCTGGCATAGGATTGGCTTTCTCATCTTAGAGAGCACATCACTTTAAAAAACAGGCTGTGAAACCTTTCCCTTGGGGCCGAGAACATCTGGACTGCAAAGTCCCACATCACCAGGAAGGGAGCCAGAGAAGAAGTGTGCATCTGGGACAGGGCCTTAGGAGCCCCACAGCTTGAAGCAGTGGCTGGACATTGCCTGACCCACATGGCTTGGTTGTAAGTTGGATCCAGAGGTTGGGGTGATTGATGCAGTCTAATGAGTGTCCACCAGGGGGACTCAGTCTGTGACTTGAATTTAGAACAAAGAGGCAAGGAATACAAGAGATCAGGGCCCAGTCTGTGAACCAGAACAAATACATTGTTCTCGTCCAGGCTTTTCCATTGAATCACTGTGTGACCACAAGCAAGTCACTTCACTTCCCTGTGCCATAGAGTCTCCCAAATTTTAAATGGAGATAATCAAGGTGGGTTTCTCATACCAGTTTAGAAGGTGGGAAACTCAGATGCATAGAACTGCAGTCTGTTGACACTCTAGATGTGAAGTGTGTTTGTTAATAGGGGACCCCCATGCGTGGTTCATAACGCCATAGTTGAAACTGCTGCCAAGCGTGTTTTTGAAACCATATGAAAGGAGGGCTGGATGCCCTTTTCCTGTACTACAGGAGGGAGTGGGTACGTGGTGCCTGGGGGGTGAACAGGCTCTCAGCCACTAACTGTCTTCAGCATTTACACCAACCATCTGGAAGTCAATATCACATCACAGCTGGTAACATCTGCAGGTGGCACAAAGATTGCTGTCGCGGTCAATAATGATGAAGATAAGTCAGCCCATTCAAACAACACATTTGAATACAGCAAATGCCCAGTCCTAATCTAGGAGTGAGGGAGATTAACCAGTGGAACAAATTATCAAGGGAAGCGGTGGACTCTGTTTTTCTTGACGGCCTCACATCACAGATGGATGTCTTTCTGGAATGTGTGTTCTAGTAAAACACAGTATTGGTTTTGATATGGGGGTAAGAGTGTGGAATTTCATGGCGTGTGAAATAGAGGCCTCATTAGGACACCTAATGGCCTCACAATCTATGAAAAACTCAGTGTGGGGTGAGGAACAGACTCTGCTGTTTTACTGGGAAGCCTATTTGCTCCCCAAAATCAATAGTGAGCAAGTGGGGTGATCTGGGGAGCAGCTCAAACATCCTACCAGGCTGTCCGGGGCAGACATCAGCCCTGCAAGGGAGAGGTGGGCGTGGCAGTGACTTCACAAGGGCCTTTGGCAGGAACTCAGGCTATTGGGCAAAGGCAGTGAGGAGGCTGTGACCTCACAGAGCTCCCTTAATATCAGACATGCAGTACAGTGGTTCAGGGCAGGGGAAACTTCGGAGACCCCTGTAGCCTGCTGCAGCAAGACTCCTCCTTGCGGTCTCTCCTTGGGGACCAAGAGAGGATTTGTGGTCACGCACCTAAGTGTGAAGGAGGAGCTTCTTTGGCCATGTTCTCCTTTCTGTGTTGATATTGCAGAAAGCAGACATCCCCTGTGTAGAAGGTAAGATTCTCAGTGAAGGTTGGAAACTGTTCAGCCTGATCCATACGTTACCAGCCGAGCTCTAGGCTTGGAAAACACAAGTAAAGTTGTCAGAAAAATGTCCCAACTCGGACTCTGCCCCTTAGTAATGGGCTACCTAATAGGTCTCAAAATGTAATTTTAAATAAGGAATCATTATCGAGCGGGTGTCTTTCTAGTAGGGTCCTGCAGGGTTTGGTTCTTGGATGTACGCTACCTAAAATTTTGATCAGTGACTTGGAAGCAAATATACAATCATCACTGTAAAATCTGCCAATGACAGAAAGATCGGGGGCATGGTAAATAATGAAGAGGACATGTCACTCATATGGAGCCATCTCGATTGCTTAGTTACCTGAGCACAAGCAAATAACGTACATTTTAGTCTGTCCAAATGTAAAGTTTCCCTTTAGGAACAAAAAATATAGGCCATATGTACAAGAGGGGGACTCTGTCCCGGGGGAACTCTATCATTGGAAATAGTGACCCTGAAAAAGACTTGGGGTCATGGTGGATAATCAACTGACCATGAGCTCCCACTGAGACACTTTGGCCAAAAGGGCAAATGCGACCCTGGGACCCATTTCTCTCTGCTGGTCTTCTTTCTGAGGCAGGTGGGGCTGTTCTCCAGCTGTCATTGTAGGAGGCCCTCACAAAGACGTGGGGCTGGAATCGTGCGCTGACGGAGATCTCCACCAGAGTGATTTCCTGTCCTGACTAGTGCTGTCTTTTGGCCACCTGTTGAGAATGCTCAGCCTCCAGTCCCTGAGAGTCTCCATGCTGATTGGGTGAGCTGGGGGTTATTACTGAGTTAAAAGGGAGTTAAAGTCATTGTTGGCTGAGTGCAGTGAGGCCTAATGCTGAATTCGATGGCATTTCTTTGTCTGTCTGTAATGCGATAATTTTTGAAGACTATGTCCAATTGATTCCAAGATTTCAGGAAATTTCTAGGCAGGCATCAGTGGGAAGAACCTTGTTGTTTCTGGTGACAACTAGAAAAAGAAACCACCAGCGAAGCTTGGTTTCTGCACTGTGCCCATTTAATTGGTGCTGCCGGTAGAGGTGCACTGTGACATCAGATTTAACTGAGCCAGTCAATGCTAATTCTGTGCAGGTGATTTTCATAATTCAACCCCATTGGTTAAAAGGAGTCAGCAAATGATTCCGCAGGTTTCAATGGGAGGGATGACCAAGACAGGTAGCAGGTTTAGGGTTTATGCTCAGGGTTATTGGAGTGAAATGAGTGATGAGTGGCTGAGTTACCCCTGATGTCACAATGTAGCCTGTACAGGC
The DNA here is from genome assembly GCF_965140295.1 of Lepidochelys olivacea. NCBI lineage: Eukaryota > Metazoa > Chordata > Testudines > Cheloniidae > Lepidochelys > Lepidochelys olivacea. Next base: position 137,379,257 of record NC_140412.1, on the reverse strand, counting down.
TACTCTGCCTGCAGTGCCACACGGGCAGTGACTGTCAAGGGGAGGATTTTGTTGATCTGAAACTTATAAAACAAGAAGAGGAGAAGAGGAATGGCTTACATGATTTGACAATAAAATATAGGTTTTACAGCATTATCCAGTGTAATTGGTACTGGTTCAGCAGTGGGAATTGGGCCTACATAACAAAAAAAGCGTTCAACTCTCTTTTAAGAATGAGTAAATAATTCATAACAAATTGGTGATTTGATGAATTTTGCTGCCTTCCGATCTTTAATGGAATATGAGCAGTTTCTGATTCTCGTGAATGTAGTAGTTCTCCTACAATCAAGGTGATTAAAATGAATGGTTGTTTCAAAACCAAGAACCCCCTGTAGGTGTCTAACTCTCATGACCTACTCAAATCGCACTACTGCTAGGAGTTAGAGAAGTGTCTCTATCCCAAACAGAGGTGGTGAAACTGAGGTAAAGAGCAAGAGGTGTTTACACAGCAATGCTGTGGCCGAGCCAGAAAGAGAAGCATAAGAAAAAAACATTCCTCAAAAATGTTTTGCATTTAAAACTACCCGATTTCTTAAAGAAAGGAAATATTAGCTGTAGTTAGTGAACTGAATTGATACATTCTGGTCACCATGTTCTTCCAGATTTTTCAATGGGTAGATCTCATCCCCTCACACCTAGTGTTTATTCCTAGATTGAAGGAAGCAAACAAGTTTGCCTTCTTTGTCAACTCCCAGTATTCTTTTTCAATTCCATTAATTAGTCATTGAACTTAACTAGATGAATAAAGTGAAAGGGAGAAACTATTCCTTCTGCACTTTCACAGGAAGGGCTACTGCTGTCTAAAGCTGTTCTAGCACTTCCATGAACTCTGGTTCCGGATGCTTCAGTCGTTTGACTCTCCTTAAAACTTGGCAGTAAACATGTACTACTTAAGATGGATTTCTTTCTATTCTCTTGAAATTATTTTAAGAGATGATAACAAATTTAGGCCTTAACATAGATTGTCAAATTCAAATTGAATTTGAAGCAGGCTTATTTTTAACGAAAAAACCCGTGGTGAGTTTAATTTGAAAAACCCGGTTCATATTTTAAAAACCCTCTCTTGTTAATCCACCTGGCGAGGGACGGAAAAGCCTCCTAGCTGAATTCCCACCCCAAGAAGGGCTGATCCTCAATCCAAGGTCTAGGGCTGGGCTCCTCACTCTGTACAGGATTGAACTGAAAGCCCAGATCTAAACTCTAGGAATTTGGATCTGACCGATGAGGGTCCAGTGCTGCATACCACTTACAGAACGACTTTTCCTGGGTAAATCTCAGCACTTTACAATAGTGAGTAAGTATTAGATCCTCATTTTACTGCTGTGGACTGAAACACAGAGACGGGGAATGGCTTGCCAAAGGTCCCATAAGTCAATAGGAAAATGGCCACTGAAAGCCAGGAGTCCTGACCCCCAATCCTCTGCCTCAGTCTCTCCAGCCGGTCACACTCCCTCTCAGAGCCAGCGAGACTGGGAACAGGGTCCTGCTTGCAATTGCCAGCTCTGGAAAAGAACGTTCCTCTAGTGGTTAGTGTAGGGGCCTGGACACAGGGCTCCTGGGCTCCATCCCTGGCTCTGTCACTGACTCCCAGTGTGACCCTGAGGCAGTGGCTTCCCTTGCCCAGGCCACAGTTTTCTATCAGTGGGGTTGGAGTCCCTCCCCTACAGCCCTTGGCTTGTCAGGCTTCAGGAATGTGTGTGAGGTGCTAGGAGACCTTGAGATGGGAGGCGTCCTGCCCGCAGTATGTCAGAGTTCTGGACCCCGGCTGCTAGCCTGAGTTTAACCATCCCTTGGCAATAAAACATGATTTTGTTTTCACAGCCACTGTTGGTCTCCCTGCTGGCAGGGCATTGTGCAGCTCCCTTTTCAGCCCACGTTGGTGCGGGAGAGCAAGGAAGAGGGCCAGGAACAGACCAAGTCTGAGCATCTGCCACCCAGCACTGCGCCATCTAGACCTAGTGAGTGGCAGGTAGCATTTCCTCAGAAGCTTCTCTGTTCTGCTTGGGGAGAGGCAGAAATGGTGGGAGGAGGAGGGGGGATCTCCTCCCGGTGAGACTAGATTTGCTAACACAGCCCCCTGCAGCCCTTTGCTCTGGGCCTGGGCAGCGTATTTCTTGCAGGGTGTTCTCCAGAGCCATCTCCAGCATGGTGGAAATAGCCCAGCAATAGGGCTCCCAGCCCTTCCCTTGTAGGAGTCTCTGGAGGGTCAGACCCTGCCAGCTGCTGAACACCCACTTTCCCACTGAACTCAGTGGAAATTGAGGGGGACTCATGCCTCATATGATTGGAACCTTGTGAAGTTTAGCTGGGGACGAGTTCCCAGGGCAAACTCAGACTCCTTCCCGGGTTCTGGTCTTTCTCTAGCCAGGGAGGGCATGTGGCCTGGGCAGGAGGAGGGAGCTGCTTGTCCAAACAGTCTGAGAACCCCACTGCTCTGAAAGGATGAGACTCCCCCTGTGTCACAGTGCCTCAGTGGGGAGGGGGAGCTTTGGGAGCAGCCTGTGCTGTGAGCTGCTGCCAGTGTGTGTAGATTGCAGTCCCTGTGCCCCGGGGTGGGGCGTGCAGTCAGGGGGAGTTGCCTCAGTGGAGGAGAGGTGGGGGCGGAGCAGACAGGCCCGTTAGTGAGAGGCTGCCTTGACCCCAGACTCACGGCTGCTCCCCATTCGGTTCCAGGATGAAGAGGCTGAAGCAGATGCTGGGAAGAAGGCTCCAGAGCCAGTGGGAAGCAGCTACCAGCTTCCCCAAGAGGAGAGCGGCCCCTCTGTCCCCACTGTCGGGGAAGCAGCTTGTGGCCAAGCCAAGTGGTGGACGTGCCTGGCGTTCTGGAGGAGGAAAACACGAGCTTCCAGGACAGGCCCTGAGGCACCTTCGGGGCCAAAATGGAGGTGGTCCAGGGTGCGGCTCTGCAGGACGGAGCCAGGACAGGGTGGGAGCCAGGCAAGGCAGCTCTGGGGCTTCCTCTCCAGGAAGCAGAGGAGCCAGGAGTCCAGCGCCAGGGCCCAGCAGGAGCCATGCCCCTGCCTGGCCACTAAAGAGTCCCCACCCTGCCTAGGACAGGAGATGGGACAACCCCTGCTCTAGCACCAGCAGCTCCACCTACTCCCAAGGGGCCAGCAGCACCTCCGAGGAGTGTGAGAGCCTTGAGGCTGGAGGCTCCCACAGTACTGGTGAGGGGAGATCCAAGGGAAAGGGAGAGTGACTGGGGCGGGGCGGGCTAGTAACACCGTGTGGCCATTGGTTCAGAAAGGCGTCAGGTCTCAGCCACGTGAGCCCTGCTGACACTAGTGGGAGTGGCACAGCCATGCCCGGTGCAGGGCATTCTTGGCGGAGTCGGGGGCACTCCAGCCTCCCGGACCTCTGATGATTTTGCTGGGGTGGCCTGACTGCCATGGGGCCCTGAAGCTGATGGGGCTGAGGGCATCTCTGGGAGGGGCAGGGTGAGGCCCTTTCTGCCCTGGGGTTCCTTACAGAGGAGGGGGGCACATTAAGCCTTCTCTCTCCACTGCACCCCGTCCTTCCCCTCTGCAGCAGCAGCAGTCACCCTCTGTCCTCCTCTGCCTGGTGCAGGGAGCCCCAGTGTCCGGCTGGAGGTTGAGGAGGAAGAGGAGGACGTGTCCCCAGAGGAAGCTGCCATCAGGGTCATCCAGCAGCATCGCCAGGGCCGAGATGAGGTACAATCGAGTCTATCCATAACCCCCATTATCTGTGACCCCGAAGAGAGGGTGTTTGTCCCACGCAGGCCAGGGTCTCCTCTCCCCACATTCATTGTCCCAGTTAGAAGCCCTGCCTTGCAGGAGGACACTGTGATTCTGGGCTTTTCCTGTCCAACCCAAAGGAGGACCTGGGCCCTGGAGCCGGTTTGGGTGGAGTGGGGAGGTCCCTACCTAACAGGCTCTCTCTCTCCCCCAATGCCACTCCTCATCTGTGCAGGACAGGGTCAAGCAGCTCCGCTTCCTGCACGCTATCCCCACTCTGTGCTTCCCTGCACAAAAGCAGGGGCAGGACACCCTGCAGCCGCACTGCTCCAAAGCGTCCCTTGTGGAGAGCATTGCGGTGAGTGAGACCCCAGGGGGAGGGAGTTAGACATGAGACTAAGAGAGGCCTCCCCTGGGCCAGTTCTGGGAGATGGTGGGGCTGGAGGGGGCAGCAGAGGACAGGGATTCTTGGGGCTGAGGATTGGGGAGCAGGGGAAGGGGAAATTCTGTCACAGACACAGAGCTGGCAGTGGGGAATAGTAGGGCCGGAGGGGCGGCTGAGGGGAGGAAAGAATTGGGTGGTCCCAGCTGGAGAGGGAGGGAGGGAGTAAGTTTGAAAGGTGGAAGGAATGTGGGGGCCCAGCTGGATTGGCTGGGCGGGGGGCAATGTTATACTGGCAGCCTCGTCTCTGGGAAGTGCCTGTGGGTCAGTGGGGCCAGGATCTCATCCTCTGCTTTTGTCTTCTCAAGGTCTCTCAAGGGCTGATTGAAGACGTACCCCTGGAGTCTGAGCTAAGCTCCATCCTCTCGAGCTCTATGGCTGCAGTTTGCCACCTCAGCTACCAGGACCCTCCTGTCCAGCGGCCCTAACCCAGGAGTCACAGATCCTCCCACTCCCCCTCCGGTTGTGGCTGTTCACATCCTCCGGCCAAGGAATCATAGAATCATAGAATATCAGGGTTGGAAGGGACCCCAGAAGGTCATCTAGTCCAACCCCCTGCTCAAAGCAGGACCAATTCCCAGTTAAATCATAAGGAGGCGGGAACGTTCACTCTTTCCAGGCTGGGTGGTTCATTTCACTCCAGTAACGTTACAGTGGCCTTAGGGAGAAGATCATCGGGGCGGGGGACATATAATAGGGGCAGCAGGGTCCAGGGTGAGATCAGGGGAACGGGCCCTGTTTCAGCCCTGCCAGTGTCTGGCTCTGTGACTTCAGCCTGGTCACTAGTCTCCTTGGCACCTCCATTTCCGTTTTTGCTGGCCGGTGCCTATTTCCCTCATGTTTCATGTCCATGGTGATGCCACTCTGGTTACTGCAAAGTCGAATCGAGGCTCCTCTTTCCTGCCAGCAAACTGGACCTGGAGCTGGAATCAGGCCTCCTGCAAGCTGTCCTGTGCAGTGTTTTTACCATGCGCCCAGGGAAGGACACTGTTCCCTTCCGGGTAGGTCACTATCCTACTTCTCTGTTGTAGGAGCGGTCCTGTGGTCCCTGCTCCCTTAGTTTGGTGGAGCTGCTGAAAATAGAGGAGGGGTGAGCAGAGCTGGGAACAGGCCCGGGGGTTAACAAAATGGCAGAGAGCGCCCCTTCCCTCCAGAGGGGATAGTGTTACCCACCCTTGGCAGATCCTCTCCCTCCTTCCTCATTCTGTGCTTCGCTGCCTGGACTCTGTCCGGGCGCCTCGCTCCCATCCATTGTAGTTTGGCTGTTCCATACCCTGCTAGGTCCTTGGCCCTCTGCAGAGAACTGCTAAGGGCAAGGATTGAAGAGCCAGCTGGCATCCGGCCATGAACTCTTCCTAAGTGTCCCTGGGGTGATTTGAATGGGAGAGGCCAGGATGTGTCTTTGGGGTCTTGCCAGGGCTCCCCAGAGAACCCTTCGAATCATCCCCTGACCAGCGTAGCCCCAGATCCCATAACGGACGGGTGTTCCCTCCTCTTGCAGGCTCTCTTGCCCAAGGCCTATACAGACAGCATGGATGTCATGCTGAGGAGCCTCCTGACAGAAACCCCCACCATGGACAAGCTGGAGCACCTCTTGGAGGTGAGCACAATGGCAGGGTCTGGGGGAATGAGAGACTGAAAGTCCTGTGAGATCCAGGACATGGGCCTCTTAGAAAAGTCACTGGCTCCTTTCTAGGAAGACCCTGAGTACAGGAGGATCCTCAGGGAATCAGCTCTTCTGATATGGACGCTGCAGTTCCCAAAGGGATTGTCCTCACGGCCACTCCCTCCATCCCACCAAGGCCTTTGCATCTGGGGAGGGGCCAGGGCATGTGCCTTGATCCTGATGTGCTGTTCATGGATCAGGTACAGAGAGGATGGACCAGCCCCAGGCCTAACATTTTCCCCAGCTAGAGAGACAATGACAGCCTGTGCCCAGCAGGACCTGGGCAGCATCCTGGTTGCAAGAAGCCCCTTTTAAAGTTCTGTGATCAGCCAGTCAGCTCTTCCACCCTGAGCACAATGTCTCAGCCCCATGGGGAGGGGAAGAGACTCGTTTGTAGAGCATGTGCACCTGCCTCCTGACCCTCACCTGCCTCCTTCTCCCACAACATGTCAATTTCTGGATGCACTCCAGAGAGAAGCAAGAGAGAGCCAGGGCCATACGGAGTAGCACTGCCCTGCGGCAATTCACTGCTTGCCTCCCTGGATTTGATGTAGGTGACCTTTGACCCCGGCATCCTGCAGAGGCAGGGCTGGCTCTGACAGGCTGTGGGATTTGCAGCTGCAGGGGTTCGAGATTTTGATGGCTCCTGTGTGGAGCCAGAGTCAGAACTGAGATTCAACCATGCTTGAGTCACGTCCCTCATCTCCTGGCTAAGTTTTTCCCCCTGGGTCTGTAAGGGACTGTGCTCCAGAGCCCACTGGCTGGCAGATTCATGCTTGGCCTCAGAGCCCTTGTCATTCTGGAGCAGCTGAGGAGCGAATCCTCATAGAGGGCCCTTTCCCTGGTCCCTTTATTCCAAGCTCCCCTGGGGGCAGAGAGAATGAGATCTCTAGCTGTAGCTCCTCTCCCCCAGCCCCTCCTACAGATGGAGTGGGAGGAGAGAGACTCCTGGCCCAGGGCAGATGGAGAGCTGAAGGTAGAATGTTGATGGATTCCCCTCTCCTCCTCCTTCCATCAGAGCTCATCTGACTTCCCCAAGGTGGGCTACCTTGTGGCACAGCTGGGTCTGTATATCACTGACCCACCAGATGACATCAGCCGGCAAACCAAGGGTGGGATTTACTGGCTCTGTCAGCTACCGCTGCAGAAGAGGGGTAAGAAACCCAACTGGGCAATGGCACCTTATAGAAATGAATCCTCAGAGACTACCTGCAGATGGACATTGGGACTCCTATAGAACTAAGGCCTCTCCTTGTAGACCAACCGGAACTGGGCAGAGGGACCCCAATAGAAACAAGGTCCCTCATTTGGGACTCATTTTGCTGGGCAATGGGAGCCTATAGAAAGAAGCCCCCTCCTCTGAGATGGACCCCAGCGTAGATGCTGATTATTTCTCTCCCTGCTCCCTGAATCAGGGGGATGAGCATGAAAGTGCCAGGGAAATTGGCTGTTTTATCTCCGAGCCCAGCTCTGTCCCCCACCCCAGGGAAATCAGCCCATCCATGGGGCTGCCAGCTGGTGAGGGGACAGGAATGCAGCTATTGGGACACATGGAGGGAAAGAGCCCATAGGGAAGTCAGGGGCAGGAGCAGGGACGACAGGGGACGCACCCAAAACTCGTAGGATGTCACCAGTTGGTTACCTAGGGCCAGATCTTGACTACAGTGGGAGTGGGGGGTTCTCAGCATCAGATGCCGTCATTTTCAGGCACCCACTCCCAGAACACAATGACCGTAAGGGTCACCTGATTTCTGTGACGAATGGGACAAATCCCCCTCCAGGTACTAAACCACCTGGTGGGGACCCTGCGATTTCAAGGGGGCATGGATGCTGCGAAGCCCCAGCCAGTGAGTACCCAGCAATGGGAACAGAAGGAGACAGACACTGAAACCAGAATGGCAAACCTCACAAACCTGTGTGTCTTTCTCCCCAAGGGCTGAACATCAGAGATGCCAAGGAGCTGTGGTGCCGGGAGGGGCTCGAGAACACCAAGCGCCTTGGTTACAGGAATATGGCCAAGGTGGGGGAGGTAAGGACTCTCAGCTGGTGCATTGCAGCAGCTCAAATGCGGAGCTGTGTCTCCCGGCAGTGGCTGTGTCCTGGATACAGGGCCAGAGCCTACTCCTTATTTCCAGCTGACAGTGTTCAGCTGCAAGAGGCTGAGGATCCTGGGTTGGAGCTTTGCTAACGGCCATGGTTTGTGTGTGTTACATGGATCCATTGATAGGTGGCATAACAGGAAACCTCTAGGACCTTGAGTTAATGGCGGATGGTATCTCGAGGGATCCGGCTTCGCTCAGTGACTCCCTGACTGACACCTGAGTATCCGAGATGGGAGCCACTGGGTCAGTGAGTTGGGAAGGATACACCCAGCTATTGCGTGACCAGATCCTTGTTGGATCCCTGCACCCTGTGGAAGAACAAGAAGGGTGTGGAGTTTGCTTAGCACCATCATGAGTCAGGAAGCAGTATCTGCGCCTGCCCTGGGGCTTGGGTCAGAGACACTGAGCTCCTACCCTGGGCTGAATTACTTCACCATACGTAAGGCTCATGGAAATGTCAGTGGGGAGTGGGGAACGGAGGCAGTTGTGAAAGGCCCGTACCTCTAGCATGTGAGCTGCAGGAGATATCGCTGCTGGACGCAGTAGAGGGTCCTGTGTGGTCTTTGTGAGCTACGTTCCAGAGCGCGCCAGGCTCATGCACATGGACGCATTCCCAGCATGTCATGGCACCTGCGTTGAATCCTGCTCCAGAAAGAGCTATGAGAGGCCTCGGTGCCTGCAACCTCTCACTGAAGGGGGTTCCCTGGGCCATGGGACCCCAAAGGTCCTCAGGGGAATTAGCTGGCTTGGCTGCAGCAGGACTCGGACTCTCCGCATGAGCCACTAGCTGGTTTTGGAGCCTGGTTCTGGGCAATTGCCAATGGCGCTCGTGCTGTTGGTTTTAGGTCTTTGGAGAGATCTTCTCAGAAGGGCAGAGAAGATCCTTCCTGCAGGTGGCTCTGCTGGCCATCCACGACCCCTGGCTACATGTCAGCCAGGCTGGGCTGGTCCTAGCTTTCTCCATCATGGGGGAAGGCGGCCAGCTGATAGGGGACGAGGTAACCAGAGAAGCATTAATCTAGCTTTTGGGAGGGACCCAGGGCCTTTCACCTCCAGTCCACAGAAGGTCACTGCCATCCCATCCCCATTTGCTGACCTGGGAGGAAGGAGACGAATGAGTCACGGCAGGTGCCATTGTTAGGCGCCAGCTTGTCCCCTGAGCAGATCAAAGCAGTTCAGACCCAGCTCTCCAGCAAGGCTATTTCATAACAGGCATCACATCAACAGGACAAGCTGCCTCAGATGTGGTGAAGGGCTGGGTGGAAATTTAGCTGGCTCCAGGTGCCGTTATTACTCTTCGTTGCCGGGAGTGTCTGAGTCTCTGATTAATCCTTGTTCCCTTGCAGGAGGAGGATATTACTGGATATTACAGACAAAGTGATGGCCCGCCTATTTTACATCCGGTGATTGTGCCAGGTGCCCAAGGCACTCCATGCGCATGGGACACCCTTAAAAGGCCCCCACCTCACACATCGAGCAGCTCACACTCCCTGCTGCAGGTACTGCTCTGTCTCACTATACATTGGGGAGAGGGACTAGTGGGAGTGGAGATAGAGGTGACAGCACTGAGTGAAACCCTCTCCCTTCTGGGTGGGGGGGCCTTCCCTCTGCTCCCAAATCCCCTTTGTCTGGGGCATGAGGTTCTCCCCATCCTTTTTTTCTTGGCCTTGGCCTCTCTGCCATCGCCCCTTTTCCCATGCCAAGCTCTCCCTGCCCAGCCTGATGCAGAAGGGCCTGCATGTTAGGCCCATGTCCCCCAGTGGAGCTCTGAAAGCTCTGCATTAGAGCAGGGGGAATGGCCTAGTGTCACATCTGAAACAATTCCTGACCCGGGGCTGCTGTGGCAGGGCCCCTCAGTCCCTCCTCCATACCAAGGGGCCACAGGAGGAATCTGCCCTCAGGGAGCCAAACCTAGAACGCCACCTCCCTCTCACCACACGCCCTCCCCGACTCTCCTGCCCCATGCCCAGAAGCCTTTATACAGCATCAGGCTTTCAGCACCATGGGGCTGGCCCCGCCCAGGACAACTACAAATGAGAACATTGGTAGAACCATGGTTTATCATCAGTAACCACTGCAGTCTGGGAGTGGTGGCCTGATGTGGAACCCCTCCCCTGTGCTCACTGCTCAGAGGTTCCCCTGGCCCGTGTCACCTTTGAGCTAGTGAATGTCCGATGCACCCTGCACCGGGGGCCCAGTCCACCCACATTGTATCTGAACTCTTCCCAGCCAGGAATGAAACTCCCCCCAAGCACCCTGGGAAGTGAAGGATCCTCCCCATCTGACAGGTGGGGACAAAGACACAGAGGAAGGGCTGTGGTGCCTGGTCACACAATCCTGGGTGTAGCTCTGGGAACTGGACTGGGTCCCAGGCTAGTGCCTTCCCCCCAGGGGCAGCTTCACTTTCTGCCCTTTATTCTTCCCTCCTGCTAGGGGGTCTCTGAGTATGAAATGAACAGAAGCAAGGCATGGTGAGGAGGCCATGACGCCTCGCCTTGGTGGGAGCTCCCCTTGGCCTGGATCCCAGCCCAAGGACAGAGACATCTTTGTCATCCTGCTGTCCTTCTTTTATTCCTCGGAAGAGAGTCCCTAGATGAGGATGCTTGGGACTTGAATCCAGGTGTCTAAGGCTCTGGGTGGGCAGTGCCTGGGAGTACCCTCAAGTCATCTGGACAACAAGGCAGAGCTTGCCCTGCTGCTGAGACAGTCCCCATGTTGTTCCTGGTTTCTTCCTGCATACACCGCCCTGCCCTACCCTCCGGTTCCCGGCTATTGACTGTCTTGACCCTCGGCTCCGGTCTCTTGCTGCTGACTTCGGCATGACCCATGGCTCTCGACATTGGCTACCAACTCTGGCTCAGCATTATCCTTGCCGTATTCTAGCCTTGCTCCAGCCCCACAACTGACCCGCTCCAGCCTTGCCTCCTCCTCTTGATCCTCCCCAAGCCCTCGGACTCTGACTACCCGGTTTCAACCTTCCGCCTGTATCTGGACTCTGGCTTGATATCGACTTGGCTTAACTTTGGACTCTGATCACCCGGCTTCGACCCTTGGCCAGCACTTGGACTCTGGCTCCAGTTCTGATTCTGGTTTGTCTACAGACTCTGATCACATCATCATCTCCAGCGTCTTCCTGGATCTTGATTCTAGCACCACTCTTAGCCTAGGTGCAATCCTATGTCTAGCTGTGACCTCAGCTCCAACCACTAGACCTAATTATCAGATGCAACATGTGACATCAGGTGGTGCGACTGTTTGCAGAAAAGCAGGCTTTCCAGAAGTAAGTGGCCTGTACGTAAATGGGGATACCAGATGTGACTCAAGGCCTTGCTACCTGAGCCTGGCCCTGTGCTGCCCCTGCCGGAATGGCTCAATGGAGGTGACTGAAAATGTAGGGGTTTCCTTAACCAGCCTCTGCCCCTTGACCTACTCCACCATTCTTGACTCTGACACCCGACATTCCTGATAAATACCAGGATTATGTGGACATCTTTGAAAGAAAGGAGGACACATTACCTCTGCACCAAGACTATGACTGCCCTATTGACCTAAACCTTGCCCGAAAGTTGCCTTTGGCTGTATTTATGCAATGTCCGAACCAGAACTAGTGGCTCTCCCTGTGTAAAATCATGAAAACGGATCCAAAGGGTTTATTTACTATTAAGCATTTCCCACAGAGGCCCTGGCCCTCTTTGGAAAGAAGAAAGGAGGGACTCTATGCCTCTCTGTAGAATACCAGCCCCTGAACAAAGTGAAAGTTTGGAACCATTATCCCCTATCCTTAATCCCAGAATTTTTGGATCACATGAAATCTGTACGGGCATTCATCAGAGTAGACTTCCAAGGACTTACAATCTAACACTCATTTGGGCGGTGGACAAATGGAAGAGAGATTTCAATACATTTTATAGACACTTTAATTGTCTGGTAATGCCATTTGGATTGACCTTGCAACACTTCTTCAGTGATGTATTTGGGGACATTCTGGATCAATACATTGTCATCTGTTTAGATGACATACTTCTCTTTTTGGAGAACCCAGAGAAGCATGTGCCCCACAACAGACCCCAGAGAGGTTGCGGCAGCATGGTCTCTATACAAAATTGGAAAAGTGTACCTCTAGCCAGCTCTCCATGGAGTTTTTGGGGTACATCCTCTCCCCAGAAGCAATTAAGATTGATGCAAATAAGGTGAAAGCCATCCACAACTGGGAGGAAGCTTGAAGTACTCAAAAAGAGCAGTGCTTCCTAGTCTTTACCAATTTTACTGCTGCTTCGGCCCAGGGTTCTCAGAAGAAATAACCCCCATGATAGCTCTCCTCCACAAGACTGTCCAATTTGTTTGGTCACCCAAGGCCCAACAAGCCCTCAAACAGCTCAAAATTGCCTTCACCGCTGCACCTGTTCTGGCACACCCCAATCCAACTGGAGCATTCATCATAGAAGTTGACACATCTAATATATCAATCGGGGCCATGCTCTCTGGGGCATGGCTCCCAGCACCTGCTGCACCCCTGTGCATACCGCTCCTGGAGGCTCACCCCACAGACAAAAACTATAGGAGTCCCTTGATAATTAGGGAATGAGAAACAACATTCCATGTGGGACCCAATAACATTTACTGAGGACTGCCTGTATGTTCTGCCAGGATGTCCCCCGCTGAAGGTCCTACATCTGAAACAGGACACCTCCCAACAGGGCACTTTGGGTGCTTCAAAATCTCCTGCCTAACCTCCTGCTTCATTTGGTGTTGCTGGATGTGGGCTGAAATTCAGACATGTTGACTAGTGACTTCTGAGCTCTTACCAAGGCACCACACACCAAAATTCTTGGCACCCTATGCCTCTGGAGACCCTGCCCCAGCCATGGGCAGCCATTGCCAGGGATTTCATTGTAGAACTCTCTGAATCAAATGGCCACATGGTGCAACTGACTATCATAGAACAACTAACCAAGATGGCATGCTTCATCCCCCTGTGACTGTATATCTTCAGCTGAAAGGACAGATCAGCTCCAAATTTGCCAATGACACCTTTTTTTTTTTTTTTGGCTAACTATAGATATCCCCCTGATTTCATGGTACACAGCAATGGCCTCTCCGAAATTCCTGGCTAGCAATCTGATTCAATGAATCTATCACATTCAAGAAGAACTAAGGGGGCATTCGAGGACACTAGGAAGGTCTTCAAATAGTATGCGGACTGTCGATGACAGGAGGGGCCAGTCTTCTCAGTAGGGAAACCATTTACTGAAAGGAGGTACCAAGGGTCTGGCACTGACCAAATCCACAAGCCCCATCTGTGGCAGCAGTTCCTACCCCATCCCCCTTCCTTGGTCTTCTGATCCCATCTCCTCTCCTGCTTGTAGGGAGCAAAATCTGGGTCTCTCCCCTCACTCTGGCACAATCTGTGCACAGACTGCCTGAGCCCCATGCAGATAATGGGACTGTCCTCCCCTTACCTCCTGTGTGTTTGTGGAAGAAACTATTATCTCTATTTTACAGACAGGGAATGAAGGTGATGGATCTCTCTAAGGTCACACCTACAAACATGGGGTGAATCTGGGAACGGGACTGGGTTCTACTCTAGTGCCCTCCCCACAGGGCAGCTTCACTTCCCCCCTTCATTCTCCTCTCCCTTCCTTGAACGGTAAATGAGCAGGGGCTTCCTCCCTTCTCTGTCTTCCAGGCTTTGGGATCTGTCCATGCCTCCTACATCAATGCAGCCAGCAGCTGGCCCAGCTTGGGGAGCAATGACCGCATCCTGTCAAACTGACAGGAGCTGGCTCTCAGTGATGCTTAGATGGAAAACCACACCCCCCTCACAGAGGTAGGAACTACTCACTCATCTGGGTGATTGCAGCTCTTGGGACAAAGATCCAGTTCCTGGTACGCAGCCTGGCTGAGAGCAGCCCTTATCCCTGGATCCCAGCCCTGGGACTCAGACGTTGTTCTCATTGTACTGTGTTGATTTTATTCCTAGGAAAAGCATCGCCAAAGGGGGCGTAAGGATCCTGGACTCTATTGCTTGCAAGAAGCTTCAGCCACCTTCACAGGTAGAGGTCACTGTCTTTCATACAATTACACTAGTGCACTTTCTGGTCTCCAGCTCTGCTCCCTCAAGCAGGACAGAGACAACCCTTAACTCCCAGAGTCCTGATTTCCTAGCTTTCCAGGGGCTGAGGGCTTGTATTGTCCCCACCCTGTCATCAGATACTTTTCCTATGGGAGCAGAGAAGGAATCATGAGAGCAGAGAAGGAATCTCCTCTTCTCTTAGAACCAGTCTATTCAGTAAATCCACCCACACTGACCTCATTTTAGCTGCTTTGTTTAGCTGAGATTAGCAGTATCTTCTGAAAACCCTTAGTGTGTGGGGTGAGGTGGATCAGGGGAGACTGGAGCTCCAGCAGGTTCCCCTGAAGAACACCACCCTGTCTTTCTGTGGTCAGGCTGGGATGCGCTGTCTATCATGGAGGTGAAGACCGGATGGGAGCTGCTGGATTGGCCTTGATATGCCGTGTCCTTGTACAGATGAAGGACCGACATCACAGAGATGGCAAGAAGCAAAAGATGTACCACAGATGGCTGGGAATGGGCTGAACAACCTACAATGATAGGTAAGTAAAACCCTGGCAACATACAGACACCACAGGCATTGGTGTGGATTGAACCAGGGTCCATCAGCACAAGCCCCTCTCACTCAAGCTAAAGGGGTCACTCTAGGAGTGTAGGAGAGGTACCGGGTGAGTCTGGTGGAATGAATAGAAAGGGGAGCCTGAGCGGAGGTTGCTGGGTCCTTCCCAGTAGCAGCAGGATGCTGCAGGAAGAAGGGTTTGTAAGGTGGGAGTGGGAGGGGAGGAGCAGATGACTGAGGTGGAGATATTTTTACACAGGGAGATGTTTGCATAGGGAGCTTTGGAGGTAAGAAGGAGAAGTCCAAACTGGACATGGAAAAAGGGCAGCCAGAGCCAGACTTGGGAAAGTGGGGAAGACAGCACCAGGAGAGGAAGATCATCTCAGCAGCTGCAGGTTGGATGGCTGGCAGGTGGGAGGGAAATTCACCAGAACATGATTCACCGGAACGGCCAGGGCGAGGTGCCTGACGAGCGGTGAGTGGAGAGTCCCCTTACAGAGCATGCTGCAAAGCCAGCAATCCCGTGCCACTGCAGATGCAGAGTCGTTGTCTTTCTCCCCCTACGCTGCCAATGGAGGGAAGCGTCTGACCCTGTGAATTTCTCCCTGGCTACAGATAACCCATCCTTGCTCTCAGTGAAATGCTATGGTGTACTGTACACAGCATGCATGACACTCAACCTCAGAATGCTGTTAGCACTGTTGTGGGGTGATGGCCAAATATCATTGATGAGCATTGCTCTCTTAGGCCCCTTTCACAGTGTATTGAGCCTGTGAGGAGCCAACCTCCCCTCCCCCATCCCAGCAGGGCTTGGCTCACAGAAACTCTCAGGGAATGGGTTCCTCCACCACAAGCCGGGGAGTGGGGCTAAGCTGCTCCAGGGTTGTACTGCAGCCTCAGGGCTATAGTGACATGTTCCAGTGAGAGAGGGGCTGTACCAGTGGGGAGGCTGCATCTCCGAAGTGGGGGATAATCTCACGGTTTGGAGACTAGTGACGCAGCTGGGAGGACATTCCTCTAACAGTACAAAGGGAGGGTACTAAGCTGTCCAATGGGGTTCTAACTCAGGGTGTTGGGAAGATATTGACTAGAGGTGGGAAAGAAATGTGAAGAGAAGAAACTGAATTGTTTATGCACCATTGCTAGGAGACTGGGTAAGAAGCAGGAGGAACTAAACGTTCTCATTGATAACTACATTTGATAGAATTGGTATTATTGAAACCTGGGGGCATGACTTGCGTGACTGGACTGTTAAAGTCACCTGCTGCAGTGGCCGCCTTGTGTCTGGCATTTCCCAACTTTTGAGTGCTTGACTTTGCAACCGGAATGATTTTCGTGTTGCTTCTCTCTGTGTGGGTGATCAATATGCAGAACTTAGAACTTTAGCAAGATTCTGGATTGTTGGCTGTGCTACAAGCACTGCTTATATCAACTGTCCCTATATGCTGAGTCTTCAACCCTGCTGGGTCTGAGAGCAAGTCTCCCCTTCCTTCTTCAGACCCGCAATCGTCCAATCAACACTGAAGAAAGCAACCTTTTCTCATATAAATGGATAGCTGGAAGTATTTTCTATTTTTAAACAAGGCACTACCCCAACTCGACACACGTGTGGTTATGGTCCTTAATGCACTACTGGAAGGTGCTCAGACACTGTGGTGATTAGCATGGTATAAAAACCTACATAGGCTAGCGGCCATCAAGGAAGAAAGCCAAAGTTTCTCTTCTTCCTGGCCCCTTGTTCTTTTTAGGAGGCCATTTCCAGCCCTACCTGGCTGAAGTTTTGTTCCCCTGGTGTATCAAACTCATCTGTAGGAGCCTCTAACTCTCTGCCACCACTTCCTCAGGTGCCTTTCTTTAAGCCCAGTTGGGCAGCAGGTTCAGTCACAGTGGCACTGGGCACAGCTTCTTTTTAAAGGGGCCAGTCACACCGTGCTTGTCATTATAAGAGCTTAGTCCTGCATATAGCTAAATGTAGGGTAGTGGCCAGATATAGGGCATGTTGCTCCTTGAAGTAAATGAAGCAAATGTGCAGCCTTTTCAATACCAGTAATAGTCTCTCATGCTCAATAAGAAGATCCCTTCCCTCCATTGAAGAACAATGTCTGATTTATTGATCTAATGGCCGCCACCCAAAAGGTGTTTCAGCCAGATGCCCATTTCTGAGTTGAAGTGCTTCTGGCGTGCACTCAGAAGCACCAAGAGAGAGAAAAGGAATATTTGTAAATGTTTAAGAACAGCTTCCAGGTGGGAGCATCAGAGAAATAATGGACAGACAGTGCCCTCCTGCCTTCAACCACCAATTACCGTGCCCCTCCTGCTTTATATAAACTCATTGTTAGTTCCTTTTCAAGGGGATTTCTAGCCTTTTGCTTCTAGTTCCAGTGGTTCTGGGTTCTTCCTTCTTTGGTATTTTTTGATCTTTAGAGAGAAATTTCTCTCCTGTTTTTGTGGTTGTGTAACTTTAGCGCCCTCGTGGCCAACATAGAGTCTGCTCTGCAGGTAGCTCTGGCCAAGAAAAGGCACGTGCAGGAATGCATCAGGGAAAGCCCCTTCCCCCCCAGAGACACCTGTCCCCAGTGTGAACCAGAAGAGTACAATGAATACAGGAAAGGGAAATATTTATTTAGAGAGGGATGAAAGGAGAAAAACAACAGGGGAAAAGCTAGGGAGAACGGTCAAAAACAGGGTTACATTCAACACCAGGCCCCACAGGCCCAGTGGTAGCACAGTCTGAAAGGCTGACACCGAGTAATGTGTCTACACACAGAGTTCAGGAGTCTTGAGCAAAGTTCCAGTCCAGTGGTGCGTCTTGGGTGCTCCAGGTTGTGTTCAGCGCCAGTAAAGTTTCCTCAACGAACCTCTCTGGTGCCCTCTTCTGTCACTCTCTGCAAAGCCACACAGAGTGACAGCCTCCCCACGTAACAAGCTAACAGCCTCCCTCTTATTTAGGGTGACCATATTTCCCTATGCTGAATACGGGACACCTGGTAAAATTACTCGTATTCAAGCAAGTTCAGCTGCAATCAATCAGAACGATGCAGTACAAATGTTAACATTAACATCAAGTTGACTGAGCCCCTGTTAAAAAGAAACACTGAGTAGTTGGATTCCTTTTATTTCCCTTCTTATCTTTTAGGCTTTAGGGTTCACATGGAGAGAGGTGACACACACACAGTCCCGTGCACCTCTCTGACACAGGGCTTGACAGGTTGACCGAGAGGCTTGACCCTCCCTGCCTGGCACTCTCCACTCTCCATGCCTGGCTGGGCCCTGGGCTGGACCCGCCTCTCCTGGTACCTGGTACCACATCTTCCAAAGACAACCTGTGTGTGTGTGTGGGGAGTGGCAATCAAGTTCACATGCCCCCCCACCCCAGATTTCTGCCAGGGTTCACACCAGAATGTGGCCAGCAACAGCCTTTCCGCACTGTGCAGGAGGGAAGGGATGGGAGCTGCTTCCAGCCACAGCGGGGCTGTGGGGGTGGGGAGGGATGACCTGTCCCATGTCTTTGCAGAGCTCATCTCTTCCTCCTCTCCCCCTGCCCGTGGCTGGAAGCACCTTGCTCCTTCCTGCCCACACAGTGTCCAAAGGCAGCTAACACCTCCAGGCTGCTGCTGGCCACTGATAAACCCAGCTGCCTCCTGTCCCCTGGCTACAGCGCAAGCAGGAAGGGGTTAAGCCCTACGGATGCATTGTGCCCAGGGAACCTGACTGCAGGGGCTTGAGTGAACCTGGCCAGTGAGGTGGCTCAGCAGGGGAGGGTGCCTAGGGGATGGACCAAACCCTGTGCTCCGGAGTGGGGGTGGGTGCAGAGGGTGCTAGGCCTCTGTCTGGGGGACTGCTGTGGAGTCTGCAGGGTCGGGATGCAAACAGGCTGGAAATCGCTTCCCCCTCCCCCCGCCGCCGCTCCAGAGCTTAGCTGAGGGGCAGAAAGGCTTCCCTGTGCCACGGCTGCCTGGGGCTTTGGCACATGCAGGGCTTGGCTCCTCCTGGCCAACACCCCAAGCCGAGGGTCTTGAGCTTTCCTGCGGGGCCAGCCCAGCCAGAGGCAGTGGGGGAAAGAAGTAGCCTGCTGGCCCGGCTGTTGGTGAGCTGAGCACTCCGACCAGGGGCTGGTTCTCTGCACAGTGCTGGGAGCGGGACACTCCCCGCTGGTGCAGATATGGAGGAGCAGCGGGGCTGGGGGGCAAGGTGAAGGGGCAAAGCAGGGAGAGGACAGCGAGAGGGGGAACACCCTGCCACCAGCTTTGCACACCCACCCCCATTGTCAGCCACTGGGTCCCCCCACTCAACGCTGGTGGGCAGGCGGCTGGCAAGCAGGGATCCAGCCAGCAGCGGGACCCACCAGTACCGACTGGGGGGAGACAGAAATACGTGCCAATTTGCCCATTTTTAACAAAAAGTTGCGACACCAGCAGGAGGGCTTAAATACCCTGTCCTGCTCTTCCTCCCCTCCCCGCTCCCCTGCCCTCCCAACAGGACTTTCTCCTCATAGAACAATCAACTCCCCGTCCCCTGGGAAAAGATTTAAAGGGGCCATGCTCTCTAAACCCCAAAGGGGTTACAGTGGGTGTAAAGGCAGGTTGGGGAGAGAAGTGACCCGCCCTGCCCTTCCTGACATCGGCACCAGCCTTTAGAATACCAACTCTAAAGAATCATTCCTAAAGTACCTGCTCCGTGGTTTGTCTTCAGGCTATTTGGCTTCCTGGTGGGGTCACTCCAGGTCTTAACACCATTTTATAATTAATTTATTGTTTCTGGATTAATTGCTGTTTTTTGGACTCTGGACATGATTCTGCTCTCGCATCTTATTTACCTTGGGCAGGCAGCAAAAAATCTGATGGCACAAGCTGGTGCAAAGAAAACAGAGCTAACATGAAAGACCAACTTCAACCCAGGTGTAAGCAGTGGCCAATCCACTAGCAGGTAACAGAGGTCACCCCTGCTTGTGGCCGGGCTGAACTGGCAGAGTGTGGTAGGGTTTCCACCGACTGGCTGTATGACATACCAAAGGCCGAGTCATGGCAGGTGTTCAGCGCCCTGACTTCCATTGCACCCCATGGGGATTGGCTTGCTCAGCCCTTTGAGCCAAGCACCTGGAGGGGTCAGACCCTGGAGCTAGGTGTCAAAAGTTGTTTTTGAAGTCGGGGAGGGGCTGTGGAGCGCTGCAAAGAAGATTTCTGGCGTGTGAATTCAAATCAGGAGGATTTCTGACATCCTGACCTTTGCTGTCCCTGACTGACATCCCATCGCTCCAGCCAGCTGTGAGTGCCTCACATTATAGGGGGCGTTGCCAGCACTGCCTGTTATTAAGGTTGCCCAGTGCTTCCCACGATACGCCTTTGTTTTCAGTTGCTTATAACATTGTCAAACTGTAACTGGCTGGGCTGAAATTTCCCATGTTGGGTGTCTGCCTTGAGGCTGAATATTTCCTGAAACATTCAGTCAAAGTCATTCAGCTTTAGTGAGAATGAGGCTAGGCCAGATGATATGGGTCTGTTATAGGCGGGGACGAGATGACCACAGTGGTCCCTTCTGGCCTTAGTCTATGTAGACAGTGCTTACCAATGCTAAACACTTCTGATGACATTTCCTTTGAAAAGCTCTAGTGCCCCCAGGCTTTGGAACAGGGACTTGAAATTTCCCAAGGAGGTGGCCTTTGTGCCAGGGATGCGGCTTTTGCTGTCTCTGAAAATCTACCTAAATTGACCAAATGAGAAGTCTTTGAAAAGTCAGAGTTCACACAGACCCAATAGAGGCTTCTTTGAGGTTAGCAGCTCCATTCCCCCTGGCAATTGTGTCTGCACTGGCATGCTCCAGCCTGGGGCTGAGCAGGACTTTCCCTACAATTGCAGCTCTCAGCTGCTGCGGTCTGTGCTGGGTCCAGATACCTGAACTGAGAGCAGAGAACCTGTCTCTCCTGTGCTCTCAATTACCCACCTCCCCCCTCCCACTGGGCCCGGACGAGGAAGTACTAGATTCAAATGCAGAGACTAGGGGACAGGGGTGAGTAGGTTGGGAGAAAAAGCCTAAGGGATGTTGGAAGCTGGCAGGGGGTGAAAGAAACTGGCATTTGGAGTAAAGGAGAGGGCGGAGAGTAGACCTGAGTGAGCAAGGGGACTTGCAGCCAGAGAGCAGAGAGGAGTGAGAACCAGTGGGATGGGTGGAAGAACATAAGAACGACCATAGTGGGTCAGACCAAAGGTTGATCTAGCCCAGTAGCCTATCTTTGGACAATGGCCAGTGCCAAGTGCTTCAGAGGGAATGAACAGAGCAGGTAATCTTCAAGTGATCCATCCTCTGCTGCCCAATTCCAGTTTCTGGCAAACAGAGACTAGGGACACCATCCCTGCCAATCCTGGCTAATAGCCATTGGTAAACCTATCCTCCATGAATTTATCTAGTCCTTTTTTGAACCCTGTTATAGTCTTGACCTTCTTAACATCCTCTGTCAAAGAGTTCCACAGGTTGACTGTGCATGGTGTGAAGAAATACTTCCTTTTGTTTGTTTTAAACCTGCTGCCTTTTAATTTCAGGCGGTGACCCCTAGTTCTCGTGTTATGAGAGAGAGGAAATTACACTTCCTTATTTACTTGCTCCACACCAGTCATGATTTTATAGACCTCTATCATAGCTCCCCTTAGTCGTCTATTTTCACAGCTAAAAAGTCCCAGTCTTATTAATTACTCCTCATATGGAAGCTCTTGCATACCCTTAATCATTTTTATTGCCCTTTTCTGTGCCTTTTCCAATTCCAATATCTATTTTTTGAGATGGGGTAACCACATCTGCACGCAGTATTCAAGATGTGAGTGTAACATAGATTTATATAGAGGCAATATGTTATTTTCTGTCTTATTATCTAGCCACTTCTTAATGGTTCCCAACATTCTGTTCTCTTTTCTGACTGCTGCTGAACATTGAGTGGATGTTCTCAGAGAACTATCCACAATGACTCCAAGATCTCTCTCTTGAGTGGTAACAGCTAATTCAGACCCCATTATTTTATATGTACAGTTGGGATTATGTTTTCTAAAATTATGCAAATTACTTTGCATTTATCAACACTGAATTTCATCTGCCATTTTTGTAGCCCAGTCACCCAGTTTTGTGAGATCGCTTTGTTGCTCTTCACAGTCTGCTTTGGACTTAACTTTCTTGAGTAGTTTTGTATTATCTGCGAATTTTGCCACCTCACTGTTTACCCTTTTTTTCCAGATCATTTATGAATATGTTGCATAGGACTGGTCCCAGAACAGACCCCTGGGGGACACCGCTATTTACCTCTCTCCGTTCTGAAAACTGACCATTTATTCCTATCCTTTGTTTCCTATCTTTTTACCAATTACCGATCCATGAAAGGACCTTCCCTCTTATCCCATAACAGCTAACTTTGCTTAAGAGCCTTTGGTGAGGGTCCTTGTCAAAGACTTTCTGAAAATCTAAGTATGCTATATCCACTGGATCATGGTCCACATGCTTGTTGACCCTCTCAGAGAATCCTAGTAAATTGGTGAGGCATGATTTCCCTTTACAAAAAACATGTTGATTCTTCCCCAACAGATCATGTTCATTTATGTATCTGATAATTCTGTTCTTTACTATAGTTTCAACCAGTTTGCCTGGTACTCAAGTTTGGCTTCCCAACCTGTAATTGCCAGGATCACCTCTGGAGCTTTTTTAAAAATTGGCATCACATTAGCTATCCTCCAGTCATCTGGTACAGCAGCTGATTTAATCTCCCACAGTTAGCAGTTCTGTAATTTCACATTTGAGTTCCTTCAGAACTCTTGGGTGAATAACATCTGGTCCTGGTGACTTATTACAGTATAATTTATCAATTTGTTCCAAAACCTCCTCTAATGACATCTCAATCTGGGAGAGTTCCTCAGATATGTCACCATAAAGAATGGCTCAGGTTTGGGAATCTCCCGCACATCCTTAGCCATGAAGACCCTCACAAAGAATTAATTTCATTTCTCTGCAATGGCCTTATGGTCCTTGAGTGCTCCTTTTGCATCTCGATTGTCCATGGCCCCATTAGTGGTTTAGCAGACTTCCTGCTTCTGATGTACTTTAAAAAACAATTGCTGTTACTTTTTGAGTCTTTGGCTAGCTGTTCTTCAAATTCTTTCTTGGCCTTCCTCATTATAGTGTTACACTTCATTTGCCAGAGTTTATACTCCTTTCTATTTTCCTCCATAGGATTTAACTTCCACTTTTTAAAGGGTGCCTTTTTGCCTCTCGCTGCTTTTTTTACTTTGTTGTTTAGCCACGGTGGCATGTTTTTGGTTCTCTTACTATGTTTTTTAATTTGGGGTATACGTTTTAGTTGAGCCTCTATTATGGGGTTTTAAAAAGTTTCCATGCAACTTGCAGGGATTTCACTTTTGGCACTGTACCTTTTAATTTCTGTTCAACTAACTTCCTCATTTTTGTGAAGTTCCCCTTTCCAAAACTAAGTGCTATTCTGTTGGGCTGCTGTGGTGTTTTCCCTGCAACGAGGATGTTAAATCTAATTATATTATGGTCACTATTACCAAGCGGTTCAGCTATATTCACCTCTTGGACCAGCTCCTGTGCTCCACTTAGGACTAAATCAAGAATTGCCTCTCTTTTTGTGGGTTCCAAGACTAGCTGCTCCAAGAAGCAGTCATTTAAGGTGTCAAGAAACTCTCTCTGCATCCAGTCCTGCGGTGACATGTATCCCGTCAGTATAGTTGAAATGCCCCATTATCATTGAGTTTTTTATTTTTGTAGCCTTTCTAATCTCCCTGAGCATTTCACGGTCACTATCACCATCCCGGTTAGGTGGTCTGTAGTATATCCCCACCGCTATATTCTTATTGTTCAAGCATAGAATAACTATCCATAGAGATTGTATGGTACAGTTTGGTTCATTTAAGCTTTTTACTTCATTTGATTCTATTTTTTCTTTCACATATAGTGCCACTCCCCCACCAGCACGGCCTGTTCTGTCCTTCCGATATATTTTGTAGCCTGGTATTACTGTGTCCCATTGATTATCCTCATTTCACCAAGTTTCTGTGATGTCTACTGTATCAATATCCTCATTTAAGATGAGGCACTCTCGTTCAGCAGTCTTATTATTTAGACTTCTACCATTTGTATACAAGCACTTAAAATTGTTACTTTTCAGCTGTCTGCCATTTTGTGATGTAAATGAATGGGACTCTTTTTCATTTGATTGTTTCTCATCCAATCCTAGCACTATTTTATCGTCCATCCTCTCCTCCTTACTAGAACAGAAAGAATCTCCATTAATAGATCCTCCCCTAAGAGATGTCTCTGTTCGAACCACATGCTCCTCCACATATGTCAGCTTTCCCCAGCCCTTAGTTTAAAAACTACTCTACGACATTTTTAATTTTAAGTGCCAGCAATGTGGTTCCACTTTGGTTTAGGCGGAGCCCATCCTTCCTGTTTAGGCTCCCCCTTTCCCAAAAGATTCCTCAGTTCCTAATAAATCGAAACTTCTCCTCCCTACATCATTGTCTCACCCATGCATTGAGAACCTGCAGTTCTGCCTGTCTAGCTGGCCCTGCGTGTGGAATTGATAGCATTTCAGAGAAAGCTATCATGGAGGTCCTGGACTTCAATCTCTTCCCCAGCAACCTAAATTTGGCCTCCAAGACCCCTCTCCTATCCTTCCCTATGTCATTGGTACCTCCATATACCATGACCAGAAAGGAGGTGAGGGGGAATGGCAGATGGATCTGATGAAGAGCTGGGATTCTGGAGAACTGGGACTGGCTGGGCAAAGAGATTGAAAGCAGGAGCTGGGACTGCAGATTGCGAATGGATGAGGAGCCTGGGGAGTTGGATTGGTACAGGAGCCCAGGATGCTGGAGAGAGACAGACCAGATGAGGAGATGGGAGAGGGACAACTGGGACTGTCTGTCTTTGAGACTGCAACTAAAGCCAGTTCTGGGACATCCCAAGCCTCTCCAGGCACTTTCCACATTTTCCCAGATTCCCCCTTCATCTCTGTTTACTTCTCTTTCCAGTTTAGCCCCTGAGGGACCACAGAGCAGTTAAAGGGAGGAACCACAGGATTTGCAAAATAACTTCTTAAACATACACACTTTACTCTTAGAGCATGGGTATACTTGCAGATGTAGAGCGCTGTGAGTTAAACCCACCTTCATAAAGCGCAGTAGGGAAAGCGCTGCAGTCTGTCCACACTGATAGCTGCAAGTGCAATGGGGTGGCCACATTTGCGGCACTTGCAGAGGCCTTAATAACACCTTAATTATAAAGATAATAAGTTTGGCAGTTGCCAAGTCCCTAACAAGCAAATGATAGTGGCAGGAATAAAAGAGGAGAGAAAGAGAAGAGTGGGGGGGAAGGTAAGATCCCTTCACAAGATACGTCTCTCTCCTCCTCTTCCTCTCATCTTCAAGAGTTCGAGCAAATTACCCCCGCTGGGCAGAGTGAGTGCGGTATGCTGCCACTATAACGGGCAGTGTGCAGGGGTAAGGACAATTCAAGGACCTCCTCTGTCTCTGAAGTGGTGGAATAGACAGCAGCACCTTGATTGCTCCGCCCAAGCTGTCCCTGAGCCACGAGCAACAAACTGTCAGCCAACTGCCAGTCCATTGACAGCCAACTGACTTTCTGCACACAGCCCACTTCCTGCGTGGCACGTGGCACCAAAAAGGGTGGGGTCTCTCTCTCGCTCTGTTACTAGGCAGAATAGATATCATAGGACAACCAACGGTTACACAGGGCAACTCATAGGAAACAAGGGAAAGAACTTATTAAAAAAAAGAAAAAGGGAGTATTATCCCTACATCGAGGGCTCTCAACAAAGGGCCTATTATGACACATGCCATTTTGCTGAACCATAGCGGGCTCATTATCAGACAGGATAATGAGGGGGGTGCTGCAGCTGGGAACAATGAAGATCCTGCAAATGACCCTGAAGGCCAGGACGTGGTCGTCGAATTATATCAGAAGGAGCAGTTTGGAGAAGACACCAGTGAAACCCCTAAAGAGGGGGATGCGCCTGGCCAGAGACTGGAAGTCCAGGCTGGTAACTGCAACTCTTCTACCCTCCACCCCGATTTTTTTCCTGGATAAATTGTACTTTCAAAACTCAGGACTCAGGCCAAATAATTTACTGTCCTGGATAATATTCCATGCATCGTTGTGTGTGTGTCTGTGATATAGTGCAGACGCCGTGCCATTTGCCCAGCCTGTCCCCTCACCCTCCCTCCTCCACCTTCCCCTCCCCTTCAAGCAGCCTCTGCTGTGCACAATCCAAAATGGATGTTTTTTCAAGAATTCAGAGTCTGGGCTGTATGGTTTGGGCTAAAGCCTACAGTCTTTAGAAAGGTTACAGAGTAGCAGCCGTGTTGGTCTGTATTGGCAAAAAGAAAAGGATGACTCGTGGCACCTTAGAGACTAAATAAATGTGTTCGTCTCTAAGGTGCCACAAGTACTCCTAGTCTTTAGAAAGTTCACAAACAGAAATCCATGCCTCTCTGTATCCCCCCATTTCACGGCAGGCAGACAGGTGGGAGGGGAGAGGTTGAAACGCTGCTTGGATGAATGCTCTCCATACTAGCTTAGGCTTTGGTTGATTTCCTTCATTTTTTCCCAATCCTGGTAGTTTTTTCTAGGAAATTTCTCATGTAGCATGAATTATCAATGCTCTTTCAGGTGAACTGGGAGTGCAAAGCTGCTGTGGCATCCATAATAACTAGGGCCCTACCAAATTCACGGACCATTTTGGTCAATTTAATGGGCAGAGGGTTTTTAAATTAGTCAATTTCACCATTTCAGATGTTTACATCTGAAATTTCACAGTGCTGAAACCATGGGAGTCCTGACCCAAAATGGGATAATGCGAGGAGGTCAAAAGTTGTTTGGGGGAGGTGTCACAGCATTTCCCCCCTGTCATAAAAATAAAGGGAAGGGTAAACCCCTTTGAAATCCTTCCTGGCCAGGAGAAAGCTCCTCTCACCTGTAAAGGGTTAAGAAGCTAAAGGTAACCTCGCTGGCACCTGACCAAAATGACCAATGAGGAGACAAGATACTTTCAAAAGCTGGGAGGAGGGAGAGAAACAAAGGGTCTGTGTGTCTGTCTATATGCTGGTCTTTGTCGGGGATAGACCAGGAATGGAGTCTTAGAACTTTTAGTAAGTAATCTAGCTAGGTACGTGTTAGATTATGATTTCTTTAAATGGCTGAGAAAAGAATTGTGCTGAATAGAATAACTATTTCTGTCTGTGTATCTTTTTTGTAACTTAAGGTTTTGCCTAGAGGGGTTCTCTATGTTTTTGAATCTAATTACCCTGTGAGATATCTACCATCCTGATTTTACAGGGGGGATTTTTTCATTTCTATTTACTTCTATTTTTATTAAAAGTCTTCTTGTAAGAAACTGAATGCTTTTTCATTGTTCTCAGATCCAAGGGTTTGGGTCTGTGGTCACCTATGCAAATTGGTGAGGCTTTTTATCCAACATTTCCCAGGAAAGGGGGGGTGCAAGTGTTGGGAGGATTGTTCATTGTTCTTAAGATCCAAGGGTCTGGGTCTGTAGTCACCTAGGCAAATTGGTGAGGCTTTTTACCAAACCTTGTCTAGGAAGTGGGGTGCAAGGTTTTGGGAAGTATTTTTGCGGGAAGGACGCGTCCAAACAGCTCTTCCCCAGTAAGCAGAATTAGTTTGGTGGTGGTAGCGGCCAGTCCAAGGACAACGGGTGGAATATTTTGTACCTTGGGGAAGTTTTGACCTAAGCTGGTAAAGATAAGCTTAGGAGGTTTTTCATGCAGGTCCCCACATCTGTACCCTAGAGTTCAGAGTGGGGGAGGAACCTTGACACCCCCTCACTTCTGTGCTGCCTTCAGTGCTGGACTCTGAAGGCAGCAGCCACTAACCTTCCTGAAGCGAGAGGAGGCTCCCGGATGTGGAGGTGGGTCCCAGCTGGTGGGAGCACCTCAGCTGGGGCTCCTAGCTACTGGTTCCCTGGCAGATTAATGCAGGGGCCCCGGCCAATTTCGGGGGCCCCAGAAAAATAGGCACCTGAGCCCCAGCAGGAGCCACAGGGGGAGTAAGCCCCAAGCCTGGGCAGCCAGAGCCCTGACAGGAGAGAATTGGAGGGTGGAAGCCTCAAGCCCGGCACCCCAGTCCCTGCTGCAGCTACGGAGCAGCAGCCCTGAGCCTGAGTGCCTCAAGTTCTGGTTCCAGCCGCGGGGGCTGAAGCCTCGAGCGGCCACTGCAGCTGCCGGGCAGAAGCCCTGAGCCCAGGTGCCCAGATCCCTGGCAGGAGTGTGTGTGTGTGTGTAGGGAGGAGGCAGAAGCCCCAAGCCCAGGCACGTGGCTGGAGTTTTCGGTAGCTCAAGACATGAGTCTGGGTGCCCCAAACCCTGGCTGCAGCCTCAGGGGCCAGAAGCCCTGAGCCTGGGCACCCAGAGCCCTGGCCGGAACAGGGGCAGGTGGGGGTGGGGGCAGAATCCCCAAGCCTGGGCAGAAGCTGCCAGGGCCAAAGCCCTGAGCCCAACTCCGGGGCTGCTGCAGCACAGATCTGAGGGTGTACCAACCTCACTAATGCGCTGCGTCTACAGGTGAGTCTGATAGCCCCACCGAGAGCAATTGTGCAGGGGAAAATCTTGTCCTGTCCCCAATCCAGCAGATTAGCGGGATGCTCCAAGCCGGCACGGGAAGATGGGATTTCACAGGGCAGGGCTAATTTCACTGTCCTTTATAATTGGTAGGGGCCTAGCTATAGAAGTAGCTTGAGAGATGACTTTATTTCGGTATAGAACTCCTTTCATGGAGAGAAAATAATGAGTACCAAAATGCTCTTCAATCTAGCCAAGAAAGGCACAACAAGAAGCAACGGCTGTCAGCTGAAGCCAGAGAAATTCAAATTAGAAGTGAGGCAAGAATTTTTGACAGTGACGGAGACAAACCAATGGAACAAATTACCAAGGGAAGAGGTGGAGTCTCTGTTTCCTGATGGCCTCACATCACAACTGGTTGTCTTTCTGGAAGGTGGGTTTCAGTGAAACACAAGGAATTGAGCTTAATATGGGGTAAGTGTCTGAAATTTCATGACTTGTGAAATAGAGGCTGGATTAGGAGATCTAATGGCCTACAAATCTATGAAAAACTCAGTGCGGGATGAGGAACGGACTCTGCTGTTTTACTGGAAAGGCTGCTAGTTCCCCAGAATCAAGAGTGAGCAAGTGGGGTGATTGGGGGAGCAGCTCAAATGTCCAACCTGGCTGTCCAGGGGCAGACATCAGCCCTGCAAAGGAGAGGTGGGTGTGGCAGTGACTTCACAAGGGCCTGTGGCAGGAATTCAGCCTATTGGGCAGAGGTGGTGAGGAGGCTGTGACCTCACAGAGCTCCCTTGACATCAGACATGCAGTACAGGGGTGCAGGTCAGGGGGAACGTCGGAGACCCCTGTAGCCTTGCTGAAGCAATCCTCCTTCTCACGGTCTCTCCTTGAGGACCAAGAGAGGATTTGTGTTCACGCACCTGAGTGCTAAGAAGGAGCTTCTTTGGGAGTTTTCACCTTCCTGTGTTGATTTTGGAGAAAGCAGACATCTCCTGTGTAGAAGGTAAGATTCTCAGTGAGAGTTGGAACTTCTTCAGTCTTCTCCATGCATTGCCAGCCGAGCTCTAGGCTCGGAAAACAAAAGGTAAATGGGCAGAAAAATGTCCCGCCTAGGATACTTCCCCTTAGTAACGGGCTACCTAATAGGTCTCAAAATGTAATTGTAAAGGAGGCATCGTTCTCAGGCAAGTATCTTTCTGGTAGGATCCTGCAGGGATTGGTTCTTGGCGCTAATGCTATTTAACATTTTGATCAGTGATTTGGAAGCAAATATACAATCATCATTGATAAAATCTTAGTTACGAAGTATTTCTGGAGATTTAATCTAAATCTGCTATGCTATAGTTTGAACCCATTGCCTCTTGTCCTGCCCTCTGTGGCAAGAGAACAATTTTTCTCTATCTTCCTTATGAAAGCCTTTCAAGTATTTCAAGATTGCTATCATTTCCCTCTTTTCCAATCTAAACACACCCAATTCATCCAGCCTTTGCTCATATGACTTACATTCCACACCTTTGATCATTTTTGTCACTCGCCTCTGGATCCTTTCCAGTTTCTTTACATCCTTTTCATACAGCAGTGACCAAAATTGGACACAGTACTCCAGCTGAGCCCTAACCAGCACTGAATAGAGCAGTACCATCATCTCCTATGACTTGCATGGTATGCCTCTCTTTATGCAACCCATATAGCGTTTGCTTTTTTGCATTTGCTGTGCAGAGAGCCTGAAAACGGTTTTGCACCTTTATCTGCATTGGGGGTACATAGGTTCTCCTCTTTCTTCTTCTGGAGGTCACATGCTGCCAATATTCTCCCCCGTTCTGCACTGCACTCTTGGATTCTTCAGCATATGGTGCTTCAAGCACCAAACAGACTTCTATCCAGAAAACCTTCATGTTCTCTGATGCAGCGCAGGGTTGATACTTGCCTCCCTAGTCCTTTAACCTTCTCTTCCAATAGAGTGAGCACACACACACATTGGAAGAGTACAATGCCTACAGGAAAGGGAAACTGATATTTACAGAGGAGAAAAACAACAGGGGCAAAGATAGGGGAAGCAGTAAAACAGGGTTACATTCAACACAAGGCCCTACAGGCCCAGTGGTACCACACTCTGAAAGGGCTGACACCGAGCAATGTGTCTGCACACAGAGTTCAGGAGTCCTGGGCAAAGTTCCTGTCCAGTGGGGAGTCTTGGGTGCTCCTGGTCGTCTTTGGCGCCAGTAAAGTTTCCCCAACAAACCCTTCCAGTGTCGTCTTCTGCTGCTCTCTGAAAAGCCACACAGAGCGACATGCGACAACCTCCCCACTTAACTAGCTAACAGCCTCCCTCCTGATTCCCAATGTAAAGTCACAAGCCCCAGTACTCACGGCCCCATACAGCCCTGGGCAGCACTGATACTTGATCCAGCTCCGATTTGTCCTTCTCATGCAAATCCACCCTAGCGCAGTGCTCCTCCTGGCTCCTGTCCTGGAGTGTCCCTGATCCCCAGCTCTGTCCCTCCCAGGCTTCAGGCAGGTTCTCCGCTACTTCAATCTGTGAGGGCCTGCTTGCTGCCTCCCTTCTGTCTGGACCTCCAGACACACACCCTATCGCTTTCTCCCCCATCTCTCTGCTCCCCTGCCCTCCCAACAGGACTTCCTCCCGATGGAACAATCAGCAAACCCTCCCCCACCCCCACCCCCCGAAAAGATCCACAGAGCTGGATCCAGAGGTTGGGTCCGATTGGTGCAGTCTGATAAATGTCCACCAGGGGGACTCAGTCTGTGACAATGTTAGAGCCAGCTGGGTAACAAAAAATCCTTCCTTGCTGGGGATGTGGAGCTAAGCGAAATGGAGAAGAAGGAAAAGCATCCAGTAAGATGCTTCCTGAATTTTACACCAGAGAGGCAAGGAACACAAGGGACCAGGGCCTGGTCTGGGAACCAGAACAAATACATTGTTCTCATCCAGGCTTTTCCATTCAATCACTGTGTGACCACAAGCAAGTCACTTCATTTCCCTGTGCCATACAGTCTCCCCAATTTTAAATGAAGATCATCAAGGTGGGTTTCTCATACCAGTTTAGAAGGTGGGAAACTCAGATGCATAGAACTGCAGCCTGTTGACACGCTAGATGTGAAGTGTGTTTGTTAACAGGGGACCCCCATGCGTGGTTCATAACCCCATGGTTGAAACTGCTGCTAAGCGTGTTTTGAAACCATATGAGAGTAGGGCTGGATGCCCTTTTCCTGTACTACAGGGGGGAGTGGGTGTGTGGTGCCTGGGGGACGGCGGGGGGTGAACAGCCTCTCAGCCACTAACTGTCTTCAGCATTTACACCAACCATCTGGAAGTCAATATCGCATCACAGCCGGTTACGTCTGCAGGTGGCACAAAGATTGGTGTCGTGGTAAATAATGATGAGGACAAGTCAGCCCATTCAAACAACACATCTGAATACAGCAAATGCCTAGTCCTAATCTAGGAGTGAGGGAGATTAATGAGTGGAAGAAATTGCCTAGGGAAGAGGTGGAGTCTCTGTTTCCTGATGGCCTCACATCACACTTGGCTGCCTTTTTGGAAGGTGTGTTTCAGTGAAACACAAGCTATTGGGCTTAATATGGGGGTAAGGGTGTGAAATTTCATGGTTTGTGAAATAGAGGCCTCATTAGGAGATCTAATGGCCTAAAGGAAAATCTATGAATCAATGAAAAACTCAGTGTGGGGTGAGGAACAGACTCTGGGTAGCCTATTTGCTGCCCAGAATCAATAATCAGCATGTGGGGTGATGTGGGGAGCAGCTCAAACATCCTACTGGGATGTCCAGGGGCAGACATCAGCCCTGCAAGGGAGAGGTGGGTGTGGCAGTGACTTCACAAGGGCCTTTGGCAGGAACTCAGCCTATTGGGCAGAGGTGGTGAGGAGGCTGTGACCTCACAGAGCTCCCTTGACATCAGCCAGGCAGGACAGGGATGCAGGGCAGGGGGAACCTGGGAGACCCCTGTAGCCTTGCTGCAGCAAGCCTCCTTCTCGCAGTCTCTCCCAGAGGACTAAGAGAGGATTTGTGTTCACGCACCTGAGTGCTAAGGAGGAGCTTCTTTGGAAGAGTTTCTTCTTTTGGTGTTGATTTTGCAAAAAGCAGACATCTCCTGTGTAGAAGGTAAGATTCTCTGTGATGGTTGGAACCAATTCAGCCTGATCCATATGTTGCCAGCCGAGTTCTAGGTTCGGAAAACACAAGTAAAGTTGTCAGAAAAATGTCCCAACTCGGACTCCGCCCCTTAGTAACGGGCTACCTAATAGGTCTCAAAATGTAATTTTAAATAAGGAATCATTATCGAGTGGGTGTCTTCCTAGTAGGGTCCTGCAGGGATTGGTTCTTGGATGTACGCTACCTAAAATTTTGATCAGTGACTTGGAAGCAAATATACAATCATCACTGTAAAATCTGCCGATGAGAGAAAGATTGGGGGAGTGGTAAATAATGAAGAGGACATGTCACTCATATGGAGCCATCTTGATTTCTTACTTACCGGAGCACAAGCAAATAAAATATATTTTAATATGTCCAAATGTAAAGTTTCCCTTTAGGAACAAAAAATATAGGCTATATGTACAAGAGGGGGACTCTATCATGGGAAATAGTGACCCTGAAAAAGACTTGGGGTCATGGTGGATGATCAACTGACCATGAGCTCCCACTGAGACACTTTGGCCAAAAGGGCAAATGCGACCCTGGGACCCATCGATAGCGAAATCTCCGGTAGAAGTAGAGAGGTTCTGTATCTCTGTACTGGGCACTGGTGCGACCACTACTGGAATATTGTGTCCAGTTCTGGTGTCCACAATTTGAGACAGATGCTGATTAATTTGAGAGAGTTCAGAGAAGAGCCACAAGAATGATTAAAGGATTAGAAAACATGCCTTATAAAGATAGGTTCAAGGAGCTCAATCTATTTAGCTTAACAAAGAGAGGGTTAAAAGATGAGCATAAGGGAACAACTATTTGCTAATGGGCTCTTCATTTGAGCAGACAAAGGTATAACAAGATCCAATGGCTGTGAGTTGAAGCGAGACAAATTCAGACTGGAAATAAGGCAAACATTTTTAACAGTCAGCGTTTGAAGTCATTAATCCAGGATTGTGATGGATCCTCCACAACTAGCATTTTTAAAATCAAGATTCGCTGTTTTTCTTAGATGTGCTCTCTAATTCAAACAGGAATTATTTTGAGGGAAGTTCTATGGCCCATGCTATACAGACTAGATGGTCAGAGTGGATCTTTCTGACCTTGAAATCTATGACTCACTGAGGCGTTCGGAATTTGTCCATTTTTTGCTTCTCTTTTCCGCCCTTCCTCATGTCTTTTCTTTTCTCTTCTCTTGTTCCATTTCTCTCTGCTGCTCTTCTTCCTGAGGCAGGTGGGGCTGTTCTCCAGCTGTCATTGTAGGAGGCCCTCACAAAGAGGTGGGGTGGAATAGTGCACTGACAGAGATCTCCACCAGAGTGATCTCCTGTCATGACTAGTGCTGTCTTTTGGCCACCTGTTGAGAATGCTCAGCCTCCAGTCCCTGAAAGTCTCCATGCTGAGTGGGTGAGCTGGGGGTTATTACTGAGTTAAAAGGGAGGAGATTCAAGTCATTGTTGGCTGAGAGCAGTGAGGTCTAAAGCACAATTCAATGGCATTTCTTTGTCAGTCTGTAATGCAGTAATTTTTGAAGACTACGTCGTATTGATTCCAAAATTTCAGGGAATTTCTAGGCATTGGTGGAAAGAACCTTGTTGATTTTATTTCAGAGTAGCAGCCGTGTTAGTCTCTATCCGCAAAAAGAAAAGGAGGACTTGTGACACCTTAGAGACTAACCAATTTATCTGAGCATGAGCTTTCGTGAGCTAGAGCTCACTTGAAGTCACTTGATTTTCTTTTTGTTGATTTTAGTGACAACTGGAAACCACTGCCACCAGGAAAGCTTGATCTCCACACTGTGCCCATTTAGTTGGTGCTGCAGGTAGAGGCACATTGTGACATCAGAGTTAACTTAGCCAGTCAATGCTAATCCTGTGCAGATGATTTGCATCATTAAACCCCATTGGTTAAAAGGAATCAGCAAATGATCCTGCAGGTTTCAATAGGAGAGATGACCAAGGCAGAGGCCGTAGGGTTAGGATTTAAGGTCAGGGTTATTGGAGTGAGTGAGTGATGGGTGGCTGAATTACCTTGGATGTCACAATGTTACTGCTCAGGCTACTCTGCCTGCAGAGCCCCATGGGCAGTGACTGACTGTCAAGGGGAAGATTTTGTTGATCTGAAACTTATAAACCAAGAAGAGCAGAAGAGGAATGGCTTAGACGATTTGACAATAAAATGTAGGTTTTACAGCATTATCCAGTGCAATTGCTACTGGTTCAGAGGTAGAAACTGGCCCTACATAAACAAACAAGTGTCCAACCCTCTAGTTAGTCTCTTTTAAGACTGAGTCAATAATTCATAACAAATTATTGATATGATGACTTGTGCTGCCTTCTCTCCTTCAATGGCATATGAGCAGTTTATGATTCTCATGAATGTAGTAGTTCTCCTAAAATCAAGATGAATAAAAATCAATGCTTGTTTCAAAACCAAGAAACCCAAAAAGGGATTTTTTAAAAGTTAAATTGGATTATTTTTATTTAAATTAAAAACAGGTTTATTTTTGGAAAAACAAATCTATTGGAGATTAAATTTGAAATTATGACAACCCATGTTAATGCCTAAACTTGCAATAGCTTAGTAAAGTCATTTAAATTAAGTAATAAATATTGACAAGTCAATGGTTGCTGCCAAGTTTTAATGGTAATCAAACCACTGAACTCATGGCAGTCTTTGGCTGGAACCAGAGTTTATTGAAATGGTAAACCAGCTTTTGACAGCAGTAGCTTCTTCTTCAGGCACAGAAAGAATATTTTTTTAATTTAAGTTGATTCAGCTAGTTCAGTTCAATAACAATTACATTCAAATTTCAGAAACTGACTGGGAGTGGAAAAAGAAGGAAAGCTTGTTTTCCTCTTCCAGTCTATAAATAAATACTAGACATTGGGGGGTCAGACCTATTAGTTCTAAAATCTGAGAGACACGATGACCAGATACAATCAGTTCATTTCACTAACTGCAGATACTTCCTTAAATCAGTTAGTTTTAAATGAAAAATATGTTTCGGTAAATTTTTTTGTTCTTATGTATCCAGCACATTTAAGGTAGTTTTGTTCAATTAATAAACCAATTGAAAATGCTGTTTTTGTGCATTTTTATGTGCATTTGAATTTTCATCGAAATAGTGCGTGGACAAATCATGAGTAAAAAATCCATCATAGTCTTGGAAATAAATGCCAAGACCATGGAACAATACCCCCTCCCACCCCACTGTCCTGCTGGTAATAGCTTATCTAAAGTGATCATCAAGTTGGGCCATTTCTAGCACAAATCCAGGTTTTCTCACCCTCCGCCCCCGCCCCCCCAAACTCACTCTCCTGCTGGTAATAGCCCATCCAAAGTGACCACTCTCTTCACAATGTGTATGATAATCAAGGTGGGCCATTTCCTGCACAAATCCAGGTTCTCTCACCCCCTCACCCGCCTCCAAAAACCACACACACAAACTCAATCTCCTGCTGGTAATAGCTCATCCAAAGTGACCACTCTCCCTACAATGTGTATGGTAATCAAGGTGGGTCATTTTCAGCACAGATCCAGGCTTTCTCACCCACCCCGCCCCCCGGGAACACACACACACACACATAAACTCACTCTCCTGCTGGCAATAGCTCATCCAAAATGACCACTTTCCAAGTTTAAATCCAAGTTTAACCAGAACGTCTGGGGGGGGAGGTAGGAAAATCAAGGGGAAATAGGTTACCTTGCATAATGACTTAGCCACTCCTAGTCTCTATTTAAGCCTAAATTAATAGTATCCAATTTGCAAATGAATTCCAATTCAGCAGTTCCTCGCTGGAGTCTGGATTTGAAGTTTTTTTGTTTTAAGATAGCGACTTTCATGTTCGTGATTGCGTGACCAGAGAGATTGAAGTGTTCTCCGAGTGGTTTATGAATGTTATAATTCTTGACATCTGATTCGTGTCCATTTATTCTTTTACGTAGAGACTGTCCAGTTTGACCAATGTAAATGGCAGAGGGGCATTGCTGGCACATGATGGCATATATCACATTGGTGGATGTGCAGGTGAACGAGCCTCTGATAGTGTGGCTGATGTTATTAGGCCCTGTGATGGTGTCCCCTGAATAGATATGTGGGCACAGTTGGCAACAGGCTTTGTTGCAAGGATAGGTTCCTGGGCTAGTGGTTCTGTTGTGTGGTATGTGGTTGTTGGTGAGTATTTGCTTCAGGTTGCAGGGCTGTCTGTAGGCAAGGACTGGCCTGTCTCCCAAGATTTGTGAGAGTGTTGGGTCATCCTTCAGGATAGGTTGTAGATCCTTAATAATGCGTTGGAGGGGTTTCAGTTGGGGGCTGAAGGTGACGGCTAGCGGCGTTCTGTTATTTTCTTTGTTAGGCCTGTCCTGTAGTAGGTGACTTCTGGGAACTCTTCTGGCTCTATCAATCTGTTTCTTCACTTCTGCAGGTGGGTATTGTAGTTGTAAGAAAACTTGATAGAGATCTTGTAGGTGTTTGTCTCTCTCTGAGGGGTTGGAGCAAATGCGGTTGTATCGCAGAGCTTGGCTGTAGACGATGGATCGTGTGGTGTGGTCAGGGTGAAAGCTGGAGGCATGTAGGTAGGAATAGCGGTCAGTAGGTTTCTGGTATAGAGTGGTGTTTATGTGACCATTGTTTATTAGCACTGTAGTGTCCAGGAAGTGGATCTCTTGTGTGGACTGGACCAGGCTGAGGTTGATGGTGGGATGGAAATTGTTGAAATCATGGTGGAATTCCTCAAGGGCTTCTTTTCCATGGGTCCAGATGATGAAGATGTCATCAATATAGCGCAAGTAGAGTAGGGGCTTTAGGGGACGAGAGCTGTACTGTAAAAAGTACAAATGCAAAACATGATTAAAATCAATGATTTAAATCAATCCACCCAAATGTCTACTTCTGGGATTCTGAATTTAGGAGACCAGACTGAGACCCTCATTGACTAGACACAGACAGGAACCCAGTAACAAATTCCAGTCCTGCTAGCATCCAAGCCTCTAAATCTGAGGAACAACTGAAGGCAGCAGGAGACTGAGGGGTACTGAGAATTTCAAAACCCAAAGATGTGATATTGGCTCTGGATGGGGGAGAAGCAGGAAATCATCAGGGATTCTTGATAAATCACCCATTGTCCTTTGGAGCTCAAAGGTGTCAAACACTCATGACCTACTCAAATCGCACTACTGCTAGGAGTTAGAGAAGTGTCTCTATCCCAAACAGAGGTGGTGAAACTGAGGTAAAGAGCAATGCTCTGGCCGAGCCAGAAAGAGAAGCATAAGAAAAAAACATTCATCAAAAATGTTTTGCATTTAAAACGACCCGATTTCTTAAAGAAAGGAAATATTAGCTGTAGTTAGTGAACTGAATTGATACATTCTGGTCACCATGTTCTTCCAGATTTTTCAATGGGTAGATCTCATCCCCTCACACCTAGTGTTTATTCCTAGATTGAGGGAAGAAAACAAGTTTGCCTTCTTTGTCAACTCCCAGTGTTCTTTTTAAATTCCATTAACTAGTCATTGAACTGAACTAGATGAATAAACTGAAAGGAAGAAACTATTCCTTCTGCACTTTCACAGGAAGGGCTACTGCTGTCTAAAGCTGTTCTCGCACTTCCACGAACTCTGGTTCCGGGTGCTTCAGTCGTTTGACTCTCCTTAAAACTTGGCAGTAAACATGTACTACTTAAGATGGATTTCTTTCTATTCTCTTGAAATTATTTTAAGAGATGATAACAAATTTAGGCCTTAACATAGATTGTCAAATTCAAATTGAATTTGAAGCAGGCTTATTTTTAACGAAAAAACCCGTGGTGAGTTTAATTTGAAAAACCCCGGTTCATATTTTAAAAACCCTCTATTGTTAATCCACCTGGCGAGGAACAGAAAAGCCTCCTAGCCCAATTCCCACCCCAAGAAGGGCTGATCCTCAATCCAAGGTCTAGGGCTGGGCTCCTCACTCTGTACGGGGTTGAACTGAAAGCCCAGATCTAAACTCTAGGAATTTGGATCTGACCGATGAGGGTCCAGTGCTGCATAGCACTTACAGAACGACTTTTCCTGGGTAAATCTCAGCACTTTACAATAGTGAGTAAGTATTAGATCCTTGTTTTACTGCTGGGGACTGAAACACAGAGAGGCGGAATGCCTTGCCCGAAGTCCCATAAGTCAATAGGAAAATGGCCAATGAAAACCAGGAGTCCTGACTCCCAATCCCCTGCCTCGGTCACTCCAGCCAGTCACACTCCCTCTCAGAGCCAGCAAGACTGGGAACAGGGTCCTGCTTGCAATTGCCAGCTCTGGAAAAGAACGTTCCTCTAGTGGTTAGTGTAGGGGCCTGGACACAGGGCTCCTGGGCTCCACCCCTGGCTCTGTCACTGACTCCCAGTGTGACCCTGAGGCAGTGGCTTCCCTTGCCCAGGCCACAGTTTTCTATCAGTGGGGTTGGAGTCCCTCCCCTACAGCCCTTGGCTTGTCAGGCTTCAGGAATGTGTGTGAGGTGCTAGGAGAGCTTGAGATGGGATGCGTCCTGCCCACAGTATGTCAGAGTTCTGGATCCCGGCTGCTAGCCTGAGTTTATCCATCCCTTCGCAATAAAACATGATTTTGTTTTCACAGCCACTGTTGGTCTCCCTGCTGGCAGGGCATTGTGCAGCTCCCTTTTCAGCCCACCTTGGTGCGGGAAAACGAGGAAGAGGGCCAGGAACACATCAACTCTGAGCATCTGCCACCCAGCACTGCGCCATCTAGACCTAGTGAGTGGCAGGTAGCATTTCCTCAGAGGCTTCCCTGTTCTGCTTGGGGAGAGGCAGAAATGGTGGGAGGAAGAGGGGGGAATCTCCTCCTAGTGAGACTAGATTTGCTAACACAGCCCCCTGCAGCCCTTCGCTCTGGGCCTGGGCAGCGTGTTTCTTGCAGGGTGTTCTCCAGAGCCATCTCCAGCCCAGCAATAGAGCTCCCGGCTCTTCCCTTGTAGGAGTCTCTGGGGGGTCAGACCCCGGCAGCTGCTGAACACCCACTACTGCACTGAACTCAGTGGGAACTGAGGGGGACTCATGCCTCATATGACTGGAACCTTATGAAGTTTAGCTGGGGACGAGTTCCCAGGGCAAACTCAGACTCCTTCCCAGGTTCTGGTCTTTCTCTAGCCAGGGAGGGCGTGTGGCCTGGGCAGGAGGAGGGAGCTGCTTGTCCAAACAGACTGAAAACCCCACTGCTCTGAACGGATGAGACTCCCCCTGTGTCACAGTGCCTCAGTAGGGAGAGGGAGCTTTGGGAGCAGCCTGTGCTGTGAGCTGCTGCCAGCATGTGTAGATTGTAGTCCCTGTGCCCCGTGGTGGGGCGTGCAGTGAGGGGGGAGGAACAGGGGGACAGAGCAGACAGGACCGTTAGTGAGAGCCTGCCTTGACCCCAGACTCATGGCTTCTCCCCACTCAGTTCCAGAATGGAGAGGCTCAGGCCGATGATGGAGAGGCTCAGGCAAATGCTGCAGAAGAAGGCTGTGCAGCTCGCTCCAGAGCCAGTGGGAAGCAGCTGCCAGCTTTCCCAGGAGGAGAGCAGCCCCTCTGTCCCCACTGGAGGGGAAGTAGCTTGTGGCCAGGCCAAGCGGTGGATGTGCCTGGCATTCTGGAGGAGGGAGACACCAGCTCCCAGAGGAGGCCCTGAGGCATCTTCTGGGGCAAAATGGAGGTGGCCCAGGGTGCATCTGTGCAGGAGGGAGCCAGGGTGGGACAGAAGCTGGGCAAGGCGACTCTGTGGCTTCCTCTCCAGGAAGCAGAAGATCCAGGAGCCAGCGCCAGAGCCCAGGACAAGCCACCCCCCTGCCTGCCACTGAAGAGGCCCCAGCCTGCCTAGGGGAGGAGATGGGCGACCCCTGCTGTCATAAATATAAAGGGAAGGGTCAACCCCTTTAAAATCCCTCCTGGCCAGAGGAAAAATCCTCTCATGTGTAAAGGGTTAAGAAGCTAAAGGTAACCTCGCTGGCACCTGACCAAAATGACCAACGAGGAGACAAGATACTTTCAAGAGCTGGGAGGAGGGAGAAAAACAAAAGGTCTGTGTCTGTCTGTATGCTGCTTTTGCCAGGGATAGACCAGGAATGGAGTCTTAGAACTTTAGTAAGTAAGCTAGCTAGGTATGTGTTATATTATGATTTCTTTAAATGGCTGAGAAAAGAACTGTGCTGAATAGAATGACTATTCCTGTCTGTGTGTCTTTTTTGTAACTTAAGGTTTTGCCTAGAGGGATTCTCTATGTTCTGAATCTAATTACCCTGTAAGGTATCTACCATCCTGATTTTACAGTGGTGATTTCTTTACTTCTATTAAAAGTCTTCTTGTAAGAAAACTGAATGCTTTTTCATTGTTCTCAGATCCAAGGGTTTGGGTCTGTGGTCACCTATGCAAATTGGTGAGGATTTTTACCAAACCTTTCCCAGAAAGTGGGGTGCAAGGGTTGGGAGGATTTGGGGGGGAAAGAAGTGTCCAAAC
Organism: Lepidochelys olivacea; assembly: GCF_965140295.1. Taxonomy (NCBI): domain Eukaryota; kingdom Metazoa; phylum Chordata; order Testudines; family Cheloniidae; genus Lepidochelys; species Lepidochelys olivacea. The sequence goes on along the minus strand of NC_140412.1, from coordinate 137,338,437 downwards.
TACGTTTCCCAGTAAACCCAGTTCGAGTTTGGTGGTGGCAGTGGAGATCCAGGGACAAAGGATAAAATTAATTTGTACCTTGGGGAAGTTTTAACCTAAGCTGGTGAAAGTAAGCTTAGGAGGTTTTCATGCAGGTCCCCACATCTGTACCCTAGAGTTCAGAGTGGGGGAGGAACCTTGACACCTGCTCTAGCACCAGCAGCTCCACCTACACCCAAGGCGCCAGCAGCACCTCCGAGGAGTGAGAGCCCTGAGGCTGGAGGCTCCCACAGTACTGGTGAGGGGAGACCCAAGGGAAAGGGAGAGTGACTGGGGCGGGGGGGCTAGTAACACCCTGTGCCATTGGTTCACTAAGTTGTCAGTCCTCAGCTACGTGAGCCCCACTGACACCAGTGGGTGTGGCACAGCCATGCCTGGTGCAGGGCATTCTAGGTGGAGTTAGGGGAGCTCCAGCCTCCTGGACCCCTGATGATGTTGCGGGGGTGGCCTGACTGCCATGGTGCCCTGAAACTGATGGAGCTGAGGGCATCTCTGGGAGGGGCCGGGTGAGGCCCTTTCTGCCCTGGGGTTCTTTACAGAGGAGGGGGGCACATTAAGCCTTCTCTCTCCACTGCACCCCGTCCTTCCCCTCCGCAGCAGCAGAAGTCACCCTCTCTCCTTTTCTGCCTAGCATTTCTCCCATGTTATCTGGGACCCTCAAGAGGGGGTGTTTGTCCCATGCAGGGCAGGGTCTCCTCTCCCCACAGACACTGTCCCAGTTACAAACCCTGCCTGTGCAGGAGGACCCCGTGGTTTTGGGCTTTTCCTATCCAACCCATGGAGGACCTGGGCCCTGGAGCCAGTTTGGGTGGGGTCGGAAGGTCCCTACCTAACAGGCTCTCTCTCTCCCGCAACCCCACTCCTAGGGGGTGCAGGACAGGGCCAAGCAGCTCTGCTTCCTAAACGCTATCCCCACTCTGTGCTTCCCTGCACAAAAGCAGGGGCAGGACACCCTGCGGCCGCACTGCTCCAAAGCGTCCCTTGTGGAGAGCATTGTGAGCGAGATCCGTGCCCAGCCCCTTGGGGGAGGGAGCTAGACGTGGGACGAAGAGAGGCCTCCCCTGCACCAGTGTGGGGAGATGGTGGGGCTGGAGGGGGCAGCAGAGGATAGGGATTCCTGGGGCTTAATACTGGGAAGCTGGATGTGTGTGTGCGGGGGGATATGCTGGCTGTGTCTGCAGCGCACTTTGGCCTCCTCTCTGGGAAGTGCCTATGGTTAATCAGGGCCAGAATCCACCTGCTGTTTTGTCTCCTTTGGGTCTCCCAGGAGCTGACTGAGTACCTTCCGCTGGGCTCTGAGTCAAGCTCCATCCTCTCCAGCTCTATGGCCACGGTTTGCCACCTCCAGGTACGAGGACCCTCCCTCCTAGTTTCCCTAACCCTGGTGCTGTTCAGGCTGAGACCTGGGACTCACGGATCCTCCCCCTCCTAGGTTATTTGTGGCTGTTCTCATCCTCCGGCCGAGGAGGTGGGAACGTTCACTCTTTCCTGGCTGTGTGGTTGATTTTACTCCAGTGACATTACAGTGGCCTTAGGGAGAGGATCACCGGGGGGCGGGGGCAGAGATAACAGGGGCAGCAGGGTCCAGTGGTGAGATCAGGGGAATGGGCCCTATTGCAGCCCTGCCAGTGTCTGGCTCTGTGACTTCAGCCAGGTCACTGCGTTCCTTGGCACCTCCATTTCCGATTTTGCTGGCCGGTGCCTATTTCCCTCATGTTTCATGTCCATGGTGATGCCACCACCACTCTGGTGCTGCAAAGTCGAATCGAGGCTCCTCTTTCCTGCCAGCAAACTGGAGCAGGACCTGGACTCGGGCCTCCTGCGAGCTGTCCTGTGCTGCGTTTTTACCATGTGCCCAGGGAAGGACACCGCCCACTTCCGGGTAGGTCACCATCCTACTTCTCTGTTGCAGGAGCAGGAGTGGCCTGTGGTTTCGACCTACTCCCTTAGTTTGGTGGAACTGCTGAGAATAGGGGAGGGGTGAGCAGAGCTGGGAAGAGGCCCGGGGGTTAAGAAAATGGCAGGGAGGGCCCCTTCCCTCCAGAGGGGGTAGTGTTTCCCGTCCTTGGCAGATCCTCTCCTTTCCTCCTCATTCTGTGCTCTGCTGCCTGGACTCTGTCTGGGCGCCTGACTCCCATTCATTGCAGTTTGGCTCTTCCATACCCTGTTGGGTACCAGGCCCTGTAGGAAGAATTGCTAAGGGCAAGGATTAAAGAGCCAGGACAGAGACATCTTTGTCATCCTGCTGTCCTCCTTTTATTCCTAGGAAGAGAGACAAGGGGATGTGTGGGATTTGAACCCAGGTCTCTAGGGCTCCAGGTGGGCAGTGCCTGGGAGTACTTGTAAGTCATCTGGGCAACAAGGCAGACCCCCTGCCCTGATGCTGACACAGTGCCCACTTGTTCCTGGTTCCTGCCTGCGTGCATCGCTCTGCCCTTCCCTCCGGTTCCCAGCTATTGACTCAAGCTTGACCCTCAGCTCCGGTCTCTTGCTGATGACCTTGGCGTGACCCTTGGCTCTAGATGTTGTCTAACAACTCTGGCTTAGCATTGTGCTTGCCCTATTCTTTCCTCGCTCCAGTCCCACCACTGACCCACTCCAGCCTTGTCTCCTCCTCCTGATCCTCCCCAAGTCCTTGGATTCTGACTACCCGGCTTTGACCTTCCGCCTGTATCTGGACTCTGGCCTGATATCAACTTGGCTTATCTTTGGACTCTGACCACCCGGCTTTCACCTCTGGCCTGCACCTGGACTCTGGCTCCAGTTCTCATTCTGGTTTGTCTATGGAGTCTGATCTCGGTGTTGACCCAGGCATGTCCCTGGAGCTTGAATCTAGCATCACCCTTAGCCTAGGCGTAATCCTACGCCTAGCTGTGACCTACGCTCCAAGCACTAGACCTAAATATCGGATGCAGCATGTGAGATCAGGTGGTGCAACTTTTTGCAGAAATTTAATTCCGGAAGTAAGTGGCCTGTATACAAAAGGGGACATATCACACCAGGTGTGAACCATAGTCTTGTTACCTGTGCCTGGCCCTATGGTGCCCCTACCAGAGTGGTTGAATGGAGATGACTGAAAATGTAGGGGTTTCCTACAACCTAGCCTGAAAGTTCCCTTTGGCCATATTTACACAATGTCCAAAGACCTAGTAGCTCTCCCTGTGTAAAACCATGAAAACTGGTAGAAAGGGTTTATTTGCTACTAAGCATTTCCCACAGGTTTCCCACAGGTGCCCTGGCCGTTTTTGGGAAGAAGAAAGGTGGGACTCTACGCCTCTGTGTAGACTACCAGCCACTGAACAAAGTGACAGTTTGGAACCAATACCCCCTGCTCTCAGGGGCGGCCCTAGACTAGCTGCCAGCAACTGGTGCCCTAGGCGAAGATGCAATCAGTGCCTGTCAAGGTTCCTTCCCCACTCTGAACTCTAGGGTACAGATGTGGGGACCTGCATGAAAACCTCCTAAGCTTACTTTTACCAGCTTAGGTTAAAACTTCCCCAAGGTACAAACTATTTTACCCTTGGACTTCCACTGCCACCACCAAACTTTATCTGGCTTCCTGAAAAAACGTAGTTTGGACACGTCTTTCCCCCCCAAATCCTCCCAACCCTTGCACCCCACTTTCTGGGGAAGGTTTAGTAAAAATCCTCACCAATTTGCATAGGTGACCACAGACCCAAACCCTTGGATCTGAGAACAATGAAAAAGCATTCAGTTTTCTTACAAGAAGACTTTTAATAGAAGTAAAGAAATCACCTCTGTAAAATCAGGATGGTAGATACCTTACAGGGTAATTAGATTCAAACATAGAGAATCCCTCTAGGCAAAACCTTAAGTTACAAAAAAGACACACAGATAGGAATATTTATTCTATTCAGCACACGTATTTTCTCAGCCACTTAAAGAAATCATAATCTAACACATACCTAGCTAGATTACTTACTAAATTCTAAGACTCCATTCCTGTTCTGTCTCCGGCAAAAGCATCACACAGACAGACACAGACCCTTTGTTTTTCTCCCTCCTCCCAGCTTTTGAAAGTATCTTGTCTCCTCATTGGTCATTTTGGTCAGGTACCAGCAAGGTTACCTTTAGCTTCTTAACCCTTTACAGGTGAGAGGATTTTTCCTCTGGCCAGGAGGGATTTTAAAGGGGTTTACCCTTCCCTTTATATTTATGACATGCCCCCCAAGTCTCAGCTAGGGTGAAACGCTGGCTGGGATTTCTTCCTGGAGCTCTAGGAAAAAAAGCATTAATAAGACACATGCACCTCTAAATATACTACCAAGTACATAAAGTCTAACAATATTTTCCACATTACAAGGACGATTTTAACCAGTTGATCCTGGGAAACTTTCACGGGAGAGTGCATCAGTCACTTTGTTAGAAGCTTCTGAGATGTGTTGGATGTCGAAATCAAAATCTTGGAGAGCTAAACTCCACCGAATAAGTTTTTTGTTATTTCCCATGGCAGTATGAAGCCACTGTAGCGCAGCATGGTCGGTTTGCAGGTGGAAACGCCGTCCCCAAACATATGGGCGTAGCTTTTCCAGAGCGTAGACAATGTCGTAACATTCTTTTTCACTGACTGACCAGTTGCTTTCCCTCTCAGACAGTTTTTTTGCTGAGAAACACTACAGGGTGGAATTCTTGATCCGGTCCTTTCTGCATTAAAACTGCTCCCACACCATGCTCGGACGCATCTGTGGTTACTAGGAACGGTTTGTCAAAGTCTGGGGCCTTTAGTACAGGGTCAGACATGAGTGTCACTTTAAGCTGGTTAAAGGCCTTCTGACACTCTTCAGTCCCCTGAACTGCATTTGGCTGTTTCTTTTTGGTTAGGTCTGTCAGTGGGGCAGCGATCTGGCTGTATTGCGGTACAAATCGCCTGTAATATCCAGCCAAGCCTAAGAAGGATTGGACCTCTTTCTTTGACTTTGGGACAGGCCATTTTTGGATAGCATCCACTTTGGCCTGTGGGGGGGCTGATCGTTCCTTGACCCACTTGGTGTCCAAGGTAAGTCACTCTGTTTAGGCCTATTTGACACTTCTTAGCCTTAACAGCTAGACCTGCCTCCCTTATGCGCTCAAGGACTTTTTGTAGATGTTCCAGGTGTTCTGCCCAGGAATCCGAAAATATGGCCACATCGTCAAGGTAGGCGGCTGCATATTCTCCTAATCCCGCGAGGAGACCATCTACAAGTCTTTGGAAGGTGGCGGGTGCATTTCGAAGCCCGAAAGGGAGTACATTAAATTCATACAACCTGACATGTGTGGTGAAGGCTGACGTTTCCTTGGCGGATTCATCTAGCGGTACCTGCCAGTACCCCTTGGTTAAGTCCAAGGTAGAGATGAACTGGGCCCATCCCAGTTTCTCTAATAGTTCATCTGTGCGTGGCATTGGATAGTTGTCTGGGCGAGTTACAGCATTTAGCTTACGGTAGTCCGTGCAAAAACGTATCTCCCCATCTGGTTTGGGAACTAGAACCACTGGAGATGCTCATGCATGGCCAGAGGGGCGGATTACACCCATCTGTAACATATCCTGGATCTCCCGTTCTATAGCAGTTTTAGCTTTAGGAGACACCCGGTAAGGTTAGACTTTAATTGGGTGAGCATTACTTGTGTCAGTGGAGTGGTATGCCCGTTCAGTCAGTCCTGGGGTGGCTGAGAACGTCGGCGCATAGCTAGTGCACAGTTCCTTGATCTGCTGTCACTGCATATGCCCAAGGGTCATGGGAGGTTCACCTCTTCCACACCACCAGCACTTTTCCCTTCGTAGTAGACACCTTCAGGCCACTCAGCGTTGTCCCCTCCCTGGGCTGTAAACTGACAAACCTGCAATTCTCTGGAATAAAAGGGCTTTAGAGAATTAATATGGTACACCTTAGGCTTTCGGTTGGAGGTGGGGAATGCTATGAGATAATTAACAGCTCCCCAGTGCTCCTGGACCGTGAATGGCCCTTCCCACGATGCTTCCATTTTATGGGCCTGGAGCGCATTTAAGACCATGACCTGGCCCCCTACTTTGAAGGAACGCTCTCTGGCATGTTTATCATACCAGGCTTTTTGCTCTTTTTGAGCATCCTGTAAGTTTTCTTTAGGAAGGGCTAAAGAGCGTGTTTGTAGGTTGGTTACAAAGTCCAGAACGTTAGTTCCTGGAGAAGGTGTAAATCCCTCCCACTGCTGCTTCACCAACTGTAATGGCCCCTTAACCTCACAGCCATATACAAGTTCAAATGGGGAAAACCCTAAACTGGGATGTGGTACAGCTCTGTAGGCAAAGAGCAACTGCTGCAACACTAGGTCCCAATCATTGGAGTGCTCATTTACGAATTTATGTATCATGGCCCCCAAAGTTCCATTAAACTTCTCCACCATGCCATTTGTTTGTTGGTGGTAAGGAGTGGCAACCGAGTGAGTTACCCCATGAGCTTCCCAGAGGTTTTCCATAGTTCCTGCCAGGAAATTAATCCCTGCATCTGTGTGGACGTCGGAGGGCCAACCTACCCTGGCAAAAGTGTCTGCTAGTGCTTAGCACACACTTTTAGCTCTGGTGTTGCTTAGAGCTACTGCTTCCGGCCATCGGGTGGCAAAATCCATGAAAGTCAGTATGTACTGCTTTCCTCTGGGTGTCTTTTTCGGAAAAGGACCCAGAATATCCACAGCTACTCGTTGAAATGGAACTTCAATGATGGGGAGTGGCTGGAGAGGGGCTTTGACCTGGTCTTGGGGTTTTCCCACTCTTTGGCATACTTCACAAGACTGGACATAGGTAGAAACATCCTTGCCCATTCCCTCCCAGTGGAATGACCCCCCCCAAATGGTCTTTGGTCCTGTTCACCCCAGCAAGGCCACTAGGATGATCGTGGGCTAAGCTCAAGAGCTTGGCCCGGTATTTAGTTGGAACTACCAACTGTCTCTGAGGATGCCAGTCTTCCTGGTGTCCACCAGAAAGAGTTTCCTTGTATAAAAGTCCCTTTTCTACAACAAACCTGGATCAATTAGAAGAGCTGAGAGGTGGTGGGTTGCTCCGTGCCGCAGTCCAAGCTCTCTCGAGGCTTTCATCTGCTTCCTGTTCGGTCTGGAACTGTTTCCTTGATGCTGGAGACATCAGTTTCTCATTGGATTGTGGACCTATGCTTGGTCCCTCTGGAAGCGATGTAGGGGATGGGACTGTTTCCGTTGACTCTGAACCGCTCTCCGCTGGGACACTATGTTGGGGTTCATGCTCTGGCTGAGCCTCTTGTGTAGGGTTATGGGCTGCTGCCGGTTCAGGTTCGGTGGGGCCCTCTGGTGTTGAGGTTGCAAGTACTGGATTCAGTGCTGGCAATGGATCTGGTGCTGGTTGTTCCGCTGGTTCTGGTTCTGGGACTGGTTCCATCTGGGTCTCTGGGACTGGATCCACTACTGCTGTTGCAGACATTGGCCTGGGGTCCGGGTCCATCACCTCTGACTGGGTCCTGATAGAAGTTTCTGGAACAGAGCTAGGCGTCACAGCTTGTTTAGCCTGGCTGTGGGTGACCATTCCCACCCTCTTGGCCCGCTTCATATGATTGGCCAAGTCTTCCCCCAACAGCATGGGGATGGGATAATCATCATAGACTGCAAAAGTCCACGTTCCTGACCAGCCCTGGTACTGGACAGGCATCTTGGCTGTAGGCAAATTGAACGAGTTGGACTTGAAGGGTTGAATTGTCACTTGGATCTCTGGGTTGATTAAATTGGGGTCCACTAAGGAAGCATGGATGGCTGACACTTGTGCTCCAATGTCCCTCCATGCGGTGACCTTCTTCCTGCCCACACTCACAGTTTCCCTCCGCTCCAAGGGTATCTGGGCCTGCGGATCTCTGCTGTGATTCCGGTGCAATGAACTGTAATCTGTTGGGGTTCTTGGGGCAGTTGGCCTTTACATGCTCCAGCTCGTTACATTTAAAACATCGTCCAGCTGACGGGTCACTGGAGCGAGGCGGGTTGCTGGAGAACGGGGTGGTGGGACGATAAGGTGTCTGGAGGGTTCTTTGGGAGGTAGGTGGGGCCTTGGGCAGCCCCCAGTAATAGGGTCTGGTCTGGGGTTGTCCCTTCTGGTCTCTGTTCCAACTGCAACCAGTTTACTTCTTCTCTGCCACCTCTACCCATCTGGCTCCAATCTCTCCTGCCTCGATTACAGTTTTGGGCTTCCCATCTAGGGTGTATCTTTCTATTTCCTCAGGAACACCCTCTAAGAATTGTTCCATTTGCATTAGGAAGGGCAAATTTACTGGAGATTCAACACTTGCTCCTGATAGGCAGGCATCCCAATGTTTCACAATGTGGTAGGCATGTCGGGTAAATGACATGTCTGGTTTCCACCTTAGGGCTCTGAACCTCCGACGAGAATGCTCGGGTGTTATCCCCATTCTGACTCTCGCCTTGAATTTAAACAGTTCATACTTGTTCATGTGTTCTTTAGGCATTTCAGCCGCCACCTCAGCTAAGGGTCCACTGAGCTTTAGCCTCAGCTCTACCATGTATTGGTCAGTAGAGATGCTGCACCCAAGGCAGGCCCTTTCGAAGTTTTCTAAGAAGACCTCAGTATCAACGCCTGCCTTGTAGGTGGGGATCTTTCTGGGATGGGAAGTGGTACCTGGAGAAGGATTGCTAGGGTTTGTTTCTATATTCTGCTGAGCCTTTACCTTCTCCATCTCCAGTTCATGATTCCTCTCTTTTTCCTTCTCCTCCTCCACATGCTTCCTTTCCTCCATTTCCCTCCTGTGGGCAGCCTCCTGTACATCCTTCTCGATCCGCATGAGTTCTATCTGTCTTTCATGTTCCTTTTGTTTTTCATCAGCCTGAAATCTGGCTAATTCCAGCTTTTGTTGAGCCATGGAGTCTGTCATCCTAACCTCTCTGTTTTTAACTAACTTTACACCCGACGTTTAGAAATAAAACAAACAAAACTTGGCTTGTAAAATTTTCCTGTGCTGGAATAGGATACCTATTCTCTGATAGTGATTGTCAGCCTACAGAAAAATCCAAAAAAAACCCCAAAACTAACACTTTTGTCTTCAGGAAAATGGGTAGAAATCCCCTCTAGTTGCTCTTAGGTCTGTGAAAACTTGTGAATTTCCCTGCAGGAGGTTAACTACTCTTCCTTTAGGAAGAGAAACTGCAGCTCCTAAAGACAATTCCCTTTTGTCTCTGCTCTGGCCCCAAAGCAAAAAAAAAAAAAAACACATCCAACTATTGCCAGTTGGAGACCTGCTTTCTAGCAGCACAAAGGATTTTAAAAATTTCCTTTTAAAATCTGTTTTTCTGGTTCAAAAAAATCTCAAATTGATCTCAAAATGATTTCAAGTTAATCCCACCACTCTGCCACCATGTCAAGGTTCCTTCCCACTCTGAACTCTAGGGTACAGATGTGGGGACCTGCATGAAAACCTCCTAAGCTTACTTTTACCAGCTTAGGTTAAAACTTCCCCAAGGTACAAACTATTTTACCCTTGGACTTCCACTGCCACCACCAAACTTTATCTGGCTTCCTGAAAAAACGTAGTTTGGACACGTCTTTCCCCCCCAAATCCTCCCAACCCTTGCACCCCACTTCCTGGGGAAGGTTTAGTAAAAATCCTCACCAATTTGCATAGGTGACCACAGACCCAAACCCTTGGATCTTAGAACAATGAGAAAAGCTTTCCGTTTTCTTACTAGAAGACTTTTAATCGAAGTAAAGGAATCACCTCTGTAAAATCAGGATGGTAGATACCTTACAGGATAATTAGATTCAAACATAGAGAATCCCTCTAGGCAAAACCTTAAGTTACAAAAAAGACACACAGATAGGAATATTTATTCTATTCAGCACACGTATTTTCTTAGCCACTTAAAGAAATCATAATCTAACACATACCTAGCTAGATTACTTACTAAGTTCTAAGACTCCATTCCTGTTCTGTCTCCGGCAAAAGCATCACCCAGACAGACCCAGACCCTTTGTTTTTCTCCCTCCTCCCAGCTTTTGAAAGTATCTTGTCTCCTCGTTGGTCATTTTGGTCAGGTGCCAGCAAGGTTACCTTTAGCTTCTTAACCCTTTACAGGTGAGAGGATTATTCCTCTGGCCAGGAGGGATTTTAAAGGGGTTTACCTTTCCCTTTATATTTATGACAGTGCCCCAGGCTCAAACCGCAAGGGAAGGTCGAGGCTGAGGTTTTTGGTAAACTGGGAAACATTTTGCCCCTTTTTTCCTTTTAATGTTTTTTAAGCGTTTTTTTTTTTTTTAAACAGATGCTTAATTATTCGGTTTGTCCATCCATCCGTCTGTCCAACCAATGTTTCTGAGATCAAATAAAATAGAGACACGACTTTTCAGAATAGATCTGTACATGACAGTGAGGTGATATTTCAGTCGATTTCAAATAAAAATGCATTTAAAATGTTAATTATAATTTTTATTATTACAAATCCAAAATCATCCATTACACTATCCTGCTTTAACTGCCATTACCACCACATCCAATATAGAAAGAAATAAGAAAACTCTTCAATGAACTTCAACCTGTATTTACAAAACACTCTGAATAAAAAACACTCTGTGCTCTTAAAACATGACTTTTTTTGCTTTATGTTTTGAAAATTCAGTCACTCGTTCTCTTAGATCGAGTTTTCCAGCTAGTTCATGCTCTATTGACATTGTGGCAAGTCCAACAAGTCTCTCTTGCACCATTGTTGAACGCCGATATGTTTTTATCAATTTTAACTTTGACAAGCTACGTTTCCCACTAGCTACGGAAACTGGCAAAGTTGAAAGAATGCGTAGAGCTATACAAATGTTTGGAAAACTGGCTGAGAGTTTGTTTTCACAAACAAACTTCAGTACTTCTTCAGGAGTGGAATGTTTCTTAAGTCGTCTTGAAAAAGTCTCAGGCTCACTACACAAATCTGTAGCATCAATGTCTTTAGAATTTTCAGGAGTCAATGCAGACTCCAGTTTTATACCAAATTCTCTTACCTGTTTTGCTGTTTTCTTTTGCAAGCTGTGGATATCATCTAGAAAGCCAAATATTGACTCTAGCTGCTGCATCTGTTGACATCTTTCATCAACCGAGTGAATAGCAGTATCAAGGACTGCAAAGAGAAATGCATTTTGAACCTTTGTTTTGGGTTCTGAATAGGTGTGTCTTGTCATTCATATGAAAACTGCTGTTTCTTTTGCCGAATGCGAACTGGCTCTGGTTCAAAGTCTGTCGGAAAGTCTATTTCTTCAGCAAGCTTGAGAGAATCTACCAGTGTTCTTTCGTGCCCTTCATCACTTCTGAATTCCTCCAGAATATTTTGAGTTTGCTGCAGTTTTTGAAGAGCAGAATGTATGTTCAAGTTCTTTTCCTGAAGCTGCTTACGAGTGAGGTTAATCTCGAAAGGGATATTATACCACAAAATGAGTGAAGTCACAAATTTTGACTTTGGAAAGGCCATTTGCAAGAGCTTCTGCATCTGAACGTGCCATATTGCCAGATGACCCAGTAAAGGTAGTATCATCAGAAATTTCAATTAAGGCATCATAAATGTTTCCAAGTTCATAGTGAAGAGGCTTCAAAGCATCGATGCAACTCTCCCATCTTGTCTGACTAAGTGGTTTCACAGTTAGAGAATTCACATGGCGAGTCAGAATCTCCCAACGGCGTTTTGAGCCTGAGAAAAACACATAAACACGTTGCACCAGGTCAAAGAAACTGCTTGACTCCAAACAGCATCTAACAGCATCATTGACAAACAAATTCAGAGAATGCGCGCTGCAAGGAACGAAAAATGCCCTAGGATTGATTTCCATCATTCTCCTTTGCACACCATTGTCTTTATCCTTCATATTACTCCCATTATCATAGCCTTGACCACGTAAATTTTCAACAGATAATGACATTGTTTCAAGCTCTTGTAGAATAGTTTGTCATAAATGCTCCAGTCATCTCCTTCAGTGATACGAACCCCAAGAAATGTTCCTTTATGAGCACTTCAATATTATCTTCATCTGCAGACTTTTCCATACCCACAAAACGAATGATCATTGTCATTTGTTCAACATGACTCACATCTGGAGTACAGTCCAGTATTATTGAAAAGTATTTTGCAGAATGGGCAGCTTCTGTAATTTTCTTTTTAACGGCATTTGCTAGGATTTGAATCAGTTCATTCTGCCTATTTTTTCCTAAGTAACGAAAAGTAATCTGTGTTTCAAGATCAGTTATTGTACGTAGATGCTCCTTCATAACTGGATCAAAGAAAGCGCCTGGTGGGGTCAGACCCCCGAGCTAGCTGTCAAAAGTTGTTTTTGAAGTAGGGGAGGGGCTGCGGGACACTGCAAAGATGATTTCTGGCGTGTGAATTCAAATCAGGACGATTTCTGACATCCTGACCTTTGCTGGCCCTGACTGACATCCCATCGCTCCAGCCAACTGTGAGTGCCTCACATTATAGGGGGCGCTGCCAACACTGCCTGTTATTAAGGTTGCCCAGTGCTTCCCACAATAAGCCTTTGTTTTCAGTTGCTTATAACATTGTCAAACTGAAACTGGCTGGGCTGAAATTTCCCATGCTGGGTGTCTGCCCTGATGCTGAATATTTCCTGAAACATTCAGTCAAAATAATTCAGTTGTTGTTGAGAACGAGGCTAGGCCACATCTTATGGGTCTGTTACAGGAGGGTGACTGGAAGATCACGATGGTCCTTTCTGGCCTTAAAGTCTATGAGTTTATGAAGACAGTGCTTAGCCAGTGCTAAACATTTCAGGTGCCGTTGTCTTTTAAAAGCTCTAGCGCCCCCAGGTTTTGGAACAGGGACTTGAAATTTCCCAAGGAGGTGGCCTTTGTACCAGGGATGCACCTTTTGCTGTCTCTGAAAATCTACCTAAATTGGCCAAACGAGAAGTCTTTGAAAAGTCAGGAAGAATGGAGCTGCTAACCTCAAAGAAGTCAAAATAGAGACTTCTTTGATGTTAGCAGCTCCGTTCGCCCTGACAATTGTGTCTGCACTGGCATGCTCCAGCCTGGGGCTGAGCAGGACTTTCCCTGTAATTGCAGCTCTCAGCTGCTGCGGTCTGTGCTCAGTCCAGGTACCTGAACTGAGAGCAGAGAGCCTGTCTCTTCTGTGCTCTCAATGCCCCCCTCCCTGCTGGGCCCAGAGGAGGAAGCGCTAGATTCAAATGCAGAGACTAGGGGACAGGGGTGAGTAGATTGGGAGAAAGAGCCTAAGGGATGCTGGAAGCTGGCAGGAGGTGAAAGAAACTGGCATTTGGAGGTGAGGGGAGGGCAGAGAATATGTCTGAGTGAGCAAGGAGACTTGCAGCCAGAGAGGAGACGGGGAGTGAGAAGCAGTGGGGTGGGTGGAAGGAAGTGAGAGGGAATGGGAGATGGATCTGATGAAGAGCTGGGGTTCAGGAGAACTGGGACTGGCTTGGCAAAGAGATTGAAAGCAGGACCTGGGGCTGGAGATTCATGACTATTGTGATTGGATGAGGAGCCTAGGGAGTGAGATTGGCACAGGAGGCCAGGACTGGGGGGAGAGACAGATCAGATGAGGAGATGGGAGGGGGACAACTGGGACTGTCTGTCTAGGAGATGGGCCCTGAACCAGTGCTGAGATGTCCCACACCTCTCCATCCACTTTCCACATTTTTCCAGATTCCCCCTTCACCTCTGCTCACTTCCCTTTCCGGTTTAGCCCCTTGGGGACCACAGAGCAGTTAAAGGGAGGAATCCCAGGCTCTGCAAAGTAACTTCTTAAACACACACACACTTTACTCTTAGACAGCACAAGAGAGTCACACATCTGTGCAAAAAATAAATACCTGACCTCAGTCCCCTCTCTGAATTCTCAACACTTCTGAGAGACATTGGGTTTTGGTCTCTGTCCTGGCGCTCCAGGCGTAGGATTGGCTTTCTCATCTTAGAGAGCACATCACTTTAAAAAACAGGCTGTGAAACCTTTCCCTTGGGGCCGAGAACATCTGGACTGCAAAGTCCCACATCACCAGGAATGGAGCCAGAGAAGAAGTGTGTATCTGGGACAGGGCCTTAGGAGCCCCACAGCTTGAAGCAGTGGCTGGACATTGCCTGACCCACATGGCTTGGTTGTAAGTTGGATCCAGAGGTTGGGTCTGATTGAGGCAGTCTAATGAGTGTCCACCAGGGGGACTCAGTCTGTGACTTGAATTTAGAACAAAGAGGCAAGGAATACACGAGATCAGGGCCCAGTCTGTGAACCAGAACAAATACATTGTTCTCGTCCAGGCTTTTCCATTGAATCACTGTGTGACCACAAGCAAGTCACTTCACTTCCCTGTGCCATAGAGTCTCCCAAATTTTAAATGGAGATAATCAAGTTGGGTTTCTCATACCAGTTTAGAAGGTGGGAAACTCAGATGCATAGAACTGCAGCCTGTTGACACTCTAGATGTGAAGTGTGTTTGTTTATAGGGGACCCCCATGCGTGGTTCATAACGCCATAGTTGAAACTGCTGCCAAGCATGTTTTTGAAACCATATGAAAGAAGGGCTGGATGCCCTTTTCCTGTACTACAGAAGGGAGTGGGTGTGTGGTGCCTGGGGGGAGAACAGGCTCTCAGCCACTAACTGTCTTCAGCATTTACACCAGCCATCTGGAAGTCAATATCACATCACAGCTGGTAACATCTGCAGGTGGCACAAAGATTGCTGTCGCGGTCAATAATGATGAAGATAAGTCAGCCCATTCAAACAACACATTTGAATACAGCAAATGCCCAGTCCTAATCTAGGAGTGAGGGAGATTAACCAGTGGAACAAATTATCAAGGGAAGCGGTGGACTCTGTTTTTCTTGACGGCCTCACATCACAGATGGGTGTCTTTCTGGAATGTGTATTCTAGTAAAACACAGTATTGGTTTTGATATGGGGGTAAGAGTGTGGAATTTCATGGCGTGTGAAATAGAGGCCTCATTAGGACACCTAATGGCCTCACAATCTATGAAAAACTCAGTGTGGGGTGAGGAACAGACTCTGCTGTTTTACTGGGAAGCCTATTTGCTCCCCAAAATCAATAGTGAGGAAGTGGGGTGATCTGGGGAGCAGCTCAAACATCCTACCAGGCTGTCCAGGGGCAGACATCAGCCCTGCAAGGGAGAGGTAGGTGTGGCAGTGACTTCACAAGGGCCTTTGGCAGGAACTCAGGCTATTGGGCAAAGGCAGTGAGGAGGCTGTGACCTCACAGAGCTCCCTTAATATCAGACATGCAGTACAGGGGTTCAGGGCAGGGGAAACTTCGGAGACCCCTGTAGCCTGCTGCAGCAAGACTCCTCCTTGCGGTCTCTCCTTGAGGACCAAGAGAGGATTTGTGGACACACATCTAAGTGTGAAAGAGGAGCTTCTTTGGCCATGTTCTCCTTTCTGTGTTGATATTGCAGAAAGCAGACATCCCCTGTGTAGAAGGTAAGATTCTCAGTGAAGGTTGGAAACTGTTCAGCCTGATCCATACGTTACCAGCCGAGCTCTAGGCTTGGAAAACACAAGTAAAGTTGACAGAAAAATGTCCCAACTCGGACTCCGCCCCTGAGTAACGGGCTACCTAATAGGTCTCAAAATGTAATTTTAAATAAGGAATCATTATCAAGCGGATGTCTTTCTAGTAGGGTCCTGCAGGGTTTGGTTCTTGGATGTACGCTACCTAAAATTTTGATCAGTGACTTGGAAACAAATATACAATCATCACTGTAAAATCTGCCAATGACAGAAAGATCGGGGGAGTGGTAAATAATGAAGAGGACATGTCAATCATATGGAGCCATCTCGATTGCTTAGTTACCTGAGCACAAGCAAATAACGTACATTTTAGTCTGTCCAAATGTAAAGTTTCCCTTTAGGAACAAAAAATATAGGTTATATGTACAAGAGGGGGACTCTGTCCCGGGGGGACTCTATCATGGGAAATAGTAACCCTGAAAAAGACTTGGGGTCATGGTGGATAATCAACTGACCATGAGCTCCCACTGAGACACTTTGGCGAAAAGGGCAAATGTGACCCTGGGACCCAATCTCTCTGCTGGTCTTCTTGCTGAGGCAGGTGGGGCTGTTCTCCAGCTGTCATTGTAGGAGGCCCTCACAAAGACGTGGGGCTGGAATCGTGCGCTGACGGAGATCTCCACCAGAGTGATTTCCTGTCCTGACTAGTGCTATCTTTTGGCCACCTGTTGAGAATGCTCAGCCTCCAGTCCCTGAGAGTCTCCATGCTGATTGGGTGAGCTGGGGGTTATTACTGAGTTAAAAGGGAGTTAAAGTCATTGTTGGCTGAGTGCAGTGAGGCCTAATGCTGAATTCGATGGCATTTCTTTGTCTGTCTGTAATGCGATAATTTTTGAAGACTATGTCCAATTGATTCCAAGATTTCAGGAAATTTCTTGGCAGGCATCAGTGGGAAGAACCTTGTTGATTCTGGTGACAACTAGAAAAAGAAACCACCAGCAAAGCTTGGTTTCTGCACTGTGTCCATTTAATTGGTGCCGCCGGTAGAGGTGCACTGTGACATCAGATTTAACTGAGCCAGTCACTGCTAATTCTGTGCAGGTGATTTTCATAATTCAACCCCATTGGTTAAAAGGAGTCAGCAAATGATTCCGCAGGTTTCAATGGGAGGGATGACCAACACAGGTAGCAGGTTTAGGGTTTATGCTCAGGGTTATTGGAGTGAAATGAGTGATGAGTGGCTGAGTTACCCCTGATGTCACAATGCAGCCTGCTCAGGCTACTCTGCCTGCAGCGCCACACGGGCAGTGACTGTCAAGGGGAGGATTTTGTTGATCTGAAACTTATAAAACAAGAAGAGGAGAAGAAGAATGGCTTCCATGATTTGACAATAAAATATAGGTTTTACAGCATTATCCAGTGTAATTGGTACTGGTTCAGCAGTGGGAACTGGGCCTACATAACAAAAAAAGCATTCAACTCTCTTTTAAGAATGAGTAAATAATTCATAACAAATTGGTGATATGATGAATTTTGCTGCCTTCCGTTCTTTAATGGAATATGAGCAGTTTCTGATTCTCGTGAATGTGGTAGTTCTCCTACAATCAAGGTGATTAAAATGAATGGTTGTTTCAAAACCAAGAAACCCCTGTAGGTGTCTAACTCTCATGACCTACTCAAATCGCACTACTGCTAGGAGTTAGAGAAGTGTCTCTATCCCAAACAGAGGTGGTGAAACTGAGGTAAAGAGCAAGAGGTGTTTCCACAGCAATGCTGTGGCCGAGCCAGAAAGAGAAGCATAAGAAAAAAACATTCATCAAAAATGTTTTGAATTTAAAACTACCCGATTTCTTAAAGAAAGGAAATATTAGCTGTAGTTAGTGAACTGAATTGATACATTCTGGTCACCATGTTCTTCCAGATTTTTCAATGGGTAGATCTCATCCCCTCACACCTAGTGTTTATTCCTAGATTGAAGGAAGGAAACAAGTTTGCCTTCTTTGTCAACTCCCAGTGTTCTTTTGAAATTCAATTAACTCGTCATTGAACTGAACTAGATGAATAAACTGAAAGGAAGAAACTATTCCTTCTGCACTTTCACAGGAAGGGCTACTTCTGTCTAAAGATGTTCTAGCACTTCCACGAACTCTGGTTCCTTGTGCTTCAGTCGTTTGACTCTCCTTAAAACTTGGCAGTAAACGTGTACTACTTAAGATGGATTTCTTTCTATTCTCTTGAAATTATTTTAAGAGATTATAACAAATTTAGGCCTTAACATAGATTGCCAAATTCAAATTGAATTTGAAGCAGGCTTATTTTTAACGAAAAAACCCATGGTGAGTTTAATTTGAAAAACCCGGTTCATATTTTAAAAACCCTCTATTGTTAATCCACCTGGCGAGGGACGCAAAAGCCTCCTTGCTCAATTCCCACCCCAAGAAGGGCTGATCCTCAATCCAAGGTCTAGGGCTGGGCTCCTCACTCCGTACAGGATTGAACTGAAAGCCCAGATCTAAACTCTAGGAATTTGGATCTGACCGATGAGGGTCCAGTGCTGCATAGCACTTACAGAACGACTTTTCCTGGGTAAATCTCAGCACTTTACAATAGTGAGTAAGTATTAGATCCTCATTTTACTGCTGGGGACTGAAACACAGAGAGGGGGAATTGCTTGCCCGAGGTCCCATAAGTCAATAGGAAAATGGCCACTGAAAGCCAGGAGTCCTGACCCCCAATCCTCTGCCTCAGTCTCTCCAGCCGGTCACACTCCCTCTCAGAGCCAGCGAGACTGGGAACAGGGTCCTGCTTGCAATTGCCAGCTCTGGAAAAGAACGTTCCTCTAGTGGTTAGTGTAGGGGCCTGACACAGGGCTCCTGGGCTCCATCCCTGGCTCTGTCACTGACTCCCAGTGTGACCCTGAGGCAGTGGCTTGCCCTGCCCAGGCCACAGTTTTCTATCAGTGGGGTTGGAGTCCCTCCCCTACAGCCCTTGGCTTGTCAGGCTTCAGGAATGTGTGTGAGGTGCTCGGAGACCTTGAGATGGGAGGCGTCCTGCCCGCAGTATGTCAGAGTTCTGGACCCTGGCTGCTAGCCTGAGTTTAACCATCCCTTGGCAATAAAACATGATTTTGTTTTCACAGCCACTGTTGGTCTCCCTGCTGGCAGGGCATTGTGCAGCTCCCTTTTTAGACCACCTTGGTGCAGGAGAGCAAGGAAGAGGGCCAGGAACAGACCAACGCTGAGCATCTGCCACCCAGCACTGCGCCATCTAGACCTAGTGAGTGGCAGGTAGCATTTCCTCAGAGGCTTCCCTGTTCTGCTTGGGGAGAGGCAGAAATGGTGGGAGGAGGAGGGGGGATCTCCTCCTAGTGAGACTAGATTTGCTAACACAGCCCCCTGCAGCCGTTTGCTCTGGGCCTGGGCAGCATGTTTCTTTCAGGGTGTTCTCCAGAGCCATCTCCAGCATGGTGGAAATAGCCCAGCAATAGAGCTCCCAGCCCTTCCCTTGTAGGAGTCTCTGGAGGGTCAGACCCTGCCAGCTGCTGAACACCCACTTTCCCACTGAACTCTGTAGGAACTGAGGGGGACTCATGCCTCATATGATTGAAACTTTGTGAAGTTTAACTGGGGACGAGTTCCCAGGGCAAACTCAGACTCCTTCCCGGGTTCTGGTCTTTCTCTAGCCAGGGAGGGCGTGTGGCCTGGGCAGGAGGAGGGAGCTGCTTGTCCAAACAGTCTGAAAACCCCACTGCTCTGAAAGGATGAGACTCCCGCTGTGTCACAGTGCCTCAGTGGGGAGGGGGAGCTTTGGGAGCAGCCTGTGCTGTGAGCTGCTGCCAGCGGGTGTAGATTGCAGTCCCTGTGCCCCGTGGTGGGGCGTGCAGTCAGGGGGAGTTGCCTCAGTGGAGGAGAGGTGGGGGCAGAGCAGACAGGCCCGTTAGTGAGAGGCTGCTTTGACCCCAGACTCACGGCTGCTCCCCACTCGGTTCCAGGATGAAGAGGCTGAAGCAGATGCTGGGAAGAAGGCTCCAGAGCCAGTGGGAAGCAGCTACCGGCTTCCCCAAGAGGAGAGCGGCCCCTCTGTCCCCGCTGTCAGGGAAGCAGCTTGTGGCCAGGCCAAGTGGTGGACGTGCCTGGCGTTCTGGAGGAGGAAAACACCAGCTCCCAGAGCAGGCCCTGAGGCACCTTCAGGGCCAAAATGGAGGTGGCCCAGGGTGCAGCTCTGCAGGAGGGAGCCAGGACAGGGTGGAAGCCAGGCAAGGCAGCTCTGGGGCTTCCTCTCCAGGAAGCAGAGGAGCCAGGAGTCCAGCGCCAGGGCCCAGCAGGAGCCATGCCCCTGCCTGGCCACTAAAGAGTCCCCACCCTGCCTAGGAGAGGAGATGGGGCAACCCCTGCTCTAGCACCAGCAGCTCCACCTTCTCCCAAGGGGCCAGCAGCACCTCCGAGGAGTGTGAGAGCCTTGAGGCTGGAGGCTCCCACAGTACTGGTGAGGGGAGACCCAAGGGAAAGGGAGAGTGACTGGGGCCGGGGGGCTAGTAACACCGTGTGCCCATTGGTTCAGAAAGGCGTCAGGTCTCAGCCACGTGAGCCCTGCTGACACTAGTGGGAGTGGCACAGCCATGCCCGGTGCAGGGCATTCTTGGCGGAGTCGGGGGCACTCCAGCCTCCCGGACCCCTGATGATTTTGCGGGGGTGGCCTGACTGCCATGGGGCCCTGAAGCTGATGGGGCTGAGGGCATCTCTGGGAGGGGCAGGGTGAGGCCCTTTCTGCCCTGGGGTTCTGTAGCCAGACAGCCAGCCCCCCCCCCCCGACCCCGCCCCCCATCCCCGTCAGACCAGCATTGCTGGAAACACAGGAGGAAGCCAGAACAGGGCACTTAACATATATTCCAGCACAGCCTTTGAAGCTGTGAAAAGCACAGGTGTGCTGCTACAATGTGCCTCTGGGAACAGATACAACGATTAAGCTCACAGCAGGCAGAGGCCCTGTGACAGACATGGCTCTTAGCCCCTACTAAATAGCGTGATGCACACACACCAACATCCTAGGTGGGAAAATATTTACCCTGATAAAAGAAATGTCCAGTAGTCGACACTTATTGTTTCTCTCCCTTGCAAGTGTAAACTACTCTTGCGAAAGCTGGTGTCACCCAGACAGACCAGCCTCAATTTGGCATAAGAAAGGAGAAAGAGAATAAAGGAGTACAGAGGTATAAGTAGGGGACCTACAGCACCATGATTTTTGAGTGCTTTTCACTATCTATCTGCTGGTCAGATAAGTGACAGCCTCCCAAGGCTTCTGCAGCTAAGAGGATCCCTCAGCCTTGTCCCTTATTCGTCTTTCCGCGGAATTGAGTGACCGATCCTGGCTTGGCACCGCTGGAATCGAGAGATGCAAGGAGGGTAAGAAGCACCCACACCTGATCTCCTATCTTTAGTGTACACATATTTTGAAATAGAGCTCTATACTTTGTTTTCTTTCTTTGGGATTGTGGCTTCAGTTTTGTAACTTGTTTGTGTGTGTAACATCTCTACATTTAAATAAGTAGGCACTAGCAATTTTGTAACCACATGATTAGAATCTAGCTTAATAAATTTTGGTAACCATTTGTGCATAAGCCTGACTTGTTTTCTCTGGTTTACTGTAAAGCAGCCGACACAATTAAAGAACCTCAGCCGTTTTGGCTCTAAAGCCTGGCCATTAGGTGAGAGTACTGAGAGCCTAGCATTGAGTTGTGCCGCCTCCACGGGGCAAACTCTTGGGGCACCTGTCAGTCAATCCTGGCTGCCCGCTGCGAAGGAGCTCTGAGCTCTAGCAGTTAAAGTCACGGGTGTGGAGAGGATCTTAGTGCTGGCATTGGGGCACCTGTCAGTCAGTATTGACTGCCCGCTGCGAAGGAGCTCTGAGCTCTAGCAGTTAAAGTCACGGGTGGTTAGGACCTTGGGGCATCCGTCAGCCTAGCCCGGGCTGCCCGCCGCGAAGGGACAGTGCGTCCTAGCGGTTAAAGTCACGGATGGTATAAACGGGCATAGCTGGCACCTCACCAAACATCCTTGGCCGTCGGCTAACAGGTTCCTTACAGAGGAGGGGGGCACATTAAGCTTTCTCTCTCCACTGCACCCTGTCCTTCCCCTCGGCAGCAGCAGGAGTCACCCTCTGTCCTCCTCTGCCTGGTGCAGGGAGCCCCAGTGTCCGGCTGGAGGTTGAGGAGGAAGAAGAGGACGTGTCCCCAGAGGAAGCTGCTATCAGGGTCATCCAGCAGCATCGCCAGGGCAGAGATGAGGTACAATCGAGTCTATCCTGCCCCCGCCAGCCCTTCCGGGGGGGCCCTGTCCCAGAGAAGCCATAACCCCCATTATCTGTGACCCCGAAGAGAGGGTGTTTGTCCCATGCAGGCCAGGGTCTCCTCTCCCCACAGCCATTGAACCAGTTAGAAGCCCTGCCTTGCAGGAGGACACTGTGATTCTGGGCTTTTCCTGTCCAACCCAAAGGAGGACCTGGGCCCTGGAGCCGGTTTGGGTGGAGTGGGGAGCTCCCTACCTAACAGGCTCTCTCTCTCCCCCAATGCCACTCCTCATCTGTGCAGGAAAGGGCCAAGCAGCTCCGCTTCCTGCACGCTATCCCCACTCTGTGCTTCCCTGCACAAAAGCAGGGGCAGGACACCCTGCAGCCGCACTGCTCCAAAGCGTCCCTTTTGGAGAGCATTGCGGTGAATGAGACCCCATGGGGAGGGAGCTAGACATGAGACTAAGAGAGGCCTCCCCTGGGCCAGTTCTGGGAGATGGTGGGGCTGGAGGGGGCAGCAGAGGACAGGGATTCTTGGGGCTGAGGATTGGGGAGCAGGGGAAGGGGAAATTCTGTCACAGACACAGAGCTGGCAGTGGGGAATTGTAGGGCCGGAGGGGCGGCTGAGGGGAGGAAAGAATTGGGTGGTCCCAGCTGGAGAGGGAGGGAGTAAGTTTGAAAGGTGGAAGGAATGTGGGGGCCCAGCTGGATTGGCTGCTTTTGTCTTCTTTGGGTCTCCCAAGAGCTGATTGAAGACGTACCCCTGGAGTCTGAGCGAAGCTCCATCCTCTCGAGCTCTATGGCTGCAGTTTGCCACCTCAGGTACCAGGACCCTCCTGTCCAGCAGCCCTAACCCAGGAGTCACAGATCCTCCCACTCCCCCTCCAGTTGTGGCTGTTCACATCCTCCGGCCGAGGAGGCGGGAACGTTCACTCTTTCCAGGCTGGGTGGTTCATTTCACTCCAGTAACGTTACAGTGGCCTTAGGGAGAAGATCATCGGGGCGGGGGACATATAATAGGGGCAGCAGGGTCCAGGGTGAGATCAGGGGAACGGGCCCTGTATCAGCCCTGCCAGTGTCTGGCTCTGTGACTTCAGCCTGGTCACTAGTCTCCTTGGCACCTCCATTTCCGTTTTTGCTGGCCGGTGCCTATTTCCCTCACGTTTCATGTCCATGGTGATGCCACTCTGGTGCTGCAAAGTCGAATCGAGGCTCCTCTTTCCTGCCAGCAAACTGGACCTGGAGCTGGAATCAGGCCTCCTGCGAGCTGTCCTGTGCAGTTTTTTTTACCATGCGCCCAGGGAAGGACACTGTTCCCTTCCGGGTAGGTCACCATCCTACTTCTCTGTTGTAGGAGCGGTCCTGTGGTCCCTACTCCCTTAGTTTGGTGGAGCTGCTGAAAATAGGGGAGGGGTGAGCAGAGCTAGGAACAGGCCCGGGGGTTAACAAAATGGCAGAGAGCGCCCGTTCCCTCCAGAGGGGATAGTGTTACCCGCCCTTGGCAGATCCTCTCCCTCCTTCCTCATTCTGTGCTTTGCTGCCTGGACTCTGTCCGGGCTCCTCGCTCCCATCCATTGTAGTTTGGCTGTTCCATACCCTGCTAGGTCCCTGGCCCTCTGCAGAGAACTGCTAAGGGCAAGGATTGAAGAGCCAGCTGGCATCCTGCCATGAACTCTTGCTAAGTGTCCCTGGGGTGATTTGAATGGGAGAGGCCAGGATGTGTCTTTGGGGTCTTGCCAGGGCTCCCCAGAGAACCCTTCTAATCATCCCCTGACCAGCGTAGCCCCAGATCCCATAACGGACGGGTGTTCCCTCTTCTTGCAGGCTCTGCCCAAGGCCTATACAGACAGCATGGATGTCATGCTGAGCAGCCTGCTGACAGAAACCCCCACCATGGACAAGCTGGAGCACCTCTTGGAGGTGAGCACAATGGCAGGGTCTGGGGGGAATTTCCCCTTAACCCCGTGGAAGGGCTGCAAAGGAGAGACTGGAAGAGCCACATTTCCATTGTGTCCTCCCAGCTGGGACCCAGGAGGCCAGACTTTGCCAGAGCAGTCTGTGCAGTGCAATGTTGGGACTCTTCTACCTTTCGGGGGATAAAGGGAAAGATCTGGGACTGTAAGCCAGAGCTCTGCATAGTTCTGTTAAGCACTAACAGTGGGCACCAGACCTGGCTGGGGACTGAGAGACTGAAAGTCCTGTGAGATCCAGGACATGGGCCTCTAAGAAAAGTCACTGGCTCCTTTCTAGGAAGACCCTGAGTACAGGAGGATCCTCAGGGAATCAGCTCTTCTGATATGGACGCTGCAGTTCCCAAAGGGATTGTCCTCACGGCCACTCCCTCCATCCCACCAAGGCCTTTGCATCTGGGGAGGGGCCAGGGCATGTGCCTTGATCCTGATGTGCTGTTCATGGATCAGGTACAGAGAGGATGGACCAGCCCCAGGCCTAACATTTTCCCCAGCTAGAGAGACAATGACAGCCTGTGCCCAGCAGGACCTGGGCAGCATCCTGGTTGCAAGAAGCCCCTTTTAAAGTTCTGTGATCAGCCAGTCAGCTCTTCCACCCTGAGCACAATGTCTCAGCCCCATGGGGAGGGGAAGAGACTCGTTTGTAGAGCATGTGCACCTGCCTCCTGACCCTCACCTGCCTCCTTCTCCCACAACATGTCAATTTCTGGATGCACTCCAGAGAGAAGCAAGAGAGAGCCAGGGCCATACGGAGTAGCACTGCCCTGCGGCAATTCACTGCTTGCCTCCCTGGATTTCATGTAAGTGACCTGTGACACCGGCATCCTGCAGAGGCAGGGCTGGCTCTGACAGGCTGTGGGATTTGCAGCTGCAGGGGTTCGAGATTTTGATGGCTCCTGTGTGGAGCCAGAGTCAGAACTGAGATTCAACCATGCTTGAGTCACGTCCCTCATCTGCTGGCTAAGTTTTTCCCTCTGGGTCTGTAAGGGACTGTGCTCCAGAGCCCACTGGCTGGCAGATTCATGCTTGGCCTCAGGGCCCTTGTCATTCTGGAGCAGCTGAGGAGCGAATCCTCATAGAGGGCCCTTTCCCTGGTCCCTTTATTCCAAGCTCCCCTGGGGGCAGAGAGAATGAGATCTCTAGCTGTAGCTCCTCTCCCCCAGCCCCTCCTACAGATGGAGTGGGAGGAGAGAGACTCCTGGCCCAGGGCAGATGGAGAGCTGAAGGTAGAATGTTGATGGATTCCCCTCTCCTCCTCCTTCCATCAGAGCTCATCTGACTTCCCCAAGGTGGGCTACCTTGTGGCACAGCTGGGTCTGTATATCACTGACCCACCAGATGACATCAGCCTGCAAACCAAGGGTGGGATTTACTGGCTCTGTCAGCTACCGCTGCAGAAGAGGGGTAAGAAACCCAACTGGGCAATGGCACCTTATAGAAATGAATCCTCAGAGACTACCTGCAGATGGACATTGGGACTCCTATAGAACTAAGGCCTCTCCTTGTAGACCAACCGGAACTGAGCAGAGGGACCCCAATAGAAACAAGGTCCCTCATTTGGGACTCATTTTGCTGGGCAATGCGAGCCTATAGAAAGAAGCCCCCTCCTCTGAGATGGACCCCAGCGTAGATGCTGATTATTCCTCTCCCTGCTCCCTGAATCAGGGAGATGAGCGTGAAAGTGCCAGGGAAATTGGCTGTTTTATCTCCGAGCCCAGCTCTGTCCCCCACCCCAGGGAAATCAGCCCATCCATGGGGCTGCCAGCTGGTGAGGGGACAGGAATGCAGCTATAGGGACACATGGAGGGAAAGAGCCCATAGGGAAGTCAGGGGCAGGAGCAGGGACGACAGGGGACGCACCCAAAACTCGTAGGATGTCACCAG
Organism: Lepidochelys olivacea; assembly: GCF_965140295.1. Taxonomy (NCBI): domain Eukaryota; kingdom Metazoa; phylum Chordata; order Testudines; family Cheloniidae; genus Lepidochelys; species Lepidochelys olivacea. Next base: position 137,312,793 of record NC_140412.1, on the reverse strand, counting down.
TTGGTTACCTAGGGCCAGATCTTGACTACAGTGGGAGTGGGGGGTTCTCAGCATCAGATGCCGTCATTTTCAGGCACCCACTCCCAGAACACAATGACCATAAGGGTCACCTGATTTCTGTGACGAATGGGACAAATCCCCCTCCAGGTACTAAACCACCTGGTGGGGACCCTGCGATTTCATGGGGGCATGGATGCTGCGAAGCCCCAGCCAGTGAGCACCCAGCAATGGGAACAGGAGACAGACACTGAAACCAGAATGGCAAACCTCACAAACCTGTGTGTCTTTCTCCCCAAGGGCTGAACATCAGAGATGCCAAGGAGCTGTGGTGCCGGGAGGGGCTCGAGAACACCAAGCGCCTTGGTTACAGGAATATGGCCAAGGTGGGGGAGGTAAGGACTCTAAGCTGGTGCATTGCAGCAGCTCAAATGTGGAGCTGTGTCTCCCGGCAGTGGCTGTGTCCTGGATACAGGGCCAGAGTCTACTCCTTATTTCCAGCTGACGGTGTTCAGCTGCAAGAGGCTGAGGATCCTGGGTTGGAGCTTTGCTAACGGCCATGGTTTGTGTGTGTTACATGGATCCATTGATAGGTGGCATAACAGGAAACCTCTAGGACCTTGAGTTAATGGCGGATGGTATCTCGAGGGATCCGGCTTCGCTCAGTGACTCCCCGGCTGACACCTGAGTATCCGAGATGGGAGCCACTGGGTCAGTGAGTTGGGAAGGATACACCCAGCTATTGCGTGACCAGATCCTTGTTGGATCCCTGCACCCTGTGGAAGAACAAGAAGGGTGTGGAGTTTGCTTAGCACCATCATGAGTCAGGAAGCAGTATCTGCGCCTGCCCTGGGGCTTGGGTCAGAGACACTGAGCTCCTACCCTGGGCTGAATTACTTCACCATACGTAAGGCTCATGGAAATGTCAGTGGTGTGGGGAGTGGGGAACGGAGGCAGTTCTGAAAGGCCCGTACCTCTAGCATGTGAGCTGCAGGAGATATCGTTGCTGGACGCAGTAGAGGGTCCTGTGTGGTCTTTGTGAGCTACGTTCCAGAGCGCGCCAGGCTCATGCACATGGACGCATTCCCAGCATGTCATGGCACCTGCGTTGAATCCTGCTCCAGAAAGAGCTATGAGAGGCCTCGGTGCCTGCAACCTCTCACTGAAGGGGGTTCCCTGGGCCATGGGACCCCAAAGGTCCTCGTGGGGAATTAGCTGGCTTGGCTGCAGCAGGACTCCGACTCTCCGCATGAGCCACTAGCTGGATTTGGAGCCTGATTCTGGGCAATTGCCAATGGCTCTCGTGCTGTTGGTTTTAGGTCTTCGGAGGGATCTTCTCAGAAGGGCAGAGAAGATCCTTCCTGCAGGTGGCTCTGCTGGCCATCCACGACCCCTGGCTACATGTCAGCCAGGCTGGGCTGGTCCTAGCTTTCTCCATCATGGGGGAAGGCGGACAGCTGATAGGGGACGAAGTAACCAGAGGAGGATTAATCTAGTTTTTGGGAGGGACCCAGGGCCTTTCACCTCCAGTCCACAGAAGGTCACTGCCATCCCATCCCCATTTGCTGACCTGGGAGGAAGGAGACGAATGAGTCACGGCAGGTGCCATTGTTAGGCGCCAGCTTGTCCCCTGAGCAGATCAAAGCAGTTCAGACCCAGCTCTCCAGCAAGGCTATTTCATAACAGGCATCACATCAACAGGACAAGCTGCCTCAGATGTGGCGAGGGGCTGGGTGGAAATGTAGCTGGCTCCAGGTGCCGTTATTACTCTTCGTTGCCGGGAGTGTCTGAGTCTCTGATTAATCCTTGTTCCCTTGCAGGAGGAGGATATTACTGGATATTACAGACAAAGTGATGGCCCACCTATTTTACATCCGGTGATTGTGCCAGGTGCCCAAGGCACTCCATGCGCATGGGACATCCCATGGGACACCCTTAAAAGGCCCCCACCTCACACATCGAGCAGCTCACACTCCCTGCTGCAGGTACTGCTCTGTCTCACTATACATTGGGGAGAGAGGCGAGTGGGAGTGGAGATAGAGGTGACAGCACTGAGTGAAACCCTCTCCCTTCTGGGTGCGGGGGGGCTTCCCTCTGCTCCCAAATCCCCTTTGTCTGGGGCATGAAGTTCTCCCCATCCTTTTTTTCTTGGCCTTGGCCTCTCTGCCATCGCCCCTTTTCCCATGCCAAGCTCTCCCTGCCCAGCCTGATATAGAAGGGCCTGCATGTTAGGCCCATGTCCCCCAGTGGAGCTCTGAAAGCTCTGCATTAGAGCAGGGGGAATGGCCTAGTGTCACATCTGAAACAATTCCTGACCCGGGCTGCTGTGGCAGGGCCCCTCAGTCCCTCCTCCATACCAAGGGGCCACAGGAGGAATCTGCCCTTAGGGAGCCAAACCTAGAATGCCACCTCCCTTTCACCACACGCCCTCCCTGACTCTCCTGCCCCATGCCCAGAAGCCTTTATGAAGCATCAGGCTTTCAGCACCATGGGGCTGGCCCCGCCCAGGACAACTACAAATGAGAACATCGGTAGAACCATGGTTTATCATCAATAACCACTGCAGTCTGGGAGTGGTGGCCTGATGTGGAACCCCTCCCCTGTGCTCACTGCTCAGAGGTTCCCCTGGCCTGTGTCACCTTTGAGCTAGTGAATGTCCGATGCACCCTGCACCGGGGGCCCAGTCCACCCACATTGTATATGAACTCTTCCCAGCCAGGAATGAAACTCCCCCCAAGCACCCTGGGAAGTGAAGGATCCTCCCCATCTGACAGGTGGGGACAAAGACACAGAGGAAGGGCTGTGGTGCCTGGTCACACAATCCTGGGTGTAGCTCTGGGAACTGGACTGGGTCCCAGGCTAGTGCCTTCCCCCCAGGGGCAGCTTCACTTTCTGCCCTTTATTCTTCCCTCCTGCTAGGGGGTCTCTGAGTATGAAATGAACAGGAGCAAGGCATGGTGAGGAGGCCATGACACCTCACCTTGGTGGGAGCTCCCCTTGGCCTGGATCCCAGCCCAAGGACAGAGACATCTTTGTCATCCTGCTGTCCTTCTTTTATTCCTCGGAAGAGAGTCCCTAGATGAGGATGCTTGGGACTTGAATCCAGGTGTCTAGGGCTCTGGGTGGGCAGTGCCTGGGAGTACCCTCAAGTCATCTGGACAACAAGGCAGACCCCTGCCCTGCTGCTGAGACAGTCCCCATGTTGTTCCTGGTTTCTGCCTGCATGCACCGCCCTGCCCTACCCTCCGGTTCCCAGCTATTGACTGTCTTGACCCTCGGTTCCGGTCTCTTGCTGCTGACTTCGGCATGACCCATGGCTCTCAACATTGGCTACCAACTCTGGCTCAGCATTATCCTTGCCGTATTCTAGCCTTGCTCCAGCCCCACAACTGACCCGCTCCAGCCTTGCCTCCTCCTCTTGATCCTCCCGAAGCCCTCGGACTCTGACTACCCGGCTTCAACCTTCTGCCTGAATCTGGACTCTGGCTTGATATCGACTTGGCTTAACTTTGGACTCTGATCACCCGGCTTCGACCCTTGGCCAGCACTTGGACTCTGGCTCCAGTTCTGATTCTGGTTTGTCTACAGACTCTGATCACATCATCATCTCCGGCGTCTTCCTGGATCTTGATTCTAGCACCACTCTTAGCCTAGGTGCAATCCTATGTCTAGCTGTGACCTCAGCTCCAACCACTAGACCTAATTATCAGATGCAACATGTGACATCAGGTGGTGCAACTGTTTGCAGAAAAGCAGGCTTTCCAGAAGTAAGTGGCCTGTACGTAAATGGGGATACCAGATGTGACTCAAGGCCTTGCTACCTGAGCCTGGCCCTGTGCTGCCCCTGCCGGAATGGCTCAATGGAGGTGACTGAAAATGTAGGGGTTTCCTTAACCAGCCTCTGCCCCTGGATCTACTCCACCATTCTTGACTCTGACACCTGACATTCCTGATAAATACCAGGATTATGTGGACATCTTTGAAAGAAAGGAGGACACATTACCTCTGCACCAAGACTATGACTGCCCAATTGACCTAAACCTTGCCCGAAAGTTGCCTTTGGCTGTATTTATGCAATGTCCGAACCAGAACTAGTGGCTCTCCCTGTGTAAAATCATGAAAACGGATCCAAAGGGTTTATTTACTATTAAGCATTTCCCACAGAGGCCCTGTCCCTCTTTGGAAAGAAGAAAGGAGGGACTCTATGCCTCTCTGTAGAATACCAGCCCCTGAACAAAGTGAAAGTTTGGAACCATTATCCCCTATCCTTAATCCCAGAATTTTTGGATCACATGAAACCTGTATGGGCATTCATCAGAGTAGACTTCCAAGGACTTACAATCTAACACTCATTTGGGCGGTAGACAAATGGAAGAGAGATTTCAATACATTTTATAGACACTTTAATTGTCTGGTAATGCCATTTGGATTGACCTTGCAACACTTCTTCAGTGATGTATTTGGGGACATTCTGGATCAATACATTGTCATCTATTTAGATGACATACTTCTCTTTTTGGAGACCCAGAGCAGCATGTGCCCCACAACAGACCCCAGAGAGGTTGCGGCAGCATGGTCTCTATACAAAATTGGAAAAGTGTACCTCTAGCCAGCTCTCCATGGAGTTTTTGGGGTACATCCTCTCCCCAGAAGGCATTAAGATTGATGCAAATAAGGTGAAAGCCATCCACAACTGGGAGGAAGCTTGAAGTACTCAAAAAGAGCAGTGCTTCCTAGTCTTTACCAATTTTACTGCTGCTTCGGCCCAGGGTTCTCAGTAGAAATAACCCCCATGATAGCTCTCCTCCACAAGACTGTCCAATTTGTTTGGTCACCCAAGGCCCAACAAGCCCTCAAACAGCTCAAAATTGCTTTCACCGCTGCACCTGTTCTGGCGCACCCCAATCCAACTGGAGCATTCATCATAGAAGTTGACACATCTAATATATCCATCGGGGCCATGCTCTCTGGGGCATGGCTCCCAGCACCTGCTGCACCCCTGTGCATACCGCTCCTGGAGGCTCACCCCACAGACAAAAACTATAGGAGTCCCTTGATAATTAGTAGGTTCTGATTAAATCCTTATTTGAAGATTGGTGTGAGTAGCTGAAGGGGCCTCGATACCCAGCACAAGGTTGTACACAAAAGCCTCCAGTATCTGTGTAAAGCCAAAGCACTGAATCAGGGACAATTCAGCTAGACCATATTCTTTTCCTGCTTCAATTTCAAGATTACTTAACTGCCCAGCTGGAACTAAGAATGACCTTATCCCCTAATGGAGAATATAACCAAGAAGGGAGAAAGCTAGTCAGGAACAGCCCTTCCTCCTCAAGCCCCACAACGTCCTTAATGTTGCCATACCTCAATCATGCTTATTAAATCAGCTTCCTAGGATGACCTGCTGCACAGGGAATGAGAAACAACATTCCATGTGGGACCCAATAACATTTACTGAGGACTGCCTGTATGTTCTGCCAGGATGTCCCCCGCTGAAGGTCCTACATCTGAAACAGGACACCTCCCAACAGGGCACTTTGGGTGCTTCAAAATCTCCTGCCTAACCTCCTGCTTCATTTGGTGTTGCTGGATGTGGGCTGAAATTCAGACATGTTGACTAGTGACTTCTGAGCTCTTACCAAGGCACCACACACCAAAATTCTTGGCACCCTATGCCTCTGGAGACCCTGCCCCAGCCATGGGCAGCCATTGCCAGAGATTTCATTGTAGAACTCCCTGAATCAAATGGCCACATGGTGCAACTGACTATCATAGAACAACTAACCAAGATGGCATGCTTCATCCTCCTGTGACTGTGTATCTTCAGCTGAAAGGACAGATCAGCTCCAAATTTGCCAATGACACATTTTTTTTTTTTTGGCTAACTATAGATTTCCCCCTGATTTCATGGTACACAGCAATGGCCTCTCCGAAATTCCTGGCTAGCAATCTGATTCAATGAATCTATCACATTCAAGAAGAACTAAGGGGGCATTCGAGGACACTAGGAAGGTCTTCAAATAGTATGCAGACTGCCGATGACAGGAGGGGCCAGTCTTCTCAGGAGGGAAACCATTTACTGAAAGGAGGTACCAAGGGTCTGGCACTGACCAAATCCATAAGCCCCATCTGTGGCAGCAGTTCCTACCCCATCCCCCTTCCTTGGTCTTCTGATCCCATCTCCTCTCCTGCTTGTAGGGAGCAAAATCTGGGTCTCTCCCCTCACTCTGGCACAATCTGTGCACAGACTGCCTGAGCCCCATGCAGATAATGGGACTGTCCTCCCCTTACCTCCTGTGTGTTTGTGGAAGAAACTATTATCTCTATTTTACAGACAGGGAATGAAGGTGATGGACCTCTTTAAGGTCACACCTACAAACATGGGGTGGATCTGGGAACGGGACTGGGTTCTACTCTCGTGCCCTCCCCACAGGGCAGCTTCACTTCCCCCTTCATTCTCCTCTCCCTTCCTTGAACGGTAAATGAGCAGGGGCTTCCTCCCTTCTCTGTCTTCCAGGCTTTGGGATCTGTCCATGCCTCCTACATCAATGCAGCCTGCAGCTGGCCCAGCTTGGGGAGCAATGACCGCATCCTGTCAAACTGACAGGAGCTGGCTCTCAGTGATGCTTAGATGGAAAACCACACCCCCCTCACAGAGATAGGAACTACTCACTCATCTGGGTGATTGCAGCTCTTGGGACAAAGATCCAGTTCCTGGTACGCAGCCTGGCTGAGAGCAGCCCTTATCCCTGGATCCCAGCCCTGGGACTCAGACGTTGTTCTCATTGTACTGTGTTGATTTTATTCCTAGGAAAAGCATCGCCAAAGGGGGCGTAAGGATCCTGGACTCTATTGCTTGCAAGAAGCTTCAGCCACCTTCACAGGTAGAGGTCACTGTCTTTCATACAATTACACCAGTGCCCTTTCTGGTCTCCAGCTCTGCTCCCTCCAGCAGGACAGAGACAACCCTTAACTCCCAGAGTCCTGATTTCCTGCCTTTCCAGGGGCTGAGGGCTTGTATTGTCCCCACTCTGTCATCAGATACTTTTCCTATGGGAATCTCATGAGAGCAGAGAAGGAATCTCCTCTTCTCTTAGAACCAGTCTATTCAGTAAATCCAACCACACTGACCTCATTTTAGCTGCTTTGTTTAGCTGAGATTAGCAGTATCTTCTGAAAACCCTTAGTGTGTGGGGTGAGGTGGATCAGGGGAGACTGGAGCTCCAGCAGGTTCCCCTGAAGAACACCACCCTGTCTTTCTGTGGTCAGGCTGGGATGCGCTGTCTATCATGGAGGTGAAGACCAGATGGGAGCTGCTGGATTGGCCTTGATATGCCGTGTCCTTGTACAGATGAAGGACCGACATCACAGAGATGGCAAGAAGCAAAAGATGTACCACAGATGGCTGGGAATGGGCTGAACAACCTACAATGATAGGTAAGTAAAACCCTGGCCACATACAGAGACCACAGGCATTGGTGTGGATTGAACCAGGGTCCATCAGCACAAGCCCCTCTCACTCAAGCTAAAGGGATCACTCTAGGAGTGTAGGAGAGGTACCGGGTGAGTCTGATGGAATGAATAGAAAGGGGAGCCTGAGCGGAGGTTGCTGGGTCCTTCCCAGTAGCAGCAGGATGCTGCAGGAAGAAGGGTTTGTAAGGTGGGAGTGGGAGGGGAGGAGCAGATGACTGAGGAGGAGATATTTTTACACAGGGAGATGTTTGCATAGGGAGCTTTGGAGGTAAGAAGGAGAAGTCCAAACTGGACATGGAAAAAGGGCAGCCAGAGCCAGACTTGGGAAAGTGGGGAAGACAGCACCAGGAGAGGAAGATCATCTCAGCAGCTGCAGTTTGGATGGCTGGTAGGTGGGAGGGAAATTCACCAGAACATGATTCACCGGAACGGCCAGGGCGAGGTGCCTGACGAGCGGTGAGTGGAGAGTCCCATTACAGAGCATGCTGCAAAGCCAGCAATCCCGTGCCACTGCAGATGCAGAGTCGTTGTCTTTCTCCCCCTACACTGCCAATGGAGGGAAGCGTCTGACCCTGTGAATTTCTCCCTGGCTACAGATAACCCATCCTTGCTCTCAGTGAAATGCTATGGTGTACTGTACACAGCATGCATGACACTCAACCTCGGAATGCTGTTAGCACTGTTGTGGGGTGATGGCCAAATATCATTGATGAGCATTGCTCTCTTAGGCCCCTTTCACAGTGTATTGAGCCTGTGAGGAGCCAACCTCCCCTCCCCCATCCCCGCAGGGCTTGGCTCACAGAAACTCTCAGGGAATGGGTTCCTCCACCACAAGCCGGGGAGTGGGGCTAAGCTGCTCCAGGGTTGTACTGCAGCCTCAGGGCTATAGTGACATGTTCCAGTGAGAGAGGGGCTGTACCAGTGGGGAGGCTGCATCTCCGAAGTGGGGGATAATCTCACGGTTTGGAGACTAGTGACGCAGCTGGGAGGACATTCCTCTAACAGTACAAAGGGAGGGTACTAAGCTGTCCAATGGGGTTCTAACTCAGGGTGTTGGGAAGATATTGACTAGAGGTGGGAAAGAAATGTGAAGAGAAGAAACTGAATTGTTTATGCACCATTGCTAGGAGACTGGGTAAGAAGCAGGAGGAACTAAACGTTCTCATTGATAACTACATTTGATAGAATTGGTATTATTGAAACCTGGGGGCATGACTTGCGTGACTGGACTGTTAAAGTCACCTGCTGCAGTGGCCGCCTTGTGTCTGGCATTTCCCAACTTTTGAGTGCTTGACTTTGCAACCGGAATGATTTTCGTGTTGCTTCTCTCTGTGTGGGTGATCAATATGCAGAACTTAGAACTTTAGCAAGATTCTGGATTGTTGGCTGTGCTACAAGCACTGCTTATATCAACTGTCCCTATATGCTGAGTCTTCAACCCTGCTGGGTCTGAGAGCAAGTCTCCCCTTCCTTCTTCAGACCCACAATCGTCCAATCAACACTGAAGAAAGCAACCTTTTCTCATATAAATGGATAGCTACAAGTATTTTCTGTTTTTAAACAAGGCACTACCCCAACTCGACACACGTGTGGTTACGGTCCTTAATGCACTACTGGAAGGTGCTCAGACACTGTGGTGATTAGCATGGTATAAAAACCTACATAGGCTAGCAGCCATCAAGGAAGAAAGCCAAAGTTTCTCTTCTTCCTGGCCCCTTGTTCTTTTTAGGAGGCCATTTCCAGCCCTACCTGGCTGAAGTTTTGTTCCCCTGGTGTATCAAACTCATCTGTAGGAGCCTCTAACTCTCTGCCACCACTTCCTCAGGTGCCTTTCTTTAAGCCCAGTTGGGCAGCAGGTTCAGTCACAGTGGCACTGGGCACAGCTTCTTTTTAAAGGGGCCAGTCACACCGTGCTTGTCATTATAAGAGCTTAGTCCTGCATATAGCTAAATGTAGGGTAGTGGCCAGATATAGGGCATGTTGCTCCTTGAAGTAAATGAAGCAAATGTGCAGCCTTTCAATACCAGTAATAGTCTCTCATGCTCAATAAGAAGATCCCTTCCCTCCATTGAAGAACAATGTCTGATTTATTGATCTAATGGCCGCTACCCAAAAGGTGTTTCAGCCAGATGCCCATTTCTGAGTTGAAGTGCTTCTGGCGTGCACTCAGAAGCACCAAGAGAGAGAAAAGGAATATTTGTAAATGTTTAAGAACAGCTCCCAGGTGGGAGCATCAGAGAAATAAGGGACAGACAGTGCCCTCCTGCCTTCAGCCACCAATTACCGTGCCCCTCCTGCTTTATATAAACTCATCGTTAGTTCCTTTTCAAGGGGATTTCTAGCCTTTTGGTTGTAGTTCCAGTGGTTCTGGGTTCTTCCTTCTTTGTTATTTTTTGATCTTTAGAGAGAAATTTCTCTCCTGTTTTTGTTGTTGTGTAACTTTAGCGCCCTCGTGGCCAACATAGAGTCTGCTCTGCAGGTAGCTCTGGCCAAGAAAAGGGACATGCAGGAAAGCCCCTTCCCCCCCAGAGACACCTGTCCCCAGTGTGAACCAGAAGAGTACAATGAATACAGGAAAGGGAAATATTTATTTAGAGAGGGATGAAAGGAGAAAAACAACAGGGGAAAAGCTAGGGGGAACGGTCAAAAACAGGGTTACATTCAACACCAGGCCCCACAGGCCCAGTGGTAGCACAGTCTGAAAGGGCTGACATCGAGTAATGTGTCTACACACAGAGTTCAGGAGTCTTAAGAAAAGTTCCAGTCCAGTGGTGAGTCTTGGGTGCTCCAGGTTGTGTTCAGCGCCAGTAAAGTTTCCCCAACGAACCTCTCTGGTGCCCTCTTCTGTCACTCTCTGCAAAGCCACACAGAGTGACAGCCTCCCCACGTCACAAACTAACAGCCTCACCCTTAATTAGGGTGACCATATTTCCCTATGCTGAATACGGGACACCTGGTAAAATTACTCGTATTCAAGCAAGTTCAGCTGCAATCAATCAGAACGATGCAGTACACATGTTAACATTAACATCAAGTTGACTGAGCCCCTGTTAAAAAGAAACACTGAGAAGAATCACTTTTATTTCCCTTCTTATCTTTTAGACTTTAGGGTTCACATGGAGAGAGGTGACACACACACAGTCCCGTGCACCTCTCTGACACAGGGCTTGAGAGGTTGACCGAGAGGCTTGACCCTCCCTGCCTGGCGCTCTCCACTCTCCATGCCTGGCTGGGCCCTGGGCTGGACCCGCCTCTCCTGGTACCTGGTACCACATCTTCCAAAGACAACCTGTGTGTGTGTGGGGGGGGTGGCACACAAGTTCATATGCCCCCCCCACCCCAGATTTCTGCCAGGGTTCACACCAGAATGTGGCCAGCAACAGCTTTTCCGCACTGTGCAGGAGGGAAGGGATGGGAGCTGCTTCCAGCCACAGCGGGGCTGTGGGGGTGGGGAGGGATGACCTGGCCCATGTCTTTGCAGAGCTCATCTCTTCCTCCTCTCCCCCTGCCCGTGGCTGGAAGCACCTTGCTCCTTCCTGCCCACACAGTGTTGAAAGGCAGCTAACACCTCCAGGCTGCTGCTGGCCACCGATAAACCCAGCTCCCTCCTGTCCCCTGGCTACAGCGCAAGCAGGAAGGGGTTAAGCCCTACGGATGCATTGTGCCCAGGGAACCTGACTGCAGGGGCTTGAGTGAACCTGGCCAGTGAGGTGGCTCAGCAGGGGAGGGTGCCTAGGGGATGGACCAAACCCTGTGCTCCGGGGTGGGGGTGGGTGCAGAGGGTGCTAGGCCTCTGTCCCGGGGACTGCTGTGGAGTCTGCAGAGTCGGGATGCAAACAGGCTGGAAATCGCTTCCCCCCCTCCCCCCCCGCCGCTCCAGAGCTTAGCTGAGGGGCAGAAAGGCTTCCCTGTGCCACGGCTGCCTGGGGCTTTGGCACATGCAGGGCTTGGCTCCTCCTGGCCAACACCCCAAGCCGAGGGTCTTGAGCTTTCCTGCGGGGCCAGCCCAGCCAGAGGCAGTGGGGGAAAGAAGTAGCCTGCTGGCCCGGCTGTTGGTGAGCTGAGCACTCCGACGAGGGGCTGGTTCTCCGCACAGTGCTGGCAGCGGGACACTCCCCGCTGGTGCAGATGTGGAGGAGCAGCGGGGCTGGGGGGCAAGGTGAAGGGGCAAAGCAGGGAGAGGACAGAGAGAGGGGGAACACCCTGCCACCAGCTTTGCACACCCACCCCCATTGTCAGCCACTGGGTCCCCCCACTCAACGCTGGTGGGCAGGCGGCTGGCAAGCAGGGATCCAGCCAGCAGCGGGACCCACCAGTACCGACTGGGGGGAGACAGAAAATACGTGACAATTAGACCGTTTTTAGCAAAAAGTTGCGACACCAGCAGGAGGGCTTAAATACCCTGTCGTGCTCTTCCCCCCTCCCCGCTCCCCTGCCCTCCCAACAGGACTTTCTCCTCATAGAACAATCAACTCCCCGTCCCCCGGGAAAAGATTTAAAGGGGCCATGCTCTCTAAACCCCAAAGGGGTAACAGTGGGTGTTTCGGCAGGTTGGGTAGAGAGGTGACTCGCCCTGCCCTTCCTGACACCAGCACCAGCCTTTAGAATACTAACTCTAAAGAATCATTCCTAAAGTACCTGCTCCGTGGTTTGTCTTCAGGCTATTTGGCTTCCTGGTGGGGTCACTCCAGGTATTAACACCATTTTATAATTAATTTATTGTTTCTGGATTAATTGCTGTTTTTTGGACTCTGGACATGATTCTGCTCTCGCATCTTATTTACCTTGGGCAGGCAGCAAAAAATCTGATGGCACAAGCTGGTACAAAGAAAACAGAGCTAACATAAAAGACCAACTTCAACCCAGGTGTAAGCAGTGGCCAATCCACTAGCAGGTAACAGGGGTCACCCCTGCTTGTGGCCAGGCTGAACTGGCAGAGTGTGGTATGGTTTCCACCGACTGGCTGTATGACATACCAAAGGCCGAGTCATGGCAGGTGTTCAGCGCCCCGACTTCCATTGCACCCCATGGGGATTGGCTTGCTCAGCCCTTTGAGCCAAGCACCTGGAGGGGTCAGACCCTGGAGCTAGGTGTCAAAAGTTGTTTTTGAAGTCGGGGAGGGGCTGAGGGGCGCTGCAAAGAAGATTTCTGGTGTGTGAATTCAAATCAGGAGGATTTCTGACATCCTCACCTTTGCTGGCCCTGACTGACATCCCATCGCTCCAGCCCAGCTGTGAGTGCCTCACATTATAGGGGGTGCTGCCAGCCCTGCCTGTTATTAAGGTTGCCCAGTGCTTCCCACGATACGCCTTTGTTTTCAGTTGCTTATAACATTGTCGAACTGTAACTGGCTGGGCTGAAATTTCCCATGCTGGGTGTCTGCCTTGAGGCTGAATATTTCCTGAAACATTCAGTCAAAGTCATTCAGCTGTTAGTGAGAATGAGGCTAGGCCAGATGTTATGGGTCTGTTATAGGCGGGAACGAGATGACCACAGTGGTCCCTTCTGGCCTTAGTCTATGTAGACAGTGCTTACCAATGCTAAACACTTCTGATGACATTTCCTTTGAAAAGCTCTAGTGCCCCCAGGCTTTGGAGCAGGGTTTTGAAATTTCCCAAGGAGGTGGCCTTTGTGCCAGGGGTGCGGCTTTTGCTGTCTCCGAAAATCTACCTAAATTGACCAAATGAGAAGTTTTTGAAAAGTCAGAGTTCACACAGACCCAATAGAGACTTCTTTGAGGTTAGCAGCTCCATTCCCCCTGGCAATTGTGTCTGCACTGGCATGCTCCAGCCTGGGGCTGAGCAGGACTTTCCCTACAATTGCAGCTCTCAGCTGCTGCGGTCTGTGCTGGGTCCAGATACCTGAACTGAGAGCAGAGAGCCTGTCTCTCCTGTGCTCTCAATTACCCACCTCCCCCCTCCCACTGGGCCCGGACGAGGAAGTACTAGATTCAAATGCAGAGACTAGGGGACAGGGGTGAGTAGGTTGGGAGAAAAAGCCTAAGGGATGCTGGAAGCTGGCAGGAGGTGAAAGAAACTGGCATTTGGAGTTGAGGGGAGGGCGGAGAGTAGACCTGAGTGAGCAAGGAGACTTGCAACCAGAGAGCAGAGAGGAGTGAGAACCAGTGGGGTGGGTGGAAGAACATAACAACGGCCATAGTGGGTCAGACCAAAGGTTGATCTAGCCCAGTAGCCTATCTTTGGACAATGGCCAGTGCCAAGTGCTTCAGAGGGAATGAACAGAACAGGTAATCATCAAGTGATCCATCCTCTGTTGCCCATTTCCAACTTCTGGCAAACAGAGACTAAGGACACCATCCCTGCCAATCCTGGCTAATGGCCATTGGTAGACCTATCCTCCATGAATTTATCTAGTCCTTTTTTGAACCCTGTTATAGTCTTGACCTTCATAACATTCCCTCTGGCAAAGAGTTCCACAGGTTGACTGTGCATGGTGTGAAGAAATACTTCCTTTTGTTTGTTTTAAACCTGCTGCCTTTTAATTTCAGGCGGTGACCCCTAGTTCTCGTGTTATGAGAAAGAGTAAATTACACTTCCTTATTTACTTGCTCCACACCAGTCATGATTTTATAGACCTCTATCATAGCCCCCCTTAGTCGTCTATTTTCACAGCTGAAAAGTCCCAGTCTTATTAATTGCTCCTCATATGGAAGCTCTTGCATACCCTTAATCATTTTTATTGCCCTTTTCTGTGCCTTTTCCAATTCCAATATATATTTTTTGAGATGGGGTGCACATCTGCACGCAGTATTCAAGATGTGAGTGTAACATAGATTTATATAGAGGCAATATGATATTTTCTGTCTTATTATCTAGCCACTTCTTAATGGTTCCCAACATTCTGTTCTCTTTTTTGACTGCCGCTGAACATTGAGTGGATGTTTTCAGAGAACTATCCACAATGACTCCAAGATCTCTCTCTTGAGTGGTAACAGCTAATTTAGACCCCATCGTTTTATATGTATAGTTGGGATTATGTTTTCTAAAGTGCATTACTTTGCATTTATCAACACTGAATTTCATCTGCCATTTTTGTAGCCCGGTCACCCAGTTTTGTGAGATCGCTTTGTTGCTCTTCACAGTCTGCTTTGGACTTAACTTTCTTGAGTAGTTTTGTATCATCTGCGAATTTTGCCTCCTCACTTTTTACCCCCTTTTTCCAGTTCATTTATGAATATGTTGAATAGGACTGGTCCCAGAACAGACCCCTGGGGGACACCGCTATTTACCTCTCTCCATTCTGAAAACTGACCATTTATTCCTATCCTTTGTTTCCTATCCTTTTACCAATTACCGATCCATGAAAGGACCTTCCCTCTTATCCCATAACAGCTAATTTTGCTTAAGAGCCTTTGGTGAGGGTCCTTGTCAAAGACTTTCTGAAAATATAAGTACGCTATATCCACTGGATCACCCTTGTCCACATGCTTGTTGACCCCCTCAGAGAATACTGGTAGATTAGTGAGGCATAATTTCCCTTTACAAAAAACATGTTGATTCTTCCCCAACAAATCATGTTCATCTATGTATCTGATAATTCTGTTCTTTACTATAGTTTCAACCAGTTTGCCTGGTACTCAAGTTTGGCTTCCCAACCTATAATTGCCAGGATCACCTCTGGAGCTTTTTTAAAAATTGGCATCACATTAGCTATCCTCTAGTCATCTGGTACAGCAGCTGATTTAATCTCCCACAGTTAGCAGTTCTGTAATTTCACATTTGAGTTCCTTCAGAACTCTTGGGTGAATAACATCTGGTCCTGGTGACTTATTACAGTATAATTTATCAATTTGTTCCAAAACCTCCTCTAATGACATCTCAATCTGGGAGAGTTCCTCAGATATGTCACCATAAAGAATGGCTCAGGTTTGGGAATCTCCCGCACATCCTTAGCCATGAAGACCAATACAAAGAATTAATTTCATTTCTCTGCAATGGCCGTATGGTCCTTGAGTGCTCCATTTGCATCTCGATTGTCCATGGCCCCATTAGTGGTTTAGCAGGCTTCCTGCTTCTGATGTACTTTAAAAAACAATTGCTGTTACTTTTTGAGTCTTTGGCTAGCTGTTCTTCAAATTCTTTCTTGGCCTTCCTCATTATAGTTTTACACTTAATTTGCCAAAGTTTATGCTCCTTTGTTCCTAAATGTTTTTTAATTTGGGGTATACATTTAAGTTGAGCCTCTATTATGGGGTCTTTAAAAAATTTCCATGCAGCTTGCAGGGATTTCACTTTTGGCACTGTACCTTTTAATTTCTGTTTAACTAACTTCCTCATTTTTGTGTAGTTCCCCTTTTCAAAATTAAGTGCTATTCTGTTGGGCTGCTGTGGTGTTTTCCCTGCAATGAGGATGTTAACTCTAATTATACTATGGTCACTATTACCAAGCGGTTCAGCTATATTCACCTCTTGAACCAGATCCTGTGCTCCACTTAGGACTAAATCAAGAATTGCCTCTCTTTTTGTGGGTTCCAAGACTAGCTGCTCCAAGAAGCAGTCATTTAAGGTGTCAAGAAACTCTCTCTGCATCCAGTCCTGAGGTGACATGTATCCCGTCAGTATAGTTGAAATGCCCCATTATTATTGAGTTTTTTATTTTTGTAGCCTTTCTAATCTCGCTGAGCATTCCACGGTCACTATCACCATCCCGGTTAGGTGATCTGTAGTATATCCCCACCGCTATAGGCTGTTTAGACTCCACCTTTCCCAGAAGATTCCTCAGTTTCTAATAAATCTAAACTTCTCCTCCCTACATCATTGTCTCACCCATGCATTGAGAACCTGCAGTTCTGCCTGTCTAGCTGGCCCTGTGTGTGGAACTGACAGCATTTCAGAGAAAGCTACCATGGAGGTCCTGGACTTCAATCTCTTCCCCAGCAACCTAACTTTGGCCTCCAAGACCTCTCTCCTATCCTTCCCTATGTCATTGGTACCTCCATATACCATGACGAGAAAGGAGGTGAGGGGGAATGGCAGATGGATCTGATGAAGAGCTGGGATTCTGGAGAACTGGGACTGGCTGGGCAAAGAGATTGAAAGCAGGACCTGGGGCTGCAGATTGCGAATGGATGAGGAGCCTGGGGAATTAGATTGGTAGAGGAGGCCAGGATGCTGGAGAGAGACAGACCAGATGAGGAGATGGGAGGGGAACTGGGACTGTCTGTCTTTGAGACTGCAACTAAAGCCAGTGCTGGGACATCCCAAGCCTCTCCAGGCACTTTCCACATTTTCCCAGATTCCCCCTTCATCTCTGTTTACTTCTCTTTTCAGTTTAGCCCCTCAGGGACCACAGAGCAGTTAAAGGGAGGAACCACAGGATTTGCAAAGTAACTTCTTAAACATACACACTTTACTCTTAGGGCATGGCTACACTTGCAGATGTAGAGCGCTGTGAGTTAAACCCACCTTCATAAAGCGCAGTGGGGAAAGCGCTGTAGTCTTTCCACACTGATAGCTGCAAGTGCACTGGCGTGGCCACATTTGCGGCACTTGCAGAGGCATTGAGAATGGTGCATTATGGGCAGCTGTCCTGCAGAGCACCTCTTCCCATTCTGGCGCTGTGGCTTGTGGGAAGGGGGTGGGGAGTGTGGGGCATTCTGGGTCCTGTCCCAACACCTCATGATGCATCGGTTTGCATCCTAGCATTCCCTTTGCTTCCGTCCACGTTGGGCGCCGTCTTTCAGTGTTTTTAGTACTACGCGCTCGGTCTTCCCTTTTGGTCTGCGGGAATGGAGTCCTGTCATAAATATAAAGGCAAGGGTAAACATCTTTAAAATCCCTCCTGGACAGAGGAAAAATCCTTTCACCTGTAAAGGGTTGTTGCCGGCACCCAGTGCCGAGAGGCTGAACAACAGCTTGAGTTGGTTTGTTACCCGGTGTGCTACACCCAATAATTACAACGGGGTGGAGAAGCAGAAAAGTTTATTTGAAGCTTCAAAAAGGTACAGGGAGATTTGATTCTCAAATCCTGTACAACAGAGCAGGAAGTTACACAGGCTTTTATACATTCTTTTTTTTAGCATACTTATTTAATAGCAAGCTGCTCCAAGTATCCATATAGCCAGCCAATCCAGTTCCCAGCTAGTTCCCTGATTCTCTGTATCATTTGTTAAACTATACATAAAGCTGCTTTATTCAGCATTGTTCTTCCATATCTCCCCTGTTTGGCCTTGCTTAGTTTCAGGCAGTCTGACTCTGCAACATACTGTTGCAGATTCTCAGCATAACTGCTGTGTGTGCCTCCAGGCGGGGGGGCCAAGGACACTTGGGCCTAGCACACAGAGCTGCTGCGAGTGCCTCCAGGCGGGGGGGGGGGGGCAAGGACACCGGGGCCTAGTGCGAGGGGGCTTCATCGACACTTGTGGTCTTCCATCCCCTCGAGTTACCTAGTGGCCATGCCCCAGTGTTCCCAACAACTCCCCCCTTTGAGAACACTTAACAGCCTTGGCTTTGAGTTTTTTTACTTGGGCTATTTATTTTTTTATAATATGACTTTGCATAAGCACTTTGTGATAGCTCTGAAGAGAATGACTTATTAATTTTTGCAAAAGGGCCCTGACACATGATACCGCACAGCATAATACCAGTAATACAAGCAGTACAGGAAAAAGAAATTTTAATAGCAGGCTAAATAAACCATCAAGCCAAGACGACAAACCCCAGCCTGAAAACAAGGTTTGCAACCAATTGTTTTCTGGGGCAGTATAGGCAACCTGTGCTTTGGCTCGGGCATGGGCCTTAGCCTGTACTATTTTTTTATAGATTTTATAATTGCTATTATTTATATATATATATAATATTGGGGCCCGATAAGGGCACAAACCTTTTTTTGGGTTGCCAAGAGATAGTTTAAAGCCAGCCTGTTTTGGAGGGAAAATGTTCTGAGCTGCTGTACCTTTTTATTTAATGTTTTTATTGCTGATTTTAAATTACTAACCGAGTTTTTTAACTTTAAGGCCACTTTCTCAAGTACCATTTGCAGCCTTACAGTATAGCGGCCTATGCATGCCAGGGCTGGCCCGGTAAACAGTGGCGCTATTTCCAGTACAGAGCACCCTACCAGCTTTTTGGTTGTGAGGGGATTTTTTATATTGCCCGCCAATGCTTTAGTCAGTCGCCGCAGGGTCTTTTTTTGTGACTTAACAGAGGTGTTTTGGGCATTTTTAATTTTTTTTTTGGGCAGTGTGGCAGTTATGGAAAGATGAGGAACTTTATGAGCTATATAACAGCTACCTGTCCAGTTGGCTGGCAGCACCTTGTAAGCTTTTTGGCCACATACAAAATAGTGACCCTGTAGGGCCCAATAAGGACTGTTTTTTAAGGGGATTTCTGGGATATTTAAGGCTGCTTTTTTAAACAGTTTATATGCCCCTAGGGGGGCATTCCATTTTTTTGATTGGGTACAAGTGGGGGCATTTTTAATTGTGCCGTTTAAATTACATTTGCTATAGGGACCACTAGAAAACCCACCATTGGCTTGCTACATTGGAGATATTAACTGGACGGCAAGTTACATTTCCAAACCCCTTTTTTGTGGTAAGATTATTTGTAAGTGTTTTTTTAAAAGGGGAGGAACCATTATACCTACACTGTTGGCCTTCCCTGTTGGTTTTTATTTAATACTATTAGCTCACTGTGTAATAACACAGGAGCTTTTTTTTACAGGATGCCCATAGGGATTAGATTGGTTTCGGGTAAAACATAACACTTCCTTAGTGAGTACTGCAACTGAATACTTCTGGTTCTGATAGGTGGCTTGCTGTAAAGAGGTCTTGTTCCAGAACGGTGAGTCCGTTCTTTTTTGTTCTTTGGTGGTGGCTAATTCTGCTAGGGTTAAGGGCAGCATGTTAAGGGGCATTCCCGTTTTGGGGGATAGTGGAGTTGGAGCACACACCCAGCAATTAGTCTGGTTTGTTAAAGTAGCAACATGGTGCGCAAGCAAAACAAAGGAGTTATGCTCCCGATATGCACAATTTGGAAATACCAATATAAAGAATAATAATGTTACCCAATTAATTATTACCAGAGTTTTTTTAACCCAGGGTCTCCAGTACCTGGGTGGGCCCGTTTTAGCATTAAGGTGCCCGCTATTTGTGTCTTTTAAACAGTAGCTTTAGCCCGAGATTGTCACTAGATGAGGAGTCAGCAGGTTGGACGGTTCACTGTTCTGCTGACGAGGGGGCAGGTACTGCCTTCAGACAAGAGTGATGGATCCAGTTTTTGTGTCCCTCGATTTTTGCTGCTGTATGGGAGATTAGCAGGACGGTATAGGGTTCTTTTTATTTTTTTTGGAGAGGCTTGTTTTTCCAGGTGCGAACAAGCACAGAGTCACCGGGCTGTAAGGAGTGAACGGGAGAGTCCAAGGGGAGAGGCTGGGAATTTTTGGTATACCTGTGAAGAGACAAGAGAACAGCAGACAGGGAACACATATACTGTGACAAAAAAACATTACTTAACTTTTATTCCCCTGACAGAACCGGGGTGCCATTCATGGGCTATGCCCTTTTAAACATAATTTTAAAGGGACTGAGCCCTAATTTACCCTTTGGGAGAACGCGGATATGGAGTAGGACGAGGGGCAAAGCATCAGGCCATCGCAGTGAGGCTTTTTGGCACACTTTTGAGAGATGCCGTTTAAGGGTCTGATTGGTACGCTCCACTACACCACTGGCTTGCGGTCTCCAGGGCGTATGGAGTTTTCAGGGGATCTGTAAGGCATGTGAGATGCTTTGAATGATTTTTGACGTGAAGTGTGTCCCGTTGTTAGATTTCATCCACAGGGGGAGTTCAAAGCGAGGAATGAGCTCCTTAACAAACTTGAGGGCCACTGTCCTGGCAGTGCAGTTACGGCATGGGAAGGCTTCTGGCCATCCGCTGAACCGATCCACTATAACAAGGAGATATTTGAACCCTTGAGTCCGGGGAAACTCAGTAAAGTCTATTTGCCACACTTGTCCGGGGCCCGGAGTGGGTTCTAGGGCAGCTGGTGGCACAGGATGTCCCAGTCGGGGGTTATTCTTTTGGCAGACTAAGCAGTCCGCTTGTACCTGGGCAGCCAGGGGTCGGAGTCCGGAAGTGATAAAGTATTTTTTTATTAGCTGGATAAGTGTTTTCTTGTCAGCATGAGTGGTTTGATGTAGTTTTTGCAGCACTGGCCGGATTAGGCCCTTTGGTAAGAGGACCTTTTTTTCTGGGGAATGGAGCCATCCCTCCTTTTCCCGGAGACTGAGTTTGTCAGTTAGCTGTTTTTTTTCCCAGAGTACTGAGGGGTTGGAAGCTCCCCTACTGATGGGATAAGGGCATGCATATGGGCATTCTCAGTCTGAGGGGATGGCAGGGTGGCAGCATGCTTAGCCTCTCTATCTGCCCAGGCGTTACCTCTGGCCACATTTTGATTTTCCCTTTGATGGGCTTTACAGTGTACCACCGCCACTTCCGAGGGGAGTTGTACAGCTTCTAGGAGCTGGAGGATTTGGGGCCCATACTTGACTGGGGAGCCTTGGGCTGTCAGCATTCCCCTTTGCTTCCATAGGCCAGCATGAGCATGCAGCACACCAAAAGCATACTTTGAATTAGTAAAAATGTTGACCCGCTTTCCTTTTGACAGTTCAAGTGCACGGGTCAGGGCTATTAGTTCGGCAAGCTGGGCAGAGGTCCCAGCAGGCAAACCTTCAGCTTCCACAGTGTCATGGAGGGTCACAACAGCATAACCCGCCCTCCTTTGCCCATTTATTACAGTACTGCTATTATTAGTGTACCACTCATAATCTGCATTTGGGAGAGGTACATCCTTTAAATTCGGACGGCTGGAGTACTGGACATCTATGATCTTTAAACAGTTATGTTTTTGTTTCTCTGTTTCTGGCAAGAGAGTGGCTGGGTTAAGGGAGGGGCAAGGCTGTAGGGTGACTTCAGAGTTCTCTAACAGCTTAGCCTGGTACTGAGCAATCCGAGCCTGGGTGAGCCAAAGCCCTCCCTTTGCATCCAATAAGGCTCGGACCATATGGGGAGTATAGATTTGCATAACCCCTCCCAATGTTAGCTTCTCGGCTTTTTTAAGCAATAGGGCAGTAGCTGCGACCGCCCGTAAACATGCCGGCCAACCCTTTGCAACCTGATCCAATTGCTTAGAAAAATAAGCCACAGGACGCTTCCATGCTCCTAACAGCTGTGTAAGCACTCCTAGGGCCACCCCCCTTCGTTTATGTACATACAATTGAAACGGCTTAGAGAGATTTGGCAGGCCCAGAGCCGGGGCTTCCATCAATTTTCTTTTTAGGATTTTAAATGCCCTGTCAGCCTCTGGGGTCCAATAGAAGGGGTCGTGATTTGCTCCTTTTACACAGTCGTACAGGGGTTTAGCCCACAGTCCAAACTCTGGGATTCATATCCTGCAAAAGCCTGCCATACCCAGAAATGCCCTGAGCCGCTTACGGTTACTTGGGGTAGGAACTTGACAGATAGCTTCCTTTCTTTTGCTTGAAAGCTGACGCTCCCCTTGCCGTATGTGAAACCCGAGGTACCGTACCTCTGGGAGGGCAATTTGAGCCTTACTCCGTGCTACACGATATTCCCGGAGTCCAATAAAATTCAGGAGGCTCACGGTGGCTTTAAGACAGGGTTTTTGGCCCACAGTGGCAATTAACAAATCATCTACATACTGCAGAAGGAGAGCCTCCTCATTATCCAACTCCTGTAGGTCCCTGGCCAGAGCCTGGCCAAAAAGGGTGGGAGAGTTTTTAAATCCCTGGGCCAACACTGTCCAGCAAAGTTGCTTTTTAACCCTTTTTTGGTCCTCCCACTCGAAGGAGAAGATCTCCTGTGATGGGGTGGCAACTGGGATGGTAAAGAAAGCATCTTTCAGATCAAGGACTGAAAAATGGGTATACTGTCCCCCTATAGAAGCCAATAAGGTGTACGGGTTAGGGACAAGAGGGTGCAGAGTCTTAACCCGTTCATTGACTGCCCTTAGGTCCTGTACCAGCCGATACGTGCCATCAGGCTTCTGTACGGGTAGAATGGGAGTGTTCCAGGCTGACTGACATTCCCGGAGAATACCATACATTAGGAATCGATTTATAGTTTCCTGTAAACCTTTTCTGGCTTCCCTCTTGATTGGATACTGTTTTACTTGCACTGGGCCTTTCCCTGGTATGAGCTGAATAGTAATAGGGGTCTGGTGGGTGGCCTTTCCTGGAATCCCTGATGCCCACACGAGGGGGTACACCTGGTCTTCCCACGGGCTCCATTCTGGGGCTTGCATGGCTGAGGACTCAACTGCAAGGGTCATGATCCAGGCATTCTCAGGGGGTAAGGTAAGGGTTATTTCGTCCTCAGTAAAATGCAGGGTGGCACCGAGGCGACAAAGTAGATCCCGTCCCAGCAGAGGTGTTGGACTCTCAGAGAGGTATACCAGCTTGTGGGATATAGTCCTGTCTCCCAAAGTACATTCCGCTGGGGCATACACTGGGCACTTGGTGTCCCTGCCTGTGGCTCCCACCACAGTAAGGGAATCTGCTACTGGCAACTGAAGAGGCTGATTTACGGCAGTTTGGGCCGCTCCAGAGTCCACTAAAAAATCTATTTCTGAGCTTTTCACCCGCATCTTTACTCGGGGTTCCGGGGGTAGGGTGGTCCGTCTCCCCTGACACCCCTATTCCTGCTCCACCATCGCCATCATAGGGGCACCCCCCTTTTCTTTCCTCTTTGGGCACTCATTTTTCCAGTGTCCCTCCTGTCGACACAGGGCACACTGGTTGCGACCCAGTCGTCTCTCCTGCAGGCCCGGACGGTCGCGTCCACGGCCCCTTCCTCCCCGGCCACTTCTCTTAGTGCCGGCCTGTACCGCTGTTACCATTAATCTTACTTGCTTTTTTTTTTGTTTGTTTGTTTTAGACTATAAGCTCGGTTTGCAGTCTTTAAAATTTGTGCCATGGTCATACCCATTAAATTTTTTTTTTTGTAACTTTTTTTTAATATTAGGGGCTGCTCTGCTCGTAAAAATTCCCTTAATAATTGACTCAGTTGCTTGATTATCGGGGTCTGCATTAGTGTTCTGTCGAATGGTGCCCCGAATACGCTGTAGAAAGGCCCTGGGCTTTCTTTTAAATCCTGCATTACTTTATATGGCTTTGCCCAATTATTATGTCGGACAGCCGAGTGACGGAGTCCATGCAAAAGCAACTCCTTATAGGAGGTAAGACGGGTCATATCCCCATGATCATTTGGATCCCACCTGGGGTCTGCTCGGGGGACTTGTGCATCCGGGTCAGGGACATTAATACGATCCCGGTCGTACTGTCTCTGTGCCTCCTCCCTTGCCTTGGACACAACCTGTTGTTTTTCAACCTCAGACAATAGGGTTCGCAGGAGGACGTTACAATCATCCCAGTCCGGCTTGTGACTACTGAGGCACCCCTCAAAGACTGATATAAACCTGCTTGGGTTGGTGGAAAACTCTCCTGCCTGTGCTTTGAAAGCAGCCAAATCCACAGGATTAAAGGGCACATGAGTATAAACCTGCATAGTTGTGGCAGGACGCCTGTCTGATCCAGACCGGGCGACTTTAGTTTCAGTGATTAAGGGGTATAGGCCAACCATTGGGGACTTACAAGGTGTGGGTGTAGGGGCCGAAGGGGACACCGGCTCTGCCATTACAGTAGGGGTGGGGGTCTGGGGACTAACATTAGCTGCTACCAAACCAGTTGGAGTCAGATTACAGTGCTGTAAAATATCTGGTCGAGTACATAAAGTCAGAAACAAATGCGCATACATATGTTCATTCCATTTCCTTGTTCTCTGACAGAACAGGAGTAACTGAAGGATCATGTTGTAATTAATTGACCCTCCTGGTGGCCACCACTCCTGGTCCTCTAGTTGATATTGAGGCCAGTCAACTGTACAGAATCGTTTTAATTGGCTCTTAGTCATCGGATCCGCACCAAATACCTTCCAGTTTGCTAGAATGCACTCTAGGGGCATACACCGTGCCCTAACCTCTGAGCTTTGTCCCTGTCCCATACCTACAGGGTAACTCTGGGCGTCCCCAGGTTCCAACAGAGCATATAATCCGGATTTTAAAGGATCCTACCTTATTCAAGGGACCGGTTCTTCACCGTGGCCTGCAGCTGCTCCTCCCCCACGTCTAAGGGACCGGTTCTTCACCGTGGTCCACAACAGCTTCTCCACTATATGAGTGCGTTGCACCGTTGTGCCCTCTGGGGTCGATCAAATCGCGTCTCCTCCGAGGCCCCCGATGAACTCACCGGTGCGCGCTGGGCGTCGGTTCTCGCCGCAATCCTTGACCTCCAGGAGGGGTCCGGGCAAGGCTAAATTGCAGCCTCGAGCCCACCCAGGGACGCCAAAAGCTGTTGCCGGCACCCAGTGCCGAGAGGCTGAACAACAGCTTGAGTTGGTTCGTTACCCGGTGTGCTACACCCAATAATCACAACGGGGTGGAGAAGCAGAAAAGTTTATTTGAAGCTTCAAAAAGGTACAGGGAGATTTGAATCTCAAATCCTGTACAACAGAGCAGGAAGTTACACAGGCTTTTATACATTCTTTTTTTTAGCATACTTATTTAATAGCAAGCTGCTCCAAATATCCATATAGCCAGCCAATCCAGTTCCCAGCTAGTTCCCTAATTCTCTGTATCATTTATTAAACTATACATAAAGCTGCTTTATTCAGCATTGTTCTTCCATATCTCCCCTGTTTGGCCTTGCTTAGTTTCAGGCAATCTGACTCTGCAACATACTGTTGCAGATTCTCAGCATAACTGCTGTGTGTACCTCCAGGCAAAAAGGCCAAGGACACTTGGGCCTAGCACACAAAGCTGCTGCAAGTGCCTCCAGGCAGGAGGGGGGGGGGCAAGGACACCGGGGCCTAGTGCGAGGGGGCTTCATCGACACTTGTGGTCTTCCATCCCCTCAAGTTACCTAGTGGCCATGCCCCAGTGTTCCCAACAGGGTTAAGAAGCTAGAATAACTTCGCTGGCACCTTACCAAAATGACCAATGAGGAGACAAGATACTTTCAAAGCTGGAGGGGGGGAGAAACAAAGGTTCTCTCTGTCTGTGTGTTGTTTTGCCAGGAACAGAAAAGGAATGGAGTCTTAGAACTTAGTAAGTAATCTAGCTAGATATGCGTTAGATTCTGTTTTGTTTAAATGGCTGATAAAATAAGCTGTGCTGAATGGAATGTATATTCCTGGTTTTGTGTCTTTTTGTAACTTAAGGTTTTGCCTAGAGGGATTCTCTATGTTTTGAATCTGATAACCCTGTAAGGTATTTACCATTCTGATTTTAGAAAGGTGATTCTTTTACTTTTTCTTCAATTAAAATTCTTCTTTTAAGAACCTGATTGCTTTTTCATTGTTCTTAAGATCCAAGGGTTTGAGTCTGTGTTCACCTATGCAAATTGGTGAGGATTTTTATTGAGCCTTCCCCAGGAAAGAGGGTGTAGGGTTTGGGGAGGATCTGGGGCGGAAAGACGTTTCCAAGCGGGCTCTTTCCCTGTTGTGTATTTGTTAGATGCTTGCTGGTGGCAGCAATAAAGTCCAAGGGCAAAAGGTAAAATAGTTTGTACCTTGGGGAAGTTTTAACCTCAGCTGGTAAAAATAAGCATAGGGGTTTTCATGAAGGTCCCCACATCTGTACCCTAGAGTTCAGAGTGGGGAAGGAAACTTGACAAGCCCGAACTGCTGAGGAGTATGCTGCCGAGTCTCGCCAGCACGTCATGTTTGGCAGTCCAGTTATTCCTCATGATCCAAAGTGACAGTGAGGGCTCCGACGATGATATCGACTCAAGGAATGTATATGACATGAGTTTGCTTGTGGCATTCATGGACATGCTCACCACCGTGGAACGCTGCTTTTGGGCTCGGGAAACAAGCAGTGAGTGGTGGGATCACATCGTCATGCAAGTCTGGGATGATGAGCAGTGGCTGCAGAACTTTTGGATGAGAAAAGCCACTTCCATGGGAGTCTGTGAGAAGCTCAGCCCCACCCTGCGGTGCAAGGACCTGAGATTGAGAGCTGCCCTGACGGTGGAGAAGCGGCTGGCTCTTGCAATCTGGAAGCTGGCAACTCCAGACGGCTACTGATCAGTCGCTAACCAGTTTGGAGTGGGGAAGTCGACCGTTGGAATTGTGTTGATGCAAGTTTGCAGGGCCATTAATCGGATCCTGCTCAGAAGAACCGTGAATCCGGGTAACGTGCATGACATTGTGGCTGGTTTTGAACAAATGGGTTTCCCTAACTGCGGAGAGGCGATAGATGGCAGGCATATTCCAATTCTGGCACCAGCCCACCTAGTCTCCGAGTATGTTAATCGGAAGGGATATTTCTCAATGGTTCTCTGGGAGCTTGTGGATCACCATGGGCGTTTCATTGACATTAACGCAGACTGGCCCGGAAAGGTGTCTGACGCACGCATCTGTCGCAACACTGGCCTGTTCAGGAAGCTGCAAGCTGGGACTTTTTTCCCAGACCAGAAGATCACCATAGAGGAAGTTGTAATGCCCATTGTGATCCTTGGAGACCCCGCTTACCCTTTCATGCCGTGGCTCATGAAACCCTACACAAGGAGCCTTGACAGCAGCAAGGAGCAGTTCAACAACATGCTGAGCCGGTGCAGAATGACTGTGGGGTGTGCTTTTGGCCCTTTAAAGGTCCGCTGGTGCTCTCTGTATGGGAAGCTGGACCTGGCCAATGACAGCATCCCAGCAGTTATATCCGCGTGCTGTACCCTCCCTAACATTTGTGAAGGGAAGGATGAAATATTCACTCAGGCATGGAACTCGGAGGTTCAACACTTGGAGGCTGAATTTGAACAGCCAGAGAGCAGGGCTTTTAGAGGGGCCCAGCACGGGGCTGCAAGGATTAGGGATGACTTGATGGAGCAATTTGAGGTTGAAAGCCACCGGTAATGTTTGATGCCCTGCATGGGAGTGAAGTGCAGTGGTTCCAATGTTAGTTGGAATCTGTGTTTGATACGCTGACTTGCAGTGCCTGTTGCTTTCCTGGGCTAAGGTATCTTTTACTTTATGCAATAATAAAGAATGTTTTCAAAGCCAAAAAATCCATTTAGTGAAAAGAGACACAACTGCTTGGGAAACAGAAAGGGCAAGGGGGTGGGGAACGGTACAATCACAGATTTGCGTATGTCCTGTCTGGAGTGCTGTGCAATGAGTGCTGCACTTCAGGATGGCTATACTGCATGGTGATGGGGGTTGAGTGCAGTGGGTAAGGGTCGTAGTTTTCAGGACTGAGTGGTGAAGCTACAGGTGTTGGAGGCAGCTGGTGGCGGTAAAAACCCGGATATTGGGGAAAGTGGGTTGGAGGTGACATGGGAGCACAAGGGAAAGAGTTTTGGGACAAGGGCTGTGGGGGCGGGGGCGGGGGCGGTAGTGCTCCGGCTGCATTGCTACGATCGCCTGTATTGAGTGCGCTTGGCGCTCCATGATGCTTAGCAGCCGGTCCGGGCTTTGGTGCCGGCGATCCACATTCTGCTGGCGGACCCTCCTTTCACTCTCCCGCCACTCCTGCAAGTTTTGATTTTCATTACTTGAATGCTGCATTACTTCATGCAACATGTCTTCCTTGCTTCTACTTGGCCTCTTTCTGATTCTTTGGAGTCTTTTGGTCGGTGATAACACGGACGGCTGAGATCTCAAGGTTTCATCTGCCAGAAGGTATCGTAATTCCTATGGCTGGAGTGCAGCTGGGACTGGACAGCTTCCTCCTCCCAAACACTGATGAGGTCCAGCAACTCGCCATTGCTCCATACTGGGGCTCTCCTGGCACGCGGAGGCATGATCACCTGGAAGGATTCGCTGATAGCACTCCACGCCTGGCTGAGCAAACAGGAAGGGATTTTTCAAAATTCCCAGAGAATTTAAATGGCGGGTCTGACGGTTGGTCACCTGAGGGCAGGGCAGTAGAGTTCAAAGTGATGACCAGAGTGGCTAGCACAGGCATTGTGGGACACTTCTGGAGGCCGATCAGAGCGCACTATAGGATCAGGGCATCCACACTGGTGCTGCGGCGCTCCGGCGGGGGCGCAGCAAACACTATTCCACTCGCCGAGGTGGCGTACCAGCAGCGCTGTAGCCGCGGAGTCAGAGGGCTCTACGTGCCTTGCCAGTGTGGACAGGGAGTGAGCTCGTGCGCCCGGGGCTCCTTTAATGCGCTGTAACTCGCAAGTGTAGCCAAGGCCTTAGACAGCACAAGAGTTACACATCTGTGCAAAACAATAAACACCTGACCTCAATCCCCGCTCCAAGTCCTCAACATTCCTGAGAGCCGTTAGGTTTTGATCAGTGTTCTGGGGCTCCTGGCACAGGAGTGGCTTTCTCATCTTAGAGAGCACATCACTTTAAAAAGCAGGCTGTGAAACTTTTTCTTTGGGGCCTAGGACAGCTGGACTGCAAAGACCCACATCTTTGCAGTGGGCCCACCCCCATATCTGCCCACTTTGCAGTGTGAATGTTGTGACGGTGTGCTTTTCTGGTTTCGAGTCGGAATAGTCCTCCACTGCAATTCCCACCGTTCCCTGTACCCATATCTTCCTGACCTGTCTGCTATCTTCCCACTCCCCCTGTGTGCACCAGAAGTCACATGCTGCAGCCTCCAAACTCCCAGTAGCTTAAAACGCTCACCACCCTGTGAGCAGCTAGTTGGCGGGAGGAACACACCAACATTGCCATCAGTAGGTGGCAGGATTCTAGCTGTGACCACAGTTTCTCTCAGAGCTGCAGCACTACACAGCTGTATGTCGCAGAGTCAACGGCTGGCAGAGTTGGACACGGAGCATTCTGCTGTTCAGTGCTGAGAGAGAATGAAACATTTGAAGCAGCATCAGAAGGTCCAGGACTCCAATAAAAAGTCAGCAAATGCACCTTGCACGTGCCCTTCCTATTCAGATCTAGATTGGGTGCTGTCAGTCTTACAGACAGGTCTCTTAAAATCTATAAAATTCAGGGGAGAATGAAACCTAGGCCTCAAATCCTACCCCTTTTTACAGGATCGAACTCTCCGTATCTGTCACCGGGTGTATTTAAAATCAAAACTGACAGGTAAATAACACAAACCAGATAACATTTATTACCTAACACCTTAATTACAAAGATAATAAGTTTGGCAGTTGCCAAGTCCCTAACAAGCAAATGATAGTGGCAGGAATAAAAGAGGAGAGAAAGAGAAGAGTGGGGGGGAAAGGTAAGATCCCTTCACAAGGTGCGTCTCTCTCCTCCTCTGCCGCTCATCTTCAAGAGTTCAAGCAAATTACCCCCACTGGGCAGAGTGAGTGCGGTATGCTGCCGCTATAACAGGCAGTGTGCGTGGGTAAGGACAATTCAAGGACCTCCTCTGTCTCTGAAGTGGTGGAATAGACAGCAGCACCTTGATTGCTCCGCCTAAGCTGTCCCTGAGCCACGAGCAACAAACTGTCAGCCAACTGCCAGTCCATTGACAGCCAACTGACTTTCTGCACACAGCCCACTTCCTGCGTGGCACGTGGCACCAAAAAGGGTGGGGTCTCTCTCTCGCTCTGTTACTAGGCAGAATAGATATCATAGGACAACCAACGGTTACACAGGGCAACTCATAGGAAACAAGGGAAAGAACTTAAGGAAAAAGAAAAAGGGAGTATTATCCCTACATCGAGGGCTCTAAGCAGAGGGCCTATTATGACACATGCCATTTTGCTGAACCATAGCGGGCTCATTATCAGACAGGATAAGGAGGGGGGTGCTGCAGCTGGGAACAATGAAGATCCTGCAAATGACTCTGAAGGCCAGGACGTGGTCGTTGAATTATATCAGAAGGAGCAGTTTGGAGAAGACACTGGTGAAACCCCTAAAGAGGGGGATGCGCCTGGCCAGAGACTGGAAGTCCAGGCTGGTAACTGCAACTCTTCTACCCCCACCCCGATTTTTTTCCTGGATAAATTGTACTTTCAAAACTCAGGACTTTGTAAATTATGGCCAAATAATTTACTGTCCTGGATAATATTCCATGCATCGTTGTGTGTGTGTCTTTGGTATAGTGCAGACGGCATGCCATTTGCCCAGCCTGTCCCCTCACCCTCCCTCCTCCACCTTCCCCTCCCCTTCAAGCAGCCTCTGCTGTGCACAATCCAAAATGGATGTTTTTTCAAGAATTCAGAGTCTGGGCTGTATGGTTGGTGCTAAAGCCTACAGTCTTTAGAAAGGTTTCAGAGTAGCAGCCGTGTTGGTCTGTATTGGCAAAAAGAAAAGGATGACTTGTGGCACCTTAGAGACTAAATAAATGTGTTCGTCTCTAAGGTGCCACAAGTACTCCTAGTCTTTAGAAAGTTCACAAACAGAAATCCATGCCTCTCTGTATCCCCCCATTTCACGGCAGGCAGACAGGTGGGAGGGGAGGGGTTGAAACACTGCTTGGATGAATGCTCTCCATCCTAGCTTAGGCTTTGGTTGATTTCCTTCATTTTTTCCCAATCCTCGTAGTTTATTCTAGGAAATTTCTCATGTAGCATGAATTGTCAATGGTCTTTCAGGTGAACTGGGAGTGCAAAGCTGCTATGGCATCCATAATAACTAGGGCCCTACCAAATTCAAGGACCATTTTGGTCAATTTCACAGGCAGAGGGGTTTTAAATTAGTCAATTTCACCATTTCAGATGTTTACATCTGAAATTTCACAGTGCTGAAACCATGGGAGTCCTGACCCAAAATGGGATAATGCGGGGAGGTCAAAAGTTGTTTGGGGGAGGTGTTGCAGCATTTCCCCCCTCACTTCTGTGCTGCCTTCAGTGCTGGACTCTGAAGGCAGCAGCCACTAACCTTCCTGAAGCGAGAGGAGGCTCCCGGATGTGGAGGTGGGTCCCAGCTGGTGGGAGCACCTCAGCTGGGGCTCCTAGCTACTGGTTCCCTGGCAGATTAATGCAGGGGCCCCGGCCAATTTCGGGGGCCCCAGAAAAATAGGCACCTGAGCCCCAGCAGGAGCCACAGGGGGAGTAAGCCCTGAGCCTGGGCAGCCAGAGCCCTGGCAGGAGAGAATTGGAGGGTGGAAGCCTCAAGCCCGGCACCCCAGTCCCTGCTGCAGCTGCAGAGCAGCAGCCCTGAGCCTGAGTGCCTCAAGTTCTGGCTCCAGCCGCGGGGGCTGAAGCCAAGAGCGGCCACTGCAGCTGCCGGGCAGAAGCCCTGAGCCCAGGTGCCCTGATCCCTGGCAGGAGTGTGTGTGTGTAGGGGAGAGGCAGAAGCCCCAAGCCCGGGCACCTGGCTGGAGTTTTCGGGAGCTCAAGATGTGAGTCTGGGTGCCCCAAACCCTGGCTGCAGCCTCAGGGGCCAGAAGCCCTGACCCTGGGCACCCAGAGCCCTGGCCGGAACAGGAGCAGGTGGGGGTGGGGGCAGAATCCCCAAGCCTGGGCAGAAGCTGCCAGGGCCAAAGCCCTGAGCCCAACTCCAGGGCTGCTGCAGCACAGATCTGAGGGTGTACCAACCTCACTAATGTGCTGCGTCTACAGGTGAGTCTGATAGCCCCACCAAGAGCAATTGTGCAGGGGAAAAGCTTGTCCTGTCCCCAGCCCAGCGGACTAGCGGGATGCTCCAAGCCGGCACGGGAAGATGAGATTTCACAGGGCAGGGCTAATTTCACTGTCCTTTATAATTGGTAGGGGCCTAGCTATAGAAAATAATGAGTACCAAAATGCTCTTCAATCTAGTCAAGAAAGGCACAACAAGAAGCAACAGCTGTCAGCTGAAGCCAGAGAAATTCAAATTAGAAGTGAGGCAAGAATTTTTGACAGTGACGGAGACAAACCAATGGAACAAATTACCAAGGGAAGAGGTGGAGTCTCTGTTTCCTGATGGCCTCACATCACAACTGGTTGTCTTTCTGGAGGGTGGGTTTCAGTGAAACACAAGGAATTGAGCTTAATATGGGGTAAGTGTCTGAAATTTCATGACTTGTGAAATAGAGGCTGGATGAGGAGATCTAATGGCCTACAAATCTATGAAAAACTCAGTGCGGGATGAGGTACAGACTCTGCTGTTTTACTGGAAAGCCTGCTTGTTCCCCAGAATCAAGAGTGAGCAAGTGGGGTGATCGGGGGAGCAGCTCAAACATCCAACCTGGCTGTCCAGGAGCAGACATCAGCCCTGCAAAGGAGAGGTGGGTGTGGCAGTGACTTCACAAGGGTCTTTGGCAGGAATTCAGCCTATTGGGCAGAGTTGGTGAGGAGGCTGTGACCTCACAGAGCTCCCTTGACATCAGACATGCAGTACAGGGGTGCAGGTCAGGGGGAACCTCGGAGACCCCTGTAGCCTTGCTGAAGCAAGCCTCCTTCTCGCAGTCTCTCCCAGAGGACTAAGAGAGGATTTGTGTTCACGCACCTGAGTGCTAAGAAGGAGCTTCTTTGGGAGTTTTCACCTTCCTGTGTTGATTTTGGAGAAAGCAGACATCTCCTGTGTAGAAGGTAAGATTCTCAGTGAGAGTTGGAACTTCTTCAGTCTTCTCCATGCATTGCAGGCCGAGCTCTAGGCTCGGAAAACAAAAGGTAAATGGGCAGAAAAATGTCCCACCTAGGATTCTTCCCCTTAGTAACGGGCTACCTAATAGGTCTCAAAATCTAATTGTAAAGGAGGAATCGTTCTCAGGCAAGTATCTTTCTAGTAGGATCCTGCAGGGATTGGTTCTTGGCGCTAATGCTATTTAACATTTTGATCAGTGATTTGGAAGCAAATATACAATCATCATTGATAAAATCTTAGTTATGAAGTATTTCTGGAGATTTAATCTAAATCTGCTATGCTATAGTTTGAACCCATTGCCTCTTGTCCTGCCCTCTGTGGCAAGAGAACAATTTTTCTCTATCTTCCTTATGAAAGCCTTTCAAGTATTTCAAGATTGCTATCATTTCCCTCTTTTCCAATCTAAACACACCCAATTCATCCAGCCTTTGCTCATATGACTTACATTCTACAACTTTGATCATTTTTGTCACTCGCCTTCTGGATCCTTTCCAGTTTCTCTACATCCTTTTCATACAGCAGTGACCAAAATTGGACACAGTACTCCAGCTGAGCCCTAACCAGCGCTGCGTAGAGCAGTACCATCATCTCCTATGACTTGCATGGTATGCCTCTCTTTATGCAACCCATATTGCGTTTGCTTTTCTGCATTTGCTGTGCAGAGAGCCTGAAAATGGTTTTGTACCTCTATCTGATAGAGGAAGCAGTAAAACAGGGTTACATTCAACACAAGGCCCTACAGGCCCAGTGGTACCACACTCTGAAAGGGCTGACACCGAGCAATGTGTCTGCACACAGAGTTCAGGAGTCCTGGGCAAAGTTCCTGTCCAGTGGTGAGTCTTGGGTGCTCCTGGTCGTCTTTGGCGCCAGTAAAGTTTCCCCAACAAACCCCTCCAGTGTCGTCTTCTGCTGCTCTCTACAAAGCCACACAGAGCGACATGCGACAACCTCCCCACTTAACTAGCTAACAGCCTCCCTCCTGATTCCCAATGCAAAGTCACAAGCCCCAGTACTCACGGCCCCATACAGCCCTGGGCAGCACTGATACTTGATCCAGCTCCGATTTGTCCTTCTCATGCGAATCCACCCTAGCGCAGTGCTCCTCCTGGCTCCTGTCCTGGAGTGTCCCTGATCCCCAGCTCTGTCCCTCCCAGGCTTCAGGCAGGTTCTCCGCTACTTCAATCTGTGAGGGCCTGCTTGCTGCAGCCCTTCTGTCTGGACCTCCAGACGCACACCCTATCGCTTTCTCCCCCATCTCTCTGCTCCCCTGCCCTCCCAACAGGACTTCCTCCGGATGGAACAATCAGCAAACCCTCCCCCACCCCCACCCCCCAAAAAGATCCACAGAGCTGGATCCAGAGGTTGGGTCTGATTGGTGCAGTCTGATAAGTGTCCACCAGGGGGACTCAGTCTGTGACAATGTTAGAGCCAGCTGGGTAACAAAAAATCCTTCCTCGCTGGGGATGTGGATCGAAGCAAAATGTGGATCTAAGTAAAATGCTTCCTGAATTTTACACCAGAGAGGCAAGGAACACAAGGGACCAGGGCCTGGTCTGGGAACCAGAACAAATACATTGTTCTCATCCAGGCTTTTCCATTCAATCACTGTGTGACCACAAGCAAGTCACTTCATGTCCCTGTGCCATACAGTCTCCCCAATTTTAAATGAAGATCATCAAGGTGGGTTTATCATACCAGTTTAGAAGGTGGGAAACTCAGATGCATAGAACTGCAGCCTGTTGACACGCTAGATGTGAAGTGTGTTTGTTAACAGGGGACCCCCATGCGTGGTTCATAACCCCATAGTTGAAACTGCTGCTAAGCGTGTTTTTGAAAGCATATGAGAGTAGGGCTGGATGCCCTTTTCCTGTACTACAGGGGGAAGTGGGTGTGTGGTGCCTGGGGGACGGCGGGGGGTGAACAGACTCTCAGCCACTAACTGTCTTCAGCATTTACACCAACCATCTGGAAGTCAATATCACATCACAGCCGGTAACGTCTGCAGGGGGCACAAAGATTGGTGTCGTGGTAAATAATGATGAGGACAAGTCAGCCCATTCAAACAACACATCTGAATACAGCAAATGCCCAGTCCTAATGTAGGAGTGAGGGAGATTAATGAGTGGAAGAAATTGCCTAGGGAAGAGGTGGATTCTCTGTTTCCTGATGGCCTCACATCACACTTGGCTGCCTTTTTGGAAGGCTTGTTTTAGTGAAACACAAGCTATTGGGCTTAATATGGGGGTAAGGGTGTGAAATTTCATGGTTTGTGAAATAGAGGCCTCATTAGGAGATCTAATGGCCTAAAAGAAAATCTATGAATCTATGAAAAACTCAGTGTGGGGTGAGGAACAGACTCTGGGTAGCCTATTTGCTGCCCAGAATCAATAATCAGCATGTGGGGTGATGTGGGGAGCAGCTCAAACATCCTACTGGGCTGTCCAGGGGCAGACATCAGCCCTGCAAAGGAGAGGTGGGTGTGGCAGTGACTTCACAAGGGCCTTTGGCAGGAACTCAGCCTATTGGGCAGAGGTGGTGAGGAGGCTGTGACCTCACAGAGCTCCCTTGACATCAGCCAGGCAGGACAGGGATGCAGGGCAGGGGGAACCTGGGAGACGCCTGTAGCCTTGCTGAAGCAAGCCTCCTTCTCGCAGTCTCTCCCAGAGGACTAAGAGAGGATTTGTGTTCACGCACCTGAGTGCTAAGGAGGAGCTTCTTTGGAAGAGTTTCTTCTTTTGGTGTTGATTTTGCAGAAAGCAGACATCTCCTGTGTAGAAGGTAAGATTCTCTGTGATGGTTGGAACCAATTCAGCCTGATCCATATGTTGCCAGCCGAGTTCTAGGTTTGGAAAACACAAGTAAAGTTGTCAGAAAAATGTCCCAACTCGGACTCCGCCCCTTAGTAACAGGCTACCTAATAGGTCTCAAAATGTAATTTTAAATAAGGAATCATTATCGAGCGGGTGTCTTTCTAGTAGGGTTCTGCAGGGATTGGTTCTTGGATGTATACGACCTAAACTTTTGATCAGTGACATGGAAGCAAATATACAATCATCACTGTAAAATCTGCCGATGACAGAAAGATCGGGGGAGTGGTAAATAATGAAGAGGACATGTCACTCATATGGAGCCATCTTGATTGCTTAGTTACCGGAGCACAAGCAAATAACATATATTTTAATATGTCCAAATGTAAAGTTTCCCTTTAGGAACAAAAAATATAGGCTATATGTACAAGAGGGGGACTCTATCATGGGAAATAGTGACCCTGAAAAAGACTTGGGGTCATGGTGGATAATCAACTGACCATGAGCTCCCACTGAGACACTTTGGCCAAAAGGGCAAATGCGACCCTGGGACCCATCCATAGCGGAATCTCCGGTAGAAGTAGAGAGGTTCTGTATCTCTGTACTGGGCACTGCTGCGACCACTACTGGAATATTGTGTCCAGTTCTGGTATCCACAATTTGAGACAGATGCTGATTAATTTGAGAGGGTTCAGAGAAGAGCCACAAGAATGATTAAAGGATTAGAAAACATGCCTTATAAAGATAGGTTCAAGGAGCTCAATCTATTTAGCTTAACAAAGAGAGGGTTAAAAGATGATGAGCATAAGAGAACAACTATTTGCTAATGGGCTCTTCACTTGAGCAGACAAAGGTATAACAAGATCCAATGGCTGCGAGTTGAAGCTAGACAAATTCAGACTGGAAATAAGGCAAACATTTTTAACAGTCAGCGTTTGAAGTAATTAATCCAGGGTTGTGATGGATCCTCCACAACTAGCATTTTTAAAATCAGATTCGCTGTTTTTCTTAGATGTGCGCTCTAATTCAAACAGGAATTATTTTAAGGGAAGTTCTATGGCCCATGTTATACAGACTAGATGGTCAG
This sequence comes from Lepidochelys olivacea, assembly GCF_965140295.1. NCBI lineage: Eukaryota > Metazoa > Chordata > Testudines > Cheloniidae > Lepidochelys > Lepidochelys olivacea. The sequence goes on along the minus strand of NC_140412.1, from coordinate 137,275,900 downwards.
AGTGGATCTTTCTGGCCTTGAAATCTATGACTCACTGAGGCGTTTGGAATTTGTCCGTTTTTTGCTTCTCTTTTCCGCCCTTCCTCATGTCTTTTCTTTTCTCTTCTCTTGTTCCATTTCTCTCTGCTGCTCTTCTTCCTGAGGCAGGTGGGGCTGTTCTCCAGCTGTCATTGTAGGAGGCCCTCACAAAGAGGTGGGGTGGAATAGTGCACTGACAGAGATCTCCACCAGAGTGATCTCCTGTCCTGACGAGTGCTGTCTTCTGGCCACCTGTTGAGAATGTTCAGCCTCCAGTCCCTGAGAGTCTCCATGCTGATTGGGTGAGCTGGGGGTTATTACGGAGTTAAAAGGGAGGAGATTCAAGTCATTGTTGGCTGAGAGCAGTGAGGTCTAAAGCACAATTCAATGGCATTTCTTTGTCAGTCTGTAATGCGGTAATTTTTGAAGACTACGTCGTATTGATTCCAAAATTTCAGGGAATTTCTAGGCATTGGTGGAAAGAACCTTGTTGATTTTATTTCAGAGTAGCAGCCGTGTTAGTCTGTATCCGCAAAAAGAAAAGGAGGACTTGTGACACCTTAGAGACTAACCAATTTATTTGAGCATGAGCTTTCGTGAGCTAGAGCTCACTTGAAGTCACTTGATTTTCTTTTTGTTGATTTTAGTGACAACTGGAAACCACTGCCACCAGGAAAGCTTGATCTCCACACTGTGCCCATTTAGTTGGTGCTGCATACAGAGGCACATTGTGACATCAGAGTTAACTTAGCCAGTCAATGCTAATCCTGTGCAGATGATTTGCATCATTAAACCCCATTGGTTAAAAGGAATCAGCAAATGATCCTGCAGGTTTCAATAGGAGAGATGACCAAGGCAGAGGCCGTAGGGTTAGGATTTAAGGTCAGGGTTATTGGAGTGAGTGAGTGATGGGTGGCTGAATTACCTTGGATGTCACAATGTTACTGCTCAGGCTACTCTGCCTGCAGAGCCCCATGGGCAGTGACTGACTGTCAAGGGGAAGATTTTGTTGATCTGAAACTTATAAACCAAGAAGAGCAGAAGAGGAATGGCTTAGACAATTTGACTATAAAATGTAGGTTTTACAGCATTACCCAGTGCAATTGCTACTGGTTCAGAGGTAGAAACTGGCCCTACATAAACAAACAAGTGTCCAACCCTCTAGTTAGTCTCTTTTAAGACTGAGTCAATAATTCATAACAAATTTTTGATATGATGACTTTTTCTGCCTTCTCTCCTTCAATGGCATATGAGCAGTTTATGATTCTCATGAATGTAGTAGTTCTCCTAAAATCAAGATGAATAAAAATCAATGCTTGTTTCAAAACCAAGAAACCCAAAAAGGGATTTTTTAAAAGTTAAAATGGATTATTTTTATTTAAATTAAAAACAGGTTTATTTTTGGAAAAACAAATCTATTGGAGATTAAATTTGAAATTATGACAACCCATGTTAATGCCTAAACTTGCAATAGCTTAGTAAAGTCATTTAAATTAAGTAATAAATATTCATAAGTCCATGGTTGTTGCCAAGTTTTAATGGTAATCAAACCACTGAACTCATGGCAGTCTTTGGCTGGAACCAGAGTTTATTGAAATGGTAAACCAGCTTTTGACAGCAGTAGCTTCTTCTGCAGGCACAGAAAGAATATTTTTTTAATTTAAGTTGATTCAGCTAGTTCAGTTCAATAACAATTACATTCAAATTTCAGAAACTGACTGGGAGTGGAAAAAGAAGGAAAGCTTGTTTTCCTCTTCCAGTCTATAAATAAATACTAGACATGGGGGGGTCAGACCTATTAGTTCTAAAATCTGAGAGACACGATGACCAAATACAATCAGTTCATTTCACTAACTGCAGATACTTCCTTAAATCAGTTAGTTTTAAATGAAAAATATGTTTCGGTAATTTTTTTGTTCTTATGTATCCAGCACATTTAAGGTAGTTTTGTTCAATTAATAAACCAATTGAAAATGCTGTTTTTGTGCATTTTTAAGTGCATTTGAATTTTCATCGAAATAGTGCGTGGACAAATCATGAGTAAAAAATCCATCATAGTCTTGGAAATAAATGCCAAGACCATGGAACAATACCCCGTCCCACCCCACTGTCCTGCTGGTAATAGCTTATCTAAAGTGATCATCAAGTTGGGCCATTTCCAGCACAAATCCAGGTTTTCTCACCCTCCGCGCCCCCCCACACACAAACTCACTCTCCTGCTGGTTATAGCCCATCCAAAGTGACCACACTCTTCACAATGTGTATGATAATCAAGGTGGGCCATTTCCTGCATAAATCCAGGTTCTCTCACCCCCTCACCCGCCTCCAAAAACCACACACACAAACTCAATCTCCTGCTGGTAATAGCTTATCCAAAGTGACCACTCTCCCTACAATGTGCATGATAATCAAGGTGGGCCATTTCCAGCGTAAATCCAGGTTTTCTCACCCCCCCACCTCTATACACACACAAACTCACTCTCCTGCTGGTAATAGCTCATCCAAAGTGACCACTCTCCCTACAATGTGTATGGTAATCAAGGTGGGTCATTTTCAGCACAGATCCAGGCTTTCTCACCCACCCCGCCCCCCGGGAACACACACACACACACATAAACTCACTCTCCTGCTGGCAATAGCTCATCCAAACTGACCACTTTCCAAGTTTAAATCCAAGTTTAACCAGAACGTCTGGGGGGGGGAGGTAGGAAAAAGCAAGGGGAAATAGGTTACCTTGCATAATGACTTAGCCACTCCTAGTCTCTATTTAAGCCTAAATTAATCGTATCCAATTTGCAAATGAATTCCAATTCAGCAGTTTCTTGCTGGAGTCTGGATTTGAAGTTTTTTTGTTTTAAGATAGCGACTTTCATGTTGGTGATTGCGTGACCAGAGAGATTGAGTGTTCTCCGAGTGGTTTATGAATGTTATAATTCTTGACATCTGATTTGTGTCCATTTATTCTTTTACGTAGAGACTGTCCAGTTTGACCAATGTAAATGGCAGAGGGGCATTGCTGGCACATGATGGCATATATCACATTGGTGGATGTGCAGGTGAACGAGCCTCTGATTGTGTGGCTGATGTTATTAGGCCCTGTGATGGTGTCCCCTGAATAGATATGTGGGCACAGTTGGCAACGGGCTTTGTTGCAACGATAGGTTCCTGGGCTAGTGGTTCTGTTGTGTGGTATGTGGTTGTTGGTGAGTATTTGCTTCAGGCTGCAGGGCTGTCTGTAGGCAAGGACTGGCCTGTCTCCCAAGATTTGTGAGAGTGTTGGGTCATCCTTCAGGATAGGTTGTAGATCCTTAATAATGCGTTGGAGGGGTTTCAGTTGGGGGCTGAAGGTGACGGCTAGCGGCGTTCTGTTATTTTCCTTGTTAGGCCTGTCCTGTAGTAGGTGACTTCTGGGAACTCTTCTGGCTCTATCAATCTGTTTCTTCACTTCCGCAGGTGGGTATTGTAGTTGTAAGAAAGCTTGATAGAGATCTTGTAGGTGTTTGTCTCTGTCTGAGGGGTTGGAGCAAATGCGGTTGTATCGCAGAGCTTGGCTGTAGACGATGGATCGTGTGGTGTGGTCAGGGTGAAAGCTGGAGGCATGTAGGTAGGAATAGCGGTCAGTAGGTTTCCGGTATAGAGTGGTGTTTATGTGACCATTGTTTATTAGCACTGTAGTGTCCAGGAAGTGGATCTCTTGTGTGGACTGGACCAGGCTGAGGTTGATGGTGGGATGGAAATTGTTGAAATCATGGTGGAATTCCTCAAGGGCTTCTTTTCCATGGGTCCAGATGATGAAGATGTCATCAATATAGCGCAAGTAGAGTAGGGGCTTTAGGGGACGAGAGCTGTACTGTAAAAAGTACAAATGCAAAACATGATTAAAATCAATTATTTAAATCAATCCACCCAGATGTCTACTTCTGGGATTCTGAATTTAGGAGACCAGACTGAGACCCTCATTGACTAGACACAGACAGGAACGCAGTAACAAATTCCAGTCCTGCTAGCATACAAGCCTCTAAATCTGAGGAACAACTGAAGGCAGCAGGAGACTGAGGGGTGTTGAGAATTTCAAAACCCAAAGATGTGATATTGGCTCTGGATGGGGGAGAAGCAGGAAATCATCAGGGATTCTTGATAAATCACCCGTTGTCCTTTGGAGCTCAAAGGTGTCTAACACTCATGACCTACTCAAATCGCATTACTGCTAGGAGTTAGAGAAGTGTCTCTATCCCGAACAGAGGTGGTGAAACTGAGGTAAAGAGCAATGCTCTGGCCGAGCCAGAAAGAGAAGCATAAGAAAAAAACATTCATCAAAAATGTTTTGCATTTAAAACGACCCGATTTCTTAAAGAAAGGAAATATTAGCTGTAGTTAGTGAACTGAATTGATACATTCTGGTCACCATGTTCTTCCAGATTTTTCAATGGGTAGATCTCATCCCCTCATACCTAGTGTTTATTCCTAGATTGAGGGAAGAAAACAAGTTTGCCTTCTTTGTCAACTCCCAGTGTTCTTTTCAAATTCCATTAACTAGTCATTGAACTGAACTAGATGAATAAACTGAAAGGAAGAAACTATTCCTTCTGCACTTTCACAGGAAGGGCTACTGCTGTCTAAAGGTGTTCTAGCACTTCCACGAACTCTGGTTCCGGGTGCTTCAGTCGTTTGACTCTCCTTAAAACTTGGCAGTAAACATGTACTACTTAAGATGGATTTCTTTCTATTCTCTTGAAATTATTTTAAGAGATGATAACAAATTTAGGCCTTAACATAGATTGTCAAATTCAAATTGAATTTGAAGCTGGCTTATTTTTAACGAAAAAACTCGTGGTGAGTTTAATTTGAAAAACCCCGGTTCATATTTTAAAAACCCTCTATTGTTAATCCACCTGGCGAGGAACGGAAAAGCCTCCTAGCCCAATTCCCACCCCAAGAAGGGCTGATCCTCAATCCAAGGTCTAGGGCTGGGCTCCTCACACTGTACGGGGTTGAACTGAAAGCCCAAATCTAAACTCTAGGAATTTGGATCTGACCGATGAGGGTCCAGTGCTGCATAGCATTTACAGAACGACTTTTCCTGGGTAAATCTCAGCACTTTAGAATAGTGAGTAAGTATTAGATCCTTGTTTTACTGCTGGGGACTGAAACACAGAGAGGCGGAATGCCTTGCCCGAAGTCCCATAAGTCAATAGGAAAATGGCCAATGAAAACCAGGAGTCCTGACTCCCAATCCCCTGCCCCGGTCACTCCAGCCAGTCACACTCCCTCTCAGGGAGAGACTGGGAACAGGGTCCTGCTTGCAATTGCCAGCTCTGGAAAAGAACGTTCCTCTAGTGGTTAGTGTAGGGGCCTGGACACAGGGCTCCTGGGCTCCACCCCTGGCTCTGTCACTGACTCCCAGTGTGACCCTGAGGCAGTGGCTTCCCCTGCCCAGGCCACAGTTTTCTATCAGTGGGGTTGGAGTCCCTCCCCTACAGCCCTTGGCTTGTCAGGCTTCAGGAATGTGTGTGAGGTGCTAGGAGAGCTTGAGATGGGATGCGTCCTGCCCACAGTATGTCAGAGTTCTGGACCCCGGCTGCTAGCCTGAGTTTATCCATCCCTTGGCAATAAAACATGATTTTGTTTTCACAGCCACTGTTGGTCTCCCTGCTGGCAGGGCATTGTGCAGCTCCCTTTTCAGCCCACCTTGGTGCGGGAAAACGAGGAAGAGGGCCAGGAACAGATCAACTCTGAGCATCTGCCACCCAGCACTGCGCCATCTAGACCTAGTGAGTGGCAGGTAGCATTTCCTCAGAGGCTTCCCCGTTCTGCTTGGGGAGAGGCAGAAATGGTGGGAAGAAGACGGGGGAATCTCCTCCTAGTGAGACTAGATTTGCTAACACAGCCCCCTGCAGCCCTTCGCTCTGGGCCTGGGCAGCGTGTTTCTTGCAGGGTGTTCTCCAGAGCCATCTCCAGCCCAGCAATAGAGCTCCCGGCTCTTCCCTTGTAGGAGTCTATGGGGGGTCAGACCCCGGCAGCTGCTGAACACCCACTACTGCACTGAACTCAGTGGGAACTGAGGGGGACTCATGCCTCATATGGCTGGAACCTTGTGAAGTTTAGCTGGGGACGAGTTCCCAGGGCAAACTCAGACTCCTTCCCGGGTTCTGGTCTTTCTCTAGCCAGGGAGGGCATGTGGCCTGGGCAGGAGGAGGGAGCTGCTTGTCCAAACAGACTGAAAACCCCACTGCTCTGAACGGATGAGACTCCCTCTGTGTCACAGTGCCTCAGTAGGGAGAGGGAGCTTTGGGAGCAGCCTGTGCTGTGAGCTGCTGCCAGCATGTGTAGATTGTAGTCCCTGTGCCCCGCGGTGGGGCGTGCAGTGAGGGGGGAGGAACAGGGGGACAGAGCAGACAGGACCGTTAGTGAGAGCCTGCCTTGACCCCAGACTCATGGCTTCTCCCCACTCAGTTCCAGAATGGAGAGGCTCAGGCCGATGATGGAGAGGCTCAGGCAAATGCTGCAGAAGAAGGCTGTGCAGCTCGCTCCAGAGCCAGTGGGAAGCAGCTGCCAGCTTCCCCAGGAGGAGAGCAGCCCCTCTGTCCCCACTGGAGGGGAAGTAGCTTGTGGCCAGGCCAAGCGGTGGATGTGCCTGGTATTCTGGAGGAGGGAGACACCAGGTCCCAGAGGAGGCCCTGAGGCATCTTCTGGGGCAAAATGGAGGTGGCCCAGGGTGCATCTGTGCAGGAGGGAGCCAGGACGGGACAGAAGCTGGGCAAGGCGGCTCTGTGGCTTCCTCTCCAGGAAGCAGAAGATCCAGGAGCCAGCGCCAGAGCCCAGGACAAGCCACCCCCCTGCCTGGCCACTGAAGAGGCCCCAGCCTGCCTAGGGGAGGAGATGGGCGACCCCTGCTGTCATAAATATAAAGGGAAGGGTCAACCCCTTGAAAATCCCTCCTGGCCAGAGGAAAAATCCTCTCACGTGTAAAGGGTTAAGAAGCTAAAGGTAACCTCGCTGGCACCTGACCAAAATGACCAACGAGGAGACAAGATACTTTCAAGAGCTGGGAGGAGGGAGAAAAACAAAGGGTCTGTGTCTGTCTGTATGCTGCTTTTGCCGGGGATAGACCAGGAATGGAGTCTTAGAACTTTAGTAAGTAATCTAGCTAGGTATGTGTTAGATTATGATTTCTTTAAATGGCTGAGAAAAGAACTGTGATGAATAGAATGACTATTCCTGTCTGTGTGTCTTTTTTGTAACTTAAGGTTTTGCCTAGAGGGATTCTCTATGTTCTGAATCTAATTACCCTGTAAGGTATCTACCATCCTGATTTTACAGAGGTGATTTCTTTACTTCTATTAAAAGTCTTCTTGTAAGAAAACTGAATGATTTTTCATTGTTCTCAGATCCAAGGGTTTGGGTCTGTGGTCACCTACGCAAATTGGTGAGGATTTTTACCAAACCTTTCCCAGAAAGTGGGGTGCAAGGGTTGGGAGGATTTGGGGGGGAAAGAAGTGTCCAAACTACGTTTCCCAGTAAACCCAGTTCGAGTTTGGTGGTGGCAGTGGAGATCCAGGGACAAAGGATAAAATTAATTTGTACCTTGGGGAAGTTTTAACCTAAGGTGGTGAAAGTAAGCTTAGGAGGTTTTCATGCAGGTCCCCACATCTGTACCCTAGAGTTCAGAGTGGGGGAGGAACCTTGACACCTGCTCTAGCACCAGCAGCTCCACCTACACCCAAGGGACCAGCAGCACCTCCGAGGAGTGAGAGCCCTGAGGCTGGAGGCTCCCACAGTACTGGTGAGGGGAGACCCAAGGGAAAGGGAGAGTGACTGGGGCGGGGGGACTAGTAACACCCTGTGCCATTGGTTCACTAAGTTGTCAGTCCTCAGCTACGTGAGCCCCACTGACACCAGTGGGTGTGGCACAGCCATGCCTGGTGCAGGGCATTCTAGGTGGAGTTAGGGGAGCTCCAGCCTCCTGGACCCCTGATGATGTTGCGGGGGTGGCCTGACTGCCATGGTGCCCTGAAACTGATGGAGCTGAGGGCATCTCTGGGAGGGGCTGGGTGAGGCCCTTTCTGCCCTGGGGTTCTTTACAGAGGAGGGGGGCACATTAAGCCTTCTCTCTCCACTGCACCCCGTCCTTCCCCTTCGCAGCAGCAGAAGTCACCCTCTCTCCTTTTCTGCCTAGCATTTCTCCCATGTTATCTGGGACCCTCAAGAGGGGGTGTTTGTCCCATGCAGGGCAGGGTCTCCTCTCCCCACAGACACTGTCCCAGTTAGAAACCCTGCCTGTGCAGGAGGACCCTGTGTTTTTGGGCTTTTCCTATCCAACCCATGGAGGACCTGGGCCCTGGAGCCAGTTTGGGTGGGGTGGGAAGGTCCCTACCTAACAGGCTCTCTCTCTCCCGCAACCCCACTCCTAGTGGGTGCAGGACAGGGACAAGCAGCTCCGCTTCCTGCACACTATCCCCACTCTGTGCTTCCCTGCACAAAAGCAGGGGCAGGACACCCTGCGGCCGCACTGCTCCAAAGCGTCCCTTGTGGAGAGCATTGTGAGCGAGATCTGTGCCCAGCCCCTTGGGGGAGGGAGCTAGACGTGGGACGAAGAGAGGCCTCCCCTGCACCAGTGTGGGGAGATGGTGGGGCTGGAGGGGGCAGCAGAGGATAGGGATTCCTGGGGCTGAATACTGGGAAGCTGGATGTGTGTGTGCGGGGGGATATGCTGGCTGTGTCTGCAGCGCACTTTGGCCTCCTCTCTGGGAAGTGCCTGTGGGTAATCAGGGCCAGAATCCACCCGCTGTTTTGTCTCCTTTGGGTCTCCCAGGAGCTGACTGAGTACCTTCCGCTGGGCTCTGAGTCAAGCTCCATCCTCTCCAGCTCTATGGCCACGGTTTGCCACCTCCAGGTACGAGGACCCTCCCTCCCAGTTTCCCTAACCCTGGTGCTGTTCAGGCTGAGACCTGGGACTCACGGATCCCCCCACTCGTAGGTTATTTGTTGCTATTCTCATCCTCCGGCCAAGGAGGCGGGAACGTTCACTCTTTCCTGGCTGTGTGGTTGACTTTACTCCAGGGACATTACAGTGGCCTTAGGGAGAGGATCACCGGGGGGCGGGGGCAGAGATAACAGGGGCAGCAGGGTCCAGTGGTGAGATCAGGGGAATGGGCCCTATTGCAGCCCTGCCACTGATTGGGTCTGTGACTTCAGCCAGGTCACTGCGCTCCTTGGCACCTCCATTTCCGTTTTTGCTGGCCGGTGCCTATTTCCCTCATGTTTCATGTCCATGGTGATGCCACCACCACTCTGGTGCTGCAAAGTCGAATCGAGGCTCCTCTTTCCTGCCAGCAAACTGGACCTGGAGCTGGACTCAGGCCTCCTGCGAGCTGTCCTGTGCTGCGTTTTTACCATGCGCCCAGGGAAGGACACCGTCCACTTCCGGGTAGGTCACCATCCTACTTCTCTGTTGCAGGAGCAGGAGTGGCCTGTGGTTTCGACCTACTCCCTTAGTTTGGTGGAACTGCTGAGAATAGGGGAGGGGTGAGCAGAGCTGGGAAGAGGCCCGGGGGTTAAGAAAATGGCAGGGAGGGCCCCTTCCCTCCAGAGGGGGTAGTGTTTCCCGTCCTTGGCAGATCCTCTCCTTTCCTCCTCATTCTGTGCTCTGCTGCCTGGACTCTGTCTGGGCGCCTGGCTCCCATTCATTGCAGTTTGGCTCTTCCATACCCTGTTGGGTACCAGGCCCTGTAGGAAGAATTGCTAAGGGCAAGGATTAAAGAGCCAGGACAGAGACATCTTTGTCATCCTGCTGTCCTCCTTTTATTCCTAGGAAGAGAGACAAGGGGATGTTTGGGATTTGAACCCAGGTCTCTAGGGCTCCAGGTGGGCAGTGCCTGGGAGTACTTGTAAGTCATCTGGGCAACAAGGCAGACCCCCTGCCCTGATGCTGACACAGTGCCCACTTTGTTCCTGGTTCCTGCCTGCGTGCATCGCTCTGCCCTTCCCTCCAGTTCCCAGCTATTGACTCAAGCTTGACCCTCAGCTCCGGTCTCTTGCTGATGACCTTGGCGTGACCCTTGGCTCTAGATGTTGTCTAACAACTCTGGCTTAGCATTGTGCTTGCCCTATTCTTTCCTCGCTCCAGCCCCACCACTGACCCACTCCAGCCTTGTCTCCTCCTCCTGATCCTCCCCAAGTCCTTGGATTCTGACTACCCGGCTTTGACCTTCCGCCTGTATCTGGACTCTGGCCTGATATCAGCTTGGCTTATCTTTGGACTCTGACCACCCGGCTTTCACCTCTGGCCTGCACCTGGACTCTGGCTCCAGTTCTCATTCTGGTTTGTCTATGGAGTCTGATCTCGGTGTTGACCCAGGCATGTCCCTGGAGCTTGATTCTAGCATCACCCTTAGCTTAGGCGTAATCTTACGCCTAGCTGTGACCTACGCTCCAAGCACTAGACCTAAATATCGGATGCAGCATGTGAGATCAGGTGGTGCAACTTTTTGCAGAAATTTAATTCCGGAAGTAAGTGGCCTGTATACAAAAGGGGACATATCACACCAGGTGTGAACCATAGTCTTGTTACCTGTGCCTGGCCCTATGGTGCCCCTACCAGAGTGGTTGAATGGAGATGACTGAAAATGTAGGGGTTTCCTACAACCTAGCCTGAAAGTTCCCTTTGGCCATATTTACACAATGTCCAAAGACCTAGTGGCTCTCCCTGTGTAAAACCATGAAAACTGTTAGAAAGGGTTTATTTGCTACTAAGCATTTCCCACAGGTTTTCCACAGGTGCCCTGGCCCTTTTTGGGAAGAAGAAAGGTGGGACTCTACGCCTCTCTGTAGACTACCAGCCACTGAACAAAGTGACAGTTTGGAACCAATACCCACTGCTCTCAGGGGCGGCCCTAGACTAGCTGCCAGCAACTGGTGCCCTAGGCGAAGATGCAATCAGTGCCTGTCAAGGTTCCTTCCCCACTCTGAACTCTAGGGTACAGATGTGGGGACCTGCATGAAAACCTCCTAAGCTTACTTTTACCAGCTTAGGTTAAAACTTCCCCAAGGTACAAACTATTTTACCCTTGGACTTCCACTGCCACCACCAAACTTTATCTGGCTTCCTGAAAAAACGTAGTTTGGACACGTCTTTCCCCCCCAAATCCTCCCAACCCTTGCACCCCACTTTCTGGGGAAGGTTTAGTAAAAATCCTCACCAATTTGCATAGTTGACCACAGACCCAAACCCTTGGATCTGAGAACAATGAAAAAGCATTCAGTTTTCTTACCAGAAGACTTTTAATAGAAGTAAAGAAATCACCTCTGTAAAATCAGGATGGTAGATACCTTACAGGGTAATTAGATTCAAACATAGAGAATCCCTCTAGGCAAAACCTTAAGTTACAAAAAAGACACACAGATAGGAATATTTATTCTATTCAGCACACGTATTTTCTCAGCCACTTAAAGAAATCATAATCTAACACATACCTAGCTAGATTACTTACTAAGTTCTGAGACTCCATTCCTGTTCTGTCTCCGGCAAAAGCATCACACAGACAGACACAGACCCTTTGTTTTTCTCCCTCCTCCCAGCTTTTGAAAGTATCTTGTCTCCTCGTTGGTCATTTTGGTCAGGTACCTTTAGCAAGGTTACCTTTAGCTTCTTAACCCTTTACAGGTGAGAGGATTTTTCCTCTGGCCAGGAGGGATTTTAAAGGGGTTTACCCTTCCCTTTATATTTATGACATGCCCCCCAAGTCTCAGCTAGGGTGAAACGCTGGCTGGGATTTCTTCCTGGAGCTCTAGGAAAAACAGCGTTAATAAGACACATGCACCTCTAAATATACTACTAAGTACATAAAGTCTAAAAATATTTTCCACTTTTCAAGGACGATTTTAACCAGTTGATCCTGGGAATCTTTCACGGGAGAGTGCATCAGCCACTTTGTTAGAAGCTTCTGAGATGTGTTGGATGTCGAAATCAAAATCTTGGAGAGCTAAACTCCACCGAATAAGTTTTTTGTTATTTCCCATGGCAGTATGAAGCCACTGTAGCGCAGCATGGTCGGTTTGCAGGTGGAAACGCCATCTCCAAACATATGGGCGTAGCTTTTCCAGAGCGTAGACAATAGCGTAACATTCTTTTTCACTGACTGACCAGTTGCTTTCCCTCTCAGACAGTTTTTTTGCTGAGAAACACTACAGGGTGGAATTCTTGATCCGGTCCTTTCTGCATTAAAACTGCTCCCACACCATGCTCGGACGCATCTGTGGTTACTAGGAACGGTTTGTCAAAGTCTGGGGCCTTTAGTACAGGGTCAGACATGAGTGTCGCTTTAAGCTGGTTAAAGGCCTTCTGACACTCTTCAGTCCCCTGAACTGCATTTGGCTGTTTCTTTTTGGTTAGGTCTGTCAGTGGGGCAGCGATCTGGCTGTATTGCGGTACAAATCGCCTGTAATATCCAGCCAAGCCTAAGAAGGATTGGACCTCTTTCTTTGACTTTGGGACAGGCCATTTTTGGATAGCATCCACTTTGGCCTGTGGGGGGGCTGATAGTTCCTTGACCCACCTGGTGTCCAAGGTAAGTCACTCTGTTTAGGCCTATTTGACACTTCTTAGCCTTAACAGCTAGACCTGCCTCCCTTATGCGCTCAAGGACTTTTTGTAGATGTTCCAGGTGTTCTGCCCAGGAATCCGAAAATATGGCCACATCGTCAAGGTAGGCAGCTGCATATTCTCCTAATCCCGCGAGGAGACCATCTACAAGTCTTTGGAAGGTGGCGGGTGCATTTCGAAGCCCGAAAGGGAGTACATTAAATTCATACAACCTGACATGTGTGGTGAAGGCTGACGTTTCCTTGGTGGATTCATCTAGCGGTACCTGCCAGTACCCCTTGGTTAAGTCCAAGGTAGAGATGAACTGGGCCCATCCCAGTTTCTCTAATAGTTCATCTGTGCGTGGCATTGGATAGTTGTCTGGGCGAGTTACAGTATTTAGCTTACGGTAGTCCACGCAAAAACGTATCTCCCCATCTGGTTTGGGAACTAGAACCACTGGAGATGCTCATGCACGGCCAGAGGGGCGGATTACACCCATCTGTAACATATCCTGGATCTCCCGTTCTATAGCAGTTTTAGCTTTAGGAGACACCCGGTAAGGTTAGACTTTAATTGGGTGAGCATTACTTGTGTCAGTGGAGTGGTATGCCCGTTCAGTCAGTCCTGGGGTGGCTGAGAACGTCGGCACATAGCTAGTGCACAGTTCCTTGATCTGCTGTCACTGCATACACCCAAGGGTCATGGGAGGTTCACCTCTTCCACACCACCAGCACTTTTCCCTTCGTAGTAGACACCTTCAGGCCACTCAGCGTTGTCCCCTCCCTGGGCTGTAAACTGACAAACCTGCAATTCTCTGGAATAAAAGGGCTTTAGAGAATTAATATGGTACACCTTAGGCTTTCGGTTGGAGGTGGGGAATGCTATGAGATAATTAACAGCTCCCCAGTGCTCCTGGACCGTGAATGGCCCTTCCCACGATGCTTCCATTTTATGGGCCTGGAGCGCTTTTAAGACCATGACCTGGCCCCCTACTTTGAAGGAACGCTCTCTGGCATGTTTATCATACCAGGCTTTTTGCTCTTTTTGAGCATCCTGTAAGTTTTCTTTAGGAAGGGCTAAAGAGCGTGTTTGTAGGTTGGTTACAAAGTCCAGAATGTTAGTTCCTGGAGAAGGTGTAAATCCCTCCCACTGCTGCTTCACCAACTGTAATGGCCCCTTAACCTCATGGCCATATACAAGTTCAAACGGGGAAAACCCTAAACTGGGATGTGGTACAGCTCTGTAGGCAAAGAGCAACTGCTGCAACACTAGGTCCCAATCATTGGAGTGCTCATTTACGAATTTACGTATCATGGCCCCCAAAGTTCCATTAAACTTCTCCACCATGCCATTTGTTTGTTGGTGGTAAGGAGTGGCAACCGAGTGAGTTACCCCATGAGCTTCCCAGAGGTTTTCCATAGTTCCTGTCAGGAAATTAATCCCTGCATCTGTGAGGACGTCGGAGGGCCAACCTACCCTGGCAAAAGTGTCTGCTAGTGCTTGGCACACACTTTTAGCTCTGGTGTTGCTTAGAGCTACTGCTTCCGGCCATCGGGTGGCAAAATCCATGAAAGTCAGTATGTACTGCTTTCCTCTGGGTGTCTTTTTCGGAAAAGGACCCAGAATATCCACAGCTACTCGTTGAAATGGAACTTCAATGATGGGGAGTGGCTGGAGAGGGGCTTTGACCTGGTCTTGGGGTTTTCCCACTCTTTGGCATACTTCACAAGACTGGACATAGGTAGAAACATCCTTGCCCATTCCCTCCCAGTGGAATGACCCCCCCAAATGGTCTTTGGTCCTGTTCACCCCAGCAAGGCCACTAGGATGATCGTGGGCTAAGCTCAAGAGCTTGGCCCGGTATTTAGTTGGAACTACCAACTGTCTCTGAGGATGCCAGTCTTCCTGGTGTCCACCAGAAAGAGTTTCCTTGTATAAAAGTCCCTTTTCTACAACAAACCTGGATCAATTAGAAGAGCTGAGAGGTGGTGGGTTGCTCCGTGCTGCCGTCCAAGCTCTCTGGAGGCTTTCATCTGCTTCCTGTTCCATCTAGAACTGTTCCCTTGATGCTGGAGACACCAGTTCCTCATTGGATTGTGGACCTATGCTTGGTCCCTCTGGAAGCGATGTAGGGGATGGGACTGTTTCCGTTGACTCTGAACCGCTCTCCGCTGGGACACTATGTTGGAGTTCATGCTCTGGCTGAGCCTCTTGTGTAGGGTTATGGGCTGCTGCCGGTTCAGGTTCGGTGGGGCCCTCTGGTGTTGAGGTTGCAAGTACTGGATTCAGTGCTGGCAATGGATCTGGTGCTGGTTGTTCCGCTGGTTCTGGGACTGGTTCCATCTGGGTCTCTGGGACTGGATCCACTACTGCTGTTGCAGACATTGGCCTGGGGTCCGGGTCCATCACCTCTGACTGGGTCCTGATAGAAGTTTCCGGAACAGAGCTAGGCGTCACAGCTTGTTTAGCCTGGCTGTGGGTGACCATTCCCACCCTCTTGGCCCGCTTCATATGATTGGCCAAGTCTTCCCCCAACAGCATGGGGATGGGATAATCATCATAGACTGCAAAAGTCCACGTTCCTGACCAGCCCTGGTACTGGACAGGCATCTTGGCTGTAGGCAAATTGAACGAGTTGGACTTGAAGGGTTGAATTGTCACTTGGATCTCTGGGTTGATTAAATTGGGGTCCACTAAGGAAGCATGGATGGCTGACACTTGTGCTCCAATGTCCCTCCATGCGGTGACCTTCTTCCCGCCCACACTCACGGTTTCCCTCCGCTCCAAGGGTATCTGGGCCTGCGGATCTCTGCTGTGATTCCGGTGCAATGAACTGTAATCTGTTGGGGTTCTTGGGGCAGTTGGCCTTTACATGCTCCAGCTCGTTACATTTAAAACATCGTCCAGCTGACAGGTCACTGGGGCGAGGCGGGTTGCTGGAGAACGGGGTGGTGGGACAATAAGGTGTCTGGAGGGTTCTTTGGGAGGTAGGTGGGGCCTTGGGCGGCCCCCAGTAATAGGATCTGGTCTGGGGTTGTCCCTTCTGGTCTCCCTTCCAACTGCGACCAGTTTACTTCTTCTCTGCCACCTCTACCCATCTGGCTCCAATCTCTCCTGCCTCAATTACAGTTTTGGGCTTCCCATCTAGGGTGTATCTTTCTATTTCCTCAGGAACACCCTCTAAGAATTGTTCCATTTGCATTAGGAAGGGCAAATTTACTGGAGATTCAACACTTGCTCCTGATAGCCAGGCATCCCAATGTTTCACAATGTGGTAGGCATGTCGGGTAAATGACATGTCTGGTTTCCACCTTAGGGCTCTGAACCTCCGACGAGAATGCTCGGGTGTTATCCCCATTCTGACTCTCGCCTTGGATTTAAACAGTTCATACTTGTTCATGTGTTCTTTAGGCATTTCAGCCGCCACCTCAGCTAAGGGTCCACTGAGCTGCAGCCTCAGCTCTACCATGTATTGGTCAGTAGAGATGCTGTACCCAAGGCAGGCCCTTTCGAAGTTTTCTAAGAAGGCCTCAGTATCATCGCCTGCCTTGTAGGTGGGGATCTTTCTGGGATGGGAAGTGGTACCTGGAGAAGGATTGCTAGGGTTTGTTTCTATATTCTGCTGAGCCTTTACCTTCTCCATCTCCAGTTCATGATTCCTCTCTTTTTCCTTCTCCTCCTCCACATGCTTCCTTTCCTCCATTTCCCTCCTGTGGGCAGCCTCCTGTACATCCTTCTCGATCCGCATGAGTTCTATTTGTCTTTCATGTTCCTTTTGTTTTTCATCAGCCTGAAATCTGGCTAATTCCAGCTTTTGTTGAGCCATGGAGTCTGTCATCCTAACCTCTCTCTTTTTAACTAACTTTACACCCGACGTTTAGAAATAAAACAAACAAAACTTGGCTTGTAAAATTTTCCTGTGCTGTAATAGGATACCTATTCTCTGATAGTGATTGTCAGCCTACAGAAAAATCCAAAAAAAAAAACAAAAACCCAAAACCTCAAAACTAACACTTTTGTCTTCAGGAAAATAGGTAGAAATCCCCTCTAGTTGCTCTTAGGTCTGTGAAAACTTGTGAATTTCCCTGCAGGAGGTTAACTACTCTTCCTTTAGGAAGAGAAACTGCAGCTCCTAAAGACAATTCCCTTTTGTCTCTGCTCTGGCCCCAAAGCAAAAAAAAAAAAAAAACCACATCCAACTATTGCCAGTTGGAGACCTGCTTTCTAGCAGCACAAAGGATTTTAAAAATTTCCTTTTAAAATCTGTTTTTCTGGTTCAAAAAAATCTCAAATTGATCTCAAAATGATTTCAAGTTAATCCCACCACTCTGCCACCATGTCAAGGTTCCTTCCCCACTCTGAACTCTAGGGTACAGATGTGGGGACCTGCATGAAAACCTCCTAAGCTTACTTTTAACAGCTTAGGTTAAAACTTCCCCAAGGTACAAACTATTTTACCCTTGGACTTCCACTGCCACCACCAAACTTTATCTGGCTTCCTGAAAAAACGTAGTTTGGACACGTCTTTCCCCCCCAAATCCTCCCAACCCTTGCACCCCACTTTCTGGGGAAGGTTTAGTAAAAATCCTCACCAATTTGCGTAGGTGACCACAGATCCAAACCCTTGGATCTTAGAACAATGAGAAAAGCTTTCAGTTTTCTTACAAGAAGACTTTTAATAGAAGTAAAGGAATCACCTCTGTAAAATCAGGATGGTAGATACCTTACAGGATAATTAGATTCAAACACAGAGAATCCCTCTAGGCAAAACCTTAAGTTACAAAAAAGACACACATATAGGAATATTCATTCTATTCAGCACAGCTATTTTCTCAGCCACTTAAAGAAATCATAATCTAACACATACCTAGCTAGATTACTTACTAAGTTCTAAGACTCCATTCCTGTTCTGTCTCCGGCAAAAGCATCACACAGAGAGACACAGACCCTTTGTTTTTCTCCCTCCTCCCAGCTTGTGAAAGTATCTCAAACCGCAAGGGAAGGTCTAGGCTGAGGTTTTTGGTAAACTGGGAAACATTTTGCCCCTTTTTTCCTTTTAATGTTTTTTAAGCGTTTTTTTTTTTAAACAAAGGCTTAATTATTCGGTTTGTCCATCCATCCGTCTGTCCAACCAATGTTTCTGAGATCAAATAAAATAGAGACACGACTTTTCAGAAGAGATCTGTACACGACAGTGAGGTGATATTTCAGTTGATTTCAAATAAAAATGCATTTAAAATGTTAATTATAATTTTTATTATTACAAATCCAAAATCATCCATTACACTATCCTGCTTTAACTGCCATTACCACCACATCCAATATAGAAAGAAATAAGAAAACTCTTCAATGAACTTCAACCTGTATTTACAAAACACTCTGAATAAAAAACACTCTGTGCTCTTAAAACATGACTTTTTTTTGCTTTAAGTTTTGAAAATTCAGTCACTCGTTCTCTTAGATCGAGTTTTCCAGCTAGTTCATGCTCTATTGACATTGTGGCAAGTCCAACAAGTCTCTCTTGCACCATTGTTGAACGCCGATATGTTTTTATCAATTTTAACTTTGACAAGCTACGTTTCCCACTAGCTACGGAAACTGGCAAAGTTGAAAGAATGCGTAGAGCTATAAAAAAGTTTGGAAAACTGGCTGAGAGTTTGTTTTCACAAACAAACTTCAGTACTTCTTCAGGAGTGGAACGTTTCTTAAGTCGTCTTGAAAAAGTCTCAGGCTCACTGCACAAATCTGTAGCATCAATGTCTTTAGAATTTTCAGGAGTCAATGCCGACTCCAGTTTTATACCAAATTCTCTTACCTGTTTTGCTGTTTTCTTTTGCAAGCTGTGGATATCATCTAGAAAGCCAAATATTGACTCTAGCTGCTGCATCTGTTGACATCTTTCATCAACCGAGTGAATAGCAGTATCAAGGACTGCGAAGAGAAATGCACTTTGAACCTTTGTTTTGGGTTCTGAATAGGTGTGTCTTGTCATTCATATGAAAACTGCTGTTTCTTTTGCCGAATGCGAACTGGCTCTGGTTCAAAGTCTGTCGGAAAGTCTATTTCTTCAGCAAGCTTGAGAGAATCTACCAGTGTTCTTTCGAGCCCTTCATCACTTCTGAATTTCTCCAGAATATTTTGAGTTTGCTGCAGTTTCTGAATAGCAGAATGTATGTTCAAGTTCTTTTCCCGAAGCTGCTTACGAGTGAGGTTAATCTCGAAAAGGATATTATACCACAAAATGAGTGAAGTCACAAATTTGACTTTGGAAAGGCCATTTGCAAGAGCTTCTGCATCTGAACGTGCCATATTGCCAGATGACCCAGTAAAGGTAGTATCATCAGAAATTTCAATTAGGGCATCATAAATGTTTCCAAGTTCATAGTGAAGAGGCTTCAAAGCATCAATGCAACTCTCCCATCTTGTCTGACTAAGTGGTTTCACAGTTAGAGAATTCACATGGCGAGGCAGAATCTCCCAACGGCGTGTTGAGCCTGAGAAAAACACATAAACACCTTGCACCAGGTCAAAGAAACTGCTTGCCTCCAAACAGCATCTAGCAGCATCACTGACAAACAAATTCAGAGAATGCGCGCTGCAAGGAACGAAAAATGCCCTAGGATTGATTTCCATCATTCTCCTTTGCACACCATTGTCTTTATCCTTCATATTACTCCCATTATCATAGCCTTGACCACGTAAATTTTCAACAGATAATGACATTGTTTCAAGCTCTTGTAGAATAGTTTGTCATAAATGCTCCAGTCATCTCCTTCAGTGATACGAACCCCAAGAAATGTTCCTTTATGAGCACTTCAATATTATCTTCATCTGCAGACTTTTCCATATCCACAAAACAAATGATCATCGTCATTTGTTCAACATGACTCACATCTGGAGTACAGTCCAGAATTATTGAAAAGTATTTTGCAGAATGGGCAGCTTCTGTAATTTTCTTTTTAACGGCATTTGCTAGGATTTGAATCAGTTCATTCTGCCTATTTTTTCCTAAGTAACGAAAAGTAATCTGTGTTTCATGATCAGTTATTGTACGTAGATGCTCCTTCATGACTGGATCAAAGAAAGCGCCTGGTGGGGTCAGACCCCCGAGCTAGCTGTCAAAAGTTGTTTTTGAAGTAGGGGAGGGGCTGCGGGACACTGCAAAGAAGATTTCTGGCGCGTGAATTCAAATCAGGATGATTTCTGACATCCTGACCTTTGCTGGCCCTGACTGACATCCCATCGCTCCAGCCAGCTGTGAGTGCCTCACATTATAGGGGGCGCTGCCAACGCTGCCTGTTATTAAGGTTGCCCAGTGCTTCCCACAATAAGCCTTTGTTTTCAGTTGCTTATAACATTGTCAAACTGAAACTGGCTGGGCTGAAATTTCCCATGCTGGGTATCTGCCCTGATGCTGAATATTTCCTGAAACATTCAGTCAAAATAATTCAGTTGTTGTTGAGAACGAGGCTAGGCCACATCTTATGGGTCTGTTACAGGAGGGTGACTGGAAGATCACGATGGTCCTTTCTGGTCTTAAAGTCTATGAGTTTATGAAGACCGTGCTTAGCCAGCGCTAAACATTTCAGGTGCCGTTGTCTTTTAAAAGCTCTAGCGCCCCCAGGTTTTGGAACAGGGACTTGAAATTTCCCAAGGAGGTGGCCTTTGTACCAGGGATGCACCTTTTGCTGTCTCTGAAAATCTACCTAAATTGGCCAAACGAGAAGTCTTTGAATAGTCAGGGAGAATGGAGCTGCTAACCTCAAAGAAGTCAAAATAGAGACTTCTTTGATGTTAGCAGCTCCGTTTGCCCTGACAATTGTGTCTGCACTGGCATGCTCCAGCCTGAGGCTGAGCAGGACTTTCCCTGTAATTGCAGCTCTCAGCTGCTGCGGTCTGTGCTTAGTCCAGGTACCTGAACTGAGAGCAGAGAGCCTGTCTCTTCTGTGCTCTCAATGCCCCCCTCCCTGCTGGGCCCAGAGGAGGAAGCGCTAGATTCAAATGCAGAGACTAGAGGACAGGGGTGAGTAGATTGGGAGAAAGAGCCTAAGGGATACTGGAAGCTGGCAGGAGGTGAAAGAAACTGGCATTTGGAGGTGAGGGGAGGGCAGAGAATATGTCTGAGTGAGCAAGGAGACTTGCAGCCAGAGAGGAGACGGGGAGTGAGAAGCAGTGGGGTGGGTGGAAGGAAGTGAGAGGGAATGGGAGATGGATCTGATGAAGAGCTGGGGTTCAGGAGAACTGGGACTGGCTTGGCAAAGAGATTGAAAGCAGGACCTGGGGCTGGAGATTCATGAGTATTGTGATTGGATGAGGAGCCTAGGGAGTGAGATTGGCACAGGAGGCCAGGACTGGGGGGAGAGACAGATCAGATGAGGAGATGGGAGGGGGACAACTGGGACTGTCTGTCTAGGAGATGGGCCCTGAACCAGTGCTGAGATGTCCCACACCTCTCCATCCACTTTCCACATTTTTCCAGATTCCCCCTTAACCTCTGCTCACTTCCCTTTCCGGTTTAGCCCCTTGGGGACTACATAGCAGTTAAAGGGAGGAATCCCAGGCTCTGCAAAGTAACTTCTTAAACACACACACACTTTACTCTTAGACAGCACAAGAGAGTCACACATCTGTGCAAAAAATAAATACCTCACCTCAGTCCCCTCTCTGAATTCTCAACACTTCTGAGAGCCATTGGGTTTTGGTCTGTGTCCTGGCGCTCCAGGCATAGGATTGGCTTTCTCATCTTAGAGAGCACATCACTTTAAAAAACAGGCTGTGAAACCTTTCCCTTGCGGCCGAGAACATCTGGACTGCAAAGTCCCACATCACCAGGAAGGGAGCCAGAGAAGAAGTGTGTATCTGGGACAGGGCCTTAGGAGCCCCACAGCTTGAAGCAGTGGCTGGACATTGCCTGACCCACATGGCTTGGTTGTAAGTTGGATCCAGAGGTTGGGTCTGATTGAGGGAGTCTAATGAGTGTCCACCAGGGGGACTCAGTCTGTGACTTGAATTTAGAACAAAGAGGCAAGGAATACAAGAGATCAGGGCCCAGTCTGTGAACCAGAACAAATACATTGTTCTCGTCCAGGCTTTTCCATTGAATCACTGTGTGACCACAAGCAAGTCACTTCACTTCCCTGTGCCATAGAGTCTCCCAAATTTTAAATGGAGATAATCAAGGTGGGTTTCTCATACCAGTTTAGAAGGTGGGAAACTCAGATGCATAGAACTGCCGCCTGTTGACACTCTAGATGTGAAGTGTGTTTGTTAATAGGGGACCCCCATGCGTGGTTCATAACGCCATAGTTGAAACTGCTGCCAAGCGTGTTTTTGAAACCATATGAAAGGAGGGCTGGATGCCCTTTTCCTGTACTACAGGAGGTAGTGGCTGTGTGGTGCCTGGGGGGTGAACAGGCTCTCAGCCACTAACTGTCTTCAGCATTTCCACCAACCATCTGGAAGTCAATATCACATCACAGCTGGTAACATCTGCAGGTGGCACAAAGATTGGTGTTGCGGTAAATAATGATGAAGATAAGTCAGCCCATTCAAACAGCACATTTGAATACAGCAAATGCCCAGTCCTAATCTAGGAGTGAGGGAGATTAACCAGTGGAACAAATTATCAAGGGAAGCGGTGGACTCTGTTTTTCTTGACGGCCTCACATCACAGATGGATGTCTTTCTGGAATGTGTGTTCTAGTAAAACACAGTATTGGTTTTGATATGGGGGTAAGAGTGTGGAATTTCATGGTGTGTGAAATAGAGGCCTCCTTAGGACACCTAATGGCCTCACAATCTATGAAAAACTCAGTGTGGGGTGAGGAACAGACTCTGCTGTTTTACTGGGAAGCCTATTTGCTCCCCAAAATCAATAGTGAGCAAGTGGGGTGATGTGGGGAGCAGCTCAAACATCCTACTGGGCTGTCCAGGGGGAGACATCAGCCCTGCAAGGGAGAGGTGGGTGTGGCAGTGACTTCACAAGGGCCTTTGGCAGGAACTCAGGCTATTGGGCAAAGGCAGTGAGGAGGCTGTGACCTCACAGAGCTCCCTTAATATCAGACATGCAGTACAGGGGTTCAGGGCAGGGGAAACTTCGGAGACCCCTGTAGCCTGCTGCAGCAAGACTCCTCCTTGCGGTCTCTCCTTGAGGACCAAGAGAGGATTTGTGGACACGCATCTAAGTGTGAAAGAGGAGCTTCTTTGGCCATGTTCTCCTTTCTGTGTTGATATTGCAGAAAGCAGACATCCCCTGTGTAGAAGGTAAGATTCTCAGTGAAGGTTGGAAACTGTTCAGCCTGATCCATACGTTACCAGCCGAGCTCTAGGCTTGGAAAACACAAGTAAAGTTGACAGAAAAATGTCCCAACTCGGACTCCGCCCCTGAGTAACGGGCTACCTAATAGATCTCAAAATGTAATTTTAAATAAGGAATCATTATCGAGCGGGTGTCTTTCTAGTAGGGTCCTGCAGGGTTTGGTTCTTGGATGTACGCTACCTAAAATTTTGATCAGTGACTTGGAAGCAAATATACAATCATCACTGTAAAATCTGCCAATGACAGAAAGATCGGGGGAGTGGTAAATAATGAAGAGGACATGTCACTCATTTGGAGCCATCTCGATTGCTTAGTTACCTGAGCACAAGCAAATAACGTACATTTTAGTCTGTCCAAATGTAAAGTTTCCCTTTAGGAACAAAAAATATAGGTTATATGTACAAGAGGGGGACTCTGTCCCGGGGGGACTCTATCATGGGAAATAGTAACCCTGAAAAAGACTTGGGGTCATGGTGGATAATCAACTGACCATGAGCTCCCACTGAGACACTTTGGCGAAAAGGGCAAATGTGACCCTGGGACCCAATCTCTCTGCTGGTCTTCTTCCTGAGGCAGGTGGGGCTGTTCTCCAGCTGTCATTGTAGGAGGCCCTCACAAAGACGTGGGGCTGGAATCGTGCGCTGACGGAGATCTCCACCAGAGTGATCTCCTGTCCTGACTAGTGCTGTCTTTTGGCCACCTGTTGAGAATGCTCAGCCTCCAGTCCCTGAGAGTCTCCATGCTGATTGGGTGAGCTGGGGGTTATTACTGAGTTAAAAGGGAGTTAAAGTCATTGTTGGCTGAGTGCAGTGAGGCCTAATGCTGAATTCGATGGCATTTCTTTGTCTGTCTGTAATGCGATAATTTTTGAAGACTGTGTCCAATTGATTCCTAGATTTCAGGAAATTTCTAGGCAGGCATCAGTGGGAAGAACCTTGTTGATTCTGGTGACAACTAGAAAAAGAAACCACCAGCAAAGCTTGGTTTCTGCACTGTGCCCATTTAATTGGTGCTGCCGGTAGAGGTGCACTGTGACATCAGATTTAACTGAGCCAGTCAATGCTAATTCTGTGCAGGTGATTTTCATAATTCAACCCCATTGGTTAAAAGGAGTCAGCAAATGATTCCGCAGGTTTCAATGGGAGGGATGACCAAGACAGGTAGCAGGTTTAGGGTTTATGCTCAGGGTTATTGGAGTGAAATGAGTGATGCGTGGCTGAGTTACCCCTGATGTCACAATGTAGCCTGTACAGGCTACTCTGCCTGCAGCGCCACACGGGCAGTGACTGTCAAGGGGAGGATTTTGTTGATCTGAAACTTATAAAACAAGAAGAGGAGAAGAAGAATGGCTTACATGATTTGACAAAAAAATATAGGTTTTACAGCATTATCCAGTGTCATTGGTACTGGTTCAGCAGTGGGAACTGGGCCTACATAACAAAAAAAGCGTTCAACTCTCTTTTAAGAATGAGTCAATAATTCATAACAAATTGGTGATATGATGAATTTTGCTGCCTTCCGTTCTTTAATGGAATATGAGCAGTTTATGATTCTCGTGAATGTAGTAGTTCTCCTACAATCAAGGTGATTAAAATGAATGGTTGTTTCAAAACCAAGAACCCCCTGTAGGTGTCTAACTCTCATGACCTACTCAAATCGCACTACTGCTAGGAGTTAGAGAAGTGTCTCTATCCCAAACAGAGGTGGTGAAACTGAGGTAAAGAGCAAGAGGTGTTTACACAGCAATGCTGTGGCCGAGCCAGAAAGAGAAGCATAAGAAAAAAACATTCATCAAAAATGTTTTGCATTTAAAACTACGCGATTTCTTAAAGAAAGGAAATATTAGCTGTAGTTAGTGAACTGAATTGATACATTCTGGTCACCATGTTCTTCCAGATTTTTCAATGGGTAGATCTCATCCCCTCACACCTAGTGTTTATTCCTAGATTGAAGGAAGGAAACAAGTTTGCCTTCTTTGTCAACTCCCAGTGTTCTTTTCAAATTCAATTAACTAGTCATTGAACTGAACTAGATGAATAAACTGAAAGGAAGAAACTATTCCTTCTGCACTTTCACAGGAAGGGCTACTGCTGTCTAAAGCTGTTCTAGCACTTCCATGAACTCTGGTTCCGGGTGCTTCAATCGTTTGACTCTCCTTAAAACTTGGCAGTAAACGTGTACTACTTAAGATGGATTTCTTTCTAGTCTCTTGAAATTATTTTAAGAGATTATAACAAATTTAGGCCTTAACATAGATAGCCAAATTCAAATTGAATTTGAAGCAGGTTTATTTTTAACGAAAAAACCCGTGGTGAGTTTAATTTGAAAAACCCGGTTCATATTTTAAAAACCCTCTATTGTTAATCCACCTGGCGAGGGACGGAAAAGCCTCCTTGCTCAATTCCCACCCCAAGAAGGGCTGATCCTCAATCCAAGGTCTAGGGCTGGGCTCCTCACTCCGTACAGGATTGAACTGAAAGCCCAGATCTAAACTCTAGGAATTTGGATCTGACCGATGAGGGTCCAGTGCTGCATAGCACTTACAGAACGACTTTTCCTGGGTAAATCTCAGCACTTTACAATAGTGAGTAAGTATTAGATCCTCATTTTACTGCTGGGGACTGAAACACAGAGAGGGGGAATTGCTTGCCCGAGGTCCCATAAGTCAATAGGAAAATGGCCACTGAAAGCCAGGAGTCCTGACCCCCAATCCCCTGCCTCAGTCTCTCCAGCCGGTCACACTCCCTCTCAGAGCCAGCGAGACTGGGAACAGGGTCCTGCTTGCAATTGCCAGCTCTGGAAAAGAACGTTCCTCTAGTGGTTAGTGTAGGGGCCTGACACAGGGCTCCTGGGCTCCATCCCTGGCTCTGTCACTGACTCCCAGTGTGACCCTGAGGCAGTGGCTTGCCCTGCCCAGGCCACAGTTTTCTATCAGTGGGGTTGGAGTCCCTCCCCTACAGCCCTTGGCTTGTCAGGCTTTAGGAATGTGTGTGAGGTGCTAGGAGACCTTGAGATGGGAGGCGTCCTGCCCGCAGTATGTCAGAGTTCTGGACCCTGGCTGCTAGCCTGAGTTTAACCATCCCTTGGCAATAAAACATGATTTTGTTTTCACAGCCACTGTTGGTCTCCCTACTGGCAGGGCATTGTGCAGCTCCCTTTTCAGCCCACCTTGGTGCGGGAAAGTGAGGAAGAGGGCCAGGAACAGATCAACTCTGTGCATCTGCCACCCAGCACTGCGCCATCTAGACCTAGTGAGTGGCAGGTAGCATTTCCTCAGAGGCTTTCCCGTTCTACTTGGGGAGAGGCAGAAATGGTGGGAGGAGGAGGGGGGATCTCCTCCCAGTGAGACTAGATTGGCTAACACAGCCCCCTGCAGCCCTTCGCTCTGGGCCTGGGCAGCGTGTTTCTTGCAGGGTGTTCTCCAGAGCCATCTCCAGCATGGTGGAAATAGCCCAGCAATAGGGCTTCCAGCTCTTCCCTTGTAGGAGTCTCTGGGGGGTCAGACCCCAGCAGCTGCTGAACACCCACTTTCCCACTGAATTCTGTGGGAACTGAGGGGGACTCATGCCTCATATGATTGGGACCTTGTGAAGTTTAGCTGGGGACAAGTTCCCAGGGCAAACTCAGACTCCTTCCCGGGTTCTGGTCTTTCTCTAGCCAGGGAGGGCGTTTGGCCTGGGCAGGAGGAGGGAGCTGCTTGTCCAAACAGTCTGAAAACCCCACTGCTCTGAAAGGATGAGACTCCCCCTGTGTCACAGTGCCTCAGTGGGGAGGGGGAGCTTTGGGAGCAGCCTGTGCTGTGAGCTGCTGCCAGCGGGTGTAGATTGCAGTCCCTGTGCCCCGGGGTGGGGCGTGCAGTCAGGGGGAGTTGCCTCAGTGGAGGAGAGGTGGGGGCGGAGCAGACAGGCCCGTTAGTGAGAGGCTGCTTTGACCCCAGACTCACGGCTGCTCCCCACTCGGTTCCAGGATGAAGAGGCTGAAGCAGATGCTGGGAAGAAAGCTCCAGGTCCATGGGAAGCAGCTACCGGCTTCCCCAAGAGGAGAGCGGCCCCTCTGTCCCCGCTGTCGGGGAAGAAGCTTGTGGCCAGGCCAAGTGGTGGACGTGCCTGGCGTTCTGGAGGAGGAAAACACCAGCTCCCAGAGCAGGCCCTGAGGCACCTTCGGGGCCAAAATGGAGGTGGCCCAGGGTGCAGCTCTGCAGGAGGGAGCCAGGACAGGGTGGAAGCCAGGCAAGGCAGCTCTGGGGCTTCCTCTCCAGGAAGCAGAGGAGCCAGGAGTCCAGCGCCAGGGCCCAGCAGGAGCCATGCCCCTGCCTGGCCACTAAAGAGTCCCCACCCTGCCTAGGACAGGAGATGGGACAACCCCTGCTCTAGCACCAGCAGCTCCACCTACTCCCAAGGGGCCAGCAGCACCTCCGAGGAGTGTGAGAGCCTTGAGGCTGGAGGCTCCCACAGTACTGGTGAGGGGAGACCCAAGGGAAAGGGAGAGTGACTGGGGCCGGGGGGCTAGTAACACCGTGTGCCCATTGGTTCAGAAAGGCGTCAGGTCTCAGCCACGTGAGCCCTGCTGACACTAGTGGGAGTGGCACAGCCATGCCCGGTGCAGGGCATTCTTGGCGGAGTCGGGGGCACTCCAGCCTCCCGGACCTCTGATGATTTTGCGGGGGTGGCCTGACTGCCATGGGGCCCTGAAGCTGATGGGGCTGAGGGCATCTCTGGGAGGGGCAGGGTGAGGCCCTTTCTGCCCTGGGGTTCTGTAGCCAGACAGCCAGCCCCCCCCCCCCCCCCCCGTCAGACCAGCATTGCTGGAAACATAGGAGGAACCCAGAACAGGGCACTTAACATATATTCCAGCACAGCCTTTGAAGCTGTGAAAAGCACAGGTGTGCTGCTACAATGTGCCTCTGGGAACAGATACGATGATTAAGCTCACAGCAGGCAGAGGCCCTGTGACAGACATGGCTCTTAGCCCCTACTAAATAGCGTGATGCACACACACCAACATCCTAGGTGGGAAAATTATTTACCCTGATAAAAGAAATGTCCAGTAGTCGACACTTATTGTTTCTCTCCCTTGCATGTGTAAACTACTCTTGTGAAAGCTGGCGTCACCCAGACAGACCAGCCTCAATTTGGCATAAGAAAGGAGAAAGAGAATAAAGGAGTACAGAGGTATAAGTAGGGGACCTACAGCACCATGATTTTTGAGTGCTTTTCACTATCTATCTGCTGGTCAGATAAGTGACAGCCTCCCAAGGCTTCTGCAGCTAAGAGGATCCCTCAGCCTTGTCCCTTATTCGTCTTTCCGCGGAATTGAGTGACCGATCCTGGCTTGGCACCGCTGGAATCGAGAGATGCAAGGAGGGTAAGAAGCACCCACACCTGATCTCCTATCTTTAGTGTACGCATATTTTGAAATAGAGCTCTATACTTTGTTTTCTTTCTTTGGGATTGTGGCTTCAGTTTTGTAACTTGTTTGTGTGTATAACATCTCTACATTTAAATAAGTAGGCACTAGCAATTTTGTAACCACATGATTAGAATCTAGCTTAATAAATTTTGGTAACCATTTGTGCATAAGCCTGACTTGTTTTCTCTGGTTTACTGTAAAGCAGCCGACACAATTAAAGAACCTCAGCCGTTTTGGCTCTAAAGCCTGGCCATTAGGTGAGAGTACTGAGAGCCTAGCATTGAGTTGTGCCGCCTCCACGGGGCAAACTCTTGGGGCACCTGTCAGTCAATCCTGGCTGCCCGCTGCGAAGGAGCTCTGAGCTCTAGCAGTTAAAGTCACGGGTGTGGAGAGGATCTTAGTGCTGGCATTGGGGCACCTGTCAGTCAGTATTGACTGCCCGCTGCGAAGGAGCTCTGAGCTCTAGCAGTTAAAGTCACGGGTGGTTAGGACCTTGGGGCATCTGTCAGCCTAGCCCGGGCTGCCCGCCGCGAAGGGACAGTGCGTCCTAGCGGTTAAAGTCACGGATGGTATAAACGGGCATAGCTGGCACCTCACCAAACATCCTTGGCCGTCGGCTAACAGGTTCCTTACAGAGGAGGGGGGCACATTAAGCTTTCTCTCTCCACTGCACCCCGTCCTTCCCCTCGGCAGCAGCAGGAGTCACCCTCTGTCCTCCTCTGCCTGGTGCAGGGAGCCCCAGTGTCCGGCTGGAGGTTGAGGAGGAAGAGGAGGACGTGTCCCCAGAGGAAGCTGCTATCAGGGTCATCCAGCAGCATCGCCAGGGCAGAGATGAGGTACAATCGAGTCTATCCTGCCCCCGCCAGCCCTTCCGGGGGGGCCCTGTCCCAGAGAAGCCATAACCCCCATTATCTGTGACCCCGAAGAGAGGGTGTTTGTCCCATGCAGGCCAGGGTCTCCTCTCCCCACAGCCATTGAACCAGTTAGAAGCCCTGCCTTGCAGGAGGACACTGTGATTCTGGGCTTTTCCTGTCCAACCCAAAGGAGGACCTGGGCCCTGGAGCCGGTTTGGGTGGAGTGGGGAGCTCCCTACCTAACAGGCTCTCTCTCTCCCCCAATGCCACTCCTCATCTGTGCAGGAAAGGGCCAAGCAGCTCCGCTTCCTGCACGCTATCCCCACTCTGTGCTTCCCTGCACAAAAGCAGGGGCAGGACACCCTGCAGCCGCACTGCTCCAAAGCGTCCCTTTTGGAGAGCATTGCGGTGAATGAGACCCCATGGGGAGGGAGCTAGACATGAGACTAAGAGAGGCCTCCCCTGGGCCAGTTCTGGGAGATGGTGGGGCTGGAGGGGGCAGCAGAGGACAGGGATTCTTGGGGCTGAGGATTGGGGAGCAGGGGAAGGGGAAATTCTGTCACAGACACAGAGCTGGCAGTGGGGAATTGTAGGGCCGGAGGGGCGGCTGAGGGGAGGAAAGAATTGGGTGGTCCCAGCTGGAGAGGGAGGGAGTAAGTTTGAAAGGTGGAAGGAATGTGGGGGCCCAGCTGGATTGGCTGCTTTTGTCTTCTTTGGGTCTCCCAAGAGCTGATTGAAGACGTACCCCTGGAGTCTGAGCGAAGCTCCATCCTCTCGAGCTCTATGGCTGCAGTTTGCCACCTCAGGTACCAGGACCCTCCTGTCCAGCAGCCCTAACCCAGGAGTCACAGATCCTCCCACTCCCCCTCCAGTTGTGGCTGTTCACATCCTCCGGCCGAGGAGGCGGGAACGTTCACTCTTTCCAGGCTGGGTGGTTCATTTCACTCCAGTAACGTTACAGTGGCCTTAGGGAGAAGATCATCGGGGCGGGGGACATATAATAGGGGCAGCAGGGTCCAGGGTGAGATCAGGGGAACGGGCCCTGTATCAGCCCTGCCAGTGTCTGGCTCTGTGACTTCAGCCTGGTCACTAGTCTCCTTGGCACCTCCATTTCCGTTTTTGCTGGCCGGTGCCTATTTCCCTCACGTTTCATGTCCATGGTGATGCCACTCTGGTGCTGCAAAGTCGAATCGAGGCTCCTCTTTCCTGCCAGCAAACTGGACCTGGAGCTGGAATCAGGCCTCCTGCGAGCTGTCCTGTGCAGTGTTTTTTACCATGCGCCCAGGGAAGGACACTGTTCCCTTCCGGGTAGGTCACCATCCTACTTCTCTGTTGTAGGAGCGGTCCTGTGGTCCCTACTCCCTTAGTTTGGTGGAGCTGCTGAAAATAGGGGAGGGGTGAGCAGAGCTAGGAACAGGCCCGGGGGTTAACAAAATGGCAGAGAGCGCCCGTTCCCTCCAGAGGGGATAGTGTTACCCGCCCTTGGCAGATCCTCTCCCTCCTTCCTCATTCTGTGCTTTGCTGCCTGGACTCTGTCCGGGCTCCTCGCTCCCATCCATTGTAGTTTGGCTGTTCCATACCCTGCTAGGTCCCTGGCCCTCTGCAGAGAACTGCTAAGGGCAAGGATTGAAGAGCCAGCTGGCATCCTGCCATGAACTCTTGCTAAGTGTCCCTGGGGTGATTTGAATGGGAGAGGCCAGGATGTGTCTTTGGGGTCTTGCCAGGGCTCCCCAGAGAACCCTTCTAATCATCCCCTGACCAGCGTAGCCCCAGATCCCATAACGGACGGGTGTTCCCTCTTCTTGCAGGCTCTGCCCAAGGCCTATACAGACAGCATGGATGTCATGCTGAGCAGCCTGCTGACAGAAACCCCCACCATGGACAAGCTGGAGCACCTCTTGGAGGTGAGCACAATGGCAGGGTCTGGGGGGAATTTCCCCTTAACCCCGTGGAAGGGCTGCAAAGGAGAGACTGGAAGAGCCACATTTCCATTGTGTCCTCCCAGCTGGGACCCAGGAGGCCAGACTTTGCCAGAGCAGTCTGTGCAGTGCAATGTTGGGACTCTTCTACCTTTCGGGGGATAAAGGGAAAGATCTGGGACTGTAAGCCAGAGCTCTGCATAGTTCTGTTAAGCACTAACAGTGGGCACCAGACCTGGCTGGGGACTGAGAGACTGAAAGTCCTGTGAGATCCAGGACATGGGCCTCTAAGAAAAGTCACTGGCTCCTTTCTAGGAAGACCCTGAGTACAGGAGGATCCTCAGGGAATCAGCTCTTTTGATATGGACGCTGCAGTTCCCAAAGGGATTGTCCTCACGGCCACTCCCTCCATCCCACCAAGGCCTTTGCATCTGGGGAGGGGCCAGGGCATGTGCCTTGATCCTGATGTGCTGTTCATGGATCAGGTACAGAGAGGATGGACCAGCCCCAGGCCTAACATTTTCCCCAGCTAGAGAGACAATGACAGCCTGTGCCCAGCAGGACCTGGGCAGCATCCTGGTTGCAAGAAGCCCCTTTTAAAGTTCTGTGATCAGCCAGTCAGCTCTTCCACCCTGAGCACAATGTCTCAGCCCCATGGGGAGGGGAAGAGACTCGTTTGTAGAGCATGTGCACCTGCCTCCTGACCCTCACCTGCCTCCTTCTCCCACAACATGTCAATTTCTGGATGCACTCCAGAGAGAAGCAAGAGAGAGCCAGGGCCATACGGAGTAGCACTGCCCTGTGGCAATTCACTGCTTGCCTCCCTGGATTTCATGTAAGTGACCTGTGACCCCGGCATCCTGCAGAGGCAGGGCTGGCTCTGACAGGCTGTGGGATTTGCAGCTGCAGGGGTTCGAGATTTTGATGGCTCCTGTGTGGAGCCAGAGTCAGAACTGAGATTCAACCATGCTTGAGTCACGTCCCTCATCTGCTGGCTAAGTTTTTCCCTCTGGGTCTGTAAGGGACTGTGCTCCAGAGCCCACTGGCTGGCAGATTCATGCTTGGCCTCAGGGCCCTTGTCATTCTGGAGCAGCTGAGGAGCGAATCCTCATAGAGGGCCCTTTCCCTGGTCCCTTTATTCCAAGCTCCCCTGGGGGCAGAGAGAATGAGATCTCTAGCTGTAGCTCCTCTCCCCCAGCCCCTCCTACAGATGGAGTGGGAGGAGAGAGACTCCTGGCCCAGGGCAGATGGAGAGCTGAAGGTAGAATGTTGATGGATTCCCCTCTCCTCCTCCTTCCATCAGAGCTCATCTGACTTCCCCAAGGTGGGCTACCTTGTGGCACAGCTGGGTCTGTATATCACTGACCCACCAGATGACATCAGCCTGCAAACCAAGGGTGGGATTTACTGGCTCTACCAGCTACCCCTGCAGAAGAAGGGTAAGAAACCCAACTGGGCAATGGCACCTTATAGAAATGAATCCTCAGAGACTACCTGCAGATGGACATTGGGACTCCTATAGAACTAAGGCCTCTCCTTGTAGACCAACCGGAACTGGGCAGAGGGACCCCAATAGAAACAAGGTCCCTCATTTGGGACTCATTTTGCTGGGCAATGCGAGCCTATAGAAAGAAGCCCCCTCCTCTGAGATGGACCCCAGCGTAGATGCTGATTATTTCTCTCCCTGCTCCCTGAATCAGGGAGATGAGCGTGAAAGTGCCAGGGAAATTGGCTGTTTTATCTCCGAGCCCAGCTCTGTCCCCCACCCCAGGGAAATCAGCCCATCCATGGGGCTGCCAGCTGGTGAGGGGACAGGAATGCAGCTATAGGGACACATGGAGGGAAAGAGCCCATAGGGAAGTCAGGGGCAGGAGCAGGGACGACAGGGGACGCACCCAAAACTCGTAGGATGTCACCAGTTGGTTACCTAGGGCCAGATCTTGACTACAGTGGGAGTGGGGGGTTCTCAGCATCAGATGCCGTCATTTTCAGGCACCCACTCCCAGAACACAATGACCATAAGGGTCACCTGATTTCTGTGACGAATGGGACAAATCCCCCTCCAGGTACTAAACCACCTGGTGGGGACCCTGCGATTTCATGGGGGCATGGATGCTGCGAAGCCCCAGCCAGTGAGCACCCAGCAATGGGAACAGGAGACAGACACTGAAACCAGAATGGCAAACCTCACAAACCTGTGTGTCTTTCTCCCCAAGGGCTGAACATCAGAGATGCCAAGGAGCTGTGGTGCCGGGAGGGGCTCGAGAACACCAAGCGCCTTGGTTACAGGAATATGGCCAAGGTGGGGGAGGTAAGGACTCTCAGCTGGTGCATTGCAGCAGCTCAAATGTGGAGCTGTGTCTCCCGGCAGTGGCTGTGTCCTGGATACAGGGCCAGAGTCTACTCCTTATTTCCAGCTGACAGTGTTCAGCTGCAAGAGGCTGAGGATCCTGGGTTGGAGCTTTGCTAACGGCCATGGTTTGTGTGTGTTACATGGATCCATTGATAGGTGGCATAACAGGAAACCTCTAGGACCTTGAGTTAATGGCGGATGGTATCTCGAGGGATCCGGCTTCGCTCAGTGACTCCCCGGCTGACACCTGAGTATCCGAGATGGGAGCCACTGGGTCAGTGAGTTGGGAAGGATACACCCAGCTATTGCGTGACCAGATCCTTGTTGGATCCCTGCACCCTGTGGAAGAACAAGAAGGGTGTGGAGTTTGCTTAGCACCATCATGAGTCAGGAAACAGTATCTGTGCCTGCCCTGGGGCTTGGGTCAGAGACACTGAGCTCCTACCCTGGGCTGAATTACTTCACCATACGTAAGGCTCATGGAAATGTCAGTGGGGTGGGGAGTGGGGAACGGAGGCAGTTCTGAAAGGCCCGTACCTCTAGCATGTGAGCTGCAGGAGATATCATTGCTGGACGCAGTAGAGGGTCCTGTGTGGTCTTTGGGAGCTACGTTCCAGAGCGCGCCAGGCTCATGCACATGGACGCATTCCCAGCATGTCATGGCACCTGCGTTGAATCCTGCTCCAGAAAGAGCTATGAGAGGCCTCGGTGCCTGCAACCTCTCACTGAAGGGGGTTCCCTGGGCCATGGGACCCCAAAGGTCCTCGTGGGGAATTAGCTGGCTTGGCTGCAGCAGGACTCCGACTCTCCGCATGAGCCACTAGCTGGATTTGGAGCCTGATTCTGGGCAATTGCCAATGGCTCTCGTGCTGTTGGTTTTAGGTCTTCGGAGGGATCTTCTCAGAAGGGCAGAGAAGATCCTTCCTGCAGGTGGCTCTGCTGGCCATCCACGACCCCTGGCTACATGTCAGCCAGGCTGGGCTGGTCCTAGCTTTCTCCATCATGGGGGAAGGCGGACAGCTGATAGGGGACGAGGTAACCAGAGGAGGATTAATCTAGTTTTTGGGAGGGACCCAGGGCCTTTCACCTCCAGTCCACAGAAGGTCACTGCCATCCCATCCCCATTTGCTGACCTGGGAGGAAGGAGACGAATGAGTCACGGCAGGTGCCATTGTTAGGCGCCAGCTTGTCCCCTGAGCAGATCAAAGCAGTTCAGACCCAGCTCTCCAGCAAGGCTATTTCATAACAGGCATCACATCAACAGGACAAGCTGCCTCAGATGTGGCGAGGGGCTGGGTGGAAATGTAGCTGGCTCCAGGTGCCGTTATTACTCTTCGTTGCCGGGAGTGTCTGAGTCTCTGATTAATCCTTGTTCCCTTGCAGGAGGAGGATATTACTGGATATTACAGACAAAGTGATGGCCCACCTATTTTACATCCGGTGATTGTGCCAGGTGCCCAAGGCACTCCATGCGCATGGGACATCC
The DNA here is from genome assembly GCF_965140295.1 of Lepidochelys olivacea. Classification (NCBI taxonomy): domain Eukaryota; kingdom Metazoa; phylum Chordata; order Testudines; family Cheloniidae; genus Lepidochelys; species Lepidochelys olivacea. Next base: position 137,240,960 of record NC_140412.1, on the reverse strand, counting down.
CATGGGACACCCTTAAAAGGCCCCCACCTCACACATCGAGCAGCTCACACTCCCTGCTGCAGGTACTGCTCTGTCTCACTATACATTGGGGAGAGAGGCGAGTGGGAGTGGAGATAGAGGGGACAGCACTGAGTGAAACCCTCTCCCTTCTGGGTGCGGGGGGGCTTCCCTCTGCTCCCAAATCCCCTTTGTCTGGGGCATGAAGTTCTCCCCATCCTTTTTTTCTTGGCCTTGGCCTCTCTGCCATCGCCCCTTTTCCCATGCCAAGCTCTCCCTGCCCAGCCTGATGCAGAAGGGCCTGCATGTTAGGCCCATGTCCCCCAGTGGAGCTCTGAAAGCTCTGCATTAGAGCAGGGGGAATGGCCTAGTGTCACATCTGAAACAATTCCTGACCCGGGCTGCTGTGGCAGGGCCCCTCAGTCCCTCCTCCATACCAAGGGGCCACAGGAGGAATCTGCCCTTAGGGAGCCAAACCTAGAATGCCACCTCCCTTTCACCACACGCCCTCCCTGACTCTCCTGCCCCATGCCCAGAAGCCTTTATGAAGCATCAGGCTTTCAGCACCATGGGGCTGGCCCCGCCCAGGACAACTACAAATGAGAACATCGGTAGAACCATGGTTTATCATCAATAACCACTGCAGTCTGGGAGTGGTGGCCTGATGTGGAACCCCTCCCCTGTGCTCACTGCTCAGAGGTTCCCCTGGCCTGTGTCACCTTTGAGCTAGTGAATGTCCGATGCACCCTGCACCGGGGGCCCAGTCCACCCACATTGTATATGAACTCTTCCCAGCCAGGAATGAAACTCCCCCCAAGCACCCTGGGAAGTGAAGGATCCTCCCCATCTGACAGGTGGGGACAAAGACACAGAGGAAGGGCTGTGGTGCCTGGTCACACAATCCTGGGTGTAGCTCTGGGAACTGGACTGGGTCCCAGGCTAGTGCCTTCCCCCCAGGGGCAGCTTCACTTTCTGCCCTTTATTCTTCCCTCCTGCTAGGGGGTCTCTGAGTATGAAATGAACAGGAGCAAGGCATGGTGAGGAGGCCATGACACCTCACCTTGGTGGGAGCTCCCCTTGGCCTGGATCCCAGCCCAAGGACAGAGACATCTTTGTCATCCTGCTGTCCTTCTTTTATTCCTCGGAAGAGAGTCCCTAGATGAGGATGCTTGGAACTTGAATCCAGGTGTCTAGGGCTCTGGGTGGGCAGTGCCTGGGAGTACCCTCAAGTCATCTGGACAACAAGGCAGACCCCTGCCCTGCTGCTGAGACAGTCCCATGTTGTTCCTGGTTTCTGCCTGCATGCACCGCCCTGCCCTACCCTCCGGTTCCCAGCTATTGACTGTCTTGACCCTCGGTTCCGGTCTCTTGCTGCTGACTTCGGCATGACCCATGGCTCTCAACATTGGCTACCAACTCTGGCTCAGCATTATCCTTGCCGTATTCTAGCCTTGCTCCAGCCCCACAACTGACCCGCTCCAGCCTTGCCTCCTCCTCTTGATCCTCCCGAAGCCCTCGGACTCTGACTACCCGGCTTCAACCTTCTGCCTGAATCTGGACTCTGGCTTGATATCGACTTGGCTTAACTTTGGACTCTGATCACCCGGCTTCGACCCTTGGCCAGCACTTGGACTCTGGCTCCAGTTCTGATTCTGGTTTGTCTACAGACTCTGATCACATCATCATCTCCGGCGTCTTCCTGGATCTTGATTCTAGCACCACTCTTAGCCTAGGTGCAATCCTATGTCTAGCTGTGACCTCAGCTCCAACCACTAGACCTAATTATCAGATGCAACATGTGACATCAGGTGGTGCAACTGTTTGCAGAAAAGCAGGCTTTCCAGAAGTAAGTGGCCTGTACGTAAATGGGGATACCAGATGTGACTCAAGGCCTTGCTACCTGAGCCTGGCCCTGTGCTGCCCCTGCCGGAATGGCTCAATGGAGGTGACTGAAAATGTAGGGGTTTCCTTAACCAGCCTCTGCCCCTGGATCTACTCCACCATTCTTGACTCTGACACCTGACATTCCTGATAAATACCAGGATTATGTGGACATCTTTGAAAGAAAGGAGGACACATTACCTCTGCACCAAGACTATGACTGCCCAATTGACCTAAACCTTGCCCGAAAGTTGCCTTTGGCTGTATTTATGCAATGTCCGAACCAGAACTAGTGGCTCTCCCTGTGTAAAATCATGAAAACGGATCCAAAGGGTTTATTTACTATTAAGCATTTCCCACAGAGGCCCTGGCCCTCTTTGGAAAGAAGAAAGGAGGGACTCTATGCCTCTCTGTAGAATACCAGCCCCTGAACAAAGTGAAAGTTTGGAACCATTATCCCCTATCCTTAATCCCAGAATTTTTGGATCACATGAAACCTGTATGGGCATTCATCAGAGTAGACTTCCAAGGACTTACAATCTAACACTCATTTGGGCGGTAGACAAATGGAAGAGAGATTTCAATACATTTTATAGACACTTTAATTGTCTGGTAATGCCATTTGGATTGACCTTGCAACACTTCTTCAGTGATGTATTTGGGGACATTCTGGATCAATACATTGTCATCTATTTAGATGACATACTTCTCTTTTTGGAGACCCAGAGCAGCATGTGCCCCACAACAGACCCCAGAGAGGTTGCGGCAGCATGGTCTCTGTACAAAATTGGAAAAGTGTACCTCTAGCCAGCTCTCCATGGAGTTTTTGGGGTACATCCTCTCCCCAGAAGGCATTAAGATTGATGCAAATAAGGTGAAAGCCATCCACAACTGGGAGGAAGCTTGAAGTACTCAAAAAGAGCAGTGCTTCCTAGTCTTTACCAATTTTACTGCTGCTTCGGCCCAGGGTTCTCAGTAGAAATAACCCCCATGATAGCTCTCCTCCACAAGACTGTCCAATTTGTTTGGTCACCCAAGGCCCAACAAGCCCTCAAACAGCTCAAAATTGCTTTCACCGCTGCACCTGTTCTGGCGCACCCCAATCCAACTGGAGCATTCATCATAGAAGTTGACACATCTAATATATCCATCGGGGCCATGCTCTCTGGGGCATGGCTCCCAGCACCTGCTGCACCCCTGTGCATACCGCTCCTGGAGGCTCACCCCACAGACAAAAACTATAGGAGTCCCTTGATAATTAGTAGGTTCTGATTAAATCCTTATTTGAAGATTGGTGTGAGTAGCTGAAGGGGCCTCGATACCCAGCACAAGGTTGTACACAAAAGCCTCCAGTATCTGTGTAAAGCCAAAGCACTGAATCAGGGACAATTCAGCTAGACCATATTCTTTTCCTGCTTCAATTTCAAGATTACTTAACTGCCCAGCTGGAACTAAGAATGACCTTATCCCCTAATGGAGAATATAACCAAGAAGGGAGAAAGCTAGTCAGGAACAGCCCTTCCTCCTCAAGCCCCACAACGTCCTTAATGTTGCCATACCTCAATCATGCTTATTAAATCAGCTTCCTAGGATGACCTGCTGCACAGGGAATGAGAAACAACATTCCATGTGGGACCCAATAACATTTACTGAGGACTGCCTGTATGTTCTGCCAGGATGTCCCCCGCTGAAGGTCCTACATCTGAAACAGGACACCTCCCAACAGGGCACTTTGGGTGCTTCAAAATCTCCTGCCTAACCTCCTGCTTCATTTGGTGTTGCTGGATGTGGGCTGAAATTCAGACATGTTGACTAGTGACTTCTGAGCTCTTACCAAGGCACCACACACCAAAATTCTTGGCACCCTATGCCTCTGGAGACCCTGCCCCAGCCATGGGCAGCCATTGCCAGAGATTTCATTGTAGAACTCCCTGAATCAAATGGCCACATGGTGCAACTGACTATCATAGAACAACTAACCAAGATGGCATGCTTCATCCTCCTGTAACTGTGTATCTTCAGCTGAAAGGACAGATCAGCTCCAAATTTGCCAATGACACATTTTTTTTTTTTGGCTAACTATAGATTTCCCCCTGATTTCATGGTACACAGCAATGGCCTCTCCGAAATTCCTGGCTAGCAATCTGATTCAATGAATCTATCACATTCAAGAAGAACTAAGGGGGCATTCGAGGACACTAGGAAGGTCTTCAAATAGTATGCAGACTGCCGATGACAGGAGGGGCCAGTCTTCTCAGGAGGGAAACCATTTACTGAAAGGAGGTACCAAGGGTCTGGCACTGACCAAATCCATAAGCCCCATCTGTGGCAGCAGTTCCTACCCCATCCCCCTTCCTTGGTCTTCTGATCCCATCTCCTCTCCTGCTTGTAGGGAGCAAAATCTGGGTCTCTCCCCTCACTCTGGCACAATCTGTGCACAGACTGCCTGAGCCCCATGCAGATAATGGGACTGTCCTCCCCTTACCTCCTGTGTGTTTGTGGAAGAAACTATTATCTCTATTTTACAGACAGGGAATGAAGGTGATGGACCTCTTTAAGGTCACACCTACAAACATGGGGTGGATCTGGGAACGGGACTGGGTTCTACTCTCGTGCCCTCCCCACAGGGCAGCTTCACTTCCCCCTTCATTCTCCTCTCCCTTCCTTGAACGGTAAATGAGCAGGGGCTTCCTCCCTTCTCTGTCTTCCAGGCTTTGGGATCTGTCCATGCCTCCTACATCAATGCAGCCTGCAGCTGGCCCAGCTTGGGGAGCAATGACCGCATCCTGTCAAACTGACAGGAGCTGGCTCTCAGTGATGCTTAGATGGAAAACCACACCCCCCTCACAGAGATAGGAACTACTCACTCATCTGGGTGATTGCAGCTCTTGGGACAAAGATCCAGTTCCTGGTACGCAGCCTGGCTGAGAGCAGCCCTTATCCCTGGATCCCAGCCCTGGGACTCAGACGTTGTTCTCATTGTACTGTGTTGATTTTATTCCTAGGAAAAGCATCGCCAAAGGAGGCGTAAGGATCCTGGACTCTATTGCTTGCAAGAAGCTTCAGCCACCTTCACAGGTAGAGGTCACTGTCTTTCATACAATTACACCAGTGCCCTTTCTGGTCTCCAGCTCTGCTCCCTCCAGCAGGACAGAGACAACCCTTAACTCCCAGAGTCCTGATTTCCTGCCTTTCCAGGGGCTGAGGGCTTGTATTGTCCCCACCCTGTCATCAGATACTTTTCCTATGGGAATCTCATGAGAGCAGAGAAGGAATCTCCTCTTCTCTTAGAACCAGTCTATTCAGTAAATCCAACCACACTGACCTCATTTTAGCTGCTTTGTTTAGCTGAGATTAGCAGTATCTTCTGAAAACCCTTAGTGTGTGGGGTGAGGTGGATCAGGGGAGACTGGAGCTCCAGCAGGTTCCCCTGAAGAACACCACCCTGTCTTTCTGTGGTCAGGCTGGGATGCGCTGTCTATCATGGAGGTGAAGACCGGATGGGAGCTGCTGGATTGGCCTTGATATGCCGTGTCCTTGTACAGATGAAGGACCGACATCACAGAGATGGCAAGAAGCAAAAGATGTACCACAGATGGCTGGGAATGGGCTGAACAACCTACAATGATAGGTAAGTAAAACCCTGGCCACATACAGAGACCACAGGCATTGGTGTGGATTGAACCAGGGTCCATCAGCACAAGCCCCTCTCACTCAAGCTAAAGGGATCACTCTAGGAGTGTAGGAGAGGTACCGGGTGAGTCTGATGGAATGAATAGAAAGGGGAGCCTGAGCGGAGGTTGCTGGGTCCTTCCCAGTAGCAGCAGGATGCTGCAGGAAGAAGGGTTTGTAAGGTGGGAGTGGGAGGGGAGGAGCAGATGACTGAGGAGGAGATATTTTTACACAGGGAGATGTTTGCATAGGGAGCTTTGGAGGTAAGAAGGAGAAGTCCAAACTGGACATGGAAAAAGGGCAGCCAGAGCCAGACTTGGGAAAGTGGGGAAGACAGCACCAGGAGAGGAAGATCATCTCAGCAGCTGCAGTTTGGATGGCTGGCAGGTGGGAGGGAAATTCACCAGAACATGATTCACCGGAACGGCCAGGGCGAGGTGCCTGACGAGCGGTGAGTGGAGAGTCCCATTACAGAGCATGCTGCAAAGCCAGCAATCCCGTGCCACTGCAGATGCAGAGTCGTTGTCTTTCTCCCCCTACACTGCCAATGGAGGGAAGCGTCTGACCCTGTGAATTTCTCCCTGGCTACAGATAACCCATCCTTGCTCTCAGTGAAATGCTATGGTGTACTGTACACAGCATGCATGACACTCAACCTAGGAATGCTGTTAGCACTGTTGTGTGGTGATGGCCAAATATCATTGATGAGCATTGCTCTCTTAGGCCCCTTTCAGAGTGTATTGAGCCTGTGAGGAGCCAACCTCCCCTCCCCCATCCCCGCAGGGCTTGGCTCACAGAAACTCTCAGGGAATGGGTTCCTCCACCACAAGCCGGGGAGTGGGGCTAAGCTGCTCCAGGGTTGTACTGCAGCCTCAGGGCTATAGTGACATGTTCCAGTGAGAGAGGGGCTGTACCAGTGGGGAGGCTGCATCTCCGAAGTGGGGGATAATCTCACGGTTTGGAGACTAGTGACGCAGCTGGGAGGACATTCCTCTAACAGTACAAAGGGAGGGTTCTAAGCTGTCAAATGGGGTTCTAACTCAGGGTGTTGGGAAGATATTGACTAGAGGTGGGAAAGAAATGTGAAGAGAAGAAACTGAATTGTTTATGCACCATTGCTCGGAGACTGGGTAAGAAGCAGGAGGAACTAAACGTTCTCATTGATAACTACATTTGATAGAATTGGTATTATTGAAACCTGGGGGCATGACTTGCGTGACTGGACTGTTAAAGTCACCTGCTCCAGTGGCCGCCTTGTGTCTGGCATTTCCCAACTTTTGAGTGCTTGACTTTGCAACCGGAATGATTTTCGTGTTGCTTCTCTCTGTGTGGGTGATCAATATGCAGAACTTAGAACTTTAGCAAGATTCTGGATTGTTGGCTGTGCTACAAGCACTGCTTATATCAACTGTCCCTATATGCTGAGTCTTCAACCCTGCTGGGTCTGAGAGCAAGTCTCCCCTTCCTTCTTCAGACCCGCAATCGTCCAATCAACACTGAAGAAAGCAACCTTTTCTCATATAAATGGATAGCTACAAGTATTTTCTGTTTTTAAACAAGGCACTACCCCAACTCGACACACGTGTGGTTACGGTCCTTAATGCACTACTGGAAGGTGCTCAGACACTGTGGTGATTAGCATGGTATAAAAACCTACATAGGCTAGCAGCCATCAAGGAAGAAAGCCAAAGTTTCTCTTCTTCCTGGCCCCTTGTTCTTTTTAGGAGGCCATTTCCAGCCCTACCTGGCTGAAGTTTTGTTCCCCTGGTGTATCAAACTCATCTGTAGGAGCCTCTAACTCTCTGCCACCACTTCCTCAGGTGCCTTTCTTTAAGCCCAGTTGGGCAGCAGGTTCAGTCACAGTGGCACTGGGCACAGCTTCTTTTTAAAGGGGCCAGTCACACCGTGCTTGTCATTATAAGAGCTTAGTCCTGCATATAGCTAAATGTAGGGTAGTGGCCAGATATAGGGCATGTTGCTCCTTGAAGTAAATGAAGCAAATGTGCAGCCTTTCAATACCAGTAATAGTCTCTCATGCTCAATAAGAAGATCCCTTCCCTCCATTGAAGAACAATGTCTGATTTATTGATCTAATGGCCGCTACCCAAAAGGTGTTTCAGCCAGATGCCCATTTCTGAGTTGAAGTGCTTCTGGCGTGCACTCAGAAGCACCAAGAGAGAGAAAAGGAATATTTGTAAATGTTTAAGAACAGCTCCCAGGTGGGAGCATCAGAGAAATAAGGGACAGACAGTGCCCTCCTGCCTTCATCCACCAATTACCCTGCCCCTCCTGCTTTATATAAACTCATCGTTAGTTCCTTTTCAAGGGGATTTCTAGCCTTTTGGTTGTAGTTCCAGTGGTTCTGGGTTCTTCCTTCTTTGTTATTTTTTGATCTTTAGAGAGAAATTTCTCTCCTGTTTTTGTGGTTGTGTAACTTTAACGCCCTCGTGGCCAACATAGAGTCTGCTCTGCAGGTAGCTCTGGCCAAGAAAAGGGACATGCAGGAAAGCCCCTTCCCCCCCAGAGACACCTGTCCCCAGTGTGAACCAGAAGAGTACAATGAATACAGGAAAGGGAAATATTTATTTAGAGAGGGATGAAAGGAGAAAAACAACAGGGGAAAAGCTAGGGGGAACGGTCAAAAACAGGGTTACATTCAACACCAGGCCCCACAGGCCCAGTGGTAGCACAGTCTGAAAGGGCTGACACCGAGTAATGTGTCTACACACAGAGTTCAGGAGTCTTGAGCAAAGTTCCAGTCCAGTGGTGAGTCTTGGGTGCTCCAGGTTGTGTTCAGCGCCAGTAAAGTTTTCCCAACGAACCTCTCTGGTGCCCTCTTCTGTCACTCTCTGCAAAGCCACACAGAGTGACAGCCTCCCCACGTCACAAACTAACAGCCTCACCCTTAATTAGGGTGACCATATTTCCCTATGCTGAATACGGGACACCTGGTAAAATTACTCGTATTCAAGCAAGTTCAGCTGCAATCAATCAGAACGATGCAGTACACATGTTAACATTAACATCAAGTTGACTGAGCCCCTGTTAAAAAGAAACACTGAGAAGAATCACTTTTATTTCCCTTCTTATCTTTTAGACTTTAGGGTTCACATGGAGAGAGGTGACACACACACAGTCCCGTGCACCTCTCTGACACAGGGCTTGAGAGGTTGACCGAGAGGCTTGACCCTCCCTGCCTGGCGCTCTCCACTCTCCATGCCTGGCTGGGCCCTGGGCTGGACCCGCCTCTCCTGGTACCTGGTACCACATCTTCCAAAGACAACCTGTGTGTGTGGGGGGGGGGGGTGGCACACAAGTTCATATGCCCCCCCACCCCAGATTTCTGCCAGGGTTCACACCAGAATGTGGCCAGCAACAGCTTTTCCGCACTGTGCAGGAGGGAAGGGATGGGAGCTGCTTCCAGCCACAGCGGGGCTGTGGGGGTGGGGAGGGATGACCTGGCCCATGTCTTTGCAGAGCTCATCTCTTCCTCCTCTCCCCCTGCCCGTGGCTGGAAGCACCTTGCTCCTTCCTGCCCACACAGTGTTGAAAGGCAGCTAACACCTCCAGGCTGCTGCTGGCCACCGATAAACCCAGCTCCCTCCTGTCCCCTGGCTACAGCGCAAGCAGGAAGGGGTTAAGCCCTACGGATGCATTGTGCCCAGGGAACCTGACTGCAGGGGCTTGAGTGAACCTGGCCAGTGAGGTGGCTCAGCAGGGGAGGGTGCCTAGGGGATGGACCAAACCCCGTGCTCCGGGGTGGGGGTGGGTGCAGAGGGTGCTAGGCCTCTGTCCGGGGGACTGCTGTGGAGTCTGCAGAGTCGGGATGCAAACAGGCTGGAAATCGCTTCCCCCCCTCCCCCCCCGCCGCTCCAGAGCTTAGCTGAGGGGCAGAAAGGCTTCCCTGTGCCACGGCTGCCTGGGGCTTTGGCACATGCAGGGCTTGGCTCCTCCTGGCCAACACCCCAAGCCGAGGGTCTTGAGCTTTCCTGCGGGGCCAGCCCAGCCAGAGGCAGTGGGGGAAAGAAGTATCCTGCTGGCCCGGCTGTTGGTGAGCTGAGCACTCCGACCAGGGGCTGGTTCTCCGCACAGTGCTGGCAGCGGGACACTCCCCGCTGGTGCAGATGTGGAGGAGCAGCGGGGCTGGGGGGCAAGGTGAAGGGGCAAAGCAGGGAGAGGACAGCGAGAGGGGGAACACCCTGCCACCAGCTTTGCACACCCACCCCCATTGTCAGCCACTGGGTCCCCCCACTCAGCGCTGGTGGGCAGGCGGCTGGCAAGCAGGGATCCAGCCAGCAGCGGGACCCACCAGTACCGACTGGGGGGAGACAGAAAATACGTGACAATTAGACCGTTTTTAGCAAAAAGTTGCGACACCAGCAGGAGGGCTTAAATACCCTGTCGTGCTCTTCCCCCCTCCCCGCTCCCCTGCCCTCCCAACAGGACTTTCTCCTCATAGAACAATCAACTCCCCGTCCCCCGGGAAAAGATTTAAAGGGGCCATGCTCTCTAAACCCCAAAGGGGTAACAGTGGGTGTTTCGGCAGGTTGGGTAGAGAAGTGACTCGCCCTGCCCTTCCTGACACCAGCACCAGCCTTTAGAATACTAACTCTAAAGAATCATTCCTAAAGTACCTGCTCCGTGGTTTGTCTTCAGGCTATTTGGCTTCCTGGTGGGGTCACTCCAGGTATTAACACCATTTTATAATTAATTTATTGTTTCTGGATTAATTGCTGTTTTTTGGACTCTGGACATGATTCTGCTCTCGCATCTTATTTACCTTGGGCAGGCAGCAAAAAATCTGATGGCACAAGCTGGTACAAAGAAAACAGAGCTAACATAAAAGACCAACTTCAACCCAGGTGTAAGCAGTGGCCAATCCACTAGCAGGTAACAGGGGTCACCCCTGCTTGTGGCCAGGCTGAACTGGCAGAGTGTGGTATGGTTTCCACCGACTGGCTGTATGACATACCAAAGGCCGAGTCATGGCAGGTGTTCAGCGCCCCGACTTCCATTGCACCCCATGGGGATTAGCTTGCTCAGCCCTTTGAGCCAAGCACCTGGAGGGGTCAGACCCTGGAGCTAGGTGTCAAAAGTTGTTTTTGAAGTCGGGGAGGGGCTGAGGGGCGCTGCAAAGAAGATTTCTGGTGTGTGAATTCAAATCAGGAGGATTTCTGACATCCTCACCTTTGCTGGCCCTGACTGACATCCCATCGCTCCAGCCCAGCTGTGAGTGCCTCACATTATAGGGGGTGCTGCCAGCCCTGCCTGTTATTAAGGTTGCCCAGTGCTTCCCACGATACGCCTTTGTTTTCAGTTGCTTATAACATTGTCGAACTGTAACTGGCTGGGCTGAAATTTCCCATGCTGGGTGTCTGCCTTGAGGCTGAATATTTCCTGAAACATTCAGTCAAAGTCATTCAGCTGTTAGTGAGAATGAGGCTAGGCCAGATGTTATGGGTCTGTTATAGGCGGGAACGAGATGACCACAGTGGTCCCTTCTGGCCTTAGTCTATGTAGACAGTGCTTACCAATGCTAAACACTTCTGATGACATTTCCTTTGAAAAGCTCTAGTGCCCCCAGGCTTTGGAGCAGGGTTTTGAAATTTCCCAAGGAGGTGGCCTTTGTGCCAGGGGTGCGGCTTTTGCTGTCTCCGAAAATCTACCTAAATTGACCAAATGAGAAGTTTTTGAAAAGTCAGAGTTCACACAGACCCAATAGAGACTTCTTTGAGGTTAGCAGCTCCATTCCCCCTGGCAATTGTGTCTGCACTGGCATGCTCCAGCCTGGGGCTGAGCAGGACTTTCCCTACAATTGCAGCTCTCAGCTGCTGCGGTCTGTGCTGGGTCCAGATACCTGAACTGAGAGCAGAGAGCCTGTCTCTCCTGTGCTCTCAATTACCCACCTCCCCCCTCCCACTGGGCCCGGACGAGGAAGTACTAGATTCAAATGCAGAGACTAGGGGACAGGGGTGAGTAGGTTGGGAGAAAAAGCCTAAGGGATGCTGGAAGCTGGCAGGAGGTGAAAGAAACTGGCATTTGGAGTTGAGGGGAGGGCGGAGAGTAGACCTGAGTGAGCAAGGAGACTTGCAACCAGAGAGCAGAGAGGAGTGAGAACCAGTGGGGTGGGTGGAAGAACATAACAACGGCCATAGTGGGTCAGACCAAAGGTTGATCTAGCCCAGTAGCCTATCTTTGGACAATGGCCAGTGCCAAGTGCTTCAGAGGGAATGAACAGAACAGGTAATCATCAAGTGATCCATCCTCTGTTGCCCATTTCCAACTTCTGGCAAACAGAGACTAAGGACACCATCCCTGCCAATCCTGGCTAATGGCCATTGGTAGACCTATCCTCCATGAATTTATCTAGTCCTTTTTTGAACCCTGTTATAGTCTTGACCTTCATAACATTCCCTCTGGCAAAGAGATCCACAGGTTGACTGTGCATGGTGTGAAGAAATACTTCCTTTTGTTTGTTTTAAACCTGCTGCCTTTTAATTTCAGGCGGTGACCCCTAGTTCTCGTGTTATGAGAAAGAGTAAATTACACTTCCTTATTTACTTGCTCCACACCAGTCATGATTTTATAGACCTCTATCATAGCCCCCCTTAGTCGTCTATTTTCACAGCTGAAAAGTCCCAGTCTTATTAATTGCTCCTCATATGGAAGCTCTTGCATACCCTTAATCATTTTTATTGCCCTTTTCTGTGCCTTTTCCAATTCCAATATATATTTTTTGAGATGGGGTGCACATCTGCACGCAGTATTCAAGATGTGAGTGTAACATAGATTTATATAGAGGCAATATGATATTTTCTGTCTTATTATCTAGCCACTTCTTAATGGTTCCCAACATTCTGTTCTCTTTTTTGACTGCCGCTGAACATTGAGTGGATGTTTTCAGAGAACTATCCACAATGACTCCAAGATCTCTCTCTTGAGTGGTAACAGCTAATTTAGACCCCATCGTTTTATATGTATAGTTGGGATTATGTTTTCTAAAGTGCATTACTTTGCATTTATCAACACTGAATTTCATCTGCCATTTTTGTAGCCCGGTCACCCAGTTTTGTGAGATCGCTTTGTTGCTCTTCACAGTCTGCTTTGGACTTAACTTTCTTGAGTAGTTTTGTATCATCTGCGAATTTTGCCTCCTCACTTTTTACCCCCTTTTTCCAGTTCATTTATGAATATGTTGAATAGGACTGGTCCCAGAACAGACCCCTGGGGGACACCGCTATTTACCTCTCTCCATTCTGAAAACTGACCATTTATTCCTATCCTTTGTTTCCTATCCTTTTACCAATTACCGATCCATGAAAGGACCTTCCCTCTTATCCCATAACAGCTAATTTTGCTTAAGAGCCTTTGGTGAGGGTCCTTGTCAAAGACTTTCTGAAAATATAAGTACGCTATATCCACTGGATCACCCTTGTCCACATGCTTGTTGACCCCCTCAGAGAATACTGGTAGATTAGTGAGGCATAATTTCCCTTTACAAAAAACATGTTGATTCTTCCCCAACAAATCATGTTCATCTATGTATCTGATAATTCTGTTCTTTACTATAGTTTCAACCAGTTTGCCTGGTACTCAAGTTTGGCTTCCCAACCTATAATTGCCAGGATCACCTCTGGAGCTTTTTTAAAAATTGGCATCACATTAGCTATCCTCTAGTCATCTGGTACAGCAGCTGATTTAATCTCCCACAGTTAGCAGTTCTGTAATTTCACATTTGAGTTCCTTCAGAACTCTTGGGTGAATAACATCTGGTCCTGGTGACTTATTACAGTATAATTTATCAATTTGTTCCAAAACCTCCTCTAATGACATCTCAATCTGGGAGAGTTCCTCAGATATGTCACCATAAAGAATGGCTCAGGTTTGGGAATCTCCCGCACATCCTTAGCCATGAAGACCAATACAAAGAATTAATTTCATTTCTCTGCAATGGCCGTATGGTCCTTGAGTGCTCCATTTGCATCTCGATTGTCCATGGCCCCATTAGTGGTTTAGCAGGCTTCCTGCTTCTGATGTACTTTAAAAAACAATTGCTGTTACTTTTTGAGTCTTTGGCTAGCTGTTCTTCAAATTCTTTCTTGGCCTTCCTCATTATAGTTTTACACTTAATTTGCCAAAGTTTATGCTCCTTTGTTCCTAAATGTTTTTTAATTTGGGGTATACATTTAAGTTGAGCCTCTATTATGGGGTCTTTAAAAAATTTCCATGCAGCTTGCAGGGATTTCACTTTTGGCACTGTACCTTTTAATTTCTGTTTAACTAACTTCCTCATTTTTGTGTAGTTCCCCTTTTCAGAATTAAGTGCTATTCTGTTGGGCTGCTGTGGTGTTTTCCCTGCAATGAGGATGTTAACTCTAATTATACTATGGTCACTATTACCAAGCGGTTCAGCTATATTCACCTCTTGAACCAGATCCTGTGCTCCACTTAGGACTAAATCAAGAATTGCCTCTCTTTTTGTGGGTTCCAAGACTAGCTGCTCCAAGAAGCAGTCATTTAAGGTGTCAAGAAACTCTCTCTGCATCCAGTCCTGAGGTGACATGTATCCCGTCAGTATAGTTGAAATGCCCCATTATTATTGAGTTTTTTATTTTTGTAGCCTTTCTAATCTCGCTGAGCATTCCACGGTCACTATCACCATCCCGGTTAGGTGATCTGTAGTATATCCCCACCGCTATAGGCTGTTTAGACTCCACCTTTCCCAGAAGATTCCTCAGTTTCTAATAAATCTAAACTTCTCCTCCCTACATCATTGTCTCACCCATGCATTGAGAACCTGCAGTTCTGCCTGTCTAGCTGGCCCTGTGTGTGGAACTGACAGCATTTCAGAGAAAGCTACCATGGAGGTCCTGGACTTCAATCTCTTCCCCAGCAACCTAACTTTGGCCTCCAAGACCTCTCTCCTATCCTTCCCTATGTCATTGGTACCTCCATATACCATGACGAGAAAGGAGGTGAGGGGGAATGGCAGATGGATCTGATGAAGAGCTGGGATTCTGGAGAACTGGGACTGGCTGGGCAAAGAGATTGAAAGCAGGACCTGGGGCTGCAGATTGCGAATGGATGAGGAGCCTGGGGAATTAGATTGGTAGAGGAGGCCAGGATGCTGGAGAGAGACAGACCAGATGAGGAGATGGGAGGGGAACTGGGACTGTCTGTCTTTGAGACTGCAACTAAAGCCAGTGCTGGGACATCCCAAGCCTCTCCAGGCACTTTCCACATTTTCCCAGATTCCCCCTTCATCTCTGTTTACTTCTCTTTCCAGTTTAGCCCCTCAGGGACCACAGAGCAGTTAAAGGGAGGAACCACAGGATTTGCAAAGTAACTTCTTAAACATACACACTTTACTCTTAGGGCATGGCTACACTTGCAGATGTAGAGCGCTGTGAGTTAAACCCACCTTCATAAAGCGCAGTGGGGAAAGCGCTGTAGTCTTTCCACACTGATAGCTGCAAGTGCACTGGCGTGGCCACATTTGCGGCACTTGCAGAGGCATTGAGAATGGTGCATTATGGGCAGCTGTCCTGCAGAGCACCTCTTCCCATTCTGGCGCTGTGGCTTGTGGGAAGGGGGTGGGGAGTGTGGGGCATTCTGGGTCCTGTCCCAACACCTCATGATGCATCGGTTTGCATCCTAGCATTCCCTTTGCTTCCGTCCACGTTGGGCGCCGTCTTTCAGTGTTTTTAGTACTACGCGCTCGGTCTTCCCTTTTGGTCTGCGGGAATGGAGTCCTGTCATAAATATAAAGGCAAGGGTAAACATCTTTAAAATCCCTCCTGGACAGAGGAAAAATCCTTTCACCTGTAAAGGGTTGTTGCCGGCACCCAGTGCCGAGAGGCTGAACAACAGCTTGAGTTGGTTTGTTACCCGGTGTGCTACACCCAATAATTACAACGGGGTGGAGAAGCAGAAAAGTTTATTTGAAGCTTCAAAAAGGTACAGGGAGATTTGATTCTCAAATCCTGTACAACAGAGCAGGAAGTTACACAGGCTTTTATACATTCTTTTTTTTAGCATACTTATTTAATAGCAAGCTGCTCCAAGTATCCATATAGCCAGCCAATCCAGTTCCCAGCTAGTTCCCTGATTCTCTGTATCATTTGTTAAACTATACATAAAGCTGCTTTATTCAGCATTGTTCTTCCATATCTCCCCTGTTTGGCCTTGCTTAGTTTCAGGCAGTCTGACTCTGCAACATACTGTTGCAGATTCTCAGCATAACTGCTGTGTGTGCCTCCAGGCGGGGGGGCCAAGGACACTTGGGCCTAGCACACAGAGCTGCTGCGAGTGCCTCCAGGCGGGGGGGGGGGGGCAAGGACACCGGGGCCTAGTGCGAGGGGGCTTCATCGACACTTGTGGTCTTCCATCCCCTCGAGTTACCTAGTGGCCATGCCCCAGTGTTCCCAACAACTCCCCCCTTTGAGAACACTTAACAGCCTTGGCTTTGAGTTTTTTTACTTGGGCTATTTATTTTTTTATAATATGACTTTGCATAAGCACTTTGTGATAGCTCTGAAGAGAATGACTTATTAATTTTTGCAAAAGGGCCCTGACACATGATACCGCACAGCATAATACCAGTAATACAAGCAGTACAGGAAAAAGAAATTTTAATAGCAGGCTAAATAAACCATCAAGCCAAGACGACAAACCCCAGCCTGAAAACAAGGTTTGCAACCAATTGTTTTCTGGGGCAGTATAGGCAACCTGTGCTTTGGCTCGGGCATGGGCCTTAGCCTGTACTATTTTTTTATAGATTTTATAATTGCTATTATTTATATATATATATAATATTGGGGCCCGATAAGGGCACAAACCTTTTTTTGGGATGCCAAGAGATAGTTTAAAGCCAGCCTGTTTTGGAGGGAAAATGTTCTGAGCTGCTGTACCTTTTTATTTAATGCTTTTATTGCTGATTTTAAATTACTAACCGAGTTTTTTAACTTTAAGGCCACTTTCTCAAGTACCATTTGCAGCCTTACAGTATAGCGGCCTATGCATGCCAGGGCTGGCCCGGTAAACAGTGGCGCTATTTCCAGTACAGAGCACCCTACCAGCTTTTTGGTTGTGAGGGGATTTTTTATATTGCCCGCCAATGCTTTAGTCAGTCGCCGCAGGGTCTTTTTTTGTGACTTAACAGAGGTGTTTTGGGCATTTTTAATTTTTTTTTTGGGCAGTGTGGCAGTTATGGAAAGATGAGGAACTTTATGAGCTATATAACAGCTACCTGTCCAGTTGGCTGGCAGCACCTTGTAAGCTTTTTGGCCACATACAAAATAGTGACCCTGTAGGGCCCAATAAGGACTGTTTTTTAAGGGGATTTCTGGGATATTTAAGGCTGCTTTTTTAAACAGTTTATATGCCCCTAGGGGGGCATTCCATTTTTTTGATTGGGTACAAGTGGGGGCATTTTTAATTGTGCCGTTTAAATTACATTTGCTATAGGGACCACTAGAAAACCCACCATTGGCTTGCTACATTGGAGATATTAACTGGACGGCAAGTTACATTTCCAAACCCCTTTTTTGTGGTAAGATTATTTGTAAGTGTTTTTTTAAAAGGGGAGGAACCATTATACCTACACTGTTGGCCTTCCCTGTTGGTTTTTATTTAATACTATTAGCTCACTGTGTAATAACACAGGAGCTTTTTTTTACAGGATGCCCATAGGGATTAGATTGGTTTCGGGTAAAACATAACACTTCCTTAGTGAGTACTGCAACTGAATACTTCTGGTTCTGATAGGTGGCTTGCTGTAAAGAGGTCTTGTTCCAGAACGGTGAGTCCGTTCTTTTTTGTTCTTTGGTGGTGGCTAATTCTGCTAGGGTCAAGGGCAGCATGTTAAGGGGCATTCCCGTTTTGGGGGATAGTGGAGTTGGAGCACACACCCAGCAATTAGTCTGGTTTGTTAAAGTAGCAACATGGTGCGCAAGCAAAACAAAGGAGTTATGCTCCCGATATGCACAATTTGGAAATACCAATATAAAGAATAATAATGTTACCCAATTAATTATTACCAGAGTTTTTTTAACCCAGGGTCTCCAGTACCTGGGTGGGCCCATTTTAGCATTAAGGTGCCCGCTATTTGTGTCTTTTAAACAGTAGCTTTAGCCCGAGATTGTCACTAGATGAGGAGTCAGCAGGTTGGACGGTTCACTGTTCTGCTGACAAGGGGGCAGGTACTGCCTTCAGACAAGAGTGATGGATCCAGTTTTTGTGTCCCTCGATTTTTGCTGCTGTATGGGAGATTAGCAGGACGGTATAGGGTTCTTTTTATTTTTTTTGGAGAGGCTTGTTTTTCCAGGTGCGAACAAGCACAGAGTCACCGGGCTGTAAGGAGTGAACGGGAGAGTCCAAGGGGAGAGGCTGGGAATTTTTGGTATACCTGTGAAGAGACAAGAGAACAGCAGACAGGGAACACATATACTGTGACAAAAAAACATTACTTAACTTTTATTCCCCTGACAGAACCGGGGTGCCATTCATGGGCTATGCCCTTTTAAACATAATTTTAAAGGGACTGAGCCCTAATTTACCCTTTGGGAGAACGCGGATATGGAGTAGGACGAGGGGCAAAGCATCAGGCCATCGCAGTGAGGCTTTTTGGCACACTTTTGAGAGATGCCGTTTAAGGGTCTGATTGGTACGCTCCACTACACCACTGGCTTGCGGTCTCCAGGGCGTATGGAGTTTCCAGGGGATCTGTAAGGCATGTGAGATGCTTTGAATGATTTTTGACGTGAAGTGTGTCCCGTTGTTAGATTTCATCCACAGGGGGAGTTCAAAGCGAGGAATGAGCTCCTTAACAAACTTGAGGGCCACTGTCCTGGCAGTGCAGTTACGGCATGGGAAGGCTTCTGGCCATCCGCTGAACCGATCCACTATAACAAGGAGATATTTGAACCCTTGAGTCCGGGGAAACTCAGTAAAGTCTATTTGCCACACTTGTCCGGGGCCCGGAGTGGGTTCTAGGGCAGCTGGTGGCACAGGATGTCCCGGTCGGGGGTTATTCTTTTGGCAGACTAAGCAGTCCGCTTGTACCTGGGCAGCCAGGGGTCGGAGTCCGGAAGTGATAAAGTATTTTTTTATTAGCTGGATAAGTGTTTTCTTGTCAGCATGAGTGGTTTGATGTAGTTTTTGCAGCACTGGCCGGATTAGGCCCTTTGGTAAGAGGACCTTTTTTTCTGGGGAATGGAGCCATCCCTCCTTTTCCCGGAGACTGAGTTTGTCAGTTAGCTGTTTTTTTTTCCCAGAGTACTGAGGGGTTGGAAGCTCCCCTACTGATGGGATAAGGGCATGCATATGGGCGTTCTCAGTCTGAGGGGATGGCAGGGTGGCAGCATGCTTAGCCTCTCTATCTGCCCGGGCGTTACCTCTGGCCACATTTTGATTTTCCCTTTGATGGGCTTTACAGTGTACCACCGCCACTTCCGAGGGGAGTTGTACAGCTTCTAGGAGCTGGAGGATTTGGGGCCCGTACTTGACTGGGGAGCCTTGGGCTGTCAGCATTCCCCTTTGCTTCCATAGGCCAGCATGAGCATGCAGCACACCAAAAGCATACTTTGAATTAGTAAAAATGTTGACCCGCTTTCCTTTTGACAGTTCAAGTGCACGGGTCAGGGCTATTAGTTCGGCAAGCTGGGCAGAGGTCCCAGCAGGCAAACCTTCAGCTTCCACAGTGTCATGGAGGGTCACAACAGCATAACCCGCCCTCCTTTGCCCATTTATTACAGTACTGCTATTATTAGTGTACCACTCATAATCTGCATTTGGGAGAGGTACATCCTTTAAATTCGGACGGCTGGAGTACTGGACATCTATGATCTTTAAACAGTTATGTTTTTGTTTCTCTGTTTCTGGCAAGAGAGTGGCTGGGTTAAGGGAGGGGCAAGGCTGTAGGGTGACTTCAGAGTTCTCTAACAGCTTAGCCTGGTACCAAGCAATCCGAGCCTGGGTGAGCCAAAGCCCTCCCTTTGCATCCAATAAGGCTCGGACCATATGGGGAGTATAGATTTGCATAACCCCTCCCAATGTTAGCTTCTCGGCTTTTTTAAGCAATAGGGCAGTAGCTGCGACCGCCCGTAAACATGCCGGCCAACCCTTTGCAACCTGATCCAATTGCTTAGAAAAATAAGCCACAGGACGCTTCCATGCTCCTAACAGCTGTGTAAGCACTCCTAGGGCCACCCCCCTTCGTTTATGTACATACAATTGAAACGGCTTAGAGAGATTTGGCAGGCCCAGAGCCGGGGCTTCCATCAATTTTCTTTTTAGGATTTTAAATGCCCTGTCAGCCTCTGGGGTCCAATAGAAGGGGTCATGATTTGCTCCTTTTACACAGTCGTACAGGGGTTTAGCCCACAGTCCAAACTCTGGGATTCATATCCTGCAAAAGCCTGCCATACCCAGAAATGCCCTGAGCCGCTTACGGTTACTTGGGGTAGGAACTTGACAGATAGCTTCCTTTCTTTTGCTTGAAAGCTGACGCTCCCCTTGCCGTATGTGAAACCCGAGGTACCGTACCTCTGGGAGGGCAATTTGAGCCTTACTCCGTGCTACACGATATTCCCAGAGTCCAATAAAATTCAGGAGGCTCACGGTGGCTTTAAGACAGGGTTTTTGGCCCACAGTGGCAATTAACAAATCATCTACATACTGCAGAAGGAGAGCCTCCTCATTATCCCACTCCTGTAGGTCCCTGGCCAGAGCCTGGCCAAAAAGGGTGGGAGAGTTTTTAAATCCCTGGGCCAACACTGTCCAGCAAAGTTGCTTTTTAACCCTTTTTTGGTCCTCCCACTCGAAGGAGAAGATCTCCTGTGATGGGGTGGCAACTGGGATGGTAAAGAAAGCATCTTTCAGATCAAGGACTGAAAAATGGGTATACTGTCCCCCTATAGAAGCCAATAAGGTGTACGGGTTAGGGACAAGAGGGTGCAGAGTCTTAACCCGTTCATTGACTGCCCTTAGGTCCTGTACCAGCCGATACGTGCCATCAGGCTTCTGTACGGGTAGAATGGGAGTGTTCCAGGCTGACTGACATTCCCGGAGAATACCATACATTAGGAATCGATTTATAGTTTCCTGTAAACCTTTTCTGGCTTCCCTCTTGATTGGATACTGTTTTACTTGCACTGGGCCTTTCCCTGGTATGAGCTGAATAGTAATAGGGGTCTGGTGGGTGGCCTTTCCTGGAATCCCTGATGCCCACACGAGGGGGTACACCTGGTCTTCCCACGGGCTCCATTCTGGGGCTTGCATGGCTGAGGACTCAACTGCAAGGGTCATGATCCAGGCATTCTCAGGGGGTAAGGTAAGGGTTATTTCGTCCTCAGTAAAATGCAGGGTGGCACCGAGGCGACAAAGTAGATCCCGTCCCAGCAGAGGTGTTGGACACTCAGAGAGGTATACCAGCTTGTGGGATATAGTCCTGTCTCCCAAAGTACATTCCGCTGGGGCATACACTGGGCACTTGGTGTCCCTGCCTGTGGCTCCCACCACAGTAAGGGAATCTGCTACTGGCAACTGAAGAGGCTGATTTACGGCAGTTTGGGCCGCTCCAGAGTCCACTAAAAAATCTATTTCTGAGCTTTTCACCCGCATCTTTACTCGGGGTTCCGGGGGTAGGGTGGTCCGTCTCCCCTGACACCCCTATTCCTGCTCCACCATCGCCATCATAGGGGCACCCCCCTTTTCTTTCCTCTTTGGGCACTCATTTTTCCAGTGTCCCTCCTGTCGACACAGGGCACACTGGTTGCGACCCAGTCGTCTCTCCTGCAGGCCCGGACGGTCACGTCCACGGCCCCTTCCTCCCCGGCCACTTCTCTTAGTGCCGGCCTGTACCGCTGTTACCATTAATCTTACTTGCTTTTTTTTTGTTTGTTTGTTTTAGACTATAAGCTCGGTTTGCAGTCTTTAAAATTTGTGCCATGGTCATACCCATTAAATTTTTTTTTTTTGTAACTTTTTTTTAATATTAGGGGCTGCTCTGCTCGTAAAAATTCCCTTAATAATTGACTCAGTTGCTTGATTATCGGGGTCTGCATTAGTGTTCTGTCGAATGGTGCCCCGAATACGCTGTAGAAAGGCCCTGGGCTTTCTTTTAAATCCTGCATTACTTTATATGGCTTTGCCCAATTATTATGTCGGACAGCCGAGTGACGGAGTCCATGCAAAAGCAACTCCTTATAGGAGGTAAGACGGGTCATATCCCCATGATCATTTGGATCCCACCTGGGGTCTGCTCGGGGGACTTGTGCATCCGGGTCAGGGACATTAATACGATCCCGGTCGTACTGTCTCTGTGCCTCCTCCCTTGCCTTGGACACAACCTGTTGTTTTTCAACCTCAGACAATAGGGTTCGCAGGAGGACGTTACAATCATCCCAGTCCGGCTTGTGACTACTGAGGCACCCCTCAAAGACTGATATAAACCTGCTTGGGTTGGTGGAAAACTCTCCTGCCTGTGCTTTGAAAGCAGCCAAATCCACAGGATTAAAGGGCACATGAGTATAAACCTGCATAGTTGTGGCAGGACGCCTGTCTGATCCAGACCGGGCGACTTTAGTTTCAGTGATTAAGGGGTATAGGCCAACCATTGGGGACTTACAAGGTGTGGGTGTAGGGGCCGAAGGGGACACCGGCTCTGCCATTACAGTAGGGGTGGGGGTCTGGGGACTAACATTAGCTGCTACCAAACCAGTTGGAGTCAGATTACAGTGCTGTAAAATATCTGGTCGAGTACATAAAGTCAGAAACAAATGCGCATACATATGTTCATTCCATTTCCTTGTTCTCTGACAGAACAGGAGTAACTGAAGGATCATGTTGTAATTAATTGACCCTCCTGGTGGCCACCACTCCTGGTCCTCTAGTTGATATTGAGGCCAGTCAACTGTACAGAATCGTTTTAATTGGCTCTTAGTCATCGGATCCGCACCAAATACCTTCCAGTTTGCTAGAATGCACTCTAGGGGCATACACCGTGCCCTAACCTCTGAGCTTTGTCCCTGTCCCATACCTACAGGGTAACTCTGGGCGTCCCCAGGTTCCAACAGAGCATATAATCCGGATTTTAAAGGATCCTACCTTATTCAAGGGACCGGTTCTTCACCGTGGCCTGCAGCTGCTCCTCCCCCACGTCTAAGGGACCGGTTCTTCACCGTGGTCCACAACAGCTTCTCCACTATATGAGTGCGTTGCACCGTTGTGCCCTCTGGGGTCGATCAAATCGCGTCTCCTCCGAGGCCCCCGATGAACTCACCGGTGCGCGCTGGGCGTCGGTTCTCGCCGCAATCCTTGACCTCCAGGAGGGGTCCGGGCAAGGCTAAATTGCAGCCTCGAGCCCACCCAGGGACGCCAAAAGCTGTTGCCGGCACCCAGTGCCGAGAGGCTGAACAACAGCTTGAGTTGGTTCGTTACCCGGTGTGCTACACCCAATAATCACAACGGGGTGGAGAAGCAGAAAAGTTTATTTGAAGCTTCAAAAAGGTACAGGGAGATTTGAATCTCAAATCCTGTACAACAGAGCAGGAAGTTACACAGGCTTTTATACATTCTTTTTTTTAGCATACTTATTTAATAGCAAGCTGCTCCAAATATCCATATAGCCAGCCAATCCAGTTCCCAGCTAGTTCCCTAATTCTCTGTATCATTTATTAAACTATACATAAAGCTGCTTTATTCAGCATTGTTCTTCCATATCTCCCCTGTTTGGCCTTGCTTAGTTTCAGGCAATCTGACTCTGCAACATACTGTTGCAGATTCTCAGCATAACTGCTGTGTGTACCTCCAGGCAAAAAGGCCAAGGACACTTGGGCCTAGCACACAAAGCTGCTGCAAGTGCCTCCAGGCAGGAGGGGGGGGGGGCAAGGACACCGGGGCCTAGTGCGAGGGGGCTTCATCGACACTTGTGGTCTTCCATCCCCTCTGTTCCCAACAGGGTTAAGAAGCTAGAATAACTTCGCTGGCACCTTACCAAAATGACCAATGAGGCGACAAGATACTTTCAAAGCTGGAGGGGGGGAGAAACAAAGGTTCTCTCTGTCTGTGTGTTGTTTTGCCAGGAACAGAAAAGGAATGGAGTCTTAGAACTTAGTAAGTAATCTAGCTAGATATGCGTTAGATTCTGTTTTGTTTAAATGGCTGATAAAATAAGCTGTGCTGAATGGAATGTATATTCCTGGTTTTGTGTCTTTTTGTAACTTAAGGTTTTGCCTAGAGGGATTCTCTATGTTTTGAATCTGATAACCCTGTAAGGTATTTACCATTCTGATTTTAGAAAGGTGATTCTTTTACTTTTTCTTCAATTAAAATTCTTCTTTTAAGAACCTGATTGCTTTTTCATTGTTCTTAAGATCCAAGGGTTTGAGTCTGTGTTCACCTATGCAAATTGGTGAGGATTTTTATTGAGCCTTCCCCAGGAAAGAGGGTGTAGGGTTTGGGGAGGATCTGGGGCGGAAAGACGTTTCCAAGCGGGCTCTTTCCCTGTTGTGTATTTGTTAGATGCTTGCTGGTGGCAGCAATAAAGTCCAAGGGCAAAAGGTAAAATAGTTTGTACCTTGGGGAAGTTTTAACCTCAGCTGGTAAAAATAAGCATAGGGGTTTTCATGCAGGTCCCCACATCTGTACCCTAGAGTTCAGAGTGGGGAAGGAAACTTGACAAGCCCGAACTGCTGAGGAGTATGCTGCCGAGTCTCGCCAGCACGTCATGTTTGGCAGTCCAGTTATTCCTCATGATCCAAAGTGACAGTGAGGGCTCCGACGATGATATCGACTCAAGGAATGTATATGACATGAGTTTGCTTGTGGCATTCATGGACATGCTCACCACCGTGGAACGCTGCTTTTGGGCTCGGGAAACAAGCAGTGAGTGGTGGGATCACATCGTCATGCAAGTCTGGGATAATGAGCAGTGGCTGCAGAACTTTCGGATGAGAAAAGCCACTTCCATGGGAGTCTGTGAGAAGCTCACCCCCACCCTGCGGTGCAAGGACCTGAGATTGAGAGCTGCCCTGACGGTGGAGAAGCGGCTGGCTCTTGCAATCTGGAAGCTGGCAACTCCAGACGGCTACTGATCAGTCGCTAACCAGTTTGGAGTGGGGAAGTCGACCGTTGGAATTGTGTTGATGCAAGTTTGCAGGGGCCATTAATCGGATCCTGCTCAGAAGAACCGTGAATCCGGGTAACGTGCATGACATTGTGGCTGGTTTTGAACAAATGGGTTTCCCTAACTGCGGAGAGGCGATAGATGGCAGGCATATTCCAATTCTGGCACCAGCCCACCTAGTCTCCGAGTATGTTAATCGGAAGGGATATTTCTCAATGGTTCTCTGGGAGCTTGTGGATCACCATGGGCATTTCATTGACATTAACGCAGACTGGCCCGGAAAGGTGTCTGACGCACGCATCTGTCGCAACACTGGCCTGTTCAGGAAGCTGCAACCTGGGACTTTTTTCCCAGACCAGAAGATCACCATAGGGGAAGTTGAAATGCCCATTGTGATCCTTGGAGACCCCGCTTACCCTTTCATGCCGTGGCTCATGAAACCCTACACAAGGAGCCTTGACAGCAGCAAGGAGCAGTTCAACAACATGCTGAGCCGGTGCAGAATGACTGTGGGGTGTGCTTTTGGCCCTTTAAAGGTCCGCTGGTGCTCTCTGTATGGGAAGCTGGACCTGGCCAATGACAGCATCCCAGCAGTTATATCCGCGTGCTGTACCCTCCCTAACATTTGTGAAGGGAAGGATGAAATATTCACTCAGGCATGGAACTCGGAGGTTCAACACTTGGAGGCTGAATTTGAACAGCCAGAGAGCAGGGCTTTTAGAGGGGCCCAGCACGGGGCTGCAAGGATTAGGGATGACTTGAGGGAGCAATTTGAGGTTGAAAGCCACCGGTAATGTTTGATGCCCTGCATGGGAGTGAAGTGCAGTGGTTCCAATGTTAGTTGGAATCTGTGTTTGATACGCTGACTTGCAGTGCCTGTTGCTTTCCTGGGCTAAGGTATCTTTTACTTTATGCAATAATAAAGAATGTTTTCAAAGCCAAAAAATCCATTTATTGAAAAGAGACACAACTGCTTGGGAAACAGAAAGGGCAAGGGGGTGGGGAACGGTACAATCACAGATTTGCGTATGTCCTGTCTGGAGTGCTGTGCAATGAGTGCTGCACTTCAGGATGGCTATACTGCATGGTGATGGGGGTTGAGTGCAGTGGGTAAGGGTCGTAGTTTTCAGGACTGAGTGGTGAAGCTACAGGTGTTGGAGGCAGCTGGTGGCGGTAAAAACCCGGATATTGGGGAAAGTGGGTTGGAGGTGACATGGGAGCACAAGGGAAAGAGTTTTGGGACAAGGGCTGTGGGGGCGGGGGCGGGGGCGGTAGTGCTCCGGCTGCATTGCTACGAGCGCCTGTATTGAGTGCGCTTGGCGCTCCATGATGCTTAGCAGCCGGTCCGGTCTTTGGTGCCGGCGATCCGCATTCTGCTGGCGGACCCTCCTTTCACTCTCCCGCCACTCCTGCAAGTTTTGATTTTCATTACTTGAATGCTGCATTACTTCATGCAACATGTCTTCCTTGCTTCTACTTGGCCTCTTTCTGATTCTTTGGAGTCTTTTGGTCGGTGATAACACGGACGGCTGAGATCTCAAGGTTTCATCTGCCAGAAGGTATCGTAATTCCTATGGCTGGAGTGCAGCTGGGACTGGACAGCTTCCTCCTCCCAAACACTGATGAGGTCCAGCAACTCGCCATTGCTCCATACTGGGGCTCTCCTGGCGCGCGGAGGCATGATCACCTGGAAGGATTCGCTGATAGCACTCCACGCCTGGCTGAGCAAACAGGAAGGGATTTTTCAAAATTCCCAGAGAATTTAAATGGCGGGTCTGACGGTTGGTCACCTGAGGGCAGGGCAGTAGAGTTCAAAGTGATGACCAGAGTGGCTAGCACAGGCATTGTGGGACACTTCTGGAGGCCGATCAGAGCGCACTATAGGATCAGGGCATCCACACTGGTGCTGCGGCGCTCCGGCGGGGGCGCAGCAAACACTATTCCACTCGCCGAGGTGGCGTACCAGCAGCGCTGTAGCCGCGGAGTCAGAGGGCTCTACGTGCCTTGCCAGTGTGGACAGGGAGTGAGCTCGTGCGCCCGGGGCTCCTTTAATGCGCTGTAACTCGCAAGTGTAGCCAAGGCCTTAGACAGCACAAGAGTTACACATCTGTGCAAAACAATAAACACCTGACCTCAATCCCCGCTCCAAGTCCTCAACATTCCTGAGAGCCGTTAGGTTTTGATCAGTGTTCTGGGGCTCCTGGCACAGGAGTGGCTTTCTCATCTTAGAGACCACATCACTTTAAAAAGCAGGCTGTGAAACTTTTTCTTTGGGGCCTAGGACAGCTGGACTGCAAAGACCCACATCTTTGCAGTGGGCCCACCCCCATATCTGCCCACTTTGCAGTGTGAATGTTGTGACGGTGTGCTTTTCTGGTTTCGAGTCGGAATAGTCCTCCACTGCAATTCCCACCGTTCCCTGTACCCATATCTTCCTGACCTGTCTGCTATCTTCCCACTCCCCCTGTGTGCACCAGAAGTCACATGCTGCAGCCTCCAAACTCCCAGTAGCTTAAAACGCTCACCACCCTGTGAGCAGCTAGTTGGCGGGAGGAACACACCAACATTGCCATCAGTAGGTGGCAGGATTCTAGCTGTGACCACAGTTTCTCTCAGAGCTGCAGCAGTACACAGCTGTATGTCGCAGAGCCAACGGCTGGCAGAGTTGGACACGGAGCATTCTGCTGTTCAGTGCTGAGAGAGAATGAAACATTTGAAGCAGCATCAGAAGGTCCAGGACTCCAATAAAAAGTCAGCAAATGCACCTTGCACGTGCCCTTCCTATTCAGATCTAGATTGGGTGCTGTCAGTCTTACAGACAGGTCTCTTAAAATCTATAAAATTCAGGGGAGTAATGAAACCTAGGCCTCAAATCCTACCCCTTTTTACAGGATCGAACTCTCCGTATCTGTCACCGGGTGTATTTAAAATCAAAACTGACAGGTAAATAACACAAACCAGATAACATTTATTACCTAACACCTTAATTACAAAGATAATAAGTTTGGCAGTTGCCAAGTCCCTAACAAGCAAATGATAGTGGCAGGAATAAAAGAGGAGAGAAAGAGAAGAGTGGGGGGGAAAGGTAAGATCCCTTCACAAGGTGCGTCTCTCTCCTCCTCTGCCGCTCATCTTCAAGAGTTCAAGCAAATTACCCCCACTGGGCAGAGTGAGTGCGGTATGCTGCCGCTATAACAGGCAGTGTGCGTGGGTAAGGACAATTCAAGGACCTCCTCTGTCTCTGAAGTGGTGGAATAGACAGCAGCACCTTGATTGCTCCGCCTAAGCTGTCCCTGAGCCGCGAGCAACGAACGGTCAGCCAACTGCCAGTCCATTGACAGCCAACTGACTTTCTGCACACAGCCCACTTCCTGCGTGGCACGTGGCACCAAAAAGGGTGGGGTCTCTCTCTCGCTCTGTTACTAGGCAGAATAGATATCATAGGACAACCAACGGTTACACAGGGCAACTCATAGGAAACAAGGGAAAGAACTTAAGGAAAAAGAAAAAGGGAGTATTATCCCTACATCGAGGGCTCTAAGCAGAGGGCCTATTATGACACATGCCATTTTGCTGAACCATAGCGGGCTCATTATCAGACAGGATAAGGAGGGGGGTGCTGCAGCTGGGAACAATGAAGATCCTGCAAATGACTCTGAAGGCCAGGACGTGGTCGTCGAATTATATCAGAAGGAGCAGTTTGGAGAAGACACTGGTGAAACCCCTAAAGAGGGGGATGCGCCTGGCCAGAGACTGGAAGTCCAGGCTGGTAACTGCAACTCTTCTACCCCCACCCCGATTTTTTTCCTGGATAAATTGTACTTTCAAAACTCAGGACTTTGTAAATTATGGCCAAATAATTTACTGTCCTGGATAATATTCCATGCATCGTTGTGTGTGTGTCTTTGGTATAGTGCAGACGGCATGCCATTTGCCCAGCCTGTCCCCTCACCCTCCCTCCTCCACCTTCCCCTCCCCTTCAAGCAGCCTCTGCTGTGCACAATCCAAAATGGATGTTTTTTCAAGAATTCAGAGTCTGGACTGTATGGTTGGTGCTAAAGCCTACAGTCTTTAGAAAGGTTTCAGAGTAGCAGCCGTGTTGGTCTGTATTGGCAAAAAGAAAAGGATGACTTGTGGCACCTTAGAGACTAAATAAATGTGTTCGTCTCTAAGGTGCCACAAATACTCCTAGTCTTTAGAAAGTTCACAAACAGAAATCCATGCCTCTCTGTATCCCCCCATTTCACGGCAGGCAGACAGGTGGGAGGGGAGGGGTTGAAACACTGCTTGGATGAATGCTCTCCATCCTAGCTTAGGCTTTGGTTGATTTCCTTCATTTTTTCCCAATCCTGGTAGTTTATTCTAGGAAATTTCTCATGTAGCATGAATTGTCAATGGTCTTTCAGGTGAACTGGGAGTGCAAAGCTGCTAGGGCATCCATAATAACTAGGGCCCTACCAAATTCACGGACCATTTTGGTCAATTTCACAGGCAGAGGGGTTTTAAATTAGTCAATTTCACCATTTCAGATGTTTACATCTGAAATTTCACAGTGCTGAAACCATGGGAGTCCTGACCCAAAATGGGATAATGCGGGGAGGTCAAAAGTTGTTTGGGGGAGGTGTTGCAGCATTTCCCCCCTCACTTCTGTGCTGCCTTCAGTGCTGGACTCTGAAGGCAGCAGCCACTAACCTTCCTGAAGCGAGAGGAGGCTCCCGGATGTGGAGGTGGGTCCCAGCTGGTGGGAGCACCTCAGCTGGGGCTCCTAGCTACTGGTTCCCTGCCAGATTAATGCAGGGGCCCTGGCCAATTTCGGGGGCCCCAGAAAAATAGGCACCTGAGCCCCAGCAGGAGCCACAGGGGGAGTAAGCCCTGAGCCTGGGCAGCCAGAGCCCTGGCAGGAGAGAATTGGAGGGTGGAAGCCTCAAGCCCGGCACCCCAGTCCCTGCTGCAGCTGCAGAGCAGCAGCCCTGAGCCTGAGTGCCTCAAGTTCTGGCTCCAGCCGCGGGGGCTGAAGCCAAGAGCGGCCACTGCAGCTGCCGGGCAGAAGCCCTGAGCCCAGGTGCCCTGATCCCTGGCAGGAGTGTGTGTGTGTAGGGGAGAGGCAGAAGCCCCAAGCCCGGGCACCTGGCTGGAGTTTTCGGGAGCTCAAGATGTGAGTCTGGGTGCCCCAAACCCTGGCTGCAGCCTCAGGGGCCAGAAGCCCTGACCCTGGGCACCCAGAGCCCTGGCCGGAACAGGAGCAGGTGGGGGTGGGGGCAGAATCCCCAAGCCTGGGCAGAAGCTGCCAGGGCCAAAGCCCTGAGCCCAACTCCGGGGCTGCTGCAGCACAGATCTGAGGGTGTACCAACCTCACTAATGCGCTGCGTCTACAGGTGAGTCTGATTGCCCCACCGAGAGCAATTGTGCAGGGGAAAATCTTGTCCTGTCCCCAGCCCAGCGGACTAGCGGGATGCTCCAAGCCGGCACGGGAAGATGAGATTTCACAGGGCAGGGCTAATTTCACTGTCCTTTATAATTGGTAGGGGCCTAGCTATAGAAAATAATGAGTACCAAAATGCTCTTCAATCTAGTCAAGAAAGGCACAACAAGAAGCAACGGCTGTCAGCTGAAGCCAGAGAAATTCAAATTAGAAGTGAGGCAAGAATTTTTGACAGTGACGGAGACAAACCAATGGAACAAATTACCAAGGGAAGAGGTGGAGTCTCTGTTTCCTGATGGCCTCACATCACAACTGGTTGTCTTTCTGGAAGGTGGGTTTCAGTGAAACACAAGGAATTGAGCTTAATATGGGGTAAGTGTCTGAAATTTCATGACTTGTGAAATAGAGGCTGGATGAGGAGATCTAATGGCCTACAAATCTATGAAAAACTCAGTGCGGGATGCGGTACAGACTCTGCTGTTTTACTGGAAAGCCTGCTTGTTCCCCAGAATCAAGAGTGAGCAAGTGGGGTGATCGGGGGAGCAGCTCAAACATCCAACCTGGCTGCCCAGGAGCAGACATCAGCCCTGCAAAGGAGAGGTGGGTGTGGCAGTGACTTCACAAGGGTCTTTGGCAGGAATTCAGCCTATTGGGCAGAGTTGGTGAGGAGGCTGTGACCTCACAGAGCTCCCTTGACATCAGACATGCAGTACAGGGGTGCAGGTCAGGGGGAACCTCGGAGACCCCTGTAGCCTTGCTGAAGCAATCCTCCTTCTCATGGTCTCTCCTTGAGGACCAAGAGAGGATTTGTGTTCACGCACCTGAGTGCTAAGAAGGAGCTTCTTTGGGAGTTTTCACCTTCCTGTGTTGATTTTGGAGAAAGCAGACATCTCCTGTGTAGAAGGTAAGATTCTCAGTGAGAGTTGGAACTTCTTCAGTCTTCTCCATGCATTGCAGGCCGAGCTCTAGGCTCGGAAAACAAAAGGTAAATGGGCAGAAAAATGTCCCACGTAGGATTCTTCCCCTTAGTAACGGGCTACCTAATAGGTCTCAAAATCTAATTGTAAAGGAGGAATCGTTCTCAGGCAAGTATCTTTCTAGTAGGATCCTGCAGGGATTGGTTCTTGGCGCTAATGCTATTTAACATTTTGATCAGTGATTTGGAAGCAAATATACAATCATCATTGATAAAATCTTAGTTATGAAGTATTTCTGGAGATTTAATCTAAATCTGCTATGCTATAGTTTGAACCCATTGCCTCTTGTCCTGCCCTCTGTGGCAAGAGAACAATTTTTCTCTATCTTCCTTATGAAAGCCTTTCAAGTATTTCAAGATTGCTATCATTTCCCTCTTTTCCAATCTAAACACACCCAATTCATCCAGCCTTTGCTCATATGACTTACATTCTACAACTTTGATCATTTTTGTCACTCGCCTTCTGGATCCTTTCCAGTTTCTCTACATCCTTTTCATACAGCAGTGACCAAAATTGGACACAGTACTCCAGCTGAGCCCTAACCAGCGCTGCGTAGAGCAGTACCATCATCTCCTATGACTTGCATGGTATGCCTCTCTTTATGCAACCCATATTGCGTTTGCTTTTCTGCATTTGCTGTGCAGAGAGCCTGAAAATGGTTTTGTACCTCTATCTGCATTGGGGGTACATAGGTTCTCCTCTTTCTTCTTCTGGAGGTCACATGCTGCCAATATTCTCCCCCGTTCTGCACTGCACTCTTGGATTCTTCAGCATATGGTGCTTCAAGCACCAAACAGACTTCTATCCAGAAAACCTTCATGTTCTCTGATGCAGCGCAGGGTTGATACTTGCCTCCCTAGTCCTTTAACCTTCTCTTCCAATAGAGTGAGCACACACACACATTGGAAGAGTACAATGCCTACAGGAAAGGGAAACTGATATTTACAGAGGAGAAAAACAACAGGGGCAAAGATAGAGGAAGCAGTAAAACAGGGTTACATTCAACACAAGGCCCTACAGGCCCAGTGGTACCACACTCTGAAAGGGCTGACACCGAGCAATGTGTCTGCACACAGAGTTCAGGAGTCCTGGGCAAAGTTCCTGTCCAGTGGGGAGTCTTGGGTGCTCCTGGTCGTCTTTGGCGCCAGTAAAGTTTCCCCAACAAACCCCTCCAGTGTCGTCTTCTGCTGCTCTCTACAAAGCCACACAGAGCGACATGCGACAACCTCCCCACTTAACTAGCTAACAGCCTCCCTCCTGATTCCCAATGCAAAGTCACAAGCCCCAGTACTCACGGCCCCATACAGCCCTGGGCAGCACTGATACTTGATCCAGCTCCGATTTGTCCTTCTCATGCGAATCCACCCTAGCACAGTGCTCCTCCTGGCTCCTGTCCTGGAGTGTCCCTGATCCCCAGCTCTGTCCCTCCCAGGCTTCAGGCAGGTTCTCCGCTACTTCAATCTGTGAGGGCCTGCTTGCTGCAGCCCTTCTGTCTGGACCTCCAGACGCACACCCTATCGCTTTCTCCCCCATCTCTCTGCTCCCCTGCCCTCCCAACAGGACTTCCTCCGGATGGAACAATCAGCAAACCCTCCCCCACCCCCACCCCCCAAAAAGATCCACAGAGCTGGATCCAGAGGTTGGGTCCGATTGGTGCAGTCTGATAAGTGTCCACCAGGGGGACTCAGTCTGTGAAAATGTCAGAGCCAGCTGGGTAACAAAAAATCCTTCCTCGCTGGGGATGTGGATCTAAGCGAAATGTGGATCTAAGTAAAATGCTTCCTGAATTTTACACCAGAGAGGCAAGGAACACAAGGGACCAGGGCCTGGTCTGGGAACCAGAACAAATACATTGTTCTCATCCAGGCTTTTCCATTCAATCACTGTGTGACCACAAGCAAGTCACTTCATGTCCCTGTGCCATACAGTCTCCCCAATTTTAAATGAAGATCATCAAGGTGGGTTTATCATACCAGTTTAGAAGGTGGGAAACTCAGATGCATAGAACTGCAGCCTGTTGACACGCTAGATGTGAAGTGTGTTTGTTAACAGGGGACCCCCATGCGTGGTTCATAACCCCATAGTTGAAACTGCTGCTAAGCGTGTTTTTGAAAGCATATGAGAGTAGGGCTGGATGCCCTTTTCCTGTACTACAGGGGGGAGTGGGTGTGTGGTGCCTGGGGGACGGCGGGGGGTGAACAGACTCTCAGCCACTAACTGTCTTCAGCATTTACACCAACCATCTGGAAGTCAATATCACATCACAGCCGGTAACGTCTGCAGGGGGCACAAAGATTGGTGTCGTGGTAAATAATGATGAGGACAAGTCAGCCCATTCAAACAACACATCTGAATACAGCAAATGCCCAGTCCTAATGTAGGAGTGAGGGAGATTAATGAGTGGAAGAAATTGCCTAGGGAACAGGTGGATTCTCTGTTTCCTGATGGCCTCACATCACACTTGGCTGCCTTTTTGGAAGGCGTGTTTTAGTGAAACACAAGCTATTGGGATTAATATGGGGGTAAGGGTGTGAAATTTCATGGTTTGTGAAATAGAGGCCTCATTAGGAGATCTAATGGCCTAAAAGAAAATCTATGAATCTATGAAAAACTCAGTGTGGGGTGAGGAACAGACTCTGGGTAGCCTATTTGCTGCCCAGAATCAATAATCAGCATGTGGGGTGATGTGGGGAGCAGCTCAAACATCCTACTGGGCTGTCCAGGGGCAGACATCAGCCCTGCAAGGGAGAGGTGGGTGTGGCAGTGACTTCACAAGGGCCTTTGGCAGGAACTCAGCCTATTGGGCAGAGGTGGTGAGGAGGCTGTGACCTCACAGAGCTCCCTTGACATCAGCCAGGCAGGACAGGGATGCAGGGCAGGGGGAACCTGGGAGACGCCTGTAGCCTTGCTGAAGCAAGCCTCCTTCTCGCAGTCTCTCCCAGAGGACTAAGAGAGGATTTGTGTTCACGCACCTGAGTGCTAAGGAGGAGCTTCTTCGGAAGAGTTTCTTCTTTTGGTGTTGATTTTGCAGAAAGCAGACATCTCCTGTGTAGAAGGTAAGATTCTCTGTGATGGTTGGAACCAATTCAGCCTGATCCATATGTTGCCAGCCGAGTTCTAGGTTTGGAAAACACAAGTAAAGTTGTCAGAAAAATGTCCCAACTCGGACTCCGCCCCTTAGTAACGGGCTACCTAATAGGTCTCAAAATGTAATTTTAAATAAGGAATCATTATCGAGCGGGTGTCTTTCTAGTAGGGTTCTGCAGGGATTGGTTCTTGGATGTATACGACCTAAACTTTTGATCAGTGACATGGAAGCAAATATACAATCATCACTGTAAAATCTGCCGATGACAGAAAGATCGGGGGAGTGGTAAATAATGAAGAGGACATGTCACTCATATGGAGCCATCTTGATTGCTTAATTACCGGAGCACAAGCAAATAACATATATTTTAATATGTCCAAATGTAAAGTTTCCCTTTAGGAACAAAAAATATAGGCTATATGTACAAGAGGGGGACTCTATCATGGGAAATAGTGACCCTGAAAAAGACTTGGGGTCATGGTGGATAATCAACTGACCATGAGCTCCCACTGAGACACTTTGGCCAAAAGGGCAAATGCGACCCTGGGACCCATCCATAGCGGAATCTCCGGTAGAAGTAGAGAGGTTCTGTATCTCTGTACTGGGCACTGCTGCGACCACTACTGGAATATTGTGTCCAGTTCTGGTATCCACAATTTGAGACAGATGCTGATTAATTTGAGAGGGTTCAGAGAAGAGCCACAAGAATGATTAAAGGATTAGAAAACATGCCTTATAAAGATAGGTTCAAGGAGCTCAATCTATTTAGCTTAACAAAGAGAGGGTTAAAAGATGATGAGCATAAGAGAACAACTATTTGCTAATGGGCTCTTCACTTGAGCAGACAAAGGTATAACAAGATCCAATGGCTGCGAGTTGAAGCTAGACAAATTCAGACTGGAAATAAGGCAAACATTTTTAACAGTCAGCGTTTGAAGTAATTAATCCAGGGTTGTGATGGATCCTCCACAACTAGCATTTTTAAAATCAGATTCGCTGTTTTTCTTAGATGTGCGCTCTAATTCAAACAGGAATTATTTTAAGGGAAGTTCTATGGCCCATGTTATACAGACTAGATGGTCAGAGTGGATCTTTCTGGCCTTGAAATCTATGACTCACTGAGGCGTTTGGAATTTGTCCGTTTTTTGCTTCTCTTTTCCGCCCTTCCTCATGTCTTTTCTTTTCTCTTCTCTTGTTCCATTTCTCTCTGCTGCTCTTCTTCCTGAGGCAGGTGGGGCTGTTCTCCAGCTGTCATTGTAGGAGGCCCTCACAAAGAGGTGGGGTGGAATAGTGCACTGACAGAGATCTCCACCAGAGTGATCTACTGTCCTGACGAGTGCTGTCTTCTGGCCACCTGTTGAGAATGTTCAGCCTCCAGTCCCTGAGAGTCTCCATGCTGATTGGGTGAGCTGGGGGTTATTACGGAGTTAAAAGGGAGGAGATTCAAGTCATTGTTGGCTGAGAGCAGTGAGGTCTAAAGCACAATTCAATGGCATTTCTTTGTCAGTCTGTAATGCGGTAATTTTTGAAGACTACGTCGTATTGATTCCAAAATTTCAGGGAATTTCTAGGCATTGGTGGAAAGAACCTTGTTGATTTTATTTCAGAGTAGCAGCCGTGTTAGTCTGTATCCGCAAAAAGAAAAGGAGGACTTGTGACACCTTAGAGACTAACCAATTTATTTGAGCATGAGCTTTCGTGAGCTAGAGCTCACTTGAAGTCACTTGATTTTCTTTTTGTTGATTTTAGTGACAACTGGAAACCACTGCCACCAGGAAAGCTTGATCTCCACACTGTGCCCATTTAGTTGGTGCTGCAGACAGAGGCACATTGTGACATCAGAGTTAACTTAGCCAGTCAATGCTAATCCTGTGCAGATGATTTGCATCATTAAACCCCATTGGTTAAAAGGAATCAGCAAATGATCCTGCAGGTTTCAATAGGAGAGATGACCAAGGCAGAGGCCGTAGGGTTAGGATTTAAGGTCAGGGTTATTGGAGTGAGTGAGTGATGGGTGGCTGAATTACCTTGGATGTCACAATGTTACTGCTCAGGCTACTCTGCCTGCAGAGCCCCATGGGCAGTGACTGACTGTCAAGGGGAAGATTTTGTTGATCTGAAACTTATAAACCAAGAAGAGCAGAAGAGGAATGGCTTAGACGATTTGACTATAAAATGTAGGTTTTACAGCATTACCCAGTGCAATTGCTACTGGTTCAGAGGTAGAAACTGGCCCTACATAAACAAACAAGTGTCCAACCCTCTAGTTAGTCTCTTTAAAGACTGAGTCAATAATTCATAACAAATTTTTGATATGATGACTTTTGCTGCCTTCTCTCCTTCAATGGCATATGAGCAGTTTATGATTCTCATGAATGTAGTAGTTCTCCTAAAATCAAGATGAATAAAAATCAATGCTTGTTTCAAAACCAAGAAACCCAAAAAGGGATTTTTTAAAAGTTAAAATGGATTATTTTTATTTAAATTAAAAACAGGTTTATTTTTGGAAAAACAAATCTATTGGAGATTAAATTTGAAATTATGACAACCCATGTTAATGCCTAAACTTGCAATAGCTTAGTAAAGTCATTTAAATTAAGTAATAAATATTCATAAGTCCATGGTTGTTGCCAAGTTTTAATGGTAATCAAACCACTGAACTCATGGCAGTCTTTGGCTGGAACCAGAGTTTATTGAAATGGTAAACCAGCTTTTGACAGCAGTAGCTTCTTCTGCAGGCACAGAAAGAATATTTTTTTAATTTAAGTTGATTCAGCTAGTTCAGTTCAATAACAATTACATTCAAATTTCAGAAACTGACTGGGAGTGGAAAAAGAAGGAAAGCTTGTTTTCCTCTTCCAGTCTATAAATAAATACTAGACATGGGGGGGTCAGACCTATTAGTTCTAAAATCTGAGAGACACGATGACCAAATACAATCAGTTCATTTCACTAACTGCAGATACTTCCTTAAATCAGTTAGTTTTAAATGAAAAATATGTTTCGGTAAATTTTTTTGTTCTTATGTATCCAGCACATTTAAGGTAGTTTTGTTCAATTAATAAACCAATTGAAAATGCTGTTTTTGTGCATTTTTAAGTGCATTTGAATTTTCATCGAAATAGTGCGTGGACAAATCATGAGTAAAAAATCCATCATAGTCTTGGAAATAAATGCCAAGACCATGGAACAATACCCCGTCCCACCCCACTGTCCTGCTGGTAATAGCTTATCTAAAGTGATCATCAAGTTGGGCCATTTCCAGCACAAATCCAGGTTTTCTCACCCTCCGCGCCCCCCCACACACAAACTCACTCTCCTGCTGGTTATAGCCCATCCAAAGTGACCACACTCTTCACAATGTGTATGATAATCAAGGTGGGCCATTTCCTGCATAAATCCAGGTTCTCTCACCCCCTCACCCGCCTCCAAAAACCACACACACAAACTCAATCTCCTGCTGGTAATAGCTTATCCAAAGTGACCACTCTCCCTACAATGTGCATGATAATCAAGGTGGGCCATTTCCAGCGTAAATCCAGGTTTTCTCACCCCCCCACCCCTATACACACACAAACTCACTCTCCTGCTGGTAATAGCTCATCCAAAGTGACCACTCTCCCTACAATGTGTATGGTAATCAAGGTGGGTCATTTTCAGCACAGATCCAGGCTTTCTCACCCACCCCGCACCCCGGGAACACACACACACACACATAAACTCACTCTCCTGCTGGCAATAGCTCATCCAAACTGACCACTTTCCAAGTTTAAATCCAAGTTTAACCAGAACGTCTGGGGGGGGGGAGGTAGGAAAAAGCAAGGGGAAATAGGTTACCTTGCATAATGACTTAGCCACTCCTAGTCTCTATTTAAGCCTAAATTAATCGTATCCAATTTGCAAATGAATTCCAATTCAGCAGTTTCTTGCTGGAGTCTGGATTTGAAGTTTTTTTGTTTTAAGATAGCGACTTTCATGTTGGTGATTGCGTGACCAGAGAGATTGAGTGTTCTCCGAGTGGTTTATGAATGTTATAATTCTTGACATCTGATTTGTGTCCATTTATTCTTTTACGTAGAGACTGTCCAGTTTGACCAATGTAAATGGCAGAGGGGCATTGCTGGCACATGATGGCATATATCACATTGGTGGATGTGCAGGTGAACGAGCCTCTGATTGTGTGGCTGATGTTATTAGGCCCTGTGATGGTGTCCCCTGAATAGATATGTGGGCACAGTTGGCAACGGGCTTTGTTGCAACGATAGGTTCCTGGGCTAGTGGTTCTGTTGTGTGGTATGTGGTTGTTGGTGAGTATTTGCTTCAGGCTGCAGGGCTGTCTGTAGGCAAGGACTGGCCTGTCTCCCAAGATTTGTGAGAGTGTTGGGTCATCCTTCAGGATAGGTTGTAGATCCTTAATAATGCGTTGGAGGGGTTTCAGTTGGGGGCTGAAGGTGACGGCTAGCGGCGTTCTGTTATTTTCCTTGTTAGGCCTGTCCTGTAGTAGGTGACTTCTGGGAACTCTTCTGGCTCTATCAATCTGTTTCTTCACTTCCGCAGGTGGGTATTGTAGTTGTAAGAAAGCTTGATAGAGATCTTGTAGGTGTTTGTCTCTGTCTGAGGGGTTGGAGCAAATGCGGTTGTATCGCAGAGCTTGGCTGTAGACGATGGATCGTGTGGTGTGGTCAGGGTGAAAGCTGGAGGCATGTAGGTAGGAATAGCGGTCAGTAGGTTTCCGGTATAGAGTGGTGTTTATGTGACCATTGTTTATTAGCACTGTAGTGTCCAGGAAGTGGATCTCTTGTGTGGACTGGACCAGGCTGAGGTTGATGGTGGGATGGAAATTGTTGAAATCATGGTGGAATTCCTCAAGGGCTTCTTTTCCATGGGTCCAGATGATGAAGATGTCATCAATATAGCGCAAGTAGAGTAGGGGCTTTAGGGGACGAGAGCTGTACTGTAAAAAGTACAAATGCAAAACATGATTAAAATCAATGATTTAAATCAATCCACCCAGATGTCTACTTCTGGGATTCTGAATTTAGGAGACCAGACTGAGACCCTCATTGACTAGACACAGACAGGAACGCAGTAACAAATTCCAGTCCTGCTAGCATACAAGCCTCTAAATCTGAGGAACAACTGAAGGCAGCAGGAGACTGAGGGGTGCTGAGAATTTCAAAACCCAAAGATGTGATATTGGCTCTGGATGGGGGAGAAGCAGGAAATCATCAGGGATTCTTGATAAATCACCCGTTGTCCTTTGGAGCTCAAAGGTGTCTAACACTCATGACCTACTCAAATCGCACTACTGCTAGGAGTTAGAGAAGTGTCTCTATCCCGAACAGAGGTGGTGAAACTGAGGTAAAGAGCAATGCTCTGGCCGAGCCAGAAAGAGAAGCATAAGAAAAAAACATTCATCAAAAATGTTTTGCATTTAAAACGACCCGATTTCTTAAAGAAAGGAAATATTAGCTGTAGTTAGTGAACTGAATTGATACATTCTGGTCACCATGTTCTTCCAGATTTTTCAATGGGTAGATCTCATCCCCTCATACCTAGTGTTTATTCCTAGATTGAGGGAAGAAAACAAGTGTGCCTTCTTTGTCAACTCCCAGTGTTCTTTTCAAATTCCATTAACTAGTCATTGAACTGAACTAGATGAATAAACTGAAAGGAAGAAACTATTCCTTCTGCACTTTCACAGGAAGGGCTACTGCTGTCTAAAGGTGTTCTAGCACTTCCACGAACTCTGGTTCCGGGTGCTTCAGTCGTTTGACTCTCCTTAAAACTTGGCAGTAAACATGTACTACTTAAGATGGATTTCTTTCTATTCTCTTGAAATTATTTTAAGAGATGATAACAAATTTAGGCCTTAACATAGATTGTCAAATTCAAATTGAATTTGAAGCAGGCTTATTTTTAACGAAAAAACTCGTGGTGAGTTTAATTTGAAAAACCCCGGTTCATATTTTAAAAACCCTCTATTGTTAATCCACCTGGCGAGGAACGGAAAAGCCTCCTAGCCCAATTCCCACCCCAAGAAGGGCTGATCCTCAATCCAAGGTCTAGGGCTGGGCTCCTCACACTGTACGGGGTTGAACTGAAAGCCCAGATCTAAACTCTAGGAATTTGGATCTGACCGATGAGGGTCCAGTGCTGCATAGCATTTACAGAACGACTTTTCCTGGGTAAATCTCAGCACTTTAGAATAGTGAGTAAGTATTAGATCCTTGTTTTACTGCTGGGGACTGAAACACAGAGAGGCGGAATGCCTTGCCCGAAGTCCCATAAGTCAATAGGAAAATGGCCAATGAAAACCAGGAGTCCTGACTCCCAATCCCCTGCCCCGGTCACTCCAGCCAGTCACACTCCCTCTCAGAGCCAGCGAGACTGGGAACAGGGTCCTGCTTGCAATTGCCAGCTCTGGAAAAGAACGTTCCTCTAGTGGTTAGTGTAGGGGCCTGGACACAGGGCTCCTGGGCTCCACCCCTGGCTCTGTCACTGACTCCCAGTGTGACCCTGAGGCAGTGGCTTCCCCTGCCCAGGCCACAGTTTTCTATCAGTGGGGTTGGAGTCCCTCCCCTACAGCCCTTGGCTTGTCAGGCTTCAGGAATGTGTGTGAGGTGCTAGGAGACCTTGAGATGGGATGCGTCCTGCCCACAGTATGTCAGAGTTCTGGACCCCGGCTGCTAGCCTGAGTTTATCCATCCCTTGGCAATAAAACATGATTTTGTTTTCACAGCCACTGTTGGTCTCCCTGCTGGCAGGGCATTGTGCAGCTCCCTTTTCAGCCCACCTTGGTGCGGGAAAACGAGGAAGAGGGCCAGGAACAGATCAACTCTGAGCATCTGCCACCCAGCACTGCGCCATCTAGACCTAGTGAGTGGCAGGTAGCATTTCCTCAGAGGCTTCCCCGTTCTGCTTGGGGAGAGGCAGAAATGGTGGGAAGAAGACGGGGGAATCTCCTCCTAGTGAGACTAGATTTGCTAACACAGCCCCCTGCAGCCCTTCGCTCTGGGCCTGGGCAGCGTGTTTCTTGCAGGGTGTTCTCCAGAGCCATCTCCAGCCCAGCAATAGAGCTCCCGGCTCTTCCCTTGTAGGAGTCTATGGGGGGTCAGACCCCGGCAGCTGCTGAACACCCACTACTGCACTGAACTCAGTGGGAACTGAGGGGGACTCATGCCTCATATGGCTGGAACCTTGTGAAGTTTAGCTGGGGACGAGTTCCCAGGGCAAACTCAGACTCCTTCCCGGGTTCTGGTCTTTCTCTAGCCAGGGAGGGCATGTGGCCTGGGCAGGAGGAGGGAGCTGCTTGTCCAAACAGACTGAAAACCCCACTGCTCTGAACGGATGAGACTCCCTCTGTGTCACAGTGCCTCAGTAGGGAGAGGGAGCTTTGGGAGCAGCCTGTGCTGTGAGCTGCTGCCAGCATGTGTAGATTGTAGTCCCTGTGCCCCGCGGTGGGGCGTGCAGTGAGGGGGGAGGAACAGGGGGACAGAGCAGACAGGACCGTTAGTGAGAGCCTGCCTTGACCCCAGACTCATGGCTTCTCCCCACTCAGTTCCAGAATGGAGAGGCTCAGGCCGATGATGGAGAGGCTCTGGCAAATGCTGCAGAAGAAGGCTGTGCAGCTCGCTCCAGAGCCAGTGGGAAGCAGCTGCCAGCTTCCCCAGGAGGAGAGCAGCCCCTCTGTCCCCACTGGAGGGGAAGTAGCTTGTGGCCAGGCCAAGCGGTGGATGTGCCTGGTATTCTGGAGGAGGGAGACACCAGGTCCCAGAGGAGGCCCTGAGGCATCTTCTGGGGCAAAATGGAGGTGGCCCAGGGTGCATCTGTGCAGGAGGGAGCCAGGACGGGACAGAAGCTGGGCAAGGCGGCTCTGTGGCTTCCTCTCCAGGAAGCAGAAGATCCAGGAGCCAGCGCCAGAGCCCAGGACAAGCCACCCCCCTGCCTGGCCACTGAAGAGGCCCCAGCCTGCCTAGGGGAGGAGATGGGCGACCCCTGCTGTCATAAATATAAAGGGAAGGGTCAACCCCTTGAAAATCCCTCCTGGCCAGAGG
This sequence comes from Lepidochelys olivacea, assembly GCF_965140295.1. NCBI lineage: Eukaryota > Metazoa > Chordata > Testudines > Cheloniidae > Lepidochelys > Lepidochelys olivacea. Next base: position 137,198,740 of record NC_140412.1, on the reverse strand, counting down.
AAAAATCCTCTCACGTGTAAAGGGTTAAGAAGCTAAAGGTAACCTCGCTGGCACCTGACCAAAATGACCAACGAGGAGACAAGATACTTTCAAGAGCTGGGAGGAGGGAGAAAAACAAAAGGTCTGTGTCTGTCTGTATGCTGCTTTTGCCGGGGATAGACCAGGAATGGAGTCTTAGAACTTTAGTAAGTAATCTAGCTAGGTATGTGTTAGATTATGATTTCTTTAAATGGCTGAGAAAAGAACTGTGATGAATAGAATGACTATTCCTGTCTGTGTGTCTTTTTTGTAACTTAAGGTTTTGCCTAGAGGGATTCTCTATGTTTGAATCTAATTACCCTGTAAGGTATCTACCATCCTGATTTTACAGAGGTGATTTCTTTACTTCTATTAAAAGTCTTCTTGTAAGAAAACTGAATGATTTTTCATTGTTCTCAGATCCAAGGGTTTGGGTCTGTGGTCACCTACGCAAATTGGTGAGGATTTTTACCAAACCTTTCCCAGAAAGTGGGGTGCAAGGGTTGGGAGGATTTGGGGGGGAAAGAAGTGTCCAAACTACGTTTCCCAGTAAACCCAGTTCGAGTTTGGTGGTGGCAGTGGAGATCCAGGGACAAAGGATAAAATTAATTTGTACCTTGGGGAAGTTTTAACCTAAGGTGGTGAAAGTAAGCTTAGGAGGTTTTCATGCAGGTCCCCACATCTGTACCCTAGAGTTCAGAGTGGGGGAGGAACCTTGACACCTGCTCTAGCACCAGCAGCTCCACCTACACCCAAGGGACCAGCAGCACCTCCGAGGAGTGAGAGCCCTGAGGCTGGAGGCTCCCACAGTACTGGTGAGGGGAGACCCAAGGGAAAGGGAGAGTGACTGGGGTGGGGGGACTAGTAACACCCTGTGCCATTGGTTCACTAAGTTGTCAGTCCTCAGCTACGTGAGCCCCACTGACACCAGTGGGTGTGGCACAGCCATGCCTGGTGCAGGGCATTCTAGGTGGAGTTAGGGGAGCTCCAGCCTCCTGGACCCCTGATGATGTTGCGGGGGTGGCCTGACTGCCATGGTGCCCTGAAACTGATGGAGCTGAGGGCATCTCTGGGAGGGGCTGGGTGAGGCCCTTTCTGCCCTGGTGTTCTTTACAGAGGAGGGGGGCACATTAAGCCTTCTCTCTCCACTGCACCCCGTCCTTCCCCTTCGCAGCAGCAGAAGTCACCCTCTCTCCTTTTCTGCCTAGCATTTCTCCCATGTTATCTGGGACCCTCAAGAGGGGGTGTTTGTCCCATGCAGGGCAGGGTCTCCTCTCCCCACAGACACTGTCCCAGTTAGAAACCCTGCCTGTGCAGGAGGACCCTGTGTTTTTGGGCTTTTCCTATCCAACCCATGGAGGACCTGGGCCCTGGAGCCAGTTTGGGTGGGGTGGGAAGGTCCCTACCTAACAGGCTCTCTCTCTCCCGCAACCCCACTCCTAGTGGGTGCAGGACAGGGACAAGCAGCTCCGCTTCCTGCACACTATCCCCACTCTGTGCTTCCCTGCACAAAAGCAGGGGCAGGACACCCTGCGGCCGCACTGCTCCAAAGCGTCCCTTGTGGAGAGCATTGTGAGCGAGATCTGTGCCCAGCCCCTTGGGGGAGGGAGCTAGACGTGGGACGAAGAGAGGCCTCCCCTGCACCAGTGTGGGGAGATGGTGGGGCTGGAGGGGGCAGCAGAGGATAGGGATTCCTGGGGCTGAATACTGGGAAGCTGGATGTGTGTGTGCGGGGGGATATGCTGGCTGTGTCTGCAGCGCACTTTGGCCTCCTCTCTGGGAAGTGCCTGTGGGTAATCAGGGCCAGAATCCACCTGCTGTTTTGTCTCCTTTGGGTCTCCCAGGAGCTGACTGAGTACCTTCCGCTGGGCTCTGAGTCAAGCTCCATCCTCTCCAGCTCTATGGCCACGGTTTGCCACCTCCAGGTACGAGGACCCTCCCTCCCAGTTTCCCTAACCCTGGTGCTGTTCAGGCTGAGACCTGGGACTCACGGATCCCCCCACTCGTAGGTTATTTGTTGCTATTCTCATCCTCCGGCCAAGGAGGCGGGAACGTTCACTCTTTCCTGGCTGTGTGGTTGATTTTACTCCAGGGACATTACAGTGGCCTTAGGGAGAGGATCACCGGGGGGCGGGGGCAGAGATAACAGGGGCAGCAGGGTCCAGTGGTGAGATCAGGGGAATGGGCCCTATTGCAGCCCTGCCACTGATTGGGTCTGTGACTTCAGCCAGGTCACTGCGCTCCTTGGCACCTCCATTTCCGTTTTTGCTGGCCGGTGCCTATTTCCCTCATGTTTCATGTCCATGGTGATGCCACCACCACTCTGGTGCTGCAAAGTCGAATCGAGGCTCCTCTTTCCTGCCAGCAAACTGGACCTGGAGCTGGACTCAGGCCTCCTGCGAGCTGTCCTGTGCTGCGTTTTTACCATGCGCCCAGGGAAGGACACCGTCCACTTCCGGGTAGGTCACCATCCTACTTCTCTGTTGCAGGAGCAGGAGTGGCCTGTGGTTTCGACCTACTCCCTTAGTTTGGTGGAACTGCTGAGAATAGGGGAGGGGTGAGCAGAGCTGGGAAGAGGCCCGGGGGTTAAGAAAATGGCAGGGAGGGCCCCTTCCCTCCAGAGGGGGTAGTGTTTCCCGTCCTTGGCAGATCCTCTCCTTTCCTCCTCATTCTGTGCTCTGCTGCCTGGACTCTGTCTGGGCGCCTGGCTCCCATTCATTGCAGTTTGGCTCTTCCATACCCTGTTGGGTACCAGGCCCTGTAGGAAGAATTGCTAAGGGCAAGGATTAAAGAGCCAGGACAGAGACATCTTTGTCATCCTGCTGTCCTCCTTTTATTCCTAGGAAGAGAGACAAGGGGATGTTTGGGATTTGAACCCAGGTCTCTAGGGCTCCAGGTGGGCAGTGCCTGGGAGTACTTGTAAGTCATCTGGGCAACAAGGCAGACCCCCTGCCCTGATGCTGACACAGTGCCCACTTTGTTCCTGGTTCCTGCCTGCGTGCATCGCTCTGCCCTTCCCTCCGGTTCCCAGCTATTGACTCAAGCTTGACCCTCAGCTCCGGTCTCTTGCTGATGACCTTGGCGTGACCCTTGGCTCTAGATGTTGTCTAACAACTCTGGCTTAGCATTGTGCTTGCCCTATTCTTTCCTCGCTCCAGCCCCACCACTGACCCACTCCAGCCTTGTCTCCTCCTCCTGATCCTCCCCAAGTCCTTGGATTCTGACTACCCGGCTTTGACCTTCCGCCTGTATCTGGACTCTGGCCTGATATCAGCTTGGCTTATCTTTGGACTCTGACCACCCGGCTTTCACCTCTGGCCTGCACCTGGACTCTGGCTCCAGTTCTCATTCTGGTTTGTCTATGGAGTCTGATCTCGGTGTTGACCCAGGCATGTCCCTGGAGCTTGATTCTAGCATCACCCTTAGCTTAGGCGTAATCTTACGCCTAGCTGTGACCTACGCTCCAAGCACTAGACCTAAATATCGGATGCAGCATGTGAGATCAGGTGGTGCAACTTTTTGCAGAAATTTAATTCCGGAAGTAAGTGGCCTGTATACAAAAGGGGACATATCACACCAGGTGTGAACCATAGTCTTGTTACCTGTGCCTGGCCCTATGGTGCCCCTACCAGAGTGGTTGAATGGAGATGACTGAAAATGTAGGGGTTTCCTACAACCTAGCCTGAAAGTTCCCTTTGGCCATATTTACACAATGTCCAAAGACCTAGTGGCTCTCCCTGTGTAAAACCATGAAAACTGTTAGAAAGGGTTTATTTGCTACTAAGCATTTCCCACAGGTTTTCCACAGGTGCCCTGGCCCTTTTTGGGAAGAAGAAAGGTGGGACTCTACGCCTCTCTGTAGACTACCAGCCACTGAACAAAGTGACAGTTTGGAACCAATACCCACTGCTCTCAGGGGCGGCCCTAGACTAGCTGCCAGCAACTGGTGCCCTAGGCGAAGATGCAATCAGTGCCTGTCAAGGTTCCTTCCCCACTCTGAACTCTAGGGTACAGATGTGGGGACCTGCATGAAAACCTCCTAAGCTTACTTTTACCAGCTTAGGTTAAAACTTCCCCAAGGTACAAACTATTTTACCCTTGGACTTCCACTGCCACCACCAAACTTTATCTGGCTTCCTGAAAAAACGTAGTTTGGACACGTCTTTCCCCCCCAAATCCTCCCAACCCTTGCACCCCACTTTCTGGGGAAGGTTTAGTAAAAATCCTCACCAATTTGCATAGTTGACCACAGACCCAAACCCTTGGATCTGAGAACAATGAAAAAGCATTCAGTTTTCTTACCAGAAGACTTTTAATAGAAGTAAAGAAATCACCTCTGTAAAATCAGGATGGTAGATACCTTACAGGGTAATTAGATTCAAACATAGAGAATCCCTCTAGGCAAAACCTTAAGTTACAAAAAAGACACACAGATAGGAATATTTATTCTATTCAGCACACGTATTTTCTCAGCCACTTAAAGAAATCATAATCTAACACATACCTAGCTAGATTACTTACTAAGTTCTGAGACTCCATTCCTGTTCTGTCTCCGGCAAAAGCATCACACAGACAGACACAGACCCTTTGTTTTTCTCCCTCCTCCCAGCTTTTGAAAGTATCTTGTCTCCTCGTTGGTCATTTTGGTCAGGTACCTTTAGCAAGGTTACCTTTAGCTTCTTAACCCTTTACAGGTGAGAGGATTTTTCCTCTGGCCAGGAGGGATTTTAAAGGGGTTTACCCTTCCCTTTATATTTATGACATGCCCCCCAAGTCTCAGCTAGGGTGAAACGCTGGCTGGGATTTCTTCCTGGAGCTCTAGGAAAAACAGCGTTAATAAGACACATGCACCTCTAAATATACTACTAAGTACATAAAGTCTAAAAATATTTTCCACTTTTCAAGGACGATTTTAACCAGTTGATCCTGGGAATCTTTCACGGGAGAGTGCATCAGCCACTTTGTTAGAAGCTTCTGAGATGTGTTGGATGTCGAAATCAAAATCTTGGAGAGCTAAACTCCACCGAATAAGTTTTTTGTTATTTCCCATGGCAGTATGAAGCCACTGTAGCGCAGCATGGTCGGTTTGCAGGTGGAAACGCCATCTCCAAACATATGGGCGTAGCTTTTCCAGAGCGTAGACAATAGCGTAACATTCTTTTTCACTGACTGACCAGTTGCTTTCCCTCTCAGACAGTTTTTTTGCTGAGAAACACTACAGGGTGGAATTCTTGATCCGGTCCTTTCTGCATTACAACTGCTCCCACACCATGCTCGGACGCATCTGTGGTTACTAGGAACGGTTTGTCAAAGTCTGGGGCCTTTAGTACAGGGTCAGACATGAGTGTCGCTTTAAGCTGGTTAAAGGCCTTCTGACACTCTTCAGTCCCCTGAACTGCATTTGGCTGTTTCTTTTTGGTTAGGTCTGTCAGTGGGGCAGCGATCTGGCTGTATTGCGGTACAAATCGCCTGTAATATCCAGCCAAGCCTAAGAAGGATTGGACCTCTTTCTTTGACTTTGGGACAGGCCATTTTTGGATAGCATCCACTTTGGCCTGTGGGGGGGCTGATAGTTCCTTGACCCACCTGGTGTCCAAGGTAAGTCACTCTGTTTAGGCCTATTTGACACTTCTTAGCCTTAACAGCTAGACCTGCCTCCCTTATGCGCTCAAGGACTTTTTGTAGATGTTCCAGGTGTTCTGCCCAGGAATCCGAAAATATGGCCACATCGTCAAGGTAGGCAGCTGCATATTCTCCTAATCCCACGAGGAGACCATCTACAAGTCTTTGGAAGGTGGCGGGTGCATTTCGAAGCCCGAAAGGGAGTACATTAAATTCATACAACCTGACATGTGTGGTGAAGGCTGACGTTTCCTTGGTGGATTCATCTAGCGGTACCTGCCAGTACCCCTTGGTTAAGTCCAAGGTAGAGATGAACTGGGCCCATCCCAGTTTCTCTAATAGTTCATCTGTGCGTGGCATTGGATAGTTGTCTGGGCGAGTTACAGCATTTAGCTTACGGTAGTCCACGCAAAAACGTATCTCCCCATCTGGTTTGGGAACTAGAACCACTGGAGATGCTCATGCACGGCCAGAGGGGCGGATTACACCCATCTGTAACATATCCTGGATCTCCCGTTCTATAGCAGTTTTAGCTTTAGGAGACACCCGGTAAGGTTAGACTTTAATTGGGTGAGCATTACTTGTGTCAGTGGAGTGGTATGCCCGTTCAGTCAGTCCTGGGGTGGCTGAGAACATCGGCGCATAGCTAGTGCACAGTTCCTTGATCTGCTGTCACTGCATACACCCAAGGGTCATGGGAGGTTCACCTCTTCCACACCACCAGCACTTTTCCCTTCGTAGTAGACACCTTCAGGCCACTCAGCGTTGTCCCCTCCCTGGGCTGTAAACTGACAAACCTGCAATTCTCTGGAATAAAAGGGCTTTAGAGAATTAATATGGTACACCTTAGGCTTTCGGTTGGAGGTGGGGAATGCTATGAGATAATTAACAGCTCCCCAGTGCTCCTGGACCGTGAATGGCCCTTCCCACGATGCTTCCATTTTATGGGCCTGGAGCGCTTTTAAGACCATGACCTGGCCCCCTACTTTGAAGGAACGCTCTCTGGCATGTTTATCATACCAGGCTTTTTGCTCTTTTTGAGCATCCTGTAAGTTTTCTTTAGGAAGGGCTAAAGAGCGTGTTTGTAGGTTGGTTACAAAGTCCAGAATGTTAGTTCCTGGAGAAGGTGTAAATCCCTCCCACTGCTGCTTCACCAACTGTAATGGCCCCTTAACCTCATGGCCATATACAAGTTCAAACGGGGAAAACCCTAAACTGGGATGTGGTACAGCTCTGTAGGCAAAGAGCAACTGCTGCAACACTAGGTCCCAATCATTGGAGTGCTCATTTACGAATTTACGTATCATGGCCCCCAAAGTTCCATTAAACTTCTCCACCATGCCATTTGTTTGTTGGTGGTAAGGAGTGGCAACCGAGTGAGTTACCCCATGAGCTTCCCAGAGGTTTTCCATAGTTCCTGTCAGGAAATTAATCCCTGCATCTGTGAGGACGTCGGAGGGCCAACCTACCCTGGCAAAAGTGTCTGCTAGTGCTTGGCACACACTTTTAGCTCTGGTGTTGCTTAGAGCTACTGCTTCCGGCCATCGGGTGGCAAAATCCATGAAAGTCAGTATGTACTGCTTTCCTCTGGGTGTCTTTTTCGGAAAAGGACCCAGAATATCCACAGCTACTCGTTGAAATGGAACTTCAATGATGGAGAGTGGCTGGAGAGGGGCTTTGACCTGGTCTTGGGGTTTTCCCACTCTTTGGCATACTTCACAAGACTGGACATAGGTAGAAACATCCTTGCCCATTCCCTCCCAGTGGAATGACCCCCCCAAATGGTCTTTGGTCCTGTTCACCCCAGCAAGGCCACTAGGATGATCGTGGGCTAAGCTCAAGAGCTTGGCCCGGTATTTAGTTGGAACTACCAACTGTCTCTGAGGATGCCAGTCTTCATGGTGTCCACCAGAAAGAGTTTCCTTGTATAAAAGTCCCTTTTCTACAACAAACCTGTATCAATTAGAAGAGCTGAGAGGTGGTGGGTTGCTCCGTGCTGCCGTCCAAGCTCTCTGGAGGCTTTCATCTGCTTCCTGTTCCATCTAGAACTGTTCCCTTGATGCTGGAGACACCAGTTCCTCATTGGATTGTGGACCTATGCTTGGTCCCTCTGGAAGCGATGTAGGGGATGGGACTGTTTCCGTTGACTCTGAACCGCTCTCCACTGGGACACTATGTTGGAGTTCATGCTCTGGCTGAGCCTCTTGTGTAGGGTTATGGGCTGCTGCTGGTTCAGGTTCGGTGGGGCCCTCTGGTGTTGAGGTTGCAAGTACTGGATTCAGTGCTGGCAATGGATCTGGTGCTGGTTGTTCCGCTGGTTCTGGGACTGGTTCCATCTGGGTCTCTGGGACTGGATCCACTACTGCTGTTGCAGACATTGGCCTGGGGTCCGGGTCCATCACCTCTGACTGGGTCCTGATAGAAGTTTCTGGAACAGAGCTAGGCGTCACAACTTGTTTAGCCTGGCTGTGGGTGACCATTCCCACCCTCTTGGCCCGCTTCATATGATTGGCCAAGTCTTCCCCCAACAGCATGGGGATGGGATAATCATCATAGACTGCAAAAGTCCACGTTCCTGACCAGCCCTGGTACTGGACAGGCATCTTGGCTGTAGGCAAATTGAACGAGTTGGACTTGAAGGGTTGAATTGTCACTTGGATCTCTGGGTTGATTAAATTGGGGTCCACTAAGGAAGCATGGATGGCTGACACTTGTGCTCCAATGTCCCTCCATGCGGTGACCTTCTTCCCGCCCACACTCACGGTTTCCCTCCGCTCCAAGGGTATCTGGGCCTGCGGATCTCTGGTGTGATTCCGGTGCAATGAACTGTAATCTGTTGGGGTTCTTGGGGCAGTTGGCCTTTACATGCTCCAGCTCGTTACATTTAAAACATCGTCCAGCTGACGGGTCACTGGGGCGAGGCGGGTTGCTGGAGAACGGGGTGGTGGGACAATAAGATGTCTGGAGGGTTCTTTGGGAGGTAGGTGGGGCCTTGGGCGGCCCCCAGTAATAGGATCTGGTCTGGGGTTGTCCCTTCTGGTCTCCCTTCCAACTGGGACCAGTTTACTTCTTCTCTGCCACCTCTACCCATCTGGCTCCAATCTCTCCTGCCTCAATTACAGTTTTGGGCTTCCCATCTAGGGTGTATCTTTCTATTTCCTCAGGAACACCCTCTAAGAATTGTTCCATTTGCATTAGGAAGGGCAAATTTACTGGAGATTCAACACTTGCTCCTGATAGCCAGGCATCCCAATGTTTCACAATGTGGTAGGCATGTCGGGTAAATGACATGTCTGGTTTCCACCTTAGGGCTCTGAACCTCCGACGAGAATGCTCGGGTGTTATCCCCATTCTGACTCTCGCCTTGGATTTAAACAGTTCATACTTGTTCATGTGTTCTTTAGGCATTTCAGACGCCACCTCAGCTAAGGGTCCACTGAGCTGTAGCCTCAGCTCTACCATGTATTGGTCAGTAGAGATGCTGTACCCAAGGCAGGCCCTTTCGAAGTTTTCTAAGAAGGCCTCAGTATCATCGCCTGCCTTGTAGGTGGGGATCTTTCTGGGATGGGAAGTGGTACCTGGAGAAGGATTGCTAGGGTTTGTTTCTATATTCTGCTGAGCCTTTACCTTCTCCATCTCCAGTTCATGATTCCTCTCTTTTTCCTTCTCCTCCTCCACATGCTTCCTTTCCTCCATTTCCCTCCTGTGGGCAGCCTCCTGTACATCCTTCTCGATCCGCATGAGTTCTATTTGTCTTTCATGTTCCTTTTGTTTTTCATCAGCCTGAAATCTGGCTAATTCCAGCTTTTGTTGAGCCATGGAGTCTGTCATCCTAACCTCTCTCTTTTTAACTAACTTTACACCCGACGTTTAGAAATAAAACAAACAAAACTTGGCTTGTAAAATTTTCCTGTGCTGTAATAGGATACCTATTCTCTGATAGTGATTGTCAGCCTACAGAAAAATCCAAAAAAAAAAAAAAAAAACCCAAAACCTCAAAACTAACACTTTTGTCTTCAGGAAAATAGGTAGAAATCCCCTCTAGTTGCTCTTAGGTCTGTGAAAACTTGTGAATTTCCCTGCAGGAGGTTAACTACTCTTCCTTTAGGAAGAGAAACTGCAGCTCCTAAAGACAATTCCCTTTTGTCTCTGCTCTGGCCCCAAAGCAAAAAAAAAAAAAAAACCACATCCAACTATTGCCAGTTGGAGACCTGCTTTCTAGCAGCACAAAGGATTTTAAAAATTTCCTTTTAAAATCTGTTTTTCTGGTTCAAAAAAATCTCAAATTGATCTCAAAATGATTTCAAGTTAATCCCACCACTCTGCCACCATGTCAAGGTTCCTTCCCCACTCTGAACTCTAGGGTACAGATGTGGGGACCTGCATGAAAACCTCCTAAGCTTACTTTTAACAGCTTAGGTTAAAACTTCCCCAAGGTACAAACTATTTTACCCTTGGACTTCCACTGCCACCACCAAACTTTATCTGGCTTCCTGAAAAAACGTAGTTTGGACACGTCTTTCCCCCCCAAATCCTCCCAACCCTTGCACCCCACTTTCTGGGGAAGGTTTAGTAAAAATCCTCACCAATTTGCGTAGGTGACCACAGATCCAAACCCTTGGATCTTAGAACAATGAGAAAAGCTTTCAGTTTTCTTACAAGAAGACTTTTAATAGAAGTAAAGGAATCACCTCTGTAAAATCAGGATGGTAGATACCTTACAGGATAATTAGATTCAAACACAGAGAATCCCTCTAGGCAAAACCTTAAGTTACAAAAAAGACACACATATAGGAATATTCATTCTATTCAGCACAGCTATTTTCTCAGCCACTTAAAGAAATCATAATCTAACACATACCTAGCTAGATTACTTACTAAGTTCTAAGACTCCATTCCTGTTCTGTCTCCGGCAAAAGCATCACACAGACAGACACAGACCCTTTGTTTTTCTCCCTCCTCCCAGCTTGTGAAAGTATCTCAAACCGCAAGGGAAGGTCTAGGCTGAGGTTTTTGGTAAACTGGGAAACATTTTGCCCCTTTTTTCCTTTTAATGTTTTTTAAGCGTTTTTTTTTTTAAAACAAAGGCTTAATTATTCGGTTTGTCCATCCATCCGTCTGTCCAACCAATGTTTCTGAGATCAAATAAAATAGAGACACGACTTTTCAGAATAGATCTGTACACGACAGTGAGGTGATATTTCAGTTGATTTCAAATAAAAATGCATTTAAAATGTTAATTATAATTTTTATTATTACAAATCCAAAATCATCCATTACACTATCCTGCTTTAACTGCCATTACCACCACATCCAATATAGAAAGAAATAAGAAAACTCTTCAATGAACTTCAACCTGTATTTACAAAACACTCTGAATAAAAAACACTCTGTGCTCTTAAAACATGACTTTTTTTTGCTTTAAGTTTTGAAAATTCAGTCACTCGTTCTCTTAGATCGAGTTTTCCAGCTAGTTCATGCTCTATTGACATTGTGGCAAGTCCAACAAGTCTCTCTTGCACCATTGTTGAACGCCGATATGTTTTTATCAATTTTAACTTTGACAAGCTACGTTTCCCACTAGCTACGGAAACTGGCAAAGTTGAAAGAATGCGTAGAGCTATAAAAAAGTTTGGAAAACTGGCTGAGAGTTTGTTTTCACAAACAAACTTCAGTACTTCTTCAGGAGTGGAACGTTTCTTAAGTCGTCTTGAAAAAGTCTCAGGCTCACTGCACAAATCTGTAGCATCAATGTCTTTAGAATTTTCAGGAGTCAATGCCGACTCCAGTTTTATACCAAATTCTCTTACCTGTTTTGCTGTTTTCTTTTGCAAGCTGTGGATATCATCTAGAAAGCCAAATATTGACTCTAGCTGCTGCATCTGTTGACATCTTTCATCAACCGAGTGAATAGCAGTATCAAGGACTGCGAAGAGAAATGCACTTTGAACCTTTGTTTTGGGTTCTGAATAGGTGTGTCTTGTCATTCATATGAAAACTGCTGTTTCTTTTGCCGAATGCGAACTGGCTCTGGTTCAAAGTCTGTCGGAAAGTCTATTTCTTCAGCAAGCTTGAGAGAATCTACCAGTGTTCTTTCGAGCCCTTCATCACTTCTGAATTTCTCCAGAATATTTTGAGTTTGCTGCAGTTTCTGAATAGCAGAATGTATGTTCAAGTTCTTTTCCCGAAGCTGCTTACGAGTGAGGTTAATCTCGAAAAGGATATTATACCACAAAATGAGTGAAGTCACAAATTTGACTTTGGAAAGGCCATTTGCAAGAGCTTCTGCATCTGAACGTGCCATATTGCCAGATGACCCAGTAAAGGTAGTATCATCAGAAATTTCAATTAGGGCATCATAAATGTTTCCAAGTTCATAGTGAAGAGGCTTCAAAGCATCAATGCAACTCTCCCATCTTGTCTGACTAAGTGGTTTCACAGTTAGAGAATTCACATGGCGAGGCAGAATCTCCCAACGGCGTGTTGAGCCTGAGAAAAACACATAAACACCTTGCACCAGGTCAAAGAAACTGCTTGCCTCCAAACAGCATCTAGCAGCATCACTGACAAACAAATTCAGAGAATGCGCGCTGCAAGGAACGAAAAATGCCCTAGGATTGATTTCCATCATTCTCCTTTGCACACCATTGTCTTTATCCTTCATATTACTCCCATTATCATAGCCTTGACCACGTAAATTTTCAACAGATAATGACATTGTTTCAAGCTCTTGTAGAATAGTTTGTCATAAATGCTCCAGTCATCTCCTTCAGTGATACGAACCCCAAGAAATGTTCCTTTATGAGCACTTCAATATTATCTTCATCTGCAGACTTTTCCATATCCACAAAACAAATGATCATCGTCATTTGTTCAACATGACTCACATCTGGAGTACAGTCCAGAATTATTGAAAAGTATTTTGCAGAATGGGCAGCTTCTGTAATTTTCTTTTTAACGGCATTTGCTAGGATTTGAATCAGTTCATTCTGCCTATTTTTTCCTAAGTAACGAAAAGTAATCTGTGTTTCATGATCAGTTATTGTACGTAGATGCTCCTTCATGACTGGATCAAAGAAAGCGCCTGGTGGGGTCAGACCCCCGAGCTAGCTGTCAAAAGTTGTTTTTGAAGTAGGGGAGGGGCTGCGGGACACTGCAAAGAAGATTTCTGGCGCGTGAATTCAAATCAGGATGATTTCTGACATCCTGACCTTTGCTGGCCCTGACTGACATCCCATCGCTCCAGCCAGCTGTGAGTGCCTCACATTATAGGGGGCGCTGCCAACGCTGCCTGTTATTAAGGTTGCCCAGTGCTTCCCACAATAAGCCTTTGTTTTCAGTTGCTTATAACATTGTCAAACTGAAACTGGCTGGGCTGAAATTTCCCATGCTGGGTATCTGCCCTGATGCTGAATATTTCCTGAAACAGTCAGTCAAAATAATTCAGTTGTTGTTGAGAACGAGGCTAGGCCACATCTTATGGGTCTGTTACAGGAGGGTGACTGGAAGATCACGATGGTCCTTTCTGGTCTTAAAGTCTATGAGTTTATGTAGACCGTGCTTAGCCAGCGCTAAACATTTCAGGTGCCGTTGTCTTTTAAAAGCTCTAGCGCCCCCAGGTTTTGGAACAGGGACTTGAAATTTCCCAAGGAGGTGGCCTTTGTACCAGGGATGCACCTTTTGCTGTCTCTGAAAATCTACCTAAATTGGCCAAACGAGAAGTCTTTGAATAGTCAGGGAGAATGGAGCTGCTAACCTCAAAGAAGTCAAAATAGAGACTTCTTTGATGTTAGCAGCTCCGTTCGCCCTGACAATTGTGTCTGCACTGGCATGCTCCAGCCTGAGGCTGAGCAGGACTTTCCCTGTAATTGCAGCTCTCAGCTGCTGCGGTCTGTGCTTAGTCCAGGTACCTGAACTGAGAGCAGAGAGCCTGTCTCTTCTGTGCTCTCAATGCCCCCCTCCCTGCTGGGCCCAGAGGAGGAAGCGCTAGATTCAAATGCAGAGACTAGGGGACAGGGGTGAGTAGATTGGGAGAAAGAGCCTAAGGGATACTGGAAGCTGGCAGGAGGTGAAAGAAACTGGCATTTGGAGGTGAGGGGAGGGCAGAGAATATGTCTGAGTGAGCAAGGAGACTTGCAGCCAGAGAGGAGACGGGGAGTGAGAAGCAGTGGGGTGGGTGGAAGGAAGTGAGAGGGAATGGGAGATGGATCTGATGAAGAGCTGGGGTTCAGGAGAACTGGGACTGGCTTGGCAAAGAGATTGAAAGCAGGACCTGGGGCTGGAGATTCATGAGTATTGTGATTGGATGAGGAGCCTAGGGAGTGAGATTGGCACAGGAGGCCAGGACTGGGGGGAGAGACAGATCAGATGAGGAGATGGGAGGGGGACAACTGGGACTGTCTGTCTAGGAGATGGGCCCTGAACCAGTGCTGAGATGTCCCACACCTCTCCATCCACTTTCCACATTTTTCCAGATTCCCCCTTCAGCTCTGCTCACTTCCCTTTCCGGTTTAGCCCCTTGGGGACTACATAGCAGTTAAAGGGAGGAATCCCAGGCTCTGCAAAGTAACTTCTTAAACACACACACACTTTACTCTTAGACAGCACAAGAGAGTCACACATCTGTGCAAAAAATAAATACCTGACCTCAGTCCCCTCTCTGAATTCTCAACACTTCTGAGAGCCATTGGGTTTTGGTCTGTGTCCTGGCGCTCCAGGCATAGGATTGGCTTTCTCATCTTAGAGAGCACATCACTTTAAAAAACAGGCTGTGAAACCTTTCCCTTGCGGCCGAGAACATCTGGACTGCAAAGTCCCACATCACCAGGAAGGGAGCCAGAGAAGAAGTGTGTATCTGGGACAGGGCCTTAGGAGCCCCACAGCTTGAAGCAGTGGCTGGACATTGCCTGACCCACATGGCTTGGTTGTAAGTTGGATCCAGAGGTTGGGTCTGATTGAGGGAGTCTAATGAGTGTCCACCAGGGGGACTCAGTCTGTGACTTGAATTTAGAACAAAGAGGCAAGGAATACAAGAGATCAGGGCCCAGTCTGTGAACCAGAACAAATACATTGTTCTCGTCCAGGCTTTTCCATTGAATCACTGTGTGACCACAAGCAAATCACTTCACTTCCCTGTGCCATAGAGTCTCCCAAATTTTAAATGGAGATAATCAAGGTGGGTTTCTCATACCAGTTTAGAAGGTGGGAAACTCAGATGCATAGAACTGCCGCCTGTTGACACTCTAGATGTGAAGTGTGTTTGTTAATAGGGGACCCCCATGCGTGGTTCATAACGCCATAGTTGAAACTGCTGCCAAGCGTGTTTTTGAAACCATATGAAAGGAGGGCTGGATGCCCTTTTCCTGTACTACAGGAGGTAGTGGGTGTGTGGTGCCTGGGGGGTGAACAGGCTCTCAGCCACTAACTGTCTTCAGCATTTCCACCAACCATCTGGAAGTCAATATCACATCACAGCTGGTAACATCTGCAGGTGGCACAAAGATTGGTGTTGCGGTAAATAATGATGAAGATAAGTCAGCCCATTCAAACAACACATTTGAATACAGCAAATGCCCAGTCCTAATCTAGGAGTGAGGGAGATTAACCAGTGGAACAAATTATCAAGGGAAGCGGTGGACTCTGTTTTTCTTGACGGCCTCACATCACAGATGGATGTCTTTCTGGAATGTGTGTTCTAGTAAAACACAGTATTGGTTTTGATATGGGGGTAAGAGTGTGGAATTTCATGGTGTGTGAAATAGAGGCCTCATTAGGACACCTAATGGCCTCACAATCTATGAAAAACTCAGTGTGGGGTGAGGAACAGACTCTGCTGTTTTACTGGGAAGCCTATTTGCTCCCTAAAATCAATAGTGAGCAAGTGGGGTGATGTGGGGAGCAGCTCAAACATCCTACTGGGCTGTCCAGGGGGAGACATCAGCCCTGCAAGGGAGAGGTGGGCCTTTGGCAGGAACTCAGGCTATTGGGCAAAGGCAGTGAGGAGGCTGTGACCTCACAGAGCTCCCTTGACATCAGCCAGGCAGGACAGGGGTTCAGGGCAGGGGACACTTCGGAGACCCCTGTAGCCTGCTGCAGCAAGACTCCTCCTTGCGGTCTCTCCTTGGGGACCAAGAGAGGATTTGTGGTCACGCACCTAAGTGTGAAGGAGGAGCTTCTTTGGCCATGTTCTCCTTTCTGTGTTGATATTGCAGAAAGCAGACATCCCCTGTGTAGAAGGTAAGATTCTCAGTGAAGATTGGAAACTGTTCAGCCTGATCCATACGTTACCAGCCGAGCTCTAGGCTTGGAAAACACAAGTAAAGTTGACAGAAAAATGTCCCAACTCGGACTCCGCCCCTGAGTAACGGGCTACCTAATAGATCTCAAAATGTAATTTTAAATAAGGAATCATTATCGAGCGGGTGTCTTTCTAGTAGGGTCCTGCAGGGTTTGGTTCTTGGATGTACGCTACCTAAAATTTTGATCAGTGACTTGGAAGCAAATATACAATCATCACTGTAAAATCTGCCAATGACAGAAAGATCGGGGGAGTGGTAAATAATGAAGAGGACATGTCACTCATTTGGAGCCATCTCGATTGCTTAGTTACCTGAGCACAAGCAAATAACGTACATTTTAGTCTGTCCAAATGTAAAGTTTCCCTTTAGGAACAAAAAATATAGGTTATATGTACAAGAGGGGGACTCTGTCCCGGGGGGACTCTATCATGGGAAATAGTAACCCTGAAAAAGACTTGGGGTCATGGTGGATAATCAACTGACCATGAGCTCCCACTGAGACACTTTGGCGAAAAGGACAAATGTGACCCTGGGACCCAATCTCTCTGCTGGTCTTCTTCCTGAGGCAGGTGGGGCTGTTCTCCAGCTGTCATTGTAGGAGGCCCTCACAAAGACGTGGGGCTGGAATCGTGCGCTGACGGAGATCTCCACCAGAGTGATTTCCTGTCCTGACTAGTGCTGTCTTTTGGCCACCTGTTGAGAATGCTCAGCCTCCAGTCCCTGAGAGTCTCCATGCTGATTGGGTGAGCTGGGGGTTATTACTGAGTTAAAAGGGAGTTAAAGTCATTGTTGGCTGAGTGCAGTGAGGCCTAATGCTGAATTCGATGGCATTTCTTTGTCTGTCTGTAATGCGATAATTTTTGAAGACTATGTCCAATTGATTCCAAGATTTCAGGAAATTTCTAGGCAGGCATCAGTGGGAAGAACCTTGTTGATTCTGGTGACAACTAGAAAAAGAAACCACCAGCAAAGCTTGGTTTCTGCACTGTGCCCATTTAATTGGTGCTGCCGGTAGAGGTGCACTGTGACATCAGATTTAACTGAGCCAGTCAATGCTAATTCTGTGCAGGTGATTTTCATAATTCAACCCCATTGGTTAAAAGGAGTCAGCAAATGATTCCGCAGGTTTCAATGGGAGGGATGACCAAGACAGGTAGCAGGTTTAGGGTTTATGCTCAGGGTTATTGGAGTGAAATGAGTGATGAGTGGCTGAGTTACCCCTGATGTCACAATGTAGCCTGTACAGGCTACTCTGCCTGCAGCGCCACACGGGCAGTGACTGTCAAGGGGAGGATTTTGTTGATCTGAAACTTATAAAACAAGAAGAGGAGAAGAAGAATGGCTTTCATGATTTGACAAAAAAATATAGGTTTTACAGCATTATCCAGTGTCATTGGTACTGGTTCAGCAGTGGGAACTGGGCCTACATAACAAAAAAAGCGTTCAACTCTCTTTTAAGAATGAGTCAATAATTCATAACAAATTGGTGATATAATGAATTTTCCTGCCTTCCGTTCTTTAATGGAATATGAGCAGTTTATGATTCTCGTGAATGTAGTAGTTCTCCTACAATCAAGGTGATTAAAATGAATGGTTGTTTCAAAACCAAGAACCCCCTGTAGGCGTCTAACTCTCATGACCTACTCAAATCGCACTACTGCTAGGAGTTAGAGAAGTGTCTCTATCCCAAACAGAGGTGGTGAAACTGAGGTAAAGAGCAAGAGGTGTTTACACAGCAATGCTGTGGCCGAGCCAGAAAGAGAAGCATAAGGAAAAAACATTCATCAAAAATGTTTTGCATTTAAAACTACCTGATTTCTTAAAGAAAGGAAATATTAGCTGTAGTTAGTGAACTGAATTGATACATTCTGGTCACCATGTTCTTCCAGATTTTTCAATGGGTAGATCTCATCCCCTCACACCTAGTGTTTATTCCTAGATTGAAGGAAGGAAACAAGTTTGCCTTCTTTGTCAACTCCCAGTGTTCTTTTCAAATTCAATTAACTAGTCATTGAACTGAACTAGATGAATAAACTGAAAGGAAGAAACTATTCCTTCTGCACTTTCACAGGAAGGGCTACTGCTGTCTAAAGCTGTTCTAGCACTTCCACGAACTCTGGTTCCGGGTGCTTCAGTCGTTTGACTCTCCTTAAAACTTGGCAGTAAACGTGTACTACTTAAGATGGATTTCTTTCTATTCTCTTGAAATTATTTTAAGAGATTATAACAAATTTAGGCCTTAACATAGATTGCCAAATTCAAATTGAATTTGAAGCAGGCTTATTTTTAACGAAAAAACCCATGGTGAGTTTAATTTGAAAAACCCGGTTCATATTTTAAAAACCCTCTATTGTTAATCCACCTGGCGAGGGACGCAAAAGCCTCCTTGCTCAATTCCCACCCCAAGAAGGGCTGATCCTCAATCCAAGGTCGAGGGCTGGGCTCGTCACTCCGTACAGGATTGAACTGAAAGCCCAGATCTATACTCTAGGAATTTGGATCTGACCGATGAGGGTCCAGTGCTGCATAGCACTTACAGAACGACTTTTCCTGAGTAAATCTCAGCACTTTACAATAATGAGTAAGTATTAGATCCTCATTTTACTGCTGGGGACTGAAACACAGAGACGGGGAATGGCTTGCCAAAGGTCCCATAAGTCAATAGGAAAATGGCCACTGAAAGCCAGGAGTCCTGACCCCCAATCTCCTGCCTCAGTCTCTCCAGCCGGTCACACTCCCTCTCAGAGCCAGGGAGACTGGGAACAGGGTCCTGCTTGCAATTACCAGCTCTGGAAAAGAACGTTCCTCTAGTGGTTAGTGTAGGGGCCTGACACAGGGCTCCTGGGCTCCATCCCTGGCTCTGTCACTGACTCCCCGTGTGACCCTGAGGCAGTGGCTTGCCCTGCCCAGGCCACAGTTTTCTATCAGTGGGGTTGGAGTCCCTCCCCTACAGCCCTTGGCTTGTCAGGCTTCAGGAATGTGTGTGAGGTGCTAGGAGACCTTGAGATGGGAGGCGTCCTGCCCGCAGTATGTCAGTGTTCTGGACCCCGGCTGTTAGCCTGAGTTTAACCATCCCTTGGCAATAAAACATGATTTTGTTTTCACAGCCACTGTTGGTCTCCCTGCTGGCAGGGCATTGTACAGCTCCCTTTTCAGCCCACCTTGGTGCGGGAGAGCGAGGAAGAGGGCCAGGAACAGACCAACTCTGAGCATCTGCCACCCAGCACTGCGCCATCTAGACCTAGTGAGTGGCAGGTAGCATTTCCTCAGAGGCTTCCCTGTTCTGCTTGGGGAGAGGCAGAAATGGTGGGAGGAGGAGGGGGGATCTCCTCCTAGTGAGACTAGATTTGCTAACACAGCCCCCTGCAGCCGTTTGCTCTGGGCCTGGGCAGCGTGTTTCTTTCAGGGTGTTCTCCAGAGCCATCTCCAGCATGGTGGAAATAGCCCAGCAATAGAGCTCCCAGCCCTTCCCTTGTAGGAGTCTCTGGAGGGTCAGACCCTGCCAGCTGCTGAACACCCACTTTCCCACTGAACTCTGTAGGAACTGAGGGGGACTCATGCCTCATATGATTGGAACTTTGTGAAGTTTAGCTGGGGACGAGTTCCCAGGGCAAACTCAGACTCCTTCCCGGGTTCTGGTCTTTCTCTAGCCAGGGAGGGCGTGTGGCCTGGGCAGGAGGAGGGAGCTGCTTGTCCAAACAGTCTGAGAACCCCACTGCTCTGAAAGGATGAGACTCCCCCTGTGTCACAGTGCCTCAGTGGGGAGGGGGAGCTTTGGGAGCAGCCTGTGCTGTGAGCTGCTGCCAGTGTGTGTAGATTGCAGTCCCTGTGCCCTGTGGTGGGGCGTGCAGTCAGGGGGAGTTGCCTCAGTGGAGGAGAGGTGGGGGCGGAGCAAACAGGCCCGTTAGTGAGAGGCTGCCTTGACCCCAGACTCACGGCTGCTCCCCATTCGGTTCCAGGATGAAGAGGCTGAAGCAGATGCTGGGAAGAAGGCTCCAGAGCCAGTGGGAAGCAGCTACCGGCTTCCCCAAGAGGAGAGCGGCCCCTCTGTCCCCACTGTCGGGGAAGCAGCTTGTGGCCAGGCCAAGTGGTGGACGTGCCTGGCGTTCTGGAGGAGGAAAACACCAGCTCCCAGAGCAGGCCCTGAGGCACCTTCAGGGCCAAAATGGAGGTGGTCCAGGGTGCGGCTCTGCAGGACGGAGCCAGGACAGGGTGGGAGCCAGGCAAGGCAGCTCTGGGGCTTCCTCTCCAGGAAGCAGAGGAGCCAGGAGTCCAGTGCCAGGGCCCAGCAGGAGCCATGCCCCTGCCTGGCCACTAAAGAGTCCCCACCCTGCCTAGGACAGGAGATGGGGCAACCCCTGCTCTAGCACCAGCAGCTCCACCTACTCCCAAGGGGCCAGCAGCACCTCCGAGGAGTGTGAGAGCCTTGAGGCTGGAGGCTCCCACAGTACTGGTGAGGGGAGACCCAAGGGAAAGGGAGAGTGACTGGGGCGGGGCAAGCTAGTAACACCGTGTGCCCATTGGTTCAGAAAAGCGTCAGGTCTCAGCCACGTGAGCCCTGCTGACACTAGTGGGAGTGGCACAGCCATGCCCGGTGCAGGGCATTCTTGGCGGAGTCGGGGGCACTCCAGCCTCCCGGACCTCTGATGATTTTGCGGGGGTGGCCTGACTGCCATGGGGCCCTGAAGCTGATGGGGCTGAGGGCATCTCTGGGAGGGGCAGGGTGAGGCCCTTTCTGCCCTGGGGTTCCTTACAGAGGAGGGGGGCACATTAAGCCTTCTCTCTCCACTGCACCCCGTCCTTCCCCTCGGCAGCAGCAGCAGTCACCCTCTGTCCTCCTCTGCCTGGTGCAGGGAGCCCCAGTGTCCGGCTGGAGGTTGAGGAGGAAGAGGAGGACGTGTCCCCAGAGGAAGCTGCCATCAGGGTCATCCAGCAGCATCGCCAGGGCCGAGATGAGGTACAATCGAGTCTATCCATAACCCCCATTATCTGTGACCCCGAAGAGAGGGTGTTTGTCCCACGCAGGCCAGGGTCTCCTCTCCCCACATCCATTGTCCCAGTTAGAAGCCCTGCCTTGCAGGAGGACACTGTGATTCTGGGCTTTTCCTGTCCAACCCAAAGGAGGACCTGGGCCCTGGAGCCGGTTTGGGTGGAGTGGGGAGGTCCCTACCTAACAGGCTCTCTCTCTCCCCCAATGCCACTCCTCATCTGTGCAGGAGAGGGCCAAGCAGCTCCGCTTCCTGCACGCTATCCCCACTCTGTGCTTCCCTGCACAAAAGCAGGGGCAGGACACCCTGCAGCCGCACTGCTCCAAAGCGTCCCTTGTGGAGAGCATTGCGGTGAATGAGACCCCATGGGGAGGGAGCTAGACATGAGACTAAGAGAGGCCTCCCCTGGGCCAGTTCTGGGAGATGGTGGGGCTGGAGGGGGCAGCAGAGGACAGGGATTCTTGGGGCTGAGGATTGGGGAGCAGGGGAAGGGGAAATTCTGTCACAGACACAGAGCTGGCAGTGGGGAATTGTAGGGCCGGAGGGGCGGCTGAGGGGAGGAAAGAATTGGGTGATCCCAGCTGGAGAGGGAGGGAGTAAGTTTGAAAGGTGGAAGGAATGTGGGGCCCAGCTGGATTGGCTGCTTTTGTCTTCTTTGGGTCTCCCAAGAGCTGATTGAAGACGTACCCCTGGAGTCTGAGCGAAGCTCCATCCTCTCGAGCTCTATGGCTGCAGTTTGCCACCTCAGGTACCAGGACCCTCCTGTCCAGCAGCCCTAACCCAGGAGTCACAGATCCTCCCACTCCCCCTCCAGTTGTGGCTGTTCACATCCTCCGGCCGAGGAGGCGGGAACGTTCACTCTTTCCAGGCTGGGTGGTTCATTTCACTCCAGTAACGTTACAGTGGCCTTAGGGAGAAGATCATCGGGGCGGGGGACATATAATAGGGGCAGCAGGGTCCAGGGTGAGATCAGGGGAACGGGCCCTGTATCAGCCCTGCCAGTGTCTGGCTCTGTGACTTCAGCCTGGTCACTAGTCTCCTTGGCACCTCCATTTCCGTTTTTGCTGGCCGGTGCCTATTTCCCTCATGGTTCATGTCCATGGTGATGCCACTCTGGTGCTGCAAAGTCGAATCGAGGCTCCTCTTTCCTGCCAGCAAACTGGACCTGGAGCTGGAATCAGGCCTCCTGCGAGCTGTCCTGTGCAGTTTTTTTTACCATGCGCCCAGGGAAGGACACTGTTCCCTTCCGGGTAGGTCACCATCCTACTTCTCTGTTGTAGGAGCGGTCCTGTGGTCCCTACTCCCTTAGTTTGGTGGAGCTGCTGAAAATAGGGGAGGGGTGAGCAGAGCTGGGAACAGGCCCGGGGGTTAACAAAATGGCAGAGAGCGCCCGTTCCCTCCAGAGGGGATAGTGTTACCCGCCCTTGGCAGATCCTCTCCCTCCTTCCTCATTCTGTGCTTTGCTGCCTGGACTCTGTCCGGGCTCCTCGCTCCCATCCATTGTAGTTTGGCTGTTCCATACCCTGCTAGGTCCCTGGCCCTCTGCAGAGAACTGCTAAGGGCAAGGATTGAAGAGCCAGCTGGCATCCTGCCATGAACTCTTGCTAAGTGTCCCTGGGGTGATTTGAATGGGAGAGGCCAGGATGTGTCTTTGGGGTCTTGCCAGGGCTCCCCAGAGAACCCTTCTAATCATCCCCTGACCAGCGTAGCCCCAGATCCCATAACGGACGGGTGTTCCCTCTTCTTGCAGGCTCTGCCCAAGGCCTATACAGACAGCATGGATGTCATGCTGAGCAGCCTGCTGACAGAAACCCCCACCATGGACAAGCTGGAGCACCTCTTGGAGGTGAGCACAATGGCAGGGTCTGGGGGGAATTTCCCCTTAACCCCGTGGAAGGGCTGCAAAGGAGAGACTGGAAGAGCCACATTTCCATTGTGTCCTCCCAGCTGGGACCCAGAAGGCCAGACTTTGCCAGAGCTGTCTGTGCAGTGCAATGTTGGGACTCTTCTGCCTTTTGGGGGATAAAGGGAAAGATCTGGGACTGTAAGCCAGAGCTCTGCATAGTTCTGTTAAGCACTAACAGTGGGCACCAGACCTGGCTGGGGACTGAGAGACTGAAAGTCCTGTGAGATCCAGGACATGGGCCTCTAAGAAAAGTCACTGGCTCCTTTCTAGGAAGACCCTGAGTACAGGAGGATCCTCAGGGAATCAGCTCCTCTGATATGGACGCTGCAGTTCCCAAAGGGATTGTCCTCACGGCCACTCCCTCCATCTCACCAAGGCCTTTGCATCTGGGGAGGGGCCAGGCCATGTGCCTTGATCCTGATGTGCTGTTCATGGATCAGGTACAGAGAGGATGGACCAGCCCCAGACCTAACATTTTCCCCAGCTAGAGAGACAATGACAGCCTGTGCCCAGCAGGACCTGGGCAGCATCCTGGTTGCAAGAAGCCCCTTTTAAAGTTCTGCGATCAGCCAGTCAGCTCTACAGTGGGAGTGGGGGGTTCTCAGCATCAGATGCCGTCATTTTCAGGCACCCACTCCCAGAACACAATGACCGTAAGGGTCACCTGATTTCTGTGACGAATGGGACAAATCCCCCTCCAGGTACTAAACCACCTGGTGGGGACCCTGCGATTTCATGGGGACATGGATGCTGCGAAGCCCCAGCCAGTGAGCACCCAGCAATGGGAATAGAAGGAGACAGACACTGAAACCAGAATGGCAAACCTCACAAACCTGCGTGTCTTTCTCCCCAAGGGCTGAACATCAGAGATGCCAAGGAGCTGTGGTGCCGGGAGGGGCTCGAGATCACCAAGCGCCTTGGTTACAGGAATATGGCCAAGGTGGGGGAGGTAAGGACTCTCAGCTGGTGCATTGCAGCAGCTCAAATGCGGAGCTGTGTCTCCCGGCAGTGGCTGTGTCCTGGATACAGGGCCAGAGTCTACTCCTTATTTCCAGCTGACAGTGTTCAGCTGCAAGAGGCTGAGGATCCTGGGTTGGAGCTTTGCTAACGGCCATGGTTTGTGTGTGTTACATGGATCCATTGATAGGTGGCATAACAGGAAACCTCTAGGACCTTGAGTTAATGGCGGATGGTATCTCGAGGGATCCGGCTTCGCTCAGTGACTCCCCGGCTGACACCTGAGTATCCGAGATGGGAGCCACTGGGTCAGTGAGTTGGGAAGGATACACCCAGCTATTGCGTGACCAGATCCTTGTTGGATCCCTGCACCCTGTGGAAGAACAAGAAGGGTGTGGAGTTTGCTTAGCACCATCATGAGTCAGGAAGCAGTATCTGCGCCTGCCCTGGGGCTTGGGTCAGAGACACTGAGCTCCTACCCTGGGCTGAATTACTTCACCATACGTAAGGCTCATGGAAATGTCAGTGGGGTGGGGAGTGGGGAACGGAGGCAGTTCTGAAAGGCCCGTACCTCTAGCATGTGAGCTGCAGGAGATATCGTTGCTGGACGCAGTAGAGGGACCTGTGTGGTCTTTGTGAGCTACGTTCCAGAGCGCGCCAGGCTCATGCACATGGACGCATTCCCAGCATGTCATGGCACCTGCGTTGAATCCTGCTCCAGAAAGAGCTATGAGAGGCCTCAGTGCTTGCAACCTCTCACTGAAGGGGGTTCCCTGGGCCATGGGACCCCAAAGGTCCTCGTGGGGAATTAGCTGGCTTGGCTGCAGCAGGACTCCGACTCTCCGCATGAGCCACTAGCTGGATTTGGAGCCTGGTTCTGGGCAATTGCCAATGGCTCTCGTGCTGTTGGTTTTAGGTCTTCGGAGGGATCTTCTCAGAAGGGCAGAGAAGATCCTTCCTGCAGGTGGCTCTGCTGGCCATCCACGACCCCCGGCTACATGTCAGCCAGGCTGGGCTGGTCCTAGCTTTCTCCATCATGGGGGAAGGCGGCCAGCTGATAGGGGACGAGGTAACCAGAGGAGGATTAATCTCGCTTTTGGGAGGGACCCAGGGCCTTTCACCTCCAGTCCACAGAAGGTCACTGCCATCCCATCCCCATTTGCTGACCTGGGAAGAAGGAGACGAATGAGTCACGGCAGGTGCCATTGTTAGGCGCCAGCTTGTCCCCTGAGCAGATCAAAGCAGTTCAGACCCAGCTCTCCAGCAAGGCTATTTCATAACAGGCATCACATCAACAGGACAAGCTGCCTCAGATGTGGCGAGGGGCTGGGTGGAAATGTAGCTGGCTCCAGGTGCCGTTATTACTCTTCGTTGCCGGGAGTGTCTGAGTCTCTGATTAATCCTTGTTCCCTTGCAGGAGGAGGATATTACTGGATATTACAGACAAAGTGATGGCCCACCTATTTTACATCCGGTGATTGTGCCAGGTGCCCAAGGCACTCCATGCGCATGGGACATCCCATGGGACACCCTTAAAAGGCCCCCACCTCACACGTCGAGCAGCTCACACTCCCTGCTGCAGGTACTGCTCTGTCTCACTATACATTGGGGAGAGAGGCGAGTGGGAGTGGAGATAGAGGTGACAGCACTGAGTGAAACCCTCTCCCTTCTGGGTGCGGGGGGGCTTCCCTCTGCTCCCAAATCCCCTTTGTCTGGGGCATGAAGTTCTCCCCATCCTTTTTTTCTTGGCCTTGGCCTCTCTGCCATCGCCCCTTTTCCCATGCCAAGCTCTCCCTGCCCAGCCTGATGCAGAAGGGCCTGCATGTTAGGCCCATGTCCCCCAGTGGAGCTCTGAAAGCTCTGCATTAGAGCAGGGGGAATGGCCTAGTGTCACATCTGAAACAATTCCTGACCCGGGGCTGCTGTGGCAGGGCCCCTCAGTCCCTCCTCCATACCAAGGGGCCACAGGAGGAATCTGCCCTTAGGGAGCCAAACCTAGAATGCCACCTCCCTTTCACCACACGCCCTCCCCGACTCTCCTGCCCCATGCCCAGAAGCCTTTATGAAGCATCAGGCTTTCAGCACCATGGGGCTGGCCCCGCCCAGGACAACTACAAATGAGAACATCGGTAGAACCATGGTTTATCATCAATAACCACTGCAGTCTGGGAGTGGTGGCCTGATGTGGAACCCCTCCCCTGTGCTCACTGCTCAGAGGTTCCCCTGGCCCGTGTCACCTTTGAGCTAGTGAATGTCCGATGCACCCTGCACCGGGGGCCCAGTCCACCCACAATGTATCTGAACTCTTCCCAGCCAGGAATGAAACTCCCCCCAAGCACCCTGGGAAGTGAAGGATCCTCCCCATCTGACAGGTGGGGACAAAGACACAGAGGAAGGGCTGTGGTGCCTGGTCACACAATCCTGGGTGTAGCTCTGGGAACTGGACTGGGTCCCAGGCTAGTGCCTTCCCCCCAGGGGCAGCTTCACTTTCTGCCCTTTATTCTTCCCTCCTGCTAGGGGGTCTCTGAGTATGAAATGAACAGGAGCAAGGCATGGTGAGGAGGCCATGACACCTCACCTTGGTGGGAGCTCCCGTTGGCCTGGATCCCAGCCCAAGGACAGAGACATCTTTGTCATCCTGCTGTCCTTCTTTTATTCCTCGGAAGAGAGTCCCTAGATGAGGATGCTTGGGACTTGAATCCAGGTGTCTAGGGCTCTGGGTGGGCAGTGCCTGGGAGTACCCTCAAGTCATCTGGACAACAAGGCAGACCCCTGCCCTGCTGCTGAGACAGTCCCCATGTTGTTCCTGGTTTCTGCCTGCATGCACCGCCCTGCCCTACCCTCCGGTTCCCAGCTATTGACTGTCTTGACCCTCGGTTCCGGTCTCTTGCTGCTGACTTCGGCATAACCCATGGCTCTCGACATTGGCTACCAACTCTGGCTCAGCATTATCCTTGCCGTATTCTAGCCTTGCTCCAGCCCCACAACTGACCCGCTCCAGCCTTGCCTCCTCCTCTTGATCCTCCCAAAGCCCTCGGACTCTGACTACCCGGCTTCAACCTTCCGCCTGAATCTGGACTCTGGCTTGATATCGACTTGGCTTAACTTTGGACTCTGATCACCCGGCTTCGACCCTTGGCCAGCACTTGGACTCTGGCTCCAGTTCTGATTCTGGTTTGCCTACAGACTCTGATCACATCATCATCTCCGGCGTCTTCCTGGATCTTGATTCTAGCACCACTCTTAGCCTAGGTGCAATTTTATGTCTATCTGTGACCTCAGCTCCAACCACTAGACCTAATTATCAGATGCAACATGTGACATCAGGTGGTGCAACTGTTTCCAGAAAAGTAGGCTTTCCAGAAGTAAGTGGCCTGTACGTAAATGG
This sequence comes from Lepidochelys olivacea, assembly GCF_965140295.1. NCBI lineage: Eukaryota > Metazoa > Chordata > Testudines > Cheloniidae > Lepidochelys > Lepidochelys olivacea. Next base: position 137,171,563 of record NC_140412.1, on the reverse strand, counting down.
GGATACCAGATGTGACTCAAGGCCTTGCTACCTGAGCCTGGCCCTGTGCTGCCCCTGCCGGAATGGCTCAATGGAGGTGACTGAAAATGTAGGGGTTTCCTTAACCAGCCTCTGCCCCTGGATCTACTCCACCATTCTTGACTCTGACACCTGACATTCCTGATAAATACCAGGATTATGTGGACATCTTTGAAAGAAAGGAGGACACATTACCTCTGCACCAAGACTATGACTGCCCAATTGACCTAAACCTTGCCCGAAAGTTGCCTTTGGCTGTATTTATGCAATGTCCGAACCAGAACTAGTGGCTCTCCCTGTGTAAAATCATGAAAACGGATCCAAAGGGTTTATTTACTATTAAGCATTTCCCACAGAGGCCCTGTCCCTCTTTGGAAAGAAGAAAGGAGGGACTCTATGCCTCTCTGTAGAATACCAGCCCCTGGACAAAGTGAAAGTTTGGAACCATTATCCCCTATCCTTAATCCCAGAATTTTTGGATCACATGAAACCTGTATGGGCATTCATCAGAGTAGACTTCCAAGGACTTACAATCTAACACTCATTTGGGCGGTGGACAAATGGAAGAGAGATTTCAATACATTTTATAGACACTTTAATTGTCTGGTAATGCCATTTGGATTGACCTTGCAACACTTCTTCAGTGATGTATTTGGGGACATTCTGGATCAATACATTGTCATCTATTTAGATGACATACTTCTCTTTTTGGAGAACCCAGAGCAGCATGTGCCCCACAACAGACCCCAGAGAGGTTGCGGCAGCATGGTCTCTGTACAAAATTGGAAAAGTGTACCTCTAGCCAGCTCTCCATGGAGTTTTTGGGGTACATCCTCTCCCCAGAAGGCATTAAGATTGATGCAAATAAGGTGAAAGCCATCCACAACTGGGAGGAAGCTTGAAGTACTCAAAAAGAGCAGTGCTTCCTAGTCTTTACCAATTTTACTGCTGCTTCGGCCCAGGGTTCTCAGTAGAAATAACCCCCATGATAGCTCTCCTCCACAAGACTGTCCAATTTGTTTGGTCACCCAAGGCCCAACAAGCCCTCAAACAGCTCAAAATTGCTTTCACCGCTGCACCTGTTCTGGCGCACCCCAATCCAACTGGAGCATTCATCATAGAAGTTGACACATCTAATATATCCATCGGGGCCATGCTCTCTGGGGCATGGCTCCCAGCACCTGCTGCACCCCTGTGCATACCGCTCCTGGAGGCTCACCCCACAGACAAAAACTATAGGAGTCCCTTGATAATTAGTAGGTTCTGATTAAATCCTTATTTGAAGATTGGTGTGAGTAGCTAAAGGGGCCTCGATACCCAGCACAAGGTTGTACACAAAAGCCTCCAGTATCTGTGTAAAGCCAAAGCACTGAATCAGGGACAATTCAGCTAGACCATATTCTTTTCCTGCTTCAATTTCAAGATTACTTAACTGCCCAGCTGGAACTAAGAATGACCTTATCCCCTAATGGAGAATATAACCAAGAAGGGAGAAAGCTAGTCAGGAACAGCCCTTCCTCCTCAAGCCCCGCAACGTGCTTAATGTTGCCATACCTCAATCATGCTTATTAAATCAGCTTCCTAGGATGACCTGCTGCACAGGGAATGAGAAACAACATTCCATGTGGGACCCAATAACATTTACTGAGGACTGCCTGTATGTTCTGCCAGGATGTCCCCCGCTGAAGGTCCTACATCTGAAACAGGACACCTCCCAACAGGGCACTTTGGGTGCTTCAAACCTAACCTGCCTAACCTCCTGCTTCATTTGGTGTTGCTGGATGTGGGCTGAAATTCAGACATGTTGACTAGTGACTTCTGAGCTCTTACCAAGGCACCACACACCAAAATTCTTGGCACCCTATGCCTCTGGAGACCCTGCCCCAGCCATGGGCAGCCATTGCCAGGGATTTCATTGTAGAACTCCCTGAATCAAATGGCCACATGGTGCAACTGACTATCATAGAACAACTAACCAAGATGGCATGCTTCATCCCCCTGTGACTATGTATCTTCAGCTGAAAGGACAGATCAGCTCCAAATTTGCCAATGACACCTTTCTTTTTGGCTAACTATAGATTTCCCCCTGATTTCATGGTACACAGGAATGGCTTCTCCGAAATTCCTGGCTAGCAATCTGATTCAATGAATCTATCACATTCAAGAAGAACTAAGGGGGCATTCGAGGATACTAGGAAGGTCTTCAAATAGTATGCGGACTGCCGATGACAGGAGGAGCCAGTCTTCTCAGTAGGGAAACCATTTACTGAAAGGAGGTACCAAGGGTCTGGCACTGACCAAATCCATAAGCCCCATCTGTGGCAGCAGTTCCTACCCCATCCCCCTTCCTTGGTCTTCTGATCCCATCTCCTCTCCTGCTTGTAGGGAGCAAAATCTGGGTCTCTCCCCTCACTCTGGCACAATCTGTGCACAGACTGCCTGAGCCCCATGCAGATAATGGGACTGTCCTCCCCTTACCTCCTGTGTGTTTGTGGAAGAAACTATTATCTCTATTTTACAGACAGGGAATGAAGGTGATGGACCTCTCTAAGGTCACACCTACAAACATGGGGTGGATCTGGGAACGGGACTGGGTTCTACTCTCGTGCCCTCCCCACAGGGCAGCTTCACTTCCCCCTTCATTCTCCTCTCCCTTCCTTGAACGGTAAATGAGCAGGGGCTTCCTCCCTTCTCTGTCTTCCAGGCTTTGGGATCTGTCCATGCCTCCTACATCAATGCAGCCTGCAGCTGGCCCAGCTTGGGGAGCAATGACCGCATCCTGTCAAACTGACAGGAGCTGGCTCTCAGTGATGCTTAGATGGAAAACCACACCCCCCTCACAGAGATAGGAACTACTCACTCATCTGGGTGATTGCAGCTCTTGGGACAAAGATCCAGTTCCTGGTACGCAGCCTGGCTGAGAGCAGCCCTTATCCCTGGATCCCAGCCCTGGGACTCAGACGTTGTTCTCATTGTACTGTGTTGATTTTATTCCTAGGAAAAGCATCGCCAAAGGAGGCGTAAGGATCCTGGACTCTATTGCTTGCAAGAAGCTTCAGCCACCTTCACAGGTAGAGGTCACTGTCTTTCATACAATTACACCAGTGCCGTTTCTGGTCTCCAGCTCTGCTCCCTCCAGCAGGACAGAGACAACCCTTAACTCCCAGAGTCCTGATTTCCTGCCTTTCCAGGGGCTGAGGGCTTGTATTGTCCCCACCCTGTCATCAGATACTTTTCCTATGGGAATCTCATGAGAGCAGAGAAGGAATCTCCTCTTCTCTTAGAACCAGTCTATTCAGTAAATCCAACCACACTGACCTCATTTTAGCTGCTTTGTTTAGCTGAGATTAGCAGTATCTTCTGAAAACCCTTAGTGTGTGGGGTGAGGTGGATCAGGGGAGACTGGAGCTCCAGCAGGTTCCCCTGAAGAACACCACCCTGTCTTTCTGTGGTCAGGCTGGGATGCGCTGTCTATCATGGAGGTGAAGACCGGATGGGAGCTGCTGGATTGGCCTTGATATGCCGTGTCCTTGTACAGATGAAGGACCGACATCACAGAGATGGCAAGAAGCAAAAGATGTACCACAGATGGCTGGGAATGGGCTGAACAACCTACAATGATAGGTAAGTAAAACCCTGGCCACATACAGAGACCACAGGCATTGGTGTGGATTGAACCAGGGTCCATCAGCACAAGCCCCTCTCACTCAAGCTAAAGGGATCACTCTAGGAGTGTAGGAGAGGTACCGGGTGAGTCTGATGGAATGAATAGAAAGGGGAGCCTGAGCGGAGGTTGCTGGGTCCTTCCCAGTAGCAGCAGGATGCTGCAGGAAGAAGGGTTTGTAAGGTGGGAGTGGGAGGGGAGGAGCAGATGACTGAGGAGGAGATATTTTTACACAGGGAGATGTTTGCATTGGGAGCTTTGGAGGTAAGAAGGAGAAGTCCAAACTGGACATGGAAAAAGGGCAGCCAGAGCCAGACTTGGGAAAGTGGGGAAGACAGCACCAGGAGAGGAAGATCATCTCAGCAGCTGCAGTTTGGATGGCTGGTAGGTGGGAGGGAAATTCACCAGAACATGATTCACCGGAACGGCCAGGGCGAGGTGCCTGACGAGCGGTGAGTGGAGAGTCCCATTACAGAGCATGCTGCAAAGCCAGCAATCCCGTGCCACTGCAGATGCAGAGTCGTTGTCTTTCTCCCCCTACACTGCCAATGGAGGGAAGCGTCTGACCCTGTGAATTTCTCCCTGGCTACAGATAACCCATCCTTGCTCTCAGTGAAATGCTATGGTGTACTGTACACAGCATGCATGACACTCAACCTCGGAATGCTGTTAGCACTGTTGTGGGGTGATGGCCAAATATCATTGATGAGCATTGCTCTCTTAGGCCCCTTTCACAGTGTATTGAGCCTGTGATGAGCCAACCTCCCCTCCCCCATCCCCGCAGGGCTTGGCTCACAGAAACTCTCAGGGAATGGGTTCCTCCACCACAAGCCGGGGAGTGGGGCTAAGCTGCTCCAGGGTTGTACTGCAGCCTCAGGGCTATAGTGACATGTTCCAGTGAGAGAGGGGCTGTACCAGTGGGGAGGCTGCATCTCCGAAGTGGGGGATAATCTCACGGTTTGGAGACTAGTGACGCAGCTGGGAGGACATTCCTCTAACAGTACAAAGGGAGGGTTCTAAGCTGTCAAATGGGGTTCTAACTCAGGGTGTTGGGAAGATATTGACTAGAGGTGGGAAAGAAATGTGAAGAGAAGAAACTGAATTGTTTATGCACCATTGCTAGGAGACTGGGTAAGAAGCAGGAGGAACTAAACGTTCTCATTGATAACTACATTTGATAGAATTGGTATTATTGAAACCTGGGGGCATGACTTGCATGACTGGACTGTTAAAGTCACCTGCTGCAGTGGCCGCCTTGTGTCTGGCATTTCCCAACTTTTGAGTGCTTGACTTTGCAACCGGAATGATTTTCGTGTTGCTTCTCTCTGTGTGGGTGATCAATATGCAGAACTTAGAACTTTAGCAAGATTCTGGATTGTTGGCTGTGCTACAAGCACTGCTTATATCAACTGTCCCTATATGCTGAGTCTTCAACCCTGCTGGGTCTGAGAGCAAGTCTCCCCTTCCTTCTTCAGACCCGCAATCGTCCAATCAACACTGAAGAAAGCAACCTTTTCTCATATAAATGGATAGCTACAAGTATTTTCTGTTTTTAAACAAGGCACTACCCCAACTCGACACACGTGTGGTTACGGTCCTTAATGCACTACTGGAAGGTGCTCAGACACTGTGGTGATTAGCATGGTATAAAAACCTACATAGGCTAGCAGCCATCAAGGAAGAAAGCCAAAGTTTCTCTTCTTCCTGGCCCCTTGTTCTTTTTAGGAGGCCATTTCCAGCCCTACCTGGCTGAAGTTTTGTTCCCCTGGTGTATCAAACTCATCTGTAGGAGCCTCTAACTCTCTGCCACCACTTCCTCAGGTGCCTTTCTTTAAGCCCAGTTGGGCAGCAGGTTCAGTCACAGTGGCACTGGGCACAGCTTCTTTTTAAAGGGGCCAGTCACACCGTGCTTGTCATTATAAGAGCTTAGTCCTGCATATAGCTAAATGTAGGGTAGTGGCCAGATATAGGGCATGTTGCTCCTTGAAGTAAATGAAGCAAATGTGCAGCCTTTCAATACCAGTAATAGTCTCTCATGCTCAATAAGAAGATCCCTTCCCTCCATTGAAGAACAATGTCTGATTTATTGATCTAATGGCCGCTACCCAAAAGGTGTTTCAGCCAGATGCCCATTTCTGAGTTGAAGTGCTTCTGGCGTGCACTCAGAAGCACCAAGAGAGAGAAAAGGAATATTTGTAAATGTTTAAGAACAGCTCCCAGGTGGGAGCATCAGAGAAATAAGGGACAGACAGTGCCCTCCTGCCTTCATCCACCAATTACCCTGCCCCTCCTGCTTTATATAAACTCATCGTTAGTTCCTTTTCAAGGGGATTTCTAGCCTTTTGGTTGTAGTTCCAGTGGTTCTGGGTTCTTCCTTCTTTGTTATTTTTTGATCTTTAGAGAGAAATTTCTCTCCTGTTTTTGTGGTTGTGTAACTTTAGCGCCCTCGTGGCCAACATAGAGTCTGCTCTGCAGGTAGCTCTGGCCAAGAAAAGGGACATGCAGGAAAGCCCCTTCCCCCCCAGAGACACCTGTCCCCAGTGTGAACCAGAAGAGTACAATGAATACAGGAAAGGGAAATATTTATTTAGAGAGGGATGAAAGGAGAAAAACAACAGGGGAAAAGCTAGGGGGAACGGTCAAAAACAGGGTTACATTCAACACCAGGCCCCACAGGCCCAGTGGTAGCACAGTCTGAAAGGGCTGACACCGAGTAATGTGTCTACACACAGAGTTCAGGAGTCTTGAGCAAAGTTCCAGTCCAGTGGTGAGTCTTGGGTGCTCCAGGTTGTGTTCAGCGCCAGTAAAGTTTTCCCAACGAACCTCTCTGGTGCCCTCTTCTGTCACTCTCTGCAAAGCCACACAGAGTGACAGCCTCCCCACGTCACAAACTAACAGCCTCACCCTTAATTAGGGTGACCATATTTCCCTATGCTGAATACGGGACACCTGGTAAAATTACTCGTATTCAAGCAAGTTCAGCTGCAATCAATCAGAACGATGCAGTACACATGTTAACATTAACATCAAGTTGACTGAGCCCCTGTTAAAAAGAAACACTGAGAAGAATCACTTTTATTTCCCTTCTTATCTTTTAGACTTTAGGGTTCACATGGAGAGAGGTGACACACACACAGTCCCGTGCACCTCTCTGACACAGGGCTTGAGAGGTTGACCGAGAGGCTTGACCCTCCCTGCCTGGCGCTCTCCACTCTCCATGCCTGGCTGGGCCCTGGGCTGGACCCGCCTCTCCTGGTACCTGGTACCACATCTTCCAAAGACAACCTGTGTGTGTGGGGGGTGGGGTGGCACACAAGTTCATATGCCCCCCCACCCCAGATTTCTGCCAGGGTTCACACCAGAATGTGGCCAGCAACAGCTTTTCCGCACTGTGCAGGAGGGAAGGGATGGGAGCTGCTTCCAGCCACAGCGGGGCTGTGGGGGTGGGGAGGGATGACCTGGCCCATGTCTTTGCAGAGCTCATCTCTTCCTCCTCTCCCCCTGCCCGTGGCTGGAAGCACCTTGCTCCTTCCTGCCCACACAGTGTTGAAAGGCAGCTAACACCTCCAGGCTGCTGCTGGCCACCGATAAACCCAGCTCCCTCCTGTCCCCTGGCTACAGCGCAAGCAGGAAGGGGTTAAGCCCTACGGATGCATTGTGCCCAGGGAACCTGACTGCAGGGGCTTGAGTGAACCTGGCCAGTGAGGTGGCTCAGCAGGGGAGGGTGCCTAGGGGATGGACCAAACCCTGTGCTCCGGGGTGGGGGTGGGTGCAGAGGGTGCTAGGCCTCTGTCCGGGGGACTGCTGTGGAGTCTGCAGAGTCGGGATGCAAACAGGCTGGAAATCGCTTCCCCCCCTCCCCCCCCCGCCGCTCCAGAGCTTAGCTGAGGGGCAGAAAGGCTTCCCTGTGCCACGGCTGCCTGGGGCTTTGGCACATGCAGGGCTTGGCTCCTCCTGGCCAACACCCCAAGCCGAGGGTCTTGAGCTTTCCTGCGGGGCCAGCCCAGCCAGAGGCAGTGGGGGAAAGAAGTAGCCTGCTGGCCCGGCTGTTGGTGAGCTGAGCACTCCGACCAGGGGCTGGTTCTCCGCACAGTGCTGGCAGCGGGACACTCCCCGCTGGTGCAGATGTGGAGGAGCAGCGGGGCTGGGGGGCAAGGTGAAGGGGCAAAGCAGGGAGAGGACAGCGAGAGGGGGAACACCCTGCCACCAGCTTTGCACACCCACCCCCATTGTCAGCCACTGGGTCCCCCCACTCAACGCTGGTGGGCAGGCGGCTGGCAAGCAGGGATCCAGCCAGCAGCGGGACCCACCAGTACCGACTGGGGGGAGACAGAAAATACGTGACAATTAGACCGTTTTTAGCAAAAAGTTGCGACACCAGCAGGAGGGCTTAAATACCCTGTCGTGCTCTTCCCCCCTCCCCGCTCCCCTGCCCTCCCAACAGGACTTTCTCCTCATAGAACAATCAACTCCCCGTCCCCCGGGAAAAGATTTAAAGGGGCCATGCTCTCTAAACCCCAAAGGGGTAACAGTGGGTGTTTCGGCAGGTTGGGTAGAGAGGTGACTCGCCCTGCCCTTCCTGACACCAGCACCAGCCTTTAGAATACTAACTCTAAAGAATCATTCCTAAAGTACCTGCTCCGTGGTTTGTCTTCAGGCTATTTGGCTTCCTGGTGGGGTCACTCCAGGTATTAACACCATTTTATAATTAATTTATTGTTTCTGGATTAATTGCTGTTTTTTGGACTCTGGACATGATTCTGCTCTCGCATCTTATTTACCTTGGGCAGGCAGCAAAAAATCTGATGGCACAAGCTGGTACAAAGAAAACAGAGCTAACATAAAAGACCAACTTCAACCCAGGTGTAAGCAGTGGCCAATCCACTAGCAGGTAACAGGGGTCACCCCTGCTTGTGGCCAGGCTGAACTGGCAGAGTGTGGTATGGTTTCCACCGACTGGCTGTATGACATACCAAAGGCCGAGTCATGGCAGGTGTTCAGCGCCCCGACTTCCATTGCACCCCATGGGGATTAGCTTGCTCAGCCCTTTGAGCCAAGCACCTGGAGGGGTCAGACCCTGGAGCTAGGTGTCAAAAGTTGTTTTTGAAGTCGGGGAGGGGCTGAGGGGCGCTGCAAAGAAGATTTCTGGTGTGTGAATTCAAATCAGGAGGATTTCTGACATCCTCACCTTTGCTGGCCCTGACTGACATCCCATCGCTCCAGCCCAGCTGTGAGTGCCTCACATTATAGGGGGTGCTGCCAGCCCTGCCTGTTATTAAGGTTGCCCAGTGCTTCCCACGATACGCCTTTGTTTTCAGTTGCTTATAACATTGTCGAACTGTAACTGGCTGGGCTGAAATTTCCCATGCTGGGTGTCTGCCTTGAGGCTGAATATTTCCTGAAACATTCAGTCAAAGTCATTCAGCTGTTAGTGAGAATGAGGCTAGGCCAGATGTTATGGGTCTGTTATAGGCGGGAACGAGATGACCACAGTGGTCCCTTCTGGCCTTAGTCTATGTAGACAGTGCTTACCAATGCTAAACACTTCTGATGACATTTCCTTTGAAAAGCTCTAGTGCCCCCAGGCTTTGGAGCAGGGTTTTGAAATTTCCCAAGGAGGTGGCCTTTGTGCCAGGGGTGCGGCTTTTGCTGTCTCCGAAAATCTACCTAAATTGACCAAATGAGAAGTTTTTGAAAAGTCAGAGTTCACACAGACCCAATAGAGACTTCTTTGAGGTTAGCAGCTCCATTCCCCCTGGCAATTGTGTCTGCACTGGCATGCTCCAGCCTGGGGCTGAGCAGGACTTTCCCTACAATTGCAGCTCTCAGCTGCTGCGGTCTGTGCTGGGTCCAGATACCTGAACTGAGAGCAGAGAGCCTGTCTCTCCTGTGCTCTCAATTACCCACCTCCCCCCTCCCACTGGGCCCGGACGAGGAAGTACTAGATTCAAATGCAGAGACTAGGGGACAGGGGTGAGTAGGTTGGGAGAAAAAGCCTAAGGGATGCTGGAAGCTGGCAGGAGGTGAAAGAAACTGGCATTTGGAGTTGAGGGGAGGGCGGAGAGTAGACCTGAGTGAGCAAGGAGACTTGCAACCAGAGAGCAGAGAGGAGTGAGAACCAGTGGGGTGGGTGGAAGAACATAACAACGGCCATAGTGGGTCAGACCAAAGGTTGATCTAGCCCAGTAGCCTATCTTTGGACAATGGCCAGTGCCAAGTGCTTCAGAGGGAATGAACAGAACAGGTAATCATCAAGTGATCCATCCTCTGTTGCCCATTTCCAACTTCTGGCAAACAGAGACTAAGGACACCATCCCTGCCAATCCTGGCTAATGGCCATTGGTAGACCTATCCTCCATGAATTTATCTAGTCCTTTTTTGAAACCTGTTATAGTCTTGACCTTCATAACATTCCCTCTGGCAAAGAGTTCCACAGGTTGACTGTGCATGGTGTGAAGAAATACTTCCTTTTGTTTGTTTTAAACCTGCTGCCTTTTAATTTCAGGCGGTGACCCCTAGTTCTCGTGTTATGAGAAAGAGTAAATTACACTTCCTTATTTACTTGCTCCACACCAGTCATGATTTTATAGACCTCTATCATAGCCCCCCTTAGTCGTCTATTTTCACAGCTGAAAAGTCCCAGTCTTATTAATTGCTCCTCATATGGAAGCTCTTGCATACCCTTAATCATTTTTATTGCCCTTTTCTGTGCCTTTTCCAATTCCAATATATATTTTTTGAGATGGGGTGCACATCTGCACGCAGTATTCAAGATGTGAGTGTAACATAGATTTATATAGAGGCAATATGATATTTTCTGTCTTATTATCTAGCCACTTCTTAATGGTTCCCAACATTCTGTTCTCTTTTTTGACTGCCGCTGAACATTGAGTGGATGTTTTCAGAGAACTATCCACAATGACTCCAAGATCTCTCTCTTGAGTGGTAACAGCTAATTTAGACCCCATCGTTTTATATGTATAGTTGGGATTATGTTTTCTAAAGTGCATTACTTTGCATTTATCAACACTGAATTTCATCTGCCATTTTTGTAGCCCGGTCACCCAGTTTTGTGAGATCGCTTTGTTGCTCTTCACAGTCTGCTTTGGACTTAACTTTCTTGAGTAGTTTTGTATCATCTGCGAATTTTGCCTCCTCACTTTTTACCCCCTTTTTCCAGTTCATTTATGAATATGTTGAATAGGACTGGTCCCAGAACAGACCCCTGGGGGACACCGCTATTTACCTCTCTCCATTCTGAAAACTGACCATTTATTCCTATCCTTTGTTTCCTATCCTTTTACCAATTACCGATCCATGAAAGGACCTTCCCTCTTATCCCATAACAGCTAATTTTGCTTAAGAGCCTTTGGTGAGGGTCCTTGTCAAAGACTTTCTGAAAATATAAGTACGCTATATCCACTGGATCACCCTTGTCCACATGCTTGTTGACCCCCTCAGAGAATACTGGTAGATTAGTGAGGCATAATTTCCCTTTACAAAAAACATGTTGATTCTTCCCCAACAAATCATGTTCATCTATGTATCTGATAATTCTGTTCTTTACTATAGTTTCAACCAGTTTGCCTGGTACTCAAGTTTGGCTTCCCAACCTATAATTGCCAGGATCACCTCTGGAGCTTTTTTAAAAATTGGCATCACATTAGCTATCCTCTAGTCATCTGGTACAGCAGCTGATTTAATCTCCCACAGTTAGCAGTTCTGTAATTTCACATTTGAGTTCCTTCAGAACTCTTGGGTGAATAACATCTGGTCCTGGTGACTTATTACAGTATAATTTATCAATTTGTTCCAAAACCTCCTCTAATGACATCTCAATCTGGGAGAGTTCCTCAGATATGTCACCATAAAGAATGGCTCAGGTTTGGGAATCTCCCGCACATCCTTAGCCATGAAGACCAATACAAAGAATTAATTTCATTTCTCTGCAATGGCCGTATGGTCCTTGAGTGCTCCATTTGCATCTCGATTGTCCATGGCCCCATTAGTGGTTTAGCAGGCTTCCTGCTTCTGATGTACTTTAAAAAACAATTGCTGTTACTTTTTGAGTCTTTGGCTAGCTGTTCTTCAAATTCTTTCTTGGCCTTCCTCATTATAGTTTTACACTTAATTTGCCAAAGTTTATGCTCCTTTGTTCCTAAATGTTTTTTAATTTGGGGTATACATTTAAGTTGAGCCTCTATTATGGGGTCTTTAAAAAATTTCCATGCAGCTTGCAGGGATTTCACTTTTGGCACTGTACCTTTTAATTTCTGTTTAACTAACTTCCTCATTTTTGTGTAGTTCCCCTTTTCAGAATTAAGTGCTATTCTGTTGGGCTGCTGTGGTGTTTTCCCTGCAATGAGGATGTTAACTCTAATTATACTATGGTCACTATTACCAAGCGGTTCAGCTATATTCACCTCTTGAACCAGATCCTGTGCTCCACTTAGGACTAAATCAAGAATTGCCTCTCTTTTTGTGGGTTCCAAGACTAGCTGCTCCAAGAAGCAGTCATTTAAGGTGTCAAGAAACTCTCTCTGCATCCAGTCCTGAGGTGACATGTATCCCGTCAGTATAGTTGAAATGCCCCATTATTATTGAGTTTTTTATTTTTGTAGCCTTTCTAATCTCGCTGAGCATTCCACGGTCACTATCACCATCCCGGTTAGGTGATCTGTAGTATATCCCCACCGCTATAGGCTGTTTAGACTCCACCTTTCCCAGAAGATTCCTCAGTTTCTAATAAATCTAAACTTCTCCTCCCTACATCATTGTCTCACCCATGCATTGAGAACCTGCAGTTCTGCCTGTCTAGCTGGCCCTGTGTGTGGAACTGACAGCATTTCAGAGAAAGCTACCATGGAGGTCCTGGACTTCAATCTCTTCCCCAGCAACCTAACTTTGGCCTCCAAGACCTCTCTCCTATCCTTCCCTATGTCATTGGTACCTCCATATACCATGACGAGAAAGGAGGTGAGGGGGAATGGCAGATGGATCTGATGAAGAGCTGGGATTCTGGAGAACTGGGACTGGCTGGGCAAAGAGATTGAAAGCAGGACCTGGGGCTGCAGATTGCGAATGGATGAGGAGCCTGGGGAATTAGATTGGTAGAGGAGGCCAGGATGCTGGAGAGAGACAGACCAGATGAGGAGATGGGAGGGGAACTGGGACTGTCTGTCTTTGAGACTGCAACTAAAGCCAGTGCTGGGACATCCCAAGCCTCTCCAGGCACTTTCCACATTTTCCCAGATTCCCCCTTCATCTCTGTTTACTTCTCTTTTCAGTTTAGCCCCTCAGGGACCACAGAGCAGTTAAAGGGAGGAACCACAGGATTTGCAAAGTAACTTCTTAAACATACACACTTTACTCTTAGGGCATGGCTACACTTGCAGATGTAGAGCGCTGTGAGTTAAACCCACCTTCATAAAGCGCAGTGGGGAAAGCGCTGTAGTCTTTCCACACTGATAGCTGCAAGTGCACTGGCGTGGCCACATTTGCGGCACTTGCAGAGGCATTGAGAATGGTGCATTATGGGCAGCTGTCCTGCAGAGCACCTCTTCCCATTCTGGCGCTGTGGCTTGTGGGAAGGGGGTGGGGAGTGTGGGGCATTCTGGGTCCTGTCCCAACACCTCATGATGCATCGGTTTGCATCCTAGCATTCCCTTTGCTTCCGTCCACGTTGGGCGCCGTCTTTCAGTGTTTTTAGTACTACGCGCTCGGTCTTCCCTTTTGGTCTGCGGGAATGGAGTCCTGTCATAAATATAAAGGCAAGGGTAAACATCTTTAAAATCCCTCCTGGACAGAGGAAAAATCCTTTCACCTGTAAAGGGTTGTTGCCGGCACCCAGTGCCGAGAGGCTGAACAACAGCTTGAGTTGGTTTGTTACCCGGTGTGCTACACCCAATAATTACAACGGGGTGGAGAAGCAGAAAAGTTTATTTGAAGCTTCAAAAAGGTACAGGGAGATTTGATTCTCAAATCCTGTACAACAGAGCAGGAAGTTACACAGGCTTTTATACATTCTTTTTTTTAGCATACTTATTTAATAGCAAGCTGCTCCAAGTATCCATATAGCCAGCCAATCCAGTTCCCAGCTAGTTCCCTGATTCTCTGTATCATTTGTTAAACTATACATAAAGCTGCTTTATTCAGCATTGTTCTTCCATATCTCCCCTGTTTGGCCTTGCTTAGTTTCAGGCAGTCTGACTCTGCAACATACTGTTGCAGATTCTCAGCATAACTGCTGTGTGTGCCTCCAGGCGGGGGGGCCAAGGACACTTGGGCCTAGCACACAGAGCTGCTGTGAGTGCCTCCAGGCGGGGGGGGGGGGGCAAGGACACCGGGGCCTAGTGCGAGGGGGCTTCATCGACACTTGTGGTCTTCCATCCCCTCGAGTTACCTAGTGGCCATGCCCCAGTGTTCCCAACAACTCCCCCCTTTGAGAACACTTAACAGCCTTGGCTTTGAGTTTTTTTACTTGGGCTATTTATTTTTTTATAATATGACTTTGCATAAGCACTTTGTGATAGCTCTGAAGAGAATGACTTATTAATTTTTGCAAAAGGGCCCTGACACATGATACCGCACAGCATAATACCAGTAATACAAGCAGTACAGGAAAAAGAAATTTTAATAGCAGGCTAAATAAACCATCAAGCCAAGACGACAAACCCCAGCCTGAAAACAAGGTTTGCAACCAATTGTTTTCTGGGGCAGTATAGGCAACCTGTGCTTTGGCTTGGGCATGGGCCTTAGCCTGTACTATTTTTTTATAGATTTTATAATTGCTATTATTTATATATATATATAATATTGGGGCCCGATAAGGGCACAAACCTTTTTTTGGGATGCCAAGAGATAGTTTAAAGCCAGCCTGTTTTGGAGGGAAAATGTTCTGAGCTGCTGTACCTTTTTATTTAATGCTTTTATTGCTGATTTTAAATTACTAACCGAGTTTTTTAACTTTAAGGCCACTTTCTCAAGTACCATTTGCAGCCTTACAGTATAGCGGCCTATGCATGCCAGGGCTGGCCCGGTAAACAGTGGCGCTATTTCCAGTACAGAGCACCCTACCAGCTTTTTGGTTGTGAGGGGATTTTTTATATTGCCCGCCAATGCTTTAGTCAGTCGCCGCAGGGTCTTTTTTTGTGACTTAACAGAGGTGTTTTGGGCATTTTTAATTTTTTTTTTGGGCAGTGTGGCAGTTATGGAAAGATGAGGAACTTTATGAGCTATATAACAGCTACCTGTCCAGTTGGCTGGCAGCACCTTGTAAGCTTTTTGGCCACATACAAAATAGTGACCCTGTAGGGCCCAATAAGGACTGTTTTTTAAGGGGATTTCTGGGATATTTAAGGCTGCTTTTTTAAACAGTTTATATGCCCCTAGGGGGGCATTCCATTTTTTTGATTGGGTACAAGTGGGGGCATTTTTAATTGTGCCGTTTAAATTACATTTGCTATAGGGACCACTAGAAAACCCACCATTGGCTTGCTACATTGGAGATATTAACTGGACGGCAAGTTACATTTCCAAACCCCTTTTTTGTGGTAAGATTATTTGTAAGTGTTTTTTTAAAAGGGGAGGAACCATTATACCTACACTGTTGGCCTTCCCTGTTGGTTTTTATTTAATACTATTAGCTCACTGTGTAATAACACAGGAGCTTTTTTTTACAGGATGCCCATAGGGATTAGATTGGTTTCGGGTAAAACATAACACTTCCTTAGTGAGTACTGCAACTGAATACTTCTGGTTCTGATAGGTGGCTTGCTGTAAAGAGGTCTTGTTCCAGAACGGTGAGTCCGTTCTTTTTTGTTCTTTGGTGGTGGCTAATTCTGCTAGGGTCAAGGGCAGCATGTTAAGGGGCATTCCCGTTTTGGGGGATAGTGGAGTTGGAGCACACACCCAGCAATTAGTCTGGTTTGTTAAAGTAGCAACATGGTGCGCAAGCAAAACAAAGGAGTTATGCTCCCGATATGCACAATTTGGAAATACCAATATAAAGAATAATAATGTTACCCAATTAATTATTACCAGAGTTTTTTTAACCCAGGGTCTCCAGTACCTGGGTGGGCCCATTTTAGCATTAAGGTGCCCGCTATTTGTGTCTTTTAAACAGTAGCTTTAGCCCGAGATTGTCACTAGATGAGGAGTCAGCAGGTTGGACGGTTCACTGTTCTGCTGACGAGGGGGCAGGTACTGCCTTCAGACAAGAGTGATGGATCCAGTTTTTGTGTCCCTCGATTTTTGCTGCTGTATGGGAGATTAGCAGGACGGTATAGGGTTCTTTTTATTTTTTTTGGAGAGGCTTGTTTTTCCAGGTGCGAACAAGCACAGAGTCACCGGGCTGTAAGGAGTGAACGGGAGAGTCCAAGGGGAGAGGCTGGGAATTTTTGGTATACCTGTGAAGAGACAAGAGAACAGCAGACAGGGAACACATATACTGTGACAAAAAAACATTACTTAACTTTTATTCCCCTGACAGAACCGGGGTGCCATTCATGGGCTATGCCCTTTTAAACATAATTTTAAAGGGACTGAGCCCTAATTTACCCTTTGGGAGAACGCGGATATGGAGTAGGACGAGGGGCAAAGCATCAGGCCATCGCAGTGAGGCTTTTTGGCACACTTTTGAGAGATGCCGTTTAAGGGTCTGATTGGTACGCTCCACTACACCACTGGCTTGCGGTCTCCAGGGCGTATGGAGTTTCCAGGGGATCTGTAAGGCATGTGAGATGCTTTGAATGATTTTTGACGTGAAGTGTGTCCCGTTGTTAGATTTCATCCACAGGGGGAGTTCAAAGCGAGGAATGAGCTCCTTAACAAACTTGAGGGCCACTGTCCTGGCAGTGCAGTTACGGCATGGGAAGGCTTCTGGCCATCCGCTGAACCGATCCACTATAACAAGGAGATATTTGAACCCTTGAGTCCGGGGAAACTCAGTAAAGTCTATTTGCCACACTTGTCCGGGGCCCGGAGTGGGTTCTAGGGCAGCTGGTGGCACAGGATGTCCCGGTCGGGGGTTATTCTTTTGGCAGACTAAGCAGTCCGCTTGTACCTGGGCAGCCAGGGGTCGGAGTCCGGAAGTGATAAAGTATTTTTTTATTAGCTGGATAAGTGTTTTCTTGTCAGCATGAGTGGTTTGATGTAGTTTTTGCAGCACTGGCCGGATTAGGCCCTTTGGTAAGAGGACCTTTTTTTCTGGGGAATGGAGCCATCCCTCCTTTTCCCGGAGACTGAGTTTGTCAGTTAGCTGTTTTTTTTTCCCAGAGTACTGAGGGGTTGGAAGCTCCCCTACTGATGGGATAAGGGCATGCATATGGGCGTTCTCAGTCTGAGGGGATGGCAGGGTGGCAGCATGCTTAGCCTCTCTATCTGCCCGGGCGTTACCTCTGGCCACATTTTGATTTTCCCTTTGATGGGCTTTACAGTGTACCACCGCCACTTCTGAGGGGAGTTGTACAGCTTCTAGGAGCTGGAGGATTTGGGGCCCGTACTTGACTGGGGAGCCTTGGGCTGTCAGCATTCCCCTTTGCTTCCATAGGCCAGCATGAGCATGCAGCACACCAAAAGCATACTTTGAATTAGTAAAAATGTTGACCCGCTTTCCTTTTGACAGTTCAAGTGCACGGGTCAGGGCTATTAGTTCGGCAAGCTGGGCAGAGGTCCCAGCAGGCAAACCTTCAGCTTCCACAGTGTCATGGAGGGTCACAACAGCATAACCCGCCCTCCTTTGCCCATTTATTACAGTACTGCTATTATTAGTGTACCACTCATAATCTGCATTTGGGAGAGGTACATCCTTTAAATTCGGACGGCTGGAGTACTGGACATCTATGATCTTTAAACAGTTATGTTTTTGTTTCTCTGTTTCTGGCAAGAGAGTGGCTGGGTTAAGGGAGGGGCAAGGCTGTAGGGTGACTTCAGAGTTCTCTAACAGCTTAGCCTGGTACCAAGCAATCCGAGCCTGGGTGAGCCAAAGCCCTCCCTTTGCATCCAATAAGGCTCGGACCATATGGGGAGTATAGATTTGCATAACCCCTCCCAATGTTAGCTTCTCGGCTTTTTTAAGCAATAGGGCAGTAGCTGCGACCGCCCGTAAACATGCCGGCCAACCCTTTGCAACCTGATCCAATTGCTTAGAAAAATAAGCCACAGGACGCTTCCATGCTCCTAACAGCTGTGTAAGCACTCCTAGGGCCACCCCCCTTCGTTTATGTACATACAATTGAAACGGCTTAGAGAGATTTGGCAGGCCCAGAGCCGGGGCTTCCATCAATTTTCTTTTTAGGATTTTAAATGCCCTGTCAGCCTCTGGGGTCCAATAGAAGGGGTCATGATTTGCTCCTTTTACACAGTCGTACAGGGGTTTAGCCCACAGTCCAAACTCTGGGATTCATATCCTGCAAAAGCCTGCCATACCCAGAAATGCCCTGAGCCGCTTACGGTTACTTGGGGTAGGAACTTGACAGATAGCTTCCTTTCTTTTGCTTGAAAGCTGACGCTCCCCTTGCCGTATGTGAAACCCGAGGTACCGTACCTCTGGGAGGGCAATTTGAGCCTTACTCCGTGCTACACGATATTCCCAGAGTCCAATAAAATTCAGGAGGCTCACGGTGGCTTTAAGACAGGGTTTTTGGCCCACAGTGGCAATTAACAAATCATCTACATACTGCAGAAGGAGAGCCTCCTCATTATCCCACTCCTGTAGGTCCCTGGCCAGAGCCTGGCCAAAAAGGGTGGGAGAGTTTTTAAATCCCTGGGCCAACACTGTCCAGCAAAGTTGCTTTTTAACCCTTTTTTGGTCCTCCCACTCGAAGGAGAAGATCTCCTGTGATGGGGTGGCAACTGGGATGGTAAAGAAAGCATCTTTCAGATCAAGGACTGAAAAATGGGTATACTGTCCCCCTATAGAAGCCAATAAGGTGTACGGGTTAGGGACAAGAGGGTGCAGAGTCTTAACCCGTTCATTGACTGCCCTTAGGTCCTGTACCAGCCGATACGTGCCATCAGGCTTCTGTACGGGTAGAATGGGAGTGTTCCAGGCTGACTGACATTCCCGGAGAATACCATACATTAGGAATCGATTTATAGTTTCCTGTAAACCTTTTCTGGCTTCCCTCTTGATTGGATACTGTTTTACTTGCACTGGGCCTTTCCCTGGTATGAGCTGAATAGTAATAGGGGTCTGGTGGGTGGCCTTTCCTGGAATCCCTGATGCCCACACGAGGGGGTACACCTGGTCTTCCCACGGGCTCCATTCTGGGGCTTGCATGGCTGAGGACTCAACTGCAAGGGTCATGATCCAGGCATTCTCAGGGGGTAAGGTAAGGGTTATTTCGTCCTCAGTAAAATGCAGGGTGGCACCGAGGCGACAAAGTAGATCCCGTCCCAGCAGAGGTGTTGGACACTCAGAGAGGTATACCAGCTTGTGGGATATAGTCCTGTCTCCCAAAGCACATTCCGCTGGGGCATACACTGGGCACTTGGTGTCCCTGCCTGTGGCTCCCACCACAGTAAGGGAATCTGCTACTGGCAACTGAAGAAGCTGATTTACGGCAGTTTGGGCCGCTCCAGAGTCCACTAAAAAATCTATTTCTGAGCTTTTCACCCGCATCTTTACTCGGGGTTCCGGGGGTAGGGTGGTCCGTCTCCCCTGACACCCCTATTCCTGCTCCACCATCGCCATCATAGGGGCACCCCCCTTTTCTTTCCTCTTTGGGCACTCATTTTTCCAGTGTCCCTCCTGTCGACACAGGGCACACTGGTTGCGACCCAGTCGTCTCTCCTGCAGGCCCGGACGGTCGCGTCCACGGCCCCTTCCTCCCCGGCCACTTCTCTTAGTGCCGGCCTGTACCGCTGTTACCATTAATCTTACTTGCTTTTTTTTTTGTTTGTTTTTTTTAGACTATAAGCTCGGTTTGCAGTCTTTAAAATTTGTGCCATGGTCATACCCATTAAATTTTTTTTTTTTGTAACTTTTTTTTAATATTAGGGGCTGCTCTGCTCGTAAAAATTCCCTTAATAATTGACTCAGTTGCTTGATTATCGGGGTCTGCATTAGTGTTCTGTCGAATGGTGTCCCGAATACGCTGTAGAAAGGCCCTGGGCTTTCTTTTAAATCCTGCATTACTTTATATGGCTTTGCCCAATTATTATGTCGGACAGCCGAGTGACGGAGTCCATGCAAAAGCAACTCCTTATAGGAGGTAAGACGGGTCATATCCCCATGATCATTTGGATCCCACCTGGGGTCTGCTCGGGGGACTTGTGCATCCGGGTCAGGGACATTAATACGATCCCGGTCGTACTGTCTCTGTGCCTCCTCCCTTGCCTTGGACACAACCTGTTGTTTTTCAACCTCAGACAATAGGGTTCGCAGGAGGACGTTACAATCATCCCAGTCCGGCTTGTGACTACTGAGGCACCCCTCAAAGACTGATATAAACCTGCTTGGGTTGGTGGAAAACTCTCCTGCCTGTGCTTTGAAAGCAGCCAAATCCACAGGATTAAAGGGCACATGAGTATAAACCTGCATAGTTGTGGCAGGACGCCTGTCTGATCCAGACCGGGCGACTTTAGTTTCAGTGATTAAGGGGTATAGGCCAACCATTGGGGACTTACAAGGTGTGGGTGTAGGGGCCGAAGGGGACACCGGCTCTGCCATTACAGTAGGGGTGGGGGTCTGGGGACTAACATTAGCTGCTACCAAACCAGTTGGAGTCAGATTACAGCGCTGTAAAATATCTGGTCGAGTACATAAAGTCAGAAACAAATGCGCATACATATGTTCATTCCATTTCCTTGTTCTCTGACAGAACAGGAGTAACTGAAGGATCATGTTGTAATTAATTGACCCTCCTGGTGGCCACCACTCCTGGTCCTCTAGTTGATATTGAGGCCAGTCAACTGTACAGAATCGTTTTAATTGGCTCTTAGTCATCGGATCCGCACCAAATACCTTCCAGTTTGCTAGAATGCACTCTAGGGGCATACACCGTGCCCTAACCTCTGAGCTTTGTCCCTGTCCCATACCTACAGGGTAACTCTGGGCGTCCCCAGGTTCCAACAGAGCATATAATCCGGATTTTAAAGGATCCTACCTTATTCAAGGGACCGGTTCTTCACCGTGGCCTGCAGCTGCTCCTCCCCCACGTCTAAGGGACCGGTTCTTCACCGTGGTCCACAACAGCTTCTCCACTATATGAGTGCGTTGCACCGTTGTGCCCTCTGGGGTCGATCAAATCGCGTCTCCTCCGAGGCCCCCGATGAACTCACCGGTGCGCGCTGGGCGTCGGTTCTCGCCGCAATCCTTGACCTCCAGGAGGGGTCCGGGCAAGGCTAAATTGCAGCCTCGAGCCCACCCAGGGACGCCAAAAGCTGTTGCCGGCACCCAGTGCCGAGAGGCTGAACAACAGCTTGAGTTGGTTCGTTACCCGGTGTGCTACACCCAATAATCACAACGGGGTGGAGAAGCAGAAAAGTTTATTTGAAGCTTCAAAAAGGTACAGGGAGATTTGAATCTCAAATCCTGTACAACAGAGCAGGAAGTTACACAGGCTTTTATACATTCTTTTTTTTAGCATACTTATTTAATAGCAAGCTGCTCCAAATATCCATATAGCCAGCCAATCCAGTTCCCAGCTAGTTCCCTAATTCTCTGTATCATTTATTAAACTATACATAAAGCTGCTTTATTCAGCATTGTTCTTCCATATCTCCCCTGTTTGGCCTTGCTTAGTTTCAGGCAATCTGACTCTGCAACATACTGTTGCAGATTCTCAGCATAACTGCTGTGTGTACCTCCAGGCAAAAAGGCCAAGGACACTTGGGCCTAGCACACAAAGCTGCTGCAAGTGCCTCCAGGCAGGAGGGGGGGGCAAGGACACCGGGGCCTAGTGCGAGGGGGCTTCATCGACACTTGTGGTCTTCCATCCCCTCAAGTTACCTAGTGGCCATGCCCCAGTGTTCCCAACAGGGTTAAGAAGCTAGAATAACTTCGCTGGCACCTTACCAAAATGACCAATGAGGAGACAAGATACTTTCAAAGCTGGAGGGGGGGAGAAACAAAGGTTCTCTCTGTCTGTGTGTTGTTTTGCCAGGAACAGAAAAGGAATGGAGTCTTAGAACTTACTAAGTAATCTAGCTAGATATGCGTTAGATTCTGTTTTGTTTAAATGGCTGATAAAATAAGCTGTGCTGAATGGAATGTATATTCCTGGTTTTGTGTCTTTTTGTAACTTAAGGTTTTGCCTAGAGGGATTCTCTATGTTTTGAATCTGATAACCCTGTAAGGTATTTACCATTCTGATTTTAGAAAGGTGATTCTTTTACTTTTTCTTCAATTAAAATTCTTCTTTTAAGAACCTGATTGCTTTTTCATTGTTCTTAAGATCCAAGGGTTTGAGTCTGTGTTCACCTATGCAAATTGGTGAGGATTTTTATTGAGCCTTCCCCAGGAAAGAGGGTGTAGGGTTTGGGGAGGATCTGGGGCGGAAAGACGTTTCCAAGCGGGCTCTTTCCCTGTTGTGTATTTGTTAGATGCTTGCTGGTGGCAGCAATAAAGTCCAAGGGCAAAAGGTAAAATAGTTTGTACCTTGGGGAAGTTTTAACCTCAGCTGGTAAAAATAAGCATAGGGGTTTTCATGCAGGTCCCCACATCTGTACCCTAGAGTTCAGAGTGGGGAAGGAAACTTGACAAGCCCGAACTGCTGAGGAGTATGCTGCCGAGTCTCGCCAGCACGTCATGTTTGGCAGTCCAGTTATTCCTCATGATCCAAAGTGACAGTGAGGGCTCCGACGATGATATCGACTCAAGGAATGTATATGACATGAGTTTGCTTGTGGCATTCATGGACATGCTCACCACCGTGGAACGCTGCTTTTGGGCTCGGGAAACAAGCAGTGAGTGGTGGGATCACATCGTCATGCAAGTCTGGGATGATGAGCAGTGGCTGCAGAACTTTCGGATGAGAAAAGCCACTTCCATGGGAGTCTGTGAGAAGCTCACCCCCACCCTGCGGTGCAAGGACCTGAGATTGAGAGCTGCCCTGACGGTGGAGAAGCGGCTGGCTCTTGCAATCTGGAAGCTGGCAACTCCAGACGGCTACTGATCAGTCGCTAACCAGTTTGGAGTGGGGAAGTCGACCGTTGGAATTGTGTTAATGCAAGTTTGCAGGGCCATTAATCGGATCCTGCTCAGAAGAACCGTGAATCCGGGTAACGTGCATGACATTGTGGCTGGTTTTGAACAAATGGGTTTCCCTAACTGCGGAGAGGCGATAGATGGCAGGCATATTCCAATTCTGGCACCAGCCCACCTAGTCTCCGAGTATGTTAATCGGAAGGGATATTTCTCAATGGTTCTCTGGGAGCTTGTGGATCACCATGGGCGTTTCATTGACATTAACGCAGACTGGCCCGGAAAGGTGTCTGACGCACGCATCTGTCGCAACACTGGCCTGTTCAGGAAGCTGCAAGCTGGGACTTTTTTCCCAGACCAGAAGATCACCATAGAGGAAGTTGAAATGCCCATTGTGATCCTTGGAGACCCCGCTTACCCTTTCATGCCGTGGCTCATGAAACCCTACACAAGGAGCCTTGACAGCAGCAAGGAGCAGTTCAACAACATGCTGAGCCAGTGCAGAATGACTGTGGGGTGTGCTTTTGGCCCTTTAAAGGTCCGCTGGTGCTCTCTGTATGGGAAGCTGGACCTGGCCAATGACAGCATCCCAGCAGTTATATCCGCGTGCTGTACCCTCCCTAACATTTGTGAAGGGAAGGATGAAATATTCACTCAGGCATGGAACTCGGAGGTTCAACACTTGGAGGCTGAATTTGAACAGCCAGAGAGCAGGGCTTTTAGAGGGGCCCAGCACGGGGCTGCAAGGATTAGGGATGACTTGAGGGAGCAATTTGAGGTTGAAAGCCACCGGTAATGTTTGATGCACTGCATGGGAGTGAAGTGCAGTGGTTCCAATGTTAGTTGGAATCTGTGTTTGATACGCTGACTTGCAGTGCCTGTTGCTTTCCTGGGCTAAGGTATCTTTTACTTTATGCAATAATAAAGAATGTTTTCAAAGCCAAAAAATCCATTTATTGAAAAGAGACACAACTGCTTGGGAAACAGAAAGGGCAAGGGGGTGGGGAACGGTACAATCACAGATTTGCGTATGTCCTGTCTGGAGTGCTGTGCAATGAGTGCTGCACTTCAGGATGGCTATACTGCATGGTGATGGGGGTTGAGTGCAGTGGGTAAGGGTCGTAGTTTTCAGGACTGAGTGGTGAAGCTACAGGTGTTGGAGGCAGCTGGTGGCGGTAAAAACCCGGATATTGGGGAAAGTGGGTTGGAGGTGACATGGGAGCACAAGGGAAAGAGTTTTGGGACAAGGGCTGTGAGGGCGGGGGCGGGGGCGGTAGTGCTCCGGCTGCATTGCTACGAGCGCCTGTATTGAGTGCGCTTGGCGCTCCATGATGCTTAGCAGCCGGTCCGGTCTTTGGTGCCGGCGATCCGCATTCTGCTGGCGGACCCTCCTTTCACTCTCCCGCCACTCCTGCAAGTTTTGATTTTCATTACTTGAATGCTGCATTACTTCATGCAACATGTCTTCCTTGCTTCTACTTGGCCTCTTTCTGATTCTTTGGAGTCTATTGGTCGGTGATAACACGGACGGCTGAGATCTCAAGGTTTCATCTGCCAGAAGGTATCGTAATTCCTATGGCTGGAGTGCAGCTGGGACTGGACAGCTTCCTCCTCCCAAACACTGATGAGGTCCAGCAACTCGCCATTGCTCCATACTGGGGCTCTCCTGGCGCGCGGAGGCATGATCACCTGGAAGGATTCGCTGATAGCACTCCACGCCTGGCTGAGCAAACAGGAAGGGATTTTTCAAAATTCCCAGAGAATTTAAATGGCGGGTCTGACGGTTGGTCACCTGAGGGCAGGGCAGTAGAGTTCAAAGTGATGACCAGAGTGGCTAGCACAGGCATTGTGGGACACTTCTGGAGGCCGATCAGAGCGCACTATAGGATCAGGGCATCCACACTGGTGCTGCGGCGCTCCGGCGGGGGCGCAGCAAACACTATTCCACTCGCCGAGGTGGCGTACCAGCAGCGCTGTAGCCGCGGAGTCAGAGGGCTCTACGTGCCTTGCCAGTGTGGACAGGGAGTGAGCTCGTGCGCCCGGGGCTCCTTTAATGCGCTGTAACTCGCAAGTGTAGCCAAGGCCTTAGACAGCACAAGAGTTACACATCTGTGCAAAACAATAAACACCTGACCTCAATCCCCGCTCCAAGTCCTCAACATTCCTGAGAGCCGTTAGGTTTTGATCAGTGTTCTGGGGCTCCTGGCACAGGAGTGGCTTTCTCATCTTAGAGAGCACATCACTTTAAAAAGCAGGCTGTGAAACTTTTTCTTTGGGGCCTAGGACAGCTGGACTGCAAAGACCCACATCTTTGCAGTGGGCCCACCCCCATATCTGCCCACTTTGCAGTGTGAATGTTGTGACGGTGTGCTTTTCTGGTTTCGAGTCGGAATAGTCCTCCACTGCAATTCCCACCGTTCCCTGTACCCATATCTTCCTGACCTGTCTGCTATCTTCCCACTCCCCCTGTGTGCACCAGAAGTCACATGCTGCAGCCTCCAAACTCCCAGTAGCTTAAAACGCTCACCACCCTGTGAGCAGCTAGTTGGCGGGAGGAACACACCAACATTGCCATCAGTAGGTGGCAGGATTCTAGCTGTGACCACAGTTTCTCTCAGAGCTGCAGCAGTACACAGCTGTATGTCGCAGAGCCAACGGCTGGCAGAGTTGGACACGGAGCATTCTGCTGTTCAGTGCTGAGAGAGAGTGAAACATTTGAAGCAGCATCAGAAGGTCCAGGACTCCAATAAAAAGTCAGCAAATGCACCTTGCACGTGCCCTTCCTATTCAGATCTAGATTGGGTGCTGTCAGTCTTACAGACAGGTCTCTTAAAATCTATAAAATTCAGGGGAGTAATGAAACCTAGGCCTCAAATCCTACCCCTTTTTACAGGATCGAACTCTCCGTATCTGTCACCGGGTGTATTTAAAATCAAAACTGACAGGTAAATAACACAAACCAGATAACATTTATTACCTAATACCTTAATTACAAAGATAATAAGTTTGGCAGTTGCCAAGTCCCTAACAAGCAAATGATAGTGGCAGGAATAAAAGAGGAGAGAAAGAGAAGAGTGGGGGGGAAAGGTAAGATCCCTTCACAAGGTGCGTCTCTCTCCTCCTCTGCCGCTCATCTTCAAGAGTTCAAGCAAATTACCCCCACTGGGCAGAGTGAGTGCGGTATGCTGCCGCTATAACAGGCAGTGTGCGTGGGTAAGGACAATTCAAGGACCTCCTCTGTCTCTGAAGTGGTGGAATAGACAGCAGCACCTTGATTGCTCCGCCTAAGCTGTCCCTGAGCCGCGAGCAACGAACGGTCAGCCAACTGCCAGTCCATTGACAGCCAACTGACTTTCTGCACACAGCCCACTTCCTGCGTGGCACGTGGCACCAAAAAGGGTGGGGTCTCTCTCTCGCTCTGTTACTAGGCAGAATAGATATCATAGGACAACCAACGGTTACACAGGGCAACTCATAGGAAACAAGGGAAAGAACTTAAGGAAAAAGAAAAAGGGAGTATTATCCCTACATCGAGGGCTCTAAGCAGAGGGCCTATTATGACACATGCCATTTTGCTGAACCATAGCGGGCTCATTATCAGACAGGATAAGGAGGGGGGTGCTGCAGCTGGGAACAATGAAGATCCTGCAAATGACTCTGAAGGCCAGGACGTGGTCGTCGAATTATATCAGAAGGAGCAGTTTGGAGAAGACACTGGTGAAACCCCTAAAGAGGGGGATGCGCCTGGCCAGAGACTGGAAGTCCAGGCTGGTAACTGCAACTCTTCTACCCCCACCCCGATTTTTTTCCTGGATAAATTGTACTTTCAAAACTCAGGACTTTGTAAATTATGGCCAAATAATTTACTGTCCTGGATAATATTCCATGCATCGTTGTGTGTGTGTCTTTGGTATAGTGCAGACGGCATGCCATTTGCCCAGCCTGTCCCCTCACCCTCCCTCCTCCACCTTCCCCTCCCCTTCAAGCAGCCTCTGCTGTGCACAATCCAAAATGGATGTTTTTTCAAGAATTCAGAGTCTGGGCTGTATGGTTGGTGCTAAAGCCTACAGTCTTTAGAAAGGTTTCAGAGTAGCAGCCGTGTTGGTCTGTATTGGCAAAAAGAAAAGGATGACTTGTGGCACCTTAGAGACTAAATAAATTTGTTCCTCTCTAAGGTGCCACAAGTACTCCTAGTCTTTAGAAAGTTCACAAACAGAAATCCATGCCCCTCTGTATCCCCCCATTTCATGGCAGGCAGACAGGTGGGAGGGGAGGGGTTGAAACACTGCTTGGATGAATGCTCTCCATCCTAGCTTAGGCTTTGGTTGATTTCCTTCATTTTTTCCCAATCTTGGTAGTTTATTCTAGGAAATTTCTCATGTAGCATGAATTGTCAATGGTCTTTCAGGTGAACTGGGAGTGCAAAGCTGCTAGGGAATCCATAATAACTAGGGTCCTACCAAATTCACGGACCATTTTGGTCAATTTCACGGGCAGAGGGTTTTTAAATTAGTCAATTTCACCATTTCAGATGTTTACATCTGAAATTTCACAGTGCTGAAACCATGGGAGTCCTGACCCAAAATGGGATAACGCGGGGAGGTCAAAAGTTGTTTGGGGGAGGTGTCGCAGCATTTCCTCCCTCACTTCTGTGCTGCCTTCAGTGCTGGACTCTGAAGGCAGCAGCCACTAACCTTCCTGAAGCGAGAGGAGGCTCCCGGATGTGGAGGTGGGTCCCAGCTGGTGGGAGCACCTCAGCTGGGGCTCCTAGCTACTGGTTCCCTGGCAGATTAATGCAGGGGCCCCGGCCAATTTCGGGGGCCCCAGAAAAATAGGCACCTGAGCCCCAGCAGGAGCCACAGGGGGAGTAAGCCCCGAGCCTGGGCAGCCAGAGCCCTGGCAGGAGAGAATTGGAGGGTGGAAGCCTTAAGCCCGGCACCCCAGTCCCTGCTCCAGCTGCGGAGCAGCAGCCCTGAGCCTGAGTGCCTCAAGTTCTGGCTCCAGCCGCAGGGGCTGAAGCCTCGAGCGGCCACTGCAGCTGCCGGGCAGAAGCCCTGAGCCCAGGTGCCCAGATCCCTGGCAGGAGTGTGTGTGTGTAGGGAGGAGGCAGAAGCCCCAAGCCCAGGCACGTGGCTGGAGTTTTCGGGAGCTCAAGACATGAGTCTGGGTGCCCCAAACCCTGGCTGCAGCCTCAGGGGCCAGAAGCCCTGAGCCTGGGCACCCAGAGCCCTGGTCGGAACAGGAGCAGGTGGGGGTGGGGGCAGAATCCCCAAGCCTGGGCAGAAGCTGCCAGGGCCAAAGCCCTGAGCCCAACTCCGGGGCTGCTGCAGCACAGATCTGAGGGTGTACCAACCTCACTAATGCGCTGCGTCTACAGGTGAGTCTGATAGCCCCACCGAGAGCAATTGTGCAGGGGAAAATCTTGTCCTGTCCCCAGCCCAGCGGACTAGCGGGATGCTCCAAGCCGGCACAGGAAGATGGGATTTCACAGGGCAGGGCTAATTTCACTGTCCTTTATAATTGGTAGGGGCCTAGCTATAGAAAATAATGAGTACCAAAATGCTCTTCAATCTAGTCAAGAAAGGCACAACAAGAAGCAACGGCTGTCAGCTGAAGCCAGAGAAATTCAAATTAGAAGTGAGGCAAGAATTTTTGACAGTGACGGAGACAAACCAATGGAACAAATTACCAAGGGAAGAGGTGGAGTCTCTGTTTCCTGATGGCCTCACATCACAACTGGTTGTCTTTCTGGAAGGTGGGTTTCAGTGAAACACAAGGAATTGAGCTTAATATGGGGTAAGTGTCTGAAATTTCATGACTTGTGAAATAGAGGCTGGATTAGGAGATCTAATGGCCTACAAATCTATGAAAAACTCAGTGCGGGATGAGGTACAGACTCTGCTGTTTTACTGGAAAGCCTGCTTGTTCCCCAGAATCAAGAGTGAGCAAGTGGGGTGATCGGGGGAGCAGCTCAAACATCCAACCTGGCTGTCCAGGGGCAGACATCAGCCCTGCAAAGGAGAGGTGGGTGTGGCAGTGACTTCACAAGGGCCTTTGGTAGGAATTCAGCCTATTGGGCAGAGTTGGTGAGGAGGCTGTGACCTCACAGAGCTCCCTTGACATCAGACATGCAGTACAGGGGTGCAGGTCAGGGGGAACCTCGGAGACCCCTGTAGCCTTGCTGAACAATACTCCTTCTCACGGTCTCTCCTTGAGGACCAAGAGAGGATTTGTGTTCACGCACCTGAGTGCTAAGAAGGAGCTTCTTTGGGAGTTTTCACCTTCCTGTGTTGATTTTGGAGAAAGCAGACATCTCCTGTGTAGAAGGTAAGATTCTCAGTGAGAGTTGGAACTTCTTCAGTCTTCTCCATGCATTGCGAGCCGAGCTCTAGGCTCGGAAAACAAAAGGTAAATGGGCAGAAAAATGTCCCGCCTAGGATACTTCCCCTTAGTAACGGGCTACCTAATAGGTCTCAAAATGTAATTGTAAAGGAGGAATCGTTCTCAGGCAAGTATCTTTCTAGTAGGATCCTGCAGGGATTGGTTCTTGGCGCTAATGCTATTTAACATTTTGATCAGTGATTTGGAAGCAAATATACAATCATCATTGATAAAATCTTGGTTATGAAGTATTTCTGGAGATTTAATCTAAATCCGCTATGCTATAGTTTGAACGCATTGCCTCTTGTCCTGCCCTCTGTGGCAAGAGAACAATTTTTCTCTATCTTCCTTATGAAAGCCTTTCAAGTATTTGAAGATTGCTATCATTTCCCTCTTTTCCAATCTAAACATACCCAATTCATCCAGCCTTTGCTCATATGACTCACATTCCACACCTTTGATCATTTTTGTCACTCGCCTCTACATCCTTTTCATATAGCAGTGACCAAAATTGGACACAGTACTCCAGCTGAGCCCTAACCAGCGCTGAGTAGAGCAGTACCATCATCTCCTTTGACTTGCATGGTATGCCTCTCTTTATGCAACCCATATTGCGTTTGCTTTTTTGCATTTGCTGTGCAGAGAGCCTGAAAACGGTTTTGCACCTCTATCTGCATTGGGGGTACATAGGTTCTCCTCTTTCTTCTTCTGGAGGTCACATGCTGCCAATATTCTCCCCCGTTCTGCACTGCACTCTTGGATTCTTCAGCATATGGTGCTTCAAGCACCAAACAGACTTCTATCCAGAAAACCTTCATGTTCTCTGATGCAGCGCAGGGTTGATACTTGCCTCCCTAGTCCTTTAACCTTCTCTTCCAATAGAGTGAGCACACACACACATTGGAAGAGTACAATGCCTACAGGAAAGGGAAACTGATATTTACAGAGGAGAAAAACAACAGGGGCAAAGATAGGGGAAGCAGTAAAACAGGGTTACATTCAACACAAGGCCCTACAGGCCCAGTGGTACCACACTCTGAAAGGGCTGACACCAAGCAATGTGTCTGCACACAGAGTTCAGGACTCCTGCTTGCTGCAGCCCTTCTGTCTGGACCTCCAGACACACACCCTATCGCTTTCTCCCCCATCTCTCTGCTCCCCTGCCCTCCCAACAGGACTTCCTCCCGATGGAACAATCAGCAAACCCTCCCCCACCCCCACCCCCCGAAAAGATCCACAGAGCTGGATCCAGAGGTTGGGTCCGATTGGTGCAGTCTGATAAGTGTCCAGCAGGGGGACTCAGTCTGTGACAATAACCACATATGTTAGAGCCAGCTGGGTAACAAAAAATCCTTCCTCGCTGGGGATGTGGAGCTAAGCGAAATGGAGAAGAAGGAAAAGCATCCAGTAAGATGCTTCCTGAATTTTACACCAGAGAGGCAAGGAACACAAGGGACCAGGGCCTGGTCTGGGAACCAGAACAAATACATTGTTCTCATCCAGGCTTTTCCATTCAATCACTGTGTGACCACAAGCAAGTCACTTCATTTCCCTGTGCCATACAGTCTCCCCAATTTTAAATGAAGATCATCAAGGTGGGTTTATCATACCAGTTTAGAAGGTAGGAAACTCAGATACATAGAACTGCAGCCTGTTGACACTCTAGATGTGAAGTGTGTTTGTTAACAGGGGACCCCCATGCGTGGTTCATAACCCCATAGTTGAAACTGCTGCTAAGCGTGTTTTTGAAAGCATATGAGAGTAGGGCTGGATGCCCTTTTCCTGTACTACAGGGGGGAGTGGGTGTGTGGTGCCTGGGGGAAGGCGGGGGGTGAACAGACTCTCAGCCATTAACTGTCTTCAGCATTTACAACAACGATCTGGAAGTCAATATCACATCACAGCCAGTAACGTCTGCAGGGGGCACAAAGATTGGTGTCGTGGTAAATAATGATGAGGACAAGTCAGCCCATTCAAACAACACATCTGAATACAGCAAATGCCCAGTCCTAATCTAGGAGTGAGGGAGATTAATGAGTGGAAGAAATTGCCTAGGGAAGAGGTGGATTCTCTGTTTCCTGATGGCCTCACATCACACTTGGCTGCCTTTTTGGAAGGCGTGTTTTAGTGAAACACAAGCTATTGGGATTAATATGGGGGTAAGGGTGTGAAATTTCATGGTTTGTGAAATAGAGGCCTCATTAGGAGATCTAATGGCC
The DNA here is from genome assembly GCF_965140295.1 of Lepidochelys olivacea. Lineage (NCBI taxonomy): Eukaryota > Metazoa > Chordata > Testudines > Cheloniidae > Lepidochelys > Lepidochelys olivacea. Next base: position 137,140,134 of record NC_140412.1, on the reverse strand, counting down.
TAAAGGAAAATCTATGAATCAATGAAAAACTCAGTGTGGGGTGAGGAACAGACTCTGGGTAGCCTATTTGCTGCCCAGAATCAATAATGAGCATGTGGGGTGATGTGGGGAGCAGCTCAAACATCCTACTGGGCTGTCCAGGGGCAGACATCAGCCCTGCAAGGGAGAGGTGGGTGTGGCAGTGACTTCACAAGGGCCTTTGGCAGGAACTCAGCCTATTGGGCAGAGGTGGTGAGGAGGCTGTGACCTCACAGAGCTCCCTTGACATCAGCCAGGCAGGACAGGGATAAAGGGCAGGGGGAACCTGGGAGACCCCTGTAGCCTTGCTGCAGCAAGCCTCCTTCTCGCAGTCTCTCCCAGAGGACTAAGAGAGGATTTGTGTTCACGCACCTGAGTGCTAAGGAGGAGCTTCTTTGGAAGTGTTTCTCCTTTCGGTGTTGATTTTGCAGAAAGCAGATATCCCCTGTGTAGAAGGTAAGATTCTCAGTGAGGTTGGAACCAATTCAGCCTGATCCATACGTTGCCAGCCGAGTTCTAGGTTCGGAAAACACAAGTAAAGTTGTCAGAAAAATGTCCCAACTCGGACTCCGCCCCTTAGTAACGGGCTACCTAATAGGTCTCAAAATGTCCTTTTAAAGAAGGAATCATTATCGAGCGGGTGTCTTTCTCGTAGGGTCCTGCAGGGATTGGTTCTTGGATGTACGCTACCTAAAATTTTGATCAGTGACTTGGAAGCAAATATACAATCATCACTGTAAAATCTGCCAATGACAGAAAGATCGGGGGAGTGGTAAATAATGAAGAGGACATGTCACTCATATGGAGCCATCTCGATTGCTTAGTTACCGGAGCACAAGCAAATAACATATATTTTAATATGTCCAAATGTAAAGTTTCCCTTTAGGAACAAAAAATATAGGCTATATGTACAAGAGGGGGACTCTATCATGGGAAATAGTGACCCTGAAAAAGACTTGGGGTCATGGTGGATAATCAACTGACCATGAGCTCCCACTGAGACACTTTGGCCAAAAGGGCAAATGCGACCCTGGGACCCATCCATAGCGGAATCTCCGGTAGAAGTAGAGAGGTTCTGTATCTCTGTACTGAGCACTGCTGTGACCACTACTGGAATATTGTGTACAGTTCTGGTGTCCACAGTTTGAGACAGATGATGATTAATTTGAGAGGGTTCAGAGAAGAGCCACAAGAATGATTAAAGGATTAGAAAACATGCCTTAAAAAGATAGGTTCAAGGAGCTCAATCTATTTAGCTTAACAAAGAGAGGGTTAAAAGATGATGAGCATAAGAGAACAACTATTTGCTAATGGGCTCTTCACTTGAGCAGACAAAGGTATAACAAGATCCAATGGCTGCGAGTTGAAGCTAGACAAATTCAGACTGGAAATAAGGCAAACATTTTTAACAGTCAGCGTTTGAAGTAATTAATCCAGGGTTGTGATGGATCCTCCACAACTAGCATTTTTAAAATCAAGATTAGCTGTTTTTCTACAATATGCGCTCTAATTCAAACAGGAATTATTTTGAGGGAAGTTCTATGGCCCATGTTATACAGACTAGATGGTCAGAATGGATCTTTCTGACCTTGAAATCTATGACTCACTGAGGCGTTTGGAATTTGTCCGTATTTTGCTTCTCTTTTCCGCCCTTCCTCATGTCTTTTCTTTTCTCTTCTCTTGTTCCATTTCTCTCTGCTGCTCTTCTTCCTGAGGCAGGTGGGGCTGTTCTCCAGCTGTCATTGTAGGAGGCCCTCACAAAGAGGTGGGGTGGAATAGTGCACTGACAGAGGTCTCCACCAGAGTGATCTCCTGTCCTGACTAGTGCTGTCTTCTGGCCACCTGTTGAGAATGCTCAGCCTCCAGTCCCTGAGAGTCTCCATGCTGATTGGATGAGCTGGGGGTTATTACTGAGTTAAAAGGGAGGAGATTCAAGTCATTGTTGGCTGAGAGCAGTGAGGTCTAAAGCACAATTCAATGACATTTCTTTGTCACTCTGCAATGCGGTAATTTTTGAAGACTACGTCGTATTGATTCCAAAATTTCCGGGAATTTCTAGGCATTGGTGGAAAGAACCTTGTTGATTTTATTTCAGAGTAGCAGCCGTGTTAGTCTGTATCCGCAAAAAGAAAAGGAGGACTTGTGACACCTTAGAGACTAACCCATTTATTTGAGCATGAGCTTTCGTGAGCTAGAGCCCACTTGAAGTCACTTGATTTTCTTTTTGTTGATTTTAGTGACAACTGGGAACCACTGCCACCAGGAAAGCTTGATCTCCACACTGTGCCCATTTAGTTGGTGCTGCAGACAGAGGCACATTGTGACATCAGAGTTAACTTAGCCAGTCAATGCTAATCCTGTGCAGATGATTTGCATCATTAAACCCCATTGGTTAAAAGGAATCAGCAAATGATCCTGCAGGTTTCAATAGGAGAGATGACCAAGGCAGAGGCCGTAGGGTTAGGATTTAAGGTCAGGGTTATTGGAGTGAGTGAGTGATGGGTGGCTGAATTACCTTGGATGTCACAATGTTACTGCTCAGGCTACTCTGCCTGCAGAGCCCCATGGGCAGTGACTGACTGTCAAGGGGAAGATTTTGTTGATCTGAAACTTATAAACCAAGAAGAGCAGAAGAGGAATGGCTTAGACGATTTGACAATAAAATGTAGGTTTTACAGCATTATCCAGTGCAATTGCTACTGGTTCAGAGGTAGAAACTGGCCCTACATAAACAAACAAGTGTCCAACCCTCTAGTTAGTCTCTTTTAAGACTGAGTCAATAATTCATAACAAATTATTGATATGATGACTTTTGCTGCCTTCTCTCCTTCAATGGCATATGAGCAGTTTATGATTCTCATGAATGTAGTAGTTCTCCTAAAATCAAGGTGAATAAAAATCAATGCTTGTTTCAAAACCAAGAAACCCAAAAAGGGATTTTTTAAAAGTTAAACTGGATTATTTTTATTTAAATTAAAAACAGGTTTATTTTTTGAAAAGCAAATCTATTGGAGATTAAATTTGAAATTATGACAACCCATGTTAATGCCTAAACTTGCAATAGCTTAGTAAAGTCATTTAAATTAAGTAATAAATATTGACAAGTCCATGGTTGCTGCCAAGTTTTAGTGGTAATCAAACCACTGAACTCATGGAAGTCTTTGGCTGGAACCAGAGTTTACTGAAATGGTAAACCAGCTTTTGACAGCAGTAGCTTCTTCTGCAGGCACAGAAAGAATATTTTTTTAATTTAAGTTGATTCAGCTAGTTCAGTTCAATAACCATTTCATTCAAATTTCAGAAACTGACTGGGAGTGGAAAAAGAAGGAAAGCTTGTTTTCCTCTTCCAGTCTATAAATAAATACTAGACGTGGGGGGGTCAGACCTATTAGTTCTAAAATCTGAGAGACACGATGACTAGATGCAATCAGTTCATTTCACTAACTGCAGATACTTCCTTAAATCAGGTTTCAGAGTAACAGTCACGTTAATCTGTATTCACAAAAAGAAAAGGAGTACTTGTGGCACCTTAGAGACTAACCAATTTATTTGAGCATGAGCTTTCGCCGTGAGCTGTAGCTCACGAAAGCTCATGCTCAAATAAATTGGTTAGTCTCTAAGGTGCCACAAGTACTCCTTTTCTTTTTGCGAATACAGACTAACACGGCTGCTACTCTGAAACCTGTCATTATGCAAGGCACTGCATTTAGCCGTATGGAGTGGAAATCTATCAACTGTATCCGATGAAGTGAGCTGTAGCTCACGAAAGCTCATGCTCAAATAAATTGGTTAGTCTCTAAGGTGCCACAAGTACTCCTTTTCTTTTTACTACTGCTAGGAGTTAGAGAAGTGTCTCTATCCCGAACAGAGGTGGTGAAACTGAGGTAAAGAGCAAGAGGTGTTTACACAGCAATGCTGTGGCCGAGCCAGAAAGAGAAGCATAAGAAAAAAACATTCATCAAAAATGTTTTGCATTTAAAACTACCTGATTTCTTATTAAATAAAGGAAATATTAGCTGTAGTTAGTGAACTGAATTGATACATTCTGGTCACCATGTTCTTCCAGATTTTTCAATGGGTTGATCTCATCCCCTCACACCTAGTGTTTATTCCTAGATTGAAGGAAGAAAACAAGTGTGCCTTCTTTGTCAACTCCCAGTGTTCTTTTTCAATTCCATTAACTAGTCATTGAACTGAACTAGATGAATAAACTGAAAGGAAGAAACTATTCCTTCTGCACTTTCACAGGAAGGGCTACTTCTGTCTAAAGATGTTCTAGCACTTCCACAAACTCTGGTTCCGGGTGCTTCAGTCATTTGACTCTCCTTAAAACTTGGCAGTAAACGTGTACTACTTAAGATGGATTTCTTTCTATTCTCTTGAAATTATTTTAAGAGATGATAACAAATTTAGGCCTTAACATAGATTGTCAAATTCAAATTGAATTTGAAGCAGGCTTATTTTTAACGAAAAAACCCGTGGTGAGTTTAATTTGAAAAACCCGGTTCATATTTTAAAAACCCTCTATTGTTAATCCACCTGGCGAGGGACGGAAAAGCCTCCTAGCTCAATTCCCACCCCAAGAAGGGCTGATCCTCAATCCAAGGTCTAGGGCTGGGCTCCTCACTCTGTACGGGGTTGAACTGAAAGCCCAGATCTAAACTCTAGGAATTTGGATCTGACCGATGAGGGTCCAGTGCTGCATAGCACTTACAGTACGACTTTTCCTGGGTAAATCTCAGCACTTTACAATAAGTGAGTAAGTATAAGATCCTCGTTTTACTGCTGGGGACTGAAACACAGAGCAGGGGAATGGCTTGCCTGAAGTCCCATAGGTCAATAGGAAAATGGCCACTGAAAGCCAGGAGTCCTGACTCCCAATCCCCTGCCTCAGTCACTCCAGCCGGTCACACTCCCTCTCAGAGCCAGCGAGACTGGGAACAGGGTCCTGCTCGCAACTGCCAGCTCTGGAAAGGAACATTCCTTTTGTGGTTAGTGTCGGGGCCTGGATACAGGGCTCCTGGGCTCCATCCCTGGCTCTGTCACGGACTCCCAGTATGACCCTGAGGCAGTGGCTTCCCCTGCCCAGGCCACAGTTTTCTATCAGTGTGGTTTGAGTCCCTCCCCTACAGCCCTTGGCTTGTCAGGCTTCAGGAATGTGTGTGAGGTGCTAGGAGACCTTAAGATGGGAGGCGTCCTGCCCACAGTATGTCAGTGTTCTGGACCCCGGCTGCTAGCCTGAGTTTATCCATCCCTTGGCAATAAAACATGATTTTGTTTTCACAGCCACTGTTGGTCTCCCTGCTGGCAGGGCATTGTGCAGCTCCCTTTTCAGCCCACGTTGGTGCGGGAGAGCGAGGAAGAGGGCCAGGAATAGATCAACTCTGAGCATCTGCCACCCAGCACTGCGCCATCTAGACCTAGTGAGTGTCAGGTAGCATTTCCTCAGAGGCTTCCCTGTTCTGCTTGGGGAGAGGCAGAAATGGTGGGAGGAGGAGGGGGAATCTCCTCCCAGTGAGACTAGATTTGCTAACACAGTCCCCTGAAGTCCTTCGCTCTGGGCCTGGGCAGCGTGTTTCTTGCAGGGTGTTCTCCAGAGCCATCTCCAGCATGGTGGAAATAGCCCAGCAATAGGGCTTCCAGCTCTTCCCTTATAGGAGTCTCTGGGGGGTCAGACCCCAGCAGCTGCTGAACACCCACTTTCCCACTGAACTCAGTGGGAACTGAGGGGGACTCATGCCTCATATGATTGGAACCTTGTGAAGTTGAGCCGGGGACGAGTTCCCAGGCCAAACTCAGACTCCTTCCCGGGTTCTGGTCTTTCTCTAGCCAGGGCGGGCGTGTAGCCTGGGCGGGAGGAGGGAGCTGCTTGTCCAAACAGACTGAAAACCCCACTGTTCTGAACGGATGAGACTCCCCCTGTGTCACAGTGCCTCAGTAGGGAGAGGGAGCTTTGGGAGCAGCCTGTGCTGTGAGCTGCTGCCAGTGTGTGTAGATTGTAGTCCCTGTGCCCTGTGGTGGGGCGTGTAGTGAGGGGGGAGGAACAGGGGGACAGAGCAGACAGGCCCGTTAGTGAGAGCCTGCCTTGACCCCAGACTCATGGCTTCTCCCCACTCAGTTCCAGGATGGAGAGGCTCAGGCCGATGATGGAGAGGCTCAGGCAAATGCTGCAGAAGAAGGCTGTGCAGCTCGCTCCAGAGCCAGTGGGAAGCAGCTGCCAGCTTCCCCAGGAGGAGAGCAGTCCCTCTGTCCCCACTGGAGGGGAAGTAGCTTGTGGCCAGGCCAAGCGGTGGATGTGCCTGGCATTCTGGAGGAGGGAGACACCAGCTCCCAGAGAAGGCCCTGAGGCATCTTCTGGGGCAAAATGGAGGTGGCCCAGGGTGCATCTGTGTGGGAGGCAGCGAGGACGGGACAGAAGCCGGGCAAGGCGGCTCTGTGGCTTCCTCTCCAGGAAGCAGAAGATCCAGGAGCCCAGCGCCAGGGCCCAGGAGAAGCCACCCCCCGGCCTGGCCACTGAAGAGGCCCCAGCCTGCCTAGGGGAGGAGATGGGTGACCCCTGCTGTCATAAATATAAAGGGAAGGGTCAACCCCTTTAAAATCCCTCCTGGCCAGAAGAAAAATCCTCTCACCTGTAAAGGGTTAAGAAGCTAAAGGTAACCTCGCTGGCACCTGACCAAAATGACCAATGAGGAGACGAGATACTTTCAAAGGCTGGGAGGAGGGAGAAAAACAAAGGGTCTGTGTCTGTCTGTATGCTGCTTTTGCCGGGGATAGACCAGGAATGGAGTCTTAGAACTTTAGTAAGTAATCTAGCTAGGTATGTGTTAGATTATGATTTCTTTAAATGGCTGAGAAAAGAACTGTGCTGAATAGAATGACTATTCCTGTCTGTGTGTCTTTTTTGTAACTTAAGGTTTTGCCTAGTGGGATTCTCTATGTTTTGAATCTAATTACCCTCTAAGGTATCTACCATCCTGATTTTACAGAGGTGATTTCTTTACTTCTATTAAAAGTCTTCTAGTAAGCAAACTGAATGATTTTTCATTGTTCTCAGATCCAAGGGTTTGGGTCTGTGGTCACCTACGCAAATTGGTGAGGATTTTTACCAAACCTGTCCCAGGAAGTGGGGTGCAAGGGTAGGGAGGATTTTGGGGGGAAAGACGTGTCCAAACTACGTTTCCCAGTAAACCCAGTTAGAGTTTGGTGGTGGCAGTGGAGATCCAGGGACAAAGGATAAAATTAATTTGTACCTTGGGGAAGTTTTAACCTAAGGTGGTGAAAGTAAGCTTAGGAGGTTTTCATGCAGGTCCCCACATCTGTACCCTAGAGTTCAGAGTGGGGGAGGAACCTTGACACCTGCTCTAGCACCAGCAGCTCCACCTACACCCAAGGCGCCAGCAGCACCTCCGAGGAGTGAGAGCCCTGAGGCTGGAGGCTCCCACAGTACTGGTGAGGGGAGACCCAAGGGAAAGGGAGAGTGACTGGGGCGGGGGGGCTAGTAACACCCTGTGCCATTGGTTCACTAAGTTGTCAGTCCTCAGCTACGTGAGCCCCACTGACACCAGTGGGTGTGGCACAGCCATGCCTGGTGCAGGGCATTCTTGGCGGAGTCAGGGGCACTCCGGCTTCCCGGACCCCTGATGATGTTGCGGGGGTGGCCTGACTGCCATGGTGCCCTGAAACTGATGGAGCTGAGGGCATCTCTGGGAGGGGCCGGGTGAGGCCCTTTCTGCCCTGGGGTTCTTTACAGAGGAGGGGGGCACACTAAGCCTTCTCTCTCCACTGCACCCCGTCCTTCCCCTCGGCAGCAGCAGAAGTCACCCTCTCTCCTTTTCTGCCTAGCATTTCTCCCATGTTATCTGGGACCCTCAAGAGGGGGTGTTTGTCCCACGCAGGGCAGTGTCTCCTCTCCCCACAGACACTGTCCCAGTTACAAACCCTGCCTGTCCAGGAGGACCCTGTGGTTTTGGGCTTTTCCTATCCAACCCATGGAGGACCTGAGCCCTGGAGCCAGTTTCGGTGGGGTGGGGAGGTCCCTACCTAACAGGCTCTCTCTCTCCCGCAACCCCACTCCTAGTGGGTGCAGGACAGGGCCAAGCAGCTCCGCTTCCTGCACGCAATCCCCACTCTGTGCTTCCCTGCACAAAAGCAGGGGCAGGACACCCTGCGGCCGCACTGCTCCAAAGCGTCCCTTGTGGAGAGCATTGTGAGCGAGACCCGTGCCCAGCCCCTTGGGGGAGGGAGCTAGACGTGGGACGAAGAGAGGCCTCCCCTGCACCAGTGTGGGGAGATGGTGGGGCTGGAGGGGTAGCAGAGGATAGGGATTCCTGGGGCTGAATACTGGGAAGCTGGATGTGTGTGCGCAGGGGGATATGCTGGCTGTGTCTGCAGCGCACTTTGGCCTCCTCTCTGGGAAGTGCCTGTGGGTAATCAGGGCCAGAATCCACCTGCTGTTTTGTCTCCTTTGGGTCTCCCAGGAGCTGATTGAATACCTTCCGCTGGGCTCTGAGTCAAGCTCCATCCTCTCCAGCTCTATGGCCACGGTTTGCCACCTCCAGGTACCAGGACCCTCCCGTCCAGTTTCCCTAACCCTGGTGCTCTTCAGGCTGAGACCTGGGACTCACGGATCCTCCCCCTCCTAGGTTATTTGTGGCTGTTCTCATCCTCCGGCCGAGGAGGCGGGAACGTTCACTCTTTCCTGGCTGTGTGGTTGATTTTACTCCAGTGACATTACAGTGGCCTTAGGGAGAGGATCACCGGGGGGCGGGGGCAGAGATAACGGGCAGCAGGGTCCAGTGGTGAGATCAGGGGAATGGGCCCTATTGCAGCCCTGCCACTGATTGGGTTTGTGACTTCAGCCAGGTCACTGCGCTCCTTGGCACCTCCATTTCCGTTTTTGCTGGCCGGTGCCTATTTCCCTCATGTTTCATGTCCATGGTGGTGCCCGCACCACTCTTGTGCTGCAAAGTCGAATCGAGGCTCCTCTTTCCTGCCAGCAAACTGGACCTGGAGCTGGAATCATCCCTCCTGCGAGCTGTCCTGTGCTGCGTTTTTACCATGCGCCCAGGGAAGGACACCGTCCACTTCCGGGTAGGTCACCATCCTACTTCTCTGTTGCAGGAGCAGGAGTGGCCTGTGGTTTCGACCTACTCCCTTAGTTTGGTGGAGCTGCTGAGAATAGGGGAGGGGTGAGCAGAGCTGGGAACAGGCCCGGGGGTTAAGAAAATGGCAGGGAGGGCCCCTTCCCTCCAGAGGGGATAGTGTTTCCCGTCCTTGGCAGATCCTCTCCTTTCCTCCTCATTCTGTGCTCTGCTACCTGGACTCTGTCTGGGCGCCTGGCTCCCATTCATTGCAGTTTGGCTGTTCCATACCCTGTTGGGTACCAGGCCCTGTAGGAAGAATTGCTAAGGGCAAGGATTTAAGAGCCAGGACAGAGACATCTTTGTCATCCTGCTGTCCTCCTTTTATTCTTAGGAAGAGAGACAAGGGGATGTGTGGGATTTGAACCCAGGTCTCTAGGGCTCCAGGTGGGCAGTGCCTGGGAGTACCTGTAAGTCATCTGGGCAACAAGGCAGACCCCCTGCCCTGATGCTGACACAGTGCCCATTTTGTTCCTGGTTCCTGCCTGCGTGCATCGCTCTGCCCTACCCTCCGGTTCCCAGCTATTGACTCAAGCTTGACCCTCAGCTCCGGTCTCTTGCTGATGAACTTGGCGGAACCCTTGGCTCCAGATGTTGTCTAACAACTAAGGCTTAGCATTGTGCTTGCCCTATTCTTTCCTCGCTCCAGCCCCACCACTGACTCACTCCAGCCTTGTCTCCTCCTCCTGATCCTCCCCAAGTCCTTGGATTCTGACTACCCAGCTTTGACCTTCCGCCTGTATCTGGACTCTGGCCTGATATCAACTTGGCTTATCTTTGGACTCTGACCACCCGGCTTTCACCTCTGGCCTGCACCTGGACTCTGGCTCCAGTTCTCATTCTGGTTTGTCTATGGAGTCTGATCTCGGTGTTGACCCAGGCATGTCCCTGGAGATTGATTCTAGCATCACTCTTAGCCTAGGCGTAATCCTACGCCTAGCTGTGACCTACACTCCAAGCACTAGACCTAAATATCGGATGCAGCATGTGAGATCAGGTGGTGCAACTTTTTGCAGAAATTTAATTCCGGAAGTAAGTGGCCTGTATACAAAAGGGGACATATCACACCAGGTGTGAACCATAGTCTTGTTACCTGTGCCTGGCCCTATGGTGCCCCTACCAGAGTGGTTGAACGGAGATGACTGAAAATGTAGGGGTTTCCTACAACTTAGCCTGAAAGTTCCCTTTGGCCATATTTACACAATGTCCAAAGACCTAGTAGCTCTCCCTGTGTAAAACCATGAAAACTGGTAGAAAGGGTTTATTTGCTACTAAGCATTTCCCACAGGTTTCCCACAGGTGCCCTGGCCCTTTTTGGGAACAAGAAAGGTGGGACTCTACGCCTCTGTGCAGACTACCAGCCCCTGAACAAAGTGACAGTTTGGAACCTATACCCCCTGCTCTCAGGGGCGGTCCTAGACTAGCTGCCAGCAACTGGTGCCCTAGGCAAAGATGCAATCAGTGCCTGTCAAGGTTCCTTCCCCACTCTGAACTCTAGGGTAAGTCCTTAAGTCAAGTTGCAGTGGGGGAGGTTTAGATTGGATATTAGGAAAAACTTTTTCACTAAGAGGGTGGTGAAACACTGGAATGCGTTACCTAGGGAGGTGGTAGAATCACCTTCCTTAGAGGTTTTTAAGGTCAGGCTTGACAAAGCTCTGGCTGGGATGATTTAACTGGGAATTGGTCCTGCTTCGAGCAGGGGGTTGGACTAGATGACCTTCTGGGGTCCCTTCCAGCCCTGATATTCTATGGTACAGATGTGGGGACCTCCATGAAAACCTCCTAAGCTTACTTTTACCAGCTTAGGTTAAAACTTCCCCAAGATACAAACTATTTTACCCTTGGACTTCCACTGCCACCACCAAACTTTATCTGGCTTCCTGAAAAAACGTAGTTTGGACACGTCTTTCCCCCCCCAAATCCTCCCAACCCTTGCACCCCACTTCCTGGGGAAGGTTTTGTAAAAATCCTCACCAATTTGCGTAGGTGACCACAGACCCAAACCCTTGGATCTGAGAACAATGAAAAATCATTCAGTTTTCTTACAAGAAGACTTTTAATCGAAGTAAAGGAATCACCTCTGTAAAATCAGGATGGTAGATACCTTACAGGGTAATTAGATTCAAACATAGAGAATCCCTCTAGGCAAAACCTTCAGTTACAAAAAAGACACACAGACAGGAATAGTCATTCTATTCAGCACAGCTATTTTCTCAGCTACTTAAAGAAATCATAATCTAACACATACCTAGCTAGATTACTTACTAAATTCTAAGACTCCATTCCTGTTTTGTCTCCGGCAGAAGCATCACACAGACAGACACAGACCCTTTGTTTTTCTCCCTCCTCCCAGCTTTTGAAAGTATCTTGTCTCCTCGTTGGTCATTTTGGTCAGGTGCCAGCGAAGTTACCTTTAGCTTCTTAACCCTTTACAGGTGAGAAGATTTTTCCTCTAGCCAGGAGGGATTTTAAAGGGGTTTACCCTTCCCTTTATATTTATGACAGTACCCCAGGCCCAAACCGCAAGGGAAGGTCTAGGCTGAGGTTTTTGGTAAACTGGGAAACATTTTGCCGCTTTTTTCCTTTTCATGTTTTTTAAGCGTTTTTTTTTAAAACAGAGGCTTAATTATTCGGTTTGTCCATCCATCCGTCTGTCCAACCACTGTTTCTGAGATCAAATAAAATAGAGACACGACTTTTCAGAAGAGATCTGTACACGACAGTGAGGTGATATTTCAGTTGATTTCAAATAAAAATGCATTTAAAATGTTAATTATAATTTGTATTATTACAAATCCAAAATCATCCATTACACTATCCTGCTTTAACTGCCATTACCACCACATCCAATATAGAAAGAAATGAGAAAACTCTTTAATGAACTTCAACCTGTATTTACAAAACACTCTGAATAAAAAACACTCTGTGCTCTTAAAACATGACTTTTTTTGCTTTAAGTTTTGAAAATTCAGTCACTCGTTCTCTTAGATCGAGTTTTCCAGCTAGTTCATGCTCTATTGACATTGTGGCAAGTCCAACAAGTCTCTCTTGCACCATTGTTGAACTCAGATATGTTTTTATCAATTTTAACTTTGACAAGCTACGTTTCCCACTAGCTACGGAAACTGGCAAAGTTGAAAGAATGCGTAGAGCTATAAAAATGTTTGGAAAACTGGCTGAGAGTTTGTTTTCACAAACAAACTTCAGTACTTCTTCAGGAGTGGAATGTTCCTTAAGTCGTCTTGAAAAAGTCTCAGGCTCACTACACAAATCTGTAGCATCAATGTCTTTAGAATTTTCAGGAGTCAATGCCGACTCCAGTTTTATACCAAATTCTCTTACCCGTTTCGCTGTTTTCTTTTGCAAGCTGTGGATATCATCTAGAAAGCCAAATATTGACTCTAGCTGCTGCATCTGTTGACATCTTTCATCAACCGAGTGAATAGCAGTATCAAGGACTGCGAAGAGAAATGCACTTTGAACCTTTGTTTTGGGTTCTGAATAGGTGTGTCTTGTCATTCATATGAAAACTGCTGTTTCTTTTGCCGAATGCAAACTGGCTCTGGTTCAAAGTCTGTCGGAAAGTCTATTTCTTCAGCAAGCTTGAGAGAATCTACCAGTGTTCTTTCGAGCCCTTCATCACTTCTGAATTCCTCCAGAATATTTTGAGTTTGCTGCAGTTTTTGAAGAGCAGAATGTATGTTCAAGTTCTTTTCCTGAAGCTGCTTACGAGTGAGGTTAATCTCGAAAAGGATATTATACCACAAAATGAGTGAAGTCACAAATTTGACTTTGGAAAGGCCATTTGCAAGAGCTTCTGCATCTGAACGTGCCATATTGCCAGATGACCCAGTAAAGGTAGTATCATCAGAAATTTCAATTAGGGCATCATAAATGTTTCCAAGTTCATAGTGAAGAGGCTTCAAAGCATCAATGCAACTCTCCCATCTTGTCTGACTAAGTGGTTTCACAGTTAGAGAATTCACATGGCGAGGCAGAATCTCCCAACGGCGTGTTGAGCCTGAGAAAAACACATAAACACCTTGCACCAGGTCAAAGAAACTGCTTGCCTCCAAACAGCATCTAGCAGCATCATTGACAAACAAATTCAGAGAATGCGCGCTGCAAGGAACGAAAAATGCCCTAGGATTGATTTCCATCATTCTCCTTTGTACACCATTGTCTTTATCCTTCATATTACTCCCATGATTATAGCCTTGACCACGTAAATTTTCAACAGATAATGACTTTGTTTCAATCTCTTGTAGTATAGTTTGTCATAAATGCTCCAGTCATCTCCTTCAGTGATACGAACGCCAAGAAATGTTCCTTTATGAGCACTTCAATATTATCTTCATCTGCAGACTTTTCCATATCCACAAAACGAATGATCATTGTCATTTGTTCAACATGACTCACATCTGGAGTACAGTCCAGTATTATTGAAAAGTATTTTGCAGAATGGGCAGCTTCTGTAATTTTCTTTTTAACGGCATTTGCTAGGATTTGAATCAGTTCATCCTGCGTATTTTTTCCTAAGTAACGAACCTGTGTTTCATGATCAGTTATTGTACGTAGATGCTCCTTCATGACTGGATCAAAGAAAGCTCCTGGTGGGGTCAGACCCCCGAGCTAGCTGTCAAAAGTTGTTTTTGAAGTCGGGGAGTCAGTCAAAATAATTCAAAATATTCAGGCAAATTAATTCATTTGTTGTTGAGAACGAGGCTAGGCCACATCTTATGGGTCTGTTACAGGAGGGTGACTGGAAGATCACGATGGTCTTTTCTGGCCTTAAAGTCTATGAGTTTATGAAAACAGTGCTTAGCCAGTGCTAAACATTTCAGGTGCCGTTGTCTTTTAAAAGCTCTAGCGCCCCCAGGTTTTGGAGCAGGGACTTGAAATTTCCCAAGGAGGTGGCCTTTGTACCAGGGATGCACCTTTTGCTGTCTCTGAAAATCTACCTAAATTGACCAAAGGAGAAGTCTTTGAAAAGTCAGGGAGAATGGAGCTGCTAACCTCAAAGAAGTCAAAATAGAGACTTCTTTGATGTTAGCAGGTCCATTCGCCCTGACAATTGTGTCTGCACTGGCATGCTCCAGCCTGGGGCTGAGCAGGACTTTCCCTGTAATTGCAGCTCTCAGCTGCTGCGGTCTGTGCTCAGTCCAGGTACCTGAACTGAGAGCAGAGAGCCTGTCTCTCCTGTGCTCTCAATGCCCCCCTCCCTGCTGGGCCCAGAGGAGGAAGCGCTAGATTCAAATGCAGAGACTAGGGGACAGGGGTGAGTAGATTGGGAGAAAGAGCCTAAGGGATGCTGGAAGCTGGCAGGAGGTGAAAGAAACTGGCATTTGGAGGTGAGGGGAGGGCAGAGAATATGTCTGAGTGAGCAAGGAGACTTGCAGCCAGAGAGGAGACGGGGAGTGAGAACCAGTGGGGTGGGTGGAAGGAAGTGAGGGGGAATGGGAGATGGATCTGATGAAGAGCTGGGGTTCAGGAGAACTGGGACTGGCTTGGCAAAGAGATTGAAAGCAGGACCTGGGGCTGGAAATTCATGAGTATTGTGATTGGATGAGGAGCCTAGGGAGTGAGATTGGCACAGGAGGCCAGGACTGGGGGGAGAGACAGATCAGATGAGGAGATGGGAGGGGGACTACTGGGACTGTCTGTCTAGGAGATGGGCCCTGAACCAGTGCTGAGATGTCCCACACCTCTCCATCCACTTTCCACATTTTTCCAGATTCCCCCTTCACCTCTGCTCACTTCCCTTTCCGGTTTAGCCCCTTGGGGACCACATAGCAGTTAAAGGGAGGAATCCCAGGCTCTGCAAAGTAACTTCTTAAACACACACACACTTTACTCTTAGACAGCACAAGAGAGTCACACATCTGTGCAAAAAATAAATACCTGACCTCAGTCCCCTCTCTGCATTCTCAACACTTCTGAGAGACATTGGGTTTTGGTCTGTGTCCTGGGGCTCCTGGCATAGGATTGGCTTTCTCATCTTAGAGAGCACATCACTTTAAAAAACAGGCTGTGAAACCTTTCCCTTGGGGCCGAGAACATCTGGACTGCAAAGTCCCACGTCACCAGGAAGGGAGCCAGAGAAGAAGTGTGCATCTGGGACAGGGCCTTAGGAGCCCCACAGCTTGAAGCAGTGGCTGGACATTGCCTGACCCACATGGCTTGGTTGTAAGTTGGATCCAGAGGTTGGGTCTGATTGAGGCAGTCTAATGAGTGTCCACCAGGGGGACTCAGTCTGTGACTTGAATTTAGAACAAAGAGGCAAGGAATACAAGAGATCAGGGCCCAGTCTGTGAACCAGAACAAATACTGAATAATAATGAATAATGAATCACTGTGTGACCACAAGCAAGTCACTTCACTTCCCTGTGCCATAGAGTCTCCCAAATTTTAAATGGAGATAATCAAGGTGGGTTTCTCATACCAGTTTAGAAGGTGGGAAACTCAGATGCATAGAACTGCAGCCTGTTGACACTCTAGATGTGAAGTGTGTTTGTTAATAGGGGACCCCCATGCGTGGTTCATAACGCCATAGTTGAAACTGCTGCCAAGCGTGTTTTTGAAACCATATGAAAGGAGGGCTGGATGCCCTTTTCCTGTACTACAGGAGGGAGTGGGTGTGTGGTGCCTGGGGGGTGAACAGGCTCTCAGCCACTAACTGTCTTCAGCATTTCCACCAACCATCTGGAAGTCAATATCACATCACAGCTGGTAACATCTGCAGGTGGCACAAAGATTGGTGTTGCGGTAAATAATGATGAAGATAAGTCAGCCCATTCAAACAACACATTTGAATACAGCAAATGCCCAGTCCTAATCTAGGAGTGAGGGAGATTAACCAGTGGAACAAATTATCAAGGGAAGCGGTGGACTCTGTTTTTCTTGACGGCCTCACATCACAGATGGATGTCTTTCTGGAATGTGTGTTCTAGTAAAACACAGTATTGGTTTTGATATGGGGGTAAGAGTGTGGAATTTCATGGCGTGTGAAATAGAGGCCTCATTAGGACACCTAATGGCCTCACAATCTATGAAAAACTCAGTGTGGGGTGAGGAACAGACTCTGCTGTTTTACTGGGAAGCGTATTTGCTCCCCAAAATCAATAGTGAGCAAGTGGGGTGATCTGGGGAGCAGCTCAAACATCCTACCAGGCTGTCCAGGGGCAGACATCAGCCCTGCAAGGGAGAGGTGGGCGTGGCAGTGACTTCACAAGGGCCTTTGGCAGGAACTCAGGCTATTGGGCAAAGGCAGTGAGGAGGCTGTGACCTCACAGAGCTCCCTTAATATCAGACATGCAGTACAGTGGTTCAGGGCAGGGGAAACTTCGGAGACCCCTGTAGCCTGCTGCAGCAAGACTCCTCCTTGCGGTCTCTCCTTGGGGACCAAGAGAGGATTTGTGGACACGCACCTAAGTGTGAAGGAGGAGCTTCTTTGGCCATGTTCTCCTTTCTGTGTTGATATTGCAGAAAGCAGACATCCCCTGTGTAGAAGGTAAGATTCTCAGTGAAGGTTGGAAACTGTTCAGCCTGATCCATACGTTACCAGCCGAGCTCTAGGCTTGGAAAACACAAGTAAAGTTGTCAGAAAAATGTCCCAACTCGGACTCTGCCCCTTAGTAACGGGCTACCTAATAGGTCTCAAAATGTAATTTTAAATAAGGAATCATTATCGAGCGGGTGTCTTTCTAGTAGGGTCCTGCAGGGTTTGGTCCTTGGATGTACGCTACCTAAAATTTTGATCAGTGACTTGGAAGCAAATATACAATCATCACTGTAAAATCTGCCAATGACAGAAAGATCGGGGGAGTGGTAAATAATGAAGAGGACATGTCACTCATATGGAGCCATCTCGATTGCTTAGTTACCTGAGCACAAGCAAATAACGTACATTTTAGTCTGTCCAAATGTAAAGTTTCCCTTTAGGAACAAAAAATATAGGCCATATGTACAAGAGGGGGACTCTGTCCCGGGGGAACTCTATCATTGGAAATAGTAACCCTGAAAAAGACTTGGGGTCATGGTGGATAATCAACTGACCATGAGCTCCCACTGAGACACTTTGGCCAAAAGGGCAAATGCGACCGTGGGACCCATTTCTCTCTGCTGGTCTTCTTTCTGAGGCAGGTGGGGCTGTTCTCCAGCTGTCATTGTAGGAGGCCCTCACAAAGACGTGGGGCTGGAATCGTGCGCTGACGGAGATCTCCACCAGAGTGATTTCCTGTCCTGACTAGTGCTGTCTTTTGGCCACCTGTTGAGAATGCTCAGCCTCCAGTCCCTGAGAGTCTCCATGCTGATTGGGTGAGCTGGGGGTTATTACTGAGTTAAAAGGGAGTTAAAGTCATTGTTGGCTGAGTGCAGTGAGGCCTAATGCTGAATTCGATGGCATTTCTTTGTCTGTCTGTAATGCGATAATTTTTGAAGACTATGTCCAATTGATTCCAAGATTTCAGGAAATTTCTAGGCAGGCATCAGTGGGAAGAACCTTGTTGATTCTGGTGACAACTAGAAAAAGAAACCACCAGCAAAGCTTGGTTTCTGCACTGTGCCCATTTAATTGGTGCTGCCGGTAGAGGTGCACTGTGACATCAGATTTAACTGAGCCAGTCAATGCTAATTCTGTGCAGGTGATTTTCATAATTAATCCCATTGGTTAAAAGGAGTCAGCAAATGATTCCGCAGGTTTCAATGGGAGGGATGACCAAGACAGGTAGCAGGTTTAGGGTTTATGCTCAGGGTTATTGGAGTGAAATGAGTGATGAGTGGCTGAGTTACCCCTGATGTCACAATGTAGCCTGTACAGGCTACTCTGCCTGCAGCGCCACACGGGCAGTGACTGTCAAGGGGAGGATTTTGTTGATCTGAAACTTATAAAACAAGAAGAGGAGAAGAGGAATGGCTTACATGATTTGACAATAAAATATAGGTTTTACAGCATTATCCAGTGTAATCGGTACTGGTTCAGCAGTGGGAACTGGGCCTACATAACAAAAAAAGCGTTCAACTCTCTTTTAAGAATGAGTAAATAATTCATAACAAATTGGTGATATGATGAATTTTGCTGCCTTCCGTTCTTTAATGGAATATGAGCAGTTTATGATTCTCGTGAATGTAGTAGTTCTCCTACAATCAAGGTGATTAAAATGAATGGTTGTTTCAAAACCAAGAACCCCCTGTTTGAGTCTAACTCTCATGACCTACTCAAATCGCACTACTGCTAGGAGTTAGAGAAGTGCCTCTATCCCGAACAGAGGTGGTGAAACTGAGGTAAAGAGCAAGAGGTGTTTACACAGCAATGCTGTGGCCGAGCCAGAAAGAGAAGCATAAGAAAAAAACATTCATCAAAAATGTTTTGCATTTAAAACTACCCGATTTCTTAAAGAAAGGAAATATTAGCTGTAGTTAGTGAACTGAATTGATACATTCTGGTCACCATGTTCTTCCAGATTTTTCAATGGGTAGATCTCATCCCTTCACACCTAGTGTTTATTCCTAGATTGAAGGAAGAAAACAAGTGTGCCTTCTTTGTCAACTCCCAGTGTTCTTTTCAAATTCAATTAACTAGTCATTGAACTGAACTAGATGAATAAACTGAAAGGAAGAAACTATTCCTTCTGCACTTTCACAGGAAGGGCTACTGCTGTCTAAAGCTGTTCTAGCACTTCCACGAACTCTGGTTCCGGGCGCTTCAGTCGTTTGACTCTCCTTAAAACTTGGCAGTAAACATGTACTACTTAAGATGGATTTCTTTCTAGTCTCTTGAAATTATTTTCAGAGATTATAACAAATTTAGGCCTTAACATAGATTGTCAAATTCAAATTGAATTTGAAGCAGGCTTATTTTTAACGAAAAAACCCGTGGTGAGTTTAATTTGAAAAACCCGGTTCATATTTTAAAAACCCTCTATTGTTAATCCACCTGGCGAGGGACGGAAAAGCCTCCTAGCTCAATTCCCACCCCAAGAAGGGCTGATCCTCAATCCAAGGTCTAGGGCTGGGCTCCTCACTCTGTACGGGGTTGAACTGAAAGCCCAGATCTAAACTCTAGGAATTTGGATCTGACCGATGAGGGTCCAGTGCTGCATAGCACTTACAGTACGACTTTTCCTGGGTAAATCTCAGCACTTTACAATAAGTGAGTAAGTATTAGATCCTCATTTTACTGCTGGGGACTGAAACACAGAGAGGGGGAATGGCTTGCCCGAGGTCCCATAGGTCAATAGGAAAATGGCCACTGAAAGCCAGGAGTCCTGACTCCCAATCCCCTGCCTCAGTCACTCCAGCCGGTCACACTCCCTCTCAGAGCCAGGGAGACTGGGAACAGGGTCCTGCTTGCAACTGCCAGCTCTGGAAAGGAACGTTCCTCTAGTGGTTAGTGTAGGGGCCTGGACACAGGGCTCCTGGGCTCCATCCCTGGCTCTGTCACTGACTCCCAGTGTGACCCTGAGGCAGTGGCTTCCCCTGTCCAGGCCACAGTTTTCTATCAGTGGGGTTGGAGTCCCTCCCCTACACCCCTTGACTTGTCAGGCTTCAGGAATGTGTGTGAGGTGCTAGGAGACCTTGAGATGGGAGGCGTCCTGCCCACAGTATGTCAGTGTTCTGGACCCCGGCTGCTAGCCTGAGTTTATCCATCGTTTGGCAATAAAACATGATTTTGTTTTCACAGCCACTGTTGGTCTCCCTGCTGGCAGGGCATTGTGCAGCTCCCTTTTCAGCCCACCTTGGTGCAGGAAAGTGAGAAAGAGGGCCAGGAACAGACCAACTCTGAGCATCTGCCACCCAGCACTGCGCCATCTAGACCTAGTGAGTGGCAAGTAGCATTTCCTCAGAGGCTTCCCCGTTCTGCTTGGGGAGAGGCAGAAATGGTGGGAGGAGGAGGGGGATCTCCTCCTAGTGAGACTAGATTTGCTAACACAGCCCCCTGCAGCCCTTTGCTCTGGGCCTGGGAAGCGTGTTTCTTGCAGGGTGTTCTCCAGAGCCATCTCCAGCATGGTGGAAATAGCCCAGCAATAGGGCTCCCAGCCCTTCCCTTGTTGGAGTCTCTGGGGGGTCAGACCCCGGCAGCTGCTGAACATCCACTGAACTCTTTTCCACTGAACTCTGTGGGAACTGAGGGGGACTCATGCCTCATATGATTGGGACCTTGTGAAGTTTAGCTGGGGACGAGTTCCCAGGGTAAACTCAGACTCCTTCCCGGGTTCTGGTCTTTCTCCAGCCAGGGAGGGCGTGTGGCCTGGGTGGGAGGAGGGAGCTGCTTGTCCAAACAGACTGAAAGCCCCACTGCTCTGAAAGTGTGGGATTCCTCTGGTGTCACAGTGCCTCAGTAGGGAGGGGGAGCTTTGGGAGCAGCCTGTGCTGTGAGCTGCTGCCAGCGGGTGTAAATTGCAGTCCCTGTTCCCCGTGGTGGGGCGTGCAGTTAGGTGGAGGGGAGGTGGGGATGGAGTAGGCAGGCCCATTAGTGGGAGGCTGCCTTGACCCCAGACTCATGGCTGCTCCCCACTCAGTTCCAGGATGGAGAGGCTCAGGCAGATGCTGCAGAAGAAGGCTGTGCAGCTGACTCTAGAGCCAGTGAGAAGCAGCTACTGGCTTCCCCAAGAGGAGAGCGGCCCCTCTGTCCCCGCTGGCGGGGAAGCAGATTGTGGCCAGGCCAAGTGGTGGAAGGAGGAAGACACCAGCTCCCTGAGCAGGCCCTGATGCACCTTCTGGGCCATCATGGAGGTGGCCCAGGGTGCAGCTGTGCAGGAGGGAGCTGAGTTACTCCAGGGAACTCTTTCCTGGGTATCTGGCTGGTGGATCTTGCCCACATGCTCAGGGTTCAGCTGATTGCCATATTTGGGGTCGGGAAGGAATTTTCCTCCAGGGCAGATTGGAAGAGGCCCTGGGGGTTTTTCGCCTTCCTCTGCAGCATGGGGCACGGGTCACTTGCTGGAGGATTCTCTGCACATTGAAGTCTTTAAACCATGATTTGAGGACTTCAATAGCTCAGACATAGGTAAGAGGTTTATAGCAGGAGTGGGTATTCTGTGGTGATATTCTGTGACCTGTGTTGTGCAGGAGGTCAGACTAGATGATCATAATGGTCCCTTCTGACCTTAATATCTATGAGTCTATGAGGGTGGCTCTTGGGACAAAGATCAGGTTCTTGACGGAGAGCATCCCTTATCCCTGGATCCCAGCCCTGGGACTCAGACGTTGTTCTCATTGTACTGTGTTGATTTTATTCCTAGGAAAAGCAACGTCAAAGGAGGTGTAAGAATCCTGGACTCTATTGCCTGCAAGAAGCTTCAGCCATCTTCACAGGCAGAGGTCACTGTCTTTCATACAATTACACCAGTGCCCTTTCTGGTCTCCAGCTCTGTTCCCTCCAGCAGGACAGAGACAATCCTTAACTCCCAGAGTCCTGATTTCCTGCCTTTCCAGGGGCTGAGGGCTTGTATGGTCACCAACCTGTCATCAGATACTTTTCCTATGGGAATCTGATGAGAGCAGAGAAGGAATCTCCTCTTCTCTTAGAACCAGTCTATTCAGTAAATCCACCCACACTGACCTCATTTTAGCTGCTTTGTTTAGCTGAGATTAGCAGTATCTTCTGAAAACCCTTAGTGTGTGGGGGTGAGGTGGATCAGGGGACACTGGAGCACCAGCAGGTTCCCCTGAAGAATACCACCCTGTCTTTCTGTGGTCAGGCTGGGATGCGCTGTCTATCATGGAGGTGAAGACTGGATGGGAGCTGCTGGATTGGCCTTGATATGCCGTGTCCTTGTACAGATGAAGGACCGACATCACAGAGATGGCAAGAAGGAAAAGATATACCACAAATGGCTGGGAATGGGCTGAACAACCTACAATGATAGGTAAGTAAAACCCTGGCCACATACAGACACCACGGGCATTGGTGTGGATTGAACCAGGGTCCATCAGCACAAGCCCCTCTCACTCAAGCTAAAGGGGTCACTCTAGGAGTGTAGGAGAGGTACTGGGTGAGTCTGATGGAATGAATAGAAAGGGGAGCCTGAGCGGAGGTTGCTGGGTCCTTCCCAGTAGCAGCAGGATGCTGCAGGAAGAAGGGTCTGTAAGGTGGGAGTGGGAGGGGAGGAGCAGATGACTGAGGTGGAGATATTTTTACACAGGGAGATGTTTGCATAGGGAGCTTTGGAGGTAAGAAGGAGAAGTCCAAACTGGACATGGAAAAAAAGCAGCCAGAGCCAGACTTGGGAAAGTGGGGAAGACAGCACCAGGAGAGGAAGATCATCTCAGCAGCTGCAGTTTGGATGGCTGGCAGGTGGGAGGGAAATTCACCAGAACATGATTCACCGGAACGGCCAGGGCGAGGTGCCTGACGAGCGGTGAGTGGAGAGTCCCGTTACAGAGCATGCTGCAAAGCCAGCAATCCCGTGCTACTGCAGATGCAGAGTCGTTGTCTTTCTCCCCCTACACTGCCAATGGAGGGAAGATTCTGACCCTGTGAATTTCTCCCTGGCTACAGATAACCCATCCTTGCTCTCAGTGAAATGCTATGGTGTACTGTACACAGCATGCATGACACTCAACCTCGGAATGCTGTTAGCACTGTTGTGGGGTGATGGCCAAATATCATTGATGAGCATTGCTCTCTTAGGCCCCTTTCACAGTGTATTGAGCCTGTGATGAGCCAACCTTCCCTCCGCCATCCCCGCTGGGCTTGGCTCACAGAAACTCTCAGGGAATGGGTTCCTCCACCACAAGCCGGGGAGTGGGGCTAAGCTGCTCCAGGGTTGTACTGCAGCCTCAGGGCTATAGTGACATGTTCCAGTGAGAGAGGGGCTGTACCAGTGGGGAGGCTGCATCTCCGAAGTGGGGGATAATCTCACGGTTTGGAGACTAGTGACGCAGCTGGGAGGACATTCCTCTAACAGTACAAAGGGAGGGTTCTAAGCTGTCAAATGGGGTTCTAACTCAGGGTGTTGGGAAGATATTGACTAGAGGTGGGAAAGAAATGTGAAGAGAAGAAACTGAATTGTTTATGCACCATTGCTAGGAGACTGGGTAAGAAGCAGGAGGAACTAAACGTTCTCATTGATAACTACATTTGATAGAGTTGGTATTATTGAAACCTGGGGGCATGACTTGCGTGACTGGACTGTTAAAGTCACCTGCTGCAGTGGCCGCCTTGTGTCTGGCATTTCCCAACTTTTGAGTGCTTGACTTTGCAACCGGAATGATTTTCGTGTTGCTTCTCTCTGTGTGGGTGATCAATATGCAGAACTTAGAACTTTAGCAAGATTCTGGATTGTTGGCTGTGCTACAAGCACTGCTTATATCAACTGTCCCTATATGCTGAGTCTTCAACCCTGCTGGGTCTGAGAGCAAGTCTCCCCTTCCTTCTTCAGACCCGCAATCGTCCAATCAACACTGAAGAAAGCAACCTTTTCTCATATAAATGGATAGCTACAAGTATTTTCTGTTTTTCAAAAAGACACTTCCACAACATGACAGATGTGTGATCACGTTGCTTAATGCACTATTGGAAGGTGCTCAGATACTATAGTGATTAGCACAGTATAAAAACCTATAACTAGGGCCTTATCAAATGCACAGACCATTTTGGTCGATTTCAAGGCCATGGGGTTTTTTAATTTCTCAATTTCATGGGTTCAGATATTTACATCTAAAATTTCATGGTGTAACGGTGGGGGTCCTGACCCAAAATTGAATAATGGCGGGGGGGTTGTTTGAAAGTTGTTCTCGGGGGCGGGGGGGTCACAGACTGCCACTCTCACTTCTGTGCTGGGCTTTGAAGGCAGCAGCCACCAACTTTCCTGAAGCTAGAGGAGGTGGGTCGCAGCTGCTGGGAGTGCCTCAGCTGGTGGCTCCTAGCTGCTAGTCCCTTGGCAGATTAACACAGGGACCCTGACAAAATCCGCAGGGGGCAGAAGCCCCTAGCTGGGTGCCCTGAGCCCCAGGTGGAGCTGCAGGGTGGAAACCCCAAGCCCCAGCTACAGCCACCTGGTGGAAGCCCTGAATCGGGGCATCCAGAGCTGTGGCAGGAGTAGGGTGGGGGGTGGAAGCCCCAAGGCTGGTGTCCAGAGCTCTGGCTGCAGCCACAGGGGCCAGGAGCCCTGAGACCTGGCAACCCAGCTCCAGCTGCAGTCACCATGGTGCCTTTGTCATGCAGTGATTGTTTTGGGCAGTCTGTGTATTTCTGTTTTCCCGCTCCCCCCCATAACTGAAGGTTATCAAGGGGCATTTGAAGGTGACCTGTATATGTTCCATTTCATGTCATTGCATTCAGAATTCCAAAGTTTGCAGGGATTCTTTAAAAGCATGTTTCCCTTCCCTCGACATTCTGTCATGGTCGCCACAATTGGTTCCTTTAAAACAGGAAGGGCAAAACTTACCAGTGTTTGTTATGAGTTGAATAAACTGGTTATTTTTCAGAAAAGCTCTTTGTTTTGCACGGCACAGTGTTCAAACTTATCCACTTTGCCCTCTACCGTTCCCCTCCCAACACACCCCCCGTTCCTCCCCCCTTCTCTTTTTACATGTAGGAAGCGGTTGAAGAGGGGATCACAGACCCGTGTTGGTAAGATGTTAGAGGTTAACAAAACACATGTGGAGCATATAATCAGCGAACGCAGAGTGGATTTACAAGTTAAACTGGGGTCACCCTACTGTTAAAGTTTCACCACGTCCACTGCCTCCAGTTCTGGTGCAATTATAGATGTTAGAATTTGGTCTCTGCAGGGTTCGGTGTATGGCTCGGTATGTATATCCGCCAAACCCTTTCAGTGAATAAATCCCTTCTGCATAATATTGCTTCATTCCTCGCCTGCCTGGGCTGATCCTGGTCATGCTTCATATTCTTTTATATCAGTGGGCTGACCACGCAGGATATTGGATCGCTCACCTTCAGATATCCTGGTTGCAGGATTCATAATTGAATGTTGTGCCAACCCCCGCACCCCCATCTCTGCTGGTTGATCTCCTAAGGTAGTGAGCCTGCACCTATTACTCTCCGGGGCCGGCATTTGTCCCTTTGCTTACGTGGGTCTGGCAGCTCCTGATACAAAACCCAGGTACACACACAGGGGTGTTCCACCAATTTATAGCAAAGAATATTACGCAAGGGGATGGGAACAAACCAATCAGCCAAAATGGGGATGAGAAGCTTAGGAGAATTTAACAACTGTGAAACAATAGGACAATCCCTTCCCCCACCTCTGGAGGTGACCTAAACCTTCACCCCCAACCAGAGACCTTGAATCCCACCAATGCACACAGGTGACCAGATGTCCCAATTTATAGGGACAGTCTCGATATTCAGGGCTTTGCCTTATATCAGTGCCTATTACCCCCACCCTCATCCTGATCATTCACATTTACTGGGTGGTCACCCTTGGTGCACACTGAGCTGAGATGCAAGCTGTTTACTAAGAAACTGAGGCATAGTCTACACTAGAAAGGGTTTGCTGGTATTAAAGTGTCATAAAAAAAATCACACCCTTGACATTATAATACTGTCAAAAGTTGGTACTGTGGACCTTGCCCAGAGTGATCACTCTCTGAAGCTCACTTGGAACTGTTAACACAGTAAATTAGGGTATCTCCATATAATAGCCCTGACTTATTTCTGGAAATAAAGAACTCTCGCCTGTCTTTCAGCAAAGAGTTAAGCTAAGGTGCAGGAAAAAGGGAGTGTTTCCTAATTGCTATACATACATAACTTTTCTGTAAACAGTCTGTGCACCTATCAATATTAACTCCTCAGTTCCCAGAAAGTTACACTTGCACCCACGATTACATCAGGTTTAACTTGCATGACTGCTGAAGGAATAAAAAAACCCTCCAGCCATTTTTTCTTTTTAAAGATATTTCCTGCCTTTTCTTGTCATGATATTATCCTGTATGTCTGCTCTAAATTTCTTTTTTGCAGATTCTACTGATTTACATGATACTCTGTGGTTTTGACAAGTTACACTATGATTTTTTTTTTAACATTTCTTACTGTCTTTGTGCTGTTACATTTCATGCTCCTAGTAATTATTTGTGCACTTTGGTAATTTCATATGTGAGCTCATTAATTCAAATAACACTTTATTTTCATTTAGGAACATAGCTCTAATATCCCTTTGGTAGCATTGGCATGCCCTGTGAATACTGTATTGTTCAGTGTGCCTTATTATGATCACATGTCTGAAAAGAGTCTGCTTACTATGTGTATAGATGTTCTATCTTTGCAATTATCAAAATATGTCAATAATTGGTGAAATATCTTCTGTGACGAATACTTAGGGAAATCTGTTGAGGATCAAACTGTGCAGGCTTTGCAATACAAAAAGAATAACATACATTTTGAAATCATAAATAAAAAACAGAACCTTAGCTTGCGTCAATATTCCGCTGACTTTCATTGGAAGGCGAGGCATCATTTTTAATGGTTTCAATTGCAAAATATAATTAAATCTTCAGCATATAGATGATGGGCCTGTTCATTAACCACTGAAGTTATCTGGCATTGTAAAATTAACATCAGTGGAATTAGGAGCACAATCCACACAATAAGGTTTTAGTCTTAATAATCAAGCCCTTAAGGCTTATATGGATGTATAACTTCTTATGTACATAATCTCTTAAAACTAAGTAATATTTTTAAACTGCAATAATATATGTCATCATTACATCTTAATCTTTTGTGGGTAGCAGAAAGGGAACTTTTCCTTAAGGTAAAAAGTTGAAAGTTGTGTACACCAAAAAGGAAGCCTTAGAACTGTTCCAAATGTACCATGACAGTTCAATAGGTGTACGTAGTGTTGACTGGATTTTATACTTGGCCAGAGGACAAGTCTCAGGAACGTCTCCTCCCTCCCAAGTCTATCATCAGGGTCTTACTTCCCCCAGAGGAAAAACTGATAACGGATAGGGTGCAAAACAAGAACAGGTTGATTGGAATAAGGGTAAGACTAATTCATGTGACAAAAGTTCCTCCTCTGCCTTGGTAGGTCCTGCACTTATTGACGTATTTGCTTGCCTCAGAGATTCACGGCCGCCCTCAGTTTGGCCAATTTTGCTAGTGGCTCAAACCTGCCATTCACTCAGCTAACCTCATCACTGGCCAGCATGAGGAAAGGGAGGAGAACAATCCCTGCAGTCTCTGCTGATCCACCTA
Organism: Lepidochelys olivacea; assembly: GCF_965140295.1. Lineage (NCBI taxonomy): Eukaryota > Metazoa > Chordata > Testudines > Cheloniidae > Lepidochelys > Lepidochelys olivacea. The sequence goes on along the minus strand of NC_140412.1, from coordinate 137,112,816 downwards.
CTGGGTGGCGGGATAGGCCAGGGACCTTCCCCTCTGGTGGGACCCACAGTCCAGGTCACCTCCTCTTGTCTCCAATAGGGAGTTGAGGGGAATGGGGGGAACCCAGGCCCGCCCTCTACTCCGGGTTCCAGCCCAGGGCCCTGTGGATTGCAACTGTCTATAGTGTCTTCTTGTAACAGCTGCGCGACAGCTACAACTCCCTGGGCTACTTCCCCATGGCCTCCTCCCGACACCTTCTTTACCCTCACTGCAGGATCTTCCTCCTGAAGCCTGATCACGCTTGTACTCCTCCATCCTCCAGCAGCATGCCTTCTCACTCCCTGCTCCTTGCACACCCTCCCCTAACTGATGGGAGGTCCTTCTTAAACCAGGTGTCCTGATTAGTCTGCCTGCCATAACTGAGTCTAACATGTTCTTAATTGGCGCCAGGTGTCTTAATTAGCTTGCCTGTCTTAATTGGTTCTAGCAGGTCCTTGATTGCTCTAGCGCAGCCCTGCTCTGGTCACTCAGGGAACAGAAAACTGTTCATCCAGTGGCCAATATATTTGCCTTCTACCAGACTCCTGTACCTCACTGCTCTGGGTCTGTCACACCCAGGTAAGTAACAGGTAGGTAACTATAAGGACTCCCAAATTATAACTGAGAAAACAAGGGAACCGAATATAAAAGGGCCACCGGCTGTGACAAAAAGGGCTTGGCTCCCTTCCAAAGCCTGATTCCGGGTAGGTTACATGGAGGACAAATCCATATCCTGCAGCTTTATCCCCGGCACCGGTGTATGACAGGGCTGGCTCCAGTCCCAATCCGGATGGTAAGGCAGGTGGAGGGCAGGACCTCAGGCACAGGCTGATGGAAGCTTGGTCTTGTTTTTCTTGCAGCTCTTCTTCCCTGCATCATCGTGGGTGGATGCCTGAGGCAGGATCAGAACAGCAGATGATGGCTTGTTCTTGCATGCAGGTAAGAAACACTCCCTACAACCCTATGCGTGGTACTGATGTCAACCCTCCAGGGTAAGCAGTAGCACTCTGCCTCTCGGAAGCAGCATGTGCTCCTGCCACTGCTGCTGTCCATCTAAGATGGGCAGCCCCGTCTGCCAGACGTGCTGGCCCTTTTATAACATACAGTTGCTGGGCAGATTACCGATCAGGTGATCTACCCAGTTTCCCGCCTTAGGGCAAAAAGGGCGCCAAAGGTGTAACAGGGGCTGAGGAAGAAGGGCAACAAGTATGGATTCCCTGTTGTTGTTAAAGGGATCCAAGATGGTGTAAGGGATATAACAGCAAAATAAAACTTTTCTCCCAACAGTAGTGGAATATTCAAAACAAGACTGATTGCCATATTTGGGGTCGGGAAGGAATTTTCCGCCAGGACAGATGGGCAGAGGCCCTGGGGGTTTTCGCCTTCCTCTGCAGCGTGGGGCACAGGTCACTTGCTGGAGGATTCTCTGCACCTCCAAGTCTTTAAACCACGATTTGAGGACTTCAGTAGCTCAGACATAGGTGAGAAGTTTGTTACAGGAGTGGGTGGGTGAGATTCTGTGGCCTGCATTGTGCAGGAGGTCAGACTAGACGATCATAATGGTCCCTTCTGACCTAAATATCTATGAATCTATGAATTCAAGTTATGACTGGCTTGGAATGACAAATGACACCAAAGAGTGGATATTGTAACTAAAACAAAATTCTCAAATATTTAATTTTAATTTAGATTCCACTTAAAATTAATTCAGAAAGGAACTACGTTTATACATTAGATGTGAAAATGTAAGCTCTCCCTCCTTGCCATTATTTTTTCAAACATGTATGTTGACGATATTGCATGTGCTTTTCAAAACTAGGACATGAGTGGTTTGCATTATCAGAAAGGAAGAAAATGATTTCATCTAGATATCATCTTGCAATGCATTAAGGTGCATTTTAAACTTGTACATGTCTCCCACCTATATTAATTAACAAATGTGGTTATGACCTCATTCACAAAGCATTATGAATGTTTTGATTGCAAACTACAGCAACATGATAGGCAGTATGAATTTTTTCCTTAAAAACAACTCAGAAAACATGTAAACAGTAACCAGGCTAACCATATATTTATTATTGCAACAGAGTAAAGCATCTAATTGTCAGTAACAAGTCAACACCCTTGCTACTGAGACAACTCAGTGCCACAATGATTTCCATTGCTCACTACGCTGGCCTAGCACATTCATTCAGAATTCAATAGAACTCATTGTGGAATTGTGTTGTCTCAGTAACAAGCAGGTGCTCTTGTCAGTCCTGGATCCAGTACTATTCAATATTTTCATTCATCAGATGGATGATGGAGTAGAGAGTGTGCTTATAAAATTTGCAGATGACCTCAAGCTGGAAGGGGTTGTAAGGACTTTGGAGGATGGTGTTAGAATTTGAAATGATCAGGATTGATAAACTGGAGAATTAGTCTGAATTTAACAAGATGAAATTCAATAAAGATAAGTGCACAGTACTTCACTTAGGAAGGAAAAATCAAATGCATAACTACAAAATGGGGAATAACTGGCTAGGTGGTAGCACTGCTGAAAGGATCTGGGGGTTATAGTGGATCACAAACTGAATAGGAGTCAACCATGTAATCTAGTTGCAAACAAGCTACTATCATTCTGGAGTGTGTTAATGGGAGTGTTGTATATAGGACATGGAAGGTATTTATCCTGCTTTACCCTACACTGTTGAGGCCTCAGCTGGAGTACTGTGTCCAATTCTGGGCACTGCACTTTAGAAAAAATGTGGACAAATTATTGCAAGTCCAGAGAAGAGCAACAAAACTGGTAAAAGGTTTAGAAAACCTGACCTATGGAGGAAAGGTTAAAACATGGAGCACATTTAGTCTTGAGAGAAGAAGACTGAAGGGAATCTGATAAGTCTTCAGATAAGTTAAAGGTTGTTATAAAGAGGACGGTGATCACTTGTTCGCCACGTCCACTGAAGGTGGGAAAAGAAGTTATAAGCTTAATCTGCAGCAAGGGAGATTTGGGTTAGATATTAGGATCAACTTTTTAACTATAAGGGTCCTTAAGCTCTGGAATATGCTTTGAAGGGAGGTTGTGGAACCCCCATCATTAAAGGTATTTAAAAACAGGTTGGACAAACACCTGTCAGATTTACTTGGTCCTGCCTCAGAACAGGGGGTTGGATTTGATGCTTTTTTTAAGGTCCTTTCCAGCCCTATCTTTCTGTGAATCTATGGAAGACGTAAATTGTGGGGTTGTTGACTAGCCTTATACCTATGTTATGTACTTTTGAAAAAGGGCTAACTATTGCAAAAATCACTTTGTTCTCTTTGCTCAATACGTTACCTTATAAAAAAGATCCTTGGAAGAATTCAAATTATAATTCTACTCTATATTAATGCACATACATCATTAAACCATGGGAATTGGTTGGAATGGACTTAATCAGACCATTCAGAGCAACAGAGAAAGGATACTAGTATATATTGCTACTAATTTTACAAGATGAGTGAAAGCATTTTCAATTAGAAACAAGGAAGTACATGATGTGGCAAGGAAGGTCTGTGAAGTTATATAGTGACCTGCATGTCCAGACGGGATATACACAGATCATGGTTCCAAGTTCAATAATTAGGTAATGATTCACATTAGACAAATCATTGTAATTATGCATAACATAAATACATACATTAGAAGGAAAGTTTATTGAAAATGTTTTCCCCCCCCCCAGCTTTCCCTGTGTGAAGCACTGAAGATAGAACATAGCTTCACAACCCCATACCAAAGGTAATTTTAGGGAAAATATTTTAAAAGTACTCGTGGAAAGTGTAGCTGAGGCCTGGCCTGACATGAGTAATTAACACATGGGGAGAGGCCTTATTTTGTGGAAATAGGATTTTGGGAGGTAAATGAATTATTAGGCTGAAAACAGGACATTTGTGCTAAATAAGAGAAGTAAATAGGTCAGTAGTCTAAAAAGACAGTGTGTCTGAGCCAGCTAAGATAAGAGGGAGAGCACCCGAACTATTTACTATGAACTAGAAACAAGACAAAATAAGTTAAGACTATCGAGATGAGGTAAAGAGGAACATGGACAGCACGTGGACAGAGCATGCTGCAAAGAAACCAAACCATTCCAAAAATGTATGATGCAATTCATAATAAATGCAATGGGATGTGTAAATGTATATAAAAAGAGAGTTCCTGTGTAACTTTAGGGCTGTGATATACCCTGCATCCACCCTCCTGAGTTTGAGTCTGATCAACTCAGTGTAGCATTGGTGTGTGCCAAATAAAAAATATCTGAGTGACGAAGTCTGGACTTGAATTGAGTTCTTGGGGAAACCAAGTGGAAAGAGGTCTTGGAGGGAATCCCAACAGTAAGTAAAGGGGACTGTGTCATAAATTGAATATTGTGAGCAAATCTTCCAAATTGAATTATTCCACTGAAAATGTTACCATCTTCTGAAATCTAAAACAGAAATTAGTCCTAGCAATATAAAATGTGCGGTGCTTCCACTTAACATTTTGCAGAGTCTATATCAAGCAGATAGCTCCAGACATTTTCTTAAGTACTTGTTTTAACAAACTGAGTTATCCTTCAATGTTTAGAGTGTTAAAGCAGATGGCTAACCAAGAGGACTAGGATGAATTTTTGGACTAACTTTATTTTGTCTGGTTTCAGAGTAGCAGCCGTGTTAGTCTGTATTCGCAAAAAGAAAAGGAGGACTTGGGGCACCGTAGAGACTAACCAATTTATTTGAGCATAAGCTTTCGTGAGCTACAGCATCCGATGAAGTGAGCTGTAGCTCACGAAAGCTGATGCTCAAATAAATTGGTTAGTCTCTAAGGTGCCACAAGTCCTCCTGTTCTTTTGTTTGCGATTGAAACATTAGATGTCAACAAAAATAGCACCCCTTCGTCTTAGATATGGCTGAGAAGCCAGGTTTCCAGAGGAATTTTCTTCCTATTACTTGGTATGTGTCTTAAATCACTAGTAGCTTTAATACAAGTTAATTTGTTGTTGTTCAGTTACAGAACACAAACCGGTTTCCATTTCTTGACACAGTCAGAAATGTTCTGGTGTCCAGATAACCAGATACACCAGTAGTATTGCACTACCCTGTAATAAAAAATGGACACTGACAGTCGAATGGCTGTAAACAACAACTCCAGAACAAAAGACAAACAGCAAAAAGAATATTATCAAAGAAACATTTCTAGATATGGAAAAATAAAATTCGACTCTGGGGACCATATTATGTTACTCAATTCAAGAACAAAAACAAGAAATGGAGGACAGCTGCAACCCACTTACAGAGGATATACAAAATACCTAATATGGATTAATGATTAAATGAGAAATCTTATCAGGGAAGAGATTATGATCAATGCACAGTATCTACAAATCAAAACCCTTTAAAAAAGACACCAGTAATATGTACAGGAAATGAAGCATCAGACGAAGACATTGAAACAGAAAGTGGCGTGGGTGGTACTGTGACAACAATACTCCCAGAAGTTATTAAAAAAATGTGCTCATGCATCTTTGAACCCTGATGAGAGCATGGGGTCAAACTGGGAGGTTGAAGAGATGGACTGTATGGCTGCAAAGTTACAAGCAACAGTTCTAGCAAACGTAAAGATATGGTTATGGAATATTTGGAAGAGAAGGCATGGTATCAGAAAGGTAAGTTCTTGATAAGTTGATGTACTGTCTTAATAATATTTGGAAATTTCATCAGAATTATGTGGCATGGTATGTTTTTAATTTATGAACATCAACAAAGAAATGCATTTGACTTCTTTTCTAGTGAAATGTATGCAATCCCACCAAGTTAAAGGCAGACTGGAGGCAAACGTGAGACAATTCAACTTGTATGAATCTTCATGCTGTGGGTCAACAAACTGGCTGGATGATCAGATATATTATAATAACAGTAAACGAGGATGGTGACTGAAATGATTAATTTCAGAAATTTAAAATGTTCAATTGCTTTGGTTTTCATAATCTGATATAGGTAATGGACGTGTACTTGAGTTGTGTTGTCAATACAGCAAAAAGGAAGGTAAGCTGCTAGTAATGCTACTTCATTACTGTTATTTGTATTTCTAAGTCAGTATTTAGAACAAGTATGAGAGAGCATTTGGTTTATTACATACAGAGAAATGTCTGCAATTAGTACTCTGTTTTTATTAACTTTTTCTTAGCAATCAATATTCCTTCTGTATTAATACTTTAAAACTATAGTGTTTAACTTATATTTTAAAATGATTGATTAATTTACCACATCCTTGTGTGTTAACAGGTACATGCTGTCTTTTCAATAATTACTAGAAAAAGTCTGTCAGGCAGAGCAAGGAAAGTGAATTTTGAGAAGATAAGTGGTCCTGAAATTTGATTTGAATGCATTGGAGGGTAGCGGGCCTCTGGTTTCCACCAATACAAGTGGTGCTCATTAGCTACAATAAAGGAAAGGGACATAACTGTGTAGAAGTTCTTTCCCATCCCAGTGTCAGTGGCTAGTTACAAGAATGAAGCCAGGAACAAGAGAGAAGATTTTAAAGTAAAACTCAGGCAGTGATTCATATTAGTAAGTGATATTCAACATATGGTGTCATCCTTCCACCAGCACCAATATCAAGTGCCTTCTCTGTATTGCTACAGAGCAGGAGTGGGCAAAGGATCCTTGACAGCTTCTGTTCCTACACGGGAGCAGGGGATTCCTGTGTGCCTCTCCACCCATTCAGTTAATTCCACATGTACTCAACAAAATCATACCACCTGGCCAGGGTGATAGTGCCAACAGAGGCCAGGCAATTCTGGTTCACAGAATTACTGGAACTGACCAGCCAACCTCTTCTACCTTCATGTCAAGATCTGCTACACAGGAATGGCAAGATCCTATATTCAGACTGCCTCTGAATCTGGCAGTCTAGGACATGGGTCTTACAAATGGCTTCTCCTGCTCAGCTGAGGTGCAGGAGGGCCTCATTCACTGCAGATAGGACTCCATTCACATGGTGTACACACACGTGAAAACAATTTAGGTATGAGAAGCCAACAACAATCTTCCTCCAGTCTACTCCAATACCATCTGTCACAGAGTGGACTGTCCCTTTTAAGGGTATGTGGGTTCAGTCTCCGCTGTACCTAGTTATCCACTTCCCAGGAAAAGGGGTTGGGCCAGTGGTTGGGTCTGCTGACCAGGCAGCATGGCAGAGGTGGCACATGAGTCTTTTGTTTGAAGAGGCTACTCCCAGGAGTGCCAGAAGCTCCTTGAAGTGCAGGGCCACCAGCACCCAGACTGTGACCATGCCCCTGCTCTGCTGTTCCCCCCCAAGGCCCCGCCAATGCTCCAACCCAACCCCTGTGACTCTGCCCCCACTCTTCCCCGAGGCCCCACCCTCACTCCGCCTCTTCCCTGAGGCCCTTTCCACCAATTGCTCCTCTCCGCCTCCTCTGCCCCCATTTCTCTCTCCTAAGGGGAGGGAAGGGGCAGATGTGGGGAGGGCCCATGGTCCAGGCGCTGATGGCCCCGCACTTCTAGGGAGCTTCCAGCACTCCTGCTCCCAAGGTGCAAAGGTGGCTGGCTGGCACACCTCCAAAGGGAGGTGACCTGCATCTGACATTTGCCCCCTGCACGGCCAGCCATTTTTATTTGGGGCAGGCTTATAAAAGGGAACCTGCTCTGTCAGAAAGATGACACCAGGGGTTAGGGGAGAGCTCTGTGGAGAGCCCCAGACAGTGAAGGGGGCCCAGCAGAACTCATCTATTCAGATAGATCAGGGAAGTTGAGAGAGTTTGGGCCTAATGCTCTGAGTCAAGAGTAACAGGAGAAGGACCTGCAGAGAAAATGTAGGGGATCTAGAGGGGGCCCAGGGTCAGAGGGCATGCACTGTGGTGAATTGCTTCCAAAGGGCCTGAGGCAGTGGTTTCACAAACAGAATGCCAGAATATGGTTTGAGATAAGTAAGTATATAGTTTTGTGTTTTTTAAATCCATCAATTACAAGCTTTGTGTAACTCAGTCAGAAATGCCAGACACCAATAGCAGTTTCACAATAGTTAGAGGAATAAAGTGACGGGAATGTGTAGATATAGAAGAGATAGGGAGGGAAAATATCTGTAGATTACACAAGCCCAAAATAATAGCCTGAAGGCCTCCTGTCCAGAAGGTTCTACAGGAATTCTCCAGTATTCACAGTGGCAAAGATGTCAAAACCTGTGATTCTGGTGCTGCATATAAGAAAAACAAATTGGCAGGTTTTTTAAAAAAGAAAAAAGCGAATATTTTCTTGAGCTCGAAAGGAAGAGGCAGCCATAACAGCAGCAGAAATGACTGCTGTGTACCATGCAGTGAGGCATCATTTGAGCAATAATTCCTTTGATTGTGGAACAAGCTCTCATCCCAACTGTGGAATGGTTTTCCAACCATTCGAAACATGTACAGTGCAGAAACAAAAGCAAAGTCACTGGATAAACATGGTTTGGCACCAAAATCCATACAGAGGATTATTCAATATCTGCCCAGAGATTATACCATTTTCTGCTTTATTTCAACAGATGCATTAAACAAGGGCAATAGGAAAGAGACTGAAATCCAGGACCTCTATGGTGGCATTCTCAGAAATGCTTCCAGTTGCACGCGCAGGGCCAGGTAGGCAGGCAGAGCTTCAGAGTCTCAATGCGTGGATGAGACGACGTTTTGGATTTATTAGGAACTGGGGAAACTTTTGGGATGGGGGAGCCTATACAGGAAGGATGAGCTCTACTTAAACCAAAGTGGATCCAGGCTGCTGGCACTTAACATTAAAAAGGTTGCAGAGCAGTTTTTAAACTAAGAGATGGGGGAAAGCCAATTGCTGCAGAGGAGCACATGGATCAGACAGAGACTTCTCTTAGAGAAGAGTCTATTGATAGAGATTCTCTAGGTTTTAGTCAGGAGGAGAGGATGGAAGAGGATAAAGTATGGGCCAGATGAGACGAGAAACATTCACATAAAGAATCTGACACATCCGAAAAGTAACATGTTAATTTACCACATAAACAGTGGCAAGTTTTTAAAGTGCTTGTACACAAATGCTAGAAGTCTAAATAATAAGATGGGTGAACTAGAGTGCCTCATGTTAAAGGAGGATATGAATATAATAGGCATCACAGAAACCTGGTGGACTGAGGACAATCATAGAATCATAGAATCATAGAATATCAGGGTTGGAAGGGACCCCAGAAGGTCATCTAGTCCAACCCCCTGCTCAAAGCAGGACCAATTCCCAGTTAAATCATCCCAGCCAGGGCTTTGTCAAGCCTGACCTTAAAAACCTCTAAGGAAGGAGATTCTACCACCTCCCTAGGTAACGCATTCCAGTGTTTCACCACCCTCTTAGTGAAAAAGTTTTTCCTAATATCCAATCTAAACCTCCCCCAATCCTCTAAACCTCCCCAATCAATGGGATACAATCATTCCGGAGTACAAAATATATCGGAAGGACAAAACAGGTCATGGTGGGGGGGTAGGGGGGTGGAGTGGCACTATATGTGAAAGAAAATGTAGAATCAAATGAAATAAAAATCTTAAATGAATCCACATGTTCCACAGAATCTCTATGGATAGTAATTCCATGCTCTAATAAGAATATAACAGTAGGGATCTATTATCGACCACCTGACCAGGACAGTGATAGTGACGATGAAATGCTAAGGGAGATTAGAGAGGCTATCAAAATAAAAAAACTCAATATTAGTGGGAGATTTCAATTATCCCCATATTGACTGGGTACGTGTCACCTCAGGTCGAAATGCAGAAACAAAATTTCTCGATACTTTAAATGACTGCTTCTTGGAGCAGCTGGTACAGGAACCCACAAGGGGAGAGGCAACTCTTGATCTAGTCCTGAGTGGAGCTCAGGATCTGGTGCAAGAGGTGACTATAACAGAACCGCTTGGAAATAGTGACCATAATATAATAACATTTAACATTCCTGTGGTGGGAAGAACACCTCAACAGTCCAACACTGTGGCATTTAATTTCAGAAAGGGGAACTACGCAAAAATGAGGAGGTTAGTTAAACAGAAATTAAAAGGTACAGTGACTAGAGTGAAATCCCTGCAAGCTGCATGGACACTTTTCAAAGACACCATAATAGAGGCTCAACTTAAATGTATATCCCAAATTAAAAAACACAGTAAAAGAACTCAAAAAGAGCCACCGTGGCTTAACAACCATGTAAAAGAGGCAGTGTGAGATAAAAAGGCATCTTTTTAAAAGTGGAAATCAGATTCTCATGAGGTAAATAGAAAGGAGCATAAACACTGCCAAATTAAATGTAAAAGTGTAATAAGAAAAGCCAAAAAGGAGTTTGAAGAACAGCTAGCCAAAAACTCAAAAGGTGGTAATAAAATGTTTTTAAAGTACATCAGAAGTAGGAAGCCTGCTAAACAACCAGTGGGGCCCCTGAACGTTCGAGATACAAAAGGAGCACTTAAAGATGATGAAGTCATTGCAGAGAAACTAAATTAAGTCTTTGCTTCAGTCTTCACGGCTGAGGATGTTAAGGAGATTATCAAACCTGAGCTATCTTTTGTAGGTTACAAATCTGAGGAATTGTCACAGATTGAAGTGTCACTAGAGGAGGTTTTGGAATGAATTGAGAAACTTAACAGTAACAAGTCACTGGGACCAGATGGCATTCACCCAAGAGTTCTGAAATGTGAAATTGCGGAACTATTAACTATGGTTTGTAACCTGTCCTTTAAATCAGCTACTGTACCCAATGACTGGAAGATAGCTAATGTAACACCAATATTTAAGAAGAGCTCTAGAGGTGATCCTGGCAATTACAGACCGGTATGTCTAATGTCAGTACCGGGTAAATTAGTTGAAACAATAGTAAAGAATAAAATTGTCAGACACATAGAAGAACATAAATTGTTGCGCAAAAGTCAACATGGTTTCTATAAAGGGAAATCATGTCTTACTAATCTGTTAGAGTTCTTTGAGGGGGTCAACAAACATGTGGACAAGGGGGATCCAGTGGACATAGTGTACTTAGATTTCCAGAAAGCCTTTGACAAGGTCCCTCACCAAAGGCTCTTATGTAAATTAAGTTGTCATGGGATAAGAGGAAAGATCCTTTCATGGATTGAGAACTGGTTAAAAGACAGGGAACAAAGGGTAGGAATAAATGGTAAATTTTCAGAATGGAGAGGGGTAACTAGTGGTGTTCCCCAAGGATCAGTCCTAGGGCCAATCCTATTCAACTTATTCATAAATGATCTGGAGAAAGGGGTAAACAGCGAGGTGGCAAAGTCTGAAGATGATACTAAACTGCTCAAGATAGTTAAGACCAAAGCAGACTGTGAAGAACTTCAAAAAGAAGTTTAATGTGGATAGATGTAAAGTAATGTGCATTGGAAAAATAACTCCAGCTATACATACAATATGATGGGGGCTAATTTAGTTACAACTAATCAGGAGAAAGATCTTGGGACTCATCATGGATAGTTCTCTGTAGACGTCCACGCAGTGTGCAGTGGCAGTCAAAAAACCAAAAAGGATGTTAGGAATCATTAAAAAAGGGATAGAGAATAAGATGGCGAATATCTTATTGCCCTTATATAAATCCATGGTACACCCACATCTTGAATACTACGTACAGATGTGGTCCCCTCATCTTAAAAAAGATATACTGGCATTAGAAAAGGTTCAGAAAAGGGCAACTAAAATGATTAGGGGTTTGGAACGGGTCCCATATGAGGAGAGATTAAAGAGGCTAGGACTTTTCAGCTTGGAAAAGAGGAGACTAAGGGGGATATGACAGAGGTATATAAAATCATGGGTGGTGTAGAGAAAGTGAATAAGGAAAAGTTATTTACTTGTTCCCATAATATAAGAACTAGGGGCCACCAAATGAAATTAATGGGTAGCAGGTTTAAAACAAATAAAAGGAAGTTCTTCTTCACTCACCGCACAGTCAACCTGTGGAACTCCTTGCCTGAGGAGATTGTGAAGGCTAGGACTATAAGCGGGTTTAAAAGAGAACTGGATAAATTCATGGAGGTTAAGTCCATTAATGGCTATTAGCCAGGATGGGTAAGGAATGGTGTCCCTAGCCTCTGTTTGTCAGAGGTTGGAGACGGATGGCAGGAAAGAGATCACTTGATCATTACCTGTTAGATTCACTCTTTCTGGGGCACCTGGCATTGGCCACTGTCAGTAGACAGGATACGGGGCTGGATGGACCTTTGGTCTGACCCAGTATGGCCATTCTTATGTTCTTAAATTGTTTCTTTCTGCATTACATCCTTTAACCTTTGAACTTCACCATATTGATAAGTTACTCAATTTTGTAAAGGAGTGCTACGAATTGTAGCAGAGCATTCCAGATATTGGCAACAATTCATTACTATTTCATCACCGAAATGAAGCAGTATTTCTGTATATTCAGCAGTCAGAATGAATAGTTCTTTCCACAATTTACAGTCTGCTTAACAGTGCTTGAAAGCAGAAAATGAGCATATAGTTAAAGTAAATGGCCCTGTGTATATTATCCACAGTATACTTAGTTTGTGTAGCGCATAGCTAACTGTGAAAACCTCATTTTGAAAATCTATGATCTTTTAGCACCCTTCCCCAGTGTTACTTCAATAAAGATGGAGGCTGCTGCCACTTAAATCTATCCGTGTCTGTCTTCATTCACCTACGTGTCCTGATATTCACTTTCAAAGCCCAGTGCTATATCTGGATCCAGACTTGATACCTGGAGTTTGACAAAGGTAGTGAGCAGAAGAGGATACCTCACAGAAATTAACACACTCCTTATATCAAGAAATAAGTCAACCAATAGACTGTATTCCAAAAGATGGCCAAGGGTTTAGGTGCTGGTTCAGGAAGCAAGGGATCGGACCAAATTCAGTAAAGGTGAAATACACATTATCAGTCTTTCATGTAGGAAGCTTAGTAAGGGAATTAAGCCTGTTTGGTTTCCTGTGCTGTCTTTATGAAATTCATAACTTTATGGAATGGGCCTTAATTTGGAAAAAAGGGTTACATCATGCTGCATGGTATTTGGATAATTATTTTGTTTGCAGGTCGGGCCAGCTCAGGAATATGTGGGATTTTAGAAGGTGCTGATGGTTAAGTTACAGGGGAAATATGGAACCTCCAGTATCCAAGTTGCCATAGCTGGGCATTCATATGGACACCTAGTGTGATCTTTCCCAGCTTCCTAGGGAGAAGGTGGTATAACCCAGATTTCTAGTCACCTCATCCCTGGCTCTAAATCGGAGTTCCCAAACTTTTTGCTGGCACAACCCCATTTTAATTATTTGCTGCCAGAATCCGAGACAGCGTGGAGGCTGCCATTTTGAAGAGCAAAATGGCATCCTATGCACAGCGTGATCTCACGTGCGCCATAAGTGTGAGATCATGCTGCACGAAGGATACCATTTTGTAGCACGAAATGGCATCCTCCACACAGTGTGACCTCATACGTACTAAGTCACACTGTGCGGAGGATGCACCATATGTGCGAGGTCATGCTGTGTAGAGCAAAATGGCATCCTCCGCACGCTAAGGATCACTGTGACCCCATCTGCTGATAATGCAATCCCAAACAGTTTGGGAACATCTGCTCTAAATGATGCTGGAGTAGAGACTTGTATAAGCCGCCTCTCTTTGCTAGAGGACCCATGGAAAGGGGGGGTGGGTCCAGGGGCTTCAGAGTGCCATTTAAAGTGGAGGAGGCCATAGATTTGCCCCTTTCCCACCTGACTTTCCTCTTCCCCTCTCACCTGCAGCCAAATCCCCTCCCCATGAGATTACATCTCTTGACAGGTAGCTGACAAGAGAGTAGAAAAACTGGCCAGGCCAGTCAGAAACCAGCTGGGTGACAACTCATCCGATGAAGTGAGCTGTAGCTCACGAAAGCTCATGCTCAAATAAATTGGTTAGTCTCTAAGGTGCCCCAAGTACTCCTTTTCTATTTTCCATGTACCTGCTTAAAAGTGGTCAGGCCATGACCCTGGTTTGCTGCCCTCCACCCCTTTCCTCTCTTGGCTCCACAGCCCGTGGGTGGGTCAAGAAGGACATGAGGCTACTCCTTTGTCTCCATTTTAAACAACCGTACGTGTTGGAAGATGTGGAGAGAAGCTGATGAAAGGAAATCTGGGTAGAGGAGGTGCATTGTGCCCGCACCCACACAACCAAGTAGTGCAGGGATCTGGGCATATTCACTATACTTCCTGAGTGGTGGTTCTGGTGTGTTTGTTTGTCATTACTGGTTCCATTTGTCATCTAACATATTTATCCTAATTTTTCATTCTCCCCATGCTTTTCTTAAATAAAGTGCCTCCTCCTTTAAAAAGCAAACTGCATATTGAGTTTTATCATGGTTTTGCACCTGTTGTAGGTATCATTTGTTTCTTGGAATTTACAAGTGACGGGCCCCACCTACGCAGAAATCAGTTACACGAAGGGTCCCTGTGGCAACTTTGTGTCTAGGGGGTCACTACAGTGGAAAATCTGCAAAAATTAATTTTTGGGTGCACTCTGGGCTAAGAACATTAGTCAATTAGAAGCCCTTATTTGACATTTGAATTTTGCCTGTTGTGTGGTGCCCCCTGGTCACAGCCTTTGGTTTCCAGTTTGAGGCAGAGTAATGTACCTGTTCTGCTTCACTAGAGTCACTAAGGAAATGAGGAAGTACTTAGGAGCACAGAAACTGTTTATGTGGCCTTAATAGGATATCTTCGGGAAGAACCAAACTGCATTGACTTGCGTGTTGAATTTCACAGTGAACAGAGCGTGTAGTGATGGTGCTCAGAGTGGGCCTGGCAAGGGCTGATAAAGGATATTGGATTCTTTCATTTTTCCCTATCTTGTTGCAATCACAATCACTGCCCACATCTTCCAGATTAGAGATTCTTTTTTGGTGTAACAGTTATGCTATGGTCCACATTGGCAGTAGCCTGACAGTCATATCCTATGCAGTAATTCAGCTTGTGGGCAGATTTCAAAGCTTAAAGCTTACTATTTATTTCTCTTTGAATCCTCTGTGCCAGTCCAGATACTTGGGGATAGATCCTCCCTGCCAGCAGATGAAGACAATGCACAAAACACTTTCAGCTATGTAATCCCCCACCCTGTATTTAATAGGCTTGCCAGCTTACATAGCTCCAGCGCTGCTGTCTCCAGAAGGTGGAGATCCCATACTTTTGTTGGCTGACTTAGAGACTGGAGAGAAAAGGCAGGCCTATGACTCGAAAACCCCTTTTAGGACTGGGACACCCTCAGTCTTCTCATCCGGTGGGCTGCTTGTTGAAGGACTCAGCATATCTGACTCCCACAGGACCCACAGTGAATCCCAGATGATGCTGGGACAGCTGCACCTGGCAACTGCAAGAAACTGCCAGGTGATCATCCTCCTTAATGTACAAAGGCTCATGCTTGTGAAGTAAGGGGCAATATAGGGGACAAAGCACCACCTGCCCAAATCTCCTTAACAGCCTAAAAGTTTGGGCAGGAAGCAAGACAGGGCAGTACCCTCAGCACTCTGCTGAACTAACTAGCAAGTGTGGGGAAACCCTGGGTCCAATGAGGCCTCAGACCATAGGGATTCACCCCTCTCTCTGTGAAATAGGCTGCCTTCCTTCAGAGGCTGAAATCATAGAATATCAGGGTTGGAAGGGACCTCAGGAGGTCATCTAGTCCAACCCCCTGCTCAAAGCAGGACCAATCCCCAATTTTTGCCCCAGATCCCTAAATGGCCTCCTCAAGGATTGAACTCTCAACCCTGGGTTTAGCAGGCCAATGCTCAAACCACTGAAGTATCGCTCCCCAAAGTGCCCATCCCTTTCCTCTGCTGCTCAGGAAGCCTCCAGGCTTTGTTACTCTATGATGTCCCCAATCTCCACAGGGCAGAGAGGCTTTCTCTGGCTCTTCTCCAGCTTGCAATTGCTACTACCACCACTCCCCCGCCCCTACCAGTGCTCAGGGATGGGGCACAACATTAAATATTCTGTGGCAACTGCCATTAGGGTTGGATGGGCAAAGTTAGTGAGCAGCAAATCTCCACACACTAGCCTTTGTCTAGAACTACTCTTGTCCCCAACTTCTGGCTGTGACCACTGCTCCCCGCCTCTCAGAGCTAAGCCAAGTCCCCGCTCCTTCCTCCTTTCCTCACCCAGGCCACATCCTAGCTGGGAAAATTCCTTCCCAACTCCTTTCAAAGTAGGATGACTGTACGTCCTGTACTGGCCGGGACAGACCCCTTTTTAAGCTCTGTCCCTGCCCTCGCGACTTTTCTTTTCTTCTTTTTTTTTTTTTTTAAACAAAAAAGGGCATTTGTCAAAACTGATCAGTTGGCAAAAACAAACAAAAAAATGCCCAGTTTACCAAAAAAGTAGGGGGCGCCTCCCCCAGGGGGGGCATGGAGGAACATTAGGAGGTGGTGATGAGAGGTGCTGGGCAGCAGGGCTTGGAGGTCAGTCGCAGCCCCAGGTAGCATGGGGCTCAGCCCCAGTCCTCGCGGGGGTCAGCCCCAGCGGCGGTCGGCATAGAGTTTGGGGGGGGGTCAGCCCCAACCTCACGCGGCGTGGAACTTGAGGGGAGGGTATCAGTCCCAGCTCCAGCCACTGCAGCGGGCAGTGTGGGGCATGGAGCTCGGGGGGGGGGGGGGGTCACCCCAGCCGCAGGCAGCACAGGGCTCCAGTGCTCAGCCCGAGCCCCAGCTGTGGGTGGCATGGGGCACACAGCTCGGGGGGGGGGGGGGAGGGGGAGGCTCAGCCCCAGGCAGCGCAGAGCTTGGGAGGGTATAGGTGCTGGAACTAGGGGTGTGGGGCATAGGTGCCCCCTGGCTTTAAGTGGTTTCCATTGTTTACAGTTTTCATTGGTGCTCTCAGCATCCCCACTATACAAATTTCTCTTTGCAGGCAGCGTGGAGCTCCGGGAGGGGTGTGTCAACCTGGCCACGGGCGGCATGGGGCGCAGAGCTCGGGGGGGGGAGCTCAGCCCCAGCCCTGGGCGGTGGGGGGATGGTGGCTCTTGCGAGTCCTGTGGGCGTGTGTGGTGGCTCAGGCGAGCCCCGGCTGACCCGTTTTTACTTTAGAAAATATGGTCACCCTACTTCAAAGCCTTCAGACTAGAGGTTATGTGAGTCATGCATGGGTAATAACTTCCTTGCATGAGCGCTAGTATATGTAAAAACATAGTCAAGATGACTTCTATTTCACACTTCAGTGTTTTAATCTAGTCTTGCAGTTTAACACACTCACTCTTCCTTGGGCAATTGCATTTTCTATAATCTCTCAGTGAAACATTTAACTTTGGCACAGGAAGTGTTTAAAAATTATCCCCTTTTGAAATTCCAGCTGAAAGGCTATGGTGCTTAGCAAGCTTTTGGGGGAAGGCACGAATGGTTGTGGGACAGAGGCAGGAAAGTCCCTCTGCCAAAAGTACATGTTGTGTAAGAAAATCAGTTTGATTTGTAAATTAGTTCATACAGACAGAGAAAATATCTTCGCATTAAACCTACCTAGTAATACTTTAGATTTGACGAGTGACAAGACGTGTTTTACATAACAAAATAAAGGTTCAACTACTAAACCAATTAAAAACTAGACATATAACAAGCATGTATTTTTAAATGTTTAATGTAGAGCGAATTCTAGGAGAAATACATAACCTAAAGTATAAACAAGCACACCACAAACACTTTGGGCCAAATGGATTCCTGTCTGGAAGATTACAATAGTCGACTTGAGCTTGTCTTTTCAGTATTTTTACCATCAGTCAATTAAATTAAATAGAGTGACTAAGTTGGTCTACCTTATCAGCTTTTTCTAAAATACCCGTGTGCGTTTGGTAAGGCTAGGGAAGTGCGGTAGATGGGGATTTACTTATCCCCTTGAAGCGTACCTTGTCAGTGGGAAGCAGGGTGTCTGCAGCACGTGGCGGCGGCGGGTGTGTGATCTGTGCGTGCCTGTAATAAGCAAAGTTTTAACGAGTTATTTTTGGCATGTATTGTACTGATGAGACGCGTACACAACAACAACCCCCCACGTCACGTCAAAGATAATTACATGGGCAGGCGTTGAAGTATGTCCCGTCGCAGGCGATGAAAAAGCGAAAGTGAAAGCGACTGTATCGAAACTGGTAGGAATCCGAAGCACCCAGACAAGACAAAGCGTGAAGAAAGATATGTTCCTGTTTACAACTGACATGGTGATCTAGGTTGAAAAATGGAGGTAATCGCAAGCCTGAACAGCAAGGAAGGCCGATGGAAAACCAAATAAGGTACAAAACGGCCTCTGTTTTAATTCTCCAGAAGGGAAGAGCTCAAAAAGGGGGGAGGGATAGCTCAGTGATTTGAGCATTGGTTTGCTAAACGGAGGGTTGTGAGTTCAATCCTTGAGGGGGCCATTTAGGGATCTGGGCCAAAAATTGGGGATTGGTCCTGCTTTGAGCGGGGGGTTGGACTAGATGACCTCCTGAGTTCCCTGCTGTTCTATTCTATGATCTGCAACTGTTTTGGTCCGAGAATCAGGTTGGAGTCAGGAAGAAGGAAGTGTGACAAAATTACTCAGGATGGGAGCAGAGAGATAAATAAATCGGAGTCAACTAGCAGCTAACTCTCTGCAGCAGTTTGATTTAAGTATAAGGGAGAATTTTATACTTTTGAAAAGCAAACAGTTTTAGTCTCAACTATTAATAGATTGGATAGCCTAATAATGAGGGTCTGTGTTTGGGGCTGCAGTCCCTTGTCTGAGCAAACGAAGACATTTTGGGAGGGATTAAACCAAGCAAATATTTATTATGATGCCAAGGTGGTTTTATTTTTAATTTCAAATTTACTACACCCTCAGGATAAGGAGCCAAGACTGTCTACGAAATATTTTACTAAAGACTCTTATCTGCCAGTTTTTTGAAGGAAACATTGGATTTAAAGAGAGATCAAGGGAAGTAGATGAGAAGTAATTATTGAAGAGACCTGTGCAACTTTTTTTTTTGGTGGTGGTGGGGGGTCTGTATTTCCCTCTGAGGGTCAATGTTCCCTCTAATTTTTGACTGGCCGTGTGCGGAAAAAAATTTCTGTGCAAATTTTTATGCGCTCGGTGTTTTGCGTGTGCACGGGGTTTAGGATCTGTGTGCGGGCGCACATGCGCACAGCTTAGAGGGAACAGTGCTGAGAGCTCTTCTTCTGTTTGTGTGTATACTCAGGATACTGAGTTTGTGTGTGTGGTTTTTGGGAGGGGGGTGAGGGGGTGAGAGAACCTGGATTTGTGCAGGAAATGGCCCAACTTTATTATCATGCACATTGTGTAAAGAGTTGTCACTTTGGATGGGCTATCACCAGCAGGAGAGTGAATTTGTGTGGGAGGGTGGAGGGTGAGAAAACCTGGATTTGTGCTGGAAATGGCCCACCTGATGATCACTTTAGATAAGCTATTACCAGCTGGACAATGGGGTGGGAGGAGGTATTTTTTCATGTTCTCTGTGTATATATAAAGTCTGCTGCAGTTTCCACGGCATACATCTGATGAAGTGAGCTGTAGCTCACGAAAGCTCATGCTCAAATAAATTGGTTAGTCTCTAAGGTGCCACAAGTACTCCTTTTCTTCTGTTTTAGTATCAATTAATGCTAACCAGGACTTTTTATCGGGCTATTTCTAGTTTCACTCTCTCTCCTGCAAGTGATTGTGGGTCTGTTTGGGAGTGAGGCTGGAACTGAGTGGTGCAGCTGTTGCTGCTTTCTCTTTGTTTGATGTAAGGTTTGGGTTTTTTTTGTTTTGTTTCGGATTGGTGTTGGTTGTGGGTGTAGTTTTGGGGAGTTTTGGCCTTGCAGGCCAGCCTTGCTGGCACTCCTTTGACTCCCCAGCCGTGGGGTGCAGACACCACCCATTCTCACAGGTGGTAAGGTTCTTGATCTATGGTGATGATTGGCAGAGCTCACCTTCAAAAATCTGCTTCCATGAAGGAGTGTGCCCTGGCGAGGGGAAAGCAGGTCACTTGTAAGAATATAATGTATGCCTCTTGCATGAGCAAAGCTGTTTGTTAGCACACTGAGCCTTGTTAATCTGGTTGCTGTGTGATGGATACCTGTGTGTCCTTGTTCTGCCTCCCTCTGTGTTAGCTGTTAGCATTGCCATTTCTCACGTGCTCCCTTTCATAGGGAATTGAGCTGCTGACCAGAGATTTTACAAGATATGGTTAGGTCACTAGTCCCATTAGAAGAATTCCTTCTAATATATAAAGTCCCAGCAACTCAGCAGGTCCTGTTCTTTCATAGAGAGGTTATCAAATACTGCCTCTAAATCTTTGGAAAGTTCCCTTAAGTATAGAATTGGTGATTGACAATATTTTGTCTGTGGCTGAGGCTTTGGCTTGCTTCTAAGTGGGAGCCTGACGTGTCATCAAGCAGCCTTCTGAGAAGAACCAAGCAGCCACTAGGAAGAATGCACCTGGGACTGAGGTGGCATCTATGAAAGGCTCTGGGCACATCTGTGAGTCACCTGAATGAAGTCCCACAGTGAATACAAATACTAACAGCAGAGGGAACCCTATGCTTTGAAGGTGCTGCAAAGTGATCATTTTAGTCTCTGGAGTTGAGGAGCACAGTGTTCTATGAGCAAACCTAGCACATTCTGAGCAGGCTGCTGAGGGCTGTGGGTGTGGGGATTTCCCAGCAGCCACTATCATCCTCCCAGTCCTCACAGCCTCCCCCGCCCCCCCCGTTAGTCACTTGGCGGCTACCTTCCTTAATGTTCCTGAGACGTAGTGACTGTGGGTCTGGGACCAATGGGGATGATGACCTCATGGACCATCTGGGTCCTGAACTCAAGATGTCATTAGCTGTTTGCTTGATGAGAGCAAGGGTTAACATGGGTGGACATGAAGGGTATGTTTTCTAAACCTAACCTGATTTTACTGTCTGCTTGGTATACTGTGAGACATATTCTATCTGAGTTTGACAAGATAGAAAGTGATGACCAAAGTGCATGTTCCCTTAATCAGTAGTAATGCCAGGGGCTAGTGACCATGTGATTTATTTCCTTTTTAGTTGGATCTCTGGATTTCTCTGTCCCGTCTCTCCCTTTCCCCCCATGATGCATGCTGATCCAGTGGACAATCTAACATGTGGGTCGCTGAATATCATTGGGTGCAGGGATGTTTAAATCCTATGGCTTTTTAAAAATATTTGTCCCAGAAGAAGGTTGACACTTCTTTTTTTGCAATAGATGCACACAGATGGTGGCAACTGAACTGACTAACTTGCCAACTGGAAGGGAGAGGTTTTTCTGTGTCCTGTATCCACAGTGACTGCAGGCGTTGTATTTCTTTTTAGTGTTCCATATTGGCTTGGAAACACAGTGTAACATATCTTGTGACTATTATCTTGGATAAAGTGAAGATATCGATGTTGAAGAGCAGAAAATATCAACTGGCTTGCTTCATTATTAGTGATGCTCTTTGTTGTTTGCTTTTTTTAAGACTTCTTGCATGATCTTGATAGACTAAGCTTTGGTCCATTGAAAATGAACCTTATCATGTTGTTGATTAGAGACTTGGTTTGAATTTGGCATTACGTTGTTTCTGTATTTTATGTTCTGACTTTATTAAGCAGTTTTTTAAAAGTCTGTCCCTATATATTATGTAATCTAGGCATTTACAGAAGTTGAATCTCCACCTTGATAGCTATTCCTGTATTGAACTGACACTTGAAATGTAATTATGGTTATAGACTTTTGCATAGGTAATTAACATCTTTTTAAAAAATTCAGTCACTTTTTCTTAACACTCCTCCTCACACTGTTACCTGAGAATCTGATTGAGGGAGCCCTTGTTATTGTTTGAGATGGGGCTTTGTAATGCTATTTTAAACTTCATAATTTTTTTAAGTTACAGAAAATAAACATTTACATTAATAAAAAAATTGATTAAAGAAAGCTTAATTTAAGTGTTCCTAGGATCACAAAGTGTCAGATAATCAATTGTGTACTGGTAGTATTTATTTGTTATTTAATGGCATTAGGTAACTTTCCACACACTATGCAAGGGAGCAACAGAGAAAACGGTCTCATCCGTCACTAAATGAAAACTTGTCTTGTATTTGATCTTTGATACCTTTGAAAGCTTTATGAGAGAGAGGGATGGATGGTAAGGAGTTTTACTGAGGCCTCGATTGCTGCAGATTCAGCCCAGATTGACAGCTGTTTGATGTTTCTTGTGTAAATTAAGTTTGGCGTTGTTACAATTCTAGAAGACCAGTATCCCTATCACCAAAAACTACCCTCACAGTTAGCAGTCTCAGCAGAGGCCAGTGATTTAATGGTAAAGAAGACTGAATTACCTTGTCCCTTGAGGGGCTTCCCTCCAGGTTACAGCACAATGGTGGAGGAGTGCTCTGCCTATGTATGTGTTCGGTGGTAGAAGACTTTTTATTCTAAGACTGGAACTAAAATTAACAAGTGGTACAGGGGTAGCTGACTTTTCTCCTGGGCAAAATGTGAAATCCTCAGGCCTAACTCAGGAACATGATCAGGCATCTCATTTGCACATTGAGTGCACATTTGTCTATTGTGGACTGCTACTTAAGACAGTGATTTCCTCATGGATTAATTCTCTTCCTAACCTCAATTCTAAACCCTCCCTGTAGGGAGCATGAAAAGTAACATTACAGCAGGTTAAAAACAAACCATCCTTACTTCAATGACATGAACGGGGCATCTGCTTGGTTATGTTCTCTGTTTCTATCTATTTTTATTTCCTCTCCCTCATTGTAGCAATTTCACATTTAATACCAACCAATCTTCTATTTATTATTTCTTCATTTCTATGTTTGCTTCTCCTCCTGGTTTTGTGTTAAATGGGAAATTTTTTGCGGTCCTCTGGGGGAAGCTTGAAACGTGTTATATTTAACACAGGGGTGAAGAGGGCTTGAACTGAAAGTTCCTGAAGAGGGGGAGGTGGTAGTGTCCGGGATCACTGGATAGCATGTTGTATTTTTGAGAATACTTCCCATGAGCAGAAGTGATCAGTTTTTCAGATTTTCATTTTGTTTAGATTATAACAGTAGTCAACATGCTCTCTTTATCTGTCCAGTTCTTACCCTCTTCTTTCAGAGCATGAGAATCCTGGCCAGGTATGGTCTTCTGTGGGAATAATATGTGAAGAGGCCGTAGGGAGAAAGAGACATTTATTCCACCCACTCCTCTAACACAGGCTGTAACTCATCTCTCAGCATGCAGCTGCCAATAAGCCTGAAGGATGCCAGAGCTGCCCAAAAAGCATAGCTATCAAATTTGCCGAAATATGCAATCCAGCTGCAATATAACACACACACACTAGGTCATTGCGGTTGCACTAGCCATGGTTTGGGGACCATAGATATGACAAGAAGGACCCAACCAGGGAAAACACAGTCTGTGGCCACCCACTGATTTGGACTTTGAAGCCAAAATGAAATTTTTTGGGGAGGTTTAGTTTATGTGGGGGCAGAGAAGACTAATTTCATCTCTTCAGAGAAGGAATTAGGTAAACTCTACCATATATAAAATAAGTAATTACACATTTATAATTGGTAGAACATCTGCCATACAAATTTGATCACAAAGCACTTTATAGAATTTTCATAAATGATCCCACTTTAGAATAATAAATAATAGCGGGGGAAAGAATTTGCATAGTATATAGCAAGGGAAAACAGATACTTGTAGCTAAGGTGTGAAATGATTGCAAGCTGATGAAGGAGAGAGACACAGGAAGGCTTTTTTGACGGCAGGAGCAGCAGAAGTAACCTCACTTGCACTGAGAGAGGCAAAAAATGGAGGATCAGAGAAGTCTGGCGAACTACTGATGGGCACAGTCTGAACCATGTTAAGTGAAATCCTGAAGATGTACAGCCTGCTAGGTTAGATGCTAATACCAGGCAGGCAGGGTGGAGAACTTAGGGTTAGATTACTTGGAGCTCCTAGAACTGCATTATCAAATTCCTCCTACAAGAACATAAGAACGGCCATGTTGGGTCAGACCAAAGGTCCATCTAGCTCAGTATCCTGTCTTCCAACAGTGGCCAAGGCCAGGTTCCCCAGAGGGAATGAGCAGAACAGGTAATCATCAAGTTATCCATCCCCTGTCGCCCATAAAGATAGATTATTGTAATTGTTTAAACTATTCCATGGTGAGAAATGTCCACTCTTTCACATTCCATTGCCCATCCATAATTTCCACCAAGGAAGTTCAGAATATTAAATAGCAAATTGTCAGTGTGGGTAGAAAGTACTATATATCTTTAGCACAAAAAGTGGAAGGCAAATCTTTCTGGAAACAGATCTGCAAATTCTGTCAAACTGAAAAATAAAAAGGGAAAAAAAGTTTGTATAAATCACAAAAACATATAATTTATCTTGTATTGTACACTTCGTATCCGTTGGTGGGTATTTCCCATCTATTTTCTCTCAAGGGCATTCCCCAGAAGTCATAAGCAGAATTAGTCACTCCTGGAGCTTCAAACTGTGCTCCACAAGACTTTAAAGCAACTTTTAAGTAGTGTACAGGAGCCAGTTCAATGAGGAAGAAAAAAATCTGTCAAGCCGTGAGATGGATTAAATAAGGTAAAATTAAATAATCAGAACTACTAGTTTCTTTGCTGGGTGTCATTTTAAATGAAAGCTCAGGCCTGTGTGTCCACTAAGCAGAAACTGACAAGTACAGGATGCTGACTCACTGAAGCTATTGTGGTTTTATTTTGTTTATGAGAGAGCATCAGAGCTACAAAATTAGCCACAGTATTCTGTTGAATTTTACATTGTGTAGCATTGCATGTGTAAATTTCTTAAACTTCAAAATGGTGCTAAAGCCATTCGATGAGTGTGTGAGCCAATTCCTCTTCCTTAACTTTTACTAAAATCAAATGAGACATTGCAACTAACACCCAATTCATTCTGTCTATTCTGCATAGATATTCAAGCTTCCATGGAAATGTTCACAAGAGAAATGGCTTGTCTGTGGGTCATTGACCAAAACTGAGCTCTCCCCACAAAAATGTCTAGTGTTGGCTGCTGCCTTTCACCCATCAGCTGTCTGCATGTCAGTGGCACTGTATGTATATAAAGCTTGAGTTGAGACAGTCAAGATCTCTGAGATAAAGTATCGTGCTTCCCTACAGCTGTACCAGTTAGCTAGAAAACCAAGATTTAAGCAGCTGCGAGCACTTGGGCAAAAATGTATTACCACAGTATTTATTTCAGTTCTCATATCACTGATTTCTTCTTTCTCTCTTCCTCTTCCTAATTGTGTGTGGATTTTCTTTTTTTAATGTATGCTGTGGTATGTACTTTTATTAGTGACGGCAAGGTCGAACAAGTGTGCCTTGCACTTGGAATGGAAGATGGTGAAGCTTAAAATAGTTCATAGATTCTGCCAGTATTCATTCCAGTCTTGGATTAGCCTCCAAGAAAGGTGTCTCCTGCATAAAATAATTATTTTTCCAGTACACAGTTGCATTGCATCAGAGGAGCAAGGTTATAATGGTCCTCCTCCTGGTGTTTTAGATGATTTTTTTAGGCATTGTAGACCCAAATCCTTAAGCATTTTGAAGGTAAGTGCTGAAATCTTCAACTAGATAGGATATTATTTGGCTAGCCAATGTAGTGATTTGAAGATATCTTTGAAGTTTGCACACAGTATTAGTTGTAGTTTCCTGTGGGCTACTGTTTTATGCCAAAATAGGCTATGGTGCTGTAGTCCAGTTGGGAGGTAACAAAGGCATATATTATTACCAAGGCCAAATCATCTGCCAGTATGGGGGGGGGGGGGGAGCAGACTCCCATTCAGCTGTAAATGGTGGAATCCTAGAAAAAACGTAGGGCTGGAAGGGACCTCCAGAGGTTATCAAGCCCAATCCTCTAGGCTGAGGCAGAACCAAATAAACCTAGATCATCCCTGACAGACGTTTGTCTAACCTGTTCTTAAAAACCTCCAATGATGAGGATTCCACAACCTCTCTTGGAAGTCTATTACAGAGCTTCATTACCCTTATCATTAGAAAGTTTTCCGAATATGTAACCTAAATCTCCCTTGCTGCAGATAAAGCCCATTGCTTCTTATCCTACCTTCAATGGACACAGAGAATAATTGATTTTCATTGTTTTTACAGCATCCCTTAACATATATGGAGACTGTTATCAAGTCCCCCGTCAGTCTTCTTTTCTCAAGAATGAACATGCCCAGTTTTTTAAATCTTTCCTCTTTGGTCAGGTTTTCTAAAGCTTTTATCATTTTTGTTGCTACCCTCTGGACTCTCTCCAGTTTTCCATGTTTTCTAAAGTGTGGTGCCCAGAACTGGACCCAATACTCCAGTTAAGGCCTCACCAGTGCTGAATGGAGCAGAACAATTACCTCCCACATCTTACGTGTGGCACTCTTGTTAATACACCCCACAATATTAGACTTTTTTCGCAGCTTGCACACATTGTTAGACTCATATTCAATTTGTTATCCACTGTAAATCTGAAATCCTTTTCAGCAGTGCTACCACCTAGCCAGTTATTCTCCATTTTGTAGTTGTGCGTTTGATTTTTCCCTGAAATTGGCCACTCTCAGAAATCCCAGAGATCCTCCGCACCCAAAAGAGCAGTGTTCCCTAGTTTTACCTTTAACCACCGTTCATTTAAACTACACAGCCCGTGTAATTCAGTGAAAGATGGTTTATTTAAGAACGAATAGAGATTCTACTAGGGACAACAGAGAATGATGGAAACAAATGATTATAATACAAAACAAAATCATAAAACACGAACTAGGGCCTACTCTTTAAAAGTTCCTTTTCTATCTAATAAAGTAGATTTCAGTCTGTTGCAGAGCTGGCTGGCTTCCCAGGAACCAGGATCCAAACTTTCATGAAAGTTGCTTAACAAAATGAATGGATACTGTGCTTAATTATCTATGAGATGACAACTCCAAATGTGGAATTACATTTCCATACATTTAGTTTTAAACGATTTTATTCTTTCCTTTTTTATTTGTTCTGCATGGTTTTTTTAGGAGTGTTTTTTGCATTTATTCATTCCACTTTAAGGGTAAATGGAATAGTATATTTGGTTTATTATTCAGTTATTGCAGACATGATGAATTTGTACAAGAATAGTGCTATCTTAAATATCTGTTCTAATAGTGTTCTGTGACCAGTAATAAACACCGAATTGCCAAATGGCGATTGTTCGGATCTTTGGTGTGCTAGTTAATGAGATAACTAGCAAGTGAAAAAGATTACCGCACACATTGTGTATAGGGTTGCCAACTCTGACTGAAGCTATTTCAGGAGCTTTTTTTCCCCCCAACATGACATAATGTCATTTTCTTAAAATATCCTATTAAAAACTCCTGGATTGCTTTCAATAGTCACCAGGAGATTGATGCCACTTCCGGGAGACTCCCAGCCAATCCTGGAGGGTTGGCAACCCTAATTGTATATGTGGCATGTTCACAACAGTAGTGTATGGCAGTCTAATCAATGCAACCACTAACAGCATTAGATTGACTTACATTTCAGAATTTGTGAAGGAATAACTTGAGTCAATTAAACACAATCAGTGCCTTGTGTAGGCCTGGGTGTCATGTGGGGATAATTCCATAAAGAATGAGCAAAAAATTTGCAGATACAATCTTTCATGGTAACCAGGTCTCAATATAGTAGATTCTATCAGTGACAATATAGCAATATATTACTAGTGTAAAAAAAAAAAAAGTATATTCTTCTCTTTTACAAGTAAGAAGAATTACCTAGCTTGCATCATCCTGCAGATTTTAAAACCCTACTTATTAATGAGATACTCAATATTACATTTGGACAGCTGTCAACAACTTAGCCTGTACTCCTACATGTGTGTTACTGTTAAAATGCTGGTAATAGAATGGCAATAAAGACTACGTCTTAAGAAAATAATTAAAATCTTAGAAGATGTTGACTTTGATAATTCTAATGGCATTGAAATATAAATGTTATTTATAGAAACATGGGAAACACTTGGCGAAGTTGGGATGGCTGCCAGAGAAAGAGTAATCCAGAAGTAGCGAATGGTGAACAGAAACCCACGTTAAAACAGAGGACTAGATCAAACAGTTGTTCAAACCAAGAAGTTCCACAGGAGAGCAATCTACAATCATGCAAAGGGGAAGCAAACAGAGATTTAATCCAGGAAAAGCAAGATGGTAACATTTCTGAAGACTCTGACAAATTAAGGTAACGTTTTGGGTTTTGTTTTATATGTTTCTGATGGCATTGCCTTCTGTTTGAATGTCTCAGTATATTCAAAGCATTTTTAAAAATGAATATTAAAAAATAACCCAGCACCCTGTATTTGTCTAAACAGATAAGCACATTACTATTTTACAGAGGATAGTGCCATCCTAGATCACTTTGACTTCAGATATCCTTATACAAGTGTCCTCCTCTTTAAAAATTGTGAGCTACATATGTGCTAAATGCTACTGTGTGCTAGATGTATACCCATTCTCTAGTTATTGAAGTTCTTTTCTCTTTTTCTATATGAGAACATTTTCAAACTATTGTATAAGTATTTACTCCTCTTTTTATTCTCACCTATATTATCTAGAAAAATTGTATCCCTTTGAGGGAAAAAGATACTGCATGAAGGCAAAAGTCTTTATTCCTTTCCAGTTTTCAACTTTGTGAGTGCTTGTGAATTTGATGCTTGTGAAAGGAATAGGATTTAAAATAGATCTGTACATAGAACTCATATAGCCGGAACAATGGCTGTGCAAATGTAGATTTACCAGTGTTGCCCCCACCGTAGGTGTTGAAACTAGGGATGTTAGGGGTGCTGCTGGATAATAATAATGGATATAACCCATTATATCCAGGGTTTATAGTTTGGTTCAATGGCTCTCAGCACCCCACTATAAAAATTGCTTCAGCATCCCTGCTACACACTTCAATCCTAGTGAACTAAGTGGTCCAGCTCTAGTACTGAGAATAATGCACTATCTGACCCTTTGATTCTTGGCCTCTCATCTTAAATTGCCAATGAGGATCCTAATTGTGATAGTTTTTATGATGCAAGCACCAGTTCATTAGGAACTAGACTAAGTCCATTAACTCACTTTATATAGGACACAGAGTAGCCATCAGGTTTCGGTCACTACAAAGGTTGGCTGCGTTTGAACTGGGGATCTATAAATGAAAGGTTTCGTATCCCATGGCAAATCTGATCAAAATGGTGGGTTTTTTTTAGTTTTTCTCTCAAAACTTATATTTCTCACTTTTTGTCTATTCACACTGATGTCCTCATAATTTTTCTTCTCTATTTAACAGCGTAGGCCCTGACTGTATTCAAAAAAATGTTGAGCATAATCCTGACTTGTATTTGTAGTTCCAAAAAGTATTTATTTTATTAGTCTTTTTTTTCTATTTATGACCTTCGTTCGTGTGTCTTTTGTTTGAATGTTATGAGTGTGGTCATTAGTGTTTTCGGTTTTACATTATACAGTCCTTGTGCAATGTTCTCATTGTCTTAGCAGAAGAAACTCTTGGAGTACTATACTTACGAATGGATAGCTCATCTCAAAACATTTGAAACAATTTGCTCTAAAGTGAAAACGTTATTTAGTTTTGTGTTTTTTCCTTTTCCTCCTCTGATTATTTTCTCCCTATATTTTAGTGTTTATTTCCCCTAGATTTCTTCAGCATGTTTTTGCCCAGATTAATTCTACGTTGCTATAGAAAAGAGTATTGGACTGTACATAGGCATTAACTCCTTTCAGGGTTCTCAGGACAAATTTTTTGGTGGCGTCAGAGTGCGGCCATCAACTCTTGCTGGTGGTCGCTCTCACACTTTTTCCTAAAATACTTAATTAGCTTTAGGAAAACCAAATCATTGTAACTTACTTATTGCGAGCTAGTAAGTCTGTTGTGAAAGGTGATATTAACAAACATACAAGTATCACTTCACAGCAGATTTACTCAGCCCTGGCAAGCCTGGGTTCAAATTAAGCCCTGGATGGAGGGTCATGGAAGGCAGTGGGGGCCAGAGGAGATCGGGGCAGGGGATAGGCAATGGGGGGGCTGGAGCCTGAAGCCCTGCGGCCAGAGCAGGGATCACAAACTCAAATCACCATGAGGGCCACGTGAGGACTAATACATTGGCCCGAGGGCTGCATTACTGACAACTTTTCATATAAAGATACAAAAGCCCCCCGCCCCCATTCTACCCCTTCCATGAGGCCCCACCCCTGCCCCGCCTCTTCCCACCCCTTCCCCAAAGTCCCCACCCCAACTCCGCCCCCTCCCTACCCCTATTCCAACCCCTTCCCCAAATCCCCACCCCTGCCCTGCCTCCTCCCTCCTGGAAAGCGTTAAGCACGGCCAAACAGCTGTTTGGTGGTGGAAAGCGCCTGGAGGTTGGCAGAGGAGCGGGGATGGGGCACACTGGGGGCACGAGGGGGGACGGGGAGCTGGGTGGGCCGCAGCAAATAACTCTGTGGGCTGCATGTGGCCCACATGTTTGAGACCCGTGGGCCAGAGCCTGGGGCCTGCCTCTGCGCAGTCAGAGCCCAGGGCTGGAGCCCAAAGCCCTGCGGCCAGAGCCTGCCACCCCATCATGCCTGGGGTGAAGCTGAAAGCCTGAGCTCTACTGCCCCTGAGCCAGTAGGGAACTCACAGGCTGCCTGCTCCTACAGCAGTGTGCCCCAGGTGACTCCAGAAGAGAGCAGGGCCCAACCCCTGCTGTTGGCTCCAGCAACCAACACCAAGGCGATGCATCCAGGAGCACTGGGGAGGAGAAGGGGGTGCTACTTTGCCCTCTTCCCCCACCCTTTCATCACTGTCCAGGAGAATGTGGCTGCAAGAAAAGCCGCTGGTGGCCGCATTTGAGAAACACTGTTTTAGACTATTAGAAATCACTGGTGATGTCACTGAAAAAGTGATTTCCTTAACATTTCACTTTCCGGTAAAGGCTGATTTTTTTTCTACGTAACCTCCATTACTATATTACTATGGACATTACTATAGCCATTTCTTATGGAAATAATAGCATGGGCTTTCTATAATCTTTTCAGAGTATTAGTTATTTCAATTTATCTTCTTTCAGACATAGATGTCAAAGGAATTACTATCACTAATTTTTTTCAACCTATATAGGCTTTTCATAATTTCCTCTTATTATATCGAGTTGCTTCCTCTGCTTTTATCTTAGATTTAATTTCTCTTTCCTTTTCAGGCACACCCCATTCAAATACCTGCTAACTATTCATGTCTCCCAATGATAAATGATATGTACATTTAGCTATTTCACTCTTTTTTTCATGTCTCCGATAAATTCTTGTTAATTTGGACTGCTTCTGTAGTCCCTTTCCATTTCTGTGTATCTTCCTCAGAAATTGCCTAAAACTGAATATGTGCACTGCGCAGTGGAGAGGGGCAGTTCCTTTGTTATGCCATTCTGCCGTTATGTACTGCAGCCCAGGCTTGCATTTGCATAGCACTACAAGTGTTCATCTGCCTCCCTACCCACTGCTGCATCCCAGGTCTGGCTTGAATTGTTTCTCCCCAGACATATCAGGCTCTGTGTTACCCAGACAGGCTCTCATTCTAGTCCTTTCTCATTTTCCTTTATTCAGAGCACTCTTGTTTTCTCCTACCCCTGCGCTCTGCACTCCTGGGGGAATTCTGCGCCATTGCGCAATGCAGAATTTTGCAGAAATTAACGTGCACACAGAATTTCATTCCCCCCACAGAAACGGGCTGCAGTGCTGCTGGCCGCCACTAGAGGCTGCTGGACCCAGCAGAGCCCAGCTCACACATAGAAGACAAGGCCGTGGGGGGGGGGGGGAGGGAGCTAGAGGGTTCCTGGCAGCTGCAGTTCCGAGCACTCCAACGGAAGGAGATGGCAGCGCGCAGGAAACTCCATGCAAGCCTGGGACCAAGCATCAGGCTGTTTCTCCCTCTGGATCTCTGGGGGGGAGGGGGTTCAGGTATCTGAGCAGGGGGCCCCCATGACTGGTCTCTGGGGGAGAGGAGGTTTGGGTGTGTTGTCTGGGGGGGAACCCTGGCTGGGCTCTGGGGGTGGAGGGCTTGTGGGTGTCTGGCCCCCCTACTGGGCTCAGGGGGCAGGGAGGTTGTGGGCATCTGGCCCCCTTGCTGGGCTCTGGAGTGGGGCAGAGAAACAGGAACTGGGCTGTCATAGGGGTTTCTTTAACACTCTATTTCTGGGGGAATTTTTGGGTGTGTCTGTATTGTTACAGACATACTTGCTGACAGATATTTTGAAATAAATTGCCAAAATAATTGAAACTGGTGTGATTATGTAGTGTTATTTTGACAAATAAAATGTGAAGAATTTTAAAATATTGTGTGCAGAACTTTAATTTTTTGGCGCAGAATTCCCCCAGGAGTAACTCTGCCTGTGTGCATGTGTGACAGGTGTGTGAGTGACTCAACATGGTTTCCCCTTCTTCTGCGTACCCTGAGCCCATGGGAAGCTGCATATGGCACCCCACTGCCTCCATCCCTGCCCAAGCTTCTATATCCCACCTGCCTGCTCCCTCCTGACTTCTATATTGCCCGCAAGTCCTATCTCTTTCTTCACTACCCACCTGTGAAATTGGTATGGCCCAACTCCTTCTGGGCTGCCTAGCAGCATCGTAGCAGGGCTGATGATATCACTGGAGTGGGCGGGGAGGAGGAGGAAATGGCCATTGTCAGCATGCATGTGCTGAAGGCAGGGCATGGGAGTGAGCTAAGGCGATATTAATTTAACATTAGGCATTCTGCACATTTGCTATAGGAGAAGTGGAGGAAGGGAAAAGAGACATTTTTCACGCATGCATCAACAGCTGAGCATGATAGAAGAAGAGGCTTACTGTATACTTGTGGTTCAGGAGTGAGATAATGTGCATCTTCTGCAATCACTTTCTTTGATGTTGGGGTTGCTTCTGAAGTTGCATGTCTGATGCAGGGACACTGTAGATCACAGGCAAGGGGTGATGTTGGTGTATTGTTTTCAAACTGCTCCCAGCACAATTTGCTCCAGATAGTAGTTACTGATCTCTAGGTACTGGTTTTTGCCGCCCTGTCATAATTTGTAGTCTGGCTAACAATATAAGAACGGTCATGCTGGGTCAGACCAATGGTCCATCTAGCCCAGTATCCTGTCTTCTGACAATGGCCAATGCTAGATGCTTCAGAGGGAACGAACAGGCAAGCATGGAGTGATCCACCCCTTGTCCACTCCCAGCTTCTGGCAAACAGAGGTTAGAGACACAAGGATGGGGGCACTCCAGGCACAATTTGCTACTATTGTGAAATCTCTATTTTAAATTTAGACACAAATAAAGAAAGGTATTTTTGCAGTTTGGAAATGCATTCTACAGAGCTAAACCTCAGGACTATTCTATATAAAACCCTGAATGGAGATGATATTCTTTATTAGTGTCTTTCCTGTATAGATTAGGCCAAACAATTTCTATATTAAACAAACACTTAACAGACACAAAACATTGAAAACAGCATAACACATTGTAAACAGTATTTGGAATACTATGTATACTTTTTAAACACAAGCTATTAGGCAGAAAAATTACCTTTGTTCCTTATACAGACTTCCCCCTTTCTCACTGTTACACATATTGAACAACTAGTTTTCAACATAAAATTTGCAGTTCTGCACACATGAACACACTTCCCTCTGATCTTATTTCAGAGATATTGTCTCAGGCCTTTTCCTCACTGCTAAAACTGAAGTGCCTTGACCTCACTGTGTTTTTACCTCAGAATAGCTCACGTACCTTAGTTACTTTGAGGTTAAAAAAAAATCACCCTTTTTAGCAGTGAGGAAAGGGCATAAGGGCTAGATTCATACCGGGACTTAGGCATTGTGATGCTGAGCATCACAACACCTAATTTTTAAGTGTCTAGCTAGAAAATCACAGGAACAACACTGCAATTCACAAAAGCTGAGTTAGGTGCCTGTGCTCCCTATATAATGAATGGGGACAAATTGTCTTCTAAGAACGTGATTCACAAAAGCCAGCTCACTAGCTGTATTCCCCCAATGTAGCCAATGGGAGATGCCAGTGAGCGGCACGTGTCCCAAGCCTTGCCCCTCTCACAGAAGTTGGGACTGCAAGGAGGCACCTATCCATGCGAGCTATCCGCAGCTGGGAACCACTCTCCTGGACTCAGGCGTCTTAGGCGCTAAGCTGTTTTGTGTCAGAATGAGCTAGGCAGGTGCTAAGCAGCTGGAGGAGGTGCTGGTGGTAGTGCCTTCCTTGTAAGTTTCAGCCCAGTGGTTGGAGAACTCACCTGAGATGTGGGAGACCACTGTTCAAATCCTCTCTCTCCCTCTGCCAAGGAGGGAGTTGCACTTGGAGCCTCCCATATCCAGGTGGGTGCTCTAATCGCTATGCTAAAGGTTATAAGGTGAGCAATGGCACAACCACCCCACCTCCTTCTCTGGCCAGGCTTTGAATGAAACCCCATCTCGTAGGCAGCCCCTGAGCACTCCTACCAGATTGGGCCTAACCCACAAAATAGGCATTTGCCGGCCTATCTGCCCTGATTGGTGAGTCGCTCTGGGGATTTGGTGGGAGATAGGCGTCTGGATGCCTAGAATAAGGCCCGCCCCAAGGCCCTGCTCCCACTTTCTGTTCTTCCCCCATGGCCCTGCTCGTGCTGCTCTTCCCGACCTTGCTCCACCTCCCCCCCGCAAAGTGTGCGAGAGCTCAGGGCTTGCCCAGGACTTGGGGAGGCTGGGGTCATCTGGCGGGCCAGTGCTCAGGTCAGCTCAGGCTGGCCAGCAGGCTGTGGCTCAGGCCAGCCAGCAGCCCGGAGCAGCTGTGGCGGGCAGGCCAGGGCCTGTTTGGGCCAGGCGGTGGCCCAGAGCTTGGGGCAGCTGTGGCAGGCGGGCCAGGGCTCTGGCCTTGTCAAGGTTCCTTCCCCACTCTGAACTCTAGGGTACAGATGTGGGGACCTGCGTGAAAACCCCCCTACGCTTATTTTTACCAGCTTAGGTTAAAACTTCCCCAAGGTGCAAACTATTTTACCTTTTGCCCTTGGACTTTATTGCTGCCACCACCAAGCGTCTAACAAATATATAACAGGGAAAGAGCCCGCCTGGAAATGTCTTTCCCCCCCCAAATCCTCCCCAAACCCTACACCCCCTTTCCTGGGGAAGGCTTGATAAAAATCCTCACCAATTTGCGTAGGTGAACACAGACCCAAACCCTTGGATCTTAAGAACAATGAAGAAGCAATCAGGTTCTTAAAAGAAGAATTTTAATTGAAGAAAAAGTAAAAAGAATCACCTCTGTAAAATCAGGATGGTAAATACCTTACAGGGTAATTAGATGCAAAACAGAGAATCCCTCTAGGCAAAACCTTAAGTTACAAAAAGACACAAAAACAGGAATATACATTCCATTCTGCATAGCTTATTTTATCAGCCATTTAAACAAACAGAATCTAACGCATATCTAGCTAGATTACTTACTAAGTTCTAAGACTCCATTCCTTTTTTGTTTCTCCCCCCGCTTTGAAAGTATCTTGTCTCCTCATTGGTCATTTTTGGTCAGGTGCCAGTGAGGTTATCCCAGCTTCTTAACCTTTTACAGGTGAAAGGGTTTTTCGTCTGGCCAGGAGGGATTTTAAAGGTGTTTACCCTTCCCTTTATATTTATGACAGGTCTGCTTGGGTATTAACTTCACAGCTTTAGCATGTCTATGTAGATGAGCCTTTAGTAAGTAAAGGGAAGGGAATAAGGGAAATTGAGGGGGGAAAATGCACGTGCATGTGCGCACACACACTGCAGACATTCAGGTGCAAATATTTTTGATTATGTTCTCCCCACAATCAGTGTCAGAGTTGTCAAGCCATGAACAATAATGGTGCATTAAACACCTCTGTGTCAGCATAGTGTGTCTTCTCACTGCTAAGAAAATGTTTTTACTGTAGAGTAACGAACATGCATTAGCCTTCCCACTGTAAAAACATAGTGGAGATAAGGCACGATAGTTTCACGAAAAGGCAGACTAGGTTAGGTCAGCACTGTGTCCCCTGCCAAACCAATGCTAATGAGTTCCTGATGCTGCCCCCTGACCCACCTGTACAGTCAGTCCACCCTGGCCCTGTCCTCCACCCTGGCCGCACAGCAGGGAGTGCGGCCTAACTCTGCCCATGTGAGGGCAGTGGGCGGCTTCAGTGCGTTTTACTGAGCATGCTCCATATCAGCAAAGCTGTGGATTGTGATGTCACATGGGCAGTTAGAGTTCTTGCCAAAAAGCTTTGGAAGCCGTGTAAGAACAAAAGGGGGGAGGGATGTCACGCGCAATGCGTTTGCACTGGATGAGGGAGCGCTGCAGTTTAACCCCTCGGCTGCTGGCTCTGTTCTTTGTCCGCCTCGTGCCATGGCTGCCGCATGGGGCGGCCGGTCTGAGCTGGGAGCACCCCTGGCTGCAGAGGTCCGAGTGTGTCGTGGGGCTGTCATGGCAACTGGTAACAGGGCGCTGTTGTAGCATGAGGACCACAGGCCTCTCCCCTGACCCCCCCTCTCCCCTGTCTGCTGACGTGAGGCAGGGGGCTGAGGAAACGGATGAGGGTAGGCCCTGTGTTGAGGGAGCTCCCCCACTCTGTCCCTGGCCTGGGCTGGTCTGAGCAGGTCACTGTGTGATGGTGAATGTAGCTGAGCCGGTTCCAGGGCCCCAGCGGAGGCAAAGCCCCTCTGGGCCTGGCTGGCACCAGG
Source organism: Lepidochelys olivacea (assembly GCF_965140295.1). Lineage (NCBI taxonomy): Eukaryota > Metazoa > Chordata > Testudines > Cheloniidae > Lepidochelys > Lepidochelys olivacea. The sequence goes on along the minus strand of NC_140412.1, from coordinate 137,076,074 downwards.
GCTGTTCACCTGCCACTGCTGCTCTCTGGGCCGGAATGGTAGAGGAGTGGGACTTGCAATAGCTTACTCGTCTGTGAGCTTGGCAGATAATAGCCATGGTCTTTTTAAAGCACTGTTGTTTCTTGTTGTTTTCACACTTGCAGGAAATTGTGTATGCATGTGGGGCAATAATTATTTAGTGATCAACTCTGAGCAGTTCTCAAGCAGTGTTTTTCTTACATTGCCTAGCTGTACATTTTGATTATTATTGCTGGAAATGTTTTTCTGTTGGTCTGTGCATGTACGGTGAAATCAGCGTTGACTCAAGTTTACTGATAAAAATCCTTCGAGGTTTAACGATCGACACTAATGTTCCTGTTTCAGTAACTCTTTACGTGTTGCAGAGCTCTCTGACATGCAAGCTCAGATCAATCACCTGTGGAAATGAGCAGGGGCGTATTTCTTGACAAGTCTCAAAAAAAATAAAAATGGCTCTGCCTTTCAAAACAAGCCCAACCCATTTCAGAGGGAGGAAAGTGGGGATATTTATACAAATTCCATAATTTTTTTAGTAATGTAAACACACACACACACATGTATTATTTTAGTAAGGGTAATGTGTAACAATGTTGTATGCAGCAAAACTAGTGGTAGAAATAATAAAGGGGGAGAGGAGGGGGACTTGCAAAGCAGCATCCACCCTGCAAGCTCAGTGGGCTTCCTGTGCACCTTTTCCGGGCTGTAACATCCCACTCGGGGGGGTGGGGCTCCCCTTAGCCAGCCGGGTTTCACCACCTCCCCCCATACTTACTTGGGCTGGGACTGCACCCCTCAGTGCCTCCACTCCCTCCTGCTCCTCCCAGGCACAGACCGCCCGGGGAACAGCTGCACCAGCTGTTTTGGGTGACTGCAGCTTGAAGTTCAGACTTCAGGGCCCCCCAAACAGCTAGGGAGTGCACACGCTGAGCTTGTTCTATGCACCCTGCAGGTTCCGGGGCGGCTGGAGGCGGCATGTGCTACTCAGCTTCCCGGGTTCACCAGTCATCGCCCTGGAGTCCAAGGGAGGCGACTGGTGAACCCGGGAAGCTGAGTAGCACATGCCGCCTCCGCGGCCGCCCCGGAACCTGCATGGGGCAGAATAAGAAGCAAACACTTCCGGCGGAAGCTCACTCCCAGCCCAAAATAAAGCAGCGGGAGCTCGCGCCCTAGCCCCCCCCCAGACGCCCAACTTTGTGACATTTAGAGCAACTTTCAACAAGCAGGCGCCCCGGGCTGCTTCTCGGCAGGGGGGCGGCTCCGCGCGGAGGGGGGGGGGGCGGGCGAGCGAGCCGGAGCCGGAGCCAGCAGCTGCTGCTGGAGCCGGCGCGGTGGCTGCATGAGGATCCGAACAGCCGCGCGGAGAAGAGGCCCGTGCTTAGAGGCCACCTTGCCGTGAGCCCGGCGTGACTTCGGCTTCCCGGGCAGCACCAAGGGATCCAGGCTGAGTAACGAAGGGCGCGGCGGGCTCCCGGCACGGTGAGTCCCGCCCGAGCTGCGCGGTGTCAGGCCAGGGCGGGCGGTTTCTGAAAACACTTTCTGGGTTTTGTGCCTATATTTAAAGTCACACGGGAAGGCTATTCGCTGAGACGGTTTCATTTATTGGGTGTTCTTTGGCATCTGTTACTCCTTTTCTATGTCAGGATTGATTATTCTATAAATAAATACTAGGTTTGAACGGATACAGCACATAGAATTGGGTGATTTAAAAGGTGTAACGTTGTGCATTAACCTTGTTGGAAAGCTTTAGAAATTGTATAAAGGTTCTGTTCTACTGGAAGTAGATTTAGAGTATAAATCAACTAGAATATTGCATTTAGGTGTTTTCGTATAATTATAAATCTTGGCCTTTAACATTTTCAGGTAGGTTACAAACATCAATTAATCCTCACCACACCCATTTTAGTTGCTTAATCTTAGTTTAATAATTGAAGTCATGTGATTTAGCCAGTCTACCTTTTTGTTCCCTTATTAAGAGTCAACTAATAGGAGCAGAGCGTCCTACCCATGAGTAAGTGTCTGAAGGGTAAAAATGAAAACAGGAGAAGGATGTTTTAAGGATATCAAAGAAGTAAAAAACTTCTTCTTCTTTTTTTTTTATGGAGACAGACTTAAAACGTGTCTGTACGTATTTTACCTGCTGCTATTAAAAGATGTAAGTGATGCTGAAGATTACCATAACTGAAATAATAAAGTGGATACAGACATTTTTCTATCTGGTATAGTTTGTACATAGTCAATTTCAGTGTTGCTCTATATTCAGTTTGCCCTATTTGTGGTCCTCAAATAACATTAGAGAGAGAGAAACATTTTTTACAGATTGCGAGACCAAAAAATTGACAGTGGAGTCCAGGGAAAATCTGGTATCTGAAACTTTTAATTACATTTTTTAAGCTGATCAGATTTCACAGTGTTCTTTTATGTAGAGCCAAAAATGTAAATGGCACTTCAATAGTTATTATCCATTCCCGCAAAGAGTTCACAATCTAAAGGTATGGAGAAGTAAAATACTTAGAATATTGAAACCTTAGAATAAAATGGTGTCTGTTTATCAGGTTTAGCAGAATATGTAGATTTTCAGAAATGCCTTGCAGGAGTTGGACTCAGGATTCATTAATTTGAGAGATTGCCAAATGGTAGGAGTGATAAAAGCAAAAGATAAAGGGAACAATAGGTACAATGTATAAAGCAGGGAAAAGTGTAGCAGGATATAAGGACAGAATGTCAGAAAAGAGGTGCAGTTCATGTGTATTTATTGTAAATACACTTTACAATAGTAGAAATGATTTCTGGGTTTGTTTTTTATTTCTGATACATATACATTTTTCTCTGCTATCTATAGAAGTCCCTTGTCTGGAGTAACTTAAAACTGGAATGGATAAAGCAATCGAATAGTGATTCTTATACTTGTGCATGACTATTGGTTAATCCCAATGGCCTTTTAGGGGATACTTCGTATTTGAAAGGGCAGGTGTTTGAGAGAGCAGTAGTTTGAGAGTCTACTCTCAAGTCTTAGCTTGAGCAGTAGTCTGTAGAATGAAAAAGTTTGAGAACTATCATGTTAGAAAATAGACACTGTAGCTAAGAATCCTGCGCTGGCTAGATGATCAAATACATCTTCATATCCAAATTTTCTGATAAACTGTTTCAGCTTTGTATGCTGAAAACCTGATCCATTAATCTTACACTGAGAACAACCAGGAGAGATTTTGTGTCAAAATATTGTACCTTTGGCAAAAATATACTCCTTCATCCTCATGAATGTACCTTACATATTTATGTATTTCAAAGCCAGGGTATGTTTCAGCGAAAGACAAGCAAGTCCACTGGCCCTTCGGCTAGTGCAGAAGAAACACAGAAGAAAGATACTGCAATGATAAATTTGACTAGACATGAAAAGGAAAAATATATTCCCAGTGATGAACCTTCTTCAGCAAGTGCAGCTGGTGACCAGAAAGAGAAACCTGCGTTAGAAACCAAAAAAGAACATGCTCATTCAGGACATGGAAAAGCTGCTCAGGCACATGACCTGAAGGCATCCCTGACCAGCCACGATTCCCATAAAAACTGTGAAGTAAAGCTGTCGGTGTCAAGTAGCTCTTCAGCAAAGGAGTCATCTGTAGACAAGTGAGTTTTTATCGAAACTTTTCTGTAAAATCAGGTACTTTAATTTCTGTTTGTAATATCAATGTAAGTAAAATAGGCATAAATGCCAAAGAAATTAGTAGTTGCATGTAGGTAATTAGTGTTGCTGCATGACACTTAGCTTGAATCTTTCACTTCCTGAGTTGAAGGGATTTGGCTGCATCTCAGTAACCTGTGGGCAGATGGATCTCTTGGTACTCCATAGCAGTCCCCTTTGGCCAGTCTAGAAGAGGTACTTATGAGCTTTGTAGACCTTTAGGCTGGATACAGGGCCTTGAGAATTGTAGGAATACAAGGTGGTACTGTAAGTCAAGGGACCAATTTTATAAACACTTACTTCTAGGGGCATGGCTAACTACTGGGGATAGGAATATATTTTATTATCTTAAAATTCTTAGCATCTGCTTCGAAAGAATGCTGTGTGCTCTGATATTTTGAACTCTGTGGAAGTTCTGTCTGCAAGGACTACAAGAGTAGATGTGTTTAAACATAGTCTGCAATCTTTAAAAAGACAAATTGAGGAAAAAATAGGGAGGTGGGCAGATGGTGGGACGGGAACTAGCTGATCATTTTGTGAGCACCCTCTGCTGTATCTTCAGGATTAGTTTAACTAACTAGTTTTATTCCCAGAACTTTTCCAACCCTGTGTATTTCTAGAGTTTTGATCTGTTGACCCTGACTTTTTAAAGAAAGGTTTTACTTAAATATAGAGCCGTGGTTCCCAAACTTGTTCTGCCGCTTGGGTGGGGAAAGCCCCTGGCGGACCGGGCCGGTTTGTTTACCTGCTACGTCCACAGGTTCGGCCGATCGCGGCTCCCAGTGGCCGCGGTTTGCTGCTCCAAGCTAATGGGAGCCGCTGGAAGCAGCGGAACAAGTTTGGGAACCACTGATATAGAGGAATGCTGGTATGTGAAGAACGCACATTTTGCTTCCCTCAACAAAGGCAAAACTGTAAGGCCCGGTGTACACTAGCAAATTAGGTTGGCATAAGATAAAATCCACACCCCTGGGTGGTGTAGTTGAGCCAACCTGAGTCCTTGCATTGACACTATTAGATCTGTTAGACCTTGCTACGGCCTCTCGGGAGGTGGATTACCTACACCAGTGGGCGAATCCCTCCTGTTGGCATAGGTAGTGTCTACACTGAAGTGCAGCAGGGGCATAACCGCAGCAGTGTAGCTGTGCTGCTCTGGCATTTTGAGTGTAGACAAGCCCTTACTGAAGCGAGAGCAGGATCAGAAATAATCTCAACTCTCTCTTTTATATATATCTAATATATATCCATATATAATCTCCCTCTCCCTCATGTATGTATGTGTATAAATAATGTGTGTCAGGCCCAAATCTGTGATCTCTTACTTGCGTGAGAAGTAAGATTAAGTTGGGGACTACTTGTCTGAGTGAGGATTTGCTGCAAAGACTCCATAAAGAGAAACGGGTGTCCTCAAAGGGGGAGGGCTGTGGGAATCTTTAGGGAAATGAACCTGTTCATGTTTGAAATGGGTATTATAAACAGTGGAAAGTGAAAAGAAAATAAATGTGGCTGCTCCTTTTCCTTAGTATAGATTGATAAAATGGTAGAGCAAGGAAGTGCTTTATCCTCATTATTCTATGACCCATGCCTTATTTACTAAACATCATCCAATGTGAACAGTGAGTACAAAATTATTCATTTCCTCATGGTGTTTTCTAAGGTACTCATCAAAAAGCGTTACTTTTAATTTTAGTTGAGAAAAGTGAATAAGTATGACCATGGGCTTGAAAATGCTACTTATTTCATGTTTTCACAAACTTGCCATTTAAGTAATTAATCCCCTTAAACAAGTATTCCAATTCTGTGTATTTGAAACTTCCACCACATAAATAGATTTTCTGTTTTCTCATAAATAGATTTCATAGACTTCATGAAGTCTATTTTTTTCATTTATTTTAATTTTTGAAATTAGCTGTTGCTGTGTAATAAAGGCTTTTGTGCTTCCATATAATTTATGCAGTTGAGTATCTGGACTTATCAGTATTATGAATAATACATCTAATCATCACCATCATTAAAAAGGATTTACATAATCCTCCCTTAATAAGATCTCATTTTAAAAAAGTAAAATGAAAATGGTAATTAACTGTAGTAAAAATGCAATAAAACAAGAGCTCCCCCTACCCCCTGACGCTTCATACAGTATTTTGAATCCTGTGGTCTCAGTCCTGGTAATGTTTCTTTGTGTAGTAGTCCTGTTTGAAGTAAATGGAGACTAGTCATATTAATAATTGTTAGCAGAATTGGGCCATTGTTCCTCCCTCCTTTGGAGGGTTTGGTTGTTTTTTTTGTTCATTTTTTCTTTCTCTGGTCGCACTGAAAATTCTTTGTCTGCCCTAGTTCATGGTAGTCTCATCCTTACCATTTCTCCTCTTTGCACTTCTGTTATTTCATCTATTAAGATTCCTAAAAATAACCCCAGATATATGTATCCTTGGGTGTACAACATGCAGCTCTTTCTCCCCCTTTTAAAGATCTTGGATACCATCTTTCTTCCTGACTGTTTTTACAATAGAACAAAATCTGCTTCATGAAAGTGCTACTATTTAAGAATTACTATTAATGTTTGTCTGAATTTAAAGTAGAAGTTTTACTTACAGCCTGTTAGGGGTTCTTGTTCTATTCAGGTCATCTTCCTTTATGCCCATTGTATTCTCAAGTTTTCTAATGGCACCTGTTTTGAGAAGAAATTTCTGTCTCTTCCTTTGACCCAGATACACTCAGAAATTGCAGTGAGTGCAACCTTTTTTGTGTACACTCAACTTGAGAGTGTTTTTCACTCAAAATTTTAAAGCAAGTGCTGCTCACACCAATTTTGCTGACACCCTGCAAGCAGAAAGTGGGGCAATATCCTAAAAGAACTGGATATTATCTTGCCCTGGAATCAATGAACTATTGGAAAAAACAACATTATTTAGACTAAGTCGAACACTGGAAACTTAGAAGTGTCAGAAGTTAGGTTGCTCGTTTAACTTCAGTTCACCTTCCTTGTTCTTTTGTATACAGGCAGTTCATTAAATCTTGTGTTCCAGTGCATTTTTTTTCCATAGGACCCTCTGCTTCATTCAGTGCACAGATTGGATAGTGATAAGAGAATGAGGTAGCTATCCAATATTTTTATTCTTATAACTCTTAGTGATCCCATATCTATTTACTGAACACCATCCAAAGTCTGCTGCGAATACAGAGTTATTCATTTCCTCCTGGTCTTTTTTAGGGCACTCATTCCCATAATATCAGAGTATGTCACAAACATTAATGAATTGATCTCCACTGAGAGGTCAGAGCATTATCACCATTTTGCTGATGGAAACACTGAGAGAGATTTGCCTGAGGCCACACAATGAATGAGTGGCAGAACCAGGATAAGTACTCGGGACTTCTCACCAATAGGAGTTGTGGGGAAAAACAACTTGAGACAGCAAGACAAACTTATGAGTGCGATTGTGTGACAAGGTTGGTTGTAATGGTAGGGGACAGAGTTCAGCAGCCCTGAGGCTCGCTTCTGGTTTATGTCTCATGTTCCTAAAAGCTCATGCTTCAGGGTTTCAGTTGTCCACCAGCAGGGGTCAGGAAGGGATCCTCCTGCTCACCCCACAATGTATTATCGTGGGTGGGTGGGTGGGTGGCTTTTTTTTTTTGGTCCTTTTGAAGGATAAAAGATGGCCACAGCTGGAGAAATGGGACACTGGGTGGGGTGGACCAATGGTTTGAGGTGGCACCAAGCATTCTCTCTGTCTGGCTAGTTCTTGCTCACATGCTCAGGATCCGATTGTCATATGTGGAATCGGGATGGAATTTTCCCCTATGTCAGATTGGGGAAACCTAAAGGGGGCGGGGGTGTTTCACCTTCTCCTGCAGCGTGTAGGTGCCGTCACCTGCCAAGATCATCTGGGTATATTTCACTTAATCATTTCCCTGCTCTTGTGGGGTGCTTAGGTCTATGGTGCACCTCAGTCCCTCCTGTTCTTTGCCCGTGGCGCACAATAGTGTAGTCTCCTGAGAGTGTAATACTTTGGGCTAATTTCAGTTAATGTGTGGATGGATGCAGGGTGATGTCGGTGTCTTGTGATATACAGGAGGCAGATGATCCATTGGTTTCTTCTGGCCTTAAACTCTGTTCATTTTTCCAGACCACACTGCCTTACTGACAGAGATGCTAAACATCTGCAGCTCCCATTTACTTCATCTGCAGTTGTTTGTGAGCGCTTAGCACTCCTGCAAATCAGGCCCCGGATGATTAAAATTGGGCACCTGGGAAATTTTGGAACACGCGATTACCTGGAAACACTTTGGTTTAAGTGACTTGCTCAGCATCACATAGAAACTCTGATGGAAGCAGGGATACAAACGAGTTCTGGTGTTCGTCGGACTTAACCATAAAACTATCCTTTTTTCTTCCTTCAGTCCACTATCTCATTCACTACACACCTCCGAGCTTCTGTAACAGATGAGGCAGAGAACTTATAATCTCATTCACCACGTAACCCTGAGTTCCATTCATCCTGTGCACTAAATTGAAAAAATAGCGTGTGATCATGTAACTAAGGAGTTATCCTAATGTATACGCACAGGAAAGCGGAATTAAGGTTGCATAGCAATTGAAAGGTTGGAAATGGCAGAAGTGCTTCATTACTTTCTTGTTTCAGTTTTCACCAAGAAGGTTGGTGGTGATTGGACGTCTCGCATAGTGAATGTCAGTGAAAATGAGGTAGGATCAGAAGAGGCTAAAACAGGGAAAGAACAAGTTAAAAATTACTTGGACAAATTAGATGTTTTCAAGTCACCAGGGCCTGATGAAATACTCAAGGAGCTGACTAAGGAGATATCTGAGCCACTAACAATTATCTTTGAGAAGTCATGGAAGAGGGGAGAGATTCCAGAAGACTGAAAAAGGGCAAATATAGTGCCCATCTATAAAAAGGGAAATAAGGACAACCCAGGGAATTACAGACCAGTCAGCTTAACTTCTTTCCGGGTGCAGATAATTAAGCAATCAGTTTGCAAACATCTAGAAGATAATAAGGTGATAAGTAACAGTCAGCATGGCATTGTCAAAAACAAATCGTGTCAAACCAACCTGATTGCTTTCTTTGACAGGGTAGCAAGCCTTGTGTGTAGGGGGGAAGCGTTAGATGTGGTATATCTTGACTTTACTAAAGTTTTTAATACTCTCACATGACCTTTTCATCAATAAACTAGGGAAATCCCACCTAAATGGAGCTACTATAAGGTGGGTGCAAAACTGGTCGGAAAATCATTCTTGGAGCGTAGTTATCAGTGGTTTACAGTCATGCTGCAAGGGCATAACGAGTGGGGTCCTACAGGGATCGGTTCTGGGTCCGGTTCTGTTCAATATCTTCCTCAGTGATTTAAATAATAGCATACAGAGTACACTTATAAAGTTTGCGGACGGTACCAAGCTGGGAGGGGTTCCAAGTGCTTTAGAGGATAGGATTAAAATTCAAAATGATCTGGACAAATTGGAGAAATGGTGTTAAGTAAATGGGATGAAATTCAATAAGGACAAATGCAAAGTACTCGACTTAGGAAGGAGCAATCAGCTGCACACATACAAAATGGGAAATGATTGCCTTGGAAGGAGTACTGTGGAAAGGGAGCTGGGGGTCATAGTGGACCACAAGCTAAATGAGTCAACAGTGTAATGCTGTTGCAAAAAAGGTGAACATCATTCTGGGATGTATTAGAAGTAGTGTTGTAAGAAATAATTCTTCTGCTCTACTCCGCTCTGATTAGGCCTCACCTGGAGTATCGTGTCCAGTTCTAGGCACCACATTTCAGGAAGGCTATTGACAAATTGGAGAGAGTCCAGAGAAGAGCAACAGAAATGACTAAAGGTCTAGAAAACATGACCTAAGAGGAAAGATTTGAAAAAATTGGGTTTGTTTAGTCTGGAAAAGAGAAGACTGAGAGGGGACATAACAGTTTTCAAGTATGTAAAAGGTTCTTAAAAGGAAGAGGAAGAAAAATAGGTTTTTTAACCTCTGAGGATAGGACAAGAAGCAATGGGCTTAAATTGCAGCAAGGGAGGTTTAGGTTGGACATTAAGAAAAACTTCCTAACTGTCAGTGTGGTTAAGCACTGGAATAAATTGTCTAGGGAGGTTGTGGAATCTCCATCATGGGAGATTTTTAAGAACTGGTTAGACAAGCACCTGTCAAGAATGGTCTAGATCAGGGGTGGGCAAACTTTTTGGCCCAAGGGCCACATCGGGGTGTGAAACTGTATGGAGGGCTGGGTAGGGAAGGCTCTGCCCCCTCCCCTGGGATTCCACCCTCTATCCAACCCCCTCTGCTCCCTGTACCCTGACTGCCCTGACCTATCCACACCCCCGCCCCCCTGACAGGCCCCCTGGGACTCCCATGCCCTATCCAACCCGCTGTTCCCTGACCGCCCCAGAACCTCCGCCCCATCCAACCGCTCCCTGTCCCCTGACTGCCCCCCAGGACCCGCTACCTAACCTTGTCACCGCCGTGTCTGCGTGCCACCCCCTTACCATGCCACTCAGAGCAGCAATAGCTCGCAGCTGCGCTGCCCCCATGGTGGCATAGCAGCATGGGAGGGGGAACAATGGGGGAGGGGCCGGGGGCAAGCCTCCCTGGTCGGGAGCTCAGGGGCCAGGCAGGACATTCCCGTGGGCTGGATGTGGTCCGTAGGCTGTAGTTTGCCCACCTCTGGTCTAGATAATTAATCCTGCCATGAGTGCAGGGGACTGGACTAAATGACCTCTCAAGGTCTCTTCCAGTTCTACGAGTCTATGAAATGTCAGAATTTCAAGTGGTCAACTTTGCATCCTAAATAGCCTTCTTTTAGTATAGTTTTCTTACATGTAATTTACTAGATTTTTTTTAAACAAAAAAGGTTTTAAAAAAAAATGTATTATGTTCAATGATAACATACCTTCCTCCCAAAAGGAAAACGGTGACTCAAAGTTTATATGTCAGCCACACTGAACAGAAATGAACAGAATTTTCAAGGTCGAAGAAATGGGACTTACCTGGCCTCAGTTTTCTCCTTGGGGCAGACTTGTGGTGAGGGGGAGTGGGAACTTGCAAGTATCTCTCTTATAATGGAAAGAGTTTGGTAACTGACATATATAGGTCAATATCAGGCTTCCCTATAATAGAGTATGTTTCCAAAGAGAACTTTACAGAAAATGTGTTCGAGCTTTGCTGTCATCACCTAAGATCAAAAGGTGCTGTGAAACTTTAATATGTCTAGTTACAGATGTTTGATGAAATACTATTTAAAGCCATTGTGCCTGTTAACTGTGGATTACTCTCGTGGAATTCATAAGGCTGTCTGACCACCTTTGAGCAAGTATACTGAAAAAACGAGCCTGTCTATGATATTTGTTAGAAATGTTTCATAATATCTTGGCATGTCCAGAAATCTATTTTTCAGGTTCCTAAATTTCAGCTGGTGGAGAGTGTACTCTCAAATATATAATCTTTAATGAGGATCTATTTTGTGTCATTAACAGCTTTTCCCCTTAAGACAACTCAGTCTTATCAAGATTTGTCACAGAGGAACAATTCTGTCTATTTATAATCTATTTATGCTATTGCTTGAATCTTCAGGAAGGAGACTTGTGGCTCTGAGTATAAATAGTTAAATAAGACTATGTAAAATCAGTTAATATTGAGATAATGTTGTGATGCTAACTATTTGGTGTCTTCCAAGGTTGTTTGAGCCTCCTTGAAGAATCTTGGTTGAGTCCTCCTTTATACGTAGTACAGATAAAATTCATAAACACAGATGTGTCAACTTGGAAATGAAATTATATTTAGCTATGCAGACTTCCAGTCATTCAGTTTCAGTTTTAAGCCTTAGTAAAGTCTAAATTGAAACTGTTGTAGGTCTTCTGCTCTATAGATGAGAGTTTGCTAGCCTCAACTATGTTTGGCCACAGCTGTGTCTAACTTTTTTTTTTCTGACTAGTGGAGAGCAATGTTTTTCTGAAAACAAAGCTTATAATAATGCAACAGGCTGTTTATAGCTTTACTGTTTTCAGACGAAAAAGATTCCTCCCCACAATAATCATGGAAACTGTCCTAAAACCCTGATCTTTTAAGCACAGTTGTGGTTAGCATGTTCAGACTGGTGTGGAGAGGACTAATGAGTTAAGCCATGAAGGTATTTCTGCAAATAATTTCAGAAATTGTAGTTGTTTTTTTGTAAGATAAGTGGGCATAGACTTGAATAAAAGAAATCAAGAGCTATAAATAACCATGTTATTAAGGCTGTAAATAACAAATCCATATTCTTAAAACTTTAACAGAACATATCCAGTTACCACCTGACCACATCAATCCATTTGTTTACCTTTTCCCTCTACCCTTCAGCTGTCTGTCTTGTCTTCAGGGTGTAAGCTCTTTGGGGCAGGACACTACTTTTGTTTCTGTTTGAACAACACCAAGCATATTGTGGGCACTGTACTGGATGCTAATTAATAGTACGTAGAAGCATAGACTAGAATAATTGCTAGTAGAGACTAATACATAGCAGTCTTGTAAATTTTTTTCTTCCTCCTGGAAAGCGGGGGGGAGAGAAGGAGTGCTAAGATTTTGAAGGGTGAGTAAAAGTATTTTTTTCCGTTCTAGTAAAGAGCAAATGAGTAGATAACATGCTTGATGGTAAATATTCATGAAGTTTTGTAAGGCTGAGATTGTGTTACGGTCAGATTATTATGTAATTATATGCTGAATGCCTGGCAGAATCGGGGTTAGAGGAATATGCAATACATCAGTATTTAAGACCTGCTTTTGTCTTTCAAGTTCGTGACATCCAAATCAATCATGGATTACTGGCTCCTACTCAGTATGACACCTTAGCATGCTTTTTATTGCCATTCAATCCCAGTTAGAGCCTATGCATAGGGTTATGGTAAGTATTGTATTTTTAATTTATATATTTTTTACAGTACTTGTGTATCACACGATAAATAACAGTAAGGCCTTTTAAACATAGCTAGAGTTGGCCACTATTGTAAAAATAATTACAAAATAAAAAGGGGACTTATTTTACCATTCTGTGCTGTCTCCAGTGGGGTTCACATCACCAGCAGAGCACATGTTAGGGCAGGAGGCAGTAATCTATTACTGGCATGGATGTCCTGGAACTGAGAATATGATCTAACGCTCTCTTTTTGGGGGCGGGGGGAAAGCGGAAGCATTCACCACATAATTAAGAATTTATTTCCTTTAAAAATGCATAATAAATGTAGATAATCTTAAAACGTTGAATTTTCTAGTAATATTTTTGAGAATGATTTAAAGTACTACATCCAGTGGTAAATGGAGTAAATGTCAATGCCAACAAGATCTGTGGTGTTACATGAAGTGTGTATCAATGTTATTTCAGTGAGGAGGACATGTACCGTGATGCAGAAGAAATAGAGAGAGAAAAAGTATTACCTGTTTGTGAGACAGGCTCCTCAGGTACATTTGAACTTTAGTATATGGCATTACACACATACAGTAGAATAGCTTATTGTTATAATGACACTTCTAGCTTTGTTGCCTTCATCCGCAAAGAGCTTGTGCTCAACTGTATCTGTGTGTAAATGTGATGGCGGTTACTGCTCACAGTTGAACACAAGGCACATTTTCATCCAGTGAAAACTATGTAATAGAAAATCACTTTGGCTACGATCGGACTTTTACAGTCTACCTGTAATTTTTCTCTCTTTCGCTCTCAAAATTTCCTCACACCCAATTGAAAGAGTTGATGATGGATGACTATTGTGTGTTGTGCTTGTACATGTGTAACTGGGCTTGAAAAATTTATCAAACGCTACTAGCTAATAGGCAATATGAAAGTTCCCCCAGCTGGGAGCTGTGGCCTGTGTTCTTCACTGCAGCACACCACTACCAACTACTTGGAATGGAAGTTTGTGGGATTTCCAGGAATGGTTGTGTTTCTCAGCCCTCCCTGGAGAAATAAACTTCTCCTACCATACTTGGCTAGTAAGTGTTTGATAAATGTGGGTGGGGTTCTTGCACCTCTGTCTCTTTACTTTTTGAGGGGAGGGAGGGGAGGGAAGCTCTCCTTTCATTCTGTCTGGCTGCTGTGGGATGGAGAGAGTTTACTGGTCTCCCCTTTTCTTCTCACGCTTTTTTTTTTTTTTTTTTTTTCCCCTTCCCCTTCCTAGGGGCGGGGAGGAGAAGGGGGAGTTGCTGGGGTCTCTTCCTTGCTGGATCACACCATAATTTTTGCTTTCTCACAGCTTTCCTGAGCATTTTTTTTTTTCTGATACTAACAGAAGATACTATTTTTTTTATCATTAGCTATGAGCTGTGCTACACCAATTTCTCTTTGATTAGCACTGGTTTTCTTTTTGTTTGTATTGATGAGTAAAGTACAACCACTTCATTGTGTAGCTCTGTTTTTTACTTCTCCTTAATTTAATGTATATTATGTGTGATCAATCTTGGCAGAAAATAAACTCAGTGTTGCACCTGAAATGGATATCATAGAGTACTGCCAAAAAGAATGGAGAGGCAATACAGCGGTGGCAAAACGTATGAAAAAGGTATGACCCCGCCCCCCGAAAGTTATTTGTAACTTTTTGCTAACATAGGCCCATATCATGGAAACACTTACTCAATGCATGATTCTTTTATGTTGATTTGGCTTACAAGTATGAACTATGTGCTGTTCACAATAGTTTAATTATTAAATTTCTTTACCTGGTGAGGGTGGTGACAGAGTTTTGAGAGGCTTCGTTTATTAAGGTTTTATTTCTACAAAGGCACTTTGATACCCTCTGTCATGAAGATGTTAGTGGTACCAGGTCATTGAGATGACTCCTTCCCACCAATTTTAAACCCTCTATCTGCATATAACAAATGGCTGCCAACACTTTCTTTGCAGTTTGAAAGCAACTGTGGCTGGGTGGATGACCAGAAATGATAACTTTGAAAAAGAAAAGTTTGAGACTTTAACCTGAGCCTTTAATTCTCTTGAAAAACTGCTGGATTTTTTTTATTCATTTATTTTCAGGTAGATCTAGAATGGGAAAATTTAAGTCATAATTTTTTCTGATTTTTTTTTTTAACTAACTAGTTCTTGGAATATCTGTTTTGATGGCTAAATAGTTTGCAAAATCATTAACAGAATACACAAGGAGATTTATAAAATACAATTTTTTCCCTTTAAATGAGAGAGACTTTTTACTTAAGTTCAAAGATAAATCTCCTCTCTGAGAGCTGAGAGAAATAAAGGCAAAACTTTGCTTTAGCTGTAAATGCCATTGACTGTAGTACAGAAAATACAGAATCTAGACTTAGGGTCCTCTTACATAAGCAAAGGAGGAACTGATCTTCAGCTTAGTTTTAGTTCTTTGGCCTTGCTTTCTCAATATGAACAAGTAACATATGTCTTTTAGATGGGGAGAAACTTACCAGAACACTTCAAATGCATACACTTCTTTGCTGGAGGGAGAATAAAAGAGTATGAACCACACGTGACAAATATTGGTCATGTTGCTTAATGAACTGCTGAAAGATGCTCAGACGGTGGAGCTGAGAATAGAATAAGAACTTAAAGAACAGAGCGCTTTTGTTTTAAATTTGATTTATTTTTAAAATCTTAAATCTAAATGTTCTGTTTGTTTGGAGTCCTAAGCAGTTTTTGCTGTTTTTAAAATAACTTTTAAAAGCCTTTTAATTGACCATGAGTACGTATTACTTTGTAGTGGGCTTTAAGTGTCATTAGGCCAGATTCTATTCTTGCAACTTGCTGCAAGATATGAGAGCAGAATTTGACCCTTTGAATGAAGTGTGTAGTGTTGCTGGGCTTCAGTTCAGGCCTGACCAAGAAAACAGAAAATGAGGGCAGAATTGATTGTAAAGTATCGTGCCTCAGGGTAACTTCCCTTGTTCTGCTGGTGAGTGCATTGGTAGTGCGCACTGCAACAGAGTGACGGGCAGTACTCATCGAAAAAACCCTAAGAACATGTTTTTTATCATTAAAATGATCTCTCTTAAGCATATCCTAAAACAAACTCTGGTACTGGAGCAGAAATCCAAGCAGTATTAAATAAATATACAATAATAGAAGCAGGCATTAAATAAAACAAGTGTGTGGTGAGGTACGGTGTAAACAAGACGCACCTCTGTGGCAATTTTGCTTAGTAACAGCTGAACTAAAGCAAGGCTGTTTTTTGTCATACTTGTGCAACTGGGTGTCAAAACACTGTCTGCTGCATTTACCAGAGGATTGTATGATTTTTGTACGTATCTGCCAATTTCAACAGAAATAAAAAGTCTGCTTAGGGCCATTCAAGGTTTTTTCTTTTCAATCAGTGTGCGTATAGTTCTAAAGCACCCATTGCCATAGTTCTCAGCACTGTTATGCAGGGTGTCTTTTGCCAGTGGGACAACCTTCCTGCATCATATTTTTGGCTTATGTAGTGTGTTTTGTCTTGGCAAGAACATTACTAGATATACAGTCTCTCTTTTGCAGTCCTCCACTCCACCCCTCCCCAATAAAAGTTTATACTTTGGTGGATGGGGGGGGGGAAGGAGGCGGAGGCAGGTAACAAAGGGGGTTTTGGGTGGAGTGAGGCTAGCTGAACAAAGAGTATGATTAAAAAAAATGAGGGGGAAAATCTTTTATTTGCTTGCTATCGTTCATTAGCTCTCAATTTTTGTATGATCGTTGAAGAATCTAATTTTTCAACATGTAAAATTAACAATTTTGTTAATGTAATGCTGTTATAAAACTGGAGTCCTCTATATTTACATAGAAATGTGCCTCAAGCAGTGTCCATGCACGTGTCTCCACACTTACCTGCCAGAGAGCCCCAACTCTGCAGTGAGGAGAACACCTGCAGGTTGTAAGCGGCTCGTTCAGGAACATTCTACACGTTTTAATTAACGGGCCAGTTCTGATGCTGATATTTCACATGGTCCAGCCAGCATCTTTAGTAATGTCCTTTGGTCCAAAACGTACAATAGGCAGAATTTTCAAAAGTGCCTGAGAGACTCAGGAGCACAGATCTCCTTGAAAGTCTGTGAATTGTGCTCCTTAAGTCACTTTGGCAATTCCCTGAACCTTCTAATAAACTCCTCCTTTTAATGATTGGTTTGGTTTCTCACTTCAGCTACTGTGGGTTGTTGCTTTTTTTTATAGCTTCTATTCCTATTAGATTTATCAAATAAAGGCATTTGAGCTTTCTGTGTGGAATATTGGGCCAAATGCTGTTGACTGTTAACTAGATCTGTAATTTGAGCATGTAATTTGAGCAATTATGTCGGGACTAATGAGGGTTTGATGTATTTTATGCATAGGGTTATTGCAGTTTATTTTGTATTCTTATACAGGGATATGAAGCAGTTTCTCAGAAGTTTACCTCTATAAGGAGAGTGCGAGGTGATAACTATTGTGCTCTCAGAGCAACGTTGTTCCAGGCACTAAGCCAAACTTCTGAACTTCCTGACTGGCTTCAGAATGAGGACTTAACGTTGGTATGCTTCAAACTTATATCTCCTGATAAGTAAGAACTAACATTTTTTCTCTGTTGCACAATGTTGTGGCCTCATTACTGTATTGCATGAGCAACACAAAACACTGATGAAGCTATCATCACAACATTCTGGTGAAATCAAGGTGTACTATTCAGAGATAACTGCACCTCTGTTCCTTTTCTGTCATTGATTCCAGGCGTGATCAGGCAGGGCTCAGGTCTCCAGCCATCACATGTCTCTGGGTAGGGACCCTTGTCCTACTTCCTTCTGATAGTGTGTTTTTTAAGGCTACAGAGCTGCCTGCCGTATGTGTGATATCCCCAGCAAGCCAGCCTTCCTCTAGGCCAGCAACATGGCTTTTCTTTCTCTCCAAGGGCTATGAACAGTGACCTGCCAGCATTTACAAGTTACCACACAGCTCTTTCTCAGCAGGCAGATTTATTCTTGGGTCACAGAATACCTACAAAAGTTCCTACATGCTTATCAATAAACATACCAGAAATAGCCCCTCTGTCTGATGGGCCTAGTAGGACAACGTCCTTCCAACCCTTCATCAGGATAGCAGACCCCTTGGACAAAAGCTCAGATTCATTTGCTGGATCATAAGGAAGGCGCTCTGTCAGTTCAAAACTCAGCTTTTTATACCAAAGTCACTTTGTTTGAGGCTCTGGAAAACTCAGTTTGAACCAGACTCCCCAGGGAGTCGTACATCTCTAGAGTTGTAGTCTCAGTGATGTGCCTTAATCACACTTCCACCACACACGCACACTGTTTTTAGTTCCTAGAGGAGCTGTGGTAACCCTCTCCCATAGAGTAGCATATTCACATATAAACCATTCATCAATTTAATACAGTGGTCCCTGAAGATACTGAATGGAGTTGCAATATCTGTCACAACTATTAACCCAGTTTTAAAGATGGGGGTGGGAAATTGAAGCAGATCTTCAAGGGATCTTAGAGCTGGGCACTGAACCCAAGTCTCCTTAGTCACAGCCCAGTTATTTGACCACAGGACCATCCATCCTCAACTACTATTCTTGGTTCCTTTGTTTTATATAACATAAAAGTCACTATATGGAATTTATTGTTTGACAATATTCAAAAGAATTAATATGCCTTAATTTCAATTAAATATTTGAGATTTCTATTGAATTAGTCTTCAGTGCAACTTCAACAGTTTGTGAATAAATACCTTGAGATTAAATTTATTGTTCCTCTTAGAAACCTTAATCTTTTGGTGTTAAGGGAAAGATATTGAGTTCAGTAACTCCTTCATACACCTATAGCTCTGTTCTCTTCCCTGCATCAAGTTGGAGGTGCATTGGTAGTATGATGAAGCTTATGTCAAAAACGTTTCTGTACTACTTTTGTGGATAACTAGGCTGTTTCAGCTTTTGGTACTTGCATTCTGTTGCTTCACCAGCAGTAAATTTCACTTTTCAAAAAAGAAGGGTTTGCTATTAGTAACTGTGCAGATTCTGTCTAATACACAAGGTTCAGAACCCATGACAGATATGTTTTTCATTGTCTACGGAGTTTGGTCAAAATTATCATATGCTCTAAATCAAGCCAAGCCAAAGTATTTGGCAGTTGAACAGTGCTCTTATTACAATGCTATCGTGAAACATTCTGATTGCTTCAGGTACTTCATTAATAAGACAAGTTGAAAGTACCCTTAAAAGGGCAATTGAGGAACTCTTACATGTTCTGAATGTTACTTATACTTTACCTTGAGTTTTTATTGTAATGCCAAATGCACTTGTAAGTAGTAAATGGATATTTTGTTTCCTTTATTGTACAGTCATAGTTTGTATATTTTAATCGCAGAACTGTTTTGGTATGGAGAGGCTCAGTGCCCTAATTCTCTACTACTTTTGAGACAATAAAGCTTTAATCCCTTTACTTAAATCCAGTTTTAAAACTTCCCAAATGTGATAACTGTCTGTGTACTTCTGCTGAAAAGCTGTTTTGTAACTTCTGACAGCAATACTGCTACCGATATACATCTGCAGCAACAGTACAATACAAGGGACTTCTGAAAAATAGTTTCTAGGGGTAACCCACTACCCACGTGAGAGAGAAGCCTGGTCTCTTTGGGATAAAGGTATATTTCTTGGCCTCTGAAATTCTGAGTCTCAAATTGACAAGCTCTGATGGTAAAGTATGATTTTTGCCATCTATGACCTGCTGTCTGGGTTCACTGATAAGGTGCCTTAGGACACTAAAGACCAGTTTCGGGCCCTGGATCTGGATCCTGTTTGACAAAGGAAATCTAGTAATGAGATTGTCACGTCAGACTGCCCAAGATGTAGTGGATGTGGCAGTGAGATCCCTGGTGACTGCTGTAATAATGAAACTTACCGTGGCTCTCTTTGGAAATTCTTGAGTCTGAACTGACAGTGGAGGACCCTCTATTTGAGACCATCGTTTTCTTCAATGCTACAATGGATAACGCTCTCTAACTGTTGAAAGAATCCTGAGTCCACTGCGATTGCTTGGTATTTATGCATCTGGAGTCAAGAGGAAACCAATAAGCTGCAGTTCAGATGACTAGCCCTGCCTTTTATCATCAGTGACAGTACAAACTGCCATGCAAGCATCAGAGGACACACAAAGGGTAGACAGGGTCAGTCGTTTTTCCCTTCCCAGCCACTGCTATCCTTGAAACCAGCATTTTGACAGGATCTTCTAGAATCCATAGAAGATTAGGACTGGAAGAGACCTCAGGAGATCATCTAGTCCAACGTCCTGCTCAAAGCAGGACCAACTCCAACTAAATCATCCCAGCCAGGGCTTTGTCAAGCTGGGCCTTAAAAACCTCTAAGGATGGAGATTCCACCACCTCCCGAAGTAACCCATTCCCGTGCTTCACCATCCTCCTTGTGAAAGTTTTTTCCTAATATCCAACCTAGACCTCTCGCACTGCAACTTGAGACCATTACTCCTTGTTCTGTCATCAGCCACCACTGAGAACAACTAGCTCCATCCTCTTTGGAACCCCGCTTCAGGTAGTTGAAGGCTATCAAATTCCCCCTCACTCTTCTCTTCTGCAGACTAAATAAGCCCAGTTCCCTAAGCCTCTCCTCATAAGTCATGTGTGCCATCATTTTCATTGCCCTCTGTTGTTGGACTTTCTCAAATTTGTCCACATCCCTTCTGTAGTGTGTGTGTGGGGGGGGAACGGGGATGCAATACTCCAGATGTGGCCTCACCAGAACCGAATAGCGGGGAATAGTCACTTCCCTTGAGCTGCTGGCAATGCTCCTACTAATGCAGCTCAATGTGCCATTAGCCTTCTTGGCAACAAAGGCACACTGTTGACTCCTGTCCAGCTTCTCGTCCACTGTAATCCCCAGGTCCTTTTCTGCAGGACTCTGCACTTGTCCTTGTTGAACCTCATCAGAGTTCTTTTAACCCAATCCTCCAGTTTGTCTAGGTCACTCTGGACTGGGGCAGGCAAACTTTGTGGCCTGAGGGCCACATCGGGGAATAGAAATTGTATGGCAGGCCATGAATGCTCACAAAATTGGGGTTGGGGTGAGGGCTCTAGTTGGTGCGGGCCTGGGGATGAGGAGTTTGGGGTACAGGAGGGTGCTCCGTGCTGGGATCGAGGGGTTTGGAGAGTGGGAGGGGAAACAGGGCAAGGGGTTGGGGCGTGGGGAGAAACTCAGGGGCAGGCTTCAAATGGCACTTAAATCAAGCAGCTCCCGGAAGCAGGGGCATGTCCCTTCTCTGGATCCTACGCATGGAGCAGCCCCTGACCCTGCACCCCGGGGCCATGCAGCTGCTTCCGGGAGCCACATACTGCAGCTTCTGACCCTGCGTCCCAGAGTGGGACCATGCCACAGCTTTCGGGAGCCACGTGGTGCTGGAGCTCGTGGGCCAGCTTAAAACAGCTTGCAGGCTGGATCTGGCCCGTAGTTTGCCCACCCCGCTCTGGACCCTATCCCTATCCTCCAGCTTAGTGTCTTCCACGAACTTGCCGAGGGTGCAATCCATCCCATCATCCAGATCATTAATAAAGATGTTGAACAAAACCAGCTCCAGGACAGATCCCTGGGGCACTCCGCTTGATACCAGCTGCCAGCTAGACATTGAGCCGTTGATCTGTTGAACAGGTCCATTCATCCAATCCATACTTTAACTTGCTGGCAAGAATACTGTGGGAGACCGTATCTAAAGCTTTGCTAAAGTCAAGATTTATCATGTCTGTTTAAATCTGAAATGTGGCATGCAAATGATCAGAATAGGAGTCCACCGCTTTTCCTATATCCACAGAGCCAGTTATCTCATCATAGAAGGCAATCAGGTTGGTCAGGCATGACTTGCCTTTGGTGAATCCATGTTGACTGTTCCTGATCTCCTTCCTCTCCTCCAAGTGCTTCAAAATGGATTCCTTGAGGACCTGCTCCATGATTTTTCCAGGAACTGAGTTAATGCTGACCGGTCTGTTGTTCTCTCTATTCTCCTTCTTCCGTTTTTTTTAAAGATGGGCACTATATTTGTATTTTTCCAGTTGTCCCTGACCTCCCCTGATTGCCAAGAACTTTCAGAGATAATGGCCAATGGTTTGCAATCACATCAACCAACTCCATCTGCACTCTCGGATGCATTGCATCCAGCCCCATGGAATTGTGCATGTCCAATTTCTCTAAATAGTCCTTAACCTGTTCTTTCACCACTGAGGGCTGCTCACCGCCTCGCCATACTGGGCTGCCCAGTGCAGCAGTCTGGGAGCTGACCTCCTCTGTGAAGACAGAGGCAAAAAAAGCATTGATTACTTCAGCTTTTTCCACATCTGTCACTAGGTTGCCTCCCCCATTCAGTGAGGGTCCCACACTTTCCCTGACCACCTTCTGTTGCTAACATACCTGTAGAAACCCTTCTTGTTACCCTTCACATCCCTTACTAGCTGCAACTCCAGTCATGCCTTGGCCTTCCTGATTACACCCCTGCATGCTCTAGCAATATTCTTATACTCCTCCCTAGTCATCTGTCCAAGTTTCCACTTCTTGTAAGCTTCCTTTTTGTTTAAGCTCACCGAAGATTTCTCTGTTAAGCCAAGGGAGTCGCCTGCCATATTTGCTGCTATTTCTGCACATCTGGATGGTTTGTTCCTGCGCCTTCAACAAGGCTTCTTTAAAATACAGCCAGCTCTCCTGGACTCCTTTTCTGCTCATGTTAGCCTCTCGGGGGATCCTGCCCATGAGTTCCCTGAGGGAGTCAGTCTGATTTTCTGAAGTCCAGGGTCTGTATTGTGGTGCTCTCCTTCCTTCCTTCCTTTTGTCAGGATCTTGAATTCAGACCATCTCATGGTCACTGCTACCCAGGTTGCCAGCCACTTCTACTTCCCCTACCAATTCTTCCTTGTTTGTGAGCAGCAGAACAGGAGGAGCACGGCCCCTACTTGGTTCCTCCAGCACTAGCACCAGGAAGTTGTCCCCAACACTCTCTCCAAAAACTTCCTGGATTGTCTGTGCACCAGCTGTCCCTCTGGATCTGCACAGCCCCTCGGGTTCTTCTTTTGACCCTATGGGAGCTCCCTGGTGTCCATGCACATATTGAAGAACTCAAGTAACTACAAGGTGAGTAGATCATCCTTCTATGCTGTTACGGTAAAATTTACATTTTTAAGAAATCAGGATCTATGCAGATGTGGATGCTAGCATCATCTAAGTTATCCCTTTCTTTTCTTTCAAGGAAAATCTTAAACCAAGTCTGCCTTTCTTTGATCATATGTTAACTGCTTCTAGAGTTCAGTTACACCAGACACTTTGGGTTGAATATGTATTTCTTCAGACTATTTTCTCAAGCCACTTTTAAACTGATTTAGGACCAAATTTTGAATACTATATTATTTCAGCTCATTAGTATTTGACAGTTCACGATTGGTGCAGATCTTTGACTGTCCTTCAGCGTGAGCATAAGCTGTGCTGATTATAAGGTTTTCAGAAACCCCTTAAGTGCAGGTTGGGCATGTAGGCCAAAATAAAAGGATAAATAGAAGGCAAGAGTTTATTACAGTATTGCAATTTTCTAAAACTTTTTGCCTTCCTTCAAGAATATTGAAGACTACAAAATATTCATAATATGGGAGGGAACCCTTGGCCTTACCTTAGCTTTATTTAGGTGGCCTAAGTGGTCTGTTTTTAGTGGTGGGTGTTATGCCACTAGCAGAGTCCTCATCCGCCATTCAGTCCTTGGCCGGTCGGGGAGGGGGTGTGTGTGTGTGTATATGTGTGTGTGTGTGTGTGTGTATGTATGTATATATATATATATATATATATATAAAATATATTTTTAATGTGGAACTGAACCAATATTAATTTCACACAGTCCCTCAAGCCACCAGCAGTTGGTGACTGTTACCATTCACCTGAGCTTTAATTAAATTTGTGCCATTGGAAAGGATCTGTGGCTGGCTCGTGGCCTGATAACGGGCTAATCTCCCAGCTGCTGATTTAATTCCATCTATTGTCCAACAAGAGATGCAACAAGCTCGTTCTTTTTTTAAAAAAGGGGCAAAAAATGGTGGCGTATACTTTTTGTACACGACCGCTTTTTTGAAGAATATAAGAGGGTACCATTGTGAGCAGCAATATGTAGCAATATCTTCAGGAAAATACCACAATTTGACAATTTTACTTCCAAGATTTGACTTAATAAGTTGCTCGTTTTTCTTTCTCAACTTTGTAGCTTCCAGAAAAGCTGCTGAGCAGACACGATTGGATCAAACAGTGGCAGCTAAGACAGAAACTGGGCAGGAAGATGGGAGAACTAAGTGACGAAATTAAAGACTACTTAATACTTCTAAGGAAGAAGGTTGGATAAATTATATGTTCACTTTCCTTAGTGAGTTACAAATAAGTATGTTTAGCTCTCCACCAATTCAACCTAAATCCTAACAGAATAAAATTATTATTCTAGGAAGGGTAACTAATTACTTAACATATCTAGAATTTATGACACTAATTAAAGGCAACAGAAAACTTCTAAGACTAGAAAATGGAATTTAGAATTCTTTAGTATTAGATTAATATTTAAATCTTAGATTTCACCACTTCCATGTTAAGGCATAGTATTTCTTTGCCTAAAGGCACAAGAAAAGTGGGAAGCCTTTAACCTATTCCCAGAGCAGTTTTGCCAGGATATTCCTGCCATACAGTTATGGAACTGATAAAAACCTTCATGTTATGATGAACATAACACACACATAATGAAGGAAGCAGCTTGAGACTGTGGGTTGGATGACTGCAACACAGTAAGTGTTGCATTGACCTAGTGCCACAATTCATATTATATGGCACTACTTGGTAGTGTAACACTCCTGTGAGGGTGATTCAGCCTTTCACCCTACTTAGGTAGATAATTGCGTTCCAAGTAAGAGTGCTCATTTGGGGAAGAGCTGTGTGCTTTCTGGATGAGACCTTACAAACTGAGGACATTTCTAGTCTTCATGGGCATGAAAAATCCCTTGTTTCTAAGGAGTTGGAAAATATTGGACCAGAGTGCTAGGACAGACCTCCATCTACCCCCTCACTATTGCTGTTGGGCGATCTACTGGCATGCCACCTAGCTGCTGTTCCCAGTCCCAGGGGTGAAGGGATTTCCTGCATTTATGTAGTACCATGTAAAGTGTTTTTAGAAGCCTTAGGGATGAAAGGTGCTATATAAATATAAGATACCAGAAGGGTGTGAGGAACTATACTTCACCACTACAGTGTGACATTTTAATGAATCTTCTTATGTTTCCTAATTTGTGGGGACTTTCTTTTCCCTTCTTGAATTAGCTGATGCATAGACTAGTCTGTTGTCAACATAAAATTTTATTACTAGAAATACATAGTTCTAGGTTCACTCTCACTATTTTGGTTCATGTTTACCATACATCCTTAGTGAGAGCAGAGGTGTGTTCCCTATTGGACAAATGCTCTTAGTGGGGTGGTGGATGGCTGCAAGCAGTGATAGAATGACTGAATCTTTACACAGCAAAATGATCCTTTACTCCCCTTATCATTTGTGTATGTTTATGTATATACATATAGCTGTTACAGCATTTATCATTTGTTATCTAACATTTCCCAAATGTTGTACTCTTTATAGATTAGCATTTGATTTGTTTTCTTATTACAGCATGGAATCCGCTTAGTACAACGGTAGCCAAACTTCATTGCACCGTGACCCCCTTCTGACAACAAAAATTACTACATGACCCTAGGAGTGGGGACTGAAGCCTGAGTTTGCTGCCCCGGGTTGGGGGGCCCAAAGCCCAAGTGCCACTGTCCTGGGTTGGGGGACCAAAGCCCAGGGGCTTCCACTCCAGGCAAGGGGCATGTAACCTGAGTCCTACTGCCCAGGGCTGAAGCCCTTGGGCTTCACCTTCGTCACCAGACGGCAGGGCTCAGGCTTCATCTTTGTCACCAAGCCCCAGCAAATCTAAGCCAACCCCGGCGACCCCATTAAAATGGGGTAGCAACCCACTTTAGGGTCCCGACCCACAATTTGAGAACCCCTGGCTTAGTAGAATGTTTGTTTTATTGGTTCCATTATTCATATCTTTTGTGTGCATATGTTTACAATTTTATTTTAAACATTTTAAATAGGCACAGATTTACTATGTCAAATTCTAATGTTTGGTTATATGCAGTAGGAGCTAAATAGCTAAAGCACTGTAGGTATTTGAGATGCAGGGAGAATATGAAAATTATAGGTACTGTTACAGCCAATGAAAAGGTTACTGCCTCTCTTCTGTCAGAATCTGTCTCTCCACCCCATTACTTTTTCCCCTTTCCTTTTCTTTCTGTTGATCTCAGCCTCATCAGATACTTGTTGCTACAGGAAAAAGGCAGCAGCTACAGCTATGGGAGGATTTAAAATAAATGGATTTTATTTTTTTTCAAGTAAAAATACGTGTATGAGAGCCCTTTATACATTTAATTCAAAGTAGCAGTGCTGAAAATGTGGCAATCTACACTTGAAAAAGTCCTTCTTTCCTTTTGCAATTATGAATGATATGCTGTCACTTACCTTGATGATCCTGTTTTCTTTTATAGTGGGAGAGTATGAGTGAAATGAAAAGTCCCATAGAGAGACAAACAGCTTGTGACGAATTGTTTACAAATGAAGAGGAGGAGTACAGTCTCTATGAAGCTGTGAAATTTTTGATGCTGAACACAGCTATCGAATTATATGACGATGATAAAAAAGGAAAGAAAGTACCAGTGTTCTCATGGCTACTGTTTGCCCGGGATACATCCAGCAACCCTAGTCAGCTAATGAATAATCACTTGAATCAAATAGGTCACACTGGAGGCCTTGAGCAAGTAAGGAGAGCTATTTATGCATTCTAGTATACGGGCAGTTTTCTAGTGTCTAGGACTTTCATGTTGTGGTAGAAGCAGAACTAATCAGCACGAAAACACTTTCTGAAATGCTTTGGGAAAATCAACAGAGCTGTAGCAGCTTTAAGTTTGATGTGGTTTGATGCTTGTAAAAGGGTAGCTGCTCAGTAAATGGAATAATAGCCATACTCGTTAGTGGTGATCTAGTTAAGGGTCTGTGCTTGTAATTGTAAACCCCTGTTTTCTGGAGCATATAACTCCTGGAGAAGAAATGTTGCTCATTTTTTTACATATAGGTTTTTTAGTAAAGTAAATGAAGAATTAGATTAATGTCTTGAATGATTATTATTGTACCAGAAAAGGCCACTACTCTTAATTATTTAAAATGTTGATTTAAATGTCAAAATAAAGGGGTGGGTGGGTGGGTGGGTGTGTGTGTGTGTGTGTATATATATATATATATATATATATATATATATATATATATATATATAAAATATAATTGTAATATATGAAAAGCTAGCAGTACTGAATTAATTACATAGGGCAAACATATATGCAACAAGAACTGCATAATAAATCCATTGTCTGACTGATAGACATTTTTACTGGTCTTGATTACCTGAAAAACAGCATAATTCATCCTTGAGGAATTGCAGCTACCTAAGTGAACCATGACTTAATGTATAGAGCACAAACTGGTTAATGAAGATATTGGTGTGAAAGGTAGTACAAATATTTAAAAAACAATCAGGGAGCCTGATCTCAAAAGACCAGATTCCTTAAATCAGTGTAACTACCCTCAGAAGTGTAGTTGCAGGATAAAAATCCTAAGTGCAGTGCTCAACTGTGCATTTGTTAATCAAGAATAGCTAAGGGCCGGATCCTGTTCCCATTTAAGTTTTTGTACTAAACGCTCATTGACTAGGTGCTTAGTTCTACCTTTTTCAAGTAAAGTCGCTTATCACCTGCCTTTAACTTGTTGGCTTTTCTTGGGGTCCAGCTTTGTCACCCTTACTCACATGGAGTTGAACTTTACTCAATGACTCATCCTATTGAGATCAATGAGACTGTTCTGATAAGTTATGACTAGAACAGGTTACGCCTGGCCCTGTATGAGTTCACAAGACAGGTGGGAAGGACTGGGGGAAACCCTTCCTTGCTACCTCACATCCATGCAGGCAACAGGCCTAATAAGGTTCTTGTACTTGCTGAGCACAAGGACTACAGAGGCTAATGCTGCTGACAGTGCTAGTCTCTACGAAATGGGGCGGGGGCAATGGTCCTAACCTGCATGCATACACACATTACCATCAGCCTTGCTCCAACTGGAAGAATTGGCTGGGTGCAGATGTGAGTGGATGCCCGCCGTACCTTCAAGTGTGGTGGTGGTGCAACGCTCATGTTCTTCCTGGCATTTCCTGGGGAAGTACCATGCCTTAGCTTTTACTGCTGTGCCTTAAAGGCACAATTCAACTCTATTCCAGCTATTTCTGCAGTCGTGTCCTCGTTTCCCTCCTTTGAGGGACATTAAACTATCTAAAGACAAGTAGGGACATGGATTCTGAGTGCATATGCATTCTCATTTTTTAAAATTCTGTTTCTTTTATAAAGAGTGTTACTGCTTTTAACATGTGTAGCACTAGAAACTAAAGTCCTGAAATAATCCAACTTCTACAGCACGAGCAGCATCAAGCAGAGGTTCCCCCTCACTGTCTTACTGTTCTTACGTGTAAGTTTAAAAAATTATAGCAGGTATGAAGTGCTGCTTTAGTTATACTAAAGCAAATGTATATCAAAGTGCTTTAAACAGTTTGTTTTTTAAATGTAAGTCTTCAGGCTTTGTCCAAGGGGAGTCAAATCTATCTGACCCCATTGTAGTTACGTGTCTTAGACTGAATTCTGAACATCTAGTGCACTTGGACTGACTCCTGTCTGTCTCAATGGAGTAAAGGAGCATTCAGTGGTTGGTAGCCTCTGTTC
Organism: Lepidochelys olivacea; assembly: GCF_965140295.1. Classification (NCBI taxonomy): domain Eukaryota; kingdom Metazoa; phylum Chordata; order Testudines; family Cheloniidae; genus Lepidochelys; species Lepidochelys olivacea. The sequence continues at coordinate 137,047,563 of NC_140412.1, read as the reverse complement.
AGGAAATGATACAGGTATAGGTCCACAATTTTCTATCAGGAATGTTTAAAGCTAAGTACCTTAAGCACTGAAATAAGTGGCATTATTTCTTTCAAAAGCCTTGAACACATAGCTTTCATTTTGAAATGAAGTGTCTTGATTTTCAAACATTTGAACAAACTACTTCACTGCCTTAAGCACTTGAGATTAAAAATTTTGGCTATACTGTGTAATGAGTACACAGTGTGAAATCGTTGTGTATTTGCACCCTGAGGATGGGATTTCAGTGAATTTCCTCATGCAAGGGAATCTCAGTATCTGAGCTTCATTCTCCATTTTAAGGGTCCTCTTGTACAGAATAACATGTCTGGAAAAATACACACTAGTATTATGCATTACATTCTAATTGATTTTTTTTCTTTCAACCTAGGTGGAAATGTTTCTTCTTGCATATGCTCTGCAGTATACCATCAGAGTTTATCGATTGTATAAATACAGCACTGATGAATTCATCACACTTTATCCCAATGACCCAGAGGAGGACTGGCCTGTGGTGACTCTTATAACTGAAGATGACAGACATTATAATATTCCAGTCAGAATGTGTGAAGAGACTAGTTTGTAAACAAGAGATTTTGGCAGATTTATAAATTTGATATCCAAGTCTCACCTGGATGTTAAATTTCCAACACTATTTTGAAATAAAGTCATGATGAGATTTACACGGTGAAACCTACAGTACTTTGGATCTCGAGTTACAAAGGATTGAACTGAAATTCCAAATAGGATCTTTGTAGTGGGCTGACTTGGGGCTAGCAGGCCTAGTGGGCATGCCATGACTCAGCAGACCCCAAAGTCCTGAGATGGCCTTGCTTGGATGGTCCATGGGCATGGTGGCTGAGTTAGGGTCTGTCATTCCCTGGTGGGGAGAAAGTAGAGAGACCTGGGTCCTCCCTCTCCACCAGATCCCAACACAAGGGAAAGGGGAGAGGAGCGTCTCTTGCTGATAAAACCCAGACCAGTTTCCTCTGAGCCACTTGCTACATCCCCGCTCTCTCTCTTCATTTTGGAGGATGATTGCAGCACTCTGCCCCCTCCCAGCAGAGAGTTTCCCCATAAGTCTCAGCAGTTCAGATAGCAAACGGGTAGCTCACTTCTCAGTGTCCAGATATTCTCCCTTGTCAGGGAGCAGGGGAGGGAAAAGGGTCAAGCCCCCAGCCTCCCAGTTAGGTCTTACCCACAGTCGAGACCCTTCTCCTGTGGTTTGCTCTGTCCCAGAAGCTGCAAACTGGCTCCCTCCATGCAGACCGCCTCTCCTTCACTCTTCTCCTGCTTGACTTTCAGAGTCCCCTTTTAAGCAGGCCCTCCTTTTGGAGCATGTTCTGAAGCTGCTGAGAGGCGGGGCCCAATGGGCCCTGTACCTCTCCTTCACTCCCTTAGCCTTTGTGTGCGGTCTGTAAACCCCACACACAACCTCCCTTTAAAGAATACCTGACTAGAAAATAAAGTTGGTCTCTGTTGCTTGGTGTAAATGAATTTTCATGGCACTCTCTGGAACAAATCTCTTAAATGGATTATGTATAATAGAATATAAAATGTGTAAACTAGGGAGTAGGTATGATGGAAAAAATAATAATTTTCCCCTGAAAGGGCATGGCAAAGAGACTTGATTGGGGTTATAGAGTAGTTTGCCTGGAGGTCAGCAGTTTAGATCCTCCTCAGCTGTGTATTGTCTGAAAGCCATTAACATGTGGTGGCATTTTGGGAGAGTATGTGAAATAAACTTGTGTCAATCCAGTTCCTAGTGAACACATGCCCATATCACAAAAGCTGTTCTCATAATTGGCATATTTATGGGAAGTCTCAGTGGAGAGGCTAAGGATTTGAATGGATCTGGAGATTGCACTAGAAACCTGGCTGGGGTTGAGCCAAATGAGCATGCAATGTGAATCTAGCCCTACTGCTGCCTCTGGTTTTCCTGTGGGCCAGCGATTCTTCAGGGCTTTCAATCTGGCACCTTTCACAAGTGTTCTAAAAATAAATTGGAATAGTAATGCAGCAGTGCTCTGCAATGTGGTCATAGTTTCAGGATTTTCTATCGTAGCCATATGAATTGGTTTAAATCTGAAATGTGGCATGCAAATGATCAGAATAGGAGTAAAAATGACTTTAAATGGCATGCAAACCAGACAGTGGTAGTTGAGTGTCTGTCCTCTTCTATGACACACTTTTTGTCCAATAGGATTGGACCTGTTAGGGTCATTTTATTTAAAGGTATACTAAAAAACACAGCAATATGGAAAATTGGGTTGTGCTGTTCCGTTTGAACTATCTTCTAAACTTCTCTTGCATATTTAGTCCATAACAACAGCTTTTTGAAAACAGCCTGATGATAATTCCTCAATTTACATGGGATTTAAGTTTTTTCATTTTAAATGGTGAGGGCCAACTTCTGCTGTCAGTTATTCCTGATTTTTCACCTGCATAAAGGGAGGCAGAATTTGACCCCCAGTTCTTAACTAGTGTCTGAAGTAGTTACTGTGTTTTTTCCATGTAGTATTTGCAGGCTTCTGGATATTCTGAGTGTAGTGTGCTTACTAGAGTATACAGTATGTATTGACCACACTTAGATCTCACACCCTAGCAATAAGTAATGGCTCTATCTTTTTGTTATATCTACCCTATGGAAAATTATTAGCATGATGTTTTGTGTTAAAGGTTCCTGGAAGCTGCAAGGGCAGAGCATAACAAACGTTGTGATAAAGAATATGTTGAGATCAAATGCGGGGTTTAAGGCTTGTTGCCGTTTCTGTCAACTTACTAGTGGCATGTGAATAACCAAGAAATTGCCAGAGACGTTACCGATAGCAAAGGAAAAGGAGAAGACACTTACAAATTAAAAGTTTACATTAGTTGTTTCACTTCACCTGGACTTTAATGGAAAAATAGTACATAAGCAGTTTTTTCTGATTAATTTTCTATCTTGAACATTGGTGTCTTTTTGCTTTTAAGAAGGGTTATTGTACTTGAGACTAAAATGTATGAGCCTAAACAAAACACTTTAAAAAATCCATGGGTTTTTTTGAGTTGTGCAATGTGCAGGTATATTTAGGGTGCAGACTTGCAGTCCTGGTGCCTGTAGGGCAACATGTGCAAGTGAGGGTTGTGGCATCAAGCCCAAAAGACTTGCATAATTGTTATCCATAGAATATGGTGGAAGCCTGAATACTGCTAAAAACTTGGAATTTGCTTCTGTAGAGGTCAGTGGCAAAACTACGACTGACATCAGTGGGAACAGGACACTTCAGGATATTCAGAGAATAGAAACGGCCTTGCATGTTACACTCATGAAAATATTTTAATGCAAAAAACTCCGTTTTCAGCTACATTGTATACATATGTTCAACTAAACATCTATTTCAAATATATTAAATTTTAATATTGACTGCAGTGTTTCCTTTATCTGGTGCTCCAGAGTGGACAATTATTTGCTTTCAGACCCTTATATTTTCTCCTATACTTAGCTGAACAAGTGAGGTGGACGCCACCTCAATGGAGACAATAAATGAAGAAACTGAGATAGTGGATAGAGAAGGAGAGTGGTGGTGTGATCCAGTTACTCTTGTGCCCTTGAGTATTCTTCAGTGAGCGCTTACCTATGACAGCAACAGCTGCTCTGAGGGAAGATTGCAGGGTTGGGCCCATAGGTGGCAATAGTTAAAACACTGAAACTGGAATGAGTTGGAAGATATAGCAGATACCTTAGCTCGTTATCCAGTTACCTAGCTAGGTACTTACATGACTCCCATTACTGTAGTATCGGACCACCTAGGTGGTAGAGATGAGAACTTTGCAGTCAGGTGTCTGATTTTTGTTGTTCCCACATAGTCTGTGCATTTCTCCCCTCTAACTACTTGTTGCCTGTCTTGTGTTATGTGTAACTGAAAAATTATAGCACCTTAGAGACTAGCAAATTTATTTGGGCATAAGCTTTCGTGGGCTAAAACCCACTTCATTGGATGCATGCAGTGGAAAATACAGTAGGAAGATTTTATGTACACAGAGAACATGAAAAAATGGGTGTTGCCATACCAACTGTAATGAGACCAATCAATTAAGGTGGGCTATTATCAGCAGGAAAAAAAAAAAAATTAGCATGGGGAAATAGTTTTTACTTTGTGTAATGACCCATCCGCTCCCAGTCTTTATTCAAGCCTAATTTAACGGTGTCCAGTTTGCAAATTAATTCCGGTTCTGCAGTTTCTCATTGGAGTCTGTTTCTGAAGTTTTTTTTGTTGGAGAATTGCGACTTTTAGTGAAATTGAGTGACCAGAGAGATCGAAGTGTTCTCCAACTGGTTTATGAATGTTATAATTCTTGACGTCTGATTTATGTCCATTTATTTTTTTACGTAAGACTGTCCAGTTTGCCCCATGTACATGGCAGAGGGGCATTGCTGGCACATGGCATATATCACATTGGTGGATGTGCAGGTGAATGAGCCTTTGATAGTGTGGTTGATGTGATTAGGCCCTATGACAGTGTCCCCTGAATAGATATGTGGACAGAGTTGGCAACGGGCCTTGTTGCAAGGATAGGTTCCTGGGTTAGTGTTTTTGTTGTGTGGTTGCTGGTCTTGTTACAGTTTGTATGGCAACACCCATTTTTTCATATTCTCTGTGTGTGTGTATATATACACACACACACACACACACAATCTTCCTACTGTATTTTCCACTGTATGAATCCGATGAAGTGAGCTGTAGCTCACGAAAGCTTATGCCCAAAAAAATTTGTTAGTCTCTAAGGTGCCACAAGTACTCCCTATTTATTTATTTATTTTCCCCCTGATACAGACTAACACGGTTACCACTCTGAAACCTGAAAAATTATAAACTTTTCACTGGTGGGACCATGTCTCTCTTTTACTTGAAGCAGCTAGCCCACTTCTGGGTGCTGAATAAAAATATATATTGGCCTGATTCTGCTCCCATTTTAGTCAGTGCCAAAATATGCATTGATTTGAATATTTATTTCTAGCTGCTTCTGAAAACACTGAAATATATATTTGTCAATAGAGCACAAAGGTAACAGATCAGCTCTGTAGTGCATAAAAGTGTTTAATAAAAGAGAGAAAATGTAGGTGGGTGATGTTTAAATTTTGGAACACTATTGTCAGACCATCCCAGCACTCTACAATGGGTACCAGCTGTGACGGCGTCACGGCATGGTATCTTGAGAGCATAACTGGCACTTTTGTGTGCAGCGAATGAATTATTTCATTTTCATCCTTTTGTTATATTAAGGAGGCTAAACCCCATTTTAGATCTGTTGTATGAGTGTGCCCATTTCTTGTGATACCATAGGTTTAGGTTGAGTATAATCTAGGAGCTTGTCATTGAATGAAGAAATGTTTGTCCTCTAAATCTAACCAGCTTTAAGCAGGTTTCCATTAAACATGGCTTCTCAGAGACAGAAGAGACGTAACTTGGGAAATAAATAAGGGGATTTTCCTGACTCCCTCCCTCCCCCCCCCCCAAAAAAAAAAAAGCTAAGGTGGAAAAGCTTTAGCTTTTTAGAGGTCTAATAGCGAGAGAGAGACTTCTCAGGTTCCCTCCCCACATGACAGATGCCAAAGGGGCTCATACCTGCCAGCTTGCTCATGAGTTACTAGTTGTCATAAGGTATCTGGTCCCTGTGGATAGACCTAGTGCTCCTGGACTGGAGCAGGTGAGCCCAATCCAGCTAATTGAAGAGGGCTGGGCTACATCTGGGCCTATGAAGGGCAGTTCGTAGGTATCTGGAGAGAGGAAAGACTGAGACAGGCTGCGGAGGGAAAGCTACAGTGGAATAGAGCTAGCCCCTGTGGTGGGTCCCTAGAGCAAGGAGCTGGGGGCTCAGTGAAGCAGCCCTGTGGTTGCTGCTCCAGGAAGGGGAACAGCTGGCTGACTGCCGGATGCTGGAGTGCTAGAGACCCCTGGGAGGGATGGCGCTGAAGCCTGGGGCCAAGGATTGTGTTCTGTTTGTTGTTAACCTCTGTTGTGAAATAAACCCTGACTGAGACTGGGCGTGGCAGCATATGCTTTGGAGCTGAGGAGAAGCGATGGCCCCGGTGACCAGTGCTTTGTTGCTCATGATCCAGTAAGGTAAAGTAAGCTGGTAGGATGGCAAGAAAACCTGTGTACATTATGGGCCATTGAACTGCTAGCTGTGAGGGATACAGTTTAATGGGAACCTGGTCATGTTATAATTCAACACCCGTCACTCCTGAGTATTTGCTTCATTTTGTGTCTTACTCCTTGTTTGTTTCTTTCATTGGGTTTTATCACTGTTGGCCAAAGTCTAAAATGAAAAATCTTGAGTAAAAGGAAAAGCGTAATGGAGCTGATGTGCTCCAGGGCTTGTGGGTTATCGGGGAGGGGAACAGTGGTTATGGTGTTCTGCTCCACCAGACAGACAGTTTGGCCCTTGTATATTTGTGTGTGAGACTCCATTAGCTAACCCCCTGCCATGCCCTCTTTCCTCTGCTTCTCACAGAGGCCCCCATGGTGTGTAGGGGGTATTCAGTCTTTCTGTGCGCACACTCTACTGCTTGGCCCACAGTAGAGTATGAGACAACCGCCTAGTTTCCAATCTGGGCCTAATCCTGAGCAAGCTCACCTGTCTGTCAGAGGCCCAATCACATATATGGCTTGGGACATCTTGTCCTGTGCAAGTATGGTACAAATTATACCATATTGGAGTGATGAAGGGTATAAAAATGATAATTTATAGGTTTTTTGGGGGGAGGAGGATTTGGTTTGTTTTTTTCCCCCCTGTGGCATTCGTCATAGAACTTGAGCATCATGCAAATGTTAATGAAGTTATCCGCACACATCCATGAGGCATGTAAGTGTGTTTTCCCCTTACAAAGAGGGTGACTTGTCTGAGATACTTTGTTAATGTGTCAGTTGAGAACAGTACCTACATTTCTCAAGTCCCCATCCAACCTTAACAAGATTCAGAGCATGAAGATGGGATATATGATTTTTCTTTTAATATCATGAGTGAACCACCAATCTTATTCATGTGAAATGTGAGATTAACCTTTTCTAGGTGGCGCTGTTCAGTAAGATGGGCATGAAGTGCCTGTTTTACCTAATTCTGAATGCCCATAAATATAAACTTGTTAGTATTATGGACAGTTTCTTGTCACTCAGTTTTTAACTATGTTCTTGCGTGAGATGGACATACCTGCAAGATTGCAAAAACCACTGGCAGTATATTTTTGCCTTGTCTACGTCTCTTTCCCAGATTAGATGGAAAATATTAATCTGAAAAAACCATTCCTGACCCAAAAACCTAAGACTTGTTCAGTGTGAGTTCGGATCTGACATTAGTTTAGTAAATTAGCTAAAACAATCTGTTACACTCTGACTCAGTGTGTGTATTAGTAAAACAGTTAAAATTATTAAGATAAGTGATGCTCCGCTACATTTGCTCAGAGTATATTATTAAGGAATAATGGTATGGAGTCAAAGGTGGCCTAAATGCCTGAACTCAATGTTCAGAACAACTTCCTTTTTGTGCTTCATTTCCACTGAAAATGCTCACTTATGAATGACCTTTACTACTACTTAAACATTCAAATAGCGTAACTCCAGGATTTCCAGTCTGTGTTTGTTTGCTTTGATTCAAATATATTGCTTTGAGGGGAAGAAAGGGGACTAAAACTGGCCAATTAAGGTTCCTTGTGGTCTAGGACTTTTTCACTCATATTTTACGTCTGTGAGTGATTTAGGTCAAGATTTCAGTTATCAGTGATTAAGACAGTCTTGCTCCCTGCACCCTTGGCAGATAAGGAAGGTCTGAAGTGCAGAGCAACTCTTGTAGTTCTGCTACGTATGGAAGCCTGAGGGGATACAGGGCATGTAGGACTGTGCAGGTCCTCTGTCTGAAACAAAGTGCTTCAAGTACTCTGAAAATTGGGGTTGGGGTTCTCTCAGAATCTGCCAGCAGTAGCTTGGTAACACTATTTAAAGTGACCTGGCTCAATTTTTAAATGGTTTATTTTTGAGGGTGGTGGGTTGCTGCATCTTGAGGCTCACCCCCTCCCTCACAGACACCAAGCACTGCCCAAACCCCCATACTGCACTGAACAATAGGATAGACTGCAGCAGCTACTGCATAAGGACACTGTCACTTATACTCTACCCTGCAAATGGGGCATTGGGGGAGGAAAAAAGATTGTTCCCCTCTACCTCCCACCCTCAGTCTATGGAGAGCTGCACAAAAACCATTAACTTTGGCTTTGCAAAGGAGACGGAATGAGTGAGTAGGTACAAGCTCGTCAGAAAGTTAGCTTTTAGTGATTGCCAGCAGATGTCGCTGTAGGCAAGAGAGTATGGAAAGTTTTAGAGCTTTATTTTGCCCTGTTCGTTCATAGATTCCATTGTGATGCTGTGGCTAAAAGAGCTGATGTGATCCTGGGTTGGGAATCTTGAGTAGCGAGGATATTTTACTTCTCTGTTTGGCACTGGTGCGACTGCGGCTGGAATGTGCTGTCCAGTTCTGGTGCCCACAATTCAAGAAGGCTGTCGATAAATTGCAGAGGGTTCAGAGAAGAGCCACAAGAATGATGAAAGAATTAGAAAACATGCCTTAGAGTGATGTATTGAGCTGGATTGCAGTCGATATGTAGCTACATGGGGAACAAATATATAATTAATGGCCTCTTCAGTCTAGGGGAGGAAGGTGTAATGCGCTTCTATGGCTGGAAGTTGAAGCTAGACAAATTGACACTGGAAATAAGGCATAAAGTTTTAACAGGGTAATTAACTATTGGATCAATTTACCTAGGGTCGTGGTGGATTCTCCATCACTGACCATTTTTCAGTTAAGATTGGGTGTTTTTCTAAAAGATGTGTTCGAGCAATTATGCTGGGGAAGTGTTATGGCCTGTGTTATACATGAGGTGTCACTGGATGATCACAGTGGTCCCTCCTGGTATGCTGCTTTTCCAATTGTTACGATGTAAATCTGCTGTAATTTAAAAACACGTTAAAATTATATGTAAATAACGCCTGCTTTAGGTCCAGTGCCAGAGCCTTTATTTGACACAATTCTGCCCACTGTAGCTTGGGGGGGGGGGGGGGGGAGAGGGTTTGCCTGAGTAAGAACTGCAGAACTCAGCCCTTCCTCTGTTTCTGAACATTTTCCTTTTTGCTATAAAACATGGTTTAGTGTAAAAGGCGAAGAGCAGTCGTTTTTTTAAAAAAAAAATAAAAAATCTGCAGCAAGTGTCTGCTATTTTGATAATACAGTCAAGGTTGAGGGCCATGTGAGAGCCTGAACTTTGTCCCCTTCCCCCCCCCTCCCTTTTAGCCTTTTCTGGGATTTCTCTTCTGCAGCGGACTCCACTTCCCAGCACTGGCATAGCATTTAGGCCCTGATTCTGAAGTGCTAAATTTGAGTGTTTGCTCCAGTGAATGAGGTGGTTGAGTTGAAGGGGACTCTGAGAGTGAGAAATTCCTCCTTGCTGGCTTTGTGTTAGCTCTGGAAGCTCCTCTGGTTCCTGTCTCTGACGTTAGGCGACTGGGTCAGAAGTGGGTATGACTGGACCAAAGGAGCACACTCTCCTTTTCATGGTGTATAGCCAAGCAGGACTTGATAGAACAACTGCTTCTGTCCAGCTGTTGATATCGGTGTGAGGAGGAGAGCCGGCAGCAAAACAACTTGTAAGAGAACAATCCTGGCGTGGGTTAGCTCGTGGTGTTGAAAAGAGGGGTGGTACATTAAAGGATAATCCTTAATTTTTCTGCAAGTGCCTTTGACATGTTCCCACAAACCCTTGCTAGGCCAGGAGAAGGCTCTCGGCGGTAAAGAGGCACAGTTGTTGTCTTCTGCTTTACCACAGCCTGATATTTTTGTTGTCATGGAAGACGCAGGGAAGGAAGGGCCTGAATCTAACTGAAGCTAAGCATTCAAAATACCCTCCTCTGTTCCTCAAGCATGTCACCCCCTCCTAGCCAGAGCACATCTCCCCAAACAGAAGAGGGGGGTGGCAGCTTCCCCAGGCCTATTCTAAAATGGATCCTTGACTCCCTGTGGAGGAGGCTAGTAACTAACTCTGCTCCCCCCAGCGAGGAGGATGGGAATGATTTTTTTAAAAGGCTCAGTTGAATTTAGTTTCTCTGCTAAGGCAGAGCATGAAGCCATTCCCCACCTACGCTCCTGAAGGCCCAATGGGCAGAGCTGATGCAAATGGAAGCTGCCTCAGACAAAAGAAAAGTTGACCCATATGAGGTGAGCAAAAAAGGAGCAGGAAAACAGTGTTTCTTCCCCTTCTGATGGGTGTGGCTAGGGAGTTTTCAGAGTATGTGAAACCGATTAAGCAAGATGTGCAGACTATTTCCCCATGGGATAAGAGGTTGTCAGTACTGTTGGTATTCAGCCTGCTCAACCACACATGTGACAGCTCCTTTAAGAGAGTTGCTGCTGCTACCCAGATATTACTGGGCTTATCTGTTTCAGCAGGAGCATGTTGGGAAATGTAGCCCCAGGAGGGGTCAGGTGAGCAAGAAGAGTCATGTAGCTAGTAGGATTATATAAGGGAAGCCAGTAGCTCAGTTAAAAGAAGGGAGTGACTCCAGAGAGAAGGAAGGTGTGAGGAGTTGTTCAACATTAGTGTGCTAGGGAAAGGAGTACTGGGAATCAGCTGTCCACTTAGAAAACAGCTGAGAAAGGGCCACTGAGGAGTCTTGGCTTGGGATACAGGTGAAGATTGAGGAGGTATTTATAGACTGAGGAAGGTATGTAAAGGTGGCATAGGAAATGGCCCAGGGAAACAAAGTCAGGGCAAAGTGGGAAGTTAAGGTGGGGCAATCTACCTATAACAGAAGGTAGGCATAGGTCCCCCTATGCTACTGCCTCAGGAGATGGTGTGGTTATCTTGTTGGTGTTTGGAGCCCAGGAGGGTCCAGGCCAACAGAAGGGCTAAAGCCTCCATTGAAGAGAACAGACCCATAGAGGCAGAGCTGTGCTCTGAAGAGAGTATGAGGTGAAAGACTGTTTGTTTGAATTTCCATTATTTTACATTCTGGAAAGGGTGAATTTCCACCTCAGTGCTGTGACTCACTGAAGACCCCTACAATGGCCTAGGAGCCTGGGAGAAAGGCCTAGACAGATGCAAAGCCGTAGGGAAACTGAAGCAGCAGAGTCCTGAGAGGTAAGAACTTGTTACACACACTATGGTTCTTAACATCTTTCAATGCCTTGAATTCATGAGTTTAAAAACCAAAGCAAAAACACACATGAGTGAGAGAAAGTAACATTATTCTTCAGAGAATTTAATCCCCCTTCCCCTGGTTTCCCTGACACAGCAGAGATTGCCATACCCAAACCTGAGACTGGACTTATTCTGTCATGTTACACCCCAGTCTTGACTTCTCAAATCTATCAGTGTAGAAACTTGAGGTAAATCCTAGCAGAATCCAGTCATTCAAGTCACTAGATCATCAGTGTCTTCCAGAAATGATTCTACAGCACAACAATGTGTAAGAGCAAATGATTTATTGCAAGAAACAGGGACATGGGAAACAGGAACACCAGCCATGCTCCAATTCCTCCAGGATGGTCTTCAATTTAATACAGGATTCAGTTTCTAGAAGATCATAGAAATGTAGGGCTGGCAGGGACTTAAAGAGGTCAAGTCCAGCCCCCTGCGGTGAGGCAAGACTGAGTAAACCTAGACCATCCCTGACAGGTGTTCTTCGAGACTTCCAATTATGGGGATTCCACAACCTCTCTTGGTAGTTCCAGAGTTTAATTACCTGTGTACAGTAAAAGCTGTTTTATCTGGAACTTCACCATCCAGAAAGCTCTATAAACCAGCATTTCTGATGTTCATTGAAATTCCAGTTTATAGTCCGGTTGGTGTGGGGCAGAAGCAGCTTGGGGGGCTGCTCATCTCGGGCAGCTCCCCACAAGCGGTGACCTGTCCCGGCCGCTCCTAGGCGAAGGTATGTCAGGTGGCTCTGCGTGCTGCCCCTGCCCTGCTCCACCCTGAGTGCTAGCAATGCAGCTCCCATTGGCTGGGAACCATGGCCAATGGGAGCTGAGGGGGTGGGGGTGCGCCTGTGGGCAGAGGCAATGTGCAGAGCTGGCTGCTGCACCTCCACTTAGGAGTAGTGGGACAAGTGGCTGCCTGCAGAGAGCCTCCTGAGGTGAGTGGCCCCCTGAGTTGGCACCCCGCTCACCCTCCTGTGCCCCAAGCCACTGTCCTGAGCCCCCTCCCACACCCAAACTCCCTCCCAGAGTCTGGGCCCTTGCACCCCCTCCCACACCCAAACTCTCTGTTAATTGGCATTTTTCACTTACTGGCACCCCCCCATTTACCCAACATGCCAGATAAAACAGCTTTTACTGTAGTTAGCAGGTTCCTAATATCAAATTGAAATCTCCTTTGCTACAGATTAAGCCCATTACTACTTGTCCTACTGTCAGTGCCCACCATCCTCTTTATAAAAGCCATCAACATATTTAGAGACTATCTGGTGTCTCCTCCACCCTACCCCCATATATCCACCCTGTGTCCTGTTTTCTCAAAACTAAACCTGCCCAGTCTTTCTAATCTTTCTCCATAGATCTGGTTTTCTAAACCTTTTATATCGTTTTGGTTGCTCTACTCTGGACTCTCTCCAATTTGTCCACATCTTTCCTGGTCTGGCATGCAGAATTGCACACACTCCTCCAGCTGAAGCCAGAACAGTACTGAGTGGAGGGGGACAATTATCTCCCATGTCTTATATACAACATTCCTGTTAATACACCCCAGAATGATGATAGCCTTTTTTGCAACTGTCTCACTTAGTTGACTCTCATTCAATTTGTGATCCCAATTACCCCCAGAGCCTTGTCAGCAGTGCTACCACCTAGCCAGTTATTCCCCACTTTGTAGCTGTGCATTTGATTTTTCCTTTCTATGTGAAGTACTCTACACTTACCTTGACTGAATTTCATCTTCTTGAATTCAGACCAAATCTGTCAAGGTCCTTTTGATTTCTAATCCCATCCTCCAAAGTGCTTGCAACCCCACTCAACTTTGCGTCGTCTGAAAATTTAATAAGCACACTCTCCACTCATTTATCCAAGTCATTAATGAAAATATTGAATAGTACTGGACCCAGGACTGACCCTTGTGGGGCTCCATTAGCTATGTCCTCTGTTTGATAGTGAACCATTGATTACTCGTCTTGGAGTATAGTCTTCGAATCAGTTGCGCACCCACCTTATAGTAATTTCATCTAGATGGCATTTTCCTAGTTTGCTTATGAGAATATCACGTGGGACTATCTCAAAAGCCATACTAAAATCAAGATAATCATGTCTACTGCTTTCCCACTATCCACTAGGCCAGTAACTCTCTGTCAAAGAAGGAAATTAGTTTGGTTTGTTCTTGACAAATACATGCTGGCTATTCCTTATAAACCTATTATCCTCTAAGTGCTAACATTGTTTAATAATTAGTTCCATTATCTTTCCGGGTATTGAAGTTAGGCAGACTGGAATTCCCCAGGTCTTCTTTGTTCCCCCTTTCAAAGATAGGTACTATGTTTGCCCTTCTCCAGTCCTCTGGGAGGTCATCCATCCTCCATGAGTTCTCAAAGATAATTGCTAATGGTACTGAGATTGCTTCAGCTAGTTCCTTAAATACCCGAAGGTGAATTTCATCAGGCCCTGCTGACTTGAATACATTTAACCTATCTAACTATACTTTCACATGTACTTTCCCTATTTTTGGCTTGCATTCCTTTCTCTCCCTCCATCCCCCCTTTTGTTGTTAATATTGTGTTGTGTATCTGGTCACCATTAACATTTTTAGTGAAGACTGAAGCAAAACAAGCATTTAAACACTTCAGCCTTCTTGATGTAACTCTCAGCCCTAAGTAGTATCCTCAATATATAATCACTTCCTTATTCTGAGCATCACATAATCCGATTCCAGAGGTCAGTCAAACTCAAGATTTCACCTGAGAAAATAGGATATCATGGAGATTAACCTGATTCTGCCTGTCTTCACCTTGGCACTGTTTGAACCTCTAATCTAGAAGGACTTGTATTTTCCACTCAGTTGCAACTGGCTTGTGTAGTACTTGCAGTACCAACTTTTATACCCAAAGTCAACATATCTTTTTACAAATCTCAAGAAATAGTACTGTTTTCATTTTGTTCTCGCCTGGAACATGCACATGAAATGTTGTGTGCTGTAGAAGTTCAAAAGCCTCCAAAATAACCTAAGCTACACTCTGCAATTTAAAGAACGTCAGCATTGTTCCTTAGCATAAATGTGTAAGAAAGTATAATAATCCTCCATTGCAACATGGATGTGATGCTGCGAATTGGAGGCCCATAGGACTTCAGGCAAAACTATTCTAAAAAGGAACAAAACCCACCATCCAAGAGTGATTCTCACATTCTGGGCATGGAGAGTGTTAGCATCAGAAGTGCAAAAAGCTGTGCAAAGTGTGGCCTGGAATCTGCAGGCACCCACAGATGCCTTCTGTGAGAGGAGAGTGTTCCAGCGAACAGTCTCCAAAGGAGGACCTTATAAGGCCCTTTCACCTTCTAAATCATTGTCCTCTACTGTGCCACATGGAGGCTTGGTAGAAGTATTGTGCAGAAAAATGGTAACTTCTTGTCTGCTCACTTATGTGCTTTGAGTAATGTGGGTGGGATACTTCGCTGGAGACTTGACATCTAACTCAGAGGATGACTCTCTACTGAGCCTCCCTGTTGGCTTAGTGGGTGGTTCACACTTTGTATTTATGGTGACTTGAAACTCCACAATAATTGAACTTAAGTGAGATGCTATTGGAAATTATTAGCAAAACATTGCTAGTTAAAGTATGTTTTCACCACTTTGGAAGAATTCTTCTGGTGGTTTGTCAGATGGCTGCGGTCAACAGCCACAGCATCTCTTCAAAGCCATTGAGCTGGCCCTGATAGGAAGGGAAGAAGGAGGGTGGGCTATTTTTTAAGTTGACTTTTTAACAGGAGGAAAAATGGTTTTCATAGAATATCAGGGTTGGAAGAGACCTCAGGAGGTCATCTTGTCCAACCCCCTGCTCAAAGCAGGACCAATCCTCAATTAAATCATCCCAGCCAGGGCTTTGTCAAGTCTGACCTTAAACTTCTAAGGAAGGAGATTTTATCTTTGGGGTGAACAAAATAATTAAGTTGTCCCATATGGTTTCACGTTTGTAACTTTGCAGGGCTTTGTGAGGGTACACAGCTGATCTTGAAAGCTTTTCTGAGGTCTGTGCAGTGCTTTAGGTGCTCATTGACTTCAAATTACGTATTTGCATCTGGCAGGATCACACCTACCTGGAAAGCAATTGTAAGTGTCTGAGTTAACATCTCCATCAGAGAGGATATTTTACTTGCTTGACCCAAACAGGCACATGCTCTGACATCAGAGGAAGTAACAGATGAAGAAATTTAAAAAAGCGGAATCATAAGCAAATTGTTTGAACTTTACTCAAAGTAAAATTAGAGTATGAAAGCTATTTGACAATCTTGGAGCACAAATCCAAAAAAGAGGAAAGCATAGATCATTTCTTTAACAATGCAAAAACATACATCTATGTTAAATACATAAACAGCACTCAATTTTAATACAATATATACTTTATGCTGACTTTAACAGTCATTTAATAATCAAAGGCTGTACAAACTTAGTTTTACCTTGATGGTTTTCTTTAAAGTAAACCACCAGGGTCAAAGCAAAACAAATAGTGTGTTTATTAAAAAACCACACTGACAGCTACAGCATATGTACAGATTATAGAATCTAATGTTTTTTGTTTTAAAAGAAATCACCTGGATTTCTACAAATGTGACAAAAATGATGCATGAGGTAACTTTTTTCAAATTTTAGGATCCCTGTACCATGTTTCCCAATGGTGCTCTGACTTAAAGCCTTTGGAAAATTGACTTGTTTAAGTAGTGACGGCTAGTCATTCTCTAATAATACCACTTTGTACTTGGCAAGCCAAGTGCCTGGCCCTAAAAGACTTCTAGTGGTACCTGGTTTTGTCAGCTTTAGCCTTCTTTCTATACTGCAGAAGAATTGTAAAAATTGAGCTCTTTCCCTAGAGATATGTTAAGTGAATTGAACTGGGTCACATTCATAGTGTTGCATCCCCTAAAGTATGGCCAGCTGCCAGCCTTGCCTTTTCTCATTTTGTCACTCTGTTGCCAAAACCCTTGCTTTGCAAAGGTGCTCCAAGCACAGAAACTGTACAAGTGTCCCTACTCCTCTTCTGTGAGCAGGCATGTTCCGCATCATGCTTCAGGGAGAAGTTCATCGTAACACCCTTGGGGGGCCACTACTGTTTTTAAAATACTTACTGTGATGAAGCTGCCATTAAGCTAAAAAGTCAAGTTTTGAGAATTCAAAGGCACAATTAGAACACAAGAATGTTGGTGGTGTAATATGCAAGTACCACTCACAAATCTCGCCTCAGATTCCCCTGCCTCAGAGGGGTGCTGTATCTCCATTACTACTTTAGACAGCAGCAGCCCTTGACATCACAAAATTTGGCCAAACCTGCCTTAAGCTCTTCACTGAAACTGATATTTATTGTGAGTCATTTTCCACAGGACACTTTTGTGGAACCAATCTTGACAGACCCTGTCAATACTTGTTCCCTGTTGTGAAATTAGAGTGCCACTCTCCCTCCATGTCCACCTTTAGGTCTCAGCCCTCCCTGCCCCACTTCTTTTAAATTTCAGTGTTAGGGCTAAGTAGGGGCTAGTGCATAAGGAATGGAGAGAGGACACAGCGTGGAATGTGCTTCTTTCTTGTCCAGAGCCAAAGAGGCAGCTGCAACTTCTGCCTTGTGTTCTGGGCCCATACAGCTTGTGGTTGTCTGTCTAGTGCCCCCAGTGAAATTAGACACCCTGAAAGGGAACAATAAGGGAGAGGGTCCTTCTGCACTGGCCTGGGGAGTATGGGCACATATATTCTGTACACTTTCAAAGGGTAGCATAGCTCCTTCATGCCTTAGGAGCTCCTAGAAACATCCTGCCCAAGACTGAGACAGCAAGAATGCTCTAAGAGCTTGGGAAGCTGTAAAAAAAACCCACAGAATTTAGAGTTTAATTTTAGCCTGACGTTGGGATTCTAGATACTGGGGCTGTGCGTGCTCCTCTGAGTGCTCTGCCAGAAACAGGAGCAATATGAGGGGCTGGATAGGCACAAGCCCAATTGCTAGACTGAGACCCCTGTTTAAAAGAGGCAAGATTTTCCCTACAGCCTCCATTATCAGAGTGCAAGGGGAAGGTAAGGCCTGAAGCAGGCAGGGGAGAAGAAAGTTACAGCTCTTAAGCATTGTTCTACAGTGACTTCCTGCCCCAAGTCCTGTTTGAGAGGAGTTCCTAACCTTTTCAGAGGACAGATTCTGGGGAGTACACCAGCCCAAACCACAAAGACAGCGGTCATCAGCAGAGCATCCATCGGCCCCAGTCATCAAGCAGGAAATACCTTAGGTTGCAAATTCCTAGATTTGATCTCAAATTAAACACCAACAAGGAAACTGACAGATCAAAACTTTACTAATGTAGCAGTGGGGAAATAAAACACCACCCACCTTCTATGATTTCTTTACTCTTCCCAGTTTAAAAATAGAGGCTGGGGTCCTAGTCATCTTGTGCGTTTGCAATACAGTAATATACAATATATTGCAGCAAGCTTAGGTCAAGTCTGAGTTTAAGCAAAGTGCACTTTTGACTATATTACTTAAAAACAGTGACTAATTGTATATATAAAAGCTTGTTGATCTACACTAATATGTAATCAGATGCCACCTATAAAAAGGCATATGTATGATCACCTTTTTGATCTACCTGCAAATGAGGAACAAATGGGTAACGGCTAAGAAAATATTAAAATTATCAACAGTAGCCTCTCTATCATTTCACTATGGCTCAGGAAACCCCCCTCAATTCTTTAGCCTTACTCAGAGGCTCCACCATAATTACATTAGCACTTTAGTTCAGTGATAGTGATATGGTATCAATCTCGCTCCCATATGCACACATACACACCTCTAACCCCCACCCCCCAGGATCATTCTAGTTTGAAGTGATAGTATTTCCAAAAGAACTGCCAAGCTTTTCTTTCTTGTGCTTGCTGACTTGTGGGTAAAGTGGTTATTATTCCAACTATAAAATAAGGCGCCTCCTAATATTTTTAGTTGTCTTTGGTACCTGATCTATTTCCCCCACCCTCCCACAAGTAGTGGCATCTATATTGTGGCAGGGGAAAATTGAAAAGGGAAAAGAAAATGACAAGCATGCTTGTGAAAACAAGGTTTCCCCTCAGATTTTCTATAGGTCTGTCTATACTATCCGCCAGACAGTGATTGATCCAGCAGGGGGGTCAATTTATCCCATCTAGTCTAGATGCGATAAATCAACCCCAGACTGTTCTCCCGTCGACTCTGCCTGCATCTCTCACACTGGTGGAGTACTGGAGTCGACGGTGGAGTGCCAGCAGTTGACTCACTGCAGTGAGTAGATTTAAGTACATCAACTTCAGCTACATTATTCTCCTCCCCGCCCCCCAAAAAAAACTGTAGACAAGTGTGCTGTTATGCCCTGTGTCACAAGGGAACGTTTTCAGAAATGTGCTTTTAAAAGTACTGTGGTGATGTAAAGTTTAACTTGCAGGGTAAACCAGGTTTAGCGCTGCTTTGCATCATTAGAACAGCAAAACACCATCAGACAAAAGTAATGAACCTGGACCAATACTTCGAAGATGAATATTCACTTTTCAAATCTCTCTCTCCCTGCACTTATTTCTTTGTCCTCTTTCCCAATGCAGCACATTAAAGTAAGTTCTTTTCTGGATCAATTTTTAGTTTAAACTTTTTAATCATTGCACTACTAGACATTAGTCACCACAAGGACTATATTTTCTTTCTTGGCTTAAGGAAAGCCATCAAACAAAGAGAGCCTAACAGGAGCCTTCAAACTAGGGAAGGGAAGAAACTGAAGATGACAAACAAGAAACAGAGAAATTGGTAAGACACTACTAATAAACATAAAAGACTGAGTTAAGCTGATAACTTACTGATAACTCACCACTGTAGAATGAGAGCACTCGTCAGTCATGGCCCACTGAGTCTCTGGCCTCCTTACTGAGAGGGTGCTAATTACTGCCAACTGGGATGATGGTTATAGTGACATGGGCGCCTAGTTACTGAGAAAACTGGACTCATCGCTCCAAACTCATTTTTACACGGCTCACCCACAAACTATCAGAAAGCTACATTCAATCACTGAGCCATCCGTTCCCTCCCTCTTCCCTACAGTTCAGTTGTAGTTTAGACAGAAAGAACAATAGTGTTGTCACCTAGCATATTTGTGTTTTCCCTGTGACAATAACTGTGTCACAGTTGTGATGACCATCTTCATGTATAACTGAATCATGTCACAGCTCCCAAAAGACACATTGAGCCTCTATTCCATATGGACAGGAGAAGAGTAAGACCCAAAAATATTGGTATTGTACCACATGTACAGTGATGGGTAGTGGAAACTCTTGTCAATGGGGATTTACAGAGGTGTGACATTATTTATTGATCTGTAGTTGTGGTGGTAACAGCATGATTTTAAAAACAAAGTAACATTTGTGGAAAATGGTAAAGATAAATGCCTCTAGCTTAGTGTGAGATGTGATGCTAGGCTAATTTTGGGATGTGGGAAATGCCCATGATCCATTGCAGTAGAATAATCACTTAAAATCATTACAGTTTGCCTTTTCCTTAATGAACATTAACATGGCATTCCCTAACCCATGTAAAGCTAACTTCTTGCAAAGGGGTAATTATGTAACACTCTTTACTTGCAAACTGTAAAGGCTTTAATGGCAACTGCTGTACTAGCATGATTCTGCCTGAGTAGCACTTTGCAGTGCTTCAGCCCTGTTCTCACCAAACGCTATGGCTCAATCCCCTTTTTAAAGAATATTTTCTCCCTGCTATTAAAACAAAAATTCCAATAAATATTCCCAGTTCCCAGCACCAGCCAGTAGTTCTGTAGTCACTCTGAATACTGAAGTA
Source organism: Lepidochelys olivacea (assembly GCF_965140295.1). Lineage (NCBI taxonomy): Eukaryota > Metazoa > Chordata > Testudines > Cheloniidae > Lepidochelys > Lepidochelys olivacea. Next base: position 137,027,479 of record NC_140412.1, on the reverse strand, counting down.
GTAATGGTCCTGGCCAAGGTTTTCTTTCACTGAAGCTTCCCTCCTCGAGCACCTCTCTACTGCTCGCAGAGCAAAAATGGCAACCCTCAGAAAACAGCTTGGGCCCCCTTTGAACCTTTGATTGGCTGTCCACCTCATGTAGTTCTCGCTCTCCCTCAGCCACTGACTGGATGCCCATAGAACGATTTTTCATTCCCCTTCAGCCTAGTAACCTGGCAGGCTCCGTCTACAGGACTGGTTTCTCCGGCAGAAGGTCATTCAATATACTTATTTAGAACACTTCTTAAAAACTGCCTGAAAGTCCATCTAATATTAATACTACGGTGTTCATGGAGTTTATATATATAACATATATATATATATACACATACACACACACACTAACTTCACCCTGGTAACAAATGTAAATAATATAAAGAGGTTTTTGAGTTTCTGCCCATTGCTGATTAAACTGTAAATTAAACTGTAAGCTGTAAATTAAACACTGATAATTAGGTTGACCAGTTGTCCAGTTTTTAAAGGGACAGTCCCATTTTTTGGGACTTTTTTCTTATATAGGTGCCTATTACCCCTTACCCCCCCCCCCCGTCCTGTTTTTTCAGTTGCTATCTGGTAACCCCACTGATTATCCACAGCTGTGTTTAATCTGTCACAAAACCTGTAACTGGACACAGAACTGACCCTTTCATTTTATAATTCCCAAATCTCTGCAAACTGCCTTTAAATGAATAGAGAATTTTGTAGCCTACTGATAGCAGAGAGAATAGGTGACTGATTCTTGTCGACCAAATCAAGGGCAAGGCCAGCCAATGATCCAATAGTTCATTCTGGCCTAAACAGTGCTAGCCAGCTTAAATTGCCTCCCATTGCCAATGACAGGACATTTCTAAGTACTGGATCACAAGTCTCTAACAAAGCAGAAATCAAAGCAATCTCACTACACTGTTTAAATAACAGAAACCACCCTTAAAAATGTTGGATTTTAATGAATAACCTTAAACACAAACATTTCTTTTCATGCATCATGGCTTGCTATGCACACCTAGCTTCATCAACCAGCTGCCTATTTTAGACCCCTTTTGTGTCAGTAAGATGCTGCCATGACTAAGCAGAAAATAATACTGAGGCAGACAGCAAGATCTGTTCCTCAAAGGAAAATATAAGACAGCAAAATAAATGAACTCGAGCTGAAAAGAAAACCCATAATCCTCTGTTATTCCCCCAGTCCTATGACCCTGTGCGTGGAGCTCTAGCTATCAAGCAGACAGCTTACTGATCTTTCCATGCACATCTGTGCAAGAAAAGAGGAAGCTGAGCTGTCTACTGGGGACCACATGGTGCCCGGTCCCGCACTTGCCAGGAAACCTAGAGCCTTCTCCATCAAGCTCATTGTTCGGTAAGACTGAGAAAGCTGCTTCAGGCAGTAACAAATGTTCCTTCAGTATCAGAGAGTCTGTAAAGGAAGGGCTCAAACGAAGTAGCATAACCCTGTGTATATATTTAATATCCACACATCTCTAAAAATCATCGGTCATCAGCACTCGTCTCGTTTTCAGTCATGTAATGCATGTTCACACTTGGTCTTACACATGAGCTGCAGAATACAAATCAATTTTGTTCCTCTTGTATAATAGTTTAATTTCCATAATTTAGTAATTTCCAACAAATATTAGTATCCCCCTGCAGGTTCACTCATGAAAATATTGTACCCTGGTTCTTTACAGTGAAACCTTCAAGGGGATAACTTAATGTTTGCCACAGTGATAGCGTACTAATAATGAGATAACCATGCATAGGGGAATTCAGAAAAGTCCTTTTACAAAGGAAAAGGTATTGGGTAAAACTTTCAAAGGTGCCTAAATGATTTAAAGCACTACTGACTTTCAATGAGACTTTGGTGCCTAACGGACTTTTGAGAATTTTACCCATTAATGCCAAAAAAGTGTGGCAGAAGTGTGTGTTTTTCATAAACCTCATGTAGGTGCACGTACAACTAATACATGTTCACTGCAGTACAGACTAGGTATCCCATTGTCTCATGAAGTTCTAACTTAAACCATCTAGTGTCGAAACATGTCTGTTACTGCAAAAACGCAATTTAAGGAAATGCACAACACACTGGAAATGGGATTAAACAGAATCTGTTCCATTCGCCACAGCTAGGGCTATAAGAGAACATCTGAAATCTTGCTCAAACCCTGCTGTTCCTTGATCATGGATTATTTTTATAGATTCAATATACAAGGAGTATTAAACATTTATTCTCCACAAATTGAAATTTCATCTGAGTTGCTACACTAGCTTAACACTTCCAATTGTATCACCAAGAATTTGGCATTTGCCATATGCTAAAACTTCTAGCTAAACAGAAAGCTTCAGCATTTAAATATTAGATTTTTTTAAATTTTTACTTTCTTGTTTTTGTAGAATTTTAAACTACATAAATATTTAACGCCCACAAATATTCAAAAACACTGCTGCTTAAATTTCTAGTTATGTACCAGAAGAAACATTACAATAAAATATTTTCTCAGTTTAGCTCTGCTTTTGCCAGAAAAACTGCATGTTGAGAATTTGAACACAGCTGTACTAGAGAAAGCAAAATTAGGGCAATAGAGAAGACCTTGAACTGGTCACTATGGTCTACATCAATCTATATACAGGGTATATACACATGGCCATGTGAGTCTGTACTCATGAATTTTTATGTGTGCACAGTATTCATCCTGCACAAAGTTGATTTGTCCGAGTTTATTTCTTCTACTGTAAGGAATAGTGGGAAAAACCTCCAGATAGCACTGAAACCATATGGATTTCATTTCACCCATCTGTGGCACTGTTTTCAATAGCAATGGACTGATTTTTGCAACTCATTCAAAATTTCATGTTTTATCTTAATACATTTGTACATATAATAAACAGCACAAACTTTGGAAATAAGATGCAATGGTCACTGATACAATACATTTCACTACTGGTATAACCAATACATGAGCAAACATATTGTATCAGAGACATTTTTAAGGAACTTGGAAAAATAGGAAGTGTACTGTAGCCTAAAATAAATTATACAATATACAATATATATATTTATACACATGTATGTATATATACACATATTGATAGAACGTTTAAAATAAGTTTTTAGAGTTGATCAGTTCTTTGAAGTGTAAGGACTACCTGGTAAGTAATCTAGAAACTGAATTTGTCCATAATTAAATAATAATTCACTTCTAAAACTTACAAAAATATACTTTACTAAATAAGATTTAAAATTCATAATTTAAGGATGCATCATATAGGATGAAATTCATTGTAATACACACCACTCATGTGAAGGCCCTCTGTGCTATTTAAGCCACACTTAAACCTAACAGTGCCTATCTTGTTCACCCTGTACAACACTTACTCATGTGGTGAGCAGTTCATTCCCATGGAACGATTCTCACAAGGGCTACTCAGTGTGAGCAAGAATTGTAGAATTGGATCCCTAACATAGGACTTCAGCGTCCTGGCAGGCACTCAAAACTTCTCCCATACTGATTTTGATTTACTTTTATAGGGAAACAGGTTAAAGCAATATCCCTATATATTTAATAGGGCTATATGTATTAAAGGACTATGCCATGGTGTACTTTAAGTTATATGTGTGTTTCTGAACACAGATTGTAGAAATAATTGTATAGCAAACTGTAGTGTAAAAACTAATTATACATAGAACTTATGTCAGACCAGTGGACCAGAACTTTGGTAAAGCTTTTCTTCTTCTTTTCTTCCCTTAGAAAAGAATCTTGGGTATGTCTACATTGCAATAAACCACCCACAACTGGCTGTGTCAGGTGACTGGGCTTGCAGGGCTTGGGCTGAGGGGCTACAAAATTGCAATCTAGACATTCCAGCTTGGGTTCCAGAGTCTGGGCTCCAGCCCCAACATCTACACTGAAATTTTATAGCCCCACAGTCCGAACCCCAGGAGCCTAACACAGACCAACCCTGGGTGTTTTATTGCAGTGTAAACATACCCTTAGATGCAACTGCACCACTCTACCAACTGCTGCACCCTCTTCAGGGAAGGAGAACGGAAACTGGTCACAAGGAAACTATGTGTAGGACTTGGCACCAATGTTCTATAAAACTTCTTTCTTAAATGTGTACAATTTTTGAAAAATCTTGCATCTCAGATAACTTCTTAATAAAGGCTAAATAGCATTCTTGTCCTGTATTTCTCGCATCCCTTTTATTATTTTTATGTACCATTTGCTCACTGGGGCTCATGCCTTCCTACCTTGTTTTGTAACAATGTACAGCATAACAGCAAATGACAAGTGAAAACAAACATAATGGCCCACCGTGGTACATTTGTTTAGATAGCAAAATCATTGTCAAGCGAGTAAAATAAAGCTGCATTTTCAAAGGTTGTTTTTTTAAAATTCTCAACAAAAAGGAAAAAAAAGAAAGAGGGAAGAAAGGACGGCAGCAGAGTCAAGGGCACAGAGACACACAGCAGGGCTTTGGTTGACAAATGCAGATTGCCCAAAGAAGACGGATGCATATTGAGGAAAATGCCCTTTTGTGTGATGCAGCCATATCTTTTGTGTTTGCATGGAGCGAGAAAACAAAAACAAGCAAAAGCAAAGACCTTCCTTTAGGTCCCTCATTAGTGTGAGCATACTCAGTATGCTAGAGAATTTATCTGAAGCCTTTTAAATCAAGGCCTCTTTATTACAAAAATAAAACCAAAAAAAAAAAGGATGAGAGAAGAAAAGATGCTGAAGTGTCATTTTATGTGTCCCTGTAGAGAACAATCACGTCCTGTTTATTATTCATTCTCTTCTCTCATTTCTACGATATCTGTCATTTCTTCTATCTGTGGCATGTCAGTCATTACTGAGTCTTCGCCTTCCGTAGCAGTCTCATTTTCGTTCCGCTTCTTTTTCTAGGTCGAAAAGAGGTTGTATTCATAAGCACATGACCATCTATAGTGTTCATTGTGCATCAGCTCACTCCTACAAATGGCAGGCCTTATCAGAAGGAATGTGGTCTAATATTTAGAATGCAACATTCCTGGCTTCCACTCGTGGTATGCTACTGATTTGTCATGTTAATTTAAAAACTTCCTTTAACATCCCCATGGGTCCATTTTGTCCTCTGAAACACAGGTATTATTGTTGCCTCTGTCTCAGAGGGGTGTCGTGAGGCAAGTGCTTCAGGGTAACTGGAGGGAAAACACTATGTACAGAAAGTGAAAGGTGGGGTTCTAAATTCCAAAATGTCACAAGTCAGGAGCACAAGAGGTAAAAATAGTGATGTTCACTAGTACAGTAACATTCTTCTCAAAGACAGAAGGCAATATTCCTTTTCGAGAAGAGGGGGAAGGGGCATTTGACCAAGGCTCCACCACACATATATTTACACAGAGGAAAACTAAGGCACTAGGAAGTTAAGTCACTTGGCCCAAGCTCACAAAATCAATGGCACAGCTGGGAACAGAACCTAGAATTCCTGTGTCCTAGTTCAGAACACTTAGTTAGTATTGTCTATGAGAAAGTGACAAAAGCAAAGACCAATTCCCGTGTAGTGTGTTTACCTGTTGACCCAAGCTCTCTGCTCACTACTGATAGGAGAAGCCACTGTCAGTATGAGGCAGGCCACTTGTGTTCCCAACATTCTGCTGTTGAGCACATGTGGCTTAATGTCTGTCTGTTGCATCTGAAGACGTGGGTTTTTTACCCACAAAAGCTTATGTCCAAAAAAATCTGTTAGTCTTTAAGGTGCTACCGGACTCCTCGTTGTTTTTGTGGATGCAGACTAACACGGCTACCCCTCTGATACTTGTCTTTTCAAGACAGTCATATGATTCATGCAGGATGTTTTGGATGAGTAAAACCTAAGATGCCCTCAGCCCCAATACAAAACAAGTTGAAGCATCTGTTCCTTATTATCTGTTTCTCAGCAGGCTGCCCAGTCCTTATTGAAAACAGTTGTAAAACTCCCCTCCAAAACCCACTGATATCACTGATTCAGCTGAATCAGGCATATTAATAGAGCAAGATTACGAGGGCGGTGTATACAGAAAACTGGTTTGTGGCTTTCAAACATTTTACCTAGATTTAATCTTTTAGCTGAAAATAAACTGACACGCAAAATTACTGTTGGTTGTGCCATTACCACATTGGCCGGTGAAGAGATCATTTCAGATTCATTGGACTTGTAATAGTTATACCTGTCAGGCAAATGTGATCATCCAGTTGTTACCACTTCATTATACTACAAAAATAAAGTACTTCATCTGAAAATTGTGGAGGTCAAAAATACTGGAGGAGATGTGACAATTATACCATGCACATCATACAAATATTAGTGTAAACAGAAATTTGTTGTGAAACTACAAGCCAAGAATAGCTTGGGATAGAAGATTTTTCTTACTATTTTTAGTGAGCAAGGAAAAGATTAACTACAACAGAGAGACAAAGTTCTCTATTTACGCACGTGTAGAGTACAGCATGGGCTAAGGAAGTGTGAATTTCTCTGCTCTGCTGATGTGCCTCAACCTGTTCTTAACTTCTATCAATGAGCTTGTAGTTCAAAAGCTTTTAGGTAGGTTCTGATTTCATAATTGTTGATAAAAGCAAAAGTGGTAAAAACGTGCAGGGCTTTTTGATTTTTTGCCTGTAATGGAAAATTCTAAATTAAAAAAAAAGAAAAAGCAGCAAGGATTCTTTTCTCTACACTCTCCCACCACAACTGTGTTTAGCTAATTAGATGATTGATGCTGTACTACTTCTAACTGGAGTTATGTATCAAATACCTTGTGCATACCCTGAAAACGTATCTGTAAGGGTTCAATCCTGCAGACTCACTTATGCACGTGAGAAACCATACTCACATGGGGATTCCCTTTGGCCCTGATCCTGCAAACACTCCTCCTACCTATGCATAACTTTTTTCATTTGAGTCCTCACTGAAATCAATGGAACTAGCCATGTGAGTTAAGTTAAGCATAAGGGTATGTAGGACTGAGGCCACTGAGAGATGCATGAATTCTCCACATGAGTAAAGTTTCTCACTTGCTTAAAACTTTTGCAAATTCAAGCCTGTACTTTGAACGTGTGTGTGTTTGTGTCGGTGGAGGAGAAAACCCATCTCCATCCAGTTAAGTGAATATTTTATTCAGGATAAAAATAAAGCCAGCACTTTTTTGCCCACCTTCCACATGGCCTTTACTCAAAAATTGTGTTTTCTACACAACTTGTCACCTTACAGAAGTAGTTATCCATGTTTGTCCTGGTCACTGGATTCTACACAACCAGTTTCCTACCTGTTTCCGACAGACGTAGCAAGCCGCTATTGCAACCATGGTAGATTCTCCTACAAAACCAGCTAGAAGTGATCCTACTCCTAGGGTGGCTCCATGGACTCTGAGAATAACAAAAAAGAAAAGGTAGGATTTAAAAAAAAAATAGAAAATTACACTTTCAGTAAAATATTGAACCAATGTATTTTAATGAACAATTTTTACACAAGGCCTAATGGGGCAGGTATTTAATATTTTCTGGGGGAAAAAATCCAGACACTGGTAGAGAGAATAACTGATATATTACCGTAACATTTGCTTCCTAAATAGTTTCATTTTTTACTATAATCTGTTATTGCCTGAAAACAAGAGGAGACCCATTGTGAATCAAATTCTGCCCCAAGACAAGCTAAATATAGAATTTAATTGAGAATGATAGCTCTGCTGTAGACAATAACAGTTTTTTTAAAAAAAGAAGTCTACAGAAAAAAAGATACCATTCCCTATATACCTATTGCATAGATTTTTCAGAAAAGTAAGTAATTTCTGTGTAATTCTGATAAGTTTTCATAGCATCCTGTGGGTATTGGTTTCATCTCTCTTAACAGCTGTAGAATTTTCAACAAGGGCTAATAGTTACATGCCTAGCTAGAGACAGGAGGTGGCTGGAACTTTGGAAGTGATCATTTACAAGAGTTTGAAACTATTTTGGTTTTATTTTAGTCTCTGCCTTTGGTGGAGACACAAAGAGTTAAATAAGGGCAGCTATTAAGTGAAAGGAGAGTGACTCCATTAGAGTCGTGGTGAGTGGAGTAACTTACCCTAAGTAAGGCAGCACAATGAGACTAGTGATGAGGACGATGATGCGCAGCACTGAGCTGGGTGCCAATACAAATGTCTTCTTCAGTGTCATGAGCCAGCCAGTCAAGTGTGCTCTAACTGTGACTGTCAGAAAAAAGGAAGAAAAATATGCAGTAGAAAATGAAGGGAGAGAGAAGGAGTACTTGTGGCACCTTAGAGACTAACCAATTTATTTGAGCATGAGCTTTCGTGAGCTACAGCTCACTTCATCAGGGAGAGAGAGAATTTTTTCATGTTAATAATGATACAGACCTCCTTTGTAAAGTGCTTTTCGAGCTACTGGTGAAAAGCGCTATTGAAGAGCGAGGTATTATTATAAATACTATTTATTTAGAGTTTAGCATAAAAAAATACAAACACCATGGCCTTGTTTACAGTTGCTTTGCCTACAGTGAAACTGCTTTAACTGCAAACTAGACTGGAAGTCCAGAATTGTTTTAGTGCTTTTAATTGTGCAAAAAGCAGTCTGAGGTACAGCAAACTTCCCTTGGTGTGAAACTGGCCTGCCAAAAACATTTCACAAGAAGATAGTTTGACTCCATTGAAATAAAAAACAAAATAAAAATGTGTGTGTGACAATAATACAAATACATCTTAAACACCTCTTCCATATGGTAGGTGCATTCTCCTCATTAAAAATGCATAACCCCTTTTAAGGTCAGGAAGAAAGGATACCTAGATGTGTCAAGTGGGGAACAGACTTCCTGAAACAGAACTTCACGTTTGGAGACTATAATCCTTACAGAGCTGTGCTCTTAGATATATATTGATCCATACAAAGAATATCTAAGACTCTATACAATGTAGCAGTAACACATGTAGGTTATAATATTTACATCAGCATTTTAATATTTGAGGGAAATATTTTGGCTAGTAGTGTAATAAACATCCATATAATATGAAGGAGAGCATTCCGTTTTATTGTTTGCATAGCAGTAGGACTTGTAGGCCCTGTTCAGTATCAAGATGTGTTGATATTGTGTAGTTGTCCAAGATGTTGTACAAACACACAGTTAATTACAGTTGGGCAGAAACACACAGTGCACATTCTCAGGCACCTAGAACAGATACAGGTCAGCTTTTAGTTTTCCCACTGAGTCCATTTAAGAAATGTATGTATGCTAAATTTGTCTCCATCTACCGACAGACCCTTTATACGACATTTATACCTTGAGCCACATTCAGCCCTAGTGTCAACTGGTCTGTATTTTTACCTGGAACTGGGAAAAAGGAGAAGATGCGCAAAGGAATGACACACAGTTCTGCAAAGGCAAAATCGACTCCAATTATGTCAACTAAAATCTTCTCTGATGCATTCGGAGTCCAAAACATCAAAAAACAGAGCTGGAAAAGAGAACCACATAAACAAAATTAGGAAGAGTTTGCATAGCAAAGCAAGGAAGGAGAAGGAGAGAGACAGGAGTCCAGCTACTAATCTACAGGCTTAACTGATCATGCAAGTATTTCCTGTATTAAATGGAGGAAAGTGATAGGTGCAGTACAATAATATTTGGCATTTCTACAGCATTCAAAGATCTGTAGTATCCACGGATCTCAGAGCAGGCTATAAACATTAATGAATTAAGCCTCATCCCTGTAAGACTGGCATATATTATTGGTACAGATGGGTAAACTGAGATACAGGAAGGTTAAGTAATCTGCTCAAGATCACATGAAGAATTGATAACCCAGAACTTGCCAGTTCTGACTCCTAGCTACCTCCTTTAACTACTAGCCTACATTACTGCCTCTTCACGTATAAGCCAAAGAAAGAAATAGTACACCAGGCAAATACCAAGATCCAGCAGGTTATGAATCAGTCAAATTAATCATGGATGCACAGGAAAATTTAATACAATGTAACTTTACAATATTTGGATTCTAGAATTCCTGGCTTCTTCACATGTAAAGGGCTAGCCAGATGCTAAACTAAGTAGAAATTGGGGAGAAAAGGTTGGGAGAGGTCTTCCAAGGAATCTTTCCCCTTACCACAAGTCAGAACAATCCCTGTACTTGGTGAAGTGCTGAACATTTACAGCTCCCACTGACTTCAAACCAAGTTGTGGGTGCTTAGTGGCTCTGAACACCCAAATGCTTTTACCACAAAGCATAAAGCAGAGTAACAAAAAGAAAATAGATTCAGATCTTGAAAACTTTCTGACCTTTCCTGAAATAAATCAAAACAACAGCCTCGGAAAAGAAAACACTATCACAAGTTCTTCCTGAAGACACTGAGGAATTATGTTCTTTTGTTTTGAGGACTGCATTCATATAACCCTCCTGATGGATACGGATGTCAAGTGGCTCTTAAGTATCTGAATGCAGTAAATTCCTAGCTACCTCCTCCTTTAACTACAGGAGTTGGGGGTGGGTGGGGCTTAATTCATTAATGTTTATAACCTGTTGTGAGATCCCTGGATGCTACAGATCTTTAAAAGCTGTAGAAATGCCAAATATTATTGTACTGCACCTATCTCCTTCCTCCATTCCAAATACAACAGTAAAGAGTATAAAAATAGTGCATGTCTTCTGAGTTTGCCCACAAACACATACAGATGTACATGCACTCACAACAGTCACTTAGGAGTAGCGGAACAGTTGTATACACAGAGACGCTGCCATCTGTATAATGGTAGTAACCCCTAAGACAGCTCAAGAACCAAGAACCCCCAGCACATAGCATTCCTATAGTGTCTGTCTGCAGCTTGTTACGTACATTAGGATGATCAAGCATGATTTAAGAACTTGAGTCTACAGTAGACAGAGTGCCAATGTTCAGAAGCACAAACACAGATTTGAATAGCTTAGATTTGAAATTGCCTCCAAGAAAGATTTAACTTTACTGCTGCTGCTACCAGTACTTTAAAAGGTATAGAAATGTGTCTGCTTTTATCCTGTACAAAGCATCAATGCATGTTGGAAAGCCATGGTAGCCTGGCAGCCATAATGCCTCGTACGGTGAACTTGTCAGATATTATCATTTAAGAACTTTTATGGTTAGTCCGGATTTGAAAGGAAAACGTTAAAGAAAATGCACCATGTTTTAAGAAGTGGTGTGGTGGCTCAATACATAATGCTCTTCCCTCTCAGCAAGCATTAAACCATTGCCCCAGCGCAGTGGTGGGAACTCTGTGCAGTTAGCTGTTCCATCTTTGGGATGAGATACAAAACGAAAGTCCTTACTGGTGATATTTTAAAGATCTCAGGGCACTTTCTCCATACGTAGGGACAGCAGCCCTGATGTTCACACCATTGTTTAACTCTGGCGTGTTCCTCACACCTTGTAATTTAATTTGTTTTTGTTGTTAAAAATAAAGTTAGTTATTTTTCATTTTCCACAAGAAAATGGATGCTGAGAAAGAGTGATCATAAATAAAACAAACCATAACTAGAAGCCTTAAAGCATGCCAGTCTGTCAGACTGCAAGACAACAGAACTGAATTTACTTTTCAATAAATCAGAATCTGATGATGCCCTCAGTGTCTAATTGACTCTTTTTTAATCTATGGTGCGATTTCATGGCCCTTAGCAGTTCTCCAGTTATAGGACCCACATGTTCTTCCATATATTTGCAGTGAAACTCTGGCGCCATTGAAGTCAACCGTCAAACTCCCATCGACTTTTATGGGGCCAGTATTTCACCCTTGTTCTCTAGTTGCGTACCAGTGATTGTCTTTTCTAATTAACATGCAAACAGACACTCTTTTATTGACAACACCAAGTAAATAGAGCCCTGCACAGATACAAAATGTACGTCCACAGATAGGATATAAATTTTGTATCCATGCAGGGCTCTACAAATAAGTCACTTTACTCTGTGCTAAGTGCAGAGGCACCCTCCTGACAGCTTAAAGGCGTGAACAAAACCACTTACTTCAGTCTGCTGATTTAGCTTTATTTCTTCTTCTCATGGACAGGAACTAAGGGTGGAATTAATTTAAGCAGCCTAAACCTCAGACTTCGGTGCCTAAATTTGGGATTTAGGCAGCTAAATTCAAGTTTTAGGCTCTACTGTGATTCACAAAACTCCTGCCAAACACTGTAAGCACCTAAACTCTGAGCCTACATTTTCAGAGTAAAAATTTCCTAGGTGCCTAAGTTTCTGCCTCTGAGCATGTGCATTGCTGCCTCACTCTAATAGTCCAGAGGCTTGTCTCCCTCCCAGAGTAATCCACTAACCAGAGGAAGACAGGCAGGCAAACACTTATCTCACCTGTGGGACCTGATCCAGTAGGCATGCTTAGCGGCTGCCTACTGGATTGGGGCCCATTCACAATCTTGGAGTGGGGTAGTAGCCTTATAACTTTTAGACCAGTGGTTAGAGCACTCACCTGGGATGCAGGTTCAATTACCCACCTCTGCCTGAGGGGAAGAAAGGATTTGAACAGGGGACTCCACTCTGCCAAGAGAGTGCTCTAACCACTGACCTATGGGATATTCTGATATCCTTTTCCCCTCAGGCAGAGGGAGAAATTGAACCTATGTGTCTTACATCCCAGGTGAATGCTCTTAACTACTGGGCTAAGAGTTATAAGATAGGCATCACCACCGATCTTCAGGCTGTTTTGTGTGGAGTGAGGCAGGTGTTTCATTCTCACAAAAAACAACTTAGGTGCCTAAGTCACCTGACTCCAGGAGAGGGTTTCCAGCTCTGCCTTCCTGCAGCCTGGACTTAGGCATTAAACTCTGTGAATTGGTGGGGTACGACAAACCCCTCTCATCAGCATCTCCCTCTGGCTAACTTAAGCAACTCCCCACCTAGCATTCTGGCTTTTGTGGATGGCATTCTAATGCATCTCTCTCCCCATTCACTGTAAAGGGAGCTTAAGTGCATAACTCAGGCTTTGAGGATCGCAGTGTTTCTGTGATTTTCTAGGTGCCTAAAAGTTGGGCATTGCGATGCTCAGTGTCCCAATGCCTAAGCTGGTTTGCACTGCACAGTACAGATACCAATAGCTGCATAGTGACCGTATGAATTCCTGCACTGTGGTCGTCATTATTAGCGAAAGTGCTGTGATGGACATACTGTACAGTTTTTGAGAAACAGCATAAAGTTGCTATGCAGGAGAGCTTTCTGATTGACTTACCTATAAAGCCTAATGGAGAAAATAACTTAGGGCAAACACAAGCACAAATCAAACCTTTTATTTTATTGCCCATGCTCAGACACCCACACTGAAGTGAAATAGCCATAAAGTGAATTGTTATTTATCTTTGAAAAGTCAAAGTTTGAACAGTGAAGTTTTAATTGCACTAACTTCAATGCACTTTTCTGCACAGATAGCTGGTCACCTTGAAGATGACCTTGCTATTAGAAAACCAGGGACTGAACTACAGAGAACATACATAGATAATGGAAGTCAAAATTCTAACTTTTTCTTTAATGTTCCTTTCGAAATTACAGTAATTTTATTATGTGTAATAAACAAATAAAGTATGAAGTGATAAGAGACTGAAATAAATTCAATTCATTTTTTCCAGTAAAAGTTCTCTTTTAATCAGAAACACTACTCATGGCAAGCAATTTATCTACTTTCATGGTTAAAGAGAACATATTTTAAAACCACCTACGTTTTGAGAATGACAAAAGCTGTAATTTTAATAGCAGTGTAACTTCTAGCTAAAACTGCAGTATTCTGTGAAAAATTAAGCAAACGCTGTAGGGTAAACCTGACACCTTCAAAAATTTATAACAGTGTAATTCCCCAAAGATATAAAGAGCAATTTCCACTTTCTAAATGAAACAGGGATTTTTCTGTCATACATTTTTTAATCATTTGGGAAATCTGTCATCTTTGTATTCAAAAGTGACATCCTGACTGTAATTTCAATGCGGTGTCCTGGTTCAAGAGCTCAGAAACACATCTAAGACATCAAAGGAAAACTACTTCCACAGATTTAGCAAATTATAAAGAAAGAATTTGATCATTCTTGTATTGCACATCAGTGTCAGCTACTGTACTGCACAGCATAATGCCATTCCTGCAAGAGTGGTACATCATTCCCTACGCTGTATTGAACAGCAACACTGGCATATTACCAGGACAAAGTATATGCTACTATACATTAAAGAACATGTCGTTCTTTCTCTGAAAGTGTTTCAAATGGTAGCCTAATATGGCTAAGAGGAGAAAATCTTTTTTTTTCTTTTCTTTAGTTCCAGAATTACTGTAGATTAGTCAAAACTACTGTGCTCAGGGTCCAGTTTTGCTCCCATTGAAGTTAATGAAAGTTTTGCTGTTGACTATAATGAGGATCAGGACTAGAAGCCCTATGCTGCATACACTTAGGGGCATGCTTACATAACTACTGTAAGAAATTCAATTTAAATCAATTCATGGAGGAAAAGTTAAATCGACTATTCAGAGTAGTATATTTAAGCATCGTCTTAAGTGTTTGCAGGATGAGGGTCGAAAGCAGTAAAGATCTAAAGAACTTAAACTTCTCTAATAATTATGCCCTACCACTGGCTTCCTGGATTTTTAGCTTTGCAAAAACAAAGCTAATGTTTATTATATTTGCTACATGCCCACAGCATGCCAAACGACATGCAGAACACAGAGGAAAATAGTCCCTTCCCTGTGGAGCTTTACATTTTAAACAACAACTGGAAACTTGCATCATTGTAGGCCATTGGGGAAAGTGTGTGTGTGTAATGTTTCTATTACAACAACTGTGGTGCGTGTCTTTATCTGACCATGTCTTTATTAGGCAGAGATCCCTATAAATGTGTGTGGTGACTGCCATTCAGTGTAATATGTGTATTCAGTAGGGGATGCTGTGAATCACTAAGCACAGGGTGAAACTTGCTGAGGCTGAGAGCTTAGTGGTATTGGAGTAAGGCCTTTGTTTGTGGAATTTAAGCACCAGCTTGAGTTTTGTTACCTTATCGTAGGTATTGTGGCAAGGTAGCTCCTCGTCTTGCCAGACTTAGCACTTCACCCTCTGGCAGTGGTGGGCTGGAGTAAAATCAGCCCCACTCTGGACAGTGCTTGTGTTCCACCCTCTGTTTATTTACCAATATTGCCAAGGGAGGCAACCCAAGGACTACTCCTCCTCCAAACAAAAAGACACAGAGTTAGAAACTCAAAACAAAGGGGAATACATTTCCTTGCCCCCTTGCTGCGGGGTGTTGTCCTGTTGTTGGCTTCTCTGTCTTGCCAGAGCTTCAATAGGTAGACACGGTAGATCTGCTCCTGTTTCTGGTGTTTGGGCTGTTGAATTTTATAGTCAACTTACCCGATGGCTTCTACTACTTCATATGGCCAGGAGCTTGCTTTCAGCTGTGGACACTACCACCACAACCCGATCTTCCATCTGAAATTTCTGAACCTTTGCTCAGCAATTATAATAGGTCTCTTGTGCTATTTCCAGGTTCTCTCGCTCTGTGGAGGTGACTTGGGCTATTCAGTTCTGCATCTGCATCACATGTTCCTCCCCGGTTTGGCTGTTCTTTCTAGGCTTCCTTGGCCATGTCCAGTAGACCACGGGGGTGGTGACCATACAGCAGATCAAAGGGGGAAAACCCAGTAGAAGTTTGGAGAACCTCCCTTATAGCAAATATCAGGTAAGATAGTAAGGTATTCCAATTTTTCCATTCTGGCTCACCAATTTCCGTATCATGTTCTTCAGCGTCCTATTAAAGTGTTTGACGAGGCGGTCAGTCTGTGGATGGTAGACTGAGGTTCATAGGACCCATATGTGGAGCACTGCACGTCTTTCATCAATTCTGACAAAAAGGGGGTTTCTTGCTCCATCAAGATCTCTTTGGGTACCCCAACCCTAGAGAAAATTTGAATCAACTCCTTCACTATCATCTTGGACATTGAGTTTCGTAGGGGTATGGGTTCTGAGTATTGGGTGGCATAGTCCAGAACAAGCAGCACACTCTGATGGCCCCAGGCCACCTTCTCCAGTGGGTCTATCAGGTCTACGGCTACCCTCTTGAACACAACTTCAATAATTGGTAGATTTCAGAGTAACAGCCACGTTAGTCTGTATTCGCAAAAAGAAAAGGAGTTCTTGTGGCAGCTTACAGACTAACCAATTTATTTGAGCATAAGCTTTCGTGAGCTACAACTCACTTCATCGGATGCATACTGTGGAAAATACAAAAGATGTTTTTATACACACAAACCATGAAAAAAATGGGAGTTTATCACTACAAAAGGTTTTCTCTCCCTCTACCCCCCCACCCTACTCTCCTGCTGGTAATAGCTTATCTAAAGTGATCACTCTCCTTACAATGTGTATGATAATCAAGGTGGGCCATTTCCAGCACAAATCCAGGAGAGTGGGGGGGGGGGGGAAGAGAAAACCTTTTGTAGTGATAAACACCCATTTTTTCGTGTTTGTGTGTATAAAAACATCTTCTGTATTTTCCACAGAATGCATCCGATGAAGTGAGCTGTAGCTCACGAAAGCTTATGCTCAGATAATTGGTAGAGGTACTAAAGGGGCCCTCAAGAGCGGTTGTGAGCCATGTAATTGGCATTCTGGGCAGCAGGTACAATATTGTCAGATCTCCATATAAACTCCTGGCCAAAAGAACCTCTGTAGGATTCAATCGAGGGTATTATCTACCCCTAGATGTCCTCTGAACAAATGACAATGGGCTAGGTCCAACAGTGCCCTCTGGTGTCTTCGAGGTACCAGGAGCTGCTCCACTTCTTGGTCTTGTATTTGGACTACTCTATATAATAGGTCCCTTTTTATCATGAAGTATGACCCTGGGCTTTTCGTTTTCCCCTCCACTGGGACCCCATTCACCACAACTATTTCTTTCTAATATTGTGGTGTAGTGGATCATTGGCTTGGTTCTGCCCAAAATTCTTAAATGATAGCCCAATATATTCAAGTTCAAGGGGACCTATTTCTGTTGCACTTCCAGGATTGGTCTCAGCGGAATGGGGTCTAGCTTCTGGCTCGTCAACTATCTGAGTCACTCCTCCTTCACTTGTTGGACAAGACTGCTTACCTATGAGCGCAGCCCTTTGGTTCTGGGCCAAGATCCTGATCCCCAATCTTTTGTCCTTCCTCGCCTAGCTTTCCAGGGCTCCCCAGTTGCAGAGAAAAGTCCTGGGCTAATTCAGAGAAACTGGGAGAGGGCTATCTACTGGGGCCTGATTATCAATCCCGGAATCACTACGCTCCTCTGACTCATCCACCAGGAGCAGGTTTTCAAACCTTGTGAAATCTCATCCTACGAGGACCAGATATGGGTGCTTAGGGATCACCCCTGCCATCACCCTGATAGTGTTCCCCTGAACCTCAATTCATACAGAGATGGTCGGACAGTAATTGACAGCCACATGTACACAGGTTATTCCTGTGCATTTGGCCTGAGAAAGCTGGTTCCACCCCACTAGTTTCCAGAGTCCACTAATGGAATGGTCTCTATGCCATTCATCCTAACTGGCTGCGTGTATCTATGTGAGTTCATCATGACTCCCACAAGGTTGATCAAGCCACATGGATCTTCATGATAACCCAGGTTGCACTGCACGGGCTCCTCAACGTTAGGACATTGGGCTGCTATATGCCCTAGTTCCCGACAGACATAACACCTATATCCCGCTCAGGGCATCCCACTATTTTTTGGCTATTGAGTCTTACCCCATGACCCTCTCCCCAGTTCCCCAAGCCCCTTCGCAGCCTCAGGTTGCTCTTCAGCATCCTTCCTCTGCAATATAGTTCTGCCCAACCTTTCAGAAGTCTGGGCCTTTGGGAAATTGGGGGATGGGGAGGACTTAATGGCCAAGGAACTTTCTTGGACCACCAACTGCCTGTCTACAAGGGCAACTAAATCATAAGAGGAGGGGTCACATTGGCTTACCCATCCTCGTAGGTCTGGTGGTAGTCCTCTCATGAACCTGTCCAACACTAAGACTTCTATAATCCTCTCTGTTCAGTGGATCTCGGGGCACACTCACTTCCGCAATAGATGCATCAAGTCAGAGTTGTGACCTCAGTGCTTTGCCATCCCGGTACCTTTACACATGGAACCCCTGGGCCCTTATAGTTGTCGTCATCCTGGACCTTGCCAGGATTTCAGCCTTCAACTGGGAGTAATCTGTAGCAGCTTCCATTGCCATGTCGTAGTAGGCCTTCTGGGCCTCTCCACACAGGAAAGAAGCGAAGATGCTGGCCCACTGGTCTCAGGGCCAGGCTTTACATAGGGCCATTCTTTCAAAGATGAGAAGGTATGCCTCCATGTCACCTTCCATAGTTATCTTTTGTAGGTAACTGTGGCCCCTTAGAAATCGTGTCCCATCATGGCCATGTGTCAGAGGCCTTCAGTTGGTTCAAGACCTCCTGCAGGGTTGCTTGATCCTGGGCTGCCTGGCTCATCAGCAGTTGATTCATTTCCTGCCGTAGCTGTACCAACTCCCATTGGGTGGCCATCTGTACCCAGGTAGCGTCGTCTTGTGCTGCCGTGGCTTCCACCAGTGCCCTCTCTATGTAATCCACTTTGAGGGTGATATACCTTGCCCCAAGATGGTTCACTGTGCCAACAAACCCATTCCTGACATCAAGTGTGGCAAGGCACCTCCTCTGTCCCTCCAGACTTAGCACTTCCCTCTCTAGTGGTTGCAGGACCTGAGGTAAGTCAGCCACACTCTGGACAGTGTTTGTGTTCCCCATCTGTTTATTTATCAGGCCCAAGGAGTCCTCTTCCACAAAACAAAAAGAAACAAATTTACAAACACAAAACAAAGGGGAATACCCTTTCCCTGCCCTCTCGCTGGATGCGTGTGTGTGTGTGTGGGGGGGGGGGGGTTGTGTGTCAGTCCTTCCCCTAAGCAGGCACTCCATTTTGGTTATTTCCCCTGTAGGGAGTAGAGCAGCCTTTCACCCTGGAGAAGCCTACCTCCCTGCTGCCACTGAGCTTGCAGCAGCTGGTCTCTCCCCCACTCCCACCCCACCCCTCCTTACAGCAGAGAAAGTCTCAAAATACAAGTGCTCACTCAAACTACTCAATCCCTTCTCTCAGATACAGTAAATGCATTTACCTTGAATTTAACCACCAATGTATTAAACAACTCCAGTACAAAAATGTTGCTGAGATTTCATTTGAGAACTTGGATGAATGAACTCACTGGTTTCCAACAATTTCTAGCACACAGAACATTTCATTTTATAGATACCACACCTAGAAACTAATATTCTAATGTACTTAGTGTGCGCCAGTAGGTGTTATTTGTCCTACTGAGAGAGACCAATTAAGTAATAAATTATAGTGAAAAGTTAACCAAGATAACTGCCATGTGTATAGGTAGCTTTTGTACATCTATGGATAAACACAAAAGACTTTTCCAGGAAATGGCAAAGGACAAGTAGATTGGGCTATAATGTAATCTCCAATCAGAAAACCCCCCAACCAGCTGACAAAGCTGCAACATGACTCATTATTTCTCAAACATTGGCATGACCCAATGTCATTCATGTTTTCCAACTCAGAGCACAAGCCAAAACAACAAAAGACGGTACGTGCACTCCATCACTTAGCACATCATTGTTATGGTCTTTCCAGTGCATCAATGGAGCCTAATGTCTTATTATTTCATTAGGAAAGAGCCATCAAAAGGCGACTTAGATTACCAGAGTTTCGTGTCTGGCAAATTTAGCCTATTGTTTATTTAGACTACAAATTTAGACTACTGTTCAGATTCTGATGCTCATTTTAAAAATTAGGGCCTGACAAAGAGGATAATATCTGTCATGACCCAGAAACATAGTTGTTTAATGGGCGTAGCCTTCTAACAACAGTGGAGGCGAATTGTACTTGATACATTTGGGGAAAGTCTGGAGTGATCTCAAGATGAAGCTGTCTAGTATAGGTATTCTCTTGTACAGTCTCTCTCTACACTTGTATAGAATAATCCAATCACATATAACTAAAAATAGGTTAAGGACCCAAAGTCATCTAAGGAGTGCAACAAATCCACAAGATGTCCTTTAGTTTTATATTTTGTTTGGATTACTGACTTAGCCATAAGTGATGTAAAATAATATTCAGCCAGTTTCCTATTGGCTGGATAACTAAGTGGTCTCTCTTTCACATAAAATAAATTGCAAGTCACTCCATCCCCTTTCGAGAAGTTGACATCACACATGAAAGAGAGGCTGAAGTGGAGAGTAGGTGTGACTTTTTTTTTTAAAAGGTTGTTCTAGTTGCAGAGTCTGTCAGTCACCCAAATGTGTGTCTTGCTCTAAGTTGCATAAGTATGAAGATCTGAATTTGACCCTTTGTCTGATATCCATCTATGCAAGATGTCTGGAGAGCACTGTAATCTTAGAGAATCTCTCTATATTTTTGTCAGCTATATAGCCAGTGTGAAGCAGCCAGCTTCAATAACCTTTGAAACTTTAAGCCTCCTTCAGATGCCAATGTGGTGGTAATATGGTTTATATCTTATAAATGCCTATCTTAAAGTGGAAAGAAATAAGTAGTTTTTACTTGCAGTTTCAATCTAAGTAAAACAATGGTGAGCAATAATGCACTTTAATACTGCAACATTATTCATATTTGCTGTCATTAAGCCAGATACTATGATTCCATTTTCATCCTGTAATTAGGAACACTGATGGAACCTTAAGCATAGCTCTACAGTTACACCAATAGTAAAAAATATTCCCTACTGCCTGCTAAAGTGTTCATGGTACTGTGCAATCACCGCTAATAAATAGGTTAATAACCACCATTTTATAAGCAATTGTCATGCATGACTTCTTTTAAGGGAAAGGACTCTAAATATGAAAATAACAGTTGCACTAATTTAGCAAAACTGAAAAATGATTTTGTATATTGCCACGGGCCAATACTTTCTGAACTCTAGGAGCTATCACATCAAGGGCTGCTGACATGAAATGTGGTGGTGGTATCCCAGCAGAAATACCCATCAGGAAGAGGTTCAAGAAGATCTCAAACCAAAGCCCTACATTAAGGGCTTTTACATATTTAGAAGAGTTTGTTTTTTTTTAAGGCAGTCCACTACTTTATGGGTCAGTCATTTCTATGGACAACAGAAGGGAAAATGGTTCCCCCCCAATCTCGTGTTATGTTTTGAAATATGCCTTATATGTATTACCCCATTTGAGATGGGGCAGAATATTGGGACCTCAGGCCATATAAGAAATATGTAGAATAAGTCAAGAAACATGCATGTTTACAACAGAAAGACCAGAATAAGATGCTAGTGTGTCTATGTCCATGTACAATATCGTGAACAGTCATGAAGTCAATATTTTGTATCAATGGATAATTTCCCTGCCCTGCAAAAAGTTTGCCCATATATCTGAGTAGTCTTAGAATCTCTCTTCACTAAATGATGGGTTAAGAAAAAAATAACTGTCAAATACAAAAGTTTTCAAGCAGTAGGGGGAAACCAAACAATGCAGGAATGCTCTATGTGGCATCACTTTTCCCTTCCAAAGTAGTGGTTTTCATGTTCATAGATTCTTCTTCTTCTCTGACTTTGCTCATATCGCACTGCTACATAAGAGGAAGATCACTGGCAAAACTAAAGCTGGGTCCAGCCGCTGTACAGTAACTTTATTTCTGTTAGCATTAGCATGGTCAAAAATGATGCTACTGCATGTTCTTCCCATGCAATTACTACTGAATATACTTAAGCCTTGTGATTACTCCTGGGCTGGTTCACTAATGTGTTTGAGACACGCATGAATGCTGTGTGTGGGTTGGGTTTTTTTTGTTTAGTTTTTTTAAAAAAAGGTGAAGCTTATCCAGGCTCTTCTTATAAAAGCTTGAATAAGCTGAAGGTGGTGGACATGAGATCTCTTTGAAAGCTCTCAATTTCAGAATTTAGTCACTGAAACTGTAGCTCACAGTGCTCCTGAAGTGTTCTAAGTATTCTAACTACAACCTTCAAATCAGCCCAGCAGTAACATTTGGGATTTACTCCAGTGTCACCCTTCACAATTAAGGTGTTTGAGCAGATATATGCTACAATGAAAATGTCTGATCCTCCATTTCCCTCTTCTTGTACTCACTCACACATAATGGATCCTTTTTGTGCAGAATCAGACAATGAGACCTCAATCTTTACCTCTCTGGACAAAACAGAATCTCCTTGTTCACAGACAAAGGGTCAGTAACCTGGAGTTGAGGTTTGATCTTTTGACTGCTCTATGTCTCTCATTGGATGTTACTAGGTATTGGCAACACAGCTTATCCCATGCACACCTCCCTTCATTTCGCTTCTTTAAACGTGTGGGAAAATATTTCTGCAATGCAACACAACTGGATAGCAGTTGTACAGAGACTAAACAGAGTATTTGGATCCTTAGGAATTAACAGTATTGCATTGTTCTTCTCACCCAGTTTCTAACTCAGCCAGACTTCACCTACTTGATACTAGGAGTATTGCCTACTCCTGACTGAAACACATGTGGCTATTCCAATTTTGAAGATCTTCAGCACTTCCTGGGGAGAGGGAAACTGTTTAAGGTGGTACAAGGTGGTGTAATTCTTTTCAAATACGAAGAAAGGAAAAGATACTGAATATCATGGCTAACTTTGTAAAGGTGAAACCTACAGGAGCGTCCCACAGTTAGCTGAGGAAGAAACATTGCTTGAAACGAATAAAGCTAGACTGGATGAAGCACTGGAAAACAGATTATAAAGAAAAGGAACCATGCTGTGGTAGAACATTGGTGTAGAAGTGATAATGGGGCTAGAAAGTAATATTTAAAAAAACAAAACAAAAACCCTTGTTATGTTCTGTGACCTTCTGAAGAAGGGCATTTCAATTATTTCTCTACTCTGAACAGTGCATGATCAAAACAACTATGCAGGCATTTCTAAACATACACCAGAAATCACACTCCTTTTAGTCAAACTCCAGGCTTTTTTCTTAAACAATAAAATAAATAAAAATCATAAAAGCTTGCTTTAATTGCAGGAGTATAATCCATTTAAAGGAACTGACTTTCAAATAATCCTTCATCAGTGAAAATAACAGGCTGGAACCATAATGTTACAAATCTGGCTCATCTCCCAGGTCACTTTTATTCAACAAACATCTCAGTATGTCAGTGATAGTGTTGCCATTTAAAAAAATCTCTTTACCTCTCTGCTTCTGTATTTAGAATTTGATTTTTCAAGATTTATCCATTCTGTATATCTGAGAATATTAAGCATTAGCAGAAACACAGAAATGGATAATCTAACTATTATGAAGTAATAGTCCTGCACAAAGTACGTTGTAATTTTTCCTGCTAATTTTTATACTAGTGTTAACCTATTTATCCTACTTTAATGAACATTAAATCAGACTGCACAATGCATTCCAGCCCTTCTTGTATAAAGAATACAAAGTACCTGGAATGCCAGCAGGTGATGTTAAAATACCAAACCATATTTGCTTAATGTTCTGTACCCAATGAGTCATGTCATCTGATACATGAATTATAAAAACTAAATGCTGCTTATATAGAATCAGACTGTAGAGATGGCAAAGATCTATTAGACGCCACACTTGATGACCTGTCTCCTAGATGCGTGTGGTTAGTGAAATCATCATTGCACGTATTCCCAAAAAGTCACATGGCATGAAAATGTTGAGGTATTAAAAAGTAAGGCACCTCATGACATGGAAGGAGGCTGTCCCCACGAAGCCAACGCACACAATCACTGCTCTTCACACGGTATTCCAGAACATCACCATCCTTGGTGTAAAAACTTCTATCTTAATACTTGTTTATCATAGAATCATAGAATATCAGGGTTGGAAGGGACCTCACGAGGTCACCTAGTCCAACCCCCTGCTCAAAGCAGGACCAATCCCCGACTAAATCATCCAAGCCAGGGCTTTGTCAAGCCTGACCTTAAAAACTTCTAGGGAAGGAGATTCCACCACCTCCCTAGGTAACGCATTCCAGTGTTTCACCACCCTCCTAGTGAAAAAGTTTTTCCTAATATCCAACCTAAATCTCCCCCACTGCAACTGGAGACCATTACTCCTTGTTCTGTCATCTGCTACCACTGAGAACAGTCTAGAGCCATCCTCTTTGGAACCCCCTTTCAGGTAGTTGAAAGCAGCAATCAAATCCCCCCTCATTCTTCTCTTCTGAAGACTAAACATCCCCAGTTCCCTCAGCCTCTCCTCATAAGTCATGTATTCCAGTCCCCTAATAATTTTTGTTGCCCTCTGCTGGACTCTTTCCAATTTTTCCACATCCTTCTTGTGGTGTGGGGCCCAAAACTGGACACAGTACTCCAGATGAGGCCTCACCAATGTCGAATAGAGGGGAAGATCACGTCCCTCGATCTGCTGGCAATGCCCCTACTTATACATCCCAAAATGCCATTGGCCTTCTTGGCAACAAGGGCACACTGTTGACTCATATCCAACTTCTCGTCCACTGTCACCCGTAGGTCCTTTTCTGCTGCCGAGCCATTCAGTCCCTAGTCTGTAGCGGTGCATTGGATTCTTCTGTCCTAAGTGCAGGACCCTGCACTTATCCTTGTTGAACCTCATCAGATTTCTTTTGGCCCAATCCTCCAATTTGTCTAGGTCCCTCTGTATCCTATCCTACTCTCCAGCGTATCTACCACTCCTCCCAGTTTAGTGTCATCTGCAAACTTGCTGAGGGTGCAATCCACACCATCCTCCAGATCATTTATGAAGATATTGAACAAAACCGGCCCGAGGACCGACCCCTGGGGCACTCCACTTGATACCGGCTGCCAACTAGACATGGAGCCATTGATCACTACCCGTTGAGCCCGACAATCTAGCCAGCTTTCTATCCACCTTATAGTCCATTCATCCAGCCCATACTTCTTTAATTCGCTGGCAACAACACTGTGGGAGACTGTGTCAAAAGCTTTGCTAAAGTCAAGGAACAACACGTCCACTGCTTTCCCCTCATCCACAGAGCCAGTTATCTCGTCATAGAAGGCAATTAGATTAGTCAGGCATGACTTGCCCTTGGTGAATCCATGCTGACTGTTCCTGATCACTTTCCTCTCCTCTAAGTGCTTCAGAATTGATTCCTTGAGGACCTGCTCCATGATTTTTCCAGGGACTGAGGTGAGGCTGACTGGCCTGTAGTTCCCAGGATCCTCTTTCTTCCCTTTTTTAAAGATGGGCACTACATTAGCCTTTTTCCAGTCATCTGGGACCTCCCCCGATCGCCATGAGTTTTCAAAGATAATGGCCAATGGCTCTGCAATCACATCCGCCAACACCTTTAGCACTCTCGGATGCAACACATCTGGCCCCATGGACTTGTGCTCGTCCAGCTTTTCTAAATAGTCCCGAACCACTTCTTTCTCCACAGAGGGCTGGTCACCTTCTCCCCATGCTGTGCTGCCCAGTGCAGTATTCTGGGAGCTGACCTTGTTCGTGAAGACAGAGGCAAAAAAAGCATTGAGTACATTAGCTTTTTCCACATTCTCTGTCACTAGGTTGCCTCCCTCATTCAGTAAGGGGCCCACACTTTCATAGAATCATAGAATATCAGGGTTGGAAGGGACCCCAGAAGGTCATCTAGTCCAACCCCCTGCTCAAAGCAGGGCCAATTCCCAGTTAAATCATCCCAGCCAGGGCTTTGTCAAGCCTGACCTTAAAAACCTCTAAGGAAGGAGATTCTACCACCTCCCTAGGTAACGCATTCCAGTGTTTCACCACCCTCTTAGTGAAAAAGTTTTTCCTAATATCCAATCTAAACCTCCCCCACTGCAACTTGAGACCATTACTCCTCGTTCTGTCATCTGTCATCTTTCCTTGACTTTCTTCTTGTTGCTAACATACCTGAAGAAACCCTTCTTGTTACTCTTAACATCTCTTGCTAGCTGCAACTCCAGGTGTGATTTGGCCTTCTTGATTTCACTCTTGCAAGCCCGAGCAATATTTTTATACTCATCCCTGGTCATTTGTCCAATCTTTCACTTCTTGTAAGCTTCTTTTTTGTATTTAAGAGCAGCAAGGATTTCACTGTTAAGCCAAGCTGGTCACCTGCCATATTTACTATTCTTTCTACACATCGGGATGGTTTGTCCCTGTAACCTCAATAAGGATTCTTTAAAATACAGCCAGCTCTCCTGGACTCTTTTCCCCCTCATGTTATTCTCCCAGGGGATCTTGCCCATCAGTTCCCTGAGGGAGTCAAAGTCTGCTTTTCTGAAGTCCAGGGTCTGTATTCTGCTGCTCTCCTTTCTTCCTTGTTTATCTTTGTCTTTAGTTGCTTTGCTTAGGAATTTGTCACTGTGGCTCAAAGAACTTTTGTTTAACCCTCCCTCTGCTCCTCGCTATCCCTTCAGTATCTACTACATTAATTTTTCCCTCTGCTGCCCACAGGAGTACAAATCTTCACCTGAAAGTGACTAGTGATTTCTGGGTGGCCAATTTGAATCACCTTTAAAAGGGCTGTAATTTTAGAGGGTGGGTGTTCAGCACCCAATGTAAATCAAGTCTCTAAGTAAGGTGCCAAAAAACTGAGGCATCAACTCATCAGCCACTTCTGAAAATGCTGTCCTTAATTTTTTTAAGTCTCTCTACCAATTTAACCCTAGGCTTGTTCTTGCTTCAACTGAAGTGGGCATTGTCCCTCTCTCTCAAACCCAGCATAGCTGCGGTGATTAAGTGACCACTTCTGGACTCCAGGGGAAGAGGTGGTGTTTGTATTAACGGAAGGGAAACTCTAGCTCTCTCAGTTCCCGCCCTGGTGGTACCCAGATGCATTGGAACTGCTAGGGAGAAGGCAGAAGCTTGTTCCAGCCAGTGGGAAAGTGAAATAGGCTGAGGGTCAGGACTCCCCATGGAGCTCTTGTTCCTCTGACTCTGTTGGGTCTGTCAGGACCTGCAAGTCACTCTCTACCTTCAGTTTGGGTCAGTATGTCCACAACCTGATCAGCTACATGCCCAGAAATCAATTCACTCTCCTCACTGGAATGTGTTGGAAGTAGGAGCTATTGTTATTTCTATTTTTGGATTTCTTTGACAGCTGACATATACTAATGCTGACTTCAGGACACAGGATGGTGGGAGCTGTGCTTATGCTCTTTAGGGGGAAAATGATTATATGATATTTTTAATCAAAGAACAATTATCCTAACGATGGGTCAAATTCTAGCCTTAGTTACCCCTGTGCTTCCCCAGTGGCTTCAGCAGAGTTGCTCAGGGGTAGCTAAGGGCATAATTTGGTTTGCTGTCAGGTTCTGACTGGAATCTGCTGTCCTTCAGGCTTGAAATACGATGCCTTGATGTATGGTTTCCACAGGCATATACCTTATAAGCTGCATAGTGCTTTGGACAGTTAGATGTTTTAGTTCAAAATATAGATGCACATTAATGCTAAACCGCAGTCTCTGTGTGAATCTGTTCTTGGATACAATCCAACTGAGAAACAGCAAAACTAATTTAAATGCTGGGGCTGACACTAGAGACAGCTGTGCAGGAGACCAGCTTCGGAGCTGCCACGAGAAACTAGCCACTCTCTTAGACTGCTCTTATGATCTTCCACTCTATGGGACCTCTTTTGCTCTCTTACATCTGATAAGTATTTTGTGAATGAATTCAAGGGTGCCTCAGGGTTCTTCACTACACAATAAATATAATCTCAATTAATGGTAAGTGGGGGGGGGGGTAAAACATGCATAGCAAGACAGCAAAATATCTTACTATAGAGTTTTAAAGAACTCCCTCTACCCTTGCCAGATTTGATGGAAGATATAGGTTTGTCTAAACATCTGGAAATATCAGACATGAACCTATAGCTCCACTGACTATCTTATTCATAGAAATCTGAGCAAGTAGGCTAACAGGTCGGCTGGTATGAGCGATATCATGGTATGTTTCCTAAACTCCTGACCACAAATTGGACAAAAGATGGGTATATGGGAATTGAGCAGCCTTCAGTGCCCAATAATAGGCAGGTGAATGTTACAGGATTGGTGACTTGACAGCAAATTTGCTCAGATCAGCTGTAAATTAAATGTCTCTGGAGTGAGTAAGCAAGTGATAGCTTTGGACTGAGCAAAGAGAACACTGGAGCAGGACTACTGCAGTGTCAGGGAACCCACAATAAGTTGAACAGCTGATGAAGTAATGCTATTTAAGTGGGAGCTTGAGTTGATATGAAGCAGAGGCTCATCTACTGTAGTGAGATGTTGGGCTGTAAAGCTGTCCTCCAGCTATAGCTATTGGAGCTACATTGAAATATTTCAAAGGAAACATACTTTGAAATGACACCCTATATGATTTTGGTATGGATGTGTCCCAGTTCTGGTCTTGGATTTATACCAGTATAAACAAAATCAGAATCTGGTCCATAATACCTGCAGATATGCACAATGGCTATTGAGTTCCCTTTGCCTGTGGGTGCATTTCAAGAGCTGGTAAAGTCCTCCCTAGTGATATCCCTTACTACTTAGGGAGTTAATGGAGAAATTAATCAGTTAATGTCTGTAATGCACTCTGCAATTCCTAGCTCAAAGGCACCATTGAAATAAAAATGTTTGTTTATTTCTGTAATAAAAGTCTTCTATTTCCAGTCACGGGAGTGAGAGAGACCCATATCTGCCAGTAACTTGTGTGACCCAGAGCCAATCATTTACACTCTCGGGATAAACTGAGACACATGTGCACAAGACATACAATATTTGCCTGGCTTACTAGGTGCTATGAAGGTAAATAAAGGTCTTCAAAGTGCTTGGGGGTGCTCTACAGAAAGGCACTACTGAGCACAAAAGTCACAGTTCCTCTCATTCTGTGAGAAATTTTCTTCAGTAATCCCATCTTCGAAAAGGTACCCTGGTTCGTATTAATTTAGTCCTCTTCAAACAGTGAATGCTGCAATTAATCACCCCTGTAGTCTGAACTACCTGGTCATGTAGACAATCCTTGAGTATCTGGTAAAGTCTTGTCTTCACTACAAAAAAAAAAGGTGTTCTTAACTCAAGTTAGCTGACTCAAGATAAAATCCTAGTGACAAACTGCCTTATCTTCACTAGGATTTAACCATGAGTCAGCTAACTTGAGTTAACACTTTTTTTTTTTGGTAACGAAGACAAGGCTTTAATACTAGAACTGACTGTCACCCGTAAATAGCAAAGTTTGTGAAAAGGTCTCACAGTGATACTGTCCAGACAGAAGTTACTTGCCAGAGAATGTTACCACTGCTTTATATACAATTGCCCTGCTACAATTCCATTCTCCAAAGTAATAGGAGTGGGGAAGACTACTCAGGAATCCAGTAACATCCTTCCGCTTTAACTAGCCACAGTAGTGGTGCAACTCCATGCTTATGTGATAACTAACACTGCCTAACTCCAAAATGCTAACTCTTATAAAAACATTAAATAAAACAAAGAAATTCATTAACAAAAAAAACCTTATTATGTAGAGTTAATTGACTGCATCTATTTATTAATGTAGAGGGGATAGCTGGCTGGAAATGTTGTTAGGGGGCTCGCTTATCATGTGCTTAAAGTTACTATAACCAACAATGAATAATAATTAACAAAAAAATTTTCCAGAGCCATTTTAGAACTTTCATTATAGTCTTTTGTGCCAGACAGCAATATCTTCAGCAGATAAGATGAACAAGCTGACTGTAAAATGGTGGCTGATTCTATTTGTCACACGTTAACCTTTTAGTTCATCTTACAGTTGGGGGCAGTTTTACCGCAAAGAAAAACCCATTTAAGGTTTTTATGGATATGCCTCTGGCATGTAAGAGCAAACCGGAAATAGCTCCAAGTGAAACATACTCTCAAATTAGTGCACAGCTTGAATTGCCCATCTTCTCTGTCCAGCCCTTAAATCTTGCCAAGGTACAGAAAGGAATGAAAATCAAGGGGCAATCCTGAACACATGAGTTTTGTTTCTTAAAAAGAATGGCCAATTATAATATAGAGACTGTTTGCAGCTAAATTATCCTTTTACACACCCAGCTCACTTATCAACAGAACCTCTGTTTTTCCTGGAGTCCACAGCCATGGAATGTGCCCACTGGAGAGGAAGAAAATGCAAAGCAAGACTGAATTAACTTCTATGACAACGCTGGTCTTTTCTGCAGCTTAAGCTGTTTCTAACAAAACAGAGTTTAAAGCCATGGGGATTGCACAGTGCTCCTGGCATCCGTTCTCTCTCAGACAGAGCAACACCCTGAGGTGTTGTAAAATAAGCTTCCAACACTGTAAGTGGAAGTGAACTGTGGTGACACATGGTGTGACGGAGAACCTGAAATCAGGATCTCTTCTTAAGGGTTAGTGTTCAGGTTGTGTGACTTGCTCAAATCTGCTTTAATGGGAGTCAAGCATCCCACTTCACAGTTTGGAACCGGATCCTTAAATGCACCCCGTCCACCCGAGCGGACGTTACTAAGTTTGCAGGAGTATCTGACCTGAATCAAACTATTCAGTAACTGCTGCTGTTTACAGTGTTGGCAGCCCACCTAGGAAGGAAACAGGGATAGTTTTAATGAAAGAGAGTTTGGGGTTTGAGATTCCTTTTATTACTCCCTCAGCACCATCCTCTGTGCTCCGGTGGCAGCAACTGTTCTCTGGCCAAGTAAGGCTGGACTTGGCTCTAGGCCTGAGGCAGGTCTCTTGAATGACAGATCCTTGCTGAGGAAGGGAAAAAGCTCACCTTTCAACCTGGATCCTGCATGTAGTAGCATGTTGTGCTGCCACCAGACCATTGGACTGGCCCAATTATAGACTTTTCTGCTATTCCCCACTCCTTCTAAAGTAAGCACAGAGGGTCCAGTTCTGCTGTCAGTCACAGCACGCAAACTCACTGACTTGCATAGCACTGGAACATATGTACCTGTGGGCAGAGTTGGGGGCCCCAAAGATGTTACGTGAAGGACAGCAACAGATGCAGTCAATTAGCTTCTGCCTTCTAAAACAAACCCTCTGGCCATTTCATTCAAATAGCGATGCACCAAAAGAAACTACCACCAAATTGGAACGCCTAAGGGCTAAGCCGCAGATGACTAAACACTGTTAGTCACGGACCTCAGATGCCAACAGATCATACTTAAAAAGAAAAGGAGTACTTGTGGCACCTTAGAGACTAACCAATTTATTTGAGCATAAGCTTTCGTGAGCTACAGCTCACTTCATCGGATGCATAAAGTGGAAAGTACAGTGAGGAGATTTTAATACTACTGACTGCTATTCCTACCTACATGCCTCCAGCTTTCACCCAGACCACACAACATGATCCATTATCTACAGCCAAGCTCTACGATACAACCGCATTTGCTCCAACCCCTCAGACAGAGAGAAACACCTATAAGATCTCTATCAAGCATTCTTACAATTACAATACCCACCTGCTGAAGTGAAGAAACAGATTGACAGAGACAGAAGAGTACCCAGAAGTCACCTACTACAGGACAGGTCCAACAAAGAAAATAACAGAATGCCACTAGCCGTCACCTTCAGCCCCCAACTAAAACCTCTCCAACGCATTATCAAGGATCTACAACCTATCCTGAAGGACGACCCATCGCTCTCGCATATCTTGGGAGACAGGCCAGTCCTTGCCTACAGACAGCCCCCCAACCTGAAGCAAATACTCACCAGTAACCACACACCACACAACAGAACCACTAACCCAGGAACCTATCCTTGCAACAAAGCCCGTTACCAACTGTGCCCGCATATCTATTCAGGGGACACCATCACAGGGCCTAATCACATTAGCCACACTATCAGAGGCTCATTCACCTGCACATCTACCAATGTGATATATGCCATCATGTGCCAGCAATGCCCCTCTGCCATGTACATTGGCGAAACTGGACAGTCTCTACGTAAAAGAATAAATGGACACAAATCAGATGTCAAGAATTATAACATTCATAAACCAGTCGGAGAACACTTCAATCTCTCTGGTCACTCGATTTCTGACCTCAGAGTGACTATCCTTCAACAAAAAAACTTCGAAAACAGACTCCAACGAGAGACTGCTGAATTGGAATTAATTTGCAAATTGGAAACAATTAACTTAGGCTTGAAGAGAGACTGGGAGTGGTTGAGTCATTATACTAAGTGAAATTATTTCCCCTTGTTTATTCCTTCCTTCCTTCCTTCCTTCCTCCCGCCCCCACTGTTCCTCAGACATTCTTGTTAACTCCTGGAAATGTGCTAGAAATGGCCCACCTTGATTATCATTTCAAAAGGTTTTCTCTCCCCCCACCCCACTCTCCTGCTGGTAATAGCTCATCTTAAGTGATCACTCTCCTTACAATGTATATTCTTTCATGGTCTGTGTGTATATAAAATCTCCTCACTGTACTTTCCACTTTATGCATCCAATGAAGTGAGCTGTAGCTCACGAAAACTTATGCTCAAATAAACTGGTTAGTCTCTAAGATGCCACAAGTACTCCTTTTCTTTTTGCGAATACAGACTAACACAGCTGCTACTCTGAAACAGACCATACTTACTAACTTAGACTGCAGGTTCTGTTCCTTTCTTTGTAACAACACCACAATAAAAGCCTATGTTAGTTAGAAATGAGCTCCCTTAGGAAATGGGGATATGATGCAAAAAAAGCAGAACAAGGGATTTGGCCCTGTTATTGCATTTCGGGCTACTTCTGAGAAAGCTGAATCCCTAGTGAGCGTGTCAGACCCTATTGAAGCCGCTGCTGTTCTGAGAAAAGCACTCGTTTAATATCAGTCTACTTATGCCATTTTAATAACTGGCTCATTACAAGGGCAGTGCCAAGCTTTCCAAGCACAGAATAAGGATGAGGGACAGAGATCTTGTATGCCACCCTAAAAGGGAGGAGGGTGAAGCTTTACAAAGAAGAAATACAACATTTTAGTACTTCAAAAAATGCTTGGTTATAACTCCTGTACTGCACATACCTGATTCTGAAACAGATCTTTCCTAAAATAAGGGCTTTGTGGAACGAAAGCACCAGGCCTCACTTTTGGGAGTTCAACTTGTGCTTAGGTTATAAGTGGAAAATGAGCATCGTGGTCTAGCCCTACACTCCCCTCACAATTGGCCTAGGACTGAAACACGGAAGCTGCAGACCAAGGAGTACCCAATGCCATCAACAGAAGTTGTATGAGGAACAATAGCCATACTCTGTGCAAGAGCGGCTTAAAACATTTGTCCCCATAGTGCCTTATGACTAATAGTAAAAAAAGGAAAATGGGACATAAGCACATTCTCAAAATGGAGCTTGAATTAGTTAAAATTTCTTATCTAACATCAGAATGCCCCTCAATTGCTTAGCTGCACTAAAAAAAATCCTTCAACTAATTATTTCCCTCCCTGCCTGCCCCCCCCCATGACATTTAAATATCTGAGTTTCAATGGCCTCTCATACACACAAGCTCTAAAAATAGGACTGTTGGGAGGGAGCTGCAGCTGACTCATTAATCAGAGGTCTCATTAATCTGGTTAATCAGAAAAGCTCTCTTATTTATGGTAAATCCAACAGCTGTTTCTTATCTATTTCTGTTCTCCACAGCCTTTAAATGAAACTGCTTCTCAAAGGAAACCTTCTAGTGAAACACATGTAAATGCCCAGACATCTTCCACCAAACAATATTATTAATTGCAGTTTCACTACACAAGTAGCTTTAACAAATCCATGCAGCAAATCTCCAGCAAGATGCTCTGCCTCAGGGAGTCAAACAGTGTTGACATAACCAGAGGAGTGGCTTACTATACTGATCTATCTAGGGAAAGGCTCCTGCCATTTCCCCTCTACCACGGTGACTGGACACATGGTCCCCAGGGCATTCTCTTTGGAACCTCCTTTCTTACTGGATTACCACTCCATCTCCCTGTCCGATGGGTTCCTTTCCAAATCTACCAGAGAAAGACCCATTCAGGTGGCATGGTCAAATATCCTTCTTGACTGATCTGTGTTCAGCCAGCCTGGGAAGAACTACTGTACATACTTGTTCATAAGCCAAAATGTTTTTTTAGTAAAAAAGGGAAGCATCAGAGAAGGGGTTCGGCTTATGAATGGGTAGAGAGAGGGAGAGGTGGGACACAGCCCCTCCCCCCAACAGAGGGGGCAAGGAGAGGCAGCACAGCCAGCAGAGCCAGAAGGGAAGAGGAGGGGCAAGAGTCTCTCCGCTTCTGGCCATGCTGCTCTCCCGCCAGCCTCCGAAGCAGCTGCAGCTCCAGGGCTGGCAGGCTGCAGCTGCACCACTCGGCCCCGCCCACCGGAGCACGCTGTGGCCATGCGACCCAGCCCAGCCTGCTGGACCATGCTGCAGCCGCGCCGCCCGGTGTGGCCCCCCGGAGCACGATGTAGCTGCACTGCCCAGCCTGCCGGAGCAGCTCCAGCCAGGCCAGAGACATCCTCCCCTGGCCCTCCCCAGATAAGATGGGAAGGGATGGGATGGAGTGTGGGAGGGTTGGGGGTCCCGGGCTAGGGGTGGGGTCATGTGGGGGGTGGTCACAGGGGTTACTCCCCTGACCCCCAGCTTCTCCCCCCCCAAAAAATTTCCCCACCAGTTGCACCAGTCCAGGTGCGCCAGGACACTTTGTTTACTTAGGTTACCTCTGTGCCTGCCCACGCTCGAGGTAAACAAACCATCTCAGCCCGCCAGCAGCTTATGCTGATGGCCCGGGAGCCAAAGTTTGCTGACCCCTGAATGATAGGGTCAGCTTATGAATGGGTCATAAAAATTTTCCATTTTTACTTGTCCATCTTGGGGGGGGGGTCGGCTTATAAACGAACCATCTTATGATTGAGTATATACGGTATATCCCCTCTTCCTCCATGTTTGGACACTAAGGAGACCTGCTAACATGCTGAGCCCCCAAGGACAGTGATCCCATTAGACTCAATATATTGCAGTAGGGATGGTCCAGGAGAACAGAGCAGTTACTAATGGTGATGGAAACAGCTCTTCCTCAGATAAAGGAACAGCTACTGTAGCTCTTTGAATTAGCTGCACCAGATGCAAATTTGGAGTTCAACCCTACAACTACTTAAATACATACAAATATACTTAAAAACTATATAAATAACTTTCTTCACATTAAGTCCTACTAAAGTCCTATGTGCACATGTTTGCAGGATCAAACCCCTGAATTGAATCAGGCCTGTAAGCTGGCTTTCTATAGTTTAGCCCTGGATAGACAGACTTTCCCAGCAAATAGTATGGCAGACAAGAGGGACTAACTAGGAAATGCACTCTACTAATGGTTCTACTTTTTGGTTGGGTTTATTTGTGAATGATCCTAGGCAATGCTGCACAAATGAAAACAGTCAAGAAAAGCTATGGAAATGGACTGTTCTGGGTACTTCTAGACAAATGGGTTTCCTAACATGAGCTTATGAAAAAATGGTGCCAACTGAGTAGAGGGAGATAGGTTCAAGCATGTAAAAATAGTCTGGAAAGCTATAAAAGAAAAGCCTAATCAGAAGATTAAAAATAGCTCTGTGCAGGGTGGTGCTGGTAATGTGAGAAGCTCAGGATTTACCAGAACCTTTGTAAGCTGAAAAATGCTTAAGAGGGTTAAGAAAATAATCAGTTTACATGAAGCCTTGAGTGCTGAAACACAAGTGCTGCAATCTGGGAAGAGGAAAGGATTCCTGAGAAGTGACTCCACTGAGTCAGAGAGAGCGCTGCAGGAGGGTCTAGCTCCCTGCTGGGCCTTTGCTGCAGGACAATGTGTCACCTTGGACTTGGGAGAAGTTAGAGCAAGAATATCCAGAGAAAGCCCTGAGCAATAAAGGGGACACAACACGAGAGATCCGAGAAGCAGCCAACCTGAGGCCAATCAAACAAAGCCAAAAGCCTGTCATCACTAACAAGCTGTTTGGAGTAATAACTTAGAGACTCTTAATAGCATTGCACCTAAATTGTGAGAGAGACCGAAGCGTGGCCTGGGCACAGATCTGGGAGACAAACTACTGAGCTTTGATTCCAGTTTGGCCACTGACTCAGTGAGCCGTTTCACTTCTCGGTCACAGTTTTGCCATCTGTGAAATGAAGCAAAGAATACCTTACCTACTTCACAGAAATGCTGTGACAATAACCATTAGTAAAGGCTAGTGTGCTGGAACGACTGGCTCTAGGGAAGACTTGGCTCTATGTAAAACTATTTCCCATATCGTCAAGTCACATGTGCTTCAGCCAAGAGGGTGGAGCCTAGAAACTTGTGATGGCAAAAGACAACAAGGAGTGTAACCAGCAACTGGCCCAAGACCTCTTAGTCAGAACAAATTGTAGCATCCACTGTTAATTAATTGCAAATTGGAATGCCCAGACATTTTGAAAGGAGAGTCCAAAAGAAGCTGATTCCTCCAAAGAACAGAAAGGGTACCTAAGGTGCCAGTAAAACCTGAGTATAGTGTGTGTATAGTTTTAGGTACTCCCTGCATCACAGCTGAAGCCAAGCCAGCATCAGCAACATCCAAAAACAGCTGTAGCAGATCCCTTTCCATGTAGGCAAAGATTTTCTGTGAGAAATCCTGTAGGTTTTCTGTAACACTGTTGAGCTAGCGTGCACGTTGCACAACATGGCTTTCTGTGCCCATCGGGGAGAGTGTGCTTGTATTTCAAACCTGCTAGTAACAATCATGCCCATGCATGGTTGCACAAGCCCAAGAGTACGCTGAGCATTAGTGTAAACACTTCCTTCATCATGTGCCAGTACAGTAGTTGCATTTACCATGACCATCCTCTTCACCACTTGCTTTGATACTGAAGTCTGTGTCGAAGGTCGTGTTACTCTCTTGGCTGGGAGTCCATTTTCCTCTTCAAAATAAGGAAAGAGAATTGTCCTCAAAATATGATGAAGGAAAAAGTGCAGAAAGAATGGTTTTACAAAAGATATGTTGTACACACTGGTATGCTGGTCATTTCTGGGATGATGTGGGTTCAGAAAATAGTTCCCCTTCTACAGAAGACAAGCTAAGAGACTCATCAAGCAAAGCTTTGTCTGGAACAGGCTCAGCTGCCAAAGCCCAACCCCAAGACAAGATTTGGAGACATTTCTAGTTGAGTTAGCTTGGGTTTGGGAGGGGGAAGGTGGAGGGGCGGGGGTCAAGTTACAGGCCTGTGATGTTACTATCAGTATTTACTCCATGGAAAGGCATGATGTAACACAAACCAAAACCCTGAAACTCAAATCCTCTCTCTCTCATGTGATTATTTTTCCCACTTTAAAATTTAACAGTGAGCAGTAAATAAACAGGGGTCACCCAGGCAACAGCTGCTGACTCCAAAGAGTGCTATCAACATATCTTCAGTGATTCAGCATTCTGCTACATTCACAAACCACAAACTCATAGGAGCACACATGAACATGCAGATAGAGAGACAGCTGACTGGTGCCATTTTTATTACTATTTTATCACTGTCCATGCACCTTAAGAGCTAAATTTTGAGAAACAGTCTATTTGTAGTTTTGCAGCTGCAGTTGTACAGTTCTTAGTGTGCACAACCACCAGCAGCCTTCAATAGTAGGATTCTGACAATGAAACAACTTGATTACCTTTGGGCACAAATCACTTGCATCCACAAATCAAATAAAAAAAAATCCCATGATATTGTATGTAAAAACTGCAAGTTGTTGCGTTTTTAAAAAGTGCCCACTGTTAAGTAAGACAACAAGTAACAGAAAGCTTAAAGCAGAACCTGAATGGAAATGCAGATCAATAAGGGAAAAGTACAACAATGAAAAACACTGAGCCCTCATACCCCACAAAAATCTTTTCCAATATGCAGGGTTTGAGTAGTAAATGTTGAACCAGGGGAGCTCATCTTTTATGTACATCGAAGATAGAGTAACTAAGTATATTAATAAGGGAAACTGAGTTACTTTGCCATGGTGAGCTCACATCTCATCAATACGGCTACCAGAGATTCCAGAATTTGGTCCTCAGTCTTATTCAAGCTAAAACTATGGGTGCAGGGGATCAGCTGTTTCACATTCCAGCTTGGGTGAATGAGAATCTAATGATTGTTCTCTGGAAGAAATGCAGAACCTTTGTCCTTTCCCTATCTCTGCAGACTATTTCAAAACAAAAATTGGTGAGTGCTATAGCTGTGCCAATAAAACATGAAGAAATAAAACAAAATCTTTTTGTTGCAATATATAAGGCATGTAAGTTACCCTCTTGATTTACTCAAAACAAATAAGAGAAGAGTAGCAAAAAGAAGCAGAACCCCTCTGCCCCACTGTTACTTCCACACAGGCTATTTTAGAAGATGAAACTACCATAAGCTTCATAGGCAAAGCAAATAATGCCACAAGTATGTTGATTAGATTCTGGTAATCTGAATTTGGTGTTTGCAGCTTCACACGTGTGCAGTAATTTTTTGCTTTAGATTGAAACTAAAAAGAGTTGACGAGTGATTCCTTACCGTTAACGACAGAGCCATGCAGACAAAAGTGAACTTCTTGATATGCGTTGCTGTGACTGTGTTGCTGGTGTTCACCAGTTTATTGCTGGGGTTATTCTAGGGTGAGA
Organism: Lepidochelys olivacea; assembly: GCF_965140295.1. Classification (NCBI taxonomy): domain Eukaryota; kingdom Metazoa; phylum Chordata; order Testudines; family Cheloniidae; genus Lepidochelys; species Lepidochelys olivacea. The sequence continues at coordinate 136,988,881 of NC_140412.1, read as the reverse complement.
GAGAGAAAGATAACAAGCATTAACATGGCTCCAGACTGCTATGGAGCGGACAGCACCAGGGTCATAGGGGGAATCTCACTCTCTGTGTGCACAGTTCTTACTTTTTTTTTTTTTTTTTTTAAATTTAGTTAGCTTCCAAACAGGACACTTGCACAAGCCACAGAATATTTTTCCATGTGAACTGACAATCATTGTTCAACTGGTCTCTCACAGAGTTTACTAATTGCCTCAGTCTGCCAAGCAGTAATGCCTGCTCAAAAGTTTTAACGATTCTTTCTAAAGGATACTGGTGTGGTGTTGGCTGTCTTTGCTTAAAGCTTGTAAGGATGCGATCATAGCTAGGAAAAATGTTATCTTCCCTTCGTCCCCAGCCCCCACATCAACACAAAGTGGCACAGCATATACACAGCAGTGCAACCACCCCGTCTCAATACAGATCCAATTAGCCAGAGAGTGACTAATATAAACAAAGATCTAGGAACACCTGGCGCTGCTAATTAAGTTTGATGAACTGTACGTAATTAGACAGCTAGATCGTCCATTCTGAAAAGGACTCACATTGCAGTGGCAGGTGTGCTTAAAAAAACAACCCCCATTCGTTCCCCAAAGCACCTAACACCAACAAATGAAGCTAAAGATTTCATACTACTGACTGGGAACACATCCTTATGATAAACTACCTAAATGAGCCATGACAGGGGAGCACAGAAACCCAGAAGCAGGGCCTAGAACAGTGGCTGCAGAGTCATCTATTGGAGTGACTACTTGGCTGTTTAAGATACATGGGTAGGCACCAGAAGTGATAAGAACTCTGATGCAGTGCGATATTTACTCAGCCTTGATGTAGTTTAAGCAGAAGAATATCAAACTGGCAGTCACCTAGTATGGACAGCTTGCTAAACCTAATCTGAGAAGTCGGAATATGTGCAAACCCATCCGGGGGAGTGTCAGACAGGAATATGGGACAGATTAAAAGCACACTGACTATTTCACGAGCTTTTGTACAAAACTCAAACTCAGAACTTTCACGAGTGATTACATAACTTACGGAACCCCATTCTTTATTGGGATGCTCAACTTTGGTGCCCAGATACAAATTGGCAATTTGTACAAAACCACTTCGAACCATCAGAAGGGTAATGCTCTGGAACAGCCTCCCAATAGTTGTTTGCCCCCATAACTCCTGAGGAAGAGCTGGGCAAATGAAAATGAGTGCAACTGTACGATGGGTTTGCTTTTGATGGTAAGGGGCAGAGTGCAGCAGTGATGGGGCTCACTTCCAGTTTATATCTCATGTTCCTAAAAGCTCATGCTTTGGGATTTCAGCTGGCCACCTGGAAGGATCAGGAAGGGATTCCTTCTTCCCCATCCCCAATGTATGCTTCCTCTGAGGCATCAGAGATGGCCACAGCTGGAGATGGGAATTGGACAGGGAGGGCGAGGACTCTGAGGTGGCACCGAGCATTCTCTCTCTCTCTCACAAGTGCTTGGGTGGCTGGTTCTTGCTCACATGCTCAGGATCTAACTGATCACCACATGTCGGGCCAGGAAGGGATTTTCCCTCAGGTCAGACTGACAGTGCCCTTTTCCCACCTTCCTCTGTACCATGAAGGTGTCAGTCACTTGCCAGGACTATCTGTGTATCTTTCATCTAATAATTTCCCTGCCATTACAAGGGCCTCAGGCATTGGTGCACCTTGGTTCCTTCTATTCTCTGCCTGTGACACAAAATAGTCTAGGCTCCTAAGGGCTGTAATACTTTGGTCTAATTTTTGGTCTAAATGGGTTAGTGTGCAGGTGCTGGTCACCTGTGCTATACAGGATGTCAGGCTGGATGAACTGGATGGTCTCTTCTGGAATTAAATTCTATGACTCTGAATTTGTGCGTATGGAAGATGCCAGTAAAAAAAAAAAAATCTGAAGTTGCTTTGTACAGTATAAGCTGCCCTCTTTGAGCACTGATGGATCTCTGAACATGGTTTTCTTAAGTCTACACTTCTACAAGTAGGGCAGAACTACATTAAAGTACACTAGAGAACATTAATGGGCACTAGCAGTGTGTACACAGACTATTTAATGCACAGCTTAATTTAGTGGACTTTAGAAATCATACCCCATAGTGCATATTGCTGCTCTGTGTAGACAAGACCTTAGATGCCCCATATTTTAGCTAATACCCAGTTCTTCTATAGATCAGAATCTGATCTCCAATTTCAGTGTTGTCTCTTTTATAAATGGGATCCAGGGAGAAAAGCTGAACCAGAGCTGCTCCATGAAATCTTGCAAAGAGGGACATCAGGAGGGATAGTGTCCCTTTCCTTGCAAGACTGGAGTCAGTCACTTTCCTTGTGACATAGTCCACTTCACACACAGAGCAGCTGCAACCCATTTGAAAGGTCTGAAAATTACAGGTGAGCTTTTAGAAGGATTCTGAATGATAAGAGGTTCTGGTTGGATTCATTGGAGAAAGCTTTATCTTAAGAAACAATAGCTTCCAACAGGTGCATGAATATGAACAGGAATAAAACAATTATTTTTCTTGACCTTCCGAAGACTGTGTGTGTGTGTGAGTGTGAGTGTGAGATAACAGCCAAAAAACAAACAAGAACAATAGCTGAAGCATTCGCAGCCGGAGAACAGGGGTTTTTTTTGTTTTGTTTTTTTTTCATAATGGCTCCTCTATACCCAGCCTGTGTCGTGCCACCTTGCTCTTCAACAGTATAAATCTCAACCCTAGATTTACTTTGCAATTAGATCATACCTGTTTGATTCCTATCCTAACTCCTTCCCCACATGATACCACCTGCTGGCTGTGACAAATCATACTAGCTTCTACTTGAACTGTTGACTCTCAATGTTATCAAATAAAAGTCATGTTATAGAATCATAAAAATGTAGGGCTGGAAGATATCTTGAGAGGTAATCTAATCCAGCACCCCATACTGAGACAGGACCAAGTGAATTTAGACCATCTCCGACAGGTGTTTGTCTAACCTCTTCTTAAAACCTCCAGTGACCCAGTCAACCTGTGGAACTCTTTGCCAGAGGATGTTGTGAAGGCCAAGACTATAACAGGATTCAAAAAAGACCTTGCTAAATTCATGGAGAATAAATCCCTCATTGGCTATTAGCCAGGAGGGCAAGGGATGGTGTCCCTAACCTCTGTTTGCCAGAAGCTGGGAATGGGCGACAGGGAATGGATCACTTGATGATTGCCTGTTCTGTTCATTCCCTCTGGGGCACCTGGCATTGGCCACTGTTGGAAAATAGAATACTGGTCTAGATGGACCTTTGGTCTGAGCCAGTAGGGCTGTTTTTATGAGATGGGGATTCCACAATCTCCCTTGGTAACCTATTCCAGAACTTGACTACCCTTATAGTTAGAAAGTTTTTCCTAATTTGTAACCTAAATCTCCTTTGCTGCAGATTAAGCCCATTACTTCTTGTCCTACCCTAGGTGGACATGGAGAACAACTGATCATTCTTCTCTCAGCAACATCCCTTAACATATTTTAAGACTGTTCTCAAGCCCCACTCAGTCTTTTCTTCTCAAAATTAAACATGCCAAATTTTTTTTAACCTTTCCCATAGGTTGAGCTTTCTAAACTTTTTATTATTTTTGTTGCTCTCCTCTGGATTCTCACCAATTTGTCCACATCTTTCTTAAAGTTGTGGTGCTCAAAACTGGTCACTATACTCCAGCTGAGGCCTCACCAGTTCTGCGTACAAAGAAAGAATTACCTCCCTTACCTGACATTCAACACTCATGTTAATACAGCCAAGAATTGTATTTTTGGCTTTTTTGCAACTGTATCACATTATTGACTCATATTCAGTTTTGATACACTATAAACCCCAGATTCTTTCTTGCAGTTATTTCCCATTCTGTAGTTGTGCATTTGATTTTTTCCTTCCTAAGTGTAATACTTTGCATTGGTTTTTCCTGAATTTCATCTTGTTGATTTCAGAGCAATTCTCCAATTTGTCAAGGTCCTTTTGGACTCTAATCCTGTCCTCCAAACTACTTACAACTCCTCCCAGCTTGGTGTCCTCTGTAGATTTTAGAAGCCTATTTTCCACTCCACCTATGACTGTTCAAATCATTAATGAAATTATTGAATGGTGAAGTTTTTTCTAGAAAATGAAAGCTCACTATTGCCCAAATCGTGTTCCCACTGTAGTCAATAGCAAGCCTCTTATCAAGTTTAGTGGAACCAGGATTTGGCCTTGTATGGGGAGACTCCATATCTTCTCATTATTGTAACTTGCACACGCAGTACACTGAAACAATGGAGTTTCACCATATCTGCACTGAGTGTTAACAAGTTACACAACCCTTGTTCTAATCCACTCTGGTCTGCAGTTTATTTATTTTGTTGTTGCTGATCCAGAGTACCGTTAGGTGTCTCTAACAAAGATGCTACCCTATTTTCATATTCTAGTCTATATTCAGCAGGATGTCCCTGCATAAGTCTACATATTGAACTTTAGTTGGCATGAGAGTCTTGTCCTCATATAAACAAAGTTAACAATTGTGACTGACTGCTTATTTTAAAAATTGGATGGAAGTGTGGTGGACAAAAACAAATAGGGCTTGATTACTTACATCTGTGTAAGTGCATACATGCCTCCACACACAAAAGTGTTTATTCACCCAGGATTGGGACCAAAGGAATTCAGGAGTGTATAAGCAGTTGGGGAATGGAGGGGTTGGGTATCTGATTTTGATCATCATAGCGGTTACCTGTCATCATGTAAATTAAGTGTTGGTGTGGGTATGTAGGCTGTTACTAGTGCCAAGTCAGAGCAAAATGTAATTCAGACTAAAATACCAAGGGGCTTTTTTGTTCTGTTTCCTCAAATCTATTCCAGGAGCAGTCCTGGAGTCCTTATGTAACTTGCTGAGCTCCCATGAAAATTCTCATTCACCTTGATCGGTTAAGTCCATAGTATAGAAATAATATATGGAATGTCTGCTTGTTTTAGCCTGTGAAGTAACCTTTGTTTGACATTTAATATGAGCAAGTTAAGCTAATCCAGTCTGCGGAAACAATGTAGTGTCCAGAGAACAGCCTAACTTTGAAGATGAGACTTGAGTTCCTTAGCTGCTGGATATTTCATGAAGATGTTCTTCATCAGGGAAATAGCTAAATTAAACTGGAGCTACCACTGAAGTTTTTAAAAACTTTACAAATACGGCAGTTATCTATATTCAAAACAAACAAAAAACACCCAGAACCTCAAACCCAGGAAATTGAGAGGTAAATTAAAACTAGAGATAAGACAAATACTTGAAATTATGAAAAGGCAAAACTAATGCTAATTCAGAGTTTAGGATAGTCTAAAATGTTAAAAAATACATTATAGAGACAAAAAATAAAAATAGAGGACCAAAAATACATCAATCAACTAATTCAACATGGCCTGAGCCATCCCGGTGTGCGCTCACTCTTTCTCTCTAATATAAATACACACACGTGGAATAGGGGGTGAACTCTTGAGGTGGCAAAATTTGCAGATGAAACAACTCAAGGTAGTTAAATTCAAAGATGATTGTGAAGAGTTACAAAGGAGTCTCACAAAACTGGGTGACTGGATGAAAAAAAAAGGCAGATGAAATTCAGTGTTGATAAGGGCAAAGTAATACACATTGGAAAAAATAATCCTAGCTATAATTAGCTGTTACCACTCAAGAAAGATCTGGAGTCATCATGGATAGTTCTCTGAACACATCCACTCAATGTGCAGCAGCAGTCAAAAAAGCTAACAATGTTAGGAACCATTAAGAGATAGAGAGATTATAAAAAACAGAAAATATCAAAATGCCACTATATAAATCCATGGGATCTCCCACACCTTGAATACTGAATGCAGTTCTGGTCACTCCATCTCAAAAAAGATGTATTAGAATTGGAAAAGGGGCAGAGAAGGGCAACAAAAATGATTAGGGGGATGGAATGGCTTCCATATGAGGAGAGATTAAAAAGACTGGGGCTGTTCATTTTAGAAAAGAGACGACTAAAGGAGGGATACGATAGAGGTCTAAAAATCATGAATGGCATGAAGAAAGTGAATAAGGAAGTGTTATTTATCCATTCACATAACACAAGAACCAGGGGACACCCAATGAAATTAATAGGCATCAGGTTTACATCAAACAACGCACAGTCAACCTGTGGAAGTTATTGCCACACAATGTTGTGAAGGCCAAAAGTATTACTGGGTTAAAAAAAATTAAGACCGTCAGGGATCCAATCCCATGATTTGGGTGTGCTTAAACCTCCAAATGCTAGAAGCATCTGGCACTGGCTCCTGTTGGAAGACATGATACTGGGCTAGATAGACCATTGATGTGACTCAGTATGGTCATTCTTACATGTTTTATATACATACATATATACACACACACACACACGCAGTTAAGGAGGAATGGAAAATATGGAGATTAGCGTATGAGTCTTCTTCCCTTACGCACCTTTTACACTGGTGTAACTCTTCTGCCTTCTGCTAACTATCCTTAATTTACAGTGGTGTATATCAAAGGAAATTGGGTCTAGAACTACCATGAATGTGAAACAGGACTACAAAGTATTTAGTATCATCATACAATACAAATACTCACCTTGTCAAAAGCAGGATACACGGCTCTAATTTCTGTCAACCAGCCGTACGGCATGTGTCCCACAGGGTATGTAGCTGTCAGAATTGCCACAGCCTACAACAGGAGAAAAGAGAACATACTTACTCTTCAAATCTTCAGACAGCATAAATAAACTAACTTTTTTATCCATTTTCAGTTACTATTGACCTCAGTGCAACAAGAGAAAGGCAACCAAAGGGCAATCATTACATCAGGAAAACAATCATAGAAACAGTTATTCTATGATGCATTTCAGACTCAGGGAAAATTCAACATGGGTGAAGCTATATGACTTAACAGGTTTTACCATCACAATTGTACTCTCTGATTATATTTTAGATTTTTAAACTGTTTATTTGCTCGTCAATCAGTTGATTTTTCCCTTTATTCCTTCTACGGTGTTGATTAATTATTTGATCTAGTGAGGCTTAAATACCCTGCACTAGAGTACACTGCTTTTTCTATTAATTGTATTCCATGATCTTAACTTTTTCATACAATTTTGTTTTAATAAATTCATAAGTAAAACAGTGGAAACATAAAATTATTTAATTAAAAAGAACTACAGCAATGTAATTTGAAAGCCTGCAGACTGACTCACTTTGGATGCCAGATTGACTGTTTTGGGCTAGAGGGACCCTAGAGACGAAGAAAACTCTGCCTACTTCTGTACTAATCAATTGAGATCAGACAAAAATAATCCTAGATCATTGTTTCAGCTCATTACCTGAAATCTAAGAAAACTAAGTCCTCTAGTACTTTTGCAAGTACCATTTACATAAATGCGATACAAAAAAACCTAACATCTCAACCGATTTTAAGATTGCTTTGTGCTGCTGCTGTTTACGTTTTCTTCTTTCTTGACGAAAAAGTCAAATTATACATCAAGGAAACATTTTCAAACATTGAAACTGCCTCCCCCACACCCCCCATGGAGGCTGGTGAGATTTTCCAAACACTGATGTGGCCACTGCTGGCCCAGATAAGATGGGGCAGTAAACATGTCCATCATTTCAGTCCTACCCTTCTCAACTGATGTATCTTGGTTCACATGGGAAGATAGTTTAGGGAGATTCTCTTTAGGCTCCTTCTAATGCTGACTTGAAACTAGCCAACTGTCCCTGTAACTTTCCTCTTCCACAGAGCCAATATATGTGTCAGTGCTGTGAATCACCTGAGAACTTGATAACTTCACTATTCACACTCCAAGAGTTTGACTGTATGGGGTCTGCAGGATCAGGCCTTTCTTGTCTTGTTATGATTCAACTAAATTTAGACTCCGTTGGGGATGGATCATTAGTGGAAGAGAAATACTTCTTTGGTCTGTACTATTGCTATCTCAGGGTTTGTCTTCACAGCAATTAGACACCCGCAGATGGCCTGGGCCAGCTGACTTGGGCTCATGGGGTTCAGGCTGCGAGGCTGTTTCACCGCTGTGTAGACTTCTGGGCTCAGGCTGTAGGACCCTGTGAGGTGGGAGGTTCCCAGAGCTCAGGCTTCAGTCCAAGCTCAGAAGCCTACGCTGCAGTGAAAACAGCCCCGCAGCCCGAGTCCCGCAAGCCTGAGTCAGCTGACATGGGCCAGCTGCAGGTTTTCCTTTGCTGCGTAGACATATCCTCAGTGTTTTGGTCTCCTAAAAGAGGAATCAGAAAAGGCTTATGGGGCTAATCCTGCATGACTTGATTTCATGGAAAACCCACTGGGTGCACAAGGAACATAGAATCTGTTTCTTGTCCTTATTACATCCACCTCCTTGTCCTTATAACATCCACCTCTCCTTCCGATTTTCATCTATAGTAGACCCCTACCATGACATCATTCATGTTTCTTTTCCCCTTTCATCTTCACCCAGAAACTTTCAACTGGTCTTCCTCTCACCTCCTTCTGGATCTCAGAAAACGTATATATATTCTTGATGTATACAGCGATACCTCATTCCTTTCCCTCCCACCCCCCTCCCCCGTCCTTCCTGAACAAGCTATACCCCTCTATACCAATATTCCAGTCATGGGATTTATCCCACCAATATATATGTCCAACAGGGCCATGTTACTATGTCTGTGAAAACCTTAACATTAGGACTTTCTGTAAATCCTTCACATTTCAGAAAGGTAGGAGTCTGCATTTAGTTTCCTAGGTTTTTTTCCCCCTTATTGGAAAAAAGGAAAGGAAATCACAAAAAACCCTAATCCTCCTCCCATTGAAATCAATGGCAAAAATCCCAGTGATTTAAATGGGGGAAGGACCATATAAAGATGCACAGTTTCTGTAAGCACAGGATTTTGTGTTGTAGTTACAAGAAACCAGTGCCTCTGTGGACTGCTTGAATTGCACCTCTGATGAGTATTTCAGAAAGTGAGCACTTAACAGAGACAAAAGGACTGGTACCTTCAAGATGTTAAGCAGGACACATCTTTGGGACAACGGACCCAAGAACTCGCCTTTGGGACCCTACTTCAACCAGTTTAGAAAGTGCCCAAGAGGTAGGCAGGTATGTACGTATGCGTATGTGAAACAACCCACGCACTCACATCCCAGCTAGGGGCCTGATTCTTCCATGCCTTATCTCTCATACAGTCACTTACAACCTTGCAAAAAAGTTAACAAGTCCTGATGGTAATGCATCACATCGCTTTGCACAGCTGTAAATAAATACGCAAGAAGCAACACAATGGGGAATGAGACCCCAGACAACTATCCTGCATTCACCAGGCTCTGGGGTTTGCATTGCCCATCACTATGCAAATCTTGAAACCCCAGGATACTTGAATGGAATCTGTGGTCCCATGATGCATTTGATAAGACATTGTTTAGAGTGGGATGTAAGTGGGACAAGAGGGCTGACCAAAGGACAAGAGGCTTCATGTTAAGAGGCAGAAATTAGGCCAATGTCTTCTGCTTGCTTTTAGCATCCTGGGAAAAATGATCACTTAGCATTTGCATTTGAGACCACTTTCCCCTGTTCCTACAGATGAGGGGAAAACACACCAGGAGGTGCTTTATATGGATGGGAATGAACACCCTGCTTCCTTAGCGAACGTAAGCAAGGAAGACTTCTTTTGTGTGTGGAATGCAGTACAACGATGAAACATTTCAGTACAGAATGGCACCCAGCTTCCCAGGGATTCACATACCTCTGTGGCTGCAGAGCTGCCGCCCAGGTCCCGGGACACAAAAAGGTTGACAATGGGTCTACTGATTCGCTGAGTTGCCAAAATTAATGCCAAAGGCCACCAAAAACTCAGCATCTTCCTAATTGTAGCATCTCCCTGAAGCGTAAGAGAAACAAAGTCCCTTTTGAAACAAATAGGCAGGACAGAACCAAAAGCACAACCAAAGGATTTTTCTCACTTTTCCCACCCATCAGCTGACTCACCAAATTCAAAAGCACGCCAGAGCCTAAGAGAGGAATGCCACATGAAAATGCAATCTCCCACATTAGCAATACAGAATTAAAGGTAGCTGTGCATTCTTAACAGCCCTACTAGATCTGAATAATTGATGTACAAGGTATTTGCATAATTTGTCCTGGCAACCGGTTATAAAGGCATTGATCTGCACTGAGGGATTTGTGAATTACTGCAAGACATTCAAGGGAAAAAAAAAAAAAAGAGGTGTTCTGACACATAGCTTCCTCGCACAGGGAGGAATCTCTCAGAATGTCAGTTTCCAATGTCATCCTTGTAGCATTTGCTGTGCCGATGATCCTAAATACTAATATAACATTTGCGGGAATATGCTTAGCACAGCCACAGAGGTACTGACATAAGGATACGCTGTACCGCTCTCACACAGGAGACTGTCGGTTAGCTGCCATGTACATGGTCATTGAATTGGTATGCACAAGGGTACGTTTGAAACTAAGTGTTATGTGCTTTTTTTCCTGAGGGACAGAGAGCTTACAATCCTCATCAATACTAGCTAACCTGATTGCACAGTAAGTCCTACCAGGCATCAAGACATACCCCCATCTCAGGCCCACTGCTGTCAGGAATAATGTCGTGTATATTCCTGTAGTAGCCCAGGCATAAGGTGGTACATCGGACCAGTGCTCCCATGTACAAGGATAAGATTGGGATAAGGAGAGGCTCTTTGCATTCCAAGTGACTGTGAAGCAGAATGGCTACAAAAACAACCTAAAAGAGAAAAGAAGAAAAAAAAAGTAGACAGGTTAGGGGTTTTCCATTTTAAATAAAGGGCCCAGTATTTCCTGTTGTACCCAAGACCAATCGATCTCTGACACTGCCACACTGATGCAGACTACATTGTGGAAGTGCCCAGAGGCCCTAGTCAGGGATTAGCTCCCCACTGCAGGAGGCGCTGTACAAACGAGTAGAACAAAGACAGTCCTTGTCCCAGAGAATTCACATTCAAGATTTGACACCAGGCTATAGGTGGACAAAGTACTGGTAACGGGGTCAGGTGCAGGACAGGCAACCACAAGGATGAGTATGTTTGCATGTATTTACTCTTGGTGTTGGTAGTAAGTTCCAGGGGGCCAGCAGCCTAACCAATTCCACATGGTGTTGACCCTTTTTGATAGTGGGTATGCTTACAATATCAATTTCTAAGTGTCTCTTTTTTGAAAGTCAGATTAAAAAGAACAACACTGACTTCTTTGACTCTTTAAGAAAGTCAAATATGATTTTTCAGTATTTAAAACTCAGTGGTTAGAAGGAAATCCCACTTCAATTCTAACTTTGCACTGGCTTCAAGTAAGATAGCTGGGCTTTCTCTTGGACTACCAGGGCTCAGCCTTGGCATAATTCTAACTGGTAAACTTTAATACTGAATACCAAATCCCAGGAATACAGCCGATTATGGTGAGAATCAACCCCATTACACTTCCTGGATTTTAGCATTTAAGATAATAACTTTAACTCTTTCACATTTATCACAGAGCCTGAGCATCCCAGTTAAATTCCAGATGTTTCCAATGGGGAAAATTGGGAAGCCTGCTTAATGTGGGGTTCTGTGAATGAAAGAACTGAAAATGACTCTATTGGCAGGGGCTGGGACTACAGTGAGTTCTGAACGAACACATGGTGTTGGGTTTGCTTACTAAATACATAGTTCTGAGGTACTAAATACATCCTTCTCTCATTGGTTTTATATTGTGTGCAGACAGTGATTACACCTAGTGTATGTCTTGCTTTAAAAAGAAATAAAATACCTGTATTTACAAGGCTGGTAATGCTGTTTATAGGAGGATTGCAAAACAATTGATTTAGGATGCTACATAGGAAATTTTTTCAATAAAGTTGCTCATCCAGAAAGTGCTCAAGAGAGGAAAGAATTAAACGCTCAGGACCAAAACCATCAATCACATCTTCAGGACTACGGGTAACAAAATTCTTATTAAACAGGTGTTACTACTGCTTATGTTCACTTTGCTAGTGTCAACTGATGCAGGGAAGTCCAGTGGTAAGAGATTTTGCCCTTCTGGAAATGCTCTTGTCCCATACGTATTCTGCTATGGAAAGAGGAGATATTGTGGACTTCATTTTCAATAGCCTTACACCTTGTTTAGTCAACTTGCCCTTGCGCAAAGTGTATGTATCTAAAACACTGCCAGATTAAGATGGTGGTATTATAATCTCTTTGTTCAGGTCTGAATGACTAGACAAGATGCAAAACCATGGAGAATGAGGCCTAGCAGGCTATATTCTGTTTTCATACCACCATTTTATACCACTGACTTTCAGGGTCACTCTAGAGTGAGATGAGAGTCAGACCCATTAAGTGGATTTCTTTGGTATTAAGTTAGCTTGTTATAATTACTTCTAACTTATATTAATTGCAGAGATTTTGCTCTACGTGGTATACAGTGCAAAAATGAGTATCTATCATAGGGTAACAGACCACAAGGTTTAACCCTTCAACATACAATTGTTTTTACTTAATAGAGGGAAGGTGACCTAGAGAACTGAATGAAGGATTCGGAGCCCAGAGCTCTTGAATTCTGATTCCCTCTGACCTTGCACAAGTCACATGCTCCGTCTCTGCCTTCACCTCCCTCACCACTAAATGAGGATGACAAGGACTGGCCTAGGTACCCGGTGCTGTGAAGCTAAATTTGTGTAAAAGTTTAAGCGCTTTAAAAATGAGAACCGCAATATTGGTACTTGATATCAAACATGAATTTAAATGACTTTCCACAATGGATGTCTAGTAAAGTGCAGAATGAAGGGAACATACGTTTAACACATCACTCAGGTAATGGAAGTTGAAACAATGCAGGACCCTTCCTAATAATGCACTGCAGCACCAAAGTGGTTCAGCTAAATTCTGACTGCAGTTTTCAACATGAAACATTCAGGGCCTTTAACAAGAATATTGCTTGCTGAGCTGTCCTCACGCTCAGGAGACAGCATATGTTATTGCAGTATGGCTGGAATTTCACCAAGTTAATCAACAAGTGCATAGCTGAGGGATGAAGGGAGAACTGAGGAATCAAATATGTATTTCTATTGTCATATAGTCTCGAGGCCCCACTCAGGATTTCAGCCCTATTATGCTAGGTGCTTTACAAAATATGGTAAAAGACAGTCCCTCCCCCAAAGAGCTTAAAATCTTTACTTACATTTGTATAAAGGTACTTAATCCTGGAACATGTGGTAGCCATTGTGTTTCACTGAACTCCTGTCCTTTCAGGAAGGGCATAGCTGCAGTGGGACATTGCATTAAACCAAGCTATCCTGGTTCCCCATTCCTGGAGATACCTGACTTGTGTGGAAGCGAAAGCAGCCTCAGCTACAACTGCCACCAAGGGGCCTCTATGCAGTGTGGACTGCCAAAGTACAGCACGCTCCAGGTACAACCCCACCTCCGCCAGCATGCTGGGAGGAAGGCGTAAAGCAGGTTGTAAGCCAGTGAGAAGTTTTGACGTGCCGGGGGAAACCTCAAATGCTTGTTTAGAACAGCTATAGAGCTCCATATCGTGGGCCATGATCTGGCCCATAGTGCAGCAGGCACAACTGTTGTTGAGATGAGTCATTACCTGAGCTATGACATCTGAGATGGAGGCACATCCCACAAGGAAACTGTGTTTGTGTTTCAACAGAATGCCAGCATGGGTCCAAGCCTGTAAAGGACAGAACTTTGTTTAGAAAATGACTAACATGGATACATCTATTAGGTTCAGGTTTAGACCCTGGCTACTTTCTTACAGCTAAACTTTACACAAACCATTTATGAAACTCTTTCCTACATCTGAGTCAGCCTCCCATGTGAATCTGAACAAATCTAGGCCAATAACCCAGAGAAGAAACTGTAGCTTTTAACTCTTTGCCAGGGCTGAGAGCGAGGATCGGTTTAAATGACTGTACAGTAGCTGCTGAGAAGGGAATACAGTAATGAGAAGCAGTCTTTATTCCTGGTGTAGGGGTGGAGTTAGAGTTCTAACAAATCCAAGTAATAGGTTTTCTTTTTATTCACCAGCTTTCACTGTGTACAAAATGTAGCTCTGATCTCACTGGCCAATGGGTATACTGAATATTGCAACAAAATCCTGCCTTTAAAAAGTAACTCACTGATGCCACTTCTTTTCATACTTAGTTATTTGGAGAAAGTGACTGGGGTGCAGGTATACATCAGTAGCATCATCTGCAAAATCTTTAACAGAGCAGAGGAATTATTTGCGTGGGCAAGCTCTCCTTTAATGCACCTCCAAATACCTGTCAAATAGTTGGGTTTTATAAGCTGGGAACATCAGAGAGAAGTGACAATTAAAATTCAGTTCTGAGTCAGACACTCACCATGGCATCCATAAAAGGGAAGGCAGCAAGATAAAGGAAGGCCCTTCTAGTTTTACTTCCCACTGATTCATCCACATGGTGCAGCTTGTTAATAATATAATACCCCAAATCGCTATATGCTGCAGAAATAAAAGAATAGCAAAAAAATAATTTGGTTAAACTGACAGATTCTGGCTGGGATGTTCAAAAGCACCTGTGTGTGTTAGGCATCTAAGCTCTAGGCACTTCTGAAAATCCCACCTTCTCTTCCTAATCAGGGATTTTTGTAGTGTCTTACGAATACAGCCTTTCAATGTATTTTGCAGGTACATATTAGAGAATAAGCTTATAAGTATTCTTAGAAGTTTATAAAACACATAGTATCATATAACACCGATAATATTACCTGTAAAACATGTACAAAACAGTGAAATCACATGATAACTTATAAAGGCATGCAACAAACCGCATTTATGGCCATGTGATGGCTTCCCGTTTACCTTGTCTGCTAATCATTTCTACCGACACTTGTTTTAACATTGCAAAACCTCTGGGGCAGCCTCAGGTGGCTGCCACTTTCCTTCCATGGTTTAAGGGCTAATATATCACAAGGCTAGAAATGGATTATCTGTGCTACTGGAAACTGTGCAATTCCTGCTTTTCAGTGGGCAATGCACTTGTTTCTAGTCCTGGTTCATCCTTAGGTAAAAGCTATTTTTAAGAAGTTAGTTAAAGTAGCTTTGAATTTCACAATTTTAGAGGAATGCGACAACTTCCTTTTCATATAAGGCCAATATAGCTGGACCCTCAGTACTAGATCCTGACATTACAGGTTGTGAAAAGAAAAATAAATCCCAATAACTATTAAAAACCACTATAAAGATGTATAACCTTTCATTTTTAAAAAAACTGTTAAAAGAACGTTAAAGTTGACAAGTCATGCTATTATTGCAATTTTGTTTGGACACACTTCACTATATTACAAAAGATATACATAGATACTTAGCAGCATGTCACATACCTTATACATTTGCTTATATTATCCGATCCATGTGTGTTAATACTGGTGGTCCCATCCAGCTTTGTTCTAGCCTAAAACCAGCTATCCTAATGGAACTGGCAGGTTACTCAAGAAGGTAGGGAATTTGCTTACACTGCCACAAAACCTCAGTTTTGCTGAAGGGCTTAAGGCACTAGTGTTATATGTAATATAGAACAATGTTTGAGGCCAGTCAGAGGAACTGAGTCCAGCATTGTTTTGCAATTACTGAGTGATAACACAGTCACAAGGTTAGGGGATTCAAAGAAAGGTTTATTACTCATTATAACACTCTTCTAAAACGATGGGCAAGTAATGACAACTAGATCTAATGATAGAAACAGGAATGGGGGGCAACATATTTCTACCAGAAGGCTGGGAAAACACAAAGCAAGATAAACAAATAAAACCTCCATTTTATACTGGTTTTCTAGTCCTTACTAAATTTCTGCTATCTATATTATGGCCAGGCTTGCAGACGGTCAGATCACCCTAGTAATCTCCAAGCTGTACTTAGTGTCACTCCCAAACAATCAGCTTAATTGCCTTTTGAATAGTATCAGGGAACCATCCTGTAAAATAGAACTCAAACCTTACTTCCTGAGTCCTGGCGGTCACCTCAGTTCCTTTTCTTAAAATATTCATTTTGCAATAATTTTCACATATCAACTGATATCAGCTGTGGCTATTTTAAAAAAAACAAATATCTATGTGTCCACTTAACTTTTCACTCAATACTTTGTAAACAGTGTGTGCTACCTACACATGTTTACAATTTCTTTGAACACTGTTGCTCTCATTGCAGAGCAGCACCTCATGTCTGTTCCCTAAAATAAAAACGGACTTAATGAGCTTGTGCAACTTTGGAAGAGACGTGAAGAACATATTTCATTACGCTCAGATTCTGTGAGGTCTGTGTTAGGTTCCATCCACACCTGTGCCTCAACTCTGTGGACTAAAACCATGTAGTAAGACAGCTAAAACTCTCGCAGGAGCTACAGGGTGTTAAGTTCCTTACAGGGACAAATATCCTCTTGACCCTGTCCCTTCCTGCCCTTTGCACCCTTTGTGTCCTGTGAACCCACTTCTTGTAGAGGGGCTTCCATGAGCAACTGAGAATGGAGAGCGCATTCATCAGAGATGCTCTCCGTTTTCTCAGCCCTCTCCCCCCCCCACACCTCCATAAAAGCAGACAGTAGAGCAACCTTTTTGGCTCTGAAAGATATAGGGATTAAAAAAAAGCACTGTCACAGAAACCTCGATTAGTGGCCAAGGACTGGATGAGCATGGAGACGGAACCAGCCTGACTCCTGGAAATGTTCCCTCCAACACATGGTTGGAGCACATTGGCAGAGGCTTGTACAGCTTCTGCCCAAAAAGGACCTATTCCCTGGACACAGCGCTTCACTCTCCAGGGCTCTCAATCTGGCATGTTTTACAAGCACTGAAATCCCTTGACGTTAGACAAAAACCTACTGAATTTTTGACGTTGTTGAAATCATAACAGCTAAGCTTAACATTAGCTTTAAAACAGTTAACCTGATTTCCACATGTAAGTGAAAGGTGACACACACTTTTGGTGATGTTGCTAAAAAGCGGTTTTCATCCTTAGAGGATAAGCAGGCTGCTCTCGGGTAAGACTTACTCATAAGTATTCAGGCATGTCTCTCTCAAATGTGAATAAAGCAATCTCTGATGAATTAGAATGTAACCTTGGCAAGCCAGCTGTACTTATGAAGAACAATATAAAAATTAATAATACAGCAGCCTGTTTTGTTCTCCTGTGATAACTCATACTATTTCTCAAGATTCACTTTCATATGTTTACAGTTTGGTCTTGCTGCTTGCATTTAAGTAAAAACTCTAGCTTGGCTCTTTCTTATATGAGTCTGTTCAGAGTCATAAAGATAGGCATTTTCCACTATTGGATTTATCTGACTAGCGGAATATCATGCATATAAATGGAACATCTTCCCTATGGTTGCTTCTATAAAACTCCAACCAGTAGCCCACACACTTGACATCCCTGAAACAAATGCACAACTGAATACGCTCTTGGAGCTTGGCTGACCCATGCATAAACTGTATTAATGACAGCAGAGTCTTAAATAAATGGCACCACTGTTAGTCGTTCTGGGGTCATCCACTATCCTGCATGATGCTCTTGTGTCATGAAGGAAACAAAAAGAACCCTTCCAGGAGGTGCTAGCGTTGATGTTCAGACAAAGCCACACATGTAAATATTAGCTCTATTGGAAAAATATCACAGGCGACTTTGGATTAAATGATGAATTCTCTGGATATAGTCCATCTTCCTACTTTGATGTCAATTTTAAAAATAAACTGTTCTTGTAGACTTGTGAAATGAAAAACTGTGCTTCTTGTCATCAGGTAGATGTGCCACAAAGTTGGAACACTGTATTACTTGAACTCTTCAAAATCTGGAAATGCCTGAGGATTTCTGTCAGTGTTCCCTCCCAACTCTGAACTCGGGGATACAGATGTGGGGACCTGCATGAAAGACCCCCTAAGCTTATTTCTACCAGCTTAGGTTAAAACTTCCCCAAGGCACAAATCCTTTCTTTGTCCTTGGACGGTATTGCTGCCACCACCAAGTGACTTAGACAAACATCCAGGGAAAAGGGCCACTTGGAATCTCTATTTCTGCAAAATATTCCCCCAAGCCCCTTCACACCCTTTCCTGGAGAGGCTTGAGAATAATATACTAACCATTTGCCTTTAATAAAAGTACAGACCAGACCCTTTATCTTTAGCACACTAAAATCAATCAGGTTCTTAAAAGAAGAACTTTATTATAAAAAAACAGTAAAAGAAGCACCTCTGTAAAATCAGGATGGAAGGTAATTTTACAGGGTAATAAAAAGATTTAAAACAGAAGATTCCCCTCTAGGCTCAACTTCAAAGTTCCAAAAACAGGAATAAACCTCCCTCTTAGCATAGGGAAAATTCACAAGCTAAAACAAGAGATAATCTAACGCATTTCCTTGCTTTACTTACAATTTTTGTAATCTTAGATGCTTATTTCAGGTAGGTTTTAGGAGATGTTTTTTCCTGCCTGGTCCCTCTCTCTGTCCCGAGAGAGCACAACAAAGAGCACAAACAAAACCTCCCCCCACCACCCAGATTTGAAAGTATCTTCTTTTCTTATTGGTCCTTTTGGCCAGGCGCCAACCAGGTTATTTGAGCGTCTTAACCCCTTACAGGTAAAGGAGGGATTTTAGGCTACCCTTACCTGTATGTTTATGATAATTTCTCAGACAGCTTAATGCCTCATAACACTCCAAATATAGCTGTTCCAGTTTTAAAGTAAGATTAGTTTTAACTGGCCGAAAAATACACCAAATTTGAGTCTGGGCTCATTCCATTCCTTCTCTGCTTTGTGACTATGTTGTTGAGGAGAAAATGACTAAGTTAATTAGCAGAAATGTAAATTGTTAATGTTAGCTACTGCTACAGCAACATCCACCTCAGGATGTCAATGCATTATACCCTTTTTAAGGAGTTCTGTCTTATCACCCCCTGCAAAGTAGGCACAGATGATGATTACTTTAATGATAGGCTAGGCGATTAGAACAAGAATCCCACCAGAAGTCTACGAAAACTAAGATCAGAAGAACCTGGATAACCTGACTCATGGTCAGATCAGTGTTCCCCTCTCCTCTGTGCTACAGATGGCAGAACATTTGGTATCAGCTAGTCAGGTGGGCATTTTTAGAACTTGACTGACCACAAAAATGGCGCAGTTAACCTTCATTCACACCACTATATTTTTTGGCACGAACAACTATTGACCGTGTTAGCTGGAAACCAGGCCCTTGATCCTTCATGCATGAGTCACTATGCATGTGATTAGTCCCATGGAGACCAGGGGAACTATTAACAAATGTAAAGCCACTCACCTGTGCAGGTGCTTGCAGGATAGGGGCCCGTGTCTGCAATCACAGTGGAAAACGAATAGCATTGCTATGAGCTTCTACTGGATTCAGCCTGCCATCTGTTAGCCTGGCTGCTGAAGTTCCAACTGCTTTGTGTTGGAGCTGACAAGTGACACTTCATCTACTGCCTCACCAGGAGCAAAATGGTGGTAGTGTACATTTTCAAGAGGAAGGGGATGTAGAAGTGTTTACTTAGTCACAGGGACTATGACTTTAGCTGCACCTCCAAAGCTACTGCTGGTTTCCGTCATTCCTAGAACTTCAGCAATGGCAAATGTAACATATATATTCAATTGAAAAGAAATGGCCAGAGTGTTATTCCAGCATCTTGAAACTCCTGCTGAGAAAGGGTGAATTAAATGGCAGCCAGGACCAAAACAGGAAACCCTGATACGTAGAGTCCTGCATGGATACAAAATTTGTATCGGCATCCGATCCGCAAACACGGATATCCGCAGATTTGCAGAGCTCTGCTGATAAGTGATGAATTGTGCTATTGTGTCTACAGCAAAGAGAAAGATGCAGAATGACCGATCCTGGGGCTAGTATTAAACAGGTCCCAGTTAGTACAGAACAGCTGCCAAACATCCGATAAAATGGAGAATTGTAATATAAATGAATCCCTTTCTCTGACAAGTTTAATATTGGTAAGATGTAGCAAATTTTTGTATGCATGCAATAAATGAGATCTCTGCTATATTATATTCCTTCCCTCACAGCACACTGTTCCTTCCCAATGCTACTCCTACAAAATACTCAGAAGTAAGTCACAGCTTGTTTATGCCCGGAGATGTAACAGACTTCCCACAAAGTTATACTTCAATTAACTAGTGGTGGCAGCTGACCCCAAAACATCACAGGATAAGGAACAAAGCACACATTTCAATGTCTAGCTCTAAACTGAAATGGCCAGTGGAAGGATGGTTTTGTGGCCAAGGCACTAGACTGGGACTTTAAGTGGGAAGGAAATGTGGTTTCAATTCCCACCTCTGACATCATTTTTCTGGGTGATCCTGGCCAAGTCACTGACTTTCTCAATTCCTCATATTACTTGCCCAGGGTGTGTTATGAAAATTGTTGGTGAGGCTGTCATACTATGGTGATTGGGGGGGTGGGAGGTGTAAATACAAGATACACACAGCTTGCAGACATGAGTCTGGATTGTTTGGCTCAGTTAGACACCCACATAGAGGATTCCTGTGGCTAATGTGAAGGGCTAGAAAGGAGATCCTGGTGGAGAAGCAAGTATGAGTCATGGGGTTGAAGCAGTCTGGTTTGGCATTGTAAAGGAGTGGGTGTTGCTCTTCATCAGTTCTGCCTGAGTGTTGCTGGTAGACTCAATCATAGCTGCCACTGGGCATTTCCTCCTCCACAGTCACTTGTTGTCTTCTTCCCGCTGACTCTTCTCAGCCAAGAACAAGACTCTTCTCTTCTTCCCTTGGGTATTTTGCTCTTCCGTAGTTGAGTCTCACACTCCATGAAGGACAAACATGTCATCCTCCCTTGTTCTTCACCTACAGACTACAACAGAGAATCTCACTGCAGTCTAGATATATTTTTTTAATTTCTTGAGCATCAATATCCTGGGCCTTTTGCTTCCTAGAAGAGGTATGTGACAATCTCACAGCTGCTGAAGACCAGCTGCCAGACTGTCACTTGGTTCCTCCTTCTCCTACTGTTCTTCCCCCTCCGGAGGTTGTGCATCTGTGGGTCACAAAGGGATAAGCAGGTTTTAAAACATGTTCAAAAGGAACTTGGCAGCATCACATAGTCATTTAGTGCTGGGAATCTGACTAATGCCATTGTCTTGGGTCCTCCTCCACTCTCAGTGGTGGTCCTCTCATATTTTCAGGCATACGCATGTTAAAATATTACAAAATATTTTACATTTTGCCACCATGAACAGTTGGAAGATTGAGTGAAGCCCCTTCACTCAGGACTTTAAGGTCTGACATACAGACAGACTTTTTTTTCCCTCTTCATAAAATGGAAACATTGGGTGTAAGAGGTTCAGACCACAGCAGTGCTCTGTAGTTCAACAAACCTAGGGTAACTCAACCAGCATGTTCAGGAATGACTACCCACAGCCATCTGTGACCAAAAGCCCCACACATACCTAAGAAGCAATCAATCTATCGCCTTCAGCTTGGAAATCTGGCTCATATACTGTGAGTCAGCAGGAACCCATATGGCTTAAAACCAAAATGAGATGGATCAGAAAAATGAACTCTTCCCGGCTGGTAAAACTGCCCTCTGTTCAACCTGGTACACAAACTGGACAAGGTGGGCAACTGAAAGACCATGTCAAGGCTGGGGAAAGATCCAAACCAAGAAATCTTATGGCAGATCTTGCAAATGAATACGGATTTACAACACTGACTGCTTATAATCTTCAGTACAAAATCCTGAGACACCCGCATACATTGAGGTGGCCTGTGGATGTCAGGGAGATCAATGAATTAATTTCATTGATGGTTTAACTTGTTAAATTAGTGACAGGTTGATCTTGGCAAAGGGCTACTGCAGACAATGAGCACATTGCCTACATACTGTCATAACAACAACAAAGGGTAAAATTAGCCTTTTAATTAACATGTGGGGCTATGGTCTTAACACGAGGTGCTTTAACACTGGGTGCCTGTTTCTGTGTGTTTAAAGAGTTATAGGGCTGCTAAGAATGATTAAAAGGTGGCACCAAGCCAGGAGATAACATCAGTGGACATCTGTTCTTCCAGAAGGCTCTTATGCAAGTACAATAAGTACAAGGGCAGGGCCTCTGTGATGACTTGCAGGGTGTGTGGTGGTTGAGAAACTGACAGCCTGACAATGAACAATGGGTCCCATGTGCAGGCCACCCTCTGTAGCTCCACATCCAGCGATAGATATTGCCACCAAATACCTGCCTAGTTCCCAGAGAGCAGCAGTCTCCCACATGGGTGCCCAAGTCCATTCACACTCCCTGCATTCCTTCCCCATCCCTCCCCTCAGACAGCACAGAGATATAAGGAATACCAAACACTATACCTGTTACAGGGACTTTACTTTCTTCCTCCTGGTCAGTCTCCTCCTCATCATTTTCCTTGTTACAAGGGCTACATCAGTCTCCATTCTGTGAAGTGGGTTGGAGGTTGTCTGGAGGCACCAGGCCTGGTACAGCTCTTAAAGGTACATGAGGTCCAATTTCTGCTAGGCTCTTGGTTGTGGTCTAATGTTCTCTGATACTAACCCTTCACGGCCTTGAATATTCCATCATACTGGTTGATACTCAGTTCAGTATCACATTTGGTGGGTCTTGCAGAAATCTGCAAATACTGTTAACTTCTTCCTAGCCAACTCCAGGTTTATTTGTATATTCTCCCTGATCAATAGTGCAGTCAGGGTCCTGGTCTTGCTTGCCAGTGGCTCCTGGGTTTTGCAAGACATGATGTCTGTAGTAGCTGGTGCAAGAGCTTAGCTATCCACCAAAAATGGACAATGAAGCTTTGACTACAGCTAACAGAAGGTAATGCTGGTTATTTTTAAATCAGCCTGTCTGATCCTTTTTACTACACAGTTTATCATTATGAAATGGCTGGCATGGGGGAACAGATACTAAGGTGCTCCTACTGTGATGTGGGTGGCAAAGTAAATATCTATCAAAGGTCTTAAGAAGTCCTAATTGAAGAAAGAAAGAAAAAAAAAAGCATTTCTTATAACACATTGGAATGGCCTGCTACAGAAAAGAACCGTGAAACCCATTTACACAGACAAATCCCATCTGCACAGCAGTATGACAGTGCTATGACGTGGGTCCAGCCTGACAACTGTGCTACTGCAAAACACGGTTGAAATAGGCCAGCAGTAAGTTGAGCAATCACACACTGGTAGTAGTGGTGTGCATTTGTGCACGAGCAAGAACTACAGATGGAATCTACCATTCTAAAACAGTAAAATTTTGTAGTCTAAGCAGAACTCCAGCTACAAGACAATCTCATAGTTCCTCCTAGGTTTTCATTTCTAGGTGTGAGGAGAGCTGCAGGTTAAGCAGCTCTGGGGGATGGGATGGGGAAGCAATTTCAACCAGTAAGTAAATAGTGAGAAAGGCTTACCTATCAAGGTATGAAATACAGCAGCCACCGCACCAGCCACAACCATGCACAAAACTGCTTTGGTCCTGTCT
This sequence comes from Lepidochelys olivacea, assembly GCF_965140295.1. NCBI lineage: Eukaryota > Metazoa > Chordata > Testudines > Cheloniidae > Lepidochelys > Lepidochelys olivacea. Next base: position 136,965,351 of record NC_140412.1, on the reverse strand, counting down.
CGTTTGCTGTTCACAAACACCAGACCCACATTCTTGAAGTCACTCATTGGACCTGTGAAGAACTTCATGAGGGAATAGGCCAGCCCGTAGCTGGCCAGCATTTCCACAGCATCTTCCTTAACAGCTGCTATGCCCCTGTTCAAGGCCTGTTGAAATACATAAAAGAAAGAATACTTCAAAATGCAGACAGTGTCTGGGAAAAAAAAATATGATGCAGTTTGTTCCCATAGAAACCAACAGTTTACCAAAAGTTAAGTCATAACCTCTTTTGATCTGTATTGACTTGACATTCTTTGGATCCTGCATGCAGAAATATAAAGTGACTGAAACATCAAAATAAATACTGGCAAAGTGCATACGAAAACTTTTCCCACTCTCTATGGCTTCAATTTACTGTGCTGCACAGCTCTATTGTACATATGCACGGTGAGACAGATACCAAGTGTTCCAATTTACAATGGCCAGTAAGAAACTACAGAGGATTTAAATACATAAAATGTTTCATGAAATAAAACATTAGTAATTTGTTTCTAAAGTTATCAAATGGAACCCCCTTATACTGAAGTGCAGTACTTTAAACAACTTTACTATATGAAATTGACCGCTGTGCAGAAGGCCGAAAAGTCCCATGTGAGGACTTAGGTGTGACTTTAGAAACATGTAGTCCAGGTTTGCCTTTTGCATGGGAGAGTGAAATTTTTACCCATATCCAAAGATACAAAACTGGAACTGCAGCTGGTCCATTATAATGCATTGAAATTACTTGGGGCTTAAAGTCCATTTCACTGTAAAAGGAGTTGTGCTATAGTCATGTTGACCATGAGTAGGTACCTGATTCTACACAATGGTGTTGTTTTTCATTAAACATAGCCAAATGTACATGTGGCCAAATATGTTGGTCTTCCGCCCATGTAATTTCATGTTTCAAAGTAAGATTGAGACCCTGCACCCCTTGATTAAGCAAAATTCTCACAGCTTATTAAAAATAAAAATGAAACACAAAATATCTATATTTCAAGTTGTTCTTATGTTGAATAGTCTAGCAAATACCTTGCAGATACTGAGGGGGGAAAAAAAAAGTGTCCTCCTGCTCAAATCTCCAAATAATTTAACAGATTATCTTCATATCTAAATTGAACCAAGAGAAAAATGCCATAACATTTTCCTCAGAACTCAGGAAAAGCTCACAGCAAGCACATTTCAAATGTGTCGACTAAATAGGACACAGTTTTGGTCTTCACTGCCATACCATCAATCACCTGAGGTATTCAGTAAATTGTGAAAATATGATTAGACTCAAAAAGCACAAAGGATGGAATGATGACTTGATTTCATAAGAATTTAGTTCTTATGGGTCACAGATGAGACATACTGAGAGGTCCACAAAGAACTGACCAATCAGGAACATCTTTTAAGTCTCCCCTGACTCCAAAACTGTAGTGTCTACCACTTATGTACCACCCCTGGCACTGAGCTTTGTTTGAAGGTAAAATATCTAAATTTGAATATCGTAATGTAACTAAGTTCAAGTCTTAGCATTTCAACATCAGAGTTCTATGTGAAGCACCTACAAGCAGGCAACTCCCATTGGCTTCAACAGAAGTTGTTTCTGTACGTTGGAGGGCAGCATTTAGCCTCTAATATTTTTTTCCTTTTCCATCTCTGTAAGATGCTTCACTGCCACTTGCTGATGTTAAGACTAAATCGGTGTCTCCAGTATGACATAAAACTGCCGCAAGTTCTCCATACCTGATGCTCATCAAAACGGTCTCTTGCACTACACTATGCACTAAACAGGAAAAATGAAGTTCCATATTTTTCAGCCTTCTTGCTCTACTTTGTCCTTCTTCTCCCAGACAATGACCTTATCCCATCATGCGTAAGATGCATAAGATCTTCCCTCCTACTGTTACACATAACTTCTTCTTGGGCCTGCATAATGCAAGTGCTGCACTTGACATGGGTGCAAATTATATCTAAACTTGCAGAGTAAATAAAACCCCAAAAGATGGCATCCTGGGCATGGAGGAGTACATAACATTGTACACATAATTTGCTTACTACTTAGGAATGCTGTAGAAAAAACTGGTGGCAGCCATCCACCATGACAAGGGTCAAGCCCTTAGCCTGTATGATTCCCTCTAATAGCTGCATAAAAAAAGGAAGGATGTTAAAACTGTTTCAGAGCTTTAAGCTTGTACCTTGGCCACTTATACATGGGACAGTGGTATTAGGGGCTATGCCTTTAAGGGCTGAGCTTCCCAGACAGAGTCTGGGCATGGTGCTGTGCAGTTGGAACCAATCTCAGAATGAAGCAGATCTCTTGCAAGCACCGTAATCACTGAACTCCATCAGGGCAACAGCAGACATTGGTGCTGGTAGGGTCTCCTTAATGGACTGAGGATACCTATGGGATGTGATTAATGCAGTTCAGGACTTATTGGTCATATGGATAGCCTACTGACAACACACCTATAGTGCAATTTTTCTGACTTGGGGCATGACCTGAAATAATCCTACCTGCTAGGGACAAGCCTTCCCTGGTGAGCATGGAGAGTAAATAACTTCTACAAAATGTGAAGCTTTCACTTATAAAGTCTTTCCTCTCATGCTCATGACAAGAAGGCACAGCTGTGGTGAGTATACTCTTCTTCCACATACTCCTTCAGAGCTGGTGGGAGGCTTAAATGATGTTTGTGAAGTATATTGTTCTGGTTATCAAAAGTAGTAATTTCTTTCGCTTCAACAAGAATCAGATCCTTCCATGCCTCTGCCAGCACTGCTAGTAACAGGGTAAATTTCCAACTTTTAGATAGAAATCAACAGAGGGTGCCTACTGCATTCTTTGAAGGGCATTATTTGACTTTTATTCTTCTCTTCCCTCCCATTGTCTTTTGTTTGCAATAAACTATGTCTGGTGGTTCTAATTTTCAGAGTAATCGCTAAAGCATTCAGGGCACTCTGCAACCTAAATTAATCCTGTCACTTGAAAACAAAGCTGCATATATTTTTAGGCATAATTCACGGTAGCAGGCACTTCCATCCTGTTAGGACTACTACTTGTTGTCAAGGCCTATGCAGGAGGGTAATGAATCTATCACCGACAGGGTAGCAGTTTATCTGAGAGTCTGTGCATTCAGTTGAGACCCATGCCTGTCAGTGGTTACCTAGATGGAAAAAGCCATCCAATCTGAGCCAAATGGGTCCATAAAATGCCAACGAGAATATGATCGCCGAGAAAACTATGGCCTAAGAAACCAGCAGACCCAGAAAAATCCTCATTACACATAGGGTACAAAAATTCACCCTGGATGAAGCTCTGAAGTCAACTGAATTTGGGGTGAATTTGGCCCATAATCACTTTGTGTGTCCATTTACCACATAACTAGGAATGGACAAGATGAGTGACTCTAGAGTGGGACTCTGCTCCCCCATCATATAAGACTGAGCTCAGACATTTTCTGTGGAAACAAACTACAACTAAGGAAACACACCTGAATTGCTATGGGATTCCCCCCACTACACACTCTGTGCACCAGGTAGCGTAAAGGAGCCCTACTTTATTAGAGGAATGTTGCCATTAAGTTGTCCTACTGAGGAACAGCTTACTGACACGATGAAATCCCTCTAAGGTTAGACATGAAACAGTCATGTCCATAAACAAGGCACTGGAAAAAGTTTTTGCTGTGGAAGACCGCTTTAGAAAACTTACAATAAATGTAACGGTCTACTAGCTGCTTAGTTTTAGTAACTTCCTCCAGACAAACCACTCATTTTGACTGATGTGCCTCAGCAATTTCTTTTTCCATTTTCACATTACAGAGATGGATGGACAAACTATTCAATGACCCCTTTCAAACCTTGTGGATTGCATGTCATATTTGATACCCTTAAATCAATGTGAAAACCCAGAAACTTGGAGAGCTTATTCTGTGCATCATTTGAAAGATAAAAATGTTTGCTGGGTTCCATGACGTGCCAAACACTGGAAGCACTTGGTAATCTTCCAATTTAATTTCCTGCAATTACATTACCTTTTCAAAAAGTCATAAACCAAGGATCACTGACTGCAGTTTGTGTACATGCTTTGTGCACACAAAACCATTGACAAAACTGAACAAACAGCATCTGTGTTCCATATTTGTTCCAACCAAGTTACAATCTGTGTCCAAAAAGATCAGCATTATTTGTTAGATGAAACATAAGTTTTTCAAAGATATTTAGGCTTTGCTCTGCTCAGCACTGTAATGCTTAACTGACTTGGAAGCTTACATCTCATTTTCAAAACTGACTTAGGCACTTCTCATTTTTGAAAAATGAGAATTTGGCTCCAAAGTCAGTTAGGAGTTGCACCCTGAATGGAGCAATGCCTAAATGCTTCTAAAATCTGGGCCAAAGGCCCTTATCATAGGGTTGACAAATCATGCATCATTCAGTTACTTTTCCATTAGCTTATGACTGGTCAATTAGTATATTTTTTAAATCTCTTCTTGCCAGATTTGGATGGAACACCTCCAAGGAAAACAGAGATGCTTCAGGGAGTGGTGCTGGTAATTCAGGTTTCAGAGTAACAACCGTGTTAGTCTGTATTCGCAAAAAGAAAAGGAGTACTTGTGGCACCTTAGAGCCTAACCAATTTATTTGAGCATAAGCTTTCATGAGCTACAGCTCACTAAATCGGATGCATACTGTGGAAAGTGTAGAAGATCTTTTTATATGCACACAAAGCATGAAAAAATACCTCCTCCCACCCCACTCTCCTGCTGGTAATAGCTTATCTAAAGTGACCACTCTCCTTACAATGTGTATGATAATCAAGGTGGGCCATTTCCAGCACAAATCCAGGGTTTAACAAGAACGTGGGGGGGGGGTAGAAAAAAACAAGGGGAAATAGGTTACCTTGCATAATGACTTAGCCACTCCCAGTCTCTACTCAAGCCTAAGTTAATTGTATCCAATTTGCAAATGAATTCCAATTCAACAGTTTCTCGCTGGAGTCTGGATTTGAAGTTTTTTTGTTGTAATATAGCAACTTCATGTCTGTAATCACGTGACCAGAGAGATTGAAGTGTTCTCCGACTGGTGTATGAATGTTATAATTCTTGACATCTGATTTGTGTCCACTTATTCTTTTACGTAGAGACTGTCCAGTTTGACCAATGTACATGGCAGAGGGGCATTGCTGGCACATGATGGCATATATCACATTGGTGTATGCGCTGGTAATTCAGCAGATGACATTCTTCTCTCCTGCATCATTACTGAACCTTTGCCCCAGTACAATATTGGGAGCTACTGTGATGTTGGGGTTGCTGTCTTCTGGAAAAATGATAAAACCAAGTTCCTCTCACGCTTATAATTTAAGATCCCATGGCACTCCTTTTAGCTGCAGAGTTGTTGACCCTGAGGTACAAGCTAAATTTCAACTTGACTAATTAAACTCTACACTTGAATTTTTTCCCTGAAGCATCAATTGGATATATTCTTCCTAAAAGGGTGCCTAATGTTAGTTGGAACTGTTCAAATAGCTGCTGTATTTTGTTGGGTGAAGTGATTCTTGTACCTCACAGGGATATTCTGAAGCTTACATACTTAACATTTGTCAAGCACTTTCAGTTGCTCAGAGGGAAGGAGCTATAGAAGGGCACACCATTATTTATTATAACTCTTACCAAAAATGAATCTGTACCTGATACATGGCACATAGCATATGATAGCAGAAGAATGTCATAATTTCACATTACCTGTCTGACACATCTTTGTCAAATGTCTATTAATTGTGAAAATGACAGTACCATGTTCCTCAAGTGGGCAATAGACAGACGGGGCAGAATTAACCCTTGTAACACTCATTTAAATGGAGGTATACAAGCTATGAACTTGGCCTATTATATTTTTCATATTTACGTGATTTTTGACAGACAATAGCCTAATCATACCAACTGCTGATGAACTGAATGCATCAGTAAACAGTCTGCAGGGAACAGTCAACCCTTGTTGAATGGGTTGTGTATTAAATTTCTACTTATAAAATAAATGTAATTCTCAGGCCTGTAAAATATATTGCACACTGATAACTCACTTTACTCCTTGCTTACAGAACAGTTGCTTATATTGATGAGATTGTAACTTTGCATTAATCGCATTATAAACAGAGTGAACTAACTTTGGCCCCCAAAGTAAGTTAAATCCCAGGCAGCATTGATGGATGTTGGTCTGTCTATACAATCTTGAGTTTTGTTGACATGGTCGATAGCCTTAATCTCAACCAATTCATGTCCAACACTGATCCAGCCTTAAAAATCCATGTTATGTAGAAAAATATATGTGAAATCAGTGAAGTTACACAGGACAGATACTGGTGTGAAAGAACTGAGATACTGATTTAAAACAATTCATTCACTTTTGTCAGTCAGATATGTTAAACATTAAACCACAATAGTGGTTTAGTTATAGAAACATGAACGGCAAAATTATAAGGAAAACTTCCTCTATTTTTTGGTTCCTACTAGGACACCTGATAACATAAACATAGAGAAAACATGTGGGCAACTATTAGTGTCATTCTGCATTCACAGTTTGCTTATTAAAGCTGCATTTTCCCCTCTCCCTTCTACTTCTCCTTGGATTTGCATATCACTCACTGTGCACTACCTGGATTTCATGTTGTGCAGACAGAGGGCCACATGGAGGAATACTGTCCCAATATTTTATCACCTTTCTAAAAGATTAGATGTACTGTGGGGGTGACATTAGCATTTTGGTTTCTTTTACAAATAGCTAATTAGGGCCAGACCCTCAGCTGGCAAAATCAGTGTTGGTCCTTTGACATCAGTAGAGCTATACTGCCTTGAACCAGCTAAGGGTCTGGTTCATACAATCTAGAGCAGGGATTGGCAACGTTTGGCACGCAGCCCACCAGGGTAAGCCCCCTGGCAGGCCGGGTCAGTTAGTTTACTTGCCGCATCCGGAGGTTCGGCTGATCGCGACTCCCCTGGCCGTGGTTTGCCGCTCCAGGCCAATGGGGGCTGCGTGGGTCGAGGGACGTGCTGTCTGCTGCTTCCCGCAGCCCCCATTGGCCTGGAGCAATGAACCGTGGCCAGTGCGAGCCATGATCGGCTGAACCTGCGGATGCGGCAGGTTAACAAACCGGCCCAGCCCACCAGGGGGCTTAATGGCGGGCCGCGTGCCAAACATTGCTGATCCCTGATCTAGAGGATATTACTTTCCAGACAATGCACACAGTGTAGGTACAAGACATATTTGGTTGAAATAAGTGAGTGACCCTCTTTTGGCAAGTGTTTTAAAACATGCAAGTTATAACTGTTCCTCCTATGCCATTTCATTCTTAGCAATTGGGAGGTAATGAATGATAGCCGTGTTAGTCTGTATCAGCAAAAATAACAAGGAGTCCTTGTGGCACCTTAGAGACTAACAAATTTATTTGGGCATAAGCTTTTGTGGTTAGAGCCTACTTCATCAGATGCATAATTGATTTATCTCGTTAGACTGACCTCATACTTGGTAAAGCAACCCCCGTCCTTTCATGTATTTCCCTGCTCCTGTATTTTTACTCCATGCATCTGATGAAGTGGGTTCTAACCCACGAAAGCTTATACCCAAATAAATCTGTTAGTCTCTAAGATGCCACAAGGACTCCTCGTTATTTTTTTTAAAATGATAGTCAGTCACTCTCCCTCTCCACAAGTGGTAACACATGCTTTGTTTCCAGTTTTTTTTCCTTAAACATTTTTATTATGAGTAGTAAGAAAATCCCCTCCTCACTGACTCTCCTCTTCACACTATGCTCATTATACAAAATATCATGTCACAAATATAGTGCAAGGCTGTAGTCCAACCCGTGTGTGAGTGAGAGAGAAAGAGAGAGATATTTTGTTTTGGGTCTATATTAACCCTAATTTACACACACATAGCATCTTTCAGCCAGAGCACGACTGAAATACTGTTACGTCCATTGTGGAGCGAATCAGCAAGCCCTTGCACAGTATGACATTAGCTGAGGAGGTGAAACTTTGGCCAAGGACATGCAAACACAACCCCCCATCTTCTCTTATGAAGAGTGCCATGCTGTCTTTAATATACACACAGAATCAGCAAGGTCTTGGTTTTTATAGTGTCATTCAGAAGTCTCCAGTGCCAAAGAGCAACTAGTAGGGCTCAGTCTCCTTACAAATGTAAAAAAACCCTAGTCATTTTAACTGGCTTCCTCAGCTTGACAAGAAACTTGGGTGTAACCTTCATCAAATCTCCAGTGCATGTGTAGTGGCACCTGCAGCAAAATGTACTAACACAAGAGTCTTTCATGCAAAAAGACAGTGCCCTAGAAACCAATAAGGAGCTTTGGGGAGAAGTGTCTCGGGGAGCAGAGAGAACCCAGCAGCTACCAGAACTAGGCAATACATCTTATACTGGAGTTCACCTACAATCATATGATCAGGATGAACATGTTCTGCACTCAGTCTTAAGGATATTTAGAAAAATTGCCGAACACCTGAGCATTAACCTGAGCACCTGAGCATAACATTTCAATAACTTGGGTCTAACTTAAGTGTATTCCTTCAGATGTATTTACTGTGTGGTTAACCTCAAATACTCATGATTGTGTCAGAGTTGAATCTATGGCTGTTCAACAAATTCCAATCTTCTCTATATCATATTCTGCCCTCCGAGATGAAGATGATCAGGGAGTTATGAGAACAGTGAAAACAGTTACCAGTTTTATTTACTTTTGTTTATGTCTTATATTTGATAGGTTTATTCAAGTCTTTGAAAACTGGAATTGTGTCTGGGTTTTTTTGATCAGTCTTGCCAGTTTAGCCACCTGAAGGAAACCTCAAAAGCTAAGTCTGAAACTGAGTGGGTCGGCTAAGCATGTGTATGTCTCAAGGACAATAGCCCTCCCTCACCCCCATCTCCAGCCTCAATCATGAGAGGGAAACAGAAGTCTTTGTTGAAGAACTGGGGAAACAAAGAGTGGACGGTCTCTCCCTACCCTCCACTCCCTTCTCCCTCTCCAATAATTGTTCTGAGTTTTCACTCTAAGTCTTGTCACCATGTACATTCTGTACCAGATTCACTAGTACAGTCTAGCTGCTTTGCTTTGTGCTGCTGCCATGACACACTCTACATTGCTGTGTGGTGTTCTGGCAGGTAGTTTTTCAGGAAATCTGGCCCTCTGATTTTTATTAAAATAAGACCAGATTTACTGCCGTATCACTGATCTGCTTTACTCTTAATCTCTGATACTAGTACAGCTACATCTCCACTAGTATTGTATCCTAACCATGAACATGTTAGATAAATACCTATATAGCTAGATCACATGGTAAGAAGAGAGATCATCAGCTCAGCAAAGCAGGAATCCCTCCTATTCTGTCATCACCTGTTCTGTTATTGAAAAGGGGACTGAAAATTACTTGCATTTCAAAAGCATTTGTTTGTAACAAGAACATCAGTCTTAATTTAAAACCAACTCTGCAGCATCTAGTAAAATATGTTAACCACAGGGGATGTTTGTGTTATGCACCAGTGGAAATTTCCTGGTGTTCTTTCCTTAGGTAGCCTGATTGTTTACTTATAAGAATCATAATGAAACATTAATTGTTAGTTATATTTATATTATATTATAGTAGCAGTCAGATCCCAATCAGGATCATGGCTCATTATGCCAGGTGCAATATGAACACACATGACAATCTCTGCCCCAAAGATCAGATCTTTGAAAAAACACACTGAATTAAATGTTGGCCTTCAGATTTCTTATAGAAGACTACAGAACAAACCCTTTACTCTCAGCGATATATAAAATATACACAGCAACAGCACACAAAAAGCATAGGGGATTGATTTAAAAAGCAGTAACACTCACTCTGATTACATAAACACAACTGTCTACATTTTGACAATGTTTCAGTCATGTGATTCTTCTTGTGGCATTACATTATATTTTTTTTTCTTGGAAGTATGAGAGTTGCTAATGGTCCGTACCAAATGAACAGAATTTGGATCAGGTCCTTTGTGTATAAGTGTTAGACTTCAGTACAAGGCTGTCCAAGTCAAAAGAAAACCTTTCTGTTGACTTTAGCAGGAGGAGGACCAGGCTCAACATGAGCAAGAGCAGCACAAGCTTCCTCTTGTTGCCTAAACCCGGGCCAACTATGGCCACCTTTAGGGAGAGAGGCTATTTAATTCTCTACCTTTCTAACTGTGGTAGGGTTCCCTGTGAACTACTGTACTAAGATCAAGTAATAGCCATCAGAAGGCATCAGCTCTTGGTCACTATTGAGCCGGATGTGAATGAAAAGGACACTTTTTTAGAATGGCAGGTAGGAACATGATCTAAAAGAGCTGAAGCAAAGCAGATGGCAGACAAAGCTACTGCTCTACCCTCATAACTGAAGTAATGGAGGTAGTACTTATAGATATATAGATATAGATATATATTAAAAAATAAGAAGTACTTAGTCTTACAGACAAGAATATAGGTTATAAAGCAGTGGTAAGCAACCCATGCCGCTTCCCGCGGCTCTCATTGGCCAGGAACGGTGAACTGCGGACACTGAGAGCTGTGGGCGGCCGTGCAAATGTAAACAAACTGTCTAGTGGCCCACCAGTGGATTACCCTGATGGGCCGCGTGCAGCCCGCAGGCTTCCCACTACTGTTATGAACTATATGAAAATATCAAGAAGTGCCAAAGAGTGTAATTTGGATACCTGTATCTTTATATAAAATGATATTTTTCCCCACAAACTTCATCAGTCAAGAGAGAAATAAATAAAAATATAGTGGAAATCATGTACCCTTCAGACTATCATAGGCTGACAGAAAGAAGAGTTACTAATATCTCTGAAGTGACAGCTGAAGTACTTCTCCCTCTCGCTTCTTTCTAGCACAAAAATTTGAGCCCCAGGTCAGATTTTGTGAAGCCATTAGTAAAAACTTGGGTATGCTAACTTATCTGACCAGTCTATACAGGCTGCTTACATAAAGTTTAGCAAAGGACGTCGTGGAATCTCTGTTGTTGGAGGTTGTTAAAAACAGGTTAGGATGGTCTGCTATACTTTATCTTGCTGCAGCACAGGGGGATGGACTAGATGACCTCTTGAAGTCCCTTCCAGCTCTACTATGCTATGATTCTATAAACAAAATATGACTCTGAGGAAAAGGTTAGTATGCCCCGTGGGACTGCCCAAAAGAATAGAATACCATCAATAATTTATAATTTCTCCTCTTCACCATAACTAGTGCAAATAAAAAGCAAGAATGAACCCTCTTGCATGATTCCTCTCATCCCCTTACTTGGAATGCCTGCTAGTCTGTGACCAGGAGCAGGGTTTCTCTTTAGCTGTCAGTGTAGTCCATTCATTTCCACCCTCCAAATCTTATGACAGATTTGTGCTGTAGGAGGTTTAAAGAAAGAGGCTAAATCCAACATAGCAGATGATTCCAGAGAGTTTACAGATTCCACCAGACCCTGGGGAACCTGGGAGAATTGCACAAAAACCTGTCTTCAAAAGCAAATGTGCAGATCCTGATGACAGTAGCAGCCAGGAGACTTATGGATAATTAGGCCAGCAGTGCTGGCATTGAATTCAATGAAGATGGAGCATCCTTGCCACTGCAACAAAGAATGAAAGGTCAAGAGAGACTGTCACATTCTACCCTCAGATATTCAGCATGCATCACACAAACCTAAATCTGCATTCCTGATCAGGAGCAAGGGAGAGATGTAGAGCTGTACAGCTGAGTTGGGAATCTGGCTCCCAAAGCAATCAGCGGCATGCATCCTGGGGGACTGAAAGAACCCAAGGTATAGACCCATTAAGGTCAAACCGTACTTCATTTGAAGTATGTAAGGCTAGACTGGAGGAAGTGTTAGGATATTTACTGTAGGGGACAACAGCGTGGTGGCCGGATGGTGAGCCAGACGATTTAGTTCCTTTCCCACTCTGAAGTTGTGCATGTCACGATTCACATGATGACAGAGCGATCGCACACCCATTAACACAGAAATAAGGACAAGGCTGTGCAGTGAGAGGAGCCCTTAGGGAGGTATCACTGGAATGGTAGTGCTCCCACTCACTTTCTGCTGCTGGAGCTGTAGTGGGGGTCTAGAATCTGGCTTCAGGTCTCTAAAATGGCAGATCAGTTCTTAACCCAGGGTTCCCAACTGTGGTATATGAGCTTGATGTTTGATCCATTCGCTTCATCGTAAGTGTTTAAGAAGACGGTACATGAACTAATGAAGTGTAGAAATCACTGGGACTTAACCATTTATATTCTGAAAGTCCGTGTAGCAATGTGTTGAATCTGTGCTGTCTGACCACTGCCCAAACTCCCTTCCTCAGCCAGGAATAGAATTTCTGATTGCCCACATAGCTCTGCCATCTAGCAAATAACTATATAAGCTACTGGCAAAACATGTGTCATATGGCTATTTTATGATTACTCCATGGAGGATAGCAGCCTACTACTGCTACCAGTTACTCCCTTAGCTCAAATGGTAGAAAACCGTGCTGATAATTTGACCTGTTTTTAAAGGTCCCGGGGGTCCCAACCCCTCGGACTTATGTGGTGGGATATGGCTTCAGATGACGGAATTTGTGGGGGGAAGGCAGTTTGCTTTAAAAGTATTAAAGTTTTACATTCCTAAAGCTACCTTAAAAGAATGTTAACGTTCAAAATAAATCACTCAAGAGTTGGGAAATGCCAGAATTAGTTTTTCGATTCAAATAAACTCACAGGTTGAAGTTCATGCTAAAGCTGTAATTTGTAAATTGCAGTGTATTCATGATAAATGGCGTTTCATTAGTCACTTGACTGAGCAGTTTTTGTGGGTATGTGATAGACAAAATACGTAGAGAGAATGAGTCTATATCTATGTAATGTACATGTTCATGATGAAGGCCGAAGAACATTTAAAAAATGCTTTTAAATATTAATTTATTCTACTATTATTCAATAGCAAGAAATTGTCACTGTATAAATAAGCTATAATGAGCGCCCTGAGTGAATATACAAAATTCCTGACTTATCATAAAGCTGCATCGTGCCAAGAAAGAAAAGATCAAAGCAATCTGGTCTTCTGTTCTTCTCAGTACTACTCTCTGCCAAAAGGGGAACAAATGGGAACAGGCTACAACACTAAAACCTATAACTGTATGCCAAAAGAACAGTGAACTGAACAAGAATAACTCCATGCATTAAGACTTCTAAGTTCATTCTCTCTGGACTCTATAGTATCTGTAGCATGCCTGTATGTCCCTGAACATGCAGGATAACAGCTGTGCAATTCCTTTTAAGCTTGTGCAGTAGTATTACTCAGTTTTATGCTATCATTAACCTGCTCTTAAAGGATTTCTTTCTCTGGCTCAGCTGTGACTCACTGCAAATGTTCCACTGTTTTGCCCAATTTGAGTTGAGTAAATGTTTTTGAGGTCTTTGATTTTTATCTGCTGTTCTGTGGGGTGTTGGGGGTGGTGGCTAAGATCGGTCATGTAAGCAGCTGTTCCCTCCAGCATGCCACCGGACACACAAAGCGCAGTTTGTTAGGTGTGAGTGACTGTGACTGCAACTGTCGAGCTCCAGATTAGCTCATGTCTTAACTGCTCTGAAACAAATAGAGGTCACCCATGTTCCCCGTACAAACACAGAATTGGTGTTTCCAGCTCTGGAAACTTCAACCAAACCAAAATGCACATTAATAAGAAAATCCTTTCATTTGTACTTGTTTCTCTTTCCATTTTTTATCCTTAGTATCATCTTAAGTGACTGAATCAAATTTGACGGTAGTTCTGGATTGTAGGAGTGATTGCCTTTCTTGCTGGGACTTTTGATAACCCTGATGCAAAACTCCACTGGAAGCACTTCCATCTGTGATGCACAAACTGAAGCACTGTAGACACTGTTGTAACAGAAGGTATCAATGGTCTAGCTAATCTATTATCCTCCCTCTCATTTGGGCCTAATGTACATGTTTAAATGGAAGGAGCAAAAACAAGCACATTGAACCTATATGGTTTCTCCGAGGGAGTTTCTTCCTGACACAAGACTCTGATCTCTTTATGCCCTGAAACACTAGGATTTTACACACCCACTCCCCCATTCTAGAACCCCAGGCAAACCTTGTCAGTCCAAACACTGTGATTCTTAATCTTTCCTTTCTGCTATAAACCCACTCCCTACAATCCTAAAGCCAAATCACCACAACCCCAGGCTTCCAGGATATCAACAGCAATAAATTGCATGTGTCATGAACACAGTTTGATTTTCAGAAAGTCATCTTCTGCTGCTGTAATGATCCATTCTAGCACTGTTCTCACCACAATGAAAACAGGCAGTGCTGGCCGCCTCCCCGGGCTTCTGCTACACTTGTTGAGTTATGATAATGCATGGATCAAGATTGTATAATTGCAATGTATAGACATAAAAACACCTTTTTCAGGCTGTAGGCACCTTACCAGATGACTAAAAATACGATCAAGCTAAGTAGGACACCACCAACCATCTCTCTGCATGAATGCAGAGTGCCAAATAAAACGGATTTCCCCCCTCAAATGCTGTAAATCTCTAATCCCAACAATAAAATAGAAACAAAAATTCCCTCCCCTCTCTGTACACTCAAACCTCTGCCCTCTTAAAATGATTGCTCAAGGCCTTGCTACAAAATCTGAAAAATTTGGGCTATTTTGGACCAAATGGGTTGTGGGGCAGGGGAAGAAGAAATGGCAGATTTCAATGTTAAGGGCCTTCCCAACACTCTGCCAGTAGTTTCCTCTCCTTTAGCATGGGAGCTCCAACTCAAACATACCTCTGCTGATCTCATCTGGCAGTACTGCAAGGGAAAGAGGCAATTTTTGAGGGACAGGTCCCAGGCCATATATGGCTTTGTGAATCAAAAATAATATTTTATCCTCCACACAGTATGCTCACAGTGAGATATATCACTTAGCAAGCAATCTGTCATTGTTCATACTAACCTCAGTTTCTGGGGTGATTTTTCAAGTATAGCACTACATACGGACAACTGCAGAAGTCTAATCTTCAGGTGACTAAGAGGTGGATGATGGTAGCCACATGAACATCCAAGAGAGGGTAGAAACCTCCTTATTTGATGCTGGGTGGGGAGGTTAGCTGACCTGGTTACTACTGCTGTGTGATCATCTAACATCAATTGGGAATCTGACGACCCCACTATAACAAATGGTTTTCATTGTGGTTGGAAAGGTAGCTAAAATACTAAGTGATTTTGGAATGCAAGGAGGCTGGGTATGTCTACACTGCAAATGAAGGGGCACTTGCAGTGTGGGTAGGCATCCCTGTGCTAGTTTTAATCAAGCTAGTGTGGGTAACAGTAGCAGTGAGCGATGTGAACTTCAGTACAGGCTAGTTGCCCAGAACAAGCCTGCTGGGAACCCTGGGTATGTTCTTGATTTGCTGTCCCACACTGGGGTCTATGCCGCTGTGTCTTCACTGCTCTTTTTACTATGGTAGCTAAATTAAAGCTAGCAAAGGTGTGCCTACTCACGCTTCAATCTCATCTTGTTCTGTGGTGTAGACTTACACCATACGATCTATCCTAATCAATCCTGGTACAGTAGAGGGAAACTGGAGAAACGTGTTAACACTCAAGTTAGGCAAGATTCTTCATTAGCTCTCAATGTGCGTTATACAGATATAGGAACAAAGCAGTCCTTGCTAAAGATAACAGGCCAGCTGCACTCTGCTCTAGAACGGGGAGGAGGGAGAGAGAAAGGAAGGCCCAAAAATGCCAGGCACTAACTGATACATTGCATCCTCACAAGCGTCTTTGCTATCAGGAGAGATATGAAGCCTCCCCAAACCTCAAGCTGCTTTCCCGGGACAGAGCTAGAGCTAAGCAGAGGATATTCCCATTTCACAGCAACTTTTGAGGTTTCAAAAAGTGCTTGCATTCCTTACCAGAACAAAAACAAAACCTTTCAAGTGTTTTTGCAAAACCAGAAGGTTGTGAATCTCAGTCACATGCTCGCCTGGTGGTTTGTGTGCTGGCCTAGGGTGTGGGAGATCCAGGCTCAAGTTCTTGCTCTGCCCGATTCAAAACAGTTCTCATTCAGATCACTCCAAAGCAGGGTCTCTCACATTCCAAGCCAGTACCCTACCCACCAGGCTACGGAGAGTGTGTGTGTGTGGGGGGGTGTACATGTCCTCCACCCAAAAACCTTCCCCCACAGATACAAAAACCTTTCACAGATACATCTCTGTGAAACCAGCCACAGGTAGAATCTTCAAGTGACAGCAGGGGTGAAAACACTCACGGCTGGAGACATAGCAGGCCTTGCGACATGCATTTCTCTGTGCGAGGAGGGGCAAATCTGAGCCTGGTTGCTAGTCATTGGTGACTTCGTACCCTTTCTTGGTTATGATGAAGAGCATAGTGTAATTGACAGTGAAACTATTGATGATCTTATCTGAGATGTATCTCTCTCCATGGTCACAAAACCTGCACTGAAAAGCTACTATTGTTTAAGGCATTCCAACCCCAGGGAGAAACAGACATTTGCAGATGACTGGTTGCCCCACTAACCCGACTGCTGTAAGCGCTAACCTCTTTAGGAATTATTAGGTCATGTTTTCCAATACTATTTGCTCAAGTAGCTTCAGCCACAGAGCACCACCTGTTATCTGTTAAGCCCAGTGCTCCTGCAGCCTTGTGCATACACCGAGTTTAAATCAACGTGTGTAACTGGTACATAACTACATCCTTTCTTAACCTGGCTTTCTCTATGCTCTCCTGCAAAGATAACTATTAGCCAAAATGATCCCTCCTTTGAAAAGTGGTGATGTACACTTAAATCAGTGAAATTTATGTGGTTCCCCTATTAAAACCCCCCAGCTGCTAAATAGAATAGTTAAATCTTATTAACTCATTTTGTTTTGTTATATCTAAGCACAAGAGTGCTAAAATAAGTGGAAAACACTGCCTGAATTCGGAGCAGCTGCAATAAAGCTATTATTTAAGCATTCTAGCAAATCTGATAACATTATCTAGTATAATTCAGTGTCTGAGTCACTGGCTTTAAATACAGCATATTAAATCTTCTTATCTCCTATCTTATCTCCTATCTCTGTTCCTCTCTCAAAATGCCTGGTCTCAGTGAATCTTGGATTTCAAGTAATAATAAAATCCATGAAGAGAACATACCTACCATTCTTTCACATGTAGGTATTCTCATTAAATAGAAAGCCCTTATTGTGCAGCGAATCAGCCTACAGTCATTTGTTTCCCTGGTCCCAAACCATTTTTACACTCTGCTCAATGAATTTTTTAGCAACCTATTTCCATAAAGTGAGCAGGAAATTAAAGCTGTCTCTTCCATCGTCTCCATAGATCTCCCTCCCCCACATATGCAGGGGAGTGCACTGGACTTTGAATACTAATTCAGTGTCACTAAAGTGTATCTCAGGACTGCTTTAATACGCAAACGCTTAAATAGTTCCTTCTGGGCTTCAGGCCAAGAGCCTTACTAAGAGGGAGAGATTCAAGATGAGTGTCATGCTATCAGAGTTGCAAGGATTTAAAAACTGGGCTGTTCTGCTTTGTGCAGTTTTGCCTAGTAAACTCTTCATTAAATTGCTCTGTCTACATGATCAATAGATTAAAATGTATCTTTTGCTGGACAAAGTAAGGAAATCCTCAGAGCAAACATAAGGTACGGGGCTGAAAATCTAAAAAACCCTGAAAGAATCAGATGCAGAGCCTGTTGTTAAGAGTTGATGGCAATTCTAACTCTGAGCACACACAGGGAGAGATTTTTAACATGGGTAAGCAGATGTATTAGTAACTGGCTGTGTGTCATCTTAATAGAACAAATGCGCATATTTCTCTGAAGCAGAGTGAACATAATAATCTACCACAAACTGCATGCTTCCACCTGACTTCGTTGACAGCCTGTGATGGCTCTTAACAACAAAGCAAGCTGCAGGGAACAAGCTTCAGTTTATATTAAGTCGTGATGTTTGAAATCTGGGATACAAACAGCCAAAGCAGTCTTTGTCATCCCTGAAGAAGGTGGAAGCAGAGGGGCTCCAAGAGGCCTCACCCTGAGTCCTTAATGATAGGTTAATGGAGTTTTGCCTTAGTAAGGGCTCAGCTGCAAGACTAGTAGTATATACGTGCACAGTGCACTCAGTAGTTCTTATACCTGTATTTGTCTGTTACAGTTAGAAACTTGTCTACCGGCTAGTGCAGAGGGAACTGAGCTCAGGGCTTCTGGATTCTATTCCCATCTCTGCCACTGGCCTGCTGGGTGACTGTGGGCAAGTCATTTCATCACCCCTGCGCCTCCATTTCCCTATATGTAAAATGGGAAACAGGATATTGATCTCCTTGTAAAATGCTTTGCGATCTGTGGATGAAAAGTCCTAGATTTTTTTTTTATTATTGTCATCTTCTGTGACTGTAGGCATGCCTCTTAACTACTCTGACTCTGTTTCACCACTGGTAAAATAATACTTTCTTACATCTCTGGGAGGATGTCAGGCTTAATCCATTAATGTTCGTGAGCACTCGGCTAAGAGGGTGGTGAGTGCCAGAGAAATGTCTATTAAAATTACGTTAATAGCCAAAACGAAGGGAATTGGCTTGGAATGCTACAGGTTTATCAACTTAGAATAAATATATATAAATTAGACTCTCATGCTGGACTTGCATCACACTTAAATACAAACACTGCAGAAACGTGTCAGGCTTA
Organism: Lepidochelys olivacea; assembly: GCF_965140295.1. Lineage (NCBI taxonomy): Eukaryota > Metazoa > Chordata > Testudines > Cheloniidae > Lepidochelys > Lepidochelys olivacea. The sequence goes on along the minus strand of NC_140412.1, from coordinate 136,946,598 downwards.
CAATACTGTATTAACTTTCTTATTAAATTACTCAACTGTTGACTGTCCAAACCAACCTCCATCAGTAATTGGTTACCACCAAACAAATCAATATCACCATTCAGAGCTCCACAGAGCCATGTTAGTACAACACATTCAAGCAGTAACTTCTCATACAAAAATACATGAATTATAACTGATCAGTGATACAGGTACAACTTTCTCCTTTAGGATTGAGCTAATTAACATCACTAGGCTTCTTCTAAATCTTGTCCTTTTCTGCCTCTTCCCCCACCCCACCCTAACATCAAGATACAGCCCCATTTCTTCACAAATCATATCTTCTTTGAGCACAACCTACTCAATACATTCTTTATAATCAACATTTATTCCTTCATTTAATAGATTGTTCAAATTTTAACCCAAAAACCAATTTCCAGAGAGGCACAAAAAGACAGAGAAAACAGGCCATATTCATCTATGTTAAATTGATGTAGCTCCATCCAGGAATCAATCTGGCCTGATGTATCTAATTTATAAAGGAAAGGAGTACTTGTGGCACCTTAGAGACTAACCAATTTATTAGAGCATAAGCTTTCGTGAGCTACAGCTCACTTCATCAGATGCATATCGTGGAAACTGCAGCAGGCTTTATATATACACAGAGAATATGAAACAATACCTCCTCCCACCCCACTGTCCTGCTGGTAATAGCTTATCTAAAGTGATCATCAGGTGGGCCATTTCCAGCACAAATCCAGGTTTTCTCACCCTCCACCCCCCCACACAAATTCACTCTCCTGCTGGTGATAGCCCATCCAAAGTGACAACTCTTTACACAATGTGCATGACAATCAAGTTGGGCTATTTCCTGCACAAATCCAGCTTATGCTCTAATAAATTGGTTAGTCTCTAAGGTGCCACAAGTACTCCTTTTCTTTTTGCGAATACAGACTAACACGGCTGTTACTCTGAAACCAATTTATAAAGGGTTATTTACTTTACTGGAGTCTTTAATCCGTGAGAGCAGGTAACATGGAAGGAGTGCCCTTCAACAGGCACTACAAATCAGAATGTTTATGGAAGGGTCTACATTACTTTAAACTTTGAATAAAACATCAGTCAATAAACCAGATGGATTTCACTTATTTTATGATTAAAGTGAATGAAACACAAACCATTCTGTTTGTGCTGCAGCAGGGAAGGGTTATCAAGGTGACAGAACAGATACCAGTACACAGAAGAGAGTTTGCATTTCTGAATTTTAAACACCCTGTAAACAAATAAGTTTGTCTTTGTTTACTTTTTTATTTTTATTTTTAGGGCTTGTCTACACATGAAATTATTCCTGATTTACTTCATCTGTGGACACTTATTTTGGAGAAGCAGCCGTGTTAGTCTGTATTCGCAAAAAGGAGTACTTGTGGCACCTTAGAGACTAACCAATTTCTTGTTCCTGTGTCTTAATCCAGTGGATAAAGTTTGAATATGATTTGTTTAATATAGTAGTGTGGAAAGGGCAGGGGACTTTCTATTAGCTTTCCTATTTAATGGGTGCACTATACTAAACTGCTGTGGTGGCATTCCCTTCTCCTACCCCTCCACCGCTAGCACCACAGTTTCATAGATACTAAGGCCAGAAGGGATCATTATGACCATCTAGGCTGCAGAATATCACCCAGCCACTCCTGCGAAAAACCTCTCACCTATGTCTGAGCTATTGAAGTCCTCAAATCGTGGTTTAAAGACTTCAAGGAGCAGAGAATCCTCCAGCAAGTGACCCGTGCCCTGTGCTACAGAGGAACGCGAAAAACCTCCAGGGTCTCTTCCAATCTGCCTTGGAAGAAAATTCCTTCCCGACCCGAAATATGGCGATCAGCTAACCCCTGAGCATATGACCACAACCCTAATCCTAGTGGGAGGCGTGAGGGCTGAAGAGCAAGTCCACCCTGCATTCATCCCTGTCCTGGTGGCTCCTGTCCTGCGGGGCTGGGCCTTGCTCCTGGCATTGTGATGTAGCTAGCCTTGAAACCCCATACACCAGGTTGCATGCCTGGAGTGAGGAGCAGGGCCCAGAACCATGGGACAGAAGCTGCTGCTGCAGGGTGAGTGCAAGGAGGGCTTACTCCTCACCGTCACCTACCTGGGGCCACCCCTCCACAATGAGTCAGGAAAAGTGTGTTTTGCCTGTCCTTTTCACCCTTGATTTCATGATTTCTGTAGGTGCAACCGAACCCATGCTAAAGCCGCCCCAATTAAGAGTTAATTTCATCTGGAGCTCTCCACATGTACCCAGAGAAAAAGGCAATAACTGCAATTCATTTAGTTATGCTCAAATGGACAATACAGTGAATCCACTATTAAAAGTCTGCATCTGACCCAGCGGATTGACCAAGTTCATGTGTCTCAGAACAAACAAAGGTCTTAGAAATGTGTCAAAACCAGTCTGAACTCAGGAGAGACACTGTCTGAGGGTCAGGCAGAGAGGCAGAGGCTGCAGGGGTGCAACGTATCTCACCCAGCCCAATCTAATGGATGCCTGAGCAAGGGGAACCTACATAAAGTTGCAAGGAAGGGCTGAAGATATGCAAGGAAGGACATAAGAGGATATGCATTCAGGCCATTTTGTTATTTTAACACTTTTCTTCTCTGGTTACGTTCCCATGGATAAATACTGCACTTTCATACTGGGTTTAGGTCCCAAAGGGAAGCCTATAGCAGGGACCAAAGCCCAATTGGGCCGAATGAGAACATGGCCAGTAAAACAGGGGTACTGTAACCTGGTGACCCAGTCTAAAAGTGGAGGTGACTTATGGGATTCCACCCTGAGAGCTTGACAGGCACCTAAGAGAGAAGTCAAAGGGACAACTCATGCTGATACACAACAGCATTCTTCTCTATCACAGGTATTTAGAAAACTGGGCAATATTACATAAACCATAGCTCTTCACCACTACACTACAAGGTTTAAACTTTCCATTAAAATCAATGCAATGGGTCTCACCTGTGAAATACTACTTTGATTACATAACCAGGTGTCCCACTGCTGTTGGAGAGATATACATGTAGAAAGACAGAATATCAAAGCAGAGATCTAACACCTGAAAAAATAATTCAGCTCTAATAAGTGCAGTCCTGGGGGTGCTCAAAACAGAACTAGTCACACCTGTTAAAGGTCAAATTATTATGTTTACTTCAGCATTTCATGCAGTATTATCCAGAAACTTTAGAAGACAAGTTATACCACTGAAGCTATTCACAATGGGTTTGAGTCACCCTGTGGCAGCCTTGACTCTGAATTTTCTTTTTCACAGTTCATAGTTCAAACTTAACATTACTTGAATAGAAATGTTTGGGGTTTTTTTTCTTTTGTAACACTATTTTGCATGCATCTCATCTAATTTTTGCATTGTTCTGCCAACAAGGTGGGCCAATTCTTCCCCTGAATTACGCCGTTATAAAACTGTAGTTGGCCCACTGATTGTGGCTGTTGTAACGGAGAACAGAATGCGGCCCAGTATCAAGAACACACACTTACACGGTTTCAGCTCTTGCAATCATCATATTTTGGCCTCCACAATCTAGCCTTGATATAATTTCATCACTGTCTTGACATTGCAACAACATGGATTTGCAGAGATATTGTCAGGTTGTCACTAAAATCCTGTTCCCATGACTGGACAGATCTGTTAATTTTCCTCATGCTTTTGTCTCTTCATAAGAGCAATATGGTCATGTGCTCCTTTTCTATCATCAAAATTTGTATTTGTTTTTTGGAAATGTAAAATCTGTTGTTTGAAACGACATTATAGAATAATGGAATGGGGCGTGCCCACACCAGAATATAAACATATGAAATATTATTCATAGCAGTAGCACAAAAAGGCCACAACAAGACAGGGCCCCATTGCAATAGCCACTGTGCAAACATGACAGTCAGTACTCCAGAGAACTAAGGGCCAGTCTTTCACAATATGGAATAATTCTTGTTTTCCTGCCAGCCCTCCTAACCACTCAAAATGGGTGGATACAAAGCAGAAGCATGGCCTCTCTCCTATCTCTACCTCCAAAGGGTGGTGCTGCATGCAAGCCCCCACTCACATGCCTAACTGAAGAACAGGCTCTTCCCCGAGAAGCAGTTTCCTGTAGCTCCTTCTGGGGCGGCGTGACTAAGTGGTGGGGATGGGAGGGGGGGTGCAGGACTGCAAGTCTTTGTCCCTGAAGCAAGTTACAGCCTGATCCTGCTCCCTTAGAAGTATATAACCAGAGTCACCATTGATTTAAATAAAGTAAGGACTGGTCCTTAAGGACCCAGTTCTGCAAACTTGTATTCAAATGAAAAAAAGGTTTGCATGATTGGGCACTTGCTCATTGCTTTTGGATACAGAGACAGGGTTCTCACTGATGTCAGTGGGAGATCAGTGTAACCTTTGAGGGGAGAATTTACCTGAGACATTTTGGACAAAATTTACCAAATCATCCCAAATTTCAGAGGAGTGAGAAGTATTTAGATGGGAATCCCTGGATTTGAACTAACCTCTTTGGTGTTCGGTTTCAGTCTGGACTCAAATCCAAAGGAGCCTATTTTGGGGGGGCACACCAAGTCGGCTATGGAAACTGAGTCTTGTGAAAACTATTCACAAGATCCTGACAGTGTCAATCCTCAAGCTTGTCAGGCTCCAGAAGCCCCCCTGCAGGAAAGACTGTGCTAGTAGATTACATGCAAATCCCAAGGGTTTCTGTTTCTTTGGGGGCTACCCAAGCACCATTAGTTTGGGCTTTTGGGGGGAGTCAGTAAGGGGAGTTACCACAGAGGGACATTCTCAAAACACTCTTCAACTTCTTGACTGATTTTTCAGCCACTTGTAGTAAGAAGTGGGAGTAGAACAACCAGCTTCACACCCCTATTTGAGCATCCAGTTAGATTCCTATGGAACGAAAACTCAGCCTTTGTTAACCTTCAGACCTCACTGTAAATCACCAATGTCTGGGGTTCCCTTTGGACATTGGATTTAGTGTTGCAACATCTCACTTTTTGGGTGTCATAACTGGGGGAACTGCTTGACTGATTACAAATTAGGAAGAAAAATGGTACTTTAGCCCCAGATCTATGCTACCGGGGTTGAGGCCACTTATTTGTGAACTTTAGATTAGGTGCTTATAGTCAGGTTTATAATGGTTAACCCGCTGCAACCTTACTGGAGCAAGTACTGTTATTCCATTATTCCTTAGAAATGTTACCAACACAAACAAGCTTTAGGATTGGAATGCCAACACACCATTAAGTATAATGATACTCTGTGCAAATGACAAAGACCCCGTTAAATTATTTTCAAATTAGAAATTCTTCTTTCCAGTCAATTACAAAGCTGCTGCCATTGATTTTAAGAAAAATAAAGGCATCCCTTTTATTAATCAGTGTTAATTGTGTTTTTCCCACAGGACCCAATCGTTATTCCTTTCTGTAAAGATATCTTTGAGAAAGCAGATGCCTTTCACAAAGCAGGTTAAACCTCTTCTCCTGAAACTTGAGGATTAACAGCTGAAAAGAGCTGTTAACTAGAATCAGACATATGAAATTAAATGCAAACTCTATTCTGAAGCACTGTTGCATGATTAACTTAGTTACATGAACAACACAGGACATGTCAATATTTTCCCCCACTTTCAAATGTGGTATTTATCTGACCTCACATCACACCTGGGCTAGCACAGCACAGCTGCCTTCCCTTCCCTCTCTGAGCTTGTGTGTGTGTGTGAGAACAAAGATCTGCACCATTATTGAACATGCTAGAAGAGTCATTAAAACCCTGAGCTTACTCCTAAATCCCAGATGACTGGTTGTGCTGTCTGCCTCACTCTTTTCATACATTACAATTTTAAAATACGACACTATATAAAAGCCTGATCCTACACAACTGAAGTCAACGGGAGCAGGACTGGGCCCTAACAGACTAGGTGGTGAAGCGAGCACATCTGATCCAGACAATCTGGAGTTCAGGGATTACTGACAACACCTGCCTGTCAACTCTAAATGAATGGGGATAGATTTCCCCCTAATGGATTACAGGAAGGTCACTAGCTCTCAGCTGTCTGGTGCAAGCAAGGGCACCACTGTCATTTGCACTGGGAAACCACTCGTCTGCCGTTCCAACCTAAAGGCAGATGCTGCACTAGTAGAAAATGCTATGAAGGGATACTGAAGCAACATTAAGTATGCAATCATGCTGACAGAAGCACCTCTGGAAAAGAACTAGTTGCTGTAAGATGAAACAAAGAGGCACATTTAAATACACTTTAAAATTATAAATGGCAATGCTTTTTGCTACATAATTGGTGTTGTGAGATGAGATTACAAGGGACAGCAAAATGGTAAGAGCTTGAAAAGCAAAGTGATTCTTTCATTTGTAAGGAACTCTGTAAAGTTTATTTCATCATCATATGTTGGAAGGCAAAATCTTCTGAAAAATCTTGTAATTTGAGTTTCTTGATATAATTCCAGTTAGTTAAGCTCCAAATGTTCTTTGGTATACCAAAGAACAAAAGTTTAGTCTCCAGTAGACTTTTGCAATTAGTATAGCATTAAAACTGAGCTCGTTTGGACTACATAATTCATCCTGCAACTAGAACAATGTCTGTAGTTAAATTAGAAACATACTGTATTGTGTGGATGATGGCATAAATGTACAAAATAGCGCACGAAACTTTTTAAATCCCCAGTTTTGTTTTGTTTTTAAGCACCCTTTTCAACAATCAAAAGTGTTGGGTTTTTTTAATTGATGTTTTGTGCAACCTTCAGGCATGATCCAAAGGTCTCAGAAGTCAAATGAAGACTCCATTGACTTCATGAACCTCGATCCAAAGGCCACTAGTATGTCCAGAGCTGTAAGATCTTGATGTGTGATCTTGTCTCATCTCATAAAAAAACAGGTGAAGTCCAATCAGTAGTAGGTCAAGGTGCTACAAGAAATAGTGTGCTTGGCTTTGAAACTGTACTGGCATTTAAAAGGCACTGTGACTGCTAGAGTTGTCTTTCAAAGGAGACATCAAACCAAGGTCATAACCATTTATGGTCCTGACAAAATCCCTTGATGCTTTTGGCGAGTCCCTGAATCCTGAACATATTTCCATTTGGGTTGCCTACCTTAATTTTTCCCAAAGTTTTAATTAAGAGTTTGGGGCTGTTCAACAATGGCCATATTCCATCCCAGAGGTGGCTGCATTTCAAAGTGATTCTTGTGTGTAATGTATTTCACATTTCTACAGTACTGTGACAAAAGATGGTAGTAATTTATATTACCTGCAAACTTGGTTCAAGTTCAGAATTACATTTTTCTGTCTCAGATTTGGAACACCCATGGGTGATTAATCAGTTAAATCTGTACTGCATTACAGCATGCTGTGTAAAATGATACAGGGTTCAAACAGCTTTGCATGACTGAAACACACAGTAGAACGGGAATGTGCCATTTTGAACTTCAATTTTGAACTTCTTTACCAAGTTGTATTGGCTCCTGTTCCTCCCAGACTGAGAGCTTCTATGCCAATTGTCATCCAAGAGCAAATTTATGATGCTGAGGGTGTATCTTCACTAGGGAAACTACAGTGGTATAACTCTGGTGCCATAGTTATGCTGGTAGTGTAGATGCAGTCTACCTGATGGAAGGATTATTTTTCCCCCATCGGTGTAGGAACACCAGTTCCATGAACAATGGTAGCTATGTTGACAGAAGCATTCTTCCATTGACATAGCTGAATCTACCCTGGGGGTTAGGTTGGTTTTTTAGAGTGTTTTTTTCTATCACCCATGATGACTGATGTGGCTATGTCAATTTAACTTTTAAGACTTGACCAAGCCTGAATCATGAACCCCAAAATAAGGTCTGCACTGGAAGTGCAAATACTACGGTGCTAGTGGACATCTTAACAGTGTGTCTTTAATAAGGAACCTTTCCTTTTCTCCTGCTTCCAGAGTACCTGATCATAAAAAGAATTAAGAAATTCCAGGTTTATTACTGTTATTTCCATGGCAACATAATAGATCACAGAAAAAGGATTATGGTTTCCCTTGAGGACAAGTGGGTGCAAATAAATGGAGTGTGAAAAGGGAAAGACAAATCCAGTTAGTGCAAGTACAGATGATGATCTAGCTGATGCTATCCACACAGTCTCGTAAGTACTTTTGCCTCATCAACCTGAACAAAATTTTGCTGCCTTAACATTTTATTGGATTTGATAACAAATGAGTCAGTCCTTCAAGCTGGTCAACACTACCAATTAAGCATGTTCAGCTTCTCTCTGTTTTCTCACCTGTACCTAAAAAAAACCAACACTCACGTAGTTGAAGGACTTGTTACAGGGGAGGGTAATAAAATGTATACATACTACAGGGTGGGGGAGTCTTGTGGATAGCAAAAAAAACCAAGACAGGGCAGGTTTGGAAAATTAGATAATAGAGAACCTCAGACTGAAAAAGGATGGCTTGTTATGGCTTTGAGCAGCTCCTAACTTCTCCTGTCCCAGTATCCTAGCAGAATGCCTTCTTGGGTAACAGTGATGATGGTGGTGGTAACTAGGAAGGCAAACAAAGGGGGTAGTAAAGCCCTGTGAACTACTGTGAGTATTCTATTCAGCCTCCATGAAATTTTCATTTTCTAGTCAATTTTACATTGCAGCATGGAATGCCACCAAGTCAGTAGGATTGCCAGTTTCAGCTAAGGAAAATGCCAGGATACTCTAGATCTCTTCGAACAATACTGTGCGTATAGATCTAGAATGAATATTTTAATGCAATCTGATGTTACATACTTTACCCATATACAAGTAAACAATCAAACCTGTGCATTATAACAGCAGCAAGAAAAATAAGGTCAGAGAGAAATTCTGAAGTTGTAATTTCTAACATAAAACATAAAATTGCACCAAACTGCCATTTCAGTAGAACATTCTCCTATTATCAAGCAAGTTCCATACCCTGTTCATTATCCATAGTCTCTCCACTGACATCATTTTTACAGACACTAAAGCCAGTTATTTTCTTGCCCCCTTCAGCCCTATTCCAGTCTGAAAGACAAAGCCCTTCAAATCGCACATGTTTTCTTCCATAGTAACTGATGGTCAATAAACCAAGATATTGTTTATCTTTCTCTCTTGAGCATTGAGCTACTGCCACAAAACAGCTGGGTCGGTCAGTGCAAACATGTTTCAGCATTGTTGGGACCTAGACATTTTTACAACTCTGTTTTTCAGGTTCTCTTTTTATAGCTGTTGTTGATCTGCCTGTCTTTCTCCACACTGTGGTTAGACCTTCCTCTTTTTTGTTTTTTTGTGGTCTTGACGCCTACACAGCAAGTGGCTGGGCAATATTACAGCCTTTCAGAAGAAGCCCATTAAGAGACAGGTGGGAGGGTCTCAATTACATAGTTTCTTCCTCCAATACTAGATTAGTGACCTGTCTACCCTCTAGCTACAAAAATATGTCTCTCCCCTACTTCTCCTCTCTGCATATGTTATACATGCTTGCATATTATACCCTCTTGGCAGTAATGTGGTCTTCTATATAATTAAAGGTATTTCTGCTCCTCCATTATGCCTGTTTTGCTTTTTATGGCTTATAATGCTTCTACAAACTATCTCCCTTAACATCAGTTAAATTAATGTTTTCTCACAGCTACCATTCTTTATGTGTATGAATATGTAGAGAAAGGATACAACACAGGTAGCTGAGGGCTGTAAGAACTACGTGTGCACACAAAGGAACACTGAAGACAAAGTAACTACACAACAAATTCAAGAAATCTGTGATGTCATTGGAACTCCTGGATGTTTACTTAGCTGTATTCAGTCTCTGATGTTATACTCTTTAAAAGTGAGATCTCCTAAGGATCTGCATTTAAAATGGCAGCCCTGTCTTACAGAATGCTGAATACAACACTTTCTGTTTTTATAAAATAGTACTTTGGGATATAGATTTTTCTATGCATATTCTATATTCTTTATGTTGGCTTTCCAAGTACCTAACATGCACAAATCTAGCAAAATGAAAATATTATATAAAATAGAGGGCTATTGTCACCCCTTGTCTTAGAGAAACATTTCTGCAGAACTGTGAAGTGGCAGATAGTTTAAAGATATGAGAAGCCCAACACTTATCACAATTGTGGTAGGTCAACTTCTGATGAGGCATCATGACCAAGAATTGGCATAACAGCCTTAATGAAAGGGCCATCATCAAGTGGTTTAGGTACAAAAGGTCTGTGTGACTTCAGAAAAAGGAAAAGTTTACAGAAACCATGTCAGAGCACATGGAATCAAATCAGCTGATGCCTATCGGGGAGGAGACTGGAGAGGTACACAAGAGATTTTACAGTCACCAGCACTATGAGGTTTCAGGTCCTAATTCTCCACTTACTTGCACCTTGTACAGTCACTTGTAGCTTGTAAAATGAAGGTAAAATGCTACCATATCAGAATGTTAGTGTTTTACACCTATATTGCACAGCTGTAGGTGCAAGGCAGTGGGGAATGAAACCATGAATGCTTCTGAATATGGAGATGGTAAGAAGACTAGTCAACTACACTTCCTAGAATGTGCATCCATCTTTTTCAATACTAAGCTGTTAGAAAATGGTTGCATTTCCTGTGTCAAGAATTCAGTGAAAATGTGTAGGACCAGCCAGTGCTAGAGACAGGATTCTGAACTGGCTGGCCCACTGAACTGAGGCAGCATGGTAATTCCTTTGTTACTCCAAAGGATATGTCCAGAGCCATCTGAGTCTTCTATGAAAGGACCTCTCTCAACACCAGCGTCTCACATCATGCAACTGGCATAGAATAAAACATCCACTATTATTACATATTTCTGGTAGTGCCCAGAAGCCCCAGTCAGGGATTAGAGCACCATTGTGCTATGCAAGGTACACACCCACACATACAAACACACCCCAACACCCTGTACCTGGCCCAAAGTACAGACTGTAAGGCTGATGAGACAATAGGTGGCTACAAGCAGGCAGGTGGTGGGAGTAAAAGGAAAACGAAATGACTGTTATTACTGAAATAATCAGTTGTCTCAGCACTTATTACTTAAAAGCTACATACAATTGAATTAAGTATTTAGAGGATGGACTAATCTGAAGAAAAATATTGCAGATAGAGTAACAGGTACAAATGCATCCTTTGGCATGGCCCATGCACTAGCCCTGGGCTAAGCGTGTAAGAAAAGCTTCTGAGTGTCAAAGCAACACTGACAGACTCTGATCCTGCTGCCCTGGGTCTCTGAAAATGTTACCTCCAAAATACTAACTTCTATGAGTACACAGGAGCTCCTGGTAATAATAATTATAAATAATGCTAAACTGTTTTAAATGCATTTTCCCTCATCTTCCCCACCTCTCCTTCAGGAAATCACACAAGCCTAAACATTTCCAAAAAACAGCTGGTTTGGAAGAAGTGAGTTGCAAGTATATTTCTCAGTGTTCCATCAACAGACTGCTATAAGTGCCAGGATCCGTCCACCATGGAATTGACTTTAGAAGAAGCGGGGGGGGGGGGGGGGAGGAAAAGAAATCTTTCCTCTTGGGGTTAGAAGGGAGAGGAGAACTGAAATGGAAAACAAAATCCATCACTTTGTTTAGACTTGTGAGTAATAATTACTGAAGCCAGCTTTTCCACACAGAATGCTCTCTTGGTTTGTGTGGCCAGGATGTTTTGCCACCAAAATCTAGGACGAGTAAATTGAAATCTGTTTTGAGGGCTCTGTGGTATGTTAATACATTTTCTAAATTTAAAAATTTACTGGGCAAAATGCTTATGCTTCTGCAAATGGGGGCACTTATATTTTTCTGTTTTTTTGCCAAGCAGACCCAGACAGAAAGGATACAGTTTTAATGGTCTTTGGATTAGCCTTTACTGGGAAGAAAATATGAATCAAAGTCTACTGATTTTTGTTTTGCGTCTTGTGGTGCTTTCTGGCAGCATTACGTGTGTATGTGTCTGACTGTCTCACTGCTGAGACTCTGGTTGAAATTTTGTACATGTCTACAGAATGGAACAGAAGCCTGTGATATTCTGAGAGCAATTAAAAACTGAATATGGCCTTTCTATCTTTTAAATCCCTTGCAGAAATGTGATGAACTGATGAATAATGATTTGGGGAAACATGAACTTCATTCAACAGTTCATCACTGAGGCATTCATCAGCACATTAATAGTTCAAAGAGATCGTTGCTACAGTGCAAAGACAAAAAAGGCATACTATGACACTGTTTGGCAATGTATTTCCTTATTGTTAAATAGTCTCAGCACCTGACTAGAAAATCTGATATTACACCTGAAGGCCATGGGCAAGGACTGGGGATTAGACAACTCCCAAGACAACCAAATTAGAGTCACTGATTGGGACAATACAAACTATTGTTTAATAAAATATGAGTATTCATTTTTAAAGCGCTCAGAATCTTTTTTCTGATGGTGCCAAGGGGTAATAAAACAAGCTAGAGATTCCATAAGGTGCACACTGATTGCACTTTTGATTTTTATTTACATTATGGGCATGCGTTGGATGAGAGTTCAGGCTGCAAACACTACTACATTTGAGAAGCTTTACATACATAAGCAGCTTCTTCAACTGATGTGCGTAAATATCTGCAGGTTCAGGGGATAACATGGTTTTCTCAAGTTACTACTGTAAACTCCTCACTCAAAGATGTCCCCGTTAACGTTGTTTCATTGTTACGCTGCTGATCAGTTAGGGAACATGCTCATTCAAAGTTGTGCAATGCTCCCTTAGAACATTGTTTGGCAGGCGCCTGCTTGTTCACTGTTTGCAGGTAGAGCAGCCCATTGCAGCTAGCCGGTGGGGGCTTGGAACCAGGGTAGACGGGCAGCCACCCTACGTTCCCTGTGTGGCAGCAGCCCAACAGGCTATCTATTGCCCGGCCCACTGCCATGTGCTGCTCCTGCCCTCCGGGTGGGTGGGTGGGTGTGTGTGTGTTCGTTCCCTGGAACCTATTTACAATTTCACTGGAACCCCCCTATTTACATTAATTCTTATAGGGAAATGGGATTTGTTTAACATCGTTTCACTTAAAGTAGCATTTTTCAGGAACATAACTACAACGTTAAGCGAGGAGTTACTGTATTTCACTCACCTTGAAATGGGAACAAGCAACACATTGGTGAACAAATTTGAGAAGCTGTCTATTGTCAATGTAGCTTCTGCAAGTATCTCTGTGTGCTCTTTGGAAATGTCAATTTGTAATTTGACAGCAGCATCCCTCTGTGAATCATAGCAGATAATCCTATACTTCCTTCTGGCAACAGTGTCACAATTAAGTCAAGTTTCTCCTTTTGCCAGCACTCGTTGAATTGCACTAACAAGAGGCTGTGTGAAAATGCAGCACAAGCACTTGCTACAAAGCTTAAGAAACAGAACTGAAAACAATTGAAACTGCCCTTGCATGTCAGGTAACTATTATTTTATTCTTTTAACCTTTAATTATAAACACTTCTGTCCCTGATGTCAGATGGACATGCTGCTGAAACCGTGATCTTTGCTGCTGTTTTCCTATGCTCTTTGTGCAACTATAGTAACAGGAAAGCTGGAGGAAGGGAGAGGGGAAATATAGCCCTTAAGAGACAAGCTCACAGTGCATGAAATAGTTTTGCAATAGTTTTCTTTCACTTTCTCTTTCAAAGAAAGCTAAAATCAGTGAAGCAGGATTACACAAGAACTCAAACTTGTGGCTTTATAACCCTGAAATCTGACAAGCATGTTAGTTTGAGAGCACTGCAGTGAAGATACAGTATTGTCAACTTCAAGCATTTAAAAATCGTGAGTAGGCCTCAAAAGATCAGGAGACTGACTTAAAAATCATGAATACTTTTATACTGTGATGGTTCTTACTTGCCTTCTGGTTGTTTAAGCCTTTAAGGCAATGGCTCCTCAACTAGGGACTGGGGAGCCATTGCTCACATTAGAAAAGTTGTCTCAAGAACAAAACTCCCCTTCCATTGACAATCCAGATTAAGCCAAACAGAAGAGAGTTGTTCTTAAAATATGACTGTCCAGACCCTGGCTCTCAACCTATTTACCAATGTGGGTCACTTAATTGGGTGACTGGGTGACAAAATGGAAGATGAAATTCCGTGTTGATGAGTGCAAAGTAATGCTGTCATAAATATAAAGGGAAGGGTAACCACCTTTCTGTATACAGTGCTATAAAATCCCTCCTGGCCAGAGGCAACATCCTGTTACCTGTAAAGGGTTAAGAAGCTCAGCTAACCTGGCTGGCACCTGACCCAAAGGACCAATACGGGGACAAGATACTTTCAAATCTTGGGGGGGGGGAGAAAGGCTTTTGTTTTGTGCTCTTTGCTTACGGGGTTGTTCTCTCTTGGGACTGAGAGAGGCCAGACAGAAATCCACCTTCTCCAACCCATCCTAATCCAAGTCTTCAATATTGCAACCAGTATAGGTAAGCCAGGCAAGGCGGATTAGTTTATCTTTTGTTTTATGTGAATTTTCTCTGTGTTGAGGGAGGTTTATTCCTGTTTTCTGTAACTTTAAGGTTTTGCCCAGAGGGGGATCCTCTATGTTTTGAATTTGAATACCCTGTAAAGTATTTTCCATCCTGATTTTACAGAGATGATTTTTATCTTTTTTTTTTTTTTTTAATAAAATCCTTCTTTTAAGAATCCGACTGATTTTTCCATTGTTCCAAGATCCAGGGGTTTGGGTCTTTGATGATTTCGTAACCAATTGGTTAGAATATTATTCTCAAGCCTCCCCAGGAAAGGGTGTGTGTAGGGCTTGGGGGGATATTTTGGGGTGGCGGGGGGAGATGTTTCCAAGTGGTCACTTTCCCTGTTCTTTGTTTAAAACACGTGGTGGTGGCAGCATACTGTTCAAGGACAAGGCAAAGTTTGTACCTTGGGGAAGTTTTTAACCTAAGCTGGTAAGAATAAGCTTTGGGGGTCTTTCATGTGGGTCCCCACATCTGTACCCTAGAGTTCAGAGTGGGGAAGGAACCCTGACAAATGCACATTGGAAAAAATAATCCCAACTATACATACAAAATAATGGGATTTAATTATCAGTTACCACTCAAGAAAGATCTTGAAGTCATCATGGATCGTTCTCTGAAAACACCTGATCAATATGCAGTGGCAGTCAAAAAAATCTAACACAATGTTAGGAACCATTAGGAAAGGGATAGATAATAAAACAGAAAATATCATAATGTCACTACCTAACTCCATGGTATGCCCACACCTTGAATATTATGTGCAGTTTTGGTCACCCCATCTTGAAAAAGATGCATTAGAATTGGAAATAGGACAGAATGACAACACAAATGATTAGGGGTAAGGAACACCTTCCATATGAAGGGGGGGGGGAGAAGACAGGGACTGTTCAGCCTAGAAAAGAGGTGACTAAGGGGGGCTGTGGCAGAGGCCTATAAAATCATGACCGGTGTGGAGAAAGTGAATAAGGAAGTGTTGTTTACTCCTTCTCATAACACAAGAGCCAGGGGTCACCCAATGAAATGAATAAGCAACAGGTTTAAAACAAACAAAAGGAAGTACATTCTCACACAAGGCATAGGGTTCAAATCCCTATTAGATAAGTTCATGAACGATAGGTCCATCAATGGCTATTAGCCAAGATGGCCAGGGACACATCATCATGCTCTGGGGGTCTCTAAACCTCCAACTGCCAGAAGCTGAGACTGGAGGACAGGGGATGGATCGCTTGAAATTGCCCTATTTTGTTCATTCCCTCTGAAGCATCCGGCATTGGCTGCTGTTGGAAGACAGGATTCGGGGCTAGATGGACCACTGTCTGACCCAGTATAGCATTCTTATGTTCTTAAGGAATTCAGTATATCCTTTATTCTGGTTTTGTTCAAATCTACATAGGCACTCAGAACAAAGTGTCTGAATTGTGTCCAAATGCTCTTGTAGATTAGGCTTGTGGAGTCCCTTCTGGAGGCCTGAAGTGCAAACAGTACCTTGTCTGAGTAACCGCCTTGTGAGAGGACATCTGTCTAGAAGCCACACTCTGTTAATCAGAGATCACCAATGACTGGAAATAATGAGTCCTTGGGGAGTAGTTCTGGTGAAGGGGTGGATAAGGGGTCTTACTGCCACTTTCCAATGCTGCTGGGTACAAAAGAAATCAAAGCTAGTTTGATCTTGTGGGCCTTTTGCATAACCCTCAACTAGGTTTAATCAAGGAGTCTCTCTTCCAAGGACAAACCGTAATTGGCAGCTTAAGCTGTTGCACTGGTTGCTAGTGACTCCGAGAAAAGCTTCACTGTGTTCAGAGGTGTATTGACTCCAATGAAGGCTCAGGGACAATACATTCTCCTATCCTTGGGCAACACAGACTGCTTGCTCTGGAGCCCTCGATTGTTGATTAACTTCCTCAGAATAGGTTCAAAGAATTCTGTATGGAAAAACCTACCCAGAGCGTTCTTGTCAGATTTAATAGACCCTAACATGGATCAATGGCCTTCCTCAGAGCTGGAAGGGGTAGGAGGGTGTTGTTTTCAGGGAGGGCAGGGTTGTTAACCTGCTGCTTTGGCTTTTTAAGTGATTGGATTGCTCAATGGTTGCTCTGACTGCCAGCTCCTCATCTCTCTTACAGGAAAAGAGCAAGATACAAGGAGCTGGTATTACGGATCTTAATTTTCTAACGCAGTTAGCCCTTTTTAACTGAGGTGCACTCAAGGTCAGGACATTTGGGGTCAGAGCAGACTGCTCTTATGAAAGCACTGGCCCTAAATCCTTGCCAGGTCTTCCTTTCCAGATGTAGAAATAACGCCCTCCCATAATGTGCAACTCTCAAGACTGAGGTAGGAAAGTTGCTTAGAGAGGGAAGTTCAAGGAGGGGGGAATTCTGCCCCCCCAAGTTAAGTGGTACTGTCAGGGTTGGTGCTTTGAGGAGGAACTGAAGTAGTCTGCTGGCAAAAAAGCGGCTGAGTCTCTCAACTCAGGGCTGACCCTGGCATAAGCTAGTACATCTCTTTTTTGGTTGTTCTATTCTTCAGCTCATTGGACCTCTACTTGCCTACTTTCTAGGGAAGAGCATGCTCCACTGTAGCAGGTCAATAAGTAGCTCAAGCAGTTAAAGTCACCTAACAGTTTGAAGAAAAAGGAAGGAGTGTTACCTCCTGGAAACACAAACATTCAGTGAAATTGGACAATAAGGGGCAAGAGGCCCAAGGTAGCAGAAGCTCAGAAACTGCCTGACTGCTCTGAGGCATGAAGGCAGAATTCTGGAGAAATGCAGCTAGGGGATGGGATTTGAGAATGGAATACTGAACAACTAAAATATTACCCAAATAATATTGAAAACAAAGTTACCATTATAAAAAAGCAATCTCTTCATACACAAACTGTAAATTATTGACTAATGATTAACATGCTATGTTGCAATGAGCCCAGAAGCAGTAACATGAACTGATTGTCCATATATACACAATACCTGCCTCTTATTACAATCAAATCCATTCCTCTCACTTTCAGATGTGGTGTTGAGCTCTTTAGCAATATGACCATCTGCACCACTTGTTCATATGATACTCAAATGAATGCTTGCATAGTACATGCCTGTGCTTAACAACACTGGCTGTATAGCACAAATTTTAGACATCTTTTTAATTGGCATTTCCATTCCAGTTCTGATGAAGTGGTGCTGCCATATGCTTATTGTCCCTGTGCCGCTTTTCAGTAGCACCCAAAAAACAGGGAGGTCTGCAGGTGTTATTACCCAGTTGCATTTCCAATGTGATATCAATAGAATAAAAAGGGAAAGCAGCTATTCTCTGATTCTTTCCATTCCTGCCTTAGATCCCACTTAAATTTCAAAGTAGGCCTGACCCAGTGGAGCTGCCTTGGAGGAATTTCAGCGGGGACGTCAGGGCACGAGTGGGAACGTGACACAAAATTGAAGCCTTACTGGCTAGTCCTTACATTTATGGCTCCCCTCTATTCAACGAATGGAGAGAAGAGTGTCTAGCAAACAGGGGGGTCCTGGCCCATGACTAGGGCCCCTAGGTGCTACAGTAATACAAATAATTAACAACAACAGTTGCATATGTTATGCTTGTGTCTTCTCTTGGTTGGACTCCTATTGCAGTTACAGCAACTGAGTGGGGAAGGGTGGCCACAAAGGTTAAAAGAAGGGTAGTTTTAAAAGATCAGTCACTGAAACATGCTACTGATGTGAGAGGTCAAAGGAGAAACTGCACAGGCAGAGAGTGATCTGCTGCTGCTAAGCTTCGCTTTCTAATGCGGCTTGTGGGAAAATACAATGGGAAGGAGACGATGGATTTTGGGGGAAAATAGTTCCATTCTTCGTTGCTACCATTCACATGGTTGGGCTGTGTGTTATCCTTCCCGTTGTAGTTTTCACCACTTTCCTCTCAGGGCAGAGTACAACATGAATTTGGCATTTTGCCTGAACATAACTCTAGCTGAGGGCCATGACACAGCAAAAAACAAAACAAAACAAAAACACCCCACACACGCAAAGGAAGAAAACTGCTTAGCCTACACAGGAAGAGAAATACAATTTATCATGAACAAACAACTGCTCCTCCCACATAAACTGCTCAGACTGTACAAAAGCTTAGACCTAAAGATGGATCATCAGGAAATAACTAGTTCTGGTATTTTGTGAAGGACACTTGACTAAAACTGAATACCTGAGGTCAGTCTGGCATATCATTAATTTTTCATAAGTCCAGCATTTCTGAGAGGCTAAATTTTAGTATGCGGTGGGGAGCGAGGGAGGAGGGGCAGAGAGAACCTATTCTTGTTTCCCACATTGGTTGCCCTTGCTGTTTCAGCGCACAGCGCATCCACTAACTGACCCCTGGGTGAGATAAGGGTGTGGCCACAGTCCTGCCTTCATTGCACACATTTGATGCTGGAGGGCTCTGGTGTGAGCGAGTGCAAGCTATGGCTTTTCCTAAGTAGCAGCAAGAGTCACTGGAGGCTGTGTTGCCAGCAGCATTCCTAGAGACATTATACCTGCTCCTACACTAGGCATAGTACATCCAGCCATATAACACACTGCTGGCCTACTAACCCCATTCAGTGCAACTCCGGCACTTGGGTCCTTAATTGTGCCTGAGCCCTTAGCATGTCTAGTCAGTATACTATGAATTCACTCTAATAATACTTGCACGTACATCCAAGCATTTTAAAGCACTTTGCATGCATTACAACAATGGCCCAAAGAAGCCTGTTAATTGTGAATAGCAGAACCAAACTAATGAGAACGGAGGCCGGGTACTCCTACATTATTGATACAAATACCGAATGCTGTTGGATAAAGCAAGACGCACATTAAATGTATTAAAGGATGCACCTTATGCAAGAAACAAGGAGATCTGTACTCCAATAAATGGCTAAGGTCTTGTGTCTTCTAGAAAATAGCACCAGTTTAATTCAAATCAGATGAGTAAAGCAGTGCAAACCCCTGTGTGGACACTGTTATTTTGGATTAAGAGTGAGTTATTCTGGTTTATTGTAAACGGATTCTTAATCCACTTAAGCTAAATGGAAATAAACCCTGGCTACAAACCATAATAAAAGTGTCCACACAGGCTTTTGCGGTCGTGTAACTAAAGTGATTTAAAATTGCAGCTTGAGTTAAACTCATGGAATTTTCTTATGTGGGCAAGACCTGGAGGGTAGAGGAGTCAATGGGACTTGTGCTTTAGAAAAGTCCCCCTAAAGGACATTGGCTGTACACAAAACATAATGTAGCACCTATTGTGTATTCTCCCATGTCACAAATAGGACAATTTCTTTTTCTTCAAATATATACTTTTCTTTCCTTGTACTTTTCATTTCCCTTGTAAAACACCCTCAATTCTATTAAAAGTTGCAGCAAAGAGTGGATTTACAGCTGGTAAACATACACCCATAAATTCAGGCTAACTGACGTACAGCTATTGTACACAAAGACATATCATATGCACAGACACACAGGCGTGCACACACTTTCAGTGGGGGTGGAGAGAAGCACACTACGTTAAAAGAAAAAGCTCAACAGGTAACTCAAATGTCTGTAGTTGTTTTGCTGAAGGATGGAGTCGTCTAATGGGAGAAAACATGGGCTAGCAGGTGATGTACATGAGCTGATGTAGAGAGATTTGGATCTTTTTCTTAAGTCAGCCACAAACTTGTGCAACTCCTTAACATTTTGTTCACTTTGTGGATTGAGAGTTTGAGGATGAATAAATCATATAATGGAAAGTTAATACTGAAAAACTACTATTGTATAAATAGATAGAAGAGCCTCAGATGAAACACTGTTCAAATTTGGTCACCCAACTTAAAAGAAATAGGCCCTGAGAATGATTAGAGGCTTGACGTTTCCTCAATAGGAGGAGGAATTAAAGAGTAGTGGGATTTCTTAGTTTAGAAAGGACACAGAGTAACCAAGGGATGGTGGGAAAGCTGGGTGCTCCTGCCTGTTTTAACATAGGAACAAGGGGAAAGTAAATGAAATTGGAATGCAACAAATTTTCTCTCAGCCAGACACATAACATGAGGTACTCATTGCCACAAAATTGTACTGAGGCCAAGTGCTTCGTGGGTTTCAGAAAAGGATTAGACATTTACACAAATAACATCACCCCCAGTTGTGAGATACGATAAAAACTATAAGGGATATAAACCTTCAACCTCAGTGTAGAGGCTAACCTCTAAGATAAGGGCTAAGAAGAGCCTTCTCCCATGCACAAGCTATTCCATAACTATCACTCTAGGGATGCTATCATACACCTCTGAAGTATCAGATACTGGCTACTGTCAAAACGGGCTAGTAGACTAGACAGACCACCGGTGTTATCCGGTATGGCAGTTTCAATGTTATCATATTCTGTTTCAGGACTCAACCCACTTGTAAACTGAAGATGTTTGCGAAGTACTTTGAGAGAGCATCAATAAGCGCAAACTATTATCCTAAATTTCTGAAAAGTAGCCTAACCATCTTCAGCACAGTATTAAACAAAAACAAGTAAACCTACTGTTCAAATGTTGGTTCATTTAAAAATCATAGTTTTACAATAATTTGAAAACCTATCTATTTTGTAAAGCTAACCTTATAAAACAAGGGCTTGTCTACATGGTGGAATAAAGTGTCTCTACAGGGCTGTGTTTCTAAAGCACACTAATGTGCTGGACATTAATTGGTCTGTGTGAACCCTGCTGGTGTGTAATAAATGTTCCCTATTAAGTTTTAATGCAGTGCTATTTATCTGTAGATCTCCAAATTTTTTCTGACATGAATATCAGTTATTATTCCTATTATATAGATAGGGAAACTGAAGGACCTTGATAAAATACATAAACTGTACTACTAAGGCAAATAAGATGTTCTATATTCAAGTTTGTAAACCAATCAGTGTTTCCCCAATTAAACTAAGGATGAGATTTTCAAAAATGCCTTAGAAATTTAGCCATCCAACTATCATTCACTTTCAATAGCAGCTGGCAACCTAAATCCCTTTGACACTTCCAAGCATCCTCCCCTACATGGTATTGGGTGAGGTGCGCTACCTAGACAATTCCATTCTGCTAAAACAAGTTGCCTCAAGTTGTTTATTTGAGGCAGACAGCAATACTGGTTTATGGGGGTGGAGTGGGGGTGTTTCTGATCTCTCCTAGCCAACTGGCACATTGCTTCAACTGCATTTTGTAATTTAACCAAAAGGGAACAGCACAAAACCTGTCAGTTCCGGAATCCATAATGATGTGACATGTATGACCGATCCTTAACTTCTCACTGTTTGCTGCATGAGATAGGTTAAACCTACTTAATGCATTCCTTGTGATATGCTGCTTTCTGTTAATGTTTAAAGGTGCACCCTTCTAGTAAGACTTTAATGTTTACAGCTCCTGGCAGACCGCCTTTGGCCAGATATTGCGTGAGTTTCGTTTTGTCCCTCCTGTTCCAACTCCATTGCCAGGATCTCCAATGTAGCTGGATCATTTCAATTTCATTTTATATTTAAAGAGATAAATAGGGAAGCTGCTGTGTGCCATTGCTGAAGCTGGCACATCTTGGTGGCTGATGCAGGCTTGAGCCATGTGGATTGCCGATCCCCTGCTTTTAAGACAAGCATAGGACTCTCCCTCCCCTGTGCGAGGCACAGACATGCCCAAGAGCCACCTTCAGATCCTCTTGAGAGCTCCTTTTGGTGTCTCCCAGCAGGAGGCTGAGTGTTCCCTAGGAGGAAAAGTGGGAGGATGATGCTCAAACTGAGCAGTGACTATGGAGAGATTAGATTATTGGTGGTTATGGGAGATGGGGAAAACGGACAGTATATTCTGTACTTGCGGCAAGCTGTTCTTGTGTTTAGGTCTTTGGAACAGGGACTCTGTTCTGTTCTGCGTGTGTATGAGCTAAGCCTCTTGACCAAACATGCAGACTGGGGTTGACTAAAACATTTTGTGAACTTGTGTTGAATTTGCTGAATTATTTTGGTCCCAAAAAATAAAAAAAATAAAATAAATCTGAAGAAATCAAAACCTTTTGACATTTACTAAACAAAAATTTTGATTTTTCAATTTTCTAATTTCAAATTTTAGTTCAATTAAAAAAAAACCACACACACCCCCTAAAACTAAACAAAGTGAAAAAATTGGGGGTGGGGGGGCGGTTCGGCCACTGAACCAAAAATATCAGTTATTCACACAGCTCTATTCTGCATTCAGTGATGTTGCCTGCACTTGAAAAACAGATCTTATTAAAGCCTAATTCAGGCACAAAAATTATAACAAATATTCCCAGCTTCTATATCCTGAAAGACTGTAAGTAGAGCCACAGAAACCAGTTTTCCTTGAGAGCTTCTTTGTAGTGATCAACAGGAGCTGAGAGAGAGAAGCTAACTTTGAGAACCCTCTCTGCCCTGTGGAAACAAAGGCCAAATAAAACAAACCAAATGTACACCGGAAAGGAAAGGAAGTGGCTTGAGAAGAAATGTCACTAAGGTTGCGGGTAGCATATTTAATTCTAATCTAAGACATTTCACGTATTAGGAAATAAAAGCAAAGTAAGAAAAACATTTTGGACCAGAAGTTAACAAGAAGTTAAGCCAAATCCAGCTTTTCTGTGTGGGTGCAACTCCACTGAGGTCAATAGCTACACAAGGGCTGAATTTGGCCTCTGCTGGCTATATAACTACATCAGTGACAGAAAAGGGCTAATCCATTTAAATGGTCAAATTAAAAATGCCACAGTTAGTACTCAGTTAGCCCTTTTTATCATAGTCTATATTGATAACCCTTTTCTAATCTGGCTATTTTATAGCTATATCTCATCTTTACCTGGATAAGCTGTTCCCAGTACTAACTTGTATACGTCTTTTTTATTTGTGAAATATTTTGGCTTGGATATATCAGCGGTTCTAAACCAAAATGTAAGAATGATTTTGTAACTGTACTGGCATGGGAGGGGGGAATTAAATGTTAACAAATATGCAGTTTTTTTTTTTTAAACCAAGTTTTGACCTGACTACAGTTGAAGCATAGGTTAAACTCACTGGTCTAGAATGGAAATTGAGTTGTCCGGGGACTTGGCAATAAAGGTGTCGTAACAGTTTGGATCTACTTGTAAATGCTGCATTGAACAAATTAATACAGATTACTAACAGGCTGTAATTCCCCCCCTCAAGTAAAGAATCTCAAGAGTCAGTCGCAGTATTATCTATGTAGGATTCAACTTACCCATTGCCCTGCAAAGTTATTTGCAATACTATAAAGAGGGTGTAAAATGCTACTACAGAACTGATAATAGTTTGCACCCACTTTGCATTGGTATAAATAACTAGGAAGTTTAGGGCAATAGGTAAGCTTACCATAGCTGTGCATGGTGCCGTACGGGTAAATGAGAGATCCCCCTTACTGGATGATTCAATTCCAGGTTCAACAAAAACACCACAAACATAAGAGAAAGCAGAAAAGAGGAAGAGGAGAATGGCAGGGGAAGATGGTGGGACAGGAGTACACTTTATGTGGCAGTGTGGTTTCTCTACAGCTATGGAATCGTGTATATTGGTTGTTTAACATATTTCTTGTTCAGTATGTTAGAGAAATTTTAAACTGAGCAAAACAGTTCTAGTAGACATATATAAAGACCAGATTCTGCCACTCTTACCTCACACCGAGTTGAATCTTTGGGTCTGATCCTGAAACGATGCATGGGTGAATCTCTGCGCCTACATGAAGTCTCACTAAAGTCACTGGAGCTCCACAGGGGACTGCCAAATGGATTCAAGCGCAGGGTTGGGGCTTGACCCTGTGAGTATTCCCACAGAAATTAAAGGGCTATTTGCAGAGTAAGGTACTACTCTGCATGAGTAAAGGTGGTAAATCTGGACCTACATGTTTAATCTAGTTTATGTCTAATTTAAACTACTTGTAATATTTATGGTTATTAGATCATTTGGGAAAGTTACTAATGGGCTTCAGTCTCCTCACACCTCACACAGTGTCACAATGTTGATGTAAGTGGAATTACCCAGTGAAGAGGAGAGAAGAATCAGGCCCCGTGATCTTTAATTAATTACAACATTGCATACAACATCTATTTCCCTATTCCAAGGCTCTGCACCTTACAAATCTTCTCCCCCCACTTAGAATACAGCAGTGCTATCAGAAAAAACTATTTAATGAGGGCCTTCTGAGCTCGGTGATGAGAAAGGAGAGGTTAGTTATAGAAGGGCTGTACTTTGAAATGACAAAGTCTATATCTTTAGTTCAGTTCACAATCAAGCTGGCAATCTTACAGGCAATGGATTGATCGATCTCTCTCTCGCTCGTTCTCTCTCTGTATTATGAAACTCAGCATGTTTGTCTAATCCACTGTTTACTCAAATCACTAAAGATGTATGGAAAATCTGCTAGGACTTGGAACTCACTTCTTTACAATGCCTACCTCCAAAATGCCAAACCTGCTAACCCTTCACTTCCTTCTCATGTTTTCTTTTCAATTGTCTGTGAGGGGAATTTAGTGCCCATGAAAGAGACTAAGAGCAACTGGCTAGAGCCAGGCATGGAGTGAGCAAGCACCACACTTCCAGTCCTCATCTAGCACTTCAAAGCTGGGAGCACTGTAGAAGCAGCCTCTTTCCAGTCAGTATGAATGATTAAAATCAGCAAGCAGTGCCAGAGGGAAGACAAAGGGGTTACAAGTTGGGGAAAACTATCAAATGCATGAAGGCTCTCTGAGGAGAGGGACAGAACCACAAGGCATTTAAGAATAGGGGAAGGTGAGGAGAGAGGCAAGGTCACTTGGGACTGACCAAGAGAGGGGCAGAGCCATTCGGGCCTGGACTAAGGTGGCAATGTGCGGTAACGATGGACTTTCCAAGTGGGTGACAAAAGGGGAGGAACCATTCAGTGTTTAAACAGCGAGGCCTAGGTTTCCAATTCTTGGGGTTCCATCTGAATATTGTAATACCTCTTGCACTGCTATTTCGAGTGCTGGGCCCCTCTTCAAGACAGATGACCATTATCCTCAAATTTAGTGGTGCCTTTGAGATTGGGTCTAGGAAAGATCACAAATGAAATGAGAATACATCCATGTTATTACCCAATCTCGGGGCTTAAATCATTAGGTTAATCCTGCAAAGCACCTAGATAATACGGTAAAATTTTATAACCCTGCTCTGGTAACTGGTATTGAGGTAATCCAAAGAAACAAAAACAAATCAGGTTTTTCTAACTATCAGCCAAGTGTTATATGAGGGGAGAGGAAGCAAGACAAGACAGAATTACTGTGCCGCTTACTCCTGAAACAAACTCTCCCTTCCTCCCACTCATGAAATTTGAATTGATGATTATGTGACGGTAATAGTAACCCACACAAAATACACCACTAATCATTGGTTTGTTAATTCCTGAGGACTACTGTTTTAACTCAAATGCAATTTGATCATACCTTCAGTGGGTAAAGGGCTAAAAAAAAGCAGCCCATATCCAAGATAGGTGCTCAAATTTTGATCTTTTGAAAGGTATAGCATTAAACGTTGCACACAATTAAATAAGGTTAGGTGGTGTAGATACTTCTTGGGTTGGTGTTCAGAAGAATAAAAATTACATTATTTTGTATTTTTTTCTTTAGTTTGAATGAGCTAGTTTATAATAGTAATAATTGCTCTCGGCCTCATGTTCCTTTGAGCTATTCCAAATTTGAGGGAGGCACTGTCTGACTTGCTCTTTGCACAGAACAAATGGGATCTCCAGTCCTGACTGAGGCTCCTGTAGGGTACTGTACTACTACTACTAATTACAATACCATGTGTGCATTATTTATATGTAGTATCCAATGAAAGTTACTTAGACTGTAAGCTCTTTGGGTCAGGGGCACATCTTTTTATTCTGTGTTTGTACAGCACCTAGCACCATGGGGTCCTGGTCCAGGACTAGGGCTCTGAAACAATATGGTAATACTACTGCCAAATAATAGTAATAAACTTTTAAGGGTGGCTTTTAAAAAAAGAAAAAAAGAGACATTGACCTGAATTTGGCACCCATCCTGTCCTAATGGGCAGTACCCATCTCACTAGATGCTTAAAAATGACCCCCCTGAGCTGAATGAACCACAAGGTGAAATTTCTTTACCAAAAAAGTAATTAAGCTTCTAGACATTATTATATTTACATCTCCCAATGCAACTAACAATTATAAATCTCTTATTTTCAATATGCCTTTTAGAGTTCACTTAAAGTTTTGCAAGACTTTATTATGCTATCTGCAGATTAAACTTGAAGTGACCCAAAGGTCAAGGCAGGAAAAATCAATGCATTAAATTAATTTTATTGCTGAATCCGCTCCCTAGATAACAATCTGTAGTCGGAGTTCCTGTATTTACATTTATTTCCCAGTGAAAAAGCAAAACACAACAACATGAAAAATGGCAAGTGATTGCATCATAAAATACAAAGCTGCAAATTAGATGGAGGAGTTAAAATGGACATAAGTAGAAAGAAAGTA
Source organism: Lepidochelys olivacea (assembly GCF_965140295.1). Classification (NCBI taxonomy): domain Eukaryota; kingdom Metazoa; phylum Chordata; order Testudines; family Cheloniidae; genus Lepidochelys; species Lepidochelys olivacea. The sequence continues at coordinate 136,919,598 of NC_140412.1, read as the reverse complement.
AAAATGAAGAAAACACTAAAAATGCTAAATTCATTAATTGCTATAAAATTCTACAGTGCATTGAATGTGTTCACTTTTGTTTGCAGTACTCAAATTTTTTCAGATATAGCGATCTATATCCTACCTATGTCTGCCATAGGGCCCAATCCTTCAGCTTTTTAGGCAAATATTCTTGTTGATCCCAATGGACCTATTTCCATAAGGAAGGAGCTTCAGGGCTATGCCCTTGTTCTCAAATTCCTCAGCATGTTACCTGTCCCCAATTAAATTTGGCAGGGCTTTCAGGCATGGTGCAAGTGAATTTTTCAGATGTTGTCGGGATTGATGTGACATCATATTATGTTACAGAACAAATGCCACATGACTTAGAGGACAACAATGAAAGGCTATTGGAATATCAAGTTACTACTTTAAAAGAAAAAACAACAATCAACAGATTCCTTCCCAATGTGCTGTGACTTCTCTGTCTGTTTTTTATATTGTAAATGCCTCAGGGCAGAAACTTTATTCATTTTGTATCCTTAAGGACACTGAACACATGGCCATTAGTTATTGAAGTATGACAATTAATATGAAACTGCAGCAGCAGATCTGCTCAGTAGGATCAGTGGTACTCTAATAGAGGAAGCAAGAAATAGGTGATGGACAGTGCAATAAGCATCAGGCCATGTCAACATGTTGTAATATGCACTTCAAACTGGGTTTGGCCAAGTAGCAAGGTTGTAGAGCCATGGCCCCATCTCATGCACACTTGCTAGCTGGAGGCTGGTGCTGGGGGAACGCATGCTGCATTACAGATAGGTATGCCGACCATTTCTAATCTCATTCTCACCAGCACTCTTATCTCTGTAGGAAACAGAATGCATGTCTTCACTGCTGTTTGTACTGTACAGCTCTACGTCCCACTTCAGCCCTTTCAAACACAGACTCAGACTCCAAGGTCAGAAGGGACTACCATGGTTACTTAGTCTGACTTTCTGCACATGGCAGGTCAAAGAACCATGCTCACCCACTCCTGTAACAGACCCCTAACCTCTGGCTGAGTTACTGAAGTCCTTAAATCATGATTTAAAGACTAAGTTACAGAGAATTCACCATTTACTCTAGTTTAAACCTGCAAATAACCCAGGCCCCATTCTGCAGAGAAAGGCAAAAAACCCCACCAAGGTCTCCAACAATCTGACCCAGGGAAAAATTCCTTCCTGACCCCGAATATGGCAGTTGCTTGGACCCTGAGCATTTTGGCAAGAACCAACACCCAGACACCTGGGAAAGAAGCCCTCCCCACCTAGTATCCCATCACAGGCCACTGGGGATATTTGCTGTTAGCAGTCACAGATCAGCTACATGCCATTATAGGCAGTCTCGTCATACCATCCCCAGCATAAACTTATCAAGCTCAGTCTTGAAGCCAGTTAGGTTTTTTTGTCCCCACCTCTTCCCTTGGAAAGCTGTTCCAGAACTTCATTCCTCTTACGGTTAGAAACCTGCAGCTCCCATTGGCTGGGAGCAGCGAACTGCGGCCACTGGGAGCTGTGGGCAGCCATGCAAATGTAAACAGTCTGGTGGCCCGCCAGCAGCTTACCCTGACGGGCCACATGCGGCCCACGGCACACAGGCTGCCCACCACTGATTTAAAGGCTAAACTTGTTGATGGCCAGTTTATATCCATTTGTTCTCGTGTCAACATTGGTGCTTAACTTCAATAACCCCTCTCCCTCCCTAGTATTTATCCATCTGATGTATTTAGAGAGAACAGTCATATCTCCCCTCAGCTTTTTTTTTGTTAAGCTCCTTGAGTCTCCTCTTGTAAGGTGGTGATTTTCCCTTCCTCTGATCATCCTAGTAGCCCTTCTCTGCACCTGTTCCAGCTTCAATCCATCTTAAACATGGGAGCCAGAATTGCATACAGTATTCCGGATGAGGTCTCACCAGTTCCTTATATAAATTGTAATAAAACTTGCCTATCTCTAGGGGAAATACATCACCTGATACACCTTAGCATTGCATTAGCCTTTTTCATGGCCATCCTGTGATCAACCAATAAGTCCAGGTCTTCCTCTGTCGCTTCCAACTGATAAATCCCCAGCTTATAGCAAAAATTCTTGTTGTTAGTCCTTAAGCGCATGTCCTTGCAGTTTGCGCTATTAAATTTCATCCCATTTCTATTACTCCAGTTTTCAAGGTCATCCATATCTTCTTGTATGATATTCTGGTCCTGCTCCATATTGGCAATACCTCCCAACTTTGTGTCATCCTCACATTTTATTAGCACACCTCCACTTCTTCTGTCAAGGTCATGAATAAAAAAAATGTTAAATAAAACTGGTCCCAAGACTGATTCCTCAGGAACTCCACTAAAATCTCCCTCCAGCTTGACAGTTTACCTTTCAGGATGTTCCATTGCAGTCTCCCCTTTAAACCAGTTTCTTATCCACCTTTCAATTCTCATAGTAATCCCCATTTTCTCCAATTTAACTAATAATTTCTCATGTGGAACTGTATCAAATGCCTTACCAAAAATCCAGGTAGATTACATCTACTGCATTTCCTTTATCAAAAAAGCCCAGTAATTTTCTCAAAGAAATAGATCTACCTTTTGTAAAACCCATTTTGTATTTTATCCCAATTACCATTTACCTCTGTCCTTGACTACCTTTTCTTTCAAAATTTGTCTCAAGACCTTGCATACAAAGGAGGTCAAACTAACCGGCCTGTAGTTTCCTGGATCATGCTCCCCCTGACCCCCGCCCCCTTCTTAAAAATAGGTACTATATTAACAATTCTCTAGTCATAGGGTATGACCCCCTGAGTTCACAGATTCATTAAAAATCCTTGCTATTGGGCTTGCAATTTCATGTGCCAGTTCCTTTATCTTTTTGGATGGAGATTACCCAGGACCCCTGATCCGGTCCCATTAAGCTGTTTGAGTTTGACTTCCATCACATATGTGGTAATTTTTACTTCCCCATCCTCAGTTCCATTAGCCACCCTGCCACTATCCCAACATCCTCATTACCCTTCTTAAAAAAGAGAGGAAAAAATATGTTTAGGTGTTGGGCCATGCCTAGATTATCTTGAATCTCCACCCCATCCTCAGCCTTTAGCAGTTCCACTTCTTTCCTTATTTATTTTGCTATAGAACTTTTACTATTGGTTTTAATTTCCTTTGCATGGCTGCTGATTACAAGCCTCAATACAGCCAACAGGACTTGTCTACAGCATTTAGAAAATTCCTCCATTACGAACTTCTCCCACTGTTGTATGGAGTGTAGTTGTAGCTCCGTCAGTCCCAGGATAAGCTTAATAACTCCGTGTGGCTCAAAAGCTTGTTTTTCTCACCAACAGAAGTTGGTCTAATAAAAGATATTACCTCACCCACCTTGTCTCTCTGAATCTCTCCCATGACATTCAGTTCTTTACCTCTGTATTTTCATGAACTTCCATAACTTTACTACCACATTTTAACCAGCTATTACTAGTGAAGAAGAACAACATATAAGCTTATAGTGGAATATTAAAGTAAATCATGAAAAAGCTGGTAAAAGTGTTCTTAGGCTGGGGGAAGTATTAATTTTGTTGATCTATTTGCTAAACTATTGAATCTGTACCCTGAATATCTTTGCTTCTTGGAGACCATATAAGAAAACAGCTTTTCTGTGTCCTGAATAAGTATCAGTTCCGATCTACTGCATGCAGTCTTGGATGAGTCAAGTGAATATATTGGAACTGAACTGTTTTGCTTTGAATGGTACCGCACATTTGTGTATATACACATAGGGATGTTTCTTGTCAAAACTTTTTTTCTAGTTATCTGAATCTTTTTTCCTAAACATAATGCTGTCCTTGGTCCAATTTTTTCTCTACAGCCATTATACAACCTATTGTTATAACCATTCTTGAAATTATGTAATCTGTTTTTGACTGCATTAAAACTTCCCACATCCCCAGCAAAAAAATGCAGAAACATACTGCAATTTTTATAATTTTGAAACAGCTTATGGAACTGTTCTAATACATTTTACTCCCTTCGCTTGACTGGTGGTTTTGAAGATGATGTATATTTGTTGCTCTTTATTATATATGTATAGGTATGCAGAAGATTTTAGGGTATATCATGTATATTGAAAAATGAGCCAGAAGCAAAGACAAAAATCTCTCAAAGAAAAAGTTTAGTTAACCCTTAGACTGAATTCTCAAACTGTTACGAATACAAAATTTTGTTGTCATAACTGTATTTAGAAGCCTAACCCCGTGACTGGGCCTAGTTACACAGGTTGAAAATTACTTGCATGACAGCATCTTTGCCCCCAGTTCACAGCAGGCTCCACAGGAGTGAGCCCATCTGTTCTCCCTGAATGTCTGCGTTCCTCTCTCAGGAAGGAAGGGATTCTTTTATATAGTAAAGAAAGGCTCTTGGTCCTTCCTTGAAGATTCTTCTTATGTGGCTCTCCATTTCTAAACATGTTGTTTTGCAGTGTTACTGTAGCCATGTTGCTCCCATGATATGAGAGAGACAAGGTGAGTGAAGTAAAAGATATGACCTCATCCGTTTTTAAACTTGTTCTTCCTCACTCCTCTCATTGGAGTCCGTTTGTACATAAGAGTGTCTTCTTAGAATCATAGAATATCAGGGTTGGAAGGGACCCCAGAAGGTCATCTAGTCCAACCCCCTGCTCGAAGCAGGACCAATTCCCAGTTAAATCATCCCAGCCAGGGCTTTGTCAAGCCTGACCTTAAAAACCTCTAAGGAAGGAGATTCTACCACCTCCCTAGGTAACGCATTCCAGTGTTTCACCACCCTCTTAGTGAAAAAGTTTTTCCTAATATCCAATCTAAACCTCCCCCACTGCAACTTGAGACCATTACTCCTCGTTCTGTCATCTGCTACCATTGAGAACAGTCTAGAGCCATCCTCTTTGGAACCCCCTTTCAGGTAGCTGAAAGCAGCTATCAAATCCCCCCTCAATCTTCTCTTCTGCAGGCTAAACAATCCCAGCTCCCTCAGCCTCTCCTCATAACTCATGTGTTCTAGACCCCTAATCATTTTTGTTGCCCTTCGCTGGACTCTCTCCAATTTATCCACATCCTTCTTGTAATGTGGGGCCCAAAACTGGACACAGTACTCCAGATGAGGCCTCACCAATGTCGAATAGAGGGGAACGATCACGTCCCTCGATCTGCTCGCTATGCCCCTACTTATACATCCCAAAATGCCATTGGCCTTCTTGGCAACAAGGGCACACTGCTGACTCATATCCAGCTTCTCGTCCACTGTCACCCCTAGGTCCTTTTCCGCAGAACTGCTGCCTAGCCATTCGGTCCCTAGTCTGTAGCGGTGCATGGGATTCTTCCGTCCTAAGTGCAGGACCCTGCACTTATCCTTATTGAACCTCATCAGATTTCTTTTGGCCCAATCCTCCAATTTGTCTAGGTCCTTCTGTATCCTATCCCTCCCCTCCAGCGTATCTACCACTCCTCCCAGTTTAGTATCATCCGCAAATTTGCTGAGAGTGCAATCCACACCATCCTCCAGATCATTTATGAAGATATTGAACAAAACCGGCCCCAGGACCGACCCTTGGGGCACTCCACTTGATACCGGCTGCCAACTAGACATGGAGCCATTGATCACTACCCGTTTCTTCCTACAGTGTCTATAGTGACAACTTCTTCTGGATAAGAATTCTCAATAGGGACTAGCACAAGGTGTTATTATACTGAAAATAATTAATTAATGATTTCTCCACATACGTATGAATTACAACTTAAAAATCAGGCTATTATTTCCACTGTATGTATCCGATGAAGTGAGCTGTAGCTCACAAAAGCTTATGCTCAAATAAACTGGTTAGTCTAAGGTGCCACAAGTACTCCTTTTCTTTTTGAGGCTATTAAAACAGTATCCATTAAGGACAGTGCCAGGTTCTGCTGCTCTCATTGAAGTTAATGAGGTTCTGCAGGGTTCCTCAAGGAAGTGCATTTGACATTACTAAGATGTTGTAATGCAGACCATGTCAGAGCTCTGGCTGAAAAATGTTGGTCCTGTATCTTAAATTCATGTTGGCCTGACTGGCTAGTAGACTGCTGTCCAAAGGCTAGTATAGCCCTGCGTTTGTTCCTCTCAATCTTTTTTTTTCCCCCCCTTTCTTTTATTGTCGGTGTATATGGAGATTTGCTTATTGGCATATTCAAAGCACTTTAGTTTTATTTCGATTTTTACATAATTTATGTATTTGTTCTGAAAGCACAGAAATGCTATGGACTATATATACACACCTTTTGTTCCAAACGGTGGGCCGAATCTTTGCACCATAAGACTCCATGTCTCCTTTCCAATTTTGAGATTTTTACCTCAGACTTTCTATGTAGCAGTAGATAAAGGAGTTGGGATGAAAATACATGCCCTCTTTCTTAAAGGCCTTCCATTTATCTTTCACAATGTTATCTGCAACTTTCCTATTAATGCTATTGGGTTTCTCCGGAGTGACTCATTCCTTGGATTCCAGTAACAAGATAGTTATCCTTTTCTACATCTCCTGCTCTTGCTCTTTTCAGTGGTACAGTTGTTAAGTGAGCTCTGTGTTTATGGAGAGGTGGTTTCCTGTCAGTGCACTAAACTACTGTATGTGGTCATGATTTAGGTGCACTTCTTTCTGTTTTGGGGCTTTTGTTTTTTGTTGGTCTCAGATATTAAAGATATTTGAAAGTTTAGATCAGCAGGAGAGCCAAAGTAGAATGCAGCTACAATCTGTGCTACATATGTGACGTACTCCTGCTTCCCATTATATTTGAAAGGGGACGTGGGTCTCTATTTTCACTTCTGAGACCTTCATTTACAAACTACTTTCAGCTTCCTGATAAAAATAATGTCTGACTAGTCAGTAATTTCATACTAATATACACTTACATTTGGGCAAGGGTTGAAACCTCTTCCATTATAACAGGCATTATGACAGGCAACATACACCTTTTATAGAAGGTAATCTTTAGTCTGGTTAGCTAATAGGGATACTGCAAACCCTTAACAGGTGCTGCCTAACCGACAATGAATGTAAAATTCTATAACGTGATATAGTTTTAAAGAAGAGCCCACATCTCCACATACTAGAATCACGTCACACACAAATCATTATCTACTCCAGAAAGTAAATCACCACCCTTGAAGGAAGAACAGCATTCAGTATAACCCCCACAAACCTGCAACCATTTCTCCACGTTGGCTGCACTAGTGTTGTATTATCCAATAATGGAAAGCAACAAGCAGATCTTAAAGGGAGACTTCCACCCCGCAGAAAGGTTCCAGAACGCATTGGATTGAAGATATGAACTTGAAACAAACAGATCTGACATTTTATTTTTAAAAGAACAGAATCGGCTTTGATAAAACATTAGAAAGGTCAACAATCCTCATGCTTCATGGGGGCATGAGCTGATTGCAGCTGGAGTCTGACATTTTTCCCATGGCATAGCTAAGGGCACTATGTGGGGGGGGGGGGGGGAAGGTGTTTTGACAAGATGGGGTGTTTTGTTTTTTTTAAACAAACAGTACTGAATTATCGGTACCTGACTGTTCAGAGGTGCCTGATAGCATGACTAGGAAGTACAAAGGTGATAAGACATATGGACTGAGATTTTTCAACATAGCACTGGCAAACTGGGCGTCTGCCTCCCACTGATTTTAAATAGGATTTGGGTGCCTAGGTCTCTTAGTTCCTTTGATGCTGTAATGTTTTACTTCCACATATACTGTGACAGGGATTTTCAAACCATTAAGAAGATACCAAGCTTTACAGATAGAGCGAGAACAGAAAAGTGAAGAGAGAAAATGAACATGAAATATCCTCCCAAGACAGTCCTCAAACCAGGATCAGTGGCAACTCTAAAGCAAATGCTGACACCTGGTTTTGATATACCATTAGCACAAAGAGCAAAAACTGAACAGATAAGCTACTGTAGGAACAGTGATAAAAGGGCATGGTCAAATCCACTTTCAGTATTTTCTTTTACACTGTATTGTTGGTAACACTGCCTTAGAAACCTGCAAGCAAGTTGTCTTTCCTGATTAAATTAAATTTGTCCTTATTTTGTTCAACAACCCCCATAGCTGCCATCCTCAAACCCCCTTCTGTCACATGCCCCCCACGCTCTCTGTTTGAGTATAAAATGAACAGAGCTTTATTTGTTTACCAGCTCCAGCATCAGCAGTAATGTCGGCACAGCACAAGCAATGAGCTTGCCTCCACAACTCCGGCTGACAGGACAACTCATGTTTCTGGGAATCTGGCTTAGTTAACTGCTGCTTTTCTACAAGCACAAATGTTGCTTTTCTGTAGTTCCCACATAAGCAAGTGCTATTTAAAAATAAACATACAGGTGACAATGATATTTTAAAAAAGTGTTTTCAAAACTCAAATTCCCTACCAGTGTACAGCAGCTTTTCAAACTTTGTGCCTACACCATTTGACAGTGTCTCTTAAGATTAAACTGAGCCAGCAAATGCTGGAGGAGAGCTTTAACTTTCCTTATATCTGTGCACAAATGCTCAACTTCCAACTGTAATATAGCTAAGGAGTTTCATTTCACTAATAACTTTCCATACCAAGCCTTGTGCTCATGCACTCTCTCTCTCCCCTCCGCCCTTTCCCCAGCATACTCCAGGATTTTCATTTTCTCTCTATTCCCTCAAAGCTCACATATTGTAACCTCTGCCCTGGAAAGGGGGACTGGATGTGGTTCCCTTAGCTAATTCTTCAGTCAGCTTGAGCCGCTTGGGTGAAGGGGAAGGGGCAGGCATAGCATACAAGGTATTTTCTCACTCAAAAGTACAACCCTATTGGAATTGCTCTGGAGATGCACCAGCCTTGGTTGTCCCAGGAACTTGGGACCTGAACTCTGCGACCACTACCCAACTTACCCACTTCACAAGCCGTTATCACACTTAGCTCAACTGATTTAATTTTAACACTTCCTCATAGCTGAATGTTCCAAACATCTTTTCCTTATACTAGTTACTTTTTTTTTTTTTTGTGGACCTTATTTGCTAACGTGGGAGAGGTTAGCGCAGGAGATGGTGTTTTGGGAGTTGTGTGGTCCGTTTCTGTCTCACACTGACTGCCTGCGTGACACCTGACATACGCTGAATATTTCACTGGGCTGCGTTTCCCTTAGCATATTTAACACTGTGCCCAGCCACCAAAGCAACATTTTCAGGTGAATGGCTACAAATGGCAAGAAACGTCATGATTTTCTGAGTTCAGTGATTCACTAGCACACACTACTCTGAAATCATAAATACCCTAGGTTTGATTTAGTCTTATATTCATAATTTATATTTTTTATTCACAATTAGCTATTCTAATTGTGGGGTGGTAAGTTCTGGGCCTAATCATACCTTGGATATCAGCCCCACAACTCAAGGGTGTGAGGCCCAGACCAAAATCCTAAACTAATCAAAGGCTTTGACCACCCTTTTTCACTGTTAGTACACTGTCCCCTGGATGTTATTAAGTGATAGACAAACACTGGCTAGATCCATGTTTAATTTGGGCAGGCACTGTGTGTGTAATTTTACTAATGCAGTTCACCTTTGCCCCGAAACATGCCTACTAGTGCAATTACTCCCTTGAGTACATCATTTCAATTGAGCTAAATTATGTGGTATTTTTAAGATTGACAAGGATGAGACCAGCAAACTCATTTGGAAATGTAAACATTTCCAAGATGTGCACTAAAGCTGCGAGAGGTAAAAGTCTGACATACTAACTCATTGTGCTTACTAGACCCCCTGGGATAAACTTCTGAAATGAATCCTACATTCAACATTTACTTCATTGACTCTGAAGCACTTTTCACTTTATGGACAACTACAAATGACTTTGATCTGCCTTCCCCACCTCTCTTAACTAGATAACTTTTGAAACTGTAGAAGAATACACTACAACAGAACAGCTTTACATCAGAAAGATTTCATTCAGGTTAGATACTTGGCACCTTGCTTCAACATCTTTATCTCATACCTTACAAGTAGAAAAACAGCCTTGGTCAGCTATTGGGATGGGAGAGAGAAATAGTAAGATGATCAGGCATTGTGAGGAATATAGGGTATGTTGTTCCCATCTCGATCCAGGAACTGGCTTTCAGACTTAGTGAGAGAGTAATGACTCTGACCTTCATTTGCAATATCTCAGAAAAACAAATCAAGACAGCAGGCACTTACCATGTGCCATCAGGCAGCAGAGCTGTGGAAGAAATCCTTAATTGCTTCCATTACCCAGAATCTGGGTGAATGAGAATTCCAGACAAGCAACTAGGGTGGAGATCTGAGACAGCCATAGGTTACTGGCAGGGACACAGTACTTTGTGTTGATGTTTTGCCAACTCTCCGCCAATGTCTGCTAGTAAAAACATGACATATCTGAACTGAATGGTCCATAACCATCAGATATGAAAGGAGAAGAAAGATGTTGGCACTGCTAGTTTCCTGGAAGTGTGAGTGCTTCCTCAGCTGGAGGAGGAAGAGGGGCTACTGTGTCCTCGGTCTCAATACTTAACTCAAGCATGTGCTTAAAACCCATTGACTGCAAACAGAATTTAAAATTAAATATCCAGGAAGCTGTATATGTAATATATTTTGATTTTAATAAGACTTTTGACACAGTCCCACATGAAAGTTTCATAATAAAACTAGGGAAATGTGGTCTAAAATCAAATTACTATAAGGTGAGAGCACAACTTTCTGGAAGACTGTATTCAGAGTAGTTATCAATGTCTTGCTGTCAAACTGGGAGGCTATATCTAGTGTGGTCCTGCAGAGGTCTGTCTTGGGTGCGATACTAGTCAATATTTTCATTAATGACATAGATAAGGACTGGAGAGTATGCTTATAACATCTGTAGAGGACACCAACCTAGGAGGGGTTGCAAGCACTTTGGAGAGCAGGATTAGAATTCAAAATGACCTTGATAAATTGGAGAATTGGTCTGAAATCAACAAGATGAAATTCAATAAAAGATAAGTGAAATATTTTCCACTTAGGAAGGAAAAAAATCAAACGCACAAATACAAAATGGGGAATAACTGGCTAGATGCTTTTACTTCAGAAAAGGATCAGGGGCTATAGTGGACCACAAATTGAATGAAAGTCAACAATATGATTTTGTTGCCAAAAAAAGGGTAAATATTCTGGGGTGTATTAACAGGAGTATCATGTGTCAGACACAGGAGATAATTATCCCACTCTACTCGGCATTGGTGAGACCTCAGATGGAGTACCAATTCTGGGCACTACGCTTTAGGAAAAGAAGTGGACAAACTAGAGATAGTCCAGAGACCAACAAAAATGATAACAAGTTTCAGGAATGATTAAAAAACAAAACAAAACTGCAGGTTTAGTTTTGAGAAAAGAAGACAGGCAGGGGCTGGGGTTGATATGCTGACGGCTATTGTAAAGAGTTACAGTGATCAATTGTTCTCCATGTCCACTGAAGGTAGGGCAAGAAGTAATGGGCTTAATCTGCAGCAAGAGATATTTAGGTTACATTATAGGAAAAACTTCCTAACTATAACGGTAGCTAAGCTTTGGAAAAGGCTTCTAAGGGAGGCTATAGAATCTGTAGGAACCGGTTGGACAAAGACCTGTCAGGGATGGTCTAGGTTTACTTGGCCCTCCTTCAGTACAAGGGGCTTTGACTAGATGACCTCTCAAGATCCCTTCCAGGTCTGCATGTCTCTGATTCTGTGTGTTTAAAGGCTTTGCTGAATCAGGGATTTAGAACCTCCTAAATAGGGCCATTCCTTGCAAAGGATACAGCAATACTGCAGCTGGAAGCATGCTTCCCAGCACGAGTACACCGACATGCAGCAAATTTAGTTAAGCTAGCACTAAAAATAGCAATGTCGCCGGGGTAGCATGGGTGGCAGCGTGGGCTAGTCGCTGCATAGGAACCTGCCCGGAGCCCCTTGACACGTACTTGGGCAGCTAGCCCAAGTTGACATCCGTGCTACCCATGGCTACACTGCTATTTGTTAGTGTGCTAACTTGACCAGAGCTAATGTATGTCTGTCTACTCACGCTGGGGAACATGCTCCCAGCTGCAGTGGAGACATAACCTCAGTGCATCCTTAATGTTGGAGCCATTAATTATTTATTGCTTGATGGATGCAGTTTGCCCACAAACACTCATGAAAGAAACATGTGATGGCAGATGCCTTTGGGGAAAAATAGGGGGAAAATTAAGGTTAAAGAATACATAGGAGAAAAGTGCAGGTAGTTGTTGTATCATGAGGGAAGGTAGAGGAAGTGAAGGACAGTCTGTGCTAAAATGTCTAGGAGCGGTCCAGTGCCAGAAAAAGCTACAGCAGTACAAAAACAGACTTCATATTAGATAGCATAACATAATCAAAGCTCCATAGCCAAGACAAAACTAAGTGATGCAACACTGTCAATTTTAAGTATCAAAACAAAAAACAAAAACAAAACAAAAAACAAACAAACAGTACAAGATTAGCTATATTAAGATTTAACCATATGGGTTCTATTTGGCAGCCTGTAGTGGAAGCCACGCTGCTGATTATTGTTGTGCTGTATCAACCTACTCCCAGCCAGGGATTTTATACAAGAAAAAGTTTGAATTGTGTGGCGTTTCCTATTTTTATATCCGGTTTCTCTCTTCCGCAATGGTAGGATTTATTTCATCCACAAAGTTTCTCTTTGTTTTGTGATTTCTAACAGAAGAGTAAATGATTATTTAATCTCATTATCTAGCAAAAAATAAAGACATTCAGTGAAGATTAATGTTACAGGATAGACACATTGTTCTTTATCGAGAACAAATGAGTTACTGATGGTGAGAGAAAGGTTCTTGAAACAAACTCCCATAGGCCTGCAATAGAGCAGCTCAATGCAAAACAGTTACTAATCTCTGCTAGAAACCATACCAATCCCTCTCCCCTCACCCCAGAGTGAATTCTGTCAACCAGTGTTTATGGTCCCCAATTCTGTAGGCTTACTGGAGCAGAAATCCAAACATTCCCCACTCTCTCTGCAATCACTATTGCTCCTTTAAATAATTTCTCTTCATTTTTTAAATGTCTTACTGCAGCACACACTACTCCGAATTACTGAAAGGGGGGCAAAGTGGGGAAGGAATAGCTCAGTGGTTTGAGCACTGGCCTGCTAAACCCAGCGTTGTGAGTTCAATCCTTGAGAGGGCCACTTAGGGATCTGGGGCAAAAATTGGGGATTGGACCTGCTTTGAGCACGGGGTTGGACTAGATGACCTCCTGAGGTCTCTTCCAACCCTGATATTCTATGAATGCAGATTTCTTCGGGAAATGTTTATGTTATATATAATACATAAAAATTTCCTTTGAACTGCAGCTGTTAACATTATCTGCACTTGAAAAAGGTCACAGATTAGTGAGTTATGTCTTCTCCCATTCCCTCCCACTTCTACAGTTCAACGCAAATTATTTCTTATTGCATGTTGGATTAGTATGACTTTAATATTCCTTTTGGTACTGGTCACATTGAGCTGGATTTCCTGCTCACTTCAACTGATTTTACACTGTCATCACTCCATTGCTTACTTCTGATTTACACCACCAAAAGTGAGAGGAGACTCTGGTCAGTTATTTAGAAATATATTGATGATAAATTGATGGGTATGCACCTCTCTTGTTTGGGCTAATCCCACTCTTTGTACTACAGTAGAAAGCTCAGGTTGCTCTGTGCTAACAAATTTGAGAGAGACAATTTACTGGCCTTCAGCAAGATTTTTCCTTAGAGTCTCCATCTTTTCAATCTCACCTTCTTCCTCAAAAATCCCCCAACTCCTTTCCTCTATTAATACACAGATAGTAACAGACCACCCCCACCATGTGCCAATTAAAATAAGGATTGTTGAATTATTGGGTCGCTTTCACAAATACACTCCCTGCCCTCAAGCTCAATTTCACAGCTCTAAACCCTGAGGCAGAGATTGTTCTCCTCCCTTGCTAATTATTCATTTATATTTACAGTCACACCCACAACATATTAGGTGCTTTGCAAACAGACAAGCAGCCAGGGTCAGACTCTGGGTATGACTTGGGCTTGTGGGGCCAAAAAAAACTGTTGTGCAGACATTGGGGCTGACCCGCCACACACACATCCCCCTAGCCCCCATCCCCTTGTGGGGTCCCAGAGCTCAGGCTCCAACCCGAGCCCAAATGTCTACACTGCAGTCTTACAGCCCTGGGAGCAAGCCACAGCCCTGGGAGCCCAAGTCAGCTGACCTGGGCCAGCTGCAGGTGTTTAATTGTACCTAAAGAGCGAGCTTGCTTAATGTAATTCCTCTGCTCTAGTGGACTTCAAGAATACAATGAAAAAATATTAGGTGGATTGTTTGTAGTGATCTCTCATACAAATCCTATTAATGAGGGAACACTTGATCTCTATAGAGTTTATAGAAAAGCCATGCTATTTATTCTTTAGTTCCAGAGAGCCTTTCCTAAGTAGTCTTTTTCTAAGCTTATTACAATGCTGGAACATGTTCTAACACGTATACCACTGACTGTACCTCAGAAGGTTCAGACTGTGAATGATGAAAGGTCGTCATGCTTTCATGCCTTAAAATAAAAGGTTTAAAGTTAAATGACTGCTAGCAAGTATGTAAAGAACTGTGCAACCATAATTCATCCATACATTTTTGTGCATGGACCTTAGGCCATATTTTCAAAAGGAGGAGGCCCGAGGTCCATGCACAAAAAAAGTGTGTGTGTAGCAGGATGCCTACATTTGCACATGGAACTGACATGTCTGCACACAGATACGGGTTGGATACCTAACTAGCCATTTATGTGCACATGTGCTGTAACTGTACCTGCAATTGTTTAAGAAGTTTCACACACAGCTTTTGGGCCTCTTCCCTTAACAATTTCGCCCTTAGTATCTATCCCAATGTAAACTAATGTGTGATTGCTAACGGCAACATCTAGTACTGTCCAATTTGGAACAATGCTATAAGGGCATTCTCTTCCTCCAACTCCCAAATATTGTACATATTTACATTTTACATTATTTTTAGCAACTGTATTTTAAAAATGCACTCATCTGTGGCAACCAGGAAGCTTTTCTTGGATGAGTAACTTCTGTGTCTAAAGGATCCAAGTCTTCAGTTAAGAGAAAAAAGTTTCTTATGTTTAGGGTTGTGAAACAACCCTTTCCAAAGACACACAGCACAAGATGAGGGTGTGGTCTCCCTAAATCTGCAGGCACATATCTCCAGTGTTTCTGCATTTGTTGCAACACACAAAGGGACCAGAGTCTTCCTCGTGACTGTAGCAATTATGTGAATCAAGTTCACTCTAATGCAGCTTGGAAACTAGGGGAGTCACTGAAATTATTTTTACTGGGGAGGATGACCCACAAAGAGGCTTGGGGAAGGGCAGATCCGTGAATGGGGATCTCTTCCACAAAATCACCCTTGAGGCAACCAAGAGGATCTGCATTAGAAAGTGGTAAACAGAACGCCCTTCCTTTTAACAAGCCAAATGGTGTGGGCAGGGATGAACTGTTCAAATCTATCCAGCACAGGGGCATGGCAGGGACTTGGCTCCTCACCTGTACATTGATCCTGTATGACTGGCATTCCCCTTATGTGCCTCTGGGACTCAACAAATTTACAAGATGCTTGTGTATGAGGAACTGAATGTATGGCTGAGTGGGTGGATATGAGAGAGAGAGAGAGAGAGAGACAGACTGACAAGATAAATGAGGGGAGCCAGTTTTGGTGGAGGGGGAAAAACTGGGCAGGGATCCTTGTGGGGAGATTGGAACTGGGATACTGGACTGGAAGGGACAGTGGCAGAAGGATCTTTGTCCACTAGAAAAACACTCCCCTCCAGAATCTAAAATAGAATCCAAGATTCCTAAGTCTCAACGTTCTTCTGCCATCAGCAAACATATGAGAGACCTGTTGGCAAACTGTCTCATCCCCCTCTTGTGGCTGGTCCACAGAGGATGACAACATACTACTGCTATCAGTTACTCCGCTAACTCAATTGGCAGACATCTGTGTGATCAACTGTAAAGGTTGTAACCTGCTGGCAAGCTATGTGAGTAACAATGTTTCAATTAAATTTATGGTTTTTGGGGCGGGGGGGTGGGGGGGATTAAACCACAGGTAATTACCTACAAAAGACTTAATATTCTTTTAATTAAGGTTGCAAAGCCAAGTCTTCAAGGAATGTGTATACAATAAGTCTTTAATTACATGGTCACTTGCTATTTTTTTCCATGTCTGAAAATTAGTGTTGATCTGACCAACAGAATGGGAACCTGAGGTTAGTGGCCAGACACCTGTGAAAAGTTTGGTTTAAGTGCCTTGACCAGTATCACAAAGTAACTCTAGCAGTAACCGATTGGCTTAGCCATAAAACCATCCTCTCTTCCTGAAGTCCTCCCTTGCTTCATTCACTACATACCTTCCATCTTCTGCAACAAATGAGGCAGAGAACTCACAGAAAATAGCCTCCTTCAGCACACAATCACTGGAACAGGATGTGATCACTGAATTAAAGACTGTCCGCAATGCATATGATCATGGACACAATTAATGTTTTAATCTACTCCTGTTTCAAAGCAGGGTATATCAAAGCACACTAACAAACTTTCGTTAGTGTGCATCAGCAGGGTCCACACAGCCATTTAATGTGCAGCAGGGTAGTGTGGAGTAGATTCACACCTCAGCTTGGCACAAACTAAACGTTCGCGTGTACAAGCCCTTAGTCCTTCTGTGATCTACCTTGTTGATTTCCTTTGCAGTAAATACAGTACTGTACATAGTTAACATTATGCCTAGATTCACTGAATCACAGAAGTTACAGCTAGGTAAAATGTAACCAGTTTAGATCATATAATCTAATGCCTAGTAATGTAAGATTCTTCAACGAGTGTATTTTAGATTTAAGTAATGCAAGAGATAGAACTACTCACATTTTCCTTTGGGAGACTTAATCATAGTTCAGTACATCTCAGAGCTAGGACATTTATTCTGATTTTTTTTAGCCTAAAGTTTTCTATCTTCTTAAATTCTACCTCTTTACGACTAGGTTGATATTGTACAGGAGGATATGCTAACTCACTCCTCTTCCTTTCCTCGATGATTACACCTTCAAATCCCTACAGCCTGTTACCATGTTCCCTTTTTATCCAAGCTATTTATTCTTATTTTTTATAATCTCTCCTTTTAAGTAACTGGAAATACTCTCTTTTAAGAGAACTGAAAAATGTATTTCAAGCCCTGAAATCTGCTTACTGTTAGTTTTCCTTTCAAACATGCTAAACATTTTTAATTGGTAGACGCTTAGAGGAAATAGGCAAGGGGGCAAGCTGCAATAAAACCTGTAGTTCTGCAGCTGAAAGACTATAGATCAAAGTCTCCAAAACTGTTGGAACATAGCAATATGCTACAGAGATAAAAATCTTCAGGATAAAAAGGAAGTGAATAAGGGCTATCCCCACAAGAACAAGCTCAGCTTGCTTGGATTACAGAAACAAGTGGCTGCTTCTCCCTGATGGTTAGATTACAAAAAGAAGATGCTATCCAGCAGCTGGAGATAAGGAAGAGGAAGGAAAGTGGGGTAAATTGGATGGGGTCAGGAGACAAACTGGCAAGGGAGTTTGATAAATCCAAAATACAAATTCCACATTTTCAGGGAAGTGAGCAATTCACATGTGTTGTAGTAAGAATGAGACAGAACTCCCATTTACAGCTGAATTTTGTCCTCAGTTCTACAAATACAACCTGACTGTACCATTGCAGCGGTATAACCAAAAATAAACTCAGGCCCCTGAAGCGTGCACCTCCTCTTATTTAGGCCCAAGCAAGTCAGGAGTAACTCTACTGCAGGTAATACTTTATATCAGACTAGGGCTGGTATAAATGAGATCAAACACATGCCTAATAACTTCATTCAAGAAATTAACCCACCTCTTAATAGCCAACACCTGACCTGAAGACATTTGCAAAGTACACCAGTTAAAAGCCCAAGACTTGACAAGTGTTGCTGAACCACTTATTGTGCTTAGAAATGACTCCTTAGGTGATCTCACAATAAAAATAAATCATAGTTCTTGGCTAGAGTGATCACAACATACACCAATATTTGCATTGTCACCAAATGTGAAACACTGAACTATTTCCCTAAACAAAGAAACAGAAAAAGAAACATGATTTACGTTAGGTTTCGCAATGCAGCGAACAGAGGTATTTTTTTAATAACCACTCTACATCTCCAGTACATTTTCTTTGTCCCCTTCATTTGTTCAATTAAAAAGGTGTGGACATCAACAACATACAATGAAACACTTAGCTGTCTTTGTAACTGAGGGCTTGTCTATATACAGAATTGTTCCTGACTCATTCTGGAGTAAGTGTCTCCCAAATTAGTCAGCAATATTTCCATGAGCATACAAGCACTGAGCTAGGATGATACAAAGATGCATGGAAATATTCTAACCAAATTAATTCCATGGATTAGACCACTAGGATTGAGGAAATGGTAAACACTGCTCTGTTAGACACTAGCGTTCATGAGAGACTTTGGTTTTTTGCTCTGTATAGCCCCGAGCAATTCCTTTTTTACCTGAGGTCTCTATAGGCTTTTTCTTGTTATCTGAAAACATGGCAGCAGAACATAAACATGGCAACAAAATGTAATACCACACCTGTGGGAATCTCACCTCAGTAGAGGATCAGACAAGCAGAAGGAAACCTAATCTGGTGACCTAGTTGCACACTGACACCAAAAAAAAAAAAAACAAACAAACCAAACCCCACCACCCACACTTTGAAGTGTAACATAAGAAGTTACCAACAACACCTGAGATGACATTACAGAGAAACAGCAAAGTTCAGTGCACTGTTGCAAGTGATTACAGAGCTAACCTTTTCCTGATGTTAATGACATCACAGGCAAGAATGCTAAAATGCAAAGTGATTTTCTTCCAGCGATCGTACTTGTAACCAATTCTGCAAGAATCACAATTGCTAGCAGCTACTCTGATTAGTGGTTTAGAATAATCTGAGCTCAATACAGATTGAGAGAAACTGATGCAGAAGTGATATGTTGAGTAAATGCACATTTCGAAATGGTACTACACTCCAGCTTCACCTAGCAATAATGCTTTCTTATAGAGCAAATAAGATTTTCCTGAAGTTACTAGCTCCCAAAAAATTCTGTTTGAGACTCATTCAGGAAAACACAAAAAGAAGGATTTATGATACTGAGGAAATAATTCTTGTATAATACATGTCTTCTAGGTTCATACTTCTTAATACTTTCCATCTATATAACACCTTCCATCCAAAATTACAACATGTTTTATAAACACCAATGAATAAGTTTCACAACATGCCTGTGGGGACATATTACTATTTTATAGATGAGAAGGTTGAGATAAACAGAGATCAAGGTCCAGATTCTCAAGTGTATTCAGGTATCTAATTCCTACTGATTTCAATAGTAATGAGATATCTAAATACCTCTGAGGATCTGGGCCTAAATGACTTGCCACACAGGAAGTCAGTGGACAGAGCCAGTTAGAACTCACATCTGACTCCAAGTTCTGTTCCTTAAAACAAGACTATTCCTGTTTCACATAGTCACAGGATTTGCTGTGTTAAACACACTGCAGTCCATCTAACAATGTAATTAACAGGTGTGATGGATTATAAAGTCTGATCAGATTTCATGTTACTGGAGTGAGAGAAGGTCCTACTGATGTAAGATTGAGAAGAGAGAAGAAATAATTAAAGTGGAGGCAGCAGCAGTGTGGAGAAAAGCAGAGCAGTTAGAAAGAAGGCAGAGGAGAGTGGAAGAAAGGGAGGGTGCTAACAGAGCGAGGGAACAGAGCATACTTCTGTGGCTTAGATCTCTATATATTATAATACAAAATCTGAAAAGTTTTGAATGATGTGGATATAATTCCATCAAGAGAGTTTCTAGTGACAACTGAAACCATTCAAGCTTCACTCCTGTGGTTTATATTGGCAGCAGAACCCTTCTTTGGGATTATAGCCCCGTAACTCATAGTTACCTGCTATCTGTTCTATACCGTATGTTCAATAAAGGTACATACATACATAGCAGTATAGCTGCTGCATGTCACTGACTTACTTGATACATGGCTGAGATTTGTATCTCTGCTAACAGGACAATATATATATAAGAGACCTTTGATTTTACCAAGTCTCAGTGCTGGTCACATGAGGTAAAATTCCAGGAAATGCTCTGTCAAAGTAGTGAATTGAACATCTGACTCCTAACTCCTGTTATAGTTAATGCAGACATGCATTCCTAATTACTCTTGTGCCCTATGGATCTCTGAAGCACTGATTGGAGGACAGATATTAAAATCGCTAATGCAGAAGTAAAAAATACAGGGATATGAAAGTCCCTCATATCTATATAATTTTTTTTAAAAAACCCTTAAATAAATTATCAGACTTAGACATCCAAAAGCAGAGAAAGTGCATGTCTGTCAGACTCTGACTCATCATTTTATCTCACTTTTCTTCAAGAAATATTGTCGGAGACACCAGCATAATATGGAGCACCACACATTTCATACATGCTACATTACATAAGGTCTTAACAATCTTGGGTGATGACTGGTCAACTCAATCACACAACAGTGTGACCAGTATGCATTCTGAAGCATGTTTCCAAGCAAATGGACTTATTGCAATCATAAGCCCCAAAGAGATCAGCACAAGAAATGTTTTTGAAAAAAAGGCACTGATTTAAAATTCGCAAAGAATAAGGATGGTTAAAGCTTGTTTCATAATACTGTGTTTTATCTCCTAACCTTTTCTACATCTTTATTATTCCACCTCCTACCTGCTACTAGAATCCTAGATGAGGTCCCTTCCAGCCCCTCGCCCTGCCATACTGAAGCAGGACCAAGTAAACCTAGACCATCCCTGACAGGTGTTTGTCTAACCTGCTCTTAAAAACCACCAGTGACAGATTCCACAACCTCCCTTGAAAGCCTATTCTAGGCCTTAACTATCCTTGTAGTTAGAAAGCTTTTTCTAATATCCAACCTAAATCTCCCTTGCTGCAAATTAAACTCATTACTTCTTGTCCTACATTCAGTGAACATGGAGAATCACTGATCACCATACTCGTTATAAAAACATTTTACATATATAAAAACTATATCATGTCCCCCCTCAGTCTTCTTTTCCCCCCCAAGACTAAACATGCCCAGCTTTTTAACCTTGTCTCATAGGTCAGGTATTTAAATATTTTATTATTTCTGTTTATCTTCTTTAGACTCTCTCTGATTTGTCCATCTTCTTCTTGAAGTGTGACAAGGTGGGTGGGGTAATATCTTCTATTGGACCAACTTCTATTGGTTAGAGAGATAAGCTTTCAAGCTACACAGCTTTTTCTCAGGGCTTGGAAAGATACTAAGAGCTCGTCTACACTGGCACTTTACAGCACTGAAACTTGCAGCGCTGTAAAGTGCCAGTGTGGACAGTGCACCAGCGCTGGGAGCTATTCCCCTGGTGGGGGTGGGGGTTTTAGAGGGCTGGGAGAGCTCTCTCCCAGTGCTGGTGCCGTGACCACAAAAGCCACGTGAAAGCACTGTCGCTGCAGTGCTTTAACGTTGCCAGTGAGGACGTGCCCTTAGACTGTCACAGCTAAAGGTTGAACAGATAGTTTAGCACAGGTAGTTAGCACATATTCTAAGGGACCATTCAAGGTGAAGTGGCCCTTTAACACCCCAATAGGATAGGATAAAGGGGGGTTAGTGGGTTACAAACAAACAAAAACAAAACAAAACGGGTGGCCAAACTGTGGCTTGCGAGCTGCATGCAACTCTTTTACAGTTAGAAAGTGTGGCTTGCGGAGCCTCCCACGCCCCCCCATTCTCCCCACGAGACTTGGGCCGGGGGGAAGAGTGCGGGATCTCTGTCTTGCAGTGGGGTAGGGGCTTCTGCCCAGTCAGGGAGGGCGGCTCAGGGCTTCAGCCACCGTGAAGACGACTATCTCGACAAATGCACCACGTAACCAATGATATGCCAGTGACACATCAATGACGACTACTTAAACTCTCTCCACCACAACTTCAACAAACCACCACCTGTCCATTATACTCTCTCTCTCTGGAACACACCCACACTAACATCAACTTCCTGGACACCATGATCAGCTTCAACAATGGAAGCTTACAGGCAATATACAAGAAACCCATGGATCACTAGACCTACTTTCACAGACCCAGTAACCACCCCAAACACTCCAAGAAATCTGTTATCTTTCACCATGCACCGAAATACCACAGAATGTTCTCCGGGGAGCAAGTCTGGGATATACACATTAACACACTCAAAACTGCCTTCACCAAACAAGACACTCCACCAGAGAAGTAGATTTCATCATGGAACAGGCCACTTAAATACCCTGAGAGAACCTGCCTCAATACAGAACTAAAATCCCTCTGACCGCACACTGCTAGTTGTCACCTACCACCCCACACTAGAACTCATACGGGGTATCATCAAACAACTAAAACCTACACTCAATGGGGACCTCATCCTGAAAGAAATCTTTCCTGAACCCCCTCTTCTGGCCTTCAAACAATCCCCCAATCTCGTCAAGCTCAGCAGCAGCAAACTCCCCACAGACCAGGACACGCCAACTCAAAGTGGCACCAGATCCTGCTAGAACAACGGATGCAAAACTTGCAGACATATATCCACTGCTACAATGATCAACACCCCCTCCCACCACACACACACACACAACACGTTTCATGATCTATTGAGCCTACACATGCCTATCACAACATGTGTACTAAATGTCCAGTGTACTAAATCCAGTGTACTAAATGTCCCAACAACAACTATGTGGTGAAACCGGACAATCACTATGCTCTCGAATGAACACACACAAGAAAAATGGTAAGAGACAAAAACACCTTATCACCTGTGGATGAACACTTTTCATAAAGCGATCACTCTGTATCTGACCTATCAGTCCTCACCTCAGAGGACACCTGTAGAACACTTTTTTCAAAAGACAAGCCTGGGAGCTTAAATTCATAATTTTGCTAGAAATCACTAAAAATCATGGTTTTACTAAAGACACTGGACTTATGGCTTATTACAACAATCCCTAACCCACTAACCCCTCCCCCCCTTTTTGTCCCATGATTACAGGGGTCTTAACGGACAACTTCACCTTGAATGATCCCTTAGAATGTGCGTTAACTACTTCTACTAAACTGTAAGACCTTGAAATTAGTGTGACACTCTAAAAGGATATGTCTACACTAGTGAGCTTACAGCGGCACAGCTGTACCGATGCAGTTGCACTGCTGTAAGATCTCTCCTGTAGCGTCTCTATGCCAACATAATTAAACCACCTTCAACAAGCGGTGGTAGCTACATCGGCGAGTTACATAGTGCTGTGCACACTACCACTTATGCTGGCGAAATTTATGTCGCTCGGGATTGGGTGGGGGGGGGCAGGGAGGAGGTTCACAACCCTGAGTGACATAAGTTTTGCCAACATATGTGGAAGTGTAGACATGGCCTTAGAGTACCTTTCCCAAACCTAAGGAAGAGCTCTGTGTAGCTGGAAAGCTTGTCTCTCTCACCAACAGAAGTTGGTCAAATAAAAGGTATTGTGACATTCCCCTGGTGTTATCTGGACCAGTAATCTGCTAGGTCAGTCCAGTCCTTGCCTTTGGGAGCCAGCCTTACCCTGCTCCGCTGTGAGAACCCCCTCTCCTGGCCTGTTCATACACAGCCTCTGGCATGTAAGCTGCTCCTTGGATTGTGCAACCAGATGACACTAGCCAATATCTCCAGTCCCAGACACAACCCTAGCAACCTCCATCTTGCAGTGTCCAGTTATCCAGTGTCCGCTGGATGTTGCAAGCTTATATGAGTTCATCAATTTAACAAAGAAATTGATAATATACACCAGGCTTGTTATCCCAAGGGGAGTCTCTGACATGCTTCAAACCAAACGCACTGCTTCAGGTAGAATAAACAAACAAATTTATTAACTATGAAAGATAGATTTGAAGTGATTATAAGTCAAATCATAACAAGTCGGATTTGATCAAATAAAATAAAAGCAAAAAGCATTCTAAGCTGATCTTAACAACTTTCAGTGCCCTTACGAACTTAGATACTTCTCACCACAGGCTGGCTAGTTGCCCTTCCGCCAGGCTCTCCCCTTTGATCAGGGCTTCAGTCGCTTGGTGGTGATGTCTGTAGATCAGGGGTTCTCAAACTGGGGGGTCAGGACCCTGCAGGGAGTCGCGAGGTTATTACATGGGGGGGGGTCGCGAGCAGTCAGCCTCCACCCCAAATCCCGCTTTGCCTCCAGCATTTATAATGGTGTAAAATATATAAAAAAGTGTTTTTAATTTATAAGGGGGAGGGGAGGTAGCACTCAGAGACTTGCTATGTGAAAGGGCACTAGCTTCAATATGAAAATCCTACAACTAGGCTTGACCTAATTACGAAAATAAAAAGCTTGCTTCTTTAGCCTTCCTGCAGAGGAGATAATGTCTGTAAATGTGGCCTTATGTTGCATCTATCTGTAACTAAACTCAAGAAGAAAGCAGAACCTTCAACTCTACTTAAGCAGCAGTACTGTAAAAGCACACACCACCTTCTGCACATATGGTCTGACTAAGTGCCTACACCATACAACACTGAATTCCATTGTTGTTGGAGGTTTTTTTTGGTTTTAAGGTCTCTCTCCATGTGAAGACACTGTAGACCTCAATCAATTCCTATTGAATTCTGGTTGGTGTCCCTGATTGTCTAATTGTTTTTGGCTTTTTTGGTGATGTCCAAATACCCTACAGTGCAGGAGTGAGACCTCATCTCTCTCCCTCCCCCTCACACACACACTTACGTCTATTACCTGTAATGGGCGAGGGGGTGGGGGGAGCAGAGGGAAGAAACAGCAACTATATACACCCTTTGTCCTCTAGCCGCCTCTCTTTTTCCCCCACTTTTAGTTCTGTGATAGTTAACTGGCTCTTTCCTTCATTTCCACTCCCACAATATCCAGCAACCTCACCTGTTGGGGATGGCCTCTTGCTAACTTAATTTTTAAATAAAAAAGTTGAGCTGAGAGCCCTAAACCAGTTTACTCTTCAGGCCATTAAGCACAGCCAACTACTCCTGTAGCTGAAAACTGTAGCCTTGCTGGGAAAGGGGATGGTGGTTTGCCTTTGAAACACTGCTGCTAACTGCTCCAGTCACTTTAAAATGAAACCATTGCTTCTCCTTCAGTGCTTAGCAGTGCTACAGTATCTGTGCTGTGCCTACAGAGCAGAGGGGTGACTAATAAATAGCCTGCCTGGGGATCCCAATTCAATTTCTTAAGATACATTGGCAAGAGGACAAGAGAAGCTGCTGGGAATTGGGAATACAGGTAAGAAAAAGAAGGGTAAGAGTTGCCATTTTAAATTGGCACCACTAACTTATTTCCCTATGATCCTGAATACCTTTATTCTCATATCCAAAATTGGGAGCTAGGCAATATTCCCAATAGAAACTGAGATTTGAATATTTGAGCCACAGACTGCTGCTGAAAGGGCATTGGCCTTAATGGGGACTCAGAAGGAGAATTCCACAATTTATATAAAAGGTGAGGGAGAAAATTGCAGCCATGCTGCCAGGCAGCAGAAAGGCCCCAGAGTCAGTGCTGAAGCGGAGATCTTGGCTGGGTTCTGGAAGCTGTCCCATTGCTCATTCCACCTAGTGGCTACAGGTTAGCTCTTACTTCTTGGATTTCTCATCTTGGACAATCTAGGCTGGTAAACTGCCCTATTGTTTCTAGTCAGCTTCACATTTTGCTTCTCCTGTACTTACGCAATGTTGTAATATTTGAGTTGCAAACCCTGCAGGGGAATGTAATTCCGTCAAAATGTTTCCACTGAAACTTAATAAAAAAAAATCAAACATTTCTGTTTAATCTTTTGTAAAAACTTGTTTTCTTGAACTAAGTTTGGACTTAAAATTTATCTGAAAGTGTCCCTTTAGTTCAGGAATTATGCACACACGTGATGGGGGGAAATCTGTCATTAAATACTGTCATAGCAATGCAATATTTTCAAAAACCTAATGGTATTTCCACTAGGATACAATACTAATAATGGAATCGTGGTTATTGTATATAGTTATAGCCTACACTGATTACAATGGGAGCTTGTGTCACATTTGTGTTAATGTGGTATTAAAGGCCTACCTAATCTAGGTTAGTCTTTGACCTCTGACGTCAATCATAATACTTTGTTCTTATGACACCTTTCATCTCGAGTATTTTTGAAATTTATTAGCTCTCCTGCCTGCCCTGTGATATAGGTGTTATGCACTCTTTTAAAAATGAGTGAACTGTGGCATAGAAAGATTATGTAACCTGGCCAAGATGTCATAGTGGCAGTTGGAAATATAAACTCTCCAGTCTCAGTAATTCTCTTTAATATTTTATGCACAACTTGTTCTGTTTTTCTGGTCACCATTTAAGAAAAGAAAATGGTTTTAACTGCAAGGAGAAGCTTGTTAAAATAAAATTAGGCCTCTTAAAACAGCAGCAGCCAACAAATTTAGAACAAGGGATGTTGATGCCTCATTGCTCTTATGGAAACTCGCTTGTTTGTACCCCAAGTAATATATAAAATTACGAGGTTATCCCAAGAGCCCTGAAGTACTGAAGCACAATAAAGAGTCAATGAGAGAGTAGTAGTTTGACTCCTTCATTGCCTCGTTTCAATTTGCCTAATGCCTAGATGCCACTGAACATAACACATGCATGTGTGCGCACGTGTGTATATGTGTACTGCCAATGAATTGCTGGTAATGGATCTCACAGGCCATGTTTATCCTACGGACAGTTGAAAATAAAACAAACATGGTTGATAACATTGCTTCAGCTGATTATTGGGAGACCTACTGTAGCACTGGCTGCTGATACCATTTTCAAAACAGTGTCATACACCCTTACTTGTAGCAAATAAGGCCACTGCAGGGGCCTTGAGTACTGGTGCACCTGGTTCCTTTTATTCTCTGCCTGTGGCACATCACAGTCTAGACCAGTGGTTCTCAAAGCCGGTCCACCGCTTGTTCAGGGAAAGCCCCTGGCGGGCCAGACCGGTTTGTTTACCTGCCGCGTCCGCAGGTTTGGCCAATCACGGCTCCCACTGGCCGCGGTTCGCTGCTCCAGGCCAATGGGGGCTGCAGGAAACGGCGCGGGCCAAGGAAAGTGCTGGCCGCCCTTCCCGCAGCCCCCATTGGTCTGGAGCAGCGAACCGCGGCCAGTTGGAACTGTGATCGGCCAAACCTGCGGACGCGGCAGGTAAACAAACCGGTCCGGCCCGCCAGGTGCTTTCCCTAGACAAGCGGCGGGCCAGCTTTGAGAACCACTGGTCTAGTCTCCTTTTGGTTGTTGGCTTTAATGTGCAGGCGCTGAGCGATATTGGAGGCCTGTGATACACAGCAGGTCAGACTACAAGATGATCTAATGGTCCTTTCCGGTCTTGCACTCTATGACTCAAAGTTAGTTAACACCAGTGCTAACGTGACAACAGTAGGGAATCCCAACATTGATAACTGGTGTTGGCAACCAGGGAACACACTTCCAAAATACTGCAATAGTCAATGCCGCCTCAGAGGCGGTTTAGAGTGCAAAGTGCTGACCAACAAGTCAGACCCACATTCTATTCCTAGCTCTGCCAATGGCTTCCTGAGCAAATACATTACCCCATCTGTACTTCATTTTCCCCAGTATTGCCAACCCTGAAATGTTCAAAGAAATCAGTCAGGTCCCAAAAAAGTGGCTTACAAATCATGATACTTGGGGGGGGGGGGGGGGGAGGGAGATTGCCTTCTGTTTTTTGTGTCCTTTGAAGGTTTTTTCCTGCAACCACAAGAAATACAAACTTAAAAAGCAAACAGACGCTGGTATTTTCAGGTAATCACTGATCTCCAGTACCCGGGCCCTTAAATAAAACACCAAATATCGTGATACTCATGATAAAAATCATGAGTTAGCAACACTTCCATTTGTAAAATGAGTATAATGATGCTTATCTATGTGATGTGCTTTGAAGCTCCCTGGATGAAAAGTGATAATAATGGTGTTATTACATCAAAATGTAGTGGTATAATACATGATGCAGAAAATGAGGGAGTTCAAAATTTGTTGGGATCCATTCTTAAAAGCCCCCCAAAACCTTATTCAACATAATGAAACATTTATGTTATGCTTTCTTTAAGTACATTTAAATCAGCATAAAAACAGAGCAAGTAGGAATAAAGGGGTTAGAGCTATTATTGTGATTTCCCCCTCTCTCCACTTCAGTCATTCTGTATTCATACTGCAATATTACAGTTTAGTATAAACAAAATTCAGATATAAACTTTTCTCAGATGTAGGCAAAACTGAGATGAGATTAGCTGATTGCTTTTTGGGACAAGACTGTGATTGAAATCTAAAGAATGCTGGATCAGGTCCTTAAGGTCAATGAAAATATCTTCATAGGGGTTAATGGGTTCTGGAACAGACTATAAGGGGTGAGTTGATTAGTTCTCTCTGATATTACTGTAACATGTTTTTACATCCTAAACACAATACAGAATTATAATTAAAAATATACTGTTCATATAGTACACCCATAATCATTGAGTCTTATGAAAATACTTAATACCCCTTATTGTTAATTTTCCACAATGTACAATTCTCAAAGTTCTTTAGTCCCCTCCTAAATCACCTGCCAAATAATTATCTAGTGACAGCAGAGGACAAACAAAAGATGTGGCAGCTTCTTAGCTGTATAATCCTCCCTGTACTTAGCCACATGATAAAAATATCTCAAATCCCACAAAATTCTGTTAAGCAAAAAAAGAGTTTAGAACTAGTCACTTGCCTCACATTGCACAAAACTGGCATTACATTTTATTGAAAGGGCTCTGCTTTGAAAGCTGTGCTCCCAAATAATATTTCTACTCATGGAAACAACAGATGGAGAAGCTGTATCAAAAGTCTTATGATCTACAGTATTCTTTCAATGACTGCTCAATCTGTTCAGCCAATGTATATTACTAGGCTAATTTTTATACAGTAATTTTATATCTGACCTACAAATTCTTCTGTGCCTCTTTTAGAGATTATTAGCCATAGGGAATAACTTCCCTTCATGCTAATTTGACTGATTTATATTAGCAGTCTTCTCTTAAGCATAAGTGCAGAAGGGGAAGTACTGTAGCTTTTTCTGAGCTGTCCCTTGGCACACCCTTTATTATGTATGCAATTATTCTTATTTTGCCCTATTATTAAAATTATTACCACAGCAGGGAGTGATCAGACGACTGGCTCATCAAATCTTTATCTTCTGGAAAGCCTATTTTTGCTCAACAATACTAGCCTGATAATCATGTAGCATCCATTGGGGCAAAAATGCAGACACAACATATCAAAAATAGGACAAGCTCGGGCATAAGAATTACCAACAAAAGAATAAAATCATCATTTCTGCCTCAGTTTCCCCACTCTCATGTGAGGGGATAAACCAACTCACCAGCCAGTATATTAATGAAGCTCCCACAAGTGTCAGTATTTCATTCCTTTTTCATCAGCGATGCACTTATTGTTAAAATGCAGTTAATCATCACTGAAGACATCACTCAGGAGGTATCCCCAGCCAAGTCTTCCACCCTTTCCTCATCCTTTTCCTGATCCACACTCTCCTGTAGGAACCTCTCTGCTCCCTGCAGCAATCCCCCTTTAAGTGAGCAGCTTGTTGGCCTTCTGTCCCACCAGCTGGGAAGCAGCTGATTAGCCCAACTCCCTGGAAGGGCATCCCATGCTGTGATGGTGTCCAAAAGCACATTCTACCAGGTATCTAGCTGCAAAGGGAGTTGAACTTGATCGACCCTGTCCACGGCAGTGAGACCACCATTTTCAGCACCATTTAAAAAAGCTGCATAAATAATTTTTAACGTGTATTTTCCAAATACTCATTTTCCCAGCGTAAGTGGGGTTTGGGATGTTGGTGGCAAGAGTGTACTGAACACTCAACATTCAAGGAGCTCTTCTGTGATTTACTTATTAATGTTGAAAGTTCTGATCTGATCTAAAGAGCGCTGAAATCAATGCAAGGCTTTCTTCTGATTGGCATGGACTATGAATCACACCCTACTTGTATAAGGCAAATTGTGTATTTGTACCTCTGAATCACATTTTTCTTCATTTTCTTCTATCCGGTTTTCTCTTTTATGTCAGGAGGCAGAGAGTGGGATTTATGGAAAAACTGATTGGTAGAGTAAGTTGCCCTTGTGTGAGACAAGAACAAATTGTATATATCAAAATATTTTGAATATCTTTTATTGCTTATATTTAGAATAAAGATTTTTTTTAAAAGTAGAAGAAAAACAAACAAGAGTAAGAATGAAATATCTTGGCAAATATCAGAGGGGTAGCCACGTTAGTCTGGATCTGTAAAAGCAGCAAAGAGTCCTGTGGCACCTTAGAGACTAACAGACGTATTGGAGCATAAGCTTTCATGGGTGAAGTGGGTATTTACCTACGAAAGCTTATGCTCCAATCAATACGTCCGATGGATGTAAGGTGCTACAGGACTCTTTGCCGCTTGGCAAATAGTTAATTCTTATATCTATTTTCCACTGTAATAGAATTGTGCCCAATCTTGCACTTTTTACACAGGCAAATTCACTAATATATTGAATATAATATAATATATCTTTGCCTGAGTAAGGAATGCAGGAGTAGGTGCATATGCTGATTTTATGTATAAGAATTGCCTAAAAGGAACCAGATTGTCTGTTGACAGAATAGTAACTTATCACAAGGATGGAAGTTGTTAGGGGGCATTCAGCTAGTGCACTTGTTGCATGGGGCTTCCACACACTTGTGGTTATGTTTCTAGCACAGCAAACTGTGCCAAGTAAATAGGCTGTGATTAAAAAATGAGGAAATACAGTGAGCCTTATTTTAGATGGTGTCCAAGGCAAAGAAGAGCTTTAAATCAACAATACTGAGGAACTTTAATTAGGATGAAGTGGGCACACTTGTTCACAATTGACTTAATTCATTTCAAAGTTTGTTAGCAATAGATTCCAGTGCTCTCTATGCTACTCTTCTCAGGTTCTCATACCATGGCATCTGAATTTGTGAATTAAAAATGACAAAGAAAGCAATACAAAGAGTATTCAAGGTAAATAGAGTTAGAAAGTCAGCTCAGTAAGCTGTTATCAATTAAATGCTTAGCACTTCACATTTCAGAGATTCTCTCTTGCGGTCTATACTAGGTCTATACTAACGCAGAGAATGCTACCCTATTTTTTGTTTGTTTTTTCCCCCACTGATTTAATCCATCCTTTGTCAATATCATTACACAGCATCTTGTAAGAGTTTCCTAAACACAGTGCTTCACTGATAAGGTGGCAGGGACTACTGCTTACAAATGGTTCACTGGCTGCTGAAGAGGTTGCAGTAGCACCAGCTTTTCAATGACGCCACATGGAGAGAGGTAAAAGAACAAGATAAAGCAGGCTGTATGAGGGGGAGGGAATTAGGCCCCTTCACACCACCACAAAATCAATAGTTATAACTGCACCCCAGCAAAGCCCCAAACAAGCAGGAATTAGCAGTATCTCTCTAGTATATTTCTATAACCATGATCAATGTCTCTTTAAATATTCTCAATCATCAGCCCAACCTGCTACATGTTTTGCAATAGGGGATTTTTAAAAGTCCCTTTTCTCCCACAAATTAAGCAAAAATACTGTACAGTGGGGTTTTTGGAAAAGTAGTTTTAAATTAAAATATAGACAAATGCTTTATGTAATCCCAAATTACATAATCCTTGAGTGCACTAAAAAGATGTCCTTCTACATGCATCAAACTAGAGTTCAAAACAGATCATGTTTTAACATTAATGATGGAAAGCAGAAAAAAGTCTGATGAATAATAAAGAAGCAGTAAACAGATCTTTCCAAAACACAACCACAGCAGGGAGGCTTCAAACCCAAAAGCAACCATGAGATGAAAAAGAAACAGAGAGAGTCCACACCCCCAAATAAATGAGACAATCGATATTCTGCACTCAGGCAAAATTTTGTGATGCACTGGGCAAAGCAGCTGCAATGTTGTTTGTTTTCTGCAAACGGCTATCTGCAAATTCCTCTCGGGATACCTATAGATCACAGTGCACCCTATTTTAGTCTCCTATGGATGTTCTGGCAGAGAAAAGTCCACATTTGCCAATCAAATACAGCCTATCTGTACATTGCCATCAGCGACCCTAGGCTCCCAGGGAAGAGACTAATAAATACAGAGGGTGTTTTGTCAACAGTCAGCAATAGGGATCCTAACAAGGCACATTTGCAAAGCAGCATCTTGCACAGTAATTTATCCCTTAGCCCCAGCGATGGATGGCTGCATTTGGCTATGTCTAGAAAAGGTAAAAGGCGTCCGGCGAGTTACCTGCTCCCCGAAGTCGATGGCTATATTGGTGATGCCCAAAGGGACCAAGAATCGGATCAGGGGCCAGTAGTTGGCGAGCGCTGGAAATTTCACCATAGTCCCAGCTGTGCGAGGACCCCAAACACATCTGCCGTAGCAGGGACACTGCAAGGGGGGAGGAATGGGGAAAGAAGGAAAAGGAGAGAGAAAAGAAAGGCCCCCTAAAAATCAAGCTTCTGGCTTGGCTGGGGGAGGCGCTGCACGTAGGGCGAGCAGCAGCAGCAAAGCGCTCTCTCCTCTCCTCCGCCGCCGCTCGCTCTGCGCGGTGCGTCGCTGTCTTAGCGAGAGATCCAAAAGATGAAGTCCATCCCTGCTGCCCTCCTCCCACACAACAACGACCTGCTGCTGCTGCCGCTGCCGCTGCCGGGGGGGGAAAGAGGAGGGACACCACCACCACCACCACCCGAAATTTCCGCGGGCGGGTTTTCCATTATGGGAGCTAGGGCACCCACACAAAAATGAGGTAGGTACCCTGGCTTAGCCTAGCCGGCAGCAGGGGGATGGGAGCAGGGGTGGGAACAAAAACAAACCAACCACCGGCATGGGGGCAGGATGAGCCGGGCTGTCTCGCCGCCGCCGCCGCCTCCTTCCCCAGGCTGTGGGAGGAGAGGGACGCAGGAGGGCGGCTGGGGCTCCTTGGCGGCCGCCTCGGTGGTGCAGAAAGCGGGCTGAGGCGGGAGACGCTGCGCCCCGGCCCAGCTACGTCTCGTCTCTCGGCGTCTGCCTCGCCGAACACGTGGGTTTTGACACACACCCGGCCTCATTTCAGGAGAGGAGGGGAGAGGGCGGCATCTCGCTGCTCCTCCTAACGCCGGCCGCCGGGCACAGCAGCACCTCTAGCTGCTGCAGCCCGCCCTGGAGAGGGAGAGGGAGAGGGAGAGGGGCCGCCGGTGCCTGCCCAGCGGGACTGTAAACAAGCGTAGGTGCCCAGCGAGTGTGGCTGTACAAGTGACTGTGTGTGTGTAAGTAAGTGTGCAGTCTCCTCCATACGCTGTACGTATGCACATACACACTGGACATAGGCATGATACACATACACAAAACATACTTTCCACACACAGGCTCACAGCACAGAGCACATGGTATGTACCGGGCAGGTGTCGGTTTGTGTACAGTAGCTGTGGTTTTGGGGGTGTGCACATTGCCACAGCTTGTGTACATGCATGGGTATGTAACCCTGGTGATTGTGCATGTACAATATCTGCATCTCTGTGTGTACATACATGTCTGCATCTAGCAGGCATCTGTTAAAGCCCTCTGCTGTGCTCCAGGGCACTGCCACATAATGGAGTTACAGTCAGCAGAAGTGTACAGTATTCTGTTGCTCCATGCATTGTACCAACACTAGTCTGTAAACTTCTCCCCCACCCCAGGGCTAGTTTTAGGATTTGTGACGTCTCAGGCAAAAGTGGAGCTTTACAGTGCTTGGAGCAGGACTTCATCTGTGAGTTGCCCACTCGCCTCCCTCTCTTGTTCCACTGTAAAAGTGTCGAAGAGTGAGCTGGCCTGCAAGCTGCGTGTCTACACAGGCCCCTCTCAAAAGTGGGATCCCAAACTTGCATTGCATGTTAATAAGGCCTTCACCGTGTGCGTTTGACCATTATTGTAGAATACTGTAGAATGTAAGCAGTGCCTGATGGAGAAGGCACGTCCTGTCTGTTAATGACTGGCTGGAGGATTTACAGAACTGAGGCAAAGTAGTGAATGGGGCGGTCCTTAATCTCGCTAGTCATTACGGGTCAGGAAATGCCTGACCCAGAGTTTTTGTTCTGATAAACCACATAAAATAATAAATAAATGGAGACCAAGATGTGTTAATATTTCAAAGTCAGTTTAATTTCTGAACAATAAAATGTGCCATTTGCTTGTAGTCTGAAGGACCAAGCCTGCTCACATGGAAAGCAATGGAATATCTGTTCACTGGAAGCACTGTTGGACCCTGGCTCGTTTCTAGAAGATAAAGACTAATGCAGTTAACCACTGAGAAAAGCAGGACTTAATTCTCAATTTTTAATTGATATATGTAAGACACTTGGACTTTCCAATTTCTATTGAGGGTGTTACCCTAGAGGTGGAAGAACCAGGGTATGTCTACACTACAAAGTAAAAACCCATGGTACCACATCTCAGAGCCCAGGTCAGTTGCATTGGGCTCATGGAGCAGGCTGTAGAGCTAAAAATAGCAGTGTAAATATTTGGTCTTGGGCTGGAGCCCAGTTTCTGAAAGCCAGTGACTGGGGAAGGATCTCAGAGTCTGAGCTCCAGCCTCTGAGAATGTATACATTGCTATATCTTCTTCAAGTACATGTGTGCATGCTCTGGAATTGCAGAATTTTGCCTAGCAGTACCCATGGCGGGGCGGTGCTCCCATCTCATGGCTGTAGCCCCTCCCTTGGCTAATGAAGCAGCTCGACCCTGACCTCCCTCAGTTCCTTCTTACCTCCCATGACTGGAGTTGCAGCTCTGTGTAGTTTTCCACCTCATAATCCTTTATTCAGTGACTTTTTTTGAGTTGTATATAGTTTATTAGTACCACTAGTACAGAGTTAGTAGGATTTAGTGTTAGTTGCAGCTTGTGTTCCCTCACCAGGGTTTAAACATTGTCCGTCGTGGACGGGGGGAATCACCAATAACAATCCCCATGTGCTGTGCTTGCTGCTCTAGGTGAAGCCGCCATCATGGAGCAGTGTTTGAGGTGCAGATCATTCATGGAATGGACTCAGGTGGTGAGGGGTCTTCATCTGAAACAGCACCTGCTTGAACAGGCCATGCTGCCTGCTTCAGCACTGAGGCCCTCGTCAGATGGCAGATCATCCTCTGGTACTAAGCGTGCTGCCGCTTCACGTGCTGGAGCTGGTGCCTCTTTGAAGAGACGGAGGCAAAGACACCCCGTACCTGCCAATAATGGGGGGCAGAGGAAGGCAGTGGCTTCAGCAGATGTTATTGAGCACGCTCAGTACAAGCCAAGCAGCAACTTGGAGGGCCTCCCCCAACCCCGGGGCTAGCCTGCTGTGTTGCCTCTCCACAGAGGAGTAATTTCCTGTTGAGTGTGCCTAGGAAAAGGTCATGTAAAACTAACCGAGACTGCTCCAGGTCCCATGGGGACTTGTCTTCCTTTTTCAAAAGGAGCATGAATCAGCACGGGTTGAATGCAGGTATGTGGGATGAAGCAGGTCCCACCAACCTCTTCCCAGCACTATCCAGACAGGTCAGAGACCTATAGAGTTGACTCCGGTTCTGGCCCCCAGGGGCCTCAAGCAGCATCTGGCTCTGGCACAGTTAACTGCCTCATCCTTGTCCCCAGATGATTCCGCGGTGTCGGGCTCTTGCTTTCCTTTGGTATCGGAGGATTTCAAGCCATACCAGGACCTGTTGTGGTGCCTGGCTGGTTTGCTGGGTATTCAAGCAGAGTTTCTGCAGGAGAACACTCACAGGTTAGTGGATACTCTTAACCATCAGCCCCTGTGAGAGTCGCCCTCCCTATTAATGATGCACACTTTGAGCCTGCTAAGGTCCTCTGGAGCATACCGCCTTTGATAGCACCTGCAGCTAAGCGCATAGAAAAGTGCTGCTTTGTTCCCATGCAGGGATTTGAGGGGTTTTGTTCCCATCTGTCTTCAAATTCCTTGGCAGTAACTGTGGTGAATGATAGAGCCCTACAGGGCAGGTGTAAGTCCAGTCCCAAGGCGAAGGACTCTAAGTGAATGTACCTGATGGGTAGGAAGATTTACACTTCTTCTTCCTAGCAAAAACAAATTACTAATGAGCAGACACTGCTGTCCAAGTATGACTTTGTCAACTGGACGTCTATGTCTAAATTCACAGACCAGCTGCTGTGACCTCGAGAGAGGAATTTCAGACATTTGCTGCTTGGTGGCTAAAACTTCTTTACAGTCCCCGCTGGATATCTTGGATACTTCAGCCAGAGTGATGGCCTCCACAGTGACCATGAGGAGGTCCTCCTGGCTGCAGAATTCAGGCATTGCTCCTGATATCCAGTAGTCCATTGAGGATCTGCCCTGTGATGGCCAGGTGCCGTTTCAGGATAAAACAGATGAGACTCTGCACTACTTCAAGGTCTCTAAAGCAACCCACGTGGTCACTGGCTTGTGGAATTCAACCAATGCTGGCTTCCATCCAGGACATCTTGGAATACCTGCTGCAACCTTAGTTGTTGGGAGTTGTTCTTAGTTCACTGAAAGTACATCTGGCAGCGATATCGGCATTTCATCTCCCTATTCAGAGAAGGTCAGTCTTCTCCAAACCCACGGTGGCAAAATTCTTAAAAGGGTTTCTTTGTCTACATCCTCTGGTCTGAGAGCCAGTTCCTCTGTGGAACCTTAGCATGGTCCTAGCAGCTGGGATGGGATCTCCATTTGAGCACCTTTCTACTCTTGTGTCAGAAAACTGCGTTTCTGGTAGTGATAACATCCACAAGGAGAGTGTGAGTTGCAGGCTCTGATGGCAGGGCCTCCTTATACACAATTCTCCAAAAACAAGGTGACTTTATTACCACACCCCACATTTTTGTCTAAAGTGGTTTCTCAGTTTCATTTAAGCCAGATGGTATACTTACCTGTATTCTTTCCTAAGCCACACTGCTTGTGAGTCACCTAAGTTGAATACACAGCTGCATCTACTCAGAGAAGAAACAGTTACTCATTGTACTGTGGTTCTTTGAGATGTGAAAAAGACATGTATTCCACCAGCCACCCTTCATCCTTTCTGCATTGCAGTTTCATCTCTCAGCGTTCGGTGTGAAGGACCTGAGGGCTGGGGGATATATGAGGCGCCACTTCCTATAGCCAGGGGAGGGGCTAGGGCCATGAGGCATGAGCACCACCCCTCTATGGGTACTACTAGGCAAAATTCTCTGGCACGCTAGGTGCACACACACCTAAGTGGATACACGTCTCCATCACATCTTGAAGAACCACAGTTACAGCAAGTAACCATTTCTTTTAGCCCCACAGTCCGAGCCCCACAAGGCCAAGTGAATTGACCCAGGCTGTCAGACTTTGTGCCATGGGATTTTCTTCGCAGTGAAGATATACCCTCATCATCTAATAGCGTTTAGAACCTCTTGTGATTTTCAGAATCCAGATCCTTGTAAAACTAAGATTTTGTTCTTTTGGGAGGGATGGAGGGAGGAATGTAGCAAAACCTTTTAAAATGTTTTGCTACTCACAAGAACTTTCAAAAACTTTTAGAGATTGTGTGAATCCTCTTACTTTGGGGTTCTCCCATACCACTTCCTGTAGAAATACTGACAGCTCTCAGTGTCAAGCAGCAATGGAAATTAAGATGTGTGATCAAGCTGAGGAAATGTAGAAAGGAGTTGATGGTTAAAAGGAAATGAAAGAAGAGGGATTCAAATGGAAGATGGATTTAGGGGTGGGGCAGTGGGCAAGGACTTAGAGGTGGAAGACGTGGTGTGGGAAAACCATAAAGGTACTGCATCCCCTGCAGGCAGGTTCCAATGTCACAGTATGGTAGGGGGGAGCTGAAGTAATGGGGGTAAAGCAGGAGAGAACATAAGAACGGCCATACTGAGTCAGACCAAAGCTCCATCTTAGCCCAGTATCCTGCCTTCCGGCAGTGGCCAATGCCAGGTGCCCCAGAGGGAATGAACAGAACAGGTAATCATCAAGTGCTCCA
Source organism: Lepidochelys olivacea (assembly GCF_965140295.1). Taxonomy (NCBI): domain Eukaryota; kingdom Metazoa; phylum Chordata; order Testudines; family Cheloniidae; genus Lepidochelys; species Lepidochelys olivacea. Next base: position 136,881,372 of record NC_140412.1, on the reverse strand, counting down.
TTCCCTGTCGCCCATTCGCAGCTTCTGGCAAATAGAGGCTAGGGACACCACCCCTGCACATCCTGGCTAATAGCCATTGATGGATCTATCCTCCATGAATTTATCTAGCTCTTTTTTTAACCCTGTTATAGTCTTGGCCTTCACAACATTGAGGTCTGAAGCAAGAGAGGATGAGAAGAAACAAGTGCAAAAGCAGGAGCTGGGGTAGAGACATAAATATGCCCTTGAATTTACACCACCACATTCTGACACCTATATAGTGCCAAGTAATGAAAATGGTACTATTCTGACTGAGGTGCTAACCACAAGGCAAATTCCACTGGGAAGATGTACAGAGAGGGGAAACCTTTTCCTTCTCCCCTGGCTGTGGATTGAGTGAAGATGTGGAGACAAATCCTGCCCAAATATTGTAGTGGCCTCTGTGGGTCATTGTGCAGGTCCTCTAAAGAAGGGTATATGTGCGTGTGTATGTATAGATAGATATAGATATAGGTATTTCGAGTAGGGCTGTCAATTAATTGCAGTTAACTCATGCGATTAACTCAAAAAATTAATTGCAATTAAAAAAATTAATCACACTTATAACAATAGAATACCAATTGGAATTTGTTAAATGTTTTTGGATATTTTTCTACATTTTCAATATTGATTTCAATTACACCACAGAATACAAAGTTAACAGTGCTCACTTTATATTATTATTTTTGTTTACAAATATATGCACCGTAAAAATGATAAACAAAAGAAATAGTATTTTTCAATTCACCTCATACAAGTACTGAAGTGCAATCTCTTTATTGTGAAAGTGTAACTTACAAATGCAGATTTTTTTGGTTACATAACTGCACTCAAAACAAAACAGTGTAAAACTTTAAAGCCTACAAGTCCACTCAGGCCTACTTCTTCTTCTGCCAATCATTAAGACAAACAAGTTTGTTTACATTGACGGGAGATACTGCTGCTTGCTTCTTATTTCCAATGTCAACTGAAAGTGAGAACAGGCGTTCACATGGCACTTTTCTAGCTGGCGTTGAAAGGTATTTACAGGCCAGATATGCTAAACATTCTTATGCCCCTTCCATGCTTCGGCCACTATTCCAGAGGACATGCTTCCATGCTGATGATGGTCAATTAAATTTGTGACTGTCCTCCTTGGGGGGAGAATTGTACGTCTCCTGCTCTGTTTTACCCACATTATGCCATATATTTCATGTTATAGCAGTCTTGGATGATGATCCAGCACGTGTTCGTTTTAAGAACACTTTCACAGCAGTTTTGACAAAACACAAAGGTACCGAAGTGAGATTTCTAAAAATAGCTACAACACTCGACCCAAGGTTTAAGGATCTGAAGTGCCATCCAAAATCTGAGAGGGACGAGGTGTAGAGCATGCTTTTAGAAGTCTTAAAAGAGCAACACGCTGATGCAGAAACTACAGAACCTAAACCACCAAAACAGAAAATCAACCTTCTGCTAGTGGCATCAGACTCAGATGATGAAAATAAACATGCATCAATCTGCACTGCTTTGGATCGTTATCAAGCAGAACCAATCATCAGCATGGCAGCATGTCCTCTGGAATGGTGGTTGAAGAATGAAGGGACATATGAGTCTTTAGCACATCTGGCACGTAAATCTCTTGCAATGCCAGCTACAACAGTGCCATTTGAATGCCTGTTCTCACTTTCAGGTAACATTGTAAATGAGAAGCAGGCAGCATTATCGCCTACAAATTGTAACCAACCTTGTTTGTCTGAGCGATTGGCTGACCAAGAAGTAGGACTGAGTGGACTTGTAGGCCGTAAAGTTTTATATAGTTTTATTTTTGAATGAAGTTTTTTTTGTACATAATTCTACATTTTAAAGTTCAACTTTCATGATAAAGAGACTGCACTATAGTACTTGTATGAGGTGAATCGAAAAATACAATTTTTTTGTTTTTTACAGTGCAAATATTTGTAATAAAAATAAATATAAGGTGAGCACTGTACACTTTTGTATTCTGTGTGGTAATTGAAATTAATATATAAAAATTGAATTTAATTGCGATTAATATTTTTAATCATGCAATTAATCACAATTAATTTTTGTAATTGCTTGACAGCCCTAATATAGATATATATTTTTAAATATCTAGCTATTAAAAATATCTAGCTATTAAATAATAGCCCTAATATAGATATAATATAGATATAATATATCATCGGAAGATCCACATAACAGGTCTCTTTCCTTGCTCACTCCTGCCTCCCCCTCCAAGGGAAGCTTCACAGCCTTTGAGGAGAAGGCTGAGTTTACCTGAAAGAGACCACCCATTACTTAATTCTCTCATATCAAATTGTTTTTGGAGTTTCATTGCTATGCTATGTGTTATTAATTGGAGTCATGTTTCACCCCAGAAATGCCTGCATTTCCACAGTAGGTGAAGTATTTCCACAGGCTTATGATCCTGAAAGCAAAACCTACAGTATAAGTAAGGTTGCATAAGGATTTTGATTACAAGTCCCTATTTTTACATATGCATTTATTTCTGGAGAGAAAAAAATCTCCTTTCCAGGTAAAACTGTCTTTGCTTGGTTTCAGTCTGGAGGGAATTTTTTAAATTTTAGGAAAAATCTTTGTGCTCTTTTTGAGTTGCAGAAAGGTAAGAAAAGGTGTACCTGTTTACATTTCCTTTCATATATAATTCATGGTTGAAATTTACAGTTTGACATTTTTGGGTTGACTAATATTTGAGGATTATGCCCTTTCATTGCCTATGAAAAACAAATACCCCATACCCTGCACACAAAAATAAAGACCCCAAAGTTATAGCATTTAAAAACTTAGTATCATAGCTCCTAGTGTTAGTTATCTGGAGGTGCAGTAATTACTTCTACCAGCTCTAACAGTTACGCTCAATCCTGCAAAAACTTACGAGTAGTTTTATTAAGCATAATAGAACTGCTCACATGTGTAAGCATTTGCAGTATCAGGGCTTTAAAGTCATTCAACAGATCGTATTTATTGACTTGAGTGGACTTTGGATCCCTACAGCTGTAATTTATTTCCGAATATTTAATTAATGCCCCATATTGTAAAGTGTTGGGCAACTTTAACGGGCAATGCTATCTGTGCCTCCTATAATAAAATAATGAAATAAACAATTAAGTTCTTCTGTCCACATTTGTTTCTCCTTTTCTTCACCTCATTAATTTCTTCTGCTTGTTGGATGTATGGAGTTGTTTCTACTCCTCTTCTAGCTTGTGTACACTACTCAAGGCATAGAAGCTCATGCAGAATTTGTTTGTGGTGGGGTATACTACCCCTTTAAGTGGTAATCTGGAGCTCACAGCCAAACCAGTGCAATCAAGTGGCACCCTGCGTCTGTCCTTCGGACTTGGCTATCCAAACAGGAAAAGGAGAAGAGATGAGAAGCCTACAGGCCACAGATCTGGGCTTTAGAGACCTAGTCTTTCTGACCACAAGTTTGGTTGCTCTGACTCAAGGATCTGAGGTAAGGGTTCATTGAAGTGGATTAAGCCAGTATACTAGGCATGGAGCTACCGAAAATAGCCAATGGAAGATGCTGATGGTGGGGGTGGGGGGGTGTCCTAAGCCCTGTCCCTCTTGTGGAGCTAGGCACCTAAGCCAAGGCTGTAGGGAGGCACCTATCACTGCTTGTGATCCACAACTGGGAACCTCTCACCTGGGATCAGGTGGCTTAGGTGCCTAAATCACTTCTTGGGAGAATGGATTAGGTGGCTGCCTCAGTACACACAATATGGCTGGGGGAGGTGGTGCCACTACCCTCCCCCCCTCCCCCCCCCGCCCATCACTTTTAACTAGATGGTTGGAGTATTTGCCTGGGATGTGGGAGAACCAGGTTCAATTCCCTCTTTCTGTTCGAGGGGGAGAAAGGATTTGAACAGGGGGCCCACCTCCCAGGAGAGTGCTCTAACCCCTGACCTATGGGATATTCTGATGGGGGGTTGTTCCCTCAATTTCTCCTGCTGAAGTTATTCCGCTGTGACTGGAGAAGGGGGACTCCAAGCAGGTGCCCTAACTATTGACGACAGAATCTCTCTCTCCCGCAATGACTGAGGATAAATACTTAAATAGTTTTGGGAAAGAGAGAGAGGGATTGATTCTGTAGTTTAGGTGCCTAAACTGCTTCATGGATTACACCCTATGTGCACAAATTAATTACACCTATGACTTTTAGGACATTACAATTAGAATAGGGAGTCAGGAACAAACAAGATAAGAATAAACAACACTTTATTCCTGGAAAGGATAGGGACAAATTAGAAGATGGTAAAGAGAACAGGCAAAAAAAGTCAGGGACATTAAATAAATGAGGACCCAACCAATTCCACAGCGGTGAACACTAAATACACACAAATTAAATAAAAATAACAAAATGCCGCCCCACCGTCAGCTGATGGGTGAAGTTGGGGAGAGATGGTGTCTGTTGCTGGGATGCTAACATCCCTTTTGACTGGAGTGAGTTCCTAGTGGCCTCAGTCCCAAGTCCCATACTGGGAGTGGTTGAGCCAATGCTGTGTGACTGGAACAGTCAAGGCTTGCCCGTTGTCCTTGACCTAGGAGCTTCTACAAACTTCACAGTAAGTCCATTCTGTTTCTGTAGTTAAAGCTTTTCAATTAACCTATAAGGGGAGAAGTGTTCAGAAACTATACATATAGCTTGACTTAAGGGTTGCAGTTCCCTCTGAATAGAGGAGGGAATATATTTCAGATACTATATTTTGTGTATTACCTCATGCCCTTTCTTGGGTCCCAATCCTAAAAGTGGAGGAAGAGGTCCTGGAGAGGCAATAGAGGGTTCTGTGAAGCACATGTTGGTTGCTGCTGCCTTTCTTTAGGGCCCACACTGACCACTATCCTTTCCCCTTAGTAGTAAGAGGTGTCTGGTGGGGAATCTGCTTACTGTATGACACATTCTACATCTTTTGTGGTGTAGAGTTCTTTGCCTATCTTAATTTTTGTTACTGTGTATAAACAAATACAGAAATATTCATTTATGGGCTTCATGGTCAGTTTATGTCACGCAGCTCTGTCCTGAACCCTGTAGAATGTTATCACGGCTGGGACTGTGAAAACCCATGTGGTGAATGAACTTCCCAGGCTAATCTCTGGCTCAATAGGACCTTCCAGTTAGGAACACCGCTGCAGTGAGGTAAGGCAGGGCTGCAGGACCCCTTCCAGTGGGGCTACAGAAAATGTTTATTGCACTAAAGGAATGAATTCTAAGGCCTGGTCACTGCAAGGCCTGATCTACACTTGAAAGGCTTTGCTGGTATGCTATGCCTGCAAAGCACTCCTACTATAGTCACAGCTTTTACTAGCAAAACTGTGCTTTTGCCAGTATAACTTGTTCCAGACCCAGTGAACACAATAAGTTACATTGGCAAGAGCACAGTTTTACTGTTGTAACTGTGTCTATACTAAGGACTTTTGCTGACACAACTGTGGTGGCACAAATCATACCTCTTCACACCCCTATCCGACATAGCTGTAGTAGCAAAAATTTTGGAGTGCAGACCTGGCCTAAGTTAGCTGGATGGAGAATTCTGAGGACCTGCTTTTTGGGTTTTTGTCTCACATTGCTTCCCACATTTGGTCCTTGGTATAAGGAAACCTATGTTTCTCCCTTAATGGGTGGGTGTAACAGGCATGTAGGAGAGCACAGCAGCAGAAACCAATAGGGTTGATGAGTAGCAGAGCACAGGCTGGCCTGGCATCAGGAGGTCAGAACACATAGCAGAGTGGTGGTGGCAGTAAGGTGACCAGATGTCCCGATTTTATAGGGACAGTCCCAATTTTGGGGGCTTTTTCTTATATAGGCACCTATTACCCCCCCCCCCCGACCCCTGTCCCGATTCTTTACACTTGCTATCTGGTCACCCTAGGTGGCAGCAGCAGCATGTGAAAATCGCTAGAAGACGAGGTGCCTCACAACAATTTGAGGAGAGGAAAATGAAATTATGTATCTTCCCTTATTGATTCTGGGGTCTTAGCCAAAACAGTGAAGAATCATTGTGAAATGGATGATGGGTATGTTACAAGGTTTAAATCCAGCCACTCATCGTCTGGAATCTTTCCATTTTACCTTTAACATTAAATTTGATGTACATACTTCTGCATGTTGGGCTTGCCAAACCGAGATGATATTTATGTCATTAAGACAATCCCTGGTGAACATCACTGTTGTACAGCATGTATGATAAAACAATGAATATGCTGGCATATTTCATAGTGGGTAACAACATTCTGGTATCTAAACATGATTTATTAGTGTTGTATAGTTAAAAATAAAAACTTCTCTAATATATTCCTTTGCTATGAAAGAATTTCTAAAACATTCCAAGGGCTTGGAAGTACTGGTGAGCATTTTATTTAAAGTTATAGTACTGCTTTTTGATGTCTTGGGCAGATAGTAGCACCAATTCAGTGTATCAATCAGAGTTGCATGTAAAATGCCATGATGTTATGAAAGTTGCTTGTTTTAGAAAGAGAAGAATGTGCTCTTGGCTTCTTGCAGTTACTGGGAACTATTACAAAAAATTTCTTTCCCTTTTTGGAATGTGTATCCCACATTTGTATAATATAGAAGTGGTTTAAGTGAATTTTAGGGTGCCAGAATAACAATTTGTGTACTTTTTACAAGACATTTGCTTTATAAAAACATTGATCATTTGTGCTTCTATGGCACCTTCCATTCATAGATCTCAAAATGCCTTAAAAATGTCAACAAAACCTCACAATATTCCTGTGAGAGAGGCAAATATTACCCCCATTTTACAGAGGCAAGAAACTGAGGCACAGGGGAGTGAAGTGGATTATCCAGATCAAGAAGAGGGAAATACATGATCATTCCTGTCCTTTCTGTGCTTGAACAATTAGATGTTTGTGCTTTATTCAAGTTATGCAGCTGGACCTAAATGAAAAAAGAACTTGGCCCTTACTAAGAGGATCTAGTCTATCTAATTTGTTTGTACGGGTTTAGAGGACAACGACAACTGCAAAACAAAAAATGGATATTTGCATGTGAATGTTGTCATTATCCAAGGTCTCAGACATTGTTTCGATAAGGTTGTATGATTATAATCTTGGGGGGAAGGGTGGTTTAAAAGTCTGAGTTGAAAGCTGGAGAACATTCTTCTCCTAGGAGTGAATATTTTGGATACTTGTTACAAACAAATCTATATATTTATTTTTGATAAATTTAATACAAAACTCCCCTAGAAGTTGACTACTTTTGGCAATTTTTCACTATGCCTTTAACTCAAAAATGGCTTAATGCCCATTTCTCCCCTGAATGGACCAGCTTTTAATCTATACGATGAATTGATTCCCTTTTTTAAAAAGATATATTTGCATATGGGGATTGGATGGGTTAGCAGGCTGTTTAATAGTCTACATGTCCTTTTGCTTCTAGATCACCAGTTCAAATACAGCCAAAGTTAATACTGACCTGTGTGAAGGCTGTTTGTTGACTACATAAAATACATTAAGTGCCAACCTAAAAGAAATTCAGAGCAAACAAATGCAAGAGTTCACTTCATTCTTCATGGTAGCCTAGCTACTGAAAGAGACTAGGGTTGTCAGTTCTCCTAGAAAAAGAGGTGGGAAGGGGAAGTTAAAATTTAAGTTCCATGGCCCTTCAATAACTGAATTTCACAGTGACTGGCAAATGAATTTTGGCAGACAGGTTCCCAGTCAGAACAGCCATTCGGTTGTCCCTGACAAAATGGATTCCACTTGTACAGATAAATTAGTGCTAGAAATGATATCCAGAGGTGCTTCTTTGCAATTCCTCTCTAATCCACTATGGCAGTTCCTCTGGCCTCTAAGACCAAGGAATTCCCAGAAGTGTGCAGAAATCCACCTTATCACTCAGCATCTCTTGTGAGATGAGAGCCATTTACTTTCTTTCTTTATCCAAGCATTTCTTTCAGAACTAAAAAATGGGGTGATCTGGGAACAGTGCTGGATTTCAAAGTACTCAAGTGCACAAAATACCTCAGATTTTGGTTGGAGAGCCTCTCAAAAATCCTCACACCTCTGTCTTTGGGATATTTCATGACATGACTCCAATCCCAATCAGACTGGGACATGGAAAATACCTTGAGTTCAGTTACTGGGAGATCCCTTTCATTTCTCTTTTTTCAGCCAGTCCAAGAATATTTACCACAATATTGACTAATCTGGTAACTCCCTTCAGAATCCAGGTTGTACGACTAGTTTGGGGTGACACTTTCCTCAAGGGACAGTCAGAAAAATAATTCCTGCACACAACTGAGATGGCAATCTATTAACTGAAACACACGGTCTTATGTCAGTTTATCAGAAGAGTGTTTCTGTATCAGGAGAGAATAATCAAATCAGATGAAACAAAGCACAGTCCATCCAGTTCCAACTACTCCTTCTTGGAAAGCTGGTCTTCTTGTACACGGAATGGCTTCCTTGGGAAAAGCTTTTCTTGAGGATACTGCCATAGTGCATGCTGAACCATTGGAATCTGGCCTAGTCATTGGGACTGCACAGATGAGTACATTGGGACTGCCCACCAATGCGAATAACTTTCACACCTCCCCTGTGTGGAGAATGAGCTTTCCCAAAGGAAAACGGGTACTCAAATAAAGAGATAAACACCGCAACTTAAATCAAGTAATTGAAACTGGACAATCTCTAGCACAGGTCACACTGAAACAGATATTTCCAGAATAGATTACTTTACTTTAGTGGTAACAATTAAGTATGTCAGGACCTCAAAAGTGACTTAATTTAACATCATAATCTGGTTGTTTAATTTATCAAGATGTGATTAGCTCTAACTTGTCTACCTCAATCAAAGCTCCCACACAAGTGTTCATGAACAAGGCCCTGTTAAATAGTTTTGTTCAACTTCTCCTACATATACTATACTACAATAATTCCCTGCTTTTAAATTAGAACATACTAATCCAATGAGCTGTGAATGTATGAAATGTCACCTGTGTAAAATCTAAGCATACTATCTTCTTTATCAATTGAGTTGCCTCTTAGTAATTGGAAACTGAGCCTAATCATACTCTTACTTAAGAAAGGCAATCATGTCGTGATTTTGTAATCCTAGGATTTTGGGATCAATTCCACTTTGATCTTTTTGGATCCCAAAATACCTTATTTTAACAGTGGTATTTTAAAGTAATTTAGTCATTTGTTTTATTTGTTTCATCTTGGTTAACTTAAACATTGGTGTTGGTATTGTAACAATGTTGAAACAGAAGATAAGAATTGAGATAATAATGGGAATTAGTCCTTGAATTAGTTAACCAGCAAGTTTTATTTAGCCTTAAAAACAACTCCCCGCAAACCCTGTAAAATGTCTGGTTTTTTCTCTTTAAATTTTAGCTCTCATTTTATTATTTTAAACTCTTCAGTGACATTTCCCTACATTGCACATTAGAGGAGTCACTGATCATGCTTATGGATGCCTAAGCCTAATGACTATGGATAAGAGGTCCATAGGAAACAGAGCTCAGTGATTCATCACTCAGGTCCAAATTAATCTATAGGGTAAAACCACTAACTTCAGTGGAGCTAATCAAGTGTTGAATTTGACTGTCAGTCTTGAGCATTATTTGATACACAAGGTGCCAGCTGGAGCAGCAGCTTCCTAACTCAGGGCTCCATGATGCCAGAGGATGTCATAACATAATGGGGTCAGATATCAGCTGCAGGTTAAGACCATGTGACCTTCTTGCTTTGCATGGAGCTCTTAGTAGTTCACATTTCATCACTGCAGAGTTGCAAGGTTTCTATATTTAATAAGTATTGCAAGTTCCTGAATAACTGAAAAATTTAAAAAATATACTGAATGCATCACAAAAACACAACTTGTACTTTAATATTTTTGACAATTTAATCTTAATTATTTATTGTTACAGAAAGATATCCCCACTCATTATGTATTACCATAAAGTCTTTGTAATATGCAATTTCACTTCAGCAATCTGTTACCAGATCTCTCCATCAATTAAGAACACAGTGGTTGTCCTGGAAGCTAGCAATTGCTGACCATTACCACATGGTGGTATCCCAACTCCCCACATTCATCACCTGTATTTAACATAGAAAATCATTGTTGTAATAGTGTGTGGTATCTATCAGAGAGCATTCACTTCTTAAAGCAGCCACTCAACAGTCATTTTTGTGTGTCTGAATTAACATGTGCAGATGGAAAAAAAAGCAGATTAATGAGGTTCTAGTGTAACTGCTATTAAAGTATCTCTGCTGTTCAGTTCTGTGTTTGTGGAGCATCACATGTTGGGGTGTACATGGTGGGTGTTTGATTTTCCTTTTATTGCTATACCACATTGGTTTTCCATGCTTATAATATTCTCCATGGGCATGGGAGTAGGGAGTAAATCAAGCAAAGGAACATTTTGCAGTTATAGACGTTGATGCCTAATTGGATTTGATGATTTACTATAGCAGACAAACCACTTCATTAGAGCTTTGTGCAAAAGCTTGTAAATGTCAGCCTCTGAGAAGCTGTTATTTTTGACAGTGTAGCTGAGAGTGACCTGTTACTCAAAGTAGTCTAATATCCGTTATCTATCTCTGGCTTCTGGTTCTTAAGATGGTTCAGGTGAGAGTAGTTTCATTATTATGAAGAACATAGTACTACTATGATGCTTTGATTTTGTGTTTGTGTAGTCCTTTGACATTCCTGCTCCCTGACTTTGGAATATCAGCACAATTTACCTTCTGAAGCCTGGTCAAAGATTTATGTGACTGATCTTGAATTCCTTGTGCACCCAAAGCTCCCACTGAAGTCATTGGGAGTTGTGGGTGTACAAGAAATACTGAAGAGTCAGGCTCAAGTTTTTCTCTGATACACTCTTAACAAAACCAGAACTACGTTCTTCAGAAGCAGATAATTACTTATCTGGTCTACCAAGAAATATGCTTGTAATAAGACTGAAAACTTAAGATTCCCTTTTCAAGAACAAATCCATTGAAACTAAAAACGAAACCTCCTTTCACAGAATATAAGATCTCATATCTGTCTTCTGGTTGGTAGGCATTGTAAACTGTATATCCAAATCCAGTTTTTGTGGTGGGTTTTCAACTTCCACTAGACTTGGGTGCAGAACTAGGAATGTCATTCACTGACTCCATGCCTTGATGTACCACTAGACTTGTCAGGAGGATGAGAGTTAGCAAACAAAGTAGAATGCTTGATTTCATCGTTATGTAATCATTGAATTGAATTCCTTCTGGATAGTTAAATAACAGTGGTAAACTACAGTTCCTGTACAGTTATCAGAAAGCAAAATAAAGGTAAGGATGTGATTGATGTATTCCCAAGAGGCAAATTCTTTCTCTAGTACACAAGTGTAAATTAGCGCTGACTCTTCAGGGCTGGCCTTACCATGAGATGAACTGAGGCGGCCGCCTCAGTGCCAGACTGTGGGTGTGTGGCGGGGGGGGGGGAGGGCACGCTACTAGGACGCAGAGTGTAGAAAATTGTGTCTGCTGCTGGTGCGTACGTATTCTGTCTGCTCTAGATGCACAGAGATAGTGGAGTGCTGTGCTGGAGGAAAGAGGGCACAAGAGACATATCAGGCAGGCAGGAGAAAAGGTGAGAGGGAATAACAGAAAGCAGCAGGAGCTGCAGGGAGAGAGAGGAGGAGAAGGAGCCTCTTATGTACCTCTCTAGCACCCCCAGGAGCCTGGACTGGTTAACACCAGCTTCTCAGGGAGCTTCCTGTTTCCTGTAGCTTCCCTGAACCCACTTAAGGAGAACAGGCAGTCAACTGAAGTAGTAGGAGCCAGTTCAGCCCTTAAGACACTGATATCTTCCTTCACTCAGGCCTTGCTACCAGCCTGCTTATTTGTTCCCTTCAACTGAGTGTTGAGAGCCGCTATAGCTGGCACAGAACAGCAGTCATGAGTGAAAGAAGAAAACACCCTTCTGGGGCAGCATTCAGAAAAAGAAAGAAAGCAAAGGAAGCTTTTCTATATAAGCAGGAAGGAGCTCTCCTGAGATACATAGACACAAATAGAAAAGGAGTACTTGTGGCACCTTAGAGACTAACCAATTTAAGCTTATGCTCAAATAAAGTGGTTAGTCTCTAAGGTGCCACAAGTATTCCTTTTCTTTTTGCGAATACAGACTAACATGGCTGTTACTCTGAAATAGACACAAATGTTCATGGTGAGCCTTCCGGCCCCAGTGAGGACGTGAGTGGTGAGGAGATGCCTGATCTTCCAGTTAGTCAGTGTGCAGGTGACCTGACAGTTACTGCAGCATCCATATCTCCTTCTCAAATGGATGTAACCATGCACATTCCTGAAGAAAAGTGTAGATCAAAGAAGAGTGTGGTGGAGGGGCAAGAAACAGCTGCTGCTGAGTTTAGTTCCTTAAGTCTAGATGAGCCAGGATTGTGGACCCACTTGAGCAGTAGCCTGAAGGACTTCCTTGTACTGCATGGGCCACAGCAAGTGAAAAACTTCATGTTCCTCAAAGACAATGAAAATAGAAGTTTCCATCCAACACATTACTGGCGTGAAATCCCCAAAGGTGACAAAGTGGAGAGGCCATGGCTTATGTACTCAGAAACCCAAAATATTGCATACTGTTTTTGTTACAGACTCTTCCAGTCTAATGTTCCAACCACATTGGGTTCTACAGGATCAAAGGACTGGAAAAATCTGGCATGTCATGAGAAGGCAGCAAATCACCAGAGAGCATTCCATAGGTGGAAAGAGCTTGAGATGAGACTAAGGTTAAAGGCCACCATAGATGATCAGCATCAAGAGAAGGTTGCATCAGAGTCTCTTTACTGGCAAAATGTTCTGAAAAGGCTCATTGCCATTGTGAGAATGTTTGCTACCCAAAACCTAGCACTGCGTGGCACTTCAGATCAGCTACATGTGCCAAACCATGGAAACTTCCTTAAAATTGTGGAGCTGATGGCTGAGTTTGATGCTGTACTCCAAAAAGAGTCACCACGCAAGAAATGTACACACACCACTACCTTGGAAAAACCATTCAAAATGAGATCATACAGTTACTGGCAACAAAAATCAAACAGAAGATTGTGGCAGATCTGAAGTCAGCAAGATATTACTCTGTTATTCTGGACTGCACACCTGACATCAGCCATAGGGAACAAATGACTTTAATGGTGCGTTTTGTAATAACAACAGAACCAAGTGAAAATGAGTGAGAACCAAGTGAGAACCTGCAGTGGTGACTGTCAGAGAGCATTTTCTAGAATTTATTGACATTGATGATACTACAGGAGCTGGTATGACAAATGTGCTTCTTAAAAAGCTGGAAGATATGGGAATTGCAATAGCTGACATGAGGGGTCAGGGCTACGATAATGGTGCCAACATGAGAGGAAAGAACAGAGGAGTGCAGACACGGATCTGAAAGTTAAACCCTCAAGTTTTTTTTGTCCCATGCAGTTCTCATTCATTGATCTTGGTGGTCAGTGATGCAACATCAGCTTCTAGTGAGGCTGCTGAATTTTTTTAATGTAATTCAAAGCATCTATGTATTTTTCTCTGCATCAACTCATCAATGGCAAATTTTGAAGCAACATCTGGGAACATCCTCTCTGACACTGAAACCACTGAGTGCCACGATGGGAAAGTCGAGTGGAGGCGATAAAGCCTATCAAACACCAAATTGGGAAGATAGATGATGCCATAGTTGCCATTATGGAGGATAATACTATGACAGGAACTGTTCATGTGAGACCAGTGGCAGAGGGAAATGGAATCACCAGAAACATACATAAATTCAAATTTCTGTGTGGCTTAGTGTTGTGGCATGACATACTGTTTGAAATAAATGTTGTAAGCAAGAGACTCCAAGGTGTTGACCTTGATATATCTGGAGCAATGGAACAACTGGACAAAGCAAAGTCATACCTACAGTCTTACTGGTCAGATGAGGGATTTCAAAATGTTCTGAAGTTGGCAGAGGAACTTCACACTGAAGCTATTTCCCCACCCATTCAAGAATACAAGAGTCACCGAAGAAGACATTTTGATTACGAGGCACGGGATAATCCCATAAGAGACCCCAAACAACAATTCAAAGTTGAATTCTTTAACCAGGTACTAGATTGTGCAATACAGTCAGTTGAAGAACGTGTCGTACAGCTCAAAGAACACAGCAGTATATCTGGGATGCTGTATGATATTCCAAAATGTCTCACTATACCTGAAGAAGACCTACACCAGCAATGCAGGGCACTAGAGACGGCGTTGACACATGATGACATGCGCGATATTGATGCGAGTGATTTAGGTGATGAACTGAAAGCCCTTTCAAGATACATTTCAGCAGGATCAACTCCAAAGGCTGTTCTGGAATATATGTGCACAAATAAGATGACCACCCTCTTTCCAAATGCTTTTGTTGCTCTGCGCATACTTCTAACACTTCCTGTAACAGTTGCCAGTGGAGAACGCAGCTTCTCCAAGCTGAAGTTAATAAAAACACATCTACACTCCACAATGACATAGGAGAGGCTGGTTGGCCTTGCAACCATCTCAATAGAGCATGAGCTTTGCCAGACTGTGGACCTTCAGGAATCAGTTCAAATCTTTGCAACCAAGAAGGCACGGAAAGCACCACTTTGAACATTCAAACAGATAAAAATACCAGTGTTTACAATGCAGACAAGAAAAATTACATTTGCTGTTCAGGCGTTGGAAAGTTAAGTGTTACTTAAAATTTTTGAACAAGGCATTTTAAGTTATCAGTTCTCCTTTATTAGGGTAGGTAGCAGAGCAGTACCATGAGAGGAGTAGAACAGGAAGAAGGAAGAATTGAGACCTTTCAAAGTTTTGGCCCAAAGCAAGGGGACATGGGGGCTTCATTTGAGCTCCCCACCTCAGGTGCCAAAATGTTGTGGGCCGGTCCTGCATCCATATCCTAAGTAAAAACCAGCCTTATTAGTTACTACACTGGTTTTTTATTTGATCACTTTTTCTAGAGGTCTTCACCCTGCTTGCTTCATTCATGTGGGTAGTGTTATTTAAGTTTCATGGGATTGCTTTAGGAGGAGTCATGGCAGCTAGATCAGGCCCCCAAACCATTGGAGTAATATTGATTTTGTCCATAATTATAAGTGTGTGATGTCAGCTTGCACAACACGTCACATAAATGCAATGTATAATGATAAACAATTAATACAAGTCACCTCAGAAATGAAAACCTAGTTTAAAGGGTGAATAATTAAGGTAAGAAGTGCAAAAGGAAAAAATGGTTGTAATCCAAATAACACATGAACACACAAAAGTGAAAACATTTGGAAGCGAGAAAGGCCTATTTAAAGCTTGAATTTGGCTACTGGTTGCTGATGATGGTATTAAACAATACATAAAGCATTTAGAGATTCAGGGCACATCTGCAGGTTACCTCAGTTTACTTTCTGTCTTTGCTTGATGGTGTATACTCTTCTTGTAATGAAGCTGTGAACTGATTGAATCCTATGAACTATGATTGAGCACCTCTTGAGTGGAAAGTGATAATCTTTGCATACATCCCTTTTAATGATTTGGGGGAGGGATAGAGCACTGAGTGGAATGAAAAACTAACACTTATTTTATATTTTATGAATTTATAATTAAGTTTGTGCTGAAACAGCATCACTGAATAAAGTTATCTCACTCATCCATCTGGCCCAAAAGAAACCAGGCAGAAATTATGCCAAATCTGTATCTTAGCAAAGTGCACCCTAACAGTAACAACGTGTTTACCTTTTTATGCATAAGTGACAAACTGCTGGTAATGAAAGGAGGAATGAGAAAGCTACATGATTACTATACTTTCAGCCTTTTTTCTTAAGATAGGCATCAGCTTCACATAAGCACAGAGGAGATCGGGCTTACAGGCAATTTCTCATGGATGTTGAGGCAAAGGCAGACTATCTTTCCACTTTGTTTCTGCTCCTAATATGATTGCCAGAGCAGGCAAAAGAGAGAATTCACCAAAATCATCAGCAACAGTGCTGGAAGATTTGTCAATATGTGATGACTGAGGATAGCTTTCGGTGTGAGCTGCCTGGTAGCAAAATCCAAAAAGGAGAAAGTGCCTCCTTTGCAGATACCACGACCTAGTACAAACCCCTGAGGAAAAAGGAATGGTTTTCTATGTGAAAAGCATTTGGCCAACACATAGATTAATGATCATTGACATTTAAATTTTAAGGAACTACATAGTGTTGCTGGCTGTGTGATTCCTATTCCATTGGCCAGCCATGCAGCTAAAACAACACGCATTTCTATACAAATGTAGGGGTTAATATTTTATATGTGCCACTATCTGTTTGGAACAGGCTTTTGGGGGAGGTGACATCAATTTGAAGTGGCAGCACTTCAAACTGGATATTGTGAAAACAAAGCATTGTGAAAACATCCGTGTCATTGTCCATTTTTTGGTTAGAACTCTGATGCCGCTTGAAGAACTGAGAGTAGAAGTAAGCAATGGCATCCTTGGTAAAAAAAAGGCAGCATAGGTGCTTGGCTAATATAATGGTGGAACTCAGTGGAAGTTGGGCACCTAGCCCTTTATGTTCCTTTGAAAATTCCAGACATAAATCTTAAGCACTTGTGAAATGTTTTCTGAGAACAGCACAGTGTAAGGAGCCAGTCCTGGCTCTGTTTATATGAAAACTTTTTATATAGGTACAGATTGTGCCTGGTCCTTATGTGGATGAGCAATGAGTAGGGTCTGGAAAAGAGGCCATAAACAGGGCCAGATTAAAGTATGCTCACTATAGGTGTGTGCTTACAACATTAGTTCCTTAAGTTATGTGGTTACATGGGAATCTGAACTTTCATTTAAAAATCAATAAGGTTCTAGCCCTCATGGTTGGGAAGAAAAATTTGCAGGGGCATATCCTTGGCTTGTGTAAATTGCCAAAGTGCCAGTGAAGTCAATGGAGGTATGACAGTTGGCACAACTTGAGAATCTGTGAAAATATGAACATAGTGTAACTGATGCAGACACTTGCCTGAGTTTGCAGGATGCCTGAGAGAACAGGTCAGAAACATGTGAAATGCCCCATGAATCTAAATGGGTGTTAACTCCCAGACTTGGTGCTCTGGGAATCCCCATCAATTCCATCCAGCAGAGAAGTCTGTGTGGTAGGAGAGTGGAACAGGTTCCATCCACCAAAGAAAATGGACGTCAGCCATTGAAATAAATGCTAGGGTCCCCTTTACTGGCATGCCTGCCTTTCTGGGGTGGGCACAGGGAACCCTGCAGGTGCCCCTCTTGTTCCCAAAGAAAAGGGGGAGAACTGATGCTATTCCTGAGGGAGATTCCTGAAGTGTCCTCCTGGCATCTCTACTCCATTTGGGAGGTGAAGCCATGGAATAGGACAGTACCTGTGACATGGTTTGCCCAGGTCCCAGATTGCCCTAATCTGATTTTGAATACAAGGAGTCTTCCTTCTTCCTCCACCTTCTCTTTGTGTGGCCTGGATAAGGGCCCATCAGAAATCCAGTCCTATACTTAGGTGAGCTCCAGTGTTGTTTCCTCCCTAAAGAGAGTAGGTAGGAGGCAGGGCCATATCTTTGTTTCCCCCTAAGCACATACTACCAGAGTTGGCTGGCTATGTAAAGGGAGTAAACTACTCCACAGTGGGGTATAGTAGCTGACCCTCTATTTCTGGGAGGCATTCTAGCTCCCTAAGCCTCCTGGTGCTCTCCTTTGGTGGAGTGACTCTGTCTTTTCCCCCACCCCACAACATCTTCCTCCCAGATAGAGCTCTTGATATAATCTAGCCCACAATTGCCAAAAGCAAAGACCTATGATTACGTTACCATCATATAAATTAAATAATAATTTTAAAACACAGGAGGTCGTTATGTTGCTGCCTAACTACACTATTTAGGAAGGGGAAGGAAGGTGTTAAATGCCAAGCAATGGACACTTCTATATAGGCAATTTTCGATGCTGGACTGATGACTTTCTGATAGAGTCCAAATTTATTCTCTTGTGTGTCCATAGACAGCGAGGCAACAGTCACCAAGGGTAACTTTCAATAATTTGTGACAGAGCAGCCCGCACTACTCTAGAAAAGATACTCTAGAAAAGAAGCTGCTGGTTCTGTTTTTGCAATTTTAAAAATACATTTATAGATCGGAGCAGGAAAGGTACTTTGTTTGGGTATGTGACTGCGATATGCACCTCTTGTTAGTTGTAGGCACTGAAATACTGAGTTAACGACCTGGAGTCAGGGAGTGTGTTTTCTTAGTGAAGTTGACAGGGTTCATTTCCCAAATATATAAATATTTTTAAAAGATCTTCCTTTGTAGGGTTGTTACATTTCCACTTATGGGTATAAATAGCTGCTCATCAAGTTAGAAAAGAAGGGCAGAATTTGACCTGCAGTTACCCCCATGCAACCCTGGTAACCTCAACCTTGTACCTAAAGGCTGAAAACAAACCTGGAATGAACCCTATCCATAATTAATTATGCATAAGCAAGGGAGAATTCTGGTGAGTTAAATTATTAATCAAGATTTTTATATGGCCATTTACTGCACATCAGAGACTTGTTAGAAATGGCAACTCCCGAGGATCCCAGGTCTTCCTGTGCTCTTGATTCTTTAACTGAATAATGGGGAAACATCTGTTTGTTTTTTTAAAAATAATATGGATAGACTGGCTATCATGTTGTTGGGAGACAGTCAGATACTTGGAGCACTCCACCTGTAGATTCATACCTCATACCTGAGAGATACAGGTAACTTGCAATAACCATATGTTCTGCCATATGTAGCTCATTAGATATAACTTAGCCTAAGGATAATTACTCACAGTATATAGGAGAAGAGGCAGGTGGGAAAGACTACTTGGCCATCTTGAGATAGGCATCTTAAACATTTTTTTAAAAAAACCCTCTATAGGAATAGGGCCAAATTTACTATTGGCCTAAGCAGGAACAGTCCCCTGGAAGTTAATGGAGTTGTAGCTGTTTATGGTAGTGGTGGATTTGTCCCCTGGAAAGAACAGCTGTGTGACCAGGAACTTCTTAGTGCCCTCTGGCAAGGGGGTGCATAAAGATTACAGGGATCTCCTGGGTATGGTATTTACATTCTAATTCACCAAAACGGTATTACTTTTATTAGAGACGTCATGTATCATACTGGTCATCGATATCATTGCAAAACGCATGTATGGATGTTGTGTAAGGAGTAATGAATTGAAAATGAAAAATTATGTTCTTAAGGTCTATGTCTAGGGACTGGTCACAAGGAAAGGTCAGAAACAGCTTTTCTGTCAGACTAGAAATGCTTATCTATCTGTCTGTTTATATGTAAATTAAGTATTGTCTGGTTCACAGTGGGCTTCCACTCACCAGTCTGAACTGAATGCTAAGGAAGGATTATGAAATCTTAAAAGATGGAATAGTAGTAGTAGAAAGAAGTAAATAGCGGGGTGGGGGTACTCTATCAAAGGTATGTCCTGGTACCTTTAGGGGACAAAGAAAAAGCCCTGTCATCCTTCACCTAGTAAGTAAATGAACAGTGAGTTTGCTTCATGAAAGACGAGTCTCAGCCAGGCTAGGCTGAAAATGCTAGACAGCACTTTGGGTGAGATAAGCCTTTTTGGAAAGCAGGTTAACTTGTTAGTTAAATTTAGTTAATACAAAGCGTGTTATGATTTTGTTTTATATGTAACCATTAGTTTCCAATATTCTTATTCACTGTCACTTGAATCTCTGTTCTTTGATGATAAACTTATTCTTGTTTTCACTATAAATATATCTAAGTGCTGTGTGTTCAGCAGGGCTGAGTTCTGAGGTATAACTAGTTAGCTGCAGTGTACTGTTCCTTCAGGAGCAGCAGCCTGGTAGTTCTGTGAGTGTTCAGCGGATAATGGCGGGGACACTATAGGGAATGCTCAGAGGATTTGGGGGTTCGTGTGTGCCTATCGCTACATGCACAGAGAGATCAAGGCCTGCAGAGGCTTAGAAGGTGGTGCTTGTGTTATCAAAGGCTGATGGTTTCAGGGAGCTGATCCACAGCAGGTACAGACAAGTCTCCCTCACGCTCAAAGCAGTGGGTGGTGAGGTGCCTCGCAACCCTGGGTACCACTGGGGAGCATCATGGGCTGATACACTGAAGAGAACAAATGAGGCTGCACTTTTTACAGGGGTAATATTTAGTGGCTACAGGAGTATGATCATTAGGTAGAATATGCTTCTCCTTTGGGGTGTGGGAGAGGAGAGAGAAGAGACTAGTCCATTGCTTTCCAATGTGATAAACTTCTGGGCAGACATGATTTCCTAGTTCTCTTATTAAGGGACAGGTTTTGAGATTTATTCTAAGATTTAGTAATCAAGAAGAGCGGTGAGGTAACATTGTCCTGTCTGATTTTATGATAAAGTGCAGATTTCAGCTCTGCATTCTATAGAAGATTATATGACCATGAATTTCAGTTACAAATATTGTTATGCCAGATGGTATAATATAATGCTTCTCAGCTGGTGGCTCAGAATGTCTGGGAGGAAGGTGGCTCAAGAAAGGCATTTGAGTCCTGTGATGCGGGAGGGTATAAACCCCACACTTATCACAAAGGGGTTAAAGAGCTCCTGTGGGAAAGGTTGGCCCCAGCTCCCCAGCCCTGTCAGTCATGTCAGGAGTGGAATAATGGTTTAAAAAGTAGGCAGTTCCAGTCAGTTGCTGGGCAGCTCTGGGAGAGAGCAGAGAGCAGCTCTACAGCTCTCAAGAGAGACTCCTGGAAGGCTTCCGGGAAGCCACCTTCAAGAAGGTCACGCTGCTCCTACAAGGAGACAGCAGACCTTGGCACACTGGCCAAGCGGGATAGGTTTGGCAAGGCCCATGGCAAGCCTGCAAGCAGTTGCTAGAGCTACAGCCAAACCCTTCCAGGGTTAGGGAATCGGGAAACTATACTGAAAGGACTATGGGAGTGGGAGCCAGGACCCCATCCTCTTCAAACACAGTCATATTATTTAGTTCCAAGATTCTTGTTTATGGGAGCGGCCTACAGATTTTGCAGCATCCAAAGGGGAGGAGGCGGCCATCAGTTGAGAATTGTGAAAGGTTCATGAGGTGTTTGAAAATTTTATTACAGTCTAAAACAAAGAAAATCTCACTCTGCCACTCCCTGCGCACACTTACCCTTCAGGGTCAAGTGTTCTGTCAACATCTTGAAACACACACACACATAAATCATGCAGATGTTATCATTGTGACTTGTTTATTCTTTTATAGTAAATGTAGGGGGTCATGGACAGTTCTGACTTTGAATAACCTGAAAAGGCTGACAGACATGGGTGCAATGAATTTGTAGCTGTGTAGAGTACCTAAAAGTACCATAATCAACAGTTCACTTATCTGTGTGGTAGTAGCTGAAACCAACATCCAGAGTGTAAATATTGAATTCTTAATAATTATTACTGACCAGCATATGCAGTAACAGGAACAAAAGTAGTAAACTCTTTGACACTGAAACCACAGCTCCCATCCAAATGGGCTAGTGATGCCACTCCATTGGTACAGCCAGCAGAGGTCATTAACAAACATGCCAGTATGGAAATGCCTGACATATTCCTTACAACCATGTATAATTGTATGGTACACGTACTTGCAAGGCATTCCTTCATAGTGCCTGTGTAAACCAAGGCATATATATGAATTTTAAGTATTTCCCCCCCTA
The DNA here is from genome assembly GCF_965140295.1 of Lepidochelys olivacea. Classification (NCBI taxonomy): domain Eukaryota; kingdom Metazoa; phylum Chordata; order Testudines; family Cheloniidae; genus Lepidochelys; species Lepidochelys olivacea. Next base: position 136,859,660 of record NC_140412.1, on the reverse strand, counting down.
TTTTTCCTGCAAGCTGGTTAAGAAAAACACAGTCTAGAAGTACAACAGAGGGTGGGAGTGTGGGTGAGGAAAAAGCCTTCACTCCTCCTGAAGGCCCACAAGTGCGGAATTCTTTCTCCATCATCACCAAATGGCCCAAGATGCATCTTTGTGGCATTCTTCTGAGCAAAGCTCAAGACCTTTTTGTTTCCATTTTAACATGCTTTCTGTATAATTGTTGTTTCTTCTATGGTTTTGATGTAGGAGAAAAGAGGAGGGCAATGTTATTACAGTTTCTCTTTCAGCAGCTGATTTGATGATGTTGTCTTGTTGAGTAATTTTGATATGTAATCCTAATAATTTGCCAAGAAGCTTTTGGCCAGTTGGCACTGAGAATTAAATGTTCTCCCAAATGAAGACTGGTATTAAATGTTTGTAATGGTTATAAAAGATCTAAACTTCAATTGATTGTTTAGCTATCATCTTAGTCACATCATTTGCATTCCTATGGTCTTGACAAGTGAAGGAGCTGCCTGTGGGATAAAATCTTTCCTTGATTACACTGGTGTAAATCTGGAGTAACTCTACTGATATCAATAGAGGCATTACTGGGGCAGATTTTGGCTCTTTATAAATTATGCTGGAGTGAAACAAGTTTCCAGACTGACACACATTTTTTTAAGAACAAATCTAACAGGAAAAAAAAGCCTGCCCTTTTAACAGCGATTGGCAAAGTCTGCTGTGTGAAAACTTTAAACAACTGGGGTTCAGCCGCTGAACCCAACTTGTTTTTTTTCCTCTTGTGACTAAGTGGTATTGTGGTGAATAAATGGTATTGTCGGCAGCACAGCTGCAACCTAGGAAATGGGCTGAGACCAATTTCAATTTTTGTTTTATGTCCTCAGGCCAAACTTATTTTCAGTTACTTGTGGTTTGGTCACATTTCAGAAATCTTATTCCGTAAGGGTTCTTTCCTGTCTTGAAAACCTCAGTCATCTAAACAATAACAACACCATTATAAACTTCTCCATCCCTAACAGAGATAGCTGCAAGTTCCTTCTGAACCTGATAAAGTTGAAAGCCTGGTATTGCACAACAGGACATGTGAAACAGCTTGCTGGAGCAGCGTGCAAACATTGCAGCAGAAATATAGCTGTAGGCCTTATGGTGATCCCTTAGCACTCTTTTTACAGTAATTCATAAATAAGGATATAGAGTTGTATGAAATATCTGTCCTATCTACTGCTAGTTTGGAAATAGGATTGAATGTGTAAGCTGATTGACTAAGGGGATAGGTAATAGGATATGGAGCCTTCTACTATTCTATTTTGTTTCAAACTTAGCTCAGATCATTCATGTCTGAATGACATGACCACCTGCTGACCTGTTTAAAATGAGTTGGTGGCCTCCGTTCAATTCCAGTGGGAAGGTGTCCAGATTTAAACTACCATCCTTGCTGGCACCTGGGTTGGCACACCAGACAGACTTGTAGCTTTTGATTAATTTAGAGTGCAAAATGCATAAATCACTAATAACAGTTTCTTTTACTGAGGTGGCTAAGTAAATGTATTATAGGAGATGAGTTTGGTGAATCACAAATTGAGACATGAGAACTTTATTTAGTGCTTAAATAAATACAAGTAAAATAGAAATAATAGGAAAGCAATATAAGTATAGCAAAACAATCCCCTGCACTGTACGTATTCACAACTTACTGGAGAATTATCAGAAGTAAGTGGAGAAGCACCATAAGTGAGAATGACATTCCATGTTTCTATCATCCTCTCATCCTCAAGCTCTCTCTTGAGATCTAGTGATGCCTTGGGGAAAAAGACTTCAGGAGCAGATTTGTACCCACTCTGCCTAGGTGTTCAGCAGACAGACCTGCTTTGCCAAAGTGATCCGTTTTGTCTGGATTTGGGTTACAATTCACTTTAGTACGGGGAGATTGCAGATTATGTATTCCTTACACCACCCACTCCTAAACTGAATTTCACACCCCTTGATAATCTGTACCTTATTCCCTGATAACCAGAAACTTCTATGCCTAAACTCTGTACCGTTTTCTTTTTACTTCAACATTATCTTAATAAAATTATTAAATTTGAATGGATGAGTAATGAAATTAGTTATCCTTATTGTATGAGTTAAGGGCAGCAGAACTGTGCTTCGTATGCTCTGATTGAGGGTGTCGCCCAAAACTGATTCTCACTTGCTAAACAGCGGGTAGGGATGCTAAATCCCACTGAAGATGAGAAAGGTCGGGTACAGGTATTCCTCATTGATAATGTGGACTCTGCCTAAAAAGTCGTAGATACCATTTGACCCTATGCTCTCTAGTGTTTACAGACAGAGCTGATGGGACTCAGTTGGGTGTCCTGGTTTCTGTTCATCACTGATGACCAGCTCTATGGGCTAAGCCTTAGACATGGTATGGGAGCAGTGACAGACAACAAAGAGGCAGCAACACAGAGGTTCCCTATTATCCAGTGAACTCACTAAGAGCAGGACTAAGTGGGGGAACCTTAGAACATGACATTGTAGAAATGGCAGTGAGCAGCAGCAGCAGTGATAGCAGCAGAGGTGGCAGCCCATGGTGGCAGAGACAGCAGCAGCAACAGTGAATCAATTGCAGAGGTGGCAGCAGCAATGGAGGCATTGCTCAATATCTTCCCCACCGCCCCTTCAGGGATGGGAGGTGAACCCATTGTGAATCTCTGAAACCTGGGTCTTTGTTGACTAAGGACAACCAACTGTGAGTGGGGTGCTTTGGAGGGAAAGGGGATTGTTTTGTTAAAAGGACATTTGCTCAGACTTTCGCACTACAAGGTGAGAAACTGAGGCAAAGAACATTGCCGAATGTACTGTGGAGTTGGGTTTGCACATGGCATGAGATGCACTGTCCTAGGGTTGGGGGTTCTACGACCACCGCTCCCAAGAGAAGGAGGCGGGTGGTGTTGGTCGGGGACTCACTCCTCAGGGGGACTGAGTCATCTATCTGCCGCCCCGACCGGGAAAACCGAGAAGTCTGCTGCTTGCCAGGAGCTAGGATTCACGATGTGTCAGAGAGACTGCCGAGACTCATCAAGCCCTCGGATTGCTACCCCTTCCTGGTTCTCCACATGGGCACCATGATACTGCCAAAAATGACTTTGAGCGGATCACTGCAGACTATCTGGCTCTGGGAAGAAGGATAAAGGAGTTTGAGGCGCAAGTGGTGTTCTCGTCCATCCTCCCCATGGAAGGAAAAGGCCGGGGTAGAGACGGTCGAATTGTGGAAGTCAACGAATAGCTACGCAGGTGGTGTCAGAGAGAAGGCTTTGGATTCTTTGACCATGGGATGGTGTTCCAAGGAGGAGTGCTAGGCAGAGACGGGCTCCACCTAACGAAGAGAGGGAACTAGGTTCACCGGGGGAAGGAGACCAAAGTCCTGAGGTAAGTGGGATACCGGGAGGAAGCATGAGCAGGAGTGCACGAGAAGGGAGGGCTCCTGCCTCATACTGAGAAAGAGGGACGATCAGCAAGTTATCTCAAGTGCCTATACACAAATGCAAGAAGCCTGGGAAACAAGCAGGGAGAACTGGAAGTCCTGGCACAGTCAAGGAATTATGATGCGATTGGAATAACAGAGACTTGGTGGGATAACTCACATGACTGGAGTACTGTCATGGATGGATAAACACTGTTCAGGAAGGACAGGCAGGGCAGAAAAGGTGGGGGAGTTGCATTGTATGTAAGGGAGCAGTATGACTGCTCAGAGCTCAAGTATGAAACTGCAGAAAAACCTGAGAGTCTCTGGATTAAGTTTTAGAAGCGTGAGCAACAAGGGTGATGTCGTGGTGGGAGTCTGCTGTAGACCCCCAGAACAGGGGGATGAGGTGGAGGAGGCTTTCTTCTGGTAACTAACAGAAGTTACTAGATCGCAGGCCCTTGTTCTCATGGGAGACTTCAATCACCCTGATATCTGCTGGGAGAGCAATACAGCGGTGCACAGACAATCCAGGAAGTTTTTGGAAAGTGTAGGGGACAATTTCCTGGTGCAAGTGCTGGAGGAACCAACTAGGCGCAGAGCTTTTCTTGACCTGCTGCTCACAAACCAGGAAGAATTAGTAGGGGAAGCAAAAGTGGATGGGAACCTGGGAGGCAGTGACCATGAGATGGTCGAGTTCGGGATCCTGACACAGGGAAGAAAGGAGAGCAGCAGAATACGGACCATGGACTTCAGAAAAGCAGACTTTGACTCCCTCAGGGAACTGATGGGCAGGATCCCCTGGGAGAATAACATGAGGGGGAAAGGAGTTCAGGAGAGCTGGCTGTATTTTAAGGAATCCTTATTGAGGTTACAGGGGCAAACCATCCCGATGTGTAGAAAGAATAGTAAATATGGCAGGCGACCAGCTTGGCCTAACAGTGAAATCCTTGCCGATCTTAAACACAAAAAAGAGACTTACAAGAAGTGGAAGATTGGACAAATGACCAGGGAAAAGTATAAAAATATTGCTCGGGCATGTAGGATTGAAATCAGGAAGGCCAAATCACACCTGGAGTTGCAGCTAGCAAGAGATGTTAAGAGTAACAAGAAGGGTTTCTTCAGGTATGTTAGCAACAAGAAGAAAGTCAAGGAAATCATGGGCCCCTTACTGAATGAGGGAGGCAACCTAGTGACAGAGGATGTGGAAAAAGCTAATGTACTCAATTCTTTCTTTGCCTCTGTCTTCACGAAAAAAGTCAGCTCCCAGACTACTGCACTGGGCAGCACAGCATGGGGAGGAGATGACCAGCCCTTTGTGGCGAAAGAAGTGGTTCGGGACTATTTAGAAAAACTGGACGAGCACAAGTCCATGGGGCCGGATGCGTTGCATCCGAGAGTGCTAAAGGAGTTGGCGGATGTGATTGCAGAGCCATTGGCCATTATCTTTGAAAACTCATGGCGATTAGGGGAAGTCCCAGACAACTGGAAAAAGGAATGTAGTGCCCATCTTTAAAAAAGGGAAGAAAGAGGATCCTGGGAACTACAGGCCAGTCAGCCTCACCTCAGTCCCTGGAAAAATCATGGAGCAGGTCCTCAAGGAATGAATTCTGAAGCACTTAGAGGAGAGGAAAGTGATCAGGAACAGTCAGCATGGATTCACCAAGGGCAAGTCATGCCTGACTAATCTAATTGCCTTCTATGACGAGGTAACTGGCTCTGTGGATGAGGGGAAAGCGGTGGACTTGACTTTAGTAGAGCTTGTTGTTCCTTGACTTTAGTAAACCTTTTGACACGGTCTCCCACAGTATTCTTGCCAGCAAGTTAAAGAAGTATGGGCTGGATGAATGTATGATAAGGTGGATAGAAAGTTGGCTAGATTGTCGGGCTCAGCGGGTAGTGATCAATGGCTCCATGTCTAGTTGGCAGCTGGTATCAAGTGGTGTGCCCCAAGGGTCGATCCTCAGGCCGGATTTGTTCAATATCTTCATAAATGATCTGGAGGATGGGGTGGACTGCACCCTCAGCAAGTTTGCAGATGATACTAAACTGGGAGGAGAGATAGATACGCTGGAGGGTAGGGATAGGATACAGAGGGCTCTAGACAAATTAGAGGATTGGGCCAAAAGAAATCTGATGAGGTTCAACAAGGACAAGTGCAGAGTCCTGCACTTAGGATGGAAGAATCCCATGCACCGCTACAGACTACTGACCAAATGACTAGGCAGCAGTTCTGCAGACAAGGACGAGAAGCTGGATATGAGTCAACAGTGTGCCCTTGTTGCCAAGAAGGCCAGTGGCATTTTGGGATGTATAAGTAGGGGCATTGCCAGCAGATCGAGGGATGTGATTGTTCCCCTCTATTCGACGTTAGTGAGGCCTCACCTGGAGTACTGTGTCCAGTTTTGGGTCCCACGCTACAAGAAGGATGTGGAAAAATTGGAAAACATCCAGCAGAGGGCAACAAAAATGATTAGGGGACTAAAACACATGACTTATGAGGAGAGGCTGAGGGAACTGGGATTGTTTAGTCTGCGGAAGAGAAGAATGAGGGGGAATTTAATAGCTGCTTTCAACTACCTGAAAGGGGGTTCCAAAGAGGATGGATCTGGACTGTTCTCAGTGGTAGCAGATGATAGAACGAGGAGTAATGGTCTCAAGTTGCAGTGAGGGAGGTTTAGTTTGGTTATTAAGAAAAACTTTTTCACTAGGAGGGTGGTGAAACACTGGAATGCATTACTTAGGGAGGTGGTGGAATCTCCTTCCTTAGAAGTTTTTAAGGTCAGGCTTGACAAAGCCCTGGCTGGGATGATTTAGTTGGGGATTGGTCCTGCTTTGAGCAGGGGGTTGGACTAGATGACCTTCTGAGGTCCCTTCCAACCCTGATATTCTATAATTCTATGATTCTATGGTCACATGCTTTTGAATGTGGTTGTGTTGTTTTCCCAAATTAATGCTGGGTTCCCTTTCCCTTTTTTTATAAAAGTTATCTTTTGTTATACATAGACTCAATGCTTAAGAGTAGGGAATTGTTGCCTTTACCGAGGGGTTCTGTTTAGATTTCCCAGATTACTGGAAAAAGAAAAGGAGTACTTGTGGCACCTTAGAGACTAACCAATTTATTTGAGCATGAGCTTTCGTGAGCTACAGCTCACTTCATCCGATGCATACCGTTTGGTATGCCCCAAGGGTTGGTCCTCAGGCCGGATTTGTTCAATATCTTCATTAATGATCTGGAGGATGGGGTGGACTGCACCCTCAGCAAGTTTGCAGATGACACTAAACTGGGAGGAGTGGTAGATACGCTGGAGGGTAGAGATAGGATACAGAGGGCCCTAGACAAATTAGAGGATTGGGCCAAAAGAAATCTGATGAGGTTCAACAAGGACAAGTGCAGAGTCCTGCACTTAGGATGGAAGAATCCCATGCACCGCTACAGACTAGGGACCGAATGGCTAGGCAGCAGTTCTGCAGACAAGGACAAGAAGCTGGATATGAGTCAACAGTGTGCCCTTGTTGCCAAGAAGGCCAGTGGCATTTTGGGATTTATAAGTAGGGGCATTGCCAGCAGATCGAGGGATGTGATCATTCCCCTCTATTCGACATTGGTGAGGCCTCATCTGGATTACTGTGTCCAGTTTTGCGCCCCACACTACAAGAAGGATGTGGAAAAATTGGAAAGTGTCCAGCAGAGGGCAAGAAAAATGATTTGGGGATAGGATCACATGATTTATGAGGAGAGGCTGAGGGAACTGGGATTGTTTCCTATCTTTAACCATCATTAAGCATGTAATCATAAAGCATAATCCTCCCAAGATTAGGTTAAGGGTCAAAAGTCAACAGACTAAAGAGTGAACCCGCATGGACATTAAATCAATGACTCATCCCAAGAGGTGGCCCACAATTTTACTTGTTGATGCACAACTGTTTGGGTTTTTTTTGTTTTGTTTACTTCTTTCACAATTTGTTTGTATTTGACAAACCCTCAATGACAGAATGCTAACAAAGAAATTTCACTACTCCCCAGCTCATTTTCCCTTCTTAATACAGTTAAATCTTAAAGCAACATTTCTTATTACTCATTTCGAAGTTAAGAGTTTGTAGTGTTACAAACCTTCCAGGGCTCGGTTAAAGCATATGGGTCATGAACCATCGCACTGAACCACTTCTGTGGCTAAATAAAGGCCTTTGGAGTCTAAGTCTATCCATTTTACATCTCTTCAAAATCACTTTCTTTGGTTTTGACTTTTTGGGTTTTTTTTAAAAAGAAGGTGGTTGATCTGAGGTAAGATTCTCCCTTACTAAAAGGGGTAACGTTATACCAGAGCAAACATGAAAGAAGAGAACACTTACACTAAAAGCTATTTACTCGGGCAGCTGTTTTTCTATTTAAGTGTCTAATGAATCAGAAAGAAAACATTCTAATTTTATTGTAAATGTAAAGTGAATCCAGATGTTTCAATATAGTAACCTCACCGGAACCAGGACTTATAAGGAAGATGACTGATGATGCTCAGAAGAAACAGGATAGAAGGTCACATCTCATGCTGAGCGAGACTAGTACTTCCGTTCAAGAAGTGCTGGTAAAACCTTTGGGCTTGGAATCTCCGGTGTGGAAAGGAAAATATTAAGTCTGGAAAATTAAATAAACCGGGCTTTATGTATTTTGGGAGTTTGCAATTATTTCTTTATACTGTTAATTTAATTAAATGTCTTGCATTTGTAGCTATACATAAGTTATACAAATATTGTTTAAAACAATATTTTTTTAAAAAAATTGGCTACTAAAGCTTATTCTTCAGCTTTTGTCATGAAAGCAATTTTTCTACAGTCCTATCTCCATTATTTTATTATTTTATTACAGCTAAGAGAATAACATGCCCTGACTACTTCACTGGTTTCATTAATTTCACCCCTTGTTTCTACTTGCAGACTATCCACAAGCAGATGGCAGTTTTCTTAAATGTATTTATTGATTATTCAATTAATTATTCTGTGCTTCACCCTCCTTCTATTGCACTCTTTCTTTCTGCCATTCTTCTCTGTAACAGGGTATGCTGGCCTTTTAAGGCAGTTACATGCATCTGTGCTAGGTTCAGCACACCTCCATGGGTGCAGGGAATGACACCAAGGATTGTATGATGGTAGTCTGTGACTAGAAACCTGGCCTGCTGGAAGGTAAAAGGATAACCCATGGCTATTCAAGAGAGAGAGACTTAGGGAGACCATACTGTGGGGGGGGGAAGAGGGGAGGAGATGTGCCACCAAAGGGCAGGAAATGTCTGGGGAGGAGGCCAGACTGAGCACATTGGAGACCCTGGCTAGCTAAGACAGGGCTTTTTAGCTTATGGGGCATACTGCCCGATTATTTAGGTCCTGGGGCTGGAAACCTATAGTGGAAGGTGGACATGGATTCCCTCTAGGGTGCTACCTTGTGGTACAGCCACCCTTGTCAACAAGGGGGAAAAGGGACTGGCTGGAGCCTATGAGGGTTAGATGCTGAGCCCAGAAGTAGGTGCTACAGATTGTGGAAAGCAACAGACCTTGAAAGGAAGGGCTGTGCCTGGCAAGAGTCTGGGGTAGAAGACTTTTTTGTGTTTCTGTTTAGACTTTGAATACCCCTTGAAGGGGTGAACTCTTGTGACTTAACCAGATGACTAAGTCATCTCAGCAACCTAACAGCACTGGGAGCTACAGAACCCATCTGAGGGGGGAAACTGAGGTGTGACATGGAGGGAATTTGCAGCAGCTAATGGGCCTGAAGCCATATTGGGTAAGTCCCTGCAACATTCTTTCTGGGCCCAGTTGTTAGTTGCTCTAGATACCCAACATGAATAACACCAGTGTGGGGTATGTCGACAGTAGTCACAGAGGTGGCTCTGCACCACTGCTTTTCAGCAGCCCCTGCCATGTGGTGGGGTTTGTGATGGATCAGATATGGCAGGGAGCAGATTAGGAGGAAGCATAGCTGTGGGATGGGAGGAGGTGTGTGTGTGTGTTCTGGACGCTAGTGATTTCCCAACTATAAGTACGGGGGGGGGGAGTTAGGGCACCCCTTGTGACTATCTTAATCTGCATTGGAGGTTGAGCATGCTCTGTACAGATGGAATGTTCAGAGAATTTAGCAGCAAAAATTCTAATGGTCTCTACTGAGGTTTTATGGACTGAGATTTTTGCCAAGATTGGGCTGCCTTTTCACAGGGATGGCAAAAATTACATCACTAACACATGGACTGACACCCCCTCTCCAAACTTCAAGTCTGTACTACAAAGCATGGAGGTGCTAGAGCGTCTCAATAAAAAGTTGTCAGATTTCTTTATTAACATGGGCAAAGCAACATATTTTCAACATAATCTGGTTCTTGGAAATGGCTGAACTGTTATTTTGCTGAAACTTTTCAAAATATTTAACCCAAGAGAGACCCCCAGAATGGGAAACTCTACCCTGAATGGTTCAAGTTTGGCAAAGTCATAAGAAAATAGGGTCTTAAAATGGGAAGTCTTGGGCAACTTTAGAGAGAGCTACCAGTTCTGCTTATAATGCAGGAGAAAACCCTTGACAGGAATTAAAGTTTCTGTCTGGGTGTGAAATCTAGAAGACAATGGCAGCATATATATATATACACACACACACACACACACCAAGTTACCTAGACTATAGGAGTAATCCAAGGGAGCAGAAGAAGGAGCTGAGATAATGTGGCGATGAGGCATAAAACCTACATGAGAGAGAGAGAGAAAAAGGACTATGACTATGGTTAGGCCTACAGCATATAATGTGAATACATTTCTAATTTACACGTACTCCGTCTGTACACATGGCCCATCCGGTTCATCTATTGCTTAGTAGGACTGAGAATACAAGTGGGGAAGCAGGGAAGGCATTTGTTTTGTCTGATCAGTTTTGTAGCATAAAAGCCAAAATAAGAATATTCTGATGTCTTAAAACTTGTGCTCCTTTGCTCCTGAAGTTTTGACTATGAAAAGTCTTCGGGTAAAAAGAAGAGAAGCTTTATGTCCACCTATTTATTTAACCCAGATCAGGAGTGACAGAAAGTCAGTCCGTTGCTTTCCTTGCTGCTGTCTCTTGCCAGGATGAAACATGATTTCAGACATCATATAGGACATAAAACACTGCTAAGAAGATAAAAAGGCTTCTGCTTTGCCACCACATTGCAGAGAACCCTATGCCCTATCTTTTTTCCTCGCTTTTGTGTTTTCAGTATTTAATAATTAAAAAGTACTTTCTCCTCAATATGAGTGCATTGTGCTCTCAGACATTATCTGTACCCATTGCGTGAACTAGTCTCTTCCTCCTCCTTTTGGAAAAAAGGAAAATACCATATAATCATAATTTATTACTAAAGTTTAAGTTGGCATGGGAAAAATACTGCTCCAGCTGGTGCAGTTGCCTGACTGAACCATAATAACCTCCATGGCTCAACTGTCAAAGGAAACTTTCCACTGACATAAAACAACCTACAGAATGAATTAATTGCTTAAAAAAATAAGTACTTTTAGACAAACATTGGTTCCGCATATGGCCTGTATATACAGCTATGTTACCCTTTGACAAGATATCTAATAGCATGCAACTTAGCCCTAATTGGAGGGTGGACATGTCTATGTTTGCAGACTTGATCTGGGAAAGACCTGCTTCTGTTTAAAAAGTTTTGTTTACAAGCTGCAGTGAATAATTATTTATCTATGTGTGCAGTACTTTTCTTATCCAAAGATCTCAAAGCACTGTAGAAACATTAAATAATTAAGCCTAACACATTCCCTGTGAGATGGGTAGACCGAGGCACAGAGATTGAATGACTTGTCCATGGTCACACAACAAATCATTCAAATTCAGCAATACAACCCATAAGTCCTTACTCCCAGTCCTATGCTCTAATCACTAGAAGAAGTCCGTGCAAAGATGGCCTCTATGTGCGGTAAGTCATCATAATCTGAGTGCAGAAACTGTGTGACTGCACTGAGAACTGAGCTGGTTTGTGTTAAATGAAGAACTGGAATTTTTTTCCACTTTTTGCTTGTGGGTGTGTAAAAGAAACTGGGAAAGCACAGTGGTGTTTAAACATACGGGAATTTCTTGCACATAGGGCTCAGAGGTTTAGTCCTGGATATTTTTGTGAGTCTCAGAAAGGAAAATTCCTAATGGCTAGAACATCTGACTGAGAATCAAGTGTTCAAATTTCTAGTCCCATTAGCATTGCTGATTTACTGGAAAACCTTGGCCAAATGTCACAAGCTCCCCAAGCTTTAGCTTTTGTGCCTGTAAAATACAGCTAATACATACCTCAAAAGTGTTAACTTATTTAATCAACCTATATCTTCAAATCGTTCTGAGATTCTGAGAGGAAAATATGCATTTGTGTTGTTAGCTCTCCAGTGAAGGGGAAGGGTCAGAGAGAAAATTCTTAACATCACCCTCCCCTCAGAAAAGACCAAAATCTAGGCCCTAGAGAATTGACATAGCAGATACTATTATAGGTACTGGGGGGATGGACTCTGTTCCCAGGTCAGGCACTGATTTGGTGTAAGGTGTCCGGCAAGTTAGTTAACTTAGCTTGTGGGCAGTGGTTTTGTGTGCCCCAGTTTTGGGGCATCCAACCTGAAACACCTGGACCTTGATTCTTCAGAGGTCATGGGCTTATGCAGTACCCACTGGCTTCGTTTGACATTTTAGGTGCTTGTTGCTTCTAAAAATTAAGTCCTAACATTGGGTACCCACACACATGAGGCATCCAAAGTCTGGGGCCACTTGATAAGAATCTGAGCTTGACTCCATGTGCCCCACAGGTCTAGGAAGTGAAATATATTTTCATTTTTAGCAGTGGAAGTTGGTGGGGATGCTGCAGGCAAAACCAAAATGTCAAAGATTTGTGGCTGAAGAAGAGAGTTCTTCAGTCGCTTTTTTCAGATTATGCCGGATACATACATACTGATTACCCTGAAGCACTTACACAAACTAAGTTTATGCTCTAATGAGCTCCAAAATGTGGAAAATGAGTGCAGAAAAGAAGGGCTCTCTGGCATTGCTCTATCTTTGTCCTTGATGCCCCTTTCTTCATAATGGAGGTATCAATGCATGAATATATCACAGAGAGCAGTGACATGAATAAGATGTGCTTTTTGGTTTTAATAGATTGCATTTATTACAAGGAATCCAGAGGCTAAGCAAATACTATATTTTGGAGACTTTTCTGGTACATCTGCATTACAGTGACTCTCTTAGTTTTCGCAAAAAGAAGAGGAGTACTTAGTTTTGCTGCCATATTATTTCCTATAAATCATAAGCGGGGAAAACATAAATAAACAAGGTATTCCTTCCAACATTTGTACGGAATGGGCTTTTACAAAAAACTGCAGATTGTAAGGTATTTTTGGCAGACGTGTCTTTTTGTTTAAATTTATAGGGTTAGGAGCAGATTCTCAGCTAGTGTACATTCTCACAGCTCTACTAACTTCAGCTGGAACTACACTGATTTATACCAGATGAGGATATGGTCCACATGACTCAACTGGGCCATTGGCACAAAGTCCTGTGTTAGGGGAGGTGTAGAGCTGCACTGCCCCTGAGGCATCACCAGGAGAGACTCAATCTCAATAAGCCCTACAGTGACTCTGTGGAATCAGATTGCTTCCCCTGGTGTGTTGTGCCACAGATCAGGGTTAACGTGGTGGCATGGGTGGGGCCATGTCCCTGGTACCTCAGTTCCCACACCTGGATGATTGTGTTTCCTTTGGAAAAACCCACTAAACAGTCCCTGCTAACAATCTTCTATTGTACTGTGCCCTTGCCTGGGCCACCTAAGAGGGTGGGATCCCATGGTGGCCCCCACTTCTAGGCAGATCACCATGCAAAGTACTCCATTTAGGAAGGAACAATCAGTTGCACAAATACAAAGTGGGAAACGACTGCCTAGGAAGGAGTCCTGCGGAAAGGGATCTGGGGGCATCGTGGACCACAAACTAAATATAAGTCAACAGTGTCATGCTGTTGCAAAAAAGCAAACATCATTCTTGGATGTATTAACAGGAGTATTATAAGCAAGATGAGAAATAATTCTTCCACTCTACTCTGTGCTGATTAGGCCACAGCTGGAGTATTGTGTCCAGTTCTGGGTGCCACATTTCAGGAAAGATGTGGACAAATTGGAGAAAGTCTGGAGAAGAGCAACAAAAGTGATTAAAGGTCTAGAAAACATGATCTATGAGGGAAGACTGAAAAAATTCGGTTTGTTTAGTCTGGAAAAGAGAAGACTGAGAGGGAATATAATAACAGTTTTCAAGTACGCAAAAGGTTGTTACAAGGAGGAGGGAGAAAAATTGTTCTTAACTTCTGAGGATAGGACAAGAAGCAATGGGCTCAATTGCAGCAAGGAAGGTTTCGGTTGAACATTAGAAAAAACTGGTGAAGGGTGGTTAAGCAAATAATAATAACCTTGGGTGGTTGTGGAATCTCTCTCATTGGAGATTTTTAAGAGCAGGTTAGACAAACACCTGTCAGAGATGGTCTAGAAAATACTTAGTCCTTCCATGAATGCAGGGGACTGGACTAGATGACCTTTCCAGTCCTATGATTCTAGGTAGCCCAAACAGTAACTTTAAAAATATTAATTTTAGTTTGTTAACTTGAGTAGCAGCGAATAGAAATCTGCCAAATCTGTTGAGTTCTGTAGAACATTTTCACACACAAATTGGTAATGTTTACACACACTGAGCAACTGTTTTGGAAAACATGGTGCCTGATGTAAGAGCTATGGGACTAAAAACTGGGAATTCTAGGTCACCGATGCTACCACATCACCACTGGAAGTTCAGGCTGGGTTTCTGCTTGAGGATCCTATGAAGTTAGGCATTGCAGAAAGTACAGTCCAGCAGGGTCAGGCCAGTATATAAACAAGGAAGCCAAAATGGGGAACTGTCTGAGCGATGATGCAGACTACCTGCCTGCTTTTGCTCCAAATCTTGCCTTGCTGTGAACCCTAGACTCTGGCTTCTGATCCCAATTCATCCTCGACTCCACTGTTTGGCTCCTGTCTGTACCTGACCCTGACTTTCTGGTATCCTGACCCAGCTCAACCCCAACCCCACTACTCATCTTCTGACCAGAACTTGGTAATTGACCAAGGCACACAGACTGCCCAGGGCCTGGCCTGACAGCTTTGGCCCCCACTGCCCCTCCATCGAACCCCTCTATAGATGATGGATCAGGCAGGCCACCCTGCAACCCAGGACTAAGTCACCCACCTGCAGGCAGAGAACCTCATGCTACAGGCCCAAGTGACGCAGCTAGCTGCTGCAGCACAGGCCCTATGTGAGCAACTTGCAGTCTCACAGAGAGAAGCAGCTATGTACGTGCCTGAAGAGATCACCCATCTCCTAAACTGGCTCCCACGGTGCCACTGCCTGAATGGTTTGATGGAGACTGTTGGAAATTCTGGGGGTTCCTGAACCAGTGCAGGCTGCTCACCCTGTTCCGTCCCTGAATGGACCCCAGAGACCAGACAAAAGTGGGGCTAGCAGTCAGCCTTCTTATTAGTGAAACACTCGATTGGGTTCCCCCACCCCCCCATTGGAGTAGAACAGCCAGTTCTCTCCGGGTTGGACAGCCTTCTTGACCATCCACAACCCACACGGCATCCACTCCTCAGAGGCTGCCCTGCAGAATCTTCACCATACTGGAATTGTTGGACCTTCTGAGGACTGCCAGGATGTTCACTAAACTAGACCTTTGGGAACCTCATTGAGTCTCTGACTTTAAGGTCAGAAAGGACCATCATGGTCATTTAGTCTGACCTCCTGCACATTGCAGGTCACAGCACTTCACCCACCCACTCCTATAATAGATCCATAATCTCTGGTTGAGTTACAGATGTCCTCAAATCATGATTTAAAGACTTCAAGTTACAGAGAATCCATCATTTACACTAGTTTAAACCTGCAAGTGACCTGTGCCCAATGTTGCATAGGAAGGCCACCCTCCAGGATCTCTGACAATCTGATCAGGGGGGAAATTCCTTCCCAACCCCAAATATGGTGAACAGTTAGACCCTAATACGTGGGCAAGACCTACCAGCCAGACACATGGGAAAGAATTCTCTGTAGTAAATTCAGAGCCCTCTGCATATAGTGTCCCATCACCAGCCGTTGGAGATATTTGCTGCTAGGTGTCACGGATCAGCCATATGCCATGTAGGCAGTCTCATCAGCGCATCCCCTCCATAAACTTGCCAAGCTCAGTCTTGAAGCCAGTTAGGTTTTTTTGTCTCCCACCCTCCATCTCCCCTTGGCAGGCTGTTCCAAAAGTTCACTCCTGTGGTGGTTAGAAACCTTCATCTAATTTCAAGCCTAAACTTGTTGTTGGCCAGTTTATATCCATTTGGTCTTGTGTCAACACTGGGACTTAATTTAAATAACTTATCCCTCTGATCTATTTATAGAGAACAATCATATCTCCCCTCAGCCTTCTTTTGGTTAGGCTAAACAAGCCAAACTCTTTGAGTCTCCTCTCATAAGGTAGACTTCCTCGGATCATCCTAGTAGCCCTTGTCTGCACCTGTTCCAGTTTGAATTCATCTTTCTTAAACATGGGAGACCAAAATTACACAGGATGAGTTCTCACTAGAGCCTTGCATAATGGCACTAACACTTCCCTGTCTCTACTGGAAATATCTTGTCTGATGCATCATAGGATTGCATTAGCCTTTTTTACGGCTGCATGACATTGGTGGTTCATAGTCATCCTGTGATCAACCAATACACCCAAGTCTTTCTCTTTCACTGTCACGTCCAACTGATATATCCCCAGCGTATAGCAAAAATTCTTGCCGTTATTCCCTTTAGTGCGTTGGCTGTCATCCCTCCCCCTCCTGCTCAAAGGGAGGCCACTCCACCTCACTGGGTCACTGTGGGATCAACCCAGTCATGGTGGGGAGTTAGCGAACTGACTGCAGTCACAGGGGCCCTGATCCTCAAGCAGGGCTGAGGGGCAAATGGTCTATGGAGCTCAGGCCCCAGGCAGGATAGAGCAACAGTTTAGAGCAGGGGTGGGCAAACTTTTTGGAACGAGAGCCACATCTGGGAATATAAATTGTATGGCAGGCAATGAATACTCACAAAATTGGGGTGGGGATGTTGGAGGCGGTGAAGCTCTCGTTTGGGGTGCGGGCTCCAGAGTGTGTCCAGAAATGAGGAGTTCAGGGTGTGAAGGGGGCTCTGGGCTGAGGCTGGGTTGTGGTGTGCTGAGGGGGAGGAAGAGGGCTCTGGCTGGGGGTGCGGACTCTGGGGTGGGGATGAGGAGTTTGGGGTGCAGGAGGGTGCTCCTGGCTGGGACCGAGGGGTTTGGAGGGTGGGAAGGGGATCAAGGCTGGGGTAGGGGGTTGGGGCACAGGGAGAGACTCAGGGGTGCAGGCTCTGGGCAGCGCTTACCTCAAGCAGCTCCCGGAAGCAACGGCATGTCCCTTCTCCGGCTCCTACGCAGAGATGCAGCCAGGCAGCTCTGCACACTGCCCCGTCTGCAGGTACTGCCCCTGCAGCTCCCATTGGCCACGGTTCCTGGCCAATGGGAGCTGCGGGGGCAACATTTGGGTCGGGGGCAGCGTGCAGAGCGGAGCCCCCTGGCTGCTGCTACACGTAGGAGTGGGGGGGGGGGGCATGCCTCTGCTTCTGGAAGCTGTGTGGAGTGGCTCCCGACCCTGATCCCTGCCTGGAGTGCCAGAGCGGGGCAAGCCCCAGATCCCACTCCCCAGCGAGAGCTCGAGGGGCAGATTAAAACAGTTGGTGGGCCGGATTCGGCCTGCAGGCCATAGTGGAACAACAGGTCAGGTGGAACTACAACCAGTCTAGGGAGCTCAGGCCCTCAGGCAGGGACAAGCAATAGGCAGTCTACAGGGCTCTGGCCTCTGGGCAGGGCAGAGCTATAAACAGTCTATAGGGCATTGACCCCTCTGGCAGGGCAGAGCTATAAGCAGTCTTTCACCTGATGTCCTGACTCAGGCAGATGGCAGACAAACACAGGCCTCTTGGCCGAAAGTGGGTAGGCGGCCATCCCAGGGATGGGATAGCCTCAGGGGGTAGGGAGAGCTGGGCCCACACTACTCCTGAAGGGTTTCTTCAGGTATGTTGGCAACAAGAAGAAAGCCAAGGAATGTGTGGGCCCCTTACTGAATGAGGGAGGCAACCTAGTGACAGAGGATGTGGAAAAAGCTAATGTACTCAATGCTTTTTTTGCCTCTGTTTTCACTAACAAGGTCAGCTCCCAGACTGCTGCGCTGGGCATCACAAAATGCGGAAGAGATGGCCAGCCCTCTGTGGAGATAGAGGCAGTTAGGGACTATTTAGAAAAGCTGGACGTGCACAAGTCCATGGGGCCGGATGAGTTGCATCCGAGAGTGCTGAAGGAATTGGCGGCTGTGATTGCAGAGCCACTGGCCATTATCTTTGAAAACTTGTGGCGAACCGGGGAAGTCCCGGATGACTGGAAAAAGGCTAATGTAGTGCCAATCTTTAAAAAAGGGAAGAAGGAAGATCCTGGGAACTACAGGCAAGTCAGCCTCACCTCAGTCCCTGGAAAAATCATGGAGCAGGTCCTCAAAGAATCAATCCTGAAGCACTTGCATGAGAGGAAAGTGATCAGGAACAGCCAGCATGGATTCACCAAGGGAAGGTCATGCCTGACTAATCTAATTGCCTTTTATGATGAGATTACTGGTTCTGTGGATGAAGGGAAAGCAGTGGATGTATTGTTTCTTGACTTTAGCAAAGCTTTTGACACGGTCTCCCATAGTATTCTTGTCAGCAAGTTAAAGAAGTATGGGCTGGATGAATGCACTATAAGGTGGGTAGAAAGCTGACTAGATTGTCGGGCTCAACGGGTAGTGATCAATGGCTCCATGTCTAGTTGGCAGCCGGTATCAAGTGGAGTGCCCCAAGGGTCGGTCCTGGGGCCGGTTTTGTTCAATATCTTCATAAATGATCTGGAGGATGGTGTGGATTGCACTCTCAGCAAATTTGCGGATGATACTAAACTGGGAGGAGTGGTAGATACGCTGGAGGGTAGGGATAGGATACAGAAGGACCTAGACCAATTGGAAGATTGGGCCAAAAGGAATCTGATGAGGTTCAATAAGGATAAGTGCAGGGTCCTGCACTTAGGACGGAAGAACCCAATGCACAGCTACAGACTAGGGACCGAATGGCTAGGCAGCAGTTCTGCGGAAAAGGACCTAGGGGTGACAGTGGACGAGAAGCTGGATATGAGTCAGCAGTGTGCCCTTGTTGCCAAGAAGGCCAATGGCATTTTGGGATGTATAAGTAGGGGCATAGCGAGCAGATCGAGGGACGTGATCGTTCCCCTCTATTCGACATTGGTGAGGCCTCATCTGGAGTACTGTGTCCAGTTTTGGGCCCCACACTTCAAGAAGGATGTGGATAAATTGGAGAAAGTCCAGCGAAGGGCAACAAAAATGATTAGGGGACTGGAACACATGAGTTATGAGGAGAGGCTGAGGGAGCTGGGATTGTTTAGCCTGCAGAAGAGAAGAATGAGGGGGGATTTGATAGCTGCTTTCAACTACCTGAAAGGGGGTTCCAAAGAGGATGGCTCTAGACTGTTCTCAATGGTAGCAGATGACAGAACGAGGAGTAATGGCCTCAAGTTGCAGTGGGGGAGGTTTAGATTGGATATTAGGAAAAACTTTTTCACTAAGAGGGTGGTGAAACACTGGAATGCGTTACCTAGGGAGGTGGTAGAATCTCCTTCCTTAGAGGTTTTTAAGGTCAGGCTTGACAAAGCCCTGGCTGGGATGATTTAACTGGGAATTGGTCCTGCTTTGAGCAGGGGGTTGGACTAGATGACCTTCTGGGGTCCCTTCCAACCCTGATATTCTATGATTCTATGATTCTATACTCCATCAGGTCCCTGCCCAAGGCCGTGACAGTGTCGGAGCCCTCCGCCACTGGGTCAGGAGGGATCCTGCCGAAAAACTGCCACCGACAGGGCTTTTATATGTAATGTCCCATTAAGATGATTGGGGAAATTTTGATTTTTGTTGATACTGCCATAGTCTGTCTCCTGGCAGATTTGGCAATGTGACAGATTTACATTACAAAGATCCTATTCAAAATGAGAAGCTCTAGAAGAAATTTAAGTATTTTAAAAAAAAAACAAACCAAAAAAACGCAGTTCTCATATTTCTGTAGAAATCTGTGATGAAGTCAGGTTTCTATGGTGTAGGGAGCCAGGGTGGCTCCCCTCCGAACCAGAGGGTAAAGAGCCACCCTCTCAGCCTGAGTGGGCGGGGCCAGACCAAGCTTCCGCCAATCCCCAGAAGGGGAAGGGTGGGACAGGAAGTACAAAGGGCGGGGCCCTCTGCCCAGTGAGGCAAGCGCCAGGGAGGGAGACAGACACAGGCTGCTCCCTCGCAATCCCGCTGCTGACCAGGCAAAGCCCTGGGCAAGGAGGAGCCTGACCGGGGGGAAGGCCTGTGGCAACCAGGACTGCCAGCCGCTGAATACCCAGAGGACCGGGAGGGGCCTGACTGCAGCCCGGGCCAGCGTGAGTCCGATACAGAGGGGGAGCGGGAGTGGCCCGCAGCGGAATACCCGGATGAGATGGAGGAACCGGAGCGACCCGCCTGAGAGACCGGGTAGGAAGTAGCCCAGGGGCCGAACTGCACCGTGGGGTGGGTTTGGTCAGCGGGCGCGGACGGCCCCGCTGACCCAGCGGCGGGACTTTCGCCTCCCGCCACTGTCAGGGCCCTGGGCTGGAACGCAGTGGAGTTGGGTGGCCCTGCGTTCCCCTACCCCGGCGCTCCCCGGCCTGAGGGGCGCGCTACTGACTCCGGCCAGCACACCTTCCCCGCTAATTCCCCAACGCCCGGAAGGTGTGGCTGAGGCCTGCCTGTGAGACCAGAGCTCTCCATTGCCCCTAGGGGCTCGGAGGATCGACCGAAACCTGTCACAAGTGGTGGAGAATGTGGGCAGGCGATCCCAACCCCTGCCGAAAGGGGTTAGTGCGAGGGCGCCTCTGAAGCTCCCCTTCTGGAAAGATGGAGATGGAAAGGCTTATCAAGTTCCTGGCTGAGAGCCAGCAACAGCAGCAGCACCAACTCGTGCAGCAGCTGGGCGCCCACCAGCAGCAGTTGCTTCAAACCCTGGGGGCCCAGCACCAGGAACAACAAACCCAGTGCTTCCAGCAGCTTGCAACCCTGTGGCCGGGCCATGGTGGGGCTCAACCAGAGCGGGCAGCCACCCCGACCCCTCCTGCCCCACCGATCCGTCTGGCCAAGATGGGGCCTGAGGATGACCCGGAAGCCTACCTAGTGACCTTCCAGCAGGTTGCCTCAGTGGCTGGTTGGGCACCTGACTAATGGGCGACACTCCTCGCCCCATATCTGACGGGGCTAGCCCAGAAGGCTTACCGTGGGCTCCCAGATGATGAGGCCTGCATTTATGCTCGAGTGAAAGCGGCTATCTTGGATGCCTTCGACATTACCCCGGAAACCTTTCGGCGACAGTTTCGGGAAAAGGTCTACCCACCGGGCACCAGACCCCGGGCGGTGGCCCAGGAACTGAAGGACACGGGAACTGATGGCTCTAACCTGAGCGTCAAACCGCAGCTGAGGTGACGGAACAGGTCATCCTCGAACAATTCGTGCACATCCTTCCATCCCAGGGGAGGACTTGAGTGTTACGGCACCGGCCACAAAGTCTGAGCTCGTCCGTCGCGCTTATGGAGGACTTTCTCGCAGCTGAGGCCCCGATAGGACCAGCTGCTCACCCCCCAAACCCTGGACCCAATGCACAGAAACTTGAATGGAGGGGGCCCACCTCCCAAACCAACACACCCCACCGTACCCGACGACCAGAAGGCGGCAGGACCGAGTTTTCCCGAAGGCCCAAGTCAACACCACTCTCCAGCCCTGGATGCTTAACCCGACCACCAGGCCCCAGCCCACTCTGCGGCCCCACTGGTGCCCCCACACGGCTGGCGCGCCCAGAGGTAGGACCTTGTTTCCGATGTGGCGAGTACGGGCATCTGCAACGGGGCTGTCCTGCAATGGACTACAACTTTTGCCTGGTATGCGCCGGGGAGCGACGGGCCCGTCTGCCCTCCGTGGCCAAACTGACAGTGCCCATGGAAGTTGCCAGGGTCCCCGTGGTGGGTCTAGTCGATTCGGGCTGTGGGCAGACCCTTGTCCACCAGGTGCTATTCTCGGACACCAAGCGGACCGTCGGGGAAGTACGGATTCAGTGCATCCACGGAGATGTAAAATCGTACCCCACGGTGCGGGTCCCCATCACAGTGCACGGAGTAACTCAGTTAATGAATGTTGCGGTGGCGTCATCCCTCACCTATCCAGTGATCCTGGGCCGTGACTGGCCAGACTTCGTCAGGGTGCTCCAATCCCTACCCACCAAAGAGGCGTTCAAGGGAGCCCTGCCTGAGAAGAAGACAGGACCTGACTCGAGCTCCGACCCTGGACTGAACCAGGCCCCACCCCCGGGCAGGATGGCCTGGAAATGGCGGGTCCCTCTCCTGACCTGGTGGACTTTAGCCAAGATCAAAGGGAGGATCCTACGCTCCGGTTTGCCTACGAGCAGCTGGCCTGGGTGGATGGTGAGGTCGTGGAGGCGCAGCGCACCACCCAATGGCCCAGGTTTGAACGCAACCACGAGCGGCTCTACCACCTTGACCGAGACCCCCAGACCCAAGAGGTCTGGACGCAACTCGTGGTCCCCCGCATCCATCGTCAGGCTGTCCTGAAGCTTGCACATGACATCCCGGCTGCCGGCCATTTAGGGCAGGAAAAAACTGTGGCCAGGGTCCTGGCCAGGTTCTTCTGGCCTGGCGTCTGCCGGGAGGTGAAGGAGTATTGTGCGTCGTGCCCGGACTGCCAACATGCAGCCCCGGCCGGGGTACGGAAGGCCCCCCTGGTCCCGTTACCAGTCGTAGGTGTGCCATTTGAGCGGGTAGCAATGGACCTGGTCGGGCCTTTCCCAAAAAGCAAGGCGGGCCATCAATATATCCTCGTCCTGATGAACTACGCCACCCGCTTCCCGGAGGCCATCCCCTTAAGAAGTATCACCGCCCGCACTATCGCTGCGGAGCTCGTGAAGATCTTCACAAGGGTAGGCCTCCCACGGGAGATACTCTCTGATCAAGGGACCAACTTCACGTTCCGCCAGGTATGTGCCCCATTGGGGATTAAGAAATTGCAGACCTCGGTCTACCATCCCCAGACTGACGGATTGGTCAAGCGGTTCAACCGGACCCTGAAGGGAATGTTGCAGCGTTTCCCCACCCAGGACCTCTGCCAGTGGGACCAGCTGCTCCCTCCTTTACTACTGGCGATTCAAGAAGTCCCACAGGCGTCCACAAAGTTCTCCCTGTTCGAGCTCCTCTATGGGCGGCGACCCCGCGGGGTGTTGGACCTCTTGAGGGAGACTTGGGAACACCACCCGTCCGCAACACAGGGTCTCTTGCAATATGTCTTACAACTGCAGGGGCGGCTCGCGGGCGGGCGAGCTCACGAGGGAGAACTTAAACATCGCCCAAAGAGCCCAGGAGCAGCACTACAATCAGGGTGCCCAGGCTCAATCATTCGGGCCAGGGGACCGAGTACTCCTCTTGCTCCCCTCGGAGGAATCAAAGCTTTTTGCCTGCTGGCAGGGTCCGTATGAGGTCCTCCGCCAGGTAGGGCCGGTAACCTATGAGATTCGGCAACTTGGTCGCCGTAAGAAAAAGCAGATTTATCATGTAAACCTCTTAAAACCTTGGCAGGACCGGGAAGGGCTCCTAGTGGCCCCATATCCCCCCGAACCGGAACTGGGGCCCCAACCACCCGAGGAGTTGGATAATGGTGAACCCCAGCTAGCAGAGACACTCACCGTCAAGCAGTGAGAACAGGCAATCTGCTTAGTGAGGGCATTCCCCAAGATGTTCACCACGAAACCTGGGCGGACTACGCTCACCTACCATGTGATCCAGATGGAACCCGGGATGGTGGTCCAAGAGACAACCCAGCCATTGCCTAGGCGAATGCGGGAGGCCGTAGAGGAGGAAGTCCAGGCGATGTTGGAGCTGGGTGTTATTGAGCCCTCCCAGAGGGAGTGGCGGAGCCCCGTCCTCCTCGTACCGAAGCCCGATGGGAGCCGGCGGTTTTGCATTGACTTCCGGAGGGTAAACGCTATCTCAAAATTTGACACCTATCCGATGCCCCGCATCGATGAGCTCCTTGACCAGCTCGGGGAGGCCTGTTATATCACCACTTTTGATCTCACCAAAGGGTACTGGAAGATCCCCTTGGATCCCAGGTCCAAGGAGAAGACCACGTTTGCCACCCCTTCAGGGTTATACCATTTCACCCGGATGCCTTTCGGCCTACATGGGGCCCCGGCAACCTTCCAGCATTTGATGGACCGGGTGTTGCAACCACACACGAAATACGCGGCGGCCTACCTGGACGATGTGGTCATCTATGGCAAGAACTGGGAGGAACATCTTAACCAAGTAGCGGCAGTCCTCCGGGACCTCCGCGCAGCCGGGCTTACGGCCAACCCGAAAAAATGCCGAATCGGGTGGGAGGAAACCACTTACCTGGGGTACACCTTGGGCTGGGGACAGGTCCGCCCCCTCATCGGGAAGGTCCAAGCACTCCAGGAATGTCCGGTGCTGACCACGAAGAGGCAAGTACATCAATTTTTGGGCTTAGCTGGTTATTACCGGTGGTTTGTACCCCACTTCGCAAGCATTACGGCCCCGCTAACG
This sequence comes from Lepidochelys olivacea, assembly GCF_965140295.1. Lineage (NCBI taxonomy): Eukaryota > Metazoa > Chordata > Testudines > Cheloniidae > Lepidochelys > Lepidochelys olivacea. Next base: position 136,835,427 of record NC_140412.1, on the reverse strand, counting down.
GAGCTCTTGACCAAGGACAGTCCCCGCCGGGCGCATTGGTCCAACGAGTGTGAGACAGCCTTTCGAACTATCAAAGAATGGCTGTGTAGCGATCCAATATTCTTCAGCCCTGACTTTCATTGTGACTTTATTGTCCAGACAGATGCCTCAGGCGTTGGGCTTGGGGCGGTCCTCTAACAGGAGGTGGACGGGGAGGAACACCCGATTGTTTACCTCAGTCGGAAGCTGTTCCCCAGAGAACGGAACTACTCCGTCGTGGAGAAAGAGGCCCTAGCTGTTAAGTGGGCAGTCGATGCTCTCCGCTACTACCTCCTCCGGGGCCCCCTTTATACTGGTTACGGACCACGCACCCCTGAAATGGCTTAATAAGATGAAGGACAATAATGCCAGACTGATGCGATGGTATCTCACTTTGCAGCCCTATGCCTTCACGATTCACCATTGGGCGGGACAAGACAACACCAATGCAGATTTCCTATCCCGCCTCGGAGAAGGTGAGGACGCCAGCTCCGAAGATCGGGAGCTGGATTTGAGGGGTGGGGTATGTAGGGAGCCAGGGTGGCTCCCCTCCGAACCAGAGGGTAAAGAGCCACCGTCTCAGCCTGACTGGGCGGGGCCAGACCAAGCTTCCACCAATCCCCGGAAGGGGAAGGGTGGGACAGGAAGTACAAAGGGCGGGGCCCTCTGCCCAGTGAGGCAAGTGCCAGGGAGGGAGACAGACACAGGCTGCTCCCTCACAATCCCGCTGCTGACCCAGGCGAAGCTCTGGGCAAGGAGGAGCCTGACTGGGGGGAAGGCCTGTGGCAACCAGGACTGCCAGCCGCTGAATACCCAGAGGACCGGGAGGGGCCTGACTAAAGCCCGAGCCAGTGTGAGTCCGATACAGATGGGGAGCGTGAGTGGCCCGCAGCAGAATACCCGGATGAGATGGAGGGACTGGAGCGACCCGCCTGAGAGACCGGGTAGGAAGTAGCCCAGGGGCCGAACTGCACCGTGGGGTGGGTGTGTTTGGTCAGCGGGCGCGGACGGCCCCGCTGACCCAGCGGCGGGACTTTTGCCTCCCGCCACTGTCAGGGCCCTGGGCTGGAACACAGTGGAGTTGGGTGGCCCTGCGTTCCCCTACCCCGGTGCTCCCTGGCCTGAGGGGTGCGCTACTGGCTCGGGCTGGCACTCCCCGGCCTGAGGGGAGCGCTACTGGCTCCGGCCGGCACACCTTCCCCGCTAATTCCCCAATGCCCGGAAGGTGTGGCTGAGGCCTGCCTGTGAGACCAGAGCTCTCCATCGCCCCTAGGGGCTCGGAGGATCGACCGAAACCTGTCACATATGGGTTTTGTGCATTTTCTGTGTGTGAAATTCAATTGCTATATAAAAATGATCTGATGCTTTCATAACTTCTGCTATCCTGCTTGTTTGTTCCTATGTGCTTGTTAAGAACGAATGTATAGCAAGGATAAAATTATGCTATTTGTGAATCATTTTATGCCAGTAAAATTACACCCTTCATCCAACATGGTGTGGATCCAGCAAGAGGGTGCAAAAAAGGCATAGTGTGCTCTGTGGAAATTTGGAAGTAAAGAGTTGTGAAAGGATGGAAGAAATACGGCACAAAAAGGTGATATTTAAAGAAAACTGGTCAGAACTAGGAGGGAAAAAGATAGTGATTGCAAGGGGAGATATGCCAGGCTGAGCAGAGCCAGGGGAAAAGAGCCAGCTCTTGATAAAGGCCCTGATTCAGCAAGGTACTTACATGCTTAGAAAAGGAGTACTTGTGGCACCTTAGAGACTAACCAATTTGTTTGAGCATAAGCTTTTGTGAGCTGCAGCTCACTGTAGCTCACGAAAGCTTATACTCTAATAAATTTGTTCGTCTCTAAGGTGCCACAAGTACTCCTTTTCTTTTTGCGAATACAGACTAACACGGCTGTTACTCTGATACATGCTTAGAGCCATCTTGCTGAATCAGGGCTAAAATGAGCTATCACTATGGGACTTCAAAGGTGGTGATGAACTTTATTTTTTAAAAGTCATCTGTAAAGTTTTTTTGGTGATTTATCTTATTTTTTTAAAGAGTTGAGCCTTCATCTAGACGAATATCACAGATGTCAAAGAGCTGAGAAGCACTAGCAATTTTTTTCTTCCTTTTTTCACCAGTCAGTTCCTTCTCTGCTCTGCTGTGAATTTTTCAAAAGCATAAATCCGTGACAGGTACCAAGGAATTATTTGGAATACAAATTACAGATCATTAAAATATCTTTAAAAGTCATGATCTATGCCAGCCAATTATCTCCCCAATAGAAATCTGGCTGGCTCCTTAGTCAAACAGGGTTTCCAAGGCACCTGTGACATTATGGAATGACTTATTCTGGGGGTAGCACATTAGGGCCTACTGCCATAATTTTGGGCACAAAAAAATAGCCAAAGTATATCTCAGCTGTGGTGTTCTATACATAACTAAAAGGCTAACTTGTTTAAAAATAACTCCCGGCCTATTATCCTGCATCATCAGCAGTGAGTAAGTCTCTGCAATTTCCTCCCTGGAAAATGTGTCATATCTATTATTGACCCTACAAGACAAATAGTGTCCGGAAATTATTCCTTGTGAGTTCCATCTCCTGACTGTACTATAACAGTTTCCAGAACCCTTCTGGTTAATATAAAAAGAATGAAAAAACTCACTGTAAAGCATTTTGCACAGAAAGTTGACTTCCTGCTTCTGTGAAATCCCATACAGCTATTGAAATTTGTTAGAGTGCCATCAGCTCCTACTGAATGCAGTGGAAGATGGAGACACTTAGGGTATGTCTACACTGCAAAGAAAAACCCACGGTGCATTGACTTGGGCTTATGGGGCTTGACCAGGGCTAAAACTAAAGGTGTAAATGTTTGGGCTTGAGCTGGAATCCAAACTCTGAAGTTCAGAAATGGGGAGAGTCTTACAGCTGGGGTCCACCCCAAGCACAAACATCTATACTGTTATTTTTAGCCCCACAGCCAGAGTCAAAAGACCAGGGCTCTGAGACTTGGTGTTGGTTTTTCTTTGCATTGTAGACAAACTCTCAACATCTTACAGGATTGAGTCCTATGTTTGTTTTGGTTTTAACTATAATGTATAATTTCATAAGAGAATGGATTGCTTATTACACAATTATTGAGTGAATCCACTCCACAAAAAACGCTTTAAAAATTAAGGGAAGTAGTTAAGGAAATGGACTGGACCAAAGAACTCAAGGATCTGAATGTGGAGGATGCTTGGAATTACTTTAAGTCAAAGTTGCAGAAAGTATCTGAAGCCTGCATCCCAAGCAAGGGGAAAAATTCATAGGGAAAGGTTGCAGTTCTAGCTGGACGAGCAAGAGTCTAAAACAGGTGATTAAGAGAAAGGAGAAAGCCTAAAAGGAATAGAAGATGGGATGGAAGATGGATCAGCAAGGACAGCTACTTCTTGGAGGTTAGAAAGTGTAGGGAAAATGTGAGAACCGCCAAAAGCCAAGCAGAGTTGGACCTTGAAAAGAAGATTAAAACCAATAGTAAAAGTTTCAATAGCCATATAAATAAGAAGAAAACAAGGAAAGAAGAAGTGGGACCTCTAAGCACTGAGGATGAGGTGGAGATTAAAGATAATGTAGTCATGAACCAATACCTAAACGAATACTTTTGCCTCAGTTTTTAATCAGGGTAATGAAGAGCTTATGGATAGTGGTAGGGTGGCTAATAGAAATGAAGTTATGGTAGTAGAAATTACCACATCTGAGGTGGAATTCAAACTCACACACCTGGAATGGGACTAAATTGGGGGGCACAGATAGTCTCCATTCAAGAATATTAAAGGAACTGGCACACGAAATTGCAAGTCCAATAGCAAGGACTTTCAATGAATCTGTAAGCTAGAAAGTCCTACCCTATGACTGGAGAATTGCTAATATAGTTCCTATTTTTAAGAGGGGAAGAAAAGTGATCCAGGAAACTAGAGGCCTGTTAGTTTGACCTCAATTGTATGCAAGGTCTTGGAACAAATTTTGAAAGAGAAAGTAATTAAGGACATAGAGGTTAATGGTAATTGGAATAAAATACAACACGGTTTTATAAAAGGTAGATAGTGCCAGACAAACCTGATCTACTTCTTTGAGAAGGAGGTTGATTTTTAAGACAAAATAAATGCAGTAGATCTAGTCTACCTGGATTTTGGTAAGACATTTGATACAGTTCCAGATGGGAAATTATTAGTTAAATTGGAGAAGATGGGAATTAATATGAGAATTGAAAGGTGGACAAGGAACTGATTAAAATGGAGACTACAACAGAACATACTGAATTGTAAACTGTCAAGCTGGAGGGAGGTTACCAGTGGAGTTCCTCCAGGACTGGTCTTGGGTCCAGTCTTATTTACATTTATTGTAACTGACCTTGGCACAAAACGTGGGAGAATGCTAATAAAATTTGCAGATGACACAAAGTTGGGAGGTATTGCCAATATGGAGGACGACCAGAATATCATACAAAAAGATCTGGATGACCTTGTAAACTGGAGTAATAGAAATGGGATTAAATGTAATAGTGCAAACTGTAAGGTCAAGCACTTAGGGACTGGAGTGAGGCGGAGTGGCCTCCCTCAGAACCAGAGCGGGAGAGACGATTCTCTGCACGCAGGTGAGCAGATCTGGGCCAGTCCTGCCCCTCAAACTGGAAGGTTAGAGGCAGGACCGGAAATATAAGAGGCGTGGCCTCCTCCAACTCAGTTGAGGGGAAGCCAGGGAAGGAGACAGACACCTCTTGCCTGCTGCAGTCCTCCAGCCCTGCAACCAAAGTGGGTAAAGCCTTGCCCCAGAGGAGTTTCTGAGTCTGGAGAGGAGCCGGTGAGCTTGTCAGCAGCCAAATACCTGGAAGAGAGAGAGTACCTCTGGATGTTGGAAGCCCTGCCTGGATTTGGTAGGAAGTAGCCCAGGGAAGCCAGACTTTAATCTGGTTTTGCTGTCGGTGCTCAGGTCAGTGGTTTTTCAGCAGGATCCTCGCTGACCCAGTGGCAGAGCCCTCCACCACTGTCAGAGCCCTGGGCAGGGACCTGATGGAATAGCGTGGCCACAACTCTCCCTACCCCCTGAGGCCACCCCATCCCTGGGATGGCCACCTACCCACCTTAGGCCAAGAGGCCTGCGTTTATCTGCTCTCTGCCTGCATCAGGAGATCAGGTGAAAGACTGTTTATAGCTCTGCCCTGCCAGAGGGGTCAATGCCCTATAGACTGTTTATAACTCTGCCCTGCCCAGAGGCCAGAGCCCTGTAGACTGCCTATTGCTTGTCCCTGCCTGAGGGTCTGAGCTCCCTAGGCCGGTGGTTGTTCCGCCTGGCCTGAGCTTCCTCTAAACTGTTGCTCTTCCCTGCCTGGGACCTGAGCTCCATAGATTGTTGTTCCAACCTGCTTGCGAGCCTCAGCTCCCTAGACCATTTGCCGCCCAGCCCTGCTTGTGGGCTAGGGCCTCCTTGACTGCAGTCGATTTGCTAACTCCCCCCTTGTGACTGGGCTGATCCCACAGTGACCCAGTGAGGTGGAGTGGCCTCCTTCCGAGCTGGAGGGGGTGGGATGACAGCCAATGCACTAAAGGGACTAACTACAAGAATTTTTGCTATAAGTTGGGGATTTATCAGTTGGAAGTGACAGAGGAGTAGAAAGGGCTGGGTGTATTGGTTGATCACAAGATGACTATGAACCACCAACATCATGTGGCCATGAAAAAGGCTAATGCAATCCGAGGAGGTATCAGGCAAGGAATTTCCAGTAGACACAGGGAAGTGTTACTACCATTATACAAGACACTGTTGAGATCTCATCTGGAATACAGTGTGCAATTCTGGTCTCCCATGTTTAAAAATGATGAATTCAAACTGGAACAGGTGAAGACAAGGGCTACTAGGATGATCCAAGGAAAGGAAAGCCTACCTTACGAGAGGAGACTCAAAGAGCTTGGCTTGTTTAGCCTAACCAAAAGAAGACTGAGGGGAGATATGATTGCTCTCTATAAATACATCAGAGAGATAAATACCAGGAAAGGAAAGGAGTTATTTAAGTTAAGTGCCAATGTTGACACAAGACACAAATAGATATAAAATGGCCATCAACAAGTTTAGGCTTGAAATTAAATGAAGGTTTCTAACTATTACAGGAATGAAGTTCTGGAATGGCCTTTAAGGAGAGCAGTGTGGACAAAAAACCTAATTGGCTTCAAGACTGAGGTTGTTATGGAGGGGATGGTATGATAGCTGATCTGTGACTGCTAGCAGCAAATATCTCCAAGGGCCTGTGATGGGACACTAGTTGGTGAGGGCTCTGAATTACTGTTCCTGGTGTCTGGCTGCTAGGTCTTATTCAAATGCTGAGAATCTAACTCATCACCAGATTTGGGGTCAAGAAGGAATTTTCCCTGGGGTCAGATTGGCAGAGACCTTAGGAGGTTATTGCCTTCCTCCACAGTATGGGGCACAGGTCACTTGCAAGTCTAAACTAGGGCTGTCAATTTAATCACAGTTAACTCATGCAATTAACTCAGAAAAATTAATCACGATTAAAAAAATTAATTGCAATTATTGGCAGTTTTAATCACACTGTTAAACAATAGAATATGAATTGAAATTTATTAAATATTTTGGATGTTTTTCTACATTTTCATATATATTGTATTCTGTGTTGTAACTGAAATCAGTGTATATTTTTTATTATAAATATTTGCACTGTAAAAATGATAAACAAAAGAAATAGTATTTTTCCATTCACCTTATACAAGTACTGTAGTGCAATCTCTTTGTCGTGAAAGTGCAACTTATAAATGTAGATTTTTTTGTTACATAATTGCACTCAAAAACAAAACAATGTAAAACTTCAGAGCGTACAAGTTCGCTCAGTCCTACTTCTTGTTCAGCCAATCGCTAAGACAAACAAGTTTGTTTACATTTACAGGAGATAATGTTGCCCTCTTCTTATTTATAATGTCACCAAAAAGTGAGAACAGGAATTTGCATGGCACTTTTGTAGCCAGCATTGCAAGGTATTTACGTGCCAGATATGCCAAACATTTGTATGCCCCTTCATGCTTTGGCCACCATTCCAGATGACATGCTTCCATGCTGATGACGCTTGTTAAAAAAATAATGCCTTAATTAAATTTTGACTGAACTCCTTCAGGGAGAATTGTATGTCCCCTGCTCTGTTTTACCCACATTCTGCCATATATTTCATGTTATAGCAGTCTCGGATAATGACCCAGCACGTTATTCATTTTAAGAACACTTTCCCTGCAGCTTCGACAAAACATGAAGAAGGTACCAATGTGAGATTTCTAGAGATAGCTATAGCACTCGACCCACAGTTTAAGAATCTGACGTGCCTTCCAAAATCTGAGAGGGACGAGGTGTGGAGCATGCTTTCAGAAGTCTAAAAAGAGCAACTTGCCGATGAGGAAACTACAGAACCCTAACCACCAAAAAAGAAAATCAGCCTTCTGCTGGTGGCATCTGACTCAGAAAATGAAAATGAGCATGTGTCAGTCCTCATTGCTTTGGATTCTTATCAAGCAGAACCCGTCATCAGCATAGACACATGTCCCCTGGAATGGTGGTTGAAGCATGAAGGGACAAATGAATCTTTAGCTTATCTGGCATATAAATATCTTGCGACGCCAGCTACAACAGTGCCATGAGAATGCCTATCCTCACTTTCAGGTGACATTGTAAACAAGAAGCGGGCAGCATTATCTCCTGCAAATGTAAGCAAACTTGTTTGTCTGAGTGATTGGCTTAACAAGAAGTAGGACTGAATGGACTTGCAGGCTCTAAAATTTTACATAGTTTTATTTTTGAATGCAGTTTTTTTGTATATAATTCTACATTTGTAAGTTCTTCTTTTATGATAAAGAGATTGCCCTGTAGTACTTGTATTAGGTGAATTGAAAAATACTATTTCTTTTGTTTTTTTACAGTGCAAATACTTGTAATAAAAGTAAATATAAAGTGAGCACTGTACACTTTGTATTCTGTGTTGTAACTGAAATCAATATATTTCAAAATGTAGAAAACATCCAAAAATATTTAAATGCATGGTATTCTATTATTGTATAACAGTGCGATTAGGCACATTAGCCATTGCCATTCACTACTCTATTAGATTCCCGATGAGAAATCTCTGGGAAATGACCATCCTGCTCTCTTCCTCTCTGCTAACTGGAGTACATTGGATTAGAAATCCACAAGGTGGGCTACTTTGTTTGTCTGTATTTAACACTTGGAAATCTTGTAGATAAGCCTAAAAATGAGGAGGAGGAAGGGCCTTCCACTTAATCCCATCTGTTAATTTGATCTTCTACTTACTGGGATCAAAATAAAATCATTTCTATAAAAAAATAAAATTGATCAGAATTGTTTTTAACCACAGAGGCAGGTATTATTAACTAACTTGATTACTAGCTACAGCCATTCTGAAAGAGAACGAAACCAATTATAAGATGACCTGAGCAGAAATATATTATTCATACACGGTTAACAATATGAAGCCCAACTCTGCAACCCTTTCTGAGTAGCTCTGAGTAGTCCCATTGTAATCAGTGTGACTATTTGAGTGAGAGCACCACTCAACCTGAGTAAAAGATGCTGAATCAGGCCAATTTTAAGGTGCACCATATATTGGCAAAGCTGTGTAACTTGGTGAGCAGATCAGCTGCTAATCAGTCAAAATGGTAACTTGCTTGACTAAAATCAGAGGCACCGCAATAGAACAGTCTTTGGCACTCTGTTGCTTCAATAATCAGTTCATACTGATTTTTTAAATTTTTATTTGAGTAAATATGAAAATAAACTCACTTTTGTTCTGTGACAGGCCATTTATTTAATCTGATTTACTTTTCTAGAATCAGGTTCCCATCTGTAAAATGGGGATAATGATACAGATCACCTTTGTAAAGTGCTTTGAAATCTCAAGATGAAAAACACTGTATGCTCTAGTTATTTATTAACATGTATAATTTTGGAGGAAATCGGAACGTGTCCAAACACTCCCTGTTTGATTCTGCAAAATAAACCCAAACTTCTGTGCATTAGGTATGCGTCACCTTGTAGTTGCTACATTTGTTTGAAATGTTAGTTTATTGAGGAAAAGCGGGGGGCCTCTGGGAGCACAGGCTCTTCTAATTTAAGTGTGAATGAAATACTTTGGTTTATTTATTTGATTCAATTGGTAGCACTCTGATTTGGGGCTAAATTCCACCTTCAAACGCACACCTGCAACTATCTTTGATTGGGAAGTGCACAAATGTATTAGAAGTCCACATTTGATCACTGTTTTTGATCAGTAGTACCTGTGGGTTCAGCTCTCTCCTGCCAGTATGGAAGAATATTGGAAGTGGATGTTAATACTCTCTTTGGAAAGAAATGTCTCAAATTCCTTAAAGGAAAGGGAAGAATTTTAGTGTCATGGTTTATCTATGAGATTCAAGAATTCTTTAACTCAGAAAAATTCCTGAATTCATTTTTTCCCACATAAAACTTAGAGATGGGCCTGAATGAAACCCTACAGACGTTGAACTTCAGGACATTCACCATCTGAATCTGAATTCAAATCTAAATTTGCAAATGGCTCCTTTGTGAAAAACGTACCAAACCAAGACCTCAGATCTGAATTTACAAGGCTTTTAGAAATCAAGGACCAATAGTCTGAGTGCACATCTTTTAAAATATATACGTGGCCAATTAATTCTGAGATCGAGATTCTCAGCCTCGTATGACAGAACCTACCTACTGCAGACAGTTTCTTAGTCTATGATTGTGAGACAATGGGGAATGCTCTTTGGTGTAGCTGAGATAAAACTTATGCAAGTTAAGGACAGAGCCTTCTCACTGAAGGATCCCTGCCTATGAAATGAACAATTGGAGAAAATTAGAATGAGTCCAAATCTGTCCATTTTTAGATCAAGAGGAAAGACCTGCCTTCTCTCTGAAGCATACCTGCAATAGCAAACACTGAACAACAGTGATCAATACAATTTGCCAAGGTTGGATTACAATGAGAGGGAGGATATAGGAGGAATAAGGAGCTAAAAGCATTTCTAAATAACAAAGTTCTGTAGGAGATTGCTGTCATTTTGAACAGTAGGTAGAAACCAACCCACTCTTTTTGGGTTTCTAATTGAAGGGGCCATTTATACAATCACTGAATAGTTTTTAAACTTGGATTCTCAAGATTTTTTTCACTGTTTGCAATGGTAAAATAACTTTCATTCAGCCATCAGAATGGGCCTGGGGGCTGCCTTGATTGTGTCCTCTCACCTAACAAATAGATGTGGCGGGGGGGGTTACACATACTGCCTTAGAACAGCAATTTCAGCATATCTAGCTTTTAAAACCCATTGACGCATGCTGGCAAGGATCTACATTTGGAATGATTACCAGCTACTCCAACCTGTGTTTAGAAGTAACTATGAAAGTAATATTTCCTGTGCTAAGCAAGAGAGGAAAAGGCAGTAAGCCCTGGAGCACGGCTCTCACTGAAGGGACAAGGGAAAAACCACATAGTTGCACTCTATTTTCTCCCTCTTCCCTCTCACCCCATACTCCCTCCCACAACAACTTAATTATACAGAACGTTAATGTTTTAAAATTTGGTCCAAGTCACACTAATTGTGTTTACTGGCCACAATGGAGGATATAAATATCTGAGGGGGTCATAAAAACAGAGGCTTCTTCCTGGTTGTGGTTTGCTGTCGCACGGTATTCCGTCTGTTACTTTGCACAATCTACAGCTGGTTTGTCCAGGACTCATTTGTCACCAGAGCTTGATCCCAAATGGCCTTCTGCTGTGATACATTTATTTTCACATATACTTTCCACATTTTGTTTCTGAGCAAATTTTCACTTTGTATTAACTAAAATAATAGAAGGGCTGTTGCTAAGCTAGGTAACTGAAATGAAACCCCAAGAATGAAATCAAAGGGGAAAGAGAGAGAACTTTTGTTTCACTCCAGAAATTGCTGTTCAGACTGGGAATTGAAGCCACAACATTGAAAGGTGGTGGGCCAAATACATCCTGAGCACAGCTCAGCTGAGGTCATTCGATGGGAGTGTAATTAATTTGAAATGTTCTCTCCTAAGCATCAAATGTGAAATGTCCTTTGGCCACTTTCAGGGTGCACAGGCACAAACAGGAGCCCCTTGCTTGTGATATGATTTCACAAGTAGATTTTCTTCATACAGCACAATTCTTCCTTGAAGGAAGAACTATTTGGGGCATCTTTATAACACATCCAGTAGCACTTAGAGCAGAGGTTTAGTGATTTAAACATCGTGTCTGAAACACCTAGGCACTCCATGCTGGTAAGGTTGACTCAACTTTTTCCTTTTCCAGTCAGATATATGGCATACTGTATGACTGTTTCACATGATCCCTTAAAATCTGATGGCATGAATCTTGGAGATATTGAGCACCTGCAGCTCCCACTGATGTCAGGGGGAGCTAAGAGTTCTCAGTAGCTCTGAAAATCAGTCCAGGAGTCTCTGCCTGCTCTGTGTGGTAGGTAAAATCTGCATGTGGAAATGGGAATAGATTCACTGAAATCATAGCCCGTAAGTGGCAATTTATGTAAGAATAGGGGGTCTGCCCTGGTATTTGCAGTCAAAATGTCCCTGTCTTTCAGTGTACACTGGCTGCTGCCAGAAACTCCAGTGGCAGCTATATTTCAACAATGTTGTACATGCACAGTTGTGTAAAGTACTTTGGGATGAAACATGCTATATAAATATGAGTTATCATAACAACACTGCTGTCGTGAAGCTTTCATTATGTCATCAGTATTTCAGTCAAAGAATTATGTGTATACTTAAAGAACAACACAGGATGCATCAAAGATGTCAGGGCACAGCATACTTCAGGTGATGACAGCTGTCAAATTTGACGTGAATGTGCTGTGCTGTAATAAGATAAATGCGATGAAAATCAATGTTTACATTTGGCCAGTGACATTCTAGATTACCCTTGTTCATGTAAGTGAATATTTTGTTCAGTGTTAACATTCATCTGGTTTTGGTTATGCTGAATATTAATGCTGAATGTTGCTGGGTGTTTTGTCAAGTTTAGGTCACTGTTAACTCAAAATTAAAGAAGAGTGTCTGACAGAACTACAGCCTGTTCCAAATGCACCATGGCTGGAAAAAGCGGAATGATTGTGATTTCAAGAATGTGAGTTCCATAAAAATCTGTGTGCTGGCCTGATCAATTCTGAGTAATAGACTGATGCCGATTTTGCCTAAACTGGCTTCTAGATTTGGTTCCTGGCCAACGTTTTATTACAGGATTAAATAGTTCTGGATGAACCTTGAGCCTGCTGAAAACATTAGGATTCCTATGATGTTCATTTTACAGAAATGTTGTTCTATTCTGTATAGGTTCTTATATCGCACTGATCACAATAGGATCTGAGCACCTTCCAAGAGCTCATTAAGCAGTGTGACATCTGTCATGTGGTTGTTCACTCATTTTCTCATTTCATCTCTATTGCATACACTCATCTCAGAGGGAGAAGTGTATGCAATGGAGTGTCTAGTTTTGGAATGTATTTATAATATACAGATAAACATTGCTATATGTTTGTGAGAGAAGGCAAGGTCAAAGGAATGTGCCTTCCGCTTGGAGCAGAAGGTGGTGAGGTTTATGATGGACCTTAGTTTCTGGTGGAGTTCATTCCACAGTCTTGGACCAGTCCCCAAGAAAGCTCTGTCTCCTACACAGATGGGCATTTCCTTTATTGTAGAAAGTTCTATTGTGCCAGAGGAGTGAAGTAGTCAGCTATGGTTGTCCAGCCAGAGCTTTAGGTGATATTTTAGATATCCTGGCTCCAGGCCATGGAGTGCCTTGAGGATAAGGACCAAGACTTTGAACTTGATTTAATATTCTGTGAGAAACCACTGTAGGGAGCAGAGAAAGGTTTGATGTATTTGGGGTAGTCAGTGTTTGCTGAGGAGGCACACTGCAGAGTTCTGTACTAGCTGAAGTTTACTAATCATTGAAGACTCCATGCCCAGGCATGCCTCATTGCTGTAGTTCAGCTGAGAAGTGATGAAGGCATGAATAACTGAGGCTAGGACACTTTCTCAGGATGGGATGGAGTCTCATACTCAGTTACAGATGGTAGCATTATTTGCAAGTGCTGCTATGTGAGAACAGAGTGTCAGTGAGGAATCCAAGAGTACTCCTAACCTAAGCTATGGATGGAATTGACCAATGTGGGTGTGTACCTTCGACCAAAAGAGACTGCACCGTGGCTGTGAACTCATCAAAGTGCTTTCCTCTGCCCACCAGCATCAACTTGGATTTTCTAGGATTCAGCTTCAGTCAGCTCTTCTCCAACCATGAGCTGATCTCATCCAAGCACAGGACCATCTTGATGGTAATGGTGTGATTGTATGTGATGAAGGACAAATAGAGCTGTGTGTCATCTGCATATTGCTGGAACTTGATTCCATGTTGTCTGTCCGTTTCACCTAGTGGCTACAGATATATGCTAAGAAGGTCTGGAGAGAGAACTGATCCTTGTGGGACATCTCAAGTGTAGTGGTCGAAGTGCAGTTTCCCCTCACTGCTCATTGTGCGCTTCCCCGAGGAAGCAGGGTTCCATTGTAACCCATTACTCTGGACCCCTGCCACCCTGTCAGGTGGGAGAGCTGTATCTCATAGTCAACAGTGTTGCATGCTGCAGAAAGGTCCAGGAGGATGAGAATGAATGTCTGTCATCTCTACAGATGGAGATGACAGCAGGAGATCATCCAACCATGCCATTAAAGCAGTTTGTTTTTGTCCTGGCCTGAATCCAGACTGTGCCAGGTCTAGAATGTTAGATTTAATTAGATGAGCTTGTAGTTGGCATTGGATTAGATTATCTCTATGAGTTGGCTCAGGCATGGAACTTTTGACACCCGGTGATAGTTGGTTAGAACTGATGTATCCAATGTGGGTTTCTTCAGTGTTGGTTGGACTACTCAATATCTGAAGGAGGAAAGAGAGATTCCCTCTCTGAATGAGGCATTGGCTATTTTGGTCAGCAGTGGCACTAATTGTCCATGACTGTGATTCACAAGGCAGGAAGGGCATAGATCAGATTCACGAGTCTTGGACTAAGATGCCTTTAGGGTGTCTTGATGAGTGAATGCACTGAACTCTGGGAATGTAGGAGACTGTTGGTTGGTGGGTGCAAGTGTGGCAGACCCAGGCCATTTGGGATGTCTTCCCTCATGTGCATGACCTTTACAGTGAAGTAGTATAATAGGTGTAAGCCGGGTCTGAATGAACTATCCCCTGACAGCTAGTTTGGGAGGGGGAGAGACTTCAGGAGCAAACTGTATTTACATGAACACACCTACTCTGAATAGGTATCTAGTAGACCAGAGTTGTGTAGCTCCAAGTGATCAGCTTTGGCTGGTGTTGGGTGTTGAGAGAATGTGGAATTGGTTAGTGCTACGCTCGGCTGATGTGGTAACTCAGGGTGTTGGATGGGACATCTACATAGGGACATCTACATAGGACACATCACTGGACATCAGCAATACCAGGAGGGATGAGTGGAGTGCCGACGAGAAGTGCCGTCAGAAAAGAAACTGAAATACTTTCCTTAGGAATTGTATTTTCTAAATGGACAAACCTACCCTAAACGCTCAATTTCGGAGGGACAAATCTACAGTCATTCCTATATTTGCTTTCTACAACCAATTCACTGTACAACTTTTCATGAGTGATGTACCCAAATACTTGGATGCTAATATCTAAACTGTATTGTTAAATTTATTCACCTAAATTTGAGTTATTGCTGATTATGCACTATATGTATCTTATGACTTTTAAAACAAACTTTGTATTTGTGGATAATCTAAGCACTGTACCCAGATGTACAGACATTCTTTTCTTAGCCTGTGTATTTTTTAACATTAGCTTTAATAAAATTTTGAAATTGAATGCAGGGGTAGTGAAATGTTGTTACCTTCATTGTATGACTAGCGGAGAGCAGAACTGTGCTGAGCTTGTCCTGATTGAAGGGTCACCCTCAGATGAAAGGATCTCACTAAGCCAGGGGCATGAATGCTAGATACCTGAGAAAACAAGAGGGGTGGGGACAGGTGTCCCAGCCAGGACGTGTGGACTGTCCTCAAGGGTCCCCTCCCGGTCTGGTTTATCCTGTTCCTCCCCATTGTTCAAAGACAGAGCTAAATAGGCTTCATTAGGAGCCTTTTGTTATGTTAAAGTGCTCAAATGAGAGCTGAAATCACTTGTGGTGGGACTGTTTCTGCCCAGCCTGCAAAGAGCTGAAAAATCACTAAGAGACTGATGTGCACAGGTCACAGCAGAGAGGCAGGTGGCAGCAGAAGGTGACAGACAGTTGGCCGGCGAACGAGCGGCTGGCGATGTGGCCAGCAGAGAGGAACTGCAGCTGGCGGAGAGGAAGTGCTCAGATGGCAGACCAAGCAAGGTGCCTCCTCCCCCAGATGGGAGGTGAACTCACACAGATGCACTTCTGAACCCTGGGTCCTCATGGACCAAGGACAACCACTGTGAGTGGGGTATGGTGAGGGAGCAGAGAGGGGCACAGAAAAGGAACTGTTGGTTGTAGAACTCAAGAATATGAGGCAGAAGGCACTGCCTCACACACTCTGGGGTGGGTGTCCTGCTCATAGTTTTATGATTATGAATCCTGCTTGTGGCATTTTCCCTAATTAACGTTGGGTGACTTCCCTCCTTTCATTAAAAGTTTCTTTTCTACACTCAAACTCTGTGCTTGTGATTAGGGAGGTATTACCTCTCAGAGGCACCCAGGGGTGGTGTGTAATTTTTCCAGGTAACTGAGTGGGGGCTTGAGCTGGTTCTGTGTTGTATGGTTGAAAAGGAACCCCTAGATATTGAACCCGGACCTGGTTGCTGCCAGCTCCACCTGGCAGAAGGGTTACATAGGTAAGAGCTGCAGGGGCTCTTCTACTTGAAAGACTTTGTATATCGAAGAATTTTGGATACTAGATCATTCAACACTTTTTTTTTTAAGAACTTGTTTTTTTCCCCACTGTCTGTGGTATAGAAAATACCTTGGCTTTTAAGAAATTCCTCCACCTATGGCCTCCTTTATCCCACCATTATTGATGTGTGCAGGGCATTGTGACTCACTTCTGCAGCTAGTGACAAAGAGGATTCCACATTCACTTTCAATCCGTATGTTCCTTACACAGTTTCTAGAAATATTTTCTCTTACTTTAGTCATTTAACTGCACTGGTTCTATAACCAAGGGACCCTCTGCAGCTGTGGAATCAGATGCAGGATTTTCCCTTTACGTACACAGTTTATCACACTAAATACCACTGCTTCCATTCAGAGAACCTCAAATAATTATGCTATGAGTTAAAATGAAATTGCCCAAAAAACAATTTCCCACTTGGGTTGTAGGATTCTTTTTGTTGTTTTAATTGTTGTGTTGTCTTCTACTATAGTAAAACAATTGGAAATTCATGCCAGAAAAGATACTTGAAATGATTTTAAGGTTCTGACTTACAAGAACAAAAATCAGTGACCATTTTTGACCTTATGAGGGGAAAAATACAATAGTTCAATGTAAATCTTGAAGCATAAGCACTAATCTGCATTAATCATAATTATGAAGTTACTGAATAGAATCATAGAATATCGGGGTTGGAAGGGACCTCAGGAGGTCATCTAGTCCAACCCCCTGCTCAAAGCACAATCAACACCAACAAAATCATCCCATCATGCATAGCACAGTTCAGCTTGTTTGGGTACCTTAATTGTACTTTCCCACTCTTCAGCCTGTATGGATGTCTTTGCAGTTCTACCTTAATTCTGCATTTCCTACATTTATAACACTTGTTTTGGAGATAGGGACAAAGTCCCCATTTTTAACCCTAAATTACCAATATGTTCCATCAATCACAACTCTATTTTAATATTGTATTTGTCTAGGAATTACTGTGGATTTTAATTTCTGAGGTTTTTAGTAAATTTAAAATCTGCACATAGGATGGGGGAGCAGCAGGAGAAAAGAGCAGAAAGACATTGGCCAAAACGTACTGATGATCAAATATCGAATGAAATGTATTTAAAGATGACAAAATGTCTCTTCATGCCTTACCCTGTACTGGGTTGTGGGCTCAACACCTCTTGCAGTGCATAATGTTGCTAGGTTATTAGTAGTAATTGTTCAATGTGCTGAAAGCTGCTTTTTAAGTAATTTAAAACATGACTTAATATTCACCCACTGTATATGTTGAGTTTAGAGACTGGAGGTCACGGGCTAACCTGTTAATTTCTGACTGTGAGGCTGACAGAGATTTGGTTTACTTCATTTTTGACCACTTGCATGTGTGAAATTTACATATTGCAGTATGTAAATACAAATTTGACTTCTGACTCTGTAACTTGTACTAATGGGTAATTTTTAGTCATGTAAGTAGTCTAGTCGACTTCAGTGGAACAACTGTTCATGAAGATCAGGCTTGCATGATTAGACCATGATGGAAACCCACTGACGTAATTGGCTGCATCTGCCCAAACCAGTTTTACTGTGCTTTGGATGGCTCTACTGGTATTGTCTGAACTTGCTGACTTCTCTACATAGTCACTTGTGTCTGTGGTCATTCAATATCAGGTAACAGTTTAAAACAGATAAAATGGGGAAACTAAAACAGAAGGGGATCATTCTGCCCACCTATGACTGTAGTGGTAATTCACATGAGTAACTGAAGGTAGAATTTGGCCCAAACAGTGGGCTGCAATGACTTAATAGAGATTTTTAGTTAGTTAACTCTGGAACAGTGACAAGGGTAAAGAATAAGTCTGACTCAAATTGTGACTTTTTTATAGACTGGCTTCTGAAGTGAAAGAGTGAAATGCACATTAATAAGTGGTGTGCATTTGTTCCAGTGCCCAGAGGGGAGTATGAATTTTCATCCAGGTTCCTTTTTGCAAGTCTGATCTTGGAAGTGACTTTTTTGCTAGTAGGAATTGCTGCTAGGAAATCCAGGTTTTCAATCTGCTTGTCAAAGCTACGCATATATTATTCTGGAAGCTTGAGCTTTTGGGACTGGTTTATGCTGTGGCAATCAGCAGTGACTAGAACGGTTGTTCCTGGTGCAGGATCTGCAGTTGCTTCTCTGGGTTGGACAAGATGACAGTCCTCTTTGATGAGGGCAGGCACAACTACAGTTCTGACACATAATGTATTCCTGTTGACTTTGCCACGAACTTGAATTAATGTCCTTTCAGTGCGGCCTCCAAGGCTTTGCCATTCTTATTCCATTAGTAGATTGCTGTAAGTTCCCAAAACCGGAAATATCAAAATCACAGTCCATTATCTAGGAAGTGTGTGAGCAGCATGGTTGTCTCCCTAAAGTTAATTTTGTAGCCCACAAGAGCTGTGGCCTAGAACAATCTGAGACTTCATGTAATGATCAGTGTAGATGGCAACTCCACCAGTAGCTGGTGCTATACCTTTATCTTAGTGCCAAATTGTTGTTTTGCATGTTGTATTAAGTGAATGGGTAGAAGGGAGTTAGTAGGAAGTTTTAGTCCAGTCTCTGTGTACAGAGGAAGTGTTTTTTTTGAATCAGGCAACACTGTTCTGGCTGAACAAGATCTGAACCAATGCTGGACATTGGTACTTCGAGAAGGTTGATGAATAAAAGAATAGGACTTGAGACTGATGTGGAACAATAAGGTAGCAACAATAAGACCTAATAAAATGCATTAAAATGGGGTATTCATAAAAATATTAATCTGATCCCTGAACTTTCCAAGGCAAGAAGCATCACCGCTTCTCAAAACAGAGAACCAACAGAATCTTTAAATATTTACTTCACATACCTTTTAGTCTGAGCCGTTTTTGGTAAGTAATAACGTATGCTACAGCTTAGTTGTATGGTCCAGTATCCTCACAGCTAGTGTGCATGAAGATACTCTGCTGGCCCTGTGCTTTACTATGTCTTTAGAAAAGGTGTTGTTAGATAGCATTGCTATGTCTTATCATGTTTTGGTACTTAAATACGGCAAAATTAGTAGAATGTGGTTCATTTTCTTCCTTGAAGTGAACAGGCAAATCATAAAATGTTAATGCAAGTCAGTCATGTATCCAGGGAAGATAGGTCCACCAAATTAGTAAATGTGTTTTACTATTTCTCCTCTGGATTGTATGCTTATTAATGAATGCATCATCAAATCTGAAACATGTAATGCAACCTGAAAACTACTGTGAATGGGTCACAATGGGTTAGCACCATCTAGAGACTTAAATGAAGCTGTCAAACCAAGAGACATGAAGTATGTTTACTTCTTGCCCTGTTTTCAGTCATTACACTAATAGGATAGCCTACATGTTCACTATGATCAGAGTTTCGCCATATCTAAGGTCAAGCATATTGCAAAGTAGAAAGTTCTGAACAATTCAAATGTACTGCTCTGAGTAAACTGCAGGATTGTGTTTATGGAATCTCTGCTTGCAGTAGAGAAGTTCCTCTACAATAGGGTACTGCAATATTTGACAGTTTAATGCATGTATATGCAAGAAGGGGGGCTGTAGCATTCAGTAGGAGCTAAATTTTTACATCCCCTGTATACCGATGAAAAAATAAACATACATGTTCTCTTAAAATCTTGGTGTTTCAAGACAGGATTACTTGGAAAGAGTTCTCAGGAAGAAGACCCTGAGGGGTTTGATCACTGCACAATCTGTAGATTCCAATCAGCAAGTCTGGAAGACTTCAAAATTGGAGAAGATAGTGTGTTCTAATTAAATGTTTTCCCATACCATATCAATAACATGCCTTGCTATGAGAGTTGAGCTCTTGTTTTGGCTGGAGAATGGAAGCATTTGAAGAATTGCTGGCCTTCTTGCTGAAAAAGAAATGGGAAGAAAACAATAACAGCCTAGTAATAAGAGAGGCCCCAAATTTGCCCCCCTTACTCTTGAGCAGCACCATATTCCAAAAACAGTCCAGTTGAAGATTTGACATTGTCGTCTTTTTTTAAAGATGTAATTTCTGAGGAGTGGCTCAAGTTCAATTGTAAGAAACTGATGACAAATAATAGAAATAATACAGGGATATCGACAATTGCAGTTTAAAATATAGATGACAGTAAGATGACGATAGTTGTCCGACTGCCCCTCCTACCAGTGACGTTTATACTGGTACACTGAATTTCCAGTGTCAATCAGAGGTGGGCACAGCACTTTCTCCCTTCATCGCTTAATTTAGTACAACAGAAATGGCTAAGTGAAAATAATATTTACAATATGTTTTTCATAGTGTGTTACCAAATGTGAGCACACTGCACAGTATGCAATTTGACACCCATGACCTTAGCCTTTATATAGGATTTGAGAGAGGTGTCCTTGTAGGAAACCCCAAACTAAATCTTTGTATGTTTGTTTTGCGTATAAAAATGTATGTGACAAGAAGAGACTGCATGATGGTAACAGTACACACCTTCTATAACCGCTTGAAATAGATTTTTGGACCACATTAAACCAAAGTTAGTAGCCTTTAATATTGCCTCTCTGCCAAGGGTTAGCTGACATCCATGGCCTGCAAGTCAGCACTTCATGATCAAGGAAAAATGAGTGATGTGGAGTGTAGGTATATTCTCAGTGTAACTTGTTTTCTTAACATATATACACCAGTCCTGGAAGAGAGGTGGTCCTGGACACCATGCAGGCAATCCTCTGTACCAGGAATCTCAGGCCAACACCAATTCCCAGGGAGAGGGAGAGGGTGGCGGGACAAGTCCTCCCCTAGAATTGGGCTATAATCAGAGAGCAAACTTTCTTGTTGCTTATACAGCTCCCTTTACTCACAATTTGTCTTTATCAGAACCCTGCATATCCGGAATGAACATGATCACACAGTATGTCTTCCCAAGACTGAACTTTTGCTTCTCTGGTAAGAATCATAACTTTGCTTAATTTGGAGCAGGGATCTGAACCTGGGTGAGTGCACTAATCACTAAGCTATTGCCTATTCTGGGATGGGGAGTGGTGTGTGTGTCTCATGTCTTTTTATGAAAAATTTTCAAAAAGGTCTTTCATTCTGCACTGGAACAAAAACAAATGTTAAGACCTCAACATTTATCACAAAATGGAATTGTTTTCCTCCAATCCTATCCATTATTTATCCCCAGCCATGTTTTTGTATGAGTATAGGTACTAATCCTGGTCCCAGGCCAAATTTCAGCATGGGAGAAATTGGGGCATGAGCCGTCTCCTTCCCTAAAAATTCCCCTTATGTTTCAATTGCACTCTTTCAAAATAGCTATAGAACATTATTGTGCACTGTCCACTCTTTGTATAGAGGTATCTGACTTTCAGTGATGAATGAAATAGTCTGTGTATGGTTTGTATGCTTGATGGTGAATTGTTGATAAAATCAGTGACAGGGCTATGGGCAAAGTGGAAGAGAGAAGCTGTTTCCTGTGAGCCTTAATAAAAAGACACCATGCAGGAGAGACATGGGCCAGAAACTGGGTAACCAACCACACCTCCTAGCATAGTATCACAGCAATTAGATAAGAGAGCTGTGCAAATCTTTTGTTATAAATATTCAATTAGATGAAATGTGTCCCATTTCGCGCTTCATTACAAACCCAGAATTACCTGAACTCCAACAAAACTCTTGACAAATCTTGGGGAGCTTCATGTTAAGCCTGAAATCAAATGAGAAAGCATTGTCCTATCCAAAGACTCCCAATAAAACCTGAGCTTTGTCATTACCTTTTACCATCTTCTATGGAGTGGCCTTTAATGCTCTCAACTCTCCAATGATGGCCACCTGGCCTTTCCTCCCGTATAGGATGTATATGGAGCAATGATTGGCCATCTCACTCAATTGGTACAGGGTGTGTCAAAGCAGGCCTGTTTCTTCTTATTTTTATGGCATCTTTTCCCTTTACTATTTTTTTTCTTGGAAAAAAATGCTATCCCAGCATGCCTTTCTGAAGCTGGCTCTTGAAATTTGGCAGCACTAAGCAGCTGCAGTCCTGAAATGGCCATTTCATAACAGGCATTGCTGGCTGCTGCCGCTGCTTTTTCTGCTGGTAAGTATCAGTTACGCTTTTCCTTCCTTACTGTTGATATGGCACAATGCTCATAAACCATTTCTACCCACGTCTGGCACACTTCCCAGGCACCAAACTTCTTCCAGGTTTCCATCAGCTTGAAAGAGGCCTGACTTCGGGGTGAAAACCACAGGCCGATCATTTTGTACTTGGTGTGGCTAAGGAAACTTTGGGCTAAATAGGTAACTGATAGCCAAAAAAAGGAAAATGCTTATTCAACTCGGCGGTCCCCTTCAGTGCAAATTACTAAGGAAACTTAAACTGTTAAACTTGTGAAAACTTCCATCTCCTCCTTTATCAAATCTAAGGCTTTGAAACTTGGCATGAAGCCATTAATTCCTAATAAGAATAGAATAGGCAGGTTGCTAATGAGTGTAAGTAAACCAGGCACTGGTGTCGTCTTTAATTTGGCTTAATTTATCCAGTAACATGGTATTAAATAAAGGAAATGTGTCCATTTCCTATAAAAAGTGTTACAGAAGCTTAAAACATTATTGGTTGTCTCTTTCCTTAGAATAAGGGCACACAAGAGAAAATAAGAGGCACGGCAATTAATTTTTGTTGCTAGGCTGAGAACAAGCTATAATGATGGATTCAATCTAGCAGGTACAGTATGTGCCTTGGAGCCATGGAAAGGGCCCTAACCTGCAGCCCTTACTCATGAATTCTTATTTCATGGATAAGAGAACAATTATGAGAGTTTTTAAGTTTAGGATTCTAACACATGTATTTTTTGATAGCCAGCCAGAATCCAGCTCTGTTTGTGCAGAGGAAAGTCTTTTGTCCATGGTACTGTGCTCACACTTTAAAAAAAGCAGAAAAGTAAATAAAATATTTAATCTGCCTGCTGCAAATAATTATATAATTTTCGATGATAATTTTTTAAAAACTTAGCACTGTAAAGATACATAACACTTTGCAAAGTGCTTGGAAAGACCAAGCCCTTGCTCTGAGCCATTTATAACTTGGTTCAGCTAAATATGGTTCTTGGGACAAGAGCTCAGACTCACACTGGGAGTATTATTTCAATTATGGTAGTGCCTAAAAGCCCCAACTATGATCAAGGATTAGCTGTGCTAGGTGCACTGTATCTACCTAGTCTCTGCCCTGAAGACCTTACTGTCTAATTATCAAGACAGAGTGGGAGGGGAAACAGAGGCACAGAAAGTGAAATGACTTGTGTGAGCACATTGTGGCTGAGCTGGGAACCCAGGCTTCCTGAGTCTCAGTCCAATGGGAGTACTCGGGAGTACTTCTGAGTCTGCCAGATTCTCTCTTCCATAGAATCATAGAAATGAAAGGCTGGAAGTGATGTAGAGAAGTCAGCAAGTCCAGGCCTATGCACTGAGGCAGGACCAAGTAAACCTAGTGTTTGTTCAACCCGTTTTTAAAAATCTCCCGTGATGGGGATTCCATAACCTCCCTTATGGAAATCAATTTCAGATCTTAACTATCCTTATAGTTAGAAAGTTTTTCCTAATATCTAACGTAAATTTCCCTTGCTGCAGATAAAGTCTATTACTTCTTGCCCAACATCCATGGACATGGAGAACAGTTGATCCACAACCTCTTTATACCAGTCCTTAACATATCTGAAGACTGCTATCAGGTCCTCCCTCAGTTTTCTCAAAACTCTGTACAAATAATGTCACTTGGGAATACTTCTATTTGTTTACTCTGAATAACTACAGTAGAATCTCAGAGTTACGAACCTCTAAGGAATGGAGGTTGTTCGTAACTCTGAAATGTTCATACAGTAAAACCTCAGAGTTAAGAGCAGCAGAGTTACGAACTGACCAGTCAACCACATACCTCATTTGGATCTGGAAGTATGCACTCAGGCAGCAGCATAGACCAAAAAAAATAAATAAATAAAAAGAAAGAAAGAAAGAAAATACAGTAAAGTACTCTGTTAAATGTAAACTACTAAAAAAATTAAGGCAAAGTTTAAATTTTTTTTAGAAGGTAAGGAAACTGACTCTGTACTTGTTTCATTTAAATTAAAAGCAGCATTTTTCTTCTGCATAGTAAAATTTCAAAGTTGTATTAAGTCAATGTTCAGTTGTAAACTTTTGAAAGAACAACCATAATGTTTTGTTCAGAGTTATGAACATTTGAAAGTTACGAACTGACCGAGGTGTTTGTATCTCTTAGATTCTATTGTAACCCTGAAGAAAAATTATAGCTGTTCTTTCAAAAATTAACAACTGAACATTGACTTAATACAGCTTCGAAACTTTAATACGCAGAAGAAAAATGCTGCTTTCCCTTTAGTTTTTTTAGTAGTTTATACACAGTACTGTACTGTATTTGCATTTTTTATCTTTGCTGCTGCCTGAGTGCATACTTCCAGTTCCAAATGAGGTGTGTGGTTGACTGGTCAGTTCGTAACTCTGGAGTTCATAACTCTGAGGTTCTACTGTATATAGTTGGACTCTCTCTGCTAGTTGGGGTAACTACTGCGGAAAGTTTTTAAAGAAAAGGAAAACAAACTGCTTAGCTATGCTATGTAGCATTCAAGATAAGAAGAAGGGTAGGATACTTCCTGTCTGCTTCCTGAAGATACTGCCAGGTCACTGGTTGGAGTCAGTTAGGGACACAGCCTGCTACCCATAGAGACCTCGGGTCATGCATATTTTAATATGTGAGTTATTCTGATATTGCTACTTACTTAGGCTTGAACCTGTGTCTAAATGTCACTGAGAGAGTTATAGATTTTGTAACAGCCAGACATATTACTAGGCAATCCTATAATTTAGTCCTCAATTAAAATTGGAGTCTGAATGAATGAATGCAAAGCACCATAGATAATAGCCTCTGTCTGGTGGGTGCAGACACGCAGTCTACAGTTATGCTTGTGTAATCTGGGCCTCACCCTCCATTACACACAGCATGGTTTTCCAAAAATGTTTTATGTAACCGTCCCCAATAGTCTGTTAATTTAGGTACCAGAAAAGTAAAGGTATTATTTTCCTTTGTAATGATCCACACTTGAAAAACACACTTTTAAAAAGAAAGCATGCATACTCTAAGGTTTTTTCCTACTGTGAAAGCTATTGTACTTGAGTCACCAAACCCTAATTGTGGCCTTTGTACAACAACCATACTGACAATCAACTTTCTTCCATCTACTATCTATGGCCGGTCCTATGTCATCATTCTTCATTTAAAATTCCTTTCTCTCACAGCCTCTGGAACTGTTTTGAGTTAAATTTTTTTTAGGCTAACGCATTAAGCAACTAACTCATTAAACAAATTTCCATTAGACTAATGCACTCTCTTTTTCCCCCCATTGGTTGCTGCTTCTCTGCCACAAAGTTATTTATTGGAATTTTGGAGGAGAGAGTTCCTCTTTATCGGATGTTCCCAAGAACATAAATGATGCCATATATGCCTCTTTGTGTTCTGGCTTCTTACACCCACCTTTATAGGAATATTACCATGTATTCTACAATACCAACAGTACAGTAATATAATGACATGATATAGGACCACATTCTTTCCCAAGCACCCATTGCACTATGGATGGTGCTGTACTGGCATAACTGAGGGTACGGGTTGATCCTATATATTTCTTATTATTTTGACTGAATGTTTTTTAAATGGAGTGGCCACAAAACTTAATTATTCAATGAGCTGTTGGCCTTGTCTTCTCTCTCAAATATTTTCCTACCATTTTCTGACAGGTTTAATTCCAGAAAAGACTAACTTCCACTTTGCTGTTTCCATTGCCAGGGGTTTTGCTTTTTATACAAGAACTAATCAAGTTTCACAAAGTATTTCAGCTCACAAATAACCTGTGTGACAAATCCCACTCATTAGTTATTGTCTTTTTCCAGAATTTTGCTTGGCATAAAGGTTTGGGTATCTGGGGGTGGAGAGAAACCGAAATTAAAAAGTTTGTATATCCAGGGTCAAATTAGCAAACCTTGGCACAGTGGGTGTGCCCACAAAAATGTATGCACATATGTTGCACTTGCAAATTTAGTAATTGCATATTTAGCTTACTGTTTGTTTACACAGTTACATATGTGGGAGCAAATACAGGGTTTGGTTGACAGAAAGGATATGAACACGTTATTACTGACGTTACTACTGGGAAGATATTGTCCTGATTTGTGAATCAGCTGTTTTGGAAGAACTTAAACTGGTGTATGTCTCTGTGAAACTAGGGTCTTGTCTTTGCTGGGGATTTCAGCCTTCAGTTGCCAAGCAGCAGTGTGGTTGCACCAGTGCAAACCCATAGTGTAGATGGGCTAAGCCATGATTTTCACCAGTACAGTTTATCCATGTTTGAAATGAGAGAAATGGCACTGTGCAAATTATGATTTATAGCAGCTTTGCTGCTTGACACTAGGTGCCCACGTGAATACAACTTCAGTGGTGGCTGGCAACCAATGGCTAAGACTTGGGCAAATTGCCAGTGATGCCTTTGTTTTTAGACTACTACAGTTACATTTGTAAGAACTCTGCCTATCTGCAGAGACAGCAGCCACTTTGTTCTCAGAGTTTACAGCCTGTTGCATAGGGGAGAGACACACACAGGGCTCTTTCACAGACACTTGACTTTTCCTTTAAGTTAAAATAAAAGCCATTTAGCTTATAAATATATGGTTGCTTTTCTTCCCTGGAAAAAATGACACCATGCCCCAAAATCCAACCCAGGTTTTACACCTGCCCATTGAATGCTGCCTGAAGACTTTGAGTTAGTACATTGTAGACAGCCAAGCAGTCTATATATGTTCAATAAAGCTCATACTTATTTTGAAACTTAATGGAATAATAGAAGAAGTATACAGTAACCTGGGACACCTTTCTGTGACTGGGTTTGGAAATTTGGCTGTGTTTTCAGACCTCCTAAGTTACTATTTTTGGACCTCAGGAATGGTTACTTAGCAATAGCATTGCCCCAGTGTACATCATAGCTATCACTACTGCTGCTTCCACATTAGGCACCATCACTGCTGCCGATCTCCTCCCTGTTTGAAGCCTGAGACTACAACCATACAGATGTTGTTACTTCCATGATACACCTGGCAATCATCCTGATGGAGCTGGGGCAAGATGTGCAGGGGGAATCCTAAAGTTCCCATGCAAATACTAGCAGGGAGTGAGGTAGGAAAATGCAGGAAGTTGAACTTTCTTTGAAAACAGTTAGTAGCTGTTAAATTAAGCAGAGTAAACTCCACCTGGCTCTCCAGGTTTTATCCATCAGCTCCTTCTTCCCACTGGATAAGGCTCCTCTCTCATTTTTGGAGACTTCCTGGTTACAAGTATGAAAAATAGGCTGTCTATTTCAGATATACCAATAAATAAATTTGCTCATTTTACTTCAGAAACAACTTCCTGTAGTTACCATTGTGGTAATTATGCATAATCCAATTATACGGTTAGTGGTAAGTGTTTCTACCATTATATAACTAGTGAAAAAAAGATTAAAAGCAGGATAAAATGTACCTGTGATGGGTTACCTGCCCCCATGGGGTGCCACCTGATGTACTGGGGTAACACTGAGCCTGCCTGTTCCACCCATCTGGGCTCCCTTACACTGTCCTGCTGAGCCAGGCCCTCAAGCCTCCTCCAGCCCACACACAAGTAGGGACACACACAGCTGCAGAAAGACACAGACACTGAAATCAGCTCTGCATGGGTAGGCTTCAGCTAGGAAATTGCCCAGCACTCCAGTGCACACTCCCTCTGGAGTGTAAGTCCAAAATTGTATTGTCTTGTGCTGCACAGAGAAATATGCAGCATAAGCTCATGAAATTCACCCCCTCCCTCAATGTGGAGGAAGATATGCACAGCTTTTTGCCCCCCCCCCCCCAGTTATGAATTCCACAAACTGGTTTTAGAGAAAACAAAAACAAGTTTATTAATTACAGTAGATAGATTTTAAGTGATTATAAGGGTTAGCAAACAGATCAAAGCAGATTACCTATCAAATGATTACCATGCAAACTAAGCTTAAGATACTAAAGAAACTGGTTACAAGTAGTAATTTCTCACCCTAAATGTTGTTTTTGGCAGATTGCAAGGGTTTGTGAAGGCAAGCTGCTCTTGCTTGCAGTTTAAAACTCCAGGTATTTCTTTCACAGGCCAGACACCTTTCCAGCCTGGGCTCAGTTCTTCTCTCTCCCCCCGCTCCCCCTTGTCTTTGTTTTTTAGATGTTTCCAGCAGTCATCCTGGGTAGGGATTCAGTGAAGAATGAACGCTAATTATGTCACTCCTCTGCCTTAAAAATGTTTTACATATGGCAGGAAACCTTTGTTTTCCAGTGTGCTTCCCCTAGGTGGAAAAATACTGGTATGCTATCATGGAATCCAGTACCAGGTGACATGATCACATGACCCTGCAGTGTCAAAGCAGTCATGAGTCAAAGGCCATTTGTAGCATCCCAGGAAGTTGGGAGATCAGTATCTTCAAAGACCTATTGTTCTCCTTGTTCTCTCCATTGACTTGTTCCCAGCTAGCCAGCCAGACTGATTACATTCTGTCTGGTGGGGTTCCCGAGGTGCAAACACTTTTGTAGTACAAATGTGTAGTCAATATTCCTAACTTTAGATACAAAAATGATGCATGCATACAAATAGGATAATAATATTCAGTAACCTTTCCAGTGATACCTCACATAACCTATCTTGCATGAAATACATTATGACACAATCATATTATGATCTTACTCTGAAAAATACAGGAAGCAGTGTCACAGTACCTTCCAAATATATTCTTTGTATTATTAAATTTTTGGCCTGTGATATGTGAGTGATACCTAAATCTCTTCGAGGTTGAATTTCTGAGCATACATCTGTCATTAAGATAAATGACATTCTTACCAACTGGCAAGCATGTTTCGTGTTTCTCTTCTGCCTTGAGGGGCTTTGAGCATACTTTCAGACCTCGGAAAGTGTGTGTATGTAGGGGAATAGAGTTAAGAATCTATCTGGAGAAAGAACTTCAATACCTTTGGGCTTTAATGAAGGATCTTGCCAGAAATATAATCATGATTAATTTATATTTTAATTCTTATTACTTTCAACAGAGGCTTGGAACAGGGAGTCCCAACTGCAGAACCTACTGGTTTGATCCTTTAGTCCTCTCCTGTGTATCTAATCTAATACATTAAACTGAATTGTTGGATGAATACTTTATTTGCCCAAAAAAAAATGCAGTTTCAGTCAACCTGAAACTACTAATGAATTTGACATGAATTTACCTAATAGTTTTTACCAGACTTTTTTTCAGGCTAGATTTGAATAGGAGGAGGTGGTGCTGCTGCCTACCTTACAACTTTTATCACAGTGGTTAGGGCACTCACTTGGGACATGGAGACCTGGGTTCAAATCTCTGTTCCAGAGTGGGAATTTGAGCCTGTGTCCCCCACCACCCAAATAAATGCCTTAACCACTGGGGTAAAATTAATAATGTGGGCACCATCACCACTACCGCCTTTCCTTTTGTGGATTTAACCTTATAAAAATGCCCATAAATAAATGTTTTGAGTCAAACAACATCTTTTATTCAACCCCAAATGGATTTTTTTGATTTGCTAAAATGTTCTGGATTTGTTTCGACCCAAACAAATCTTTTTGTTCAGTTTTTTTTGGCTTGACAGCAAACCAAAAAAACAGTTCATCACCCAACTCTATCAATCCTTTTCTATTGAAGTTAGCACTCATACTTAAATGCTAGTGGTCAGTGCTGAAGGTCCCCGAGACTTAAACCTTGGTGCTATGATTAGTCTCGAATGTTCTCTTACCAACCTTAAGAGGTGCATACTTGTTACTTTCAGATTGGAATAAGAACTTTAACGCAGTCCAGTTTATAGCAATAGCTCAGGAAGGCACTTCAGTTGTGAATTTGCCAGTAGTCAAAGGCCTTTGGGGAGGATAAAACTCTGGACTTACTTGTTGTCTGGATGTGTAATTAGTTTTGTTTGAGGGAGTGAGAGAGCTTTTTCTACCAAGTAGAGAACTTCCTATTAGTACTTTTATGTTTGTTTTTGAATAACTTTTTATTTTGGACATCTGGGTCGCATCGTACCAAATTTGTATTCTGAGCTACTAAGGGAACATCATATCCCAGAATGTAATTTATCAGAGGATGGTAGATGCTGAGAAGCTTGAATCAGAGTTGAGGGAGGCAATCAGATCCCATTATTCATTGTCATCTCTTTTTTCCGTGATTGCTGTCATCACCTCAGTTTGAGACATGTCGCTCATTGCTGTTGCATCTTCACTTTTTATGATTCATTTTCATTCAGCTTCTTTTTTCCAGGCTGAAACAGTCTCACCTAAGCATGTGACCCCTGTACCAAGACCTGTTTGTACATTATGCAGATTTTTAGTCTCAAATTCCTTCACCTACGGGAAGAAATGTGGTTGTATGATTAAGTTCCAGGACTGGGAATCAAGATTCCTGGGATCTATTCCTGGCTCTGCAAGAAATGGATAAGTATTTTAACTTTTGTCTCCAGTTCCACACAGATATGATAGTACCTAACTGATAGAGCTGTTATGAGGCTTAATTAATGTGCGTGAAGTGCTTTTCAGATCCTTGGGCACTATAGTAGTGAAATGTGAAAGATCATAAATCAGAAGCACCAGAAATGTAATTAATGGTTGCCACTTGTTGCTATTTCCAGGCCCTGTGAAGGAAGGAAACTGGGTACAAGAGCTCTCTGCATGTTACTGAGTCCATAGTGTTTTATCCATGAAATAGGACATTTTAAAAAACAGAATATTTATTTGCCTTTCTAATACTAGAACTGTCCTCAACTAGAGAATTATTAACATGTCCCCTAAATAGTAAATATTTGTCTTTCTTACTATTATGACCATTTTTAGGAATTTTGAGCCAAAAGGCTTCAGCAAGATTCGGACCCATTGTGCTAGGCCTTGTACAAATGTTCAGTAAGACACTCCCCGCCCTCATGAGGTCAGTCTGTTTGCTGTGCATGGGCAGACACCTGTGCAGAGCCTGCTTAACTTCAATGGGCACCCATGCAAGTGTAAGGGGCTGCCCATATGTAAGTCAACTGCAGGATTAGGGCCACTACTTAAAGCTCTTGTGCCCCACACAATGATTTTGACAGCTGGACTCATCTGGCCTTTCTGGTGCACCCCAACTCTTCCCCCGGGCTTGGCCTACAGAGTACAGCCACAGTGCTTCCAAGGCTGTGCAAATTCTTCCTGCATTCTGTCTCCACGGAATCCCTCTACACAGCAGAGCTGTGCCAGTTCCACTGTTTTGGGTTTGTTGTCCACGAGGATCAATGTTTTATCCTGAAAGCAAGGCCTTAAATTATTTTTGCAAGTAAGACACTCTTACACAATTATTGTAATTGTTCCCACTCCTCACAGGAAAGACCTCCCTAAGCAATGTTTATAGAGTGCAGAAAAATCAACTGACTAAAAACAAATGAGAAATGGTTATGAAAATCCCATCAGTTAGCTTTCAAAGAAATACATACAAAACCATCAAAAGTGGGAGGCAGAGTTCAGTTATTAAATCTCTGAAGGAGAATGGTTAGGCACACAAGAAAGCTGAATTAAGGTTGCATGGGCAAGCTTAATTCTGGCATTTCCTAACTTTTAAGTCCTTGAATTTGCAACTCTAATGTTCTTGTATTGAAGTTTTTGTGTATAATTTCCTAGCTTACAAAAAAAACCCAAAACAAACAAAAAAACAGAAATTCCATCATGCGGCAACACTGACACCACATGGTTTCATCAGCAGATTTGGAGCCTTTAGATCCACTGCACAGACCTCTGCCACTAATGGAATAATTGATAGAGGTTGACAACCTACTACTGCTATGTGGGGGTTGACGACCACACATTTTGCTGGTGAGTTTCACCAATATTTGTTGACAGCAGAGGAGTGATGAGACTCAGAAATCTTGAGTTCCATTCTGGGCTCTCTAGGGGAATGTTCTGTAATGGGCAGACTCTTCTGCCCCATCCCTCCCAACCTGTCTCTGTCTTTCCCCCTACACCAATCCTATTCTCCTTGGTTAACTGATCTTCTTTCAGCCAGTTCCCCTTCCCCTCCCAGCTCCTCTTCTGATCTGTCTATCCCCGCACCCTGGATCCCAATCTCTCTCTCTGGGCATCTCATCCCAATCTCAGTCTTCCCTCCCCATCCCCTGGCTCCCTGTCCCAGTGTCTTTGCCTAGCCGGTCCCAGTTCTTACCCCTCCCCAACTCCCAATTTCTCTCCCCCTCTCCAATTCCAGTCTTGACAAACCCCTTGTTGTAATCTACTCCTTTCCCTCTCCCATAGCTTTTGTGCCTTCTGAATTTGAATCAGTTCACTTCCTCCTCCATGCTGCCTGTGCACCTACAGGGGGCCACTGAGAGCACAAGAGAGACAGGTTCCCTACTCTCAGCTCCAGTGCCTAGCCTGGAGGAGGCATTACAGGGAGTTTAGGGAAAGTCCTTCTGAGCTCCCATAGCCCTGAGATTGGAGCAAATTCAGTCACCCTGTGAGATGGTGCATATGTAGTCTGGCCAGCACTAGGAGTTGTAAGAAGATGGAGCATGCTCAATGAGGGCAGAATTTTCAGAGCTTTTTAGCGGCTAAATAGCTAAATCTCTACTGAGAATGTGTAAACTGTATTTTTTTTCAAAGGCTCTTATAACTTGGCCAAAATTGGAGTGGATGATCATGGGGATGCCAAAAGGCTCATCCCTGACACAGTGTCCGCCCCCATGCCAAATTTAAAGTTCTGATCCAAAGCATTAGCTCATTAGAGCTTTTCAAAGAAAAGATAAGATCTCCATTTTTTAACATGGACAAAACATACTTGCGCCCTAGTTTTGTTCTCGGAAATGGCTAAACCATTTTGGCTGAAATTTTCCAAAACATTTAGCCTGAGGCAGGCACACAGCCTGGGAAACTTCAGTCCAAACATTTGTCTGACAAAGTTTTATAAGCAACTGAAAACAGGGCCTTATAGTGTGAAGCATCAGGCAACCTTAAAAGGTGGTGCTACCAGCCCTATTCATTTCTAATTCTAATAACAGCTGCATCTAAGTAAATTTGACCCTTCCTTCTGTTCTGATTGTAAAACCCAAGTAGTCAGTAAATAAGAGTATGTAAAAATTGAATAGAGATATGAGAAATGAAAAGGATTACAGTAAACTTATGAGTATCACAGGATTTATCTGAGGAATGATGGAGTAGCTTATATAGAGAGCTTTCACAACATGATTTAAGAGAAATATTACATTAGCACCATATGTAAAGATGGCAGTCACGTTATAGATTACAGAGACCTGGTGCTGAGCGTCTGACCTCTAATCTATCTCCCCCATTCCTAAACCCTTTAACAGCGTCAAACAGCTGACATTTTTAAAAAATAACCTGCCAGCCAGATAAATGTTTCCTTCCATTCCCTGCAAAATTACACCTGAGTTATAGGACTATTAAGATTCAGGCCTGAATAGTAATTGGGTTTCTATATCTATTTTTCTAATGTTTGGGGGTGTGTAGTCCTTGGCAAAAAGCAGATCACAGGGTGGATAAATGGGGGCCAGAATTTCATTGTGTGTAATTCTTGATGTACACATTCATACTCTTGTGTATAGTGACCATTTCTTAAATTTCAATGGTACAAAAAAATGAAGTTGATAGTGTATTGTATTGTTGAATACTCACTGACTGTGGTCGACTAGAATTTACAGTTTGAAATGGAGCAGTTAGCTCCAAGTTATGTCATTTAACAATATGCATCTTCACATATGTAGTTCATGCTGTGTGCCAAGCATGATCCAATTAAAATATCCCATCAAGACTTGGTTTCAAGGAGTCTAAATGTAATGTTAAGGGGGGGGGGGGGGAAGGAGTAACGAGACTAAAATAAAACCAGAGAATGTGGTGGTGACTTCCAGCAATGTATCCCAAAAGCAGAAAATTTCATTCCAACACTACAGGACAAATTTTCCAAATACTAGAATGGAAGAGATTCACATGCAACTTTATTAGTACTAAACAGTCATTCTGAGTTAATTATAGCCACAGTTTGCCATTTACATGTGTAATTTAAATATGCATGCCAAACTCAGTCCATACTCTTTGCATACAGTAACTGAATCTACAGAATATAGAGCATAATGGAAAAGATTGAAAATGAATATGAAAGTGTTGTTGTGAGTAGGGGAAATGTGTACAGCTGGCCTTCAAAGGACATACAGATTTTATATATCTCGTGAGTCTAATCTTTAGAGGTGATCCTTTTCCTAGTAAGATTCGGATATGTGAAATTTATTTCAGGTAATAGGTTAGCATTATCTTAAATGTAAAAAAGGACAGAAAGCTAACTGCTAAATGTTAAACCAAAATATCCTGGCTCTGTTATACGTATTTAACGGAATCTGTTGCCCTCTAGTGTTCACAGCATGAAGTAGCGGTGAAGATATGAGAAACAATAAGTTCTAATGTGAGATTATAGAATTAAATGTTGCCAGGCAACTGACTTGTTTGTAGCAAGAATATGCAGTCTTACAGTTCTAGTTCAAACTATGAAAATAATGCCTTCGTTCCTTTGTATATTGATATTTATGTGGCTGGCATTGTGTCAACAGAGGTTAAGGATAAACCTGAAGCAATAGTAGCATGCAGGTTTGCTGCAGTGTGTGATACCTTCCTTCTGGAAGTGTATATGGACTTGTGTGTTTGGTCATATCTGAATGAATTTGGTCATCTACAACTCAAAATTAAATACAGTTGCATGTAGCCTCTCTAAGTTTTTCTAGCTACCATAGTTGAGGGTGCTATCATAACTGAGGTCTATTAGCAAAGCTACAATGGAATGTTTACCAAATATCTGCTTTGAAACAAAACAGCTGAGTGTGTTCACAGTATTGTTTCTTGATGACCCTTCTGCCTAAAAGTCAACTTCAATTAACCACTTATTTAAAGTGAACATTGGACTAATCCAGAGTGAATATTCAGAGGCCATGAGGTTTCTTGTGGTACCAGGAGAAATGATAATGCAATATCAGTGGTTTAATGTATGTACCCAGAACCATATGTGTGTGCTTGTGACAGGGTCCACCCCTCTATTCCTGTCTTCTTGTACAAATGGCTCTAACACCTCCAGTTTATAAACACTGAGGTATATTTTATTTATCATCTCACCCACCACCCCTTTACAGTCCCGTGCAGCAACTCTATCTACAGTGACATACAAATATCATCCCCTTCTGCCAGAGGGGAGAGATGTCTCCATACAGAGGTCTCCCTTCACCTTGGCACTGCCAGCCTCTCTCTCTCTCTCTCTCTCTCTCTCTCTCTAATTCCCCCTTTGCACTTCCTTCCTGTGTGCCTTTCGACTTTGTCAGTTAATGGGTTAACTAGCCATTAACTAGCCAGACTGATCTAGTAATTAGCCCATTTCCCTAACTGGACTTACTGTGACCAGAGTGCTGGTTCAGCTGCTAATTTTCAGCACGCTGTCACAGTGCTGTTTTTCTCAGTATGTCAGGAATGGCCATAAGGAATCAGAGTGGTACAGCAGTGAAAATGAACATTTCCAACAGGCCCTCAGGAAAGACTTTTCCTTCTCCAAACCATGTATGTTGTACTTCAGTTGAGTGTAAGGGCATTTGGTACATACTGATCACCCTACAAGTCATCTCATCCTGAAAGAGCAAGACAGGTCAGACAAGGTTGTATTATAACTGTTTGGCCTACATTTTCACAAGTGACAAGTGAAATTCAAATGCCTGGCCAAGATGCATTGTTCATCAAAATTTAAGGTTTCACAGGAAAAACAAAATTATTGGCGAGACATGACTGGGGAGTTGACTGTGGTTTGTTACACTTACAATATAATAATATCCCCGCACACCACACAGCTTCATGGGCATGCTGCAGAAATCCAGATTGCTCTGCCAGTTGGCATTTTTTTGCTCTGCTGTAAAACTCAGGTCCACATTAAGGGACAGCCAGTGACACTTTATGAAGTCATTCTTGTCTGACACCTTCCTCAGGCACTTACGACTGCACTCAGCTTTCCAATCAGCCCTCTCCTTTTCATGCTGTGAGGAAGGCAGCACTGTCTGGGGGACTGAGTACAGAGTTGGGCAGTGACTTTATGCCACTCACTTGATCAAGTCACTTCATCATATGTGACTCAGTTTCTTTGTCTATAAAATGTGGAAAAGGGTTGCAGAGATGAGTTAATGTTTAAGTAGTACCATATAACTATTACTATTGGGAAATGTACACGACCCTGGGGATATTCATCAAGGAGGGACATGCAGGGTGGAAGGTGCTAGCAAGGGAAGAGTAAAACTCATGGTATAGACAAGTATTGGCCAACCCTCAAAGGGGCACTACTAGCATCTTGTTTCTATCAAACAAAACTTGCTAGTTAGCACTGTGTCACTACCGACAATCAGGCCTGTTACAAACTCCTCAGTACCTACTTCTTGTGTTTACTTTACAGTGTCTAAAACGACGCTGGGTGCTTCCTAGTAGCCATAAAGACACAGTCCCTGCTTGGAAGAGTTTACTGCTCGAGGCCCTACTTCTGCAGTCAGAACTGCATGGGTGGATCCTTGCACCTGAGTGGAGCCCCATTGACTTGAGTGGGGCTTTGAATGAGCGCAGGGCTCTGCCCTTCTAGATCAAATTGCAGGATTTGGGGCTGATGCTTTAGATAAAGCACACCATTCTTGTTTACTAAATATTCGGGAAGAGGAGGAGGAGGATTATCAAATTAGCGTTTACTTAGACAGATTCCCTTCCATTTCAGTGAGAGCTTCAGATCCTTGGCACAAGGTTTCTCAAACTGGACATCCAAAAACCAAGGCACTCAAAATTAATAAACACTTAAGATAACCTCACTCAGCCAGTTGTGTTGTGCATTCCTGTTTATGTACACAGTCAGTCAGAGAGCACTTTGAAGCATGAGGACTTTACCAAAAAATTTGTCTCCCTACATCTGTTCACTGTGAATTCTGCAGGAATTACTTCCCAAAGGAGTTATTCCATTTTATGGATTCTAAACTGGATGCTTTTTAACTTGATCAGATTAATTATTCCATCATTTCACAGCACAGTTTGCCATGTTCACAAAGATCTTACTTAGCAAGACACACCAATTCCTGTATTTCTGGTCTCACAGTAGTTAGTGATACTAACAGATTCATGAGTTAACACTGCCAACTAGCCTTGGAGTCTAAGGAATGTCATAATTAAAAGCACAGAAACAAAAATAAAAGGGTATTGTGGCTTGATGGCACATTAAGCTTGAGAGTCAGGGTGACCATTAAGTTAGACCAGGGACTGGAAACCAGAACTCCTGGGCTATATTCCCAGCTCTCAGTCTACCTTTCTGTGATACTAAGCAAGTCTTCAGTTAACCCCTGTGCCTCTGTTTACCCCATTTATTGAATGACCATGATAATTATTTGCAACACAGGGCGTGGTGAGGCTTTGAACAGTATTTTGAGTGCCATAGATGGAATGTTTCAGAGTAGGAGCCATGTTAGTCTGTATTCGCAAAAAGAAAAGGAGTACTTGTGGCACCTTAGAGACTAACCAATTTATCTGAGCATAAGCTTTCGTGAGCTACAGCTCACTTCATCGGATGCATAAAGTGGAAAATACAGTGAGATTTATAAACACACAGACCATGAAAAAAGGGGCGTTTATCATACACATTGTAAGGGGAGTGATCACTTAAGATGAGCTATTAAGATGGAATGGGCTATAGCAAGGCAAGTGTTGATGGAAAAGAAGACCTCAGCCAGACAGGCTGGCAACGACCATTTTAGTAATTAACCCAGCCTTCTCACATCTGGACTAGCTAATCCACTAGTCTGCTCTGGCACTTATGTATAGCTCTATTGAAACAGAATTCCCAACAAAGAGGGAGAAATCCTTAGCATAGATTTAGGTTACGGGTTCTCCTTCCCCGTTCCAAATTTATTTACTTTAAAGTATCTGTTTCCAGTGGCTATAGGTATTTTTACAGTGTTTATACAAAGAATCCAAACAGAGACACAACATAGTGCTTGTATGAGCCCAACATGGATTAAACTACTTGCCCAAAATCATTCCTTTCCCTGCCTCCTGACCTGGCCACTCTACAACCCTTAGTCACTCCCCTCTGCAAAAGCACAGGAAAGAAGAAATCATGCAGCATGTCCTAAAGGTTAGCCAATCCAGGCAATGACAGATCAATGGGCAGGTAGGATAAAAACCACCCTGCCACCACTTCTCTTCCCTTATAAACCGCAGACCTGTTGGCTTAACTGCCACTATTGATCCCATCTGTGGCGATACCATACACTGAGATGCCTTTCACATAGGCCCATATGGGGCTTTTGAGGTCAAATTCAACAATTTAAACTACCTGGAAGCCAATGAGCAATGTGGTTCATGAGTATAATAGGCCATAAGAAACATTTAAATTGGCATCTGCCCCCATTCTACACCAAATTAAGCTTCCCAATGGTCTTAAGATGTAGCTCTATGAAGAACATAGTGCAGTTATCTGATCCAAAGAGACAAAGGCATAGATAACTGGGGCAAGGTTCATGTCTGAAAGAAAGGGTAACTGTCTACTTGCCCAGGCATAGATGGAGAAAAGCTTGACTGGATACAGCTGCTCCTTGAATATCTAGGTGCAGAAAAGGATCCAGAAAGACCCTCCATATTCTAAACATATGTGACAAATGGCAGGTGTACTTCCTTAGTCGGATATGTGAATAATAGCTCTACCATTTCTGCTGCTTTCTAGTCCCTTACCTGCCAACATTAGCTCAGTGCTGGGGTTGAGATTAAACCAGCTGGCCCTTATTCCCTTCAAAGTCATTCCACGCCTCCATGATCAGACCCAATAGACAGAAAGCAGAATGCCATCAGCCTACTGAATGGACAGTAGCCCATGTCTACCCAGTAACCCTTCTAATGGACTCATCTGTATGCTGAACAGGAAGGGTGACAACATCTAATCTTGTAAAAAAAAATACAACCCTTACAAGAGCCATTGATAAAATAAAAATAACCCTAAACTATCCTCTGGGCTCTCTTGTGCAGAAAGAATCACTCAGGATCAACTCCCTGTACCCTGGCTGGGACCACAGACCATACCCAACAGTAGCCACATAGAATCACAACCTTGTAGTAGACAGTATTGCAGAGCCAGCTCATTCCGTGGAGCTCACAGTGTCTCCCGGAGATTTCAGGAGTATAACTGCTGTACTGCTTTTCAAAGAGGGTGCAAACTGAGCTCCTTTCCATGCGCTGCGAGTTTTTCTGGCTAGTGTGGAGTGGGGTCGGGGCTATGGCTCTTCCTGTAAATTGCCCTTTTGCAGAAGCTAGCATCACTAACTGCACTAGCTCTGCAGATTTCTTGTGCTGCTTGAGGAAGGATTGTCTTCTGAATAAGACATCATACAATTCCTGAGTAGATGTGTATGAATTTCAGGTTTTTTTCCCCACAAAATTTCTCTTAAAGTCTCTTGCTATTTCAGTGTGCATGATTTCACTTGCCATACATTTTCATTCTAAAATTTCAGCTATTTTTACATGCAAATCATGTAGAAATGAGGGCATTTTACATGGTTTCTATATTAAAATGTTCTTCTCTCAAAAACTGGCACACAGCTTGCAGGAAAAAGGAGGAGTAGTGGTGGTGTCGCTAAACCGTGGAGATCCCTGGCTGACAAAATGGTGTAATTGCATCTTGGCTGGACCAGAGGATTCAACTCACTGAGACAGCAAATAAAGTATCTTTAAGATAAGTGTGAACCTTCCACATTGATCTCAATGTGTGTGGGGAGGGTGGTGGTACCAGTAGGATTTAACTGTCAAGGTTAATTGTTTCAGTAGTTCTAGGAGCAAAAACATCCAGCTGTTCTGGGATTGTGGATGGTTTTTTGTGATGAGAGGAAGCATGATTTCCATATACAGTGGGTAAACATTTTGATTTACTTTGGATACATTTCCATTTATACCCAAACATAAAAACTGAAAACAGTCTGTCTTGAAGTGCAATTAAAATTAACTTACCTGAAACACTGCATGCAACTTAAATCTAAAAGTTGAAGGCAAAATATATTTTTCTTTTCCTTCCTATTTTTACGGGTGGAGGATTAAGTGTGAAATTCACCCCTGTGCCGAGGGAGAGTGCAAGACCAATCAATGCATCGCTTAGACACTCCAAAAGGGGGTGGATTTTACCCTTGGTGAAATAAAAGGGAAGACCAAAAAGGTGAGGAGAAAATTGAGCCAGACTTTTTCCAAGACATGAAACAACTGGAGTTTCTCCCTGCCTCAGAATCTGCAGTGCAGATTTGTGGCTGGGCTTGATTGCTCCTTAACGTTTAATGATCATAAAATCTGGAAAATAAGAATCCAAATGTAAAGAGTGTTTATAGGTTATATAACAGATTCCGGGCCCAATCGTGCAACTCATATTCACATTAGTTGTCCTGTTGAACTCAATGGGACCAATTGCATGGGTAAGAACTATTTGTGTGAGCAAAAATTATGAGATTAGGCCCATAGTCTGTGACATACTAGGTGAAAGGCAGTTAATAAAGGATAGTCTCTGGTCCAAGTGAAACCACCGTACACTTCAGTTTCCTCTTGGTATTGAGCTCCTGTGGGAGAGGGGAAAGGTGCAGAGCTCAGATCTCGCTCATTTTGAACACTGTCTGTTTTTTATTGTACTAAAAATAAAAAGTAGTGCATTATAGGCCAAATCCTGGCCTTACAGCCAACATTTTGCATAGTGCAGGCAGTGACATGTAGCCATCTATATTAGGAAGCGTGTCTGGTACTAGAGCAGGGGTGGGCAAACTAGGGCTCGTGGGCTGGATCCGGCCTGCCAGCTGTTTTAATCCAGCCTTTGAGCTCCTGCTGGGGAGTGGGGTCTGGGGCTTGCTGCACTCCAGACGGGAAGCAGGGTCAGGGACCGCTCCACGCGGCTCCTGGAAGCCGTGGCGTGGCCCCGCTTTGGTTCCTACATGCTCCAATGGCGCCCTCCAGCGCTCCAATGGGAGCTGCAGGAGCAGTGCCTGCGGATGGGGCAGTGTGCAGAGCTGCCTGGCCACACCTCTGTGTAGGAGCCAGAGAAGGGACATGCTGCTGCTTCCGAGACTGCTTGAGGTAAGTGCAGCCCGGGGCCTGCACCCCGAGCCTCTCCCCATGCCCCAACACCTTGCACCAGCCCTGATCCCCTTCCTGCTCTCCGAACCCCTCAATCCCAGACTGAAGCACCCTCCTGAACCCCAAACTCTTCATTCCCAGCTCCACCCCAGAACCCACACCCCTAGCCAGAGCCTGCACCCCTTCCCACACCCCAACCCCCTGCCCTGATCTTCCTCTGGACCCCTCGGTCCCAGCCCAGAGCACCCTTCTACACCCCAAACTCCTCATTCCCAGCCCCACCTCAGAGCCCGCACCCCCCAGCTGGAGCCCTCACACCCCATCCCCAGCCCTCTCCTGGACCCTGAACTCCTCATTTCTGGCCCCAGCCTGGAGCCCACACCCCCAACCAGAGCCCTCACCCCTTCCTGCACCTCCATCCCAATTTTGTGAGCATTCATGGTCTGCCACACAATTTCTATTCCCAGATGTGGTCCTCGGGCCAAAAGGTTTGCCCAGCCCTGTACTAGAGATATCTCCAGGCACGTTGCCACGTTTTTCGGTCAGGGGCTCTCTCCATGGTATGAGGCGCTGTTTGCTGTTCCTTCTTGCAGGAGCAACATGATTGTGCTTTGGATGCCGGTATATTTGGTCAGTGGATTTTTGGCTCCACTTCTCCTGGAAAGCAGCTCTTGGGGGTGCTCTTCAGGTCTGGTCATGTTGACTAGGCATATCTGCTATAGTGCAATCTTCTGCATCATGGTACATATATGTACTACTGCTTTCATATCCTCTTCTGCCTTGCATGCTTGCTCATGCATTGGCAGGGTATAGCCCTGTGCATTTAGTATCAGCTGTGTAAACTTGTGTGGATGGCACTGGATGAAGGATTTGATACCTTTTTCCTCAACAAAAAGAGGAAAGTGGGTCCCGTTTAACATAGCCTTGCAAAGTTGTCCTGGCTGGCTTGGAGCCATTCTGGGGACTTAACAGTTTACTGGGGAGCTATAACTAGGCATGCAATCAGTGCATCATTCCTTAGGTGTGTTCTAGCCGGACGGGTGCGGGGGAGACATTATGCACGCTCAGTGTGTTTTACTATGCGAACACGCATAACTTTTTTCTAATGAAAAACTTTCTGTAAAACAAGAATGTGTACAGCTCTTTAGTGAGGAATATTTCCACGCAAAATTCAGCTGTCAAACCTCAGGCATGACTTCCTGAGGTCCCTTCCAACCCTGATATTCTATGATTCCAGCTATAGTCCTGGTTTTAAAAAAGTCAAAAGGATTTTTCCCGTATGAGGAAATGTGTTTTTTTGTTTTTGTTTTGCCTTTCCACCCTCAAAAATGGCTGGGTCACTGAGCATTTCAGGGGTGGGGGAGGGAAAGGTAGGAGTTTGAAAAGGCAAATATCTTGCAAAGTTGTAACCATTTGAATAATGGACTTAAAATAGAAGCTTTGCAATCTAAGTGGTGGTGGTGGTTGCTCATGCTATAGTTTGCATATATTTTACATGATTCTGTACTGTATGCATGTCAGTATCTGGTTAAAGACCTTGTAGGCACTAAGAAATCAAATGAGACCACTGCAAACGCAGACTCATTGGAAAGAATTGCTTTATTTTATTATTTACAGTTTCCTGTCATGGCACTGAAGCAGTTTCCAAAATCTATAGCGTTTCATACAGTGGCTTGATATCTGGAACTTGAACATTGTTTAATGTAGTAAATCTCTAGTGTGAAATAGTTTTTGGTAATGATCAGTATAAAATAGTGGTTCTTTCTAGGATAACTACATACATTTTGAGTTTTTATAGTGAAGCTGGAGTGAAAGCACTTTGCACTGTGTATACTTATGATATGGAATTTCATGGTCTATTCTCTAGTGCATGCATGTGCTACACCTCATTTAGGCAGTTTCCTTCTAGTAAACTCCAGGAATAATGGGTTGTTTTCTCATTACTCCTAAGGTTCTGCTATTCACTAAGGGTTAAACTGGCACCTTGCAATCTGCCCCGAGTAAATGCCAGTGCATAGCTGATGTGCCCTAGAAGCAGAGCAGGGAACTGACTTGTGACTCCGATGCAGTTTGGTCCCTGCTTCCCCTTTACTGCATGCACAGCTTACTTCCTACAACATGCTGGCTTTGCTGTGCTGGCCTGCACATTTGGGGGCAGGGTGGGGTGGGGTGGGGTGAGGAGGTGCTCCTCCATACCCTGCCCACCAATTCAGGTGGGAGAATAGTGTCCCATGAGTGCCTGCTCTGCCCCCACATTGTGAGCTCTGATATGGGTAGGCTGCTCAGGGGACGAAAGGGTCACTTTAGGCCCCCTTGCTCCTATGCATGGGCACACAGGCCAAGTCATAGTATAAGCCCTAAAGATCTGACCCAGTGCCCATTGAGGTCAATGGAAAGATTTTATTTACTTTACTGGGCTTTGGATCAGGCACCTAGGTCTTCTCTAGAGTGCTAG
The DNA here is from genome assembly GCF_965140295.1 of Lepidochelys olivacea. NCBI lineage: Eukaryota > Metazoa > Chordata > Testudines > Cheloniidae > Lepidochelys > Lepidochelys olivacea. The sequence continues at coordinate 136,791,721 of NC_140412.1, read as the reverse complement.
TGGTGGGCCTTCTGTGTTATACAAATAGGCGGGCAAGAGACGGCAGGGTTTCATACTCGAAGACATTTGTTAATGTGCATGATAGGGGTTTTTTAACTGAGATGTTTTATATTAAGAGCTCAATTCTGACCTTGGGCATAGGGTTGCAACTTCAGTGAGGTCAGTACAAATTGCATCCATGTAGCTGAGGTTATAACTGAGCCTAGGGCCAAATTCTGGTCCCACTGAAGTTAATGGACAGAACTTCAGTTGATATCACTGGGCCCAGGACTTAGCTCTAAAAGCACAATACCACCCAGCCAGGTGCTGAGCATTTGTATAATAAAGCTGTAAACACCTGGATACAACTAGTGACAGGACAAGGAGTGCAGAGAAACCCACTCTTGTATTAAATTGAGTGCTGTTGCATGGTTGCCAATTTACTCCTGTCCAGCTAAGATGGGAGTGCCTATCTAAGTACTCCAATGGCACGATAAACCTCTGACTCTTAAATCCTGCTCCTGTCATATGCCCTGCCACTTTTTTTCCACTGTACACTTGTGAGTAGGGTGGGGGTGTACAAGGCTTGAGGCTTAATACAACTCTGTAGAGATTACTGTGCCTTGCGTTTATCTTGGACCAACTCTTAGTTTTCACTTACATTTGAACTGTTGTAGCACTGTGCCCCCTGCTGCATGCTGGACAAACGTATGCTCCTATTGCAGACTTGCTCATTTAGGTCTTGACCCTTACAATTCTAATTTTGTATCCTGGTGATTTAGGGCCTGATTTTTCAAGACTCCCCACCACCCATTTGCCCCAACCCCTGCACTCCCCTCCTGTGCTCCTAAGCCCTGCACTGTGCCCCTTTCACCGCTAACCCCTGCACACCCCTCGTACACCCACACGGAGAAACTGACCCGGATGCACAGAGCAGCTGGCATGGCTGCTCACTCTCCCACCCAATGCTGCTTTTTTGCACACCCCTTGGAGGTTGGATGTGGGGAGGAGCAAAGTCAGGACTTCCTGCATCCAGGTCACTTTCTCCGCCTGGGCTGCATGAGGAGAGGGCAGGAGAGCAGCAGCTCCTGATGCCTCACAGCACAGCCCAAGTGGGAAACGTGACCTGGATCCTGGGAGCCCTGGAGTTGCTCCTCGCTTCCCTCCACCAAATAGGCCCCTCGGGGGTCATGGAGGAACATTGCAGGGAAGCAGTATCTGTGCTTCACTGTTCCCCCCCCTCCCCCCCACGACCATTCCTCTGCTGGAAGGAAGCACTGAGAAATCTGGGTGCTGCCCCCACGTGTCGCCTCTAGGAGTTTGTAGTGCTCCCCTGCCAGCCGGGAGCAGTTTCTGACACTACACTGGCAGTGCGCACCTCTGCACTGCTGCGCAGCGCTCTCCTGACCATGGTGCCCCCAGTGGTCACCTGAGTGGCCCATCCCTAAGGCCACTGATGGTACGTGTAGGAAAGGTGAGTTGCTTGGACCTGCCAAAAGCCAATCTTGCTGTGACTAGGCTACAAACACAGTAAAAACTGTACTGCAGATGGTCCCTTAGATTGTAAGTTCTTTGGTGCAAAGACATGATGGTTTTACATGTCTCGAAAGCACTATGTGAACTGAAGGTGCTATATGAATACCAATAAAATATTTCTTCTTCACCCATCCCTTATATTCCCTGTCTCTGCAGCGTTCCCAGCTCCGGGGAATAACGTATTGTCTCTTTACTGCTCAGCAGATTTCTTGAAAGAGGATACAGGAGTCCTCCAGGGGCAGGGAGCATTTATTTGCTTAGCTCTGATGGGGGGAGGCTGTGTTTGACAGATGATGCATACAGATGGCCTTCTGATGTTAAGGTATAACTTCCATTGTTTTGTTCATTTAAAGGACTGATTGTGGCAGAGCAAAATAAAGCAAGTTTGCAGTGCAACTGATTTTGGGCTGCTGCATTTGTGCAGCATCCACACAGCTCAATAATTTGACCTTTTTTTGCCAGGTCTGAAACGCTTTGGGGAGGAAGATAAAACCAACGTCATCAGCTAAGACCTTGGCCTTTGTTTGCTCACTTCTTGATGGAGAATGGAACTTTACTTTTACCTGGCGATAAGAACTGATAGTGTGATTAGAGCTATATGTAACACATGCCTGCTTGGGGTAGCACTGTCTCCCTCTAGTGGCAGCGAGACCAGCTACAGGTTGATGAGCCTGCTATAGCCTGGCCTAAGAGAGACATGCCTTTTAGCTCATGCATTAAACTCAAGAGGTCCCAGGTTTGATCCAGCCGCCACCAAATGGGATCTGATGACATTACATATACAAAATACTGAGGGGCACAAAATTAAATTAATAGAGTTTATACCATTGATTCTCAGGACAGGAGTTGCAGATGCTTAGCACCCTCAGAAAGCCAGGTCCTTGTATTGGGTTGTGTGGACTCTGACTCCTCTTGTATATACCACAGTCCAACTTTGTGAGTTGCATTCTGAAGACCAAATTATGGCTTTAAGATGTAGAGTGGAGCTGAAAGGGGAGGAGTCATTGATGCCTGAGGGATTATGCCACCCTCAAGCACAGTACTACTTCTTTCACTGAGGAAGAGGTCCTGATCTCCCACTCAGATATGCCATCTGTGCCGCACGTGCTGCCAGTAGCATTGGCAGAACCCACTTTTGTGTCCCAGAGCACTGGAGCCAGGTGGCTGCCTTCTGTGAGCAGGCGAAAGAGCTCGTCGGGTAGAGCGATTCAAAAAAGAGGGAAAAATGTTTATGAAACTGTGTGTATTATGGGGCAGAAGAAGCAATAAATCATGGGAAAAAAGCAGCGCCCACACCTAAAACCCATTAAACTCTTGTCAGCCAAACAAAACCGCCACAAAACTGCATCACAAAGGGAACTAAACTGTCATGTTTTGTAGGAGGAGATTTTTATTTATTTATTTATTTTTTAGTGAACAGCTGTGTCATTGGCACAGCCTGACTTCACAAAAAAATCAGATTATGCCCATGCTAAGCACAGTTGCACTTCCATTGGTGGCTATGGGCTGGCATAGCGAGAGGATAAATCACTCAAAGGCAGCCTGACGAATGAAATTCAAGGAGGCTACCCTATCTTTGGCCATTTGCTTTGGATGCTGTAGTCCTACGTCTCAGGGCATTAAAAAGAGGGAATGGATTGGCTTGTTCTTCACAACTGAATTTGTCTTTTTTAATAACAACCTCTTCAATTCTAGCTGATGACAAAATTATAGCAGCCAACTTTTGAGAAGGACTTGTATGCCATTTAATCTTTTGTTCATATTTTAAATGGATGACTACACATTTTTAACTGCATTGAGCAGCATTTTTGTTGCCACATCAGCATGGCCTCAGAACACTTTTTTGAGTCAATTAGCACTTATTTGCTACTGAATTACCCACAGCTGCAATTCTGCTGTATTCACATTTCCCTTTTCTTTTTTTGTTATTGTTGTGTCTTAAATCATGCTAAATGTATCTGGAAACAATAGAACAACTGAGTGCATTCTGAAAAAACTGCTAGACAGTGAGATCGGAGTGTGTTGCCCAGATTAACACAAGGCAGGCAGTAGAAGCCTGTGACAGTCATTAGGATTAGTGTTATAGGAAGAGAATGGGCAACTTTTGCAATCATTTCAAATTACTTTAGGATGAGTATGCCTTGAGGGAAACTGTCTGTCCTCCATGGGTGGGATTGATTTCCTATGGCCCAGAGAAGCTGTTTGCTGCCTCGCATATGGTATGCAAGTGAGAAGCCCAGTTATTCATTTTGTTTCAGTGGGGCTTATAAAAATGGAGACATGGGACAACACTTAGAAAATACAAATGAGAGATTTAAGGACTTCAGTAACTCTGCCGGAGGTTAGGGGTCCATTACAGGAGTGGGTATGTGAGGTTCTGTGGCCTGCAATGTGCAGGAGATCAGACTAGATTACCATGACCCTCTGACCTTAAAATCTATGAGAGAACACATAGCCAAGCATGCTCACTTACCCAGAAAAAGCTCTCTGCTAAAGATTCAGCATAGAATCTTAAATACCCCCCTGCAGTGCATTCATCAGAATATCTTGACTGAGAAACTGTTAGAGCTCTCAAGACTATACCAGATTCTCATGGGTAAATATACCTGGCCCAACTGTTGTTGCTCTTAAAGGTTCAGTGGTCACTTGCTGATCTTCCCGTATCCCCGCTCTCCACTGCTACCCCTCACCATCCTGCTACCAGTCAGCTCTGTATTCTTAGGGAACAAGGGCACAGTATCCAGCCTGACTCATGAAGGACACCCCCCCCCCCCGCCCAACCTCTGCTTGAACCAAAGCCGATCAGAAAAAAGACTTGCAGAGAGCAGTGAAGGGAGGTGGGAGACACACCTAGACCCCTCCTGACAAGGGTGATAGGATTAAGGCAACTCCCCTAGCCTCATCTGCATCAAAGATGGGACAGGGAGGCATCTCCATTAGCATACAGAATGGAGAACAGAGATTCCAAGGCAAGAACCGCACTGAACTCTGGGACCAGAAAAGCAGGGAAGCACTGCATCCTGGGGGATCTCTGCTCCAGATGTTAATGAACATTTGCCAGCACACACCCAGCTCAGCAGTTATCAGACCAATTCTAGTAATGAATCCTTGATTGATATCCAAAATACTGAAACTGCCTAACTGCATTGGGAGTTCCATGGAAGGAATACCACCCCTACCCAAGAGTGATCAGCTCCTATTGTATAGTCTAAAGAAAATCCTTGAGTCATCAGTTTACCCATAAACAAATCTAGTGTTCCCTCTTGAACCATTGCTGTTTCCCTACAAAAAAAACCTACCCATACTCAAGTAAGTGTTCTGATGCATAGATCCAAACTCTGCATCAGTTCCACTGGGATTTCATCTTCTCCTGACTGATCATGCTGGGGGCTCTGCCTGTCTCCAGCACTCAGGACCCTGAGCTACCACCATCCCCTGGGAACCCCAACCAGTTCTAGCTTAATGTAGTGGTAATATCCCAGCTCTCTCTCTCTCTCTCTCTCTGTTTTCTTTTCTACCTCAGGTTTAACTTTCTAACCCTGACTTGTTTGATCAGGTATAGTTGTCTATATATGACTTTTGTGATCTTTAATAATGTAACTATTATGTTGGTTTAGGCTCTCCTTGTATGGTTATTACTATTATTCAATAAATAACTTTTAGGGTTAAGCTGGTTGCTTCCCTCCCTCTCTCTCTGAACTTTACTCTTTTGTGTTTCTGGCTTCCCCATTTACTCTGCAGCAACCCTTCTCTTACCTAAGCTAAAGATCTCTGTAGCACCCAAAAATACTGTGGGGTTTGCTCATCAAGTGGGTTACTACCAGAACAATTGTGATGTGAAAGTGGGGGTACGGACGTGCTAAACCTCTGACATACGAGGGTGGCAGCTTGGAAGTGCTGCTTGACCCAGTCCACTGAGTCCAGGGGCATATAAGGGTGGCAACCTGGAAGTGCTGTTCGACCCAGTCTGCTCAGGCTTACTCTATTCCGGTGCGATACCAGTGACATGCGAGAGTGGCAGCTTGGAAGTGCTACTTGGCCCAGCCTATTGAGTCCTGGGGCATATAAGGGTGGCAGCTTGAGAGTGCTGATTGACCCGGTCCACTCAGACTCGCTGTGTGTGTGTGTGTGTGTGTGTGTGTGTGTTTGTTTCCATCTGATTCTGGGGCTGGAAGAACCCAGCCCTGGGGAACCTAGGTCCTGCAGGATAGCTCCATTGGGAGGTGACTTGCAGAAGAGAGAAGTAGAGCTTCATATGAACACATAAGTGACACAAGCAGTACATTGATAGAATTACAGAACCCGTCCTCCCCCAGAAGAGTAACCCTAATAAATGAGCATACCCCAAAGGAACGGGCAAATCTGGTAACACTCCCCACTTATTTTTCTCCAACCATGACCTCTCCATGCCCCAAATTAGATTACGCTGGCAGTTAAAATTATTTTTATGGTGTCATTATAGGGCAGAGTCAAGGTTGTTAGGGAAGTTAACTGTGCATTTCCATCCCTTGACATGTTGGAATTTCTTTTCAGACTGACCTTTAACTCTGAGTTTCCTGGGTTTGTAATGCTTGTTTTGTTGATAACTATAGTACTCTAGTGAAGTTTCTGATCTGTAAATTACTGTCATCACCTCAGCTCATGTAGGGTACTTTACACTAGAGCTGGAAGGTGTAATTTCCAGTTTGAGAATACATATCCGCACTAGCTCTGATGGAGGTGGAGTTATTAAGTTGGTGTAGTGGGCAAGTTACATCGGTGGGACCTACATTTTAGTGGAGGCGCTTACGGAGTTAGTCGACATAAGTTGCCTTCTGTCAATCTAACTCTGTTGCATCGACCAGCTCTTAGACAAAGGTTGTGTGCAGTGTAGTTGTAGCTGTGTCAATCCCAGGATATTAGATAGGCAAGGTGGGTGAGGTAATATCTTTTTATTGGACCCTCTTCTATTGGTGAGAGAGACACGATTTCAAGCTTACATAGGGCTCTTCTTCATTCTGAGAAAGGAACCCCCAGCGTCACAGCAAAATGTACAACTGACTTCCTCCACAAACTCAACAATATTTACAACCTTCCTCAGAAAAGCATCCTCACCCCCATGGATGTCACTTTTCTAAACACCGCAATGGCTCACAATGGCAGCATCGCTGCCTGCCTCAAATATTTACAAGACAATGGACAACTCTCAGATATCCACCCCAAATACATCTCCAAACTCATCCATTTCATCCCACATCCATAACAATTTTACATTCAACAGAAAACACTTTGTCCAGCCCCAGCTACTAGGATGGCTCCCTAGTATACCCACATCTTCATAGGCCACCTTGGAAAAGGATTTCTGGACAAATGCACCACAAAACCAATGATATACCTGAGATACATCAATGATATTTTCATCTTCTGGACAGACAACTTAAATTCCCTCATTGATTTCCACCACAACTTCAGCAACCACTACCTGTCCATTAAACTCTCTCTGGAACACTCCCATACTAGCTTCAACTTCCTGGAGATCACAAACGGCTTGAGCAATGGAAACCTACAGACAACTATGTACAAGACACCGATGGATCATCAGACGTACCTTCATAGATCCAGTAACCACCTCAAACACACCATGAAATCTATTATCTAACGGCAGTGGTCCCCAAACTGTGAAAGGAACATTCGGGGCGGGGGGCAGGGACAGGGACAGAGCACCACCCAGCCCTGCTCCTCCCCTAGCTCTGCTCCAGCCTTGCCCCCAGCCATAGCCCCACCTCCAGCCTAGGACCCCGACTGGTGCTCTGCCAGCTCTGCACCCGCCTGTGGCCCTGGCTGCTGGTCCCCACTGTGGCCCGGCCATGGCTCCACTACCCGTCTCAGCCCTGCCTCCAGCATCAGCCCTCAGCTGTGTCTCCACTCCCAGCCCGGCTCCAGCCCTGCCCCTGGCCATGGCTCCGTTCCAGACCCACCCCCAGCTATGGCTCCAGCTTTGGCCTCCTTACCCCTGTCCATGCCCTCTCCCTCCCCCCCGAGAGCTGCTGCCTCAGTCCTGGCCCCACCTCTGGGTGGAGAAGGGAGTGCAGACAGGGACAAGGGTGGGGGGAGTGCGACCGTGAAAAGTTTGGGGACCACTGATCTACAGCAAAGCACTCACATACCACAGAATATGTCCAAAGGAGAAAGTCAAGAGTTATTAAAAAGAAAAGGAGTACTTGTGGCACCTTAGAGACTAACCAATTTATTTGAGCATGAGCTTTCATGAGCTACAGCTCACTTCATCGGATGCATACCGTGGAAACTGCAGCAGACTTTATATACACACAGAGAATATGAAACAATACCTCCTCCCACCCCACTGTCCTGCTGGTAATAGCTTATCTAAAATGATCATCAGGTTGGGCCATTTCCAGCACAAATCCAGGTTTTCTCACCCTCCACCCCCCCCCCCACAAATTCACTCTCCCTAATCGATCCAGGTTTGTTGTAGAAAGAGGACTTTTATACAAGGAAACTCTTTCTGGGGGACACCAGGAAGACTGGCATCCTCAGAGACAGTTGGTAGTTCCAACTAAATACCGGGCCAAGCTCTTGAGCTTAGCCCACGATCACCCTAGTGGCCATGCTGGGGTGAACAGGACCAAAGACCATTTGGGGGGGTCATTCCACTGGGAGGGAATGGGCAAGGATGTTTCTACCTATGTCCAGTCTTGTGAGGTGTGCCAAAGAGTGGCAGGAGAGTGAATTTGTGTGGGGGGGTGGAAGGTGAGAAAACCTGGATTTGTGCTGGAAATGGCCCAACCTGATGATCATTTTAGATAAGCTATTACCAGCAGGACACTGGGGTGGGAGGAGGTATTGTTTCATATTCTCTGTGTGTATATAAAGTCTGCTGCAGTTTCCACGGTATGCATCCGATGAAGTGAGCTGTAGCTCACGAAAGCTCATGCTCAAATAAATTGGTTAGTCTCTAAGGTGCCACAAGTACTCCTTTTCTTTTTGCGAATACAGACTAACACGGCTGTTACTCTGAAAAGAGTTATTAAGTTGGTGTAGTGAGCGAATCACTTCGGTGAGAGCTACATTTTTAGCGTAGATGCATACAGAGTTAGGCTGACGTATGCTGTTTTATGTCGATCTAACTCTGTAGTGTAGACCAGGCTTCAGGTTGACTTAATTTGTAGTCTAAGATTTTTCCTAAGCAGATTTCTCACCTATAGTCTGTTTCCAGCTACTTTTGCCTCCTGAGCCAAGAGGATCCACTTTTCATGAGCTCGAAGGGTGCTGCTTCCCCTTTGTCTCCTAGGTGATGGATAACAAAATGGCTTTTTGCCTCTGCTTATATCTTCCCAAAGTTCATTGACCCTGTTTCAAGAGTCAGGAAGGCTTCCTGGGGGTGCAGTCTCCATCTTCCCTTGAGATTGTTAAGTGGTCATCTTCCCCCACTTGCCTGCCTGATGGGGTTTTTTTTACTTTATATGTAAATGTGCTTTTCATTCTCTTTGATCTCACCTTGCTTATTTTACACTGATGCACAATCAAGTTGGCAAAACAACATTCCTTTGACTAGAACCGCTGAACTTATGCACTGCCTGCCAAACACATTTTCGAAATGTTTTTCCAACAAGCACCTATAATTTTTATTCATCACCTGTACATACATCATGCAATAATATTAATGACTAGCATGTTATCAGTTTGCATGTGCCGCCTTACATAACTCCTTCTAGATACAGCTTATGACAACAGTAAGTTGGGGTAATGAGGGAGTCAGGCTTGATGGGAGTTATGTTATGCTGTGCCCTTTACCAGTTGGCAGTGAGGGGGTCTCTAATTCATAGCACCCAAACTCTGGACTTGTACGACAGCATGTCTTAGTGGCTGGCAGAGGTAGGGATCAGCTGGATAGCAGTCCAGTGCAGGGAGTGCATTAAAATCCTGGAGGGCGCCTTTTGCCAGGTAAAGATAGCAACAGCAAGTCTCCATCTCCCTGCCCTTAATATTTGGAGTTTGACCAGGTCCTCACCCCGCCCCCAAATCCAGAGCTCACCGTCATGCATGACGGGCTGCTGAGCAGGGGTGATATGATTTTTAGACTGGAGGCAGAGGAGACGGGGACAGCACCAGAGAAGACTTCAGCAGAGGAGCAGAAACAGACCTGGTTGCTGGAGCAGGCCACATGGCTAGAAGAGCAAGGGCCATATTCAGAGAATCTGTTCGGGGATGGGCCTGGTGAGCACCTGGAGAGGAAGGGGGCAGGAGCTGCAGCCTGCAAGTGGCAGCACAACAAGCCCAAGGGTCAGATATTCCATATGTGGTTTAAGAGGAAGAGTCACTTGGTCACAATTGGGATAGGTAGTGTGAAGTGGGGAGCTCTCAAAGAAAGGACCCAATGTTGCAGGCCCGAATGATGAAAAGGGGAAAATGGGTCGAAGGGGTAACAGGATTGGAGATGGCTTAGGAGTAAACCCATGGAGCTCACTTTCAGTCATGGTTAAGCTACCAACATCATATAGGACATGTCAGAAAGTCTCCAATGCTGGAATGGACAAAGGGAGAGAGCGCTCTGCTTAGTCACTCTCCATCTCTCATCTTGCTCCCTAATGCAGGGAAAAAAATCAACCCCCTTCTTTACTTTGACTGTACAGGAATTTTAATGGCAAAAAAAATTCAGTCTTCATGGATTTCTTTTTTGGTTTTTGGTAACTGAAAACTAGTGGTTTGGTTTGGTTTTTAACTAAAATATCTTTTATTTTGTATTGAAAATTGACATATTTTGGGGCTTTCACTATTTTAGAAAATACCTGAAACTTTATTGTAATTGAAAATGTTTTTTAAAGATTTTAATTTTTGTTTGCAGGAGTTTGTGGGGCAGGGTGGCAGGGTAGGGGGATAACTTGTTCATCAGCTCTACTCCCTAAACTCCTTGGTTGCCATGCTCCCTTCTTTCTTTTTTCCTTACCTTGTTACAACTGCCCATGTAACTTTCTCATTGGGAGCAGAAGCTTTAAATGCTGAGGCACCCTAAGTGACTTCTAGAATTTCTTTCTGCGGCCTGTGCCATATCCTTTGAATCACAGTTTCACCGTTATCCCTAAACTTCTGCCTTTGTTCCCTTCTTCAACCTACAGTAATCTATCTACAGATCCTACATGAAATAAATTATGTACCTTGAATGCAATTAACAATGAAGCATTTTGTAGCGGTACTTGTGATGCAACTTAGTTTTGGGTAGTAAGTGAATTGTACAATGCCAACTTTGTCTCAAGGAAAAAGTTTATTTTTTAAGCTCTTTAACACATAATTAAGCAGTCTCCGCTGCCCATGCACTGTCTCCTGATGCAATTATGTGAAATCTGTTTAGCTAGAAGGCCAGTGGTTGTCTAGACATACTAGTGAGGTCTCCTGAGCTGGAATTTAATTAAAGGGAATTTCTAGGGTCCTAGAAAGAGAAATGTTTGGCTCTGATTTCTTGTTTTTAAAGATGTGGTTTGGAGAGGAACATTTTGCTTTCTAACACAAGGGAGAGAATATCTGTTTTTGAAATTAGATATTGGGTAAAAGAGAGGGATGAGGAATGTGTCTGGAGAGTTTAACTCTTGTATTACCACTTTCAGGGGTTATCATATTACTGAACCAGGGAGCTAAGACCATATTAAGTTTCTTATGTTTGGTAATAAATGACACATTTAGAAGTATGTATTTTTCCTTCCACCTCTCTGTTAATATTGTTATAATTCCTACATTGTTTTCCCCTTAATGGCATGCCAACTTAGGTTTCATTTTTAACCCTTTCCCTCTTTTACAGGAGTTATTCACATTCCAACTGGTGTTAAAAATTCTAACACCTGGGGTCTTACCCTGCAAGGACACCAGATTCTATTCCCATATAAGCCATTGACTCACTGGGTAACCCTGAGCAAGTCACTTCACCGCCTTTCTCTACCTTGTGTCCTCTCCTCCCCGGTTTGTCTTGTATATTTATCCTTTTGGGCAGGAACTGTCCTTAATGCTGTTTGTACAGTGCCATGCATAATGAGCCCCCCTCCCATCTCAGTTAGGCCCCCAGACTTTACCCATGAAGAATAATTGCTGAGTGTTCTTGGTTCCTATTAGCTCTAATGGAAGCTGGGGGCACTCAATACCATGCAGAATCAGGCCTTAGATAAGGAACTTCTTGTTGGCATTTTGCCAAAACAGTGAGACTCTAATAGAATGAAATAGAATATTCAGCATGAGGAGACCCTGGGAGAGGATACCCCAACCCGTGTGTGCAAACTGAGTACAAGTGGGATCTGTGGGTGTCAACTGTAATGTTTTGGGTATATAAGCCATAGTCACAGCAACATTGCAGGTTTAGCTTATTTGGCCCTGAATATATTTCTGAAATCTCAGAAATCTATTTTACCACACAGTAGAGACTAACTAATGAGTCTCTCAGTCACCCTTTTCAAAAAGGTAATTGAAATCACTTGCACCCTGTATCAATATGACTTGATGAAACCGTCATGAATCCAATCCTTGATCTATAGAATAACTGCTTGTCATTAAAACTTCAGCACATGGGAAGTCTTATTGACATCAGTGGGAGCGTGTCTCAATTTTACATTTAGTAGATGAAATAATGTGATAACTATCCCATTTCCTAAGGTTTCTGGATTTCTGGGTAGAATAACCTACCATTTCCCTTGAGGAAAACAAATCTCTGTTCCTGATGAGGCCTGTGAATCTTCAGGTCAATGAAGCACAGTGCTGGTGCTGGATATGTTTTCACCTCCCAGCATAGTCTAAAACACAACACTGATTTCACTGCCAGAAAGTAATGAGCAGTTTATGGTCTTCCAGTGCTGCTGCTCCATCAGGCGCTAACATCAGGTTTGTACGTGTAATGAAAAAGCCACTCAGAACAAGCACTCAATTGCATTTGTTTCACATGGTGTCTGGGGAAAGAGGGTAACATGGAAGAACAGAGTTAGGCAAACTCAGCCTGATGTTGGCTGAAAAGCTGATAATACTCAAACGACCTGTTTTTCTCTCCACATCTACTGCCAATAAACCACAGTCCCTGGAGTGCGTTATGGTGCGGATATGTAATGACTAGCTTGATAGCACCTACTCTTAGTTTTTCATTGTGCAGAGTCTTGATAATCACACGAGCTTTGCTAACAGATTTATTAAGCATTTTTCTATGAACAAGGGGAAAGATTTGTGACATCAACTTGAAAGGGCAAGTGTTACGTTTAAAAGTACATAAGTATAATTTAACCTAAATTTCCTTATCACCTTACATTATTTAAATGAAAAGACATGTTCAGGGTTTAATAGTTTTCTGTGCTATGGAGCTGTCAGAGAGTGACGGGGTCAGATCTGTGCCCCAGCCTATAACCAGGCTCCTGGGAGTGACCTTTTTTCTGTTCTGGGCTCCAAGGACAAACACAGTTCCACAGGGGCAGGCCCATGGCCTCCAAGACTGGGCCTTTGGCACCACCTAACCCTATACAGGATTCCCTGGCCATGTTCCCTGATGTGAATCCAACAAAGCCAGAGCCCTGTGGGAGGCTGGTGCTGTGCCCCTTCAGGGCGCAATGCTCTCCGTGAGTAGTCACAATGACACTGGCAGCCTTTTCAAATTGAGCTAACCATTTATTGATCACCTGGTACACACAGTCTGAAAGTCCTTAGGTTAGTGTAGAGAAATCGAAGTTAAAGCAGAGTCCCTTCTGGTTACCCAGAGCCCCAGCCAAACTATAGTGAACCACATGTTCAGGCTCTGACCTTCTCAGTTAGCTCCCAGCTGAGAGAGTTCCCAGCTTCTTCCAGCAACCAATATTTTATCCATCACCTTCCAATCCTTTGTTCTCTAGCTGGGGTCTTTTCTCAGCTTGCCTGCTGAATGGTGGAGGTAATCCACCTCCCTCTGGGTCATTGGCTACTAGATGTCAAAGTCCTGGTGATTGGGTTTCCCATTGATATGAGGTCAGCCTCTGACAGTCCTTTTTGATGACCCATTCAGGCTCAGATAGGTAGGTGACACATACACACCTATGTCTCTTAACTTGCCCTGAGAGCATATTTAGATCTTTTCTTCCCAGTTGGGTAGCCATGTAAAATATAGGGGAAAGTAAGGCACACATAAGCTTCATAAAAATATTACACAAAATTTCCCACTTTGTCACAGGAGGCAGATATTGTGATTATAGTAGTCTTAATGATCTTAAAGTAATATGTGCCGCATGCAATGCTATCCCAATGGAAAGGATGCACTCATCCTTGCACTTGTCTGGTAGTACTTGTTGATATGATGGAGGCAGGGACCAATCCCCTCTTCTCATCCCCCAGCTCTCTTGGGCTGCTGGATTTGCCAACAGCACTAGTCCTTTTCTCTGGAGCTTACCAGCAAGGCCTGCCAAATGGCTGCTGTCTCATGGGTGCGTGTATAGGATGGAGAAGCAGCTATTTTTATTTTCTGCTCCCCTGGCACACTTGCCTCAGGAAACCAGAAAAGGCTGAGAGAGAAAGAGAGAGTGTAGGAGAATGATAGCTAGGGAGAGAAGAGGAAAAGAGTAGACTGAATGATGGGGTGGCAGGAGGAATGAGCAGAGAAGAAAGTAAGGCCAGCATGGCAAATATAAGCACAGAAAACCAAGGAGGAGGAGGAGGGAGTGCAGAAATAAAAGAGGAAAAATACAGAACAGTGGGAACTTAAGGGTATAGAGGCTGCAGGTATGTGGCAGAGAATACAGGCGGGCTTAGGGTTTGGGAGGATACAATTAAGGGAATGAGGCACAGAGGTGAAAGCTTTTCCTTTTCTTGTTTTTATTACAAAGGAGATTGTGGTGGGAAGGGGGTGGAGGAGTAAAAGAAGAAGAGGCACTTGGTTATTTTTTCCCCTCTCATGCCAGTTCCTAAAACCCTGTTATCCCATCCCCATTTAAACCATCCCCCTTTCTACTCTGACAAAAGTCCTGGCATCAAATGTTGAAACCATTTGGTGACCTTAGGTGGGCACTTGCTGGGATCTTGAAACCAGCCGATGGTCAGTGGTCATTAATAAAAGCAAGGGAGGGCATAAACCTGCTCCTGTTGTAGTCAATGGGACCTATGTCCTCATTTTTAATAGGAGTAGGATTGGATCCAGTGTGAGCTCAGGATGCTAGTTGCATGGCCAGTAAGGTAAGGCCAGAGGTTACATATAACTGATGTGCCTTGCCTGTTTTGGGGATAGTGGTAAAAACTTTGTTTCAATATAACCATCCCTATGTGTATATAGGTCAAATTAATTATCCTATACTGGCTTACTGAGTGGCAAGTCAAGTTACCTAGGTAATGATGATGGGGTATGTGTGATGCTCTCCCAGGGATACCCAGGATTATTAGTCACCTTGCTATTACTTGTCCTTAGAGTGATGTGGTCTTGTCTGTCCCTGCTGTGGTTCAGCTTCCTGAAACCAACAGCCTCTGGCCCCACAAACACTTACTTCTAGATCTCCAGACCTTGCCCTCTCTGTGCAGGCTAGTGCCAGGTGCACACCAACACCCAAGTCTTCAGAGCACTCCCTGAAGTGTCCAGCCCACCACTGGACATTCAGAAATTACCAGGCTTGGTGTCCACCAAAAAGAACAGTATATGCATCAGCTTGTTTTATTCAACAGAGGAGTCACACTTTGCTTGGTACCACATCAGTGAGATGTAATTATAATAAAAATGAGAATAAGTTTAACAAAGAACAGAGATTCAAATGAGTAGTGAGGGAGAATATTGGAAACTGGCTAAACAAAAGTATAACACACTTATTAGACCCTTAAACAGGCTAAAATCCCTGTTGAAAGCAATTTCTTATCTAAAGCAATCTTTCCCAGCATCACCAGCCCACGTGGCAGGGATCCACCATTTTTGGATGCAAAAAGTTCTGTTCCTTTTGCTCCCTCAGTAATGGATACCAAAATGGCTTTTTGCTTCTTTTTATATTTCCCAAAGTGCATTTTTTTTTTCACACAGCCAAGTTCGTCCTCATGGCTTGTTCTTTTCTTCCTATTGACATCCAATCCCCTTGTTGACTGATATGTAAATGGAGCTTCTATTGTTTTGGCTTACAAGCCTACATATACAGATGAGCCTCGGCAGACATGTGAACGTACATCCCTTTGTCTGGCAAACCAGTCTTTCACCTTTGCTGGAGAGTAACACCTGGATACAAACTATAAAGACACATTTTCAGTATATAAACATAACTTTTTAAAGATAATCCATATGTACATTTCACAATGATATTAATAGCCAGCATGATCCTGGCTTTGATTTGATCATTTACAAGGCGCTATTTATGAATAAATAGTATGAAAGCAATATGTTATAGTGAATTTGTCAGGCCTGCTCAGAGTTGCTGTTATAGAACAGTGAATCCTCTGTTGGTTGGTATTGAAGTTCTTAAGGTCACGATATGACTTTTATTTTGTTGGATTTTTTCTTTTTAAACCAAGAGGCCAAAGAAATTTGGTAGGTCTCTCATGACCCTTCCACACACTCAGAAATATGAAACTGCTACCTCAAACCACACCACCTCGGGTACTGGCCTTGCAGAAGGGAAATTTTACCTGTTTTTCCCAATTGCTAATAACTAGAAGTTTTAACTGCCAGGTTTAATAATGGCAACAGGCAATAGTTTCCTGGCACGGCAGTAACATTGTCACATTGTGAAAACACAACTCTTGATATCTGTCAATTGCCACATTCTGATCTTCATTTGTATTGTGCTTTTTCATCTACACCTCTTCATGTCTCTGTTACAACTGGTATCAAGGACCATAAGGAATAAAGTCCAGTGAACTAGATTAGAACTTGGTTGCCATAAAAGCAGAACCTAATGTGGGCTTTTGACAAATTAAATGCTTTTTCAGTTATCTTTTCATTTGCAAAAAAAGAACAATACACCAACATAGTCCTTTTGCCAAGAATTCCCATCAATTCCCTCCACTTACACCAAGGAGCCATATATCTCCTAGCATCTGCACCTACTTTCCTATCACAGCTCCACACCGAGGTATTTAAATTGTTGTACGGACTTAGTGCTTCCTTAAGCTAATAGCCCTAACTTAGATTGTAGGCAGAGAGTGAGACTGCTGTATTAATAGGACAAAACATAATTTTCATGTCAGTTTCTGAAACAAGCATCATAATTCTGAAACAAATGCACATCAGTCAATCTGATCCAGGGCCCTACAAATGTCTTCAGCCTACCATTATAGTTATTGTGTATGAAAATACTCTTGTGTGTTTCCTTTGGTGGGGAAGGGAGCAAGAAGTATTGGATTACAGTAGTAGATTGCAAAGGGTCCTCAAGGAAACAAATACTTTAAAATGCAACTTCTGTGTCAAGCCTTTATAATTTAGAAGACCCTTCAAGCAGAGAGAGCTCTTCTTGAACCAGTTAATCTATTTCTTCACTCAGAAGCGAGGCTGGATCAGAAATGAAGTTTGTTGTGAAAGCAATAGACAGAAGCAATGTGTTCACCATGTTACTTGGTTAAACAATTTGCTAAGATGTTCTGGTTGTCACTTTGCATATGAAAATCTTGCTCTCACAGCTGTGGGTGCATCTGGTATTCAAAGAACATGGCCCACTGTTAACATAACAAAAAAAAGCCAAAATATCAGCTAGCCTCAACTTGGCCTCTAAAACTGCAGCCACAAGTTTTGAAAATGCATTTGTTTGTAAATGCCCACAAAGTAGTTCTCCTCTCAGTTTGTTCCTCTTAACATGCCTGTGCAATAGTGTGCTATGTCCAGTTGCCAAAATATAGCCTGAACAACTAAAGTCTAGATCATTTAAACTTTAAGAAGAGACTCAAGGAGCTTGGCTTGTTTAGTGTAACCAATAGAAGGCTGAAGGGAGATATGATTACTCTGTCTAAATACATAAGAGGGATAAATACCAGGGAGGGAGAGGAGTTTTTTAAGTTAGGCATCAATGTGGGCCCCAGAACAAATACATCATAAACTGGCCATCAACAAGGTTAGTCTTGGAATTAGGCAAAAGTTTCTAATCATCAGAGGAGTGAAGTTCTGGAACAGCTTCCAAGGGGAGCAGTGGTGGAGGTGCACCTAGGGAGGTGGTAGAATCTCCTTCCTTAGAAGTTTTTAAGGTCAGGCTTGACAAAGCCCTGGCTGGGATGATTTAATTGGGGATTGGTCCTGCTTTGAGCAGGGGGTTGGACTAGATGACCTCCTGAGGTCCCTTCCAACCCTGATATTCTATGATTCTATGATTCAGTGGGGGCAAAAAACCTGAAGTGTAAAGAGGCTAGGCTGGGGCTCGACCCTCTCCGGGGCGGCGGGGAGCCACACTGGCTCGCTACACACAGTTGACTTTGGGGAATTTGTCCAGCCACTGGAGTCTCCCTTGGCAACCCTTGTGATAACTGGAATGAGCACCATAGGCCCAGGCCCTGAGTCAGGGTGGGGCACCAAATAGTAGTAGCTCAGGCCCTCAGGCAGGGGCTGAGCAAATAGCCCAATGTTAGCAGGCCAGGCCCTGGGTCAGGGCAGGGCAACAGTCAATAGCTCAAGCCCTCAGGCAGGGGCTGAGCAACACAGCATGTGTGAATTAGCCCAGGCTTCCAAGGACCTGGAAGAGGGGGAGACTGCCACCCACGAGTTGGGTGGCAGGGGGGATACAGGCCCTCCCACTCCACTGCGTCCCAGCCCGGGGCCCTAGCAGCAGCAAATGACCCGCTGCTGGGATCCTGACCACAACACACTGACATGGGCTCTGGCAGAGTTACAGCCAGACTAGGGTCATCTGCCCCCAGCTTACTTCCTAACTCCCCTCCTTCTGGTACTTGGGTCACGGCAGTGTTCTCCTGGGAGTCCAGCACCATGGGCTCCTCAGGGTAGTGGGCAAGCGGCAGGCCCAGTAACTCCTCTGTGTAGTGGGTGCAGGGCAGGTCCAGCAACTCCCATGGATGGCAGGTGCAGGCCAGGCCAGTCTTGGCATGGACCTGGGGCCGCAGGGTTTTCCGAGTCGCGGGCTAGGCTGGCTGCATCTGGCCTCCCCGGTGGCTGGTCCTCTAGTGAGCTCTGAGGGCCCGCCTTTATACTTCCAGGTCGCTGCCTGTCCCTCTGAGAGGCGGGCTCAGAGCTTCCTGGCTCCGCCCACTCTGGTGTCTGGAGGGGCTCGACCCTCTCTGGGGCGGCGGGGAGCCACACTGCCTCATTACAATAAGTTTATGGAGGAGGTGATATGACACGACTCTCTACAATGGCGTGTGGCCCATCGGCGACTCCCTGTAGCAAAAATCCCCAATGGCTGGAGACAGGACACTAGATGTGTGTAGGGGGTGAAGTTCTGAGTTACTACAAGAATTCTTTTCCAGATATCTGCCTGGCGGGTCTTCCCACATGCTCAGGGTCTAACTGGTCATCATATTTGGGGTCAGGAAGGAATTTTCCCACAGGTCAGATTGGCAGAGACCATGGGGTTTTTCCCCCTTCTTCTACAGCATTTGGTATGGGGTCACTTGCAGAGTTAAACTAGTGTAAGGGTGAATTGTCTGTAATTTGAAGTCTTTAAGTCAGGATTTGAGGACTTCAGTAACTCAGCAAGAGGTTAAGGGTCAATTCCAGGAGTGAGTGGGTGAGATTCTGTGGCCTGCAGTGTGAAGGAGGTCAGACTAGATTATCACAAAGGTCCCTTCTGCCTTCAGTAAGAGTGTCTGAGTAAGAATGTACATTACAATTTTAAACCTAACCAGTGTCCCATAAGTGACTTGCCACAAAATGTCAGAACATGTTAGTATTAGAGCTGAGTGGGTCTAATATTTCTTTAATTTTCTTTTTTTGATATAGGAATTAGATACAATGCTTCTGTCAGATATTTCTAAGTTAGTATCTTCAAAAACACTAGAATTTTCAGTTGCTTAAGTAGCTCCTGGAATCACGGTTAAAATTGCACCGCCTCCCCTGGCCAAGTTTCGCCCCTGTGGATTTTGCCCCTTCCTCCTATGCACCGCCCTGTTGGCCTGACTGGATCCACACACACACACACCCCCACCCGCAAATATAGAAGTCAAACTATACCTGTGCATCTAACATTGCTTGTAATTCTGGGGAAACAGGCTGGGACTTAATGAAGTATTTTAGGTTTTCCGTGATGGAGTGGGAAAGAGCTTTTACTACAGCTAATATCCTGTGTACCTAGTCATTACTTGCAATGGATAGGTGAATCATTGCAGTATTTTCTTCATGTTATCTGAGATTATCAGCTCTTTATGAGAAGAGCTGAATAATGGCTCCAAAATACTCTTCCTAAGTATGCACACTAACTTAAAAATGAATTTCCTTCATCTGCACTTTATTATAGCAGCTTTACATGAATTTAAAGAATAGTTTTGCTCACATGAATACTCAGGGAAAGTGATCTTTAAGCTTTGGTACTCAGACACTGGTTTACTGTATGCTTGTTTTGTTATGGGAAGGCTCTCTTATTGGGCGATACATAGTTGTAAAGCATCAATGTTGCAAAACTAAATGTAAAAGCATTTGTGAGCTTTTGGATGTTCTCCATGGGGGCTCCACGAATTGGAACTAGCTCTTCATCCCAATACAGTCCACCTTGCTCCAATGGGCCCTGTAATAGACTTTCTGCTCCCCATCTTTCTACCTGGTGTAGCCTCCTTGTGGGTGAGGACTCGTGGTCTGCTTCTAGTCGAAGTTCTGGTTCCTAGTCTAAAAACTGGTGTGAACTTGTAACCAAGGGAGCAAACCCAGTTGTGGGGTTTGAAAGACTGACACATACCAAAGCTCTATGTTGGAACTGGAGGTGACTTCTGGGAAGCTTTTTGCATGCATGTAGGTTTTTATTATTTTTATGTTTTCATTGGAATGCTTTTTACTTTAAGAATAAATGTGGTTTGCTTTGTGATGGCTGACTGATAGCCCTGTGTTATAGTCCCTGAAGAGAAGTTAACCTCAGGTGCTGGACCCTGCTGGAGAAAGTACAGTGAGGTGGAGAGGGACTATAAGCCTAAACTTCTGGTCTGGAGGGGAAGAGTAAGATGGATCTCTGCCTGAGAAAGGTGGCTGCTGGGAGACGGAAACCTTCCTGGGCACTTCTGGAGTGGGCCATGGGATGGGGGGGGAGGAAATACAGGTGCAATTACCCTGAAATTGTGAAAAACACCAGAAGGCTTTGGATGAGAGGAAAAATCTCTCTAGGAGCAGGACGTTTAGGGAGCAGTATATCAACTAATTAGGCTTAACTTCATTAGATGATTATCACAGTTAATGCTCCTTGACGCACCCTGAATGTTGTAGCTGCATTTCTTGGAGGAGACATACTTGAGGGCTACGGGATGAGGTCCAAAGCAGCTTTTCCTTAGACTGGGGGGAAAAGGGAAATGTGAGCAAATGCTAAGCAGGGTGTGGGGAAAATTCTCCAAGCAAATAAGAACACATGTGGAATTTGGAGTAGTGCTCTTGAAAGTACATTCTAAATCTTAAGGGTTCAGACGACAGGGCACAGCAGAGAGCTGAAATGAAAGATGGCTTTGTTTAGTCCGATCTACTCCTTTTCTTCCAAAGGTCCTTCTCCGTCAATTAGATGGTACCATAGAGGGACATGATTCCCCCTCTACCCCTCAAAAATTATGTGAAAATAGCCTTATGTGTTTACTCCAGTAAGGATTGTCATCCCCTTTTCTCCTGAATGAAAAACAATTAGAAAAGACCCAAATTCCTTAGAAAGGAAAAGGTTTCCAACACCAGCCTAGGTTAGCATGATAAGATAAGGACCAATGTTTCAAACCTGGACGCCTAGAGTGAAGCTTCTGACATGACATTTAGACATCAGGATAGGAGTGGCGTGATTTTCAAAGGTGCTGGGAAATCTCATATTTTTGCACTTAACCAGTAACATCATATACCCATGCTTCATTTTAGTGACCTAGTTTGGCACTTGGGTTTAAGAGTAACTAGTGATTAACCAGGTGCCATGTGCGGGGAGACAGGATGGTTTTAGCAAACTGTGCCACTAATCAGTTAGTGGAATGATAATATCTGGCTGTGTGGGCAAAGTCTAAGACATCCCATATCAGGAAATCTTTGAAAACGTGACCTTTTCTCCCTCCCCCCCGACTTGCATGCTGCATCTCAAAGTAGTCTCAAACTGACCAGTAGTTCTGTTGAACACAGACTCACTTGTTATGCAAACCTCTGCAAATGATTGTGAGTACAGCATTACACACAAAGAATTGTGTCCAAAGGCCACAGTACAAACATTTGCCCTGTATGACTATTTTCAGACATCATTCACTCAGTTTTATATAGATAATGTTAATGCATGAATCATTTCATTCCCACACAGGAACTGTATTACACCTAGCCCATAATTCTTGTGTACCTTTTATTTCATTCAAATGGACGTTGTGCTATAATCCTTCATTATTGCTGGGCTTATCTGAAAAGTTGAGTATAAGGAAAGAGAGACTCTTCTGACCGAAAGGTCTGCTCAACACATTTCCAGGAAAGAAGCATGACTAAATTTTGGCTCTCTTTGTCTAGCCTACTTTACCATCCACACACACTGCCATCTGTAAAATATAAGGTGAGCGTTAAGAGCAGCTACTCTCTGTATTCTCTTTTCAATGCACATATGCAATCCCCATTGGCATAGAAGGCAATTAAATGCATTCACTTAGAAGAGAATATTCCCCACAGAGTCCCCTGTGGATAAACTCCAGACTTCTCTCCTAACTGACTTTTTTAAACTAAGGCAAATGGGCTGTTTGGGTGGGTGGGAAATTGCTACATACTTTCTATTGCAACTTGCACATTTTAGTCAAAAACATATAAATACTAATATGCCCCATTTTTGGAGATGGGCTGCACAATTAATGTGTTCTTTAAAAAGCTTAAGTCCTTACCCAACTATTATTTGAGAGATACGTAATTTTTCCTCCCTGCTAATCCCTTTATACAAGTACAGATGGTGGACTATTCTAATTATATTTTGAGTCCTTGTCTAATACTATCCATTCCTTTCCACCTTTCTTTTTTAACTACTGTAGTATTGGAGAGAGTGCTGATACAATTCTTTGAGGAAGGTTTCTCAACGGTAGCAGTATATATCATCTCTGTACTTAAACCGTCTCTGTTATTGTAGTATCTGACTGCTGTTCAGACAACACATTTAACCTCAGTTTGTGTATGATGGAGAGAAATATCCATGTTTCCCTCCCCCACAGATGAGGAACTAAGGTGCTAAGATTACATGACTTTCCCAAGGTCACACAGGAAACCTGTGGCAGAGCTAGGGATATGAATGGAGGTCTCTTGTATTGCAAGCCAGTGCCTTATTCACAAGACCATCCTTTTCCTTCATCACTTCCTCTATAAAATAGTTAGCACAGTTGTAAATATGCCCATGTAACCCTCCTCTCCCAAAAAAATCAGTAATGGGATGACCTAATGTGGCTTCTCATGGTACAGCAATTACAGAAAAATTCAGTACCATCATATGCAGTAGTTTCAACCCACATATACTAAATGTATATGAAAGGTGCACATTTTGCATTACTAGCATAGCCCTGCGCTACTGACGTTGAAACACAATAAGAATATAATTGACGTTATGATGAGGATGCAGCCTTCTTTCAGAAACACATTTTTCAGGAATGAATATGAATGCAAAAAGTAATTAAATGATTGGGGGGGTTTATTTTCATCTGAATTGTTTCCCTAAGGGGGAAAAACATTGTTAAATTCCTTGATTTTAACCAAATAAAATCCATCTAATTATAATAGAGCTATACAATATACATATTGTACAGTGGGAATTTTGTCTTGGGGATGAAAGAAAATATGTACTACCTGATGAATGCTGCCAGGGACTGCAAGGTTACTCTCTTTCTGTTGATAACTGCACTCTCTGATGACATACCAGAATTTAATTTCTAATAATGTCGTAACATGGGAAGTTGCCAGTAGGTGTGCTGCCTCCAAACTACCACAGGATGGCAATGTCTCAGAACATTGCTTTTATGCCTAAACATGCAGAAGCCGGTCTAGTTCACTGAGCCCGGTATTAAGGGCAAAGGGTAGTAAAGATGACCTATCCCTGGACACTGGGATAGGAAAGCCAGGCATCATGCATCATGTTCAGCTCCAGACTTATGACTTGGCAGCTAGGTTATGCCATCGATTTTTGCTTGCTGTGACCAAATATGGGTGGTGCCAGGTTCTGTCATGTTGACTTTAGGGTTCAGCTGGTTACATTGCGTCATGCTTTTACACATGGGATCTGGCATAAAACTACATACTTCATGCTATTGGGTCATAAAGAACTATGTGCCCACATAAATGAGAAACAATTTTGTTTGCCACACAGTTCAATGGGTACTCCATGAACATGACCAGAATTCAATTTGGATCACAATAATCCCACTTTCCCCACACCTTCAACCAAGGTATTTCTACTGGTAGCTGAGCTGGCACCCAGTACTGTATTTCAGAACATTCCTCATACAAACTTTGACCATATAGTAGGGCATTCACAATTTGTAAGCTCCATTTTAATCTCTTTTAGACCCAAGCTCTGGGTTCTTGATTGCATTGAGGCAAATTTCATGCTGATGTCACCATACCAATATCTAATGCAAGCTCACTACATTCCAACAGGGAATAAAGGAAATAAAACTTACTGACTATGCAGTTGTTCCTGGACAAGCTCCAAACTGAAGATGTTTTTCAGTGTAAACTACTAGAGGTCTTGGAGTGGGACTGTTTACTCTGGACCCATCATCATGTGAATCCAATCAGTGCCAAACCCAAAGATTTTAAGGAGGGAAAGTTACTATCAAACGCCCTATAATGCCCCACCAAGTGTGGTCTCATTCCTATGTAAATCCTCAATTAGATCAGTTCTACTGTATGGCTTCTTTGTCTGGGAATCTTTTTAAAGCTACAGTGGCAAAAAAAACTTGAAGTCAAGAGAAACATCTGTGTGGAAGGTTGCTTTGGCCAAATGGATTTTGGACTCTCTTTCTATGACAATTTCTTGATCTATTCTTCTCTGAATGGATGAACACTTGTGTAATTTAACTTAATAGGGTTTTTCTTGAGTGGTGTGTAACCTTTGGATGTCCCAAAGCCAAATGAAGTGTGTATGTTAGTATTTGACTTGGAGAACACACAGATTGAATTCAGCCACAGCTCATTCTTCATGTCTAAGGTCACACACAGAACATGCTGTCAGGATTCAGTGACATCTCTGGAAAGAGAAGTGTGAGGAGTAAAACCCATAAGTTCAAATAGTCTCTGGTTTCTCTGACATTTTTCACTCTTAGTATCTTACATATGTGATCCAAGGCATCTTGGTGCCAAGTGGCAGAGGGCACAGAGGTGCAAGGGTTTTTACAGGGATCCCTTGGATCAGATATATACAAAGGGTGGCAGGTGAGCCCACTAGTCATCATAATCACTGCACAATGTATGTATGGATAATATTTAAGGAGTTAGATATCTATACTGAAAATTGTCTTTAAGGTCTTGGAGTTAAAGCAGGTCACCAGAAGGTAACATGCCTCAGATATATTCCTTTCAGGCAGGAGGAACAAATGGTTATCTCCCTGTCTGGAAATGTATGTATTGCACAGTGTATGTCTTACAATGTAGGCCTTTTTTTGCCTAGTGAGCCAGAGGCAAAAATAAAAGATTGTTTCATTCTGTGAATTTCTTGTCAATTTTGTAAACAGCAGGGGGTATCTGTTTATGACTAAAGACAAAGGATTGTAGGTACATCTGGGGGTATAAGGAAACAGACAGGGTCCGTCACCTAGGTCACAAGCTGACAGCATGTCTGGCTCATGAAAAAGAGGATCACAGCCAAGTCTGACTGAAAAGTACTGCAAGGACTTTGGGTAAGCCAAACTCTACAAGACATGAGTATCCAGTTAATTAAGTTTAGGTTCTAGAATGTGTGTAATGTTTTGGTTTATATGTAACCATTTGTTTCCAATACTTGCTGCTGCTACTTGAAACTCTGTTTTGTTACATAAACTGGGACTTGATTTCAATATAAACATATCTGAGTACTATGTGTTAAGCAGAGAAGTGATCTGAGGTGGAACTGGTAAGCAGAGGTGTATTGTTGCTTTGGAAAAAGTGGAGCTGTAAATACTGTAAGTGTCCAGTGGAACAGGGGCTGGACACTGCAGGAGATGCTTGGGGATTGGCATGTGCCTATTGCTAACCTGGAGAGAGACAGTGGGGCCTGAATAGGCCTAAAGGGGAGTGCTTGTGTTGCCCATGGTCAGTGGAGTTAAAGAACTGACCTCTGGCAGACACAGCTAAAGCTTCCTCATGCTAACAGCAGGTGGTAGCAAGGTGCCTCTCAACCCTAGGTATCCTAGGAAGTGTCACAAAAGATGCTTGCAAAAGAAGCTTGCAAAAGAAGCACCTGTGTGTCTGACCCTCAGTACAAACCACTTTTTGTGGCTCTGAAATATCTATGGCCAGGGGTTGAACTAGTCCCCTCCCACTGGTTCCACTCCTCCTATGCTGAACAGTGAACACTCACTCTTTTTCTCCACCTTTTTATGTTAGTCATATAGTCAACGCGAAAAGTGGCTGTCAACCATTCCAGACTACTGTACTCCTTTCAAGAGTCTGATTTGTCTTGTGTACCCCAAGTTTCACCTCACTTAAAAACTGCTTGCTTACAAAATCAGACATAAAACTACAGAAGTGTCACAGCATACTATTACTGAATAATGCTTACTTTATCATTTTTACCATATAATTACAAAATAAATCAATTTGAATATAAATATTGTACTTACATTTCAGTATATAGAGCAGTATAAACTAGTCACTGTATGAAATTTAGCTTGTACTGATTTCACTAGTGCTTTTTATGTAGCCTGTTGTAAAAGTAGGCAAATATCTAGATGAGTTGATGTACCCCCTGGAAGACCTCTGCATACCCCCAGGGACAAACACCCCTGGTTGGTCCCCATCCCAAAGAGATTACATTCCAAAAACTGACAAACCAAAACAGATACATTTAGAGAAGCAAAGAATTTGTGTTACAACCTGGTCCAGTCCTTCTCTCTGAACTGACAACTGACTGTGGTAGGACCCAACTGCTGAACCTCATGTACTTCTAAGCCTCTGGGTAGTTGACTGGTCACTGTTCCTGGCTCTGGGTTGTTCGGTGCACACCCCATACCTAACACCCTTCTTGGGCAATGGGGCCAGCTGTCCGCTATCTAGACCCTAAAAAGAAAAGGAGTACTAGTGGCACCTTAGAGACTAACCAATTTATTTGAGCATAAGCTTTCGTGATGCATCCGATGAAGTGAGCTGTAGCTCACGAAAGCTCATGCTCAAATAAATTGGTTAGTCTCTGAGGTGCCACTAGTACTCCTTTTCTTTTTGTGAGTATAGACTAACACAGCTGCTACTCGAAACCTATCTAGACCCTAGAACCCATGCCTCAGCCCTCCTGAACCCCCAGTTCCTTAGACAAGCTCCCACCATCAGAGTTCATTAGGCTCTGAGAGATCTGATTTTCTAATTATGCTCTTCAGGGGCAAGATGAATGAAAGCCAAGCAAAACCAGGTGTAGCAAAATAGCTTCTTACACACACACACACACACACATACACACACACTATTGCTTTTAGATTTGTAACTCTGTTTTTAAAGAATACATTTCTGAATGCATACCCCTTAGTCTAATCTCTTTCCTCTTTGTGAGTCCCTGGGTTTGGTCAACATCCTGAAAGAAGGCAAATCCCCTCCTGCTGGGTCTTCTCTCTCCAGCTAGGTCTTCCCTTTTAGTGATGAAATGGCTTCCTTGCTGACAGATGCACACTTTGACAGACTCTGTCCCTCTTCGGTCAGGTGGAAAACTGCAGGTCTCCCAGCCATGTGACTGGGGGGAAGAGGACTGGAATCCTCCCCCCGTAGGGTGATCAGATGTCCCGATTTTACAGGGACAGTCCCAATATTTGGGGCTTTTTTATATGGGCTCCTATTACCCCCTCCCACCCCCTGTTCTGATTTTTCACACTTGCTGTCTGGTCACCCTGTCCCCCCGAGAGGTTTCTGTGCAGATAGTCCAACCAAATGCAAAGGCTCTACTGGCAGAAACTCCATTGTTCAAGCAGGAGAGTTGTTCAGTGTTGATGGCTCTTCATTGCTTTTTTGCAGCTTCTCAGACAGCCTGTCCACTAGGGGTCAAGTCTCTGCTACAAAATGGAGGCTCTAAACCATAAAAAAGGTTATCATGAGTGGCATTCACAAAACAAAAATGAAATTCAACAACTGACAGAGATATGTCTGCCAAACTGCCACAGCTTATAAATTTGCCCACAGCAAAGCAATCAGCCTCAGTCTGCAGGCAGGGAGGAAAGAATATATATATATTTTTTTAAATCCCAAGAGTCCAAATATCTAAATGGTTGTTCCTTGCTGCATCTCCCATGGGGAGGAGTAGGTGTATGTTCAGTCCTCTAAGAGGGGGCAATCCTCAAGGAGCCTGCATGGTCAGTGCAAAGAATTTTTTTTTAAATGGAACCACTCAAAGCACAATCTTTCTACTTATGCATCGTACCTATTGCAAAAGCATATTTTACTAATATGTCAGACTCTCAGCCATGCTATCGGTGCATCTAGGGCTAAATCTTGGTTCCCTTGAAATAATGACTTTCCCTTTTATGGGACCAGACTCTGGCCTGACGTACATTCTAAGCTATATTGGGGGCTGGAGAGGTTTTGACTAATTACAGTAAATTCTTGTTTTTAATCCTGCTTTTTACTCAGTATAAGAA
Organism: Lepidochelys olivacea; assembly: GCF_965140295.1. NCBI lineage: Eukaryota > Metazoa > Chordata > Testudines > Cheloniidae > Lepidochelys > Lepidochelys olivacea. Next base: position 136,763,392 of record NC_140412.1, on the reverse strand, counting down.
ATGGAAGAGGAAACAAAGATCCCATGGATGCCAGTGACACCCGTTGGCTACAGATCTCTGTACCATCACAGATCAGGCGATATGTGAGCCTTGCTGTTTATAGGAAACCATCTAAAACCCATCTCTTTGAGCAATACTTCCCTCAGTTTCAATGGCAGAAGGATGACTTCTCAGCTGGGGGAGAGAATTTAAACAGAAAAATTTGAGTTACAATTGGGAAGCATTTAAGAGTATTTTATTAGATGCCCACTAAGCCACAATTGAGAGAGAAGGTTAGACTGGTTAAAAAACCAACCTAGTTTAGTGGTAAAGTGAATGAGCTATTTAAAAAATTGGAAAAGAGGGGAAGTTGATAACAAGGAATATACATTAGAAGCTAGGAATCGTAGTAAAAGATATGGGAAGCAAAAGCACACAATGAAAAATCTAAGGCAAGTGGAATTAAGGACATGGTAAAGATTAGTTTTTAAAGTATATTAGAAATGAAAGGAATCCTAACAATGGTATAGGTCCATTGCTAGATGGAAATATAAAATTGTCAATAATAATGCATATCAAGCAAAAGTGTCCAATAAAAATGTGTTCTGTGTTTGGGAAAAAGCCAGATGTAGTCATATCATATGATATACTTTCCAGTCCAACAGTAACTCAGGAGGATGTTAAACAGCAGCTACTAAAGTTACACATTTTAAAATCAGCAGGTCCAGATAACTTGCATCCAAGAGTTTTAAAACTGCTGGCAGAGGAGCTCTCTGAACCGTAAATGCGGATTTTCAATAAGTCTTGGTACATTGGAGAAGTTCCAGAGGACTGCAAGAAAGCTAATATTGAGTCAACATTTTAAAAGGGTAAATGGGATGACCCAGATAATTATAGGCCTGTTGGTCTGAAGTCAATCTCGGGGAAAAGTAATGGAGCGGCTGAAACAGGACTCGATTGCTAAAGGAGGGTAATGTAACTAGTACCAATCAGCATGGGTTTATGGAAAACAGATTTTTGTCAAACTAACATGCTATTTTTTGCTGAGGTAACAAGTCTGGTTGATAAAGGTATTTGTGTTGATCTAATAGACTACTGTAAGACATTTGACTTGGTATTGCATGACAGTTTGATTAGGATGTGAGACTGATTCATATTCAATATGGCACACATGAAATGGATTATAAACTGCCTTATTGTGTAATTGTAAATTTTTATCACGTGGGTATATTTTTAGTGGGGTCCTGCAAGGGTCAGTTCTTGGCCCTACCTAATTAACATTGTTATCAGTGACCGGAAAGAAGACATAAAATCATTATTGATAAAGTGTGCAGATGACAAAGATAAGAGGAATGGTAAATAAGGAAGAAGACAGGTCACTGATAAAGATCAATGTGGATTGGTTGGTAAGCTGGGTGCAAGCAAACAATATGCATTTCAATATGGTCAAGTGTAAAGTTATATATATCTCGGAACAAAGCACGCAGCCCATACTTACAGGATGGGGAACTCAATGCTGGGAAGCAGTGATTTTAAAAAGGATCATGGTGGATAATCAATTAAACATGAGCTCCCAATGCAAGGTTGTGACCAGGGGAAGTATAAGCAGCAAGAAGAGTGGTTATATTACTTTGGTATTTGGCGCTGGTTTGACTCCTAGTGGAATACTGTGTCCAGTTCTGATGACTGCAGTTGAAGAAAGATATTGAAAATCTGGAAAAGGGTTCAGAAAAGTGCTATGAAAATGATAAAAGAATGGGAAAATATGATATGCTGTCTAGATGGTGATTGTCACCCATTAAATTTCTCTTTGATCAGCCAAAAATATAACAAGACCCAGAGTTTGGAAGTTGAAGCCAGACAAATTCAGACTTAATATAAGGTGCAAATTTTTAATGGTGAGAGTAATTAACAATTAAACAACTTACTAAGGGTTGTGGTGAATTCTCCATTACTGGAAATTTTTAAATCAATATTGGATGTTTTTCTAAAAGATTGAACTAAAGCATTGTAGGAATTAATTCTGGTAAGTCCTAAGGCCCGTGTTAAGCAGGAGGTCAGACAAAATGATCAAAACGGATCCTTTTGACCTTATATATCTTGACTTTAGTAAGCCTTTTGATACTTTTTTGTATGACCTTCTCATAAACAAACGAGGGAAATACAACCTAGATAAAGCTACTATAAGGTGGGTGCATAACTGGTTGGAAAACTGTTCGCAGAGAGTACTTATCAGTGGTTCACAGTCAAGCTGGAAGGGCATAAGTGGGGTCCCCCTGGGATCAGCTCTGGGTCCGGTTCTGTTCAATATCTTCATCAATGATTTAGATAATGGCATAAAGACTACACTTATAAAATTTGTAGACGATACGAAGCTGGAAGGGGTTGCAAGTGCTTTGGAGGATAGGATTAAAATTCAAAATGATCTGGACAAACTGGAGAAATGGTCTAAAGTAAAGAAGATGAAATTCAATATGGACAAATGCAAAGTACTCCACTTAGGAAGGAACAATCAGTTGCATGCATACAAAATGGGTAATGACTGCCTAGGAAGGAGTACCTCAAGAAAGGGATCTGAGGGTCATAGTGGACAACAAGCTAAATATGAGTCAACAGTGCACCACTGTTGCAAAAAAAGCAAACACCATTCTGGGATGTATTAGCAGGGGTGTTATAAGCAAGACGTGAGAAGTAATTCTTCCTCTCTACTCCACTCTGATTAGGCCTCAACATGGGTATAATAGACCATGGGGGGGGCTCTGCCTCCACTGGTGCAGATGCTGCTGCAGGACCCTGGTTGTGGATTTGGCAGGGGAAATTTTTGCTTTTTATTATGCCTCATGCAAGTTCCAGGGTGGCTGAGGAGGCAGTATGTGCTATTCAGTTTCCTGGGTTCATTAGTAATCTCCCAGGACTCCACGGAAATTATGGATGAACCCGGGAAGCTGAGTAGCACATACAGTCTCCTCAGCCGCCCTGGAACCTGCATGGGGCATAGCAAAAGCTCACCTTCTTCTGAGAGAAGATGAGAAGAGCTTTTGAATTTTCACGAGGTGGCTTGGGGGCTGCAGAGGGGAGGTGTGGCTGCGGGGGCTCTGGTCAGCTTGGGGCCCCTCTGAGCATGTTGGGATGGGGGGTTCAGGGCTTCGGCTGACCCAGAACTCCTCTGGCTGTGGGGGGGGGGGAAGTCCTTGGGACTTGAGGTGCAGGGGAGGGTCAGGGGGGCTTGGGCCGTGGGGAGGGATGGGAGCTTAGGGTGCAGAGGGACTCGGGGCTCAGGCTGCGGGGGTTGGGGGCCGTGGTGGGCTTAGGGCTCTGGTTGGGGGGGACAGCGGGTGAAAAGGGTGGAACCAGGGCCTAGCCTCCCTGAAGTGGGGCTCCACCCACGGGCCTCAGCTAGAGTATTTTGTCCTGTTCTGGGCACCACATTTCAGGAAAGATGTGGACAAATTGGAGAAAGTCCAGAGAAGAGCAACAAAAATGATTAAAGGTCTAGAAAACATGACCTAAGAGGGAAGATTGAAAAAAATGGGTTTGTTTAGTCTGGAGAAGAAAAGACTGAGGGGGGACATAACAGTTTTCAAGCCCATGAAAGGTTATTACAAGGAGAAAAATTGTTCTCCTTAACCTCTAAGGATAGGACAAGGAGCAATGGGTTTCACTTGCAGCAAGGGCAGTTTAGGTTGGACATTAGGAAAAAATTCCTAACTGTCAGGGTGATTAAGCACAGGAATAAATTGCTGGGGAGGTTATGGAATCCCCATCATTGGAGGTTTTTAAGAGCAGGTTAGACAAACACATGTCAGGGATCGTCTAAATAATACTTAGTCCTGCCATGAGTACAGGGTACTAGACTAGATGACCTCTCAAGGTCCCTTCCAGTCCTACAATTCTGTGATTCTGTAATTGTAGAAATGTAGGGCTGGAAGGGACCTCAAACGTAAAGTCAAGTCCAGTCCACTATTCTGAGCAGGACCAAGTGAACCTAGAGCATCCCTGACAAGTGTGTGTCCAACCTGTTCTTAACAGTCTCCAATGATGGAGATTCTCCAATTTCCCTTGGAAGCATATTCCAGAGCTTAAAGTATCCTTATAGTTAAAATCTTTTCCCTAATATCTAACCGAAATCTCCCTTGCTGCAGATTAAGCCCGCTACTTTTTATCCTACCTTCAGCAGACATGGAGAACAATTGATCGCCATCCTGTTCATAACAACCCTTAACATACTTGAAGACTGTTCCCAGGTTCCCCCCTCAGTCTTCTTTTTTCAAGACTAAACGTGCCTAGTAAGTTTGGATTGTTTGTTTGCTTGTTTGTTTTACACCAGGTCAGTCAATTCTAACCTTAGCATTTTTGTTGCTCTTCTCTGGACTCTTGCCAATTTGTCTCTATCTTTCCTGAAATGTGGCATCCAGAAATGGACACAGTCCTCTGGCTGAGCTCTCACTAGTGCTGAGTGAAATAGGGCAATTACCTCGTGTGTTTTACATAAAACACTCCTGTTAATACAATCCAGAATATTAGCCTTTTTTGCAAATGCATCACATTGTTGAGTCTCATTCAATTTGTGAGCAACTATAACCCTAGATTCTTTACAGCAGTACTATCATCTAGCCAGTTATTCCCTGTTTTGTGGTCGTGCATTTGTTTTCACCTTCCTAAGTGAAGTATTTTGCTCTTGTCTGTATTGAATTTCATCTTGTTGAATTCAGACCAATTCTCCAATTTATCAATCCAGACAATTTTGAATTCTAACCCAGTCCTCCAAAGTGCTTACAACCCCTCCCAGCTAGATGTCATTTGCATATTTTATAAGTATACTCTTCACTCCATTTTCCATGTCATTAATTAAAATATTGACTAATATTGGACCCAGAACTTCCCCCTGCCCACTAATAGGCCCTCCCAGTTTGACAATGAGCCATTGATAACTATTGAGTATGGTCTTTCAACCAGTTGCGCACCCACCTTACCCCGTAATTTAATCTAGACTGCATTTACCTAGTTATCTTAAGAGACTGTCATGGGACTATGTCAAAAGGCTTACTAAAAATCAAGACACATTACTTCTACTGCTTCTCCCCTATCCATTGGGCCAGTAACCTTGTCAAAGAAGGAAATTAGGTTGGCTTGGCATGACTTGTTCTTGGCTATTCCTTATAATGCTGTTTTCCTCTAGGGGTTTACAAACTGATTATTTAATCATTTGTTCCATTATCTTCCCAGGTATCCAAGTTAGGGTGACTGATCTAGAATTCACTGGGTCCTCTTTGTTCCTCTTTTTAAAGATCTATTGTGTGTTTTCCCTCTTTTAGTTCTCTGGGATCTCACTAGTCCCTCCATGAGTTCTTGAAGATAATTGCTACAGGTTCAAGGTTACTTTAGCTAGTTTCCTAAGTACCTAATGTCTAATCTATGAATATGAAAAGCTTCTTAAGAAAACAGATAACAAATTTCCATGTGATCAGTTTTAAAAAAGAGTACAAGGTGTGTTCATATTGATTCTATTCTTAATATCGCGTATAGATCCTAAACACAGTGATGATGGAGAGAGCCTTATTTTAAAACAAATTAAATTTGCAACCTCAGCAAAACTCTAAAATTCAAAATTTTGATTTAAAAGAGTCAGGAATATTTTTGCAAAAATTGATGCCATATTTTCTGCTAGCTATATTGCTGGCAAAGAAATATTACAAAAGTTAAAATTTTGACAATTAGTTAGGAAAAAGGACAAAATCTTGATAATAATGTCATTTTTTAAACAAGCTTTAATGATGGCCAAGATTAAGAAATTGCCTAAAAAGAAAAATGGGGGAGAAAAGAGAGATGCAGAAACTATACCCTATAAAGCCAAATTGTTTCATGAGATGGTAGCTATTAGGATGGTTGTCAATATGGGTTTTTTGTTCCTGTGGTTCTCTTTTTACTTCCTAAAACTCTCAGCCAACCAAAATCCCATTTTTCTTTCTCCTTGTGGTGACTTCACATAGATCCAGTAGCCCATTTTGCACAGTAGTACATGTCCACTTGTAGAAGAAGACAACTTCAGATTGTGACAATGCTGTGTATCCTCAGAGGACAGAGAATTGCATTATTTCTCTCTTGTAACTTGATAGGAATAGTTCATTAACATAGGAGTTTTGATCCATTAGAGAAAATATTTAGGATATGCACTGTATGCAGATGGCAGCCATTGCTTTCTGAAAAAACAATTTCTCGGGGGAGGAGTATGCAGTATGAGGGAGTTGAAATGGTGAGTTTGGTGCTCAAGTGTGTTTGGTAACTTTTTTTCCCCTAAAATGTAGAAGTGATTTAACCTTGCAACGAACTATAACATGAAAGGAGAACTGATTTAAACCAATATTAACCTTTCTGCATGGTTTTTTTTAAGATGTAGATAGACTAACACTGTAGAACTAGTTCAGTTTTTCAATGAGCAATCTTCTCCTGAAATTAATCATGCTCACATCATCTAAGATGAAGGGGTTTTTCTTTTTCTTCCGAAGCACAATTTTAGACTCGGCTGAATTGAAGTTGGCTTCATTCCTCACAGTCCCCCTAATATCAAAGCGCACCATATATTTTTACTTTTAGTAACTTCCTCCAATAAAAACAAAAGTTATAATTAATAGTCTCAGCAGTTTTGCTGCCAAGGAGTGCTGGCCACAATTCCTAGTTTCTTATGTTTTATACTGTAGATGCATACCTCCAAATCTTGTTAACAAAACATGGTAGGGTTTTTTGGAGGGGCAACCAATTCAAGACTACTGCTGCTGTGCAAAGGATAAGTTTTATATTTAAAGACTACATGGGAAAGCAGCATATTGAAGAGTTACCTTGCTTTTAAGTAAATACTTTTGAAAGGCCGATATTTCTCAAAGGAACACATCAGGATTTTAGACACCATGGCCAGATTGTACTTTTCATTGTGCGCTTGTGTCTCTCTTTCACCTTGGTTTTTCCATAGTGATTTTAGGTTATATTTGTGAAAGGCAAAACAGGGAACCAGGAGATCTCCCTATTTAGTGCACCTACATAGCGAGGGCCAGCATCCTGCTGTTTGCACTCTGAGCATGTGGGGACATAGTTATTTATATAGTCCACAATTGTCAGGCATGTTTCAGAATAGCAGCTGTGTTAGTCTGTATCCACAGAAAGAACAGGAGTACTTGTGGCACCTTAGAGACGAACAAATTTATTAGAGCATAAGCTTTCGTGGGCTACAGCCCACTTCATCGGATGCATAGAATGGAATATATAGTAAGATTATACACACACACACACACACACACACACACACACAGATAAGTTGGAAGTTACCATACAGACTGTGAGAGGCTAATTAGTTAAGATGAGCTATTATCAGCAGGAGGAAAAAACTTCTGTAGTGATAATTAAGATGGCCCATTTAGACAGCTGACAAGAAGGTGTGAGGATACTTAACTTAAGGAAATAGATTCAATATGTGTAATGACCCAGCCACTCCCAGTCTCTATTCAAACCCAAGTTAATGGTATCTTGGTTGCATAAATAATTCAAGCTCAGCAGTTTCTCATTGGAGTCTGTTTTTGAAGCTTTTCTGTTGCAAAATTGTCACCTTTAAATCTTTTACTGAGTGGCCAGAGAGGTTGATGTGTTCTCCTACCGTTTTTTGAATGTTATGATTCCTGATGTCAGATTTGTGTCCATTTATTCTTTGGCCAAACCGGACAGTCTCTATGCAAATGTACATGGCAGAGGGGTATTGCAGGCACATGATGGCATATATCACATTGGTAGATGTGCAGGTGAACGAGCCCCTGATGGCATGGCTAATGTGATTAGGTCCTATGATGGTGTCACTTGAATAAATATGTGGACAGAGTTGGCATCGGGCTTTGTTGCAAGGACACGCACCCTGCAAGGAGCTTGGGGCAGAGGAAGGGGGGGCTGATGCTGCATTGCAAGTCCCACTCCTATAAAAACACTAACCCAGCCCGCTCTGTTGCAAGGATAGGTTCCTGGGTTAGTGTTTTTATAGGAGTGGGACTTGCAATGCAGCATCAGCCCCCCCTTCCTCTGCCCCAAGCTCCTTGCAGGGTGCGTGTCCTTGCAACAAAGCCCGATGCCAACTCTGTCCACATATTTATTCAAGTGACACCATCATAGGACCTAATCACATTAGCCATAATAAATGGACACAAATCTGACATCAGGAATCATAACATTCAAAAAACGGTAGGAGAACACATCAACCTCTCTGGCCACTCAGTAAAAGATTTAAGGGTGACAATTTTGCAACAGAAAAGCTTCAAAAACAGACTCCAATGAGAAACTGCTGAGCTTGAATTATTTATGCAACCAAGATACCATTAACTTGGGTTTGAATAGAGACTGGGAGTGGCTGGGTCATTACACATATTGAATCTATTTCCTTAAGTTAAGTATCCTCACACCTTCTTGTCAGCTGTCTAAATGGGCCATCTTGATTATCACTACAAACGTTTTTTTCTCCTGCTGATAACAGCTCATCTTAATTAATTAGCCTCTTACAGTTTGTATGGCAACTTCCACCTTCTCTGTATATTATATCTGTCTATCTATCTATCTTCTTACTATATATTCCATTCTATGCATCCAATGAAGTGGGCTGTAGCCCATGAAAGCTTATGCTCTAATAAATTTGTTTGTCTCCAAGGTGCCACAAGTACTCCTATTCTAATTGTCAGGCATGGAGTTGTGAAGTTGGGTATCCAAATCCACATTTAGTTACTTAAGTATCTTACCTTTTCAAGGTTCTGAGTGTTTCTTACACATTCTTTCTGTGAGAAGGTGCAGTGGGGATCTTGTAGAAGAACCCCCTGCCCAACAAGTGGACTCTCCAAGGTCCCTGCGGAGGTTTCTCTGACCTGCTGGACACCAGAAAGTAGAAAAGTTGGTGCTGATTGGGGCAACATTCACTTATCCATTAAAGAATCACCAGGCTAGAGGGGACTATACTGAGTTTTATGTGACCTGTGCCACCCCTTTCTAAGCAAGTAGATCCTATGCCCTGAAGAGTCTCCATGGAGGAGCTTTCAGGGGAGACATGCCACAGAGCTCAGCCAGCAGCTCTGCTTTTGTGCTCCTGGTGCCAGAATGTACTGGATTCCCACCCTCTGCTCATGCAATAGGAGGGCACAATCTGGCCTTCTGTTATTTGTTCCCATTAAATAAAATTAGTTTATGAATTTGCAGTGGGAATCTCTGTAATGTGTCGTTTTTAGTTCCTACAGAACTTTATTTTACTATTTTTGTTAAAGCTGCGGAGATTGTTTTCAGTCTCTTTCCCCTTCATGCTTTACAACCTACATTTTAAACTTCAGCGCTCTATGGTGACAAGATCATATAACAACTTGTTTGAAGGTTTTCAGTTCACACCCTAGCAAGAGCTTTCATTCCTGTCATGATGTCTTTTGTGGAGTATTAGTACCTTATGATATTGCCCTTTGGAAGGCTCTGAAAGTAGTTCAGATGCTATTCTTATAAATTCCCTGCATGTACTCTTAGCTTGCCAGTAAGAGTACTAATTAATGCCACTTGTGTCCATACCACAAAACCTCCGCTTGTCTTCTAGGAAGTGGACTGAGGTCATTAATTCATAATATCCCATCTTGTAGACTTGTAGGTAATGATGACCTGTAGTCACTAGTGACCTGGCTAAGATTTGAAATGGGAACATAGAAATGAAAGGATCCATGATGCATTACTAGTTTGGTGTGACTGTTACTAGAACTTTTCCAGGAACAGGCTTCATAGAGGTACAGTTTATGGTCAGCCATTGAGGTGTCTTCCTTTTAAGTTTTATCTAGTCTGTGTACTGTTCATGGGATATCTTCTCAGCACTAGAAGTTAGCCAGTAGGTAGTGTATAAAATGGTCTATGGAGTAACATAGGCACTGGTTTCATACTGTATGGACTTTTTTTTGGCGGGGGACGGGACCTTATTCACTTATGTGTATTCAATGTCTTCCTCAGTAGCATGCTGCTTTCCCCATCTTTTCTTAATGCTCTTCATATGTCTTTTATTTGTTTTTCTCTTCTGTGACCTTTGTCAGCACGTCTAGTTCTCCATTTGTTTGGTTCATATGGTTCAGAGGTTTGATTTGGTCTTTCCCATACATTTTTCCATATTTCCAGCTATTAGTGAGTAATTTTTTTCCATTTATTAAAAAAAAAGTTGTATTAAGCCTGAGCTGTTAGTTATTGCCATAAAAGGGTGGGGGTGTGCATGCACATGTGTTTAAATAACAGTTGGAAGAGAAAAATACTCCCACAAATACACTCTCCAAATTAGAATCTGTTAGATGGGACTAAATCAAACCATGCATTTCTCTTCTCTCAGAAAGCCAGCTTGCACATCACTTACATACATTAAAAACAAACAGATATTATGATTGTTTCTGTCTTTGTTCATTGTTTGGCAGGACAGTTTAAATAGCCATCAACTTATACTCTCATAATCATTGCCATGCAGTTCACAAATTCAAAAAAAGATTATAGCATCTGTCTGCACTTGGCAATCAAGTGCTACATGAGTTATTTAGAATTTGCTGTATTAGAACAGTTTTTAAGATCTACCCTGTCCAATGTAATGTCTCAAGCAATGGACAATAGCTGATGCTTTAGAAGAAAGTGGAAATGAGCCATAATACATCTGGCTAGCTGCAATACCAAAACACAGAGGAGATTCTTGACCCCAGCAGGTGATCAGAATTGAGAGCATTTGTAACTTTTTTTCCTATCCACTATTTCTGCAGAAATTGTTATATATCAATCATAGTGAATTCCAGAGCAAGTTTGCATCTGTGGAGACTATGTGGTGAATGGAAGGCCCTTTTGCTACTGGGGAGTTCATCTTGATAGGGTGGCTGTTCTTTAAATATGATGTGTTAGTATCAGCATTAGTGCTGCAGCTGGTTGCTTGGCATCGTAATTAGTGAGTTTTAATGGGGTTTGTAGGAAGAGTGCAGGCAAAATCTAAAAATGTAGGAGAATTACACTACTTCCTGGAAAAACTGACTGAAAATGTATCAGATAACTTTATTAAATCATGGCAAAAATGGAATTTTAATTTGTGTGTATTCCCAGAACTTTGTGGAAGAACTATTTTTCATTCTTTTCAGTTTTGCAACCAAGTACAGTGGTTTCACCCACAAATTATGCATATGCACATGTTGCAGCTGTAAACAAATTGAAGAACTGTGCATGCAAGTTAGACTCAAATTATCCAATTTGTGTAAACAAGTCCCCTTGTGCATGTGTAAATGGAGGCTTTTTAAGGTATGTAAGAATGTGCATATTACTTAAATCAGTTAAAAATGTGCAAACAAGCCATGCAACACTTAAAATACTAATCAAATTTTAACTGCAAACCTAGTCTATTAGGAGGCTTCCATTAACAGTCTATCTGGACCACATTTTTCTCCCAGCAGAGTCACTACAGCTGATTGAATGTGGGCTAATTGTTCTATTCAAAGCAACTGACATTTTTCTTGTTTTATCAGTGTTATATGGAATGGAATTTGATCAATCAATGAACTACTGGGAATAAATGAATGACTCACTATACAGTCGCTCGGACTGTATAATGGATTTCCTAGGCAACATGCTGAATTGTTGTTAATTTTTATGCTTAATTTAGAGTGTGCACCTCCAATATTCTGAAGTGGAAATTCACCTAGCCCTAACTAGTAGAGAAAATAAAAAATTGGGCTATAGCGCCTAAGCAATTATATATATCATCATTACAGGAAAAACTTCAGGGCATTTATTGGTGGGATCTTTTCTGGATAGTAATTTAACCTGTGGAATTCATTTGTTCAAAATATAATTGAGGCCAATAGCTTTATAGGATTTTTAAAGCATTACAAACTTATATGATTAATGAGAGGGGATTAAAAAGTTCCCTTAATAGGAGTATAAACCGTCAGGCTTCAGGGCATAGGTGAACTATGAACTAGTGGAGATAGGAATTGCTGTATGGGCTTAAACCATGGTCCATCTAGTCCTGTATACTAATTCCTGTATTCCTAATACTAAGTAGTAGCTATGGATTATATAAGGAATATTGTAGCTGGTAAAAGGTAAAAAACCGATTTGTTTAAATCGAAAGCCCTCTTTATGGTGAAGGTCTCTGCTAGTTAAGTCTTTGGGATCAGATGTAAAAATCAGGGTAGGAATCTTGACCTCAAAGATTTTTATGGAATGACTTGCAAGAAAAGTGGTGGTTGCCTGTGTCTGGCATAGTACAGCATGGGTATTTGAATTCTGCCTGCCGAAATTTTTCTGACCATTTAAATTTTAATAAGGTAGTCTTCATTTCCTTATGTAAATGCTGGTGCAAAGTAGCTTTCATAACCTAATCCAGAGGTGAAGATGGTGAAATCACTAAATATTGTAGAGTCTTTAAAGTGCTTGGAAATGTTTTGGGATGAAATGACCTCTATGTGTGCAAATTATTAACAGTCAAAACCAAATGTATGATATACTTGTAACGGCCTGTTTACCTTTATTTCAGTCTTTCCTCTTTCTTTTTTCGCCCTTTAATTGTTTATTGATCCCTTTATGTAGTCATAGGTGCTGGAACTAGGAGTGCAGGGGGTGCTGCAGCACCCCCGGGCTTGAAGTGGATTCCATCATATACAGTGTTTACAGTTTGGTTCAATGGCTCTCAGCCCCCCCACTGCACACATTGTTCCAGCGCTGCTGTAGGGTGACCAGACAGCAAGTGTGAAAAATCGGGACGGGGGTGGGAGGTAATAGAAGCCTATATAAGAAAAAAAACCAAAAATCGGGACTGTCCCTATAAAATCGGGACATCTGGTCACCCTATGCTGCTGTATATAGTGTAGCTGTAGCCATGCCAGTTCCAGGATATTAGAGGGATAAGGTGGGGGAGGTAATATCTTTTTTGGACCAACTTCTGTTGGAGAGAGAGACAAGCTTTGAGCCACTCAGAGCTCTTCTCCAGGTCTGGGAAAGGAACTCCCAGCATCACAGCAATAACTGACAACTGGCCACCCTACCTTGAATGGTCCCTTACAATATGTGCTAACTTATTATGCTAAACCATCTGTTCCACCTTGCATCTCTTGCTGCAAGAGAGTCAAGACCCAGTTCATTTGTATAATAATGTCACTGGCTGATTCATCTGTGGGGACTGACTGCAGAACCTCTAGGCCTAAACATATTAGATTTTGTTGTCTGAGCTAAAGAGCTGGGTGTGTGCACTGTTCCCTTGGGTACCGCAGATCTGATATTACTGTGAATGTTCAGTGGAGAAGGGGCTGGACCCTACTGGGGAATACTTTAAAAACGGGTTTGGGGATTGGGGTGCGCCTATTGTTATCCTGCAAGGCAAAATAAGGGCTGGCGTAGCCCAGAGGAGATTGTTTGGGTGGCCAATGGTCTGGTGGAGTCAGGGAACTGACACCCAGTTAAGCACAAGCAAGTCTCTCTCACTGGAGGTAGGGGGTTAACAAGGTGACTCTCAGTCCTAGGTTCTCTGAGATCAGTCAGACACATACTATAACAAGAGACTAATGGACCACAAAACTTACACCATTTAACAGTATGTCAAACACACAGAGAAATCATGTCCAGTGCCTGGGAAAGCACTGCTAACTTCAAAATAGCACAGCAAACTGTAGGCCATGCAACAAAGCACACAGTCAGTGAGAGAGAGAGAACACCCCAACACTCTGCAAACAGAGTCAAACCCTGCCATCATTTCTGGGTGTTTATCCATTCTCGCACCTCCCTAAAAGGGAGCTTCCATTACAGTGAAAAGATTTATTTCAAGTCTGACTACAGTGGGAGTTTGCCTGGGTAAGGAGTGAGAATTCAGTAAGGAAGTCAGGCTTTTGTCTATAGTGCTAAAGAATGAAAATATCATCATCTCTAGGGGGGAAGGTTTTCCTCATATTTGTAGTCTAGGCCTAATAATTCAATATTCTCCAATAGTCATCTCATTGAGCTAAACTCTGTTCAGTGTGCTATTGTCGAGGACATCAATAGAGAGGTCAGACCACCTACTTTGGTCACTTTGGGGAGATCAGCTTACTGTGCCTCGCAAGAAAGATGTGGTGGGGGCTTCCACTAGCGTCTTGACCAGATAGTTACGAGATCAGCTGTACAAAGGTAACACATTCATGCTTGAAATACATGGGTCAAGTGTGCACCCTATTTTAACTTTCACCTTGTTTTTAGACAGTAGAGTTATTGTTCTTTAATACAGGAGAGATCTTACACGGCTCTACTTGAAAACCAAATATCATCTCACACATGTGAGCAAAGCTGTATAACTTACAAAGAACCACAGCATTAAATGTTTCACTTTAAACAAATGATCTCATCTTATGGCTGGGAGTGTAATTAACATTTTCTCTTCTAACAGTTTGAAAAACTTTCCCAGTGCCGGTCTCCCATCTGTGCTGGCTCAAATTTAATTAGTGGGATTTTTATCAGTCCAGCTAAAATCCTTCCTAGGTCCACGTTTGTTTAAAGATTTCAACCACACCCTATTAGCTGCAGGACTAACTGTGGAGACCAGCTTTACCAACTTGAGAGGGACCCTTCTCTTTTGGTATAAAGGCATAGGTTGTAAATGTACGTATTTCAGAACTCACAAGATGATCTTACAACCATGAGGGAAAAAATGGATCTATCTTTCCAGCAAAAGAGCTACAACTTTTTCCATCCATTTACTTTAGAAAGATCATGTATGCTTTGCATCACAAACTTGATAAGCAACTCATTGAATATTATGCACACAAAATAACTTGAATGAAAGCTCTGCAAGTATATTGCAGGCATACAACTCTGTTGATGCAGTACTTTCTGCACTCTTTATACTGTACAAACTGACCAGAAAGCCCTACTTGTACTAGTGCATCCAACCAATGCATGAATACGAAGCAGGTACATAATTTTCCACTTCATAACCCTGATATGGTAACTGTTATTGTCAAGAAATATGTACTTATTTGTGCCACTGGTCCTCAATACAACTCAAACCTAAGCACTAAATATTAGTTTTTCAAATTCCTTACCTGCATAATCTGTTGTATCTTCGTGACAGGGTCAGTCCAGATAGCTACAGGAGAGTGTTTTGTTTTTTTTTTTTTTTTTTTTTTTTTTCTTTCTTTCTTTTTGGGGACAACTAATGAAAAACAGGGACGGGAGTGCGGTCAAAGGGTCAAACGAAGGGAACCGGACGGGGACACCGAGCAGAGAACCCCGGACAGCGCCCACCGCTCCGCAAAGGCGTCAAGGGAGTCGGTGGACGCCGCCAATACAGGAGAGTGTTAGAAGGCAGATATATTAGTCCCAAATTAAGCAACTCCATTTTCCCTGGGTAAGATAACAGGGAAATTTTGAAACAGAAAGGAACTTGCTGGAACAAATTCAGGCAGGCAGGCTAATTAGGACACCTGGAGCCAATTAAGAAGCTGCTAGAATCAATTAGGGCAGGCTGGCTAATCAGGGCACCTAAGTTTAAAAAGGACCTCACTTCAGTTTGTGGTATGCATATGAGGAGCTGGGAGAAAGAGGCACTAGTTGCTGAGAGTGAGAAGGCATACTGCTGGAGGACTGAGTACATGCATTATCAGACACCAGGAGGAAGATCCTGTGGTGAGGATAAAGAAGGTGTTGGGAGGAGGCCATTGGGAAGCAGTCTAGGGAGTTGTAGCTGTCGTACAGCTGTTCCAGGAGGCACTCTAAACAACTGCAGTCCTCAGGGCCCTGGGCTGGAACCCAAACCTCCCAACTCCTGATCAGAGACTGGAAGAGTTGACCTGGACTGTGGGTTCCACCAGAGGGGAAGGTCTCTGGGCTGTTCCCCGACCCACATGATGGATCAGCAGAGACTGCGGGGATTGTTGTTCTTCCTTTTTCCCACGCTGACCAGTGATGAAGTTAGCTGAGTGAACGGCAGGTTTGAGCCACTAGCAAAAGTGGGCAAACTGAGGGCTGCCGTGAATCTCTGAGGCAAGCAAATCTGCCAATAAGCACAAGACCCACCAAAGCAGAGGAGGAACTTGGTCACACCTTGTTTTGTGTTTCTGTGTGGACTATTCAATTTACTGCTGTCTTATGTGCTACCTGTGAAAGTACTAGACCAAATCTTTATGATTAATAATTACCCCTTTACTTTTATTAAATGGTAAAGATACCTGGCTCTTCTAGGGCTTTTCATTCATAGACATGAAACTGCTTTATAAAGGAGTTAAGTATCATTATCCCCACTTTACAGATGGGGAAAACTGGGGCACAGACGTGAAATGACTTGCTGGAGGTCACCTAGCAGACCAGTGGCAGAGCCGGTAGCAGACATCAGATCTCATAACTCCCAGTCCAGTGCTCAATCATATAGGCCGCTTTGAGTAGTGACAGTCTCTCAAGCCAGAGGGGTCAAAACAGAAGCTCTACACTTTCACTGAGTGAGGTCAGTTTTCATGCAGGAGTGAATGAATGTTGGAACCACAAGCTGGAGGGAAGATAGGAGCACAGCTGGTTAAAGAGAAGGAAAGAAAAGGGAGATAGGTGGCCAGGGCCGATATGAGGAGTATTGGGGGTTACACACTAATCCCATCTCACTGATGCTAGTTGGAAAAAATATTAATGGAGGAACTACTGGAGCATGCCTTGCCATCTACTTTTCCTAAACAAAGAAATTCATTTGGCTTAGTGGCAAGGTACTTGTGCTTTGGACCCCATCTTGACTAGCAGTGGGGAGGGAACACCCTGCCCCAGATTGTCTTTAAAATATAAACTATTGACAGAGAAAAGAGATCTGAGGAAACCAAGAGAAACCAGCAGCCCATGATCATGAAACACAGAGTGCATGTTCTCACCATAAAGTTAACTCAAGTCATAACTCTAGTGTAGCCCCTAACTCAAGTCCCATCCACATACAGAAGCCCTTAACTTGAGTGGTGTAATGGTGGTGCTTTTTTTGTCAAGATTTCTTATTAATGTTTTGTATTGAGAAGTAAAAATTATGATACAAAAAGAAAAGAAAAAACCCGAAGTTATACACTTAAAATCATCTTCTGTAACACACAGCACAGAGGTAACATGCACGTTCAAAAACCATTGTTGACATCCTTAACATTAAGCTCTTTATCCCAGTTTTAATAATATCTTCAAGACTCCAAGAGTGCTTTTTCATCAACAGGGCATGTATGGATGACAGGAGTCTAGGGAACATCTCTACTACACCCAGTATTTCAGGGGTGTCCGGCAGTGCCAGAGTGCTTGGGTCAAGGGGATGGGTCAATAAATGATTCAGAGGTATATGTTGTCATAGTGGTATGGCCTGAGGGTTAAGCTGACATAGCACCTGGAATGGAACTATCCCCCTCATCCCCCCATTTTCAGTCAGTTGAGAGAGGCATTATATGCCTATATATAATATATATATCCATTCTTTCCATATGACTGATGGGTTGCCAATCTGCAAGTCAAAATTATGCCACATAGTGATGTGATGGTGCTTTTAACTTGAGTTGGCTGGCCAGAGGGGAGGGAGAGGTGGAAACTCAAATGAGCACAACTCACTCAACTGCTTACACAACCACTCTGCCGCATGGACACAGGCTAGCTTGAGTGCTGCTAGTCTTCCAATGCCTTCTCACAGTTATGCCCCGCAAATGCCCCAAAAGTTCTCTCTCAGTTTTCTGGGAAAGAGTTCACAGAGCAGCTCAGCTTACCTCGGTGCTAAGAATCAGGGGCTATGCCCCTAGGAGTCTTAGCCCCACACATAAGTGAGCTCAGTGCCAGTGGACATAGCAACTCAAATATTATTCCTCAATGTGGTTACTCTCACTTGAGAAAATTAACTCAAGTGTAGGCAACTTGAATTAAATCTGAAGTGAAGATTATCCGGGGAGACTGAATGGTTAGAGATGGGCCCAGACAGTCACCAGATCCAAAGAACTCCAAACTTGGTTGATGATGAAATTTGAACCCAGATACAGATCTGAATTTCTCAACTGAATTTTATCTTTATAATTGGCTGAACAAGCACCTTCTGTTTTTGTCTGGCAGGCTTTTTAAAAATCACATGGCCCATTTCTGAAGTTATTTCTCTTGAGGAATAAACTAAAGCCTAATGAGTGGGATTTGCTAAACTTAACTGTTAAAGAAATCTTTAAGGTGGTGAAGGCTACTTTAAAAGCAGGCTCTCTCTTTTACAGATTGGACCATAATGGAAGCACAGGAAGTGCAGAGTAAAAGGAATATTTCTAGAAGAACAAACTTTAGAAAGGGGTCTCTAGAGAGACAAGGTGGGTGAGGTAATACCTTTTATTATACCAGCTTCTTAAGCTTTTACCTACTTCTTTTTTCATGCTCTGATCTACAGACCACAGGTTAGAGAGATGATGTAACAGCTGAGCTTCCTTTAGCACTGTAGGGAATCTTGGGAACTTTCACAGCTCCTTCCCTTTCTTCCCCTGCCCCAAAGTTGAACCTGTGCTGGGCACAACCCCACAGTAAAAGGAGAATGTTTCAGAGCTGAGCTTGCCAGGCCTAAGAGGCCAGTCAAATAAAGGAGTAAATCTTACCAAAGGGTTGGACATGCTATGGCTTAGGAGTGGAGGCAGAGGATTCTCAGAAGTAATATGTTACCTGGGAATATCTGTTGTCTGTATCCAGAACTGAGACCTAAAAAATGATGGTCCTGTTTTAGCTTTCTTAAACAACACTGTGACTGTTTGCTTACTGAGTACTTAAAAGTGTTGGAATTTGTTCATAATGCTGTAGTCTCTCCTCCAAGTATGGTTTTTTAAAATGTGTTTTTTCTTTGAGTTCAGAAAAGGGGAGGTGGAAACTAGCCAGTATTCTGGCTGCTTGGGCAAAGAGCTAATCTTTGAGCATGGTCCATGCTGCAACCAAGACCACATCATGTGTCCAGTCTGTCATAATATTTATTCACAACACCTTTGTGTGTGACAGAGAGAGAGATTGAATCTTCATTCAGATGAGATCCAGATCTCCATTTATTTGAATGGGACATATACAACATGGCTCCAAAAGGCCTCCAGGAAAGAGCTTTGGGGAGAGATGCTCTCACTTTTCCACTAATACACTCAGAATTCTAATGGCTGAATGAATTAATAAGTAATTACGTTAACTTCTCAAAATCTATGGGTTAGAAGTTATTTTTCATCCACACATCTTGCAGACAGTATTAAATAGATCTCTTGCCCTTTATTGACATATTATTCGAATATACATGAATTTGACAGACACCCCATGTTGTCTCTGAATTGTGGTCTTCTTTTCTTCCTCTCTTCCTGTAACTATAAGAATCTTTCTTCTCTGTACTGATTAGTACACAAGATAGGTGTCTGGTGAAGTCTGTCTCAAGGCACGCTACCTGCCTTTTATTGCTAGGCCTTGAGAATATAATTTCCAATATTTATACATATCTCCTTACATGCTATCCACAGATACACTTCACTAAGGTTATGATGACTGGTGTGATGCAGGCTTTCAGTGGAAACCTTACATGACACTTCTTTGGTGAACTAGAAGGTGAATTCTACACCGGGGAATCCCTTTAACACTTATGCACCCCTGTACTGCCTGCCAGTTGGCGTCAAGAAGTCCTTGGGTCACAATCTCCTATTCTCACCACTATACAGACTCTCCCATTACTGAAATCCCTCATGGCTTTTTAAGAAGCAAAGTGGTCACAGCTCCAGATTGTTTCCACAAATTGCCCATTGGCTGAAAATGATAAAAATGGGTGGGATTAAGCAGCAAAGCTGCTTCAAACAATAGCAACTTGGGCTTTACATCTGCACCCCCTGTTTGCAGGTGGGGTTGCACAGGTGCAGGTACTCTAACCTATTTAGAGCAATCTCATAGGTTTCCATAAAGACTCTGTTGATAATGTTTGCTGAATATGCCTTGAACAGAAGTCCTTATTAATTCCTTATTGAAAAATTATCCATGATAGGGCAGAACAAAATAGGAATAAAGCCAATAAGGGAGTCTCTAGAAATTACTTTAGAAACCTATAGAAGTCAGTGGAGACAGTTAACCATTTAAAAGCCTTTTTCAAGCATATTACAGCATTCTGGAATAGGGATATAATTTTCCATTAAATGCCATAAAATGGTTCAGAAGACTAGTCCCATTATACATTTCATGCAGGTATTTGGACCATTCCTGGACTTTGAAGATGATTCTGTTTGTTGACAAATCTTTGTGAATTCTTTATAAACTGCTTGAATTTATAATTATTTACAGAATAATTTATGTTCATCTATACATTGTTTGCAAGCAGTTTACTGGGCATTTCATATTTAAAGATTTGATCTGTGTTTTGTTAATTTTGATTGCACACATGATCATATGGTCCGTGTTCCTTTATTGGAATATCATAACTGTTAGAATTGGGTTTCCAACACAAATACTTGTGTTCAGGCATTACAAATTCACTTCCTGTAATTTTGCCCTCTAAAATCAGCTCTTTATGTGAACATTGATTGTAATCTTAGTTGCTAGATTTGTGGAAAGTAAACACACAAGGAGAAAACAAGCAAAGCCAACTGAGCTTATTATTTAAAATCAACAAAATACTTCCAGAGATTGTCCAGGAACATTCATTCAGTGTGAGAGGGGATCATTATAATAAGTCTGACCTCCTGCACAGGAGTGGACATGGCATCTCACACTAATTCCTGCAACTCACACTGTAATTCCTGGATCAAGCCCAGTGACCTTTGCTTTAGCTGAAAGCACAAACTTTTAGAAAGTCCATCCAATCTTGATTTAAAGATTTTAAGCAATGGATAATCTATCACATGCTTTAGTAATCTTCTCTACCAGTTAATTACACTCACTATTAAAATATGTATGCCTTATTTCCAGTTTTAACTTGTCTAGCTTCAATTCCAACCAGCTATAATCAAGAATAACTTTTCGATCATAATTCCTATGGACTAAAGTGCCTAGAAACATCAAACAACACTGTCTATGTTTGTGACCAACATTGTTGTGTTCTGTAATCGTATTGTCAAAATGAATTGTTGAGTGAATAAATATAGACTGAAGTTTTCACAGCCCTCTAATGCTTTTGGACACCTTTATTGCCAGGAATTTAGGCTTTCAAATACTTGTGGCAGCTTTGAAAAGCTCAGCCTGAGTGTTGCCACAACAAAAAGAAAAACAAAACAAAAAACAAACAAGCACATCCTGACAACTTGAGGATTTTCTTTGTCATTTCCAGTATTCTATTTTCTCAAAGTTTTTGATTTTAAAAGGATCTAATCCACATACTATGTAATCACTCATGGGTTTACTCAGGATAGTACAGATAATAGGATATTTAATATGATTTAGGAGTGAAATCCTGGTTCCATTTAAGTAAACGAGGAAACTTCCATTGACTTTGTTAGGGCCAGGATTTTACCCTAGGGCTCCATTGTACATACGGTTCAAGAACTATTAACCTAGAAGTCCTTAATTTTCTACCAGACATAAACAAGGCACAAAAAAGAATGTTTACTAATTCTCCCTCAATTCTTTGAGCATTATAGATTGCTGCCCAGAGAACATAACACTCCATCTAAATCAGAGAATTTAAAAGTTCCAGGAAATGTGGTCAGGATTCCCAGAACTACAACTGATTATAGGTGGGGCTGGAAGTGACACCTGTTATTAAGGTTGCCCAACACTTCCATTATAAGACCCTTTTTTCAGTTGCTTATAATTTTGACAAACTTTAATCATTTGGGCTAAAATTTTCCATGCCAGGTATCTGCCTCATTCTGAAAATTTTGGAAAATTTCTGCCAAAAGGGGCCATCCATTTCTGAAGATTAGGGGGAAAATAAGGTGTTTTGCCCAGGCTTAAAAAATGTGGGTTACCTTTTCTTTGAAAAGCTCTAGTGCTCCCATGCTTTGCAGCAAGGAATTGAAATTGGGCAAGGCTGTGGCCTTTGTGTCGGGGATGTGCTCAGATCTGGCTGAGTTATATGCCTTTGAAAAATGCAGATTGTACATGCTCAGATTCCTTCAACTTTTAGCAGTGAAATGACCCAAAGTTTCTGTGCCCACTGCACTTGCCTCAGCCTGGGACGGAGCAGAACTTTCCCTGCAGTTGTGGGTAGGGTTGCCACCCCCCCCCCCAGAATTGTCCTGGCATCTCCAGGAAATAAAGATTAAGCTTTAATTAAAGATTGTCATGTGATGAAGCCTCCAGGAATATGTCCAACCAAAACTGACAGCTCAAGTTGTGGCTCTGGGCTGCTGAGGGGCATGCCAGTTCCAAGCACTGGAATTGAGAGCAAGGAAGTAATTTCAACGATCCCCTACTGGGCCCTGGCAACATGGGGGAAGAAGCTGCCTGATTCGAAGGCAGAAGGGACAGAAGACCTGTGGGTTGGGGGTGGGTGGGGTGACGGTGGGGGAGTAGATTTGGGACAACAATCCTGCGGGAGATGGGGGAAACTAGGAGGCTGGCAGTGGGTGGGAAGAGGAAAACGGACTGAGGGTTGTGGTTGTGGTGGAAGTGAGACAGACTAGTAATGGGGTAGGGGGTGGGTAGAGACAAAGAACCAACGTGGGGGAGAAGAGGGATGATTGATCTGATGAGGAGCTCCTGACAGGAGGAGTTTGTGGGTGAGCCAGAGTGCTAGGGGAGAACTGGGACTGACTGGGCAAAGAGACTGGGAGAAAGAACCGGGGCAGGGAGGAAGTGAGGTTGGACGTGGAGAACGCGCCGTCTACACAGAGGATTGGCTTCTTTTGCATCCATTCTTACCTGCCTCTTTTTGATTCCAAAGCATTGCAACTCTGTAGGATCCATTCTTCCAGGGCTCATCAACTTGTTCCAACTTTCAGGATGGGGGTCCCCTGGGGAAGCGACGTCACTACTAACACAAATACTGCCATGTGAGTATTACTGTCCATGAGGAATTTAATCCAACACAAGTTAATGGACTCAGTACAGGAGTAATTGGATGAAATTCTCTGGCCTGTGTTACAGAGGAGGTCAGTCTGGATGATCTAATAATCCCTTCTGATTTTAAAAATCTATGAATCCCCTTGGCATCAGTCGGGTAACAGTTCATGGAAAGGGCTTATTCCCGAGCCATGCCCTCAGCTGCAGATCTGGAGGATCTCTGTGGGCCTTTTGAAGAGCCCAGAGGAGACGTAGGGAAGGATGCTACAGAGGTAACACTTCCTCCATCAAGGTGTCTACTCAAGGATTCACCTGTTTCATTCCCTGAGCCTTTATGGATGGAGGGAATAATTTGAACTCATGTGGTTAGGTAAGAGTAGAGAATGGATACATATTCTCAGTTAAGGTTTTTGATCATGTACTGCATGCATAGCAGTAAGATGTCAACATATTACATTTATCTGGTAAATAATAACAAAAGAAAATAAATTGTGGAGAAAGTCCCATATTAAACATATGAGCAGCTGCTGGATTTAATTAGGCTTGGGTTGCTTTGAAGTGTGGTTGTAGGTTGCTCTGGATTTTCAGCTGGCCTTTAGCTCTTGGAATCTGGAAGGAAGACTCCATCAATGCTTTGGCAAGGGAAAACTGGGGCACAGAAAACAAACTTTTTGTCAGGAAGGCTGTGGGGGTTTTTTAATTGTCATGTCTGGCACCAGTGCAGAAAGGGTTAAAAAATGGCTTGACTTGACACACGTCTCCAGCTTTCAGCAATTCACAGCTTCCTCAGTGAAGAGCTTGGGGGACACTCTGCTTGTGTTCAACAGCAGTGCAGATGGAAAAAATTGTACTGACCCCAGTCAGCTGCAGCAACAAGGTGAAATGTGGGGGGGAGGGAGAGGGGTTGAGGGGGTTGGGGCATTGTAAGTTTTCTTTCTGTATCCTGTCGGGGGTGCCATATGTCTAACGTTTTAACTTTTATAACCTCATGACATTCCTTTCTTTTAAAGAAAGGGAATTAAAAAACCAAAACTTCACCACAACCTCTTGAGAGCACATGGATTGCATTTCGCCACAGTAATCACTTACTGCAACAGGAGGCTGTGGTACCAGTGGGATATTAAACCCTCTCATGTGGCTGGAGCAGCCTTGTGGGAGAGGGCTCAGGAAAAAATTACGAAAACATTTTCTCTTCTGCCCATTCCCCCTCCTTTCTTTTTTGAACCAGAATTTGAAAATTCATTGAAGCTTTGACATTTGAAAAACTTCACCCAGCTCTAGTCTGGGTTATATTAACTCTTGTATCCCTACCCATGTCAGCAGATTGGGAGGCAGGAAATGAAAGCAGTCCCTTATCAGCATTCCTGTGTGTCCGTCTATCTGTACAGCTAAACAAAACGAACAAGGACACTGGTAGTCTGTTTCTTTAGGACATCCAGAGTACTACTGAAAATGTTCCTGTGATGAAAGGTAATGAACTCCACCCTGGCCACAGAGAGTGAAAAAACACCCTGAGCAGCTGTCAAGGTTCCTTCCCCACTCTGAACTCTAGGGTACAGATGTGGGGACCTGCATGAAAGACCCCCTATGCTTATTCTTACCAGCTTAGGTTAAAAACTTCCCCAAGGTACAAACTTTGCCTTATCCTTGAACAGTATGCTGCCACCAACAAGCGGTTTAAACAAAGAACAGGGAAAGAGACCACTTGGAGATGTCTTCCTCCTAAAATATCCCCCCAAGCCCTACACACCCCTTTCCTGGTGAAGGCTTGATAATAATCCTCACCAATTGGTACAGGTGAACACAGACACAAACCCTTGGATCTTAAGAACAATGAAAAATCAATCAGATTCTTAAAAGAAGAATTTTAATTAAAAAAAAAGGTAAAAGAATCACCTCTTTAAAATCAGGATGGTAAATACCTTACAGGGTAATCAGATTCAAAACATAGAGAATCCCTCTAGGCAAAACCTTAAATTACAAAAGACACAAAAACAGGAATATAAATTCCATCCAGCACAGTTTATTTTACCAGCCATTAAACAAAAGAAAATCTAACGCATTTTCTAGCTAGATTACTTATAGATTACTTACTAACTTTTTAGGAGTTGTAAAGCTGCATTCCTGATCTGTTCCCGGCAAAAGCATCACACAGACAGACCAAACTCTTTGTTCCCCCGCCTCCAGATTTGAAAGAATCTTGTCCCTTCATTGGCCATTTTGGGTCAGGTGCCAGTGGGCTTACCTTAGCTTCTAAACCCTTTACAGGTGAAAGGGTTTTGCCTCTGGCCAGGAGGGATTTTATAGCACTGTATACAGAAAGGTGGTTACCCTTCCCTTTATATTTATGACACGCCCCCCAAAATCACAGATAGGGTGAAACACTGGCTGTGATTTCTTCCTGAAGCTTTAGGAGAAAACAGAGTTAATAAGACACATGCACCTCTAAATATACTACTAACTGTATAAAGACTAACAATATTTTCCACATCTCAAGGATGATATTAACCAGTTGATTCTGGGAAACTTTCACGGGAGAGTGCATCAGCCACTATGTTAGAAGCTCCTGAGATGTGTTGTATGTCGAAATCAAAATCTTGGAGAGCTAAACTCCACCGAATAAGTTTTTTGTTATTTCCCATGACGATATGGAGCCACTGTAGCGCAGCATGGTTGGTTTGCAGGTGGAAACGCCGTCCCCAAACGTATGGGCGTAGCTTTTCCAGAGCGTAGACAATGGCATAAGATTCCTTTTCACTGATTGACCAGTGGCTTTCCCTCTCAGACAGCATCTTGCTGAGAAACACGACAGGATGGAATTCTTGATTCGGTCCTTCCTGCATTAAGACTGCTTCCACACCACGCTCGGATGCATCTGTGGTTACTAGGAACGGTTTGTCAAAGTCTGGGGCCATTAGCACAGGGTCAGACATGAGTATCGCTTTAAGCTGGTTAAAGGCCTTCTGACACTTTTCAGTCCCCTGAACTGCATTTGGCTGTTTCTTTTTGGTTAGGTCTGTCAGTTAGGGCGGCAATTTGGCTGTATTGCGGTACAAATCATCTTTATTAACCGGCCAAGCCTAAGAAGGATTGAACCTGTTTCTTTGACTTTGGGACAGGCCACTTTTGGATAGCATCCACTTTGGCCTGTAGGGGGTTGATAGTTCCTTGACCCACCTGGTGTCCAAGGTAAGTCACTCTGTTTAGGCCTATTTGACACTTCTTAGCCTTAACAGTTAGTCCTGCCTCCCTTATACGCTTGAAGACTTTTTGTAGCTGTTCCAGGTGTTCTGCCCAGGAATCCGAAAATATGGCCACATCATCAAGGTAGGTGACCGCATATTTTCCCAATCCTGCTAGGAAACCATCTACAAGTTTTTGGAAGGTGGCGGGTGCATTCCGCAGCCCAAAAGGGAGCACATTAAATTCATACAGCCCGACATGTGTGATGAAGGCTGACCTTTCCTTGGCGGATTCATCTAGCGGTACTTGCCAGTACCCCTTGGTTAAGTCCAAGGTAGAGATGAACTGGGCCCGTCCCAGTTTCTCCAATAGTTCATCTGTGCATGGCATTGGATAATTGTCTGAGTGAGTTACAGCATTTAGCTTATGGTAGTCCACACAAAAACGTATCTCCCCATCTGGTTTGGGAACTAGAACCACTGGAGATGCCCATGCACTGCCAGAGGGGTGGATTACACTCAACTGTAACATATCCTGAATCTCCCGTTCTATAGCAGTTTTTAGCTTGAGGAGACACCAGGTAAGGTTGGGCTCCAATTGGGTGAGTATTACCTGTGTCAATGGAGTGGTATGCCGGTTCAGTCAGTCCTGGGGTGGCTGAGAATGTTGGCGCGTAGCTAGTGCACAGCTCCTTGATCTGCTGTCGCTGCATACGCCCAAGGGTCATGGAGAGGTTCACCTCTTCCACGCCACCATCACTTTTCCCTTCGCAGTAGACACCTTCAGGCCACTCAGCATCATCTCCTCCCTGGGCTGTAAACTGAGAAACTTTTAATTCTCTGGAATAAAAGGGCTTTAGAGAATTAATATGGTACACCTTAGGCTTTTGGTTGGAGGTGGGGAATGCTATGAGATAATTAACAGCTCCCAGGCATTCTTGGACCGTGAATGGCCCTTCCCATGACGCTTCCCTATCATGGGCCTGGAGCACCTTTAAGACCATGACCTGGTCCCCTACTTTGAAGGAACTCTCTCTGGCATGTTTGTCATACCAGGCTTTTTGCTCTTTTTGAGCATCCTTTTGGTTTTCGTTAGCAAGGGCTAAAGAGGTTCGCAGGGTGTTTTGTAGGTTGGTTACAAAGTCCAGAATGTTAGTTCCTGAAGAAGGTGTAAACCCCTCCCATTGTTGCTTCACTAACTGTAATGTCCCCTTAACCTCATGGCCATATACAAGTTCAAATGGTGAAAACCCTAAACTGTGATGGGGTGCAGCTCTGTAGGCAAACAGCAACTGCTGTAATACTAAGTTCCAATCATTGGAGTGCTCATTTACGAATTTACGTATCATGGCCCCCAAAGTTCCATTAAACTTCTCCACCAGGCCATTTGTTTGATGATGGTAAGGGTGGCATCCAAGTGATTCACCCCATGAGCTTCCCAAAGGCTTTCCATAGTTCCTGCCAGGAAATTAGTTCCTGCATCTGTAAGGATGTCGGAGGGCCAAACTACCCTGGCAAAAATGTCTGTTAGTGCCTGGCACACACTTTTAGCCCTGATGTTGCTTAGAGCTACTGCTTCCGGCCATCGGGTGGCAAAATCCATGAAAGTCAGTATGTACTGCTTTCCTCTGGGTGTCTTTTTCGGAAAAGGACCCAGAATATCCACAGCTACTCTCTGAAATGGAACCTCAATGATGGGGAGTGGCTGGAGAGGGGCTTTGACCTGGTCTTGGGGTTTTCCCACTCTTTGGCACACCTCACAAGACCAGACATAGGTAGAAACATCCTTGCCCATTCCCTCCCAGAAGAACAACTTTCCCAAACGGTCTTTGGTTCTGTTAACCCCAGCATGGCCACTAGGATGATCGTGGGCTAAGCTAAATAGCTTTACCCAGTACTTAGTTGGAACTACCAATTGTCTCTGAGGATACCAGTCTTCCTGGTGTCCACCAGAAAGAGTGTCCTTGCATAAAAATTCTCTTTCTACAACAAACCTGGATCGATTAAAAGAGCTGAGAGGTGGTGGTTTGCTCTGTGCCGCCGTCCAAGCTCTCTGGAGGCTTTCATCTGCTTCCTGTTCAGTCTGGAACTGTTCCCTTGATGCTGAAGACATCAGTTCCTCATTGGATTGTGGACCTGGGCTTGGTGCCTCTGGAAGCGATGCAGGTGATGGGGCTGTTTCCATGGACTGTGAACCGCTCTCCGCTGGTGCACTATGTTGGGGTTCAGGCTCCGGCTGAGCCTCTTGTATAGGGTTATTTGCTGCTGCCGGTGCAGGTTCAGTGGGGCCCTTTGGTGTTGGGGTTGCAAGTACTGGATTCAGTGCTGGCAATGGTTCTGGTGCTGGTTGTTCCGCCAGTTCCGGTTCTGAGATTGGCTCTGTCTGGATCTCTGTGACTGGATCCACTACAGCTATTGCAGACGGACATGGGGTCCGGTTCCATCACCTCTGACCAGATCCTGGTAGAAGTTTCTGGAACAGAGCTAGGTGTGACCATTCCCACCCTCTTGACTAGCTTCACATGATTGGCTAAGTCTTCCCCCAACAGCATGGGGATAGGATAATCATCATAGACTGCAAAAGTCCACATTCCTGACCAGCAACTTGGCTGTAGGCAAGTCAAAAGAGTTTGACTTGAAGGACTGAATTGTCACTTGGACCTCTGGGTTGATTAAATTGGAGTCCACTAAGGAAGAATGGATAGCCGACACCTGTGCTCCAGTGTCCCTCCATGCTGTGACCTTCTTCCTGCCCACACTCACAGTTTCCCTCCGCTCTGAGGGTATCTGGGAGGTATCTGGGCCTGAGGACCTCTGGCGTGATACTAGTGCAATGAACTGTAATCTGTTGGGGTTCTTGGGGCAGTTGGCCTTTACATGCCCCAGCTCGTTACATTTAAAACATCGTCCAGCTGACGGGTCACTGGGGCGAGGTGGGTTGCTGGAGAACGGTGTGGCGGGACGATAAGGTGTCCAGAGTGTTCCTTGGGGTGTAGTTGGGGCCTTGGGCTGCCCCCGGTAGAAGGGTGTGGTCTGAGGGTGTCTCTTCTCGTATCCACTCCAACTGCGACCAGGGTTGTTTCTCTCTCCTCCCTCCACCCATTTTGTTCTGGTTTGCCCCACCTCTCTGGCGGTCTGGGACTGCTCGTATGGATCAGCATCAGAAGCAAGACTTTTTGCTGAGTCCATTTTCTTATCCCATAAACACTGTTTTATATCCTCCTTGGACATAGTCAGGAATTGCTCCTGAGTCATCAAATCACACATTCCTTCAAAGCTAGTTACACCCCTTCCTTTGACCCATTTATCTAACGGATCCTTCATCTGGTTTAGATAAGCCACATTACTTAGTCCAGGTCCTATCTTAAGGGCTCTAAATTTTACTCTGTAAGTTTCAGGTGTAACTTGGAATTTTTTTAAAACCAAATCCTTGAATTTATTATGGTCAGAAACCTTCTCAATAGGCATCTTATTGAATATGTCCAGTGCTCTTCCAGTCAATTTTGTGACCAGTGTGGTCATCTTGTGAGCTTCAGGAATTTGATGGAGTGTGCACAGTCTCTCAAAGGTGAGAAAATATTCAGTAATATCATTGGATTCATCATACTGTGGACATAGTCGGTCCCATTTGTGGATTGGTGGGGAAGGATTGTTAGGGTTATTCGGTATATTCTGCTGAGCCTTGGCCTTCTCCATCTCCAGTGCATGCTTCCTCTCTTTTTCCTTCTCCTCCATTTCTTTAGCCTTTGCCTCCATTTCTCTCCTGTGGGCAGCTTCCCTTTCTTTTTCTTTGGCTGCTTGTGCATCCATCTCCATCTGAGTTCTACTGGTCTTTCATGTTCCTTTTGTCTTTCCTCAGCCTCAAATCTGGCTAATTCCAGCTTCTGTTGAACATTGCATTCTGTCATCCTAACCTCTCTGTTTTTAACTAACTTTACACCCGAAAGTTAGAAAGGAAAAAACAAAAGCCTGGCTTGTAAAATTTTGCTGTGCTGAAACCTGATACCTTTTGTCTTTGATAGCTGTTCTCAGCCTACAGAAAAATCTTTTTGTTATGCCTGCTGCTCTGTCCCCCAGGCAGAGAGACAGAATCAACAGCTGCAATCACCTTTTACAGAACCTTTTAAAATCCTGCTGTGCTTCTGGTTCAAAATGATCCCACCGCTCTGCCATCATGTCAGGGTTCCTTCCCCACTCTGAACTCTAGGGTACAGATGTGGGGACCTGCATGAAAGACCCCCTATGCTTATTCTTACCAGCTTAGGTTAAAAACTTCCCCAAGGTACAAACTTTGCCTTATCCTTGAACCGTATGCTTCCACCACCAAGCGATTTAAACAAAGAACAGGGAAAGAGACCACTTGGAGATGTCTTCCTCCCAAAATATTCCCCCAAGCCCTACACACCCCCTTTCCTGGGGAAGGCTTGATAATAATCCTCACCAATTGGTACAGGTGAACACAGACCCAAACCCTTGGATCTTAAGGGCAATGAAAAATCAATCAGGTTCTTAAAAGAAGAATTTTAATTAAAGAAAAGGTAAAAGAATCACCTCTTTAAAATCAGGATGGTAAATACCTTACAGGGTAATCAGATTCAAAACATAGAGAATCCCTCTAGGCAAAACCTTAAATTACAAAAGAGCAAAACCAGGAATATAAATTCCATCCAGCACAGTTTATTTTACCAGCCATTAAACAAAAGAAAATCTAACACATTTTCTAGCTAGATTACTTATAGATTACTTACTAACTTTTTAGGAGTTGTAAGGCTGCATTCCTGATCTGTTCCCGGCAAAAGCATCACGCAGACAGACCAAACTCTTTGTTCCCCCGCCTCCAGATTTGAAAGAATCTTGTCCCCTCATTGGCCATTTTGGGTCAGGTGCCAGCGAGGCTACCTTAGCTTCTTAACCCTTTACAGGTGAAAGGGTTTTGCCTCTGGCCAGGAGGGATTTTGTAGCACTATATACAGAAAGGTGGTTACCCTTCCCTTTATATTTATGACAGCAGCAAATACAGGCTCCCGGCAACCTCAGTGGCCGAAACGGGACTGCTTTAAGAGTGAGTGCCTATATGTACAGAAAGCCATTGATCTTCAGAGATGTTACAGCTGTCTAATAAAAGGCAGGCTGATACGCTTGTGTATTGGGGTTTAAGAGTGTCTTCCCCCTAGACCTTGACATGTGCATATTCTATTAACTACCATATTAGTTTTTGTGTATTTGTTCAGTTGACACGTTTTATGGGATCTAGTGATGAAAAACTCTGTATGAGAACAGGTGGCTGTTGTTATTTGCATTTAATATTTCTTTTAAAAAGATTTAACTGTAGCCACTGGAGTCAGTAGATATCAACCACTTGTCATGTGGAGTAGTAAAACCTTCTGTAATCCTGACCCATGTCATCTGACCAGAGCCAGGAAATGAAGACCATTCTCATAACAGCACAGATTTATTGCATTTATTCACCCTTCCTTGCTACTGCCTCTCTCAGTAGCAGACATGCCAACCCATGGGAAAAAATGCAGAAATTGGACTTGTTTTTGGCTTAATTGGCTTGTGAGTTGCTTGTTGGCTCGTCTTTGGCTAGTAACTTCTTTGGCTTGTAGCTTGTTGCTTGTAGCTTTTTGCCTTTTTTTTTTAAATTAGCTCCTGGCAAGCAGGGACAAGTGGGGCAAGCAGGGCCAATCAGGGGAGAGAGTCAGGGGTGCACAGCGCACCCACCCCAGTCCCAGACTGCACGCCGGGGGTATCTAGTCGCATAGAGTGTTGGGGTTCTGAGGGATTGGCTTGTTCTGGCCTTGTTTTGAAACGGGAGTAGCTTGATTTTTGGCTTATTGTGAAAGCCGGGGTCCTTATTTACCACGCGAAAGTTGGCAACTGTGCTCGGTAGTCCCTTATTTGCTTTGTACGATCCTTTGCTCCCCAGAACAGCTACTGATCACACATGCACTTTACTGAGACTGTTGGACACGACACTTGCAAAATGCAGTGAATCGGTAGCATGACTGATTTGAAAAAATGGTGTCTGTTGTTCAGCCTGTCATTCTGTGGTCAAGGGGGCTGGAAGGAGGGGTGGAAGAAATGAATGGAAAGAACAGCAACGCTCCTTGTCTTGTAAAATGCAGATTTCTTTGATTTTTTTTTCCAATTCCTTGATGTCTATGTTTTAAAGTCATCATACAATCCTGTGCACTTTCATAGAACAGTTATTCGGTAAATGGTTTCCTGAAGTAAAATACAAATTCACAAGAAGTGCTGATGGTGCGAACACCTGGTTTTCTAATAACTTTTAAAGCAAAATATTATTTGGTGGTCTCTAAGGTCTGTAATGTTGATTTTTTTAAAAAGAGATTACTTCCCCGTGTAAAGTGAGACTGTAAATTATCATACTGAAAATGGTTGCTAAATGTGGAATGATCTCTCCTGAGTAAAATGAAACTTTAATTAATACAGCTAGAAGCCAAGGGGAGGGAGGTGGTGTGTGGAGGGCTGGTAACAGGGCAGCGTGCAGGGTAAGTCAGTATAAAATGGAAAGAAGTAGGACAAAAGTACATGGAATTAAGAAGTCTGCTAAACTCATGACAGTGCTGTAGCAAATGCACTCTGGGAAGCGAAGCCTTATAATTCTAATGGATACTACAGAGAGCCACAGCTATCAGAAGTTTTTCCGTCTCACATTGTACTTCAGGGGGAACCGGACATTTTCTGGTCCCTCTGAAAATCCCTTGAAGTAAGTCAAATCCATCAACTTAAATGTCACTTGAAAAATAAAAGGCAGAGCACTAGTGTAAAGTGTTCGTCATGAGATGTACTGGGTTTGGGTTTTTTTTTTAGTAGGTCACTGTGTTTTGCACCATCTCAAATTCTTCAAAAAAAGAAAAGGAGGACTTGTGGCACTTTAGAGACTAACCAATTTATTTGAGCATCAGCTTTCGTGAGCTACAGCTCACTTCATCGGATGCATTCAGTGGAAAATACAGTGGGGAGATTTGCTCAAATAAATTGGTTAGTCTCTAAGGTGCCACAAGTACTCCCTTTCTTTTTGCGAATACAGACTAACACGGCTGCTACTCTGAAACCTGTCAGATTCTTCAATGGTTTTCAGTAGAGTACACTGCAGTAGTCTAATCTCAAGGCGTCAAGAATATGGATCACACTAGCATGGTCCGTAGCTGAAAGAGAAGGTTGCAGCCTCCAAGCCAGACATAAATGAAAAGAGGGGACAACTCACTTTTGTTGAGTATTTCAGGCTCATTGGATGAGAGGTATATTAACAGCAGGATGTGTGCACTGAAGCTGGGCAGATTTTTTTGGACAAATAATTTATTTGGTGAAAAAAGGAGTTTGGGGTTGACCAAAACAATTTATGAATTCAGGTCAATTTTGATGAACAGTTTTGTCTGAATTTTTTTTTAGAAAGATCAAAATGTTTTCTTTCGATATTTTTCAAAGGAAATGTTTTGACTTTGTTTGACTTTACATTTTGTTTTCAAATTTAGCTACATCTAGTTTAAAAAAACAAAGGGGTAAAAAATGTATCCAAATATAAAATGCGGGGGGGGGGGGGGGAAATCATTTTGGGTTAAACAAAATGAAAATTGAACTAAAAAACCCCAATTATTTGCTCAGCTTTATTCTGTATTAGCTGTCTATTAGAAAGCCTTCTTATTTTTTCTGATTGAGAGATTAGTATAGCAGTAAAGGTTAACTGATTACAGTAACTCCTCACTTAATGTCATGCCGGTTAACATTGTTTCATTGTTATTTGCTGATCAGTTAGCGAACATACTCCTTTAAAGTTGTGCAATGCTCCCTTAGAACATCATTTGGCAGCTTCCTGCTTTGTCCACTGCAGGAAGAGCAGCCCGTTGGAGCCAGCTGGTGGGGGCTTGGAACCAGGGTGGACCAGCAGGCCCCCTATCAGCTCCCCTAAGTTCCCTGTGCAGTAGCAGCCCAGCAAGCTATCAAGTGCCTGGCAGTTCAGGTGTCCCTCCCCCCACTGCCATGTGCTGCTCCTGCTCTCTGCCTTGGAGCTGCTCTCCAGAGCCTCCTGCTTGCTGTGTGGGGGGTGGGAGGAGGAGGACAAATGTCAGGGTGTCCCCCTCCCCTTGCTCCTGCCCCCCACTCCTGTGCCCTATTTCCACAGATCAGAAGGGGGACATGACAGGGCTCAGGGTGGAGGGAGCTTGCTGGCAGCAGCTGCTGTCTCAACTTGCTGATCTACTTAAAAAGGAGTGTACTTAGAGTGGGGTCAGCGTACTTAAAGCGGCAATGCGCATCTCTCTCTCACACACATGATGTGTATCTCTGTCTCTCTCCGCCATTAGTTTCTTATGTGGAAATTGGATTCACTTAACATCGTTTCACTTAAAGTAGCATTTTTCAGGAACATAACTGCAACGTTGAGCGAGGAGTTACTGTACCTGAAAATCTCAGTGAATCAATGAAGTTCTTAATGTTAGAGCAGGAGTTGGGGCGGGAGAGGGAAGCTCTGGAGGATGCTATCTTTTTCACAGAAACCATCAACTTTGTACACCATAGATTACTGGAGTCAGTTCACTAAAAAATTCTGAATGTACTGCAGTCTCTGTGTCCACACCATTGGTTTTAACAAGTGTACATGCTGCCAGTGGTATGACCAGCGTTTGAAAAGCTGTTATCCAGCTAGCGTATAACTCAATGGACTCCAAAATTATACAATGGTGTTCAAAAGTATAATTGTCGACTTCAGATTGTCACAAGGTCTTGTTGGCTTTAAGTACCTGCTAGAAATATACGTGGATTTTGTAAATTATATACTTTATTCCACATGCAGACCTCTAGACTGTACCTTATTACAATGATGATCCTTCGGGCAAGCACAATAAGCAATATGAATGAACTTTCTATCACACTAGCCTAGTATTTAGGGTGGAAACACCCTGCTGTGGATGCCTGGTGCAAGGCCTTCCTCACCATTTAAAAAGGGCTGAGTAAGAAAGGTTATAGGGAAAGCTACCATGAAGTGTGCCCCCCACCCCACACACCATGGTGGATGATTAGACTTAGGGGGTAAGTGGGGGAAGATCCAGCAGATGCATAGCTATGTGGATTTGATTGCCCAAAACACAACATATGAAGCTCAGAGAGGTAGCAACTGGTATTCCAGTCAGTGTTCATTCCACTGCAAGAATGTGAGCAGTCTTACAGCTTTATATTTTGTTAATGTATAAAGAACAAATTAGAAGTATGTTAATTGTTGGTACACGATATGTACTGGATTCTTAAGAAATAAATATATTAGGAAGCCCTGGAAGAGAGAGAAGATAAAATACAGAAAATTCTGACTTAACCATACATCACTGAACTTTGTAAAATTACAAAAATATTGGGGAAATGTACAGCAATTAGAGAATGAACTATAGGAATAGCATGAAAACTCCCCAATAGATTCTTGGGTATCACTGCTTTATACAAACAAATTTGTATGTAATTTCTTTTCATGTGCAATTTTATGCTTTGTAAGGCAATGAAAATGACAAAAGATCCCTAAGATTCGTGAAGGGACTTACCTGAGCAAACTACATTATTGACAGAGTTCATTAGCAGCATCTGAATCTTACTAAGACTTTTCAAAAGAAACTGGAGACCTTGGATAGATACAATGGAATAAAATAGACTAATTTTATTAACATATGAATACAGTGGAAGGATTAAAATCTGGCCAGATGTAGCTTGAAACTTTGATTCTCCATGTTCACTCATTTTGAAAAAGGATGCTACTATTATCGGCACAATGTCAACTTTTTTTCAAGCTGCCAACCTGGTGTCATGTGCTTAATTTTAGCAATGTATTTGGACTTCTCAGGCCTTGGCTGAAGAGTTGTCGTAGGTATAGTCCAATGCTGCATTTGATTTTTATTGTGACTATTATATTATTATTCTGCATAATATTCTCAAATTATATTATTCTAATGAATAGCTCAGCTTAATACCATTTTGAACTTGGGCCACTGCCTGCATGAGACAAATTTTATTTTGACTCAGTTCAATTAGTCTTCTGATGCAGTCATAGCCTCTTCTATCAGAGCACCAATAAAACACTGGAAATGGATATCCTCTTTGACGTAGTGGGATTGCTTTTCTTTTCCTCTTTTGGCCCAGATCTATTTTTGAAAAGTAACGTGAGAAGCTCAAAAATTGATGTGTATGACTGGGAGAGAGAAGTAAAGGAAGGAAGAGAGCAGCGTGAAACTGGGAACAGAGAAATGGGTTCTAGAGAGAACTGTTATCCAAAAAGTACATAAAGCATCTCCGAGGGATTCAACTTTAGTACTGCAATGGTACCATGCGAATGTGATGCAGTAACAGGGATCGCAGCAAAAAGGACATCTGGATTATATTAGCTGAGAAAGAAATGTAGGCCACCGTCTTAGTTGGTGTAAATCCACATTGCTTGTTTGACTTCTCTTGAGCTATGCTGATTTACACCAGCTCAGGTTGTGCCCAATAGACTTGCTTCCCAGATAAGCCTGCTGGTATAATATACTGTAGTTGTAAAATAATTTAGTTACCTACTTTAATAGTCCTCGATATACTAAATATTCTTGGCACATCTATGGCATTTACAGTTTGAGGTTCTCCTGGCACTTTACAACCATGAATTTAATCAAATCTCTCAGGTAGGTATTAGCCCATTTGGCAGTTGAAAGGCCAGAATACTGATGGTGCAGTACAAAGCAACTGTACAGTACTAGAGAATCTAGACATTAATATATACTGCCTTAGAGATCCTGTGTTTGTGTTTAATCACTCTGGCTGTCATGATCTCAGCACTCCAGAGGCCCACCAATGTGCTAGCACATGTACCATCCATAAATGTCATAAATCTTTCATTGGCACTCTGTTGGGTATAAATCGGGAAAGAATTTGACTTGTTAGCTAGCAAATAACTGTTGTATTTAAGTCCATAACACCCATGTTGGCTACTTCTTGTGTGAATATTAGGTCAAAAATTGGCTTCACTCTGTTATGTATACAAGTCACTTTTGGGATGGTGGGGGAAAGAAGGATCTTCAAAGTACTCTTTTGGTTTTCCTTCTCATGGTCACAAAGAATATTTTCCCCCTAATAAAATAATCTGGATTTCCCAGGCCAGTCTATTGTTCTGTTACTTCATCCTTGATTGCCAGCCTTCAAATAGCAATGCCTGAATTTCCAAATCACTTACTTTATTATAAGAACTTATAGTACCTGAATCTCTTCCAGGAACTCTGGGACAGATGTGGCATGAAATGTGAGAGGGGCAGAAACAAAAAAATGGATGTTGTGTAGTCCCTTCCCATTTACTTTCTTTGAGACCCAGCTGAAATTGGGAAAGCCAAATTGAGCTGCAGTGTATCAGATGAGTAACTATAAACATCCTGCCAAGGTCTAGCACAGTTTTTTGCATTCCAAATATAATTTGTTACTATAGAAGTCTTATTTTAAGATTTGTACAATAAAGTCTATTGCAAGTAATTACTACTTGATCTAATATTTCAAAAATTAAAATTAAAGGGACTAAATTCTCTGAAATCAGTGAAGTTACATTAGCAGAGAATTTACATCGAGGACTGTGAAACTTTACTGCCTAATACTAATATCAGGGCTTAAATTCAGCCAGAGTTGTCTGGAGCTGAGTTCCGGTAAATATTTTCAACCCCCTGCAGTTTTCATAGCATGTTGGAGGGAGGGAGAAGGGCGTGGGGGGCTCAGGGAAATACTTTTGAGAATTTAAGCCCCAGTATTAACATTAAAAAGTATTTAAAAGCCCTCTGAAACACTGCTTCTGTTCCAGTGTTGAGCAGTGTCATGGCTTCTAAATAAAGAGAGTCCTTTAGTTTCTAAAAGTTTTCATTTCTGGCTAGATAGGTGGTGTCTGTGATGTTACACTCCATATGCTTTATGGACATATGCTTATAACATGGATATGACATAACCGAGATATTCTTTATGCAAGATGGGTCTTGTAAGGAATCATTGGAAAGGTTATGATTTACTGAATGTGATTATCCAATTTGTATGCAAGTATCATACCTAAAGTTAGGAATATGGACTACATAACAATTACAACTGGGTGTGTATTGGGAAGACACCCACTAGACGTCTGGGTAAGAGGTTGTGCATACCTTCCTCCACATTGAGGGTGGAGGTGGATTTCATAATATATCATTAGGTCTGCACTCCAAGGGAGGTGGATACCTGAGTGCTGGGGCAAGTACCTTAAGCTGAGCCTTCCCAGAACTGTTCTCAGTGTCTGTGTCATTCTGCATTGGGTGTGGCCCTGCCTGTGTGTGCTGGAGGAGGCTTAAGACAGGTAAAAAGGGTGCCCAGGCTGGCATAACAGGCAGGCTCAGCAGTATCTCAGCACATCAGGTGACGTCCTAAGAGGGGCAATCTGTCACAGTGTCCCTCTTTAACTATTCACTAACAAGCACATTTTGTGGCAACAATTCTTTCTTAAAGCTTGATCCAAAACCCACTGAAGTCTAGGGGAGTCATTCCATTTATTCTAACAAGCTTTGGATCAGCCCTTTAAAGATGATCTTCTTCTCCTCAGGGTTAGGATCAGCCCTATAGACTCCTATCAAGCCTCATGCATCTTCTCTACATGATTCTAACTGGAAATACACTAAACCTCAGGGAATGATACACACAGCTGAAAAAAGGCCAAAGGACTAGGAGGAGATTGTGTTACTAATCAGACAGGCTGTGCAGCAGGAGTCCTAGCATGCTCATTGTTTGGACAGAAAAAGATTTTAAGCCATTGTTTGATTAAATCTGTTTTTTTAAGTGCTGGCCTGAGAAACCAGCTGATGCTCACAAAAAGAAATGAGAACCCTTCTGAAATGTCCATATTACTACCACAGGACTAAATAAACTCAGTTCTCCATTCTTGGTCTTTTCAATAAATGCACATAGACTCACATGGTTTAAATAACATTCCCTTCTTGGGATTTGGTTTGTTAACAAAACATAACAGATAATGTCAACTGAAACAAAAATCTTCCAGACTTTGTCTGGAGGCTCTTCAGTTCCTTCTAAAAATCACCTCTTTCCTACAGGCTTTACAAGCTGGGGCTGCTTCTCTTTCCCCCTGCAGGAATCCTACACCAAACTTTCACTTGGAGGATTCACTTCCAGTTTCTTTCCCTGACTCTAGGTCTCCTCTCTGTCTGAACAAGCTCCATATAATAGAAAGCACTGCCAAAGGGCTTCTGTCACATAATCTTTGGCCACCCAACTCTGCTGCAGGTCAGAGCTTTGAAACAAGGCCCAGGACACTCACATGTGCCAAAGGATCAATACCCAGCTACAGAATATTATTGTTACAGGAGCAAATGCTTAGGGCCCTGCATATCGGCAGATATCCACTTCATATCCTCAGATATCCATGGACCATGTTTGCAGATCATGGATTGGATGTGGATACAAATTTTGTATCCGTGCATGGCTCTACAAATGCTGTCCCCAGTCCATGGACATGAAAATCCCCTGCTGCAGTGGAACTGGTATTGCTGTGCTGTGTAAGATACGGAGGTAGGATGCAGGAAGCTTGAACATGAGTTCTGAGCAACATGAAACTGGGCTTATAAATTAACTGTCAAAGTATAACAAAGAAACAATCAAGAATTAAATATTGTGTAAGTAAGTTTATTAATACTAAACGATAGTGATTAGCTTGAGTAAGTGTCAATGCTGTGAAAGATTGTTACCAAGGCCTCTTTCTTCAGGTGCTACTGCTTACCAGAAACAAGAAACACAGCCATAGAGTCCTTACCTCACACACAGAGGACTGGATTCTCCACCCTTAAATCCACCCTTAAAACCTTTACTTCAAGAGCCTGGAAATCTCCCTTCCACCCAAGATAGAGTACAGTCCCAGACTGGCTTCCTTGCTTCTTTTTTTAATCCTCTCACACCGTGAGGTGCATAGGATGCCCATCAATTTCTGCCATGTATTTTGGTTTTTGTGCTGGTATGTTCAGGCTTTTTCACATGAAGTGGATCTCTTGCTTGAGCCTACTGCATGCCAATGTGGCTCTTGGTTTCTCTAAAGTTTTTTTGTACCAGTTGACAATCCTAACGTAAATATTCATTCTTTGTCAGCATCCCTAGATGGCAGGACAAGACCCTGCAGCCAATCAAAATTCCATTGCACTTAAATGAGATACAATCTCATTCTCTATTTCTGGGCACCTTCAACATGCATTTTATTTGATCCTGACGATTGTTTAACTGGTTTAGCAACTTTGGAGTTTGGGATAAGGCATACGTAAGCCCATTAATTGCTATGCAAAATTAATTGCTGTGAACACTCCATGTTTCAGTCCAATTATGCTACCCTCCTCTCTGTGCATGAAATAGTACAGTCCAGGCCTCAGTGACCCATTGAAGAGGTTACTACTAAACTCTCCCCTGAAGATTTCTGTAAAGCAGGCAGAAATATTAATAACTGATGACATCTGCAAACAAAATTTATATTTAAAGTACAGCAAATGCTATGCTGATCAATAATGGACATTGCATACAGCCACGTAATATTATCAGTTCATCAGTACATTGTGTGCTGTGTTCTAGTGGCTATATAACTCTTTTTGTTTTGTTTTTAAGCCGACTTTTCACTCTTTCTCAACGTTACTTTTCTTCTTTATGCTCTGGAATGATCTCGTGTAAAGCATTCCTGCAGTGGATTTTGCTTAACTACATGGGTTGATGAAATGGGGCAGGGACAAGAAGTAATTATACAAAGGGTGCTGTTATTCCATGCTGCTTGTGAGCATGCACCATGTAGTTAAGTCTCGCAGAGGTGTCTAGTTTTACCCTACTCAGGGAAATTACCTTGGGTTTGTTTTTCATTGTGTAAGCCAAGCTGCTAGCGTCATCCTTTTCACGCTCACGTTTTTTCTACAGGTTGTTTCTTTAAACTCCAAGTCTGTGATGAAATTCATGGGTGAATAACTGGTCTATTTCCTCCTGCTTTCAGACTGATTATAAACACATCTTCAAAAATGAAAGAGATGAACAGACAGAGTTGGAATATGCCCTCACCAAGGTCAAGGTGGCTACTGAGTTCCACTGTGAGTTGGTATGGGCTAATCTAAGCTGCCTCTGCACTACTATTTAATAAACATTCTTATGGTTTAGAATATTCAAC
Organism: Lepidochelys olivacea; assembly: GCF_965140295.1. Lineage (NCBI taxonomy): Eukaryota > Metazoa > Chordata > Testudines > Cheloniidae > Lepidochelys > Lepidochelys olivacea. The sequence continues at coordinate 136,722,109 of NC_140412.1, read as the reverse complement.
CATCTGTGTAATATATCAGGCAGAAAAAGACTTTGCAAACTTAAATGACAAAATGAAAGCTGGACGGGTTTTGCCTTGAAATGTAAAAATTCATAATCTGAACCACAGAATGAAAGCAAGGAAAGAGGGCAATAAAAGTGGTATTTTAGCTCTCTGGCAGCTTGTGAAATTAACCCTGTATGATCCTTGTTCCTATCTACATCTGATCTATGCAGGATTAATACACTAAAACAAATGCATCAAAAGGCCCAACCCTATGGTTAATGCTTTATAGTCCCACATAAACATCTCAGATGCAATTTCAAGGCTCAGTCAGATTCCTTCTGGGATACTGTTCCTTTTCAATTTTGTTAACATTTTGATAATGACATATCTATTCAGGATGCTATCTCTTATCCAGAGAGATCCCTGAGCATTTTCCAAATGGATTGTAAGGGACATTTTTTTTACTAGGGTTCACTTAACCCACAACTGTGGGGTGGAACACAACGGATGTTGAATAACACACAGCAACACCACTCAAGGTCTTATAACAGAAAGAAATCTCTTACCCATCAGTATTTAAAGTGGGTAACTTAGATAGAAGGGGTGCAATTGGCCAAATAACACTTTGGTCTGGATACTTAGCATCTCTCCTTTTGTGAAAAGTATCACTGAAAATTTAATGACAGTGTTTTGCATACCATCTCTAAGAAGGCACCTCCAGTAGTAAAGGCTTCTGCATACCCAGTTGTGGCATTCGTTCAGTAGTGATGCCCAGGGAAGCATTCTCGTGGATCACTAATGCTACTTCTGCATGCAGTACTTGGGTTTCTGTCATAGGGTGTATATACCCAAGGTTGGCCTGGCACCCAAGGGGTTAAGGCAAGAACTGCCAGCCAACACTGATTGCCAGTCTCACAGCAGCTGGGAAAATATAAGAGCTGGGAAGCAGGATAGTGGGGTGGCTGCCAGAGGAGTGAGCAGGCTGGAGATAGAAATTCCTGCCAGCAAGCTGCTCAGGGGAGGGATGACTGGACCTACTAGCTGGAAAAGCCTGCAGAAACCAAGGGAGGTAGGAAGGAAGGAAGGAAGGAAGGAGCTTAGAGCACTGCCGGAGGAATGGCTGAGGCTTCATTCTGCCTGCCTAATTTAAGGACCCTGAGCTGGAACCCAGTGGAGGAGGGGCTGGGCTGGGCTTCCCTACTGACGCCTGGGAGCCTTAAAGACTCGTGGTGTTTGCAACCCCTTGAGCACGGGGAGGAGCTGACCCCAACAACTATAGGGGGGAAACCTGCACACGCCAGCAGGACTAAGGCTAATACCCTCCATATGTCAGAATGGGCTACCTGAGAGACTAGTGCAAGAGGAGCTGGCTGGCTGCCTGCCCCACCAGATGGAGTGAGCTGTTGTACAGCACTCTATCAGGCCAAATGGGGCACTGTTGTATTGACACACCCGCCCACGGTCTCCAGTCTAAATACAGCTCAATGCTGTTTGGCCTATGGGATCCCAGATCAAGGTGCAATGACAGCAGAAAGACTTTATGTGTTTGTCTCACCTGTTGGCTTAAGAGTTGTCTTGTGGGGAAATTTTAATTTGTTTCTGATCCTTTTATCTTATTGCTCTGGGCTTTGATAAAGTCAGCGTATAAAAAAACCATCATTAACCAGCCATACCACCATGTGCTAAAGCTTGTGATCACAAAGTAATAAAGGGTGAACTTTATCAGAACGCCTATAGGAGAATGACACAGAAAAGAAAAGGAGTGTCTCTCTCTTTGTTTTGCTTTTAATGTGCATCCTACGGCAGCCCTTCCCTCATTTCCTACTGAGCATCTTCCTTCATTTCTAGTTGCACAGCTTTGCCCACCTTGTTATTTATCTGGGTTTTGAATGTTTCTCTTCTTTTTCTTTTTAAAAGATAAACATAAAGGAAGTTTATATTTGAAGCTTATTACTGTTAGGGGTGGCTCAGCCTTGATGACCAAATGAGGCACACCTGGGTGGAATCAGGTAATTCACTATAAAGGGCAGCAGGTAGCTGAACTGAAGGGGGAAGTGCAGTAGAGTATGCAGAGAATGAGGAAAGGCTTCTGCAGGGAAGACCCTGAGACCAGGGGAGGTGCCCTAGGAAGGGAGGCCTGGGAGAGACCTTTACCAAGTAGGGGGAAGGGACTGCAAAGGCTCCAATCAGGAAGACCTGGGAAGAGGATAAGAAAACTTGTGTTGTGTGGATTTATGTATGGATTTTAAACCCAGTCCCCAAGGCGGGGTATCTTTGACCAAGAAATAGCCTGGGTGAAGTTTTCTTTGAACTCTTCAAGAGCGAAACTGAGGCAGACTGCCTGTAATGTGACCCAAGGCCATGAAGTGACACACTGAAGGTTGCTGGCCCACTACACTGCAACACAAAGGATGAGGCTATAAGCACAGAAAACAGGCTATTTAAGGTTCAGTTGGGGCATAAGCAACATTTGCTATGACTCCTGACATATAGATATTGCAATAAAAGGTCTTTTACTGTGTTCTCACACTAAAGTGGGCAAAATGACAAACTGTTTGCATCCTTTTCTTCAATTTTAACTGTGCACAGTTTGTAATGCATGACATTTTTGAAGAGGATAAGGCTGCTGTGGAAATCTTGTCTCTGGATTTCCTACTGTTCCTCTCATCAGCCATAATGTTGTGTTAACATACTTTGGGTATAATAGTAATAGCTTCTGTGGACTGCTAACATAGATCCCCAGATGGTATGAACTGGGAGTATTGCAGAAGCAGCATACTTAATCTCTGGGAGAAAGACCCTTTTGCATTTCCCTCAAATGGCCTGTTTTGACTGACTCTTGCAAATTGCTGGGCCTGGAACACTGCTTGTGCTTGGAGAAATAAAAGTGAGTGTTGTCTTCCTTTTAGAATAAGGGAACGGAGTGAGGAATTCAGGCTTCTACTCTGGGCTCAACTAATGATTAGTGTTACCTTGGGCAAATCACTGAAGAATAAAATTCTCAAATGTAGATGACTAAAATTAGGCCTCTAAATCCATATCTACATAACTAAATAAAAATGGCCTGATTTTCAGAGGTACTGATAACCCACAGTTCCTACTGTAGTCAATTTAGAAATGCAGGTTTGAAAGCATTGGCCTTAACCTCTGTGTGCCTCAGCTTGTGTTAGGGTGTGTTCAAACAGTAATTCCCACAATACCTTGTGAGTGTTTAATAATCATAACACTCTTGTACTTAAGGTATCATTTTTGTTATATCTTAGTGAATCTCTAAGTAACCCACCGCTAGGCTGCCAAACTTTATAACTGACAATCAGACAATATTCCCTTGAAGTTGTACAAGGCTAAAGCTTAGGCTAACTACTTTTGACAAAAAAACAACAAACACCAAGCAGGAAACCTCATAAATAAATAAAAAAGGTGTCTAAAGATGTCTAAATACAGCTCAATGCTGTTTGGCCTATGGGATTCCAGATCAAGGTGCAATGACAGCAGAAAGACTTCATGTGTTTGTCTCACCTGTTGGCTTAAGAGGTGTCTTGTGGGGAAATTTTAATTTGTTTCTGGTGTCTTCAGAAAACCTCTTTGCACGGTCAATATTACCTTGCTTGTGTATCTTCCACTGTAATTTGTAAAAGACCCACCACTATCCCTTGCCCCCACTGCCATTTGTAACTAGTGGAGCTGGAAAACTCGAATCCTTGAATGTTTTTATCTACCATGTCCTATTAATTTCTTTGGCAACGCGTGATATTAACAGGGGTAAGAACAGCAAGTTCCCAGGAACTGAAATACATTGAGAAATTGCCATGGTTGAAACAAACAATATTGAAAAGGAAATAAAGATGCTTAGATAGGGAGAGTGTGAAATCCCATTAAACACAATGTAATTGCTATTGAAAGTAGCGTTACTTGCTCCTCTTTTCCCTGACCAGCTATGAATCATTTGATTTCACTGGAAGCCAGAAGAAAAGGTTTTTATTGAGCATTTTTGCTCTTCGGATAACCCGTGTTTCTGAAAGGGACGAACAGAAATTTGTTTTGGGGTTTTTTACATGCATAGCTGGAAAGATTTTTAGAAAAAGATAGGCAAATAAAAATGAAGAGCTTTAATACTGTAAAGAAAATTACTTAGCGGCAGGTTTTGGTTTTAAGCCATGTGATACATTAGGAAAAGGGAAAGAGAAAGGCTATGTTGCAGTGGGAGCTTGCAGATTCTGCTTAATTTAGCAATTATCCCTCTAGGTGTTCTTTCTATCTATTTGTATACTCTTATGGCCTGCATCGCTACAGCGTCCAAGCATCTCATAATTATTGATGGATTTTGCCTTGCAATTCACGTGTCAAGTGTGACGTACCCAGGGTACAATCTGAACTGATGAACAGCTGTGTCCCCTTAGCTCTCTAACCTAGGGTGCCTTTTACACTGCTTTGCTGTGAGAAATACCACTTCTAGTCTGCTCTCACACAGCCTCCAGCATGTAAGTTACTTCCAGTTATGTTGTATGAGTGCTGTAGCCAACCACTCTTGAATTACACTACAGAGTAACACCACCAAACTCCCAGTCCCAGACTTCCCCAGAAATGTACGTCTTGGGCTGTCCAGCTCTCTCCTGGACAATATAAGCTCATATAAAGTCTGTCATTTTATTAATAGAAAATGATACGCACAAATCCTGTTATCCCAAATGAAGTTTCCCCAAATACTTCAATCCAAATGCAGTGGTTTAGATAAAACAAGTTTATTAACTACAAAAGGATAGATTTTAAGTGAATATAAATAATGAGGCATAAAAGTCAGAATTGGTTACAAGAAAAATAAAAATAAAACTCAACTAATGCGTAACTTAAACTAGAGTGAATTCAAAGCAAAGCCTTTCTCGTCACATGTTTCAGCAGTCCTACTGACTGAACATCTTTCAGTCAGGATCCCTCCCCACAGTCTAGTGCTGCTTCCTTTGTTTTTCAGATGTTGTGGATGCAGTGGGTAGAGAGAACAGGAGGGATCATTTGGGGGCATCTGCCGTCCCTTCTTATAGTTCTTTCCCTTCTTGGAGAAGCATCTCCAGCTGAGGTTCAGTAGACAAAGTCTGCGTGGACAGGAACCCCAAGATGTTTCTTCTTAAGATGTAGATTTTTTTTTCTCCCAAATGTCCCCTTTCCTGCCAATGAATCAGCATTTCTCAGCTGATGGCTCGTTTGACCTTGCCTATGGCTGAGAAGCGTGCCCTTCGTCTCTGAAGAACTGGTTTGGCCACTCCCCAGACTTTGAATATGTCTCCATAACACCATACGATGGAATCTTAACTTTACATGCAACGTTGCAGCACGTTTTATCAGGACAGTATTGACCAGCGATTTATGAGTTTTCAAATGATACCTCACAAGACATACTTGTACAAAGGTTATTATAATAGTGTGCAAGGGGTGAATACAGGGGTACAGACAGTCACATGAAGTAGGAAATTGCTATCCTCATTTTACACATGGAGAATTGAGTGGGGAGAGTAAAGGTATGTGTACACAAGGATAAAAAACCCTATGGCTGGCCTCGGTCAAGTGACTCTGGCTCGGGCTCCAGGGCTGAAAAATCACAGTGTAGACATTTGGGCTCAAGCTGGAACCCAAGCTCTGGGACCTTGCAATGGGGGGGAATCCCCAGAGCTTAGGCTTCAGCCTGAACAGCTACCCAGTGATTTTTAGCCACAGTTGTACCATGGGTCTTTAAATCCTGTGTAGATGTACTCTGAGTGACTTGCCTGGTCAAACAGGAGGTCTGTGGCTGAGCCAGGAATTGACTCCAACTCTACTGAGTCTAAGTCCAGTGCCCTACCTCCCAGACTATCCATCCTTCTTCTGAAAAAATATTAAATTCATTCATTTAAATTTTGTAAATACTATCAAAATTGTCCTCATTTTACTTTCTGTAATCTCTTTAAAATCTCTTTTTTTAATCAGTAGAAGGTATGTTTATAAGAACTCTTGAGTCTCCATTACAGCTAAGCAACCTGCAATTCAATAACTTCGTGAGAAACATGTAACTGATTATTTAAGCAATGTGTCTCATACTGTATTACCTTAATGTTCTCCTAGCCCATACTAGCACTGGCCACCCACTCATCTCTTAGCAGTCTGGTCCGCTACACCAGTTGCCCCCACCTTTGCTACATTAGAGTATTTCTTCATTCTTTCTCCACAGTTTGCTTGCAAATGGGTTCCAGTTCCTTAACAGCTGCTCCAGTCATTTCAGAATGCCCTGATCTGGTGTTTTCTAGTCTAGGACTACTATGGAAATGGATGATCCTATTTACCCAGACTGTGATAACAAACCCTTATTATAGCTGATTAAATAAGCAGGCATAGATGGGGGCAATACTTTGATAAAACCTTTTATACTTTCTGCATCCCCTGTCAATGTTAACTTATCTGCTGCAGGACGTGATAGTGAAGTTGTAGTGAAGATCTTCCCTCTGAGTCAGCATTAAATGTAATACCCAACATGTTGATAGGCATACTGCTGGGGATACTAACTTCTGGGTGAGACATAAAACTAAAGTCCTTTTGATCACACAGAATGACCCAACAGGTGACTGAAATAGAGGCTAGATAGTGAGAATCCTGCAAAATGATGTCTTCAGAAAAGCAGCCATAATGTAAATAACTTAATTTTATGGCTTGCCCCAACTTTATGCCACCCTGAAGAAAATATCTGTCATTCTAAAATCACTAGACTTCTGCTTTAGCAGTATACTTGTTCTTCACCCATCCAATCACATTTCAATGGGCTGTCCACGTAGTGGTTCAGAAAGAAGAGAAGGAAGTAATAGAGCAGGCAAGCATTTTTTGTTTTAACAGAACACTGCATAAGGAGCAACAAAATGATGAACACCAAAAGTGTCAGAATTAGAAGTTTTTTGACATAAGTCAAAACTGTAGGAATAGGAAACTCTGTTCTAGAAACCAAAACTTGCAGGCCTGAATTTTCCAGATGTCCTAAGAACAAATTGTGATGCTGGCAGACCAGGAGCCAACTCATACCAAGGGCCCCAAATCTCAATTGAACACTGTCAAATACATAGCTGAAATCAGTCTGGCACACCTGCATGTTTTCTTAAAATAGGTATTAGAATGATAAGAACATGTTTAGTGTTTAGACTTTATTGAATGCTTGTGAATTGTCACATGCATTAATCTCATTATTAATGTCTGTATCCCATATTGTAGGGTAATATTTGAGGATGGCCTTGTAAGCCTTTGTAACTGTAAGTCAGCAGACAGGAGAGAGACAATGAGTTTGAAATAACATCTTCCATTGGAGACTAGTATGTCCTGCCTGACAAGGAAGGCCCTTTGACTCAAGACTAGAGTGGAACATCAAAGAGGACAAAATACTTTGTTGTTTGTTTTCCTCTCCCTGCTTCCCTGGCAGCTCATAAAGATGAGTCTTGAAAGTGAATGCCTCCCATTGGCCAAAATTGCAGCTCAAAGCAGAAGTGGGGAAGGGTATAAAATCCCATGGCAAGAAGGAACTGTATCTTTATTTTACTTGGATGCTTGGGGGCAAGGATTACTAGGCATAAGCAAAAGATCCCCAGTGCTTAGCCTGGTTAGCCCAAAAGGATGTATAGAAGCTTCTATAATAGCAAACTCTATTACTTTTTGAAACATAAGATTGGAACCCATTTGTGTGTAATATGCTTTAACCTGGCAAATAACTTGTTTCCTTTTCCTATATAATCTTTAGATAGTTTATTATAGGCTTAGCTACAAGCATTGTCTTTTGTGTGAGACCTAAAGTGTAATTGAGCATCCCTCTGGGACTAGGAGGAACCTGAATATTACTGAGATACTTGGTGTAAGAGACCATCTAACTAACAGGTAACCTTGCTTGGTTGGCAAGTCCAATCAGACTACCCAAGAGGACTGTTTGCCACTCCATGTTAAGACAGTTATAGTGCCTGAGGAGTTTATACTTGCTTGGTGAAACCTAAATATAGAACTTGTAACCAATCTGTGGTTTGTGCCCTGCTTCTTAATAATCTGCCCCGAGGTTGGTACTCATGCCCTGGAGCCACTGCTTGACAGCTCAACACTCGTGTGGTCTTGTCAGAATTCACATACAACAGATCAATTAAACGTATAGATCATAACGCCAACCCTGTTAAAAGTTTAAGCTTGATATTGAGCATTTTAAAGGCTAAAGAATATTCATAATGATTGAACCACAGTCAAATAATGGCCTTGTGAGAAAAGAACTTGAATAGTTATGTTAGGCGAGTCCCCTCTCCAATAAAAAGTCTCAGTTCAGGAACTGAGAATGTTGGTCATAAGTGTGTTGTGTTTTTTTTTTAAACCACGTTCCAGAGCAAGAAGAGGTGGTGGATTTTAAGGCCTCTCCTGCCCCAGGCACTGCAGAGGAGGACACCGTAGTGGATCTGCCCTGATTGCAGCACCTGAGAGTCCAGAAAGAAGTCTGGTGGTGGAACTGTGGATGAGGGAGACTGAAGCAGCTGAGGCAGCTAAGAAGAGAGCCCACCAAAGATCCATGGCAAATAGCAGCAGTCAAAGATAATGAAGAAGCTGAGGAGAGGGAACACAGGAGGCAGATGGAAGCTCATAACCTGAGCTATAATGTTCTAGAGCAGCAAAAGGGGCTTCCCCAGCCAGGGAGTACACCCACACACAACACAAGGGATTGGGAGAAGGTCTGCCCTGTTTATAAAGGAACTGACTGTATAGAGGATTTCAAGGGTGGACGAGAGAGACTATGTGGGATGCATGATATCTCAGCAGATAAACAGATGCCTATCCTCTTAACCAGATTAAGTAGGAAAGCCAGGCAAGTTTTTAATGATGTGAAGGAGGAGGATGCCAAGATCCCTGAGACCTATCCACTGAAGTGTAGAAACTTCAGAATCTAGCAATGTCAGCCATGTTAAATATGAGCATAAAATGTGTAATTTTATGCGAGAATGGGAGTGGGGGCTGAAGGTGATTATGGAAGACCAGGAGCAATTGCTATGGATAATTACAGATGAGGTAAAGGCAGTCAACTGTGACAAAAAACCTTCCCATTTTATAGGCTGCAGAAATTGCGGGTGAGTATGTTGAATCAAGGTCCCATATGGGGCACAAATCCCAGGGAAAGAGAAATCCCCATGGGGCATTGAAAATAAACCTAACCCCAACTTCAGCTTTCCTGGGGGTTTTTAAAGCAGTGTTTAAAGCCCCCTGCCCTAAAGGAAGGCAGTCTGGTTTTATATGTCCTGGAGACCTGCAGTGATGGCAAATTGTCCAAAATATAAGGTGACCCCAGGAGCCACACCCCTCCTGTCACAGTGAATGCCATTACCATTACTCCAGAGGCAGCGATAGAGCAAGAGAAAATCATAGAAGAAAATGTTAGGACTGAACCTTGGGAGGGTAGTGAGGAATTTATTAAAAATGCTAAGGTAAATAGTATTGATTGTCTCCCTCCAGTCCTCACAATGTTCCAAGTCATTTGGTCAAGGAGAATTTAGTAAGATAGGATGACACTCTTCCTGGTTTAAATATATTAGCTTTGGCCAACTTCCCTGTAACTGTACCATTCGCTGAGGTCTACCTCAAATTTGAGGATTTTAAAAGAGATATTTTGGGCGTAGGAATCTACTGCCTGCTGATGTTTTAATAGGTAATGATATTTTGACCATGTCTAAGCAGGTTAATATCATACTTTTTCTGGCTGCAAGTTATAGCTTTACCTCGCCTGCCTTGTCTGTGGACAGCAGGGGGTTGTGCCTTGCTTCTAACAGTCTGCCTTGAGTTTGGTACTCACGCTCTTGAGCCACTGCAGGACAGCTTGATACACATAAAGAGGCATCTGGAGGAGAGAAAGAAGGTTGGGAGCATGTGGTAGGAGCAGATGGACAAAGGGCAGAAAAAGATGTATGTCAGCCAGGAGTGCAATGGAAGTGGAGATAAGGACTGGAACACTAAGGAAGATAGCCTAGTAATAAGAATAGAAAGCTGAATGGCAGCCAAAAGAGACTGAAAGCTAAGCTGCAGTAGCCATTGGTAGTATCCAGGAAGGAAAAGTCTAGGAGATGAGAAGATGACCACTCGGTAACAAGTGGAAGTTCTAGGTGAAAATGTTAAATTGAGCACTATTATCCAAACACCACTAACAAGCTCAGAGTATATTCTTCCTATTACGCATTGAAAGTCTAATATGGAAAATGCTTTGTTCTGGTGAATTTTGAGCACAATGCAGTAACTCCTACCAAAGAACCAGTTAAAATATCTGATATTTAATTAAGTATTCTAAAATAGCTCCATATGATCTGACTCTTTATTCCAGTGGGGGAAACAAGTTTGTCTCCTGGCCCATATACTAATTTTTTGAAGTTTTCCTCTAGCATTGCTGTCACTAAAGGCTTGCCACAGAAAGTGCAGACCCCTTCCCACATTACTCTTGATGCCTAGGACTCTACTAATGAAACACGTACTCCACACAGACTGAGACAGCAGTCCCACATGGATCCTTCTTCTGGAAGAGTCAAGAAAACAGATGTGAATAGGAATAAGAAACAGTGAAGACCTTTTTCTCTTTCTATCTACCACAAGAAAATAAGTTACTTGTTTTGTAATTTGTTAGGAAAATCTGATTTTATTGCCTGATTCCCCCCCCCATATCATATAGAGACAATAGTCTCGCTTCTGAATGTTAGCTGAGCTACAATTGTAACCCATTGGTCAAGGTGTGCTGTGTCCCCTTTTCTACCTGATGAGTCTGTTTACAGCTTTGAGTTGACGAGCTTCTCTAGTTGAAGTTGTAGATAACTCTTGTTTTTAATCTCTGGAGGTCCCTAGTTCAATCCCCGGTGACAGCCAAGATGGCAGCCCTTACACTGATGTAAGCAGTGTCAGGATGAGCTCCACCCTGACATCTGGTGGTGAGGTGTGGCAAGTTGTGGAAAAGAACTTCAGGGGCCGATCTCATTTGCATAGGCACACCCACCACGCCTAGAATGAGACCAAAGCTGCCCAAATGGTCACTTTGGCTGCTGTGGGATCCCCAGTGTCTCTGTTATTGGGGCAGGAAGAATAAATTGTTATTACCCTGATTATGGGAACTGTGCTTGGAACTGCACGTGGCCTTTTGTTATGATGGAGGGATTCACCATCAACTAAGTAGCACTCGCTAGGCAAGGGTCATGGGTTCCAAAACTGTGTGAATGGAAAGAGGCTGGGGACAAGTATTAATACTTGGTGGCATGGGCCCCTTGGTGAGGGCCTTACATGCTAATTGCACTTCCTCCTCTCTCCACTGTGGAATATCAGAGCTAATTTTGATTTCATTAGAAGTCTAGTTATAGGCTGCTGAGCTTACTTTGGGCTGACAGTGCACCAGCACTGGGGCTCCCCTATTATAAGCTGAATTCGCCTAAGAGCTGAAATCACTGAGTGTTGTGTTAAGTAGTGGGGGAGCCTGAAGATATATTGTGGAGCAGTTTGCGGGACGGCTGGTGAAGCAGTTCGACGCGGCGCAGTGTGTGGATGGCAGGAGCTGCTTGTGGGCCGTGGAGCTGAGCGAAGGAGTTCGTGGGGCGGCTGGCGGAGCGGAGTGCAGCTGAGCGAAGGAGTTCGTGGGGCGACTGGCGGAGCGGAGTGCAGCTGAGCGAAGGTGTTTGTGGGGCGGCTGGCGGAGCGGAGCGCCGCTATGGAGCTATGGGGCGGTCAGCTTCAGATCACGTAAGGTGCCTCTTACCCCTGTCCCATTTCCACCCAGGTTGGGAGGTAAAGCTCTGCAGATAAACTTTCGAACTCTGGGGCTGCCCTGACCAGGGACAGAGACTTTTGGGGCATTGGACTTTTGGGACTTTGGGTGATTTGGGGTTGCTGGACTCAAGAACCAAAGGGAAAAGGGCATGCCCCAATTTGCCTGGGGTGGGTTTTTTTTGCTCATGGGTTGTGTTATGAATCCTGTTGGTGCTGTTTCCCCAACATAATGCCACATTGTTTCTCTCTGTTATTAAAAGACTTTTGCTACACTCAGACTATGTGCTTGCGAGAGGGGAAGTATTGCCTCTTGGAGGCGCCCAGCGGGGGTGGTATATATTTGTCCCAGGTCACTGGGTGGGGGCTCGAGCCGGTTTGCATTGTGTTATTGGAATGGAACCCTTAGATATTGAACCCGGCCCTTGTTGCTGCCAACTCTGACGGGCAGAAGGGTTACACTACAACCATCCACCACTCCATTACCCAGGTAACCCTTAAAATAGGGAAAATAATTAAAACTGCTTACTTCTTGCTCAGGAAGGCTGAAATTGTGGAGTCCTACACCAACTGAAAAGCAAGAGGAACAGTTCTTTGAATTAAGTAGGAACTAAAGATTAAGGGGGGAACAAACACTCCTGGATGGGGAAGTAGTGGTGTTCTCATCCTTCCTTCATTTCCACCCCGTTCCAATAACTGTGGTTTCATGGGTCCCTAAACAAACCAAGATGGCCAAGGGATGGCCAGAACCCCTCTGTGCTATGCATTTCTTTGAAGGCCTCTTCTCAGACAAGAAAATGAACACTTTAATGGACCACCCTCTCATGATGAAATCTGAAGGTGAGTAGGCACAGTTGACATGCAGAGGGCACCGTGTGCTCAAAACCATTCTGCAGCTGCAGATAAAGCTCTCACTGGGTGCTGACTCAAGAAGGTAAGCAACACCTGCCCTGATAGTCCCCTGCTGCCCGCAGCCATCGGCATGCAGGTGGTCCTAAAACTCTTCTTGCTTCTTGGCATAACATAGGAGATTTTAGCCAAATCTAAGTGTTTTATTTAGGTTGAATGTGTCCTTTGGTAATAGTTCTGTGTTGTCCAGGCGCCAAAATTTGTGCATTAGTAACTGGTGTGTGTGTTTGTACATATATGTACATAAACATTCATATGGCTGTCTAGTAAAGGAAGTGTGATTGTTTTCACAATACCCAGAGCATATTTTAGCAATAATTAGTGGTGATTGTACAAGGTTATAAACACTTTCCAAATGCCAGTAAACACCCAGGCTGGAAACAAATATTTAATTAATGCCATAGCACAATCTTATTTGTAGCCAAGTTACTCAACACCACTCAAATGACTTCAAACAGCAGAGCTACTGCTCTATTCACTATGCAAATATTTTGTTTGCAGTAATAAAGAAAGGGTCCCACATGTTACAAAATGTTAAACTGACACATGCTTTAAAAGAGAGGCCCCATGGCAGCCGCTCTAGATGGAAACCAAAAAAACGATGGCAACATAATGAAGCATTTGTGAAGAATTTCCCTGGGAGAAAATCTGCATTTTTTCCCCCCCTAAAGAGCAGATCTGTCAGGTGAGACTACATAGAGCTCAGGGGATCGAGTCTCTGATCAACCTTCTTTTTGGAACTGGTTAAGAGCTGGGAAGTCAGTCCAGGCCCCAGCTCTCATGTCACAGGTATCTGGATAAAGGATCTGAATTTGCTTTTCACTCTTTAGTCAAAGTTTAGTTAAATCATCTTCTCTAACGGTATTAGTGTAGATCATTTTGACGGGCAATCTGAAAGTCATTTTTGTTTTTGAAAGACATCCCTGTAACATTACCCGTTTTGTAGTCCTGTCATGCTTGCAAACTAAGCAGGTTTGGGCAGGGGCGGCCGTAGAGTAGCTGCCAGCAACTGGTGCCCTAGGCAAACCATGCAATCGGTGCCCCCAAATGCCAAGGGCAGATCTAGGCTGAGGTTTTTGGTAAACTGGGAAACATTTTACCCCTTTTTTCCTTCTAATGTTTTTAAGCGTTCTTTTTAAACACAGACTTAATTATTCAGTTTGTGCATCCATCCATCTATCCAACCAATGTTTCTGAGATGAGATAAAAATAGAGACACAAAATTTTCAGAATAGATTTGTACATGACAGCTAGATGATATTGCAGTCCAATTTCAAATAAAAATGCATTAAAAACGTTAATTATAATTTTTATTATTACAAATCCAAAGAATCCATTACGCTATCCAGCTTTAACTGCTATTACCACCACATCCAATATAGGAAGAAATAAGAAAACTCTTCAATGAACTTTAACCTGTATTTACAAAACACTCCAAATAAAAAACACTCTGTGCTCTTAAACATGACTTTTCTTGCTTTAAGTTTTGAAAATTCAGTCACTTGTTCTTTTAGATAGAGTTTTCCAGCTAGTTCATGCTCTATTGACATTGTTGCAAGTCCAACAAGTCTCTCTTGCACCATTGTTGAACACAGATATGTTTTTATCAATTTTAACTTTGAGAAGCTACGTTCCCCACTAGCCACGGAAACTGGCAAAGTTAAAAGAACTCGTAGATCTATAAAAATGTTTGGAAAACTGTCTGTGAGTTTATTTTCACAAACAAACTTTAGTACTTCTTCAGGAGTGGAATGTTTCTTAAGTTGTCTTGAAAAAGCCTGAAGCTCACTACACAAATCTGTACCATCAATGTCTTTTGAATTTTCATAAGTCAATGCCGACTCTCTGCTTTACATGAATTTCCGGCTATGCGACCTTGATGTATATTCAAGTTAGAGTGTCATTAGCATTGCAGCTCTTGCTGCTGGCGGATGTATTTCATTGTGGCTGAGTTATTGCTTATCAATATTGCGGAGTGGGCCATCTTGATCCTATGTTGCAAATTGGAAATTTTTTTGCTAAAATATTGTTTATTTTGCAGTAAATAAAAGATTTGACATATTAATAAATTCTCACAAATGTAAAGAAATTAATTATAATTCATAATCCCTCCATACGTGCACGGGAATTGAAATAATGACATCTTTGTTATTTTATTTGTATTTTTTTCTTCATCTTTTTCATTTTTTTTTCATTTTGATTTTTTTCCTTGAATTTGGCGCCCCATTTCACTTGGCACCCTAGGCGACCGCCTAGTTCACCTATATGGATGGGCCGCCCCTGTGTTTGAGTGTATTCACTACATGGATGGGAGACTTCCAAAAAAAGCATGTATCCATTGTGAGATGGTGTTAGTCATTCACTAGGGGGAACTTCCCCCTGAACTAGAATACTAGCATGGCGTTAAAGGGTATTTGAATGCTGACAGTTGCTGTGTACTGGCCAAAATGTATAACTGAGTTCCTGACCATGTGTGATTTTTCTAGATCTTATGGTACATTTTGTAAGAATTAGTGTTAACTCTGGTGTCTTGACCAAATAACTATTTTGAGTAATTATATTTTACCTAAGCAGTCCTAAGAATAGTTAAATTATGTATCTGCAAGATGATGATAAATCAATGTCTTTCATCATCTGAAATGCTGTTGTATCTATTTAATGTAGGGGTTAAGTGTGCTAAAAATCATCTAGTTCATTCAGTGGTGAAGCTTATTAAAGCAATGAGTATGCATAGTAAAACTCAGGAAAGAGATTGGCCCAAGCTGTAAACTTTTACAAAAGCTCATAGCAGGGATTTGAGATCTGGGATGCGGGTTTGGGGCCCATTTCTGGTCCAGAATAATTGTTCAGTCCGTCACAGACTGCCTAAATGGAGTCTGCTATGGCCTGTCTTTACAATACAATGGCCTACCAATATACAATACCCACCCTCTGGAAAACAATGGACATTGAAATATATATTTGCAATAGAGGAATCTATGTTGCACCCACACGTAAATCTGGAATGGCAAAGTTGGGCTAAATTACGTTCATAAATGGGTACTTAATGCTAACATTCAGAACTACAGCAATCCCAGTGGTGTTTTAACTATAGGCAGAGCTCACAAAAGAATAGACACTTGCATAAGCAAACTAAAAACCAACTACAGAAGAACAAACCAAAACTAATATGTCAAATATACCTTCAAGCTTAGGGCAAAAAGCAGAAGACCTACTCGTGTCAAGTGTGACCAACTGGCCATGTGCAGCAGCCCTCCAGCATTCACAATATGGCCTGGCATGGAACTCAGCACTGTCATAGGAATGTTTCCATGTGCACCTCTGAATAACCATTGTAAGTGAAGTAGCTAAGCATACAATGATCTGCTTCTGTTTGGTTTTGGTATTCTGTTGGAAAGCTTTATTAAGGATAGCGGTTATAGATGGGCCAAGAGCGGAATGGAAATAACATTCCATTCTGTAACAACACTGAGTCCCATATAGCAGTGTGTGTTTGTTTGTTCACCAGAAGTAATAAAGCTTCACAGTGGCTTCATTCACAATATCCACAGCTCTTACTTCCTTTCACACAGCTAACCTCTACAGTCTTGTTGTTCCTTCCTTTTAGGCAGCATAAGAAGATCCCTTCAGAGCCTTTACAGTATCATCATTATTGGCTAGAGCACCAGGTGTTCACTATCATAAACTGCCCAGCCTTGGTGCGTCTCCTGAGATGTCTTAAGGGGCTGATTAATGTTTACAGCAGTGTCCTCACTCTAAAGAAGCCTTAGTGTCAAGGAGAATCAGGTCCTGAGAGGCCAAATTGCTAATTCAGGAGTGAGATTTAATTGTCATTTAACTGCTTCACCCCAACCAACAACCACCAGCGTTGCCATTTTGTGTAGATGTTTCATTGATTTCAACGGAAAGTAGAACTGTGACTGGTATGTTTGACAGCAGTGAAGAAGAATGCAATGTGATTCACTGATGCAGTATGTCAACGGATTGCAGGTGGAACTTGTCGTGTTACCCATGAAGGTTTCTCATTGTGAGACTTTATTTTAATTTGCTTTTAACTTTGTTTTGGACTGAAACTTTCCATGCTAGGTATCTGCCTCAGGCTGAATGGTTTGATTGGTGGGTTGGGTTGAGAATTTCAGCCAAAACTGGTCAGTCATTTTCAGAGAATGAAGCTAGAGGAAAATGTTACTTTGTCCATGTTAAAGGATTTTGGTGATGTCACCTTTGAAAAGTTCTAGTGCCCCCATGCTTTAGAGCAAACAGTTTAAACATTTTTCTTTACTATAGTTTCAACCAATTTGCCTGATACTGAAATTAGGCTTACAGCCTATAATAGTCAGGAACACTTCTGGAGCCATTTTGAAACATAGGCATTACATTATTTATCCTCCAGTCATCTGGTACAGAGGCTGATTTAAGCAATAGGTTATATACCACAGTTAATAGTTCTGCAATTTCATATTTGAGTTCCTTCAGAACTCCTGGGTAAATAACATCTGGTCCCAGTGACTTATTATTTTTATTCATGGGGGGGAGGGTTGGGGGGGTTGGTTCTTGTGGGATTATTGGCCCAAAATCTCCTCCATTGACCCCTCAATCTGGGACAGTTCCTCAGATTTGTCACCTAAAAAGAATAGCTCAGGTGTGGGGCTCTTCCCCATATCATCTACAGTGAAGACTGATGCAAAGAATTAATTTACCTTCTCCACAACAGCCTTGTCTTCCTTGAGTGCTCCTTTAGCACCTCAATCATCCAGTGGCCCCACTGATTGTTTGGCTGGCTTCCTGTTTCTGCTGCACTTAAATTTTTTTTTACCGTTAGTTTTTGTGTCCTTAGCTAGTTGCTCTTCAAATTCTTCCTTGACCTGCCTTATACTTTTACATTTGACATGCCAGAGTTTATGCTCCCTTTTTCAATTTTTCCTCAGTCGGATTTGACTTCCAATTTCTAAATGATTCCTTTTTGCCCCAACCGCCTCTTTTTTTAATATATATATTTTATATAATATAATATATATGCATATAATTTTATGTATTACTGAGTGGTTCAACTATATTCACCTCGTGAACAAGATCATGTGCTCCCCTTGTGGGTTCCAGGACACGTTGCTCCAGCAAGAGGCCATTTATGGTGTTTAGAAATTTCATCTCTGCAGCCCTTCCTAGGTTGAGGTATATCCAGTCAACATGAGGATAGTTGAAATCCCCTGTTACTATTGGGGTTTCTGCCTTTGTAACCTCTCTAATCTCCCTGAGACTTTTACAATACCATCATTATCCTGGTTAGGTGGCCAGTAGTATATTTCTACTGCTATGTTTTTATTGTTCAAGCATGGAATTTCTATCCATACACTGCAGTTCAGTGTGATTCATTGAAGACTTTTACTTCATTTTAATTTCTGCTTTCTTTCACATTTGAATCTCTGGTTTCTTTCTGCCACAGAGTTCCTGTGATGCTGGGCAAATTGCTTAGAGCAGTCTTTGTAGAGGTGGTCACTAATTGGGTAGTCCTCATTTTCAGGGTCCCGGACTTCAGATTCTTGGGCCTGATTTTTCAGAACTGCTGAGCACTTGCAGCTGCAGCTGAACTCAGTGGGCACTGGGCTTTGAACATACCAAGTGGTATATAATGCGAAATACTCTGAAAAATTAGGTCCTAGGCATCTCTACTTTGGCTCCCAAATTAATAGATACTTTTGACCTTAATCTTGGTGCTTCTGTTCCCCATATGTAAAATGGAAGTAATGCTCCCTGGTGTCATAGCAGTGAGACTAAATTATTATTTGTGAAGCACTCAGATACTGTAGTGATGAGTGCCATAGGAAAACCCCTGAGGAAATCAATAATGCTGTCTTCAGAGCACAGTTTTGATAGTATGCAGTACATAAAACCTGGGGTTACATATTGAACAATGAGGAAAATACAAAATATTGAATATCTGGTCATAAGGTGAGTATGGTCCACTCGGTGCACTATATGAGGCAGGAGTCCTGTAGAAAACATAGTCTGTGATTCTGTCATTAAAGAATGCATCTGATGAAGTGAGCTGTAGATCACGAAAGCTTAAGCTCAAATAAATTTGTTAGTCTCTAAGGTGCCACAAGTCCCCCTTTTCTTTTTGCGAATACAGACTGTAGCATAATGGATACCCACAAGAGTCCCAATTAAGATTTCACAGGCAACCTTAATTCTGGCATTTAATTGGGTTTTTATGTGAGTGCTTGACTTTGCAATCTTAATATTCTTTTAACTTAGTTGTTTGTGTGTTATATCTATAGCCATAACACATCCACCTACCATCTTCCTGCTGGTTGAACTTGGGAAGTACAAGAAGTTAAAAATACTCACTTTGTTTCCATCTTTACTTTAGATGGAAGACACATACCGTGGAGGTCTGTCTGGTTTGTGTGTGACAATGTGTCTAGAGCAAAAAAAAAAAAAAAGCGCTACTATAGGTGAAGGGTTAGAAAAAAATAGCCCCCATAAAAACATTTAAAACTCTCTAAAACATTGCTAAAATAGCTTCTCTGCAGCACTTTTGGCACATATAAAATATATGGTGGTGTGGTTTACTGGTTTTCTGTGCACTTACTTGGAATCATTTGTGTAACTCAGTCTACCCTGGGTCTAATGTAGCTTTCTCAAACTTGATACAATAAAACCTTTATAGAAAAGTACACTAAGTGTTTCTCCTATCTATATATAATTATCCCGATGGAATATAGTCACTGAGGATTAATTTAAGTGGCAACTGGGTGCCACTATTGCTCTGCATAAAATGATAGTGGGAAGTTTCTTTTTCTGACTGTTTGTAACAATGGTTGGTTGTTCCAATCAGGTTGGAAACTGGGTTTTTGGCTTTGGTTATTTGGCTCACTTTTTCTAAACCAGAAAAACTGATGGACACAGTATTACTAATCTAAAATATCTATCAGCATGCTATTTTTGAGGGGCTGAAAGGAAAATGAGGAAACTGAATTTGT
Organism: Lepidochelys olivacea; assembly: GCF_965140295.1. Lineage (NCBI taxonomy): Eukaryota > Metazoa > Chordata > Testudines > Cheloniidae > Lepidochelys > Lepidochelys olivacea. The sequence goes on along the minus strand of NC_140412.1, from coordinate 136,702,475 downwards.
ACTTTACTCAAATTAATCTACAGTATATTTCAGATTCACACAAAGCAGCAGAGTTTGTATCTCCATCTCCCCTCAAAAAAAACAAAACCAAAAAAAAACAACCCCAAACATCACTCTGTTCTGTATCTGTCACACATGTGGCCTGAATTTCAGAAGTGAAGAGCAGCTCTAAATATCAGGCCAGTGACTTCTCTTCATGTGTCTAGGAGCTATGCGTGTACACATCTGGTGAAGACAATAGGCAATGCAGTGTCCTAACCTCTGCTTCTTAAATACTCTAGCTCATTATCTTGTGCCAGCTGTGAGGGGTTGAGATGAGAGGGAAGTGTTTCTAAAGGAAATGTTTCCCCTGGGCCAAAAATATTTGCATTGATGCAGGCTCTGAAATAAATGTTTCGTAGTCTATTCACAACCATCACTGAATTAATGTGCAGTATGTGTAAGTGAGCATACCAAGGCTTGCGTCATTCCATAAATGTGTTCAACTAGCCATGTGCTGGAGGAAGGGAAGCAACTCTCTAATTGCCATGCTGAACCACTTGAGTGGGAACGAGTTCCTTCTTTGTTTCAAGTCAATCCAAAGTGAAACCTCATGTCCTGGAAATAGGAAGAAACACCATCACTTCTCTGAGAAGCAACATCTGGTCAAGTAAGCAATGGATGAGATGGAAATGACGACTACTCTGCAGCCGGAGCTTTGCCACGTTTTTTTCTTACAGAAAAATCAACAGCCCTTTCCTTCCCTGCTTCCTACCTAATGCCTCAGAGAGCATAAGGTAGGAAGCTGCTGGTTTAGATGCTATGAGGGAGGGAGGGAGAAGAAGTTTTAGCAGATGATTTGGGGTAGCAAATGCAAATCCAGGGAAGACTCATCTCATCCTGGGGGAAATGGGAGCTTTTGTAAGAGTATGCAGTGAAGGATTAGGGAGAGGGGCTGCGAAAGATAGTGAGGCAGTAACTGCACTACAATTAAGGCTGAAATGAGCTTATTCAGTTTAGCAGCTGATATTTTTCTAAGTATACTAACATCCACATGCTTGCTTGGATTGTGTTGAAAATTTCTGTGCCTCCAGAAGAGCCAGCAGTAAGAACTGGAATCTGGGAGGTTCTGTACTGCTGACCTCGCCACCTCTACTGGAGGCTTCGACTGGGCTCCTGTCACGGTTCCTCCCCCACTCTGAACTCTAGGGTACAGATGTGGGGACCTGCATGAAAACCTCCTAAGCTTATCTTTACCAGCTTAGGTCAAAACTTCCCCAAGGTACAAAATATTACCCCCGTTATCCTTGGACTGGCCGCTACCACCACCAAACTAATACTGGTTACTGGGGAAGAGCTGTTTGGACGCGTCCTTCCCCCCAAAATACTTCCCAAAACCTTGCACCCCACTTCCTGGACAAGGTTTGGTAAAAAGCCTCACCAATTTGCTTAGGTGACTACAGATCCAGACCCTTGGATCTTAAGAACACTGAACAATCCTCCCAACACTTGCACCCCCCTTTTCCTGGGAAATGTTGGATAAAAAGCCTCACCAATTTGCATAGGTGACCACAGACCCAAACCCTTGGATCTGAGAACAATGAAAAAGCATTCAGTGTTTTACAAGACGACTTTTAATAAAAATAGAAGTAAATAGAAATAAAGAAATCCCCCCTGTAAAATCAGGATGGTAGATATCTTACAGGGTAATTAGATTCAAAACATAGAGAACCCCTCTAGGCAAAACCTTAAGTTACAAAAAAGATACACAGACAGAAATAGTTATTCTATTCAGCACAATTCTTTTCTCAGCCATTTAAAGAAATCATAATCTAACACATACCTAGCTAGATTACTTACTAAAAGTTCTAAGACTCCATTCCTGTTCTGTCCCTGGCCAAGACGACTACAGACAGACCCAGACCCTTTGTTTCTCTCCCTCCTCCCAGCTTTTGAAAGTATCTTGTCTCCTCATTGGTCATTTTGGTCAGGTGCCAGCGAGGTTACCTTTAGCTTCTTAACCCTTTACAGGTGAGAGGAGCTTTCCCCTGGCCAGGAGGGATTTCAAAGGGGTTTACCCTTCCCTTTATATTTATGACAGCTCCCATGGAAGGACCCTGTCAGGCTGGTTTTGGCAGGAAGTACCCCCAGTAGGACCTGAGTGGCAGCTCCTTAAAGCCCACTGATTGTCTGGTACTAGTACTTAAACCAGGAAGCCATGATGGGAAGCTGCCTGCCTGACTCTGCTCCAGCCTCTGCACGCACTAGATCCTAGACACTGGTTTGTCCTTGGATTTCCTCTTAAATTGCTGTCTGTAACCTGGCTCCTGACCCTGATATCAGCATTTTATTGAATCAAACAAACAGTTCACACAACCCCCTGACACAATGCTTCCAAGAAGCCCAAACTTCTTCTGCAGCCACACCCTGCTCAGCACCGCTGTGGACTGCTGACCTGTTAACAGAGCTCACGCCTTAAAGCGACAGAGCAATGGAAGTGCATTCCAACCAGTTCTGTCTAACCCACTCTTTGCCCCCACAAAAAGTACTATATTGACACCAAAGTGCATTTTTTCTTTTTTAGCGCTACAACAGTCCATCTCCCAGGTTCCTTTCCCAGCTTCATCTCTGACCCACCACAAAAACTCCACAAAGACTCTTTTCATAGCTTGACCCCATTCCCTCAGCAGGCATTGCGTCCAGGCTGCGGTCATGTGACCTTGTAAAGATTATAGGCCCCAAAACACCTGTGTTCAGAGGGACAGAACTTCAAGCAAAGACAGGCTGACCTAAGGCCTGCCCAAGAAGGGACAGAAGGACCATCCTGTGGCTATGTCTACAGTGCAGGTCACTGGTGGCAGCTTGTCATGTACTGGTAACTACATGCCACAGGGAAAAGCAGGTTATGTCCACAGTGCAGTGTGTAGCTACATGTCAGTGAAAGGTTCTGGCAAGTGGAAGGCTGCAAGGAAAGGCTCAGCCTCTCCCTCCCTCCCCCACTATCTCCCTCTGTCCGAGGCTTTCCCCACTGCCAAAGTCTTTTCCTGCAGCAGGGAAAGGCTCCAGCCGGGGGAGGGGGAGATAGATAAACATAGCAGTGTAGGTGGGAAGGCATGGCTTGGTCAAGTAGAGAGCTGTGCAGGCAAGGGTTAATTTGGGCCAGGGCTGATCCCCAGAACCTCTAGGCTTGGTAGTTCATAGCCCTGGCAGCTCTGGGCTTGCTGTGAAAGTAAAGAAGCTGCCTGAGCCCAAGTACATTGTTCATTACAAATTAAACACTGGGTAGGGCATATACTTGGCATATACTTACACAGCTGAAAGGGGTGGGTGTGTCTTCATGCTACTTGCCTAAGCCTCACAGTTTACACTGCTATTTACACCTGTGCTGGGGGTATGTGTACACTACACACCACCAGAAGAAGTGGGTAGTGTGGATATACCCTGTGACACACTCCCTCTGCCCTTTCTACTGTGTCACTGTTTATTGAAGCTTCCGGTCTACAATGGAATTTTGGATTATACTAATAAGAATAGCATTTCTCTTACACAGATTCAAAGTAATGCAAATAAAGACAGTGGGATCCTTTTTAAAAAATGTGACCTGGACAAATAGTGTACTATTATGAGCTGGATAAAACTTTGTTATGGGTTGAGTTAAAATTGATGCAAGAAAGTGCTGTTCATTTAAGATAGCTGTAAGACACGGTTAAGGGGCCACACCTAAAAACAAGGCCTTAGAGTCTTCCCAGAAATTAGCACTATGTGGGCAGCGGGTTCTACTGACTATTTGTTCTGGCCAGGTAGAGGTGTGGAGTGAAAGACAAGCTGGTGTGCAAACACAGAAACAGAGTGTGGCTGAAAGCAAGAAAGCCAAGCAGCAGTATGCAAGCAAGGTGTATGACTATGGAAAAAAGATAGAGAACTTTTTGGGTCTGGTACTGGCTAAAGAGGCTTGGGATTGTAAACTAAAACTATTCTTTTGGTTTTGGTTCCTCCTGCATTTGAAGAAGCAAGCTGGTACACAGGCTTATAAACAAGACTGTATCAAATAGATCCCAGACTCCATCATTAATGTCTACCTCTCACAAATGGAACATCCTCAAGGCAATGAACTTTCACTAACTACTCAGGTCAAAAAGGGGCAACAGGATTAGAGTATTTAAATCATAGAAGCTTAGGGTTGGAAGTGACCTCAGGAGGTCACCTAGTCCAACCCCCTGCTCAAAGCAGGACCAACCCCAACTAAATCATCCCAGCCAGGGCTTTGTCAAGTAGGCCCTTAAAAACCTCTACAGATGGAGATTCCACCACCTCCCTAGGTAACCCATTCCAGTGCTTCACCACCCTCCTAGTAAAATATCAACCTAATATCAACCTAGACCTCTCGCACTGCAACTTGAGACCATTGCTTCTTGTTCTGTCATCTGCCACCACTAAGAACAGCCTAGCTCCATCCTCTTGGAACCCTCCTTCAGGTAATTGAAGGCCGCAATCAAATCCCCCCTCACTCTTCTCTTTTGCAGACTAAATAAGCCCAGTTCCCTCAGCCTCTCCTCATAAGTCATGTGCCCCAGCCCCCTAATCATTTTTGTTGCCCTCCGCTGGACTCTCCAATTTGTCCACATCCTTTCTGTAGTGGGGGGGGCTCAAAACTGGATGCAATACTCCAAATTTAAAGTAAAGGAGTACTTGTGGCACCTTAGAGACTAACAAATTGATCTGAGCATAAGCTTTTGTGAGCTGCAGCTCACTTCATCGAATGCATGCAGTGGAAAACATGGCTGCTACTCTGAAACCAAATTTAAAGTGTGATTCTGTTTGAAAGGGGACTGTTCAGAAACTATCACAGGAAATAAAAATGTTAAGTGGGGTCCTTTTCCTACATATCACCAGTAATAAACCTGCTGTGCACCAAATTCTGCACTCACTGATTGCCTTCACTAGGATGCACAACTGTAAATGACTGGTCAGACCACCGGGGTTTAAAAAGAACTCTCTCACTGATTATGCGCATAAAAGAAAATAATTCCATTCCCTCTCTCAAAGAGCCTGTTTAAACTAGGAAATATTTGAAAATTTTCACTTGACTGATCATATCAATGTAGTGATGCCAGTGCAAATCCCTAACTGAGACAGTGCTGCTGGTTTAAGGTAGGGTTTACCCCTGGAAAATTACTAGAGTAAGATACAACATAAGCTCCACTTTAAACTTCAGTGCAGCCCATTGCCATTAGGTATGTGCACTGGTGAACACAGAGTGCTATAATTTCATCAGTGAAAATTTCTCTAATGTAGACAGGATGTTAGATGGGTTGGCTCTGCAAAGGTAACAGGACTAACAGCCACATTAGTTACTGAATATGAAAATAACATTTTGTGGGTATGTTTAAAGGATCCCTTTCAAAGCGGGAATTAATTTAGTTTACCTCCACCACTGTGGGTATACTGTAAGTATGTTTCAGCCAAACTTGCCCTATAGCAGGCATATGGAATGATTAAATACATGTGCCATGTCAGGTGATGCAATGTGCCCCACAGAACTATATGCTCATGTGTATCTACATGCATTCCAACTGCCCTTCACTGTACTAGGGACTGCTGTATCTACTGGTGCAGGGATAACTTGCAGCAGGTTACTACAACATTCAAGACAATACGTAAAGAGGTGTATCTGCACCCAGAGGGATCCCGGTTTCTGTGGTGTCAGGTGAGTTGTGCAAGTAGAGGAGTCCAGTTGGTGCAGTGAGGATTTGCAGCAGATGTGACACTGCCCTACAGAGCAGGGGTAAATATAGGTGATGTACCAGAGAGAGTTCTTAGGCCAAGGGTCAAGGGCTGGTAACATCCAGCAGCTCTGGGGTGCTTTGGGCATAGCAGATGATGTGATCAAACATAAAACAGACATAGTCAGCTAGCATTCACTAAGCCCAACCTAAACACAAATTTTGCCTTAGTGGGGACAATTTGTCTTAGTAAGTCACAGTCATTAAAAAAAGAGTAGCTTAGGTACAGTTCAGATCTTTAAAATGAATTTGCATTTCCCAAGTATGAATTTGAAGAATGATTATTGTTAATGGTAGCCATTACCTTACCTTCTGGTCCTTAAACTAGCAACCTGTGTGGAAACAACTCTCTTTATAAAGCTTCTAGATAACTATAGCATAACCATCTTGAAGGTCAGTTAGGAATATCAAAGAGGCAATCCTTGGAGCATGACTTCCCCCCCTCCTCTTGCCCCAAAGAGATTTCAGTAGCTCCTGCAGGATTAGGTGGACTCATGCACCTCCAAACACTGTTTGGGGCAGGCTTAGGCCCATGAGGGAATCTTCATAGGCTACAGATGTCATGTATCTTCCAAAATATCTTTCCCCTCTCCCTGCCCTGGCCCATCCCTATGACATTACTTCCAATCATCTCTTACCCAGTGGCCCCATACAGGAACTGTAGTTGAGTAAAGGCAGCTAAACCAACTGTGATTGACAGATTGTTTGTTTGTTCTTGCCATCTTGAAGAAAAGCCTGACAAAAGTGAGGTGAGAGGGAAGACAAAGAAACAAGATGAGTCTCGGGTGAAATAGAGTTCCCTAGAAAGCTGTAAGGAACCAACCAGCTGTCTCACATCAGTGTAAATCCAGAGTAACTAACATCTTCACTGGAATCTAGATTTACACTGCTGTAACTGAAAGCAGTATTTGGACCTTAGTGGGAGACATTAGAACTGAGGATGGAGGGAGCAAAGATAAAAGACAAAATGCTTAAGGTTAAAAAAAGGTAGAAAAGAGATCTCAGAGGCAAAGATGGAAAACCATGGAAACGAAAGGGAAAAACATTGAAAAACTAGTCATTGTAACAAAAGAGAGGAAAAAGCTGAGACAGACAAAGAAAAGCCCACACTTGAAATAATTCTAATGCATCACTATAAGGTCTTTTTTTTTTGGCATTTGAAGGGATATGAAAGTGGAAGACCTCTGGAGGGAAGTGTAATGATTTAATCCAGAACTGTTAATATTTTTAAAACTAGAATATTAAAAGAGCATTACTTTAATATGAATCATCTGCAAGTAATAGCTTTAACATTTAATTTTATTTGGTTGTTAAAATTCTGGATGACCTCTCATAATATAGTTTAATGGCTTCCTCATCGTGAGTTAGGTTGCTAATAGAGGCAGTTCCTAGCTATGCAGTATTCCCATTTATATTCACAAAAAGATCAGCAAATGGAAGAAGGTATGACAATCAGTCTTTTTTGGGACATGAGTAGAAAGGAAGAGTGGAGTCTATGGGCTGAATTCTCCAGTCCCCTGCTTCTTGCATAGCAATTTGCACCTATGCAAAGTGGGTATAACGTATATCCAGATCAGACTGGTAGTGTTTTATACTCACTTTGCATTGTGGTAAATGATTTACAAAAGATACAGGGCATTGCTGAACTGGGGTCTATTAGTGCAATACTGCTCCCATTGCCTGTGATTTCAAGCGGAATAAAATTGGGTTCTACCTATTTCAGGGACACTCAGTGTGCATAAGAATCTGGCCCTTTGAAGCCAATCACAGCTTTGTTATATTCTACCTCTGCAGAATCACTTGAAGCATGATGTGTATAGAACTATTTGAAAATTACTCTGATGAAACACTTTTTAATTCATGAATTATGTATAAGCTGATTGGTTTGATATTCATAATTGTTCAAAGAATAGTTTGTGCAAACAAATTTTATCTTAAGATTATTCATAGAATCATTGCTATGACTATTTGCTTGGGGTTTTTTTAGCTGTTCTTGCTCTGTGATTGGTTGCCTAAGTCACATGCTATCACTTCTGTTGCCTGATTGGGTGACCTAAGATTTATAAACCAGAAATCTCTGTTAACCATTCAATCATAAAAATAGATAACTATTCAACATGCGTATATTGCTATGGCAAGTGTCACCAGGTGGCACTGTTACAAATAGTTTCCCAAGTTCTTTTCCTTAGTGTGAAAAAGTTTTGACTGTTGGGACAACATGCTGTGTTGTTGCAAGGCTTTGTGTAGAGCTCATTTAGCCATGAAAGTAGCTAGAGTTTGCTTTCTGCCTTTGGCTTTGATTACAGAAAATTCTCAAGGAAGTATTTGCTTTCTGGGAACTGGACACTGATGTCGGACTATAGAAAGGTGCCCTACAGGATGTTAGGCCATCTCATCTCAGGGCTGATGTCTGTGTGTAAATAAAGCAAGTTATACTTAGAATGTACCCTGACTTTGCATCGCTGACTTATTTCATTGTGAAGTCAACCTGCAAGGCCCTGGACATAGCTATTGTTTGGGAGAGTGCAGATGCTGGTGTCAGAAGAAGGGACAACAATATAATGAAAACTTTGAAAATTTACAGGAGCAATTCCTGTGCCAATTTTTATTCAAATCTGTATGTGTGCTAATATTCATGATGCTATTTCTAGTAATCTTGTGAATACAAACCCACTCAAATGTTCATGAAATTTTATAAAAGGAATTGTCAACACGAGCTGATCAAATAGGCAGGCCTCGTTTGCAAGGATATTGCAAATTCCACTCTGTCCACAGGCCAGGATTGCTGCAATAGTTTAGCTCTATTTCACAGATTATATATATATATATATATAAATTAATTTCTGCACAGGTGGATGAAGGTGATAGCTGACTTAAACAAATGTATCTAACCACTGGGTGGATTCTGGTATTTGAACACCTAAATAGCACGAAAAAAAATACAAGGTAACATTTTCAAAAGTATCAAAATCCCACTGGAAGTCAATGGGAGTTAGATGCTTTTCAAAACATTACCTGCAGTTTTATTTACTGTGATACCAGAGTTAACTTACAGTATGTATTTGGTTAAAAGTTTTTACATGATTAGGAACTTCTCAGATGATCACATATTGCACACTTCCAAAGATTGTATGTGTAACCCTTCTGCCAGGCCAAGTTGATAGCAGCAAGGGCCGGGTTCAATACACAGGGGTTCCCTCTCATTAAAGCAAATGCAAAACTGGCTTGAGCCCCCACCCAGTGACCTGGGAAAATCTTACACACCCCCTGGGCGCCTCAAGGAGGCAATACTTCCCCTCTCGCAAGCACAGAGTCTTGGTGTAGTAGAGAATCTTTAATAACATGAGGCAAACAACATCAGCATTAAATTGGGGAAACACCACAACTAGTGTTCATTAACCAAACCATGAACACTGACCCACCCCAGAAAATTTGGGCCACATCCTTTCCCTCAGGCTCTTGAGTCCCAGAACCCAAACGTCTCTTGAGTCCAGCAATCCACAAATCACCCAAAGTCCAAAAAAAGTCCAGCCCCGGAGTTCAAAAGTTCACCTGCAGAGTGTTACTCCCCAATCTGGCTAAAATGTGCCTGGGTGTGGGGGAAAGAGGTAAGGGGCACCTTACGTGTCCTGAAGCTGACTGCCCCACAGGGCTCTGCTCCGCTCCACCACGACCGGCTCCGCTCTGCACAGCTCACCGTCTCACGACCGGCTCCGGACAGCTCGCCGTCTCACGAACACACCGCTGTCTCACGACCGGCTCCGGACAGCTCGCCGTCTCACGAACACACCGCTGTCTCACGACCGGCTCCACTGCACACTAGATCTTCCGGCTCCCCACGACTTGACACAGTGCTCAGTGATTTCAGCTCTCAGTGATTTCAGCTCATAGTAGTGGGAGCCTTAGTGCTGGTGCACTATAAGGCTGAAGTGAATTCAGCACAGTACCTGTAACAAAACTCTTAATAGACCCAAAATTAGCTCTGACATTCCACAGTGGAGAGAGACAGAGGTGCAATTGGTGCTTCAGGCCCTCACAAAGGGGCCTACACCACCAGGCACTAATACCTGTCTCAAGTCTCTCTCAATTCACAGAGTTTTGGAACCCATGTCCCTTGCCTAGTGAGTGCTACTCAGTTGATGGTGAGTCCTCCATCATAACAAAAAGGCCAAGTACAGTTCCAAGCACAGTTCCCATAATCAGGGTACTAACAATTTATTCTTCCCGCCCCAATAACAGAGACACTGGGGATCCCACAGCAGCCAAAGTGACGATTTGGGCAGTTATGGCCTCATTCTAGGCGGGGTGGGTGTGCCTATGCAAATGAGATCAGCCCCTGAAGTTCTTTTCCACAACTTGCCACACCTCACCACCAGATGTCAGGGTGGAGCCCACCCTGTCTCTGCTTACATATGTAAAATTGATAACAGAGCTTTAGCTAACCTCAATTTTTTTAGTTCTTGGCAATTTTAGTGATAGGTTAGATATAGGCCCTGATCATGCAACTAGCTTGATGCTGGTGAACTCCTGACTTCAGCAGGGCTAGATAGTTAGATGGAATAAATAGTCCAAAGGTGTTAACATAACCCAGTCACTGTCCAACACTAAACAGTGTTAAACAAGAGTCAGGGTTTGGTATAGTGAGACATCAGCCTGCTTAGTATGATGGCAAATGTCCCATTAAAAATCATTTAAATGTTTTATTAAAGATAAAGAAAAGATGATCTGGGGTCCCAGGATGCTGTGGGGGTGGCAGCCATGATGATGAAGCTTGCTCCAGTAGCCTCTGTCTCTCACCCCAAAGTCTGCTAGGTTGTTTTTTAAAGGACCCCAAAAGGGACTGATGGGGTGGAATAGCTCATTCTCTGATTTTTGTCCCCCAATTAGGCCCACTCTATGTTCATTTAGTTCATTAATTTCTGGTTCCATCTTCTGGTTTCACAAAGCATGTTTTCAACACCATCCTTGAGTTGAGACAATTTTTACTTCAGAAGGTGGAGAAAGCTACTAGGGGAGAGGCTGTTCAAGATTTGATTTTGACAAATAGGGAGGAACTGGTTGAGAATTTGAAAGTGGAAGGCAGCTTGGGTGAAAGTGATCATGAAAAGGTAGAGTTCATGATTCTAACTAATGGTAGGAGGGAGAACAGCAAAATAAAGACAATGGATTTCAAGAAGGCACTTTAGCAAACTCAGGTAGTTGGTAGGTAAGATCCCATGGGAAGCAAGTCTAAGGGGAAAAACAGTTGAAGACAGTTGGCAGTTTTTCAAAGAGACATTATTAAGGGCACAAGAGCAAACTATCCCACTGCATAGGAAAGATAGGAAGTATGGGAAGAGACCACCCTGGCTTACCCAGGAGATCTTTAATGATCTAAAAATCAAAGAAGAGTCCTACAAAAAGTGGAAACTAGGTCAAATTACAAAGGGTGAATATAAATAAATAACACATGTAGGGACAAAATTAGAAAGGCCAAAGAACAAAACAAGATCAAACTAGCTAGAGACATAAAGGGTAACAAGAAAACATTCTACAAATACATTAGAAGCAAGAGGAAGACCAGAGGCAAGGTAGGCCCATTACTCAATGAGAGGGGGAAAATAATAACAGAAAATGTTGAAATGGCAGAGGTGCTTAATGACTTTCTTGTTTCAGTTTACACCAAGAAGGTTGCTGGTAATTGGATGTTTAACAAGTTAGATGTCTTCAATTCACCAGGGCCTGATGAAATGCATCCTAGAATACTCAAGGAGTTGACTGAGGAGATGTCTGAGCGATTAGCGACTATCTTTGAGCAGTCATGGAAGACATGAGAGATTCCAGAAGACTGGAAAAGGGCAAATATAGTGCCCATCTATAAAAAGGGAAATAAGGACAACCCGGGAAATTTCAGACTAGTCAGCTTAACTTCTGTACCCAGAGAGATAGTAAGGAAAATAATTAAGTAATCAGTTTGCAAACATCTAGAAGATAATAAGGTTATAAGTGACAGTCAGCATGGATTTGTCAAAAACAAATTGTGTCAAATCAACCTGATAGCTTTCTTTGACAGAGTAACCAGCCTTGTGGACAGGGGAGAAGTGGTAGATGTGATATATCTTGACTTTAGTAAAACTCTTGATATTTTCTCGCATGACCTTCTCATAAACAAACTAGGGAAATGAAACCTAGATGGAATTACTATAAGGTGGGTGCAAAACTGGTTGGAAAACCATTCCCAGAGAGTAGTTATCAGTGATTCACAGTCATTCTGGAAGGACATAACGAGTGGGGTCCCAGGGTGATCAGTTCTGAGCCCAGTTCTATTCAATATCTTTGTCAGTGATTTAGATAATGGCATGGAGAGTACACGTATAAAGTTTGTGGATGATACCAAGCTGGAAGGGGTTGTAAGTGCTTTGGAGGACAGGATTAAAATCCAAAATGGTCTGGACAAACTGGAGAAATGTCCTGAAGTAAATAGGATGAAATTCAATAAGGACAAATGCAGAGTACTCCATTTAGGAAGGAACAATCAGTTGCACACATACAAAATGGGAAATGACTGCCTATGAAGGAGTACTGTAGAAACGGATTTGGGGGGTCATAGTGGACTACAAGCTAAATATGGGTCAACCATGTAATGCTGTTGCAAAAAAAGCAAACGTTATTCTGGGATGTATTAGCAGGAGTGTTGTAAGCAAAACATGAGAAATAATTCTTCTGCTCTACTCCGCACTGATTAGGCCTCAACTGGAGTATTGTGTCCAGTTCTGGGTGCCACATTTCAGGAAGGATGTGGACAAATTGGAGAGAATCCAGAGAAGAGTGACAAAAACTATTAAAGTTCTAGAAAACATGACCTATGAGGAAGACTGAAAAAACTGGTTATGTTTAGTCTGAAAAAGAGAAGACTGGGAGGGGACATGATAACAGTTTTCAAGTATGCAAAAGGTTGTCACAAGGAGGAGGGAGAAATTTTTTTTTCTTAACCTCTGAGCATAGGACAAGAAACAATGGGCTTAAATTGCAGCAAGGGAGGTTTAGGTTGGACATTAGGAAAAACTTCCTAACTGTCAGGGTGGTTAAGCACTGGAATACGTTGCCTAGGGAGGTTGTGGAATCTACATCATTGGGGATTTTTAAGAGCAGGTTGGACAAACACCTGTCAGGAATGGTTTAGATAATAGTCTTGCTTTGAGTGCAGGGGCCTGGACTAGATGATCTTTCGAGGTCCCTTCCAGTCCTATGATTCTATTCATAGGCCTTTTTGTTTAGACTAATTCAGTCTGTCTCCCTTTCATAACTTTTTTCCATCAATGTTTGTTATGGGTTATTGTGACATTTTATGAACTTTCACATACTTTTTACTGTTGAGCTCACACTTTGAGTAAATTTGTAGGCCCAATTATCACAACAGCTTTGTGTGGGTTTAGGGGGTCCACTCACACAGGCAGGGCTGGATTAATTCTCCTGTAGGCTCGGGACTATGAGATTTTGTGGGGCCCCTGTGTATAAGTATTTTTCCTAATTTGAAACAAAATGATCACAATTATGGCATCGAAGCTATTAATGCTATACTAAACTTGCCTTTTAATTAACAAAGTTTTTCTGTGGTTACATTTCAGTCTTAAAACATGTAGAATATAGTTAAGTTCATTCAAAATAGCCTACTTCTTACCTTAGAAGAGCTGTTATATTAGTGTCTTTCTGGGAGGCAGTTTGGGTGCAGGAGGGGGCTCCAGGCTGGGGCAGAGTGTTGGGGTGTGTAGAGGGCAAGGGGTGTGGGCTCTGGGAATGAGTTTGGTGCAGGAGGGGATTCTGACCTGGGGCAGGGGGTTGGGGTGCAGGATGGGGTGCGAGGTGTAGACTCTGGCTGGGAGGCACTTACAGGTGGCTCCCAGCCTGCAATGCAGCAGGGCTCAGGCAGGCTGCCTGCATGCTATGGCCCCATGCCACTCCCCGCCAGGGGCCGCAGAGACCTGCCAGCAGCCATCCGCTTCTGGGAGTGGTGTGGGGCCACAGCACGCAGGCAGCCTACCTGAGCCCTGATGTGCTGGGGTCCCCCTTATCCCAGGGCCCTAGACTGCAGCCACTGAAGTCCCTGCATTAATCCAGCCCTGCACACAGGGCCAATTGCAGAATTAGGGCCTTTGAGTACAGTCATATGGATGTAGAAGGCAAAAGTGTGGCGTTAGCCAGAGTATAGAATATTTAAAAGTTGAAGAGATGCTACTCTTGCACTTCAAAGGCCCTTTGACTCAGAACTTACATAGGAGCAGAAGAAGCTGTCAGAATGTAGAGAGGCTCAGCTGGGGCTCATCTCTCTCTGGGGTGGCAGGGAACCACACTGCCTCACTCCCTTTGGGAATAGCTCTTGTGGGGAATTAGTCCGGCCGTGGGAGTCTTACTCTATGGCCTTAGTGAAGGTACAGATGAACCCAGTGAGCCCAGGCCCTGAGTCAGGGCAGGAGAATGGTGAGTCAGGCACTCAGGCCTTTAGGCAGGGGCTGAGCAACAACAGTATATAATAATCATAGGCCCAGGCCCTAGGTTCCAAAGGGCCTGGGAGAGGGGGAGACTCCCACCCGTGAGTTGAGTGGCAGGGGGAACACAGGCCCTCCCACTCCACTGTATCCCAGCCCGGGGCCCTAACAGCGGCAGAAGACCCACTGCTGAGTCATTGGGGATCCTGGTCGCAACATACTGACATGGGTTCTGGCAGAGCTGCAGCCAGACTAGGGTCGGCTGACCCTGGGCTACTTCCAGACTCCCCCTCTTGAGGTACCTGGGTTAGGGTGGTGTCTTCAGGGGCACCTAGCACCATGGGTTCCTCGGGATAGCTGGCCAGGTGTAGACTCGGCAACTCCTCCGGGTAGCTGGCGTGGGGCAGGCTCAGCAACTACTCCGGGTAGCTGGTGCGGGGCAGGTCGGGCCAGTCCTCAGGTCTTCCACAGGCCACTGGGCTTTCCCACTCATGAGCTGGGCCAGAGACATCTGGCCTCCCTGGTGGCTGCTTTTCCAGTGAGCCCTGAGGTTGGGCCTTTATACTTCCGGGGCAGTGCCTGACCCTCTGCGGGGGCGGGCTCAGAGCTCCCTGGCTCTGCCCACTCTGGTGTCCGGAGGGGCTTGTCTCTCTCCGGGGCAGCAGGAAACCACACCACCTCACTACAAAGAGCCTCATGCTTTCCCAAGGCCAAAAATTTCCCTGGTTGCCTAACTAAAGTATTGACACAGCTTGACTGACAAGTCATATTTGCCTTTCAGAGAATAAGTTGATGGTCTTTACACCACAACACAAGATGCTACCTCACCTTCTGTGTGTGAAACCTGTGGACATAAAAAAAAACAACTCTACACAATAAACACCAGAATACGTTTGCATTAGAGGAAATTGCCCATTAAAGGCCAATTTCCAGGGGCAAGGGTGTTCTATTCAGCCAGTCCAGACTTCCACCTCATTTCAATTAGAAGTCAATTTCTTTACATCATTAATAGCAGGCAATAATCCTATCCACTTTTAGTTTGAGGTAAATCTGAACTGATGGTTCTGCTTCCTGTGTTCAGAGAGAGGTCACACGGACCATTAACATGGAAGTCAACTTTGACTAATCTTTGAGGCTTTGGCAGGCAGCTTGCTGTAAAAAAATTCACTGAAAAACAAAAGATCCTGAAACAGTGAGGTCTTCCTGAATTCTGCTGCTGCTTCCCTTTCTCCCCTCTAAACTCTGCTTTGCCAAAGCAGAGTAGACCCTCTGAATGACTGGAAATCATGGAGCAGCAACATCTTACAATTCTAGTCAGCAAGTCAGAATAGACTTATGATCCTTTTTAATGCCAATATTGACAAGAGCAACTTTTCCTACATCTATGGCTGGTGAGGCTCTGCGCACTTGAAAAAGGCTGTGGACATTAGGATTTTAGCCACTGGTGTATCTATGCTGATGCAAAAGCCTTGTGCAGATGCTCTGTACTGGTACAAACTGTGACATGCACTGCTGCAGCGAAACCCTGTTTTGAAGTACTGTTGGAAGTCACTGTTGGAAGCTGTACTGTTGGAAGTCACAATTTACACTGGTGCCACCCATCTGCATAGGATCTTCCACATATATGGCTACCCCGTGAGTAAGTAGGATTTTGGAGCATACATTCCATTGACTCTCTGGGACTCATGATGCTAAATCACTTGAGCTCTTTAATGGATAGTGCAGATTGCTCTCCACCTCTGAAAATCAGGCCATTAGCTTCTTAAGGGTCTCACTTTTTAGAGCTCCTGCAACTAGGAAATGCAGATGAAAGTTTCTCTTCAGACACTGTATAACATCTAAGAATGGCAGCATGAATGTTAAGTAACATCTCATTTTGCTTCAAGAAAATAAGAAATGGTGATGGAGTATAGGCTGGGATTCCATCTTTGATTACATTTGTTGTGACCATTTGTATTATGTATGTTTTTTCTAAAGGCCATATCAGACTCCCGTTGTCTGTACGATGCCTCCCTCTCTAGTGCTTTTAGCCATTGGACCATCCTTTCTCTGATTTAGGGGAGAAAGGAACTGCTGTGTCTCAAGCTGAATTGCTTTCATTAAAAAAGCAGAGTGGGTCTTGAAAAGCTTCCATGGAAGCTCCTGAAGTCTTGTCTTCAAATTAAGTGCAAGTTGGTGGCCCAAGCCAGTGTGGTAGGATTTCAGGCCATGAGCAGTATCCTTTAAATAAGCTGCCAGAGATTGTGTATGTTGACTGCCTCAGTTCCATCACTGTAAAAAGGGGATAATAGCACTTCTCTACCTCACAGGGCTGTTGTGAGGATAAATACATTTCAAGATTGTTAGGTGCTCATGCTACAGAAATGGGGGCCAGAGATGTACCTTAGATAAAATTCCCATTTAAAGGTGATGCTAGAAAAAGCAAGAAATAGGCCCGTTAACACCTAAAACAGACATCAGAGGAAGGACAATGACAGGCTGAAAATGGCTTAAATAATTTTGCATAACAAAGCCACTATTTTTCATCCTCACAGAACCTGCATGGTGCTGGATCTAGAGTGATTTTTAGAGCCTTCTATTGACTTCAGTGGTGCTTGGATTGGGCCATGACTTTCCTTTGTTTAGCCATTTTCAGTGACAGGAATCCCCTAGCACTTTACCTATTAATTTGTAAACTCTCACTTCACCTACTATTGAATGTGAAGCCATTTCTGGGTTGAATGTAGCAGCTGTTTAACAGCCCACAGCAAAAAGTGTAAATCACCTTTTAGAACAGGAAGTGCAAAATAACTACTCCTACTGAAACTACAGAGTAAATTTAGGTAGGCATAATGTAAATACCAAACCAGAATTTATCCAGGACATCAGGTTTAACACCTTAGCCATTAAGAGCCATTAACATCTTATGGGGCCTCTTAATAGCTACAAGAGATACAGGCCTCTACAATGAGGTTTTATATCTCATTGGAAAAGTGGAATTTCCATGGCTGGCCACTGGAGAATGCTTGACTGTTGGTTGTGGCTTTTATTCTGGATATAACATTGGCAGATCTTGTAGTTGCAACCATACAAAACTGTATATTTTGTCAATCAGTCTGAAAGGAAGACCTATATCATTAGTGTATGTTGAGAAGTAGCAGTTGCAGTCACTCGATCCAAATGACAGAAGCAAGAAAATCTAAGGATTGTGGAGAAAAACCATCATTGTGGGGAAGGCAATCACTGAAATGACATCATCACATGAAAAAACTCTATCTTACAGCTCAGAAGATGCATTTGAACATGTAGAGAAAAGGGAAGGCATGATAAGGAGCATGTCAGATAAGTTGGAAATTGGAAAATTGGAAAAAGGCAAATATAGTGCCCATCTTTAAAGAGAAGAAGGAGAATCTGGGGAACTACAGACCAGTCAGCCTCACCTCATGGAGCAGGTCCTCAAGGAAACCATTTTGAATCACTTGGAGGAGAGGAAGTTGATCAGGAACAGTCAACATGGATTCACCAAGGGCAAGTCATGCCTGACCAACCTGACTGCCTTCTATGATGAGATAACTGGCTCTGTGGATATAGGGAAAGCAGTGGACGTGATATACCTTGACTTTAGCAAAGCTTTTCTTACCGTCTCCCACAGTATTCTTGCCAGCAAGTTAAAGAAGTATGGGCTGGATGAATGTATGATAAGGTGGATAGAAAGTTGGCTAGATCATCAGGCTCAATGGGTAGTGATCAATGGCTTGATGTCTAGTTGGCAGCTGGTATCAAGCAGAGTGCCCCAGGGGTCTGTCCTGGGGCCAGTTTTGATCAATATCTTCATTAATGATCTGAATGATGGGATGGATTGCACCCTCAGCAAGTTTGCGGATGACACTAAGCTGGGGGGAGAGGTAGATATGCTGGAGGGTAGGGATGGGTCCAGAGTGACCTAGACAAATTGGAGGATTGGGCTGAAAGAAATCTGATGTGGTTCAACAAGGACAAGTTCAGAGTCCTGCACTTAGGATGGAAAAATCCCGTGCACTGCTACAGGCTGGGGACCAACTGGCTAAGCGGCAGTTCTGCAGAAAAGGACCTGGGGATTACAGTGGGCGAGAAGCTGGATATGAGTCATCAGTGTGCCCTTGTTGCCAAGAAGACTAATGGCATATTGGGTTGCATTAGTAGGAGCATTGCCAGCAGATCGAGGGAAGTGATGATTCCCATCTATTCAGCACTGGTGAGGCCACATCTGGAGTATTGCGTCCAGTTTTGGGCCCCACACTACAGAAGGGATGTGGACAAATTGGAGAGAGTCCAGCAGAGGGCAACGACAATGACTGGGGGCCTGGGGCACATGACTTTCGAGGAGAGGCTGAGGGAACTGGGCTTATTCAGTCTGCAAAAGAGAAGAGTGAGGGGGGATTTGATAGCAGCCTTCAACTACCTGAAGGGAGGTTCGAAAGAGGATGGAGCTAGGCTGATCTCAGTGGTGGCAGATGACAGAACAAGAAGCAATAGTCTTAAATTGCAGTGGGGGAAGTCTAGGTTGGATATTAGGAAAAACTATTTCATTAGGAGGGCGGTGAAGCACTAGAATGGGTTACCTAGGGAGGTGGTGGAATCTCCATCCGTAGAGGTTTTTAAGGCTTGGCTTGACAAAGCCCTGGCTGGGATGATTTAGTTGGGGTTGGTCCTGTTTTGAGTAGGGGGTTGGACTAGATGACCTCCTGAGGTCCCTTCCAACCCTGATCTTCTATGGTTCTATGATTGTTGTAAACTCCTAAGCTGGGCCATAGTCCTGCAAGTCACTGTACATCATAGAAGTCAATGTGGTTCATGCAGGCATGCAGTTATACTGGAAGGTGAGATTGCCCCTTAAACTGTAACCTCATTGTAGTAGGGATTGTGAGCCTGAACACAAATAATAACTAATAAGGAATAATTTAACGGACAACCCCACTGAAACATAACTTTTCAAGTCCCTTATCTAATAACCTAGATTCATGGATTCTAAGGCCAGAAGGGACCTCTGCGATCATTTAGTGTGACCTCCTGCATAACGCAAGCCATAGAATTTCCCTCAATTAATTCTTATTTAAACTACAGAATATTTTATAAAAAACATCCAGACAGGCATTGACTTCTACTAGCAGGGAAGACTGCGTGAGAGGCATCAGACTTACAGGAGATCTGTTTCTCATCAGATGGTACAAAACACATGTGTTGGAGGAAACCTTTGAAAGGGCAGCACAATATGCTTAAAAAAGAGCAGTTTTACCCTGGCTACTCTCCATCCCAGCCATATACACACCCATAAATTGTAACGCCCACAAGATGCAATGCTCATGTGGAGAAATTTCCAAAAAAATGAAGGCATGAACTGCAGACAACTTCCTGTTGGCTTCATTGACAGATTTCTGGAGTCAATAATGAACCTACCAAAATAACGTATTTATCCCCTCCAAGACTGAAAGCAGAGGGGATGATGTGAATGTGAATCTGAATGACCAAAATTGCTCACTGTGAATCATCTGAGCTCTAGTGATCCCTCTTCAGGAAATGAACAAATTTGGGGGGTTTCGTCATATGTGAATTTCTCTGACAAAAAAATGGCATGAAATAAAAATAACTTACTAATGCAGAATATTTAAAATACAAAAACCCATCACCCCATTGCAATTAGAAGACCCTGCACTCTAATATTTCCATGTGGAATAGTGAGAGATAAAATGGGTCTCTTACCACATAAGAATGGCCACACTGGGTCAGACCAAAGGTCCATCTAGCCCAGTATCCTATCTTCCAGCAGTGGCCAATGCCAGGTGCCCCAGAGGGACTGAACAGAACAGGTAATCATCAAGTGATCCATCCCCTGTCGCTCATTCCCAGCTCCTGGCAAACGGAGGCTAGGGACACCTTCCCTGCCCATCCTGGCTCATAGACATTGATGGACCTATCCTCCATGAACTTATCTAGTTCTTTTTGGAGCCCTGTTATAGTCTTGGTCTTCACCTCAGCTTTCTCACATTTTCATCATTCCTCAATATGCAAAACTATACTTTGCTTCCCATTTCTGACTCTTGCTTCAACATGAAAGCTGTATCTATTGGCTCAGATTTCTTGGAGGTGCAAGTTGTTTTGTTCAGAATAAGAGGCAATGGGATGGCTCTCTTCATATATCAAAAAGAAGATATTTTAATTACAGATATTTGCCAGACAATACCATCACAAATTTAACAAACACCCATATGTAACAAAAGAGCTTGTAAAAGAGGAATGTTTCAGAGTTCATGCAAGTTTCTGTAGAAGGCAACCATTAAAAATCCCAGAATTGGCCCATGTCTGCTCTGCTGCACTAAAACTATATAAATATTTTATTGAATCCTTGGGATTTAGATACCCATTCATCCTTTAAGAGGAAGAATAGGTCTTAATCCACTGAGAACCCTGCTTACCAGAGGAGTGAATTCTCTTCCCTTTCAGGCCCTGCTGCATATCGCTTTCTGGAACATGAAATGATTTGCACATCTGATCTCCATCGAGTCCCATGGCAGATGAGTAACTGAGAGGTGATTGCTTTGTCACTAAGTAGACTGCTTAAGAAAATCAAGCACTTAGAACCACAGTTGCTGCAGTATGTTTCTGATTAGAAAAAGTCCATTTTCTATCCCAAAAACGCAAACTAAGGAATGCCAAGAGGAGCACTGAAGTGGTCTTCCCTGCATAGCAAAAATGTTAACTAGTGCAAGAGATTAATGTCCAAGTTTGATTCACAAGCACTAGTTTTTAACCACCTCATGTTTTGAGAGGTAGACCTGGTTTTGCATGGTAACGGAGCAAAGGTATTACTGAATTCTAGACCACAACAGAAATATTAGAATGTGCCAGGCTTTTGGAAAAAAAAACAGTATTTTCTGGTGAAGTGCTAACCAAAAGCTTGCTTAATAAAACAGATAGCAGCAGATGGTTTTCTTCTCCTATCAAAGTCTGAGAAAATGCACCCATCTCTATTGCCTCCAACAACTCACAAGGGAAACAAAACTATGTTAAACATTTGAGAAATTATGAAGTGAGGCGAATAGATGCACTGTAATTTTCTAGGGTAACAGATACCAGCAGTATAATGCATCCCTCATTGTCATTACTGCTTCCAGCTGGGGCTGCCAGAATGTCAAGAGACACATTGTAGCAGAGACAGAAAATGTCCTAGGGTAGGTGTGCGTGTGTGTGTGGTGTACCTGGCGTAATAGTGGGGGAAATTTTAACTACTTCATGATGCTTCAGTAAATAGTTTTCTAACTCAGTGTGAATGTTTGTATACTGTCATCTTAACAAAAGATATGAGTGAATTCAGAGTTCGTGGAAGGTGCTGGATTGACAGCTCTCTGGTCTGAACTTTGGTTTATTATTAACAGAGCAGGAACAGTATGTGCAGTGCAAGGTTCTCAGCACTGTCCTATGAATAACCCTCATTTGGAGAAAGCACCTCTAGGCAGTGAAAAGAAAGTGACTTGGTATACCCCCTTCCACCTGCTAGGTTAATTTCATGATCAAAGATTCTAGATTCACACTCATTGGCCTCCCCACACCCTGGCCTTCACTTTTTTTTAAACTTTATCTGCTTTTTCAACAATTTAGCTTCACCTTAATTAAATTTTTTAATCCGCTCCCCACCTTTTCAAAATTCCCTCTTCCCTTATATATTTTTTTCTTTCTTTTCTGAATGTTTAAACTTTTTACTCCACTTTCAAACCTTCTTTCCCCAGTAGCTTTTGATAATACTTGGTCCAGATAGCATGGTGGGCTCTACAGGCTATTATAGCTTGCTGGATTTTAGTAAGAGTTGTCCTGACTCTGTTCACCTAAAAGTTTTATTTTACCTTATTTCTAGTAGGAAAGATATTACTAGTTTGAGTGGTTTTCCCCCAATATAAATGTAGGGAACAACTGCTCAAAATGGTACCACCTTACCAACTAATGAAAAGAGAGAAAATGTTGGCTGAACCCAATATATATACACTCTGTATTGTAGTACATATGTGTTGTAGGCATATGTGTTCTAAGTGATTTATTATATTTGAACTGAAGTTGCTATTCACTGTACTACTTACATTATCGAAAGGCATTTACTTTCCCTTTCCAAGCCCCATAGCTAACCACAGAACAGACTACTTTCCCACGGTGTGAGCACTTGACTTTGTGGTCGCTAACCGTGATAATTTATTTTCCACAGACAGAAAAGGAAGGGAGGTCAAGATAATTATTGTGCAAGATAGTTAGTGTCCTTGCATCACACTTGACCTAAAGAGGAATCTGCAGGTTTGGAAACTAAGAAAGGCTACATGTCACAAATTTGACCACGAATCACATGTTTTCTTTATATAACAGTTTCTCTTGATCAACAAAACCTCCTTTCATTTCAGATTGTACTAAATTTTTTATGTATTTGGTTAATATGAGACTAGGGCTTCTCTTTTCAAAAGTTTTTTGTTCTATTTTTGTTGGCTTAGATTTAGGGTTAGGTTTAGAGTAACAATAAGCTTAATTTTTATGATGGGCATAAATGCAGAATTTACTATCATAAATCTAAATAAGATGGTAAAATGTAAATGGACTCTAAAATAAAGAATAGGAGCAGGAGGGAATACTAAACTTTGACACACGGTCTCTTCCCTAGTGTACATTCACACTGGGAGTTATGCACACATCCAGAGAAGAATACACCACTACTACACAATGGTAATGTATTTTAAGCAGTCTGATTCAGCAGTTACAACCCCTTGGTCCAGAATAGACTTGTGGGCATGCTGCAAAAGTTGTTTATTTAGCATGTTTTGGGGGGAAGGTTGAGAGTATGTTCCTGAGGAGGAAGTTAGAGAGGCTGCTTTGATTTATTGGCTGCAGGCTGAATGAATTTATTTACATATAATTTATTGCTGTTGGGTGGTTAGCATTTACCTGCAAGTAAACTAATTAATAGGGTGCCTATAGCTTTTTGTATGAGTGTTTTTAATTGCTGTTACAATCTAAATTATCATCCCAATACTTTTCAGCAAATTAGATGTAAAGGGTAATTTGTCCTTGAAAGCTGAAAGGATTCTTTTTGGTACTCTTCCTAATTTTTTCTTTCCTTCCCCATATGAATACATAAGACTACTTTGTTTCCTTATGCCTGGTCCTGCAACCCACAGGTGATTGAGATCAGCAGAGATTTAATTCATTTTAATTAATTACAATAAAATGACATTGAAAACCTCCAATTTAAATTTAAAACAACTAGAAACTTGTTTGAGGGACTATTTTTATCCAAAGCGAAAGTGTGTCTATAATAGAATTGTTTGTTATGATAATAATTTTACCCAGGGCTTGTGCATTGTGTTGCATCATGTTATCCCTTACATGCTTTTTCTGTTTTCATAGGTATACTATGACCCCGATCTCAGTTGGGGGTACGTGGCAGACTACATTATTTGGAAAGGAGAGTGCAACCTAAAAAGTTTGAAAACCACTGTGCTGTTGTTCAAGCTAGTTAGACCAAAACTAGCTTGGGAACGTCTCTGCATGCTGCTGTCACACCTCTAATTGCTGTGTACACAAACCCACAATGGATGTGGGAGAATCCCTAGTTTAGAGATCCCTAGTAACATTTTTTTCAACATTTGACTCATATTGCTACTGTGTTGAACTGTACATGGATGATAGGTTTCAGAGTAACAGCCGTGTTAGTCTGTATCCGCAAAAAGAACAGGAGTGCTTGTGGAACCTTAGAGACTAACCAATTTATTTGAGCATAAGCTTTCGTGGGCTACAGCCCACTTCATCGGATGCATGCCGTGGAAAATACAGTGGGGAGATTTATATACACAGAAAACATGAAACAATGGGTGTTACCATACACACTGTAACGAGAGTGATCAGGTAAGGTGAGCTATTACCAGCAGGAGAGGGGGGGAAAAAAACCAAAAAAACCCTTTGGTAGTGATAATCAAGGTGGGCCATTTCCAGCAGTTGACAAGAATGTGTGAGGAACAGTGGGGGAGGGGAGGGGGAAATAAACATGGGGAAATAGTTTTACTTTGTGTAATGACACATCCACTCCCAGTCTTTATTCAAGCCTAATTTAATAGTATCCAGTTTGCAAATTAATTCCAATTCAGCAGTTTCTCATTGGAGTCTGGTTTTGAAGTTTTTTTTGTTGTAATATTGCAACTTTTAGGTCTGTAATCGCGTGACCAGAGAGATTGAAGTGTTCTCCAACTGGTTTTTGAATGTTATAATTCTTAACTTCTGATTTGTGTCCATTTATTCGTTTGCATAGATGCTGTCCAGTTTGGCCAATGTACATGGCAGAGGGGCATTGCTGGCACATGATGGCATATATCACTTTGGTAGATGTGCATGTGAACGAGCCTCTGATAGTGTGGCTGATGTGATTAGGCCCTATGATGGTGTCCTCTGAATAGATATGTGGACACAGTTGGCAACAGGCTTTGTTGCAAGAATAGGTTCCTGGGTTAGTGTTTTTGTTGTGTGGTGTGTGGTTGCTGGTGACTATTTGCTTCAGGTTGGGGACTGTCTGAAAGCAAAGACTGGCCTGTCTCCCAAGATCTGTGAGAGTGATGGGTCATCCTTCAGGATAGGTTGTAGATCCTTGATGATGCGCTGGAGAGTTTTTAGTTGGGGACTTATTTCTGTCTGGGCACTAAGTGGACTGGAGCTGTTTTGAAACTCTGGCCAATGGATGTGCTGGGGAGAGAGTCCCTAAGCTCTGCTGGAGACAGCTCCTCACCAAATCTGGCCACGTAGCATAGAAAAATCTAACAGCAACACACTGGAGTGAGGGTCAAATATATTTCCATCTGCTTGTTCTTTTGGCTCAGGTTCTGTTCAAGTCCCATCCTGACTGTGTGATGAGTAGTTCCTGGCAAAGAGCCCATTTGGCAAGCCTGCATTTCTTGGCTAACCGCTGTGAATGCCACACAGACTAGAGAGATGCAGGCTACAAAATTACCATCTCTGAAAGGATCTTGCTGTAGGAGTAGTTACTGCTTTTGGAGAGATTCAGTACAGAATGGTTATAGTCTCAAACAGTAAAAGGCTGGGGGGACACAATCTGTGGAGACAAAACTGATCATGGATAATACAGATAAATAAAGGTCAGTGAGGCATTTTAATCTTAAATACTGTGATTATATGTGATTAATAGCATAATTAATGGGGTGTGTGCGTATGTGTTCCTAGTAAAGTAACCTTATTTCCCATTCTTCTACTCCTCTCAAGATTCTTCTCTTTCAGAATCCAGTAATCTTCAAGCTATTGGCAGACAATATGTCTGTGGGATGATATGGTCTAGCAGGAAGAGGATGGGTCTACCAGTCAGGAGACCTGGGTCTTAATCCTAGTTCTGAAACTCACCTGCTACATGAACCTTGTGCAAGACCTTAGCTTCTCTCTTTGGCTCAGCTACCCCATCTGTAGCCCAAGACAAGTAATGCGCATCTACATTTGTAATGTACTTTGCATTAGTATAGTACCTTTTCCATCTGCAGCTATCAAAATACTTATTACTAGCTGTAAGAAATGAAGTGGAGAAGCTCCCTTTTATGAACACCCAGTTAGCCAGTTAGCTATAAAGTCCTGCTTGGTGGCTGTTCTCTGCTCCCTTTACCTGTAAAGGGTTAACAAAGTTCCCCAAGTAAAGGAAAAGGAGTGGGCACCTGACCAAAAGAGCCAATGGGAAGGCTAGAACTTTTTAAAATGGGGAAAAAAAACTTCCCCTTTGTTTGTTGTTCTCTGGTAAAGAAGAGCTGGAGCAGCAATGCTATAAGCACAAATGCTGTGTAAGGCTTAAACCAGGTATGAAAATTCATCTTCCATACCTAGAAGAAATTATTGGACAGGGAATGTTTAAATAGATGCGATCAGGTTTATTTCTTTATTTTGGCTTGTCAAAAAGTCAAGGTCAGAGAAAAGCTGTAACCTGGGGAGTGTAATACAAGCCTGGAGTGGCCAATATTAATTTTGAAAATCCTTGCGGGCCTTGAAGTGCCAGAGTGGTGATTTAGTCTTGACATGGTGGCAGAGCGGTGAGATAGTTTTGAACCAGAAGCATAGACCTCAGGATTTTAAAAGGATGTATTTTTCCTTTTGGCTGCTTGAAAGCCAGGGAGGTTTTTTTTCCCTATTTCTTTTCTTTTCTGCCTAAGGGGGAACAGGCCTGCAAAAGGATCAGCCTGCAAAGCCAGGGAGTCCAACAAGCTGTTTATTTTTTTTTCTTTTCTATCTTCATGGCAACGAAATAGTTAGGCTAGAGTAGGGCAGCCCTGTGCATGAGGTTGAGGTCAGGCACCGAAACCTTAGAAAAACCAGTCTTCCCCAAAGTGGCATGCCACGGAGAAGACAGACCAGATATCCAGCTCCATGACAGAAATGAAGGGAAGGGATGGGGGAACGGGGACTTCCCAGGAGGGAAGGATCAGCTCCCACAACCAAGATCCTGATGCCAGGATGGAGGATGCCTTTAACTCAGGCTGAGTTCTAACTGAGGCAGAAAGGAATTTCTACCTGGAGATGAAGCACTTGGAAGCGTAGGACAAGTGCTTGGAGGCAGAAATGCAGGTGACGCACTTGGAGGCGGAAGTGGAGGAGAGAAGAGAGCCAAAGCGCTTGGAGGCAGAATTAGAACTGAAGCACTTAGAGCTGGAAAGGGCTAAGCTGGGTCCACCAGGTAACCCTAACAATCCTTCTCCAGGTACTGCTCCCCATTCCAAGAAATTCCCCATGTACAAGGTAGGCAATGATACAGAGGCCTTCTTAGAATATTTTGAAAGGGCCTGCCTTGGGTACAATACCCATACAGACCAGTATATGGTGGAGCTCAGGCCGCAACTCAGTGGATGCTTAGCAGAGGTGGCAGCTGAATGCCTAAAGAACACATAAATGAGTACGGCCTCTTTAAACACGAGGCCAGAATTAGAATGGGGCTAACACTCGAGCATGCCCATCGGTGTTTCAGAGCCCTAAGGTGGAAACCAGATGTGGCATTTTCCCGGCACGCCTACCACATTGTAAAAAATTGGGGTGCCTGGATCTCAGGAGCAAGTGTTAAATCTCTGGAAGATCTGTCTCTCTTCATGCAAATGGAGCAGTTCTTAGAGGGTGTTCCTGAGGGAATAGGAAGGTACATCCTAGATGGGAAGTCCAAAACTGTAATCGAGGTGGGGGAGATAGAAACCAAATGGGTGGAGGTGGCAGAGAAGAAGAAAGCTAGTAGCAGTTGGTGGGGATACCAGAAGGGGCAACCTGAGATGACACCCCACCATCGGGGTCAGCCCAAAGCCCCACCTCTCAAGCCCCACCTCTCAAGTGCGGAGCCCTCCACACAGCTAGGGAGACCCCAGATGCCCTCTCATCCCACCACACCACTCTCTAACCACCCCCTTCACCCCAGCCCACAGTCAGCTGGGCGATGATTTAAATGTAATGAGCTGGGGAATGTAAAGGCCAACTGCCCCAAGAGCACCAGCCAACTGCAACTCATCACCCCGGAGTCCCACCAAGAGCGTTCAGGCCCAGATGCCTCGCAAATACCCCCAGAGCGAAGGGAAACTGTGAGTGTGGGTGGGAAGAAGATGACTGTGTGGAGAGACACTGAAGCACAGGTGTCAGCTATCCACCAATCCCTGGTGGACCCCAAATTCATCCACCCAGAGACCCAAGTGATGGTGCAACTGTTTAAGGTCAACTATTTTAACTTCCCTACAGCCAGGTTGCCTATCCAGTACAAGGGCTGGTCAGGAATATGGACTTTTGCAGTCTATGACGATTATCCCATTCCCATGCTGCTGGGAGAAGACTTAGCCAATCATGTGAGGCTAACAAAAAGGGTGGGAATGGTCACCTACAGCCAGGCTAAACAGGTCTCCACACCTAACTCCATTCCTGAGCCTCCTACAGCCAGAGGTGGTGGACCGCAACCCAAACCAAAGTCTATGACAGCAGTTGTAGATCCAGTTCCTGGGACTCAGCAAGAACCAGCCCAGGAATCGAAACTGGTGGAGCAGTCACCACTAGAGCCCATGCTTGCAACTCCTCAAGAGTCAGGGGAGCCAGCACCAAAGGGTACCACAGAGCCTGCACCTGCAGCAGCAGATAATCCAGCGCAAGAGGCTCAACCAGAGCCTGAAATACCACCTAGTGCACCCGCGGAGAGCAGTTCACAGTCAACGGAAACAACCCCATCACCTGCATCGCTTCCAGTGGGACCAAGCCCAATTCCAAAACCCAGCAAGGAACTAATGTCTCCAGCATCAAGGGAGCAGTTCCAGGCAGAGCAGGAAGCGGATGAGAGACTCAAGGTAGCTTGGACGGCAGCATGGAGTGACCCACCGCCTCTCATCTCCTCTAATAGGTCCAGGTTTGTTATAGAAGGACAACAGACATCTGCCTACCTGCCCCACCCCTGCAGAAACTTCTCTCCCTTTGCCTCAAAGATATTAGGAGCAGGCAGTGATAACAATGGGGATATTGCTTTCACTGAGGTCTAACCTAGACAGCAAATTGCACCAGCAACCCTTTAAATGTCCAAAGGCACATTCCACCACCATTCTGCACTTACTGAGCCTATTATTTAACCTCTCCTTACTGCTGTCCAGATGGCTGGTGTACAGCTTCATGAACTATGGGAGCAAGGGGTAGGCTGGGTCTCTCAGGATTTCAGGATTATTAATGGTTATTTTATGATCTAGGAAGAAAGTCCCTGATTGCAGGTTTCTGAACAGACCTGTGTTCCTAAGGATGCAATCGTCATGCAGCTCTCCTGACCATCCCCAGGCTGATGTCTGTTAAATGCCCCCTGTGATCCACCAGTGCTTGCAACGCCACTGAAAAGTATCCCTTTTGGTTTATGTACTCTTTGGCAAGGTGGTCTGGTCCCAAGATTGGGATATGCGTGCCATCTATCACCCCACTGCAACAAAACCATCCACTATGTCCTGCATGTTGCCCAGAATCCATACCCTTCTTAGCAGAAGTCAATTAATGGCCCTGCACACTTGGATCACAGCAGCTCCCACAGTGGATTTAATAACTCCAAATGGATTCCCCGCTGTCTGGTAGCAGTCTGGCTTTGCAAGCTTCCACAGAGCATTCGCCACTCGCTTCTCCACTGTTAGAGCAGGTCTCATTTTAGTGTTGCTGCACAGCAGGGCTGGGTAAAGCTCTGCACAAAGTTCCTGGAAAGTGCCTTCTTCATATGAAAGTTCTGCAGCCGCTACTCACCATCCCATAGCTGCATAATGGTGTGATCCCACCAGTCAGTGCTTGTTTCCTGGGACTGGAAACGCTGCTCCACTGTGTTCAGCTGCTGTGCGACTGCCAGCAGCAACCAGGAATTGTTTCGTTGCATGGCGTGCAACAGGACAGCTTGAATGACATTGCAATATTACACGTGGCAGCTCCTGTCTCAGCTCTGGAAATACTTCAGGAAAAGGTGCAAGGTGTTTGTAATGCTCACAACAAAAGTGCGCAGCTGAGTGGGGTCCAGGCTTCTCGGATTATGGCGTATGAGTGGGTATGCCAGGCTTTCGAAAAAAGGCATGAAAAAGCATGAGTTGTTTGCCATTGATAGCTGGGTAGGGGGAGAGGGAGGAAACTGCATCATGGGAGGTCAAAGCCATGTTCCCATTCCACTCTGAACAATGTTTTGGTCCCATGAAGAATTGCAAGCCCTTCCCAAAAATCCCTGCGGCTAGTTGCACTGTTTGAGAGCTACCCACAGTGCACTGCTCTCTGTATCAATGCAAGTGCTGCTAGTGAGGATGCACTCCACCGACACAATGAGCGTGGTGTGGACATGCCCAATCAACTTAATTATCGCAGCGGCTGAATGTTGACTTCAATTAAGTCAACTGAAGTTTGTAGGAAGTAAAAGTGCATCATTTGCACTTAACACTTTATCACTGAAGTAAGCTGGACTCTGTAATGTTTTATTGCAGAACTTACGTGACTGCTCTTCTGAACTTCTTCACCATGGTTACACAAACAGTAGCACTGCATGTGCAGACAGAGTAATACCATTATAGCCAGTCAGAAGGTGGCTGACTCTGCTCTTAATGACAGCAGCGCTCTGCTAAAGTTGTGCAGGCCAGAGGGGAGCAAAGGAGCACAAAAAGGGACAAACACATGGAAAACGGTAGAAAGGGAGTGGCAGTTAACTCACATGCTGTCCCCTCCTTGCACGTTGCTCAACAATACCCAGGCTTCTCCATGTTTTGGTTGGGGGTCACATACAACCTGAGGGTGCAGGAGTCAGATACAACTCCTTCAAAACCAGTGAATTTCCATGCTGAATCTGTTTAAATTTTAATGTTATTTCTTCAGTAACTTCTCCCCCCTTCCGGTTGGCAAAGTCAGCATGCAACCCTCCTTTCAGACTGCTCTAACGTTTTCAGTCCCCTCACTAGATTCCCAGCCTGAGGGATATGTCAGGATTTGACAGCAAAGGGACAAGGTTCACACTGGGAGTGCTGAGCAGGGTGGTTCTCAGGAGGTAAAAGATGGGGCAGTTTGTGATTTGCTGCTCCCAGGATTCAGAAGCCTCTCTAGCACAGTTCTACAAAGTAGAGCTGAGCGAATAATTGATGCTTTTGTTTGGTGACCTAACATTTTTTTTAAACATTTGTTTTTGTCCAAAACCACTTGCCAAATTCATGAATAATTTGTCCAAAACTGTGTTTTTCAGAAAATAAACTATTTGTCTGAAAAAAATGTATCTTGCTCTACTCCCAGATAGCTCCAGAAAAACAGGGAATAAGTAAATTCTACCGAAATACACAGAAAATTAGCTAATATCCTAAGAATTAATCTGTATTCTCATAATAAGAGGCACAAAACATCAGGAGAAGCATGGGACAGGGAAATGTTGCTCACTTCCACATCTTCTGCTAAGCTTAGCTAAGACAGTGCCTTCTGGGAAAATCTGTGTGTGATCCAGTCATGTAGCAAAATCACAAACACATTGGTGCTGCTAGAAAATGTTCCAGGTACATCTTCCACACCAGCATGCTTGACTAAAGAATGTTATATCTGGCTTGAAGCTAACAAAAGTTAGGCACTGCCTCTGTGGGTGTAAAGCACCTACCACTTTGTCTGTATTATAAATTTTAATAACCAATTACCTGCTGCTGCAGCACCCTTATTCTAGTCCCTTTCTACGTGGGCCTTGTAGCACCTTAATCATATGGTCTCAAAACACCTGGTAATACACAGACTAATTACAGATGGTCTCCAACCACAAAACTGTGTGTGCTGATTTCAAACTGCTCCCCTCTAAAGCTCAGGAGTGTTGAGATTCACTTTCAGAGGTAGGTACCAGCAAACAAAATCTGGATCAGAGTTCAGATTCTGAAGTCTGCTCCTTCAACCACCCCCCTCCCACTCTGCATGCATGCACATACACAGTTCAGGGGCGTTCAGAGTCATTGTTTTTTATTTGGGCTAATGTCAGTTTTTATTTCCAGCCCCTCTTCCCCCGCTCCCCCCAATCCAAAATACCCAGGAATGAATAACTCAAGGGAACAGTGTTGAATTAGATAGGATCATTGCTGAAGTAAGGTTTGGGAGCTTTAAAATTTCATCTGGCCTCCAGGAAGGGAGCATCTTTTTAACAGGAACACTGTTTTATTCAACTGTTTTTATTCAATTCTCCTTGCAGGATTGGAAATTCCCTTTAGGTCCGGTGGAATTTTAAGGCTCCCTGATTGTAGGTAAACCACTTCTTTTGTATGGCTTATCTTTTAAAACACCAGTGTTTAGATGTCCGAGTTTAGGCTGGCAATCCAATTGATTGCTTCAGGTGAAGTGGAGCGAATGGCAGATAGCACCAGAATGTGATCATTTGGTACATTGGTTAAAGAGGTGTTTGAAATTTTACATATAGGGTTGTGGCTCAGTCCCCATTTAGGTAAGAGATAGGTGCCTCTGCCATGTGATGTGCAGATGCAGTTCATTATTATTATTTTTTTGTGGGAGTGAAAAGCCACTGGCTTCTGTGGTTGAGTACCTGATGAGGAGTTTATTCAGGACTCTGACACCCTTCCATATTGCTCACCCTTGATGTTTGGAGGGAAAACCGTGAGTCTGAGCTCTTGCACTGCAAATGAAACAGGCTTTCTGGATTTGAGTTAGAATCTCGGTATGATGTTTAGATCTTCATGTATTGGAAGATCCTTATTCCCTTGAATATGATATGACTCCCAAAGGATTCTCACGTTGTAATAAATGTTTGATGTTGATGGATGTTTTCCAGTATTGGAAGCCCCGGCTGTGGCATTGATTTTAATGTGCCAGTAACAATCTGCATGGTGGTGGTAAGAGTTGATAAGTGATGTGTGGGAGTTATGTGCCCAGACCAGTGAGTACTGGTCTGTGGTGGAGTAGACAAGGGCCAGTGAAAAGGTTCATAGAGTTTTTTGCATCAGCCCCCAAGGTCATTCCTGCCAGTTGCTGAATGAGATTTCCCCACATCTTGATATTGTTCTGAATATTTTTCAGGTGCTAGGTGGTATGTGAGGCTTCAGTCTAATGTCAAACCAAGATGTTTCAGGAAGGGATTGTAGCCATCTGCTGGCCACAGATTATTTATTATTTATTTTAGGTAAAGTTTTAGGCGTATAGTACAACAGCAATTCTGGTTTATATAGTATAACAGAAGTGCTGATGCAGCTTTAACAGTGGTCCTGCAATTTACACTACTATGCAGGGGGAGTAGCAGAGTTAGATGGAGGTCATATGATGCAGAGCACAAAAATCCCCCAAACTGGATTTAATTAGAAAACTTCTGAAACAATTTGGCAGCGGGCAGCTGCTGTCAGATCTGTACAGCATCGCCCAGCCTTAGAAACAGCTGGACACTTTTTTCATCCATTAGACTCAACAGAATTCAGCTGCAAATTGTTTCCTGTCAAAATAAAATATGGACAGGTTTGATAATTGCGGCTGTATGTCTCTGGGGTCTGAATCTCAAACACTTGTCAAAGCTGGTCCCACGACAGACACCTGTGACACTGGCAAACTGAGCACTTTATTAATTAAAAATATATACATTGCTCCTGTGCAGAGTGCACGTTCATTGCTTTATTTTACAACATTGTGGGTCGGCTGACCATTATATTTTACCAGCTGCCTTTGCTTTAGGAGCAGATTTTATTTAGATAAGAAACAATTTGCAGTTGAATTCAGAGATTTTGAGTCAATGGTTGGCTTGAAAGTGCTCTACTCAGATGCTAAATCTAAGTTTTAAATAGATCTTTAACAAATCTCTTTTATAATTGAATTAAAACATTCCTCTTTGAGTAATTACCTGCCTGTTTTTGGAGCTAAAGCCCTTAGGGTATGTCTACACTACGAAATTAGGTCGAATTTATAGAAGTCGGTTTTTTTGAAATCGGTTTTATGTATTCGAGTGTGTGTGTCCCCACAGAAAATGCTCTAAGT
This sequence comes from Lepidochelys olivacea, assembly GCF_965140295.1. Classification (NCBI taxonomy): domain Eukaryota; kingdom Metazoa; phylum Chordata; order Testudines; family Cheloniidae; genus Lepidochelys; species Lepidochelys olivacea. The sequence goes on along the minus strand of NC_140412.1, from coordinate 136,668,778 downwards.
GCATTAAGTGCATTAACTCGGCGCAGCGCTTCCACAGTACCGAGGCAAGCGTCGACTTCCGGAGCGTTGCACTGTGGGTAGCTATCCCACAGTTCCCGCAGTCTCCGCTGCCCATTGGAATTCTGGGTTGATATCCCAATGCCTGATGGGGCTAAAACATTGTCGCGGGTGGTTCTGGGTACATATCGTCAGGCCCCCGTTCCCACCCTCCCTCCCCCCGTGAAAGCAAGGGCAGACAATCATTTCGCGCCTTTTTTCCTGAGTTACCTGTGCAGACGCCATACCACGGCAAGCATGGAGCCCGCTCAGGTAACCGTCACCCTATGTCTCCTGGATGCTGGCAGACGCGGTACGGCATTGCTACACAGTAGCAGCAACCCCTTGCCTTGTGGCAGCAGACGGTACAGTACGACTGGTAGCCGTCATCGTCATGTCTGAGGTGCTCCTGGTCGCCTCTGTGAGGTCGATCAGGAGCGCCTGGGCAGACATGGGCGCAGGGACTAAATTTGGAGTGACTTGAGCAGGTCATTCTCTTTAGTTCTGCAATCAGTCCTATTGAACCGTCTTATGGTGAGCGGGCAGGCGATACGGACTGCTAGCAGTCGTACTGTACCATCTTCTGCCGAGCAGCCATGAGATGTGGATGGCATGCAGTCCTTCTGCACCGTCTGCTGCCAGCCAAAGATGTAAAAGATAGATGGAGTGGATCAAAACAAGAAATAGACCAGATTTGCTTCCCCCCCTCCCCTGTCTAGGGGACTCATTCTTCTAGATCACACTGCAGTCACTTACAGAGAAGGTGCAGCGAGGTAAATCTAGCCATGTATCAATCAGAGGCCAGGCTAACCTCCTTGTTCCAATAACAACGATAACTTAGGTGCACCATTTCTTATTGGAACCCTCCGTGAAGTCCTGCCTGAAATACTCCTTGATGTAAAGCCACCCCCTTTGTTGATTTTAGCTCCCTGAAGCCAACCCTGTAAGCGCCCCTCCCAGCGTCAGAGCAATGGCAAACAATCGGGCATCTGAGAGTGCTGTCCAGAGCACTCACAATGGAGCACTCTGATGGGGCTAAAACATTGTCGCGGGTGGTTCTGGGTACGTGTCGTCAGGCCCCCGTTCCCTCCCTCCCTCCGTGAAAGCAAGGGCAGACAATCGTTTCGCGCCTTTTTTCATGAGTTACCTGTGCAGACACCATACCACGGCAAGCATGGAGCCAGCTCAGGTAACCGTCACCCTATGTCTCCTGGGTGCTGGCAGACGCGGTACGGCTTTGCTGCACAGTAGCAGCAACCCATTGCCTTCTGGCAGCAGACGGTGCAATACGATTGGTAGTCGTCCTCGTCGTGTCCGAGGTGCTCCTGGCCACGTCGGCTGGGAGCGCCTGGGCAGACATGGGCGCAGGGACTAAATTTGGAGTGACTTGACCAGGTCATTCTCTTTAGTCCTGCAGTCCTATTGAACCATCTTATGGTGAGCAGGCAGGCGATACGGACTGCTAGCAGTCGTACTGTACCATCTTCTGCCAGGCAGGCAAGAGATGAGGATTGCTAGCAGTCGTATTGTACCATCTTATGCCAGGCAGGCAAGAGATGAAGATGGCTAGCAGTCGTACTGTACCATCTTCTGCCAAGCAGCCATGAGATGTGGATGGCATGCAGTCCTTCTGCATCGTCTGCTGCCAGCCAAAGATGTAAAGGATAGATGGAGTGGGTCAGAACAAGAAATAGACCAGATTTGTTTTGTACTCATTTTCCTCCTCCCCTGTCTAGATCACACTGCAGTCAGTCACAGAGAAGGCGCAGCGAGGTTAATCTAGCCATGTATCAATCAGAGGCCAGGCTAACCTCCTTGTTCCAATAACAACGATAACTTAGGTGCACCATTTCTTATTGGAACCCTCCGTGCAGTCCTGCCTGAAATACTCCTTGATGTACAGGCACACCCTTTGTTGATTTTAGCTCCCTGAAGCCAACCCTGTAAGCCGTGTCGTCAGTCGCCCCTCCCTCCGTCAGAGCAACGGCAGACAATCGTTCCGCACCTTTTTTCTGTGCGGACGCCATACCAAGGCAAGCATGGAGGCCGCTGAGCTCATTTTGGCAATTAGGAGCACATCAACCACCACACACATTATCCAGCAGTATATGCAGCACCAGAACATGGCAACGCGATACCGGGCGAGGAGGCGACGTCAGCGCGGTCCCGTGAGTGATCAGGACATGGACACAGATTTCTCTGAAAGCATGGGCCCTGCCAATGCATGCATCATGCTGCTAATGGGGCAGGTTCATGCTGTGGAACGCCGATTCTGGGCTTGGGAAACAAGCACAGACTGGTGGGACCGCATAGTGTTGCAGGTCTGGGACGATTCCCAGTGGCTGCGAAACTTTCGCATGCGTAAGGGCACTTTCATGGAACTTTGTGACTTGCTTTCCCCTGCCCTGAAGCGCATGAATACCAGGATGAGAGCAGCCCTCACAGTTGAGAAGCAAGTGGCGATAGCCCTGTGGAAGCTTGCAACGCCAGACAGCTACCGGTCAGTTGGGAATCAATTTGGAGTGGGCAAATCTACTGTGGGGGCTGCTGTTATGCAAGTAGCTCACGCAATCAAAGATCTGCTGATATCAAGGGTAGTGACCCTGGGAAATGTGCAGGTCATAGTGGATGGCTTTGCTGCAATGGGATGGGGCCATAGACGGAACCCATATCCCTATCTTGGCACCGGAGCACCAAGCCGCCGAGTACATAAACCGCAAGGGGTACTTTTCGATAGTGCTGCAAGCTCTGGTGGATCACAAGGGACGTTTCACCAACATCAACGTGGGATGGCCGGGAAAGGTGCATGACGCTCGCATCTTCAGGAACTCTGGTCTGTTTCAAAAGCTACAGGAAGGGACTTTATTCCCAGACCAGAAAATAACTGTTGGGGATGTTGAAATGCCTATATGTATCCTTGGGGACCCAGCCTACCCCTTAATGCCATGGCTCATGAAGCCGTACACAGGCAGCCTGGACAGTAGTCAGGAGCTGTTCAACTACAGGCTGAGCAAGTGCAGAATGGTGGTAGAATGTGCATTTGGACGTTTAAAGGCGCGCTGGCGCAGTTTACTGACTCGCTTAGACCTCAGCGAAACCAATATTCCCACTGTTATTACTGCTTGCTGTGTGCTCCACAATATCTGTGAGAGTAAGGGGGAGACGTTTATGGCGGGGTGGGAGGCTGAGGCAAATCGCCTGGCTGCTGGTTACGCGCAGCCAGACACCAGGGCGGTTAGAAGAGCACAGGAGGGCGCGGTACGCATCAGAGAAGCTTTGAAAACCAGTTTCATGACTGGCCAGGCTACGCTGTGAAAGTTCTGTTTGTTTCTCCTTGATGAAACCCCCCGCCCCTTGGTTCACTCTACTTCCCTGTAAGCTAACCACCCTTCCCTCCTCCCTTTAATCACCGCTTGCAGAGGCAATAAAGTCATTGCTGCTTCACAGTCATGCATTCGTTATTCATTCATCACACAAATAGGGAGATGACTACCAAGGTATCCCAGGAGGGGTGGTGGAGGAGGGAAGGAAAATGCCACACAGCACTTTAAGCACAGCACTTTAAAAGTTTACAACTTTAAAATTTATTGAATGACAGCCTTCTTTTTTTTGGGCAATCCTCTGTGGCGGAGTGGCTGGTTGGCCGGAGGCCCCCCCACCGCGTTCTTGGGCGTCTGGGTGTGGAGGCTATGGAACTTGGGGAGGAGGGCGGTTGGTTACAGAGGGGCAGCAGTGGCAGTCTGTGCTCCAGCTGCCTTTGCTGCAGCTCAACCATACACTGGAGCATTCTGGTTTGGTCCTGCAGCAGCCTCAGCATTGAATCCTGCCTCCTCTCATCACGCTGCCACCACATTTGAGCTTCAGCCCTGTCTTCAGCCCACCACTTACTCTCTTCAGCCCGCCACTTACTCTCTTCAGCCCTCCACCTCTCCTCCCGGTCATTTTGTGCTTTCCTGCACTCTGACATTATTTGCCTCCACGCATTCATCTGTGCTCTGTCAGTGTGGGAGGACAGCATGAGCTCGGAGAACATTTCATCGCGAGTGCGTTTTTTTTTCTTTCTAAGCTTCACTAGCCTCTGGGAAGGAGAAGATCCTGTGATCATTGAAACACATGCAGCTGGTGGAGAAAAAAAAAGGGACAGTGGTATTTAAAAAGACACATTTTATAAAACAGTCGCTACACTCTTTCAGGGTAAACCTTGCTGTTAACATTACATACATAGCACATGTGCTTTCGTTACAAGGTCGCATTTTGCCTCCTCCCACCGCGTGACTACCCCCTCAACCTTCCCCCCTCCCTGTGGCTAACAGCGGCGAACATTTCTGTTCAGCCACAGGCAAACAGCACAGCAGGAATGGGCTCCTCTGAGTGTCCCTGAAGAAAAGCACCCTATTTCAACCAGGTGACCATGAATTATATCTCACTCTCCTGAGGATAACACAGAGAGATAAAGAACGGATTTTGGTTGAATGCCAGCAAACATACACTGCAATGCTTTGTTCTACAGTGATTCCCGAGTACGTGTTACTGGCCTGGAGTGGTAAAGTGTCCTACCATGAAGGACGAAATAAGGCTGCCCTCCCCAGAAACCTTTTGCAAAGGCTTTAGGACTACATCTAGGAGAACCGCAAATGCCAGGGCAAAGTAATCCTTTCACATGCTTGCTTTTAAACCATGTATAGCATTTTAAAAGGTACACTCACCAGAGGTCCCTTCTCCGCCTGCTGGGTCCAGGAGGCAGCCTTGGGTGGGTTCGGGGGGTACTGGCTCCAGGTCTAGGGTGAGAAACAGTTCCTGGCTGTCGGGAAAACCGGTTTCTCCGCTTGCTTGCTGTGAGCTATCTACAACCTCCTCATCATCATCATCTTCTTCGTCCCCAAAACCTGCTTCCGTATTGCCTCCATCTCCATTGAAGGAGTCAAACAACACGGCTGGGGTAGTGGTGGCTGAACCCCCTAAAATGGCATGCAGCTCATCATAGAAGCGGCATGTTTGGGGCTCTGACCCAGAGCGGCTGTTCGCCTCTCTGGTTTTCTGGTAGGCTTGCCTCAGCTCCTTCAGTTTCACGCGGCACTGCTTCGGGTCCCTGTTATGGCCTCTGTCCTTCATGCCCTGGGAGATTTTCACAAAGGTTTTGGCATTTCGAAAACTGGAACGGAGTTCTGATAGCACGGATTCCTCTCCCCAAACAGCGATCAGATCCCGTACCTCCCGTTCGGTCCATGCTGGAGCTCTTTTGCGATTCTGGGACTCCATCATGGTCACCTGTGCTGATGAGCTCTGCATGGTCACCTGCAGCTTGCCACGCTGGCCAAACAGGAAATGAGATTCAAAAGTTTGCGGTTCTTTTCCTGTCTACCTGGCCAGTGCATCTGAGTTGAGAGTGCTGTCCAGAGCGGTCAGAATGGAGCACTCTGGGATAGCTCCCGGAGGCCAATACCATCGAATTGTGTCCACAGTACCCCAAATTCGAGCTGGGAACGTCGATTTAAGCGCTAATCCACTTGTCAGGGGTGGAGTAAGGAAATCGATTTTAAGAGCCCTTTAAGTCGAAATAAAGGGCTTCACTGTGTGGACGGGTGCAGGTTTAAATCGATTTAACGTTGCTAAATTCGACCTAAAGTCCTAGTGTAGACCAGGGCTTAGTTTTAACAGATGCACTCTAGTCTTGGTATTTTAGACACTTACAGAAGAATCCACCACAGTATGATATGACCCTCTCCCACTTTGCTGAACCATTTGTTCTGTGGGTATAAGGCTACAGAAGACAGGCTTACAGTGTGGCTCTCTGTCCTCCACAGTGGGATTACATAGAGGTTTACAAGTCTGAACTGGTCACTGATAGCTTCTAATTCAGGCAGTAGAGAGGTATGTTTTTAGACCTAGCAGTCTTGGGTTTAGTCCTGCTAATTATCACAGACCCAGGGATATCACATGACACTTATATTATAGGTGCCAGTCTGCAAATCCTCCATGCACAGAAATCCTATTGACATCAATGGGAGTTCTGCACAGGGGAGACTCACAGGATTGGGTCCTACTATGGAGAAGGGGAGCAGCAGTACTAAGTGGCTTAATTCAGTTCTCAGACTGTACTGAAGTTGACACAGAAGCAAACAGTTTCATCACGTCCTCACAAAAAAGTGGCAGCTAATTTCTGCCTACTATTCCATGCCTTGAACTGGTCCTGCCACCCACTCCGGGAAAATTCATTCATGTATGTAATTGTTTGCAGTATATGTGTTAAAGGGAGGTCTACACAGCAGCTGAGAGCGAGCTTCCCAGCATGGGCAGACAGACTTGCATTAGTGGGGCTTGAGCTAGCTCGCTAAAAGTAGCAGTGTGGATGTTGCAGCTCAGGCTCTCAAGCCCACCCAATCGCCTGGGTTTGAGCTCTGGTGACTAGCCTGAGTCTCCGCCAGAGCCACAACATCCACACCGCTCTTTTAGCCTTGCTAGCACAGTCTGTCCACCCAAGCTAGGAGGCTTGCTCCTAGCTGAAGTATAGGTCTACCTAGAGACTCTGCTCAGTAAGTTGATAGTTTTGCAACTGTATCATTATAGGCTTTAAATTGGCAGGGTCAGTCTAAAATTTAACAATGTCATAATCTTTACTTTATTCTTAAACATTGTGCTATATTAGACAGTGTCATCAAAACTTCTGACAAGACAGGTTGCTTCTTGGCAGGAAACAACACAGCTTGAATCTCAATGAAAATGAAGCCGGCCTCAAACTGCAAAATTACATTCCAAGCGCCTCAAGTCCAGAGAGGTTCAGATTTGGGAATTTGGGGAAGTTCATTAAAAAAACAAAACGGGGGCTCTTTGTAAATCCTCATCTGGTGTTGGAGTTTGAGCACCCCCAACATTTAGAGGTTATTGGCCAGATGAAGTGTTTTCTGCAAAGAAACACTTTTCTTGTGCCTTTTTCAAATAGCCTGTGTGTGTGTGTGTCTGTGTGTGTGTGAGAGAGAGCGAGAGAAAGAGAGAGAGCGTGCTCCTGTTAACCTATTCTCAAATGTTGTTGCTAACATTTATCAAGAACTTGTTCTTGCCAACATAATACCAATGACTGGCACAAAAAATGACAAGAGCAGGACTAATTTTCAGACTATGGCATCAAGTCTAACTTTAAAGGGGTTTGACGATATAGAAGAACTTAGGAGAGTGAATGTGTATAGTAGGGCAGTGGTTGGGAAACAGTGAAAACTTTCCTATACTATTGTCCTCATGTGCATGTGCAAATCAAGCTGTTGTACATGCTAATGGCAGTTTGAGCAGTCAATCGAGCAGTTAATTTATCTGTTGGTACAAATATGGAGTTTAAATCCATAAATGAGTGTTAGTGCAAAATATTTGAGGGCAAAATATCTGATGTCACTTTTGACATTTGGCCCAAAGTATTAACTTTTACACAAGCAAAACTAATTCTTGCCCCTCCCCTATTGTCATCTTTCTCATTTCCTTTTGCTGGTTCATTGTTCACTTCTGTCTTCCTCTAATGCATCGTGAGCATATATCAACTCCTCAGCAGTAAGAAAAGGAAAAGTGAGGGCAAACATAACATCTAGTATAACCCAAGGGAGCTATTCTAGCTCTGTCTTGACTTAGAGATGTATATGCATATTGTTTAGCATTAATGGGAATTACCCACATCAGTCACCCTCTATCAAATATATAACCTTCCACATTTTATGCAGATTATCAGTTAGTTTTATACCAGTTAACTCCTTGCATTTGCAACTTTTATTAAACACTCTTTACCCTACACTTGATGTCCATTTTGTGCTACCCTTGATCTAAATGAGATACATTGGTAGACTGTAACACATGGAAGAAGTCTCTTTCCAGGAACAGGATGGGTGTGAGGAAGGTCAACCCAGTGCTGTCTTAGGGCTTGGAAGGCCCAGGTTCAATTTGTTGCCCCAGAACCCACTTTCTGTGTGACCTTAGACAAGTTACTGAGCCTCTCTATTCCTCAGTGCCCCATCTGCAAAGTGGGCACAATAGTACTTCCCTGTATCACGTGAGTGTTGTAAGGATGAATACATTAAAAAGATTGTTAGGGTGCTGAGCCATATAAGTAACTAAGATATATAGATAGGAAACCTTCCGTCTCTACTGCCTTTTCCCAGGAGAGGGTTATGCGGCTACTGGAACTTATATCTCAACATGTCTCTTTTGGGGCTGGCCTTCTAAGTCTGGAAAGTCAACTAACTGCAGCCTTCAAGTGGCCTTTTGTCACTGTCTCAGTCCCTGGGTAAGCTGCCCCTTCTGAGGCTGTTCCAGTCACCCATGTGCACCCCCTTCAAGTGGCGGGCCCATGCCTTCATTTCTCCTTGAGGTGGGACAGTAATCCAACCACTCTGACTGGAACTCTGGGTTACAACCATGATATGTAGCCGGTTCAACAGTTTTGGCACCTGCAACAGTTTCCCTTCAGGTGCCTATGGACAGTAACAGTATACAGTGACAGAGAAGCAGCTTCTTCAGAACAAGGTAGGATTTCTTTGCCAAAAGTAAAGCTAAACCTTTCAGACTAAACCTTTTTTTCCCCCCCCTGCCAAAAATGTGGACTTGGGTTGAACAAAACATAGTTTTTCAAATTCGTGTCTGATTCCCTGGATTGTTTAAGGGAACCCTCTCCCTACTCTGCAAAAAATCAGAAAATCAAAATGTTTTGTTTTCACACTTTCAGAATAAAACACTTTGATTTCTGGATTTCAAATGACTGTTTCCAATTTTACTTCAATGTTCTTTTTTGTAAAAAATGAAAAACTCACAAACTAAACACTTTTTTTGTTTCAGGTCAAATAAAACATTTCATTTGACTCAGAATGCAGCTTTTCAGTTTTTTTCCAAAACATTTTCTTTCAGGTAAGTCCAAAATGAATTCTTTGAAGAACTAGGGCTCAAGAAGCCAATCCCTGCCTAAGCCCTTGCTAAGTGCAGTATCCAGCACTGACCTTACCTACCATATACCCTGCAGCACATAGGCCCAATGTGGGATTTCATTCTTACCTCTTAATTTTGTTGGTATATTAGATCTGAGTACAATTTCTGTTTATATCAATTTTCTGTGATATTCTACCCTTACTTACTTCATGGGCAACCCAGATCATCATCATTATCATCATCTTCTTCTTCTTAATCATTTGCAGCACCATAGCACCTACGAGCCCCAGTCCTGGACCAGGGCATCATGGTGCTAGGCACTGTACAAACACAGAGCCAAAAGACATACCAGTGAGGTCATGCAAGTTGTGAGTGAGATCAAAATTTTGGTCTTCTAAGTGTGTTTCTCTTGCATTACCCTACATGTGTATTGCACTGAATAAATATTCTGGTCTTTATACTTCAGTTAGCAAATGACTCCCAAACCAACCATCTCTTTTATAGCCATTTAAATACTTCTAATAATCAGCTCTTTTACAGAGATAAACAAAAACAGCAGAATCCTGCAAACACCCGAGTAGCTTCATTCACCTCATTTCACTGAAGTCAGTACTACCCCTTGTGGAGGTAAAGTTATCCAAGTGCTTAAGTATCTTGTGTGGGCACTAGCAGAATTCTTGGAGTCCAGTCCTGTTCTGCCCCTCCTCCAAGGACTCCCTGAAGGACTGGGCAGGTGGGATAAATGACTTTATAGAGTTCCCTTCTAGCAGAGGTTTATTGTTGGCCGAAACACTGCACATGTGGTTTAACACTGTGTAAGACACTGTGACACACTCCAAAAGGGTCCCAGCACACTTCCGGCCTGAAGAGTTTTTTGTTAAATTATGTGAAGTTAAAACGTCTGTTTTCTTCTTTACTATTGGTAATAATAGGCAAGACCAAGGAGCCCAAAGGAGACTGCCCATTTAGCAGTGCAGGCGCCTAGGAAAAATGGTCACTTAACACTAATACCAAATAATAAGGCTGTTACATAAATCCCACCGGCCCAGTGGGGGACTTTTCATGTACAGCTGCCTCAAACCACTAATTAGCAAAAAAAGCATAGCTAATGTGCATGCCCCCTGTGATCTTTTTACTGGAGGGAAGTGGCAGCTCTTCTTTTTAAATACACTAAAGTCAACTTAATTTAAGACAAAACTCACCCAAAATCTTAATTCTTGGCAAGTGCCAGAAACCTTGTGCTGATCCATCTGTATGTTCTCTGTGTGTGTGTGTGTGTGTGCATGTCGAGGGGCAGGGAATGAATGCATCTTACCAACGTTTGAAGGCTGCTGACTGGGCATGTCCTTTTTAGTGGTGCCTTTGAGGAAAATGAAGTGAGGAATACCAATTTCAGGTCCCATCCTATAGGCTACTCTGTGCAAGCTGACCCTGTTGCACATGTGGAACCCCACAGAAGTCAATGAACCTGCCAGTGTGGGGCAGCTTGCACAAACAGGACCTTGTTTTAATATTTTTTCAGCGGGATTGTTTAAAGCAAACTGCCATTCACTGTTGCTATAAACCCAATAAAACCCTGTTTGGGGATAGTCACTCTTTGCCTCCTCAGAACTCCATAATACTGAATAGCAGCAAAGTTAGCAAATCAGGACACGTGTAAATCAAACATGCCAAACCCACGAAAAAAATGCAGAAATTGGGCTTGGTTTTGGCTCAATTGGCTTGTGAGTTGCTTGTAGCTTGTTGCTTGGTTGGCTTATAGCTTGTTGCTTGTTGTAGCTTGTTGCTTCTTTTTTTTTTTTTTTTTGATCGGTTCCCGGTAAGCAGGGGCAGGGTGGGGCAAGCAGGGGCAAGGGAGGGAGAAAATCAAGGGTTCACAGCGGGCCCACTACAGTCCCAGACTGCCGCCATGGGGAATCTAGTCACACCGAGTGTTGGGGTTCTTAGGGATTGGCTTGTTCTGGCCTTGTTTTGAAATGGGATTAGCCTGATTTTTGGCTTATTGTGGAAGTCAGGGTGCTTATTTACTGTGTGAAAGTTGGCAACTGTGGTGTAAATATCTGTATCTTGATTGGCTGAAGCTGGGGAGGGGGAAGCTCTTATTCCCTTCTCATGAGCCAGTCAATTAGATAAAATGCAAATATCTGTTTCTAACTGCCTCTTTGGAAGTGATTAATAAGTTGATATTTTTTTCCTGGACCTCTAACTACAGTTCTCTTTTCAAGTGTTAGTATCCCTTAATCTATCTCATCACATTGGTATCTTAGGGCTTCACAAAATTATAAATTGTACACTAATATTCCCTCACTCTCATTTGCACGCACTCTCAGATAGCAGAAACTGGACTTATGATTTATTTATTATGATTTTATTTTGTTTGTAAAAAATGTGAAGTTATAATGGGAAAGCAAGTTCAAGGGTGAAAGTTGAAAAGCATTTTGCTCTGAAGATGGTGGCAGTCATGTTGATTTTGCCCCCAAAATAGGTTATCCGAACCTCAGTTGAGTAGAAATGTTTCAATGACCGTTTATATTTCAATGAATATTACTTTTTGTTTGAATAAAATCTGTTCTCTCTAGCTTCTGCCATCACACTGCTGGTGAACTGGATATAAAACGAGCGTGAATCAAAGTGGAACTGACTCGCTTACTTTCACTGGCTAAGCTGAGAGAAATGCAAAAAGCAAATACATAGCATTCACATTAATTGGCAAATAAGGTAATTAGATTTTTGAAATTTCTCATAAGCCAGAAGTCTTGTTAAAGTTATAGGCAAGGACATTTATTTTCTAAAAAACATCCAGTAAGATTTTACCCGGTCCAGCTTGTTTATTGCCATGAGTTTCTTAAATAAGAGAATGTATTTCTAAATGAATGTTATTTCTAAAGAAAACATTCAGAGTGTATGTAAAAATACAGAGTGTATACTGACTTCATGTTTTCATAAATAATGGAATTATTGTTCCCTTAGATAAATACCATCCTTGACTTTAGTTTAATCAATATTTATCTCTCAGGACAGAAATTTCTCATGTTCACCAAAACATGATATCAGGATCTGCTTGACTGTAAGATTACTCTAGATATCCATAGGTACGTAAAGACAATTTTAAAATGCAAGCCTGTTTTTTGGATAAAATACATGAAAAAGACTTGGGTTTTTTCCCCCCTATAAAGTGACATTGTGGAGCACTGGTTGGTAGCTTCCCATTCAAAGACAGATTTTCAATACCACCCTGACACACACACTTCCCCAAAAGAATCCAAACCCTGTGACATCTTGTCACATCCTAGACTATTTCTGGAAAGTTTGAAAAAAAATCTGAAAAGACATATTAAAATTATGGTGTTTCCAAAAAAATAAAATAAAAAATCCCCATATCTTAAAAAACAGAAACCATAAGGTGATCATAATTTCAGAGCTACATTCACCACAGTTTGAAATTTACTCTCTTAAAATGAGATTCTTCTTTAGAACCTGGAGCCCTCAAAATCAGAAGACAGATGTAAAGGTAGTGGGAAGTTCTGCACACCCCTTCCAGGCTTTTAAATGTACAGGGTGGAGTTTTATAACTTGTTCTAAACTATTCCTGATCTTTTTAAAGTGTACTAAATGTCTACCATCGTGTTGAAGCCAAAGTCATTCCTTTCTATAACTCTGCTTATAGGGTTATAACATAACCTGAGACTACCCAGTCCCCTCAGCAATAAGAAAGGGAGAGTCAGCTTGAAGACAGAAAGATGCAACAAGGCACAGCTAGTTGTGTGGAGAACTGAGAAATACCTGTTGGTTTTTTATTTGCAGTGTCGTTGTAGTTATGTTGGGCCCAGGGTAGGAGAGAGACAAGGTGGGTGAGGTAATATCTTTTTATTGAGCCAATTTCTTTTGGTGAAAGGGACACATTTTCAAGCATCACAGAACATTTTTTTTCCAGGTCTGGAGAAGGAAACCAGAGTGGTCAAGCTAAATACAAGCGGGGACCAACTGTTAAGGAAAAGGGGTTCACACATGTTGTAGGAGACCACTTAAAATGAAGCATGCAATTAACACATCTACAGTGGTAGGACAATGGAGATTACAAGGCAGCAAGGTGCAATACAAGTTGTTGTAATGGATCATAAAGCAGAGATGCTAGTTAACTTTGCTGGACTAAAAACCTAGATTTATGAATTTAAGTTCTCAGCCTTGTCTTTTGAAGGTGATGTGAGGGTTTCCTTTGAAGATGAAGAATGAGCAGTCAGCTATGGAGTGATCATTTAGTGCAAAGTGTTTGTTCATGGATGATAGGGTGTTTTTGCCTTTTATCATTTTGCTGTATGAGCTCATTTTGAGAGCATAGTTATTGTATGATTTCACCCACATAGTTGTTGTTGTTGTTGGGGCATTTTCTGCACTAGATGAGGCACACCACATGTTGTGATAGGCATGTGTAGGACCCATGGATCTTGAAAGGTGTGATGTGAAGAATGTTGATCATAGTAGCAGCGGAGATCCATCTACAAGTTGTGCATCTGTTGTTTTGGCAGAGTCTGGTGCTGCTTTGAGCTGGTGTGTACTAGTTTGTGCGGAGCTTGGTGCTGCTGCTGAGCTTGGCGAGGTTGGTGGATGCTTTGAAGGCTAAAAGGCGGGGGTGGGAAATCTTCTTTGAAGGTGTAGTCCCCATTGAGTATAGATTGTAATTGTTTGATCCCCATATTGGTACTAGTGTGGGGTGGTAGGTGACAAGTATGGGCATGCAGTCTGTGCTTCTTTTTATTGAGGCAGGTTCTCTTGGGGTGTTTGGGTGGCCCATTCCATGATGAAATCTGCTTCTGTGATGGAGTGTCCTTGTTTGGTGAAGACAGTATAATTGTGTGCATATTCTGTGGTATTTGAATGCCTGGCTGTAGATAGCAGCATTCTTGGTGTATCTGGAGTGGCTACTGGATTTATGAAGGTAGGTGTGGGTTTCTTGTATATAGTTGTCTGTAAGGTTCCATTGTTGAAGCTGATCTTGGTGTCCAAGAAGTTGATGCTGGTGTGGGAGTGTTCCAGAGAGAGTTCGATGGACAGGTGGTGGTGGTGGTTGAAGTTGTGGTGGAAATCTATGAGGGAGTTCAGGTCATCTGTCCAGAGGATGAAAATATCATTGATTTAGCTCAGGTATGTCACTGGTTTCATGGTACATTTTCCCAGAAATTCTTCCTTGAGGTGGCCTACGAAGAGGCTGGCATATCGGGGAGCTATCCTAATACCCACGGCTGTTCTCACTATTTGGACAAAATGTTTGTTGTTAAATATAAAGTTATGGGTGAGGATGAAATGGATGACTTTGGTGTGGATTTCTGGGCGTAGGTCATTTTCTTGTAGGTATTGGAGGCAGGCAGTAATACCATCATGGTGAGGGATGTTGATATATAGAAATCCAGAATCCATGGTAGCAAGGATGGTGTTTTGAGGGAGGTTTTTAATATTGCAGAGTTTCTGGATTAAAAAAATTCAAAAGTATTTTATACCTCTCTGTGTTGTTTATGATGGGTTACTTGCTATGGAGTTAGATCAAATGGAGTCATTAAAGGAGCCAACCAGCAGAGGCACACCATGGACTAGATAAGGAGCGTTCTAGCAAATACTCAAACAGAATAGCCAGGTTAATAGCTGTGAAGAGGAGACCCCTGAGTCCCAACCATGGTTTTGCCAAGGCTGAAAACATGGAGAGCAAAAGTCCTTGATCAATGAAAAGATCTGCCCTGCAGAAAGGGAGGAGGAAGTTGTCACCAGCAATTTGCTGACACAGACTGACTGAGAGTCTGGGTCTGCAGCAAGCAGCGTATACCTTACCTACCACATATGCTATCCAGTGTGAGTATGGTTCATTAATAGGATCCATATGGTGTCAAATAATTCACCGTTGTCTTGTAATGTGTAAGTAACTTATCATGTGATGGGTTTCAGAGCAGCAGCCATGTTAGTCTGTATTCGCAAAAAGAAAAGGAGTACTAATTGGTTAGTCTCTAAGGTGCCACTAGTACTCCTTTTCTTTTATCATGTGATGCCCATTTTAAAATCATGTATAATGTAGATGATCATAGCTACAGTACTTGCACAATGTTTAAAATGCATATTTTTTAAAAAAGCAGACTTGTATAGAGCCTTTATGATCCATCGTGTGCAGTCATACTTAAACATCATAAAAAATTGAATTTTAATCTGATAGACCTACAGCTTCTTGACACAGTAAAATAGTCAGAGCTACCAAGTTATCATTTGAAATTCTTATGACATTAATCCAGATATGCAGGCTGAAAATGTTAGGGAGAAAATAGCCACATATACGCAGTGGCTGCTTTTCAATTGTGGATATTTACATTATTTCCTTTTATACTGTGGGCTTAAATCCCACCCCATTGACCCAAGTGCAGACTTGTCAAGTGATCCCCCATGGAATGCAGGGTTTGGGACTTTTGGTAGAGTTGTCCTGTAGAATCTACTTTTTTGTTTTCTGATGAGAGGGGGTTTCATACGAAATCATGCCATGGCATTATGAATCAACAAAACGGTGCTAATATATTTTGAAGACCTCTCCTGCTTTCATGTCATCTGCTGTAATTTAAATGATCCAAATCCAGACTCCCACAAGGCAGAATTCTAAGCAAGTTTTCTCTCTTCAGAAATCTGTTTATCTTTCTCCTTTCATCCTGCTCATGTTTGGTATCTGCCAGAGAACATTGTGAGGCTGTCTTAGAATTTTTTCAGGTTCTTTTCTTAGGTCAGAAACATTCCCTATTTGCAGAAGCGTTTTCTATTTTTTGGAGCTGTGATTCATTTGCTATTAACTTTTGTACCCTTCTCCTCAGGCATGCAAACCTTTCCCCATTCAAGGAGCATTGGTTGGCAAGGAAGCTATAATAGGAAGACCTGCACCCACAGCTAGTGCAGAAGCATAGGCCTCCCCAGAATGCCTTGGCCTCTGTTAGCTCTTAGAGCATCAGTGTGCCTTGTGAGCTTGAATCTCCAGCTTCTTTCATGGGGAGCAAACCTCCTACTTCAAAAGGAAGAATGTATCAGAAACTGATACACTGAGGAGACACTTGGGCAGTTTCCAGTTCGATAGGTGGGATATTCCCACAGAGGGGATGGCTCTGGCTATTGCACTTACAGCAGATAAGGAATGGTATAGTTTATGAAGGTGATGATATACCTAGTTCATGAGTTTAACAATGTACACACAAGCAAGTATGTTCACCCATTGATTTTGGAGCAGTTATTACAACCAACCTGTATCTATTTACTCAAAATAAATGAAAGAGAAAAAGGAATAAACTAAAATAAGTTTATTTTTTCCATGTGTGAGGGCTGAATTGCTTCACCTGTACATCCCTTTAATTTTCTGTTGCATAACTTCATTGAGAAGATGAAAATAATAGTGAAAATCATTAGAGACAAGGGCAGAAGAAACCACAGAATCCCAGGGCTAAACAATGGAAAACATTAAACGGTACAGGTTCCCTCAAACTCCTGATTGTGGACTGGGCTGCTGTAAAGCCACTTGCATCTCTCTCTGTAGAGATAACATTAAACCCTTACATCTTTTTGAGGGAAGACTGCCAATAAAGCTAACGAAACATGAGTTGCTAGCCGTATATGATTGCCTGTTTTGCACCTGTGAGTTAAGTTACATTAAAATCTCTTATAAAGACAAGTGCTTTAATCCTTTCTGCTGCCTTATTTTTCAAATTAGGGCACTTCTGCTTAATGACATTTGACCTGTATGTGTGAATACTTTGCAAGGCTAGTACACTATGGTTTGGAGGAGGGGTATTAGGATTTTGCCCTGTTTAAAACCTGTCAATCACTTCACACACACAAAAAAGTCAGACTGTTGCTTGGAGTAGTCTTGGGGTCAATATATATGCTGGCTTAAGAGTTAAGCAGGTCACTTCCTAAAGGAAAGGCCTTATTAAGGGAAAAATTCTCTTTGCATTTGCCAGCCTGAGGGACTCCAGAGCCGTTAGTTCAACACTTAGCACAGCCTAGTCCCAATTCAAAGGACCTAGCTGTGCTTGCAGTTGCACTGATATAAACCAGAGGTAACCCCACTGGCATTAATGGAATTACCCCAGTGTAGACGGGAGAAAAATCATGCCTAGAGAACATGGCTTTCTCAATTACGCATCCTTATCGTTGGTTCACTTTGCGGTATGTCCTGCCAACTGCAGCATACAAAACCACTTTGTCTCCCTGTGGAATATGCCTCATGTAGATCAATGATGCACAGTCCTCTTGACCAAGTCCAGACCAGCTTACTAGATAAAGACCTTGTCTGTAACAGGTGTTGCCCACTGTCTTCCACTCTGCACATTCTAATGGGCAGAGGAGCATCGTCCATACCAAGCCTCATTCTTGTGAGGTTAACCCTGTAGCGATATGTAGCGTGATGAAACAATGCTCTAGGAAGCGAGATGTGCAGTGATGGTGATGCCACGCAATGGATATCAAAAGCAGCAATCAACTTTTTTACAAGCTTGAAAAGATTTGGAAAAGTAGCATGATTGGCACAGACACAGTGTATTTTAACCCTGGCATCGTGTCTGTCCTCCTTTAGGTAGCAGTCTCATGGAACTGTACAACAGAAATCAAGAGGAGGATCAACTCGTTCCAAAGTAAATGCCCGTAGTAGATCTTCAGAGTCCCTATGTAAGGAAGGCTATAGCCAGCTGTTCTCAACACTGACAACCACTGTCGTTGTCAATGTCTGCTGTTCCTTCCTTCAGTAAGCTACATGCTGTGATATCATCCTCTCATAGGCCCTTTGTGTGGGAAGAGACTAGTACACCTGTGAAATGTCAGCTGACCACCCCCCTCCCCCCGGACTTAAAAGAGGGCACCTGGGCCTTAGAAGGAGGAGATACCCAGTGAGTCAGAACTGCCTGCGTCAGTCAGGAAAGGGTAGGTGACAGCTACCTGACACTGAAGAAAAGGGCAGGTGAGAGCTGCCACAGACCAGGTTCCTGGAGGAAGGTCCCCGAAGGCAGCTGTTAGGTGGTTATGGAGGAAGACTGAAGGCAGGAAAGCAGCTAGAGGAGTTTGCTGGGTGACTTCCTTAAGTCAGAGAGCCAGGGCTGGGGAGAGCTGAAGACTGGAGAAGCAGTAGAGGGACTTAGCTGCTGATGTATCAGTACTGGAAAACTGGACCCAGAGGAAGAGTGAGAGGACCAGAGGGAGTGAGGGATGCTCCCTGGGTGAGAATCATCTCCCAGCAGAGAGATTGGGGAAGTTCCTGCTGGGAAGATCAGGGTTCCACTCCAGCTGGAAGGGCTGGACTGGCTGTCCTGGCAAAGGGACAGAAGAGGACCAATAAGGAGTGTAGTTGAGGCGGGAGACACTGAAGTATGATATGGAAGTACTTACAGCAGACAGGGTGCGGCGGGGAGAGGGAAAGGAGGATGGTTCCTGCTTGGAAGAGCAGAGTTTTATGTCCTATACACTGGATGTGGGAAATGGACTGTGTTCGGGAATTATTTGAACTGTATTTTGATACTATACTATGTCCAAGGAGAAGTGGTGTTTAAGCAAGAGAGCCTGACATGGCGTTACTGGGGTTTCTGAAAGGGGAAACTGAGGCAGCCATGCCTGTTCTGCTGCAGTCTACAGCAGGAGGACATTCCAGGCAAGGTCACCCTCTGACACACACTCCTCTTCTTGCTCTCTCTCTAGAGCCAGGAGCTGCAGATTCAAGTTCTGGGGCTGTTCTTAGCCCTTGAGAAGCACTCATCACATCTGGTAATAGGAAGAAAGACAGCTGTTTGTACTTCCTCTGACACTAAAACTCAGCTCTGGTGTGTAGTGAGGCATTTTATTACTGTGCATACAGCAGGTAATGAGTCCCCGGACTGACTGCTACACACCATCAATAATTGGGATGGTCAAAGAAACTTGTAACTTCTTGACTATCCTGTTAGCAAGGTTTTTTTGTTTGTTGGATTTTTTTGCAAGCATTCAACACAGTGAGTATTCTGAATGTTTTGATAGGTGTCTAGAGTCCCTGCCATTTTTGTTCTGACATAACGTAAAAAAGGGACTTCCATGTGAGGAAAGCTTAGTACAGCTCCTATGGGCATGGTCAGTGCGCTAATTTGTTTAGTGTCATTTTTCTCAAGTGCCTAATATGACTTAGAAGCACAGTCCCATTAAAATTCAACAGGACTTCTGCTCCTAAGTCACTTCAGCATTATTGAAATATATCCCCGCCTTCTTAGTCCACTTTGGTGTATGGCCACCAGTTGGCACACACGACATGTTTTCAGAAACCTAAATCCATAATAGCAGGTTAGATGACAAGTTGTACTCTAGACCTCTTCTGAGCTGGGTTAACAGGATACAGGAAAGTCCTGTGTGCAGGGAATGCCTTTCCATTTGGAAAGTCTCAAGTAGCCAGATGGCCCAACCTCCAGGAAGAGGTTGTGGTGTTTGACAGCGGAGAGATTTTTCCCTGTCCAGTATTGGAACCTTGAGGGAATACAAGGTGTCAGTGTGTCCTACCTCTAGGGCGCCCCCTTGTGCCCAGAAGCAGAATTGCAGGGGACTTTGCCTCTCACACTCCCTCTGGTGGCCATTACATTGGCTGCAATGACCATTCCCAGCCAGTCTCTTCTCTAGACTGCTTTACTGGGTCTTCTGTGGCTCAGCCCTCTGGCCAAGTCACATAACAGTTCAGTCCCCTTCTGGAGTTCAGATGTAAACAATAAGTCCTTCACCCCTGCTGGGCTTCTCTGGTCCTCACAGACCTTAGCTTGGGGCTATTCTCCACTTTAGGGCCCCACCACAGAAGTTAACCGTACTCCTGTAGCTCTGCTTCCTGGGCACAGACAGTCTCAGGCTACCATGCCTTCCTGTAAGCCTTCCCAGGGAGAGGGAACTCTCCCTAGCTTCTCTCTCCTGGGTCTCCCCCTCCCCTTTACCAAGCTCTCCTTACTGCTTATACAGCCTAACTCCTTCTCCTCTGCCCAGGAGGTACTGAGTCAATCACCTCCCTGGTGCAGAGTATAACTAATTAGGTTCTCGCCCTTGCTTCACAGGTGATGAGGATTAAGCCCCATCACCACAGGGCCAGTCCCTGAGCAAGGCTCTCATGCTGGGCTCTCTGGCTCCAAACATGAGGAGTTCCCAGCAGGCACTTGTTTTACGTGTACCCATGTTCAGCCCTGCTGCTACAGTCAAAAAGACCCTGTGTAAACAGTGACCATTTAAGGTAAATGTCCGCAAGCATTTCCTAGTTAAAGACAAAGGATGAAAATGATGGATGATGCTACTCAGACAAATGCCAATAAAGACTCTCTCTCCTAGGGAAAGATAAGTCCTCTCATTAGCCATTGTTTATCCTCTGAAGATTCTCCATGCAGGTGTGATTTTATTGTGAGTTTTCCATTCTGGGAGCCCAATCCTATGTGTGTTTCTGTGAGCAGTCCCATGAAATTAATGGGATTGATGGGAGCAAGACGATAACCTTCATGTGGTGCTTCGATTAAGTGCTGGTGTTTTTTGTGCTCTGTGCTTTGTGCAAATCCACCAATATCATCAATTGGCCACTGGACATCATTTTACCGACCTCCCTGTGAACGTAGCAATGATTATACTTCCTCAAATTGCCCTTTCCAGGACTAAAAAAGAACAGTTGGGCCAGTTCTTCGAATATACCAACTTAATGTAGAAGGGATGTTCAGGGAAAATGTGGATTATTCTTGAGAACCCTCAAAAACCATCACATTGACATTGTGGCCCTCCAAGAAACACACATGAAAGAAGAAGATAAAGCTGCCAGACATAAAACCTATGGCTATACTAAAATTGCTGTTGTCAACCATCCAAAACATGGGCTAGCAGTGTACGTGCAAAATGGATTAGAAGATGTGGACGTTCTGGAAGAATCATCGGCCAGTGGAAGAGAGATCAACATGGTTCAAATTAGAGACATCAATACAGTAACCATATACAAGCCACCTAACATCATGTGGCCTAATCCCATTTTACCTTACCTTCCTCATCCGGCCATCTACATAGGTGAGTTTAACAGCCATCATGAAGACTGAGGATACTGCTCAAATGACACAGCCGGGGAGCAGATCACAGAATGGGACTCCCTTGAAGACCTCCATCTGCTCGATGATCCGAAGCAATCTGAATCTTTTCGGTCTGTGAGGTGGACAACGGATTATAACCCTGACCTGTGTTTTGTGACCCATAACAGTGCAGGTGTCCCACTGGCCACGACAAGAACCATGCTGAGCCACTTCCCGCATAGCCAGCATCGCCCAATCATCTTCCAGATTGGCCTGGAAGTGCCTCTTCTGCAGTCTATGCCAAAGCCGCATTGGAATTTCTGCAGGGGTGCCTGGCCCGCCTACACTTCAGAAACCAAACATTGGCTCCCAGGGCTCGAACCAATACCTAGAAACTTTGGTCGTTTTACAAACATCTTAAAATCAACCGCTAAGAAGTACATCCCACATGGTCACCTCAAGGCTTTCACTCCCTGCTGGAGAAAAGAATCTGAATGTCTCCTGATGGAATATCAAAAGAGCAGCAACTCAGATAAAGCCACTGTGCTGCTTGAGTCCTTGTATTTGGCATGCCTGGAAAGGTGGAAAGAGACCACTGAAAGCCTTGATTTCACCCATTCGAGCTGTAAGGCATGGGCTCTTTTGCAGCAACTTGAAAGATCCCAGCCAGTAATGCAACGGTCAGCAAAGGTGACAACAAATGCTGTTGCCTCTCATTTTCTTTCGACAGACAAGATTACACACCAGGAAGTCTAGTGGGAACTCCGCAGAAACCTTCAACAGTGCCTGGAGGAATCTCCATTCTCGTCCCCATATTCCGTCAAGGAGATCAATGTTGTGCTGTTGGAAACCAAAAGCTGGAAAGCTGCAGGGGTTGATGGCATTCCTCCAGAGTTTCTCAAGAATCTGGGGAGATGGGGATGGGAATGGCTGGTGTCGCTTTTTACTGCCGTGCATAGAACCGGAGAAGTGCCAACAAGCTGGCAACAGGTAACAGAGGTTTCCCTACTGAAGCCTGGGAAACTTCCAGAGGACGCAGCCAGCTACCTCCCCATCTCTCTCCTCTCAACCACCAGCAAGCTCATGGAATGGGCACTGCTCCACTGTCTATCTGATATTATTGAAGTCATCGTCCCAGTGGAGCAGGCAGGATTTTGCCTGAAGAGGAACTGCTGTGACCAAGTAGATTCACTTACCTGCCACACTGAGGCAGGATTCCAATGTAAGTTGAAGACAGGAATGGCCCTTGTTGATCTGTCCTCAGCGTAGGACACTGCCTGGAAGCAGGGCCTGCTCCTCAAGGTCTCCCGTGTCATTCACTGCTGGCGAACAATCTGCCTCTTGTCGGCAATGACTGGGGACCACTGCTTTAAGGTACACCTTAATGGCCAGACCAGTAGACTAGGAACTCTTAACTCAGGCATCCCGCAAGGCTCTGTCCTGGCCCTAATACTTTTTAATCTATACACCACTGATATATCAGCAATGGAGTCAAGGAAATTCATGTATGCGGATGATATTGATATTCCACTCATATATCTTATTTATACCTCTCCCCTCAACTCCTTATCTTGCTAATGAATCTTGCCTCTACTCTCACCTTGTCCCCCGTGCTCATACTTTGTTTTGTATTCTTTCATGCTGTTCTTCATGCCTGGACTCCCTCCCTCCCCTTCTCTTTCAGTTCATTAGGCATCTATGCGCTTTCTCCTCCTTCAAACCCCTCATGAAAATCTACTTCATTTATGTGATGCCCAAAAAGACTCATCCACCTCAGAAACAATGTAGTCATCCATCCATTACAGTAAAATGAGGGGAAAAGTAAAAACATAATGCTCTTACATAAGACTTTATCTGTGACTTCCGTTACTTTTTTACGTTGTCCACCCATGAGGCAGGGAATGCATCCTGTATTTTTTTACTGTACTGAGTGATGCACTGGAAGAAAGGAGAGCAAGAGGGGAAAAGAAATAACTGTAGTTATTGGGGTTCATCCCAAAACAGATTTTATGCAAGGGATGCCAAAAAATCTCTTCAAAATGATTCCATGATTTGGGCAAACTTCCTGCAGAACTGTTTAAAAATTTAAAAAGAGAAATGCACACACAGGTCTCAGTTTAGCAAAATACCTCAGCACCTGCCTAATATTAAACTTATTGAGAGTCATAACTCAATAGGACTTCTCAGATGCTTAGTTAGGTTAAAGTACCTTTCTGAATCAGGGCCTCAGACCTGTCTTCTGATCGACAGTATTTTACAAAGAACAACAATATTTTTGTTTTTAATTTGTAGAGTGAAAGAGCCCCAAAAAGGAAACTTAACAGGAACAATGAGTCCTTTTATCTCTCTCTTTTTCTTTTTCATTTTAATTGCAGAGCTAGGACTTGGCAGAATTCTGCAGGAATGGAAAACTGACTTCAAAATTAACCGGCATACATGAGGTGATTTCTCAAGATATCTGCTATTCACAGTTTTAGAGCCAAACTTCTAATGGGCATCACATTTTTGCATGCATAAAATGTTTGTGTTCACCTACTTGATATTTATCTATCTTAGGGTTTGTCTACACTACCGGGGTAAGTCGACCTAAGTTACGCTACTCCAGCTACAGGAATAATGTAGCTGGAGTCAACGTAGCTTCAGTTGACTTACTGCGGTGTCTACACTGTGCTGCGTTGATGGAAGACGCTCTTCCGTCGGCTTACCTTACTTTTCTCATTCTGGTGGAGTACTGGAGTCAACCAGAGAGCACTCTGCAGTCAATTTAGCAGGTCTTCACTAGACCTGCTAAATCAACCCCCGCTGCATCAATTGCAGCAGAGTCAACTCCCAGTAAGTGTAGACATGGCCTTAAGTGTTTCTAATGACCCTGTCTGTCATTGTGGGCATGGTGTTGTTATGGAAAACTTAGTTGCATGTGTAAATTGCATATTTAATCTCATAGTTACCCAGTTTGTGCTAGCTAATGTATGCTTTGCTGATAAAAAGCAGCTGTACACAAACAAAATCTGAAACTTTTTGACCCTGTAGCTCTTAAGACTATTTTTAAATTAGGTCTTCAACATGTGTTCCATTTGTATGTGCAAAATTTTATATCTACATGGCCTGATTTTGATCTTACACCAGTTTTACATCCAAGTACTCATGATATACGCTATTGTAAGCCTGCAATCATTTTGTGCAATATCGTGCACTGGGCCAAAGGTAAGAGATACACAGGCAAACATATTTTCTCAATTTGCATCTACAAGTGGGGTTTTCATGTAAATGTGCTTTAAGAGCTATTATTGTGTGCTCAAGTAATAGTGCACCCCGGCCCCAGAATATTACACCTGTAAAAGTACAGCCCATGTTGTAGAATTTGGACTAAAAAGGCAACATTAATTGTCTTTTCTACAGATGCTAAAAAATAAAGTCAAACCATGCATGGTATAAAATGTGTGTTGTCTTGACATGGGAGGAAGTAATTATTGGCAAACCTTTCCAATTCATTGTATTTTAAAAAAATCAATTTTGGGAAAATGAATAGGGCTTTTTCTCTGCTTAGGCAGCCAAAGAAAAAAAATCGTTCTGGAAATATTGTCTTCTGTAGCGCTCAAATATTTTCATTTCATTTGGGACCACTTTGTCTTGATGCTTATAATTCAAAACATTTCATCTGTGGAACAAAATGTCTTTGTTTTCTGTCTATGGAAACATGACAGAACAGGCATTGAATGTATTTCCCCAGGTCTTGGGGGGATAGTGTGAATCTCATTTGCATTAGAGAGCAGAGAAAAGAATACTAACCCCCAGGAAATAATGCTGCATGTCCATATCTTCTCAAATCATGTATGGTTTAATTAGAACTGTGGGAATATAAAATAAATTTGAATTGACCTCTGAACTAGGGTATTTTGCCATAAAAGCAGCCACTCAGAGCATGTAGTTTGGCCTCCTCACTGAACACTTCTGACTATTTTCTACACTCTTCTCATTCTGCTCATGATATGGCATAGTATGAGATCATTGTGCAGAAATAGAGTTTTGACATTTACACTGAAAATCTATTCTGAGTAGAAGGAATCTGTCCTTAACTTCCTTAAAGATATGTGGCAGACTCATTTTGACTTCGGAATCTGTTTTTCAGGATGACATCATGAGCTGTGAGATTTCTCTTTTGCTTTAGATATTTTTGGACCAAGAGAGTAGTCAATGGGATGGATGTGGTCCTAATTCCACTAAAGGAGGAGGCAATCATAAAGGTTAATGCTGCTGTAAGAGTAGTGTAGCTCTCCTGAATCTATACACACTAAATAAAGCGCTTCATTAAGGGCTTGATCTTGCTCTACTGAAGTCAGTGGACGTTTCGCCATTGATTTCAGTGGGAGCAGGATCAAATCCAAGGGCCAAATCATGCTCCCATTGAATCTGTCAAAAATTTCAAAAATTTCACTGGCTTTAAAGACCACAGCACTAAGCTTAGATGCAGAGCATAGTTACAGGTCTAGTTGCAGAATTATAGTTCTAGAAAGCTTGCAATACTATAATTAGGAAAAAACATAGACCAGTGTGACAGGGTGTGCATACCCTGCACTAGGCAATAAAGGGTTAACTCCACACTATGGGTGGCAGATGTCCCCACCCCTGAGACAGTGCTGGGCATGCTCCAACTGCTGCATCAGTATAAAAGGGAGCAGCCAGCTCATTCTAGGCTGACCACTGAGGAGGGAAGATGCTTGG
Source organism: Lepidochelys olivacea (assembly GCF_965140295.1). Taxonomy (NCBI): domain Eukaryota; kingdom Metazoa; phylum Chordata; order Testudines; family Cheloniidae; genus Lepidochelys; species Lepidochelys olivacea. Next base: position 136,643,084 of record NC_140412.1, on the reverse strand, counting down.
TGGAGGCTTCTGCCCAGGAGCCACTTCAGCACTTGACTGCAGGAATCAGAGATCCCAAGGACCAGACCAAAGAATTGTTGCTCACAGCCAGCCAACTGGAGGGGGAATCCCAAGGAGCTACCTACACTGAGGGGCTCAGAGGTCCCAACAACATATGGACCCCGGCTTCAGGAGGCATGGTAGGAAGTGTCCCAGGGAGGCAGTGTGAGTAGTTATCTCCCACCTGAGTTGTGGTAGGATCCCTGCTGACTGTGTGGTGACCACACTTGCTGCTGACAGGATCTGGCCAGGACCCAGCGGAGCAGGGAGGGCTTAGGTCCCCCTACCCTGGCCATCACTTCCCCCTCTCCCCTGCCAGGGTGGCAGCCCTTTACTCTTGCCAGTAGGCCACACAGCCCTGATCCCTGGGGCAGCCATATTGCCTCTGGCCAGTAGTCCCACACAGCCTTGATACCCAAGGCAGCCATACTGACTCTGGCCATTGGGCTGCATTGCCCGATCCCAAGGACAGTTGTATTAACTCTGGCTATTAAGCTACACAGCCCTGAACCCCAAGATGGTCATACTGACTCTGGCCATTGGGCTGTACCGCCCTGACTCCAATGTCAGTTGTATTGACTGTAGCTATTAAGTTGCACAGCCCTGATTCCCAGGGCAGCCATACAGACATTGGCCACTGGGTTGTGCTGCTTTCAGCCTAAGGATAGTTGGATAGACCATAATCACAGTGGTATCACAACCCTAACCTGCCCCAAAGGGGGACGGGGTGTGCATATCCCACAACAACAAGGAAAATGGGGAAATGTCAGTCATGTAGGTCCATTTGCTGATTGCTGGACAAACAGCAAGAATTATGATTAAGGAAGGTTAATATGGAGGCACCAGTTGTGATTTCATAGTTAAGGTTGAATTCCATTGTGCATGTTCAGCAGGAATCCAATCTCTGATGTATAGGGAAAATACAGTGCAACTTCCCCATGCTCTTACTCTTTGTGCATCGGATGAATTCTATGACAGCTTAATTTTAATTGACATCGTGTGCTTAGGTTATATTTGAAGAAATTAGGTTGTAATTAACTTACTTATTAATGATTGTCTCATTATTATGATTATTCCCAATAAGCCTACATTCAACTAGAGTTGTAATTGAGAATGCACATCAGCAATTTAATGGCAAAAACGTTTCAGGAATGATATGATCGCTTTTAAGTTTATCCTTAACTGAATTTCCACATTTTGGAATAATTATCTCAAAAACAATCATACATATTTAAAGTATAGAAATACACAGTTAAGTTACCCAGAATAACCTTTACTCTTCCCTGTAGCAACAACATACAATTATGATTAATGAATAACACTGTTGCCAACTCTCATGATTTCATCGTGTGTCTCACAATTTTGGTGTATTTTTCAAGCTCCAGCTGCTGGAATTGGGAGAATTTCAGTTTTCATTTAATAAATATAAGTTTCTATATAACATCACCACACAAATGCTAAATATTTGTAAACAGCTGTTAGATACTTGGTCAAATGTTTTTACAGAGCTCAAAGAATTCTTAATGTAAACAAAAAACCATGAAACAGTGTGGGATCGTTTTCTCTAGATGAATACATGACCACCATAAGCATTAAGAGCATATACATGTGCCTGCAGAGGAGAAGAGTGAACAGACTTCAGTGTTTCCAGGTGTTTTATACCTCCCTCTGAACAGGATACAAGAAAAGATGAACCATTGAGTCCATTCTTGTACAGCAGTCCTTGGGTTCCTTCCTATTGTATGTTTCCGCATAGAAATTTGTGCTCTGTCCACTTAAGACCTTTTAATGGCACAATTTAATCTCTGACAACTTGTCATATTTGATTCTTTACTTTTAAGGTGTTTTGCCTGCCATAGACTTGATTTGTTGGTTTACACAAGTGTAGATATTAAGAAATGAAGTTTGAGACAGTTATGAAACTTTTTTAACTGGATTCAGAGGAACTTAGCCTTCTTTAATTTCTTGTTTTAAAACATTCATAAATTCTCGTTTCATTTATCAGATGGTGTAATTGTTTCAGACTATATAGTAACACATAATGGATGATGCATATTAAATCTGAAATCTCTCAAACTGTATGGTATAACTGTGTGTGTCAAGTATCAGAGGGGTAGCCGTGTTAGTCTGGATCTGTAAAAGCAGCAAAGGGTCCTGTGGTGCCTTATAGACTAACAGATGTACTGGAGCATAAGCTTTCGTGGGTGAATACCCACTTCGACATCCATGCATCCAGTGAAGTGGGTGTTCACCCACGAAAGCTTGTGCTCCAATACATCTGTTAGTTTATAAGGTGACACAGGACTCTTGCTGCATGTATCACTGCAGCATACTGCTTGATTATTAGTCACTGCAGCATAACTCTACTGCATTATTAGTTGTGACTGCTATGGACTACCAGATCCCACTAGGAAACAGAATGACTGCCTCCTTACGAGCTGAACTGTAATGCATGCGGGGGGGAGGGAGGGAAAGCTGTGTGATCACAAGGTCTTCAACTTGAGTTACACGCTGGAGGTCTCATGCTGCCCGTACTAAAACATCCTTGGAATTTCTAAACATTGTAGATGATGATTTGCTACCTCAAAAAGTGTTGAGGCCAGCACAGGGGAATTCCTTATTTGTCCTGCTCCTAACAGCTAAAGAGGAACTGCTCACCAAACTAAAAAGTAATGGTAGCTTAGGTACAAGTGATTATGACTTCATCACTTTTATGATGTACAAGCAATCTAAAATCCAGACTATTTGTGTGTGTGTGTGTACAATTGATGATTTAATAGGGCCAATTTTGCAAAACTGAAAATTATGAGCCAAATCAGCTGGGATGAAGAATTCATTCAGAAAAAAAGTGAATGATAGTCAGGAATCGTTTAAGAACACCTTATTAAATGCCCGAAAAGACAGAATCCCACAATGGAGGAAGAAGGCTGTACTGGTTAAAAAACCTACTTGGTTTAGAAGGGCAGTGAAGGCAGCTGTAAATCTATATGGAAGAAAGGCAAAGCCGATAGTAATGAATATGAATCAGAAGTTAGGAATTGTAGAAAATGGATGAGGGAAGCCAATGGACACAAGGAGAAATCTATGGCCAGCAAAGTTAAAAACAATAAGGAGTTTTTAAAGTATATTAGCATTGTCAGGAAACTTTTTGTTCCTATTGGTCCATTACTAGATGGAAATGGTATAATTATCATAATTCAGAAAATGCAGAAGTGTTCAATAAATATTTCTATCCTGGGGAAAAAGCAAATGATAGTCTCATCATATGGTGATAACACTCTTTCCATTCCACTAGTATCTCTGGAGAATGTTAAATAGAAGCTACTGAAGTCAGACATTTTTAAATCAGCAGGTCCAAATAACTTGCATCCCAGAATGTTCACAAAGCTGGTAGAGGAGCTCACCATACCATTCATGTTGATTTTTCTGTAAGTCTTGGAGCAAGTTTCAGAAGATAGGAAAAAAACAGATGTTGAGTCAATTATTTGAAAGGGAAAATAGGATTAACCTCACAGTTAGAGGCTTGTCAGTCTGACATCAAACCCAGACAAGATAATGGCGCGGTTGATACAGCACTCAATTAATAAAGAATTAATGGAGGATATTGTAATTAATGTAAATCAACATGGGTTTTTGGAAAATAAATCAGGCCAAGCTAACTTGATATTTTTTTGTTTGAGATTACAAGTTCAGTTGTTAAAGATAATAGTTTTGATATAATATATACTGCTGTAAGATGTTTGACTTGGTATGCATGATATTTTGATTAAAAAACTAGAATGATAAAAGTTAACACAGTGCACATTAAGGGTATGTCTACACTACAATATAAACATGTGCTTGAGCCTGGGCTCAAGCCTAACCCCCTCGTGTCTACACTGCAATTGCACTAACCCAGGGCTTGGACCCAAGGAACCAGGACCTTGCAGGGCTGGAGGGTCCAAACTCAAGTGAAACCAGGACCCAGGGTTTGAGCCCTATTCCTCTGAGGTGTAGACGCAGCTCCTCTTGACGCTGGTCCTGGGAGTTAGCCAGATGTATCCCACAGTTCCATGGGACAGCTTCCTTACCTGTCTCTACCCCAGCAATCTGCAATCCACTCTAGTGAAAATGGAAGGCACCCACCTTTGCAAACAGCAGCAGCTCAAGTCCATGTTAACCCATTCTCCTCCAATTACCGATCCGCAAGCACACTCCTGGGTTTGCAATGGAGAGTGAACTGCTCAAGCCTTTTGCAAATCGAGCGGCTTCCTGGCAATGTGCAGGGTGGGCAGCAAAGTTTTCCCACCAGGCACCATGGTCCTAGGCCTAGAGTGGCCATATTGTGGGAGGAGGCACTAGGGACTCTGGGATATGGTTACATTGACTTAGGTCTGTGCACTGCAGTGTGGATGCCAGAGCCCTAGGTTTGAGCATAGGTTAGAAAAGCCCCTAAGATAGGGTTAACAGTGTAGGTGTTCATGCCCAGGGTTCCCTAACAAGGGTCAGCTAACTTGGGTCTCACCCTGGGCTTACATTGCAATGTAAGACATACCCTAAATAGATTACAAACTGTTAGGTCTCAAAATGTAACTGTAAATGAGGAATCATCAAATGTGTGTGTGTGTTTATAGTGGGGTCCCACATTTTTGGCCCTATGTTAGTTAATAATTTTATCAATGACCTGGAAGAAAACACAAAATCATCACTGAAGTTTGCAGATGACATAAAAATTGGGGGAGTGATAAATAATGAAGAGGGCAGGTCACTGATTCAGAGCTATCTGGATCGCTTGGCAAACTGGATGCAAGCAAACAATATGCAATTTTAATGCGGCTAAATATAATTGTATACATCTAGGAAGAAAGACTGTAGGCCATAATCACAGGATAGGGGGCTCCTATCCTGGGAAGCAGTGACACTGAAAAAGATTGGGGGTCGTGGTGGAAAATCAGTTGAACATGAGCTCACTGTGTGAGCTGTAGCTCATGAAAGCTTATGCTCAAATAAATTTGTTAGTCTCTAAGGTGCCACAGGTACTCCTTTTCTTTTTGCAGATACAGACTAACATGACTGCTACTCTGAAACCTAAAAGAATTAATGAAATCCTGGGATGCATAAAAAGGGGAATTTAGAGGAGGAGTAGAGAGGTTATTTTATCTCTATATTTGATACTGGTGCGAATGCTGCTGGAATACTGTGTCCAGTTCTGATGTCCACAATTCAAGGCGGATGTTGATAAATTGGAGAGGGTTCAGAGAAGAGCCTCAAAAATGATGAAAGGATTAGAAAACATGCATTACAGTGACAGATTCAAGGAGCTCAATATATTTATCTTAACAGAGAAGGTTAAGGTGATTACAGCCTATAAGTATCTACATGGGGAACAAATATTTAATAATGGGCTCTTCAGTCTAACAGAGAAAGGAGTAACAATCCCCTGGCCGGAAGTTGAATTTGTACTGGAAATAAGAAGTAAATTTTGAACGTGATAGTAATTAACCACTGGAACAATTTAACAAGGGTTGTGATGGATTTTCCATCACTGACAATGTTTAAATAAAGATTGGATTTTGTTTTGCTCACAGGGAATGCTCTAGGAATTATTTTAGGGCAGTTCTGCAGCCTGTTATGCAGGAGGTCAGAATAGATGATCACAATGGTCCCTTTTGGCCTTGGAATCTATAAATCATCATATTGTCCTGCGTGGCACTGCAGTGCACCTTTTGCGTTCACATTCACTTGTCATGCCAGCTACACCAACTTAACACACTACCTCCCTGAAGGGTGCTGAGTCATGGTCAATGTAGTTAGGTTGACACAGTGAGAGTGTAGACACTGTGTTACTCACGTTGACCGTTACTGACCTCCAGGAGCTGTCCCACAGTCCCCATGCTGATTGCTCTGGTCACCATTGTGAACTCTGCTGCCCAGGGGTCAGGTAGACGTAGGAGTCAGAAGTCGCCCCTCCCCTTTAAAGCCCCCAGATTTTTGAAATTCCAAATCCTTTTCCGGGTTGTCTGGCTTGGCGAGCATACCTAGCAGCTCTCCACTGTTAAGAGTTACTGCACAGCTCTCCATGCTGGCTAGACACTGCAGGCGAAGTCCTGCCTGGAGAAGACAGAAGGTTTTGGATCTCCTGGGCCTGTGGGGAGAAGAGGCTGTGCAGGCACAGCTCCCATCCAGCTGTAGAAATGTGGACATCTATCAGCAAATTGCTCAGGGGATGCAGGAGAAGGGCTACAAGAGGGACATGCAGCAGTGCTGCATGAAAGCCAAGGATGCCAACAACGGAGTGGATGCCGAGCTGCAGACCTGCCACTTTTGTAAAGAGATGCATGCCATCCCTGGTGGAGGGTTCCCCCCCACCCCACCCCACAAAAAAAACCCCAGCACTGTGGATACTTCTGAAGAGCCAGAGTCACAGGTCCCTGCCATGAACAGCGAGGAGGAGGAGGATGGGGGACAGGTGACCGGGGCATCCAGCTGCACAGTGAGTCAGGACCTGTGTTTGGCTCCACTGCAGTCTAGCCAGTCCTGATAGTCATAGAATCATAGAATATCAGGGTTGGAAGGGACCCCTGAAGGTCATCTAGTCCAACCCCCTGCTCGAAGCAGGACCAATTTCCAGTTAAATCATCCCAGCCAGGGCTTTGTCAAGCCTGACCTTAAAAACCTCTAAGGAAGGAGATTCTACCACCTCCCTAGGTAACGCATTCCAGTGTTTCACCACCCTCTTAGTGAAAAAGTTTTTCCTAATATCCAATCTAAACCTCCCCCACTGCAACTTGAGACCATTACTCCTCGTTCTGTCATCTGCTACCATTGAGAACAGTCTAGAGCCATCCTCTTTGGAACCCCCTTTCAGGTAGTTGAAAGCAGCTATCAAATCCCCCCTCATTCTTCTCTTCTGCAGGCTAAACAATCCCAGCTCCCTCAGCCTCTCCTCATAAGTCATGTGTTCTAGACCCCTAATCATTTTTGTTGCCCTTCGCTGGACTCTTTCCAATTTATCCACATCCTTCTTGTAGTGTGGGGCCCAAAACTGGACACAGTACTCCAGATGAGGCCTCACCAATGTCGAATAGAGGGGAATGATCACGTCCCTCAATCTGCTGGCAATGCCCCTACTTATACATCCCAAAATGCCATTGGCCTTCTTGGCAACAAGGGCACACTGCTGACTCATATCCAGCTTCTCGTCCACTGTCACCCCTAGGTCCTTTTCCGCAGAACTGCTGCCTAGCCATTCGGTCCCTAGTCTGTAGCGGTGCATTGGATTCTTCCATCCTAAGTGCAGGACCCTGCACTTATCCTTATTGAACCTCATCAGATTTCTTTTGGCCCAATCCTCCAATTTGTCTAGGTCCTTCTGTATCCTATCCCTCCCCTCCAGCGTATCTACCACTCCTCCCAGTTTAGTATCATCTGCAAATTTGCTGAGAGTGCAATCCACACCATCCTCCAGATCATTTATGAAGATATTGAACAAAACCGGCCCCAGGACCGACCCTTGGGGCACTCCACTTGATACCGGCTGCCAACTAGACATGGAGCCGTTGATCACTACCCGTTGAGCCCGACAATCTAGCCAGCTTTCTACCCACCTTATAGTGCATTCATCCAGCCCATACTTCCTTAACTTGCTGACAAGAATACTGTGGGAGACTGTGTCAAAAGCTTTGCTAAAGTCAAGAAACAATACATCCACTGCTTTCCCTTCATCCACAGAACCAGTAATCTCATCATAGAAGGCAATTAGATTAGTTAGGCATGACCTTCCCTTGGTGAATCCATGCTGGTTGTTCCTGATCACTTTCCTCTCATGCAAGTGCTTCAGGATTGATTCTTTGAGGACCTGCTCCATGATTTTTCCAGGGACTGAGGTGAGGCTGACTGGCCTGTAGTTCCCTGGATCCTCCTTCTGTCAAGCACAGGCGAGCTTGATGCCAGGGAGTCAAGCACAGGCGAGCTTGATGCCAGGGAGGGAAGCTTTGGTAAGGCTGCAGTTTGCTCTGAAATTTCAAGGATGGCACTCCCAAAGTAGCAGGACACGTCTGTTGATTTTACTCTTTTTTTACTTGTGCTAAAAGTAATAAGTGGAGAGGTAGAGTTGCTATCTGTTTTTCATTCCCCTCTAGAGTTAGGCAGTGGGTGCACACAGAGCAGATTATGTGCACCAAGGATGTCCTCGGACTCCTCCTTAGAGATCTCACTGAAACTTTCCTGAGGGTCATCTACAATCCTCTGCCAAAAGTTTCTGGGTGGGGCTGCCTTATTTCTTCCACTGTGGTAGAATGCTTTCCCATGCCACTCATCAATTACTTCAGCAAGCATCATTGCAATACACAGGCTAGCAGCATATGGCTCTGGGCGGCAACAGGATACCAGCAGCCACTGTGTTCTCTCTGCCTGTTGCCCTCAGGAGAGAGATCAGCTAAAATCACCATGGTGTGCAGGAATAAAAATTTGACAGCTTTTGGAGGCACACGTTCCATGCTCCTGCTGTGGCCCCAGGACCAGAGGAGCTCAGTGCCCTCCACTAATTATTGGGTGTAGCATCAGAGGTTGGTGCACTCTACCTGAGGGACGTTAAAGACAATCACAGCTTCACATACACTGACCTGCGAAAGCCGTGGTTGGTATCTGAAATGGAAATAACTGTTCTTTTTCCTTTCATAAGTTCTGTTCCCTTAATTTATTAACTTTTATTGTTTTATTTTTTTTTAAATGCCTGGTTAATGTTTCAGAATAAAATACAATTTTTGGACCAAAGTTCATCTTTATTAGTTTACAACATATGTTGGCTGAGGCGGAGCAGGTCTCCCAGTGACCAATTAACTGTTACTGCACTGTGTCACACAACCCATAACATCATTCGCAAACAATATTAATAGGTTCATGGACAAGATTTTGTATTCCAATGTATACTGCAAGATTCATACTGGGCTACAAAAGAGCAAGGCCAGTTAGCGCACACTACAGCAACACACACTACTCTGGCTCACTATTAAAACCGTCTTTCAAAGCCTCCCTGAGCCATATAGCTCCACGTTGAGCTCTTCTAATAACTCTTGTATCTGGCTGTTCAAATTCAGCATACAGCCACTTCACCTCTTGCCCTCCACCCCAGCAGGCACTTTCCCTTTTTTTTCACAGATATTATTCAGGACACAGCAGGCAGCTATAACCATTGGGATATTTTTCTCACTGAGGTCCAATCTCATAAGTAAACAACACCCACGACCCTTCAAACAACCAAAGGTACATTCATCTATTGTTGTGCACCTGCTGAGCCTGTAGTTGAAGTGCTCCTCGGTGCTACTGAAGTGGATGGTGGATGGCTTCATGAGCCACGGGAGCAAGGGCTAGGTGGGGTCTCCCACGATCACTATTGGCATTTCAATATTCCCAGTGGTAATCTGCCAGTCAGGAATGAAAGTCCCTGCTTGCAGCTTTCTGAACAGTCCTGTGTTCTTAAAGATGCATGTGTCATGCACCTTCCCTGACCAGCCCACACTGATGTCAGTAAAGCATGCCTGATGATCCACCAACACTTGTATAACCACAGAAAAGTAGCCCTTTTTGTTGATATACTCTGTGGCAAGGAGGTCTGGAGCCACAATAGGGATGTGGGTGCCATCTATCACCCCACTGCAGTTCAGGAACCCCGTTGCTGCAAAACCATCCACTATGTCCAGCACATTGCCTGGAGTCACAGTCCTGCATAGCAGGAGATGATGAATGGCCCTGCACACTTGTAGTACAACAGCCCCCATGGTGGATTTCCCAACTACAAATTGATTCCCAATTGATCAGTAGCAATCGGGTGTTGCAAGTTTCCACAGGGTGATAGCCACTCACTTCTCCACTGTCAGTGCAGCTCTCATTCTGGTGTCCCTGTCCTGGAGGCTTGTGGGGAGTTCAGCACACATATCCAGAAATGTGGCCTTGCGCATCTGAAAGTTCTGCAGCCACAGCTTATCATCCCAAACCTGCATGATGATGCAATCCCACCAGCCAGTGCTAGTTTCTCAGGCCCGGAACCGACACTGCACCATCTCCAGCTGCTCCATAAATGTCATCAACAACCTTGAAATGTTTCTTTGTATGTCCCACAGCAGTGTAACCTCCAACAAATCCTCATGTTCTCTGCAGTTCTTCTTGTGGCTCTATAAATCCTGCAAGATCACACACCCAGTGCTTGCAACTTTTGTGACAATAGTGCAGAGCTGTGCAGGACAGCAAGGAGGGATGTGTGGGTTCGTGGGGATTTTGAAAAGCAGGTGTGAAAATTGTGAGATGCAGATAAAATTACGGGATGGAAAACACTGATTTATGGGAAGTTGAACCCATACTCCCAGTTATCCTTATAACTTGTGACTTGTTTTGGCCACATGCAACATTGTAAAAGCTTCCCAAAAGACCTTGTACTGGATGGTGACGAGTTGCACAGTGCATTGCACTCCATCAATACAAGTGCTCCTGGTGAGGATGTGCACCACTGACACAAGGAGTCAAGTGTGCACATGCGCAAGTGATGTAATAACTGCAGCAGCTGTATGCTGACGTAAGACAGGTTGACATAAATGTGTAATGTGTACAGACCTATATCAGTATAACTATGTTGCTCAGGACTGTGAAAAATCCACGCCTCTGAGTGATGTAGTTATACTGACCTAACCTCCAGAGTAGATAGCATTATGTCAATGGGAGGGCATCTTCCATCTTCATAGCTACTGCCTCTCGGGGAGGTGGATTTAACTATGACAATGGGAGAAGCGTCTAGCAAAGTTATTAATTTAAGCTCCCAGGCTCATCTTTTGAAAATCTTATGCTGGTTTTCTTTGGGGATGAGGACTGATAGGTCAGCTATAGAGTGATGGCTTTGTGAAAAATGTTCACCCCCAGGTAATAGGGTGGGGTTTTTTTTATCATTTTCCTGTATGAGTTCATACGAGAGCATAGTGATTGTCTGGATTCACCCACATAGATACTATTGGGGCATAAAGCATGCAACTTAACTTTGCAGGGCTCCCTGTGGTGTGGGGCCTCTAGCAATTGCCCTGCTTGCCAACTCCTAACACTGGCCCTACACTCGCGACCCTCCCCTGCATCTGTCCTGTGACCCCCTCTGGGATTTGTAATCCACAGCTGAGAAACACTGATGTGGCCCCTGGAAGATCTCTGCATACCCTCAGGGGTATGCATACCCCTGGTTGAGAACCACTGCTATAAAAGATATTACCTCACCCACCTTGTCTCTCTAATATCCTCGGACCAACACAGCTACAACAACACTGTATATCACTGTAACACTGTAGAATCCCATATGTCATTGTGGCGATATTTATCTATTTTATCACTACTGCTGTACTGATCCACACACTCTAGAACTTTTGGGTGGAAGAGGTTAGGGTGGTGGGCAGGATTGAAATCTGGATCTAAATGTATGTATTATTGCTAGCCCCCATATCTAGTGAGGTCCAGCAAAATCCTCAAATCAAACATCCAAGAACATTATGAGAAATGTTTACAGTCGAGGTCTGGATCTAAATTTTACAACTTAAGTCTGTTCCTAACTATTACAGTCACTGAATAATGTAATGGTCTTGGATTGTTCTCCCATCAACATAGCATAGCATCAGCTCTCTCACAAATGTAGAAAGAGCAGAACGGATCTTGTTCAGTGAAACACAACAAAGATACGATTCTAGTTTTATCTCATTTCAGAACTTTTCTGAGACTTGTTTTTTTCTGTAATCCATCTTCATATCCCATTGCACAAAATGAAATTTAAAAGGGTGAGAAAGAGGCAGGATGTAATAACTGCTTTCTACACAGCAGACTGTGTAGGTAGTTAGTCAGTCCGCCTCAGACACAACTTAAAGCAAACCAGCCAGACTGCTGGCCAGCCAGAGAGACCTGTACATGTCTCAGCACTGATTCAAAGAAGGTGTCAATGTAGGTTAAGCTGGGTGACTGAAAATAATATATCTGAAATAAAATAAAAGTGCTGTTAAGGTAATGCTGCTCACCATTGTTGCTGATTATACTCCGGTCACAGGAAAATTGCATTGTAAAAGGCAACTGAGTAATAACATTGCACAATATTTATCAGCTTCATATGTATAGAACTGAATACTTTATTGGTAGTCTGTTCTCTTATGTTTCAGTACTATGCATTACCAGAATAGAGATTCCAAACATGCTGGTTCAAAAAAATCCAGGGTAATTCTAATTTTCCTTCATGTCTAGTATGGAATTGTAGTTTCCTATACACTAAGTATCATTCTAAGACATTAGTTTTAACTGATTATATATCTCAACAAGCTACTGTTTTATATCACTGCATATTAAATTATTTGTACATGAGCACAACATTCTCAACCCATGTAAAATATCTCATTTATAGGATTAATGAATTGTTTCATCGTTAACCCTTAAAACCTGTATATGTACTCTGCTTTCCTAGACAGATCTGTTTCTAAAAAATCAAACATTAGGAACTTTACTTAATAATCCTATTCTGTGCAAATTGTTTACCTCCCTCGTCTGATAATATACTGTCCACAGCACGGCAGTAAAATTTTGTACTTGCAATCCACTTTATATATACCAACTATTGGAACAATTTACCAAGGGTTGTGGTGGATGCTTCATCCCTGGCAATTTTAAAATCAACATTAAATGTTTGAAATGTTCTAGTTCAAATAGGAATTAATTCGGGGAAGTCCTATGGCCTGTGTTATTCAGGAGGTCAGACTAGATGATCACAGTGGTCCCTTCTGGCCTTAGAATCTATTAATTAAATATCCTCCTTAGTTATGGTTCTCTTAGTGCCCTTTGAATGTAGGTTACATTGTGTAATGGTGGAGTGTCGATAGATGGTGCTGTTGAGTTTTAAACTATTGTCTAGGCCATTATTCAAATCTTGAACTAGGCAGAAAGGGTGCTGGGATTTATAGACAGCCTTAAAGAGGTTTTTGTTTACAAGGGTTAATTAAGAATGGACTTTGAATGGTTATATGGGACTTTAAATGGCCGTCTGCTTCCAAGAGGAAAATGCTGAAAAGTAGGTCAGATACCACATGGCTAAACAGCTAGGCCTCTCCAGGGAAGCATCCACTGTTCCAGTGACTCAGGCCATCAAAATTTCAGCATCTACTGAGTAATTAGTGTTTATAGTTTGTAATTAAAGCTATAATAGGATATGCCTTATTTGGTATTGCGCTTGGCTTGACCTATTTGAATGACAACTCTCTGAGCATATCTGAATAGTTTAAATAAAAAAGGTAGTGTTTTAAAAGGGCGTTGTTAATGAGTAAATTGAAAATATTATTCTTTTCCTTTTTTCCTTTATTTCAGAATAGTAAGAGAGAAGCAGCAGTTTAACTCTGTTATTAGTGAACTAAACACATTTATCTACTATGTAGCAGTTTATGCTTTATTTTTAAAAACTGATCCAGAGCACTGATGGAAGTGTAGCAGTGTGCAGCTCCAGAACATGCCCCCTTATGGCCTGGCATGGCACTGCAGTCACCTTGCCTTTGTTTTTCTTTGGGTTTGTCAGTGATTCTCTCAGCCTTCAGCATTGTTCAGTTGCAGAGGTGACTGATCCCTCTGGCTAATATATTTTATTTCAGATATATTATTAAAAGTCCACCCTGTCTGGGGTATCAAAGTTCAAAACATACATAAGAGCCTTCTGTCCCAGTCTCACTGGGCTCAGCCCTTCCTTCTTGAGAGCTCATCTTCTCTTCCCACATCTTCATCTCACTTCCAGCCCTTCTCCTGGGCTTACCTGCCAGTCGTCCCTTTGTATGCGGGGAGGATCTACATCTCCTGGCCGAGCAGCTGCGTAAGGGGAACCCGCACAACTCTCTGTCTTTCTGGCCCTGGGAACCCCAAATAATTGGGCTGCCTGCTTCCATAGCTACAAACTTCTCTGCTTCTCCTTTCCAGGGCCTCTTCCCATGCTATCTGACTTCATGGCTGACTTCCTGCTCTTTTATAGGTCATGCCTCCCAGGACTTCTCTCTCTGGACTCCTCCCACTCTGGAGTCTCTGCCAGTGCTCTTCTTTGCTCTCAACCCTGGGTTCAAACTTCTTCCTTCAAACAAACAGCCCTGAGGGTGTGCTTCCCTTCTAGCAGGCTTCCCCCGCCTGCTAGAGTTCTGTTCTACCTACCCCCTCCCCCGTCCCGAGATATGCATTGAAAAAGGTACCTCTAGCCCACAAATATTCTACAGATACCTCTGTACATCTGCTGATGCTCTTCAATGTGCATTAGAGGTATCTGTACAATACTTTTAAGGCAGAAAGAGGTGAGATATGGGTACATCTCTTTTGTTATTACACACTCATATATATGTATTGCTTTATTTAATACTTTGGACTCAACTTGGGTACCAAGTTTTAAGCAGAACTCCCCATTGAGATGAATAAGGTGTTCTGCTGAAAAACTGATGGTATGAGATGGTTTTTACTACCTATTTACTGTTTTACAAACTGGAAGTATTTACAACACATACTTTGATAGACATAGCGTATGAGAGACTACAGGTCTTATATAAACTTAATTTTGTATCTTTAATTGGTTTCATTTTGATAGGCTTTAAGGTAACGTTGATTACCAAAATAAAGATTCGAGAAGATAAGCTTTTTGACTTAAGCTATGTCTACACAGCCTTGCAGTTCAGACTACAGGGGTGTGAATTGTAGTGTATACCAGTGTACTGCACTGTAACTCCCCCATGTGGACACTGTGGGCATGAACTAAAAGGTCCCTAGTTTGCATTAATATAGACCTCTTGAAACGGGACCACGTTAACATGAACTAGGGACCTTTCAGTTCATGTCTGAAGCATCCAGATAGGGTAGTTAGAGTGCAGCCATTAGTGCTCACTGCAGTTCACACCTCTATAGTTCCAAACTGTACGGCTGTGTAGACAAGCTCTTAAAGCTCATTTCCAAATTAGCAAGATGAATGTAAATTGTCTTGTTTGCACAAAGAATGATGATGCTAATCATAAGTTGTTTAAACTTTTATTTTTAATTTTGTTGATGAGGAACGTTGAGTGACCGCTAGGGCGCTTTCCACTACCAATAATCTATTTTTATAGCATATTTTTGTGTCAGATTTTCTGTGAATTGGTGACACAGTGTCATCTCAACATCCTTCATCCAAATAAGACCATGACAGCTTTCTCAAAAGATGTTTGATATCTGAGGGGGGTGTCACAGACTTCATCTCTGTGGTATATAAGACACTGAATATTTTTTTTAATTGCCAGCTTATGCAGGATTTTTCTCAAAACTGACACTAGAAGATAACCTAATTTGAACTTGATTGGACTGAATCATATGGCTCCAAGGTAGGCCTTGTACCTGATTTTTTCCAAAGGCTTTGGAGGAAGGCACTGCAACATGGAGTAAGTGAAGTTTATAAACCATAAGAATCCAGGGTAAGGCCAGGAAGCCTGGCCCTTCAGGTCAATAAACTACCTGAGGGACTATCCAGAGCTTCCAAGATTGATCACCTTGGGGCCGGGGGGGGGGGGGGGAGGGACAGTATGTCACAACATCAACAAATAGTCCACTCCAGCTTTTGAGCAGTCTTTCCCTGCACCCAAAGCAGGCCCGCTAACGAGAAGCACTGTGCCAGCCAAATATCACCATCTGGTTCCTTGACAGCAGGTGCTGCTCCTTCCTACTCCAGGAGAATTCAGAAGACTATAAGAACTGAAGAGTCATCTGTTATCTTGAATTTTGTATTTTTCTTCTCTGTTTTGTTTGGATTAGCTAGAAGACTTCTAAGCCTATTTAAGCTTTCATTTGTAAGGTACAGAAGCGAAAATGTGACTGTGTACACCCATGTGTATGCGAGAGAGATCACCCATACAGTCCACACAAAGAAGGCACCTCAAAGAAAATTCCCCAGGTAAATAGCCCTAAATATTGTCTTATAAAGTTACTCATTAGCATATGTTCTGTGCTTGATGGTTAAAAGTCCCGAGAAGCTTGAAATTGTCACCTATAATTTTGGTACACAAGAATTGTCAAACTTCTGCTTATATATGGTGTTCTGTTAGTTTGAATTATAAGATTTCTGTTGAGGGTATAGGAAGAAAGGGTTAATCACTCCCACAGTAATTGAAATCTAAGGATGAGGCTTTATAATTGGCTCTGAGGCTATGGTTCAGACATTTACACAATTTGGTTTCAGTGTTAAGATATTTACCAGTTCCAAGTTATAGATTTAATTGACTTTTCGTACAATTTTTGAATTTGAATCTACAGTAGAACCTCCGAGTTACACACATATCGGGAATGGAGGTTGTTTGTAACTCTGAAATGTTCCGTAACTCTGAAGAAGATGTTGTGTACTTCAGCAGTGCGGGGGGATTGGGGCTGCAGCCGCTGGGTCAGCGGTGGGGAACAGAGCTCTGGGTCGGGGGAGGGTAGGGGCTTCTGCCCCGTTGGAGCACCAGGGCTCAATGTTTTAGACCTGGGCTCGGAGCTTCAGCCCTATGGTTCTGTTCCTAGTTTCAGCAGGGGGTGCCAGGGCTTGGGGGTTCAGCCTCCTAGCTCTGTTGCCAGCTTCTGCCCCACGGAGGGGGTGCAAGAGCTCGGGGCTCCCTGCAGCTCCACTCCCAGTTTCAGCTGGGGTAGGGGGGTTGGTGCTGGGGCTCGGGGCTTTAGCTATGGGAGGAGTGCTGGGCCTGAAACTGGTGCTCCCCACTTAGCTAAAGCCCCAAGCCCCAGCACCCCCTGCCAGGCTGAAGCCGGGAAACAGAGTTGTGGGGCTGAAGCCCTGAGTTCCAGTGCTCCCCCAGGTCAAAAGCTCTGAACCCCCCGCCCAGAGCACTGACTTCCCCCCCTGCAGTTGCTGCTCCAACCACAGGGCTAAAGCCCTGAGGTAATACAGTATTTGCTGGGGTTTGTTGGGGGGGTTTTTTTGGTCTCTGCT
Source organism: Lepidochelys olivacea (assembly GCF_965140295.1). Taxonomy (NCBI): domain Eukaryota; kingdom Metazoa; phylum Chordata; order Testudines; family Cheloniidae; genus Lepidochelys; species Lepidochelys olivacea. The sequence continues at coordinate 136,626,094 of NC_140412.1, read as the reverse complement.
TACTTCCAGTTCCACATGATGTCCAGCTGACCAGTAAGTCCATAACTCTGGTGTTCGTATCTTTGAGGTTCTAGTGTATATCCAGATAGACAGCCACCTCATTAGGATCCTCTTTAGAATTTATAAAGATTGGTTATTTTTATTATTAATTTGATGTTTCAGTTCATTCGATGATTTAACTCCAATCCAACGTTGAATCTAACCTGGTGATTTGATGTAGATTTGACAGTTGTATTGCTTTAATACAATAAAGCTTTAGTTTGCTTAAATTGCTTTAGTTTGGTTTAATATTAGCTTAACTTTGGTGATATGTTTCCTTGATTTTATTTTATTTTATTTTGTTTGGTTAAATATTTTAATAAAGTTTGAAAGATGATACTGAGTCAAGTTTCTTTCAATAAGCAATGTGGGTCCAGAGTCTCTGAGGTGGATACCAGAGGGCCAACCTGAAAGTCTGACTAGCTCCCCCTAATTAAAGAATATCAAATTACTGTGACATGTACTGACTACTATGTAAATGATATTGCAAAAGGGCCTGCTTAATATGACACAGGAGTACAAACGTGTGGTGTGTAATCCTGGCACAGTGCTAGATCATGACATCACTTTTGAAACAGAACTTCCCATTGTGCTATGACCTCTATTTGGCATATACTGTACTTTCTTTTTTGTATCTAAATTGTTCTGGTCCATTAATTTAGTATAATCTTGCCTTATGTACCATACATTATTTATGTTCATCATGTACTACATTTTGTAAGGGTATAAATTAGACATTGAGAAACCTAATAAACAGATCACTGTTACTTTGCTACCAATTGTTTATAAGCACAAAGAATAAATTTTCTTTGCTCCATTAAATAGTATTTTATACTCCATGGCACAAGTTACTCTAGCTCAGTTTGATTGAAGCATGCAACTATTGCTTAGAATTAAAATGATCTTGTTAATAAGAATGCTAGAATAATATTTTCTTCCTACCTAAAGGGGCATGGGTGGGGAGAATGGTCAGGGGAAGAGTAGAAACAGAACAGTGGCATGCATAGAAACAAAAATGTTAGGGTTATGAGGAAAGATTAAAATTTACTTTATGTATAACTTGGCTATGTAGCAACTAAGAGAGGATATAAATGTCTACAAGTATATAAAGGCTGTGTGAACATTAACGATGGACAGGATTTATTTAGAATGGTACAAGATGGATTAAATTAGGAAGATAAATATTTAGGCTGAAAATCATAAAAGACTTCTGACTTTTAGACCATTTGATGGTTCAGGAGACATGGTGAAAACCTAGTTGTTTGGGATGTTAAAAAGTAGTCTGGACAAAAAAACTGGAAAATACACTGGGGGGAACAACTTTGCACTTGGAGGCTGATAGGCATCTAATAAGTCTTTTTCATTAGTCTTCTATGATTTGGGATTCCCCATCTGTCCTCTACAGACCAGCTTACGTCCTAAGAAAGAGATCCAGGTTAGAGCTGCTCACCCACTGCCTGCTCCCTGCAGACTTCCTGAGGTTCATTGATGGTCCTTTGTGGTTTGCAAGAGCAGGACTTCATTCTGATTTAAATGAGTGGAGCAAAAATATACAGAGGACAGTTTGTCTGTGTCCTCCAACAGTGGAAGAATGCCATAGTTGCAACAGTCTGTGCAAAGTTCCATGACTGGTGAAAGCCAGTTTGGTGGGCTAGCTGGGAGTGTTATGCTGCCGTAAAGGAGATCTAAGCTTGGGCCCTAAATTCCATTCTTTTTTCCCTCTGCCCACCTGGCCTAGGATTGTTGTGAAGGCAGCACACTCAGACTCTGATAGATAAGAAAGTGCCTCACTCTACTCTACAGTGAACCCCTACCTGGCTATCAGATCAGTGCTAATGGGCTTTGTGCAGTCCAGCCTCCTTTGGCTGGAGCCGGGGAATCAAACATACAGCCCACAGGCTGGATCTGGCCCATAGTACCTAGCTGAAAGGCTGTTAAAGAGAGTGCAGAGCCCTCTGCACTGACCCTGGGGCCTGGCCAGCAGGCAAGGGGAGTTCATGCTGTTGCCTTTAAAAGGGTGGCAGGGACCTCCTGCTGCAGAAGGTTCCTAGGAATCTCTAAGATGAATTATAGGTGAGTCAGCCAAAATTCCCTTTGGAGACTCCAGCTACAGTGCAATGCACTCCATTCAGTGCAGCCCTTGGGTCAAAAGCCACCAGACCTTGATCTGCTGCCACTCCTCTTGTGCATTTCTGTTTCAGGCATGTGACAGTTCTGGTCTCACCTTTCCTGCTAAGGGTTTGGGCACAACTGGACAGGTTAAAATGGATCTTGAACTTGAGAAATATCTTTCCTTTTGTTGGAGTTATGCAGGGATGAAATCCATCCAGGGATGAAATCCATCCCTCATGTAAAGCAACTGAAGTTAATAAAGTTCCATAAAGTTTCTGTATATTTTGTTTTGTTCTTTATAACTGAGAACACCAAAAAGAGCACATGCTGTAATATTTTATGTGGATTTCTATTTAATGGCTTTTTTGGTTATTTATAAAATATACTGGTCAGGGATGTTACTTTCTGTGCCCTCATTTATTCCCGGTTAGTCATATTTAGCACATACTGTACCATATCTGCTATTAAAGGAAGGTCATGGTCACAAATCCTTAACAGCACTGCTGACGAATGCCTAGGCTGCAGTTGTGGCCTCCTTGGGCAGTTCACAGAATGTTAGAATGAACAACTCTATGTGCTTCAGGCTGTTTGGGTTTTTTGCCCTATCTACTGTATTAAGGGCCCCAGTCCTGCTAATCTTACTCTTGTAAGAAGCCTATTGAAGGCCAGGGGATTACTTTGCATGGGTAAGGATTAGTTGGGTGCATAATTGTAGCAGCGTAGAGACCATAATTTTACCTGTAATGTGTTCTTTTCTTTCACAACAAGCCCACTGAGTCCAACCGTCCTCCCCTTTATTTTGCTGTTGGTTAATGTTACAAAGTGTGACCCCTTTGTCCCAGTGCTTCTCAATAATAAAGGGGGGAAATCCTATAAAATATTTAAACAAGAAATATTATTTTCATTTCTAAGATATTTTGTTTGTTTTTGCACACACACACGCATGCCACACACACAAATATCAGCCTTGCTATGCACACTCATTTGATTAGAAGACACATCATCTTATTTCTGGGTCCACATAACCTTGTCTTCTCTCCCTCACCCCACAGTTTTGATGTCCCTCTGTTGTTCCCCAGTTCTGCAGCCTCATCCATGCAGGAGGACCCTTATGTCCACCCAGAGTGCCAGGGAAGTCAATAGGGCTCCATATGGGTACAGGTATCTGCCAGCGTACATCCTATTGCAGAATGGGAGACTTAGGGGCAGATTTTCAAAAAGCATCCAAGGGATTTAGGAGCACAAGTCTCAGTGAAAAATCAAAGGCACTGTGCTCCTAAATACCTTAGATTGTAAGTTTTCAGGACGGAGACCCTGTGCTATTTATTTGTAATATGAGGCACCTTGCATTTATTGGGGTATAGTAAGGAGTGTACATATAAATAATAGTTAACACTCAGAGAGGAGTCTTTCATTATAAAACAATTAACTGGATGTTTCAAGGGACCCTTAAAAAGCAGTTTTCCTCCACGTTTTACCTCCTGTCTTTGTCTCACTGAGGTACCTGATAACTCTGTTGATCAACAGTCCTGTGATCAACAGTGCATGGCCCTGCGAGCTGCAGTCATCATTGTTCTGGTGTACCCGGGCATTTTTCGTCTGTAATCTCCTTAGACCCCAGCAGGTGGTTCTCTTTGGTAGCTGAGCTGTGTCAAGCTGCTGGGCAGAAGAGGTGATTTAAATCGTGTATTCAAAGGAAGGTATAATTCAGCCCATATGTCAGGGCTGTACGTGCAGACGGGGGAAAAAACAGCGTAAATGGAGAAAGAAGGACTGAGTCAGCAGCAGGGATGGTTAAAATTTATCCAAAACATATTGGCTGAGATTTGTGTAGCACCTCCAGGATTACTAACGAAAAAAGCCTGCAGGGTTTGGAATTCCATTGATTGGCAGCTGTACCCTGAGAGAGGGACACAAGGAAGCCTTCTAGTTTGTCAGGATCTCATTACTTGCAATGAGTTCTGACAGTTCTTAGATTACATATGTATAAACCAGTAAGGCAGAAAAGGAAATAGACAGTAATTTTATTTTGAAGTGGCACTGGGGAAGGATTGTTGTCTTACTTTCTGAACAGTGCAACCACTGCTGTTTCCATATACTGAGTAAACACATAGCAGTCTCTCCTCCTTCCCCCTCCCCCTTCCCTGCTCTGCTCCTCTTGGGCTATAGCAATAGTGGAGCCTTCTCCATCAAAGTCACATTGGTCCTTTCTCAAGTTCCCGATTTACTCTGAGTGTAAATGTTACATTTTACAGCTATGTATACTTAAGATTGCAACTGATTTAGTTTCCTTTATAAGCCTAATTTAGACATAACTCTTTCCACCTTCCCCCCAAAAAGTCCTGTGGGTCTCAAAATTTGGTAGGTTCGATCTGATAGTGACAGAATTTTCTATGACATTTGGTCTGGGTCCCGTACAAAGTAGTCCAGGGAGGGTTGGGGGTTGGACTGGAGGCTGCCAGGATCTGATAACATGCTTTTTTTGTGACTGCCAGCTGCTTAGGCTGTATCAGAACTGGATCGAGGAAATAGGCTATATTTGTTTTGGTTTTTTGCTGTGATCAGGAACCAACACTAAAGATATTGATCCAAAACTAGAGATCCAAATCCAGACTGCTTTCTCTGGTTGCCGAATTAATGAGTAATTTGGATTTGGAGTTTCAGTTTGGACCCAGAAACAGCAATGAAGGGTTATTTAGAAAGGCCATTGAATGAAAACTTAGAATGATGGATAAGTAAACCCTATACAATTATTAATTCTAAGACATTTCTACAGTACCTGTCACCTTGGTCTCCATCAATAGAATATCCTACTATATTAATAGAATATCCTACTCTAAGAACTTGGAAAATGTAAACATCAATGAAAAAGAGGTATTATTTAGTGTGAATCTGGGATAGCTAAAAATAATATAAAGAACTTGAGAGGAAAAAAGGAGGCACAAGAGAAATTATTTAATGATAAGATCTACTGTATCTGGTTGGGGAGTAGTTTTCCCAAGAGAAATAATAAAAATCTCATTTGTTTGGGGCATTTTAAATTTGTCTGGACAAAGCACTGAAAAATACACTGTAGGCAATAATCTTAATTAATGAGCCTCCATATAAAAGGAATTTGCTAGTTCTTTCAGAGGTAAAGTCACTCAGGTTTATTCAGAGCTTGCTGTCAGTATGGATGCAGGGCATTGTCTTCAGGTGACAAATGTGAAGTCTTCTGAGTTTGGCCACTGCCATCTCAGTAAAGTTCTAGAAGTGTTGGTAGCATGTCAGATTGCTACCTGTGTTTTGGACCTATGAACTTCCTAGCTGGTAAAGGCCAGTAGTGAGACAGTGGGACTATTATTGCTAAAGATGGTCAGTGCCTCCTTGTCTCAGAGATATCTAAGTGATTTCAATGAGGCTGTGGGGTAGCCTCTTCTCAAGAAATGAACTCTTGCTGCTGATGAGCTCAGCAACTACAGACTGCTATTGAATACCCCCGTTTTGGATAAGACTATCAAGTAGGAAGTGCAAAGCAGCCATGGAATTATTTGTTGTCTTCAGATTTCCTTGATCCTTGTTGGTTGAAGTATGATAAACCAGCTGCACTAAAGATGTGGATTGATGTCTCCCCAAGCTATGAACAAAGGGCATCTGACAGTTGCCTTTGATAGGTGGTGTTGACAAAGCCACCATCCTTAGTTGGAGTAGATGGCACTGCCGTGAAGTGGTTTCATTTTTTTTAAATACAGGTCAACCTAGAAAGCAATTCTAATTATTCATCCACCCCAAGGGATACTACAGGGACCTACAGATCATATGAGGGTTGTTAAAGAGGGATATGGGTATGGGATGTCAAACATGTGTTTGCCAGCTGTAGGGCTGATCTTGCAAGTACAGTCCACTATATAACCCAACAATGGGGCTCGGATGAAGGGAGCTGAGGCAGCAGCTCTGGAGGACCTAAGTATCTCTGTGCTTAAGCGTCAGTGCCTGCAACGCTTCTCCGACCCAAATAGGAAGCTCTAATATTTCCATTCAGTGTCACCTATTTTACTTGGTAGGGTTGTCTCACTGATCTGTACAGAGGACTAGTAGCCTCCAGTCCCCATTTCCAGTAAAATCTCCAATAATATTAACAGCATGATCAGGGGGAAAAGGCATGGCTGGACTATCACCATGTTTCCATTCTTAGTTGTTGCAGTGGCTCTTCCTCCTTTGCCTTGCCACAGCTGCTCTACCATCATGCTTCCACCCACATGCCTGTCCGCTCCCTGGGAGCAAGGGGTGAAAGGGAATGTGTGGGGACAGATAGTCAGAACTACTAGAGAACAATTAAAATACATTTATTTGTGTTCAACGTTCAAATACCAAAACTCTCTTTTCCCTGAGCTGTTCTGAACATGTCAGTATGTGGAAAGTTACTTTGGAGTTTCCAGAGACTGTTAGCTCTTTAGCAAGAGAAGTGTGAAACGTACAGAGGAAATCTTAAAAAGGGTTCCATTTTAAATGTTTCCTTTAAGAAAGTTTATGAAACTTTTCAGCCAGAAAAGATGGGAAAATGTAGCTGAATGCTTATGAAGAGTGACTGTATTAAATTTGCAAATAAATTTGATTGTGAATGTGTGAAAGCAGGACTAAACTCCTTCTGTGTAAATACCAATTGAGATATAACCTCACCTATGGAGCCTCTGAAACATTTCGATTTCTTTGCCCAAATTACCTAAATTATTAAGACTGCAAGAACTGTAGAAGTCCTATTTCCTTCCCACTATGCTGTTGGTTTAGTTTTTGAATTTCAGCATAGAGAATGAAAATCAGTGAGGGCAGCTTCTCTTGTTTATAGTGAGTTTGACTTTCAGGTTGACAGTACTGCACTATTGGGTTTGCAAACTATCCAGGTGATTGCTTTTTTGTTTAAAAAACTGTAATCGCTGGAATTATTAGAAATTATGGAAATATTCATATTAGCTTTGTTTTATTAAAGCTTGTTTTTTGCAAAATTAGAGTATACACTGTCCAGTAAATTATTTTTATTGTTAAAAAAGTTTAATGAAAATTACTATGTTGTAGTGTGATTCTTTCCACTTGTGTTTAAAAATATAATGAAAGAATAATTTTAATATCAATGGTAAGTGACTCCCTTTGTACATAAGGGGCTCTTGAGTTTGAAGTCTTTGATGTACCTAACCCTCTCTCTGGCCTGGTCTACACTACAAAGTTAGGTTGAAGGAAGCCACCTTAAGTTGATCTGTTAATGTATGTGTCTACACTATCAGGTCCTTTACGCCAACCTAAGTCGCCTCTAAAGTCGATTTTTATGAGTCGACTGCGAGGTAGTGCAGACGCAGCATCATGTAATTCAACTTAATTGGCCTCCAGGTGGTGTCCCACAATGTTCATCTGTGACCACTCTGGAGATCATTCTCAACTCTGCTGCACTGCAGCCAGGTACACAGGAAACAGCCCCTCCCCTGCTAAAGCCCCAGGAATTTTTGATTTCCCATTTCCTGTTTGAGCAGCACTGGGAGCGTGCCACCTTGAGCACAGCTGATCGTGGAGACTGCACGCCCCAAATGCACTCCAGCCTGGTCTGCACAGGAGGTGTTGGATCTCATCACTGTGTGGGGAGAAGAGTCTGTGCAGGCAGAGCTCCGTTCCAGCAGAAGAAATGCTGACATCTATGCAAACATCACTCATGGAATGAGGGAGAAGGGCTACACGAGAGACACACAGCAGTGCCGTGTGAAAATAAAAGAACTTCGCCTAGCGTACCAGAAGGCAAGGGGGGTGAACAGTCGTTCTGTTGCTGAACCCCACACATGCTGGTTCTACAACGAGTTGCATGCGATTCTCGGGGGGTGACCCTACCAGCACCCCACAAGCAACATGGACACTTTACAGGTGTGTGAGTCTAGGGACAACTGGGAGGATGATATGGTGAATGAGGAGGAGAATGGGATACAGGCAAGCGGTGGATCCATTCTCCCCAAGAGCCAGGAAATATTTTTTAATCCTGGAGCCCTGTGGGTTGCAGAACATCACGGTGGCCGACCGTGATGCCAGGGAAGGCACCTCTGTATAAAGTTACAATCAAAGTCCAGTTAAACTTTAGCGGGCACACACATTTGGTGGTATTGCACGTTTACTGTGAAGAAAAAGCGAGGTGCTGTGGCTCTCTGCTTACAGGAGGCCACTCCAGCTACGCAGAGGGTGGCCCCTGAAAAAGGCTGTTTATGTGGACTGGGATAGCCCGGGAATCCTCTGTGGATATCTCTAGGAAACCGTCATGGAGGTACTGTGCAATCCTTTGCAGAAGGTTTGTGGGCAGGGCTGTCTTATTTCTTCCACCATGGTAGGACACTTTCCTACATAACTCCTGAATTAATTCTGCTGGCATCATTGTGGTATGCAGCATAAGGACCTGTGATCCACCAGGACTTGCAACACCATTGAAAAGTATCCCTTTCAGTTAATGTACTCTTTGGCAAGGTGGTCTGGTGCCAAGATGAGGATATAAGTGCCATCTATCGCCCCACCGCAATTAGGGAACCCCATCGCGGCAAAACCATCCACTGTGTCCTGCACATTTCCCAGACTCACTATCCTTCAAAGCAGAAGTCGATTAATGGCCCTGCACAGCAGCTCCCACAGTGATTTGCCAACTCCAAATTAATTCCCCGCTCACCGGTAACTGTATGGTGTTGCAAGCTTCCAAATAGCGATTGCCACTCGCTTCTCCACTGTCAGAGCAGCTCTCATTTTTATTTCAGAGTGGTAACTGTGTTTGTGTTGCTGAACTGCAGGGCAGGGGAAAGCTCTGCCCAAAGTTCCTGGAAGGTGGCCTTCTGCATTCGAAAGTTGTGCAGCCATTGCTTGTCCTCCCATACCTGCAAAACGATGCAGTCTCACCAGTCAGTGCTTGTTGCATGGGACCATAAATGGCTCTCAACAGAGTGCAGCTGCTCTGTGACTGCCAGCAGCAACTGTGAATTGTTTATTTCAGAGGCTTGTAGGAGGGCTGCTTGCAGGATATCGCTATGTTCCGCGTGACGACCCTACTTCAGCTCTGGAAATACTGCAGGGGAAGGCGCGAGGTGTTTGAGATGCTCACAGCAAGAGTGCACAACTGAGCAGGCTCCATGCTTCTGGGATTATGGCGTACACGCAGCAGTTTTAAGGTGCAAAAACCACTGAGTTGTTTGCCATTGATATGAGGGAGAGAAGAGAGTGCATCATGGGATGCTGATGCAGTGTTCCCATTCTCCCCTGGGACAATGTTTTGGCCCCATGAGGCACTGCACAAACTTCCCAAAACACACTGCGGCAAGTTGCACTTTGAGGTGGCTACCCACGATGCACTGCCAGTGAGGACACACTCCATCGAGACAATGAGCATGGTGTGGCCACGCACAGTCGACTTAATTAGTTCTGAGGTTCAAGGTCGAATTTGATAACGTCAACTTAATTTTATAGTGTAGACAAGCCCTCTGTCTCTCACTTTCATACACCTGCACGCGCACACGCACACACGCCCCCTCTCCCTAATTTGTTGTCTCCTTTGTCTTCCTCCCAAAAGAGGCAACTCAGCCAGCCACCTAACAGCAAATAAGTGCACACTGCAAAACTATCTGCACTCTGCCTCTGACTTGCTGCTATATGTAGGTCTTCTCTGAATGTGGGGTTTGGATCTTGGGGGTATCCTGCCTTATTCCACCTCTCCAAATCCTGGATTAGGGGTACCTTTTGCAGTTTAAGGGCCTGACCCTGCAAGCATTCCACATATGGGACTACCACCGAATTCAGTGTGGAAAGCCTGCAAATTCAGGCCATTAGGTACTGATCCTGCAACTGGATCTGGGCAGACCCCTGTGCCAATGTGGACCTTGCATAGGTACAAGGATTCTTTTCATGATTACAGTTGCAGGTTCAGAGGTGACATTTTTATCTCAACCTCATCAGCTACAGATCTGTTTCTGCTTCCAAGGAAGACAATGGCTAAAAGCCTGATGATTTCAGTGGGTAGAGTAAGGAGAAATGCCTACTTTCAACAAAGATACAAGTGCAAAGTGTTAAGAGAAAAAAATATTACAAACCACATGCTTATATTCACTTGTCTATTGCCTCTGGCTGTGCTGAGAAAGTTAGCCCACAAAAATGTATTAAAGCAGAAACTATGTACCATAAATAATCCAGATATTAAAACATTCTACCTACATGGTTCTTGTTCTAAAAAGAAATGATTGCATAAGTTATTACTTTACACTCATCATACACAGTCCAAAAATGTTACCAAAAAGCCAACATAATTTGCAGCGAGGGGCGATGCATGACCCTTAGTTGATAAACATTGAATTTTAGTTTGCTGCACGCACTAACAAAAATTCACTTGGAGAAATGCTGTTCTACATAGCATTAATAGTAAATCCTGATTCTGCAGTTATTGTGCCACATTAGAGAGCTAGTTTTGTTCAGAAAAGTTTCAGATAACCAGGGGTCCTGCACTTTTTGGAACAGAGTACCCATTTCTGGTTGTGATCATTGTGGGCTCTATTCTCCAAGCTGTTACATGCTTTCAACTCCCACTGAATCCAAATTGGGGTTGGGGGTGGTAGGCACCTGACTGGAATGAGCCCCTTGTGACTTGTCTACTGTCAAAGAATAACTGAATTCTGCCCTGAGACAGACAGAGGATGCATGAATGTGGGATTAGGATTTGGCGCAGAGTGCATCGAGTTAAAAAAAAAGAACTTGGACATTTATGTGTCTCTCACTTTAACTCTTTGGGATGTTCTAATAAATAGACAGATTCCTTAATCCATGAGTTCTCAACCAGGTGGTGTGGGTGAGCCAACAGATCTCATGGTGTAGTGACCACCCTTCCCTTTTTTAATGCTTAGGTGACAAAGGGATCCTGGAACTATTTTCTATTGTAATAGGGGGTCATGATATCAAAAAGGCTGTAAACCACTGCCTTAATTAGATGTTAAGATCAGTTTTATTACAGTTTAAATATCAAGGTAATTGTTTTAATGTCCTGCATTTTAAAGCAGTAAGGATTTTTTGGTGTATGATGGAATGGTAAGCCCCTGTACAGTGTCTAGCTGGCATGTCTTCACTGTATTGATTTCAATTAAAAAGTCATTAGCCATTCTTTGTAAGCCAGCTATATAAATAAAATACTGACAGGAATATTTTGCCTATCATGTCATTCAACTGCCTGAACTATCCAAAAGTCCATTCCTGCCAATGCAAGTTGTTCTAAAGAAGGGCTGCTCACTGATAAGGCCAGTGCTATGCCAGGTGGTGTGTGCAGGATGGTTCCTTGAGACAGTGGCTCTAAAACTTGATGCAGTTCTTCAGCTGGTGGTTATGGGAAGAGTCATGCAGCTTAATTGAATACAAGGTGGGTAACAAGTTGAAGCTGAACTAGCTCTCCTCTCTCACATGCAGACAAACTAACTAGACCTGGGCGAATAACTGACTTTTTGGATCACTTGGCAATTTTGAAAAGTTGAAAAAAAAAATTTCAGGTCAGACCAAAAATGAAAATGTTCAATGCTTTTGGTGAATCAAAAGGACAAAAAAATTATTTTGGGCCAAAGAAAATGTTCCATTCAACCTGAAATAAAATATTTCCTTTAGACTTTGAGTATATTTTACATTTTTAAGTTTTTAAAAATAAAAATAAAGAAAATTTCTAATCAAAAATCATTTCTAACTGAAAGGCCAATTTTTAAAAATTTGACTTGTTCTTATTTCATAATAAACATTTCAGCAAAACCAATTTTTCCATGTTGCCAAAATCCTGCATTTATTGCTGAAGAAGTTTAAAGTAAAAAAATTTCACCCAGCTAAACCTGATTGACTCCTCTGTCAAATCCTTTGTGCTCCATAGGTACAAGCTCCTTTACTTGGCTGTCTTCCTCCAGGCTGCAGACACTTTCTCCACTCCTTCACAGAGAGAAGGGCCGAAACCCCTCCTCCCTGAGGAAACCTTCCAATTTCTCTTGTAATGAGGAGTCCCATAGGTTGATATTTGAGGGGATCCACAAAATTTGCAGTCTTTCTCTAATCATACACAGAACTGCACTGTACAAGCATCTGTTCATTCCCTCTGAAGCACCTGGCACTGGCCAGTGCTGGAAGACAGGATACTGGGCTAGATGGACTATTGGTCTGACCCAGTATGGTCATTGTTAAGCACTGTACTACTTGTCCCTTGTGGATGAAAGGTGGGAGGGAGGTATGGTTTTTATCACCAGACTCTGGAAAACCTGACTGCCATGGCATTTTAATTCTCTTTTATCCCACATCCACCAGTCAGATTTTTTTTTAATGTGCTTGATGACTGTAATATATATCACTTTTTATAGAATAAAGTGACTTAAAGGAAAATTAGTCAGTCTTTAATTTATGTTTGACCTTTTATACCATCATTAGTTACTATCTTATTTTAGGTTTCCAAATTAGAAATATTTGGCCGAAATAAATAATTTAGATTTATACATCACCTTTAATGCTGAGAGAATCTGCAGCATTTCAGCAATTTAGAATCTGTGAAGTTTAATGCACAGGGCTCTGGACTTGGGTGGCAGGAGACCAGGATTCTGCATCTGGCTCTGCCATTTGTCAGCCATGTTGTCTCAGGCAAGTCATTTCCTCATTCTGTGCCTTTGTTTCCCTTCTCTCTCTTTGTCTGTCTTGTTTATATAAACTGTAAGTACCTCAGGGCAGGGACTGTTTCTTACTAATATGTGTGTACGTTGCCTAGCACAATGGGTCTCTGATCTCTGATGGGCCCTTTAACTACCACAGTAATACAGATGAATAATAAGAAATTATAGGTCTGAGTCTGCAAGATTGTTAGCCCTTTCTAGGAGGTGGTGGGCACTCTGAAGGCACTCACCATGCCACTGAATGGCGTTCCGCTGGGGTACAGTTGACTGGTGCACAGGTTTCTGTATAATAACAGTGGAAGGCAATCTTGGGGAGTTGGACGTCCCCTGGAAATGAGAACACTTATCCAGGTGCCTAAATATGGACTGGGGACTTTAAGCACCTGTTTTTGAAAATCTTGGTCACAATGTGCCTATGTGAAATCATCACTATCTCAACAGAAATGTTTACATGGTATCGGTAACCTAATTTGACACACATTCTATGGCTACAAATAGACTTTACAGACTTGACATATCTTGTGTCATGACAAGAAGACAGCAATGTGAATAGTTTTATTCAAAAACCAATATGGAGCCATAGGGGGAAATTCATTTGGCTACATAAGAATCTAACAAAACACTAAATGTTTCTGAGCTTTTTACAGCAGTAGTCCATGGCTGATGTCATTATAAACAAACTGGTTTGCATATGTTATGGTAAATTTGCAGTATTTGCATTTATGCACTTTTTGTCTCTGTGCCAGTGGGAATATGTGTCTTTTCAAAAGCTTACTTGGAAATACTATATGTTTTTCAAGGTGAAACTTGCTTAAATAAATGTATTATATTTGACTTAATAGTTATAGAAAATAAGCAGAGACCTCTTTGGCTGATTTATAACTTAAATATTTTCTGTTTTCTGTTGTTTTACTCCTCTAGACCTGCACTTACATTAAGGTCCCACTCCTGCATGTGGACAGTCCCATTGAGCTCAGTGGAGTATTCACATACCTGAAATTTCCCCCAGTGGAAATTGGGGGTTCCAGCATCATCTGATTTAGAAGCCCTACTTGTTGCTCTGTAGTGCCTGTAGAAATGTATAACTGCTTAAAATGCCAAATGTGTACTACTCGTGAGTGTCAGAGCTATGCATGAGTTCTGCAGGTCATTCCAAAGATGTGTTGATGCATCTTTTACACCACACCAGCACGAATTTGTATTATAGATGGGGTTGGTAGTGTTGCCTTTTACTAACGTTGCCCACCACTTCACATTATAAAACCTGGCTTTCAGTTATTTATAACTCTGCCAATTTAGCTATTTGGCCAGAAATTTTCCATGCCAGATGTCTGCCTCAGGCTGATATGTTTTGGAAAATTTCAGTCAAAACAGTTCAGTTGTTTCCAAGAATGAGGCTGGGGAAAATAAATTTTGCAATTTTTTTTTAAAGTCTGGTGACCTTTTCTTTGAAAAGCCTAGTGCCCTCAGGCTTTAGAGCACGGGCTTGAAATTTGGCAGGGACGGTATCTGTCAGGGACATGCCTTTTCCTGTCCCTGTGAAAATCTGTCCAAAGTTGGCCAAGTTATAAGCCTTTGAAAAAATTGCAGTTGGCATGTGCTCAGAGATTTCTTAGATTTTAGAAATCTCCAAGAATCTCACTGAGCATGCTCAAGCTTATTTCCTCTGGAAAAGTGGGATGTGATCATGTAATTAAAGACTGTAGCATTATGCATATGCTCAAGGTGGCCAAATTCAGGTTGCACAGGCAATCTTAACTGTGGCACTTCCAAACTTCTGTGTGCTTGACTTTGCAATCTTAAGGTTGTTGTAATATCCTTTGTGCCTAATATGCTGCATATATTAAAGGAGCAACTGTCTTATAAATGTTTTAGGAATTTTTAAAACATGTTATTGGGGACTCTTTTTGTATACCCCATCCTGTAAAACCAGGTGTCCCATACCATGAGTCCAACTTCTCAGGCCTTGGAGATGCCCCCCAAAATGACTTTTCTGTACATAAAAATGTCGTTTTTGAAGCTGCAGTGTCTCGGGACATATGGAGGCTACAAACAACTGCTATATCTTTCATTGGGAAGCGGGGAATCTTGGCTGAAAAAATATGTGCATGATATCAAAGATATAAGTAGCTTTAGGCCAGTGGTAAGAAGATAACTTCTCGAAATTGTGAGACAGACCTTAATCTCTGAATGGTCCAGCCTTGAGTATGGCCCATACTGGGCCTCAGGCCAATGTAACTTTAATAGGATGTTACATGCTTTGGAGAAGTGTGGAAACACTTTTGGCGCAGGTTGACGTAAAAATTGGCAGCTGTTTGCTGGAAGACATGGAATGTTAGAATAGTTACCACTGGAGATGGATTAGTGGGCAGAGTACAAGAGAGGTGGTCAGATGTGCACAAGAAATACAATTTATCCCACAGTTCTGGACTTTATCCCATGGATAATTCCTCTTAGTCTATATCTTTATCTAAAGCACTATAGATATCCATATCTCTACACAGTTAGCCACGTTTTACAAAAAAAATATAACTTACTTTACTGCCATGATGTAAGGTATGTGCAGGTATTTCCTATTATTAGACTGTGAAGATATTCATGATATTACCATTTAACTCATGGTAATGGGAAAACTAACTAAGGGTGCCCTATATACACACTAATAATTGTCAGAGCAGTAAACTGATCCAAGTCTTACAACATTTAATAGCTAGGCCACCAAATGCAAGAGAGAGTGAGCCCCTTCCAGTGCAGCACTCACAGGGACAAACTCTCTTCTCCACCTCCCCAGTACAATTTTATGGAAGTTAGTGAGGTTGCACCAATGAAACTGAGGAGGAGGATTTGGCTCAGAGCCTGTTTTTAATCTGCACGTATGGTATCAATTTTGGAAGGATTTTGTCCTCGCAGCTATAAGGGTTTGTAAAAAACATATACTGTACTTTTCCTCAGTTAAATTCAGACTTCAGATCACTCATCTGAGATTTCGAATAGTAGAACCTTCTATCTACAAAGCCGGGTTTCGCCATACCCTTCCATGGAACCAACATCTATATTCAGATGAATGCTTCAGCTGCATGTCCCGAGGGAGAAGTTCACAAGTGCCAGGAGCGGGGTTCCTTGAGGCAAATACTTCTTTGGAACCCAGTTCCCCTTGGGTATGCAGCGGAGCCTGAGCCTTATTAGAATCCAATGTAAAATCTTTGTCCAGTCTTTCCTCTAACTACAGGCACTGGAATCTTTTACTGTCTTTAGCCTGCTTGGCCTTGCTTCCTATTGTATGTTCTTAAAGCTGCTATTAATTTGGAGGTGTGGGGCATGATAGACTACGCGCTCTGTATTTTGGGGAACTGTTGCTTATACTTCAACCAGATGCTGCAAAGGTAACACCTCTTAAACGCTTGTTGGAGTCTTCAAGCCTCTCAGTGAGGACAGGTTTCAGAGTAGCAGCCGTGTTAGTCTGTATCTGCAAAAAGAATAGGAGGACTTGTGGCACCTTAGAGACTAACAAATTTATTTGAGCATAAGCTTTCGTGAGCTACGGCTCACTTCATTGGATGCATTCTGTGGAAAATACAGTGGGGAGATCTATATACACAGAGAACATGAAACAATGGGTGTTACCATACACACTGTAACCAGAGTGATCAGGTAAGGTGAGCTATTACCAGCAAGAGAGTGGGGGGGCAGAGGGGGGAGGGAACCTTTTGTAGTGATAATCAAGGTGGGCCATTTCCAGCAGTTGACAAGAACGTCTGAGGAACAGTGGGGAGAAATAGTTTTTCTTTGTGTAATGACCCACCCATTCCCAGTCTTTATTCAAGCCTAAGTTAATTGTATCCAGTTTGCAAATTAATTCCAATTCAGCAGTCTCTTGTTGGAGTCTGGTTTTGAAGTTTTTTTGTTGAAGAATTGCCAGGACTGCCACCATTCAGCACAGTCACTGCCAGCCACCAACCATTTAACAGTCACATGAGCATGCTTGGACCCAGTTGGACAGAATGCAGTCACCAGTATTTGTGCATCATCCTCAATCAGTTGCCTCAGTGCAAATCTTCCGCACAGGAGTGTTTGGAGAAACACTGTTCAGTGTCTCAGCCCACATACAGTATTCCACTATTGCCACTTCTCCTGGGGTGGGCACTGATTCCCCTTCTGGCTAGACACTATACTTGCTGCTGAGGAGAAGCAACAGCTTCTCTTTCATCAAGGCCTGGAGCTAGACCCTTTGGTGAGGCCACAGTGCTGAGATGTCCTGGCTATACTGAGTTCACTCCTCTCTCTCAGAAGCTGGAAGCTGCAAAAGTACTATTCCCTGCGATCTCTGAAGCGAACCCACACTCATGAGGAGTTGGCCCTCCCAGCACTTTTTGACTTCCTCTGTCCTCTTTAATTCAGATATGCATCCCCAATCTTCCCTCCCAAATGCCCTCTTTCTCCACCTCCCTTGCCATTCATCTTTCTTCCATTCTCCTCTCAGTTCTCCCCCTTTTGCCTAGCTTGTCTCCTATGTTCACAGAACCCAAGTATTAATTTCCCAGATGGCTGCAATGCTGCTTCCATTTCCAGCTGAAACCAGTTTGTTTTTTCTAAACAAGTTTTAGCTGCAATCCTGAAATCACTTTCAACCAACATTCACACAAACCAAACTTTGCTTTTTCTCAAACATTTGCGAGTAAATAAAAAGCGAGACAAAAATGGCTGAATCTAAATATGCTAGAGACGTTACCAGAGAGTTGTGCAAATATTTTTTTCCTCTCAATTCTTTGCCCAGATCTAGCTCATACAGAATTTTGTGACACTCAGAATTTTGTGACACAGAGACTTTTGTTCTCTACCTCTCTGAATATATGAAGGAAGGAATTTTTTATAGTATTGCTTTTCTTCATTATTTTTATTAAATCTATGAGAGTTCTGCCAGGCCACTCTAAAGTGGTTACTGTTCATAAGGAAATCATTTCTGCTATATAAGTGCTGAGGACTGAACTCATTCTGATGTCCAGTGGGGTGGCATTATGCAGTCAAGGCCTGCTGTAGAATAATCCCTGCCTTCAGTTCCTGCCCTCTACTCTGCTAGCCTATGTACTTCTTACCCTCTACTGCTTGACTATCACAGTTGTCGAGGTGGAAAGAGAGACCCTCCAAGTCAGGAATTACTCTATTCAGTGTTTTCTACACTAGAGTCCTGATCTCTACATTGAGACAGTGCTTCACAGGAAGCAAGTGTTAGAAATGATGTGCTCTTCTGGGTCTGTCCTATTAAAGGCAGACCTCATCTTGCTGAACTAATTGGAGTTTCCTTGTGGCCATTATTTCATATTTATAGCACATTCCTGTAATAGAGCCTGGAGGACTCACACTCACAGTGTGACTAGGTCCATGTCAGATAGAAGGGAGTGCAGCCAGCTGAAGATGGCTTCTCCTTACTTTGTTTCCTAGGAGCAGTCAAGGAGACCAATAAGGCTCAAGGCTGTGCATCAGCTTTGCAATCATAAGGCACATATCCTCCAAGGACAATAAGCTTATAGCCTCAGGCAGCTATTTGAAAACAGCCAACACTTGCTGGCTCTCACACAACTAAGTCAACTGATAAAATTATCATTCACATTACCACAAACTTGGCTCTTTTCCCTTGAAGAAATGCAGAACGACCCAAAAAGAAAAACTCTCAAAAACAGTCCGAATGAAACAAATTCCAAGAAGAATGCTGGCTATGACATTTCTGTATTCAGAAGCAGAACAAGGTGAACTAGTACAGACATGGACATGAAACCATTCAATGCTCTTTTCTTTCCTGTGACTATCAGTGTCCTTTTTGGCTCTTAACAGAAAAGTGCAGGTCACAGATACAAGCAGAGTTCTATTGATATGAAATAATAAACCGAATTACAAGAGAGAGAGAGAGAGATAGAAAGCAGACCAAGAACACAACAGTACTAATATCCCACTGCCTGGGAAAATTAAGAGAAATAAAATTAAAATGCTAGGTCAAATTCAAGTTAAACTTGTGTGTCCAAACCAGACAAAATCCAGGAAATTCACATTTGTTCCTGGGGCACGTACTTATGTTAGCCCAGATAGACTGGTTCCATCCGAGTTATAAACCACAGACAATGGGGTTCATATTAAAACTGCTAACAGACTCCTGAACTACGACCAAACAGAGTTGCACCATTCCCAGCTGTCTGGTGATCTCCTGGCCTCTGCCAGTGGTGATAGGCATAGACTGCAGAGCCATGGGGGCCATCCAGCCCAGGACCCAACCTCTTTTTAAATAAGCACATGGAAAACACACATGTAGGGGGCCCCAGCACCTTGCTCACCCAGCCCTTTGCGCAGCAGTGGACATGCCACTCATCCCAGCTGTCAGAAGCTGCAGCTTCGTGCTCTTCCCTGCTGCCTCCATTACAATTGTCTGGGCCAAACTTGCTGCCCAGCCAATAGTAATGCCACTTTCCAAACTGCTGGAACTGGAACCTTCCCAAGCCCCTCACGGGCCAGACTGAAGTGGTGGCACCCCAAAGAAGCAAGTCTGGGTAGAAGCCAGGTCCTGCTCAGCCATTGTGGCCTGATAGGGATGGCTGCTGGGCCGGGGGATTGTCACTGCCACCTCGCATCACCGGAGTTCGAGTAGGTGAAGAGCAGCCGCCCTGCCTGCCCCACCGGGACTCTACCTCCTCCCTTGAATCTGCTCTCTTGGTGAGTGTTTTCAGTTTCATTCTGTTCCAAAGTAACCATGTTAAATGCTTGTAGTGTATTATCTCTCTAAGATATTATTTGAATTTACCACGTCAAATGATTGTGATCATATTGTATTAAAACATCAGTAGGGACGTTATTTACCGCTGCTCTTTTGTAATGTTTCTTTTGGACAGTGCTATTGTAGATGGTTTAGCCTAGAAATGGTAAAAATAAACATTGGTCATTTTATTTTTATTAAATTGACCAATATTTTGGGGTAAATACAAATTAGAATAATTCAGTATGAAGTAGTACAGCATACCATTTCAAAGAATTAATTCTTCAATCACAATTGACCATCTAATACCATAATCAGTCCAGGTGTACCAATTTTAATATCAACTTGAACCTATCCACTGTGAAAAAATGATGAACATAATGTATGGAGCAAATCTATGGCCTCCCTCCCACTTTAAATGGCGCTCTGCAGCTCCTGGCGATAGGTAATGAGCCACTTGTCTATTCTTAATCACAAATGACTCTTTACGGGCCTTTAAATGATGGTTGAGATATTGGCCCCATTAGAGTCAATGGGATTTATGCCATTTACTCCAGCTGAGCCGGGATTTCACCCAAAGTGCTTGTACTTGTGATTGTATCTCTTGGAAAACATTTAGACTCAGACCCTACCAAGAGCTGGGTGTATTTGTATCACCCGAACAAATCAGTCTATTTAAATTCTGAAAAGCTGTGGCTTTGTTCAGTGACTAGGAGAAAAAAAAATCAAGTGGAGGGAGCAAACAGGCCTCTATGACTGTTCTCATTCTTGAAGGGTTTGAACAACGAACCCAAAAGTCATT
The DNA here is from genome assembly GCF_965140295.1 of Lepidochelys olivacea. Classification (NCBI taxonomy): domain Eukaryota; kingdom Metazoa; phylum Chordata; order Testudines; family Cheloniidae; genus Lepidochelys; species Lepidochelys olivacea. The sequence goes on along the minus strand of NC_140412.1, from coordinate 136,605,744 downwards.
GCCAGGGTCGTGAAAGACTTTGCCAGATCTTCAAGATAATTTGCTCTCCAAGTCAGTATCTTCTCCCTTTTAGCTGTCACATATTTAGAAGTTTGGTCTGTCAGTAAGATAAATGCTGTTGGATACTTAGAAGTTTAATACATGCCTAAGAATTGATTGCATAGTACCTTTGGGACCTCATTTGGAGCCAGTTGATTTACATTCAATTCCATTGAAACTGCAGATGGAAAGTTAGTAGACTCTTGTACTCATGGAAATCTAGTGGGAAGACTTTAGAGCTCTGGATTTGTCACTCTGCAATCTTTATGCTCTGGGAACATTTATAACTGTGTATTCTACCTTTCTTTCAAGCACTGGGCAGATATACTGTAACATAAGATGCTCAACATCAATTGACTCCCTAAGAAACCCTGGTATTAAATCACTGAGTACTCTATAAAAACTTGCTTCCCACTTTGAGCGTCTATTTATTCACTTTCTTTTTGGTTTTTATTAAGCAGTTTGTAACAGCTACTTATTTTTGGCGAATATCTGTTACATCTCCTCTGAAAATCAGGATAGATTTTTATTTTGGCAAGAGGACTTTGGTTTGGCCAAAGGGCAGCTCACATGCCTAGCATTTTCAATTAGTCTAGATTGAGTCTAGAAATACTGTTCTGGTTTTAGTATACTATTACAAAAAAGTAAACCAAGAAATAAAAAGATAAACATGTGAATTCTGATTACTGAAAGGTTTCTTCAAGAATATTCATATTATGGGATTTCTCAAAACCTCAAGCAATTACACTTGGAGGAACTGGATGTTCTCGGCATATGTATAGTTTGCCATTTTGTCCATTTCAAATCCACACAGATTGACAATCCAAATAGTTTGTCTTGCTATAAATTTACTCTACTTCTGTCTGCTTGGTGGGCCCTCTGAGTTATGTGTGCCCTTACAGACTCTGAGATTAATTCTGCAGTTTTTACTCAGGCAAAACTATTGATGTCAATGGGAGTTTTGCCTGAGTGAAGACAGCAGTTCTGTGCCCTATCTTCCTTCCTGCAGCATACAGAAATAGAAACCCATTTCAGCAGTGGGACCTTCCTCAGTTTTAGGAAAAATATGTGATTTCCCCCCACCCCCAAAAGACCAGAATACAGATAGTCAAACAGTGTCCCCTCCAATCTTATTTTCAGTTTCTCAAATGCATTTGAACACACATTTTAAGCTTTTCCTATTTGGCTGGCTAACATGCTGACACAGCGCCAGTTTTGATTTCCTGCCTCTCTTATCTAGGACTAATCTAGGTATCAAAACTGAGCAAATTTTTTTAATTGAACTTCATTTTTTCCCTAGGTCCCACTTTCTCTTGGGAGTAGCTTGAGTGAGCTTCCTTGAGTGAGCTAGTAATATCTTTTGGGGGTTGGGGGAGAAGCTTCTAAGAGGGATTGGCTTTGTCCAGCTTAAAAGACATTTCATCCGGACTAAGAGGTATCAGCTTTATTTCTCCTAGTTTAAATGCAGAATAGACTTATTCCAACTATTAATTCAACTCTGTGTGGGCTTTCCAGAAGATTATACTATATCAACATTACAATATAAAGCCTTTGACTTGAATAGGATACTTCTGCTGGGAAGGAGAGGGGAAATGAAGGTAATTATTCTTATTAGTTATATATCTATTTGTTACTCAAGGTGGAAGGATGGTGATAGAAAGAACTATGCTTCTTTATATAGGCCTGCCTCTTTAGATAGCCCTCCTCTCCAACTCCAAGTTGCTTTGGCACGACTTTGGAGTGGGAGCCTCTTAGAACATCATTAAATTGGGAGTGAGGGTTGATTTAAACTAATCACAAGTAACATCAATTGATTTTTCCTGAGTTTTGTGCATTTGGAACAATTTGTTTTGTTTTAGAGAGAGCTTGCCCATCGCATACATCATTCTTTGCCCCAGGTTTTTATAATGTCACATGGGCTTTAACATAAAACATCCTGTGATTTAATTATAAGTGATTCTGGGTGCCAGACTTGAGACATCTGAAAGTAGCATAACATTCAGTAGCTCCTGAGCACTGGCCATCTAAAAATCAGGTCCCTTTTAAGACAGCAGTGGTTAGACAACCCAAAATCATGGCTGTATTTCATTAGGGTGCTGTACGTCCTGAGGGTTAGCCCTGTCCAACATCCACCATTTGGAGATGCAACACTGCATTTGAAAGATTATCCTACCTCTTTTTTCCTCATATTTTACACTTATCATTTGTCTCCTAAAAGTCTGTGATAGGCAGGAGCTTCCTCCTCCAGGAACATTCTAGGGACCAGGCCCACATCTCAGTTACACTGGCACAGTAGAGAGATGTCCTGGCCTGTAGAAAGTTCTCTGGGTAATGTGGTCACAGACCTGAGTGATGAATTATTATGGAAGACCTAGTTCTTGTCTGTCCTGTTCTGAATCTGAAATCCTAAGCAGCAGCTATGGAAGGACAGAAAAGTTTGGGTTTCAACTTACTTCCCTGTAAGCGTAGTTAGAAGTATGCACAGGTGCTAGCCATGGTGGGAAATTTTAGCAGAAATGTCCTTGGGTAGACCAGGCTTATGGATGGATGGATTTGTGGGGGAGGGATAGCTCAGTGGTTTGAGCATTGGCCTGCTAAACCCAGGGCTGTGAGTTCAATCCTTGAGGGGGCCATTTAAGGATCTGGGGCAAAAATTGGGGATTGGTCCTGCTTTGAGCAGGGGGTTGGACTAGATGATCTCCTGAGGTCCCTTCCAACCCTGATATTCTATTATTCTATGTGGCAAATCTGGGGGTAGTTTTTAAACTGGTTTCATTGCCAGGCCATAGGCATCCCTGTCCATTATTTATTTTGGGTTTTGAGCCTAACCATTCTCTAACTTCCTAATTCACCCTATCTCTGTGGGATATTTTGAATTAAAGATGCTAGGTAAATTCTCCTGATCATTCACTGCTTGTCAGTCTGCAAAATATTGGTTTTTAAGAGTTAAAATGAGGATGCTCAGCTATCAGCACTTTATCGTATTTCCATATTTTTTATGCAACAGAAATACCAATGAGAACATATTTAAAATATTCTTCACAGCTAAAGATCTAGTGCTCCAAGGCAAATTAAAATGTAAAAGAACCTGCAAAAAGCAAACAAAGGTGATAAGCTCTCATGTACAAGAGTAACACACTTCATCTGGCAAAGACGCTTTGAAGGGGGCTTTTGTCCAATGAAGGGTAACATTTTTGAACACAGTAAATCTCGAGCTGTAATTCTCTTTTCATTGTTGGACTGATTATGTAATAAAGACCACAACTGTACAAAGCAAATTGTTTCTGGATTCTACAGAGGTTTTGTTCCCACTGCAGAATTCCTTAACATAATGTTCTGTGTATTTCCTGCAGGTTAGCAGTGATTGTTCTAGTCAGTTTCTTGACTTGTATTTTCTCTTGAAGAATCTGCTAGTTTTGTCCTGTATTTGAAACTGTTTCTGTGGACATAAACATTAAGCAGTCATTTCACATTTCCTTTGGGTAGCTTAGAGCACAAAGTTATTTTTCCACCAAAAGGGTCGGATAGGAATACCGCAATTTCAGTACAAAGCATCTTTGTATTATGTGATCCATTTCAGTTGTGTTCTCATTGGCTTCTTATTTTTTCCGAATAATTATTGATCATTTTGATCAACATATTGGTTATGAGCACTTAGAGGTAATCAGTTAAAGCAAATTTCTTCCTTGCCTAATATGTAAACATTTAGGACAAAAAACAAAACAAAAAACACAGCCATCTCCCCCCCACAACTTGTTACATTGTTTCACTTATGTTTTAAGTAAGGATTCTTCTTCATTGTAAACACTGAAGCGTTTGTCCTCACCTTTGTAATTTTCTACTCCAGGGGTTCTCAAACTTCATTGCACCGCAGCCCCCTTCTGACAACAAAAATTACTACACGACCCCAGGAGGGAGGACCAAAGCTCAAGCCAGCCCAAGCACCACTGCCCTGGGAGGGGGGACAAACCTCAAGGGCTTCAGCCCCAGGCAGGGGGCCTGTAACCTGAGCCCCGCTGCGCAGGGCTGAAGCCCTCAGGCCCAGGCCCAAGCAGGGTCAGTGGCACTGGAATGCTTTTTATAGTGGGGGTGCTGAAAGCCAGCAAAACTGTCCCCAACCTTTTTATCTCCTGCCCGTCCACCTCCACCTCCGCTGAGGCCGGGAGCAGGGCAATGTCTCCAGGAGCAGGGGACAGGGATAAGGGGGCTGAGGCTGGGGCCACAGCTAGGGACAGGCATGGGGCCAGTAGCGGAGGACCCTGCATGTGGGGCCGGGAGTGGGGCCAGAAGTTGGGACCCTGAGTGCACAGTCAGGTGCAGGACTGGCAGCCAGGACTCCTGGGCATGGGGCCAGCAGCCGTGATGCGGGACTCCATGTGTGTGCGTGGCCGGGAGTGGGGCCGGCAGTTGGGACCCCACATAAAACCAGGGTGGGGGGCTTCAACACCGCTCCCATCTCCTATTTTCCATGCGTATGAGCACAGTAGTTCTCAACCTGTTTACCATTCTGGGCTGCATATGCAGCCCACAATGTGTTACATGGGCCGCAGGCTGAGAACCACTGCACACACACCCCAAACCCCTCCACAGTCCCTTCTGCCTAGTGCCCCTGCCCAGAGCAGGGCCAGAAGCAGAGCGCTGGGCCCGGGAACTGGGACCTGGAACCCCAGATGGGACCGGGCAGCTGGACCCTGGACCCTGCAGTGGGGCCAGATGCCAGACTCCCGCCCAGGGCTGGGTGGCTGGACCATGGGACACCACCGTGGGACACCCTCCGCCCCGCACGTGCTGTGAGCCCGGGTGGCCAGACTGCGGGACACACATCCCTGTGCGGTGTGGGGCTGAGCAGCTGGACCCTGGGACAGTCCCTCTGCCCTGTGTGGCTGGACCCCAGGATCCCCACCACGCAGGGCCGGGCAGCCCATGGCCGGACCTTGATATCCCCCACACAGGGCTGGGCAGCTGGACCCGACCCCTGGAGCTGAGCCCCACCTAAACCCTGGGGTGCTACAGCACCCCCAAAACTCTAAATCCCAGCACCCTCCCACCCCCCACCCCCCAGCGCTTCCCCCCTCAAACCTACCCAAAGACCCACTCTCTCCCGCCCCCTGCGGCACTTACTAGCCCCCTGCTGGCAGCAGTGCTCCTGTAGGCTGCCTTAGGGTATGTCTACACTATGGAATAAGGTCGAATTTATAGAAGTCGGTTTTTTAGAAATCGGTTTTATATATTCGAGTGTCTGTGTCCTCACAGAAAATGCTCCAAGTGCATTAAGTGCATTAACTCGCTGGAGCGCTTCCACAGTACTGAGGCTAGAGTTGACTTCCGGAGCGTTGCACTGTGGGTAGCTATCCCACAGTTCCCGCAGTCTCCACTGCCCATTGGAATTCTGGGTTGAGATCCCAATGCCTGATGGGGCTAAAACATTGTCGCTGGTGGTTCTGGGTATATATCGTCAGGCCCCCGTTCCCTCCCTCCCTCCATGAAAGCAAGGGCAGACAATCGTTTCGCGCCTTTTTTCCTGAGTTACCTGTGCAGACGCCATACCATGGCAAGCATGGAGCCCGCTCAGGTAACCGTCACCCTATGACTCCTGGGTGCTGGCAGACGCGGTACGGCATTGCTACACAGTAGCAGCAACCCCTTGCCTTGTGGCAGCAGACGGTGCAATACGACTGGTAGCCGTCATTGTCGTGTCCGAGGTGCTCCTGGCCACGTCAGCTGGGAGCACCTGGGCAGACATGGGCGCAGGGACTAAATTTGGGGTGACTTGACCAGGTCATTCTCTTTAATCCTGCAGTCAGTCCTATTGAACCGTCTTATGGTGAGCAGGCAGGCGATACGGATTGCTAGCAGTCGTACTGTACCATCTTCTGCCTGGCAGGCAAGAGATGAGGATGGCTAGCAGTCATATTGTACCATCTTCTGCCGGGCAGGCAAGAGATGAGGATGGCTAGCAGTCGTACTGTACCATCTTCTGCTGAGCAGCCATGAGATGTGGATGGCATGCAGTCCTTCTGCACTGTCTACTGCCAGCCAAAGATGTAAAAGATAGATGGAGTGGATCAAAACAAGAAATAGACCAGATTTGTTTTGTACTCGTTTTCTTCCCTCCCTCCCCCGTCTAGGGGACTCATTCCTCTAGGTCACACTGTAGTCACTCACAGAGAAGGTGCAGCGAGGTAAATCTAGCCATGTATCAATCAGAGGCCAGACTAACCTCCTTGTTCCAATAAGAACAATAACTTAGGTGCACCATTTCTTATTGGAACCCTCTGTGAAGTCCTGCCTGAAATACTCCTTGCTGTAAAGCCACCCCCTTTGTTGATTTTAGCTCCCTGAAGCCAACCCTGTAAGCCATGTCGTCAGTTGCCCCTCCCTCCGTCAGAGCAACGGCAGACAATCGTTCCGCGCCTTTTTTCTGTGCGGACACCATACCAAGGAAAGCATGGAGGCCGTTCAGCTCACTTTGGCAATTAGAAGCACATTCAACACCACACGCATTATCCAGCAGTATATGCAGCACCAGAACCTGGCAAAGCGATACCGGGCGAGGAGACGACGTCAGCGCGGTCACGTGAGTGATCAGGACACGGACACAGATTTCTCTGAAAGCATGGGCCCTGCCAGTGCATGCATCATGGTGCTAAAGGGGCAGGTTCATGCTGTGGAACACCGATTCTGGGCTCGGGAAACAAGCACAGACTGGTGGGACCGCATAGTGTTGCAGGTCTGGGACGATTCCCAGTGGCTGCGAAACTTTCGCATGCGTAAAGGCACTTTCATGGAACTTTGTGACTTGCTTTCCCCTGCCTTGAAGCACATGAATACCAAGATGAGAGCATCCCTCACAGTTGAGAAGCGAGTGGCGATAGCCCTGTGGAAGTTTGCAATGCCAGACAGCTACTGGTCAGTTGGGAATCAATTTGGAGTGGGCAAATCTGTTGTGGGGGCTGCTGTGATGCAAGTAGCCCACGCAATCAAAGATCTGCTGATATCAAGGGTAGTGACCCTGGGAAATGTGCAGGTCATAATGGATGGCTTTGCTGCAATGGGATTCCCTAACTGTGGTGGGTCCACAGACGGAACCCATATCCCTATCTTGGCACCGGAGCACCAAGCCGCCGAGTACATAAACCGCAAGGGGTACTTTTCAATACTGCTGCAAGCTCTGGTGGATCACAAGGGACGTTTCACCAACATCAACGTGGGATGGCCGGGAAAGGTACATGATGCTCGCATCTTCAGGAACTCTGGTCTGTTTCAAAAGCTGCAGGAAGGGACTTTCTTCCCAGACCAGAAAATAACTGTTGGGGATGTTGAAATGCCTACATGTATCCTTGGGGACCCAGCCTACCCCTTAATGCCATGGCTCATGAAGCCGTACACAGGCAGCCTGGACAGTAGTCAGGAGCTGTTCAACTACAGGCTGAGCAAGTGCAGAATGGTGGTAGAATGTGCATTTGGACGTTTAAAGGCGCGCTGGCGCAGTTTACTGACTCGCTTAGACCTCAGCAAAACCAATATTCCCACTGTTATTACTGCTTGCTGTGTGCTCCACAATATCTGTGAGAGTAAGGGGGAGACGTTTATGGCGGGGTGGCAGGTTGAGGCAAATCGCCTGGCTGCTGGTTATGCGCAGCCAGACACCAGGGCGGTTAGAAGAGCACAGGAGGGTGTGGTACGCATCAGAGAAGCTTTGAAAACCAGTTTCATGACTGTCCAGGCTACGGTGTGAACTTCTGTTTGTTTCTCCTTGATGAAACCCCCCGCCCCTTGGTTCACTCTACTTCCCTGTAAGCTAACCACCCTCCCCTCCTCCTTTCGATCACTACTTGCAGAGGCAATAAAGTCATTGTTGCTTCACATTCATGCATTCTTTATTCATTCATCGCACAAATAGGGGGATGACTACCAAGGTATCCCAGGAGGGGTGGTGGAGGAGGGAAGGAAAATGCCACACAGCACTTTAAAAGTTTACAACTTTAAAATTTATTGAATGCCAGCCTTCTTTTTTGGGGGCAATCCTCTGTGGCAGAGTGGCTGGTTGGCCGGTGGCCTCCCCACCGCGTTCTTGGGCATCTGGGTGTGGAGGCTATGAAACTTGGGGAGGAGGGCTGTTGGTTACACAGGGGCTGTAGTGGCAGTCTGTGCTCCAGCTGCCTTTGCTGCAACTCAACCATACACTGGAGCATACTGGTTTGGTCCTCCAGCAGCCTCAGCATTGAATCCTGCCTCCTCTCATCACGATCCCACCACATTTGAGCTTCAGCCCTGTTTTCAGCCCGCCACTTACTCTCTTCAGCACGCCACCTTTCCTCCCGGTCATTTTGTGCTTTCCTGCCCTCTGACATTATTTGCCTCCACGCATTTGTCTATGCTCTGTTAGTGCGGGAGGACAGCATGAGCTCAGAGAACATTTCATCTCCAGTGCGTTTTTTTTCTTTCTAATCTTCAGTAGCCTCTGGGAAGGAGAAGATCCTGTGATCATTGAAACACATGCAGCTGGTGGAGGGAAAAAAAGGGACAGCGGTATTTAAAAAGACACATTTTATAAAACAGTGGCTACACTCTTTCAGGGTATACCTTGCTGTTAACATTATATACATAGCACATGTGCTTTCGTTACAAGGTCTCATTTTGCCTCCCCCCACTGCATGGCTACCCCCTCAACCCTCCCACCTCCCTGTGGCTAACAGCGGGGAACATTTCTGTTTAGCCACAGGCAAACAGCCCAGCAGGAATGGGCTCCTCTGAGTGTCCCCTGAAGAAAAGCACTCTATTTCAACCAGGTGACCATGAATTATATCTCACTCTTCTGAGGATAACACAGAGAGATAAAGAACGGATGTTGTTTGAATGCCAGCAAACATACACTGCAATGCTTTGTTGTACAATGATTCCCGAGTACGTGTTACTGGCCTGGAGTGGTAAAGTGTCCTACCATGAAGGACGCAATAAGGCTGCCCTCCCCAGAAACCTTTTGCAAAGGCTTTGGGAGTACATCCAGGAGAGCCGCGAATGCCAGGGCAAAGTAATCCTTTCACATGCTTGCTTTTAAACCATAGTATTTTAAAAGGTACACTCACCGGAGGTCCCTTCTCCGCCTGCCGGGTCCAGGAAGCAGCCTTGGGTGGGTTCAGGGAGTACTGGCTCCAGGTCCAGGGTGAGAAACAGTTCCTGGCTGTCGGGAAAACCAGTTTCTCCGCTTGCTTGCTGTGAGCTATGTACAACCTCATCATCATCTTCTTCTTCTTCTTCTTCGTCCCCAAAACCTGCTTCCGTGTTGCCTCCATCTCCATTGAAGGAGTCAAATAACACGGCTGGGGTAGTGGTGGCTGAACCCCCTAAAATGGCATGCAGCTCATCATAGAAGCGGCATGTTTGGGGCTCTGACCCGGAGCGGCCGTTCGCCTCTCTGGTTTTCTGGTAGGCTTGCCTCAGCTCCTTCAGTTTCATGCCGCACTGCTTCGAGTCCCTATTATGGCCTCTGTCCTTCAAGCCCTGGGAGATTTTGACAAAGGTTTTGGCATTTCGAAAACTGGAACGGAGTTCTGATAGCACGGATTCCTCTCCCCAAACAGCGATCAGATCCCGTACCTCCCGTTCGGTCCATGCGGGAGCTCTTTTGTGATTCTGGGACTCCATCATGGTCACCTCTGCTGATGAGCTCTGCATGGTCACCTGCAGCTTGCCACGCTGGTCAAACAGGAAATGAGATTCAAAAGTTCGCGGTTGTTTTCCTGTCTGGCCAGTGCATCTGAGTTGAAAGTGCTGTCCAGAGCGGTCACAATGGAGCACTCTGGGATAGTTCCCGGAGGCCAATACCATCGAATTGTGTCCACAGTACCCCAAATTCGAGCCGGCAACGTCGATTTAAGCGCTAATCCACTTGTCAGGGGTGGAGTAAGGAAATCGATTTTAAGAGCCCTTTAAGTCGAAATAAAGGGCTTCATTGTGTGGACGGGTGCAGGTTTACATCGATTTAACGCTGCTAAACTCGACCTAAAGTCCTAGTGTAGACCAGGGCTTACTCTCTCTCCCCCTCAGCCACCCCTCCCCCTGCCAGACCAAATTTTGAATTTTTTTTAGCACACATCTGGGCCTCAGTTGTGTGCTAATTGGGCTGCAGGTTGAGAATTGCTGCCCTAGCAAGTCTAATGCCAGCCCTGGCGACCCCATTAAAAAAGGGTCGTGACGCACTTTGGGGTCCCAACCCACAGTTTGAGAACCACTGCTCTGCTCTAATACTTGAACTGGCCCAGCTGGTGGAACATTAAGCTCAGAGCCTTAAAAAGGGGCTGCTCTCGCAAAGGGGAGAGACAGATATTTAGTGCTGACCCTGCAAAGATTTACACATGTGCTTTAACTTATGCACTGTATATAAGAACCCACATTGAAGGCAGTAGGACTACACCTCGTGCATAAAGTTAAGCACCTGCTTAGCTCTTGGTGGGATTGGGACCTTTAGTGACCAAAACCTCTGACTGGGACCTCTGAAAACATAAGGGACAGATCCTTCTCTGGTATGAATTGTCATAGCTCCCCTGATCTCAATACCAGTATGATAATTTACAGCAGCTGAGGATTTGCCCCCAAAATTGGCTTCTTGTTTCACACCCTATGTGACATAGCGAAGCTAATCTAAGACCCAGTGTAGACACTGATGGGTGGACAGAAGAATTCTTCCGTCAACCTGGCTACCACCGAGACCTCCTTTCGCTACTGTAGCAAGGGTCTATGCTACTGCAGGGCAGCTGCAGCAGCACTTATAGTGCAGACATACCCTTAGTTTGGTTTCAGGGAGGTTGGAATTTTACAGACTACTAAGAGATAGGAAGGGAATGTGCCCATGAGCCTTTGCTGGTTTGTGCTATTTTGATTGAACAAGAATACTGTAAATAACTAAAAGCTCCAAAGAAGTTGTTTCTGTTGTTGCTTATTCTGAACCTCCTCTAAATTCTCTTTCCAGCTGCTCAGACTCTGGCCATACCACAGTCCAGCAACCAGTTAAGTCAGACATTCTCCGTATTTAGTGGGTAAACTACAGAAGATCTCATGGATTAATTCATTCTGTTTGGACGATTGACAATGTTTGAAGAAGGAAGTACAGTCCATCTTATATGAATTACAGAATAGTTTATTTTCCTCTTCCCTTCTAACAGATTCCATTAGCATATTCTCAGTTGCTTCAATTATGTTTTTATTTGTTAAGTCAGAAAAGTTGGGCCAAATTTTGCCTTTAGCTACAACTAGGCAACACTCACTGAAAACTGCATTTTGTATTTAAAGGCAAAACGTGACTGATTGTCTGCAGTGTGGTTGGCACAGAAAATGCATTTAGGACTGCTGTGAAGACAAAGAGATTGCTGAAGTGAAAAATCATCAGTGATAAAGACAGTAACTTTTTTAAGGAATATGCTTTTTATGTTAACATAAAAATCTGTTAAAACTGTGAGACACCAGCACTGCGGTAAACCACCTCATACACATAATCCTGGGTCAGAGAAGATTCTCTGTCCAAGATCTAAGTATTTTACAGTTGATTAGTGACACTCAGTCTGAATACTGATGCCATGAAAACTTCACAATACACAGGGTATTCCCTGTCTGCAGTATGTATCTCTTCCGTTCCCATTCCCCCACCATGGTCTCTTCAAGTGTGAAACAGTGTATTAGCATGTTAATTCCCATCTTGTGAGGATTAAGCATTTTGTTAGTTCTAAAGACTTGATTTAGGTTTGAGCATAAGCTTTCGTGAGCTATAGCTCACTTCATCGGATGCATTCAGTGGAAAATACAGTGGGGAGATTTATATACACAGAGAACATGAAACAATGGGTGTTACCATACACACTGTAACGAGAGTGATCAGGTAAGGTGAGCTATTACCAGCAGGAGAGCGGGGGTGGTGGGGAACCTTTTGTAGTGATAATGAAGGTGGGCCATTTCCAGCAGTTGACAAAAGTCTGAGGAACAGCGCCGGGGGTGGGTGGGGGGATAAACATGGGGAAATAGTTTTACTTTGTGTAATGACCCATCCACTCCCAGTCTTTATTCAAGCCTAAGTTAATTGTATCCAGTTTGCAAATTAATTCCAATTCAGCAGTCTCTCGTTTGGAGTCTGTTTTTGAAGTTTTTTTGCTGAAGAATTGCCACTTTTAGGTCTCTAATCGAGTGACCAGAAAGATTGAAGTGTTCTCCGACTGGTTTTTGAATGTTATAATTCTTGACATCTGATTTGTGTCCATTTGCTCACGAAAGCTTATGCTCAAATAAAATTGTTAATCTCCTTTTCTTTTTGCGGATACAGACTAACACAGCTGCTACTCTGAAACTTGATTTAGGTTTGTACAGTATACATTTCGGTTACATTCAAGGTATTAAAAATTTAAGAACCCTGAACAGGAATTTGTAGTATTGACCGTTTTACCCTATCTTCCTAGTAGGATAATTAAAGAAATACTGTTAGATTGAAAAAATCTACATTTGTACTGCTTGACTTCTTACATTTCCCTCAGTTTGGCTAACAAAAAAGGAGTCAGTTTCACTTCCATTAAGTCATTTTTAATCCAGCTTCACGTTCAGATTCTCATGCACTGTGACAGTGTTGTAATGTTTGATTTGCCAACAAATGATGATACTGCTTTTAAAAAAGCAAAAAAACAAACCTGGTACAGATCCTGCAGTCCAGCCCAACTGAATGATCAGAGGAGTGGGCTGTGGGCAAATATAGATCTAATTAATTTCAATGGGAATTATGCCTCTAAATCCTCTAGGCAACTTTCAAAATGTCAGCCTACACCTTTGACTAGAAAGCAGTCACCTTCCCTAATGCAAATAAAGCTCCCATTTTGTGGTCAGACAGAGCCTCCTGCTGAAGAGGCATAAACACTGTGAGAATAACTTACTTTTAGGCCTTGTCTACACTGCACAGTTTTGTCGATGATCAAAAAGCACTAAAAGAAAATCATTGTTGAAGGTTCACACTGCGCTCCCTCGGTCGGCATAGCGCGTCCACACTTGGGGCACTAGCATCGACAGTGAGAACAGTGAGTTTCTATCCCACAGTTCAGCTGGCCACCTTCTGCCCCTAGATCTTGTGGGAAGGCGGGGTGGATAGCAGCGCATCATGGGTCTGGGCTTAACATCCCATGATGCATTGCTTTCCATCACAGCATTCCATGTACTTCTGTCTTTGGTTTGTGGCATTTTTCAGCAGCCCTTGTTTGCTGTTCGCTCCACCATCTCTGTGTGAAAGGATGGATCCTGCACTGCTTTCCAATGCTCTACTAGTTGTCAGTAACACATCACAAATGGCAGTGCAGTTAACAGTGAAGTTCCTAACTCAACAGGATTCACAGTTGCCTGACATGCTGTCTGACCTGGATAGGAATAACATTAGATTACTTTTGTCATTCACGGAGCAGCTGAATATGGTGGATTGTCATTTCTGGGCTCAGGAAACTAGCACTGAATGGTGGGATCTCAGTGTGGAAGCTGGAGACTCTAGACTGATACCAATCAGTTGCGAATCAGTTTGGAATTGGGAAGTCGACCATTGGGGCTGCGATAAAGCAAGTGTGTGGGGCCATTAATTGCATCCTGCTACGAAGAACCCATGTCTCTTGGCAATGTGTGTGAAATAGTGGATGGCTTTTCAGAAATGGGCACGCATATTCCAATTTTGACACCAGATCACCTTGTAGTGGAGTATATCAATAGGAAAGCGTACTTCTCCATGGTGTTTCAGGCAATTGAGGATCACTGCAGGCATTTCACTGACATCAACATGGGGTGGTCCAGAAAGGTGCATGCCGCTTGTATCTTCAGGAACACTGGCCTGTACAGAAAGCTGCAAGCACAGATTTTCTTTCCAGACCAGAAGATTACAGTGGGGGATGATGAAATGCCCACAATGATCCTGGAAGTTAAGTCCCAAGCATACTACAAAGAGCTGCAGAGGATCTCACAAAATAGGGTGACTGGGCAACAAAATGGCAGATGAAATTCAATGTTGATAAATGCAAAGTAATGCTCACTGGAAAACATAATCCCAACTGTACATATAAAATGATGAGGTCTAAATTAGCTGTTATCACTCAAGAAAAAGATCTTGGAGTCATTGTGGGTAGTTCTCTGAAAACATCCATTCAGTGTGCAGTGGCAGTCAAAAAAGTGACAGAATGTTGGAAATCATAAAGAAAGGGATAGATAATAAAAAGAAAATATCATATTGCCTCTATATAAATCCATGGTATGCACACATCTTGAATATTGCATGCAGATGTGGTCACCCATCTCAAAAAAGATATATTGGAATTGGAAAAGGTCCAGGAAAGAGCAACAAAAATGATTGGGGTATAGAACGGCTTCCGTATGAGGAGCAATTAATAAGACGGCGACTTTTCATAGAATCACAGAAGATTACAGTTGGAAGAGACCTCAAGAGGTCATCTAGTCCAACCCCCTGCTCAAAGCAGGACCAACCCCAACTAAATCATCCTAACCAGGGCTTTGTCAAGCCAGGCCTTAAAAACCTCTATGGATGGAGTTTCCACCACCTCCCTAGGTAACCCATTTTAGTGCTTCACCACCCTCCTAGTGAAATAGTTTTTCCTAATATCCAACCTAGACCTCGCACACTGCAACTTGAGACCATTGCTTCTTGTTCTGTCATCTACCACCACTGAGAACAGTCTAGCTCCATCCTCTTTGCAACCCCCCTTCAGGTAGTTGAAGGCTGCTATCAAATTCCTCCTCACTCTTCTCTTTTGCAGACTAAATAAGCCCAGTTGCCTCTGCTCATAAGTCATGTGCTCCAGCCCCCTAATAATTTTTGTTGCTCTCTGCTGGACTCTCTCCAATTTGTCCAAATCCTTTCTGTAGTGGGGGGGCCCCAAAACTGGATTCAACACTCCAGGTGTGGCCTTACCAGTGCCTAATGGAGGGGAATAATCACTTCCCTTGATCTGCTGGCAATGCTCCTACTAATGCAACCCAATATGCCATTATCCTTCTTGGCAACAAGAGCATATTGTTGGCTCATATCCAGCTTCTCATCCACCATAATCCCCAGGTCCTTTTCTGCAGAACTGCCGCTTAGCCAGTCGGTCCCTAGCCTGTAGCAGTGCATGGGATTCTTCCGTCCTAAGTGCAGGACTCTGCACTTGTCCTTGTTGAACCTTATTACATATCTTTTGGCCCAATCCTCAAATTTGTCTAGGTCACTCTGGATCCTATCCCTACCTTCCAGAGCATCTTCCTGTCCCCACAGCTTAGTGTTATCCATGAACTTGCTGAGGGTGCAATCCATTCCATCATCCAGATCGTTAATTAAGATGTTGAACAAAATCGACCCTTGGGGCACTCCACTGGATACTACGCATCGAGTCATTGATCACTGCCCGTTGAGCCTGATGATCTAGCCAGCTTTCTATCCACCTTATAGTCCATTCATCCAATCCATATTTCTTTAACTTTCTGGCAAGAATACTGTGGGAGACCGTATCAAAAGCTTTGCTAAAATCAAGATATATCACATCCACCACTTTCCCCATATCCACAGAGCCAGTTATCTCATCACAGAAGGCAATCAGGTTGGTCAGGCATGACTTGCCCTTGGTGAATCCAGGTTGACTGTTCCTGATCACCTTCCTCTCCTCCAAGTGCTTCAAAATGGATTCCTTGAGGACCTGCTCCATGATTTTTCCAGGAACTGAGGTGGGGCTGACCGGTCTGTAGTTCTCCAGATTTTTCTTCTTCCCTTTTTAAAAGCTGGGCACTATATTTGCCTTTTTCCAGTCGTCCAGGACCTCCCCCAATCACCACGAGTTTTCAAAGATAATGGCCAAAGCTCTGCAATCACATCAGCCAACTCCCTCTGCACCCTTGGATTCATTAGATCCAGCCACATGGACGTGTGTACGTCCAGCTTTTCTAAATAGTCAACCTGTTCTTTCACCACTGAGGGCTGCTCACTTCCTCCCCATCCTGTGCTGCCCAGTGCAACAGTCTGGGAGCTGACCTTGTCTGTGAAGACTGAGGCAAAAAAAGCATTGAGTACTTCAGCTTTTTCCACATCATCTGTCACTAGGTTGCCTCCCACATTCAGTAAGGTCCCACACTTTCCCTGACCTTCTTCTTGTTGCTAACATACATGTAGAAACCCTTCTTGTTACCCTTCACATCCCTTGCTAGCTGCAACTCCAATTGTGCTTTAGCCTTCCTGATTACACCCCTGCATGCTTGAGCAATAGTTTTATACTCCTCCCTAGCCATCTGTTCAAGTTTCCACTTCTTATAAGCTTCCTTTTTGTGTTTAAGCTCACCAAGGATTTCTCTGTTAATCCAAGCTTGTCGCCTGCTATATTTGCTATTCTTTCTGCCTATTGGGATGATTTGTTCCTGTGCTATCAATAAGGCTTCTTTAAAATACAGCCATCTCTCCTGGACTCCATTCCCCCTCATATTAGTCTCCCAGAGGATCCTGCCCATCAATTCCCTGAAGGAGTCAAAGTCTGCTTTTCTGAAGTCCAGAATCTGAATTCTGCTGCATTCCTTTCTTCCCTTTCTCAGGATCCTGCACTCGACCATCTCATGGTCACTGCTGCCCAGGTTCCCACCCACTTCTACTTCCCCTATCTCTTTTCAGCTTGGAAAAGAGATGACTAAGGAGTGATATGATAGAAGTCTATAAAATCATGACTGGTATGGAGAAAGTAAATAAGGAAGTGTTATTTAATCCTTCTCATAACACAAGAACTACAGGTCACCAAATGAAATAGGTAGCAGGTTTAAAACAAACAAAAGGAAGTATTTTTTCACACAATGCTCAGTCAACCTGTGGAACTCTTTGCCAGAGGATATTGTGAAGGCCAGGACTATAACAGGGTTAAAAGAGAACGAGATAAATTCATGGAGGATAGGTGTCCATCAATGACTATTAGCCAGGATGGGCAGGGATGGTGTGCCTAGCCTCTGTTTGCCAGAAGCTGGGAAAGGGTGACAGGGGATGGGTCACTTGATGATTAGCTGTTCTGTTCATTCCCTCTGGGGCACCTGGCATTGGCCAGTGTTGGAAAACAGGATACTGGACTCGATGGACCTTTGGTCTGACCAAGATGGCCGTTCTTATGACACAGCGTACCCCTTATAGCCATGGCTAATTTAAGTCTTACACTGGAAACCTGGACAGCGGTAAGGAGCAATTCAACAATAGGCTGAGTAGGTGCAGAATGACCATGGAATGTGCGTTTGGCAGATTAAAGGCGCGATGGCGATGCCTTTATGGTCAGAGCCGCGTGCTGTACGTTGTACAATATTTGTGAAGTGAAGAGTGAAAAGTTTGCTCAGGGGTGGATTGCTGAGGCAGACAGCCTAGCCACTGATTTTTGAGCATCCAGATATGAGGGCTATCAGAGGGGTACAACAGGAGGCAATTCAAATCAGGGAGGCTTTGAGGCAACACTTTGAAAATGACAACCAGTAATGTATACTACTATGCTTGGGACTGTAATGCCTAATGAAATCGAGTTTTACTAGGAAGCATATTTTATTTTTATGGCCTAGGTTTCCATATAAGGAAATGATTAAATTGCTTGTGCATGTGGTGTTGCCATCTGCTATCACAATTTGCAGGAAACAAATAAAGATTACTTATCATTCAATATAATTGTACAGAAAACAACACCACACACATGCTTGGTGGGAGAAACAGTACCAGGGGAGGGCTGACTTTAAGAGCTGTGCGTAAGTCCAGCAATCATTTGAAAAGGTGTCTGGGGGGGTGGAGTCAACAGGAAAGCAAGAAGTCCCAGAAAGCAGAAAGGAATGCACGGGTGGAGTTTGGGGAGGGCCTGGAAAAGAGTTCTGAATGTGCTGAAGGGAAGGGCGGGCATGCACCTGCTCAGTCTGGAGCATTATGAAGGACTTCAGCATCTCAGTTTGTTCCTCCATAACTTTAATCATCCTCTCAGTAGCATCCTTAAAAAAGGCCTCATTTTCTTTTCTGTCCTGCCTTTCAATTTCCCTCTATTCCATGTGTTCCCTCTTCTGCATCTGACTATTGCAGCAGCTCCTGGAACATGCCCTCCTTGCTCCATCTTGGGCTCTTTCTTATCTGACAGAGGTGCTCTGCCGGTGTGCAGGAGGTGCCTCTGAAGGTCACATCTGCAAAAGCACAAGGAATAATACACAGAAGCATGATTAAGTACACACAAAGCATTGAAACAGTATAGTAAAATAAACCTCTAGTAACATACCGATCACTTTCTCGCTTACCCTTGACAAGCACACATGTTGGCGAACACCCCACACATGGTGAGTTTATCCTGGGGCAGGAGACATTGTACATGGGGAGAAAAGCAAAATGAAAGGGAAGAGAAGTGTCCAGCATACAGAAACACAGCCAGCCTTGCACATTTTTCTACCTCAACCCACCTCCACACTACACAAAGCAAAACCACTTACTAGGGGTCTCCTCTCCTGCTTCTTGCTCACTGGAGTGCGACTGCTGAGACTGGCTAGACATCTCCGGAGTGGAGAATGGCTCCTGACTGGATGCTCCACCAGGTGACCCCGCCATGGACTCCACATCATTGTCTAACTCAACCTCTTCATCAATGACTTTGTCCTCTAAGTTAGGTACACTTTCCACCAGCTCCAGCCCCTCTGAAGTATGCATGGTGCTCTTGGTGGTGGAGGTAGGGTTGCCGCTGAGGATAGCATCCAACTCCTGATAGAAATGGCAAGTCTTCGGTGCAGGACCGGAGCGACGGTTTGCCTCACTCACCTTCTGGTATGCCTGCCTCAGCTCCTTGATCTGTGCTCTGCACTGCACCATGTCTCAATCATAGCCCTTTTCACACAAGCCTCGAGAAATCTCCCTCTACGTACTGAACTTCCTATGGCTGGAGCACAGCTGGGACTGCACAGCCTCCCCAAATACTAAACAGATCCAGCAGTTTCGCAGTGGTCCATGTGGGACAGTGTCTGCTACATGGAGTCGCCGTTGTCAGCTGGGAAGATGTGATGTGAGCTCTCCATGCCAAGCAAACAGGAAGTAGAATTTCAAAAATTCCCGGGGCTTTAAAGCAGTTGGGTGAATAGTTGCTTACCTGGCTGCAAGGCAGCAGAATTGGAACTGCTGACCAGAGCTGTCAGGATGGACATTGTGGGACACCTTCTGGGAGGCCAATTAAAGTGATAAAATCAAGCACTGTGTCTACACTGGCACTTTGTCGACAAAACTTTTGCACAAAAAGCCCTATGTCTTTTGTCAAGGTGGTTTTATTTTGTCACCAAAACTGAAGAGTTTTGTCATCAAAAGTGGCATTGCAGTGTGTACATCACCACTGTTTTGCTGCCAAAAGCTGCCTTTTGCCAGCAAAACTCTGCAGTGCAGGCAAGGCTTTATTCATGCTTCATTTGTTCCCTTGATATAAAATAAATATCATTCTGATTTGAAGTATATGGTAAATGTAAGAAAACTGGCCTGTTATGGGATGCATAGGAATATTTTCTCCAATAGAGAACTGGCTTGGCAACATGTTTCTCTTTGCTGAAGATAATTATTTACATAATACGTATTTCCAGAGTCACCAACCGTGCTATTTACCCTGAGGTGTTGGCAGAATGCATTCTCTCTGATGTATTAGCAGTGTTTCTAATAGGCTGGCCAATAAATTATAAAGTAAATTTTGTTTAGAATGTTTGTTACATATGGAAATACAGCACACAAAATGTAATCACCTCAAATAGGAGGGCAGGGTCACCATCAGAATTCATGGTCACATTTTCTGTTCAGCACCTCATTTGTCATTTTCATTGTCTTGAATGGGCCAAGACCAATTATCACATATAGCATATGGTAACAAGGACCCACGATTTGAGAGGAAATGATGCAGCAGCTCCCAAGACCAACAAGCAGGGTTGATATGCGGGATGTTTATACTGAGTTGATTACTAATAGATTGGACTTGAAATTGATTAGCAATGTATGCTTTGAACACATCATGTCACTTTGCTGGTGCTGTTTCCAGCTGTGTTTTCTTTTGCTAGACACCCAGAAATAACTGTACAAAAACACAGAATCTTCTTCACAATTCCTTCTAAGAACACCAAACACAGCTCAACTACTTTTTTTTTTTTTTTGCATTGTTTAAAGCCTTACATAAACCTAGAAGAGGCCCACAAAGGGAAGACTGCTCAGTTCCAGGGACTGGTCTTGATTTTGTGCTTGGGATAATGAAGATCAGGAATCCATCCCTAATTAAAAGCAAACAAAAATATGCAACTTTTTCACATACATTCTTCACATACTCATAGCTGAACATGTTACGTACACAGTATTGTTTTCTCTTAATTCAGCTTTACTAAGCTATGCACAAGCACCCTCAGCTACAGGGTAAAGTGGGGAGCATTTATGATCACTAAATTTTAACCCTTTCACTGCTTCTAGAGTGGTGCTTTGTTCCCTTCACAGCAGTTTTCAATAAGCATTGCTCAAATGACCAGGCCATAACAAAGTGGCTAGTCTTGCCACTTTAAAACTAAACTTAACCCCTTCTTCAATTTCCTGTCTGCTGCTGGAGTAGTTCTTGTTCCCTTTGCAGCAGTTTTCCAGGGAAATGTTATTCTAATGAATGGGGCCTAAGAAAGATGTGAGTCTTGTCACTTTGGTGGAGATATAGCTTCCAAGATGTAAGTTTTTCATTAAGAAGTTAGCGTCAAATTAAGTGTTAATTACAGTGATTAGGTGTTAATTACAGTGATCTGTAGTTACAGTACAAAGTAGACCATGTCATTTTGCATAGTGGTATTAAAGAGCCTTTCCCATTGCAAAATAAGGTCTGGGCTGGTTTACATCAATTTTTATTGTCTCTTTGATTCCTGTCCATTAGCTTAACAGTGGTCATGGAGTTGAAAGAAAGCAGTGGAAAGACTTCAGTCTTGTACCAATTCAACGGCTTTGTTCATCTTTAAAACTTTTTGTTGTATGTCATTCTTCACAATGTCTATTCAATTATCTTTAGTCTTCCTCTCTTTCTGCTGCCTTGCATTCTGGTATGCATTGCTATCTATGATAATCTTTTGGGTCCATTACATCAATTACATCCCATAGCAGCAGCACCTTACTGAGGGCTTGTCTTCATTACCGGGGATATCAATAATGCTGCAATCGATGCAACAGGTGTCAGTTTTGTGGGTCTAGTGAAGACCTGCTAAATCAACGGAAGAGCAGTCGACTCCGGTACTCCAGCTCCGAGAGAAGAGTAAGGGAAGTTGACCGGAGAGTGTCTCCCGTTGACACAGCGCAGTGAAGACACCAGGGTAAGTCAACCTAAACTACATCAACTCCAGCTACATTAGTCACGAAGCTGGAGTAGCGTAACTTAGGTTGACTTACCCCAGTAGTGAAGACAAGCCCTGAAATGAGCTTATTCTAGTACTTTTGGCTGCCTTCCTGGAGTAGAATCCTGACACTGCCATGATTGGTTTAGTTTGATCAGATCAATCAATAGCTATATGTATCTAATTTTCTCTACAAGGAAAGCTTCCTGATGGTTTCTGTGGTTATTTTTCATTCTGTGCTATTAGAACTAGAAATGCGAATTTCAGAATTCAACAGAATATTTTGAACTAGAAATTTAACTTAGGGACCACTGAGATGCAACTTTGCTTTTATATGTATTTATAGTGAGAAAGAAATTATTTGACTTTGGCTATGAAAAGTGCTTGATACAGTCAGAGCAACTCCAAACACTAATACAAAGCACTGAGTTGGATACTGGTAGTTAGAGCAGTTGCTGATTATAAAGGCTGTACTGACAGCTTTGAATTACAAAACCAAAATGTTGGAGAGAACACTTCAGACAGGCAGAAGGTTTGTTTAACATCTCCTCTGAATGAGATCTCCTTAAAACAGCACCTCCTCGTACTGCACTGCATTGTCAGCAGGTACAATGTGAACTAACACTCTTCCGCCCTGGTGTATGACTATTAGGTCTGGTCTACACTAGAAAATTAAATTGGCTTAACTATGTTGCTCAGGGGTGTGAAAAATCCACTTATAGTTAAGCCCATCTAACCCCTTGTGTAGGCAGGTGAGGTCAACCTAGCTCTGCCTGTTGGGGAAGTGGATTACCTATGTTGAGAGAAGAATCTCTTCTGTTGGTGTTGGTAGTTTCTACACCAGGAGTCTCAAACTCAAATGACCACGAGGGCCACATGAGGACTAGTACATTGGCCCAAGGGTCACACCATTGACCAATACCCCAACCCTGCTGACCCCGCCCCACCCCCACTCCACCCCTTCCGTGAGGCCCCGCCCCTGCCCCGCCTCTTCCCACCCTTTCCCTGCCCCCATTCCAACCCCTTCCCTGAAATTACAGGTTCCCCGTTCCTGGCCAATGGGAGCTTCGGGGGAGGTACCTGAAGGAGCAGCCAGGGCAACACACAGACCCCTGTGGCCCCCCCCCCCCAGGTCTCGGCCACTTTCCAGAGCGGCGTGGGGGCAGGGAGGGAGCCTGCCCTGCCCCCGGTGTGTGCCGGGCCAGAGCCACTCTAGGTAAATGCTGGGGTGGCGCGGGGAGCTGGCGGGCTGCAGAAAATAACCCTGGCTGCATGTTTGAGACCCCTGCCCTAATGTATTATATGACTTACGGACAGCCCTCAGTCCCAGCCTGGATAATTTTGCCCCTCCATTTCAATGCTAATTTTCTTTCTCCCCAGGGTGTGGAGCCAGGTCTCTTGCTCCAATGTAATCAATTCCCTTTGCTCTCTCTCTCACCCCAACCAGTAATGGATATGTAATGATCAATGCAGACAACACCTCCACCAACAGGTGGTGCTGTGTCTTTATATTAGTACTTATTATTTGGAGGTTATGATGTGTCTGTTTGGGGGAGGAAGCTTTGAGTCCTGCCTGTTACTTGCAGCCTCCCAATAGATCCTTTGATTTCTGTAAGTGACCCATCACACTTACTTGTGTTGGCTGAACTACAGTATTCCAGCCCCACCACAGTCTGCCCTCCCTGTTTCCTTACTTATGGATCTTTCTTGTGGTAGGGACTTTACTGCAACCTCTTTCCACACACTGTTGCACTGTAATCCTTTCTCTCTACTGTATGAATCAGCTCTCTCTCTCTCTTTCCTGGGGTTCTCTAAGACCTTGTCTACACTTGTGGCATTGTGTAGGGTATGTGTAGCTATACGCAGCAGTAAAAGGCAGGCTGCATCCACACTTATTGCGGTGTGCAGCTACACACAGCTGTGAAAGACTCTGTTGGGAGGTGGGGGAGGCAGAAGAGGTGGTCTCTGGCTGCTCCCCATTGCTGGAGGCTTTGCCCACTGCCTCCTGCTGCCAGAGCCTTTCCCCACTGCAGAGCCATTCACTGCAGTGGGGAAAGGCTCAGGCAGTGGCCGACTACATTGCTAAAAATAGTAGTGTAGGCGTGGGAGGTACTGCTTGGACACTTGGAGAGCCATGTAGAGTATGTATCCTGGGGGTGCCGGCATGTAGGGCACTCTACTCTCGTCTGCTCATTTAAACAGTGCCTCACCATCTATCCTGCTGTTTATACACATGGTAGCTGTGCATGCAATACCTGTACCATGCATGCTGTCGTAAGTGTAGACATACCTTATATAACTGCCTGTCACTCAAGACAGGACATTCATGCAGTTAGACAGCAATTTTGGAGAGGTTATCTAGAACTGGAAACCCCTGATGGAGACTTAATATGGTTACAGAGTCTAGTCTCATCCTGTATCATTACATACCTGTTGGGTAGTACTGTATGTCCCAGCTTGTACCATTGATTGCAGGAGTAATACTCTCAGAGTAAGATTTGACATAGTGCAAGTTGACAAAATTCAGCCTTTAAAGATTTTGCCTTCTTGTGTACATATGAAACGCACAATAAACGTTTTTGTATTAATATATTTGGAGACACCATGGAATTTTTTTTACTCTGTAATATTAAAACATGGATTTATTTTTAAGATCTATTATAGACTTAAAGATCTATTATAGACTTTTTACTATCTATCATCTTATTAACAGTATGAGAGTTGACAAAATAAAAAGCCGCACATCTTTGTCTGTGACATCTTAGTTTCTATTAACTTTCCATGGCACAGAGATGCTCTTTTTAAAAACTTGTCCCCACCATGCCTTTCTGGTACCTGGCCCTTTAGAACTGGCAGAGAATAGCTGTTGTAATCCTGACCTAGAGTAACCATTTTGCAACTGAGAGCTGATAACTGCGTCTTTTTTCTTCACTAATTGGTGAGTATTTAACTTCTGTTTTTCCTTATTTTGTCTCTTATTTACCTATCTTTATTAACACCTATAATAGCTCAGTGTTATGCTTTGGTTAACAGAAATAATGTTTCCTATAACATTTAAGGATAAGCTAAGAATAGACCAACTTTGTTTATTGTAGTATTTTTCCAGAGACTTATTTGGGTTAGTTTTGGTTTTCCTTTCCTTCTTTTGCTCATTACAGTCTCTCATTAGTATGCTATAACTTGGAAAATAGAATAAAAGTGTGTTGGACAATGGGTATAATCATGGAACAAAAATACTTTCTCAGGAAACCTATTACCACTCTTTTTAAAAAAAAATGGCTGGGTGTGGGAGCCAAAGTTATGGTGTTCTGAAGCTACTTATTGGGGTATTTTAAGTGACTGACTTCTCTACTCTTACAAACTAATGTGTTTCTGGGCCTCTATTTCTGTTCTTTCTTCATATCAGCTAACTTACTTAGTTTAGTGTGCATGATATTAATGCAACTTTAAATAGGGATATCAAATTTCTTAAAGATGAGACCTCTTGGTGTTACCAAAGATAACAGTAGGTAGCACCACTGGGATTGCCAGCTCCTGAGAGCAGGCAGTGTGGTGGTTTTTCATTGTGTGTGTGTGTGCGTGCAGTGTCTAGTACAATGGGCACCGATTCCCTGCTTAGCATTTCTATTACAATATTAATATGAAGAAATGTTTAGACTCCAAGAGCTTTGCAGGGTTTCATTATGTTTTCACAGTAAAGAAAAAACAAAAAATGCACCATCTGAAATTCAAGTTTGAGTTGTCTATTAAGTGTTTGTAAATCAAAGACACTCTGGCATGTTGAGAAATGAATACTCTACAGGCTTTGTGCCAGCTGTCACAAGATGGGCAGGGTGTCTGGCCTCCCAGAGTATGAATATCAGGCATCTCCACTAACAGCCAGGGCCATCTGTACAGAGGTCTAGTGCATCTGCGCTGGCTCCAGGGCCCACTCCACCTTCCTGACAGTACTGCACGAGTGAAACCATGCTGCAAGGAACTCACTCACCCCCTGTTGTCCTGGGAACACCCCAAGGGGCGATTCTACAGCACAGAGGGGAGCTGTTGAGAAGCCAATACAGCCTCAGGCTGCATTAGGTTTTCAGTGAATTCTTCAAGGCTTACTGAAAGGAAGATTCATCTAAATTGTGATGGCAGAATCTTCTGTAACTGGTAGTGATTTAGGAGCTGGATTTTCAGACTATGCTGCCTTTTGTGTGGTGACAGTGAGAAAAATATCTTTGACCCTGTAAATTCAATATATTATGGCTGACAGAATTAAATGCTCTCCCCGGAATTTTTACAGTCACATTCGTACTAAAAACCACATTTAAAGTGTTTCAAGATGCATATTTTTAAATTCTCCAGTTGGTTTTTGCAAGGGGTTATTTTATTTAGTATGCTATTGATCCTACTACTGCAAAAATAGAGGCTGAATCTATTAAACAATAAAAGTAAGCAAAATATGCAAATTTAAAATATTCCTATTTGAATATTCCCATACATTTTTCTCGTTTTCTCCTGTCAGATGGGTTTTTCTGCCAGCTACAAACAGCTCTGCTGTTTCCCAGAAGCAGATGTCAGAGCAGCAAAAATAATGTAATTGGAATATTGACTTACAAGAATATATCCGTGTAAATAAGAAAAAGGATCTATCCTCTTTTTCTGTAGACTTTGAGCAGGACAAGCTCCCAGTAGCCAGAAGCCAGATGAGCTGAGACAGAACTCTCTAACTTGTCCCTTTCAGTATTTAGATAAGAGTCCTACTAAGCAGTGAATATGTGTTATGGAGCTTCTTAGAAAAACCGTTGTGTTGCGGTTCAAATACAAGACAGAACAAAGCTTTAAGCAAGCAAGCAGGCTGGTCTGCCAACGGGCTGCTCCTGTCAGCTTTCCACCCTCTCCTTTATTCTTTGTCTTCCCCCCGTGCATTACATTCTCCAGCAGATAAAAGGAATACACTGGCTTTGTTTAACATTCTTATTTACCAATTTCTATCTACCGCATTCCTTGCTCTCGGGCCTTGAGCCCAGTCCTGGGAGGCTTCCCACGGTTCATGTCATCTGGGCGAGATTCCAAGGTTCATGCCCTGGAGAGGAGCCGTGTGTGCACTGCTCCTACACAACACTCCGGGTGTGCCCTGAATGTTGCCAAGTGCATGAACCTTGCATGAATGCTACATCCCCTCCTTTTTTATTTGTGCTCGGCCATCTCATGGTAGCCATCAATTTGCTTTTGCAAGCCAATTAACTCCCAGACAAACAAGGTAATAACTCGTGGAGCCTGCCAGGGCGGGTCTCGACAAAGCCTTAACAAAAAGGAAATACATTGCACACAGCAACAGCAAAAAATAAGCCCAAGAAGGTAAAGTGTAATTGGCCGGACCCCAATTAGCCATGCTAGAGTACTGGGAAGAGAGGTTCGCATAAGCAGCGAGCATCATCTCATTCCCTATTTCCTCAGGGTGACAACATGCTGGAATAAGGCACGTACCTAACAATTCTTCAGCTGCTACAAAATCAGATAAAAAAAAGTGGGTAACATTTGTTATTGAAGCCAATCTTTCCCATAGGTTATATGTCATTCGGGCCCCTAATGGAGGAGGCGCTCCTGAGTCAACCCCTACAGGAAATAGCAGGCACATAAGGCATACAATCAATACAAAATTAGCAGTGATTTGGGCGAGAATGGCCACAAACAGAGTCTCAGGAGTCTCTGGCTGTTGGTTTGCTGCCAGTCTTCGTTGAGCCGCGGCGACCAATGCTTTCACTGCTCCCCATGTCACAGGCTGGCTTGGGATGCTACGTCTCCTCCGTCTCCGTCCCGCCATTGTTGACCCGGGAGGCACCGCGTTCTCCTCCAAGGTCAGCTGAAACTCCGGTATGGGGTTCGACAGCCCCTGTGCCACGCCATGCTGTTTCAGTGCCGGTCGCACACACCGGGCCGGAACCCACAACAGTCCTGCAGGGAGAGACACAGCAGCATATCCCCGCCCCCAAGTAATTAAAGGTACTGGGCCCAACCATTGCGGATCGGGCAGCTGACGGTAATAGACACGTGGTCTTTCCAGTACCTCGGACTTATGAAAATGCCAATCCGCGGGGGTCTGCTGATCTGTATTCAGTGTTAAATTATTTAAAGTAAACAAAAGGATATGCAATTGTTGCTGAATGTCTCCTAAGGTTCGGAGACGCAGCTCCCCTTGTTTTAATTGTTTGTCAAGGAAGGTTTTTAGCGTGCGATTTGCATGTTCAACAATGGCTTGGCCTGAGTAATTATAAGGGATCCCGTGTTTGAGACGGACGTCCCATTGGGCACAAAAGGTGGAGAGGGCTGTGGAGCAATAGGCTGGGGCATTATCCGTTTTTAATCTGGCTCGGGCAACCCATAACAGCAAAACAGGCTAGCAAATGGTGAATAACTTTGGGAGTGGCTTCCCCACGCTGTGGGGTTGCCCAGAGGAATCCCGAATAGGTATCAATGGAAACGTGTAAAAACTAATAGGGGCAGAATTGTGGCATGTGAGTGACATCTATTTGCCACTGCTGATTCGCTGCGGTACCTCTGGGGTTAACAGCATAAGAAAAGGTAGGGGCAGCAGCGGCACAGTGGGGGCAGGAACGAACAATAGAATGTGCATGATCAGCAGGAATGTGAAATTGTCGGGCCAGAACAGAGGCAGAGTGATGAAAAAAGGAATGGCTTTCAATGGGGTCAGAAAAGAGGGAATTTACCTGACCACGTAATGCGCGATCGGCGCGCCCATTGCCCTCAGTGAGTAGCCCAGGCAGAGGGGTATGACTGCGAATATGAGCAACAAAATAAGGAAAATTACGAGTGGTGATGAAATACTGTAAGGACAAAAACAGGCGAAGAAAGTCCGCATCGACCTGAGGGGTAATGAGGGCAAGGGGTAAATGATCAATTACCTGATAAACATAATGAGTGTCCACAATTAAATTAAAGGGACAATCAGCAAAAAATTGAAAGGCCAAAATAACAGCAGCTAGTTCCAAGAACTAGTGAAGCTCTCGAAGCGCTGTGCATGCAAATGTTGTTGCACAAGCGAATGAAGCGCTTTCAGCTTTTCTAGGGGGAGGGGCCACTGGTCAATCCATACGGGCTCTAAGGATTGCCATACCAATGGTAATGCGGAGGGCAAGGTGGGTGGGGGAGGGTATTGGGCCATTATACATTAATATCGAGGGTGGTGTCCAGCTTTACAAGTAAGTCACGGCCCCAAATATTGAGGTGGACAGGGAGCACAAAAGGGCGGATTGTAGCAAGGGCACGGCCTCCTGGTTTAGAGACCGTGACCCAAGACAAACTTTGGCGCCTGGGTTTGCTACCCCCGATCCCCCACAACTCTTTAGAAGGAACTGTTGGCCAACTGACCGGCCAGTCCTGATCACGAATCACCATAACGTCAGCTCCAGTGTCTACCAGCCCTGTAAAAGGAAAATTATTTAAAAGAAGTGTTAACTGAGGTTTCGAGGGGCGGAGCGACATTGTTAGAGCAACAAGTGGAGAAGACATGTTGTGAGATGGCAACTGAGACAGCGTTGATCCAAAGCCGCTCGATCCTCTGAGGCTGGCACCTGATAGGGGACTAAAATCAATTGTGCAATTGACCGTCCACGCGGGAGCGACTGCGGAAGATGGGTCCACACCTGAACCTTAATAATGCTGGTGTAATCGGCATCAATGACCTCTGGGATGACAAAAAAACCCTGTTTCCCAGCGTATGAGCGAGGGAGAACCAGACCCACAAATCCGGCAGGGAGAGGTCCCGTCACCTGTGTAGGTATGGCGCAAACCTCCCCCGGCAACTGAAAATCAGCGTCCTCCTGCATAATCAAATCAAGCCCTGCACTTCTGGCAGTCGCTGCCCTCATGGAGTCTATGGATTTTAAGGCAGAGGAACAGTTGTCTGAGTGGGAAACACCCCCATTTGGCCCTGGGTTCGGGGGGGACCCATTGTGCGGTTTCCCGACCCGCTACGACACTGATTAGCCCAATGATAGCCCTTCTGACACTTGGAGCACTTCTCTGAGGGGCGGGCGGGCGCTGTCGATGAGCGGCACTCCCGCTGAAAGTGACCCTCCTTACCACAGCGATAACAACGCTTCCCCTCCTTTCCGCTTTTCTGCAGGGCGGCGGCCAGAACCCCAGTTTTATGTGCTTGTGGGCCGATGTTTTGGCACGCCCGCAGCATGACCAACAGCTCTAGAACGCCAGCGGCTTGTGCCGCCTGGAGAGCATGGCGGCAATCCTCGTTCGCATTTTCAACAACCATTTTTAACAGAATCTCCTGAGCTGCCGCAGGGTTATCCACCTGTCGGAGGATAGCCTCCTGCAATCTGTTGGTAAAATCCATAAAGGACTCTGATGCACCCTGATGGATACTGGCAAAGCTTTTGGTAGGCTTGCCTGAATCTGGGACCTTCCGGAAAGCATGCTGAGCGCAGAGAGAAATAATGGGGAAGACGGCCTGAGAGAGTTGAAACTGCATCTGAATGGTAGCAAACTGGCCCTCCCCTGCCAAGTGCTCATAAATGACACCTTGCTCTCTATATACCTGGGCTTGGCGTTCCGCCATCTGCCGATACTCACTAAGCCAAATAACATACTGACTGGGCATCAGCATCATGTGCAACAGCGCTTTCCAGTCTTCCAGGACCAGGGTGTACCCAGTACCTAGCCCTTCAATGAGACCACATACATACGTGCTAGTCAGGCCGAACTCACGAATCGCTTTCTTTACGTCTCTGATCACCGAGTAAGGCAAACTGACCCAGTTTGCAAGCTGGTTGCCCTGGCCATCATCCTGCCAGGTCACCGTGCAAACTGAGACTAGATCAGCTAATTCCTCTGCTGTAAGATCTGGGCGAGTCTTCGCTGCGTGAACCTTTTGTTGCACCAGCGAAAGCCCCTGAGCAGACGCGGATGACCCCCCCTGGGGGGCCCCGGAGCATGGGGCCCC
Organism: Lepidochelys olivacea; assembly: GCF_965140295.1. Taxonomy (NCBI): domain Eukaryota; kingdom Metazoa; phylum Chordata; order Testudines; family Cheloniidae; genus Lepidochelys; species Lepidochelys olivacea. Next base: position 136,575,389 of record NC_140412.1, on the reverse strand, counting down.
CCGGGGGGATGGTGATCACACACCAGCTCCAGTGGGGAAGACAGGGGAGGTGGTGGTAATTGAGGCGCTGGGGGCAAAGCAGGAGGAGGGATGGCTGCAGGAGCGGACAGGGGTGGCGAGATCGGCAGCCCCTCTATTGGCGCGGGAGAGGGTCTTTCCGAGGTGACACGCTGTGTCGTATCGCCAGGAGGGGGGATGGCTGCAGGAGCGGACGGGAGTGGCGAGATCACCAGCCTCTCTATTGGCGCGAGGGAGGGCCTTTCCGAGGCAACACGCTGTATCGCATCGTGGCAGAGGTGCCAGGCATGTAAAGCCTGCAAGGGCGCCCGAGGCTCTTTGTACAATGTCTGGCCCAACCGCTCCCAGTCCGCTAGCTTAAGGGTTCTGGCTTCAGGGTACCACGGGCATTGGGCATTCACCTCCTGTAGCAGGAGAGTGAGTTCTCGAGTGGGGCAATCATGCTGAGCCTTACAAAGCAAATACTGTAGCTCATTGCGGTGTTGCACTTGCAAAGCAGAGAGAGAGCTTCCCATACTTACCACAATGAAAAATACTCACCGGAATCCGCAAAGCGGATGAGTGATGCGTCTGAAACCCTTGCCGGGCGAGGTGAGTGCTGAGGGCCCCGCGTTTGGGCGCCAGTTGTTGCGGTTCAAATACAAGACAGAACAAAGCTTTAAGCAAGCAAGCAGGCTGGTCTGCCAATGGGCTGCTCCTGTCAGCTTTCCACCCTCTCCTTTATTCTTTGTCTTCCCCCCATGCATTACATTCTCTAACAGATAAAAGGAATACACTGGCTTTGTTTAACATTCTTATTTACCAATTTCTATCTACTGCATTCCTTGCTCTCGGGCCTTGAGCCCAGTCCTGGGAGGCTTCCCACGGTTCATGTCATCTGGGCGAGATTCCAAGGTTCATGCCCTTGAGAGGGGCTGTGTGTGCACTGCTCCTACACAACACTCCGGGTGTGCCCTGTATGTTGCCAAGTGCATGAACCTTGCATGAATGCTACACCGTTGTAATTTAAATCTTTGGGGCAATGCTTTTAATTACGTATCTTTAATTTTGCACTTAATCTCTTTATAGTAAATTTTTGAAGCATACACCACTAAGTTCTTTGCACTCCCAAAGCAAACCCACAATTCTCTTAGTAAATGTTTTAGACTCATTTTCTTGTATGATCCACATTCAACGTATCATGTTTGTATTAGGAAATAGGTAAGCATAGAGAACGCTGCAGCTATTCTGGCACCAAAAAAATGCATTAAAGAATATCTAGTGCAACATGAGGCAAGATACAAACTTTTGATGCGTTCATCAGAAAAACATTTACCAGCTATATTGGTCACAGGGCAAAATCCTAGTCTACCTTGTGCAGGTGCCCTCAGCATGAAGAGTGTGCAAACAACCAAGCAGGGTACCGACAATTTAAGAATGCAGCTAATGCACTTCATAATAATGCTTGGCCTTAAGGGGAAATGTTTAGCATGTTTGGATGCATGTCCCCTGAAAACATTTGGCTGTTAGCAGCGTACACTGGCCAGGTTGTGCCCCTGCTCACTTTTGGCTCCATTATTTCCTGCTTTCCCAGAGGAAAGTCCTGAATGGTCTTGTGAGCAAGGCACTGGGGCTGGCCTTAAGCAGACTTGAGTTCACTTCCTTTCTCTGCCAGAGTCTCTTTGCCCTTAGATAAGTAGCATGATCTCTTTCCCTCAGTGTTCCCAGCTGTGAACTAGAGTTATTTCCCCCCTCACAAGGGAGCTGTGAGAATAAATTCATAAGTGCTCGTTGGGCAGTTCCTTACTGTGGCAAAAGGGGCCATAAAAGTAGATACCATCACTAAGGCTAAGATTTTGTCACGGATATTTTTAGTAAAAGTCACCGATAGGTCATGGGCAATAAAGAAATATTCACGGAAGCCCAGGACCTGTCCCTGACTTTTACTTAAAATATCCATGGGGAGCTGAGGGATCCCCACAACGCAGCTGGGCAGGTACAGGGGGCCCTGCTCGGCACTCCAGGAGCTCCCACTATCCATGGGGGCTTGGAGCTGTGGAGTCACCCCCCTGCACGCACTCAGAGCTGCAGGGTCCCCCTACCGCCCATGAGCTGTGGGGGCCCTCGCCTCCTGCAGCAACTTGTAGCTCTGGGGGCTCCCGCCACAGGTGCTGGTTTGGAGCTGCAGGGTACCCCCTGCCGCCAGAGTTTGGGGACCTGCCGCCTTGGTTGGCGGGGGTGCTCTGCAGTTCCTGGATGCCATGGCTGAAGTCACGGAGGTCTCTGGAAGTCATGGAGTCCGTGACTTCTGCGACCTCAGTGTCAAAATTGGAGCCTTAACCATCATAGCTTTCCGTGTAGGCTATGGTTAGGAGACCCACCACTTGGATGCTACCCCGAGTCCCACCGTATCAGCATGCCTTTCTCTCAAGAGTAGGATTTTGCCTTTAGTATAAAGCTCCACCCAGATAATCTTACTATTTTACTTGTCTCCCACTTTAGAAAGTAGGTTTTATGTACCTAAGTATGTATAAGATACTGTATTAATTCACACCTGTCCAGCCTTCCAACTGCATATAGAGTAACTTTCATCTAACCTCTTCTGAATTCCTTAACTATTTGAGAAGCAAACTTTACTGCTAATGTTGTGCCACTCAGGTGAGGTAATGGACAGGACATACAGTAAACACTAAACCTTGGATTTAGCAACATTATTGCCTCAGCAATTACACTGGAGGATTTCCCACCCCAACTTCCATTTTTCAACATCAAGCTTAACAAGAGTGTGAGGGAATGGAAGGAAGAAAAAAAAGGGATTAAAATATTGTAGTTCAAATTTCATTGCTTATTTATGGAATGATGTACTATTTTTCACTCACTTGTTCTTCTTGGTTCCTTGTTGAAGAAGCAGAAACATCTGTCTTTTCTCCTTCAAGCAGGAGAATCCTGAGTCTCAATTTTACAAAGAGTATCAGTTACATGCAGTAAGTTTCACTCTCCGCCTTACTAATTACTTTCCATCAGCTTGTCCATCAGGCATCGTGGTTAGCAGAAAAATGCTGACAATCGACAGTAATGGCTTTTAAAATTAGTTATTAAGCCAAGCCTTTTGCAGCGAGAATTTCCATAAATAGTTTTTAAAAAGAATCATCTTCGTCTGGAGGCTTTTTTCCTATTATTAATATCTCTCAGCAATTCCAAAAGTAAGAAGTTGGTTTCATACTGATGTAACCTCTGTTCTGACCTTTTCCACCTCAGAAAGACCCACTTTGATTCTATAGCTGAATTCTCAGACCTGGCTACAAGTGAAGTTCTAGAAATTGCTGTATAAGGCAGTGATTGTGACTAGGAGGAGCAGGATGCATTAGTTTTCTAGAACATGTATACGCTCCTTTTCCCATGGTTTTGTCTTCTTTCTGGTTGTGTATCCTCTGGGTCTCCTATAGAGAAAGCAGCATTGAACTTACAGTGATGAAAAGATGATTAATGAAGCACAATTTACTTGGGGGGGAAAGTGCACAGTGAAGTGCTGCGTGTGAGAATTCTGGGCAAATGGTGTGTGAAATTGTTGACAAATTAAGCCTTTTAAATGGACACTTTCAGGAGAACATTGGCTTAGTATCAAAATCTGTGTAATATGACTTCTATAGATTGCAGGTGGAGCTATTATTTTTTACCCTTGGAAGAGCTTTACTATTTTGAACTGTAATAAAGGCTAGTGCTGACTGCTAGTACAGTAGGGATGTGAAGAAAACTTCCAAGAGTGGTACTGCATTATCCATTAATTATTCATTCATTTTTATGTACCATTCCAAGGTCCCCATGACCAGAGCACACAGGCACCACGATATGAATTTAGAAGCTCCTCAAGAAGGAGACACGAGTCTCTAAGTCCTTCTCCCTCAATAATGAAGCTACTTATAAGGATATAATCAAGGTGACACTCTTCCAAGAACAAACCTTAGTACTCTTCAGCTTAGTTGTTGGGAGAAAGTTTAAAGAAAGAGATGAGTCTTGCAGTGTTCCTACAGCTGATCACATTTTAGCTCAGCTTATTCTCTGGCACTGATGCGCTCCCCAGCAGGGCCAGCTCTAGATTTTTTGCTGGGTGGTGGCCGGAATGCCACCCCTGGACATGTGGTGCTCCAAGCACGTGTTTGGTTTGCTGGTGCCTAGAGCTGGTCCTGCTCCCCAGTGTAAGGCCATTGCTTGAGACTGCCCTGCCTCCACCCCCCAAGTTTAGTTCTGGCTATCAGTTTAAGTTTCCAAGTTGAATATATCTGCTGGGGTGGAGAACAGAATGAGAAGCAGTCACTGATGCCTGGTCTACAGTTAAAATTTAGGTTGACATAGCTACAGCACTCCACAGCCCTGAGTGCTGTTACTATGCCAACCTAACCCCTGGTGTAGATGCAGCTAGGTCAACAAAAGAATGCTTCCGTGTCACTTGGAGAGGTGGCCAACAGCGATGGAATAACTCTTCCATCACTGTAGGCTGCATCTATGCTCGGAAGTTACAGTGCTGTAGTTATGCTGCTGTAGCATCCATAGTGCAGACGTGGCCTGAGGGAGGCATGTAGTCTATTTAGTGCACTAGAAAGGAGGGTGAGGGCAAAGCTGCAAAATGGACTTCATAGAAGCAGCACGCAGTGTATGGTGTGGAGTTATAAGGGGTGTGCTCTTGTTTCTAGGTCAGTATCAGAGTAGAGGGAACAGTATGCTTGCCAAATTAAGGTCGAAAAGGGGATTTCTGGCTATTGCAGCTAAATATGGGTTCTTGAGAAGAACTATAGTATAACGCATTCGGTAACCTGATGGCTTTCATCTGGAAATGGTTTTTAAACTGTGGCGTCCGGAGGACTTGGTGGTGAGCTTTGGAGGGCTGGCTGGTCACATGATGCTGGCTCCTTCTAGCGACTAAGTTGTATTTTTGTTTGTCTTCCTACGTCGCTTCATTAATAGCACTTTTCAATGTCAACAGTTGCTGCAGCTGCCATAAAGGTAAGTGATTGGGAACAGGAAGAGAGGTGGTAAACAACCCACATGAAAAAAGGCTCCATATAGTGACATGTTTCGGAATCCCTGCCCTAAAGCATTTATTAACTATGTTTTGTACACAGAGTACTTGAAGCCCTGTGGAAATACTGTCATACCTCTGGTGGAGGGTGCCAGCCAATACATTGTATAGTATCATGGGAAAAGGAAAATTTGCCCAAAACACCATAGCGTGTTCTTTAGCATCCTAACAAGTGTAGTATCAGGACATAACAGTAAAGACTCATCTGGAATTTCCACTCAAAGAAAGCAGTATGGAGCTCAGTTTAATGAGTTCATAATGAACACTGCTGGGATTCAAAGCTGTGGATGCAGGAAGTCTGGCTATTTCAAGCCTTATTCTCAGGTATATAGCCCTTTGGGAATAAGTTTAGAAACAATAAAACAAAACACGAACACTTATTTTACATAGTAAAAGCTGTTTGAACAGTGCCATCCAAGTTCTTCAAAAGGCCCACAAAGAGAAGACATCAGGGGAAGCTATTATAGTGGGAAAATGGAAACTTACTGCCATGGAATAAGTTAAAAAAGGTGAAGAAATGGATAACTTTTATTCCTTTATCTGTAAATTATAGGTCCAGGGCCACTGCAACCACTTTTGCTTGCTTTATAGCTAGATGGCCGTTGGGGTAGGGGTGGTGCTGAAACTTTTTAGTTGTAACATAGAATCATAGAATCATAAAACTGGAAGGAACCTTGTGAGGTCATCTAGTCAAGTGCAGCACTCATGGCAGGACCTAGACCATCCCTGACAGGTGCTTGTCTAACCTGATGGAGATTCCACAACCTTCCTAGGCAATTTATTCCGGTGCTTAACTAACCTGACAGGAAGTTTTTCTTAAGGTCCAACCTAAACCACCCTTGCTGCAATTTAATCCCATTGCTTCTTGTCCTATCCTCAGAATTTAAGGAGAACAATTTTCTCCCTCCTCCTTGTAACAACCTTTTATGTACTTGAAAACTGTTATGTCCTCTCTCAGTCCTCTCTTTTTCAGACTAACCAAACCCAATTTTTTCAACCTTCCCTCATAGGTCATGTTTTCTAGACGTTTGATCTTTTTGTTGTTCTTCTCTGGACTTTCTCCAATTTGTCCATATCTTTCCTGAAATGTGGTGTCCAGAACTGTACACAACTGTACTCCAGTTGAGGCCTAATCAGCATGGAGTAGAGCAGAATTCCTTCTTGTGTCTTGCTTACAAAACTCCTACTAATACATCCCATAATGATGTTTGCTTTTTGTTTTTGCAACAGTGTTACACTGTTGACTCATATTTAGCTTGTGATCCATTATGACCTTCAGATTCCTTTCCGTGGTACTCTTTTCTAGGCGCTCATTTCCCATTTTGTGTGGAACTGATTGTTCCTTCCTAAGTATAGTACTTTGCATTTGTTCTTATTGCATTTCATCCTATTTACTTCAGACCATTTCTCCATTTGTCTAGATCATTTTGAATTTTAATCCTATCCTCCAAAGCACTTGCAACCCCTCCCAGCTTGTGGCATTGGCCACAAACTTCATGTTTATTTTATATGCCATTATCTAAGTCGGGGGTCTCAAACTCAAATGACCACGAGGGCCACATGAGGACTAGTATATTGGCCCAAGGGCCACACCACTGACCACCCCCCCCGCTGCCTTGCCCCCGCCCCCACTCCACCCCTTCCATGAGGCCCCGCCCCTGCCCCGCCTCTTCCCACCCCTTCCCTGCCCCCATTCCTACCCCTTCCCTGAAATTCCTTTAGTTTTTTTCAACTTTACCTTGGCTTTCATATATAATTTCATCACTTCCCATTTCATCTTCTTTATAGATTTACTAGCTGCATTTACTTGCTATATTGCTTGTTGCAATTCCCAAATCTAAATTTGAAAAGATTTCATCCACTGAATTAAACCAAGTAGGTGCTCCAGTATTTAGCAATACCACATTGTTCACGTCAATCAACTGCCCCAGGCATTTGCTAGAATAATTAGTTTTTCTACTTCTCCATAATTAATTATGACTATTAAGGTTGCTACAAATAATGTTAGGGCCTTTAACACCCCTAACTAACTCACCAATTCTAGATTGTCTAATTTTTTTACATGATGTGACCATGGTTGGTGGGAGGGGGCCATACTGAGAATGCTCAATGAGAGCAAACTGCAAATAATATGGTGGACAATCCCTAGAACTGGTGGTTTATAATAGAATTAGATTCACCAAGCCAGTAACAAATCAGCTTCTGTAATACCTTATTGATTACCAAGAAGCTAAAATACAGTTCCCTTTAAGCAATCCAGCCTTTGGCTCCCACTGAGACAGCTAAGTCTACATAGAGAGGGTTATTTAAAACCTTATTCACCATATATAAAATATATAAAATATAAAATTCTACCAATCCCAAGGAATGGGATACATTACCCACCAGGGCAATGAATATTTCAAATCTCACCCAAATATATGCTTACAGCCAATTCTTATTAACTAAATATAAGATCTATTAAAAAAGGAAAGAAAGAGACTTACTGTGGTTAAAGGATCATCGTACATATAGATGAGAGTAAAGTTCTTAGGTCAGTTTCATAGCAAAGATGGCGAAGCTGCTGATTTGTAAAAGTCCTTCCAGAATCAGTTCAATCGGTTATAGCCCAATAGGCAGTCCACGTGCAGAATGTGCTCAGATTCTTCCATGAGAAATTGCAGGGCTAATCCAGAGTAGAACTGGAAACCTCAGTCGTGTGGATTTAGACTTTCCCAGTGAAAGTTTAGGCAGATCTGAGATAAAACAGGATCAGGCCCCAAATTCCCTTTATAGCTGAAGCTCAGCTGATTAGCCTCTTGTCAACAAATGATCACAGCAGGCATTCCGTGGACGAAGAATAGGTAATGTACATTATTGATTTGAAGTAAATCTCTGTTTCCTAGGCACACACCAGTAACTAGTTGCATTTATTAACCTACAGCAATTAACCATTCAAGCAGTTCACAGGTAGTTTTACAATGTAGAGTCACAAATTTCAAAGAGAAATTAAGACAATAATATTATTACACCACCAGTTCCATCTAAATGTTAATATCCCTTCTTGATTTCTGAATCAATAGAACATAGTAATGAAACATTACAGACAGAAACAGGAGTTGAGCATCTAGAAGCTAATTAGCTCAGATTGTTAAATGTCTAACAAGATATAGGTAAATACAGACAAATACAATTAGTATCTACTTCTGCTTCTCTAACAATACAGGCTTATATTTCAAGGACTGTAGTCTATTTAACATGGCTTTGCTGATTATCTACAAGGAATGGCTCTGTTTACCATTTCAATACTTTTCTAATATGTTCTTAAAGGTTGGTTTTGGGTCACTCAGCCTGCTGGTTGCTTACGCCTTGCTGTCTCAGCATCACACATGGGTTAAGAACATTATAGAGTCATAAAAAGATGTTGTTATTCTGCATAGCAAACTCACCAGTCTGGTACTCAAAACATAAGTTCTCTACTTCTATTTTGATATAACTAAGACCTTCCTTTATCAATATACAGATGCTTCCTCTTCTTGTTATTTTTCTGTCATGTCTAAAAACATCATATCCTAGAACTCTAAACAAGTTTTTACCATCCATGTTTCTTGTACACATATGATGTCAGGTTTGTTTATTTCAAAAACAGTTTTCTTTAATTCTCAACCATGTGGTGTTCAACTATGTGTTTTCCAGCAAAAAAAGTGTTAGAACCTCGTTGTTTAAATATATTATTACCTTCATTTCAAATTAGTTCAATGCAGTCTGTCGAGATATTGCCTATATGTAAATACTTTTCTTCCACTTTTGTTATTATTTTTATTCTTTGTCTTCTTCCCTGTGTGTAAAGTGCAATTAATCACTTATATCATAAATGCTACAAATTTCTCTTTGCCGATAAGCAGTCCATCTTCTTCTATTCTCCTTATATTATCTTTCTTGACTTGAACTGCATTTTGTTGTAGCAGTAGCTGTTTTCCTTCACTGGAGTTTTCCTCATTCTCCACTTTCCACTGTGAATATCTTTTGGTAATTTCTGCAGAGGGTATTTTATGGATGGTTTTAATTTTCTGTATGTCTCTAGCTCGTTCTGCCACCATGCATCCTTTGTATGCTGCACTGTGCTTTTCCTGGCAATTGCTGTGTTCTGTTTAATTCCATTTCTTCCATGCAGTTCTCATGCAAGTGTCCTGCTCCACGCTTACCACAACTTGTTTTCCCTTTGCAGACAGCCACCACATGCCCAAACCTTGTATGGACATGTATAACATCTCAAAGGGGCTGGGATATATGGCTTAAAGTAGAAAAGTTGATATACTGTTTTAACCCTATCAGGTAGCATTGCATCTTTGAAATTTAATCTGGCTGTGGAAGGTTGGTGTTCTCCACCTCTCCTGCTAATCAGTCACTTAACAAACAGCATTTGGTCCTCACCTATACCCCTTTTAACTTCATCCTCCGTCATGCTTAGTGAAACCCCATACATTATCCCTCTTGCGTATAGTTTTAAGATGTTTCTCAGCCTGTTCCTTAGTTGTACAATAAATCTCTGCCCTACACTCTTTTAGCTCTTAATATATTTCCGATACGTTGCTTAGTCCATTTCTCTGTTTTCAAGGAATTAGCATCTCCCATCTTTACATCTTCAGCTAGTGATTTGGCAATTATAAGATGATGAGCCTTTTCCTTACTCTCTTCTGGATCCCTGTCTGGTCCCTCTTCTTCAGATATAAATATTTTCCTAATCTGAAGCCATTCCTCATCCCATGCTGCTTCTCCCTCGTTTTCCAACATAAACTCCAGCCTCTCTCTCTCGGCCAGCCAGCCCCAAACAAACAAAATTACAAATATTGCATTTATCTTAACTGCTGGGTAATTTAAAGTGACCACAAAGACCCTATGTTAGATCTGTTAAATATGGAGGACATATGGAAGTGATTTAATATGTACAGGGAAAAATAAGAATAATATATATAAATGTTAGAAATGAAGCAATGATATTTTGTTTTCCAGAAGCAAGTGACTGATTTTAATTGAACCAGAAATTAGTCAGTTTTATGATGGGTCATGTAAATTTCTGGAATTTACATGTATAGTAATTGTGTTGGATTTACATAATTCCCCATGTGGACCATGCCCTTTTGGTAAATTTCAGAATGAGTCATCGACACATGAGACAAGTCAAGCTACTAGTGGGTGATGAAAACCAGAGGAAGGGAGCTTTCTGCTGAACCTAGTTCCTAGGTCTACACTGTTCATCCACTTTGTTGGAATTCTTGCCACAGCTTGAACAAGCTCCTAAAATAGAGGTAATGATGCTGACATATGGCCTAAAGGACCTGGGCCCAGATCCTCCAAGCTATTTAAACACCTAACTCCCATTGAAATTAAGTTCCTAAATACCTTTAAGGATCTGCATAAAGTATACAAAGCAAATGGGAATGATGTATTATGCAGACAAGAAGGGGAAGTGAATTTTTGTTGCCATGTATGAAGAGGTACGTCTGCAAATGCACACTTGCATAGGGGGATGACCTCTCTTTGCATGAGGAAAACTACCAGCAATTACTTCTGTTGGGTTCTTGACATCTGCACCTTAGCTTGTTGCAATGGATTAAAGTCTGATGTTTTGAATTTAGTTAACTGTTGACCTTTTTATTTAATATGAGGGCATTGTACCTCAGTTATACTTTACTATGAACAATATGTTTATTCCTGACTCTTTATTCCATTATCTAGGATTACCATGTCTGTCTTTTTATTCCCTAAATTCTGGCTTTTGTTTAAAAGGACTAGAGTGGAAATGACGTTAGTTTAATTGGAAAGTTAATTACAAAGAAATGTAATCTGCACTTGTTTCGTCTGTTAGAGAATGCACATCATTTCCTGTAATAGAGCGTAAGCTGGTTCTTTAAGAGAGTCTGGGCTTAGCTGAGAGGCGCCAGAATGGGGGGAAGGGCCAAGGGGCCATGGCCCTGTCACTTTTTACCTGTCTCAAGGATGAGCGACGGAGGGGAAGGGGCAGAGAGGAGCGAGCGGGGGCAGAGCCTCAGGGGGAAAAGGCAACTGGAGGGAGGGGCCTTGGGGGGAAGAGGCAGGGTGAGGGGGTGGGGCCACAGTTTGGGCACCCCTCAATTCTAGGGAGCTTCTGGTGCGCCTAGCTTAGCTTCACCTGTGACCAGGAGGATCCTGTGTTGGTGGACCATGTGACTCAGAACCAGGCCAGCTGGGGGATATAAAGGCAGCCTGTGCTCAGTGGTTTGTGAGGTATAAGGGAGAGCTCACTTGGGAGTGGATGCTTAGCTAAAGAGTGAGAATATCTATGAAAGGGCCAGTGAGGAGGCCTACGGTGGATATGTAGGAAATGACCCTGGCAAAAGAAGGCTGGGCAATTTGCGTTGCAAGCTAGATACGCCAGTTGTAAGGGTTGCAGGGTCGCAACCTGTAGTAGAATGCTACTCTATGAGATAGTGCACTACCCCGTTAACAACAATAAAAAGAGATTGGTAGGGGCCCGTGAGAGCTGAAAATTGAGCTATACAGAAGAGCTAAAGACTGTTGAAGAGGATGCACCCTCAGAGGAAGTGCTGTGCTGTGACAAGAGTGTGGAGTAGAAGGCTGGTTTTGTTTCCTTTGGACTCTTCATTCAGGAAGGGATGAACTCTGAGTTTGCTGAAGGGCTACATCACCTGAGTGCCACAACACATACGAGACTCCTACATAAGAGCACCACCACAACCTATAAGCCTGTAGATGACTGCTGAGGGGAAACTCAGGCCGTGGATACTCCAGATGCCAGATTGGGTAAGCCCTCCCACATTCCCCCACATTCTACTATTCTTGAGCAACAGATTCTGGTTGAGTGTGTGAACTCTCCCTTTTCTCGATATACATGAAGCATAAACAGCTGTACACAAGTATGCATCCAAATGTTCTATTTGCACTATATGTGTGTGCTTGCTACAGAATTTGTGAACCACATGTATGTAACATGTATGTTCTTTTTTTCTTTCCGTGCTCCTTCTACAGAGAGAAGGAGCAGTCCCTTTCATTAGTGACTTAAATGCCAATTTAGGAGTTTCAGACTAACCTGGCTTAGGTTGGAAAATGTACAGAGAAAATTTCAAAACAGAGAAAATGAATCTAATGTGATTATTTAAATATAAAGACTGGCCTTTTAATGAGGGAACTGGGTCTTTAAACTCAACACTCTTGGGGAAGGGGTCTCCAACTATTAACCCAAAGGCTGGAATCCTGCTAGCTGGAATGATTCCCAGACTTTCATTTACTAGCAGGCCTCTGAAGGGATAGAAAAGAACTGAGGATGCTGCTCTGCTTCTCAAGCTTTAAAGAACCCAGGTGTCACACACAATATATTATGGCCACACTACAGAGACTCTGAAATCATCTCTGAAAAATGATGAGAGGGGAATGTTTGTGTGTATTAACGTATAGAAGTGTAAATGTTATGGTGAAACATTGGATTTAAAGATATGTAACACCAATAAATTGGGGAAGTTTGTGTAAAGACCAGTTGACTTATTATTGGATAGTGTTTGGTTTAACAGTTCATCAGTATTCCAAATATTATTTACAATGGTTTTGTTTGTAGTAAATGTTTACTATGAAACTGTATGGTACTATCTGTCTGAGGCTGTCTGGGTATTGTTATTAACAGCTATGTTCAGGGTTTTACAACCAATAACACTGAGATTTAACTCTGTGTAATGCTTTCCTAAAAATACTTAAAAGACAGAACTCTGACCTGTGCTTCAGCAAACAGTTAAGCTGAGGTACAGAAAGAAGGGGGTGTAATAGTTACACATCAGCATTCACATGCTACTGTTTCCCTGGAACCCCAGCCTCATTCAGTTTACAGGCTGGACCTCCTCTGGGGATGAATCAGGGTTGTGTGTATTAAGGGAGGTGGTTGTTTGTAGGACCCCTCTCCATGTGTTGCAGAAGTTGGAAGGTGTGTAGTGAATTATGAAGGGGACTGCAGAAAGAAAGGATGGTTTCAGGGTTAAGGCAGCTGATTGCCTTAGAGAACTAGATTCTATTTGTATCTCTGCCACAGAGTACTTGTGTGATGCTGGGCATGTCACTTAAACCAAACTTTCCACAGGTGGTCAAAGGGAACTGTGTTATACAGACCTGGTTGAGCTTCCTTTGTGATCTGGTACCAGGCTGCTGTATTGGACCCAAACTTTGGATCTCACATGCTCTTGAGCATATTGGGGGTGAGCGGTTTCAAGACAGCTGTCTTCATAGAATATCAGGGTTGGAAGGGACCTCAGGAGGTCATCTGGTCCAACCCCCTGCTCAAAGCAGGACCAATCCCCAATTTTTGCCCCAGATCCCTAAATGGCCCCCTCAAGGATTGAACTCACAACCCTGGGTTTAGCAGGTCAATGCTCAAACCACAGAGCTATGCCTCCGCCTGTCTACTGCTCTTTTTTTGGTATGTGGGTCCAGCTTCCCCAGGTGCCAAGACTAGCGCTATTCCCCCAATAACTTCAGCGTGCCTTCCCCAGAGCTCTACCATTGTGGGTACTCTGGTTTACTGTTTCTCCTATCAGGGACCTTGTGACAACTAAAACAAAGGAGCACATAGACTTTGCCAAGGGTGAAAGTAACTCCGAAGATTTACTGGTTCGGGGCCAGGGGCAGGGACGGCTCTGGACCCTGGAAGAGGCGGGGCCCCAGGTGGAAGGGGCGGGCTGGGGTTGGCGGCTGTGGGGCTGGTAACAGGGGCAGCGACGTTAAAGCACTGCCGCGGCAGCGCTTTAAGGACAGTCCTTTGCTGCGGCAGCGCTTTAAGGATCCTTAAAGCGCTGCTGTGGCAGCACGTGAACATTGCTGCCCCTTCTGTCCCCCGCCCCCACCCTCGGCGGCGGCCCTGCCGGTATGGACCCTACCTGCAGGGCTGCCAATGGGAGAGGCAACAGGGGCAGGGACGTGGAAGGGCTGCCGCAGCAGCACTTTAATGTGGGCCGCTTACGGGCCGATATGAGTTCTTACCGGTACATCGCACCGGCCCATACTGGCTCACTTTCACCCCTGGACTTTGCACAGGAACTTCTAAACCAGACAACAGAGCCTGACACAGATGCTGTGGTGTGCAGCATTCCACAGCAGAGCAGAACAGGTTCCACCCAAAACAATGGGTTATGATATGAGTTGATCTAGGCCTAGATCTTGAACAGATTTAGGCACATGCATGAATTTACTCACGTGAGTAGTCATGTTAATTTTAATGGGACTACTCACATGGCTCAAGTTACACTAAGTCTTTGGGACTGGGGCCATGACTTTTGTCATAATGCTACAGTGATTCTGTAACTTTTGAAATCAAAATAGATTATTACTTACAGTCTCAAGATAATGTTTGAATTTGAGTCATTTTGTATTTGAAAAACATGTTTTTGATTGCTTTATTTAAGTGGCCAGTAACGTATTAGTCAGACTCTCTTCTGGATTCTTTTCCAATTTAGTATGCCCAACAGCAGTCAACATGATGATGATTTTAGCGTCTGATTATGAAATATGTGCAGCCTTTTGAAAGTTTAAACATCCTGATTAGAGTCTAAAAGTAGAAGTAATTAGAAAAATATTACTTGGCTTGTACAATGTTAAAGGAATAATACAGAATAATGGAAGCTTCATAAGAACAGCCATATTGGGTCAGACCAAACTTCCATCTAGCCCAGTATCCTGTCTTCTGACACTGGCCAATGCCAGGTGCCCCAGAAGGAATGATCAGAACAGGTAATCATCAAGTGAACCTTTCCCTGTCACTCATTCCCAGCTTCTGGCAAACAGAGGCTAAGAACACCATCCCTGCCCATCCTGGCTAATAACCATTGATGGACCTATCCTCCATGAATTTTTCTAGTTCTTTTTTTAACCCTGTTATATTCTTGGCCTTAACAACGTCCTCTGCCAAAGAGTTCCACAGGTTGACTGTGTATTGATCACTATTTAATTACAAAGAGTGAGTTGTAAGTCCCCCCCGCCAAAATGTGAAAAAGCAAATATGCCTGCCCAACAGAAAGTAGTAATCCTGATAAATTGATGTAAGTTAGGACACAATGTGTAGCTCAACATTGGAATGAATGGGAGATGAGTGGCTTTCAAACTGAAGTTAAATCTAGAATCAGTTGGAAAATGTCCCCTCCCCCATGGAAAACTACAAAAATTGAAAACTTTGTCTATATTGGGGAAAAAAATGGCAAAAATCCCCAAATAAAAATATTTTGTCTTGGAAATGCAGCTGCAGTGCCTCATTGAAGTTGTAGTTCAGGGCCTTCATGATCCCATTTTCCTCTATGAGCCTGGCTCCCCAGTTGTACTATGTCTTCCATGATCCAATAGGTCTCCCCCTTTTGGAGAGGTACCGAGCATCCTCTTGAAGAGGGGGAGACCCTGTTGCATCATGGAAGATGTAGTCCAGCTGGGGAGCCAGGCCCATAGAGAAGAATGGGACCATAAAGTCCCTGAATCAGAAGGTAGCTGTGTTAGTCTGTATTCACAAAAACAACAAGAAGTCTGGTGGCATGTTAAAGACTAACAGATTTATTTGGGCATAAGCTTTCGTGGGTAAAAATCCACTTCTTCAGATGCATGGAGTGAAAATTACAGATACAGGCATAAACATCTATTGGCACATGAAGAGAAGGGAGTTACCTAACAAGTGGAGAACCAATGTTGAAGGCCAATTTAGTCAGGGTGGATGTGGTCCACTCCCAATAATTGATGAGGAGGTGTAAATACTAAGAGAGGGGAAAATTGCTTTTGTAGTGAGCCAGCCACTCCCAGTCCCTATTCAAGCCCAAATGATGATGTTAAGTTTGCAAATGAATTGTAGCTCTGCAGTTTCTCTTTGAAGTCTGTTTCTGAAGGTTTTTTTTGTTGAAGAATGGCTACTTTTAAATTTGTTATTGAGTGTCCAGGGAAACTAAAGTGTTCTCCTACGGGCTTTTGTATGTTACCATTCCTGATGTCTGATTTCTGTCCATTTATCCTTTTACGTAGAGACTGTCCGGTTTGGCCAATGTACATGGCAGAGGGGCATTGCTGGCACATGATGGCATATATCACATTAGTAGATGTGCAGGTGAATGAGCCTCTAATGGTGTGGTTGGGTTCTATGATGGTGTCGCTAGAGTAGATATGGGGACAGAGAAGGCATTGGGGTTTGTTACAGGGATTGTTTCCCGGGTTAGTGTTTCTGTGGTGTGGTGTGTAGTTGCTGGTGAGTATTTGCTTCAGCTTGGGGTGCTGTCTGTAAGCGAGGATTGGCCTGCCTCCCAAGGCCTGTGAGTGTGGGGGATCATTTTCCAGGATAGGTTGTAGATCGTTGATGATGTGCTGGAGAGGTTTTAGCTGGGGGCTGTATGTGATGGCCAGTGGAGTTCTGTTATTTTCTTTGTTGGGCCTCTGCTGTAGTAGGTGACTCCTGGGTACCCATCTCGCTCTGTCAATCTGTTTCCTCACTTCCCCAGGTGGGTATTGTAGTTTTAAGAATGCTTGATAGAGATCTTGTAGGTGGTTGTCTCTGTCTGAGGGCTTGGAACAAATGTGGTTGTATCTTAGGGCTTGGTTGTAGACAATGGATCGTGTGATGTGTCCTGGATGGAAGCTGGAGGCATGTAGGTAAGTATAGTGGTCAGTAGGTTTCTGGTATAGGGTGGTATTTATGTGACCATCATTTATTTGCACTGTAGTGTCCAGGAAATGGATCTCTTGTGTGGACTAGTCCAGGCTGAGGTTGATGGTGGGGTGGAAATTGTTGAAATCCAGGTGGAATTCTTCAAGGGCCTCCTTCCCGTGGGTCCATATGATGAAGACGTCATAAATGTAGCGTAAGTAGAGGAGGGGCACTAGGGGACGAGAGCTGAGGAAGTGTTGTTCTAAGTCAGGGATAAAAATGTTGGCATACTGTGGGGCCATGTGGGTACCCATAGCAATGCCGCTGACTTGAAGGTATAAGTTGTCCCCAAATCTGAAATGGTTATGGGTGAGGACAAAGTCACAAAGCTCACCCACCAGGTGTGCCGTGACCTCATCAGGGATACTGTTCCTGACAGCTTGTAGTTCATCCTTGTGTTGAATATTGGTGTATATTAAGCCCCTGAACTACAACTTCAATGAGGCACTGCAGCTGCATTTCCAAGTAAAAAATATGTTGGCTGAAGATGGACTTTTCATTAAATTTTTGACCAGTCCTACTTACAAATGGTTAAACTGATGACTAACCTTGCTTCATGACACATTCAGTTTAGATCGGGGTGGGAAAACTTTTTGGCCTGAGGGCCACATCGGGGTTCCAAAACTGTATGGAGGTCCAGGTAGGGAAGGCTTGCCTCCCCAAACAGCCTGGCTCCTGCCCCCTATCCGCCCCTTCCCACTTCCTGTCCCTCTCAGAACCCATCCAACCCCGCTGCTCCTTGTCCCCTAACTGCCCCCTCCCGGAACCCCCCGCCCCTAACCGTCTCCCCGGGACACCACCCCCTATCCAATCACCCCTGATCCCTGTCCCCTGACTGCCCCGACCCTTATCCACACCCCTGCCCTCTGACAGTCCCCCCGGGACTCCCACACCTATCCAATCGCCCCCTGCCCCAATTGTCCCCTGACTGCTGCCTCCCAGGATCCCCTGCCCCAACCGCCCCCCCCGGACCCCACCCCCTATCCAACCCAACCCTCTCTGCTCCGTGTCCCCTGACTGCCCCGACCCCTATCCACACCCCTGACCAGCCCGCCAGGACTCCCACGCCTATCTAACCGCCCCCTGCTCCCTGTCCCCTGACTGCCCCCCCCGGGACTCCCTGCCCCTTATCCAATATCCCCCCGCTCCCTGCCCCCTTACCATGCCGCTCAGAGCACCAGGACTGGCAGCCGCGCCGCCCGGCCGGAGCCAGCCACGCCGCAGTGCAGTCTAGAGCATCGGGACAGGCCGGCCACTGGCGGCTCTCGCGGCTGCACTGCCCGGCAGGAGCTCGCAGCTGGCGGCACGGTGAGCTGAGGCTGTGGGGGAGGGTGGACAGCAGGGGAGGGGCCAGGTGCTATCCTCCCCAGCCAGGAGCTCAAGGGCCAGACAGGACGGTCCCACAGGCTGGATGTGGCCTGCGGGCCGTAGTTTGCTCACCTCTGGTTTAGATCCATCTTCCCCCTCTCCTACTTGAGGAGTCACTAGTGTTCTGCAGGTTAGGTCTCGCCCCTCAGGATGGGATGGAAGCCTACTAAACTTGCATGGTCTCCCTTCGAAGGTGGAAGAAAGAACAGTAAATAGTAAGGATCATATGTCTTGAATTGGTGACAGCTCCTCTTTTTCCATTCTTGCAAGGGAGGCAAACAGTGGCCACCTCTACTCCCTCCATTGATTACAACAGGAAGGGAAATATAGAAGAGTTAGAAAGGTGTTATTGAGTTTCATGATACTCAAATGAAGCATTTTACCTTATTTTCATGATGTTTATACTATATTAAAAATATTATTTGTGAAAGGGAGTTCATCTGGATGTTAGAGCCTCATCCTCTGAGCCTGGAGAAAACAAGTTGTGTGCATCCTTTAGACCTGATCATGCAAAGACTTAAGCACCTGAGCAACTAACTTATGCTGTTTGCCTGCAATTCCACTGATTCCCGGGAGAGATGAGGGCATTCAGCACCATCTGGGATCAGGCCCCAAGCATTTATAAAAGCAGTCAGAAAAAAAAAAGCCTTCATGACCTGCTTCATTGGGATTACTACTTAATTAATTCCATCTCAGACAGCCTGTCAGTCACCAGTGCCATTGTTTCCCATGACAATATCAGCTATGCCCACTACACTCCCTTTATATGTGAACACACAAACTGGCTATCTTTTTTTCTTAAAAAGATCTGCTTAAGAACAGAAATTAAGAATATATATTAGTTTAGACCAAGATTTAATTTTCTGGAACCAGTTTATTACCAGTAACCTGTAGACACAACCATTACTTAAAGAGTAAGTGTTGATATTCTTGGGAGAGTAATGCCTTTTTCTATACCTAACAGATTGTATTTACAGCAGGATTTCTCAGTTCAACACAATTTTAAGTATGGAGCTGTGTTTGGTGCTTCCACAATGTGGATAGTACATGGAGCTCTTTGTCAACCGGCACACAAGAATATGTAGTGTTATGTTGGAGGGTATTGGTAGCTGCCAGCAAGTGTCTCTAATCTATGGACAATCACAGACCTTGGTGAAGCTAATGAGCATGCTAGCTGCCCTTTATTCTGAGTAAAGAGTGGGGGTGGGGATGGGGGAGAAGCAATGAAGCTCCTTCATGCAATAAGATAGATGAAACAATATAAACTATCGCGTAAAGCACTGGATACATGGAAAGCCTAAGAAAAGAACGGAGTTGAAGAGAATAACAGGTGGTTTCCCTAGGAACTGATAGTAAACACAGAGTTTGTGTGTCAGAGGAGCAAGCAAACTGAAAGAACGGAGGAAGCAGCCAGAAAACCAGAGAAGCACTGGTAGCATGGCCTTGAAAGTAAACCAAAGAAGCTTCTTTTTGGGTAGAGTGCTGACTGAAATGACAGGCTTGGAATTGTGAAGACTGCCTCCTGCTGTTTGTTTTTACTGTGTTCAGGTGAACAGGGCTCCGTACATTCTGTGTTGCAATCCTGTTTATTTACAAAGAAATACCTGACTTGAATCCTCATTTTCTCCTATCAGAAACAGTCCTCCAAGGCCCCCCACTTACTGGCTAACTGCTTGGGCCAAAAGGGGCACCATGGATCAGAGTTTTTATGTACTGCAAATAGCTTTTTGAACCTACTTGTGGACTCTGCTCTGCAAACAGTTGTGATGTAGAACTGTTCACAAAAACTGTCAATTTTTAAGACAAATATTTCCCTAAACTCAGAAGGGATTGAATTTCTACACGTATGGTGAGTGTATATCTCTAAAGTGCCATGGCAAATTTATGACCTTTCTAATTAGGTATCACAGAAACCCTAAATGAGGGACACTATACCCAGTGGTCAATGAAGCTTGAAATAGTATATGCTGCATGTGTTACTCCTTGAGGAATTCTGTGCCACTGCGCATGCACAGAATTCATGTCCCCATGCAGAATTTATTTTCTCAGCAGAAAAATAGTTTGCTGGAGAGGTGCTGCAGTTACAACTTTCAGCCAGTAGAGGTTCCTGTGGCACCAGAATAGAGAGCAGCCACTCCCAGGCAGGAGCAGTAAGCTGCAGATACGGAAGAGAAGAGGCTGCGTGTCTCACAGTGCCCTGCCTTTGGGGCCAGGTGAGGAGGTATGGGGGGGACAGACAGCTTGGGGCACATGTGGCTGGGCGGGGGGGGGGGGGTCACAGATAGGGGTTCAGAAGGGCTAGTGGTGGGGGACAGACTGGAGTGAGGGTAGGGTTGCCAACTTTCTAATTGCACAAAACCGAACACCCTTGCCCTGCCCAATCCATCTCCTCTCCCTCCTTTGTTCACTCTCCCCCATCCTCACTTGCTTTCACTGGACTGGGGCAGGCATTGGGATGCAGGAGGGGGTGAGGGCTCTGGCAGGGGGTGCAGACTCCAGTGTGGGGCCAGAAATGAGGACTTCAAGGTGTGGGAGGGGACTCTGGGCTGGGGCAGGGGCTTGGGGTGCTGGCTTCAGCTGGGGGTGCGGGCTCTGGGCTGGGGCTGAGGGGTTTGGGGTGCAGGAGGGGGCTCTGGGCTGGGGCCAAGGGATTCAGAATGCAGGAGGGGGCTCAGGGCTGGGGCAGGGGAGTGGGATGCAGGAGGGGGTACAGGCTCCATGTGGAGGTGTGGGTTTTGGGGTGGGGCCGGGGATGAAGGGTTTGGGGTGCAAGAGAGGCTTAGGGCTGGGGCAAAGTATTGGGGTGTGGGAAGGGGTGTGGGGTGCAGGTTCCGGGAGGGAGTTAGGGTGTGGGAGGGGGTTCAGGATGGGGGCTCCAGCCAGGCAGCGCTTACCTCAGGCAGCTCCCAGGAAGCGTCTGGCATGTCCAGCTCCTAGGCGGAGGTTCGGCCAGGGGGCTCTGTGCACTGCCCGCAGGTGCTGCCCCCGCAGCTCGGGGAGACCCCGTGGCAGCCCCTGCACCTCGGAGCCGGACTTGCCGGGAGCCTGCCTGAGCCCCACTGTGCCACAGACTGGACTTTTAGCGGCCCGGTCAGTAGTGCTGACTGGAGTTACCAGGGTCCCTTTTTGACCGGGTGTTCCAGATGCCTGGCAACCCTAAGTAGGGGCTGAATGGAAATGGGGGTACAGGGGCATATAGGGATGGGGGGAAAAGGGGTGGCTGAGTTAGGGTGCAGGGAGGGGGTGCAGGGCCACATGGGGATGGAGGAGGTAGAGTGGCTGAGTGAGGGTGCAGGCCTGGATGGGGGAGGGGTGGCTGAATGAGGGTGCAGGGACACATGGGGACAGGGAAAGATGTGCTTGACTGAATGAGCGAGGCTAAGGGAAAGCCGGGGTCTGCATGGGGGAGGCTCCTCAAGTCCCTAACAATCCCTCTCTCATCCCCCCCAAAAACTGTGTTCTAAACTCCCACCCACACCCAACAACCCCCCAGCTTCACGCCCAGGCTCCTTCCCAGCAGTTACTTCCCTCCCCCTCAGCTCCTCCGTTACTCATGACTTGTCCAAACCTTTGTACTGCTTCTGAGGAGTGCAGGAAACACGTTTCTGTATTGCAGTTTAAATGAATTATTACTCAAAGTTCTGTATTAATATGCCTAGTCAGGAATCTATTTTCCAATAAAAATTTCCTGATTCTTTTTTGTCTGTATTGTTACAGATATACTTACTGAAAGGTATTTTGAAATAAATTACTCACATAATTATATTGTTGTTTTGACAAATAAAATATGCAGAATTTTAAAACATTGTGTGCAGACTTTTTAATATTTTGGTGCAGAATTCCCATCAGGAGTAATGTCTTTAATATCAGTGAAGAATGGTCATTTAACCAACAGCTGTGTCAGGTGGCATGAAAAAGACAAAATAAACACTGAACCTAGTGACCCCTGATCTACAGCCAGAGCTTCAATGCCACTCACATGAAGATCAGGCCCAATCTGTGAAACTCCTGCTGAGCCCACACCCTTGTGGGACAAAAGAGAGCAGCTCATCATGCTGTCTCTAATTACAGTGCAAACCAGCGGAAAACACATGCCCTGGCAGGGAGCAGATAGGTGGGGAAGAAACAACGGATTTCCCCAAACACATCAGCCAGTGGGGCCGGGGCGAGAATCAGTGGGGATTTCATAAGAAATCCGTCTCCAACTCTCCTCCTTGACACATACACACCACCAGCCTGCCTCGCACGACGGAGAAACCTTACAAGCTGCTTAAATAGGCGCCTCTGGGCTCCGCCGCCGCAGGCCGGGCCCCAGGGGCGTGCGGGGAGCGCGCGCTGTGTCTTTAAAAGGCTGCAGCCCCCACCCCAGCCTGGCCCTCCTCTGCCCAGCCCTCTCGGCCCAAGGAGCGACCGATGCGGGGAGGAGGCGCCTGGCGCTAACAAAAGTCTGCGGCGCTGGAGCGGGCGGAGCAGGGCGGCGAGCGCGGCCCGGCCCGGCGCGGGGCCGAGGAACAAGTGGCTGCTGCGCCCTCCCGGCGCGGGCGGGGAAGGGGAGCCCGGCAGCGCCGGCGGGACCCGAGGAGCAGCGGCCCCGCCCCAGCGGGCTGCGGAAGGCGCATCAGTCGCTGCCGGCGGGAGGAGGAGGCGGCTGCGCGCTGGGATTGCTGCTGACCCGTGTGTGGATTATAAGTGGAGCTGCTGGCCAGCCGCGGTGCCCGCAGCGCGGGGTGAGGGCACCGGGGGCTTTCCCCTCACTTTCTCTCCGCCCCCCCTTTTTGGGGTGGCTGCGTGGGGCGGGGCTGGCTCCCCCTGAAGGACCCGAGTGCCTGTAGCATGTAAAAGCCGAACCTCCGGACCAGCGGGGTCCCCGCCCCAGTCGCCTCCTTTCGGTGCCGGGGAGCCATGGTGTGTGCGGGCAGCCGGAGAGCATGAAGCCTGCAGGATGGGCGCGAACAATGGCAAACAGTACGGCAGTGAGGGTGAGTGAGCCCAGCCCAGCTAGTCGCCGGGCGCCTTGGGCGGGACCCCGCTCCCCTCGCCTTCCTTCCTCGGGCTGGGGCGGGCGGGGACGTCCAGCCGGCTGCGGAGTCGGCTTTGTGTGTGTCCCCAGCCCGAGAGTGGGAAAAGTTCCCTTCCCAGGCAGTAGGGAGAGCGGGGGAGGGGGCTGGCCAGTTGCGGGATGGGTTTGGCTCGCTTCCCTTTGTAGCCCAACTTTTGAAGCTTGTTTGCAGTTGGGGAGGGCAGAAAGAGGGGGAGCTTTCCGGCCACCATATGGGTGGCATGGGAAATATCAAGGATGTTCAAACCAATATTTCCTATACATTCGTGTAAAGCAGCTGGACCTTAGATGGGAGCTAGAAACTCCAGCTCTAAAACACACACCCCTCCTCTCCTCTCCAGCCTCACTGCGCGTCCTTTTAGCCTCAGCTACTTTTTATGCCCTCTCCTGTACTGACACCAATTGGTCACTCTGCAAATCTGGTTACTCTTATATAGCTCCCATCGCTCTTGAATGCTGCCTGTATGCGCTTTACATGCAGTAACCCTTTCCCACCTGGGTGGCTCTGCCTCACTGAGCTGCTGCTACATGGTTTTGAAGTGTCTACGGCAAAGTTTTCCCTGGTGTGTCAACTGACCCGTCTCTCTCCCTGACAGCTCCTTATACGTGTCTGTTCTCTCTGCAGACTGTGTTGGCTAATCAATGATGATTAGTCTGTTATCTTCATGTCGTCGAAGTTATTGGCAGGGAACATTTATATTTCCAAGATTTTTGGCAAATGGAAAGCTTCTGAAAGAAGCTGCCAGAGCTGGTAAAAGAGTAAAAGCACTTTTTGTTTTTTGTAGTAAAAGAAATTGGTTTCCCCCTTTTAAGAGTGAGCACAACTGCAGCAAGTTAACTGAATAAATTCTGCTGCGATACCCTATTTGTAGGGGTGCTAACTCCAACATAGTCTGCCATTATAAAGACTGCATTTTAAAATAACAGCATTTTCCGCACAGGGAGCGGCAAGGTAGGGTCTGAGTTACTAGTCCCTGATGAAGCATATACACATGGATAGCTGAAGTAGTTGGGTGTGCTTGTTACCTAACATAGCTTTTGTTGCTGTAACTCCTGCTCCCTTTATTGCTTTATCAGCCTGTAACCACCAGTAGAGTCTGCATTTTTAGTCATGTCAATAACTTTTTCCAAGGGTCATTCTGTCTGCCCGCTGCTGGATCCCAATAAGGGCTGAGTGAAATCAAACACCTGGTTAGCCTTTCCAATTTGTTTACATGATCTCGGTCCTAGTTTTTAACAATGTGTTGTGAGCACCTTCAGGTAGGTGCTGAGCATCTTAATGTCCATGGACCTCAGTGGGAGTTAAGTGCACTTAGCACTTCTGCTCATCTAGGGCCTGATCCAGGGAAGAGTAAATAATGGGGAGTGATATTTAACCATTTTAAATGGCTAAGTCCTGTCCAGTTTTCATGTTCAGCGATTGGACCAGTTTCTGTTCTGTGTAAACTACATCAGTGAGGCTTAAAATATGAGACAATTAAAATTATTCTGCTGTGATAGGTTCTGCATCAGCCCTTCCCCCACTGCATTATTTCTAATGCTTTGCAACTTGTTCTTGTATCCTGTAAATCTTGTAGTATGCAGTGTGGTATATGACTGCTTCCTGTCTGAACAGCAACATTTTTCAACCCCAGGGAGAAAGAGAAAGAGACAGAGTTAATGTTCTCCAGCTGTTATCCATAAATGCTACCTCTGCAATTTCACTTCAGTGAAATTTTACTGTGTTTGGTTTTAGATACACAGGATCTAATTCATCCTTATAGAAACGTATTGGTTTCAGTGGTTTGCACCAGCAATGAATTTGGTCTGCACTGAAGCATTGTAGGAGACTGCTGGAAAGGTCAGCTGGTAATAGGGAACCAATAGGAAGGTTTGAAAGTTTTTTGTTGTTGTTCTGACTGCAAAAGAGGTGCTCTATTTTTATTTTTATTCTTAAACATTTAATGATCATCTGTACAATTCACCCTCATGGTACCCAGGACAATATAAGATCACTGGGTCTGTTTGTAGCGAGGCCTATGATCTGTTACATTCTTTGAGACTCCAGTAGGCAAGTGCCAAAGAATACGCGTCACTCACATCCAAAATATGCATGAAGATAGTGACAAAGGAAAAACACCATTTTTTTTATACAGACATTGAAATTCCTTTCATTTACTGCCAAATGAGCTCCCCCTTCAAAAGAGCCCATGAAGTCAGAAATTTTGCCAGCCAGAGATCTGATTTAGTCTGGTACGAGTGTTCACATCAATTCTTACTATCAGAACTTATTCTAGAAATGGACCAAGCATGTGTCTTGAAATCTGCACCTCGGAGTGTTTTGTAGGGGAGGAATTAGCATTCTAATCCCTGCGTCTAAACTCACCACTCCACATTACATCCAGAATTGGAATGGGTTCGTGCTTTAGTTCTGGTTTGTCAGCTAAAACCTTGGTTGCAAAGGGATACTATGTTGGGGGGGAAAATATGCTCTCCATCCCTCAACCTTCTCACAAATCCTTAGAGCCTTAATTGCAGTTCTGTCTTTGGTGAATAAGGATAAGTGCAAGGTCCTGCACTTAGGACGGAAGAACCCAATGCACCGCTAAAGACTAGGGACCGAATGGCTAGGCAGCAGTTCTGCGGAAAAGGACCTAGGGGTGACAGTGGACGAGGAGCTGGATATAAGTAGGGACATAGCCAGCAGATCAAGGGACGTGATTGAGCCCCTCTATTCGACATTGGTGAGGCCTCATCTGGAGTGCTGTGTCCAGTTTTGGGCCCCACACTACAAGAAGGATGTGGATAAATTGAAGAGAGTCCAGCAAAGGGCAACAAAAATGATTAGGGGTCTGGAACACATGACTTATGAGGAGAGGCTGAGGGAACTGGGATTGTTTAGTCTGCAGAAGAGAAGAATGAGGGGGGATTTGATAGCTGCTTTCAACTACCTGAGAGGTGGTTCCAGAGAGGATGGTTCTAGACTATTCTCAGTGGTAGAAGAGGACAGGACAAGGAGTAATGGTCTCAAGTTGCAGTGGGGGAGGTTTAGGTTGGATATTAGGAAAAACTTTTTCACTAGGAGGGTGGTGAAACACTGGAATGCGTTGCCTAGGGAGGTGGTAGAATCTCCTTCCTTAGAAGTTTTTAAGGTCAGGCTTGACAGAGCCCTGGCTGGGATGATTTAATTGGGGATTGGTCCTGCTTTGAGCAGGGGGTTGGACTAGATGACCTCCTGAGGTCCCTTCCAACCCTGATATTCTGTGATTCTATGATTCTGTGAATAGGGGTGGGGGACCCTGCACTGAGATGGTCAGCCCCCTTCTCCCCCCCCCCCTTCTGTGCAGTAGAGCTTTTTGGTGAATGAACTCCTTTAACAACATGCAGGGGGATTGTGGGGTTGATGCAGGTAGCATCGAGGGGGTACAGGGATTTAATTACTTTTTGGGAGGGGTGCAGATATCCATAAAGGAGGGGGAAGGGTGCATGAGAGATCTCATATGACATTGTCCTAATTTCCTTTGTTGCCTTCATGTCCTCAGGCTAGATCTTCCCTTATTATAGTTTTTTTTTTTTTTTTTTTTTCCTCATAGGTAGGTTGTGTAGAGTTGTATAGGTAGCATATCATATATGGTCTGCCTTTGTCTCAGGAACCTTCAGCCCCTCCTGGGGATTTTGCTGAGCCCCTGAGTTCCTTAAGAGTCTCAAGAGATGATACCAGATCATATTGGAGACTGATGCCCGTACCCAGTGCCTTCTATATTGACAGCAGATACACTTGGTAACCCAAGTGTGCAGTTTACCACAACTTCATTCCCTGCACTAGAAGGGAGAGATGTTTGAGGATCCAAGCTCATCTGTCTTCTCAATACATACAGCCTGATACTCTGATGCACTTATTGAGTGTACTGAGACCAGCCTTAATTACGAGGTTCTTTGTCATGGGACTTAAGATATTTTTCTGTTCCAGTCTCAGCTCCACTTCTTCTCATAGACCCAAGACTGGAATTTCCTTGGCCTTATGCTGGGCCAGAATCTCTTACCTCATGCCACTGGTGCTGGTAAATCAAAAGCGGCACGAAACTGGCAACTGCCTATTCGGCCCTCAATAGCCTTAACAACACGGAAGCACCCAGCTCTGTCTCTACTCCTCATTTGACATAGTTGCCCCAGCCACCAACTCGGCATCTATTCTCTGATGCCGATGCCTTGGTCTCAGTTCTACAAGTCCACGCAGGTAAAAGATGGGAAACATGTCATCACAGGAGGGATGTAAGCAAAAGGAAAGTGGAAGCACCATCTCTCTGTTCCTTAATACTCCTAGCTCAATGAGGGCCCCAGGTACTAGCCAATGGCACCGCTGTGGTCTCTTCTATACCCTTACAGAGGGAGACATCTCTGCGCTGACGTAGGTTCCTCGCTATTTAAGATCTCAGTAATGCCTTCACTTTTCTCCATGCTGGCGTGTGTGGGGCACAAATGAGGCTACTAATCACCCCAAGCACATGCTTCTATGCTGCTTGATTCTGTGCTTGTACTGACTTTTCCAGTCTCAATCTGGAACTGCCTTCAACCCCTTAGGAAATGAACCTGGTTCCCCAACTTGACCTCAAGACCCCGGTCGTCTTTCATCCCTTCAGATCCAGACATCATAAAAGGATATCATGCAGGGCCCTCTCAAGCTTTTGAAGTAGCACTACATACAGGACTTCATGAAACCCTTGCTGGAGGCTGTGAAACTAACTCTCTGCCTGATTTTGACACTGACTCTGATTCTATCGCAGACACCTCCTCACCCAGTACCAAGGCAACCTTCCCTTCCAGCAGTGATAACTGCCCCAGCCCAGGCCTTTAAGATCTGTGGGAGAATCTGCCTATATCTGAGAAATGGGATGAGATTCATTCAGAGGAATCTTAAAAATCTCCTTTGTAGGAACATAAGATGGCACCTTAGCAGAGGATCATATTGGTGCTTCATTTGTTTCCCTTCATGACTAACACAGACAGTTTCAGGAACTACTGGGGAGAAAGGGAAATACACTACAGTTGCAAACTGTAGTGTATGGCAGCAGAGACATCTATTGAACATAATAAAATGCAAACCTTGGAGAAGCTGGTCCTACCCATCAGCTCTGGCCTTCTCAAGCTGGCCAAGGCTGGCTGTCTCCCTCTTCATTCTCACTCCCCTCCTGTATATAAGAGTGGTAAGATGTATCCTGTATTAGCTGAAGGACACCTCTCTGACTAGCTCCATAGGTGAAATGGACAACACAGAAGAGAGTAAGGAGCACAGTGAGTTACCTTGTTGGCCCTTCTGACAGGACGGCATAAGCTGGATGCTTTTGACAGGATGTTTTACTCATCCAGCTAACTGTCATACCGTGTCCCATTAATTATGCCCTGTGGGATGCCCTGAACCCCACTGGGGTCTCTGTGCTTGGAGAACAGAAGGAAGTAGCCAGGACCCCGGTCACTTGGAGTCATGTTCTTGCTGGGCAATTTCCAAGAGCAACATATGATGCCTTGGTTCCCTTAGTGTACATTTGCAAAGGAGTACTTTGAGTTTGGTGCATGTTTTCACCAGTCACTACTCCTGGATTTAGCATTGTGCTCCAGTGGTATGTTTCAGAGAGCTGTCCTACTGCCTGTATTAAGCTAAACTCCTTGTCCAGTTATCCTGGTGGAGCACCGCTTGTTGATCTCTCTCTCTCCCTCTCTCAAGTGAGGGTACACAGACCTTTGAAAAGTTACTTAACAGTAACTGTTGTTCAAGAATTGCCTCTGCATTCACACTACTTGCCACCCCCTCCCACTGTGGAATCTTAATTAACATCAGGACTTCACAACATCCTCTGGCAAAGAGTTCCACAGGTTAACTATGCGTTGTGGGAAAAAATACTTCCTTTTGTTTAAGCCTGCTGCCTATTTCATTTGGTGACCCCTAGTTCTTGTGTTATAAGAAGGAGTAAATAACTTCCTTATTTACTTTCTCCACACCAGTCATGATTTTATAGGCGTCTATCATATTCTCCCCCCCCCCAGTCATTTCTTTTCCAAGCTGAAAAGTCCCAGTCATTTTTATCTCTCCCCATACAGAAGCCTCTTGTGAGACTATTTGTGCTTCCCCAATGGACACTGCCTTTAACACAGATTGAATCTTTGTTTGTTTGAGACTCTTCTCAAACATGTTCAGTATTCAGAACCTCTTATCTATGACTTGCTTTTTGAAAAATTTAAATCCAAAATTTGAACTGTTGCTTGGGTTTGACTGGTCACCCCAAATCACAGAGTACTTTGTGTTTCCGGAGTGAGGCTCAGATGCTTAATTACTAACAGTTCATGTGTGAAGGATGTAAGTAGCCATGCTGAAGTTAGTGGGTCTGCTTGCATGCTTAGAGTTGAGCCTAAACATAAGAGTTTTCAGAATCGGGATCTGAATGGGGATAACTTTTGAGACACTGCACATCTTTGCAGAAAGTAAATTCACTTTCTGCTAATATTCTGGCATAAAAATTTAAAACTTGTGCTTTGTGAGCATTCCTGAAAATAAAGTTGGTCACATGCATTTTTCTGGCAAGTAAACTTGCATACTCCGCTGAAGTGTTTTCATTTTAAATTTTCTGATTCTTACACAATATTTTTCTGCAGGATTCACCTACCTCTAAAAATGATGAAACATTCCAAAGTCCTCTGGGAAATGTGCAGGCCATACTAGATGGCTTTGCTGCAATGGGATTCCCTAACTGTGGTGGGGCCATAGACACAACGCATATCCCTATTTTGGGACCGGACCACCAGGGCAACCAGTACATAAACCACGGGGGATACTTTTCAATGGTGTTGCAAGCACTGGTGGATCACAAGGGACGTTTCACCAACATCAATGTGGGATGGTTGGGAAAGGTTCATGACGCTCGCATCTTCAGGAACTCTGGTCTGTTTAAACGGCTGCAGGAAGGGATTTACTTCCCAGAACAGAAAATAACTGTTGGGGATGTTGAAATGCCTATAGCTGTCCTTGGGGACCTAGCCTACCCCTTAATGCCCTGGCTCATGAAGCCATACACAGGCACCCTGGACAGTAGTAAGGAGATGTTCAACTATAGGCTGAGCAAGTGCAGAATGATGGTAGAATGTGCATTTGGACGTTTAAAGGGTCGCTGGTGCAGTTTACTGACTCGCTCAGACCTCAGTGAAACCAATCTTCCCATTGTTATTGCTGCTTGCTGTGTGCTCCACAATCTCTGAGAGTAAGGGGGAGACGTTTATGGTGGGGTGGGAGGTTGATGCAAATCGTCTGGCCGCTGAATATGCGCAGCCAGACAGCAGGGCGGTTAGAAGAGCACAGCAGGAAGTACTGCGCATCAGAAGCTTTGAAAACCGGTTTCATGACTGGCCAGGGTACTGTGTGACACTTCTGTTTTGTTTCTCCTTGATGAAAACCCACCCCGTTGGCTGCCTCTAAATTCCCTGTAAGCCACCCACCCTCCCTCCTTCGATCACAGCTTGCTTGCAAAGGAAACAGTCACTATCGTTTAAAAAACATGTATTCTTTATTAATAGATACCCCACCCGGGCTACCTTGTGAGTTATGGTAGGAGGGAAGGAAAAGGCCACTTTAAAACTTGTTGAATGACAGCCTTCTGTTGCTTGAGCTGTCCACTGGGGTGAAGTGGTTAGGTACCTGGAGCCTCTTCTCTCCCCCCCCCCCCCTTGCATTCTTGGGCATCTGGGTGAGGTGGCTATGGGACTTGGAGAGGAGGGAGGGCGGTTAAGCAGGAGCTGCAGCGACAGTCTGTGATCCTGCTGCCGTTCATAAACTTCCACCAGACGCCGGAGCATGTCTGTTTGATTCCACAGTAGCCCCAGCATTGTTTCATGCCTCCTCTGATCTTCCTGCTGCCACCTCTCCTCACGTTCATCGGCCACTGTCCTGTAGTCTGCTATTGTGTCCCTCCACACATTGTGCTGAGCTCTGTCAGTGCCGGACAACTGCATGAGCTCAGAGAACATTTCATCGTGCATGTGTTTTTTTCCGCTGCCTTATCTGAGAGAGCCTTTGGGACGGAGGAGGGAGGCTTGAAACATTTGCAGCTGCTGGAGGGAAAAAGGGAGTGAAATATTTAAAAGATACATTTTACAGAACAATGGCTATACGCTTTCACAGTGAACAACACTATTCACATTACATAGCACATGTGATTTTGGTACAACGTCGCATTTTGCATCTTATATTGAGTGCCTGTGGCTTTGGTGTTCGAGATCACACATGTGGTGCCGGTCAACAGAATTTGGCTTGCAGGCGGCCATGGTAAGC
Organism: Lepidochelys olivacea; assembly: GCF_965140295.1. Classification (NCBI taxonomy): domain Eukaryota; kingdom Metazoa; phylum Chordata; order Testudines; family Cheloniidae; genus Lepidochelys; species Lepidochelys olivacea. Next base: position 136,543,903 of record NC_140412.1, on the reverse strand, counting down.
CATAGTCTTTCGGCTTCTTCAACCTTCATAACAGCAGCGCCCTCCTCTCCCATACTAAGCAAAGCCTGTTGAGCTGGCCATTTAGTGCTGCGGTTTTCCTGTTAACATGCAGCAGCAGAAACCAAACTAACTCCCTCCCCGATCCAATTATCTGGGATGATCGCTTTACCCCTCCCCCCACCGCCTCGCTGGTATCAGGGAAGATCCCTGCTAGCCAAATGCAAACAGCTCAGCGCCAATGCGCACACACACACGCCCCCCTCCTCCCACGTGGCTATCTGTGGGGAGGATTTCTTTTCAGCCACAGGCAAAGAGCCCAATAGGAACGGCCACCTCAGAATGTCCCCTTAATAGGGGAGTTTAATTTCAACCAGGTTACCATGAGTGATATCATTCTCCTGAGGATAACAGAGAGAGAAAGCACTGATGTTACTTGAATGCCAGCAAACACCGGGACCATACGCTGCCAGGCTTTGTCATGCAATGATACCAGATTACTTGCTACTAGCATGGCGTGGTAAAGTGTCCTACCATGGAGGACGGAATAAGGCTGCTCTCCCCAGAAACCTTCTGCAAAGGCTTTTAGAGTACCTCCAGGAGAGCTTCATGTAGATGTCACTGGAGGATTTCCACTCCATCCCCAGACACGTTAACAGACTTTTCTAGTAGCAGTACTGGCCACGAATGCATCCCAAGTCCTCGGGCTACTTAATCGTTAAACGCATGCTTTTATAACCTATATTATATTTAAAAAGGTACTCACCAGAGGTCCGTTCTCTGGCTTCGTTGGGTTGGGAGGGTATTTCAGTCAGGGTGATAAAAAAGATCCTGGCTGTCAGGGAGAGCTGTGTGCTGTCCCCAAGCTCCTCCTCCTCCTCATCTTCCCCATCTGCAAAATCATCAGGCATGGCGGAAAGTACCCCATCATTGGAGTCCATGGACAGGGGTGGGGCAGTGGTGGCGGTCCCTCCTAGAATTGTGTGCAGCTCAGCATAGAAGCGGCATGTCTGGGGCTCTGTTCTGGAGCGTCCGTTTGATTCTCTGGTTTTCTGGTACGCTTGTCTGAGCTCCTTAAGTTTCATGCAGCATTGTGTTGCGTCCCTGATTTAACCTCTGTCCCTCATGGCCTCTGAGATTTTTTTTTTTTTTTTTAAATATTTTGGCATTTCATCTTTTGGAACGTAGTTCTGATAGCACAGATTCCTCTCCCTATACAGCGATCAGAGCCAGTACCTCCCGTTAGCTCCATGCTGGAGCTCTTTTTTGTTTCTGGGACTGCATGGTCACCTGTGCTGATGAGCTCTGCATGGTCACCTGTGCTGATGAGCACGCCTGGCCAAACAGGAAATGAGATTCAAAAGTTCCCAGGGCTTTTCCTGTACACCTGGCCAGTGCATCCCAGTTCAGAGTGCTGTCTAGAGTGGTCACAATGGTGCACTGTGGGATAGCTCCCGGAGGCCAATACCTTTTGAATTGCATCCACGCTAACCCTAATTCGAAAAGGTGATGTCGATTTCAGTGCTAATCCCCTTGGGGAGGAGTACAGAAATCGGTTTTAAGAGCCCTTTATGTCGAAAAAATGGCTTCGTTGTGTGGATGGGTGCAGGGTTAATTCGGATTTAACGCTGCTAAATCCAACATAAACTCATAGTGTAGACCAGGCCTTAGGTTCTGATCCTATTGCTAGGTGCACAGAAGTCCACTGGCTTACAAATTGTATACTGAATATGGCATTGACTGCCATGGTTTTCACTCTGGTCCCAGTTTTGTCCTAGTACGTTTTCTGGATCAGGGTTTGGACATGCATTATTGGTGTACCAACCTGCATACAGAAACATATAGTATAGTGGCACTTCTGAATTGCAGAGTAGAGTCATGTTTAGATTAACACAGACATTACATTCTTGCTGCAGTACAGTAAATGGTAATCCTATACCTAACCTGAGCTATATATTCCAGGGAATTAATGGCTTGGAGTACTAGTAAATCCTCCTAAAAATCTTTCTTGGAGGAAAGAAAGAGGAAACAGGAAGTTCCCTCTCGTGCTTGTGTTTGAATCAGGAAATTCCTGTCTACAGCTACATAAATTTGTCTCAATGTCTTAAATCATGTGAAGTGTCTCTCTCTCTCTGGGGCTTATGGACAAGTGATTCACACTGGGAGATTTTTGTTTTTTGAAGAATTGTATATTTATGAGCACATCTCTGGGCTCTGAAGTTCAAGGTTTATTAGACCACCGCCAAATGATTAAATGGATTTATTTTGTCAGAAGGAGACAATGTTATATTGCTTTGCTCCATAAATTTATTTCTCTGATGCAGTAAAAGTGAGTTTGCCCTGAAAATTGGAGCTTGCATTTAGCTGCTTACAGTTGAGTGTAGTCCCCATAATAAATTTCTTGGGTCAGATTTTGGCCCTAGCTATGTCCCCCATCACAGTGGTCTGGCCTCACCAAGAGGCTGTGCACACTCCCCTGAATACTCCCAGAACCTGGGCAATATAGGGCTGAATTTGCAGTCCTCCCTTCATAAGGTTGTGCTGGAGAAAGAGTGGCTAGAGTGCTTTGCCTTCTCACTATTCTGGACTGGGGTGTAGATACTCAGGTAATCATGATATTGTTACACCTTGATCTGTCCACATGTATATTGCTTGGATTGCAAACTACATAAGGACGATAATAAAGAGGTAGCATCAATGTATCAAGCTGGAGGGAATGTGTTGTAATGAACTGCCATGTTAGATCCCATTTTTAAATATCTTTCAGTGATCTGGAAGAGGAATTAAATGGCATGTTGATGGCAGCTGGTCATGCTATGTAAGGAGGAGTTCTGAACATCAGTGCAAACAGAACTAATGTAAAACATGGGCAGAACATCACAGTGATGATTAACTAGAAAAAATGCAAGCTCTCATCTCTGATGGAGAGAGTAGAAATGCTTTGTATGGGCTTAATACCACCCCCCCCCCCAACCTGTCCTGAAAGCGCTTATACAGAATGAAAATTTGGAGTAAAAGATAGCAAAGTACTGCCCCATCACAATGCAAAACCATGTATTAAAAAACAGGAGATGACATTTGGGGCTGTGCTTGAAGAGGTAGGTATCTTATGACAAAGCATAGCGTTTATATGGCTTTGATGGGACTTCATATGGAATACTGAAAGAATCTAACTAGCACAGTATCAAAAGATGACAGCTTAGAGGGAGTCTGTAGATGAGCAGAAGGGATTAATTTGATTGTGTGTATGTGTGTTAAAACTTCAATAAATGACTCAAAGGATATGAGTATACAAATGTTTTAAGAGTGTAAACACTAGGGATTGTGGAACTACTCATGATCGTATGACTTCTGTATGAGTTGAATGAATGAAACTAAGAAAGCGTGCATGTAGAAACTTATTTATTTATATTGTTTAGGAACGCCAGTCATAGACCAGGAGCCCCTTGTGCTTTGTAATGAACACATTTGAGACGGTCTCTGGCCCGAATTGCTTATAATCAAAGTATAAAATAGACAGGCATGCTGAATGACAAGGAGATAGATTCTACTACCTAATCGTCTTCAGCTCTAATTTTCATAAATTTTGTCTAGTATATTAAACTATATTTGAGGGAGCTTTTTTTCAGTGTCAAAATGTCATTACTTTTTTATCAAGTTGATGAAGATCAGTACTAGGTTCTGAAATGTGAAATATAATTAAATTGTGGAAATTATTGTTCTACTGAAGATTATGTCTTTTTTTTGAATTTCCAACTCTTGGAATTTAGAGGGATGGGTATAAATGCCTGAGAGCCTAGCACCACTATGGATTGTAACTGAGCAACATTTTAAATGCAAGCTTCCCGTTTTCAGGCAATCAGAAGTCTTCTGCTTTCCTGGTATCCCATGTTGCTGCTTTCCTATGAATTTCAGTAGCAGTAAATGAGAAGTCTCTGGACATTTATATGTAGTATGCCATGGGATTGTATAGATTGCTACAGTGGCCATTATATGAACTTCTTCCTGTTCCCACTAAACAACTCTCATTCAGTGTCTCTTCACATGTTGTTGGACAGTTTAGACAGATACAGACAGTAAAACATCACTAGCACACTTCCCAACTATGCCTGGCCATACCTTGGTGCATGGGTTGAAAGTCAAAAACCTGAGGTATGGTAGTGATGTCACTTTGTTCTGAAGTGACTAGGGCTTACTCTTACTGGGGCCTTATATAATTTCAGCACTTAATTTTGTAAAAACGGTTTTGTATCCCATGAAACCTGTGACGCTAGATACAGATGTTTGAGTTCTTTTTGTATATAAAAAAACTGCCTATCCCTTGAAACCTTAGTTTCTCCTTGTTTGTCCGCGTGTGTACATATTGCACCTAAACATTTCTAAGAAATGTCTCTGCAGACATGAAGCTATTTTTTTTTTCTGGCTCCATCCTCCATATGTGCTCTTGCATATGGAGGCTTTACTTTTGTTCATTCTTGGCTTTTACTTAAGGGGAAAAAACCCATTGAAGACTAAAAGCATATGTTTTGCTCTCTGTGTACTGTAACTTAATCACCCAAAGACTTGCAGTCAATAGGAGAGGTGACTGGACAAAATAGACATTCTGAGAGTTTAGGAGCAAGAACTTCAGTTTCTATTTATTTCTGGCAAACTGCCAGCTGTTAAACTTGTTTTTAATATTTTTCGACAATTAAAAACAAGCTTCCTAAACTCTAGTGAATTCAGCTTACTTCATAATGTAACATTGGCACAGGACTACATTGTACCATCCTAGAAAATTACAATAAAAAGTAACTCATTGTGAACAGGGTATAATTTGTAGTATAAAATAAAATGAACACAGGTGAAAAATCATTTCAGTATTTTAAACTTGGAAGGAAATCCTGTCCTCTAGTCTCACGCGGATATAGCCATGAGCTCATCAAATCCTAGTTAAAAATACATGACCAAAATCCATATCCTTCTAGAAAGGTAAGGATTTGCTGCTTCCCCGTTTTTCTTTTTTTTATTTGATTCAAAAGGAGTTAAATCCCACATCCATATTATTCTGACAGTTTTTATTTAGCAGGTTAACTACTGAGGTTTAGAAAGGACTCTGGATTACTTTCTAGTGATCTAAACTAAACAGTAGAACTTCAGAGTTATGAACACCAGAGTTACGAACGGACCAGTCAACCACACACTACTTTGCATACTTCCCGTTCCAAATCAGGCAGCAGCAGAAACCAAAATTAAAATAAAAACAAGCAAATACAGCATAGTACTGTGTTAAATGTAAACTACTATAAAAATAAAGGGAAAGCAGCATTTTTCTTCTGCATAGTAAAGTTTCAGAGCTGTATTGTCAGTGTTCAGTTGTAAACTTTTGAAAGAATAACCATAATGTTTTGCTCAGAGTTATGAACAACTTCCCTTCCCCAGAGATGTTCGTAGCTCTGAGGTTCTACTGCAAAATGCTTTCAATCTAAAGATGGTAAACAAGGAAAGATGTACTAGAATTCCACAGTGCTTTGCAAAGACACAGTAAGCTTTCTGCAAAGCTGGAGCTCCTAATAGGAGTGCAAATGGGAGTTATTTTTTATAATAGTTTTTTTTAAGCTTTTCCTAGTCCGCAAAAACCAAAAGTTAATTGTCATATGTACATTTGTTGCTGTCCCTCAGGATAAATGGGCAATCACAAATGTAAATGTCTGTCAACATTTTACCACAAATTATTCTTGGACTCAACTACCTGCCAGTGTCCTGACCCCTTCTTGAGTGCTCAATTTAGGTATAACTTTCCAGTGATATGGAGAAGTCCTTAAAGTCCAACTCACAATGGTGAAATCCTAGCCTGCCCTGTTGAAGTCAGAGTGGTCAGAATTTCACCCACAGTGCTTAAAAGGTGTATATGTGTAATTCAGTGGTTCCCAAACTTGTTCCGCCACTTGAGCGGGGAAAGCCCCTAGTGGGCTGGACCAGTTTAACTACTGCGTCCGCAGTACGTCCCTCGGCCCGTGCCGCTTCCAGCAGCTCCCATTGGCCTGAAGCAGCGAACCGCGGCCACAGGGAGCTGTGATTGTTTACCTGCTGTGTCCGTAGGTTCGGCCAATCATGGCTCCCTGTGGCCGCGGTTCGCTGCTCCAGGCCAATGGGAGCTGCTGGAAGCGGCGCGGGCCGAGGGACGTACTGCGGACGCAGTAGTTAAACGAACTGGTCCTTGGGCTTTCCCCGCTCAAGTGGCAGAACAAGTTTGGGAACCACTGGTGTAATGTCTTGGGGGGGGGATACACCAATAATGTTTTTAAATGGCTTAAATTCTTTCAAAATTAGACTTTTTTTTTCTTTCACTCATATACAGAGTGTGATATAGTCTATGTAATTGGGCCTATTTTATAGTGCCCTCCTCCTGCCTGACCAAGATTTATTCTGCTAGGTCAGTTCACTTCCTGGGTTAAGTCATGTCTGTGACTTCTCAAGGAATCTGGGGAAGCTATCTTCAGCTGGGATAGTGGGTTTTTTTTGTTTTTTGTTTTTTAAATTGAGACTTCTTAACCAACACAATTTCCACCACTTGCAGACTCTTACTTCAGAGTCTGTGCAAGCACAGCAGTCCCTTCCCCAGACTGGTCTCTCGCAGCAGCAGTTCCCATAACAAGCTTTCCTGGCTCAGTCTCCAGCCCTCAAGGGCTTCCCAGACCGTCTCCTCTCTTGTCTGTTTGGTTTTCTGGAGCAGTTTGTCTCAGCAGTAGCTCAAGTGGCAGTTCATTGGGAGCACCACCCCAGGAACCTCCAGCTGTTGCAGATTCCCTTCTTACAGCCCTCTTTTTTATAAGGGTTGGCTAATTAAGTTACATCTTTTCCCCAGGTGCAGGAGTTGGCTTATCAGACAGCTAATCCAGGCTAGGGTTGCCATGTTTTTAATTGCTGGTAACTGGACCCTCGTGACTCCGCCCCCTACTATGCCTCTTTTCCTGAGGCCTCACTCCTCTCTCTTTCTCTCTCTTCCCCCCCCTCCTCCCCCCCAGTTGTTCACTGGATCATCTCAAAGAGCCTGTCTGCAGGTAGGAAATGGCACTGGCTGATGGTTAATGAGCCGGCATCTCCTCCCAACCTGTGGTAAACGAACTTTTTGGTTTGGGAGCCATTTAGGGTTGCCAGGTCCCCTTTTTGACCAGACTTTCTGGTCAAAAACAAGGCACCTAGCAACCCTAAATGGCACCCAGACACAGAAGTCAAAAACCAGAGTGTCTGGGTAAAACCGGGATGGGTGGCAACCCTATCTAGCCCAGGTAACACTCCTTTGGGGTTACCCTTATTACTTCACAGTTTGGTGGTGGTCTTATTGGCACTGGCTTTGCATGTTTGGTAAAATTCTCTCATGGCATTGTTGCTCAGAGTAACACAGCCATACATGAACTCTTTATGCAGCAACATCCGATCATCTGTGTAGCCACACTCCCCTTGTCCTAAGCACCCATTTGGCTTGCTAGAAAATACTAGTGCTGAGATACTTTTATCATCATTTCCAAATCTTTCACTAAACTGAGTCTCTTATCACACATGTACAAATCAGATTTCTCCCCTGCCCCAGAGCTCTAAATGACACTAGCTTGCCTGCAGATTAATATTGGGAGTGGAAGTGAGCAGAAAGAATAAGCCTCAACGCAGAAGAGAAGCTGAAGTGTCTTCCCCAGATACATAATTTATTGCAGTCCTGTATTGCCATTTGATGTGAAATTGATGATGATGGGGCTATGAAGGAGCAGAGAGAGCCAGTGTGTTTCATTTACTTTGTAGATTTCCAAGGTAACATACGGTATGACTTTTCCCCCCATTTCCCTCAATAAGTGCCAAACTAGAAATGACTCACATTTGAGGCAAAACTGAATCCTTGAGCTTCTGCACTTGGTGGGTCATTTACTGAAGTGGAGTTGAGCCACTTCACTTCCTACAAAACCTGAACACAAGAAAAATGTTGGTGATAAATGTTGGGTTTTCTGCTTCCCTCTTTGCCAAGCCTCACTTTAAAGAGCCTTGTGAGGAGAAGGTCCCTTTTTTTTTTTTTTTTAAACTGAAGTGTAAGGTTTCTTAATTCAGTCCCAGAGAGAGGAACAAAGATCTCAATCAGACTAGTTGGTTAGCTTTCAGGTGGATAGAATCTAAACCAGAATGAGCACAGCCAGACACAGGATCTTTTCAAGTATGCATCTCTATCCCCATCACTTTTTTTATTTAAGTGAGCCAACAAAAAAGACCAGTGTCTTCACTTTATTCAAGGACTGAGCCATAATTTTTGGAATGTGGCCAGTAAAGACTGGTAGCTCTTGAGTAGCTGCATATTCAGCTTCCAGGGAGAAGCTGGAGGAGGACAGACTTGTATGTTCCGGTGAGCCATCTTGCTAACTGACAGGTTTCAGAGTAGCAGCCGTGTTAGTCTGTATTCGCAAAAAGAAAAGGAGGACTTGTGGCACCTTAGAGACTAACCAATTTATTAGAGCATAAGCTAGTGAGCTGTAGCTCACGAAAGCTTATGCTCTAATAAATTGGTTAGTCTCTAAGGTGCCACAAGTCCTCCTTTTCTTCTTGCTAACTGAGTTGCTTCCACTCTTAGTCATCTAGATTGCTGCTGACGGGGCAGGAGTGAATAGCAGACAAATAGGGGCATCCTTTGGGCTCCGAGAGGGACTCAGGATAATTTGAAAGAAAAACATTAGGCCAAAGTTTATACTGTTACACCCATGGGTATATGTGATTTTGAAAGGAGTTTCACAGGTGTGAATATGCAGAATTTGGTTCTTAATGACAACTGAAGCATACCATTGCTGCTTTCAGTGCATACCTTATGAGTGTATATTGGAAAACTGTACAGCGCTCACCATTAAAGCACTTATCACCTCATAGTACTTGAGATACCAAATTTACTTCCTCCTGTGAGTGTACTGCAGTGTGGATATTAAAAGGGTTAAATACAGTTATCACCATTATCACTTCATGATGTAAGACTCTGACTTACAGTAGATGGATACTGCTGGAGTACTTAACCAAATTTTATAGGTTAAATTAAGTTGTTCTGCAACAAAATTACATGTTGCTAACTTTCCCATAATTTTAAAAGTGCATATGTGTTGGATGATGAGGGAAATCCTGAGCAGATTATTGCTTTTCAACCTTTAGAAGCTAGTTTGTGTATAGACCTAAAGCAGGCTAAAAATCTGTTTTAACAGTGTAAACTGTCAAGATCACATGAGTCTTGATTTAAAACAAGGTTTTATTGTGGGAATGTTGTCAGCTGAGCTAAATTATCTTCTACCAAAGGCAGAAGATGCTGGCACTTCACCAGTGGGTACCCCAGTGAGTGGGATATGCAGGATGTGTCTTTCATGTCAGTTTTCAGAAGTTCAGGAAGTTCCTTTACATGAATCAAAGTATTCCACTGTGGAGCTTTCTTCAGTGATAAAATACCTCAAAACACTGACAATGTATTTGGCAAGAGCAGTTTATATACTGGAATGCAATATATTGTAATCCTTCTGTATCTAGGTGACTGGCTCATCATGGGGAATCCTATAGTAGATGTACAAAGTTCATGTGCAAAACCTGTGTGCTTTCAGGACCCCATAACTTTATAATAAATAAGTTAAAATAAGCTAAGGCACATTTATTTGAAAAGACCCATACAAAACTTTAGATGTAGGCTGGGTTTTCCTCCTAATTGTTGTCCCTCAAACTATTTTGCATGTTGTGTTTATGCAATGCTAAAAAGAATGGCATGTGCTTTAGCAAGATCCACTGTCACCACATATGTTCAAATCTTTGGAGCAGGGACAGTCTTTGTATTTGTTTAATGTTCTAATCTATGGTATGGTCTCCTACTAGTCATAGTAGCACTTTTTTCAGCATGCACCATTCTGAAAAGATCCTAGGTATATAACCTCACCTGTTCCCCTGAAGCCTTCTAAAATCCTTGCTTATCAACCCAGAACTCTCTCTTGAGAAAAGGGGGGAAAGTAGCCATCTGTTTTCCCCCCTTCATCACTCCAGTGATTTCTGCTCAGGTTGTAGTAACCTCCCTGCATCCACTGGCTTGAGGCTCTGTAGCCTCTAGTGAAATCCCTACATGGACTGAGCAACAAGTAGTGGGGCCGCAATATAACTTCCTCTACTTCCTCTCTGTTTGTTTGGAAATGCATTCTGTCAGTGCCAGCTAGCTCATAAATCAGACAGGACTATAGAATGGGGCCTGGAGGTTTGTACTCTGGCTGTCAGATTGAGGGCGTCTCAGTGGAAGATTCCTGGACCTTAGTTGGCTATATAGGTCTCACACTTCAGATTGACCTAGTTTTGATCTTTCATTTACAAGTTGCAGTTGCACTGTGTTTATCTGATGGTGAGGGTGGTTCTTCCCAACCATTTCTGGACTTTGTAGCTACACACTGACACAAGTCTGCTGCAGCGTTGCTTGAAGAAAAAGCCTTCATGTAGGAGATTCTAAAGCAGTGTAACAGTTGGAGTGCTTATCGTGGGCATGAAGAGGTGCAGGTTATTAAGATACCCATAGTGGATTGCAGTGAAAAGGGCGTGTCTCTCATTTCCCCCAAGCACACCTCAATCTTGTGAATTCTACAAGACAAGAAATAAGTTTCCAGTGGTGAATGTACAAAATCCTACTCCTTCCTTTTACTTTAAAACAATGCTTAAATGTCTTGCAGATGGTTGGCAGAACTGCTTGGTTAATATTAACAAGTTTCCCCCAATATATTTCAATTATACACTCTTCTGATGGAAGAAAAATGTGACAGTCCCAGTTCTAACAGCAAATGACAGGTATTTAACTTTCTAGTGCTAGCTAAGTTCCCATCTTCTGAATGAAAGATGGGAACTACCTGCAAGTATGAAGCCTGAGGTTAAAAGCCTCTGGAGCCAAAGTTCCAGCATATACTCTTAAAACAAGCTCTATTAATTGAGCTTAAATGGTCTTCCAACCCATAAAGAAGAATAAAGGGCACTTAAAGGGAGCCAGATTAGTTATTGGATATAGTGATTTTACCTTAATTGGATAATTCTTGAGTTTAGCTCTTTGGTTTGACAGTGAGCTGTCTGGCAGCTGAAGTGCAACTGTTCTCTATGACACTGATGTTACTCTGTGAGCCCTACTGGTAATTATCTTTGCAAGAGGCTTATAGTAAATTAGAATGGCTGAAGAACATAGGTCTCCTGGAAGACTTTTTTCCCCCTTGATGGATGTTCTGTAAAGTTAATTTATACATGCTGCTGCTGCAGATGTTACTCATTTAGAGTATGCAATGTTGGCGGTATGCAGGCATTTCAACATAAGAAGCGTGGCACATTCATAAGAGGCAAAATTTTGAACTTGCTTCTATCCCATTAGTCCTTCCTGTATAAAGAATTTCTTGATGGAAGAAAGAAGCTCCTAAACTTCATGAAGATCTGGAATCCAAGTATATTTAAAACTTTTCCTTATGATGTGAATTTTCAAATATCCTGCCAAGTCTCTTTCCAGTTAATTAGCTTCCAAGGTTAAGTGGCCTAGAGTGTAATCCCAGTCCTTCCTCCTTGACTTTGATTACTTTTCTGTTGTAAAAATTTCTGTATTATTACGTCCTCTAATTTTAAGGGATGCATTGGTTTAAAATCCCAGGCCCTAATCTGGGCAGCCAAACAAACCAAGATGTATTTAAAAAGAAAAATAGTTGGAGCTCGGGGTGGGAACTGAATGAATCAGAAGGTTGGAAATGGGTTTACGCACCTTTTTGCCTTGGGGTTACTTATTCACTAATCTATGCCAGATCAGTTGTGCTAGAAAATCATTACTATATGGTTGTTTACTGTCGTGTGTAATGAGTCTTTGGTCTTATTCCAGTTTCTAGTGGACCAGTGTCCATATCATGGAAACCATAGTTCAAAATAATTAGTTGATTTAATGGTTTCATAGTCTAAGCGGAGAGGCTAAAGAATTTATGGGTATTACCATCTCATTCCTAGAACTACTCTCTCAAAGTGTGAGAGCTAGTGTTAGCTTGGAGGTGTGGATAAATTTAAACCCACAACAATGACTTCTTTCTCCAGGCCTTTCAGGCTGGCACATTTTACATGGGCAGTAATACATAAAAGTAAAACTTCTTTATTGTAGGCTAAATTTTAGGGTTGCCAATCTTAGCAGTGTCCTTTCTGAAAGTAGGATGTTGTGTTATGTCTACAAATGACTTAGATACTAGCATACTGTCATCAACTTATTTTTGCTACATACTTCAAATGAGTAATGCATTGACTCTTTCCAAATCAATAAAAATGGAAAGAGATGTCCCTAGTCTTTCGCACTTAAATTGGCAGTTTTCTTACAATACCTGTGTGTGTCTAGGAGGGGTGTGTGTGTGTGTGAGAGAGAGAAAATATTTCAGAACGTAATTTGTGCCCGATTATTCCTTGCGTGCAGTTCTGGTGGTGAAAAGGTGAAAAACCAGGTTTAATCTGCTATGGGCATTCTTCTTGTGTAGGGGAATCCTCTGTGTGGTATAGTGTACTAGTTGGGGGGGAAGGGAAGAGTGCTGAAGCACACTGCATCCAGGTGACCCTTGACTGAAAGAGTAGCTCCTAAGAGGCCATTGCAGCTGATGTAGGATAAAGCAGCCTGAGTGCTGGCCTGCTTATAACAGAAAGCGGAATAGGCCTCCAGCTGCCCCTGGGAATGGGGGAATGCCAAGGTCTAATATTACTCTTGTCTCCTTCACATGGTCCTGCATCAAGAATAGCTCAATAGAACTTGAGGATCTGGCCCATAAGGCATTTTGTGAATTCTCTTGCATCAGGCCCCAGTACATGAAGCATATTTAATATTCACTTTCTGCTCTTTCAATATGTCCAATATGCTAAAAATGAACAAAGCAAACTTCTGTATTTAACAAGACTTGAGTTCCCTTGTGTGAAAGAGAATGAAACTTGTTTCAGCAGATCAGAGAGACCACGGTATAAGATTGAAGTAAAGAGTATTTTACCAGATATCCTCTCCTTTAAGAAAACAAAACTAAGGGTGGTGAGACTAAAGTTAAGGTTAAAAGAAACTATTTAATAAAGAACATATGGGGGGGGGAAGGGAAGGGTTCGAGAGGGGCTACTTCTTCTGTTAGATGTATTGTACCTAGTTTGCCAAATGCTAATGTGTTTAGACAGGTTCCAGAGTTAATGTACTGTATCTCATCTGTCTGATATATAATATCAATATATGGATGGATGACTTTTATGTAACAGCAACAGATGAGCATTCTCAGAAGGTCATAAGAAAATTTAGGTGCAGCCTCTCAACTTCGTTGTGGGCACCTAGCACTACTTTTACAGTGTTAAAAATCTAATAACCACTGGAAAAATACTTGGAGCAGTGAGAGTCAAACCAGGCAGGAAAGCTGCACTGGAGTGCTTCCAGCTGAGATTCTTGGGTGGAATGCCCTCCAGATAGAGCGATACCTAAGGGAGGAGAGGCAAGGGATCAATTCCATAACTTCCATAAGAACATCAGACTAATTCTTTGGGAATTGGAGCTCAAGTCTCTGAGGGACAAAACTGTTCTCTAGTCTTTCTCTGAGAGTTGAACGGGAATTGCATCTCAGCAGACATCTGCTGCTTCTGGATCCTCACATGCTGTATTGGACCTTCCTAATTCCACATATCCTCTTTCTGCTCCATGCTTGTTACTGCACTTGAAAAGCCTCCCTGGCTTCATTTTAAGTACATTTGTTGTCAATAGCATCTACTATCATTCATTTTGAGTAAATGGGGGAGAGAGCATCACAAATCATTCTTCAAACTACTTATAAAATGTCTTTTGGGACCCAGCCCAAAGATGATTTATTGACTATTTCTAGTCATTATGCACAGGCGATATAGGAAAAAGATGGTGACAGAGGAGCCCATAAAACTAGCTACAGTTCTCTAAATCAAAGCAGGATATAAATGGCAAAGATAGGACTTGATGTTCATTCGTTCTCTGCTGCACACTTACCATAAGTTTTGTACATGAGAATGGAAATACCTTGAACAAATCTAATTTACATGATTTTTGTCAGTAGAAAGTAAGAGGGGAAATAATCCATAGGTGAAGAGTGAGTGTGTGTGTGTGTGTATATGTATATGTGTGTGTGTGTGTATATATATATATATATATATACATACACCTATATACACACACAAAGTGCAAATGAGGATACTGTCAAGATATGTGAGAATAAATCTACAAACTCTTAATGTTGCAGTCCTCTGTTTAGGGACAGACAGTTTCTAGCTTGTAATATTGGGGGTTTTTGACTAATTATCAGAACTGTCTGTAACAAGTTTCTTGAGAGCATTTTTGCCTTTCCACCTATGAGAAGCAATCACCTTGATTTGTTTATGGTGACTAATCTTAATTCTGTCATGTTCTAAAATTTTATTGTGAATTTTCCTGCTAAAAAGGTGCAGATTAGTGTGAAGTTAAGTGTTGTTCATGGCAGTTCATGCAAAACTTTATTTTGGGTGAATTTTCAACCCAAAAATCTCTATTGACTTTTGGGATCAAACAAATCCAAAATAAACTGATGCTCTTTTTAGAATACTAGTTCCTGTATTTCACACGTGGATATATGCATGCGCTCCATGTGCAGAGACTGGGTGTTAGTCTCCATTGGTCCCTGCATATGCAGCTGCTCTTCTCATGCTCTGAATTGAGTGCATAAAAGATGGTGCAGACTGGTGCTTCTCCAGTTCCTTCTTACCACTGCGTGGCCTGCTCTACAATTCTCAGTGTGTCTGTTATGATCTTCCTCTACTTTCAGTATCTAAATACAAATAGTAAATAGTTATAAGTAAGTCTAAACTTAAGTGTTTCAGTGTGTTTTATAGCTAGTTTAATTAGTTAGTTCTCCCTGCTTTGCATCTCTCCGTATAGAGTCCCAAGGTTTAAAAACTGTTTCTCCTGCCCCCGCTCCTTCTCCATCAGCAGTGAATACCAGAGCTGCCTTTACTGCCTTGGAGAGGCTCACATAGCCACCAAGTGCAGCATCTGCTGCTCTTTCCCTCCTCCAACCCCTGAGGAGTGAGACCTCCATCTGTGGAATCACCTCACGTAGAAGGCCATGAACCCCCAGTTGGATCCACACAAGTGAGATCCCCATGTACAACAGCCTCAAACTGCAAGCAGCACCCCTCTGAGCATGAGCTGCAGAATAGGGGCCAAAACCGCTAAGCCCTGGAAACCCTCTCAAGAGTAGGGGGCATGGCCATAGGCTTAAGGACAGATCCCCATCCAGGTCTGCCTCTTAAGAAAAAAGGATCCCTCCTCATCTCAATCTAAGTCAGATGAGTCCTCACACATGGGTCCTAAGGAATTAGGTCTGCACAGATCTTCTGTCCAAGAGGAAAAGCACAAAGGAAGAAGGATCCAATAGTACCAGCTCTGTCCCAGCACACTTCAACTGGGATCCTTTGAGTACCAGATCAATGAATGCCCTGGATCTGTCTGTCCCAACCTCAGGGACTCCAAACTCCAGTAAATATGGAAATCTTTGCACCTTAAGAGGATATTTTTGCTCTGCCTTAGCCACAATCCCCTCATCTATTGGGACAAGTCTGTAGAGACATTTCAGTGCCAGAAACCACTTTTGAGCACAGATTCTCCCCTAGTGCATCCACAGATTGGAGCATTCTTCCTCCAGATCTCCACCTGTAGAACAGGAGCTTACCTTTTCACAGGATGAATTCATTGACCTAGAGAAGCCTCCCCCACCCTCCCCCAAGGGAAAGAAGCCTGGACAGAATCCACAGGAGGTCTTGGAGCCGTCCCCCCCTTCTGGTTATGACCACCCAGGGGACTGCTGGTACCCTAGACCTTGCCCCCTCCCCATTTCCCTGCTGGTTGATCTTTCCTTCGTACTGGCCTTACTGGGCCGCATTTGATCTGTATAACACGCAAACCAAATCCATGCAAGAATTGCACCACCCTCCTCTTCCAGCGGGCTCCATTGGAGTTTGCAGAGGAAGACGTCAAACTAAACCTCCCATCCTTCCCCTCTACTTTGGATCTTATCTGATTCACAGTCAGAGAAGGAACTGAAGAGGCATCGTTCCACACTGCTACTTATGTCCTTGGGTTGGAACATGAGGAGAGCAACTGCAGATGTGCAGACCAATGGACACTGCAACTTTCATGTCTGTAGCAAGTAATGTTACAACAGAAAAACTTCAAAACCAGACTCCAGCGAGAGACTGTTGAATTGGAATTCATTTGCAAATTGGATACAATTAACTTAGGTTACCTTGCATAATGACTTAGGCTTGAAGAGAGACTGGGAGTGGCTATTTCCCCTTGTTTTTTCCTACCCCCCGCCCCGCCAGACGTTCTTGTTAAACCCTGGATGTGTGCTGGAAATGGCCCACCTTGATTATCATACACATTGTAAGGAGAGTGATCACTTTAGATAAGCTGTTACCAGCAGGAGAGTGGGGTGGGGGGAGAGAAACACTTTTTGTAGTGGTAAACACCCATTTTTTCATGGTTTTTGTGTATAAAAAGATCTTCTGTACTTTCCACAGTATGCATCCAATGAAGTGAGCTGTAGCTCACGAAAGCTTATGCTCAAATAAATAAATAAATTGGTTAGTCTCTAAGGTGCCACAAGTATTACTGTAGTGCCGAGAAGCCTCAGTCATGGATAGTAAGGATGGGCGCACGTTGTAAACTGAAATGAACAAATACAAATGAAGTGGGATCCCACTCCAAGTAAACTAGTTGTGAGCCCTGTAGTGTTGTTGTGAAGTAACTTAACGATTCTGCTGTAGGGATTGCAACCTTGGCAGGTCATTTGAGTCCATGTGGCCTGAGCACTTCCTTGCAGCTGAAACAGTTTAAGGCTCAGATGCTCAGTAGCAGGCAAAAAAATTAAAAAAATGTGACTCTGGGCTTTTGGCCATACACAGGGTAGAAGTTGCTTTTTGTTTGTAACGTTGTTTTAAAATTAACATTCAAAATACTTTGACTCGTTGGTAACAGAAATACCACCTTTATCTCCAAGTGGGGCTTGCTCTTTAGTCAGTAATACATGTGATCTAATTTGTTCAGCATGGAACATCTTGATTATGGTTGACACCATAACCTCAAATGGTACTCGCCTCCTTGGGCTTCATTAACATACTTCTTTGCTAACCCAGTACAAGTACTTGACTCATGAGGGTCTGTGTTGTGGAATGGCTTTTCTCCCTTTTTTACAAATGGGCATCTGAATATTTCTTTCCTCCAAGGCAGAAATCTACAATAGACCAAAAACTACAGCGTGAAAAGAGAATTGAGTTATTTCTGGCTTAATTATACAACCATTAGGCTTCCTGCATTAATTTCTTTTCTTGGAGATAGTGTGTTCAACAGGGAAGGGAGTCTGTGTGTCACAATGGCTGTTTCTTCCCCTGATTATTTTGTTCAAAGGAATATCTTCTTGTTCACATACTCATTTACCTCTTGGCACTGAGTGTAGTGTACACACATGGCATCTGTCAGTGTCTTTCCATCAGTGTTTGTAAATTTGAATGTTTGTAGGGGAGTGTTCTTAGTGTGAGCTATAATTAACAGTAATTAAGTAATAAGGCTAGGAAGCTGTGCATTGGAAGTGGATTGTGCTAAAATCTACAGTAGGGAAGCCCGCTGGGAGCAGCCATGACCTGGTGAAAGCCAGGGGTGTTGCTCAGTTAGAAATACATGGAGAGGTAAATTCTGAAAGGGCCTCTAGGAACTGACTCTTCCCTTGCAGAAGAGGTGAACTTGCAAGGTGAATTTGCACAGGATCAAATGTGAAGCCTGGCTTCAAACAGGTCTCGATTGTTGTGGCTTCAGATACTTGAAGGTACAAGTATTTGCCAAATATTGTGGACTAGACTTACTTTTCTTGGTGTGATTGGTCACCAAAATCTCATGGTATCCTTTCCGCTCCTTGATTGGATGACCATCTTTTTTTTTTACAGTAGGAGAATAGTGAATGAAAGCTAGGGTTCAGGTTCATGTTTTAATCACAAAGGCCTTTAAACTATGAGAGAACCTACTCACAGCTACTTAATATCTAACAAGTGGCTATCTTAGATGGTTCATAACCTTCCTGATGCCTGCTCATTCAGCCCCTGAGCAGTAGTGACACAGGAAAGCTGGAAGGAGAGATCCATTTCTGCTTGCTGTTCAGGGCAGTTTTTACACTGCCTCAGCCTTTGCACAGCAGTGTGAGCAAATACCTCGTAACCCACCTGTGTATAACCCTGGGCTCTTCACTGTAGATGAGAGAATTCACTGAACCTCCCATCAGTGTGTAGCAACCACTAGTCCTAAGCATAAAGGCATTCTCTCCCAGCCTCTCATGCAGCTTGCGTTATAATCTGGCAGTGTTTCAAGGTGCAGAACTACACTGATTCAGGTTGTCATGCTGTCTGGAGTGGTTCATGTCTGAGTGCGCCAACCTCAGGGCAGACTGTCAAAAAGCAGATGAGACACCCCAAAATTGGTGGTATGTTCTGTAATTAGATTTCACCAATCCAATGCAGTGATCACATGGAGTCGCAATCCCCTTGGGCCCCCCAGTCTACCTTGTCTCTGTGGCAAGGTGGGCTTAGTGGTAAATGGTCATTTGCACCAAAAATCGCACCATAGTCAGGTTGTTTCCGGTCCCAAGAGACCAGTCACTTACCCAGATCCATTTGTACCTTAGATCTCATACCCAAGACAATGCTGGCTGCCAATCCTATAGTAAACTAAGAATTCATTAACTAGGAAAAAGAAATGTTATTTACAGCTTAAAGCAGGCAACATAGGAACACAAATAAGCTACAGTCTGTGGTGCCAAATGTGACAGAGATGTAATAATGTGTCCACTGAATGTCTTTCAGGGGTAACCCAGGTTGAACCTGGGGATCTTTGCTTTTGTTTCTTAGTTGCAGCCCTTGTCCAAACAGCAAAGAGAACCATTTCCTCTTGTGAGCATCTTTATATGCCTTTCCTCAAGAAAAAAGAAAAGGAGTACTTGTGGCACCTTAGACTAACCAATTTATTTGAGCATGAGCTTTCGTGAGCTACAGCTCACTTCATCGGATGCATACCGTGGAAACTGAAGAAGACATTATATACACACAGAGACCATGAAACAATACCTCCTCCCACGCCACTGTCCTGCTGGTAATAGCTTATCTAAAGGGATCATCAAGTTGGGCCATTTCCAGCACAAATCCAGGTTTTCTCACCCTTCTCCAAATGAGCTATTGCCAGCAGGAGAGTGAGTTTGTTTGTGTGTGTGTTTCGGGGGGGGGTGTGAGAGAGCCTGGATTTGTGCTGGAAATGGCCCCCCTCGATTACCATGCACATTGTAGGGAGAGTGGTCACTTTGGATGGGCTATTACCAGCAGGAGAGTGAGTTTGGGGGGGGGGGGGAGGCGGAGGGTGAGACAACCTGGATTTGTGCTGGAAATGGCCCAACTTGATGATCACTTTAGATAAGCTATTACCAGCAGGACAGTGGCGTGGGAGGAGGTATTGTTTCATGGTCTCTGTGTGTATATAATGTCGTCTTCAGTTTCAACGGTATGCATCCGATGAAGTGAGCTGTAGCTCACGAAAGCTCATGCTCAAATAAATTGGTTAGTCTCTAAGGTGCCACAAGTACTCCTTTTTCTTTTTGCGAAGACAGACTAACACGGCTGTGACTCTGAAACCTTTCCTAAAGAGTTCAAACTGATGGGATGAGAGCTCCTGCATGTATCTTCTTCAGGGGTGGATGGGGTAGTTTTGTCCTACAGTGGCCCATTTAATCTTGATAGTCCTTCTAGATGGGCAGGGGAACCACTCTTCCTGCCTAGGTTCACAAGTTCAAAGAAGGCATTTTTACAATTATAAAGCAAAACTTTCATATTATCTTATAGCATAGAATACAGAAGTTCCAAGCATTTTAAAGAGTTTAAACATTAAACAATTTTTTACAAATCTAACATCTGTCTCAAACAATACTAACATACAGATGAGCTGGTCTGGTTTCCAGCTAATTTGTCAGTGCTTAGCTGACGCCTACAGACTTGGCAAGAGCTGGCACCTGGTCTACCAGCATCACACAGGTGCTTACAACATATCCATCTACCCACAGGCAAAGATCCCCAAATGTCATTTGAGTTAATCTTACCCTGAAATAACTTACCCAAATCCTTGTCTTATTCCCTATGGGACTGCTAGAACTCCAAGCCCTGGACCAAACTTGATTGTGATGCCTCTTATGATGGCTCTCACTCACTGAGTCATTCTGTCTGCAAGCACCAACTTTCACACTGTTTGCATACAGAAGATAGGCTTATTTATCAGGAAACCTCTTTCAGTGAAAAGAGAAATGATTTCAAACTGATAAAGGGTAAAAATAGCACTGGTTAATAGTTTACTGATGGATTTCAGAGAAACTGCATCGAAGGCCCAGTCTACATTAGAAAAGGTTTATTAGTATAGCTATAAATTAATGGCTATAAATTAAATCCTCCTAGTTTAGGCACAGATTTAACTGGCAAAAGAGGTGTTATTGCCTCAGTTTCTACCTGTTCCTTGAACAAAGTAAGTTATAGTGACAAAAGCACTTTTTTGTTGGCATAACTGCATGTACATAGCACTTTTGGTGGTATAGAAATGTCCTTAAAAAGACCGAAGACTCTCCAATACCTGGTTGGATTTTATTTATTTATTTTTTTTTAGGGGATCTCTTCCAGTTAAGAGTAACGGAATCCCTAGGTCTGTATTTTCTTCTTAGTAAAGGTGGAAGAGAAGCAAATGGACATGGTATATTTCTTTTGACAATTAGCTGAATCCTACAAAATGAGAACTGAACTTCGAAGCTTGATACCTCAAAGTCTGAGGGGTAACACCATCAGTCACCACGTTCCCAGTTACCTAAGTCTGGCTAGACTTGATTCCCCCAAGTATTCTTTTTGGTATAGTGGGGGATTAATCAGATGCTACTTTTCATGAAGGGTAGTATTTGGTAGTCATCTCAAGGGAACACTGACAAATGTTCAGGGTAGCCCCTGGGTGCAGGATACAGAATATCAGTCTTCAGTGTAGTCTTAGACTTCTGTTTCTAGTGTACAGAATATCAGTAAATCCAAATATGACTTCCCCACCACCCCAGGTCATCATAGAAGGGTAATCTCAATATAGCCAGTACTGGCCTCGCCAGTACTGATGAATGCTACGTGATGATGGTAGGAATAGTCCTCTCTCATGCTTTGATGTGGATCATCCATGAGAGGTGGCAGTTGTGCTATAAAGTCTTCCAGGAAGTGTAGAGATGCCACACTTCTTGTACACTCTAGAGGCAGTCTTCAGGTTCTTGAGGCAGAAACAAAGCAGCCCAGGACAAGGCAGTCACAGGCTCCAGCTACACAGAGGAATAGGAAGATTGTTAACCTCTTTCTACACAGAGCTCCTGTTCATAATACAAGGCTTATCTGGACACTGGTCTTTTAATCAAAAATACACTACAGCTGTGGCATGTGTAGCCACTGTTGCATGCTCTCCTGTCAGAGGTAGCTTCTCTGAGACCTATAGGCGTTCATGTCCATGTTTTGCAGTAAGAATCCTCTTCCCACATTTTCAGAAATGGAATCCAGGTTTCTGAGCATCCAAAGCACTGGCCTTCACTCCTTTAGCTCAAGTAAATCTCTATTAGCTGCTAGTAGTAATAGGTTCTTATCCCCTGTGGACCATCCATTAGAGAAGCACATGACACTCTTAGCTAGCTTGATAAACACAGGCTGTTGTGCAATACCAAAAGCAGTATTTCTAGGCAGTGTAAATACTTGTAGCAAGAATATGCTATTGGACTCAGGTTAAGAGAGTGCACAGATTGGGAAGGAAATACTATCCAAATAGATAATTCTGATAGCCTCTATCAAATGCTAACAAATACACTTTAAACAGCACTTTCCATAGTAATATAGGCTGCCTGGAAAACAACAAAACAAATATACAACGAAGAATATAGGACCATATTTCTTCTCTGCAGAAATGTCATCATGT
Organism: Lepidochelys olivacea; assembly: GCF_965140295.1. Lineage (NCBI taxonomy): Eukaryota > Metazoa > Chordata > Testudines > Cheloniidae > Lepidochelys > Lepidochelys olivacea. The sequence continues at coordinate 136,521,861 of NC_140412.1, read as the reverse complement.
AGCAGTAGCTTGGTGTCCTTTTTCATAATTCTGAAATATAGCCATGTAAGGCAATCATAGGGTAATGTTCAGAGGGACTATTTTAGGGCTTGTTTATGTGGTCATTCAGTGTGCAGCAAGATGAGGTGTAAATCTACAGTTCACTAGTGTGCCAGTTCCACAATGCACGTCCCCCCACTCAAGTTTCAAAGTGGAGTAGATCAAAGTGCACTAGGGAATTTTCAGTGCAGGGGCCACGTGGACAGTTGGTGCATGGCATGCTAGTGTGCTGTAGATTTACACCCCAGCTTGCCATGCACAAACTCTCTTAGAGAAGCCATCAGTATGTTTAACACCAGTTTTCACCCAGGTGCCCATGAAACACAGACTTGAATCCTGGCATTGTCAACACAGCTCTTCACTAACTCCGTATTTTCCTGCCTTGAGAAGGTCGCGTGGCTTTCAGACCAGACCTGAAAACCAAGCTCTGTCTCTCTTGTATGGAAATCCAAGACAACATGGCCTATTTTGTAAGAGTAGGGTTTTGTCCTGGTTTCCTTTCCCATTTGTTTTCCACAGTCTGTCTGCCTAAATGCTTCTCTCCTCTCCAGAGATGGCAGCTCTTCAATAAAATGACTTTTGATTTTTATTTCCAACCCACATCTCTTTACATTGTGGATACTATAATATATCTTTACACAAGTGTGCTGGGCATGTCACAGAAAACACAAAAAGGCCATGTCCCTGCCCCAGACGAGCTGCCATTTTAAAAGATGCAATTGAAAGGCTAGTGTGGCTGTAACACACACCAGGAAGAGGGTGGAGAAGAAAATATCTCAGTTGATGGTTTAGTTAGGCAGATATGTCTAGGTGATATAAATTTTGTTTAAATGTAAACAGTCTCTTTCTTTAATAAATGTATGATGTGACTCTTTGGTGGAGGGCTATTTGAACATTTATTTTTCAATCTAAGATCTAATCCCCTTCTGTCATGCTGAGATGTGCATGGAAGAGAGCAGAACTAGTGCTAGTATTTTTGGGGCAGGCTTGGGGCAAGACAGTTTCTCAAACTGGGGTCTGCAGACCTCCAGGGGGTCTGCAGGCCCCACTGATCAACTCCTACCCCACCCTCCCAGCACCTCCTGCATGCCAGGGAACCACTGTTCCCCAGTGTGCAGGGGGTGATGGGAGGGAGGGGGAGAAGCGAGGATGGGGCACACTCAGGGAAGGGGGGGAAAGAGGTGGGGCGGAGTCTAGGGCTGAGCAGGGGGTTTGGAGGTCCCTGACAAATTTCAAATCAAAATGGGGGTCCTTGGGACGTTAAGGTTTGAGCACCGCTGGTGTAAGAAGTTCATGACTTCAGGCAGACATCAGTAACCGACAGAGCACATGGAGGTAGCGGGGGAGAGTTAGAAGCTGGGTGGGTTGGAGGTACTTGTCAGTAAGGGGATGTGGGAGGGTCTTACCTGGCAAGAGGGTTTGGATGCTTGTCAATGGGGGCCCAGATGATTTAGAAGCATAAATCTTTCAGAAGTGATTTAGGCACTTCAGGCTTTTAAGTGCCAAATATACTTGAAAATGAGACTTAGGCTCCTCATCAGGCATTGCAATGCCTAAATATCTTTAAAAATCTGGGCCTGGGTGACTGGGTAAATTTCAGAAACTGGTGGAGAAAATGAACAAAATTGCTGGTCAGTATAGTCCCAAGTCCACTTTCAGGGTGGCTATGGGTTGTTGTAGGTGAAAGCTGTAGGGGATACTGACCGACCAAAGCTCTCAGAAATGTAGGCCCTGGCCTGGTTTCAATTCTGATGCCTTTTTAAAATTGGTCCCAGTGCTTGGAAGTGCTGTATGAGGCTCCTTCTCTCTTTTTATTTCTTCAGATACTGGCAGCGATCCAGCCTCCAACGTGACCCCCCTCAACAAATTCACAGTCAGAACACGAGTGTGAATGCAGTTACCTAACTTTTAGTTAGGGATGAATGGACCTTAAAATGTCAAGACTCCAGATATTTAAATAATCTGGAAAGTTTATCTAAAACAGCTGAGTCTACAAAAACAGGCTTTAGCACAAGTAGAGCTGTCTCAAGATTTCTAGCACCACTTGTTCCAATATGGGCTGGATGTATATCCCATTATATCTTCCAGTTCTGGTCTGAGCAGCAACTGGAGATGAAAAAATAGATAAGCAAGCATTCCAGAACTTTAAAGGTTTGATTATGGTTCCATTCTGTAAATAAGTGAATGTTTGGGGAGGGCAAGGGCAGTACTGAGGGATTTATGGGTACCAGTTTGCTGATTCCTATTGTGAATTCAGCTTCAGCAGCAGCTCTGCTAGCTTGAGCATCTTTCATGTTACTACTTCAGCTCCCAGTTCATCACTAGCTGAACAGGCGCTTTTGGGCTCGTGTCAATAAAGCTGTAGTGGATGAGGAGCAAAGTTGTGAAGTGTATGTGAGGAATCTTTTTTGCTAAAATTCTCTGGCAAACAGTTTGGGGCACTGGAGGGAAAAAGATTTAAAATAAATTGGTTAGTCTCTAAGGTGCCACAAGTACTCCTTTTCTTTTTGAAAATTACCTTAGTAAGAGATGTGCCTTAAGGGGAAACACAGCTACCAACATTCCCCTGTATTGCTGCTGTGGCATTTATCACTGTTTCTTCTACACTAGTTAAGGGCTTTGTTTCAATAGCTGGGATTAAAAAAGTACTTGATTTAAGGGACAAAGTCAACCTTTTGTAAGGTTCTAATGTTTCAAGTCCTGGTTTGGGATTTCAGTCTCCCTGCATAAAACAGATGTTTCACTGTTTAAACAATGACATTTTAAAGTTTTATCAAAATAAAATTGAAGTGCTGCTATAAACCAGGAGCTTGGAAGAACTCTGTCTTGCAACTGCTTTCAGATAAGTGACCATTCTCTAGGCCTAGAGCAGAGGTTCTCAAACCTTGTGGGCCCCCTTGTGGGGGTGTGCAATGTATTCTGGGGGGGCCTGAGAAGCTTTAGGGGAAAAAATTACTGCACACATTTTACCCAAAGCAATGAACTAGCAAAGCCCATTCCTCCAGACATATCCGGTCCCCAGATGCACTGTGCGTTTGACTCTAGATGGCACTGTGCATTTTGGCGGATTTCTGTTAAGCTTATATAGCAATATACAAAGTCATTGTCATCTGTACGTGAATCCATTTGCTAGGATGTGGTGTGCACATTCAGTTGTAAGCATCATCCCAGTTTTGCTTTTGCTCTAGTTATAATGGATTATTGGGTCCGTTTGAATCAATGCCTAACTGCTTTTAATATTCAGTGAGAGTTGCATGTTGATTGATTTTTTATCTGTATGAGTACTTGTGTGGCAGAAGTGTGTGTGTGTGTGGAACGTAAACTACTACTGGACCCAAAGAAGGGAGGCAGAATCAAATAAGTTTGAGAACCACTGGCCTAGATGTAGCGATGGTGCTCCTGCTGTGTGCTGCCATATCCTGTTTTTACTGAAACTGTGTGTATAGCTTTGTAATGTATACAGTTAGCAAGACTACAAGCTGCACTGAATTACAGTCAAACCCTACAATTAGAAATACATGAGGCCTCTTTAAAAGAAAATGGGCCACATCTTAAACTGGTATAAACTGGCATAGCTTAATTGACTTAAATGGTGATATCATGATTTACCTGAAGTGAAAATCTGGTCCACTGTGTAGAGTATACTTAATCTCAGCAGAGTTTTTGCATCATAGTAAATTTAAAGGGAATTTAGGAGTATCCTGGTGCTCTAGAGTTTAAACTCATAACAAATATTACCTCAAAGGGGAGTTTCTGCATGTGTTGAGAATATTCCCACTCACTTGACTCTGTGGCAGTACTTCTGCAGTTTGTATATCACTAGAGCTGCTGAAGCCCATTGAGAATTTTTTGTAGACTATTTTGTCCTTGTAGAACCTCAGTTATGAACACCAGAGTTATGAACTGACCATTCAGTCATGCACCTCATTTTGAACCAGAAGTATGCAATCAGGCAGCAGCAAAGTACAGTACTGTTAAATGTAACCTACAGAAAAAAGGGAAGGTAGCATTTTTCTTATGCAAAATAAAGTTTCAAAGCTGTGTTAAGTCAATGTTCAGTTGTAAACTTTTGAAAGAACCAGCATAACATTTTATTCAGAGTTATGAACAACCTCCATTCCCTAGGTGTTTGTAACTCTGAGGTTCTACTGTACATGTATAAAAATCTAAAATCTCTGGAATTTGAGTAATATTTGATTAAGCTTTATCAGTTTACTATTGAATGTACCATGTAATGTATAATAATCTTGGCACTGGGACAATTTAAAATACCACTTGGTAAAATACCATATAGCAAGGGGTGGGGGGAGGGAAGACTTTCAAAAATTGCCTAATTCCTATTAATAAATCTTCATTTGAGCATCTTAAAGTGCTTTAAAAACACTGATGAATTTAGTCTAACAAAATCCCTGTGAGGTACTTAATATAACCCTAGTTAAACACTTTCCAGATTAAACAAGTGGCCAAATATGTAAGGTTTCCTCTATTTTTGGGTGTCTCCATGCTTTAGGTACTCACAATTAAAGGTCACATTGAAAATGTGTGTCCTGGAGGTTAAGGCAATTGGCTGAGCATCTCTAACTCCCATCAACTCTGGTGAGGGTTGTACGTGCTCAGCACCTTTATAATTTGGGATATTTATTTAGGTTCTTAAATATGGATTTGGGCTGTTCATTTTGGCACCGGAGTTTGTTCATTTTGTGGTCAAGATGATATGACTCATCAGAACGTCAGTGGCCTGGCCTAGGAGTCCTTGCTTTCAATCTCCTGCTCTGCTCCATAGAGCACATTACAAACCACTGCCTTTTAGTACCTGTTGCTGAGGGTAGGAGTCTAGTACTAATAATTTGGATAAACATAGTGTTGATATGTCTCTCTTCATTCTGAGAATGCGCAAAGCTCAAATGGATAATCTGTTGTACCTCCTCCCCCCCCCCCCAATGCCCCTACAAAGAAGATAATGGGTAGGGAATGACTGTTAATTAACCCGGAGAAATATGACAAGCTCTCTCCACATGACAACACTCTCCCCCCCCCCCCCCAACAAGATCACACGATTTTTTTTATTGTAATAGTCTGTTTCAGTGGGTAAGCAGTTTTATTGAAACTTTACAAAAAATGAACTGTTAAAGTCCTAACAACCTTTTATTAAAGTAGAAAATTATATCAAACACAAATCTACAGCTAGTTTCTTTTGACTTTTATTTGCAGGAATTCTTTAAAAATGCTTAATTGTATAAGTCTAATATTTTTCTTTCAAGAAGGACAAATTAACTTTCAAAGGGCATTGTTTTTGTACTTTCCATCACCTCCAAACTGTGGTCTTACAAGACAATAAGATAAATCTCGTTTGTACTCCTCAGAGACCAATAATTTCCTGGGTGCTGAGCAGCATTAGGGTCTGAACATGCAAACACTGATTGCCACTGAAGCAAATAGGTCTTCTCAGAGTAGGGAGCACTACCCCCAGTAATATGTGTAGAGGGTTGGGATCTAAGAAAATGCATGTAGATACAAATAGCATATGCGAGTCCTTGTTTGGAGCATAAGTCTTCCATCAGTCACATGGGGAGGTTGTGCCTGGCAGTTAGGTGGGTACCTAGTACAGCTCTAAAATTTGAAATACAGTTTTTAAAAAAAAATCATAAAACTGGACACTGGTCATATGACAACATTTTTCCATTTATAATAGATTCAACTAGTCTGAGAGAAATTCCTCTCTTTAAGATAGGAAATTATAACTACAACAAATATCTTAAGATGAAAGAAATATTTCAAATGTACTGACTGTCTATCTTGAGAAACAGCAAAGTCTTCTACTTTTTAGTACGTCCACATAACTCCTACAGGTCAGTAGGGTTGGAACAAAATGAGAATTTAGTTCTTAGCATTTAATTTAACTTGAAAATCTCTGATCTGCATTACAGATCTCCTCTGCACTGTATGTAGAGAATATACAAAAGAAGTTGTCCATGTGAGTGGGAAAGAATTTTGTGGAAGACATGTAGTAACAACTTGCATTTTTGGTTACAAACCAAGTCATTCTGCTTGGAGCCATTTTTCCATTTAATTTTTTTTAGTTTTATTATTGTTTAGAGGTCAAGCTTTATAACTAAACACTTAATGCATACATCCTACATATTCTACATGCTTATATTGCTATTTGAATACACTTTTTACAGTGTTTGTATCAACTTCTGTTTTCAGTCTAAAAGAATTTAGTTTTTCTCCTCCACATTAGGCTTCTAATCAACTGGGATTTGGAATCACTGTTCTCTATATTGCCTTTTTTTCTTTAGGATTCTTTGGCTATCCGGGAATGTTGAGGGTGGAGATGCAGATTTCATGGAAAGAACAAGGAACTTCCAGTAAAGAAAAAATTGAGGTGTGCTTTGAAATGCTGTAAATTCCCTCCCCAAGGAAGTCCAAAGGACTAAGTGCACCTCCTTCACAGAAGTATCAGGAGTGATCAGTCCAGACTTACTGATGACCCTATCACTTTCACCATACTTGATTCTTTCTGGTGCTGCAGTGGTTGCACTTAATTTGTCCTATCTAGGAAAAAATACTGTTGGCTCAAGAGTTCCTATACTGAAAGTAAAGAATACCCAGAGGAAAAATATGAACGACTGTATGCGGAAACCATATTTTGGTACCTTTTTTTAAAATTAGCTCAGTTAATATGTCCTAAAAAGAGAGAGTACTTGTGGCACCTTAGAGACTAACCACTTTATTTGAGCATGAGCTTTCGTGAGCTATAGCTCACTTCATCGGATGCCGCTCACGAAAGCTTATGCTCAAATAAATTGGTTAGTCTCTAAGGTGCCACAAGTCCTCCTTTTCTTTTTGCGAATACAGACTAACACGGCTGTTACTCTGAGACCTGTTAATATGTCCTGTGGCTTTGAAGACATCTGAGGTCTGTTTTAACAGACATGCAGTCAATTTTTCAGTGTGTGCGTGTGCGTGCACGTGCTCGCTCGCTCTCGATAACTTGTTCCAGGTAATCGCTCTTATCCAAACACTTTTGCTTCCTATCTAATGAATTGGTAGTTGAACAGTAAAACAGCCTAATGTAAAGACTTCTGTTGAAATCGACTGAAGGCGTTCAGGGTTGTGTTAACAAACAAACAAAAAACCCTCATGTGGCTTAGCTGCTATACCCCTTTTCTCTTAAATGTCGTATAATTCCAATGGAGAAGAAGACAAAGCAGCAAAAGTTCCAGTGATAGTGAACACATTTTCTACTTGATGGGAATTGGACACTGTAGTGGCAGTAATTTTTTGTCCCTAATGCAGATGGCATTTTGCAGTGCTAAATATTTTTAAAGGAATACATTTGTTATTGATAGTCAATTAACCTTTTTCTGCTTGTAACTTTATAACAGCACTTTTTCAAAACATACTTTAGAAAAATTATCAGTGAGTGGTTAGCAATGTTTGTCCTGGACTCCTAAGTCTAATTTCCCCTAAGGAAAATCTGTTGTTTTAAGAGGACATTATAAATGAACACTGGAGTAGTTCTCTTGCACCTGTGACTCTGATTCTTTTGAAAAAACGAGGAGTATTTGGTTAGTCTCTAGGGTGCCACAGTTTATTTGGGCATAAGCTTTAGTGGGCTAAAACCCACTTCATCAGATGCATGGAGTGGAAAATACAGTAGGCAGATATATATATCTTTACATATATACACACACACAGAGTTCATGAAAAGATGGGAGTTGCCTTAGCAAGTGGACGGTCAGTTCTAACGATACACGTCATTTAAAGTGGAAGTGGACTATTATCAACAGGAGGAAAACTCATTTTTGTAGTGGTAATCAGGGTGGCCTGTTTCAAACAGTTGACAAGAAGGTGTGAGTAACAGTAGAGGGAAATTAGTTTTTAGTTTTTGTAGTGACCCATCCACTCCCAGTCTTCATTCAGGCCTAATTTGATGGTGTCCAGTTTGCAAATTAATTCCAGTTCTACAGTTTCTCATAGGACTTCTGTTGTTGAAGAATTACCACTTTTTCCCACCTGGAAAATCGAGAAATAAATACTGCCTTGCCATGCAGTTGTGGTCCTTCTACTTGCAGATGAAATTGAAAGATATAGAGAAATATTGTGTTCATTTCAATGGAATACATGAGTAAAGAGAATCAAAGGTGTTAAGATGACCCTGTCACTGTACAACACTATTTTTGAAGTTTTGAGTACAGATCTTGGCCTGCTCAGTCTGATGGCAAAGACACTGGAAAAATAAGGCCAAAGTTTTTTTAATTATTATTTTATTCTGAAATTTGATTTTTTTAATGCAAAACAATAAAAATTTATTGTAGTCTCTTTTTCAGAGAAGATAAGTGTTAGTCTCTTATTTTGTCAAGTAATCCTTTGTCATGGAGAAGAAAGGGTTAATCCTGTTCCATTTTAAGTTGATCACTTTGAATGGTGGCTACTCTTCCTATTTTTAACAAAACTGACACAAACAGGGAGAAGATTGAGAGGATAGCATAAGGTAAGGGAAATGTGGCTTTTGCTCTTAGGATTCAAGGCAGCTGGTCAGTTACATATGGATGCTCTGAGCTGGCAGGTCGGCCACGACCGCTGTTGCTCCAGACCCTGGCTTGCTTTGCCAGTCTAGGATGACAACTCCTGGTCGGGTCAGGTCCCTCTCCTTCACTGGACCGTCTCAGGATAGGCAGAGCTGGGTGGGACGTCTCCTCCCATGATACTGGTGCTGTGCAGTGCAGCTGGTTTCAGGCTAGGTGAAAAGCCAACAGAGGACAGGAGGAAGATGGAAGGGAGGGAATGGAAAGGCACACACAGGGCAATGAAAGGCAAAGCAGGAGCTCATGTATCCTGTGGTCCTCACTGGTCCAGTGATTATGGTCCACTATCATCAGTGGGCTGCTCTGGATGTCTTGATTTGAGGCTTACCAATGAAGGACAAAGTGTCTGGGGCAAAGCAGGGAACTTTCTCTAGGGAATCCCTCAGAAGTCAATACCATAGGTGCCATTTTTATCCTCGGAGGTCTATCTCTCCCTTTTTAAGGACCCGAGGCGGGAGTGATGGGTGGAATAGCCCATTCACTCCTTGTTTTGCCCACCAATTAGGCCTAATTTCTGACTCACCAATTTTGGGTCCTGAATTTCTAGTTCCATTCTCATGTTTACCCTGGACCATATCAGACCTTTTTGTTTGGAGTGACCCAGCCTTTCTGTCTTTTGTGTGTTTGGTGTTTGTTTTGTGTGTGTGTGTGTGTGTGTGTGTGTTCGTTCGTAGTGACCTGTAATATTTTATGAATTTCCACCCACTTTCCAACATGGACAGATCTCAAGACTTCTCCCAGTGTTCCTATACTAGTAGGGTGACCATATTTCCCAAAGAGAAAACGAGACACCCGCAGCTGCTCACCTGAGCACCCCTGTGCGATGCTCTTGCCCATCACTGGAACCCTGTGCGTCTCCCCCCCCCCACTGGAATCCTGCCTCCCTCTCAGTTCTGCCTCCCCTGCCCATGCACGGGGGCTGGCATCTCTGCTTCCCCCCACCCCAAAAAAAACAGTATTTTTTCCTCTGTGCCGAACCCCACTTTTTTTTTTTTTTTTTTTTTACAAAAGTGGACATTTGTCCCGTTTGGTCTTGCCCAGCTGATCAAGTCAGAGGAAATGGGACAAATGCCTCCTTTTTGGAGGGGAGAGGAAGGCGGGACCGCCAGGACAGGGCTTAAAAAAGGTACTGTCCCAACCAAAGTAGGGTGTATGGTCACCCTATATATTGGTGTAGAGGAGAGTGTGGGTAGGGAAGGAGAGTTGTTAATTGCTAGTGACGATCTTTTAATATAACACATTTCTGTCAGAGTACCGAGGGAAAGTGCTTGAGGGTTTTAAAATACAAAAAACAGTTGGAAGTTTTAGGATAGATTAACGTACAAGAATGAGGAATTTTTTCACATTGAATGTTTGTGAATAGTATGGTGTTAAGAGGCATTCAGAGGCTATCTTTATTAGCATATACTTTATGGCTACTTCAGAAGTTGTGCTTGGAAACAAAGACTGAGCTTTTACATTCCACTTCTGGACGGATTCCAGCAATGCTACAAGGACAACAATATTATGTCTTGGGGGGTTAAAGCCAGCTGCCTTGGTTGCCTTGTTAGAAACTTGATTTGTGTTGTCACACACAGTGTGTAAGAATGTAGTCAGTGATGCCTATGCTGAGCTGGAAGGCTAGCTTGTACCTCAGTGATAGCCCTTCCTAGCATCTGCCATTCATACTATGTGCTCTGTGAATGCAGCTATGTGGAGGAAGGCTCAAGAGTCAAAGTAATAATGATGGCAATTGGGTAGCCTACTTATTTGGCTCAACCTGATGCAATCTAGGGGAGTGGTTAGCCACTTATACTCTATCAGGGTTGGATATGGGTGTAGGAGGGGAACAACACTTTTGAATATTTAGAGTCTTCTCTACCCCAAAATAGACTAAAGCATATTTGCATATAGCATCTCTTTCCAGAATTTTTCGAATGCTTTGAGAAATTCTGACCAGCCCTCTGTAAGGAAGAAGGATGAGAGAGACTGCGAGATGCTTTTTTTTTGTGTAAAAAGACATCCTGTGAGGCAGAGTAGGGTAGCACTGTTGGGATGTTTTTTGGAACACAAATCTGCTTTGCTAAACAGGAGCAAAGTGCACCCCAGTTAGTCCTTGTTGCTGATGTACCATATGCACTAAGTGACTCCACTTAAGCCATGATCATATTGCAAATGGAATATGACTGTTAAACTCCTAAATTAGCTCTCTGTCTTAGAATGCTGTGCGGGAGTACTGTCCTACTGGTTGGAGACAAATCTCATAGGTTCCTTAGTTCAGCATAGGGCAGGCTCTATTTTGTGTATATAGTACATATTTAATACATGAGTTGCATCACACACTGTTCTCAGCCAGCCACTGCAGCAGTGAACTGTGGCAGCTGTTTAATAGAGCGCACAGTAATACTATGTAAAAACTTAAGACAGGAAGGGAAGAATAACTCATACAATTGAAACTACAGAGGGAATTTTAGGTAGGAAGAATGTAATTACACCAATTGTAATAAACATGACCTGTATCTTAACATTAGTGCCAATGAACATAAAATATATTTGATAGAATTAGGACAGATGTTGGATACATCATGGGACAAAAATATATGCAAAGAAACAAATCAGTTTGGGAATTGTAACTACCCTTACTGTATAGCTGAGCTAACATTGCCAGAGGTTTTGTGGTGAGTGAGAAGTTACTATATTTCTTATAATATAATTTGTTCTTTCTATTTTCTCTTCAGCCAATGCTCAGGTTCAGATTTGCTTTTCAGGTCGTCTAAGACTTCTTTAATCCATTTGATACCTTTGACTGCATTGTCATTGCAGAAAGATAATAAAGGTCATATTGCTTTACAAGAGCAATTCTGTACTGTGCTCATGACCAGAAGTTCCTGCTTTGTTTCCTCACTCTGACGCCACAAATGTATGGTTCAGAACTTGGGATGGAAGTCTCAAACAACATTGAAAAGACAGTTTGAAAAATATATTTACATACAGAGATTCTTTAAATGTAGGACTTGAGCCCAAGTGTCACATCTTCAGTTATGGGAAGACTGTCTGTTCCATTTAGTCTTACAAAAATCCATGTTTTATCCCAGTTCTTGTAATCCCTGCAAGTTCCATGAGGCTTCTGTCAGCCCCCCTGTATATACATCCACAAACCAGCCTTCCACACAGAGTAAAATCCCAAGAATGATGGAGAAGAGGGAGGGGATGTTGCATGGCTGAAGAAGGGGGGGAAGTGTTAACTCTTTCCCTTCTCCCCAGCTGCCAAAACCTACTTCTCCAATCCCTGTCAAAACATCTGTATGCCTGTAACAACTGGTTCCATGTTCTCTCTTTCAAAATCTGGGTGTTTCATACTCTATTCTGCCTGTGTATTTTGATGTCAGTGGGGCTGCATTGCTCTATGAAGCACATAATTTGTCTCTTAAGGTGTAAAACACCTAAACTTTAGGCTAACTAGTTTAGGCATGATACAGACAGAAAGGGAGGATACGAACTGTAACTGCTGCTGCCTAAAGCTCTTCATTGAAGTCTAAGTCTTTAAATTGGAATATTAACTCTATTGGTTAGCTAGCAGTAGATGTTAATACGTAACCATCTGTATTTTCCTTCTTGATTGCAAAGCACCTTAGACTATGATTACTCTTAAATGCAGCAAAAGAAATACTAAAAATTGTCATCCTAAATGTATTTTTGTTGACATTAGTTTTTTGTTGCAAAGGCAAAAAGGTGCTCAGGTACTGACTAAAATGGTGAATTCTGTACAAGAACCTATAGAGAATGCTCAGCTGAGGACTTTGTAGCCCAGTAAAGTACTATCTGCTATTTGAAAGACTGAACTCACATTATGAATGGGCTATATATTTGTGATGATTCCTGTCACAGGATATTGTAGAGATTAGCAGCAATGGCAGTTAACATTAGGGTAAAAACTACAAAAGCTGCTAATAGTAATACTTCATGTCAAGTTGATCACTCGCAGGGATCAGGAAGGAATTTTCCTCATGGAATGTCATTGCACAATTGGGTGAGCGAATCAAGTTTTTCGACACTTCTGTAAAGCCACAATGTGGGCAGAGACATAATACCAGACATGGACCCTTTTGTTCTGAGAAACCAATTACTTTTTAAAAAGAAGTCAAAGATCAACCCCTCAGCCTCTGTGTAATTGAACACCCCTATATCTTGCATGCAGTTACCATAAAAGGGTCCATGTTTAAATATCTGACTATTGCCTGACTTAAATGCACAAATAAGTTCAGTTACATGAACATGTGTCTATGTGGACAGGCTTTTTTCCCCAGACTTGAACATAAGTCTCATCTAAATATCAAGGAGGTCTGGCTTGCCCAGCATCTCATTGATATGATCAATTTTCTGTTCTTTGCTATTACAGCTATAGCAAATGCTTTAAGTAGGTAGGGGTAGAGAAGAATTTTTTTGTTCTCTCATAATTCATTTCTCCTACTGAGTGTCATTTGGGTAGTGCCACTGCAGCCTGCAATTATGCTGGACAATGCTAAGATCCTTCAGATGTTCCAGAACTCAGATTTCACGCTCTTTCACGTATTCAGGTATATAGTAGGCTTCCTTTCCAAACTGACGATAAGAAAAAAAAATACTTGCCAACTGCTTAGTGCTGTAGCAAAGGTATGCAAGCCATAAAGCTGAAATTAAAAAACCTCAAAATAGCACTCTTCCTATTGAGTTTTAATGATCTAATTAAACTTTTCATGAATGAGCAATTAATATTTAAAGTTCTAAGCACTTGAGTCCATTTTGGAACAGTTAGGAATTGGGGCAGCAGAGCTAGGTTGGTCATGGGAGCACTGGCCTGAATCCACAAAAGGACATAGGCACCTAAATGGCAGTCACCTGACATGTGAAGGACCCCTGTGTAATCCAGGAACCTTTTGGTGGCAATTGGCAGAGGGCACAGGGGGTACATAAGGTTTTAAAGAGAGACCCTGGCTCAGAGATATGCATAATAGTTCACCAAAGAGTAGTGTGTGAAATCTCTGACAGTCAGTAGCCTGCTGGATGTCATAATCATTAAGAAATATAGGTATGGGTAATATTTAAGGAGTTCTGTATCCATACTAAAAATTATGTTCTTAAATACTGGTAATTAAGGCAGGTAACCAGGAGGTGACATACCTCAAGCCTTTCAGGCAAGATGCAAGACAGCTATCTCCCTGTCTGGCCATGTGTATATTGTGTATTCTCTGCCTCTTTGCATACTGAGCCAGAGGCAAGATAAGAGATTCCACAATCTAGAAAAGGAAATCTACAAGATGAAACAAACAGTGGAGGGGTGGGCCTTCTTCCTAAATAAAGGCAAAGGATGGGACTGGTATATTTTTCCAGGGGAGGTGGGGTAAGAAACACTGAATCCTTTTATGTGCAGGGCAAGCTGACCGCATACTTTTTTTGTCTGTAAAACCGTGCAAGGGTTTTGGGTGAGCAATATTCTACATTATACTAGTATCTCATTAAATCCATGCTTTAGAATGCGTGTAATAATTTGGTTTTATATGCAACTATTTATTTGTTTCCAATATTTCTACTTGCTACTATTTAAATCTCTATAGTTTGTTGTACTTGATTTCACTATAAACATATCTAAGTGCTGTGTGTTAAGTCGCGAGGTGACCTGAGGTGGAACTGGTAAATGGGGGTGTACTGTTTCTTTGGAAGCAGCGAATCAGTGATTAGTGAGTCTCCAGTGGATTGGGGTGGACACTACAGGAGCCCAATGCTTGCACCCTCTGAGCATTCTGTGTTCCTATGATTAACCTGTAAAGTGACAATGGGGCCTGGGAGATCTAGAAGGGAGTGCTTATTTGTTGCCAGTGGCTGGTGGGGTTGACGGACCCACAGCAGGCACAATCAAGGCTGGTGGTAGGAAGGTGCCTTACAATCCTGGGTATCAAAACACCTGATCAAATCCTTTTTGTCAAGCAGAAGGGGGAATTGAACCAGAGCCTCCCACATCCCTCAGGTGAATACCATAACCACTAAGCTAAAGGTTATGAGGGAATCCTTCTCCGAAGTTCCCTTGCAGATCTGGGCTACTATACAAAGAGTTATCTGTAGCGGCCAAGAAGAGCTGAATCAGCTATGGAATGGGGTAGTCAAGTTCTGGTATGCAAGCTTGTTTGGCACTTGGTAGAAGTACTAGGATGCAACGGAACAGGGCTCACCTGCTGGGGACTTTAGCTGAGAGCCATGGGAAAAGTGGTTTGGGAGCTAGAGCTGGGAGCTAGGGCTGTTTGTGAGCCAAGGAGTAAACTGTGCAGTCAGACTAGCTGAGTAGTCAGAGTTGCAGACTCTCCAATTGGGAGAGAGCTGGACTGATTGTTTTGCTGGATCTGGTCCCCAGTTTGCTCAGGGGAAAAATCTTTGCATGCCCTGGCCTGCAGGTAAAACTTTTAAGTGGCGCCAACCTTTAGCCGCTAGTGCAGAGAACAGTTTGCATAAAGCTGTGGGTGGAAGCCTAATCTCCTTGTAAATCAGATTTACCAGAAAAAACAATGGAAACTCCAAAAGAAAAAGGGAAGTTTGCTAAACTTTAGTCAAACAAAAGACAACTGTTAAACAGCAACACTCTCAGTAACTGTCATCCAAACAATTCCTATCTAAATGCTCACAATAATTGCAAACTGTGAATGAATCTTATACACTCATTACATAGCTTTCTGTCAGAATCATGCATAAACACTTATTCATACAGGCTTTATAAAGTTTAGCCTTCCACACGCTATCTGCAAAATCATATTCCCTAATAGTTTTTAAACTATCTAATCGCTTAGGAGTCATAACTGTAGAAACTAAGAAAATGCAAATTACAATTTTCTACTAAGTAAAGTAAGTCATGAACTCCTAATTAGACACTTCATTGGAGATAATATTATATGATCTGTAGGAGTAAGTTGTATTGTTTATGATCATTACAAATTGTCCTTTGCATTATAAGAGGACCTATTCATGATATGAACCATCAAACACTATGCTGCATGCATATTCAAAACTATATTCAATGTGCAGATTTATAATGTTAAACTTACAACGGCTTTTCCCCACCCAGCCCCCATTGAAATCAAAGGGATGACTACCTTTGGTGAAAATGGGCATTTTGTATTCAACTCTAAAATGCAAAACTGGGATAGTCTGGGCAGAATTCAGATAAACTAGGTAGAGATCATTGAGAATACTGCAGTTTTAGTGATTTTTTTTTTTGAAGTGGGTGATCCGGTTGATGAGAAAACAGTGTACATAACCTTACCTTGTGGTTTCCCTTGTTTGCAATTTTTTTTGATAGATGTATGTATTTAATGGTATAGCAACCAGGGCGCTGACCCTGTCAATGGGACTACTAACATGTAAAATGAAGCTCATACATGCATCTTTAAAGGATTGGGGCCCATAACTGTAACCAACAAAAATTTTTGTTGTGGAAAGTATATTTGTACCTAGTCTGTTAACTGTTGATCTAAGCTATATTTTTCATTATATTAATGGGAGTTCAACACAGTAATGAATGCCTCTTACATTTCAGTGTAATAAATTCTTATGCAGTAGCAGAGTCTACACTGGCACATGTCCTCACAATCTTCTTCCACCCACTGCAGTCTTCCTTATGGAACTGGGCAAGTGTAGTCTGTTCTAATTTCAGTGTTTGGCACTGTGACCTGAATAACTGATGTCCTTTCTTTTTATATAAAAGGACAAGAATCTGAAATTGCAGAAGAGATGTGGAAAAGTAGATTTGAAACTGTCATTAGTGGAAATTTTCAGCGGTGAAGTAACATCCTCAGCTATGGGTATAAAGCCAGAAAGTGTCTCAGTTCTGTTCTGCCTCAGGCATTTATACTAATTCAGCATGTTGGTTTTTACAGAAGTTAACTGGTTTCATGGGGTGGATTAGAAAACAGATATAAAATTAGGACAGTAACATTTGTTTACATTGTCTGTTATGAATATTTTGCTTCCACTAAATCTCTCAAACAGTAAAGCCTGTAGTACGTGAGCACATCCATGCATTAGTGAAGTAGAATATTCCAGTGGCCAGATTTTTTTTTTTAAATGAAAGCAGAGATTCTTATGCAATCTCTCTATTCCAGCAGCTTCCATTTTAAGGAGGCTGCATGGTTGCAGAGAGAAGTCTGAAAACATGAGGCAAATGCGCCTGAAATATTCAAACCAGAGGGCAAACAAAACAATGCAAAAGTATTAAAACCTCACAGCTTTTAAGCAAATCTCATGACTCTTGGGTGTCCCTAATTCGTGATTTTTCATGTTGTATCCAATATTGCTGCTGTAGCTTAAAAGGAGATGGATCACCACTGAAATCAGACAGTGGGACTGTCATTGGGATTTTGGGACCTATCAGCCAATACTTAATTTATGCATTTCAGAGGAAGATGGACTAAAAGAGGTACTCGGGGGAACTAGGCATGAGGAACACACAAACAGTCCAGGCGCATTCATTAAATTCCTCCATGGGGGCTGAGTTTGATCTTATATGGTAGCTTTTCAAGTCACTGTGGCTAGTATATCTGCGGCCTTTCCTATTCTGCTAGCACTATTTCTAAAATACACTCAAATTCCTAGGAATTCATGCTCTAGGTAATTGTAGAGCCTAATGCTTGGAGAGTCCTATGGTGTTCATCTCCAAGCTCATGGTCCACAGAGAATACAACTTAATTGTTCTAGAAGGGTGTGATAAACTGTGCCTTGCTGCCCTTCACTGCAGATCCTGCAACTGGTACACATTTGATACTTCCTCACTGTCTGTTGGGAAACAATGTAATTGACTTTACAAGTTATTCTCTGATAGATGATAGCCTATGTGATAACAAATGGAGCGTTGAATTGTAATATGATGTTTGGTGGGGGAGAAATGCAATTGAATATTAAGAGGATAGTTACTAAGGTCTAGCAATTACGTTGTAGATGCATATTTGTGGGAACATAAAATGGATTCATGTTTAGGGGGTGTGTGAAATATATAATTTTTTTTCCAGCTAAACTGGCATGCATGCTAACTAATACACAGATATCTATCTCAGTACTGGAAGCATCAGCAAAACCTATATTAAGGTTGCATAGTGGTTCTCAACTGTGGTCCACCACTTGTTCAGAGAGAGCCCCTGGCGCGCTGGGCCGGTTTGTTTACCGACTGGCCGAACCTGCGGACGCAATCACGGCTCCCACTGGCCGCGGTCTGTGACCCCAGGCCAATGGGTCTGCGGGAAGGGTGGCCAGCACGTCCCTCGGCCCGCGCCACTTTCCACAACCTCCATTGACCCGGAGCAGCCACTGCTTTCCTCTCATCCACAGAGCCAGTTATCTCTTCATAGAAGGCAATTAGATTAGTCAGGCATGACTTGCCCTTGGTGAATCCATGCTGACTGTTCCTGATCACTTTCCTCTCCTTTAAGTGCTTCAGAACTGATTCCTTGAGGACCTGCTCCATGATTTTTCCAGGGACTGAGGTGAGGCTGACTGGCCTGTAGTACCCCGGATCCTCCACCTTCCCTTTTTTAAAGATGGGTACTACATTAGCCTTTTTCCAGTCATCTGGGACCTCCCCCGATCACCATGAGTTTTCAAAGATAATGGCCAATGGCTCTGCAATCACATCCGCCAGCTCCTTTAGCACTCTCGGATGCAGCGCATCTGGCCCCATGGACTTGGGCTCGTCCAGCTTTTCTAAATAGTCCCAAACCACTTCTTTCTCCACAGGGGGCTGGTCACCTCCTCCCCATGCTGTGCTGTCCAGTGCAGTAGACTGGGAGCTGACCTTGTTTGTGAAGACCGAGGCAAAAAAAGCATTGAATATGTGAGCTTTTTCTACATCCTCTGTCACTAGGTTGCCTCCCTCATTCAGTAACGGGCCCACACTTTCCTTGACTTTCTTCTTGTTGCTAACATATCTGAGGAAACCCTTCTTGTTATTCTTAACATCTCTTGATAGCTGCAACTCCAGGTGTGATTTGGCCTTCCTGATTTCACTCCTGCATGCCTGACCAATATTTTTATACTCCTCCCTGGTTATTTGTCTAATCTTCTACTTCTTGTAAGCTTCTTTTTTGTGTTTAAGTTCAGCAAGGATTTCACTGTTAGGCCAAGCTGGTCGCCTGCCATATTTACTATTCTTTCTACACATCGGGATGGTTTGTTCCTGTAACCTCAATAAGGATTCTTTAAAATACAGCCAGCTGTCCTGGACTCCTTTCCCCCTCATGTTGTTCTCCCAGGGGATCCTGCCCACCAGTTTACTGAGGGAGTCAGTCTGTTTTTTCTGAAGTTCAGGGTCCATATTCTGCTGTGTGCCCTTCTTCCCACCCCCTTCCATCCCTTGTGCACACATGGAGCACCTCTAGTTAGGACACAGGTAAAACAGTGCCAGCAGCAGTTGCTGCTTTCCCTGTCAAAATACCCATTGGGTTAGGGGAAGAGGTACTGGGTTGCGACCCAGGAGATGAAATTCAGGTTTTTCTTCTATGGACCAGTGTTAATAATTTTGTGACCCCCACAAGCCTTACTGAGCAAGGGGTCTCCTGCCCTACTGAGGTTACACAAGCTGAGAATAGAACCAAGATGTCTAATATGGTAGACCCAACTCTTAGCCCCACTGCCTCCTTGAAGAATTTGCCAAACAGTCCCCCCCTTGTACTTGTGCATTATAATAGTATATGAACACGTGTGGAAAAACAGTACTATTGCAGAATCCTTGCCTCACCATGCACAGGACGGAGTGTATGTAATATCTTAGCTGCAACAATTGTTTAATGTTAGATACCCTAGATATATTAAATGAGAATTGCTCATTCAGAACCCAGTTCAGGAAGATACTTTTTTTAACCACATGAGTAATCCCATTGACTTCACTGGAACTACTCACATGCTCAAAAGTTAAGCATATGCTTAACACTCTCCTGAGTTGGAGGTTGTTCCTGAAATGTGCGAAGAGCCCTGAACACTAGTTGTGATTCAGCATTGAGCATACCCAGTACCTTGCAGGTTTGAGCCCTACTGCAGTAGTATCTTCCATCAAATATTTCCTCAAATGTCAATTCATTTAACATGACTGTCACACTAAATTTAAATTAAATCCTCATGAAGCTTTTAACAGAGTAGAAAAAGTGATTTTTTTTTTAAATGCAACTTTTTTCACCATGGATGTAGTTTTGTTTTACATTGGGCACCGACATCAGACTGATAAGTTTCACATGTTGGTTTTCATCCGCTAACAGTTTGGTTACTCTTTCAAGCAATGTGTGGTATGTTTTTTTAATTAAACTTTCAACGTCCATTAATCTTTCTGTTGATACTAGAATTAATGAAACCCATAAAAAAACACATTTTGTAAACTACTCAGTAGTGCAAAGTTGTAGAATTTTTCAGATTTGGAAGGTTTTGTTACATATCCTATGGATATTCAGTCATATCAGCTTTAATAGGAGCATATCAAATTCAGAAGCTCTTTGCTTTTAGAGTAATCCAGTGTTTGTACTTCAACAGCCACATACATCCCTCGATCTGTAACAATGGACTGAGGTTACTGAAAAAAGAAAAGGAGTACTTGTGGCACCTTAGAGACTAACCAATTTATTAGAGCATAAGCTTTCGTGAGCTATAGCTCACTTCATCAGATGCATATCGTGGAAACTGCAGCAGACTTTATATATACACAGAGAATATGAACCAATACCTCCTCCCACCCCACTGTCCTGCTGGTAATAGCTTATCTAAAGTGATCATCAGGTGGGCCATTTCCAGCACAAATCCAGGTTTTCTCACCCTCCACCCCCCCCCCCCCCACAAATTCACTCTCCTGCTGGTAATAGCCCATCCAAAGTGACAACTCTTTCCACAATGTGCATGACAATCAAGTTGGGCTATTTCCTGCACAAATCCAGGTTTTCTCACATCCCCCCCCACCCCCATACACACAAACTCACTCTCCTGCTGGTAATAGCTCATCCAAACTGACCACTCTTCAAGTTTAAATCCAAGTTAAACCAGAACATCTGGGGGGGGCTAGGGGGTAGGGGGGGGTTGGTTCATATTCTCTGTGTATATATAAAGCCTGCTGCAGTTTCCACGATATGCATCTGATGAAGTGAGCTATAGCTCACGAAAGCTTATGCTCTAATAAATTGGTTAGTCGCTAAGGTGCCACAAGTACTCCTTTTCTTTTTGCGAATACAGACTAACACGGCTGTTACTCTGAAACCTGAGGTTACTGAGAGTTCCATGCCTGGGTCAAGGACCGTATTTGGCTCTTAGACTACAGCTGGGTCTTGGACATCATTTCTTTGTGCTAACATACTCAAACGTGACAAGGGCAGAGAGATTACATCAGGCCTTCTCCCTGTGACATAATTGCTAGTAATGCAACAAAGAACAAAAGTGAAATGTAGCAGGAAAACTAATGTGACTAAAAGGTGCCACTCCATTGAAACAAAATGCTGCTTTGGTACAAGAGAAATCAACTCTCACAGCTGTTTAGCATGTGTTGTTTCTTCTAAGATTATTTAGCCTTCAAGCTCTTATAGTTTTGGGCTTTTTGACAGACTGACTGTTATGCCAGGTTCAACCTAAGCCACCCATGTTTTATAGTTTTGCACTTAAATTTACTGTCCAGAAGGGGCAAAGCTGAGGTCAGTACACTGAAACAATATTTGAACGTTGCTCAGTTACTCTGTGTTTATCTTACGTGCAATCCAGTCTATGGAATTCAAAGACTATCCTAATGATACGGTATCTTGTTTTTTAGTGTTGGAACTTGCTTTATCTTCCATGTGACTTATTTCCTCTTAGAACAAGCAACTGTATCTTTGGAATACTTAATACTGAGTAAAAGAAAACTTAATAAAATTTTCAAAAGGTACTAAATCCCTTTTTTCTTAAGTGACTCAGGCACTTTGAGCTAAAGTCTGACTGTCAATGAAACTTAGGCTTCTGTCACCTAAGAAAATGGGATTTATGTGACTACTGAGTAAAATTTTTGAAAGCTCTTGTCTTTTAGGGTTGTATAGTACTATCCATCACAATAATATCTGAATGCCTTCCTTATAAAGTCAATAGCATTAGTAAAGTCCCTAGTAGATTTCATGGAGTCTCTGGATGTTTTCCCTTATTGGGGTAAAAACTCTGATTTGGGGTATGGATTTATTTTTTGCTGGGAGATGTGAACGTAAGAATGAAATATAAACATCTGTAAAAACTACTACAAAGTAGGTATCTTTCATGAGTTTATTAGTTTTTTTTATTGGCATTTCAGAATTTAACAGTCTTATATTTAACAGAAACATTTTATGGTCTTATAAAGTTAGTGGTGAATCACATTGGGCCATTGTTATTTTAATTGGAACAGAAACCCGGGATTTGTGCTTCAAAATTGATGCTATGATATTGGCATGTACAAGGGTTCTAACTTAATTTAGAGTATGTACCTCTGACTACATCATGTGGTCCTTTGGTAATAGAAAAGCCATTAGAATTTGTAAGTAACTACTGAACTCTTCTGTTTCCTTGAAAATAAAACAAAACTCGAAGAACTTTCAATTTATAAAACTTTTGTAGTAATTTTTCTTCATGTCCTCTAAAGCTGGATAGCTAATGATAAAGTTTGGTAAGGTTTTAAGTTTTACTTTCCTTAATCTGAGAGCAGTATATTGTAAAACAAGCATTAGGTAAGTATAGAGATTTGCTATTCTGTTCCCACTTAGCTGAATATTGGTGAACTGTTTGTTTAATCTGTAAAATCTTAATTGGAAATATTAAATTAGGGTCACTGTTGAGAGGATTTTCCAGTGCAGATTTAAGAATAGAAATAAGTGATTACAGATGAGGATTAATTTGTTTCTGAAACAACCAAATAGCAGTGAGCTCAAAAGCTTATTCTGGAATAGGTACGTGGAAGAGGAACTCGTAGTCAGCCTGGCCATCAAACTGGTCTCTGAATAAAGATACATTGTATATCATTTGTTGTTGTCACCCATTTGGTTTTGGAGTTTAATATATTTATTTGATGGGTTCGCTGAGAATGGAGCCTTGTATTTAGGAGATGTATCAACTAGTGCTTCTTGCTATCGCATCCTAGCATCAGCCAACTCTAACTTACTGCTGACATTTTACTCAAAGACTAGTGTTAGTAATGCCAGCAACAATTTGATGGCCTTCCTCGTTGGATATACATGTTCACTAAATTCTAAAGTTCCCTAAAGCCAAATGTCACGTAACATCAAGTGTGTATTAAAACTGTAGGTCCAGTCATGTAACCATCATCCTAGTATAACTTTGTTATTCAGATATCTTTCACAAATACTTATCAGTTGCTATTGCTAAATTCCTATTTAGGCTTCAGAGTAGCAGCCGTGTTAGTCTGTATCCGCAAAAAGAACAGGAGTACTTGTGGCACCTTAGAGACTAACAAATTTATTTGAGCATAAGCTTTTGTGGGCTACAGCCCACTTCATCAGATGCATGCAGTGGAAAATATAGTAGGAAGATTTTATATACACAGACAACATGAAACAGTGGTCGACAGCATACACACTATAACGAAAGTGATCAGTTAAGGTGAGCTATTACCAGCAGGAGAGAAAAAAGCCTTTTGTAGTGATGATCAAGATGGGCCATTTCCCGCAGTTGACAAGAATGTGTGAGGAACAGTGGAGGGGGCGGGGGGGGGGGAAATAAACATGGGGAAATAGTTTTACTTTGTGTAATGACACATCCGCTCCCTGTCTTTATTCAAGCCTAATTTAATGGTGTCCAGTTTGCAAATGAATTCCAGTTCAGCAGTCTCTCGTTGGAGTCTGTTTTTGAAGTTTTTTTGTTGTAATATTGTGACTTCTAGTTCTGCAAATGAGTGACCAGAGAGATTGAAGTGTTCTCTGACTGGTTTTTGAATGTTATAATTCTTGACTTGTGATTTGTCCATTTATTCAATAGCAACACTGTCCGGTTTGGCCAATGTACGTGGCAGAGGGGCATTGCTGGCACATGATGGCATATGTCACCATTGGTAGATGTGCAGGTGAACGAGCCTCTGACAGTGAGGCTGATGTGATTAGGCCCTATGATGGTGTCCCCTGAATAGATATGTGGACACAGTTGGCAACAGGCTTTGTTGCAAGGATAGGTTCCTGGGTTCATGTTTTTGTTGTGTGGTTGCTGGTGAGTATTTGCTTCAGGTTGGGGGGCTGTCTGTAAGCAGGGACTGGCCTGTCTCCCAAGATCTGTGAGAGTGATGAGTCGTCCTTCAGGATAGGTTGTAGATCCTTGATGTGCTGGAGAGGTTTTTGTTGGGGGCTGACGGTGACAGCTAGTGGCGTTCTGTTACATTTTGTTGGGCCTGTCCTGTAGTAAGTGACTTCTGGTTACTCTTCTGGCTCTGTCAGTCTGTTTCTTCACTTCAGCAGGTGGGTATTGTAGTTGTAAGAACACTTTGTAGAGATCTTGTAGGAGTTTGTCCGAGGGGTTGGAGCAAATGCGGTTGTATCTTAGAGTTTGGCTGTAGACAATGGATCGTGTGGTGTGGTCTGGATGAAAGTTGGAGGCAAGTAGGTAAGTATAGCCGTCATTAGGTTTCTGGTATAGGATGGTGGTTATGTGACCATCGCTTATTAGCACTGTAGTGTCCAGGAAGTGGATGTCTTATGTGGACTGGTTGATGGGATGGAAATTGTTGAAATCATGGTGGAATTACTGAAGGGCTTCTTTTCCATGGGTCCAGATGATGAAGATGTCATCAATGTAGCACAAGTAGAGTAGGGGCATTAGGGGACGAGAACTGAGGAAACGTTGTTCTAAGTCAGCCATAAAAATGTTGGCATACTGTGGGGCCTTCCAGGTACCCAAAGCAGTGCTGCTGATTTGAAGGTATACATTGTCCCCAAATGTGAAATAGTTATGGGTGAGGACAAAGTCACAAAGTTCAGCCAACAGGTTTGCCATGACATTATCAGGGATACTGTTCCTGACGGCTTGTAGTCCATCTTTGTGTGGAATGTTGGTGTAGAGGGCTTCTACATCCATAGTGGCTAGGATGGTGTTTTCAGGAAGATCACGATGGATTGTAGTTTCCTCAGGAAGTCAGTGGTGTATCAAAGATAGCTAGGAGTGCTGGTAGCATAGGGCCTGAGAGTCTACGTAACCAGACAATCCTGCTGTCAAGATGCCAATGCCTGAGATGATGGAGCATCCAGGATTTCCAGGTTTATGGATCTTGGGTAGCAGATAGAATACCCCTGCTCGGGGTTCTAGGGGTGTGTCTGTGCAGATTTGTTCTTGTGCTTTTTCAGGGAGTTTCTTGAGCGGATGGTGTAGTTTCTTTTGGTAACTCTCAGTGGGATCAGAGGGTAATGGCTTGTAGAAAGTGTTGTTGGAGAGCTGCCGAGCAGCTTCTTGTTCATATTCTGACCTATTCATGATGACGACGGCACCTCCTTTGTCAGCCTTTTTGATTATGATGTTAGAGTTGTTTCTTGTGGCACCTTAGAGACTAACCAATTTATTTGAGCATGAGCTTTCGTGAGCTACAGCTGTAAGCTCATGCTCAAATAAATTGGTTAATCTCTAAGGTGCCACAAGAAACTTTTCTTTTTGCGAATACAGACTAACACGGCTGTTACTCTGAGAGTTGTTTCTGAGGTTGTGGATGGCATTGTGTTCTGCACAGCTGAGGTTATGGGGCAAGTGATGCTGCTTTTCCACAATTTCAGCCCGTGCACGTCGGCGGAAGCACTCTATGTAGAAGTCCGGTCTGCTGTCTCAACCTTCAGGAGGAGTTCACCCAGAATCCTTCTTTTTGTAGTGTTGGTAGGAAGGTCTCTGTAGGTTAGTATGCTGTTCAGAGGTGTGTTGGAAATATTCCTTGAGTTGGAGACGTTGAAAATAGGATTCTAGGTCACCACAGAACTGTATCATGTTTGTGGAGGTGAAGGGGCAGAAGGAGAGGCCCCAAGGTAGGACAGATTCTTCTGCTGGGCTAAGAGTATAGCTGGATAGATTAACAGTATTGCTGGGTGGCCCCTTGTGGCATGTAGTAGTTTAGAAATTTTAGTGTCCTTTTTGTTTTGTAGAGAAGCAAAGTGTGTGTTGTAAATGACAAATGTTTTTTTCCCCCTCTCCTGCTGGTAATAGCTCTACTTAAGTGATCACTCTCATTATAGTGTGTATGGTAACACTCATTGTTTCATGTTCTCTGTGTATATAAAATCTTCCTACTGTATTTTCCACTGCATGCATCTGATGAAATAGGCTGTAGCCGACGAAAGCTTACGCTCAAATAAATTTGTTAGTCTCTAAGGTGCCACAAGTACTCCTGTTCTTTTTGCCTAATTAGGCTGTTGTTCGAGAATAACAATCCATTGAGAGAAACTTAACAGCCCTGGAAAAAATTGCTGGGGCCATTTGGGAATATGAATCTATGTTAAGTCTCTCAGTACACTAATGAGCTGTTGCTTTATATTGTGTCTTTGTATGGTGGTTTTTAACATCTGTTTTACACACAAATGGACAGTGAAAGACTTACTACTTGTAGTATCAAGTAAAATTAATTCTATATTGATACATATAAGCAGTTTTACATGAATATCCATGGATCTTTTAAGAAAGGTGTAAAGCAGGGGTCTCAAACTCCCGGCCCGCAGGCCATCTGTGGCCCGAGAACCTCCCCAATGTGGCCCACAAGGCTCCCTGAATTTTGGGGCCGGGTCTCTCCCTTATCCCCACCAGCCACCCCTGGATACTCCCCCTACCCTGGTGTGTCCCCCAGGCGATTTACAATGGCCCAGGTCCTGCCCACCAGCAGCAGCACAGCGGAGCTGAGTGGCTTCTGCCTGCTCGCTCCATGGGTCTGCCGGCCACTCCCTGCGGTTGCGGGGTGGGTCAGGGCTGTGCCTCCGCGTGCTGCCCCCACCACGAGTGCCCCTGCGGCCAATGGGAAGATCTGGGGATGGTGCCTGGGGGAAGCAGTGCACAGAGGCCCCCCGCCCCGCCTTGGAGCCCCAGGTAAGTGCCGCACCCCCGACTCCCTCCCAGAGGCTGCACCCCCGACCCCTTCCTGCCCCCAGTCTCCCTCCCAGAGCTTGCAACCCCATCTCCTCCTTCTGCACCACCACCATCTGCCCCAGCCCAGAGCCTGCACCCAGCACCCCAACTCCCTTTCAGAGCCTTAGGCAGGTGTGGGGCAGGTTCTGGGCAGCATGAGTGACATTATTGGCCCACTGGGAAGATTTGAGGACTGGCACTGGCCCTAAGGTAAACTGAGTTTGAGACCCCTGGTATAAAGCAAACCTGTTTAACTGATTACCCTTTTCTCTAGCTAGGCAATGAAAACCCTTTTTCTTAAGGTTTTTTTGGATTTTCATTGCCTAGCTAGAGAAAAGAACTGCAGCTGAATTTAATTTAATAGATTTATTAACTATCCTTAATAGCAACTAAAAGTATAGGTTTCAGAGTAGCAGCCGTGTTAGTCTGTATTCGCAAAAAGAAAAGGAGTACTTGTGGCACCTTAGAGACTAACCAATTTATTTGAGCAGAAGCTTTCGTGAGCTACAGCATCCGATGAAGTGAGCTGTAGCTCATGAAAGCTTCTGCTCAAATAAATTGGTTAGTCTCTAAGGTGCCACAAGTACTCCTTTTCTTCCTAAGAGTATAGGATATAATAAGGCAAAAGTATTAGACTATGATTTTGCTAAGAAACTAGAAAATTGTTCAGTCCATCCAGGTCTTAAGAATCAAATAACACAGCCACAATAGAAAATGACACTGATATTTAGCCACCGTTATTCTGGGAAGATGACTTTGTTTAGATATTTTTAAGTCCCTCATAATAGGGCCTTGTTTGTGCCAGTTGGTTATCAATTCTGGCGATGTACTAACACCACAGCAAAAACAATCCAAAGCTAGAGTGCCAGACAACTCAGTCTATTACTTACACACCAATTCACCAAGGTCGTCTTGCTAATGAATCTATCTATAGTAGTTAACGATTTAACTTACTTTCTTATGAATTATATTAGCCCTAGGATCTGATTAACGTTCCTAAATCTCTCTAAAACATTAACTCCTGTATTTATGATAAACTGTATAGACTGAGTGCAATTCAAGAGGCTTGTCCACTTGGTCTCACTTTTTATCTGTACATAGCTAGAACTTGGAAGGCAGTATGAAACCATTAACTATGGTAGACCCATGTACAGTGCTTCAGTCTACAACAGTAACTTTGTTCAGTTTCAAAGCTACTTCATGACAATCTGCATTGGAATTTATTACGTGACAAGGAGACACCTACTCTGACTATCTTTAAAGCACATACACAAGCATGTACACTTTTTCAGAGCGTACCAGGTTCCAGGAAGAAATCAACTGATTGATTTGGGTCATTACCCAAGAGCATGTCTCTCTGTGTAATCACCAGATCTTTGCTCAGCTGTCAGCTTTCAGCTCAGTTACTGTTCCCAGTAGGAGTTGATACTGCAAACATAGGAGGAGTGAAGGACGGACATGACTATAGTCATGGGTGTGCTGGTGGACAACCCAAATGGCTGGAAAATAGGAGACCATTAAATGTGTCTGTCTGAGATAGGCTCTGCCACATGAGCTCAGTTATGAACTGTCAAAGTTGATGTTGACTATGATTGTGTAAGCGACTGGGCTTTTTGAAAATTACTGAATTGAGGCAGAAAGTGCCAAAACACGATCAGTGAAAAGGGAAAATGAGCACCAATCCACCATCTCTTGACTTCCACAATCTCATGTATAAATTTAACTGGCTGCAAGTATAGTGCCACAATGTTGTATAATACTTATAGTTTAATAAGGTTTAAGTAGGAGAACACAAATAATTGGGATTTCTGGCTTTGCTTTAATAAGAGGCCTATTTATTAGTACGAGGACTAGTGTGAGGGACTGGATCTTAGTCATAGTAAGGCTGGGTTTTTAGATGAAATAATCCAGACCTGAGAGTGTAACCCCAGGTTATGATTTCTGCTTTCTCGTTCTGCGTAATGAACAAGTGACTTCACAAGCACAAAAAAAGGAATACTTGTGTGGCACCTTAGAGACTAACAAATTTATTTGAGCATAAACTTTCGTGAGCTACAGCTCACTTCATCGGATGCATGCCTTTGAGAGTGTGCGGCACAAGCTGTCAACGTAGTCTGTGTGGTATGTAGATTATAATGGATTTTTTTACCTTCAGTCCTTTTGGTATGATGTCCATCTGTTTGCATTTGGAAAGGAAGATGATGTCTGTCTGTATCTGTATGAGTTTTTTCATGAAGTTGACCTTATTTTGGTCACAGAAAGGGACTAAATAAGGATATTCATTCAAGTAATTTACATAAAGGATGGGTATAAACATTTGGTTTAGTTCCCTAAACTTCGGGTTCTTATTGCTACTGAAATAGTGTCGTCTAATTTGTGGCCTTCTAAGGTGGTCCACTAACTTTTTGTACATCTTGGTTTCTTTCGATTCTTTAAAGTGTAAGTATGCTATGATGCCTTCTGAACTGAAATCATTTAGGGTATGTCTTCACTACCCCCCAGATCGGCGGGCAGCGATCTAGCCAGCGGGGATTGATTTATCGCGTTTAGTCTAAATGCAATAAAACTACCCACGAGTGCTATCCCTTAGATTCCTGTACTCCAGCGCTGCGAGAGGCGCAGGCAGAGTCGACGGGGAGCAGCAGCAGTCGACTCAACACTGAAAACACCATGGTAAGTCAATCTAAGTACGTCGATTTCAGCTAGCTATATTATTCACACAGCTGAAGTTGCATAATTTAGATAGATTTTCTCCCTCTCCTCTCCCCCGCCAGTGTAGACCAGGGCTTAGTCTTTGGGTATGTCTACACTACGGAATTAGGTTGAATTTATGGAAATCGGTTTTGTAGAAAGCGTTTTTATACAGTAGATTGTGTGTGTCCCCACACAAATGCTCTAAATGCATGTAGTCAGTGGAGTGTGTCCACAGTACCGAGGCAACCGTCGACTTCCGGAGCATTGCACAGTGGGTAGCTATCCCACAGTTCCCGCAGTCTCCGCCGCTCATTTGAATTCTGGGTAGAAATCCCAATGCCTGAAGGGGCTAAAACACTGTCGCGGGTGGTTCTGAGTACATATAGTCAGGCCCCCCTTCCCTCTGTCCTTCCGTGAAAGCAAGGGCAGACAATCGTTTTGTGCCTTTTTTTCTTGTTACCTGTGCAGATTCCATACCATGGCAAGCATGGAGCCCGCTCAGCTAACCATCACTGTATGTCTCCTGGGTGCTGGCAGATACGGTACTGCATTGCTACACAGCAGCAGTTGATTGCCTTTTGGCAGCAGACAGTGCAGTATGACTGGTAGCCGTGGTCGACGTAGTCCAGGGTGCTCTTTTAACTGACCTCAGTGAGGTCGGGGTGCCTGGGCAAACATGGGAGTGACTCAGCCAGGTCATTTCCCTTTTAAGTTTTGTCTCATGACGATTGAATCCTACCGACAGTGCACTGTCTTTTAATCAGCAGCCAGCAGAAGACGATGGCCAGTAGTCATACTGCACCATTTTCTGCTGAGCACCCAGGAGATGACGATGGCTAGTGGTCTTACTGCACAGTCTGCTGCCAGCAAGATGTATAAAGATAAATGAAGTGGCTCAAAACAA
Organism: Lepidochelys olivacea; assembly: GCF_965140295.1. Lineage (NCBI taxonomy): Eukaryota > Metazoa > Chordata > Testudines > Cheloniidae > Lepidochelys > Lepidochelys olivacea. The sequence continues at coordinate 136,491,579 of NC_140412.1, read as the reverse complement.
GAAATAGACCAGATTTGTTTTGTATTCATTTCCTCCTCCCTCCCTCCATGAAATCAATGGCCTGCTAAACCCAGTTTTGAGTTCTATCCTTGAGGGGGCCATTCCGTTTCTTGCAAAGCCACCCCCTTTGTTGATTTTAATTCCCTGTAAGCCAACCCTGTAAGCCATGTCGTCAGTCGCCCCTCCCTCCATCAGGGCAACGGCAGACAATCGTTCTGCGCGTTTTTTCTGTGCAGACGCCATACCACGGCAAGCATGGAGCCTGCTCAGATCACTTTGGCAATTAGGAGCACATTAAACACCACACGCATTATCCAGCAGTATGTACAGCACCAGAACCTGGCAAAGCGAAACTGGGCAAGTAGGTGACGTCAGCGCGGTGACAAAAGTGATGAGGACATGGACACAGACTTCTCTCAAAGCATGGGCCCTGGCAATGTGAGCATCATGGTGCTAATGGGGAAGGTTCATGTGGTGGAACGCCGATTCTGGGCTCGGGAAACCAGCACAGACTGGTGGGACCGCATAGTGTTGCAGGTCAGGGACGATTCCCAGTGGCTGCGAAACTTTCGCATGCGTAAGGGCACTTTCATGGAACTTTGACTTGCTTTCCCCTGCCCTGAAACGCATGAATACCAAGATGAGAGCAGCCCTCACAGTTGAGAAGCGAGTGGCAATAGCCCTGTAGAAGCTTGCAACGCCAGACAGCTACCGGTCAGTTGGGAATCAATTTGGAGTGGGCAAATCTGTTGTGGGGGCTGCTGTGATGCAAGTAGCCAACACAACCAAAGATCTGCTGATATCTAGGGTAGTGACCCTGGGTAATCTGCAAGTCCCAGGGAATCCCATTGCAGCAAAGCCATCCACTAACTGTGGTGGGGCCATAGACGGAACCCATATCCCTATCTTGGCCCCAGAGCACCAAGCCGACGAGTACATAAACCGCAAGGGGTACTTTTCAGTAGTGCTGCAAGCACTGGTGGATCACAAGGGACGTTCCACCAACATCAAGGTGGGATGGCCAGGAGAGGTACATGATGCTCACATCTTCAGGAACTCTGGTCTGTTTCAAAAGCTGCAGGAAGGGACTTTATTCCCAGACCAAAAGATAACTGTTGGGGATGTTGAAATGCCTATAGTTATCCTTGGGGACCCAGCCTACCCCTTAATGCCATGGCTCATGAAGCCGTACGCAGGCAGCCTGGACAGTAGTCAGGAGCTGTTCAACTACAGGCTGAGCAAGTGCAGAATGATGGTAGAATGTGCATTTGAACGTTTAAAAGCGTGCTGGCGCAGTTTACTGACTCGGTTAGACGTCAGAGAAACCAATATTCCCACTGTTGTTACTGCTTGCTGTGTGCTCCACAATCTCTTACAGTAAAGGGGAATAAGTTTATGGCGGTGTGGGAGGTTGAGGCAAATCACCTGGCCACTGGTTACGCACAGCCAGACACCAGGGTGGTTAGAAGAGCACAGGAGGGCGTGGTGCGCATCAGAGAAGCTTTGAAAACCAGTTTCATGACTGGCCAGGCTACAGTGTGAAAGTTCTCTTTGTTTCTCCTTGATGAAACCCCCCACCCCTTGGTTCACTCTACTTCCCTATAAGCTAACCACCCTCCCCCACTCCCTTCGATCACCGCTTGCAGAGGCAATAGTCATTGTTGCTTCATATTCATGCATTCTTTATTAATTTATCATACAAATAGGGGGATGACTACCAAGGTAGCCCAGGAGGGGTGGAGGAGGAGAGAAGCACCGGGAGGGATGGTGGAGGAGGGAAGGACAAGGCCACACAGCACTTTAAAAGTTTAAAACTTATTGAATGCCAGCCGTCTGTGTTTTTGGGCAATCCTCTGTGGTGGAGTGGCTAGTTGGCCGGAGGCCCCCACACCGTGTTCTTGGGCGTCTGGGTGAGGAGGCTATGGAACTTGGGGAGGAGGGCGGTTGGTTACACAGGGGCTGTAGCGGCGGTCTGTGCTCCTGCTGCCTTTCCTGCAGCTCAACCATACACTGGAGCATACTGGTTTGGTCCTCCAGCAGCCTCAGCATTGAGTCCTGCCTCCTCTCATCACACTGCTGCCACCTTTCAGCTTCAGCCCTCTCTTCAGCCTGCCACCGTTCCTCCCGGTCATTTTGTGCTTTCCTGCACTCTGACATTGTCTGCCTCTGCGCATTTGTCTGTGCTCTGTCAGTGTGGGAGGACAGCATGAGGTCAGAGAACATTTCATCGAGTACATTTTTTTCGCCTTCCGAGCTTTGCTAGCCTCTGGGAAGGAGAAGATCCTGTGATTCTTGAAACACATGCAGCTGGTGGAGGAAAAAAGAGGGACAGTGGTATTTAAAAAGACACATTTTATAGAACAATGGGTACCCTTTCACAGTAAACCTTGCTGTTAACATTACATACATAGCACATGTGCTTTTGTTACAAGGTCGCATTTTGCCTCCCCCCAGCGCATGGCTAGCCCCTCCCCCTTCCCCGTGGCTAACAGCAGGGAACATTTCTGTTCAGCCACAGGCAAACAGCCCAGCAAGAACGGGCACCTCTGAATGTCCCTTTAAGAAAAGCACCCTATTTCAACCAGGTGACCATGAATGATATCACTCTCTTGAGGATAACGGAGAGATAAAGAACGGATGTTGTTTGAACGCCAGCAAACATACACTGCAATGCTTTGTTGTTCAATGATTCCTGAATACATGCTACTGGCCTGGAGTGGTGGAGTGTCCTACCATGGTGGATAAAATAAGTTTGCCCTCCCCAAAGCCTTTGCAAAAGGTTTCTGGGAGTACATCCAGGAGAGCCGCAAATGCCAGGGCAAATTAATCATTAAACATGCTTGCTTTTAAACCATGTATAGTATTTTAAAAGGTACACTCACTGGAGGTTTCTTCTCTACCTGGCGGGTCTGGGAGGCAGCCTTGGGTGGATTCGGGGGGTACTGGTTCCAGGTCCAGGGTGAGAAACAGTTCCTGGCTGTTGGGAAAACTGGTTTCTCCGCTTGCTTGCTGTAAGCTATCTACATCCTCATCTTCCTCATCCCCAAAACCTGCTTCCGTGTTGCCGCCTCCTCCATTGGAAGAGTCAGACAACATGGCTGGGGTCATGGTGGCTGAACCCCCTAAAATGGTGAGCAGCTCATCATAGAAGCAGCATGTTTTGGGCTCTGACCCGGAGAGGCCGTTCGCCTCTCTGGTTTTCTGGTAGGCTTGCCTCAGTTCCTTTAAGTTTCACGCGGCACTGCTTCGGGTTCCTGTTATGGCCTCTGTCCTTCATGCCCTGGGAGATTTTGACAAATGTTTTTTGGCATTTCGAAAACTGGAACGTAGTTCTGATAGCACAGATTCTTCTTCCCATACAGCGATCAGATCCCGTACCTCCCGTTCGGTCCATGCTGGAGCTCTATTGCGATTCTGGGACTCCATCATGGTCACCTCATTTGATGAGCTCTGCCTGGTCACCTGCAGCTTGCCACGCTGGCCAAACAGGAAATTGAAATTCAAAAGTTCGCGGGACTTTTCCTGTCTACCTGGCCAGTGCATCTGAGTTGAAAGTGCTGTCCAGAGCGGTCACAATGGAGCACTCTGGGATAGCTCACGGAGGCCAATACTGTCTAATTGTGTCCACAGTACCCCAAATTAGACCCGGCAAGGCTGATTTCAGCGCTAATCCCCTTGTCGGGGGTGGAGTAAGGAAATAGATTTTAAGAGCCCTTTAAGCCCAAAAAAAAAAGGGGGGGGGGAGCTTCGCTGTGTGGACGGGTGCAGGGTTAAATCAATTTAACTCTGCTAAATTCGACCTCAACTCCTAGTGTAGACCAGGGCTAAGTTGTTTAGGTACAATGAGTATACTCCTTTAGGGTCTAACTAAAGCATTTGTTTGGATCTGTTGTGAATTGTGCCAATACCACAAACAAATAGAATCTTCTGTGTAGCCAAATTTGGGAAGAATTTATGGCAATCAATAAATATTATGAGGATGTGGGTTCAATCAATAAACATTGAAAGCGGGATAAAAAAATTAAAGCTTCCTTATTTATAAAGGATACAGAAGGGACATGTGCATGTTAGAAAGGAACAAATGAAAGCTCTCTTGAAATATTACTTAAACTGAACTTCTGTTGATTTTTTTTATATGGTAGAATTGTAGGATGAATATGTAAATATTACTCTTTAATTCAGGTATGTTCAAGATAGGTCAGATAGTTCAAGAAAAGGATTATAGGGCACCTCCTTTATTAAGTAGAATTCTACTAAGCAATAGTTAGGGAATGTAACCCAGCCAAATCTGCATTCATGCCAAGGAGATTATGTACTCCAAAGTGGTTTTTGTTTTTTGCTATTAGAAAAAGATAGTCAATGGTGTGTTGTCCAACACCAGTTTTACTGTACTTATTCATTTATTCAAAGTACATCTTCTATAGAAATAGAAGCCAGATATTCCTTCAAGCCCAGCTACTACAGTGGGTTGTCAGTTACTGTAAAGAAACTTATAAAAATAACACTTCTAAAAGTAAAGCACCCATGTAGGGCAGCGCTCTGTGCAAGAAGATATCCGAGGGGTTTTAAAGATTGAGACTGATCAGTGTAATGTGTATCATTAGAAATTACAGGTAGAAAAGACATTTGTATCTGATCTATATACATGCTTTAAAAAACATATTTTGAAGTGTTAAGAGGAAAAATTAAGCTGCATTTGGGGAAAGATCAATGAATGTATGTTGATCTAGGAGAAAGGGAAAGAGTGGTATTTACAGGTAAGCATCATCGTTCATATCTATTAGGTATATTGGATGAGAAAAATTCAAATTTATAGTAAAGATATAGATAACAGTTCCTCGTTTGCAGTGTTATAAATCACATATTTTCCAGTGAGTCTAGATCCTATGATCTGGACTCTAATTACCAGTAGAGCTTGGCAATTTTTTTTGATGTTTTTTCAGTGGAAAGTGCATTTTTTGGGGGGGTTAGGGGGTGTCTGAAACTGTTTGCCTAAAGTTCAATCCCCTTTTTGCCCACCTGTGTGGGAGGGGGAGGAGTGCTCCTGTGGAGGCTGCTGTTTCCCTTCACTTCTACCTGTGGTGCACATAACATACACCTGTCTCCATATTTTCCTGCACAACTTTGTAAAATAGGTTCTAATTTGTCCCATAGTAATCATAAAGCCTATTCTTATTGGCTTGAAAACATCAAACCGCTGATCACTTGTCATTCCAAAATGAGCCAGATATCCAGTCGTCTTCCTGTTTAACTCAACTCCTTTTTTTGTTTAAAGTATCCTGTATTTTTGTTAAAATGTAGTACAAAGGTAGACCTTCAATATTTTCCCCTGGTGGATGATAATAGCACACCTTTCTCCAACCAAGAAGTGTGGAATTAGTGGTCTCCTGTTACTGGATAGATTTCCTCAACTTGCCATGCTCTTGTGCAGATTGCAGTCATGGTGTGCTTCCCCCTGTAAACCTGTGTAAGGGTCTGTAACAATCTGGTAGTGGGATATTTATGCTGAAATATCCAAAGGTTCCTCTTAATGCAATGCATATTTTTAATTGAGAGAGGGATAGGGCATCATGTAAGAATCTGCTTTTGCCTGCTGTCTGTTTCATTGAAATTCTCTGTGGTTATAGACTCCTCCCAATGCTGCTTTTGAAATAATTTATTCCGGACTGTAGGACTTTTACTGTCTTTTTTGTTTGGTTTGGTTTGGTTTCTGGTTTTTAAATTAATAGATACAATTTATGATTGTTGGCATGTGGTGGCTGCTGCTGCTCATTACGAGTCCAGGCTTATAAGCAGGGCCAGTTTTCTCGGAGGCAGAGTGAGACAGCTGCCTAAGGCACCAAAATATTAAGAGCAGCAAAATGTTTATTGGCTGTTTATTTGGGAGGGACAGAATTTTTCTTATTTGCTTAGAGAAGCAAAAACTCAAGCCAGCACTGCCTACAAGACACTGAATGGCAAAATTATTGGGGTGAGTGGAGAAGGGCAAATTTTTTCAGATTAATCGTGTATTTGCTGAAAACTGCAATTTCAGTTGCTGCAAAATGATTTGTAAATTAATGTCCTCATTCACTGAGCAGTTTGGACCAAAACATTTTTGATGGGGCTCTAAATTCAAAAGGAGACTCTGCTGCCATTCGCGAAGTGGAAGAGGCAGTGGTGGTTCCCTTCTACCCCAAATCCCAGGATTCTGGAACTCACTTAGGATGAGGGAGACCTGGGTTCAAATACCTGCTCTGGAGCAAGGACTTGAACCAGGTCTGCTACAGCCCTGGTGAGTTCTGTTAGCACTAGACTATTGGCTGTTCTGGAGTTGGGGCACCATCTTTTCTGTTGAAACTGTGTGCTGCTGTGGGAAATTATAAAATATTAACAGAACAATAATATGGCAAAATTGGTGTCTGGCTACAATCATTCTGTATAATTGTTTTTTTTTTCTTTTTTTTTTACCTGTTAAAATATTTGTTAAATTCCAATAGTGCAAGTAATTTACTGTTGTCAATGTTAAAAGTGCATTTAAAGTGGGTAGTATAGACTGGGATTTCAAGAACATTACGGAAACGTACTATCCTAAGTAAAAAGAAAAGGAGGACTTGTGGCACCTTAGAGACTAACACATTTATTTGAGCATAAGCTTTCATGAGCTACAGCTCACAATGAAGTGAGCTGTAGCTCATGAAAGCTTATGCTCAAATAAATGTGTTAGTCTCTAAGGTGCCACAAGTCCTCCTTTTCTTTTTGCGGATACAGACTAACACGGCTGCTACTCTGAAATCTATCCTAAGTAATACATCGCTATTACCTGCTCAGTTGTTCTGCTCCAGTGGCGTGCCTGTAGGGGGACAGAAGTCTTACTACTATTGACAACTAATGGAAAAACTCAGTTCTTTTGCTCCCACTACAAGACCTTGTGCTCCAACAATGCAAATGTCTATGTTGCACACATGCAGCTGGTAAGTGTGTCTTGTCCATGGTTTGTGTTACTGATTTCCTTTCCCTGTGAAAGAATTCACCACATTGGAAGAAATAGTTCCAAGGATTATTGTACTGTTAATCACAGCTTGCCATGCTAGCCTCTTAATCAGTTTAGTCTTGCAGTTTCTATGTTGCAGCAGAATGTGACAATGTTCTATGGAAATGCTGCTCTCCTTTTAGAGGTGAGTTTTGTCCTTGCTAGTGAAATATCCCAAACCTTACAGTCTCTTTCTGAAGCTTGTGTTTAAAAATAAAATATAACCCTCACCCCCAAAACAAAACTTGGCAACCCTATACCTTCTGTACTCTGTGCACAACTTGATTTCTCCCACCACAAATCCTGACACCTAAGCTGGGAGGCCTATTAACTTGGGAGGGTCTTGTAAAGGACTGTGGGTTTCATACACTTCCATTCTTTCCTTGTCCCTGCATCCAAGCAGTTGAAGCGATGTGCTAGCCAAGTTACTTTTGGTTAATATTCTTTTAAGTTTAAAGGCAACCACACTTGTTGGTGAGAATATGGGCTCTGATGAAAACTTTTGGTTACCTCCCCCCAACTAGCTCAAGTGTTTCTTTTTAATTCTGCCTAGCCCCTTAATATGCCCCCACTCCATAGCTCATCTCACATATCAGGGAATGTATCAACTTGAGCAATTTTATGGAGGAGACTGCTTCTCTGGGACTGACCTAAGGCATAAGTGGCAGAACCTGGTTTGAGAAGGCCCTTAGGTTTGCATATTCAACAGTCATTTCCCATTAAAAAAACGTTAAATTCTCATTTTGCTGTGGTACGTTTAAAAGAGCAGACCTCCTTACAGCCAAATGTTATGAAAACCAGGCATACTTTAATGCAGAACCCTAAGGAATGCTTGATTGAAATAACAGATCAGAAAAGTCTCTTGCTAACATTCCTATGATTATAGGTTTACTCAAGTGACAGAAACATGGTGTCAGCTAGTTTTCTGCATATAATGTAACTTTATTAAAAAAAACCCCACCATAACTTTAAACAGCTTTGCTTAACATTCTTCTGCTGAAGGTAATTGTAATATACTTGGGCTATAGAACACTTCTTAAATGTAACTGTATTGTACAGCCTTCATTTCCTTAGAACTATCAAATGCATTGCTGATTGGTCGATCTTTGTTACTTACAGTTGTGGCTGTAGAAAAGTCATAACTTGTTCCTTGGCAATACTTAACAAGTGTGAGTACCAGTCTGTGCTTGCAGGAAAAGTCTTTGCTATAATGTAGATATCGTCTCGGGAAGGGTATGCTCGTCTAAACTGAATCAGGCCCCATAGTGCTAACTCAGTGGAGATTCAGTTCTGCTTTTCTTTGTGTGTCAACCTTGCTATTAAATTTGGTTTGTTCTTTTAAGTAACCGCCCTATTCCACACTGTCCATTTAAAAACCCTCCCCTTTTATCTTCCTTCACTCTCTAATCTTATCTCCTCTTATAAGCCTAGATGTTTCCTATTACATTTCTTTCTCCTACTTTTGGGTCCTCGGACAAAAAACAAGGTAAGAACACTAGGATTGACACCCATCTGGTTTTTGGCTTCTGTGTCTGGGTGCCATTTAGGGTTGCCAAGTGCCCAGTCTTCAACTGGAAAGTCTGGTCAAAAAGGGGACCTTGCAACCCTAAATGGCACCTGAACCAAAACCGCGGTTACCATGGGGTGGGGAGAGGGACAGGATCGTTAACCTGCACCAGCCCCTGCTCAGCTGGGGCCGTCTCCTACCTGCAGGCAGACTCCTGGGGACGATCCAGCAAGCGACGGGGATGAGGGGGTCAGGGCTGGGGGAAGAGGCGGAATGGGGGTGGGGCCTCGTGGGTGTCATTACCAGGAGTTATAAAGGTGTCAACCCGAAACAGCACTCAATCTTTTATGTTCTAGCTCTCGAGTTTTGTCCTATGTTAATTTTTCCTCCCCACCCTAGCTTCTTTCTTTGTTTTTACTTTATATCAGAATACAGCATAACTGTGCAGATGGACCCAAGAGTGTTGGTGTAGTGCAGTGACTTTCAACTTTTTTTTCCCATATGAGGACCCCTAAAAATTTCAAATGAAGGTGTGGACCCCTTTGGAAGTCTTAGACATAGTTTTCAGACCTCCAGGGGCCCATGGACCACAGGTTGAAAACCATTGGTGTAATGGAATGTGGCAAGAGATATGAACAAAGCTGATGCAAAGTAGCATTGCATTGTCCTGGCTTGTAGTAAAAAACAGGAGAAAGCAACAATAAATGGTGCTTAGTTCCAGAATGCTGTGTCACTTCAAGCAATGTGTTAAGGTGAAAGGAAACAGAAACTGATTTATTTTCCTGTTTAGGTGATATGATCCATTGACTTGAGTTTTTTTAATTACTGTGAGCCATGTGAAAAAGAAATACAGTAACTATTTTGAGGAGTTTGTCTGCCAACATAACCCTTTTATTTGTAGGTGTTTGGGAAATTGTTTTCTGTTGGTTTACAGTCCATTGATTGCTGTAATCATAAGGCTGCCAGGTACAATAGTTGCCATCAAAATGTCAGTCTTTGGCAACAGTTTTCTCAGAGTGCTATCGGAGATACCACAGCTTCACCCTCTGGTGTACAGACCATTGGTTAACAGATGATATTGCTGTTTGGTAAATGTTAAGCCAGTAACAATAAACTGTCACCTACACTCTTTACCTTGTATGTTGTTCAACACTAAAGAAATATTTAACAGCTGTGGTTTTAGTGGACATGGAGGGTGAACATATAAATCTTCGGAACAGATCAAGCCTGGGATGCTGGCAAAGTGCCTTAATCCTGCTCTGGAGGGACCATGCCTCTGGCTGAAGATCGTTCAGTGTCCATGTGAATTGATTGTTGAGGCTGCCAACAATGTTTCCAAAGTTAAGTCGTCTGTCTGTCTAGGTGTTTATATGGCTTCACATAACCATAGTATCTACACACCTCACAATTAATGCATTTTATTCTCTCTGACCCCTGTAAGATAGGTAAGACTCTGACAAACAAGGAACAGACAATGTTTGCCATAGGCATCACTTACACTACATTAATATGTATTAAGCACACAGTATGGATATTGTATGTATGAATGTTGAGCAGTTATGCCAGCTAAATTGTATTGTTTTCCCCACAATTCTGTTCGCTCTTGTTCACTGCTATATCCCACAATATCTTGGAACAGGACAACTCAGCATTTGGCCTAAGTGGATAGTAAACAGATCAAAGGCAAAATACATTAATATTCTGCAAAGATAGCTTCACAGAACAGGACCTGGAAGGCTAGTATGCAGAACCACACGTTAAAGTGCTGATACAAACTGGGGGGTTGGATCTTATGTGATGTATGAAATGATTTCTAACTTGTAAGGAACCATCCTGCAAATACAAGTGGTCTTGGGAGGGTGGGTGTACCTTCTGTGTAAGGTAAATATGCTGAGAGATAAGAATTACTTCCTGGAGAAAAGGGTATGTGTATTTCCTTTTCATATTGTACTCTTTTTTTTGTCTTTAGACCATAAATTTTAGTTAAGTTTGGTTATTGGGTCTCTTGAACATTTTTCATAACAAACCATAAGTTTAGTCAATCAGCTATGCAATTAAGCAACTTCCCAATCTGTGAAATGTGAATATAATAAAGGCATGTGCCTAATGTTGCATTGAAAGTCAGTGACAGAGCTGGGCATGGAACCCAGATCTTCTGAGTTTTAGTGCAAGGCCTTAAGTTCAACACCATGCGGACCCCCTCCCTGGTTATTGTGCTTTTAGTGATGATAGTCTGATACAGACCAGTCTGTTAGAAATTTTGATTTAATCCACATATTCACCAAGCAGGGTCAATACCTATTTTCCTTTACTTGGGCTACCTTTGCATTAGTAATATTTAGTGAAAATACAGTTCTTCTCTTGCAACTGCTAATTACAAATTAAAATTTTAAATTCATTATGGAGCTGTGAAAATCTGCAATGGGAGCCTCCCCAAAGCAGGTGAGACTTGCAACTCTAATTAAAAGGATGCTTATTCTGGAGGCTATAATGCATTTACCTCATGCCCCTTCCCAGTACAAACTGAACATCAGCCACTGAACTTGGCATTGTCCCAAGGTCTGATATTGAGGATTCTTCTCCTCTGCTGTTAATATTCACCCTGTTTCTCCCCCACGCTTTTTTGCAGGCAAAGGCAGCTCAAGCATCTCATCCGACGTGAGTTCAAGTACAGATCACACACCGACCAAAGCCCAAAAGAATGCGGCTACCAGTGAAGGTAAGCGCCTGGTGTTCATTAGTTAGGTTATCCCGCCCCATGCGTAATGTTGGCTATTTTCAGAAGATTAACTCCCTGTCCCCAAACCTACCCCACGGTTCCTTGGGAGCATTGTAAATTTAAAACGAAACTCCTCTTTCAGACATCTTCATTTGTACGATTTTAGCTTTAATTGTGCAAGGGTTTAAGTCCGTTCTGCAAAACATAAGTGTAAGGGAGTTGCTGAAAGGAATTTGTTCAAGACATTTATTACGGGAGATGGTTGTTGTGTATTAAGATAGATGTGATCAGACTTCAAGCTTATTTCCAAGGAAAATACTTCATGAAAACACAGTGGGTGGAGCTCTAAGTTAATTTTATTGCTCTACTATGAATGCCATGTGATGATAAATATTTAATGATGTGCTTGGAAGTTTGTGCCAAGGATTTAAAAGTAAATACAGTTATAGACAGAGAGAGTTGACCGTGATTTGGCCAGACTGATGTATTTCACCTGGAGTGATTAAGGTATTTGTCAACTTCAAGATATGGCCTTTTTTGGTGTCTTAGTGGGAGAGGGAAGATTTTATGTCTGTACGAACACCTTATCAAAATCCCTGGTTTATAAATGTATTTCAGGGAACTATAGTATGGGGAACCACCAATATTTCCTGCTGGGAATGCAAAGTTAATAAAATACATCTCGTAACTGGTGAGCATTCAAGGAAAAGCAGTGCTGGCTTCATATTTTGTTAAGACGCAAGAATATTGGCTCTAGACCTTACAGTAATGCTCTTGGTAGCTGATTAGGAACCACCAAACCCATCTGCCACGATTAATGATGCAGGCTAAAAAGTATCTGATCTTTGGACAGTATGTTTAGCTGATGACTCAGACATGAAGATGTCCACTTAATGGTATGTAATCTGGTTAACTAGTGAACAGATTATTCTAATTTCTTAATTTGTTATGGCAGGAAAAATTTAAGATGCAAGCAGTCATTACTCTCTACCTTCCTTCGTGTCTGACACACCTTAATGGTTTAAAAAAGCAAACAGACAAAAGTGTGGATTCAATAAAACAATGCTGTCTGGTTACAGCTATTTACCTTTAAACTCTAAGAACGGTAGAACCTCAGAGTTACGAACATCTCAGGAATGGAGGATGTTCGTAACTCTGAACAAAATGTTATGGTGGTTCTTTCAGAAGTTTAAAACTGAACGTTGACTTAATACAGCTTTGAAACTTTACTATGCAGAAGAAAAATGCTGCCTTTAGCCATCTTAATTTAAATGAAACAAGCACAGAAACAGTTCCCTTAGCCTGTCAAATCTTTTTTTTTTAAACTTCCCCCCCCTTTTTAAATAGTTTACATTTACACTTTACAGTACTGTATTTGCCATGTATGTATGTATTGTCTCTTCTGCTGCCTGACTGTGTACTTCCGGTTCCAAATGAGGCGTGTGATTGACTGGTCAGTTTGTAACTTATGTTCATAACTCTGAGGTTTTACTATACCCAAATGAGGAGAGTAAAGTAAAATCAATACATTTACTTAAGAGTGATTGAACCCCAAAATACAAATTACCGGAAATGGCCCAAAACAAGAGCTGGGTGTAAACATTAGGAAATGTGGGGAAATTAAGTCAGGATCCAAATACTGCTTTAGGCCTATATCTAGTAACAATAGATTTTACCTCTCATGGTGGGTGGTAGCCTTTAAGGTTCCAGTTTCACCTTAGATAAATTTTGTCAAGAAAAATGCCTTGATGCAAAAATGAAGGTCTTGTCTACATCCAGGGAAATAAAGAAATTACTAATCAAAGCTGCAAACACTGAAGTGTTCAGTAATCAAAATGTCTTTAAGGATAACCAGGGGAACATCATATAATTTCAAAATAACTTTTAAAATTATTATGTGTAGCTAATGAATGATGTAAATTTTCTCATTGAAGTCTATCAGCTTTACACACCTTCAGTGTAATCCTTAAATAGCTGGTGGATTACTATGCTGGCCCTGAAGTTTTCAGCGTGATTGTATTAATCAAGAGCACAGCAGCAAGAGGAGTTACTGTGGCCCAGCAGAACTAAAATAGCGGACAAGTGAATTTCCTGAATTGTCATGAAGGTTTGGAAGGAGTCCAGGGTAATGGAGTCTCATAGGCTTTTTCTATATCTTGTTTTCTTATTTAAACTACCTCAAACTGTGTAAACCTATCTCTGATTGTGGGTGTTTCCCGACACGCAATGCACGCGGACACCTCTGCTTATTTTGTGTTTGTATGCCTGTGCTGCTTTCATCTCCCTGTATATCTTGTTCCCTCGTGATTGTCAGCCCACAAAATACCAGTGTTGTGCCCTGCTAAAGGACTCATCCTATACACCTCAAAACACTGAAATTGCCATTTCAGGTCTCAGGACCATTTAAAACTCTGTGCTGTTCAGTTGCATTCACCCTACAGAACAGAAGTAAGTCCCCACTGAGACTCAAGATGCGTCCTTCCTACGGGTTGAATGGAAACTTAAGGTTCTAGATTGTGAGAATGCTTTCAATTATTTCATTATTAATACCTAGTACAATAATGGCGAGGGACTAGCCAAGAATGGAGCCCCATTGTCCAGCACTGTACAAACAGTAGTAGTTGTGCCTTTTTATTGTTTACAAAGCATTTACTATTGTTAGTCAATTCATCTTTAGAATACTCTGTGCTTCAGTCTTCCATAGAATCAGTGTAGTAGTCCTAACCCACAACAGACTGTATTTTATACTTTACATGGCCCCCATCACCATAGTATTTGAGCTTCAAGTGATTTGCCAGCTCATGCAGTAAGTCTATGGCAGAGCTGGGAACTTCTAATTCTATCCTTTGCTCTTACTAGTAGGCACAGTTCACAGTACCATAAATAGTCCTATGAAAGGACTGTGTGTATGTATGTATGGAGAGGAGGTTATGAAGGGATGCCAGCGGAATTGTTCCACTTGACCTCGAACAGTATGCAAAACGCTACACTAGATAACTGGATGACTGCTTTTTAAAAATACCATTGCATCTCTAGTGGCAGCTAAATTATATGCTCCCTGTAGAGTTAGGAAATAAGGAACTTAAGTATGTGAAGTTGCAGGCCTTCTATTCTTACCCTGCCTCCCAAACCGAATTCCAGCCTTGCAAACTGACCCTAATTCTTTCCAGTTGTGCTGTGCGTTCTCTTTCTCCCTCCTTTCCTTTGAGGCTGTTGGTACAAAGCTGTTGCTGAAGTTATAGCACTGAATATCCATGAAACAGCTAGGAAGAAAAATCTATGGGCCTGATTCACTGTTGCCCTACAACTTATGTAGTATTTCACACCAGAGCAATGTGAACACTTTACTTCCGCCTTGCAGTGGTGCAAATGACTACAGGCAGTTCAGGGCAATGGCAAGGCAACATCAAGAATAGCCTCAGAGCATGTCATCTTGCCATCAAATCAAATGGACAGTTCCACAAAACGGAAATACTGTCTATATCTCATGTACTTCTTTAACATTGAAACCTGTTCTCTGTACAGATATTTAGTGCTATAATAGTAATTCCACCACAGCATGTGGACAGCAAATGGATAGCAGTTTCAAAATGAAGTCTTTCTTTTTTTCACCTTCATGAGATCTCCTCAAACCCCAGATGGAATGACACATGGCTTACAACAATGGAATTGCCATTGTTGTGAATGGGTGCTGACGGTGAGGCTTAAGATCATATACTGCATTCAAGATCTGGAAAAACTCTAACTAAATTGTGGCTTTTAAGCCACATCCCTGTGGTGGAGGATGGTGGCACAGCTGCACCATACCTGTAGGAGCTATGAGAGGTTTTATGACCCAGTGAGACAAAATGCATGCCAACCTCCCAGGTGCATTGGGAAGATTGCTGCTGCTGATGCTCCACCACTCAAAGGGGTACAGCATACCTTAGTCTCCATAGCGGAGTAGCTTTACTTGCTGAATCAAAGGGGAGGGATGCATGACCCTAGCTCTTTCCTGTTTCCTTTTCAGACTACTGCCAATACTAGTTAGTCCTAAATCTCTGAGCACAAGAGCTTATACTTAACCCACCCCTTGCATAAGGAGTATAAGGTGGGGAAAAATACCTGGGCCATCTCTCTCTCCTAAACATTTTTGTGTAGGATTGGCACAGTATTGTTAATCCAGAAACAATAACTGTAGGCCATGAATACACACAGCTTAATGTAGCACAGTTCCTCTTGTTGGTATGCCACCATCCTCTAACTCTGCATGTATTGCATTTCCTTCCCTCCGTCCCAATACCAGAGGCTGGCTGAAATTTGTTCACCATTAACCAATTAAAGTTAAAGAAATTCAAGAACATGTTATATATCCCTACCCCTGCTTCTATTTTGGGAAGCAAAGGATGAAACTTTTTGTCATGGATTGTTTAAATGCTCTAAAACCCCACACTGTCAGTTTACTAGAGACAGTCTTGGCTGAACAATCATATCATTTAAAATTTGGCTCTTAATATGAGTCTATTGTAATAATCTTGCACTGCTTGTTCCTGGCATCCAGCTGTAGTGTAGCTCTTGGGCAGCCTGTAGAAAATAGTTTTGCTTTTTGATTTTTCAGCCTGGATCAGTGTTGTTAACTTGACTCAGTTTCCAATGGGAGATGAATGCTGTTTGATCTGTGTGTATTTTGTAATAGTTACCTGGTAATGTGGAAGCAGCAGTGTTACTGGCAGTGTTATTTAGTCCTTCAACCATTCCTATTTATGAAAGTTCCAGCAAACACATCAATGGCTTATTTTTTCCAGGTTGGTAAAACCAATTTTGAAGTCCATGACTGCAAAGAAAAATATTCTCAGGGAAGGTTTAACCACTGAAATGCATTGCATCTGTGTCCTGTCCAGGAACCAAACATCATGCTATAGCAGTGTGATTTTTTTTTTCTAATTTTTCTTAGAAGGACCAGTTGAGGTTGACTTCTAATTATAATTATTTTTGCAATATTCAGTTTCATTTGGCTTTACTATAGCTGATTTATACAAGAAATTTGGTAGAAGGGGAGATTTTTCTTTTGCGGTAACTTCTGAATTCCAGCCTGCATTTTTCTTAAGAATCCATATCCATGGTATTCTCCACAAATTACCTTCAGTGCAGTAGATGAAAATGATCATTCTGTTACAGAGAATATGTGCGTACAAAAGAGGACATGAAAAGAGCAGAGAGGATTTTCTAGAGTGCTACTTGCAATGCTAGGTTTCAGAGTAACAGCCGTGTTAGTCTGTATTCGCAAAAAGAAAAGGAGTACTTGTGGCACCTTAGAGACTAACCAATTTATTTGAGCATGAGCTTTCGTGAGCTACAGCTCACTTCATCGGATGCATACCGTGGAAACTGCAGCAGACTTTATATACACACAGAGATCATGAAACAATACCTCCTCCCACCCCACTGTCCTGCTGGTAATAGCTTATCTAAAGTGATCATCAAGTTGGGCCATTTCCAGCACAAATCCAGGTTTTCTCACCCCCCCACCCCCATACACACACAAACTCACTCTCCTGCTGGTAATAGCTCATCCAAAGTGACCACTCTCCCTACAATGTGCATGGTAATCAAGGTGGCCCATGTCCAGCACAAATCCAGGCTCTCTCACCCCCCCCCCCTTTTTTTTTTCTCCCCGGGGACGGACACACACACACACACACACACAAACAAACTCACTCTCCTGCTGGCAATAGCTCATCCAAACTGACCACTCTCCATGTTTTCCTACCCCCGCCCCCCAGACATTCTGGTTAAACTTGGAGAGTGGTCAGTTTGGATGAGCTATTGCCAGCAGGAGAGTGAGTTTGTGTGTGTATGGGGGTGGGGGGGTGAGAGAACCTGGATTTGTGCTGGAAATGGCCCAACTTGATGATCACTTTAGATAAGCTATTACCAGCAGGACAGTGGGGTGGGAGGAGGTATTGTTTCATATTCTCTGTGTGTATATAAAGTCTGCTGCAGTTTCCACGGTATGCATCCGATGAAGTGAGCTGTAGCTCACGAAAGCTCATGCTCAAATAAATTGGTTAGTCTCTAAGGTGCCACAAGTACTCCTTTTCTACTTGCAATGCTGTTTCACATGTGCTATGATTGAATTGCACACTGTTTCAATGTGAAAATATAATTGCTTCTGTAGCATCCATTCATACTTGTCACACCAAATAAGTGGCAGTTCTTTGAAAATGACGTCTGTACTGTGCATGCAGTGCTAGAGGGCTGTGGCTCTGGCAGTCACAATCTGACGAATACTTACAGCTGCCTTGTCTTTGGCAGTGTACAGCTTCTGGGTTCATCATCTGCCCTTAGCTGGCTAAACTGGATTGCACTTCTAGGAAGCATATCTTTGTCTGTGATGTGAAATATAACTTTTAAAGAGGAGCTTTTATAAGGTGTTTATAAAGGTGATATCCTTTATAATATTGTCATAAGGGTGTTATGCCAGGCACAATATCAGATGACTTCTTCATTTTGATGGAAAGTTTTAGGCATCTGGCTGAGATTCACCCAATAGTGTTGCTATCAAAGTCCTTACCTCCAGCTATCCCTTTTCCTGCTATCACAGAGAATTAAACAGACCAGAAGACATATGTGTAAAAGTTGACATTGACTGTGATTAATCTTGCTTTGGAATTTGCTGTTGCCCTCTCCTAACATGTAGGTTCCTAGCCCCACAGAATTTGCAGCAGAAATGAGGGCTGTAGAATGGGCATTCCCCCCCTTTCAAACTAAGAGCTATAGTAGTTGACAATCAAGTCCTACAGTATGTGAAATATTGGGAGAGTCCTACTTGGTTGTGAGCTTTATGCATTCCTAAAGCTGTGTCAGCAAGACTGGTAGGGTATACCTACACTGTAATTAGACACCTGTGGCTGGCTTGTGCCAGCTGACTCAGGCTAAGGACCTCTGGCTAAGGGGCTGTTAAACTGTGGTATAGACACTCAGGCTGGAGCCTAGGCTCTGGGAACCTCCCACCTCGCAGAGTCCCAGAGCCCAGGTTACATCCCAAGCCTGGATGTCTACGCTGCAGTTAAACAGCCCCTTAGCCTGAGTTGCATTAGCTGGCACAGGCCAGCCATGGGTGTCTAACAGCAGTGTAGATATACCCTTAGTTTTTGTTCTGAATGTTGATAGGCAATGTTAGAAATGAGTGTTTGTCTGGATATGGAAAGGCATACAGGTATGTACTTTGGATAGCTTGTTTTTTGATTTTGGAAATGCTTGAGGTACTAAAGTTATCTATCCAATTCAAGCCCTTTTATAACCAAATGGTAATAAAAGTCCTTGAAAATAGTCGGAGAGGATAGTTGTGGGAACTAATTTCAGCAAAGCTTGTAGCTTTCCCTGGAATCCCAAGAAAGTGACTTCCCTCCAACTTCTTTGTTCTGTGCTTCAGATCGCTACTTGTGATGTGATAAGATACTACAGTCTATATGACAGGTTTCAGAGTAGCAGCCATATTAGTATGTATCCACAAAAAGAAAAGGAGTACTTGTGACACCTTACAGACTAACAAATTTATTTGAGCATAAGCTTTTGTGAGCTACAGCTCACTTCACTGGATGCGTGCAGTGGAATATACAGTATTGGGATTTTATATACACAGAGAACATGAAACAGTGGGAGTTACCATACACACTGTAATGAGAGTGATCAGGTAAGGTGAGCTATTACCAGCAGGAGAGGAAAAAAACTTTTTGTAGTGATAATCAAGGGGGGCCATTTCCAGCAGTTGACAAGAACGTGTGAGGAACAGTGTGGGGGATGGGGGGGGAATAAACATGGGGAAATAGTTTTACTTTGTGTAATGACACATCTACTCCCAGTCTTTATTCAAGCCTTTTTAGTTTTAGTTGGGGCCCCCTAAACCTCTCTAGCGGATCATCAAGGATCTACAACCTATCCTGAATGATGATCCCTCACTCTCGCAGATCTTGGGAGACAGACCAGTCCTTGCTTACAGACAGCCCCCCAACCTGAAGCAAATACTCACCAGCAACCAAACAACAAAAACACGAACCCAGGAACCTATCCTTGCAACAAAGCCCGTTGCCAACCGTGTCCACATATCCATTCAGGGGACACCATCATAGGGCCTAATCACATCAGCCCCGCTATCAGAGGCTCGTTCACCTGCACATCTACCAACGTGATATATGCCATCATGTGCCAGCAATGCCCCTCTGCCATGTACATTGGCCAAACCGGACAGTCTCTACATAAAAGAATAAACGGACACAAATCAGAAGTCAAGAATTATAACATTCAAAAACCAGTTGGAGAACACTTCAATCTCTCATGTCACTCGATTACAGACCTAAAAGTGGCAATATTACAACAAAAAAACTTCAAAAACAGACTCCAACGAGAGACTGCTGAATTGGAATTAATTTGCAAACTGGACACCATTAAATTAGGCTTGAATAAAGACTGGGAGTGGATGTGTCATTACACAAAGTAAAACTATTTCCCCATGTTTATTCCCCCCCATCCCCCACACTGTTCCTCACACGTTCTTGTCAACTGCTGGAAATGGCCCCCCTTGATTATCACTACAAAAAGTTTTTTTTGTCTCCTGCTGGTAATAGCTCATCTTACCTGATCACTCTCGTTACAGTGTGTATGGTAACACCCATTGTTTCATGTTCTGTGTCTATAAATCCCCCTACTGTATTTTCCACTGCATGCATCTGATGAAGTGAGCTGTAGCTCACAAAAGTTTATGCTCAAATAAATTTGTTAGTCTCTCTAAGGTGCCACAAGTCCTCCTTTTCTTTTTACAGTCTCTCTATATATTTTCAGGTGGGGTCTTTTAAAAGTAACCCTACAATTCAAATGATGAAGCTTTTTTGTACTTTTTGTATTATTAAACTCATTAATGCATAACAACTCTCTGCTTATTTTTCACAGTTAGAAATCTAACACACTTCATGTACCTTTCCCTTGCTGTATCTAAAACGTTCTGTGGTGGTTTTAGAAGTTTCCAATGAATAATGGCATAAGCAGCCAACTTTCAGATAATTTTTATGAACCATAGAGACATACAAGTATACATGAAGTATACATGAAATCTGTAAAAGCAATAGGTTTCCATCCTTATACATCTTCATGAAACCATCTCACAATGCTTGTTAGCAGTAAAAAAGATGAAATGTTTGCCCTGATGTTAGGGGGAAAAACAATTAGCCCTTGCTCTCACCCCTCTAGGTGCTTGATTTGACTCTAGGATCCCACAGAGTTCTAGATTCAGAGTCCAGTCTACACAGGCATCTTTTATTGGTGTACAGAAATACAGCTCAAGCTGGGTGCCTCCGGAGAGGGACCCCGCCCCTCAGAAATTGCAAGCAATTATACCCTTTACAGTTCGTAACACCGCCCTCGCCCATGTCCAAAGTCCAATCCCCTAATTTGAGTAAGGGTCTCTGCTCTTTCCCATTGGACAGTTCTGTTGCTGAGTGGACAGTCCGTTGCCAGGTGCTGGATTTGCTCCGGGAGACAGTCAGTCCTACTCTTTACTTTCTTTTTTATCTTCAGTGATAACGGGCAGTCTCAGCAGGCTTTGTAGCTGCTTCTTCAGCATTCCTCTCAGGTCAGCTTGACCTCGGCCTAAGGCTTCAACTACTTTAATCACTTAGCATAAGTTACTATCTTAGCATAAGTTAAGAACAAACTTACTGAACATTCATATAAAATAGCTTATAAGCACTTTTTTTATAACACCTAAGTACCTTATGAAATATGGGCTATTTGACTTTCTGTATATAACCATCCTTCCTTCCCAGAAAAAACTGAGATCTAAAACAAAGTCTTTATCACTGCTTTACATAGGAATGTGGTAGGTGACATTGTTTGAATTTCAGAGGGGTAGGCCAATTTCAGAGCAGTAGGCCAATTGAAGGCCAGTTTAGTCAGGGTACGTAAAAGGATAAATAGACACAAATTGGGCATCAGGAATGGTAACATGCAAAAGCCAGTAGGAGAACACTTCAGTCTCCCTGGACACTCAATAACAGATTTAAAAGTAGCCATTCTTCAACAAAAAAAAATTCAAAAACAAACTTTAAAGAGAAACTGCAGAACTACAATTCATTTGCAAACTTAACACCATCACTTTCGGCTTGAATATGGACTGGGAGTGGCTGGCTCAATACAAATGCAATTTTCCCTCTCTTGGTATTGATACCTCCTCAACAATTATTGTCGGGACCACGTCCACCCTGACTAAATTGGCCTTCAACATTGGTTGTCCGCTTGTAAGGTTACTCCCTTCTCTCCATGTGCCTATATATATATATATATATAATATTTATGCCTGTATCTGTAATTTTCACTCCATGCATCTGAAGTGGGTTTTTTACCCACAGAAGCTTATGGCCAGATAAATCTGTTAGTCTTTAAGATGTCACCAGACTCCTCATTGTTTTTATTGTTTGAGTTGAGCATAGAAAAGTTTTATTTGGATTACTTCAACATGCATTTCATTTCACCCTACAGGTGTGCGCATGTTGGAGCACTACTAAAGCATACAAAAAACATTTAGAATATGGGCTCTCTTCACCTGGGATGTCATTTTATGTCAGCATTAAAACTGCTTACCCCAGTTCAACCTACTTGTATGCTCTGTAATACATAGCCTTTTCAAGAGACAGGAGGAGGGAGAGGGTTGGAGGGAGGATGGCTTGAAGGTGAACTGACTTCGGCTCTCTCAAACCAAGGTGGGAAATAAGTTAAAGGACCCAACACTGAAAATGTCCTTCTATCAAAGCGCTGCTTGTTAACACAGAAAGGCTGGCTCAGGAGCCTCCACTTATCTCCTTTGCTGTTTTCTCACAGAGAGAGAGCGAGAGAGAGAGAGAGACATGTTGTTGTGATGGGTTCGGTCACAGAGATCCCCTTGGGACTGTCACCTGACATGCTGAAGTTACCTCTGAGCTCATTTTCCACTGCTAGCTTGGGACTCCAGAACCCTGCCTTGTTGAGCCAGACATGCTAGTCTGCTGCAGCACAGACCCAGGTCTGGTCCACACCCCCAAAGCTGCAGACTTTAACCAAAAACTGCTCAGCAGGTCACCTATCTCCAGCACCCAGACACCGAGTTCCCAATGGGATCTAAACCCCAGATAAATCCAGTTTACTCTATATAAAGCTTATACAGGGTAAACTCATAAATTGTCCACCCTCTATAACACTGATGGAGAGAGATGCACAGCTGTTTGCTCCCCAAGGTATTAATCACTTACTCTGGGTTTACTAATGAACAAAATTAATTTTATTAAGTAAAAAAAGTAGGATTTAAGTGGTTTCAAGTAATAACAGACAGAACAACGTAAGTTACCAAGCAAAGTAAAACACAAGATGCAAGTCTAAGCCTAATACATTTAAGAAACTGAATACAGGTAAATCTCACCCTCAGATGTTCCAATAATCTTCTTTCACAGACTAGACTTCTTAGACTGGGCCCAATCCTTTCCCCTGTACAGTTCTTGTTCGTTCCAGCTCAGGTGGTAACTAGGGGATTCCTCATGTCTGGCAGCCCCCTTTGTTCTGTTCCACCCCCTTTTATATCTTTGGCACAATGTGGGAATCCTTTGTCTCTCTCTGGGTTCGCACCCTTCCTTCTAAATGGAAAAACACCAGGTTTAAGATGGATTCCAGTATCCTGTAACATGTTCACATGTCCTGTGAGACTTCATTACCCACTGGCTGGCATCCACTATACAGGAAGGCTTACAAGTAAACAGAGCCATTTACAACCAGTTGTCCTAGTTAATGGGAGCCATCAAGATTCCAAGCCACCATTAATGGCCCACACTTCGCATAGTTACAATAGGACTTCATAGAGTAATACTTCATATTTCTAGCTTCAGATACGAGAATGATACATTCATACAAATAAGATGAAAACACTCAGTAGATTATAAGCTTTGTAATGATACCTTAGAGGAGATCTTTTACATAAAGCATATTCCAGTTACATTATGTTTACACTCATAAGCATATTTCCATAAACATATGGAGTGAAATGTCACACATGGTCTCTGATAGTGTACTCAAGGCAGCTGAAGCGTTTAAAGACATAATAGTCCTCAAATGCATCACTGATCACAAGTGTAACATAGGCTGCTCATGTTCTGCACTAGCTGAAGCTTTTGAAAAGTCTAGCATTGTATCCCCTTATAAGTGGTTTTTACACTAATCCAGTGGTTTTCAAACTTTTTCAATTGCGGACCCCTACAAATTTTTGAATGGCAATGCAGACACGTTTGGAAATCTTAGACCTAGTCTGTGGACCCCCAGAGGTCTGTGGACCACAGTTGAAAACCACTGCACCCATCTGTTCCTGAGATGACCGAAAAATGGATCAGCGTAGCAAGGTTCAAAGCTGAAAGAGAGGATGTAAACGCCTAGCCAAGAGAATTTGCTGTAAGTATGGCTAAAGGTGAGGGGCACTTTATGAGCTGCTTCTTAATCTGATACTGGCTGAGGTATTTTCTCATAAACCCGACTTTTTTTATTTTTTACATCACTTTTTGTGCAATGTTAGAAGCTGATTCTAATATGAATGCTGAATATCCAGATAACACACATTCTGGATGTTGCATGAGTATATGTGTGATCCCTGGCTCCTTTACCGGTGAATCCCTCATCCCATCTCTCTCCTTCTCTTCTTGCAGCAACAGCATTTAGCAGGGAGTGCTGCTCGTCGTCTTGGGACCATGCCGCATATCTGTTCTCTAAGTGGGTCTTATTGCATTCAGCAAATTATCTGGTTTTGATGTGAAATTCTAAATCTACCCCTGTTCATTTGAAATTAGGCCTATGTTCAGTTGGCTGTGGAGTGAAGTGAGGGCTGTTTTGAATTGGTTGTGAAACTCAAAACCATTGAGTTTCCTGTAGTTTCATGAGTCTCTGCAAACAGCAGAACTCTAGATGACTGTAATGTTACTTTTTGCTACATTCAGCAACGCATCATTGAAGCCAAAAATCAGGGTGTGGGGTGGAAGGCATGACAGTCAATAAATCCAAAACTATAAACACTTTGGCACAATAAACAGCATTCACTATTTATTTAAACTTCTTGTAACCATCATATCTGAATGCATACGCAAGGGTAATCGGTTCAAGCAGCGTGTAGAAATACAAAGTAGTTAGGCTTGGCAGAATATGATTTTTAGTCACTTAGGTGAATAATACCTGTTTTGTTTTTGAGTACTTTTAATTTTTTAATTTAAATTTTCAGTTTTAGGAAATTATGGAAGCGTCAGATGACTAACTTTCAATGTTTGTTATTAAATAAAGCTTTATAACCGTGAAAACACAAGTTATCAACATCCCATGTCAAATATAAAAAGTAAATTTCCTTAAATCACATTTAGTTCTCGGGCAGCATTTTTTTGATCTTGCTAAACTTTGATTATTATCGGAAATATTCTTTTGTTGGTTTGTGTACGTGAAGTGAAATTGGCATTACTGATTTGAAAAAAATCTAATCCTTCAAACCTTAAGTCCATAGTCTTGGATTTAGGTATTTTTATGTGTAACCTCATTGTACTATGCATTTATCTAATAGGCTGTAGTCCTAAAAAGTTGCTTTGCTAATTATAACAATACCACTGCAATCAATGGCTAAGAGTCAGAGTTCAAATACAAGACAAAAGGTGATTGGGACATTGGCAAGACTCAAGCTGCAAATTGAAACCTTACATTATTCTAGCTAATTTGGATTGAAATTCTATAGCCAAATGTTTAAAACTCTCTTACCCAAACAGTACTAAGGACAAATTGGAAAGGTACATAAAATTGTAAAGCTGCAGATCAAAGAAGTTGAAATGTGAGACTTATCAGAGAAAATGCATTTACACTATACTTTAAAAGCAGAATAACTTGCTTTGGGGAGAAAACAGCCTTTTAGAAAGCTGGTTTTAGTTAAAAGCTAGGTCTGATATTTTGTGGCAGAGACCACACTTAAATCTTGCAAAGGAAAAGGTTTGAATTATTTTAGAGAGAGAGGTCTGATTTTAGAAATAGTATTGATAACTAGGTCCCAAATGTAATTTTCTGCTGTAAGTCACTAACAAACAGGTATGTGAGTAATTGAGTATACTTTTGTACACTGCCTAGCATAATGGGGCCTGGCCTGGATTTTGCTCCTTTCTGTTGCTGCTTGGCCATTGCTGGATTTCAGGGGCTGAAGCTCAGGCTCTGCAAACCCAGCAAAGTGGGAACATCTGCTTGGCTATTTTTAGTGCCATAGCATGAGCCTGAGTCTGTAGACCCTAGCTGTGAGACTCACTGCTGCAGGATTGTTTTTTTGTTGTTGTTGTTGTTTTGCAGGTTAGACATACCTTTAGAGTACTGCCCACTCATGGCTCTTCTTTTGGCAAAGTGGAGGTCAAGGAAAAATTCTTTAAGCTCTCTGTTGATTCAGAGATTTCCCAGAGTTCACCAGATTGGGAAAATCACCTTCTTGCATGCACAATTAGTTTGTTCTAATGCAATATGACTCAAGCCAGTGCGTTAAAGACTAATGAGGCACGAAACGTACTGTACATCGTGTTTATCCATTTCACAAGATGCATAGCCAGGACTCCTCGTCGCTGAGTGGCTCTGATTCGTGCTGGGGTAATGTCACTGAAATCAATGCAAACAACTTGGAATAATGTAGTGGTGAATCAGGCTCATGATTTTTAATTTGACAATCTTTCTTTGAGCACAGTTAACGTTAATTTATAATGCATAATCTATACAACTCAACTCTGCTCTGTTCTCTTACTTTTGTATCTCAAATGTGAAATTTCAGAACTACTAACTATAGTCTGTAACCTAGCATTTAAATCAGCTTCTGTACCAGATGACTGGAGGAAAGCTAATGTGATGCCAGTTTTTAAAAAGGGCTCCAGAGGTGATCCCGGCAATTACAGGCCTGTAAGCCTGACTTCAGTACTGGGCAAACTGGTTGAAACTATAATAAAGAACAATATTGTCAGACATGTATAGATGAACATAATTTGTTGAAGAGTCAACATGGTTTTAGTAAAGGGAAATCAGCCTCACCAATCTACTAGAATTCTTTGAGGGGCTCAACAAGCATGTGGACCAAGGGGATCCAGTGGATATAGTATACTTAGATTTTCAGAAAGCCTTTGACAAAGTCCCTCACCAAAGGCTCTTACACAAAGTAAGCTGCCACGGGATAAGAAGGAAGGTCCTCTCATGGACTGGTAATTGGCTAAAAGATAGGGAACAAAGGGTAGGTATAAATGGTCTGTTTTCAAAATGGAGAGAGGTAAATAATGGTGTCCCTGAGGGGTCTGTTCTGGGACCAGTCCTATTCAACATATTCATAAATGATCTGGAAAAAGGGGTAAACAGTGAGGTGGCAAAATTTGCAGATGATACAAATTTACTAAAGATAGTTAAGACCCAGGTAGACTGTGAAGAGCTTCAAAGGGATCTCTCAAAACTGGGTGACTGGGCAACAAAATGGCAGATGAAATTTCATGTTGATAAATGCAAAGTAATGCACATTGGAAAACATAATCCCAGCTATACATATAAAATGATGGGGTCTAAATTAGCTGTTACCCCTCAAGAAAGAAATCTTGGAGTCATTGTGGATAATTCTCTGAAAATATCCACTCAATGTGTGGCGGCAGTCAAAGCGAACAGAATGCTGGGAATAATTAAGAAAGAGATAGATAATAGGACAGAAAATATCATGTTGCCGCTATAGAAATCCAATGTATGCCCACATCTTGAATACCTTGTGCAGATCTGGTCACCCTATCTCAAAAAAGGTATATTGAAATTGAAAAAGGTTCAGAAAAGGGCAACAAATTTATTAGGGGTATGGCACAGCTTCCATATGAGGAGAGATTAATAAGACTGGGACTTTTCAGCTTGGAAAAGAGACGGCTAACGTGAGATATGATTGAGGTCAATAAAATCATGACTGGTATAGAGAAAGTAGAATCATAGAATAGAATCATAGAATATCAGGGTTGGAAGGGACCTCAGGAGGTCATCTAGTCCAACCCCCTGCTCAAAGCAGGACCAATCCCCAACTAAATCATCCCAGCCAGGGCTTTGTCAAGCCTGACCTTAAAAATATCTAAGGAAGGAGATTCCACCACCTCCCTAGGTAACGCATTCCAGTGTTTCACCACCCTCCTAGTGAGTTTTTCCTAATATCCAACCTAAACCTCCCCCACTGAAACTTGAGACTATTACTCTTTGTTCTGTCATCAGCTACCACTGAGAACAGTCTAGATCCATCCTCTTTGGAACCCCCTTTCAGGTAGTTGAAAGCAGCTATCAAATCCCCCCTCATTCTTCTCTTCCGCAGACTAAATAATCCCAGTTCCCTCAGCCTCTCCTCATAAGTCATGTGTTCCAGTCCTCTAATCATTGTTGTTGCCCTCCGCTGGACTCTTTCCAATTTTTTCACATCCTTCTTGTAGTGTGGGGCCCAAAACTGGACACAGTACTCCAGATGAGTCCTCACCAATGTTGAATAGAGGGGAACAATCACGTCGTTTGATCTGCTGGCAATGCCCCTACGTATACATCCCAAAATGCCATTGGCCTTCTTGGCAACAAGGGCACATTGTTGACTCATATTCAGCTTCTCGTTCACTGTAATCCCTAGGTCCTTTTCTGCAGAACTGCTGCCAAGCCATTCTGTCCCTAGTCTGTAGCGGTGCATGGGGTTCTTCCGTCCTAAGTGCAGGACTCTGCACTTGTCCTTGTTGAACCTCATCAGATTTTTTTTTTGGCCCAATCCTCTAATTTGTCTAGGGCCCTCTGTATCCTATCCCTACCCTCCAGCGTATCTACCTCTCCTCCCAGTTTAGTGTCACCTGCAAACTTGCTGAGGGTGCAATCCACACCATCCTCCAGATCATTTATGAAGATGTTGAACAAAACCGGCCCGAGGACCGACCCTTAGGGCACTCCACTTGATACCGACTGCCAACTAGACATGGAGCCATTGATCACTACCCGCTGAGCCCGACAATCTAGCCAACTTTCTATCCACCTTATAGTCCATTCATCCAGCCCATACTTCTTTAACTTGCTGGCAAGAATACTGTGGGAGACCATGTCAAAAGCTTTGCTAAAGTCAAAGTAGATAAGAAAGTATTGTTTACTACTTCTCATAACACAAGAACTAGGGATGACCAAATGAAATTAATAGGCAGCAGGTTTAAAACAAATAAAAGAAAGTATTTCTTCACACAATGCACAGTCAACCTGTGGAACTCCTTGCCAGAAGATGTTGTGAAGGCCAAGAGCAAAACAGGGTTCAAAAAAGAACTAGATAAATTCATGGAGGATAGGTCCATCAATGGTTATTAGCCAAGATGGCCAGGAATGGTGTCCCCAGCCTCTGTTTGCCAGAACCTGGGAATGAGAGACAGGGGATGGATCACTTGATGATTATCTGTTCTGTTCATTCCCTCTGGGGCACCTGGCACTGGCCACTGTTGGAAGACAGGATACTGGGCTAGATGGACTTTTGGTCTGATCCAGTAGGGATGTGAATCTCTCTACTAATCCTTGTATAAAAGGGGGCGAGGGGTGAGGAATTTTTATCAACAATTCTGCCTAGTTTTAATAAAGCTAGCAACTAACTTTAGAAACATTTGCTTTGGATTTATTGCCTTATTATATTCTTTTCCTTTTGCCAAACTCTTCTCTTAACCCATTAGAATTTGGATTTCCCAGCTGTCTGCCAGCATTGCAGAAATGGTATTACTTCTCTAAACACTTCCCTCTAGAGGCTTGTATGTCGTCAGAATTCTCTGATGATGAATTTGTAGATGACTAGTGAATTTACTAGTCTTAAGTAGACTGGACTGACTGGCCTCATAAACATAAATGTACTCTTGTGAGTGGCAGCTCACACTTTCCTTTAGTCTCAGCCTCACAGCTTAACATTTAATCACTGTCCTTGTGGCTTTGGTGTCTATTGCATATTCAGCAACTATCTCTGTTTTGATTCTTTTTCGTGCTAATTTCTTAAGGCTCCTTTTGCTCTTGAACATAATACCTGATGGATTGAGGGATATTTAGAGGCTCCCAAACCTCTAAGTAGTCTCAAAACTTTAATCTCTGAAAGATGGGGAAACTTTCTGATGAGAAAAACAGGTAACTGTCCAAGCCTGTTGAAGCGTTGAGCTAGGAAGGCCAAGCTGCCCAGATTTAGTGGTCTGGTTTTTTTCTTTGTGTAGAGTCCCTTCAGACTGCAGCTAGATTTTCTTTTCACAGATAACTTTAAAATATTAGTAATAAGAGTTTGCAGTAAGTTTTGTGGTTAATTCAGATTCAAACATTCTCCAGTGAAGTGAGGTCTGTGGGTTTTCATCCTGCTTGGGACGGACTCAGACCTGTCAGTAAGCTAGGCTCCTTCACTAAATATCCTGCCAATTTGTTTCTGCCTTCATAGAAGCAGGTGGGCAAATCAGAGCTTCCTGGTGCAATACTTCAGGTTATCTATGGCAAAATTACCCCAAAAGAATATTTTCTTTTTCTCATTTGGGCCTTAAATAAATTGAGGAACAAGAGTGAAAGGCTAAGACAAGCAACGTTGAATATTTTTTGATCCAATTTCCCAGTGATCCTTTGTAGTTGTCTCTCTGAAGTAGTGGGGCAGCGCACAATTGCGGCCTTGGGTAGAAAAGAGCATAGAAAAGAAGTATGCCTAAAAAGGCAGCTGAGAAGAACTGCTTCTTGCCCCTCATTCTGTGTATGGATTGGGACTTGTACCCTTGTGGTGTGGCATTGGCCACAGTGACTTTGCGTAGTCTTTCCTCCCTTAGCTCTGACTCAGATACAGAAGTTGTAGAGAAGTTGGTCTCTAGTCAGGACAAGTCAGTTTGAGTTGTTCTAAGAACTGGGACTGGAACTCCCAAATTCCTACTACTTTATTGATCTCATGCTCAATCCAGTAACCCACACTGACTCTGCAAACTGAATAAATATGGAGACTAGGATGGCAGGCAACTTTCTACTGATTTTCTCATTGTCATTTTGAGATGCATGTGGACAGAGTACACCAGAATGTTAGATTTAATATACATAGGTATATTCTGTGAGGTTACAGCTGGAATTCCATCATGAATACAGGAAAATATGTGAACTACTTTTACGGTGGAATTTTTATTCCCTTACATGAATGAATGAAAAATCTCTCATCAGTTTTCTGGAAAAGAATTAGCAAGTGTCCACATAAGGCATCAACTGGATAAAATTCATCTCTGATGTGACTCCACTGATTTCTTAAGAATAATATATCTGTGCATTAATGAGGTCACTACAAATTTGCATTAAGTTGTTTAAGCTCTTGCTAGTACTAGCCTGGCTTTGATACTCACTGATTCTGAGAAATGTCATCTCAGCACTTTTATATTTGCAATGGCCTTGTCTGAAAGAGACACATTTAAGCAAGATGACAACATTAAAAAGCTCAGAATTGTGCAGAAATGACATTTCCTTGTACGAGGATATGAAAAATCTTTGTACATGATGATGCTGTGACTAGAATTGCCAACTTTCTAATAGCAGAAAGTCGAACGCTCTTGCCCTGCCTGCTGCCCCACCCCTGCCCCAAGGCCCTGCCACTGCCATGCCCCTTCTTTGAGGCCCCGCCCCGTTCATTGCATCCCCCCTTCCTCCATTGCTTGCTCGCCTCCACCCTCAGTCGCTCATTTTCAGTGGGCTAGGGCAGGGGGTTGGGGTGCGGGCTCTGGGGTGGGGCAGGTGGTTGCGGTTCCTGGACAATGGGAGCTGTGGGGTGGGACCAGGGATGAGGGGTTTGGCGTGTAGGAGGGGGCTCCAGGATGGGGACAAGGGGTTTGGAGTGCAGGGGCGACTCAGGGTTGGGGTGGGGGCTCCAGGCAGGAGTTTGGGTGCGGGAGGAGGCTCAGGGCTGGGACATGGGTTTGGGGTGTGGGAGGGAGTTCGGATGGGTGTGGGAGGGGGGTGGGATGCAGGCTCCAGGCAGGAGTTTGGGTGCAGGAGGGGGCTCAGGGCTGGGGCAGGTGGTTGCTGTTCCTGGACAATGGGAGCTGTGGAGCTGGTGCTCGGGGCGGGGGCAGTGCATGGAGCCCCGGTGTCTGCCCCTACCCCTAGGAGCTGGAGGGACATACCGGCCGCTTTCGGGGAGCCATGCGGATGCAGGTAGGGAACCTGCCAGCCCCACACCAACAGGACTTTTAAAGGCCCAGTCAGTGGTGCTAACCAGAGCCACCAGCTGTGATGCTGACAGACTAGCTCAGATCAGAGCAATAGGCCATTTCACTTGTGTGTGAATATAAAAAAAAGTTAAATTTACTCGTGTTAATTTAGATCAAAGGAAATTTGAATAATATTGTCTTCATTTATCTGTAACGTGTTGAGCACTATCGCATTACTTACTTAATCCTAGATCAAAAGTGTGTGTTAGTAGTAAGATAAGAATTTACTTGATGTGTAAACTGCATGAAAACTAATGAAGTATTACTTGTATTGTTTTCACTTATCTAACCCTATTATAATATAATGGCAGGCAATTGAATTATGTATATCCTTGTAATTAAATAACCCATTAAATGCAGATGATGGGGGATGTAAATGAAGAAAAAGCTAATTTCAAAGCAAGGGCCCTTAAACAACAATGGGAATTCACAAACTGTCTGTATTGCTTATTTGTTGGAAAGAGCCATAGGGGTGAAGACACTGTTCAGATTATAGATCCTGCTCACAGAAGACAAATACTGGTTTAAGGGAATGATCCTGTATCTCTGAACTGTTTTGGATTCTAACAGAGTGAAATACTGAACAAGTGGACAGAAATCCCCAGAATTACACTGAGTAACCTTGAGGAACGTTTGGAAATCTAGCAGATTACTACAACTCTGTTAACATTTTTGACTTACAAACTTGGACTCACCTGTTCATGTATTTTACCTGCTTTAACCTCTCAATAATGCTCATCCCTTTTTTCTTAGAATGATAGGGGCATAAGGGAATGCAAGGACCATCTAGTCTAGCCACTTGCCAAGATGCAGGATTTGTTGTGTTTCAACCATCCAAGATAGATGGCTATCCAGCCTCATTTTGAAAACCACCAGTGAAGACGCTTTCACAATCTCCCAAGGCAGTCTGATCCATTTTCCTATTGTTCTTATGGTTAGGAAGTTTTTCCTGAGATTTAATCTAAATCTGCTATGCTGTAGTTTGAACCCATTGTCTCTTGTCCTGCCTCTGTGGCAAAAAGAGAACAACTTTTCTACATCTTTTTTATGGAAGCCTTTTTAAGTATTTGAAGACCACTATCATATTCTCCCTTAAATCGTCTTTTCCAAATTAAACATACCCAGTTCCTTCAGCCTTTGCTCACATGGCTTGCATTCCATCTCTTTGATCATCTTCGTTGCTTGCCTCTGGGTCCTTTCCAGTTTCTCTGTATCCTTTCTATACATTTGTGACCAAAACTGGACACAATACTCCAGCTGAGGCCTAACCAGCATTGAGTAGAGCAGTATTATCACCTCCCATGACCTGCATGCTATGCCTCCATTAATTCAATCTAAAGTTGTATTTGTGGGGTGGTTTTTTTTTTGCCAGCATCGAATTGCTGACTCATGTTGAGATAGTGGTCTACCACAACCCCAAGATCCTTCTCAGCAGTGCTGCTGCCAATCCAGTTTTCCCCCATTTGTTTTAGTGCATTTGGTTTTTCTTTCCTAAGTGTAGCACCTTACATTATCTTTGAATTTCATTTTGTCGTCTGTAGCCCAGTTAGCTAATAAACCTTTAGTTAGTTTACTAGAGAAACTGCCTTCAGCATTGTCTTTGGTGGTATCTGGAGGTACAGATTTAACCTGGGGTAAGCGACTGGCCATTTGGAGTTGGGACTAACCTAATGTGATGTGATTTTTTGGTACAGTGACCAATATCAAAAAGTCTAGTTTCTCTGGGCAGCAAGATGTGCTGGAGAGCCTAAGGGGACTGTTTGACTCCATGGTGAGACTAATCTAGTAATCTAGGGGTACACATTTTGTTACTGGCTTGGTGAAATCTAATTATAGAATATGCCACTAGTTTGGGGGTGTCTTCGCAGTTTTCTGACAGTCTGACCTGAAATTGGCACACTCAGTTGTGAGCTACTCTAGACAGTGTGGCAGATTGTATTAAAGGATATGTTGAGACTGTCAATTTTGAGCAAACAAATATGCTTGAAGGAAAATTTGCACATTTAAATTCTAATAATAATATCCATTAAGTGCAAGTCTATTAAAACTAACAAAGTAACTCCAGAAAATGTCTGTAAAAATGCTTTAGAGAATATATGATTGTGATGAGGTTTCAAGGTTTTATTGGCACTTGTTTAGGATGACTTGCATAACTCACAAGTGGCAAAGTCTTGAATTACACAGTGCAGCCATGCTGATAATATCTCTAGATCACACCATACCAAATCCATTATCTAATCTAACCTATGGTCAGTGAGGTTTTTCAGCTATAGGTTCTATTATACTGGGGTGACAAGCAGCTCATTCACTTGATTTGATTTGGATGGATGGAGAGTGAAATTCTAGCCTGGGATCCTTAACTCTTAGGCTTCCATTTCTCAGGCAAATTTTTCTCCTAAAGATCTTAACAAAAAGTTACTTCTGCTTGTTACTGCTGAAAAAATTAAGTCACTGTTAGTCATGTAAAGGATGGGGGCATTCTATAAATGACTTGAAATTTAGTAAGATCTAGTTAGGCTTGGAAGGATTAGATGTTTATTGGTAATTGTTGGTGAACATTGATTTTAACACACACCACACACACACACAGATTAAAAATGTTTCCTTTGTTTTTAATCATCCAAATTTACAGATAGGCAAAGTAAGAAAAATACTGCATAAGAACTAATTAGAGTTTGATTTAAGGATATTTACTTTGTATATTTTGACGTGGGATATTGACAGGGTTTTTGTGTGTGTTTTAACTGTTTTAAAGCTTTAACTTTATACTCTCAACATATGCTGTCATTAAATAATTCTTACCCCTCTTCCCCCTCGCTCCCCCATGCCTGACCACGCCATAATTTCCTGCAGCTGGGGAATTTTAAATAGAAAAATGAAAAAATGCTTAAGCATTGATATTATCTGCTGAAATTATTATTATTATTTTTTAAAGAATTCTGTCAAGTCTAGGTTTAGTAGGGACATCAATAATAGCAACAGAGTCCTGCTCCCAGTTGGAGAATTTGAGACTTGCCTCATAGGACTGCATATTCTCAACTGTAGTTCTGCTTCAGTGTTGGGATTTTTGCATTTGAGACATGCACATTTTGGAAGTGTTGCATTTTTTTAGCCATATAGCTCCCATTTAACTAATGGGAATTGTGTGGTGCCTGAAACCTCAGCAGCTCTGTCAAGCTCTACTCCATAGAGGAGTAGTTTGTTTTCTTGGCATGAGGAGGAACTGCTAGCATAGTTGGCTTTCAAGAATAGAAACAAATGTGGATGAAAAGACAGAAATATAATTGGACTGTCTTTAGAGGGCTCTAGCTTGGGAGGCTAATGTTTACTTAGAGTTTTTTATTGTGGGCTGGGAGAGCAAGTTAGCTTGAACTCTGCTTCCTGAACTCCTCTTGTTCCAGGGTTGTGACCCTTCTGCCAAACAAGATTTTTAGTTATCATTTGTAATCCGAAGCAGTGTGCAAGACTTCAGTCTAGTGTGATTTTGCTCTTCAATTCCAGCAGACTCAGAACTTCCTGTATTGATTTCTACACCCTTGTCTGAGATTCAGTTGCACTAAACATCTTTCTTTCCCGTTGCATACTAATATTCTTAAAGCACTGATGGCATTCAGCATTTGAATCCCTTACTGAGTAAGAATTGCACTTGCCTAGATGTAGCAGGAGATTCAAATTAGCATGCTGTTGCTCTGCTCTGCATACTTTTGATAGGAATATATCATCCACTGTATTGTGATTAGAAAAGGAGTACTTGTGGCACCTTAGAAACTAACCAATTTATTTGAGCATAAGCTTTCATGACCTACAGTTCACTTCATTGGATACATACTGTAGAAAGTGTAGAAGATCTTTTTATACACACAAAGCATAAAAAAAATCTTCTACACTTTCTACAGTATGCATCCGATGAGGTGAGGTGTAGCTCACGAAAGCTTATGCTCAAATAAATTGGTTAGTCTCTAAGGTGCCACAAGTACTCCTTTTCTTTTTGCGAATACAGACTAACATGGCTGTTACTCTGAAACCTGTATTGTGATTAACAGTGTGATGTCACTTGGACAAATATGCTGTCTTGGGACTAATTTCACTTTAAAAGAATAAACAGATACTCCTTCTAATATAGGCTACAACGAGCAGAGAATACCCTTAAGACTCTCTGGATATTCAACCGTGATCCTTACCAGCTATTTCTGATGGTTGTGGATAGGGTGACCAGATAGCAAGTGTAAAAAATCGGGATGGGGGGTAATAGGTGTCTATATAAGAAAAAGCCCCCAAAATCGGGACTGTCCCTATAAAATCGGTTCATCTGGTCTCCCTAGTTGTGGAAGTCCAAGATCCTATGGCTCTCTGAAAAATAAGGGATATTTTGGGTGAATCTGCTAACAGATCCCTCTTTAAATACTTTGTCTCCAATAAAACTGTTACTCCTCAGCATATGGGACCAGATTTCCAAGAAATGGTGTCTGATTATACGTGTGCAAACACCTGCGTGCACACTTCTTGAGTACTAACATTTACACAGGCATTGGACTTTGCATGTTTAAATTATTTCACAGGCTGTTCTCTGTCAACTTCATAGAGGTGTTCATGCTTAAGTTCGTCTGCAGATGTTTGTGGGTCAGCATGTAGAGTCTGGGTTGAAACCCATCTGACAATCTAACCCAAACAGCTGTTGCATACTGTCTCCCTACCAAGTCAACAGTAATCCCCCACTTTTATTCTGCCTCCCTGAGGCTTAATGGGTGATGTCAACCTTTCAAAAAAAATATTGGTTATGGTGAGAAAATAGGACAAGCAATGGTGTAAGAAACTCTCAGCAGTGGGGAAATATTTCCTGCTACATAGGTCCATTTGGAATTAAAAAGTTGGCAGAAGTTAGTGGATATGAGATCAGAATTGTGGTTATAATGCAGTATAACTCAGGGCTCAGAATTGGAGACGTCATTTCCAGCCTAACGCTACCACCCTTAATCATACTGGGCCGTTACCTTACCCAGGCCCTGATTCAGCAAGGTACCTACACTGAAGCACATAAGTAGACCCTTGACTTCTGTGACATTATTTAATAAAAGGCTCCGTTCTACCACCCTTATGCAGACTAAAAATTAATATGCTGAGAAAAATGGTAGTCTAACATATCCTAATCTTAGCATCTACTTGTAACATAAAGGCAAGTAACTCTTTGAAATACTGTAAAAATGCAATAAAGTGCAGGTACTGCATGTCATACATATTACAAAAAAGTCTCTAAACTATGGGGCTAATACTTTGCACTTCAAGATCACTTTCTGTCCAAGGATATCAAAGCATTGTAAACACACGAATGAATTAATCCTCCCAATACCTTCTAGACAGATGAGTTGGGGCTTTGTGTTTGCAGGGAGAGGAGTTATAGTTTGGGTGAAGGTGTCTCCTATACTGCTGAGATGGGTTATCATGTTGTATGTGTACTCATGCACAATAGGAGCAAATGGCATTGGAATTACTCATTATTTACATCAGTGTAAGAGAGAAGTTTCACTTCCTGTGTGTTTAAGAAATATTATAAATCAGAATAGATGCATAACAATACATAAACTATCACATCTTACTACTTATTTAAACACTTATGGGCCATAAAGTGTAGAGTAACCCAGTATTAAATATGCATAGCCAGGTGTACTACACTTCAGGAGGAAAAGTAATGGACAGGTTGGATTGGTGTTTTAATATAAGAAATTAAAAACTCAGCCAGTTACAGGTAGCACCGTTATATAAAGGAAAAAGAATCTAAACAAACTGAACATTCTCTTACACTGTATGAATTGAAATCTTTGGTGACCACACTTGTAAATTCTTACAATGTGTTGTGCTTATGTAATGTGCTTAAAGTAAGCACATGTCGGGATTACTGATGGTGTGCTTTCATCAGGGAAAGAAGGGGTTAAACATTTCAGGGAGGGGGAGGATTTCCCAAGAGCAAAGGATAAATTGTAGGAAATAAGAGAATTATTAAAAGCAAATAATCCTGTGAACTTTTTCTGGAAATTGGTTTCTGCTGGGAAAACTGATGTATCGCATTATATCAGGAAGCAGATTGGTAATATAGTGTGCATATATTACTCATCATCCCAGAAGATAGAGGTACTGACAATGTATGTATGGAATTTCATGATTTACCTTGGGATCGTGACTGTAGTTCAAAAAAGCAATGGAAACATTTGTCACAAAACATGGTTCCTTTTTTTTTTCTTTGAGGACTGAAACCTACTATAATCTGTTCCCCTAGTCACAAATCTGCAACAGATATGAACTTCAGATAATCCAAGAGCCCTGCAATTTATGCAGGGGTATTATTGTTTTCCTCCTATCATTCAGAAAGAGTCAACTTTAGAATAAAAATCCCTTGGGTACCCAAAGAAAAGTAATTTAAATTCAAGTTGTCAGCATTTGAGCCACTGCTTTGCAGACTCACCTAGTTCCCCTGTGACAGCACAGAACTGAGCTGATAGCCTTTGTTCTTTGAGTAAATACAGTACCAATTTTTCCAAGAAGTTCTTGCTGGGCTGAAATAATTGGTCAAGAAAGGACTAATATTTTTAAACGGTAGACAAATAAAAATTCCCCTAAGATTTGTGTTTTGTAAAACATTAGTGTTGAAATCTGTCAAAGTAAGGAATATAATGAGAATCATCAAATTATATTGGCATCCAGGGTTGTGTCAAATGTTCAACCTTGCTGCAAATCTATGGAAAACTACCTTTTAAACCAAACATGGCATGACTTTCAACTTTCAGTCGTTCAAGGGCCAAATTCACCAATGCTGTAAAATACAATAAGGTATCACTAATTATTTACATGATCATCTATATCATAACTCAACTGTTTTCCTTTCTTATGCCTACTTTATTTGTATACCACTTTTTTTTCTTGCTTTTAGTTTGGTTCGCATGAGTGAAGCGCTTTTAAATGTAAGCTTCCTATCTGTATGTACAATATTTCTTAAACAGTGTATAAAAGGATACATTGGGTGCAAAAACTGTTGCAGCTTTTGCCTCTGAAGTGTATTGAAACAGACTCCAAAACTTGCAACGTTGTATATTATTTCTGTGGGGGGGGGGGGAGTAGGAAGGTTTTGTTGTCTTGGTCAGTGGTTCCCAACCTTTTCTCTGATGTGGCACCCTTCGATATTTTTAATTATTTTGAGGCACATCACCAGATAGTCTCCAAATGAATCCGCCTTTTTTATCGCTTTGGTTTAAGCTGTTTACTACCCTTGCCATTCAGTCTGTACAATTAGGTTAATGATGATAGACTTTATTGTACAGACTGTGACACGTGTTTTAAGTTGCACATTCACACCAACAAGATGTTAAATAAAAATATTTTTTTATTATATGATGGACAACAAATACAAAAGTTGTACAAGAAACATCAACTAACGATATTATGTATCATGATTTATGGCATTACTTTTGGAAGTGAGCAACATCTCATGCCAAACTCCAAGTAAAAGATCCAAGCTCTTGCTCCGACCTCAGATGCTCTTTGTTTGTTTGTTCTTGATGTAAGCCAGGCTTGAAAAGGGCAATAGAATGGAGATAGCATGGTCAGAGATTACAAGATATTAGTCTCCCACCTTCAGCTGGAAAGAATCTGAGCGGGACATAATCAAACTTTATTTTCCTTAATTCAGTAAGCTGATCTTGAGCTGTTGTAATATTCTTAGCACTTCGCATAGCAAGGATCTTGGACCCAATCAAAATCTTCTATATTAACTGATTTTTTTCTTCCAGACTTTCCAGATGCTCAGAAATTACATTGACCAAAATACTGTCAACAGGATCTGCTGCATTTGCCAAGAGGAACATTTCTATTGTCCCTTTTGCTACTTTTTCATCCCCGAGGACTAAGTTAGACCTAAACTCATGCAGTTTCTCTGGGCTGGAGAGAAGGATCTCATTTCTACCTTGCATTTTCCTGTTCAGTTCATTGAGGTGGCAGAATAAATAAGCCAGATAGGCAAGCTTTGCACACCATGCCACATCAGCAATGAAGTCTGTGTACATTGATTCTCTGAAGTTAGGAATATTTTGATCTCTCTCAGCTCATACAAGCATGAGAGAACTTCTCCACAGGAAAGCCCGTATATTTCAGTGTACGAAAGTGAACTCTGGTGCTCTGTTGCCATTTCCTTACACAGCAAGGAGAAAAGATTGGATTTTTAAGGGCTGCAATTTTATAATGTTCACTATCTTTATTACTCCATCTAACACTTAAGATGGTTCCTTGACTGCACGTGCACCTACCATAACACTCACAATTTCTTTGCATGTTGGTAAAATTAATATTTCTGCAATTGTATGTGGCTTTTCTTGCCTTTGCTACAAGCTCAGTGACTATGTAGCTTGCTTCCAGTGCATTGTCAGAAACAGTTGCATAGTCTATTGTCAATCACACTTGCTTTTCGTTCTGATCCCTCAAATGCTTAAAAAAAAAAAAATTGTCCTTCCTGGCAAGGGATGAACATTGGCTTGTAAAGGTGTCATTTTAACTTACTTGGCACCATGGCCTGGTGTTTGATTTTTCTCCCCATGCATGAGACATTGTGAAAGAGAGCAAGATGGTTCCCCTGCAGATGAAAATCCATATTGATAGCTCTCACAGAAGTGTTGGTTTACCACGGTCACTTTCTTAGTTTTATGTTCAGCTTCATCACTGCAAGTAGATGTGGAACTGCCAAAATCTTTTTTTCTTCTTCTTCTTCAAATATTTGTCCATTTTTGGGTATAAATTCTCAATTCAGTGCTGTAACTTCTGAGATTTGTAAAATTTAAAAAACACACTGACCACCATGTGACTCCCGTAAAGTCAAGTTCATATGAGTGTAGCGTTACGTTGCATCTATCATAGGTCTCTCCTAATTTTCTCATGAATATTCATGAGCCAATCCAGAATGATGCTAGTAGGGTTAAAATCAAAACCATGGTGGCTAATGTTAGATCTGCCTTTTGTACTCTAATATTTTCAGCAGTGGAAATGAACATTAAAGCTAAATATAAGAATTCTGGACAAAAGCATGCTCACTGGAGAAAGTGACATGCACTTGAGTATTATTTTGGAATGTCAAGCAATTAATTAATTTTTTCCTTTTCATTCTCAGGATGGTCTTCCCAAGTGTGTATAACTTTCTCTGCTGTTTATAAATGCAATATAATTAATAATAATGCTGTTCCGGGTCTGGCTTGTTCTAGCTTTTACCGCAAGTCAAATATAAAATTTAATCTTAAATTGTATGTCTCTTTTATGTGCATCATCATCAAAGGCTCATTGCAGCGCATTGCATTCATTGGGGCATATCATCTTTGTTTACTTTTTATCCCTCTTATCTTTGCTTCATAATGGAAAGTGACACATGCATAATATTTGAAAGGGGCCTCATCCTGGAGAGCAGAAGTACATAATGCAATCTAGCTCTGACACTGATTAAAATACAGGGGAAGGTGTTTTTGTTCTTGTGTAGTTTTTTCAAAAAATTCCTTGGCACGCCTGTATGGTCCTGATGGCACACCGGTTGGGAAACACTGGTCTTGGTAACACTTTGTAAATAAAGCAAAATATAGTAAGTGTTTATGATTTTTAGTTGCAGGCATTATAGTGATGATCCATTAGCCAACATGAACGTGGTTCACTGTGCTTCCAAAGTACACTACCTATCTACTACTCCATTTCACCATAGCCACGCTTTGCAGTGTTAAGTTAACTTTTGATTGCTCAGCTCAGGACCAAACCAGTTATCTGGCTCTTCTTTATCAAAATTCTGCATTGAACTGGGTAAAACTCCCCTCCCCCAACAAAAAATGCAGATTTTGGTTGATTAAAACATTTTAGCTAACTGTCAAATCTGTGGAATTATTTTGTTTGCAAAAACTGAATAATAATAATAATGAACTCACCACTTTGTTTTGACATGTTTGGAACAAATTTCATGTGGATTTGAATTTTACTTTAAACTTTTTAAACTTTTTAAAAGTTAAAAAGTAACCCTCAAAATGGAACGTTATGTTTTATATAAAACATAATGTAGTGTTTCACCTGAAACAATTTTTTTTTTAACTTACCAGAAAGCCAAAACATTTTCATGTCAACCCAAAAGTCATTCTCCCGTCTTTCCCTCCCCCCCAGCCACTGGGCTTTTTAAGCCATCAAACTGAAAAAAAAAATAGTATGGCTTTACCTCTGGGCTTTTCTTATTGAGTGGCTGACTTAATTGTTTGCACACAGTTTCCTGGATTTGGTTGGTCCAAGTGTGTTGTGAGTCCTATGCTAGCATAATATGTTTTTTTGCCTGTGCTAGTATGCCATGTTCTCTTGTGGTGCTAGGCATTGAAAACTGTCTGAAGGCACGGAGCACTGCAAATTTGTGCAGGGAGAAAGCCGCTTTGGTAGCTGTGCTCTAAGTACAGTGCACAATGCATGCCTGTAGCCTAGTGTCTCATTTAGGATAGTATTTAGGCAGAGATATGCAGACCAAAGTAAAGTAGATCTCAAGTAAGAGACCCTATTAGCCAAGATTTCCAAAAAATAAGAAATATAGATTTCTAAATCCATATTTAAGCACCTAAATAAATGATCTGATTCTCAAGTGATGAGCACCCACCAGCTCCCATTGCTGTTTGAATATAAATAAAACACTGGCCTGGATTAAATGTATCCTAGGGCTTTAAGAGAATTTAGATGTTAGTTAGTTCGTGAACTTGATAAGCTAATTTAAAGGTGGGAATTAAAATGGGAACAGATTTAAACCAATCCTGAGAAGTTTTTGAAATTCCCATTATATAAGTTTTGTACTGGAGAAAAGTCTTGTTACTGCAAAATGACACTCACTGAGTTCAATAGAGTATTTGATTAGTTCTGCCAGGAATTAATTTGGCTCTATTACAGATTAAAAATGATGGATGTCAAATACATTTTTCCAATTTAAAGTCTTTTTAAGTTAAGAAAAATCATTTTGAGAGGCTCACTGGGGGAGAGAAAGCAGTGGAGCAAAAAAGACTTAGTGGTGATAGTGATCTGGAAGTTAAATATGGAATTGTAATACAATGTGACAGCAAAAAAAGACCAATGCAGTTTTGGGCTGCCTATGCAGAGGCAATATGTTGCTGAGCAGTGTGATGATAGTAGTGTGATACATAGAGTGACTGAGAAATGTGAGAATCCAGAGCAGAGTAACAAATTATCAGGGAGAAGGGAAGAC
The DNA here is from genome assembly GCF_965140295.1 of Lepidochelys olivacea. Classification (NCBI taxonomy): domain Eukaryota; kingdom Metazoa; phylum Chordata; order Testudines; family Cheloniidae; genus Lepidochelys; species Lepidochelys olivacea. Next base: position 136,448,847 of record NC_140412.1, on the reverse strand, counting down.
TGACTTCTGAGCAAAGATAGATCACCTCTCTAAATATGGGTGAAGTAGTATAGTCCACAAATATTGGAAAATATTGAGTGGCACAGAGGGGGATTAAAACTAGAAATATTTCTGATTTTTTTGGCAGAATGTTCTGTGACACATCTGTCAGTAGTTGAATAATTTCCCAAAGAGAGCAGTGAAAGTTTCATCATATGACACGTTTTAATGTTCCAATCTAATATTAAAGCATCAACACTTGACTTGAAACCAGAACCATTACCTACTACCTCAGATCCCCAAGTTGTTGGACTGCATGCATATTTGCAAAACTGGATCTCATGGGAGCTTACAATCTTATCCATATCTGAGAAGGTGACGAATGAAAGATCACCTTTTGGATCTGCAATGGCCACGTCAAATATTTAGTTATGCCATTTGGACCAACTAATGCTTCAGCAACTTTCCAGCATTTCATTAATGATATACTACGAGAGCTATTGGACCAGTTTGTGTACTTAGATGATCTACTGATATTCTTGGATGATCTGGAACAACCCACCACTCACGCTGCACAGTCTTGGAGAAACTATGACATCACGGTCTGTACACTAAACTAGAGAAGTATGTATTTGATCAGACCTCAGCAGAGTTACTGGATTTCATCTTGTCCCCAGAAGGCATCAAGATGGATCCACGTAAGTCCAGTCTTTCCACGACTGGGTAGCTTCCCAAAATGTGTATGACCTATAGCATTTTTTAGGCTGTGTGAACTTCTACCAGAGGTTCATTTTGAATTTTTCAAAAAGCTGAGTTCCTCACTGCCCTATTCTGAAAAAAGCTCCAAGTTCCATTGGTCACCTGGGGCTCAGCATGCATTTGAAAAATTTGCCTTCACCACTGCTCCAGTATTGATACATCCTGACATGACACAAGCTTTCGTTGTGGAAGCTGACACCTCTAGTATGGCAATTGGGGCCATTTTCTCCCAAAGGCATGGGCCCGAGCAAATACTGCATCCCATTGGATTCTACTCAAGGAAGCTCACACCTACTGAGCGAAACTGAGATCCTGGACAAGCTGCTCCTGGCAACTAAGACTGCCTGTGAAGAGTGGTGACATTACTTAGAAGGGGCCTGTTGTCTGATCCAAATTTTTACGGACCACGAGAACCTGAAATACCCGTGCAAGGTCAAGGCTCTGAACTGTTGGGCCCTATTCTTCTCCCAGTTCAACTTTACCCTGACCTACCTCCCTGGAATCAGGAACAGCATGGCCAATGCCTTGTCCTGAAGATATGGCCCTGACCGCGAGGCTCCAGTTTGAAACCAGGCCACTGTCAAAGTTTGACTCAGACTCACAATTTATCAGACCACTCTGTTTTATTAGCAAAGCTGCTCTGCTAATACATTTAGAAGTGAGCCCCCCGAGTGGGGCTTGTGTCTCTTAATTTATACAGCTTGCTGGAGAACAAGTTACAGAGAAGTTACAGACAAAAGGAGAAAAAGATTTTAGTCACCACCCTTCGAGATCCCTGAGACGAGTCACGTATCTTCAATTACCTGCCACCCTTAACAATCTCCTTTAACAGCTTCCAGTTAACTTAACTAATTGCCCTTCACGCCTTCCATTCTGATGCCTGCTTCTTAGACATGCTGGCTCTATCTTAATTGCTTCTCCATTCAAAAGCTAACTGTCCCTACGTGTGCTCCCTCAGATACTTTGTAACCTGTTTTGGCATGCCCTCTCATATACAATGTATCCAGCATGTGCCCTTATACAACGTTATACTTATACAATGTTATACTTCCACACCACAGTCTCAAATCCCATAACTTTCTTAACGTAACTTGCCACCAGGACCTGCTTGCACTCATCCATTCTGCCTCTGTCTCTGGAATTCCAACTGATGAGCTGGCCATTGTCAGCTGAGAACTGCACGATACCCTGGAGGGGATCATGTTTGTGAAGGCATGTAAGTGCCCTCCCCTCCACCCAGACCTGTGAGGGTGGAGGCTCTCCAACTGTGCCATGACTCCACCATGACAGAACACCTAGGGTGACATAAAACCCAACTATTAACATCCATTTCTTCTGGTGGCCATGAATGTGCTCCACTATAAACACCTTTTTATAGCTTCTTGGCTGGTGTATCTGCACCAGGATCTCTCACCAGAAACCCTGCAGTCTCCTCCAACCTCTGGACACCCCGTCTTGGCCCCAAGAAGTAATTTCCTTGACCTCCATGGTGGAACTACCAGAATCCACTGGTTTCACCACCATCCTGACTGCGCTGGATTGCTCTTCTAAAATGGATCACTTTATTCCCTGCACACGTTTATCCTCTGCAGAGGAAACAGCCTGGCTCTGGATAAACAACATAATCAGTCTTCATGGCCTCCCAGATCATATCACCTCTGACTGGGGACCACATTTTACTGTCTGCTTCTGGCATGTGGAGTTACATTTAGTAGATGTCCATGTGTACTAGTCCTCTGCCTATAATCCACATTCAAACAGAAAGAATCAACCAGATTCTTGAATGATACTTTTGATGCTACATCAATCACCTACCATCAACCACCACCAGGTCTTCACTTACCATATGCTGAGTTCTCAGACAATGCAGACCATGCATCCACAGGCCCTTTTCTATCTACTATGGGTACCACCCCAATTTCACCTACAACTACCCACATCCTCCCCAAACCCATCTTCCATGGACCTAGAAGAACACATCCATCACATCCAAAAGGAGGTGAAGGGACACCTTGAAAAGGCAAAGGAGGGCTACAAAAGGCATGCAGGTAAACATAGACAACAGGGACCCACCTACTTGATAGGACAAAAGATGTGGCTTTCAATAGAACACCTCCTTATGGACAGACCTTCCCAGAAACTAGTCCAACCTGTGTTCCACATTTCACTTCTGAAACCATACACTGAGAACACATTTCCCCATAGAGCCCAATCACTACCCCCACTGGTACAGGTACAGGACCAAGAAAAATATATTGTATGTGAAGTCTCCACGCTAAAATGAAATGGGGCAAAATATGGTATGTGATCAATTGTGAAGGTTATGATCCCAGAGGAACACATTTGGGAGCCTGAGGAAAACATTCATGCTTCTGCCCTGGTTCAGCTCCTCCACAGGAGCCACTCTGAGAAACCTGGACCCATGTCACTCAAAGGGCACTCCTCAAGGAAAGGGTGATGTCATGACCCATGGCTCTTGAACCTGGGTCTTCAAAGTTTATAAGAACAGCTATGTTCTCACCCTCCATCTGGCAGCTTGCTGACATTTGTGTACCTGGGACACATGATGTACAGCCCCAGTTTAAGGCTCTGCTCCCGCAGTCCTGTTGACAGCGTTGCAAAGCAGCTGACTGTCCTGCTTGCCCTACTTAAGCTAGTGGCAAGAACAGGAAGCTGTCTGAACTGGGCTCCACCCTGTTCTGGATTGTGTGCCTTGTGCTTCCTGCTCCCATGGCTTGACTTCCTGGCATCCTGACCTAGTGGACTCCTGGCAACTGATTCGTAGTTCTGATCTCCAGTGTGTCTCCTGTTATCCTGATGGCCCTGACTCCAATCTTGTGACCGTGGACTCTGTTTCTGACTACTTGGTCTGGCTGGCTAAGACCCAGCCGTGACAGCTCCTTAAGAGTAGGCACTGCGACTTCTTTTGTGCATCCAACCCTCAGTGACTAACTTGGATTGAAATCCTACTTAATCCCCTTTTTTGGACCACAAGTTCAACACTGTCAACAATAAATGATTACCAGAGTTGGGGATTAGAGAATCTGTGAAAGACACTAAATTATAAAGCAATAGTTTAGTAGTATTACAACATTTTTATTCAACTCACCAAAACGAAGTCTTTAGGCTTCCTTGCCAAACTATCCTTGATGCAATTTTTGTACCTGATATTTTTTTCTGAATGTAGTCCCAGGCCCTCTTATATAAGGGCTGAAAGTTCTAATGATTGGAGCCCTGCGTGGATACAAAATTTATATACATGGATGCGGATATCTGCCAGCGTAAAGTAGATATGCACAGAGCTGCAGGGCTCTAGTAACGATGAGTGAGACCAGCAAGGCCATGGCCAGCGACAGGGCCAGGAACCTCAGCAGCAAAAGCAGCAGCATGTTGGGTAGCCTCTCCAGCACCCAGCCGGAGCAGCTCCTCAGGTGTGGTTGTGACCAGGGACAGCTGCTGGTGAGCCTGTGGCAGGGCTGGGGGCAGCATAGTCATACCCAAGAGGCTGCCTGGGCTGGGCGCTGGCTCCTGTGAGTGGCAGCCCAACATGCTGCTGCTTTTGCTGCTGCGGTTCCTGGACACTTGCTGGCCATAGCTCTGCTGGTCTCTTTTGTTCCTAGAGCCCTGCAGCTCCATGGATATCCACTTTATGTCGGCAGATATACATTTTGTATCTGCGCAGGGCTCTACTAATGGTCGTATGTTTATGGCCAATGTGCTGTAATTGGCTATGTAAGAAATCCGTCTGTCCATATAGTTACTCCACTGTGGGATTAAGGAATGTTCTTAATACTCAAAGAAGCCACAGTTAAGTGTGTTAATGTGCTGACTGCGATTGCCAAGAAACACAAACTTACCCAGCATTTGAATTAAGAGATGAATCAAATACACTTCAGTTATGAAAAATTACATAAACTAGCAGCAAAGTTCCAAATGAATGCTGTAGAAGTTGCTTGTCGTTGTGCATAGTGCAATTACTGGTTCAATATTTCAACTGCTGTGGTGCTCTATCACTTTTCTTTTCAAAATGCAATGGATGGGTTAAGATTCAGATTGTTTGTTTATTTTAATAACTTGTAGCGTTTATTAACTGCAAAAAGAACACTGGGTGGCAAAGCAGTTCACATTTCATCCAGCGACCTGTAATTTAAAACTAAAAGTGGTATTCACACTTCAAAACTGTATGTGGAAAAACTTGCTACTTTAATTCTTGTAGTCGAACATGAGGCTCATATGTGTCCATTCCCACTCTGACTTCGCCCCAAACAAAATCCACTTGCTTGATATGCTGTTTGAATCGTGACAATGGTACATCTCTTGGCACAGCTCTACTTTCAGTATCTTCCAGTTTTGGAAGATACTAACTGTAATTAAACTAGCCCCATTGGATGAGCAGATTTTATTGATTTTAAACAACTTTGATGTGCCCCTTCCTTCTCTTTCCATGACAGAAACACTATCTGCCAGGTCTTGTAATGTCTTCTTTATTTGGCAGCTGGAATATATCAAAGCCAGTCCCTCTAAAATCCAATGGCTGGAAATGGAATGTCCTACCACCTCTGTTTCTAGACCACAGTCGTCTGCCTCCTGAATATGAGATGAAGCTGTCCTCACTGCCTGCTCATTGTTTTCCTTGAAGTGCTGGCCAAGTTGGCTGAGTGAGGCTGAAGTGATATACCTCATATTACAGTCTGCTCGCTGCCAAGTTCTAGTCAGCTTCAGCAATATATGTGAAAACCTCCAAAGCAAACACAGAGAGGAAATCAAAATTAAATTAATCCTCTCCAAGGATGCATAAAATATGGCTGTAGTGCTCAGAGTGTACAAGTTGGGGATGAAGAAGACCTATGGTTTTGCAGGGGGTCAAAATCCGTTGGTATTCACAAACCTCTTCTTTTGCAGTGCTGATCTGGAAAGGAGCTGCTTGGTGTTTAGACCGTTGGATGGGATCTTAACTAGGAAAAGAGCTAAATTATAAGGTTCTTTGCAGAAGTCTGGTTAACTCTGGAATGCTGGGTCATGCTTGGCACTTCATAATGCAAATGGCTAATAGGAATTAAATATTCCTTTTTAAATTAAATCTTCTCACAGCCATGCAGAAGAAGAGGACCACTTGATGCAATCAAACGATCTTCTTTGGGGCTGAACAAAAGTCTACAGGCTCAAATTTGTATGTAGTAGGCTATGTCTACACTTGCAACTGTATACAGTTCCATGTGCATTGTTGTTCCATAACCCCCTTCTTGTCCACATCTGAAGCCCTGAAGGAGAGCACACAACAAATAAACTAGCATGCAGGAAGGATTTAGGGGGGGTGTGTGTGTGCATGCCTCCACTGTGTCATGGCCCCGTGACCATTCTCTAGTGCAGTGTAGACACAAGCAAGGGGTGTGAATCAGGTCATGAGTATCAGTAGTACTTCAGGGCTATTCACACTATGCATTGAGCCCTTTACTTCCTGACCCTGATCTAAATGTGTGAATGTCCTTGATGCATACACCCTATGCCACCCCGTTGCCAGCAGATGGGCACTGAACACTTCTGAACAGTTCATTGGTGAACTCTGTTGATCAGCCCAGGCGATCATGGCTCATATACCAAGAGGTGCCACCTGGTCTCTGGAACACACCCAGATTGTCATCAGTGTGTGGTCAGGGTACATCATCCTCTATGACTTCGCCTGGAGCAGCAGGAACGTATACTTGTACCAGGAGATTTCATGGAGGCTTGAGGAAATAAGCACCTGAGGCTCTTCTAATGGAGAGTGAAGGACTCTGTCTCTCTGCCAGGGGACTTTGCACATGCACCTGGTATGATGAGCTGGACTAGGTGCTCTCCAGGGCTGCCGGTACAGCACTTGAAGTGTCTCTCAACAAACCCCGCTCAACCCTATTGGCCTCATCATATGACAGGATGCTGATGAAGGGCAGGGTGAGGAGGTCCTGGGGTCTACTGAGGGAGACTCAGGAAGAAGGTGTGATTCTGCTCCTCTATCCAGCAGACCCCATTAAGGAGGACCCCAAGCTGCTATGGGAACCAGCACCCAAGGCTGCTAAGTTTTTTAAATGGACCCCCGCGCATCCTCCCTGGAAATATCCCCCCTTCCTCTGGTGATAAATGGTCCCTGAGCAACACACAGCTGTAAATCAATGATTTTTATTGAAACCCCATGAATCACTGTAAGGCGTGTAGTGGAAACTATAACAAAGATTAACAAGCAGTCACTGTGCCCCTAAGCCTGTACATTTCTCAACCAGAACTTGGGCAGCAGAAGTCCTTGGGCCATGTGGACTGGAGAGAAGGGGAGGGAGGGGGCAGGTTTGGAAAAAGCCCTGGGGGCGGGGGGGGGAACAGTTTTGATATTTGTGGTTGTTCAAAGACCGGAAAACACCTTCCCCTCCCACCACTCATCTTCCCTTCCCCTTAGGAATAGGAGCTATGCTGAAGGCAGTGGGGGTGGTTGCTAGCTTAGGTGCAGGCCTGCCCAGGGAAAGAACACTTTTTGGTTCTCTGAGGAACATCAGAGTGGTCCTTTCATCCTGAGACACTTCAAATGTTGGTTTACCGTTCCCAGGCCCTAGTGTCTGGTCTCTCCCTGTGCTGAGCTACTGTACAGAAGCTGGGAGAAGCAGGGGTGGGTGAAGGATCTGCTCTGGTGCTTGCATAAACACAATGCTGTGTCCCTTAGCAGTGGAGAGGTGGCTGGCTTGTGGAGTTAATCCAAAATTATGGGACGAAAATACACTTGCAAGGTGACCATTTCCTTGTCCCTTTCAGTGCTGTTTGCTTGATATAGGGGCTGGACTTTCTGGTGATTTTCAGGTTGGATTATGGGGTGGGTGGATGTTCTTTGTGGTCTTCTGTTCCTCTTCCATGGGAACACTATCTGGTAGCTTACAATACAGTCAGTTTCCTTTCTAATTGCCTCCCAGGCCTGTAAGCATAATTCTGCACATTTTTGGTGTAGCAGAAATTCAAGCTGGTTCTTCAGGTTTAATGGGAGGGCAAATGTAGTTGGCCCACCTTTGTAGCTCAACAAGTGCCTCCACTCAGCAATATGTAGAGGACTGACCATTAGCAGAAATATGTCTCTGGCATAGTTGGGCAGATCTCCTCCCCAGGACTGGAAAGATGCCTGTCTTCAAAGCTGCTATGTTCTCTAAAGGGTGGCCACCAGCCTTTAAAAAACAAATAGGTGTCACTAATGACGTTGCCCCTGAAAGGATCTGAACCCCACCCTAACTGTCCCCTTCATGCACTGTAAACATTACAGCATTTTAAGCACTGTACTGCAGGTCTCTTACCATTTATTACCCTCAGCTCTTTTCTTCTGGGCTGCAAAAGCTGTCTGAGAAGGAAAAAGGTTGCAACAGTTGCATTCCTGAGATGCTAAAAAGTACCAATATTGTGACCTTCAGAAGTACAGTTGCCTTTGGTGGCTGGATGCTTTCAGGGCCTGCCTGCCACCTCCCAGTGGCCATACTAATACTCCAGCTGCTGGTGAGATGGTAAAGCCACCCCACCGCCGTGACACGGAGGAGCAAGCTGGATGCCTGGCACAAAATCCTCTACTGGCACTTGAAAGCCCTCTGAGGGGAATCCCCTCCAGAGCATGCAGGAGGGGAATCCCCTCCAGAGCATGCAGGAGGGGATCAATGAGCCTGAACCAGTCCCTGTAGTCCAGCTTGTGTTTAGCCCCCAACCTCCCTGTAGGAGACTTCCCTGTTTGTCCCCATGCACAATACTCTACAGCAGTCGCCCCCCCCCCCCCCCCCGCAGCTTTTGCAGGGCACTGGAGAGGAGAATGGTAAGGAGACCGAGACCTCGTATATTTCTCAGGGAATTTGACCTTTTTTTTTTCCCATTAGTTTCCAGTTCCCATTAAAAAAATGTTTTATTCTATGTTCCATGGTTCTCTTTAAATAAAGGTTACTGTTCACTTAAACTGCGCACCTTGTTTTCTGAGTATGGTCAACGAAATATTTCCCACATTTTGAATGGGAGCAGGATTCAGAACACATCACCAGGCCTGTGATTTCTGTAACTGTGGTGCCATAGAAATGCAATGAATTCTCTGTTCCTCCTCTCCCCTCTGTCCCTTCCCAGGCACAGCCATGAATTTCCTAATCATAAAAAAAGGGGAGGGGAGGAGTTATGACAAGGAACTAAACTTTGAAATAACTATTGCTGTCTCCAGCACTGGCACGTAGAACAGAAGACGTGTAACTGTGAACATCTTTATACCTTTGTAATTAATGCAAGTGACAACACAGAGAAAGGAAACAAAACTAAACAATTAACCATGTAGCTATCTGACGCTAAGCTACACTTTAACAACCTCTCATCCTCGTCCCAACAAACATTCACAGCTTGCAACCTTGGGAATACTCATGTGTAACAGTCTACATGCTGTGAGCAGGGGTGTCAGAAAACGTTATGGAAAAGGAATATGTGAAGCTTCTCGCAAAACTATTATTTTTCAAGTACTTTAATAATGATTAAGTGCTCCGCATAAATCGCCCTTAAACAGACCTGTTAACATATAACAAAAACATTGCTCAGTGCTGGCATTAAATATATACACCTTCCCCAGCACAAAACAGCAAAAGGTGTTAAACTTGTGGGGTGGCTTTACATAATTGTTTGCTGTCAGTTGGTACATTAACTTTGGCTGCCAGGATCGAAACCCTCCACATTATGTCACAACTCCACTGTGTGGCAATTCTCTAATGAGCATTTCCAGCAGTACTTCAGTATCACATTCTATGATGAGATAATTGGCACAGTACAAGTAACCTTCTGGTTCCCTTCTGTTCCATGATGTTTGAGCAAATAGCATCGCAAATTCTCTTTTCCCACCACGAACCAGGAGCAGTGTGCACATGGGTGGGATCTGGCTGCCTGTACAGGGTTTGCAAAATAGATTTGTCCTGTGACCACTTACTCCTGAAATATTCCCTTACATATGTTGTGCAAGGCATGGCACACTATGAATCTGTGAGCTGCGTTAGCCCCATTGGTATCCAGACATGTCTACAGGCATCTCCAACAAGCTTTCAGCTGTCCAAAGACACACTCCTCCACCATTCTGCAGCTACTCAGTCTGTATTTGAAATCCCTTTTTCTTGGCGCAGCAATGTTAGGGTATGGTTTCATGAGCCATGGTAGAAGCGGGTGTGCAGATCCCCCAAAATAACTAACTGTTGGCACAGAAACATTGTACAGAACCATGTATTGGGGAATAAAGTCTTAGTCCCTTCTCAAGTACAATTTTTATCTCCTGAATGCTCTGGCATCATGAATTTTTCCTGGGTGTTCAAAGTTGGTGCTTATGAACTGACCCCAATGGTCCACTACACTTTGGAAAATGAAACTTTTTGATTCACATATCACTGGTCCCTTTTGGTGGGTAAGGATTGAGATGTGTGTTCTATGGATGGTTCTTGTGCAATTCAGAAAACCCATTCTCTGAAATCTGGCTGTAATTCCAGGGAATTAGCAACCACCTGTGGGCAGATCATAGTATTGACAGTGTGGCAAACCTGTACAACTACCACCCCAACAGTTGACTACTCAACCCTGAAATGGGTGGCAACCGACTGGTAGTTGTCAGGTGTTTCCAGCTATCAAAGGGCAATAGTCACCCACTTTTGAATGGGTGTTTGATTTCTGAAATTGAGTGGTGTGTTGCTGGAGGGTTGGCATTGGCATAACTCCATGAAGTCTGCTTCCTCATTCAGAAGTTAAGCAGCTGCTCGTCGTCATCCCAGGTTTCTAACACAAAGTGGTCCTTCCACTCCATGCTAGTTCTCTGGGACCAGAAATGCTGGTCCATCCATGGACATACCATTGCAATCCTGGCATTCAACACATCTTTTCCATGGGATCCCAGTAGATTTTCATTCACCCTTCTGGTCTACTGTCTTCAGCTTCCGAAATATTTCTGGACTCATTCCATCCAGTATCCAATACTGCACTGCATGAACATGTGTCCCAGGAGCAGGAGCAAAACCATGGAGAGTGTTGGGGACAACTTCCTGGTGCAAGTGCTGGAGGAACCAAGTACGGGCTGTGCTCCTCTTGACCTGCTGCTTACAAAAAGGGAAGAATTGGTAGGGGAAGTAGAAGTGGGTGGCAACCTGGGCAGCAGTGACCATGAGATGGTCAAGTTCAGGATCCCAACAAAAGGAAGAAAGGCGAGCAGCAGAATACAGACCCTGGACTTCAGAAAAACAGACTTTGACTCCCTCAGGGAACTGATGGGCAGGATCCCCTGGGAGGTTAATATGAAGGGGAAAGAAGTCTAGGAGAGCTGGCTGTATTGTAAAGAAGCCTTATTGAGGGTGCAGGAACAAATCATCCCGATGGGCAGAAAGAATAGCAAATATGGCAGGCGACAAGCTTGGATTAACTGAGAAATCTTCTATGAGCTTAAACACAAAAAGGAAGCTTACAAGAAGTGGAAACTTGAACAGATGACTAGAGAGGAGTATTAAAATATTGCTCAAGCATGCAGGGGTGTAATCAGGAAGGCCAAAGCACAATTGGAGTTGCAGCTAGCAAGGGATGTGAAGGGTAACAAGAAGGATTTCTACAGGTACGTTAGCAACAAGAAGGTGGTCAGGGAAAGTGTGGGACCTTACTGAATGGGGGAGGCAACCAGGTGACAGATGATGTGGAAAAAGCTGAAGTACTCAATGCTTTTTTTGCCTCAGTCTTCACAGACAAGGTCAGATCCCAAACTGCTGCACTGGGCAGCACAGGATGGGGAGGAGGTGAGCAGCCCTCAGTGGTGAAAGAACAGATTAAGGACTATTTAGAAAAGCTGGACGTACACAAGTCCATGTGGCTGGATCTAATGAATCCAAGGGTGCAGAGGGAGTTGGCTGATGTGATTGCAGACACATTGGCCATTATCTTTGAAAACTCGTGGTGATCAGGGGAGGTCCCGGATGATTGGAAAAAGGCAAATATAGTGCTCATCTTTAAAAAAGGGAAGAAGGAGAATCTAGAGAATTACAGACCGGTCAGCCTCCCCTCAGTCCCTGGAAGAATCCTGGAGCAGGTCCTCAAGGAATCTATTTTGAAGCACTTGAAGAGGAAGGTGATCAGGAACAGTCAACATGGATTCATCAAAGGCAAGTCATGCCTGACCAACCTGATTGCCTTCTATGATGAGATAATTGGCTAAGTGGATATGGGGAAAGCGGTGGACATGAACCTAGTGAGGAGGGCTTTAAACTAGGTTCACCGGGGGAAGGAGACCAAAGCCCTGAGGGTAAGTGGGCAAGCAGGATAGCGGGAGGAAGCACAGGTAGGAACGTCTGTGAGGGGAGGGCTCATCCTCATACTGGGAATGAGGGGTGATCAGCAGGTTATCTCAAGTGCCTATATACAAGCGCACAAAGCCTTGGAAACAAGCAGGGAGAACTGGAGGTCCTGGTGATGTCAAGGAATTATGACGTGATTGGAATAACAGAGACTTGGTGGGATAACTCACATGACTGGAGTACTGTCATGGATGGTTATAAACTGTTCAGGAAGGACAGGCAGGGCAGAAAAGGTGGGGGAGTAGCACTGTATGTAAGGGAGCAGTATGACTGCTCAGAGCTCCGATATGAAACTGCAGAAAAACCTGAGTGTCTCTGGATTAAGTTTAGAAGTGTGAGCAACAAGAGTGATGTAGTGGTGGGAGTCTGCTGTAGACCACCGGACCAGGGGGATGAGGTGGTGGAGGAGGCTTTCTTCCGGCAACTCACAGAAGCTACTAGATCGCACGCCCTGGTTCTCATGGGCAACTTTAGTCATCCTGATATCTGCTGGGAGAGCACTACAGCGGTGCACAGACAATCCAGGAAGTTTTTGGGAACTGTAGGGGACAATTTCCTGGTGCAAGTGCTGGAGGAGCCAACTAGGGGGAGAGCTTTTCTTGACCTGCTGCTCACAAACCAGGAAGAATTAGTAGGGGAAGCAAAAGTGGACGGGAATCTGGGAGGCAGTGACCATGAGTTGGTCGCGTTCAGGATCCTGACACAGGGAAGAAAGGTAAGCAGCAGAATACGGACCCTGGACTTCAGGAAAGCAGACTTCGACTCCCTCAGGGAACTGATGGGTAGGATCCCCTGGGGGAATAACATGATGGGGAAAGGAGTCCAGGAGAGCTGGCTGTATTTCAAAGAATCCCTATTGAGGTTACAGGGACAAACCATCCCGATGTGTCGAAAGAATAGTAAATATGGCAGGCGACCAGCTTGGCCTAACAGTGAAATCCTTGCGGATCTTAAACATAAAAAAGAAGCTTACAAGAAGTGGAAGATTGGACAAATGACCAGGGAAGAGTATAAAAATGTTGCTCGGGCATGTAGGAATGAAATCAGGAGGGCCAAATCGCACCTGGAGCTGCAGCTAGCAAGAGATGTTAAGAGTAACAAGAAAGGTTTCTTCAGGTCTGTTGGCAACAAGAAGAAAGCCAAGGAAAGTGTGGGCCCCTTACTGAATGAGGGAGGCAACCTGGTGACAGAGGATATGGAAAAAGCTAATGTACTCAATGCTTTTTTTTGCCTCTGTCTTCACGAACAAGGTCAGCTCCCAGACTGCTGCGCTGGGCAACACAGCATGGGGAGTAGGTGGCCAGCCCTCTGTGGAGAAAGAAGTGGTTAGGGACTATTAGAAAAGCTGGATGTGCACAAGTCCATGGGGCCGGATGTGTTGCATCGGAGAGTGCTAAAGGAGTTGGCGGCTGTGATTGCAGAGCCATTGGCCATTATCTTTGAAAACTCATGGCGATCGGGGGAAGTCCCGGACGACTGGAAAAAGGCTAATGTAGTGCCCATCTTTAAAAAAGGGAAGAAGGAGGATCCTGGGAACTACAGGCCAGTCAGCCTCATCTCAGTCCCCGGAAAAATCATGGAGCAGGTCCTCAAGGTATCAATCCTGAAGCACTTACACGAGAGGAAAGTGATCAGGAACAATCAGCATGGATTCACCATGGGAAGGTCATGCCTGACTAATCTAATCACCTTCTATGATGAGATTACTGGTTCTGTGGATGAAGGGAAAGCAGTGGATGTATTGTTTCTTGACTTTAGCAAAGCTTTTCTTACCGTCTCCCACAGTATTCTTGTCAGCAAGTTTAAGTAGTATGGGCTGGATGAATGCACTATAAGGTGGGTAGAAAGTTGGCTAGATTGTCGGGCTTAACGGGTAGTGATCAATGGCTCCATGCCTAGATGGCAGCCGGTATCAAGTGGAGTGCCCCAAGGGTCGGTCCTGGGGCCGGTTTTGTTCAATATCTTCATAAATGATCTGGAGGATGGTGTGGATTGCACTCTCAGCAAATTTGCGGATGATACTAGACTAGGAGGAGTGGTAGATACGGTGGCAGGTAGGGATAGGATACAGAGGGACCTAGACAAATGGGAGGATTGGGCCAAAAGAAATCTGATGAGGTTCAATAAGGATAAGTGCAGGGTCCTGCACTTAGGACGGAAGAATCCAATGCACTGCTACAGACTAGGGACCGAATGGCTAGGCAACAGTTCTGCGGAAAAGGACCTAGAGGTGACAGTGGACGAGAAGCTGGATATGAGTCAGCAGTGTGCCCTTGTTGCCAAGAAGGCCAATGGCATTTTGGGATGTATAAGTAGGGGCATAGCCAGCAGATCGAGGGACGTGATCGTTCCCCTCTATTCGACATTGGTGAGGCCTCATCTGGAGTACTGTGTCCAGTTTTGGGCCCCACACTACAAGACGGATGTGGATAAATTGGAGAGAGTCCAGCGAAGGGCAACAAAAACGATTAGGGGTCTGGAACACATGACTTATGAGGAGAGGCTGAGGGAACTGGGATTGTTTAGTCTGCAGAAGAGAAGAATGAGGGGGGATTTGATAGCTGCTTTCAACTACCTGAAAGGGGGTTCCAGAGAGGATGGTTCTAGACTGTTCTCAATGGTAGCAGAGGACAGGACAAGGAGTAATGGTCTCAAGTTGCAGTGGGGGAGGTTTAGGTTGGATATTAGGAAAAAATTTTTACTAGGAGGGTGGTGAAACACTGGAATGTTGTTACCTAGGGAGGTGGTAGAATCTCCTTCCCTAGAAGTTTTTAAGGTCAGGCTTGACAAAGCCCTGACTGGGATGATTTAGTTGGGGATTGGTCCTGCTTTGAGCAGGGGGTTGGACTAGATGATCTCCTGAGGTCCCTTCCAACCCTGATATTCTATGATTCTATGATATATCTTGACTTTAGCAAAGCCTTTGATATGGTCTCCCACAATATTTTTGCCAGCAAGTTAAAGAAGTATGGACTGGATGAGTGGACTATAAGGTGGATAGAAAGCTGGCTAGATTATCAGGCTGGACGGGCAGTGATCAATGACTCTATGTCTAGTTGGCAGCTGGCATCAAGTGGAGTGCCCCAGGGGTTTGTCCTGGGGCCGATTTTATTCAACATCTTCATTAATGAGCTGGATGATGGGGTGGATGGCACCCTCAGCAAGTTCACAGATGACATTTAGCTGGGGGGAGAGGTAGATATGCTGGAGGGTAGGGATAGGGTCCAGAGTGACCTAGACAAATTGAAGGTTTGAGCCAAAAGAAATCTGATGAAGTTCAACAAGGAGAAGTGCAAGTCCTGCTCTTAAGCCAGAAGAATCCCATGCACTGCTACAGGCTGGGGACCGACAGGCTAAGCGGCAGTTCTGCAGAAAAGGACCTGGGGATTACACTGGACGAGAAGCTGGATATGAGTCAGCAGTGTGCCCTTGTTGCCAAGAAGGCTAATGGCATATTGGGCTGCATTAGTAGGAGCATTGCCAGAAGATCGAGGGAAGTGATTATTCCCCTCTATTGGGCACTGTTGAGGCTACATCTGGATATTGCGTCCAGTTTTGGCCCCTCCCCCCATTACAGAAAGGATGTGGGCAAATTGGAGAGCGTCCAGCGGAAGGCAACAAAAATGGTTAGGAAGCTGGGGCACATGACTTATGAGAAGAGGCTGAGGAAACTGAGGTTATTTAGTCTGCAGAAAAGAAGATTGAGGGGGGATTTGATAGCTGCTTTCAACTACTTGAAGGGGGGTTCCAAATAGGATGGATCTAGACTATTCTCAGTGGTGGCAGATGACAGAACAAGAAGCAAATGTCTCAAGTTGCAGTGGAGAAGGTGTAGGTTGGATATTAGGAAAAACTCTTTCACTAGGAGGGTGGTGAAGCACTGAAATGGGTTACTTAGGGAAGTGGTGGAATTTCCATCCTTAGAGGTTTTTAAGGCCCAGGTTGACAAAGCCCTGGTTGGGATGATTTAGTTGGGGTTAGTCCTGCTTTGAGCAGGGGATTGGGCTAGATGACCTCCTGAAGTCCCTTCCGTAATCTTCTATGATTCTATGAAATGGTAGTACTAACAAGGTGCACTGGAAAGGGGTAGTGTGGATGCGGGCATAAACATATACACAACATGCTCCCGTGCCCAGCATGGCATAAGTGGATGCTTGGTGTGGGTCTGGGGTACAAGTGTTAGCAGTACTTAGATCAGTACCCAGAGGTGCCTGCAAGTGTATATGTAGTCATAGAGTTTTTAAGGTCAGAAGGACCACGAGATCATCTAGTCTGACCACCTGTGTATTGCAGGCATCTAACACCACCCAGCACCTGCACATTAAACCCAACTACCAAAAAGAGACCAAAATATTACAACTCACAAGAGACTAGACCGTTATGTGCCACAAACGGAGAATAAGGAGGAATGACGTGCACCAGTATTGAGGCCCCGCAGTTGAATGAATTGTCCCACTCAGTGCCTTTCCACAGGGATTCACATTTGGGCCCACCCCTTCTGCTGCTTTTGGAATTTTTGGTGGTGATTCTTCCTCCCAGATCCTGGGAGAACTTCCTTTTTCTCTTCCTCTCCCCACATCCCTCTACTAAACACGGTCTTCTGGGATGGCCTCCAGAAGGCTTAGTGAAGCAGTTCCCAAACTGTTGGTTGCACCTTCAGCAGATGGGCCACAGAAATTCCTACTATGCAGAGGATGATATTTTTCTCCTCGTAGTGTGACCTCACACACATGGCATGTGCGAGGTCTTGTTGCTTGGAGGATGCCATTTTGCTCTACAAAATGGCATCCTTTGCACAGCATGATCTCACATGCACTATATGTACAAGCTCATGCTGAGCAGAGGATGCTATTCTGCTCTTCAAAATGGCATTCTCCTTGCTGTCCGCGGTCCCGGCAGGAAAGCCCCCATTAAAATGGGGTCGTGCCAGCAAAAAGTTTTGGAACTCTTGGCTTAGTGCCTGGGTTCCTATCTTCCTCCACAGTTAGCTTGAGAGGTCTGGTAGGTGAGAGAGACTTTCCAGTTGTGTGTTACATGAGGGTCAGGGGAGGTCTCTGTCTGGTTTACCTAAAAATCCTAATGGTTCTACCTGTTGTGGCCCTCCTTCTCCTGAAGACATGAGATGAAAGGAGTGATCTGTTCTCCGTTGAAGACAGAAATGGTAAGTAGGGGGCCTCTCACGGCTGGGTTTTACTAAACTAGAGTTGGTTTGTATGGTGATGGGTTGTCTGGAGAGGAGAATTTTGTAGCCAGGGAAGTGCTAAGTGCATCAATCTAGGATCGCAAACATTCAAGAACCTAGGCTGTACTCACTAGTGTACAAGGTTTCAGCAAAACACCTGGGCTACTTGCACAATCCCAGCCGTCATGATAATACCTATGGTATGTATAGAGAGAGCCATTGGAAATGGGGAGGAAAATACACTGAACTTCCCTATTTTTCTCCTCTTCCATATTTGAGCTGTAAAACGGAGGGCATTGTGTACTTGGCAGACAATATTGCCTGTCACTTGATCCGGAGCAACACTTCCCACCTCTGATAGCCGCAGGCTCTGTAAATTCCTGAATGGATTTTGATGCTCACCTGAAATGGATTGTGGATACCCCACTGTGCGTAATTCTCCTGACAATGCACAATGGGCAGTGGCAGTCAAAAAATAACTGCCTGCTAATCTGTTTCCACAAACAAAATTTTGATTGCATGCAGTAGAAACCGTGATTATTTTTCCACCAAACCACTTCGATAGTAAGAATGAAACAAAGACTTTTGATTGTTTGTTTGCTTTTTGTTTGCTTTTGTTTTGAAACTAACAAGGCTCCAGGTTTGGAGACTTACAATGCTCCTTGTTGATAAATTATTATAAATGGTTTGGGTATGTCACGATTTAGTTTTAACAACTCTTTTTGAAGGGGGTTAAATTTCTAACATCTATCTACAGTAGAACCTCAGATTTATGAATGCGTCGGGAATGGAGGTTGTTCATAACTGTGAAATGTTTGTAACTCTGAACAAAACTTTTACAACTGAACCTTGACTTACTACAGTTTTGAAACTTTACTATCCAGAAGAAAAATGCTGCTTTCCCTTTCTTTTTCTCGTAGTTTAACACAGTACTATACTGGGTGTGCTTTTTTCCCCCCTTCTGCTACTGCCTGACTCTGTACTTCCAGTTCCAAATAAGGTGTGTGATTCACTGGTCAGTTCATAACTCTCGTGTTCGTAACTCTGAGGTTCTGCTGTAACTTTTTGTTTTTTGAAGTGCCTCTCTGAACTGTAAGTGCATGTAGAAAGCAGAAGTTGCAACTGAACGTCACCTGAGTTTTTCTGGTAAACAGGTGACCCTGGAAGATGAACAAATGTAGGTACTGTCAGACCAATAAGAGGAGCAGATTCCAGAGTTGTGGGCTGCTCACAAAGGATGCCCCACCAGTCGCATGCTGATGTTTACATCAAGAGAATATACTAACTCAAGCACCTCTGATCTCAGGTGCTATAGCAGAACACTAGAAGAGAGGTGATCTGTCAGGTTGCTCTCATTAGTGTGACCACCATTGCCATTTGTTTCTGTGTAAATCTCATTTTAGCTGCCGGGATACTGAAATTTATCATGTGGCAGTAGAAATGAGAAAGATGCCTCTGTAATAGGTTTCAGAGTAGCAGCCATGTTAGTCTGTATTTGCAAAAAGAAAAGGAGTACTTGTGGCACCTTAGAGACTAATAAATTTATTTGAGCATAAGCTTTCGTGAGCTGCATCCGATGAAGTGAGCTGTAACTCATGAAAGCTTATGCTCAAATAAACTGGTTAGTCTAAAGGTGCCACAAGTACTCCTTTTCTTTCTGTAATAGGAGGCTCCCAATTTATTGCTCTGTGGCAGATTAACTAGGTCTGATTTTGTTGTTCTGCAGAAACTTAGCCTTCACGAACGTGGACCCTGATTTGACAGCGTTATGTGCCATATACGACTCTCCAAGATCAAGATCTGACTCAGAAACTTGGAATCTAGCTAGAAAGACAGTACAAAGTATACTAGAATTATGATACATTAATTTTCCAGTAGTACCTAAAAGCTGTCACCTGATTGGGCACTACTATGCTAGGTGCTATATCAATATGTGAATGACCACTTCTTTCCCAAAGATCTTACAAACTGTAATTGTTACTGTAAACATTAATTGCCATTAATAGGAACATTGAGAGTGAGAAGTCAAAGGCAGAGTGTTGCTCTGATCTCTACTGCTTCCATTTTCCTTTTCCCCATTCTTCGTCCTTTGGTTTCCTAGCCCCCCCATTTCATACCGTCTTGGTCTTTGCCATCTTGTATGTGGGTGTTATGGAATCAACCTAGCAGAGATCTTCTGATAGTCAGCTTACCAGTATATTCTGGGGATTTAAATCTGAAATATTCTTACAGCTGCATCCTAGTTACTTGATGAAGAACACATTGGATTGTTTGACTAACTTGGCACTTTTGAATGTGTTTATCCATAATTCATATGGACTTGAACTGAATAGTCATATGTGGCAATACCACCAGACTGGAGGTATATAGGACATTCCTTGCAGCGCTCGGACCTACCTGTGTCACAGTATTGCCCATATCTTAAAGTGCTTTGTGGAAGTTCCTCCCAATATATTAAGTCATTCTGTTGGCTTTGTATGGCATGGTAGTCTGTCCCTTACAAGGTAGTGGGGCCTAATGGTCAGCTCAGGCCGTTATGTGGCATAGCCCTTCAGGAAGTTGAAATGGTCTGGCTATACATACAAGGATCTGGGAGACACCGGAAGAGAGAAAGTGGTCCTGGGAGTAAGAAGTGTTTGGGAGGAAATCCTTTTAATGTTTAAGGGCCTGGGGCCAACAGCCTTGCAGAGAGGGCAGGGCAAGGCTCCCTTCTCACCCATCCAACTGGCGATGAACTGCCTGAAGGTGACCCACATAAAGGCTTCCTCTCTCACAGCAGAGCAGGCACCGGGAGATAACCATTGGGAGAGACTGGCCAGTTGAGAAGCCTGAAGGCCAATTAAGGAAAAGGGGGCTAGATTGGGGGAGAACCTGCTAAAGGCCCAACAGCTGGCTAATCCCCAACGCAGCTCCAGAGAGGTTGAGGGCTCCTGCTTAGGAAGGGCTAGAAAATTTGACTAACATAACTCAGCTCTAGGGAGAAGAGTCAGGGAGATTCCTGGGGGTTAAGGAGAAAGTGTGGAGCTAACTAATATAACCCAGTTTCAAAGAGGAGAGCAAGAGATTCCTGCTTAAGGAAGGACGAAAAAGGGGTAACCCTGAGGAGGAACTGGAAAGGGTTTCTGGACCACAGATTGTCTTCAGGCAGAGGAAAAAAGTCTCCTGAAGGAATGAGCCAGAGACTCCTAGTTGGACGAAGCCCAAGGTGATGAATGTATGTGGGTCTATCCGATTGAGCTTCTACTTGTGCTGATGGCTGTCATTAATAAATGAGATCCTTGAAAGGGGTGCTCTCTGATTAAAAAGGGGTCTGTCTGTACTTGTTCATAACCCTGGGAAGTAAGGCAGGACTCACCTGCGACACTACTCCTGACCAAAAGGGGGCACACCAGCATGACCTTCATGCCATCACACTTGGGTTTCAACACCCCCTTCTCCTGCTGTCTCTCTACAAGTCTGGTTGTATTGCCCATTGTATTTGACCTTCCTCAAGAAAGCAAGTGGTTGTGTATGGTTTTTAAACTATGAAATGTGAAAACCCTTAACTTGGAAAATATTACTTCAGTTTTAGGTGTAAAGAAAGCGCAAAACAATGTCAATGATTGATCACATTTCCTAGAAGAAGAAATATCTCATTTGTATATTGCATACAAATACCAGCGCTTGCTGTGCAGGTGTTAATGCTGCCAAAGTGCGCAAGTAGGTGTTAGTGCACAAAGCTGAACCTGCTTGAGTGGAGGCCAGGTTGAGGCCCCATTGAAAATTAGGCCCAGAATGTGCAGCTTATATTTTCATAATCATTTGATTCAATCAAAACTTTAATGTTTTAGGCCCTGACTCACAAAAACATCCTTATTCAAGAAAGCACTTGAATGTGTTTGAATCATATTGAACTCAGTGGAACTTTAGCACATGCTTAGTGTCATGTATGCACTTAAGTGCTTTCCTGAAATGGGGCTTTAATGAGGGGGGCAGTGCTTGATGAAATGTTGGTTGATAAATCAGATTACAACGGAATACACTCACAGAGCCAAATTCTATGTTAGGATCTCAATAATCCAGAATTAAACATTTGGGCTTTCTATCGTATTTGGAAAACAGTAGGCTCATAGCTCTCAGAACCTTTAGAGAATTGTTACGTTAGCTCATCCGTGGCATCATCATCTTGGCACCATTTTCTGCTTTCTGTAGCACATGAAGGGCTACAAAACATCTCTTCCCCACTTAAATGAAACGTTTTCTTTATATGGAAAGTGTGTTTCCCTTTTATAAGTGTTGATGCACCAGGGTGTCTTATGTTTACTTGTTAATTCCAGAGGATTTATCAAACATGCATATAGGAATATTTGTCTTTGAATTAATGTCAAAATAACATTGTCAGTTTCTTTGGAAAATATTCAAAATAGAAATACTCAATAGCCATATGTTTCTACATATATCAGGACATATAAAATTGTTCTACATCCTAACTAATGAATACAGAGCATCCACTGGCTATGAAAATTTCTACTGGAAATGCGTCAGTCTTACCAGACATTCAAGCAAAGTAAAGTTACTGTCAACTATCTTTTGATTGTTCCAAGTAGTAATAAAAAAACCCTGCAAGACACCCTTGGAGTATGCAGAAAGTGCATGTTTTCATTTCCTAGCCTGACCTAAAAATTATCCTGAAGCATTATTTTTGTTTTAGGATTAATCTGAGAATTTATTTGAATGCACAGTTATCAAATGCAGTTTTATCAGTTCAGAAGCAGCAAGGTTTGAAACCAGCCTTTGGAGACTTCAGACTTCAAACTTTTTTCCTTCTACCTTTCATTTCTATACCACATACATAGAACTATAGTGAGAGAATTGTTAACAGTATTGAATTGCATTACTCCTTTCTTTCTCCTTTTTCTTTTAGAGGCTGATTTGATAAATGGAATTGTTCCAAGTCTTGTGTGTGAAAGCAAGGCTGGGATAGACCAAAGAGTTGAATTTCTGCCAAAACAAACTTAAGTGGAACTGCTTAACTCCTGCAGTGCTGAACCCTCTGACACCATAGGGACTTGTGCTTTTAAGGGCATTTCTGTTTTCAAATATGTATCTTCATGACAAACAGCACACACCCTTTGGACTGTACACATGCCCTTTTTAATGGATGTATTTCATGTCCTAGGACACTCAGGTGAGATTTAACTAGTATTTGGCAAGGAGAAAAAAGATTGTACCAGACCAGAAAATGTGTAACTTAATGGAGGCCATTGAATAACTCTAAAATACACTAAAAAAAATTACATAGTTGAATATGCAGTAGCCAAAGATGAACTATGATGATAATGTAACTTGTCATATAAAAAAAAACATTTAAAACTTTAAATGAAGTTCTTGTGCACCAAGATGTATGGCATAATCCTGTGTGGCAACTCACTTAAATGTGAGAATTGAGGGCACACAGCACCTTGGCAAATTGGGTCCAAAGTACTATGCAGTTAGTTTAAATTCAGGATTTGATTTTTCAAAACCACATGGGAGATGCTTTCTGTGCACTAAGCTTTTGCATTCCACAAATTTATATAGTATATATTTTAGGGCTGGATGTTAGGTTCTTTATTTATGCTTTGTGTGTTAAATCCATGTATAAGATTTTAGTAATACATCACAGCATGGAGAAAGAATCATTTATGGGAATATGGTTAGATTAATCTTTTGAACTGAATTTATATTTTCTGTTTGATATTTCAGACTCCAGACTCCATTTTTTGTGTGTACAACTTTGCACATATAGTCTTCCAGCACTAATAATTTAATGAGAGTGTATAGAATTGTCATACACAAAACCTATTTGTCCTGTTGAGGTCTATGCATTTAAGTTTGATTGCTGTAGAACTGCAGAGGTAGGCATGAATAGCTGCGCTTGTATAAATGAAGGCCAGGTTGAGGCCCAATTGAAGATTTTTAGAAGTGCGTTGCCTTAAAGATGGGAACGTCCTACTACTGTCTCCTATGCATTTTGCTTCTCTCCATGATAAAATATTCATTTAATAGAAGCTTAATTAAAAAGTATTGGCTACAAAATAAAAAAGCAGCCCGATATGCTCTGTTAGTCAGTGTTTGCATCTTAGTTATCCACAATCAAATACTTTGGTTTTTCTAGCAGACCAAAACATTTGAACACTTGTAAAAGTAGCAGGTTGATGAGATCTCCTATTCATCCCCAGTTCATCCATACTGAAATTCTTTTCTAGTACATAACTCAGGAATAATTATAAACACAGTTGTTGTACATGGTGAGAAAAGTGTCAAAAAATATAGCGGTATGTCTCAGAATCTGGAGTTCCTAGATTGGCTCGCTAAATCTATTTATTGGGTGCTTCTTCCAGCGCTATGAAGGCTCAGCAGAAAAAATCAAAAATGGCACCAGTGTGTTCCAAGCACAGTAGACACAGTAGGTTGATAAGTCAGTCTGATTTTGAAGGAATGTAGGATGTCTTCGCTTGTTGTTTTGAAACCAGTGTTTTCTTCTCATTTCAGTAAGATTTGGCCAAAACATGTCTGTCTAGCAGACATGTGAGAAGACTAACTTTGGGGTCCACAGTGCTGATCCTCCCCATTCAGCTGTCGAATGTTCTAGAATGTAATGGAATCTTGAACCTGCTAAACCCCAGTCTATCATCTGGCACGTTACAGGATTTGAAGCAACAGGTTTATGTGGAAGCACTGTGCTTGGGTCCAACAGACCAGTACTTTCAGCTGCAGCTGACATCCTCTTTACAGAGTAGAAGGTAGCTGTGTGGTGGAGGTGTGGGAGGCTAGAATGCAAGACTATTGGGTAGTCAAAGGAAAAGGGGCGGGAAGAACACCCTCTGACCATTAGTCACTCCACCTAGTTGCCAAATGTATTCAAGACAACTTGTGACAAGCCAAACATTCACCTCATCTGGACAAAGTTTATTCCCCCCCCCTCCCCGCAATATTTGGTTGCTCTACTCTCCTGGATAATACTTGACTTCTCATCCACCCTCATTCCCTTTCCTGTACAAAACTCATGATTAACAATTTTGAGACACTCAGCTAGGAGACACACATTCAAGCAAAGCATCATTAATAGAAGTAGTTGCCAGGCAGGAGCTGAAGGAATTATAAGAGCCAGATTCTGTAAGCAAGAGTTAGGATCTGAGTTAGGCTTATCCCCAACCCTTGGTAAATTGCTCCAATGATTAATTGCCCTCACGGTTAAAAATATACACCTTACTTGCAGTCTGAATTTGTCTGTCTTCAACGTCCAGCCATTGGATTGTTATACCTTTCTCTGCTTGATTGAAGAACACATTATTATATACGTGTTTGCCATGTAGATACATAGACTATAATAGTCACCCTTTTCTTTTTTAAACTAAATCGATTCAGCTCCTTGAGTCTATTAGAGTAATGCATGTTTTCTAATCCTTTAATCATTCTTGTGGCTTTTCTCTGAACCCCCTCCATTTCATCAAGATCCTTCTTGAATTGTGGACACCAGAACTGGATGCAGTATTCCATCAGCAGTCACACCACTGCCAAATATAGAGGCAAAATAACCCCTTGTTTATGCATCCAAGGATCCCATTAGCCATTGGGCCTACAGAGTCGCACTGGGAGCTCATGTTGAGCTCACTGTCTGCCATGACCCACAAATACTTTTGAGTCTCTGTTTCAGTTCCCTATCACGTAAATGCAGTCTATGTTGTTTGTGCCTAGATGTATGCATTACATTTAGCCATAGTAAAATGCATGTTGTTTGCCCGTGCTAGCTTACCGAGAAATCCAGATTGCTCTGAATCAGTGAGCTGTACTCTTTGTTACTTATCACTTCCCAATTTTTATCTACAAAATTTATCAGTAAGGATTTTGTTTTCTTCCAGGTCATTATTGAAAATGTTAAATAGTGGAGGACCAAGAGCCAACCCCACTAAAAATATATCTGTTTGATTCCCCGTTTACAATTACATTGTGAGACCTATCTATTAGAAAGTTTTTAATCCATTTAATGTATGCCACGTTAATTTTATATCGTTATAGTTTTTAATCAGTGTCACGTGGTACTTAGTCAAATGCCTTACAGAAGTCTATTACATCAATGCTGTTACTTTTATCAACCAAACTTGTAATCTCATAAAAAAAATTACACCAAGTTAATTTGACACTCTGTTTTCCATAAATCCCTGTTGGTTGGCACTAATTACAATACCCTCCTTTAATTCTTTATTATATGAGTTCCCATATCTGCTGCTCCATTATCTTGCCAGGGATTGATGTCAGACTTAGAGACCTGTAACTCCGTGGGTTTTTAAATATTGTTTTTAAATATTGGAACAACATTAGCTTTCTTTCAGTCTTCTAGAATTTCTCCAGTACTCCATGACTTATTGAAAATCAATATTAATAGTCTAATGAGCTCCTCAGCCAGCTTTTTAAAAACTCTTGGATGCAAGTTATTTGGACCTGCTGATTTTAAAAATTTCTAACTTTGGTAGCTGCTGTTTAATTAGAGGAATGGAAAGAATGTTATCGTATGATCTGACTATATCTTTTTCCCAAATAAAGAACAGAAATATTTACTGAACGCTTTTTCTGCGTTAATGATGATTCTTCAATGTCTATTTGTTAATAGACCAATATCATGCTCAGGATTCCTTATTGTCCTTAAGTCACTTGGCAAAGATTCCTCCATGTGTCCGTTTGCTTCCCTTATCCATTTTCCTAATCCCCAGCTTCTGATTTATATTCATTACTATCAACTTCCCCTTTCTTCCATTTATTATATATTTTATTTTAGCTGCCTTCACTACCCCCCTAAACCAGTACTTTAGTCAAGATTAGGCAAAGCAGCCCAGAGGACTTGGGAGCTCTGCAGTGTTTCAAAGATGTAAACAAGAGTACTGGTGGAAGACAGTGAAATCATTAGGAGGTGGCACTGGTTTTATGAGAAACTGCTCAATGAAAGGGAATGCAAAGAAACCATTGAGGGAAGCATGTGTAAGCCAGAACCTCACAAGGCCTACCATCATGGTGGAGACACAGGCATTACTCAAGATGATGAAACAGGGGAGGGTAGTGGGACCAGACAGTATACCAATTCAGGCATTTAAAGTATTAGTCCATGATGGAATGGTGGTGGTGAACTTTTTCAGTTTAGTCTCTGTACTGGAAACAATGTCCGACAAGAGGAGGAAGATAACATTGGTCCCCATCTTCAAATGTAAAGATGTGCAAGAATATAGCAAGTATCAGCCCATCAACTTAATGAGTCATGTGAGGAAATCACTGGAAGGAATTATTGAGAAGAGACTTCAGGAGGAGCTGGAGCATCCTGTAACCAATGCTGGTTTATATCAGGAAGGTCAACAATGGATGCAGTGTTTGCAGCCTGAAGTACAAGGGGAAATGCAAGAATTTGCACTTAGTGTTTGTGGATCTAGAGAAGGTTTATGACAGAGTTCCTAGAAAATTGTTATGGTTGTACCTGTTGTCGTGCAATCTGCCGGAGACACATGTTCAGACTATCATGCATGTATATGAGAGCAGCACAGCCATAGTGAAAAGCAGCTACAGTGAGTTATTCACTGTGAGAGTAGGACTTCATCAAGAAACAGCCATAAGCCCATTGCTATTTGTGATTGTAATGGACACCTTGACACAGGAAGCTAAATGAGAGGCTCCATAGAGCTTGCTTTTTGCTGATGACATCCTGTTGTGCTGTGAAGATAAATATGAATTGGAAAGTGACCTATAGCTATAGACTTCTGTGTTAAAGAACTTGGCTTACATATCAGCTGACAAAAGACAGAATTCATGTGATGTTTTGTTGAGGGACAATGAAAAGCCAGTAAAACTCGATTGTATAGAGTTAATCTGTGCAACAATATAAATACCTCAGTTCAGTGTTGCGCCATGATGGGAATGGGGATATGGATGTTAGGAGCTGCATGAAGAGTGCTTGGTGTAAAGGGAGGGTTTTGACTGAAATCCTCTGCAATAAGAATATGCCAAGTAAACAGAAGAGGAAAGTGTAAAAGATCATTATTAGGCCAACTATGATGTATGTGTCAGATTGCTGGCCAATGAGGAAGAGAGAATAATTAGCACTTCACTGCTGAAATAAGAGTGCTCCAGGAATGCTGGGTAAGGCACTGGGTCAGAAAGCAGATTGGCTCACTCAGTTTCATTAGGTAGCCTTGTCTCAGGTAGCCCCCTATCAAAGAACAGCTGAGGGAGTATTGACTGAGATGGCTGGGTCATTTGAAACGACAAGTGGTGGGATATGTTGGTCAGAGAGAACAAGAGCTAGTAGTCACGGAACTAAGACCATGAGGAAGACCTAGAAAAAAGGTGGTTCAAGGTGCTGAAGTTGGGGATACGAAGGTTGGTGTTGGCTTGAAAGACACACTTGACAAGAATGCTTGGAGACTAACAAGAGCCACCAATCCCAATTGAAGGGACAAAGAGGAAGAAGATACAGACATATACAAAATCCTTCCTAATCCTTGATCCCTTTCTCATGGGAATAGAAGAAAGATTATTTTGTGATTGTTATTAGGCTGAGGCTCATGGAGCTGGGTTCCATTTCCTTCCAACTTCCTAAGTGACCTTATACAAATCATTTAATCTCTCTGTGCCTTGGTTCCCAATCTGCAAAATAAGGTGGACATGAGCCATTCAAAGGAAACATAATAGTCAAATTTTCAGAAGGGCTTTTACCTAGCTCTAAAATTTCAGGATCCTTTTTCCACATCTGATTTTTTTGGTATCTGTGGTTCTACACCCTAGATTTTGGCCACTTGCGTTTCCATGTCTACCATATTTTAATTATGTAAAAGCTGATTTGTAAATGAAAATATGTGGATTCATAACTGAAGTTAGGTCCCTGACAAGTGTACATTCTGTGACTAAAAATGTAGATGTAGAAAATTGGATGCTCAAAAAACTTGGCAGTTTTTGAAAATGTGTTTCTATATTGAGTAGCAGCTGAACTGATCCTCACTTCCTTGTTGTTGTTGTTTTGTTTTGTTTTTTCTACTTCCATTTCAGTTGTTGTTTTCCCAGTAAACCATGCCTGAAAGATCCAATTCGTTGTGACTTTGGTGGGTGAGGGAAGAAAGAATCAACTGTAATCGGCTCTTCTCTGTCTGCTCTACTCAGGCCAAGTAGTGACCAATGAGCCTAGCAGATGTATCTACTTCTGAAGGCTGTTTTGCGAGCAACCTGATTAACCAATTTCTCCTTTCTCCCAGGAGAAAATGGGACAGCAATATAGCTGAGATCTGACAACTCATTACATAGCAGAAGAATATATTGTTGACCCTGGGCTTGTTGACATTAGGATTTGAATCTGATCTTTTGCTTTTTACTCAGAAGAACAGCATCCAAGTAGAACTTTCTTCAAATCTTTCAGCTACTGTAATAAGACACATGTTGGCCAAGAATACTTGAAGCAACTTAATGAGCCAGATTTTGTTCCCAGTTGTGCTTGTGTAAATGCAGGGTAACTCTATTGACTTCAGTAGAGTTACTCTAGATTTACACTGGTGTCACTGAGATCATAATCTGGCCCATGACTTTGGTGAACAAGCAGCCTGCCTTTTTGCTTGTTCCCTGTTGGGGGCAGGGGTTATGCCAAGGTTCTTCTCCCCCACCCCCTCCTTTCACAGCTCTTGAAGGCATTTATCTGTAACTAATTAACTATGTTCAATGTGAATAGATGGATTGCAATGTTTCAATCTTGCATTGGAAAATGAGAAGTACTTTTTTTAAGCAACAGCACCCCTTCAATTCATGATTTAATGGATAACATCCTAGTCTCTTTCCTTGGCAACAGGGCACAGCAATTGTAGTGATTTGTGTACAAGATAGTTAGCAGGAGATGTTCAGTGGCAAATCTGTCATGTTTGTCTATATCTGGGATTATATGGGAGTGGAAAAATACAAGTGGGGGAAGTGGCATTAATACCGTATACTGCGTAAGGAAGACTACTGGAATATTGTGTCCAGTCGAGAGCAGGCTGAAAATTTTTTGACAGAGCAATTTTTGTCTAAATTAAAATGTTTCATGAGAACATGTCAAACTAGATGAAATTTTCAATGATGTGTTGAATTATTTTTACTTTCTTGTTTCCTTTTCCTTTTTTACATTATAATAGGAATGATACAATAATGTTAAAATTTAAATTATTATTTTGATATCAATTGAAACATTTGAATGTTTTTGAATAATTTTATTTATTTTTTGAATTTCTGTTCTTCAAGAAAATTTGAAATTTGACTTTTTTTCATTTGGAGTCAGAATGAAAAAAAGTTTTGAAGGGTTGGGAATGCCTGTGGGACAGGAATTTCATTTTCTGAGTTCTAGTGTCCACATCCTAGAAAGGATGTTGATACATTGGATAGGGGTTAGGAAAGAACTACAAGAATGATCTGAGGTCTGGAAAATGTGCCTTACACTGAGTCTAAAGAATCTCAATTTTGTTTAATTTCACAAAGATTAGATATATTTATCATAGTCTAGAAGTAGCTGTATGCGGACAAGGCTGCTAAATTAAAGAACCCTCTACTATCACAAAACAAAGAGGGTGGCTAAACGTAAACCTTTGAAAACCAGGAAATACTTTCCAATGCCTCTGGCTCTTTAGCAATGGTTACCCTGGCCACAGAATGCTCTGGTTCCATGTTGGTCCCTTCACTGCCTCTGCATCATCTCATCTCCCATCTTTTTGTCTGTCCAACACAGGCTATTAGTTCTTCCTTATGGAGAGGTTGGTGTCAGCATGGGACATGGGGGTTCAGGAGCTGGGGAGAAGATGCTGGGACAGTGGAGGGACTAAGATGGAGTCTGTGGGGATACTTTTGAAGGAGTGGGGGAGAACAAACATGAGGCATCCTGAAAGGAAAGATAGTCCAGTGGTTAGGACTTGGGAAGCCTGGGCTCGGTTCCCTGCTTTGCGACAGACTACCAGTGTGAGTCCATTAGTTTGCCCATCTGTAAAAAACAAAAACAAACAAACCCAGAGGTGGTGGTAATAATAATAATACCTAGTGCTTTTTGTCAATAAATCTCATAGCGCTTTCCTAAATCAGAGGTGAAGATAGATACATTCATGATTGTGAGGCACTCAAGTACTACAGTCATAGGGGCTATATAAATATCTATGAAAGGATGGATGTTGGGATTAGGGGAAGAGAGGTGGTCTCCTCCTTTTCATCCCACTCTTCCCTGTACTGTCCCAAAACTTCCTTCCAGCTGCTCAGTCTGCGTACCACTGCTTTGATTGCATCTCTGAGTGGTGATCACTGTCTGGTAACATGTTTCATGGGGTTCATCAGATTGTCAGATATGGGGCTGGTAAGGAGTTTTTCCCTTCCCCAAGTTTTGAGCAAAGAATCCTCTGAATATCATATTGGCATTGTGTGAGGGCAGGCACAGGTAGATGGGTATCAGTCCTACCAATCTCCTAGTCCTATGGAAGGATGTGCAGCATCCACAGAAAGTAGCGATGAGCCAGATATGTGAAGTTTTAGACCTGTTCTGAACTCTGGCAAAGTTCAGACATATTTGAATCTGAGGTTTTGGTTTGAGTCCATTCTAACAGAAGTTAACCAGTTCTACTAATATCCTGTCTAATAAAAGTGTGCCTGGAATTGGACAGCATATTTTAAGGGTTTTTCACAGCTTTACTCTTTGATTCCAAAATGTATTCTCTCTTCAGAGGTGGTCTGATACTAGAGTAGATTTAACCGTATAGTTTTTCTCCCTGTTCACCCATCCAGTACACTGGATGTTTATTATTTATATTGCAGAATGCCTTAGGGCCCCCAACTGAGATCTGAGCCCTGTTGTATGAGGTGCTATACGTACAGAACACAGTAAGTGACATGCTCTGCCCTTAAGACTGTGCAGTCTATTGCTATTAGTTTATACCTTGTGTGTGTCGTATTACATCAGCTGAGAATCAAAGTGGGATTCTAGAGAGAATTCTGGTTTCTCAACCTGTGGGTTATGACTCAAAATTGGGTTGCCAGAATGGGTAGCAGGATTGGCTGGGCTCAGCTCTGGGCACTGCAACATCCTACAGCACCAGTCAGGTTTGGCCCAGTCATCCCTCCATCATGGGAGGTCAGCCAGGCCAGATTTGGGTGAGTGGTGCTCTGATCCCCAGGCACCTGGTTTCTTCACACTCTCAAAATTTGCCTTAGCTGGCTCCCTCCATCAGTATGGCTGGGACAAACCCGAGCAGCACTGATGCCCAGAGTGGGGAGCTGAGTTCAGCCAGCCCCACGGGACAGGAGTCGGGAGGGAGTCGTTGGTGTCACGTTCTCTAATAAGTACCAGCCTCCCAATGTGTATCCCTTTGCCCTGAAGCTGGGCAAACCCCCATCTTTCATACACACCATCCAGCTCCTTCCCCCACTGCATCTCTGACTCTTCTGCACCCAACTGCTTTACCCTCTGCCTCCCAGGTGTGCATGTGTGGAGGCTGTCTCTTTTGGGAGCTGGAGCTCTCTTCCCCGTCCACACCCTTCTCTGCCTCCATATCCTTCTCCAACCCCCAAACCTCCAACTCTTTCCTCACCACGCTCCCTGATCCCTTGATCTCCCCACTTCATTTCCAGGCCCCCAAATTTCCCCAACCTATACTTTCTGCCGCTGGGGGTGGGGGGGAAGCTGTGTGCTTTGGGGGTGTGTCTTGGCTCACCATCACTTCCCACTGGGGACATTCCCCAGCTGTTCAGAGCTGTGTGGAACATCTTGCATCTTAGCTCTGAGTCCCGCATCCTCATTCACCTCAGCAGTGGAGCTGGGGGTTGGCAGATGTATCAGGCCTAGGGCAGTGCTGGGGGTCTCTGGGTTGCAACAGACCGTCAAAGCTTACAGATGGATCCAGAGTCTGAAAAGGTTGACGACCACTGCTCTAGAGCTCGCACTGTGTTAATCCATCAGTTGTCCTGCTGCTGGGTGTATTAATGAGGCTATAAGAGATCCCTGGAAGAACAGGAAAGGTTTAAAGATCAGAGCACTGCATCTGGCATCGTTTGCCTGAGCCTGGAATATCTATTTCCTAGAGCAAGGCAGAGAAGGGAAGAGTAGGTGAAAGAAAAGACTGAAACTGAAAAAAAAAATTGCTGGATAGGTTTTACAACCATAAATGGTAAAAGTAACCCTACTCCACTGCCAGCAAGTAGAAGGATGGAATAAGGTTTTGATTTAGAGGAACAGCTCAGCAAGGGTCTTGTAGAGCGCTTCATGCCTGTTATAAAAATGTGATTAGCTATTAAACAGAGAAATTTAACAAGAGAATTTAAGTATCAGCAACAGCCTGCTCTCCAAGGATTGTGGATCCTTGCTTTATGGAACCCTGGAAACTGATTACATGCAGTAGATAGTTAAAGAAATCATTTAAACTTGGTGAATTAATATCCTCTTTTAAAAAACTGGATTTTTTTGATCTTTCTGACCATTTAAAATTTTTACCTCCTGCTCATTCATCATGAAACAGGCATGTCTTCTGTACTAAATCCTTGTATCTAATTTACCTCTTCAGGCTCTTGTTAGGAATTACGCAATGTCTAGATAAAGCTGAGGAACTAAAAGAAAGCATCTGAGGCATACTTGTACACCTTCAGGAAGTCTTGTTCTATACCTAAATATTCTCTCATTCCTCCTTTTTTTTTTTAAACATGTTACAATTTTTCTCTGCTCAGGAGGGGTGTGCTGAGTGGCTTTAAACACCCATGCCACTCACTTCCTTAACCAGTAAGCTTGACTAATGGTGGAGGGGTGGAAGCCAACTTTCCCTCCATCTTTATACTCCATAAGATGACTGCACAGTACTTTGTCAAGCATCCAGCTCCCTCCATTACAAGAATATGGGAAACCTGAATATGAGCTTTTCTCTTTGGAATATTCAGGCATAAATGACCTCAGTTTTCAGAAATGCCTAGTATTGGTGCCTCAGTTTTTATATCTCCAACTTTATACTGTAAAAGGGCTTAGTATATGGATGGTGGGTGCTCAGTATTTCTCTGAAAACTGGGTCTTTTTAAGCTGTCTCAGACTGGGCACCCAAAATTACATCTTGGAATTTTAGGCCAAATGTTGCCTAATAAGGGCACCTCCCTGGTCCAAAGACCTAAATAGAAGGAACTCTGTTTGGGTAGTCTTATACCCCTGTGTCTGGATGAAACCCAAACCAAACATTGATGTTACATAATTTAGATTTGACTTCCTGGTTTTTCTGAAATTGTGTAGCACTTCCCTAACATGATCAAAGTTTGTTTTTGAAATATTTTAATCAGTTTAAGGCAAAATAAATCCCCTCAGCAGCAGAAAAAGTAAAGCTCCATTAGTACTGTCAATCATGTTCTTTCTGCCTAAATCGGGAATTAGCCTGCAGTTATGAGTGGCAGGGCGGGGATAAGGAGACCACTGAAAAGCAATTAATGTACCTATAAAGACATGGGTTTTTCAAATGTATCATTCTAGATTCTCTTTAAGTCGTCTTTCTTGACTGTAGTGGAAAATGAGGCCTGTATAGACTTCATTATTTGTGCCATTTTTCCAAAGAAGATTGATGTGGATGGGCATGTCAGAATGGCAAAAAAACAAATACTGACTCAGAGGTGTGATGATGTAAAAAGTGGCTATCTAATCTAATACTCCATCTATTAATCCAGAATTACAGTACACTTTTAAACATGTGTAACTGAAAACTAATAAATGCTGCCAGTGACTTACATTTAAATACTTTGTTTTTGCTCCCTTAGTTATGCTTCTGCCAGTGTTTCATTTATAAACCCTTATTTTCAAGGATTTATAACTTTATACAGTCTTAAATAGTCACTCTTTCTGGGAGCAATCTTTTTTTTTTTTTTTTTAAACACACATTTTCAAAAAAGTCAGTTTGCTCATTTCAGGACAGAGCCAAAAACAGTAGTACTTTGCTATTTCTGACATTTTGGAGTGTAAAATAAACAAATTAATAGAAATCAAAATTCAGAGGTCCTGAATATGGTTTTATGCACTACACTAATTTGATTTCAAGAGCATTTGTCATCCATTTGATCAAAGCTGAATGGTTTAAAATCTCCCTTTGGTGTATTTCCATAACAAGGTCAATGAGCAATGTTCTTTTAAGTCACTAACGTGTGTATAACTCTTTGGCTGCTGAGGGTAATTATAGCCTTTTGCACCAGAGGAATTCTGTGATTTTTTTCCCCATAATACTATAACTGATATGGTGCTACCATGAAAAACAATATTTCTTTCTGATATCCTGGGCAAACTATATACTGTTTTTTCCCATATATACTCTGCATTTTATCGATACTGTATCAAAGATTTGTGGGTGTGGTCACATTGTAACACATGTGTGACACTCTTTTCCCCCCCTCCCCCACCCGCTCAGTGTGTGTATGTGTGTGTGTGTCAGGGTCAATAGTTAAACTGCAGATGCAGCATGGGGAATCAAACTGAAGAGGACCCATTCCCCAAAGAGATTAACATAGGGAGATTAGTTAATTTGTACAGCGTAATCCTATGACACAAGAAATCCCGCACAACATTAAGGAGTGGCAGCAGGCTAGTTAATTCCTAGAAATCAAAATGAAGCTGATGTATGCAGGATCTTATTTGATAAGTGGGAAAAATGTCCTCGTTAAAGAATGGTATTGCTTCCCAAGGAGAAAAGTTTAATTATGTAAAGTTTAAACTCCAAGTGCAGTGATATTCCTCTTTGTGCTGTTTAGAAGCAGGACCGAGGTGAAATGTAACAGTTCTCTCAAGTCTGCAAGTTGCAGCTTCTTACCTTGTTCCACCATTGGATCCCTTTGCTGGTTGTGAGACTGGTCAGTGTTCCATACAACTGGCTAGTCATCCATCCGTGGAAGTGATCCTTGAAAACAGGAACCCAAAGCAGTAATGGATCAATATGTTGAAAAGATCATGTGGCTTGTGCACTGAAGAACTTGTCGTGGGTGTGTGTGTTGGACTCCCAGTGACTTGAGGCTCAGCGTTGGCACATATGGTGAGTAATCATAAAGCCTTGAAAGTGTGGAGTGGGTAAAGAAAAAGTAGATGCCTTTACTTATCACAAATTGTGGAGATATAATGAATACAGTGTGTGAATTAAGTGGCTTAGGGGGAGAGTTAGTCTGACAGTGCTTTCTCCATCCCTTCTCTCCTGCTCATAAATAAACAAACCAACGCACCATGATTTATTTAGTCTGTACATGAAAATGCATCAGGAAGAGGCTACCAACTGTAATTCTGTCAGCAGAATTCCAATAAGATGACATACATTCATTCCATTATAAGCTAGATTAACAAGGAAAAGGACTGCCTAGCCCACCTGGCGTTACACTGGCATTACATCAGACCTAATATTATTCCCTTGTTTTGATCTATCCTTCCCCAGGCTGGCAGAACACTTAGATCCATGTGGGTGAAGAAGCACTTTTTGTTACTGAACAGTGTCTGCTTCCCTCCCTCCAGCTCAGTGGTTCTCAGACTTGCTTGATGGAGCCCACTTCTTTGTGTCTGCAGACGTTTACACCCCCAAAAAAGTACATGTACCACCATCCAGCTCCGAAGGCAGAGCGGAGAGCCGTGGCTGCTGGCTAGGTGCCCAGCTCTGAAGGCAGCAACATACCAGAAGCAGCACAGAAGTAAGGGTGGCAATGTGAAAAGTGATGTTTGTCAATATAAATTTTCACAGCAGACTTAGTGGCCCATTGCCACCCTCACTTCTGTGCTTCTGCTTCCACCCTGACGCTGACAGCTGGAGCCCCACTGCCTCCAGGTGAGGGCTTGGGTGTGGGGTAGAGCTTGAGCCTGGACTACCTCCTGGTGAGGGTTTGAGGGGGGTGGGGGAGGAAAGTCTGAACCTGAGTGGTGGGGCTCTGGCTGTCAGCCCTGGGGTGGCAGAGCTCCGATTATCCCCTTTATCCCCAACCCAGGGCTGACAGCCAGCGCTCTAAAGCACACAGCTCATGCCTCCCATGACACATTCCTGCATCTCTCTTGGGAAGCCCACTCCATAGTTTGAGAACCACTGCTCTAGCTGATGGAGAAGCATTTATAATGTTCCCTATGGAACAGTGTGTGGAAGGGGGGGAATAAACATGAGGAAATAGTTTTACTTTGTGTAATGACCCATCCACTCCCAGTCTGTATTCAAGCCTAAGTTAATTGTATCCAGTTTGCAAATTAATTCCAATTCAGCAGTCTCTTGTTGGAGTCTGTTTTTGAAGTTTTTTTGTTGAAGAATTGCAACTTTTAGGTCTGTAATCGAGTGACCGGAGAGATTGAAGTGTTCTCCAACTGGTTTTTGAATGTTATAATTCTTGACGTCCCCCCCCACCCCCCGCAACTGTTCCTCACACATTCTTGTCAACTGCTGGAAATGGCCCACCTTGATT
This sequence comes from Lepidochelys olivacea, assembly GCF_965140295.1. Lineage (NCBI taxonomy): Eukaryota > Metazoa > Chordata > Testudines > Cheloniidae > Lepidochelys > Lepidochelys olivacea. The sequence continues at coordinate 136,412,169 of NC_140412.1, read as the reverse complement.
ATCACTACAAAAGGTCCCGTCTCACCTCACCCCCCCGCCCCTCCTGCTGGTAATAGCTCACCTTAAGTGATCACTCTGGTTACAGTGTGTATAGTAACACCCATTGTTTCATGTTCTGTGTGTATATAAATCTTGCCACTGTATTTTCCACTGAATGCATCCGATGAAGTGAGCTGTAGCTCACGAAAGCTTATGTTCAAATAAATTTGTTAGTCTCTAAGGTGCCACAAGTCCTCCTTTCCTTTTTGTATTGATGATTACTATCTCCCTTGGGAGTAGAAAAGGTTTGTGGGGTTTTTTTTTTAATTGAAGGCGGCATAGATTCAGTCCTGCTCTAAGGAGATGCATTTTCCCTAGCCTTCATTTATACTAAATTAAATTGCACTCATTTGTTTACACTAGAGCTGAATCTGGTTCCTGCTGTACTATATTACATGTTCTACATGAACAGATCATAAGCTGTAGGTCATAGTGGGTGGGGGTAGTCACTTTCTTGACTGTAGTGGAAAATGAGACCTTTACAGACACCATCATTTGTGCCATTTTACCAGAGAAGATTGACATGGGGAGTGTCATAAAGGTAGAAAAACAAATACTGACTTGAGTGGAGTGATAATATAAAAAGTAGCATTTCAAGGAATGTTCAAATTACCACATTGGCACCTTACGAGTGCTAATATTGCATTTGTGCTCACATGAAGGTATTTGTTTTGGCCTAAATTCTATTTCACTCTAACAAAGGCATAAATGGAAAAATCTGTGCTGTACCAATAATTAACAAATCCCCTATACTCGTCAATCTTAAGCTTGGTCAGGTTTCTGGAGGGTAAATGTTCCTTTAATGCTGCTCCTGCAAGCCCTGCTGAAGATGTTCAGTACTTTGTCACTTCTGATAAATGTGCGTTAGTGGGAATGTGACTTTACAAACAACACTTATCTCTCAACTAACATTAGCACTCAACTAACATTAGCACTCAAATTTTACCTGTCAAGAACTTGAATCATCTATGCCATCACAGATATTTTTGTGTCAGACTCATTGGCACTGACTCGCCAACTGTAATTGTTTCCGATTTCCAGTTCAGAACTAATCCATGTAGACATGGGATTTGCGAGACTGGATTAGATCATTGGCTTAGCAAATTTAATATCTTGATTCTACGGTGATGTGTTAGAGGAAGATAAGTTCCCTTCTCCTTTTACTAAATAAAGAACCTCGCAAGATGGAAATCACTGTCAGAGCAGAAATGGCTTCCTGAAATATACAGCAGTGTGTTTGAGCCGTGAGACATGATTAGTAGTATTACAGCCATGTTTTCTTACAATTTTGTTGTTTGGTCATGAAATTATCCACTAATAAAGTATCTTTACTCTCCAGGACAAAATATTATGATTTTATTAAATGGCATTGTTTTATTAAAAGCTTCTACTGCAACAGTTCTAACCGGACAATCGGAATCATCTCCTCCAGAGGAAAATGGCGTAACACGGTCATGATGTTTTATAAAACTCCACCTAGTGGGCTCCTTCTCACTGTTAACTGTATCATTTATTTCTTTAGTTGCCGTCATCTCATGGCTATAGTTGAAATGCACAACAATGTGGAATGAGTTTCTCTAGGATGCTGCATTCTATTTCACAATGCAACATATTAAACTACTTAAAATACTTCATGAGTGATATCACATGCTTGTGGTGGGGTGTAAATTACTGCAGTGCAGTGAGGGCATTGTGAATGCTAATTCATTGTGTTTTGTCTTGCTTGGGAGTTAAATAGAGGGACAGCAGTACTTCTTCCATTGCTAAAGGCACTCCCACTCCCTCTTCCCCCTGGTTAGTTAAGGGGGAAGGATCCTTGTCAAGTAAACCTTGCATTATGACAAAATTCGATTTGTCTACACACTTCAAGGACTACATTTAAGTAAGTTTATTATCTATTGTTGTGCAAAAAGCTAGGCAAAGATATTTTGTGCTGAGGTTTGTCAATTTTCATCACAATTTTGCACAGCTGAACTTAAAGCAGGTTATCCTCTCCTTTTGTAAGAACGTTTGGGATCCTGTCCACATCTGCAGAATTTCTTATTTTGGCTTTGGTACAGTACAGAGAAAACTAGGGTCATTACTTTTTTGCCTGCCATTGTCAGTGTCAGTGTCTTAACTAACATGGGTACTGCTCTTAAGGCCTCAGAATCCCTTAAAATCCATCCTTACCAAGGCAAAACTCCCATTGAAACTAGTGCCCGAATAAGGGTTAGTTTAGTACAAAGAACTTGGCCCTTTCTGAAGGATCTTGAAAAATTATTCACTTTGTTCTTAACAGTTTTGGACTGGCTGTTAAAAAGTGCATAAGACATACTGGGCAGAACTTCAGGTTAGGGATAAAACCTGGAAATGCCCCATCATTTTTTTTTTCACTTTGGTCAATACTGCTAACTGCAAATATTCTGGAATAATACTCTGACTAGAGGCATATCTCTGGGCAAGGTGCAGTCTATCTGTACCCTTGACTCCTAAGAGATGCTCTTGTGCTGGTAAATAGTACTCTGTTGGGCCATGAAATGGATGGCTAAGCACCCATCAGCATATCCGTTCTCCTACTTAGTTCACAAATTAAAAATCAGAGAGGGCAAGTGCTGTAGAATGTAGTATTAGGTAAGTGATGTAGGAGATGGGGAAGGGAGCCACCCTTCTACAGAGCTTGGGAAGAGGAGGTTGGGGAGGATGGAGCCTCTCTTGGAGGGCCTGGAAGCTGAACCAGAGAGCTTCCAGAGATGAAGTGGGAGACATCTCTCCCTGCCCAGAACAGTAGCCAGAAACCTTCTACTGATGGCAAGTAGGATAAATCTTCTGGCTACTGACCTGCTGGCTAGCTTGTGGAAGCTTTTCTAAAGGAATTAATTCCACTGGAACATGCTTAAATGCAGCATTTGTGGTGAGGAAGGCTATTATCAACCATGCAAAAATGACTGAATGAATAGCTCCATATGATTACACTTCCCATTTTCTTTCACAGTACTATCTCGATAACTCTGGTAAGTGCATTGCTCTCAGGTGTCTTTAGATTTGGCTCTAGGAAATGTGATCTGACTTGCTCTTCATACCCTTCAGGTTCTTACCCATGTTCTGTTTATTTCTAAAACTCACTTGTTCACTGCACCTCTCTGTGCTCTTTTGGATCCCTAAAACTTGCGTCTTCATTAGTTATTGTAATGAGTTTGTCTGTCACTTTCTGCACATAGAAAGTAATTTAATTTCCTGCACATACTTAGAGCAAGGCAAGGGTTTTTTTTCTCATTATTCATTGCTAACCTGTGAGGTTTCTGAAAATCTCCAAAAAGGATAAATGTTTAATTCCCCTTAGCCACACACAAATTCTTGAGCTGCCATTTAGACAGCTGACTGTGATCTCAAACATTCTCTCCCCCGTACCCCCACCCCCACCTATGCTATTTTTCATTTTGTTACTTAAGCCTGGAGCTTAGTGACCATTGCTCAGTCACCATTAGAAGTTTTCTCTGTAGTCTCTCATACTTACTGTTTGTTCCCCCGACGCGTTTTTATATTTGCTACTTTGCAGGACTTGCTGGACAGTACCTGCCCACATACCTTATTATCACTGTTCCAACTCTGGGATCTTTCATGGTGAACAACTCTGTACAGTTGTATGGATAATTCTGTGTTTAAACCAACCATTTTCACTTGATAAATTTTCGCATAATATAGATTTTAGTTATTTCCAGTTGGTGGCTCAATCTCCAGTACTTATTTGGACTTCAAAGTCTGCAAAATTAATCTGGAAAACTCATATAACTTCTGATATATTTTAGTTTTAGTTTAAGAACATTAAATTGGCATTTCTCACTTCTTATGATATTTTGGCACTTCTGTTTTCTCCTTAGAGAACCAGAAATTCACAAAGTTTTCAATATTTTAACCATCTTAACATCCCAAAAAGGCTTTTTTTGGGTTCAGTGTTTTGGGTGTGAAAGATTTGTTCTTTAAACCAAAATGGTCCCACCTATCCGGAGTTTTTTTAGGAGTACTCAAATGGAAACTGTTAATTTTAAGATCTTTGGGGGCAGGCATGCTCTTAATATGTGATTGTACAGCACCTAGCCCAAATGGACCCTGAGCTGATGAGTGGGGGCAGTGGGGCATTCTGGATTAAACTGTAATAAAAGTAGTAATATTGTTCTCTTTGGTGTTTCATCCAATGAATTCAGTTCCATAGAGTGAAAGATAAAATTTCCAGCAGTATGTTCTAATTTACCAGACCATGCAAGGCCTTGAAAGGAGTAGGATGTATAGTATGGCCCAATGAGAGAACATGGCCAGTTCCAGTGGTAGTACTTTTTGTTCATTATTCCCTCTGCTTGTTGAGTTTGACAGCCTCCGCTGGGTTGTCTCATCTCTTCTTCTCTTTTGGCTCCACCAGATTTGCTGGAAGAATCTGGTTTGCCAGCAGCTTTGAGATTTTGATGTGCCATCTACTCTTCTGTGGAACACAAGCTAGTCTGTCTGGAAGGATGACATTAGAAACTGCTGAAAAGACAAAATGTGATACTGGGCCCAGGGAATCAAACACTGTCAGGAGATCAGACTCCCCATTTTCCACACACACAAGTGGGTTGAGATAGGCTAACCTTGAAGTTATGCTCCCTGATGAATAAGGCATTGGGATAGTTAAATCTTTCCCAGTGTCTGAAACCTCAGCAGAGGGTGAGGCATTGCCTGGCAGGCACCCTCCGGCAATATAATCAAGATAAGTCAGTTGTTGAGGCATGGAATTATGCGGATACCTTCCTTCCTAAGGGCGCTTCTGTCACATTGCAAAGGATTGGGGAGCTGAAGCCAGAATAAAAGAAATTACTTGAAGTAAAAGTGAATGCACAACTCACTATTAATCTGAGAAACTTCTGATGAGAGGGTGCTTGAAACCCAACTATTTTTGGTCCTGGTGTGGCTTGGTTTGGACTTGGATTTATGAAACAGTTATTAGTGGAACTTCAACTGGCTGAGTCTGTACTTGTGGCCTGTGGATTTTGGCTTAGGGCAATGTGAAGCCAAAGTGGGGAGAGCTTTTTGTTTTCATAACGTCTTTAAGAGCTGAATACAGGATACTACCAAATACTCTGTACCTCCAAGGAAAGGTCTGAAAGCCTCCACTAGTCTCCTTTTCCCGGATGAATCCATAGGACTTTGCATATCACAATGGAGGCACGCAAGACACTGGCTCCTAGGCCGATGGAATCCTCACTCATGTCATTGAGAGTGTTTATGGCTTAAAAAAACAATAGTCTCTTGTAGTCTGGTTTCAAAGGAATTGTGCACATTGTTTTGTTGGCCAGGGTTTTGGAGAACATCAGGGTGGCTCCCTGGAGAAATGAAGTGCGTAGATCACTATGGCACTTGGTGCTCTCTAATTTTAAGACAGGTTTCAGAGTAACAGCCGTGTTAGTCTGTCTTTGCAAAAAGAAAAGGAGGACTTGTGGCACCTTGGAGACTAACCAATTTATTTGAGCATGAGCTTCCGTGAGCTACAGCTCACTTCATCGGATGCATACCGTGGAAACTGCAGAAGACATTATATACACACAGAGACCATGAAACAATACCTCCTCCCACCCCACTGTCCTGCTGGTAATAGCTTATCTAAAGTGATCATCAAGTTGGGCCATTTCCAGCACAAATCCAGGTTTTCTCACTCTCCGCCCCAGTTTGGATGAGCTATTGCCAGCAGGAGAGTGAGTTTTTGTGTGTGTGTGTGTGTGTTTCTGGGGGCGGGGGGTGTGAGAGAGCCTGGATTTGTGCTGGAAATGGCCCACCTTGATTATCATGCACATTGTAGGGAGAGTGGTCACTTTGGATAAGCTATTACCAGCAGGAGAGTGAGTTTGTGTGTGTGGTTTTTGGAGGGGGGTGAGGGGGTGAGAGAACCTGGATTTGTGCAGGAAATGGCCCACCTTGATTATCATACACATTGTGAAGAGAGTGGTCACTTTGGATGGGCTATTACCAGCAGGAGAGTGAGTTTGGGGGGGTGGGGCGGAGGGTGAGAAAACCTGGATTTGTGCTGGAAATGGCCCAACTTGATGATCACTTTAGATAAGCTATTACCAGTAGGACAGTGGGGTGGGAGGACGTATTGTTTCATGGTCTCTGTGTGTATATAATGTCTTCTGCAGTTTCCACGGTATGCATCCGATGAAGTGAGCTGTAGTTCACAAAAGCTCATGCTCAAATAAATTGGTTAGTCTCTAAGGTGCCACAAGTACTCCTTTTCTAATTTTAAGGTGTGCTTACGTGCCACTCTGCCCTGCATCCAGAGGGTTCTTCAGGGAAATGAGGAAGAACTTGCTTTCCTCTGCACTGCACACTGGAGTGGGGGAACCTAGGCTTTCATGGCACAGGATCGTTGGTATCTGGACTCCACAGTTAAAGCCGAACAGCAAGTCAGTATACATCTGCTTTCTGCCATTTATCAGCCTAACTTGAGAGAAACATCAAGGGAACGATGGGGGTGGAGGGAGGTGGGGAGGGGGAAAGAAAGAACAAGAGCAAGACTACCATCTAGGGGAAGGGATCAATTACAGTAAATAACTATACCCATAGGCATTCCTTCTTACTGGTATAACTTTGGGAATGCTAAGGGGTTGCACCAATTTAACTAAACCTGTATATGTAAATAATTCAAAAACGGTATAGAAAAGCTTTTGGTTTCAGAGCAGATAAAGACTATATTTTTCTCAACTGAGTGATGTAAGTGAGGGAAGAGGGCCCTGTTCCCCCAGTAATGAAGATCTGAAAAAAACCAACATGGTGTCAACAATGTAACGAAATGAATAACTGTTTCTTGAGAGTTCAAGGAGATGAGCACAATGGACTATCGGTGGAGTTATTTCAATAAGCCATCTGCAATTTATTTCCTTGTATTCGTTTACATAGTGTAATGCTAGGTATGCTTTGGAGGATTCTGCATTTCTGTTCTTGCTAAAACTGTTTCCTTTCTGCATAATGAGCGGCATTAAATCACACTGGCCTGATGGGCTTGAGCTAGAAGATAATATATTCATGTTTTACTGGAGAGGCCTGCCTTTAAAGTGCTTTGGACTGTGCACTGCTGACTGCTTAAAGGAGTATAATTCATTATTTGTAGTAATACAGCTTTGTATAACAATATGCAAAAAATAAAATACGCTTAGCATGGTTTTGCAGCATAAGGCTGAAATCCTAGACAGTACAGCAGTCTGTTGGTATTGTATTTCAAATTGCTCCCTGCCTACATGTCCCGTGAGACATGTGTTTTTCTTACCAATATAGTCCAATCATGAACTGTGTTAGGTCTTCCCTAATAGCTGGCTGCATGAAATGACTTGATTAGCTATGTTTTGTGTGCAAAATGCTGACTGAACATTTGTATGAATGGTGCACATTAAGGCCCTAATTCTATACCCTGTACTTGTATTGAGTAGCACTTCAAATGTAGTCAATTTAATTAAACAGAACTTTGAGTAAGTACTACTACAATCAAATGCTAAAGTAGTACTCTGACTTTGACACCTCAAACATATTTCTGTACTATCAGTAAAAGATAATCTTTGTATTTCAGCGTGGTAAGAATTTTTCATTAGTGACTTTTTAGATGGAAAACACAATTTCTGCAACATCAAGATTTTTTCTGTAGGAAAATTTCAATTTTCCTTATTTTTTTATCTTATATTGGTAAAAATCAACAAAATATTTCAATTTGTTGAGATGTCCCTAAATGTTCAGTTTAGGGTCAGTTCAATATTAGATTGTGTGTGTCTCTGGTGCCTCAGTGCTTCATGGGAGTTGTAGCTTGCGTGCCTCATGCTCCTATTCTCTCATATGAACCAGTCTGTCTGGCCAGACTACAAATGCCATGAGGCAACATTCTGCACTCTGACTGGAGTGCAGTGCATCATGGGAGTTGTGTTGTTGCAGTTGTATTATGAGATGTAGTCTCACCTCACAGCCCAGCAGAGGAGAATGGGGGCATGAGGTACCTGAACTGCTGCTACCATGAGGCAATGCTGAACCATGAGGAGATGCAGTTTAATGTTGAATTGCTTTGAAACAAAATATTTTGGTATTGATAAATCCAAACGTGTGGGTTTTTTGTTTTTTTCTCCAGAACTTCAGGTTCTGTGAAATTTCAATATTTCAACTTCTTATCCCAACTTGAGACAAAAACACAGATTCAAATATCGGAATTTCCCCTGGGATAGAAATTCTGATTTGTGTTTTAAGCTTTACTTTGTATAACCAATACCCTTTTGATAATACTATCACCCACAGAAAGGATTATAATTATTTCATTTAGACTGAGATCTGGTGGTAGGGATTTGATCAAATTATTTACATTGTCTACTTTTGGTACATCACAATTCTCCCTATCAGTATCCTTTAGGTGTATAGTGTTACACATCGTACATCCCACAGCTGTCAGAAAAAGGAAGAAATAAATTACTTATATCGCACTGACATTAATGGAAACTTTGCATGTGTAACAACTTCAGAATCAGGCTGAAGGTGAGGAAAAATAAGGTCAACTGTATTTTCAGTCATCACACAAACATTTTGCAATCATGGTAAATCAGTCCTACTGGAAGAGGAAGTATGCTGACTCTTGCCCATATGTTCAGGGTTTAGCTGATCACCATATTTGGGGTCGGGAAGGAATTTTCCTCCAGGGCAGATTGGAAGAGGTCCTGAAAGTTTTTCGCCTTCCTCTGTAGCCTGGGGCACGGGTCGCTTGCTGGAGGATTCTCTGCTCCTTGAAGTCTTTAAATCACGATTTGAGGACTTCAATAGCTCAGACATAGGTGAGAGGTTTTTCGCAGGAGTGGGTGGGTGAGATTCTGTGGTCTGCGTTTTGTAGGAGGTCGAACTAGATGATCATAATGGTCCCTTCTGACCTTAGTATCTATGAATCTATGGTCCAATCCAGTGGTTAGAGTGCTAGCTTGGGACTCTGTGGACCAACATTCAATTCCCTGCTCTGCCACAGACTTTACCACTTGATGCTGGGGACGTCACTTAGCTTCTTGGTGCCTCAGTACCCCTTAAGTAAAATAGTACTGTACTGCCCCTTACCTCACAGGTAGAAATCCACTGGTGTCCAAGTATAGTTGGACTTAAATGTCTTTTGGTCAAAATGAGGTGATGTTCTTTACACAGATTAATTGAATGGAATCATTCTTCAAGTATCTCAACTCCTTTTTATATTAATTAATTCAGTTAACCATCAATTCATTCAGATAAGCTTAAGAAAATAAAGGGTGATCATAGTCAAACTTCAGCTAAATTCGATTTTGCTAGTAACTCAAAGAGCAAAGGGTTTAAAACACTGAATAGTGCTGAGGAGAGAAAAGCCTGTAAATAGAATCTAAACTATTTATACAACTACTTATAACTTCCAGAAGGGTGCACAAGCTATCCTAATTATTCTTGGTTCTCACTGATCTTTACTTAAACGTTTGTGATCCTCTTTTAGGTACTCTCATACTACAATAAGGTTCTCTTCTTCCCAACCTGCCCCGGCTATCTTTCTCACACTAGAAAAGCCTGTACAGCTTAATCTAAACAGCTAAAATTCTCCAGCAGATGTAGCTCTTATCAAAACATTGTTCAGAGTGTGTTTTATATCACTGGAGTTTCAGGATTTTTGAGGAAGCGGGGTGACTTTACTCTGTATGATCATACCCCAGAAGTGACTGCATTTCAGTGGTGGTGAAGTGCCTTGGGATCTTCATGAGGGACAATGCTATATAAAAGTAAAACACAACTACATTTAGTATGTAAAATAAACCTTTTAAAGGGCCTTTTGGAGACTGCATCAAATTTGTGCAAGTTGTAAAAGTTTATCAAGAAAAATATGATGGTTGTTGCCATACAGTAGGTACCATTACAATGTTCATGTTGCTACCTCAAGTATAGTACTTGTAGTAACAATTCTGTCTTCCTGTATTAGGAAGAGGAGAGCACAATACTACAATCATTGCAGAGTGGCAAATGTGAAATTTATAATGATGCCCTCTGTAAGCGCTTAAATACTTTGACTACCCACCATCATGTACACAGATACCACATGTGTGTGCATCTGACCTTCTTTTCAGAGGACTGTTTGTAATGAAAACAAACAATAACAGCAAAGATGCTCAGTGATAATCAAAAGTTTCTCATTTGGAAATGTTTGCCAGTTTGGAAATTATTGCCTTCAGCTGTGAAAATAGTAGGCTTTTCCTGTGAAGAAAAACCTGTCACTTCTAAAATAAATATCAGTTCTGTTTTGCAAATATTGAAAAAGAGTGACTTTGTTTTAAGATCACACTTGGTTCTATAAATGTTACTTGCACTGAGGGATGAATTATTTTGTTATCAAGTAAAAGAAACTGGGTGACAATGGCATTTCAGCGTTAATGTTAATATTGAGCTGCACTGAGATCTCTTCATGTGGCTTTTGCACAAAGAAAGTTGAAGCTTACAACCCAGAGACTTGGTTTGGTTTATATGAGCTGCCTGGACTTTGGAAATTGATCCACATTCAGAATTTGATTGCTGCACTGGAAGACAATCCACCATTAATTGTTATACCAGGATTGACTAACCCCAGTATTTCCTGACTGATGTGATATGCTCGGTCATTGTTGCTGGTGTAGTCTTCAGGAGATTGCTTCTAAGGAACTGTGCATCTCTGAATGAGATGATTTGGAACATTGGAGATAAGGGGGCCTTTTGATGGACCTCCACCCCATCATTCCTTTCCTTACAAAATGCTATGGGGTTTGTTCATGGTACCTTCATCAACATTGCATGACCTACCTGTGGCAGTTGGGAATCATATTGTATTAAGTTATGTTTCACTGTAGGCTAAGGATTGCATGCAACTCCAGGGCAGAGGGTCACCACAGTTTCTCCAGAAATCAAAAAACAGTTAGTGGCGATTTTAAGGCAAATTACCTAGGTTGTAACACATCCAGAGAGGTACCACACCCTGGGGAGCTCACACGTTGTTCAAACTGGATTTTCGGAGACCATCAAACAAATAAAGGACTTTTGGGTAAAAAGCTGGGTTAACACTGACTAAGGACTTCTTTCTGATCCAGGAAATGGATAGGACCTTCTGTCGAACAGAGTTGCAGAAGGGTTGGAAAGATTTTTGCCTACTTGTGTATATGTTCTCTTATTGGTTTTTTTGTTTCCCTTTAATGCTTTTACCCTTAGAATAAATGCAGTTTGCTCTGTGCAGAAGGCTGGTTGGTAACTAGGGTGCACCATTATAGCCCCTGGAGAGAGCTTAACCACAGTACTGGACCCTCATCAGACCTGTTGGGGAAACCATAGTGAGATGCAGAGAGACTATAAGCCTAAACTCCCGGTTTGGAGCAGGAGAGATGTAGGTCCGTGCCTGAGAGCAGTGACAGCTGGGAATCTGAAAACCTTAAGAGTACCCTCAAAGAAAACTAGTGGTTGAAGGGGAGGAGTAAAATTTAACCCTAAATTGTGACATCATGATCCTTCTCTGACAGGAACAATTCCATTTTCTTTGTTTTTTGATCATTACTAGATATAAGGGATCCAGAATCAAAATGTAAGAATTCACTATTGCATCCTACATGCACATGAATCATCCAGCTGGTCAATTAAGCCACTGGATGATCTGTTTATTTCCCTCTGAAAACCTCAAGAGGTATTTGAGTTATTTGGAAAAAATTGAGTAGGTCGTGGATAAAAGGGCCATAGATACCACCCGGTGAGTCACTGCATTTTTGAGGTGACTGCATTTTTTCACACACAGGTCACAGCACAATTTTTGACCAGTTTCTTTTCTAATTTCCTTTCTTCCTCAGAGACTGATGCATTTCAGTTTTTGAGAGCTCTAGTGTTGATACTGTAGTTATCAGACGTGTATGTGTAGTCAGTGCAGTGATGATGGATCATTATCTCCTATGTCTCACTGATGATGAATAATAACTTCTCCAGGATGTCTGTCAGGGTAAGACATTTGGGGTGAGAGGCTGCAGTGCTAAATCAGTCTTTTTAAAAGATAATTTCAGAGGATATGAGAAACTGTTATGCTGTCATGATACTTTAAATTTTTAAAAGAACAAAGTACTTTGCGATAGGAGGTTAGTCATGGCCTTGCTTAAAATAAAGCATGAAGGTAAAGCTTTAGAATACATTATCTAAAGGCTGGGATTAAAGTATGGCTGTACTGTGAAAATGTAAAAATGATTATGTAAAAAGGCATCTTTATTCAGCAGATCTGCTTTCTTTTATTAAAGTAGCTTGATATTACTGCTTTTATTTTTCTAGAGTCAGCACTGCTGAGGGAGTGGGCTGGTTCTGTTCCTTCTTTGTATTGTCCACAGAACTGATTAAAAAGTTCTAATCATTATACCTGTGCAAACCCAGTGCCTTCAATGGGCAGCAGAGTTGTTGCTCAGCATAATCAGGCCTGCGGAGATTTTTGTTACTGATCATGTGTGATAAAGAATGCAACTTGATTCTCAGATCCCAGGCAGAGTTTGCAGGGCTGTCAGTTAGAAAAAAGTATGTTTGTCAACTGAATGTATTTGATATGGAAATTGAGAGACTCTAAATATGGATTTACCTTTTAGTAACTCTTCAGAATAAAACACCACTTGAAGTGTTTTGGAACCAGAAACAACACTTCAAAACAAAAAAGACTCCCAAAATAAAATAAAACAAGACATTACTGTATTTAGGACAGTTTGCAAGCCAAGAGGAGGAGAAGTAGAGAAAATAATGTTACTACTTTTTTATAGTACAAAAGTTAAGAAAAGTGTCTGTACATCTGGGTATAGTGCTTAGATTATCCACAAATGCCAAGTTTGTTTTTAAAGTCATAAGATACATATAGTGCATAATCAGCAATAACCCACATTTAGGTGAATAAATTTAAGAATACAGTTTAGATATTCACATCCAAGTATTTGGGTACCTCACTCATGAGAAGTTACACAGAGAGTTGGTTGTGGAAAGCAAATATAGCAATGAGTGAAGATTGTCCCTTAGTAATTGAGAATTAAGCTGGTTGTCCATTTGGAAAATAGAATCCATGAGGAAAATATTTTTTACTTTCCCCACTGTGCTTCTCATCTGCACTCCAGCTCATCCCTCTTGGTATTGCCAATGTCCAGTGATGTGTTCTATGTAGATGTCTCTCGACCACCTGATGGCATCCAACACCATGAGTTGTAGCATCAGCCAAGTGTAGTGTTGACTGATTCCGCATTCTCTCAACACTCGTTCGTTACTGGGGTCCCATGCACCCAGGGTTCTACGATGAGCGTGTGTGTCTGAACCTAGTAACCCTTAGCTCTCAAGGTGTCGGCCAGAGGGACGTATTTCTCCACCTTTCGAGCTCGGGTGTCACGAAAGGCCATGGTCCTGTTCTCAAAGAGCACTGTGACATCCACCGTCATGATCTTCTTCTGGTCCTTGCTGGTGATGACGATGTCCAGCCGCAGTTGGCTGTCAGTTCTGGGTATGGTGGAGTTCACGGCAACCTTCCCCGCAGGTGGCGGGATGGCTCTAACCAGGCAATCTTAGATGGCATTGTGTCACAGCTGCCGGGCTCTCGAGCGGGGTGTGCAGCTACACAGGACGTGGGTTAGTGTCTTGTTGGCGTAGCCGCACTTCCTGCATCGCTTGTCCTGATTCCCGTGGTGCACAGCTCCATTCAGTGGGACGCAGTTGAGCCGGGCCCTGTGAATGAACCTCCAGTTGGCAAATCAGGTGAAGCTATCCCCGGGGAGGAAGTGGTTGCTGGTGTCCCACTTGCACATCACCTCGAATGCCTTGCCCTGGTCTGGTGTCCATTTCAAGTTTTCCACATACTGGCAGTGGATGGCATCCTTCAGGGTCCTCTCTGGCATGGTTCTGGCCCTCTGAGTGATGACTGTATGCTCCGTGTTCTTCACCTGTGGCACCAGCACTCCCAGCTCCTAGCGTTCCTTGCACCGCATCCAGCAGCAGCTGATACGCTTCTCCAGTCGTCATGTAGCATTGTGGGCATGAGTCCAGAGAGAAGCAAAGTCTCCCACATCTCTTCAAAATTCGCCTTCTAGGGAGCTGCTCAGGTAGGTGGCGACATCTTGGTTGGAGGAGGTCCTGGCGGTTCACTTCTTGATGACATCCTGCATATAGTTCTCTCTTGAACCCATGTATTTTAAAGAATAAAGGAAGTAGGTTTTTGGAAATTTGAGTAAACCAGTGTGTGTGTGTTGTTTTAAAATTTTAATATGAATGAATAGCAATAATTACTGATTTTATTTTGGGCACCTCTAAATCAACCATTCAAATCCAGCCCAGGCTGCTAGTGATCAAAAGTAGTTGCTACTTGATGTTTTGGTGGTTAGCGTGAAACATGTTGATGGTCTCAGTGGACAGGTGTCTATTGCAAGAAGCACCAGCAAGTTTGCAGAAACTAGCACCATGCCTTGTCAGCAACTTTGGCAGAAAGGCTCTAGATTGAATAGTTCTGGAAAGTGAGCTACTTTAGCCTTTGGTTCTTCCTGTTTGGCCCACTCGCCTGCCTAAATCCTAATGTTTGGGGAAGCTTGTGCCACTGCTGCTTCTGTGGATAGATACTTATTTAGATCTATAAATGGGAGTGGCAGCAACTTGTATATTTTTAGGTTGCTAACGCTTTCCATTATGAATTTTATATTTTGTATTTAAACAGAGAATTTTAATATCTATGGCTGAAAACTCAGGAGCTTTTACTAGAACAAAATTCATCCAGATACAGAGAGTGGAAAAACAGTCACCAACTTGCAAATTTTACTGTTATCTACATAAGTGCCAAAAGCCATGTAGAGTTCGACCTTGCAAAGGGAATTAAAACCAACAGTAATAGGTTCTATAGCCATATAAATAAGAAGAAAACAAAGAAAGAAGAAGTGGAGGTTAAGGATAATCTAGGCATAGCCCAATATCTAAACAAATACTTTGCCTCAGTCTTTAGTGAAGCTAATGAGGAGCTTAGGGATAATGGTAGCATGACAAATGGGAATGAGGATATGGAGGTAGATATTACCACATCTGAGGTAGAAGCCAAACTCGAACAGCTTAATGGGACTAAATCGGGGGGCCCAGATAATCTTCATCGAAGAATATTAAAAGAACTGGCACATGAAATTGCAAGCCCATTAGCAAGAATTTTTAATGAATCTGTAAACTCAGGGGTTGTACCGTATGACTGGAGAATTGCTAACGTAGTTCCTATTTTTTAAAAAGGGGGGGGGGGAGTGATCCAGGGAACTACAGGCCTGTTAGTTTGACATCTGTTGTATGCAAGGTCTTGGAAAAATTTTTGAAGGAGAAAGTAGTTAAGGACATTGAGGTCAATGGTAATTGGGGCAAAATGCAACATGGTTTTACAAAAGGTAGATCGTGCCAAACCAACCTGATCTCCTTCTTTGAGAAAGTAACAGATTTTTTAGAGAAAGGAAACACAGTGGATCTAATTTACCTCGATTTCAGTAAGGCATTTGATGTAGTTCCACATGGGGAATTATTAGCTACATTGGAAAAGATGGGGATCAATATGAAAATTGAAAGGTGGATAAGGAACTGGTTAAAGGGGAGACTACAATGGGTCATACTGAAAGGTGAACTGTCAGGCTGGAAGGAGTTTACTAGTGGAGTTCCTCAGGGATTGGTTTTGGGACCAATCTTATTTCATCTTTTTATTACTGACCTCGGCATAAAAAGTGGGAATGTGCTAATCAAGTTGGCAGATGATACAAAGCTGGGAGGCATTGGCAATTTAGAGAAGGACCGGGATATCATACAGGAGGATCTGGATGACCTTGTAAACTGGAGTAATAGTAATAGGATGAAATTTAGTAGTGAGAAGTTTAAGGTCATGCATTTAGGGATTAATAACAAGGATTTTTGTTATAAGCTGGGGATGCATCACTTGGAAGTAACAGAGGAGGAGAAGGACCTCGGAGTATTGGTTGATCACAGGATGACTATGAGCCGCCAATATGATATGGCCGTGAAAAAAGCTAATGCGGTCTTGAGATGCGTCAGGCGAGGTATTTCCAGTAGAGATAAAGGAGGTGTTAGTACTGTTATACAAAGCAATGGTGAGACCTCATCTGGAATACTGTGTGCAGTTCTGGTCTCCCATGTTTAAGAAGGATGAATTCAAACTGGAACAGGTACAGAGAAGGGCTACTAGGATGATCTGAGGAATGGAAAACCTGTCTTATGAAAGGAGACTCAAGGAGCGTGGCTTGTTTAGCCTAACCAAAAGAAGGCTGAGGGGGGATGTGATTGCTCTCTATAAATATATCAGAGGGATAAATACCAGGGAGGGAGAGGAATTATTTAAGCGCAGTACCAATGTGGACACAAGAACAAATGGATATAAACTAGCCACCAGGAAGTTTAGACTTGAAATTAGACAAAGGTTTCTAGCCATCAGAGGAGTGAAGTTCTGGAACAGCCTTCCAAGGGGAGCAGTGGGGGCATAAGACATATCTGGCTTCAAGACTAAGCTTGATAAGTTTTTGGAGGGGATGGTATGATAGGATAGCCTAATTTTGGCAATTAATTGATCTTTGGCTATTAGCAGTAAATATGCCCAATGGCCTGTGATGGGGTGGGATCTGAATTACTACAGAGAATTCTTTCCTGGGTGTCTGGCTGATGAGTCTTGCCCACATGCTCAGGGTTTAGCTCATCGCCATATTTGGGGTTGGGAAGAAATTTTCCTCCAGGGCAGATTGGCAGAGGCCCTGGGGGTTTTTTGCCTTCCTCTGCAGCGTGGGGCACGGGTCACTTGCTGGAGGATTCTCTGTACCTTGAAATCTTTAAACCGCGATTTGAGGACTTCAGTAGCTCAGACTTAGGTTAGGGGGTTGTTATAGGAGTGGGTGGGTGAGATTCTGTGGCCTGCATTGTGCAGGACGTCAGACTAGACGATCATAATCATCACTTCTGACCTTAAAGTCTGTGAGTCTATATGTGCTGGCTTTCTCTAAATTGTTGACATAATAATAAATTCTGCAATTATTGCTTGAGTTTTACTAGAAAAATATTTACCCATCATTATCCCATTTAGCCTGGCCCAGTACTCTGTAAGTGCTCCAATTCCTGAAATAACAACAACCACCTTCTGTTTCCCTCTGGTTCCTTTTGGGCTGGGTTTGTTTTGGATAGAGAACAGGTTATAGTAATTACACAGTCACACTAATTATTGGGCTCCAGTTATGCTCCACAATGCGATTAGACTCAGATTCATGGGTGTAACGAAATAGGAAGTTTCCATTCCAGGAAATATAAAATTCTGAGCAGCTCTTACATTGGACAATAGACTATTTTTCTCTTAAGTTTCCTATATAAGGGACAAAAGGGATTCAACAGAACAGTAGACTGTTTGGGCTGATTCCTAAAGCCATTTACTCAGGGCCAGATCCCATTCTTATTGAAATCAATGGGAGTTTTGTCATGGATTTCAATAGGATCAGGATCTGGCCCCCAATTTGTACATGGACTCCTGGGATATTTGCAAAATTAGGACTTTCAGATTTGATGCAGCTTTTTCATAGTTTTTTTTATAATTTATTTGAGATGCTCCATTCATGGCAGGAGTTTTAATAGAGAGTGATGTTGCATGCTGTTGTGAATGGCTTATTTTTAAGATGCTTTTCTTCAAGATAGAAACTGAAGTTATTTAGTGGAATGTGATCATTGCTACGGAGTGATAAGTAAATCTGCAAATGGTAGCTTTGCTGACAGTCGCTATGACTGAGGTCCTCAAACCTGCAAAAATGTAAATAGAATCACCTGTGTAGTACCAGTGACTTCAGTGGGAGTACTTCTGTAAAGTTCAGTACATCTGTGAACCTCTGCAGGACTGGGGCCAAAGATTAACACCATAGAAGTCACCTTTTCCTCTAAACTCTGCTATATACGAGTCTTATGGACACTGACATCTGTGTGAATATAAAGTTTCAGAACAGTTGCTATGCCTCATTGAGAGCAGCCTATAAAATCTCCAGAAACTCTGAGAAATTTCAAATGAGAGCACTTCTAACTTTTTTATAACTAGAAATTGACTTTTTCTCCCCATGTTAATTGCAAATAATGTTGGAGGAAAATATGACTTGTGAAAAACTGCAAGAGAAAGGATACATGGCTTTGCATGAAAACCTGGTTTCAGCCTCAACTGCAAAACTGGCCAAAACTTCAGATTCAAGCATACAAACAAAAATTAGACACGATGCAACCTTTCAGAAAGTGTGTTTTAACACTAAATATCTTGCAATTCTGAGACCTAACACACAAGAACCAAAATCAGGCTGCTCTCTGATGCAGAGAGGCAAAATGTACCCTACATTGCTCTAGGATGGCTGGCTCTTTCTAGCCTGACTGCTGCTAGAGCCAGGTCACACGCTTCCCTACAAAACCTCTAGCCTTCAAGCAGGACGAGGAAAAACTCCTGAGCATTTGAAGTGATAGCTTACTATTTAAATACAGTTTTCAGTACACGACATCTGTCATTTTAGTAGTTACATTTAGTGTAATGAGTAGGGCCCTACCAAATTCACAGTCCATTTTGGTCAATTTCATGATCATAGGAATTAAAAAGTCATAAATTTCACGATTTCAGCTATTTAAATCTGAAATTTCAGGGTGTTGTATTTGTAGGGGTCCTGACCCAATAAGGAGTTGGGGGGGGGAGTTTGCAAGGTTATTGTAGAAGGGGTTGTGATACCGCTACCCTTACTTCTGCACTGTTGCTGGCAGCGGCGCTGCGTTCAGAGCTGGGCAGCTGGAGAGCGGCAGCTGCTGGCCGGGAGCCCAACTCTGAAGGCAGAGCCGCCACCAGCAGCAGCGCAGAAGTAAGGAGGACATGGTGTGGTGTTGCCACCCTTGCTTCTGTGCTGCTGCCTGTAGAACGGGGCCCTTAGTCAGCAGCCGCCACTCTCTGGCCACCCAGGTCAGAAGGCAGCAGTGAAGAAATAAGGGTGGCACAGTATGGTATTGCCACCCTTACTTCTGCACTGCTCCTGGCCGGGCGCTCCCTTCAGAGCTGGGTGCCCGGCCAACAACCACCACTCTACAGCCGCCCAGCTCTGAAGGCAGCACAGAAGTAAGGGTGGCAGTACCCCCTTAAAGTAACCTTGCAACCCCCCTGCAACTCCCGTTTGCGTCAGGACCCCCAGTTTGAGAAACGGTCTCCCCTGAGTAATCTGTATAGTATAGGGTAAAAGTGCACAAAAGACCAGATTTCACGGTCCATGACGCATTTTTCATGGCTGTGAATTTGGTAGGGCCCTGTTAATGAGTTCTTTGGAGCAAGTACAATCTACTGATGGTTTTTTTACAATGCCTGGTATAATGGGGATTGGGCCATGGTGCTACCATAATTTGACAAGTAACTTTTCTTATCCATTTCCTGAGTTACCTCCTTTCCTTTGTATTTATTCTCCACCAGAAGAATACAGTGTTTGATGGTGTTCAACCATCATCAGGAGGACGTGTTGCCTGTGCAGATAGTTTTTTCTGGAGCCAAACACTCTGATACACTAACAGGCAGTAATATCCTCTCAGATAAGAATTATTATTCGACTGAAATTTGCATTTGGTTTAAAAAACATATTTAAAAACCTTGTAGACTAGTAGGCTGAGTCTTTGTGCTCAGTAAAGATGTAAAGACCATAATTTGGGGGGTGGAGGGAGGGATCATCCACGTAATACAACAAATCTTCCAAAAAATACACATTGCAATGTCAAAACTTCACTGTTCAGCATTCTAGGTATTGGCATGAAAATAGCTTTGTTCTTGGGGGCTCTAGGAAACAAATATTGTTCAGAGGCTTTTTGAGTCAGTGCCATCAGTACAAAAGAGCATGATTGATGTGAAAGAAGAGAATCTGTGTTAAATTACCCCAAACTGTAAATTCTGAAGTTGGGGAAAAAAACAAACATTCTAAAGTGAGTAGGAAGCTTTGGGCTGGGCTGGGCTGGACTGGAAATGCTCTGTGATGAAGAAAAATACAGAGTAGGTGTATAGGTCTCACTCTTCTTAGAGATCCAGTTAACATCTGTAATCTTGATTGGCCTGTCTCCAGTTTCCTCCTCCTGCTTGCAGAGGACACCTTTGGGCTTCTTGTACATATTTAAATTACTACAAAAGGCCTAATGTTGTTGGGTCCAGACGCATACAGCCCAATCCTGCGCTCATTGAAGTCAGTGGCAAATTCACTGGGTGCAAGAGCCGGTGCTTAATGCACATTGTAGCTTTGTAAACTGCCTTCCTAATGAGCTCTTCGTTCTTCCTCTTAAAGTGAAGTTGGAGCAGGAGTACAGATTACTTTAAATCACATACTTTGTTTAAACAAATTTGGGAGCTCTTTTTCAGCTGTGCTTTTGCTAACAAGCTGTAACCTAGCGCCCAGTGTTTTGTTCCTTCAGCAACGTGAGCTATAAACAGCCTTACGTTAAGTAATTGAAATACATTTTCACACTGAGTATTGTACTGCAACTTTACTCTTACACTGCTAGAACTCACTCTTCTAATACATTTGTATCTGCAGTATTGCCCACTCTTTAGATTTTATTGCAACTAGCAATTTTGAGGTGCCTTTTACCTGTCTTGTTAAAACATCATGAAAGGCTCCCATTCTGGAATTTTTTATTCTACAAAATAGCCACCATCTCCTATGACAATCAATGGGGATGAAGCCAGAAAGATGGCTGCCATTTCCCTGTAGTCTCTCTGAGCGTGGAAGTGAGGATACCCTTAATAAAGTCGGCTTCCATTTCTTCTCCCTGTTTTCAGTGTGAATTGAAACCACGCCCACAGGCAAAACAGCTGTTACTCCATAGATCATGGTGCTGGAGAGGACGCAGACTGTGGGGAACAGCAGAGACACTGTGAAAGGTGGATGGGAAGAGAGAGGGGGAGTGAGGCACTTGGGGAGCAGGAGACAGATTTAGGGCTGCAGGGGAATGAGGTGAAGGGGGATGTGGGGACAGGAAGGAGACTGAGAGCGGTGCAGTGGATATTTATGGAGTGGGAGTGGGAAGGCCATGTTGCCAGCTCTCTCAAACTGTGAATCACAGGATTTTGGTGCCATAGGAAGAGCTGTCATGATGATGCGAGATGCTCCTCCGATCCCATGCTTGTCAAGGCTAGGCAGAGCTGTGAGCTAGCATCCTCAGGGCGAAGGACAGGCACCTACCCTACCATTGAGTCCTGCCTTTGATGTATGGTCCTAAAGCAGTGAAAGGGTCCTGGGGTGGAGGGGGAAATGGGGGAATGCTGCTGCTCAGTCTGGGGCCCTGATGCCAGCAGCAACACTTTTTCCTCCCTCCTGCTGCTTTGGGACTTCTCCTGTACTTGGGATCTGCACAGTGCAGAAGCTCCAGCAGGCAGTGAGGGAGGTGAGAGGGAAGGAGTCAAGACAGTTGTCAAGGTTCCTTCCCCACTCTGAACTCTCGGGTACAGATGTGGGGACCTGCATGAAAACCTCCTAAGCTTGCTTTTACTAGCTTAGGTTAAAACTTCCCCAAGGTACAAACTATTTTACCCTTTTCCCTTGGACTTCCACTGCCACCACCAAACGTTTATCTGGGTTTATTTTTATTAGGAAAGCGTTGTTTGGAAATGTCTTTCCCCAAAAAATCCTCCCAACCCTTGCACCTCACTTCCTGGGGAAGGTTTGGTAAAAATCCTCACCAATTTGCATAGGTGACCACAGACCCAAACCCTTGGATCTTAAGAACAATGAAAAAGCATTCAGTTTCTGAAAAGAAGGATTTTAACAGAAGTAAAAAGTAACAAAGAATCACCTCTGTAAAATCAGGATGGTAAATACCTTACAGGGTAATTAGATTCAAAACATAGAGAATACCTCTCGGCAAAACCTTAAGTTACAAAAAGACACACAGACAGGAATATTCATTCTATTCAGCACAGCTTAATTTCTCAGCCATTTAAAGAAATCATAATCTAACACATATCTAGCTAGATTACATACTAAGTTCTAAGACTCCATTCCTGATCTGTCCCCGGCAAAAGCATCACCCAGACAGACACAGACCCTTTGTTTTTCTCCCTCCTCCCAGCTTTTGAAAGTATCTTGTCTCCTCATTGGTCATTTTGGTCGGGTGCCAGCGAGGTTATCCTAGCTTCTTAACCCTTTACAGGTGAAAGGATTTTTCCTCTGGCCAGGAGGGATTTTAAAGGTGTTTACTCTTCCCTTTATATTTATGACAACAGTAATAGGGGAACTCCATGTCATTTCCTATCCTATGAAAGGGTAAGTGGAGTCTCCATTTGAGCAGCCAGGAAGAGGCATGAAATTCTCTCCCACATACAGCCAGAAGAGTAGAGGGGAGTTAGAAAGTCAAAGGACAGGCTAAAAAGCGTGGTTTGGCCCACAAATCATGAGATTTTAAAATCACTCATGATTTTTGGGATCAGATTCATGATTTTTGCACTCATAAGGTTGGCAGTACTAATACTTGGTATTAGCTAAATTACAACTGCCAAAGTTGTTACTGGGATTCCTTTTAAACATTTGAAACAATGCAAGCAGCACTACAATACAGCACTTCCATATGAAGAGCAATTAATAAGACTGGGACTTTTCAGCTTGGAAAAGAGATGACTAAGGGGGAATATGATAGAGGTCTATAAAATCATAACTGGTATGGAGAAAGTAAATGAAGTGTTATTTACTCCTCGTAACACAAGAACCAGGGGTCACCAAATGAAATTAGTAGGCAGCAGTTTTAAAACAAAGGGAAGTATTTTTTTCACACAACATACAGTCAACCTGTGGAACTCCTTGTCAGAATATGTTGTGAAGGCCAAGACTATAACAGGGTTCCATAAAGAACTAGATAAATTCATGGAGGATAGGTCCATCAATGGTTATTAGCCAGGATGGGCAGGCATGGTGTCCCTAGCCTCTGTTTGCCAGAAGCTGGGAATGGGCAACAGGGGATTAATCACTTGGTGATTAGCTGTTCTGTTCATTCCCTCTGGGGCACCTGGCATTCGCCACTGTCGGAAGATGGGATACTGGGCTAGATGGACCTTTGATCTGACCCAGTATGGCCGTTCTTATGTTCTTACAAGTGATTTTGATGAGTGCCCCGGTGAACATAGTTAATGTCTCTTTTTACCTTTACTACAAGAACTTACAAGATATTGCACTAATTCAGTTTACTCTGTTATTGTGCATTGTGTCTTGATATATTGTGAAATGAGGTAAACTGAACCCTGATACCTGATGGTTTACCTTTAGGAATGTGTTTCTTGTAGATCCCTTGCCAGTACACGTAACTGGAATGAGATTATTTTTGAAACGATGATGCAGAGTCCCACATTATGAAGTTCAATTTGCTTCTGTTGCTTAATGTTCTTGAAGAATGACAATTTTGTAAATGTTCTGTCAATGTATCTCAGCTTGCTTAAGAAAATTTGTTTTCTAGCAAAACAAGCACAGTGGCTAGATAACCATAATCCTTTGGCTTCAGGAGTCTTGTAGTCTTGCACTAAGAATACATGCATGAAAGAAAAGAAGCAGATATTTACTTCTGTTGAGGTTATAATGAAGATTTATTTACCTTTCTCTATAATCCTTGTAGTCTGAGGGACAATAACTTTGACTGGTCACCAAAATATAAATAATTTGAACAAAGTTTACTCACTCTCTTGGTAACTCTAAACTGGGGAGTTACTCTGCTTATGCCAGCCAGAGTGGAAAGTGGCCATTCATGTGTCATTGCAGTGGTTCTGAAGGATCTGTCAGAAGTATCTAACCTTTGAAATTTCTCAGTTTTGGCAATGAATTTCACACAGTAAAAGTTAAAAACAAAATTTGAAACAAAGGACCTGAAATTTAGGGTCCAAAAAACCTACCAACCTCTGATAAAGCAGAGATCTCTATCAGCAATCTGATGGGCTGCAACATGAATTGAGGGGGAAATATTCACTACCGAGGAACCAAGAATGAAGCCGTAATCTGCATCAACAATCTAATGGGTATATTTGTCAAGAACCCTGTGGAAATAAATGTTGAGATAAATGATAAAAATATGACTTTTTAGCTCAGTGGTGAGCCAAAATCTTTTATTTAACAATGAAATACATAAATTATTATCAATGGCTTTATTGTGAGAGGGCAATCCGAAAACTGTATAAAACGTCTTTTCATTTGATAGTTTTGTTAATTCATAATATTCCCAAAGAAATGCTTGTCTATTGACAACCCAAATATAATTGGTCTGATTCTTTACTGCCTTCCACCTTGTTGGAATCATTCACACCTGTGCAATGAATGTAAAACAGTGGCACTAATTGGGCAGCATCTTTTGTCCATGTTGTACACGTTTAAAAGAGTACGCTGGGTCCCAAGGAAGTGGAGAATCAGGCCCAATGTCTATTCCCATCAAGAAAGCATATGTTAATGAAGTGGTTATTGAGCACTAAGACTGAGTAAAACTTCAAAAATCATTTTAAATGACCTTAAAGACCTTCCTGAACAGGAAATTCTTCAATGGCCATTACTCTTCAGTTCATCATCATCACTAGTCATGAGTGATGATGACACACATCATGAGTCAGCAGTGTGCCC
This sequence comes from Lepidochelys olivacea, assembly GCF_965140295.1. Taxonomy (NCBI): domain Eukaryota; kingdom Metazoa; phylum Chordata; order Testudines; family Cheloniidae; genus Lepidochelys; species Lepidochelys olivacea. The sequence goes on along the minus strand of NC_140412.1, from coordinate 136,387,510 downwards.
TTGTTGCTGAGTCAGCAGTGTGCCCTTGTTGCCAAGAAGGCCAATGGCATTTTGGGATGTATAAGTAGGGGCATAGCCAGCAGATCGAGGGACGTGATCGTCCCCCTCTATTCGACATTGGTGAGGCCTCATCTGGAGTACTGTGTCCAGTTTTGGGGCCCACACTACAAGAAGGATGTGGATAAATTGGAAAGAGTCCAGCGAAGGGCAACAAAAATGATTAGGGGTTTGGAACACATGAGTTATGAGGAGAGGCTGAGGGAACTGGGATTGTTTAGTCTGCAGAAGAGAAGAATGAGGGGGGATTTGATAGCTGCTTTCAACTACCTGAGAGGTGGTTCCAGAGAAGATGGTTCTAGACTATTCTCAGTGGTAGAAGAGGACAGGACAAGGAGTAATGGTCTCAAGTTGCAGTGGGGGAGGTTTAGGTTGGATATTAGGAAAAACTTTTTCACTAGGAGGGTGGTGAAACACTGGAATGCGTTGCCTAGGGAGGTGGTGGAATCTCCTTCCTTAGAAGTTTTTAAGGTCAGGCTTGACAAAGCCCTGGCTGGGATGATTTAATTGGGGATTGGTCCTGCTTTTGAGCAGGGGGTGGACTAGATGACCTCCTGAGGTCCCTTCCAACCCTGATATTCTATGATTCTATGACTACGTCCACTCACCAGTGTGAATGGCATGCACACTGCAGCATTTATGCTGGCATGCAGGGCTCACTTGAAAACACCACCTCTAGCAGTTTCCTGGAGATTTCTGTTTTGTTCGTGCTAGGTTACATGGGATCAACAGTGTATGTAAGAAAGAGGAACTTCAGTGTTTAAAGACTGACCAAACTATTTGTGCATGAATGTAAAGCTGTGCAGTAGAACAAATTGAACAGATATGGAGGGCCGGCCCTATGCATTTTGCCAGCCAGGGCAGATAACATTGTCGGTGTTGCCTGCAAAGGAGCTGAGGAAAAATAGCTGAGCAGCTTGGTGATCTGGCACCCTCGTTTTTCCCAGAAGTTGGCATCTAGGGTGACCACCCTGCTTGCTTCCTCCTAAAACTTACAAATGTAGAATTATGTATGAAAATAACTGCATTCAAAAATAAAACAATGTTAAACTTTAGAGCCTACAAGTCCACTCAGTCCTACTTCTTGTTCAGCCAATCGCTCAGACAAACAACTTTGTTTACATTTTCAGGAGATAATGCTGCCTGCTTCTTGTTTACAATGTCATCTGAAAGTGAGAACAGGTGTTTGCATGGCACTGTTGTAGCCAGCGTTGCAAGGTATTTATGTGCCAGATGCGCTAAAGATTCATATGTCCCTTCATTCTTCAACCACCATTCAGAGGACGAGCGTCCATGCTGATGATGGGTTCTGTTATACAACAATCAAAAGCCATGCAGACCAATGTGTGTTCATTTTCATCATCTGAGTCAGATGCCACCAGCAGAAGGTTGATTTTCTTTTTTGGTGGTTCAGGTTCTGTAGTTTCCGCATCGGAGTGTTGCTGTTTTAAGACTTATGAAAGCATGCTCCACACCCTGTCCCTCTCAGATTTTGGAAGGCACTTCAGATTCTTAAATCTTGGTTCGAGTGCTGTAGCTATTTTTAAAAATCTCACCTTGGTAACTTTTTTGCGTTTTGTCAAATGTGCAGTGAAAGTGTTCTTAAAACGAACAACATGCTGGGTCATCATTTGAGACTGCTATAAGATGAAATATATGGTAGAATGGAGGTAAAACACACAGCAGTTTTAGAATTCTCCCCCAAGGAGTTCAGTCACAAATGTAATTAACGCAATTTTTTTTAACGAGCGTCGTCAGCATGGAAGTATGTCCTCTGGAATGGTGGCCAAAGCATGAAGGGGTACACGAATGTTTAGCATATCTGGCACATAAATACCTTGCAATGCCGGCTACAAAGGTGCCATGTGAACATCTGTTCTCATTTTCAGGTGACGTAAATAAGAAGTGGGCAGCATTATCTCCTGCAAACATAAACAAACTTGTTTGTCTGAGCCATTGGCTGCACAAGAATTAGGACTGAGTGGACTTGTAGGCTCTAAAGTTTTACATTGTTTTGTTTTTGAATTATATAACAAAAAAATCTACATTTGTAAGTTGTGCTTTCACGATAAAGAGATTGCACTATGGTACTTGTTTGAGGTGAACTGAAAAATACTATTTCTTTTATCATTTTTACAGTGCAAACATTTGTAATAAAAGTGAGCACTGTACACTTTACATTCTGTGTTGTAACTGAAATAAATATATTTGAAAATGTACAAAAACATCCAAAATATTTAATAAATTTCCATTGGTATTCTGTTGTTTAACAGTCCGATTAGAACTGTGAGTAATCATGATTAATTTTTTTGAGTTAATAGTGTGAGTTAGCTGTGATTCATTGACCACCCTGACTTCATTTTGTGTGTCTTGATCCAAATGTTTCATGTGTTGGTGATTTTTAGAGGGAAAAGTTCAATTTTTTGGTTCAAATTGGACTAATTTTTTTTCTAGATTTTTTTTGGGGGGTGTGGGGGGGCAGCTCAGCCCCCATACCAAAAAAATAAGTTGTTTGCTCAGCTCTACTTAGGACAGCCCTTGCATTTCAAGTGAGTAGATGAGCCTTGCTCAGCTCTACTTAGGACAGCCCTTGCATTTCAAGTGAGTAGATGAGCCATGCTGAATTTGGAGGAATCCCTGCATAGGCAATGATCTAACAGGGTCTCTAAAGGAATTGTGGGTGACTCCACCACATTTTTTTCTGTGGTTCCCACAGGAACATACTGCTCTCTTGCTCTTCAAATAGGTGCAGCGCATCTTCCCGTACTACCTGGCCCGCTGCGACAGCCTCAGGGTCTGTGCAGAAGGGGAACAGGGCTAACATTTCTGGTGGTGTGAAAATGGAGGATGGGTCTGCTCTCGGCTGATTTGTGGATGGCTGCTACTCAGGGTCATAGAGGAAGATTTTGTCCTGTCTCAGTAAGATTAGGCCGGTCACTTTTTAACTTTGACATAGAAAATGGCTTTGAAATTCAGTGCCAAAAGTTAGGCACTCAAGTCTATGTGCAACTTCAAGCACCCACTTGAAAATTCTGGCCTGTGTTGATTTAATATAGTAAAATATTTTTATGAATGCGAGGTTTGTAACTCATATTTGATATATAGGCTAAATGAAACACCTGAACTACTTGCTTTACAACAGTGAAACATCCTAGATGTAGTGCTTTAAGGCTCGGATTTGACTACAGTTGGATGGCTTTGAAAATTCTTGTTTAAATATAATGTGCAAGCATGGAGTTCTCAGCTTTTTTACAAGCTCCTGTAATTCCCCTTTTGTCCAAATAGCTGAAACTTGGTCAAGGAGAAAGGGAAGCAAATTGTAATGAAGGGGGCAGCTTCACTCCTGAGTTCAGCTTTTTGGCCTGATATGGCTTTGGGGAACTTAACTACTTCCTCTTTAGTTGCTAGGGGCTTGTCTATGCTACAGCGTGGGAATATCTAAGATAAGCAACTTCAGCTACGCTATTCACGTAGCTGAAGTTGATGTACTTCGATCTACTTACCGCGGTGTCTTTGCTGTAGTAAGTCGACAGCTGACGCTCTCCTGTCGACTCCGCTTGCACTTCTCATTCTGGTGGAGTACCGGAGTCGACGGGAGAGCGCTCAGTGGTTGACCCCCGCTGGGTCAGTCATTGCCCGCCGATCCGGTGGGTAGTATAGACAAACCCTAGGTGTTGTAAGAAAGAGGGAGAGGAGTCTAACTTGCTGAGCAGGATCCTCAGTTCTGTCATTCACTGAAGAGCTGAACTGTAAATGATCTGAAACCTTGTTCTGCCCAAAAGAAGTTATGTGGTGGAAATTTTGGTTTGGTCCTCTGCTTTTCCACAGTACCTTGGGCACATCACCCATTCTCCCTGTGCTACAGTTAATCTGTAAAATGGGGGTGGTAATACTTCTGCACCTCATGGGATGTTGAGAGCTTAAATATATTAAAGATTGGGATCTGCTTTGACACTATGATAATGGAGGCCACATAAATACCTGTCTTTGAGCTGCATAGGGAATTAATAACTGTAGTGAATGCAGTAGGGCTAGGACTTCCGTATGCATGGCAGCAAATGAGATTAAGGATGGTACAGAGTATTCTGTACAAAGTAAGTCAATTCCAGCATTTCCAGAACTAGGTGCAGTAGAAGAGCCAACGAAGGGTTGGAGTACTCGTGGGGACACCAAACACACTTTAGCAATAAAAATATGTGAACAGTTTTCATTGATACAGGACTGTGTTATGGGCTGTGAGACAAAATCAATGGATACAGCACCCAGTGAGATAATAAACTTGAGAATGTCTCTGTAGTCAAATTATGGGGAATGAAGAGTTTCACAGACATGGAATTGCACTGTCACGTTAATGTTTTGTCATCAGTTAAATTCAGGCATTGTTTTCCCTGACAGAGCTGTTAAGTGTGTTTAGAGAAGTGAGGGAGAGCAGGACGGGACAGTATTTCAATTTATAATTGGCAGAAGGCTTTTTCTGTTACAATAGCATGTGCTTTATAACGCTTGTTGCTGGAAATAATCCTCATGTCAAATAACTTTTGTCAACCATGACGTGCTATCTTTCTCCAGCACTCTACCATAGATAATGAAAAAAATGAGCAGATGGCTTAATTTAGTAATTTTAATCCTCTTTGGTGAATCTTTTGCCCATGATATGCTTTTATTTTACTCTTTTGAAATTGCAGATTTATAATTCAATATTTGAAAGCAGGTTCTGGCAAACATAACAAAATACTCCTTCCATTACTTCTACGGATGTTTGTTTTTCATCTCCAAAACACTTCATTTTCTTAAATGTCAACTGTACATGTTCTAACCCAGTCAATAGCCAGCTGCTGTTCTCTTGTCTCATGAATACATATTTGTCAAACATTTTTAACATCCATTTTTGATGGTGTGGAGAAAATCAACCTCTCTTCCATGAATGGGACAGTTTCAGGTGACACATATCCACCTGGCTTGGGAACTCAAATGGCAGTTTGCTTCTGTGAAGCACTGTCACACGTCATGATGGTGACTAATAGATGTTGCTGTATCTGGTGGTGGTTCACAGCTTCAGCACCTTTTCCTGCTCTGCATCCACTATGGCTTTTCTGATGCTTGACCCTTTAGAGCTCAGTATTTTTCAGTGTGCTGTGGCCTGCTGTGAGTTAAACATACTAATCTCTTTTACACACAGCATTTAAGTTGTGTTTCTGCTCTGCAGAGTGTTTCTGAATAGCAACATCATGGGGCTTCGTGTTTGTCTGAAGTGGAGATTTTCAAAGGCATAAATACCAGTTAGACATCCAGTTCCCATTGAACTGTTTTTCACTGGGAATTATGTGGATAACTACTATTGGTGCCTCTGAAAATCTTGCCCTCAGTGATTTCCAAGCAAATTTTTTTCCAACTGCCCGTCCTACAAATTAATTTGGGGATCTGAAAATCAAGCTGGGTTCTTTACTTCACCCACATTACCAATAATAAAGGCTTTGCTGGCTAAACTTATTCTCTGGTTACGCTTGTGTAGTACCAGTGTTTTACTAATGCCCCAATGACAACTTTGCCTGTCCTTCCATGTGGGTCTATAGGTGTAACTGATTGGAATTTAGTAAATACCTTATGATGGTGCTGAACAGGTTGGTATATAATTCAGCTCTTTTCATCTTGGTTGTGTTTGGTTTTACTGCTTTTTACTCCTGTCCTTTTGTCATTACAGTGTTGAAAGTGTTACAGAGCTTATCTGAATAAGAAGGGACCAGTTTTACATAGCAACTTTTCAGAATAACATTACACTTCAATGTTTTACTTGTGTTAAGATCAGATTCTCAATTTTTTAGATTTTTAATTTTTAAGAACTCCTTAGGCAGGGAAGAAATTTGATTGCTAAATACATGCATAGTCAAGCAGTGGCTAAAGTTTACTAGGTCCTAATCCTCTCCTTCACAATTCTGAATTGATACATAAATGAGCTCTGATACAAACAACTATTTTGTCATGACAGGTTTCAGAGTAGCAGCCGTGTTAGTCTGTATTCGCAAAAAGAAAAGGAGGACTTGTGGCACCTTAGAGACTAACCGATTTATTAGAGCATAAGCTTTTGTGAGCTACAGCTCAGTGAGCTGTAGCTCACGAAAGCTTATGCTCTAATAAATCGGTTAGTCTCTAAGGTGCCACAAGTCCTCCTTTTCTATTTTGTCATGGAAACAAATGAGCCTACAGCAGTTTCTTACAGATTAGCTAATATAGTGAATAGACGCTGTTACATGTCACTTTGAATTGGGGTGGGGGTGGAATAGTAGCCACCACAAAAACTGTAATTCTGCCTACCTGGTAGGGCTGATTCCGCCCCTTAGTCTTTCAAGATAAGTACGTGGAACAGTCTGAAGCTGACTTTGTGCAGGTGCCGTCTGCTTTGTATGGTTCGTAAAGATCTTGTGACCCTCTTCATAGGGGTAAGAGTTGTACTTGGTCTCAGAGCACATTGTAACAACAGCAGAAAATGACATTGTCAGTTTTTTTCTGCTTCCGGTTCCAGATTTTCACAATCAGGTGTATTTTATGAAATAAATGAGACAGAGAGACTTTCATCACAAGAGAGGAGTCTGTTTTATTTCCCTGGCACATTTCCTCAAAATGTGGAAAGTTTCTAACCCTAAACTATAGGAATTTTGCTCTCTAATAGGGTGTTTTCTAGACAGTAGTTGGAACTGGGGTCCTATGATGGACTTTGGATGGCTGATTACTGGCTCCAATCAAGCCAAGAATATGTTACTAGAAAATCCTTATTTTCCTTAGTGAGACCCAGTCTGTTTGTTTGAAATAGAACAGCCGTCTGGAAATGTGCAATTCATTGAAATCTGAAGTGAAGGAGAGACTGTCTTTTTTTCCCCCGTCCTCCACTGTACACCAGGCCCCTTTATTTATTTCTCTTTCTGGTGAGTTTATGTATAAGTGTAATATGGAGTTGCTTCCAAGCTTTTCTCCCTTATTCATTACATATTTTTGTGGGGAGTTTTGTCAGAGTGGTTTAATACTACCCTTTTCTGTAAAACAGCATAAAAATGCTCTGGTGTTGACATGAAGTCTATCTGCATAATTTCTACAGGAAAAACTGACCTAATACAGTGCAGCATAACCTGTTTTAAATGACTGCCCAGGGACCAGCAAAAATATGCTGTCTAGTACAGGGTGGCTTTGAACTAAAGGTCACGCCAAATAGTAGTGGGAACAAAAAATATGTTGGAAACATGGATCGTGCATACTTGTTGGGAATCTTTGAGTCTAGAACATGATGATGACACTATGTATAATACTTGTTGCCTATTGAATTTTGTGACATTGATACAAGAAAACATCTTTTCATTATATTTCCTGTGATATGCTCAGACTCCTGTCTGTACTGTGACATGCACAAGCCACAAGGGAATATTACTCCAAGGGAGGTCTGAAGATTATGAGAAACATGCCTATATTTGAGACATTTTTTTAAAAAGTCTGTTTTATATATACATTCACTATGGACCAATGGCAAATATCAAGTCCTGTATACATTGCTGATATCAGCAACATTTGGTTCTTATTTAGCAATAAAGATAATTCCCTGTGTATCAGCTAACACTGTATAACAAAACAAGTAGAAGAGCTGGAGGTTCACTGGTATGCAATGATAAATTGTTACAGGAGAGCAAGCAATACCATAAGGAGCACAAGAGTTGAGTAAGTGACTAAAAATTCTCAGATTACTAAACATTCTGCAGATGTATTAGAGAGATTAAAATGAGGACAACAAATTGAAGACTGAGGCATATATGTACACTGAGCCAACTTTTTATCTAATTTTCTTTTTGGTTAATTACACAATAATGATTTGTTGAAGCAAAATTGGAGCCACACATAATAAAATGTTGAGACCCTCCTCTGAACTGTACAGATACAAATATTTCTTGCAGCCATAAATCAAGCATTTAAATGTCTATTTCTATTACACACACATACAGTGGGTTGCATCTACAAATGATTGAAGGCTGCGTTTTTTTGTCTGTGGTTTTTATTTTTAGTGGCCGCATGTGGGTGAAATCAGGCCATAAGTAATACATTCTGTATGGGGTTGGTAGCTCTGAAAACAAAGGCATCCTATCATGTCTTGTATAACTGTTAGATCTTAGCTCAAAGTATATTGCATAGGAAATATTTAACTGTAGCTAGATGTTATTCTGTGCACCTCAGGTGGTGTGAAACAGTATTGCCAACCCCACCAACATTAAAAAAAAAATGTGACATTTGCTCCAGAAATCCTGATTCCTTAAAATATTTAATTTTGTGTTATAGGAGTCACTCGGAATACATTATCTTTTAAAATCACTTTGGTTACTGAAGGATAGCTACTGTGACACCAATTTTCAAAAAAAGTCTCCAGAACTGGCAGTTACAGGCCGGTAAACTTAGCTTCAGTGCCAGGCATTCCCTGTGAAGCATCTGGCATTGGACACTGCCGCGAGACAGGATACTGGACAGGATGGACCATTGGTCTGACCCAGTATGGCCATTCTTATGTTATTACATAAGTACTGATGTCTAAAATTTGGCAAATAGTGATACCTTCAGTGATGAGTCAGTGTTATTCTGCAATACCCAGATTAAGAATTATATATTTATTTATAGTAGTAGTCTTTATCCCAAAGGGTCCCAAAGCAATTTACAAACTATATTGGTGGTAATATGTATCACTTTAGAAAGCTCTGTACAAATACTAACTGATTAATGCATACAAAAACTCCATAAGGGAGGAGGTGATATTATCCCTATTAAAAATGGTGTAACAGAGAAGAGACAGAGGATAACGCATTTGCGCAAGGCCATAAAATAAGTCTCTGTCAAGCAGAACTGAGAGAAAACTTGAGTTCCTGTTCCAGGTTTGCTTGCCCGGGCTATATGTAATTTAGAGTCCTGAAATTACTTTTTGTCCTATGCTGGATTGAAGACCCCTCTGGGATAAAGCATGGCACCTGTTAAACGCTGTACAGCAATACAAACACATTGCTGCAGGACAGATGTGAAGAAAAGTATAGTAAACGAAAGCTACAAAGGGTGCAGCAATTACCTATGCAGAAGTAGGTTTTTACTGATTTTAAAAGTTGGCCAGGACACACTTATTCTTTTGAAAATATTTTGCACTTTTCCTTTGTAGATCTCAGAGTTCTTCACAACACTGACTAAACCTCGTTACTCCCATTATAAAAATGGGGAAACTGAGATAGAGAGGTTAAAGACAGTGTTGAAATTTAAGCCACTTATAGCACTCAAATATTAGAGGTAGCTTCAGTGAGAACTAGGGGTGCTTGGTATCTCTGGATATGGGGCCATTATTCAGTGCATACATATGTGTTTGCAAGGTTTCTTGTACATTAATAAACAGTCAATGTTGCTACACATAGCACAACTTACAAAAATCATGAAAAAGAAATGAACGGTTGTAATCCACTTTACCGTTACATACCGTCAAATCCTGCACCCCCAGGCATGTACTTTTAAATTAATACATACCACCAATCACTCACCACAACCTTAACTATGCCCCATCAAGAATACCAGCTTTCCAGAACCTCCTTTAACAATTGATCTCCTCCCAAAATACCAGACTACCTCACAACCTTGCCTTTTGCATGGTGTTTTCATGACACAAGTTACCCCCTTCACAACACAATTAGCTGTGAATTTTGGAGGGATTAGTGTAGTAAAGATGGTGCTGGAAATTTAGCATTTCTGGGGGTTGGGGAGGAGGAGTTACAGTTGTGACATGTAGGTCTTTCTTGTATGGTTGTAGTAGCAGAAAGCTGCATGCCTCTGGGGATGGAGGAATGGAAGGTACATATTGTTGGATGGCTTAACTTTTCATTTCCGTTCTTTTGTGGTTTTGTGTCAAGCGTGTTGCTACCTAAACCATTTGACAACCAGGGCTCTTGTGTATTTTCCTAAGCACAACTGCAAACATATCTACGTGATCCATACTTCTCTCTTCAACTCTTAAATTCCCCAACTGAACAAATTTGGCTGGTGGCAGTCACAGGTCAATAAAAGTTGCCATGGGTTGTCACACAGGAGTTCCCCCTAGAGATATCTAGGCAAAACTTGTCATGCCCTGTGACTGACTTAGTAACAGAGCTTGGAGTTCCACAACTTGGAGAAGTTAATCCACCAGTTTCCCACTGCCCCATATCCCTGCAGTTCATATGGGCTCAGGAGCACAGAATGGAGAAAACTGATATGTAAATTCCAGAGAGCAGAACTTCATTACTGGGCAAGCCCCTGAGTCTAACAAGCTTAAAGTGGCTTGCTGCATCGGGAGCTTCTCTATGTGGAGGATGATGAAATTTTGTCTTGATTTACTGTGATCTACTAGAGTACAATCCACACTGAAGAGCTGTGTCACCCCTGCCCTGTAACATGGGGTACCTTTTACAATACTTTGCTGCAGTAGCCTCCAGCCTGGACTGCTCACAAACGCTTTCCAGCCTGCAAGTCACTCCCAGCTCTGTCTCTGTGTGTGTGCTGAAGCCAGCCAGCCACACCTTGGCTCTTACCAGCCTGGGTTATACTGCAGGGCGACCCCAAGACACCCTCTACTCTTAGATTTTCCTGCAGATATGTATGTCGTGTACTGCCCAGCTCTCTCCTGGATAATACAAGTTTATATAAAGTCCATTATTACTCGAATAGAAATAATAGGCACACAACTTGCCACTCCAAATGAAGTTTCCCAGACACTTCAATTTAAACACACTGGATTAGATAAAACAATAAAACAAGATTATTAACTAAAAAGAGATTTTAAGTGAGCACAAGTAGTGTGGCATAAAAGTCAGAAATGGTTGCAAGAAAAAAATTAAAATGCTATTGGCATCTTAGGGTATGTCTACATTTACCATTCAAAGCGCAAAAAGTCCCTTTTTTGCGCTAAAACCGCTGGAGCGTCTACACTTGTTAATCAGAAGTTTCACCGCAAAAAGAAAACCACCTTCACGAGAGGCATATAGCTCTTACCGCTGTTCTTTTTGTGCTGCTGTGAAAATGAAGACCTGTTCTAGCAGCATAAACACCCTTTGGCCTCCGGAGGATATCCCACAGTTCCAAAAGTGACCATTCTGGCCAGCATGTCCGCTGCTCTGACACATGGACATCTGCCCCTCCCCCTGTAAGCCCCGGGAATTTTGAAGCTCCCTTTCTCTTTGTTTATAGATGTGGCGGGGAAAGCAGCCAGTCAGTAGGAGGTTTTAAAAAAAAAATGCCACAAAGAAACCAGGAAGTAATGGGGCTCCTGAGACAGGAAGCAGGGCAGCATGAGGCACGAAGCAGGGACCCAGAATGCTTTCCGCTCATGCCCCCCTTCCAAGACCTATCGAGAGAGCTGCACTGTGGAATAGCTGCCCTACAGCACTGCTCTCATCGGCGATGGAAGTGCTAGTAGTGTAAACACTCCCTGACGCCTGAGGAATTGACTGAGTACACAAACCAGCGCTTTCCTTTCACCGGTTCCCTATCACCGGTGAAACTTACAGTGCAAAAACTCTGTAAGTGTAGACAAGTGTAGTACTTAACAAACTACATCAGATTCAAGCAAAGTTTCTCACCATGTGCTTTCAGTGGTCTTACTGACTAAACCCTCTAAGTCAGGATACTTTCTCTCAGAATCCAGTGAAGCTTCTGTTGCTTCAGGTGCTGAGAATCAATGGGCAGAGAGAGGCGGGGTGCCTTGGAATATTTGTTCCAAGGCACCTTTTTTATAGTTTCAGTGCCTCCTTTTTATAGTTTCAGTCCCCCTCTTAAAAAACATTTCCAAGTGGGTCCCAAGAGACAAAGAGGATACGGGGAAGGCTGTTCCAGCTGCTTTTTTTTTTTTCACCTGTTTAAGCATCCTTTGATTCCCTTCATGCTTGATGACTCTGTTTACTGCTTAAATGCAAATTAAGCAGAGCACATATTCCTTTGTTTAAGACTGACCTGTTTGTCAACTTCGGATTGGAACATGTGTTATTGCCACCATAGAGTGGAATCTTATAACTTTACATACATCGCTGCCACACCTATTTTATCAGAATGATACTGATCAGCAAAGTATAAGTTTTCAAATAATACCTTACAAGGCATACTTTGTGCAAAGATGATTACAATAGTGTGTTGGGTGTGAATGCAAGGGTACATTCTGTCACCCTTACAAACTGTAGCTGCAATCAGTACTATGGGGCTGAACACAGTGTAAATCAGAGCAGAGTTTGGCCAACAGTTGAAACAATAAACCCATAACTAGCCAAACCATGGGATTGATCCTGTGGTAAAAGTGCCATTGACTTCAGAGAGAGCAGCACCAGACCTCGAAACTAAACCAATCGGGGTTCCACAGAGCATTACCAACTTGCTTTGCAAATGAGACGGGTGTCATGGGAGCCAGAATGTCCTATGAAGACCACTTTAGTGTCCAGTAGGGGCTCCCTTCCTGCTACTGGTTCTAAACTCTGCCCTCCTTGTCCTGGGTTGGAGTCCCCTTCTACTGCCTTTGGTGCGGGAGGAATTCACCCACAAATCACTCCATCATTGTCAGTAACTCAACTGTATCAACAGCAGTCATCTTGTTCGCTATCAGTCATGGATCGTGGTGCTTCCCAGTCCAGAGCTCCAACTCCTAGCCTGTTGGGTGCTTGCAGCAGCTGGATGGGTCCTTGATGATGAGCTGGAGAGGTTTTAGTTGGGAGCTGAAGGTGACAGCTAGTGGCGTTCTGTTATTTTCTTTGTTGGGCCTGTCCTGTAGTAGGTGATTTCTGGGTACTCTTCTGGCTCCATCAATCTGTTTTTTCACTTCAGTAGGTGGTATTGTAGTTTTAAGAATACTTGATAGAGATCTTATAGGTGTTTGTCTCTGTCACCTTCAGCCCCCAACTAAAACCTCTCCAGCACATCGTCAAAGTTTTACAACCTATCCTGAAAAATGATCCCTCACTCTCACAGATCTTGGGAGACAGACCATTCCTCGCTTACAGACAGCCCCCCAACCTGAAGCAAATACTCTCTAGCAACCACACACCAAAAACACTAACCCAGGAACCTATCCTTGCAACAGAGCCCGATGCCAACTCTGTCCACATATTTATTCGAGGGACACCATCATAGGACTTAATCACATTAGCCACGCCATCAGGGGCTCATTCACCTGCATATCTACCAATGTGATATATGCCATCATGTGCCAGCAATGCCCCTCTGCCATGTACATTGGCCAAACCGGACAGTCTCCACGTAGAAGAATAAATGGACACAGATCTGACATCAGGAATCATAATATTCAAAAACTGGTAGGAGAACACTTCAACCTCTCTGGCCACTCAGTAAAAGATTTAAGGGTGGCAATTTTGCAACAGAAAAGCTTCAAAAACAGGCTCCAACGACAAACTGCTGAGCTTGAATTACTATGCAAACTAGATACCATTAACTTGGGTTTGAATAGAGACTGGGAGTGGCTGGGTCATTACACGTATTGAATCTATTTCCCCATGTTAAGTATCCTCACACCTTCTTGTCAACTGTCTAATTTGGCCATCTTGATTATCACTATAAAAGCTTTTTTCTCCTGCTGATGATAGCTCATCTTAATTAGCCTCTTACAGTTTGTTTGGCAACTTCCACCTTCTGTGTGTGTGTGTGTGTGTATATGTATGTATGTATGTACGTGTGTGTGTGTGTGTGTGTGTGTATATATATACACACACACATCTTCTTACTATATGTTCCATTGTATACATCCGATGAAGTGGGCTATAGCCCATGAAAGCTTATGCTCTAATAAATTTGTTAATCTCTAAGGTGCCACAAGTACTCCTGTTCTTTTTATATCCTGTGTTCAGCTGTGACTTAGCATGTGATAACCAAGTTTCTTCACGTGGGAAACTGCAGTTCTGGTAATCATTCTGTCTGGGTTTCATTCCAAATGTCATATTGCTATACTGAGTTCATTTTGATTTAGTATAGGATTCTTAAATATTTTCTTAATTTTTGACATGGACCTGGCATGATGTGAATTATTTTTTTTACATATGCCAAAAGCTAGCTAGACTAATCAGATTTGGGGGATGATTGACAATTAGCTATTCTATTTAGTTCCAGTGACATATATATCTTAAGACCATTCAGGGTAGAAGGAGTACATCTCTTGAGGAATATGATTCCATAAGACGAATAGATAACTTGATTAGCAAAGCTGTATGGCAGATGGGAAGTTCAATTTCACAAAGAATTTTGAGATTTTGAAATTTGCCTGTGTTATGAATGGGAATGAAAACAAAAAAAAATAATTTTTCCCAAGGAAAACTCAAATTTTTGCTTTGGATCCTTGTGTTTTGACTTTCAACTTTTAAAATTATATACATTATAATGCAAAACGAAACAGTCATTTCAAAACTGAAAATTGAAATGTTTCATTTCAATATTGTTGGATGTTTGTTGGCACTTTCTTCTGGTTTTCTTTCAAAATGAAATTCAGATAAACTTGACTTGAAGGTCTTAAATTTCAACCGAACCACCTATTCCAATGGACTCTGGTTTCATCAAAGTTTCTCCAACTAGCTCTGACTATTTCTGAAGGACCACCCACTTTAGCTTTTCTGTTCATTGAAACAGGAACTGATATGTTGAAGGAACTGTGGATCTCTGGGAGCATGTCTCAGAATTGGGACCATTACTAGCTTGTAAAGAAGAAATACGTTTCTCCATCTCTTTTCAGCAGCTGAATGTTCTGGGATTTCAGTAAAGTCACTTTGAGGCTGTATGGTGAAAAACATCTAAAAGTAAACAGTGGGTTTCCAGAGAGCCAAAATTCTCTCTGGAAATAGCTCACTACAGAAAAAGAAGAGAAGACTTTCTCAGCCCTGGTCTACACTAGGACTTTAGGTCGAATTTAGCAGCGTTAAATCGATGTAAACCTGCACCCGTCCACACGATGAAGCCCTTTAGTTCAACTTAAAGGGATCTTAAAATCGATTTCCGTACTCCACCCCTGACAAGTGGATTAGTGCTTAAATCGGCCTTGCCGGGTCGAATTTGGGGTACTGTGGACACAATTCGATGGTATTGGCCTCCGGGAGCTATCCCAGAGTGCTCCATTGTGACCGCTCTGGACAGCACTCTCAACTCAGATGCACTGGCCAGGTAGACAGGAAAAGAACTGCGAATTTTTTAATCTCATTTCCTGTTTGGCCAGCGTGGCAAGCTGCAGGTGACCATGCAGAGCTCATCAGCAGAGGTGACCATGATGGAGTCCCAGAATCTCAAAAGAGCTCCAGCATGGACTGAACGGGAGGTACGGGATCTGATCGCTGTATGGGGAGAGGAATCCGTGGTATCAGAACTCCATTCCAGTTTTCGAAAGGCCAAAACCTTTGTCAAAATCTCCCAGGGCATGAAGGACAGAGGCCATAACAGGGATCCGAAGCAGTGCCGCGTGAAACTTAAGGAGCTGAGGCAAGCCTACCAGAAAACCAGAGGGGCGAACGGCCGCTCCGGGTCAGAGCCCCAAACATGCCGCTTCTATGATGAGCTGCATGCCATTTTAGGGGGTTCAGCCACCACTACCCCAGCCGTGTTGTTTGACTCCTTCAATGGAGATGGAGGCAATACGGAAGCAGGTTTTGGGGACAAAGAAGATGATGATGAGGTTGTAGATAGCTCACAGCAAGCAAGCGGAGAAACCGGTTTTCCCAACAGCCAGGAACTGTTTCTCACCCTGGACCTGGAGCCAGTACCCCCCGAACCCACCTAAGGCTGCCTCCTGGACTCGGCAGGCGGAGAAGGGACCTCCGGTGAGTGTACCTTTTTAAAATACTATACATGGTTTAAAAGCAAGCATGTGAAAGGATTAATTTGCCCTGGCATTCGCGGCTCTCCTGGATGTACTCCCAAAGCCTTTGCAAAAGGTTTCTGGGGAGGGCAGCCTTATTGCGTCCTTCATGGTAGGACACTTTACCACTCCAGGCCAGTAACACGTACTCGGGAATCATTGTACGACAAAGCATTACAGTGTATGTTTGCTGGCGTTCAAACAACATTCGTTCTTTATCTCTCGGTGTTATCCTCGGGAGCGTGAGATATCATTCATGATCTCCTGGTTGAAATAGGGTGCTTTTCTTCAGGGGACATTCAGAGGAGCCCGTTCCTGCTGAGCTGTTTGCCTGTTGCTGAACAGAAATGTTCCCCGCTGTTAGCCACGGGGAGGGGGGAGGGTTGAGGGTTGAGGGGGTAACAATGCGGGGGGGGGCGGGAGGCAAAATGCGATCTTGTAACAAAAGCACGTGTGCTGTGTATGTAATGTTAACAGCAAGGTTTACCCTGAAAGACTGTAGCCACTGTTTTATAAAATGTGTCTTTTTAAATACCTCTTTCCCTTTTTTTTTCTCCACCAGCTGCATGTGTTTCAATGATCACAGGATCTTCTCCTTCCCAGAGTCTAGTGAAGATTAGAAAGAAAAAAAAATGCACTCATGATTAAATGTTCTCTGAGCTCATGCTGTCCTCCCACACTGACAGAGCATAGACGAATGCATGGAGGCAAATAATGTCAGAGTGCAGGAAAGCACAAAATGACCGGGAGGAGAGGTGGCGGGCTGAAGACAGGGCTGAAGCTCAAATGTGGCGGCAGCGTGATGAGAGGAGGCAGGATTCAATGCTGAGGCTGCTGGAGGACCAAACCAGTATGCTCCAGTGTATGGTTGAGCTGCAGCAAAGGCAGCTGGAGCATAGACTGCCACTACAGCCCCTGTGTAACCAACCGCCCTCCTCCCCAAGTTCCATAGCCTCCTCCCCCAGACGCCCAAGAACGCGGTGCGGGGGCCACCGGCCAACCAGCCACTCCACCACAGAGGATTGCCCAAAAAAAAGAAGGCTGGCATTCAATAAATTTTAAAGTTGTAAACTTTTAAAGTGCTGTGTGGCATTTTCCTTCCCTCCTCCACCACCCCTCCTGGGCTATCTTGGTAGTCATCCCGCTATTTGTGTGATGAATGAATAAAGAATGCATGAATGTGAAGCAACAATGACTTTATTGCCTCTGCAAGCAATGATTAAAGGGAGGCGGGGAGGGTGGTTAGCTTGCAGGGAAGTAGAGTGAACCAAGGGGTGGGAGGTTTCATCAAGGAGAAACAAAGAGAATTTTCACACCGTAGCCTGGCCAGTCATGAAACTGGTTTTCAAAGCTTCTCTGATGCGTACCACGCCCTCCTGTGCTCTTCTAACCGCCCTGGTATCTGGCTGTGCGTAACCAGCAGCCAGGCGATTTGCCTCAACCTCCCACCCCGCCACAAACGTCTCCCCCTTACTCTCACAGATATTGTGGAGCACACAGCAAGCAGTAATAACAGTGGGAATATTGGTTTCGCTGAGGTCTAAGCGACTCGGTAAACTGCGCCAGCGACCCTTTAAACGCCCAAATGCACATTCTACCACCATTCTGCACTTGCTCAGCCTGTAGTTGAACAGCTCCTGACTACTGTCCAGGCTGCCTGCGTACGGCTTCATGAGCCATGGCATTAAGGGGTGGGCTGGGTCCCCAAGGATACATATAGGCATTTCAACATCCCCAACAGTTATTTTCTGGTCTGGGAATAAAGTCCCTTCCTGCAGCTTTTGAAACAGACCAGAGTTCCTGAAGATGCGAGCTTCATGTACCTTTCCCGGCCATCCCACGTTGATGTTGGTGAAACGTCCCTTGTGATCCACCAGGGCTTGCAGCACTATTGAAAAGTACCCCTTGCGGTTTATGTACTCGCCAGCTTGGTGCTCTGGTGCCAAGATAGGGATATGGGTTCCGTCTATGGCCCCACCACAGTTAGGGAATCCCATTGCAGCAAAGCCATCCACTATGACCTGCACATTTCCCAGGGTCACTACCCTTGATATCAGCAGATCTTTGATTGCGTGGGCTACTGGCATCACAGCAGCCCCAACAGTAGACTTGCCCACTCCAAATTGATTCCCAACTGACCGGTAGCTGTCTGGCGTTGCAAGCTTCCACAGGGCTATCGCCACTCGCTTCTCAACTGTGAGGGCTGCTCTCATCTTGGTATTCATGCGTTTCAGGGCAGGGGAAAGCAAGTCACAAAGTTCCATGAAAGTGCCCTTACGCATGCGAAAGTTTCGCAGCCACTGGGAATCGTCCCAGACCTGCAACACTATGCGGTCCCACCAGTAAGCTTGTTTCCCGAGCCCAGAATCGGCGTTCCACAGCATGAACCTGCCCCTTTAGCACCATGATGCATGCATTGGCAGGGCCCATGCTTTCAGAGAAATCTGTGTCCGTGTCCTGATCACTCACGTGACTGCACTGACGTTGCCTCCTCGCCCGGTATCGCTCTGCCAGGTTCTGGTGCTGCATATACTGCTGGATAATGCGTGTGGTGTTTAATGTGCTCCTAATTGCCAAAGTGAGCTGAGCGGCCTCCATGCTTGCCTTGGTATGGCATCTGCACAGAAAAAAGGCGCGGAACGATTGTCTGCCGTTGCTTTGACGGAGGGAGGGGCGACTGACGACATGGCTTACAGGGTTGGCTTCAGGGAGCTAAAATCAACAAAGGGGGTGTCTTTACATCAAGGAGTATTTCAGGAAGGACTTCACGGAGGGTTCCAATAAGAAATGGTGCACCTAAGTTATTGTTCGTATTGGAACAAGGAGGTTAGTCTGGCCTCTGATTGATACATGGCTAGATTTACCTCACTGCACCTTCTCTGTGAGTGACTGCAGTGTGACCTAGAGGAATGAGTCCCCTAGACGGGGGATGGGGGGGGACACAAATGAGTACAAAACAAATCTGGTCTATTTCTTGTTTTGATCCACTCCATCTATCTTTTACATCTTTGGCTGGCAGCAGATGGTGCAGAAGGACTGCATGCCATCCACATCTCATGGCTGCCTGGCAGAAGATGATGCAATAGGACTGCTAGCAATCCGTATCACCTGCCTGCTCACCATAAGACGGTTCAATAGGACTGACTGCAGGACTAAAGAGAATGACCTGGTCAAGTCACTCCAAATTTAGTCCCTGCGCCCATGTCTGCCCAGGCTACCAGTCGTACTGTACCGTCTGCTGCCACAAGGCAAGGGGTTGATGCTGCTGTGTAGCAATGCAGAACCACGTCTGCCAGCACCCAGGAGACATAGGGTGACGGTTACCTGAGTGGGCTCCATGCTTGCCGTGGTATGGCGTCTGCACAGGTAACTCAGGAAAAAAGGCGCGAAACGATTGTCTGCCCTTGCTTTCACGGAGGGGGGGAGGGAACGGGGGCCTGACGATATGTACCCAGAACCACCCGTGACAATGTTTTAGCCCCATCAGGCATTGGGATCTCAACCCAGAATTCCAATGGGCAGCGGAGACTGTGGGAACTGTGGGATAGCTACCCACAGTGCAACACTCCGGAAGTCAACGCTTGCCTCGGTACTGTGGAAGCGCTCCGCCGAGTTAATGCACTTAATGCACTTAGAGCATTTTCTGTGGGGACACACACACTCCAATATATAAAACCGATTTCTAAAAAACCGACTTCTATAAATTTGACCTTATTCCGTAGTGTAGGCATACCCTCAGAGTAATTCCCTATAGGTCTAGTTGCATAGCAATAACACTAGGACCATCTCTTCAGTTTCCCTTGAAGTTTTGTATTTATATGTAATGATAAGATAGCAACACTCAGAGGCCAAAAAGGTTTGCAAATCAATACAGCAAAGGAAGGTCGTACAGGTTATGGTAATAGAGGTAGGCAGTGATTTAACAGGAGTTATTTGGATGTCAATCCAGATTAAGTTTAGGTTAGGGTTTGAAGTTGACTCTGTAGTAATGCTTCAGTTAAAATTCAATGTAATGAAAATCACATGAGATTTTATCCCCCAATGATGAACTTTCATGTTATCAGCTAATCATATGCAATTTCTGCCAATTTGAGACTACAAGATGTGTATGTCATGAGTAACTGCATGATCTTATTATTGTACCTCTTCCGTATTTCTCCTTGCCCTGCGTTTTGCTCTATTGCCTTTACTTGTTATGTTGTGTCTAACTTAACTGGCAAGAACTGTTGTCCCAAATAGCTATGTTCTTCAGTGTTATGTCTGCCAAAATGACCTTTTTATTGTACGATTTTAGGTTTAATGTTAAACTTTTTACCACTATGACTCTTTACCATTTAAGTATCTCCAAGATGATTAAATTCGTTCTTATGAAATGTTTTATCTGGGTTTTGACAGGATACTAGGTCTCTGCATAGATCTGAGGTTGTATATTCAAAGAATTTTGGCTCTCTGGAAACCCACTGTTCACATTTAGATCCTTTTCATTAACTTTATCTGCATGTGTCTAAAATTCTTTATTACATTGATTCAGATGGCTTCTTTCTAAAGATAAAATTGCTATTTCTAATTTTGTAGCTCATTCTGTTAAATATGCAAATTCATTCAAGATGGAAAGTTTTAGCCTTAACTATAAACAATGCTAAATAATATTTGTATTGCAGTACTGTCAGGAGCCCCAATCAAGGGCAAGAACTGCATTGTACTAGGCACTGTACAAACGCAGAACAAAAAGATGGAACTGCTCCCAAAGTGTTTACAGTCTAAGTGTAAGACAAGAACCATGTGGATACCGACAGAATGGAAAGCACAGGAAACAATGAGACAATACTGGTCTTCATAATAGGTAGTGGTCACAGCACACTAGTTGCTGAAACATTGTCAAGTTATGTGTAGGCATCAGGGCAAAGGAGAGATTTGAAGTCACTTTCTGCGCTGCCTATAATAATCTTAAAAGAATAAGTTAAGTCTTGTCAGACCCTGTCTTATACATGGTATCAGCTGTACAGTTGTCAAATTTCCTTGAAGTTTACCAAAATGAAGCGTGACATTAGAGTGAGTAGGATAAGAAACGTGTGTTTTAAACATGCCTTTTTGCACTCCATCCCCCATGTATGATGAGACACAAAGGGAGCCAGCCAAACACGGCATGTTTCAGTATCTTAGAAACAAACAAAACAAATCTACAGCACAACCTTCGCTATGGACCATCTATAATATGCAACCATTTACAAGTATCCACAGTGTTTCAAGTACTTGTTTTGACCTTTAATTAAACACGAGGCAACAGATTTTTGCTGGCTCTTTAGGTGGTGGTTTAAGTCAGCTTCACTGTACAAGCTTTCCTGGAGAATCAGACCAGAGTAGTAGTTTTCTGGGCAAAAAACCAGATGTTTCTCAACACCTGTGTTACATTGTCAGGCAGTGAGGTCAGGGATCTACTGAGGATGGAGGGAGAAGTGGGACTGCGTGAGGGAAATGGAGAAGGGTACGATGAATGTAGGAATTCCGGTAATATTTTTATGGTCCAGATGTGCACCTCAGTTTCTCTCTGCTCTTTGAACACAAACACTGAGTGTAAAGGGGAATGACTGAGGGCTGGAAGAATGTCAGGTAGTCTGACTTGGTATGGAGGCACTAATCAAGAGTTGAATAGAACCTACATAAATCAGTGGAAGATCCTAAGTTGACCAGGGAAGTGCCAGGGTCTGGACCATTAACACTTAACAACTGGGAAGCCAAGACAAGGCTGAACATGTGAAAACAACATGGTTGGAGCTGGAGACAGGACAGGTGAGAACAGACTGTTCAGGTGGGGCGAGACTCTGACAGAGAGAGAGAGAGAGAAGATGGATCCCAGAGAGAAGCATGGCCTGATGAAGCCATTGCTTCTTCCACTATGGACTCTGCCTTAAACTGGGCTTTGCCTGCTAACCTAAGGACTCTTATGCTGTATTACAGGTGACTAATAAATACTACCTTGCTTTAAAAGAGCTGCTCTTTTCACTGCAAATACTCTGTGCATAGCATTGCTCCCAAAGGGAAAGTCTCTCTAAGACAGTTTTTAGTTGGACTTGCTATTGAGAGGCAAGGTGAGAAATAGGGTGCTGGAGCCCACAGGCTCAGTCTAGGAGTCTTTGGGTATGTCTACACAGCAGTAAGGCACCCGTGTTTGGCCTTGGTCAGCTGACTCAGGCTCATGGGGCTCAGGCTAAGGGTCTTTTTAAGTGCAGTACAGACATTCGGGCTTGGGCTGGAGCCCAGGCTCTAGGACCCTGAAAGGGAGGGAGGGTCCCAGAGTCTGGGCTGCAGCTGGAGCGGGAATATCTACAGTCTCCCTTAGCCATTAGCAAGCAGAGCTCCGTTCACACTTTCATAATTCTTGGGAGTGGGAAATGTTGCCACGCTAACCTCTCTGGATCCATTAGGCTTTGTCTTCACTTTCTCACCCCCTGCCCCTCCTCCCCCCCGCCCCGTTTGTTTTTTTTTATCTGGGGGTAATGAATGCCTGTTAGCTATCCTGCTGTATAATCCTGTTGGAGACCAGGTGCTGTAGTTCTTACTGCAAGGTAAACTAGGATATCCGCCCTGGGTGAGGGTGCATAGTATTAGTTATCCCAATGTAAAAACAAAAACAACCCCCCCACACACACCTGCCTTTTTTGCAGTGAAGCCATAGCCTTAGTCACATTTATGTACCCCCTTAATCATGAGAGTCAACTTTTCAAAGAGATCATGGTTTGTTCTGGAAATTCAAACCCTTTGTTTTAGGAGCTTCTTGCAGACACTCTTCCTTGCCCAGCTGCAGGCCAGCCTCCTCTTGCAGGTCCCAGCACAGCCCACCCTTTAGCTCTCTCACCGTGCCCCCACCGTATTCTTAAAGGGGCAGCTTCCATTTCTCATATTATATAGATATCGTCACTAATAATAAAAATACATACAATAACAAACAATTATTCAAAAATATTGATAAATATAAACAATAAGGTTAAGAATCTGTTTTTAAAACCTTTCTTCTAGGGACATTCGTGGGCCTGCCCCTGCCTGCCAGGTCATGCTGCATGAGGGGGATGCCATTTTCAAAAGTGCACGGCCCTGCTCCTGCCAGTCTCTCGCACACAGGATGTGTACAAGGTCACGCTGGTGGAGGTAGAGCAGTACACTGTTTGAAATAACATCTCTCATCTGATACCGGGCAAAACCACATCTGGTTTTGTCCCACTACCGGACGGGACAAACCAACCAAAAAGAGGATTGTCCAGTATAAGGGATGAGGACCTTACATTTACATGGAAAGCAATGTAGTGATTAGAAAATGAGTCCCAAACCGCTTTAAAATGACGTATAGTAATAGGTCTATC
Organism: Lepidochelys olivacea; assembly: GCF_965140295.1. NCBI lineage: Eukaryota > Metazoa > Chordata > Testudines > Cheloniidae > Lepidochelys > Lepidochelys olivacea. Next base: position 136,364,230 of record NC_140412.1, on the reverse strand, counting down.
CTAACTCTGCATTTTGCAAAGTTTTATTTTTCTTTATCTGCTCTGGTAGCCTTTTCTTCTCTCTGATTTCTCTATTAACAAGATATCAGTTTGCCATTTTGGTTCAGCAGGAGCTATGGAGTTGGGAAAAGTGTACATACATCTTAAAAACTATGAAGTTAGGCTGGCTGGAATTGAAGAAACCAGGATGTGAAGTGGAAATAATTAAAAGCACAAAATTTACTAAGTTTCTGAATATGCAAACACCTATTCATATGACTTTTTTGAATGAATGCTTCAGATTTTTAACATGCTGCTCTGAGACTATCAAACTTGGGTAGCTGATCCCATATACAGTTATGGAGGACAAAGGTCATTAATGTCCAAAGGGAAATATAAAAAACTGAGAATAAACCTTTGGTAGATTAATTTGCTGATTCAACTATCAAAATAACTAGGGTGTGTGTTTGCTGTGAAGTAACATGGTGAGTAATATAGAGCTCTGTAGCCTCTGTTTAGAGACAACTGTCCTCTGACTTTATGAAGGGGTGTGTGTTCACACATGATATTAACAAGACAGGATCTGCATACGCTGCCTTGTGCCTATTTAATTTGTTCATTAGAATATCCAGGCAGTGTTTTGTGGTGTGTGGGGGGCTAACTGTCAGGGTGAGATTTCTTTTTTCACACTAACATAAGCATGTAGTTTCATATAAAATTAGCTGCAGTTTTTTCTGTTATTACCCTAATGTAAGGTACTTTGTAACAGTATCAGCCAATATAATTGTCATAAATATAAAGGGAAGGGTAAACCCCTTTGAAATCCCTCCTGGCCAGGGGAAAGCTCCTCTCACCTGTAAAGGGTTAAGAAGCTAAAGGTAACCTCGCTGGCACCTGACCAAAATGACCAATGAGGAGACAAGATACTTTCAAAAGCTGGGAGGAGGGAGAGTAACAAAGGGTCTGTCTGTAGTCGTCTTGGCCGGGGACAGAACAGGAATGGAGTCTTAGAACTTTTAGTAAGTAATCTAGCTAGGTATGTGTTAGATTATGATTTCTTTAAATGGCTGAGAAAAGAATTGTGCTGAATAGAATAACTATTTCTGTCTGTGTATCTTTTTTGTAACTTAAGGTTTTGCCTAGAGGGGTTCTCTATGTTTTTGAATCTAATTACCCTGTAAGATATATACCATCCTGATTTTACAGGGGGGATTTCTTTATTTCTATTTACTTCTATTTTTTATTAAAAGTCTTCTTGTAAAACACTGAATGCTTTTTCATTGTTCTCAGATCCAAGGGTTTGGGTTTGTGGTCACCTATGCAAATTGGTGAGGCTTTTTATCCAACATTTCCCAGGAAAGGGGGGGTACAAGTGTTGGGAGGATTGTTCATTGTTCTTAAGATCCAAGGGTCTGGGTCTGTAGTCACCTAGGCAAATTGGTGAGGCTTTTTACCAAACCTTGTCCAGGAAGTGGGGTGCAGGGTTTTGGGAAGTATTTTGGGGGGAAGGACGCGTCCAAACAGCTCTTCCCTAGTAACCAGTATTAGTTTGGTGGTGGTAGCGGCCTGTCCAAGGGGTAATATTTTGTACCTTGGGGAAGTTTTGACCTAAGCTGGTAAAGATAAGCTTAGGAGGTTTTTCATGCAGGTCCCCACATCTGTACCCTAGAGTTCAGAGTGGGGGAGGAACCTTGACATGGTGGCACAGTGGTGGGATTAACCTGAAATCATTTTGAGATCCAGTTGAGATTTTTTGAACTAGAAATACAGATTTTAAAAAGGAATTTTTAGGAAGTCCAGAAGGCAGCTTTGAAACTGAAAGCAGCTTGGTTTCTCTCTGCTTTGTGGCCAAGCAGAGACAAAAGGGGATTATCTTGTGAATTGCAGGTTTTCTTTGCCTGGAGGCAGGGTACTTAACTCCTGCAGGGAAATTCACAGTCTTCCAACCCAGAGGTTTTTTTTTTTTCCTTTTCTTCCTAAAAGTAAATAGGGGGTGTGTGCTCTACCCATTTGCCTGGAGACAAAAGTGGCAGGGTTTTTTTTAGGATTTTGATTTTTTTTTTTGTTTTACAAGGAGCACAGGTTTGAAAAGAAATTTTTTTCTTCTTTGGGCTGGGTAAGCAGGTTTCCAAGTAGTTGGAGGTTTTTTGCTTTAATTTGGGCCCAGAGCAGAGACAAGGGAATTGTCTTTTTCTGTAGGCTGACAATCACTATCAGAGAATAGGTATTCTATTCCAGCACAGCAAAATTTTACAGCCAAGTTTTGTTTGTTTATTTCTAAACCTCGGGTGTAAAGTTAGTTAAAAACAGAGAGGTTAGAATGGCCAAATCCTCAGCTCGACTACAGCTGGAATTAGCCAAATTTCAGGCTGAGGAAAAACAAAGGGAACATGAAAGACAGATAGAACTCATGCAGCTGAAGAAGGAACAAGAAAGGGAGGCAGAACAACACCAAGAGGCTGCCCACAAGAGGGAAATGGAGGCAAGGAAAAATGTGGAGGAGGAGAAGGAAAAAGAGAGGAAGCATGTGGAGGAGATGGAGAGGATAAAGGCCCAGCAGAATATACCAACAAACCCTAGCAATCCTTCTCCAGGTACCACTTCCCATCCCAGAAAGTTCCCCACCTACAAGGCAGGTGATGATACTGAGGCCTTCTTAGAAAACTTCGAAAGGGCCTGCCTTGGGTACAACATCTCTACTGACCAATACATGGTAGAGCTGAGGCCGCAGCTCAGTGGACCCTTAGCTGAGGTGGCAGCTGAAATGCCTAAAGAACACATGAACAAGTATGAACTGTTTAAATCCAAGGCGAGAGTCAGAATGGGGATAACACCCGAGCAGTCTCGTCGGAGGCTCAGAGCCCTAAGGTGGAAACCAGACATGTCATTTACCCGACATGCCTACCACATTGTAAAACATTGGGATGCCTGGATATCAGGAACAAGTGTTGAATCTCCAGTAAATTTGCCCTTCCTAATGCAAATGGAACAATTCTTAGAGGGTGTTCCTGAGGAAATAGAAAGATACATCCTAGATGGGAAACCCAAAACTGTAATTGAGGCAGGAGAGATTGGAGCCAGATGGGTGGAGGTGGCAGAGAAGAAGAAAACTGGTCGCAGTTGGAGCGGAGACCAGAAGGGACCACCCCAGACCACACCCTATTACCGGGGGCCGCCCAAAGCCCCACCTACCTCCCAAAGAACCCTCCAGACCCCTTATCGTCCCACCACCCCGTTCTCCAGCAACCCTCCTCGCCCCAGTGACCCGTCAGCTGGACGATGTTTTAAGTGTAACGAGCTGGGGCATGTAAAGGCCAACTGCCCCAAGAACCCCAACAGATTACAGTTCATTGCACCGGAATCACAGCAGAGGTCCACAGGCCCAGATACCTCCCAGATACCCTTGGAGCGGAGGGAAACTGTGAGTGTGGGTGGGAAGAAGGTCACCGCATGGAGGGACACCGGAGCACAAGTGTCAGCTATCCATGCTTCCTTAGTGGACCCCAATTTAATCAACCCAGAGATCCAAGTGACGATTCAACCCTTCAAGTCCAACTCTTTCAATTTGCCTACAGCCAAGTTGCCTGTCCAGTACAAGGGCTGGTCAGGAATGTGGACTTTTGCAGTCTATGATGATTATCCCATCCCCATGCTGTTGGGGGAAGACTTGGCCAATCATGTGAAGCAGGCCAAGAGGGTGGGAATGGTCACCCGCAACCAGGCTAAACAAGCCGTGAGGCCTAGCTCTGTTCCGGAAACTTCTATCAGGACCCAGTCAGAGGTGATGGACCTGGACCCCAGGCCAATGTCTGCAACAGCAGTAGTGGATCCAGTCCCAGAGACCCAGACGGAACCAGTCCCAGAACCGGAACCAGCCGAACAACCAACACCAGACCCCGTGCCAGCACTGAATCCAGTACTTGCAACCTCAACACCAGAGGGCCCCACCGAACCTGAACTGGCAGCAGCCGATAACCCTACACAAGAGGCTCAGCCGGAGCCTGAATCCCAACATAGTGCACCAGCGGAGAGCGGTTCACAGTCAACAGAAACAGCTCCATCCCCTATATCGCTTCCAGAGGGACCAAGCCTAGGTCCACAATCCCATGAGGAACTGATGTCTCCAGCATCAAGGGAACAGTTCCAGACCGAACAGGAAGCAGATGAAAGCCTCCAGAGAGCTTGGACGGCGGCACGGAGCAACCCACCGCCTCTCAGCTCTTCTAATCGATCCAGGTTTGTTGTAGAAAGAGGACTTTTATACAAGGAAACTCTTTCTGGGGGACACCAGGAAGACTGGCATCCTCAGAGACAGTTGGTAGTTCCAACTAAATACCGGGCCAAGCTCTTGAGCTTAGCCCATGATCACCCTAGTGGCCATGCTGGGGTGAACAGGACCAAAGACCGTTTGGGGAGGTCATTCCACTGGGAGGGAATGGGCAAGGATGTTTCTACCTATGTCCAGTCTTGTGAGGTGTGCCAAAGAGTGGGAAAACCCCAAGACCAGGTCAAAGCTCCTCTCCAGCCACTCCCCATCATTGAAGTTCCATTTCAGCGAGTAGCTGTGGATATTCTGGGTCCTTTTCCGAAAAAGACACCCAGAGGAAAGCAGTACATACTGACTTTCATGGATTTTGCCACCCGATGGCCGGAAGCAGTAGCTCTAAGCAACACCAGGGCTAAAAGTGTGTGCCAGGCACTAGCAGACATTTTTGCCAGGGTAGGTTGGCCCTCCGACATCCTCACAGATGCAGGGACTAATTTCCTGGCAGGAACTATGAAAAACCTTTGGGAAGCTCATGGGGTAAATCACTTGGTTGCCACTCCTTACCATCATCAAACAAATGGCATGGTGGAGAAGTTTAATGGAACTTTGGGGGCCATGATACGTAAATTCGTAAATGAGCACTCCAATGATTGGGACCTAGTATTGCAGCAGTTGCTCTTTGCCTACAGAGCTGTACCACATCCCAGTTTAGGGTTTTCCCCATTTGAACTTGTATATGGCCGTGAGGTTAAGGGGCCATTGCAGTTGGTGAAGCAGCAATGGGAGGGATTTACACCTTCTCCAGGAACTAACATTCTGGACTTTGTAACCAACCTACAAACCACCCTCCGAACCTCTTTAGCCCTTGCTAGAGAAAACTTACAGGATGCTCAAAAAGAGCAAAAAGCCTGGTATGATAAACATGCCAGAGAGCGTTCCTTCAAAGTAGGAGACCAGGTCATGGTCTTAAAGGCGCTCCAGGCCCATAAAATGGAAGCATCGTGGGAAGGGCCATTCGTGGTCCAGGAGCGCCTGGGAGCTGTTAATTATCTCATAGCATTCCCCACCTCCAACCGAAAGCCTAAGGTGTATCATATTAATTCTCTAAAGCCCTTTTATTCCAGAGAATTAAAGGTTTGTCAGTTTACAGCCCAGGGAGGAGACGACGCTGAGTGGCCTGAAGGTGTCTACTACGAAGGGAAATGTGCTGGTGGTGTGGAAGAGGTGAACCTCTCCATGACCCTTGGGCGTATGCAGCGACAGCAGATCCAGGAGCTGTGCACTAGCTACGCGCCAACGTTCTCAGCCACCCCAGGACTGACTGAACGGGCATACCACTCCATTGACACAGGTAATGCTCACCCAATTAGGGTCCAACCTTACCGGGTGTCTCCTCAAGCTAAAACTGCTATAGAACGGGAGATCCAGGATATGTTACAGATGGGTGTAATCCGCCCCTCTGAAAGTGCATGGGCATCTCCAGTGGTTCTAGTTCCCAAACCAGATGGGGAAATACGTTTTTGCGTGGACTACCGTAAGCTAAATGCTGTAACTCGCCCAGACAACTATCCAATGCCACGCACTGATGAACTATTAGAGAAACTGGGACGGGCCCAGTTCATCTCTACCTTGGACTTAACCAAGGGGTACTGGCAGGTACCGCTAGATGAATCTGCCAAGGAAAGGTCAGCCTTCATCACACATCTCGGGCTGTATGAATTTAATGTACTCCCTTTCGGGCTGCGAAATGCACCCGCCACTTTCCAAAGACTTGTAGATGGTCTCCTAGCGGGATTAGGAGAATATGCAGTCGCCTACCTTGACGATGTGGCCATATTTTCGGATTCCTGGGCAGACCACCTGGAACATCTACAAAAAGTCCTTGAGCGCATAAGGGAGGCAGGACTAACTGTTAAGGCTAAGAAGTGTCAAATAGGCCTAAACAGAGTGACTTACCTTGGGCACCAGGTGGGTCAAGGAACTATCAGCCCCCTACAGGCCAAAGTGGATGCTATCCAAAAGTGGCCTGTCCCAAAGTCAAAGAAACAGGTTCAATCCTTCTTAGGCTTGGCTGGTTATTACAGACGATTTGTACCGCACTACAGCCAAATCGCTGCCCCACTGACAGACCTAACCAAAAAGAAACAGCCAAATGCTGTTCAGTGGACCGGAAAGTGTCAGAAGGCCTTTAACAAGCTTAAAGCGACACTCATGTCTGACCCTATACTAAGGGCCCCAGACTTTGACAAACCGTTCCTAGTAACCACAGATGCATCCGAGCGTGGTGTGGGAGCAGTTTTAATGCAGAAAGGACCTGATCAAGAATTCCACCCTGTAGTGTTTCTCAGCAAAAAACTGTCTGAGAGGGAAAGCCACTGGTCAGTCACTGAAAAAGAATGTTATGCCATTGTCTACGCTCTGGAAAAGCTACGCCCATATGTTTGGGGACGGCGTTTCCACCTGCAAACCGACCATGCTGCACTAAAGTGGCTTCACACCATCAAAGAAACTAACAAAAAACTTCTTCGGTGGAGTTTAGCTCTCCAAGATTTTGATTTCGACATCCAACACATCTCAGGAGCTTCTAACAAAGTGGCTGATGCACTCTCCCGTGAAAGTTTCCCAGAATCAACTGGTTAAAATCGTCCTTGAGATGTGGAAAATATTGTTAGTCTTTATGTACTTGGTAGTATATTTAGAGATGCATGTGTCTTATTAACTCTGTTTTCCTAGAGCTCCAGGAAGAAATCCCAGCCAGTGTTTCACCCTAGCTGAGATTTGGGGGGCGTGTCATAAATATAAAGGGAAGGGTAAACCCCTTTGAAATCCCTCCTGGCCAGGGGAAAGCTCCTCTCACCTGTAAAGGGTTAAGAAGCTAAAGGTAACCTCGCTGGCACCTGACCAAAATGACCAATGAGGAGACAAGATACTTTCAAAAGCTGGGAGGAGGGAGAGTAACAAAGGGTCTGTCTGTAGTCGTCTTGGCCGGGGACAGAACAGGAATGGAGTCTTAGAACTTTTAGTAAGTAATCTAGCTAGGTATGTGTTAGATTATGATTTCTTTAAATGGCTGAGAAAAGAATTGTGCTGAATAGAATAACTATTTCTGTCTGTGTATCTTTTTTGTAACTTAAGGTTTTGCCTAGAGGGGTTCTCTATGTTTTTGAATCTAATTACCCTGTAAGATATATACCATCCTGATTTTACAGGGGGGATTTCTTTATTTCTATTTACTTCTATTTTTTATTAAAAGTCTTCTTGTAAAACACTGAATGCTTTTTCATTGTTCTCAGATCCAAGGGTTTGGGTTTGTGGTCACCTATGCAAATTGGTGAGGCTTTTTATCCAACATTTCCCAGGAAAGGGGGGGTACAAGTGTTGGGAGGATTGTTCATTGTTCTTAAGATCCAAGGGTCTGGGTCTGTAGTCACCTAGGCAAATTGGTGAGGCTTTTTACCAAACCTTGTCCAGGAAGTGGGGTGCAGGGTTTTGGGAAGTATTTTGGGGGGAAGGACGCGTCCAAACAGCTCTTCCCCAGTAACCAGTATTAGTTTGGTGGTGGTAGCGGCCTGTCCAAGGGGTAATATTTTGTACCTTGGGGAAGTTTTGACCTAAGCTGGTAAAGATAAGCTTAGGAGGTTTTTCATGCAGGTCCCCACATCTGTACCCTAGAGTTCAGAGTGGGGGAGGAACCTTGACAATAATAAACTGAACCATTCAATTAACAGCATGTATATGAAATATATAGAAACTGTGATAAAATGTGCGATTCAATGCATGTATTAACTAATCAGATCTCCAGTATCAAAATCTCTTTTTAGAAAGCCTTGGATTGTTTTTTTGTTACTATTTTTCATATCACACTACCTTTAATGCCAGTTTGCCTTACTGCCATGACTCATAATTGTACCTGCCTTGGAAAGCAAGGAAAAATATCAGTGTTACAATCAGGGCCCAGACACTGCATGCAGAGAACAGGGGCTCTAAACCCCAACGAATAAGCAATTGACTCAACTGCTTGTGTATGATGATTGATGTGGTGGTGTATAAACATATGTCAAGTAAGAGCTTTTATGAAAGCTTATAATGTTCTGAACTTGATGGTCAATAGGAGATGTGTATACAGGTTATGGTTCTGCATGTATATGTGTACAACATTTTAATTGTGGTGCAACTAAATCATCCCTTCACAACAGGGAGTGAAGCAATCGCATAGGGAAGGGCAGCCCCCAGGCTAATTGTTTACACAAAATTAACACCAAGCACCCAGTATTGTTCAACCCAGAAAAAGACAATCGTGGCCTATTAAAGCTAATGGAAAGACACTGAAGCTGAAAAGAAAGCCTTAGTTTTCCAAGAGCTGGGTTATGGGTATGTCTACACGGTCGACATTAAAGCGCTGCCGCGGCTGTGGAGCTCTCCCAGCGCTGTAATAAAACCTCCATAAGGGGACTAGCTGTCTGCGCTCTCTACACTGCCGTGTTACGTGTTTTAGTTACAGCGCTAAAACTTTCTTCGCTCAGGGGTGTGAAAAAACACCTCCCTGAGCGATACAAGTTTCAGCGCTGTAAATGGCAGTGTAGACAAGGCCTGAGTCTACACTACGGACCTTACTGCAGCACAGATGTACCGCTGCAGCTGCGCCACTGGAAGGTCTTCTGTGTAGCCGCTCTATGCTAGCGGGAGAGAGCTCTCCCATTGGCACAATTAAACTGGGCCCAACAAGCAGTGGTAGCTAGTTGGTGACAGATGCTCTGCTTTCCCACCAACATAGCGCTGTACACAGTGATGCTTTTGTTGGTGAAACTTATGTCGGTCAGCAGGTTGTTTTTCACACCACTGACCGACAAAAATGTTAGCGTAAACAAGCCTTAAGGAAGGAGGGAGTCCCCCTACCAACCACCATTCTGTGTAACTGTGAATTGCCATAATCTGCGGTGGGCGGGGTGGAGAAACAAACAAACTGCAAACCCTGTTAAAAGGGAAGAGGTTTGAAGTGAAGGCTATCCAGAAACAGGGGGGCGCAGCATCTAAGCACAGGGCTGTCTGTGAAACACTGGATCGTCTCTGGGACAGAAGGCATGCTGGGAAACTGTTCAGAGGTAATAGGTAACTTGTATTAGAAAAGGAAACTGAGCTAATATAGAAGTGTAAAGCCTGAGGTTGTCATTGTTTGTTTTGTGTGTCACTTGTGTGTTTGCTTTTCCTTACTATTTCACTTTTGAATCTATGATTTTTCTATTAAATCAATCTTTTGTTTATTTTTACTCCAAGCACGTCTCTAGTGTGCAAACTGGAGAGTATTTGGTAGTCAAGAACTTGGGGGATGGATTGGAGTGGGGAGGATTCAGGACCAGAAGTGCTATTGAGGTCACTCTGCAAGGAGTAACTACGTGGGTGTGATCCAGGGTGAGACCTTTACAATTGTAGGCTAGGTACTGGTGTCAGGGTTCTGAGCTATAGTAGCATACCCGTAAGGCACCCAAAGTTAAAAGGCAGGTGGTGACAGAATCCCATACTGGTCTGGGTGGTCCCCACAGCATCACAATCATTAATGTTTAGAAGTTTCTAAAATACATCATCTCCAATAGCTTTTCAATAAATCATAATGTTGTGATTTTAAGGTTTCATATCTCACACTATACCCGTGCTAGAAACATATGGCTTGTAACATTTAGACAGGGGCATGACATACTTCCTGGCGGTATAAAATGGCCTTCATGTTTCGTGAGACCACTGAATCTTAAATATTTAATTGACCCAGGACTGGGTCAAATAATTTTCAGAGGAGATTACCTGTCAGTACGGACACCAACATGCATGCATTTATACTATTTCTGTATCCTAGTCATTATTTGTGAAATGTGTGTCAAATAATTTGTCTCACTTCCCTGGATTATGTGATGCTAATGGGGTCTGGTCTACCCTAGAATTAAGTCAATGCAAGGCAGCTTACATCAACCTAACTATGGAAGCGACTACACTTAAATTTCACTTGCGCAGACATAACTAGCCCACTCGACCAACTTAATAACTCCACCTCCACAAGCGACATAGAGTCAAGGTTAATGTAGTTAGATTGACACAGAGTTGATTTAGGCGCTGCATGGCTTATGTCAACTGTTACTGGCTTTCAGGAGCCATCCCACACAGACAGAACAATCGATACATGCGCTCCTCGTGAGGACGCACACCACCGACACAAGCAGCAAAGTGCAGACGTGCAAAAGCTATGTAATTACTGTAGCGGCTATATACCAACCTAAGTTAGGTCTAGGGTGACCAGACATCCCATTTTTAAGACCTCCTGCAGGCGTTCAGACTTTTTCTTAAAAACAGGCAAATTGTCCCATATTTTCTGTCTCTTCTCTCTCTCCCCCCAGTACTGGCCGGTCCTGCTGCTGGCTGGATCCCTGCTCGCTAGCCACCTGTCCACCAGCAGTGCGGGGGGCGGGGGGGTTTCTAGTAGCCGACCATGGGGGTGGGTGTGCAAGACTGGTGGTGGGACAAAGTGCAGAGTGCGGGGCTGGACGTTCCCCCTGCTGGTCTGTCAGTGCAGTCCCTGCTGTGTGCCAGCCCTCAGCCAGCCAGGCCCTGCCCCCATTCCTGTTTCCAGACTCAATGCAGTGGCTGGTGAGTGCGGGCAGGTGCCAGCCGGTTACGTGTCTCCTTTGCTGCCCACTCCTCAGCCCTTTACATGCTCCCCTTCTCACTGTCCTCTCCCTGCTTTGTCCCTTCAGCCTCCCCTGCAACCCCCAGCCCTGCTGCTCCTCCATATCCTCCCCGGTAGGATGCATCCCACTCCCAGCGCTGTGCGAAGAACCAGCCCCTGGTTGGAGCACTCTGCTCACCAACAGCCTGGCAGGCAGGCTCCTTCCTTCCCCCACTGCCTGTGGCTGGGCTGGTGTCCTGGGAAAGCCCAAGACCTTCTGGCTTGGGGTGCTGGCCAGGAGTAGCCAAGCCCTGCATGTGCCAAAGCCCACACAGCGCTGTCACAGAGAAGCCTTTCTGCCCCTCAGCTAAGCTCTGGAGTAACGGGGACCAGGACTCTATTTCCCGCATGTCTCACAGCATGTTTGTGCCCCGACCCTGCATACTCCACAGTAGCCCCCTGGGCAGGGGCTTAGCACCCTCCTCTCCCACTCTCAGTTCTGCCCCCCAGGAGTGCGGGGCTGCCACTTCTCTGGCCAGGTTCGCTGAAGCTCCTGCAGTCAGGTTCACAATGCATCCTTAGGGCTTACCCCCTTCCTGCCCGTTCTGTAGCCAGAGCACAGGAGGTGGCTGGGTTATGTCAGTGGCCAGTAGCAGCCTGGAGGTGTTAGCTGCCTTTCAACACTGTGCAGGCAGGAAAGCACAAGCTGCTTCCAGCCACAGAGGAGTGGGCTGGCAGGGGAAAGAGATGAGCTCTACAAAGACATGGGCCATGTCATCTATCTTCTTCCCCCCTGCCACCCTGTGTCACCGTTGCCAACTTTCACACGGTAAATAAGCACCCTGACTGTCACAATAAGCCAAAAATCAAGCTAATCCCATTTCAAAACAAGGTTAAAACAAGCCAATCCCTAAGAACCCTAACACTCTATGTGACTAGATTTCCCCACCCCCAGTGTGCAGTCTGGGACTGTGGTAGGCCCGCTGTGTACCCCTGACTCTCTCTCCCCCCCTTGACCCTGCTTTCTGGGAGTTGATAAAATAAATAAATAAATAAACAAGCTGCAACAAGTCAAACAAGCTACAAGCCAAAAACTAGCCGACAAGTAACTCACAAGCCAATTAAGCCAAAAAGAAGCCCAATTTCTGTGTTTTTTCCGTGGGTTTCGCATGTCTGCTCCAATCCCTTCCTTCCGACACAGTGCCGACAGACTGCTGCTGGCCACATTCTGGTGTGAACCCTGGCAGAAATCTAGGGAGGGGGACATGTTGCCCTGCATCCCACCCCCACGTGTTGCCTCAGGAAGATGCAATGCCAGGTACCAGGAGATGTGGGTCCATCCCGGGGGCCCAGCCAGGCATGGAGGGCGGAGAGTGCCAGGAGGGGAGGGTTGGTTGGTCACCCTCCCTGTATGAGAGAGGTGTATGGGGGGAGGAGTGTCACCTCTCCCTGTGTGAACCCTAAAACCTTAAAGATAAGATAAATAAAAAGACTCCAACTATGCAGTATTTCTTTTTAACAGGGGCTCAGTCAACTTGATGTTAATTTGAACGTTTGTACTGCATAGTTCTGATTGATTGCCATTGAACTTTCTTGAATACACGTAACTTTACCAGGTGTCCCGTATTCAGCACAGGGAAATATGGTTACCCTAGTTATGTCGACTTAATTTTGTAGTGTAGTGGTGACCTTAAAGAGCTTGTAATATATTGGACAGGGAGGTTGAATTCCATTTCCTATACAGTAACATTGTGAAGCAGTCCTGTGACATGCTGAGTGGCTTCCACTTCCACTAAAGTCAGTGGGATTTGAGAACTGTCAGCACCTAGCCAGGAGGCACTGAGCTCCTGCCAGGACTGGATCCAGAGTGATTGACTTCTTCTCTTGCCTTTTTCTTCTACCTCTTCTGAAGCAAAAAAGGGATGTGAGATGTGCAAAACCAGCCAGGGACATGATGTACAGGAACGCTGCCTTGTTTTTTCAAGGTGACTCTGGAAAGCGCACAGCTGCAAGCATGTTGCAAACAGGAGAAGAGTAGAGAAGGGGAGAGTGTGGATCACATATCCTTCCTCCAGAGAGTTATGACCCAAAACTAGCCTGCATTGTTCATTGTCTTGGATAGGTGCAGTAGAAGTGCAAATGAGGGGAATGAGATGTTATGAGAAGTAACATATTACGTTGATGTTGGAAAGAACCTGCTTCTTCAATTTCCTTTCCTCTGCTTCACTGTGTTGCTGAGTAATCTGTAGCATTAATCTTCTGAGTAGGTAATTTCCTCCTCTCTCCTTTTAAAAATAATTGTTTGTAGCAGTCTGTGTGCCAAAAATATTACTGCTTTATGTCCAGGATGAAGATAGAAAATAGCAGGGACACCGCAGCTATCCGGCACAGTGGCAGCAAGCATTGCTTGTATTGTGTGTACATGGAATTGGGTTAAATGGCTGGTTTTCTACTTAAGAAATCATAGCAAGAAATGCACAGAACACTTGTACAAAGCTTTCCTTTTATAAACAGTGAAACAAATTTATCCCTGGTGTGACTCCACTGACTTCGGTGAAGTTATTCCGAGGCATGAATTTGGCCTGCTGTCCAAGGTAGAGGGGAGACCCATATAACTAGTTACTTCTGTTTCTTGGTGTGCTAAGCAGTAGGAATTTCCACTACTTCATTTATCTGTGTCAGTTCTCACAAGACCTTGTACAATTAAGTCCTGACCCATTTGGAAGCAAGCTTGTAAGCTGATGATAAAAATAAGGAATCAATCTAGTCTTTTACGGCAGATAGTATACAAACTGCATATATGATGTTTTTGAAGAAAGTTGTGGGACACTCATTGCTAGATAACTTTGTTGAAATTCCAGGTGCTTTTCCTCATGTAGATCAGAGCCAGGAAGTTTATTCATTAACAACCCCTCATCCCCAACTCTTTGCTATTAATTTTCCTGGGTATTGGGAGGAAGGTAGAATCTGGCTAAAAGAGGGGGTTACTTGAAAAGATGCCAAAAATGAATTGTGATTAAGAGATGGGGTGATTTTCTCCCCCATTTGGTCCTTTTCTTCTCAACAAATGACTTTCAGTGCTGAAAGAAACTCTCAGATTTAAAGTCTCTCTCTCTCTCAATAAAGTATCCCAGGGCTGTTTTAAGGAAACAGACTGAACAGCTAGTAAAAATGCTGAAGATGACACAAGATTAGGAGTAGATATGGCCAGAAGGTAAAAGTCATACATAGTACTGTAGGACAAGATGAACTTTCCTCTATTACATAACATATTTACTTTTTGAATGAATAAAAATAGTCTTTCCTAACTCTGAAAGTGTGATCAGTACCTGTAGTTTATAAGGAATCTCTCTCAAGTGCTGTTGAATTAATAGCTGAACAAATGGGGCTCCTTCTGAAATGTGTTAAAAATCTCTTCCTGTTCCCTCTTAGTTTTCCTACCTCCAAGCCATCCTGTGTTCACTTAGAAGTTCATCAAGAGAGGCTGAGTTAACGAGCATCTTCAGAAGTAAGAAGGCAGGCTGAAGGGTTGAGGCAATTATGTCATAGATATTTTAAAGGGCATATGTGTGGACTTGTGCTGTCACATGTGAAATTTATCTGAAAAACATAAGACTTCAAAAGTCCATATATCAAGTTATCAAAGCTAGAATTAGTTACCCCTTTTTTTACTTAACAAATGTATTTTACTTAAAACAATTAAAATTCACCCAAACAAAGCTCTGCATACCAACTGCAGTAGTATATCAAAGCTAATTTGAAATATTCTTGTTGTCAGCATCAGAAGGTTTTTCTTTACATGCAGGAAAATTTTTCTCTGCACCAATCTTATGTATTCTGGTGCAGCATTGATTTCTTAGTATGTACCTACAACCACTATGCTTTTCTGCGGCATGAGGGATGACTTTATTTGGAACAAGAAAAGGAGTACTTGTGGCACCTTAGAGACTAACCAATTTATTTGAGCATGAGCTTTCGTGAGCTACAGCTCACTTCATCGGATGCATGCCGTGGAAACTGCAGCAGACTTTATATATACACAGAGAATATGAAAAAATACCTCCTCCCACCCCACTGTCAAGCTGGTAATAGCTTATCTAAAGTGATCATCAGGTGGGCCATTTCCAGCACAAATCCAGGTTTTGGAAATGGCCCACCTGATGATCACTTTAGATAAGCTATTACCAGCTGGACAGTGGGGTGGGAGGAGGTATGTTTTCATATTCTCTGTGTATATATAAAGTCTGCTGCAGTTTCCACGGCATGCATCCGATGAAGTGAGCTGTAGCTCACGAAAGCTCATGCTCAAATAAATTGGTTAGTCTCTAAGGTGCCACAAGTACTCCTTTTCTTTTTGCGAATACAGACTAACACGGCTGTTACTCTGAAACCTGTCTTTATTTGGAACAGTACCCTCTATTAGATGTTCTAGGGAAGCAGGCCCTTAATCTAAAAGTATATTAGATGGTCTTATTACTGACCCAGAGGTCCCAAGTTGGAATCCCTAATCTGCTGTTTAGTAGCATGTGTGTGCACACACGTGCACACATTTACTGTGTAGATAAGAATTGCTGCATGTTTACTATGCTGAATTAGCATTGTTTTAGAATCTGCTCCACAAAGAGGAGGCACATTAATTTGGGTGGCTTTTGAATGATCATTGTACTGTGTCCTTGAAAAGAGGAACACATTCTCTGTGAATGACATTCATTGTGAATAGAGAGCTAATTCGTCTCACACTGTAAGTCCCTTTTCCTGTTGCACAGTATAGAAAGATCTACTTCCAGAAAAGGCAAGCATCACACATCTCCTATGGCTTGGACAGGAGGCTCATTTTTGTTGCATGGTTACATGTTGCCTCTATGTAACTATAATGGCTTAACACCACAGTTTACAGTAGTTTTGCTATAGCATTGTAGAATACTATAAGGGACAGCCTTATCTGACAGCCTGCTGTAGACAGGAATCATGAGCAGTCCAAAAAACTTACAGCAACCTCTCAGTCCATGTATGTCTGGCAGACAGCAATCTGAACCATATCCCCAGTCTAAGAGAACCATCCAAGAAACTTTAACGTGGCAGACAGTGGGGCTGGTTTTGCTGCTTATGTTGTTCTCACTGCTGGCTTCAAGCATTGCATTTTAACTGTGGAAACGATGTACAACAAAAACACCACCATCCCCAACCACCAAATATATTAGAACCAGATGACACATTTGGAAGTGATTTGTTAAACTAAGAATGTTACTGATTCACTGAAGACTGTTTTATTTTTGTCTATTCATCACTGCACACCTTGTCCAACTTGATATTAACACTAACATCAATATATGATGTCAGTATACAATAAGGTCATATCAAAAACTAATACATACACACACACACACACACACTAGTGGTTGCAATCACTGAACAAAATGAAAAATCAATGGGATGTACTTTAGGTAAACTTTTTGCCTAATAGATATTCAGAATCTAGGACAGAATAGCATGACCTCTTTGTCCGAGGAAGATGTTGGGGCCAAAATACAGTCTTGTAGCAATACATATTATCACAATCACGCTATTTAAAAACCAGTACTCCTTTTCTTTTTGTGAATACAGACTAACATGGCTGCTACTCTGAAACCTATTTAAAAAGAGTGCAGCCAAGTCACAGCTTCTGCTGTCTTTAGGTCTAGAAAGGTATTCCCATTGTAACCAAGTCTTTATCACTGTGCTGATGTCACTGGAGAAATGGTGCACAGATAATTCTACAGTGCTGATGTTTTAAATAATTTCACAGTGGAGAACCCACCTTTTAAATAGAGAGATTCTCATGGACATCTCCCCTTTATCTTTTTCGTCAGTCATGATCCATTTACAATTGCTTACATAACACATGTTGGTATTTTTAATTGTTTAATACAAAATGTTTTTTCTGCTTCCTGAGGCAAAATAATTAGTCTCCTCTTGTTCATTTCCTCTCTCTTTCTCCCCCAACCCAAATCTGGTTTGATCCTCCCCTGTTTCCTGGTCCCCTGTTCTGACTCATCTATGCATGCTTCCCTGGTGCTTGGCCTCCATCATCTCCTCCTGTACATGCAGCCCAGCATCTTGGTTTCTTTCTTTTGTTCCCAAAGAGCAGCTGTTTTCTTTCCTCCCTTTTGCTATACATCAGTGACCCACTAATGGAGGCAGATAGGCTGACTGCTCTTCCTTGTTTCCAGTATTGCAAAGAGGAGCCTGGATGGAAACAACATGCTGGAGCAAGTTCCATGTGAACTTCTAGCTCTCCAGAGCCCACTACTGTATTCCCCCAGATTGAGAACTAGTGCTCTAGTACTATTGCTGTAAGACTGCTAGGAATATCTGTTGTGCTTCACAGAAAAATATTGCTTTGAGCATTTATCAAACCAGCATTATGTTAAAAGATGTCTCAGTCTTCCCCACCAAGCTCCACTGAGTGCTAGGAATGCCGTGAGGGTGTACAGCAAGGGAGCAAGTTATGGCTTCCTGATCCAGTGACACAGTCTGCACACTCCCTGTCCTGCTCTAACTTTTGCCACTTGCATGAAGTCTCTAAGGCCTGGATGCACAAAAGGAGTTAGGCCTTGTGATGCTGAGTGTTACAGCACCTATCTTTTAGGCGCCTAGAAAATTGCTGCGATTCAGAAAGCCCAAGTTAGGTGTGTAGGCTCCTTGACAATGAATAGGGAGAGGTAAGCACCTTAGGCTGAAATTCACAAAAGCCAGTATGCTAGGTGGGGAAGTGCCTAAATTAGCCAATGGGAGATCCTGACAAGAGGGATGTGTGCTAAGCCCCACCACACTCACAGAGATAAGTTCCTAAGTCCAGGTTGTAGGGAGGCACCTATGTCTGCTTGGAATCCACAACCTGTAATCCTTCTGCTGGAGTCAGGCACATATTCCATATTAGCAAGAGACACGTAGGGAGCAGGAGGAGAGAAGGAGGAGTTCCTTCATAACTTTTAGCCTAGTGTTAGGGTACTCACCTGGGATGTAGGAGATCCCCAGTTCAAGGCCCACCTCCACCTCCACCTGTGGGAGAGAAAAGATTTGAACTGGGATCTGCTATCTCCAATGTGAGCATTCTAATCACTGTGCTATGGCATTTTCTGATGTGGGTCTCCTTCAGTCTCTCCTAATGAAGCTGTTGCTTCATCAAGTCATTTGGGCCAGAGAAAGTGAGAGAGCACAAACATGAGTGACTCTGTAGCCGGGTGGTTAAAGCAACCACCTGGGATGTGGGAGATTTAGGTGTCTGTCTCCTTGCTCCAATGCCTCTTGAATTATTTGTCCAATTGATAAATAATTTGTTCACCATAAATAAATTGTTGTATACACATTGGTAACCCAGTTCTGCTGCCCAGTACAGTGATGCAACTGTGGTGAAGAGTGGGGCTACAATAGTATAAATTATAAGAGAATTTGGCCCTGAATCTGTTAATTTTCTGTTAATCCTCCAATATGGCCCCAAACTTCTGAAACAGAATTGCTAAGAAGGCAAGGAGATAAAGTTACAAGTTGAAAATAAACTAGTATTGACCTCGGAGGCAATCACTGGCAAATGCAATCTGAGTGGTTAATATTTGTAACTCTTCTTTGTTGACCTCAGTTAAGTTTCCTCACTTCAGCATTTTCTTAACTCCCTTTTCTTTTGAGGGCTTATACCCGGTCCACAGTGGGGTCAGATTATGCATTTAAACATTTTTTCTAAAAAACGTGCTATTTAGGACAGCTGTAGACTGGTCCACTGGATATCCCAGAGCAGTGGTTCTCAACCAGGGGTATGCGTACCCCTGGGGGTACACAGAGCTCTTCCAGGGGTACATCAGCTCATCTAGATATTTGCCTACTTTTACAACAAGCTACATAAAAAGCACCAGCGAAGTCAATACAAACTAAAATTTCATACAGACAATGATTTCTTTATACTGCTCTATGTACTGTACACTGACATGTAAGTACAATATTTATATCCCAATCAATTTGTTTTATAATTATATGGTAAAAATGAGAAAGTAAGCAATTTTTTAGTAATAGTGTGTTGTGACACTTTTTTTTTCTTTTTTATTTTTATGTCTGATTTTGTAAGCAAATAGTTTTTAAGTGAGGTATAACTTGGGGGTACACAAGACACCTGAAAGGGGTACAGTAGTCTGGAAGGGTTGAGAGCCTCTGGCCCACAACATGGCTATATAACAAGATTCTCATACAAAAATTCCTTTCTGTCAGACTTTTCTACCAAAATCCCTTATTAGCTCCCCTCTCATCCTTAGGACAGCATAAAACCTTCAAGTTTATATTGCAAGGCAAAAACTCCTTGGCTTGTCTGGAATATAAAGCAGAGGATCTCTTTAGTTCTGGATGTGTGAATCAAACATTCTCCTGTTTATCCCAGCTAAGTAGGATGAACATTAAGTCAAATTAGCATATCACATCCCTCACAAATTAAAGAGGTACACCCAGAAATAATGCCCTTTAAATTACTGAGCAGTTGAAAGATTATAGGGACAAATTCTGCTCTGAGTTACACCTGTGTGACCCCATTGAAGATTGTGCTCTTGCTTGCTGGTAGCAGAGAGCAGAACTTGGTAGACAGCATTAGTTCACAAGTGTTTACAATGCCAAAATTCCATGAGTTTCCAATATAAAACATTCAAAGAAAAGCACTGCTGGAAAACAAGCCATAAGATTTTGGTAAGGGAGGCAATAAACTTAGTTACAAAAATAAATACACTTCCTTCAAACCTCCATCTTAGATCATTTGGGGTATGTTAGGCATTTCCAAGGTTGTGAGAGAAAGCTGTCAGACAAATATTAAGATATTTCTTATATTTTCTGAAAGAAAGGAGGGATGTGAAGATCCAAAGAAGTCAGGTGCCCCTCTGTCATGCTATCTCTGGCCAAGATTTAAAAACACGACAGCCTAAAGTTGGGAATGTAAATCCAGTTGGGTAACAGAATAAATGCCTTGATTTTTAAGAATGCTGCGCACTTGGCAGCTGAACTGTCACTGAAAATCAGCCCACATAAGCTCCTGAGTCCATATGTAGGGCACTTAAGATTAGGCTTTTATTTTTTAATAAAACCTTGGCATATACTTCTAAAATAACTTCTCTGTGTGGCCCTCCCATTGTGGGCCATATGGTGAGAGAACATTGTAATTTAATAAATTTAATTAAACGTTTAATACTTTCATTCCTGATGAGGTCGTGCATCACCCATTCATTTCTAGATAGCAAATTTAATTCATTTGCAATAGGTTCAAGCTCTGAGGTTATGGAAGATGCTGTTGTTGCATCATCCATCTTTATGTGGTTAATGGTCAGCTACATGCTGCGCCATGCATGATTTCCTGGCACATTTAGACCATTTTTTCCTGTCCCAGCTTCATGCAGAATCTGCCTGTTTGACCTGGCCAAGTAAAACAGTGTTAGGTCCTGCTACCTTTAACTCTTTGTTCAATATTTATATTTTTACATACAGTAGAGGAAGAAAACTTAGCTCATGAGTGACTAAAGCCAGTCATGTAATGGTCAGCAAGTCCATTAACATCATGGTTAATCTCTATCAAGAGTATTTTATTAAATAACAGGTTCCAGTGCAGCACTGGCTCTTGCTCTTGCACTCCGGTTTTGATAGGTTAGCACATTTCTGAGGCATGGCGATGGTGCAGAAAACAATTCCTTTGAGACAGACTCGCACAAAGTGTTGGCAGCACTCATGGAGAAAGGATCCATCAATGCATTGACCAGTCCACCATGTAGCACGTCTCCTAGGACCTAGATAATGTGATCTTGGAGATAAGGGTATGTAAGATCGGTAGAATTGGATTTTGATTTGTTTATAATTTCAATGGATAACATCCCTTTCTTTTTAAGCATTTGTATCTATTTCAATTTTAATTTTTCATGCTGCGGGGGGCTCAGACAATAATTATGCAATGACAGTAAACCTGGAGATTCAGAAAATTAAAGCTTTATAACCATTAAAACACAAATTGTTAAAAATTACATGTCAAAATACACAAATTAAATATCCTAAGTTCTCAAGCAGCATTTTTTTTCGCTTTGCCTACCTGTAAAATTTTGATTATTGATGGAAATTTTTGTTGGTTTATGTGCATATGATGGAATTGACATTTACTGATAAAAATCTAATTCTTCCAAGCCTAGGGGCATGTCAAGACAATTGGCAAATACTGCAAAGTCAATAGCATGCACAAGCAGGGCATGCACACTACTCCTGTGCTGAGAACCAGGAAAGTTCAACAAGCCAGACTATACATCCTGGGTTATCCCTCTGCCCTTTCTCACTGTCAGTCAGGTCATGATTTGCCCCTTTGTGTCAAACTCAGGTTTTTCAATTTCCCATTATTAGTGGGAGGATTTTTTCCAATATTTTAACTCCTCCACTCTTGTTTTTTTCCCATGACACACCTCCTATTTTATAGCTCTTCAGTGGAGAGAGATTGTATTTTAAGGTCATTGTTTCCATGGACATACCCCAATAGAAGGACAATCTGAAGAGATGAAGACATCTGCCAAAACTCCAAAAGAAAAAGGAAAAAAGTTTTAGGCTTTCAGAAATACAAGAAGTGTTGCCTATTGATGTCTCTTGCCAGCTCTTCTTAGTGCTGGCCTGCATGTTAGTATCTGAGCACACATCTTGCACCAATTTGGTAAGAGCTCCATCTGTAATGCATTCTACAAAGATACTTATGTCTGGTGCTCACTATATGTGATATACTCAGAATGCGGGAATTATTTTTGCTTTGCTTCTCTTGTGTTTTTATAAGGTTATGGCAATGGCAATTGATCCCAGCCTGGTGTCAGCTGCAAATTTTATAAGCATACTCTCCACTCCATCATCCAAGCCATTTATGAAAATATTGCAAAGTACTGGACCCAGAACTGACCCCTGTGGGACTCCAGTAGATACATCCACCCAGTTTGACAATGAACCATTGATAACTACTCTGAGAATATGGTCTTTCAACTAGTTGTGCACCCACCTTAAAGTAACTTCATCTAGATCATATTTTCTTGACTTGCGAATGGAATAATAATTAGGTCTATCTAGCCCTTTTTATCCATGGGTTTCAAAAACCTTTGCAAAGGTGTGTGTTGTAAATGGTCTCCAATGTAGAGATGAGGGACAGAGATGCACAGAGAGGTCAAGTGATTTGCCCAAGATTATTCCACTGTTCCCCAGAGAGAACCCACTTCACCTGAATCCAGGATTACCACCCACCTAAACTAGAGATTGGTGGAGGGGATGCTGGGAATGAAGAGAGAACTGGCAGTTAGATGGATTTGACTGTATATCTGAACATCAACATTAGTCTGCAGAAAAGAAGAGTGAGAGGGGATTTGATAGCAGCCTTCAACTACCGGAAGAAGGGTTCCAAAGAGGATGGAGCTAGGCTGTTCTCAGTGGTGGCAGATGACAGAACAAAGAGCAATGGTCTCAAGTTGCAGTGGGGGAGGTCTAGGTTGGATATTAGGAAAAACTATTTCACTAGGAGAGCGGTGAAGTACTGGAATGGGTTACCTAGGAAGGTGGTGGCATCTCTATCCTTAGAGGTTTTTAAGGCCCGGCTTGAGAAAGCCCTGGCAGGGATGATTTAGTTGGGGTTGGTCCTGCTTTGCACAGGGGGTTGGACTAGATCAGGGGTTCCCAAACTTAGTTTGCGGCTTGTTCAGGATAAGCCCCTGGTGGGCCGCGAGATGCTTTGTTTACCTGAGCGTCTGCAGGTACAGCTGCTCGTAGCTCCCATTGGCCGGGAACGGCAAACCGGGGCCACTAGGAGCTGCGAGCGGCTGTACCTACGGACGCCCAGGTAAACAAAGCGTCTTGCGGCCCGCCAGGGGCTTACCCTGAACAAGCCGCAAACCAAGTTTGGGAACCCCTGAGGTTTCTTCCAACTCTAATTTTCTATGATTCTGTGATCAATGCTGAAATGTTAACACATCTAACATGAATCCCCAAAACTAGTAGACACAATATATCACCCACCACAGGCTCAGCTCTGCCAGGTTTCCTGCAAGCCCTTGGATGAAGCATCCTCTCCAAATATACCAAACTATTCCATTATTCTCTATGTGGAAGAGTAGAGAATATGTATTGTAGAGACACACTGCTTTCCATTACCACAAGTCCCACACACTTCAAGCTTAACTTACCCCGCCTCGCACCCACAGATACAACCCTTTATGCCCTCCCTTTTACTAAATACCCTCCAGATTAATCTTCAGCCTTCCCTTCTGGCATCCCTTTCACCCCACTGCCACCTCTCAATATTATTAATGGAAGAGTTTGGTGTATTTGGAGAGGATACTTTGCCAAAAGGGGTACTGGAAGTCTGGTGTCTCTACCTGGGCATGTGATATGTGGCGTCTACTACTTGTGGTGGTGGTGGTGGTGGAGATGATGATGATGAGTACCTAGTTCAGTGATACTCAGACCTCAGCGATTGAGGAGCCAAATTAGTGATCAACATTAGCCAAAAGCGTGACAGCAGTGTGAATTCATTATTGCATTTATTACAGTGCTATATATTTATATTTAAACTGCATACTGGGAAATATTTAGTTTTTATTGGTTAATAACATAACTTAATTGGTTAATAACATAGCAAAAGCATCCTGACTGATTAATAACTTAGATCGGTTAATAATTAAATCACACTGTGTTTTAATATCATGTGCTGCAGAGAGCCACAGGAGAAATATTAAAGACCCACTTGCTGCTCTGAAGCCTCAGTCTGAGTATCACTGGCCTACCTCTTACTTAGTGCTTTTCATCAGCAGATCTCCAGGCACTTTACAAAGGAAGTCAGTATCATTATCCCCATTTTGCAGATGGGGAAACTAAGGCACAGTTTTCCCATCTGGAAGTGGTAGGGTGTCTCTTTGTGGATGCAGGAGCAGAGAGTATGTACTGCTAGGTGGCTGAAATGTTCATTTCCTTGCTT
Organism: Lepidochelys olivacea; assembly: GCF_965140295.1. Classification (NCBI taxonomy): domain Eukaryota; kingdom Metazoa; phylum Chordata; order Testudines; family Cheloniidae; genus Lepidochelys; species Lepidochelys olivacea. The sequence goes on along the minus strand of NC_140412.1, from coordinate 136,340,350 downwards.
TTTTTATTTTGAGTATCATATGTCTTGTGTAAGAACTTCAGCTGTTTCACAAAGTTTTTTGTCTTTTCCTTAACAAATATAAAGTGGGCTCCACTATGGCTCAAGGATCCTGAAACATGTGGGAATGGTCAGCAGGCACTCTCTACCCAAGTAGCTAGCTCCATTTGGTTTGCATAGTGCAGGAACGATCATAGTAACTGTAAAAGTGCTGGTAAGAGTGTATTTTACTGAAGCAGTGAATGTGTATGTAGAATAGGTGTAGCTTGTATGGCCTCTTGGCACTAGTTAGCACCTGGAAGGTGTGGTCATGGCCATATCTCCTCCCCACCCTAATACATGCCCATTCAGTGGCAGTTGCCCTTCTTCAGATTACAAGAGCACTTAGTGTGATGGCTAAACCCTGCATGAGTGCAACGAGCTCCCTACATACACTCCACCCTCATGTCCTACTTCTACGTTTTCAAGATGATGTGGTGGCTTAGCAATCTGTTCTGAAAAAGTTGTGTTTACCGTTACTCAGGAAGCACTTATGCTTGCTTACTAGTAAGAGAAGAGGAGGGTATAATAAAAGAGGTGAGACATAATAATATAGAGGAGTGCTTATCCTAATTGTCTTAATTGTTTCCTTAACTCTGAAGTTGAATTAGCTAACCAGAGCACTCCTGAACAGCGTGCAATAAAATGGGAAAGTATAATTTGTCCTGTGTGGCTGGTGGAGAAGCAGAATAATCTAGCAGTTAGTGAAGGAGAATGTTTCCCCACCAGTCAGATGGGTATAATAGAACTTACTGGTGCCTACCTCTTACAGGGTTATGACACTTAACCAATATTTGTATAAAACACTGAAATCCTTCAATGAAAGGCACTTGTGTCTGGGATTCTCAATGCTTTTTGTATTGTGGACCATGTTCTGAGAGAGTCTCTTGTGAGCAAACACCCACCCACCCAATTGTACAACAAGCAGGACCTGTTGCTATTTGAAGACTGACAGATGTTTCGCAACTGGCACAGAAGCAGCATTGTGGGCCACCTGGAAGTGTTCTGTGCACCATTAGTAGAGAACCACTGCACTATGTAAAAGCAATGTAGAGTAAGCCCTGAAATTCTGTTAATTTGAATAGATGTTCCATAGGAAACTCCTGTCAGAAAATGTACCCATACCAGCAATAGCAGCATGTTTTGCATCTAACCTGGAGATACGCACTCTGTGACTTACTCAATTCATCAAACTCAAGAAAGCAAATATTTTGGAATGCTATCGATTTGGGTTTAATGTATATAGTATTTTGAGAGGCAGTTTATACTATAAAGTTGTAGTTAACTTTTTTCTGTAGAAAAAATAGAGCTCAATCCTGACGATTCGCACACATCTTCCCCATAGACTGATAATGCTTGAGAAATTCCCAGTGGAATGGGGAACCAAAAATCTTCCAGTCCATTTAATAGGAGTTACAAGGAACATGGAGCAGATTCACTCAGTTCATCCAAAAATCTGCTATTCAAGCAGGATTGATGCAGTGTCATCTGGGAATACCATATGTTATATGTGTGTGTATGTAGGCCCCTTATCCAGCTGATCCGATTATAGAAACTTAGAAATGTAGTACTGGAAGGGACATTGATAGGTCGTCTAATGCAGTCCCCTGCACTGTGGCAGGACTAAGTATTATCTACCATCCTTGACAGTTCAGGTGTTTGTCTAACCTGTTCTGAAAAATCACCAATAACGGAGATTCCACAACCTCCCTAGGTAATTTGTTCCAGTGCTGAACTACCCTCAGAGTTAAGAAGTTTTTCCTAATGTCTAACTGTGATGGGGTGTCCATCCCACAGAAGGCTTGAAAGGGTAGGCCAGTTAACTCCTCAGGACACCTGGGGTTGATTAAATGGGGCTCAGCTGGGTAGGAAGAGGAGAGAGCTGTATGAAGCCCAGACACTGAGAGCAGAAGGGGGCTTCAGGGGAGCTAGTCTGCAGACATTCCCTGAAGGGAGGTGTGTAAAGGGAGTAGTCCATGGTTAATCCTTGAGAGAATGCAGTTGGGAGTGTGGCTTGGCAAGCCCACAGGAGAGGGAGAGCCAGAGAGATAGGCAAGGCTCAAAGGAAAAGCAATAAGGTATGGAGAAGGTTAAACCTTGGTTGCCAGCGAGAGGGCCCCTGAGCCAGGACCCAGAGTAGAGGGTGGACCCGAGTCCCCCTACTAGCTGCCGACAAAGGGGCACCGGTGAGGCAGTGAGCAGGCAAACTGCCAGAACCCATTTTTCAAGAGGGTCTTTGATACTCTGGAATGGGGGAACACGTCTGGTGACCCGACTGGAGGGCCATGTCATGGAGAGAAGACTGTGGTTTCTGGAGTGTGAGGGGTCTGCAGGGCAAGAGGATGACAGGAGAGACGCTGCCAGAGGAGGGTGCAATGCCTGACTGGAGCAAATCCCCAGGACGGCCAGCACGAGGCGCTGCCTGCGGTGATGCTAACCTAAATCTCTCGGTGTAATTTAAGCCCATTATTTCTTGGCCTGTCCTCAATGGTTTATCACCCTCCTGTTTATAACAACCTTTTATGTACTGAAAGACTGTTATGTCCCCCTCTTCCCCCTTCCTCCTCCCCCCACCTCCCTGTCTTCTCTTCTCCAGACTAAACAAACCTTGAGGGGTGAAGTTCAGTCTTTCCTCATAGATCATGTTTTCTAGACCTTTAATAATTTTTCCCTCAATTGTTGTTGATTTTGTTGATTCAATGCTTGAGCAAAGTGACTAATGTGAGTGGTTTATTGGATGTCAACATCAAATAGATTACTGTCAGCGGTTGCATTATATTGGATGATTTTTATTAAAGAGGCATATTGCTTTAGTTTCCCTTCAAGAGATAACAGAATTATAATGTAGGTGCTAACACGGTATGCGTTGACAGAGATTCAGGAATATAGTGCTGCATTGACTTTTAGAGAATGCAGGAAGACAATTGAAAGATGTAGCATGACTTTTCACAGCCATCTCCAACACTAGTGTTTCAAAAATCATTGTCTCCCCTTTCTTCCATGCAGCTATGGCTGAAGTTGCTTGACTTAAGATAAGTAGCTACCAAATGCCTAGCCTATAGAGCCCTAGACTACAATTCAGGAGACTTGGGTTCTCTTCCTGGCTCTGCCACTGGCTTGCTGAATGACCTTGGGTGCGTCACTTCACCTCTGTGTCTCAGTTTTCCCATCAGTAAAATGGGGATGATACCGATCTCTTTCATGAAATGCTTTGAGATCTATGGATGAAAAGTGCTATAAGAAGTATTAATAATAATTGCATTTTTTGCTGATAAAACAATATTTCATATTCATCCATTGGGAATTATAGTCTCATTTGTTTATCATTAAAACAATTATAGAGGAAAATGATGTAGAGAAAATAAGGTAGATAATACTTTTATCATGTTTAGAGCTACTCTGAATTGTACTAAGCAGTTCTGTTTGAGGAAAGTATTGGCTGTTACCATTACTTAGGAATTTTAGGTACTCATCTTCATTTCAGTTAGAAGGTAACATGGAAAAGAAAATAAATTGTTGAATTGCTAGTTGAAAAGAGTGGCATCACGGAGAGGAGAAAACACCCAAAAGTTATCCTGGTACTGATGAGGTGATTGTACAGTGGTAAACAATTCAGAATCTGGCCTTTTTGCTGTCATTCTTTACTTGCAAAGTAAACTGACAGGAAAAATAAAATGTAGTCATTGACACTGCACCTGTGGAGAAACAGGAACTGAGCAATTATTTCTGCTGCCACAGGATGCTAGAGTTCGCAAAACCCAGCATCAATTGTGATGGAAACAATTTAAGCCTAATACGCCATCAAGTATTTTTTATTCATAAAAGTCCACATGAAACACTTTTTAAAAATGCAGGTGTTCTTGATTTATTGTATATGCTTGATCAGTGAGTTTGTTTCTTTGTGATTGTAGATCTTTAATTCTTTGCATCTTTACTGTCTATATGTTACATTGCTTGAACTGTCTGCTTCCTCTTTTTCAATTTCTACCTACATACTGTGCCAATATTAGTCTTCCAAATTCCCATTTTCCTTGCTTGGCACTCTGATTAACTGGGGCTCCACTGGGTTTATTACAGGAATATTGTTGCTGTTTTTCATAGAGGAAAGTGAACTGCATTAAATTACTCAGATTATACAGTGGCAGTGATGTTGAACAAACTTCCCACATGAAATTTTGGTAGCCACAAATATATTTCAATTGTGTATAATTTTACTACATACATGAATTGCTTCTCCACATAGCTTTGTAGTGGGTGTCAATCATAGAATCATTAAGAAATTCATGATTTTTTAAAAACCGCAATATATTTAAACAAAAAAAAGCTACTTTCTGTAATGTTACATTAATTAATTTTACACACAGTTAAAAGTTATTTCACAACATCAGGTATGGCATTGAAGATAGATGAGAGAATAGGGACAGGATCTAAATGTTGTGAGCCCAAAGTTTAATAAAAACATATTCCCTTGTGTCCTGTATACCCTTTAGGGCTTGATTCTGTGGGATTTTCAAAAGCATCTAATGTTGACCTACCTCTGCTCGTATTGAAGTAAACAGTAAAACTCCCATTAACTTTAGTGAGACAAACAAATGCTGGCTACTTTTGAAAATCTTATCCTACATGAATAGTTATCTAACTTCAGTGGGACTGCTTCTATGATTAATTCAACTGTGAGTGGAGGTAGTAGAATCAAACAGTATCAATTCAGTATCAGTTTTTAGCATTGTATATAGACGCTGACTTACCCGTAGGATAACTGTACAGTCAAACAAGTGTCCGTGGTTTGCCCGCAGACAAACAATAAGGAAAAGGTGGAATACATCATAAGTAAGCTGTAGCTCACGAAAGCTTATGCTCAAATAAATTTGGTAGTCTCTAAGGTGCCACAAGTCCTCCTTTTCTTTTTGCGGATACAGACTAACACGGCTGCTACTCTGAAAAAGAGTACTTGGGTGAGTTTTGGATTGAGGTTAGCATTCAAGAGGGTAACAAGTTGCAATGCAGTAGGTCTAAAACAGTCTAGAATAGCTATAGTGTGAATTCTGAGGTTGACATAAAACTGTCTGTCTCGACGCTTGCTCACTCTGTCCTGGAAACATGGTTCATGGGTGATGAAAGAGAATTTGAGTTCATTATTTGATGAGTGATATTTGTTACTTAGTGTGTTTAGTTAGAAAAGCAGGAGACACTAAACAAGAGGACTTGATGGATCCATCGATAATGTTTTCATTGGCAGAGTAAATCAGAAGTCCTTCCAAGGTCTGTACAATGCTCACTGAAAACCTCCAACACTGGAAAGAACTTGAGAGTTTAATGTGTGCTGGCTTCACAATACATAAACAGAAGTCCCTGTGGTCCAATATTGACTGGGCTTGTGTTGTATACTGTTTTATGTGGATATATGCTAGCCCATAAAAACACATTTTCGTTTTGTTTTTGACCTGCCAACTCTTTTCAGTTGCTTTGTCTGTTTGCTTGCAGTGGTAAGCACTACACCTGGTGTTCTAAAAGATCGACTGTAGAATAGTGAGGTGCCACTAACCTGTAGTCTGGTTGTTCATGCGTCCATGACTAAGTTTTGCAATTTGATACTCGTTGTACCATCTTCCACAAGGACTAATATAAATCAGTCTTTTCTTGGGCAGCCAGGAGTTGTCTGAATTGCTTTTTATAATTTTTGTTTGAGTACAGCTACACACTGCTTAATGCAGACTAGCAGCAGAAGGGCGAGGAATATTTTATAACATACCCTTTAGCAATTATGTCACCAGAAGCCTATTATACATAACTCAGATGAAGACAGTCAGGTAGGGAGAAGACACAGAGATGAAAACTCAGGTTTCTGGCATCCCCATGTCGGTTAGTACAGCCATCCTCTAGCTAGTTTGTAAATTTCTCAGTTCTCCCTATAGTAGGGTGACCAGCTGACAAGAACAAAATATCAGGACACATGGGGGGGCAGCCACGGGCTCACCCCTCCCCCCACCCCCCTCCAGGGCTGGCTCTAGGTTTTTTGCCGCCCCAAGCAAAATACATAAATAAATAAAAAGTTGGAGTGCTGCTAAAGCAAAATATTGGGACAAATGGCATCCCGACCGTACATCAGTCAGGATGCGGGACAAACAACTAAATATCGGGACAGTCCTGATTTTATCGGGACGTCTGGTCACCCTACCCTATAGTTTCTTATATTCAAAATATTTGGTTAGTTACCACAATTTTCGTTTGTGAAGGTGACATTTCTTTGCAAATATCATCTCTGGATTTCATGTTTCTTAGGTGAAACTATTTTACTCCATAAGAATTTCAGAACTGTATTGCTTTTTCAAATATTAACCTTATCACATTTATACTAAAGATGTAGATATGTTTCTCTTCCATCTTTTTATTCTTTTTGGTACTTCTACATTAGTTTTCTTTTCATCCCCTTATACAGGACTTATTCTGATCTCACTCAGGAGTTACCAATGTTTGTAGTTATTCTCTGTTTACAAGAGACTGAAATCAGGCCCATGGTTTTCTATTACTATTTTTACATTTCATATTAATGTGGATCAGGACTAGGGTGTATCTGGAGATGTACCTTTCACAATTCAGGGCACCTGCACCACCCACTTTAGGCTCCTGGCTCCTCAGCCATCACTTCTCTTGGGAAGAGACCTGTTTTTTTATTTTTTATTTTTTTCAACCTGCACAATTCTTCCTTCACTTTGATTTCCCCAGCAAGCCAGACTGTCTAAACAGGCCGTCGTCTGTGCTTTGTTTTTCTCCAAAGGCTGTGATCGGCAGTAATTGCCAGCAGTCACAAGTGGATGCAAGAGTTGTGCGGACAGAACATGCTGTCTGGGCTTGTACCTGTGGCTCGAGGACTGCATTCTGGTCTTGTAGAGTGCAGGTTGAGCCTGCAGTTCCCACAGGACCAATCAACATCCAAGTAGGTGTGTTGGGCTCCTGCTGGGGCCATTCCACAAAGGAGCTCCATGTCATGGGGTGAAGTCCTTACATATCTTCTTGTGGGCTGCTCACACTATCACACACCAAGGTGTAGGTGGTACAATCTGCTGGTCAGAGCAGGGTTCTGGCCTTGGGGCCAGAGCAGAATCAGAAGGCAGAACTGGAGTCGTAGTCAGGAGACAAGCCAATGGTCAGAGCCTGGAGTCAACCATTAGGAGTTCAGAGGTAGGCAGGGACTAGGTCTGGAATAGAGCAGGCAAGGGTTGGAGCAAGGGCTGGACAGGCAGCACAAAACAGGTCTATGCAGCTGCAGGTGTGGAATGCATTGAGCAGCCACTGTGCTGTTGTTGCTACAGGGCTTACATAGTGAGCTGTCGGCTCTTCTGACCAATCCAGGGTTTATTGGGCCCAGCTGTGCTCATTGTGTTGTGAGGGTGCCTGAGCCTAGAGAGTGCCTGAGCCTGGGGCCTCATACTTCCTGGCCCTCCACCTTGCATGCAGTCATTTACATTGGTTCAAAATCAGTGTAAAATTATACCATCCTACCATGATTTTTATACCCATTTTGCATGCACTTTGCATAGAGGTACACGCACAAGATGCAAGATTGAGGATAGTCAGGCCTGTGGTTCCTACCAACCTCTAAAATAGTGCTCCTTTTTTTCTCTTTCCAGCCTGTCACGATTATTGTATACATTTTCCATTTGAAAGAGGGAGAAGTAATTCCAGCAAATACTTGATTCTACACTTGTTTCCTGTCCTCTGTTGTCTCAAAACATCAGGCCTTTAAGACCTGTGACCTGTCTTGCTGTAGTGCATCAAGTAGCGGGTACTGCAGAATGAGAGCAGAATGTGACCATTATGATTTTTTTGTTCTTTGCACAAGTATGCATGACTACACACGGTGCAATGCAGCAGATAATCAGGCTTACAGTGGACAGTTGTTAGGTTTTGATGGGGCTCTGTGTGTGTGCGAGTGTAAATTCTTGTCTTTTTTGTTTACATTTCTCTGGATATTATTAGTGTTCAGACCAGCAAGATACTGATGGCACTAAGCTCCAGCACAGGGGAGGGGTGATAGTAGGCTCCTTTTTCTTATGCAGTGACGTCGTCTGCTTGCCTTCAGCTGTTTATGAGCCATGACTTACAGTGACTAAATAGCTGTAAAAACTTCCTCAAATTCATGATTCATTCCATGATTGCTCCTTGCCAATCTCACTAGGCCATCTTCCCAAAATAATCATTCCCCTGCATCCAGTTAATTTGTAGAAAATATAGGGGTCTGCAAATAATACTTTTTGCTTGACCATTAGCAGTTTCTTCTCCTATAAGGTTTTTTTCTCCCCTTTCAATTTCCCAGGGCATCAGTTTAGCATAATAATGAATGACCGTGACTGCCACAGAACTCGTGAAAATTCAACACTGTTGCCCTGTGTCAAAGGGTGAGATGGTGATTAGCCGGAGGTTAATTGTTTGTGAATATCTCAACTACAGCCTTGAAATAATTCAAAATAAACATTAAAAGGGAAGGGAGATTATTTGAATAATGTTGTTAATATTATTTTAGCATGGTGTCTCTGGTCCTTTCCCCCCTTTATTCTTTTTGAATGGTAGACAGTCCATTAGGATGTCTTAATTTTAACAAGATTCTACTTTGCTATTAGGAATTGTGAACTTCCTTTTTTCTTATATTTACACCATTTTAATATCAGTATAACCACTGATTCAAATAAAATTCATTTGGATCTACATGAGTGTGAGTGAAAATGGAGAATAAGACCTTACAAAACTGAACCAAATGGAAACTTTGTCTGGATACCAGAAATTTCATAACACTGATCTCTTCCAATGTAGAGTGTGGAAACCTCAATAATAGTGTCCCTTAAAACTAGACTGGACAAAGTACTTGAAAATATACTGTAGGAAATGCTGTATTTGCAGCGAGATGGACTTAAAGATATGATAAGAATAGTTCATCTGTAACTTCCATGTTTATGGTTCTAGAACAGTTGACAGTAAATGATTCAAAGGTAGAACACAGCACACAAAACACCTGATCTGTTCTATTAACCTACCAGAAGCACCTATTATTATATTTATACACTGTATTTAGGTGTATTTTTGTGTGTCCCTTATAAGTTTAAAAAAAATATAAAGCTTAATTTGCAAGACTGGTAGTAATTCATTCAGGCTGATGTTTGTTAAAGAAATGTTAATCCAACAGTTTATTCCAGAACTATTTTTACCTTTTTACTAACTACTTGGGTACCAAGGGTGCCATTTGTGGAAGGTATTTATAAGGATCCTATCTGCTCTCCAAGTTTTTCTTTTATACCAAGGATAATGACATTACATGAAGTTTTGCAGTAGTTTCTACAATAATGGTCCAATATCACTAGTTGAGAGTAGGGTTATTCCAGTGTTTTTGACTTAGTAAATTCTATTTTACAGAAATATATAAGCCCATAGTCTCAGGAAGTAGCCAATATTGAATACTGTGAGATTTCTATTTAATCTTATATTCGGTGCAGCAAAGCATGAGATGGCTTAAAACTTGATCATTTCATGCTAGGCATAATTTGTGTCTGTGCACAGAGCAACCTGGAAACTTTACTAAAACAAGGACTAACAAATCCAGGGTGAGTAAAGGCTTACCTGTTAAAACTTGCACCTCTATAACTATATTGGTGTAGTTGAGTTATACACGTGCAATCCTCAAATGTACGTGTGTCGCACCAGTGCAAAGCGGACTATACAGCAGTGCAGCTAAATTTGATAACTTACCTGAGTACATCAGTGTAGTTATACCAGTTCAAATATATCTCATATGGGTGGGGCCTGATTCACCACTGGCTTACACTTGTGCAAAGTGGGTGTAAAAATGCTAATGTTCTGATTTAAACCAATGTTAATGACAATACGAGGTGCAGGTCGCTGGAGATTCAGGTCTTGAGGGCTTATCTACATTAAGGATTTTTGCACGTAGGAAACACCAGAGTAGATGCACTACACTGGTGTAAATTTGCAGATTTTATGCTAGTAAAACTTGGGTGAAGCAATTAACTTCTAACAAAGGAATACCAGCAGTGTCTTCAGTGCTATATGAAACAAAAATAAAGACATTGGGCTACATCCTCACCTGGTGTGATTCAGTGGAGCTATATCAATTTATACCAGTTGAGGGTCTGAACCACAGTCACTAGTCCAGGATTCTTATAATCTACACCATTAAAGCTCTAAATATATTATAACAGATCAACACTGGATCCTAGAAATTAGTTTCCTTCCTAGAATGATGCTTTCTCCATGGTTTGACAGTTCTGTTAGATTCTGCCCCTTCCCCACAGCCCATATTTAAAGCATCATCCACAGTGACTGGGAGAAATCATGACTAAGGGCTTGAACCTGTGAGACTTAGAGCATTATTTCTGAGGGGCCGAGCATCATCTGGTTCTTGGCATTTCTTAAGTGTGGCTCATCGCATGTAATCAGGCTCCCTTTATTGTTACACATGCAGAGGCATGAAGTTAGCACAATTAATATAATATTTATAAAAAAAACAAAGCCACAGATGTTTCTTCTGGGGCCTGTCAGAGCTCTACAGGGCCTGTATGTTCATCCCTCCCAAGAGTATTTATATTCAGAATAATAAATCGCTTAAACATGCGGAGGTCAAAACTAATATCACCTATTTAATAGAGGAGAGCATGAACGGGGAAAGGAAAAATTGGCACGCGTTTGTGGGAATACAGAAGTGGCCTTCTGCCTTGTACAAAGTGACGATCTTGTTCATTGTTTCCCTGGGACTGTCCTTTATCTTTTCAGAAGTCAGTCACTTGGTGTTGTGGCTGAAGCATTTCTAAAAGGTTGGGATGCAGGCCTGCATGATGCTCACACCATTGTGTGCTGAGGTTTGGCTCCTGTACTCCTGCCCCAAAACAAAACGTCTATTGTTTTCAACATCATCATGAAGCAGGAAAAAATCACAAAGGTCTTTCCTCTATAGATAGAGATTTGGCTTAGCAACAGGCAATAACTAACAGAGGGATTAATCTCTGGGGAAAGCTTTTCTGTTTTGTATTTTCTCTTCAGCATACAGTCCCAGTGATCGCTAGAGAAGACGTTTAAAAATGTGATTGCAAAATCAAGCAAGGTGGATAAATCTTTCTGAACCAGTGATATCAGCATTGGCACTGGAAATCTGAAACTATTTGGCTGTGCTACAGTGTTGTTTTTAAAAGGAAAAAACCCTATCCTGCCCTTGATATGCACACATAAAAGTATTAAGATCAGTGGATCAAGGAGTACAAGAGTATATCTCAGAAAGAGAAGGCTTACTAGTGTGCCCAACAACGCAATAAATACCTTGAGCCATATTCATCTCTGGAATGCATCAGCTGCTGCAGTAAACCAGGATATAAGGCTGCTAGTGGTGGAAATCTAGCCCTGAAGATGATTGTGATAGCACAAGTGGCTCCAATCCCAAATCTAATTTGAAGTCCCAAAAATGGGCCTCTCAGGAGCCGTACTGTCATGAATATTTCTCCACTTAGGTTGGCTGCACCCAATCCTGTCCCCTCCCAAAAGGTTTAACCAGCATTACTTGTGGGTAGATTTCCTCTTGGAAATTCCCTGATTCCCCGAAAGCAGGTAAACTCCAAAGTTGCTGCTTGGCTCTGCCCCCAGAGCTCTGGAATCCTAACTTCATTTTGGATTGCTTAACACTTTCTGGAACCCAAGAGATGCTACAATGATCCTACAATCAGGGGCTTGGCCCATAATCTACATAGTAAGATTCCAAGATTGTCACTCTGAAGCCTAGAATGTCTTAGACAGAGTGAAGTGATGAGTTTTTTTTGTTTTGTTCAGAATATCACCAGGTTCAGTCATCACTGGAATCCACAGTTTGTTATCATCCAAGTTTTAAGTTCTCAAACATTTTCCTCTTTTTTACACTTTTTTTTTTTAAACACAACAGTATGGGCTTCAAGCTAGTATGGCATATTTTACTACTCTCTGTGTTGGCCCAGTGTTTGTACTTGCAAATTGTGCGCAAATAGTATTTGCATGTATAAATTTAATTTGTCCACATTAATTTGCACCTGCAAAATCATGCCAAAGCTAAAGTCTCTGTGAAAATTCCCCAGAAATTATCATTACACATTTTGATATCATCCAGCTTTGTAGTATCTGGACAACCTTATATATGTTAGAAATACATATAATTTCTTCACCAGATCAGACCAGCAATGGTCCTAATCTACTATCCTCTCTTAAATAGTGTCCAATATCAGAATATTCAGAGGAATGATTATTTAACAGGCTGAAACTCCACCCTTCTAACAGGCATTGATCTTGCTGGAGGAATATTAAATGGATTATGCTGGCACAATGAAACAGGTGACTAATTTCCCAAACTGGACATAATACAGTACTGTACAAATGGAGGTCGGTTTGGTTTTCTAAAGAGAGGATCTAGGACAGTGGTTCTCAACTAGGGGTCCGGGGCCCACTGGGGGGCTGCAAGCAGGTTTCAGGGGGTCCGCCTAACAGGGCCGGCATTAGACTTGCTGGGGCCCAGGGCAGAAAGCCAAAGCCTCACTGCCTGAGGCTGAAGCCCAGGGCTCCAAGCCCTGCCATCTGGGGCTGAAGCCAAAGCCTGAGCAACTTAGCTTCACAGGGCCCCCTGTGGCATGGAGCCCCAGGCAGTTGCCCTGCTTGGTATTCCCTAATGCTGGCCCTGGCTTTTATATGCAGAAAAACAATTGTGGCACAGCTGGGCCATGGAATTTTTATAGCATGTTGGAGGTGTCTCAGAAAGAAAAAAGTTGAGAATCCCTGATTTGGGCCCAGGCTGAGCTACCCAGAGGAAGGAAACTAGGAGCAGCCAAGCCTTGGGGAGAAGGTTGGAGCTGAAATTGACATTAGATCATTTTGACAGGTTTCAGAGTAGCAGCCGTGTTAGTCTGTATTCGCAAAAAGAAAAGGAGTACTTGTGGCACCTTAGAGACTAACCAATTTATTTGAGCATAAGCTTTCCTGAGCTACAGCTCACTTCATCGGATGCATAGATCATTGTACATTTCTGTGTTACTGTAACTGAGCTCAACAAAGGGGGTGAGTTTGGACTCCTTATAGTGAGTGAACAATTGGAGAGCAGAGTTGGAAAGGCACCAGCTCCACAGTGGTGCTGACGTAGGTTATTAATCCCTGCTTCTGTGGAGGTATAAAAAGGAGAAAATGAAAGCTATCCTGAAATGGTGCTGGAACCGCAGTAGTAGTACAGCTTTTGCTGAAATTTTATGAAGGATCTTCAAGCCTAGACTGCACTCCAGTAACCGCAGCAGTGACAGGAGCCACAGCAAGCCCAGAGTAAGTCTATACTGCAGTGCAGGCCCAGGGTTAGTAGAACTCAGATTAACAGACCCTGGGTTTGTTAACCTAGAGGTTACGCATCTACACTCACTTTTAACCCCAGTTTAGGAATTGTTGAACTCTGGGTCCCAACTGGGGGATCAGTGTCTACACTGCATTATGCGGGCCTGAGTCCAACCACTGATATCCCAGACTTCATAGAGTCCTCCCAAAATGTGACTGTTCTAGCCCTTTGGTCATGGTGCAATGTGGGAAAACATGGCTGTCCAGAGGACAAAGAAAGTCAGCTCATTGCATTGTGGGAAACTTTTGGCAGACTCTGAGAGCACAAGTCCAATGGGGCTGCATCTTCACTGCAAAGAAATAGGGCGCCAACCCTCGGGCCCAGCTTGATACAGGCCTGGACCCTCCTTCCCCATGGGATCGTGGGATCCTGGGTCTGTGCCATGGGTTTGGTACTTGTGAATAAATAATAGAATAAATACTTCTGACTGTGTATTTATTACCTGCAAACAGTTGCTCTGTTAGGTTTATTCTCCATTTTACTATGTTAAGGATTGAGTCAAGTCTTTTTGCGTCTCCGCATAATGTATTTAATAATATACATCTATTGTGTGCAGGTGGTATTGATACTCTGCTCTCTTTGGCAGTTGCTTAATATTCCAGACATGCTCCCCATATTTCATGATTAAAAGAATTTAAACAGATTGGTAGGGGCCTGGCAAGAGTTACCTGTAAAACAGCAAGAGGATTCACATTCAATGAGATAAGGGTGAACTTGTTAATGCTAGGAAACTAATTTAAAATTATTGGTGAATTGCTATTGGTATCTCTTCATAATTAATTTGAAGATAACACTGTAATTGCCGTCTTAATTCCTCTTCCCTTGTCTGGTGCAAGTTCTAGCAGGCAAGGATAATTTTGAAAGCGTTTTAAACAGAATACTACCATCTACAGTAAAGTGACATTTGAAAAATCAGGTAATTGAAATCAACTGGTTGTGCTGGTGTATAGCTGGAGCAAATCAATGTGCAATTTCTCTCAGCCAAGCTCCACTTCTGGAAGCGGGATGTTGATGTGTGGCGATGATAACAACAAGGAGAGGATTTTTGGAATAACCTTTCAGAACATTCCACTGTTCTTCTGCTGTGAACACATCGGTAAAAGCTAGTTGCTTTATGCTGCCATTGGAAGCATGGGGAATGGACTTAAACGTGTCTCCCCAAGATACATGTTTTCCAGTAATGTATGTGAAAGATTGGTAGGTAGGTTAGTATACATGCTATACAATATTGTAGAGTATATTGCTATACAATGTTTGATTAGAAAGAATTAGTGCCAATTCGTGACAAAACCTGTAAAGCAAAGTTATACCCACAACCAATTTCAGTGCTGGTTTTTTTAAACAGGAGTTGTATTTTGCTTTTGCAGAATTTGTTTAAAGTTGACAAATCAATAAAGTATTTAGAGTTCAAAGCACCTCTTTTGTAAGTACCCTTCTTCTCAGAGGTGACATTCAAAATTCAATAGGATCCAATTTGAGCCCTACCAGCCTTTTTTTCCCAGCATAATTGAAGCCTGAATGTGGCCTAATTAACCTCATCTGTACAGATGCAGTAATGCTGCCCCTGGGTTTCCTTTCATGCTGGCTTTCAGGAGGCACTTGTGGCAATGTGTGAGAGAACCACTGCTTATTGATACTGACCATTTGCTATACTGCTACTGGCGGGCTGTTCACTCTTTTTGTTCTGCTCTAGTTCTATTAGGTTTAAACATGCTTTAGCTCACAGCGGTAGGATATTTTGCAGGCTCTCCACCGCTCATGCTTCATTGTAGAATCCAGAATGCTCTTTAATGGAAAACTCTTTGCCAGCTTTCACCTGTGCATGGCACTGCACAAAAATTTTTCCTGAGGAGACTATCACCAGTCCCAGGTCTTCTAGTCTTTCATCTTTTCAAAACTGATCCTATATGTGTCTACCATCTGAACCAATATAGAATATATGTGAAAATTTATTAAACAGGAATTAACTGGTTCTCAGATTTTAATCATAAGGGTAGCCATGTGTTAACCTTTTTTATATAACCTGAATTCAGTATTGTTTGGGATGTGAAGACCTGACTGAAATCTTTGTCTCTTTATCTGTGGAACAACACGGGACATATACCAACTTTCTGCTCACCAGCTGATATCAATAGATGTAGTTCTTAGCATCGCAATATTTGAATGTCCCTTATGGGGGCTCGTACCTTCCCAACTGCCCCAACTCTTCTTTTATAGTTTCATTTATGAACTTGAGAGATGGTGGGTAGGGTTGGGTAGTTCATCCACTGTCAGTGGTTCCCCAACTGTGGTACATTTATCACTGGTGGTATATACAATTGATGTTCCATCAGTTCTCTTCAGAAAATGTTTTTAAGTAAGTATTGTGGACCCAACGACCCTCTGGAGCCAACTGGGAGAGGGCACATGGGTGCATAGGGTTTTACAGGGTTGTTCTTCAAGTGATGTCCCTGTGGGTGCTCCACTTCAGGTGATTGTGCGCCCCTGCACCTCTAGGTGGAGAATTTAAACAGCAGTACCTGCTTGGGCCACACATGTGCTCTCCCTGTCTCATGTCTGTAGTGGCTGTTAACTAGTGCTGTACGACCAACCGCCCCTCAGTTCCTTTTCAACCACTCTTGGTCCAAGTTGGAGCTCTGGCAGTGCATCTACATGACTTACCTCAAATCTAGATTTAGAATTAACTGTATAATCGTAGACAGACTAGTTATTTAGAACTTGTGTTATCCTTTTTCTTTCTCCCCATTAAAAAAGCATATATTATTTTACCTTACGTTTCATTCATCCCTTTTGGGATGAGAATGTCCAAGGCTCTGGGTTTTAAATGTTGCCTCTCCTGAAAATTCCAGTTTCAGACGGACATTCCCAGTGTGTCTTCTGCTTGGGGGAAATGCACATACCCAGAAATGCTCCCATTGCCACAACCTTAAGGCCCACACCAGGAAAGTGAGGGACCTTGAAATCGAACTTATGCTTATGGAGAAATCTCTCTGCCCAGCCTTAAACCCGGGACCACAAACTCCTCCTGGTCATTGGACAGACCTCCTTCACCGACTCTGCATGGGAGGGGCTTGTCACTTAAAAAAGGGTCGAAGAAGATACCACTTCTCCTACGAAGACAGCCTCAAAAAAGAAGCGTTCTCTAACTGCACGACAGCTAGGTACCTATGAGTCAGCAAGATCTTCTGGTAGCATTAAAGCCAAAGACCCTAAGCAGGCAGGCTCTCAGAAGGACAGCAGAGACAAGACTTCCCCTGCTACCATGGCACTGACTGCAGCAACAAAACACTCGATACTGAGCACCTCTGCAGTGCCTCAGCTGATGGTACCATCTTCTTGCCCTCTGGCGCATAGCGCAGACTTCAGTACTGAAGTCTACCTCCTTCAGAACAGATATCCTCGGCACCAATTCTCCTGGCACCGCAACACCTCCCAGTACCACCACAATTCCCAGTACAGCAACGACTACAGATGCCACCATTGGTACCAAGACTACTTGGAATGCGACAGTTCCTCTGGCATAAAGACTTAACAGTTGCTGTGGCACCGGAGTCACCGGTATAGCGTGGCACCACTTCACACATTGACAAACAGATCTGTCCCTCCTTTTTCTAGCAAGGAGGAAGACGATGAGGACGGTGAGATTTTATCAAAACACTCTTCACTCATACAGGGGAACATCAAACCAGAGCTACAGGAACAGCCAGGACACCGTTCCGGAGCTGGCACCCAGGGGTGGTATGGACATCCATGGATACCATCACCAATGCCATTCCCGCTACAATGGCCATATTGGGACCTATGTTCAGTATATAGGCAACATTACTCCAAGCCCCTCAGTACCTCCAGGGAAAGACAGAGATGCTTCCCATCAACGTCAGAGGCAGGACCCCATAAGCCTCCTAAAGAGACTTTTGAAGAAACAGAGGAAGCTCTAGATCAGGAGGCCATCCCTGCAACTAACAGCTCTGCCTCTCAAGGTAAGACCATCATGACTCCACTGCCTACAACAGGAGACGATTTTAAGCAATTTCAGGAGCTGTTTAAATGAATTGCAAATGTGTACCAAATCCCCCTGGAAGAGGTTGAGTCCCAACACCAGTTGTTGGACATACTGCACGCGTCAGCTTCATCCAGAATTGCTCTTCCCATAAATGAAGCACTCCTGGAGCCTGCCAAGAATTTCTGGCAGACCCCCACTACAATTCCCCATACCTGTAAATGGACAGATAAAAAGTATTATGTCCCATCAAAGGCACTAGAATTTTTATTTTCACACCCCCAGCCAAACTCATTGGTGGCAGAGGTGGTCAACGAATGCGGCAGGCAACACTATTAAATGACCACCCCATATGATAAAGAGTGGAAAAGATTGAATCTCTTTGGTTGCAAGGGCCTTTCGTCAGTGACATTGCAGTTCAGAATTGCCAACTCTCATGCTGTGATGGCCAAATACAACCACACCAATTACTCCAAACTGTCTCAATTTATTGACTTTATCCTGGAAGACAAGAAGGAGCAATTTAAGTCAGTCATCTCTGAAGGTCACCTCCTGGCACGAACGACTCTCCAGGCATCCT
Source organism: Lepidochelys olivacea (assembly GCF_965140295.1). Taxonomy (NCBI): domain Eukaryota; kingdom Metazoa; phylum Chordata; order Testudines; family Cheloniidae; genus Lepidochelys; species Lepidochelys olivacea. The sequence continues at coordinate 136,322,338 of NC_140412.1, read as the reverse complement.
TAGACTCTGCAGACATGGCAGCAAGATCCATTGCAACCTCCATAATGATGCAATGGGCCTCTTAGCTCCACCTGTCTGGATTCCCAAGGGAGGTGCAATCCACTGTAGAGGATCTCCCCTTTGAATGTCCAAAATTGTTTGCGGGTAAGACTGACGAGTTCCTCCATACATTGAAGGACTCGAGTGACTTTTCGGTCTTTAGGCATCTACACATCTGCGCAAAAATGAAAACAAGACAGATATTACTCAGTGCAATGCTCAAGACTGGCGCTATACACACCACCACAGAGGCAGTATGATACCCAGAGGCAGAGACAAAGACCCACAAGATGTAGGCCAACACCATCTCAACCTCCCACATTGCAACAACCAGCATCAGAACATCACATCTGAAGGTATGGTTGAGGGCTCAACAGACCTCCCCCAATTCCAGTTGCTGAAACCACTTTCTATGAACCATCCATTTACAGATCATTTAACACCATTCTACCCAGCCTGGTGAATTTTTACTTTGGAAAAATGGATACTGGAAATTATCAACACCAATTATTCTATCCAGTTCACCTCCATTCCCCCAACCACCCTCCCGCCCCATCCCTCTTCAGGGACTCCTCTCACAAGCACCTTCTGAGACAAGAAGAATATCTCCTGCAACTGAGAGCAGTACAACCAATACTGGTACAACGCAGAGGGAAGGGGTTTTAATTCCATTGTTTCGTAATCCAGAAAAAGACTGGGGGTTGGAGGCCCATTCTCAGTCTGAGAAACCTAAACAAATTCATGAAAACACAACGGTTCAGGATGGTCACTTTAGCAACAGTAATTCCAGCACTGAAACAAGGAGACTAGTTTTCGGCTCTTGACTTGGAAGACGCATACTTTCACGTTGCCATACGTCTGTCACACAGGCAGTTTCTCCAATTTTGTTTTGGGACAAGATCATTACAACAAGATCATTACCAATACACGGTACTGCCCTTTGGTGTCTCCATGGCTCCCAAAGTTATTTCTGAATTTCCAGCAGTGGCAGCGGCCCACATACGCAAGCCAGGGGTCATGCTATATCCATATTTAGACGACAGTCTACTCAAAGCCTCCTCTCGGGAAGAAGCTGTCGAAGCCACACAAAAGACAATGATACTCTTTACAAAACTCGGCCTCCAAATAAACATTCAAAAGTCAACGGTGACACCAGTGCAAGAACTAGAATTCATTGGGACTCACCTAAACTTATTGGAGGCAAAAAGCCTCACTACCGCTACATAGATTCTCCACCCTAATGAACCTGATCAACAGTACAGTGAACAGTCCACAAACAGGACTTGCTTCCGACTATTAGGCTGTGTGGAGGCAACCGCCTACATTGTAAAACATGCCCAATTATGCATGCAGTGCCTGCAAGGGTGGCTCATGACAGTGTACATCCCACACAAACAGTCTGAGTAAGCCTCTCAATGTGCCAAGAAAGGTCAAGGACTCACTACAGTGGTGGACCCATTCACACAATGTGTATGTAGGGGTCCCCTTTGTATAGATTCCCCCCGCAATGATAATTACAATGGACACTTCCCTAGTGAGCTGGAGTACCCATTTAAACATTGTATACCTCTGCTGGGAAGTGTACAGACACATACTATGTTTCACTAAGTCACCACAGATTGGAAAGTAGTGACTAGTTTGATCACTACTAACATGAGCTGAATTTTGTTAGGTAGGTGACCTAGAGGTTAAAGGCTGAATAGTTCAATACTAATGGCTTGAGCTATCCATTCCTCTTTTGTTTGTTTTTATTATTTTTTAAATAGGTAAATAATCTATTGTCCCAGAGAGAACACATGAAAAAGCAGTGGCTCAATTAAAAACAACTGCTATCACATGGCATAGCGATCATGAGCTGTAGCAACATTACTGAGACCACTGTTCTGTATATTGCTGGAAGGATTTTGCTATTTGCGATGGCGGATAACCAAAACATCTGTGCTGCAGCACACACAGCAGTCGACTAGCCAAACTTCACACCCACTTCTCCCTTGAAAGTATCTCATTTTTTTGCATAAGGACAGTTTAGAAAAGAAACAGTTCAGCTTAGGCTTCTCTTTCCCCTATCACATGCTCTTCCGTTTCTGTGGGGGGAAAAAAATCCCCTGAACTTGGTTCGACTGATGACAGATCCTGGAGTCTCTGCAGGTTCGAGTCTTAATGAAGTACTGCTGTTACTTTTGTTTTTTGCCAGATGTGTTAACTTTAAATATTTCTCAGCATCTCTCCCCCTTTAGAATAAAATATTTTAAGAGCCATGAGTGACATTGTAATAGTAGCAGCAGCAGCTCTATAGCACAGTAACAGGCCGACACCTTTGTTATTTCTGAAGTAGTAGGAGTCTTCGGGGTCAAATCAAATGCAACGAAAAATCCCATGTTTCACAACTGAAATCCTCCTGTTTTATTTTCGTGAGACAATACTGAGTTTGATACAAAACAAAGAAAAGATTTTGCAGTTCTAATTGTATTTGAAGACCCAAATAAAGGACCAGATTCTGGTGCCCTCTGACTTATCTCAGGTAGCAACCAACTCCATAGGTATTCTATTGACTTCAGTGGGATAGTTTATGTGGAATAAAGCATTATTGCACATGATTAAGGGGTATTGGAGGCTGGCCCCTTAGGAAGTTCTAAACTCTGCTTAGCATCTCAGAACATTCACAAACTTCTTCAGTCAGGGTCAACGTTCAGGTGAGCCTAGGCCAACTTCAGAGTTCACTTAGGGTGATACATGATAAAGATGGAAACTAAATGAAACCCCATGGTTTTCATCTCATTTTGACCCTTAAACCAGGCAGAGGAATTTTCAGCTGTGTTTTACTTTGTAGTTTAATTCAGATCAGAAATGTAAAACGAATTGTTGGGGGGTGGGAAATATACTCGGACAAATGCCACCAAGTTTCACACAGCTCTAAGTAGTGCTGGGTACATGTGCACTGGTGAGGTGGAAAAAACCCAAGAACTTCTGGAATGATTACAAGTTCACCTGCTCATCATAGCAAGGGCGAGGGTTACTTCTATGAACAAGAAACACTTCTAAACTGTATTCGATTAGCTCTTTGGAAGAGTATGCATTGAAACCTTTGCATTCTAGAGGAGAGGGGAAGAAAAATAAAACTCTAAATAGAAGCATGCAACCTGAAAGAACTGAGAAAAGTGTTCTGGTGCTGAGTAACCACATGTTTAAGATCATGGAAAGTGGTCATATTTAAAAAAAATCTGGCTAGCCTTGGCTCCCCAGGCAAATTGCACTGCATTAAACTTCTATTCATCTAGTCCCTCAACAGTTCACTGGAGCTGCACACACCAGCTTGTCTGGCACTGGTTTAGTCATAGCCCAGCTCTTGAATAAGCTACATCTTTGTCATCATCTTAGTGCTCATAAAAATGCTAAAAATCAACCTTCACTTCATCTCAAAAAGAAACATTAGCTTCACAATGTATATAATTTGTTTTTGATTGCACTCATCATTAGTATCAGCATCAAGTTTTGTAAATTTGCATCTGGATGAAGTGTGGGATGTTCGAACTGTGTTCAACATTGATCTAATTCTGCTCCCATCAAAGTCAATGGCAGAACCTATATTGACTTCAGTGGGAGCAAAGTAGGTCAAAGCTCAAAACTTCAGATAGTGTGACACTACCCAGGGTTGTGAGGTATCTCATCACTATGTGCTCTTAGCATGAGGAAGTCTTGTCTGTGCCTGCTGTGGAGCAGCTCCCTGAAACCACTAGCCTCTGGCAACAAAAGCACTACCTTCCCGGCCTTGCTCTCTCTGTACAGGTAGCAATAGGCACATATCAACTCCATAGTCCTTGAAGCATTCCCTGTAGTGTCCAGCCTCTTATCCACTGAGAGAATTGAGAGAGAACACTGAGAGAATTACCAGGCCTGCTGTTCTCAAAGGAACAGAACACACTAGCATGTAAGATTAAATTTAGGACCACCACTTTGCTTAACACCACAACACTTAGATATATTTATAGTGAAAACAAGAATAAATTTATTATCAAAGAACAGAGATTCGAGAGATAGCAAGTCAGAATATTGGAAACAAATGGTTAAATATAAAATAATTTTATGCTTTCTAGAGACAAAACTGAACTAACAAGTTACTCGCTGTCTAAAGAATTTTATCGCACCCAAAGTTCTCAGCAAGTTTATCATTTTTCTGTAAAGATGAGCCCCAAATGTGCATGGTTAGTTCATTCCTCCACTTCCAATGATTCATCCATCTCTTTCTGCAGAGAATGCAATGAGTGACACACTTAATTTCAGATTTTGTGATGCAGTGAGATCCCTAGAAAACTGGACTGAGATCCCCCAATTCACTTTTCATTCATCACCAAACAGATATCAGCTGCTAGTGATTTAGACACTTTTCACATCAGCTGAGTTTTCTCTAGTTTGCCAGTTGTTAAAAGATCTGCATCCCATTTTCAGCCCTTTGAGCACCTCAGTCATCTTACTTATTTTATGGAGAAGCTGTGGTTGAATTAAAGTCACTGTTGTCATTTCATGTAGTTGTCATGATCAAAAACCACAGCAATGTGGGTCATGCTGTTCCATATGTTACTGGCAGGTTTTTTGTTCAAACGGCAAGTAAGCAAGTGTACCTGTGTCCATATAATACAGCAGCAGATGCTGTTGTTAAGTAGGCATATAATCTCACTGCTGCTATCACAGTTATTCTTCCCCATATCCATCCTACTGTTTTGTTGCCTCCCTTCATTGTGTAAAAAGAACGTGGAGTACTTGTGGCACCTTAGAGACTAACAAATTTATTTGGGCATAAGCTTTCATGGGCTAAAACCCACTTCATCAGATGCATGCAATGGAAAATACAGTAGGAAGATAGATATACACAGAGAACATGAAAAAATGGGTGTTGCCATACCAACTCTAATGAGACTAATCAATTAAGGTGGGCTATTATCAGCAGGAGAAAAAAAACTTTTGCAGTGATAATCAGGATGGCCCATTTCAAACAGTTGACAAGAAGGTGCGAATAACAGTAGGGGGGAAAATTAGCATGGGGAAATAGTTTTTACTTTGTGTAATGAGCCATCCACTCCCAGTCTTTATTCAAGCCTAATTTAATGGTGTCCAGTTTGCAAATTTAATTCCAGTTCTGCAGTTTCTCATTGGAGTCTGGTTTTGAAGGGTTTTTTTGAAGAACTGCAACTTTTAGTTCTGTAATTGAGTGACCAGGGAGGTAGAAGTGTTCTCCGACTGGTTTTTGAATGTTATAATTCTTGACATCTGATTTGTGTCCATTTATTCTTTTGTATAGAGACGGTCTGGTTTGGCCAATATACATGGCAGAGGGGCATTGCTGGCACATGATGGCATATATCACATTGGTAGATGTGCAAGTGATTGAGCCTCTGATGGTGTGGCTGATGTGATTAGGCCCTATGATGGTGTCCCTTGAATAGATATGTGGACAGAGTTGGCAATGGGCTTTGTTGCAAGGATAGGTTCCTGGGTTAGTGTTTTTGTTGTATGGTGTGTGGTTGCTGGTGAGTATTTGCTTCAGGTTGGAGGGCTGTCTGTAAGTGAGGACTGGCCTGTCTCCCAAGATCTGTGGGAGTCAGGGATCGTCCTTCAGAATAGGTTGTAGTTCCTTGATGATGCGCTGGAGAGGTTTTAGTTGGGGGCTGAAGAGGATAGCTAGTGGTGTTCTGTTGACATCGGATGATAAATTCTTTGTGGCTGGGCCCATGTGTATTTTCTCTACTGAGAGTAGAGCTGGGCAGGAAATAGTTTTCCTGTCCTGAAAAAAAAAAAACAATTAAACTTCTGAGATTTCAGAATTTTTCCCATTTCTCAGTGGGACAAAACAGACCTTTGGAAATTTTTCAGAAAGAAACCACCCAAGGATAGCTAGCAGTCCAGTAAATCAGGCAAGTCTTAGATTTAAACCTGGTTCACCCTCATCCCAGGTGAGTGCCCTAACCACTGAGCGCTCTCTTTCACTTTGACCAGAGTCTATCCTATACCTGAGAAAACTTCTTGATGAACTGGCATTATCAAAGAAGCCATCTGTGAATATATACACAGTACAGTAATCTGCTACCTTTCACAACCATTTCATCTTCAACATCGCTAGAAACATAAATTGTTGATACTAACATAAAATATATAATTACTTATAGAGAGAGAGCTTTTATTTTTAGTTACAACATCCTATTGACGCTCTGGTGCTAGACTTGTCCTTTTTCTTCCCGATTGTTGTTGTTGGAGAAACGTGCTCAATAGCACCCTGTCCTAATTGGCATCCGATAACATTATTGCAGCTACTTATCTCAGTGTGTGAATGAATAGAACTAAATGATGAGATGCCCCTTAGAGAGAAGAAAACATTAATTAACAGCACTAAGCAGGACTCAGATGGAGAATAGCTCTGCTCCCTCCATGGAAACAAAGTTCTTTACTAACATATTATACATGCAAACTTGCTAAGCTGTTTAAGGGCCCCAATCCTGCAAGATGCTTGGTTCAATTAATTGCTACTGAAGCCATAGGAAGTTAAGGGTTTTCAGCAGGCACTCAGGCTCTCACAGGATCATACCCTCAGGCACTGGTGTTTTTATTAAAGTGGTTAACAACTTCCATTTAACAGTTGCACAATAAATGTGAGTTTTTAGCAAAGCGGGAGACTGTTGCATTAATCTCTCTTTAATTAGAAATGCAGGAGGTGAGAGAGGCAAGTAGAAGGTTTTGTCTGTCCATTGACGAACATGATATTTCATTAGCGTAAGTTTCTATTAAAAATATCAAGGCAGTTTATTCATTCAGATAATGGAAGGAACAATTAAGGACAAAAATGTTTGATCAGGAGACAGACTAGAAATCCAAGATTTTCACTACCACAGGATCAACTGCACGTCCTCCTCATTTTTTGAAAAATTTCTTTCATTTTCCAATTTTTCTGAAAGCTTGATTGTTGTGTTAGTCAAATGTGTAGTAAATGAATGTGTTGACCAAAGGCGTTTTTGAAACAACTGCCGGCAAATAACGGGAAAAAATGGAGAATTTAATTGGGTTTGAAGGTATGGCAACCAATATATCTAAGGTGATGGACAGGCGAATGCATGTCACCTCTCACCTACAAGTGAGAAGAGAAAGTAAGGGTAGATTCAAAACGTTCTCTTTTTCCCCCATGCATCTCCTTTCCCAATATCAAACATCTATAGTCAGATCCAGAGCAAAGTTTATGTGCAGTCAGGTGCAGTTTTGCTTCCTTACTACCCCTTCAGTATGGCAGATGGAATTAAGGAAGACATAAAAGGTTTATAATTTATGGGTGATAAAGTGAAATCCTCAGATACTCAACCCCTCATCATAAAACCTGTGTGACCAAGAAAACAATCAAAACCATACAAATGCCCCAGGAAGAGATTTCAACCTGAAAAGGTAAGAGAGCCAGAGTCTCTGAAGTGTAGGGACTTTGAGTGATGGCAATAGCAGATACCATGGTGATTGGTGGCATTTTAAAACCCTAAAACAGATAAAGTTAACTGGCCTGGATTATCAAAGCTGTTGAGCACCCACAAAGCCTGTTGTTTTCAGTGAGACTTGTGGGTGCTTAGAGAGTTAAGGAAGACTTTCTTGACAGGTGGCAAAAGTGGAACCGAGCCTTTTAAAGAAGAAGAATTAAAACCACTCACTGATCTATTTTAACAGGAGGAGGTTTTCTCTATTAAATCCCATCATCAGTAGAAACTGGAATTTCAATTTATAAGTCCTGATTTACTCTTAATACATATCACTAGAATGAAACTGCTCCTGAACCAGTCTGGTCGCAAGAGCTTTAAAAAGCTGTATATTCTTTCTGGCAAATAACTAAGAGACACAGTCCAGCATGATGTTCTCAGACGTTGAAGAATTTTGTCCACGTATTGAGTTTTTTCTGTGTAACTGTGTTGATGGTGTAAATGACCTAAATCTTTATTTGCTTGCAAGAAAAATTTGACAAGTGTAAGAGAGTGAGTTGTGATCACTAACATCACAACTCAGATTTTGATTCATCCTGCCTGATCTTGGAGTGGACATGTACAGCTGAAATATTTGGGGCTAGGTTGTAAATTCTACCTCGTTTTCTTTCCTTTGAGAATTCACTATAGTACTTCGATTTGAAAGGACAGGGAATTTTGCGGATCTGTTTTACTAGCTATGCAGCATTCTTTTTCCACACTACAGTTGTTGTTCATCTTTATCAAAAAAGGTTGCAAATCAAGACCCTTGAAGTGAAAAAGTTCTTCCTGATTAGGGACCAGCTTGTTCTTTTTTAAACACCATAACAATTAAATATTCTTAGAGGGGTTCAGAAAAGAGGTAACAAGCCACTTCATCGCAGTTGTCTCAAGTGCTGTAACTTAAATCCTTTTAAAACTAGAGCATAGTCCACTAAGGCTCAATCAATATCAAGGGTAAACCGAGAGAGGCAATCTTGGTAGAGTCTATGTACTTAGCTTCTTTTACATCTGCCAGAGACCTTATGCTCTAAATTGCATGAGTACTCATCATAATTAAATGACTAACAGATGATTTTTTTTTGCCTCCATCTTCATTAAGTTAGCTGCTATTCAGAACTGGGATAGTAGATCTGAGAATGCAAACAGTATTTTGAACACAAAATTAGATTGCTGAAATGTATCCACCCAGCTGATAAGCAGCCCTTGTTACTTTATTTGTGGTGGCTTATAGTGATAGTGCTGCTGCCCAGAGGCCCCGGTCAGAGATTGGGGGCCCTGTTACATGAGATGCTGAGCATGTATAATGGGGCAAGAAACACCAAGGACCACTTTTTGCTCTGTACTGGAATGCTCACTAGAGGGGAAATTTTGGTTTCATCAATACTTTCCAAATTCCTCAAGGGTTTACTTTCTCATTTTCTGAATCTTTACCTCTGCCCTCTATCCTTCCCCTTCTGCCCTCTGTGGGAGAAGCAGTTTTTTTCTTAAACCACAGGTCCCTCAAAAAGAAAAGGAGTACTTGTGGTACCTTAGAGACTAACAAATTTATTTGAGCATCAGCTTTCGTGAGCTACAGCTCACTTCATCGGATGCATTCAGTGGAAAATACAGTGGGGAGATTTGTATAAACAGAGAACATGATTCACTCAGATTTCACAGAAGTCACCCTGTGGGTGCTCTTCTGTCCTACTACCCTGTTTTGTAAGTGGCTTTTGCAGAAACCATGATTTTGCAGAAGATACGCCTGGAGCGCCCCTCAGAAAGCATGAAGGCAAAACTTTGTGTAGCTTCACACAGTCTCACACTGTATTAACTTACACTGTGTATCTTAGTGGCTTGAGTGAGGAGATTCCAGAGGACTCTATTTTGTTCCCCCAGCTTCTTTGTGAACATGGAGGGAAATGTTGAGCCCCTAGGCCAGGTAGGTCCTATTACAATAAATATTTTTCTCTACCTTGCCATTAGTAACAAGCTAACTGAGGAGCAAATGGCAGGGAACAAGGAGAAAACACCAGGGAGCACAAAAGTATAGTCTCTCAATGGCAGCTGTATGTGGTTGACAGAGACAGGGATCTTTCTGTCTGGGATGGTGCATCACATGCTCAAAGTCCAAGGTTTTCAAAAGTGGCTAGAGGTTTTTTATGTGACCAACTTGACACACCAAAATGGGCCTGGTTTCCAAGGGTGGGTGGTCAGCACTTTCTGAGAATCAGAGACTGATAAGGTGTGTCAGGTTAGATACCCAAAGTCCCTAGTCACTTTTGAAAATTGTGGTCAAAATTTTAGGGTGAGAAAGTTAGACACTACAGTATGCAACCCCTTACTCCAAGGATGAGGAATTCCTTTAAAGAATGGGCTGGAGGAGGATTTTAGTTTCCACTGATTGTTCAAAGCTGTAATAGCAACAAAGGAGTTGAATGAAGAAGCTTTGTTTATAATTCAGACCACCAGGAAGATTTGCAATGATCTAGACAACTTCGCTTCTGCAAGCAAAACAAAAATCTTTCTGCTACCCTAGCTGTTTGCATTGAGATCTCAGAAAATGGCATATTAAGCAGCTAAAGTTTGGCAAGGAGTAGCAAACTGCTGTAAAACTTTTAAATGCACCATTGAAGTAGATAACAAAGCTGCTGCTATCAATCAATAACAGTCCATTGAAGATGGGTGGAACTTGTTGTCTTAAGCAGGAAGTTGTGGGCTTGCAGTGCTGAGAGTTCGGGTTTTTCTCTGCAATCACTTGAATAAAGAATACCTCACTCTTCCAGTTTTCTACTTTCTGTTTGGGAAGTGACAGCAGAGTATATTGTGTAATCAGGAGTATTCCCATTATGATGAGAAGCAAAGAGCTGTTAAAGAATCCCTCAGAATGAAAATCAGGGAGACCACCGCTCTGGCATTCTTTGCAGTGAACTAGCATAAAAAGAAGAGTTCATGACACCACAATGGGAACACTAGCTGACTTCTTTGTTATCCTGCAATACAGTGTGGTGATGCTTCACACAGTAATTCTGTTGTACTGAACAGAATTACTGTTCACATTAACAGATGCAGTGAAATTAATAAGCAAAATATGTCATAACATACAGGAAGCTAATTTCTGTCAACATTGCACCAGATATCAGAATGTGATGTTCCAGTTAACTGTTGGCGTGATCCAGAACCTGGTAAGGAGTTCTAAACACTTTTGGTAGCCATTTCACAGCTTGAACAAGTCACCACCTCACTGCTTGCTGATGGTTTAGAGTTTATGTTCTACAGGGATGCCATGTGCATTGTATATTCCTGCTGTTTATATCTTAAAGCAGAGCACCAACAGATCACATGCCTTCCATTTGCTCAGAGCAATGTGGTACAGGCCTTTGACCTATTTCTTCTTAATTCAAAAGCAGTATTGACTAATGGCACACATTCTAAAAGTAATGCTTGCTTTGTGCGTAGCAGTGGCATATTTCTATAGAATTATCCACTTGCAGGTGGTGATCAAAGTTAATTGCCTTTTTTTTGACCTATCCAGAAATATTCAGCAGGATAGCTGCATGGAAGACTGCATTAGAAAATTAATTTATTTCTAAATTGGAAAGGCTTGTGTGTATTTTCTCCAGATAAATATGCAAGTTTTATTTTTGATCCTCTTTCCAGGCTGCAGGGGTCAATTCTTGGAGCGATTAAACATGTAACTACTGTAAATAATGGGATTTTCTCAATGGGATATTCTCCTTATTATACATTATAGTATTGTGCTCATGAACAGTGGTGAGCTGAAAATGGGCTGGTGGAACTGTGCTTCTTGGAATTTGCACAGTAATAGATTTTGAAGTAAAACAAAAACAGTGTTTGTGAATGTGGTGAGCAGTTAACTGTAATCATAAATTGGGACAATTTTATTGATACCTTCTGTAGCCCTTCCGCAGTAGTTATTTGGAGTAACATACTTCAAATCATTAGTGTTCCACCGGAGTGTCATCACTTGGGGATGAACTGGGTGCGTGGGTAGAACCCTAAAAGTGTTATGCCCCCAATACAGGTGGTACTAGAATAATTATTTCACTTAAGCTTTACTTTGATTTCAAAGAGAATTTAGTGTGGGGTGTAAGTAGTCTGCCCACCCACCAATAGAGGGTGGGAGACTAGTTAAATAGTAGTTACCTTGATGATGGATATTTGTGAGTCTCATGAATATTGCACCAGCGAGTTTTGAAGACCAGGGTCCTGATTCTGATCTAACTTGCTCTGAGATACATCAGGAATAACTTCGTTAAAGTCACTATACCAGCATAAGAAAATGGGCGCAATATCACAGTTTCAAAAAGTTGTCATAGATGGCAGAAAGACAAGTGGAAAGTAATACATGATCACTCTATTTTTCATTGTTGTTAGCAAAAGTGAGGGAATAGAATGACTTTCAGGTTGTTATTGTTAGATGAGTAATTAATAAGAGGTTCAATTTGAACAATAATGCAACAATGGACTTTTTTTTATTGCAGATGTTTTACAGAACCTCTTTGGGAGTTATTCTTCCTAAAAAAAAAAAAAAAAAAAAAAATACTGAGGAGTTGGATAAGTGAGTGGTTTACATAAAAGATCACAATTAAAATGTAATGAGTCAAGATTATGGTTGCAGCTTCTTTTCTTTGCCACTAAAAATTCAGTCCCTGATTCTCCACTCACTCAAACTGGATTTGCACAAACGTGACAGTATTATGTTAATTGGAATTACCCCAGTTTAAACCAGTGTGAGAGGAGAGGAGCCTATTCTGTTCTCAAAATCAAATTTGTATCACATAATGTGGGTGTATGTTAGTGTTTGCAGAATAAAGCTGCTTTTCCACCCTTTGAAAAATAATATGATCCCAGGCACTAGTAGCACTCTGATAGGGTGACCAAAGTTTTGAAATAGAAAATCAAAACCCTTGTAAAATAGAAGCACTTGTCACATTGGCAGTGGGCAGAAGTACAGATAGTTTTGACATCTGGGGAATAGAGGGAGTTCTTGAAACCAGGAATGGGTGACTGCTTGTAACTTGTACCGCTTCGCCTGACCTCTTGTTACCATTCCAGCCACTAGATCCTAATTCCTCCTTCCCTGCAACAGGCTTACTACCTTGATAAAGAAACTTGAAGGCGAGTTGCAGTTGTACTGTGCCCCAGTTTTGAGTTGTTGCATACTGTGGGACACAATTGTGTTTGAAGAGCATTGGCAGTTTTCTCAGTATTAAATGAGGATTTTTCCCCTAAGAAAATTGCCCATGGGATTCAGTGTTCATTACGTGGAGATCAATTATTTTATGACAAACTATATTGTTTGGGGTGATGCATGTTATTTAGGTGAGTGTCCAACCTAAAGGGTAAAGCACTAGTAATATGAAGAATGCAATACTGTCTCACTAATAAATTAATCCAGAGTTAATGGGTCTAATTATTCTCTCACTTACAATGGAATCTGCAGTGGCAGCGATTCCTCAAGGCCGAGGATGATCACTTTCACAGGTTTTATTTTTTATGGGTCCTTTGGTGACTGAGGAGTCCGATCCTTGAGCCACAGGTTCATTGGCAGATGTTGCAGGTGGCGTTGGAAGTCAAGGTTGGGCCACAATTGCTGTGTGACAGTCGTCTGTCCTTTCTTGTGTTTTTCTGCAACCAGAGTAAGGCAGTTTTCTTCAAAAGTGAGTGGATGTTCCTTCCCTGACAAGCCTTCCCCAGTTATTCCTATCCTGGGCTACTGACTCCTAGTGTGTGGTGTTAATGCCACATCTCTTGATGTGTATCTTGAGGATGTCTTTAAAGTGTTTAAATGGCCTCCCCATTTCCTTTCTCCTTTGGTGAGTAGAGCATACAGCAGGTAAGTGTACATCAGGCATGCGGACACAGTGTCTACTTCACCTCAGCTGGTGCTGGATAATCAGATGAAGATGTTGGCCTCTGTGACGACAACTGCCATTAATGCGGAAATCCTCCGACTTTATATTGAGGATCTTCAAGTGCTGGTGCTGATGATCCAGGTTTTTCAGGTGTTTTTTATAGGTCACCCAAGTCTCACAGCCTTAGTGAAGAGTTGGGATTACCACCGCTTTATGAACTAAAAGTCTAGTGTGTGTTCTGATGTTGTGATTGTTGAACACCCGGCAAGACAGTCTGCCAAAGGCAAGGCTGGCACAGCGGATTCTGTGCTAAATCTCGACGTCTATGTCTGCCCTCTGTGAGACATGACAGCCAAGATAGGCAAAATATTCTGCTAAACTAGGAATAAATCCATGGCAATCAGGTACACCGTGTAAACATAGTGAGAGTGAAAAGAGTAAGGGCTGCTAATTTTTTGAAACCTGGAATGATAAAATATTGTCAGATTTATGTTTCTCAGTCATGAAAGATGCAAATGAAGATGCAAATCTGGGGTTGTATTTGTTTTACTGTGGACTATAATGTAATGGTGATGTGGTTTGTTTTATGGAAATTGTTATATCCCCAAAATATGGTCTAGGTCTATGCAGGTAAATCACTGCATGTGTCTTAGTTACAAAATTCAACTGAATAAATGCTTTTTGTAACAGGTAGCATCAACTCTACAGTGGAAGCTAGAGGTGTTTTCAAATAGACATGGGCACCCTCTGGTATATCTAGAATTAGGAATTGTTGACATTTCCATTATAAACCTCAATGATAAGACTTTTTAATATACCTATTAAGATCTGCTGCAGGCAGAAACCTGTCATAAGGTGCCATGGTTTCCTTCTGAAACCATAAATCCTTCTCTGATATTGAAGTCCTGGCACACTTTCTCAAAGCTTTGGGTGAACCTGATCCAAGCTTACCACTTTGATAGTTTTGCATAGCTCTTGGTGTAAATGATTCTTTAAGCAAAGAGTATCCAGTGCATACTAGATGAAATGGTTGCTGTAACCAGGCCTGCCGACAGTGGGGGGGCAAAGGGGGAAATTGCCCAGGGGCCTGGGTGATTTAAAAGGGCCCGGGGGCCCCCAGCTGCTGCCATAGTAGGGGTGGCGGCTGCCAGGAATCCCAGGACCTTGTCAATCGTCCGGGCGGGCCACAGGGCTCGTAGGCACGTGAGACTGCTTTGGGCCCCACGCTTTGGGGGGCCTTGTGGGCCAGCATGATTGGCCAGCATGGGCAGTCCCAGAAGTGACGTATTCATCACTTCCGTCCTGGGCCCTGGCCGCCCCCACATCCTCCCCGCAGGGATGGCCCTGGCCCTGCGGCCCTGAATTTTTTTTCAGCAGGCCTGGCTGTAACACAGTACAGTTTTACAGGAGGCTACTTGAAGTTGGAATTCAAGATCATTGTAAATGCCAAGCCATTGTTTAGAGAGATATTTGAAGACATTTTTTCAAAGATGTATTATGAGCTTGATTGGCAGCAGCTTTTTTTATTTTAAGAAATATTTGAAGTACATTTTACAATGCAAGGGAAATAAAAAATGATACTATAAACCAATATTACTGCACCTGCTGATCATGAATGTGTCAGGTGTTTGGGCTTAATTATGATCTCATGTACGCATAAATCAAGATTAACTTCATTTCTTTAAATGGAGTTTCACCATTGTGAGACCAGGATCAGGTTCTTTGTCAGCCAGTCCTTTTTGTCCAAATTTTGCCATCTTTAATAGTCACATTTGGGTATATTCTGTTACCCTTGGTCATGTTGAAGAAGTCATTGAATGATCCTCTTGAAGTTAATGGGACTACATGTAAGATAATTTTACAAATAACAATGGGTAGGGTGGCACCATGGGGCTCCTTATGACTAGAATGGGGGCCCTGTTTTCAGAATGGAGAGAGGTAAATAGTGGTGTCCCTGAGGGGTCTGTTCTGGGACCAGTCCTATTCAACATATTCATAAATGATCTGGAAAAAGGGGTAAACAGTGAGGTGGCAAAATTTGCAGATGATACAAAATTACTAAAGCTATTTAAGACCCAGGCAGACTGGGAAGAGCTAAAAAAGGATCTCACAGAACTGGGTGACTGGGCAACAAAATGGCAGATGAAATTCAATGTGGATAAATGCAAAGTAATGCACATTGGAAAACATAATCCCAGCTATACATATAAAATGATGAGGTCTAAATTAGGTGTTACCACGCAAGAAAGAGATCTTGGAGTCATTGCGGATAGTTCTCTGACAACATCCACTCAATGTGCAGAGGCAGTCAAAAAAAAGCGAACAGAATGTTGGAAATCATTAAGAAGGGGCTAGATAATAAAAATATCACATTGCTTCTGTATAAGTCCATGGTACGCCCATATCTTGAATACTGCATGCATCTCAAAAAAGGTATATTGGAATTGGAAAAAGTTCAGAGAAGGGCAACAAAAATGATTAGGAGTACGGAATGGCTTCCATACAAGGGGAGATTAATAAGGCTGGGACTTTTCAGCTTGGAAAAGAGATGACTAAGGGGAGATATGATAGAGGTCTATAAAATCATGACTGGTATGGAGAAAGTAAACAAGGAAGTGTAATTTACTCCTTATAACACAAGAACTAGGGGTCATCAAATGAAATTAATAGGTAGCAGGTTTAAAACAAACAAAAGGAAGTATTTCTTCACACAGTATACAGTCAAGCTGTGGAACTCCTTACCAGAGGATGTTGTGAAGGCCAAGACTATAACAGGGTTAAAAAAAAAACTAGGTAAGTTCATAGAGGATAATAGGTCCATCAAGGCTATTAGCCAGGATGTGCAGGGATGGTGTCCCTAGCCTCTGTTTGCCAGAAGCTGGGAATTGGCATCAGGGGGTTGGATCACTTGATGATTATCTGTTCTGTTCTTTCCCTCTGGGGCACCTGGCATTGGCCACTGTTGGAAGACCAGATACTGGGCTAGATGGAGCTTTGGTCTGACCCAGTATGGCTGTTCTTATAACTCAACGAGGGCAAACTGTCACCCTTACTCGAATTGTATAGTATTTTACTCTGAAAGACACCACAGTTATGTTAGTGGGGCATCCCATAAAGCAGAGTTCTAATCAGCATGGGGACTGAATCTGGACCTCTGTTAAGAACATTTGATTGAGGAGGATTCTGTCTTCTAGTCTAGAACAATAAGACCAAGGCTCCTGTATTAATATTCTCTTTATTTTAAATTTCATATTTGGAAAAAATAGTTACTAAATTATTTTTAACATTATTGCATTTATATGTAATTTGGCAGTGTTTGCAATTAATTGTTCTGTTTTATTTATGCAAATTAATTTGACCATGGAAAGGGTGAAAGTAAATATTACATCAACCAGTTTAATTAATTTATAGAGGAATATGTATGTCAAGGTTCCTTCCCCACTCTGAACTCTAGGGTACAGATGTGGGGACCTGCATGAAAGACCCCCTAAGCTTATTCTTACCAGCTTAGGTTTAAAACTTCCTCAGGGTACAAACTTTGCCTTGTCCTTGAACCCTATGCTGCCACCACCAAGCATGTTAAACAAAGAACAGGGAAAGAGCCCATTTGGAGACGTCTCCCCCTCAAAATATCCCCCCAAACCCTACACCCCCTTTCCTGGGGAAGGCTTGATAAAAATCCTCACCAATTTGCATAGGTGAGCACAGACCCAAACCCTTGGATCTTAAGAACAATGAAAAAGCAATCAGGTTCTTAAAAGAAGAATTTTAATTAAAGAAAAAGTAAAAGAATCACCTCTGTAAAATCAGGATGGTAAATATCTTACAGGGTAATCAGATTCAAAACATAGAGAATCCCTCTAGGCAAAACCTTAAGTTACAAAAAGACACAAAAACAGGAATATACATTCCATTTAGCACAGCTATTTTACCAGCCATTAAACAAAAGGAAATCTAACACATTTCTAGCTAGATTACTTACTAACTTAAGGAGTTATGAAGAGCATTCCTGATCTGTTCCCGGCAAAAGCAACAGACAGACAGACCCTTTGTTCCCCTCCCCCCCTCCCGCTTTGAAAGTATCTTGTCTCCTCATTGGTCATTTTGGTCAGGTGCCAGCGAGGTTATCTTAGCTTCTTAACCCTTTACAGCTGAAAGGGTTTTGCCTCTGGCCAGGAGGAATTTTATAGCTCTGTATACAGAAAGGTGGTTACCCTTCCCTTTGTATTTATGACAATGTAAAATGAGCCTCACACAGTCGGGTGGTTGTCATGACATTTACAATAAAAAAAAACCCTCAATTTATATTGTTCAGGGCAAGAAATCTTAGGACTATTTCTTTCTGAAGGTTCAGTCTCCTCTCCTGTTTGACCAAGACACTGGTGATGGGCATTATCCAAAGCCCATTGAAGTCAGTGGAAAGACTTTCATTGAGTCTTTCCACTGACTTCAATTTAATTGACGAGAGGGCTTTGAATCAGATCCTAAATCTGCAATTAGGGAAATAAAATAGATTATAACTGTCTAAGATATGTTTACCTGCATCCCCTATGCCAGGCTCTAAATAATTCAGGGGCTACAAATTATTGTTGAAACAAGGATTAAAGGTGATTTATGGGAATAATTAGATTTACTGGATGAATTAGAGCCATTACATTAACCTATTTCAGACTGCACTCATTTAATTAGTTTGTAATTCCATGGGATCAAAGAGAAGAGCCTGCATCAAGATTTATGGCATACTGATGCACTCTCACTGGCAACCTCTTATTTACTCAAGAAAAAACAGTTTGTGCCAGACCTGCATTTTGTGTGACACGTTTACTATGACTGCCAAATCTGCCTGGGTTTCAAGGGAGAGACTTTCCCTTCAAAATGCCCTATGTTTTAGGGGAATGTGTACTTAGTTTGAGACAGGAGAACATGGTTCCAATTGTTTCCTCGTCCACTGACTGGTATTTTCCTGTGCTTTTCACTTACCCCTTATTAGAGCTTGTCTACATTGCATGTTACTGTGTAGCAAGCCAAGGTGTGAACCTACAGCACAGTGAAAATCCTGGAGTAAACCAAACCGCACTCTGGGACTTTCACTGTGCTATAGCAGTGTCCACAGGGGATATTACAGGGTTTACAGTTTGGTTCAATGGCTCTTAGCAGCTCCACTATACAAATTGTTCCAGCACCCCTGGACACAGGACTCCAAGTAGCTGTGATGTTGCTGGGGAAAGGATCCATTTCTAACAGAAGGAATAAGAGGAAAAACTAATGGTAGCAAAGGAGGGAATGAAAATATTAGAGTAGTGGGTCAAGCTGTAAATTAATCAAACTTACTGAACTTTATGGGTCAAACTTGATATAAACCTACAAAAGTAAGGAAATAATTTAGAGGTAAGGGTCTGGCTGAAATTGCTGAGGTCACCTCAAATTTAAAGCAAGAGTCTACAAATTCTGTTGCCATGTTTACAGTGTCTTGCCATTATTTCTTTTACTTTGTCTGGAAATCTCTGTATTATTATTGTGGTGAGTGGAGGTGGTTCATGGTGTTGGGGTTGTTGTTAAATAAATAATAGGCTTGATTAATAATTATATAACCGTAGTGTCCCAAATGTGCTAGGCATTATACAAGCATATCAAACTCTAAAGGCAGGAACTCTCTTCTATGTTCTAAGTCTTTAATCCAGTGTCCATGAAGTCATATAGACATGGGTAGAGAGGAGTCCAATGCTAAATGAGCTGAGGACGCAAAAAAAAGAGGAGGAATGTAGATAGTCTCTCAGCTTCATGAGCCAGTAACTCAGTTTCCAAAGAGATAAACTGCTAGTCTGTTATGTTCCAGTGTATCCCGTTAATAAACACTTTGGACTCTTATAGAATCTTTCATCTATAAAATGAAAGGGTCTCCACATAATGTACAAATATTAACTATGCTTCACAATTTCCCTGAAAGACTAGGTAAAAATAAATACTGATTATTATACCATGATGGGTAAATCAAATCACTTTGCTCAAAGTCGCACACCAATTCAGTTGTTCAGAAAGAGAACTCAGAGCAGGAGACTGGGAATCAGTTCTCCTGATCAGATCTAAACTCTCCTTCAGTCAAGGACATTAATGACTGCAGAGAAAACTGTGGGTACAGTTACGTTTAGTGTACTTGAAATTAATCAAAGAGAATCTATTTTTAACACCGTTTAGCTTTAACCCACTGGTCTGCAGAAAAATGTCTGTCTTTCTGCCATTATTCCAACTATTGCAGTCTCAGCTTTTTCTGGATGAAAACCACACTTATATTCAAAGATAAAAATGAACTGGGAGGATTGTAAATTAATTCTTTTCCCCCCACAGATTTTGTTTCCTTTGTCTGTAATGCTGCATACTACCACCTACAGAGCATTGCCAGAATTTGTCCTTACCGTGAAGTTCTTTGTTAAAATTCTTATTTATAACTTAAATCACTTTTATTGCAATCATTGTTTCTTCTTTCTTCTTAAATCTTATTCTGAATATCAGAGAGTCTAGATCAGTTTCATCAGATTCCCTTCTCACTCCAAGTAGTCTTTTATAGCCCTGTTTTCTCTTGCCTTCCCTAGTTTCACATCCATCTCTGGAAAAGTTGGTGAAAGTTTTGGGCAATTTTGAGTTACTCCATAGATTTTTGTTCAACATCTTTATTAATGATCTGGATGAGGGGATTAATTGCATCCTCAGCAAGTTCTCAGATGACACTAAACTGGGGGGAGAGGTATATACGATGGAGGGTAGGGATAGGGTCCAGAGTGACCTACACAAATTGAAGGAGTGGGCCAAAGGAAATCTGATGAGGTTCAACAAGCACAAGTGCAGAGTTCTGCACTTAGGAAGGAAGACTCCCATGCTCCACTACAGGTTGGAGACCAACTGGCCAAGCAGCAGTTCTGCAGAAAAGGACCTGGGGATTACAGGACGAGAAGCTGGATATGAGTGAGCAGTGTGCCCTTGTTGCCAAGAAGACCAATGGCATATTGAACTGTATTAGTAGGAGCATGGTAGCAGATCTAGGAAAGTGATTATTCCCTTCTATTTGGCACTGGTGAGGCCACACCTGGAGTATTGCACCCAGTTTTGGTCCCCCCTACTACAGAAGGGATGTGGACAAATTGGAGAGAGTCCAGTGGAGGGCAACGAAAATGATTAGGGGGTGGGGCACATGACTTATGAGGAGAGGCTGAGGGAACTGGGATTATTTAGTCTACAGAAGAGAAGAGTGAGGGGGGATTTAATAGCAGCCTTCAATTACCTGAAGGGGGGTTCCAAAGAGGATGAAGTTAGGCTGTTCTCTGTGGTGGCAGATGACACAACAAGAAGCAATGGTTTTAAGTTGCAGTGGGGGAGATCTAGGTTGGACATTAGGAAACACTATTTCACTAGGAGGGTGGTGAAGCACTGGTATGGGTTACCTACGGAGGTTTTTAAGGCCTGGCTTGACAAAGTGGTGGCTACCAAGATAAGGGAAATTTCACCGCCGATGACAATTTGTGGGAGAACGGGCAATTTGTGCTGGTGGAGCATCTTAGTTTTCCCAATGTTGAGGGAAAGTCCCAGGCTATTATAAGCTCCAGAGAAGAGAACTAGAGTGGGCACATAATGCTCATCTCAGTCTCTGGATCAGTGGTCTCCAATTTGGGCCATGGGTCACTTGTTTTTTATATATTAATTCGTCCTTCTATGTCATCTATCATTCCACATACCCAGTTATATATTTACCTGAACTTTCATAACTTGTTTTTCATTCTCCATTCTATATTACAAATCATTAATATTACATCAGCACAACTCAGTTCTCCTTTCACCATTCACTGTCATGAACTACTAACATTAAACCAATAAAATGTAGCCTTTGTATTTATCATTATCAGTTTTCCACCTTTTAGTACCATAGTTCAACGTACGTGTAGCATCCTAAAATATTCATTAACATAAGCTTTATTTTTCTTATTAGAGTAGGAAACTTATGGGGAATACCATGTCCTAATGTCAGGATATTCTTATCTGGGTTTTCAAGGGACTTTTGCTCAAAGCTTAGCATCAGTGTTTAAAAATCATTAGAAAGTTTTGTCAGCAATTTTGCCTGTTGTATTTTGAAGTGTTGAGTCAGTTAGGACATAGGTGCTTTAGCAGTTCCCCAACTCAACACTCTTGGGAATAAAATATTTGCAAGGGTGTAGTCATCATTTTGCATGACAAAGTATGATGGCATATTCCAATGACTGTTTTCTTTCTGTCTCTTGCCAATCCTTTAGTATACGCCATATTTTACATCATATTTGTAAGCATTGCTATGACTATTAATACTTGTATCCAAAACAATATCTTAAAACTGGAATGCTACAATTAGGTGTTATCCAACTGTATTTATTTGATCCCACCAGCTGACTGGTTTTATATTCGTTCCATTTGATTATTTACTATATTCGATTTTTCTCAGATATGAGCTGGGTGATTTGTATTTTGTTTTAATAAAGACTTTAGATGTAGGTTTAATTTAGTACTAGGCATGTTGTAAAGTTGGGGAGCAACTGTATAGCCTCAAAACAAAAGCTTGGTCGACTTTTTATTAGTACTGGTTCAACAAATTTGGGTATAGGTATTATTTTGACTGATCCAATTATGATTTCAAATTTAAGGATAAAACACCAAGTATACTGATTAACTGGGAACATTATCCTCTGCCCACAATTGTATTTTAACTGTTATATGACCGAACAGTATTCTGCATTTTCCACATATGTGGCATCCATTCCAGGTACTCTGCCATACTGGCAATCAAGATACGACCTTTCTTGGGATCCATAGGGCATCACTTTGTACAATATTTGCTGCAAATATAAAACAGCGGTTGCAACAATGATCTATATGGTCATATTTTAGTCAGATAATGTCACAGGGAGGCATTGACCCCACTAATTGGGAAGAGCTGGCTGGCAATAGACTGCAATGGCATCACATCATACATCAAGCCTAAGCCCATTTTGAAGAGAATCGCCTTGCTCAAGAGACTGAGAAATGGCAGAGGGGGAGGAGGAAAAGGGTACAGCATCTTGGGCAGCAGTTGTGCTCTCTCCAAACAGCCACTTGTTACATAATGTGGAGAAACCTGTAAAGCACAAATTGGACTCCTCAGCCATCTTAAGTCTCATCAATTACTTTTCCCTCTGGCAGATATCATCCTTGTATTGAGGGGTATCTGACAATGATGTGTCCTGGGACTCTGGAACTTGGTAACCTGGGCCCCCTACCTTATTTATCTTATTGTGTGTCATACTATAAGTGACAATGATACTGTCTGAAAATATATAAATAACGGTGAAAAATTTATTAAGCTAAATTGAGTGGACTTGTACCTCGGTTTCCTATCTTACAGGATAATGCTCTTCTATAATTCAGCAAAGTAGCCCATCTGGGCCTGATTCAAAGCTCACTGAAATCAGTGGAAAGACTGTCAGGGGCATTGGATCTAGGCTTTTATCTAGGAGTACTGGGGATGAGCATTCCCTAGAAGTGTAACAAATTTGAGGGTCAAATACCATTTCCTTCCATTGCTATCTTACTATCATTGCATTCATTGCACATCCCCATTCACAGGGGTCATGAGAGAATCGCTCTTCCCCTTCATGCAGCATGGAACAATTTGCCAGATCCCTTTAGTGGCCAGTTTTGGAGAGAGTTTGCTAGACCCATGGTCTGTTCCACTATGGCAATTTCCAACTTCCCTTATCAGTTGCTTACTACTTCACAGTATTCTTATGGACTGTAATGTGTATTGGAAACAGATTAAAGAAAACCACTTTTATTAAATAAAAATAATGAGCTAGATGATGGCAGCAGTTTGAAACTGTAGTGGTTGCCCTTGCATAGCAGTTCTTGCAGAACAAATTGCTGGTTGAAACACAACAGAGCTGTTGGAGATGCAAAGTATTTTTATTTTTCTTGGGCACTCTTTCAAAGCGTGCCTGCGGTGGAAGCTTTGTGGGAACTGTGCCTGTGCAAAAAGTTTTGGATTTTTTTTTTCATTCTAAGATTAGTGTTGCTTGGGAGGTTTTTTTTGTTGTTGTTTTTTTTTAAAGCTAATCAATCAGACGTGAACCGGATGGCTCAGGGAATGCTAATGAGCTACAGAGCCTTTCATCTCTAAATTCTGAGTTAAAATTCACCCCTACTTTGGAACGAAAGTTGTTGCTGTCTGTGTGATAGCCTGTGTCCAATGTGTTGTGTATCATATATGTTGGCTGGTCTCTATCCTGTCTGTTTTTTGGTAGAAACACAGGCAGCCAGAACTTGGAGTTCACGAAACCTTATGCTCAAATAAATTGGTTAGTCTCTAAGGTGCCACAAGTACTCCTTTTCTTTTTGTGAATACAGATTAACATGGCTGTTACTCTGAAACCTGCTCTAAGAAAGTCTGCTTGCTGGCTAAACTGGAGGGAAAAAGAGACATACACAAATGTTGGATGATGCCACAATCACACAGGACTCCCCAAAATGCTGATAGAAATACCACTTCAGAACCTTTAGTTATAAATCATTATAATCAATTCTCTGATTCCCTGATGAAAATCCATGAAATAATGAGTGCCTTACAAAGGCTTCCAGCTTTACTCTTTCAAAGCCCTGGTCTACACTAGGACTTTCGGTCGAATTTAGCAGCGTTAAATCGATTTAAACCTGCACCCGTCCACACAGTGAAGCCCTTTATTTCGACTTAAAGGGCTCTTAAAATCGATTTCCTTACTCCACCCCTGACAAGTGGATTAGCGCTTAAATCGACGTTCCCAGCTCGAATTTGGGGTACTGTGGACACAATTCGATGGTATTGGCCTCCGGGAGCTATCCCAGAGTGCTCCATTGTGACCGCTCTGGACAGCACTCTCAACTCAGATGCACTGGCCAGGTAGACAGGAAAAGAACCGCGAACTTTTGAATCTCATTTCCTGTTTGGCCAGCGTGGCAAGCTGCAGGTGACCATGCAGAGCTCATCAGCACAGGTGACCATGATGGAGTCCCAGAATCGCAAAAGAGCTCCAGCATGGACCGAACGGGAGGTACGGGATCTGATCGCTGTTTGGGGAGAGGAATCCGTGCTATCAGAACTCCGTTCCAGTTTTCGAAATGCCAAAACCTTTGTGAAAATCTCCCAGGGCATGAAGGACAGAGGCCATAACAGGGACCCGAAGCAGTGCCGCGTGAAACTGAAGGAGCTGAGGCAAGCCTACCAGAAAACCAGAGAGGCGAACAGCCGCTCTGGGTCAGAGCCCCAAACATGCCGCTTCTATGATGAGCTGCATGCCATTTTAGGGGGTTCAGCCACCACTACCCCAGCCGTGTTGTTTGACTCCTTCAATGGAGATGGAGGCAATACGGAAGCAGGTTTTGGGGACGAAGAAGATGATGATGAGGAGGAGGTTGTAGATAGCTCACAGCAAGCAAGCGGAGAAACCGGTTTTCCCGACAGCCAGGAACTGTTTCTCACCCTAGACCTGGAGCCAGTACCCCCCGAACCCACCCAAGGCTGCCTCCTGGACCCAGCAGGCGGAGAAGGGACCTCTGGTGAGTGTACCTTTTAAAATGCTATACATGGTTTAAAAGCAAGCATGTGAAAGGATTAATTTGCCCTGGCATTTGCAGTTCTCCTAGATGTAGTCCTAAAGCCTTTGCAAAAGGTTTCTGGGGAGGGCAGCCTTATTTCGTCCTTCATGGTAGGACACTTTTATCACTCCAGGCCAGTAACACATACTCGGGAATCACTGTAGAACAAAGCATTGCAGTGTATGTTTGCTGGCATTCAACCAAAATCCGTTCTTTCTCTCTCTGTGTTATCCTCAGGAGAGTGAGATATAATTCATGGTCACCTGGTTGAAATAGGGTGCTTTTCTTCAGGGACACATTCCTGCTGTGCTGTTTGCCTGTGGCTGAACAGAAATGTTCCCCGCTGTTAGCCACGGGGAGGGGGGAGGGTTGAGGGGGTAGTCACGCGGTGGGAGGAGGCAAAATGCGACCTTGTAACGAAAGCACATTTGCTATGTATGTAATGTTAACAGCAAGGTTTACCCTGAAAGAGTGTAGCGACTGTTTTATAAAATGTGTCTTTTTAAATACCTCTGTCCCTTTTTTTTTCTCCACCAGCTGGATGTGTTTCAATGATCACAGGATCTTCTCCTTCCCAGAGGCTAGTGAAGCTTAGAAAGAAAAAAAAACGCACTCGAGATGAAATGTTCTCCGAGCTAATGCTGTCCTCCCACACTGACAGAGCACAGACGAATGCGTGGAGGCAAATAATGTCAGAGTGCAGGAAAGCACAAAATGACCGGGAGGAGAGGTGGAGGGCTGAAGAGAGTAAGTGGCGGGCAGAAGACAGGGCTGAAGCTCAAATGTGGCGGCAGCGTGATGAGAGAAGGCAGGATTCAATGCTGAGGCTGCTGCAGGACCAAACCAGAATGCTCCAGTGTATGGTTGAGCTGCAGCAAAGGCAGCTGGAGCACAGACTGCCACTGCTGCCCCTCTGTAACCAACCGCCCTCCTCCCCAAGTTCCATAGCCTCCACACCCAGACGCCCAAGAACGCGGTGGGGGGGCCTCCGGCCAACCAGCGACTCCACAACAGAGGATTGCCCAAAAAAAAGAAGGCTGTCATTCAATAAATTTTAAAGTTGTAAACTTTTAAAGTGCTGTGCTTAAAGTGCTGTGTGGCATTTTCCTTCCCTCCTCCACCACCCCTCCTGGGATACCTTGGTAGTCATCCCCCTATTTGTGTGATGAATGAATAACGAATGCATGACTGTGAAGCAGCAATGACTTTATTGCCTCTGCAAGCGGTGATTAAAGGGAGGAGGGGAGGGTGGTTAGCTTACAGGGAAGTAGAGTGAACCAAGGGGCGGGGGGTTTCATCAAGGAGAAACAAACAGAACTTTCACACTGTAGCCTGGCCAGTCATGAAACTGGTTTTCAAAGCTTCTCTGATGTGTACCGCGCCCTCCTGAGCTCTTCTAACCGCCCTGGTGTCTGGCTGCGCGTAACCAGCAGCCAGGCGATTTGCCTCAATCTCCCACCCCGCCATAAACGTCTCCCCCTTACTCTCACAGATATTGTGGAGCACACAGCAAGCAGTAATAACAGTGGGAATATTGGTTTCGCTGAGGTCTAAGCGAGTCAGTAAACTGCGCCAGCGCGCCTTTAAACGTCCAAATGCACATTCTACCACCATTCTGCACTTGCTCAGCCTGTAGTTGAACAGCTCCTGACTACTGTCCAGGCTGCCTGCGTACGGCTTCATGAGCCATGGCATTAAGGGGTAGGCTGGGTCCCCAAGGATACATATAGGCATTTCAACATCCCCAACAGTTATTTTCTGGTCTGGGAAGAAAGTCCCTTCCTGCAGCTTTTGAAACAGACCGGAGTTCCTGAAGATGCGAGCGTCATGCACCTTTCCCGGCCATCCCACGTTGATGTTGGTGAAACGTCCCTTGTGATCCACCAGAGCTTGCAGCAGTATTGAAAAGTACCCCTTGCGGTTTATGTACTCGCCGGCTTGGTGCTCTGGTGCCAAGATAGGGATATGGGTTCCGTCTATAGCCCCACCACAGTTAGGGAATCCCATTGCAGCAAAGCCATCCACTATGACCTGCACATTTCCCAGGGTCACTACCCTTGATATCAGCAGATTTTTGATTGCGTGAGCTACTTGCATCACAGCAGCCCCTACAGTAGATTTGCCCACTCCAAATTGATTCCCAACTGACCGGTAGCTGTCTGGCGTTGCAAGCTTCCACAGGGCTATCGCCACTCGCTTCTCAACTGTGAGGGCTGCTCTCATCCTGGTATTCATGCGCTTCAGGGCAGGGGAAAGCAAGTCACAAAGTTCCATGAAAGTGCCCTTACGCATGCGAAAGTTTCGCAGCCACTGGGAATCGTCCCAGACCTGCAACACTATGCGGTCCCACCAGTCTGTGCTTGTTTCCCGAGCCCAGAATCGGCGTTCCACAGCATGAACCTGCCCCATTAGCACCATGATGCATGCATTGGCAGGGCCCATGCTTTCAGACAAATCTGTGTCCATGTCCTGATCACTCACGGGACCGCGCTGACGTCGCCTCCTCGCCCGGTATCGCGTTGCCATGTTCTGGTGCCGCATATACTGCTGGATAATGCGTGTGGTGGTTGATGTGCTCCTAATTGCCAAAATGAGCTCAGCGGCCTCCATGCTTGCCTTGGTATGGCGTCCGCACAGAAAGAAGGCGCGGAACGATTGTCTGCCGTTGCTCTGACGGAGGGAGGGGCGACTGACGACACGGCTTACAGGGTTGGCTTCAGGGAGCTAAAATCAACAAAGGGTGTGCCTGTACATCAAGGAGTATTTCAGGCAGGACTGCACGGAGGGTTCCAATAAGAAATGGTGCACCAAAGTTATCGTTGTTATTGGAACAAGGAGGTTAGCCTGGCCTCTGATTGATACATGGCTAGATTAACCTCGCTGCGCCTTCTCTGTGACTGACTGCAGTGTGATCTAGACAGGGGAGGAGGAAAATGAGTCCAAAACAAATCTGGTCTATGTCTTGTTCTGACCCACTCCATCGATCCTTTACATCTTTGGCTGGCAGCAGACAAAAAAAGCGCGAAATGATGGTCTGCCCTTGCTTTCACGGGGGGAGGGAGGGTGGGAACGGGGTCCTGACGATATGTACCCAGAACCACCCGCGACAATGTTTTAGCCCCATCAGGCATTGGGATATCAACCCAGAATTCCAATGGGCAGCGGAGACTGCGGGAACTGTGGGATAGCTACCCAGAGTGCAACGCTCCAGAAGTCGACGCTTGCCTCGGTACTGTGGAAGCGCTCCGCCGAGTTAATGCACTTAATGCACTTAGAGCATTTTCTGTGGGGACACACACACTCGAATATATAAAACCGATTTCAAAAAAACCGACTTCTATAAATTCGACCTAATTTCGTAGTGTAGACATACCCAAAGAGATCTTTAGTCCCTGTTAACATACAGCACCCAGAAGTTACCTCTAGGGGCTTTTCTGTTTTTTCTGCTCAAAATGACAGGCATCCAGCTGCCATATTTTGGCCTCTGACGTAATGCTGTAATTGCTGATCTAATTGCTCTTACACTTTCTTTGTTCATAAATCCCCTCCATTGGGTAATGAAAGGTTGGACTTTGTATGTTAATAAGGCAGGCAGTACAAAAATGATGTAATGATTGAACATGCATTTTTCATAGTAAAGGAGTGAAGTCAAATCTGTGTTACCCAGCGATTGCGAATTACACCCGTTCCCATTGAGCCTGCCTCTTCAAGGTGCCAAGGGCTTGGAGTGGGGGACTGGGCATCAATAGCTTTCACTGAAGAGTTGGCTCTTGGAAGGTTAGCCCTTCCTCCAATCAGTAGTGCACTCACTATCACTTCAAAGCCTGTGAAGTTCCTTAGGCTAGGGGTTCTCAAACTTTTTCTTTCTGAGGCCCCCCTAACATGCTATAAAAACTCCATGGCCCACCTGTGCCATAACAGCTGTTTTTCTGCATGTAAAAGTCAGGCTGGCATTAAGAGGTAGCTAGCAGGGCAACTACCCGGGGCCCCATGCCACATGGGGCCCTGCAAAGCTAAGCTGCTTAGGCTTCAGCTTGAGGCCCAGTTGGCAGAGCTTGGGCTGGTGGGCCTTTGGCTTTCTACCCTGGGCCCAATAAGTCTTAATGCTAGCCCTGCTTGGCAGACTTCCTGAAACCTGCTAGCTGCCCCTCAGGGGGCCTCAGACCACTGGTTGAGAACTGCTGCCTTAGGCAACTAATTTATCCATGTTGTCACATTTTGGCTGGGAGTTGTTTGCATCTCTTGAGAAATTAAGAATAACAATATGTTGCTTAATTTAATCGTTTTCTTCTGCAGACAGCCATGTGGGTTATATGAATCAGTGGAACACAGTAGGCCACAACACAAATCTAAAGGACTTGACTCGGATGCTAAAATACACAAGTAGCACAAAGGGACAGAAAGAGCTTGCAGATGCAGCAGTGTTCATTAACTGGGACTCCTGGCTGCCCAGACTTATTTTCAGAGTTTGATATGTCTGAAACAACCAAGTCTCAATTCTGTTTTGTCTACTCTGGATTGACGCTGTGAGCCTTTCCTTTTCTCCAAGTTGAATTATCATTGTGTGGTTCAGATTCACCTCTAATGTACAGCCAGTTGTGACCACTCCAAGAGTTCACAGATGTCTGGATTGGGTTTTTGGTTCAGGTCTTTTAATATGCTTATTGATAAGGTTACTTGTATTTTGGGAAGAAGAGAGTTGTTTAAAACATAAGAAAATGCATAGTAAATTGGAAAGTAATGGCAAATTCCACTTCCAAAAGTGTGGGGGGAAGTGCTCGTTTTGTCACATACATGGATTTGAAACCAGAGCAGTGCTAAATTATACTAATTCTTAATATATACAGAATAATCAAAAGTAAGTGAAAACAAAGCCCTACTGCTCCTTGTTTTGTTTGTAGACACTGGCTATGTGTGAGAAGCTGTTTTTCCCCCTCAGTTGCTTCAATAAAGAGCAGGCTGCATTAGCTAGAAACTAATTTGCTTGTGTATCACTGGTACTAGTTGAAAATGGGTCTCTCTGAACACTGTGGCTGCTGTTAAGGTCCGCAAACAGGATTAGCTTGGTGATGTGTCTCGGTGATTTTTTTTTTTTTCTGGCAGTGGTGGTATTACTCTGGGTTTTTGATTTTCTTCCTGCCTATCGTTTGAGGTATTTTCATGGCCCCTACCATAAAAATATCTGAACACCTCCTTAGTTTTGTGTGTGAGTTCTAACCAATGGGCAAAAGACAGATTGCATTACATAAAGATAGGACCTGACAGGGTATTGTATTAAATATGGAAATAAGTTAAACGTGTTACACAAGTGTCATTCTATTCCACAGTGTGCACAGACTGCACACTTAGAATCATAGAATATCAGGGTTGGAAGGGACCTCAGGAGGTCATCTAGTCCAACCCCCTGCTCAAAGCAGGACCAATCCCCAACTAAATCATCCCAACCAGGGCTTTGTCAAGCCTGACCTTAAAAACCTCTAAGGAAGGAGATGCCACCACCTTCCTAGGTAACCCATTCCAGTGCTTCACCACCTCTTAGTGAAGAAGTTTTTTCCTAATATCCAACCTAAACTTCCCCCACTGCAACTTGAGACCATTACTCCTCATTCTGTCATCTGCTACCACTGAGAACAGTCTAGATCCATCCTCTTTGGAACCCTCTTTCAGGTAATTGAAAGCAGCTATCAAATCCCTCCTCATTCTCCTCTTCTGCAGACTAAATAATCCCAGTTCCCTCAGCCTCTCCTCATAAGTCATGTGTTCCAGCCCCCTAATCATTTTTGTCGCCCTTCGCTGGACTCTTTCCAATTTTTTCACATCCTTCTTGTAGTGTGGGGCCCAAAACTGGACACAGTACTCCAGATGAGGCCTCACCAATGCCAAACAGAGGGGATTGATCACATCCCTCAATCTGCTGGCAATGCTCCTACTTTTACAGCCTAAAATGCAGTTAGCCTTCTTGGCAACAAGGGCACATTGTTGACTCATATCCAGCTTCTCGTCCACTGTAACCCCTAGGTCCTTTTCTGCAGAACTGCTGCCTAGCTGCTCGGTCCCTAGTCTGTAGCAGTGCATGAGATTCTTCCATCCTAAGTGCAGGACTCTGCACTTGTCCTTGTTGAACCTCATCAGATTTTTTTTGGCCCAATCCTCTAATTTGTCTAGGTCCCTCTGTATCCTATCCCTACCTTCCAGCGTATCTACCTCTCCTCCCAGTTTAGTGTCATCTGCAAACTTGCAAATGACAAACTTGCAATCCATGCCATCCTCCAGATCATTAATGAAGATATTGAACAAAACCGGCCCCAGGACCGACCCTTGGGGCACTCCGCTTGATACCGGCTGCCAGCTAGACATGGAGCCATTGATCACTACCTGTTGAGCCCGAAGATCTAGCCAGCTTTCTATCCACTTATAGTCTATTCATCCAGCCCGTACTTCTTTAACTTGCTGGCAAGAATACTGTGGGAGACTGCATCAAAAGCTTTGCTGAAGTCCAGGAATAACAAGTCCAGTGCTTTCCCCTCATCCACAGAGCCAGTTATCTCATCATAGAAGGCAATTAGGTTAGTCAGGCATGACTTGCCCTTGGTGAATCCATGCTGACTGTTCCTGATCACTTTCCTCTCCACGTCTTTATGCCATGTTCTTGCAACATCAACGCATGTCCTCATAGTCAAAGTTTAGTTACTGTAACTTCCTCTACCCATGGCTACTCTATCATGTATAACACATTCAAAATGTAGAGGCTGGCTCTCACTGCTGTGATCACAGTAAGACTTCTTTCCATTGGCTGCCTCTGAAGTGGTGGATTGGTTGTTAAGATGGCTCTATTGCTATTTAAAGCCCTTGTTGGTGCAGCTCCTGCCTACATCAGAAACCACCTCCATGTGCCTCAGATGCCTCCCAATGTGGTGAGTCCCATCATGTGGCCATAGGGTGACCACATAGCAAGTGTGAAATATCAAGATGGGGTGGAGGGTAATAGGTGCCAATATAAGTAAAAGCCTCGAACATTGGGACTGTCCCTATAAGATTGGGATATCTGGTCACCCAATGTGGCCATGAGGTAGTAAGCAATGGGTCTTAAATTGAAGTTAATCCCCTTTGAAACCTTTCATTTAATCTCTTCCCACTTCTTTAAAAAAATGCTCTTAATTTGCAAACTTTTTAGCTTGGCCATTCTTGCCCCTGTATTTTACCTTTTCTATCCCCCTTTATCTTTTCTTTCACTCTGGATTGTTGAAGTTTTAAAGGGGTGGTATCACTTGTGCTGTTTTTAACGGTCATTACTTAGGGTGTAAATGCCGTGGTGGGAGCTGGAAGGCAAAAAAATAAATAAATAAAAATAAAGGACTTTCACCACCACTGTGTAATTCTGGTCATAATTAAGTCAGTGGAACTCTATTGCTTTCAGTGGATTTACATGGATGTGAAACTGGAATAATGTAGTGTTGAATCACGTCCAGATTGCATCCAATCTGTGATCTGCAAACATGGTCCGTGGATATAAAGTGGCTATCCACAGATTTGCAGTGCTTTACATTTTAGACTTCACTTTAACACTAGTTATCGAAAACATTCATAATAAAAGCCAAAACCATTTCAAAAATACTTTTGATTTTAGAATTTCATTATAAATCCTAACCTTGGACCACATTTTCAGAGGCTTCATAACCTTGGCAGCATCATCGCAGTGAATCTAGATTAGTTCATGGTTATGGATGGAAAGCACACAAAATTAGATTTTTGTCATGAGGTTGAATCCAGGCAAAACTTAAGTTAAATGAACCTAAAGCTGGTAGTGAAGCCAAACTGAGGCTTTCTGTTCCTTACATCTCACCCACCCAATCCTCTCCCTCGCTCATTTGTGGATTCTGGATCTTTGGAGTGTCTTACATGGGGTCCCAGGTATGGTAGGACAGTAGTCAAGAAACAAATGATGGCTGCAAGCCAACCTTACATGTGGAAGAGGTGAAATTTGCAAATAGTTTCCTTCGCATGTTGCCATTAGGGACAGTCCGATCTGTGGTTAGGGACATATTGCAAATGCCCAAGATAATTAGCTAGCTAGACTTTAGTCTGTATAAGCTGGAAATCATTTGTTGAAAGGGAGAGAGCCAATTTTAAATATAGTCAGTTTAAGAATAAAATTAAAAGTAATTTTGGGTTCTACACCTGCCCATTTTTGTGGTTTGGCGTCATATTTTCCTGTTTTTAAACATTTTTCTCTCCTCTGTGGCTATATGAAAGCCCCACACGAACAGGGACAATGACTAACAGACTATACAGGAGAATTGGTGAGACTAGCTATATGCAAAATGCTGTCAAATGCACAAAATATAAATTGAGATCAGAGATAGAGAAATCCGTATTTCTTCATGCAGAATCATCTTTGGTGTTACTTGTAACACCAGTAGGTTAAAAATGTTTCAGACAGGTGTGTTTTCTAGTAGATACTGTTCCTTTCAATACTAGGAATTTTAATTAATTTTTTTTTGTAAAGCACAGTTTGGGTTGCATCTCCCTCTCATGAGCCAAGTCTGCTATCATGATTGATGTTCCTCCACATTTGCATCCACAATCTTTCATAGATTCCAAGGCCAGAAGGAACTACTGTGATCACCTAGTTTCAAGTCTGATCTCCTGTGTAGCACAAGCCATAGAATGATTCCCAGTTTACAATTAGATTTTGAGAGCTATCATGTAGCCAGTTTTTAATCTATTTCAGGTGTTCATTGTTAATTTTGTATTGTTCTAGCTTTTCAACCAAAATGTCATGTGGTACCAAGCCAAATGCCTTAAAGAAATCTAAGTATATTTCATCAACACTATTACTTTTATCAACCAAATGTGTAATCTCAACCAAAAAAAATAAAGTTAATTTGACATGGTCTATTTTTCGTAAACCCATGTTGATTTGCATTATATGAGTCTCCTTTAGTTCTTTATTAATTGAGTTCCAGAATCAGCCACTCCATTATCTTGCCTGGGATTGATGTCAGAGTGAGAGGCCTATAATTATCCAGGTCATCCCATTTACACTTTTTAAATATTGGCACAACATCAGCTTTCTTCAGTCTTCTGGAACTTCCCAAGTGTTCCAAGACTTATTGAAAATCATCATTAATGGTCCAATGAGCTCCTCAGCCAGCTATTTTAAAACCCTTGGATGCAAATTATCAGGACCTGCTAATTTTAAAAGGTCTAATTTAACATCCTCTTGTGGAATGGAAGGAGTATTATCCTATGGTATGACTACATCATACATGCACAACCCTCCAAATACTATGTCTAAGATACTGACTGGCCACTGTGGTATCTGGGTACAGGAGTACAATTAAAAGTAGCATTGTACTTGACCCAGGGGTCTAGTCTGTCAAGTTAATTTTTTTTCTCTTCATCCTTGTCATGGTGCTGCTTTTCTTCCCCTTTCCCCATCCTTTCTTTCATGAACTGGTGATGGGGGAATATCACTAGTAAGGGAGGAGCTTATTGAAGAGGTGAATTTTGCATTTAGATCTGAATGCTGTGAAACTGTTACTGGATCTGGTGTAAAGGTGAAAGGTGCTGCATATGGAAAACTTTTCTTTATCCATGGAACAGATATATTGTGGTGTTTTAGGCTTCTCCACATTGTCCTCCGACTTGGAAAGATGATCTCTAGGGTTGAGTTAATCAGATAAATCTATGGTAACTATCTAGTGACAGTTGGCAAATGCTAAATTCTTAATGGCTTCTTTTGAGACCATTGTCTCCTTGGACAAAATGAGATTTTTAACTAGGCTGCCAATCATGTTACAAAGTACTTGTCCAGTAGGCTCTGGACTGAGACCACTAACATATCCTATATGTCACCAAATAGCCAGCAGAAAGTAAAAATAAAAATAACCTACTTCCATTAATGTGCAGAACTATTTTTACGCTAGCATCCTAGAGTTGTAAGTACTCAGTTTCCTAAGCCATCTGATTCCCATGAGTCATGTTTAACTTTAGCTTCATTCCAAACTGAGACTGGTTTAGGAATTATGGGTAGAATTATTGTTTGCAAAATGAAAAATGGCAAAAAAATGACAGAAATGTAAATAAAGGAAAGTAAAAATAAAAATATACTTATTTAAAACACTGACAAGTAGATATGTATATTTTAGCAGACATATAGAGATACATATTGTATACATCATATTTCAAGTTTTTTCTCCCTACCTATAGATAATAATGAAATATTGTTTAAATTACTTCCTGATTCTCTTACATAGTTCTCAGTACTGTAGGAACTCATCTATAACTGAAGAATGAATACATGAAAATTCAGAAGATATACATTTCTGTCTAGTCTCTGCAGGCAAATATTACAGGAAAATAACTTACATCTGCTTCACTTGCATTCCAATTCACAGTTTAAAGCAGCTAACCACAGAATTCAGTTCTGTTTCACAAGGATTAAAATGGTTTTAACAAGGCCATTTTTGCCTAATTGGGATTGACATTTAAGGCAAGCATGCTGGAAAAAAAGGCAGCAGAGAAGATAAACCCAGCCAAATACTAGAGTCCTGACATTACTTTTGGAAAAAATAATAGGGCTGATTGTCATTCAGCCTCTCAAGCTAATCTGTGATTTAATTGCTTCTTAAGCGCTTTATTCTTGTATGGAGAGTCACAGTCAAAGCCTACAAATAGGGCCACTACAAAACTAACCTTGATGGAGAGTGTGGGGTATTGCTCTGTTACCAGACTCCTAGACTTTTGTTTGCACCTATTTAATCATTCCAACATCACACTTTTAGTTAAATATTTCATGAAAACTAAGATTAATTTATGCTGGAAAATGCCATTATAAATGCAAAAATGCATGTTTGAATTCTCCTATCCTTTTTAAAAACAATTGTAGCTTTAATAGTTCTTTGTAATTTGTTTTTTTTTTCATTTACAGAGTAGTATGGGCTCCCCCTGCTGGCTAAATTAAGAAATGCAAATTCCCAGAATTGATAACTAAAAATTGTATAGTGTTTTCAACTGAAACCCTGTTTATTTTTGTTAGCAAAACTGGTATAAAGCATCTATTTTTTTAAATCAAGTGGTGACTATTTTTCTAAATCTAAAAGCAATACACCTTTCCATATATGGGATATCATGCATCGGTGTCTTGTAAATGCTTCTAACAAGAAATGTTAAAAAAAAAAAAAAAGCCTCCTAATAAAAGAAGCAATATATCATAATCAGTACTTCAATTTGATAAAATTGTGGTTGCAGGTAGATTTAAGTGTTAAGAGTTCAAAGTGCATTCTCTAACTCCTTGCTGTTGGTTTATCCCCTATCTTTTCTCGCTCCTTATGCCTTCCTTCCTGTCTCCTATGTGTTTCGGTATTACTGTGGTGTTTTGACACTTTTTTCTGTAATTTAGTATTATGTCAGGTTATAACTACAGGCATGTAGAAAGGCATAAACAGTGTGTGGATTTGGTCTTGCTTAGTGCAGCAGCAGCCAAGCAATTAACCATTTGATGGTGTCCAGAAATATACTTACGCTGGCAAAATAATTAATGTCAAAGTTCTAACTTTGCACTGGATTTTTATGTAGCTGGGTGATTAACATTGAAACTCAAACTCAGCCCTAGAAAGTGTGCCTATTCACATCAGGGATGAATTTGTGCAATTGATTTTGTATAGGAAGATTTGTGGGTATGAGCTGTTTGAATTAAAAAATATTAATTATAACTGTTGTTATAACTATACCAATTTAGCTTTTTGTATGGAAGAATAAATTATCATTTTTTCCTAAGCACAATATGATAGGATCTAAAACATTTCACAAGTACAAAAAATCTTGTTTAGGAAAAAGTTTAGCCACATAAAGGTAAGCAACAGAGATACTCAACTTCCTCAGAAGACAGATTAGTATTTCAGTGATCTGGTTAAATCTTGCTTAGGTAGCGAAAATCTGGCCACTTTAACATCTGGCTTTCACACATGGGAGGTCTGAGTGCTGCTGTAATTGCCTGATTAAATATGGCTATTTAGGGCCAAATTTTCCAAAATGGCCTCTAAACTTGGACTTGCCAAAGAACAAATTTGCATGTGTCAGTGGTATCTGAGCATGCAAACCAGGTTACATCTGTCAAATTAATGTGTGCAATTTTAGCCACTTAGTCGACAAGAGAGGCAAGGTCTCAGAAAGCATTCTATTATGGGGTTTTTAATTCTGAATCAAGGCTGCAATTATAATCTGCATAAGGGTTCTCAGAATACCATAGTTCTATAGGCTATTGGGGAAGGGAGATGAGGAAAGAGCCACTCAGAAGAACACGTGGTTAGGGTCTCCTCTCTCTTCTGTTCACCAATGTGTTCCGCTGTGCTTTAGCATTTTCTGGAAATCAGCAGAATGTACAGAAACTGGTCCATTATAACAAGCAGTTAATACCTGCAATTACAGTAGAATGCATAGATCTTCTCTGTTTGGCAATTAGAGATATTCTGCAGATCTTTTTGGAGGTTACATGTAGCTCATATTGCCCACTTCTGCCTCTTTGAGTTATATTGTATACCACCTTACTACACAACTAATCCAATTTATTTTAATGGCACTACTCAGCATAAGTGAGGGTTGCAGAACTTAGCTCATAGATAGTTCTAATATAATGTAAGGTATTATGTAACTTAAAACATTACAACATTACACACCGTGGGAAGCAGTGCGGCCTAGTGGGTAGAACACTGGACTGGGACCCAGGAAACATGGGTTACATTCCTGTCTCTGACCCAGGCCAGCTACATGATTTTGGGCAAGTCATTTCCTTGCTTTGTGCCTCAGTCTTCCCCATCTGTAAAATGGAGATATTGACCACCTTTGCAAAGTGCTTTGAGATTTAACAATAAAAAGCACTATAGAAGAGCTAGGCATTAATAATACTATTTCTAAAGATATGACATTTGAGGGCTCCTACTGGCCTGGCACTGCTTCATTTTTTTCCACAAATATCAGAGCCTCTGCCATTGTCGCCACATGTTCCCAAGCTGCTCTGCGTCAGTTTTTCCAAAGACGCAAAGAACAAATTCTTTTGTTGTTCTTAAATTTAAGAAGGATTAGGACTCCCATTTTATTCATCTGCTTTGAAATGTGAGCAAATAATCATTAGAATAATTACAGAATTTCTATATTTAGAAAAAACTGTCATGTAAATAATACCACTACTTAATATTAATGGATTTTTGGCTCCTCTATTCATTTGTCAATTAATTTTATATTGCTATCAAAGCATGAACAGAATAAATACAATGTTCAAACGTGTGTGGTTTTTTTAAATGCAGAAAATGAGTATTGCTAGAACTATTTGTTAACATTTGAAAGCAAAGCCATTACAAATAGAAATTACTATTCCTTGGGTGGCATGGGTAGTGGTTTTTCTTTTTCATTTTTAATTTGGCATTGGTCACCTTATCCAATCTAATATATATTTTCTGGGAGGGGAGAGCAGAACTGCACACAGTATTAAAGGTGTGGGCGTACCATGGATTTATAAAGTGGCAGTATGATATTTTCTGTCTTATCTGTCCCTTTCGTAATGATATCCTAACATTCTGTTCGCTTTTTTGACTGCCACTACACATTGAGTGGATGTTTTCAGAGAACTGTTCACAGTGAGTCTAATAGCTTTCTTGAGTGGTAACAGCTAGTTTAAAACCCATCAATTTGTATGTATAGTTGGGATTTTATTTTCCAATGTGCATTACTTTGTACTTGGCAATATTGCCATTTTGTTGCCCAGTCACCCAGTTTTGTGAGATCTTTTTGTAACTCTTCACAGCCAACTTTGGACTTAACCAACTTGAGTGATTTTGTATTGTCTGCAAATTTTGCCACCACATTATTCACTCCTTTTTCCAGATCATTTATGAGTATGCTGAACAGCACAAGGCCCAGTACAGATCCTTGGGGGACCCCACTACTTACCTCTCTCCCTTGGGATTGGTAATTGTGAGAGGAATGTCACTCATCCAAAACAAAACAATCAATCAAAATTATCCCTTTGGCAAATCAGCTTCATTGTTGTGCTGCTTCCAGCTGTGGCAGTTCAGTACAGGCTCTGGATAGTCACAGGGACATCCTCGTATATATCAGCATAAAAGACTCTGCTGTGTAGGCAGCAGGATGCCAGTTGTGAGTAGAAGCTTTTAATTACATGCAGAATGCTTTTATTTTGATTTTCTTGCTTTAGCTCAGTTCTAGTGCCAAGGACAGGAAGAATGTTACCTGTTTTTTAAACACCTTCTCCGCTGTCCTTAAACTGCCAACCCTAAGAACAATCCAGTTGAAAATCTTCAACTGGTTTCATTTGGCCAGCATCCTTTTGGAACAGAGCAACAGATCTGTTAATTGACTAATTTCTGAAGCTTTTGATTTTCCAGTAGCAATCAGCAGAGAACAGCGAAAGGATTTTAAAGGAGTTTGGATATGCTTTCATTGATGAATATTTGATCAGTTATTTTCTAGAAATCCATTCCAATAGGAGATGTTTTCAAGCTTCTGCATCTATTCAGAAGTACCGCTTTCAAAATGTGACCTGGCATACAGAGCTGAACAGCAGTACTCAACGCTGTGTGCCATCAGGGTTCTGCTTTGTGGGAGAGAGCAAATCATGAGCACCTCAAAAGTAGAGCTGGTTGGGAAAACTTTTAACAGAACCATTTTCTGATGGAAAATGAAATTCTGGCTAAATCACGCTGCTTCACAGAATCCTGTTTTTGTCAAAATTTCATTTTGGAGTCAAAAAGGGAAAAAGGTCGAACACCATTGAAACATCCTATTTTTTGACATTTTTGGAAGGGAACATTTTGATCTCTGGTTTTGAAATGCTTTTTGTTTTGAAATTTTTGAAATTGAGTTATAAAATAAAATATCTAAATCAAAACAAAACATTTTGATCAATTCAAAATGAATTTTTTTCAGAATTTTCCCTTAGATAAATTTTAAATTTGAGGGTTTTGTTCTGATTTGAAATGGAGCCACATTTTGAAATGATAAAGTCCTTAATGAAATGAAACTTCTGTCTTCTGCACAGCTCTACTCAAAGCATTGAATAGTAATCAATGATGTCTGCAATGAATGAGGTCTTTCAGGTCACTGTGATTAAGTAGTTAGTATTATGTAATGTTTAATCTTCAAAGAATAATTTATGCCTCACAACACACCCCCTTCTCCTGAGGCAGGTAAATTCTGTACTGTTATCTCCCTTTTATTTCAGTGAAGTACTGGCTTGACTTATCTAAATGAGTTGGCTGAGGTTACAAAGGGGTGTCTGTGTGATAGGTGGGATTAGAATACAGTTCTTGGCTCTTGGCTTCAAACAATTTGACTTCATCCCAATCAGAGGACCTCCTTCAGCTCAGTTGATGGTTTGTTTTGTTCCATGTCAATATGTCTCAGTGTTCACCTCAGCTGTGCTTAATATCTGTTTATTATTTAGCAGTAATAGTTGAAATGTTTGTGTACCGTATTTTTATAGTTTGGGTTTATACAATAAGTTGGATCCCATTTGATAGACACAGTAGGTAAATTCACTGTGTACTGCAGTATTTCTGACTCTACAGGTGTAGAGAATACCAAAAAGACTTTGGCACAGGTAGATGCCATGGTAAAGAAAATGTCTGGTTTTTAATAAAGCTTATTGTATGTGTGTATTGGCCATATTTC
The DNA here is from genome assembly GCF_965140295.1 of Lepidochelys olivacea. Classification (NCBI taxonomy): domain Eukaryota; kingdom Metazoa; phylum Chordata; order Testudines; family Cheloniidae; genus Lepidochelys; species Lepidochelys olivacea. Next base: position 136,281,645 of record NC_140412.1, on the reverse strand, counting down.
ATGTAGCAGTGCGTATGTCTTACTTCTATAAATCAGGTCTTGATATTTTTTCCTCCTTTGTAAAAACAGACGTGCATCATTCCAAAAGTGCTTAATTAGAAGCTGTTTGCAAAAGAAAAAAGAAAACAAGGTTGTCCTGTTCAGCTTTGTTTGATATAGAACATGGCTTTTGGAGCGATTATACACGTAATCAGCAGGGATACACATTCCACAGCTATTTCCTGAGGACAAAGTTGGCAGGTTATTTCATAGTCGCTCCTTTTTATTTTATATTCTTCAGCTATATGTATGTTTTTAACTATCCATAAGATTTTTCAGTCTGTGAAGTAATTTCCAGTTGCAGATGGTTTGTAGATTCATAAATAAACCATTTTTGTCTTGGACTTCTATAAGTAATTTTAAGAAACAATATTGGTAGCTAATAACCAGCCAGTAACTCGCTAAATCCTCACTTTCTCCAAATTTATGCTGCTTTGTTCTGAAAGCTGCATCACAATCTGTTCTGCATCATACTAGAGACAAGGTGGCTGAGGTGATATCTTTTATTGGACCAACTTCTGTTGGTGGAAAGGGCAAAATTTTGAGCTCCACAGAGCTCTTCAGATCTGGGGAACGTAATTGGAATGTCTAAGCTAAATAACCAGTTGGGTCAGATTGTTAAGCGTAAGGGGTTCACATGTGCTATAGGAGACCACTTAAAATGAAAGGGGTAATTAAAGGTTAACAGGCAGTAGAATGTGTTACAAACTGTTCTAATGAGTCATAAAACCAGTGTCTTTAAGTCAATGATTTTTAGTGTCTAGCAGAGATCGGAATTTAAGTTCCCAGGCTCACCTTTTGAAGGTTTCCTTTGAAGATGAGGGCTGAGAAAAGTCTTCACCCACGGGTGACAGGATGTTTTTGTCTTTTATCATTTTTCAATGTGAATTCATTTGAGAGCATAGTGACTGTCTCATTTCACCCACATAGTTGTGTTGGGGCATTTGATACACTGGATGAGGTACACCACATGTTGTGATAGGCATATGTAGGCTTGGATCTTGAAAGGTGTGTTGTGGGGGATGTTGATAATCCATAGCAGTGGAGGTATGTCTGCAGGTTTTGCACCTGTTGTTCTGGCGGGTCTGGTGCCACTTAGAGTTGGTGTGTTCGGGTCTCCAGGGAGCTTATTTCTGATGATGAATTTGGCAGGTTGTTTGAAGACCAGAAGTGGTGGTTTATGAAAGATTTCATTCTGGATGTGGATCCGCATCAAGTATGCACTGTAATTGTTTGATGATACCACATATGGGTTCCAGTGTGAGGTGGCAGGTGACGAGTAGGGGTGTGCGGTCAATAGGGTTTTTTTTTCCCCCTGTATTGAAGCAAGTTCTCTCAGGGTATCTGGGTGGCCCATTCTATGATGCAGTCTACTTCTATTGGGGGAGTGTCATCGTTTAGTGAAGGTAGTTTTAAGTGTATTTAGTTGTGTATCCTAGACTTAGACTGACTTTGTATAATTCTCAGTGTTGGTTCTCACTGATACATATTTCTTAGCTTGGTGCTCAATAGCTAAAATTATAACATTGCATGTCTTCAAAGAAAGATCCCCCCTCCCCGAATCTAATGTCATGAATGGAAAAATTGTCTAACGTACATGACTGGAAGTCAGAATTCTATACCCACCTGCGATATGCACTCTTTTCACCTTTGGACAATTGCTTAACATCTTGTCAACTTCCTTACGAGTAAAATTCCTGCCTTACATGGGTGTTAAGTCACTGGGTATTACTAGAACATAAATGTTTGTGGTCAAATAACATCTTCCATCCAAGGACCTCAAAGAGCTTTACAAAGTATAATATTGATTTTCTCTTTCTGGTTTTCTCATCTATTGTGTGTAGATGTGATTTTTTTTCTTTTGGTTAGTCTGGTATCCTGGATATAGTATTAGTAAATTCTCTATTTTAAAGAAGTGCAGGGAAAAGGAAGTCAATAATTAAACTTAACCGACATTTAAAGAGCTCAGGCAGGATACCATTGCTCTTTCACTTTCCATTGTCACAAAGTTAATCAAAGTTAATCAAAGATACTCTCCAGAGTATCGCTGACCTCTCTGCTTCATGCCAGTGTACTATATTAAGCCTCGAGAGACTGGTGAGGTTCTGTGTGAAAACAACTTCACTTCAGAAGTTGTTTGCTATAGCAGGAGGGTTGGAGACTTTGGGAGATTTCCTTGTGTTTCCATTCGTCAAGGGTCATTTTTACATTAATGAACTTTAAATAGACTTCAGCTGTTGCTGCTGCCACTGTGCTGTTTGCCTCTGTTTATGCTAATGTAACCCACAAACCTTCTGGGTGTGGTGTTCTGTCCCATCTAGTGGCACCGAGACCACTTAAAAAGAGAGAGATAAAATGAGTCTGCTCTACAGCCTTAGCTAACAGCCAGGTGGCTTTTAGCTCATGTGGTAGAGGGTCATGCACTAAGCTTCAAAGGTCCCAGGTTCGATCCCGATGACCAGGGTCTGTCAGCGTTACACTAATAAACAGCCAGCAGTCATCCCTCCCCTGTGGATGGCATTGGATGGATAGTATTTGAAGCAGGAAAATAGGACAGGGAGAGGCTGTCAACATACACAAGTGACAGTTAAAACACTCATGAATGGAGTGCACCAATCACACTATTCCAGGTCACTGGTCCTTATTAGATCCCATATTGGTTCCATAAATGGGTGACCCTCCTGGTGTGCTAGTCACTAAAAGGTGACTGTTACATGTGCGCACAAATGAAAAAGTGAGTGCATTACACTGAGTACATGAATACTAAGAGGCTGTATACATGCGGCAGCAGCCTTTCTGAGATGGTGCCAGGGCTACGTGGAACAGCCTGGCAGCCACACCAGGGAACAAGGAGACACTTGTAAAAGTGCACGTAGTTGTTCATTGGCTGCACAGTCAGTCATTAAGGAGATCAGGAGACAAGAAAAAATGTGAATGTTCTAATCTTTATTAATTTTTTTTTTTAAATTACAGGCACAGAAAGTGGCACTTGCTTTCTGTTCTTGAAATTTTCAGCAAATGAAATTATTTTAGTACTGTGGAGGATGCCCTCCTTGTGTGCTAAATCTTGCATTCGGCTTTTGACTCAAAAGATCATAAATTACTGTTTCCAATGTTTCAATATAATTCTTCATATTAATTCAGAGACATTGATTTTACTAGTTACAGTGATGATAGCAGCACAATAATATTTCCTAAAATTAGAAACCAGTTGTGACGGGGTGCCTGGATGGGCCACACTGAGAATGCCACATTCAGGGCAGGCTGCAAGAAATAGTGCAGAGAATCCCCCAAGTGCTGGTTTGTTCTATAATTAGATTCAATGAGCCAGTAACAAAAGAGCTTCTGTTGCACCCCACTGATTAACAGGAAGCCAAACACAGTCCCCTTTAGGCATTCCAGCCCTTGGCTCCCATCTAGACAATCAAGTCTAATATAGTGAGGGGTTACTGAAAACCCTATTCACCATACTTAAAGTTGTACCAATCCCAAAGGATCAGACACCCTCAGGCCAATATGAATCTCAGATCTCTCCCAAATACACGCATAGAGCCAATCCTTAATAACTAAATCTAAGATTTATTAAGAAAATAAAAAGAGGGTAATTAATGGTTAAGGAATCATATACATACAAGTGATTGTCAGTGTTCATAGATCAGGATCAGAGCAGTGATGTTCTATCTGCTGGTTTGGAAAAGTCTCTCTGGAATCAATTCAAAGGGTTATAGTCCAATAGACCGTTCAGGGGCAGGGCCTGTTAGAGTTTTTCCTTGAGAATTCCAGGGTAATCTAAGTAACTACCTGGAGATCTCTGTCCTGTGGCTTAGACCTTTCCTGTTAAATTTTAAGCAGATCTGGGATGAAAGGATCAGGCCCAAGGTTTTGCTTCTGTAACTCTCTGATAAGTTGCCTTACAGAAATCATCACAGCAGGGCTTTCCTCTGAGGAAGAATAGGCAATGCAGATAGCTTATGGACCTTTTGCTTTGAAGGTAATCCTCTCTTTCCTATGCATATACAGGTAAACTAATTATACTTATTTACATAAGGCAATTAATCAGTCCTCCATTATAACAAGAGACAGTTAAGATAATGTAGATAATATTGTTAGTTTTCCACAGAATCTCACATTTTTCATCTTAAGGTTAACTGAACACAGACACATACATAACATAAGGCAATTAAGACATGAAAGGGAATTAGCATCTAAAAGCTAATTGGTTTACATTAGTAAACTTCTAACAAGATACAGGTAAAAAGAAAAGGAGTACTTGTGGCACCTTAGAGACTAACCAATTTATTTGAGCATAAGCTTTAGTGAGCTACAGCTCACTTCATCGGAAGCTTATGCTCAAATAAATTGGTTAGTCTCTAAGTTGCCACAAGTACTCCTTTTCTTTTTGGGAATACAGACTAACACGGCTGCTACTCTGAAAGATACAGGTAAACACAGACAAATACAATTAGCAGCTATTGGTTGAGTCTTATCAATACAAAGTGAATGAGTTGGGGGTTGATAGCCTAATTAACATTTTGTTGATAACCATACATAAGTGGATTGTGTTGACTACAATTGCAATGCCTCTTGTTAAATTGTTTTGTGTTATACACCGGTTAGCTGGTCTGCCAGTGTCACACCAATAAACCAATTCATCCACCAGATTACCTCCTAATGGTAACAATTTCCAGACTCAGCGAAATTTTTCCAAATTAAGAAAAGTCATTTTTTAAAAGGTCCACAAAGATGATGATCATTAAAATATTTTCTGCGAATTTATACATAGGTTGTAAGGTACTGTTGTGATCATCCTAGTCTTACTTCCTGTTTAACATAGGCCATAGGGCGTCTCTGAATTAAATCCTGTTTTAACTAGAGTATGTCTTCTAGAATAACATCTAATCTTGATTTAAATATTTGCAAGGATGGAGATTCCATCACAATACTTGGTAAATTGTTCCAACGGTTAATTACCCTCAGTGTTAAAAATAAAAGGAGTATTGTGGCCCCTTACAGATGAACAAATTTGTTCCTCTCTAAGGTGCCACAATACTCCTTTTCTTTTTGCAGATACAGGCTAAGACGGCTGCTACTCTGAAACCAGTGTTAAAAATGTATGCCTTATTTCTAATCTGAATTTGTCTAGTGTGAGCTTCCAGTCACTGAATCTTGTTATACCTCTGTCTGCTAGACTGAAGAGCCCTCTGAACAAATTTCTGTTCCCCATCTAGGTATATTGATTATGACCAAGTTCCCCTTGATCTTCTCTTTGATAAGCTAAATAGATTCAGCACCTTGAGTCCATCACTATAAGGCACGATTTCTAATCCACTGATCATTCTTATGAACATAAGAATGGCCATACTGGGTCAGACCAATGGTCCATCTAGCCCAGTATCTTGTGTCTGACAATGGTTGGTACACAATGCTTCAGAGGGAATAAACAGAACAGGACAATTATTGAGTGATCCATCTATTGCCCAGTCCCAACTTCCAGCGATTAGAGTTCAGCAATACCCAGAGCATGCGTCCCTGACCATATTAGCTAATAGCAGTTGATGGACCTGTCCTCCAGGAATTTATCTATCTCTTTATTGAACCCTGTTATACTTTTGGCCTTCATAACATCCCATGCCAATGAGTTCCACGGGTTGACTGTGCATTGTGCGAAGAAGTACTTTCTTTTTTGTTTCTTTTAATTCTGCTGCCTATTAATTTCATCGGATGACCCCTAGTTCTTGTATTATGTGATGGGGTAAATAACATTTTCTCTATTCACTTTCTCCATACCATTCATGATTTTATAGATCTAATCTATCATGTCTCCCCTTAGTCGTCTCTTTCCTAAACTGAAAAGTCGCAGTGCTTTTAAACTCTCCTGCTGTGGAAGCTGTTCCATATCCCTAATCATTTTTTGCTGCCCTTCTCTGCAACTTTTCCAATTCATGTATATATAATATCTTATTTGAGATGAGGTGACCAGAACTCCATGTCATATTCAAGGAGTGGCCATACCATGGATTTATATAGTGGCATTATGATATTTTCTGTTTTATTATCTATCCCTTTCCTAATGGTTCCTAATATTTTGTTAGGTTTTTTGAGTGCTGCTGCACACCGGATGTTTTCAGGGAACTATCAGCAATGACTCCAACATCTCTTTCTAGAGTAGTAACAGCTAATTTAGACCCCATCATTTTGTAAGCATAGTTGGCATTATACTTTCCAATGTGCATTACTTTCCATTTGCCAACACTGAATTTCAGATGACATTTTGTCACCCAATCATTCAGTTTAGTGTGATCTCTTTGTAACTCTTTGCAGTCATTGTTGGACTATTAAGTAATTTTGTATCTGCAAACTTTGTCACCTCACTGTTTACCCCTTTCTCCAAATCATTTATCAATATATTGAACAGCACTGTTGCCAGTACAGATCCCCAGGGGACCCTGCTATTTACCTTTCTCCACTGAGAGAACTGACCATCCATTACTACCCTTTGTTTCCTTTCTTTTAACCAGTTACTGATCCATGAGAGGAACTTCCCTCTTATTCCATAAAAAGAACAGGAGTACTTTGTGGCACCTTAGAGACTAACAAATTTATTTGAGTATAAGCTTTCATGGGCTACAGCCCACTTCATCAGATGCATAGAATGGAACATATAGTAAGACGATATATATACATACAGAGAACATGAAAAGGTGGAAGTTGCCATACCAACTCTAAGAGGCTAATTAATTAAGATGAGCTATTATCAGCCGGAGAAAAAAAACTTTTGTAGTGATAATCAAGATGGGCCATTTGAGACAGCGTGATGATACTAGTCTACTTAAGAGCCGTTGGTGAGGGACCCTGTCAAAGGCTTTCTGAATCTCCAAGTACACTATATCTACTGGATCACTCTTGTGGCTCTTCTGGCAGGTTTGGAGACTGAAACACTCTTTCCACACAACCTATGTAGAAAAGAAAGTAGTCTGGCAGCCACCATCTTAAATGACACCAGGGTTTTGGGGTTTGTAATAGACTCTCTCCTCTGTCTGAGTTCCAGTCTGCTCTGCCGCAGACTTTGGTGCAATTTGGAGGAAGTCCCTTACTCTCCTATTCCTCAGTTTCCCATCTGGATAAGCATGGATTATTCTTCCTTGTTCCCACTTAGTGTGTTTTGTCTATTTAGATTGAAATCTGAGGGCTATCATGTTGACAAGCACACTTTGGATTGAACTTGGGAACTCCATAGCTAAAATCATGGGCTGCTACGGCATGAGGGGGAAAGCAATGCTCTCTAGCTGGGGCTGTAATGGACTCACAAACTTTGTGGATCCGACACAGAGGAGTACCTGTCATGCACAAGCGCGCGCGCGAACAGACACATCCCAGTGCATTACATAAGCTTTACAAAGTAGTAACTACTAGATTTACGAATCATGTAAAGCTTAGCACAATGCCACCCCATCTCATTTTGGGGCCCTCAGTTTATCTGCCTTCTGTATCCTTTCACTTCTTAACAACTACAGAAAAAGAAACTTGCACAGTGTATTCATTTTTCACATGCAGTGAAATCTGCATTTAATCCACCAAATTGCCTTTTTAAAAGGGTTAAAGAAACCAAGCAGCCACACAATACAGCATTTCTCAAAATATTTACTGGATGTTTAGGAATGTAGAGCATAGTTTGGGATAGGTGATGTCTCCCTAAGGGATCTGAAATCATTCTGACCGTGGTCTTATTTGACAGTTCAGTCAGTCTGGGGCACAGTCTGATCTGTGTGGTAAGCATAGAGTACCACCACCCTGGAGGACATCACTGATAGCGAGGACGTTATTTGATGCCTTAATAAACAGTCTGGCGGCTGTGAGGGGACATATAAACAACAGAGAAGTTTTCAGTGTAAATATAGACACAGAAAATAGCCTCCAGTTCTTAAAGACTGTGGGGATGAATCACAGTCATGGGCTTCTGCGTGGACAGTAAATCACACAGAGTTGAGAAGGGCCTGGCCGGCAGTATAAGGAGCTTGCCTTGGAGGTAGAAAACAATTTAAAAGAGGACTGCTAGCAGACTGCGTGCCTGACTCTGAACCTTTCAGACTGAGTTTAACTACAGCCTTGGGAGCAGAGCGGGGATGCCCCACCCCATTGGTACTGTGGGAGGCCTCGTGCTTTGAAAGCGGCAATACCTCCCTGATCTCTCAGGCACACACAATGAGTACAGTCACTTCTCCATCTCCTAAGGGTGGGCTGCCTGTGTGCCCTTCTGCTAGTCCTGAGTGGGAAGCCAGGTTAGGTCTTGGCCCATTATCACATTTGGGGTGGGGGTGTCTAGTAGGATGCATAAGGACTGTAACAGTGGTATGCCCCTGTGCAGGGGGCATGGGGAGAGAGTCTCTACTTTCTCCCCCTCTGTGCACTTATGTAAGGGGTGACCACAATTTGGCCCTGAAATTGATTATTTTTATTGTGTTTATATTCAGTACACATCTTTTTTAAGGAAAAATTAGTACAGGTGGCTCTAGATCATCTATTTTACACCTGTATGATGCCTTCCATCAGAGGCTCTCAAAACACTTTACAAACAGTAATGAATTAAGTCTCACAACAACCCTGTCAGGCAGATATTATCTCCATATTGCACATAGGGACACTGCGGCACACAAAGGTGAAGTGACTTACCCAGTGTCACAGAGCAAACATAGCGGAGATGAGAACAAAATCCAGCTGTCCTGACTCCTCGTCCTGTGCAATAGGTACTAGACTCTGTTCCTTTTCATTCATTCCACACAAGTATGTAACTCTGCAGATAAGTTAGGTAAGCTTACAACTTAGCAACTGTGACACACAATTCCTGTAACAGCTATATGATCGCCATGTTACTCTTACGGTATCTTGTTGTTATTTTATACACTGTGACTACACTGAAATCGCTCTGAATAGAATCTAATTAATGTGACAAACCTTAGTCCCTTTAATCAGTAAGTAATGTGCTACTCCTGTACATGCATATGGCCATATGCCAAAGCTGCCTACAATGGGACATTGAAAATGCTAACATTTTCATCTCTGCTGCCATATGCCGACCCCAGGCCACACATGAAAAGAAAATTGGCATGCATTTTTGAAAAGTTTAAATGGAAAGATGAGATATAACCTACTTGAAGTCAATCAGCTCAGTTAATAGGGCTCAAGACATCTATAGCTAGCTCCTTACGCAACCTGGCTGGAATGGCTTCCTTTTTTGGAATTCTGTTCAATAGTATTTTCATAGTGCTATTGCCCATAGCACCATTAAAATAAAAAGCTTTCTGAAATAGTCCAGAGTGCCTGAGAAATCTTCCCAAAACCTGATTGAAACTCAGACCAAAAGCCTGGGATTAGTCACTTAGGCCACATAAAATGTGTGGGGAACCAATGCAACAGGCTTGGAAGTCAGTTTCCTCTACCCCTTCTTCCTTGGGAGGGCAGGGGGGTTGAGGAGAAAGCTGTGGGGTGGGCGGGGGGGAGAAAACAATACTTTTTCTTCCCCATCTCTTGTGAATGGAAGAAGGATTTTAAACCCCGTTGTGAAGAGCTGCATTTCACATGCATTAGTACAATGGGACTCACTTATAGTGGTGTAAATATTCACTATAAGTAGCATGAAGCGTCTCTCTGGCTCCAATCCAGCAACGCACATGCTGAGCTTTAAGCATCTGATTATAAGCATGTGCTTTGCTGGGATGGATTTAAAGATATGCTTATCTTTTAAGCATATGAGTAATCCCCACTTAATTCAGTCCCTTTAATTCCACTGAAGCTATTAGGACTTAATAAAACAACACATTTCAAAAAATTACAGTAGTTGCAAAGGGATTGTACAGGTGGGTTTCCTTCATATCAGCCTGTTTTTCTTTTCTACCTTACTTTTCTTCTTCCTTTATTTCCTTCTTAAGTACAATATTCATTCAGTCATTAACATATCTGTTATAATTAACTGAATTTCTTATATAGAAGACTAATTTTACCCTTATTAAAATTCTACCACACTTTACACCCACCAAAAAAACTCAGCAAATAAATTAGATTTTTTTTTAATAGAAAATTCTCTAAAAGTTCTAAATACTGAGTTTAGGAATAGTTCATAGAACATAAGAATAGCCACAGCACAAGAGACAACAAGTTCATCTAGTCCAGAATCTTTTTCTCAATAGTGACCATTACCAGATATTTCAGTGGAAGGTGCAGGAAGGCCCTATCATGGACAGGTTTCAGAGTAACAGCCGTGTTAGTCTGTATTCGCAAAAAGAAAAGGAGTACTTGTGGCACCTTAGAGACTAACCAATTTATTTGAGCATAAGCTTTCATGAGCTACAGCTCACTTCATCGGCATCCGATGAAGTGAGCTGTAGCTCATGAAAGCTTATGCTCAAATAAATTGGTTAGTCTCTAAGGTGCCACAAGTACTCCTTTTCTTCTATCATGGACAGTTTATGTCCACAGGAAAATTTCTTCCTAACCCTTCATCAGTTCATGGTTGGCCTTATGAATGCAGAGTCTGTATCTTGATAGCCAATACATTTGTTTCCCTTTTGTGGTAAACATTTTACATTGTACTAAACATTACTTTAAAAAAATAAAGAACACAAAATTAAAGATTGGCCTGTTTGTTCAGCATATCTAGCACTAAGGGTCAAATGTTTAACCTGGGATCCAAAAATTTTGACTAAAATTTTCTATTTTAAAGTTTTTGTGTGCACACGTAACTCAGACTTGTATCTGCAAATTGCATTTGTGGTTACAAATTGGGTAGACAAATTTCTTCGTATGGCTGCAAATCCAGTGTTTATTCAACGGAGCCAAACAGAGCAAGGAGAGATGGCATAACTAACTTAATTTTTGTTTTAGAACTATTAAAGCCAAAATGTTGCAATAAGGTAACTGTGATTATAAATGTACACAAAATTCTTCCATAACGGCCCTCAATTTGCCAGAAGCTTTGGGCCCCTTTTCAGATTTATAGCTACTTGTGGGCAGTACCACACCAGCAGTGGTAGCCAGAGGCATTAACCAAAATGTTCTGATACACCCTTTGGTTTTTGGGTGGCTTAATTTTTGTTTTCCCAACCTGAGGCACTTTGGGTCCGACTTTTCAGAGTTGCTAAGCATTTCAGAGCTCCACTTGAAATCAGGGGTGCTGTGAGTGCTCAGTGTCTCTGAAAATCAGGGCCTCGGTGTCTCTAGATGAGCACCCAAAAATGGAGACACCCCAAATAAAAGGCTACTTTTGAAAATCCATTGTACAGAGATCATGAGCAGGCAGAGTATCTTCATGTGCTTGATGAGGAAGGGAGAAAAGGTTAATAGCTGCCACTGGTGCAACCCTGTTGATTACTAAATGAACTGATATATAAGAGTAGCTTGTGAGAATGTAAAATTGCTGTTAAATGTGCTATGAACATTATGGCTTGGGAAGGAGAAATAAGTATCTACTAAATAAGAAGCTTGCCTCTGAAGGACAATAGAGGCATAATTAATCATAGAATCATTGAAATGTAGGATTGGAAGGGACCTCAAGAAGTCATCAAGTTCAGGCCCCTGTGCTGTGGCAGGGCCAAGTAAACCTAAACCATCCCTGACAGGTGTTTTCCACCTTGTTCTTAAAATCTGCCAATGATGGAGATTCCATGACCTCCCTTGGAAGCCTATTCCGGGGCTTATAGTTAGAAAGGTTTTTCTAATATATAATCTAAATCTACTTTGCTGCAGATTAAGTTCATTACTTCTTGTCCTACCTTCAGTGGACATGGAAAACAATTGATCACCATCCTCTGTATAACAGCCCTTAACATACTGGAAACCTGTTATCAGATCACCTCTCAGTCCTTCTTTTCTCAACACTAAACATGCCCAGTTTTTTCCATAGATCAGGTTTTCTAAAACTTTTATTATTTTTGTTGCTCTCCTTTGGACTCTTTCCAATTTGTCCATGTCCTTCCTAAATTGTGGTGCCTGGAATTGGACAAAGCACTCCAGCTGGGGCCTCAACAGTGTCGAGCAGAGTGGGGCTATTGCCTCCTGTGTCTTACATACAACACTCCTGTTAATACGCCCTGGAATCATATTAGCCTTTTTTGCAGCTGCATCACACTGATGACTCATATTCAGTTTGTGGTCCACTATAACCCCCAGATCCTTTCCAGCAGTACTACCACCTAGACCAGGGGTGGGCAAACTTTTTGGCCCAAGGGCCACATCGGGCTGTGAAACTGTATGGAGGGCCAGGTAGGGAAGGCTGTGCCTCCCCAAACAGCCTGGCCCCTGACCCCTCCCACTTCCCGCCCCCTGAATGCTCCCCTCAGAACCCTCAACCCATCCAAACACCCCGCCCCCCCTCAACCCCTTGTCCTCTTGTCTGTATAGAATTTCATCTTGTTGAATTCAGACCAATTCTCCAATTTGTCTTGGTCATTTTGAATTTTAAACCAGTCCTCCAAAGTGCTTGTAACCCGTCCAAGCTTGGTGTCATCTGCAAATTTTATAAGAATACTCTCTACTCAATTATCCAAGTAATTAATGAAAATATTGAATAGTACTGGTTACAGGAACGACCCCTTTGAGACCCCACTAGATACACTCACTCAATTTGCAAGCAAACCATTGATAACTACCCTTTGAGTGTGGTCTTTCGACCACGTGTGCACCAACTTATAGTAATTTCATCTAGACTGGTTTTCCCTAGTTTGCTAATGAGAATGTCATATGGAACTGTCAAAAGCCTTAAAAATCAAGGTATATCACATCTACTGCTTCCCCCATATCCATTGTCAAAGAAGGAAATTAAGTTGGTTTGGCATGATTTGTTCTTGACAAATCATGTTGACTATTCTTTATAATCCTATTATCTTCCAGGTGCTCACAAACTGATTGTTTAATACTTTTCTCCAGTATCTTTCCAGATATTGAAGTTAGGCTGACTGGTCTGTAATTCCCTGGGTCCTGCTTGTTCCTTTTTTTTAAAAAGATAGATACCATGTTTGCCCTTCTCCTGTCTTCTGGGACCTCTCCTATCCTACAGGAGTTTGTTCTCTAAGATAATTACTAAAGGCTCCAAGATTGCTTCAGCTAGTTCCTTAAGTACCCTCAGATGAATTTCATCAGGCCATGCTGATTTGAATATATCTAACTTATCTAAATATTCTTTAACCTGTTCTTTCCCTATTTTGGCTGCCATTCCTTCCCCCTGGTTGTCAGTATTAATTGTAAAAAGAAAAGGAGTACTTGTGGCACCTTAGAGACTAACACATTTTTCCACTGAATGCATCCGATGAAGAGAGCTGTAGCTCACCAAAGCTTATGCTCAAATAAATTTGTTAGTCTCTAAGGTGCCACAAGTACTCCTTTTCTTTTTGTGAATGCAGACTAACACGGCTGCTACTCTGAAACCTGTCAGTATTAATTGTGTTGAGTATCTGGTCATCATTAACCTTTTTAGTGAAAACTAAAGCAAAAAAGCATTAAGCATCTCCAGTTTTTTTATGTCATCAGTTATTAGCTCTCATTCCCAGCTAAGTAGAGGACCTTCACTTTCCTTTCTCTTGCTCCTAATATATTTAAAGGACCTCTTCTTATTGCCATTTATGTCCCTTGCCAGGTGTAACTCATTTTGTGCCTTAGCCTTTCTGATTTTGTCCCAAAATATTTGTGCTGTCCTTTTGTACTCCTCCTTATCGATTTCACCATGTTTCCACTTTTTGTAGGATTCCTTTTTTATTTTCAGGTCATTAAAGAGCTCCTGATGAAGCAATATTGTCCTCTTACTATTCTTCATATCTTTCCTTTGAATCGGAATAGTTTGCAGTTGTGCCTTTAATATTGTCTCCTTGAGGAACTGCCAGCTCTCCTGAACAGCTTTTTCCCTTAGATTTTCTTCCTACCAGTTCTGAGTCTGTTAAAATCTGCTTTTTTGAAGTCCATTATCCTTATTCTGCTGCTCTTACTCCTTCCTTTCCTTAGAATCATGACATCTATATTTCATGATCACTTTCACCCAAATTGCCTTTAACCTTTAGAGTTGCTACCCTGCTGCTCAAAATCAAGTTTAAAATGAATGTCCCCCTAGCTACTTCCTCCATTTTCTGGAACAAAAAGCTGTCCCCGATACATTCCAAGAACTTACTGGAGATTTTGTGTTTTGCCATATTACTTTTCCAATGGAAGTCTGGGTAGTTAAAGTCCCTCATTACTCCCTTTTGTTCCTACCTGTCCTTTCTGATCAAGCTATAACCCTCTGTACCAATATTCCAGTCAAGAGACTTATCCCTCTAAGTCTCTGTGATGCCAATTAAATCTTAATTTATTGTATGTACTAATACTTCCTGTTCTTTCTGCTTATTCCCAATACTACGTGCATTTGTGTACAGACATCTAAAATGTTGATCAGAGTCCCCCACTGAATTCCTTGTGGGTATTTTCTTCTAGGGTGGAATTACTGAAAAATCTAGCAAAAGCCCATGTTGTTACCTTGGAAGTGCTAGAACAAATACAGGGTATAAGTACACAAGAGTTTTTCCAGAAATGGCTGTCAGAAGGGTATGGACCCTTGTATGTATCTAGACTATGCATGCTATAGTTCAGTAGGAAAGCCTAATCTCATGGTGGAAGAATGGAGACCTGTGACTTTCTGCTTGGTGAACTTACATGACAACAATCTTGCCATTGCTAGAGAGACAGAACTTGGATCAAATTATTTTCTCAGTGACAGTAGTCTGAGACACTGAAGGAAGTCTGCTCTTTTCAGTGCAGTTATACCTGAAGTTCACTGTTGTACGAAAACATTTGGCCCTTTTAACTTTTTTAGGGGCTGAAGATTTTGATATTCTCAGATATGGGATCACAAAAGCAAAGACATGTGCTTTTCTCTCCTAAGGTAAGTTTTTCCGGACCAAAAAAGGGGAAGGGATCATTCCAATATTCTGCAGCACATAGCATTTTTATTGGCATTTTATTTTATCTTTTTGGGGGACATGGAATGTTCTAAGACTCTATTGTAGAAATGGAATAAAAAATGAAAATGAAACACCTGATCTCTGTGATAGAATCTGATTAAATGTTATTGGTCTTGTAAGAAACTTTACTGTTTAACAGACCTATTAAAGGTAAAATTGAATTTCATTGTAAAGTTTATATGATCAAGTTTATTAACATTGTCCTCCCTAGAGATGTGTGAATTTTGTATAACTGAAAAATATGTTTGGCTAGCTAGGACAGTTATACGGTATGGTCCTTTGCTTTCGCTGACATTTTTGCTAGGATCTGGAAGATTCTGATAGATCACATGTACTGTTCTTAGACCTATCTTCAGCAAAACTCCCACAGACTTAAGATCAGAGTAAAAATTGAATGAAGCCTTAAGAATTTGTCCCTTTTTAATGTATGCAAGAATGCTACATTGTGTAAATGTAAACTTTCATCATTGGAAAAGAATTGCAAGTATAAATATTGAGTTCCAGATCAAAAATGTTTACCTTGGTATACAGGTCTTATGCAGACATCATAAATTCTCTTCTGGTTAATACGCATTTCCAGTAATTCTAGACTGTCAGGAAAAAGCCTTAATTCCTGAAAACAAATAAGGACACAATACAGCCCATACTGTCTCAATTCCCAGCTGCTCAAGAGTTTCCTCCGTTCCCTTTTATAGTCTCAGTTGTCTGTCTCAAAAATTTGCAGTATTGAAACTTGCAACTCCCATAAGAGCTAAACCACAGAATCTTTATGTTCTGTATGCAAATAAAGACTCAACAAATGAAACACATTTTTTCTAAAGACGGGCAGAATCAAGTAATTTTTCTCACTTTATGGTGTTTTCATACCCTCAAATTGCACAGAAAATGTTGTTTAAAAGTTTGAATAACTTAAGTGTAACTTCATTTGAGTGATAAAGAAGCAAAACCATTTGTCCAATACAGTAGAACTATATAAACTTAAACTATTGCAAAAGGTTACCTTGTACTAACCAAAACTACTGTGCAGCACCATCTAGTCATATTGAGAAGCACGTATTAGAACCAAACTTCCGGAGTGTACACAGTAAATGTGGAACATGCCCCTTTTTAGAAATTGGCAGCTACTTGACTTTGAATCCAGTAGTATGGGCTGTATATATTATTCCTGGTTATGTTTGTCTTTCCATTTTTCTTTCA
The DNA here is from genome assembly GCF_965140295.1 of Lepidochelys olivacea. Taxonomy (NCBI): domain Eukaryota; kingdom Metazoa; phylum Chordata; order Testudines; family Cheloniidae; genus Lepidochelys; species Lepidochelys olivacea. The sequence goes on along the minus strand of NC_140412.1, from coordinate 136,265,431 downwards.
AGGTGAACTCAGGGTGAACATTTCTGTTTTCCCGACCATTTTATGGATTGGCTTAACCTATGAAGTGGTTTGTTAGAGTGTTATCAATATGTTTAGTACCTCTAATTTTTCCAAGCAGTTACACAGTACCTTGTTTATACTGTTTCTCTGTTCATGATAGAAAAATACCGGGACTTACTACAAAGAGTGGCTAGTGATCTCCAGATATCTCTGGAGAAAGTCCAAGACCCACACCACCAACCGTTGGACATTCTGCAGCCTCAGGGCCAAAGTAAGGTGGCTCTTGCAGTTAACAAGGCCACAGTGGAACTGGCGAGATTGGTCTGGCACACCCCAGCATCCTGCGCCCCCATACCTAAGAGGGGTGAGAAGCACTATTTCAGTCCAACAAAGGAAGCTGAATTCCTGTTCTCCCACCCTGCTCCCAATCCCTGGTGGTACAGGTTGCTGCAGAATGTAATAGATCTTAATACCTAACGACTACCCCATCAGACAAGGGATCCAAGAGACTGGACCATCTGGGGAGAAAAGTCTTGTCCTATGCGGGCTTGCAATTCCACATCACCAATTACCAGGCTCTGTTAGCTAAGAATGACTTTAATAACTACTCTAGGCTGGCAGCCTTTCAGGACAAACTTTCTTCTGAGGACCAAGCCCAGTTCCTCTCCCTTCTAGAGGAGGGAAATCTGGTAGCGAAAATGGCTCTTCAGGCCACAGCTGATGCAGTTAATACAGCATCCAGAAGCTTGGCCACTGGTATTGTTATGAGGAGGGATTCATGGCTGTAGTCCTCGGGCTTCTTCAGGGAGGTGCAGAATACTATCCAAGACCTTCCCTTTGACAAATCCAGCCTCTTTAACAAGAAGATTGGTGACTCTCTCCACTCATTAAGGACTCAAGGTCTACCCTCCACTTCCTGGGGATCTACACCCCAGCACCAAGGAGAAAGTAGTAGAGGCAGACCTATAAATCAGGACTGCCACCACCTTCTCATCCATTCTACTACCAGCATCCTGCCGACCCTCCCAGCAAAAGACTCAGAGGCTCTGCTTTTGAGCCCCCTCTACCACTATGATTGCTACCCATTCTCAGCCCGTGGCTTGGAGCCATTTGTGAAATTTTTGTTGAGACCCTCTTACCGTTGCTAGTGCCACCTGCCCCTTCTTCTGTCACTTTTGGAGGTCATCTGACTCTATTTGCCCATAATTGGGAGCTAATCACAATGAACAGTTGAGTCTTGGACATTATCCATCATGGATACTCCAGAGAGTTCATCTCCTGCCCTCCCTACAAACAGCCTTCCTGCCGCCGCCGCCCCCCCTTTCAGGGAACACTCACACGAGGTAATTCTTCAACAGGAAGTGGAATCCCTATTATATTGAGGGGCAATAGAGGGGCCTCAGTATCAAGAAAGGGGGTTCTATTCTCTGTATTTCCTAGTCCCCAAAAAAGATGAATGGTGGAGACCCATTCTGGATCTTCAGCATCCTCATGCAGAAGTTAAAATTCAGGATGTTCATACTGGCATCAATAATCCCGTCCCTTCAAGAAGGGATGTGGTTCACAGTTGTTAACCTGAAGAACACACATTTCCATGTAGACATTCACCCCTCCCACAGTTTATCATGGGCCAGGAACACTTCCAGTTCTGAATCCTCCCTTTCACACTAGCGACAGCACCCCCAGCATGTTTGTGTTTTCTCCATGAGGGCAGCCCAGATGAGACATCAGGGCCACACAATGTTTCTGTATCTCGACAGCTGGCTCCTGATATGTTGATCTTGACAGGAGGTCAGTTCAGCTATTCAATATCTCATTCAAATCCTCACAGCCCTGGGGGTCTGTAAGAACAGAGAAAAATCTGCTTTATCCCCCACAAGGATAATAGACTTTGAGGGCAATGTTGGACTTTTGTTTGCACAAGAGCCTTCCTCCCTGCAGGAAGGTTTCAGATGATGCACAACCTAATTTCTTTGATTTCCCACAGACCAAGGACTACAATGAGATGTGCCTGTCACTGTTAGGCCATATAGCTGTGTGTACTTTTTTGACATCCTTTGCCAGGCTTCATCTATGTTTCCTGCAGACCTGGCTCAATTCAGTTTAGTCACCCAACAAAGACCACGTCAATTCCAGGATGCCAGACCCCACCAGGATCATCACCTCCTTCACTTGGTGGTCAACCCCAGGCAAGGTACAAGTGGGAGTTCCCTTCACCATTCCCACTCCCAGTGCCACTGTTGTAACAGATGTGTCCCTGTTGGGGTGGGGTCAACAGACACTGCTTGTTAAAATCTTCGGACTCAGATGCATAGTGCACATGCATACCTGTGTGTGGAATACAGATAGGGACCACACATTTCAAAGAATCTCCAGTTACAACAAGTAACCTCCACGTCTTTCACTAGCCTTCAAAACACCTTTCTGCTAGTAGCAAAAAAGGTTTTTTCACCCAATTCAGGGTTGTTGGTTATCTCACCTTGCTGTCTTAATTGACTTCAAAATATATGTTTTACTCTTCATCTGAGTCTTCCAGTGTGTTTGTGTTTGATCTTTGAATTGCAGACGTGCTATTCCTGTTGGTCTGTACTGAAAGTCAGGACATGGGATTTTTGTTCCTTGTTCTGCTTCTGATTCAGTGAATGACCCTCTCCTAGGATAATTCACTTAAGCTTTCTGAGTGTCCGTTTCCCTGTCTGTAAAATGGAAGTAACATGTATCCACCTTTTGTAAAATGCTTTGACATCTATGAATAAAAGGGGTTATATACAGCCAATGGTAATGCATTTCTTGTACTCCGGGTTGTAAACTCCTTGAGGCAGGACTGTGGGCGTGTTTGATTCTAATGGAAACGTGCAGAGATATAATTTAAGAACACTTTAAGTAATTATTTTCTTGTTGTGGCCAGTGAGGTGCATCAGTGAGTCTTTATCTGCAGTATTGTTCTGCTCTGTATTTCAAAAGGTGTAAAGTAAGTCGTAGAGATGCTATCGTCCACATTTTAGTGAGCCTTATTTCTCTGGGCTCTTTCCAATGTCCTGATTGTTTCCAGAGCATACCAGACCCCTGGGAGAAACAGCAGAAATACTGAAATAAACTATGCATGAAAAGGAACCTTTATTTTATACCTGTCATTTACAGCTTAAAATATTACTTCCTTTCCCTCCGTGTTTTTGCATCAGAAATCAGTTTTACTCTGCCCTCCTCTGACTGTGCCCGTGAAAACACTCTAAAAGAGTTTTCTTGGGTTTTTTCAGTTTTATGTAATTTGTATCCTCAGCACCGCTCTTAAAATGTTGTTGTTTTTGTTGAGAGTAAGTTGCACATAATTGAAAAGCTGACCTTTCTGCACTGGTAAATCAGAACTGCCTTGAAGGTCAGTGAATTCACTGGAGACCTACTACCAAGTACACTGCACAAAAACTGACTGCTCCCTTCCTGGGATTAAAACAGCTGACTGGACTATGTTCCCTTGAATCTAGACACATCAGTCTGTTCTTAGATGACTTCATCAGTAATAAGTTCCAAAGAACTCAGTTCCAAAGAAGTACTCTCACTCACAGGAAAACAGCAAGTGTTACATTCCCCACCTTCTTTCAGGAGTGCTCATGCAAGATGTGTGGCCAGTCGATAATATTAGTACATATGTATTGGAAAACCTATTAAAATAAGTGCATTTAGGCAAGATTTTTTTTTCTGGGCAAAATATTTAGTGTGTCTTAGACTTATTTGCAAACAATATAGAGTCATAAGGTCTTTCTGGAGCACCCTAGAGCTTAAGTGCTAGAAGTTTCCCTAGGTATTTATTATTTGTATTACAGTTTTGCCTAAAGGATCCAATTGAGATCAGAGCCCCATTGTGCCCATTACTTCACTGAACAGAACAAGCAGTCAAACACACCCAGGGCAGTTAGGAACACAGAAGCCTCTAGGCCGGGGTGGCCAACCTGAGCCTGAGAAGGATCCAGAATTTACCAGTGTTCATTGCCAAAGAGCCACAGTAATACATCAGTAGCCCGCCATCAGCTCCCCCAGCTCCCAGCGCCTCCTGCCCAGTGGTAGCCGATCAGTGCTTCCCCCTCCCTGCACCTCCTGATAAGCTGTTTTGTGGCATGCAGGAGGCTCTGGGGGAGAGGAGCAAGGGCATGGCAGGCTCGGGGAGGGGGCGGGAAGGGGTGGAGCGGGGGCAGGGCCTGTGGCAGAGCCAGGGGTTGAGCAGTGAGCACCCCCCCAGCACATTGGAAAGTTGGCGCCTGTAGTGCCAGCCCCAGAGGTGGTGCCTATACAAGGAGCCGCATATTAACTTCTGAAGAGCCGCATGTGGGTCCGGAGCCACAGGTTGGCCACCCCTGCTCTAGGCAATGATCTTACATAGAGAGATCTGGTAAGTAGCTGCTCTCACTACCAAACAGTAGCACCTGGAGCAAAGCGAGAGGAAGCTCAACTGGGCCGTGCAACTACTCTGAAAACAGCGTCATTGCAGTAGCAAAAGAAATCTGTGTAGGAGACGGCTGCATTAGCCTTTTAATGAAGCATGCAAACTCCTTTGCACCTGATGATGCCCTGTCTGATTTCCATGGATGAACCAATAGGAGCTGTGTGGAAATCTTACAGGAGCTGGTCTCCTGAGGTCAGTATAAGATGGTAAAGCAACACTTCAAGGTGGCAGCAAGAGTATCCTTAAGTGTATCCTTAACACAAGTGCAGGATTGCACTGAAGCCACTGTGCCATTGCCAAGGCCTATCCTTGTCCCTTCCCCCCATCCATACCTACCCCCGCCCCCCAGTACTAGTTCAGCGTGGTTCAGGAAGGCCTATCACTTTCTCAAGCATTTCTGTACAATCTGCAAAAGTCTCAGTTTCCAGGTGCTCAATAAACCGAGTGCTATACTTTTTTGTACCAGTCAGCTGCAGTAGCCATCCCCAAAGATTATTTATTCACCTAGGAATTGTCAGTTCCCGGTACTGGGCCACAGAATGAAGAGCAATAGAAAAGCAGCTGGCTTTCAATAGTAAAACTGTGAAACTGCAAGAGACCAGAAAGTAAACACTAAAATGATTTACAGATCTAACGTCCCCTTGCACCTAAAGGAGCCTGACCATTTTGAATTAGTTACATATCAATCACACCGTGCCAAAAATGAACAAGGATGCCAGTTGCCTTACTGGACAGCAACACTCCCCTATCTTGTTGGTCTCTCTTTCTGATGATCTCTTTTTTGTCCTGGGTCTACTCCAGATCTGTTTTTTAAAAATGTTCTTTTGGTAATTTTTGAAAGATCTTCTGTTTAAGGCGCCTTCCTGCAGGGGTTTTGTAAAATCTGTTTGTCGGATTATGAAGAATTCCTTGAATGCTCTTCAACTTCCCAGATTTTGGACTCTTACTTTCTGAATTTTCTAGAGTCAGACTGTAGATCTGCATGCTGCACTGTATGTATAAAGGGATCCTTACTGAATGCATACAAGGCTCGTTGGTACAGCTTGTTGCTGGATTCTTACCCCCACCAGGCTAGCTGGTACAGTTTGCATTTTATAAATCATCTTCTGAAACCACATAGCCTAAAAACTCCAGAGCTGCATATCGGTATCCACACTTTGCAGTCCAGAAGAACTATTCAAACTGATATCAGTGGGAACAGTTCCAGGTTAGCCTCTGCAGCACAAAAGACCTACTGTGAGCCTGATCTGTGTCCAAGATGTATTCACATTATGCAAGTATTTCCTGTTCAAGATGACCATTAATCAAACTGAACAACTATTTTTACAGCAAGAGCTTTCTATAAAATCCATGTTTAGGGCCTGGCATAAAGTTACTTCATAAAAACAGTTGTTGATGGTAAAAGGTACATAAATAAATGGAGGAACAGGGAATAGATAGACTGCTTCTGGAAAGTAGAATGGTATTTAATTCTGCTGTGATCTCATCTTGATATTTTTCAGGGTTATTCTCGCCTCTTTTCCATTAAAACAAAGCTGCATCCGTTTAACTTTGCTCTGTGATTTGAAAGTACAAACAGCAAGAAGCAAAATGGCAACTGCTAGTATGATTTTCAGACTGAGGTGCTGAGCACCTGCATTGCTACGCCATGTTGGTGTTCAGCACCTCTGAAAATGAGTTCATGTGTTTCGATGTGATGTGCCTGTCCCATGACAAGTGTCACAAACATCCACTTTACAAGATGTCACCAATCTCCCGTAAACTCAGGAATTATGGTCATGTATATATAAGTGCAATAGGTTTTAATTTACAAAGGACATCAAATACTTTCAGCTTAAAAATGAGCACTTATTCTTGATTTCCTTTAAACTAAAAAAGTATAGTCTTCACTTAAGATCACAGAGTGAGTGTCTCCTGGGGACAGGCTGCCACCACACTAAGACTAAAATGGATACTGACAAAAAGATATTGGTTTTCCTGACAATATTATGTCTCACTACACCCTAATTCTGAAATAGATTTCAGAGTTTACACATTACTCTTCGGGGAATTCTGTGCCAAAAAATTACAAATTGTGCACCAAAAAATAACAAATTATGTGCACATTTTAAAATTCTGCATATTTTATTTGTCAAAATAACAATATAATATTCGTAATTTATTTCAAAATACCTGTCAGCAAGTATGTCTGTAACAAGACAGACAATGAAAAAGATTCAGGATACGTTTATTGGCAAATAGATTCCTTACTAGGCATATAAATTCAGAGCTTTGAGTAATAATTCATTTAAACTACAATGCACAACTGTATAACCTGCCCCCTCAGAAGCAGTGCAAACACTTAGGGGAATCAGGGGTAATGGAGGAGCTGAGGGAGAGGGAAGAAGCCTGGGAGTGAACCTGGAGAGTTGTTGGGTGTGGGTGGGAGAAATATGGAACAGGTGTTTTGCGGAGGGCAGGGAGGGATTGCTAGGGAGCTTCCCCCACACAGACCCTGGCTGACCCCTAGCCTCTCTCGCTCAGGCACATCTGCCCCATCCTCATGTGTCCTTGCACCCCCATGTATCCTTGATTCCCTCCCCCTATCCCCATGTGTTCCTCCACCTCCACTCAGACTCCCCCATGTGTCTCTGCACCCCTCCCTATCCCCATGTATCCCTGTGCCCCTCCCCATGTGTCCTTGTGGACCCCTCAGCCAGCCCCCTCCACCCATCCCCATGTGGCACTACACCCCCCTCGTCCCCATGTGTCTCAATGCCCCACTAAGCCATCCCTTTCCCCCATGTGGCCCTGCGCCTCCACTCCCATTCAGCCTCTGCCCCAGTCTGTCCTACCCCACTAGACCTTATGAACCCCAGTCTTTGACCGCCCTATGTGCCCATGCAGCCCCATGTGCCCCACACTGTCTGTCCCTCCATATCCCTACCTGCAAAGCAGCCTCTTCTCTTGCCTATCACAGTTGTGGAGGGCCTGGAAGTGACTGCTCTGTTCTAGCGCCACCGTGGCCTCTTGTGGGCAAAAAGCGTAACTGGAGCAACTTTCCGGCAGAAGTTACTTTCTGCAGAAAAAAATATGCACGGCGCAGTGGCATATGCAGTGGTGCAGAATTGCCCCAGGAGTAATACATGAGAAGTGCCTTTAACCAAGTGTGTTCTCATCATGCTGAGCAAATCAGGCACAGTTTTCTTTTAAATCATCCGTCATGCTGTGTTTACATTCTTTGTCCCAATACTGACTAGAGAGTCTCTGTCTGTATCACAGCTCTCATAATACCAGCTATCTATGTATTTCCTTGTATTTATTGATTGAACTATGCAATTCTGGTTTTAAAAACTCCCCTCTAGTTTTTCCTTTTTCCAAGATGGCCGCTCCACTACTCGTAATTTGTCCTTTCTGAGACCCTCTGCAGGATCATATGCTTGTAAGTGTTGCAATAGGTCTCCTCTACAAGGGCATATATAGTGATGAGAATGTAGAACTTTCATCCACACTAACCAGAGCTACATGCATATGAAAGAGGAGAGACTCGATAACACAGAATAGCAAAGCAAAGGTGCTGAGAAGGGTAACTTTATTCTCTTAACTTTCCCGGCTGCTGAATTTGCCTTGTAAGCTTTCTTTTTTGTGAAATTGAAGATGTAAGACTTAATCTGGGGGTCCCCTAAAGCAGGGGGCTTGGGATGCTAGTCCCTCTAAGGGAGAATGAACTGCACTCTTAGAAGTAAATAGCATGTTGGCTGCCAGCCACGCAACTTTTCAAACAAGTGCTTAAGGCTCCGAGTTGTAGAAATAATACTGCTGGTATCTAGGATCTTGTTTTTGCAATATGTAGTGGAAGTCTGTGTCTGTTGCACCAGGATTTGCATATTTTTATTCCTGGCTGCGAAGACTAGCCAAAAAGACAGGCAGAGTGGATGATAGATATCCCAGTAATAGCCTTCAGATGCATTTGCCACCATGAGCAGTAACATACAGTAGAGCAACATTAGAGAGGCTTATTTCTCCTTTTGAAAATGGGTTTTAATCCATCCCACCAAAAGTCTTGTGCTCCCTTTATTCCATCCCTTCCTCCAACTGACTGCAAAATTCAGTTTAAAGGGATACATTTCCAGTCATACATCTCTACCTCCAGACTATCACCACCAACCCACCCCTCAAATAAAAAGCATTCTGGTTTCTGTCATACACTTTGCATGGTTTTTAATACAATATTTCCGAACAAAACAATCTCTCTTAATGAACTTGGATAAAGAGGTTTAAAAATAAAACCCTTATGTATGCCTGAAACACACATGCTTTATTATAATCTTTCATCATAAAGGAACATTCCAGTTCTAATGAAAGTTTATCATCCCCCAATAATTTTGAATGTAATAGAGATTTCCTTGCATTAAGTGAACTTTGGATGTAGCCCACCCTCAATTAAAAATCCAAACATTATTTTGTTTTGCTTTGGGCAAAAGAAGGAGGGGAAGCATTTAAAATACAGGAGACAGACAAATAGCTTTTCTAAACAAACAGACTAATTGCTCTCATAAACGTAGGATACTCATAATTTAACAGCAATAGTTTATATACTTGGGAAGCCATATAAATAGGGCGGTCTGGTCAAGGTTATGGTTGCGTGCAGTAAAAGGGCTGGTCTCAACAAGGCCTTGAATTGTTTGGTTGTGTATTTTGTGAGCCTCCGCCAAGTTTACATTCTAGCTGACATTTCGCTCCTTGTGTTTATAGCAGACAAAGGAGCTGGCTCTGGGAATTTCTCAAGAGGAAGTCATAGTGGCAGGCGTAGTTACGGAGAGACAAAAAGCAAAAGGTACAAACTGGCTTATGGAAGGGCAGATGTGGGTGTTGCTATTATGTGTAACGTCTGATCTTCTGTGCGTGTTGTTCACACTTAAGGGTCATCCCTAAAATTATGTATAATAAATAACAATACTTTGTTCATGTCATTTTTTAAAATATAAATTAGTGTTATATCTACTAACTGATGGCCAGTTGCCAAAGAGTGTAATTTAGTGGTCTGGACACACTATCTCTGTGGTTTAGGACAGGTCAATTCATGTAGCTGCATTGTTTTTTTCATCTATAATATAAAGGTTAAGCCACCTGCTTCACGAGGGTATTGGGAGAATTAATTAGTGAATGTTTGGAAATCCTTTTGAAGAAGAAAAGTGTTATTGACCAATTAGCAGAGTCCATGTGGTGGCTGAACTTGCTGTGTATGCATTACACAAATTACTGCAGCTGAGGCCCCAAGCAAGGCCCTTGGAAGCATAAAGAGCATCATTACCAAGTGTCTGAATTAGGGAGCTTTCACCTGATTGCGGGTCAGAGGATCTGTGGCTCAGCTAGAAGTGGTTCTTTATGTAGCTTGGATTTATTTTAACAAGGTATAAGTATTTTGGAATCCATTAGAAGTTTTATTATTTAGCAGCCTATCATCCCCGATTAATGTACCATACCATAGTAAACGGCCCTAATTTTACAGATCTTGGGAAACAGGCCAGTCCTTGCTTACAGACTGCCCCCCAACCTGAAGCAAATACTCACCAGCAACCACACACCACACAACAGAACCACTAACCCAGGAACCTATCCTTGCAACAAAGCCCGTTGCCAACTGTGTCCACATATCTATTCAGGGGACACCATCATAGGGCCTAATAACATCAGCCACACTATCAGAGGCTCGTTCACCTGCACATCTACCAATGTGATATATGCCATCATGTGCCAGCAATGCCCCTCTGCCATGTACATTGGCGAAACTGGACAGTCTCTACGTAAAAGAATAAATGGACACAAATCAGACGTCAAGAATTATAACATTCAAAAACCAGTTGGAGAACACTTCAATCTCTTTGGTCACTTGATTACAGACCTAAAAGTGGCAATTCTTCAACAAAAAATCTTCAAAAACAGACTCCAACGAGAGACTGCTGAATTAGAATTAATTTGCAAACTGGATAGAATTAACTTAGGCTTGAATAAAGACTGGGAATGGATGGGTCATTACACAAAGTAAAACTATTTCCCCATATTTATTCCCTACCCCCCTACCCTCCCCCTCCCGCTGTTCCTCAGACTCTTGTCAACTGCTGGAAATGGCCCACCTTGATTATCACTACAAAAGGTTTCCGTCTACTCCCCCCCCCCCCCCCCCCGCTGGTAATAGCTCACCTTACCTGATCACTCTCATTACAGTGTGTATGGTAACACCCATTGTTTCATGTTCTCTGTGTATATAAATCTCCCCACTGTATTTTCCACTGAATGCATCTGATGAAATGAGCTGTAGCTCACGAAAGCTTATGCTCAAATAAATTTGTTCGTCTTTAAGGTGCCACAAGTACTCCTTTTCTTTTTGCGGATTCAGACTATCACAGCTGCTACTCTGAAACCTGCCCTAATTTTGTATTGCACCAATGAGCAGAGCAGTATTGAGGAGTGCTGCAATGAAAACTATATAAGTGCTTCTTCATTGTAAATATGTCTAATGCTTGTTTAAAAAAATGTGGGCTGGGTTAGTCTGTGATAGTTTTTAGGACTTAACATTAACTGAGCTTAAAAATGGCCTGACCCCAAGAAAAATGCCTCTGACTCAGACTGAGGTTTGGGAACTCTACAAGGCAGTCTATTGCTAAAGGCAAATTGTTGCTCAGAAACATTTTAGGTAACTTTACAATGAAACAGTGAAAGGGGTAAAGCTGATTTGCTAAAATGCTGTGTGTATTTTATATAGGGTGACCATATTTCCCTATGCTGAATACAGGACACGGCGTAAAATTACTTGTGGTCAAGTGAGTTCAACGGCAATCAATCTAGGGTTGCCAACCCTCTAAGTTTTGCTGGGAGTCTCCTGGAATCAGGCCCCATCTCCCGGAGGCTATTGAAGCCAAACTGGAAGATTTTAGGCTGCTAAAAGTCTGACGGCACAGCACAGCTAAGGCAGGCTCCGTGCCTGCCCTGGCCCCTCGCCACTTACAGAAGCGGCCAACACATCCCTGTGGCTGCCGAGGGGGAGAGAGGGTGGGCAGCACACGGAGCCCCGTGCACACCCCCGGGACCTCAGGGATGTGCCGCCCACTTCCGGGAGCAGCACATGGAGAGGGCAGTACGCAGAGCCACTTGGCCCTGCTTATCTCGGGTGGCTCCCAGTCAGTATCCCAGCAGGGCTAAGGTAGGCTCTGCCCCTGCACTCCAGTCCCCTGACCCACACCTAAGCCACTTCCCTGAAGCCTGTACCCCACACCCCCTCCTGAACCACAATCTCTTACCCCAGCCCGGAGCCCCCTCCTGCACCCCAACCTCCCTCTCAGAGCTTGCACCCAAACCTCCTGCCCCAGGCTCAACCCAGAGCCCTCTCCCATACTCTGAACCACTCGGCCCAAGTCCAGACCTCACACCTCCTCCCGCACCCCAACCGCCTGCCCCAGCCTGTGAGTGAATGAGTGTCAGGGAGAGTGAGCGAGCAATGGAGGGAGGGGGGATGGAGTGAATGGGGTGGGGCCTCAGGGAAAGGGCGGGGCAAGGGCGTTTGGGTTTGTGTGATTAGACAGTTGGCAACCCTAAATCAGTCAGAACTATGCAGTACAAATGTTCAAATTAACATCAAGTTGACTGAGCCCCTGTTAAAAAGAAATACTGTGTAGTTGGATTCTTTTTATTTACGTTCTTATCTTTAAGTCTTTAGGGCTCTCACAGGGAGAGGTGCCATACACACATTCCGGTACACCTCTCTCACACGGGGGGTGACCGACCAACCTTCCCTGCCCAGCACTCTCCATGCTCGAGGCCTGGTACCTGGCACCGTGTCTTCCCAAGGCAACACGTGTCGGAGGGGCACGCAGGGTCACATGCCTCCCCTTCCCAGATTTCTGCCAGGGTTCTCACCAGAATGGAACTGTCTCAGATTGAGGTGTCATTAAAGGAGATTTTGGAACAAATTGATAAACTATACAGTAATAAGTCACCAGGACCAGATGGTATTCACCCAAGAGTTCTGAAGGAACTCAAATGTGAAATTGCAGAACTACTAATGGTAGTCTGTAACCTATCATTTGTATCAGCTTCTCTACCAAATGACTGGAGGATAGCTAATGTGACGCCAATTTTTAAAAAGGGCTCCAGAGGTAATCCCGGCAATTACAGGCCAGGAAACTTGACTTCAGTACCTGGCAAACTGGTTGAAGCAATAGTAAAGAACAAAATTGTCAGACACATAGATGAACATAATTTGTTGGGGAAGAGTCAACATGGTTTTTGTAAAGGAAAATCATGCCTCATCAGTCTACTAGAATTCTTTGAGGGGGTCAACAAGCATGTGGACCAAGGGGATCCAGTAGATATAGTGTACTTAGATTTTCAGATAGCCTTTGACCAGGTCCCTCACCAAAGGCTTTTACACAAAGTAAGCTGCCACGGGATAAGAAGGAAGGTCCTCTCATGGACTGGTAATTGGTTAAAAGATAGGGAACAAAGGGTAGGTATAAATGGTCTGTTTTCAGAATGGAGAGAGGTAAATAGTGGTGTCCCTGAGGGGTCTGTTCTGGGACCAGTCCTATTCAACATATTCATAAATGATCTGGAAAAAGGGGTAAACAGTGAGGTGGCAAAATTTGCAGATGATACAAAATTACTAAAGCTATTTAAGACCCAGGCAGACTGCGAAGAGCTTCAAAAGCATCTCAAAACTGGGTGACTGGGCAACAAAATAGCAGATGAAATTCAACGTTGATAAATGCAAAGTAATGCACATTGGAAAATATAATCCCAACTATTCATATTAAATGATGGGGTCTAAATTAGTTGTTACCACTCAAGAAAGAAATCTTGGAGTCATTGTGGATAGTTCTGTGAAAACATCCATTCAATGTGCAGCGGCAGTCAAAAAAGCAAACAGAATGTTGGGAATCATTAAGAAAGGGATAGATAGTAAGATAGACAACATCATATTGCCACTATATAAATCCATGGGACACCCACATCTTGAATACTGCATGCAGATCTGGTCACCCTATCTCAAAAAAGATATATTGGAATTGGAAAAGGTTCAGAAAAGGACAACAAAAATTATTAGGGGTATGGAATGGCTTTCCTATGAGGAGAGATTAATAAGATTGGGACTTTTCAGCTTGGAAAAGAGATTATTATGATAGAGGCCTATAAAATCATGACTGGTGTGGAGAAAGTAAATAAGGAAGTGCTATTTACTTATAACACATGAACTAGGGGTCACCAAATGAAATTAATAGGCAGCAGGTTTAAAACAAACAAAAAAGTATTTCTTCTCACAATGCACAGTCAACCTTTGTGAAGGATGTTGTGAAGGCCAAGACTATAGCAGGATTCAAAAGAGGACTAGATAAATTCATGGAGGATAGGTCCATCAATGGCTATTAGCCAGGATGGTCAGGGATGGTGTCCGTAGCCTTTGTTTCCCAGAAGCTGGGAATGGGCAACAGGGAATGGCTCACTTGATGATTGCCTGTTCTGTGCATTCCATCTGGGGCACCTTGCATTGGTTGCTGTCGGAAAACAGGATACTGGGCTAGATGGACCTTTGGTCTGACCCAGTATGGCTGTTCTTAATGTGGCCTGGAACATCCTTTCGGCGCTATGCAGGAGAGAAGGGATGGGAGCTGCTTCCAGCTGCAGGGGAGGAGGGCAGGGGGAAGGGATGACCTGGCCCCTGTCTTTCCAGAGCTTATCCCTTCCCCACTCTCCTGTGGCTAGAAGCAGCTTGTCCCTTCCTGCCTGCACAGTGTCGAAAGGCAGCCAACACCTACAGGCTTCTGCTGGCCACCGACATAATTGAGCGGCCATCTACAGCGCGGTCAGGAAACGGTTAAGCCCTAAGGTAGCATTGTGCACCAGGGCCCAGGGAACCCTACTGCAGGTGCTTCAGCAAACACAACCAGAGAGGTGGCTCAGGAGGGAAGGGGGCCTAGAGGACGGAGCAGCCCCGCACTCCCTGGAGGAAGGACCTAGGGTGTGGGGGGCAGGTGAAGAGGGTGCTAAGCCCCTGCCCAGGGGACTGCTGTTGAGCCTGCAGGGCTGGGGCCCGAACAGGCTGGAAATCCCTTCCTCCCTGCCACGTCAGAGCTTAGCTGGGGGGCAGAGAGGCTACCCCATGCCAGCACTGCACAGGGCTTTGGCACGTGCAGGGGTTGGCTCCTCCTGACCAGTGCCCTGGGCCAGAGGATCTTGGGCTTTCCTGGAGCGCGGCCCAGCCAGAGGCAGTGGGGGAAGGAAGGAGCCTGCCAGCCAGGCTGTTGGTGAGCTGAGCACTCCAACTAGGGGCTGGTTCTCTGCACAGTGCTGGGAGCGGGACATGCCCCACCTAGAGGGATGTGGAGGAGCTGTGGGGGAGGGGCAAAGCAAGAAGAGGACAGTGAGGGGGGAGCACGTAAAGGGCTGATGGGTGGGCACCAGTCACCACAGCTCGCAGCGCACAGGGAGTGCCGGCCAGAAACAGGACGGGGGACAGGGCCCTGATGGCTGAGAGCTGGCACACAGCGGGGGCTGCACTGAGGGACCAGGGGGCTGCATTGGTGGGCAGGCAGCTAGCAAGCTGGGATCTGGTCAGCAGCAGGACGCACCAGTACTGATGGGAAGAGACAGATAATATGGGACAATATGCCTGTTTTTAAGAAAAAGTCGGGACACCTGCAGGAGGGCTTAAATATAGGACTGTCCCTTTAAAAACAGGATATGTGGTCACCCTAATTTTTTATAAAATTATGTAGATGCTAATTCACTATCATAAACTCCAAGCGTTCAAAAATGATGACTAAGAATCTCCCAAAAGGGGTGCTGTTACAGATTTCAGTGTGGGGTGGCAACTTTCAGCAGGGGTCTGGTGTCACTTAGGCCCCTGGAAGTTCTTGGATTTTTTTGAAGGATAAAATATAAAAATCAGGCTATTTAGAGAACATTTATTGTGATTATTTTCTATATATTCAATAATAATTCATACAGGTGTACTACAACCAAATTACCAGCATAGGGCAAAAAGGTAAGTTTTAATTTTAGCTTTAACATGCACTATGAAGCCTGGAGTGTGGCAGGGGACCCCCCACACACACACACACCTAAAAGGTGCCCCTGCCTCCCAGACACATGAAATTTTTTAAGCCTATTTTGGGTTCTTTCTACGTGCCCTCTGGGCTAGGAGCATTGCTAAAAATGAAAGCTGAGATTTTCATGCATTCATATGACTCTAGGCACCAGGGATTTAGGAACAACACCAAATGTCATGAGACTTATCATAAAATTCTAAAAGCTGACAATGCTGCCTGAGTCATTTTTGGCTGTCTTTAATCACAGTATTCTGTCGGTATATGTATTCCATCAACCTGTGTGGTATCTGAGCACAAAGACCCTGATTTTAGAGCACTGAGCAACTGAAGTCAATTGCAAGTACTCAACACTGCAGCATATAGAGCCCCAAATGCTGTGCCAGATCCAGAGGGACCAGAAAAGCAGCCCAGAGAGAGCAGACCCTGTCCTGGGAGCAGATCTGCAGCCCCAAAGCCAGAGGCACAGCCCAGAGAGAGCAGACCTGTCCTGGGAGCAGAGCTGCAGCATCCAGAGCCAGAGGGGCCAAAGAAGCAGCCCAGGGAGCTGGAGGCAGAGCAGCAGCAGCAGTGCAGAGACAGTGGTGCAGCTGGGGCTGGAGCACTCTGGAGCTGGGTGCGGTGAGCAGCTGGGGAGAGCGAGAGGGACCCTGGGCAGCAGGCCCAGCACAGGGAGACACCTCAGCCAAGAGGCTCTGCAGGCCAGGCTTGGATCGTAACCCCGACAGGGCGGGGGCGACACTGGGATGAAGGGTCCTACCACTTAGAGCCTGAGAGCGTGTGGCCACCACCAGAGCAAGTGTCCAACCCACAGCATCCCTGCAGCACAGCCAGGGCCTGAGAAGAAGGCCTGGGACTTACAAGGAACAGACTGTGAACTGCCCGGACATTCCAGAGACACCGTTTGTGATGTTCCCCGCCACAGAGCGGGTTGATGTGTTTCCTTTCACTTTTCCCATTTTCCCTTATTCTTTTTAAAATTAATTGTTGATTAAATAACTTGCATTTGCTTTAACTTGTATGTAATGGTCAGTGGGTCAGAGAAGTGCCCAGTGCAGAGAGAGTACCCCGGAGTGGGGACACCCTAGCCCCCGTCCTAGGTGACCACAGCAGGTTTGGGGGTCAAGCCCCCCAGGAATTCTGGGCCCAGCCTTGTTGGGGTTACGAGGACTCTGCCAGACAGGAGAGTGGAAGGGGAGTCCTCAAGGGCAGGGAGGCCACTGGGTAACGGAAGTGGGAGCGAGGACTCAGATCCTTTCGTTAGCCCACTTCACTGGGGTAGTGCAGAAGCCAGGAAAGTTCCCCACAATAGCTGGACTATTCCCCCGCTTACATATAGTCTATAGAGCAGTCTAAACAAGTCATTGTATGTATGATATTTTAGTTTGTACTGACTTCGCTGGTGCTTTTTATGTAGCCTGTTGTAAAACTAGGCAGATATCTAGATTAGTAGTTTTCAAAGTTCAGGTCACAACCCAGTACTGGGTCGGGGAATGCAAGGCACTGGGTTGTCTTGCTTAGCATCCAGGGACTCTAGTGGCTGGCCAGTAAAATCTAGTAGTCCCTACCTATTCTGACACTGCGCTGCACCCCAGCAGCAGTCAGCAGCAGGTCCGGTTCGTAGGCAGGGGGGCCACAGGGCTCCACGTGCATTCCGATTGGCTGGAAACCAGCCAGTGGGAGCTGGGGGGCGGCGGTGCCTGCAGGAAAGAGCCATGCGGAGCCTCTTGCACACCTCCGCCTAGGAGCTAGTCCTGCTGGCCGCTTTTGGGGCACAGCACAGTCTGTGGTGCCAGGACAGGTGGGAGGCCTGCCTTAGCACCCCCGCTGCACGGCTGACCAGGAGCCGCTGGAGGTAAGCCTGTGCCCTGATCCCCAGCCCAGAGCCCGCACCCCCGGCCCAGAGCCCTGACCCCCGTCTGCACCCCAACCCCCTGCCCCAGCCCTGAGCCGCCTTCCACACTCTGAACCCCTCATTCCCAGCCCCACCCCACAGCCCTCACCCCTGCACCCCAACCCTCTGCCTCAGCCCTGAGCCCCCTCCCACATCCCAAACCCCTCATCCCCAGCTCCACTGGGTCGTGGGCATCAACAACTTTCTTCAATTAGGTCTCCAGAAAAAAAGTTTGAAAACCACTGATCTAGATGAATTGATGTACCCCCTGGAAGACCTCTGAGTACCCCCCAGAAGTACGTATATCCCTGGTTGAGAACCACTGGCTTAGATTTGCCTGCCTTGGTACCAGTGCTCGCAATGATTTTATGATACTTAGGTGATGTACAGAAGGCACACATGCACCCCCAGTGTGTGTGTGCACTACCCAGAATACTAAAATCAGTGCTGGTGACAGAAGGATCTTCATCCCTCTGGATTTGAATATAACCAAACCAAAGTAATCTAAAAAATGTAAAGCTTTAAATAATCCTGAGCTAGCTTTGTTCTACATAGATCAATGCTAGGTCCAGTAATAATAGCAGTACAGCGGAGGCAACATGGGTATCAACTGCTCAAGTATGTATCCAGGGTCGTGTCTGGTCAGGGCTAGTTCTACATATGAGCTGAGGTGTGCTGAGGCAGAATTCACTTTCTGGGTACTTCTGGACAAGGTGGATGCATTTAAATCAAAGCGATTTAAATCACCAATTTGAATAATAATTTAAATCAGCAACCAGGAAATATTGATTTAAATAATTGATTTTAATTGTGTTTGCGTTTGTACTTTTTAATTATCTTCCTAAAGAAAAGTTGCATCTCTTTGGTTGGTAACCATTAAAATATGTTGATTTGCAACTAAATACAGCCTTTACACCAATTTGGTGCTTCTTTTTGCTAACCAGATGGATAGACAGTTTCCATACGCATTTATTTAAGTACTTGCTAGCTTAATTAGTACTTAATTAGCTTACTTATTCAGATTCATAGTTGTTGTTTTTTTATTTTAGAAAATGGTGATGGATGCATTTCTTATTTACTAGATTATTCATTTTTATACATGTGATTTGTGTCAAGCTCTATTTGGATGGAAATTCAAATCCAATTAAACGCACAAAAATAGTACTTTAATTTAATTTAATTTAACTGTGCTGAAAATACAAAGAAAAATGTATCCAAGTTTACCAAAGCATGTTTTGCATTTAAAAGTCTCTGATTTATTAAAGAAATATTATCTATAGTTAGTGAATTGAACTGATGATTTCTGGTCACCATGTCCTTCAGGATTTTAAAATTAGCAGATCTCATTCTCTCACACCTAGTTTTAGTCATAGATTGGAAGAGGAAAACAAGTTTTTCTACTTTTTCAACTCCTAATTGGTTTCTAAACTTTGAATGAACTAGTCATTGAACTAAACCACTCAGAAAATGTAATGTGACTATATAAATCCATGGTGCACCTCCACCTTGAATACTGCATGAAGTTCTGGTCACCCCCACCTCAAAAAAATATATTAGAATTGGAAAAGGTACAGAAAAGGGCAACAAAAATTATTAAGGGTATGGAATAGCTTCCATATAAGGAGAGATTAAAGACTGGGACTTTCAGCTTGGAAAAGAGGGGGAATATGATAGAGGTCTATAAAATCATGACTGGTGTGGAGAAAGTGAATAAGGAAGTGCTATTTACTCATAATACAAGAACCAAGGGTCATCCAATGAAATTAATAGGTAGCAGGTTTAAAATAAACAAAAGGAAGTACTTCTTCACACAACACTCAGTCAACCTGTGGAGCATTATAGGTTATGGTGTGAAGGCCAAAACTATAATGAGGTTCAAGAAAGAATTAGATAAGTTCATGGAGGATAGGTCCATCAATGGCTATTAGCCACAATGGTCAGGGTTGCAACCCCATGCTCTGGGTGTCCCTCGCCTCTAACTGCCAGAAGCTGGGAGTGGACAACAGAGGATCGATCACTCAATCATTGCCCTGTTCTGTTCATTCCCTCTCAAGCATCTGGCATTGGCCACTGTCAGAAGACAGAATACTGAGCTAGATGGACCATTAGTCTGACTCAGAATGGCCATTCTTATGTTATGTTCTTAACTAAAATGAAGAAAAAAAAATTCTGCTCCTGCAAAAGCAGCTACTGGTCTCAAACTCAAACTTAGCCAGGTGCTTAGCCAGTGAATTCCACCAGTTCAGGGGTTTGACTTACTTTAAACCTTGGCAGCAAATAAGTACTGCTTAATATTAATTTTTGTTTTTAATTTAAATGATTTTATTATATTATAGTAAGCTTAGGTTGCCAATTTCAAAATTAATTTTAAATAGGTTTATTAAAAACTGTATTTAACTTAAAGTCTTTTTAACCATTTTATCCATCCTGCCTCCTGAAGCATTTTCTTATCACGTGCTTTTCAGATGGTGTCTAGCTGGCTTGTAGAAAACGAGATCATTTGGGAATACAAGCTTATGTTCTTTAAAGGTAGTGAGGCAATAGAGACAACTGTAGAAATAAACAGAGAGGCAATGCAATATTAAAGCCTGGTTGACTTTAACTACAACTACAAAAGTTGGCGAGGCTAACTACCCACAAATAGCCATTTTCCTTAAGGGGAAAATATTATTCAATAAGTGCAAAAGCCATTTAACCAACATAAAGCTCAAATAATCTGCCTCTATGGAGGTACTTATCCCAGTCTGCCCTCCCATTAGTATTCTGCACCAGCCTATGCAAGACCAGCATGGACAGGAATAAACTATACTGGTATGAAAACCTTAATACTGGTATAACTGTGTCCATACAAATGTGTTGTATCACTTTAACTGTGTTTCTAAACCAGTATTGTTAGTAGACAAGTCCAAAGATTTCCAGGCAACTCTTTGACACCTCATTTCCCAGCTTCCAATTCATTTTAAAGTGTTCCATTTTACCATACTGTAATGTGCAATTGAATAGGTAAAGGTTCACAAAAGACCTAAGTCTGTTCTCTCACTAAGTCCATGGAGCTGAATCATCTTAAAATTTGAAAGCCTCTGAATTACACTGGTGTGAGATCAGAATCAGGCCCAAGAAATTCAACACCATGGAGCTGCAAGGTCCTCTGTAGCATGTAAGCTTCGGTGCATTTCCTCACCAACAGTGGAAGGGTGATGCTTTGGACTGTTTGGTTACTCTTTCCTTGGTTTTTGCTGAGACTGTCAACCGGCATTCCTATTAGTGATGGTGGTTTGTGATGCAGATACCTGCTCACATAGGCTAAGGAACAGCCAGGAGGTAGCAAGTGAAAGGTGTTACTTTCAAATTAGATGTGATTTTAAATGGTGAAAGATTCCACGTTTCTCTATCAACCCCCCCTCCCCGAATTGCCCAGTTCCCTCCAGACTGCAATAATAATTTCCAAAATGGTGTCTTATACACAAAAAGATATTGTCACCATCTGGCATTTGAACTGGATGTTATCTAAACTGAATTAAAGATGAGGGAATGAGTAAATGCAACTGAAACCACTTTTAATAATAATGGACCAGATTTAGGAGCCTCTCTTCTTTCCTTAACATAATAGCTCATCTTAATTAATTAGCCTCTTACGGTTTGTATGGCAACTTCCACCTTCTCTGTATGTATAAATATATATCTTCTTACTGTATGTTCCATTCTATGCATTCGATGAAGTGGGCTGTAGCCCACGAAAGCTTATGCTTTAATAAATTTGTTCGTGTCTAAGGTGCCACAAGTACTCCTGTTCTTTTTGCAGATACAGACTAACAGGGCGGCTACTCTGAAACTTAACACAGGAGTTCACTTACTGGTGCTTTTTCTGTGTTATGTTACTGTATATGCTACATGCTTCCTGGGAACTTGGCCTATGCTATAAATAGACACAGACTTGGCATTTGTGGAATCTAATTCAGCAGGGTAAAATGAGGTATACTTTACAGGCAATTATCAAAAGTGTTAGCAAAATATGACTCTTGCCGTAAATAGAATACAGCAATGAGACTGTACCAATACAGTAAAAATTGCAGACTTAACATAGACTCAGAAGTTCTGATCCTGCTGGATGCTGAGGGTGCTCAACTTCCATTAGCCAATGGCAGTGAAAGTTGCTCTGTACCTTTCAGGAAGTACTTAGCACCCTGCAGGATTGGACAACTTGTAAATCAGGAGTTTGGAAAATATGAAGTCACTGTGGGTCTCTGAAATATCTCCTAATGTAAACTATTTTTAATCTCCTCATTGGATGAACTAAAATTGTGACTGTTTTACTTTATGTTCACATGGTACTTGCTCTCCTCCTTGTTTCCAAATACATTAAAAGCTGCTAAAAATACACTATTTTCTTATGTTACTTTTCTCTGTAAACTATCACTTTAGTTGCCACAGGGATGTTATGTGATTGTGACTTGGAGGGGAGGTAGGTTGTGCAATTGTGAATGAGAGAGAGCGAGCATGGGGGGGTCCACATCCCTCTAGTGTCCCTCTAGAGTCCACGCGACGAAAGAGTGAGAGTTCCTGTACTAGGCCCCTGTCTCCTTCACTTTTAAGTCCCTCTTTAAAACCCATTTTCTCCATGCTTTGTACAGTGAACCTTGTTGAATTGTATAGAAAGTCCCCTTTGTTGTACTACTTGGCTGACCTTGCTCTATGACTGTGGTCACCAAAGAGTCAGGAGCGGTGGTCTGTTCTTGTATAACCAGAAAGCTTCAGCACTAGCTAGAGTCTGGTTCTAGGACCCTGTGCGGTGTGAGGTCCCAGGCTCCAGGCTGGAAGTCTACACAGCAATGAAATGGCCCCACAGCCCGAAGAACAATGCAACAGAACGTGTCACTCAAAAGTTTCTGTGAACCAGTTCAGAATTGGTCAAACATACAACCATTGGATAAATGATCTCCCAGCCATATTTTTATCATTGTTATTTATACAAGAATTATCAAGTTCAGCACACTCCAGCCAAAGTGGGGGGGGAAAATTAGGTAAAATTCACACAAGTGCAGAGGTCATCTTGTAGCATTTTACTTGGGTCTTTCAGTGTGTGTGACCTTGTGTGAGCCTTGTGCTCTGGAGTGAATTCTGTATACTCTAGAGGGGAATCATTTTAGACATCTTTGAAATACGATCTGATTACAGAGGTTATAGAAGTCCATTCTGAAAGGTACTCTACTGATCTTGGAAAGCTATAACCAATGTATCACTTTCTAGCTTAAAATAAATATTTATGCAAACTAGATGGGGAAACAATGGATCAGATTTTGAGCAGGTGTACACTGGCATAGCACCATTGGGGGAGAATCTGGTTCATGGTATCAGTGTTCCTTTGGGTACATAGTTTGATTACCTTATTCCTGCCCCTTGTTTTTCCTACATCCTAAATGTTTATGTGCCAACATTTTTCAACAAAGAGTTGCATTTAAAAAAAAAATCATAAAAGCTTTGTGTGTACTCTCTGACAGAAAGCTAGGCTGGCAGAAAAATAGTAGTCTTTTGTTGATGACAAAGCATGGGAAAGACTTCTTGGGTCATCTTTTCTAAACAGCAGGATTTTCCTCCTAGACTGGTTCCTCATTTGTTTTATCAAGCTGCCTGCTAAACAGCTCTAGACATCCCACCCCAATTCCCTCTTTAGGTAGATCATGCCTTTGCCAAGTTGCTCATACTGCTGATCATTTTAAAATGTAACTTTTAATTTGAAACTTGTTGCTGCTTGTTATCTCCATTTTCAAGCATTGTAAATAATCCCTCCCCTACCTCATATCTACAAATATTTGAAGCAATAATGTGAGTTAGCACAGTTCTTTTTAATCACCTTTCCATCAAGCTGCACATGGTACATTTTCTTAGCCTTTCAACTTGGTTCATATACCCTAATCTTTTTATCATTCCTTTATCCTCCCTCTCTGGATTGTCTCAAATTTATCTAGAGTGTGTTCTTTTCTGCAAAAAGAAAAGGAGTACTTGTGGCACCCAGGCGTCCGATGAAGTGAGCTGTAGCTCACGAAAGCTTATGCTCAAATAAATTTGTTAGTCTCTAAGGTGCCACAAGTCCTCCTTTTCTATTTGCAGATACAGACTAACACGGCTGCTACTCTGAAAGCATTCTTTTCTGCAAGGTTCCCAAGAGAAGAGATTGGATGGCTTATTGGATTATTAATGGCTACAGAGCCTTTCATCTTGGGGTCACTGGTTTAAATCCAAAGCAAGTGAACACTGACTAAAAGCCAGTACCATCTGAAGACTGTTCAATGGCCTCCATGAAAAGTTTTGATGATCGTTAAATGCTCAAATACTATGGCAGTGAGAGCTCTATAAAATAGTGATTAGGCTGAAATTTCTAGTAGACTGGTTGCTACAAATAAAATAAAATGCCACAATTGCCATTCACAGCAGAGCATCCAAGGCCCAAATGGTAACCAAAAGACCAGAGACTTGAACCACCCTTTTACCCCAGGAAGTATCCCGTCCAGAACAGAGCTAAAACATTTTGCCAGGGTTGTGTGGGGAAACTTGTACTGCTGTGGATGGTGTTGGGCCCGTTCTGTTAAGTAATCATGAAGGTTGTCATCTTGGCACCTTTCACAAGCTTTAATTTTTGAGTCTCCTACATTTTCAAATGTACAGTCCTGATCAGCTGCTGAGGGTAGGCCTTCACTGCAGAGTTAACTGGAATTGTCTACACTGTGAAATAATACTTGAGTTGCTGTGTCCTCACTGGCTGCACTCACTCATGTGGGGCACTAAGATGTATAAGGGCAAATCCCATAATTCTTTGCACTGTAGTAACGTGAGATGCGTTATGAATGTATACTATGAATTGTGGGAGAACTTGTTTGGCCCCATGGTAGGAATAATGTGAAGCCATTTGAGGAGTAGCAGCACTCAAGTGCAGTAGCCTGCATCCACGCTGCAGAGTTGTTTTGTTAACAGCTCGGTTGTGCTCACTTGAGTTTTAACCTATTCCCCCAGATGGGTCAGCTAACTTGATTACCAGCACTATCACACTGAAGTTAAGGAGTCCTGTCTGTGAACAGGATGCAAGTTCGGTGCAACACTCAAGTTTTAACTTGAGTTAACTTTGCAGTGAAGACTGATCTTGTAAAGCAGCACTAAGAGTCTTCATTTCCCACTGCGGTCAATGGGAACGGAATGAAAGTCATCCCTGGAGGTGCTTAGCACCTTTTACAATCAAGCTCAGAACTATAGTGCAGTAGTTCCAAGTGCTGTCATATGCATGCTGTTCGAAGAGGGTAATTACTTTGCTTTTAATTTCTGGCGGGCTAGAGATATTGGTGAGTAAAGTTATTCTGAATGGAGGATCTTTTCCTCTGTCTCTGGCTCAGTAAGGAAAAGAAACCTCTGCGTTTTATTTTATCAGGATCCTCAAACTTGTCTTTATTTCAAAGGCTGATGCCGTATGCCAGCAGTTTACACCTACTTGTTAAGATGACTCCATGGGTTGGTAATACTAAACCTTTCGACATATGTAACATCTACAGATTCCAGCAAACCTCTTGTGGTGGGGTTTGATACAGTTGTAGCTCCAGTGTGGATTAAAATTGACATGAAAAATAATAGGCTGAGATATGGATATTTAGATAACAATGTTTTTTCAATTTTTTTAAGTGATATGTACCCTGTTTGTGGAAACGTTCCTTTGTTTCTAATATTAATTTTTATTGAATGACATCGCAATAGCAAAAATCAGTTAAGACAAGAATAGAAGAAAAATCTGTATACAGTTTTGATAAATTAACATCACAATGAGTTATTTTTAATTGCACTCATTTAATACTTGATGTAACATAAAGTAAATAAACTTGAAATTACATGTCATGGCTTCTAGAAGGTTGGGGAGCTGCGGAAATCCACGCAGATACAGGATACTGTTAGTCTAATGCGGCATGTTAGGAAACTGGCGTTCAAACTGCTTGCACCTACACCTTTTTTGGGGGGTGGGTTGACAAATGAACATGTCTATCTCCATGGTTGTCAATACAGCCCTTTTTCAAAGCATTAAGGTTCCTTCACTTTCTTTTCATTTTTAAACCCACCATTGTGCAGTTTGTATATAAAAAATGAAACGAAGAGACAAATACATCTGAATGAGCTCGGATATATTGGAGATTTCTGTCTCTTAGCAAAAAAAAAGGTAACTTGTCGACCCAAGCAGATTTCTAGTAGTTGAGTTCATTGGTCAGGACAACACATGCCTTCAACCTGAGGGGCTTTAACAAGAGATACTTTAGCCCTTATGTTAAAAGGGAGGATCACTGATATGCAAATCCTTGTGGGCTTCTTTGTATGTTGTAATTGCCAAATACACATAATGAAGAGGGTGAGTTGAGGACTAAGGGCCCGATTCCAGAAGGTTCAGAATATATCATGAAAGGTGCCGAGCACCCTCAATTTCCACTGTGTACCCCCAAAGTATTCTGTGGTCAGCAATCAATGACACTGCACCAGTGCTGACTGCTAAATATATATGACGACACACATGGATCAACTGAACTAGCAGAGACTTTCCTCTGCTCACGCTCAGTTGGTCCAAGCCACAGCTTGTCCTTGTCTGCACTTAGCACTTGATGAGCTACATCAATTGCTGGCCACCAGTGCTGAACTGGTGCTACTCCCAAAGGCAGACATGGCCAGAGGGTGCCTCACAGGAGGTTCTCAGCACTTTGAGCAGTTTTTGAGAGAGAAGCAGAACTCTAGAAAAGGAGCTCCATCTTCAGACCCTCAGCCTAGTAAACCAGACCCTGTGGCCTGGCTGAGGGTTTGAAGATGGAGGGTCTTTTCTAGAGTTTCGGGGTCCTACATCTCTGAATTATAATGCTTAAGCTGCAATTTGCTCTAGGCTCTTGTGTACCAGTCAGACTCGAGTGATACCCTGACCTGCCATACTGGAGAGTCAAATTTTATTATGGTCTCTTAATCCCCGTGTTGGAAATTTAGGTAGCATGCTTCTCTCGTGAAGAAGGAACTTTTAACATTAACCATGACTCCTTCATCTCATTCAGGGTGGCTTTAAAGACTCTTAAAACAGTCCTGTATAATTCTTTGGCTAGAAGGGGTAGGGGTGGTATTGCATGGTTTTGAGGCTGGAGACAAAGAGTTAAAATTTGGAAAAATTATGGTGTCTCATAGCTTGTACAAAGTCTCTAGAGACCTGCTCTGCTACCAGAAAAAATCTCTATTCTGAAAGGCTTTTGCAATTTGGCCACATTTCAGAAGGAAGGGGGAAAGAAACAACAACCAGAAAAATATGGTGTTTGCTAGCTAAAAGGAGAATACTTTGCAGCCTACTAGCAGGTGTGATGGATCACTTTCAGAACTGAAAAGGAAAATAAACTCAGGAAACTGCAATATAAATAGATCTGATCTGATATAGAGCATGTGCCCCCGATTTAGCTTTCAGTTACAGCTACGCCTCACAAATTGCAGGTGTTTGTAGTAGTGTCAGGCAGGAGGTGAATACCTTTAGTTAGAAGCTTGGAAACACCTTACTTGGTCAGTAGCCTCAGATGTAGTCTCTTATAGTTGTGGTTCAGGTGCTCAGCTACCCTGGTGATGGTCATAGTATAAAAACCTGAAGAGCTGCTTCGCAGAATAAGGATGTATATATTTTTTCCATTGTAGGTATTATTTCTCCAGTATTGTTCCTCATTCCCCTTTATCGTCTGCCTTACAGGCCTGGCACATACATTTATGTGAATAGTAGGAAAGATGGTGCCTGGAGATTAAACCAATCCACTCAATTACCGCATTAAAATACAGACATTACACAGGTCAACATTTCTGTTCTGCATGTCACCGTTGCTGTGAAACCACCCAGGTCACCTGTGGGCTACAGGAAGCAGCTGGACCAAATAAGCCAAAATAGTCTTCCTCCAGTCAGACCACAAGAAGTTGGGCTGTTTGTCTCACATGGAACTCACTTTCATACCTTCCTCTACCTTTATTTAGAGATCCTTGCTCTGGGCATCTGCATTACCATACCCGAATCTGGAGGGCTCTTTTTTTCCAGAATTAGAGGTTAATCCTATGTTTACTAAACCCTAGGCCTATTTCAAGGAAGGCATTTAGACTAAGCCAAAGTCAACTAAAATAATTCTTTGCATCTAAATATCACAGTGTTTAGGGTGGAGCACAACAATTTTAACTGTGGCTTGACCCTTAGCTTTAAGCCTCCTTCAGCCTTTCCATCTTTCACTGTTTAGCTTACTCCTTTCCACTAATCTCCTCTCTCAGTATTAAAGTTTTGAGGGCCACATTATTCAACAGTCCCCATAACTTCACTGAGTATGTTGTATTTCAAAGGAGGCAGGATTTGATCCTGGAAGAAAACACTACATTTCACACAGTATGATTTTCTGATGAGGAAAAGTGGAAAATATGCTGGAGGATCCGTTCTTGGGGAAGCTGAATGTTTGCTGCAGAATACTGTTTGCAGCCAACTGGGATAAAATTCATCTCAGTTGCACAACCATGTGATCACATCTTTCCATCGTTCAATATTGCTAAGACACAAACATTCTCTTCCTTCTGGTCTGCATCCGGCTTAGTTTAATTTGCATGAGCCTGCAGGTTCACTTAAAGTTTTGGGTATGATCCACATGAACAAACTGGAGATACTTTGAAAATGCATCCCTCCCAAAATTTTATGTCCAGAAGTTGCTCGTCTGTTACAATCTTAAAAGGTGAATCCTTATTCCAAATTCTTAGATTTGTTTTTTAATCCATTACTTCGTCTCCCAAAAGTACAAGAATCAGAAACACAATGGTAGCCACTAAGGACCTGATCCAGCTTTCTCTGCAAACCCCAAACTCCTACTGATGTTAGTGAGAACTTTATGTATGCAAGGAATGCAGCATTGGCCCTAGGTAGCTAGATGCCACACAAATCTTATCTAAGTGGCTTTGAAGCAATGACAAACTAACAAACTCACTCCTAGAGC
Organism: Lepidochelys olivacea; assembly: GCF_965140295.1. Taxonomy (NCBI): domain Eukaryota; kingdom Metazoa; phylum Chordata; order Testudines; family Cheloniidae; genus Lepidochelys; species Lepidochelys olivacea. The sequence goes on along the minus strand of NC_140412.1, from coordinate 136,237,021 downwards.
TGCTGAAGATGTTTTTTTGTGTAGATTTTTATGTAGATTACTGTTGTGTTTTAACTAACAACAGCCATGGTATTTTTAGCTCTGTTCAAAATATGGGAATAAAAATCAAGCTTGCCAAGTGGCAAGGGACAAAGGGGGGAGGGGAATTAGTTCCAGCTTTTCACAAATGCATTCTCAGAAGGAAAAATGTATTTGCTTAATAAAAACTATAGCAATTACTTCACTTTCGGTGCCATTTGACATTAACTATCTGATTCTGGTTGTGCAAGGAATGCACAGCTGGATCAGCTCTTCATATATTTAGAGAGACAAGGTGAGTGAGATAAGATCTTTTGTTGGACCAACTGCTGTTGGTGAAAGAAAGTGCAAACAATTAATATATTTAGAGCAGTTTATGAATGAAAAAATCTTGCCTTATACCAATTTATCTTAGATGAGCCCTAAGGTGTGAATTTTAACCCAGAGAGTTATAGCAGGATGACTCCTCATGTGGACACTTTTATTCCAGTATAAGAGTGCTTTTTTCAATGTAGTTTATGTCACTTGGAAAGGGGTTTAAACTAAAGCAAAAAAAAGCAACTCTCATTCTGGAATTCAATCAGAGGTAGCGCATATCTATTTTAATTATACTGGTATAAATGGTAAAACTTTCCCATGTAGACAAGCCCTTAAAATAGAGGTTGTATTGTTATTGTTATGGAAAAAGTAGCTATTGGCTTGCCCATTATACATATAAGCACCTAGGATGAAACTCCCCATAAAGAGAACTAAAGATGTCATGCAGTAACTGCACCTAAAGTAACACTGAGTTAGCTCAAAGTAACATTGAGCATCCTTATTTGTCTGGCAGTTGAAACTCTGAAACTTAAGTCATGTCTACACTACAACATTATGTTGGTCTAAGTTACGTCAGCATGCAGCCACCGGAGTTATTACATCGCTTGTGCGTGTGAACACTATTCTTCTTCTGTCAGAGGTGTGTGTCCTCACCAGGAGTGCTTGTATCAGAGTGCAGAGGGTAATGCACTGTGGGTATGTATCCCATTGTGCAACTCGTCATCATCCAACACAGTGTGTTTTGGGAAGTTTTTGCAATGCCTCATGGGACCAAAATGAGTCGCACAGGGGGGATTGGGAACATGGAGGTCAACCTGCCCTAATTCAGTGTTCTCCATCCCATAACTTCATCTGCATCCCATAATATTTCACACCTCTTTTCAAAATCCCTGTAAACTCGCATGTTCCTCCTCGCTGTCCACCATCTCTCACAGAAGCCCGGAGCCTGCACAGCCCGCACTATTGCTATGAGCATTGCAAGTATGGAGCACCTGATCCTGCAGTATTTGCAGAGCCGCAAGAGGAGCAGAAGGGAACATGACAATTCCTTGGAGACTAGATTTCTGTGGGACATAGAAAGAAACAATTCAAGGCTGTTGGTGGTGTTCCTACTGGGGCAGACCAAATGGTCCATCTAGCCAGCCACTAGTCTTCTAGACAGTGGCCACTGTCAGGTGCTTCAGAAGGAGTGAACAGAACAGGGCAATTTCAAGCAATCCATCCCTTGTCATTCAGTCCCAGCTTCTGGCACTTGAAGGGTTAGGGACACCCACGGAGTGTGATGTTGTGTCCCTGACTATCTTGGCTGAGTCGTCTTATCAGAATAGGGGCACATTGGAAATGTAGAGAGAGAAGCTAGACTTCAGTGATCACATATTTGGGGATGTCATGTGTTGGTTCGATCCCGAATGGATCCTCTGTGTCTAACTGACTAAAATTCAGGGATTAGACATCCTCACTAACACATGGGTGTTCAGACACTAGATTTTGATTTGGTTAATCTCTATTTACATATTTTCCCTACAACTTATAAATTAATTAGGAAGGAAATAAAAACCAAAAACTTTTGAAATAAAACAGAGCTCCCTAATGGACGAAGAAAATTCCCCCAAAGTGCACACCCACTTCTCCCCCCACTTCATGTCAGCTTTTATAGCTCTGCTGCTGGCCCAGCCTTCCTCTGAGATTTTTTATGACCATTAAGAAACTTCATTTTTCTTATGGCAGCAAACAATCCTTGGGCTCTGAACAAGGCTATAATAAAAAGCATCTTGCTCAAAAGCATTGGTAATCAAAGGGGGAAAGTGCAGGGCTGCTTTGTAAATTTTGACTTTCTAAGGTCACCAAAATGTAAATATGTATTCCAGGGCTGTAAAGAACAGCGCATTGAAAAAAGTGCCTGTATAAAGTAGCCAATTATCTAGTTGGAGAGAAACTGTTGAAAATTGCCATGTGTGCATTAAGTTGCCCTTTTGGAATTGTATTTACAGATGTCACACTGTCATTAAATCCTATCTCAGAGTGACTCAAACTGTAGGCCAGCACTTAGTAAATATTGGAGAGTAGATGTTTTAGAAAGTTGCTGTGGGTTTAGATAATTCTTTAAGTCCCTCCCTAGAATACTGTAAAGAATGGAGGGTATGTGATTCCAGTGAAGTGCTTCATTAGAGATTACACTCAAGTGAAAAGAAAAGGAGTACTTGTGGCACCTTAGAGACTAACAAATTTATTTGAGCATAAACTTTCGTGAGCTACAGCTCACTTCATCAAGGCTCTCGAAGTTTTTACTGGCAAAAAGCTCTGGGACTCACCTGCTTTTTCTTCCCCCTCATCGGTATGCAATGAACAGTGGTCCTGAAATACTGCTGTAAAATGTGCCACTAAGCTGCCGGAAGAATTCCAGTCTAGTAGAAAATTTCGTTATGGGTTCAATAGCATAATAATAGCTCTCCTGGCTCTCATGTCTGAGCTAGAACACAATCCTGTGATCTCATTCTGAACTACTCTTGGGGATGTAGGTGTGTAGGTGAAGGCTTCCGCACCAGCAGTGGGGAGCAGATCTGAAGATGAAGAATATCAAGTTTAGGTGTAGGGGGTATACTCTATTCAGGAGACACATCTGGAACTTCCATTATTGCAAATGATTTAAGAGGGCATAGCAAGCAAAAAGGGCACCCATAAAATGAAAGGACAAAATTTTCAAACTCAGAGGCCTAAAGTTAGCCCCTCCCCATTCATACTTTGGCACTTAATTAAGTGACTGGATTTTCAAAGGTGTTGAGCAGTCAAAACTCCCATTGACTTCAGCAGGATGATCAGCATTTCTAACTGTTTCATGTAGATGCCTAAACATGAAATTAGGCACCAAATTTTACACGTGCAAGCTTGAAAATTCTAGCCGCAAGTTCTGGAGGGAGAAAGTTACATTTTTTAAACAAACCTTTGAAGAACTGAAGACTCTCTTCAGCATGTGTTGATAACAGGCAGGCGAGCAGAGTCTTACACATACTGAAATCCTTAGAGCTCAGAGCAGTGAAACAGTTATGTAATCAATGCTCTCAAGTGCCATTTACTTGCCTGCAGGGCACCTACAACCCTATCAGAGCATGCAGGTGGGCCAGTGCTGTCACCCAATGCACTTAACTTGGGACACAGTGCTCTCCTTCCATGAAACAACATAAAGGAAGAAAAGAACTTGCAGTCAAAATTCCTGGTTTCTGGCCCCCAGTACAGTGAAACTTGCCAGCTCTGATTTTCAAGTTTTGAACCAAATGGAAACGTAAAGCAATGCTCAGGAGATGTGAAACTACATGAACCAACACTGAAGGAAATGAATCCCTGTGAATTGAAACTACCAAGTGCCACACAGCTCCAGCCAGCAGTGAAAGATTGGCAAGTGTGTGTGTGTTCAATTATTTTTTACAGTTCAGAACACCAGAATGTGAGTTTTATTGTTGTGTGGGAGAGGAGGGATCATACACCATGGGCTACATTTAAATGGCATCCAGTGTTGCTGATGTATTGCATTTAGATGTCTAACTAGTGACCTTGTCTGTACCTGCAAATCACAATGTGTCTCAGAAAGCCATTAATCATGCTCACAATTTCTTGTCTGCAATATTGGTAGATGGGACAAGCCTGCCTAAAAATCAGGGTCAATTTATTTTTCAAAAGAAACACTGTAATTGCAATTGAATGCTATAAATGAACACTGTTCTGTGCTTTGTTATCTTTCAGATTCCGACCTGAGCATGCGGACACTCAGCACGCCCAGCCCAGCACTAATATGTCCACAGAATTCTCACGGCTTCCAGAATGGCCGAGGATCTTCCACTTCTTCATCCTCAGTCACCGGGGAGACAGTTGCTATGGTCCATTCACCTCCTCCAACCCGCCTTACTCATCCCCTCATTCGGCTGGCGTCCAGACAGCAGAAAGAACAGGCCAACATAGACCGTCTCCCAGACCACTCCATGATCCAAATTTTCTCTTTCCTGCCTACCAACCAGTTGTGCCGTTGTGCACGAGTGTGTCGCCGCTGGTATAACCTTGCCTGGGACCCACGGCTTTGGAGGACTATTCGCCTGACAGGCGAGACAATCAACGTAGACAGAGCTCTTAAAGTGCTGACCCGGAGGCTTTGTCAGGACACGCCAAATGTATGTCTCATGTTGGAGACGGTAATTGTTAGTGGCTGCAGGCGGCTCACAGACAGAGGACTCTACACCATTGCCCAGTGCTGTCCAGAGCTGAGGAGGCTAGAGGTGTCGGGCTGTTACAACATCTCCAATGAAGCAGTCTTTGATGTAGTGTCACTGTGTCCAAACCTGGAGCACCTGGATGTGTCAGGTAAGTGAAAGTATTTAAATAATATAGTCTGGGTTGAGAGAGACAGGACAATCCTGTGAAGAAGTGAAAAGGGGGAGATAAGGCACGGAGGGGAAGGGCATAATCTGGCCCCTATAGCTGCACCGAGAAGACAAGCCCCTCCTCCTTCCCCTTCTGCCTTACCTATCTGGGTGTTAATACTCCTCATCACACTGTGTCAATGCATAGGGTTAGTTGCAGTCTTTGTGCTGCAGGAGTTGTTGCGGCAACCCTCCCTCTGAACCAGCCAGCACAGCTGGCCCTCTAGAGTGGGGAGTGCACACTACACCCTCTTTAAGGGTGGGTAACACAGCAACTGGGCTTTCTGGGAGCACGAAAGCTATATGGCCCTGAGTTAAGGACAGTGAAGTTTGGAAGGGCCAAGACCCTCAGCTAGGGATACGTTTTGACATCTAGGCACTGCCTAATTTTGTTTGGGACTTGACTAATGTACATTAGGGAGCTTCTTAGCTTCTATGTGGTGTTGCAATGGTTTAGAGCAGCAGATGTGCTGTCTGAAGGCAGGAGGCTCTCATTAGAGGTCAACCATAGGGAATTTTGCTCCCCTTATATAATGATTATATAGATGGATCAGAGCTTGAGTTGGAGGATGGGCCTCAGTGGAGGCACTGGGATGAAATTCGGCACTGAGTTAGACCCTCTGCATGATCCCACAACTGCACTGGGTGTAGTTCAGTGCTGAATTAAGTTAACTGGTTCTGCTTACCCATTGCACAGACATAAATGACTGCAGAGGGAGCTGAGCAAATGGTGTAAAGTGCTACCTCCTCAGAACGGCAGTTCACTCACTTTCCATAGGTATAAATGACTCCACCAGGTGTGTGGCCATGGAAAATCAGGCCCGTTAACCTCTCTGATTTTATTTCACTCTGGGGTTCTGAGTTATAACTGGTGATTTGAATGTTACTGCCCTTCTCCCAGATGAAATCTGTCTCCAGGGTAGCAGGGTGTCTTGGATGGCATTCTTTTGACCTGTGGACGAGCACAGGACTTGACCCCCGTTGCCCTGCGCATTGTGCAGTTATTTACATTGCTGCTAGTGGATCAGAATAGTAGTGTGTTGGGCTCAGTTTGCAAGAGGTTCAGGACAACAAAGAATCAGACCCACACAGCCTATTGGCAATGGCCTTGCTGGAAGCCACACATCCTTTGCAGATACTGAACTGCAGTCTCATAAACTGCTGGAGCAGAGAAAACTTTTAATTATAAAGAGGAAAATATTAAAACTAACTAAGAAATAGTAACAAAGAATCTGTTCCCCACCCTATCCTCAGCCACTACTCCAGTGACACACAGGAGCAGCAACAATCCAGGGGAAAATTTCCCCAGCACAGGAGTTGTCTAGGGCTGGTGAATGCTCCTCCACGCAATCTGCAGGCTCAAGATCTGAGCTGCAAAATCCAAATCCAGATAAAAGCTGTTCCAACGTTTGGGGTGTCTGGATCCCAAAGTTTGGGTTGGGTCCATTATATAGATGAAAGCCTGCTGTGTAATTTGGATTTGGAGCTAGATTTCACTAAGGTTCATGTATATTTTTAATCCACATAACACTAGCGACTAGCCAGAGGAACTTTGCGTACGGAGGTTAGAAGTGTCTGAGGGCAGGTCTACAGTTGAAACATTGCACCGGTGCAGCTGTGCTGCTGCAGCGCTTCACTGAAGATGCCACTATGCCAGTGGGAGAGCTTCTTCCGTCAGTGTAGTTAATCCACCCCCACGAGAGGTAGTAGCTGTGTCCATGGGAGCTTAAATTCATAACTTGGCTAGATGCTAAAAATCATGGATTGAATAGAGAAACTAGATTTATGGCTTGTTACAGCAATCTATAACCCACTAACAACCCCCCAGCTGCTCTCCATCCCCCTTTCCTCTTTATGACTGGAAGGGTGTTAATGGGCCACTTCACCTTGATTGGTCCCTTGAAATATGTCTTAACTACTTATGCTAAACAATCTGTTCAAACCTTGTCTTTAGCTGTGATACTCTGAGTAACTTTCACAGACCTGAAGAGCTCTGTGCAAGCTGGAATGCTTGTCTCTCTCACCAACAGAAGTTGGTCCTATAAAAGATATTACCTCACACACTCTGTCTCCCTCCACAAAGTCCACCAGGATGAAAAATGTGGCTAAAATCCCCTACAAAAATAGAACTAGAAATATAAAATGTGTCAGTCAGGGTTGCTTTGTATTTCATTTAAACATTCATCTGCAAAGCTAAAGTCCTTAACACTCAGCACTGGACTAGTGTGTGTAACGCAGGAAATGGAAGTATCTAGAAACAAAAATGTCTTTTTCCCCCCAGTGTCCAAACTGAGTGATCCACAAAAGTAAACACAGGCCATGCCCTGGGCCTGGACCCATGAGGTCCTAAGTACTTCACCTGCACCTAACTTCAGTGGAAGCTGAAAGCCGTCAACCTTTATTCAGAGCAGAATTAAGACCATTGATTTCAGTGGGATTTTAACTCACATAAACTAATTAAAGCCAATGAAGTCACATCAGTCTGAGTTCAGAATCAGACCTGATGGATCTTTTACTAGAGGAATGACTTGAGGATTTGGCCTGAATGCCATAGGTACTGAAAAATAAACTGGATTTTAAAATTCTTTCCGAACAATACAGTGCAACTGTATTTTTATAGCATCTTTTTACATACTGTGTACCATACCTTGCATAGTTAAATAGAATTACAGTTAAAAATGAAAGCAGAAGGAAAGGAAAACTAGAGTCTATGTAAATATGAGAGGACACTTTCATACTAAATTTAAAAACAGGTGGACTGTTCCAAGTGCCCACAGTTAGAGATGAAGATTTTCTTGTATCCAAAGAAGTGAAATTGCCAAAGGAGCAGGAAAAGGCTGATACTAAATCAGCGCAAGATATGGGGAAAAGATTGACTGACGGCAGAATTTGGTCTCTTCTCTCTCTTTAGTTACATCAGTATAAAACTGGAGTAGCATCACCGATGTACATGAATTTACACTAGTGCAACTAAGAGTAGAATTTAGACCAAGTTCTAGGAGTTCAGCTGAAGTAAGTACATGAAGAATTGTAATAATGTAATAGCAACACAGGTCAGAGTTTTTTTAATTCTCTGATGCCTAGACATAGTTACAGGCAAGTACACAGATAAATATGTGTAATAACTTTTTTTTTTAAATTGATTTTATCTTGGCATTCTCTCTGAAGATTATATCAGGTGGCCATTCTATTATTAAATATTTTAATCATAAAACTCACACACTATCATGGGAACATCCATAAAATGAAAATGTCAGAAAATCTTATGTTTGAGGTTTACATTAACTTTGCAAATATCCTACAAACCTCACCACTCAGGCATTTTTAAAAATGCCTCCATATGGTTTTGATGTTGACTAGATCAAATTACAAACAGGTGACAGTTTATCAACTTGCTTGAAAGCTCCTAGTAAGATTACATCAATAATCAGTTATACTTGATTTCCATCCAGTACAAATGTTATCTGTATTGGTGAAGAAGCAATTGCCTGTGTGAGCCTACGCTCAACCGGACATTGCTCCAGGAAGAAAAGTTTGTGGAACTCACTATAAAATAACAAGAGTTGGCAACACTGAAGCCAGACGAGCTCTCTCAGGCCCACATGCTCCCATTTTTCTCCCTTTTAGCACACCCTTCATTGGCTCTTATGGGACATCTGCTATTGTGCATGTGTGTGCAAGCACAGTAAACGAGCAACTATGGGAATTTTGAACTTGATGCTTAGACCACTAAGCCATCAACTCTGGCTACCAAAGTCCTGTATGCAACTGAAGTCACTGGAGCTGCACAAAAGGCTCTTTTATACCACTGATTCAAATCTCTTCATTGTGAACTCAGCCCTTCATATTCTTTAGGTAGATAAACCAAATGCCATGCAGTTTAGCCAGGGGGAATCTTATGGGTTGACCTTAAAAGAGGAGGCCCTGTCTACTCTGTATGGACATTAGAGATCAAGTTAAATCTCTACAACTTATGGGAAGTGACGTAGGGAGCCTTAGTTTCTAGAGGTGTGTACCATAAGTGTCTGCACTTCAGTGATCAAATGTGTGTGTAATTGAAATGCCTTGGGAGAAAAAGCATGATACAAATATAAAAGTAGTTAACCACTAGTTTCTCTGTATTTATTTTTGTAAGGATTGTTACTGCAGGGCATGCTCCCACTCTAACATAAAAATAGCACTCAGCACCTGACAATTAAAATATTACATCAATTGGATTAACAATAGACCATCCAAACACTGGGTATAACCAAATAAGACTGGAGCCCAAATATAGCTATTCATAGTAATTGCTGGGTTAAAAAGAAATGTAGGTGATCAGAAATAAAAAATCCCCTTTTCATCCAGACCACCTTAGCAGCTTTGGACAAATTTTCTACATTTCTGTCACAGTGGCCTTCTGCCTTATTTACTTGCATTAATAATCAGGAATTTATCCCTAGGAAATTTCAGAGTTACTCTTTGTTGCAGGTAAGAGCTGAGAATGCTCAGTTCGGACAGCTGTTCCTGAGTGCTGATTTGAAATTAGACCAAGAGATATATAATAATATAAATAACATAAATATCCTGTATTTTCAATATTTACAAGTCAAACATTTTATTGTGAAATCTGGATATGAAGCAGCTTTATATAGATCTTAACCACATTTAAGGAGTTAACTCAGGAGCAAGCTGGAACAAAATGTTTAATTTTTAAGATGCATACTATTTTGATTGAAAAATCCATTGATAGGAATAAACCCAGATGAAAAGATGGGAGACAGATTTGGACAAAAATTAATTGATCTGGATTAATGGGGCCCTATATCAGAAAGGGGATATACTTTCTTCAAGTTGTGTAGCTCCTAAAGACAATTTTTATAAATTATTGTATAGATGGTATTTGACTCCAGTTAAGAGCAATCATATTTGTGCTTCTAAGAGGCGCTCTGTGAGGGGATGTGGGGAAAGGGAAACATACTTGCACATGTGGTGGTTGTGACCCTATGACCACTTGTGAGGAAATGAAAGAGATTCTTATGACAAAATGCCAGCTTCCTAGAGATCCCTGGCCCTGCTTACTTAATGCTCCAGTAAAGGAGCTAGTAAAATTAATTTCTTTTTTATTGTTAGCAGCTAGACATTGTATTACACATTATTGGAAAAATGTGACCCTCCCCTGCCTCCTCCGATGGAATGGTGGGAGAGTAAAATATGGATTGTTCTTGTAATGGAAAAGCTTTCATACCAAGTATGTGCACAAGAGGAGAAGCACCAAAAAGAGGATAGGTATTTAGAAATTTGGTCCCCCCTGTTTAGTGTAGTCAGGAGAGGGGGGCTCCTCAGCCAGCAAGCCAGAATCTTGAGCCAGGTTCTTTGAGTATTAACCTGATCCTGAATAAGTAATGTACGAGGTAGTAGGTTAATGTTTTATTGCAACTTTGCTTTAATAATTTTTTTAAATGCCATTCATCAGACTCCATGGTGAAGCCTTCATAACACATTAGCCTGATCCTATCACCACTGAATCAAGAGGAAAATTCCAGTTAAATTCAGTGGTGCAAGATTAGTCCAAAGACCAAAGGAAAAGCATGCAATGAATTGGATGTGCAGTCCTGTGCTCAGACCATACGTCTCCTGGCCCAGTGAACTGAAAGCAGAGATTAGAATGCTAGAGTTCCTGGCTCCAGTAGTGACTCCCACTGTAATCTTGGAGAATCCCAGATGTAAATCCCAGTTGACTGGAAAGTCCCTTAAAAGGACACAAAGGAGCCTTAAGGAGCTAGGTGCCCAACCTCTTTAGAGACAGGAGCAGAACACGGAGCTACTTTGAACTCATTTTTGAAAACTGACAAACGCTGCGGTTTCCAAAGGAGCCCGAGTTCCCCTACCAATTTTTGTGGCCTTCCAGTCACAGCTTCCTATTTTTAAGATGTTCTTCTTTGCTGTGTTGCTGCATGAAACATCCAGACAAACAGGAGAAATTGTGCATTTGGCAACACTGTGTACAGTCAGTTCCATGGTTTTCCCAGTATAGTGTAAGTAAACAAGGCTGTTTGTGGTAACTGAAAGAGGTTTAATAAAGCGAAGTGAGAGGGAGCTGTTTGACTAATTGTCAGCATAATAGCTAAGATGCAATTGTGTTGTTTAACACGAAACCTTTAGCCTCTTTGGTTTAAATTACCCAGGTGTGAAATGGAGGGTTATAATATTAAACTGACTAGTTTATAACTAGTTTATATTAAACTGACTAGTTATAACATTCATATGTTTGAATGTCAAACGTTTCAGAATAGCCCTAACCTCTATAGAGCGCTAAACCAATGCTCTTGAACTTTGGGGGTGCGTAAAATCCAGAGCTGGGTTTTGCATCTTCAGCAAGCCTTTGTTTTTGGAGCTGAGGAGCCCACTTCTAAATTAATTTTCAAAGCATTTGTTATAGAGGGTACTTGTGAAAGTGCTTCGAAAACAGGATCCCATTATTTCTCCTTCCTCTCGATGGCTGAGTATTATTTTTACCTCCTCTTTGCTGTCAGCCTGTGGTGTGTGAAGGGCTGCTTGGCAGTATGCCAGGCTGTGTAATGATCTCGCTGAGTAACTTCACTGTTCAAATGCTTTGCACACTATGCTGTACTTGCTGGCACATGCAAAGGGAGGTGAAATGCATCTACCTAAACAAACCAAATGCAACACGATAGGGCCAGCAATTATCTCAGGTGTTTTTAACTATGTGTGATCTAGTGAATGCATAGCAAGGCCCTCTACGGGAGAGAATGTCAGATCTGCTTTAATGTGTGTCTCCAGGGCTGCCAGGGCCTTGCAGGTTGGATCCAAATCTGGATCATACAGAGGTTCAGGTTCATGTACTATGCAAGCACCCTTAAAAATCTCTTATCACCCATAGGAACCAGCCTAGTTCTTCCAGTTGCTGTTTCCCATTTCTCTTTACATCCATTTCAAGTGGGACTAGGTCTGCCCCCTATCATCCGGGGGACAGGTAGCCCGCTACCCGAATATCTGGCCATCAGGAAACTGCTTCTCCCTTTTCAGAGTAACAGCCGTGTTAGTCTGTATTCACAAAAAGAAAAGGAGTACTTGTGGCACCTTAGAGACTAACCAATTTATTTGAGCATGAGCTTTCGTGAGCTCACGAAAACTCATGCTCAAATAAATTGGTTAGTCTCTAAGGTGCCACAAGTACTCCTTTTCTTTTTGCTTCTCCCTTGTGAGTTTCTGGAGGGTCACCAGGAAGAGGCACCCTGATCCAAAAAGGTCATGTGGGAGCTGAGGGGAAGAGAGGGGATTAGCCATGTTTAGGGTTTGTAGGTGACACCCCAGAGATTGGAGGGGGAGATTGGGCTGTACAAACAATAGCTGTGTGGACAGCTCCTATTCAAGCCACAGTTCCTACCTTCTTCTTCTCATCAATAATCCACACACCACCTTTCTCCCTTTTCTCATGTTTTTATCTTTGCAAGCAGAGTAAGAGCGGATCTCTGCTCCAAGAAGCTTGCAGCCTAAATAGGAGAAGTGCTCTGCAAATGTGCAGCTCTGCATGAGCAGTGTTTAAGAGCCGGGGTCAAATTCTGATCAGCCTCTGTGCAAATGCACAAGAGGGAGAGGGCACAAAGAGGTTCCCATCCCTCTTTAGCCTGCACACAGGGATTGGTGGGATCCTAATGGGGAGCTTCGATGCTTTTCTTTCCTAGAGTCCCTGTGGGACCTAAGTACCTGTAAGGGGACAAGAGTGAGGGAGGCACTAGTAGAGCATCGAGATGCGAGAATGCGCCTTCTTCAAGGCTGATGCAGGACACACACCAGAGTGTGCTGCCTGGGAGCCCCCCGGAGGAATTCTGGTTGTAATGCTCTCCTGGCAGCTCCGACTGCTGCAGTCTCTCTCTGAACCTAATGTGTCTAGCTGGACTCTGATGGACTCTTGGCCAAAATCTAGCCCAAAATATTGAGATTCCTCTGTGATTAAATGCTAGGGGTAGTTGAAAAAAAGGCTTGGGCTTACACATGACATGTGGTATAGTAACAAGCATGAAAGCTTAGGTGGGTGTGCTGTGTGACATAATGGAGACCGTGGCAGTTTTGGTCACAGTATATGATCTATCAATAAAACTATGAAAGCCTGGATCTCTTTGACCCAAAAGAAAACCTAATTAATGTAAAGAATTTCACTTCCATATGTTTCATTCAGCTGTCTCTTTGTTCTTAAGGGCTATTCTTTGGCACTGATAAGATATCAATATTTTAATGTCAAAAACAGGCATCCCTATTAACTATCAGAGTTTTCCACAACATAAATTCTGTAACTCTCAACATCCACTCCTTTAGCAGGCCTCAGATAACTCCAGGAGCTGTTTGAGCTTGACTGCAAACTATTATCCAACATATGCTGGCCAAGGTTCTTTCATTCCACTTGGAAGTTTCTCCTGCATTTTAAATTAGTTACATTTCCTCTATGGAAAAATCTTGCTGTATGAGGGTTTGTTTTTATATCTTTATTATTTGGGACAGAAAAATTGTTACAGACCCAGAAAAATGTCACTTCACTTAAAAAAAAAAAAAAGTCCTATAATCAATGTGCACTCTTTTCTTCTGGTGAAATCATTCTGAACACCCTTCCCAACAAATATCATATGTTGTAGCCAAAGTAACTAGACAACAAGGAGATGCTGAGCCTGTCAAAACAGTGATCACATGGCCATGTACAGTAAATCCAGCCCTGCGGGGAGACTCAACTTTTCATTTTCATCTCAGAAATGCATTAGTCATTCATATTTCCCTCTTCTCGAATATTCAACAAGCAGAATTTTCTTCTCCTTCTCTCTGTCTGCAGACCTTCATTCTCACTATCTTAATTTTAAAAATAAATCCTAATCTGTTTGTAAAGAGTCCACATTTATACCACTGTCCTGCAGTCAGATCCGTGCAGACAGACCCTCGTGCTCACGCCAAACTGCACTGACATAAGTGGGGTTGTGCCAGGTTGCCAGCATCCACTTGGGCAGACCCAACTGGAGGAGTAGGCCCTTGTGCCATCTTCTGTTGTCTAGTCTAAGGAATGTTTACATGGCTGAACTCCAATTGCATTGCCTCCCTTTGGATCTCTCCTTGCAGCCGTCGTGTGTGTGTGCGCACACATTTGTTTATTCTGAGTCTTCCAGATTCGGTTGATTGTTCTCATTATAAACCACACCATCATCTGCAGAGACCTGAACCAGAATATCCAAAAGGGAAAAAGGGGTATTGATTTTCTGAGGACACTGTTGACTAATCAAAATGGTTCTTCCTGTCTCAAGATCCTAGGGCTTCCCCAGGTGCTGTGCAGTACTTGCCACTTGCACGTAGTGTGCGATTTCAGTTAAACTTTGCATCTGTTTGACCAAAGCAAAAGTCTAAATCAAAGCTCCTACTGTAAACCTAGTATGATGAGTGCATAAGTCAAACAGGCAATTTTTGAGGTTCCTACAGCTCTAATGCCACCTCTAATTTCCCTGTTTTACTTGTTTCATCCTGGCATCTACACTGATTTTCTTGCTTTACTTTTTGTCACACCCCAAAGGGCCTGTGCTACATTGTCCTATCTTCCTTGGCTAAAGACTGTAGAATGGAACAGGCCAGATGTGTCGCTACAGAGTTAATGGGCTTCAGAGTGACACTTGGTGCTTTCTTCCTCTACCCCATCCCTCTCTCAGGGAAGGACCCTGCTGCCTCTGCTGCACTCCTTAGTTCCCCATGACCCCAAGAAGGAGGAAATGGGAGAAATGCACCTGTTCATGTCAGGGCTGAAGCTGGTCCCTGGATTGAATTCCTGGTAATTCTGTGTTTGGTCCTGTGGCTGGCTGGCCTGGTGGTTAGTGCTCTGCATTATTATTATTATTATTATTATTATTATGGAAAATAAGAAAGAAAAGGTCCTCTGCTTAATATAACATACTTTGAAAGGGAATCACAATGGAGAGGAGAGAGATTAGCATTCGAGTGCTGCATGTGATTTTCCAGATTTTCTGCACATTCAAGGGTCAGGCTGGTTGTGTTGCTTGAATATAAGATGCCATGACATACACTATAATTGTCATCCAGTTGCTAGATGGGTGTCACTTGGTTACTAGCCCGATTGGCATCAATAGGGCAGACCATACATTTCTGTTCCCCAAACATTAGCCCATCTGGGCCTGGGGGTTCCCTTTTGTTTCTTGCGGTGCTGGACAGTAAAATGGCCTCTGATGCTGGAACACCAACTGGGGGCATGTCTACACTGCCCCACAGTTTGGACTCTGGGGGTGTGAATAGCCGTCTGCACCAAAGTGCTGTGCTGTCACTCCCCCATGTTGCACTGTGGCGCAAACGAAGAGGTTCCTAGCTTGTGTTAACATCTCCCTGTCAGAAAAGGGCTACATTAATGTAACCTAGAGACCTTTTAATTTGCACCTGGAGCATCCACAGGGGAGCGATACAGTGCAGCACTTCAGTGCACACTGGTATTCACGTTTGTAGTTTGAACTGCGGGGCAGCCTAGACATGCCCGAAGTAAATCAGTGGTGACATCGCCACAGCCCAGAGAACAGTGTGCGCTGATGTACTTGTGGTCCCCAGGTTGTCCAAAACCATTACTGGAGTTGTGCTGGGGTAATAGAGTTCAGAATCTGTCCCTTCATAAAGAAATTGAGGGCCATGATCTGACCTAATTTGGGACATGGAAAAACCACGCTTCTGTGGTTCTGATGTTGTTTAGATTACTGGAGTAACTTTACTGACTTCAGTGGAGTTATTTAAGATGAATGGCTGCTGTGGCAGAACCTGGACTAGTGTCTGTTTCATCAGAGTACTTTCTGGGGTCTGGCAGCACTGAGATGCCTGCATAACTACCCGTGTGTTGAGGTCTGCAGTTACACGCCAACCTCCCCCATCCTGCCAGAGGAGTTGCTTTGCAACTTATTAACATTGTGTTTTTCCATGTAGGCTGTTCGAAAGTGACATGCATTAGTTTGACCCGCGAAGCCTCCATCAAGCTGTCCCCGTTACATGGCAAACAGATCTCTATCCGCTACCTGGACATGACAGACTGTTTTGTGCTTGAGGACGAAGGCCTGCACACCATCGCCGCACACTGCACTCAGCTGACTCATCTGTACCTGCGCCGCTGCGTCCGCATCACCGATGAAGGCCTCCGTTACCTAATGATTTACTGCACATCCATCAAGGAGCTGAGCGTGAGCGACTGCCGTTTCGTCAGCGACTTCGGCATGCGGGAGATCGCCAAGTTGGAGACGCGTCTGCGGTACCTCAGCATCGCACACTGCGGTCGCATCACAGACGTGGGCATCCGTTACATTGCCAAGTACTGCAGCAAACTGCGCTACCTCAATGCGCGGGGCTGCGAGGGCATCACGGACCACGGCGTGGAGTACCTCGCCAAAAATTGCACAAAACTCAAATCGCTGGATATTGGCAAGTGCCCACTGGTCTCAGACACCGGCCTGGAGTTTCTGGCCCTTAACTGCTTCAACTTGAAGCGCCTGAGCCTGAAGTCATGTGAGAGCATCACAGGCCAGGGCCTACAGATTGTAGCTGCAAACTGCTTTGACCTGCAGATGCTGAACGTGCAGGACTGTGAGGTTTCCGTGGACGCTCTCCGTTTTGTTAAACGCCATTGCAAGCGCTGTATTATTGAGCACACCAACCCCGCTTTTTTCTGAAAGGACACTCTGCACCTCTTGATTAAAAACATTGATGTATAAACACACGCTCCCACAAACAGTACCTAGCTCTTCTCTCTATGGTCGTGGGAGTCAGCTTTCTTGTATGGTGCTGGTGAGGTTTGTTTTTTAAAAAGAATATTTTTTTGTTTTAAACTATCACTTTGTTATTTGATTGTGTCTCTGCGGAGATGCTTCCTTAACCTAAAAGCAGTGAGTACTCCACAGCACCATGGCAGTGCTATGCCCCTGGTAATCCTGACCCTTTGCTAGCCTGAACTAGCTCTCCAAGGGGAATAGCACATAATCACTCCCTTTGCGGTGCAACTTGAGCAGCATTCAGTCTGAGCTCCAGCTGTGTTCATGACGCTGCAGGGGCACTATTTTTCTCGAAACCCACCCCCCAAATTCCTCCAGCATGGCTGATGCAACACCACCTTGTCTAAGTAGCATCTTCTTGGAGTCCCTTAACCATGTTCCAGCAATCTCCAGGGCAGTATTGGGTGGCATTTTCAAATGCGTTCGATGTTGGCCTAGCTCTGATCCCATTGACTTAAAGTCGATAAAGTCAATGGGAGCAGAATTAGCGAGCACCGAGGGCATTTGAAAATCCTACCCATCCTGGGATACCTCTTCAACAGCTTATATGTGGATCACTAATGTGTTAACCTACTACTCCCGCTAATCCAGCACGGGCCTTTTCTGTTGGCTTGGAAGCATCCTTTGCTAGTACTGGGGACCTTTGGGTCCACTTAGCAGTGTCACTAGCACTTGAGTGGAAGGAACATTTTTAAGAAATGTAGGAAGCAGCAGATACTCCTTTCCAGGCAACTAAGGGGAAAATTCAACGTTTTACTTAGCTGCAAATTGGTCTGAGAAATCCCATTTTGCTACTACTGTGAATTAAAATACTGCAGCAGCACTCCAGGGATTAGGAAAGTGTCTCAGAGTGGGTCATACAAGGGCAAACCTATGAAAGTCCCCAGTAGTTGGGCTGTCTCACAGTAACTCTCGTTGTTGCCGCAGAGCCTGTTTTAATTCCTTTATCGGTAAAAGGAGCCTTTGCAACTGAGACTCCTTTTAAGTAAAAGGAATGTTTAGGTATTTATACACAGAAGCGCGTACATTTTCTAGGGCCTTCTTATTTAAAGGATGGATAGTAGATTTCAAGGCTTGGAATTCATTACCCTGATATCAGATCACGTCTTTGGGAAAGAGGGATTTGGAATGCTATCCATCTTAGAATTGGATTCTGTGCAGCCATGACAGCACATTCCTTTCAACTGAAGAAATGGCCATTGTTGAGCAAAAAATTGCATATCAGTACTGCCCCATATGGTTGAAGATTGTTACTCTAACAGGTGTTACTGTTATAGCTGCTCTCTCTTGCCAGTGCAATCAATGTTGAGGCTTCTCCCTGCTCGTTGTCCCCTTCTTTCCCTGAGCATGTGATCATTTCATGGTAACTTCCATCACAGTCTTCTGGCAACTACTTTCCCACTTTTTTCTGGGAAGTACCTTCCAGTCCTTAGATCTGAAAGCCAGACTCATTAGAAGTGATATTTTCAGGCAGGCCCCCTACACATGATTGACAACTGGTTCATATGTTAGGTTCAATCACTGTAAATGTCTCTGCTAGAGAGATGTGGGAAGGAAAACGCTCTGTCTGCTTTTCAAAGAACAGTAGCTGCATCGTCTCCAGACAACATTAACAATGTCACTGAGATGAAGTGAAAATCCATGTGTTTAAGAACATACATAATCACTGAGGAAATAATCTGTAGCCTCACTCACACAATGTATAAAAGGCAAAGCTGGCAGGATGTGTCCTACTTCTGAGAAAAGATCTTTAGCCTGTACAGATTGCTTCTCCGTTTGTCAGTTTGTGTATTTTTTCACTTGCGGGATATTGTGGTCTCATGGGCAAACTCATTAAACAGCCTTCAGTTCCCTCTGAATTAAATAACACTGTCCAAAAGAGACAAGGGGTAAGAGCCAAAATAATTGTGGGGAAAAGCTCTTACAGCTCCTCATTACCGCTGTGTCACTAATCGGTGTATGTTAGGGAGTGGTGCCATTTTATGACAACTAACATCAGTTTAGCTTCCTTTTTTCACAAAGCTGATTTCTCAGGAGGTTGCAGAGTGGATTTTATCCCAGCTAGCTATTCTCTTCACTGTCCCCAAGGAGAGTTAAGCTGTTGAATCCATTCTCAAGGTTGGTGTGAATTTGGCTGAGCCATTGGCACTCGAGGTCTCACTAGTGACATTTAAGTGTTTATAACAAGTTGCTACCTTTCTGCCCTGGCTAAATGGAATGAACACTGCTACATGGGTTGTTAAAGATTCTGATGTCTTCAATTGGCCTGGACTGTGTGAATCTCACTATAAAGCCTTAATTTACTACCAAGAAATAAAGCAATATATTGGTAACTGGCAAATACGGATGGTCATTTGAGCTAATCAGTTAACTTCTGGCTGAGCATGGGGAGAGAGGCTTAAGATATTCCCAAAGTTTAGTTTCCTTCGGTTCATGAGTATGTGAGTGGACATTTCACTAATAGCTCACTGTCAATTATAATTCAGGATTTCCTCCAGAAAATGTTACAAGAGACCGTAGTAATGGCCTTGCATATCTGTTTATAATTTGTCGTCTCTCACTTGATCTGACTTGATCTCAAAATGTAGCTGGTGATTGGTAAAGTATGCGAAACAAATGCCAATATATCATCACATTAACAAGAAATTCTTGAAGGTACCTTCATTAGTTTAAAACCCAGCTTAATGTTCACTTGGTCTTAAAAAATAAAGAGAATAAGAACACAGAGCAGTTGTATGATATGAGTAACTGTTTTCCATTGACTGTACAGTTCTACCAAGGGTCAGGCTCAATACCGATACATAATAACTATTATTCTTTACACTTCACAAAGCCACGGATGTTCTGAGAAGTCCATTGTTCTGGATGTGTATGGAAGATGAATGAAGACTTGCATCCTTAGTCTCACATTTTAAAATAATCAATCTCAAGTGGCCCTGATCTGAAGTGCTATTTCGTTGTGAAGCTACAGTTGATTTCAAGAAAATTTCAGTGTAATTTGTTGATACTGTTTGTTGCCTTATCGTCTAATCCCCCTCACAGGTGTAATGGTCCTGCTGCAAACAGGTGCACCAAAAGCACTTGATTAGTATATGCGAGGGAGTGAGTTTGAGTGTGGAGGAGGGGTGTATGTTTGTGTGTGCATGCTGTCTTTGCTCCAGATTCAGATTTGATGGAGATTATACATTTTGAAATGAATTCAGATAAAAGATTCTTTAGTCATAAAGTTCAGATCCAGATGTTGAACACAAGATACCTAACTAGCTGGACCACTGATCTGATTCAGTATGGCAGCTCCAATTTCTGACAATGGCCACCAGATGGTTCAGAAGAAAGGGCAAGATACTCCATAATGGTCAGTTGTGGAACAACCTACCTGGAGGAAAGTTTCTTCCATCTTCTTATGCTTATTGAGGATGTGTGTAACCTTTTTTCAGCTAACCCCATTTTAGACAGCGGCTTCCTACAAACCACATATTCTGGCTCAAACCCAATGATCTGCATTTAGATGCACTTTTCCTATCTCTAGAATTAAGTAAAACCAGAATTATTTCCCTCAGTCAGAATGGAGAATTGGTATGAAGTTCAACATTTTTGTCTTTGCAGGTTATACTCACTTGGCCTACTACAAAATGTAAAACCGCTTCCAATGGGAATCTTGAAGCAGGATCAGGATCCAAGATTTCAACCTTTCAACAGTGGCTTTTGAAAAATTCTGAATTTTGTCTTTATACTGGAGAATCAAAAAGTTAATAAAAAGGAGTTAATTTTGCCAACATTGTGCTTGCAGTATGTCAAAACTCATATGAAAAGGAACATGTCAGTCACTGATGAGAAGTGCAGGTTGGTCAACGCTGTAGACCAAAGTGTAATTAAAAAACATTGGTAGAGCTAGTAGCGCCGCCTATGAAGTTTGCCTGATATTTCTCATTATAAGACCCTGTTTTCAGTGGTTATAGCTTTGCCAAACTAACTATTTGGGCTGAAATTTTCCATGCTTGATGTCTGCCTCAGGCTGATTTTTGGGGGGAAAATTTCAATCTAAACAATTCAGCCATATCCCAGAACAAGGCTAGGAAAGAACATATTTTGCTTCCCTGGGCATGCTCAGCCCTCTCACAGCTCTTAGTGTTGACCACACTGTACATGTGCCATTCCCACAGAGTGAGTGGGCATATTCCTATGCAGGGCTATGGGGCAAAGTTGGACTTTCCCTGTAATTGCTGCTCCTAGCTGCTGTGTGTGCTGGAGTGGGGCTGGGCACTCAATGACCACACCCCCTTGTCCCCCCAGAACTCAAGCAGCATGGAAGAAGAAACCATCTGATTTGAATGCAGAGGGGACAAAAGTCAGAGCACAGGGAGGGAAAGGAGTAGATTGGGACAAGGAGTCTGGTGAGACTGGGTCTGAGAGAGTAGGTGTCATAAATATAAAAGGAAGGGTAACAACCTTCCTGTATACAGTACTATAAAATCCCTCCTGGCCAGAGGCACAAAATCCTTTTACCTGTAAAGGGTTAAGAAGCTCAGGTAACCTGGCTGGCACCTGACCAAAAGGACCAATAAGGGGACAAGATACTTTCAAATCTGGGGGAGAAGGAAGGGGAAGGTTTTGTCTGTCTGTTGTGTGTGCTTGCGAGACACAGATCAAGGAAGCAAGCAATCCAACTCCATTAGAATTAGTAAGTACTAGCAAGGGAATGTGTTAGCTTATTTTTGTTTTGGCTTGTGATTTCCTCTGTGCTGAGAGGAAGGTGTATTCTGGGGCGGGGGTTGTAACTTTAAAGTTTGGCCCAGAGGGAAATCCTCTGTGTTTTTGAATCTTTTGTTACCCTGTAAAGTTATTTTCCATCCTCATTTCACAGAGGTGATTTTTACCTTTTTTTTTTTTTAATAAAATCCTTCTTTTAAGAACCTGACTGATTTCTCTATTGTTCTAAGACCCAGGGGTTTGGGTCTGTGATCACTTTGTAACCAATTGGTTAGGATATTATTCTCAAGCCTCCCCAGGAAAGGGGGTATAAGGGCTTGGGGGGATATTTTGGGGGAATAGAAACTCCAAGTGGTCTTTTCCCTGATTCTTTGTTAAATCACTTGGTGTTACTCTCCAAGGGCAAAGAATTTGTGCCTTGAGGAAATTTTACCCTAAGCTGGTAGAAATAAGGTTAGGGGGTCTTTCATGCGGGTCCCCACATCTGTACCCTAGAGTTCAGAGTGGGGAGGGAACCCTGACAGTAGGGTAGACAAATTGTGACTGGAAGTTGGAGGGAAAAACTGGGGCTTGCTGGGAAAGGAGAATGGGATTGGGAGCCAGGGGAGGGTAGGACTGGTTGGGCAAGGAGACTGGGAGCCAATTGGCTTAGGGGAGAATGGTGGGGATTCCTGTGGGGAAAAATAGTATGTGATCATGGAATTAAGGGCTGTATCCAAATTAATATGTAAATTACATGCCTTAAATTACACTGAAACTTTCTTGAAATAAATTGCAACCCCCAAGGGGGATGAATTCAGGTTGTACAGCCAGCCTTACTTCGGGCACTTCCTGGCTTTGGAGTGCTGGACTATGGAACCTGAATGTTTTTTTAACACGGCTTTTTTGTGTTCTATATTAGTAACTCCAGAACAACTACAGCAATGGCCAGCAGCAACACAACTGTCCACAAATGCCTTGCCTATGTTAGTCCTAGCGGAGGTTCTGCCAAGGTATGATGGAGAGAGACACTTTGAGTCTGTTCAGCTCCTGCCTTCTCTGATCAGATTAAGTCAGTTGACAATCATAAATGGCAGTGCATTCTTGTTGCCAGAGGTCTCAGTCCAGCTCACAGCTATCCACATCCCCAAACCCACAAAAGCTGCTGTCCAGCCATCATAGGATACTGACCAAAAGTCATTAGCCTCCACAGAAGTAAGCCATGTTTTAAATTGGGGATGACCGAGGTGTAAAAATCTCCTTAAACAGTTGCTAGGATAACATACGAAGTTCTGGAATTATGGTGGGCAAATGTATTCCTCCTGGGCACTCTCAGCAATATAACTTTATATTCCAAAGAAGAAAATGGCCATCTTGCATTTAATAGATACATTTACTGCCAGTAAAAAGATTTTTTTTCTGAATTATTTGTCTTCAACAGTCAATGTACCTTCTGAGCCTGATTCTCTTTGTTGACTTCAGTGAAGTTACTACTGATTTGCACTTGTGTAAATGAGATGCTACAAGGAAAACGTGACAGTAAAATCAGGCCCATAAAGGAGCATATTTGTTTTTGCAGCTCATTTCAGCCATATCAACTTAAACATTTTGCAATGGGGCCAGAATCAACACCGCTTCAATTTTGACTCTGACTGGCTGAAGAAAATCAGAGGCCATTTTTGAAGGGATAATCAAAGGCAGGTTCAAATTACTGCCAGATAATACGCATTTGAATTCCAACTTGAACTAAAGAAAAATATTTATTTGACTGAATAATAGCACTATAGCCATGAAATAAAATGTTCCCTATAAAATAGCTCAGATATTTGTTTTCATGCTCCCCTGCGGTATAGTAGCTGTATTCTCTGGAGCAATTTTCTCCGGCCTGTTTTTTTGTCTTCAGTAATGGTGGGTCATTTCCCCTGTCCTCTGGATGCTTGTCGTTTTTGATTTATACTGTTAATGGAATTTTTTTTCCAAATGGACTCCACTAATACAGATTTTAAAAATATTATGATTGTAACAATCCAGTTGGCCACAGTTTCTCCACATTAAGCCGTTAAAACTACAAGTTACCAAACAGCCACAGCAGAGGTTTGGAGACCAGAAAGTTGTTTTTTCTAAAAAAATAAATAAAAACAAAGCTATTAAAAATAACCCCCTTCCTCATAATGAAGAACAGAAATGATAGCCGTTATTTCTAATATGGTATTTATGTGCACTGTGTCAGCAATGATTCGTTTTCCTTCAGTTTTTGAAAGAAACTACATACTGAAGACTCACACTGATACAAACGGATATGATGGGAAACATAAACAATAGAAAGACAAGCAAAAGCACTCGTGCCAAAGGGAAATGTGTATATTTAACAAGCTCTTCTTGCATAGTCTGATGTTCCACTCCCCTCATCCCACCCCAAAAAAGTCAAATGTTTAGTGGAAAGCAAATATTGCTGTGCTTGACTGTTTTTCTTTGTTCTAGGTTCATTATTTCCTGTATGTACCTGTTAATACAATTGCTTCTGCAGTTAAATGATAAAGATCGAATCTTTAGTTAGATAAATTACCAGTTGAGAAGCAAAGCTGGCTAATTAGTGACTTTTAATTTCTTCCTTTTACTGTGTTTTCAGATGTTATGCCCCCCTTTCATCTATAGCATAATTGAGACCCTTCACTGGAGGACTGCTGTTACAATAACAGTACATTTAGTTGTTTTCTGATTATTAACATTTATATTATGTTAGCACCTAGGAGCTTCAAACAGAATCACACAACACTCAGCAGCGTGGAAACATAGAGAAATACAGATCTGTCTTGACTTGAACAAATTGGAAGCTGTTCATGTCTTGTTAGTTTATTATAACTTAATATTTTGTTTTGTAAACTTGTTACTTAAAAAAAAAAGAGTTGTCACAAACCACCTCTCCCCTCCCCATCATCCAGGTGCCCCAGGCAGCTTGATACCCAGTGAGCATATCAATGTGCACGCCTTCCATCCTCTCCACTCCATAGAAATAGATGGATGATGGGGCCATAGTCAGTTAGATAGAGGTTGTGCTGCTGAAAGCATCTATAGGCACTCTAATGTGAAAGGTAAGTGATAAAGTTTACAAAGAAAAAATGAATTGTTTACAGAATTTTAAATGGTACTTTCCTTTCCTATGGATTGGGTTGTTTCACTGAATGTGTGTATTCCCATAGAGCAGTGAAACAAGCATCATTTTGAGATAAGCTGCTCAACTTAATTTTCTCACTTTTGAGCATTAGTCTGATAACATTTCAGTTCTTTTTGATTATCTTGCTGAGGTTACTCATCGTGGGTACATCTACAGTACACCGATAACTTATGTGCTGTAGCAAACACATCATTATACCTTTACAAAGGGCTATTTGTAAAGTAACTTTTTACTTAAACCCAGTTGAACCTGAAAAGGGAGATGAGCAATGAGGTGGCCAAATTTTTTCAGTTGTCATTAACCTAAACAACACGCCCCTGTCTTTTCTGGTGATTAATATTTTAATCAGCTGGGAGGAGCCATGTCTTTAAACACTCCTCGCACAGAATTCCTCTGGTGAGCGTGCACGCACGCACGCACACACACCCCCTCCCACACACACACACCTCTGTGTTAGCTGCTGTAGATTTTCAACGTAGCAAAAGGCTGAGGATCTGGTCCATTAGGTCAATCAGCATAGCTCCATTGTCTTCACTGGAGATATGCCAACGTACACCAGCTGAGAATCTTAGGCCCTTTATGTGAATAATGAGACTATCCAGCTGCATTAAACAGCATGCAATTCAGAGTGTTGGTTTTTACTTTTGAAGCCCTACATGGGTTGGTACATACCTATCCCTGAGGCTGCCTCTTTCCCTGTATCACCGTTGCAGTAGGTGATGAGGCACAAGCTACAGTTCCTTTACTCTAGACAGGAGGAGGAAGCTGCCAGCAGAGTGTTCTCTGTGGGGGTCCTCAACTCTGCACCATGCATTCTCTTGGCCTCGCAGAGCCCAGATCGGTTAGATCTCTGGAGAGGCTTTTTTCCCAGGTATTTGCGGAGCTGGAGTGCCGAAGGCAGGCAGGGTGATGCTACTTTGAAATTATAGTTGTTTATTATGTGGTGGATAAGTTGGGGGGCAGTTGATTTGTGAGGGGGCTGAGCTGTCCCACTGTGTGTTGTTGTATTTATTGTGTAAGAGCACACTGGGGGAGGAGGGGTTGTTTAATTTAGTCTCCTGATTTGCACATTTGCCAAGCAGATAAAAGAGCTGCTTTTCAGTTACGTGTAGCGTGCTCTACTGAGAACTGGACTGAAGGCACCTCCCATAGAACTAGCCCTCAGATTTGCCATATAAATTAACGGTTGAACAGGCATGGGGCTAAATTATCCTGCTGGACAGACTCATGGGGCCCGTGTGTTGAAGCTGGTATAATCAGTCCCCGGTATTGTACAAGTTCGGATAGTGATGGCTCTCGCAGTGAAGTTTTCTCTCCAGTTCCTTCCTGAATACTAACCTCACTGAAAATGAGTAAAAGGATGAGAGTGGTTATTTTTACCATGATTTTAATGTTTCCTGTTTCTCCTTATTTATTTTTATTTTTAGATCATCTTGTACTAAATAATTCTGCAAAGATGAAAATCAGTAGAAGGGCTGTGCTTGTGTAGTGTAGTTCAAACTGATTTCTCAACACAGAAGAGAGGCCCGCATGCAGGCAACATGTGATCTCAAATCTCGTTTTATTTATGAAACACCAGAAGTACTGTCAATGGTTTCCTTTCAACTTTCAGTTTTTAAACGAGTTTTTTTGCATTACCCTATTAAGAGTGACATTCCATGTTTGTATTGCCTTAACAATACGCCTCTTACCATAACCCCGCCGCATCACCCTCCTGTAGACGCACTGGTTTTGTGATTATCGCAAAATTGAAAACAAAACATAGAATGTGGTTGAGCTACTCTAATCTAAGTTTTCATACTTCATCCATCACTAGATATGATAGGAAATATTGAGATTTTACTGAAAAACTATGAAAACTTTCTACTGCCTGTTCTGGCATCTAGGGTGGGACTGGGAAGTCTATCTGACCTCTTGGAGAGGACTATTGGCATAAACATTATCATTCCCTTTTACTGTATACTGAACCTTGTTATACTAGCAACGTATTTGTGATGCAGAAAACCCCAGTAGTAAGAAAGTTGTACCCCATGTACCTGGTGGGTGTATGATGGCTAGCTGCACTTCCAGCATTTACCTGGAATCATTCTACCTGTCCCTGCTGAAGTCAGAAACCTGCCTCAGTCACCTATTAGTAGATATCAAGCCACTGAGGACAATACAGAACTCAAAACTTTTCTGAGTTGAAATTACCTTTTTGTGGTTTACCCTCTTCAAAATGTTTACAGCCATAGAGCCCTAATATAGACAAAGCATCTTATAGAATCATAGAACTGGAAGGGACTTTGAGAGGTCATCTAGTCCAGTCCCCTGCACTCGTGGCAGGACTAATTATCTAGACCATTCCTGAGCCTGATAGGTGTTTATCTAACCTGCTCTTTAAAAAATCTCCAATGAGGAAGATTCCACAACCTCCTTAGGTAATTTATTCCAAGTGCTTAACCACCCTGACAGTTAGGAAGCTTTTCCTAATGTGCAACCTAAACCTTCCTTGCTGCAATTTAAGCCCATTGCTTCTTGTCCTATCTTGTCCTTATGTTTCGTTAACCACAGATTGTAGGCTCAAACTTATATTTCAACACCTCCTTTGGTTCTTGTCCCAGTAGATTAATGATTTTTTTCTCCAAATTGTCCTTTCCTTTTTCCCTTCCAGCCTTTGGAGAGTTATTTTCATGCTGCTGACACATTCTGTGGTACTCTGCCTGCTTGGGCAAGGATGTTCCACATGATTAATGACTCTTTACTACAACTTCAATAAGACCATTTAGGTGGCAGGCAGTCAAATTACCTGACTACAGTGATTGACTGCAAGTGGATTTCCTGTACCTGTCCAGAGGGCCAAATTCTGCTCACATGTATGCCAATGTCAATCAGAAGTACCTGCATTGACCTGAGTGAATGTATTCCTGCTCCTTCCCCATTTAACTTAGGTACAACGTTTAAGTCCTTTATAAAATTACAAGCCAAATTCAGCTATTTGTTATTAGCTATTCAGTTATTCCTCATTTGAAAATTAGATAATTCCTACTGGTAGCAAAAAAATCATGTCCTACCCACATCTCAGCCTCTCCGGTTCCCATTGGCTTCAATGTAAGCTATAGCCACAAATACATTTTTTGTAAAACGGGCCTGATTTTCAAAGAAACTCCAAAGGTTCAGCTTTGCTCTACTTCTGGCTCCCTCTGATTTTATATTCCAGTAGCTGCACTCTTGCAGAATAGAGATGTACTGTGGGCAGTCTCATCTCATCGATCCAATGGATGAAACACAAGGTCTCAGTGTTTGACTCGGAGAACCCGTATACTCTGCCTGCCTCTCTCACCTTCACTAGCCTGCTTCTTGTTAGATAACAACACCACATACCCACCAACTCCATAGGTTACACTCAGAACACTTCACACCTACTGTCCTTCCCCATTCTGGCTGAAAACCTCTCTTGCTGTTCAAAATCTGATTGGACTAACTTATTTTTAAATTGCTGGGGTATTTTAGAATGAATTATCTGGTAAAGTGGGGCACAGTCTGACCTTGAGAAAGTCACTTTAGTTATCATACTAATTTTACAACGTGAACCAGGGCAGGGGATTAGGAACCCGGACTCCTGGGTTCTGAACCTGGTTGTGCCATTCATCCCCTGACATAGAAATAAATTGAAAAAAATACAGCCCCAGGTTGTAACTCTGTGGCACAGAAGATCCCCAGGAGTAAGGATTTTCTTCTTTAGAAGCCATCTCTACTGAATTCTGACTGCTTCACAGTCTAAGGATCTAATCTGGCCCAGGCCAAGTGCCCTCATATGTCATTCTCTTCAATGACAGAAGGTATTCAGCTCTTCCCTGGAGAGGTCTGTACCTCATGCAATAGGGCTCTAATACAATGGGATCCCTATTACAAGTCTGCAAGAAGTCTTACAGGAAAGAAGTCAAGAAGGCACCAGGTGCTATATTTCACCGGTAATTATGGGTCTTGCTTAATGCTACACTTCTATACTGCTTTCCCAAGGCCTCCTGCACATAATCTCCATTACATGTATTACCTGCCAGTCACTAAATCAAGAGGAAGTTTAATTAAGGTCCTGGATTGTCTTTAAAGGGAGCTCTCTGCATGTGTAGCATATGGCTTTTCAGAATGATGTGCTGGATTGTGGGGTACACTGACGACGTATGGGGAATCAGTCACATAAGCTCCCTTTAACAATACTGCTGTCATCTGAATCCATGGATATATGTTCCTTCATTGTTCAAGGGGGAGGGCAAGTGCGCACTTTACAAAAGAGAAACTTTGAACAATGCCAAAGTCCTGGCTTGCTCACACTGTTAGCATACTACTGTTGAGCAAGGAGACCTCAAGAGTTTGAAAACATGATGATCATTTTTCAGAGTAACAGCCGTGTTAGTCTGTCTTCGCAAAAAGAAAAGGAGTACTTGTGGCACCTTAGAGACTAACCAATTTATTTGAGCATGAGTTTTCGTGAGCTACAGCTCACTTCATCGGATGCATACCGTGGAAACTGCAGAAGACATTATATACACACAGAGACCATGAAACAATACCTCCTCCCACCCCACTGTCCTGCTGGTAATAGCTTATCTAAAGTGATCATCAAGTTGGGCCATTTCCAGCACAAATCCAGGTTTTCTCACCCTCCCCCCCCCCCACACACACAAACTCACTCTCCTGCTGGTAATAGTTTATCTAAAGTGACCACTCTCTTCACAATGTGTATGATAATCAAGGTGGGCCATTTCCTGCACAAATCCAGGTTCTCTCACCCCCTCACCCCCCTCCAAAAACCACACACACAAACTCACTCTTCTGCTGGTAATAGCTTATCCAAAGTGACCACTCTCCCTACAATGTGCATGATAATCAAAGTGGGCCATTTCCAGCACAAATCCAGGTTTTCTCACCCCCACCCCCACCCCCACCCCCATACACACACAAACTCACTCTCCTGCTGGTAATAGTTCATCCAAAGTGACCACTCTCCTTACAATGTGCATGGTAATCAAGGTGGGCCATTTCCAGCACAAATCCAGGTTTTCTCACCCCCCCCCCCCGAAACACACACACACACAAACTCACTCTCCTGCTGGCAATAGCTCGTCCAAACTGACCACTCTCCAAGTTTAAATCCAAGTTTAACCAGAATGTCGGGGGGGGAGGGGTTTAGGAAAAAACAAGGAGAAATTGCATAATGACTTAGTCACTCCCAGTCTCTATTTAAGCCTAAATTAATAGTATCCAATTTGCAAATGAATTCCAATTCAGCAGTTTCTCACTGGAGTCTGGATTTGAAGTTTTTTTGTTTTAAGATAGCGACCTTCATGTCTGTGATTGCGTGATCAGAGAGATTGAAGTGTTCTCCGACTGGTTTATGAATGTTATAATTCTTGACATCCGATTTGTGTCCATTTATTCTTTTACGTAGGGACTGTCCAGTTTGACCAATGTAAATGGCAGAGGGGCATTGCTGGCACATGATGGCATATATCACATTGATGGATGTGAGGGAGTGAGAGAACCTGGATTTGTGCTGGAAATGGCCCACCTTGATTATCATACACATTGTGAAGAGAGTGGTCACTTTGGATGGGCTATTACCAGCAGGAGAATGAGTTTGGGGGGGGGGGGGCGGAGGGTGAGAAAACCTGGATTTGTGCTGGAAATGGCCCAACTTGATGATCACTTTAGATAAGCTATTACCAGCAGGACAGTGGGGTGGGAGGAGGTATTGTTTCATGGTCTCTGTGTGTATATAATGTCTTCTGCAGTTTCCACAGTATGCATCCGATGAAGTGAGCTGTAGCTCACGAAAGCTCATGCTCAAATAAATTGGTTAGTCTCTAAGGTGCCACAAGTACTCCTTTTCTTTTTATGATGATCATTATTAGTTATAGCACACCTTGAAGAGTTTACAAACCATAAGAATGACAGGTGCAGACCTTGTCATAGCTAAGATACCCCCAAGTACTGACTACAGTAAGTAGTTAAAGTTTGATCCAACAAGATATTGAGCACTCTGGCCCTGAGCCAGCAAAGCACTTAGGCACATGCTTAACTTTAAGCATGTAATTAGTCTCATCAAGGCTTCAGTTAGTATCAATGGAAAGGAGACAGCTGCAACCATTTTACATATATACATATATATAAAACCACATTTCTAACTTTAAGCATGTAATTAATCTCTTCAAGTCTTTAGTTAGTATCAATGGATGGGGACAGCTGCAGCCCTGTGATATAGATAACTATATTTCGAATAACTGCCTTATGACAAATCAAAGTTGTACTGTTAAATCTGCAATAGCAGGGTGCAGAGTTAAGGTTGTGTGTGCAATCATAAAATCATGTCCTGACTTTTGAGTATTTAATAGTTTCTTCAGAGCATAAACTTATCACTGTACCTCACCAAAAAAAAAAAATCCAAGAAATGATACAGAATTGTGCCATTAGGTATGCACTATACAAGAGGAATTCCCAAGCTTTCACAAAGTATGGACTGCAGCTTAAAGGTTTCTCTTTGTCAACTCCCCTCACATCCCAAAGGATCAACATCCCCTGTTGCATTTACAACAATTGCTTACATGGAAAAAGTACTATTAGGAAGCTATTTTAGCTGTCTTTAATATGACTGTAATAAATAGCAAGCAGGAGGAGCCAGCATCATATGACCCTTTGGCCAAGGACCACCAGCGAGTGCTCCATGGGCTACAGTTGAACACCACTTACACCAGACACTCCAAAGGTAGGTAGAGAGCTGCTACCACAGTAGCTTTTTGGAGACTAAAATCACCACAGTAATGGAACAGAATCCTGTATTTTTAGAGATTGTAGCTAGATCCAAACTCCAAAGATCCAAACTCATTTTAGAGGCAATTTTCCAATGCTGAAAAAAGTGGTATGCCATTAGGAATAAGAATTCCTAATGTTACTGTAGTGCATGGAAATCCCAACTGTGATCAGAATCCCAGTGGAATCAGGTGCTGTACAAACACAAGAGACACTCCTTGGCCCATAGATCTTACAATCTTACAAGACAAGACAGAGGGGGAGGGGAAACAGGCAGAGAGAGGTGGTTTGACAAAGTACTTCACTTAGGAAAGAAAAAAATCAAAAGCATAACTAGGCAATTGGGAACAACTGGCTCACTGGTAGTACTGCTGACAAGGAACTGGGAGCTCTAGCGGATCACAAAATGTATACGAGTGAACAATTTGATTCAAATGCAAAAAAAGGCTAATATTCTGGGATTTATTGTCATGGGAGGTAATTGTCCTGTTCTACTTGGCAATGGTAACATCACAGCTAGAGAACTGCATCCACTTCTGGGCACCACACTTTAAGAAAGACATGGACAAATTGGACAGAGTCCAGAGGACAGCAACAAAAATGATAAAAACCTGTCCAATCAGGCAAGGTTAAAAAAACCTGGCCTTGTTTAGTCTTGAGAACAGAAGACTGAGGGTGGACCTGATAAGAGTCTTCAAATATGTTAAGGGCTGTTATAAAGAGGACGGTGATCAGTTGTTCTCCATGTCCATTGCAGGTAGGAAAAGAAATAATGGCCTTAATCTGCAGCAAAGGAGATTTAGGTTAGATATTAGGAAAAGCTTTCTGACTATAACTTAATGACCCTCTGGCCAAGGACCACCAGCGAGTGCTCCATGGATTACAGTTGAACACCACTTATACCAGACACTCCAAGGGTAGGTAAAGAGCATAGCTAACTTCTGGAATATACTTCTAAGGGAGGTTGTGAAATCTCCATCACTAGAGGTTTTTAAGAACATGTTGGACAAACACTTGAGCGATGGTCTAGGTTTACTTGGTCCTGCCTCAGAGCAGGGGGCTGGACTTGATGATCTCTCAAGGTCTCTACCAGCCCTACATTTCTGTGATCCTTTGACAATGGAGGAGGTGGTACAATGGGATAACATGATTTTGGCAATCAATTGATCTTTAAATATTCATGGTAAATAGGCCCAATGGCCTGTGATGGGATGTTAGATAGGGTGGGATCTGAGTTACCCAGGAAAGGATTCTCTGTAGTATCTGGCTGGTGAATCTTGCCCACATTCTCAGGGTTCAGCTGATGGCCATATTTGGGGTCAGGAAGGAATTTTCCTCCAGGGCAGATTGGAAGAGACCCTGGGGGTTTTTCGCCTTCCTCTGTAGCATGGGGCATGGGTCACTTGCTGGAGGATTCTCTGCTCCTTGAAGTCTTTAAACCACGATTTGAGGACTTCAATAGCTCAGACATAGGTGAGAGGTTTTCTGCAGGAGTGGGTGGGTGAGATTCTGTGGCCTGTGTTGTGCAGGAGATCGAACTAGATGATCATAATGGTCCCTTCTGACCTTGGTATCTATGAAAAAATCAGTGGGAGAAATGGGAATAGCACCTATTCCCTCTATTTTTTTTTTACATCCATGTGCGGAATTAATTTTATTATGTGCACCAATATGGAGGTGATGAGTGAAATAGGGGAACCCATGGGGCACAAGCATTAGTACAGGGGTGGGCAAACTTTTTGGCCCAAGGGCCACATCTGGGTGGGGAAATTGCATGCAGAGCCATGAATGTAGGGCTAGGGCTGGGGCTGGGGCAGGGGCAGGGGCAGGGGGTTGAGGTGCAGGAGGGAGTGCAAGGTGTGGGATGGGGTGCAGTATTCAGGAAGGAGCTCAGGGCAGGGGAGCAGGAGGGGGTGCAGGGGAGCAGGAGAGGGTTCAGGGTAGGGGGCTGGGGTGCAGGAGGGGTGGCGGGTGCAGCTGGGGGCTCAGGGCAGAAAGTTGGGGTGCAGGAGGGGTGCAGGGTGTATGAGGGGGCTCAGGGCACGGGTGCAGGAGGGGGTACGGAGTGTGGGAGGGGGCTCAGGGCAGGGGGTTAGGGTGTAGGAGGGGTGAGGGGTGTACAAGGGGGCTCAGGGCAGGGGGTTTGGGGTGCAGGCTTCAGCCCAGCGCCGCTTACCTGGAGTGGCTCCAGGGTGGCAGCGGCATGCAGCGGGGCTAAGACAGGCTCCCCACCTGCCCTGGTCCCACCCCACGCCGCTCCCAGAAGCGGCTGGCACCACTTCCCTGTGGCCCCTGGGGACTCCGTGCACTGCCCTTGCCTGCAGGTACCTCCCCCAAAGCTCCCATTGGCCACGGTTCCCCATTCCCAGCCTGGGAGCTGCAGGGGGCGGTGCCTGGAGGCGAGGGCAGTGCACGGACCCCTCTGCTCTCCCCCCCACCCAACGCAGGGACATAGTGCCGGCCACTTCCAGGAGCGGCGCGGGGCCCACGGTGCCACAGGGGTGGCAATCCCACAGGCCAGATCCAAGGCCCTGATGGGCCAGGATGTAGTTTGCCCACCCCTGCATTAGTATGAAGATATTGATGCCTTATAAGTACATGAGCACATTCATCAATGCTCTGAATTCTTTAAATTCTTTGTGTTGGTTTAAAGTTGTTGTAGGGATACAGTCTCGTGTTTAGAGATTGGGCCTGGGATCTGGATGCTGGAGCTTCTAGTCCTGGCTTTGCCATTGGTTCCCCATATCGCCCTGAATAAGTCTCCTAACACTAAATGCAGCCTCTTCTCCATAGGTGCAGAAGAGTTTCTCTTGCTGCAGGTGTGGTGTGGGGTTGCCACTCAAGAGATCCTCTCTCCCCCGCCAAGGCAGAGTGCAGCTATGGAGAAGGGGTAGAGGGCTCTTTGTGCTGTTGCAATCACTGGAGTTGGAGATAATGTGGCCAACCAGGCTTTTAGTGGCCCAGTCAGCTGTTCTGACTGGAGCTGCCAGGGTCCCTTTTTAACCACACATTCTGGTCGAAAACCGGACACCTGGCAACCCTAGTTGGAGGGCAGTGAAGGGAGTCTGGCCCAAAGGATTGCCACTCAGTGGTTCCTCCAGTCTTCCTTACCACCACCACCACCCCGTGTTTGTAAAGGGAGAGAGGAGGATTTGGGTCGTGAAAACTACATAAGCCTGTAGGATGGCATAGCTTCCTTGTATGGGCTCTGCTGCCGCTTCACAGTGTAGGCAATCCCAGAATTTGCCTGCAGAGAACTCCTGTGCCCAGCTAATCTACCTGGGTTGGAAGCGAGGGAGGAAATAGTCACCTTAATCTGTCTGTACTTCCCTTCATCCATTTTCAAATGGATCTTCAATTAATGCTTGTAAATTGCTTTAACAGCCTTGGGTGGGAGTGGCAATGTGTTGTTTAATGATGAATTTACTAGGCTCCCTTAATAGGGAAAAAGCACGTGACTCCAGTTTGGCCCATGGCATTAAAAGTGAGTCCTGCGCGGGTTGCCTGTTATGCAACCAGGAGTGCATGTAGCGTTGATGTCAATTATCCATGAACAAGTCACACTGTCTGAATTTGCCACTGTGTAATTTAGACCAATATTCACCTCAAGTGGGCAAAAATCCTGTCTCAGTAGGATTTTTGTCCACAGTGTGTTCATTCTGATTTCTATAACTACATCTTAATATGTCGATGCCTTTGTACTCTTCTTACCTCTCGAAAGTCTCCATGTTGTTAAGCAACAGAAGCTAGATTCCTGTAGTAAGATTGTGACTTGTATTGCCCAAATACATTCATAATCTTCAGAACTGTAAGACCTGAATCTTTCTCCTTCTTGAACTCTCTTGCCTTCTGTTGGCCCCAGACCCATAAAAATACCCAAACACAGCAAGGAATGTATTCTTGCAAGGGCCTCAGTTTTCATAAGATAACAAAATTGTTTTGATTTAAGAATGGCCTTTTGCCAAGATTGGAAAAAGAACGACCTGCTTCTCTACATGGCTGAATGTAAAACGACACCTGCGCATCTAGATGCATGCCCATTATGTTCTAATTTAAAGAAATGATATGACTATGGTTTTGGTTGGGGGAGGGGAAGAAGGGTAGGATGGACTATGCCATAAGATTTAACTCTTTATTAAATAAATTTTAGGCCGGTAGAAGGAACACTTGTCATCTACATACACCAATATCAACTTAAAATGAAGGGGATGTCATCTAGCGGTTAGGACAAGGGATTTGGTGTCACAGTTCCTTAGTTTGCGTCTTAGCTCAGACACAGACTTGCTTTGTGACTTAAAGCATCATCCTAGAAGGTACAGAGCATCTGCAACTCCCAATGAAGCTTCAGTCAGAGTCAAGGACCCTCATCACTTTGTGGGATTGGGTCCATGCTGCAGTTAACCCCCGTGCAAAAGTAAAATAATATTATTAATGAGTGGCTGTAAGTATACATAGTGTTGTACAGTCACTAAAAATGCTTCCTGTCCAAATGAGCTTACAATCAATCTCTTTAATTTCTTGCAGAATTTACCTATTCTAAGGAGTGCAGTGAAGCAATGCTAGAGACAAAATGCCAGCCCTGCTTAAATTTATTCTGCCTTCCATTTAGGGCTACTTTGGTTACTGATTGTCATTTTGTATGGCATCATTCAAAAAAGGCTATACACAAATATAAAATCACATATATGGAAAGTTACGAGCCTCTTAAAACAGTGGCTTATACAGAAGTGCTTTTGCAATCTTAGGGTCTGATCCTGCACGGAAATCCAGAGGGCAAACCCCTACATCTGTATTGATCCCTTAGGATAACCTGAGCCTTAGAAAAACTTAAATCACACTCTCCTTTGCCATGAATATTATATCTCAAGGTTCTGTGGTGCTTTTCACTGTGGTATCTAACTGGCAAAAAAGAAAAGAAGCAATAAATAACTAAAAAAACAGGCTCAACATGTGAAGGCCTAGATGTGAAACTGGCAGATTTTTAAAGATTAAATAAAAAAACCCCAATCTTTATCATTAATCTTTTGCCCTTTCCTGCTCTTGATGATGAATGATGGCTTCAACCTTTCTTTGAAAGAATACAATATTTACCATGTAAAAGCTGATCAGGGCAACCATATTGGGCTCTCTTTTTCCCTGCCTGTGCTAAAGGAGACATCTTTGCAGGATTTGAATAATGAAGTCATTTGAGACTGTAGTGCTTCCTCCCTGGTCGAATGGGAGGGGATGCTGAAGCATAGTCCAAGAATCACATAGGATAGCTTAACACCTAACATAGTTCAGAGAATACCGTTCCCTGCTCTGCTTTCAGTGGTATCATTAACTGTTGAAAGAGAAACAGAATCTTGAACTCAGATCCCGGTAGTTAATTGGAGAACTAATGGGCTCAATTCTCAGTTACACTAAGGCCCCTCTGGAAGCTTTATCCTTGCCTTTTTGGCTGAAGAAGAGCTGGCTTACCATTTCTTACTCCAGCCCTGCTCTTAATCTTCCAGATCAGAGATGTGACAGGAGTGGGGTGGGGGAGATATGGAACAAAGAAGGGGCAGGGCCAGAGCACTCTGCTGTTCGTTTGCCGGGGGTTCAGGGTGGCAGAGCATAGAATTAGAGCAGCCCTCAGTCCGTCCAGTCTGTCTCTGTCTTAAAGCCATTGTTGCCTCTCCCTCCTCCACTTCAACACACACAGACACCATGTTTCTGTCCCAAGCACAGGAATGGTGTAACTAAGAATTGGGGCCAATTTGCTATTAAATATTTACAGTACCTAGTGCAGGGGTACTAGTGTTTAGTGTTCCAAACGATGAAATCTAGATTACTCATGAACACATCTTTAGGAATGGGCCCTCAGCTGTGTATTGCAGTATATAAATATAGCCAGGGGTTCTAGTCTTCCTCAAATAATTCCTACAAAACAATGGCAAAATACACCATGTTTCCCATTCTTCCAGCACAGTTTATCTGGTGTTCCTCTCCTGTTACCATTTGTCCTCCACACATTTTTGCTTTGTCTTCTTCAGCTTTCCTATCCCATCCACTCTACCCCCACCCTTCTCGCTGCTATGCAATGGCCCCCTACTTTCTGGCTGGCACTTTTGTTTTAAAATCAACATTCCCCCCCCCTCTGCCCCCACAACAGGTGTCGCAACAGCTGCACCCTTCAGAAACACTTGACACTTTTCCTTTTTACTGAAAAAGCTAAATTAGAAGGCTTATATCATAAATCCCTGAGTTTGCGTGTAAAATAGAAATTATGGTCCTCCTGGATATGAGTAAATGCTGAATGTTGCCAGCAAATGAATTCTAATTCCTTTTCACTAGTAGCTTTGGTGGATCTATTGATCCTTTTCTGACAAAGGCTGACTCACTGGGAAAAATCTGACTGCTGATGACAGCACTAAATTAATTTACTTCTGTCTTGCCATACTCTTCTACAGTAAGGCCATGTCTACATTTACTGGGAATCGACACTGCTGCGATCGATGCAGCGGGGGTCAATTTAGCGGGTCTAGTGATGACCTGCTAAATTGACCGCAGAGCGCTCTCCGGTTGACTCTGGTCCTCCACCGGAACAAGAGGAGTAAGGGAAGTCGACCAGAGAGCGTCTCCCATCAGCGCAGCATGGTGTAGACACTGCAGTAAGTCGACCTAAGCTACGTTGCCTACAGTTATGTTATTCACGTAGCTGGAGTAGCGTAACTTAGATTGACTTACCCTGTATAGACAAGGCCTAAGAGTCATAATTCATGCTTCATCCAGATCATTACAAAGAGTGGGCTGGTATTTTTGAAATTCTGTATTTCATTCTTTTTAATTATGTGCCTTATACATGGTACTCCCTGAAGGGTTAATCAGCTCTGGGTAGTTGCTAAATAACAATTTGGTGGCTTCAGGATCACTGATTGACCAGTTTTTAAAAAATGGCTGCTTGCATGTTTATAGCCTTGCTAAAGATTTCTCCAACCAAGTTTAGTTCAAAGAGAGATGGTCTGAACTGGTCTCTCCTGCACAGAGAATTTCCCAGCTTTTTAATAAGTGCTTCTTAATAAGCACTGTTATTTTTTATATTGTTATTTTTCTAATTTGTGCTAGGCACTTTTGATAAATGAAGCAGGGGATAGCTCCCTTTTATGAATACCCAACCAGCCAGTTAGCTGTAAAATCCCTCTTGGTAGCTGTTCTCTGCTTGCTTTACCTGTAAAGGGTTAAAAGCCCCCCAGGTAAAGAAAAGGAGTGGGCACCTGACCAAAAGAGCCAATGGGAAGGTAGAACTTTTAAAATGGGGAAAGAAACTTTCCCTTTGTCTGTTGTTCTCTGGGCTGCAGGGACACAGAGCAGCAATGCTATAAGCAGAAATGCTGTGTAAGGTTTGAACCAGGTATGAAAATGTGTCTTCCATACCTAGAAGAAATCATTTGGATAGGGAATATTTAGTTAAATGCTATCAGGTTTATATCTTATTTTGGCTTATGGAGCTCCTCTGTGCTAACCCCCGATGCTTTTGTTTGCTTGTAACCTTTAAGCTGAACCCTTAACTGTTTTGGGTGCTTACTTTTTTGTAATTGTTTTAAAATCTAGCAAGAGCCTAAGTTCCAGATGTATTTTTTTCCTTTTTGTTTTTAATAAAATGTACCTTTTTTAAGAACAGGATTAGATTTTTGGTGTCCTAAGAGGTTTGTGCATGTTATTTGATTAGCTGGTAGCACAGCTAATTTCCTTTGTTTTCTTTCTCAGCTCTTCCCCGCTTTCAAAAGTGACATAGGCACTAAGGCCCAGATTTGTAAAGTTATTTAGGCATTGGCCTGCTCAACGTTGAAAAGCCAGTTGACTTACTTTAGTTGCACAGCCACTAATCATCCCTATTTTTCAGATGGAGAAATAAATATTTGCCCTCCTTTGTGAAATACCCGGAGAGCTATGAATAAAGAGCGTTATATTAGTGTCAACTCTTAGGATTTTTTCATTATTAGACATAAATAGGAAATTAGGTATAGGCCACTGTAGGACTGTACAGCACCCTCTAAAACTAAATGTGGACTTTACCCTACACACTGGCTAAGTGCACCTTTCCTTGTCAGTTTTGCCCACCTTCATATGTTACCAACTCCCTCATTGCATCCCTGTGCCCCCATTAGGCCTGGGAAGTGTTGTCTATCTTGTCCCAAGCCCTCTAAAAATCCTGGTTTGTGACACAGATACCAATCCTGTGGGAACTGGTACTAAGAACAACTCGGTTAACATAAATCTCATGAACTGGGGAGCCGCAATTATTGCACAAACAAGCTATTTAAAACTGACTTTCTTGTACAGGAGCTGTGTTTCCCTTTAGTGTGATTTTAATCTATGTCACAATGGGCTTCTTTGTTGAACAAGAGCTCCATCTAAGGGGAAAGTATGAAAATCCTTACACAGGAAATTTCATTTTCTTGTATTAAGGAAAAAGTGTCTAGGGTTCCTCATCATCGGAACGAAGTGTGCATTTCTACTTTGCTAAAATTATGCCATCTGAAAAAGCCAGCAAGAAAAAATAAACTATATGAACTCTTCTTCCAAAGCTGGAAGTTGGTCCCTAACTTATGTATTTAGAAACAGCTGTAACCCTGCAGAGGCTGATTTTAAGATCTTGCAGCTCTAAGTAAAGCTTAAGGTTCCTTCCTGTCATGAAAATGTCTGTTCTAAGGTTGTGTCCATCTGTGGCTTAAATTCCCTTATTACATTACTTCTTCCTACACTCCTTTTCATTCCTGGCCTGTTTCCTTTGGCTACTTCTCTCATTCTCTGCTGTGAATCTTTTTTATGCTGCCACATGCAAGGAGCACATCCTCCCAGTTCCCAAACAAACACTTTCCTTCAAACCCCTCCTTAATAACCCATTTTTACGAAGCCTTCCTAGGTTAATTGCAGCAAAAATGTCACCAGAAGTCGTTGGGTTTGCACTGTTGTCCTGTGTATAGCTTTTGTCAGTTAGATCATAACATGCTCTCTTTACATGTTTTGTTAAACACCCTACATGCTTTCCTGCTGTTCACCTTGTTTTAACAAAAGAACTTGAACAAGGGGTGATTTCAAGTTCCAGTTGCATCGGCAAAAACACAATGGATTGCTTAAAGGCACACTACCCATTTGAAGTTTTGGGGAAATTAACTAATAAAACTTGTGCTAGAGCATCCTTGAAATAGGAGATTTTGAAACATTTTTAAAATTACGTTAGAATGTTATAGGATTGGTTCTGCATCCCTGTTTAAGGTGTAGATTGGTCTTTTGTGAAGACTTGAGAGCAACACCATCAAACAGGCTCAGACTGGCTTCCCCATCACCTTATGGGCACACCAGCCTGTTTGGCTTTAGCTCTGCAGCTGGTATCACTGGCAGTCATTCTTTTGCAGGGCCTGTGAGGGGCATGTGTCATTCAAATAGTGGAGTTGACTATACACAAAATTCAATAATGTTTCTCTAGTCTCCTTCACTTACTGTAATTTTAGGAGTAATGGAACAAAACCAGTCATATTTCTATCTGAAAATTATGTACCTGCTTTTGTTATAAATGGGGATAATCCTTCATTTGTGTATTTTAGTGCTTTTCTCTCCCTTCCCTTTTTCTGGAAAATTTATCCTCCTGGTGTTCATGGTGTATTTTGAATTCAAGCCTTTGTCATTTTCACTACGTCACCTATCCCAATGAGTATTTCTTACGTGTCTCCACTTTGGCTGAGTCAATCCCATGTCATCAGCTCTGATGAACAGCAGCCATTATCTGTTAGGATGTCAATTTAATTCCATTTTCTAATCCTGCTGGAAAAATCTAGGGGGGAAATCATTTTCTTCAACCCTTGTTTGTGAGACTCTAATTTCTTTAACCCTGTTTGTGAGATCTTCTGTAATTTATCAAGGAACTGTCTCATTTTGATTTTGTATCTGTCTGTTTTACAAGGGAAAAGGTATCGGTTTTACAGACACCTGGGTTCCCTTGTGCTATCAACCTAAAGTCTGTGGTTTATCATTCCTATGGATAGAGGCCTCCATACCGTACGATGCCTCTAAAATTCCCTCAGCCAGCATAGAGTCTGTGTGTGTTCATTCTTTACATATCAACTCTAACAAAAGTATCTCCTCAATGGGAAACTTCTTTTTCACTGATATCTGAGTTCCCATGTGTGTTAGCAAGAGAGAGAGACAGCAGATTCTTCTTCAAGATCTTCTGTTCATAGAGCTCTGGTTTGTGGCCTGTGTTATCATAGGAATGCAGGGCTGGAACAGAGCTCAAGAAGTCATCAAATCCAGCCCTGTGCACTAAGGCAGAACCCAGTAATCCTAGACCACATGGGCAGCACAGGAACCCCCCTTTCGGGGAGGCTAGCCCCCTGCCCCACCCCTTCTGCCTGAGGCCTAGCCCCTACCCCATCCCTTTTGCCTAAGGCCCTACCCCCACTCTGCCCCCACCTCCCCTGCTCTCACCTGCTGGGGCCAGAGGAGCCCTGAGCCCCCCACCACGGCTGGCAGAGCTCCAGCCCGCCCACCTGAGCTGCCCCAAGTGCTGACCTGCACGTCTGCCCACCCCAGGCCTTGCCACCTGGAGGAGCTCTGAGCCCTGCCGCGGCCCAGCCCTGGGCCATGACGGGGAGCATTAGTGGAGGTTTGGGGAGGCTTAGCCTCCCCAAGCCTCCATTACACGCCACCCATGCTAGACCGTCCCTGAAAGATGTTTGTCCAACCTGTTCTTAAAAACTTCCAATGATGGGGTTCCACAACCTCCTCTGGAAATCTTTTCCAGAGCTTAACTACCCTTACAGTTTGAAAACTTTCCTTAATAATCTAACCTAAATCTCCCTTGCTGCAGGTGAAGCCCATTACTTCTTGTTCTATCTTCAGTGGACATGGAGAACAACTGATCACCATCCTCTTTTATGACAGCCCTTAATATATTTGAATACTGTTATTAGGTCCCCTTTTAGTCTTCTTTTTTCAAGACTAAACATGGCTAGTTTTTTAACTTTCCTCAGAGGTCAAGTTTTGTAACCCTTTTGACATTTTTGTTTCTCAGTGTGGTGCCCAGAACTGGATGCAATCCTCCAGCTGAGGCTTAACCTGTGCTGAGTAGAGCAGGACAATTTACCTCCCTTGTCTTACATATGAAACTCCTGTTAATACACCCCAGAATGATATTAGCCTTTTTCGCAACTGCGGGAGGTCAGATGAGATTATTATAATTGTCCCTTCTAGCCTTAAAACATATAAATCCATGATTGAGACCATTTTCACATGAGACTCTTTGTTTATCAGAGTTCATAACCT
Organism: Lepidochelys olivacea; assembly: GCF_965140295.1. Taxonomy (NCBI): domain Eukaryota; kingdom Metazoa; phylum Chordata; order Testudines; family Cheloniidae; genus Lepidochelys; species Lepidochelys olivacea. The sequence goes on along the minus strand of NC_140412.1, from coordinate 136,194,548 downwards.
TGGCAAACAGCTGAATGTAAACCTGAATTACAGTGGCTCTAGACAAAACAAGACCCCAGCTGGAAAACTGCATATTGGAGGTATTTGTCCCCTGGTTATTCAATGTTTTGTGGAGAAAGAAACCACCTGTCATCTGTAAGTGGATTGCAGCAGCATGGCTTTGTCTCACTTTAATGGGGAAGAACACATTGGGAAACATATATTCCTACATTTATTTTCATCTTTGCTGCTTGGAGTACAAAACCAAGCCACTCTGGCTTATTCTACTTGCAACCAGGAGGTAATAAAATCCTGCAAGGAGAAATCAGTGTGGTTCTTGAAACATAGGATAATTATTGTGTTTATTACATAGTTCCTAAGGGCCAGCCAAGAATGGGGCCCCATTGTGCTAGGCACTGCACAAATACAGAATAGTAGACGCTCCTGTGCCAAAGAGTTTATAATCCAAATAGGCAAAGGGATAGAACACACAAGCAGAAGGAGCAATGCGATGGTGGCAGATGGCATGTTTGTTACACAGTTTTTGGGGGACTGGGGTGGTAAGAGGGGATCCATTACATAGAAATAAAAGGGAAGGATAGCAGCGTGAGGAGGCAGGGGTGAGGAGAAGAAGATAGGAGGGGCAGATATGGAGTGAAACTGAGGTGAAGAGACTGAGTGGGAGGAGAGGCTTGGAGCAAACAGCCAATCACAGACGGTTTGAGAACATTCTACATTTTTGTCTGGAATGTCAAGTGGCTCTTGTTTTGGCGGCTCCTGGTCCTACCACCTGGAGTCTCTGGCTGGTTCCCCTCTGCAGTTATCCCCTAAGGTCACATGATGTGCACGGGGGAGGAGGGGAGGCACTATCCAGTTCCTAGCATCTCCAGAGCTCGGGGAGGTCCCCCGCATACAATTTTGGATCCAAAGGAATGCTGAAGGAGGGGTTGACTTGGATAGACTTTCTGTTGCCAAAGATTTCCCACCACATCCCCAAAGGTGGGTCCTCCTGTAGGTGACCCAGCAAAAAGCCCTTTGCTGTTGAGGATTCAACAGAGTATCCTTTATGGTTCTATTTCAATATTTATATGGCCACCATCACTATCATATTTAAGAGCCTCAAAAACACTAATGAAAGTACAACACCCCCCAAGAAGGGCAATATTATTATCCCCCTTATACAGAGAGGGATCTGATAAAGACAGGTTAAGTGACTTGTGTCAGGTCACACAGGGCATGTCGACGCAGCAAAGAAAAACCCGAAGCTTGTACAGAAATCTAACTTAGAGTACACAAGCAAGTAAACAAAGACTCCCCTCACACATCATAATCGTTAGCAGCTTAATTAAAATCTCAGTTACATGTCACTGCACCATTCCCCTGGTGTAATTGAAATGAACAATTCTCTAATAGCTATTATAAAAGCTCCCTGGGGAAGAAAAATGTGTGTTGTAAGAAGGGAAGATTTCCTTTGCTTGTAGTCAGCAATGCCAACATTATGTCTACCAGTGTTCAAATTAATTGCTCTGCTTTTGTCATGATTAGCACATTTACCATTAGATCCAACTAGCAGTCAAACTAAATTCAGTCCAAGTATATAAACACTACTTCCTTTGTGACAATGTTTATGTCCTAATGCTGTCTTACATTTACAGTAGATCTTTTTTCATCCCCAAAGAAGTATTTGGGGCCAATTCTGCCTGCCTTATTTATGTTGAGAAGTGAACTCCACGTAGTTCACTGACTTCAATTGACCTGGCTTTGGAGGAAAGTACTACTCAACGAGAACAAGGGTAGCAGAATTGAATCCTTTCTAAACTACAGTACATACAGAGAAGGATCACTTAAGCTTGCCCAAAACTAAAATGCACCCACCTCTGGGGTGAAGGACTGCTTTCAGGCAGACTACCTATCACTTCACCCATCTCTTGAAATGCAATCAAGTCTGACATGCAAGCTACAATATTGGCAGGCTACAAAAACAAGCTACTTATATGGGGTGTGGGAAGATTTTCTGTAAGGATGCTAGCATAAATACTAGTTCTTATTAACAGGGCCTTCGGATTCTTAATAGGGAAAAAGTGTAGACAGGACCACAATTTTTTAGGGTCTCCTGAAAAAAGGCTCCCTCTATGTAGACTTTCATTCTTCTAAAGTAAACAAATCTGAGTTCTATGCAGTTTTTTTAGCCAACACTGCTATGATTCTAGCTGTTCTAAACCTGATAGGTAGGACACAAAGCTATTTCCTCCAGCAGTTATACTGCAGACCTTTTCTGCACAAAGAGCATTTCCTTGCATATCATCTTTGTGTACCAGGGCATACTGACTAGCTAAACTGGCAGTGACTCATTTTGTTGTCACTGTGATATTTCCGTTGTTATTGTCATTCTGACTTTTTTTATGCCTTACAAAGAAAATGATGACTGGAGAATTCGGGGGGGGTCACAGTTTATCACAGTCAAAAGTAATTCAGACCACAGAACAGGGAGATTCATTGAGTGTGTACACATTGGAAAGTGAATGTGGTTTCCATCTGGAATACATCAGTCATCGGATCAATGGATTTGCTTGAAGACGGCAAAGCTGCAGCCTTGGCTTAGAAAGCATTTATCGGCAAAGGAAGTCATCTTTTTGAGAATGTGCCCGTTCACCCTTGTGTGGTCTATGTACAGTCTGATATTTAGCTAGGAATCTGTGGGGATTGTCTTTTGTGGTTCAATTATACACGTCTTATAAAACATAACCGACTGGGTTATGAAAGCGAGGATGAAATCATCCCCAAGTCTAAACTATCCTTCACCACTAGATTATGTCTGGTCTTTTCTGTCAATCTCTCTCTGTCATTTAGACTGTCAGCTTTCAGGAAAACAATCTACTTAGGACTTTACAATACAGAAAAATAGACAGGTGGCACTAAAATAATTAAACTTTGGGACCAATGATGTTGGCTTTGAGAGCATAATACAGTGAGGTTAAAATGGACTAGATAGTGGAATGTACTGGACAGTGTATAAAGCATAACACACTGTGGCTGGGCTACAGAGGATAAAGTCCTTACTACTTACTACTAGATAAACAAGATTCTCTTTCAACTTAGGTAGTAGAAGCTTGTGGACAATATTACATCAGGCACATCTGGCCATTGAACTGGGCCCTGCTAGGTTGTTGGCAACAGTTTTACTAGTTGAACCAAATGGGAACCTCCTCTGGGCCCAATCAGTGGAACCTGTGTTGTGTTTGTCACAGTGGGAAGTTACTATTGTCCTGTTTAATACATACCACCACCGTGAACTGTAATACTCCTGTTATTTTATTATTGGTTTTCCCGCCAACAGTAATTTCCACTATTAATTGGTGGTTTTGTGGTGTGTACACATGGAAACTTGGATGAGAGTGCTCCACTACAACTTCACTTGTGCTTAGAGTCAGGATTTGACCTCAGGTCTCTACAGGTGAATTTCTGTATTATTTGCCTCCTCCTCCCCCGCTTTCAAGTAAACTCTGCTTTTAAGTGTATTGTGGTTTTATTACTCCTGGGGGAATTCTGCACTACTGTGCATGCGCAGAATTCATCTGCTGCACAGAATTTTTTTTCCTCCACAGAAAATGTGTTCTGCTGGAGAGGTGCTGCAGTTACACCTTTTTCCCCCCACCAGGGGCTGCTGTGGAACCAGAACAGAGGGCAGCTGCTCCTGGGCAGGAGCAGCCGCAGCTATGGATAGGGAAGAGAAGGGGCTGCATTCCTCACAGTGCCCTGCCCATGAGGCCAGATCAGGAGGCACAGAATATGGGGAGATGGACAGTGTGGAAGGAATGGAGCTGCTGGGGAGTGTGACAGATGGATTCAAAAGGGCTAGTGAGGGGAACAGAGTGGGGCAGGAACTGAATGGGAGTGGGGATGCAGGGACATGGGGACAGAAAGGAGGGGGTGGCTGAGTGGAGGTGCAGGGATGCATGGGGATGGGGGAAGGGGGTACAGGGCCACATGGGGGGGAGGGGGTGGCTGAGTGGGTGTGTAGGGACACATTGGGATGGTCGGGTGCAGGGGCAACATGGCAGATGTGCCTGACTGAGAGAGGCTAAGGGTCAGCCAGGATCTGCATGGTGGAGGCTCCTCAACTCCCAAACAATCCCTCCCCCTGCAAAAAAAAAAAAAAAAACCCTGTTCCATACTTCTCCTACCCACACCCAACAACCCTCCAAGTTCACACACCGGCTCCTTCCCAGCAATTATGTCCCTCTCCTTCAGCACCTCCAACACCCCTGACTCACCCACTGCTTCTGAGAGTTGCGGGAACTATGTTTCTGTATTGTAGTTTAAATGAATTATTACTCAAAGTTCTTTATTAATATGCCTAGTAAGGAATCTATTTGTCAAAAAATTTTCCTGATTTTTTGTTTTTTGTATTGTTACAGACATATTTGCTGAAAGGTATTTTGAAATAAATTATCAAAATAATTGAAACTGGCCTGATAATATTGTGTTATTTTGACAAATAAAATATACAGAATTTTAAAGAATTTTGAAATATTGCTCACAGAATTTTTAATTTTTGGTGCAGAATTTGCCCAGGAGTATTTTATAAAGTCCATCCAAAAAAAAAAGTGAAACATCTATGCAATATTTCTCTTTGATACTATAAATCCCTGCTTAAAGTGCAGGTTCAATGCAGTTAAGCTTTGTACCCGTAAGATTTAAAAGAGAAAAAATATTTCCCTGACCTACCACACATGAATATGAACAAAAAATCTATTCTTTATCATAAGTCATGGTATATTGAACAGAAAGATCATAAAAAATAGGAAACCTTACAAGACGGTGAGGAAAATCTCCCTTTGGCGTCACTGGGAGTTTGCCTGCATATGCACTACTAAAACAGATGCTAAATCAACAAACCATAGTTTCAAGGCAGAGGAAAAGTCTGCAGTTCTAAACACCTTGATTCTGTATGTTTTTATAGTCTCTGGCTCTGTTATTCAGGTTAAGCCAAAGCAGGCTGGTTGTTGGTATGTTTGGTACAGTATGCAGTATTGCCAGCTCTCATGATCGTATCCTGACTCTGACAATATTTGATGTTTTACTTAAAGACCCAGCTCCCAAATGATTGTGTGTGAATCTCAGCTTTCATTTTTCAAAAGTATTTTCCAGCCCTCATGCTTGTGGAAAAAAATCTTGAAAGCCTGATCTAAGTGTCCCCTAAAGTCTCAGAAAACTGAAGGCACAGACAAACACAATATGTATATTTTAAAATCTCATAATTTTGGGGAGCCTGACTCATGAGTGGTAAATATTTGGGATTGGCAATATTCCCTCTCTTTCTGCAGCTGGAACACACCCAGATCAAGATAAACTACAAACAGAGACAAAAGCAGTTTGAATCAGGCACACTCCCAGGAGCGGACGGCTTTTATAGATCAGCTCATCTGTTTATTGAAATACAGCACTGCACCATAAGGCTGTTAATGGGACCCTGCAGAAATAATCATCAAATGCATAGTTTCCATTCATTTCAGCAGAGAACTTCTGCAACTGCAATAGTGCAAATCCTCTCTTCCTACATGCCCATAACCCACTCTCCTCAAAATGTATAATTATTGCTAGTATTGTTTCTTAATACTTCCATTATTCATATTAATAATAATAATATATAATGGGGGAGTCATTTAATAGAACTGGAAATATATTTAATCTTCTTGTCCCTATTATTTTCTCCATCATGTTCTGCTTTCATTGCTGTACATCCTAATTTCACTATTTAATACAGTCCTTCATCCTCAGCAGCATTCCAGATTTTTTTTATTTTTGCTATGCCTGTTGTCTTTCACAATGAGGGTCCATCTTCACCATAACTGCAGGGGTGGCTAAGTACAGGGCTATTTCTAGACATAAAACCTCAGGAGAAGCATGGCTGCAAAAAAATGAAGTGCTAGCGTCAAGGGTCGAAGGCTGTATTGACCTTCTATAGTGACAGTGTGTTAAGATAGTTGTGTTTTGTTTTGTGATTTGTAATCACCTAACATAGTGGTTCTCAAAGTTTTGTACTGGTGACACCTTTCACATAGCAAGCCTCTGAGTGCGACCGCTCCCTTTATCAATTAAAACCACTTGTTCATATATTTAACACCATTATAAATGCTGGAGGCAAAGGGGAGTTTGGGTGGAGGTTGACAGCTCGTGACTCCCCATGTAATAACCTCGCGACCCCCTGAAAATCCCGGTTTGTGAACCCCTGACCTAACACAAGTCAGCCCCATTTGACCGAACTCTAGTGATAGCCCTTCAGCACGGGGAATCTCTTCGTACTCATCTGGGAAACCATTTGGCCGTTTATTTTGGTGGTTCTCCAACCACTTTGCCTACGTGGGATTGTTCTGTAATTTGTATTCTCATGGGATTTCAAAAGACCAAATGGAAAAATCAAAATTCAAGACAGCAAATGCCAGCTCAGGCAGAAAGCGACTTGAGGGGCACAAAAATAAATAACGTAAAGCCTCTCTTTCAATATAGCATGGAGGTGTTTCTTCTTTTTTAATCTTCATTTTCAATTAAGGAAAAAACAGTTGGATAAAATTTCTAATTTCATACCAAAGCCACCCTCAGAATCATAATAACTCAGGTTACTTTTTTCTTGTCTTAAAAAACATGTATATTAACCGAAACCATAGCTGTACTGCAACAGTGCGATATATTCAAACATAAAACCACATTAAACTAAAGCTAAGGGTTTGGCTTGAATCTTCCACCGTCTGGAAATTCACAGTCCAAGCCAAAAACTCCATCCACAACTCACCCTAAGCACGCCAGTCATATGGTTTTGTGCTGTCAGTTCGCTACCCACCCTTCTGAGACACTCAGCAGAGGAGTCAATAAGCCTCAGTCAGACTTTTTGCCCCAAGTCTAGCCGTGTTCCCTGTGGGGCAGGGCCTGTGGAGAAATGGGAGGTAAAAGGGACTGTATGCCACATTTGCACTCCCACAGCACAAACTGGAGCAGCCTCAGGGCCATTACACAAGCTGCAGATCAGAGGAGTACAGTGTGCACTGGCTGCAGGCCTCCTCCCAAAACAGCCCCCTACAACAGAGCAGCCAACTCAGCCTTTTCAGAGTCCAGAATCTGGCCTTTTAACTTTATTCTAATGTAATCTTGTTGTCATATTTGAATTTCTGCCCTTATCACTGTATGGTGTTTGTTTTTTTACTGGTAGGCATTGAGACAGCAGAAAATACTCACAAAACTAAAGAAACTAGTATAAATATTTCTTGCAAGCATATGAGATTTGTTCAGTTTTATGATGGTGTAAATTATTCAGTAGTCTGTTGGGAGGTGCACATAGTTTGGAATCCATATTTCAATACAGAGAAGTGTTTGCATTTGTAGTGTTGGAACACGAAGGATGCTTATTGAATCTATATATTTAAACTACTTTTTTTTTTCCTATCAGAGCAAGTACGTGTTTCTTACCATGCCTCTCATGAAAAGCTAGCTTAGCTGGTTTCAAACATTTAATATTAGAGTCATATTTTCCATCAGAAATTACTGTGAGGGGGGTTATTTGCATTGCTGTAGTGCCTTGAGACCTGAACTGCCATTCAAGCCCCATAGTGCTAGCCCCACAGTTCACACATAGGGCTTGTCTCCACTTACCAGGAGATTGATGCACAGCGATGGATGCACCGGGAGTCGATTTAGTGGGTCTAGTGAAGACCCACTAAATCGACTGCCGATCGCTCTCCCGTTGATTCCAGTACTCCAACGGAACGAGAAGCATAAGGTAAGTTGATGGGAGAGTTTCTCCCATCGACCCAGCATGTTGTAGACACCGCAAAAGGTTGACTTAAGGTACATCAACTCCAGCTCCATTATTCATGTAGCTGGAGTTGCGTAACTTAGGTCGACTGAGCCCTGTAGTGTAGACCTGCCCTTAGTGAGAGTCCCTGCCCTGCTCAGCATGAAATCTTAACAGAACAAGCAGCCAAAGGGTGGGAGGGAAAACAGGCACAGAGAAGTGAAGTGATATGACTTACCCAAGTCAGTGGAAGAACCAGGCCTAAACCCTGCATCTGCTGAGTCCCAGTCCAGTGTCCCATCCATTTTCTCTATTGCTACTGAGTTGTTCTGTTATGTTGGTCACGTAACCGCTCAGCTGAGTGGTGGGTGGAGTTTTAGTTTTAATTGTGAATCTCCAGACTGCTAAAGATTCAAGCCAGATCTGTATCATTTTACCCATTTAAAAAATGTGTATAATTACCTGCCTTACCGTAACGGGTGTTGTAAGGCTGAACCAATGTTTTTAAAAGCAAAAGGATCCCTAGATGATAGGCATCAGAATAGTATAAAATATTAATGGAGATTATATCCTTAACTCATTCTCAATCCTTAAAGAATTATACTCAAGAGTAATCAAAATGGCACAAGCTAATTAACGTGTAATTTTCCAAAGCATGAAAGTGGCAAGAAAAAGAAGAAGAAGAAAAGAAATCTATTTACTTCTGACTCGCAGTTACTCCAGGAGTAATGGAGGGTTTTTCTGAGTTCAGGATAGATGGTGGACAAGCAACTAACTTTAATTGGCTCATTTTGGAAGTGAGGGAGCTTGCGGATGGATAGAAATCTGGTGACATGCCCTTTCGGTAACTTAGAAGTCATGCTACCCTTTTCCGTTGCATCATATCTTGGAGACGTTGAGCAGCGCAACACAGTACTGCAACACCCAATAAACACTGTATAAGTTGCCCCAAGAGCCATTGCTCATTTTGAGGGAAATGGTTATAAATTGATGTTGCATTTTTAAAGGGACATTTCCCTTGATAACTGTCTTGTTTTTTATTTGTTTTTATATGGAATGGGATATTCAGAGAAGATAAGATATCACTTAGGGGGTACATTAGAAGATGCATAGTCACTAATCTCATTCCAGTCACTGAACAATACATTTTCTGATATTGTATGTGTGATAGTCTAAACATATTTTAATTCACCGACTGTCATTGAATGGCAGGCTCCTAGTTTTTGTGATTGTCTTGGTGTGGTTTTTCTCTTGCTCTCTCTGTGTTATATTCATTTGCAGTCTCTTTACAACAACTTTCATAAATAGCTAAAAACAACAACAACTTAGTTATTTTGAGAGCCAGTGGAAAGATATGTAGTATGTTTGCAGCTAGTACGTATTTCTCTTTCAGGCAGATCAGAAGTAAACAGGAAAGAAACAGAAACATAAAAAAAGAGTTCATCTGGATGCTGAAGAGGGGTGTAGAAGAAAAAAATTAGACAGTGAAAAAAACCCAGAAGGAAACCAAATGGGCAAGTGAGAAACACAAAAAGCAAACATAAAAAAGGGTGAGTATCATAGACATTTGTGAGCTTTAATCAGCAAGATCTACTAAGGCCAAAACATAAAGCATTTTGCATGCAAAAGAAAAACTAACATTCTGTGTAGGTGAAAAATCAGCAATTGCCAAGCAGCTCCATTTCTTAGTATATCCTACAGCAGTAATCCTCAGACTGAGGCTAGCTGCAAGTGGCTCTTTAATGTTTTTGTCTCCTGCAGCTCTTTGTAGCACATAATATTAAAACACTGTGTGATTTAATTATTAACCAGTTGAAGTCATTAACCAATCAGGATGCTTTTACTATGTTATTAACCAATTGTAGTTGATAAAATAATACTTGGTCAGTCATTTTGCTGTGAGAATAATAGATATAAAAATAGTACAACAAACAATGAAATCACACTATTGTGGCTCTTTTGAGTAATGTTGATTGCTAATTTGGCTCCTGACCCACTGAGGTCTGAGTATCACTGTCCTACAGTCTGGAGGGTTAGCCTGGTTGTCACCACTAACAATGTTGTTTCACAGCTGGTTTGATAAGTGTCAAATGAAGTGAGGTTGGTGGGCTCCATCACCTGCTAGTGGAGAATTCTTCCATAACTATGCTTTATTTCCCAGCTAAGAAAGTGTCCAAAACTAGAAAAGTAAGTGTGGTATAGTATATCAGGATTACATTTTAGAGGTAAAAATGGTTGGAAGGGCCAATGCCTGGAGCTCATTGTGACGCTGGCAAACCAGGTGCCAGCTCTTGCCCAGGGTGTAGGCCTCAGCCAAGCACTGACAAATTCATTGCTGGAAACCAGTCTGTTTCACCACTGTGTTAGTATGGCTAATGAATTTATAACACTATGTTTACTGTTTAGTCTATGTGAAATACTTGTAAATTGCTGCATGCATTAATCTCACTTATAGTATCTTTATCACACTCTAAAATATTTAAGTTTTTGCTCTCTAACTGTAAAAAAAATGTTTGTTCTGGAGCTGTGAACCAGTCAGGAGGGTTTGTCTCCTGGTCATCAAGAAGGCTATCTCAACTCAGTGGGCCACTGTGGGACATCACAATATAGAGTCTTTGTTAATTGCCCCTTAACACCCATGAAGAGGCTATGTGCAAAAAGGGCTCATCCTATCAGCTTGAATTCTGGAAGAAAGAAATACAAATAACTGAGTTTCAGAGTAACAGCCGTGTTAGTCTGTATTCGCAAAAAGAAAAGGAGTACTTGTGGCACCTTAGAGACTAACCAATTTATTTGAGCATAAGCTTAGCTGTAGCTCACGAAAGCTTATGCTCAAATAAATTGGTTAGTCTCTAAGGTGCCACAAGTACTCCTTTTCTTTTTGCAAATAACTGAGTGTCTTTTAGGGCTGGCAGATTACTACAGCGCTGTCACCTTTTGGAACCACAGACTAACTCATTTGTGTATATATGTTGCCTGCTTTAACCTGTAAATAACTTTTTTCCTAGTTAATAAATCTTTCATTAGTTTATTACAGGATTGGCTACAAACATTGTCTTTGGTGAGAGAGCTAAGGTACAACTGACCTGGGGTAAGTAAGTGACCAGTCCCTCGGGACAGAAGCAACCTAAATCTTTTGTGATCTTTGGTGTATAGCAATCAGCTATTACATAGTCCAGCTTGCCTGGGCTGCAAGAGAGACTGGAATGCCCAAGGGGACTGCCTGTGACTCCATGGTAAGACTGTTATAGTACTTTAGGAGTTCACATGTGTTACTGCATTAGTGAAATCTAACCATAGAACACGCAACCAGTTTGGGGGACTCTGTCCTGCTTCTTCACACTCTGCCGGCTACCACTCTGAAACGGGCTCTGAGATTGGCATTCACGGTCATGAGCCACTTCAGACAGCGTGACAATTGGCATAGTCTTGGCAGGATTTACATGCCATAGGCCAATTGGATTTATAGATCATAACCAGGGGTGAAAGTAAGTTAGAGGACTTACCAGTACGCTGGAGTCCTAAGCATGGGTTGTGGCCTCAACCAGAAGAGGCAGGGCCTTAAATCCCCGGGCCCTTTACATCTTGATTTAAAGGGCCAGGGCTCCAGCTGCGATAGTGGTGGCTGGGAGCCCGGGGCCTTTTAAATCACCCCCGAGCGACCAGCTGCAGAGGCAGCTGGGAGCCCCGGGGCTCAGGGGTGATTTAAAGGGCCCAGGACTCCATCTGCTGCTACCGCAGCAGAGCCCCGGGCCCTTTAAATCACTGAGGAGCCCTGGGGGCTCCCGGCTGCCACCACTACGCCAGGGCTCTGGCAGAGCTTTAAAGGGCCTGGGGCTCCACTGTGGTAGCAGCTGCCGAAGCCCCGAGCCCTTTAAATCCCCACCTGAGCCCTGCTGCCCGAACCCTGGGGTAGCGGCGGCCAGGCTCCATCGGGAATTTAAAGGGCCCCGGGGCTCCAGCTGCCACTACCGCCCCGGCCCTTTAAATGCCCGCCGGAGCCCCACCGCCGCTACCTCAGGGCTTTGGCAGCTGGGCTCTGGTGGGGATTTAAAGGGCTGGGGTAGTAGGGGTGGCCGGAGCTCCGGGGCTCTTTAAATCCCCGCCAGAGTCCCCACCCCTATGGCTCAGGCAGCAGGGCTCAGGCGGGGATTTAAAGGGCTTGGGGCTCCAGCTGCCGCTACTGCCCCAGCCCTTTAAATCCCCTCCCGAGCCCCGCTGCCGCTACCCCAGGGCTCAGGCCGGGATTTAAAGGGTCCTGGGGTGGGGGTGGGGGATAGCAGTAGCTGGAGCTCCAGGGCCCTTTAAATCCCCGCCGCAGCCCCGCCGCCACTGTCCCAGGGCTTTAAATTGCCCTCTCTGAAAGCCAGTCCTGGTATGGCGCACTGGCTCTTACCGGTACGCTGTACTGGGGCGCACCGGCTTACTTTCACCTCTGATCATAACCCAATACTGTTAAACGTTTTTAAGGGTTAAAGAATAGACACAATGACTGAATCAAAGGCCTGGTCTACACTGGGCAGGTGGGAGGGGATCGATCTAAGTTACGCAACTTCAGCGATGTGAATAATGTAGCTGAAGTTGATGTACTTAGATATACTTACCACAGTGTCTTCACTGCAGTAAGTCAACGGCTGATGATCTCCCATCGACTCTGCATGCGCCTCTCGCTCCTGTGGAGTACTGGAGTCAACGGGAGAGTGCTCAGTCGATTTATCGTGTCTAGACTAGAAGCAAAAAATCAACTCCCTCCCCTGCTGGATCGATCACTGCCCGTCGATCCAACGGGTAATGTAGATGAGCCCAAAGTCATATGATGGTCTTGAGACAAAAGACCTTGAAAAATTAGGTAAGGAGAGGGGACTATCCCATTAAAAAAAAGCCTCAGATCAGGAACGGACAGCTTTGCTCATAAGTTCTGACCGGGTGTCCAAGCACCCTCCTGCCCCAGGTGACAAAGAGACCACTGCAATGGAACTGGCCCGATTGAAGCACCTGAAAGCCTCAGAAGACCAGGAGCACGAGAGACTAATGGTAGAATTGTGGACCAAGGAGACCAAAGAAGTCAAGATAATGTGATACTCATTATGAGAAATAAATTTACAATAAACGTATTATGATTGATATTGTATTCTTTTAGATCCCTTTATAGCTCACACTATATTTGATTGGTTTATAATTTTCTGATGATGGCAGAAAATTAGGCTGTAGATAACATGTTAAAAAAACATCTTAGTTACTTAAGCCCAGAGTCTCAAAGGCATTTAGGTGCCTAACTCCTGGTGATTTCAATAGGAGTTAGGTACCTAAATGCCTTTTAGGATCTGGGCCCTTGAAACTAAGTCCTACTGAGTTTCAGTTAAATGTAGGAACCTATATCTGATTTTTCAAGAATCCCTAAATCACTGTTGGAAATGGAACTTAGAGCAAAATTTTCAAGTGTCTTCATGACTTAGAAGTCTGTCTCAATGTAATTATGCCAGTAGTTCTGTAGTACGCTTTTTGGTTTCCAAAATGAAATTGTAAAGGAATACCGTGAAAACCCACAATTGCTGGAAAATAGCAGCCGGGGGGTGGGGGGGAGGGACACATTTAAAAGGGTTGCCAAAGTGAGTGCTATAGAAACTGTCAGCTGTGTTGTGAGAAATAGGGCAGAATTTTCTGCCAAGAAGGACATTAAAAAACCCACACACAGAAAGGAGGAGAGTGCAAATCTCCTATTATTTGTATACTAAAATGTATGGACTAGAAAGTGCATAAACTGGCAGAAAAACTAACAAGACACAAATGTGTTCCTACAGTCCTGGCTCTCTAAAATTCCCCCTGTGTTGCATGGGATTTCATTGAATAACACTGAGTTTCTGTAAAAAGAATCTCCATTCCTTGCGTCAGGTCTGTATATCCAATATGTTCTTTTTATTGACCCTTTGTCAAATGTGTCCTTCACATTCAGTTGCACATAGAGTCTAAGCAAATGGATTTCCCATCTCTACATTGGGCCCCAGTCTTGCTAAGGTTTATACAGATGCTTCACTTTCTGTGCTGTGAGTCATGTCTTTGACTTTAATGAAGCTATTCACTGTGTGTAAATTAAACACCAGCATAAGTCTTTGCAGGGTTGGGGCCCTAGAATGCTTTACAGAAATATTTGGCAGACAGCACACCCTTGTTTACTTGTATTGTGCTAAATCTATTGCCCTTCACCCTATGTTAAGCAAATTCTAAAGGAAACTTGGGACCAGATCTTTTGAGCTGTGCTGAACATAAATCTGCGGGGTGAGGGTAAGAAAGGGCAGCTCCCTGAGCCTGGTAGGTGCCAGCTTCAGTCACCAGCCTAAACTGTGTTCTGTGCAGTATTATTGTAGCCGTGTCGGTTCTAGGATATTAGAGAGACAAGATGGGTGAGGTAATATCTTTTATTGGACCTACTTCTGTTGGCAAGAGAGACAAGCTTTCCAGCTACACAGAGCTCTTCCTCAGGTCTGAGAAACTAACTCAGGGCATGTCTACACTACAAAATTAAGTCAACCTCACTTACGTCAGCATATAGCCGCCACAGTAATTACATCGCTCATGCTTTGCTCCTTGTGTCAGTGTAGTGAGACGGAGTGGTCTCCCACTGAGCCAGAGGGGAAGGGACGTCTCTGTGAACCCTGGTGGGTGGAACCAGGTCATGCTCAGCCCTCCCACCGGAAGTCTGAGGGTGGACAGGAAGTATAAAGGGCAGGTCCAGGGACGCAGTTGGGCTGCAGCTGCTGAAGGAGACAGATGTCTCTTGCCTGCTTCCAAGCTGAGAGACTCAGTTCGGTGGGGATCCACTGCAGACTGGCCAGAGCTGCTGGAGCCACCTGCTGACCAAGGCACTGAGGAGCCGCTGGGACTGCCACTGGCCTTCTACCCCGACGAACCAGAGGACCCCCTACAGATCCAGGTACCCCCTGAGGTGAGGGGAGGAAGTGACCCTAGTCTGGCTGCGTTGCTGCCAGAGACCCCGTCAGCATATTGCAGCTGGATTCCCTGCTGACCCAGTGGCAGAACGCGGTGGAGTCGGGAGGACCTGTGCCCCCCTACCCTGCCACCCCACCCCTGGGGTAGCAGTCCACCCTCTCTAAGCCAAGGACCCTGTAATTATCGGCCGTACGCTGGAGCTAGGATGCCTGACCCTCTTGCTACTTGGCCCTGAATACAAGCCTGAGCTATAGCCTCTTTTCTGCCCTACCCTGACGAAGCGCTTGGACTCGTAACTGTTTGCACCTTTGCCCTGATTGCAGGCTAGAGACCCTGACTACTGTTCTGCCCGGACTGCTGGCCAGAGAGACAGGCTGTGGGTTGCCTGACTAATGCCCTAACTGTGGGCGATGCCCTCTGATGTAGTGAAGCAGAGTGGCCTCCCACTGACCCTGAGCGGGAGGGACCACCACTAATACACTACAGTCAGCAATGCATGTCCTCACCAGGAACACTTGTGCTGATTGTACTGTCAGCGTGGGGCATTGTGGCACAGCTTCTGAAAGCCAGTAACAGTTAACGTAAGCAACGCAGGGTCTACACTGACTCTGTGTTGAACTAACTACATCAACCTTTACTCTACACCTCTTGTGGAGGTGGAGTTAAGTCAGTGCAGCAGGGCAGTTACATCAGCGGGAGTGAAATTTTCGTGTAGACACTTACATAGTTAGGTCAATGTAAGCTGCATTGCATTGACTTAACTCTGTACTGTAGATCAGGCCTCAGAATATCATGGCTAAATAAAAGGTGGAACAGATTTTTTTGCATAAGTAGCTAACACATTTCAAGGGAAGGTTCAAGGTGAAATAGCCCATTAACACCCCTCCAGTCACAGGGAGGAAAGGAAGGGGGTGGGGAAGCAGTTGTCCCTACCAGCACGCACTAGAACCCATATGGGTTATCATCAAACAACTACAACCCATACTCAAGAGGGACCCCCATCCTGAAAGAAATCTTTCCTGAACCCCCTCTTCTGGCCTTCAAACAAACCCCTAAACTTTTCAAGTTCATCATTAGAAGCAAGCTCCCCACAGACCTGGACACCAACTCAAAGCATCACCAGACCCTGCTAGAACAGCTGCAAAACCCGCAGACATATCTCCACTGCTGCAATGATCAGCTCCCTCCACAACACACCTTTCAAGATCCGTGGGTCCTACACATGCCTATCACATCATGTGGTGTACCTCATCCAGTAATAACTGTGTGGGTGAAACAGATAATCACTAGGCTCTCGAATAAACTCACTCAGGAAAATGATAAGACAAAAACACCCTGTCCCCTGTGAATGAACACTTTTCACAAAGTGTCTGACCTATCAGTCCTCATCCTCAAAGGAAACCTGCACAACACTTTCAAAAGATGAGCCTGGAGAGGAGTTATGACTGGAAGGGCGTTAATAGGCCACTTCACCTTGAACAGTCCCTTGACATGTGTTAACTACTTATGCAAAACAATCTGTTCCATCTTGTATTTAGCTGTGATACTCTGAGTAACTTTTACAGACCTGAAGAGCTCCGTGTAAATTCAAAAGCTTGTCTCTCTCACCAACAGAATTTGGTCCTATAAAAGTTATGACCTCACGTACCTTGTCTCTCTAAACTCTGTTCTATTTTAGAGCACCTGCCATGGGACAACAGATGTTGTTTCAGCATAGGAATCAGCTACATGCAACAGCATCCTTGGCCACACACTCTTCTCTCTGACCACACCTCCTACATTGGGCTCAGGAGTGGTAGAGGCACAGGAGATGCTATAATGACCCTACACCACCCAGGAATTTCCCAGTTCTGGGAAAATTTTAATCTTGCCATTTAACTCTGTTTTACACAGTAGGATTAGGGAATGCATATTTAACTGGACTGAGG
Source organism: Lepidochelys olivacea (assembly GCF_965140295.1). Lineage (NCBI taxonomy): Eukaryota > Metazoa > Chordata > Testudines > Cheloniidae > Lepidochelys > Lepidochelys olivacea. The sequence continues at coordinate 136,177,904 of NC_140412.1, read as the reverse complement.
ACCTGGCGTCTGATCCAAAAAATAAGTTTTAGATGTCTTGCACACATGTTACCAAATAGCTGAGGAACAGACTACATAATCTTTTGCTAAGCCTTTGCACCTATCAGATACTCAGGTTATTGCTTGCAGATTACATGCAATAAAAAGAGTTGCCGCTATAGATTGTTTTAATTTGGGGTGGATTTAGGGCTCATTACAACTGAAGTCCTTTATTTCTTCAGAGACCTGGAATAGCAAGAGAACGGCTGGGCTAGTTTCCAAGTACTGCCTCAAGCCTGACACGCAGAATCTGTCTAGAGGAAAGCGTGTAATTCCGTCCCAGTGTCTGTTGAGTTCTTCTTCTCTATCCTGAGATTCTATAAAGGGGTCAGTTTATGCACTGATTTGAGAGTCTACTGAAATATTTACACTCGTAGCACCAACAACCCTTAGTGGGTTATCAGCATTGGAGATCAAACCTGGTACCTCTAGGTCTTAATACATGATCCTCTACTATCTGAGCTAAAAGACCTATCACTATTAGCTATGGCTGTAGCAAGATCATCCATCTCTCGTTGGGCTAGCTACCACTAGAGGAGGGCAGAGCTCCGCACCAAGCAAGTGTGGCTTTCATACTCATTTGGGGAAAAAATAAAAAAAAATAAAAACAAAAGCCACTAACATAAAAGGTTGTCATTCCACATAAAGCATCTAAATACTCTATAAAGAAACGAGAAGAACTGGGACAAAAAGAGCAGAAGGAACCCCATTGAGATGAGAACCCCATAGTTGCTGCAGTGAGCAGGGCTGGGACTTGGATTGTGAGATCAGTCAAAAATGCCGCAACCTGATTGGCCAGCAGCAATTCAGAAAGGACAGTGTCATTAATAGGGTGTCACACTGCTGATGACCTCATTTCCGCAGTATGTTCTGTCAGGACCTATCTCTGCCTCAGTGTCAGAGAGGCAGGGAGAGAAGCAGCTAATAGCCTGCTTCCTCAGCTGTTAGCCGACGGCCAAGGATGTTTGGTGAGGTGCCAGCTATGCCCGTTTATACCATCCGTGACTTTAACCGCTAGGATGCACTGTCCCTTCGCGGCGGGCAGCCCGGGCTAGGCTGACGGATGCCCCAAGGTCCTAACCACCCGTGACTTTAACTGCTAGAGCTCAGAGCTCCTTCGCAGCGGGCAGTCAATACTGACTGACAGGTGCCCCAATGGCAGCACTAAGAGCCTCTCCACACCCGTGACTTTAACTGCTAGAGCTCAGAGCTCCTTCGCAGCGGGCAGCCAGGATTGACTGACAGGTGCCCCAAGAGTTTGCCCCGTGGAGGCGGCACAACTCAACGCTAGGCTCTTAGTACTCTCACCTAATGGCCAGGCTTTAGAGCCAAAACGGCTGAGGTTCTTTAATTGTGTTGGCTGCTTTACAGTAAACCAGAGAAAACAAGTCAGGCTTATGCATAAATGGTTACCAAAATTTATTAAGCTAGATTCTAATCATGTGGTTACAAAATTGCTAGTGCCTACTTATTTAAATGTAGAGATGTTACACACACAAACAAGTTACAAAACTGAAGCCACAATCCCAAAGAAAGAAAACAAAGTATAGAGCTCTATTTCAAAATATGTGTACACTAAAGATAGGAGATCAGGTGTGGGTGCTTCTTACCCTCCTTGCATCTCTCGATTCCAGCGGTGCCAAGCCAGGATCGGTCACTCAATTCCGCGGAAAGACGAATAAGGGACAAGGCGTAGGGACCCTCTTAGCTGCAGAAGCCTTGGGAGGCTGTCACTTATCTGACCAGCAGATAGATAGTGAAAAGCACTCAAAAATCATGGTGCTGTAGGTCCCCTACTTATACCTCTGTACTCCTTTATTCTCTTTCTCCTTTCTTATGCCAAATTGAGGCTGGTCTGTCGGGGTGACGCCAGCTTTCGCAAGAGTAGTTTACACTTGCAAGGGAGCGAAACAATAAGTTTCAACTACTGGACATTTCTTTTATCAGGGTAAATATTTTCCCACCTAGGATGTTGGTGTGTGTGCATCACGCTATTTAGTAGGGGCTAAGAGCCATGTCTGTCACAGGGCCTCTGCCTGCTGTGAGCTTAATCGTCGTATCTGTTCCCAGAGGCACATTGTAGCAGCACACCTGTGCTTTCACAGCTTCAAAGGCTGTGCTAGAATATATGTTAAGTGCCCTGTTCCGGCTTCCTCCTGTGTTTCCAGCAATGCTGGTCTGGGGGGGGGGGGGGGCTGGCTATCTGGCTACATCAGCTCTGCCACAGTTTTCCCAGACAGTCCATTGCTATTAAAGATAGGCCCACACCAAAGAATTCTGATCCAGATCTGGATTTCAGTCCTTCTCCAAGAGATCTGGGGTGCTGTGGTTGTGGTCGGTGCCCATCTCTAATAGCTAATATAGTGATAACATTACACAGCACACAAATCAAGCCCCACCGCAAATATGTAATCTCCACCCCCTAGGTAAATCCAATCAGTTGACTGACTGCAGTAGGAAGGGGGTAGTGCAGATAGCTATCCGCTCTCCAGCTGTGCTGGCCTCTCTCTCCGTGAGGGGAAAAGAGGTGGTTTCAAGGTCTTCCTGAGCTCACACAGAGTGATATGTCATCAGTCCCACAGCTGAGGGGGCTGAGCAGCAAAATCTCCATCCAAATTCCAGCCCCGCCTCCCCCCTCCCCCGAGTTTGAGTGTGACTAGATCCAGGGTTTGGGTGTGACTGAGATCTGTGGCTCCTTTTCACAAAGTTTCTTTCAGATCTGTCTTTTTCCTTCTTGCTTAGCTCTTGTGCAGTTTTCCTTCTCTGACCTTCTCATGAGGAGCCTTTCCTGCCATTTTGACATTTGGTAACCGACTTGGCTAAAGACTTTTAAAATTATTTTAAAATAATGTAATAATGATCTTCTCACTCTGCTCAATAAAATGACAAATTGACAGGGCACTGGAATGGCAACCAGGTGACCTGGGTTGTATTTTCCTTTCTGCAGCTGACCTGCTGGCCTATAAACTAGTCATGTTGCCTTTGTTTCTCTCCAGCCTTTGCCGTGTCTGGTATGACTATTTAGATTCAAAGCATTTCAAAGCAGGGACTGTCTCACTTTGTATTTCTAAAGCACCAAGCATAATGGGGTTGGGGTCTCCAGGCTCTCTTGACACAATAATTATTACTAAGAATTCAGATGGTAGTTGGCCATGGGGATGTCGTTTGGTGGCACTGCATCAGTGTAACTGGTTGGCAGCAGTTCAAAGTGAAGTATCACTAGGGTGTCACTTTGGGGACGGTGCCGTGTTTCCTGTCCCTGTTCATAGGGCTCAGACTGGGAGAGGCTCTGACACAATCAGCACCAAGCTACAATAGAATGTTTTAGTTCTAATACTGGCATTTCTTTCCACTGCTCCCACAGTGCATAAAGCATCCATAATCCAATGAGAGAGAGAGAGAGAGAGAGAGAGAGAGAGAGAATATGACAGCCAGACCATCAGGAATGCCCAAGAGATCCTGGGATGCAGCTCAGATTCTGCCTCCTACCCCACACCTTGCTGAGAAGCAAAGATTGTGGTATATTTCTTATTTAGGTCCAACCTATGAAGCCCTTACTTCCACAGCTGAGCAGTTACTTGCCGAAGTAGAACTACTGACTCCAGTGGGGCTGTGCTTGTGTGCAGGGCCATACCTAGGGTGGGGCCACCCAGGGCACAAAGCCACAGGAGCAGAAAAATGGGGGGGAAAGGGGCAGGTGGCATCACTTGCTCCCCCCCCCCCAGATTTCTGCACACTCATAGTTTGAAATTCTCTGAGCTAAATGGAAGGTGTGCCCTTCTATGCATTGCCTCTAGGGGGTGCAAATATACTTGCTCACCCCGCTTGATAAAATGCTTTGTTAAGGCTCTGCTGTGAGAAAGAGCTCACCTTGGAGAGTAATTTGTCCACAGTCTGGCTGTTTTTCCATTTCGGGAGAGACAGGTCTTGCGCATGTGTTTGTGCACATTTGTGCATAAAGGGCAGTATATGCCATTGTTACTCTGGCTGAGCAGTACCTCACTCCACAGGAAGTGTATTGATATGAATAGCACTACTTGTGGAGTAAATTACTACTAACGGTGAGGTATAAAAGGGGCCCATCACTCCAGCCATCTCAATTTCTTCTGCCATGACCCTATGTCCTTTGGCAAGTAGGATTCTGAGAAAGTAGGGAAAGGTGTGCATAGGTTAAGTCCATCTCGAGGAACTCTACTTACCTGTAACTGAGCTTCATTTCTTCTTTGAGTGTCCTCTACACATTCCCACTCATGGGACAGACTAACAAGTAGTACATCCTACCCAGGAAGGTTGGACACAGAGTCCTAACTGACTAAGGACTGAAAGAGTGCCTACAAAACTTAGCATCTGCTTTAGACTCTATGTGCTTAATAAAAGCATGACCTGAACTCCATGTAGCTTCTCTACAAAGCTCTCTGCTATAGGAATGTGTTTAGTAAAAGCCACCACTCTGGTAGAGTATGCACTAACGGCTAACTCCTTCAGGAAGTGGGATTGCAGCTACTTTATGCACTTCTTTTATGTAGAGTCTTTTCCATTTAGACAGAGTTTGAATGCTAACAGCTTGACTGTGTGCCCCTCCAGGAGATTTATATAAGGTGACATTTCTCCGCATAAATGTTACAGGTATCTTGCCATCACTGTCTGATAATTTGCTCGCAAACCCAGAGTAGCAGACAAAAAGATTTTCCTTCCCTCCACATCCATTCTTTTACTTTCCTTATCAGTTGGCATGGAATGAGCTTGCTCTCCTTTATCCCTTTAAATTGCAGCTTCAACCATGAACAAAATTGGGGAAAAGAGGGTGTGGAACATAGGCAGACCTCCTGGGAAAACTGGTATACTTTATCAGTCTTTTTTGACATAGGTTGAACTGATGAAGCTGCAGCCCATACCATCTTTGCCAGCTCAGATAAACCATCTAAAAGGTCAATTACAGGCTGTATAGATTCTTCTATGGTCACTGAAGGAATGTGCAGTGTCCTTGTCATTCTATTCACTAGCTCATAGAATAATACTGCACCTTCTGATGGCAATGAAGCTGAAGTCACCCCTAGACTTTCTTCTGGAGATATTATTTCTCCAGAGTACTGATCCAGCTATTAAGGTTGGGTTGTTAATTCATCCCTATCTGATAAACTGTCCCAGACCTGAGTCGTGTTGTTTGGATGATTGAAATCCTTCCAGGTTCCATGAAGAAAATGTCCTCATATACATTGGATATCCTGGATAGTGCACTGGTGATGGCCATTGAGGCCATCACAGCCATGGTGGACCTTGCTAGTCCAGGCAAAAACCTATACTGCAGAGGAGGAGGTCTCTTGACGCTCCTGCCACTCTTTTTGGACAAGTCCTAGGAACACATGGCAAGAAGTGCTGGAACCATTGAAAATGCTGCAGGAAGAACAGCTTTCTTTTTGCCGCCAATGTATAGATCCCCAGAGACTTCAGGGTTGTCCTTGAGTCCTTGGGTCTATGCAGACTGTCATCTGTTTTACTGGAAAACAGCAAAGGACCTTCAAATAGGAGGTCCTGAATAACTTGTTGCACATCTGGTGCTTGCAAACAAGATGACCACCACATTGTGAAGGCTGAGGCCATAGCTCGAATTGCAGAGTTCGCTACATTCAGGTTTGCCTGCAATGTCATTCTGGCAACTAATTTGCCTTCCTCCACCATAGCAGAGAACTCCTGCTTTGTGTCATCAGGAAGCTTGTCTTTGAACTTCAGGATATTATCCCACAGGCTGAAATCCTATTGACTCAACAGGGCTTGCTGGTTGGCAATCCTGAGCAGTAAACTTCCTGTGGAATAAAGCTTCCTGCTAGACAAACCTAGCTTCTTCGCTTCCTTTCCTTGATATCCTTGTCACTCCTTTTCATTGGTGGCTGTGACCACTAGAGAGCCTGGAGAAGGGTGGTTGTAAAAGTGCTCAAATCCCTGTGAAGAGATATAATATCTTTTCTCCACCCTTTTGGCTGCAGGAGGCAGGGGAAGCAGAGGTATGCCCTAAAACCTTGACAGGCTCCAGGTTGCCTTTTCAATAGGGAGAGCTACCCAAAAGAGTCCTGCTGAGACTAAAATGTCCACAATCCTGTGAGACCTTTCTTATCCAGCCAGAAGAGGTACATCTAGAGCTGCAGCCACTGTCCTCAACAAGTCTTGATGAGCTCTAAAAGCATAAGGAGGGGGAGAGTAAGATTCAGTGACTGCTGCCTCATCAGTTGATGAAGAAGAGGAGGCTAAGGGGTGCCCAGGAGGTCCCTCCTCCAATTCCTCTCCAGAGGAGTACTTAGCACATGTCTCCTCTGCGCATTATCAATCCTGGTACCAGAGGAAAGAGGATGGTGACCTTCCTGTAGATGCTCCTGGCACCTGGTTGACATAGAGGTGCAGGAAAAGAGCAGAGATGTTCTGGACTGTGCTAGGAAGTCCCAAGGAGTCCAGAATGGCCATTGGTACCGAGGTGGGACCCAGTCCTGAGAAGGCCACTGACTCCTAAAATGCTGAGGCCATGGATGGTATCATGGCAGAGAGGCACTTGGGACTTTTGAACAATCTCAGGTCAGGACACAATGGATCTGACTTCCAAGTCCAGTGAGGAGTCCATTTCCTCCAACCACTGGGGAGCTGAACCCATTGGTAGAGCCCTGCATGGGACCATTCTTTAATACCATTCTCCCACTATTACAGCAGTGGGTCCAGGAGGTCCTGCAGGATCCCAGTCCTGCTGCAGGGCTCTACACTAGTCCCACACAGGGCTCTACCTATCAGTACCAGGGGACAGGGATCTGAGTCTGGAGAAGGGGGTACCAGCAAAATCAAGACGCAACCCTATGCAGAGGTACGGCAAGAAGGGGCTGGTTCCAGGTGGTGCTCTGGCTCCGGAGTTGGGACCACAGGAGCATGTGGTTCCAGTGTCAGTACCAACTGAGGCTCTAGAATTTCAGGGGAAGCCAGTACCAACAAGTTAAGTAACTCCCTGTCTTCCTTAAATGCCTGGGTGTTAATGGCACCGGAAAGAGTTCTTGAACCTGTGGTACTGAGAGATGCGTCAATGTTTTGGGTATTGGTCTCTGTGAACCCTTCCTGGGTACTGGAGTCAACAATCCCTCCTGGCTTAGAGATTGCTCCTGGAGGTGTAACTTTTTAGGGCACCCCATGAGTCTTTGGTGCCTTCCTCTTGGAAGGTCCTGGTATGGAGTCGTTAGGAGATTTACACAGTCTCTTCTTAGGATTGGTGTAATAATCTTAGGTATCTTGCTGATGACTCTGTAAGAACTGGAAGAGCATTCCTAACTCTCGTGTGCTCAGTACCCATTTGGTGAGGCAGCCCTGGCAGTCCTGTTCTTTTTCAAATGTGGTTTGAACTGCTTACACTTGTCACATTGGTCACTCACCTGCATCTCTCTCAGACACTTAAGGCAGCTGGGATGAGGCCTATTCACTGGCCTAGAGCTGTTACATGAAATACAGGCCTTGAAGCCAGAAAAATGGAGCATCATTCCAGCACCGATTCCAATTCCAAACTTGGCACTGGTAACCACACACTAAAAAGATTATAAATTTATACCGATAACTAACTATTTACAGAACTACTATACAAGACTAAAACTAACACTGAGTGTGCTATATACACTAAGGGAGGGAAGATAGGAAGAAATTAAGATTGCAGCTCCAACAACTGTCACTGGTGGTAAGAAGTAACTGAGGTTGGGTCGGGGGCAGTGCAGCTCTTTCTGTGTGCAGTGGTGCGATGCACCAGGGGGCACTCATGCTCCCCTGATGGGTACTGACAACTATGCATGAGGCACACACAAACCTACAGGGGAATGGACATGTGCAATCCTTCAAAGAAGATTGGAAAATAATCTCTCTTTCCTTCTTACTTATCTCTTGTGCAGTTTTCCTTCTCTGATCTTCTCATGATAATCCTTTGGTGCCCTTTTCATACTTGCACAGTGACTTGGCTAAAGATTTTTGTAAATTTTAAAGTAATGTAATAATGGCCCATATGGTCTTTTCTCACTCTGCTGAGTAAAATAGCCAATTGAAGGGCCCTGGAATGGCAATCAGGCGACCTGAGTTGTATTTTCCTCTCTGCCTCTGACCTGCTGTCTCCATCGACAAGTCACTTTGTCTCTGCTTCTCTCCATCATTTTGTCATGCTTGTTTTGATTGTCTAGACTTGAAGCTCTTCAAGGCACGGACTGTCTCTTACTCTGTATTTCTATAGCAACTAGCACAGTGGGATCCCCAGTGGGATTGGGGTATCCAGGCACTCTCTTAACACAATAATTATTACTATTATTTCTGATGGTAGCTGAGCATGTACTAGGGAAGGAGTTTAGAGCAAATGCATCTTTTAGCCGGTCAGCAGCAGTTCAAAGGGAAGGTATGAGTGGGGTGCCACATTAGAGATTTTAGCTCTAATAATGACATTTCTTTCCATAGGTCCCACAGTGCATAAAGCATCCATGCTCCATACACAGAAAGAGAGAGAGATGGGGAGAGAAATAAAGAGGATGAAAGACAGAGAGAAGGAGAATGACTATCAAGGAAGACCAGGAGATGCCATGAGAATCAGAGTCAGTCTTGCACCTGACAGTGCAAAGAAGCAGAGATTGAAGTTCTTATTTAAGGCCAGACTGTGAACCCTAGTCCCACTCAGATAGAACCACTGTCTTCAGTGGAACTGCTAATAAGAGCGAGCTCACCATGGTAAGCAACTTCTCTGGAGTCTGGCCCTTTGTTTATTTGGGGAGGGCCAGGTCTTGGGCATGTATTTGTACACATTTGCTATTTTCCATAAAGATCCCCATGTGCCACCCTTATTCAGGCTGAGTAGTGCCTTACTCCACAGCAGCTGCTATTGAAATGAATGGTATGACTTGTGGAGTAAGGTACTACTCAAGGTGAGTAAGAATGGCACAATTAATCGCTTCCACACCATGGAAAGAAAATGAACCTGTGTTTTGCTCCCATAATGTGAACACTATGTAGCTGAGATCAGAACAATCTAATCTCATGCTTCAGGGCTTCAACTGATCTGCACAGGGGCAAGGAAGAAAATTTTTCTTCCCTAGTTCAAAAGTGGCCTGATGAATTATGGGGATTTTTTTCAACTCCCTCTGAAACACCAGATATCATCTGCAGCTGGAAGCAGGACACCAGGCTAGGTGGCACCAGTAGTCTGATGCAGTTCAACAAACCCTGTGGCCCTAGCTGTGCCACTCTTGCTCTCATGCTCAGGGTTAAACCAATCACCAGATTTAGAGTTAGGAAGGAATTTTCCTCCAGATCAGACTGGCCAAGACCTTGGCTTTACACCTTCCTCTTAAACATTGAACAGGAGTCATCAGCTAGGATCATTTTGGCCTGTCTGACACCAGTTTCCTGCCATTGCAGAGGCTTCAGACACTGGTGTCGCCTCCATCCTTTCTGGTTTCCATCTGTGGCTGACAACAATTTAGTGTCCTGAAAACTCCCCATTTTACAACAAAATTGGTTCATAACTGAATTACTAACTGGGATTTTTGTAAAAAAAAAAATTTGTTTGGAAAGATTCCAAAGCAAGTTGTGTTTGTGTCTATAGTCAGGGTGTGCATATGATGAAAAAACCTTTTTCAGATGCTAGAACAACAGACTTTGCAGCTAGAGCTAAGATGTCATTATTATTTCAAGGGCAGTCCCCACAAGGAACTAGTGAAACTTCCTCGGACCTAGGGGAACAAATTGTAAATAAGCAGGGTAAATGGATAGAGCGAGTGCATGCTGAGACGATGGGAAAATGAGGGTTCAACCCTACTAAGTAACAGTGATTTCCTTAAGTAGGAAATCGATGGAAACTTAGCTCTCTCCCCTTTATTCACCTGCCAGGAGACTGGCCACAAAGTGGGAGCATACGACACCCTCTAATGTGATGCTGATTGCTTTCTCTCCATTGCTAGTGGGAGATCTCTAAGAGACATTCTGCTTCCTAGCTCATGCTCAAATAAATTGGTGAGTCTCTAAGGTGCCACAAGTACTCCTTTTCTTTTTGCGAATACAGACTAACACAGCTGTTACTCTGAAACCTACTTCCTAGGAGAATGTCCACCATTGCTTCCCTTCTCATGCAGCACCACACCACCACTAACTCTGGGCCTGGCTATTACAGTATCTTATTAGCAACCAGACTGGTATCAAGATAAACACTTGATTATGAACAGAAACTACACACACAAATGAGGTAACCAACTTCCTACTGTTCTGTGTACCTAGAACCTGTCACTGGCCTGGGCTGCTTTGTTTCTGGCTCAGCAGGAAGTGTCATCAGAAATCAAAAACTCCATCTAGAGTGTACAGGAAATGTGGCATCTTTACATTTCTTGGAAGACTTACTCCATGGCATAGCTGTAATCCACATTCTGTCCTATAATCTGTTAGCCGCAGGGAAAAATCGAAGTCATAGCCATGTGATTTAATTCAAGATGTTGAAGGACCTTGCGGTTCTACCACACCCTGCCTCAGGAAAGGAGCAGTAAAGGTGGGTCCTTCAGGTCTGCCTAGAAGGACTGCAAGAAAACAGCCAGTCAGCACAGCAGGCTCAGTTAAAAGGAGCCACTGAGCATGTCATTTTCTGGCTGGGATCAGAAGGGGTAAGACAGAGGGACTCTCCAGACAAGGAGGCCTGGGAGAGACTGCACAAACAGGGAACAGACAGACCCAAGGACCGTAACCCTAAGGTAATGGATGACAGTGATGGAACAGAGTGGGAAGCAGCTCAGGGAATGCAGCAGCAGCTACTATTAAAGAAAGCAGCATGTAACTGCTATTTGTAAGGGCTGTGGATGCGCTTTGGGTTCCCCCACTGGAAGGGTGGCCAAAGCCCTGAGAAGGGGACAAGCTTCATTGGGAGGCCCAAGCACAGGGCTGGAATTTAAAGGCCCTATGGATGGGGCTGAAGACCCTGCAGAGGTCCAAGCATTTGCTGGACATTTGTTACTCTGGCAAGGGTTCATCCATTTGAGACTGTGTGACAGCCTGAGGGCCACTCACTGAAGAACCACCTGAACCCACCTGACAAGGGCAACAGCTGACAGGGGGCTCTGTGAGCAAAGAGAGAGTGCACACCCAGCTGACAGGAGGTGCTCACTGCAGGAGAGGTGAGTGCACCCTGTCATAGAGTCCAAGTGTTTTTTCATATTAAAAATGTGAGAATTCAAGTGTTGATTGTTTTTAGCTGATTTCTTAGTGTTTTCTCCAGGCCCACTGAGGGAAAATTGAGGCCCGATACATCATGTTCAAAGGGGCCCCATCCCATCCCATCCCACCTCACTTTATTTACACAGAGGCTACATACATGTTGGGTCCCCTTGAGCTTGGGGCCCTGATACAGTTGCCTCCTTTTGTCAGCCCTGGTCCTCTCCAGAGTGTGAGATTAATTCTTCCTTATAAACATTATTGTATTTCCTTTTTATATAGAATCTACGCTGTATTTCGTATAAAACAGTAACAATCATATTTTATGAAAGCTGTCTGAAATGATTGCTTGATATAAGGCAAACAATAAAGATTAAATGTGCTAGAGATGAATGACTCACTTTCTCTCTGGAAATCATTATGACATTTAAAACTTTCCCCAACTCCAAAAGAAAATTTACATCTATATTAGAATGTAATGACTGAGGCCATAGGTCTGACAGCTACAAAGGAATTATTAAAATGGTGTTTCTATTAGAAACTTTATCTTCAGTTATCTTTAAAGTGTCTCTTGTGTTTTTAGGCTGAGAGAATGGTGTAGCACAGCTGAATGCATCAGACACACTAATGATATGTGAAGAGACTCTTAAAGATATGCTATGAAGCATTAGTTTAATGCATTAAAATATATTTCTTAAAACATATTGTGACAAAGTTCCGACCTTGTCTCAGTGGGTCCCACGCTTCTAGGTGGATTACGCTAGCCTCAGAGGCTCACTGTGACCCTCCACGTAGCCCTTCTCTCTAGAGGCAAGGGTCACAGTCTACTGAGACATTTTTATCATAAGCCAACAAGGGAGGTGAGGCGAAGCTATCCTCCCTCGCACAGTCTCTGTTATCTCCCAGTCTCAGTGATTAGTTGGGGAGGGGAGGAGGGAGACCAGGCCCGCCCTCTACTCTGGGATCCAGCCCAGGGACCCTGATAGCTGCAGCTCTGGGTAGCTTTTTGGAAACAGGACGAATATGATTCACTGGGCCACTTCCCCACAGCAGCCCCCCACTTCCTCAATATCTCCTTCACCCTTACCTCAGGGCCTCCTTTCTTCTGTCTGTTTTGGTTTGTACTGCTCATTTTATCCAACAACACAGCTTCCTCCTACAGCTCCTGACACGCACACCCACCTAACTGGGACGCTTTTAACTAGTTTCAGCCAGCCCCTGATTGGCTTCAGGTGTCCCAATCAACCTAGCTGTCTCCACTGCTTTCTGGAAGGATCTTAATTGGCCCCAGGTGTTTTGATTAACCTGGAGCAACTGCCATTTGATTACCATGGTAACAGGGATTTGTTTAGCCTGGGGCTAACATACCTGTTTCTCACTACTTTCCTATTGCCATCTGGCCTTGCCCCGTCACAATACGTTAGATGAATTCTTTACTCCTATTCTATGTTTGTGAGGTAAAATAAGATGATGATATACATGGAAAAGTTTAATTTGATAACCAGCCCAAGGTTATTAGATTTATGGCATACCGATTCAACATATTAGGACATATTGTACTTTAAAAGACAGAACTAAACTGATGCAAAAAATATTAATAAAATAGCAGTGAACATCAAATCAATTATTTTCTTTCCATAGGAAGATCCCTGTTGCAACTGAGTTCCATGCTATAAAGCAATTGCTGAAGAACTAGAAACAGATTCCTCTGTAATAATGAGGGATTCAACGGTACCACACAAGCTCAGTCCAAGCAATTTCGGGACATCCATGGAACTGTTATGGATATATCTGGAGCATAATTAGGCTGGCAAACGACAGTTAAAGTGCTTCCTATCTATTCCCAGGGCAGCTGGAATTATGTTACTGTATTTGATTTATGCATCCAAACAAGCCACCGTAGACAATATGGAAATCCAAGAGGCAGATCTGTGAAAGGATTAATTTAACAACGTATGTTACTTGTATTAAAGTTAAATTGAGTTATATGTAAATTTACAAGGAAAAGAGGAGAAAAATCCTACTGCAGGGTATACACTACAGAGCAGGCCTCATTTTTCTTCCATTTGTTCTTATTTTAGAGAGTAGAAATTTGGGGATTGTTGCCTGTGGGAATCTTTCGGTAATGTATTTCCTAAGTCCAGGAGAAGCCACGGTGCTTGCTGCAGACCACTGGTCTCCAATATGGACCATGAGAAAGGGCTTCTAAGTGCAATTTATAATTATCTGGTGTTAGGAAAGAAGCACTTCAGTTTCCCCTAGAGAGTGGGAAAAGTCCTACATATTAGTTGGCTTTAGGTGGTTTGTTAGTGGTAGCCCAATACTTTCCTGACCAAAAAAGAAAAGTTTAAAAAAAAGAGAGTACATTGTGGGGAATTGTATTCCCATCCTCACCTGTGGTCATGAACTTTGGGTAATGACCGAAAGGATGAGATCACAGGTACAAACAGCAAAAATGAGGTTTCTCTGCAGGGTGGGCTGGGCTTACTCTCCTATATAGGGTGAGGGGCTCGGCTATTCAGGAGAGCCTCAGCATGGAGCCACTACTCCTCTGGATCGAGAAGAGCAAGCTGAGGTGGTTTGGGCAGCTGGTAAGGATGCCCCCGGGCATGTCCCATTGGGAGAAAGCCCTGGGGCCAACCCAGGACACGCTGAAGGGATTATCTCTCCCAGTTGGCCTAGGAACGCTGGGGAATCCCTAAGGAGGAGCTGGAACTTGTTGCAGAAGAAAAGAAGGCCTGGTCCTCCCTACTCTTCCTGCTGCTACTGTGACTCTCGCCAGGAAAAATGGCATAAAGAAAGAAAAAGAAAACATACATTGAGGTAGAAAGGGATGACTGGCTAAAACCAATTAGAGCTGGAACCAAGTGTCCGTAAAGCTTGCTTTAATTTTGAAAAAACTCTGTTTAGTAGCTTAATCCAGGTCAGGACTCAGTATGGGTTAGATTTCAGCTCAAGGATTTCAGTCAGATGCCTTCTTGGCTTTAGGGAGGAATTTTATAAAAGGAAGACTATTTCATATGTGTTGCTGCTGAGACTATGTAAGTGAAAATTCACTTTTTATAGGCTCTTAAATCCATTACTTTGATATTTGTAATGGACTCCTGACTGCTTTCACCCCTACCTCTCTCTTTTGAGTCTATAATCCATATGAGTCTATAATCCACATTTCACATATTATAGCTGTCGTGTCATAATTTAATTTTAAAATGCGCTTCTAATGTACTTTACACTGCTTGGCAGAATACAGTGATCTGTGGTGGCTCTTGAAAAAACTCCTGCCACTAACTGCTGTTGGTGAAAGTAGCAAAGTATTTTCTGTAGTGCTAGTAGCAAAGCTGATGCTTTTAAATTAGCAGAATCTGATTCCTTTCTGACTGAACAAGAGTACAAGCATATGGATCCTTGCAAAGGGCACTCCGTCATCTTCCACCAGATCCCATCAATAGGTTGTCTAAATAACTTGCAAACACCAAAATTGTCGTAAGAGATCAGACTATTGGTCCATCTAGTCCAGCGTCCTGTTTCCAACAGTACATAGTATCAGGTGATTCAGAGGATAGACCATTAATTATCTAATAAACTGCCCATCATGACTTCTAAGAAGCTTCTGGATAAAAATGTGGTGGTGCTGCATCTTCACTGAACTCTGTTCTTCTACAGTCTAATAATTCAAACAGGAATTATGACTTATTCAGCACCACTCAATGTTTTCCCTAAGGGCTTACTGCATTTATGTTTTTCTCCTCAGAGCACGGTCAGTCAGGGCTTCAATGGACCTTGAATGGAGCCTTGCATAACATTACCACTATGATGTCCATTAACATTGTGTGTTTTTTTTTAAAAGGCTAAAGAAAAAGTTCTCACATCTTATACTTTAGAGCAATGAAGAACATGAAGTTCATGTGAAATATGAAAAAATAAAAATATGAAAAAACAATTTAAATAAATATCAATAAAAATTTACTTTATCAATGATAGACTAGTGAGCTGGCTAGATATAACAGTGATAGGTGTCTGAGGAACATCTAAAACAGATTGGACAAAATTAAGAAATTATTTACTTCTGACTGCTGTTTTGTTTTGCTAGCATGAAAAATTGGTTGTGGTTAAGGCACAGGACTGGGATCCAGGGGATCTGGGTTCTACTCCCAGCTCTACCATAGGCTTCCTATGTGACCCTGGACAAATCCATTAATCCCTGTGTAGCTCAGTACCTCCGCTGTAAATGGGGATAACAATAGCAACCTCTCTCCTCCATATAACCCACCTGTTAATGCACTCTCCCCTCCCTTATCAATAATATTCTGGTCCTCTATCCCATGCCTTATTTCCCTGTGCTATGATTTAGTTTACTTGTTCTAATTAGATAGGAAACTCTGACTGGAAACTCTTCAGGAAAGGGAATTTACGTTATGTGTGTATAAATTGTTGTGTAAAGCAATGGTGCTATATAAATGTTTCATCATCACAAATCTCACTGTTGCACAGACTTTAATGACATTGGGTTTAAAGTTTCCTTTAACTAGTAATTTTCATTACTCCTAATTGTACCATTTGTTCCATCCTAAATAATCCCAATTCTTTTTTTACGCTTACACCATTCAAATATTTGTAAATGGTTAGCTTGTTATTTCTTAGCCTTGGCTGCTTGAGTTTTCAATTTTTCCTTCTAAGTCAATCCATCCAACATCCTAATCATTTTTATTCCTGTTTTCTGATAATGCGGTGCCCAGAACTTAAACAGAATTTAGAATATCACATGCTCTTAATATTGTATGTCCTGAAAAATGAAAAGCTTGTATGGAAAGCATAACTAAACTTCTTGGGTCTGCAAATCTCCTGAGTATAGGCTCTTTCACAAGATCACCTATATATAGGCCAAAAATACAAGAACAGCTTTCCTCATGGAATATTGGTTTTTAAGGCCGCAAAGATTTTGTTTGACCCTCTGAAAGGGTTGGTATAAGTTTCAATGGGACATTTTTATTTTATCTAGGCCATTTTGCCTATCCTAAAAACCAAACTTGCCTTTCATCACTAGAGGATGTTCAAATGAGATGAAAGGAGAATGCAGAATATATTGTATATCCTGAAGCATACAAGATTTCCATTATATTGGTTGGAGATCATGGATTTGATTCTCCATTGCCCTGTGCAGGTGTAGTCACTTACACCTATCAAATGCTACCATGCCCTTTGAACACCAATTTTGTATTTACTGAGTTTATTTCACCACTATGGCACTCCAGTTTTACGCCAATGTAATTCTAATGAAATCAGTGGTTGTATCTCAGGTCCACTAGGCACAGGTGAAAATTATTACATGAAGCATGAGGCAATGGAGACTTGTTCTTCATATATCCTTAGAGCACAGAATGGGTTTGCTAGGGATATATCACTAGATGCTTTAATAAAACTCTGTGCATGTGTGCAATGCAGAGCTGTGATTATATTGGGCCTGATTTACCACTGTGTTTCTCCAGTTTTATGCAGCTATAACTCCATTGGTTTCAAATAAATTATATTGGTGTAAAACCTGATGACTCAAGCTCTAAACGTTGTATGATGGATATATCTTATTCAGCGATGCAGTGAAAACAGCCATAATACAGTTCACGGTACAAAAGTTGGCCTTTTAAATGTGATTTCATAACAAACTTGTTTTAAGTATATACAAATTTCAGAAACTATATCATGTTCAATAGAATCTTCTCTCTCTCCCATTTAATTTCTATTCTGGGGTTTTTCAGTCCCCTTTCTTAGCTTGCGCAAGGGCACCAAGGAACCATCTCCCTATAAGGACTCTTATGCTCTTTTGTGGAAAATCCATAACATTGCAATGTCAGTCAATTCTTAAAAGAAAATTTAATATATTGAGTTATATGCATAATAGAATTTTAAAAAAATCTAAAAGGATAGTGTGTTACCTGCTCATCTCTCTTAACTTGTTGACTCAAATATGACTGAATAAGGTTTAATCTCACCAAGAAATATTTCTTTACAATTTTTTGTTTACTTTTTAGTAAATTGTGAGAGAACCATTGAAAATGTGCTTTAGGAGACATTACACATTTTTTTATTCAGATTTTTCCATTAGATACCTCTCAACTGGCATGTACAAAACTGGGAAAACTGAATGGTGTAGGGTTGTGGAATCCCTGTCTTTGGAGGTTTTTAAGAACAGGTTAGACAAATATCTGTCAGGGATGGTCTAGGCTTCAGCACAGGGGATGGGGGAGATAGACTAGATGACTTATTCAGTTAATGATTACAAATGACATTAAAATTGTTTGGTGACTTTTATATATGTAAAAAGAAGAGGAATTACAAGCTGCAGATGTTTATAAGTTGCCCATCATCATAGTATGTGAGTGCTTTCAGGATGAAAGCATCACATTCATTCATAGCATTTCAGCAGGCTGATCTATTAGCTTCCCTTTGAGTACTAATGACATTTCATAGGACATATAGTTTACTCCTCAAAAAACCCACTGTGCAATTGCAAATATGTTAGTACCTTTTCCCAGTCATATTAAGGAGACCCAAAAGACAGGAGTTTGGGAGTTCCTTCTCTCTGAGGTTGGTCTGATAGAAGTTAAGAGATAGGAGAACTGGGAAAATCCACAGGAAGGGAGTTAGCTCCACTTTGAGACCCACCACAGGAGCTATGATTCCAGGGAGGCAGACACAGGGGGTGTTTTGTGTTCAGCTGAGGAGTAGAGTATGTGAGGTACACTGGTGAAGGACTAAAGTTCAAGCCAAGGAAAGGTGGAAGTAGTTTAAGTTTATACTTTGGTTTCAGGTTTTTTGGAGAACTCCAGAGAAGACTCCTGTGAGCCACAACTCTGAAGAAACAGTGATGTCTGAGACATTGTAGTGCCTGAGAGGAATACAGGTACACAGTGGGCCCAGGAAGGGGCTGTAGAAAAGGCATGCTGATAGGTTGAGGTAGGAAGAAGCCTGGGGGAAGCAGGGGATGGGAAGATCTGAATAAACAGATCTTGCATGCTCACTATAGGGTTCCTGGGCTAAAACCCAAAGGAGAGAGAGAGCCTGTATTCCCCTACAGGCCCTCCAAAAACAGAGCCAGGACCCTGGAGGTCATGGGTAAAAGGACTAGTATGTCTGGATTTGGACCACAAACTCAGCATGAGGCTGTTGGACTTGCTTTCTTACCCCAGAAGAATAGGACTATAAATCACCTGGCTAGAAGGTTACATCACACGAAGAAACAGACTGCTCCAGGGCTGCACTGGCTGTGGCAGAGGACACTAGATGAGGAGAGCCTGCTATGCTATGCTCAGAGACAAAGGGGGCGCGTGAACAGTGAGTCCATCTTCTACAAGCCCCTATATATCATCTTTCTGAAATGTGACTGAACCGCTATATAGTTAATATATTAAATGACGCACTTACCGTATACCTAGAGTTAAATCACAGAGATACCAGTCATTATTTTCCTCAACTTATGCATTTGAAAAACTATATAGATTGAAAAAATACACTTAACGCTATGAGAGATATTTTTGGCTTAAAAGATTGGTTTCCTTGTTATTCAAGGCAATGAGAGTTAAATTATATTTTTATAAATTTCAAGTACAAATTGACCAAACTATGTAATATACCAGACTATAAAAAAGCAAGCAACAACTTTTTCAGAAAAAATGTATTTGCAAGTCAACTGATCATATAAAAAGCATTAAATGTTTTAAAAGTTGTAAATATTTTTAGAAGTGCTATGGTATCACCATTCACTGCAACTACATTCTGGAGTATTGTAAAGTCCAGGGCACATTATCCTTATTTATGTAGCACAGCGAGCGTTATCTTTACACTGAGGTCACTCTCATCACAACCTCTCCAGAACTGTTATCTTCTGATGAATCCTCATGAGGTCTCATTCGATTGAACAGATGCAGCAATACATAGCCACACTGAAATCTTGGAGAGGTTAGCTGTGTTGGATGAATTAAATTTCTGTTTCTAAATGCAGTTAGTGGTAACCACAATGTCCTACCCGGTGAAGACGCTCCTCGATTGCTCTCTTCTATGTCTGTAGCTTTATCATAATTTAATACATCCCAGTGAAGATTAACAGCCCTCCAGCGCTTAAACACTCTGTAAACTGATGCACCTTCATGTACAATTAGTCCTGAAATTTAAGGAAAGAATGATTAGTTACTATACAATAATCTTGGACTCCATTTTAAGAGGGAATGAATAAAGATGTAAACTTAACCACATTTATCACATTGCAACTGGCAGGTGCCTATCAAATTAAGATGAGGATTCCTGTGAGTATCTTAACTTTAATAATACAAATAACTGTCCATAAAAGATACAGAGGACTTATATAATCAGCCAATAATTTATCTAAACTATTTGAGGTAAACTTTAGGTCCACTCAGAGTGTACATCATAATTTTACCCCTCCTCCTTATCATCAGTGTAATGAGAATCTAAATTTTTAAATGAAAGTTTCTAGCCTTTATGGTTATTAAGGAAACCTTCTGTATGTGAACTGAACATTACCAATGTTATCTGAGGCCTTGTCTATACTAGAAAAGTGCATTGATTTAACTAAATTGACATAAAAATCAATCATTCCATTGCATTAGTAAATTACCAACTGAAACTGAGTTAACCCTTGCTACACTGATTTAAGTTTAGTTTAAGTGCTTCTATATTCGGGATTTTTACTAGAGACTTTGTCTTCATACAAATTAGCGCAACCTCCTTCTGTGGATATTCTTAAATTAGTTTGAGTGGCTTATCTAAACTGGTATAAGGCACTCAAACAGATTTAAGAGCATCCTCCACATTCTTAGTTCTTCTCTGTGAACCTATAGCCTGACACAGCCTGAAACAACAGTTGTAATAAGTATGAATTCCCCCTATTACTTCAGTGTGGCATTAACTCTGAAAATTGTCTCAGGAAAATAACTGAGATGTCAACATTAACTGTTACTTCGCAAGCAGGCTTTGGAGTGGTGGACTTTATTCTTTCTGTTTAAATCTCACAAGGCCAGAGAACAGGGACTCATTCTTGAGATTTGCAGAGATCCAAAGAATCTTTTTAAGTATCTCTCAACGGAAACATGGCTCATTTGATTTCCTGTATAGACTGACTTACTCTTAGGCTCCCATCCAGCAATTATTTACATATATGCTTAATTGTCAGTATATGACTTGTTCCATTGACTTCAGTGGAATTATTCATATGTTCAAAGCTAAGCATGTGTTTAAGTGTTTACAGCATCGGGCCTTTACTAATAATGCTTATTGCTGGGATCATTGGCTGGATTCTGTTTGTAGGATCATAGCCTATCAGAATAGTAGTTCATCAAAGATTAAACACTCAAGTGAAAATAGATCTGGAGGTTTCAGCTAAGTCATCTCCAATGAGTAACACCAGTGACTGAAAAGAAATAATTATGAGAGAGAAACCTTAGTTTTCCCTTTTCTTTTTAAATGAAAACCAAAAAATAGAAAACTTTAGCAATTTTTAATAAGCACTAACAAATCTTAATAGAGAAAACTAAGGTATTTTTGTTTTGAGAGATGGATTTTTTAAAGGTTGCTAGCACTATATTTCAATTGAAAATTTGGTTGGGTCCAACTAGGATTTTTTTGGTTTTGAAAAGGGAAACTTGTAGTGTGCTACCATGAGTTTTTTCTTTTTCAAATTTTCTGTAAGGAAAAAAAAACAAATGGGATGTGATGTCCTAAAATGGTTAATGCCCCATTTTGTCAATATCAACAAAGCCAGCTAGATGTTCACTGCTCCTCTCAACTATGGCTGTTTTTTCATGTAGCTAAATGACATATTTTGAGCTTGCAATAAAATTGTTTCATGTTAAACCTGCTGCCTGTGTATTAGGAAATTGAACTATAATGAACATGAAGTTAGCCACTTATTGCCATAGTTACCTGATAATGATCAGGATTCTGATTATCATCAGTGAAGGAATTACTGGCAAGGAAAAGATACCAAATTTCATTACTGAAATACTTGCTTAATGTAACTCTATTTTTCATCAATATTAAAATGTTTCGAAGATTAGTTGCTACTCTGTTTGTGACTATAGCTTCTAGGAAATATTCCTTTTCCACTCTTGTCCATATGAAAAATTATCTGTACAATACAATGACTGAAAACCACCACAGATGGATTAGTTCATGGATGGATGCTTTTTCATCAAGAGATGATTCAGGACATAAACAGATGGATAGAAAATGCAATTGATTGCTTTGTAAGATAGCCAGATCTCAGTGCTTATTGCTTGCCTGAATCATTAGGAAGTATGCATTTCACTGGATTTAATAAAGAAAAAGCTAAGTAGTTTCCCAGTAGTAAAATCGTAGAGCTGTTACTGTGTAGCCAGTCATTAGAAGTATAATTGAATAGATGGTGTCAAGCATCAAAAGTGTAAGGGAAAAGGACAAGTGGAAAATCCTGGCACTCAAGATTCAGAGCCTTTTTCTGTCATCTTCTTAGTGAAAAACATGCACTTAGAGTGTAGGATACCAGGAAGGGAGAGAGAAGGTGTTAACAATAGCGGATTTCTGTATGTATTGTTTTCATAGAGTCTAATTGTAGGAGTTGTGCGTTTAGCCAGGGAGCTACAAAAATATTTGAGAATAGTAGCTGGCTTTTGAGAGCTCACACTATTCTCTTTATACCAACATTCATAAATGGAGGACACAAATAACTGGTACCCTCTAACTATCCTTCAATTCCCCTTTACCTCCAGAAGCCCTATTGTACTTGGGATCCAAAGCAGAAGAAAAGGTCTGTGTTGCTCTATGGAGGGAATATGTTTTAGAACAAAGAGTTGTGGTTTCTCCTTCTGACACTACGTCCCCAGGACCGCACTGTAGGAGACTATTCAGTACTGATTCCCTGAGGACAGCTGGAAGTCCCGCTAGCTAAACAATGACTTGAACCACTGCCCTCTCAAAGCCAGTTTCTGCCCTTGATGCCATTTTAGGAAAGAGTGATTTGTGACTTCCTGTAGCAGCCATAAAGACTTCAGGTAAGGGAACACCGTGGATATATGATATTGAAGCTGCCATCCTCCTAAGTTGAGTGAATCCTGAGCTTCAGCGCATTCATAATGACTGGTTGTATCGTCATATCCGCTTAGTTTTTGACCTGAGATGGTTTAACTTTCTACAAAGGCCACAGATGATCTCTTTGACTTTCTAAATTGCTTAGTCCTGTCCAAGTAGTAGCTCTGTGGATATATAGGGTGTACATCTTTTCCTTCCAAAGCTCAAGACATTCTGGTGAGGTGAAGACAAATAGTGATATAAACTGACTGAGATCGAAATCCAACACAATTCTTACCAGAAATTTGAAGTGATTCCTACATACAATCATATCTTTATGTTGTACAGTATAAGATCTGTAGGCCATAGCTCTTTACAGCAAGGACTCTCTCTTTAGTACATCCTTGGCACTGTATGAACATAATTGGGCCATAATCCTTGATTAGGCCTTTAGATGGTACTGTAATTTAAATTATTTTAAGGGCCTGCAACTCTGTTGGGTCTCTTCATTTGCCTTCTTGTTTTTAAACCATTAGGGTGCACTTACATTACATTTACAAACTTTTCTCTGAAATCATAAGGGCTAAAGACTTTTTTAAATAAAAGCAGATATTCTCATATACTCACTTGTCTCAAGGAGCTGTTGGTTTAAATAAAACACTAAATACTACAAGACTTGCAATAAAACAGATCTGGCAACAGTAGATGAGATAGAAGGGGCAACCTCTGAACAGTTTCCCACCATTTCCTCCCCTAACACTGAGTTTGACTCTACATCTGGCACAACTACTGATCCCAGGGACTTAGGTGAAGGGGGCCAAGGGATCCCCATTGGTGCCTTCAGCTTCTTTGCAGGACACTTTCTAGGGGAGTCCTGGAGGATTGACTTCCTGGAGTTTTGGCCAGATGGATCTGACCTGGCAGGATCCAAGAAAACCGTATCCTCAGGATCTCTAAGATTTAAGCAAACTTTGACTGCAGTGGGGTCTGGCCAGATCCAACAGTAGGACCACCTTTTCTTCTTATTGTGATGTCTTTCAGAAATAGTACCACTGTAAGAAGATCTTTCCTTGCCTCCATACAAAGAATCTGGATCCTGAGCCAGTGGAACAAATTTCAAAAGCCCTTGCAAACACCTTTACAAAGACAGTCCTTTTCAGTCTGAGATTTGGCATCAGGCTACAGCACCAAAACTGGCTTTGTCGACACAAAAACTGTATGATCAATGGATTTTTCAGTTCACTAGCAATTACCTCTTCCCCTACTCCTCCCCATCCCTCAAAAAATCATTTTGGGTCAAACCAAAACCAAAACTTTCCAAAATGTTTGGCAAATCAAAAGACTACAATTCATTTCTGCTTGAACAAAATGTTTCATTTTGATTTTGATCATTTCTAAATGCTTTGATTTTTTAAAATAAACTTAATGCAAATTTTGAAAGTACTTTTGAATCAAAAAGCTAAACATGCACTTTAAAAATGTTGAAATGATTTTTTTCAGAGTTTTAAAGTCTTTTTTTACTTAAAGAATTCAGCAAAATTGACACAAAAACATGAAATATTTCAGCATCACTAAATCTGCATCTTTTTGCTGTAAAACATTTCATCTGAAATATTTTGTCCAGCTCTAGTTGCCATGCTACTCATGCCTGAGGACATCTTCCAGAAGAAGGTCTCCCAGAATCATGCCTCTTGGAGGAGCAGGTTCTGGAGCAAAGTCTTAGTCCTTTTGGGCCCTTTTTGAGTTGGCCTTGCAGGCGTGACAACTTTTAGCTAAGTGCTCTTCCCTATGGAATAAATTGCCTCAAATAGGGACCATCACAGGACAAAAGGAAAACCCCTTAAAACTATTGTTTCGATGGGCCCACAAAAATGTGTGAATTGATCAAACAATTAACATGAAATATAAATAAATCTAACTTTAACAATACAACTATTTCAAAAACCACTTGTAACTAGATTTGTCTAACATGAAGGAAAAAGAGCTGGTGAATAGAAAGATACTGCAGTACAGTTAGTGGGGGAGGTTATTTATACCATTGGTCTATAGAATGTTGAAGTAGGGGAATTGTACACACACTAACTGACAACTTACTACTTCAAAAAGGTTCCATTACCACATTCTTAGTCATTCTTCTCCAATAGTGTGACTATGTGGAGGCAATGTGATGAAGGAGAGCAGCCAGGTCCAAGCAATGGAAGAGCAGGAAGCTAATGTACTATTCCTCAAGGAATCCTTAAAGTTTTGAATCCTAAATTCCTTTAATGTAAACTCTTTGTGCTCTTTCTCTCTCTCTCCCTCTCTTTCTCATAATCCCAACAGGGAGGGACTAATCTCTGGCAATAACAAAGTGTACAGCTTTGACTGGTCACAGTTCCATTTAGGTCAAATGTGAAAGACTTCTCTGCAAATCTTGCATGATCTGGAAGTTTTCCTGTAAGAACTTCATACCCAGTTCAGATGCAGAATTGCATAGAGAATTGCCATATTTGACACTGAAGTGACTAGAAGGGGGTACTGTAAGGAGGGACCCAGAATTCCTGGGGAAGATCAGAAGAGGATGAAGAGAACAATGGACACAAATTTAACCTATATATTAAAATGTTTAAGTTAAATTGATGTTGCTAGAACTCTGTTCCGTGAATAGAGAGTAAGAATAGTCTTTGTTAAAGTCTTTATTCTTTGTTAAATGTTACAAAAGTGGACTTCCTGTAAAACTGGATAGGCTGCAAATGGAACTGATCAGAGAATCCACATAAGTTATTTAGTAGGTGGCATACTTATGAGCTGTAAGCTTTGACAGTTTTCTCTTGGTACAAATGAATGACAAGGCTGGCAGTTTAAAATGTATGAGATATTTTTTAATATTACTTACTGGATAGGAGTGTGGATTCATGCAATGAGATCAGATTTAATGGAAAAATCCTAAAAATAATCTGTTAAAGTTTCTAAATGTGCAGGTTTTTAATATAACTGTGCAGTTCTACTAGCCAATTATTGAACTTCATTTCAAAATTATAAAAACAATAATACTTCAAGCAGTACAGATATTTACATTTCTCAGGTGGCTGAAAACATTTTATTGTTTATGCAGAGCCATAGATGTGCATGACTTTAGACCAGTGATCTCCAAACTTTTTTGATAGCGCACCCCTATCAGTAAAAATTTTTTGAGCAAGCACCCCCAATATATGTATATTTATTTATGTATAAATTATATACATGTACTACTGTACATTTAATATATTGTGGAAATTATAAAACATACACAAAAATCGAAATTAAAAAACGATGAGATAAAGATGAAATATTTTTTTTAAAAAATTATTTATTAACAATACAAAAACCCTTTTTGCTCTCACTAAAAATATTATTAATAATAAAAATATAATAATATTTTTAGTGAGAGCAATGTGATTGAATATGCTTTATTATTTTTGAAAATCTTGGTTTAACACTTTATGATACAGCGAGCGCTCAGGGTGGGGTGCGGGGTCTGGGAGGGAGTTAGGGTGTGGGAGGGCGCTCAGGGTGAGGGTGCGGAGGAGGAATGAGGGGAGGAGGCTCAGGGCTGGGGCAGGCAGGAGGTGCAGAGCACTTACCTGGGGCAGCTCCTGTTTGGTGCAGAGGGTGTGCAGGTGGCTCTGCGAAGCACAGCACCACCCCCATGGCCACGATTCTGGGAGCCGCAATTCGGGGAGCTGCCCCCCAACCCCTGGCAGGCAGGGCCACCCGGAACGCAGGGGCTTTAGGGCCCTGGGCTAAGGGGGCCCCGGGGCCCTGGCCTGCAGCTCTAAAGCCCCTTTCGGAATGCGACCCTGAGAGCACGGGCCGGAGGACTCAGGAGGAGCAGGAGCAGCTGCGCAGCCAGCAGCCGGAAAGAAGCGGCACTTTCCTCTTCAAAGCAGGCCGGAGAGAAGCGGGCCGGAGGACTCAGGGCCGCCCCCTTTTTTTCTTTTTCTTTTTCCCCTCCGGCAGTGCTCCTCCTCCCGCGCAGCCCTTTTGCCCCGGTGGTGCTCCTCCTGCTGCGCCCCCCCACTCGATCATCGCGCGCACCCCACTTTGGAGACCACTGCTTTAGACAACTGGAATAGGTCTTTAGTCATGGAGTTTACAACTCAGGCCCTGACCCTGAAATTAACTATCCATGAGCACATCCTTGTGCCTATGCAAACCCCCACTGAAATAAGTGAGGCTTTGCATGGGTGCAGGGACCCATCCACAGGGAGTTTATTGCAGGAGTAGGGTCTCATTGAGACATGACAAAATAATGGATGATCACAAATAAAGGGGTGGGGCACTTAACTTTAACTTTTAGACTTGTGCTTCATAACACTTCTGTTGGCTGCATCAACACTACACAGGTCATAGTGTGTGAGGAACAGAGTATAGCATACATCTACTTGTTAGTCCTTTTACATATTTTAGAGGTAGTGGGTAAGAATTAAAGAGTAAGACAAAAACTTTCTAATGTAATAAAATCATTGCCCACTGAACTGCTGTTGGAAAGTTATATTTGTCACCAGATTGTCTTGTGGCTTTTTTAGATCATTCAGAAACCTAAACAACACTTGCATTCCAAGGAATTTAATTCAAATATTTTCAGTTGAAACAACTACTCAGATTACTCCTTTATCCTATAGAAGTTACAGTAACAGACACCTCTAACACAGAGTAAAGTTGGAGATGTTAATAGATGTTTTAAAAATGTAGGAGTGATCTTGGATACACGTGTTTAAAATACAATAGGCTGCAGAAGATTACTTGAAAATATATTGAACTTGAATGGTCTGAGCTGATGAGAAGTATAGAAATGCTGCACAATTACCAAAACAGCTAATCAGTTATTTCTTAATTCCCAGACACAAGTTTAGTAACTCAAAGTTATTAGGTAACATAATTGTTTAAAAAAAACCCCTACATACTAAGCTTGTTACCATTAATTAAAAGTTAATGTTCAAGTAAGGAAACTATAGTTACAAAAATGTAGCTAGAGATGCTAATTAATGCTATTAGTATTAATTATAAGACTGTAGTTATATGCATATATTTAGATCTAAGGCCTCTGGCAAGTTTCCAAGTATCACTACTGTATATTGTTTTAAATCTTGATGTGAAAATTCACATTGGACATTCCAGTGACTACTTTATAACTCTTAGCAGTCCTTTCTTAGAATTGAATTTCCTCATTAGTACATCCACAACCCTGTTCCACTGATACATTTAGTTCTATAGATAAATACACTAATGTATTTTTATCTGTCTACAGATAATAAGCAATAAATTTTGAACTGATAAGAGTTTGATTTTTTGTAACAAATTAAACCGGTGAAAAAATTAAATTAACACAATTAGTTTCAAATAACTATGTTATCAACTGAACTGTATGATAATGTATACATGATATAATAAGAGGCAATGTGGTTTCATGTAGAGCAGAAGACTCTGAGTCAGGAATTCCAAGTTCTGTTTCTGACTCTGCCATTGGCTTACTATGTATTCAAGTCATCACTCTTTCCCTGAGCTTCCCCATATATAAAACTGAGTTGTTAGCAACATTTGAAAAGGATTTTGAGATTTTGTTTTTAATGAAAAGCATTATACAGCATTTCATCATATTATTGATATAAAAATTCTGGAAACCTTAGTTCAAATTACTATGCCTTACTTACTCTAAGAGTGACTAAAATCTCTTTATTTTTATTTTAGTGTGACCTCTTTCACATTAAGCTCATAGATGCTTTACTAACTATTTAAAAGTTTTTATTTAGACATTTTGGGATCAATATGTTAAAGGAAGTGCACACACACACACACACACACAAAAGCTTTCAGAAAGTTGCATCTTCACTTTTTAAGAGTTCTGATGGCAATATAAACCACTTGAGCTCTGGTTTCATAGTATAATTAATAAATTAAAATACTTAGCACTTATATAGTGTTTTTTATCTGTTAGGATGTCACCAGAACTCTGGAATTAATTCCTTCATCTCACTGCAGCAGTGCAGCTTATCCATTATTCTCTATTTCTAGCGTAGTGTGTCACACAACTCTGTTGAGTGTAGTTCTAGCTATGTAGATCTACAAGAAAATCCTTGGGACCTATTCTAGGGACCTATTCTATCCTTGATGTAAATAACTAACTCTGATTAGCAACAAAGGAAGAGTTGAGAGAACAGAACTCTCATTAGTCCTTTTCATAAAATCTTTGTTATAATTTGACCTATTGACCCTCCTACACTTTACCATCCTTTTAAATTTCAAAGTAGGCAAAATTGATTGTGATTCTGGGATTTAACATTTAGGGAAAGTGATTTGATCAGTCTTAGGCTTAAGTTTTTGTTTGGTTCCTCTCTCACAGTGTCTCTACTTTTGTAAAAGTCAAGTGTTTGCTAAGGATGTCAGCTAAGAATAAATAAGTAGAGAATTGAAAAGCTGAGGAAGTTTGATCCATAGTTACACTCTTAAACCACAATCTGTACTGATTAATGTTTTGAGCTTACCTATGCACACTAGATCCATAAAACCATACATTCCATAGCAGATTTGAAAAAGGATGTCCTTTCTTTGCCATACTGCATAGGGGCTGAAGGCTGACCATAGAAGCCAAGTCACACTTGCTACTAAGAACAGAGATCCTAGGATTACAGCAATCATCTGCACTTTCTCAACCAGTGTTATTGTAATGCTTTGCCACTAGAAGAGAAACAAAGTAGTGTAAGATAAAATATTACTTTTTGAAGACTTACATTCAACTCCAGTTTTCTCCTGAAACCAGAAATCATTTTAATATTCATACAAATCTTCATAGATCTTTGCTAATATTCTTGACACTACAATTTATGAAGGAAAAAAAGACAGACTAGTAGTATAGAAACTGGTTATGTTAAGGTTTTTTTAATGTTGTTGCCCATATCACCATCTAGAAATGTACTTTGGAAGATTTACATTTATTTCAATCCTACTATGAATACATTAGACAAAAATATTCAGCATCGGGAAATGCAGCTTGCCTTTCACATCTATATAACAAGTAGCATCAAGACACTGTGGGAAAGACAATATCAAAGCCTTACGTCACAGACCCACGAAAGACTGTGTACCTTAGTGAGCTTCATACAGAATGGGAGTCCACGTAATAAACTTCACAGGCAACAATTGTTTAAAATAAACCTTATAGCAAGAGGATGGATTTTCAGAAGATGGCCTAATGGAAATCCAGGCTCAAGTAGCATATTATGAAGGAATAGTTTGTTTTCCTACAATTAAGGAACTATACATATACAATACATTTTATCAGTATTTAAAATCTGTAGAACTATATTTGGATTTTATTAGGGTGATGTATTCAATAGCAAAATCATTTCATACTTCTCAGCTACAGCCATATAGCACCTTTGGCAGTTTTCTGCTCTGTAATGCTATCAGTTACAGACATTTGTGTTTTTCTCTTCTCACATTTACCAAAGTGAGAGAACCAGAATAACTTTGTGCTAAATATTAGGAATCAAAACAACACTCTTAAATGTAATAAAAATTAATTTTCATGAGACATATAATTGTTAAGAATAAATATTAAATTGTTTAAAATATGTGGAAAAAGTTAGTGATAAGCTGATAAATAAAACCTTCATAGTGCAATTTGGCAAGTTTGAGGTTCCTTTTTAAATAAACTTATGGTCATATGAACTTGACTTGGGTTTTGGGTTTTGTTATGTTTAATTTAAAAGAAAATTAATTGTCTGTTATAATTTTTTTTAAAGATATCATCATTAAAGGTTTCACTCTGGAGTGGAGAGGGAATGCAAGTGTTTGGTTTGGGACAAAGATTACAGGACTCTAATCCTCTCCCTGAATTATTGCGGGACTACATCAATGGTTCCCATTTGGATTAAGGATGACATTCATAACTGGGAAAGGGCCAGGGACAACTGCTTTTCATAAGTGAGTAAATTGTATTTTGCCAATATCATTTGATAATTGGCCACCTTCATTTCCAGGATGGCTGGTACCCCTTTATCTACTCTTTGCTATTGAAAGCAGAAATGTTGGTGTGAGATACAAATCCTTGGACAGGTCTTAGGGACCTAAGTTTCTACCAGTAAAGTTCCCTAGTTGCTGGAATTTCTGCCGGTGGGCATGTGCAATACCACCTAAGTCCTGATGCCGCTGAGCTGCTTGCATTCCAGCTCATGTCTAATCCCTGCTGAGATTCACAAACTAGATATTCCCTTGCCTATTACACCTACACGAGCTGATCTGGTCGCCATATTCTTAGCATGCCTACCCCATCAAAGACAGTTGGGGATTAGAGAGAACAAGTCCCATTATCTCCATCAGCCCTGTGGTAAGATTACTCACCTGGGATGTGGGAGACCCAGAATTCAACAGGTCACTGCTTGATTTGGAGCAGGGACTTAGACCCATGTCGCCCAGGTGAGTGCACTAACCACCCAACTATTCTGCATAGGCCTCTTTCAATCTCTCCTGTTGAAGTAGTTCCACTTTGTATAACTAATAAAATATTAATTGGGCCAGAAAGAGAATGAAAATTATTCTGTAATCCAGAAGTTAAAGCACTCATCTGGAGGATACAAGAACTGAGTTCAAGTTCCTTCTCCAATTCAGGCAGAACAGGGATTTGAAAACAGATCTCCTACATCCCAGGGATTTGAAAACAGATCTCCTACATCGCAGATGAGTACCCTAATCACTAGGCTATCAGATGTCATGGAGTGGGGGGGGGGTCTGTGATGGGGGTGCATAAACCCCATACCAACAAGGTAAGGGTTAACGAACTTCTCTGGCCTCAAGCAGCCCTGCCCCACCACACCTGTAAGGCATTCCCGGCCTGGAGAAAAGATAAAAAGGCAGAAGCTTAGCTAATGGGAGATCTGAGAGGGAAACATACCTTTGCTCTTCAGCCCTAAAGTGCCTAGCTGAAGGCAGGAGCTGCATGGGTAACATTCTGAAGCCCTTGTCAAGACAATGGAGAACCTGAGTCTGAACCAGTATTTTGGGACTATTACTAGAGACTTGCCTGCAAGTAACAAACTGGGTTATGGCCTATCTGCAGCTGTCTGAAGGAACTGTCCTGCCATGACCTTGTGTTAGTTCATTTGTGTTTGGTTTGCCTTTTGACCTTTGATAGCCCTGGAAGGGGTGGACTTCTACAGATTCAGTTGGAGGGTTTAGTCTCCCACAACCAGAATTGTACCTTTGGCTGCTTGGAGATGGAAGACCAAAGGCCCGGTGAATTCAGAATCCTGTCATGCTTGTAGGGGGGCCAATTATATGTCACGGTCTTTGGGTTTTGTGTTGTTAGAAATGACTGACACTGGCTTCGTTACCTAATTCCAAGAGAGGTAACATTGCTGTGAATCTTAAGTGGAGGGAAGTGCCTTTGAGGTGCAGGGTTTAAGTTCTGTCCCTCTCCACAGCATTTCCTGTGGGCTAGCTTAGGTGGATCTCTGTTCAGTTGCCTTTCTTGGGTACCCAACTCTTCCCCATGTATTGTATATGATGCCTGGACATTTAACTGAGAATTTCATTGGGCAGCAGGATGTCTAAGTGTTAGGTGTTTCAGTGTTGCAATGCCCAAGTCCGTTTGCAGACCTAGACCACAGTGACTAACGTGCACATACTATTTGGCAGTGCATGAAGATATTTAAATCTCTACCCATTCTGCATATGAAATGGTTGGGAGCATGTTACAGCAACACTGGTTTCTGCAATAATTTGTGTAGAAGGCCAGTGTAATATGTAAGAACAAAAAAGGATATTTAACTATCTTCTGCACAATATTTTTTCATTGACAATTATGTGGATGTTGGGGACCAGGGAAGAATTGTACATATTATACTGTGTAACTTAACAAAAACTGTTATCTACCTAGGGGTTGTTTTTGTACATAAGGCTATAAGGGAGGACAACTTGCATTTAAGGGACACTATGGTAAAAGTCAAAAGAAATCAACATAAAATTTTGACATTCTATTTAGACTTTTTGTCTCCCATCTAAGAATTCTAAAACTGGTGTAACTCTATTTTTAGTTACACCAATGTAATATCCATTGAAGTCATTAGGAGTTAAACTTATTGGACCAAAATCATATATGTATTACTTTGTGCCATTGTTTCTAGTAATCTATTTTTACACAAGCTTTAAAGAAAAGCCACTTCTCAGTGTAATTACTGAAATGAAAATGTAGATGTGTATAAAACCTTGTAGATCTACCAAAAACACATTAGGAACTATGCTTAACCATTTTTGTAATTCATTCAACTGAAGCATTTTGCTGCATTTTAATACTTTTAAAAATGAAAACTGTTCACATTAGAAATACTTTAGAATTTCCCTGCAATATTTCACTGAGCATGTATTTAGCATTTAAAAGATAAATGAATATATTATTTGAATTAAAAATGGCTCAAGTTCTCCATATATGGTTTAGTGTGGTAATGAAGGTAGACGTAATTCAAGAATGGATTGGCTTCCATTCAGTAGGCCTGTGGAAATTAGGGTACTGAAGAGAATTAGCTGACTCTCAGGAGACTGGATTATGACCAGATCCTCAGATCCATTGTCATAATTTGCTGATTTATACCAGATTGTGATCTAGCCCTGTAGCTTCACAGCAATCTATCCTAAGTGTACTAGGAGTTAATCTAAACAAATATTTGTCTGTAGGCACAATTCCTTTTTGACATTGGAAATGACGATGTGTTAGGAAAGTCACGTTTAGCGAAATAGTAAGCAAATGGACAACCTATCCTGGAAAAGGAAGAATAGGGAATGCATAATTTTTCAATTCTCTGTTGCTAGCTGAGATTTTTATTTAAATCTTAGTATCAGCAGACTAACTGTTGTTCAAGAGTTTGGATGCAGGAAGTAGCTACTTAATGTTTAATGTAGCTACTGTTTGGGTATGTCTAAACTTTGAGCTGGGGATGTGATTTCCAGTTTGAGGAGAGACATACCTGTGCTAGTTCTGATCTACCTAGCTTGTTAAAAATAGTATAGTTGGGGTAATGTGAGTGGGAGGAGTTAGCTGCCCCAAGTACTTGCCTATGGTCTTGCGTGGATACATACTCAGGGCAGCTAGCCCCTCCCACCACTCATGCTGCTGCAGCTACACTGTATTCTTAATGTGCTAGCTTAAGGATGGGGGGCATAAGTGGGGATGCTGTTCATCCATTTCAAAAGTGTGATAGACTCACAACTCAGTGCTTAGATGATACACTGATAGCTACCTTAGAAATATAATTAATTAGATAGACAGATGTCTATCTGCAACTAAAAAATCCTGCATTTTTTTTAAATGCCAATGTTGTCTCCCCCTGTTGGACAGATGGATGATTTGGCTAGAAAACTGATCGTAATATCACTGTACTCATTTTTACACTCTAATACAATAGCATTTTATAATTTTCCATCAGCCCAGTTGAAGAAACTGCCTTTACCAATTTGTCATGTTCTATCTGAGAAATTTCCCTCTTGAATTTTAAAATGGGCATTTTTTTTAATGAATAGATACTTATTGAGTCCAGGCTGGCACTTCATTGTCCTTGCAAGATCCTGCAAAATCCACTATAGAACTGGATACAATCCAGTATACGATCCTGCCCACCAAATCGAAAGCTTTGCATTACAGAAGTGCACAAGCTGTAAATACTAACTTCTCTCATACAGAGTCTAATTTTGAAAGCTCTGTACATAGAGATTCTGTTTTGTGAGTTGCATGTGTGAAAAGTTTGTAGTGTGGGGACCAAATTTTGTATTTCCCTGCATTGTAAAAATTTTTGAATACTTCAGCCAAAATTGTGAAAGGACCCCAAAAATCTCCAAATGAAAGCTTTTAACCAGACATAAGATCTTCAGTGATTCTGTTTATATGTCAGCTTTTAGTTAGTAGCCAGTTATTGTGAACTGATAGTATTTAGAAGTAGGTATAGTAACTTCTTGTAGCAAAAATACTTGTTTTAGTTAGTTTTTGCCAGGGGTAGGCAACCTATGGCACGCATGCCAAAGGCGGCACATGAGCTGATTGTCAGTGGCACTCACACTGCCCGGGTCCTGGCCACCGGTCCAGGCAGCTCTGCATTTTAATTTAATTTTAAAGGAAGCTTCTTAAATATTTTTAAAACCTTATTTACTTTACATACAACAATAGTGTAGTTATATATTATAGACTTATAGAAAGAGACCTTCTAAAAACGTTAAAACGTATTACTGGCAAGCAAAACCTTAAATTAGAGAGACTAAATGAAGACTCAGCACACCACTTCTGAAAGGTTGCCGACCCCTGGACTTTAATCCAAAGATGACCCTTCTGCATCGGCATTCTTTGTTATGACACACTAGAATACATTCTCACAGAAATGAGATTTCATAAATATGCACTACAGAAAGTCTATTTCCACCAATCACAAAGCACAACTAGCATTAAAGTTAGTTTTTCTTAAACTTATCTGAAATAGATAGTTATAGTAATTTCATATGACTAAGACCCTTCTTTTAGGCAGCCACTAGCTAAAAAACTTTTTGTTGTAAGAACAAGACTCATTTTATGGAATCAAAAACTATTTAAGCTTTGTCTCTGGCTATGATTATTTATAGCTCTTTACTACACACCATGTTGCATGCTGTTAAAAGATTAAGTGATTGCAATAGCACATGAATTACTTACCATCAGCAAGTTTTGTCAGTGTGATTATTGCTATTTCTCAATCTTTTAATGGAAGTTAATGTTGAGAGGCTGCACAAAGCATTTTATAAACTGATTTAACATTCAAAATCAAATTCATTTAGTTATTGAAATGAAAAATGTAATTCTAATTTAAACTATTATTTGCAACCAATATTTCTCATTTCCTTAATTTGGTAATTTGTCTAAAGAAGGAGTTATGAAACGTGAATATAAATTGTTCCCTTTATCTCTAGATTTTTTTAACTTACAAAGCACTCCGCTAAAATGATCTTTCTAATTAGGGAATGTACAGTCAGTAAATCAAAAATTTTAAAGACACTTTTTTCAATATAGACATATGTGAAGAAGGTAGAGGAAAAACACCCTGAAAAATAAATATTTATTGACAAGAAATCATCTTTAAATGTAACTCTGTATATTAACTGTATATAAAATTGTTTATAGTCTCTGAACCTTATTAAACCTATCTGCTAACTATTTTAACTCTAATTTTTGGTTTAGGCAGAAAAATATTTGCCATGTCAAAATCTTTGAATAAGAGCATTCCAATCCATGTTAGAAACCATGGGAGAGGGCTGTTGGGTAAGTTGTGCCCGTGCATTCCACAATTTACATGTGTGCACAGAGTCTACACTACTAGACTGCACTCATGCAGCTACTTCACTTTGGCTAATAACTCATTGTAGATATAGCCCTTATAGAGAAAACAACGTGCAAGTGCAGAATTCTGATTTGGTAGCATTTTACATCCACTTAGCCAGGTATATAAGACTACACAAAGTAAAAGGCATTGGGGAATTGGGTTCCTTATATTCATCAGAGACACTGTTACACTAATCCACATGGAGCTTGTACTATACCATTCTTCCTGCTTTCCTTTGAAAACAAATCACATTTCCCCCTACATTTATGTTAATGTTTTTGAAGATCCGCTTAGATATTTTGCTTTGCTTATTCACTAAAGGCCTTAGCCTCATGTAGAACTCTCTTTGAATTATATGGGAGTTTTACTCGTGTATCAGTGGCAAGTCATATCTCTAACTCTGACCCCAGATGCACTGTTCCTCTATTTAAGTAGTCTGGTTATTTTTCAAAATATCTGGCCCCTTTAAGAGGAGTTAGGGTCCAGTCTGCCAGTGAAAGGCTTAATTCAAAGAATGAGCCCATCTCCGCTCACCTGTAAGTAATTAACTGCCTAGGTGGCTGATTGGCATCTGATTGGCTAATGCGCACCTGACCTGATAAAAGGCTATCAGAATGCAGTTAAAGAGGTACTCCCAGAAAGAGGAGGATCCTAAGAAAACATCTTAGAGAGGGCTTTCCTAGATAGCTGCAGTAGGTGTACCTTGCAAGGAGCTGCATGCTACCTAGAGAAGAGCTACAGCCGGCAGGTTGGTCCTGGCTCCAGGGAAGGAATCGAGGTTCAGTACCTTGTGGGCAAAGAGCCTGGACGTGGGACTGAAACTCAGAGGGAGTTTGTCTCCCTGCTAAGAAGCCTTGGTGAAGCTCTCTCTTGTGCTCCTGTTGATCTTTCCTTTTAACAAATGAGACTCTCAGAAGGGTGGGCAGGTGAAGGTGTGCTGTTTGATACATAAAAGCCTTGCTGAATTTATTGATAACCTAAACTGGAGAAATTAAGGTTTCAGAGTAGCAGTCGTGTTAGTCTGAATCCGCAAAAAGAAAAGGAGTACTTGTGGCACCTTAGAGACTAACCAATTTATTTGAGCATAAGCTTTCGTGAGCTACAGCTCACTTCAGACAGGGTGTACCTGCAGTGCCACATCTGGTTGCAGGGGGGCATATGGGGATGGCATATGTCTTTTATTCTTCCATAAGGAGAAATAGTGCAGAATTTGCAAATTCTTTTGAAAAGTTCAGACTTTTCAGAAATTGAATTCTATAGCTCAGAAGTTCTAATTATCTAATTAAAGAATTAGGTTGATTCAACTATGTCTACACCTCTAATAAGAGAAGAGAGATTTTTCTGAAAAAACATCTTTTATCTTCTGGGTTGCACCTATGTATCAGCCTCACATTCTCTGATTGGATAACTAATTAGTCTTTCTAATCAGTGTATTTATTCCTTCCTCTGTTATGTTGAAGCTTGTAAAAGTCCACTTGTTTGTGCAATATGTAAGGTTCAAAAATAACCTAAAAAATTCACTGAGTGAGAACAAAAGTTATATGTGGAATACAACATAACACACACAATAAACCATCTCCACAGTGAAACTGAGGTTTTGGCGATTTGTAGTCTGTTTGGTTGTTGGGGATGGGGTGGGGGAGAGGTGTCTCTTTGTGTTCCTTTATAATGAACTTTGGAGTATACCTTATGGGCCCAAAAATGAGATAGGATAGGACCTGCCTATATCTAGTATTATTTAACTAGCTGTCTAGAGATCTATAATCATTGTCTTTGAAGATAGGCAACAGGTAATGAAATGGAAGGCTACAAAAGCCGTTACAAGTGTGTAAGGAAAACATACTATATTGTGTTAAGTGAAAACCATATCACTTTCCTTCTCTAAGTTGTGACTCAGTTAATGCTGGATAGTTTAAATTTGTCATTTTAAAAACATGGGCCAGATCTGCAAATGGTGTGAATTAGCATCATTATGTTAAAGTAAATGTAGCTGATTACAGCAGCTGAGGACCCTGTGAATCCAATACACTTAAAGACTGGGGGGGAAAGTTGGCTTTCCAAACAGAAATGGAATATATGTGCAGTCTAAAGATGAATGGCTTAAATATGCCTCATAGGCACAGCCCTAAGTTGAAGGTAATGCAGAGCTACACCACCTCAGCAGAACATCCAGGAGGCATCTTACCTCAAGGATAGAAACCTCCCAGCATTCTCTGGAGCACACTGTAGAGCTCACAGGGGGAGTATGCCACTGCTAATCTCCTAAAGGTGATACAATATGCATTCCCTTCTGTAGCAGGCCTGTTCAGGTGGCTGATGTAGAGGGTTTGAGGCCAGGGTCCCACCCTTTTGGGCAGGGATTTCCCTACACCCGCCCCCATGAGGGTGTTTACCCCCCCTGAATTTCCCCAACACCCACCCACCCCCAGTTTTGTGAACTAGTTACATGCAGTGTTGCCAATTTTGTGATTGTTTGGAAATTTGAATTGAAATTGAAACATTAATACACACTTTAAAAGCATATACAGTCTATGATAAAATATGTGTATCTGAAAAAGTATAATAGATTTGAAAAGCATGAACATAGACTAGCTTCCTTATACAGCTGTTGTTTTTATGACAATGTCAGTGCATTCATTTCAATGATTGTTGGCCAACCTAATAATTTCAAATAATGATTTATACGCAAAGTCTAAATGAGCTCTCCCTGACAGCTAGTGATTAGCTGGGGGGAAAGGCTTCAGGACCAGATTGTATTTACATTCACACCTCATCTACCTAGATATCCAGCAAACAGAGCTGTGTTGCCCAAGTGATAGATTTTGGCTGCGGCTGGGTTACAAATCACTTGAATGCGGGAGGTAAAGAAGTGTTGTTGTTCTTATTGTATGAGTAAAGGCCAGTAGAAATGTACTTAGCCTGTGCTGATTGAGGGCATAGAGAGAGAGGGTGGGGACAGGTGCTTGATGGTCTGCCTGAGTCACAAATACTATTAGACCTGCCCCTCTCCACTGTTTAAAGACAGAGCTGATTAGGCTCCATAGATAGTCTTTGTTTTGTTAAGTGATCACTACAGCTGAAATCACTGATAATCAGGTCTAAGTGCTTAGACCTGCTGTGGAACAGTGTTTTGTGGAAGAGATGGCCCAGTCTGCACTAGCAGCAAGGTTCCCCCACTGAGAGCTCAGCTAAAATTGCTGAGAGCTGGGTGGAACCTCAAGAGACCAACTCTCAGAGGTCACAGTGGCAGGTGACAGCAGAAGGTGATGGCGCAGGGCCATTGGCAACAGAGCGATGGAGTGAACGGTGGCACAACAAACAACAGTGGCCAGAGCAAACAGTGAGCAGCTGGAGGAATGAGCAAGGTGCCTTCTTGCTCCCCACCTGGGAGATGAACTCATGTGAAAGCACCTCTGAAAGTCTCCACTGACCAAGGACAACACAAGTGAGTTTTAATGAGGCTGTTAAGAATGTTGGAGACACAACACAGTTCATGAGAACAAACATAGCTGTGTCATCATACTTTTCATTTAAGCAAGAGATGCCACACACTACAAACTGGAGGCCAATGTTAAGTGCATTGTCACTTCTTCATCCTGAAGTTGAACACTGGTTCCGAACAAGACCAGCAAATGCTCACTATCTTTCTGCAAGAAACTCAACTGACTGGCTAGATGCATGTGGTGAAAAAGTGAAGAACTCTCTCACCACATTCAAAAAATTTGCATACATGGCTGATGAATGCACCAATGCAAATGGTCATCAAGTATTAAGTCATTGTGTACATTAATCTTTATGTCAGTGGTAGGCCAGTAGATGCATTTCTAGATCAAGTTATAGAAGACAGATTGGCTGCATCTGTGACAACCCACATCTTAGAAGAGTTAAATGCTTGTCAATGGGACCCCAAACAGATGATTGCTTGTGCATTTGATGGAGCTGCAAACTTCTCTGGAAGATATGGTGGAGCACAAGCTTTGCTCAG
Source organism: Lepidochelys olivacea (assembly GCF_965140295.1). Classification (NCBI taxonomy): domain Eukaryota; kingdom Metazoa; phylum Chordata; order Testudines; family Cheloniidae; genus Lepidochelys; species Lepidochelys olivacea. The sequence continues at coordinate 136,138,289 of NC_140412.1, read as the reverse complement.
AGAAAAGTGTAACCCTAGTCTCTCCAATACACGCTGCAGAGGCCATCTACTCCAACTAGTGCTTGTAGGAGCTGCAGACTCTTCAAAAGACATTTAAAAAGCTATAAATTTATGTCTTCATTATATTCTTTTTTCCGCAAGAGTCCAAAAAGACTGACTATCTTGGAAAATATAGAAGATACACTGGAGCTGAAGTTCAAATTAGTCCAACCTGGGAAAACCCTCTGGCTTTCTCATGAGTGATCCTTGGCTGTTGTCTTAAAATTACTGCAGCCATTATTACTGGCTTTGGAAAGTATCTACCAAGATGGGATGGATCAAAGTAGTGAGGCTGGTGGATTACTTTTGCTACTACGTTCAGAGAAGACTATTGCCATTCTCTCTCTTGTAAGTCTACTGTTGAAACCACTTGGGTCATTAAACAATGCCATTCAGGCATCTGCTACAACAGTAGCAGATCTTTGTCCAGCAATAGAAGCTACATTTGGATCAATCAGAGAGCTATCCATTGAAAAAGTACTGGAAGAAGCAAAGACTTCAGTCCAGAAGTTGACTGATGAAGGCATTTATATTGAATCCTTAAGTGAAGAGGACAAGAAGTGTGTGTTAAGACAACTGAAAAAGTACACAGACTTGATTTCTTAAAAATCTACAGCAGCGACTTCTAGATTCTACTCAACCTCTACGTAGCTTTTACAGATCCCTGTCTTATAAAACACCGACAGTTGAGTGGAGTGAGGCACTACCGGCAATGTGGCTGCCATGTGCTCAGGACAGAATAGAGAATTTGAACACAGAATGGCATATCATACGACGAATGAATGAAGATTTGACTTCAACTTATTTTTTATCATCACTAGTGGCTTGACCCGATCTTTATGCTATGTTTCCTAGGTTGAAAGAAGTAGGAATTCATCTCTTGCTACTTCCAGTCACAACAGCTACAGCTGAGCATTCTTTTTCATCATTGAATAGAATTTTGTGTTTTGAAAGAAGTCGCCTCCTGTCTGATCATGTGAATGAACTAATGAGCATATCAGTTGAAGGAATGGAAGTACCAGACACACAAGAAGCCACCAAAGATGAATACATTGCATTCAAGAAGTTCATTAACAGAGTTGTGCAAAATTATAACAAGAAACCAAGAAGGCTGTAGATGTAGTGCTTCATAGAAGGCTTGAGTAGCCAACTTTAATTTGTGTGATGATTTTAAAATCTAATAAAATGGTCATGAAACATTTTTCAGTTTTTACTATGGTGCCATACAGCCCATCTTCATGCGTATCGGCCCTGCCCCCCTTCATAAATTTGAACACCCCACCCATTTCAATTCCTGGGGAAAACACTGCTTTTGAGGATGGGGGCTAGAGGAACTAACCCCACCTATTACTTGAACTCAGGAGTGCAAAAACTGCAACTGGTCTTTATATAAAGCCTAAAAAAGGAAGTTTCTTATATTCTTCCTGCCCCCTCCCCATCCCATGCCTGTTTGCACCTGAGCAGGGCTAGTCACAATATGGCCTCCAAATAAATACTTTAAGGTGCACTGAAAAGATGTTGCCTGCCAACACCAGTCATGGCTTTTTCTCTTGCAAGAGCTGGTGACAACAATATAACTTTGCTTTTGATAGTCAAAATTTGTTTGGTGTTAGTTGTGAACAAAGAGTACTGTGCATTTACATTCAGTGTCTCAAATATCTGAGTCATATTACACATATATACGTCACAGACATTCATGTCTAAGGTGATGCAGTCAAAACATCTTTAAGCATCAATTAATTTGACATGGAAATAACTCTATTGCACATTTAAGTGGTAAAATAACTTGGTATTCAGCTTTGTGAGATATGGTATAATCACTGAGATATATACATAAGAGCTGCCATATTGGGTCAGACCAACAGTCTATCTAACCCAGTGTCATGTCTCTGACAGTGCCCTATACCCAAGCTTCAAAGGAAGTGTTCTGAACAGGGTAGTTGGAACGATCTATCCCTGTCTTCCCCTGCCAGCTTCTGGCAGTTAAAGGTTTAGGGTTGCTCTGAACATGGGGTTGCATCTCTGACCATCTTGGCTAATAGCCATTGATGGACCTATCCATCCTTTTGCAGGCATTCTTTAAAGAGGAACGCATGGAAATTGTTTTTACAAACGTTTCTCAACTGTAGCAACAGGTACTGAACATTAGGCAATAGACAGATGAACAGAAGCAAAACACCAAAACTATGTTGTAAATCTCACTCTTTCCTCTGGACTTGCAACTTGAAGGCCCAAGAAATGAACTGGGCCTTATTCTTCTAAGTTATCACTCTGTAAATCAGGAGTAGTATCTCTGAAGTCAGTGCAGTTACTTTGATGTAAAATCAGTGTAAAGTGCGCTTGATCATCATCTCACTGTCCTTTGCTCTGAAAGGACATCTTACCATATCTGACATGCTCTTACCATTCTTTAAATGTGTCAATAAAATAGTGGACAAAAGAGAAGCAGCTGACATTTATTTGAACTTTCAAAAAGTACTTTACAAGAGACTACTTTTCTCTCACTTTCAAGAGACAGTAAGTACTGTCATGGATCAGAAATTGACTAGGACAGAAAACAAAGAATAGGAATAAACAGTCAATTTTCATCCCAGAAAAAGATTAATAACGGGGACCCACAAGGTTCCATACAAAGCTAAGTTGTGTTCAACATATGTATTATCTGGAGGTGAGCAATAAGGTGGTAGAATTTTCAGGTGACACAATTATTTAGGTTCCTCAAGACTAGAGAAGACTAAGGAAACTTGGAGGGATCTAAGCAAGCTAGTTGAATGGAAGATGAAGTCCAATGTTGACAAATGCAAAATAATGCACCCAGGAGGGAATAAAAAACAGTTACTTACCTCTTGTAATTGTTGTTCTTCGAGATGTGTTGCTCATGTCCATGCCAATAGGTGCGTGCATGCGCCGCACGCACAATCGCCGGAAACTTGTCCCTAGCAGTACCCGTCAGGTCAGCTGTGGAGATCCCTAGAGTGGCGCCTTCATGGCAGTGTATATATGTCCCTGCCGACCCACCACTTGCTCAATTCCTTCTTGCTGGAATACTCCGACAGCGGGGAGGCAGGCGGGATTTGGAATGGACATAAGCAACACATCTCGAAGAACAACAGTTACGAGAGGTAAGTAACTGTTTTTTCTTCTTCGAGTGATTGCTCAGGTGCATTCCAATAGGTGACATCTAAGAAGTTACCTCAGGGGAGGGGTCGGAGTTCACCGAATTGCTGAGTGCAGGACTGCCCTACCAAACCCAGCATCATCCCTCCCCTGCTGGGTAATGGCATAGTGGGAAGTGAAGGTGTGGACTGAAGACCAGGTTGCCACCTTGCAGATATCCTGGATAGGGACCTGCATCAGGAAAGCTGCGGACACCGCTTGCGCTCTGGTAGAGTGAGACTTTAGCCAGGTCATAGCAAGTCCTGTTGCAGGACGTGATCCATCACGAGATGCACTGTGATGAGATCGGGAGCCCCCTCATTCTTTCTGCAATAGCAATAAAGAGCTGCGGTGACTTACGAATTGGCTTTGTATGTTCAATGTAAAAAGCTATGGCCTAACATCCAAGGAATGGAACATGAGCTCCCTGTTAGTGGCATGGGGTTTAGGGAAGAACAAAGGTGAAAATTTGTCCTGGTTCACCGGAAACTGGGAGACAACCTTAGGCAGGAATGCAGGGTGGGGGCATAGCTGCACCTTGTCTTTATAAAATACTGTGTAAGGTTATTCGGAGGTCAGTGCTCTGAGTTCGGATACCCTTCTAGCAGAGGATATAGCCATCAGGAGGTCCTTAAGAAACCTGCTCATCATGAGATTACCAAACACTGATCCCCCCGCTGTTCCTGGGTGGAAGGCCAAAATGGCTGCAAGGTGTACCCTTAGGGATGATATTGCTAACCCTTGGTGCTTGAGATCTAAAAGATAGTCCAAAATAAGGGGAATTGGGGCTGATTGTGGCTCAGTTCCCCTTTGTCGAGACCAAATGGAGAAATGCTTCCACTTAGCCAGGTATGTGGCTTGAGTGGAGGGTTCCTACTCCCCAACAGGACCTCCCTAACCGAGTGCGAGCACTGAAGCTCAAGAGGGTTCAGCCATGGAGCTTCCACGCCATAAGGTGGAGTGACTCCAGGGTGGGGTGCTGTAGACGGCCATGGTCCTGTGAGATTAGGGTTGGACAGAGGAAGCGCTACTAGTCTGTCCACTGAGAGGTTCAGTAACAGTGCTGAACCAGTGCTGGTGGGGCCACGCTGGCACTAGGAGGATTAAGGAAGCCCTGTCCTGACGAGTCTTGAGGAGCACCCTGTGTATGAGGGGGAATGGCGGAAATGCGTACAGCAGGTGACCCATCCATGACGAGTGAAAGGCATCCACAGTGGAGCCTGGGCTGTGGTTCAGGAAAGAGCAGAATCTCTGGCACTTCCTGTTGCTCTGCATCATGAACAGGTCCATGTGGGGAGAGCCCCACCTCTGGAAAAGTGAGTGAGCGATGTCCGGTCTGAGGGACCACTCATGTCCATGGAACGAGCAACTGAGGCTGTCTGCCAGCTCGTTCTGCACCCCCAGAAGGTGCAATGCCTGCAGGTATATGGAGTGGGTGATACAAAAGTCCCCACAGCTTGAGGGCTTCCCGACAGAGGGGAGAGGAATGAGCACCACGCTGTTTATTTATATAGAACATCGCTGCAGTATTGTCCGTGAGCACTGATATGCACATGCCCTGAAGACGGGTCTGAAACGCTTGGCATGCTAGGCGAACCGCCCTCAGTTCCCTCACATTGATGTGCAACGATAGCTCTGCATGGGACCAGAGACCCTGGGTTCTGACATTGTCCAGATGCGCTCCCCAACCGAGCGCCGAGGCGTCTGTGACAAGGGAAAGCATGGGTTGGAGTTTTGCGAAGGGTACTCCCACACACACCAGCTGTGGTTGCAGCCATCGTTGGAGAGAGTGAAGAATTTGTGGTGAGAGGGTCACTATTGAGTCCAATGGTCCCTGCCCAGTCTGTGCACTTGTGCTAACCATGTCTGGAGGGGCCGAAGGCGCAGCCTGGCATGCTGTACCACGTATGTACAGGCCGTCACGTGCCCCAGTAGTCTCATACAATTTCTGGCCGTAGCTGTGGGGAAGCAGAGGAGGGTCTGGATAATGTCCATGAACGCTTTGAAACGCAGTTCCGGAAGGAACCCCCTCGTGTGCGTGGAGTCTAAGAGAGCACCAATGAACTCTATTCTTTGTGTGGGGGGTCAGTGTGGACTTGGGCTTGTTCAATACAAGTCCCAACCTGAGAAACATAGCCCGGGCCAGGGATACGTACTCCACCACCTCTGCTTGCGACTCGGCCTTGATGAGCCAGTTGTTCAAATACAGGAACACCTGCACCTGGCACCTGCAGAGGAAGGCCGCCACTACTGCCATACACTTGGTGAACACCCAAGGCCAAATGGGAGCACCCTGAACTGGTAGTGCTGGCCACTGACCACGAATCTGAGAAAGTGTCTGTGGGCTGGAATAATAGCAATGTGAAAATAGGCGTCCTTCAAGTCGAGGGTGGCATACCAGTCTCCCGGATCCAGGGAGGGAATGATGGCAGCCAGAGAGACCATGCGAAACTTCACCTTTTTTATGTATGTGTTGAGGTCTCATAGGTCCAGGATAGGCCAAAGCCCACCCTTGGCCTTGGGGATGAGGAAATAGTGGGAGTAGAACCCCTTGCTCCTGAATTCCTGAGGAACCTTCTCTATTGCCCCTAGAGCTAGGAGCGATGTACCTCTTGTAAAAGGAGTTGCTTGTGAGAGGGGTCCCTGAAGAGGGACGGGGAAGGGGGGTGGGAGGGAACAGAATTGGATAGACTATCCCGCCCCCACCGTGCTGAGGACCCAGCGATCTGACATGATCTGAGACTAAGCATGGTAGAAGCGGAAGAGTCGATTCACAAAGGGGGGGGAAGGATCCAAGAAGGCAACTGGTGCGCCGTCCTCGTGCGCATCTTCAAAAGTTGGGCTTGGGGCTGGGGGGCTGTTTGGTTGAATCCTGGCCTTGGCCCAAGGAGGATTGCAGCGGGCGCCTCCTGTTATTTCTGCCCCTCCTCCTAGGAGGGTCCAGCCTAGGGGGCCCTGGGTAGAAATGGGATGGGAGCTGAGGTCTAAAGGGCTTTCTCTGAAGCGCTGGGGTGTGTAGCCCCAGAGACTTCAGAGTGGCCCGCGAGTCCTTCAGGCTATGCAAGCGCTTGTCCGTATTTTGAGCAAACAGGCCCTCACAGTCAAAGGGGAGATCCTGTATTGTGTTTTGGACCTCAGGTGGGATCCCTGAAACCTGAAGCCATGCACTGCGCCTCATAGCGATGGCAGTGGCCATGGTTCTAGGCGCAGAGTCCACTGCGTCCAGGGCTGCCTGAAGGGCAGTCCTAGACACAACTCTACCTTCCTCAAGGAGTGCACTGAACTCTCTGTGACAATCAGCCAGGATTAACTCCTGGAACTTAGCCAACGAGCTCCAGGAATTAAAAACATATCAGCTAAGCACTGCCTGCTGATTCACTACCAAAGCTGGAGCCCCGCAATCAAATAGACTTTACAGCCAAAGAGATCCTGCTTCTTGGCATCACATGACTCCTTGTGGTTTCCCACATCAACCACCAGAGTCCCCAGTTGCGGGTGGGTAAACAGGTGCTCATAGCCCTTTTGCAGCACGAAGTAGCGTCTCTCGACTCCTTTAGCCATTGGTGGTATAGAGGCCGGGGTTTGCCAGAGCACCTTCGTGATGTTCTGAATTGCCCTTATGAGGGGCAAAGCTACTCTGAAGGACCCTCAGGGGCGAGGATGCACACCATTGGATCTGAGTCCTCCATAACCTCCTCTGTCTGGAGACTGAGGTTAACTGCTACTCTCCTAAGCAGGTCCTGGTGGCCTTTGGTATCCATTGGTGGTAGAGTGGTGGAGGTGCTCACCACAGCCTTGTCCGGCGAAGAGGAGGAAGAGATTCCTGGGACAGGGTCTTCCTGCCCCTTGGGTTCTCTGGAGGCCGGGTCAGGTACCTCAGAGCACTCTAGTACCGGAGGTTCAGGTGCCACTGACATCGGTGGAGGAGGGGCATGCTTGTCTGCGGCCACTCAACAGCCCTTTACCATAAAGGATCCTCAGGGGCCCTAGGGGTGTAGCGTGCCATCGACCTCGCTGGAGGGGCATGGGGGGCTAATACCAGCCTCGATCCCTGACCTTGAGCCTGGTGGTAGGCCCAGGGGGTCCAAAAAGGCCATTGCACTGGGCCCTGCCACTGGGGTGGCCAAGTGACAACTGGTGCCGTTTGTTCCGCCGGCCTACAGTGCCGGGATCGGTGCTGGGATTGGGAGCAGTAGTGGCTGCATCAGGATACAGACGATTCTGCATCTGACTCTGATGAGTATTCTGTACCCAACCATGGGGGAGCGGAGCCCAACAGTGCTGGGGAGACGGAGATCAGCGCCGCAACATCATAGGCTTCCCCCGATTATGACTCAACAGCAGTGCCGGTGCCGCCAATGCTGCCTCCATCACCGTCGTTGCCGTGACTGGTGTTATAATCACCCGCGGTGCCAGGCACGACGCCACAGTCGGTGCTGTCACCAGTGCTACTGGCGGTGCCTGAGTTTGTGAGGCTGGGCCCCGCACCTGCGGGGCCAGGTACTGCACTGTCATATCAATGAGGTCTTGAGCCACCTCATATGTGTCCAGAGTGGAGGGGAGGTCAGGCTCTTCCTCCAAATCGTCACGGGTAGGAGATTCCGTTTTTGCCGGACTCAATGGCTCTGCAACTGGGGCTGGAGTCAACGGTGACGGTTCTTGGGGACCAGACCGAGGGTGTCCCACCGGAGGACGCACCCCACTGGAATCCCCCCTCGGCTTCCTGACGGGGAATGTTCCCTCTCTGGTTTCTTTTTCTTATGCAGCACTGGAGACTGTGAATGGTGCCGCAAGGCACTAGCTTTGCGGGCCGGGAAGCAGTGCCACTGCTCCCTGGCAGAGTCCTTCCTCAGTGCTGGGACATCCCACACTGAGGCCAGTGCGCTGCGCACCAAGGATGCTGGTGTCTGCTCAGGCTGTGGCTAAAGGGCAACTCCATCAAAAGGAGCTTCAGGCAATAGTCCCGCTCCCTCTTAGTCCTGGGTCTGACTAAGGCACTTATCTGTCTGATGGCCCTCCCCAAGGCACTTGAGACAGGCGGCATGCGGATCACTTGTTGGCATAGGTTTTGCACACCTCTCGCACGCTTTAAACCCCTGCGACCAAGGCATGCCCCAGCGCTGGGGAGAGTAGAACGGGGGGAAACCTCCCGAAGTAAACTAAACTAATCTGCAACTATTAACAACTAACTGTTTACACAGAAACAAGGGAACCGCTAGGTAAGGCACTTGCAAAAGCAAGAGACAAAGCTGTTCCAACTGCTGTCATGGGTGGTAAGAAGGAACTGAGCAGGCGGTGGGTCATCAGGGACATATATACACCGCCATGAAAGCACCACTCTAGGGGTCTCCACAACTGACTTGATGGGTACTGCTAGGGAAAAGCTTCTATTGGAATGCACATGAGCAATCACTCGAAGAAGAACTTAACCTACTCATACACCTAACTAGGTTCTTTCTTAACTGTAACCACTTAAAAGAGGTGACACCATTGCGAGCAGCCCGAAGTCATTTTGAAATATCACTTTATTAAATGTGTGGCAGCAGCAGTGATCAAAAAAGCAAAGTGTTAAGACTTATAAAGAATTGAATAAAGCGTAATACTGAAAACACTACACTGTCATTATCTAAATCAATAGTATGTAATTATGTAGAATAGTTTCAATTTGGGTCACCCTATTGCAAAGGGGTTCAGGGATAGGTAATCTCAATTATGTAAGAGGCATGGAAAAACTCTCATATGAGGAGAAAGTGAAAAGATTGGGATTACTTGCAACAGAGGAAATGAATGAAGTTATGATAAAAAATAAGGGTATGGTGAAGGTAGATTAGGCACTGATATTTGCCCATTCTCCTACTACAAGTATAAGAAGACATTCAATGAAACTGAATGGAACACATTTAAAACTGAAAAAGGAAATACTTTTTCATGTGATACACAACTAGCCTGCGGAATTCAGTACTACAAAATATCACTGAGGCCAAGAGTTTAGCAGGATTCAGAAAAGCATTGTTTTAGAAGGATTACAAGAACATCTAAAATGATGATTGTAAGGATTTTAAAAGAAAAATTGGCATAGCTAGAAACTCTTTTGTTTCAGGACATAAACCAACGTCTATCTACTGGGGGGTTAGAAATGGAATTACTGGGTCCCACATTTTCTAAGTGCCTTCTGCAAGGTTCTTGAATCTTCCTCTGAAATACCAGCTGTTAGCTATTTGTCTGATCCAGCATGACAATTCCATTGTTCCTATGCTGGAGAAATAAGAGCTACCGTGGAACCCGGCCAGACATAGAGCCATGTTATGGAAGTTAAACAAGCATTTCGTTGAATATATTGTGCAGTTTTGCAAAATGTTAAAGATTCTTTTATTTCAATGATTATTTAGAATACCTACAATCTGCAAAACCACACAATGTACTACAAAAGCAGTACCTACCTGACTCCCCTTTAAGCCACAGGCAGCTCTATGCTCAAGGGAGATTTTGTGATAACTTATAGCATAATGGATGTTGATGTGTCACGTCAGAGTAGGTGCTGGCAACTGGACATGTTACTGGATCTAAGGAGAAGAAGCAAATTATTTTTCAACAATGTGTTAAATCTCCCTCTTAGCCTGGCTATGTGGGCATTGACCATGTATTGCTACAGCTGAGGAAAGTTTTTTTAAAGCCAATTTGCTGTTCACCTCTAAATACTATGACTAAGCTGAACAGATACCAACTGGAAGACATAAAGGCTTTTTCCCTGCTCTGATTGCCAGTTCCAGACTGTTCCAACAAATAAATGTTAACCATGGTATTCATTATGCAAAATAGAATTTGCAACCTGCTTGTATAAATGTAAGATTCTTATATAAGCAAAAAAGAACCCAACATTTTTGTGAGCTCAACAGATGTTTTGGAAATACATGTGTAAGTTCTTGTATTTCTAATGGAAAATATGAATAAACATTCAGAGAACCCACTTTCTCAGATTCATAACAACAGTCACAATGTTTCATATGAATGATTTCCTATGTAGAGAATATACAATACACATGTTGCTAACTTAATGACCAAATAGATTACCTCTGACATTTGGAAAGCAAATGTATTTTTAAACACAAGTTTCGTCTGTATTTTAAATTATAGGCTATATCTTTGTCTAGAAGCAAGCACAGTTATGTCAATGCAGACTCTGGCTTTGATGCCTGTACATTTTGATTAAACATGAAAACGTAGGGTGCTTCTAGTTAATAATGGGCACCCTATCTTTTGTCCCCCACAGATTTATTATGCAGAGCACTGCTAGATTTGCTTATGTATACCTTATTAGCCCTGTAGTGACAAATTATGTCCTCCTTTGTTCCTTACCTTCAGGCTAGAACACTGATGTAATTTGGACGTTCTGGAGCTATTTCTGTTCTGCTACAGCCTTTTTATACTGTTCTGGTGGAGTAAAAAAGACTTAAGGTATCAGAACCAGCCCTTAGTGAATACCTTTGGTATAATAGCCAATGCAGCATAGAGCTGCAAAAGGGGGCTGGTTATTCTGAGCTCTGGAATGGCTCAAAGTCCACTGCAGTTGAGCATAAGTTAGAGCAGTCCTGAAGTCAGACCAAAACAGTCAGGGAAGTCTAAAGGTGTCAGTTATGTTTGCTCCCTCACATTCATGCACCAAACATACCTCAGACAGAATAGAGAATCAGCCCTTTTTGTTTGCTGAAATGCATTGGTTCATGAAGCAGTCTTTGAAAATTTCTGCTACCCCATAAGCCAAGTCTGCACTACAAGTCTTCAGAAGCGGTGTGGTGCCTACAGGGAACTTTACTGTGATCTCTGGTATCTACAAGGACATCAGATATGAACCACAACAAATGTCAGAGGTTGAGTTTTATTTTGGTACCATGAAGTACGTTTAATGTCCTTAATTTGAAAATGAATACCTCACATTTACCTCAGCATGTATGTAGCTGTAGAAGAATAAAATCGTATGACAAAATTCTGCTCCCCTCACACACTTAATTTTATCATAGGGAATCTGATTTCAAATTGCTAGATAGCTAACTAATACTCATCTATCTAAGGCTCAGAAACAATAGAAGTGGCCACAAAGATAATGACAAAGCTAAAAGTAGAATTTTCAACTTTTGCTACTTTGGTATAATCACTGACAGCCATTAATGTTATAATATTCATCAGAAAAAATGAAATATGTTCTCTATTGACAATATAGACACATGAAAATTGTCACCTCACAACTGAAACCAGTGCTAATGTGAAATGTTTTCTGCAAGCAGTTAGCCTGGCACTAGTGTGGTTTTGTCCAGTTAGTGACTACTACTATGCTAAAATAAAATCATAAAGAGACTCTCTTCCCACTCAGAAGATTTAAGTGTTCTATTTGCTGGAATGATAGAATCTCACTTATTTCAAACCTAGATTATTAGGTTCTAGTTGGTGGTTTGTTTGTTTTTGTTTTCTTTAAATGTAGAGATAATGCTCACTTAGTATTATTGGATTGAATGCTCTAGATACTAGTTCAGATCCTCTGGAGATGTCCTTCTTTAGCACCACAATTCAATCTGCCTGGGCACTAGCAGGAAAGAATTAAGAGTTCAGGAGAAACAGTCTTGCTGCTGTCATTTTGTGTCACAGGGCCCTGGGCAGCTTGGAGAAGTAGCTGCAGAAAAAGCCATGCTCAGCCTCTGCATCACCAGGATGGAGCATGCTCAGTTGCTCCATGGAGGATGCCACATGCACATTCCAGTCAGTAGGTAGGAGCTGTGTTGGGATGGAATAAGGTTATTGAAGGTATACCCTTCAGCAAATAAAGCTGACAGCCTCTAACAAACGTCTATGGAGCATATGTGAACTGTGGTCTTTTTTGCAGAGGTTTATAACTTGACCAAACCTGAATAGATTTCCATGGAAATAACAAGAGGCATCCCTAAAATCAGAATGAAGCCCCTGTCAAACTTCAAGTCTTTCTTTCAAAGCATACAGATGCTAGAGCTCATCAGTGAATTATCAACTGAAAATAGGACCTTAAAATGGAAAGTGTTAGGCAGCCTTATTTATACATATACATCAATACCAGCACCGCCTATGCTACTTTGTACTCATTTAGCATTTTTCATCTGTAGATCTCAAAGCACTTTGCAAATGTTGACAAGTGTCACTATTCCCATTTTACAGATAAGGAAACTGAGATGCAGTGGTTAAGCAATTTACCCAAGGTCATCTGGCAAATAAATCAAAGCCTGTCTACCTGTTTCCACCCTAACTGAATTGGCGCATTAGCACTGACCCCCCCCACTTGGTAAGGCAACTCTCATCTTTTCATGTGCTGTGTATTTATACCTGCCTCTGTATTTTCCACTCCATGCATCTGATGAAGAGGATTTAGCCCACAAAATCTTATGCCCAAATAAATTGTTAGTCTCTAAGTTGCCACAAGAACTCCTCGTTATTTTTTATGTTTATCAATGTTTATCAATGTTACTATTTTCTGTGCTATCTAAGTGATTTCCAGGCAAATTAGAACTGTGCTGCAAGTTGTTATAAGTTGACTTCATGAATCTTCTGTTCTTCTGCCATATTTTGGTAAAGGAGGTTCTCCTTTAAATATATGGGTGGCATTCTCCACTCTGTTATAGCCACTTTGCACCATGGCCTTAAAATTGTCAAAGATAGCTGTTAAGGTCTTCTCTTGTGGCAGTCGATATCTCAGAGAAAAGCTTTAAAATGTGTGCCAACTGTGACTTACCCCTTGTGCCTGACTTAGGAGGAGGGAAGTATGATTGAACAGCACATGCCAGTAGTGAAAGCTAGAGTACCTCCCAGCTGCTCTAGTTTCTGCCAGGGCTGGGCAGCTCAGAATCAGGGATTATAACTATCTCCCTGGGGCTGCTGCTCTCCTCTGCAACTGAATACAGATGGATTAGAGGACAATAATGGCCTACATGTATAAAAGTTCCCCCCCTCCCCACTCTCTTCCCTATTTCATTATAGGTGATGTTTTTGCAGTGTGGTCTGAAAATGGTGAGACTCTGCATAAGCCAGACATTCTCCAAAAGGTTGTTCCAACTGATGGAGGTTCAGCTAGTGAAAACTTGTTTCTAGTACTCTCACTTCATTTTCCTATGCATGGGCTTTGTGAGCTGCTTTCCCCTAGAGGAGTCCAGGTGTCTTAGTGTATCAAAGAATTTGAAGAGCAACTAGCTAAAGACAAACTCCTTTTTTGCTGTTAGTTTATGTACATCAGAAGCAGGATGCCTGCCAAACGGCCACTGGACAATTGAGGTGCTAAAGGAGCACTCAAGGAAGACAAGGCTGTTGTGCAGAAGCTAAATAATTCTTTGCATCAGTCTTCATTGTGGAGGATGTGAGGGAGATTCCCGCACCTGAGTCATTCTCTTTAGGAAATAAATCTGAGGAACTGTCCTAGACTGAGGTGTCAGAGGAGCAGTTCTGAAGGAACTCTGGGATGAATACCATCTGGTCCTATGACTTATTACCATTAAATTTATCAGTTTAGCACACTTACCCAGTTGGAACAATCAGCGGACTATTGAGTATAAGAGGAAATGGCAGCACCACCACCAATGTTCTATGTAGGGCTTGGGCTGGTAGATGTGCTTTAAAGTAGTACCTCAGCAAATCTATTGGATCAGGCCCCACAGGTGGAGAAGACCCTTCTTTGTGAATCCTGTCAGTGTTTAGCTGTGAGTTAGGTGTCAAGCTGCTTGGCAGTATCAGCAGTGAGGCAGCTGAGTACATGTCCACCAGCAGAAATTTAGGTGCCATGGGGACTTTCAGTGGAAACTTAAGTATCTAGGGAATTTAGAACCTATAGGGTTAAGCAGTGCTATGCAGAGGTTTTGTGAATGCCCGTGGCACCAAAATGTTGGGTGTAGGTACCTATAGGGTCCACTGCGATTTTGAATATAAGCTCCACACAGAAACCTCACAAATCTTTCACTTCTCCACCAAAGATGTAGCTCCAAACCCTTAAAGAATCAATAGCATCAATTCATCTGCATTTGTACTGACAATGTTGGCACATATCTAAATGCCCCTTTTGCTGCACTTATTGCTGCTTGCAGCACAATGGAGATTAATTCATTACTTTAGTATTTTCTATTTGTAAATTATATTTGTACATGGATACTGTAGAACACTAAGTCATCACTTTTGAGGATGAGTCATATATGCCAAACACATCAACAGAACTAAACATGTGCTTAAGTGCTCTCTTTCCCAGAGACCTAAATCCTTGTAACAAGTAAAGAGTCATGCACACCTATAACATTATATAAATGTCAGTCATGTGGACATGATCCAGCTCCCATTGAAGTCAATGGGAGCCTTTCCACTACTTTCTGTATGAATTGGATAGAACCCTTATGCACAACTATGGTATGATAAAGAAGATGAATTGGAAAATGAATTATATGATCATAATGGACAGAGGAAACTAACAACTGAAACTGCTGCACAACAGTTTGACAAATCTAGAAAAATAACCATTATAGTTACACTATATTACTAAAGTCTAAACAGAAAAAAACTGATTTTACATGCCAATTGGATATCAATATTCTCAAGACTGGATGAGTCATTTGGGTTACTTTGTCAGCTGGGTATACTCATTTAAGGTGGCTTCTGTTTCATCTCTTTGCTATTAAAATGATCCATAACATGAACTTCAAAGCAGAATAGTATACCATCTTTAAAATCTGATCTAAATTCTTCATAACAAATATTTTAGGATTCCAAGCAGATCCGTGATAAGGACTATATTTTGGGAAGAGGTTAATAACTTAGGGGTAAACTGTGATTCTTCTATTGCAGGCCATATTGGCACTGGTAGTGAGGCATGCTACCACCTGATTTCAGAGGGACTGTGGCTTCCCTGAAAAGGGTAGTGTACGCTCAGTTTTGCTGGTCTGTGTGGAAGAGATGCTTCCTGCCCACTTTTGGAATCTAGTGCTGCTGGAGGCATTAAGACTCCCATGGTTCCCCACCCTGAGCACACGGATTATGATTGATTGTATCTACCCTTGGAAGAAGGACATAAGGAGAGGAAAACCTTGTGTCCTCTACTCACTTAGCACACCTGAACAGGGACAGATACCATCTAACTCTTAACATTCTGAAAGCATGAAAGCACATGAAACTAAGTGCCTCTTCCCAAGTTTCATTTGTAACAAGTTGATATTGTACCTAATTCCTGCTCTTTTTTTTACCATTTTGGTAAGAGTCCCCTATTAAACAATTAGGACCAAATTCTGCCCCCAGAGCTGTAGCGGTATATGTGTGTGTAACACTTTAAAGTCAGTGTAGCTGAATATGTATATTTGAAAGAAGAACTTTTACCTCAGAGTTTTACCAAACTATTAGTTCATTTGATTTTGAGTAATTACTTAACTTTTCTGTGCCTCAGTTCACCTGTATGTTAAATGGCTATATTAATACATGTTTGTTCTTCAGAGGTGTTTGGAGGATTATTGGTTTGCTGTGAAATCATAGGATAAAAGGCATCAATATAAGTGAAATATTATTGAAACAATGAAAATTTCCTTTGTTGCAAGCTGCAGCAGTAATATTGACTTTTGTGTGACTGATCTGCCCTTGAGAACAGTCTCTGAAACATGGCAGGTATGGGATGAGAGGAGGGCATGGAGATGACTGAAAGAACTGTTCTATTCTGGGTAACTTTCTTTTAAAAGTGGCTTGGAAAGCTAAATTGGAAACTGACTAAATGACCAGATCATTGCTGCTCAGGTAGGTCACATTCCTGGGAAAACAATGAAGACACTGAACTTGATTTTCTAAAGGAAGTCAGTTATGGCAAGGTTACTGTATACGAATCTGTGGAAAGATCACTAACAGGATTCATGTCAATCCACTGAAGGGAAAAACTTACAGTGCTATCTGAATTGCTTGATAAACTGGGCCCATTCAGCCAAATGCGAAGTTATACATTTAGGAACAAGGAATGCAGGCCATAACCACAGAATATGTGACTGTATACTGGAAAGCAGTGACTCTGAAAAGGATTTAGGGGTCACAGTGGACAAGAACTGAATATAAGCTCCCATTGTGATTCTGTGACAAAAAGGGCTAATAAGCTCCTTAGATGTAAGGAGGAATAGGGAGATGTTTTTTACCTTTGTATACTGCATTGGTAAGACCAGTACTGGAATACTGTGTACAGTTCAGTTTTTTAGCACTCTTAAAAAATTAGACACCAGAACTGCAGAAAACAGCCAAGAACGATTCAAGGGTTAGATACAATGCCTTACAATAAAAAGAACGAGGAGTACTTGTGGCACCTTAGAGACTAACAAATTTATTTGAGCATAAGCTTTTAAAAGAAAGCATGAAAAAAACCCTAAGCTTATTTCTACCACCTTAGGTTAAAATTTCCCCAAGGCACAAATTCTTTTCCCTTGGAGGGTACGCTGCCACCACCAAGTGATCTAACAAAAAATCAGGGAAAGGACCACTTGGAGTTCCTATTCTTCCAAAATATCCCTCCAAGCCCTTACACCCCCTTTCCTGGGGAGGCTTGAGAATAATATCCTAACCAATTGGTTACAAAGTGATCACAGACCCAAACCCCTGGGTCTTAGGACAATAGAGAAATCAGTCAGGTTCTTAAAAGAAGGATTTTATTTTTTTTAAAAAGGTAAAAATCACCTCTGTAAAATCAGGATGGAAAATAACTTTACAGGGTGTCATAACCAAAGGGGGTAGCCTAAATTCCTCCTTACCTGTAAGGGGTTAAGAAGCTCAAGTAACCTGGTTGGTACCTGACCAAAGAAACCAATGGGGACAAAAGATACTTTCAAATCTGGGTGGAGAGAGGTTTTGTTTTGGGTTTTTGTTTTCTGTGGCTGTTCGCTCTTGGGACTAAGAGGGACCAAACATCAATCCATGTTCTCCAAATCTTTCTGAACAAGTCTCTCATTTCAAACTTGTAAGTAACAGCCAGGCAAGGCATATTAGTTTATCTTTGTTTTCTCAACTTGTGAATTTTCCCTTTGCTAGAGGGAGGTTTATCCCTGTTTTGTTGTAACTTTGAAACTAAGGCTAGAGGGGGTTTCTCTGTGGTCTTTGAATTTTCTGCTACTCTGTAAGGTTAACTATCAGCCTAAGTTTACAGAGGTGATTCTTTTACCTTTTCTCTTTAAATAAAATCCTTCTTTTTAAGAACCTGACTGATTTTTCCATTGTTCTAAGACCCAGGAGTTTGGGTCTGTAGTCCCTTTGTAACCAATTGGTGAGGATATATGCTCAAACCTTCCCCAGAAAAGGGGGTGTAGGCTTGGGGGAATATTTTGGGGGAATAGGACTCCAAGTGGTCCTTTCCCTGATTGTTTGTTAAATCACTTGGTGGTGGCAGCGATCCCAAGGCAAGAAAAGAATCTGTGCCTTGGGAAGTTTTAACCTAAGCTTTTAAGAATAAGTTTAGGGGGTCTTTCATGTGAGTCCCTACATCTGTACCCCAGAATTCAGAGTGGGAAAGGAATCCTGACACAGGGTAACAAAAGATTCAAAAACACAGAGGATTCCCCTCTAGGCAAAACTTTAAAAGCTCAAATAAATTTGTTAGTCTCTAAGGTGCCACAAGTACTCTTCGTTCTTTTTGCTGATACAGACTAACACGGCTACCACCCTGAATGCCTTACAATGTGAGACTTAGGTATGTTTGCACTGCAGTTGGGAGATGTGACTGCAGAATGTGTAGACATACTTGAGCTAGCTAGATTAAATACCAGTGATGCCACAGCAGCATGGGTATGTACCCAGGGTCCTACGCAGGTGGGGCTAGCCCATGCAGCCATTTGTGCTGCTGTGGCCTCACTGCTATTGTTTTGTGAGCTAGCTTTGATCTCACCAGATCAAATCTACTAATGTGCATCTAAAAGTGCTGGACCATATCTGCTGATTGCAGCTTAGACACACCCTTAAAGAGTTCTATCAATTTAGCTCATCAAAATGATTGAGATGTGACTGTTCACAATGTATAAGTAGCATGTGGAGAAAATGCTGGGTACTAAACAGCTCTATAGTTTCATAGGGAAAGGCATAACAAGAACCAATGGATGGAAGCTGAAACCAGACAAAGCCAAATTAGACACACATTTGAACAATGAGGGTGATTACCCTCTGGAATAAACTATCAAGAGAAGTGGTGGAATCTCCATCTTTTGATGTCTTCAAATAAAGATTGGATGCCTTTCTGGAAGATATGCTTTAGACAAACACATGCTGTGCTTTTAGTCAGACACAAGCTAGTGGGCTCCCCTCAACCATTGTGTTGTACCTAAAACAGCCATACTGGGTCAGACCAAAGGTCTATCTAGCCCAGTATCCTGTCTTCTGACAGCGGCCAGTGCCAGGTGCCCCAGAGGAAATTAATAGAACAGGTAATCATAAAGTGATCCAGCCACTTAGTTGTCCATATGAGATGATGTGGTAAGTGCCACAAAGATGTCCCGGCTCCACTTGCCCCAGTGACCCCATCCCATTTCCTGATCTCCCTCATGACCTCTCATCCCCTCCCTTACTCTTCTCCTTAATTTCTTACTCTCCTCTGGCAACACAAGCATGCTTTCGTCTTTCTCATCTTAAAAACACCTTAACCTTGACCTACTTGCCTCTTCAACTACTGCCCCTTCTCCCTTTCATCTCTAAGATCACTGAGCATACTGTTTACAGTCACTATCTAGAGTTCCCCTTCTCCAGTTTCATTTTAGACCAGTTGTTCTGGTACTAAGGGTGCTGGGGATGATGCTACTGCACCCCCTGGTTTGAAGTAGTAATAACAAACACCAAATGTGTGGTTTCCATCTGCAGCACCCCTTGCCTTTCCAATCTGTCTTCTGCTCCTTGCACTCCACTCCCTTGCTCTCTACAAAGTCTCTGACTTCTTCCTATCCAAAGTTCAGAATCAGTACTCTATTCTCCTCCTCCTCCTCGTCCTCTCAGCCCCTTTTAACACTGTCAACCATATTCTTATTGAAATCTTGCCTACCTTTGGCTTCCATGTCTCTGTCCTTTTTCTCCTCCTGCCTATTTAATTTCTTCTTCTGCCTGTCCTTTGGAGAATTCTCTGCCCTCCAATTTTTTTGTGAGGGGTTCCATAGGGCTCTGTCCTAGGTCTCCTGCTACTCTCCTTCTATAGCTTATCTCTGGTAATTTCATCTGAAGACATAAATTCAGCTATCATCCCTATGCTGACCACTCACAATCTACCTTTCTGCTCCAGACCTATTGTCTTCCGAACTAAAATGTTGGCATGTCTCTCTGACATCACCTCATGGATGTCTAATCATCAGCTCAAGCTCAACATGGCTAAAACAGAGTACTTAATCTCTCTCTTTCTTCTCCCAACCACCCACACCAACCTCTTTTGAATATCACCACCATCCTGCCTGTCACTCAGGCATGTAACCTGGGAATCTTCTTCAACTCAGATCTATCTTTCTGTCCTCACATTCAGGCTATGTCTAAAATATCTTGCTGGTTCTTTCTGCATAACATTTAAGATGTTTTCCTCAACTTAACATTAAATCAGCTTCTAAATTAATTCACCACTAGGACTCCTCTTTCTTGAAAACTAACAAATTATAATGTTAACTGACTAATATTTCTTGCATTTCCATCCACAAATGAGAATTCTATGATCATATATAACAGTTTAAAATATAAAACACTTTAGAAAAAGTAGCCTGTTATTCTCTTTTATAGCCCCAAAGCAACATACAAACTAGGGGAAGATAGGCATTCCTCCATTTAATTGCCTGCAGGGCCCAATCCAGTAAGTATGCCCATGGCTTGCCTATCAGATCAGGCCCCTATAGAGAAGCTTACAGAAAATGCAAGACAGGAGACCCTCCCTCATAATGTTTATCCTAGTGGTTAGGGTACTCACCTGACATGTAGGAGATGCCTAGTTCAAGTTTCCCCTCTACCTGAGTGGAAGAAGGGATTTAAACTGATACCCACTGCTTCTCAGGTAGGTTCTCTAGACTCTGGGCTATGGGATATTCTGATGTGGGGCTCCCTTAATATCTCCTATTGAAGCTGTTCCATTCTGGATGATTTTTAAAATCATTGGAGCAGGAGGACTAGATCCTGGGTCTCCCACATCCATGCTATAACCACCAGGCTACAGAGTCATTCTCATGCATTTATCAACACCCACACCCCCGCTCCACTGGATAAAAATGAAAGAATCATTGGAGCAGAGACAAAGCAAGCATCAGAATTGGGACAAATTCTTCCCTGCTGTAATAAGGAGCAATTCCACTGACTTTAACATTTACTATTAGAGTTATGCTTGTTTACATCTGGCTCACTGAAAGGACAGGATGCTGGGGAAAAATGCACAACTTGCATCTCTCCAGTTAACTTGTAATCTACATCTCCCACTGACAGCAAACCAGTTGGCTAATCTTAAAAGTAAATATGAATTTTCTCAGTTTGTAATTACGCTTTCATGCCTAATACTGTCAACATGTTGCATATTTCCAGGAGTGGGCCCCTTGATGGTAGTTAGCTGGCATATGGTTAGGTGTGCACCAAGACAAAATATACTGAAAAAGAGGTTACCAACATAAATATTGTTCCCTGAATCTACTGCCTCCATAGAGGCCCACTTTGAGATTACATGCCATGCAGCAAAAGAAACCATACAAAGCAGATGGATGCTAGGAGAAATGTTCTCGTGGCTGGCTGTTTCAACATTCTGGAACTAAGGGTTACAAAAAACCCAACTCCTAATTTTTCCTCTCTAATTCTGGGCACATCCTGTAAATCTCTGAAGTCGAAGGGGAAAGGGAGGATTCGTGTGGCTCTGTAGAGGCAATACATTTGAGAACAAAAGTTATGTGGGTAAATAAGCCATCTTTCTGTCTCATAACACTATCTACCCAGATCCCATCTGTGAGAGATTAGATAGTAGTGACACTTCTCAGGAGGTGGGTTGAGGAATAGTGCTAATTGACGTATGACTGAAATACACCTCTCCCAAATGAAGTATCTCATCTGAACTGGACTCAATATTGAAAATAACCCTTTGTAAAGGTATCAATCAAATTTCAGATTGTTGAAATCTGCAAAGATGCAATCAGCACATGACTAAGAAGACACTGGAGAATATGCTATCTCTTTGGTAGGAGGGCATTGGCTCCTGGTTCTACAGGAACTTCAAGGAGTGTTTAGCCTGTCTGAAATATGGACCCAAAGGATAAGATTGGCTTAGATCCAAGGAGGCTTGATCATTTCTGAATCCATAATGGTAAGGCATAAGTGGAGCCAATCTTTGTCTTTACCAGATCCAGAGAACTAATGCAAATTACTGGTAACAGTTTAACCCTAACACTTCCTGTATGTTGCTGAAGAAGATGGATCAAGGGTGCACCCCGAGTCCTTAGAGGACCTGGCTGCTCTGCGTACAGTCAAGGGATCCAAACAGCTCTTGTCAGGGTAGAGGCAAGAACTTTTTCTGTAACTAGTCTTAGGCCAGAAGAGCCTCCCCCTACCAAATGACTGGATCCTACTCTGATGTGCACTCTTCCTCAATGACTAAGCATGTTGAAATGGGGTCCAGTGCCTCACAACAGGGTATGCAATCTCACAGAGGTGATCTGTTGAGACAGTGTCAAGGAGGAGAATAAACCAATATTTTATAAAATCTGCCCGTGTGCAATAAATTAACATTTGCAAGTTTCTGAAATATAGACACTAAGTAACATTTTTGGTCTGTAAGTATGTAAAAATGTTACCTGGCAAGGTTTTTTCATTTTAATTGCTATAACATGGTATCTGTAACAGCAGAGCTCACAGGTCCATGACCCTCTTTCACTGATCCACTTTAAGAGGCACAATTGATGTGTGTACCGTACCGACCCATCACATCGGCAAGGATTTAACAATTCACCCTGAAACAAGACAAAAATAAATGTCAGGGGGATTTATTTTGTTTTCTTATACAATATTTCATGTTATCTGTTCTGGAACAATGAGTTTGTTTTAGTCACTATCCTACACTTTTATATTTTTGGCTAGAATAAAACTCAAAAGTTAGAGCTCTTTTAAAGATATCATTTCCACCTTAAATATTCTACCACATTACAAAGAACAGGTAACTCACTGCATGTGTAATTATTATGCCAATGGTCACCTTATTATGTTTTTCGAGTAACTTTTAGATGGATGGTTAGATGTAGAGAAAATACAGAAGTACAAAAATAATTCTTAATCATGGATAAGAAAGAAATGTATGACATCATAGTGAACTGCATGCTTACAGTAGCATTTGTACTGTATGCAATTACACCGTAAAAATTCTCTACAAAATGAACACTTTAAAAAAATAATCTAAATATGTCTTTCCTATCAGAATTGCATCCTATAACAAATACATAAATGACTGTGTGGTTGGCTGAAGCGTTCTTATTTCTGTGATGCTACTTCAAAAATGTAATAGTTCTACCTCACATACTGACAATTGTCCTCACCTGTGTTCTAAAATAAAACACAAAGCTAGTAGACTCATATATTAAAGTCTAACTGGACAATGCCAATAATATCTTTCTTTTTTCCATTTTCTTGCTTTTTAATAGAGAAAATAAAGTACAACAAACCAACTCCCCCGTTTATGTCATAATGGCTCAGAGAGGGAGCTGCCCGACTAAGCTGACAGGTATAGAGTAAAATGCTCGTGGAAGTGTCCGGCTCCGATATTATGATAATGACCAATCATGAAATCTTTCCCTAGATTTTCTTCATAAAAGTATTGGGAAACTAGTAAGGGTTAATTAAAATGTAGAAGACAAGACGCTTGGAGAATGTGGGTTTCCCCTTGAAGTCTCTGAGGAGAGAGGCTGCATCCTAAGCAAATAGACCAATAATTCCCTGCCTTTCTAGACTGGCAGCGGAGGCTGGCAAAGCTCTTCACAGCCAGCTTCACATTGTACAGCCCCGCGATTGCATTTGCCCCCAGCTGTTGCTGAGTTACGAGCCACCCCAGCGCGGCCTCACGAAACTGAACCTGCTCGACTCGGCCACTTCGGGGCTCGTTTCCCAGCCAGGGGCGGCGACAGTCGAAGCGCGGGGTCCGGCTCAGAGCCCTGTCCAGGGTGCTGACCGCGGCGGGCTGGGACCAGCAGCCTCCAACAACCCGCCCCGGCCCGCGCGCGCCAGGGAGAGAGGCAGGCGGCGCAGCTGCGGTGTCTGTCTGGCCGGAGGGGCTGGGTCCGTCTCTCTGTCCGTCCCTCGCGCCCCCCCCCCCCGCCCCGCCGGGGTGCGGGGGAGGCGGGGTCCGTCTGTCCGGCCGGCTCTCACCTGCTCGGCGCCCTGGAAGCAGATCTTGCAGATGGGGCCGGCGCCGCCGGGGTTGCTGTCGCTGCCGCTGTCGCTGCCGCACACGGAGCGGGTCTCGGGTTTGTCGCCGCCCACGGCCCCCGCCTCCCCCCGGGCTCTCTCCGAGCCGCCCCTTCTCCCCTCGGAGGGGCCCGGGGGCGTCCCGCCGGAGCCGCTGCTCTGCCCCGCCCCGGTGGGGTCGTCGGCCGCCGGCTCCGCCTGGGGCTGCAGCCGCCGCAGCCCCGCGCTCTCCTCCGCGCCAGGCAGCTCCAGCTGGGCTGCGGCGGCGGCTGCGGGGTCTCGCTGCGGCTTGCCGGGGCCGGGGATGCTGCTCGCCCCGCCGCAGCTCATCCCCCGCGCCGGCCCGGCCCTCCCGCCCGGGACACCCGCTGGCCCGAGCCGGACCCGGGGGCGGGGACCCCGCTCTGCGCCCTCAGAGCAGCCGGGAAGGTGACCGGGGCGGGGGCGGCGGGTCCGGAACTGGGTGGGGGGAGCGGGGCGCGGGTCCAGCTGTCCGGGCGGCTCGCGCCGGTCCGGCTCCAGACGCAAACAGCCGCCTCCGAACGGAGCCAGCCAGCGAGCGAGAGCGAGAGACCGTTACCCGGCTCGAGCCGGGCGGGGCCGCGAGCGCGAGACAGTCACTGCAACCGCCACGCGGCACAGACACCGAGACGCCTCCCCCCGCCCCCGCCCTCACTCCCGGGGGGGGGGGTGTCACCCCTGTGCCCCCTCCCCCACCGAGGCACTGTCACCATCGCGTAGCAGGGTCACAGTCAACCCGCCCCCCCACACACACACACCAGGGCAGCCACCTCTGAGGTCCATCTGGCATGATCCTGAGCCCACACAACTGGACAGCTGGCGCGGGTCACTGAGCACCCTTCAGATTGCCCAGGACAGCTGCCTCAGCCAGGGGGTGATCCTGGGAAAACCTGGACAGGTGGCAGCCCTACCCCTCTGCACACACCTACGCACATACCCCACACACCAAGGACACTGTCACCTCCCCCCACTGGAAAAATGTTCATATTCAAACATTCGCTTCCAACACCATCACCTTCCCTGCACACAGTCACCTGCCCGCTTCCACACAGCGATCTTCCCCTATGGCCCCAGTCACCTGTCCCCAAAACATTGTCACTTGCCTTTTGCAACAGTCTGTCACTTCCCCACCTAATACACAAACAGCTGCTCCCCCTTTCCAGCATACTCACCTTCCTTCCCTAGACAATCACCTGTTCCTCTTAAAACTCCTCACACATACATGCTTGCCCCCTTCAAAAATTATTTCCCCCCCCAATCATCCATTGCAACACCATTACTTCTCCCTCAGAAATAATCAGCCCCCTTCCAACAATATCCGTCTTTCCTAAGCAGACAGACAAACAGTCCTCCCCCTCCCTGCCCCCAGCACTGTCCCACAAAGAGACACAGTCACTTGCCCCCTTCCAACACAGTCATCTTCACCTCATGGACACACTCCGATCACCATTGCACACACCTACACATTCCCTCTCTTGAACACCATCACCCTCCAGCACACTTCTCCCCCATCCCCAGACACTGCCACACCTATGAACTGTCTCTAATACACCTTTTCCACCTTAAACTATGCCACCACAACACTCACATCTCCTTTCATGAGACTGCCACATCCCACTGCAGGATTTAGACCTTGTAAATAAAGACTACAGTATTATACAGCTATTGCCACAAAACAGTTCACTAACAATTGCATGCTGAAACATTTTGGGCTGTTACTGGGGATTTTAAAAAAATAGGAGCAGGGCATGGGTAAATGATATCTATTCAGATTTACCTGTTAACAAAAAATGTCCTTGTGACTTGATATTTACTACTGCCTGCAGTTTCCTTTTCTGCTCTACATATACACTGGAGTGACTGGAAAGTGCCCATCCTCTTCCCCAGGAGACAGAGAGAGTTGTATCAGTCATAAATTCATCTTTAAACCTGAAACCAGGTTTCTTGCTAAACCATATACTCTCTCTCCCTCAGAGAGAGAGAGAGTCAGGCAATCACCCAATCAATGAACAGACTTTACCTATTTTGCTACCTTCCAGTACTTTGCTGTCTTTTAGAGGCATCTCACCTACCTGAACTACCTATTGTATATGACAGACTTGGCCTTGCTTGATAGCTCTGCTTCAGAGACTAATACCCCCTGTCCCCACACCCTTCCTGGGAAAGAAAATGGAAAAAAATTGTGTGTCCATGCACCTTCAAAATGAAGAGTCAACAGTACATTTCATTTCTTTCCTCCTTCCCCCATTCTCTCTTTGGTTTAAGAGTTACATCCCATGTTCTTCCTCACTCCCATTTATTAAAAACAAATATACAGTTACATTCCCTACAATACAGCATTACCATAATCTTCCTACAGCTTCTGGGATGACCTGAGATGAGAGGAATGGGATGCAATCAACAGCAAAATGCTGCTTATGTTTGAGAGAGTGAGAGTGAGTATGTATCAACGTATAAGGGAAGAGGTACATTTTGAAAAAGAGTATGGGCCAAGCAAGATTTTCTTTTAAATTTTAAATGTTGTTGATGATCCTTGGAGAATGGAGGTTGCATAGTTGGCAAGAGGACTCCCAACCTCTTAGACCAGTGGTTCATTTATTTTATCAGAGTGGTCTGCAGGGATTGTGTTTGTAAAAAGTAGTCCATGTGTTCTTTTCTTGATGCCCATTTTCCAAAAATGCATGCTGTTACAAGTTTATAAAATCACCACAGTATTGAAAATACTTTTATCTTCTAACAGTCATAAAAAATAAAAAGTACCTTGTACAAATATCCATTCTGGTTACAAATACATATTTTCAGAAAGTACTTTATAATAAAAATCTTTAAATCCCATATATTTACAACTTCATAAACTTTTACCAGGTCTCATAAAGTAACTGAGAAATTCTATAAGTAAAAACAATGGATTTTTCATCTCATAATAAAGGAAGCAAAAGGACTTGACAAAGAAGGGAAAAGGATATCAAAGGGCAACTATCTAGCCAAATGGGTACTCTCACTTCTCAGCATTTAATAAGAAATAAATGATAGAAGATGAGAAAAAAACCAAAATTTTGCTCTCAGGGACTCTGATAGATAGGTCTGAAGGTACTGAAAATGTGAAGGTACTGCTGTGAGCCTAATTATCCCTCCTCCTTCTGTAGTGGATGTTAGGCAGGAAGGGTGGGACTCCAAAGAGGAGAATTCAGTCAGTAGGAGGCTGGTTAGGAAGCAGTGAAGAGGAACAGCTTCCATTGGGGAGAAAAGGTGGGTTGGAGTCCAATGTTGAGTAGGATTGCTGCCTGTTCAAGCCTCTCTAAAGGGAAGGTAGACCTTGATAGGGGACTATTTGGATGTACACAAGCATTGCTGGTTGTCTTAAGTCAAGCTATGGCAAATAGTGTCCTGACAAGAGGGGGGTGGAGAGCTAAACCAAAAGGATGAATGACCTCAGAAATGCCGATAATTAAGACCAGCTGGGGCAAAGACTCCTCTACTTAGAGTATGGGGGGTGGGAGGAATTTCTTTGGTGGTGGTTATTGTTTTTGCCTGTTAGTTTGGGCTGGGATTGAATTTTTGCGGTGACCTTATGGGTGGCTGAGCCACATAAACCACCAGAGCAGGTAGAAAATACTTGTTGGGTAAACTGAGGCAGAGAGCCTCCAGCACTATGCTTTGCCACAAGGAGAGGCAACTTGTGGACAGGGCTATCTCAGCTACATAGAAAGAGTAAGCAGATGCATCACTAATGGTGGTCCTCAAGTACAAATAAAATATTTCTCCAGTATTAAAATCTTAATCTAATTCAAATAATTCAAACCATGTTCTAAAAAAGAAACCCAGCCTGTGGCTGTTAGTCACTATGATTTCAAAGGCAGCTTACCTCCTAGACATTTTTGAAAATCCCACTAAGCACCTCTGCATCTTTAGGGGCCTCAATACGTTTAAAAATCTGGTTCTGTGGGCCAATTCATGTAGTCTTTACTTAGGTTTAATTCAGTCATTACTCAGGCAAAAAATAACTCATCTCAGTGCTTAGTTTGTTGACTTCAATAGGATTTTTTTGAGTAAAATATGAATTAAGACTTCAGAATTTGTGTACTGAGCAGAAGTGTCCTCTACAAGTGATGTCTCCTTTATCTGGAAAATGATAAAATGGTTATATAAAAAGATACAGAAAGAGAGGGGAAATCTGACAATAGAAAAGTGGGGAAGCTGAGAGTATCAGTCTGTGCGTGTGTGGGTAGGGGTGGGTGGGGGGAATAATACATGCAAGGACAAAAAAATCAATGTCTTTTAAAAGGCTGAGGCAGAAAGAGACCAAAATCAAAGAGTGAGCAAAACACAGAGAAGACACGAAAACAGAGGCCAAAGAGCCAAAAATAATCAAGGCAATGGATAACTACTTTCTGGCTACCTAAAATTTCCCCTGTAACTTCAATTTGCAAACTTCTGTTTACTTATCCTCCAGAAAATTGTCATGTCAAGTTATTGACGCAGAATGGCATTAATACTTAACCCCATGGGGGGGCTGCATTTCAGTACTGATGACTGATCCATGTATATGCAGCAGTCTGTATAATACACTGGGATCATTCAAGATGGTGATATAAAACAAGTTATTGTTATTGGAGGCTGAATAAAACAGACCAAATAGAAATGAAGGTATAGTCTGACACATGCTCAAGAAAGAAGAAACTATAGTACAAATGAAAGAATATGAACTATTAAAACCAAAAAAGAGTCAAATATTGAAGGAGAGAGAAAATAAGCTAAAAACAATTAGAAACAAGTGGTGAAACAAAAGGAGTGAAAAGGGAAAATAGATACTGCAAGGCTATTGTAGTCAATATAATGGAACAATAATATATCAGTATCCCTTTCTATAAAGTTCTGATTTTCTTTCTCTTTCCCTTTTGTACCCAAAAAACATTCAGTAGAGAACTCATTTTTTAGAACTAGCTTGAAAAATAAAAACCTCAAAGTAGAAATCAGACAATTGTTTTCTTAATATCAGAAGAGGAAGAAATAAATATGACTGAGGTATATAGAATCATGTGTAAAGAAGACTAATTGGGTATTCCTATTTTACCTTTCCCATAATGCAAGTACAAAAAGGCAATCAATCAATCAAAGGCAGAAAATCTGAAATGGATAAAAGGAATTATATGTTTAGTTGGTGTGTGTGTGTATGTGTGTGTGTGTGTATAACATAGAATTCATTGCTACAGTATATCTTTAGACAAATAGTTTAGTAAGATTTTTAAAGGAGTACTTATTTATCTGTCTAGGATAAATGTGCAGTTACACAAATTAAAATAAAATTGCAAAGACTATTGATCATCATGCTTCAGAGTTTATCTGTGTTTTTCAGCATGCTGGGTGATGGGAGGAGGGGAAAGGAAAAGAGCAGAAGGGGTGGAGAATATTACATGACACATCCTCCACCCCAAGCAGCATGCGGCCTTCTGGTGAGTGGGAAACAGGTATGGGAGCCAAAAAATGAGAGAAAAAGCAGAAAGGAGAAAAATAAAAGCAGAGAAGAAGGGACAGATTTTGGAGATGTTGTGGTAGATTTTAGTAACAGCATCAGTGTGGCAGGGTTGAAGGAAGAAGAGTTGAAGAGAGGAAGGATGTTCCTGTATTTAAGACAGCAGCCTGGGACTCAGGAGATTTGTGTTCAATTCCTATCTCTGCTGCAGACCTTAAGTAAGTCATTTAATCTCTCTGTGCCTCAGCTCCCTATCTGTTAAATGGAAATAATACTTCCTTTATCTGTCTCTTCTATTAGGACTGTAAACTGTTATTGGCGGGGATTGTCTCTTACTGTGTCTGTACAGTGCCTAGCACAATGGGCCCTTGATCTTGGTTGAGGTCTCTAGGCACTACTGTCACACAAATAATAAAGAATGATAAAAAACAAACTGATAGGTGGTGAAGCTGTGGGACAGTGAGAAAAGTGGAGTTGTCGGCAGTTAATGGAGAAGGTAGGGGAAGTGCAACCACTGAGGGGAATGAATGACATCTCTCCACCAACATTTTACTATCCTGCCTATTCTCATTCCTCTCCATCCCTCTCTCCCAGCCCAACCCAACTCAACCTTTTTCATGTGGTTGCACCAGGGGTTTGGGAGAAAAGATTATTCCAGGTTTTAACATGTTGAGTATGAATTGTAGGTGGGACATCCAGGAAGAGATGTCAAAGAGATACTCAGAGGGCGTTTTTGAAGAGAAGAAAATATTAGGGGTGGATAAGTAGTTCTGTGAGTCATCAGCACAGTCACTGTAATGACTGGATGAAGTTGTCTAGGAATAAAGTGTAAAGGTGATGGTCAAGGAGAGGTCCTTGAGGAGTGGATATGGTATATTAGTTACCAAATCCTGCTTTTTAACAAAATATTTCCCTGATTCACAAGCATTTGCCACTGCCAGACAAAATAATGGACTGGATGGATCATTGGTCTGTTTCATTTTTACAATTCCTATGTCTCTGGGAAAAGATGCAATGCCTCTTTTTTGTTTTTATAAAAGAGAAAACAAAACAATTACCAACATGTTAAAATATTATCTCATTAGAATTCAGCTAAGCAAAGGGCAAAATGAACTCACTTAAAAAGAAAAGTGAAAAAATGATATAATCATAAAATGTATGTTAAATAATGCAGGAACCTAATGCAGTATTATTAAATATGTACTTTAATATGCAAAGCAGTACACCTAATCAGGGACAATCACCTGTACTTTTAAAAGACATTCTTAGAATAATTGAACATTCAGATTTAATTTTAAATATGCTTTACATGTTTGGAATATCATAAAACGTGTCTATGAATAAAACAGCCATCTGTTAAACCGCCATTTTAAATTGTTCAGCAACAACACAACATTAGAAAATGTGAACAGATGGTTAATTGCAGTGCTCGTGATTGAATATCATTTGCGTATTCATACGTTACTGTTTTGTGTTATGAACACATACACATCCTGTAAGGAAGGTTTTTATGGTTATGTCAACCAATTAATATCTCCTGTATTGTAGAAAACTACTGTGTTATAAAACCTTTAATTCTTAGGTGCGCTTCTCACTGTCTTGGAAATACGTATTTAGGGCCTATCCAGCCAGTATTGAATCCACAGCTGATGGAGCTCTAAAACTGCACTAGAACCTAAGAACTAGCAGCCAAAAGGTTGATCCTGATTCTAAGGGTGAGTAAAGTCTTGCCTATTCAGGGATTCTGTGACCATCCAAGACTCCCATGAGACTGTGAAAAAGGGTCAATTTTACATAATAGATGCTCTTTTTAATGGTTTTATAAACCTCAATTCATAATCAATAGGACATGTCAAGGATGCTTTGTGACTCACCCAGCATCCTAATGCAGACTAGTACAATAACTGAGGTAGTCTTCACAAGATGACAACCCAAAGATACAGCAGGGCTCCATTTTAAAGCAGAGCCAGGTAAAGGAAGAGAAGAGCCATGCAGCCCAAAGATTATGTCCACCTAAAAACTGGTGTTTAAGAAGACCTGCCTATGTTGTTATCAGTAAGATTTCTGCTGAGAAGAGAATGAAGGGTGTCCTCTTTCAGACAATTTCCAAGTCTCTGAAATGACCCCTTTTTGTACATCTTTAATAGAAGCATCTAGATACAGGGCTTGGTCCTGCACAGGGCCAGCTCCAGGCACCAGCTTTCCAAGCAGGTGCTTGAGGCGGCATTGAGAATGGGGCGGCAGTCAGTGTCCCGCAGCAGCAATTCGGCAGCAGCTCCGCTGCTCTTCTGGGCACCAGCTCCACCGCTCTTCCGGGCATGGCGGCAATTCGGCAGCGACTGCTTGGGGCGGCAAAATTGGTAGAGCCGCCCCTGGTCCTGCAAACTCTATGTCAATAGGAGTTTTGCACACAGAGGTTTTTACAGGATCAGGCCCCCTGTTTCTCAGGGTTTGTGCTTTTGGGGCAAAGAGCCTGCTTTTCTGCAGCTCCAGAGGCCCATTGGCAGTGGAACTAATGTTGTTCTACTGTGCAAGGGCAGAGAACTGAATGCAGAGTGACCCTCTCTGGGCAAGCATCCTGTACAGCAGCACACAGGGGCAGGAAGAAGTGGAACATGGGTAGCCTGAGTTATTGATTGGGATATGACTGGAGGATTTGCTATTGCATGGGTCCTCTTGTCCTTTCTTCCCTTACAGAGGGAATGTGTAATGGCACATGGAGTCTACAGCAGACACTGAGTTGAAGCAGGCTCCATGGAGCAGCTGCTCTGCTGCTTGGGGAGTGGATGTTTCCCATCATCACTGTAGCTTATAGGAGGGTTGTTTGGTTATGTTAAGCAGAAATATATTAAAGAGTTAATAGAAAATAGGTTTTGGCCAAAGTTAGCCTCAGTATAGAGGAGTATGGGAAATGGAGCTTTTTAGTGTAAGTAAAAGTTGGGGACAGTAAGATGAGAAAACAAGATAGCAAGGACGGGACCTAGGGTTATGTTGAGGTTGTTTAGGTTATAAGTGGTTTTAGTAGGATTTTTAATGAATGTTTTTGAGAATTTTGGATGTTTTATTACCATGCTATTTATACTGATAGTATAGGAAGGACGTTGGTGCAGATGTTAATTTGAATAATGTATAATGTAAACAACCAATGAAGAGGTGGTAGAAATGTGAATATGGTAATAGATAGGTTTAATATAAATTAGTATTATAATGGTTTATAAAAAGGAGTAGCCTTGCTAAATTGGGAGTGTCGATTAGCATCTAAAGTGTAAGCATCTAAAGGTTACAGGTAGGGCTGTCGATTAATCGCAGTTAACTCACATGATGAACTCAAAAAATTTATTGTGATAAAAAATTAATTGTGATTAATTGCACTTTTAATCACACTGTTAAACAATAAAATACCAATAATTCATATTTATTAAATATTTTGGATGTTTTTCTACTTTTTCATATATATTATATTCTATGTTGTAATTGAAATCAAAGTGTATATTTTTGATTACAAATATTTGCACTGTAAAAATGATAAATAAAAGAAATAGTATTTTTCAGTTCACCTCATACAAGTACTGTAGTGCAATCTCTTTATCGTGAAAATGCAACTTACAAATGTAGATTTTTTTTGTTACATAACTGCACACAAAAACAAAACAATGTAAAACTTCAGAGCCTACAAGTCCACTCAGTCCTACCTCTTCTTCAGCCAATCACTAAGACAAACAAGTTTGTTCACATTCACAGGAGATAATGCTGCCCTCTTCTTATTTACAATGTCAACAGAAATTGAGAACATGCATTTGCATGGTACTTTTCTCGCTGGCATTGCAAGGTATTTACGTGCCAGATATGCTAAACATTCGTATGCCCCTTCATGCTTCGGCCACCATTCCAGAGGACATGCTTCCATGCTGATGATGCTCATTAAAAATGTAATGTGTTAATCAAATTTGTGACTGAACTCCTTGGGGGGAGAACTGTATGTCTCCTGCTCTGTTTTACGCATATTCTGCCATATATTTCATGTTATAGCAGTCTTGGATGATGACCCAGCACATGTTGTTTGTTTTAAGAACATGCGCACTGCAGATTTGACAAAATCCAAAGAAGGTACCAATGTAAGAATTCTAAAGATAGCTATAGCACTTGATCCAAGGTTTAAGAATCTGAAGTGCCTTCCAAAATCTGAGAGGGACAAGGTGTACAGCATACTTTCAGAAGTCTTTAAAGAGCAACACTCCGATGCAGAAACTACAGAACCCGAACCACCAAAAAGGAAAATCAACTTTCTGCTGGTGGCATCTGATTCAGATAATGAAAATGAACATGCATTGGTCTGCACTGCTTTGGAATGTTATCAAGCAGAACCCGTCATCAGCATGGATGCATATCCTCTGGAATAGTGGTTGAAGCATGAAAGGACATATGAATCTTTAGTGCATCTGGCACATAAATATCTTGTGATGCTGGCTATAATAGTGCCATGAGAATGCCTGTTCTCACTTTCAGATGACACTGTTGTGACGTTGCACCCCATAATGCTTTATGGAAATATGCTTATGAAAGTAAATATGACATAACTGGAATATGTTTATGCTAGATATGCCATGTAACATAGCTCTGCAAAGGTTATGATCCACTAGATATATTCATCCTATTTATATGCATATATCATTTTTGTATTTGAAGTTATGAATATTGGCTATGTACTTGTTAGTTTTAAGTAGCCTCAGTGAAGCAGTTGGTCAGCTTCCTGAGAAAAGACTATTCTCAGTAAGTGCCCAATCAAGAAACACTTAAGCTAACAATGAACTTGGAGATGCCATTCCACATCTGAGCTTTCCTGGGAATGTGGCCTTGCTGGTAAGGAACTCAGTCATGCATGGACATGTGACTTGCCCATGTGACCCCAAAACTCCATCTTGGAGCTGGATTCTGGCTAGGAGAGAGAAGGGGGTCTCCACCTGCAAGAAAAAGTCTATTTAAGCCCCTGGAAGACCCCTCCATTTTGTCTTCAACTGAGTTAAGACATAGCCTCTCCACCCCAAAGGATACCTGAAAGAAACTGAAACAAAGGACAGTGTGACAGGGTCAGGCCAGATGGCTATAGGAGAGTAATTTTTTTTTTAAGCAGAAAAGAATTTTATTTATGTAACACTTACAAAGAATCACCAAAGAGGATAAAGTAAAACTATGCAACAAAACAAAAGCAAACAGAAGGTATAACACAGCAGCCTTCAGGAGGGAGAAGTGTTCAGGCTAGCCTGGGCCCAGAGCGAGGGGGCTTCCTCGACACTTGTGGGCTTTCACCCTCCTGAGTTACCTGGTGGCCTAGAGCGAGGGGGCTTCCTCGACACTCGTGGTCTTCCACCCCCTCGAGTTACCTAGTGCCACGCCCAGTGTCACCAATTATTCCTCTCCTGAGAGTGCCCGACAAGATGGGCACGGCTGCGGGGTGGGCGGTTTACGGGTGGGAGGGATTACACCCACGTGTTATAGGACCCCTCCTAGGTAACAGTGATGATGGTATCCACAGCGGCAACGGCTGGGGCTGGGGTCTCTCGCTCTTCCCCTCAATCAAAGGGTCAGACAGAGGGAACCGGATGGGGTCACTGAGCAGAGAACCTCGGACAGCGCCAACCACTCCTCGAAGGCATGAAGGGAGTCGGTGGACGCCGCCCAGAGGCACTCCGCCCGGATACGTGAATGTACTGAGGATCGGAAAATGGCCCTACAATCGCAGGATGCTTCATTAGCCAACCTCCCCTCTCTGGTTTTATAAATGGCTGTTTTAGCTAGGGGTAGGAGGAGGCTAACCAGGAGATCTCGCGATTTTGTGGGGCCACGGATGGGGAGTGTGTAGATAAAAAGGTGAGGGGAAAAGTGGAGCCAAAAGCGTAATAAAATATTCATGAGGAGCCGGAAAAGGGGCTGCAATCTGGCACACTCTAAATATACGTGTGCCAGGGTTTCCCTCATGTTGCAAGAAGGGCAAGTATCCGGGATGGGGGTGAACCGTGTCAAAAACACACCCGTGCTCACAGCTCCGTGAAGGAGCCGCCAACTAATGTCCCCGATGGGCCTCGGGACCAAGGTGGAATACAGGCTGGCCCACCGAGCTTGCTCACCCTCCAAAGGTGGCAGGAGGTCCCACCACTTTGTATCGGGGCGGGACACCAGGGTGTGGGCGTGAAGGGTGTGAAGCGTGTGAAGCGTGAGTGTGTATAAATATTTCCGTGGCGTGATTTGGAAGCTGACCGGCTGCAGTTCATGCAACCGGCTTGCAGTGAAAGGGTGAGGGTTTGTTGGGATCTACGGGGTAGGGACCCAATTGAAAGGTCCGGCGGGCCTGGGGTAGAGGGTGGGCGGGGTGCGCTCTCGTGCAGGGCTCGGTTGAGATAAGCCCGAGCAGCGGGCGTCAAGGCGGCCTTCACCTCCTGAAGTACGCGCCGGGGGGTACGAGGGCTGGAGATCCCCATGCACCGAGCGAGCGTCAGGGGATCCAGCCAGTCTCCCCGGTTGTAGTCCAGGAGGTCTCCGACTCTCGTCACTTCCACCAGGACCAAACTCTGGCGCACCGAGTGGGACTCCGCCACCTGCACACGGAGCTGGGGGTTGTGTAGCAGGGGCTCTGTGAGGAGATCTGCTCCCACAGTGGCCGCCATGGACCTGGTCATTTAAAACAGTTTCCAGGTCCGGAGGAGGTCCTGGTAGAAGACTGGCAGCCCAGAGGGGTCTCGCATAAAACCTCTCGGACAGAGATAAAAGAGCTGCCGGTCATATCAGAGCCCTTGGAAGCGGCGCAGGAAGGCGTGCGCCAATATGCTCCACGTCGAACTACCTGCAATATAAAGGAGCCTCTGCAGGGCCTGGAGGCGGAAGACACGGACCTGAGTGTGCAGACACTTCAGGCCCTGCCCTCCATCCTTCAGGGGTAGATGAAGAACCCCAACAGGGACCCAGTGCATTCCTGACCAAAAGAACTCTAGAATCGATGTCCGGACGTTGCTCAGGAAACCCGGGGCCGGGACCAGGGTTTTGAGCCGGTACCAGAGCGTGGACAGGACTAGTTGGTTAAGCACCAGTGCTCTCCCTCGGAGGGAGAGACATCGGAGTAGCCTCGTCCATTTCCGGAGCCGCTCTATCACCCCACCCTCTAAATTTTGCCAGTTCTCCGGCGGGGAAGGGTGCGTGGCAGAAAGGTAAATGCCTAGGTAGAGCAGTGGACCCGCACTCCACCGGATGGTCTGAAGCGTGGGTGGGAGGGAGCTCACCTGCCGCCAGTCCCCCACCGCCAAGCCAGAGCTCTTGACCCAGTTGACTCGGGCGGAGGAGACTGCCGAATAGATGGCCTGGCAAGCCTCCACATGTGGCAAGTCGCCCGGGTCCTGGACCACGAGGAGCACGTCATCGGCGTACGCCGACAGGACCAGCTGCAGCTCCGGCTCCCACAGCACCAACCCTGTCAACCTCCTGCGGAGGAGACAGAGGAAAGGCTCGATCGCCAGAGCGTACAACTGGCCCGAGAGGGGGCACCCCTGCCGCACTCCTCGCCTGAAGCTGACCGGTTCAGTCAGGGTCCAGTTGAGCCTAACCAAACACTCCGCGGAGGCATACAGCACCCGGAGAAAACTCACAAACTGAGGTCCGAATCCAAATGCC
This sequence comes from Lepidochelys olivacea, assembly GCF_965140295.1. NCBI lineage: Eukaryota > Metazoa > Chordata > Testudines > Cheloniidae > Lepidochelys > Lepidochelys olivacea. The sequence continues at coordinate 136,101,556 of NC_140412.1, read as the reverse complement.
TGCAGAGTGCTCAGGAGGTACCCATGGTCCACTCTATCGAATGCCTTCTCCTGATCAAGAGACAGGAGGGCGAACGACAGACCATCTCTCTGCCCAAGTTCCAAAAGGTCTCGGACTAGAAATAGGTTGTCAAAAATGCTGCGACCCGGGACAGTATAGGTCTGGTCTGGATGGATCACCTCCGCCATCACGGACCCTAGCCACAGCGAGATTGCTTTCGCTACGATTTTGTAGTCCGTGCTAAGGAGTGAGATGGGACGCCAGTTTCGTAAATCGCGGAGGTCCCCCTTCTTCGGCAGCAAGGCGAGCACCGCTTGCCTGCACGACAGAGGGAGGACCCCGCTCTGCAAGGACTCAGCTCAGACGGTGACTAGGTCTGGGCTGAGGATGTCCCAGAACGCGCGGTAAAACTCCACGGTCAGCCCGTCCATGCCCGGAGATTTATTGGTGGGCATGCGACGGTAGGCTTCCGAGAACTCGGCCAGGGTGAGAGGCAGCTCTTGTCGGTCTCAGTCACCCACGCTGACCGTGGGGAGTTCCTACCAGAGCACCCCGCAAGTGCCAGGATCGGTCGGATCCGGGGAGAAAAGGCTTGTGTAGAAGTCCCGGGCCCTCCCACACATCTCCTCCGGATCCGTGAGGGGGGTGCTGTCTTCCGCAAGAAGGCAGGTGACGTGTTTCTTGGCCCCCCTCGTTTTCTCCAGGGCATAGAAGAAGCAGGAGCCGCGGTCCATCTCCCGAAGGAGGCGGATGCGGGACCGAACGAAGGCACCTCGGGCCCGGTGGTCCTCGAGGGCCTGGAGCTCCTCCCGCTTCTCCCGGCACACTCCGCAGAGGGACGGGTCCTCGGGGTTGGCGGCCAGGCACCTCTCCATCTCTAAGACCTCCCGTTCCAACTGCTCTATCGCTGCATTTCGCCGTCGGCTGGTGCCCCGAGTGTAGTCACGGCAGAAGAGCTTGGCGCGCACCTTCCCGAGATCCCACCATGGCCGCACCGAGGGAAAGGCATGCCACTGCTCTCTCCAGGCCAGCCAAAACTCCCGGAAGGACATCACGAAGCTCTCGTCCTCCAACAGGCTGTTGTTAAAGTGCCAATAGGCCGGCCCCGGTCTCTCTGCACGGAGGGAGACCGTTATGGTGACTAAATGATGGTCGGAGAATGGGGCCGGCCGAATGGCGGAGGAGTGGGCCTGTGAAAGATGGAAACGGGATAAGTAAATACGGTCCAACCGAGAGTGGTGTGACCGATGGGCCTCCACCCGGACAAAGGTGAACGTGGAAGTGTCATCTGGGTGATGGTCACGCCAGACGTCCACTAGGGAGTGATGTTCAACTATCCCTCGGAGAACATTCGCGGCGGCCGTAGGTTGGGGGAGAACAGGGTCGCCACTCCAGCTTGCCAAGTCGTGAAGTGGCTAAAGTATACCTCGTCCCCCCACTCCAGCCGCCACCTGTCCTCGGCGGTCGGGTCCGTATGGGTCTCCTGCAGGAAAACTACAGAGTACCCCCCTTCCTGAAGGTAAGAGAGCACCTGGGACCTGCGGAGAGCCATCCTACAGCCCCTGGTATTCAGGGTCGCAATAATAAGAGGCGTCATGCAGAGGGCTGGGGGGGTGGGGGTTTCTTGTTGGTGGGGGTGTTCAGGGCCCCCGGCGGGTTGCGCAGCAACCCGTGACCCATCCCGTGGATGAGTAGATCGTTTCGGAAGCCACGGGCTCGCTTGTAGGCCGCAGCACCGTGCCTTCCTTGCACCCTGCCCTCCTGTATAAGGGCCCTTGTGGCCTGGAGGATTTGGTCAGAGTCCCCCCATAGCTGAAGAGCCAGCTGTACCCTATCGCAGGAGCCACGGGTGTGTTCTAGGAACTTCCGTAGTGCATGCTGCAGCTCATGGAGGGGTGGGGTTACAATTTCCAGGGTATTCCCTGGTGGGGCTCTTAATACAGCCTCGTGGTCCGCTATGGCGGGTAGACAAGGTGCGGACCACCGACGGGGCGTCTGACAGGCTGGGGTTATTAAATTCATTTCACGCCTTGGGGTGGAGGGGGATGGCAGGGAAAAAACTGCAACTCCTAATGGGTCGCGACTAGAAAGTGCAAAGACTGCTCCCTGGGGGGAATCTGTGAAAGGCGGGAAGGAAATAACCCCAGGGGCGGCATTAGCATTGCAGGAGGAAGGGACTTGGGCAGGGACAGGGGTGGGGGCGGGGGCAGGGGTAAGGCTCTGGGGTTCAGGAGGCAAGCAGCTAAAGGAAAGTGCCTCCTGAGCAGAGTCAAGGGTTAAGGGGTAAGGGAGGGGGCTCCCAGTAATGCTAGGCGCTGGTTCTGTGGTGGTCTTGGCAGCCATGGCATCAGGTGGTGGACCACCTTCTGCAGGGTGCTCGCCTGGGAAGGCAATTGGGGGAGGGAGCATGGGGAAAGGGTGACTGGGGTAAGGTTGCCCAGCTCGAGGCCAGCCGGCAGTAGATCATCCTCTCCCTGGGTGACCGGGGTCAAATCTAGGGCCTCAATCTCCGCATACACGGAGGAGAGGCCAGCTCCTGCTACCCCGGGGGTCTCTCCTCTAGGGCCTGCCTCAACGGTCGCCTCGGGTTTGGGTGGTATCCAGGCAGAAGGGGCGTCCTCAGGAGTCTCGGAGGGGAGGGTCTCCCATGGAGGGGGGACTCTGCCCTCCAATGCCAGTCCGTCTTCCCCTCCCGACACCAGCGGATGGATCTCACTCGTGGCCGTAGTGGGAGGCTCAATATCAGTGCCTCCTTTCCTGGTCTTCCAGGGGGCTTCCACGTCGGATGGATGCAGCGGAGCTCGAGCCTTCTGCTTGCCTCGCTTCCCCTGGACTAGGGTCCAGCCCTCCATAGCGTCGTCTGGGGGTTGGTTAGCAGGGGTCGTGTAGGGGGGCGGAGGCGATGGTTCAGGGGTTCGGGGTGGTACCGGTGAGGCAGCATGGGGGGCGGGGGGTTCTCCTTGGGGTGGGCCCTCTCCTGTACCCGGTAATATCCTTGCCACACCCTCCTCCATAGGCTCTGCTGGATTGTTAATAGCAAGGGTGGAACTCCCTTGCTCGCCCGGGCGTTGTAGGAAAGGTATCTCTTGGGCCCGGACGGGAGCAGCGATGGGTCGAGTAGGAAGAGGGTTGGTTTCAGGTGCTGGGCAGCCAGGGGGGTCGGCAGCGACGGGGCCGATGTCCTCCCGGGCCAAAGGGCAGTCTCTGCGGACATGCCCCGCTGAGTGGCAGAGGTAGCACCGGGCCTCTCCAGTGGAGTAAAAGACCCGATAGCGGGCTCCCTGGTAGGGGACTAGGAAAGACCCCTCGAGCGCCTCTCCATCACGCGCCCCCGCTGGCGGTAGAAGCTGCACTTGCCGACGGAACGAGAGGACGTGACGGAGGGTGGGGTCCTTGCAGCCCAACGGGAGAGGGCTGATGACACAGACAAGTTTCCCCAGGGTGGAGAGAGCGGGTAACCAGGCAACATTGGGTAAGAAGGGAGGAACGGAGGTGAGGACGAGGCGAATGCGCAGGTCTTTTAGCGACACCGTGCCTTCTGGTCAAGGCGGGGAAAGGGCCCCGGCCGCTGGTGATGGTAGCGGGGGGTGGGGGCGAGATGACGAGGCGGCAGGCGGGGGAGCCCGTCACCGCCCAGGCATACGTCCTGGGGCCGGGGGAGGGACAATCACAGAGCTGGTGGAGGGAAACGCAGGGAGGGGCGCCACGGTCGATGACGAGGCCACAGTGGTGGGGGCAGCCCCTGCCATGGAGGGCCTAGTGGTTTTAGCGGGGCCCTTTCCTTTCTTCCCGCCCTGGCCCTTCTGGCCAGCTGAGGGGGGTTCCTAGAATCTGGGGGGGCGGTGGGCGCAGCAGCAGCAGTAATCACCCAAATGCCTCCTGCTGCCGGTGCCCCAGCGGGGGGGGTGGCAAGTATCTTAACAATGGTGGGGGGGGGACCTTGGGGGTCGGGCAGGGGGGGAGGTGGGGGAGGGACAACTGATTTTGTTAGAGGGGCCTCGCCCCTCTCATTCCCCGCCATTGTGAGCAGGGAGAGACGGGGAGACACCGGAAGGAGGAGGAGGGAGGGGTAAGCAAAGTAACCGCTCCTCCCTGCTAGGCTGCAGGCAAGGGTGGGGGGGAATGCCGAAGGGGTTGGACTGGGGGCGGGGGGAACAAATCGGGGTCTGGTAATAGGGGCAAGCTGTGGGATAAGCAATCCGGGGCGGGGGGGGTGCAGACCCACGCACGTTTGTCCAAAGAGTCTCGGTTGGTCAGCTGTTATGTCCGGTCCGAAAGGCAAAGTTCAAAGCGAACAGCTGGATCCGAGGGTAGATGGCAGGTTGCCAGCAGGGACGGATGGCGGGGGGGGCCGTAACAGTTGTAGTAATGGTGGGGGGGTTAGGGGCACCGATGGATTGTGGGGGGCTCCGCACCACACCCCCTGTGCCGCCACAAACGCAAATAAACCACAATCAAACTCCCCCCCACGAGAGTATAATTCAGAATATTACTCAGTCTTACGGCCTCCTTCACGATGATTTGCAGCTTCCCGGGGTTATTTCTCCTGTCTTCTGAAATCTTCTTCTCCAGCTGTGTTGGCTGTGTTCCAAGGCTTCCAGCATGCTGAGAATGTTGTAAAGATAAGAAGTAAAATCCGAGCTGCCAGCAAAATGGCTGGGTCTGGGGGTTTCCACTCCCCGCTCCGGATAGCAAAATCGGCAATCTTCCCCCCCTCCTCCGGGGGGCTCAGCTGAGGCAAATAGCTGCGCCCGAAAGCAGGCGTGGGGGGGGGCGGGTGCTGGCGGCAAGCTGGAGGCCGACCAGCACATAAACGTCAAGAAGAAAAAAATAACAAAAAATCAAACCAAAACAAAAAGCGTCTGGCCCGGTCTGAGGGGGAAACTAAGGCAGGTTCAAAAAGTAAGAAAAATCCAGGCCAGGGGGCTTTAGAAAAGAATAGAAAGCAGGTAGCTGAGGAGCAAGCAAAGGACGTTCCGTTTCCCAGCAGGGAAGGTTCCAGAACAATCAGGAACGTTCTGGAGACAATTAAGACAGACAAGCTGATTAGAACACCTGCAGCCAATCAAGAAGCTGATAGAATCAATTAAGGCAGGCTAATAGGGGCACCTGGGTTTTAAAAAGGAGCTCACTTCGGTTTGTGGTGTGCGTGTGAGGAGCTGGAAGCAAGAGGCACTAGGAGCTGAGAGTGAGAGCGCGGACTGTTGGAGGACTGAGGTGTACAAGCATTATCAGACACTAGGAGGAAGGTCCTGTGGTGGGGATAAAGAAGGTGTTGGGAGGAGGCCATGGGGAAGTAGCTCAGGGAGTTGTGGCTGTCACACAGCTGTTCCAGGAGGCACTCTAGACAGCTGCATTCCACAGGACCCTGGGCTGGAACCCGGAGTAGAGGGCAGGCCCGGGTTCCCCCCAAATCCTCCCAACTCCTGGTCAGACACAGGAGGAGTTGACCTGGACTGTGGGTTCAGAAAAACGGCCAAGCTGAGGGCTGCCGTGAAGCTCCAAGGCGAGCAAATCCGTCAATAAGCGCAAGACCCACTAAGGTAGAGCAGGAACTTTGTCACAACAGTAATCACAGGGGTGTGAGTGATTGCTGGACCCAGACTAGAAGAAGACTAGTCTGTAAAAGAAGCTTACTGGAACATCTCTGATTATGAGACTTCATCTGTAATCACTTTCCTACGATAAAAGGCTTAGAGTTATGTGTTTTACTTTATTTTGCTTGGTAATTCACTTTGTTCTGTCCGTTATTACTTGGAACCACTTAAATCCTACTTTTTGTCTTTAATAAAATCACTTTTTACTTATTAATTAACCCAGAGTATGTATTAATACCTGGGGGAGGGGGGCAAATAGCTATGCATATCTCTCTCAGTGTTATAGAGGGTGAACAATTTATGAGTTTATCCTGTATAAGCATTATACAGGGTAAAACAGATTCATTTGGGGTTTGGACCCCATTGGGAGCTGGGAATCTGAGTGTTGGAGACAGGAACACTTCTTAAACTGTTTTCAGTTAAGCCTGCAGTTTGTGGGACATAGTTCAGACCTGGGTCTGTGTTTGTAGCAGGCTAGTGTGTCTGGCTCAAACAAGGCAAGGGGTTCTGAAGTCCCAAGCTGCCAGGGAAAACAGGCTCAGAGGTAGTCTCAGCATATTGGTTGGCAGTCCCAAGGGGGTTTCTGTGATCCAACCCATCACAACTGTAAACAAGAAGCAGGCAGCATTATCTCCTGCAAATGTAAACAAACTTGTTTATCTGAGCAACTGACTGAACAAGAAGTAGGACTGAGTGAACTTGTAGGCTGTAAAATTTTACATTGTTTTATTTTTGAAAGCAGTTTTTTTGTACATAATTCCACATTTGTAAGTACAGCTTTCATGATAAAGAGATTGCACTACAGTACTTGTATTTGGTGAATTGAAAAATACTATTTCTTTTGTTTTTTACAGTGCAAATACTTGCAATCAAAAATAAATATAAAGTGAGCAGTGTATTTTGTATTCTGTGTTGTAATTGAAATCAATATATTTGAAAATGTAGGAAACATCCAAAAATATTTAAATAAATGGTATTCTATTATTGTTTAACAGTGCAATTAATCGTGCAATTAATCGCGATTAATTTTTGTAATTGCTTGACAGCCCTAGTTACAGGATTATAAGGCTATACTTCATTCTGTTGTCAGTGGACTGATCACCCATTGATTCACCATTCCATTTCTCAAAAAAATAAAAGGAGTACTTGTGGCACCTTAGAGACTAACAAATTTATTTGAGCATAAGCTTTCGTGAGCTACAGCTCACTTCATCGGATGCATTCAGTGGAAAATACAGTGGGGAGATTTATATACATAGAGAACATGAAACAATGGGTGTTACCATACATACTGTAACGAGAGTGATCAGATCTGTAATTGAGTGACCAAAGAGATTGAAGTGTTCTCCAACTGGTTTTTGAACGTTATAATTCTTGACGTCTGATTTGTGTCCATTTATTCTTTTACGTAGAGACTGTTGCAGCACAAGTAGAGTAGGGATATTAGGGGACGAGCGCTGAGGAAGTGTTGTTCTAAGTCAGCCATAAAAATGTTGGCATACTGTGGGGCCATGTGGGTACCCATAGCAGTGCCACTGATTTGAAGGTATACATTGTCCCCAAATGTGAAATAGTTATGGGTGAGGACAAAGTCACAAAGTTCAGCCACCAGGTTTGCTGTGACATTATCGGGGATACTGTTCCTGACGGCTTGTAGTCTATCTTTGTGTGGCTGCGGTGGGGACTGGAGCCATGGCTGTCAGTTCCCCATTGGGCTCCAGCTGTCATTCCTTCCCCCCCGAAGGCCTCTCTCCCCCATTATTTTTAGGGCCAACAAAGAAAATAACAGAACTCCACTAGCCATCACCTTCAGCCCCCAACAAAAACCTCTCCAGCACATCATCAAAGGTCTACAACCTATCCTGAAGGACGACCCATCACTCTCACAGATCTTGGGAGACAGGCCAGTCCTTGCTTACAGACTGCCCCCCAACCTGAAGCAAATACTCACCAGCAACCACACACCACAAAACAGAACCACTAACCCAGGAACCTATCCTTGCAACAAAGCCCGTTGCCAACTGGGTCCACATATCTATTCAGGGGACACCATCATAGGACCTAATCACATCAGCCACACTATCAGAGGCTCATTCACCTGCGTATCTACCAATGTGATATATGCCATCATGTGCCAGCAATGACCCTCTGCCATGTACATTGGTCAAACTGGACAGTCTCTAAGTAGAAGAATAAATGGACACAAATCAGATGTCAAGAATTATAACATTAAAAAACCAGTCAGAGAACACTTCAATCTCTTTGGTCACTCGATTACAGACCTAAAAGTTGCAATTCTTCGACAAAAAAACTTCAAAAACAGACTCCAATGAGAGATTGCTGAATTGGAATTAATTTGCAAACTAGATACAATTAACTTAGGCTTGAATAAAGACTGGGAGTGGATGGGTCATTACACAAAGTAAAACTATTTCCCCATGTTTATTCCACCCCCCCACCATGGTTCCTTAGATGTTCTTGTCAACTGCTAGAAATGGCCCACCTTGATTATCACTACAAAAGGTCCCCACCCCCCCACTCTCCTGCTGGTAATAGCTCACCTTACCTGATCACTCTCGTTACAGTGTGTATGGTAACACCCATTGTTTCATGTTCTCTGTGTATATAAATTTCCCCACTATATTTTCCACTGAATGCATCTGAAGAAGTGAGCTGTAGCTCAAGAAAGCTTATGCTCAAATAAATTTGTTAGTCTCTAAAGTGCCACAAGTACTCCTTTTCTTTTTGCAGATACAGACTAACACAGCTGATACTCTGAAACATTCCATTTCTGAATGTGAGTACAACTATGTAAATTGTAGTTGTATGCTTCTTTGCTTAACCAATCATTTTTCTCTTAAATACAGTTTAGTTCTATCATTCAAAGTGACATCCAGGGTCTTCCACTCAGTTAAATTGTCTGTAACCAACCTAGCAGCTCAAACCAGAAAACTAAGTTTCGTTTATTTCATCCTTAGGTTTATTAACTGGAATATTTAAACATCAAGATTACACCACATCTCATATCTGCCTAGTACTCTGTCCAGCTACTTGAGCTGGTTGCTGGGCCCTGGATTATGCCTTATACACTGGATCCATATTTTAATTCCCTGTAATGGAGGAGGATGGTGTTGTTAAGGCATAGGACTGGGAGTCAGGAGACCTGAATTCCATTCCCTGTTCTGTTACAGACTTCTTGTGTGATCTTGGGCAGTTCACCTAACTTCTCTTTGCCTTAGTTTCCTCAATTGGGAAATGGGGATAATAATATTTTCCTACTTCACATGATTGGAAAGAGGTCAAAGTGCTTTCAGATCCTTCCATGCAATGTGTTATAAAAGTTTAAAGAATTATTATAATGCAGCTCTTAATTTTTTTAAAATCTTTGAGAATCGAGCCTTATTTGCAAGAATACTGCTTTTCAGAATAGCTAGCTTATTTTCAAGACTTTCGCCTATGATAGATGAACTTTTCTTCAGAGCAAAAGTATATTTAACTTTTTTGCTCTTCAACCAGATAGTTTACAGTTTGCCTGTTTCCGTATTTTATTTTTAAAAAATCTTAACAATTTCATGAATTAAATAATCGTTGTTTTCAAACAAATTTCGTTCCTTAATTTCTGTCAGAAGTGGATCAGCTGTCATGGTGATCTTAGATGGCAGTATATTTGAGTTCAGTTTATTGAAACAGAAATGACAGAATGTCAATTTGCTTTCCTGCCACACGCCATATATAAGAATCAAATAAACAATTGTGCAAGGCCAAACTGAATGTTTTGCAATATCAGACAGGTGAGCACTTTTTTGTTCACAGTAAAAAAAAAGTCTCTTCTGCGAGCAACTAACACATTCAAACTTATTTATTATTGGTAACTAGTACAAAGCATACAGATATGTTTGTGATGTGGGAATTGGACTCAAATGCATCTCAGATAGGGACTACCAAATATTCATTAAATGGGAACAGTTTTTATCCCTGCTGAGTTGGGCAGGAGTCACACAGGTGACCTAGAAGTGAAAGACAGTTATAACTCATTAGAAATGGCGGAGGCCCCCATAAGCATTTATGTTATACCTATGAGAATGGGGATTGCTTCTAGAAAGATAAATTATCAGTTCAAGTTTTGAGCTTCTTGGATTTGACGCCGGCAGAGTCTTTTACTCACTGGGCACACAGACCAAACCTCCCATACACATCTCCCAGTCTCAAACACTCTGTAAATCGGCCACCACTTACTCTTAAAGAGACAGCTCCCATTAACCAAACACCAATAATAAAAATACAGCAGTAAAATAAATATTAGAACATCTAAATTAATTTTGAAATATGTTTTGCAACATAACTGTTCCTACAGTTATTCCAGAGCTCTTACCCTCACTTATACAGTGGGGAAAGGCTCTGGAAGCTCCCTGCTGCTGGAGTCCTTCCTGGCTGCCTCCCACCTGCCAGAGCCCTACACTGCTGCATGTAGCTACACACCACAGTGTGGACGCAGCCGACTTTTCACTTTGGCATGTAGCCCCACATATCCTACACTGCTGCCAGTGTAGACCAGGCGTACATGGACCAATCCACAAAAGGAGACACAACATCCCCATTGCTGGTGGGTTATATTCCTAGTTATGTAACAGCAGTGGAATGCTGGGCATCAAGATTCTTGGTTTTCGTTCCTGGCTCTGGGGGCAGAGTGTGGTCTAGTGGTTAAAGATATCATAGCCATGGTGTATCACATACGCCACCACCACCATTTCAGTTGTCTGTGGTGGGGACTGAATCCCCTGATCTCTGGAAGTAAAAACGTGAGCCTCTGCAATTTCAGCCAAAGAACCAGTCCTCTTAACATGCAGCAGCAGAGTTTTAAACCTCTCTATGGGCACATCTACACAGCAGTGAAAACCAGGCCAAAATCAGGTTTCCTGTGATAAATTCACAAGGGCCTGTGGTGGGATGATCATACCCCAAATTGGATTAAGTAGGGAAGGAGTTAATTCCCTACAAAGGGAAGCAGGCAGAGATCCTTGCCTGCCCGACCCTGCTTGCCAATTAAGGAAAGAATTTCCACCTGGACTCAGACAGTTACTTAAGCCAGAGAGGAAGCAGCTTTTACTCATGTTAAGGGAAAAGAAAGAAATGTTCTGTTCCTGCTTGCCTCAGTCTGAAAGGGCAGAATTGAGAAAAGCAGGGGCCTGAATGTCTAGAACAAGGTTACTACAATCCAGTCAGAGAAGTAAATTGCTGAACTGAGATCTCAGATAAGTGTTACTTTGGTTTCCTTTACCTTAATTGCCCACAGCTGGAGATGCCTGCTGTCAGATAGGGTGGTGTAAAGGAACGGCTGCCAACCAGCACAGGGAAGTAGTCTTGAGGGGAAAATATAGCTGTTTGCAGCAGAAGCAGAGGGCTGCTTCTATAGCTAAGGTCAGTGGGCTGGAATGCATAGTGGGGGAAGGGTATGGATTTGCCTACATCTTGGTGCTGATTCCTAAGTGGAGTGGGCATTTCAGCAAACAAGGGCTGAAGGACTACTTGTGAAGAAGATCCTTAGTTTGACTGGAGGGGAATACTACCCTACCAGCAGAGGAAGACTTGGACTAGTCAAGGGCACATCTGCTGATGAGGTAAAATTGTGCTGGGCATCATATGAACACAAAGAAATAATCTCTGCCCAGGAGGTTGTGCATTCTAGTGAAGGGCTGTTTTAAAATGCATATCCGATAGAGCCATCTACTCCAAGGGGCTGGACCACCAGGTAGGATTAGGCCCTAAATGTGTGTGATTATTATAGCTGTTTTGGAAGTGAGAAGGCTGCAAGGAGGAGCTAGACTCTGCAGTATGCTCCTATTGGAACAAGGTGGATTGTTGTGAACCTAGGGACTTGGATAGATCAGTGTAACATATGTTTTTTTACATTACCATTTTATCCATCTGGAAGCTATTGCTGATGGAAACAGCTATAACTTTCCTCTCTGCTCTTTCTTCTCTCTTAATCCTTAATATAAAACTCAGAGAATGACAGTGCAGATCTGAAGGCAGAGTTTGACCCATTATCCTTCATTGCTTCCTACAAAGTACAGATAAAGATATTATAATTCAAGAAAATTGGGTTTTGGGGTAAGACTTGTGGCCATTTATAGAACTGATATCTGAAAAGAGACTTTCACAAACTGTGCCACTGATTTGATCAGAAAATGCAATGATCAGTTATCTGACTAGAAAAATGATTCAGCAATTTGTCTGCTTGCCAGTACATGTGGCTTATTTTTAAGATAAATGACTTCTGTAACTAAGGTTGCCTGATGGTTTCCATTGTAAGAGCCTGTTTTCAGTTTGCTAAATGTAACTACTTGAGCTGACACTTTCTATGTCAGGTGTGTGCCTAAAGCTGAATTCTTTGGGAAGTTTAGTTTCCAAGAAGGAGCTTAAGGGGGAAAAATAGTTTTGTTTTTCATGTTAAACAAATTTGTACAGCAATTTTGTTGAGATGCTCTAGTACTGACATACTTTGGAGCGGGGACTTGAAATTTGGTAGAGAGATGTGCTTTTTGCTGTCCCTGTAAAAAATGTGCCTAAATTTGGTTAGTTGCCACTGGAAAGAATTTGATTCTGCTTTTGTGATTCTGGTCAAGTCTCATCAAACAAAATTTTCACAAGTGGCCACTATGTGTTGCTCACCCTCTGGGTACCCAGGTTGAGACACTTGAGGTCTGATTAGCAGGAGTGCTGAGCACTTGCAACAGAGGTGAATAGGCGCTCTGCACTGAACATATAAAGTGCTATAAAATGTTAAGTTCTCTGAAAAATTATACTGTAGACTTCTCATATTAGACAATCAAAAGTAGCTGATGCTTTTGAATTCTGTGAGGAACTGCCCTCTTTCAAGATGGCTGCCATCTCCCACTATTGTCAATGGGTCTGAGTGTCTCACCTGACCACACAGGAGGCTTCCATTTTCCCTGATGCAGGGGAATGTGGGGGTGGGAAGGAGGCAAGACAGATGGTAATGGAGAGGGTTGTTTGGGGGCAGAAGGGAGAATATGGTAATTTGGGAGCTTGAGGAATATGCTCTGGCTGCTCTGTGTGCTGCTCCAGGGTGATATAAAGCAACCAGAAGGTACTGGAGAATCTGGTCCTAAAAGTAAGATTTCAGATGGAATAAAAGAAGAGATTGATACACTATCTTCAGATCACTGGAGAAATATCACCTACTATTCTCTGAGGTTTTTATTTAGTTCTCATGTATGAAACTTCTAATTAAACCAACTCCCAGACAAAAGCTATTAAGCAGGAGCTAAGACTGAATACATAGCATTAACATACGGGTAAAAACATCACAGGGATGTTGTAACTATCCCCAAAACAAATATTGAACTGTAAGACATCTAGAGTTTAAGTACCTCCCAGAAAGGTCAGTATGTCGGCCACAATCTGCTCTCCATTACAACGTAAATCAGGAGCAACTTCACTGAAATTAGTTAATTTTTTCTAGATTTATACCCAATATTACTAAAATTGTATTGTGTGCATGCAAGTCCTCCACTGGCACATGCATACAGGGAACCGCATGCATTCATAAGTACATGTATACTCTGAAAATTGAACTGTTAATAGCCAGGCAAGTGATTATTTGAGGCAAATTAAAACCTATAAGTTACAAACTACTAATAAAAATTGCATCATGGAACTAAGATGCCATAATATTGAGTGAGTGAGAGAAAGAGAAATGAATGAACCAAAAGCCCATTAATAGGCTGCCAGTTTCTGCTTTCAATAGATGCTAAGTAATAACTGATAAAGGTAGAGCTATAGCTATATATTCTCCAACTCATTTAGTACAACATATAAAAATGTAACTTGAAAAACTGAATAGTTCCTTCTTGTGGACACAATGCTAATTCATCTTCATCAGCGCAAGACACATTTTTCCAGATTCATATCCACTGGGTTATTGCTGGCCTTCTTAACAAGGTATGTTCATCTGATTTCTGTTGGCTTCCAATATATAATTCAATGCAAATAACTGTTAAAAGTTTTCTTTTCCTCCAAGGAGGCACAATGAATCACTTAAACTCAGGAAATGTTACACAACTCTAACTTTGCTCCCTTTAGTGCATGCATTTTTATATCAACTTTAATTATATGATTTTAAGCTAGATTTTTTTCCATACTACTCCTACCTCACTCAGCACACTGTTTGGTTGGTACTTAATGAATGAGGAAACTGTTAATTTTTTTTTATCCTCACTGTTCAATGAATGAACTTTCTTCATTCATTCCAGGCCTTCCGAATTGCACACTGATTGAGCCAGGAATCCAAGGGATGCCCACCTCATTCACTACAACCCTGTCTCATACTGCATATGTTCATCCAAACTCACTGAGGGTCTAAGTGTACTCTCACTTGTACTGATGTAATTTAAGATTTAGTCTATTGGAGTTACCATGGTAACTGCAAATAAAATTGGCTAACAGAAGGCATAGATCTGAAGAATCACCTGTTTCGCTATGTCTGTACTTGGCTCATGCACTGAGTACTGTCCAGCCTGCGCAGTGAATGAAGCAAAGGTCTTGTGGAGAATTGCATAAAATCACAGGATTAAATACTAAAATGCATGTGTACAGCAAGGGGACAGAATTAAGGTTGTCTGACCAACCTTAACTCTGTCATTTCCATACTGCTACAGTTGCCAACTGAAGCAGTTTGTAGGTGTTGCTGGAGATTCTAGGTGTGCTGGGAAAATTTTGCTTAGCTACCCATGATGTGGATATCTTTGGGGAAAGGCTTAGGAACTGTGTTCATCTGGAAAGCCAATTGTCCAATTCTCTACAGTCTTATACTTTGAAGGCAAGATCTCTTCAGTAGATGTACCTTGTCACTGAAACGCCCTCCTAATGAATGCATCTAAATCTGACTCTGGCCACATTCAGAAATCATCCTACAATCTATATGTCTCAAGGTGGATTTTTTATTTTTTTTTTATTTTTTGCTTACTGACTAATTCATTACCACTAACTTGTCTATTGTCAGTGTTTTCCTCTGACTTTCAACATAGTCTAGACAATACTTAGTCCTCCCACGAGTGCAGGGGACTACACTAAATGACCTCTTGAGGTCCCGTCCAGTCCTACCTATGACTGTGGTGCTGAGGGATGTGTGTTAGCTCCTTATGATTGGGAAATGTTTGTCTTTGTAATTTAAGACATGTAGAGTATACTTAGGTTCTAGGGTATAGGAGCCATAAAATGGTCTTAAACATTCTAGTGAACTATCTATCACATGGTTCCTTGCCACTGCTAGCTGCTTTTTTTTAAAAAAAGCAGCTATGTGTTTCTTCAACAATTGGTATTCGTGTAATAAACAACTACTTTGTCTGCAGTGTTGTTGCAGCTATGTTGGTCCCATAGACAAGGTGGATGAGGCAATCTATTTTATTGGACCAACTTGTGGCTAGTGAAAGAGGCAAGCTTTGGCACTTACACAGAGCTGTTCCTCAGGTCTGGGAAAGTTGCTCCGTGTCACAGCTTGAAACAGATTGCTTCCATTTTGTATTTAACTGTGACACTGAATACCTTTTTCAGAACTGAAGTTTGTGTAAGCTTCAAAGCTTGCCTCTTTCACCAACCACAAGTTGATCCAATAAAATAGACTATCTCACCCCACCCACCTTGTCTCTAAGCAATTACTTTCTTTGGTATGTTTTTTGCTGCTAATATCTTACCAGAACAATAAATACAGATTACTTCCCTGTGTCCTCATGTTAGTCTTCATTTATACCTGCATTGGAACTCTGACTTCAGTTTGGCACATTTGCACAGCTGTGAAAGAAAGCCACCAATGGCTGAACAGATTCAAGAATTGTTGCTCAAGATAAGAGTGTGCAGCTGATGAGGTTGAACCCTCTCATCATTCTGCAGGTGCCAAACCTTCCCCAGATGGAGAAGAAAATCAAATTTCCTGCCCCCTAAGCAGCTTTTCCCATGTGTTTAGTCATCGACTATAAGATGCAGAAGTACAAGAAACACTATTAGTTTCTAGAACAATGACCACAGGCTAGTCTATCTTGTGCGTGTTGCAATGAGGGGGAAGTGGAGATTATATTAACATATACTGCAGTATATTTTCTTATATGTTCTGATGCTATAATCCTCCCAATACTTGAGAAAATAGATGAGATACTTACAAAGGAACTTGATCTGCAAAAATTAGGAGACCTTGAGATAATTACAAGGAGCTTTTTCATCATTCAAAATAAGATGGGGGAACTTGGCATTTATTTTACTGATGAATGTCATGCAGAAAATGTCATGCATTCAAAAATGGCATCTGTACAACTTGTGTACTTAAACTAATCACGATCCCTTATTGAATTAGTTCATGAATATGCATAGGGTACTGTATCTGTCTTCAGGTAAAGTAGGGCAGCCATCAAGAACTGCATGTGATTGACTGTGAGCTTCTCAAATTCTGCGTATTCCACAGCCTACAAAGTCTCCTTTCAGTTGATTGCTAGAAGTGCAGCAGTATTCGAAAACTAAGCTTCAGCTTTTAACTAAAATCTGAAAAAAAGGTATTCGAATATAAGCTAACCTAAATTTCAGTTAATCTGTTCTCTTCCTAATGCTTGATATGCTTATGTATGTTACCTTCTTTGAAATTGAACTTCCTTTGTTTGTGTCATAAGAACCCCTAATCCTCTCTTCAGTTTCTCATAAGTTTTATAGGAAGTGGGATGAGATGATTTATTGGGTAAAGAGTAATGCCAAAGGATTTTACCTCTGGTATCTGGGGCCATATTTACAAATCTTGCACCCCTCATTTTTTCTTGCAATTTAAGTGATCTTTATCAGATATGTTCTTCTGGGATTTGCACACAGCTTGCCATAGTGGACAGTTGATGCATTTGGTGGACCTATGAGGTTGCCAGTGTTTTCCCTACAGCTAACTCTAATCAGTATTTGCAGGCCCTGGTATTTGAGAGCCAAATTCACCAGCACTGTGATATTTGTATCAAAAGATCATTTGTCATCACATACTTAGGACATAAGATGGATTTTTAAAATGGAAAAATACAATGTTTGTCCTCATTTTTCATCTGATCAGTTATATATAGGTTTTTATCAAGCTTGATGTTTCATTCAAAATAAGAAACATGACTGAAATCAATATTAGTATAAAAATGTTGGGATTCCCGTTCATTTATTTGTGCTGAAGTCTACAATACCTAGACATATTCATAGGAATGTAGGTTTCAACGTACCAGAACAGATCAATGGTCTAGCTACTCCAATATCCTGCCTTTGGAAGTGACCTTCAATTACTCTTTCAAAGTAAGGTAAAAAGTCCTATTTTTCACTCTTGATCAAGCTCATTTGTGTGGAAATACATACTCAAATCCTAGGCCTACAAGTGATCAATTTATGCCCTGAAGCACAAAGGGCATAAGTCATCCTAAATTTGATTATTCTCACCACTCTCCCCCCCCCCCCCCCACTCTTTCTTTAATCTTCCTTTGGTACTTTGAACCAAAGGTGTTCTGAAGTAAATGCAAAAAACTAGATTTCTTTGGCAAAAGGTTTTAGGTGATTACCTCTCTCCTTTTTTTTTTAATAATAATAATTGCATAGGTTTCAGCAACAGGAACTATAAAATTCTAGAGCACAGAATTTAATTTCTCACATATTTATCCAGATACTTTCCTTGGAAGCTACATCCCTACTATTACTGCCTTAACTCATAGCTAATAGAGGTCATACTCTGGGTTAATAGCCTGCAGCTCAACGTTCATTAAGTCATTCATTGATCATTAAAACATCCTGAAAGGGCTTTGTGTTGAAGTTTTAATAGCTGTAATATATGAAGGCTTGGTGTACTAAAATACTACTAATGTTCTTTCAAGATGGCCAGAAAGTATTTGCATATAGCAGTTGACATTAATCTCAAGTACCAGTTTATTTCTCTTGTCTTGCAGTTATGCTAGAATTTGTGCACTTTTTAAAATCAGGCCAGGAGACAGCATTTGGATGAGTAATGTTTTCAAGCTGAGGAATTTCCTTGGTTCAGGGGGTGCAAATGGTTAGAAATGCATTCAAAACAATGAATTGCAGAAGACTGGATGTCTTCACGCTCTTAAGTTTCATTTTGGACACTTTTTTTATAAGGCCCAGTATCCACATGGGTTTTTCTTAGGCAACTTTTTTTCTGTCTGATTAAAGGGCAGTTTCTAAAAATGCATCTTGGTTTATGGCACCATAGGGGCTAGAGTCACAAACACACAGATGCTGTGGCCTTGCAATGTTGAGCATCACCACCCCTAACTTTTGTCCTTAGAAAATCACTGAACATCACAAAGCATGAGTTCAGCACTTAGGTGCCCTATAAAAAGAACGGGGAGAGATAGGCACCTCAGAATGGGATTCACAAAAGCCAGCATGCTAGTGTAAGCAGGGGAATGGTCCTGCTATTGTGGAGAACTTTCCTAGCTTATACACTGTCTCCCGGTGAAATGGGCTAGCAATAGGATCTGAGTCCTCGCTCCCATTTCCTTTACCTAGGGGCCTGCCTGACCTCAAGGGCTCCACTTCCACTCTCCTGTGTGGTAGAGTCCTTGTAATCCCAACAAGGTTGGGCCCGGATTCCTGGGGTGCTCGACCCCCAACTTTGTTGTGCTCACTTAGGGCGGGGACTAGGGTGTCCCCACTCCAGGGTGCTCTCTCTGCACTGGATGCTTCCTTGACCCACAGATCGTTACATACAGTTCAAAGCACACACAATTTAATAAAGAGCAATCAATTAAAAAAAATAAGGAAAATGGGAAAGGTTAAAGGAAAACACGTAACCCCGCTCTGTTGCATAGGGACATCACAACCAGAGTTTCTGGAATGTAAGGGAAGTTTTGCCATTGAGTTTTGCCATTGACTTCAGTGGAATGAGGATTGGATCCTTGGTTAGGAATCTGTTAGCAGAAGTGCAAACTCTCCTTGGTGTGTGTGGGTGTGTTCAGTTCGAAGAGTTCTGAATTCTGTCTGTTATAGGCTTTCATATGTCTTATTTGGCTTGCAAAATGAAAATAATACTTCCACTTGAAATTAGCAGCTAACAACCCAATACGTGTGTGGGTGCAATACTGCCCATCCTAGTGCATGTGACGTTTTGGTAGACAAGTACCTAAAATGCTTGACAGCAATGGAAAAAGTGTGACTTTGACTTTAATTAAATATTTCAACTAATACTCAGATTTATAATTGTTTTAAAGAACAAAATAGTTATTCTTGCAGTTGTTCCTCCTGCTTCAAGTTTGCCAGAAGATTCCCAAGCCAAATACTTTATGCAGCGCTTTCTAAATGTTTGACGTTTTCTTCTTTGTCTCTAGCAGAGCCAAGACACTGTAAGGCAGTATGATACAGTGGATTGAGCATGGGACTGGGAGCCAAGATCTCTCAAATTAGAACTCTTTTTGCCCACATCCATATAGCAAGTCAGTGATGGAATCACTTAACATGGCTTACTTTCTCCTCTGTCAAATGGAGATGATGATGCATGCTTAATCCAACAAGGATGCTGTATGGATTAATTAGCTAGTATTTGTTTGTACAGCACTCTTAAAAAATGTAAAATTCTATGTGTGGGGAGAAAGGGATCAGTCAGAACTGAAGCTACTTTAGTTGATATTATGACATGGTGGAATGATTGTGTGTGTCCTTTACTCATCTCGCCATAATGGAAGTAAGTATGGAATTTTGAGATTCTCACTCCGTGTGTCAATCAGATGCTGGGTTATGAAACTTTAGTATGTTAGTTAGATCACAACTAGTATGGAAGTCAGCTTTGTTATGGTTTCAAAATATATTTCTCCCTGGTTTGTTCCAAGCTCAGAGAACTATAAAAATGGTAAAAAGAAAACGAGTACTTGTGGCACCTTAGAGACTAACCAATTTATTTGAGCATAAGCTTTCGTGAGCTACAGTTCACTTCATCGGATGCATACTGTGGAAAGTGTAGAAGATCTTTTTATACGCACAAAGCATGAAAAAATACCTCCCCCCACCCCACTCCCTGCTGGTAATAAGAACAAGCTTTAATTAAAATTAGAGACACCCCACATTTTCATTTTGGGGCTAAAAGCAGGCATGAAAAAAATATAGCCCTCATAAGTAATCTAGGGCAAGTTGGGTTTTGATAAGCACCTTTAAACAGAGCCTTTATGGTATTCATTATATCAACTATGACTATTGTGACATTTCCCAGAGTACAATCTGGACTGCTGAGCAGCTGTGTCCCTGCAATTCTCCAACCTCAGTTGTGTTTTATACTGCTTTATTGCAAGAGCCACCACTCCTGGCCTGCTCACACACAGCATCTAGCGTGTAAATTACTCCCAGCTGAGTTATGAGTGCTCTAGCCAGCCACTCCTGAATTATATTCCAGAGTGACACCAGTGAATTCCCAGTCCCAGACTTGTGTCCAGAAATGTGCGTCTTGTACTGCCCAGTGCTTTCCTTCTGGACAATACAAGCTCATACAAAATTCATCATTTTGGTAATAGAAAATAATATACACAAATCCTGTTATCTCAAAAGAGTGTTTCCCAAACACTTCAATCAACACTGGTTTAGATTAAAAAAACCTTTAACTTCATTATTACAAGTAATGAGGCATAAAAGTCAGAATTGATTACAAAGAAATAAAAGGTAAAAGGCAAACTAAGTGAATTGAAAGCAAAAAGGTTCTCACCACATGCTTACAGCGGTCTGGCTGGATTCCTTTTAGCCAGGATCCATCCCCCAGTTCTATGGTGCTTCCTCTGTCGTTCAAGTATTGTTGATGCCAAGAGTAGAGATGAGGGAGAGAGGCAATCTGAGGAGTTTGCTCCCCTTATAGAATTTCTCTTCTTTGAGAATCATCTCTAGCTGGGGTTCAGGCAACAGCAAGTCTGTGGGTCAGGAACTTCCAGCTGTTTCTTTGCCACCTTGTACATTTCTTGCTCAAACCCTTTTTCCACCAAAGAATGGCTGCTTAACCAGATGATAGTCCATGCTTAACCAGGTGATAGTCCACTTGATTTTGTTGACACCTTGCTGAGGTACCAGTTTGCCTTGCCTCCGAGGAACTTGTTTGTGCCTGCTTTTCTAAACTTGGAACCTGTCTTATACAGTAGAATTTCATAACTTTACATACGAGGTTGCCACACATTTTACCAGGACAATAATGTTCAGCAGTTTGTTTTCACATGATACCTCACAAGGCATACTTTATATCAAATTTATTATAGTCTTATAGAAAGGGTAAACATAGGGATACAGACTGTCACAACTAAGTAACATCAAAGCTGTATTATGGGGCTAGCAAACACTGTACACAAGTTATGAAATGAAACATCTATTTATATCTGATATTAAATGGAAAAAAACCTTCATTAACTCAAAGCTAAGGCTGCCCAGTGATAACTTGCGCTCTTCCAGAATGCTGATTTCAGCAAAACTCAAACTTCTGAAAAATAGGAAATACAGAGTTAAAGTAAATGCCCATGAACCTTAACTCTGCCCCCTTGGAGCGGGCAGTAGCTACTGGGAATTATTTTCATACATTCCCACTGCATTTACTGTGCTGGGGTAGCTGTATTGCATGTCAGAGGAGTAAACCGAAGCATCTTGGGAGAGCTGAGATTCTGCTATGAGATTTGGGATTAGTTGAGGAGTGTCAGAGTTGTGAATGTGATATGAGGAAAGCTGAGTCTAAGTCACCAGCCCATGTGTGTTATCAAGGGAATGAGCTGTGTGCACCCTGGGATTCCTCTCTGCATTATTTCAATACAGAATTGCATAGGTTGTGCCAGTAGCAGGGCACTGGGGTCTTCTTGCCATTGGTATTGTCTGTAGTGAGGTGGGATATGACAGCAGCCTGTGGATTTAATGATGGGTAAGGGAAGGTAATTATAGGTTTAGGTGGTATCCTGGGTGCAAGTATGAAGGGATTGTAAAAGGGTATGAAGTTGTTAAATTTTATAAGTGTGGTATTCTGTTAGGAGAGTGGACTCGGTATTTGAGCCCAGGGCAAGTGCGGACAGCACTTGTCCATTTACAGTGAAAAGGTAGAGTGGAAATGTGGGGGGGGTGAGGGGGAGACAAAAAAGTGAGGGGTATATGGGGCAAAAAAGGCAGTATTATGGTTGAGTGGGTGTTTACTTTAACTCTGGAATTTCCTGGTGTTCAGTTGTGAGTTTTGCTGAACTTGACACACTGTAAGGTCAAGA
The DNA here is from genome assembly GCF_965140295.1 of Lepidochelys olivacea. NCBI lineage: Eukaryota > Metazoa > Chordata > Testudines > Cheloniidae > Lepidochelys > Lepidochelys olivacea. The sequence continues at coordinate 136,079,712 of NC_140412.1, read as the reverse complement.
GCTATCACTGGGCAATCTTAACTCTGAGTTAATACAGCTTTTTGCCAATTAAAATCTATTAGAATAAAGCCATGGAATATTATGCTGAAAAATCTAAATTTGTGATGTAAGTGTTGTAGTCTTGTAGATATGGCATAATTGTTTTCTATTGAAATGTGTATACAAGCAGCAAGAAGTCTCTGAATGTGTGTATAGATTCACTAATGGTTTTGCAGTCTCACTTAAATAAGTTTTTTGGAAGAAAGCTGCGAGTATTTAAAATACTGCTTAAAATGCCTGTTTGTATTAAATGTAAACTCTAAACAAAAAATACCGTTTTAGAAAACACTAAGGTTGCGAAGATATGCACTGAAAAATCAGTAAATGCCTTAGTTAGGACTGTACATGAAACCTTACCCTTTTGTACATATATATTGCAATGCAGGGCCAGATTCTTGTTTGCATTCTGCCCCCCTTGTATTGCCTCATTAGCACAAAATGGCTGGGAAACAGCTGGATCTGCTCCAGCTGTGCTAAGCAGGCATATGGTCACTTGAGGTCTGTAGCCCGAGAGGAGAAGTTAGTGATCACCAAGTTGCTATAAACTCTGATACTCATAGCAGTATGGATCCACTGAGAGAGTCAGGGAGTTGTAACGAGCTCCCAACTCACTTGGTGAGGCAGAGGATCTGGACCATAGTCCTTAATTGCATCATACTATCATTTCCCCAAGATCCCTGTTTCTATTGAGTGTTTTGCCAGACATGAGTAATGTGTCCATCCCAGCCTTACAGATAAAGCGTTCGTGATATGGTGTCATGAATTGTTTCTTTATAAGACAGAGATGGTATTTTATGTGTGCGTACACACACATGCAGCACAGGTGCTTGCATGAAATAAAGAAGACCATCCTCTTATCTGCTTCCGAAACAGCAGCACCACAACCACCAGCACTAGATAAGCCCTCCTTCTGGCTGATGATTGCATTAGTATTTATGGGAATTGTTGTGTAAAGTTACATATGGTTCTCTCAATGCCAAAGGCTCGATCTAATATTTTGTCCTTAAGGTGCATCAGTCATGTGACTAATTTCCTCTTTATAGATTCAAGCAATATGAGACTGCATTTTCAGAAATTCCTGGGTAGGTTCCAATCCAGTATTCACAAATCCATTGATTCCACTGAGAAAATGAGAAGGGACAAAAGAGCAGAAACAAAGTCAATGCCAAATAGGAAGAGTGAGTCGGTCTGTTACCTGTGTGGGAGGATTATAAGTATATCAATCAGGGACACGTTTAAGAAATGGTTATGAATCGCTGAATTCTGTTTCTAGGTAACATAGAAGCTTATGTTACTGAGGTGTTGTGGTTGTTTCTTGTTTTTTTAATTCTGCTTTTAAAAAACATACTTCTGCCATGTGCCTGTTTCATCACAGGATTGGGACCTATCAAAAAAAAAAAACCAAACTTGTTTGAATACTCAAACAGGCTCCATCTTTCTTCATCTCTGGGTTGCAAGACGCCTTGCTACCACCTGCCTTTAGCATGAGGAAACTTGGCCTGTCTGCCTGGGTCAGCTCCCTGACTTCTCCCTTCTCAGACTACCCTGACTCCACAGTGCCTTTTCAGGTAAGCACAGAGGTGAGAGTGTGCCGAGGACGTACCAGTAAGAAGTGGCCACTAGTATCGGCCTGTAAACATCTCATGTTAAAGCGCTGCCACGGCTCCTTCCCTCCCCTTCCCCTTGTGTGTTTACCTCAATCTACACACATTCCTTTGTTTTAGTAAAGACCTATTTAATGACTTTTGCCCAGTCAGGGCTGTGAGGGTTTGAACATGTGCTTCCAACATCATATAGGGAAAACTCGTAACTTTATATCTAATGTTGCTACCTACATTTCACCAGGATATTATTAACAAACAAGCTATTCTTTTTCAAATGATAACTCACAAGGCATATTTTGTACAAAGAGTATTACAGTGGTGGGTAGGGCGTGAATACAGGGGTGCTTTTGGTTACAGATGGGGTAGAGACATTTTGCACAACTGTTTTGGTTAAAGTTTAACTATTTGAGGGCTATATAAGCCTGGGGCTCAGAATGATGCTCTGCTTCCTTGTGTCCTAGCCTGGGAGAGTCAAAAAGGGACACGAGATCTGGCACTACAAACATCTGTTCCTAGAATTCTACCAGACTTTCTGACCTCTCTCACTTGTCGAGTGCCTAATAACTAAACAAATAAAAATAGTTACGTTATCAATATGTGTGCAGTTATGCACGACACTCAGCTGCCTCAAATACACTTACTTTTTAAAATTTCATTTAAAAGACTGAAAGCTAGGTTATCAATTATACTTGAATCCTGTTCAGCAACTGAAAGTCCTCTCAGGATGAACAGACACACTGTTCAGATTGAGAATGTTGCTTTCAACTAACATTGCTCTTGCATACAGACATGGTTTCTGGCTGCCTTCACACCCCTAACCATCTGTTAAGTTGGCATTCAGCCAATTTAGAAATCTGAGTTTTGTTTCATGAAGGCCCAGGTGCCAAGCAATAATGGGTTTCGATGGACAAGCCCACATAATACTGTAACTGTCACTTCTAGTGGTGGAAGTCTCTTCCACAAAAGGACGGCCAATCACCTGCCTTATTCCCTTGTAAGGCAGTCTGATACCATGGTAATGAGAGCAATGGAAGGATTAAAAGAATATTGATGATGTACTACCAGATGATGATAAACATAAGAATGGCCATGCTGGATCAGACCAATGGTCGATCTAGCCACAGTATCCTGTCTTCCGACAGTGGCCAGTGCCAGAAGCTTCAGAGGGAATGATCAGAACAGGTCAATTAGCGAGCAATCCACTCCCAGGTTCTGGCAGCCAGAGGCTTAGGGACACTCAGAGCATGGAGTTGCATCCTTGATCATCTTGCTAATAGCTATCCTCCATGAACTTCTCTAATTCTTTTTTGAACCCCGTACTTTTGGCCATAACAACATGCCCTGGTGAGTTCCACAGTTCACTGTGCATTGTGTGAAGCAGTACTTCATTAGGTTTGTTTTTAAACCTGCTGTCTGTTAATTTAATTGGGTGGCCCACGGCTCTTGTTTTTATGTCAAGTGGTAAATAAAACTTCCCTATTCACTTTCTCCACACCATTCATGATTTTATAGACCTCTCTCCATCCCTCCTTAGTTATCTCTTTTCTAAAATGAAAAATCCCAATCTTTTTAATCCCTCCTCATAAGGAAGCTGCTCTAAACTCCTAATCATTTTTGGTGCCCTTCTCTGTACTTTTTCCAGTTGTAATATATCTGTTTTGAGATGGGTCGACCCGAATTGCATGCAGTATTCAAAGTGTGAACATACTAGAGGCATTATGCTATTTTCTGTCTTATCTATCCCTTTCCTAATGGTTCCTAGCATTTTGTTAGATTCCTGACTATCACTGCACATTGAGCAAATGTTTTCAGAGGACTCTCCACAATGACTCCAAAATCTTCCTTGGGTGGTAATAGCTAATTTAGACACCATCATTTTGTATGTGTAATTAGGATTGTTTTCCAGTGTGCATTACTTGGTACTTATCAACAATGAATTTCATCTGCCATTTTGTTGTCCTGTCATCCAGTTTAGTGAGATGCCTGTGTAACTCTTCACAGTCAGTTTTGGATTTGACTATCCTGAGTAATTTTGCATTGTCTGCATACGTTCCCATCTCACTCTTCACTCCGTTTTCCTGATCATTTATGAATATGTTGAACAAAAAAAGTCCCAGTACTGACCACATATTCCTGGCCTTTGTTTCATATCTTTTAACCAGTTACTGATCTACGCGAGGACCTTCTCTCTTATCCCATGACTGTTTACTTTGCTTAAGACCCTTTGGCATGGTCCATTGTCAAAGGCTTTCTGAAAGTCCACATGCACTATTTCAACTGTGAATCGTCCATGTGCTTCTTGACACCCTTCAAGAATTCTAATAGATTGGTGAGGCATGATTCTCCTTTACAGAAGCCATGTTGACTTTCCCCAACATATTCATCTGTTTCTGATTATTCTGTTCTTTATGAAAGTTTCACAAATTTGCCTAGTATTGAAGTAAGGCTTGCTGACCTGTAATTTCCAGGATTATCTCTGGAACCTTTCTGAAAAATTGGCATTACTTTAGCTAACCTCCAGTCATCTGGTACAGAGGCTGATCTAAGTGATAGGTTACATGCCACATTTAGTTGGTCTGCAATTTTGCATCTGAGTTCCTTCAGAATTCTTGGGTGAATACCATCTAGTCCTGGTGACTTATTACAGTTTAATTTATCAATTTGTTCTAAACCCTCCTCTATTGACACCTCAGTTTGGCACAGTTTCCCACACCTGAGCCATTCTTTTTAGGTAAGAAATATGAGAATCTCCTTCACAACCTCTACAGTGAAGACCTATGCAAAGTATAAAGTCTTGTCTTCCTTGAGTGCTCTGTTAGCACCTGGGCTATGCAGTGGCCCCACTGACTGTTCAGCAGGTTTCTTGCTTCGTTGATGTACTTGACAAAAACTAACAGCAATTTTTTTTTTTTTTTTTGCTAGGTGCTCTTCAAATTCTTTTTTGGCCTTCCCCATTACACTTTTACATTAGACTGGCAGAGTTTATGCTCCTTTCTAGTTTCCTTAGTAGGATTTGACCTCAACTTTTTAAAGGACCTCTTCTTTTGCCTCTGATCACCTCTTTTATTCTGTTTAGCTGTGTTATGAGGATAAACTGACATGTGAAGTTTTGCATGCAAGAGGGGGGAAAATGTCTGTTACAATGCAGATTAAAAAACTACTGGTTTGCATTGCAGGAGGTAAATGTGAATGCTATTCACTTTATTACATTTCTAAACTTACTTGCCAAGATGACTTCCATGTAATCCATAATTTTAGTTACTAAAGGATCTCAGAAAGACTACTGTGAAAATCTATATAACAAGACCAACATTCACAAGAATATTATTTATCAACAGATGTATCTGAAAGCACTTCTTGTATATGTACATGTTTCTATAATTGCTTCACCTGTCAGTGGGATGGAACACAGCAGCTGTTTAACCATGCACAAAAACAAATACTAAATGCCTCAGGACTGAGAGAGAGAATATTGTAGTGTATCCAGTTGCAATTATTTGAATATACAGTATCTTTCCATTGTTTGTCATGACACCACCCAATCCAGGCCTATTGATTTATGTCTGATCTGCTTTAGTTGCCTAATATTTTTAGACTCTCAGTAGTTTTACTGAGTCCCTTCCTTCTCCTGCCATTTACACTAGAATTGTCTGTGCTGCTAGATTTTTTTTTTTTTTCCTGGAATCACCTTTGCTAGCTAACTCCTGAGGGTTGCCAGTAAGTGAATTCCCCTTACACTCCCACTAGTCTTGCTTGCCCCTGAATCCATGTGCAGGTGTGTCTGTCTCTGTCATTTGGATCATCCAAACAATGGTTGTGGTGTTGGAGTAGTCCTTGTGTTACTGACACATATGAGCTTGATGCAACTCTTTGCATGTGCATCCTTCCCTTTCATCTCTTGTCTCTGTCATTAGGTAGGGTTACCATATTTGAACATTCAAAAAAGAGGATACTCCATGGGGAGGGATATTTGCTCTCGCCCCCATTCCAATGCCTCCCCCAAAGTCTCCGCCCCCTCCCTGCCCCATTGGACCCCTTCCCCAAATTCCTGCCCCAGCCCGGCCTCCTCCCCTGAGCATGCTGCGTTCCACCTCCTCCCGCCTCCCTCCCAGCCATGTGAAACAGCTGTTTTGCGGTGCAAGCGCTGGGAGCTAGAGGGGAAAAGCGGGCACTTTCTTTCTTGAATGATCAACTCTTCTTTGGGGGGAAAATAATAATGGCAAAATCCCAGACGTTTTTAGATATTTAAAAATTCCTTCCGGGCAGCAATTTAAGAACCAAAAGCCGGATATGTCAGGGAAAATACGGACGTATGGTAACCCTATCATTAGATGCTGATTTAGGTGCTCATTAATATGTATCATGTTCATAGAACCAATCTTTTAGTTCATCAGTAGTCCTATTTTGCTTCTTGTCACTACTGTTTAGTTTGTTCTGTCACCTTTTCCACTACTGCTGGCTTCAAATGTTTATTTACTGTAGGCAGGATGTGTGTGATGGGACACAAGACCTTGCCCATGCTTTCTGTTGGTGTATTTCTCCAGTCCAGTTATAATCGATGGAGCTTTATTATCTCCATGTGCCTTTCTTAAATAGCTTCCTGGCAATCTTGACAGCAGTTTCTGCTTTGCTATTATATTGGCCATGATCTGAGAAGGGTGTGATACGTGCAAATTTTGCTGATACTGCAAACTATGAAAATTCTTGATGGGCAAACTAACACCCATTATCTGTAATCAGTTTGTATGGAATGGAATTCCAATAACTTAAGTTTGGGGCGGCAGGGGGAGAGGGTGTGTGTGTGTATGTACAAAATAATGGGGATATAAATCCAGGGCTAGTTTGCTCCCTGATATTTCATTCATTATGAGTTATTTACTAGGAGTTCCTTGCAGAGGCTGCATGGTTCACTTCACTGCTGATATTTGTGCATGTCTTGGGCCTAGCATAATCATGCTTCAGCATCAGTCTAATTCAAATGTATGCAGGTTAGCATTTCAGGATGAATATCTCCAGGTATCTTGACCCTACTGTCTTATTTGTGTGTGGTGCATAATTTCCGTTATTTCTAATGCTTTCAATTTTTGTTGAAGTTTCTCTGCTTGTTCACTGCTGCAGCATATATCAACAGACGGAGTAAGTTCCAACTCTTGACTGGCACATGTGTTCTGGTTTTATCATCTTTGGTACCTAAAACTATACAATCTCTACATTCATCTGTAAATGTGCCATATTTGCATGATGCGACTAACTGGTGCATCCTGGTTGCATATTGGTCTATAATTGCAGTTTAATTTTGATCAAATGTATTGACAATATATGCTATAAATGGCATATATGAGCCCCTCCAGGTAGTGGTATTTCTCAGGAGGTGTTACACCTGAGTGATTTTGCCTAATCACCTCCGATTGTTCTTGGGGTATGTCTACACTGCATTTTAAAAAACTTACAGTAGTGAGTCTTAGAGCCCAGGTCTACAGACTTGCGCTTGCAGGGCTCATGCTACGAGGCTAAAAACTGCAGGGTAGACAGTGGAACTTGGGCTCTGAAACCCGCCCTCCTCCCTGAGCTCCAGATCCCAAGCGTAAGTGTCTACACAACTGTTTCTAACACTGTAGCACCAGTCCTGCAAGCCTGAGTCTGTAGACTCAGCCTCTGAGACTCACTGCTGCAAGTTTTAAAATGCAGTGTACATGTGCCCTGCATTCCTGGAGGGCTGTCGTCTCCCTCCCACTTGGAAATCTAATCCATGGCCCACAATGACACATCAACTTGATTCAATAGGGTTTGTCCAGGATATTGTAGGAAATTACCATGTCTGTCAAAGTTAGTTTACCTACTTCTGTTATTTACCATTACCAGCACTGGCTCTGAAGGTCTAATTTTAGACCCAGCAATCTTGAAACTGTCAATTTAAGTCAATACCAGGAATCTGAAATTACGTTTGAGGTGGTTTTTTGTGGTGTGATTTGTAACAACGGTACATTTTCTTCCTCCTAGATTTCCCTCTCCACCCCAATAAAAGATGAACATTTCAGAAAATAGCAGCTGCAGCTACACTACCTCTCCTAGCATGACATTATGAGGGCTCTTAATTCTTGTGTGTAAGTGTATAAATCATCTGATGGCTTTGGGAAGAAATGTCTGTTTAGGGTGCATTAATGCACAATTTGATGCATTATGCCTTCCTCTGCAGCATCCAGAATTGGCCACTGTCAGAGACAGGATATTGCTCTAGATGCATGATTGGTCTGTCCAATGTGTCAGTTCTGTGTTTCTCTCTGTAGCAACATGAGGAAGATACAAGGTGGTTTTTCCTGGGTCTGCAATTCGTTCAGCTCTTTCATGTATGTTTCACTTTACATAGCTCTGGAACAATATTGAGTTCAACAGCAAACATAGTCCATTAAGAATCCCTGCCAGAGGCATATAACCTCTCCTGCTTAAAACAGGAAAGAAAGGAAGAGGAGGTCAAAAGATGAAGCTCAAATAGATCATTCATATTGCAGTATCAACACATTGTATGGTAGATTATACTACAGTTGTTAATGTATTGATTTTTCTACATGCCTAATATTTTATCAGTATCCAGGACATATGAGGGAGATTGGTGAAGGGCAAAACGTTTTTCAGTACAGTAAAGGATAGAACCATATTTAACAGCCATTCATCTCTAAGACCTTAAATTTTATTTGATTTCATGTCTCATGGGAAGCTAACTGGGTGATCTTTGCTTAGTGAGCTGTGGATGGTTGTCCATAACTATTTCCTCCATGCACAATTTAGTATGTGACTGGTAGTTCTTATGTTGAAAATCTAAAAGAAAATAAAAACAACTTCAGTACTACAAATCAGCAATCATGTCTCTGGATGCAGGGCGACAAATTTTTCCATTTAGCTAATAGCACTTATTTCTTCCCAGGGATGATTGTTCATTAACTAAGGGCTCCTAACTGCCTCTTCCATGGAAAACTGCTGCTAAAATGCCCCAAGGTTGATTGTAGGAAGTGAAAGCCTCTGAAAGGGTGAAGAGGTTTGCAGTCTTGCAAGTGTGATAGAGGCAGGGCTGGCTCTAGGTTTTTTTGCCTCCCCAAGCAAAAAAAAAAGACTGGAACGCCGCCCCTAGAACTGTGCCACCCTAAGCACGTGCTTGCTTTGCTGGTGCCTAGAGCTGGTCCTGGATAGAGGACATTTCCTGCAGATCCTAAATCGCCAAGCGAAAGTAGGACCTAAACCTGGGAAACGCCCTTCCCTCGCTGGCCGTCCCCTCTCTCCTGGCACTGGGCTTCTGAGGGAGCCAGGCTGTCACTGGCGGCACATCTGTGCCCTCCTGCCCACAGCTGCAAACAGGGGAAAGGTGCAGAGGGGTAGGTAGCACTTCATATGCAATTATCTGTCTCTTGATCCTGTCCCTGTTTATGGCATGTATAGTTAAAAGAAAACAAATAAAATTACAAACACCAAATCAGTCCAAAAGAACCCCTAGCAGCTGAGAGCTTTAACTTGCGTATGGTTAAGTGGGTCAATTTTTACCACAATTCCAATGGATAAATAAGTCCTGTCAAACAGTCAGATTATGGTCACTCTTATCACTGATCTGCATGCTGTTTGTTTGTTCCCTTTTTCCACCCACTTGCAAGGAACTACAGGCTGGTTTAATCCCCCTAATGGTATGCAAAGGGAAGGCTTTGATTTACAGGGACATCTCCTCCACAGAGTTTGTTCATTATTGCTTTTAGAAAATGTCTCCAAGTGAGATGACCATTTCAGTTTATAAATAGTGTTAATAAAGTTCTGCAAGCAGATGAGCTGGACTTTTGTATTTTGACGCTTATTAAAAGGCAAGCCAGGATGAATTAGTATGCACCACTGAACTGTCTGGGTTTTATAATGGTGACATTATTGATTTTTAATGTAATCACACAGGATGACAGTTGGCACTGAAAGAAGATAAAGAATAAAAAGCTGGCATTTGCAGAGGAGCAACAGCATGACCAGTTTCAATAGCTCTGTGCAGACCTTTATGCTTGAGACATTAAGGGTGGGGTGAATAAAGGGGTCAGCATCTCCCTTCTCCTCTTCTGTGATTTATTTCCTTTAGACCTGTAAGGGCAAATCCAGCCATTTACTTGAATGACCTTACACCTGGGATGAACGTGGCTTCTCATGACCAAAGAATAATCTGTGTGTTTTGATTTGGACAAAAGCATCAGTAGCTTGACTTATATTTTTGGGAAAGGCTTTAGCTGAACCTAACTGCAGATGATGTTAACATGTAAACAAGTTGTGTGTGTCTGAGGGGGTGGGTAATCCAAGTTTCTTCAAAATGGTGCATTTAGGTATTAGAATCAGAACTTTTATACAAGTTGAATACCACTGATGTTGCGAATATTCTATGAACCGCTTTTTATTTAAGGATGCTCTTCACCTACCTGTGTATCCATACACACCTTGATCCTGGTCTCATTTAAACCAGCAAAAATGTGAAGTAACTCCACTGAAGACAGTGGAGTCACTCCAGTTTTACACTGGAGTAATCTGGGAACAGAATCAGCTCCACAGAGAGTGGGGTTTTTATGACATCATCATCTGTTAAAATTAGTGCTCTTTGCAGCGTTGAATTCTGGCACTGACCTCTCGCTATAATTGCTCCGTTTTTCATCCTGTGTCTATTACATTCTGAGAAATAGCAAGTATTACTGGCTCTTCCTAAGTTTTAATTGCCAGTTCATCAACTGCTAAGCATCTGTCTTAATATTACTGTGGAGCTGACTTGCATTAAAGCAGCCATTTGCCCTGTCAGCAAGGTGGCAATATTTCATGCAAGTGAATGGAGCACTGGTATGTTCACAGAAACTTGCTTAACCAAATGAAAGGAGCAAAAGAACTTTTATTCAGAGTCACTGGAGTCTTTTTTTAGTGTCTTTAACATGCAACTGAGACCATGAGGTAATTTCAGAAAATTCACGCTGAATTTTGCTGTGTTCCCCAAATCACCCTTTTTGCAGTATTTTTTTTTTTCTTTTCCCATTGTTAAGTAGCAGTTCTCAGACTTAGATGTTGGGCTTGCAAAAGTAAGTATAGCGTTTGAAAGTAAAGTGACCAAATGTCCCAATTTTATAGGGACAGTCATATTTGGGCGTTTGTCTTATATAGGTGCCTATTACCCCCTCCCTCCCCATCCCCTGTCTGGATTTTTCACACTTGCTGTCTGGTCACCCTATCTGGAAGATCACTTCAGTTCTGGAAGGGAAACTGACGTACAAGTGATCCAGAGTTAGGAAACAACAGACCTCAGATTGCTGAGGTAAATAAGTCACGGAGAGGACTTCCTACCTAGCTCATGCCTAACCTGAAGGAATTGGCAGTACTTCCTGCATGCCCCTCTAGTTCAGGGAGGTGCCTGAGGGGTTCTCTTAAAGCTGTAAGAGACAGACATCCCAAACAGTGTACACAAATGCATTCAGATGGTGAGTGCAATAGAAGTGAATGGTTTATTTGACTGTCCGCTAACCTAATTAAAACTAAAGAGAAAAATGGATGCTGATTTGAAGCCGTTCAGTCTGGCTTGTGTGCTGCATGTGGCTTTTTTTCTGACCTGGTGGGCAGCTGGAGATAAACCCCCTTCCAACTAGGTAGGAATATCTTTATGTCCTGGCTATTTGGGAGATGATTTACATGCTGTTTGGCAACTATCTTTCTTTTATCACTGAATTCCCAAATCACTAAAACTTTTAATCCATAGCTCTGCTCTTCAGTTGATGCCTAGAAGGAAGCAGGCAAAACCACTCAGGTGGATTTCCATCCTCTTTCTCATTAAGATTTGTTTAAACTGCTCTTGATTACAACTTAATCAAGTCAATTCAATCAGATCATGGATACACAGAGTTTATGCCAACCTGTCTTGATATGGTGAACCTAAAGTTTCATACTTCTTTGCAAAATTACAATAAAAGATGAGTGTAGCTAGGAAGCCTCTCACCTATCTCCAAATGAGGATTTATTTGGTTTTGTACAGATCAGAAAGCAATGGCCTAACTCTCGCCTTGAATCTATTCTGAATTCCGTGGATCTTTGTAAAAGTTAATATCCTCCATAGATAAATTAGTAAATGAAAAAGGAAGCTTTGTCAGATCTAGGCTTGGAGAGCCCTGGAAGAATGTTCTGGACAGCTGACTGATGTCAAATATTGATTTATTATTGGTACTTATCTTTGAATTTAATTATTTCAATCAATGGAGTTAGGCATAAAAATTGAGACCCCTAATGGTAAAGCAGGGTCTTGGGCCCAAATCCCCACAGGTGTTCAGGCGTCTAACTTGGATACCTACAATAAGTCCATATTTAGGCTCGCAAACAGAGGTGCCGACTTCGTGATTTCCCCAGTATGCTGAACCCCCGCTCTGCCCCAGGCCCTGCCTCCCGCTCCTCCCCCTCCCCCGCACCTTCTGAATGCTGCTGAATAGCTGATTGCAGGCAGGAGGCACTGGAGGGAGGGGACGGAGCTCATCGGCAGGGCCCGCCAGCAGGTGGGAGGTGCTGGGGAAAGGGAAAGGAACTGATCTGCAAGGATGCCAGTGGGTGTTGAGAACCCACTAGTTGGCGCCTATGCTTCCACATAAGTGGAGCTGAGCATTTGCAACTGCTATTCGAGCTCTGAGTGCTCACTCAGCCCATCTGCAAATCAGGCCACTAATTGAATAGTCCAATTATGGATTTAGTTGCCTACTTGTTGCCCCAGTATGTTCAGTCCTGGATGACTATATGACTGTGCAAGTTCACATAAGAGGACTTTGACAGAGCACGGAATTGAACCCAGAACTCTTAGTTCCCAATCACTTTTCATCTCCACTACAACTAGGAAAAATTGTACAAGGCAGAGCAGGAAAGCTTAATGGGGGGCAAAACTCACTGCAGTTTGCACCTATTTCAGAGCCCAGTACTTTTTTTACATTCAGTGTTCAAACAGCACAGTTCAGCACACCCTGCAAAGCAGGCCTACTCCCATGCAATCTTCGAGAGAGGGACTAATGGAGTTGTTAGTTTTAAAATATTGTGCCTAATAAGTTTTTAATATTTTAAAAGTTCCTCTGCCATGCTAGTGTCTCTGTACACATTGTGTTACATTCTCATGATCCACAGGGACTCTTTGCTTATTGGGAAGGCTGTAAACCCTTAAGTATATCCTAAGCATGAATATTTGAATGACCAATCTTCCTCGCACTGTGCTATTTAAACTCTTTCCTCTCGCTCTCTCTCCTTTCTTCAACTGCCCAGGAAGGACGAGAGGCTTGGTTTGATTCATTCTAATAACCTTGAGAGATTCGGGGCAGCAATTTAATGAGACTGAGCAAATGGAAAAGAGAAGGAGGATGAAAAAGATGATCAGATAACTGGGGATATTCACAGGAGCTTCCTGTCACATTGATAGCCAGCAGGGATTAATGCTTCAAATACCCCTGGGGTTGATGGCTCCAAGCTGTGGAACAGTAAATGGTGGAAGATTCTGCAGTACGCGAGAAGAATTCATTAGGAGGGCAAACACAGAGCTAGAATGAAATGCTAATAAGGTCAAAATGACCATCAGCTCTTGTAATAGGTATTGTGTAAATGATATGCCTTGCTATATAATATAAAAAGGAGAAACCTCTCAAATGCTGCTTAAACATTTTAAATGCCACTACTGCCATTTAAATTTATTAATCAAGCTCTGTATCTTGAACAATCTCCCCCTTTCAAATGTTCACAAAGACACGGGTTTAGAAAGCTGCTAGACATGTGTGGGTAGCAGGGGCGGTGTTAATTTATACCTTCTTGACAAGAGGCTAACTGCATTCAGGTGACACTTCAGTGCTGTGAGAGGTAATTTCTTGCACTTGCCAATAAACATTTAATAAAATGGCTAATCAAAATAGGATTATTTCAGTCTAATGAATGAGCTAGTAAAATGCGTGAATGACTAATTTGGGGATTTAATTTTTTTTCACTTCACACCAAATCATTTACTACCTACAGCTGCCACCATTAGGAGTACAAATAGGCTTGGAAGTTTGTTTGTTCATTTAAATGTTTTATATATTTGCTCCTGTTGACTTAACTGCAATAGAAAACATGTTTGTGTAGCAACGCAGACAGGAAAATAAGTGCTAAATGCCTACATTTTTATTTGATATTGTTTTCAAGATTTCCCAGTGGATATAATTATTTTTAAATACAGCTAGAGTAGAATTTTCAAAAATGCCTGGCACTTAAGGCTTCTAAATCTCTTGGGCACCTCTGAAAATGTTACCTTTAGTGCACTTGCATGAGACCCTGTCCCATGTTTGGCCACAAAAGTGGGATGGTGACTCTAATATAGATGCTAGACATGCAAGCTTCCTGCCAAAGTGATCCAATCCAGAGTGGGAGGGCCCAGGTGGCCATGGCCTCATCTCATTTAAAATTGGGAGGGCTATACCCCTGCTTTTTACCAGCTGTAAGGATGAAGAAGTGAGGGGGGTCAGGGTTTTGGGGAGGGGGGGGAGAAGTGGCACGGGAGTGGGGGCTCTGGGAGAAGGGGCAGTGCAAGAGTGGGGCCACGGTTCTCCACCACTCCTGTGAGGAACCACCTGTATGGGTAAGAAGGTAACTGAATTTTCATGGTCTTCAATTATGGGTCTCTCTTCTAAACCCCCAAGTCACTTAGCTGTCCAGGCCAGAATGGTGCATTTGAGGTACTGCATTGGGATTTGTGAAATCTGAGTTCAGTTCCTGGCTCTGTGTGAAAGTCACATAACCTCACTGTGCCTCAGTTCTCCAGCTACAAAAAGGGGATACCAGTGCTTCCCTATCTCACAGAAGTTTACACTGTGAGGATAAATACGTTAGTGTTTCTGAAGTGTTCAGACCCCATGGTGCAGGGTGGGCACATAAGAACCTAACCAGATAACTTGTATAGTCTATGATATTTATCTAAAAGGACTAGCTAAACAATGCAGCAAGTGGAAAATGTAGCATGACGAAGTAGCCACAAGGCCTTCTCTTGCCACTTATTGTCTAGGCCTTTGGGTGTGGATCGTTTGCTTATTTAAGGGATGTATTCCTTAGGTAGAACGCAGACATTTCCTTATTTCCATGTGACCTTCAAACTTTCACAACTGGGGAAGCAGGCTGAGTGGGAAAGGGTCTTCCCTGTATTAAAGAGAGGTTACTGTACTGGTCAACAAGGAGTTTTTGGATTGTTGGGGTACACTAGATTTTTTTTCTGGGGAGCCAATAAGAGTCCGAGATTTATAAATAAATGATGTTGTTTGAAACCTGCCAAATGGCATAACAAAAATAAAAAGTTTTGCTTACTGATGCTGTATAAGCTAGGTTTGTGACCAGAGTGATGCAACCTGCTAGTCAGGCAATTCAGAATTGAGGGTGGGTTGGAGAGAGAGGTGGACAACCCACTTCAGCAGTCAGTTTGAAGAAAAAATGGAGTATCTTGCTGAGAAGTTTAAGGCCACTGTGTGCCACAAATACATGGTCACGGTCAAGATGTTTACTATTTTTTTCCCTTTGCAATTCACAGAGAAATGGCACTTGGATCAGATTGGCAGGGCTGGCTTCAATCTTATTACCTCACACAACTGTACTCTCTTATGATGCACCAATTCTATATTTAACATTGTGATTGCTGACTGACTTTGGTTGGTTTAAATACAAGTCCTTTGCCCAGCTACATAATTGATTAGTGACTGTCCTCTAATTTGTCAAACCATATCTGGAGTTTCCAGGCGTGTTTTAATTAATGTTTGTTCTCATTGTGCAGGCAGGGTAAAAAAATAAAATGCAACTCTCATTACCTCCACACTATTTTTTAAAGTGCTAATTGGCTTTGCTTGCTACTATGTCACTGAAATATGGCATGTTTTGATCTTTGCCCTTTTTTAAAGCTTTTAGGAATCATTAATTTTAAATGATCCACCTATTTCACTTAAGCTACATAACTACCCCGAGGAGCTGTAGAAGCCCTCAAATCCATAACGATAGGCACTAGACAGGGATGACTTACAGGATGTGCATCTTTCCCACTACCTACTAGGCTGAGCCCTTTGCATTCTAGTGCTTGCTAATACATTTGGTGCATACCTCTCCTCTTCTCTTATGTTGTATTCATGTAGGAGAAAGGGGTACCACTGAACCCTCTGACTCACCAGCCTGGGCTCCCTCTCAGCACTGTGCTGCTGTGACAAGCCATTTGCATAGGCTGGGACAAACCCAGCTACAGTTACATGCAGGCTGACCAGCCACTGCATGAACCAACAATAAGGCTACAGCCAAAATAACCCCCAGTCCAGGACCCCAGAGCTGTATCATCCTGCCCTGAGTGAAACCCCGATCACTACAACTTTATTATCCTGTTATTCCTCTCCATGTTGAGGGAGAGGCAATGCACACTTCTTGTAACCAAGATGAGATTTTCCCCAGACACTTCAGTCAAAGGCACACTGGTTTAGATTAAAACATAAAACTGTATTAGCTACAAAAAGATAGCCTTTAAGTAATTATAAGTGATAGCAAAGAGATCAAAGCAGATTACCTAGCAAATAAACAAAACCACAAACTACACCTAAGCTACTAGACCGATTGAATATGAATTAGCATTTCTCACCCTGACTGATGATACAAACAGGCTTGCAGAGTCTCCAGGCACAAGCTTCACTTGCTTTGCAGCTTGGGCTCCTCATCCCCATTCCAAGTCCTTTTCTTTCTGAGCTTCTTTCAGGTATTCAGTTGTGGGGGAGTGAAGAGCAACAGACAATGGCACTCCCTGCCTTATATAGCTTTAGCATTGGGCAGGCACCCTTTGTTCCAAAAACAGTTCCCAGCCCAGTTGGTGGGAAAATACAGGCCCCCAAAATAGGCTGGTCACATGCCCTTGCAGAGTCGTAGCAGCCATTACTTAACAGGCTGGCCTAAATATCCACAGAAAGGCTCACTAGGTGGTGGTCGTGGGACGGGAGGGTAAGCTTCTCCTGAGGCCTATTGTTTTCCCTAATGGTCCTTTACCCTGAATGGGCCCTTCACAATAAGCTATTTAGACTGGAAGCATCTTGCCTAGTGGGTGTCACCCAGGTGTGACTACATGTGAAATACAGATACATAGTCAATATTCATAACTTCAGATACAAAAATGATACATGCATACAAATAGGATAATCACATTCAGCAAATCATAATTTACCTTACATGCCTCATAATTTACCTTACATGCCCCATCTTGTACAAAATGCATCATAATTAATACCATAATCATATAATAATATAACTATGAAGAATATGGGGTGCATGTCCCAAGTGAAGTTACCTTTGTGATCCTAGCAAGGCATGTATAGTGGCATAAAGTTGGAAGCGGGGTTACAGCGTACACAATGAGATGGGTAGCAGTAGTAATATAAAATGTAATGTTTACTTGTAGCAAAAAGGTTAACACTAGGGTGACGAGAGCAAGTGTGGAAAATCAGGACACCTTCTTTCAGGGAGGGAAGGGGGGATAGTTGCATATATCAGACAAATCCCCTACTATCGGAACATCTGGTCACCCTAGTTAATACAGACACAGAGTAGATGTTCTCATTGTCTGGCTAAACCTTTTAAAAATCCTCCTCAGTTCTTGCCCTTCGTGATATCTTATGGAAATCAGTTTCCTGGGCCAATTATGCAGTATTAGAAAAAGGGGACAGCTGTTAAATATACTGTTTTTTTAAATATTTGCTGCCTTTCTGTTTCAGTTAATATCTTGTCACTTCATTATTAGAAATAGTAAAGAGGAATACCTGTCGGATTCATACATTCTCAATACCATTCTCTATTTTTATATTTCAGTTGTGACCTCCTATTACTTATCTTCCGTATAAACTAAACAGTCCCCAGCTCCTTGGTGTGGAAGTTTCCATAACTTTTCGATCTTGTTACCTGTCTTGCAAGCCCTTCTATTAATGCTATTTCCCTTTTTGAGACGGGTGATCAGATTATAACACTAGTCCAGTTGAGGACGTTCGTCTTTGACATACATAATGGCATTAGATCTATAGTATTTTCTATACTATCCTTTATACCTCCTAATACTTGCATTGCATTTAGGCCACTGCTGTGCATTGAGCAGAAGTTTACATTGAATTGTTCACAATGATAAGCGGGTCTTTTTCCCTGAGTGGTTACAGTTAGTTTTGAAATGTAGCAATGTTGAGGAGAATCGCAGATTTAGTCTTTTCAATGTGCACTACTACAGATTTGTTAATGAATTTCATCTACCATCCTGCTTCCTAGCCACCTCCTCAGAGCTTGGTAAAGTCCCTTTGAGTTTTCTCCAGTTGACTAACCTACGTAATTTTGTGCCAGCTCCAACTTTTGCCACTTCATTGCTCACCCCTTATTAGAGATCAAGAATATAGTTACCACCACCACCAGTTCTACTAATGACCCTTGTGGCACTCTCGTGTTAACTCTTTCCCATGTTGAAAATCATTTTATACGTATGCTTTCTCTGTCTCTTGACAGTACATGACTTGAGACCATTCTGTTTCCTAAGCCTCTTGTGAGGGATTTTGTTAAAGATTTTTTTGAAAGTCTTCTATTAATTAATCAACAAAATAGTGGATAAGTAGATGTAATTTATGTAAAGCATTACAGTAGCTAAAAGGGGAATTATTTTCTTTTACAGAAGCTGTGTGATTTGTCCCTACCATGTCACTTGAGTCTATTTTTTATTATCCTTTTAACCACTTCTGCTAATGAAATAAGGCTTACGGACCTGTAATTCTCAAATAGGCCCTAGAACCATTTTTAAAGTACATTTTCTACCCTCCAGTTCTCCAGCATCGATGCTGATTGCATGTTTTTGCTAGCAGCCCACCTGGACTCCTTTGGAGCTCTTGGGTGCGTACTATCCAAGTCTGGTGCCCTGTTTCTTTTTTTGTCACTTTGTTTCAGCACCGCCCCTGACAATACCTCATTTTTATTAGCAGAAAAGAGTAAGTATCTCCCTAGCACCCTGAAGAAACAGATCAGTGTAACTGCAATTTCTTTACCTTCAGTTGCTCCTTTTGAATCTTTATTAAGCCATCAGCCCTACCAATCTTCTCATAAGTTTCCTGCTTCTGCTGTACTTAATGGAATTTTATGTCCTTGGCTATTTAGGTGGTCCTCCTTCACCTTCCTAATTTCCACCTTAAATTTATGTGCCAGAGCTTCTCTTCTACTCTTTTTCTATGGGCCCCTCCAGGGTTGAGTTTCCATTTTCAGAACAGTACCTGCTGGGTTTGAACAGATTCTCGAACTTTGCCATTTACCATACTTTGTTTTTTCTTCTTTCCTGTTTTGTTCAGGGGTATGCATGTCTTCCATGGCTCGAGCTCTAGCCTCAGTTTAAGGATTTTAATTTCCTTATGTTTGAGGATCTTTTTGACTAGCTTCGTTAGATGTATGACACTTTTTTTTTGAAAGCTTTCCTCCCAGCTGTTACTTGCTCCCCTATCGGAAGAAAGCCCCCACTGCTTAACCATTCCAGAATTTCCCATCTTCCCACCCCCACCAGCCATCCATGGGAAATTCCCACCTAACATACCTGCTACTACTGGCCAGTCTGTGTCCCCTCTGCCTTAATCCCAGCTCTCTGAGCTTGCTGCTCACGGCTTTGAACGTGTTCTACCATCCAACTAACATTTTCTTCTCATTCCTACCCCTATGACAAGGCAAGAACCTGAACAGAGGAGGTGGGTCACGTGTGTTGTGCTGGGGACTCAGTGAGTTTCTGGAAGAAGAGCACCCTTCATGCAAGTGTCCCCACCACTACTGACTCCTATTGTGCATATCTCCAAAAGCCTTGGAAATTAGCTACTTCCTATGCTTTAAATCCCTGTGAAACAGACAGTTTCCGAAAGGTTAATGACACTTTAAACTAATGCACGTGTTAAAGTACCCC
Organism: Lepidochelys olivacea; assembly: GCF_965140295.1. NCBI lineage: Eukaryota > Metazoa > Chordata > Testudines > Cheloniidae > Lepidochelys > Lepidochelys olivacea. The sequence goes on along the minus strand of NC_140412.1, from coordinate 136,060,119 downwards.
CAGGTACTTAGATTTATGCTTAGTTACAATCAGCAATTATACATTAAACACCTAACATGCATAGAAGTGATACTGAACCATTATAAAACTGAACCTGCGCTCATTGCCAGGTTTGGTCATGTGTATCATTGGCCCCTGCAAGACAGCTCCTCCATAGTGGTAAGATGGCATGTTATAAATGGCTAAGGCCAGCGGATCACCGTGGAGCCATTTACTCTGTGTTCACGTACACAAACTGTCCCTGGTTTGTGATACCCTCCTTGTGCTCAACACTGCTGCCCTAATGAGGCAAAACTTCCATATAACTAATTGGAGTGTTACTTGCTTCACCCTTTTCCTACTCCTGTATTTCCCCTTCTTTTCAATGTTTCTTTTGGGGCACAAACCATTATGCCCCCACTCCAGTTATTCTTTGTGGCTCTAAGGATAACAATTAGGGGAATGGGGTTGCTGTATCCTCTGCTGGCTGTCTACCAGCTCAAGAATCAAGTGGCAAATTCTTAAACTAACATGGTTAGTGTTTGGTTAACAATTAAAAAAAAAACCCAAAAAACATTGACCATTCCTGACCAGCTACAGTTAGGCATAACTGGTTCCCTTTTTAATAAAGTGACAATGTCCACAGCCACATTTTCTGATACTAACTTGGCCAATTATTTAGGTCAGTTTTTCCAATTAGTGTTTATTCAAAATAGGAAAACTTGTAACTATCCTACACTACAGACTAAACATCAAAATTTCTTTAAAAACAATGTACAAGTTTCAAAACATAATTTTTACCATTTCCATTCATGGCTGGTGCTTAAATAGTATGGTGCTGATGGTCACTTGTCTAAAAACTTCGCTCACTAAAATTTGTATAAAAATAAAGAACTGACTGCTGAGAGGATGGCTTCCACTTTCCTGTTAACATCCAGAAAGTAAGGGGGATGGGCAGGTTCTTTATTCTGCAGTGAAACCTATGGGAAAGAATAGCTGGTTGAATACCATTTGTAGTCAAAGATTCAATATGTATCTTCCCAGTAAACAATTTTTATTTCTTTCAGATGCAGATGAGAAATCTGTGCCCAGTACCTCTAAGCAATGGTCCTTTCCTGGTCTGTTTCGGCTCACTACTTAACCACTCTGCATGTGGACCACTGCATTTTGGAAGTTGTGGTCCACACAGCTGCACTTCCATGTTAAAGGGGAGGGCTGAAAACATTTGGTGCAAGTATTTGATTAAAAAACAAACTAACAAATCCTATTACCTGTAGAATATTGGATTAAAAAAAACACCCCAAACCAGAGGTGGGCAAACTACAGCCTGTGGGCCCCTCCTGCCTGGCCCCTGAGCTCCTACCTGGGGAGGCTTGCCCCCAGCCCCTCCCCTGCTGTTCCCTATCCCCCACAGCCTCAGCTCACTGCACTGTTGGTGCAGTGCTCTGGGCAGGGAGGCTGTGAGCTCCTGGGGCAGCACAGCTGCAGAGCCCAGCCTGACCTGGTGCTCTGTGCTGCATGGTTGGCTCTAGCCGGGTGGCACAGCTGCCTGTCCTGGTGCAGCCACGCTGCCAGGCAGCCTGGTAAGGGGACAGGGGAGTTGGGTAAGGGAGTTTGGGGGGTGGGGAACACAGGGGTTGAATGGGGGGCAGGGGTGCCAGAGGCAGTCAGGGAAAAAGGGGGCAGGGGCCAGGCCATGTCTGACTGTTTGGGAAGGCACAGCCTCCCCTAACTGGCCCTCCATACAATTTCTGAAACCTGATGCAGCCCGCAGGCCAAAAAGTTTGCCCACCCTTGTCCTAAACCAATGTTGCATTGGAATACTAACCCTAGGCCTTCACAGCTGTGGGACTTCTCAAATAGTTGCATTGTTTTGGTTAAACAGAGATCCAACACTTCCATTCCTTCTGCCATGCTTTTGTGATTTTTGCTTTGCAAGTGTATGAAATGCGCAGGAACAGCATAAGATATTGCTGAATAATCATTCCATCTTTTGTACTTTAAATCGACACTTGTAAAAATTGCATCTTAATGCTGCTTTAAAACTAGTCTATGCATTGCACTTAAATATTGAGTCCAGTTTTGGTATCAACACTTCCAAAAAATGTTGAAAAACTGGAAGGAATTTAGAGAAGTGACAGTATGATTGGATGACTGGAAAACATGCCTCTGAGTAAGACCTAAGCCTAATCTATCTAGGGCCTCAGAGAGAAGCTGAGGTGATTTGACCATGATCTAGCAGTAACTCCACAAGAAGATGATTGCTGATAGGGAACTCTTTAACCTAACAGAGAGAGAGAAATACATGCCGATGACTAAAGTCAAAGCTTGATAAATTTAATTTACTGTTAAAAATCCAAAGCAAAGGTAACCATTGGAACAATTTGCCCAAAGATGTAGTTGATTCTCCATCACTTAATCCTTAAAGCTAGAGTGGATATCTTTCCTAAAGTAATTTGTGGTTGAACGACAGCATTATGGGTGTGAGGCAGAAATTACCAGCTCCAGAACTTGGATTATGTGAGAGATGGGAATAGTTGTGATCACCATCGTCATCTGCTCTGCCCTTCTCAGCAATGCTCAGAGAAAGACCTCCTTACTGGTTTGAATTTATTCTACAAAGGGGATATGTAGTGTAGCATATTTTAGGAGGGAGAATCTAAGCTGCTATAACTTGCATTCTACTAGATCATAGGTTAGGGGGCAATCTACACAGCATGTAAGCAGATTTAAATTAAAATTAGGGGGCTCAATTCTGCATTAGCTTTCACCTTTTTCCTAGGCATGGTCAGGGTCCCATGTAGTCACAACTGAGACACAATTCCCTTATGGTTGGGAAGATAACCTAAAGCTGGAAAGTAACCCAAGCAGTGCTGTTAGACTAAATAGCTGAAAACACCCCCTCTGCCCTGCCCTTCAATGATAAAAGGAACACTCAAATTTTATTTGGATTGCCAAAGGACCCTTCTGCTCTTGTGGATTATTTAAAGGGCTTCTGAGCACCACAGGTGCTGAGAGCCTAAAAACATGGTCTGATGCTTCTCTGATACATTCCCATTACAAGCAACACATTTTGAAAATAGTGACATCTGTCCTGGCATATTAATTTGTAGCAAGCTTCCTTAAGCAAAAATTATAGCAAAGTGGAGTAGTATTCATGTAGTTTTTCAAAAAACATGAGATGGATACCACTAATTAACTTTCAGTGAAATTTACATTCCCAATAAACCACTCATGTATCAATCCTAATACTGAACTTCAGATTTTTCATAAACCTAATTGAACCTTCTTTCAATTGAGGGGAGAAGTCATCTCATGGAACACTGTTAAAACCTGCATTTAATTTAATTTGACAAATAATGTGGTAGTAGCTGGGATAATTTTGGGAGAAAAGGCTCATTCTCAGCCACATTCCATAGTCAGTCACGTAGCAGTGGTGTGCACCATGCTGACATGTTCATATTTCTGCACTTCTCATACTCTACCGCAACTGTGGGGTGATGAAGGTAACAGCATACTTGATTTCTGACTGCTACAAGTCAGACCATAAATTAAGCAACAGAGGGTTTCTTGGACAACTGTGTCAGACAGACCCTCCTTTAGCAGGCTGCCTTTCTAGAGAAGGTTGTGTGGTCAGTGTGTTTTATCAAGAATGTAAAAATGCCTCTCTACACAGAAGTACAAAGGTGACTACCACCTTAACTTTTCAACTCTCATCAGTAATGAGTAACTTTAACAATTCATAATGGAAGTGGTGCTGGTAAAAATACCTTAAACGGATGCTTTAATTTTAATAAAGTATTCAAAACATTATACTGAAGTTAAATCCAAACAGACACATTGTAATATTTTTAGTAAACTCAACTGTCTCCTTGAAAATGGGCCGTGCTCTGTTGACAGGATAGAAACCATTAGCTGAAACCCTAGAACTATGGTTTCAGAACAAAAAATAACCGATTTCCTTTCAGGTCAAGTGTTACTTCAAACAACTAGCACAGAAATTTCTACATAAACTGAACGCAACCAAATACATACCTGTCATTCGTCATGTGCTGGCAATGTGCTCATTCTGAGCAGCTCTCCTCAGTTCACCCACTGAAGGATTTTAACACTCCTGTCTAAAGTGCCTCTTACAAAATTGTTTGATATAAAGAAAGTGTATAACTTTGGTAAAGTGTTCTCTCCTACTTCATACAAAAGAAAATCTTTTACACTAATCCAGAAGGGCTGGAGCACAGGCTTCTCTCACACCTCAGGCTTATAATCAGAATCTTCTCTTCAGTTGCCCCCCCCCCCCCGGCAAGTTTTCTGTAATTCAATTACAACACAAAGTCAGCTGTTCAACCAAAACCTACTGCATAAAGATGGACATTAGTAGAATGCACATGATCTATACCAGTGACTAACCTGTACCACATACTTTATTTGGACACAAATTTGACAGTCCAACAGTTATTAGAATACAAGACCTCTTCACAAGAGGTATCAAGAGGAGGAGGAGAAATAGTAGCATCCAGACAGTCACTGGCTAGGTACCAGGGTCCATTTTAGTGAAATTTCTCCCCTTCACCCAAAAAAAAAAAAAAAAAAAAAAGATACTAGCTATTAATTCTCCTCTCCTGGACCAAGCTCTGTATAGCAGTTGTGGCAGCTCAGAATACGACTTGCATCCGGAAATGCATCTGCTTTGTAGCATTGTTACTCATTCCCGTCTTCAGCATCCACTTAGACTTCATCCTCTGTAGATACTGCATGTCACGTTCACGTGCTAGGGCTGCTCCTTTTGTAAAGGAGAAAAGGGTGAAAAGTCAGTAGCTTGCAAGACTGCAGAATGATTTAAAGTATAAGGCCTTGCCTCCAATTACCCCAGTCTAGTTGCAGCAATATAGTTACCCTGGTCTAACCTTCTGGGTAGGCACTTACTCTGCAGTAAGAATGGCATTTTTCATTTTAGCTTTACCCTCTTCCCAAGCAATGTAAACTAAGCTGAAAAGAGGCTTCATGCTGGAATAAGAGTGTCCAAGAGAGGCTTATAACCTGTGTACCCATCTCTTTAAATTCACTCCTTCCCTTATTCTTCTGTACCTTTCCCAGGAAGTCAAAATCTAAGTGGCTTAATCCTGCAATGAGCTCTACATGTGGACAAGGGTTTGCTTGCTCTGAGCTCATGAGAGGATCAAGATCTAAGTAATGGGGGGGGAGGGAGGAAGTTTTTCTGAATGGCTACCGATCTGAAACAGACCTAAATTAATTGAATGATTTGAAGTGTGTCTCTCTCTGTTCAAACAAATCTTAATTTTCTTTTAATTTTTTTTTTAAAGTTATTTACCAAATAACTTCTGCAAATCATTCTTCATCTGGAGCTCATTCACTGCAAGTATCCAACCTTGAATTGTTCTTTGACAGTCCCAATCAAAACCGTTTATGCTGGGGTCATGTATTACCATATGAAATGGCAAGACATTAAATGGCAAGCATTGACAGCTGAAGGAAAGAGTGCCACACAAATGGACAGATAATCTTAATTACCGTCAACCACCTCTAGCAAAGAAACTATTAACGACAGAACTTGACACATTAAGGGTGACAGCCTTCCTTTGTGGTCAGTACAACATTTATGTTCCTATCCGAGTATCAAAATACATGTTTAGAATTCAATTCTAGATTAATCCTCTGAAGTATTCTGCAATACTTTACACTTACACAACAGGCTTGTGCATAGCACTGTTCAGACAAAACATTTGAACTACACAGTTACAGGGGCATACATATAGATGCAGTAGTGCAGGAGCGAAAAGAAGTACAGTAGCACAAACTAAGGGAGAATATGTCATAACTGGAAACAGGATTTGAATTTAGCAGTCAGGAACAGTCTATGCAACTTCTAGTTCTGAAAAGCCAACCTCGCCTTTGTGTATTTTGTACATTAGCCTAGATTCATCCCTCATAACTTCACATCACCCAATTATGACAGGAAGTTTCAGGGTTGTACACAAATGCACTTTTGCTATAAGAAGCAGTGGGACCACAATTAGTTTGTGTATATGCAGGGCTTGTCTTCTCAAAAAGCAGGGCTGGAATGGCAAATTTCTACACTGTATTATGCTTATGTGCCAGAAATGAAGAGGACTAAAACAGAAGGGGATACCCAAAAGTCAGATACTGTGCAAGAGACAAGGTCCAAGCTTTTACCACAGAGCAGTGATGCTCTTCTCCATCTTCACGTGCCAGAAGTTTAGTTTCCCACTGCAAAAGCGATACTGCTCTTTGCTAGGAAGTGAAGCCCCAAATCTGAGAGCACCTAGCAGTAACTATATGGACAGAATTCAAGCATGTAAATGCTAGTATAAGGAGACTGCTCTAAGGGTGTACCTACACAGGGTGTGGCAGCAAGTCTCAGAGCCTGGGAGGACAGACGCAGACTCAGGCCCACGTACAGCACTAAAAATAGCCATGTAGATGGTTGAGCTGGGCTGGAAACCAGGCTCTGACGCTCACCCCCCTCTAAGAATACAGGCTCAAAAGAGAGTTTAAAGAACTTAAGTTTGTCACCTACCTGTACTGCTTGTCCAGCCCAGAGCTTTGTACTGTTGCAACACCCTGCCCACTGCCTTCTTATTTTTAGCAACAGCCACTGCTCTTGACAAACCAAACCGCTGCTTGTAGTACCTCATCAAAGAACGGTGACCAACCCTGGCACCTGTTACACAAGAGAATATTTTACAGTTTAAGTCAAGCACAGTGAAGCAGCTTTTGAGGCAAAGTAATCACATTGATTACTTTTAAAAGGGTCTGACGTTTTAGGACTATGATAGAGTGTGACTAATGTAGCAGCGTCTATAGTATACCACATGCTGAAGAGAGGAAAGGCAGAAAAAGACCAGCAGCTCAACTAAAGGATGGCTAGGAATTATAAAAGCCTCCAGGAAGATTTAATTAAAGGCAGGAAATGGAGAGGACGACTGACTGTTAGTTTTGTTGCAAGGATTTGGGCCAGCTTTTTAATGCTAGAAGAAACTTTGACAATCAGCCAGTCTAAAGAATACAGACCAAAGAATTTCACCTAGTAATTCCTGCATCAAGCCCAATAATTTCTGGTTGAACTAGAGCATCTCATCTAGAAAGCCATCCCATGGGTAGGAGTTACTGTCCTAATGACAAAACTATAAAAATTCACTAAGGTTCTCTACTCCTTGCAAAACAGTGGAGATGATCAATCTGAGCTGTGGCGAGTCAGAAAATATGGGCCCAACATCAAGATTTATATAGCACGATTAGCATAGAGAATTTACATGGCACCGTGTTTTGCAACTGGTCAAATAGTCAGGCAGCAGGTTAACACCATATTTTACAATTCGAGACTACAGGAGAGATTTTCTAATTACATTTTTACTGCCAAACCAGAACATGAAGATTGGTAGTGTAAGTTTTGTTAGTTATAACAGTCCCTTCTTGTTTCCTGACATTTTATGAATAAAGCCTGGGCCTATCACTGGAATAAATCTTATTTCCCTCCCTACCTATTTTTTTTCTTTTTAAACAAACTGACAATTTGGTAGGTTATACTAAGTAGTGCAAACAGGAAAGGTAATTTCATGACAAAATACAGCCCCAATCCTGCAGGCTGCAGTGTAAATGCTTTAGGGAGACCCAGAGCTCCAACCACACAATAGCTTGCAGGATTGGAATCCAAAACTCTGAATTCCCTCGAGACATGCATCCGAGGAAGTGGGTGTTCACCCTTGAAAGCTTATGCTCCAATACATCTGTAAGTCTATAAGGTGCCACAGGACTCTCTGCCGCTTTTTTCTCGAGATTTTCAGTTACTACTTTGTGATCCGCTGTGGAACCCCTGCATAAACAAACCGAACTGGAATGGCTAACATTCCCCCTCTCGCTGGATAATAAAGAAAAATGGGGATCAGGTAACGAAGGGACAGACTCTGCAGCCAGATTGCTTAATTCCACAAAGATGAGCACTTATGACAAAAGACCAAATGCTTGTTTTCCTGTTTGTCAACAGTGACCGTCAACCCCTACCTGCTAACAATTATCTAATTTTGATGACCGCTTTTATATTTTCCTGAAGCGAAACAGACTTAATGAGTAAGAAAATTGTTTAATTTAAAACCACGTATATTTTTTAAAAAATAAACCTATTTAAAATTAAATTTGAAATGATCAGTCTATTAAAATAATTTAAATTAAAAACAATATTCAAGCAGTATGTTTCCTGCTGAAGTTTTAAAAAAAGTCAAACCACTGAACTGGTGGCAGTCACTGGCTAAGCACCTGGAACTACAGAGTTTGTTAAAGACTAGGGCTGCTGATTAATTTTTTTTCAGTTAATTGCAGTTTTAATCACACTCTTAAGCAATAGAATACCAAGTGAAATTTATTAAATATTTTTGGATGTTTTTTGACATTTTCAACTATATTGATTTAAATTACAATACAGAATACAAAGTGTACAGTGCTCATATTGCAGATATAAGTAATAAAAATGATACTCTAAAAATTATAAAACAAAAGAAATAGTATTTTTCACTTCACTTCATACAAATACTAGAATGCAATCTCTCTATTGTGAAAATGCAACTTAGAAATGTAGATTTTGTGTTACATAACTGCAATCAAAAACAAAACAATGCAAAACTCTAGGGCCTACAAGTCCACTTAGTCCTACTTCTTGTTCAGCCAATCACTAAGACAAACAAGTTTGTTTACATTTACAGGACATTATGCTGCCCGCTTATTATTTATGTCACCTGAAAGTGACAACAGACGTTTGCATGGCACTTTTGTAGCTGGCATTGCAAGGTATTTACATGCCAGATACACTAAACATTTGTATGCCCCTTCGTGCTTTGGCCACCATTCCAAAGGACATGCTTCCATGCTGACGATGCTTGTTAAAAAAAATAATGTGTTAATTAAATTTGTGATTGAACCCTATGGGGGAGAATTGTATGTCTCCTGCTCTGTTTTGCCTGCATTCTATCATATAGTTCATGTTATAGCAGTCTCAGATGATGACCCAGCACATGTTGTTTGTTTTAAGAACACTTTCATTGCAGATCTGACAAAACACAAAGAAGGTACCAATGTGAGATTTCTAAAGATAGTTATAGCAGTCGACCCAAGGTTTAAAAATCTGAAGTGCCTTCCAAAATCTGAGAGGAGCGAGGTGTGGAGTGTGCTTTCAGAAGTCTTAAAAGAACAACACTCCGAAGGGGAAACTACAGAACCTGAACCACCAAAAAAGAGAATCAACCTTCAGCTGATGGCATCTGACTACGATGATGAAAATGAACATGCATCGGTCTGCTCTGCTTTGGATTGTTATCGAGCAGAACCAGTCATCAGCATGGACGCATGTCCTCTGGAATGGTGGTTGAAGCACGAAGGGACATCTAACTCTTTAGGGCATTTGGCATGTAAATATCTTGTGATTCTGGCTACAACAGTGCCATGTGAACGCCTGTTCTCACTTTCAGGTGACATTGTAAACAAGAAGCTGGCAGCATTATCTCCTGCAAATGTAAACAAACTTGTTTGTCTGAGCTGAACAAGAAGTAGGACTGAGTGGACTTGCAGGCGCTAAAGTTTTACGTTGTTTTATTTTTGAATGCAGGTGTTTTTTTAAACAATTCAACTTTCAAGGGATTGCACTACAGTAGTTGCAATAGGGAAATTGAAAAATATTATTTCTTTTGTTTTATACAGTGCAAATATTTGTAATAAAAAAACTGAGCACTGTAGACTTTGTATTCTGTGCTGTAATGGAAATTAATATATTTGAAAATGTAGCATACATCCAAATATATTTAGATAAATGGTATTCTATTACTGATTAATCACGCGATTAATCATGACTTGACAGCTCTACTGAAGACCAAAACCAGCTTCTGAGAGCAGTTTCCTCTTCTACAGGTGCAGAGAGAAGACTTTCATTTCATTTCATTTCATTCAACTAGTTCAGTTCAATAACTAAGTCAGTCAAAGCTGAGAAACCAACTGGGAGGTGAAAAAGCAGGAAAGCTTGTTTTCCGCCTCCAATCTATAAACAGATGATAGCTTGAGCTAATAGTCCTAAAATCTTGAAGGCTATGGTGTTCAAGTTATTTGTTCAATTCAATTAATCAGTTCAATTCACTAATTACTGAGAATACTTCCTTTCTTTAATAAATGAATTAGTTTTAAATACAAAACGTGTTTTGATAAATGTGCTGGGAAAAAGTGTCTAAGTTTTATTTTAAAAATGCTGGTTTTCTAGTTTTGGTGCATTTTTAATTGAATTCCAACTTGCATCCAAATGGGCACAAATTCCAAGTTAAAAAAAAAAAATCAATGTAGAATGAAAGAAATGAACCATTCACCATTTTCAAACAAAAATTAAGCAGCTGAATCAATGTGTATTAAGCAATATACTTGCTTAAATAAGTGTGCTGATACCGTGTATCCTCCTGGTTAAAACAAAAGTACAAAATTTAGCATGTTTTAATAGTTATCAACAACTAAGAATCAACCTTTCCTTAGAAAAATAACTGAAGTACGCAAATGCATAATAAGATTAAAATCAATAATTTAATTCCCACCTTGCCTGGAAGTGTATTTTTATCATTCCAGTCTCCCTAAGTGGACTTTCACATACTCCATTGTTCCACTCACATATCTTGCAAATGAATTACAAACCTAGTATCTACAAGTCTGATAATTAGATTTGTTTAAAAAGTGTCCTGTCTTTAATATTAAAATGGCAGTTTAGCAAATAAGCTAGATAACCTCATCTCACACCAACCAAATCTGCTCTAGAAATACAAGTATTTCACAACAGACAGGAACATAGATGGCTAGAAAAATTAACTTTTGAGTGCAGCTGTATTAGCCCTTCCATGCACTGAAATGGTGATTGATTAAAACAACTTTATCGTAACAACATGCAACAAACACCTATAAAACCTTTGCAGAGAAAGGCTGTCTGATTATTTGCACATTGTAGAATAAAAAAATAAAAGATTTAAAGCACCACAGTGCCCCCTACTGGTTTCCCCATCACCGATAAATTTAGAGATGAAAAGATACTTTGTGTATCACTAGACAAGACAGCCACCAGAGAAGCTACAATTTAGTGAGAAAACCATCAGTTCTTCCATTTATGTGCCAGTAGTTTCCAATGTTTTTCACCCACAAAACTAAAAGGGACCAGAACTAAAAACTGAAGCATTTGTACTTTTATATTTTTTTTTTTCTTCTTCATGATAAAAAGGCAGACAGATCAAGAAGTGTTTTGTTTTTTAAACCATAAATGTCAGGTCTGGTATATGTTTGATATTACACCAAAAGGATGGGATTTTTCACAAAAGTCTTTAATAGTTTCTCTCATATAGTCAGTTTCACTTTTTATATGCTGCAGGTCTATAAACTGGTTGTTACTCAAAGGAGGAAGATTTTCAGAGGAATAAAAGGGATTTTGGCACTCATCTCCCACTGAAAGTCTCCCCCAGACTGCAGTAAAACAAAAACAGAAGAGAAAGCTTCTCCTCTAACCTTTCAGTTCTAGCCATTTTAGGATTAGTTGCTCCTGGTAACAATAGTAAGTGTTATTTTTAAGATGGGGGCCCTTCAGCTCAGGTGCTTAAGAGGAAGGCTGAGAAAGCTCCTACTTTGGTTCTCTGGTCCTCAAGGAGTCCTTCAGTAAAAATAGAATACAAAATGCAATATTCCTGATATTTTTGAAGTTTAAAAAAAACCAAACAGCCGCCCTTACTGCACCACAGCTGCTTTTCACGCCATCTTTATCCACTGTAAGTTGTAATAAATCAAAGAACCAAAAAACCAGTACAAAAGCAAGATCGCCTTTAAAGAAACATCAATTTATTCACTATCTGCATTTTCTTTAAAACCTACTACTGTTTCAAGCAATACACACAAGACTATTGTAACTAAGATTGGAAGAAAGATCTCTTTTGCCATTTTCACTGTCTACTTGATAGCACTTTACGGGATCATGGGGATGTGTTCATATCTCAGTGTGGAACCATACACCATTGCAAAGCATTAGACTTACAGTGTAGAAATTAATATACAAAGAACAATATGTGGTTGTTTAAGGAAATTAATATCTGAATAAGAGATTGTAAAAATTAATTACCTATGACCAGCTTACATTGCACAGAACTACACTGGAAGAAGTTACTTTCCATAAAACGTATTGCAATAAAGTACACATTACATCCTTGCATGGGTGAAGTCAGTCAAAGGTAAATAAGAGGAAGTGATGCTCAAACACAAACACCATCCCTTCCCCCATCCCCCAAACAATGCAGGAGGATGACAAGTTCGAAAGACTAAGAAATCTTATAAATTTCAATTTGAGCTAATTGAATAAGATTATTTTTAAATGGAAACAGATCTTCAATCTGAAAACTGGAATAGCAGAATTTGAGATCAAAGCAGATGAAGGACAAGTGGATGGCAAACTGTCCGCTTCATGGCACAAATCGGAATTTCACATGACAATCTGTCTTTGTTGGCAATAATTTAAACTACAGCAAAGCCAAGAAGATAAATACTGCATCAAAAGTACCTATTATACATACCTGAAGGGAGGATCAATTCCATACTTTCATCATCATATTCTAAATTCTTCCCTGCTGGGAGCTCTCCAGACATTACCACATCCTCCCCTTCCTTGTGATCAGGGTAACTGCTCCTGTGGAACAACAGCAGCAGCTGCCAAATTACACATGAGCAGCAGCTCCATCTCAGAACTGTCCTATATAAACTTGGCATGCTATAAACCCGTTATGTCCCAGAACACTGACAAGCTCCATTTATATCAGGGTTCCCAAACTTTTTCTCTATGTTTTAATATAGACAGTTGTCTTGGAGCACCTCTCCACCCCTTCCCAATTCAATTATACAGCATCAATGTTGCAACAAACTTTTAAATGCAATGTATATCAAAAAGCCCACTGCTGTATGACCAGCCAGCTCTCCACTGACTACCAGTGAGTGCTCCAAATTGAACACTTGGGAAACTCTGCTGTACAGCCCACCATAATAGACGCTGTTATGATCAAAATGAATATAGTTTAACAAAATTCTTAAATCATGCTTGCAGATTAAGAAGAGACCAAAACCATATCTTCGTCTCCTGCAATGTTTAAAAACAAATACAAAAAACAACCCCACCATATACCAATGGGGTCTGCGGGGGCAGTGCTTGCAGGCAGCACACGGAGGCCCACTGCCCCAAGGGGGGGTGGAGAGATGTGCCAGTAGCAGCCACTTCTGGGAGTGGCATGGGGCCACAGCATGCAGGCATCTTGCCTGAGCCCTGCTGTGCTGCTGGCCAGGAGCCGCCTGTGGTAAGTGCCTCCCGGCCAGAGCCTGAACTCACACCCACTCCTGCACCCCAACCCCCTGCCCCAGCCCGGAGCCCCCTCCTGCACCAAACTCCCTCCCAGAGCCCACACTCCTCACCCTCTCTTGCACCAGTCTGGAGCTCCCTCCTACAGCCAAACTCCCTCCCAGACCCTGCACCTCCTCAATTAATATAGTAGAAGTGGGTGGCCTGTGACGACTTACCAAAATTCATGGAGTGGCCCCCCTGCAAAAAATTATTGCCCACCTCTGGTATGAATGGATAACAGCATCCTAATAGGTCTAACATTTCATTTTAAATAAATAAATAAAACCACACACCGACCAACAACACATACCATTAAGCACTTCCAAACTTGGAAAGGTTGTTTAATATATTATTAGTATTAAGTGAATGCTTAAGGTGTTATTTTTTCTCATGTGCGCAGTAGCTTTGTCTCCAAGACAGCTTCTGACTGATGAATTGATTTGCCAAGAACTGCTAGGACCTTAAGTGTAAACATTAGAAATAGGTCTAGTTTTTAGAAGGTCAACAGTGGAAAAAATGGGTTTCAAGTTTCAACACTTCTTTCTGCTTCCAACTCTGTGGCAAGAAAGAAAAACAAATGTCCTCACCTAAAATCATAGAAGTTTGCAAATTCCAAGGCAGCATCCCCATCTGTGAAGAGTTTGCAGTGGCTTTTATCGTTCATATGACCCTGCACCGCCTCTGTTGAGTAGAAGGATTTCCCCTTCTCATTGCACCACAGGCAGATTTTCCCAACACCAACTTTTTCTCCTGGGCAGGGGAAAAAAATATAAAAATATATATATATTTTGAGTTTACATTCAATTCAATGATCAATTTCAACATCCCTGAAGTGGTTATCTCCACTTGGAGTCACAGGCACGGTAAGTGACTTTCTCCAAGTTAGAAAGTCACTGCCAGAAACTGAATTAGGGCCATGGTCCCCCTGTACTCTAACCACACTCTGCCTCTTCACGGACGAAGTCCATGTGTTTAAAGAATAATTCAAATGACACAACAGAGGGCATCACACACACTGGGCAAAAACTCTCTGTGAGATGCCATAAAAAAGGTTTTGTTTCGTGCATTTTCTTGCTCATTGCTGTGGAAGAGCTTTAGTGAGGATAGATAAATTTAATATGAATCTAGTTTGATTACAGGAAACATTCCATTTGCAGTGGAGCTGCTTTCTCATAACTGTTATAGTACTTTGGCAAATATTTGCATCATCATTCACTAGGAGACCTATGCGTCCAAGTAATAGGCACACCCAGTGTAAATATTTTAGAACTTGAGGTTTTTTGCATAAACCTCATGCTGTTTAAACCAATACTCCTCAGAGATCAGGTTAAGACCTAATATGGGGGCAGAATAACCGAAAGCTGTCCAATGCAGGGTTCTTATACCTTCCCCTGAACCATCTGGTACTGGTCACTGTCAGAGACAGTACATTGAACTAAACAGACCTGAGGCCTGATATAATATGGTTATTCCTATATCTACTAGAATTAAGTCATACATGTGACTGAATGAAAGTCATGAATACCATCTGACACTGAGGCCATAGCTCAAATCTATTTATTGCAATAGAACAGGGTATTTAACCTTGTTGGAGTAGGGGGAGGGGAAGAAGAGTCATGCTTACCCAAGTACTTAATCAGTCCTCTGAGATCCACAAGGTATTCTATATCTGGAATAAAGAAACTATGGGCTTTTGTCATGTGGGCCATGTTTTTCATGAGAGAGCTTGAATGGTGAGGACAAAACAAGCAGTCTGTGAGTGGTACTGCACCAGCAGCAATCTGTTTCTCATCTTCATCCACTGCACTGTCCATCTGCTCATCTTCAGACTCTCCAACTTCATCAGAATCCACATCCTCCCAGCCTTTCAGTGCAAGTTAAAACATTAGGTTTATTTACATCATCTTTTTTTCAGGCAAACAAGCGTAATCTGTATGCTCTAGTACAGAATATGCTGACAACACCAATAATAATTATAAACGGATATAAAACGCTGTGTGTTCTAATTACCATACAGACATTTAAATCAATCAAGTGGTGAGCTCATACCACTGTCAAAATTAACTTACAAAGAAATGATGGAAGCTTAAGGTAAAATTCAAAACTGCTCATGAAAGGATCACCAGATCTAAGAATTTAGTTACAATCGTCTCTAGTATGAAAATCCTTTTGCTGTTTAGGAGCAACATTATTATTGTACCATGCAGCATTAAAACAAAGCATAACTGGTAAAACACAACACAATTCTCTCATAAACATGAGGATTTTGATTTCCTGTAGTGACTTAGCAGCATGAGCAGAAAGTTATAAAACCAAACATACTCTTTTCATACATACATCTTTACGACAAAAGAAACATTCTAAGTTATCTATAAGCAGGAGTTCTTAAAGTAACTGGAGCTATGCAATTGTTTTTGTGTCCCTTGTACTTCTTCCAGTCATGGTTATTTCTCCTCTGATACTCATGCAAGATCCCATACATTGCTCTGCCAATAGTTTTCAAATTTCACTGGGAAGGGTGAGAGTATGGGGGGCAGGGGGGTCCAAGATAATTTCCCGTGACACTTTCATCTTCTGTAAGTGCAAAAACAGTGCCAACTGGGAGAAGGCTGTTTGTGATGTCCACTAGCAACTCGAAGACAATAAACTCATTTCACATAGGCCACTAAAGAGTTCTCAGATGGTAACTATTAATTACCAACCTAGATGTGATTCAAACCAGTGACCTGGTAACGTTAATATCGGATATTGGTTTCTAGCTTTAAAAGCCTCAAACTGACAATCCTTTGACCTGTGTTTGCAGTATTGCTGTAGCTGCGTTGGTCCCAGGATAATCAGAGAGAGACTACTCCTTTCTTCCTCTCTCTAATCCTTTCACCGTACACTCTGAACGAACAGCACTGGTAGAAAAATAGTCCTGATCAAAAAGTTAAAGGTAAAATGAACGCTTAGAAACTTCCTGAGACATAGTGTTACAACTTAAATATATCTTAATGCAAAATAGTTTCACATTTGTTTCTTCTTTATGTATCTTCCAAAATAGAGTACAGAAACATGGGTTTACCGAACAACAGTTGATGATGTGTCTAACATCTAACACATGGGGCCCTGATCCCCACTGACATCAATGGAATTACTTCAGCATAAATCTGCTGTAACAGAGTGGAGCATTAAGCTAAAGAGTGCAGGTCCCTGCACTGCTTTTGATGGACATGATAGAAGCAGTAGTTATAAGAGAAAACACATGACCTCTATTCTTAGTAACTAGAAAACTTTTCAGTTTATCTTTAAAAAGAAAAAAAAAAAGTGATGAATGAGTTCACTGGCCATTAAACCTTGCTAGACTTGAATCTTTCTTCCCTCTTCATGGCAAATATTTTTTGGTGGGAACCTCTGCTGTGTGAAGTTTCATAAGAAAAAAGCCTCCCCCAGAGAATTGTTAAGAATGTTTTCCTGCCTGGAGAAATTTTATTTAAAAAAATTAAAAAAAAAAAAAAAAAAAACAACCAAACCCAACAACAACATGGGGCTTCTACCCAAAACCAACCACTAAGTTTGCTTACCCAGAGCCACCATTTTACCACCTTGCTGGTTTTCTTACCTTCTTCCATCTCCTCATCTTGCTCCTCATCCTCTGCATCCTGTTTTGCCAGCTTCCTTGCCTGCTGTTCAAACCACTGTAGCCTTGGAGGTTTTTCCAGTTGCTCTCTGCTCTGTGACAAATTACCTCCAGCAGAAGGTGGAGAGCTGCTTGTATCAGTTAGGAGCAATGGTATCTTCTTAGGAGACAAGGATGGTTGGGGCCTGATGGCTTGCTGAATAGCTGTATTCATTGCATCTTTGTTTGGACTCTCCTGGGCCAGCCCCTTTTCCAGGTTCTTCTCATTTAAGGTTTCTACTTTCTTGTTGACAGCCTGGACAGCTTTTTTTTCAAGTTCTAGGTGCTTCTTGGACTTCAAATGATTCTCATAGGCATTCAAAGTGGAGAACCTCTTGCTGCAAGCTGTGCAGTAGGTGGCAGTGACTTTGTTCTGTTCCTCTGTCACCGCTCTCTGAGCTAGGACTCTCTCTTGGAAATTCTCGGCAGTCACAGGTGGCATGTCAGCAACTTTCCGTTTTAGATTATATCTATGCCAGTCGGTTTTGTAGTGGGCACGCTGAATGTCAGCATCCTTAAAAGCCACACGGCAAGTGATGCAGGTATAAGATGCCATTACTTGGAAGGAAAGAAAGGCAGCATGTCAAAAGAAAGTGATCAAAATATGGCGGGAGGAGAAGACATAAAAAACAAGCCAGTGTCAGGTCCTTGCCTGTCTGAGCAATTGCACATTTGATGCAATCCTGATGCAAGTGTGTTAGTAAAGTTTATGAAACACTGTTAATGCGTTAGACATTGCAAAGGATGAAACGAAGATATAAAATTAGTCCCAGCTATCAAAGATGTATTACTATTTATTATTTGTATTATCATAGCACCTAGAAGGCCTCATCATGGAGAAGGGCAAGGACCCCTAGGCCAAGTACACACACAAAGCAAAAGGATGGCCCATGCCCCAAAGAGACTTATTTATAGGTCTCTCCACTTTTAACCAAAGAGCAAACGCCAGAAGTCTCTAGTCAGTAGGATGCAAGCCATAGGTCTTTAAAAAAGGGACATGATCATTTTAAAGAAAAAAATATGTTTGATTTTTTTAAGCCTTCTATTGTCACAAGAAATGACTAAGATAATACAATGCGAAAGAGACAGAAAAAGCTTTCAGTTGGTTTTCAGCCTTTTGTGTACAATGACATTTTTTGCCCTCCTATCAGTCGTTTCCCCCTTTTGTATGTCAGGGTCTCCCACACAGCAACAGGGGAGAGTTAAATAGAAAAATGTGACTACAAAACAACAAAAACTGTCAGAGAGAGCGAGGGACCATATTTTACTGTATGTTTGTAAAGCACTCAGCATAATGAGGCCCTCTGCTTGATTGGAGATCACTGTGTACAATAACACAAATACATAGCAACTATTGCTAAAGTTATCATTAACTTTTCTTTAATTTGAGTAGATGCAATGCTGATGGAGTCACTTTAAAACTATAAGGGATTGTAAGCTCTCTAAGGCAGGGACTGTCTTTTTGTTGTGTGTCTGTACAGGACTCAGAACAATGGGGTCCTGGTCCAGGACTAGGGCTGCTAGATGCTACGGAGGTAACGAACAACAAAACAAACACAAGCAGAAGGTCACAGATTGAGATCAAACCTTAGACTAATATATGACTAATCTAAGGAAAGCATGATTCAACCCATGGGAAGAAGCCTGTAATATGCAGGGGAAAAATCAAGTCCCAAACAGCCATACAAAAACTGCAATCCCTCCAAGGGTATCAACAGACAGAATTCAACATTAAAAAACTCCCCCACAAACACTAGACTGAGCCTGTACAGCCTGGAAAGGTGTGGATTTTAATCAGATAACAGGTACATTACAGAACTGAAATTTCCTGTTAGAAACCAGCATTTGCTTTTGCTGTATTTCTTATCTGTAACTGCAGAGTAAAAAACACGTACGCATGAGAAAACATGAAAAATGGTCATTTATAAGCAGTAAAAAAATAAACCAGTAAATTATTATACATAAGAACCATTTAATTTAGATGAGAAAAAGTCACTCATTCTTCACTGTGAAATGTCTATGTTCACTCAAATAGTTATGCTTTGTTTCAGTCAGGATCAGCTTCACTCCCTGCTTTCTAATTCAAGTATGTACCACTTAACCACTGTAAATTGTCATGAGCACCTGTTTCTATTCAGCAGCATGGGGTCCTTGAAAGGAAAAAATGGTAACTCTACAAGCCATCTAAGCAGCACTTTCTGCTGTATAATTTAGACCGGTTCTTTTAAAACGGTATTTGCTAACTCTTGTTAGAGTTATATGGAAAGCAAGAATGTTGCTAGCTTCCTCTCTGACCAATTTCAGAAATAAAATTAAAACACAAGAAAATCCAGAACAACCAAAAATACTTACATCTGCTAACTCACCAAAGGAATAATTCATTCTGTTCGATGGTATAAAATAGAAGAGACTAACTATTGGATCACATGCTGCTATGCCCGCACTTCTTTTATACACACTTACTTTCATCCATAATTTTAACCTAAAAAAAAGCACAACTCCATTTTTTCTCTCTCACGTGTCTGCATGCGTGTGTTGAGGGGGCAAAATTTAAATGTAACTGAATTTTTGGAGTCCAAGAACAGACTTGTTTCATCTAATGTTTGGAAGAGTTAACTTGTTTGCTGTTGGTCCTCTACTGCACCTGATTTCTGCTACTTTACCATGACACCAAATCAACAGACGAGAGAACATAAGCACAGCCATACTGGGTCAGACCAATGGTCCATCTACCCCAGTAGCCTGTCTTCCAACAGTGGCCAATGCCATGTGCTTCAGAGGGAATCATCAAGTGTCCATTTGTGTTGCCCATGCACAGCTT
Source organism: Lepidochelys olivacea (assembly GCF_965140295.1). Taxonomy (NCBI): domain Eukaryota; kingdom Metazoa; phylum Chordata; order Testudines; family Cheloniidae; genus Lepidochelys; species Lepidochelys olivacea. The sequence goes on along the minus strand of NC_140412.1, from coordinate 136,040,244 downwards.
CTGGCAAACGGAGGCTAGGGACACTTCAGAACATGGCTTGCATCCCTGCCCATCCTGGCTAACAGACATTGATGGACCTATCCTCCATGAACTTATCTAGTTCTTTATTAACCCTGTTATAGTCTTAGCCTTCACAACATGCTCTGGCACAGGTTGACTGTGCGTTGTGTGAAGAAATACTTCCTTTTGTTCGTTTTAAACCTCCTACCTATTAATTTTATTCGGTGACCCCCCAGTTCTTGTGTTATGAGAAGGAGTAACACTTCCTTATTTACTTTCTCCACACCAGTTGTGATTTTATAGATCTCGATCATATCCCCCCCAAGTCATTTCTTTTCCAAGCTGAGAATTTCCAGTCTTATTAATCTCTCTTCATACGGAAATTGTTCCATACCCCTAATCCTTTTTGTTGCCCTTTTCTGAACCTTTTCCAATTCCAGCATAGTATTAGAATGACAGCTGCTAAAACAGAAATTAGTAGAATATAAGAGCTTCTGTTATGTAAGTTAGGAACTATAATACCTAGACAAAAATGGCTTGACAAATAAATCAATTTCTGCCTTCACTTTGCATTTCCTTTTTGGTGGTTTTAAATCAGATCAGCCCAAAGTTACTTTTAAACACCGTGAGTTGAGTTTAATGTCAAAAGAAATTCAGCTACAGATAAAATATACAGTGACTGTATAAAACTTACTAAACCTAGGATGACAGGAATGAGGTATAGACACTCTGCAGCAGAGAGAGCATTAAAACAGGGTTGACGGGATTAATTTCATGACTGGCTGGCTCATCAACTCATCAAAGCTAATGTACTGCGACCACTCCGGTCTCGGTGCCCTACACCCGCGCCTGGCACACCCGACAGAGCCCGGGCACGGAGCAGGCCCGTCTGAAGTCCTGGGTGCCGAGTCAGCTTCATGGTCTGCCATTAGCTGCGGCTGCTCACAGCAGCCCGGGGGCCGGGCACTCGACAACGGGGCACAGCGCAGCACCAGAGCGGCCTCTGCGGCGCGAGGCCAGGGCCCCACGCACCCGGGGAAAGCCTCAGGCAAGCGGCCCTAGCTGCCGGAGCGGGCTGGGCGCCGGCGGAGGCGCGGCAGACACAGCGCGAGCCGGCCCCGAGTCCCGCCGCCGCCCAGGTCGGGGCTTCTCGGGCCTCCCCCGCAGGCCCAGGCCGGGGCCACAGGCCGCTCGCGCGCAGCAGAGCGGGGGGAGGGGCCGGGGGCGACCGGGCGGCGCAAGGGGGCGGTTGGTTCCAACCCCGCCCCCGGGGGTCTCGGGCACCAACCTGCGGGGCGCGCGCCTCCTGGGCGGGCCAGAACGCGGGGACAATGAGGCTGGAACGCTCGGCCCGCGGGGATTCCAAAATGGGGCGGCCACAATTCCTCCGGCAGCAGAGGCCGCCCGCCGCGTGACGCGCCGGCCGAGGCAGCAGGGAGGCGCCTCTAGCTGCTCTGACGGAGGCCACCGCCCCCTGCCGGCCCGGCGGGCCCCACGGAGCGTCCTGCCGCGCCTCTGCCCTCGTGGCGGCCCCCTGCCGGCTGCCCCGCGCCACCTCAGTGGCCAGCAAAGCGCCGCGGGGGGGCGGCCCCCGCACTGGCCCGGTGCCTGGGCGGCGCAGCCTGATGCACCCCCCGGGGACGGCCAGGGGGCAAGAGCCGCATCCTGGAGTTTCGTACAAGGCGGGGGATCCCGCCCCGCCCCGCCCCGCTCCTGGCACTGCGGGGGAAGGGCGCGCGCGGCGGGCTCAGTGCTGGGGGCCCAGGCCTGGATCGCAGGACTCCTGGAGTCAGTTCCCGTGTGCAGCAGCCGCTTACACACAGCCCTTCCTTTGTGCCCGGGAGGCCGCGGGCTCAGCGCGTTCCCAGGAGACGTCTCTGGACCTGGGGGGTGATGGGTTTGAAAGAGCCCTCCCGCTACCGCCGCTGTGTTCCGGGCTGACGGTATCAAAAGGGGGAGACATGGTGGGGGGGGGGGCAGCCCCCACACAGCCCGAAACAGCAGGCATCCCAGGTCATCACGTTGCTCACAGAAGCCCAAAAGGCACAACCCCGTTTTTAAAAAGCACTTGAGCGTCACCTTTAATACATCTGCGGGGGGGAGGGGGAAGTGTCACGGAACTATTTGGTAAATATAGAGCCGGCAGGAATGGACACGATTTTTTTTTAAAAAAAAATCAAAATTCAAGTTTCTTTTTTTATCAGCTCTAGCTAAATAGCACTGCACTGCGCTGTCTTGTAAAAGGCAATGAGCATGCAAATAAGGAGAGTGAGATCGATACAGGAATTTCCTGCCATATCCTGGACGGTCTTCACTGGATCAAAGCCTCTGGAAAGAAAGCAAAGAGCAGACACTGGCCTTTTAGGCAGTCTGGCGTGCTGCGGATATCACATTGTACCTATTGGGTTCTGAGGAGTGGGCCGGAGGGTGCCCGCCCTCCTCCCCCCCAGTCTAAAGGGAGGATCTACAGGACCTGGAAACCAAATGATTCTGTGGACAACTAATTTTGCTAGCAGGTTGGGGCAGTTAAAAATACAGATTACACCTGATACTACCTTAAGTTTGGTTTATGGTGCCAAGGTACCATTGGAATGGACATCTGTACCTACTGTAGGCAGGGAATTGTGCAGCCTGGAAAAATCCAGTCAGGAGGGAGAGAGACATGGGTCTCTGCCCAAGAAAGATGACAGCTAAGAGCCAGGAGCAGAGGTTAGGTGTCCTTGCTGGCTCACAGAGTGGGAATATAGGTGCAGTTGCCCTGAACTGTGACAAACAGTACAACGATTGAAGGCGAGGATGAGGTAGTTGTGACCAGCAATAAATGCTTGTTTAAAGCAGTATGGGGCAAGCCACCTTAGGTTGCCTCATGAACTGTATTGCATGCTGCCACTGTTACACAGAAGTCAGTCAAAGTCTGCTCAGAGAAAAAATAAATATAACTGGGACTAAAACAGAGTTGGGAAATAGTAGAAAAAAGAATTATGTAAATAAAATAGCTAACATTTAATTTTTGTAAATTTATTTTTCTTTTTGAGCTATATTTCCATACTGGATGGTATTTTGTATGTCAGTAATGTCTCTAAGGTTCATTAGAAATGAAGAAATTGAGAAGGGGCGTTTGTGTTATGGGAAAGGTATGGAATTTAGGCATTAATCATATTTGAAATGAGGTAGCAAAGTGAAACTCTCTGGTCTTCTCTACACTTCAAACTTTGGCTGATGCAAGTTACGTTGGCATCAAGCTGCCCAAGTTATATTGTTCATATGCGTGCACACGTGCGCTGGGAGTGCTTGTGTTGATGCAAAGTATAGCTCTAATAAATTGGTTAGTCTCTAAGGTGCCACAAGTCCTCCTTTTCTTTTTGCAAAGTATAGTGTATCCTGTGTAGATAGTCCCAGTGTACCAGCTGTGGTGTTTATAGATGTTGCTTGTAATTATTAGAATTGGGAGCACTGGCTGTTGGGAGTCTGAAAGGACATGAAACAGGAAGGAGGGGGGAGGAGTTGAGAGGCTGGGAGAAAGCTACAGAGAGTGCAGCAGCAGCTTGGTAAAGAGGTTTCCACTTTGAAAATAAAGTCCTGGTTGATACAACATTTTGGCGATCTCCTGCCTCTGAACCCTGTCTGCAAAGGCCAGGTGAGCCTCCAACTGGTTTTACTACCTGAATCCATATGTTTGAGACTTATCTGCTTGCAATCAGTGCTACAGAGATTTCTGAAGTAAGAAAGTGTGCTCTGTTAATCCACTGCCTTGGAGCAGAAGGGCAGCGTATATTTTACACTTTTCCCCTTGCAGATGATAAATATGAGACTGCACTCTCTGCATTAAAGCATTTTTTGGTACCAAAAGTGAATGTAGTAGCTAATTGCTACAGATTTCGCCAGCGTGAACAGAAACCAGGGGAAACTATAGTGCAGTATATTGCTTCCCTGAGAGTCTGATTATAACTTGTGACTTTGGGAATATGGCAGATGAGATTATTAGAGACCAGCTCATTGAGAAAACAACCATGCTTCATGTAAGAGAACGCTTATGTCACGGTTCCTCCCCCACTCTGAACTCTAGGGTACAGATGTGGGGACCTGCATGAAAAACCTCCTAAGCTTATCTTTACCAGCTTAGGTCAAAACTTCCCCAAGGTACAAAATATTACATCCGTTATCCTTGGACTGGCCGCTACCACCACCAAACTAATACTGGTTACTGGGGAAGAGCTGTTTGGACGCGTCTTTCCCCCCAAAATACTTCCCAAAACCTTGCACCCCACTTCCTGGACAAGGTTTGGTAAAAAGCCTCACCAATTTGCCTAGGTGACTACAGACCCAGACCCTTGGATCTTAAGAACAATGAACAATCCTCCCAACACTTGCACCCCCCCTTTCCTGGGAAATGTTGGATAAAAAGCCTCACCAATTTGCATAGGTGACCACAGACCCAAACCCTTGGATCTGAGAACAATGAAAAAGCATTCAGTGTTTTACAAGAAGACTTTTAATAAAAAATAGAAGTAAATAGAAATAAAGAAATCCCCCCTGTAAAATCAGGATGGTAGATATCTTACAGGGTAATTAGATTCAAAAACATAGAGAACCCCTCTAGGCAAAACCTTAAGTTACAAAAAAGATACACAGACAGAAATAGTTATTCTATTCAGCACAATTCTTTTCTCAGCCATTTAAAGAAATCATAATCTAACACATACCTAGCTAGATTACTTACTAAAAGTTCTAAGACTCCATTCCTGTTCTGTCCCCGGCCAAGACGACTACAGACAGACACAGACCCTTTGTTTCTCTCCCTCCTCCCAGCTTTTGAAAGTATCTTGTCTCCTCATTGGTCATTTTGGTCAGGTGCCAGCGAGGTTACCTTTAGCTTCTTAACCCTGTACAGGTGAGAGGAGCTTTCCCCTGGCCAGGAGGGATTTCAAAGGGGTTTACCCTTCCCTTTATATTTATGACACGCCCCCCAAATCTCAGCTAGGGTGAAACACTGGCTGGGATTTCTTCCTGGAGCTCTAGGAAAACAGAGTTAATAAGACACATGCATCTCTAAATATACTACCAAGTACATAAAGACTAACAATATTTTCCACATCTCAAGGACGATTTTAACCAGTTGATTCTGGGAAACTTTCACGGGAGAGTGCCTCAGCCACTTTGTTAGAAGCTCCTGAGATGTGTTGGATGTCGAAATCAAAATCTTGGAGAGCTAAACTCCACCGAAGAAGTTTTTTGTTAGTTTCTTTGACGGTGTGAAGCCACTTTAGTGCAGCATGGTCGGTTTGCAGGTGGAAACGCTGTCCCCAAACATATGGGCGTAGCTTTTCCAGAGCGTAGACAATGGCATAACATTCTTTTTCAGTGACTGACCAGTTGCTTTCCCTCTCAGACAGTTTTTTGCTGAGAAACACTACAGGGTGGAATTCTTGATCAGGTCCTTTCTGCATTAAAACTGCTCCCACACCACGCTCGGATGCATCTGTGGTTACTAGGAACGGTTTGTCAAAGTCTGGGGCCCTTAGTACAGGGTCAGACATGAGTGTCGCTTTAAGCTTGTTAAAGGCCTTCTGACACTTTCCGGTCCACTGAACAGCATTTGGCTGTTTCTTTTTGGTTAGGTCTGTCAGTGGGGCAGCGATTTGGCTGTAGTGCGGTACAAATCGTCTGTAATAACCGGCCAAGCCTAAGAAGGATTGAACCTGTTTCTTTGACTTTGGGACAGGCCACTTTTGGATAGCATCCACTTTGGCCTGTAGGGGGCTGATAGTTCCTTGACCCACCTGGTGTCCAAGGTAAGTCACTCTGTTTAGGCCTATTTGACTTCTTAGCCTTAACAGTTAGTCCTGCCTCCCTTATGCGCTCAAGGACTTTTTGTAGATGTTCCAGGTGGTCTGCCCAGGAATCCGAAAATATGGCCACATCGTCAAGGTAGGCGACTGCATATTCTCCTAATCCCGCTAGGAGACCATCTACAAGTCTTTGGAAAGTGGCGGGTGCATTTCGCAGCCCGAAAGGGAGTACATTAAATTCATACAGCCCGAGATGTGTGATGAAGGCTGACCTTTCCTTGGCAGATTCATCTAGCGGTACCTGCCAGTACCCCTTGGTTAAGTCCAAGGTAGAGATGAACTGGGCCCGTCCCAGTTTCTCTAATAGTTCATCTGTGCGTGGCATGGGATAGTTGTCTGGGCGAGTTACAGCATTTAGCTTATGGTAGTCCACGCAAAAACGTATTTCCCCATCTGGTTTGGGAACTAGAACCACTGGAGATGCCCATGCACTTTCAGAGGGGCGGATTACACCCATCTGTAACATATCCTGGATCTCCCGTTCTATAGCAGTTTTAGCTTGAGGAGACACCCGGTAAGGGTGGACCCTAATTGGGTGAGCATTACCTGTGTCAATGGAGTGGTATGCCCGTTCAGTCAGTCCTGGGGTGGCTGAGAACGTTGGCGTGTAGCTAGTGCACAGCTCCTGGATCTGCTGTCGCTGCATACGCCCAAGAGTCATGGAGAGGTTCACCTCTTCCACACCACCAACACATTTCCCTTCGTAATAGACACCTTCAGGCCACTCAGCGTCGTCTCCTCCCTGGGCTGTAAACTGACAAACCTTTAATTCTCTGGAATAAAAGGGCTTTAGAGAATTAATATGATACACCTTAGGCTTTCGGTTGGAGGTGGGGAATGCTATGAGATAATTAACAGCTCCCAGGCGCTCCTGGACCACGAATGGCCCTTCCCACGATGCTTCCATTTTATGGGCCTGGAGTGCCTTTAAGACCATGACCTGGTCTCCTACTTTGAAGGAACGCTCTCTGGCATGTTTATCATACCAGGCTTTTTGCTCTTTTTGAGCATCCTGTAAGTTTTCTCTAGCAAGGGCTAAAGAGGTTCGGAGGGTGTTTTGTAGGTTGGTTACAAAGTCCAGAAGGTTAGTTCCTGGAGAAGGTGTAAATCCCTCCCATTGCTGCTTCACCAACTGCAATGGCCCCTTAACCTCACGGCCATATACAAGTTCAAATGGGGAAAACCCTAAACTGGGATGTGGTACAGCTCTGTAGGCAAAGAGCAACTGCTGCAATACTAGGTCCCAATCATTGGAGTGCTCATTTACGAATTTACGTATCATGGCCCCCAAAGTTCCATTAAACTTCTCCACCATGCCATTTGTTTGATGATGGTAAGGAGTGGCAACCAAGTGATTTACCCCATGAGCTTCCCAAAGGTTTTTCATAGTTCCTGCCAGGAAATTAGTCCCTGCATCTGTGAGGATGTCGGAGGGCCAACCTACCCTGGCAAAAATGTCTGCTAGTGCCTGGCACACACTTTTAGCCCTGGTGTTGCTTAGAGCTACTGCTTCCGGCCATCGGGTGGCAAAATCCATGAAAGTCAGTATGTACTGCTTTCCTCTGGGTGTCTTTTTCGGAAAAGGACCCAGAATATCCACAGCTACTCGCTGAAATGGAACTTCAATGATGGGGAGTGGCTGGAGAGGAGCTTTGACCTGGTCTTGGGGTTTTCCCACTCTTTGGCACACCTCACAAGACTGGACATAGGTAGAAACATCCTTGCCCATTCCCTCCCAGTGGAATGATCCCCCCAAACGGTCTTTGGTCCTGTTCACCCCAGCATGGCCACTAGGGTGATCATGGGCTAAGCTCAAGAGCTTGGCCCGGTATTTAGTTGGAACTACCAACTGTCTCTGAGGACGCCAGTCTTCCTGGTGTCCACCAGAAAGAGTTTCCTTGTATAAAAGTCCTCTTTCTACAACAAACCTGGATCGATTAGAAGAGCTGAGAGGCGGTGGGTTGCTCCGTGCCGCCGTCCACGCTCTCTGGAGGCTTTCATCTGCTTCCTGTTCGGTCTGGAACTGTTCCCTTGATGCTGGAGACATCAGTTCCTCATTGGATTGGGGACATAGGCTTGGTCCCTCTGGAAGCGATATAGGGGATGGAGCTGTTTCTGTTGACTGTGAACCGCTCTCCGCTGGTGCACTATGTTGGGATTCAGGCTCCGGCTGAGCCTCTTGTGTAGGGTTATCGGCTGCTGCCAGTTCAGGTTCGGTGGGGCCCTCTGGTGTTGAGGTTGCAAGTACTGGATTCAGTGCTGGCACGGGGTCTGGTGTTGGTTGTTTGGCTGGTTCCGGTTCTGGGACTGGTTCCGTCTGGGTCTCTGGGACTGGATCCACTACTGCTGTTGCAGACATTGGCCTGGGGTCCGGGTCCATCACCTCTGACCGGGCCCTGATAGAAGTTTCCGGAACAGAGCTAGGCCTCATGGCTTGTTTAGCCTGGCTGCGGGTGACCATTCCCACCCTCTTGGCCTGCTTCACATGATTGGCCAAGTCTTCCCCCAACAGCATGGGGATGGGATAATCATCATAGACTGCAAAAGTCCACATTCCTGACCAGCCCTTGTACTGGACAGGCAACTTGGCTGTAGGCAAATTGAAAGAGTTGGACTTGAAGGGTTGAATCGTCACTTGGATCTCTGGGTTGATTAAATTGGGGTCCACTAAGGAAGCATGGATAGCTGACACTTGTGCTCCGGTGTCCCTCCACGCGGTGACCTTCTTCCCGCCCACACTCACAGTTTCCCTCCGCTCCAAGGGTATCTGGGAGGTATCTGGGCCTGTGGACCTCTGGTGTGATTCCGGTGCAATGAACTGTAATCTGTTGGGGTTCTTGGGGCAGTTGGCCTTTACATGCCCCAGCTCGTTACATTTAAAACATCGTCCAGCTGACGGGTCACTGGGGCGAGGTGGGTTGCTGGAGAACAGGGTGGTGGGACGATAAGGGGTCTGGAGGGTTCTTTGGGAGGTAGGTGGGGCTTTGGGCGGCCCCCGGTAATAGGGTGTGGTCTGGGGTGGTCCCTTCTGGTCTCCGCTCCAACTGCGACCAGTTTTCTTCTTCTCTGCCACCTCCACCCATCTGGCTCCAATCTCTCCTGCCTCGATTACAGTTTTGGGTTTCCCATCTAGGATGTATCTTTCTATTTCCTCAGGAACACCCTCTAAGAATTGTTCCATTTGCATTAGGAAGGGCAAATTTACTGGAGATTCAACACTTGCTCCTGATGTCCAGGCATCCCAATGTTTCACAATGTGGTAGGCATGTCGGGTAAATGACATGTCTGGTTTCCACCTTAGGGCTCGGAACCTCCGACGAGACTGCTCAGGTGTTATCCCCATTCTGACTCTCGCCTTGGATTTAAACAGTTCATACTTGTTCATATGTTCTTTAGGCATTTCAGCTGCCACCTCAGCTAAGGGTCCACTGAGCTGCGGCCTCAGCTCTACCATGTATTGGTCAGTAGAGATGTTGTACCCAAGGCAGGCCCTTTCGAAGTTTTCTAAGAAGGCCTCAGTATCATCACCTGCCTTGTAGGTGGGGAACTTTCTGGGATGGGAAGTGGTACCTGGAGAAGGATTGCTAGGGTTTGTTGGTATATTCTGCTGGGCCTTTATCCTCTCCATCTCCTCCACATGCTTCCTTGCCTCCATTTCCCTCTTGTGGGCAGCCTCCTGTACCTCCTTCTCCAGCCGCATGAGTTCTATCTGTCTTTCATGTTCCCTTTGTTTTTCCTCAGCCTGAAATTTGGCTAATTCCAGCTGTAGTCGAGCCGAGGATTTGGCCATTCTAACCTCTCTGTTTTTAACTAACTTTACACCCGAGGTTTAGAAATAAACAAACAAAACTTGGCTGTAAAATTTTGCTGTGCTGGAATAGAATACCTATTCTCTGATAGTGATTGTCAGCCTACAGAAAAAGACAATTCCCTTGTCTCTGCTCTGGGCCCAATTTAAAGCAAAAAACCTCCAACTACTTGGAAACCTGCTTACCCAGCCCAAAGAAAAAAAAAATTTCTTTTCAAACCTGTGCTCCTTGTAAAACAAAAAAAAATCAAAATCCTAAAAAAAACCCTGCCACTTTTGTCTCCAGGCAAATGGGTAGAGCACACACCCCCTATTTACTTTTAGGAAGAAAAGAAAAAAAAAACCTCTGGGTTGGAAGACTGTGAATTTCCCTGCAGGAGTTAAGTACCCTGCCTCCAGGCAAAGAAAACCTGCAATTCACAAGATAATCCCCTTTTGTCTCTGCTTGGCCACAAAGCAGAGAGAAACCAAGCTGCTTTCAGTTTCAAAGCTGCTTCCTGGACTTCCTAAAAATTCCTTTTTAAAATCTGTATTTCTAGTTCAAAAAATCTCAACTGGATCTCAAAATGATTTCAGGTTAATCCCACCACTGTGCCACCATGTCACGGTTCCTCCCCCACTCTGAACTCTAGGGTACAGATGTGGGGACCTGCATGAAAAACCTCCTAAGCTTATCTTTACCAGCTTAGGTCAAAACTTCCCCAAGGTACAAAATATTACATCCGTTATCCTTGGACTGGCCGCTACCACCACCAAACTAATACTGGTTACTGGGGAAGAGCTGTTTGGACGCGTCTTTCCCCCCAAAATACTTCCCAAAACCTTGCACCCCACTTCCTGGACAAGGTTTGGTAAAAAGCCTCACCAATTTGCCTAGGTGACTACAGACCCAGACCCTTGGATCTTAAGAACAATGAACAATCCTCCCAACACTTGCACCCCCCCTTTCCTGGGAAATGTTGGATAAAAAGCCTCACCAATTTGCATAGGTGACCACAGACCCAAACCCTTGGATCTGAGAACAATGAAAAAGCATTCAGTGTTTTACAAGAAGACTTTTAATAAAAAATAGAAGTAAATAGAAATAAAGAAATCCCCCCTGTAAAATCAGGATGGTAGATATCTTACAGGGTAATTAGATTCAAAAACATAGAGAACCCCTCTAGGCAAAACCTTAAGTTACAAAAAAGATACACAGACAGAAATAGTTATTCTATTCAGCACAATTCTTTTCTCAGCCATTTAAAGAAATCATAATCTAACACATACCTAGCTAGATTACTTACTAAAAGTTCTAAGACTCCATTCCTGTTCTGTCCCCGGCCAAGACGACTACAGACAGACACAGACCCTTTGTTTCTCTCCCTCCTCCCAGCTTTTGAAAGTATCTTGTCTCCTCATTGGTCATTTTGGTCAGGTGCCAGCGAGGTTACCTTTAGCTTCTTAACCCTTTACAGGTGAGAGGAGCTTTCCCCTGGCCAGGAGGGATTTCAAAGGGGTTTACCCTTCCCTTTATATTTATGACAGCTTACTTCTAGAACCAGAACTTACACTAGAAAAAGCAATAACCTTTGCTATTCAGATTGAGTCAGTTACAGCTGAAGCCAAAATAATGAGCGTGGATACAGGAGGCAAAGTCCAGGCTGTGATTCCTTTGCAGAAAAGTTCACTACCACTGCAGACACACAATTTCAAGAGGAAAACTAATGAAAAACCACCAAATCAGCAAATTCAAAATACAGTAAAAGCATGTTTTCGCTGTGGATCCCCACAACACCTTGCAAGCTACACAGGATGTCCGGCAAAAGTAGCTCAGTGCAATCATTGCAAAAAGATTGGACACTTTGCGAAAGTATATCGCAGTAGCCAGTTCAATCGACAGGTGCATGCAATTACAACACTAGGTGTTACTGTGCAGAGCGTGGACAAAATCACTACTGCACATATTCCAGAAGAGATAAAGTGCATTGTAAACGTTTCCGCCATACCCTCAGGCAGACCACACTCTATTCAGCTAATGTTGGACACTGGCTCAGCAGTATCTATACTACCTGATTCCATCTATCTGCATTACTTTAAAGATGTGCCTCTTACTGAACCCATGCTTCACTTGGTGTGCTATTTGAAAAACCATATTCCTGTACATGGCTGCCTGCCAGCAATAGTTACTTTTGGTGATTGTTGTGTAACTGCAGAGTTCTACATTGTCCACAAAGGCACTCCTATCCTTGGCAGAGATTTATTGGTTGCTTTAAATCTCAGGGTAGTTAATGGACGAATTGATCTTCCTCAGCAAAGCACTCTTGCGGTACACACACCAGTTTCAGCTGGGACCCAACACCAGGTTGAGGAGAAACTCGGCTGTGCTTATGGGTTTCTGCATAAAGTTAAAATGCGGAATAATGTGATGCCTGTATGACAGAAGTTACGGCGCATACCATTTTCAGTCAGGGAAGCTGTTTCAGAGGAACTTAGAAAACTTGTTCAAAAGGACATTATTGAAGAGATCGACTCCTCGGAATGGGATTCGCCTATAGTAATGATGCAGAAGAAGGGTGGAGGCATTCACCTTTGTGTGGCTTTAAGGGAGCTAAATAAAGCTATTGTGATTGACAGCCATCCTCTTCCTCACATAGAAGAAGTATTTGCAGAACTCCGTGGAGCAAAGATGTTTTCTACTCTTGCTTTGTAGAGGGCATACCACCAGGTTATGTTGCATGAAGATAGCAGAGACCTCACAGCATTTATTACACAAGGGACTATTTCATTTTAAACATGTTCCATACGGTCTCGCATCTGCCCCAAGTGCCTTTCAAAAAATGATGTAATTGATTCTGAAGAATCCACATGGAGTTCAGTGCTATCTGGATGACATTATCATGTTTGGAAATACTGCTGAGGAGCATGACAGTAACCTGCATTCTGTACTAAACTGCATCAGCACAGCAGGCCTCCGAGCTCAATAGGTCCAAATGCAAATTTAGACAAACTGAACTCTCCTTTTTGGGGCATACAATTTCACAGGCTGGACTAAAACCTGATCCAGATCATATCCGGGCAATTTCAAATGCTCCTCCTCCAACAGATTTGCAAACCTTACATTCCTTCTTGGGTCTTACCCCCTGGTATGCAAAATTCATTCCCAATTATGCTTCTGTCATTGAACCGTTATGGGAATTACTATGGAGAAGTTCAGCTTTAGTGTGGACAACGGAGGCACAAGCTAGTTTGAAAATGGTGAAAGACTTGATTGTCCATAGTCCAGTACTTGCACTATTCAGTCCTGCATTGTCCACAATTGTAACTACTGATGCTGTTCTCACACAACTGCATGAGGACAACACAGAGAGGACTGTTGCATTTGCTTCAAGGACACTTAGTAACGCTGAGAGAAAATATTCTACCGTCGAAAAAGCAGCACTTGCTTGTGTCTGGGCTACTAAAAAATGGAGAACTTACCTGTGGAGCCACATGTTCAAGTTGCGCACAGACCACAGCCCTTTGACGACGTTGCTCACATGGAAGGACTGGGAAGAGCAGGATACCGTATTGCTCGATGGTCTGCAAGGCTACTCTCTTTCAATTATGAACTGGAATATAAGCCTGGAAACCAAAATGTGGTCGCTGATTGCCTTTCTCGCCTGCCTTTGCCTTCACCAGATGGTCCACTGGAGGATGAGGATGTAGTGGTTGCGCTTATTACAAGCGCTCTCGCTGCAGTTACAAGAGAACAATTTCAAGCTGCTTGTTCAGCGTGTCCAATTCAACAAAAACTACGGGAATTTCTGACAAATAGATGGCCCAGTCACCCTAAAAACCTTGACCCAGTTTTGCTGCCTTATTTTAGAGTTCGGAATGAACTTTCTTTGTTTGATGGCTGTGTGCTACGAGGTACACACTGGCTCTTTGTGCCAGAAGCATTACAGTCAAAACTCTTACACCTGGCACATAATACTCATCAAGGAATTGTCCGAACCAAACAACAATTACGGGATCCATATTGGTGTCCAGAGATGGATTCTCAAACTGAAGCACTCATAAAATCCTGTGTCACTTGCCAAATGCATGATAAGACAGCAGTGACATGTACCCCTCCATTACAGCCTGTTCCTCTTCCTGAATCTGCATGGGAAAAAGTGGCGATTGACCTTGTAGGACCCTTTGATATTGCTCCAATTGACTGCCGTTATGCCATCACTTTAATAGACTATTTCAGTAAATGGCCTGAGGTAGTGTTTACATCGCAAATCTCTTCTGCTACCGTAATTAAGTTCCTCTCTTCAGTTTTTAGCAGGGAAGGTAACCCCAAAGAACTAGTTTCAGATAATGGTAGTTGTCATAAATATAAAAGGAAGGGTAAACCCCTTTGAAATCCCTCCTGGCCAGGGGAAAGCTCCTCTCACCTGTAAAGGATTAAGAAGCTAAAGGTAACCTCGCTGGCACCTGACCAAAATGACCAATGAGGAGACAAGATACTTTCAAAAGCTGGGAGGAGGGAGAGAAACAAAGGGTCTGTGTCAGTCTGTATGCTGCTCTTGCCAGGGACAGAACAGGAATGGAGTCTTAGAACTTTTAGTAAGTAATCTAGCTAGGTATGTGTTAGATTATGATTTCTTTAAATGGCTGAGAAAAGAATTGTGCTGAATAGAATAACTATTTCTGTCTGTGTATCTTTTTTGTAACTTAAGGTTTTGCCTAGAGGGGTTCTCTATGTTTTTGAATCTAATTACCCTGTAAGATATCTACCATCCTGATTTTACAGGGGGGATTTCTTTATTTCTATTTACTTCTATTTTTTATTAAAAGTCTTCTTGTAAAAAACTGAATGCTTTTTCATTGTTCTCAGATCCAAGGGTTTGGGTCTGTGGTCACCTATGCAAATTGGTGAGGCTTTTTATCCAACATTTCCCAGGAAAGGGGGGGTGCAAGTGTTGGGAGGATTGTTCATTGTTCTTAAGATCCAAGGGTCTGGGTCTGTAGTCACCTAGGCAAATTGGTGAGGCTTTTTACCAAACCTTGTCCAGGAAGTGGGGTGCAAGGTTTTGGGAAGTATTTTGGGGGGAAGGACGCGTCCAAACAGCTCTTCCCCAGTAACCAGTAGTAGTTTGGTGGTGGTAGCGGCCAGTCCAAGGACAACGGGTGTAATATTTTGTACCTTGGGGAAGTTTTGACCTAAGCTGGTAAAGATAAGCTTAGGAGGTTTTTCATGCAGGTCCCCACATCTGTACCCTAGAGTTCAGAGTGGGGGAGGAACCTTGACAGTAGTCAATTTACTTCCCTGGAGTTTGAAACTTTTCTAGCACAGAGGAACATTTTACACAGAAGGTCGTCCCTATATTACCCTTAAGCCAATGGGGAAATCGAACGGTTTAACAGAAGTTTGAATGAGAATTTGCAAACGGCTAAACTGGAAGGGCGATTGTGGATACCCTTCACTACTGATTTCTTGCAAGCATACCGGGCTACACAACATGCCACAACGCAAAGATCACCCGCAGAGTTACTGCGTGGGAAACAGATGAATACGAAACTGAACATAGCTGGATTGTTGAAGGCATGACCTGATGCCCCAATCAGGGATGATGTGAGAAAAACAGTTGAACAGAGCCAAGCAAAGTCTAAGGCTTTCACAGACAAATGGCAGGGGGCTAAGGACCCAAAGTTTGAGTGTGGTTCCTTCTTTAGAATACGAAAACCTGGAATTTTATGCAAAGGGAACCATAAATTCACAGCTCCTCTTAAAATCATAGAGAAGGAGGAACCTTACACCTATTGACTTTCTGATGGGCAGGTATGGAATGCTTCTTATCTTGCACCTGCCTATGCACCAAGAGGAGATTATGCCAACACCCAGTCTGCATTGGATGATTTCACCATAGTATCAACACAACAAGACTTTGCACTGGAACCGGGGCTTGAGAGATGGCTTGTTAGACCCAGACGACCACCTGTCTGGACTAGAGACTGTTATGTAGTATCTTCAGTGTTTTCAGTGTGATATTTCTGCCAACAGTATAGTGTCTTGTTTCATATTTGTTCCTGTGGTTAGAACAATAATGTTTATTTTAATTGGGAGAGTTTCTTAAGAGAGGAGGGAATGTGGTGTTTAGAATGTTGCTTGTAATTATTATAATTGGGAGCACTGGCTGTTGGAAGTCTGAAAGGACAGGAAACAGGAAGGACGGGGGAGGAGTTGAGAGGCTATGAGAAAGCTACAGAGGGTGCAGCAGCAGCTTGGTAAAGAGGTTTCCACTTTGAAAATAAAGTCCTTTTGAAGCTTGTTAGTACCTTGCCTGGTTGATACAACACACGCGTCACTGTCTGGTGCAGTGCCTTCTGGGGAGTTTTCAGTGTGTTGAGGGATAGAAATGACTCACCCAGAGGTCTCTAGGAGCTAGAGTTCCCAACATGCAACTTTCTCCATCCCATAATGCCATCAATATCCCATAATTTTTGTGCCTTTTTAAAAAAAATCTCTCTCAAACCCACGTGGCACTTTTCACTGACTGCCATCTCTGACAGAAGCATGGAGCCCACACAATGCTGTGTTCATAAACATCGCAAATACAGGACACACGATCCTCTGGTATTTGCAGGACCCGCAGGAAGACCCACAACGCCGGGGGACATGATGATTTCTTCAAGGAGACATAGTTAGGGGACATAGCGAGAAACAATTCAAGGTTGTTGGTGACATTCAAAGAACAGCTTCAGATGGCCTAGTGCTGCTTCTGGGCCCAGGTTATGAGCATTGATTGGTGGAATTGCATCATAATGAAGGTTTGGGATGACGAGCAGTGGCTACAGAACTTTTGGAGGCAAAAGGCCACATTCCTTGATCTGTGTGATCAGCTTGCCCTAGCCCTGCAGCACATGGATACCAGAATGAGAGCTGTACTGACAGCTGAGAAGCAAGTTGTGATTGCACTATGGACGCTTGAACCACCGGATTGCTACCGGTCAGTGGGAAATTCTGGTTGGAAAATGGACAGTGGGGGCTGTTGTCATGCAAGTGTGTAGGGCAATTAATCATCTCTTGCTACACAGGACTGTGACTCTCAGTAATGTGCAGGACACACTGGATGGATTTGCAGCAGCGGTTTTCTCGAACTGCAGTGGGGTGATACATATTCTTTCCCAACAAGTGGATTGCCATTGGTGATACTGAAATGCCAGTAGTAATCCTGGGCGTGGGTGGTGCGTCGCATGGGCTGGGGATGGCTATGCCTCCCCAAACAGCCTGGCGTGGCCCCGCCCATGCTCCTCCCTGTAGCGCCCTGCTGCTTGCCCTTCCCTTTTGGCCCCAGCCTGTGTCTGGTTAACTTGGGGACAGGCCAGGCACCCTCTTTACATTTAAACATTATAAGGGAAAATGCAGGTGGACACTTACCTGAGGTTCCTTCTCTGTCAATGGGCTTGTCCACACTTGGCTGGCGAGGCTAGCTAGACTGCAGACTCTTTAACAGGACCTGGCTCACAGGATAGCTGGACACACCCACTATGTCCTCCCTCCCTCCTCACAGCACAGGTCTGTGTCTCAGACTCCTCTGAGGTATCCATGGTGTTCTGCAGGGTGCTGGTGGAATCTCTGCCAATTATGGCATGCAGCATTTTGTAAAAGCAGCAGGTGTATGGCTCAGCACCAGATCAGTTGTTGGCCTCCCCAGCCTTGTGGTTCACCTGCTGGATTTCCTTTGCTTTTCCACAGCGCTGCTGCTGATCCATCATACCCCTTTCCCTGCATCCCCGTACAAGTTTTCCATAGATGTCCATGTTTCTATGGCTAGACCATAGCTGTGCTTGCACAGCATCTTCTCCCTTCAGGCCCAGGAGATCCGGTGCCTCCTGTCTACTCCAGCCAGAAGAGGGCTTCCAGGCTCCATGACCCTTGGACAGTTGAGTTGACAATCGTGACCAGAGCTGTCACTGTCCGGCATTGTGGGACAGCTGCTGGAGGAATGTAAGTGTCAATACAGATCACACTCGCACTGTGTTGACCTCTGTAGGTCGACCATGGTTTTACTGCATCCCCTTAACAGGGCTGCAGACAAATTTGAGTTTAGACACATGCATCAAGGTTGACGCAAAGCGACTTACGTTGACCTAACTTTGTAATACAGATCAGGCCTCTTTCCAGAAGGTAGCCTGATTTTCAAAAGTGCTCAGAGGTCACAGCTCCTGGTGCCTTCTGTGTATCTTCAAAACAAAACCATAGAAATTGAAATGGGACCACTTCAGTGATGAGCTGCCAAAATCTTAACAACCGGTTCCCTATAAAAAGTTCTGATTTAAGGGATGTGCCACAGTCTGTATTTTTTGTACCAACAGGGTTACCATACCTCCGTATTTTCCTGGGAAATTTAAAATTTAAATTTAAAAATTCCTCCCGGACCGTGATTTAAGAACCAGAAAGCCTGACCTGTCCGGGAAAATACGGGTGTGTGTTAACCCTGCCTAAAGTTCTTTTTTAAAAAGATGGGCCTGAACAAGAAATGAGCTCCGTTTCACATGTGTGGGTCCCCGCCACTCCTTGGGGGTATGCTAGGGTGACCAGATGTCCCAATTTTATGGGGACAGTCCTGATTTTGGGGTCTTATATAGGCTCCTATTACCCCCCCCCACCCGCTGTCCTGATTTTTCACATTTGCTATCTGGTCTCCCTAGGGTGTGCACAGGTGTGGGTCCCAGCTGCTCCCTGCCCCCCTCATTGAAGCAGGTGTGCAGGGTTACTGCCCTGGGAACTGCAGGACACCAGTGGATGTGGGGCTAGCTGCAGACAGGGGTGTGGGGCAGGGCCAGCTGGAGGCAGGGGGTGCGGAGCTGGCTGGAGACAGAAGGGTGTGGGGTTGGCTGGAGGCAAGGGGGTGTGGGGCTGGCTGGAGACAGGGCAGGGGCCGACTGGAGGTAGGGGCTGGCTGCAGGCAGGGCAGGGGGGTGCAGGGCTGGCTGGAGACAGGAGGTGTAGGGGGTGGCTGGAGGCAGGGCAGGGGGTGGCTGGAGACGGGGGCTGGCTGCAGGCAGGGGGTGTGGGGCTGGCTGTGGGCAGGGCAGGGGGTGCGGGGGTGGCTGCAGGCAGGGTGGTGGGTACTCACGGGGAGAGCAGCCTGAGCAGCCCAGGCCCAGCAGAGCAGCCGGGGACCCACCAGGCAGCAGCGGGAGCCCCAGGGCCAGGAGTCAGGGGAGCAGCAGCAGCAACAGGGCTCATGCCCAGAGCCAGGCGGCAGCCCACATGGCTCCCGCAGCGCCCCCGGCGGCCGGAGGAGGAATTACATCACTTCCCAGCCAGAGCCCATCAAAGCCTCAGCGCCCCCTGCAGGGAAGTGGGTTAACTGCTTCAAAATTTAACAACCAGTTCCGGTGAACTGGTGCAAACTGGCTCCAGCTCACCACTGGACCACTTATTAATTTCACATAATCCAAGCAGTGATCAAATGACATCTTTCAGTCACTAATGATGTGGACTGGGATTCAGTTGGTGAGCTTACCTTTTGGGGGCAACCAAGGAATCTGAATTCTTCAATCACAGCATATTGTCCAGTTAGAACATCTTAGAACAGTCCCAATATTGTCTCTTGATGTAACCCTTCTGCCAGGTGGAGTCAGCAGCAACAAGGGCCAGCTTCAATATTGGGAGGTTCCTCTTAACAATACAAAACAGAACTGGCTTGAGCCCCACCCAGTAACCTGGAAAAACTTAAAACTACCCCTAGGAGTCTGTAAGACAGAGGTGGACAAACTCTGGCCACAACCACATCCATCCTGACTGGCCCTTAAGCTCCCAGCTGGGGAGGCTAGCCCCTGGCCCCTCCCCTGCTGTCTGTCCTCCCCCGCAGCCATGGGACCGTGTGGGCAGTGCGGCTGGCTCTGGGTGACGCAGCTGCCAGTCCTGCCACTCTGAGCTGCATGGTAAGGGGGCAAGGGGCGGGGGGGTTGGATAAGGGGCATGGGGTCCCGGGGGCAGTCAGGGGACTGGGAGCAGGGGGCAGTTGGATGGGGCGGAGGTTCTGTGGGGGGCGGTCGGGGATGGGGAACATGGGTGGTTGGATAGGCGTGGGAGTCCCGGGGGGATTGTCAGGGGGTGGGGGTGTGGATAGGGGTCGGGGCAGTCAGGTGACAGGGAGCGGGGGAGGGGTTGGTCCCAGGAGGGGGTGGCCAGGAGACAAGGAGCAGGGGGGATTGGATGGGTCGGGGGTTCAGAGGGGGGCAGTCGGGGGGCAGGAAGTGGGAGGGGATGGATAGGGGGTGAGGGGCAGGCTGTTTGGGGAGGCACAGCCTTCCCTACCTGGCCCTCCATACAGTTTTGCAACCCCGATGTGGCCTTCAGGCTAAAAAGTTTGCCCACCCCTGCTCTAAGAGGTATTGCTTCCCCCCTCACAAGCAATGAGACTGTGTATGACCAAAAAAAAGCAACTTTTAATAAAAGGCAGTAATTTGGGAAAACACCAAAAGCATAATTTGAAAGCATGTGACCATGAGCAAAAAAAGTATAGGCAGGCCAAAAAAGAATTTGAAGAGCAAGTAGCCAAAGACTCAAAAATTAACAGCAATTTTTTTTAAGTACATCATAAGCAGGAAGCCTGCCAAACAATCAGTGGGGCACTGGACGATTGAGGTACTAAAGGAGCACTCAAGGAAGACAAGGCCATCGTGGAGAAGCTAAATGAATTCTTTGCATCAGTCT
Source organism: Lepidochelys olivacea (assembly GCF_965140295.1). Classification (NCBI taxonomy): domain Eukaryota; kingdom Metazoa; phylum Chordata; order Testudines; family Cheloniidae; genus Lepidochelys; species Lepidochelys olivacea. The sequence continues at coordinate 136,019,906 of NC_140412.1, read as the reverse complement.
TCACTGCAGAGGAAGTGAGGGAAATTCTCACACCTGAGCCATTCTTTTTAGGTGACAAATCTGAGGCACTGTCCCAGATTGAGGTTTCAATAGAGATGGTTCTGGAACAAATTGATAAATTAAACAATAAGGCCCCAGGACCAGATGGCATTCACCCAAGAGTGCTGAAGGAACTCAAATGTGAAATTGTGGAACTACTAAGTGTGGTACATAACCTATCAGCTGCTGTACCAGATGACTGGAGGATAGCTAACGTGACACCATTTTTTAAAAAAAGGCTCCAGAGATGATCCTAGCAATGACAAGCTGGTAGGCCTAACTTGAGTACCAGGCAAATTTGGTTCAAAGTATAGTAAAGAACAAAATTATCAGACACATAGGTGAACACAATTTGTTGTGGAAGAGTCAATATGGCTTTTGTAAATGGTACTTATATCTCACAAATCTATTAGAATTCTTTGAGGGGATCAACAAACACATGGACAAGGGTGATCCAGTGGTTATAGTGTACTTGGACTTTCAGAAAGCCTTTGACAAGGTCCCTCACACCAAAGGCTCTTAAAGGAAAGCAAGCAATTATGGGATAAGAGGGAAGGTCCTTTCATGGATCACGGTTAAAAGATAGAAAACAAAGGGTATGAGTAAATGGTCAGTTTTCAGATTGGAGAGTGGAAAATAGTGGTGTCCCCCAGGGATCTGTATTGGGACAGGTGCTGTTCAACATATTCATAAATGACCTGGAAAAGCGGGTAAACAGTGAGGTGGCAAAATTTGCAGACGATACAAAATTACTTAAGATAGTTAAATCCAAAACAGACTGCGAAGACTTACAAAGGAATCTCACAAAACTGGGTGACTGGGCAACAAAATGTGGATAAATACAAAGTAATGCACATTGGAAAACATAATCCCAACTATACATAAAAAATGATGGGGACTAAATTAGCTGCTACCACTCAAGAAAGAGCTTGGAGTCATTGTGGATAGTTCTCTGAAAACATCTGCTCAATGTGCAGTGTTAGGAGCCATTAAGAAAGGGATAGATAAGACAGAAAATATCATAATGCCACTATATAAATCCATGGAGCACTCATACCTTGAATACTGTGTGTAGTTCTGGTCGCCCTATCTCAAAAAAGTCATATTGGAATTGGAAAAGTTACAGAGAAGGGCAACAAAAATGAATAAAGGTGTGGAACAGCTTCTGTAGGAGGAGAGAGAAAAAGATGGGATTTTTCAGCTTTGAAAAGAGGTGACAAGGGGGGCTATGACAGAGGTCTAGAAAATCATGACTGATTTGGAGAAAATGAATAAGGAAGTGTTTCTTATTCCTTCACGTAACACAAGAGCCAGGGGTCACCCAATGATATTAATAGGCAGCAGGTTTAAAACAAACAAAAGGATGTACTTCTTCACACAACACAGTCAACCTGTAGAACTCATTGCCAGGGAATGTTCTGAAGGCCACAACTAGAATGAGGTTCAAAAGAGAACTAGATAAGCTCATTGAGAATAGGTCCGTCACTGGCTATTAGCCAAGATGATCTGGGATACAACTCTGTGCTCTGGGTGTCCCTAGCCTCTGATTGCCAGAGGCTGAGAGTGTCTGACGGTGGATGGATCACTCAATGATTGCCTGTTCTGTTCATTCCCTCTGGGGCACCTGATATTGGCCACTGTTGGAAGACAGGATACTGGGCTAGATGGACCATTGGTTTGACCCGGTATGGCTGTTCTTATGTACATTTAAACACCCACCCCAGAGTACGTTGGGCAGTGTCTTTTGCTCTCACCTTGCAGTGTGAAAGTCCAACAAATGTTCCTTTAACTTGCCATTGCCCTCTCCTTCCACTTCACCTTACTCATAGTTACTGTGCTAGGTCAGTGAAGGCCTGTAATTCAGAGCTGTGTTCATGTGAGTTCACCTCGCATGCCGGGGAGTGGGCAAAGGCATCAAGCAGTGCCTCAGCTGCTGCAGCCATCTCAGCAACAGCCATCTCACAGTTGCTGCCACTCGCTCTCCTGCCATTGTTCACTCTGCCACTGCCGGCCACTGCCACCACCATTCATTCTGATGTCACATTCTGACGTTCACCATTAACCCAGCTCTCAATTATTTCAGTAGGTAGAGAGTACCCAGCCTGCAGGGAGGTTCCCCACTTTCACCACCATACTGTCACTGTGCTCAACACAGTGGTTATCGGTGATTTCAGCTGTAGTGATCACTTAACAAAGACTCTCAATGCATGTAGTCAGCTCTGTCTTTAAACAGTGGAGAGAGGAAGGATCTTTAGACAGAACCCACACCACCAGGTATAAACACCCATTCCCATCCTCTCTGTTTTTCAAGTGGAATTTGGCATCCCTACCCACTGCTTAAAGAGTGAAGTTCAGTATGGGGTAACCCCCATCAATCAGGGCAAATTAAGTACAGTTCTGCTGCCCTTTACTCAGATAACCAGGATAACAACATTCTATTACTCCTGCATTCAAATACTAGAGTGATTTGTAACCCAACACAAGCTCAAATTGATCATTTTGACAGAGCAGTTCCCTCTGCTGTGTACCTAAGCAGAGTAGGTGTGCCTATGCAAATACAGTCTGTTCCTCCAGCTCACCACAATATGTCAGCGGAGAGCTCATTCACACCCTGCTTACATGGATAAAGTTCTAAAATTATCAGGCTGTAGCTGAGAGCTAAGATTATTTATTTAGTATGACCCTCCACACTATTAAAACAGTGGTTCACATCAGATTAGGAAAAAAGCCCAACAAGTGGCGGCATTAACTTGACTGAAGTTATTTTTTTGGAATAACAAACATACAATTTTATATAATGAAAGATAAAAACTACCATATTTATTAAATGGTTTTACAAACAATTACTATAATAATAATAATAATAATAATTAATAAGTATTCCATGTTTATAAAACAGTAATCATATTAGGTAAAGTGCTGCAAAATATTTTAAACAGTTTAAGACATTTTGTAATTTTCCAGTTTCTGGTTACCTGGATAGATTGTATCTAGAAACCATTAATTGTTTTCATATTAAATAAATGGAGATCAACATACGTCTGTTCAACAGAGTGCTTAGTTAAATGGACATTTGTCTGGAATAAGTGCAAAATGAACTAAAGAAGTAAAATCTGTATTTTTTCATATTTAGTAATGTCCTATTTATCTGTGCTCAAATAAACTAAGCTATCCCTCCTCATTATAGACTCAATTTAAAAAAGAAACAAGCTCACTAAACGATGAAAGGTATGCATTTATGATTATATATGTGCCAAAAAGGCTTCTATATCCCAAGTTTAAGCTTTTTGAAAGGTTCCTTTATTCTGGATTTAACATATTGTTCAAGAAACAGGAGTGACATAATTACGGCCCCCAGTTCAGCCATCCTTACTAGGACAACAGGCTCAATGAAGTCAATAGGAATTTTACTGAGTAAGGAGGACTGAACTAGGGTGCATATATACTCTTCTAACAAATGGAGAAATCCCTTAAAGATACAATCATCATCTAGCTCGATATGTGTTTATTATATTTTTCAATATATTGTGTCAAAACTGTTTTCTATAAGAAAATATACACTTTTACACTATTTAATTTACTCATACAGCTTTGTTTCTGTAATTTTATTAATTTTTGAAGGTGGGAGGACTCTTGTTAGGAAAGAAGCTATGAGAATTATTGCGAGATTGTTAACTGTTGTAATTCTTCAGTAACTTATTTTGTTGCTGCTGCTGAGTGTAGCAAAATTAATATCCCTAATATTAATTCCAACTGAACACACTCTGGACGGGATCTTTTTGAAAGCCAGAAAATGTTTCTTTGTGCTCAAATATCCAACTAATGCAAAGGGAATGCATAACCAATATTTCTTAATTATTTCTGAACCAAGTACTTCTGACCTACGCTGTCTTTTTTTGAGAAAGTTCTGCAGAAAATCATGGCATGCTCAATTACTTACTATTCAGATCCCAAAGCCTTCTTTTTCAGCTCTCACAGATGCTCATGGGTCAGTCTGATATTAATAAAGTATGAAAGGATATGCTATAATTTTATTACTACCAATAATTTTGACTAAGTCCTCTTCTTCCAATCCTGCAGTATTTGGGGTCTTGAACAAAGAGTTAATTATACTTTAACTACTATAAAAACAGAAGAACAAAATATTTTAAAAAGCTAAACACAGGGTAATGAGCAATTGTGCTCCCACATTTCAGTATGTTGTATGTTCAGATTTGTTTTGCCTTGCTTCCTTATGGACAATTCAGGACTTATTCCACACTAGAACACGTAGTCCAAATTGATTTACCTTTCTATCTTGAAACCAGAAAATGGATCATTTACAAAAAGTCTGAGCAACTCCTCCTGCAACTGCTTTTGTTCCTTGATGTAATTTGCATTTCTGTAAGAGTGCCCCTGTATTTTATAATTTTGTAACCACAAATATTCTTCAGAAAACAATAAAGTGCACACTTGTTACAATGCCACCATTGACAGCAAGCCTCATCATCCACTTACAGTCTTGTTAAAAACCTCCCCCTCTCCAGCCCTGCCCATCCAGTTTCTTCATGTGTTGTAACCTTTTAATCTTCTTGTTACTTGTACCATCACACAGGGAAGCATACTATTGTCAAGATGTTCTGTAAAGCTTCATTGGTGACTTGTAACTTGTACTCATCTGACTATGTAGATTGTCTTAAACATGCATTAAGGAAACAGTGTTCTTTATTCATCTGAAATGGGGTTTACACTCACTAATTTCGTGGCCACAGCCTTTGTGTTTGTTTGTTTGTTTATTAAATGGGAATGCACAAGCTGGGAAAAAGTCATAAAAAACTTAACAGCTAACAACATATAAAATATGTGGCTGTATTTTATTTATTTTTCAGAAACTTGTATTAAATGTCAGGATGATGTAATTTAAAAAACTACGTTTGTGGGCTCTATATCCAGTTTTCACTTCTTTCAGGATGGGTTAGATAATGAAGGCACAGGCTCACTTTTGTACTGATAAAGGACAGCAAACACAGTTAATATGCATTACTGACGCATAAGCACAAGCAACAATAAAGCTAGTGTCAAAAGTCTTCCATAGCTTTCCTTTACCTAAAATCTTTTTGGCAATCTGTCTAGCTTTTAAATGCCTCAGAAAGAAAAACAAATTTAAAATGGCACTATTTTAAAACAAGTTTTTTTTCTAAAAATAGTCTATTATGGAAGAAAAGCTGACCTTGTTATAAGCTTGGTTTATACTTTCCAACAGTCCTAGATAACAACATTCACCTGTTAAAATGCCAGCAAATAGGGAATCACAAAGATTAGTGATAACAGCTGACATGGTCCCTCAACCCTGCTTACAATTTATAGCACATTAATAAAACTAGCTTTACTTCTTCCTATTAATCTTTGTTTACCTTAAATGGGCATTGCCTTTCATCTTTGTTTAAAGGTGAACCAAAAATCTTGAAAAAAATGGAGTAAGTTACTTGTTTAAGATCCCAAGCCAGTCTGAGTATGTGAGGAGTTAAAAATTACAAATAAATATTTTTAAACAAGTTCCTCCTTCACTTGTATGCCAAGAAGTTTCTGTGTTTCTTCTATAACATCTGGCCTCACTGAACACCAGATACATCTTAAAGAATAACTCTCCAATGACTTCAATTAGTAGTGATAGCAGCTGTCTCATGAGAAAAACATAACCTTGACTGCAGGAATTGGCAGGTAAAAAGCCTCTCTGCTCACCTTTAATATTCTTGGCTTCCCTATTCCAAACTAAAATTAAAAAACAAAACAACAAAAGCCTTGTTCAGTTTACATGATATTCATAATCTCAAGTGTAACATTGTTTTTGCCTTGCTTTTTATGGACATTATTGCCCAGTACCAGACTCTAGCAGAAAATACAGCAGGTGGTCAATTTAGTAGCATGCCATTTCATAACTCTACAAGCCTAAAACATCAGAGATAACTTGGAAATGTATCAGCTTATCAAAAAATTAATTTGAAAGTTTACATATGCAACAGAACTTTTGTTAATTTTGATGGCGTTGCACACATCCTTAAATTCAAGGCTTATGCTAATAAAGTGTTCATTGACATCAAACGTGCCACACACAATAACCATAGGGATCTAGATATTTCACTATAATAGAGGCAGATAAGAAGATTTTGCTTATCTCACTGCATCCTATTCATAATTTCTCTTCACTATACATATTGTTAACTGCTTTGGATGCTTGAAAACTAAGTGTAAACAAACAGAAGGTGGAGAGCATTTTGGCTGAGGACCCCAAAATCTAGATTTGGCAATTTAATTTTTTCTTAAATAACAACTGACCTCTAACATTCATCAGTGACCAAAGAGTGGCTAGATACTTCATTTCATGCTACTACACTGAGGCATAACTATCAGAAACATTAAACTATCAAGGTCAGCTGATATGTATCCAATTAATTCACTCTGTGTAAGGAAATTATTACAACACATCTGAAGTAATAGTTAAAGCTTACAGCTGAGCATTTTCCTTTTTTGCATTTGATTTTTTGTTTCATTTCTGCTATGTTACTAGCTCCAATTTCCAGGTTAATGACCTCCAAGCAGATTTGAAAGGAAGCCTGAAGATTTCTTTTTTTCCTGTGGCTTTTCTTCTTGGCCTTGTGGAAGCCCCAGTTCACCCTCAATCTGCTCAAGCTCTGATTGGTCAAGCAGTTCAAAATCATCAGCTTCTTCTGCGTCTGTCTCCTCACTCAAACTGGGGACTACCGGTGAGGGTGCTTGCCGTGTGGACTGCAACTGGTCTTTGATGGCGGCAGACACTGCAGCTGCAATAACATCACCAGCAATATCACTCACTAAGTTAAAGGTTTGGTCACTGGTCAAAGGAAGGGAAAGGCCTGTGGCAGACTGCCTCTCTTTCCTCTGTCTGGGAGAATGAGCCACCTTGGAAGGCATCTGTTCCTTTTTTCTCTTCTGCTGGATGGGCATGCCAATGCTCGAGTCATCATCATCATTTGTTCCTGCACCATTTTCTAAAGAGGGAAATTCTGCAAGATCTCTGGCAAAAGCTTCTTCATGATCACTAGGTCGGTCAAAATCTATTAAGAGATTAGCAATTGAAAATACTGTTAGCAAACAAGGGAGAATGAAAGAACACAATTATTATTAGTAAAGTTTATTCCCTACCACAATTTTGTGATTTAACAAGGAGAGCTTTCTGACACCATTCAAATTAGATGTTTCTCAGATTATATACTCAGTATTTCAAAGCTGCAAACATCACTGTTGCTCAAAATCTGACTATATTACTTCAGTGAGAAAACAATAATATAATGGGAGAATGTCAGGTTAAAAGTAAATATTAAAAGCTTCCTTAGATTATTAAAAATGTAAAAATTAAATTTCCTTTCACCGTTTACACTGTTTACATTTTACTTTTCACTGGGCCTACAAAATGAAAATTTCCTGGTGAAACTCATCTTGTGGTCCTCATGCATGAGCACCATGCTGATGGGGGTCGGTTGTAAAATCTGCTCGGGAATGTCTGAATCCATTAACAAATCTCTTTTCATTAAGGTATGAAAAAATATCATGAAAACATTTTTGTTAACATCAAAGTTGTATGTAAAACATCCTCCACAAATATTGAACACAAAACCTTAGCAAAACTGACCAGTGTAGTTTCACTTTTAATTGTTAAAAGTAAATTGGATTTCAATGGTTTTGTTTTTAGTAATCCAAAGTGTTATTAGTAACATAATGAATTTTTAAAAAAATTAAAACTTCACAAAAAGAAAAGGAGTATTAGTGGCACCTTCAAAACTAACCAATTTAAGTGAGCATAAACTTTCATGAGTTACAGCTCACTTCATCGGATGCATTCAGTGGAATACAGTGAGGAGATTTATATATACACAGAACATGAAAAAATGGGTGTTATCATACACACGGTAAGGAGAGTGATCACTTAAGATGAGCTATTACCAGCAGGATAACACCCATTTTTTCATGTTCTGTGTGTATATAAATCTCCTCACTGTATTTTCCACTGAATGCATCTGATGAAGTGAGTTGTAGCTCACAAAAGCTTATGCTCAAATAAATTGGTTAGTCTCTAAGGTGCCACTAGTACTCCTTTTCTTTTTGCAAATACAGACTAACACGGCTGCTACTCTAAAACTTCACAGTGTGCTTTTATGACCGGATGCTAGAGTCCTTACTCTACTAAAACACCAACTGACCATAGGCTTGTAAACCAGGGCTTAAGGAAATGAATTAAGGAGAATATATATGAAAAGAACCTTTGTTCTAATGTGCACTGAGGATATAAAAAAAAATTAATCTGATTGAATTTATTTTGTTTCATAAGAACAAGTGATGAGGCATTTTGATAAAGGCTAAAAGATATAAAAGCCCTGAAGTTTAAAAGATTAAAATGAATCATACATATTTATCATTAACTTGTATTTTTCCACCAAATAGTGCTGTTTGATTACAACTTGTGATAGATACTTTAAAAAAAGAAAGAATTAAATGATGTTGATTTGGCATTTATAACTATCCTGCAATACTATCCTAACTTGTAATTTTAAGTAACCTCCAGCGTAGAAGAAAAATACAGGACCTGCAGAATAGAAGAACAACTAACTGAATAGATTACATCAAGACTACTGTAGTGACACCAGATACAGCATATACAATATCAGTAACATTTACAATACTCTATGGTCCTTCTCTTGATCTGGCTAGCTGGAAGTTCTCCATAACCTATCCAGAGTGCCAGATACTGAACTCCTTACTTTTCTTCTACTCAGTCCTCACTCAGGCAAATTCCCACTGGGAGATTGGTTGAGTAAAAACAGAGTAAGGATCTCATGATTTAGCCTTTAAAGAGGTGTCCTTGGGTATCTCCTAGCCTATGAGCCTCCCCCTCCAATCCTGGCTCGATGCTGTCCATCTCCCCCAAGATTCTATTATTTGGAGCCCATTAATGCTTTTCTTTAATTGACTTCTGGAGTGGTTACCCAACATATCAAGATATGCTCCTCCTCTTCCTTCCTTTATATCAACATGGCACATACACACACTCCAAAGAGCAAGAGGATAAATCCTATTTTTCCATGCTGCCTGAGAACTCTGGTGGAGATAGCTGGTCTTGCTGGTTATGAGCATGTTTAATTTAGTCTTTGCTGCTGATGTTATTTAAGTTATACATTAATGTGCTGCATAATGTACAAGACACAGATAATCCTTGTCCAGCAGATGTCCCCAAAACACAATAAATTAAACCTATTGCGGTATACACCTCTACCCTGATATAACGCAGTCCTTGGGAGCCAAAAAATCTTACCGCATTATAGGTGAAACCGCATTATATCAGGGTAGAGGGATTAGAGTGTACAAAGAAATAATGTTTTTTGAAATTTTACTAGGAAAGATATTTTTATTCCTTTAGGATAAAAATGTTTGTAAACTTGCAAACTAAATCATTTTTGTTTGTAGGGGCAGAGGGTTTTGGGCGGGGGCGCAGGAGAGAGGCAGGAGCAGAGTGAAGCGGCAGCAAAACCGCCCAGCCTGGTGGAGCACGTAGCACCCCCTGGCCGGGGCACAGGAGGCAGGGAGCTGGGGCCAGGGCTGCAGCACGGACCCGCTCCCTCTGGCCCCAGGCACCCAGGCTGGGGCATGAACTTCCAGCCATGAGCCGCCCCCCGGGTCGCCACAGCCTGTCCGAGCCCCCTATGCTGTCCCTGCACATCTGAATCGACCCCTGTTCCCCCTCCCCCTATGGCCCCATTATCCAACCCCTCAGCCCCGGCCCAGCACCCTTAACACGCTGCTCAGGGCAGCGTGTGGGAGCCAGACATGCTGATCCGCCGGAGCGTGCAGCCCCGCCCCCCAGAGCGCTGCTTTACCACATTATATCTGAATTCGCGTTATATCGGACCGTGTTATATTGGGGTAGAGGTGTATTTTAATAAAAAAAAGTCAGCTTTTACAAGGAATTGTCATGTCCTGATGTACCCTAAAAATTTTAGATAATTTCCAGTAATGTAATAAATGAAGACTTAAATGAAACCATTACATACCATCAGATGTGTCTGTCTGTGGAGTGTATCCCTCAGATAAATTAAAGGTCCCATTATCAGTCCAAGATACCTCTGATACATCTGTGTCAGACACCGATAGCTCTTTAGCAATAACCGTAGGACTAATCTATAAATATATAAAAATACATGAAATGTGGCATTCTTACACTCAGAGAATTCATTTTACAGTTAAGTTAATGCCTAGACACTGAAAAGCAATGTAATGCATCTTGCTTGTGATATCACGTAGACCAGGGGTGGGCAAACTATGGCCCAGGGACCACATCTGGCCAGACATTTTAATCCAACCCTCAAGCTCCTGCCGGGGAGTAGGGTCTGGGGCTTGCCCGGCTCTGGCGCTCCAGTTGGGGAGCGGGGTCAGGGGCTTGCCCAGCTCTGTGCGGCTCTTGGAAGCAGTGGCATATCTCCCATCCGGCTCCTACATGTAGGGGCAGCCAAGGGGCTCCGTACTCTGCCCCCACCCCAAGTGCCATCCCCACAGCTCCCATTGGCTGGGAACCACGGCCAATGGGCGCTGCAGGGGTGGTGCCTGCGGACAGGGCAGTGTGCAGAGCTGCTTGGCCACGCCTCCATGTAGGAGCTGGAGTGGGGACATGTCGCTGCTTCTGGGAGCTGCTTGAGGTAAGTGCTGCCCAGAGCCTGCACCCCTGACCCCCTGCCCCAATCCCCCTCCTGCCCTCTGAACTCCTTGGTCCCAGCCCAGAGCACCCTCCTGCACCCCAAACCGTCATCCCCAGCCCCACCCCAGAGCCCGCAGCCAGAACACTCACCCCCTTCTACACCCCAGCCCCCAATTTCATGAGCATTCATGGCCCGCCATACAATTTCCATACCCAGATGTGGGCCGTGGGCCAAAAAGTTTGCCCACCCCTGACACAGACATTCTTTCCAGCTTAAATGTAGAAACAAGTAGGTAACACTTACAGTACATCTATGCTACAGCTGTGAGCATACCTCCCAGCTTAGGTAGACAGACATGTGCTAGCTCTGCTTGAGCTAGTGTGCTAAAAATAGCAGTGTAGCTGGGGGTAGCACTGGTGGCAGTTTAGGCTAGCTACCTGAATATGTACCCAAGGGGCTGGGCAGGTTTGTACTCAGGTGGCTAGCCCAAGATACTGCCCTAGCTACTCCCCAGCTACACTGTTATTTTTAGAGCACTAGCTTGAGCAGGGCTAGTGCATCTGTCTACCTGAGCTGGGAAGCTGCAGTGTAGATGTACCTTAGTGGTATGATGTATTTGAACATATGCAATTATAAAACACATTTTGATGTCTCTGATGTTATCCCTGCTTGTTGCTCCAGCCTCCTTTCCCACCATTTGAAATCAGACTATGCTAAGCAAGCCCGGGAAAACACCTCGCTCATAGATACATAGTCATTGTTTACTCTCAGTCATATTTTATGTAGATGCTTATTCTATTTGCAATGAGAACTGCAGCACTCTGCAAATACAGCATGTGTATTCATGCTTTATACACAAAGCAAAACCAAACCTAGCTAAACTTGAAAATAATTATTCTGATAATGTTTTATCTACATATGTCCAGTCACACTAGCTACAGTTTTTTATCCTATTGAAAAAAAAACCTTATGCTTCAGAGCACAAAACTACCATTAAGTGCTCAGGATTGACTTCCTCTACAGCATCTAGTAGCATCTGTTGTCAGAGTCAGGTTTCAGGAGTACATGGACTATTTGGTCTAATCCAGTATGGGAATTTCTAGCCCTAAGAATTGATATCAAATAATTGTCATTTAATGCACTCTCTCCGACTATACTGAGAAGAGCCATGGTATAGTTATACAGCATACTAACATAGGCTGGAAGTATTTTAAAGTCTTTTTGTTGTATGTATTATCAAAGCTACATAACTCTGCAAAGGCTGCACGGTATGGTCATTTACATGCAATATAACACCACATAAAAAGTGGTCATATGGGTTTAAATGATTCCGCAAGTCTTTGACAAAATATGTGGTTTAACTATAGAAAGAAGTTGTTCCTCACCTTGTGCGTCCCTGTGAGTGCTCCACTGTAGGCGTGTCTGCATCCCTGCACTGGTGATCAGAGAACTTTGGCAGCACATGCGCTAGCTCTCTTCGTGCTGCGCCATGAGGCTAGCCAGTATGCACGGGCTATCCATCCTTCTCTACCACAAAGTCCCATATTGGGAACTCTGAAGTGGAAGGGAGAAGGGCAGGTTGTGGAGCACCCCTAGGGGGACACATCTTGAAGAACCTCTTTTACTGCACAAGGTGAGTAATTGCTTCTTCGAGCAGCATCCCAACAGGTGCTCCACTGTAGGTGATTCCCAAGCAGTACCCCTTTTGGAGGGCTGGACTGTGGTGGCCATGCCTGCGGACTGTCAACATCAGCAAAATGTCTCAGAGCCCGCAATCAGATTACCCTGATGGGCCACATGTGACCTGCAGGTTGTCCACCACTGGTCTAAGGAGTGCCGGGAGGTAACTCACACTTCCACCAGTATAAGGAGTTTTTGATCCTTGTAGGTAGTGACAGGGATTTGTCCAGCCTGTCTCCGTTCGATCTGTGAACCGAACTGAACCACAGTTGGAGGTATCACATGCGGAGTCTGGTGTGTGGTATCACAGCCGTTCCTGCCACCATATGCCCCAACAGTTGAAGGCAAAGTCTGGATGGTATCTGTGGACTGCATTGAGCCGTGTCTATGAGTGAGATGAGGGATAGGAACCTGTTGAGGTAGGAAGGCTTTGGCCTGTAGAGCATCGAGGTCGGCTCCTATGAATTCCAGGTGCTGCACTGTCCTGAGGGTTGAATTCTGGGTATTGATCTGCAAGCTCAGTTCTGTAAACAAGTGTATTGTGGTGTCAATGGCTTGATGAACCTCCTGAAGTGATCAGGCTCTGCGGAGACAATTGTCCAGGTATGGGTAGATCATTATCCCTTGTGAGCGTAAATGAGTGGCTACCACTGGGAGAACTTTGGAAAATACTCTTGGGGCCAATGAGAGTCCGAACGAAGGACTCTGTATTGGTAATGGTCGTGTCCCAGAGTGAATCTGAGAAATCGTCTGTGAGCTGGTTGGATCGAAATGTTAAAGTAGACATCCTGTAGGTCAAGGGCTGAAAACCAGTCTCCCTGTTCCAGTGATGGAATAATCATCAATAAGCTGACCATCTTGAACTTCTGAGCTTTGACAAACTTGTTGAGAGCTCTGAGGTCCAGTATGGGTCTCCACCCTTGCTTTCTTTTGGGTATTAGGAAGTAACGAGAGTAGAACCCTTTGCCTCACAGATGTTGAGGTACTGGTTCTATGGCTCCTAACTGGAGGAGTCTATCTATCTCCTGTCGTAGCAGACTCTCGTGAGAAGGGTCCCTGAAGAGGGACAAGGAAGAGTGTGGTGGAGGGGGCAGGGAGGTGAAGTGGATGGAGTATCTGGATAAGATGATCTCTAAGACCCATCTGTCCAATGTTACGTGTTCCGAGGCATTGTGCAATGCTGCCATATAGGTGCACAATCATAGTCAGTTGCAGGGAGTGGTCTTGTGGCACCTTGATCTGCCCATCAAAAGTGGTGCTTACAGGCAGGAGGCTGGGTCGAAGATTGTGGACTGGATGGCTTGAGCTTTGGGAATTTCCCCTTTTTTCTTTGTGGCTCATAATGGTGCTGTTATGGTAATTGAGTCATATATGGTCTGTGTTGGAATTGGGCGCTAAACCATCTCTTTTGCCCTGGTGTATAGATTCCCAGCAACCTGAGGGTGGCCCTGGAATTCTTCAAGGTATGGAGGGAGGCATCGGTCTTCTCAGCGAAGAGCTTTGCATCCTTTTAGGGGAGGTCTTCTATTGTGGTCTGCATCTCCTTCAGGAATCCTGACAAGTGGCGCCATGACACCTGCCTCATCACCACAGCCATGGAGATGGATCTAACTGCCATGTTGGTGGTGTCGAGGGCTGACTGTAGCAATGTTTTGGCACTAATTGTCTCTCCTTAATGATGGCCTTGAAGGATTCCCGATGACTCTTTGACAGTTTATCAATAAAGTCATTCAACTTACTGTAGCTTGTATAATCGTATTTTTCCGTGAGAGCTTGAGAGTTGGCAATGCAGAATTGTAAGGAGCATGAGGACCTTCCTGCCAAAGAGATCAAGGCACTTCCTATCCCTGTTATAGGGTGTTGCCCTGGAATGCTGTTGTCGGCCATGGGAATTCACGGCATCTATCACAATGGAATGGTGGTGGATGGGAGAAAAGGAACTGATTCCTTTGTGGGGACATAATATTTCTTGTATGCACACTTACATGCTGGAGCTATCGATGCCGAGGTTTGCCACACCGTTTTAGCCAGGTTTAAGATGGCTTCATTAATTGGGAGGGCGATCTTCAAGGAGGATATCAAGGAGCTGGTGTGTATCCTTGACCTCCTCCAGTGGATGGAAATTGTCTACTAAGGACAGACGTAAAGGCATGACTGCTTCATCCGGGGAAGAGAATATGGCTTTAGATGTTCCGTCCTCCTCCGTGTCAACCTTTTGTTCCTCCATTTCCTGAGGCTCTGAGGCCCTTGTTGCCGTGGCCAAAGGAGTGTTCTGGGAGGGTTTTCGGGCGAGGCTCGAAGCTTGCGAGGCAGGCTCTCGGTGTGCTGCCTACGGGTCGCAGTATGGCCATTATGGTGGCATATGGCCTGGTAGAGGTTCCCATGGGTGGCTGTACCAAGATGGTGGTGGTATACCATCTGCTGGTACATTCCCAGATCCTGTTGATAGTTGGAACCATACGGAGCTTGGGAGGAGCCCTGTGATACTTCCTCTGGCTCACTATCTGACCCCTCACTAGATAGTGGAGGAGCATGGCATGATTGCAAGGATATCCCCTGTGCCCAGCAAAAACATGATGCCCTGATGTTGGTAGTGAGCGGTGAAGACTCAGGTGCCTTCATCATGCAGAAGTCTCTGGTCTGGTGGAATTCCACCGGTACCGATTCTTCTGGTGTCAGGGGAGATGGAGACCTTGCCTGTACCGGTCTCTCCGGTGCTGGGCGGGCTACTGTTGCTAGCAATACTGAGGTTGACTTGCATACTAGGAGTATCTTCCTCGGGTGTTTGTCCTCATCTTTCAGTACCGATGATTCAGTGCCCATGCCCAACGGGTCTGTGGGCCTGTGAGTGGTACTGGATACCAATGGTTGCCAAGAGGCGTGAGTGCTGGATTGAGCTCTCGGTGCTGAGGATACTGAGTGAGATGGCTATTACTTATGGCTATCCCTAGGCTCACTGAAGGGACATCCTGCTCTCTTTTTTTGACTTGAGAGAGGAGTCCCCATTCCGTTTCCTCCACCCACTGTCTTTCGAAGTTGAAGGCTGTGGGGAAGACCGTCCACTGGAAGCTTGAGGTCAAAGAGCTGCCTCCATGAAGATACTTTTTTGGTGAAGCTCTCTGTCCTTGAGGGATCTCAGCCAGATCTGCTGGCAGAAGGTACACCTTTGTTTGATGTAACCCTCGCGGAAGGAGTGGATGCACTGAAAGTGCTTGTTCGCAACAGGGATCACCTTGCTGCAAGTGCGGCACTTCTTGAAGCCCGGGGAGCTGGGCATATCCTTTTTTGGGGGAGGGGGTGTCCTCCCGCTCATTGGGGGTTGACAAAAGAATAAAGTCCTTTTCTTTTTTCTTTCCTTTTCTTTTTTTTTTTAGGCAACAGATAAGAAAAACAAATGAAGAAAAGAGGCTTCAAAGGAAGCTAAAAATTAGCAATTGTAAAAGGGGTTAACAATCTGTGAACAGACAGCTAATGGTTCGTCTCTAGCCAGGGGCGGCTGAGAAAGAACTGAGGACAGTTAGCCTGTGCATACTGGCTAGCCTCCTGGCACAGCATGAGGAGAGAGAAGGCATGTGCTGGCTCAACAGACACTGCTACCAAAGGTTTCAGAGTAGCAGCCGTGTTAGTCTGTCTTCGCAAAAAGAAAAGGAGGACTTGTGGCACCTTAGAGACTAACCAGTTTATTTGAGCATAAGCTTTCGTCAGCTACAGCTCACTTCATCGGATGCATAAAGTGGAAAAAGCTGTAGCTCACGAAAGCTTATGCTCAAATAAATTGGTTAGTCTCTAAGGTGCCACAGGTCCTCCTTTTCTTCTTATTGCTACCAAAGTTCTCCTATCAGCAGCGCAGGGCGCAGGCACACCTACAGTGGAGCACCCACATAGACTCTACTTGAAGAAGAATGTTTCGTTACATATTTTGAGGTTAGAGAGGGGGCGCGACAAATAGCAAAATGAATCTGCTTTACAATGATGTCAGTTGGGCCTCTAGGCATTATTGTAATAATAATAAGAATCTGTATCTCCACTCTTGAGAAGTGGGATAGATTCAATTGCTGTGAAATTCTGGTATAGTCCTTATGCAGCAAATACCATAGGGGTGTAACATCTTGTAGCTTCCTCAGATGAATAGCCCAGTGGGCCACAGATATTTGAGGGACCTATAGTCATAGATGTGGTTAGTTTCTGTGTCAGTTTCTCAGGATGGAGATAATATGAGTCACTTTTAGAACATGTGATGCACATGGCTGTGTTCCTGGTCAGCAACAGCATGTCTCTTACTGGGGGGGAAAAACACAGACACCAAGAGAAGTTTTCGTGGTTTTCAGTGCTTTTTTACATAAACGGAAAGAGCTGGCTAAAATCCAGTCACCTTAGGACACAGGGCTGATATGTCTAATTCACTGTCATCTTCTGTGGATTTTGGTTTTGCAGTTTCTGAAAGAAAGAAAATTACAGTTAGTTATTTTCTAGCTTATCCTGATGACAAAGCATTTCTGAGTTATTTCTATTGACTCCGTTGAGATACAGATCTTTAAATAATTCAATCATATTATGGGCTTCATTTGTTAACACAATGAATGATTCATATATTATATACAATAGGCTGGTGATGTAAAACAAGCTGACTCAGAAGCTGGATATTTATTGAGATGTTATTCTGTAGCATATATAGCCAGAGAGACAACATTCTTCTGCACCGTCTTCCTGCATACTCATCTGCCTTTATTATGTTTATTTCTTTTAAAAACCTGTTACTCCTTGCTGTGTGAAGTGCTTTGACACTATACATCCCTGAAAGTACATTGTGAGTTCAAGTTAACACAAATAAAACAATTCAAGTAACTACAATTCAAAACTATGCCTTCCACATAGCTAGTCTAGTGTTGAGATGGCTGTATTTTATGGATTTAAAATAGGCAGTGGGTATGCAAGCTATGCTATTTTCATATTGATTAAAATGTATGTAATTTCTGGATATGTGCATATAGGTCTTCATGCACAGGATTTTTCCCTCCTTTGTACCCACTCATTCTTTCCCTTGCATTCATACTACCTACCTTAAAATTTGCACTGAAAGTGACTAAGCCCTGGTTTACACTAGGACTTTAGGTCGAGTTTAGCAGCGTTAAATCAATGTAAACCTGCACCCGTCCACATGATGAAGCCCTTTATTTCGACTTAAAGGGCTCTTAAAATTGATTTCCGTACTCCACCCCGACAAGTGGATTAGCGCTTAAATCGGCCTTGCCAGGTCAAATTTGGGGTACTGTGGACACAATTCGATGGTATTGGCCTCCGGGAGCTATCCCAGAGTGCTCCATTGTGACCGCTCTGGACAGCACTCTCAACTCAGATGCACTGGCCAGGTAGACAGGAAAAGAACCGCAAACTTTTGAATCTCATTTCCTGTTTGGCCAGCGTGGCAAGATGCAGGTGACCATGCAGAGCTCATCAGCAGAGGTGACCATGATGGAGTCCCAGAATCGCAAAAGAGCTCCAGCATGGACTGAACGGGAGGTACGGGATCTGATCGCTGTATGGGGAGAGGAATCCGTGCTATCAGAACTCCGTTCCAGTTTTCGAAATGCCAAAACCTTTGTCAAAATCTCCCAGGGCATGAAGGACAGAGGCCATAACAGGGATCCGAAGCAGTGCTGCGTGAAACTTAAGGAGCTGAGGCAAGCCTACCAGAAAACCAGAGGGGCGAACGGCCGCTCCGGGTCAGAGCCCCAAACATGCCGCTTCTATGATGAGCTGCATGCCATTTTAGGGGGTTCAGCCACCACTACCCCAGCCGTGTTGTTTGACTCCTTCAATGGAGATGGAGGCAACATGGAAGCAGGTTTTGGGGACAAAGAAGATGATGATGATGAGGAGGAGGTTCTAGATAGCTCACAGCAAGCAAGCGGAGAAACCGGTTTTCCCGACTGCCAGGAACTGTTTCTCACCCTGGACCTGGAGCCAGTACCCCCCGAACCCACCCAAGGCTGCCTCCTGGACCTGGCAGGCGGAGAAGGGACCTCCGGTGAGTGTACCTTTTAAAATACTGTACATAGTTTAAAAGCAAGCATGTGAAAGGATTACTTTGCCCTGGCATTCGCAGCTCTCCTGGATGTACTCCCAAAGCCTTTGCAAAAGGTTTCTGGGGAGGGCAGCCTTATTGCGTCCTTCATGGTAGGACACTTTACCACTCCAGGCCAGTAACATGTACTCGGGAATCATTGTACAACAAAGCATTGCAGTGTATGTTTGCTGGCGTTCAAACAACATCTGTTCTTTATCTCTCTGTGTTATCCTCAGGAGCGTGAGATATCATTCATGGTCTCCTGGTTGAAATAGGGTGCTTTTCTTCAGGGGACATTCAGAGGAGCCCGTTCCTGCTGAGCTGTTTGCCTGCAGCTGAACAGAAATGTTGCCCGCTGTTAGCCACGGGGAGGAGGGAGGGTTGAGGGGGTAGCCACGCGTTGCGGGGAGGCAAAATGTGACCTTGTAACAAAAGCACATGTGATATGTATGTAATGTTAACAGCAAGGTTTATTTTGAAAGACTGTAGCCACTGTTTTATAAAATGTGTCTTTTTAAATACCGCTGTCCCTTTTTTTCCCTCCACCAGCTGCATGTGTTTCAATGATCACAGGATCTTCTCCTTCCCAGAGGCTAGTGAAGATTAGAAAGAAAAAAAAAGCACTGGAGATGAAATGTTCTCTGAGCTCACGCTGTCCTCCCACACTGACAGAGCACAGACGAATGCGTGGAGGCAAATAATGTCAGAGTGCAGGAAAGCACAAAATGACTGGGAGGAGAGGTGGCGGGCTGAAGAGAGTAAGTGGCGGGCTGAAGACAGGGCTGAAGCTCAAATGTGGCGGCAACGTGATGAGAGGAAGCAGGATTCAATGCTGAGGCTGCTGGAGGACCAAACCAGTATGTTCCAGTGTATGGTTGAGCTGCAGCAAAGGCAGCTGGATCACAGACTGCCACTACAGCCCCTGTGTAACCATCCGCCCTCCTCCCCAAGTTCCATAGCCTCCACACCCAGAAGCCCAAGAACGCGGTGGGGAGGCCACCGGCCAACCAGCCACTCCGCCACAGAGGATTGCCCCAAAAAAAGAAGGCTGGCATTCAATAAATTTTAAAGTTGTAAACTTTTAAAGTGCTGTGTGGCATTTTCCTTCCCTCCTCCACCACCCCTCCTGGGCTACCTTGGTAGTCGTCCCCCTATTTGTGTGATGAATGAATAAAGAATGCATGAATGTGAAGCAACAATGACTTTATTGCCTCTGCAAGCAATGATTAAAGAGAGGAGAGGAGGGTGGTTAGCTTGCAGGGAAGTAGAGTGAACCAAGGGGCGGGGGGTTTCATCAAGGAGAAACAAAGAGAACTTTCACACCGTAGCCTGGCCAGTCATGAAACTTGTTTTCAAAGCTTCTCTGATGCGTACTGCACCCTCCTGTGCTCTTCTAACCGCCCTGGTGTCTGGCTGCACGTAACCAGCAGCCAGGTGATTTGCCTCAACCTCCCACCCCGCCATAAACGTCTCCCCCTTACTCTCACAGATATTGTGGAGCACACAGCAAGCAGTAATAACAGTGGGAATATTGGTTTCGCTGAGGTCTAAGCGAGTCAGTAAACTGCGCCAACGCACCTTTGAACGTCCAAATGCACATTCTACCACCATTCTGCACTTGCTCAGCCTGTAGTTGAACAGCTCCTGACTACTGTCCAGGCTGCCTGTGTACGGCTTCATGAGCCATGGCATTAAGGGGTAGGCTGGGTCCCCAAGGATACATATAGGCATTTCAACGTCCCCAACAGTTATTTTCTGGTCTGGGAATAAAGTCCCTTCCTGCAGCTTTTGAAACAGACCAGAGTTCCTGAAGATGCGAGCGGCCCTTTCCCGGCCATCCCACATTGATGTTGGTGAAACGTCCCTTGTGATCCACCAGAGCTTGCAGCACTATTGAAAAGTACCCCTTGCGGTTTATGTACTCGCCGGCTTGGTGCTCTGGTGCCAAGATAGGGATATGGGTTCTGTCTATGGCCCCACCACAGTTAGGGAATCCCATTGTAGGAAAGCGATCCACTATGACCTGCACATTTCCCAGGGTCACTACCCTTGATATCAGCAGATCTTTGATTGCGTGGGCTACTTGCATCACAGCAGCCCCAACAGTAGATTTGCCCACTCCAAATTGATTCCCAACTGACTGGTAGCTGTCTGGTGTTGCAAGCTTCCACAGGGCTATCGCCACGCGCTTCTCAACTGTGAGGGCTGCTCTCATCTTGGTATTCATGCACTTCAGGGCAGGGGAAAGCAAGTCACAAAGTTCCATGAAAGTGCCCTTATGCATGCGAAAGTTTCGCAGCCACTGGGAATCGTCCCAGACCTGCAACACGATGCGGTCCCACCAGTCTGTGCTTGTTTCCTGAGCCCAGAATCGGCGTTCCACAGCATGAACCTGCCCCATTAGCACCATGATGCATGCATTGGCAGGGCCCATGCTTTCAGAGAAATCTGTGTCCGTGTCCTGATCACTCACGTGACCCCGCTGACATCGCCTCCTTGCCCGGTATCGCTCTGCCAGGTTCTGGTGCTGCATATACTGCTGGATAATGCGTGTGGTGTTTAATGTGCTCCTAATTGCCAAAGTGAGTTGAGCGGCCTCCATGCTTTCCTTGGTATGGCGTCCGCACAGAAAAAAGGCATGGAATGATTGTCTGCCGTTTCTCTGACGGAGGGAGGGGCGACTGACGACATGGCTTACAGGGTTGGCTTCAGGGAGCTAAAATCAACAAAGGGGGTGTCTTTACATCAAGGAGTATTTCAGGCAGGACTTCACAGAGGGTTCCAATAAGAAATGGTGCACCTAAGTTATTGTTCTTATTGGAACAAGGAGGTTAGCCTGGCCTTTGATTGATACATGGCTAGATTTACCTCGCTGCACCTTCTCTGTGAGTGACTGCAGTGTGACCTAGAGGAATGAGTCCCCTAGACGGGGGATGTGGGACACACAAATGAGTACAAAACAAATCTGGTCTATTTCTTGTTTTGATCCACTCCATCTATCCTTTACATCTTTGGCTGGCAGCAGACGGTGCAGAAGGACTGCAAGCCATCCACATCTCATGGCTGCCCGGCAGAAGATGATGCAGTAGGACTGCTAGCAATCCGTATCGCCTGCCTGCTTGCCATAAGACGGTTCAATAGGACTGACTGAAGGACTAAAGAGAATGACCTGGTCAAGTCACTCCAAATTTAGTCCCTGCGCCCATGTCTGCCCAGGCGCTCCTGGCGGACGTGGCCAGGAGCACCTCGGACATGATGATGATGGCTACCAGTCGTACTGTACCGTCTGCTGCCACAAGGCAAGGGGTTGCTGCTGCTGTGTAGCAATGCAGTACCACGTCTGCCAGCACCCAGGAGTCATAGGGTGACGGTTACCTGAGTGGGCTCCATGCTTGCCGTGGTATGGCGTCTGCACAGGTAACTCAAGAAAAAAGGTGCAAAACGATTGTCTGCCCTTGCTTTCACGGAGGGAGGGAGGGAACGGGGGCCTGACGATATGTACCCAGAACCACCCACGATAATGTTTTAGCCCTATCAGGCATTGGGATCTCAACCCAGAATTCCAATGGGCAGCGGAGACTGCGGGAACTGTGGGATAGCTACCCACAGTGCAACACTCCGGAAGTCGATGCTTGCCTCGGTACTGTGGAAGCACTCCGCCGAGTTAATGCACTTAATGCACTTAGAGCATTTTCTGTGGGGACACACACACTCGAATATATAAAACCGATTTCTAAAAAATCAACTTCTATAAATTCGACCTAATTCCGTAGTGTAGACATACCCTAAGTAGGTCTGGTAGTTTTTGTTGCGTCACAGGTGTCTCCAATGAACATACAAGGAACACACATTTTGCCTTCTCCCTTCTCTGCCCATCTGTCAGAAAGAGGAAGTTACTCACCTTGTGCAGTAATGATGGTTCTTCGAGGTGTGTGTCCCTATGGGTGTTCCACTTTAGGTGTCTGTGTGCCCCTGCACCTCTAAACAGAGTTTGGTAGCAGTGTCCTGTTGAACACGTGCATGTGCTCTCCCTCCCTCATGGTCTGCCTCAAGGCTATTTAGCACTGCACAGAGGAACCCCCCTCACTTCCTTCTCTACCACAGAGCCCTATAGAGAACTCCGAAGTAGAGGAGAGGAGGGCAGGTTGTGGAGCACCCATAGGGACACACATCTCGAAGAGCCATCATTACTGCACATGGTGAGTAACTTCCTCCTCTTCTTCGAGTAGTGTCCCTGTGGTGCTCCACTTTAGGTGACTCCGGAGCAGTACCGACCACTGGAGGCTGGGACTTCGGAGCGGAGTCTTTTACTACAGAGAGTACTGTGGAGTTGAGGATGGTGTCAGCGGCCAAATCTTCAGCGATCGCATAATGTTCTGTGAAAGTATGGACAGAGGCCACAGTCATTGCTCTATAGATTGCGGAGATAGGGGTATCCCTATGGAATGTGGTTGAAGTAGGAACTAATCTGATGGAGTGCATATGGACGGAAGCAAGTTGCGCCCTTGCTAAGTGATTAATGCAACTAGAGACCCATCTGGATATTCTTTGAGGAGATATCACAGAGCTTTTGGATCTTTCTGTGGACGAAAGGAAGAGTTTAGGGGATTTTCTGAAGTCCTTAGTTCTGTCCAAGTAGAATGCTAATGTACTTCTAATATCTAGCATATGCACAATTGTCTCCCAGTTGTCACAATGTCGTTTTGGGAAAAAAACAGGGAGATGGAACTGTTGATTCATATGGAAAGTGCAGAAAAAGTAGGGAGAAACTTGGGATATGGCCTTAGAGTTATAAAATAATTAATTAACTGATTATTATTTTTAAAGACAAAGGCCATGAATGATGGGTGTGCCATCAGTGCTGCTATTTCTCCTATGTGCCTAGCTGAGGTGATGGCAACGAGAAATGCTGTCGTCATGGACAGGTGTAAGAGAGAACAAGTTGCCCTGGACTCGGAGGGAGGTCTAGTCCAAGCCACGAGAACTAGATTGAAGTCCCAGGCTGGATCAGGTGGTGTCACATGGAGGAAGAGAGTCCTAATGCCCTTAAAGAATCTACGCATTAGTGGTTGAGCAAACTCCAAGTGGGAAGCCATTTTCGCCATGAGATGTACCTTAAGGGAGCTGAGTGAGAGTTTAAAATGTAGTGCAAAATCAGAGAGAGGAAAGATGAGGTTGGGTCTGTCCATTTGGAATGGTACAAACTTGGAGTTGTTTCCATTTTGTAGACAGGTATGTGGAGTGGTCAACTTGTGGTTGTGTTGCAACATGTGTTTCAGCTTGTCAGATCATTCTGCTTCTAAGCCTTGAAACAAAGGAAGATCCATGCCTGTAGGCGGAGGACCCATGGGTTGGGGTGAAGGGTCAGCCCATTGTTTTGAGAGAGTGGGTGAGGAATGGGCTGACGTCAAAGGTACAGGAAGACATATTGCCATCTGCGTCAGGTAAGGGAGCCAGACTTGTCATAGTCAAGAGGGGCAATCACAATAACTCTTGCTTTGTTTCATTGAATTTTCAACAGATTCTTGGATAGGGTAGGAAACTGGGAAAAGACATATAAGTGGGCCCTGTCCGCTGGGAAGATGAGGGCAACTGCCAGTGAAAGTTTCCCCAAGCCAGCCCTGTAGCGGTAATAAGGATCTTTCTTGTTCCGGTAAGTAGCGAAGAGATCGATAGGCTGGGTTCCCCAAAGGGTGGCTATATCTTGAACCACCTCTGAATTCAGTGTACACTCATTATCATGAGAAAATTCCAACTGAGACTGTTGGTTGTCCTGTTCTGTATCCCTTGTAGACAGACAACTGAGATGAACACATTGTGATGGGTGCATCAGTTCCAAAGTTTGAATGCTGTCTTGCAGAGGGGGGAAGATCTGGCAGCTCTTTGGCAGTTTATACAAAACATACAGGTCACATTAAGTCCATCATAACCTTTGTGTGTTGTTTTTGATGAAAGGCAGAGTTTGTGCACAGGCACTCCTGACAGCCCTTAGCCCCAAAAAAGTGATATGGAAGGTCATTTCTGTGGAAGGCCATTTGTCCTGAACCTTGTTGTTGCGTAGGTGAGCTCCCCAGCATATTAGGGAGACGTGTCCCAGGGTGGTGAATGTGCGTAGTGAGAAGAGTGCTCTCGCTTGTACTGCATCAGGTTGGTGCTGATAAAGTCCAGTCACTGTACTGGCGTTCGTATGCCACTACAATGAAGTGAACCTTGGAGAATACCCTGTGTGGAGCAGTCTGTACCTATAATGATCCTGCCCCAAAGGTAAGCAAGAGGAAATCTCCTGTACGATGGTTGTATTGAGATATGGAAGTAGGCACCCTGTAGGTTCAGGGCTAGAAATTAATCTCTTTGCTCTAGAGCTGGTCCTAACTGCTGTGAAGTAAGGTAAGGTGACATCTGAGTGGCGTGACAGGTGTATAGATGGCAGCTGATGTTGTAAGGTATCATTGTTCAGGTCCCTGACCAGCTCAAAGTGCTTATAAGGGACAGTTTGAGAGGTCATGGACTGGGGTGCACACTGTTCTCACTTTTGATCCCTGGGCCTCTTACATTATGGCTCATAACAGCACAGAGATGGTGAGTATTGAGAAGATTGTGATCTGTGGTGTGGTTGAGAGGTATATCTTCTCTTCTGTTCCACAGTGTAGATTCCTAAGGAGTGTAGTACAGTCCCAGAATCCTTCAGGATGTGGAGAGAAAAATCTGTCTTCTCCACAGAGTTTGGCCCTTCAAATTGGAAGTCTGCAACTCTTTGGGCAATCTAGAGAGGTGTAGCGAAGGGAAAAAAAACACCCACAACCCACCTCAGTAACACTATCATGGAGATTGGGTAAGCAGCTGTAACAGCTACATCCAGTAGTGTCTCTAGGACCAGTCTGGCTATTAACCTTCTCTAAGAATGGTCTGAATCTGTTCTTTTTGTGTTTCCAGTAATGTTTCAGAAACATCCTGAGTTTCCCAAGATTAACAAAATTGTTTTGGCCATGACAGTTTGGTAATTTATGACTCTAAATAGTAATGTTGTTGATGAATATGCCATCTTGCAAAGCCTGATCATATGGAGTTGACTTGGCATTATGTTGCTTGCTTCATGCATTAACCACATCCACTATGATGGAGTTGGGCTGCGGATGTTGAAAACAAAGCCTGCCTCTTTGGGTAGAGCTGTAGGGTTGTTTTTGTTTACACTCTGTTGCTGGTTGGTGCGATGGAGGCTGGCTCTGCCAGATGATTTTGGTAGGATCTAGAATCAGCTCATTAATTGGGAGGACAGTTCTAGATGAGAAGGTAGTGTGCAGAATTTCCACCAACTTGTGATGTGTATCTGCCACCTCCTGTAAGGGAATCTGCAGCTCCTCTGTCACCCTCTTGGTAAGATCCAGAAAGTTCTTAAATCTTCACCGAGTGATGAGGGGTGGGCAGCACAGTCTCATCTGGGACAGATGAGGAGAAATGTGCTGAAGAGGAGGCTTCCTCTTCAGGTGTTTCCCCCGCCCCTTCTTTCCTGTTCTGAAAAAGCTTTCTCCTGTCCTGGCTTAGGTGCTCTCCTGCCTGGCTGAGGTGCCAGGCTGTAGCAAACCATCTGGTGGACTCTCCCTAAGAGACACTGGAGATGGTTGCTCTATGTGTGTGTATATACCCAAAGAGTTACAATACGGCCTTGGGAGGGAGAGGCAGGAAGGCAGGCACGGGCGGTTGGCGTGATGGAATTGGGGATGACCCTTGTAGTGTGGTGGTGGGCCACCTTGAGGGGCCAGGGAATTATCACCTCCTGGCCAGTGTCAGATTCGTTAGTGGGTAAGGGTGCCGCTGACTGGGATATTGGCAGTGCTAAGAGCGATTCTGGGTGCCGGGATGTGCTTGATACCGGGGTCCAGGTACCAAGTAATGGGGATTGTGGTTTTTCTCCAATCATCAGGTCTCCAGGGTACCAGAGCTCATGCAGTACCATGGGTTCATTTGGTACCACAGAGGAGGGTCCGTGGTACATTGTCAGTACCGATAGTTGGGCAGAGCACTCCCTAAATGAGAGTTTTGCCCAGTACAAAAACTTTGTTGGTGCCACTTCTTAAGAGACGATATGGTAATTGTCTCTCCCTGGGTACTGAGGCCACAGGTCTCCAGAGTATCAGAACACCTGTGTTACCATGGGCTCATCCGGAACCCCAGAGGAGTGTCTGTAGTTGGTATCAATGGTTGGGAAGGTGCAGAACACTTTCTAGATGTGAGTTTTGTTGCATCTGGTACCAAAGGGTTTCTCTATGCTGCTCTTTTAGAGATGGTACAGTAACTGTCACCTCTCCTTAGGGGGTGGTACCATTGCCTGAGAGCATGAGGGTGGAAGCCTCTGGTGTCTTGGTGCCCAAGCAGAGCTGACAGCAGGGCTTCTCTGTGTTGCTCTTTTAGGGATGGTACGGTAACTGTGTCCTCTGGGTGCAGTAGTTGCCCAGAGTTGAGCTCAGAGCAGCACAGAGCTTACAGAAGACCCTTGTCATGTGGAGAGCAGAGCTCAGAGCAGGGCAGAGCTCAGAGCAGGAAGCCCCTTCTCAGGTTTCAGTTTCCAGAGCTTCCCGAAGGAAAGAAGGAACATAAGGCAGCTGAGCTCACAGCTGGAGGTTCCTCTGCTGGTGTTGTCGGGGATCGGTGCCGAGATGCCTGCACTGGGGAACACCCCTCTGGCTGGCCAGTTCCTCGGAGGAGCCTTTCCAGGGGGAGTCTGCTGGTGGCTCTCCCCGCCTCCCCCCTTCTCCTCTTCACCACTCCACCCCTTTTGAAGTGAAGGCTCCCGGGATGATCCGGGGTCACCACCCACGGAATCCCCTGCAGACTGAAGTGTTTTCTCTATAGGGAGGAATTTTTACTTCAGCTCCCGTGAGGCTGCAGTTTTAGGTGTGGCAGGTAAAGCACTTCTGTGAGGGTCTCCCAGTCATAGTGAGTGTCTGGCCATTACAGGAACTGACTCTTGGCGGAGAGGCACTGCTTGGAGCAGAGAGAGCCAGGCAAGCCCCTGGGCAGGGGGTCGTCATCCTCTAGCAGGGAGGAATATGAAGAAGAACATCGTCTTTACTTTTTTTTTTTAACTGAAAAAGAAAATGATTATGTGTCTATTAGATGCGGGGGGGTGGGGGGGGATGCCCCCAGACAGGGAAGGAAAGTGAAATTCTTTTCCTTTTTCTTTTAAACCAAAGGAAAAAAATAAAATAAAACAAAACACTAGCCTGAGTACTTTTAGGGAGAACAAAGGTAACAAAACAAACACTACTTATGCTAGGTTTCAGAGTAACAGCCGTGTTAGTCTGTATTCGCAAAAAGAACAGGAGGACTTGTGGCACCTTAGAGACTAACCAATTTATTTGAGCATGAGCTTTCGTGAGCTACAGCTCACTCCATCGGATGCATACCGTGGAAACTGCAGCAGACTTTATATACACACAGAGATCATGAAACAATACCTCCTCCCACCCCACTGTCCTGCTGGTAATAGCTTATCTAAAGTGATCATCAAGTTGGGCCATTTCCAGCACAAATCCAGGTTTTCTCACCCTCCCCCCCCCCCCCCCACAAACTCACTCTCCTGCTGGTAATAGCTCATCCAAAGTGACCACTCTCCCTACAATGTGCATGATAATCAAGGTGGGCCATTTCCAGCACAAATCCAGGTTTTCTCACCCTCCCACCCCCATACACACACAAACTCACTCTCCTGCTGGTAATAGCTCATCCAAAGTGACCACTCTCCCTACAATGTGCACGGTAATCAAGGTGGGCCATGTCCAGCACAAATCAAGGCTTTCTCACCCCCCCCTTTTTTGCTAATGACACAGATAAGGAAGGGACAACTGCTCCTTCCCTCAGAGGCCAAAGGTGGTAGAGAAGGAAGTGTGTGTGTGGGGGGGGGGAGGGGGTGTGTTCGCCCGTTGCTACCAAAAATCTCCGATTAGAGGTGCAGGGGCACACAGACACCTAAAGTGGAGCACCCATAGGGACACTATTAGAAGAAACACAGTCTCATCCTCCATCCATTTCTTTTAAAGGAAGTTAACTGGAAGCAGCATTGCAGCCTAGCAGAAAAGCTGATAGACTCCTGGGCCCCTTCAAATGCAATTTTTACTTATCTCTGATAGCACCCACAATACATATTAAGATGAAGAAAAACACAGCTGGGGAATAGAGCACTGCAAGATGCATGGTTATATGGCAAGAAAATTTTTAAATGAATGTGCATTCTACTGGTCCAACATTTAAGTGACTGAAGAGTCAAGCTCCATAAATACATGCAATGTGCCCAAGTACAGTTGTGGGAAACATAACATTGTACTTGCTGATTTTCAGCTTAAAATTACAATATAAATTAAAAAAATCATTGAGGCAAAGTTAGCAGAAGTTTATAAATAGAAATTTGCTCCTGATATAGATTTATTTCTTAACAAAGCCTATACAATTTGCTGTAATCTATGTCTGAAAGGAACATGGGTGTGATAAGAATTCTTATTTTAGATTTGCTTTTCTCTCTAAATGATCATTTTGATTTATTTTTTGTTTGGACTGTCTTATTGCAATTCCCTTAAACGTTTATTGAATCTTTGGAAAAAATGATATTTTAAGAAGTGTAATTTTTTTCATGTAGTCTAGCTGGAAAAAGGCAGATGTAGATGCTGGGTCTGGAGTCCAATCTCCTAATGTAGGTTGTATTCCTGGTTCTGTCACGTACTACTTTGTGTCCTTGGGTAGTTCTCTAGATTTATGTGCCAGAGTTTTCCTCATCTAAAAAGGGAATGCCTCCCCCTAAGGATGGTGTAAAGCTTAATTACATTTGTTTTTGTAGAGCTATGTAAAATCTTACAATGAAGGTGCTAAAGAAGCATTACCAATCATAGCCTCATACCAATAAGAAAACACATTTTCCCAATATCACTTGCTTTCTCCCTGTAATGGGGTGCATGCTGTGCCCTGTAGGATTTGGCCCCCTGGCCCTGCTCTTTAAAGACTTGGGATACTCCAAACTGGTGCAACACTTGTGCTCTTTATTTTGTGTCCTTTCCCCACCCCCAGTTTCCCACTATTTACAGGCTATTTACACGGCTTGGACTCCGACTGGCCTGACCAGCAACAGCAACAGACTAGTAGGCTCACACATTTTCCGGGAGGCCCTACACAAATTGTTCTAGGATCACCTGGTCCATTATCTCTCCCACCATCTGGGTATCGGACCTTCATCACCACGTGGCCCCGTCCATGAGCTTCTGGGCAAACATGCGGGGCCACAAGCTCCCTGTCCACCGTGCCACACGAAATTTCTGCTGGTACTTTTTGGCCGACGGTCCCATCTGGTCCAGGACTGCTGCCTTCACCGCCTCATAATCTTTGGCCTGTTCATTAGTTAGGGCCCTGTCGGCAGCCTGCGCCTCTCTGGACAGACAGGGAGCTAGTCTCACGGCCCAGGTCGCCTTGTCCCATTCGGCGCCCATGGCTACGCATTCAAAAGTGCACAGGAAGGCGTCAGGGTCATTGGCAGGGCCCATCTTATACAGCCCCAACCCTGGTGCGCAGCTGCCATCACCTCCCGGGGGACTCTCCAACCGGTGAAAGAGCTGATGATGTACACTGGCCTGCTCACTGATGAAGTCCTGGAGGGACTTTTGTTGCTCGGCCTGCCAAGCAAGTAAGGCCTGTCTCTCAGCCTGGTGGGACTGCTGAAAGGCCTGCATGGTTTTCTGCAGCTTCTCTTGCTGCTTTGTGAGCCACTGCATGGTTCCCTCCATGCTCCAGTTGCCACTCCTTGGCGGTGGCTTCGAGTCCTTGACAAGCCCCCCCATGTAACGGGGTGCACACCGTGCCCCATAGGATTTGGCCCCTTGGCCCCACTCTTTAAAGACTCAGGGACACTCCAAGCTGGTGCAACACCTGTGCTCTTTATTTTGTGTCCTTTCCCCACCACCAGTTTCCCACTATTTACTAGGGTTATCATATCTGAACATTCAAAAAAGAGGGCGCTCCACAGAGGGGAGGGGGGAATTTGCTTGTGCGCCCCCGGCCCCACCCCAACTCCAGCCCTTCCCTGCCCCCATTCCAACCCCTTCCCCAAAGTCCCTGCCCCAACTCTGCTCCCTCCCTGCCCTATTGGACCCCTTCCCAAACCCCGCCCCGGCCCTGCCTCCTCCCCTGAGCGTGCCGTGTTCCCCCTTCACTCCCCCCAGCTATGCAAAACAGCTGTTTTGCGGCGCAAGCGCTGGGAGCTAGGAGGGAAAAGTGGGGACTCTCTCGAGTGATCAGCATTCACTCTCTTTCTTGAATGATCAACTCTTCTTAGGGGAAAAATAATTAATGGCAAAATCTCGGATGTTTTTAGATATTTAAAAATTCCTCCCGGATGGCGATTTAAGAACCAAAAAGCCGGACATGTCCGGGAAAATACGGACGTATGGTAACCCTACTGTTTACAGGCTATTTACCTGGCTTGGCCTCACACCAGCCTGACCAACAACAGACTAGTAGGCTCCTTACTCCCTCTGAGCATGACCTTTCCCTCCTGATCTCTGCCCCCCTTCTTCCACTTCCCCCCCCAGCCTTTTAGCTCCTGCTAATGAGCCTGGCAGGTGTGGGCAGTTTCCAGGCTATTTACCCAGCCCCAATCCATTCCCATGACTGGGGCTGGGGTGGCAGGAGCTGATTAAGGGCTCTCCTAGCAGCGCACTGCCACACTCCCTCATGTGAACAATCAAATAAGCAACATAATAATTTTGCTTATATAAAGATGACCCAGAATAAAAGTTTATCTGAGAAAGTCTGGGATGAAGATGACATTTTTTATTTATCTTCCTAATATTTCAGTGTCAGAAGTATGGCCTTTTGATTTTATACTATAGTGCAATTTCATGGCTCAAAAATAGTTGAGTATATTATTTCATATCCATCCCAGCAGTTGCTTTGCCCCCCCCACACCTTCCACAATACATATCTTAATAAAATAAACAACAACATGGACTTATACAGTATCTTTTAGTTCAAAGAATCTCAAAATGCTTAAGCCTCACAATACCTCAATCAGTAAACAGACACACAGAGGTTATGTAAATTGCTTGAAGTCACAGTCACTAGCATAATTTAGCTGGGTTAGAATCTAGGAGTCCTTATTTCAGAAGCCTCAATCTAATCACTAGACATTAAAGCACCTAATGTGAATAGAACATTTGCATTTGGGAGTACATGGTAACTCTGAGTAAGGTGGCTAGACTAATGTTTCATACTTTAAGACAGGCAGTTTTCCTAAATATATGAAGTGATGGGGCAGATCAAGACTAATGAGAGGAGAAAACGCCTCACCCCATCCTAACAGGTCAGTCTGATGTACACTGTTTAAACTTTGCTCCCACCCTTCAGTTTAGAATTCCAACAACAACATGTATACTCATGCTTGGTTTCAAAAGATGAACTGTGATGATTACAATATGAGTAGATTTTTGCCTAATTTTAGCTATACAGTATTTGAAAGTGCATGTGGGAAAAACCAACCCTCCCACCCCCCTATTAGTTACTTACCAGATCTCTCTCTTCTCTTTTGGTTGATATAGTCCCCAATTCCAAAATCCAGTTTCAGCAGGACTGACTTGATTTTGTTGCACATCTTCTGCCCAAATTCATTGCACTTGAATAGCGGACATAAAAAGGCACACAGTACTGTAACACAAAACCAAGATATAAAAAGAAAGGTTACTTAAATATGTCTGTTTAAATCACTAACTAAAGATTATGCCATACATTTCATTAATATAAAGAGAATTACCTTTACGTAACTTAATGCCACATCAGAGGAGTTACTGGTCTCAGTACAATTCCTACTGATCACTAGTCCACATCACAAAAATTACTATTATATTCACATCAACTGGCACCTGTTTTCATAGTCTCTCTAGAAGGTTGGGCACTGAGATCAAACTACCCTCTCTTCTGCCCCCATAAAATGAATTCTATTGAGGTCAGGGTAGGCAAAGTCTTTCACGGCTGCTGCCTATGCCATAATCTATCTGGACAAACAGAGCTTTAGTCTCTAGTGACATCAATCCAAGCCCTCTCACAGGGACCTAGCATTTGCTTTTCAAAATAAATGAACAATAAGAAGTCCTCTTCATCCTACTCTTTGTCCCTTCCAAGTGCAAATCAGAAGCAAAATGATATCACTGGGACACTTCCCTGGGGTAGCCAGGGTTGTGAGGCACCTCACCACCACCTGTTCTTAGTGTGAAGAAGTCTTGTCTGTATCTGCTGTGGATCCGTATCCTGAAACCAGCAGTCTCTGGTGACACAAGCTCTACCTTCCAGGCATCCCTCTTTCTGTACAGGTTAGCAACAGACACACACCAATCCGTGTGTCCTGGGAGTGTTCCCTACAGAGTCAGCCCTTTATTCACTGAACACTCACAAAACTGCTAGGTCTGGTATTCCCAGCGGAACAGTATACCGCAGCTTACTAGTTATACCTTAGAAAACAGCTCTGCTAAACACAGCACTTAGATATATTTACAGAGAAAATAAGTATAACTTTATTATCAAAGAACAGAAATTCAAGTAACAGTGAGTAAGAATATTGGAAACAAATGGTTTCATATAAAACAAAATCATAACATGCTTTCTAGAGGCTAAACTTAATTAACAAGTTATCCTCCTGTCTAAAAAAGCTTATTTCACCCAAAGTTCTCTCAACATTCTCAACTAGGCCTGACTGAGACCCCTTTTCCATTAAGCAAATTTTGCTATCGTACTTCCTAGGTGAAGGATGCCAGGGTGTCTCTTTGCACCCTTAAATGTACCAGCACATACCTTTGATGTGCACCTCAAGATGGGTTTCCCTGCCTCTGTCTACCCCACTATTTTCTTCTTCCTGTTCCTTTCCTCTCTTTGAAGAATTCACTATCCTTCATTAGCATTTGGTTCAGATTTGTGAGTAGAATACCATTGTGAACCAGACAATACTTAATTTACATGGAAACAGATAAATATTTCTTGCCAGAAAGAAAACCGGTTTCTCCCTGTTCCTGGCGACTGGTCCCTATACATAGACCTTAAGAACATAATTTTCAGTGTTCATATATAACTCCATACACAACATCCGTACATGCATTTTGCAATGATACTGACAACCAGTGTGACAGAGGCTTTTATTATGTGTCATGACACTCTTTTGGTAAACTAGAATTAAATACCAGACCCAGGGACTCCTGTAACCCTTATGTACCACCTATTCCTGCTGCCACTTGGCAACAAGAGATCCCTGGGTCACAATCACAGTCTGATTAAAATATATATTTTTAGGCAAATGAAATCTTTTAGAAGGAGAAAAACAAAAGCAAAGTCATTAAAATGTAGTGAAAAATGTTACCAAGTAATGGCCCTGAGTGGATACAATTGATCCAGACTTGTATGTTCATTTTGTCCCACTGACTCTGGAGAAAGTTTCTGCTGTTGTGGAAGATCAATCTATGTCAATCAGCAATTTTAACTGCTAGATGAAATAATATTTCTGGTGTTGTCAGCAAAAATAAAAAAAATATTTATATATTTAAAAGAAATCCGTGCTTTGTTAATTTTGGCTCATCCCAAAATAGGATTTAAAGGTGTGGCTTTACAATGCATTCAGCCAATAATTGCTGCCAAGACCAGTATCATAACAGGTTTGTAGGGTAACATTATCTCCCATTTCTATATATGCTGGGGAAGAGGTGGCAGATAATATATCAACTGTTAAAATGTCATTACTGTGAGAGCTTTAAAAAATATTCCTCCTCATTTCTGACATTTCCCCTGTAGAGAGAAAAGACTGTTAAAGCTCTAGAGTAGGATATGTGATATGTGATCGGGGGGTATGTGATCAGTTCCAAACTCTGCTACATTTCTCCCTGTGACCTTGGGCAAATGGTTTAGTCTCCCCGTGCCCCAGTTTTCTATATGTGAAATGGAGAGAATATTTTTTTCAGGACACAGACTGTATCTTACTGAGCATTTGTACAGTACTTACCACAATGAGACCTGAAGGCACTATTCTAATAATATGAATAACCATAGTAAATAAATTCATCTGTCAGGATAGACAGACAAGTTTTTAAGTTGATATAAGAACAGCTAAACACTAGAGAGCATTGAAATCTATGCTATGTTTCACCTGTTCCACATGGAAACCAATCAGAATTTGGCCTATGATTGGAAACCAATCAGAATTTGGCCTATGTGTACAAGTATGCCCAAAAAACTCCACAGCTAAGAAAGCAACTGAATGGCACAACTGTTATGCTCATATGTTGACTTCCTCAGACCCCACAGAATCAACATTTGGCAGGTCTTAAGCAGATCATCTTTGTGTGTGCTAAGCCATGAAGGGCTTTAGAGGACTGGGCCAATGGTCCTTGTATTGTAACATGAAGTGTCCTGATCTGTCTGTAGCCACTATGTGCCCTCCAATGCTTGGATTACTTGTGCTCCTGAGATAAATAATTAGTGTAGGCAGCTGTATGGGTGTAATAGGAGAATGATCTATGATGTTGTATCGTGGGACATGGACCATCTTTTTAGTGTGTGTCTGTGTGAGTGTGAGTGAGAGTGAGAGAGAGAGGCCCATTGGTGGTTCAATGTGTGTTGGCAACTCGTCAGGCTGGACAAATTCACTACACCTAACACTACTGTCATGATATTTATCTATAAAGAATGTTGTCAGAGATGTCAAATGAAAGCTGGTGACACACGGGTCATTGATATCATTGTGAAATGTATGTATTAATACTATGAGGAATTATGAATGCTTATGATATTATGCTTTAGAGTCTGTAACCAAATAAAGAAAGGGAGAAACATGTTCTCTCTCCGACAAGATGGAGAATAGTTATCTCTCTGTTTCTAACTGAACCTGGTGATGCCGGTGGCAATGGGCAATTCATTTGCATTAGAGGTAAACAGGAGGAACAAATTAACATGAAAATGTGAAATCAGCATGGGAAGATACTGGACTATGAACCCCAGGGTTCATCCTGACTCTGGTAACAAAGACAATAAACTTTGGCGAATATAAGGAGAAGCAAAAAGACATTTTGGTGATCTATCACTGCGGGAACAAAGGGCTCAGCGCTCTTTGCATTCCATGAATGGTGGATCCCCAGCCATGTGGGGTGGGTGACACTGAAAGGTTGCTTTAGGTAAGAAACTTATCTTAGTTAAGGATTGTAGCCTGTTGAGATAAATTTTAGTCACTAGAAAGTGTGATTATACTTTTGTTTTATTTGTTTTGTTTTCTGTTTCTATTGTCTGCTTAGTTTCACTTAAATCTCAGTTCTTTATTAATAAACTTATTGTTTTATTATAAATTCATCTCAGTGCTGTTATATTAACGTGAGGTGTGCATCCTCAGGTGAACCAACAGGTTGATGTGCATATTCTGTCTGTTTGGAAACAGCATACTTGGTAATTTCTGTGAATGTCCAGGGACAGGATCTGGATGTTGTAGGGAGAAGCTTCTGGAGAGTTTGGGAACTGAAGTACACCGAGGGTTAACCTGCAAGGCAGTTATGACTGGCAAAGTCCTGAGGCATATGTGAGGCTGTCTAACAAACTGGAGTGGCAAGGAATTGTCACTCAGTTAAGCACAAGCAGATCCCTTTTATGCTTAGGCAGAGAAGTAACAGGGTGACTTACAGTTCTGGATACCGCAAGAAACTATCACAACCTGTTTACTGTTCCTAACTTAGTGGGCAAGGATCTCTGATTGGGGCTTCTAGGTGTTACCACAATATAATAATATTACAGGGTTGTAAGACATTGAACTTTAATTCCTGTTCCTAGTTACATGACATAGGTCAGAGTTACAAAAAAATAATCACCTACCATGCGACAGAGTCAGTATTCATGAATTCCAGAGGTTACTATAACAACATGTTTAAAGAAAACATCAAATGCAAATAAAACATAATATAAACTAAAGATAACTCCAATCAAATACACCCAATTTATAAAACAAATAGAAAGCGCTAGGACGAGGTAACGTATTGGATGTCTGTCAATGACTACCATCTCAATGAATTTCTGATCACATGACCTCTTGTTCTAAAAACTGTTCCTTTTGCAGTGGTCTATTTGGCATCTGAGATTGGATCCACACTGTGTTTGCTGCTCCATGTGATCTTCCAGTCAGTGGCTGGGTGGGTGTGGGCCATTTCTGTCAGCACAGGAGTACTATCAATGGCATTCTGGATGACCTGAGGAGGGGGGAAAAAGCCAGTGCCCTCCTTGATTTTGAGTAGATGTTTTCTATTCCAGGTATAGGACAGATCCTTGGTGATAATGGTACAGTCATTATCTTAAGAGGGTGCTAGCCACATTTATTTGAAATTAACTTACTCTCCCAATTGCAATGGGGGTAAACTTTTGGCATTCTTCTTGTATTAATTCTGCAATGCTGGTATATAGCTCTTTTAGAACAAATAAAGGTTTATTATATTTGCCTCAAAAAGCTCGATGTAAGCAGAAAGGTTTTTGTTTTTCTGCCTGTAAACCTTTGTACTGGTGATCTTAATAAATCACTGTGCTGTGTGCTGCAATACTCCAACAATGCTAAATATAAATCTCTTAAATCTGCCAGGCTCCATTATTATAATAAATGTTGTAATGGTGGTAATAATTCTTGTAATAATCTTTGCTATTTTCACTGAACTTTTCTGCTAACCCATTTGACTGTATCTATTAATGTCCTGACTCGGTGTGCTTGAACTGATATCACACTCCAGTGCAGTGGAGTAATATACGCATCAGCCTCAGTTTACTGTTTCCCCCCCTCCTTAAATAGGAGTTCATAGAATCATAGAATATCAGGGTTGGAAGGGACCCCAGAAGGTCATCTAGTTCAACCCCCTGCTCAAAGCAGGACCAATTCCCAGTTCTCTTGAAAGGACAAGGCACTCCCTCACAGCAGCAGAGATTGACACTGATATACTGGCAAAACAGAGGCATATGGGTTTTTTTCCATATAATTTACTCAGCTCTTTACCCACTCTCTTGAATTTTTTTAAAACTCCATTCATATATAAACGACAGTATTAGATGACAATGTGGACACATGATACACTACAGGAGTTGGTGACATAATTTGTAAAAACAAAACAAAACAAAACAAAAAAACCACAACAACAGTAGGGGTAGTGGGATAATTTTCCATGGAAGAGACATCTCAGTGAGATGTAGCTCAGAGCCCACCATCAGTCTTTGAAGACATCATTTGCTGTCTGAGAAAAGGAAATGTACTGCTGAAAGATGGAAATCACTGACAAAGTACACATAAAAAACAGCACATTCTAACCTGGTCCAGACATTGTGGGGTGGGAATGTATGGTTTCTCTTCTATGGGAAAGCAACATTATAATGACTACTTATACAAAGTGACTAAATATTTTCAGAAGTTCCAATAGGGAATTTGTGGTCATGGTAGCACATATTTTTATTCGCATAAGTGTGTTTTATTTATTTTTATTTTCGCATAAGTGTGTCTCTCTCTGTATCACTGCCTAAAAGATATCATACAGTTGTGCCAAGGTGTGCCAGAATTGTAACTGACAAACTGAAAAATCTGTAACTTGACTTCCATATGAAACCATCATTGGTCAAGGTCCATATACAGAATTACTTTTTTAAAAAAACAGACTGTATGTTAGACTGCATAATGAACATACAACATGCATAAGACAAGACTAAAAAAAAAAAAAGACTATACTTACATAGAAAGTAGGAGAGTACAATTCCAGGAATGTAACTACCCAAGACAGTGAAAAATGTACACACACTGCAGACCAGAAGGCAAAACTGAAAACAGAAGAGATCAGAGATGATAGTTAGAATTCATATTGCTAGGACATTAAATATTTACACTTTGTGATAAGAACAGTTCCCCAGCAGGGTAATATTCTAGTTTAAAAGTACAATATTGAAGATTTTTTTTATTATACAGTAATTGCAATACAAGTATTACAGTAAGAATTAAACAACATATTTTTGGGTGATTAGGCTATGTCTCAGGTGGTATTATAAAAATAAGGCTTCTTCCCTCTACCTACCATATGGAAGGTTTAACAACCTCCAGGTCATCACCAGTCATGAAAACTGGATACAATGATATCAAAAGAAATACAATAGGCAGCAATAACAGGTGCTCGTTTTGTTAGGTCACCATCTTCAAAATCCATCTGAAAACTACAACTGGTTTTTTTTTTTTTTACTCTATTTAAAACCGGGTGCTGATTTTGACGATCATGAAAGGAAGGCACTGACAAGGTCTAGCTAAAGCCAGATATAGCTTTGTGCAAATTAAGTTGTAATTTACTTGACATTTTCATTGTTTTGTCTTGTAGAGTGCTAACTCTTGACACTTGTAAACACTGTACAGTGTATCATTATGGAAGCATCAGATACTGCTCCATAGGTTAATCTGAATTTTGCATATATAAAGAAGGGATTTAACCTCTGTTGTGTTTGAAAAATACAACATATCCTCCCCAAAACTACAGCACTTATTTTTAGAAAATAGCATACATTTTCTGAGAATGTACAAGCTTGTTAATTAAATTAGGAGATAAAATTAATTAAGAAGGAGCAGCACCCACTATCAGACTTTACTTTTTCTCTTATGGTCTTAATAATAGAACAGTGACACCATCAGGGGAAAAGGGAGGAGGAAAAAGAATCTAATGTGTCTTTAAAAATCAGTTTTGTTTAAACTGAGACCTCAAACAGTAAAATGCCTTAATTACTCCTCGGGGAATTCTGTGCCAAAAAAATTAAAAATTCTGTGCACAATATTTTGAAATTCTGCAAAATCCTGCATATTTTATTTGTCAAAATAATACAATATAATCATGCCAGTTTCAATTATTTTGGTAATTTATTTCAAAATATCTGTCAGCAAGTATATCTGTAACAATACAGACCAAAAAAAGATTCTGGTAAATAGACAGATTTCTTACTAGGTATATTAATACAGAACTTTGAGTAATTCCTTTAAATTACAGTACAGAACTATATTTCCTGCACCTGTAAGAAGCAGTGAAAAGGCTTGGGGGAGCCAGGGGTAACAGAAGAGATGACAGAGAGGGAAGGAGCCTGGAGTGAATCTGGAAGGTTGTTAAATGAGGGTGGGAAAAGTATGGAACAGGCTTTTTTGGGGGTGGGGAGGAGCGGGATTCTTAAGGAGTTGGTTAGCTTCCCTCATACAGACCCTGGCTGACTCCAAGCCTCTCCCATTCAGTCAGGAACGTGCCCTTGTCCCCACACCTCCCATCCTCATGGGGCCTTGCACCCCACTCCTATTCAGCCGCTGGCTCAACGCTGTTCCCCCACTAGCCATTTGGAACCCCAGTCTGTGATACCTCCCAGCAGCCCCAGGGTGCCCCATTCTGTTTGTCCTAACCTGGCTCTGGAGACAGGATGCTGTGATGAACTTCTGCTCCTAGGGACTTCTGTACCACTGTACACGTACGGAATTTTTTCTCCACAGAAAATACATTCTGCCCCAGAAGTGCTGCAGTTCTGCCTTTTGCCCACCAGAGGCTGCTGTGGCACCAGAACAGCCAGCTGCTGGCTCTTCCGGTGCCTCAGTGGCCTTTGGTGGGCAAAAGGCAGAACTGTAGCACTTCTTGGGCAGAATATATTTTCTGAGGAATAAATCATCATAGAATCAGAGAATATTAGGGTTGGAAGGGACCTCAGGAGACCATCTAGTCCAACCCGCTGCTCAAAGCAGGACCAATCCCCAGCTAAATCATCCCAGCCAGGGCTTTGTCAAGTCTGACCTTAAAAACCTCTAAGGAAGGAGATTCCTCCACCTCCCTAGGTAACCCATTCCAGTGATTCACCACCCTCCTAATGAAAACGTTTTTCCTAATATCCAACCTAAATCTCCCCCACTGCAACCTGAGACCATTACTCCCTGTTCTATCATCTCGTACCACTGAGAACAGTCTAGATCCATCCTCTTGGGAACCCCCTTTCAGGTAGTTGAAAGCTGCTATCAAATCCCCCCTCATTCTTCTCTTCTGCACACTAAATAATTCCAGTTCCCTCAGCCTCTCTTCATAACTCATGTGCTCCAGCCCCCTAATAATTTTTGTTGCCCTCCGCTGGACTCTTTCCAATTTTTCCACATCCTTCTTGTAGTGTAGAGCCCAAAACTGGACACAGTACTCCAGATGAGGCCTCACCAATGCTAAATAGAGGGGAATGATCACATACCTCGATCTGCTGGCAATGCGCCTACTTATTATGAGGGACACACGAATTCTGGGTGTGCACAGTGACGCAGAAGTCCCTCAGGAGTACTTAATATAGATGTGACAGAATGCACCAGGCCCTTCTGGTCTCCTGCCGGAGGTCCCACTGCTCTGCTGCACCCTACCCCAGAAAGGAGCAACATGAAAGGAAAAGACCAATGAAGCTGGGTCTTCCAGGCCTGCCTAGAGAGGCCTCTTGGAAGCAAACATCTTGGAAACAACAAAGACTTGGTCCTCCAAGGGCTAGAAGGTCTAGTGATAGCCAATCAGAGCCCAGCAGGCTCAGATAACATTTGATGCAGGGCCATAGTAGGGCAGTTCCTGGGTAGGAAGGAGTTCCTCTTTGGCCGACCTAGTCTCAGGACTAGCCAGTGTACAACTGCCTTGCTTGCACAGTTGGGTTTGCAGGGAAAGAGGAACCTGAGAATTTTGGTCCTGGGATATTGGTGAAGATAAAGGGGCCAGATGGGAAGAGGCCTAGGGAAGTAGCATCAACATATTTAACTGAACAGTATGTGGCTGCTGTTTATAGGGCATCTAGGTTGGAACATAGAGTAATGGATGGGGCTAAGTTCCCCCACCAGCAAAAGAGCATCAACCCCAAGAAATGGGGGAATAGGGGGAGAGGGAAAGAAGCCTAACCTAAGCCCCAAGAAGGGGACAGGTCTCACTTGGAAGCCCAAGCAAAGGGATGAATTTAAAGGGCCTAAAGCTAGGGCTAAAGACTCTGGTGAGGGTACATAGACTGTTTTGTTGGACTCTTTGCAAGATGTTCAGTCTGACTGTGAGACCTGGCTGGAGGGCGAAGCCAAAGAAGACTGGCAGAGACAGGCAGACAACCTAAAGGGGGTGCCAGGAGCAGCAAAAGGACTGAAATACTACACTCAGTCACAAAGAGATGCTCAAGAGATAAGTGCCCCTCCCCACCAGTGCAATATGGTTATTGCATGGCATCAGTAGAGGGCAGATTTGGTTGTCTTGATGCATTAAAGCTGTATTTCCATACCTCATATGATTGGGGTTTTTTTCAGTTTAATCTTAACTTTGAATTTCCTGGGTTTATGCTTGTTTCTAGGATAATCACAACATCCCTATAATTTATTTTACCCTGTGTTATTGATATATACTCTCAACCTTAACTTCTTAATGTAGTTTTCATCTGGGAATATATAACTTCATTTATATATTCAGGAAAATAAATAAATTCATTCATTTATAAATTCAGGAAAAATCTCAATGCAAACTCTTGTTATGATCTCAAGAAGAAAATGTAACTTGTCCAAGTTTGAATGCAAAAAGGAAAAAAAATAGTGAAATACCGAAAGATACAAGCAAAAATCTACAATGTCCACTACAGCTGCCATGATGCACTGTTCCATTATCAATGTTGCTCACGCTACTAATATTTTGTTTAATTGAGAAAAGATCAGTTCAGATTTGGCCAAAAACAACAGTACTCTGCCAACAGAAGCAGGGTATTATACAACTCTTGCTTGCCTTTATCACTCATGTGTTTTCCACCTCAGTCTGTCTCAGAAAAAATATGCTACATTTATATGAGCAGATAAATGATAGCACTATGATATAGGTAGGATCCTCTCATATCATAATATTAGATGCTATTTATGTAATATCTGAGTAAAACTTTCTGAAAATCAATTAAAGCTATTTTAAAAAATAATACATACATTTATAAATGATGTAGGATTCTCCTGTTTTTGTTAAAGCTATTCCTGTGATCTGATCTTTCTGATGTCTCTACCCTAGGGAGACAGATGGCATTTCCACCAGAGAAGTGCATCCCATAGCCACCCTGGTCATGCCATATCCTGCCCCAATTCTGGTGTTACACAGTGGCTGGCTGAAAGCCCAACAGCTAAGGGGGGGAGGGGCCCTACCGCCTTAAACCTTTCCCCTGGGCAACTTTTCTGCTACATGGAGCCTCCCTTACAATCCGTACAAGAAAAAGCCAGCACAAGCCCTTACTGAATCTAGCTTAGTGTCTTTATTTTAGCAAATTTACCTACTATATTATCAATCATAGTTTGCTGAGACAACACCTCCTGATAAAACAGGATAAAAATATTGAGCTTACTTTATTGAACTTACCTTGCCAGGGTTCTTCTCTTTGAAGTGTGACATTTCTTGAAGAAACAGAAATAAATTCACCAATGCATCTGCAATACATTGGTTTATTCTGGGCCTGTAGTCAGGTTTGGAATTGATGACTTCCCAGCTGAGTACAGAAAAACAAAAACTTTAGTTACAAGTAAAACTGAGAAGGCATTGCTTTTATGGAATATTTTGCTCACATGATTAATCTTTCATATTATTACTGAAATAAAAAAAACCTAAACAAAATCTGACCATTTTTAAAACTGATTGCCATTTATCCTACAGCTACTGCTATGCTATAGAAA
Organism: Lepidochelys olivacea; assembly: GCF_965140295.1. Classification (NCBI taxonomy): domain Eukaryota; kingdom Metazoa; phylum Chordata; order Testudines; family Cheloniidae; genus Lepidochelys; species Lepidochelys olivacea. The sequence continues at coordinate 135,976,702 of NC_140412.1, read as the reverse complement.
TCCACAGTGCTTATTATCCCATATTTTATGGCCAATAAATTACACAATGATCTAATAAAGTCTCCTTGTGGAGTGAGGTGCAACTCAAGAATATTTAAATGTTATTTGTTATATTGTTAAATAAATGTTTAAATATATGACCACAGTATTCTCTTGTATGCAGACCACTCAATTTAAAGATTACAAGTTGGCAGGCACCAATTATGTCATCAAACTACTTTCTACAGTTTTTTCCTCTGGACATTCTTTCCTAACATGTTTGCAAACCACCACTCAATTTACTCTAACTGTATGGTACATCTTCCCCCCCACATCCTCTCTCTGCCTTGTCTATTTAGATTTAAACTCATAGAGGAGGTATTATTGTCTCTTATTTTATGTTTTTACAGTGCACAATGGAACCCCAATCCTGACAGAGCCTTTTAGGTGATATTGGGAATACAAACAATTAAATAATAGTTAGCCATAGTGATGAAAAGCCTGAGCTAAAATCTGGGAAATCACTATGTACAGTAGTCAAACACATGCAGGTTCCTTGGCTTCAGAATCTTTCCACAGATTGACTGTGTTTTCCAAAATCAAATCTTTTTCTCTGAATAATAAACTACCGGTACTTGTACTCTTGCTTATAGCAATATCTTACACTCTTTAAACCAATACGTTCTCTTATTGAAACTCCATAGCTAAACAGACCTAAAACACATGATAACTCAATTCTGTGTAATATATTTCTAGGTCCCTGTAAACAATCACAGCTGGAATCATTGCTTATTAATGTTGGCCCTTTGGAAGCATTAACTTCAAAGTCCAGATCCACACCTGCCTTATACAACTAAGTAAACACCAAGTTTGTGCTATTGGTGTTTCCTTTTAAAAAGGACATTGTCAGGGCATTTTTCATACATTTAAAACCATACTGTGTGCCATTTAATGTGGTTCATTTCTTGTATAATATTCTGGTGGGTATTTTTAGCATGCAAATGAGAATTTTTTTTGCAAATTTGAGAAATCTTTATCAGATTTATTTTTCTATCCTAAAACCAAAGCCATCGGCTGAAGCGTTGAGGTTTAAATCCATTTTCTTATTATTTTTTGTTTGTTTATTGTGCAGGCACCCTAATTTATTATTGTATAGTTGCTCAAGAGAACAAGTCTATTGCCATTCTTATTTTAGAATTTTTTTTTAAAAAAAGAACCCATATAGAAGAATTAATGTAGGCTGAACATGCAGCAAGATGTTAGAAAAAAACCACAGAAAATAGATCTAATTTTTGTCCGAACAACCTGAACGTTTTAAGTGATAGCATGTTTGCTTTTAATTTTAGCTTGGATGAGTGCATAGTAAACATCTGAACACAGGAAACGGTAGCAAACAGAATGAACAATTGGTACTGGCCTATGAATATTATGGTCCATTAATATAAAAGATGTACCACCCACATATATATCCAGAATCTGAATTACATGTCCCACACTAGTAGATAGGGAGTTGGCAACCGTATCAGTGACTACTCAGGTAGCACAGCATTGATCAGACTGTACGGAAGTAACCTGTACACAGTACTACAGTCCTTTTACTTTGACACTCAACCTATTAAGTCTAATGCATTACTATGAGATTGCCAACAACAAACAAAAACTTTTATATTAGCAATAATAATTCCGTTGGTCACAGATGGGTCAAACTATAGAGAAACCAAAGAACTAGATAAAGAAAGGAAGGGGGAAAGAAAAAAAACCCCAAAGTATCATGCACAGTGCTAAATACACAAATTAGAGGCTCAAGGTGGGTCTCTTTAATATCCTGGGCCCGACACTGCTACAGCAACACTGCATAAAACTACAGGCTGTCAAACACAGGCCCCTCTTTCCAGATTGTTCTACCATTCAGTTGGAAGAGGAACTTTCTTAGCTAGATAGCAAAGACAAACTACCTTTATTTTCAGTTTTTCATACCATTCAGAGTAAAAAATTCAGTAAAAAATCATTAGATTGCACTAAGAACCATACTGGCTCCATTTTTGCTATTTAAAATTCAACTAGCATGAATTTGGAAGGAAATGTACTCAGAACTGACCCCAAAACATTTGTCCAAATATTTGGGTTGGCATACTAATTTAGAATATTTTTAAATGATTTCAAAACGGATTCTAAAGAAACTGCTTTACTGTTAAAAATTTCAAATCATTAAGAAATTTTAAAATGAATGTGGTTCTTGCTGAAAATTTCACTGTATTAACTTGTTTAGGCTTTTTTATTCGTGTGAGTTTAAAACTTGCAAACTTTTTCCTGGACTGATTGACTTTGTTAAGCTGAAAGCTGGTTAAACAACAAGCTGCTTTGATCTCATTCTCTGTGTAAAACCTCATATGCCTGATAAAACTTGCCTATTTTTTTAAATTACTCTTTAGTCAGTGTGTTAGGGAGTTAGTGATGAGCTAATATTCACTCTTAATTGCATATTGTTGTCATTATATTTTATAATACGAGATTGTCTTGCATCAGTATAAAATTTGAATAAAGTGACAAACTAAATAAAATAAGACTTCAAAGTGTTTTGCAAGCATTAATTTAAGCTTATTTGTACCCTTGTGAAGTACTGTAGATATTTAAAAATATGCAACAAAATAATTAAAAATACAGAGACCGTTTTGAAAACAGTATTCAGTACTAATGTTATATAGGCACTTATCTACATCAGTAATTAACCTCCAACAATAAGCAACAAAATTAATTTAAGTGAGAAATTACTGTCTGATTAGGCTTTATAAATATGAATATATGGTATATAGTTGCAGTCTCACAAGGTACTGTGGCTCCAAGCCCACTCGCAATTTGTCAGACTTAAACAGAAAATAGCTGTCGAATAGCAGGCTGTGCTTTCTGCATTCCACCATTCTTTTCATAGGGAGAGATAGGGTGCTAGTGGTTGGGGACTCCCATCTGAGGGGGATGGAGGCTTCCATCTGCCAACATGACATGATGTCTTTAGATGTGCACTGCATGCCTGCAGCACACATCTGAGATGTTATGGAAAAGTTGCCGAAGTTCATCCGTCCCTCTTACCATGCTGTTCATCTACACAAGCACTAATGATACTGCTAGGTCTGACCCTAAGCAGATCAGTGGTGACTACGGGACTCAGGGAGCAAGAGTGGAAGGGGTCAGAGGAGTAGGTTGTCTTTTCACCCACCCTCCTGGTTGAAAGTGAGGGCCCAGGCAGCGACATGCAGATCCTGGAGATAAATGGATGGCTGCATGGATGGTATCGATGGGAGGACTTCAGCTTTCTCGACCATGGCATGCCGTTCCAGGAGGATGGTATGCTGGGAAAAGATGGTCTGCCTGACCAACAAGGGGAAGAACATATTTGCATATCGACTTGCCAACCTTGTGAGGAGGGCTTTAAACTAGGTTCCAGGGGGATGTGACAAAAGCTCACAGGTAAGTATAAAAAGAGGCCATCTTAACAGAGGACTAGATATTGAGAGTGGGGAGGAATGTGAAAAATTAAAATAGGATCATAGGAGAAACAAGAGGGAAATCAGTGGGGGGAATCTGTTCAACATCTCAGATGTCTATACACAAATGCAAGGAGTATGGGAAATACACATTAAAAACTGACAGTATTTGTCGACATGATAAATTATGACAATTGGCACCACAGAGACTTGGTGGGATAAGTCTCATGACTGAAATATTGGTATAAAGGGGTATAACCTTGTTTATGATGGACAAGCAGGAAAGAAAGGGAGGAGGTGTTTTATTAGATATTAAAAATATATGTACTTGTTCTGAGGTCCAGAAGTAGGTGAGAATAGACCACTTCAAAGTCTCCGCGTAAAGATAAAAGGGGTAAAAAATATGGATTATGTCATAGTAGAGGTCTAACTAGAGACCACCAAATCAGAAACAGCAGATTGAGGAGGAATTTCTAGAACAAATAACAGAAATATGCAAACCACAAGCACTGATAGTAGTGGGGGACTTTAACTACCCAGACATCTGTTGGAAAAGTAATACGGCAAAACACAACATTTCCAGTAAATTCTTGGCATATATTGGGGGCTACACTTTGTGTTTCAGAAAGTGGAGGAAGTAACTGGCGGGCAGCCTTAAAGAGCTACAAATTTCTAATATCATAGTTCTTGTAGGGATTAGTGCTAGGATAACTATAGAACCATTGCAGGCTTGGAACCTCTCTCTTCTCCTCCATATACTAACAATACTGGCCCCTAGAGCTAAATTAAATCAATCTGTAGTGCTTCCTTTCCATAGTGATAATACCTAATAATGTAGTTAGTAGATTCTAAATTTAATTTTAATTACATATATTTTGAAAAATTGGCTTTAAGAAATACAGCAGCTCTCCATCAGTTTGGCAGCAAGGAGAAGACAGCCAGTTTGGGTGATGAGGATCGCAACATTCTCCCTAGGAGTGCTGTTTAGGAAGGGGATGTATAGGGTGCCTCCTTCTAAGAGAGTTACCAATTTTGGGATCTGTTGTCTTCCCTCATTAGCCACTGCCTAACACAGGTTCTGACAGTATCAACAACTCTAGTATTTGTAAAAGGGCAGAAAGTGGGCTTCTCAGCACTAGGATGAGGACAGTACCATGATTATAGATTCATAGATATTAAGGTCAGAAGGGAACACTATGATCATCTCGTCTGACCTCCTGCCCAATGCAGGCCACTGAATCTCACCCACCCACTCCTGCAATAAATCTCTCACCTATGTCTGAGCTATTGAAGTCCTCAAATCATGGTTTAAAGACTTCAAACATCTTATATACTTTGCTCCCTTTAAAAAAAATTATTATAGAGTCCTTCAGTCATTGCAAAAACCATGAAAAATATTAGGGATGGAAAAATAGTACGAGAGGATTGTGGAATATCTTCATAAGAACTACCCCCGGTTTTGCACAGCTTTAACAATGAAGCAATAGCTCAGAGAATAGAAAGCCAACACTATATATGAATTATAGGCCATAAGCCAGAAAATACAGCAAGCAAATTGTGAAGGCTGACAATAGCAATGTGTCTGTCTTAATTGCGTTAAGAATTATTTCCACAGATCACAACATGAAAGAATATTAAAGAGAAGAGATGGAGTACTTGTGGCACCTTAGAGACTAACCAATTTATTTGAGCATGAGCTTTCGTGAGCTACAGCTCACTTCATCGGATGCATACCGTGGAAACTGCACCAGACTTTATATACACACAGAGAATATGAAACAATACCTCCTCCCACCCCACTGTCCTGCTGGTAATAGCTTATCTAAAGTGATCATCAAGTTGGGCCATTTCCAGCACAAATCCAGGTTTTCTCACCCTCCACCCCCCCACACAAATTCACTTTCCTGCTGGTGATAGCCCATCCAAAGTGACAACTCTCTACACAATGTGCATGATAATCAAGTTGGGCCATTTCCTGCACAAATCCAGGTTCTCTCACCCCCTCACCCCCCTCCCAAAAACCAGACACACAAACTCACTATCCTGCTGGTAATAGCTCATCCAAAGTGACCACTCTCCCTACAATGTGCATGATAATCAAGGTGGGCCATTTCCAGCACAAATCCAGGTTTTCTCACCCCCCCACCCCCATACACCCCCACCCCCATACACACACAAACTCACTCTCCTGCTGGCAGGATGGGGTTGGCATACTAATTTAGAATATTTTTAAATGATTTCAAAACGGATTCTAAAGAAACTGCTTTACTGTTAAAAATTTCAAATCATTAAGAAATTTTAAAATGTGACAAAAGCAATCAAAATTTTAAAATGTGACAAAAGCAATCAAAATTTTAAAATGTGACAAAAGCAGGATGGGCAATCTCTTTGTTCTTCAGTTTGCCCATCTGTAAAAAGGGCATAATAACATAATGTATCTTCCTCACAGGAGTGCTGTGAGTCTTGAGTCAGATTCCAGGTCTGTCACGATGTGTTACTCTGAAGCCTAGAATATCTATTCACTCAGTGTGAATTGATGGAAACAGTTACATGGTTGAGAGACCTTTTTGCTTAGAATATCACCAGGGTCAATCATCACTGGGATTCGTGGTCTGTTACCATCCAATTTTTAAATTCTCAGACAGTTTGGCTTTTTTACGTATTACTGATGATACCCACACCATCACAGCATGGGCTTTCACATACTTAATGTCAATATAGCACTTTACACATACAAAAGATTTTTCCATCTGAGGTTCTGTAAGCATTAACACAGAAATAACGAAGTACAACATTTATTACAATGACTATTCTACAATCCTCTCTGGACAAGACACTGTTCAGGTGTGTGCGTGGGATGACCCCTTAGTGAAATCACACCTTACAGCATGGTTTTAGTGAATTTGTACTTTTCCTTTGTTTTCTGCAAAACATACACTTTAATTAAAAACATTTTAGTTCTTATAGTTGCAAAGATAACCTTCCAAATATAAACCACTACAAGGCTGTCTTCTTGAGTTTGCAAGCAGAAACAGTAGTTGTAAGAAAGATATGAACTATATCAGTGGTTCTCAAACTGTGGGTTGGGATGCCAAAGTGGGTTGCGACTCCATTTTAATAGGGTTGCCAGGGCTGGTGATAGACTTGCTGGGGCCTAGGGCCAAAGCCCAACCCCCACCACCTGGGGCCGAAGCCTGAGGAATTCAGCCCAACGTGGTGGGGGGCTCAGGCTTTGCCCCCCCTCCTCCCCCTGCCGGGATCGTGTAGTAATTTTTGTTGTCAAAAGGGGGTCACAGTGCAATGAACTTTGAGAACCCCTGAACTACATTAATTCATTTTGATGGTTTGTAACTCAGAAATTTAGTGATAATTTAAATAGCAATGCTAAAGTACTTCAACTGTTTCTTATCTTTTATTGAAACACCAAGTTTTCTTTATCTTTTGGTCTAAAACATTTACAAATTCTTCTTCTTCGCTTTGCCTTCATTTTGTCCGGTTAGTTCGGGTCAGTGGCTCTTGGTCTTTGTCTCCAAGAATTCCTGTTGAATGAGTTTTCCAGATAACACCAACCTTCTTCATGTTCTTCTGCAGCATCCTGGACAACCTTTTTCTGGGTCTTTCCTGTGGTTTAGTACTGTAACTATTAGATCTAGTGCCCTCTGACCACAATGCTCTGCATGTTGTCTCACATAACAAAACCATCTCAGTCAATACTCCCTCAGCTTTTCAGTGATGGGGTCCACCTGTATCATGGCTTGTACTGTTTCACTTCATAGCCAATTAGCTCTCGTCTTACCCAGCATCCACCTGAGCATCCTCATTTTGGCACTGTGAAGTAGTAGTTGTTCTCTCTTCCTCAACAGCCAGCATTCCTACCTATACATAATGGCTGGCCTAATCAAGGTCTTATACACTTTGCTCTTTAGTTTACTTGACATAGTCTTATCGCAGAGAATTCCTGTCAGCTCCCTCCATTTGTACCAACAACTCTTCATACAACTACCAACATCCATAGTCCCATCATAGTTCAACACTGAACACTGTTGCACACCAGATTCTCATTTTACAAGCCACTCGTCCCTCTTAATGAAACATTGCCAGTATTCCCTCTGTTGTCAGCTGATTCATAAACCATTTTCTTTTAATGCAGCCCTCCATAATTCTAGATCCCTTATTTTAAAATAATATGTAAGGAAATATAGTGGCATTTTTTAAACATACACATAACTAAAGATTCTACCAACTCCTTGACTTTTTGGGCTCTCAACTGAGGATTCCAGGAGAAGAGGTGATCTAGGAACATCTGAGTGGAAATATCTGTTTTCCCCCCGTCCTTTATTTGCTCAATCTTGCCATCTGTCCCTGGTCTTGGTCTAGTACTCCCCTGTAAAACAGAACCCACCTCCCTGCTCTCAGTACCCTTCCTTATCAGAACTTGAACAGGGTTTAAGAGATCAGCAACACCTTAAACATGTTTCACTTAAAGCATGTGAGTAGTTCCATCTGAATTCAATGGAACTACTTAAGTGCTTAAAGTTAAGCATGCATTTAATCACTTTCCTCGATTGGGGCTACAGTGTTCATTAGTTTGCAGGACTGAGCCTGAAATGACCACAAGGTTTTTATAATAGAGTTATATATGCCTATACAAGAATGATCCTATGAATCCTTTCATGTCAGTATCTTTATAGAAGTGTTACCTTTCTTGTGTAAGCTACCAGATGTCTAAAACTAACAAAAATAAACCAAACCATTGTTTTTTTAACTGCTGACTACTTTTTTCTTCTCCTCATCGTTCTGGCAAACTGCTGCATCATTTCTAAAATTGTGACAAGCAAATGCACAAGCTGTCACATAGCTGTAAAAACAGATGCTTCAACTTATCACGGTCACAAATTCTAGCCAGGAGATTTAGTAGCATCACATTCTCTGGAAATGACTAATGGTCTCATGCTCTCAGTTTGTATGTAGACATCTGCTCAAGCAAAGATCCATCAAGTTCTTCTCAGAAAGGTCAGTTGATATCATGTTACTGATTTAAAAATCTCTACGAGTTGTGCTGGAATGTTTTTAATCATGTGTACACATTATACATATATGTACTCATACACACCCTACTCAAAATTACAGCCATGACAAAGCAGAACATGATGTGGCAACTGGAGGATTATAAACACATAAACAAAGAGTTAGTAATTACACAGCTTCAAGCCTGCCTAATTTTCCAACAACCATAATCACATCTACCTCGAGCCTCTGCAGGCTTTGTGGACTATAAGATACCATTTAGGACCTATTACTCAAGTCAGCAGAGTTGAAAGTTACATTCCTACAGATAAATAAATCAAAACAACTAATATATCTATTATTGCAGTCTTTACAAAAAGTCAAAATCCAGAGCTCAACAGAGAAGTGACTTTCTAGTTGTTACTTAGAATTTATCAGTTAGGAACTTGACAGAGTTTGATAAATGTTACAACTAAACAACTTAGAGGCCTAAAAATATTTCTTTCTGGGCTGTTAGCAATAGTTACAAAACTTGAACAAATGAAAACAAGTTTGTGAAGTTATATATAAGTAGAAGAGATCCTAGAAAGCGCACTCCTTCAAAGCCCCTTTTGCATAAACAAAACTAGATATTTAAAATATTACATCTGCTATTTCTTAATGCCAAAAGCTTATGGATACAGGTAAGTTTGACATCACATGAAAATCAGTTTTACATGTTATTCAGTTACAGATAACAAAAATTGCTTCCAGCCCCCCCCCCAACTTTAAATTTCAATATGTAAAATAAAAATAAAATAAATTACTTTGAAAAAGTACATTGATTTTAATGTGTATTTTTAGAATTAAGGGTTATAATTAATAGTTTTAATTATGTAATGTTAACATCTCTCACTGGCAAAAATTTCTAAAACTTCTATCATAAGGTGGTGCAATAGGATTATGTTTACTGTAATAAAGTATTAAAGATTTGTGAACAGCATGGCATGTGGTATGTAGGAATCATTTAGTGCTAAGTGTTAAACACCACTTAACTCAGACTGCACACTCTTAGTGATGTATCTGTCCAGTTTAGAAGGCTGATGATGTAGTCTAAGTATTTTCTCCTATGCTACTTGGAGCTCCCAATGCAATAATTAGGTAGGTATATTAAGATATTGAGAATAACTTGTGTCAGCTGACTATGACAAAGCAAATGGCATAAATTTGGATTTATGGCATAAATCAATCAGTGGGAGAGGAGACGAACATCTATTTTCTTTGAACAGCTTCAGAGAATTGCTTAGTTAGCAAGGAACAAGGCATATAGTCACCACCTAGAAATATACTCTGCCCTCACCCACGTGAACGGTAAACATTCTTTGACCAAAACTCATGGTTATTAATTTACGCACTATAAACAGTAAGTTTTCTTTATAAAGCAATCTTTATAGTCTCTCTTCCTAATCAGTCCCACCATTGTGTATCTATGTAGGAGTTCTCCTTCACTGCACCGGTCAAAAGCAGTCCTGAGGAAAGTCCTCTAGATTTCACCAGTCCTTTACATTATGATCACTATATTATCCATATTTCTTTAACACTAATGCTCTGGCAACACTTTTCCTCTGTGTCCCTCTAGGTGACAAGAATTTTCTTTTTACACTGAAGTTAATGAAACTTGCTCTTTTCTTCTAGTAGCCAGTAACATCACCAAATCCAAACTCCCTCTAATTAATTACACCTCTCCCCAGTCCAAGCATATCGCTACTGTCAAAGATGTAAAGGCTCCGAATGGATGAATTCTGTTAGAAAAGTTACAAAACACTGTACGTTGTTAACAGTTTGGATCAACTTTTGTCCTTGGCTTGAAAAAGTTTTGGAAAAATGAAGGCAAAATTATTACCTACAATCAATGGTAATTTGTATTGAACGTATGCTCAGGTTAATTCCAAAAAAAACACTTTTATCTTAGCAGTAAAGGATCAGGCTCCTATCTCAGTCTCTTTTGGCAGATGTAGTTACGCTCAGGAAACCAGTTTTAATGGTTAATAAAGATAATGAATGCACAAAACTGAAATGTACTCAGTAACAATTTTTCCTATTAAATTCAGGTCACAAGTAGGACACATTTTGATCAGCAGCGGTGCCAGTGATGTTCACTCCCCATAGGTAATTAGATATGTGGAACAGTTGAGAACTATGATCTGTAGAACTGAGTACTTTATTAAATGGTGCTATCTGAACTCTGAATATACTAATGCTTACAACCATTAAAACTAGCCCACCCTAGGGGAAAAGAAAACAATATTTGAGGAATAGCATCTTTTTGTGTTGAAACCTCTCTGTTGTGGACCTGTGTTAGTATTTTAAGCAAATTCTTACACATGCTTTCATCAAAGCAGCTTTTTTGGATGATAAAAGAGTTGAAGAGTGCTTTTTCTAGAGTTCTTTTGTGTTGGTAAGGAGCCACCATAGTACTTATGGATGTGCTGCCAGAAAGAAAGAAAGAAATCATAAGTAGGGCTGTCGATTAATCACAGTTAACTCGTGATTAACTCAAAAAAATTAATCGTGATTAAAAAGTTAATTGCTATTAATCGCAGTTTTAAATCTCACTGTTAAAGAATAGAATACCAATTGAAATTTATTAAATATTTTGGATGTTTTTCTACATTTTCAAATATATTGATTTAAATTACAACACAGAATACAAAGTGTACAGTACTTACTTTATATTATTTTTATTAAAAATATTTACACTGAAAAAATGCTACACAAAAGAAATAGTATTTTTCAGTTCACCTCATACAAGTACCATAGTGCAATCTCTTTATCGTGAAAGTGTAATTTACAAATGTAGATTTTTTTGTTACATAACTGCATTCAAAAACAAAACAATGTCAAACTTTAGAGCCTACTAGTCCACTCAGTCCTACTTCTTGGTCAGCCAATCGCTAAGAGAAACAAGTTTGTTTACATTTATGGGAGATAATGCTGCCTGCTTCTTATTTACTATGTTACCTGAAAGTTAGAACAGACATTCACATGGCACTTTTGTAGCCGGCATTGCAAGGTATTTACATGCCAGATATGCTGAACATTTGTATGCCCTGCATGCTTTGGCCACCATTCCAGAGGACATGCTTCCATGCTGATGATGCTCGTTAAAAAAATAATGCATTAATTAAATTTGTGACTGAACTCCTTGGGAGACAATTGTATGTCTCCTCCTCTGTGTTTTACCTGCATTCTGCCATATATTTCATGTTATAGCAGTCTCAGATGATGACTCAGAACGTTGTTTGTTTGCAGAACACTTTCACTGAAGATTTTACAAACTGCAAAGAAGGTACCAATGTGAGATTACTAAAGATAGCTACAGCACTTGACCCAAGATTTAAGAATCTGAAGTGCCTTCCAAAATCTGATCAGGACGGGGTGTGGAGCATGCTTTCAGAAGTCTTAAAAGAGCAATACTCTGATGCGGAAACTACTGAACCCGAACCACCAAAAAAGAAAATCAACCTTCTGCTGGTGGCATCTGACTCAAATGATGAAAATGAATATATATTGGTCTGCACTGCTTTGGATTGTTATTGAGCAGAACCCATCATCAGCATGGATGCATGTCCTTTGGAATGGTGGTTGAAGCATAAAGGGACATATGAATCTTTAGCGCATCTGGCACGTAAATATCTTGCAACATGTGCTACAACAGTGCCACATGAACGCCTGTTCTCACTTTCAGGGACATTTTTTTAATCACTTGACAGCCCTAATAATAAGTAAAATAAATAGCTCTGAACAGTCCTGATCTATAAGTCTTTTCCTTTCAATAGCCATGCTATTTAATTTAGACATTTCATAATTGGATATAGTACTGGTCATCAGTTCAATAAGTCTGTGTACTGCTGCTAAATTAAACTCTGTATGAAAATCTTCATTAGGTGTAGATATCAAGCGAGTGTCTAATTATTTGGTATAAGAAATAATACAAATTTCCTTTCCTCCTTTACCTTGTGACTCTTTCCTGGAAATAAGGGCATCAGAGGATACGTATACTTTAGTTGGCCTAATCTGGGACATCATATTGGCAATAGCCAATTTTTTCTGGTAGCTGAAGACTGAGTCCTGTATTTTTGGGTATCCAAAGCTCCCAGTTATCCAGTGGAAGATTCTGAATGTGGGTTCCACTTGCTGATGAACAATTTGTCAGTTTAAGCAATCCACACTCTCATTCAGACACTCCAGTGTCTGTATCACTTATGGACTGCACATCCATTTTTTACTGAAAACAACATGGCTTTTTTGGTTAGAGAAGTTTCTTTTGCTTTTCTTCATGGTTCCCAGGAGATGACTGTAGTATTTTATTACATGATTAGCATTTGATGATCCTTGATGTGTTTTTCAGGGGACTGTACTGCAGATCTGATGGTATAGTACATATGACTCTGTACCTTCCCTGTTTCAACTAAACATATATTCATGTTTGATTCATGTACCAATATGCTCCCTGGCTTACTCATTAATGCTGGCATTTGTTGCACTTATTTTCCTCTCTAAAGTTGGTAAGGGAATATCATATCTCAGGAAAGCTCCTGAAAACTACTACTCCCGTAAAATGAAGAACTTGCCTGGCATTGCTAGTTGAGAGTCAAGTCTTTCTAAAGCAGATGATCACACTGTTAATGTTATTCTTTCAAGTTGTTTTGAAATACTAGGGGGAACCTCATCTTTGCCTGTGGCTGCTCCTAGAAGTCATAGTTCTCTGTCTGGAGCCTCTTCTGAAGAGAAGGCACTTACCTCCTCAATTCATGATTGTTGAGAGATATCACTTTCTACAATTCCATGACTTGACGTGGGGATATTTTGACTTTCCTCTGATGTCTCTCTCAAAACTGATCATTAAACTGTAATTTAAAATTTCTTGGAGAGAATCCTATCCCCTAGTTCCTCAACACATGTAGCTTGCTCTAATCTGTACTACATTTGTTGAGACTTACTGTTAGATGAGCTACATAAATTCCAGTTTAAATGTTTTGAGCATTTCAACTACCATCCCATCAGTCTGCAAACACAGACCTACTTTTTGGAGCAAATTTGGATGGGCCAGTCCTTACATAAAAGGTTGCTTTAGAACACTGGTTCCAAATGCCTCCGGTATCTCTTATAGATGTAGCCAATCCTCTCGTCCAGGATTGCCAAGGAGGGGGATGATCAACAATACAAGGCTCCTAGTACTGAGATAATTTTAAAAATAACGTGTAATATGACACTGTAGCCAAACGTTATTCATTTGAAGTCCTGATTCTGCCAAATCACAACAAACATTTCCGTGTTAACATATAAACACCATTAGCAACTTGATTTTTATACATACACAATATTTGCTCTACTGTATTGTATTTTTGCCCTTTTGCCAAGCAGTGCAGAATTTGTGGCCTAAAAGGTGAATTTCCTGTTTGGAGCAGAAATTTGTGACACAGGCTTTTTTTAGTATGTGTTTGTTTGCAAAATGTATAGAAGTTGTGCTTCCTTGAACAAGAGTGGTAACAAACAGCAACACAGACAACTCCCTTCTTGCAGAACTCTAATATCAGATACCTTCATCTCATCCCCAGAAGCAGCTCTCTCCCTCCTTCCCCAGGCCTCCCTAATGTTTCACTGGTTCACAAACTCTATGCGAGTTTTCCACACTTTTCACCTGGGAGACCCCTAGTCAAAGGCTGCTCACCAAGCTCAAATGATTTTGAAAGGTGAGTGGGGCACCTATCTTCCTTTTGTGAAGCTGCTCCTCAACAGAGAACACTCAGATCTTCAACTGTCAGACAAAGAAGAGTGCTTTAACTCCCAAAATACCCTTAATAACTCTGAGTTTAGTTATTGCATGGCTTTTTCAGCTCTTTGTATGGGGAATTTTATACATCAATGCCCCTTAATGTGCGAGCCATTAGCAACTTTTACCATAACAATATTAACATCATCATATGTTACAGCCATATAATCAAACCAGTCATTCTGCCTTGTAAACATTTAGTGATATGGTCAAGTGACCATGCACTTGGACATGTCATCAAATGAATAAGACTTCCAAGCATTTGGTGAAATAACTGAAAATGAGCAACCACTTATTCAAATATCTAAATCCGTGCATTTAATTAAATCTCCAAAAGAATAAACACATTACACTTTATTACTTACTATCAAACACAGGGGAACATCTATTATTCTATTAATGCAAAATGCCATGATTTGAGTAATTATTTATAGTACATAACACTTAGAGGTCTCAACTGAGATTGGAATCCTGTTGTTCTATGTATTGAGCAAACACATAGTAAGAGACAGTCCATGCCCTAAAAAGCTTAGAGTCTGAATAAACAAGACAGATAGTGAGGGAGAGGGGAAACCAAGTCAGAGAGAGATCCGGTAATTTGCCCATGTCACACAAAAATTGAGTGGCAGAGCCAGAAATGTAATCCAAGTCTCCTGACTCACAACCTAGTGCCCTATCCACTGGACCATGTTACCTCTCAATAATAAACATATCCCTATTTTTGGTATAATTGAAGCTTTCAGTGGTATGGGCAGTTATATTTCAAATACTTTTTGAAGCACTCACAGCTGTGTTTACACTTCTTGAGCAGTGAGCAATTATAATATATTTCATAAAATCATAAAAATGTAGGGCTGGAAGGGACCTTGAGAAGTCATCTAGTCTAGCTGCCTGAAAATCACATTTTTCCCCAAAACAGCAGTGGAAATTCTAAACTAACTATATTTAACACTCAAAAGCACCGAGAGATACAGACTGTAGGAAAACTAAACTATTATAACCATGTAATAGAACTAAAATATGTGTTTTCCCCTGTACATGCTCAGTAGTTATTTTCAAATGTTGATCTAAAATTTATTCAAGTCAGGCTAAATGCCCAGAAAAATCCACTGGTCAAAATGATCCCCTTTTTGCTAAGAAAAAAAGGCAAATGAAATCAGAAAAACTCCTTTTTGTCCCCTTCCTCCCCCCAACACCTGAGTCTTTTTTACAATATAAAAACAGTTCCCAATCTGAGAATTTATAAAGCAGAAAACAACTGGGAAATTCACATTACTGAGTCCAGTTCAAGGGAAAGAAAAGGGAAAATAAATATTGCACTTCAGCATGAGGGATATGTTAGAGGTATAGATGGTGGCTGCAAGTGGGAGTTGGCACAGAGCTGCAATTCCCAGTTTGCTGATCACACTGGATTTCCAACCGTTTTGTTCCACTCGAGAGGCACAAAGGGTGGGGACCAGGATTTGGGCCAACGAATTCAAGGGTTGTTCCAGGAATTCATTATGGAAGGAGTGGGCCCTATTAATATTAATATGTTTTGTTTCAAGTTCTCTCTTCTGAAATGTTTGCTAACTAAACCATCAGCTTACAAAACTCTAACAGGTTAAACATTAATTTTTACAGCATTATCTCATATCTAATAGCCAAGGCCTCCTTACAACAAATTCTGAACTCCATATGCTGTCCATATCCTTCTAGTTTCCTTTGTATATTGGTAAACATCAGATTAATCAAAAAGTTTCAGAGTAACTAGTTAAATCAATTATTTTTCACTGGCGTTAAGATAAATAGAGATGGAAAATAATCTCTCTGATCAAATTGTTCCATTCTCCTGCAAGTGCAGGATACAGTCCCTTCATAAGACTGACATGATATAATGAAAAAAAAAATCACACTTTTGTTTAAACCCCTCCCCTCCCCTGAGTTTTCTTGTGTCACTCATATTATTCCTTCCTTGTATTGTAAATATAACCAGATTTTAATAAAAGTACCAGCTAAAGTGTTTTTAATAAAAAGCAACTAAATCAATATTTTAAAATAAAAACTATCAATAGATAATTACGACTTCACTTTAAAAATAATCATATTACACTGAGTTACAATACTTTTACATCAGATATTTGCTGAAAGCCCAGATCCTGCAACAGGATGTGTGTGGGTGAACTGATGTGTTTGCACAGAGGCCCAGTCATGTCACCAGTGATCCACATGGGGACAGGAGTTTGCCACATCCAATTGTAGAATCAGGTCTGAAGATATTGTCCTGGACTGGACAAGTAGAAATAGCTATTTTAATACTATAGATATTTTTCCATAAATCGTGGAAAAAACAACTACTGCGTTTGTATCCAGATTCATCAGTTGGCATGATAAATTCAAGCCCTATGTGAATCTAGATTTCTGGTTCTTACAATTCCTTAAAATGTGCCTTGGCTGCACAAAATTGTTTTTGAAAAGCTGGAAGTCTTCAAGCAAATTTCTGCCCTCTTTATGTGGTTTTAAAACTTTTGATTGACATAGCGCATTGTATAATTTGTGGAGTCTCAAACTGTTCCTTTGGTCATACTTTGGAGTCAATATTTTTCACTAATATCATGATACTTAAAATAATCTCAAAGTGGAGATACTGTTTGGCTTTCAAAAAACAACACTTCCTCCCCGCTCCTCCCAGAGCAGAAACTTTGCTGCAGCCTGATTTACACACAAAAGTAAAATACAAGTTTGTCGTCTCTGAAGGAAAAAAAAGCATTTCCCTACAGACAGCCAAGATGTTACTTCCTAAAGGGTTACTGGTTTCAACATGTTTTGGCAGACCACACAATGTTAAATCCAATGCCATTTATTTATTCATATTTTCCTATTTCCTTTAAGGAATCTAGCTCACTTATTCCTGGGATACACTGAAGATTTGTTAACTTCATACTTCACTTTAAACACATTTTAATTGGAATATTAATAATATCTGCATTTAACATATATTTGTAGCTAAATTTAAGTAATTACATTTATTTCCACTGGAACATGATGGATTACGTTGATGAAAATTTAACAAAATAGTTGCTTCTAAAACTAAATTTTAGATCAGCACCTATTTCTCAGTCCCTCTCCTATGATTTTACAATCTAATTTAAACAGAGCAGATCATAGAAAGAAAGTATTCCATGGGCATGTCTCACAGGAACACAGTGCCCTATCTAGCAGTATTAATTATGGATCTGTCAAACAGGTTTCACAAAAGTTATTTGTGCGTCTGACATTTTGAGGCTTATGCTGTTGTCAGGATTATGGCTAAGAGGAGTGATTTATTAGAAATCTTTAATTATTTTGTGTTATTCTCTTTTACCCCCCCTTAAAAATACACTAGCACTTATATAGCATTCTACAACACAAAATCTCTCTAAAAACATTAACTAATTCCCAACACTGCTGTGATCTAAGTATCCTTAGGTCCATTTCAAAGATGGGAAACAGAGACAGATGACGTGATTTGCTACAATTGCAGAGCAGGTTTGAGTTAGAGTTGGGATCAGAATTCAGGACTTCCAGGCTCTTACTCTTATGCTACTTCAAAATATATAATTCTATATGAAAAAGCTATAAAAGTAAATTACAGTACCTTTTACCTTGTCCAAAGTCCTCACCTTCCGACATTTCAGACTTACAACAACAACAACAACAAGAAATCTACACCAAACTAGTAAATCCAGACAAAGATTTTCAATTCTTCGTGTTTTAAAAGAAAAACAGCCCAAGACTCTGCTTTGTGTGCTTCTGAGTAAAGTGCTGCTTCTTTCAGAGAGTACGTGTTTACACACATCCTAAGCAACTGCTTGTCTTGAATGAAGTTCAGAGTGTTCTATTTTGACTGGCTAATTCTATAAATAAATAGGTTACATCTTACTACAGGTACCGTGACAGGCTGTTAGGTTTCAAGCACAGCCCAAAAGCCAAATATTTTTTTATGGTCATGTGAGAAGGAATCACCAGCCAGTAATTAACCTTTATTTGCCTGACTCCACTGAAGCTCCTCTGTTTTCTCTCTGCTTTTCTTGGCTGTAACTAAGCACAAACCAAAATGATAGAAAGCTACAGTACATGGAGTTTACCAGGAATGTCACAGCAGTCTAAAAAATTATATAGAAAATACTGTGTAGTTGGTTAGAAAAAAAGGTATATTCTCACTGTGATAACATCTAAAAACTTTGTTTACTGGCTGTCTCCACCACACAGTTGGCAGACAACATACTGTTATTTTCCTCTCCTGCATCTAGAAATGTCATGAGACACTAGCAGTTCATTAGGGAAAATGAACTGGAAGATCTATATTTCCAGTTAGGATTCATTTCCTTCTTGCGTTATGAGCACGGGTTCCTTGCTTGTGTGTGTATTTGTGACAGTCTGTCAAGTCAGTAAAAAGGAACAGGAGTACTTGTGGCACCTTAGAGGCTAACAAATTTATTAGAGAATAGTCTCTAAGGTGCCACATGTACTCCTTTTCTTTTTGTGGATACAGACTAACACGGCTGCTACTCTGAAACCTGTCAAGTCAGTGAAATTGCTTCCTCACAGGTTGCTTCTTTCCATAAGACAACAGCTTGACATAGGCATATTGTAGTAGGAAAATCCTATTTTAATAAATGTTTTGATTTAGAATGTAGTATTTATTGATGTATTTTATAAGTATGATTTAATATGCCCTGCCAGCCACCCTTTTTGATTTCAAGGCAGGAATAGACCGGAACAGTCCTTTTGGCTGATTATGGTCACCTTTTGTTTTAGGATAAGTTTTCATTATAGTATTTGCTATAAGGTTTTGCTTCTTGTATGCATTGCAAATTAAGTTGTATAAGGTTCTTGTAATCCCTTTAGTAACCATATAATCCTTTCCAAAATGTTATCCTGTCTGAAAGTCTCTAAAATTGTTTGCTGTAAGTGAGGAATATGTGCATAGTTAAAAATAAGTGAAAAGCCCATCACAAATGTCCCGATGGTCAAGAAAAAGTGAGAGACTTGGAAACATCAGGAGACAATCAGAAAACATCCATTGTATCCGATGCTAAACATGTTAGCAGCATTGACGACCTCAGAGGTGAGGCAGGCACCTCTGAAGGTGAGACAACAAATAGGAAATAACGATGCCAAGACAACAATAACTATCAAATGATAACAGCAGAAAACCCCAAGATTAACACCACTTAAGGACTAATGATTATAAAGGATGACAGTATAAAATGCATGGACTCAAATGGGAATTTACAACTATGAAGATGGAGTGTTTTGCCATGAAACTCTGGGTTCAGTCCTGCAAAGCCTCGGAGCATTGGATTGCAACCGACAGAACCCAGCTTCTCACTTGTGCCCAATCTAACTGGCCATTAGATTGACTCAAGCTACGACAGACTGGTAACTATTAAGACCATCTGCAGGACGTGTGTGTGTGGGTGTAAGATTGAATGCAAATGCTGTTATATTTTCAATAAATGCAGCGTATTGCCTTTTCCCCTGAAAAGATCCCGTGTGCTTTTTACAAGCATAACAATGTGATCTTTATAGTATCCTTATGGACCAATCACTACTTATGGATATCATTACACCAAAAGCTGTTTTCTAGAAGGGGAAGCAACAAGTTTAGATATTCCACCTGAAAGAATTGTGCAAATGTTTCTGGGAAAAATAAGTCTTAACAAAAACCTATTGTTTTAAGTATCTGATCAAAGTAGGGATAATGAGTAAGGCAAAAATCAGGCTCTATGTTCTATTTATTAAGACTTCTGACATTTACAATGTGTGTATTATAAGTAGTACAATATTGACTAGAAAACTGCTTCTTAATTTAAAAAACCTAAGGAAAAAGGTTCAAAATAAAGGGATTCTAAATAAATAGTGGGATCTCTCTTGTACCAAGAATGGTCTAAATTCATAAAAAACCCTAAATAGCTCTCACAGGTCATTCCATCAAAGATTGGCTACTTCAAGTCACAAAAGCTAAGCAGGCTGGATAAATATTTGAATGAGAGACCATGTACAATTCTCAGAAAATGGGTGAACATCAGAGAACGTGCATGTTGGAGGTCTGTGGGAAAGGGAAGTTTTTTATTCTTCTCCCTGTCCCCAACTTTTCAGCCAGTTTCCACTTCCTTCCCCCTTCCAAGTCTTCCACACTGTCCCTCTCCTCAGTCCTCAGCTAGCCAACTCTTCCTTCCAATCTGCACTCCTTCCTTCCTCCCTTTGTTACAGATGTTGAGGGTACAGCAGGCATGGGTAGTTACTGCACCCCAACAATCCAATTTAATCGTAAACACATGCTAGTAAAAGTGATGCCGCCTTACACAACAGATCTGTTCCCTATGAATATTCAATGACACCTGCTTCCTTCAGTGACCAAAGTGTATTGCTTTTGGCTCCTGTTAGCCTAAGACAGAGGGAGCTGGATTCCATTCTGGCTTGCAACTTTTCAACAAAATTGTTAACTATGTTCTAGAATCTGCATTAATTAATGATGATATGCAATACAGAAAATAACCCAGTTTGACTTTGAGATCCCAGACTGAGTTTGCAGGCTTATCAGTTATCAAAAACGTGTTTTTCTTATATAGAACACGTGTGTACACACCTACCTACCCATCCACTCCATTAAATTAACATTAAAGACTGTGAAGTCAAGCACTCCAAAATTAGGAAGTGCCAGAATCAAGGTTGCTGCACATCTTTAATTCCTTCCTTGTGCACATGCATTATGATACAATCTTTAATTACATGATCACGTACTATTTTTTCCACGTGACCCCTGCCTGAGTCAGTGCACAGGATGGACGGTGCTCACTTAATGAGCAGCTATTTAATATTTTGTTTTATCTTCATTGTTTAATATGTGGCCTTAGGCCTTATTTACTGCACACTATTCAAACCCTGCTCTGAAGACAATTATTAATTTCCTCGTGGGCTTTTCTTTGGTGATCATCACTATATTATCTCAAAAAGAAGAGTAGTACTTGTGACACCTTAAAGTGCATCCGATGAAGTGAGCTGTAGCTCACGAAAGCTTATGCTCAAATAAATTTGCTAGTTTCTAAGGTGCCACAAGTACGGCTTTTCTTTTTGCGGATGCAAACTAACACGGCTGCTACTCTGAAACCTATATTATCTCAGGTTTCAGAGTAGCAGCCGCGTTAGTCTGTATCCGCAAAAAGAAAAGGAGGACTTGTGGCACCTTAGAGACTAACAAATGTATTTGAGCATAAACTTTCATGAGCTACAGCTCACTTCATCGGATGCATGGTGCTTCACAAATAATTTATCTTTCCAACACTCTTGTCAGAGTTACTATCCCCATTTTACAGCTATGGAGCTGAACCACTGAGAGATTATGGTCAAAAGCGTGCACTAATTTTGAATGCCCAATTTGAGATGCCTTGGACCTGATTTGTCAGGGTACTTAGCATTAGATAGCACTTCATATGTTCAAAGCACAGCTCCCCCTGACTTCAGTTGCAACTGTGAGTACTCAGCACTTCTGCAAATCAGATCTAAGGTATCAAATCAAGCATCCAGGAATATTATCCTTTGTGACCACACTCTGAAAAGTTTGGTTTAAAAGTGACTTGCTTAGTATCATAGTGGAACTTTGTGGCAGAGGTAGGGATAGAATCCAGTTCTCCAAGGCAGCATTCAATTGCTTTAACCATAAAACCATCCTTTCTCTCCCTGATTCATTCACTACACACCTTCCTAACTTCTGTAACAAATGAGGCTAGAGTCCCACAAACAACAGTCTCCTTTATACCCATTCATCCCCAAAGCAGTTTTTAAAATAAATTTAAACAGATAGTGTTTATTTTTAAGCATTTTTTCCATTTTTATTTATTTAAATTTTCATACTTTGGGAAATTATGAGAGGGGCTCAGACAATAATCATTTGACATTGAGTTTTAAAAAATAAAGCTTTTGTAACCATTAAAAAACAAACTGTCAACATCATGACAAAATATACAAAGTAAATATCCTTAAATCAAACTCTAATACATTCTCAAGCAGCATTTTTAATAGCAAACAGAAAAATAAAAAATTCCATCATCATGTGGCATAATATTGATACCACTTGGCTCATCAACTGGGGTGGACCCTTTAGATCCACTACACAATTCACAACCTACCTAGCCAATCTCAGATTCCAGTTTCTTTCTGTATTATAGCAGAAGTGAGTTTTGAAGAGGGACTTAAGAAAAGTTAAAGAGTTGGCTTTATGGACTTTGACTAGGAGCTCTCCCCGCGCAAGCAATATGGAAGGAACCATGAAAGTGCTTGTTTGAGAAGCAGGCAATCAACGCTGGCATCATAGGTAGGAACTTACCTGACATAAAGGTAACAAGTTGGATAGGTAGGGTGGAACAAAATTGTGATGAGCTTTGAAACCAAGGATAAGAAATTTTTGTTTCAGATGGAAGAGTGGGAGCCAAGGGAAGGACTTAAAGGGTGTGTGTGATGTAGTCAGGGCAACAAGCCAAATTGTGCAAGATGATCAAAACTTGGACAAGAACTACAATACTAAATCATCAAGTAAATTTCCCAAGCCTTTATTAGCATGATTGTCAAGTAATTTCATACGAATTTCACTAATTTTAATAATTTTATTTTTAAATCACAATGCCTTTCCAGCAAGACCAGGCCAATGCTATAAAGCTCTGGGTGGCAGCACAAAGTGTGTACTACTATGGTCAAGGATTCATTATGTGACAGGGAAAAGCAACATTTCATCCTAAAAAGTTACTGGTTTGGCAGCAGTGACATCTTGGGCTACTGGAGAGCCAGATAAAGACAAATGTAGCAAAAATGTGTGTGTGTGTGTGTGTGTGTGTGTGTGTGTGTGTGAGTGAGTGAACACACACACTCAGGTGTGGGACAGCTGTTGAATAACTGCCTTTTACATAGACCCAGATAATATCTGTGACATACAAGTTTGAATGCATGTTATTAAAATAAATTTTGTTTCCATTTCACACAAGAGATGAGTCACATCAGGGTTGCTGTTCCTCCCTCCAGAGCGTGAAGGTGACAGGCGGTAGGGTTGGATCACGTGGGCCGTATGCATTCCCAGTTTCAGAGGATGAGCAGCAGGCTGGTAGTAAATATGCATAATCACTGTGTTGCCATGCCAACTGTCAGTGCTGGCAACACTGTCAAATAGAAGTTCCATGTAACCGTTCTTTTCTTCAACAGTTCAAGTTTATGGAATTTCCCCATCTTTATCTGACAAACTGCAGAAGCAAGATACATAGGCGTACTTGCCACACACCATTTAGTGTGGTGACACTCCACATAGCATTGAATCAGCACAGGAAAGCCAGGCAAGGTATGGAACATGCTCATGGAATGTGTAGCATTCTTTTCTAATTTGTCTACAACCTAGCTGTGGAAAAAAGGATCTACCTCTGTTACAATTGCCTTAATTTTCTGGTTATTTATAGTTAACTAGTAGAGTATATTCTGCTTCTGGGTACAGAAGGTTATTTATATATTTCATGAAACATCTTACACTGACTCTACATTATTCAGATTGCCAGGAGCATGTTATTTTATTCTGTAAGGTTCAGTTTCTATCAGGATTATGTAAGCATGAAGGGTATAGTTGGTACAATTTATTAAATATTGTAGAAACTGCACAGAATAATATTCCTACAAGAGTATCAATTTATAATGATTTCTCCCTACCTTGTTGAGACTTTGTTTTGCAAGTTACATTTATTCTGTTAAAAAGCATAGGAGGGAATGAAAACTGTATGAGGAATCTCTAACAACAATATTTATTAAAGATGTATATCTAAGGAATTGAGATTGGAGATTAAATCAATTTTTATGTCAATTTTGTATACTAAATAAATACACTAAGATTAAGCATATTTCCATGTTTCCTTATAATCTTCTCCTTGAGCTGTTCAGTGTGACAGCCTTCTCAAGGTATTGATAATCAGAACTAAAAAGCCAAACTACTGTTTTATAGGGCCGCATAGTGTTTATTTGTAAACATACATGCACACAAATCTATACTTTAGTATAGATTTGCCCCATGATGATATTCTGTATTGTCCAGCAAGACAGGAGGGACATAAGAAACCCTTCCAGTGTCTGACAACAAAGAACCAAGGTATCTTGAATCAAAACATCTTGAACTCTAGACACAAAGATGGACTTTGCTATTTGAACTCTGATCACATGCACTGAGTGCAGTTCTTGAAGCCTGTCCCACAGCCAGATCCATACAAATTTAGATTTAATTGTGAAGTAGAGAAGGATTTGAAATAAGAACCTCTGCTGTGACTGTGCACACAGTGATGTGAAGGCAACAGAGAGATCTGCCAACTGATTCACTCCATGGATCAATTTTTCCATATGAATACAGAAACATACTTATACTTGCCTTACTCAATGGGACTACTCACATGAATAAAGAAACAAGGATTGGGTCTTTAAATGTACAACATGAATTTTATGAACTGTGAATAAACCCATAATTTTAAAATGGTCTGGGTGAATGAAAAAAGTCATGCAGACAACTTTGTATGTTTAAAGATATAATAAAACCTAACCTGATTTAAAGCACAATTATATTGTATAGTAATTGCTCTTCTAAACCCAAATTAAATCAGACTGTTCTCATAAAGAGAATTGCAAATTTAAACCTTATTGTTTTATAGATATGGATTATTACTATACTTTCAAAAGAGCCTAATGATCACTCAGACTTGACTTCAGCAGCAGGAATAATGACAGCAAATGCTGCAAAGTAAAAGATTTTGTATTTGTTTACTGAAGTAATAACCTGGACATAATCTTTAATCTTTCTCTAATATAACAAAAAAGATGAAAAGGTTTTATGAATATAGAATATACTCACTTTTCCAGTAAAATCAAATTTCACAAACTTTTACTACTTTAAGAATAGGCCTTTCAACTTGCAAAGCTGCATAATAGCTCCTTATAGCATGAATGTCAGAAGTTAGGATTTCTCATAATTTGAAACCAAGTCTAAATGTAAATGTACATTCCCCTTTTCAATGAACTGGGAATGTCTATTTTTTAGTAAGAGAAAATAGATCAACTAAAGATAAATACAACCCAATATTCCATGAACATTATTACCCTCCCTTTTCATACAGGGAAGCATATATATTTTCCAAATAATTTTCATTTATTTATATATGTAGTACAACATAAAATATGTAAGTTCACACGGTTTACATCAGAAGAGTCTATTATAGCAACTTCTGTGTAACACTGCAAACTTGCTGAAGGATATATGCTGTATGTATAACTTATACTCTAACCCTTTAAGCTGTTCTGTGTGGCTCCCCCCTGACTTAAAAATGTATGGGCAAGACTGTACGTGCCTAACTTTGAAAAACTTCCAACAGCCTATACTGTGTGTACAGAATTTCTGACATGTCCCCATCAAAGTAGAGAAGATATTTACATTTATTTGTGGGTGATTTACCATGTAATTCTATATAAAAAATTCACCACGCTTGGCCTGGCCAATGTGATTTACATAAGTATTGTACCATTAGCGAATGCCTTGATCCAACAAGTTATGTGAGGGCAGACCCCTTGTACATACACAAAATATACTTTTATACATTTAATATAAATACATAGACCTTTGTTTATATATTCACAGTTGTATGTGTCCATTGGGTTTGAGTATACACATACACAATTGTGTTCCTTCTCCATAACTGGAGGAAATAATCTCATTTTTAAAACAAGTTTAAAAAACATGAGCTAAATATTTAGAAAAGATGCATTCAGGTTGGATGGCAAAAATCATATATGCAATATTAAAACATCCATAGAAAACAGAGTTAAAACACATGCAACAAATATTTAGTCCTCAGAACAAAGCACACAAGTCACATTTTTGTTAAGGAAACATACAAAAATGGAACAAGGTGGAGGCATGGCTGTCTATAGACACCAACACCTGATTTGTAAGTCATGGATTGTCATTATGTGTAGTTAGTGTCTCACCATGAGGCACTCATACTAGCCCATTTTTGTGAAACACAGAGCCCAAGATTTTTTTCCACTTTGGTTTTTGCATATAAGCTGTAGAAAGAATGAGAAAGTCAGAAAATACTTTAGAGAATAAAAAGTAATCACACTCCCAGATGGGTCAAAGTAGTACCTCTTCCTCAGATACAAATATCATAGATCATGGTGAATGTATGTGACAAAGTGAGAGAGGATCTAGATCAGAGGTGGGCAAACTTTTTGGCCCGAGGGCCACATCTGGGTGGGTAAATTGTATGCATGGCTGGGGCAGGGTGTTGGGGTGCGGGAGGGAGTGCGGTGTGCAGGAAAGGACGCAGGGAAAGGGATTGGGGCACAGGAGGGATGCGAGGTGTATGATGGAGCTCAGTGAAGCAGACTGGGGTGCAAAGAGGGGTGCGGAGTGCAGGGGGGCTCAGGGCAGGGGGTTGGTGTGCAGGAGGGGTGTGGCAGGGGACTCAGGGCTGGGTGTTGGGGTGCAGGAGTGGTGCGGGCTACAGCAGGGGGCTCAGGGCATGGAGTTGGGGTGTGGGGTAGAGCAGTTCGGGGTACGAGCTCCAGCCCAGTGCCACTTACCTAGAGCGGCACCAGGGTGGCAGTGGCGTGCACCGGAGCCATGGCAGGCTCCCTGCCTGCTTGCCCTGGCCCCAGGCTGCTCTGGGAAGCAGTCGGAACCATGTCCCTGCGGCCCCTGGAAAAGGGAGGGCACAGGGCTCTGTGTGCTGCCCTTGCTGCTCCTCCAGGTACCTCCCCCAAAGATCCCATTTGCCAAGGTTCCCTGTTCCCGGCCAATGGGAGCTGCAGGGGGTGGTGCCTGGAGGTGAGGGCAACACACAGAGCCCTCTGGCTCCCCTACCCCCACGAGGGGCTGCAGGGATGTGGTGCCAGCCGCTTCAGGGAGCGGCGCGGGGCTTGCGGCGCCAGAGTGGGGGGGACTCCTGCGGGCCAGATCCAAAGCCCTGGGGGGCCAGATGCGGCCCACAGGCCATAGTTTGCCCACCCCTTATCTAGATAGATTGCCAGGAGTCCTTACCACGAAGGGTGAAAATCTCAACTGCCCTGGGACTTTTTTGGCCATGGAAACAAATGTGTGTGCGCGAGGGAGAGAAGTATCACCTTGAATCACATTGAGAAATTAATTTAGAAACTGGTCCAAGGAATTCAGCACCATACATATTTTCCTGTTGTGTGAAACTGTAAAAGCCTTTTTCTCACAAAGCCCATTTCCTATATATCCTGAAGTCTATAGACTGTACATATATACCACTTTACCCATCATTATCTGCAACTCAGGCTAATTACATGAATTATAAATCACTGACAGGCCAGGAAGGAGAATAAATGACAGACACATGGGATGGGTTTAATCAGCAGGCTTCAACTTTATTATTTATACACTGGGGTTGGCACCTACAATGCCCACTCCTCACTCTTACGTACCAGGCATTTTAATAGGTTCCAGTGCAGGTTACAGGGCTCCAACCTCACAAACAAAACAGTAACTCAGGATAGATGCTCCCTTACCTACCCTACAGGCTCAGCTCAATTATAAAACCTCCCTCTCCCCATCCCTGTGTAAGGGGTGGGGGGAGGGTGGGGTGGGTGACAGAGGCCACAAAGCTGGTGGTGAAGAGACCTCAGTCCTCAAAGATTTTGGGACTCTTTCCTTATATAAGTGTAAGGTCCTACAGCAAAACCCTGAGTCCCACTGACCTCTGGGAGCTGGTGCTTTTAGCCTTTATATGCATTGGGCACAGGCCAGAAGTTGTGATGGGTCAGTAGTCCTACCCTCATTATATAAACCTTCCAATAATCTATTGTTTTTAATTAACTGTACATCCAGGAGGCTGTGAGGAAGACATAAAAAAAAAAAAAAACCACCGAACTTCCTGCCAACATGGCCTCAAAGGGAAAAATTCCTTCCTGATCACTAGAAAACAGGCAGTCAGTCAGACTCCTAGCAACATAAAAGGGACTGTTCCTAACATAGAATGAAGGGGAAGGAGGGCAGGGCAGCTAATTGGAGAGCAAGAGGCATTTGAAAAGCCTAGGCTAGCTTAAATAGACAGGGAAGGGACATCTGGAAGCCAATTCACTGGCCCCATTACCTCCTGTTCCTGCCAACAGCTAAGCAAAAGACAAAAGGGGGGAGTGGGAAGTCACAGCCCCTATCCTCCCAGCATGCCCTCTGGGCTTCTCACATTCCCTACCTGTTGAAGGCAATAAGGGGGTAATCCACTCAGCAAGCAGGGAATTTGAGACTTTGGAATGTGCTTTACTAGTCGATCCCTAACTGCCCAAGTTTATTAGCTTTCAGGGTTATCTTTTCTCTCTCATCTGTAAAAAAGATGGGTGATGGGTAGAGTGGAGTAGTTGTTGCATGAGACTCTCATGGAAAATTACTTTGTCATACTGATCATGTTACTGGCTAATTTGATTTTATCTTGAGGTAACTGATTGACCTATTTATGTGTATATTTTTGAAAGATGGGCACTCGTATTATAGAGTAGGAAAATTCCAAACGAATAGATAAATATGTAACATATATGCTGTCTGTTGTTAAGGCAACAGTATATACACTTCAAAGATGTGACTCATGAATCCTGTACTACTACATCCTTGAAATTAGCTCAAGGTAACAAGTAACATTGCTCAAAGGCTCACCAGTTTAGAGATGGAAAGTTTGAGAACTTTAAACTATTTCAAGTATCTAGACAAATCGCATGAGAAGTTATTATACAGACCTGGAAAAGTGTTCAAGCTACTGTTGGCACATTGTATATTCCAATACAACTATCAAACCAGATATATACCTGCATGAGAGGCAAACAGCAGTTTACCCATTGAGGATAGTGGAGGCCACTAGAAGACAATGCTATATGTGAGCCAGCTCAGGAAGTGAGGAATCATTTAATCATGCAGAATTTCTAAGGTAAATAAGAGATATGCAGCTAGACAGTACTAATGCCTGTGTTTAACTTGGATCATAAACACGGCAGTTTGCCAGGGCAAATGAACATGGCTCAGCACTGCTAGTGTTTGGAGCGGGTGTGGGGGAAGGATATCAACTTCCTCATTGGATCTTTAACTTATTTTAGGTGCAACCGGGGAAATTCCAGCTGAAGGAAAGTGTCTAACATGCCACAGGATCAAAGTCAAGGTCTAACTCTGGACTTATAACCTGAAGTGCTTGAAAAAGCATCAGCATATTAATATAACAGCTGCTTGGTATTTGTAAGATAACAGTTTGCCTTAAGTTGTCCTTAAGAAAAGCATTCTGGTTTAATGCTTACACAATGGAAGTAAGACAGACAACTAGATTCCATTGTCAACTACGCTACTGGTTTACCATCTGTCAGTGAGCAGGTTGCAAAAATTTGATATCTTAGTCCAGGGATCTCAAACTCAAATCACCATGAGGGCCACATGAGGACCACATGAGGACTTGGCCTGAGGGCCGCATTACTGAGACTTTTTCAGACAAAGATACAAAAGTCCCCCACTCCCACCCCACTCCACTCCACTCCTTCCATGAGACCCCGTCCCTGCCCTGCCTCTTCCCACCCCTTCCCAGCCCCCATTCCAACCCCTTCCTCAAAGTCCCCGCCCCAACTCTGCCCCCCCGTCTCTATTCCAATCCCTTCCCCAAATCCCCACCCCAGCCCCGCCTCCTCCCCTTAGCGCACTGCGTCCCTGCTCCTCCCCCCGGAAAGTCCTAAGCATTGAGAGGTAGGCAGAGGAGTGGGGACGCGGCACGCTAGGTAGGGCAGAGGCGGGGTCGTGAGGGGAGCTTGGCTGCCAGTGGAGTCGGCACCTATGGCAGGCCCATGTGTTTGAGACCCCTGTCTTAGTCTTACTCAAGGTAAAATGAGAACAACATTTACTGATCTTTAAACAGTTTGAGATCTTTTAATTAAAATTATGTTTATTTACCACATGTACTCCACTTCGATAGTTTCTAAACTGTGTATTTATCCAAGGCACCAGAAACACTTCCTCCACTAAGTTGTCACAAATGTGATTCTATTTCAATGCCTGTACTTCCTTGACTAGTTAAGTTAGTCATTTCTCATTGCAGCCTACCTCAATGTACATGTTTAACATTACATTTGCCCAAATGATCATATAAAATGACATGCAGCATAACAGTGCTAACATGAGTTGTAGCTCACGAAAGCTTATGCTCAAATAAATCTGTCTCTAAGGTGCCACAAGTACTCCTTTTCTTTTTGTGAATAACAGACAGACTAATAGCAGACTAACACGGCTGCTACTCTGAAACATGACAATGTTAGATCATGTTTATTTGGACACCAGAAGAACTTGGGAAGACTTATTCAGAATTTAAGGTACTGTAGGGTACATGCTGAGGCCTATCTAAGCCAGAGATAGTGACCCTTTAACTTAAGAACCTAGTGGGATACTGAACCACAAGATTAAAAGGGGAATATTCCCCACCTCTGCAACTGCTAGGAATAAAACCAGGGTAATTTGGTTCTATCTTCCTCAGATGAAAAGAAAGTTTTCCTTAAAAAATGGCAGAAAAGAAATCAAGCTTTAAATTAGCTGCTTGATTCTTTTCAATGTTAGGATAAATATTGAATTGTTACGACTTACTAAAGCCACTCTGCTCACATGACTCATCTTCTCATACAATATTATGCCCTTATATCAAATGCACAAAAAGCAAACGATATGAAGTGCTGATTTGACAAACTTTAACTCAATACATCAAAAGCCTGTGTTACTGTAGCACAGAGCTAAATCTAACACTGTCCAAGCTTCCTGTCAGAAGACCTATTGGGAATGATTTTTTTTAACACACACACACTTTGTGCCTTTTTCAAGTTTTTTGTGCTGATTTAGGAACTTCCCAAACAAAATAAAGGCAGTGTGTGTAGGCTCAAACCTCCAAAATAAGCTGTGAAGATTTCTCCATATGAGCTATAGGTGGTAACCACATTTTACAAGCTTGACCTACTGTGTCCACAAAGCATTGGAGTTCACTGAATCAGACTTGGAGATCATAAAAACTTCACCTGTACTTTTACAGAATTTGTATTTTCCCTGAATCAAAGAACAGAGTTTATAAATGATGCTGGATGTGCACACAAAGTTTATGTTTCTTGAACCTGATTCTGGAGATTACAAATTACATAGTCTATGGGAAAACAGGGTAAGATTCTGTGATTTTTTTTAATGTATTGGTCAGTAAATGAAGTACATTTGCCATTATTTAAAACAAAACAAAACAACAGTTTATACATTTACCTCTTTTTTCTCTCCAGGCTTGGGCTTTTGACTTTGTGAAGTAAAATGGGACCTGTAATACCTGCGACCGTGTCTCCTGAAGGTGTCATCACACAAACCAAAAATGCTTTTTTATATAATGCAACGTAGACAAGCATGGTGAGTCATATTTAGATTTTTAAACAGGGTTTCAAATGGCTTTGGATCAAAGAACTTACAAGTCTCCCTTGTCAAAATAACGTGCTGAAGATAAGTGCCAGAGATAATAGTAAATTGGGTCATTTTCAAAATCAGTATAACTATATATGTGTTTTGTTTTTAAACACAAGTAGTAATCAGTAAAATATGTATTATAAACATGTCTGTACTTACTCACTTTTTGACTAATTTATAGTTTTATTTTATAACACAAGGTCCCATTCTAACTTCCGTTACTTTAATTTTGCTCCTATACTGCCATGAGCCTCCCATCTTTCGTTCTTTGTTTCTCTTACTGTTTAATCCAAGAATTTTTATAAAAAATTTTTAGAAGACACCAGCTGAGATCATTTTAAAATTTGAAAAGCCACAGTACTAACATCCATCACAATACTACCCTTCTTTCCTTTATCATCATTTTTCATAACAGCTCTAAAGAAGTCTATCAGTTTTGCATTAAGGGAAGATATTTCACTTTACATTTTACATTTGGAGTACTGAAAAACCATTAATTTTACAAGTAGTTTCATGCATATATTTGATAAAAAGTGAGATATTTTGTCACCATGATAACCGTTGCTCTTTTCAGATAAGTGACCATACTTCAGAATCTTGGCCTAAGAAGTTTCTATATGTAGACATATTTAGCTTGGTTTCTCAGGGCACTTGCATATTGTTGGCACAAAGAATCTTTGCACAATGGAAAAAACAAAATAATTACACTCAGTATGCGGTTTGCTTACTTCGTAATTGTTAAGTAAATATTTTCTGAGGAGCCTCCAGAACTGCTTTGGGTGGTATATTTGAAATTCAAGCAGAAAAGCGCCTGTATTTGTCCTCTCTAATAATTGCCCCAAAGCTGCCAGCAGATTAATCCAAATCTGAATGATCCCATCTGGAAAGTTAGCTAAAAACTTCTCATAGTAAGAATCACTTGCCACTGCTACCAAAAATAAAGACTAATAACCAAGCAGTCAACCATGTGAAAGTGGTCTGCTGATGGGATTTCAGACACTGTGATGAAAGCAAGGAATCTCTTCCTCCATTCCTGTACAGCCACAGCACAAGATTTCAAGAAACCTGTGTTGCAACTGTTCAAGCTCAGTTGGTGCTTTTGCAACCAAAAATGGAGACATTTTTCTTATGTAAGCAGAGTCAGGATGAGCTCTATCCTGACATCTGGTGGTGAGTTGTGATGGGTTGTGGAAAAGAACTTCAGGGGCTGATCTCATGTGCCACTCCACCTAGATGTTCACACTTTGACTGCTGTGGGATCCCCAGTTTCTCTGTTATTGGGGGAGGAAGAATAAAGTGTTGTTATCCTGATTATGTGGATCAAGGACAGTGGAACTGTACTTGGCTTTTTGTTATGATGGAGGTACTCACCATCAACTAAGTAGCACTTGCTAGGCAAGGGACATGGGTTCCAAAACTCAGTGAATTGAGAAAGGTTGGGGGCAGACATTTGTACCTTGTGGTATGGGCCCCTTCTGAGGGTCCTAAATGCCAGCTGCACTGCCTCCTCTCTCCACTGTGTAATAGCAGAGCTAATTTTGATTCCATTAGGAGTCTGATTACAGATTGCAGAGCTGAATTCACTTTGGGCCAATGGTGCCCCAGCACTGGACTCCCCTACTACGAGCTGAAATCACTGAGTACTGTGTTAAGTAGTAGGGAGCCTGAAGATATATTGGTGAGTGGCTCGCAGGCCTGTTACCGGCGAGGAGCAGCTGGTGGAGCGGCTCGCAAGATGGCTACCGCGGGGAGCAGCTGGTGGAGTGGCTTCTAGGACAGCTACCGGGGGAGCGGCTGGCGGTGAAGGCTGCAGCAGAAACCCACAGAGAGATGGGGCAGTTGGCTGTCGGAGCACATAAGATGCCCCTTTACTCCCCCACCCCAATTTCCACACAGGCTGGGGGAGAGAGGGTTAAAACTCTGCAGATGAACTTCTGAACACTGGACTCCCCAAGGACAGAGACAGAGACTTTTGGGTTATTGGACTTTTGGGTTGCTGGACTCAAGAACCAAAGGGAGAGGACATGGCCCAATTTGCTTGGGGTGGGTTTTTGCTCATGGCTTGTGTTATGAATCCTGTTGGTGGTGTTTCCCCCAACATAATGCCACATTGTTTCTCTCCATTATTAAAAGGCTTTTGCTACGCTCAAACTCTGTGCTTGCGAGAGGGGAAGTATTGCCTCTTAGAGGCACCCAGTGGGGTGGTATATATTTGTCCCAGGTCACGGGGTGGGGGCTTGAAATGGTTTTGCATTGTGTTATTGGAACGGAACCCCTAGATACTGAACCCGGCCCTTGTTGCTGCCAGCTCTGACGGGCAGAAGGGTCACACTTACATTTATCTGTCTTAGGCCAGTGTTCAAAGGAAACATCGGAAGATGCAGCTTAAAATTCTGTCTTATTTAAAAGACAAAACTGCAAAATTTTGTTTAAAAATGACCTCACTTAAAAATGCCACCGAAGTCCAGTAGTTTCCAAGTGCAGATAGACAACACTTTTACGCCCATTACTGATGTAGCATATTAAACTGTAACCTGTGACCTAGCTGCTTAAAGGCCAAATCCTGTGTGGCATTGAGCACCTGCCCCTCCCCTGGAAGTCCATGGTAGTAACAGGTGCTCAGTTTGAATCTAGGCAATAGCTACTCTGTGTGTCTTTCCAGGACTTTACAATGCATAAAATACAAAAATAATGCAGAAATAAACTTGCTTTATACATCACATGGTCAATCACATCAGTGTAATTTTGTACAGTTGTTCTGAGGTCTAGGAGGTGGTGAGAGACCGACCAGCTGAGATATCGGGGTGAAGATGAAAGGGAAAAAAATAGGGAGGACATGAGGGAAAGGAGCAACTATAGACCATGAACTCAGGAAGAGGAGGTGGATGAGGCATTTCTAATACAAATAACAGAAATAACCAAATCACAAGCCCTGCTAATAATGCGGGACTTTAACTATTTAAACATCTGTTGGAAAAAGTAATACAGCAAAACAAAATTTCCAAAAAGTTACTGAAATGTATTGGGGACAACTTTTTGTTTCTGAAAGTGGAGGAAGGAACAGACATTTTGGTCAGAGTCAAGTCTAATAGGGAGGAATTGGAAGAGAATCTGAAGGTGGAAGGCAATTTGGATAAAAGTGATCACAAAATGATAGATTTCATGATTCTAGAGAAAGAAAGGAGCAAGAGCAGCAGAATTAGGACAATGGACTTCAAGAAAAGCTAACTTTAACAAACTCAGAGAACTGGTAGGTAAGGTCCCATGGCAATAAAAAGCTAAGTAATAGAAGTTCAGGAGAGCTGTCAATTTCTCAAGGAGACAACATTAAAGGAAACTATCCCAATGTGAAGGAAAGATAGCAAGACTAGTAAGAAGCCAATATGGCTCCATTAGGCACTCTTTAACGGCCTGAAAATCAAAAAGAAATCCTACAAAAGGTGGTAAACATGGACGAATTGCTAAGGAGGAGTACAAAGGAAGAGCGCAGGCATCTAGGGACAAAATCAGAAAGGCTAAGGCACAAAAATGAGTTAGACCCAGCAAGGGATGTAAAAGGCAATAAGAAGAGGTTCTCTGAATACATCAGGAGCAAGACAATGATGAAGGAAAATGTAAATCCACTATTTAGTGGGGAAGGAGAAGTAATATTTGAGGATATGAAGGCGGCTCTGGTGTTTAATCCCTATTTGGTTTTAGTCCTCACTAAAAAGGTTAATTGTGACCAGATACTCAACCCAATTAATATTAACAACAAAAGGAAAGGAACCCAAGCCACAATAGGCAAAAAATAGGTTAAACAATATTTGGATAGATTTGATGTAATCAAGTCAGTAGGGTCTAATGAAATTCACCTGACGGTACTTAAGAAACTTAAGGAACTAGTTGAAGCAATCTTGGAACTGTTAGCAATTATCTTCGAGAACTCCTGGAGGATGGGGTGAGTCGCGGTAGACTGGAAAAGGGAAAACATAGTACCTATCTTTAAAATGGGGAATAAAGAGGCCCTGGGGAATTGTTGTTTGTTTCTTGATGTGTGGGATGTAGTCGGTTGTGCATGGTTTTGTCTGTGCCTGAGAGGTCTGTTGCGGTTCCTCTCAGTATCATACAGTCTCAACTGGGGCCGGTGATATTGTTGTGCATGGGGCCTCTGATAAGGTTGATCCTGTTGCCTCCTGGGGAGAGACGGGTATATCCCCAGTGTGCACAGGATGGACCTAGAGTCTTTCATGGTGTGAAGAACTTCATCGATTTTTTTGGAAAAAAGTTTATCCTTATGAAAGGGAAGGTCCTCCACTTTGGTCTGCAGATATTTAGGGATGCCAGATGCAGACAGACAGTCAGGAAGACCAGTGCATCAATACCATGGTGGCAGTAGTGTGGGCTGCTACGTCTGCCATGTCCAGGGATGCTTGTAGCGCTGTCCTAGACAGCAGTTGACCTTCGATGAGGACAGATTTAAAATCCGCTCTTCTGTCCTCTGGGATATGGGAGGTAAAGTCAAATAACTTGTAACTGTCATAGTCGTAGCTTGCAAGGAGGGTGGAGTATGGCCCAGGAATTCAAGTCGTTTGAGGTCCTTATCTTGCAGAGTGGGCCCATATTGTGGCTGCTTTGTTCTATGGGTCACTGCATCCACCATAAGAGAGTTGGGCAGTGGATGGGAAAATAAGAAATCTACGTCCTTAGCTGGTATATAATATTTATGTTCAGCCCTTTTACATGTTTACAGGGATCTGCCATATCATATCAGTGGGTTCCAGGAGAGCCTCGTTTATGGGTAGTGCAATCTTTCATGGCACAGAGGGTTGGAGGATTTTCAGGAGTCTGTGTTGTGTCTCCTGCATGTCCTCTAATGGAATGTCATGGCTGATTGCCACCCTCTTAAAAAGTTCCTGGAACTGCTTAAAATCATCCACGTTCTGTGGCAGTGGTGTCATGCGAGCTTCATCTGCAGCTGATGGAGAGTTATGAGCAGGTGATTCAGGGAAAGGTTCATAGCCCACATCTTCGAGGGGCAGCTCAGGAGCTCTGAATGTAGATGGAACTGGAGACAGAGGTGCAGAGAGGGTCTGCAGTCTGGTGGAAGGTCTGCGAGAAGGATTGGCGCAATGGGTAGATCAAGGGTACCACTGAGGCCAGTGCACAGGGTATGAAAAGTGGGGCCCCGCCCGTGGGGGGACAAAGTAGTGAAATTGAGGCTGGTTCTTGTGAAGTGTTGTGCTTTGAAATAGGTATGGCTCCGGTGGGAGAGGAGAGTCAAGCAGGGAAAACTCTGCCTGCTGCAGCATGTCATTCTCACGGTCGGTGAGGGTGGCCAAGTCGGGTGGTGAGAGCAGCTGGTCAGAGAGTGAGTGCTCGGTGCCTAGGAGGGGAGAGTCAGGCTCTGGGGCCTGATTCAAGAACTACTGCTGCTCCATGGACTGCGGTGCTGTGGGTCTCGGAGCGTGAGCCGACGTCTGCAGCAATTTCTGCGGGAGTGGTGCGTCTGCGGCGGAGGTCATTGTCAGGCTCGTGGACTGCACTGCTGGTACTGGGTCTGTCCACGGTGCTGGCAGGGCCAGTGCTGAGGAAAGCTGCCTGCTGTGGGGTAGTCGAGTCCTGGTTTCTGTGCCCCATGAGAGCTGTGCCTGAGGTGCTGGGGTGGTCAGCTGTGCCAGTTTTTGCCACGGTCAGCACCGGAGGAAGAGATTTCGCCAGAGACCTTTTCTGTTTCTGTAGATCTCTATGTGGAGAGATTGGGGTTTCCTGCCTCTTCGCATGAGAGAGTGAAGCCGTGCTCCTGGTAGGTTCCGACCTGGCAGGGGAGCATGAGGGAGAGGGTTTACTTGTGCCCGTTTCTGTTGGTGGCTGCAGAGATTTCTCCATAAGGAGCATTTTCAGCAGCAGGTCTCTGTCATGGCGAGCCCTGGTTTTCAGGCTAGTACAATGGACACACTTAGCGGGGACGTGTGTCTCGCCTAGACACTTCACACAGTGTGACTGTTCATCAGACCATGGCATAGACTCATTGCAGAAGATGCATTTTTTGAATCCAGGGGACCCCGGCATCATGAAGCTATGACTGCCTGAGGGGGAAGTCTCAACGGGAGATGAACGTGAGAAAAAAAAACAAACAACTTTTTTTAGCTAATGAACAAGGAATAACTATTCTAAAGGAAGGGAAAGAACTGGGACACTTCTATCTACCTATTTCTACTTATTTCCTTCAGTGACCAGGGGCAGTGCTGAACCTCTTCCTGAGCCCCGTCTTCAGCCGATTGAGAAGGAACTGAGGGGGTGCGGGACATGGGCGCACAGACAGACCCTAATGCCACCGTGAGACAACAGCTGGGTACGTGCATCTGGAGTTCATCATCTGGAGTGGAGCACCCATGACACTCGAAGAAGGAATTTTATACTTTAAATATTAATGTTAAATATTAACTTGAAGTCCGTGGAACTTTGTAATGGACTGATCTCAAGGATACTTTTCGTCACCTACTCTCAAGAAATAATAAATAAAACAAAAGCAATACTACTAAGCATGAAAAAAACTTGGATATATTAGCTTCAATCTTTTTCACTGTAAGAATGAGAAATAGTTAAAGTCTGACAGACAACACTACTTTTGAACATTGTCCATGCACTGACTAAATCACTAGAGAAGCAGTTTAAGGAGAGTAAAATATATTTCAATAGATAAACACATCAGATAACTGTTCATAGGGAAGACCAACTCAAATGAAGTATCATAACACTTTGTTTTTTAACAGTGTATAGAATATGAAGTTGTTTCATTATACTATGTGTTGAAGTGCTTAGTAGGAAATAAACATGTTATTCTGCTGATATATTCACATGTTTTGATAAGGTATGTGCCAAGACATTCCTTGCTAAGTTAAGTGACTAATCAGATGCTGTGCTGGTAAGCACACCCTCAAGTGTCATCATAACCCGGACGTTTGCACATGACACCCAGAGAAAAAAAGCTGTCACTGTAGGTTCTTGTGCCCTCTGTAAATAATTTCCGTATTACGTTTTGTAATCTAATGCCTGTATTTAGTGAACCAGGATACAAGTAAAGGTCAAAACCTACCACTTTTTAAGTTCATTCTCACACATTATCGTCTCCTCTCTGCCTCCACTCTACAGGCACTAAGCTTTAAAGTAATTTTCATTTAGGAGCAACAAAAAATATTTTAGTAATGGTTTCTGGGTGACTCATTTCATTCACTATAACAGAAATGTGAAACACATTCCTGGAATTCTCAAATTAACTGAAACCAGCATTCTTTTTTCTTTTAAAACTCTGAAATGTCTCCTTTCTGAAATTTGCATTGTGGTTTACAAACTGAAGTTAGAAACAATTAATAGTAATTAGCTCATTATCATGTAACTTTGGTTTGTTAGGAGTACTGAAAATATTTTCTCAAGTCACAGATTTTAGGAAAACAGTTTTCTTAATTGAAAATATTTATTTTCATTGCTGTATCTACTGTACATTGCCTATAACTGAATGTTTGGCTTTATAGAATTTACAAGCCTATTTTTTTAAAAACCAAAGGGGATACTGGGAAAGTGTTTAAAATTATTAGCTTTCTGAAACAGAATGTAACAGCATGGAAAGGGGGATGATGCCAACGCAGCAGCAAGATGACTGGAGGTTCTATGCCCATGTTCTAGCCCCAAAACACAGCAAGGCATCTGCAGTATGATCAGACACTCAGGTTATAAGTAACAGATCAATGCTTAGGAACAACTGCTTTAGTACACTATCTCTGTACAGGACCACATGGATATTCTTGTAACTAGATTGCTGCTCACCAGCTTCAGATAAAAGGACTGATATTTGTGACTGGCGGTGGTGAATGATCCCTGAAAATAGGAGATAAATGCTCCATGCAAACATATGTGACATAACATGGCAAGGTTTTAGGTTGAACATCCTTGAATGAAATCTGGCACCATGTAGTCTTTTCTGTAGGGAATATAACCTTTCCCTAATCCACCCATGTTTTCAAGGAAAACTCCCCATGGATATTTCCTCCCTATAGCCCCACACACCACAATTTCTTTTTCTGTCAGAGGGAATCTGGACTTATTTTTTAAAAATGCTATTTATATTTTTGGTAGTATTTGGCCATTAGATTGTTGAGTTTGACATAACTGGTGTCATTTGCTTTTAATGTAGTCTTTGTTGCTTACTAGAAAATAGATCTTTGGAAAGTTTTAGCATATAGCATTTGTGGAATGAGTTAGGTTCTATGAAAATTTCTCATTAAATTGTCACTTGCATTATGATCTAGAAAAGCCACTTAAGCAAACAGTGTCATTTTTTCTTTAATACTGAAAGTACTCTCTGTGTTGTAAGTGACACTACAGAACGCTCTGGACAATATAGTTTATAAATACCCTCTAAGAAGACAAGCCAAATGACTGAAGGATTATAAGCTCTCTCTACCAGTTGTTCAAGTATTAAAATGGCAAGCAGTAAGAATACAGGGGCTGGGGGGAAGTAATGAACATTCAGTGTTGAAAACTTTATGTGTGGAACAGAATAAACATTCAGAGAAGTACACTGAATTACTATTGTGGAACTCTTGTAATTCAAGATTATTTTCCACCCCCTAATAAGGACAAATACAGACATCCAATTATTAGTAATTTTGAGACTCTTATTGTAGTGACGATTCCATGTTCACTATTAATATAAGGCTCTCTGACAAGAGAAGACTAAATATGGAGGTCACTTATCTGTAACTGTACGTTCTTCAAGATGTGTGGTCCTTATCTGTAGTCCACATGAGGGTACACATGTACACCATGCACGTGAAATTGCAAATTTCGCAAGCGAGCAGTGTCCATTAGTCCATTCAAGTGCAGCTGCCCTCCTTGTGGTCTGGACTGAAGGTATGAGAGGCAATGCAGACTGACACCTCTCTAGTTTTGCTGTTACTGTGAATCATAAGGATTCAAAGCAGAGGGGAAGGAGGGCACATCTCAAACAACCTCCAGTTATAGGTCAGTAACCTCCATTTCTTCTTCGAGAGCTGGTCCCTGTATTCCACACATATGCAATTGGTAAGCAGTATTCAAACAGGAGGGGGAACATGAAGATGTAGTTGGTATAGAGATCTATAATGCTGCTGTCCCAACAGCTGCATCTGCAGAAGAGGCTGAACTAATGCACAATGTTTTGTGACTGTATGGATAGAGCTCCAGGTAGCCACCTTACAGATTTCCAGTACAGGTACCCCTTGAAGATGTGCTGCTGAGGTTGCTTGTACCTTAGTGGAATCGACCTCACTCCATCCAAGGGAGGAATACATGCTAATTGAGAGCAAACAATGATGCAGCTAGAGATCCTCAAAAGCGGCAAAAATTCTGCAAAATTCTGCATATTTTGTCAAAACAACACAATATAACCACACCAGTTTCTATTATTTTTGGTCATTTATTTCAAAACCCTGGTCAGCAAGTATGTCTATAACAATACAGACAACAAACAACAAAAAAGATTCAGGAAATGTTTTTTGACAAATAGATTCCTTACTACACATATTAATACAGAACTCGGAGTAATAAATCATTTAAACTACAATACAGAACCGTATTTCCCGCACTCCTCAGAAGCGGTACAAAGGCTTGGGGGAGTCGGGGTAACAGAGGAGCTGAGGGAGAGGAAAGTAAGTTGCTGGGAAAGAGCCCGGGTTGTGAACTTGGAGGGTTGTTGTGTAGGGTAAGAAAAGTATGGAACAGGTTTTGGGGAGGGGCAGGGAGGGATTGTTAGGGAGCCCCATGCAGACCCTGGCTGACCCCTAGCCTCTCCCATTCAGTCAGGCATATCTGCCCCTGTCCCCATGTGTTCTTGCACCCTCTGTCCACATGTGTCCCTTCACCCCCACTCAGACACTCACTCCCCACATCCCCATGTGGCCCTGCACCCCCTCCTCCTATGTGGCTCTATACCCCCCACCCCATCCCCATGTGTCTCTATGCCCCCACCCAGCCACCGCCTGTCCCTATGTAGCTCTGAACCCCCCATCACCAGTTGGCCCTGCACCTCCCTCCCCCCTGTGGCCATGTGCCTCCACTCCCATTCAGCCCCTGCTCCAGTCTGTCCTCCCCCTTCTGAGCCCCTCTCTGACCCTCCAGCATGCCACGCTGTCTGTCTCCCCATAGCTCCTGTCTCCTGACCTGACAGGCACTGTGAAGAAGTCAGGCTCTCTCTTCCTTAGCTGGTCAGGAGCTGCTGCTTTGTTCTATCGCCATAGCGCCCTCTGGTGCGCAGAAGGCAGAACTGCAGAAGTTATTTTCTGCTGGGAGCTGCTGCTGTTCTTGAACCACAGCGCCCTCTGGTGAGCAAAAGAATGAAGATTGAGAATGATCTCCATTCTCTGTTTTTCTTGGGCACCATGAAAAAGGGGCATAGAACTCTCGTCCTTGGTGCTGAAGTGGTACTTGTTCTATGGCCCCTTTTTGGAGGAGTACACCTGCATCCTGACGGAGAATCGCCTTTTGAGAGTGGTCCCTGAAAAGGGCCCCAGGAAGAGGGTTTGGGAGTAGGAGGGAAGAAAAACTCTACAGAGTAGTCAAAGGGAATGATTTCCAGCACCCACTTGTTGGTTGTGATTACTCTCCAATTTTGAGTGGAAAGAGCAAGACAGCCACCAAATGTTTGCGGGAGGGAAAGGGGGAGTAGGGGATGGCATCAGTAGGGGTAGGCAGTCTTCAATCGTCCTGTCAAAAGTAATCCCTGGATGGTAGATAGGGTTGAGTAGTTGGAGTTATGGTAGAGGGAGCAATATACTGAGGTTTTTGTACCAAGATTTGCATGGTGGTTTGAATGGGTGCTAGTGGTAGAATGGCTGAGAAGACGGTCTCAGATTTTACTCCTGCTTATGAGGTTTTCTCTTTGGGGTGTAAATGCCCAGGGTTCTGAGAGTTGCCCTAGAGTCTTTCAATGAATGTAGAGACTAGTAAGTCATCTTATTAAGAGAGATTAGACTCAAAGGGCAAGTCCTCCATGGTATTCTGAACCTCCCTGGGGAACCCCAAGAAGTGCAGCCAACATCCATACCTCTGAACTATTCCTATGCCTGTCCCTCTAGATGTGGTTTCAGCAACATCCATTGCAGTTTGAAAAAATGTTTTGGCTACCAGTTTGCCTTCCTTAATCAGGGCTATAAATTGGGCCCCATCCTCCTGAGGGGGTTTGTCCCTGAAGTCT
Source organism: Lepidochelys olivacea (assembly GCF_965140295.1). Taxonomy (NCBI): domain Eukaryota; kingdom Metazoa; phylum Chordata; order Testudines; family Cheloniidae; genus Lepidochelys; species Lepidochelys olivacea. Next base: position 135,933,701 of record NC_140412.1, on the reverse strand, counting down.
AAACTCCAAGTAATTGTTAGCAAAATAGGATTTCAACAAGGCCTCATAGTTAGCAATTAGAAACTGAACATTGATAGAAGAAAATACCTTCCCCCTTAGATGGTCAAGTCATTTAGAGCCCTTCTCCACAAGTGTAGGCTACAGCATTCCAAAGCAACATCTCTCAGTGGCTGCTTGTATCAAAAGGGTCTTGGACATGTGAAGAGAAACTCCGCTCCTTTGGCTGGTACAAAATATTGTGTCTCAGCCCTTTTCAGGGTGGGGGTGCAGGAGACTGGAATATGCCAAACTACCTTGGTTGGTTCCATGATGGCCTTGTTTGCTGGGAGGGCCACTCGGCTGGGACCAGAAGATTGCAAGATGTCAAGAAGCTGATGCTGAGTATCTTGGACCTCCTTGAATGAAATCTGGCACTTATTTGCCATTCTCTGCAGGAGCTCAACAATGGTTGTGGTCATCAGATGGGGATGGCAATGATGGGACAATTCTCTCCTCGGGTGAGGATGATAAAACACCCAGGGGATCATACGAAAGGGGATCATACCTCTCTCCCTGAACTGGTTTCCTCCTTGAGTGTCAAAATATCTCTCAGGAGGGTTAGACCCAACAGAAGAGGAGACTGAGGATAGGGAAGGATAGGCTTCAGTTTCTCATGGAGTACAGGGTATTCCGGTAGTTTGGACTCATGGATCCAGTGGGTCTGTGGTCATAGTGGATGGCAGGTCCTCCTGGGGATGGATTGGACCATCAAAGATTCTAACTCTTAGATGGTGTTGGTGGGTGCATGCAGGCACATGCATTCCAGTGGCTGGTATCAGCAGATCCTTTCTCCTTTGCGCTTTACCCTTATGTTCTGAGGGTTTACATAGGCCTAACTCCTCAGCACCTGTGCAAGAGAACTCATCCGACTTTAGAGGTCAGGGAGGGATCCCTTCTTGTGGAAACAGACCTGGCAGGAGACCTGTCCTTATGATTATTAGAGTGCCCCTTACTCTCAAAAGAAACTTTAGTTGAGGACTCCTTGGGCTTAGTAGTTTGGGCCTCTGGCTCCAGAGCTCATGCTCGGAGTGGGTGCAGCTGTGGCTGATGTAATAGGCAAGCATCATGGCTTCTCCTTAAGGCATTTCTGCAGACTGAGCTCTTGCTCCTTGCAGGTTTGTGGGGGGAAGGGGCAGTAAGTGCTACACTTGGCTGAAATATGGGTCTCTACGAAACAGAGGCAGCACTGGTATTCATCACTTACAGAGAAGGAACGAGGGAAGGAGACAGTTCTTAAACTCCAGGATTCTGGGCATAGTCTCTGTCCATAAGGAGAGACTCCCTGAGGCAGGGAGAAACTAAGCTATACTAAATATACAAGACTAAAATCTAACACTAAAAATACTAAAAACTATGTGCAATATATTTAACAGTTCTGAAGAAGAAGAAGAAACGCAAAGGTATCTACAGACAAAGGATTCTGACTCAGGCTATGTGGCAGTAAGAAGAAACTGCAGAGCTTTTGGTCTGCACCGCTCCTTAAGCCCTCAGTCGAGACAGAGCATGAAAAGGGCAACTGCACAGGCATAGACCAATGGACACTGCTGGCTAGAAATTTCCAGTCTCAGGCACATGGGGGGCACGAGCACTCAAGGAAAAATGGATATTTATTCAAATGTTTTATATATACAAAAATTTCATTGAGACCATTAAGTGACTTTGTGGTCATTATGAGGCTCAAATATGACAATGGTTTAGCCGCTAAAAATAATTCAGTGCAAAACACTAATTTAACAAAACTAAATTCTCAAACACCAAAAATTTAGAAAGGTATGGCTCTGCCTGGAATGTTAACCCCTTTCCCTGAAAATTTGCATTCCATCATCCTTCTCCACCCTTAAGTCTTGCTCCAAGGTCCATTGAAATCAAAGGGGTCTCAATCAGGGGAACAAGGTTGAAAGCAGACACTAGCTGTCACTTGATTTTATAGAAGCTCAAATCTCATTTTTTGTAGAACCTCACAGCAGGTTACAAGAAAAAGATAGTCTTCCCAAAGATCTTCTCAGGTTTCCTATGATCAAAGTTACATTACATTATTTCTGTGTGATGGCTGAAGCTACTGCACTTGCTGTAGCATCTGAAGAATCAAATGAGGCTCTCAATCACTGTTTAGCTATCAGCTGTCCTTCTGCTATTAAGGGTTTAACCAATTTCCTTTGCTCTTCAGGCAGATCTCTAGCAAATAAAGAATATTTTCTCCCAGAAAAAGTACTGATACCTAGACATTATGGTCCGATAATTAGAAATCCTAATGCCTCCTGAGGTTGAGAAGAAAATCTTCCTGCTCTGAGTATCCAGGTTTTTGTCCTTTTTGTTAGAGGGGTAGAAAGCACTGACCTTCTTTTGTTCTCTGAAATACTGTGGTGAACACCAGGGAGTGGGGTGTATGTAGAAAAATTAAAATCCCTTGTACAGTAACTGATAGCCCTTATCGGCCTTCTTTAACAGGGCTTGACCAGTGAGTGGCTGGATTTGCACAGATAGTTTTGTCTAGTTGGAGTAACCCTTCAAAAATTGGGAGGATGATCTTGCTGTGAGGAGAGCCCATTATACTCAACAATGGATAAGAGATTGCTTCTCCTCACAGAGATGGATCTTTAAAGTTGAAGCCATTCTGACCACCAGTTTGTGAAATATAACGGCATGTTCTGATGGGGAAGATGCTGATGAAACACCCACACTCAACAGGGGATGTCTGATCATCAGGTCGCTAATCAACGTCTTGGTATTCAATGGATCCCTCTGGTTCTTCCTCCGAGAGGGAATCTGAGACTGCCATTAGGGAGTGCTGCTCTCTATACCTAGTGTAGGTGGATGCAGGAATACTGAATCTGTTTTATGAAATATTCCCTGACCTCTAAGAGGAGGATATTGGACTTTTCATTCCTCAAGCGGCTGGGACTGATGCAGAACTCTCAGTACTCATGGAACCAGTGCTTACAGAATTGGAAGGTTTGCCTGCTAGTGTCTCCTGAAGTACAAAGCAGTGAAACCAGTTTTGATGTAACTTGAGAGCTCTTGAGGTGAAAGTGCTTCAGACTGCATACCAAGAAGGAGAGTGTCTTTCCTCCAAGCAAGCCACACTCCTCGTATTGGTATGCAAAGAAGGGAATAAAGCAGGAAAAGAAGCATACCTCTTAAATCTTGACCTTTTTTCCTTTGGATCTGCAACAGGATCCGTGAGCCCACAGTGAGCTGTGAGAACTAATAAAATTTATAAAATAACTTTTTGAAATATACAAAAGTAATGAATCTATACTCCGTTCTAATTAACTAAAATCTAACTCAGGCATTGCATCTCTGAAGAAGCTGGATCCAGGTTGGATCATCTTGGAGAGGTTGTGGTCTATCTGCTGACACAGCTGGAAGGAAGTATGGCAGCCAAGGCAGCATGCCCCCTTTTATAGCCTCTCCCTCAGAATGTTCAGAAACATCAAAGGGAGTAGTCGGAGGGAGCAGGAGAGCACACTGCTACAAAATGTTCTGCCATTAGTGCTGCACCAACAGAACATCCCAGCAGAGGCAATGAGCAGAAGCCATTTGAAAAACACCTGTGATACCCATAAAACAGCATGGCATTCTGATCATTAAGGAACGAAGTTAGGTATGATCACACAATTAGGCACATATCACTCCCATTGCTTAATGATGGTGGGAAAAAATGTTAGGGCTAGTCTACACTGGCAACACTAAAGCGTAGCCGCGGCAGCACTTTAATGTGGCTTGTATGATCGTGGCACAGCCTCTCCCACTGCTCTAAAAAAACCCACCTCCATGAGGGGCGTAGCTCCCAGTGCTGGTGCACTGTTTACACTGGCACTTTACAGCACTGAAACTTGCTGTGCTCATGGGGTGTTTTTTCACACCCCTGAGCGAGAAAGTTGCAGCGCTGTAAATTGCCCCACTGTAGACAAAACCTGGCTTAGTCTCCTGATCATAGCACTGCTGATACCAGTGCTAGACATCAACCACCATACTCATTTTAAGAAGCCTATGGTTCAAAATAGAACATTATATTAAAAAGTTAGAATGTCCAGATTGTAAGCTTTCCAAGATAAACATCATGTCTTCAGAATGGGACCCCAAATCATGACTGAGATTTTCTGAGCATTCTGCAATATACGTATGTAGCAGTAATAAACTCATTAGCCAAAAAAAAAAAAAAATATCAGAACACATTTAATAGGAATATAATTGTTTACTATCATCATGTTATACCTAACCAAAACAGAATCCTATCCTTGTTTTGATGCTACATTAAATTAATAAACTTCAAGAACACATCTGCAGGCCAGGCCTGTATCTCTAACAGGTAGTCCAGTGAATTTCTGATAAACCTGCTGCATTTGAAATAGATACAGAAATTACTTGTGTACATGTCAGAAGTATGTTGTCCTTTGATGTAAATAAATCACAGTCAACAACATCAAAGAATTATATACTTGGATTGAGAAGAGATGACAACAACAGAGAGTGCCTAAAGTGGTCAACAGATACCCTAAGATCTCATCTTTAGCCACTCCCCTGTGTACAGGCAGACCTGTTTTCTCTCCCCTTCCTCCCCCCCGCGGCCGTTTTTTGGGGGGCAGATTTTTTGTTTTGGTGTAAGGTGCCAGACTGGCAGTTTTGGAGATTGCAGTCTTCAATTTATCCACAGAATAGTGTGACAAAGTTCCTCCTCTATCTTGGTGGGTCTTGCACTTATTGGTGGATTTGCTCGCCTTGGAGCTTCACGGCAGCCCTCAGTTTGGCCGTTTTTGTGAACCCACAGTCCAGGTCAACTCCTCCTGTGTCTGACCAGGAGTTGGGAGGTTTGAGGGGAATCCTGGTCCACCCTCTACTCTGGGTTCCAGCCCAGGGTCCCGTGGAACGCAGCTGTCTAGAATGCCTCCTGGAACAGCTGTGCGACAGCTACAACTCCCTAGGCTACTTCCCCAGGCCTCCTCCTAACACCTTCTTTATTCTCACCATAGGACCTTCCTCCTGGTGTCTCATAATGTTTGTACTCCTCAGTCCTCGAACAGTACGCGTTCTCACTCTCAGCTCCTAGTACCTCTTGCTCCCAGCTCCTCACATGTGCACCACAAACTGAAGTGAGCTCCTTTTTAAACCCAGGTGCCCTGATTAGCCTGCCTTAATTGATTCTATCAGCTTCTTGATTGGCTGCAGGTGTTCTAATCAGCCTGTCTGTCTTAATTGTCTCCAGAAGGTTCCTGATTGTTCTGGTACCTTCCCTGTTACCTTATCCAGGGAAAAGGGACCTACTTAACCTGGAGCTAATATATCTGCCTTCTATTACTCTCCTGTAGCCATCTGGCCCGACCCTGTCACAATAGGTATTCACAGTCACAGGCAGTGAACGTTTACCCATACTATACCACCAAGGGACCCAATCTTGATTTTGGTCACAGCATCTATGCTTAATCATTAGCCTCTCTGTTATGACTGCCAAAATGAGTGTGATTTTGGTTCTGATTTTGTTATATGGATACTTGTCCGCTGATAACTGGGCTACCACTAAAAACAACAACCCCAAAACGTATTTCACAGAGGCCATCCGGTGCTAATTTTCAACCCTAGACTTAAAGACTACCAAGTCACCTAAGTCATCCAATCCTTTTTACAAGAACATCTATTAACAAGTTAGGCTTTTTTGCTGGGAGTCAAGACACTTTTTTCTCATCCTTTACTGCTATTACTACTATAAATAATAACAAATCCTCACATACCTTAGGGATATTATTTCCTTTGCTGACACTTAGAATTCAGGGCCTAGGTTGGCAGGTGAGGAAGGTGGAATTCTGTACTCTGTGTGTCTGAATATGGTCCCCTTTTCACTCAACTGTCACTGCATTACACCCAAAATATTTCAAGAGGAAGGCATAGTCTGTAGTCTTGGTGCAGGAGTAAAACCCAGGAATACTAGTCCTAATTCCAATGTTGAAATCGCTCTTTATATTTGTGGGCAAGCATCAACCGCTTCCTTAGTTTCTTCCCTTTAAAATAAGAATCCTAATGTGTTTATGTAAGACACATGAGTGATTTATAGAGAGTTAGGTTTATAAATTGTTTTTAAGACATAAAGAACTCCACATGCTAATTATACAATAAATAATCACTTGTATCATGAAGCAATATCTAACCAACCATAATAAAAAAACCCTACACTACATGTAACAATCTAACCAAGTCAACTGTCTTCTTTGTAGAAGTGTACCAACTTTGGACATCAAGATTTCCACGAACAACTGCAAAGAAGGGAGCCTTCTTTTATTCAGTACATCTGATTTTAGATTTGGTTAACAATAGAAGTAAAGCTTATGGCAATTAATTGCCTTTAAGCATATACAGAATATGAAATGCATAAATAGCACAAAAGGTTGCAAGATAATCTAAATCAATGTGCAGTTTCTATTCTTATATATATAGTAGATTTAGAAAAGGAATTCAGAATGGAAACTATTTCTTCATTCCAACTGTCACAGGAAAAATATTTCCTACTTCCCTCTACCTGTGTCACCAGCCCTTACTTCCTCATCTTGTTAGGAAACCACTTTACATAATCTAGTAAATATTCCCCAAGTTGATAAATGCACATGAATTCACTATACTACAGGTCAACATTTGAATAAGAAAATATGAATGATCTGGAATACGGTATGAGACTAGCTCGAATACATATACAGAACATATATAATGTTTGCATTTGTATATTTCTAAAGGGTTTCATCTTGGTGAGCTTTAAAGAAAATTTTCTCAATCAAGATTTAGATTTCAAAAAGTAAGATAGATGACTTGTAGCCTGGTTCCAAAATAGGAAGGTTAATAAAACTACCTTGTTTTCAGAAAGAACGAGAACATTTGCCTGTTTTTAGATTAACAGACGAGAAAGCAGAGATGATGAATTTATCATAAGTCTAAATTTATTTTCACATTTGAGCAACTGGTTTTATGTTCAGGTTGTTAGCATTAGTTATTTTTATAGAGATATTATATTTAATTTTCTGTAAACAACGTCTTCTTAAGACCTTTCACCCAAATGAGATCATGCCAACTTCCAGAAAGTGGTCTTCTGTCTGGATTTTTGACATTTCGGTGAGCGTGGGGTGGAGGAGTTTAAACAGACCAATAGTCTCCGTGATACGGAAAACACACAGAATAATTTCTAAATAGCTGTCTTAAGCAGACCTTTTCCAAGATGAGACTCGCTAATTATGACCTAATTCAAACTCAGCGGGCCTTATTGCATCACTCCCACATAGGCCTTACTCCTTATTTGCCTGGAAACTTTGGCTGGTGATTCTATAAGACAAAGTGTTTTTAAGTGTTTTTAAGTTTATGTTATACTTTTCAATTAGACTATGATTTGAATACATTTGTTAGATTTAAAAACAGTTACCATGACATACATTTCTGGCATTATGACAGTTAGACAATGATGTGAATATAATCCATCTTTAATTAATCTCTAACAGAGTGGATTTATGCTACTATATACGTAACGCTTTGTGTTAAGTATATAGCTGAAGCACAAATGCGAAATATATGATTCATACTGATACCTGGTCTATTATTTTTGAGGCACGTTCAGAAATTGCCTGGCACCTTGTATCTCTGTATTGGTTTGCTTAATGCTTGGAGTTATGTTTGCCTTCGTTTTTAATAACCACGCTAGAAAAAAAGCAAGTTCTTTTCTAAGATGAAGACTATGGAATTCTAGGATGCCGTCATGAGGACTGTGTGGCTTTTCAAAACAATACCTTTAAATATTGTCCTAATACATGTTCATTAATAATTTTAAAGCCCTATCATATTGACATGTCTTCTGAATAACTAGTTTAGACACAAGAGAAGCTATAGGTATATATGAGCCCACATGCCTCTAAGCAGTAAGAAAATATATGGAAATTTTCCTGAAGAGTAAAATTCAGTATTCCACAATGACCTTAGCAAACATTTGGATCAATGGCTGAATTTTTTGTTTAGATGGATTATTTCAATCAAAAAGAGCACAAAGGCTACTGCTCCTCACAAGTGATTCAAAATTAGCTGAAGAACAAAAACCCAGGAAATTATTCTTACATCTAGGGAATCAAATTCCTCATTAACTGCATTAAATAAAAAGTAAGATTGTACAACCACATGGTGTAAGATTCGAAGTTAGCTATTTCAAGGTTAAATCCCTTAGAGATTCCATTGGTTATGTCTTAGATAAAGGCTTTTCCTGAAAAAAGTTTTATGTAAAAGTTATCTAAGGGCCAGATGGTGACACCCTTGTTCATGTTAAGCAGCACCTTACTCCACAAATGGTCTGATTAAAGTCTGTAGGAATATTTGCAGAATAAGGCACTATTCAAGATGATTGAAGATGGCATAATTTGGCCCTTTATATTAATTTTTTAGGATCCACTTCAGTCTAAAATGTGGGTCTTTCATATTTGAGAAGCCCACCTTTTTTTTTTTTTGGCAGCATAACAAGAGAAACTATGACTAAGCAGGATAAAGGGAAACATGATGTTTCATGCTAATGGGTCCACCCTGTGATCTCTGGCTCTGTTTTTACGCCCCCCACGAAGATCAGAGCTTTGGAAGCAAGGAAGACTGGAATTCCTTTGCCTATTTTGTGGTAGGAAAAAGTCCCCATCTTTGTGACTGAGACTAAAAAAGCTCATCTAAACTTAAGTAGTACCTTTGCTTCCTTTCTATCTACAATATCTTTATGGTGTGGTTTGGTAGCAATCTTCTCTGGAAGGTCCAGATACGAGTAGGAAGAGGGCTAACCTTTCATAAGGACTCACCTGTACTGTGGAAGCTTTTAGTTTGAGCCTGATAGTGATCATGTTTAAAAAGGAGAAAAAGCTGGCATCTGTATTAGAGGGGGCAATCATATCGGAAGATCACACTGAGGATTAAAAAAGCTAGACATTTGGGAAGGCTAACCCTTCTGCCATCACATATGATCAGTTTTCTTCCTGACTCCAGCATATCAACTAATTTGCTCCCTTTACAAAAGCAATGTTTTCCTTTTGCATTTTTCTTGTCTCTATCAACTGTTAGAAGGACTTATATGCACTGGATGAGCTCTAATAAAGACAATATAGAATATGTATACATTTAATTCATTTACTATAAAACAACCTAGCTTACTGTCCACAACACAGTCAACCACCACACAACAAAACACAGGAATGTTGACAGTAATATTGTCTGTGTGAACATGGGGAGGTGGTTATGAATGTGGGTGTGCGCGAAGAATGATCTCTTATTATCTACTGCACAACCTGGAAAAACTTCTAAGTGTGGGGGGGTTACTACTCTGCTTATAAACTATTTATCTGTTTACATTTTTGTTACAATGCAATTAGCATTAGTCTGTAACAGAAAAAAATCACTGTCATAGACATTTAATATGTATGGCTTACTGAACAAAGCTTTTAAAGGGCAATATTACATAGAAATTATATTTAAATAAAACGCAAGCTAAGCAATGTATTTCCTATGTTATTAACAGCATAACAGATTCTAAAGATGAACATTTAAAAATGCTATTTATATCTCTGCATTTATGTTTAGGCCTCACTCTGCTTGGACAGTGAAGCACTAATCAGTTCACTTTGGTCTATCGTCAGTTTTGTTCTTTTTCTCATGCTTAAGCACAATTCTGTTATTTTTGTGTTGCAAATGCTCCCCAAGATCTAAATCCAAACAAAACATTTTCACTGATATTATCCCTGATAGATGTCACCAACATGTCAATATTAGTGACTGTTCTGCCTATATTACTTAAAAACTCTCTTTTAAATTAGTTAAATCTTTTAGTCCTGCAAGCAGTCTGCAACACGTAAAATAATAGAATGTTGAACCTGCAGTCTAACAATTATAAAAATAGGTCAAGCAAAATAATTTAAAGAACACACATACTGAGACTCAAACTTCCACTGAATTAGTTTTGAAAACATAACATCGGTCCAGGAATAGCCCTCTGAACAAAAGACAAGAGAATCCTCATTGATTTGCAGCAATGCAATCAGAAAATAACTTGCTTTGAACACATTTCTGTGACAGCACATGGGCAAAATAAAATACCTGAATCTATCTCCACATTAGACATACGGGACAGAGTTAACAATTTAAAGTAATAGCAATATAGCTAGGCAACACACAGAGCAAAAAAACCCAAACCAAAATAAAAAAGCCCCAACCATCCCTATTTAACAAAAGCATGAAGAAATTTTTATAATAAGGGAGTATAATTTTTATATGCATGCTTCCACACAGTAAAAGAGAATACATAAAGCCCTTTTGAGATTTGGGGAGAAAAATATAACCATGAACATTTTATATCATTTGCATTATGGTAACATTATATTTAGAGGAATTCTGGTTTCAGGTGTATGTTTGACCAATATAGTCAATAAATTGATTACACAGAAATCAGTTTTTAATTGTGACAGGTAAGTTTTGAGTTGAGAATAGTTCTATTTACTAAGGGCCCAATTCTACAAAGATATACACATACTTAACCCCATGCACTGTAAGCAGCCTCAGTGCAATCAAGGGTACATAACAAGTAACATATGTTGGAGCAATGATAGTCAATCACATCTGGCTATTGAGTGGCTTCAGAAAGCACACACTACAGCACACATCATAATTACAGTTAAAAATCACTGAAGTGCTCTTGCCAGTTTTTATTTTCAGGTTTGTTTTTTTAAAGAGTAATTAAAAATTAGTATTGTTGATTTATAGGTGGGTTTAGATTTAAAATGAAAAGCAAAATATTCATCATATACTTCAGAACAGATATACAAATAGATACGTTTTAAATAGAAGAACTAAAAACATCACAACTGAAATATTTTATCATAGAAATGTAGGGCTGGAAGGGACCTCAAAAGGTCATCAAGTCCAGCCCCCTTTGCTAAGGCAAGACTAAGTAAACCTAAACCATCCCTGGCAGGTGTTGCCCCAACCTGTTGCTGAAATCCTCCATTGATGGGGATTCCACAACTTCCTTGGAAGCCTACTCCAGAGCTTAACTCCCTTATAGTTAGAACATTTTTCCTAATAGCTAATGTAATTCTCCCTTGGAGCAGATTAAGTCCATTACTTCTTGTTCTATCTTCAGCCAATATGGAGAACAATCAATCCCCATCCTCTTTATACCAAGCCTTAACATATTTGAAGGCTATCGGATCCCCCCCTCAGTCTTCTTTTCTCAACATTAAACATGTCCAGCTTTTTTAACCTTCCCTCTTAGGTCAGGTTTTCTAAGCATCTTTTATCATTTTTGTTGCTCTCCTCTGGGATCTCTCCAATTTATCCACACCTTTTCTAAAGGGTGGTGCCCAAAACTGGGCATGATATTCTGGATCTGAGGTCTCAGCAGCACTGAGTAGAAAAGGACAATTACCTTGCATATCTTACACACAGCACATCCGTTAATACACCCCAGAATGATATTAGGTTTTTTCATACCGGCATCACACTGTTGACTCATATTCAATTTGTGAATCCCCAGACCCTTTCCAGCTTTACTAGCACTTAGCCAGTTATACCCATTCAGTATTTCTGCATTTGATTTTTCCTTTCTAAGTGAAGTACTTTGCGTTTATTTTCATTGAATTGCATCTTGTTGATTTCTGATCAATTCTCCAATTGGTCAAGATCCTTTTGAATTCTAATCCTGTCTTCTGAAGTGCTTTGCAAATCCTCCCAGCTTCCTGTCATCCCCAAATTTCATGAGCATATTCTCCACTCTATCATCCAAGTCATTAATGAAAATATTGACTAGTACAGGATCTCTACAGAACTCCACTGGATACACCCTCCCAGTTTGACAGTGAACCATTGATAACTCTTTGAGTACAATTTTTCAACCAACTGTGCACCCACTTTGTAGTCGTTTTATCTAGATCACATTTCCCTAGGGTGCTTAAGAGAACATCATGTGGAACTGTGCCAAATGCCTTACTAAAATCAAGGGGAGGGGGTGTCACATGCTTAATTTTAAGCAGTTGAATACCCTCATCAATGAGATTATTCACCTACTTACGTGCTTAGTGATCTGGGAGGTCTTGTGTCAACTTGCCTACATTGGGGGACACAGAACAATGGAACACAGCCCATCTCATTGCAACTAAAGGATTGTTGCTCTGTCACCATAAAGGTGAAATGGCATTTCTCCCCTTTTGGGAAATGTTTACAGCCCATTTTAAATCCTAGCGACCAACCACCTCATAGCAGAAAAAGGGCCAGATCCAGTATTAAGGTCTTTGGCATCCCAGCAAACAGCTCTACATCACACAAGCAAGCTCCCTTCCCCAGACCTCTGCTTTCCCAGCAGCAGCTGTATTTTTAATTCATGTATTCAATTCACTGCCTGCTTTCCCCTTCATGTCATGAACAATCTAGAGAGACACATAAGGGAATAAGAAAAGGGCAAGAGAAAAACTTGAAACAAAATGTCAAATATTGAAGTACTTACTGAAGAGAACTTTTATTCTAAGTATATGAGTAGAGACAGATGTAGAATCGTAGAACTGCAGGACTGGAAGGGAATTTGAGAGGTCTTCTAGTCCAGTCCCCCGCATGCATGACAGGACTAAGTATTACCTAGACCATCCCTAACATGTTTGTCTAACCTGCTCTTAAAAATCTCCAATGATGGAGATTCCACAGCCCCCTTAGGCAATTTATTCCAGTGCTTAACTAGCCTGACAGCTAGGAAGTTTTTCCTAAGGTCCAACCTAAACTGCCCTTGCTGAAATTTAAGCCTATTGCTTCTTGCCCTATCCTCAGAGGTGACAGAGAATAATTCTCTCTTCTCCTTGTAACAATCTTTTATGTACTTGAAAATTGTTGTGTCTCCCCTCAGTCTTCTTTTCTCCAGACTAACTCCTCCCATTTTTTCAATCTTTCCTCACAGGTCATGTTTTCTAGACCTTTAAAAAAATGTTGTTGATCTTCTCTGGATTTTCTCCAAATCTTTCCTGAAATGTGGCACCCAGAACTGGACACAATATTCCAGTTGAGGCATAATCAGTGCAGAGTAGAGCAGAAGAAGTACTTCTCGTATCTTGCTTACAACATTCCCGCTACTGCTAATACATCCCAGAATGATTACTTTTTTTTTTTGCAACAGTGTTACACTGTTGACTCATATTTAGCTTGTGTTCCACTATGACCAGATCCCTTTCTACAGTACTTCTTCTTAAGCAGTCATTTCCCATTTTGTATGCGTGCAACCGATTGTTCTTCCCGAGGTGGAGTACTTTGCATTTGTCCTTATTGAATTTCATCCTATTTACTTCAGACCATTTCAAATTTTAATCCTATCTTCCAAGACACTTGCAACCCCTCCCACCATGGTATCATCCACAAACTTTATAAGTGTACTCTTTATGCCAATATCTAAATCACTGATGACGATACTGAACAGAACTGGACCCAGAACTGATCCCTGCGGGACCTCACTCGATATGCTCTTCCAATTTGACTGTTAACCACTGATAATTTTGGGAATGGTTTTCCAACCAGTTTTGCACCCACCTTATAGAAGCTCCATCTAGGTTGCATTTCCCTAGTTTATGAGAAGGTCATGAGAGACAGTATCAAAAGCCTGACTAAAGTCAAGATATACCACATCTACCACTTCCCCCTATCCACAAGGCATATCAAAGAAAGCTATTAGGTTGGTTTGACATGATTTGTTCTTGACAAATCCATGCTGACTGTTACTTATCACCTTATTATCTTCTAGGTCTTTGCAAATTGCTTTCTTAATTATTTGCTCTATTATTTTTCTGGGTACTGAAGTTAAGCTGACAGGTCTGTAACTCCCCAGGTTGTCCTTATTCCCCTTTATATACATGGACAAATATTGTGCCATTTTCCAGTCCTCTGGAATCTCTCCGGTCTTCCACGACTTTTTGAAGATAATTGCTAATGGTTCAGATATCTCCTCTGTCAGCTCCTCGAGTATTCTAGGATGTATTTCATCAGGCCCTGGTGACTTGAAGGCATCTAACTTGTCTAAGTAATATTTAACTTGTTCTTTCCCTATTTTAGCCTCTGACCTTACTTCATTTTCACTGACATTTACTATGTTAGATGTCCAATTGTTACTAATTTTTTTGGTGAATACTGAAACAAAAAAGTCATTTAGCACTTCTTCCATTTCTACATTTTTTGTTACAGTTTTCTCCCTTCATTGAGTAACAGGTCTACCCAGTCCTTGGTTTTCTTCTTGCTTCTAATGTATTTGTAGAATGTCTTCTTGTTACCCTTTATGTCTCTAGCTAGTTTAATCTTGTTTTGTGCCTTGGCCTTTCTAATTTTGTCCCTACATACTTGTATTATTTGTTTATATTCATCCTCTGTAGTTTGATCTACTTTCCACTTTTTGTAGGATTCTTTTTTGAGTTTCAGATCATTGAAGATCTCCCAGTTAAGCCAGGGTGGTCTCCTACCATACTTCCTATCTTTCCTACGCAGTGGGATAGTTTGCTCTTATGCCCTTAATAATGTCTCTCTGAAAAACTGCCAACTCTCTTGAACTGTTTTTTCCTTTAGAATGCCTGGTGTTGTAAAGGATGAAGGTTTTACTGGCATGAGTTTGAGATGATCACATCATTCACCAGTGGCAAATCTGTAAGCAAATAATATAGGTAGTTCCAAATGCATGCCAATAAAACTTATGTCACTCCACACTATGATATGTTTTGTATGCACCACATTATTAAAATTTGCTTTTTAAAAAATATTTTAGAGGAGTTTAAAAAAGAATTATTGGAACTTTTTTATTCATCCAACTCTGTTGCCATGAATGCAGCTGTACAGGATTCAAGTGGGGGGAAAAATTAAAACTATTACATTAAAAATACTTCCAAAAATGGCCTAAATAGCTTTTCTATACAAAAATTGGTCACTCCTTTCAATCCAAATTCTGTAATCAACTGGAGAGCTAAGAATCTCCCCTTCCCAAAGGTATAATGTTTCCATTTCTATCTCTGCACGACAGTGAAATGTAAATTTATGATATTTTATGTTTAGAAAAACTGTTACTGGCCCAGGATTGAATCCCACCTATTTTGGAACTCAGGCCAGGGTAATCTGAGGAGAGAGAGGAAGAAATTCCACATTTGGAAGCAAAAGGAGGAAAATGCTTTTGTGGTAGGGTGATCTGCAACAAAATGGGGGTGATTTGAAGCTACTCATGAGTTTGGAATGCTAGAACAATTCCCAAGAGAAGGCTTAGTTGGCAGTGATGTGATCATAAGCATGTGATAAATTGTACAGACAATTTTATCATATGAATTCCACACAGGCATATTATTAAATAGGCAAATGTAATTTCATTTGAAATTGCATGTGTGAAATCAAAACAAAGATGTGAATAATCATACTGAAATACATTCCTTTGTTCTTCAGTGTTTTGTGTTGCTTTTTAAAAACTTTTTTAGCCAGTAAATCAGAAAATAACTACAAATACCTAAAGGAAAATCTTGCTCTTTCCTAAAGGACATGAGTAGGGGACAGACGTACCACTTTAGTGCTTTACATAATGCCGTCATGTACTTATAGGGCAAGGTAGCACAGACAGGGCTACTGCCAATGAGCTGCTAGACACTTTTTTCTTTTGATCGAGGCTGCATGTGCTCCGGACTAGTGTATGCTTCACCTACCAGGTACAACGGCTAGTTGCCTGTGGGCAATGGACACACCTTCTATTTAACAGTCATCATCCCTTTGGAGCTGTGGTATGCAGGCCAACTCAACAGTTGGCTACTCAACCCCACACAGTCTTCAGCCCTAGGCAAAGGTCGTGGACCAACAACTTCCACAGGGAGGAAGAGATTCCCTGTGTTTTCTTCCCCTCTCTCCACCACCAGCAGAACAGAAGTTAGGATCTAGACCTTATCCAATACCACAGTATTAAATAATGCAACACTGAAAAATTCTCAGTAAGGAAAACAGGAAAGAAGGAATGACCATATGGCAAAGATTGAGCATAACACTCAAATATGCAGTTCAGAACCTGTACTATTATTAATTTTTAGTTGGTCTTCTCATTCATCAGCAAAGTATTATAGGTACATAAATTTTAAAATGTGTAGATAAATCCTTCTTTAAATAACTTACCAATGGTATTTATCCTTTAACGCTCTAGTTGACAACCGCCAGGGATAGTTGTCCCTTTGCCTGTCATTTTCAGAGGACAAAGGGTCTTGGAATGATGTTCTAACTATCCTAATTCTCTAAGGCAAGGGCTCTCAAACTGGGGGTCAGGACCCCTCAGGGGGTGTGAGATTAGTGTGTGTGTGGGGGGGTTTTGTGAGTGGTCAGCCTCCACCCCAAACCCCGCTTTGCCTCCAGCATTTATAATGCTGTTAAATATATAAAAAAAGTTTTTAATTTATAAGGGGGGTTGCACTCAGAGGCTTGCTATGTGAAAGGGGTGACCAGTACAAAAGTTTGAGAATCACTGCTCTAAGGAGTCATTTCCCTTTACAATCCAGAAGCCTCTCTTTGCAAACTAAATTGGATGTGGGTCCAAAGCTTCTGTGGTAAACACACTTCACCACCTTCCATTTCAAGCACACTCTAAGGCCATGTCTACACTATGAAAGACGATTTTTGGGAACAGATTGTATAAAGTTGAGTGCATGCGTCCACACACAATTACATAATTACACATTAATTCGGCGGTGTGTGTCCACAGTACCGTGGCAAGCATCAACATTCCGAGCGGTGCACTGTGAGTAGCTATCCCACAGTTCCCGCTGCCCATTAGAATTCTGGGCTGAGCTCCCAATGCCTGAAGGCGCCAAAAATTTGTTGCGGGTGGTTATGGGTAAATGTCATCAGTCAACCCTCCCTCCCTCTGTGAAAGCAACAGCAGACAATCATTTCGCACCCTTTTCCCTGGATTGCCCGAGCAGACGCCATAGCACGGCAAGCATGGAGCCCGTTCAGCTCACTGCAGCAGTTATAACCATTCTAAACACCTTGCACATTATTGTGCATTTTATGCAGAACCAGCACCTGAAAAACCAGGTGAGGAGGCAACGGCAGCGCGGTCACGAGAGTCATGAGGACATGGACACAGATTTCTCTAAAACCGTGGTCCCCGGCAATTTGGAGATCATGGTGTTAAGGGGGCAGGCTCATGCAGTCGAATCCTGATTCTAGGCCTGGGAAACAAGCACAGACTGGTGGGACCGCATAGTGTTGCAGGTTTGGGATGATTCCTAGTGGCTCCGAAACTTTTGCATGCGTAAGGGCACTTTCATGGAACTTTGTGACTTGCTTTCCCCTGCCCCGAAGCGCAAGAATACCAAGATGAGAGCAGCCCTCACAGTTCACAAGCGAGTGGCAATAGCCCTGTGGAAGCTTGCAACACCAGACAGCTAACAGTCAGTTGGTAATCAATTTGGAGTGTGCAAATCTACTGTGGGGGTTGCTGTGATGCAAGTAGCCAACGCATTCATTGAGCTGTGCTATCAGAGGTAGTGACTCAGGGAAATGTGCAGGTCATAGTAGATGGCTTTGCTGCAATGGGATTCCCTAACTGTGGTGGGGCTATAGACGGAACGCACATCCCTATCTTGGGACCGGACCACCAGGGCAGCCAGTACATAAACCGCACGGGGTGCTTTTCAGTGGTGCTGCAAGCACTGGTGGATCACAAGGGACGTTCACCAACATCAACCTGGGATGGCCGGGAAAGGTACATGATGCTCGCATCTTCAGGAACTCTGGTCTGTTTCAAAAGCTGCAGGAAAGGACTTTATTCCCAGACCAGAAAATAACTGTTGGGGATATTGAAATGCCTATAGTTATCCTTGTGGACCCAGCCTATCCCTTAATGCCCTGGCTCATGAAGCTGTACACAGACACCCTGGACAGTAGTAAGGAGCTGTTCAACTATAGGCTGAGCAAGTGCAGAATGGTGGCAGAGTGTGCATTTGGACGTTTAAAGGGTCACTGGCGCAGTTTACTGACTCGCTCAGTCCTCTGTGAAACCAATATTCCCATTGTTATTGCTGCTTGCTGTGTGCTCCACAATCTCTGTGAGAGTAAGGGGGAGACGTTTATGGCGTTTATGACCTTGCTGCTGAATACGAGCAGCCAGACACCAGGTCGATTAGAAGAGCACAGCAGGAAGCGGTGCGCATCAGAAACGTTTTGAAAATCAGTTTAATGACTGGCAAGGGTACTGTGTGACACTTCTGTTTGTTTCTCCTTGATGAAAACCCGCCCCCTTGGTTGCCTCTAAATTCCCTGTAAGACATCCGCCCTCCGCACTTTGATCACACCTCGCTTGCAAAGGAAACAAAGTCACTATCGTTTAAAAAACATGTATTCTTTATTAATTGATTATAAAAATAGGGAGATAACTCACAAGATAGCCCAGTTGGGGTGTGGGAGGAGGGTAGGAGGGAAGGAAAAGGCCACTTCAAAACTTGTTGAATGACAGCCTTCTGTTGCTTGGGCTGTCCACTGGAGTGGAGTAGTTGGGTGCCCAGAGCCTCCCCTTCCTCCCCCCAGGTTCTTGGGCATCTGGGTGAGGAAGCTATGGAACTTGGGGAGGAGGGAGGGTGGTTAAACAGTGGCTGCAGCAGCAGTCTGTGATCCTGCTGCCATTCATGAACCTCCACCAGGCGCCAGAGCATGTCCGTTTGATCCTGCAGTAGCCCCAGCATTGCATCATGCCCCCTCTGATCTTCCTGCTGCCAGCTCTCCTCACGTTCATTGGCCTCTTTCCTGTACTCTGCTATTGTGTCCCTCCACACATTCTGCTGAGCTCTGTCAGTGCCGGACAACTGCATGAGCTCAGAGAACATTTCATCGTGTATGCAGTTTTTTTCGCTGCCTTATCTGAGATAGCCTTTGGGAAGGAGGAGAGAGGCTTGAAACATTTGCAGCTGCTGGAGGAAAAAAAGGGAGTGAAGTATTTAAAAAGATACATTTTACAGAACAATGGCTATACTCTTTCATGGTGCACAACACTATTCACATTACATAGCACATGTGATTTTGGTACAACGTCGCATTTTGCATCTTATATTGAGTGCCTGAGGCTTTGGGTGTTAGAGATCACACATGCAGTGCCAGGCGACAGAATTTGGCTTGCAGGCGGCCATGGCAAGCCATAGTCTTTCGGCTTCTTCAACCTTCATAACAGCAGCGCCCTCCTCTCCCATACCAAGCAAAGCCCGTTGGGTTGGCCATTTAGTGCTGCGGTTTTCCTGTTAATGTGTAGCAGCAGAAACCAAACTAACCCCCTCGCATCCAATTCTCTGGGATGATTGCTTTACCCCTTCCCCCACCGCCTGGCTGGTGTCAGAAAAGACCCCTGCTAGCCAAATGCGAACAGCTCAGCGCCAATGGAGCCAGCACCACCCCTCCCCCACCACAGTGTGGCTAACTGCAGGGAGGATTTCTTTTCAGCCACAGGAAAACAGCCCAGTAGGAACGGCCACCTCTGAATGTCCCCTTAATTAAATTCCCCTATTTCAACCAGGTTACCATGAACAATATCACTCTCCTGAGGATAACACAGAGAGATAAAGAACGGATGTTGCTTGAATGCCAGCAAACACCAGGACCACAGACTTCCAGGCTTCATCATGCAACGATACCAGATTACTTGCTACTAGCATGGCGTGGTAAAGTGTCCTTCCATGGAGGACGGAATAAAGCTGCTCTCCCCAGAAACCTTCTGCAAAGGCTTTTAGAGTATCTCCAGGAGAGCTTCATGGAGATGTCCCTGGAGGATTTCCGCTCCATCCCCAGACACATTAACATACTTTTTTAGTAGCTGTACTGGCCACAAATGCATCCCAAGTCCCCAGGGCTACTTAGTCATTAAAAAACACTTGCTTTTATAACATGTATTATATTTTAAAAGGTACACTCACCAGATGTCCCTTCTCCGGCTTTGTTGGGTTGATAAAAGATCCTGGCTGTCAGGGAGAGTGGTGTGCTGTATGCTCTCCTCAAGCTCGTCCTCCTCCTCCTCATCTTCCCTGTCCGCAAAATCCTCAGGCATGATGGAGAGTACCCAATCATCAGAGTCCATGGACAGGGGTGGGGTAGTGGTGGTGGCCCCCCCTAGAATTGCATGCAGCTCAGCGTAGAAGTGGCATGTCTGGGGCTCTGTTCTGGAGCATCCATTTGATCCTTTCGTTTTCTGGTACGCTTGTCTGAACTCCTTAAGTTTCATGCGGCACTGTGTTGCGTGCCTGCTGTAGCCTCTATCCCTCATGGCCTCGGAGATTTTTTAAAATGTTTTGGCACTTTGCCTTTTGGAACGTAGCTGATAGCATGGATTCCTCTCCCCATACAGAGATCAGATCCAGTACCTCCCTTTCGGTCCATGCTGGAGCTCTTTTTTGATTCTGGGACTGCATGGTCACCTGTGTTGATGAGCTTACCTGGCCAAACAGGAAATGAGATTCAAAAGTTCCCAGGGCTTTTCCTGTACACCTGGCCAGTGCATCCCACTTCAGAGTGCTGTCCAGAGCGGTCACAATGGTGCTCTGTGGGATAGCTCCTGGAGGCCAATACCTTCAAATTGCGTCCATACTAACCCTAATTTGAAACGGCGATGTCGATTTCAGTGCTAATCCCCTCATTGGGGAGGAGTACAGAAATCGGTTTTAAGAGCCCTTTATGTCGAAAAAAACGGCTTTGTTGTGTGGATGGGTGCAGGGTTAATTCGATTTAACAGTGCTAAATCCAACAAACTCGTAGCGTAGACCAGGCCTAATGTAAGCACACAGCTGCATGTATATATTTAAAAAGACTGCCAAAGCAAAACACTACACAGCCTACAATTTTCCTCATGGGAAGAGGATGAGAGAAAAGAGGAGACCCACATTACGTTGTCTAATACACCAGTGGAAGCACTGAGACACTACAATATGAACTGAGGCAGGTATAAATGCCTATTTAGAAAAGAATAAAAGCTGAATCTTATGTTTCAGCGTCCACATTACGGATTGCTAGCTTTCCAGTGCACAGCTAGAGTTGAGTGGAATTTTTAAATCATGTCACTAAGTCTGTGTCTTACACCTCAAGGCCACTGTTCCAAATGCTGTCAGTAGTCAGGTAACTGAAAATCATTACCATCTAACAGTTGTTTGGTAGCCTATGTAAAGTAATAATGCCTTACATTTCTATAGCATTTTTATTCAGAAGATTCCCAAATTACTTCATAGGACTGTATATAAGATTAATTTCATCCACTAATGAAATACAGCTAATCTACCCCAATGACACTGCACAAACATTTGTGTGTGTGGGATAAATACAGGGGGTTTAGACAGACAAAATTAGCCATCTGTGACAGTCCAATGCCTACTAACAGGTTTAACAATCATCATTAATAGGTATCCAGGGTAGCCATTTTAGAGATGCTAGCAACTGACAGAGCATTGAATTGATCTACAGTAGAACCTCAGAATTATGAACACCTTGGGAATGGAGGTTGTTTGTAACTCTGAACAAAATGTTATGGTTGTTCTTGAAAAAGTTTACAACTGAACACTGACTTAATACAGCTTTGAAACTTTACTATGCAGAAGAAAAAGTCTACTTTTAACCATCTTAATTTAAATGAAACAAACACAGAAACTGATCCCTGACCCTGTCCAAAAAAATTTTTTTAAACTTTCCCTTTGTTTTTTTAGTAGTTTACATTTAACACAGTACTGTACTGTTGTTGAGGTTTTTCTTTTAGTCTCTGCTGCTGTCTGACTGCGTATTTGTGGTTCCAAATGAGATGTGTGGTTGAGCGGTCAGTTTGTAACTCTGGTGTTCGTAACTCCAAGGTTCTGTTTTAGTCTAGTACTGGTCACTACCCACCAGGAGCACAATGGTGAGGGGAACCTTGTACTGACACACTTAAGAATGGAAGACATTGCTCTTCAGAACTGTAAATCCAGTATCTTTCCCAAGAACTAACTTCAAATTAAACACATTCAAAGTGGCAGAAAACCCAGAAGAGGACAATACTTCTTAAAGAAGAAAATGGTAACATTCAAAAAGCAGGTTGCTTCTTAAAAATCTGATACTTGACTGAATAATATACTGTGATACAATTCAAATAAAAAACTTATAATTTAAAAAACTTAAAAGTTATAACTTTCACAAAGAATACTATTTAAAAAATCTATTTAAAACTGAGGCATCGTGTGAACAGCCAGTAATATAGAACAAACTACACTGTGGTCAAAATAACGCAGTTCTTGTTTTGTGGGCTATTTGGGAGAATCATTTGTAAAATTCAGAATTTTTAAATGGCACCTACCTGTCAGTGAGGCTCCTCCATAGCTGTGCACCTGAAATAAGCAAAGCGTAAGATGAAAAATAGCACTGATATATACAGCAGAACTGTTTTTTTCCCTTCAATTTTTCAACAGTGCACCAAATTACAGAATAATTACTCTAAAAATCTCTGTAGTTCTATAATACAAGTCACATTTACCCAGATTACTAGTAAAAAAATCACGCATACTTTCCATTTTAAACAATGGAGTAACATGCTTCAGAAAAATCAACATGTTTTCTGTAAACTTGATATCTCAAAACAGTTTGAAATATTCATGAAAAATCAATGTACTTATTTAACCTGGTCTGTCTTTAAACTAGAATGATTAGATACTCAATGTAATCTAATTTAGTCACATTTTTGGATTGCAAAATTAGATTACATTTGGATAACAATCACTTTCTGTATCTGTCGTTATACTATAACAATTTTGCCATCTAGTGGTTCGCTAGAGTTAAATAAAAGTTATTATCCCACTAAGACCTAACAGATTTCCTCTTTTAGTTCAAGGGGTAATTTGTTGATTTCAGATCTAAAAAGGTTTCTGGCTCAAGCTAAAAGACAGATTCTTCATGAGAGTACTCAATTAGTAGTTTTGGACTTTCCTGAACTCTTCCTATGAAGTCACTGGAGATATTTTATATTAGCTCAGGTGAAATATGACTATCCCATGATTTCACAGTTAGGAACATATAGCTTTATTGGCCTTATCTGACACTGCTGGATTGCAAAATAATAAAAATAGGAGTGCACTCTTGCACTTCCAATCAAATCAGTAATATCTGGTGCCAAAAATGATTAGCTGGTACTGATTACTAAAGGTCACATAAACCCTGTAACATAACAGAAAACAAAAAGTCCTCAGTAAACTGAAGAAGCAGCACAAATAGGAAATAAACTTCCTTACTCTTCTGCTGTTTTTTAGGGTATGTCTATACTGCAATGTAAGTCTAGGGATAGCAGAACTTGGTTTGGCAGACTCAAGATTTTATCAACCTAGGGCTTGAGCAGCTACACTCATTTGTAACACCAAGTTAGAAACTGCTGAACCTGGGTCCCAATCTGGGGCTCCGGTGCCTACATTGTGTTATGTGGGCCTGAGTCCAACCATTCATATCCCAGACTTCTTAGCCCCCCGCCCACAAAATGTGGCTGCTCTAGTTCTTTGTTCATGGTGCAGTGTGGGAAAACATGACGGTTCACCAAGGCTGACTGTCCAGGATGACAAAGAAAGTGGGCCTCTGGGATTGTGGAATACTTTTGGCGTACTCCCACAGCACAAGTCCAGTGGGGCTGAATCTACAAGGCTAAGCAATAGGGCTTGAACCTAGTTTCCCAGTTTAACTCAGGCTCAGACCCTCCACTCCCATAGCTATGTCTACACAAAAAAGAAAAACCAGTGGCTGGCAAGGAAGAGGGTCCCAGAGCCTGGGCTCCAGCCCAAGCCTGGAAGTCTACATAGCAATGAAACAGCCCTCCAGCTCGAACCCAGGACAGCTGGTATGGGCCAGCTGTGGGTTTTTCTTTGCTATGTAAATATACCCATAGAATCCTGGGACACTGGGTCCAAGCCCTGGGTTACAGTGATTTGTGTGTTGATGCAAGGGTGGTTAGGCTTGAGCCTCAGTTTGATCCTTGGTCTTACACTGTAGGGTAAACATACCTTTAGAGACTTTTTAGACACTTTGTAGGAAACAAGAGTCATGAAAAATGGGCAACGACATAATGAGTACAACTTTATTTTAAAGTGATTTTTCAGAGTAGAATTTCCTTTTAAAACTTCTTCAGAGATTACTAGTCACTTGTCTCAGAAATGTTACATATTTAATGTTTTTACTGTGACATATTACACTCTCACAAAAATTAAACAAAAAATAGGGGCACGAATAGGATGAGAGCCAGCATAGGCAAACATTTGTAAGTTAAAGGTAAATTACTGTACTGATGATTGCCTTACCTTTTATCCTAGACAGTACCATATCCTTCATTATCTGCATAATTACAACCCCAAGTATTATGAGAGAAGTCAGCTGATATACTCTCCAAGGGGTCAGTGCAAGGAACCTAGGATACATTAAAAAAAATCACTCTAAATGTTTTAACTTATAGTACAGACTTACGTTATATAGGATCATGATTGTACCCCAACCTGAATAACCAAGTACAAACAAAATACATGTATATTGACATTGCTTTAACAGTTCCACTGAATTTGCTCTTCTCAATGTCACTTCCAAGAAGCAAACACTGAATAATAGTATAGTATGGCCATTATACCCTGGCTTAAAAAGCTATATTTAAGCACCTGTTGAGCTTGATAGCGGAAACACTCTTAAACAAAAAAACCAAAACACACCCATGAATCAACATTTTCACTAAGAAGCAACAAGAAAAAAACTCTCAAAAACAAAATATGCTCAAGTGTTCCATGGGCATTTCCACAGGCTCTAGGGGAAAAACAACCTTTGTAATTGAAATTGTTTACACATTACATCTTTGGGAGTCTTTTTTTTTTTTTCTTTTTTTTTTTTTAAACTAACATGAACAAAGGGTAGGAAGGAAAACAGGACAGAATGGACTTGTTTACCTGGTGTGGTAGTGCACTTCAGTGGGGTGTGAATTCTAATACCATATTTCTTTCAGGATAAACAGAAGGAGCAATTTAAAGCTCCTTTACATAGTGGTAGCTGAAAACAAAGGAAGCCACTGTCCAAGAAACTGGCCCACATCACGTGGCCAAACAGAAAATAAGGTATATGAACTGAGGGTTTCCCAGAGACTGTGGACTGATTGCTTGCAGCTGTTCGAGTCTGCATGCAAGAAGCAGACAGCAAGACAAGCTTTTGTGAGTGCGCCCCTGGGAGGGAAACAAGAGACAGATCTTTTAGGCACACTACTTGTTAGAAAGGCACACTGGATTTCTAAGCACGAAAACTGCCTGGTGTTTGTTTCTACTGTGTTCAGAGACAGAATTTTATGTACAATCTTTGTAAATAAACGCCATTACACCAACAAAATACCTAACTCATAATTTCTCCTCATAATGGAAACAACCCAACAAGGCCCCAAATATTAACTAACCACTTGGGACCAGAAGAGGGAACAATATACAGTTTTTGAAGTAAACTCACATTCTGGTTATTGAAAAAGAAAGTTAGCTCCAGTCCACAACACCAACCACCAAAAGAAGGGTGCAACATTTAAAACAATTCCATAGCATATCAATCAGATGATCCACCCAGAATTAACCTAGTGTGCTAGATTTCCCCAATGATTACAGGAATGTGATACCAGTGCTTGTCTCTTCTCTAGTGAAGATGGTACCTACGCCAACAGGAGGGTTTCTCCCATCCGCGTAGATATTCCAACTGCCCAAGAGACAGTAGCTAGGTTGACGGGAGAATTCTCCCATTGATCTAGCACTGTATACACCAGGGGTTAGGTCTGTTTGACTGAGTTGCTCAGGGCTATGGATTTTTCACACCCGACTGGTGTAGTTATATTGACCTAATTTTCTAGGTCTCAGTGTGTGGGTCTCTCTCTTTCTCACACACATACAATGTGTCAACTCTGTAGGATTAGCATTCTTGTGAATAGAAAAGATTTGAATTATAAAAATTAGTCACTCTGATGGTACCACAAATTGGCATTTTTGGGTGCTTCAGCATACATGCTTGACCTCAAGAAACTGGCAAGTGCACAGGGAATAATACCACAAGGTACACATGCACCCTCTCTGACATGGAAGTAGTAGATCTCCTTAATTCAAAACTCCTTTCCATAACGGCTCCAAAACTGTTATCCCAATATTTCCTCAAACAACATTTTGTACCATGAAAACATCGTTGATTTAGCATGAGCATTTAATCTGGCTGCAGTGAAGATTTTGTTTGCCCTGATGCCTAACTTACTGAAGAGACTGTATATGGTGTAAATGGTCCACATTATTCCCTGAGAAAATGGGGTCTTATGAGCCAGTAGTCCAAGAAAAGGTATATTTGGACCTCTAAAAGACAGTGAGCAGCCACCACTGCAAGACAACTGGGTCCAGATTTTCAAAGGTAATTAGGCACCTGAAGATGCAGATAAGGGCTTTTGAAAATCCCATTAGGCACCTAGGTGCTCACTCCATTGAACTGAATGGTATTTAGGCATCTAGGTGCTTTGAAAAAAAATTAATTAGGCATCTATTTCCATCTTTAAGTGACTCATTACCTTTGAAAATGTGTCCTTTGGTGAAGAGTCAGAGCCAAAGCCACCCCAAACACGTAACTTGTATTAATGGGGTCATTGCTCAGTTTGAGCCCACAATACTTCCTGTATGATGAGTTAAGCATTGCAAGCTTACACATTTCAGTGAGTCAAAGTAGTCCTAATTAATTCTAATTTTTTAGACATTTTTAAAATCAGCAGACCCAGATAAGCTGTATCCAAGAGCATTTAAAAAAAAAAAAAGAGAGATGGTTAAGAAGCTCCATGGACTGCTAATGTTGATTCTCAAGTCCTGGAGCACAGGGGAAGTTCCAAAAAACTGGAAGAAAGCTAATGTTGTGCCAATGTTTAAAAAGGGCCAATGGGATGACCTGGGTAATTATAGCCCTGTCAGTCTGACATTGATCCTAGGCAAGATGATAGAGCAGCTGATATGAGACTCGATTAATAAAGAATTAAAGGAGGGTAATATAATTAATGCCTATCAAAAGAGATTTATGGAAAATAGGTCCTGTCACATTAATTAGATATCCTTTTTATGATATTACAAGTTTGGCTGATGAAGGCAATAACGATATAATATACTTCTGTGAGGCCTTTGACTTGTTATCACATGACTTTTGATTAAAAAATTAGAATGATACAGAATTGGCATGGCACATGTTAAACTGGCTAACTGGAAGGTCTCAAAATGTAACTGTAAATGGAGAATCATCGCCGCTCAGGTCCATCTCTAGTAGAGTCCTGCAGGGATCAGTTCTTGGTCCTATGCTACTTGATATTTTTAGCAATGACCATGAAGAAAACAAACTCATCACTGATAACATTTGCAGATTACACAGAAATGGGGGAGTGGTAAATAAGTAAGAGGACAGGTGTCGGGGACTACAGGTCTTGAACACTTGTCCACAGGGCTTTTCAGAGCTAGTAAGCTCCATACTGTCACTCAGTGACCTGCTAACTGTTGTTAGAATAGGAGCTGAACTCTGACAGAAGACCTCAGTCCTGGAATCCGGTAGGCAGAATGCTAGGCATCCTGATTGGTTCACAGCTTATATATAAACCCAGCACAGAAACAGGAAGCTGTCCAAGCAACTGGGTTCTCCTTGCTTTGCTTCCCTGGGCCGCTCCCCATGAGATACCGGCTCCTACTGTATGCTGCTGACCTCCTGGTACCCTGACCCTGCCTGCCTCCTGACCCCTGATTTCGGTTTGCCCTCTGGCCTGTCTTGGACTCTGATCTTGTGGTATTGGATCTGGCCTGACTCCTGCACCAACCACTAGATCAGACTGCCCACATCCTGGTTGTGACAGTTTGCATGGACCACTTAGGACACAAGAGCAATCCCAGTGCCAGAAGAATGGACGTGGCTAACCCTTTGGGAGCACTGGACACATTTGAGTGGACTACATGCCTTCAGACGGACAACCTAACCCCTACAGGCCTGTGTCATCCATCTGACCTCGGAGAACCAGCTATTGCAGGACCAAGTCATGCAGTTGCATGCTGAAAACACTGCAGTCTATATACGGCTTGTACAGCCCTGCTCCCCAATACCATTGCCAGAACAGTTTGATGGTAATCACCAGCTATTCAGGGGTTTTATAAGACAGTGCTGCCTCCTGTTCAAGTTGCTCCCAGTCCCAAGAAACTGGTCAGTTACCCCCAAATCAACTGGTACCCTAGATCTTACACCAAAGGCAGCGTTGGTAGCCAATCCTGTAATAAACTATCTAAAGGTTTATTAACTAGGAAAAAGGAATAACTCTTATTTACAGGTTAAAGCAAGCAGACATATACACACAAAAGTTACTATCTAAATCCTAAGAGTGATAGAGTTGTAGCGATCTATCAATTAAAAGCATCTTGCAGAGCAGACCCAGGAGCCAACCCCTGGGGATTTCTGGCTTCAGTTTAGAGTCTTTGGCCCTTCATAGTTCAAACAGCCAAAAGATGGAAATTTTTCTTGTGGCTTTGTTTTATTTCCTTCATTCATCTTTCAAGCCCACAGGATGAACTTCCTTGCATATAGTATT
This sequence comes from Lepidochelys olivacea, assembly GCF_965140295.1. Classification (NCBI taxonomy): domain Eukaryota; kingdom Metazoa; phylum Chordata; order Testudines; family Cheloniidae; genus Lepidochelys; species Lepidochelys olivacea. The sequence goes on along the minus strand of NC_140412.1, from coordinate 135,905,074 downwards.
TCCAAGGTGTGATAGAACCATTAACCAGTCATTTATATTGCAATAATTCTTGATGGCCTATCTGATTTTGATAATTCTTTGGAATGAGGGAGAGGGGGAATGATTCCCATGCCTAAATTCACAAGTTCAGGGCAAACAGTTTTAAAGCTATAAAGCAAAACATACATATTTTCTTATAATATGAAGTATACACATTACAAGTGAGATTAATGAATACAGCAACTTACAAGCATTTCATAGAGTCTAAACACTAAATACATTCTTATAAGACTAATACGTATTTTGAGCAAAACTAACATAGAGGAGACCTAGCCTAGTCTCCAGCTACAAGGTTCTCAGTTTTTAGCTAATGCCTGCAACCTGGGCAAGAGCTAGCATCTGGCCTGTCAGCATCACACCACTGCCAGAACAGTTTCACAACAATTGCCAGTGATTCCCAGGTTTTATAAACCAGTTCGATCTCCTGTTCATGACGCCCCCTCAGTTCCATAGCACTGATCATGCAAAGGTGAGTCTGGTTATCAGCCAGCTGTTCAGGGAAGCCTTTCACGGTGCCTCCTCCTTCTTGGAGTGCAATAGACCAGTACTATCCAACTGGGAGGTCTTCCTTCAAGGCATGTCAGTACTCTTTGATGATCTACACTGAGCTTGAACAGCAGAGGCTACACTAAGGAAGCTCCAACAGGGGCAGTGAACAGTAGATTCCTGTGCTGTGCAATTCCACCGCCTCACGGCCAGTACAGACTGGCAGCAAAGAGGTCCTCATTCTGGTGGAGCCTGAAAGACTAAATTAAGGACAAATTAACGCAGTTAGAGACACCCATGAGTCTGGATGCCCTTGTGGATCTTGCCATCTGTATAGACAATCGGTTTTTGGAACAAAGAGGGAAAAAAATGGAGGTCTTGTTACTCTCCAGTCCAGGTACTGTGATCTTTTCACCACTACCTCCAGCCAAACCAGTGCATAGAGCCCTGCATGGATACAAAATTTGTATCTGCATCCGATCTGCAAACATGGTCCAAGGATCTAAAGCGGATATCTGCAGATTTCTGGGCTCTACATATAAAATTTGGATCCAGATCCATCCACAAACATGTTGCAGATATCTGCAAATTTGCAGGTCTCTACCAATGCAGGCAGATGTGGGCCATCAATGGCTCACCCCCATAAAAAAAAAAAAAGGAATGATGATGCCAGCACCATCTCTCCTTTTGTTACGATGAGTCAGGTCACTCCATTTCTACCTGCCCTGTATGAACTCCAAAGAGTCAGGAAAAAGAGCTCCCTCACATTTCACTGTGGACTGGAATGCACCCGGAGCCCTGCCCAAGGGCTCCCCACTTCTAGGTGCTGGTTCAGTTGCACATACGTTAGGTGCCACAACAAAATCCCATTTTACCATCCCTGATTGACTCAGGTATAGCTTACTGCTTCATCAACGCAGAGGCAGCCCAGATCCTGCAGATTCCCCTGAAACTTAAGGCTACTCCTGACCTTATAGAGATTACTTGATAGCTCCCCCTTGTCTTCTGATCCAGTAACAGAGGAAACAGCTCCCCTGGAGACTGTGATAAAGGGGCATCGGGAAACGGTACAGTTTGATGTGATCCATTCACCACAGCTTCCCCTGACCATTGGTATCTCCTGGCTGGTCCTCCACAATCCACTCACTTGGTGACAAGCACAGGAAGTCTGTTTTCTATCAGAATTTGGTGGACAACACTGTTGGAGACCAGGGATTGCTGTCCCAACATCCAAACCTTGAGAGACTCCAATGGGGGTGGCTGTCCAGGCAGAACCTTCCATTGAAGCTACATCTGAACTCCCCTCAAAATACCAAGACTACAATGATGTTTTTGAAAAGAAGAACATGGAAACTACTTCTGCCTCAGAACTATGACTGCCCAATATAGCTGCAGCCAAAAGGAAAAATACTCTTTGCACAAATTTATGCCGTATCAGAAACCAAGCTGACAGTGCTTCAAGAGTACCTCCAGGAGAATCTGGCTTGAGGGTTTATCTTCAAGTCAATGTCATAAGCTGGCACACGAGCAGTTTTTGTCAAGAAGAAAGACGGCAGTCTCCAACTCTGTTGATTAGCGTGTATTGAATCAGATAACTATCAGGAGTTGTTGCCTGCAATTTGATCCTGAGCTGCTGGATTTTGTGGGGGCTGCCCATATATTAATTAATTTGAACCTCCAGGGGGCATAGAACTGTGTGTGAATCGGAGCAGAGAACAAGTGGAAGACCGCCTTCCAAATCTGCTATGGCCACTATGACTATCTCGTAACACCCTTTGGTTTGACCAGTGCCCCGGCCACCTTCCAACATTTTATAAATTATGTGTTCCAAGACATACTGGGACTTAGATGACATACTGATTTTCTCCAACTGCCCTAAACAACATAATGCTCATGTCCAAACTGTCTTGGAATGCTTATGGCAGCATGGCCTTTATGCAAAGCTTGAGAAGCCTGCCTTCTATCAGACCTTCACAGAGTTCTTGGGCTTCATCTTATCCCCAGAAGGGATCCAGACAGACCCACGCAAGGTCCAAGATCAGCCAACTCCCCACACAGTAAGTGTCTTGAAACGCTTCCTAGGGTTTGCCAATTTTTATCGATGATTTATCCTGAACTTTTCAAAACAAAACTGAGCTTACTACTCTCCTCCAGAAAAATGTCCAATTCCATCGAAGGCCCAGCATGCATTCAATCAGCTAAAACTTGCCTTTACTAAAGCACCTGCATTGGCTCATGCCAATATTACATTGGTCTTTATTGTAGAAACTGACATCTCCAATACAGTGATTGAGACTCTCCTGTCCCAGTGACATGGCCCCAAACACGTTATACCTGTGTGCTTGCTACTCAAGGAAGTTCACGTCCAAAGAACTAAGCTACAAAATACTTGATAAGGAACTCCTGGAGATAAAAACCTATTATGCAGAATGGCAGTAGTCCCTGGAAGGAGCTTGTCACCCATCCAGGTATTCACTGACCATAAAAACCTGGAATATCTACATAAGGCGAAGGCCTTAAACCAACAGCAGCTTTGGTGGGCCCTATTTCTCCTCACCATTCAATGTTATCACCTACCGTCCAAGGTCCAAAAATGGCAAGGCGAACGCCCTGTCCCAAAGATACGGTACCAACCCACAAGTACCCATCCAGAAACCAAGCCTCATTCCCAAATCCCGTAACTTTCTCAGTGCAGCTTGTCACCACAATATTCTCAGATTGATATGCTTTGCCTCTGCATCAGGAATTCTGCCTGACTAACAAGCTATTATCCACAAGCAGCAGCATGACTCCTCTGAAACACTACGTATGTAAGGGACTGTATGTGTGTTCACCTTGGACCCTGGTTGCAGTCTTGTAACTACGTCACAATATTCCCCTAGCAAGACATTTGGGGTGGTTCAATACCCAGTGACTAATATCCTGCTCTTTTTGATGACCTGGCTGTGCCTGATGATGCAGTCATTCATTGCCTCCTGTGATATTTGTACTTGCACCAAGACACCACACCACTAGCCCTGCAGTCTCCTATAGTTTTGGAGACTCCATCTTGACATTGGGCAGCTATCACCCTAGACTTTACTGCAGAATTACCAGAATGCAACTGTCAAGGTTCCTTCCCCTCTCTGAACTCTAGGGTACAGATGTGGGGACCTGCATGAAAACCTCCTAAGCTTACTTTTACCAGCTTAGGTTAAAACTTCCCCAAGGTACAAAGTATTTTACCCTTTGCCCTTGGACTTCCACTACCACCACCAAATGTTTATCTGGGTTTATTTTTATTAGGAAAGCGTTGTTTGGAAACGTCTTTCCCCCCAAAATCCTCCCAACCCTTGCAACCCACTTCCTGGGGAAAGTTTGGTAAAAATCCTCACCAATTTGCATAGGTGAACACAGACCCGAACCCTTGGATCTTAAGAACAATGAAAAAACATTCAGTTTCTGAAAAGAAGGATTTTAATAGAAGTAAAAAGAATCACCTCTGTAAAATCAGGATGGTAAATACCTTACAGGGTAATTAGATTCAAAACACAGAGAATCTCTCTAGGCAAAACCTTATCTTACAAAAAGGCACACAGACAGGAATACCCACTCTATTCCGCACAACTTAATTTCTCAGCCATTTAAAGAAATCATAATCTAACGCATATCGAGCTAGATTACTTACTAAATTCTAAGACTCCATTCCTGTTCTGTGCCCAGCAAGAGCATCACACAGACAGACACAGACCCTTTGTTTTTCTCTTTCCTCCCAGCTTTTTAAAGTGTCTTGTCTCCTCATTGGTTATTTTGGTCAGGTGCCAGCGAGGTTATCCTAGCTTCTTCACTCTTTACAAGTGAAAGGAATTTTCCTCTGGGCAGGAGGGATTTAAACGTGTTTACCCTTCCCTTTATATTTATGACAGCAACAATTTGACAATTTTGACAGCAGTGACCAATTTACTAAAATGAACCACTTCATCTCTTCCCTCTCCTGAAGAGCCAGCCAAGCTCTGGATTAGCCATGTAGTCTGTCTTTACAGCCTTCCAGAATACATTATCTCCAATCGGGGGTCTCAGTTCACAGCCCGGTTCTGGCACAGCCTGCTGGGAATCCACACATCTTTCCTGTGGTTACCATCCCCAGTCCAACGGCCAAATGGAAAGGGCCAACCAAATTTTTGAATAGTATCTGTGATGCTACAATCACCAGTAGGACGATAGGTATTCACTTCTCCCCTATTCAGAATTTGCCTACAATAATGCAGACCATGTGTCCACAGGACAAATATTTTTTAAAAACAAAACAAAAAAAACCCACAAAACCACCACACACCAACAAAGGGTACCATCCCAATTCCATCCACAATTACCTGCAACCTCTCCCAATCCGGCCACCTTAGACCTCCTATAGCAGAGATTCATCAAGACCAGGCATGAGTATGGCTCTCCACCCAGTATCTCCGCACAAATACACCTGCTCACAAGCTGGATTTTCAATTCCTTGGCCCCTTAAAGATCTTTTGGCAGGTTAATTCAGTCACTTTTAAACTACAACTATCCTGCTCTCTGAAGGTTCACTTGGTGTTTCATGTATTATTTTTGAAATCCTGCACAGAAAACCCCTTTCCTGACAGGACGCTTGCTCTGACCACTGGGTCAGATCGCCCACGTCCCAGTCGTGACAATAGGTCACTGATTCAGAGTGACCTAGACTGCTTGTTAAGCTGTGCACATGCAAACAATGTTTTTAAATACACACACACATATCTATCGAGAGAGAGAAACAAAGAACATACATCAAACTTACAGGATGGGAGACTATCCTGGGAAGCAGTAACTCTGAAAAAGTTTTGGGGGTTGTGGTGAATAATCAGCTGAACATAGGCCCACAGTGCAATGCTATGTCCTAAATGACTAATGCAACCCTTGGATGCATTAACAAGGAAAATTCAAGGAGTCGTCGAGAGGTTATTTTACTTATATATTTGTCACTTGTGCAACCACTGCTAAAATACTGCATCCAGTTCTTGTGTCCACAATGCAAGAAGGATGTTGATAAACTGGAGAGGGTTCAGAGAAGAGTCACAAAAATTGATTAAAGGGTGATTTGATTAAGGTCTACATGTACCTTCATGGGGAAGAAATATTTAATAATGGGTCTTTGATCTAACACAGGTTTCAGACTAGCAGCCGTGTTAGTCTGTATTCGCAAAAAGAAAAGGAGTACTTGTGGCACCTTAGAGACTAACAAATGTATTTGAGCATAAGCTTTCGTGAGCTCACTTCATCAGATGCATTCAGTGGAAAATATGATCTAACACAGAAAGCTATAAAATGAACCATTGGTTGAAAGTTGAGGCTAGACAAATTCAGACTGGAAAGAAGGTGTAAATTTTTAACAGTGAGGGTAATTAACCACTGGAACAATTTACTAATGGTTGTGGTGGATTCTCCATCACTGAAAATCTTTAAATCAAGACTGGTTCTGCTCTAGAAATTATTTTGGGGATATTCTACGGCCTGTTTATATAGGAGGTCTGACTAGATGATCACAATAGTCCCGTTTGGCCTTTGAATCTCTGAATGAAAAACAGGGAAATACAGCTCTGGATTAATTTTAAGCTGTTTAGTCTCCCTACTCCCCTTTTCTTTTGGGTATATAGAAATAATGGGAATAAATGCTTCCCTTTAGAATGAGTTAACCCTAACTGCAACAGTAAAGAAAAGTGTTTCCAGAACAATTATTCTTGAGAAAAATCTCTGTCACAAACATACAGCTAAGGGCAGCATAAAATCCCTCCTTTACCTGTAAGGGGAAAAGAAGCTCAAATAACCTGGTTGGCACCTGACCAAAAAGGACCAATAAGGGAAGAAGATCCTTTCAAATCTGTGGTCTTCTTGTTCTCTCCAGGACAGAGAGGGACCAGGGCAGGAAAACCATCTCCTAAAATCCTACCTGAAATAAGTATCCAAGATTACAAAAACTGTAAGTAATAGCAAGGAAATGCGTTATCTTATCTTTTGTTTTCACTTGTGAGTTTTCCCTATGCTAAGAGGGAGGTTTATTCCTGTTTTTTGTAACTTTAAATTTTTGCTTAGAGGGGAATCCTCTGTGTTTTAAATCTTATTACCCTGTAAAATTACCTTCCATCCTGATTTTACAGAGGTGCGTCTTTTACTTTTTTCTTTATTATAAAATTGTTTTTAAGAATCTGATTGGTTTCTGGTGTCCTAAAAACCCAAGGGTCTGGTCTGTGCCCACCTGGGTTACTTATCTGGTTGGTATATTATTCTCAAGCCTCCCCAGGAAAGGTGGTGAAAGGGCTTGGGGGGATATTTTGGGGGAAACAAGTGGTCCTTTTCCTGAAACTCCAAGTGGTCCTTTTCCTGAATCTTTGTCTAACTCACTTGGTGGTGGCAGCGATTCAGTCCAAGGACAAGGAAGAATTTTTACCTTGGGGAAGTTTTTAACCTAAGCTGATAGAAATAAGCTTTGGGGGTCTTTCATGCGGGTCCCCACATCTATACCCTAGAGTTCAGAGTGGGGAGGGAACCCTGACAATCCCTGTAAAAGAACAGGAGAAAGAGTCGGAAGATGGTTTAAAAACAAACAAACAAAAAACTAAAGAGTATAATCTTTTTTTAAAATGATTTCTAGGCCCCATAGATAAATTGTGCCTTCACTATGGAAACTACTGTAGAATGTTAGAGTTACGAACACCTCGGGAACGGAGGTTGTTTGTAACCCTGAAATGTTCATAGCTCTGAACAAAATGTTCTGGTTATTCTTTCAAAAGTTTATTACTGAATATTGACTTAATATAGCTTTGAAACTTTACTATGAAGAAGAAAAATGCTGCTTTTTACCACCTTAATTTAAATGAAACAAGCACAAATAGTTTCCTTACCTTGTCAAAACTTTTTTTTTTAAAACTTCCCTTTAAAAAAAAAAGTAGTTTACAATTAACCAAGTACTGGTTTGTTTGTTTTGTCTCTGTTGCTGCCTGATTGTGTATTTCTGGTTCAAACGGAGGTGTGTGGTTGAGCAGTCAGTTGGTAACTCTGAGTTCTACTGTACACAGGGTTAATGTTAAGACCACGCTTTTCTATATCAGAGATTCTTGGAACAATAATATTTTATATCTGTAGTTCTCAACCACGGATACAAGTACCTCTGGGATGGTACGCAGAGGTCTTCCAGGAGGTACATCAACTCGTCTAGATAGTTTAGTTTTATAACAGACTACATAAAAATCACTTGTGAAGTCAATACAAACTAAAATTTCATACGACATGTTTATATTGCTCTATATATGATACACTGAAATGTAAGTACAATATTTACATTCCAATTACTTTATTTTATAATTATATTGTAAAAATTAGAAAGTAAGCAATGATTCAGTACTGTGATCCTTTTGTATTTTATGCCTGATTTTGTAAGCAAGTAATTTTTAAGTGAGGTGAAACTTGGGGTACGCAAAACAAATCAGACTCTTGAAAGGGGTATAGTAGTTTGGAAGGGTTGAGAGCCACTATTTTATAGCACCCAATAGTTTGCTATGAAAGAACATTGTGCCAGTAGGCATCTCTCTAAAGTTTATAGGAAAATTTGAATTCTCCATGTACAATTGATTTTTAAGCTCTCCAAAACAGCATCAAAACTGCCGCTTGAGAGAGGAAGAGTAGACACTTGATCCTTGCAAAATGTAACCACTGATTCAGAAAAGATGCAGAACATGGTATACTTTGTTTGATATTTGCAGTTAAGCTGTGTTCAGCACCAGTCCAGTTGCAGCCATTGCTGTCATCTATTATCAGTAACAAGTAATTGTCCTAAATGCAGACAAGGATTAACCATGACGCATTCTGTCAGCAAATTCTTCCTATACACAATGTCATGCCACTCTATATTCTTACAGCCATTATTTTTCACTGATTACAGAGTGAGTCCACCAGTGTTTAGATGAGCATTTGGCACATAAACTTATCAAAAGTTTAGTTCAATATTGCAAGGTTTGAAAAACTAGTTATATCCTAGTTGAATAATCGTTTGTTGTTTTAAAAATCTGATAGGGATTATCAATACAAAAACACAACAAAAAACACCCTCCTATTCTAAATCTCTTGAAACGCTACTCACATGACAAAATGCAGCAGCACCAAAAGGACAGAATGCTATTTACTGGGTAACACACACACACACACGATTAGTAGAAAAACCATATACCTTACTGAGCCCAACTATAATGGTTTCTTTTTAAGCTGTACACACAAAACATACTATTTGCCATTTTCAAAGTAGCCTAAGTACTTTAAACATTCTATTACTTTTAATCAAAATTTGTCAGTCTTGTAGATGGTATTGAAAATAGCAATCACTGTAATTACCCAGGGGGTTAAAAACAAATGTCGGCATTTGTAAAATTTGAACTGCTTTTCAGTTGGAGGGGGTGGGGGAAGAGAAAGAGAGGGAGACAGCTAGTTGGTTTTTCAAAAAACAAAAACAAAACAAAATTATGTGCATTATTTAATAAAAAAAACTTTGCCAAATCCCTTTCCGTTACATTCTAAATTTAGCATCTTAAACCGCAATAGCTTCAAGTGCCTGGTCAGATTATATACTTATTGCTTCTAAATGAGTGTAGCACATTGCAGAAATAAGACTCAAACTTGACAACTTCCAGCTGTTAAAATCAAAGTAATTCTTTTTTCTGGTCTGTATTAAAGCTGATTTTCTCCACCCCTCTAAAAACTTTGTATTTTATTTTTATTCATTTGTAGACGTGGAGAGATTAATTCAAAAGGAAAAAGTGCATTATTCTAGAACTCCACCCCAATCTAGCCTATCTGCTCTGCAGTGCCTCATAGTCATCATTATTTCTCCCTACCCCCACCCACCAAGCTTGAAAAGCACAAATCAACTTTTTATCCTGCATTTAAGCTTTTTTAACAAGTTCTTGTCTTTCTATTTTAAGTCAATGCTTAACTCACAAAATTACTATTATTCTGCATTTCCCTTTTAGCCCCATTTCCTAAGGGCCAAATCCTTTGAGGTGTCAAGGACCTTCAATTTCCCTCTGAAGCTAGCTACTGTTAGTGTCATTTGAGCATTTTTGTAATTCTGATATTTAAGTTAATTTTTAATTTAGGGCTCTCTTGCTTCCTACACTGGCTGCTCTTCCACAGAGAACAGAAATTCCAAGTTTCCTATAAATTCTTCTTTTGGGGGCTGATACCAGTCAACCCTGTGTTCTTGGGGAACCATGGCACGGTATCCAGCCTGTCTGACTCATGAAAGACACTTCCCCCCTCCCCCGCCCAGCCTCTGCTTGAACCAAAACCGATCAAAGAAAAGACTTGCAGAGAGCAGTGAACGGCAGTGGGAGACACACCTAGACCCCTCCTGACAAGGGTGACAAGAACAAAGGCAACTCCCCCAGCCTCCTCTGCATCAAAGATGGGACAGGGAGGCATTGCCATTAGCATACAAAATGGAGAACAGAGATTCCAAGGCAAGAACTGCACTGAACTCTGGGACCGGAAAAGCAGGGAAGCTCTGCATCATGGGGAATCTCTGCTCCAGATGTTAATGAACACACCCAGCTCAGCAGTTATCAGACCAATTCTCATTGGATTGTGAGCTCCCTGGACGGAACACCACCCATAGCCAAGAGTGATCAGTTTCTATTGTCTACCCTAAAGAAAACCTGAGTCATCAGTTTACCCATAAACAAATCTAATCTTCTTCCTTGAACCATTGTTGATTCCATATAAAAAAAACTCTGCCCACATTCCAGTAAGTGTTCCAATGCATGGATGCATCAGTTTCACAGGGATTTCATCTTCTCTGCTTGTCTCCAGCTCTCAGGATCCTGAGCTACGACCGTCACCTGGGGACCCCGACCAGCAGGTCAAGCTTTATGGAGTGGTGAGATCCTTCTCTCTCTCTCTGTTTTCTTTTCTACCTCAGGTATTAACTTTAATAATGTAACTTATGTTGGTTTAGGCTCTCCTTGTGTAGTCATCACTATTATTCAATAAATAACTTTTATGGTTAAGCTGGTTGCTTTTCTCTCTCTCTAGCTCTGAACTTTACTCATTTGTGTTTTTAGTTTCCCCATTTACTCTGCAGCAACTCTTCTTTTACCTAAACTAAATATCCCTGTAGCGCCCAAAAATACTCTGGGGTTTGCTCATCAAGTGGGTTACTACCAGTACAATTATGACGTGAAAGTGGGGATAGGGACGTGCTGAACCTGTGACTTACGAGGGTGGCAGCTTGAAAGTGCTGCTTGACCCAGTCCGCTGAGTATATGGGCATATATGGGTGGCAGCCTGGAAGTGCTGTTCTACCCAGCCTGCTCAGGCTTACTCCATTCCGGTGTGGTACTTGTGGCATATAATGGTGACAGCTTGAAAGTGCTGCTTGGCCCAGTCCACTGAGTCCAAGGACATATTAGGGGTCAGCTTGAAAGTGCTGACTGACCCGGTCCACTCAGACTTGCTCTGTTAATGTATGTGTGAGTGTGCGTGTGTGTGTTCATTCATCCGGTTCTGGGGCTGGAGGAACCCAGCCCTGGGGAATCTAGGTCCTGCAGGACAGCTCCATTGGGAGGGGACTTGCAGAAGGGAGAAGTAGAGCTCCATATAAAACACAAACAGTACATTGACAGAATTACAGACCCCTCCCCGCCAAAGAGCAACACTAATACATGAGCATACTCCAAAGTAATGGGCAAATCTGGTAACAGGGCAGGGATGATACTATGGTCCCTTCTTCCCCCCCACAACAAAGGCCAGGCTTCCTCCCACTAAAGCCAGATCTCCGTGGATACAGATTGGTTAGGCCCATCTGGGTGGAAAGGACCCGTTATTCTACACTTGCTCCTAGCTGCCATGCTCCCTGATGGTATAGCTCATGAAGCCAGAGTGCCTGAAACACACGACCACCCATCCTTCCTCTCCGATCCCCGTCGTGTAGAAAAGCAGGTAAATTAACATTGACAGAGTCAGTGTTAACTAACATGCCAAATCATCCACGGGTGTCTGCTACAGCAGAGCAACCACCTCCCAGTCCAGACTCTGACATTCCACAGCATGACCTTGTGAACGCTTCCACAGAGCTGTTGGCATGTGTGGTGGTGAGAAATGTCACAAAGGCAACCCCTTGCAACACTCTCCTTTTCCATGCTTCTGTCAACCAGATATGCTGGTTCTTGTAGGATACAATAGATTATTTTGAGGTATAGCAGTTACTTATTTAATGTGTATTACCTATGTCCCTCATAAATACTACAGTAATTGTTTAAAATATAAGGTTTCAGAGTAGCAGCCATGTTAGTCTGTATTAGCAAAAAGAAAAGGAGTACTTTTGGCACCTTTGAGACTAACAAATTTATTTGAGCATAAGCTTTCGTGAGCTACAGCTCACTTCATCGGATGCATTCAGTGGAAAATACAGTAGGGAGATTTATATACACAGAGAACATGAAACAGTGGGTGCTACCATACACACTGTAATGAAAGTGATCACTTAAGGTGAGCTATTACTAGCGGGAAAGCGGGGGGGGGAGTGGTGAACCTTTTGTAGTGATAATTAAGGTGGGCTATTTCCAGCAGTTGACAAGAACATCTGAGGAACAGTGGGGAGTGGGGCGGGGGGAAGACATGGGGAAATAGTTTTACTTTGCGTGATGACCCATCCACTCCCAGTCTCTATTCAAGCCTAAGTTAATTGTATCCAGTTTGCAAATTAATTCCAATTCAGCAGTCTCTCATTGGAGTCTGTTTTTGAAGTTTTTTTGTTGAAGAATTGCAACTTTTAGGTCTGTAATCGAGTGACCAGAGAGATTGAAGTGTTCTCCAACTGGTTTTTGAATGTTATAAATTCTTGACGTCTGATTTGTGCCCATTTATTCTTTTATGTAGAGACTGTCCAGTTTGGACAATGTACATGGAGAGGGGCAACCGCATTTGCTCCAACCCCTCAGACAGAGACAAACACCTACAAGATCTCTATCAAGCATTCTTACAACTACAATACCCACCTGCTGAAGTGAAGAAGCCAGAAGAGTACCCAGAAGTCACCTGCTACAGGACAGGCCCAACAAAGAAAAGAACAGAACGCCACTAGCCATCACCTTCAGCCCCCAACTAAAACCCCTCCAACGGATCATCAAGGATTTACAACCTATCCTGAAGGACGACCCATCACTCTCACAGATCTTGGGAGACAGGCCAGTCCTTGCTTACAGACTGCCCCCCAACCTGAAGCAAATACTCACCAGCAACAACACACCACACAACAGAACCACTAACCCAGGAACCTATCCTTGCAATAAAGCCCGTTGCCAACTGTGTCCACATATCTATTCAGGGGACACCATCATAGGGCCTAATCACATCAACCACACGATCAGAGGCTCATTCACCTGCACATCTACCAGTGTGATACACGCCATCAGGTACCAGCAATGTCCCTCTGCGGTACATTGGTACAGACTCCAACAAGAGACTGCTGAATTGGAATTAATTTGCAAACTGGATACAATTAACTTAGGCTTGAATAGAGACTGGGAGTGGATGGGTCATCACGCAAAGTAAACCTATTTCCCCATGTTTATTCTCTCCCCCACCCCCCCACTGTTCCTCAGACATTCTTGTCAACTGCTGGAAATGGCCCACCTTGATTATCACTACAAAAGACTTTCCTCCCCCCCCGCCCTGCTGGTAATAGCTCACCTTAAGTGATCACTCGTTACAGTGTGTAGGGTAACACCCATTGTTTCCTGTTCTCTATGTATATAAATCTCCCCACTGTATTTTCCACTGAATGCATCTGATGAAGTGAGCTGTAGCTCACAAAAGCTTATGCTCAAATAAATTTGTTAGTTTCTAAGGTGCCACAAGTGCTCCTTTCCTTTTTGTTCAAAATATAAGCATCATCATTGTAAGTTGTAGGGTGGCTTTTTTTGTTGGTTTGTGTTTTTTTTTTTTTTTTACACAATTACTGCAGCATGCGGTTGTATATTTTTATGGGATATATTCAAGAGTTATGGTGTGTTTCTACATCACAACATTTGTGAAAGAATCAGATGGTTCCAATTACTAGTTTATGGACACTTATCTTGGAAAGACTTTAATGGGACTGCCTGCCCACCACCTAGATTAGATCTTAAAATACTGGACACAAATGCAAATATATGAAAGCGATTAATAAATGGGACAAAAAGGAGAAATATAGAGTGTCATAAATATAAAGGGAAGGGTAAACATCTTTAAATCCCTCCTGGTCAGAGGAAAAACCCTTTCACCTGTAAAGGGTTAAGCAGCTAGGATAACCTTGCTGGCACCTGACCAAAATGACCAGTGAGGAGACAAGGTATTTTCAAAGCTGGAGGGAGGGAGAAACAAAGGCTCTCTCTGTCTGTGTGTTGCTTCTGCTGGCACCAGAGCAGGAATGCACGTCAGAACTCATGTAAATAGTTAATAAGCAATCTAGTTAACTATGCATTAGATTCTGTTTTGTTTAAATGGCTGAGAAAATAAGCTGTGCTGAATGGAATGTATATTCCTGTTTTTGTGTCTTTTTGTAACTTAAGGTTTTGCCTGGAGGGATTCTCTATGTTTTGAATCTGATTACCCTGTACGATATTTACCATCCTGATTTTACAGAGGTGAATCTTTTACTTTTTCCTCAATTAAAATTCTTCTTTTAAGAACCTGATTGCTTTTTCATTGTTCTTAAGATCCAAGGGTTTGAGTCTGTGTTCACCTATGCAAATTGGTGAGGATTTTTATCAAGCCTTCCCCAGGAAAGGCGGTGTAGAGTTTGGGAGGATTTGGGGGGGGAAAGACTTTTCCAAGCGGGCTCTTTCCCTGTTACATATTTGTTAGACACTTGGTGGTGGCAGCAATAAAGTCCAAGGGCAAAATGTAAAATAGTTTGTACCTTGGGGAAGTTTCAACCTAAGCTGGTAAAAATAAGCTTAGGGGGTTTTTCATGCAGGTCCCCATATCTGTACCCTAGAGTTCAGGGTGGGGAGGGAACCTTGACATAGGGTCACATGTGTAAATCCACTTAAATGCATAAGAATACACATTTTAAAGAAAGATGGAATTTATGTTTAAAAAGAAGCTATCTTGCCTCATACAAGCAGATAATTGGTCTTTTATGAATCAATTCAAAGAAGGCCACTGGATTAGCAGTAACTGAAACTCTTATCTAATGGCTTGTTAGTAACCTGTATGAAGAGAGTTGGTCTCAGTCCCGCCTCCAGTACACAAGTGTCTACATCTTAAAACTACAGTCCAGATTTTCTGAAGTGTGGTCTGCTGAGCATTTCTTGTGGTACACCATTGCTGAATGGTGTTAGCTTCTCCTTGTTTCCCACAGTTAAATATTATTCAGAGAAGCTAAACATATATTACTTTCCTAAAATGAATTTTTTTTATACACACAATTGCTGTTTTGGGCACAGGCATGATGCATGAACACAAACAGAAAAAATATATAGTGTACTATCAAGAACGAGAGGGAAGAACATCCATGAAATAATCTTTCAATTATATGGGCCACAGTATAAATTGGTTAGAGACTGGCCATATCATCAGAAAGATCAACTGCTGAACTGGAACAGGGACTCACCTCTAAACCTTGTCCGCAATTTGAAAATGCTTCATTATTGACAGAGAAAAGCAATGGGTGTAGTTGAACTACGGTTAAACATAGGCAAAGCCTTGCACTTGAACTATCTTTGGGAATTGAAAAAAAGTTGCCCACCAGTGCTATGGTTGGTAAAAATCCCTAGTGTAATGTGGCCAAGCATGGCCAAAGACAAACCATGGTCAACTCTGTTTCAGCAGCTATAACTTGTCCTCGACTACACTTAGCTAAACAACATTTAACACGAATTTGGCTACACCCATTTCTGACACCCATTGTAAGCAAGAAGCCATTTCATAGACAAGGTGTTGGATGTGGTCTCTGAAGGACATTGCAGAAGCACATTCCTAGGGCAACATGCGAAAGCTTGCACTTGCACTGGATACCCTGAGACTTGAGTTATCAGATTCTGTTCCCTGCTCTGACAAAAACTTCCTGGGTGACAATGGGGAAGTCACAGAAGACCAAATTTTCTAGGGTGCCTATGAACAACTCTGTACATACCAGACAAACATCCAATTCCCCTCCTCAAATATGTATGTGCACTTTTGGACAGGAAAGAGATAGCATGCCTACATCAGGGCATACACAAGGGCACATACCTCTTTAAAAATGTGGGCTTCAGCCTCCAGGTCACATAGCTCAGTTTCTTCCTCGTAACATTAAAATAAAGAGGAGATCTGCATATATCGTGTGTGCACATTCCAATACAGACATGCAAATCCCTATGCGTATGTGACTTGCCTATAAGCATGTACCAGTGAGGTTGTTTACAGTTTGTGTGCGCACATTTGAAAATCTAGCCCAGCAATATCTGCCTACCTCACAGAAGTGTTCAGACCGAAAAATAATTTGTCAATTTCTTTGAGATCTTTGCATGGTCAGCCCTATAAATGCCAAGTATTATTAGAAGATTTCAAATAAGGAGAAGAATCCACTTTCCTTTAATCACAAGTCTTAATGCATATCAAATACTTTATCAACATATATGCTATTTCTTCCAGGATTTTGTAGGTGTTTCTTACAGTTTGTACTCTTTGGGGAATTCTGCACCAAAAAATTTTGTAAAATGCTGTATATTTTATTTGTCAAAATAACACAATCATGCCAGTTTTAATTATTTTGGTAATTAATTTCAAAATACCTGTCAGCAAGTATGTCTGTAACAATACAGACAACAAAAAAGATTCAGGAAATGTTTTTTTGACGAATTGATTCCTTACTAGGCATATTAATACAGAACTTTGAGTAATTCATTTAAACCGCAATACAGAAATGTTTTTCCCACACCCCTCAGAACCAATGCAGAGGCTTGGATGAGTAGGATAATGGAGGAACTGAGGGAGAGGGAAATAATTGCTGGGAAAGAGCCTGGACCCTCCTCTCCATGTGGCCCTGCACCCCTCCCTCCCATCCCCATGTGGTCCTGCACTCCCACTCAGCCACCCCTGCTCCCCATATGTCCCTGCACCTCCACTGAGCCCCTGGCTCAATGCTGTCACCCCACTAGCTCCTGTGCCCCCACCCCAGCCTGTCCCCCCATAGTGCTTTTGAACCCCAGTCTATGTGAGCCCCCAGCAGCCTTGTGTGCCCCGCTCTGTCCGTCTCTCCATATCCTGTTCCTCCTTACCTGGCCCGGCAGGCAGGGCGCTGTGAGGAACACAGCCACTGCCCCCTTCTGCTCCACAGCAGACTGAGCCAGCCCATGAGCAGGCTGCCGTCTGTCCTGGTGCTATAGCAGCCCCTGGTGAGCAAAAGGTATTACTGCAGTGCCTCTCCAGCTGTTTTTTCTATGAGAGACATGAATTCTGCACATGCGCAGTGCTGCAGAATTCCCACAGGAGTAAGTTTGATTTCATGGTATCAGGCAAAAAACTTTCTTAGCACAGTCTCCATGCATACAGCCAGCCACTTCAGATGGATGACAAATTGCTGCTTCCTCTTCTGATATTTCTGTCACTGCACTCTTTCAAGAGATGAAAAAAAGCTAATTTACTCAATGCTTTTTTTGCCTGTCTTCACGAACAAGGTCAGCTCCCAGACTGCTGCACTGGGCAGCACAGCATGGGGAGGAGGTGACCAGCCCTCTGTGGAGAAAGAAGTGGTTCGGGACTATTTAGAAAAGCTGGACGAACACAAGTCCATGGGGCTGGATGCGTTGCACCCGAGAGTGCTAAAGGAGTTGGCGGATGTGATTGCAGAGCCATTGGCCATTATCTTTGAAAACTCATGGCGATCCGGGGAAGTCCCAGACGACTGGAAAAAGGCTAATGTAGTGCCCATCTTTAAAAAAGGGAAGAAGGAGGATCCTGAGAACTACAGGCCAGTCAGCCTCACCTCAGTCCCTCAAAAAATCATGGAGCAGGTCCTCAAGGAATCAATTCGGAAGCACTTAGAGGAGAGGAAAGTGATCAGGAACAGTCAGCATGGATTCACCAAGGGCAAGTCATGCCTGACTAATCTAATTGCCTTCTATGACGAGATAACTGGCTCTGTGGATGAAGGGAAAGCAGTGGACGTGTTGTTCCTTGACTTTACCAAAGCTTTTGACACTGTCTCCCACAGTATTCTTGCCAGCAAGTTAAAGAAGTATGGGCTGGATGAATGGACTACAAGGTGGATAGAAAGCTGGCTAGACTGTCGGGCTCAACGGGTAGTGACCAATGGCTCCATGTCTAGTTGGCAGCCAGTATCAAGTGGAGTGCCCCAAGGGTCGGTCCTGGGGCCGGTTTTGTTTAATATCTTCATAAATGATCTGGAGGATGGTGTGGATTGCACCCTCAGCAAGTTTGCGGATGACACTAAACTGGGAGGAGAGGTAGATACGCTGGAGGGTAGGGATAGGATACAGAGGGACCTAGACAAATTGGAGGATTGGGCCAAAAGAAATCTGATGAGGTTCGACAAGTGCAGAGTCCTGCACTTAGGATGGAAGAATCCAATGCACCGCTACAGACTAGGGACCGAATGACTAGCAGTTCTGCAGAAAAGGACCTATGGGTTACAGTGGACAAGAAGCTGGATATGAGTCAACAGTGTGCCGTTGTTGCCAAGAAGGCCAATGGCATTTTGGGGTGTATAAGTAGGGGCATTGCCAGCAGATCGAGGGACGTGATCGTTCCCCTCTATTCGACACTGGTGAGGCCTCATCTGGAGTACTGTGTCCAGTTTTGGGCCCCACACTACAAGAAGGATGTGGAAAAACTGGAAAGAGTCCAGTGGAGGGCAACAAAAACGATTAGGGGACTGGAACACATGACTTATGAGGAGAGGCTGAGGGAACTGGGGATATTTAGTCTACGGAAGAGAAGAATGAGGGGGGATTTGATAGCTGCTTTCAACTACCTGAAAGGGGGTTCCAAAGAGGATGGCTCTAGACTGTTCTCAGTGGTAGCAGATGACAGAACAAGGAGTAATGGTCTCAAGTTGCAGCGGGGGAGATTTAGGTTGGATAGTAGGAAAAACTTTTTCACTAGGAGGGTGGTGAAACACTGGAATGCATTACCTAGGGAGGTGGTGGAATCTCCTTCCTTAGAAGTTTTTAAGGTCAGGCTTGACAAAGCCCTGGCTGGGATGATTTAATTGGGAATAGGTCCTGCTTTGAGCGGGATGGTTGGACTAGATGACCTCCTGAGGTCCCTTCCAACCCTGATGTTCTATGATTCTATGGTTCTATGAACAAAGGGACTTCACATAATGACCAAAAAGAAAATCAAAGCACTACAAAACAAGATTACACTTGTTTTTTCTTGATAAGTCTAGCCAGCTCACCCCCCGTCCAACCTGTACAATATAAAAGCTGTGTAATTGACATCCTTCCTCATGTCAATTAGTGTTTAATGTAGTGTTACTATCAACAACTTTCATGAACTCTTGCTCATCTCTGAGTAGTACACAAAGTTACATTGAAGCAGATCACTTTATCCCACAGCAGACTATAAAACCATATAAATCCTTATCTCTCATGTCCCTAGGTAACGTAAGCTGTAATTGCAGCAATATGATGTATTTTACACACACACAAATACACAAAAACAATGTAGCGAAGACTTTTTATACACACACAGCTATACAGAATCATTCTTTCCCCCTTAAAATGTATAACAAAAGTATGCATATTTGCAGAGGCTAAACTAACTGCTACAAACAATTTTAGCCTTACTGCATGAGCAGTGTTTCTAAATGGCAACAACTTTTGGATGTGACAATGTAATTCCATTTACACTTGTAAATTATGCTACTGCATATGCATGGATAGAAAAAATGGAAACAAAACACAATGATTGAATATACTAAAGATTTTTTGAGCAAGTCCCACACTGAAGATTACTGATCAAGAAAGTGAGGGTAAGTTAAGAGGTAGCATGTTCGATAGCAGTTACAGGATATACTAATTTTTTAAGACAAAAGTTATTTGTTGGCTACCTCATGGGTTTGGTTCTGTGCCTGCTTTTAATCATAGGTGCAAGATATTTGGGTGAGAATATCAAATCTTGAATACTATGTAAATATTGTGTATGCTGCCTACACTGAGGAACAATGCAAGCTTATTCAGAAAAAAGTTACCAATTTTGATAAATGTGAAATTATATTAGGATGGAAATTCAGTTTTATATGAACTGTATACTACTGGATTTGAAGTCTATTTCACTTGATGTCAATACTTAAGAAATACAACAGTCATGCAGTATTATTCTTACCAGAAAAGGAATATAGAGGTTATTATATGAAAATCCTCAATTCTTCATCAACTTACATCCCATGAAACTCTACTGAAGTCAGTGGAGTAGAAGTTGCTCCACTTAATCTATTTTTCTACAAACATATGATATATCTGTAATCCCCCAAAAGACTTTTATTGTAAGTAAACTATTCACCCCAATCTCAGCCAAAAAGTTAGGATGATGTGATAAAGGGACAGAATAGAAGTGAAAAGTAGCAATATTATTATCAAAGTCATATTTAAGATAAAGTACTAGTTTTAATTTTGATCACCTTCTTGCATAAAGGGTATTATCACATCCTTTTCAGGATGACAGAAGCAGATATTCATCCTAGAAAAAAACCTGAGTTTGAAGGGAAACTGAGAAGGAAGGTCTTGTGATTAAGACACTGGACTGGGAATTGGCAGATCTGGGTTCAACTCCCAGTGCCACCACAGGCTTCCTGTATGATCTTGGGAAAGTCTCTCTCCTCAATATCTCAGTTCCGTACTTGTAAAATCAGGATAACACTTCCTTTCTCCAACTCTTTGTCTTGATTGTTTAGTTTGTAAATTCTTTGGGGCAGCAAAATGGGATCTGAAAACTGGTTGAAACTTGCAGATGCTACTGTAATACAAATATTTTAAAAATATTTTTAAATCCTTACTTATAAAAACACATTCAATTTTAAAATACTTTCAGATTAATATTCAATTTCTGAATGCTGTTAAAGTTGAGTAAAGTACAATAAACAAACAATGAAATCAGAGGAGCCAGTTTTGTCTTTTTTTTTTTAAATCAGTTTTCTCTTTCTATTCATGTTCTAGGCACAATGCTGCAATGCCCGTGTGGTTTTATTTAATTTATTTATTTATTTAAATCAAAGGAATTGTCTAAGGAGCTTAGGTTTTGTAAAATTTGTATTTACACAATCTAAATTTTGTATATAGTAGAGTTTTTAAAATTTTATTGACAGCTCACAGTAGGACAGTTAAACATATGCATCAGTGTTTGCAGGATTGATGCCTTCAAGATAGTCTTTAAGTAGAACTCAAGAAAACCTCCACAAGAACTCCTAGATATACTTTAAAGCAGTTTCAAGGTACAGGATGGCCTACTGGAGGTGGTTCTTAGTACATATTTCACTATTCACAAATCAGAAAAGTAGCTGAGTTAAATCTTACTAGAGAAGACTGAGTCCAAGGTGATCCATTAGATGTATTTAAACTGAGAATGGAGTTTTAAAAAAATAGAGATAAGAATTGGTCAAACTACCAGGAGTTTACAAAAAGAAGGCCACAATCTAAACAATAAGTACTAAAATCTTCTCCCCTGTACAAAGTCAGAGGGAACATACTTTCACAGGGGGTTATTATGGTCAAGAATGGGAGGGGGGATTTTACCCCTAGGCAACAGAATGGTAGTTGAGCTGCATTTGCTTCCAATCTCTGCCTGCACACTCCTTCCATCCAGGTATAAAATGTGTGATGACACACAGAGGTTAAGGACAGGTGGGAGAAGCACAGCATTGTCTGCTAGAACTAGACAGAGAGCTCCCACTATTCTTCCTGACTGCTGCCCCACAGCTTCCTCTCCACCCCCATCTGGGCTGGTGTGGCTACAGATTTCCCACTCACCCCTTTGGCTGATGAAGTGAGAGATCCCCCTCCTGTTCCAATCTACTTTAACCACGGATTATATAGTTCTACTAACTACCATTCACACCCCTGAATCTTTCCTAGTTTACCCCCACTCCTCATTTCCCCCTGCACAATAAGATGAAGCCCAAGAAGCACTGGTCTGCAGCGAAAGCCAGGTTTTCTTCATCCTGGCTCTCTCTGGCACTAGGAATGTAGCATGAACTAGAAATTCTGACAGAACCATTTCACTTAAATAAAAGTAGACATACAGTAGAATGCGAGCCACCAATACGACAATCAAAAGCAACAGTATACATGAGTACAACAGATTTTTTTTTTTTAATTAAAGGAGCAGAGGTAACAATCGTTGCACCCATCTACAAATGCATAGGCTCAACTCAGATCTGGTCAGACCAAACATCCTTAGCCTAACTAACTATTCCTTATGCTCAGTTATGCTCAAACTGAATGACAAATGGGAAACTCTGGGATGCCCTAAACAAATGCAACCATCTCTACCTGAAATGCAGAATTTAATACAATTATCTTATAACCTAACCAGCTTTAGAGCTATTCCGAATACTACCCTTCATCTTTTATTACACAGCTTGGTTAAAAACAGATCAATAAGGCATTATGGCCCTTCTGGATTGTAAGCAACCATTGTTGCAGAAACTGGATCTGACAGACCTAGAAAATGATGGCACAACTCTATAATTATTTTCTTAATTCAAGAGACTTACCTGCTATAGCAAGTATAGCAATGTTATGTTATGAATTGGGAGTGTTCGGGCTTCAACTCAGTTACGTATCACCTATCTCGTAAGCCAGGAAAGAACCCTTTAGTCTAGCCTTGGCACTAGAACATTTCTCTCCTTTCAAATTAGCAAATGACACCACACTCATTTTAATTAAAGAGCACAGGCCTATATTTTTGTATACAACAGAATATTTTCCTGTGTAGTGTGATACTTAAGAAAATACTCAAGTTCTTTCCTTATGATTTGGACCACATACTATTTAAAAAATGAACATTTCCAAGGTCATACAGCACTGAAAGTAGTTGTCAATAATCTACCTGTTTTTTTTTCTTTGTCTCTTACATGCCTACTGAAGAGGAAAGAGGGCAATCCTATGGGAGAAAATATAATCTGGTGCCCTATTCTCATTTGTATTAAAAGAATCAGCCCTAAAATTTATGTATACATACCATGCTGAATGTATGAACACAGAAGAATACATATAAGATCTGGTGATGGATGTGGGGATTTTTTATGCACTGGCAGAACCATGGATCAAAGATGAACTGAAACATGAATAGAAAAGTGTAGAATATTCCTATAGGAATAAATTACGAAGATTGGGGGGGGGGGAGCGTGCGGGGTGGTTTTGCAACACAAGGCAAACATGCCTATTTCAGTTATAAATCTTCCTTGCTTATACCAAAGTTGACCTAAACCAACTAGAAAAGACTGAGTCAAGCACAGACAATATGCTTGCTGATGCACAAGACACAAAATACAGAAAGCCCTCATCCTGCAAAGAGCTTTTAAATAAGGCTATTGATTCTGCAAAACACACAAATGCTTAACTTTATGCCTATGGCCTCACTCCCGTTGCTACCAACTCCACATCAGTGGACCACTGTACCAGTGCAGAGCTCATTTCCCAATTGGGGTCTAATTTCATGAGCTTCACTCCCCTCCCTAAAACATGTCAGAATTCATGTGTCCCCTGTATCTCAAACCCAGAGGATGATATTTGGTGCCTGGGTGAGTCTAATCCCCATAGGCGATGGGCCATAGCATGGATTTGTTGGTGGGGAAGGGAAAGGACAAAAATGATGAAAACAAGTACCGGGAGGAAACACTGTCCAGCTCTGGATGCTGGACAGAAAGTGGGGAGAGGAAGGGAACAAAGTGCTGAGGGATCTCTCTCTTGGATATTATGAAGATATTAAGGCAAGGCTGGGGTCTCTCCCAAGGGCAGGAGGGGCAGAGTGGGGTGTCTCCCCCGTGGGGGAAGGGGGAGAGAATAAGGCGTATTGGGGAGAGGAATGGAGAGGGAGAGACTGTCCCCATGGGATGGGAGGAGAATAAGGGCAGGAGGTGCCTGGGGTAACCCTGTCCTCATAGAGATAGGGGACGTGGGGGGTCTCTCCCATAGAGAACGGAAGACAGGGGGCACTGAGCACAGGCTCTGCGCCTGGGGAAGGTCTGCAGGGGAGCGGGGTGTGTTGGGTCTAGGGCCGCAGGGGGGGAGCAGCTCTCTTCCATGCCGGGGGGGGGGGCATTGGCGGGGGGGGGGCATCGCTCCCAGGTGCCCCAGCGCCCGGCGGGGCTCTCTCACCAGAACAGCAGGTTGGCGCAGACGAACCCGCCCAGGCTGCGGAGCGGCCTCTCCCAGCTCAGAGCAGCCGCGATGCAGCCGCCCAGCGCCAGCCCGGTCTCCCCCAGCAGCGCGGACGCGGCCCCGCCTGACACCTGCTCCGGCTCCTCATCTCCGGCCGCTGTCTCCGGGGGCTGCTGCTGGAGCCTCCCAGCCGCCGCGCTCCGAGCCCCGGGTACCTCCCAGCCGCCGCCCGCCTCTGCGCCCCGCTGCTGCCGCGGAGAGCCCGCACTCGCCATGGCTCGGTGGCGGTTGCTGGGTGCGGGCTGGGAGGGGAGGGGGCGGGGCGAGGGCGCGGCGCTCCGGGTGGGGGGGGGGCTCCGCGCGCACAGCGGCTCCCTTTGCCAGGCACTGGCTGACGTCACCGCGGGACCGGTAGCCGTTGTCACCGCAGGGGGGAGGAGGCGGGGCAGGTGCCGCGCGGGGAGCGCGCAGCTCGCGCGTTTCGTCCCCGCCGCTGGCAGCAATGTCCAGTCCCCGCGGGCGTCTCTCCACCTCCGCCCAGGCCAGGGTAACGGTGCTGCCGTCACCAGAGGAGCGAGCGTGTCATAAATCTACTTCCTGACGCCCGCTCCCGCGTGGGTCGGGTCGGGTCGCGGGGCCGCGCGGAAGCTGCCCCGGTTTGGTTCCGTGGCTTGCGCTGCGGAGCGCGGGCTCCCCTCGGGGCGGCCCCTGAGCCCGGGGGCGCTGGGCAGGTGCGCTGTCAGTGAGGTGACAGACCTACCCAGAGGGAAGGGCAGTCTGGGATTTGATGCAAGTGTCACAACTCTGGGGCACCCCTGGGGAACGGCAAGGCCAGACCGTTGGCAGAAGGTCGCGCTGGGTGAGGCTGGTAAGCCTGCCTCACAAAACTGGTTTGTTACCCTGGCAACTTATCACACCCTCGGCTTCTTCGTCAGGGTGGTGCTGTGCTAACCGCAGTGGGGTCTGGAGAGAGGATTGCAGCAGTTAAACCCAGACTGTGGAGGGGGGCTTGGGCCCTGTGCTGCTCCTGCCCTACTTCCCATGGGGTGGGCCCTGTGTAACTGCAGGAGGAGCCAACAGTCAGTGATGGCTCCGGCTCCTGGGTTGGTCTGCTGCTTCTTTACTATAAAAAGGTAAGCTTGGAATAGTTATTAAATTATATATTTGCTAGGGATACAAATAATTATTTTGTAATATGTGCCTCATGTGCCACCACTGACTGGGATCATTTGCTCTGCACCATCCAGGCTGCACTGGCAGCTCTAGCGCCTCTTAATGTGTCTTGGCATTGGGCACAGAAAACCATTGGTATTGGGTACCAACCCATCACATTGCTGACAGTAGAGCAGCATGTAGATGGGACAGGAGCCTTTTCTTCTAGGATTCAGCCTGCATTGTTGTTTACTTTGGTGTGGGGGAAATTAGGAGAGGTTGGGCCTTCAGACTGCATTGCACTGTGGCCTGGTGAAGGCCAGTGGAAAAGTTGTTAGAGCCTCCATCCTGGAGAGCTCAATGCAATCCTCTTTGAAGGCGGCTTGCATAGACAGCTGTGTGTTGATGGCCCATTAAGGATAACAATGGGCCATAGAAGAAACTCATCCCACCTATTTCAGAGTAGCAGCTGTGTTAGTCTGTATCCTCAAAAAGAAAAGGAGTACTTGTGGCACCACAAGTACTCCTTTTCTTTATCCCACCCAGTAAGCCTTCCTGTGGCTACCTCAGCAAGAATATGGGTAATGGCTACCCCTGTGTGTCATCAAAGCATGCAAGGACATGTGATATGTTCATGTGAGCCTGGACTCCATGTTGGGTCAGTACTTTCCACAAACAGAGGCTGTGAGCTTTGTTTGAGACAGCTTGGAAAAGAGGAGACTAAGGGGGGATATGATAGAGGTATATAAAATCATGAGTGGTGTAGAGAAAGTGAATAAGGAAAAGTTATTTACTTGTTCCCGTAATATAAGAACATGGGGCCACCAAATTAAATTAATGGACAGCAGGTTTAAAACAAATAAAAGGAAGTTCTTCTTCACTCAACGCACAGTCAACCTGTGGAATTCCTTGCCTGAGGAGGTTGTGAAGGCTAGGGCTATAACAGGGTTTAAAAGAGAACTGGATAAATTCATGGAGGTTAAGTCCATTAACGGCTATTAGCTAGGATGGGTAAGGAATGGTGTCCCGAGCCTCTGTTTGTCAGAGGGTGGAGATGGATGGCACGAGAGAGCTCAGTAGATCGTTACCTGTTAGGTTCACTCCCTCTGGGGCACCTGGCATTGGCCACTGTCGGTAGACAAGATACTGGGCTAGATGGACCTTTGGTCTGACCCAGTATGGCCGTTATGTTCTTAAAATTCCATGCACATGGCAGAGGATATAAAAGACCCCTGAGATATCTCCATTTTGCCTCTTTCCTGTCCGATTCACTCGACTGTGGATTTACAACTAAAAGGAGCATTTTGAACTATGGGCTGAGGACCTTCCAACCTTTCTGGAAGGTACCAGGGAGACTTTGTAAGCCAGCAGTCTATTCCATCACTGCTACAAAGCTGATTATAAGGACTTTGCAATTATTTGTATGTATATGATCTGTTAACCATTATTAACTCTCCTTTTATTATTAAACTTTTAGCTTTAGTTACTAAAGGATTGGCATCAGCCAATTGGGTAAGATTTGGGTTATATATTGACCAGGTTATGTGGTTGATCTCTTGGGATTAGAAGAACCCTATCTATGATGAAATTGGTTTTCAGTAACCACTCATCATAGAGGCTGGTGTCTGGGTGATGAGACAAGGGCTGTAAAGCCAAAGGAGACTGCATCTTTGACTTCTTGTTAACAAGTGTGCTAAGATGGAAATTTACTTTTGTTTCTGTCTTGGTATAATCTAATGACAGAAAAACCACCAGTTTGGGGTGAGTCTGTCCTATTTCTCAGCAGTTTTTCCTGAATTTGGCATCCTCAGCTGTGACCCACTGAGACACAGTGACACTTGGATACAGTACTAAAACAGTGCAACAAATATTTGTTGGTATTCAACTTCAAAAAATCAGGCCACTTTGAAAACATGGGTGTAGGTGCTTAACTTTAAGTACTCAGGTTTGAAGATTTTTGGCCTACATACAAAAGATACTACATTTCATGTACATTGCAAAAAAACCCCACAGATGTTAGAAACAGAGGACATACAGAATTAAAACTGTTCCTAAACAATACACCCTATACTGACTTTTCCCCATACTACTCTCCATCCATTGGCGAGACCACAGAAACTGATAGTATGGAAAGGACCTTGCCAGTTTTTGCCAAGAGAATATTGACATATTACAATTTGACCTTCCCCCTCACCTCAGCTTGCTTCTCTTCCTCTCCTTCAAATCTTTTTCTCTCCTGTCACAGACACATACGTTTTTCAACTGCTTTCTTTCTCTAACCCTTCTACTTGCCTCAGTGATGCCATTTCATCTCCTGATGTCCCTCGCACTCAGTTCTCCCATTCCTTGCACTCGTCCTTAAATTCTCTTCCTGGTTCTTTCCCTTCACAGTATTAGCATGCTTTAACCTTTATCATCTTAAAAAAAAAATCCTTGACCTCACTTGTCTCTCCAATTATGGCTCCCAATTTGCCTTCATCTTTGCATGTATTGTCTATGATTACATTGTGAATTTCCTCTCCAGTTCCATTCAGTCTGGCTTCCACCCGTTGGACTCAACTGAAACCACTTCTCACCAAAGCTTTTAATGGCCTACCCTGAGCCAGAGCTCAGTACCAGTACTCCATCCCTGTCCTCCTTGACCTGTCATTTACCTTTGACATTATCAACCAAGTGTGATGGGTTGTCATACCTGGGGTGCAGTCTGGGAGCCGTGGGAACCGCTGTGCCCCTCTAATCAGCCAGATGGGCTGGTCCTGCTCACACTGCTTTGCTGGTGATTCAGCCTCTCCAGGCCCTATTATCACCCAGCATGACAGCAGGAGGCACCACACACCCAAACTAGCTGCCTGAGTGCTTTATCTATACCAGTCAAAGGAGGAGACAACAGCCAATTTCCCAGCTCCTCCCACCTTGCACTCTTGCTGGAGTATAAACCCCAGAATTACTGTTTTATACTGCACAGGGATCTGTACAAATTAAGCTCATTAATATGTTCACTTTCCCCTCAATGTGGGAAAGGTATGCACAACTGGCTTGTGTTAGCCAAGCTGAGATTTTTCCCCAGACACTTCACTCAAAGGCACACTGGTTAAGATAAAGCATAAAACAAGTTTATTAATGACAGAAAGATAGTTTTTAAGTGATTATAAGTGATAGCAAACAGATCAAAGCAGATTATCTCATAAATAAACAAAACCACAAACTAAGCCTAACATACTAGATAGATTGGATATGAATTAGCAGTTTTTCACCCTGACTGATGATACAAGGTGTGACGGTTGCCCCCTTTACGATGCCACCTGATGTGCTGAGAGACCACTGAGCCCGCCTATTCTGCCCCTTTTAACCTGTCTTGCTGAGCCAGGCTCTTAAGCCTCCTCTAGTGCACACAGGCGGGACCACACCCTGCTGCAGAAAGACACAGACACTGAGATCAGCTCTGGGAAGACTCATCTTAAGGGACTTAACCCGAGCACTCAAGTGCCCACTTCCCTTGGAGTGCAGACCCAAAGGTATATTGTGAAATCTGCCCCCTTCCTCAATGTGGAGGAAGGTATGCACAGCCTCTTTCCCCCCCATTATGATTTGCACAACTGGATAAACAAAAAACAAGTTTTAATAACTAGAAAGAGTAGATTTTAAGTGAGTATAAGAGAGCAAACAGAACAAAGCAGATTATTAAGCAAATAAAGGTATCCGATTACTAAGCAAATAAAACAAAACATGCAAACTATGCTTGATTCACTGAAGAAACAGGTAATTTCTCACCCTAAATATTGTCACAGGTAGATTACAGAAAGTCTTGAAAGGCAGCTTCACTGACCTGCAGCTTGAGACTTCAGGTATTTCCACTCACAGACTGAACACCCTCCCAGCCTGGGTTCAACCCTTCTCCCGTCAATTCAGTTCTTGCTTCCAGATGTCTTTCAGTGTCTCTTTCAGTGGGGAGGCTGAGGAGAACCCTGATGATGTCACTCCCCTGCCTTATATACCTTTTGTGTAGGGTAGGAACCCTTTGTCTTCCAGTGGAAAACACTAGCATTCCAAGGGATGGGTCCAGTACCAGGTGACCCATGTCTCTGCAGGGCTGTGGCAGCCATTACTTTTATGTTGTCTGGAGCATCCACAAGAAGACTACACTCTTTCACAGTCCATTGTCTTTGTTAATGGGCCATCAGCCCTGTCTGGATTTTCCATTATTGTATCTGAAGGACTAGTTGTGGGTGACACCCAATGTAGCATATTTGAAATACAGATACATGGTGAATATTTCTAACTTCAGATACAGAAACGATAGAGGCATACAGATTGGATAATCACATTCAGTAAATCATAACCTTTTCAATGATCACTTACATGAGCCATCTTGCATAAAGTATATTTCTGTTATGTCATATCAATATCATAAGCATATTTTCATAAAGAATATGGAGTGTAACGTTACACAAGCAGTCCTCAGAGTTTCCATACATAGGCTAGAAATCCCTTTAGCCTGGGACCAGCACTTCCCCCAGTTCAGTCTTTGTTTCTCTGCTATTTCCAGGAGTTTCCTTGTGTGGGGAGTGAGGCTCCTAGATGCTTCATACCCCACCTTATATAGCTTTACCATATGGTGGGAACCCTTTGTTCCAAGCTAAGTTCCCAGTCTAGGTTGTGGGAAAATACAGATACCAAAATGGAGTTTAGTGTCATGTGGTCTGGTCACATGCCCTTGCTAAGTAATACCAGCCATTACTTACAAGCTTGCTGAAACATTTACAGGAAGGTTAAACTCTTCCATAGTCCATTGTCTTTGCTGGTGGGCCATCAGCATTGTTTGGCTTCTTCATTGTTGTACCTGAAAGGCTAGCTGCGGGTGTTCCCAGAGTAAGCACATTAGGAATATTGACTAGGTATCTGTATTTCAAACTTCAAACAGATACAAAAATGATACATCGGGGTGGGCAAACTTTGTGGTCCGAGGGCCACATCTGGGTATGGAAATTGTATGGTGGGCCATGAATGTTCATGAAATTGAGGGTTGGGGTCTGGGAGGGGGTGAGGGCTCTGGTATGGGGTGTGGGCTCTGTGGTGAGTCCAGAAATGAGGAGTTCTCATATGGGAAGGGGCTCCGGGCTGGGGCAGGGGGCTGGGGTGCAGCTTGGGGGGGAGGGGTGTGAGGGCTCCAGCTGAGGGTGTGGGCTCTGGGGTGGGGCTGGGGATGAGGGTTTGGGGGTGCAGGAGGGTGCTCTGGGCTGGGACCAAGGGGTTCGGAGGGCAGGAGGGGGATCGGGGCTGGGGCAGGGGGTTGAGGTGTGAGACGGGGTCAGAGGTGCAGACTCTGGGGGGTGCTTACCTCAAGCAGCTCCCAGAAGCAGCGGCATGTCCCCCTAGGGGCAGCACTTGGGGCGGGGGTAACATATGGAGCCCCTTGGCTGCCCCTACGTGTAGGAGCCGGACGGGGGACATGCCACTGCTTCCAGGAGCCAGGCGGATCCACGGTATGCACGGAGCGGGGCAAGCCCCCGACCCTGTTCCCTGACTGGAGCGCCAGAGCAGGGCAAGTCCCAGACCCTGGTCCCTGGTGGGAGCTCGAGAGCCAGATTAAAATGTCTGAAGGGCCGGATGTGGTGCCTGGGCCATAGTTTGCTCACCCCTGTGATGATACATGCATACAACTAGGATAATCATATTCAGCAAATCATAACTTTTCCATAGACACTTGACAAGACATATCTTGTACAAATACATCATAATCATACAACTATGAAGAATATGGGGTGCAGTGTCACACCATGCTATTCTTGAAATCAGGACCTCTCTTGGCTTCCTTTACTGTCCTCTCTTGGGTTTCCTCCTAGCTCCTATAATTGTTCCTTGAGCATGTCCATTGCAGGATCCTCTTCATCCCACTTCCAACTTTCTATGCTGGTTCCACAGAACTCTGCCCTTGGTCTCCTTCTGGATATCTCATCCACAAATACAATTTCAACACTGATCTCTGTACTGATTACTCAAAGATTTACCTCTCTACTATAGATCTGTCTCCTTCTGTCCAAATCAAACTGGGCCTGTTTCTCCCTGCCTGCCACTCAGGCCTGTAACCCTTCGACTCATACCCCTCTTTAGGCTCCCACATATAGGCTATGTGTATGTTTTGCTGATTCTTTCTGCATAACATCTTTAAGATATGGCCTTTTCTATCCATCCACACAGTTAAAACTTTCATCTTGCATCTTGGTAACTGTAACTTCCTTTTCTCTGGCATTGACTAATATGTTCTTGCCCTGATCATACACATTCAGAATGCTGCTATGTAAGCTCACTTCCCCAGCCTGTTGCTGTGACCATATCACCCCTCTCTTTTCATCCCTCCATTGGCTCCCCTTTCTCTATTGCATCAAACAGAAATTGCTTGTCTTCACTTTCAAGGCCCTTTGCAGACTATCCCCATCTTATCTATCATCTCTCATTCATGATCAAAATGTTGATTCCTGTTTCCAATTGGCCAATGATGCCTGTCTCCATCACCCACTTGTTATATTTTCAAACAAAAATTTTTCTGCTTTCTCCCATGCTATCCCTCTCACTTGGGAAGAGCTCCCCTTAAACATTCAAAGCATTACCTTCCTTCTGTCATACCAATAAATTAAAAACCAGCAGGATCTTATTAAAGAGGAAAAGGCAAAATACCACATTTATTGTGAATACAGAAAGAATCATAGTAAGCAGCTAGTTATAGCTATGACATTCCATTCAATCTCATATTTATTCACACATTCATTCATACACACACAGGTTCTGCAAGGTTGTTATCATAGTTACCAGCCTTAGAGTTGCTCATGCCAAGCCACTGGCCAGGTGGCCTGGACATGAGGAGGGAGCAGGGCCTTGGCAGATGCTCATCTGATGCTCCTGGAAGTTGGTTTGCAGAATCAGACCCCAAAGTTCTCACTTTCTAGAGTCCATTTTTATAGGAGTTTCTTCTTATGCCAGTCTATGGGAATTGCTTCATCATGCTGTTGCTGAATCAATCAGCAGATAGCACATTCCTGATGGCTCCGTGCTGCTAGATGTTATCTTGTTCTTTGGTTCTCCCATTCTTGAGGCTGTTGGGTGGATTCCAGTCTGCCCTCCGGGGGGTCCTCTGGTTATTTCCACTTGACGCCTTCTTCAGCCGATGGACACTGGATTCTTAGGCTGGCACCTCCCTGATCATTCAGTTATTATCCACACCAAGCATCCATCCGCATATATCCTCTATCTCTATTTTAATCACAATTGTTAATACAACAAAAGGGCGGGGAGTTTCTGGGTGCTGTTTCTGTTGTTAGAGTATTGCTTTGAGTCTCTCTCTGTGTGAATTGCTTTGAGAACAGCCTCTGTCGTAGAATGTACTAACGCAATTAGCAGCTTACAAGTTTCACACATAGAGGGAGAGAAACAGTACCAAAAACCAAGAGACCTCTTAATTAGTAATACCCTGGAATTTAAACTATGGGGAATCAAACTCATTTGTGATTTTAATACAGAACTTCTTTAATATGATCCAACACTTCAGATCCCTTGTTTGCCAGTGGTAACGTTGTCAGTGGTTAGGTTATTGGTGCACTGATATCACTTCTTGTCATATTGACCAATATTGCCTTATTGTTTTCTTGTGCTCCCCTGTCAGTCTGTAGTCATCGTTTTCTCTTGTGTCAGATTGCTCTTTAGGGCATTGACTATCCTTTTGATTTGTGTTTTGTTCAGTGCCTAGAACAATGGGGTCCTAGTCCATGACTAGGACTCCTAAGCTCTATGATAATACAATATATAAACAATAATAATATAGCAGTTGATCTGCTTCATTGTTATAAGCAACAAATAGCACACTGAGGCAATAATTCCCAAAATTTTAACAAGGACCTAATTCTACAAGATGATTACCACACTAAACACCTCACAGGACTGGGTCCTGTGACTCAGTTACCTGTATGATGTTATGCTGTTTGTGAGTGGCCCAGATGGGAGCCACAAGAACAAAGCATTGTGAGGCACCTAAGGTTGCAGGTCACGGGAGAGACAGCCCCTCACTGGTCTGGATTGCACCCAGGAAGGTTGTATGCAGATATGTAGTACAACATGCAAGGCTGCACCTCAGGCCACTCTAGATTTGGCTGGTCTCAGTTTACTCACCAAGCTGCCATTATCTGGACACACTTTGCATCAACAGCAGAGAGCTAAGGGTGTCATATCGGGGGTGGAGTGGGGGGAGGCTGTTTGTTTTCACAGACAATAACGCAGCGATATTTTATCTCAGTGAAGAGATAAAACCAGGAAATGGTTCACTTGTGGGAATTTTGCAAAACACATTCCATCACCCTTGAGACCTCTTACCTGCCAGGGACATAAAACAAGCTGTCAGACCATCTGAGCAGGTCATTTTTGAGTCATCATGAGTGTCTCTCTGTCTGGATGTAGCTAAATGCATTTTCCAGTGGGGAGGAGGGGGAGGGAGACTCTCCGGGTATATCTATTTGCAAACATGTCCAAAAGAAAATTTCATCAATTCTTCTCCCTGCAAGGCCACAGTCCAGGCTCCATCACCGATGCCTTCCTACTACCCTTTGGACAGAAAAGCTTTACTGCACTTTTCCCCCAATCCCACACTACACAGAGTGCTACTAAAGATCAAGTGGGATCACACCCAGGTTATATTAATAGCCCCAATGTGACCCTGCCAACATTGGTTCTCCACTCAATTGGACCTCTCAGTGGTAACTCCAATCTCACTCCAGTTACATCAGCTTTGATCTCCCAAGACCAAGGTTGGCTGCTCCACGTGAACCTGCAGACCCTTTATTTAACGGCCTGGAAGCTCCATGGCTAAATTCTAGGGAGCAGGCTTGCTCAGAGCAAGTTTTCTATGTTTTACTAAGTAGTAGAAAGACTTCAAACAGCGTTGCCTGCCTGTCAAAATGGACGTGATTCTCTGTCTGGGCTTGTCAAACTGGAGTCTTGCTGATGCCTTGATTCAAAATGTACTAGACTTTCTGTTGCACCTGAAGTAATAAGGCTTAACATGTGCAATCACTCGAAGAAGAAAAAAGTATTACTAGCCTTTCATTAACGGCTGTTCTTCAAGATGTGTTGCACCTGTCCATTCCACAACCCACCCTCCTACCCGTCTACATTGGAGTTATCCAGAAGGAAGGAACTGAGAGGGCTCAGGATCAGCTGGGCCCTTTATACCAGTGCCTGGCAGCAGAGTGCATCTCAGCTGTCCTGATGGGTACCTGTTAGCCGACGGCCAAGGATGTTTGGTGAGGTGCCAGCTATGCCCGTTTATACCATCCGTGACTTTAACCGCTAGGACGCACTGTCCCTTCGCGGCGGGCAGCCCGGGCTCGGCTGACGGATGCCCCAAGGTCCTAACCACCCGTGACTTTAACTGCTAGAGCTCAGAGCTCCTTCGCAGCGGGCAGTCAATACTGACTGACAGGTGCCCCAATGGCAGCACTAAGAGCCTCTCCACACCCGTGACTTTAACTGCTAGAGCTCAGAGCTCCTTCGCAGCGGGCAGCCAGGATTGACTGACAGGTGCCCCAAGAGTTTGCCCCGTGGAGGCGGCACAACTCAACGCTAGGCTCTTAGTACTCTCACCTAATGGCCAGGCTTTAGAGCCAAAACGGCTGAGGTTCTTTAATTGTGTTGGCTGCTTTACAGTAAACCAGAGAAAACAAGTCAGGCTTATGCATAAATGGTTACCAAAAATTTATTAAGCTAGATTCTAATCATGTGGTTACAAAATTGCTAGTGCCTACTTATTTAAATGTAGAGATGTTACACACACAAACAAGTTACAAAACTGAAGCCACAATCCCAAAGAAAAGAAAACAAAGTATAGAGCTCTATTTCAAAATATGTGTACACTAAAGATAGGAGATCAGGTGTGGGTGCTTCTTACCCTCCTTGCATCTCTCGATTCCAGCGGTGCCAAGCCAGGATCGGTCACTCAATTCCGCGGAAAGACGAATAAGGGACAAGGCGTAGGGACCCTCTTAGCTGCAGAAGCCTTGGGAGGCTGTCACTTATCTGACCAGCAGATAGATAGTGAAAAGCACTCAAAAATCATGGTGCTGTAGGTCCCCTACTTATACCTCTGTACTCCTTTATTCTCTTTCTCCTTTCTTATGCCAAATTGAGGCTGGTCTGTCGGGGTGACGCCAGCTTTTGCAAGAGTAGTTTACACTTGCAAGGGAGAGAAACAATAAGTTTCGACTACTGGACATTTCTTTTATCAGGGTAAATATTTTCCCACCTAGGATGTTGGTGTGTGTGCATCACGCTATTTAGTAGGGGCTAACAGCCATGTCTGTCACAGGGCCTCTGCCTGCTGTGAGCTTAATCGTTGTATCTGTTCCCAGAGGCACATTGTAGCAGCACACCTGTGCTTTCACAGCTTCAAAGGCTGTGCTGGAATATATGTTAAGTGCCCTGTTCCTGCTTCCTCCTGTGTTTCCAGCAATGCTGGTCTGAGAGGGGGGGGGCTGGCTGTCTGGCTACATTCCACCCCCTGATGCACCACACTACATCCCAGATTGCAAGGTGGCAGTGATGCCAGCACCTCTTGCCCTCCTTGGGGAAATCTAGAAATACCCAACAACCAAATTAGAGGATGAGGGTTCGCGGAATTGGGTAGGATCCCTTTTTAGCTCTAGGTATCTGATTTGTGTGGAGGACAGAGCAGTTTGAATCAAACGCTTCATAATACATAAAGTTACACAAAAAACAATTACAATAATTAAAATGGTTAAAACAGTATTCACAACCGAATGTAAAAACGGGGAGAGGGAGAATCCCAAGTGTTGAGCTAACCATTGCATCCATGAGGTTTGTCCATTCTCAGCCACTGCATGTAAAATTTTAACTGCACCTTTAATAGCAACCACATCTTGCTTTATTTGCCCTGAATGATTTACATAAAAACAACAAGATTGGTTGATGACAGCACACACTCCTCCTTGCTGGGCTAGGGTAGCGTCCAGTGCTATTCTGTTCTGCAGAGCATATCGGGCCACAGACTGAAGTTGTTCATTTAAAAGCCCTAATGCATCAGCAGTATGATTCAGAGCAATTTCCAATTGTCCAGAAACATTTGCTATTGCCATCTCGAGCTCAGTTATACCTAACCAAGGTATAAGTGCACGTGTAAATCGGTGAAAACCAGAGGGCCGTTCAATCAGGGGGTTGTAGGTGAACTTTCGTTTGGACCGGTGTATAAAACTTCCCAGATTTGTTATTCTGGGGGCATTAACATGAGGGTGTACTGTTAGTCCCTCGGGTACTGCATGTCCCAGTGAACACCTTCCAGTCCAACCTACAGGGAGATATTTATATGCCTTGTCCCCACAAATAAAGAACAAGCCAGGTTCTTTACTAAGAATAGGTGAATAAGGTCCTCTGTGCCACCTGCCCCCCTCAGGTTTAGGTATGGGTTGGTGATATGGAACACAATATCCCATCTTAATGTTAGTACAGAGCAAAACTATTAACAAATCTTCTAAAATTTGATCTGAGCGAAAAAGTCCATTTTCATTACACTGATCTAATAAGGAGTTAATAGATTTGATTAGCAATGGGTTATAAATGTGTCCGGAACTGGGAATAAAGAACAGTGATTGGTCATACCAATCTCTGCTTTCAGGGTATCTACTCATATTCAGGGGAACAATTGTGGCATTATATATGCTAAAAAGGGGTCTATGTTCAAGTGTGCCATTGATGGGACCTTTCCAACATTTTAAAGTTCTTTTGTCGCTCATGGGTGGGTAGGTAGTCCAACCCCCACTTTTCTGATCAAATACAATTGTATGGGCACATTGCTGCTTATTTAGACTACCCATTTGTATGTCACCCTGAGTTTCAAAACAAATAGGGTATACTTCTTTAGATGATCCCGTTACATATTCCACAGGCTGTCCCCAAACAGTGCGATGCCATTGTCCCACCTCCCCCGAGTCATTGCGAGGGTTGTTGGTGTACCATGCTGGTCCCCACTGAAAGATGTCGCTTTTGTTCCACCAATCATTTAGGCTGAGTGGTACAAATTCAAGTCCCAGTCCATTGGTTGAATCTAGCAAGGTGCACATCCAGCAATTTGTAGCACCAGCAGCTGAGGCGATGGTTTGGATTGCTCCCCGAAGAGGATGTTCTGGTATTGCCAAGGTGACTGGAGCCAACAGAAGGATCATGAGGGCTTGCAGGAACATATCTCTGGTGGGTCGTGTTCTAGCTAAAAAACTTATTTTAAAACCAAAAGCAAAAATTACACCTGCTATTATAAGTAATGGCAAATATATCAACAGTCCATAGTAGTCTCTAGTGATCAAACAGGTCTGCTGCATGGTCCATTTTGCTGACAGGTTAGCTGGCAGGTTGCTCGGAACCATGGGACCATTCCTGCAATAAATCACATGGTCAGCCGGTCTTGGATGCGATCCAAGCCTCTGTAATGGTTATTAGCCTTTTATCAGCATTTAAGGCACTCCATACACCTTTCTCTTTATAGGCATGCAAAACGCAGGTAAAGGTTCCCAGGGCTGGGTGTTTAATCACAACAGTATCTCCGGGAGCATACTTGGAACTGTGCAGTGGTGTTCTGGCAGGGGAGATAGCTTTCCCTGTAGGGAAGAATCCCCTGCTGATTGGACTTCCTGTAGGAGTCTGTCTGTTGTTTAATCTCTGCACCACTTCGTCCAGTCTGTCTCCCCATGTGCCATCAGTAGGCTTCAAGTGATTCTTTAGCAACCCATTCCATCGCTCGACCATGCCATTAGATTGAGGTCGATATGGAAGGTGGAAGGTCCATTGGACTCCATGGTTAAGGGTCCATTCCCTTACAAGTTTATTCTTAAAATGCGAACCATTATCTGATTGGATTTCTTGAGGCATTGGGACAATTGCTGTTAAGCGGTTTAGTCCCATAACTGTGGACAACCCCGTTGCCAATCGGGTTGGATATGCAAAACCAATCCCTGAAACAATTTCTACTCCAGTCAAGATGTATTTCCACCTCTGCCTTGTAGTGGGCAGTGGTCCGACATAGTCGACCTGCCAGGTTGCCCATAGTGTTTTTCCATCTCTTAGCCTGGCAAACCTTTGTCCTTCTACTATATGTTTTCTAGTCTCAGCACAAATAGTGCAGGCTTGTACCAGGTCTCTAGCCTGTCTGTGGGTGATAGGCCACCCCCTGATATGTGCTTGCCGCACTAACTCATCACTTCCTGTGTGTCCTAAATTATCATGTAACCATGAATATAAGCATTCCCATTCTACTTGTGTGGTAAAGAGCTGGGCAGCTGCATCAGCTAAATTGTTTAACTGTGCAGCTGGGGTATTATTCCTCTGATGAGCTGAGGCATGTCCTATAGACAGGGGTTGTTGCAGGGCATGCTGATATAACCACTTCCAGTATTCCAGTCCCCAGACTGGTTTACCTCCTATTTCCCAGTGGTTATTTTTCCAGTTAGTGATCCACTGAGTGGCACCTGCCCATACCGCATAGGAGTCCGTATATACTGCGGTGGCTCCTGCTTCACAGGCCAGTTTAATTGCAGCCAATTCTGCAAGTTGTGCTGACCCATCAATTTCAGCAGTTAGGGCTGCTGCAGAGGTGTCTGCAGGCACTGCTGCAGCTTTTCCCTTCCATTTTCCTTTTACCAGCCTGGCACTGCCATCAGTGAACCATACTCCCTCAGGCTTAGAAGGATCAAATGGGGCAGCATCCTTAATGGGAGACTGCTGTGGAGGCAGGCGGTATTCATCAGGCATTCCTACTTTCCATAGGGATTCCTGAATCATAGTGGGGTTTTGTGCAGTGTCTGCACTCCCTACCCTGTGGTGTATGTAAAGTGCCCATCTTTGGATAGTCATCTTTTGTGCTACACCAGGTGGTAACTCTTTCCCTTCCAATATAGGTTTAATGATTGGAAGAGGAGTGTGAATTGTGATGTCCTTATCCTGAGTTAATTCCTCAGTTTCTCTCAAGGCTGTGTAAGCTGCCAGAAGCACCTTCTCATAAGGCGTGTAGTTAGCCTGTGACCCTTGCCATGACTTGGAACCAAACTGAATTGGTCGTCTGGGAGCAGTGTCACTTTCTTGCCAGAGAGCATAAGACATTCCAGTGGCTCCCACAGTTAGGTACAAATGGAGTGGGGCTTCAGGATGTATGGGACCCAGAGCCTGATAGGTGTGTATCTCCCCTATCAGTTGCCTGAGGGCTTCCTCATGGGCAGGAGCCCATTCCCAGGCAGCACTTTTCTTTAACAAATTGTACAATGGTCTGGCTATAATGGCAAAGCCAGGTACATGTTTTCTCCAAAACCCCAGGGTTCCCAAAATCTGTCTCAATTGATCTTTACTTTCAGGGGAGGGTGCCTGATTTAGCTCTTGCACAGTGTCATTAGGCACAGACCTCCTACCTCCCATCCATACAGTACCTAAGAATTTTATCTCTTGGGAGGGACCTTGGCATTTCTCAGCTGGTAACTCTAAATTAAGGGCTTCTAGTGCTCCTTTGATTTGATTCATAGCCTCCTGTACCTCTTCTGGGGTTTTCCCACCTATTAAGATGTCATCAATGTATTGCACAGTTTGTACATTGTGTGGCAGTATAAGGTCATCTAGGACCTTTGCCAGTGCCCCATGGCAAATAGTGGGTGAGTGTTTAAACCCTTGTGGCATTTGGGTAAAAGTGTATTGTACACCTTTCCAAGTAAAAGCAAATCTTTCCTGGTCAGCTGGTTGCAAAGGGACCATGAAGAACATGTCCTTTACATCTAATACTGCTAGCCAGGGTTTATCCCAGGTTTGTATGGTGTTTACAATATCTGTTATGCTAGGGACTGCTGCAGTTAATGGTCCAGTGTTACTGTTTAGCTTCCTATAGTCTATAGTGAGTCTCCATTTGCCATTTGGTTTCTTGATGGGCCACACAGGAGAATTAAAGCGAGAGTGGGTACGAATTAAAATTCCTCGCTGTTCCAAATCTTTGATCAGGTCAGTAACAGGGCTTATGGCCTCAGCTGGGACATTATACTGCTTTATGTTTGTTACTGTTGAGGGCGGGAGAGCAGGTGCGCTGCTAAGTAAGTTTACAGAATAGTGGGGAGGGCTTTCCTCTTCCAGGTGGGTGGCATGAGGAACAGAACTGACTCCAAAAGCCCATCTTTCCCCATTAATCCTTCCCTTCTTTCCTCTTAAAACATCCATGCCCAGTATGTTGGCATTGCCCAAAATCACCTCATATTTTCGGGGCTGATGGTGGGGTTGCAATGGGATATCCAGTTTTATCTTAACTAATGGGTAAGTTATGGTACTGCCATTTACCCCTGTAACAAGTACCTGCTTTCCGCCAGTAGGTGGCGAGCCCTGAAAACTTTCTCGCTTAATCATGGACCTTTGAGCCCCTGTGTCCATTAAGAAAGGAATAATGTGTTTGTCATTTACAGTTACATGTATCCGGGGGTCTTTTGCTGTTGTTTTCTCCTCTTTGGATTTAAGCTGGTTTATTAGGAGAGGAGATTGACCCCCGCAAGCTAGTTTCCCTGCTCTGGTAACTCTTGTAGTTGCTGCAGCAATGGAGTATACCGGGTGTCTGCAGGTGGGGAAAGAGGAGAGAGCTGCAGAGGTGCACTGGGAGTAGCATTAGTTGTCTCCCAGTCAGCTCTTCTAAAGGTGGTGAATAATTTTAGCCGCTCTGTGGGCAGTCCATTTATCACATCTCTGGGATAACCTAAAGCCAGACATTGTCTCCACAACTTGGCTCTAAGCTCCTTTTCCTCCTGGGTTGGCTCTCGCTTGTTTTTATGTCCTTTAGATGGTGCCCCCTTGTTTCCCTGAAGGGAACGCATCTTAGCTTTGCCTGTCAGTGCTCTGATGTCTCCGAATTCTCTAAAGTATGACACCAGAAGGTTTAGCAGTGCCCGAAAGGTACTGTTATGTGCTGCAGCTTCTGATCTAAGGGACAGTGCCATAGCCCTGTGGTTACTCGGAACTCCCTTAAGCAGGGGTCTGAGATCATCTACATCTACCTGACCCTCCCATGGGCTTTCATAGGCTAACTCTTGAGGGTT
This sequence comes from Lepidochelys olivacea, assembly GCF_965140295.1. NCBI lineage: Eukaryota > Metazoa > Chordata > Testudines > Cheloniidae > Lepidochelys > Lepidochelys olivacea. The sequence continues at coordinate 135,863,952 of NC_140412.1, read as the reverse complement.
TTGGCCAAGCATGCTAATAACAGCCACAGTTAATAGAGCTGTTTTTACCTCATCTATGTTGGTCCAGTGCATTACTGTGGGTTCATCTCGGTCTGCTGGGTAAATTCCTCTTGCCCATCGACAAGCCAGAGACCAAAGTGTTTTAGGGGTGTTCCCCTCTGAGTGTTCCAGGAATATTCCTGCACCTAAGTTAAGGCGCTCAGTTTCTTGGGCTGTCAGGCGTATATATCCACCCCCAGTGTCCCAGAGGCGGACCAGCCACTCTATTATACCTTCCTCAGGCTTTTTAGCAAAATCTCCCTGGATTGTTTTTAACTCCATGGGAGTATATTGGCGGGTGGTAATTTTGGTAAAGTGTGTTGGAGCTTTACTCCCTTTTCCCTTTTTACCTCCCTTCTTTGTTTTTGAAGAGGTGGATGGATAATTGTCATCCCCTTCTTCATCCAGCTCTGCCCCACTCAAATTTTCCTCATGTTCTTCTGATTTGTGATGTGTGATAGCTGGTCTTAATTTTACAGAGGGACCTTCCTCCTCAGAGGAGGGGGACTCATTTGCTGAATCCCAAATGTCTCCATCCCATTCCTCAGGGTCTAGCCAGAGAGCAGTCTCAACTTTAGCCCGGTTGATACTGCGTGTTTTAGTCTCCAGCTTTTCCCTTCGTTCTATCCCTTCTTTCTCAATTAAGGGAAGTAATCTTTTCTGAAGATGTTCCATATCCCTATTCAGTGTTCTTACTCTGGTATCTAAATTCTGGCATTCCTTGCGCAGTGTGTCCCTTTCCTGTTGCAGCCTATTAAATTCTATTGCCAGACCATTATAATCCTTACAGGCAGCTTGCCAAACGTTAGTAAGCAGCCATATACAAGCACCTTTTCCTTTCCCTTTCTTCATCTTGCAGGCAGTTCTCCAGTTACAGAAATGCTGCCAGATCTCTGCTGGTTTTCCCCAATATTTCTCCAGCAGTTCTTTGCTCCACAGAGGGTTTCCCCATCCCTCTTGGGTCAAACTTTTCTCTAGCTCAGGGAATTCTGTGGTGTTTATCATGACTGGTTTCATTGTGTTACTGTAGTGCAGCCTATATCACAATCCTGTTCGTGACGCCAATTTCTGTTAGCCGACGGCCAAGGATGTTTGGTGAGGTGCCAGCTATGCCCGTTTATACCATCCGTGACTTTAACCGCTAGGACGCACTGTCCCTTCGCGGCGGGCAGCCCGGGCTCGGCTGACGGATGCCCCAAGGTCCTAACCACCCGTGACTTTAACTGCTAGAGCTCAGAGCTCCTTCGCAGCGGGCAGTCAATACTGACTGACAGGTGCCCCAATGGCAGCACTAAGAGCCTCTCCACACCCGTGACTTTAACTGCTAGAGCTCAGAGCTCCTTCGCAGCGGGCAGCCAGGATTGACTGACAGGTGCCCCAAGAGTTTGCCCCGTGGAGGCGGCACAACTCAACGCTAGGCTCTTAGTACTCTCACCTAATGGCCAGGCTTTAGAGCCAAAACGGCTGAGGTTCTTTAATTGTGTTGGCTGCTTTACAGTAAACCAGAGAAAACAAGTCAGGCTTATGCATAAATGGTTACCAAAAATTTATTAAGCTAGATTCTAATCATGTGGTTACAAAATTGCTAGTGCCTACTTATTTAAATGTAGAGATGTTACACACACAAACAAGTTACAAAACTGAAGCCACAATCCCAAAGAAAAGAAAACAAAGTATAGAGCTCTATTTCAAAATATGTGTACACTAAAGATAGGAGATCAGGTGTGGGTGCTTCTTACCCTCCTTGCATCTCTCGATTCCAGCGGTGCCAAGCCAGGATCGGTCACTCAATTCCGCGGAAAGACGAATAAGGGACAAGGCGTAGGGACCCTCTTAGCTGCAGAAGCCTTGGGAGGCTGTCACTTATCTGACCAGCAGATAGATAGTGAAAAGCACTCAAAAATCATGGTGCTGTAGGTCCCCTACTTATACCTCTGTACTCCTTTATTCTCTTTCTCCTTTCTTATGCCAAATTGAGGCTGGTCTGTCGGGGTGACGCCAGCTTTTGCAAGAGTAGTTTACACTTGCAAGGGAGAGAAACAATAAGTTTCGACTACTGGACATTTCTTTTATCAGGGTAAATATTTTCCCACCTAGGATGTTGGTGTGTGTGCATCACGCTATTTAGTAGGGGCTAACAGCCATGTCTGTCACAGGGCCTCTGCCTGCTGTGAGCTTAATCGTTGTATCTGTTCCCAGAGGCACATTGTAGCAGCACACCTGTGCTTTCACAGCTTCAAAGGCTGTGCTGGAATATATGTTAAGTGCCCTGTTCCTGCTTCCTCCTGTGTTTCCAGCAATGCTGGTCTGAGAGGGGGGGGGCTGGCTGTCTGGCTACAGTACCACCAAAGGAAAAAATTTCCAGTGACCATGCACAAGGTGCATACGCCAAGAGTGGAATGAACACATCCAACACATCTCTAAGAACAACAGTTATGAAAGGTTAGTAACTGTTTTGTGCACACTCATGCATTCTGTTATCCCAGAATAGGTATCAAAGAACAGGTGGAAATAATGGAGGAGGGAAGTTCACAGAGAACCAGTTCCCAGTCAGTCTCAGATAAAACCTCATTCACTCTGCAGAAACATTTCACCTTGAGAAGGTGTACTCTGCTATCTCTACCAACCATTCTCGTCCTTCTGATTTTCAAAGTAAAATTGAAATTGTTGGGCCTGCTAACATTTTTCCATTCCTAAAGTTCCATATGTTCATAAATTTGTATTAGAGAAACAAGGTGGGTGAGGTAATATTTTGTTATTGGACCAATTTTTGTTGGTGACAGAGACAAGCTTTCAAGCCACACAGAGCTCTTTTTCAGGTCTGGGAAGGGTATTTCCAGTGTCACAGAAAAATGCAACGTGGATCAGATTGTTTAGCATAAGTAGTTAGCACATGTTGTAAGGGACCATTTGAGGTAGGGTGGCCAGTTAACTGCAGAGATGTTAACGGGCCATTTTTGAGTATGTGTTAACTACTTTTGCTAAACCATCTGTTCAACCTTGCATTTTGCTGTGATGCTGGAAGAAGAGCTCTGGGTATGTGTACGCAGCAATGTAAGTCTATCCCCCTTGCGTCTACACTACCAGTTGGGTTAACCTAGGGATCAAACCTAGCATTCCAGGACCCTAAAGGGCTGGAGGATCTGAGCCCATGTTAAGCTGGCATCTAGGGGCAGAGCCCTATTGCTTTCCTGTGTGCCTGTGACCCCAGCTTGTCTCTGGTCTTGGAAGTGCTCCAGATGTATCCCAGAGTTCCTTGGGGCAACTTCCTTAGACCTCTCTATGCCAACAATCTGTGGCGCAGTCTATTGCACTCTATTGCAAATGGAAGCCACACCTCCCTTTGCAAATGGCAGCAGCTCAGATCAGAATTAACCCATTGTCTGCTGACAGTGTGCTTGCAAACCACTGATCAGAGAGCTTGCAGGGTTTTCAGTGGAGACAGATCAGAAGAAGCTTTTTGCAAAGAGCTGCTTCCTGGTCACAAGAGCGCAGCTAGATTTTAATGCATGCTACCTGGGCAACCCTGCACATGTAGCCCCAGGGAGGATGGGGGCGGGATGACAGAGAGCAGAATGGGAGCCAAGCAGCTGACCTGCAGGAAGGGGGAGCAGCAAAGTTGGCAGCTCAGCACGGTTGGGGGGGATGACCTCCCCCAAATACCTCAGGCTCTCCCTTCCCTTCCCCGCCCCTCCCTGTGTGCAGGGCATGCACTGTCAGGGCGGTGAGTGGGAGCCAACCCCAAAACTTTGCTGCAACCTCCCATAGTGGTGGCTCTGGCTCTTCCTCACTGCTGTACAGAGTTTCCCCAGAGCAGGGAGCAAAGCTGATAAGAGGGAGGCAGCTCCCAGCTGCCAGGGTATTGGGGGTCATCTCTCCGCTAGCCAAGCTGTGCTGGGAGCTCTGTCACTCCCCTTCCCTGCAGGACAACCGCTTGGTCCCATTCTGCTCTCTGTCCCTTGCTCCTGTCCCTCCCCTCCGCCTTCCCTAGGGCTGCGTGTGCAGGAGTACCCAGGCAATGTGCAATATGAGGGCAATGAGTGGTAGCCAGACCCAAAGCTTCCCCACAGCTTCCTGAAGAATCCTGTATCCCTGCCTCCCGGTGTGCGGCAGAGGCAGGGATAAGAGATCCCTGGGGTGCTGGAGCACACTGTACCCCAAGCGCTGGGGATGCACTTCGTCGTTCTGGAGCCAGCAGCAGCCAGGCTGGGGTGTATGTTTTTCCTTTGAAACCTACATTTTATGTCAAATTTCAAAACAAACAGACAAAAATAATTAAAAATAAACAACCATACAAAACCACCTTCATTGCACACCCCAAAAACTCAAGGGGCAGTGGAAAGACCAAAAAGGAGTACTCTTCACTGATAGTGATTGAAGCCCACCATAAATTGTAGAAATCGTCTGTGAGCTGGATATATGGTAATATGAAAATAAGAATCTTGGATGTCAAGGGCTGAAAAACAGTCCCCCTTGTCCAGCACTGAGATGATAGTGGCCAGTGTGACCATTTTGAATCTGTGAATCACAAATTTGTTGAACTTCCGAACATAGGCGCCGACTCCATGGGGGCTCTGGGGCTGGAGCACCCATGGGGAAAAATTAGTGGGTGCTCTGCACCCACTAGCAGCCAAGCTCTCCACTCCGCGCCCCCCCATCCCAGCTCACCTTCGCTTCCTCCCCTGAGCATGCCATGTCCCCGCTACTCCTCCCAGCACTTGCCGCCACGAAACAGCTGTTTCGTGGTGTAACAAGCTGTGGGGAGGAGCGGGAATGCGGCACGCTCAGGGGAGGAAGCAGGGAAGAGGCAGGACCGGGGCGAGGATTTGGGGAAGGAATCCAATAGGGGCAGGGAGGGGGCAGAGTTGGGGCTGGGACTTTGGTGAAGTGGTTGGAATGGAGGCGGACAGGGGTGGGAGCGGGTGGGGCAGGGTTGAGTCGGTGCTGGTGCAGGGGGGCGCGAGCACCGACCAGCGCCAGGAGAGGTTGGCACCTATGCTTCCAAAGGTCGAAGATGGGTCTCCATCCACCGTTTTTCTTTTTGGTGAGAAAATAATGGGAGTAAAAGCCCTTCCCTTTGTTTTGAGTTGGAACTTGTTCCACCGCACTCAGTTATAGAAGATGGTTCACTCCCTGTTGTAAAAGGTGCTTATGAGAGGGGTCCCTGAAGAGGGATGGGGAAGGGAATAGGGTAGGAGGAAGGGAGAGGAAAGGGATGGCGTAACCTGATTTTATAATCTCCAGTCCCATTGGTCCATTGCTGTTGCTGCCCAGGCATGGTAGAATGGGCACAGGCAGTGACCATAAGGTTGGGTAGGAGTATCTAACAGTGCTGTATTGTGGGGGAGGTCGTTCATGCCCTCAACCAAGATTTCAAAACTGGGGTTTGGTGGTAGATGGTTGCGAAGACGAGGACTGAGTTTGGGGAGCCCTATGTCTTTGTGAGCATTGCTTATTTTTGTTCTGGTCAGAGCGCCGTTGTTGTGGGCGATGGAAAGAGGTGTCTGTGCCCTTTTGGCATGGTTGATACCAACATCATTTGTCTGGTGGCGTGTATATGCCTAAAGTGCATAGAGTGGCCCGAGTGGCCTTCACTGAGTGAAGAACGTTGTGGAGAAAAGTTTCTCTTGATCAAAAGGTAGATCCTCCACCTTGAGTTGGAGCTCTTTTGGAATCCCGGATGACTGCAACCACGAAGCCCGTACATTATGACAGCTGTGGCCATTGTTCTTGCAGCAGCGTCCGCTACGTCCTTTGAGGCCTATAGGGCTGTATGGGCAATTAGTTTCCCCTCCGTCATGATAGCGTTGAGTTGAGGGCGTTTTTCTTACAGTAAGACCTCAAGGACTTCTTGCAGCTTACTGTAGTTATCGAAATTGTACTTGGCTAGAAGGGCGGAGTAATTGGCTACCCTGAATTGGAGTGTAACTGATGAGTATACCTTTCTACCAAGAAGGTCTAAATGTTTGTGTTCTTTGTCTTGTGGAGTGGACTGGAATTGAGGTTGTTTGCCACGTTGATTGGCCTCTTCCACAACTCGGGAATTGGGTTGTGGATGAGAGAAGAGAAAGTCCATCCCCTTAGCTGGGACGAAGTACTTTCTGTCAGCTCATTTGTTGGTAGATGGTAGGGGTCTTCCAGATATTCTCTGCTGGTTCCATTAGAGCATCATTGATTGGTAGAGAGATTTTGAAGGTAGTGGATATCTGTAAGATGTGCAGTAGCTTGTGCTGGTTTTCTTGCACCTCTTTTAAAAGTTCCTGAAATTGTTTCAGGTCATCCACTGTGCTTGGAGACAGTGGAATGACTGCCTTGTCAGGGGAGGATGATGAGCTGTGGTCCAGAGAAGTGTCTGTATGTTCCGAACCTTCTTCCTCCTCATCTCCCTTGTCCCCCTGTGTTTCTGATGTCTCCCTGTTTGGAGAAGGTGGAGAACGAATTTCCCTTTGGTCTGGGGTCGAGGGCCTAGTGTATCGAGCCCTATACACCGCCCAGGGACACTGCGTGGGGAAGGCCATCAGTGGGCACATCCAGGGTTGTTAGTACCATTGCTACATCTCACAAGATTGGCGAGATTTGGTCCTAGCAGCTTCCCATGGTGGTCTTCGTCCGTTGGTGAAGAGTGGTGGGAAGAGAAATGGCTCCCCTATACTTCCTCCTCTTCATCACTTGGAGATGGGCTGGGGAGCAGGAGAAGCAGATAACTGTTCAGTTATTTGGCCTGGAGATCCCTCAGTACCGAGCAAGGGTGATTGCGGCACTGAGGTGATCGCTATATCCTCGTGCTGTCGAAACTGCTGTGGTGTCACCTGTTTCTGTGACGGCAGTTCCGCTGGTGTAGATGCAGGTGGTGCCTTTGTTGAGATGGTCTGTGCCTTTTTCGGTCTGTCTGTCAGTGCCGATGACTGAATCGGTGCCAGTGGGGGTGGCATTATCTGTTCCAACGATCTCAGTGCCGACTTCCGCACTAGGGTGATCGGTGCCGTGGAAGAGAAGCATTTCGATTTTGTTCCGGGGTGGCGGGGCTCTGCTGAGGTCTGCAGAGGGACAGTACCGGAGGTGCCCAGAGCCTCAAAGGTGCTCACTCTTCCTGAGCTCAGCACCGAGGAGCGCAACCTTTTTGGGGACCTCTTTTTTTCTCTGAGTCTCCCTATTTGGGGAGATTGTGGCTCGCTTTCTGGACGATTTGGAAGATTGAGCACTCCCATTAGCAGAGGTTTTGTTTGGGGAACCATCTGCTCATGTTGAATTTGGTCCCTGAGGCTGAAGGGACTTTTCCATTAAAATCATCTTGAGGCAGAGATCTCTGTCATGCCTTGCCCTGGCTTTAAGATTACTGCAGTGGGCACATGTTTGGGGGAGACCCACGTCCCTCAGAAAATGGACACATGATGGATGGTTGTCTGACATAGGCATTGCCTCATGGCAAGAGTCACATCATTTAAACCTGGGCGAACTGGACATTGTGTCTGTTAAAGTTTCCCAACGGGGAAAGGGTGGAAAAAATATCTAACTTTAAAAAAAGAATGTTATTAAAGAACACTAGATAACTAGCTAATTAAACAAAATTTACTAAACTACAACTAATCTAACTTTTTCTATAGAGAGAAAAAATGGAGAGGCAACACTGCCACTGAGATCCGTCTGCAGCCGAGGATGGTTGAGAAGGAACTGAAGGGTTGGGTCGTGCGTGTACTACATGCGTCACAAAAAGCACTGCAAGACGACTTCTGTGCTTGTGCACCCCGACTGAACACTGCTATGGAAAATCTCCGATCTGCGGCGCAGGGACGCACCGACACCTAAAGTGGAGCACCCACAGGTACACACATCTCGAAGAACCATCGTTACTGCACGAGGTGAGTAACTTCTTCTATGTCAAACTTCAAAACAGAGAAGAATAAATAAAACCCAACCATAAAAACCCACCTACTTTGCACACACCATTTTAATAATTACAAATTGTCAAGTTTCATTTTAACAGTTTGAGAGTGCTTTAGACTGATGTCCTAATTAACCTCAAAACAGGTGCACAGGGGCATTTTCCTGCCAATGTGACTGTCTAGAGGTGGAGAGCCCATTTCTCAGATTAGATGATAGTTCAGTATAAAGCCTTCTCAAACTGCAGTCATTCTACTGAGACAGCCACCAAAGAAGCTAATTATGTGGTCTATGTACTCATGTGCTCCTTATGCACACCTGAGTCCTATCAATAGCACCGTCACAGTTAGGAAACAGGGTTGGCAGTAGAGTTTTGCCACAGTGCAACATGTTTGTAGGGTTAGAGTGTTGACACTGGGCAGGGGGAAACTAGGCACTCTGGGATAGGGTAACTTTGACTCAGGTGTGTACACTGCAGTGTGGATGCCAGAGACCTAGGTTCTTCGAGGAGTGTCCCTACGGATGCTCTATATTAGGTGAATCTGTGCGCCAACACTTGAATTGGAGATTTTTAGTAGCAATGCCTAGTTGGGTCACACATGCGCTGTCCCTGTCTCGTGCTGCCTCATGTGGTTACATAGTGTGGTGTGACGAACACCCTCCCCTCCTTTCCTTCTCTACCACCTTCAGCTTGAGACAGAACACTTGGCAGCGCCTCTGAGCTTATCTTTAGTCTAGTGTTAACTTTAGAGTACCAGTTAGAACTCAGTTAGTTACTTCATAATTTACTACCCAATCTCTTCCCCGTTTATTTTTTTCTTTAAAAAAATTCTTATCTTAGCTGTTTGTTCAGTTATTAGTATACCCCTTAGTATAGTTGTCGTGTGGTGGAGTGGTCTCCCTCGGGACTTGAGAGCGAGGGACCACTATCATCCCTCTGGTGGGCAGAGCCAAACCTGCACCGCCTCCCTCACTGGAAGTACTGGGCGGGGCAAGAGGTATAAAGGGAGGGCCCTGCAGCTCAGTTGAATGGGAGCTAGGAAAGGAGACCGATATCTCTAGCCTGCTGCCGGACTCCAGAGCTGAACTTGTGCTGTGCAACACCCTGCCCCCCAGAGGAGACCAACCCTGGAGAGGAGTACACAGGACTACCATCCACAGTATACCCTGAGGAGACAGAGGAGCCTTGGACTATGGAACCCCCCGCTCAGATTGTGGTAGGAAATAGCCCAGGGAAACCAGACTTTAGTCCTGTTTTGTTGCCAGAGAACAGGTCAGCATGTTTCAAGAGGTTCCCCACTGACCCAATGATGGAACCCTTCACCATGTCAGTTAATCAACTTTTTTCAAAAAAGGTCATGTAACTTTTGAGGTACTGTGCTTCCATAAGTTAACATATCTATTTTTTCAACCCAACTTTCTGGGGTTTGTTATATTCACAATGCCTTTGACAGCTTACTCTTATGAGAGTCACCACGGTCTGGAGCACAGAGCACTGGACTGGGAGTCAGGAGAACCTGTTTCCCTCTCTACTGCTGACCCACTCTGTGACCTTGGGCAAGTCACTTCATCTTTCTGTGTCCACTTACCCTCCCACTCTTTTTTTGTTTGGTCTATTTAGATTGTAAACAGTGGAGAGCAGGGACTGTCTTTTACTATATGTTTGTACTGTGCCGAGCACTAGGGGGCCCTAGTCTCAGCTGGTCTTCTAAACACTAGCTCAAAACAAATAATTATTTGACATATATGGGGTCAATTTTGCTGGAATTCTTTTTCATTCCTCAAAAGGCTTGAACTATCTGTTCTGCATTTTTGACTTTGTGTCCCAAAGTCCTACTTGCAAAAATATTTTTTTAAATAAGGTAGCTCTTGTTTCTACCTATGTTGTGATATACTTATTTTTGTAAACTGAAAATAGATTTTAACTACACACTAACATTTATTTTAAAATAAATCCAGTAAAACTCTTATCCTGCAAAGAATCATGCATGTGCTTAACTTCAAGAATGTGAGTAGTCTCCTGGAGCTCATAGGACAATTTGCATGCTTAAAGTGAAGCATTTAAGTCATCACAGGATTGGGGCCTAAAGTAATAGATTATACCATTAAAGAGTATTAGCTGAAAAGTCTATAACTTCAGCTGCACAAGGGCAAATAAGTATATTTCAAAATTATGTATAACACCATAGTGGGTAAAATTCTTAGGGGCTGTCCATGAATTATATAACCCATTAGGCAGAGGATGGGTTTTTAATTTTGCATGTTTGTTTCAGTATTACAGTGTCTTGGGGGTGGAGGTGGGGTCAGTTTAAAAAAAATCACATAAGATGTGTTAAGTGATTTATGGCCAGTCCCTTAGGAGCACTCAATTCTCACTGATTTTATAAATGCAACTTGAGAGCAGGAGGCACACAGCTGAGTTTATCAGATTTCAGAGTAACAGCCATGTTAGTCTGTATTCGCAAAAAGAAAAGGAGTACTTGTGGCACCTTAGAGACTGACCAATTTATTTGAGCATAAGCTTTCGTGACCTAAGGTGCCACAAGTACAGCTGAGTTTATGCCATCTGAGGATTCTTGTGTGCAAGGCAAAACCCCAGCTGCCACTTCAGAGAAGCTTTTGTATCAGTGACTGGGTTATGGGTGGTCATACCTAGTAATTGAACAGAAGTCAGAGGTCCAATGCCAGAGCAAAGCATCAGAGCCAAAGCTGGGGCTCGGAACCAGTTTACATGGAATAAGGCAAGGCTGGGAACAGACAGACACTATTGCAACAGGCAAATGCGTTGAGGAACTAGTGAAGTGCTTCTGCTGACCCTTCCAATCAATCAGGTGCTGGAGCCAATTAGTCAGCCTGTTGCAGGCCAGCTGTGATCATTAGTTTGTCTGAAGACTAACTCTTCAGTAAGGCTTGATTCCTTGAGAGCTGGAGTGGCACAAAAGGGAATTTGATGTATGGTAAGACTTGGCCCAATATATTTACTTTAGTTAGCCACTAAGATTAAATTCTCTTCCTCACATTTTTGAGGCTTTCTGTCACAGTTGTGTATGAAGGGACAGTTCTTATGTTTTGAGCTAAATATTTACATTTTTTTCATTGGTTTCAGAGTAACAGCCGTGTTAGTCTGTATTCGCAAAAAGAAAAGGAGTACTTGTGGCACCTTAGAGACTAACCAATTTATTTGAGCATAAGCTTTCTTGAGCTACAGCTCACTTCATCGGATGCATACTGTGGAAAATACAGAAGATGTTTTTATACACACAAACCATGAAAAAATGGGTGTTTATCACTACAAAGGGTTTTCTCTCCCCCCACCCCACTCTCCTGCTGGTAATAGCTTCTCTAAAGTGATCACTCTCCTTACAATGTGTATGATAATCAAGGTGGACCATTTCCAGCACAAATCCAGGGTTTAACAAGAACGTCTGAGGAATGGGGGTGGGGTAGGGGAAATAGGTTACCTTGCATAATGACTTAGCCATTCCCAGTCTCTATTCAAGCCTAAGTTAATTGTATCCAATTTGCAAATGAATTCCAATTCAGCAGTCTCTCTCTGGAGTCTGGTTTTGAAGTTTTTCTGTTGTAATATCGCAACTTTCATGTCTGTAATCGCGTGACCAGAGAGATTGAAGTGTTCTCCGACTGGCTTATGAATGTTATAATTCTTGACATCTGATTTGTGTCCATTTATTCTTTTACGTAGAGACTGTCCAGTTTGGCCAATGTACATGGCAGAGGGGCATTGCTGGCACATGATGGCATATATCACATTGGTAGTTGTGCAGGTGAACGAGCCTCTGATAGTGTGGCTGATGTTATTAGGCCCTGTGATGGCGTCCCCTGAATAGATATGTGGCCACAGTTGGCAACGGACTTTGTTGCAAGGATAGGTTCCTGGGTTAGTGGTTCTGTTGTGTGGTATGTGGTTGCTGGTGAGTATTCGCTTCAGGTTGGGGGGCTGTCTGTAGGCAAGGACTGGCCTGTCTCCTGAAGGTGATGGCTAGTGGCATTCTGTTATTTTCTTTGTTAGGCCTGTCCTGTAGTAGGTGACTTCTGGGAACTCTTCTGGCTCTATCAATCTGTTTCTTCACTTCCGCACCACACCACATGATCCATTGTCTACAGCCAAGCTCTGCGATACAACCACATTTGCTCCAACCCCTCAGACAGAGACAAACACCTACAAGATCTCTATCAAGCATTCTTACAACTACAATACCCACCTGCGGAAGTGAAGAAACAGATTGATAGAGCCAGAAGAGTTCCTAGAAGTCACCTACTACAGGACAGGCCTAACAAAGAAAAGAACAGAACGCCACTAGCCGTCATCTTCAGCCCCCAATTAAAACCCCTCCAACACATTATCAAGGATCTACAATCTATCCTGAAGGATGACCCAACACTCTCACAAATCTTGGGAGACAGGCCAGTCCTTGCCTACAGACAGCCCCCCAACCTGAAGCGAATACTCACCAGCAACCACATACCACACAACAGAACCACTAACCCAGGAACCTATCCTTGCAACATAGCCCGTTGCAACTGTGCCCACATATCTATTCAGGGGACGCCATCACAGGGCCTAATAACATCAGCCACACTATCAGAGGCTCGTTCACCTGCACATCTACCAATGTGATATATACCATCATGTGCCATCAATGCCCCTCTGCCATGTACATTGGTCAAACTGGACAGTCTCTACGTAAAAGAATAAAGGGACCCCCCCCCATTCCTCAGACGTTCTTGTTAAACCCTGGATTTGTGCTGGAAATGGCCCACCTTGATTATCATACACATTGTAAGGAGAGTGATCACTTTAGATAAGCTATTACCAGCAGGAGAGTGGGGTGGGGAGAGAGAAAACCTTTTGTAGTGATAAACACCCATTTTTTCATGGTTTGTGTGTATAAAAACATCTTCTGTATTTTCCACAGTATGCATCTGATGAAGTGAGCTGTAGCTCACGAAAGCTTATGCTCAAATAAATTGGTTAGTCTCTAAGGTGCCACAAGTACTCCTTTGCTTTTTTTCATTCTGTCCCTTCAAAAAACTCTCCTACTCCAATCTATTCCTATTTGAAGGGGCATGACTGATTTTCAGACGAGATATCTCTGTTTCTTTCATATGTTGGCAGTTATGCTATATTCTTCAGATTGGTAACTGGACAGGACTCAAAAATGTAAATATTTAGCTCAAAACATAAGAACTGTTCCTTTCTAACTACTTATTTAGGTGTAATGATTATATAAAATTATTTTAACCACTTTTGCACACTTCTCCACTCAGAATTGAGTTCACTGCCTACACAGAGCTCCCGAACCATGGAACAGAAAGAGAAGTCCTGGTGATTAAATGCAGGACTCCTCTGTTGTAACGTCACTTAAGTGGAAATAAGTAATTTTCATTTGTGGGGGCCAGGAAACATGCATTCTTTTATTAGCAGCTTCTGTGAAGTGTGATCACTTCAAAAAGAGTTATAATTTGAAATATTCAAACTCCAAAATACAATATTTTCCTTAGAACTTGGAATGTGTTGCAATGATGTAGTACTTGTTGACAAAAGATACATAAATATTGACTACTGCTGCCATAGTGTTTAGACATAGTTAAAATTTCTGGGCCTGTTTCTCTACTCCATTACATGCCATTGAAACTCTTTTGATGTTAAGATATAACATTGGAGTAATTGGGGTTGGAAGGATTAGATTTTTATTGGTAAATGTCAGTAGACATCACTTTTACTGTACACACACAATAATGAAACAATATTTCCATCAATAATAACAGCAATTTACAATTAGGCAAAGTAAGAAAATGCTGTTTTGAGAACTTATTACAGTTGATTTAAGACTATTAACTTTTTATATTTTGACGTCTGATGCTGACAGTTTGTATTTTAATGGTTATAAAGCTTTAACTTCTTTAATCTCAACATTTAATGTCATTAAATAATTGTTTGACTCCTAGCCCCCATATTTTTCCACAACTTTGAACATTTAAATAGATAAAAATAGAAAAAAATGCTTAAATTGTTAAGAATGTTGCTGAAGAATCTTGTCCTGGCTGCTCAGTGTTTCTGTTACTGGAGCTGTGTTGTTATTCGCACTAGCAGAGAATGCAGCCTGCTAATTCAGCAGACCTCAATGTTACTCATAAAGAAAGACCACAGGCATGGTTCAGTGACAAAGGCACTGATTTTCTATTGCCTGGCACATTGTGGAGTTATTTACACTTGCATAAAATGTGGCTATTCTGTTCTGAGGGTTTTTACCCTCACTTTGCGTAGGTGTAAATGATGATCCAAGGTGCAAGCCAATGGAGAATTGGATCCAATCTACGTTTAGAGAAACTTGCACTGATGTGATTATGTTGATGTAGATGTGCCGCACTGCTGTGAAGCAGGGCTTACACCATTGTGACTTACCCGTGAGTAGCACATCTATATTAGTGGATTGTACTGGTACTAGATCAATATAGAAATGCAGGTCTAAATTTCTTTTGTGCAGACAGGACTCCAGGCCTGTATTTCTGATCAAACACTTGTTGCTTTCTGGATGAAGTGTTTCCTTCTGTCTATTTTGTATATCAATTTAAGTTTCTAAAGAGTTTCCTTAGAAATGAAAGGCATTATATCAGTTAAATATAATAATTATCTGTTTCATAAAGTTTAAATGACTTGCCTTGTCTGATATTTGTGTCATGAGGCAAAAGGGAAACATGCTCATTAGATTAGGCTTGAAGTCCATTAATGTCTCCAGTCTGGGGCCAGGTTTTAGGGGATTTGGGTATGAGCATGCTTATAAGACTTGGGCACAGTTATGTCATCAGTACAGCTACCTTTTCCTTCTTACATCATTCAGCCAGGTTCATTGGCTTTTTTAATGTGTTTTACACAACAGGTCCCCAGACAGACCCTAATAGCATCTATGTCCCATGGAGTCAGGGAACTTCCTTCTCTGGCTATACTGCACAAAATGCACCCAACGGCAGGGAGAAATCTGTATTCTTGTCTTTCTCAAAGAACACTGACAGGGTCACTATATGCAAATGGCCTTCATGTTTATATTGTATAAATGGTAAATTGCATGTAAATGGTAGAGTTCTTACAAAGGCACTGGGTAGTTTGAATTGTATGAATCCTTATACTTGAAGGAAGTGAGATACTTCTATTATGCAAAACTATAGAAATTTTTTACAGTAGGAGTTACAGGATTGTAATTTCAGAGTAGCAGCCGTGTTAGTCTGTATTCGCAAAAAGAAAATGAGTACTTGTGGCACCTTAGAGACTAACCAATTTATTTGAGCATAAACTTTCATGAGCTACAGCTCAATTTTCATGGGACAACATGTACAATTCACAAAGGAATATGAATGCGTGACTCCAGAGTACTGGACTTAGGAGTTTAAAATAGCACCTAAGGAAAAAGCCTCACTTCAGTTTAAAATACCTGCAGCTAACCCCAGTGAAGAGAAGACTAATACTATACTTGTGATTCCTTTTTAAGATTATCCCTAAAATCAAAATGTTATATCATACCCAGTACACAATAAGCACTAGAAAATACTAGATGATGTCCTTATGGCCACTAGATGGAGCTACTTTATTAGTATTATGATTAGCTTATTGTGTACTGGGTACGATATAACATTTTGATTTTAGGGATAATCTTTAATACTATATTTGTGATTCCTTTTTAAGATTATCCCTAAAATCAAAATGTTATATCGTACCCAGTACACAATAAGCACTAGAAAATACTAGATGATGTCCTTATGGCCCCTAGATGGAGCTACTTTATTAGTATTATGATTAGCTTATTGCGTACTGGGTACGATATAACATTTTGATTTTAGGGATAATCTGAAAAAGGAATCACAAGTATAGTATTAAAGATTATCCCTAAAATCAAAATGTTATATCATACCCAGTACACAATAAGCACTAGAAAATACTAGATGATGTCCTTATGGCCACTAGATGGAGCTACTTTATTAGTATTATGATTAGCTTATTGTGTACTGGGTAAAGATTATCCCTAAAATCAAAATGTTATATCGTACCCAGTACACAATAAGCTAATCATAATACTAATAAAGTAGCTCCATCTAGTGGCCATAAGGACATCATCTAGTATTTTCTAGTGCTTATTGTGTACTGGGTATGATATAACATTTTGATTTTAGGGATAATCTTAAAAAGGAATCACAAGTATAGTATTAGTCTTCTCTTCACTGGGGTTAGCTGCAGGTATTTTAAACTGAAGTGAGGCTTTTTCCTTAGGTGCTTTTTTAAACTCCTAAGTCCAGTACTTTGGAGTCACGCATTCATATTCCATTGTGAATTGTACATGTTGTCCCATGAAAATTTTATTGTTGGTGTTGATTTCAAGGAAGGTTGATCCAATGGATAGAGAACTAGCATGTGCTGTGGGAGACCTGGGTTCCTACTCTGCCACAAACATCCTAGATGACCCTGGGCAAGTCACTTAGGGTCAGATTTTTAAAGGCATTTAGCTACCTGGTGGGATTTTTCAAAACCATCTAGGTACCTAATACCCCTTTATTTCAATGGGCGTTAGGCATGTAGGTACTTTTGCAAATCCCACTTAGTATAATCTGGCTCAGATATTAAAAGGCATTTAAGTTCCTAACTTCCATTGATTTCAGTGGGAGTTCTGTGTCTAAATACTTCTGAGGATCTGAGCCTCTGGGTCTTAGTTCCCCATCCTGTAAACAGAGCTAATACCACTCCCCTTCCTCACAAAGGAGTTCCCAGGATAAATATATTAAAAATTGTGATGAGCTCAGTGATGGGGGTCATATAAATACCTAAAATATCAGAAACTGTAGCGTTATGAAATGGCTGTGATTTTTAACCCTCTGTGTATTGTTGAACTTTATATCAGACAGACCTGTAATTTGGCATGTTAATATATTGGCTGTATTTGCTTCTCATCCTGAGTTTATTCCTTTCTTTTCTAAACAACAAAGAGCCCAATCTGGGGTGTGTGTATCAGGGGAATCTGACTTTCGGACACGTTTTATACTTGGGGAGATGCCAGATGTTGGTTCTTCAGGGAAAGATCAAGCCCACTTAATAAGAACAAAAAAAAATTCACTTTTACTCAATTATATCTTTTTTACATTTAGTGTCAAGGAAAATCTCATTCAACAGGAAATGGCTAAATGTGCCAGTGCGTGGATGTCCTCTTTGTTATTTTACCATAAGAGTTCTCTTTTGTTCCCATTACTATTGTCATGCTTTTTGGAGTGGCTCATGACTGAGTGCCCACCTCAGGCCAGACCATCAAAAAGTAGGACACAAACCCCAAACTGGTTGCATGTTCTATAATTAGATTTCACTAACTCAATAACAAATGTGAACTCCAAAAGCAAAAACAGTCTTACCATGTAGTCACAGACAGTCCCCTTGGGCATTCCAGTCTATCTTGTCACCCAGGCAAGCTGGACTGTGTGATAGATGATCACTTTACACGAAAAAAAGACTGGTGTTCTTCAAGATGTGTTGCTCACGTCCATTCCACAATAGGTGTGCGTGCTTGCCACATGCACCGGTGCTGGAAGTTTTTCCCCTAGAAGTACCCGTAGGGGAGCACCCCTAGTGGCATCGCTATGGTGTGGTATAAGCAGCGCTGCATGCTCCCCCCATCCTCAATTCCTTCTTGCCAGACAACTCCGACAGAGGGGAAGGAGAACGGGAAAGGAAGGCTATGGTGCCGCATAAGGGGCGCTGCACGCTTCCCCCATCCTTAGTTCCTTCTTGCCAGACAACTCCGACAGAGGGAAAGGAGGGTGGGATGTGGAATGGACATGAGCAACATATCTCGAAGAACACCAGTTACGGAAAATATAACTGTCTTTTCTTTTTCAAGTGATTGCTCATGTGCATTCCACAATAGGTGATTCCAAGCTGTATCTGTTGGAGGTGGGTAGGAGTTCACAGATACTTGGGACGGAGTACAGCTCTGCCGAACCTGGCGTCCTCCCTAGTTTGGGAGATGATCGCATGATACGAGGTGAACGTGTAAACTGAAGACCATGTGGCAGCCCTACAAATTTCCTGGATGAGGACATGGGCCAAAAATGCAGCCGACAAGGTTTGCGCTCTAGTCGAGTGCGCCCTCACAGTTGGCAGTGGGGGGACTCCTGCCAGGTCGTAACAGGAACGAATACACTAGGTGATCCAGTTGGAGAGCCTCTGAGTGGAGATCAGCCGACCTCTCATGCAGTCAGCCGAGGCGATGAACAGCTGCGAGGACTTCCTGAATGGCTTTGTATGTTCTAAGTAAAAAGCCAGAGCCTGTCTCACATCCAGCATATGGAGGCAGTGCTCCTCACTGGATGTATGGGGCTTGGGAAGGAGCACCGGCAGGTAGGTGGAGACCACCTTGGGGAGGAACGAAGGGTGTGGTTCGAGCTGGACCTTATCCTTATGGAACACTGTGTATGGGGGCCCAGAGGTCAGAGCCCTGAGCTTCAAGATCCTTCTAGCTGCTGTGATAGCCACCAGGAAGGCTACCTTCCATGAGAGGTGTAAGCAGGAGCATGTAGCTAGTGGTTCAAACAGGGGACCTGTCAACCTGGTCAGCACCAAGTTCAGGTCCCACTGTGGGACTGGGGGCCTAACATACAGGAAGAGACTATCCAAACCCTTAAGAAATCGGCCAGTCATAGCATGGGAGAACACCATGTGCCCCTGCACTGGCCGGTGGAAGGCTGATATGGCCACCAAGTCCATCTTGACGGACGAGGGCATTAGATCTTGGGCTCTAAGGTGAAGGAGGTAGTCTAAAATTAGCTGAATTGGAGCAGCCACAGGCAAAACACCCTGATCAACTGCCCACCAGGAAAACGGAGACCACTTTGCCAGGTAGGCCCTCCTCTGCTTTCCAGGAGGACGTGCTGAACCCCTTCTGAGCAAGTCCTCTCCTCCCGGCCTAACCATTGAGCAGCCACGCCGTGAGGTGGAGTGCCGCTAGGTTTGGATGAAGGAGGCGGCCCTGGTCCTGGGATAGCGGGTCTGGGCAGGATGGCAGCGGCCACGGCGGGGTGACCGCCAGGCTCATGAGAGTTCCATTCCAATGTTGCCTGGGCCATGCCGGGGCAATCAGGAGGACCCGGGCCCTGTCTGCTTTTGACTTTTCCAAGACCTTTCTGCGGAATAGGGGGGAAGGCATAGAGAAGCTGGCCCGACCAGGACAGGAGGAAGGCATCAGAGATGGCGTCCATGCCCAACCCCCACTGGAGAAGAAGTGGGGACTCCGTCAGTTTTGCCGTGTTGCAAACAGGTCCACCAGGATAGTGCCCCACGTTTGGAAAATCCTGTGCACCACCTCTGGGTGTAGTGACCACTCGTGTTGGGAGGAGAAGTCTCGGCTCAGGTGATCCACCTGAGATTTCTGGGCACCCGGTAAGTGGTGGGCTTCCATGCAAATATCGTGAGCAATGCAGAAGTCCCACAGCCTGAGGGCTTCCTGGCAGAGGGCTGAGGAATGGGCCCCATCCTGCCTGTTGATGTAGAACATCGAGGCCGTGTTGTCCGTGATAACCTTGACCACTCTGCCCTTCAGGTGCGAGTGGAAGGCCCGCATGCCAGACAGACCACCCTGACCACCTTGACGTTTATATGCAGGGCAAGGTCCTGTGTGGACCACAGACCTTGGGTCTGAACATTCCCCACATAGGCTCCCCACCCCAGATCTGACGCATTGGACACCAGCTCCACGGATGGGGGCCAGCCTCTGAACGGGACCCCATGGAGCATGTTCCCCGGGGAGGGCCACCATCGTAGAGAGGCAATCACCGGTTTGGGAACAGTGAGGAATTTGTCCATCCTGTCTCTGGACTGGGAGAACACTGAGGCCAACTAGAGCTGGAGGGGGCTGGATCTCCCCTGGAGGGCTTGGTGATTTGCCACCCTCAGCTGGAAACTCAAGGACGAATAAACCTTTCTACCAAATAGATTCAGTCTCCTTAAGTCTTTATTCTTAGGAGTAGGGGCTGGTTGGCCTTGCCTCTCCCTGTGGTTGACCAATTCGACCACTAGGGAGTTGGGGGCAGGGTGGGTGTACAGATATTCATGCCCCTTGGCAGGCACGAAGTACTTCTGTTCTGCCCTCTTAGAGATGGGGGAACAAGGAAGCCGGGGTTTGTCACAAAGTGTTCGAGATCTTTGCCACCCTTTCATGGAGTGGGAGAGCAACTCTGCCCAGCACCGAAGCCGAGAGGACGTTGAAGATTGAGTCCAAGGGTTCCTCCACCTCCTCGGCTTGAAGGTTGAGGCTTGATGCCACCCTTTTTCAACAGTTCCTGGTGGGCTTTAGAGTCCTCCTGCAGGACAGGCAGAGGAGGGGCCGTGATCGCCTCATCGGGGAGGATGAGGATGGGGGTGCGGTACTCTGCGTACCCACCGGTGCTGTAGGTCCCACCACTTGGTCCCCCTCCGGGCGCGGAACTGGGGATGACCACTCCACCAACTCCTTCCTGGGAGGTTGAGAAAGGGAGGCCGACAGTCTTTTCGAGGCTCTGGCCACCGAGCGAGCCACTACAGTGGGCTACTTTGGGGCCACGTAGCCCGTTGGTACCATGGTGCCAGCCAAGGAGCCCAGTGCCACAGCACCTTCTGTGGCTCCACTGGAGCAGGTTGTTCAGCCTGACTAGGCTGGCCCATCGACTGTTGACTGCGAAGGGAGGCCGGGCTGTCATACGATCTGCTGCTATCCCTGGACTGGGACGAGTGCTGGTGTTGGGAATGGTGCCGACCACGAGACTGTGATACCGGCGTGGAGGAGCAGGAGTACCTCCAGTAGCAGCTGCTCTGCGACCGGCTCCAACGGGTGGATCCGCGATGGTGAGGTGCCGGTGATGGACGCCTGGGGCTGTGGGAGCGGTGCCACAGTGGGGACCTCGAGCGAGTCGAAGAATGGGAACGGCGTCGATGCCCATACCGCGAAGGGCTATGGTAGCCTCTCAGAGACAAGGACCTCTGGTGCCTCCGGTCCCTTGAGGTGGAGCGGTGCCTGGAACCCCTGCCAGTCGGTACCCAGCCAGACAACCTGGTGGGGGTCGACAGGGACTGGCGTGAACTGCGCACGAGGCAGTCGCTGAGCGGGGAACGGCGTCGGGAATCTTCCCTAGACCGTGAACGGTACTGTCCAGGCGGTGACCGGTATCTGACAGCTTGCCTCTGGACCGGGGAGCCAACAGTGGCTGTGCCCGTAGTACCAGCAGAGACGTAACAGCCCGGGCTGCTTGCAGGGCGTGGAGGGCACCCCAGATGTCCAGGGAGGTCAGCTCAGAGTGGGCCAGGCTACTCTGCTCAACTTGAGTTGGAGGCCGATGGGGACCGCGAACTGCCCAATGTGGGTCTAGTCTATTCACTGGTCTTGCTCCGGTATCTCGGCAGAGAAAACTTCTTAGCCTTTTTGGAGTGTCCCGTGGACGGGGAGTGGTGCCGGCTGGTGGAAGACACCGAAGGGTCGATGTGCACCAACGCCGTGGTACTCGGTGCTGACTCGGAGTGGCACAACGGTGTCGGGGTCAAGGCTGACTCCATCAAAATGGTTGGGAGCCGAATGTCCCACTCCTTCTTGGTCTGAGGCTTGAAGGATCTGCAAATCTTGCAGCGATCTCTGAAATGGGTTTCCCCGAGACAGCGTAAACAGTCCATGTGCCAATCACTCACGGGCATCGGCCACTTGCAAATGTTGCATGACTTAAAGTCCGGGGCATGAGGTATGCCCCGACCCGGGTGCTCTAAACTAACTTTAAACTAAATTATTTCTAACAACAGGTACTACTAATGAACTGAGTCCAAGAGGGAAGCTACCGCCAAGCTGGAGCAGAGCAGTTCCAACGCACCTTCACTGGCGGCAAGAAGGAACTGAGGGTGGGGGGAGCATGCAGCGCCCCTTATACCACACCATAGCGGTGCCACTCCAGGAGTCGCTAGGGGCGCTTCCCTACAGATACTGCTAGGGGAAAAACTTCCAGCACCGGTGCATGTGGCAAGCACGCACACCTATTGTGGAATGGACATGAGCAATCACTCAAAGAAGAATCACAATAATATTCAGGTTACTCCCAGTCCCAAAGGACCAGTAACTTTTACCCCCAGTCATTTTTACTGATCTCAAACAAAGGACAACACCTGTAACCAATCCTATAATAAACTAACTAAATATTTATTAACTAAGAAGAGAAATGAGTTATTTACAAGGTTGAAACATGAAACGCACACACACAACTGAGTTACAGTCTTAAAAGCTTCTATTGTCTTTTTAACTCTATAATAAGAAGCTCTATTTGTCTTTTAGGGCTAACCCTGCCTAACAACATGGAGGTTTCTTGTTTTTGTTTAGGAATATTTGCCCCTAAAAGTCCAGACAGCATAAAGAGACCTAATTTCTTCTTGTCAGGGATTTTTATCCCCTTCTCCCTAAAGTCCAAACTGATAGAACAAATCTCGGTGTCTGACTTCTCTTCATATAACTGAACTGGGGAGGGTGGTCAACAAAATCTTTGTCCTTTTGATGGCACATAGTGGCTCATTTGGTTTCAAAGGCCCTTTCATCTGCAGGATCAGCCCTTTACATTAATTAATTCTTCTATGCTTCTGTTCTTGTTTGGTGAGTTACACAGTTATAGAGGTTTACAATGCAAATACTGAATATAACTATATGCCATGCTATATAGATATAAGTATGATTGACACATGCAGCATTATACAAGCATTTAATAAAGTCTAAACACATTCTTATAACACTAATATCTGTTTTAACTATACCAACTCACAGGTAAGCCAGACTGGTTTCCAGTTATGCATTTGTCATTGTTCAGTGGGGCCCTGGGCCTTGGCATGAGCTGGCACTTTTTTTGCCAGGGTGACAATTGTTATCAGTATTTGCTGTATTTGGCTCAGCTTAGTTTTGCCTTTTTTTAAAAAAAAAAACAAAAAAAAACTTATGGGCTATATCTCTGTTCTCTTGTATATTACAAAAGTGCTAATCGATTATCTAAAGTTCTCCAGGATGGATTCTGTCTGTTCTATATTATCAAAAGTAAAAATGGATAATATTGTATACAGAAAAAAAATGAACATATTCAGGAATAATTTGAAGTTCTTGTAGTAATATTGTGAATGTATATATCTTTCATCCAAGGATCTCAAACTCTTTACAGACATTCATGCATTAAGCTTCACAACATGTCTGAACCATTTTTTTGAGACTCCCACCCACATAAACTATATATGGGATGACTGTCTGGACTGCCTTTTTCCTCCTGTTAGTGTCTCATTCTCCCTTGGCTCTAGCCTCTCGTTCCTTCTTTCTTTCCTTCACAAAGCTGCACTGTGCCTGCTCCTCATGGTTCCTATTTTCTCCCTTTTGAAGTCCATGATGCAGATCCTTGTTTATGGCTGAGGAGCCCCTGTGCAGTTCACAAGTGAGGAGTATGGTGCAAAGGTGGCTTATGTGGTCCTCTGATTCTGAAAATTCTCTGTTATAACTCAGGGCAGTTCTGACTTAAAACAGCCATGTATGCCTAAAATTCTATACAGTGGATGTCAATAGCAATAGTGTAAACCACCTACACAGAGATGAGACCAAACACAATCCCTGTCTGGGCAGAAGTTTGAATCCAGAGCTGAACTTTACTCTTTGTCCCCCATCTCTGCAATGTACTGAAACAAAATCCTGGTGCTCTCAAAAGGTTTGGGTCTTATCTTTGCTGCAAAGGCCTATCTCTAATTATGTGGAATCTTTGGGTCTTTGAAATACCACCACTGAAATAAAGGGGGCTGTGTATTGTCAGAATAGCTTGATAAATATAAAGAGGTATGTTCTGGTGTATATAAATTCCTCTTCATTGTTCAGCTGAGTTCTTCTTTGAGTGGCTCTGCATATTCCCACTTACCGTTGCAACCTAAATGGGGAACCTTTTCTAGTTAGTGCCTGTTAGAAGGTGGTGCGCATGCATTCCATCCCTCCCCTCAGTGTTCATAAATGTTCTGAGGGTGAGGCTATATAAGGAGGCATTGTGCCCTCTACCACTTCAGTTCTTCCAACCGCAAGCGCCAGATGAAAGTGAACCACTCTGATTCTTCAGATCTGGGGTTTTCTCCCTCCTTAAGTGCCTTTTTAGGATGGTCTGTTGTTAGTTTTAGTGTCAGTATAAGTTAGTGTGTTAATAGTTTGTGTTATTTAAGTTAGATTTTAGTTTGGTTCCATGGATAGTGGACAAGAAGAAACTGAGCTTCAAGAGGTGTGAGTCCTGTCCAGTGGTCTTCATGATGATGGATGACCACATGATGTTTCTGAAGTTCCTTGGGAAAGTTCACTCTCTTTCAGGGTGGTCCATCTACCAGATCTTCACACTCAACACATGTAAGGAAAGGGAGATAGGTTGCAGGTGCTCCTACTTGAGGAAGCTCTTGCTGTTACACCTTCTGATAACGGGAGATCTTGAGATCTGAAGGCTAAGAGACCTATATCAGCTCTGACTGCATCGTCAGGTAAGGGTAAACCCAAAGAAGTTCCAGGGATTTGTGTCTTTATTGGTTCTGACTGATGTTCCACATTCGGGTTCCAGTTCATCGAATCTTCCTATTAAGGCTGCTAAAGTGTAGGAGGCAACGTCTTTCCAGACCGCAGATAAGGAGCCTATGCCAAGACCATCAGTTTCAATTGTGCTGGTTTCTAAGAAGATAACCAAGAAGATTGCTACTGTTGGCAGTGCCAGATCCCATGGGTCAGATTTAACAGATGCTTCTGATTTGGATTAGTCTTCCACGGTTCTGATTCTGAGACTCAAGTCAGTTCCACTTTCTACTTTATGATCCCATTTAAGTCTCAGTCCAGATCCAGTGATGCCTAAGTTTGTAAGTTCAGCACTGTTGTTTTACAAATCCTGGTGGCGATGTCATATCTGAAGAGGACTATGAGGGTAGTAGCAGATCTGATGTGACATCTGATTGTTCTTCAGATCCAAGTGAGAAATTGTTGGGGGATAGAAGGAAAGAATTGGATGGTTAAATCCAAGGCCTAAATCCATTACTCCTGAAAAGAGGGTATGATAAGTCTTTCTCTGCAGTCATCTCCACCTCTATCTCCCAAGACTCCTACAGGATCACCACGCAGACCTTTCTCACTTTTCATGTCTCTTCATCCGCCAGTGTTATCTCCATTAAGATCTACTGCAGAATGGCTCCACAGTTGTATGAGGATCAAGAAGGACTCAAAAGACCTGAGCTCCCACACCCCCAGTTTAAGCCACTCAGGGCTGGTGGTCCTCAGTCTTGTGGGCAATTTGCCTCCACATACTATGGGTATGTTCCCTGATCCTAATTATTGGAGAGAATGTCCATCTTGGGCTTGGTGATCTTACTGGGCTTGCCTCGCAAGTTCTTGAGTCATCCACAGTATGGATGGAGTAGTGATATTCCAGCAGATAAGGGTCTGGGTGTAGAGGAATCTTTGAATCTGATTCTACTGGAGCTGTCTGCACCCCAGACATTGGTACCTGACACACTATCTGAAGAAGAAGAGTTGGCTCCTTTTTTGTAGCACCAGACTTTTGTCCTCATGAAAATGTGAGCATTGTTTCTGTTTCATCTCTGGTCAGAAGATGCTTCACATTTACATGAATTGATGGATTGAATGGCATCTACTTTTAATTTACCTTCAATGGTTATAGAAGAGGCTTCACATCCATTTGATATTGGCTTTAATATTCTTGGGGCTCCATCAAAGAACAGGATGTCTTTATCAATTCTGGGTGGTCTTTTGCAACCTGCTAAAGCAGTTTGGGTTAATCCTACTTCCTGCCAGCCTATTTTAAGAAGGCAGATAAACTGTATCAAATCCCACATGAAGGGACTTAATATTTTCAGACTTTCACCACCCCAAATTCTTTGGCAGTTGCAGTTGTGAGTAATAAACTTAGATCTGGTCAAGCCCATTTGACTCCTACAGATAAAGAAGGGAGGGAATTGGATGCCCTTGGAAGAAAGAGTTTTTCCCCCTTTATCTCTTGGTATTAGAATAGCTAAGTACCAGGTGATAATAGCCCGCTACCAATTTCATCAGTGGGAAAATGGCTACATTTGTGCAAGATTTACTGAACGATCAGAGGAGATTGGCCAATGCTTTCTTGACAGAGGGACAAAATGTGGCAAAACATGCAGTGCTGCTTTTTTGATCTCCAGTTACAAGCAAGTAACCTTCACTTTCTGACTGCTACCTCCCCTGGTTGATGTCATCTTTATGTTGTCAAGGATGATTTACAGCCATGGCTCTCAACCTTTCCAGAGTACTGTACCCCTTTCAGGAGTCTGATTTTTCTTGTGTACCCCCGAGTTTTACCTCACTTAAAAACTACTTGCTTATATAGGCACCTACTCAGTGGGTGCTGCGGGGCTGGAGCACCCACAGGGAAAAGTTAGCAGGTGCTCTGCACCCACCAGCAGCCAAGCTCCCCCTGCCCCCATCCCCTCCTCACCTCCTCCTCCCCTGAGAGTGCCACATTCACCCACCTCCCTCTCCAAGAGCTTCCTGCCCGCCTCCTAATACCTGTTTGGTGGTGCTTAGGACTTTCTGGGAGGGAGGGGGAGGAGTGGGGATGCGGCGTGCTCCGGGCAGGTGGTGGTAAAGAGGCAGGGCAGGGGCGGGGTGGCGCAAGGGGTCAAGCACCCTGGGAGGGGAAGTTGGCGCCTATGCTTGCTTACAAAATCAGACATAAAAAATATAAAAGTGTCACAGCACTCTATTACTGAAAAATTGCTTACTTTCTCATTTTTACCATATAATTATAAAAATAAGTTAATTGGAATGTAAATATTGTACTGACGTTTGAGTAGAACAGTATAAACAAGTCATTGTATGAAATTTTAGTTTGTACTGACTTCTCTAGTGTTTTTTATGTAGCCTGTTGTAAAACTATACAAATATCTAGATGAGTTGATGTACCCCCTGGAAGATCTCTGCATACCACTGGGGGTACGCATTCCCCCTGGTTGAGAACCTCTGATTTACAGAACTAGCAAGAAATTCCATGTAATGCTGGCTTGTAAAGCCTGTTCAGCACAAAGGTTGACATTTTTCAAAAATTGTTGTTTAATGTGTGCCTCCTAATTCCATATTAAAACATCTGATTTTTAGCAGGGCTGAGCACTTGCACCTCCCCCTTGTCTTATAAAAAGTGCTGGTATTCAAGATCACTGGTTTTATGACCGCAGTTAGGTTTCAGGTCTTTTAGACAATGGACCACATTCTGCATTTTAAAAGTCATATGGCTTGTTGGTGTTGTGGGTGTTTTGTTTGGCGTGGGTTTTGGTTTGTTTTTGTGCAAATGACATTTCTGAAAAGGCCTCCATTTCTCTCAGCAGCGGTGACTTCAAAGGAGCTGCTTGACAAGGTGGCATTGTTTGGCATTCTGGATTCTCCTGTCACTTTGACAGATGAATGTTCAGCTAGTGTTGACTTGAGTTGTGAGTTTTTGTTTTTATGGCTTCTTACTTGGAAAGTGAGTCTGACCCTGGATTTGCAAATATGGTTGCATGTCTGGAAGTGTAACCATTGTTGCAATGAGGGTTTGAGGCATTAGTCTTATGACATGCTCTCTTCTCCTGCAGAGACCTCACATGCCACTTCTCAAAAGTGGACGTGGCCTCCTGGCACAGACCTCTCCATCTGGGTCTGTCCAGTGCAACAGGTTTCCAGGTTTTAATGTCCACTGTGCATGCTTTGAGGTTGCCTTCAGGCTGTCTTTATTTATAAGGATGGATCAACACTTAGGCTATGTCTACACTGGCAACTGAGGTTCTTAGATATGGTTGTCCCTGTGGGCGCTCCACTACTCTCCTTTCTCCCCCCCCCCTTCAGAGTTTTCACGCTAAAGACACTGTGGTAGAGAAGGAACGGAGCGGGGGATTGATTGCATAGCGCTATGTAACCACCAGAGGTGGCGCAAGATGGGGACAGCACATGTGCGACCCAGTTAGGCACTGCATTTGAAATTCTCCAATCGCAGGCACAGGGACACAGATTCACCTAAAGTGAAGTATCCATAGGGACAATCATCTTGAAGAACTAGAGTTACTGCACAGGGTGAGTAACCTTTTCCTCTGTTCATTCCCACTGAAGCACCTGGCAGTGCCCACTGTCAAGAGACAGGATACTGGGTTAGATGGAACATGTTCTTATGTAAGATTAATTGGAAAGAATTGTTCATTGGCTACAGTGATTGACTTCAGATCAGACAATCGTAAAGGAAAGAGTGAATCTAGATTCCTTGTCTTCTCAAATATGCAGGCATGATCATCAGACACTTGGTAAAGATTCTCAAAGGTGTGGAGAGGCTGAAGGGGAGCACTCTGTATTGGTAATGAGGTATTTCCTGTGGTCTGGGTAAATTTGCAATATGAAAGTATTTGTCGTAAGGATCCAGTGTTCATTCTGAACTTAAACCAACAGATAAACCTGTTGAGCTATTGAAGATCTTGGATGGGGTGCTATCCCCTATATTTATTTGGAACCAGGAAATAGTAACAGTAGAACCCCTTGTCCTGGAATTCTTTGGATACTTTTTCCACTGCTCCGAGTTGCAGAAGGGAGTCCACTTCCTTCCTGAGCAATAACTCATGAGAGGAGTCCCCCAGTGGGGATGGGGAGAAAAGATAGGAAGGATTTGGGGATTTGGAAATGAGTACCTTGTCTATCATCTCCAGGACCCAATGGTCTGAGGTAATCTGCACCCATCTGTCCCTTAAAAAAAAAAACGGTAAATGGCTCCCAAATGGGGAGGAGGAATGGATCCTGACCGCACCATCAAACTTGATGGCAGGAGTAAGGTGGCGCATGTGCAACAGAAAAAGCAGCAGCAGAGGGTTCCTCTTCTGAAACCTATGACCCTTCCTTAGAGGTTTGAATGATCTTTACTCACCATAAAAGTAAGAGGACTACTGTCTGCCTCTGGTATGGTTGAGGTTCAGATTGTTTTCTCGGGGGGGGGGGGGGGAGGTTACCAATAGGTCTTCTAGTACTGTGAATTGGGTGGGTGCCATAAATAGAGGCTGTGGTGCCAAGATCTCAGGAAGCATAGTCACTATTAGTGTGTGTAGAGAACTCATATATTTTGTCAGTGCATTTGGTGCTAGGATTGGCTCCTTCTGAGGGTTGACCCTCAATCCTAAAATCTTCACTCAGGGGTGGGGCACAATACTCGTTCAGCTCGGACTCCAGTGGTGAGGTCCTTGGTACCAGAAGTGTCAGTACTGAGTGCTTCATAGAAATGTAGTACTGGAAGGGACCTTGAGAGGTAAGCTAGTCAATTCTCCTGTGCTGTGGTAGGACCCAGTATACCTGGACCATCCCTGCCAGGCGGTTTTGTTCAAACTGTTCTTAAAACCCTCTCATGATGGGGATTCCACAACTTTAGAAACCTATTCCAGTGCTTAAGTACCCTTTATAGTTAGGAAGTTTTTTCCAATATCTTAACAAGATTTCCCTTGCTACACATTGAGCTCATTACGTCTTGTCCTACCTTCAGTGGTCATGGACAACAATTGATCACTGTCCTATCTTTAATAGTCTTTAATAGTTATCAAATATGTTATCGGGTCCCCTTTCAGTCATCTTTTCTCAAGACTAGACATGCTCAGGATTTTGTAAACTTTCCTCATATATCAAGTTTTCTAAACTTATCATTTTTGTTCTCCTCTGGACATTCTCCAGTTTGTTCACATTTTTCCAAAAGCATGGCACCAAGAATTGGACACAGTACTCCAGCTGAGGCTGCACCAGTACTGAGCAGAGCAGGACAGCTAATCCTCTGTCTTACATATAAAACTTTTTTGCTAATACACCATATAATGATTAGTGTTTTTTGCAACTGCACTACACAGTTGTCTTATATTCAATTTGTGATCTACTATAACCCCCAGAGCCTTTTCAGCAGTTTTACTGCCTATCCAATTATCTCCATTTTGTAATCGTGCATTTAGTTTTTCCTTCCTAAATGTAGAACTTTGCACTTACGTTTACTGAATTTTATCTTGTTGATTTCAAAATTTGTCAAGGTAATTTTCAGTTCTAATCCTGTCCTCCAAGCTGCTTGCAACCTGTCCCAACCTGGTGTCATCCACAGCTTTTATAAGCATACTCTCCATTCTGTTAGCTAAGTCATTAATAAAAACATTGACTAATACTGGACCCAGGACAGTCCCCCTGCAAGATCCCACTAGATATGTCCTCCCAGTTTGACAGTGAACCATTGATAACTACTCTGAGTACAGTTTAACAAGTTGTGTATCCTTATTATAGAAATTTAATCTAGGTCACCATTCCCTAGTCTGTTTATGAGAGTCAGTCTGCAGTTGCTGAGAGCGGACTCATTAAGGGCATACAGTTATTATGCAGAGGTCTTGTAGTGACCACTCAGCACTGAGGCCTCAGTGAGCCCTGGTGTTCGCCTTAATGTGTCACCTGTGCTAGACCTGCTTGGTGAGATCTGGGTCTCTGGTCACCATGGGATCGCTATTTCTTGCAGCCTCTGTCTTCCGAGAACTGAACTGAAGACACGAGGGAGGCTCTGGCCAACTCTGTGGCTGAGGAGTGGGACTTCAGTGCTGGATGAGCTCTGGACTTGGGTGAACTATTGACTTACCTAGTGCTTTGAAAAGTAGCCTGGTCCAGTCATGGAGTTGTCTCTGCCTCCAGTGCTGAGGAAGCCCTCATGGAGCTCTCAGGGAGGAAGAGTTTCAAATGAGACTCTGGTCTGGGGCCCTTTTAGAAAAGGTGCAGCATGTAGAACACTTGTGTGATCAAGGCACTTACCCCAGACGGAGACGGCACTTTGTGTGTCCATCATTGTGTCTCCCTCACAAGAGGGGCAGATCTTGAATCCTGGGGAGTATGACTCCACCACGTTCAAGGGGTGTTGTGGTTGGTGCACAGAGGCAGCACAAGGATTTGAAGACCTCCGTTATCAATCTAAGATTTTATTTTATTGCCAATGGGCTGAAAACAACAACAAATTAGAACTAACAACTGGAAGAATAAAGTTGCACAGTATGTTGAAATGCAGACACTGCCAGTGTTCCACCTTGCAGTCATGGGCAGCAAGAAGGAATGGGAGAGCAGTTGAAGCTGCCCTACCCTTTTTTCCCTCTGCTTTGGATGGCCCAACTGTGGCCCAACCGACACTGCTATTCAGAATGATTCCAGTCTCACAGGGTAGGGCACATACGCACCGGAAGTGGAATACATGTGGACAATCTAACAACCGGACTTCTGATTTTTCGTCTTATACCTTACAATGCACCTAAAGTATATGTATATTGCAATTTAATGTTCTTGCTGCCATGTGTTGTTCCTCTCACCCCCATCGCCTTATGTTGTTACGCTACAGGAAATCTCCTTTAGGATATGCTCCTCTTTTGGTCAGGAGGGGAAAAGGAATGGAATGATCAGATATGTGTGAAGAGATCAGCCACTCATAAGCACAGTAAGTTTGCTACATGCTGTGCTGTGGATTCTCTGAGAAACTGATGTAAAAAAATCTCAGGGAGTGAGGGTAGCACCTCTGGAAAGCTGTGTAGCACTAAATATAGGACGCTATGAAATCCCTGTTAATGAGAACACTGACGAAGTCACAGAATCAAAACAATGACATGGAATTCAGGCTCTGCTTGGCATTAAGCTCACACTGGCAACTGGGCAGGGAGGGCTGCTCTACCTGCAGCTGCAGCCACTGGAGGTAAGAGACCAGAGGGTATGGGGAGAAGGTGCAGGGGGCTAGGGCCATCCGGGAGTGCAGGGGTTAGGGGAGAGAGGCTAGCATCTGGGATTTAAGGGCAGCTTCTGAGAATTCAGTTTCTTTGCTGTGTCAGTTTCATGCCAGGAGTTGCAGTGGAGGTGAGGTGCTCCTCTGGGACATTGGCATCACGGTAAGGGAGAAGCTGACATTCCCTCAGGGCGCAATGTCATTGAAAGTATTCAGTGCTCAAGGGAGCACAGGTTCATCTGAAAGAACCTCTTCACGCTCCTTTATGTGGTATCAGTGTCTCACACCTCAAAGACACACATACACCCATAAAACCAGAACGTGTATGTGTGTGATATGAAGAGACGAATGCCTAAAGGAGCAGAGGTTGTCCTATCTTACATCTTCTTCCCTGTAAGCTCTGTAGACACAAAGAGAAGCTTTAATATAAAAAATCTACTTACAGAGAAGAGGGAATCGCTTTCTGAGAAAAACACTAAAAGGCTAGCCATAAATTACCACAAGGAAGATGTCTAAAATAATGACTGTTTATCAATTTGTAATTCTACTCAGCAATAAACTGTTGATTTAATAGGTTGAAATTATTTAATCAAATCTGAAATTAATATAAGCATTCCTTCAAAGTACTGAGTTTAATTTAAAATGGCAACAATGTGTCTGCTGCAAGGATGGATTATTTTATGTTTAGTGCATTTTTAATTTTGTTAATTATTCAAATATGAATTCAGTTAAATTGATACTGTAAGAGACTCTTACTTCTGGGGCCTTCTCGTGTTACTGTTCAGCAATGTCACTTTGGTCATATTACCAAATGCTACTTTAAAAAGTGATTTAAAATGTGTTACCTTTGCCTTGTACTGTATATCTGCAGGATATTTTGTTTGATTTTACAAAAATAAACCCTTCAATTTAGTTTTTCCCATTGCAGTCCAATTCTGAACATTTTTATGCATTTATAGTAAGGCTACTTAATTGTTAATGTATCAAACAATTTTGATTAACAAACCATAAAGATGGAATTTTTTTAATGGAAAAAACAAAACCAGAAAATCCACAATAATAAAATGGATTTCATAGGGCCCTATAAGTAGCTACATTTTCTCTGCAGCAGGTATGAGGGGCTACTGTTTGTGGCAAGCTTTTTTTCAAGCCCCTTGCAGCTTGTGATGAAGACCTCTCTTGGTCATACATTTGTCATGCTTGTGTATGCTCAAAGTTGCTGTAATGTATGCTGTTCACCCCTAGGGTATGTCTGGTTGCTGACTAAGTTATTGATTGCTAGGGCAGCACAAGTGAAAGTTCTTATGTTTAACTGCATTGTTTCCAGAGAGATTTTACATTGTACAGGAAGAACTCAACAATTCTCACGCTTTAGCATTTCCCTGATTCCTCCCACATTTCCCCAGGCTGCACCCATATCTTTAGCTATTTGTGGATTGTTTGTAGAATACCAATTTTTGTTATTCATGAAGCTTATTACCAAGCAGGTAGTTTGGGCTTTTGGAAGCTGGATATATTAGAAGCATTTATATATTGCTATACTTTTCTTTACTCGATGTAAAACACAAATACCATCACAAATGTAAAAGCAACTCCAGTTTGAAGTGTATTCATATTCTTGTGCCAAAAAAGTTGGAAGACTACTAGTGTTTTTCTAGAAACCAGATTCAATATAAATGGGAAATAAGTATGTTAACTAGGATCTTTTATTGCTGGACTTTCTTTGAGCAAATAATCAATATTTCTTAAAGGCTGAGGTCGTCAATAAGGGCTAGTACATGTTTATATATTTATTGCTATGGACAAAAGACATTATCAATTCAAGTTTTACCTTTATATTACAACTTTTCCATACAAAAATAAAAGTCCCAAATCAGCTTTACTAGTGGCTGATAGCACTGACTTATTTACAGGTGCTTTGTCAAGAACCATCATTAGGCAGCAGGGTAAAATATTGAGAGGCATTTATAACAATACAATAGTTTAACTATATATAATTTTTCTCCTGTTTAATTTCTACTTTGAAGGGTTCTGACCTTTTCTGATTGGTTTATTTTGGAGCATCCAATCAGAGTTTTATAAGAATAGCATCTTTAAAAGAAAAGTTTAATATTTAAAATTTTAAATTGAAACAAATTAAAGAATATTGTAACTGCATTTCCTTATTAGAGCAGTTTATAAATAGTTGCTCAGCTACATATCTATTTATAATACAGCACATACAGAATGCAGACTTGCTACATATGTGGTAAAATACATTTGTAATAGTAAATCAAAAAGATATGAAAGTCCCAGATTTTGATTTGTTAATAAAACTGGCTTATAAAAGTAACTGTAAAATTGAAACAACTATAACTCTCTGGACTATTATAATTTACAGAAAGACTGTTTACATCATTGCACATCATTATTCCCTTTGCTTTAAATGCTTGTGAAATATGGAATAAAATTAGAATCTACATAGGTCATATGCATGCACACAGAAGCATGCATCCATGAAAACAAAACACACTGTTAACTAAGTCCATAAGGAAGGCTGCCAGCAGCATTCCGACAAAAATACTTTCTCCCCCACACATGGATCAGGCCAGTAGGTTAGTGCATTATGGATGAATTAACTCCTCCTCTTCCATCTTTTCTTAGTATTCTGAACAGGGGGAAAAAGCACATCCCGCTCAACACCACAATTTATGTATATGCAAGATGGTTTTAATGTCTTAAGGCACTTCTTACTGCTTGTATTAAGGCATACAGTATGTCAACTAAAGGTAAAAAAGCTTTGGAAATTTTGAAGAATGTTAGTCATATACTAAAAACGTTTGGCTATTTAAGTTGATATTTTACAGAGGCCACCTGAAAAAAAAACTTTGATTGACGATTCCCCCAAAATTCTGTTTCTTGGGTAGCTTGTTGACAAATTTGATCAGTATTTTCAGGCCAGCAGTGATATCTTTTGAGAGTAATGGCACAGTGAGACTGGTTCTGTTTTCACCTGGAGCTGCTTTGACTCCCATGGCTACTCACTGATCGAGAGGTGCTGAAACGTTTTTTCACAATCATACTGATATAAGCTTTCATCAGTTTTGCGATGTCAACCACCTGCCAAAAGAGTAAAAATAACTCAAACCTTTTAATGTGATATAATAATGCATCTCACCACATAAAATAGTGGTATGACTTCCATTATCTAACCACTTACAAAAAACCCCTTACTGTTAGTTAACACAAATACTTAGAAACTTAGTAGTTTCTACCCTATTTCTGTTTTGCCTCTACTCTACTTTGACTATTGTTAAAAATCAGTATGTTTTAGATGCAAAATCTACAAAATTATATTTAAACCTTTAAAAACTAAGCTAAAAGTATTACCTTGAAAAAGAGTGCTAGTTAATAAGAGATGAAATTAACAAGAAGAGCATATTAAAAATTCCTCTTGCTCTTTACTTACCTTACTGGTCTCAAAAAGCAGTTCTCTCTCATCCACCACAATCTTGTAGGTGTTGGCAAGTGGTGCCCCAAAGGACAAAATATGTTCATATTGGAACACTTCTAAAGGCCTGCCTTCTCCACGCTTGTAGACAGAAACTGCATCAGCACTGACTCCCAACCAGAGTTCTTGTGG
Organism: Lepidochelys olivacea; assembly: GCF_965140295.1. Taxonomy (NCBI): domain Eukaryota; kingdom Metazoa; phylum Chordata; order Testudines; family Cheloniidae; genus Lepidochelys; species Lepidochelys olivacea. The sequence goes on along the minus strand of NC_140412.1, from coordinate 135,828,605 downwards.
GAAACCCCCTTCTTTACACTAGTGAAGGAAAGAGTATAAATGAACATTCAGGAAAACTTGGGGAAAAAAAACACCACCACTTAGTGCTGAGGTCGTCTTCTGTGCACCCTAAATCAAAGTTCAAATAAAGGTAATACAACATTCTGTACGATATTTTCTATTCTCCCTCCTGCCAATTTTTTTATGGGAGGCAGTTATTTGATCTTGTAGAAAAATATTATGGTTCATTAATAGACAAATATAAATGTCTACATTGGGCATTATATTATAACTAGAGTGCCTTTTAACTAAATACTCCATATGCCAGCCTTCTCTCCTCCAAGAGAAAGATAGCAATATTCATTGAAATAATATATTGTTACGTTCAGAGAGGACACTTCGGTATCGAGCTCATTGTCTAGAATAGTAGCAACTCACCAATGGGTTACTGACAATGCTTAGTATGTCTTGCTCACCTCCACATCAAAGAGCGTTGACCCATAGCCAGGCCACTCCTTAATCAAATACATGTACTTGGCCATAGCCTGTTCCTGGTTCATTCCCTGAAGTTTTTTCCACTTGTCGATAACACTAGTCCTTGCAGCTGAGACTTCCTCTTTGATCCACATATCCAACATCTGCTCCTCCTCCATCTTCTGTTTGCTGATGGAGCCACTGCGGAAACTCCTCCTCAGCGTTCCTTCAAGAAAGCTGGCTCGCTTCCTCTCAATCCTGTCTGCTGGGGTAAACATTTTAGTAGACTGTGTAATACGAGACTTCAGTCTTTGTAAGGGATAGACTTCTTCTATTTCTGGCATGGTGGTATGCAGACTGTAGTCTCCTTGTAGATATTGGAGTCGCAAGGCAGCAAGGACCTGGAGGGTTTCTTCAGGAGCAGGGTAGTGTCCTTTAATCACTGCCTCATGAGCCTAATGGGAAGTAAGAAGAACGCTAGCTTTACGCACGGATAGTAGGACTCAACTCTTTGGAAACTAGATAATATTTGCAAACTGGCTTTTTCCTAGGAGTAGGTATAGACAGCTAGTGTGGGGATTTGAGAGACTGTCTCTAGCAGACAAGAGAGGCAGGGTAGGTCAGGAATCGTGAGTGGGAAGTATCTCAATGTGCCTTCTTAATTGGATTATCAAGCCAAGAACAGCAAGGGGTCAGTGGGGAATATAGTGGGGTCAGAGAGGGAACCAGGCAGCAGTAGCAGAGGCAGAAATTGGGGAGAAGAAACTAGTCTGGATTACAGGGCTTGTTGAAAAATTTCCATCAGCTGGTTTGACAAGAAAACTTTTTTTTGACAAAATGAAATTTGTGACAAGTGTCTGCTTTTTGTGGAAAATGTTGACCATCAACAAATCAGAAACTTTCAGTTTGGAAATGCTGCTATGGTGCCTTATGGGAGTCATCGTTCAAGTGACTCATGTCCCGGTTCCCCTCTATGTGTCGGGCTGCCCAGCTGGACTAGATCTTCCATGATGATGATGCACTGTACTAACTCATCAAAAAGAGAGATCATGGTGCATTGTGAGAGATGTAGTCCAGCCCATAAAGGAGCAAGGGCAAGAGGAAGCCAAACTACAACTCACTGCGCGTTTCTGAATTGAAATTTTCAGCCAAAAGTTTTCAGTCCCCCCCCCGCCCCTCCGAAAAGTCAATTTTTTCTGTGGAAAATTTTTGATAAGTGTTTGTGGGGGTTTTTTTTGTTTGTTTTTGGGGGGGTGTCAAATTTTCCATGGAGGGGAGGGAGAAAAACATGATTGTCTAACCAGGTGTACTGGGGGAAAAGAGCGGAAGGAAAGAGATGGATAGTTGGATTGAGGCTGTGTGTGTGCACGTGTGCAGCAGAGTTAAGTAGTGAAGGAGCACCTTAGTGTCAAACTGTCTTCAGTGTAAGGGTTAACTTTAGATGTTAAAACCGTTCATAGGTTTAGAGACACAAAAATTCAAAACTGGAGACACTGATTTTTAACTGATAAAATAATACCAATTACTTGGCAGCAAACCTGTGCAGTGGATAAAAATGGGAGCAGCATGGCTGAACCCACATCACAATCACATCCTTAAGATATATCCATAAAATTCATTTTCAAGATTGAATGCTCTATGCTGTCTAGCTGGATTACTGTTGTTCCTATCAATATACACAGAGTGCTTGAGTGACCATGGTGTGCTCATAGTTGCCATAAGAAAGTGAAGAGACAGATTCTCTGAGGAAATTGCCTTCATATAATTGCACTCATTTTAATTGCAAACTCTGCAAGCACCTGTCTGCAGTTCAGATCACTACCACAATGTGATTTTCAGAAGACAGCACTTCAGTGCTCCACAGCTCTTCTAGGTTATATTATCTAAAGGATTTTCTTAATGATTCTGTTCAAGTTTCATATAAACAAACTGCTTGACTGTTCAATGCCTAATAATCTCTCTCTAGACTGGCAGGGGCTTTGAGTACTGCAGTGGTAGCCGGTTCAGCGTCAGAGATCTGTGCTGACAGTGGAGTAAACAAGGAGTAAAAAGAAAAGGAGGACTTGTGGCACCTTAGAGACTAACCAATTTACTTGAGCATAAGCTTTCGTGAGCTATAGCTCACTTCATCGGATGCAACGAAAGCTTATGCTCACGAAAGCTTATGCTCAAATAAATTGGTTAGTCTCTAAGGTGCCACAAGTACTCCTTTTCTTTTTGCGAATACAGACTAACACGTCTGTTACTCTTAAACAAGGAGTAGTAATTAAGGAGCTCTGAAGGGAGCCCCCCCAGGTAGACCAGAAGGACTGTGTCTATAATGTGGCTACTTAAGCCAGGTCTTAACTAAAAAGTTAAGTTGACCTAGCTACTGTAAACCGTGCTAGGTCAACGGAAGAAACAAAAGGTCAAACCAAATATACTTATACGGGAAGCCCTAGGGACATTTTAAAGTGGTCACTAGACAGAGAAGATGACAGCTTACTGAAGGGCTTTCCTTAGACCTTCACAATGTGGCACAAAATGAATCAACAGCTAAAACATTCTGCAATAATAAATCCCAAGAGTGAGAATCTTTGCTGGCATAATAGAGGGCTTGTTATAAAAAAAAACAAACTGTTTCCTGTCAATATTTATTTTAAGATTAATTTACACCCACAAACCCATTTCGTTTATTACCAGTTTTGTCCTTTTGCAATAATAAACCCCATTGTAGGGTGAGTACAGCACATTCATTACTTATCACAGTGATCTGATGGGTACTGGGGGAGCCAGACTGCCTATTACCAAGCTTATTAAACTCTAATCTACTGCTGAAAAATTGAAGAGCTATTAGCTGTCTTCAGTTGCCAGTATAAGTCTTGGTGTTTAAAAAAAACAAACAAAAAAACCCAAAGCCAACCCTTATGTATTTCTGTGGAAACTCATTGTTCCCTTTTCTATTTACCTTTTCTATTTCTTGTTCCTACTTAAGAGCATATATGGATGCACATCCAGGTTCCCATCCCTGGGGGATTGCGTTATGATTTCGACTGAACAATAAGGGGGTTTAGGAAGAAAAAAGGTCATAAAACTTGGGGCAAAATTCAGAGGTGAAGCATAAGGGGTTGTAAGTGATCATGAAGACCCAGGTGGTCCTCAGCTGGTGTAAAGTAGTGTAGCTCCAGTGAAGTAAATGGAGCTACCCAGTTTACACCATCTGAGGACTTGATTCAAATATTTATTATTTCTTCAGATTAAATGTACAAAATAAGTGTAGACTAAGGGAATCCAAAGGTGTCTAAACTAGAGTGACTTGCATACTGAGAAGCTGGAAGACTTACATTTATAGCAAGGACAAAGAGATTATTTTGACCAGTATGTTTATAGCTCTTGCCAATCGCTTTTCCTATTATATCCTTCTCTTCTGAACTCTAGGTGTGTAAATAATGCTATTTTACATGCAGTGAACCAAATTCAAATGTTATGTGTAAGGGAGGGTGTAGGTAACGTAATGGTACCAGTGAGAGACTAGGAGTGGGCAAAGTAGTCTAAACTGCTGCAGTGTACAAGCAAAGGGTGGGTGGGGGAAACAGTGCAGTTTACACATTATCTTAGACTCATCTCTGAATTTAGCCCTAAAACTTAATGTGGAAAGCCTCCTGTTCTGAGCAATCATCTCTGGGAATGCATAGTCCTTTCCCATCTGGCATGTTAAGCATTTGTTTCTGTTGCCTTGATCTCCTGTCCTCCTCGTCCCTCCAAAAGAAAATAAATCTCCTTTCCCCCATTCTTTACCTGCTCAAACATAAATGCGAATTCCACACTGTCTTTTGGCACATTTTCTGTGTCCAGGAAGCAGTAAAGTTTGAAGTAGAACTTCCATGGCATGTCCCCAGCTTCTGAAGCGGCAGCAAGCCTAGAAACAGAAGTTTGGAAGAGACATCAGTGACCAGAACTATCTTCTAAATTGACAAAACATTGAGGATTCCACACAAGACAGCAATGAAATTCTACTCTGCGTTATATTCAGTGTAAACCTGGAGTAATTTTGTTGACATTGGTGGAGTTATTCTAGAGTTACACCAGAGTAACAGATCAAGAATTTGGTCCAGTATTTTGAATTTGCTTTAAAGGATGACTTTGCTCATGACTGTAAATCGGTTACAAAAAGACTATTACAAATGTTGCTTCTGATTTGAGGCAACTGTTTCCACCACAAACCATCAATAATCCAATGAACAAAATTTTGAACAATGTGTAATGAGACAAAAGCACCAATGATATCAGAAAGTCTAATTGGCTAATGACAACTGAAAAGGTAGGGAATCTCTGCAGGAGGTGCTACAAATATTTTTGAACACGGAGCACAGTAGCCTTAGATGAGAGAAAAGGAGAGAAATATGGATTTAAGCATTGAATTACACTAGGGATATTTTCCTAAAATCTCCCACCATTGCGATCATTGGCAGTAGGAATAGTTTGGAGCACTAGTGTCTGAAGCATCATGCCATGTACATATGCTCTAAGCAAGGTAAAATGACAGTGGTTCAAATAGCACTGACTGCGTGGAATCCTGTTTATATTGTTGCTTCTGGCACTGCTCCCACCCATGGAGCTGCACCACTACTGGTAATGGTGGGAAATTTTAGAGAAGAAAAGGCTAGCATAGACATAACTGGGGTTGGAGGCGGGAGGAGAATGGGAGGTGGGGAGACAAAGAGAGAGAAACAACAGAATGCAAAACCCACCATGATGGAAAATATGTATTTCATTGTCATGAGATTGAGGAAATCAAGTTTACAAGCACTTCATTAATCATTCTGAAAAAGATGCTGTGTTTCAGAAATAGCAGTATGTGGAATGTAGTTGTATATGCTGCCTCACCACTAACAAGTCTAAAGAAAGGGAGAATTGAGCATACCGCTGATGTTAGGAAGTTTTCTTTTTTAATTGCTGCTTATTAGCACAGAGAAAGAGACTCACTTTTCAAACTTTGCCAAGATATCAGCCACAATAGTCCTGCTTTCAATTGCTTTATCAGTAGTTCCATTGTATTCAAACAAGGCAAACATATTTCTGCTATCCTCCATGGCTAAGCCTCGAATTAACTTTTCAACAACCTAATGAAAAAAGCACATCAACAAAACATAACAAAAAAGTTAGTACCTTAGAGGGTAATTTAGTCTAAGGAAAATTAAGACAAGGTAGGAGTCATTTTAGGGCAAACAAGTGGCCACACTACTGTCTAGAATGATTTAACAATGGTTTTCTCCAAATACTTATCTATTTTCAATTGCGCTTCCTTTTGCGATAGACATTATTGAATTGTGCAGGTACATGGCAGCATGCAACAGTTAACGATGTAAAATAGTTTCAGTTTTAACTCCCCAATTTCCCAAACTCAAATGTCTGAAGTAAGTTTTCCAGGCATGGGGACAAATATGCTCTCATCTACACCTGGGTATAGTGGAATAACTCCTATGAAGTCTGGATAGTACCAGGGTTACTTCGCCACATTCTTGCTAGGTATCTTTCCCAAAACCAGATTTGATACAGATCAATGGTCACCAAGGCTTTCCAGTGAAAAGATAGTTTCCTAAGCAGAGGTTTCATCAGTGTCTCCTTGAACAAACTTTGAAATTTCACCTCCGCTGATAGAGATGCTGATAATCTCCATCAGCTGGGCCCAATGTGGAGCCCAAAACTCCTCAGCACCTCCAGAGTTTCAGTGAGAATTAATGGCTAAAATGGTAGTGTCCACAAGATTTAACACTTATCCCCACGAGGCCCTGCTCTGTCACTACCTCTTCTCACCTCTCCAGCTGTGGTATGGGAGTTGATTGTGATTTTACAGGAGCCACCACCATGGCAATAAACTGTAGATGTCATTTCTTGTCTTCTGATCAGGGCTTCTATTTCATCCCGCGACGGCACAAATTCTCTGCATTTGGTTTTTTTGAGAGATTCGTAAGTGAAGAGGGCATACTTTTCCATTTCCGTTCCTGGAAACTGGTCACGAGCCCTGTGTGACAAACACTGAACTTAAATCACCTGCTGATAAAATGGAAGATTTGAGGGGAGCCCCAGGGACTCCTTGACTAAATGACACTGAGGAGGTGATACACAAAGTGCTCCAGTGCTTAGTACAAGTCTGCACAGCTGTGTACTGACACATTGAAGCTTGTCTTCACTGCTAAAAAGAACTGCATGACAACAAATGCATGTTAGCTATCCTGATGTAAAATCCTAGTGGTGACCAAGCACTATAGTTTACATCATGAGGAAAAGTTAGGTGAGATCAACCATTGCCCGAGTGGAGGGTAAAGGAGGGCATTAGTGTTGATCTTGCCCAGTTCCCTCATAATAAAAACTATAGATGCTTTGTTTCCACTAGGACTTCACAGCAAGGTAACAATCACGTTAGTTATCTCACTGTAAAGCCAAACCTTTTTGACAGTGAAGACATAGCCTTAATACGTTCTGGTTTTGCTCAGAATGTTTTTTCCCTCCAAAAAGAACCAAAAGCAAGAAAAAAGCCCAACAAAATGTGTCCTGACTATTCAATATTGCCATAGTGGCGGGAGGGAGGGAGTGTAGTTTACCAGCTAGAGCAGTTAGGGTCAGGACTCCTGGTATCGCCTCTTGGCTGGGTTATACTGTATAACAGTTACTCATGTTGGTGAGTAGATACTCACACAAGTAAATCAATGGACCTTAATGGGACAGTTTGGGTAAGTGCTCAACAATGTAACCATTGCAGAGTCCGGCCCTTGGTACCCTTAGACAACTTGCAGCTCAGAGAAATTCCATGCTCTGCCCATCTGTAAAACAGATTTAATACCGCCTTCCTCACAGGGGCATTGTGAGGCTTAATTCATTGGCGTGTGAAAAGGGCTACGAGATCCCCGAATCAGAGGGTATGTCTATACTGGAGATGCAATTTCCAGCTTGGGCAGATGTACGTTTGGTAGATTTGATTTGAGCTACTGTGCTAAAAATAGCAGAAAAGTAGCGCCTGCAAGGGTGGTAGCAGAGGCTAGCTGCCTGACATCTGAGACCCTAGGTACCTAACCTCCCAGGACTACCCTGCCATTTTTAGCATGCTAGCTCAATCGAAGTGAATGTATATAAATCTACATGAGCTGAAAGTTACTCCTCCAGCTGCAGTGTAGACATACCCATGGGCACATGGAAGTACTGTTTATAGGATTACAACTATACTGTGGTATTCTTATGCACTGATATTTTACAACCGACCTACAAAGGAAAAACTCAATTACATAAAACACAAATTCAGACGATTGTTTTAAGAAAACTGGAGGTTTTATCTTGTGTTATAAAATAGCTTGGATTCAGGAACTAATCTGATTTCCTTTAAACGTGCAGCAATATAGCACAAAAGTCTGAAACATGGACATACCTGTGGTTGCTCAATTCTATGTCAAACAATTTTTAAAGATTTGTTCTTGATTTTATATATATATATATATATAGAGAGAGAGAGAGAGATAGGTGTAGAAGGATTAGATTTTTATCAGTAAACGTCAGTTTCACCATACTTGTTTACAATGTTGTAGCCATGTTGGTCCCAGGATGTTAGAGAGACAAGAAGGTGAGGTAATAACTTTTAATGAACTAATTTCTGTTGGTGAAAGAGACAAGCTTTTGAGCTTACACAGAGCTCTTCTTCAGGTCTGGGAAAGGAAGCTTATATTCATAACTTTGCTACACTCTAAAAATCATGGACATAATAAAAACACTGGATTCATGGCTTATTACAACAACCTGTAAGCCAATAACCCCCCTCCCAACCTCCCATTTTTGTCTCATCACTGCAAAGGTGTTAACTGACTTCTTCACCCTGAATGATGTCTTACAATGTGTGTTAACTCCTTATGCTAAATGATCTGTTCCACCTCGTACTTAGCTGTGACACTCTAAGGATACGTCTTCACTACCTGCCGGATCAGCGGGTAGTGATCGATTTATTGGGGATCTATTTATCACGTCTCATCTAGACCTGATTAATCGATCCCCAAATCAACACCTGTACTCCACCTCGGCAGGAGGAGTAAGCGAATAGCATAGCTGAAGTTGCATATCTTAGTTCGAACCCCCCCCCCCTTGTCACTTTTTCACTTCTGTCAGTGAAACTTACGTTGGTCAGGGCTGTGTGTTTTTTTCACACCCCTGACTGACAGAAGTTTTGCTGTCAAAAGGGTTAGTGTAGACAAAGCCTGAATACCTTTCCCAGACCTGAAGAAAAGCTCTGTGTAAGCTTAAAAACTTCTCTTTCACCAACAGACATTGGTCCAATAAAAGATATTACCTCACCCACCTTGTCTCTAATTTCATTACACACACACACACACACACACACTGGCAAAAAACATTTCCATCTATAATCAAAATTTTTATAGCTAGACAAAGAAGGAAAAATGCTGCTTAATAATGTCTTAGTTTGACTTAACACTATTTACTTTGTATATTTTGACATATTATGGTGATGCTTTGTTATAAAGTTATAGCCTTTTTTAATCTTAACACCTACTGTCATTAAATAATTATCTGACCCTCGCATAATTTCTCACAACTGTGAAGATTTAAAATGATACAAATCAGAAAAACACAAAAAACTTTAAACCCATAATTTTGTGCAACTATGAAAATTTAAAATACTGTGAAAAATGCTTAAAAAAACCGCATCCCTTTCTGTCAAAATTCCAATTCTGCCAATCCAACATACGCTCAAAGTCAGTGACTACTGTTTTTAAATAATAAATTTGCATTCATACCTTTCAGCCAGTGATCTCAAAATGCTTCACAAACACTAAGGAACACTTGCAATTAAAAGCAACACAAATAATTCAGGTGCAGAACTTTGGTTTTGTAAAAAATGATTTTGTACCAATACAAACATCAGTAGAAATGTTGACATGACTTAAATTCCAACAGAAATTGTTTATTTTTAAAGGAATAACTTTCCCAGTGACCCAGACACTTTGTACCCTTCTTCTACATAAGAACCAAAAGGGAACTTAATGATCCTATAATCCAGAGTGAAACTGACTAATCTATTTCTTTGTCTGAATGAAGTAGATAACAAAAATGGGGAGGGGGGAATCAATTTTAAAAACAGTTTCCTTTTTAATAGTAAAGTTAATTAGTAACACTTTAAATGGCAGAAAAGAGAGGTTTTTAAAAATATTTATTTTAACATAATATCTCTTTAAGCATCATAACATAGTTATCTTGTCTCACTAAACACTGGCATAAGTAGGTGAAGTGACTTGCACAAGTTGGTGGGAGAGCCAGGAGTAGGACCCAGGAGTCCTGCTCTAAACCATTAAGACTACTTCTGTAGGTAAAGAGTTTTTACAGTCAATGCAAGATCTGGGCCCGTTCACAAAAAGAAGGGCCTGATCCTGCAAAGACTTGAGAATTTGCTTTACTTTAGGTGTTGTCATTAGTGCCATTCACTTAAAAAGTACTATGCACTGTGCATAAAGCTAAGCGCATGAGTAAGTTTTTGCAGGAATAAGGTCCTAACCAATTCTTCAAAAGATACCACTGAAGTCTATTAAAATTATTCCATGTAAATTTTAAATGAATTTGATTACTTTTCCTCTAAATTTTAGATTCAGTGGTTGAAATACTTGGTACACTTCAAGGGATTCCTAAACCCTTCCCCTAAAGATGCCTATTTATTGGAAACTGTTATGAAAAATTACAAGGAGAGGAGACAAAGTGAAGAAAAAGAGCTGAAAACTATATTTTTATATCCTAAGTATTTGTAGCCTCTTACCTTTTGAGATGGAATTTCAGATACTTGAGGATACCACGGCTGGGCAGGAAGGTGCAACTCATGCATGTGAGTATCTGCCAGCTATAGAGATTCCCCACACTCCCTGGGTTAGGCACTTTGTTAGTCTGTTTGATGAGCTGACAGTAGAGCTCATCTCGAAGGGGTCGTAAATCATGCCCTGTCTGAAGGATACCCTGGATTATAGGTATGGGATCAGACATAGACTCTAGCTGCTGCAGAGAATTAAATATCTTGATGGCTTCATCCTGGAGAGTTGTGTAGCCTTTGTCTTTCAGCACTACAAGAAGTGAGTAAGACATAGGAAGGTCTTATAAAAGAGATGCTCTAGCTCAGCGGTTCTCAACTGCAGTCCATGAGCCCTTTCAAGCGGGCTGCGGGGCCCTGTGGCTGAAACCCGACCCCGAGCCCCAACTACTCCCTCTCTGGACCGTGAGCTACCCCCCTGCCTGCACACAGCCCCTAGCCACCCCACTCCTTGCACCCCCAGCCACCCCGTGTGCACACAGCCCCAGCTACCCCCTCTCTGCACCTTGAGCTACCCCATGTGCACACAGCTCCCAGCTACCCCCTCCCTGCACCCTGAGTAATCCTTATGTTTGATTCACAGTTAGGCTTAATCCCACTGGCAAGATGGGTAGCAGTCTATTTTATGAGTGGTGAGTGACTGACTTTTCTTTACGTGTTGTCATTATGGAAAATAACTTGGGGCTCAAATGAAACTTTAAATAGCCCAGTATTAGGAACTATGTGAAGCTGCATCATCTTAGGGAGAACTCTGACAAGAATCTTACCTCAGGAGCATAGGTGCATAGCACCCTGAGGTTTTATGCGGGGCCCCGGCCACTGGCCCTGTGCCCGGGGCTCCACTCCCCAGCCCAGGGCACAGGTCTCGGCAGTCAGCCATCACTCCCCGGCCACTGACCTCGTGCCTGGGGCTCTGCACCCAGGGCCCTGCTCCCAACCCCGTGCCCAGCACCTCGCTCCCAACCCCACACCTGGGGTCCCGTGCCCAGGACTCCACTCCTGGCTCCATGCCTGCCCCCACCTGTGGCCCCAGCCTTGGCCCCCTTACCCCTATTAGGGTTCCCCCCCCTCCCAGAGACACAGCCCTGCTCCCGGCTCCAGCTCCGGGGGATGGGGCGTGGACAGGGGTAAAGGGGATGAGATAAAAAGTAAAAACTGCTTTCAGCACCCCCACTATTAAAAGTGTTCCAGCGCCACTACTCAGGAGGCAGTGGTCTTCCTAGAGCATGCCCACTGCTACACCCTTCAAGGGGTGTAGCTTACTCTTCCTTCATGCACAGCCAGCTTAAAAGAGTGAAGGGACTGTAGCTCCTGTGTTCTGCCACTGCACAAGACTCAGTGGGGGTCCCTTGCAGGTCCCCTTCCCCCCTCCCAGGAAATCCATGGAGCAGCAGGGTATAACTTGGGTCTTAGATTTTCCTCTTGTCTTCTCTGACACAAATGCCATTTGATAGCCTGAGATTTAATCCCATGATTGCCACCTTTTCTTCACAGAACAGTCCTGATCGGGGTGGGATTCTCTCTTTGACAGGCAATAAAAGTTTCAAAATAATTTAAGTTTATCTTCTTAAGGAAATCAAATTCATAACCAATCATGCAACGACTCTGTCCCAGTGTTCAAAGTCTATGAGGTGCTCACCTGGAGGTAAATCATGACTTGGCTGGAATGGTTATTACACCTGTTTTTTTAAATCAAAGTTTGCAATATCTATCTATATCAATGACTTTTCAAATTAAATATCCTCAAAAATAATATATGTATATTGGATTCCATGTTTTCCCCACACAAATGATGAAATATGTAACAGTTTTAAGCTGGAGGTTGTAGTGGCTTAAGGCAGCTGCAGTCCCGCATCCACTCAGTAAGAGAGGGGCTCTGAATGCAGCCAGTAAAGTGTGTAGTGATAATCAGGGAAGGAGATGTGACCAGGGTGGTTGATGGGATTAAATCTTTACTATCTCTAAATCTCTAAACTAATCTTTGTTGCAGCCTTCACAAGGCAGGGCTTCTATGGAGCCCCTGATGGGAAACAGAAGTTGTGCTCCCTAGGGTATAGTAGGTAACCTGGCGGAAAGAGAGAGTGAGTTTACATGTCTGAAAAACTTACAGTTTAGATTGATGTCCCCATATGGCAATGGCAGTAATGGGGAGTGCAGTGGATGATGCGTGTAACGGAGAATAGGGTTTCTCTTATAAATCTGTTCAACAACCTCAGAGTTCAGGCAGTTCTCCTGGTGGGTTTAAAAAAAAAAAAAGGTATAATTCCTGGTTCAGTGTGAATGATAATCTAGTGATGGATGCGTGTGAACAGATTATTCAACTGCAGTACCATGTGAAAAAGTTTGTTATTAAAATTACTTGTTGCTAAAAGATACAGCAATAAAAACTGACCTGCAGAATTATTTCTTCAGGGGGTCAGTCATCATTTCAGACGGATATGAGAAGTGCCTGCCATTCTTCTCCACATTGAAGATGCAGAAACTTGTATCATGGCAAAGTGGCATTCTCATCTTGTTTTGATGCCCAAAGCAGCATATGCTATAGGTGACTCTCCTAAATCCTGTACACTTCATAGTCCTGCCAGTTTCCCTACTTAAAGAATGTCTCGCCAGATGTTTTCATAGTTAGACAGACAAGATCAAGCAGCTATTCTCTTAAACACACTACTATAAGTAATGATCACAAGAGGTGCTTGGTATTCCCAATTCCCATTGACATCAAAGGGAGTTATGGGTGCTCAGCAGCTTCTAAGATAAGGCTCAGAATGAGCCACACTTTAGTCTGTGCAATACAAGCATTAATCACAAGAGCTGTGCAGAGGATGGAAAATCCATTTTTGGAAGAATTTTGAGCTTTCAAAATTTATTTTCATTTCACATAGGTTTTGTTTTCATACCATTCTAAAATTTTTGCAAAATGTCAAAACGTGTTTTCCAATCAAAAAGATCAGGTTTTTAATTAATCTCTTTTTGGTGAAAAGTAGCCAGACAGCCCTGGACCTTAGAAACCTTCTGAAGAATCCTGCAGTTTTCATCTTTTCCAAAGATCCGCCATATCATCCGCAGAAGTGAGACCAACAGAGATCCGCAGGGAGAAATGGTGAAAGCCCATGCATGTAACCCCTCCAATGGGATCACAAAGTGCATTAGTTAATGCTGCTTTAAGCAGCATTAAGTTACACAAATTAACAGGGCAAAAGTTACACTGGTTTCCAAGGGAAACAAACATATAGGGTAGCTTTTTCCTGACTCTTTCCCCTCCACAGGCTATATATCCCATGTTCTTTTGCTCTTGTAACAGTTAAAGGAGAGATTTCTCTGGCTGCTGGATGGTGTATGTGTGTCTGCGATGGTTTATATCGGGCATCTAATTGTTTAGAAATTGGGTCATTGGGCTTCTATTTCCTTTCACGTCACATGACAGAGGGAGCATGACAGGTTCCAAATGTATATGCGGTCACCCCCTTCAGAGGCTTATTTTTACCTTAATATCTTGAATAAGCTGCTGGGTTGGTGTATCAATCGGCACTTTTGTGTCAGTAACATTCTGGATGGCACTTGACCAGCGGGTGGCCTCATTGAGCAATTTTGTATAGAGACGGTAGCAGTGCTTGCGTCCATACACAGTTACATTCCAGTAGCCTATGACAACAGTAAAATTAACAATCACAAAATGTTTAGTGGTTATACTCATTCTGATGTAAGAACAGATGTCAGCATTTTACTAACACACAAACTGCATGTCAGGCACAGATAAACTGCTCCACTGGAGTCTCCTTGGCAACTTCTCTGGAACCCAAAGTCTGCAACTAAGTAGCCTAAAATAGAGCAAGCTGCAGTCACCCGTATTTCTGTTAGGGAGGTATAGCCTCCGAGACAACCAGTGCCAGCATGGAACACTCCATCCTGATCCATACATGTGCACTCTCCACAGGCTTCATCATCTTGGTAAGGTGGAAGGTGACCATAAGCGACATTGTAAAGACAGACTTGTCTCATCCTAGCTGTACAAGAGGATACTGGGAAAACATTGTCTTACAGAAGAAATCCTTTAATAGCCTGCATTATTCATGTAAACATGGATATTAACACACAGGCTACTCATTCTGTAAAACTAAAATGTGTTCTCATCTGTGCAGCTTTCTTGCACCTTAAAAATACACTGCTGATTCAGTCCCAATGAGAAGCAGTATATATTCAAACTTTATTTTCCGTACATCCCAATATGGGATTTTCATGAGAAAAGAGAGTCTAAAGAAAGCTTATTTACTCTTTGGATGGCAAAAATCACTTTGTAGGTACACAGTGAAGATTGCACTGGACAGTTCAAATAAGGAAAAAGGAGCCTCTTATTTGAAAATTACTGAATCAGAGTTTCAGAGTAGCAGCCCTGTTAGTCTGTATTCGCAAAAAGAAAAGGAGTACTTGTGGCATCTTAGAGACTAACAAATTTATCTGAGCATAAGTGAATGCATCCGATGCAGTGAACTGTAGGAATGCATCTGATGAAGTGAGCTCTAGCTCACGAAAGCTTATGAATCAGAGTTGAAAACGAGTTTAGAAAATGTTTTTAGAGGTGACTTGGAAGGAGGTGTAAATTTGACTCTGTTTCTGTAGAGCTATTTAGACACTAACACTGGTAGAGTCTAAGTTGCTCTAAGTTACATGCTGAGAAGCTAGAAAGTAGGGTGAAGGCTGCCTTAATTTATGCCTTCTTCCAAATCCTTGATGTGTAAACTACTGTACACTAATTTAGCAGTATTAGGAGTGTTAGAAAGAATGAATTATACCACCTTACACATCTCCTCTGCAGTTTGTCTCAATGAATTCAGATGTCTCTATTGGAAAAATATTTTGTGAAGTATCTCAGTGATTTAGAAGCCTAAGCTCCACTGACCTTATGTTTACCCATATGTATTCCTGTAATACAAAGAGTGGATGTAAAATATTTTCCTATTATGCATGTTGCATTTCCAAGTAGGCTGGAGTGCAGCTTAGTGCACAGAAAAACCTAATGCTCATGAACAAATTACCTGTTTCTTTGAAGATTTTCTCATCAGGTGGTACCACAGAACAGAGGCTATTCAAGACTAGGGTACCCAATTTCAGGGCATTCTTCTCTGAGCTCTTGTAGTAGTCCAAAGAGTTGTGCGTTAAGACAAACCAGCGCTTCTTCAGCTTTAGTGAAGACATCTTCGGGCTGTTTTTTACTTCTTTCTGTAACCATCCTGTTAAATAGACACCCCATGAAATAAAGCTTTTCATAGAATTAGGCAAAGCTGTGGTTAACTTTTGGCATCTTAGACTTTTTTAAAAAATGATTAATACAATTTATAAAAGTATCACTAAGTATTGCCAAGTCCTCTTTCTAAATAACTTTTGTTTAAGTTATCAGTGTCAAATTAACTCCCAAGAAAAGGAGAGGTTGAAATACTACATATTACCTATATTGGGGCTTCTCAAACTTTAATGGTATGGACCACATTTTACTAAAAAGACTGACTCATAGACCCCTTCCCCATCCATTCAAAATCACAAAACATCCTTGTGGAAGCTACAGCAACTGTTTACTTGTAAGAGTGATATTAAGAAAGTCTGAATGTGTTTTTAGTAGTATCCCTTGAGTTAGCAGCAGGAAACAAAGTCAGCAGCATGTGACCAGCAAGCTCTCTGCAGACCACCAAGTGCTCCACAGACCACAGTTTGGGAACCACTTATCTATACAATTCGATTCCTCTGGTTTGCTTTCCCATTAATTCTTACCCCTCACTATGAATTCTTGCCCCTCCACTCTGGTATCTCCCTTTGATCTCTGCAGCAGTGTTATCCAGTGGTGCATCTCCTCAGGGGTGTCAGCATTACAGTGGAGAACACGATTAGCAGTGATGATCACAAATGAATTGGGTCTATGGAAAAAAACGAAGATGGAAAAACCCATACAGTAAATATAACTACTGTTTGCACCACAACTAAATGACTGACTTACCTCACTTGCCATAAGCATAAACACTTCCCTCTTGTTTGTATTTTATATTCAGGCAAGTGTTCCTCACTTCTGCACCATTTATTTCAAGAACTCTACAGGCCTATAAAATGTTAAGCTTTTAAAAAGACTGTTTAAAATGAGAGAGAGGTTTGTACCAAATACTGGGTCTATGCAGCCCTGAACTTTGGGAAAACTTATATCCAGACTTTGCCCCATCTTTATATCAGCCCAACATAAGACCCTTCCCCACTCCAACAAAAAAAACCACCACCACCTTGAAGAAGTTTGGCTCTGGATCCTACCTTTGTAGTTCATGGTCATCTCCATTTAAAGTGTTTGCTTCAGTAGCTACTTTAGCTAAAACCAACTATAATTTATGAAGATTTATAATGAAGCAGCATGTGAACATAGATCCCTTTATTTTTAATACAGTGCAATTAAGGCAGCAGAGTCTCTTTTTTTAAATGAGATTCTGGCTTCCATTTAATCCTACCCCAGGATTCATTGAAGCACCAGCAAATTGATCTGCTTGCCTAAGATCACATGAGTGGACTGTCTTGGTGGCTCTACATGGATTAGATTCTATTGTTGTGCTCTTCTGTCTTCACAAGCCATGCGCTTTGAACTCTTCAGACCCTTTTTCTCCCCAAGATACTAGCTCACAAGAATTATATCAGAAAGCCTTTATTAGGGCCCAGGCCATTTTGGGATACATAAGCAGATCATCAGTATCAAGAAGGAAGATGACAGACTTTCACTTTGCAGTTCTAGTGAGAAGACATTAGGAATACTGCACTCAGTTCTGGGCATTTTAATGGCAAAATTATTTAGAGACAATTCAGAGAAGAGCAGCAAAAAATAGCTACTAGGCTTTCACCCTGATGTAATGGGCACTTTCCAAAAACAAAGGAAGATAATCCCTGCAACAAACTGTGTGCAAATCAAAAGACAGATGAAGGGCAAGGAAAAGAGAGAGAACCTACAAGTAATCAGGGTGACTGCAGGCAACTGCTTTACATTGACTGGAGGGGGGATAACACGGGTATCAGGAAGGCCAGTGCAAAGGAGGTTACAGAAGTCAAAATGGGAGAGAATGAAGGGCCTAGACTAGTTTTAGCTTTGTGTAGACAGGGAAATATTATGTAGAAAGAAGTGGCAAGATCTGACCACTGTCTGGATGTGTTGAAAGGGCTGGGGCTGTGTCAAAATTGGTCCCTAGGGTATAAACTCAACAGCAACAAAAATGAGAGTAGAGAGAGTTCAGGAGGAATGAGCAGCAGTTCAAAGTTTTGGGTATGTTACATTTAACCTGATGGTGAACCATTATCAGAGACAGGTGGAGAGGTGGGATTGGATGGAAGTTGAAACCAGATGAGTAGATGAGGGTTGAGAGCATGAAGAAAAGAGGGTGTAGGATAGAGCCCGGTGAAACAACCCTTCTGGAAAGCTGGAGAGGACAGACATCCAAAAGAGTGGCTGAAGATAAGGTCAAAGAGGTGGGAAGAGAACCAAGGGAGGACACAATTGCTACCCCTGGGGGAATTCTGCACCACTGTGCATGCACAGAATTCATGTCCCCCATAGATAATACATTCTGCTAGAGAGGCGCTTCAATTACACCTTTCCCTCACCAGGAGCTGCTGTGGCACCAAAAGAGACAGCAGCCAGCTCACAGACCAGTGCAGCCAGCTGCAGAGGGGAGGAGGCAGAGGCCGGGGAGGAGGCACAGGATATGGGGGGGATGGATGGGGTTGCTGGTGGTTCACAGACAGGGTTCAGAAGGGCTATTGGGAGGGACAGACTGGGACAGAGGCACAGGAGTGAGTGGTGTGACAGCACTGAGCCGGGGCTGAATGGGAGGGGGTGCAGGACCACATGGAGATGGGGGGAGATGGGTATGGCTGAGTGGGGGTGCAGAGACACATGGGGACGGGGTGCCTGACTAAATGGGAGAGGCTAGGGGTCAGCAGGGGTCTGCAGGGGGAGGCTCCCCAACTCCCTAACAATCCCTCTCTCCCCTCCACCCCAAAAAACCCCCAGTCCATACTTTTCCCACCCCTACGCAACAAACCTCCAGGTTCACTCCCAGGCTCCTTCCCAGTAATTACTTCCCATTCTCTGAGCTCCTCCGTTACCCATGATTCCCTTAAATGTTTGCACTGCTTCTGAGCGGTGTGGGAAATACATTTCTGTATTGTAGTTTAAATGAATTATTACTCAAAGTTCTGTATTAATATGCCTACTAAGAAATCTATTTGTCAAAAAACATTTCCTGAATCTTTTTTGTTGTCTGTATTGTTAGAGATACTTGCTGACAGGTATTTTGAAATAAGTTCCCCAAATAATTAAAAATGGCATGATTATATTGTGTTATTTTGACAAATTAAATAAGCAGAATTTTCCAGAATTTTAAAATATTGTGTGCAGAATTTTTTAATTTTTGGAGCAGAATTCCCCCAGGAATAAATTGCAAAAGGCAAGGCAGGACAATCAATCAGGCAGGTGATCAATAACATCAAAAGATCTACTTAGCAAAGTGGTGGAAGGCTATTCTAGAATATTTATGAGTAAATGTTCAAAGGGATCTCAACCCAGCCTCTTTCTTTTGAACCTGCAATTATGAGTATAGCCATCAGCTATCTAATTAGACAACACAAGTGTCCTATCACCCACATCAGGCAGATGTATATGTTCTGTGTCTTGCACCTGCTAAATTGAAGTTTTTTTATTTTTTATTTTATTTTTTTAAATCTGGCCCTTGAAACTGAATTAGATAAAGCACTCAACACTGGTACTGAAAGGAACAATCTGTACTGGCAACAGAATTGACCTGCATGTCTACTAATGTTATATATGCCATCATGTGCCAGCAATGCCCCTCTGCCATGTACATTGGCCAAACTGGACAGTCCCTATGTAAAAGAATAAATGGACACAAATCGGACATCAGGAATGGTAACACACAAAAGCCAGTGGGAGAACACTTCAATCTTTCTGGACATTCTATAACAGATTTGAAAGTAGCTATACTTGAACAAAATAAACTTCAGAAACAGACTTCAAAGAGAAACAGCAGAACTGAAATTCATTTGCAAATTTAACACCATTAATTTGGGCTTGAGTAGGGACTGGGAGTGGCTGGCTCATTACAGAAGCCGCTTTGCCTCTCCTGGAATTGACACCTCCTCATCTGTTGTTGGGAGTGGACTACATCCACCCTGATCGAATTGGCCCTGTCAGCACTGGTTCTCCACTTGTGAGGTAACTCCTTTCTCTTCATGTGTCAATATATTTATGTCTGCATCTGTAACTTTCACTCCATGCATCTGAAGAAGTGAGGTTTTTACCCACGAAGGCTTATACTCAAATAAATGTTAGTGCCACCGGACTCCTTGTTGTTTTTGTGAATATAGACTAACATGGCTACCCCCTGATACTATATAACCTAATAATTCTTTTCCTTTTATGATCATTGATTTTTAGGGGATGTAAAAATTGTATTTCTGTGTGATTCTTAACACAGCAAGTGAGAGGATGAGAAGTTTTTTCTTTTTAAGATGGGTCCCACAGGGATGCTGACATGAACACCAGACGTGTCCTTAGCAACACTTTTTTAACCTAACTACTATCGCATTTTCAGGCTTTTGCTTTCTTGCATAGTCTTGTTTATAAAGCTTCAGTTCACAACTAAGGTAACTGGGAATGTTCAGATCTTTGTAGGTTGTGGTGGGGTTAATAATTTCAGAACAGCTGCTCCATGCATATTTGTAAATGAGGAGATAGAAAGGAACTGTTATCATTTGCATTTTTGACCTGATAACACTGCAGTGTTGTTTAGGCCCAAGCTAGTATGGGCTAGATTCACAAAAGGA
The DNA here is from genome assembly GCF_965140295.1 of Lepidochelys olivacea. Classification (NCBI taxonomy): domain Eukaryota; kingdom Metazoa; phylum Chordata; order Testudines; family Cheloniidae; genus Lepidochelys; species Lepidochelys olivacea. Next base: position 135,808,462 of record NC_140412.1, on the reverse strand, counting down.
CTCAGGCATATAACTGCTACTTTAAGTGTCTAAATCCCAGAATCAGGCCTGACTGGGATTCACAAAGCCCTGCTCAGCTGCCCCCAAATCAGTAGGCACATAAGCTCACGCGAGGCCTAATTTTTTTGCAGTTGAAGTTCCCTAGGTACCTATGTTGCTGTCTCTGAGCATGTGCACTGCAGCCCCATGCCAGGTGTCTGGATATCTATACCCCAAAGCAATGCACAAATCTAGGGAAGACAGGTTTTCCTCTGCATAACTTGCCTGCAGGGCCTGATCCAATAAGTGTGCGCAGAGCTCGCTTACCAGTGTGGGCCCCTCTGGAGAAAACCTACACAAAATGTTTGGGGGCAGGACAACCTTCTTCATAACTTTTAGCCAAATGCTTAGGATAATTAAAAACATAACTGGAAAAGCAGGACTCTAATCACCAACTACAGAGTCATTCTCATGCTTGCTCTCTCTCCTGCCCAATGATTCATTATTTGGCCATAGTGCAGGGGTGACCAACCTGCAGCTCTTCAGAAGTTAATATGCGGCTCCTTGCATAGGTGCTGACACCGGGGCTGGAGCTACAGGCGCCAACTTTCCACTGCTCAACCCCAGGCCCTGCCCCCCACTCCACCCCTTACCCCAAGGCTACCACCCCTTCCTGCCTCATTCCCCTGAGCCTGCTGCACCTTTGCTCCTCCCCACTCCAACCCAGAGCCTCCTGTACACTGAGAAACAGCTGATCGCGGTGGGCGGGAGAGGTGCTGATCGGTGGGGCTGCCAGTGGGCAAGAGGTGCTGTGGGTAGCGGGAGGGCTGATGGAGGCTACTGATATATTACCGTGTCTCTTTGGCAGTGTACATCAGTAAATTATGGCCACCCCTGCCATAGTGCAACAGCTTCAATAAAAGAGACCGAGGGAGCCTCAGATCAGAATATCCCATCACCCAGTGGTTAAAGGCACTCAGCTGAGGGGTAGCAGATTCTTGGCCAAATCCCTTCTCTCACTCAGGCAGATGAGGGACTTGAACCAGGGGTCTCCTTCATTCCAGATGAGTAACCTAGCCATTGGGCTCAAAATTATGAGTGCTTCTCTGCCTCCTCCTGCTGCTGTTGCTCCCTCTCCCCCCGCCCAAATTGGCACAGGCACCTAAGCCTGAGAGGTTTGCAGCGGAGAATCCCAAGTAGAGGGAAGTTCCTCCCTGCAGCCAAGACTTAGGCACCTATCTCCAAGAGAGGGATGGGGCTTAGTGCACATCCCATAGGTTGACATCTCCTATTGGCTAGTTTAGGTGAAGAACCTCTTAGCATGCTGGCTTTTGTGAATCCCATTCTAGGGAGCCTAGGCGCTGAACTCTGGCCTTATGAATTTCTGTGGTTTTCTAGGTGACAAAAGTTAGCCATGCTTAAATTTCTTAGTGAACCTAGCCCTATGTTCCAAAATAATGTCAGTTTTTTCCTCCTCTGTTATGCACTGTTATTCGAAGTGAAGTACATCCTGGCTAGAGTTCTGGGGTTGCAATAAATCATTTCTAACATGTCAATCAATGTTTTCCAAAAACATTCTGCTCTATCTGTATGTGTCATCCAAATAATTTTCTTAGTAGAACATAACCTCCAAGGAAAAGGGAAATGCAAGAGATCCATAACAAAATGCAAAGGCGTTTTCCTGGTAAGGGTAGATAAAAATCCTACTTTTTACAGTAATTTAAAACAAGAAGCCTTGTTCTTTAAAAGCAGTTTGTATAAATAAAAAGTCATTATTGTTCCTCTCCTACTTTCAGGCCTCTTGAGAAACAAGACAGCTGATTGATGCACATGTTGACCCAAACAAGAGAGACGTTTGTGCCAGGCAAGTCAGCAGAACCCACACTAGAACTGATGCAGATCCTTCTCCACCCACTTCATACATTATGTTGGAAAAATCTCAATTTTGGCACGATCAAAAAGGAAAGGCAGTGAAATAGTTTCATGTGCAAAATATGGAGATCAGTGTAAAAAATGTCAAATGTTGAAAGAGGAAACATCCACCCCAGCCAAAAATGTCAGTGGAACTTACCTATCTGGGTTGTCAGAAGCACACACAGAATCAATCAGTCCAACATCCAGTGTGCCCTGTGCAACAAAAACCCAACCAAAAAAGACATTTTAATATCACTAGAATATATTATTAAATCTATTACTTCTAGGTATAAGCAAAACTGGGAATTACTTTGCATTCTTTGGTTATGCAAAACTATATAGATCTAGGTGCCAGTTTCTTCTAACCATTAAAATTTAGGGGAAAGGGGAAAAGGGTTTCAGATAAACAGATCTAATAACAGATCAGCTTTAGTTACATTCACTGCAAAGCAAGTTCAAAAACAACTTCTATTTTTCTAAGTTTTGCAACTCAGTTGCAATTTTGACCTAATTTACAATACCCTCAAGAACTTACCACCACACAGTATAGAACTTTGGGAAGCCAACATCAAACAGAAATCTAGATTTTTAATTTCCTTTGTTTCCTTGTTAGCACTATCTAAACTGAATGAGTTATATCTGCCCCCCCGATATATGTTCTGTAAAAATAACCAACAGAAATGTTCCCATATTTTTTTAAATTAACAAATAGTTGTATTTTTTAATTTAATCAAACAAGTATGCCTTTCCAGTACTTTAACCCCAAGTACTGCCCTACTGTTTTGGAGCACGAAAATTTGATCGGGAAACAGACTAGAAAAAAAGTGAAACCAACTAATAATTTTCTTTGCTCAAGGACAGTGAAATGCAAAATAAATAAATAAATAAAATAAAATCAAGAGACTATAAATAGTAAAAAGGAAATTTAGAATAATAAAAGAAATGTTAACCTCTAGATATGGGCTTTAACTCCCTGGGGCAGGATCCATCTTCTCATTATGTGTGAGTGCAAAGTGACTAGCACAATGGGACCCTCTAGCCACTACCACAGATATGTTGGTAACATACACAAGGAAATTTGTGCCTGATTGTCAGAGGTGGTCAGCCCCTGTCACAATCAGGCACTTTATTTTCTAAAAATATATGCTGCTTAATCTGCCTTTAAATTTTGACTCACCACAGCATTCTGTGGGTTTGCCTGCTCATCATGCATCTCCTGGATCTCCTGTTCTGTGGAAGCATTGACCTGACTCAGCACACTGAACCACTGGCTGCAAGAGAGAAAGGCAAACACCAGCATGACAAAAGGCTCACACCCAAAAAACCTTTTTATCACATTTGTGGCCTGGAGCAAAGCAACAGGTTCTACAGGTTTCCTGAACTGCCTCAGAAAGGATCTCTGTTCTCAGCATTCAAAAAAACCCAGCAAGCCTCTATGCAGTCAGTTCAAATAATGACAGAATCCCAGAAGAAATAACCAGAATATCCTTGAATACCCCCTCCACCCCAGAGTATTTTTCCTAGATGTCCCATACCAACCCCCTTTGCACCATTCCATTTGAAGATAAATACCTTGTGTTAATAAAGAGTATCTCTAAAGAACTGACTGTAATCCCACTGAAGCCCTTCTACGACCTGGATGTACCCAAACATATAGCAAACAGTTCAGCTGGAATAGATACATTAGTAATCTGCACATTTTTTTGTTTGTTTTAAAACATTGGATGTTCACACCTCAGATGGTTCCCTAAATCCTGATGTAATAATGTTGTGATTGGACATTTCTTATTACTATAAACCTGAAAAAGTGAGCGTTTATATAATCTCGTATTTAAGTCCACTATGCATGTGGCAAGGGAAGGGGGAGGACAAAAAGAACTCCCCACACATTCCTTTTGTCTGTAGTCAGGAGCAAGGCAAAAATCAGTCTGCGCTAGGCTGCTTTGGAAGGAAGCCCTGAAGATGGGCCAGTGTCAATTTATTCCAACCCAGTGGTCAGGTATCCTGAAATAGCTGGCAGGTGGTGGAGCAGGAGTTGCTATTCCAACTGTAATCCTGAGTATCAACTACAGGAGGGCTAAACTTCAGCCATGTGGTCTGCCTTTGGGATATATTTCATCTACTTCTGGTCCCTGTAGAGTTAGAACCCGATTACCTTGTGCAATCCCACTGAAATATGAGCACCGAACTTGGCCAGTTATGCAGGTTTCCTGAACGTCATTCTTTGAGATATTAACTTGCCATTCTAAAGATACTTACCCTAGGGCCAAGTTTCAAAGGGCCTCATCCCAGCCTCTAAAACTGCATCTTCACACTTTTTGCAACTGCAGTTTTTCAAGTGCAGAAGTTGTATATACATGAGCATTTTCTATGCAAAACTGTGGATTTAAGTTTAGAGGCCTCTTTGAAACAATTGCCTACATTCATGGATCCTCTGCCTACACATACGTAATTGAAAACTGTGGTGTTTAGGAAATGCCAGGTTTCCACACCCATAAACCTGGAAACTGGACTCCTGGTAACAGTTTGAGACAGACTAAGTTGTTAAAACAGTATCACAACAGCCAGGGGTTTAGTAGCCTGCCTAACTCCTTCCACAAAGGTAACATTTTAATTAGTAGCAGCTATAAACACTTCAGTATCTAGGAAATGGGAAGTGAACGAGAGTGCTGGTTCTGATCCAGAGCCCATGGCAGTAGGAAAGAAGCTGAGAATAGGGTTATGGTCCTTTTTGTACCTCTGGATGAAAAATCTGGATCCACATTGGACACTGTTTTCCAGCTGGCTCTGTACCTGCATCCTGAGGGTGCAGGTGCCCTAGCAACGGAGATTGGCAGGGGCAATTCTTGAAGAAGAGCAGCCAAGTTTCGGGTGAAACCATTCAAACCTAGGAAATGTCTCACATGGTTTCCACTCATGGTCATAAATTAGCCCAGGTTTACTCAAAACTCACGTTCATCAAAAGCTGCACAAGCCTTTTCCTGAACTTGGCCTGAAACTTAGGTTTGTGACAAAATCTGAAAGCAGGCAAAATGGTTTCATTATGGACGCCTGGCCCAGTTCTAACCCAGTGTTTAGTAGCTCTCAAAAAGCTCCCCCGTCAATGCTCAGAATGGCACAGATTCCAGAGAGCATCACCTCCAGCCCTCCCTTGCTGGAGGGAGTATTAACGTGAGAAGGGCCTCTCTGAAGAGGGAGGGAGGGATAGGTTCAACTCTTAAAGGATCCTAAACCCAAAGTATTCCCACAGATTATAAACAGTGATTCATCTTTCCTTTCCTTTCCAGATTCTGACCCACAGGTATTTTACTTAAAATCCAGTGTATTAATTAAATCATATCAAAGAAGCCAAACCTCATAGTATAAGCCACCTACAAACCTTTTATTATACAACAGCTAGCGTGGGCATGTAGTAGTATTTTTTAAAAAAGTGATCAAAGTTTAACTTCAAGTACAAGTAGTGTACATATTTTCCTAAAATATTTTTTTTAAATTACGTAGTTAAAAGTGAATGAAAACCCTGCATCTGGGTGAAAGGAAGATGGCACTCGGCTCTGCAGTTCCCAAGTTAATGATTGGGTCTCAGAGGATCAGCAGGTTTCTTCTGCTAACCCCCAAACTGTTTGTTTGCATGCATGTGTCCCTTCGCCCCACACAAGAACAATGCAAAGAAAACAATAAGTACAAAATTTGTGGCATTTCCATCCCATGTGTGAGATTAACCTGCATAGGGAACAACACAGACCTCAGACCATTTCATTCAATGTAATCAGAATTAGCAAACAGATTCTTCTAAATCTGTTTTGGACCTGCTTTTCAGCAGTGCTGAACATTCAGAGCTCCCTTGACTTCAGCACCTCTGAAAATCTTTACACATCTCCCACTGGAACCAAGGTATTTTAGAACAATTGTGTACTGTGGAAACAGAAACAGGGAAAACGCCAGCAGGTAAATTAACCTGAATGTGTGTGGTGTGTATACTAAACAAACACTGAAACTAAAGTCACTGTCTCCTCTTATGTTTTGGAAAAAGGTAGAGATATGTGACTGAGAACATGAAAGCCCTTAAACTCTGGTAATTTCCTGTTGGCTCCTCAATAGAGCAGTTTGCCAGAGAGTAGAGTAGTTCAAACAGACAAAAGTAGCTAACTGGATCTTTATACTAGTGAGGCAGTTGGAAATTGCTGCCACCAGAGGCTGCCAATGGCAGCATGGTACAGAAAAGAGCCATATGTGGTAACCAGGATTCGGCCATGTGTCGCTTCCCAGCCTGCTCATGGTCATAAATATGTTACTGTATCTTATGACAAATCTCTCAAGTTAATAATGGAAAGTTTACAAATGGATTCAGATTATAATTTTAAGGAAGATTTAGCAGCTCATTTTAATTTCAAAAGAGATCACTGAATTAACTGTGCTGTTATAGCCTATGAAGAGTAGCCCTTTAAAGTATGAACAAGAAGAACTGCAATCAGAAGATGTCAAGGCCCTTTACTAACTTTAATTAATCTATATTCAATACCCCTGTGATGGAGGGAAGCATTATTCCCATTTTACAAATGAGAAAAAAGAGTAATAGAAATATTAAGGGTTAAATCCACAAAGGAGACTTCGGCTCATGTTGAAACACCTAACTTTTAGATGCCCTGCTGCCTAATGGAACCTTCAGCCATGAGTTAGGTGCCCAGGCTCCCTATACATTGCCAGGGGAGAGAAAGGCAGCTAAGAATAAGATCCACAGAAGCCAGCATGCTGAGTGGGGAGCTGCCTAAGGTAGCCACTAGGAAGTGCCAAGGATGGGGTCTGGGGACCTAAGACCTGCCCCTCAAACATAGTTAGACATCAAGCTCCAGGTTGGAGGGAGACATCTATCTCTACTTAGGATTCACAGCCCTGAACCCACTTCTGGAGTTAGATGGCTAAGCCAGGTCAGCCTTCTCACGTGCTCATGAACGAGAGCGCCCCTCCTTCACTTACATAGCCTAGTGGTTAGGGTATTCACTGGGAGGTGGGACATCTGATTTCAAATCCTTGCTCTGCCTGATAAAAAGCAGGTACTTGACTTTGGGTCTTCCGTACACAGGGGAGTGCCCTGACCAGCAGGCTATAGAGTCTGTCTCTCTCTGGTCCTTATTTATAATTATTTATACAAAGTGAACAATTATTTATACAAAGTGGAACAGCTTCAACAGGAGAGATTGAAGGAGCCACACCACCAGCTATCCACGCGCAAGTCCCTGCTCCAACTCAGGCAGACTGGGGATCTGAAGACAGTTATGTGGAGTGTGGGAGACCTAACCACTGGGCTATTAAGCATTCTGCGATGGACACACACACCCCATCTGAAAAATTCCCAAGCTGGTCACTCCCAGCTGTCTTTTATGTGAGGCCCAGTCGTGTGGGGTGTGGTCACCCCACACGCAAGATAGGCAGGGAAATGCCTAGCTTGTGAATCCCACTAGGCCTGGCTTAGGCATGAGCTAGGATGCTGCACAGCTCAGTGGGATCAGAACTTAGGTGTATTGCATGTCTCCTGGTAGAAACTTAGGCACCTAGGGAACTTTACTGATTCAGACTTAGGCGTCTACATGGTTAGGTGGCAGGTGAGTGGGGTTATCAGGATCTCAGTGGAGTCTAAATATTGGAATTAGTACCTAAGTCCCTTATTGATCTAGCACTAAGTAACTTAGATGAGGCCACTGAGTAAAAATACCCACATATCCTCACTTCTTGTCCTAGGAGTCCAGCTCAGCGGGCAGTGTAAAATTTAAAAATAACTTTATTTATTTTCTTACATTTGAATGCTTGTGGTTTTGTAAATGATGTGATAGGCAAGTAGGATATTGTCACTCAGCCATTGCAGGTAGTTTTTTAAATTCAGATTTTTGGATTTGGAATGTAATAGATCTAGCAACTTTAGCTTGCTCCTAGCCTATGAAACTATGGTTAGAAAATTTTTCTTTGCTGCTGCCAAGGATCCGTATCAGATTCTAAGACCTTTAACAGCTGAGCAGATGGAGATCACGTGCTTTGCTCTAAATACCAGTCTTCTCGTTTGTGAATGTGAGTGCACTCCTCTGAATTACAGTGACCATGTGAAATCTCACATACGAAAAGATTTTAAGCCCTAATCCTGCAAAGAGAACAGTGTAGGAGCCTGCCAGACCAGGGCTTTATTTCAGACAGCCTATATTGGATCATACGGATTGCATCAGTTTTTTAAGCAGGTAAAGAAGGGCCTGAGAAGCACAAAAAGCAGTGAGAGAAGTGGCCAAAGGAAATCACCCTGTACAGGCAAGAGCACATTAAAGGTTGTCACAGGGAGCAGGCTGGAAAGCGACACATGGCCGAATCCTGGTTATCGCAGCACTGCTGATATGGCTCTTTTCTGTAACACGCTGCCATTGGCAGCCTCTGGTGGCTGCAATCTCCAACTGCCTCACAAGATCTTTCAAAGGGGATTAAATGCAGTGTGTTTAATACTGCTGGCCAATACCTTCAGAGATTGCAAGTAAAAGACTGTCAATACACTGCTGCTGTTTGCAAGAGTTAGAATGATATGGAGATGAAAAGCTTAATGATTCTCTTACCTAGCATCCTCAGGAGAGTCAGCAATCAAGTGGTAGGTCCTGTCGGCCATTACTATATCAATCCCATTTTCTTTACCGGTATTATCAACAATCTCTCTGAAATGGATGCAAATGCCAGAATTAACGCTAGAGAGATACCCCATGCACAGTGACAATGCCCTTCTAGTGAGCAGCTTAGACATGCTAATATTTCAGAATAATATTTACTTGTTTTACCCTGATTCACTTAAGATGTGTTACGCAGACTCCTGTTACTTAAACATTATCAATTCACCAAAACAATATTTGTCATGGCCATCGTAGCCACTGTCCAAGTTACCCATGTTCAAAGCACTGTGAAGCTTCACTTTTTAAAGTGGCCTTTTTTTCCCCACTTGTCATTTAAAAAATAAATACTTACAACAACAAAGAAAAACCTTACTAATGAGGAGGAAGAGACCCATCTCTGAACAAATAACCAGTGTTGAGGAAAGGAAACATAAGATCTTACCCTGACTCCTTAAAATATTCAAGGGGTTGTTGAAGATGCCAGAAATGCAGGCCAAGATTTTCAAACGTAATGGCATTTTGTCTGTCAGTTTTTGGGTGACCAGTTTAAGACACATTAAAGGGCCCTGGTTTCCAGGAAGTGCTGAGCACCCATCCTCTGAAGACCAACCCTTTTGAGGTGCTTAGGTGTCATGGGGGGAAAGGGGTAGGGGAAGACTCCCTACCTGGCTCCTGGGACATGGCAACCCCAGCTCCTAGCTCCATGTGCTGCCTCCGCTCCACCCCAAACCCCCGTTCTGCAGCTCCCAATGGCTGGGAACCATAGCCAATGGGAGCTGCGGGGGCGGTGCCTGTGGGCGGAGACAGTACATGGAGCTAGGACCTGAGGGAGGGGAGTTCTTGTCACCCTTCCAGGAACTCCTCACCCCCAGGTAAGCACTGCCCCGCACCCCAACCCCTGGCTCTGAGGTCCCCACACCCAAATTCTTGCTGCTGGTGGGCAGGGGGGTCTGAGACTGCCCCAGCCTGGTCTGGGGGCTGCCCGAGCTGCTCAGGTGGCCTCCAGGCCAGGTGCACCAGCCACTGCAGAAGTCACAAGGGTCACAGAAAGACCTCTGTGACAAACACAGAGCCTTAACCATAACCAATATGGTAGACGTGAATATCGAATTCAAGAGTAACAGAAGGCTAGTTGTAAGAATCCAGGATCTATATTCATGGATTTACTATGTCAGTAGCTGCCCATTACTACTGTGACAGATCTGTATATGCTCAAAGGGCCTGATCCAAAGCCCACTGAAGTCAATGGGAATCCCATTCACTTCAGTAGGCACTGGATCAAGCCCGGAGAGTAGACTTAGAGAGCAGTCACATCCGCAAAGAAAACTTGATGGAGCTTTGATTTAGGTTAAAAATAAGTTAGTAGTAATAGAATACAAATGATAGGCTCTGCTCAAGGTAGACAGAGAACAGGAACAAGGTATTGTAACCTAATCCTAACATACATTAGCAAAGCCATGTGGGGCAAATTCCACACATTGCCACACAGAACTGAGACTACACAGCACTATCAGTCTTTCATCTTAATACCCACTTAGGAACCCCCCTACCCGCAAACCTAAGATGTACTGAAATTTTAGAAGAGAAAGTAAAGACATTTTCACATAGAAAATCTTTTTTTCAAACATGCCTGCAGAGGCTTGGAATTGCGACACACATGGAACCATCTGTACCTGATAACAGTATACACTCCCACTCCTACATTATTAAAGTGCTATGTGGGAGTTCTAGTGACTCGATTATAATTGAAGTCAATGCAGGTTGCACAATTAAAGGCTGTGAAAACGTACTTTCTAGTGACTGAAAGCACTTTGATTAATTATAGGAATCTGGTATAGTGCGGAGAGATGGTAGCCTCTCCACAGTTAAGGTTGTAACCAGCTTCCATTATAAAGCCCTCTTTTAACCGCCATACACTTTTAGAAAACTGGTTTGGCCAGTAAATCAGTGCATTTATATTAAAGGTAAAGGAAAATGTAATTGTGGTTACAGGTCTCCCTGAGAAGATATCTGACTGTGACTCACAGTAGATTAAAAATTACTAAGACTAAAAGTTAGACAGTACTTCTTTCACCTTCTTCATTCCAGGTCTCCCTGTGGCTGAAGGCTTGACAGCATTTCTCCAACTGTCCTGAATGACTACTGAATAAGTAGGGCTGGGATTTTCAAATGTGCTTGACGTTGGTCTGATTACATTAAGACCTCAGTTGACTTAAATTGGAGTCAAGTTAGGACAGTGCTTAGTTCTTTTCTCACACACACATAAACACATGTACGAATGCATGGGAGTTGAGGGCACTCAGCACCTTTCAGGGTTGAGCCCTGACAGGTGTTTATGTAAAGCTATGTCCAACCAAAATGCACATGTAAACCTACCTAGCTGTTCGGATTTGAATGGTGCCCTTCAGCTTTTCTTCACTGTCATTTTCAAAGTACATGAGCCTAGACTGTCTGAGGACAAACCAGCGTTTCTTCCAGTTTCTTCTGGAAAGCGTAGATGATCCACCCCCCTTTTTGTGCAGCCAGCCCTGTTTGAGTGCTTCCTGCTTGGAACGGAACCACAGAAAGGTCTCGTCTTTCAAGACACACCAGCGTCGCTTCCATGTGTTCATTAAACCGCCTGGCAGAAAAGAGAGAGGATTAGCTTAAAAGGTTACATTAAAAATAAATAACAAAAAACATCAATCTAAAAAATTTAATACCCTGAGTAGGTCTATCTCGAAGAAACTAACAAATAAGTAACCTTTATTTATAACTAAATCAAGAGACTGAATCAACACTGACGATGGAAAGGTGTTAACCAATCACTGAAGTGACAATATCGCTGCCTTTCTGTTATGAATCATGAGACTGAAGACCTCATTTTCATATACGCTAAGGCCACCTCACGCTGTTCTGGGAATGTACAACAGCTTTAAAGTGGGTGAACGGTGTAAATAGGCCTTACTGGAAATGAGAATTAGGCCCCAGTAGTTTATCCCAACAAAAGCAATGCTAACACCAGAGTTTAATACATATTCAAACTTACAAAAAACATCCCTAAACGTTTAAGGTTGCTATGAGCAAATAATACCAAACTCAAAACTACCAGAGCTGGTACAGCTGAGGAAACTGAATTTACCATGGAAACTGTTGCTGATTTAACTATACAAGCACAGTTAAACCACCATAACTCCCATAGTGTGGGTGCAATTATACCTGTATAACCGTGCTTATACTGATATAGCTTATTATCGTTTGGGAAGCAAAATAAGTGATACCAGAACTAATTGCAACCCCACTAGGATTTTATTAATATAACTACATTGGCAAAAAACCCATCCCCCAATCAACATAGTTACAGTAGTAAAACTTTTGAGGGTAGGCCAGGCCACAGCATAAAGCCATTCTGCATACATCACCTTTTCACACATACCTCACCATCTCTATACAAATCAGTCACAGTCATCATGCTGACACAAACTCAGACAATCTTAACTCTGTCCACTGTAGGATGGCAATGTATCTGGAGGATATTTACTCATTAATTTGGTTGTGATTTATGTCTGATATGCCCTCTGGAACTTTAACTGGTTTTAAGGATTTATTTTTGGGGGGTGAGTGTATTTTTGTAATATTGGATTTGTGAACGGAATTATGTTGTGATTAGTAAGGAGAGTTGCTGTGGTGTTGCATGGTTTGTAGAGTAACTGTCATTGTTGTTAGAGGGGAGAGGTAGAGCAAATTTTTGTGGGTCATGTAAGTTCCCACGTCTTCTTACGTGAGGGCACTACGTTGATAAACCTCATATATAGAATAGAATACAACCTATAGGCTGTTGCCACTCATCTGCTGGGAAAACTAAGAATCATAACAAAAAAACTCCTGAATATATTCTTTCCTAAAACTCTCGTGGTGCTTTGTAATATAGCCTATTTTGGATTACTGATCCTAAGCCCACTGAAAGACTTCTGTTGACTTCAGAGTGGTCTCTGGCACTGGCTCCTAGTACACTGCATGTCAGAATGTTTTTATTTATCTGTTTAGATTGGAAGGTCTTTGGGGCAGGAACAGTCTCTCCTTTACCTCTGGTAGAACCTGGCTTTCTAGCCACTTTATAAGACATATCCAACGTTCAGCTGTTCACGTCAGTGAAGATGTTACGTGAAATGAATGCAGACTATAAAAGGTAATGAAGTTGAGCTGCTTGGTCCATGTCCCTTTGCAGAAGAGGAACTATCTGCAATCTGCCTAATACAAGACATTGCAGTCAGAGCTTAAGTTGAGAATGGCTCTCTCCACGTCATTCTCTCACCCCTTAATGAAATCATAAACAGCAAGCAGTACTGAAGTGGAGCTATAATCCTTAAAACAGGAAAATACTAGAGAGATTTCTGAACATTTTGGTTCTTTAACCAGCTCTGGTCGGCTCTATACCTTTCATGTATAAAAAGCTGTGGAAGTAGGGCAAACTGACACAACTGTAGACCGAATCCCTCCGATAGGAAAGTTCGTCATCTGTATCAAACCTGGAGTCAAAGTCTTCTTCACTGTCTTCAAACTGTGGAAGAAAGGGAAGAAAGGTGAAATGAGCAGCCAGGAGGCAAGAAGGACAGCATGTCAAACAAACGTTAACTGCCTCTAATATAGGAAGGAGCTTACAGCAGAATGGCTAATGCAGAATAAAAACATTTTAAGAAAAAGCAAAGTTTAGATTTTTATACAGCAGATTTTTTGAAGTCTGATACCATAACATTTTGTGACGTTTCTACAACACATGCTCCGTGGTCAGGTATGTATTGCACAACAGAATAATGGGGATGGGTGGGGAGAGGAGAGAAACACATATGGAAAGTTAACCCTACCCACTTCTGAAACAGCTCTTGGAGGATCTTTACCATCTCCATACTCTTCTAGCTGGGAACATAATGTTCCCCATTGTAGTTATTATTCTCATTGACAGTAATCCCCAAATTGCTCCTGTGGAGAAGGAAAGATGCTGTGGGGACAAATAAGGGCGTCCAGAATAGGCAGTGTTGCTGGGAACAAGGCTCTTTCTTCTCCCAATTTGCATTGTGGGCAGACTTTCAGTCTATTTATCTTCTTCTCCTGGGCTGACAATTTCATTTTGGAGCTGTCAGTCAGGAATACAGGGTGGGATTTTCAAAAACAGCTAAGTGAGTTTGTTGCTTAACTTCTATTGGCATAACTAACTCACTTAGGCATGTCTGAAATGCCTCCCACTGTGTTGAACAGTGTGGCCCATTCCGGCATCCCATCTGAGAAAGAAGCCCCCTACCTCGGCTGGAACATTGGCAAAGTCACTGCCTCCTCAGATATTCCCCAGAGCCTGATGGCCCTTCATGAATTTATACATCTGAATTTAATCCTTACAGTCTAATCCTGAGGAGAACTGAGCTTTCACCATTCCCACTAAAGTCAAAGGAAGCTCAGAGTGCTCAGCAGCTCACACTGTGCACTTGGTTTATAATTAGCCCTACTATCTATATATAACAAACCTATGTAACAGCTTTACAGCTGTTAAAGGGAGTTATCCTTTTGAAGGGTGCAACTGGTGTGCACTACCTCCTCCCACCCCTCAAGACCTGTATGTAACACTCAATTTAGATGGTTTTCAAAAAGCAAAATCTACAGAGTATCCTTAGGTATGGGGCAAGTTCCCCTCCTGTCCCCCCGAGCCCTTACACATTCAGTTTAAGTTCCTGATCTGGTTTCATACACAGATAACCATGTAGGGGATGGGGGATAAAAGGAGTCTTCAGTCTACACTGTTGAAATGTATCAGGATGAAACATGTAATTGTTCACTCATTCTCTCAGGTGGGAAATTGGTCACTAGGTATCGTAGGCAAAGCTGGTATGGAAAAGTTCCCAAATAGCACCACACAAGCTAATTCCCTAATGTCAGGGAGGGAAAAGGTGCCAGAGTTTATTTCTTCCCTGCAGGAAGAGCCTTCCTCAGAAAAATAAGCTGATGAGAAAACAAACCCCACAAAATTAGCCAAAGAAATACCAATTTATTCCTAGGGCAACAGCAGTCAAAACAAGAGTAAAAATAGCTCATTGTATTTTATTGCCTGAAATATAACAATCCAAGATATTTTAGTGCTGCTTCTGCCCTCAGAGCCAGTCAATATTTGTATGTTTTCATGGTTGCTCAAGCACTATAGGCTCTAGTCCTTTTATTTTCCCAATCATAAATAGTTTGGGTGTATATTTGGTAGATGAAACCAAGTTCTTTCAAGAGATTTATGGTTGGAAGAATAAAAGGACTGAAAGCCTACAGTGGGTTTGAGAAACGGCCCTGAAGAAGAGCCTTCCACAAAGGAGAAAAAAGTGTCCCAAGAATTCACATTCAGTAATATGAACATTTGCTATTATACGATAGTTACTTTTGACAAAGAAAGGTTTTGTGTATCTAGTTTCTCAAGGCTTTTTGCAAACAGTTGATTCAATACTATTCTATCCTGTATATATAGTTGAATCTTCTTATAATGAATTTACTCACCTTCCCCATATAAGAACTGTACTTAGACTGTACCCTAATCCAGGTATGGAACTCCTGATTGAAATTAATGGGAAGTTCTGCATCAAAATTGATAGAAGGATATAACCCTGTCCAGAGGTTCCTCTAACTAGGAATGCAATTCACACATCTAATCTGTCTGTGGATTTCTAGTACACCCATCCCAATGGTATCTAGTTGCCAGTAGATAACTATGTCCAAGTTCAGTGTAAGCAAGGTCAAGCTATATATAATGTATGTGCATATTTATAGGAACAGACACAGCTACTGGATTTGGTACATCTACCATTCAAGGAAAAATTTAACTACCATTTCTTCTGAATGTATAATGTTAGTGGGTAACAAGAAATAAAGGTACTCACAGATGACTGAGCTCCTTCAGAGCTGAACCTGTATGCCCCAGAACTGTTGTACGTCCCCACTGAGCAGCGGTAGTCAGGAGACCACTGGCTACTGTGAGAATTAGAAAAAGTCACGCTGCTGCCAGAAGTGATGGCACCATCTTCATAGTCATCTTGATCATAATCATAGTCCCCATCGGGAGAAATCAGTTCCTCAGAATTTTGGGGTCTGCAGGACACATTTTCTGGCATGCAGTATGTGGATTCACCACTCGAAGAGTTGTGGAGACTGAGAGAGTCGTGGCCGGAAGCAATAAGCATGGTGTTGCTAGCAGCAGGACTTGTGGGCACTACTGTGTCATTCATATAAGGATCCTCTTCTGAAGAGTCATCACTAGTTCGAATGCCACTCGTCCTCTGATCTGAATGGCCATGCTCACTTGGATTGGGTGAATCCTTAAACGCATCATCATCAGCTTCAAAGCCCTCGTCCACCTCCTCCTCAGGGTATGGCTGGCTGAAGTTAAAGTTGGGCTTTTCACTGCACGCATTCCCAGTCAGTTCATTGAGCTTGGCAGAATAACCACTGCCCACAGAAAGTGACCTCTCGATGTTTCGGACACATTCATCAATCTCATCAAAGTTCAGAGACTCCAGGAATTCTTGAGCTGCTCGGCATGCCTCATCCTCAAGCCGTTTGAGTTCCTCGTCTCGGAGCTGCTGCAGCCTCTGCAAGGAAGCCTCTGTCAAGGACAGCTCTTGTTGCTCCTTCATGCGTTGCAAGTCTTCGATCTCTTTCTCCAGGCGCAGGATCTCTTCCACCTGCTTGTTTTCTTTCTGCTTCTCCAGCTCTTGCTTCAGCTCTGCTTCCTTCTGGGCTTTCTGAGTGGCTGCCAGTTCCTGCTGCTTCCTCTCCTCTTCAGCCTGCATTCCAAAAAGAAATGCAAGATTCCTTACTTTCTGTTGTTCAAGCTCCATAATCCTTCCATGTTGTTCATTTAAAAGAACCCTTCTCCCTCCATGTAAGAAGATGAAGTGACAGTGTTGTTACATTTACCCATAGACACTGGAAAGCTCAAATGCATGCAAAAGGCTCAATCCTTGCCAGGAACTAAATGAGGTGTGATGTGAAAGACATCCCCATGCAAACAACTATATCAAGTTTCTTTTGGCTTCACCTGCCAACTTCTGTAATAAGTTTAGTTTAAATGCCCTGGGTGCTTTTTCCTTTTCTTTTCTTTTTTATTGGTTGGGACAAGAGATAGAAATAAACAGGATGGCAGAAAGCAGGGGCAGCGAGTTATATCTCCATGTGGTGCCTTAGCACCAGCAATATTCAGAGCCCAGGGGCCCAGCTCCACCAATATTTGGGGCCAGGTGTCCCCACCGACCCCACCTGCTGCCCCCGGCTCCCCACGCGCCTCCCCGGACCCCGGAGCAAAGCGTCCCTGCCTTTGCTTCTTCCGTGCAGCTCCATGCTGCCACCCTGCAGCAACTGCTGCTGCAGGGTCTAGTGCCCCCCACCTCCACTGCCAGGGCACACCAACTCTGAGCCTGCCCTTCCACCTCAGACCCTTCCCTTTTCCGGTGGGACCCTCCACCAGCACAGGGGGCCCCTCTGCCTACAGTCACTGCTCCTGCCCCATGCTGAGCAAGGAGGCAGCCCCATCCCTCACCCCCAGTGAGGCTACAGTCAGGGGCAACAGCAGGGGAGAAGGCGCACGCAGCACCCCCCGGCACCCACCACGGGGGAGGCAAGGGAGATTCCGGGACCTGAGAGGGGCCCTAGGAGCACATGCAGTGACAGTGGTGGGGTGAGTGTGCTGCCGGGGGGGTGGGAAAGGGGGGCTCCTCCCCCAGAGCTCGCTGCTGCCAGCAGGGAAAGGGCTGGGGAGAGTCCTCCTCTCTGGCCCGTCCCATAGCAGCCTGCCTGCACCCCAAACTTATCCCCAGCCCTGCCCCACCCCAGAGCCCACACCCCCAGCCAGAGTATTCATCCCCCCACCGCACCCTCAACCTTCTACCCTAGCCCTGAGCCCCCTCCAACACCACAAACCCCTCATCCCCCTGCACTCCAACCCTCTTCCCCAGCCCTGAGCCTCTCTAACCCCCCAGCCCCAGACACAGCCCTCACCCCCACATTCCTACTCTCACCCTGAGCCCCTCCCACACCCCAAACCCCTAATTCCTAGCCCCAGACAGAGCCCTCACCCCCTACACCGCTACTCTTGCCCTGAGCCCCTCCCATACCTCAAACCCCTCATCTGCAGCCACACCCCACAGCCATCACCCCGTCACCAGCTCCCTCTGCACCCCCTCCCATCCCCAAACTCCCTCCCAAAGCCTGCATCCTGCACCCCAATCCCTTGCCCCAGCCTAGGGCCTGCACCCCAGACCTCCTCCCCCACCCAAACTCCCTCCCAGAGCCTTGGGCAGAGTTTGGGGGGCAGAGTTTGGGTGGGGGCGGGTTCTGGGCACCACCAAAATTTCTACAAACCTGCCACCCCTGGCAGAAAGTATTAACAGTGTAATTTACCTGCTGGGCAAGACGTTCTGCTTCTTGCCTTTGCCTTTCCCTGCAAGGATAAGAAGAAAAAAAAAAGTTAGCAAGAAGAAGAAAGGGGCGAGGGGACTTCATTAGGGCAGTAGTAGAGTTTTCAGAGGGGTTTTTTGTCAAATACAAGTAGCAACTCAAAATGAAACCACTAAGGGTATATTCTCCCCTTGTGTGCCTGAGAAACTCCCATGAACGCTACACATATCTCTCGTCATCACTAGTAAAGATTTACAAAATCAGCTGTGATTACTTGAGGCAAAGGTGATATAGCCTGAAACCCATG
The DNA here is from genome assembly GCF_965140295.1 of Lepidochelys olivacea. NCBI lineage: Eukaryota > Metazoa > Chordata > Testudines > Cheloniidae > Lepidochelys > Lepidochelys olivacea. Next base: position 135,790,225 of record NC_140412.1, on the reverse strand, counting down.
AAACCTGATGTTTGCCTTTCAGATCCAGTCAAACAACAGCACACGCTGCACACCTTTCCTCCTCTTCTTTTCTCCTCCTCTCCTCCTCTTGTCGCCTCTTCTCCTCTAATAGCTGTCTGTAAACACGTCGAGCAATCTGGCCTCGCAGCTGCTTCTGCAAGGTTATGGCTGCTTTCCTCAGGTGAAGGAACTTTCTCCTTAGAAGGAATGCCCTGTAGTTCTTCTGTATCACAACCACGTAATAAAGCACCTTTTTGTAATGCTTTCTGAAAGAAGACAGAAAGAGCTTCTCTGTAAAGAGGGTTTGACTACCAGCTAACTGAGGTTTCTATGTAACTGCCCTGCATTAAAGAGTCCATGGTAGTAAAAAAGACAGAGGTATTAACTCCGGTCCTGTGACAGCTCTCCCATTATGGTTTATGTTATCTCTCCCTAGAAAGTGGACATGGTCTTTCTGTGAGAGAGCTAGCTGTGTCTAAACTAAGTAAATACACACCACCCAGCCTTACATTTTTAATACCTCCTCACAAGGAGATGCTGTTAGAAACTACCAGGGGTTTTGATATATATCCTGCACCATGAAAAGAAAAATCACACACAGCAAGATAGCATTGTTTTATGTGACATATTGTTCAGACTATATGGACAGGACTAATATGCACATGAAAAGAAATGACCTCATTATGCAAACAACTATTGAACTGTCCTCTATTGACTTATAGAGGAAACAGAGAAGTAAACAGATGGGATGGACTACCCTGACTCTTATACATAATGCATGAAACTAGGTGAGCAAATAAATCATCATAATTCAGTCACCCAATGTCATTGTTCTTTTGTTCTTGAACAAAGAATCATAAACTGATTGTTCCTAATTTACCTTCTCTTCCCTCTTTCTGTAATGGCAAACAGGATAAGCCAGATCCTCAGCTAGTATAACTCAGTGTAGCTCCATAGGCTTCAGTGGAGCTACCCTGATCTGCAGCTACTGTGATCTGGACCCATGATATTATATGAATGCTCCTCTGTGTATCTTCTACACTCTGACATCTTAGTTATTAAAAACAATTCAAACCACCTCCTGTTTTATTAAAGGATTGACAAAATAGGGTTGAGATTTCCAAACCACCTATGGAATTTGGGTGCCCAATTCCTATCAGAAATGAATGATAATCCTCTAGGCAGCATTGGAAATCCCTCCCAATGAAGAGGTGCATCTGCATATGCAGCCCACTAGTTAATATTCCCACCTTGTTACCTACCGTGCTACATAACCTAAGACATGTGCTCGGATAATCATGGTTGCCTTGGTAACTTCTATCTCTCTCTGCTTCTCCAACTTGTTTTCCAAGGACTCCCGAAGAAAGACCTATGCAAGAAAAGTTCTGGCTTAATTGAATTCAGCTACCACAGTGATGGATGTCTTATAAATGCACATGAACATAACAATAACAATAATAAACGGCTGCTGGGATGCAAGGTTACATAGGTAACATAGCACAGTTGACATTGAAGGAGGAATTCAGAATCAATATATATATTTTCCTAAGAGGAAAAAAAATAGAACACTTTCCTCTTAAGAACTAAAAAGCCCCAAAATGGCAATTACTCCTCCTCTATTCCATGAGATCCTGACCCTACTGAAGTCAATGGGAGTTTTCCCATTGACTTAAACGGGGCCAGGATTTTACCCAAATTGTCTACTCACTAATGACTATAGTCAGCAACATTATTACTAGACTTTCTTCAAAGTAGCTCTATCCTTCTGAAGATTAATACACACATAAAAGAACTTTGGCTTAGCAATGTGAACAATCTGACTGACACTGACAGAGCCAGAAAATTCAGCCTTGAGGCTTAAACTGCTTCAGAGTAACAACAATTTACTGCAAACTCCTAAGAGGGCCCATTCCTGCAAATTCCTCTTGCCAGGGCACAAATCAAAACAGAAGTAGCATCTACGTAAATGAAAGCAGTTTTAGGTCCAGGGTCTTGACTAAGGAGCAGATTTTTGTCCTGTTGTTAAGCAGTGAATCTACTGCTGTGGACAAATAACTCAGTAAGATTTACATGCACTTGCTGAGAGGAAAGCATAATCTGCTCACTGAAAAAACTTTGGAAATTTGATGAGCAAAAGATATGCTGAGTAACCACTTCTGTAGTAAATGATATATTTCTGTATTTTCTGTTTTTTAAGTACCTTCTTAGCTACAGCACTCATGTCAACACCACACCAACTTTGCAAAGTTACACTTGTTTTCTGAGGTTTACAGTAGTGTGCAAATTGTAACTGAAATGGGTAAATCTTAATTATCTTCTTGCACTCCTGTAACTTGATTTTTTAAACAATCTGGAACTCAAAAAAGAAAGTCCATTACCAAGTGGGGAATTTTAAAGTACATTTTCAGCCTGGAGCTAGTTTTTATGGTTCAATCACAAATCTCCTATGCTTGATCCAATCTTAATAATAATGGTGCTGATTAAGATGCTATAATGTAGTTCTGTGCTATGTGCCCTGTGTGGTATAAGACCTTTTCCGGACCTCCTCTTTCATCTGCATCTTAGGGCCGAATTGTCTGGCACCTACTATGGATGTATGGCTTGAAATATGGTGGACTTGTGGTGTTAGGCTGCACTGGGGCAGAAGGAGTGGCGGAAGCCTAGAGCAGGGACACTTTGCATCTGAAAAAAGAACAGAAGGACTTGTGGCACCTTAGAGACTAATCAATTTATTTGAGCATAAGCTTTCGTGAGCTACAGCTCACTTCATCGGATGCATTATTATGCTCAAATAAATTGGTTAGTCTCTAGGGTGCCACTAGTACTCCTTTTCTTTTTGCGAATATAGACTAACACGGCTGGTACTCTGAAACTTTGCATCTGAAGCACAGAGCCACGCTCGGGGGCAGCTGTTTATAGGAGCCTGGAGTTAGGGATTGTGGAGGTGAAGTGAGCGTGTGGCCAGTGTGGACATACAGGCACACACTAGATTCACTGAGCCAAAACTCTGTGTGATACGGGAGGGCAAGAGTGTGTCAGAAGGGGCAAAGAGGGCAGCAGCTGCTACTTCCGTCCACAGGCTGTAGTGGTGGCTGTGCAGCTGCTTTGCACCTTGCCTTCACATTCCTCCCCTCCCCTGTAGTTCTCAAGGGATGAGACTCTACTGGTTGGGTTTTGCTATGAGATGAGGGAGGAGTAAAATCTTGTGTGGAGTTCAAGTGAAAAAGGATGTAATTCTCCTGGCTTTTTGGAGCCCAAATCCTCACCACTGTTCCAATTTCAGTGGGCACCGAGGAAATGTGTTGTGAGGAAAGAGCAAGCTGCTTACTTAGCAGGAGAGCTCTGTTGGATTATGGCCCCTTGTTTTTGAAGCAGGATTTGTTAACTTGGCAGAAATAACCATTAAAAAAGGTGACGGTCAGATATGACTAAAATTTATTATTCTGCACTGATGCATTTTTCAATAGGAAAGAAAGCATTTCCCTAGGAATAAGGGCTTTTTCTGGAATTCTTTTACTTCTGTACAACAACAACAACAAAACACCAAACCAACTTCTCACCAATGAACACGGGGGACTCCCCATATGGAAGACTATGATCCAGGCCTGAGTGGAGCCTCAAAGGGGCTGGATTATACAACAGTTACCCAACGTTGGTGAGCACTCACTTGCATGAGAAGTCCCATTGCCTAAGTGCTCACCAGTGTAAAGGTGCACCATCTAGATTTTTACAGAGAGTCTTTACTTACACATATGAAACAGCCTCTGCTTCAGTGGGTCTGCTGTCCTTTCCTATTCAATTTTGCTCTAGTACTCTCTAGATCACTGTGGTCCTGATTCAGGACAGCACTAAATTGCTTTCCCGAAAGGGGATGGATTTAAGCACGTATTAAGCATGGGCTTGTGTGTTTTCCCGAATAGGAGTGCTTTCGTGAATCTGGGCATGTAAGAACAAGAAGTATCTCAACAGCTGCCCTAATCCCGATGATCTTATCATCACTCCTTTTACATCAAAATGGAAGGGATAATATCATTAAATACCACAAACAGTAACTTTTTTTCTATTTGTTAAAACTGTTTTATTCCTCTTTTTGTATACTGTAATTTTAAAAAATGGATACAAAGCTATCCTTTTCCTCTTTACTGTAGTACAGATGAGCTGTATTGTCCTTTCCTCAGTAATGTGAAGGGTAGTTACAGATAAAGTTAAAACAACATTTAGGCTCTGATTTAGATCCAAAAATCAAGACAACTGGCTGCAACTTTGCCCTTGGCTTGCTACCTGTACTGATTTTTGCAGGTGATGCAGGTGATCTTGTGCCTATGCAAGATGTACAGTTTGAATTTAATGTCCTCTTGCCCTCCTCAGAAATAAGCTCCTTACTGACTTGCTTCACTCGTACATTTACCAACCCCCTTAGGTGATTCTTAGGTGATTCTTGCACATCGCTGGGAAAGTTGTAAAACCAGCTCTGACAGCTGCAAAGGTTCTACTGTATATGGAACTTTCAGAGCAGTGTGGAGTCTCTCTTATATATTTCCCTATATTTTGAAGCAATGCCCATGGTTTAATCAACATGACTACACATGAATGGGTGTAATACGGTTAACACACTGCATGCCTCTGAAAGAACATGCAGTGTGAAGCAAAACCTAGTTATGGCTTTGAATCTATAGCATTATTTGTAAACAGTGGTCTACAAGAAGGTGGGACAAATGTCAGTGTAAATCAAAAAGAAAAGGAGTACTTGTGGCACCTTAGAGACTTTAGTCTAAAGTCTCTAAGGTGCCACAAGTACTCCTTTTCTTTTTGAGAATACAGACTAACACGGCTGTTACTCTGAAACCAGTGTAAATCAAAGTGATCTATAAGTCTTTAGGTCACAATATAATGGGAGACAGTTTCAATTCTATCTATGTTATCTTAATGGGCTCTTTTGGATTTACTAACATGCTGCTTTTTTGTTGAGATTTCACCTTGTAAGAACACAACACACAGGAACCATGTGGTACTTCCATTCACTTCTTTTCAAGCCCTTTAGATGTGTTATGGAATGGATGGAACTGTTAAATGTAAATGCTACTATAGAAAGTCTCACTGAAATCAATGGGATTTTACAAGGTATCTTTGCCATGGATTCCTTATGATAAAAACACATCAAGAATAATAACAAAGCTCTTTACAAATACTTATACTGGACAATTGACAGTTCAGCCAGCTTTACTTCTGGGTCTGTTATCCCCTTATTGCCCATACATAAGGCCCAGTAGCATCAGTGGGAGTTACACCGAGGGACATAGCAGTAACAGATGAGAGGCCTGCAGGACCATCTTGACCAATTCGGAATTGATCTTTACAGTATATTCCCTAGTACTTTGCCCAGTATACTTTTAACTGTTTCTTAGACTCCCATAAAATGGAATATCTATGTGTGCAATACTATTAAATGATTTGAGGAGGCTAGGGGCATACATTCACAGGAAGGATGGAATCTCTGCAAAGGCCTGTTGTTTGAGATCAAGCTTTTTTCTCTGTGTTGTAGCCAAACAAAAAAAAGTGTGGGTTTGGTTGCTCATGAACTAAAATACGTTTCAAAAAAAAATTTTTTTTTAGTTATTTGGCATGAAGAAGATGCAGAAGTGAGAGTTAACTGCCTGATAACATGCATGTCCAGTTTCAGCACAGTGTAACCCACAGAAATCCATTTCTGCCACCCTTAAAAACACTGGGTGAAATCCTGGTCCCACTGGCTTCAATGGGGTCAGGATTTCACTCACTAAGAACCACCATATTCTGCGCAAGCAGTGTCATAGGAATGAATGGGTCTTCTCGCAAAGCAAGGTACTGCTCCATGTGAGTAAGGGTGTTAGAATCTAACATTTTAGGCCCTGATCCTACAAACACTTATGCACCCGAGAAGCTTTACTCACGTTGAGTAGTGCCATTGGACTCACATGGTCTACTTGTATGAGTAAAGCTACTTGCATGCCTAAGTGTTTGCAGAGTCTTAAACTAAGTTCTCCAGAGCAAGGGCTAGCTCTTACTATGTGTTTGTACAGCACCCACCACAATGGGGCCAACTCAGCTCTACCCCAATACAAACAGTAAGTTAAACCACAGCTGTGCAGTTGGGAGCTGCCTAAATACTGTCCTTAGACTCATATTAGCAACAGCCATGGAATGAAAGAGGACAACCATCTAATAAGATTATGTTACCTTATTTTTTCCAAGCTGCCATTCGGTGCTAGTACCATCATACAGATGAAGGAGGACGGCACACTTCCCTTTTAAATCTTCAGGCACAGTTAAGTTTCTCATTAGGACTTTATACCTGGTTCCCACCACAAAAAAAATTTTTTTTTAAATTACTTATCTCTTCATTTGACAATAGAGTTACCCCTTCTCCCCCGCCCCCATCCATTTCATAAGGTTTCTTCTAATCCTCTGAGTTAAGAGCATGAGCTCAATATCCAGGATTTATGTTTGTTTCATACAATTGTCCCACTGCATGTTTACCTTTTATAAAAATCTTGAAATTGCCTTCTCACTGGAAAGCCAGCCCGTCGTATCCTCACTGTCTCCAGCATCCCAGAATAATGTAGCTGGTTAAGCACCACTGTCTGGTCGAACTGGTCTGGCATCTAAAACAAATGGATTTTTAAAATTAAAATAACTTAACAATAACGGATATTAACATGGTCTCTATCAAATTTGTAATGTGAGATCTTGGGAAAATAAATGAAAAGCTATACATACAAATCAGAGAAGCATGGAGCCAAGTCAGAGCTTCCTACACCCAAAATACCTTTCACTGGCTGTACAGTTTCTAAACACATGAACATTTCAGGAAATATGAAGCATCTCTTCAGGATAAAACAAACTAAAAGGGTAATTACACAATGTAATCTCCATATCTGCAGCACTGCAACCCCTGTTTAACCCAATCAGCCATCTCTTTTTATTTCACTTGTATTTAGTAACTAGACATTGCTCTCAATAATGAAACAGTGGAAAGCACCAAGGGATTGCTAAATTAATAGCTACAAAATTATAGCTTCAAAAAAATAAACCCCCTTAATCTGCATTCCCTGGAGATAAACACAGGGGTTGAGACTAATTAGAATAGCTAAGGAATAGGTTTGTGTGTGTGTTGTGTTTTTATTTTTGTAACAACGATAGACATTTCATTTCCTATTTAAAGTTGATGATGAAAACTTTGTCAGTTTCTTCCCTCTTCTGATTAGTCATATATTTCATTACTATTATTTCATACTAGTCATGTTTTGGCTACCAATGCAAAGCAGCAGACAGGTCATTTTATTGTGTGTACGTAGTAGAAAGCATTTATTTACCTAGCATATTCAGCCACATCATTCTGTTTCTTTAGCTTTGTGTTTAGCTATTTTAGCATCCTTTTTTATTTAGAAAAGAGATGCACCAAATAAGTTATAAACCTGATCATTCGCATATTAAAGCCTAAACATTACCATCAGTGGTGTTTCTTATTTAGCATCCACGGCTACTTTTTTGCCATATCTTGCTTCTCGACCAGATGCTGCAGTGGAAGAATCAAATTCTTCTTTAAATTACAACCATAAAAAAGCGACTAAAGTCCGTGTAAGGTGGCAATCCTGCAAGGCACTGAGCACTCTATCCCTAACCCTGAAAAGTCCATACATATGTGCTTAACTACATAAGGTGAGTAATTCCATTGAGTTCAGTGGGGCTACTCACTTGCTTACGGTAAACCACTTGTTTTGCTGATACAGGCCATCTACCTGAGTAAGACTTGCGTGCACAGTATGGCACATATGACTAATTGGCTATATAGGGCCTGATCCAACTCCTACTGCAGTCAATGGACATCAGTGGGAGCTGCGTCAAATGCTAAGTGACACTGGTTCAAAATGCTTTTTCCATTACTTGTGAAACGGTGAACTTTAATGGTGCATTATTTATCACAAGTAATCCTAAGAAAACACAACTTCACAATAATTATTTTAGAACTGCACAACTTCATTCAGTTATATATCTCCTGTTGCTGCCAGTCACAATTAAACTAATGTATTAGTTTTATGTTCTATTTATTAGACGTTTAAAACAAAGCAAAATATGTACAGAAGGGAACTTCAGAAATATTAGTGTATTAATTTCAACCTCTCCTCCCCCCCCACAAAAAGCAATCAACATTTAAAACAAAGATGTTAATATCACAACAATCTTCCTTTCATTCATTTCTCCCTCATAGCAATATTTTATCGTGCTTAGCTCCGTGGGCAGTAAAAATTTTCGGAACCAAACTGCTTAGTCCAAATAGCTCTATAAAGTTCAGTAACATTCACCATTTTACAGACATCGCAAGTACATTTCAGCCTCCTCTTTGGCACAGAGGCCAAAATTTATATAGAAAACAACTGCCACACTGACCTTTTCCCCACAGCTAAAGACACTGAACAATAATGAACACCATTCCTGTGCTTTAAAAAGTGCTCGGCCACCATGGCAACCCCTCCCATTCTCAGGATAATTAGTGTGGTGTGGCTACAGGATTTGATAAAGGGTTAAAGGGAGAACGGTGGGCCAGTAAGAAATTCAGCCACTAAAATTTACTTCTCTCACCGCACTGAGATTGGATGTCTGAATCCTAGATGCTGATTTACTTAAGGGGAAGGGTGAAGAATCTATAAAAATTGCTTGTCACACCTGGCATTACTTTAATAATTTATTCCTCTTACTAGTAATATGGTTGTTTCACTGTCTTACCTCCCCTCACCCCCATGAAATGCAATGCTCTTGAAAGTTAAGGCTATATCTGGAATGGTGAAAACAGACTTTTGAAAGTGTCTTGTCACATTTGTAACTGCACCTCAATCTTGATTTTCAACTTCCCTCTTAACCTATACAGTATATTTGTATCTTATTCTAGGGCACTATGTAAATGATAACAATAGCAGTAACATTTTCTGAAAAAAGAACAGGAGTACTTGTGGCACTTTAGAGACTAACAAATTTATTTGAGCATCAGCTTTCGTGAGCTACAGCTTATGCTCAAATAAATTTGTACTCCTTTTCTTTTTGCGAATACAGACTAACACGGCTGTTACTCTGAAACCCCTAACATTTTCTGAGATTGCCAAGCATGCTTTCCAGAAGCGCCCAACATGTAGTGGTTTGGTGATGTGGACTCTTGCTTTGTGTGGTTGTGACCCAGCATCAGTTCTGGACTAGCCTAGAAAAATTGTCATTAAAATGTACCAGTCCAAACACAAAAGATGCTTGCCCTCCCTCTACCATGATGACTGATCATGAAAACAAACAAGTAGGATATTTTATTAATCCGTCAAAATAATGCCTTACTGTGGATATGAAGAGTTTTGCAAAACTGATTTACACCATGGGTTACAGTAAGCAGTACTACCAAACCCAAGTATTTAAAACTCATGAGATCAGGCCATGAGATTAGTTTGAGAATCATGAAATTTGCGTTTTTTTAATTTGCCTTCTGGGTTTCAAGCCTTTAGGGAGGAGGTCACATTTTCAAGCTTTTTTCCGCCCTGCCCCCCGAAGCCATGATGGCTAGAAACTTGTATTTTTTTAAATGAAAGCTGAGATTTTCAAGTAATCAGCTGACTCCAGCAGCAGGGGCTGTTAAGAAAAACAGCAAATGTCACTAGAGCTGGCAACACCCCTCAGCTATCACATAACAATCCTCCTTCAATTGATGCTACTTACTCATTTTTTTAAGAAAAAAGAAAAGGAGGACTTGTGGCACCTTAGAGACTAACCAATTTATTTGAGCATAAGCTTAGCTGTAGCTCACGAAAGCTTATGCTCAAATAAATTGGTTAGTCTCTAAGGTGCCACAAGTCCTCCTTTTCTTTTTGCAAATACAGACTAACACGGCTGCTACTCTGAAACCTGTCATTTTTTTAAGAGGTTACTAATAAACACTGGGGCTAAATTCATCCCTGGAGTAACTCCCCTGACATTAATGGAGTTAAAGCAGTGACTAAACCTTTGAAAAGTATAGTTATTGTTTCAAGGAATTCCACTATTATGTAAGGCTAGTTTCATCAATACATTTTAAATAGCCATTGCCTGCTGTGTTACATGTGTCTGCCCCATGGCAGCAGATACAGATTTCACACTACCTGGACCTGAACTGTGTTGTCCTGAGGGAGAGCTGCTGGCTATTCTGCTCTTAGGAACATAAGCAGCAATATTGGCTTTGACAACACAAGAAGCTGTCTGGGGAGCTCTCAGACTGCAGGCACCACGGGGGAGAGATTGCAGAGAGCCAGGAGATAAGACATTTAAGCATATCCACCGTTTTACACTTCGAAGTAAAACAACTAAAAGAAACATTAATTCAGTCCTAAGCACAATACCATAACATGCAGCATATACACAGAAAAGTATCATTTTAGGAGTCCTAATCTAAACTATCCAGCAGACTCATTCAAAGCTTATTTAAAGAAAGAAAGCACAGAAACCTTATGATGTAATAATAAATATATCTTACACTTACTATTAATTATTAGCGCTTAGGAGCCCTCGTCATGGACCACGACTCCCGTGGTAGGCACTGTACACAGACCAGTAACAGATCGTAGGTAATTCATTTCCTTCTTTATCTAACCGAACTTTACAAACTATAGTCCCAAACCTGCAAACACTTATGCCTCAAATCAATGGGACTACTCATATCCTTGAAGTTAAATTGTGTGTGTTTGCAGAACTGGAGGCTAAATAGTGCATATACACTCCTGTTAAAATGCAGCCACTTCTGAGACTGAAAACGGCAGCCAACCATATCAGAACTACAGAAGTACTCTCTCTCTGTGCCAGAGTGAACATGTCTATTTCATGCACCGTGCTAGATACACAGACTGAAGAAGTCTATTCTGATTTCGCCTACACTAGTCTAAGTCTGAAGTAACACCAGTAGAGTACTTCCAGATTTAAATCAGTAATGTGAGGGCAGATTTGGCCCTGGAATCCAGTAGACGAGGGAGAGAGAGAAACTTCTTTCAAAGCAGTTTACTTTATAAACACATATGTAAAGAGTGGATTTTGAGAAGTATTTTAAAGTGAGCAGAACCACAACTTATCTCTTCTAGAACACTGTATTGAACATACACTGTATCCTCGGATGTAAAAATTAATAACATACTAAAAATAAAACTGTCCTAAAATAACGTTAACGTTCTAGCAAACTCAGAAAAGCAAGAGATTCAACTGAAGGCTCTCAAAGCCCCTTACTGTGATATGATCAACATAAAATCTAGTCAGTTTCCAAAATGAGTTAAATTGTTTCAGGTTCTGTATCAGCTTTGAATACCTGTGCATTTTCCTTCCTTCCTTTTTAATAATCACGTTTCCCCCTTCCCCATGGACAAACGAAAGAGGGAAATGACTAACTATCCAGAAGAAACTGAAAATTACTTGACAAAAAGCACTGACAAGTGCACAACAAACTGAAGCAATGGTTTTCTCTCTCTCATCTTTTTCATTTACAGGAATTTTAAATATTATATTTGTAACAAGCGTATATTAAAAGTTTCCAAAGGAGGGCAATTTTTATTTTTAAACTGAGTATGCCTTTAACTTGACTTATTGGCACCTATTCAATGCTGCACACAAGGTCCTCTATCAAATATTTGCTCCATCAGCATGCAGTCCGTGTTGGAAAAATAAATAACTCATCAGTGATCAGAATAAGCAGTGCTGTGGGCTACTCTGACAGAGGATCACATGAAACTGCACTAACAGGCCATAATGTTTTAATGGAAATACTCCATATTTACACTGATGTAACTGTAATAGAATCTCACCTAAGCCACGTTTGGGCAGTGAGGTAACCTTAACTTGGAATTTCCCTGGTTTTAATGGCTGCAAGTAAGAACCATTCTGCTTGATGCTGTGTTTTTGTTGTTGTTCTTCTCCTTCTCCTCTTTGGAAGTGCAACTTGCAATTTATCAGTTTGTGATGTCCACAGATCTCCAATAAATTTGTGCCAGAAGGCATTAAAGTCAGGGCTTTAATATGATCTGAAATCCATGCAGACAAGACTCTGGCTCCTTAAAATGCTAAATGCCTACTCTGATCTGTCCTGAGCCTCCTAACAGTGAAAAGCTTGTGCCTGAGATTATCATCAGGAAAAGCCCTTAGGGCAGACATTAACACCTTCATGCTTTTTTCATATGAGTTAGTTCCTTAGTTTGTAAATTGGCTGGGCTGGGGGGGGGGGGGGGAGGCGCTAGAGTTTAGAGAACCCCAGATGAAGCCTCAAAAAAACAAAACAAAAAACAAAACAAAAACCACCACCACAAACACATAAAAAGATGCAATTTTCTTACAGTGCCAATCATTGGTTAAACCTCACCTAAAATAGTAGTAGTGGTAGTCTGGGTTTAGTCTCCATTTCAAAAGATAATTTCAACTGCCCTGGAAAACATGCCTTGTAAGTATAAGGTAGTCATGGCCCTGCCAAGCTAAACAGTCAAACTGATTTTGGCTAGGTAGAAAGAACTTCACAGCACAGAAACATTATAAAAAATAAATAGTTCCTCATTTCTAGATTGCCTAAGAGAATTCAGACAGAACTATCTCAGGCAAAGAAGAAACACATGGAATAGCTTGACAAGAAAGTCCACTGAAACAAATAGTATAAATGAGTTTAAGAAACAGCCAGATATATACAGAGAGAGAGATCAAAGGATTTCACTGAAGAGACATGGCAAGATACATTTAAAAATGAGAAGTCCTTCCCTGTTTGTAAACACTTTAAATCCAAAGCAAGGAAATCTTGGCAATATTGTATCTTGAGAGAGATACACTTGATTAAAAGAGCTCATTTGTACTAATGCATAAGTCTAAAGCTTATTGATTTCTATTCAAAGACAAATTAATTCTGCTCCCTGGAGGGATTTATTACACCAGGTCTTTGCAGATGGGTCCCTGTGCTCTTCCAAAATGCATGCATGTTGTTCGGGCTGTCAAGAAATTTAAAAAATTAATCACGATTAATCGCACTGTTAAACAATAGAATACCATTTATTTAAATATTTTTGGATATTTTCTACATTTTCAAATCTATTGATTTCAATTACAGCAAAGAATACAAAGTTTACAGTGCTCGCTTTATTTTTATTACAAATATTTGCATTGTAAAAAACCAAAAGACAGTATTTTTCAGTTCACCTAATACAAGCACTGTAGTGCAGTCTCTTTATCATGAAGGTTGAATTTATAAATGTAGAATTATGTACAACAAATAACTGCATTCAAAAATAAAACAATGTAAAACTTTAGAGCCTACAACTCCATTCAGTCCTACTTGTTCAGCCAATCACTAAGAGAAACAAGTTTGTTTACATTTATGGGAGATAATGCTACTGGTTTCTTATTTACAATGTCATCTGAAAATGAGAACAGGCATTTACATGGCACTTTTGTAGCCAACGTTGCAAGGTGCCAGATATACTAAACTTTCGTATGCCCCTTCATGCTTCAGCCACCATTCCAGAGGACATGCTTCCATGCTGATGACACTCGTTAAAAAAATAATAATGTGTTACTGTAAATTTTGACTGACCTTCTTGGGGGTAGAATTTTATGTCTCCTGCTCTATTTTACCAACATTCTGCCATTTATTTCATGTTATAGCAGTCTCAGATGATGACCCAGCACATGTTGTTCATTTTAAGAACACTCTCTACAGATCTGACAAAATGCAAAGAAGGTACCAATGTGAGGTTTCTTAAGATAGCTACAGCACTCAACCCAAGGTTTAAGAATCTGAAGTGCCTTCCAAAATCTGAGGGCATGGAACATGCTTTCAGAAGTCTTAAAAGAACAACACTCCGATGCGGAAACTACAGAACCTGAACCACCAAAAAAGAAAATCAACTTTCTGCTTGTGGAATCTGACTCAGATGATGAAAGTGAACATGCGTCAGTCTGCACTGCTTTGGATCGTTATCGAGCAGAACCCATCATCAGCATGGACGCATGTCCTCTGAAATGGTAGTTGAAGCTTGAAAGGACATATGAATCTTTAGCGCATGTGGCATGTAAATATCTTGCAACGCCAGCTACAACAGTGCCATGTGGATGTCTGTTCTCACTTTCAGTTGACATTGTAAACAAGAAGCAGGCAGCATTATCTCCTGCAAATTGTAACCAAACTTGTTTCTCTTAGCAATCAGCTGAACAGGAAGTAGGACTGAGTGGACTTGTAGGCACTAAAGTTTTATATTGTTTTGTTTTTGAGTGCGGTTATGTAACAAAAAAAAAATCTACATTTGTAAATGGCACTTTCACGATAAAGAGATTGCATTATGGTACTTGTATGAGGTGAACTGAAAAATACTATTTCTTTTGTTTATCATTTTTACAGTGCAAATATCTGTAATAAAAATAATATAAAGTGAATACTGTACACTTTGTAGTTTGTGCTGTAATTGAAATCAACATATTTGAAAATGTAGAAAAACACCCAAAAATATTTAAACATTTCAATTGGTATTCTATTGTTTAACAGTGTGATTAAAACTGCAATTAATCGTGATTAATTTTTAAAATTACAATTCATTTTTTTGAATTAATTGCGTGAGTTAATTGTGATTAATGAACAGCCCTACTTGTTTTTCTATATGAATTTGATGAGTAGGAGCAAATTCAATTCCACATATGTAATTCAGCCAGGGTGACATTTTTCTTATTAACACATCTCTGTCAACATTTAAAAAAAAAAAAGATACAAATCGTTGCATATTGTGATATGAAGTGATCTTTATCTTTATGACAACAAGGAGTACGGTGGCACCTTAAAGACTAACAGATATATTTGAGCATAAGCTTTCGTGGGTAAAAACCTCACTTCTTCAGATACATGGAGTGAAAGTTACAGATGTAGACATAAATATACTGACACATGAAGAGAAAGGAGTTACCTCACAAGTGGAGAACCAGTGCTGACAGGGCCAATTCGATCAGGGTGGATGTAGTCCACTCCCCACAACAGATGAGGAGGTGTCAATTCCAGGAGAGGCAAAGCGGCTTCGTAATGAGCCAGCCACTCCCAGTCCCTACTCAAGCCCAAATTAATGGTGTTAAATTTGCAAATGAATTTTAGTTCTGCTGTTTCTCTTTGAAGTCTGTTTCTGAAGTTTTTTTGTTCAAGTATAGCTACTTTCAAATCTGTTATAGAATGTCCAGGAAGATTGAAGTGTTCTCCCACTGGCTTTTGTGTGTTACCATTCCTGATGTCCGATTTGTGTCCATTTATTCTTTTACGTAGGGACTGTCCGGTTTGGCCAATGTACATGGCAGAGGGGTATTGCTGGCACATGATGGCATATATAACAATAGTAGACATTCAGGTGAATGAGCCTCTGATGGTGTGGCTGATGTGGTTGGGTCCTCTGATGGTGTCACTAGAGTAGATATGGGGACAGAGTAGGCAACGATGTTTGCTACAGGGATTGGTTCCTGGGTTAGTGTTTCTGTGGTGTGTAGTTGCTGGTGAGTATTTGCTTCAAGTTGGGGGGCTGTCTGTAAGCGAGAACTGGCCTGTCTCCCAAGGTCTGTGAGAGTGAGGGATCGTTTTCCAGGATAGGTTGTAGATCGTTGATAATGTGCTGGAGAGGTTTTACCTGGGGGCTGTATGTGATGACCAGTGGTGTTTTGTTATTTTCCTTGTGGGGCCTGACCTGTCCTAGGTGATTTCTGAGTACTCCTCTCGCTCTGTCAGTCTGTTTCCTCACTTCCCCAGGTGCGTATTGTAGTTTTAAGAATGCTTGATAAAGATCTTGTCGGTGTTTGTGTCTGTCTGAGGGATTGGAGCAAATTCGGTTGTATCTTAGGGCTTAGCTGTAGACAATGGATCGTGTGATGTGTCCTGGATGGAAGCTGGAGGCATGTAGGTAAGTATAGTGGTCAGTAGGTTTCTGGTTAAATTTGCAAATTTAACACCATTAATTTGGGCTTGAGTAGGGACTGGGAGTGGCTGGCTCATTACAGAAGCCGCTTTGCCTCTCCTGGAATTGACAACTCCTCATCTATTGTTGGGAGTGGACTACATCCACCCTGATCGAATTAGCCTTGTCAATACTGGTTCTCCACTTGTGAGGTAACTCCTTTCTCTTCATGTGTCAGTATATTTATGTCTGCATCTGTAACTTTCACTGCATGCATCTGAAGAAGTGAGGTTTTTACCCACGAAAGCTTATGCTCAAATACATCTGTTAGTCTTTAAGGTGCCACCGGACTCCTTGTTGTTTTTGTGGATACAGACTAACACAGCTACCCCCTGATACTTTATCTTTATGCTACTCTATAATCCTCTACCCCCTCATGTCCAGTATCCAATCCAAATAGTAGACTGGGTAGTGGGCAAATGCACAGCCAGCTACATTGTAAAGCCAGTGTGGTCCAGTGGATAGCAATCAGGAGAGCTAGGTTATGTTCCCCACTGAGATGATGTGTGACCTTGGGCAAGACACTTCCTCACTTCCTCCTGCCCATTTTCCCCAGCCTACATTAGTCTTGTCTATTTAAACTGTAATCTCTTTGGAGGCAGGAACTGTCTTTGTGTGTATGCACAGTGGGGCTCCAATCTCAGTCAGGGCCTAGAATGCCAGGCAGATAAATCCTTCTTCCAGGCTGCAGAGATACTCTGGGGAAGTTATTCCAGCCCCATGTGGCCCCTGAAAAGACTGGAAGGCCAAACGCCTTCCTCTCCCCCAGACCACCTGTGTTCCTTTAGAAAGCTGCCCTGACCCACCCCATCCTTCCGTACAGTAGAACCACATTGTTTTAAAGTTTTTGCCCCCATAGGCTAAATTGCCAGGGCAAGTCACACAGGTGTAAGCCCTGTTTTGCACTGGTGCAGCACTTCTAGGGTAGGGGTTTGCACTAGTCTAGCTACATTGCTCCAAATCTCCCTCAGGTACACAGGCCACAAGGGGTGAAATCTGAGCATTCTTTTCAGTTTCTATAGCACAGCAATATCCACGGAGTTAATTCTCAATTCACATGAGAATAAAAGGTTAAAGTTTTATAAGGTAAGAGAGTAAATAAATTTAGACAGTGTCTTAGGTGGCATGGAGGGCTCAATCCTATTTACAGCTCAGCACATCCAGCAAGGTGTGGAGCGCCTCAGACCCCACTGACTTCAAGAAAACACACTTTGAAAGCAACTTAAAAAAACAAAAAGAGAATGTAGAAGTGTCTGGTACCCTCCAGCATGCAGCCAGCAGCAACTCCTGAGTGCTCTGAAAAGAACTGCTGCAAAAGTGACAGTTCACTGGCTTTGGGAGATGTTCCTTCTCTATTCCAATGAACATGAGAGAGAGAGAAAATAAACCCAACGGACACAGAACAGCACAACAAATGCTAGAAATTTGGATAGGATCTCTGAGTGAGTGTGTGTGTGTGCATATTTCTCTCCCCAATCCATCCCCTTCCCCCTAAAAAAGCTCCAACAAAAACTGGATAAATAGTAACACTGATGGTGATTAATTGCTAAGATTAAGGCAACAATACAGAGAGAGGGGCATGTGACTATTCAATTGACAGTTACACACATCTAGCAGTGCCAAGCGAGGATCTGAGAAATGGATACTCAAATTAAACATTCTGTACCAAATTCCAGGCAAGATTTCATAGTTAACTTGATAATAATCTCTTAGCTCTTTTGTATCATCTGTACAAGAACAAACATGAAAGCACCACATATGCCAATTACAAGGAATAACATATGATTTCTACCTGTATATGCAATTAGCTATCTTCTATTTAATTCCAGTTATTGCATGCTACAGTATGACTTATCTCTAGTTTGTTCCCCTTGAATATTTCAGACTGATGAGGGACATCAGAATTTTGGTGATTACTGTACCAAAGAGTACAGTACCATACTGTACTCTTATGCTTAAAATAATACCGTAGGAGTGCTGCAACTTTACCTCTTCTTCTTCTCCTTCTTCACAAAAGCTTATGCTCAAATAAATTGCTTAGTCTCTAAGGTGCCACGAGTCCTCCTTTTCTTTTTGCGAATACAGACTAACACGGCTGCTACTCTGAAACCTTCACAAAAATAGTTATTAAATGAGGAAACACCACAAATGACAATGGCATTTACATAAGGCCTTTCATTCAAACTGCTTTACAAACGTTTACTGATTGCATGTTTCTCTCTTCCTCTCACACACATTGCTACCTCTAAGACACATGAAATGTTGCACCATTAAACAGTTGCTGTAGTTATTGAGCAGTTTTATTACCATTACATTCGTATTGCAGTAGCACCCAGAGGTCTCAGCCAGGCCAAGGCCCCATTGTGTTAAGTATTGCACACACATACAATAGTCACAGAGCCTGCCCCACAGTGCTTGTAATAGTTTTTTATGGCAAAGATGTGATTTAGAAGCAGCTTTACAAATGTATGGGGAGAAGGGGGAAAGGATCCTTCTAAATGGCTGTAATCTCATACTAATGTCACCAATGACCAATCAATTCACAGAATCTTAGACTTTCCCCTTGGCTATTATTTAAAACTCAATTTAATTAAGATAGTAGCACTGAAGTGTTACATTTCAGGGCAATTATCAATTTCGTGGGTTGAAATGGACCAAATTCTACCCTCAGTTACAATGGGGGTCCACAGAGGTATAGGGGCAGAATTTGGCCAACTGCGCCTTCAGCCTGGTGACAAATAAATCCCAAGACATGCTGTCTCCTAAAACTGTTCAGTCCCCGTCATTTCTTAGGCACCGATTCAGCCTACATGCTTACAATGAAGCATGTGCTTAAGCGTTTTGCTGAACTGGGACCTTACTGCTTGAATATGTTATTTCAAAGATCCTACTGAAATCAACAGTGAGGTTCACAGGGGTTCATCCCAAAATGAAGACTGAATCTCCACCCATGTGAGACACACACAATTAAAAGCATCTGAAGAAAGGGGATTTGAGATTTGGAGCAGCCTTGACTGATACAGTCCTGGTAAAACAGACAGAAGGTGCCGTTTACAGCACAGACCCCAGCGGGAAATCTTCATAGACCCTCCTCTCCACCTGTGAATAATCTGTTACCATTTTATCTAAAGTCATCCTAATTAAAGGCTCCAATCCCTGCAGGCTAAACCTCAATCTGGCCACTCTTTCTCGCCACATTGTAATCGGTCAGCAGTGTTTCCCTGAAAAAAAATCAAGCAAGCTGTTAGTTACAGACTTACCATGAAAAAACTTGCTGTGAAACACTAATTGAAAGGCAGCTGTCCTTCCCTAGCAACACCCTGTCAAGATGACCAGAATCAGGGTCATCACTGTTCATGACAATGGTCAAGAGAACTATGTCTGCAATACATACTACTCCATTTATAGAATAACGGCTGCTGTTAAAACTAGCAGATGCACACTTTCTCAGGCTGCATACAAACTAGTCTCAAAGGGTGAAATACTGATCCTGTAGAAACCTATGGCACAACTCCTGTTGACTAAAATGGGGCCAAGATTTCACCCATAAACTTTAATTTTCCATGGCAGTCCCATCCACATTTGAGTTTTTAAATCAAGGCATATAGATTCATTTTCAACAGTTTACAACTGGTAAATATTAAGACATGTTTTCGTTAAAAGTCCACATCTACATTTAAAGAACAAAACAAAACAACATTGAAATATGGTGGCTGTAACATGGTTCACTCTTGCCTGTGTAGCACAGAAATAAAAATATGTTACAATATCATATTTTTTACTACTGGTAAATACCTGGGATGGATCATGGATCTGATAGAACATGTTTTGTTCAATCTACACCAGCAAGCATAGTCAATGTTATAACAGAGTTTGATCCCACAAACATTTTATTAGCCAGCATAGTACTTACTGCTACTCAGTGATCTTTAAAATGTGAAACTGTCCATGTGGCTAGTCCTCACTCAGGTGCTAATATGTGTTTCTTTTGCCACTATGGCAACAGCAGCATATCCTGAACACAATGGCAGAAACGGTGTTGGGCTAGATTGTCACAGCCCTTACTCTGCACGCAGAGGAGGACGGGGAATGAGGCCTCCTTGCTCACACTGTGACTCCAGACATGGGGAGGACCCATGGGACTGCTTGCCCGATACTCCCTACCGTGAGCAAGTGGGCAGGGAGGAGAAAGAATAGGGATGGGGAGTGGGTGGAGTCCTGCCTCCACCCTTCCTTCTCACCAGCCAGAGTAGCTGGATGTCTGTAAGTGGGCAATGCACTGCTCCACACAAAAAACTAAACTCCCTCCCCAGAGCCAGGGGAGAGTGCATGGGAGGAATTGTTACTGTAAGTCACAATTTATTCTCTGGTCTGCTCCTGGAGCATTGCAGCAACATGACACCCCTTGCTTAGGGCAGATTATAAAGTTACTATCTAGCCCTTTTGGACTGCAAGCCCGAATGCTATGGGTGATTTGATGGGCTTCCATTCTGAAATGTTATCTTGCAGAGGCTGCTCAGCATTCTTCATTATTCACAAAGTAAAGAGTTTATATTACCCGTATTTGGCACTTGTGCAACTGCCACTGGAATACTGTGCCCAGTTCTGGTGTCCATAATTCAAGAAGGATGTCAATAAATAGGAGAGGGTTCAGAGAAGAGCCACGAGAATGATTAAAGGATTAGAAAACATGCCAGATAGTGATAGATTCAAGAAGGAAAATCTATTTAAGCTTATCAAAGAGAAAGTTAAGGGGTGATGTGATTACACTCTATATGTACCTTCATAGGAACAAATATTTAATAATGGGCTCTTTGATCTAACAGAGAAAGATATAAAACGATCCAATGTCTGGAAGCTGATACTATACAAATTGAAACTAAAAATAAGGCGTAAATTTTTAACAGTGAGGGAATTAACCCTTGGAACAATTTACCAAGGGTTGTGATGGATTCTCCATCACTGGTAATTTTTAAAATCAAGATTGCATTTTTTTCCCTTCTCTAAAAAGATATGCTCAAGTTCAAACAGGAATTAATTCAGCGTAGTCCTATGACCTGTAGCTCTACAGGAGATCAGACTAGCTGATCACAGTGGTCCCTTTCTAGCTTTATGATTTATGAAAAACTACAACTTTTACTTATTTAAAGGGAACTTAGTTCTGTGCTCTTATTTGACCTCAGGTGCTGGATAGACAGCCACAAAGATTGAATTTCTTAACTAATCCACAGATAACAGAGGACAGGCACTAGCAAAGTGTGCACTGTGCCACCAGTGTGCCTCAATCCTGACTCTCATCCCCAACCTGGGCAAACAGTTTCTGTGGTCAGCACATTCCTTCTCTATGCCCATAGTTGACAATGCTAGGAAGGGTGCCAACTGTGATATAGACACCTGTCCACTAGGATTCAGACAGAGAGCACCAAATGGCTTCACGTAAACCATTCCACATCCATCAGATGATGGGAAACACAGCATTACCAAGCCCAAATGCTTAAAAAAAACATGAGTCAGGCCTCCGAAAATCATGAGATTGGCTGAAAACCCATGAGATTTAAGAACAGTGAAGATACTGTTCTTTTTAATTGCTTCGGGATTTTTGAGACTGTACCGTGTACCAAGGTCCCATTTTCACGCTTTTCTCCCAGCTGTAAGTGCTAGAAAGTGCCTTTTCAAAAAATGAAACCTTGAGATTCTCATATATTCTCAGGGTGCCAGTTAGAAAAACATCAATTAGTGCATGACTCATGATAAAATTGTGGGCATGGGTAGCACTAAGAACATAATATTTCATCACTGTTATTTTTCTTTAACGAGGAAATGAATTACTTCTCTTTCTCTGATATAATGAGTTCCCATACAGCGTTTACTTCAATCTTATATTCACAGACCAGGGGAAAAAACTCTCTGCAACAAGCCAACCGTAATAAGCAGGCTTGTTTCTCAGTGTTTTCTCAAGCAGGTTAATGTTCCTGGTAATTCTTACTCTGGAGGAAGAAAATGCCAATTAAAAAATGCTGCCTCCTAGGAGCCTTTCCTTTGGCTTCTTCATGTATTAAGGTAGTTGTCTGAAAGTCATCAAGGGAAATTAGCCAGGCTTAGATCACAGCTGATATTTGATATGTGTAAATTAGGAGCACCACACAATATTCCACTGGCCAGTTTTGTGTTGCTAGGAAACGAAAGGTCAGGGAACATTCAAAGGCCAGATTATTCCCATCCCCTGGTAAATTCATAGGGTTCTATTCATTCCAAATTCCTTACTCCGTGGGTGCTGGCTGCAAAGACTCTCTGACCCGACACTCCTAGAGACTAACTGTGATTCAGATTGGAGCCCCATGACACCAGCCTCCCTGAACTCTGATGGTGGCTGAATGCTCCAATTTCCCCTTGCCTGGAGATTCAAGTAATGCTACCTGCTTGCCTTAACATTGAACTGAGGGCCCAGTTTATACTCAAGAAGTCCAGTCAACTTATAGGCAGGGAGCCAATGGTGTCATCATGAGGGCTCCCAGAGTGTGACTGCCAGCTACCTTTAAGATAACCAATTGTGGCCAGCCTGATAGGATCTATTAAATATTTTAAATGGCCTCTCTAGCTCCAAGCTTAGAAACTTAGCTTATAAAAAACTGCACTGACCCTTTATATCAGCACTGAAATGTTTCATTTTGCCACCTGGCTAACTACAAAAGATTCATGCCATGCTCTTGGAAGATGATCCAGCTTTATCAGATATAATCAAAATATTAGCTACTCTATGTATAAAGACCTTCCAACTAATTTCCTCTCAGGCTTAAACAGTCTTTTTCTGTAGTTGGTGACTCTGAGGTCATATATTTAAAGACAATCTCAGTTGGTCCTGTTGCATCTCTCTTTGCTGTTCTCTTCAAAATTTACTCTCACACACTGGTCTTGTTTTCCTACTTGTTTTTATATTAGAAGTTCAGGTCTTGTCTAGAAGACTGTACAGGTAACTGGAGAGCAAGTAGAATAAGGAGATTCAAGTGAACCTGATCAATTGAAAAGGGGAGTGATTTCAGTCAGAATGTTTAACACAGTTTGGTAATGTTTGCTTTTGTTAACACCTTCTTTACTCACACGCCTGAAACATAGTTTGGAGAAAAGATTCTGTTCCAGACTTAACACATCCTGCCTCTTTAGCAGCTGAAAAATCTCCCATTGCACTTCTCTGGTGCTCCAGTGAGACCACCGTTAAAAATAAGACCTGATACCTCTAAGGTACAAATACACCAGGCAAAAAACAAACAACAACAAAATTGTCCCTTCCCCAACCCAACCCTCCGCCCAAAACAACAACAAATCTTTCATGTTTTATTTATACCTCGTGTAACCATACAAAATGGCACACACTCTTCCCCCCAACACCCCCCCTTTGCCGGTAACCCTTATCAATACCATTTCTAGAGCAACAGTAACTTAACTTCATCTGCCCAGCAGATTGTGGTATTCACAATTTGACACAGATGATCAACTACAGTGGTAACCATCTATCACAATAATTATCACAATACAGCATCTGTGACGCCACCAGAATTTCTTATTCTAATGTAGGAAAGTATTGTGATCTCAGATACTGCAGCAGGATAACTGTTGGTAAATGCTGACTTTTTAATGGAAACTACTGAATATTACCATACAATGCTCTAGACAAAACTGTATTACAGATTACTTATCTGTCCAAATTCCTAGTCTTTTCTCAGTTCAGAGATAAGCACACAGCAAGACAACACCTCACTATTAGCCTGATCCAATGCTCCCAGAAGTCAACAGAAAGACTCCCACTGACTTCAGTACACATTGGATCAGGCCCTAAATTACTTAAAATTTCCTATGTAGGGCCAGATCCTCTGGGGCTTTAAATTGGCATAACTGTTCATGTCAATGGAGCTTTGGCAATTGACTCCCGTAGAGTTTGTGACCCATAGTCCTTTTGATCTTGATATCTTAACACAGAGTTCAGTCCTTCTTAGTTATATGAAGGTATAGATCTACTCCATTAAATAATTTGTTTTAAAAGACAAACCTGTGAGCCCAGATTTTGCTCTTACTTACGTTTTGCAGTCTTACTGCAAATCAGAATTTGGCCCCTTGTTCTTTCTAAGTAGGTTTGCTCTGTTACACCTCTAAAATTTCTGTTCATGGAACCTACAGCAGGATTCAATATTAGACTCTTCATTTTATCATTAGCCATCTATGTGCATTTTGATTACTGACCTACTGAAATGGCTTCTCTTGGGGCTGGATGGCAATTTGGACCATATATCCGTGGAGTGAGGGATATTAAAACTTGTCTTGCAGATCTACACAGATTACATGGATCTTGGATGTGGAGTGCAAGAGTAAGTAAGGCAACATGCCTGCCCACTCTCTCCTCACAGCAGGTAGTGTGTTGGCTTTACCCACTTTACTCACTTGCCAGCACAGCTGAGCAAGTACAGGGTGGGTAAAATGCTTGAGCGCAGGATTAATTTTGAAGCACGTGCTTAAGCTCCACTGAAGTCAGTGACACTTATGCATGTGCTTCAGTATGTTGCTGAATTGGGACCTTACTGATAGTATAAGCCAGCAGCAAATTACTACCAAGCAAGGAGGTAATTTTCACTTCCTGAGTTACGATTCTTTCCCGAAGGAAATTCCTTGGGTTGTGCAAGTATGTGCCACCTCCTTAATAGGTTTCCCTGTGATAAAATTTAGCCCTTGGTTGAGTCAGAATTAGAAGTTTCAAGCAAATTCTGCTTTCTACAAGAGCATATTTCTGTTTGCTAAAGGAATTATGCTCTGGAATTAGCTATGTAGAGTTTTTCACATATCTGCTTCAGCACTTTTAACAAAGCCACTGCTACTTCCTTTGAAAGACTGCTTAAAGTTTATGATACTGTAGTTTTGAGCCTGGACGGTATTTCTTTTAGCTGAAATAAGCACAAATGATGTGGCTGGCACATTTTGCACTGGTATTCTATCCTTTCAAACTGAATCTGGGGCAGCCATTCATTTGAGAAAGCTGATACCACACAGGATTTGGCAATTATCAGTGGCTCTCTGAAAGTGAAGGAGTTCTTTCAATCTGTACATTACCTATTTTACTACAGAAAGTTGTAGGCACTGAGATTTCCAAATGACAGTCAAATGTATTAAAAAGTGATTATTTGCTCCTTGCTTCTTAATGTAAAATATTTTGGTCTCCAAAGTACACTCTCAAAAATGCCATTAGAAATCCATTGTTTATTCATGTAATTACACTATACATAGATAGTTTTTATGGGTGTTAGCTGAGAGATCACTGATAACAGCACACAGAAATGAGGAATAGATAACATGATGCTGGGTGTAATTTACGGTAAACTTGCCCTATGGGCTAACCAAGTGAAGCACAGTGGGATATAATACGCAAAGGTGTATTTGACAATCCATGGGTATAATAAACCTATAGGAATTTCTTGGTGCCCTGAGTCATTCCCATATGGAGAAGTTTCTCTTGGCTTGCATGCAATAAAACCAGTAACTTCACAGCACCAAAGACAAGAATAACATATTTATTACATCATTGGACTGGATAACAAAATTCAGGTGGCTGACATAGTCATGTGACCCTAAAGAGTTCTGCATTATTACTTTCTTATCCAGTCAGTACTTCCTGGTGCCAAAATCTGCTGAACTGATATATAAAGCTATAACCTGAAAGAGATGCCTTAGCATAGATGAACTCAAACATATTTTGGGCAAAAAGTGTTCTGCCAGACTCTGATTAGTCACATAGGTACAACTCTACTGACTTCAAGAGAAAAACTGAGGATTTACACCTAGTAAATTCCGTTTGGTATAACAGAAATCAGAATCTGGCTCATTGTGTCTCAAATATTCAATCTTTAAAGTGGAACAGTGTTGGAGGAAATTTTCATGCTTTTTAGGCCTGTAAATCACTCTGCAGAAATTTTAGAGAAAGGGAAACAGACAGTATAAAGGTAACAAAAACATGCTTTAAGACACGCCCAGAGATACCAAGAAGTATTCCCGAAGTCAGACTACATTATTAAGTGAATGTAAAATAACTGAAGCGTTGCCAGCACTTGTGATTTTATCACAGTAATCAGTGTTCTTCTTAAAGTCCTAGCTTGCTTGCTTATGGAATCCTGTGATTAGGAGAGAAACTCAGCTTCCAGTGCAAAAAGGAGAAAGAAAAGTAGGTTTCTAGCCTCATGGTGGAAGAGAAAAATCTTTAAAATGTGACCGAAGTGCACTGTAAAGTCTCAAAAATGAAAAGACAAATATAGACAGAAATCAAAATAGATTTGGCGCGGGGGAGAGAACTCCTGATTTTTACACCAAACTCATGCTATTGGGGACCTGACTCATGATTTTTAAGCACTTCGGCTTGGCAATATTGTAATTATTAGATAAATACTGTGTGACCTAGCTGTATAGGAAAAAAATCTAAATTACCATTCTTATAATTATTTATTTTGCTTCACTTGTTGCAAGGTGGCCAGGTGCAAGGCTCTTAACTATAAATTTATGACAAAGCAAATGCAAAATGAAAAACTTCCCCCCAAAATATCCAGTCATATATTGCTAACCATTTCTAGCAAAAGAAATGTATACCAAACATATATGATGCTCTACCTAACAATACACCACTTAGCATTTTATATTATCAAAGCACTGTTCAAGCATTGACAAATTTTCATGACACCCCAGTGAGTAGATAAGCAAGTATAACTACAGATGGGGGGAAACAGGCGCAGCTCCTTGCCCAGATCATATGGAATGCCAGTGGTAGAACAAGGATCACAAGTTACAAGTATCCTGCTTCCAAGCTTCATGTGCAGTTCATCACACCAGATCTGTAATGGGAATTTAAGCTTGCTCCTATTGAAGACCATGGTAAAACTCTGAGTTCAATGGTGCAAGATCAAGCCCATATACTTTAAAATCGGTTTACAAAGATTTATTATCATCGTTTTCTCCCTTAAGATTTTCTTCAGGATGAATGTACAATCATTACCTTCTTGCTTTCCTATCTAAAGGGCCTGATCCTGCCAGATGCTGAGCTCCCTCATCTCCCTCTGTAGCCAGAGTGAGGGTGCTCAGCACTCAGTAGAATGTGGCCCACAAAGCAGCACCACTTTTACACCTGTTAAAAGTTAAAAATAAACTCAGCTAAAAAGGCAGGTTCAAATGTAGAGGCATTAGAATATCACCTCTTTGTTACTACTCCACATTCTCTTTCATGCAAATTGCTTTGCCTCTGCTCCAGTGAAGAAAGAATCATCATTTCAACAAATGTGCCCCATCAGGTTTCTCCAGTAAGACTGCAAAATTAATTTAGACTTGTGGGTGCTCGTATAAAACAGACTCATGCAGCAAGCAACTCATTCTACTTTAATACTTTCCATTTCACCCTCTGGCTTTCTTGTGGGCCATAATGCAATCAAAGCAAAAATACAGATGTGCTTTATATTCTAACGAACAACCAGAACAATTTGTTTCAAAACTGCTGACGCTTAATGAGGTGCATATCTGCTTTTAGCTATAACTATTTAATGAACTGGCTTGATAGGAGAAAGGATATTTCTGTACAAAACACAAAGCATCAATGCAGCACCACCCTCTCTACCCTTTTACACATACACAGCTCAATTTAAAATATGTGCTCATTTATTTTCTGCTTCTTTTTCTTTTTTTTACCAATCAGTCCTTTCAATCATAAAGGGAATATCCTTGCCAAAGCAGTCTGTGTGGATATACAGCTTCCTTGGCATTAACAAATATGATTAGATTAGTTATTTATAAACTGAGTCAGCACTTACCCTCTTTAAAAGAAATGGCAAGGCTAGAAACATTTCTAATATAGTCTGCAACAGCAAACTCCAGTCACCTACGTGTTCTCCCTCTACAAGTCCACTGAGGCTCCAGCACACAAGATGAAAACTTTTTAAAACCTCAGCTCAAACAAACCCCCCTACCTTTGAGGCTTTTCCCCCCCTTCAGTTTTTGTCCATTGTGAAAGGCTGCATCTTTAGTTGTTGCAGCTACGCACGCACGCACACACTGACCACCGAGACACACAAAACAGGGCTTTCTTCAGCTTGCTGGTATTTCAAGTCATTCATGTGATATCTTTGGCTGAGCTTGTTTAATTCATTCCTGCTGCTACTCAACGGGAAGTCACGCCTAGCAAGGGTTGGCTCAACAGTAATCACTGCAGATACTCCCTGACCAACAGTATACGAGGGCTAATCTCACCTTATGAATATCAAGAATGTAAATCTGTTTCAAAGCCAATGGATTCCTAGACCTTCAGAGAAAAAATGCAACAGGGACATAGCATAGCCAGGGACTAAGAAGCTTTAAAAGTTTTTCCTAGAATACATACTCTGCTCTCCTATTGTGCTTCTGGAGCATTAAGGATAGCTATTTATCATGGGCCATGCATATCATCTTGGTGCCATCACCATGACGACATGGTAAACAGGATTTGAATTTCGATCTAGCGATCTGGGGGTGGTTTGGGGGGAGTGGGGTTGAGGTTGGAGAATAACTTTGCAAAAGTACAATGTTTTGATCCGTATACCTGCAAGAAAACGTGTACATAACTGACATAGCACACAAAGAAAAAAGAAAAAAAAAATTGGCTTGATGTTTATAAAGGCAAAGATTCCACACACATGATCTGCATGTGTGATTGCGGAAATGCACTTCACACACATAAAAGACAGTGATAAAATTATCAGAAGATGTAATAACCAAATATCAAAATGTATTCCAATGGCTACAGGGCATTTTCAAATCGTACACAATAATAAAGCTCTCTGCTACTAATAAGGCAACCCATCTTAATGAACATTGGATCAAGAAAGCTGAATTATCCACACAATAAACTGCAGTTGGCAGTCAGCCAACTTCCGGCACGTTCTGGAGAAAAGGCTGAATTACTTTGACATCTCAAGGCAGCTATACTCAGAGGTATGGACTGACGGACAAACCCTCGGCAGCAGAACTATTGTGGCTGCACAAGGAGGGAGCAAGCTTGTTGGGAGACTATGCCGGGGACGGGCACCACCTGTGCAGCACACCTGCCACTGGATGTATCGTCTCATCCTACACAATATGGACTGCAACAGTAGCTTCGGAACTGCACTGTTGCTGCGCCACAACTATAGAAGAAGGGTCCCCTACCTCCTCTCCCCAAAGGAGTTCTTCAGTGCCCAGCCCCGTTACATGAGCAGTGTGTCAGGAGAAGGTACAGATGGACACGCTTCACAGGAATTGATTTTGAAACAATAAAATTCTGAAAAATTCAAGGTCTGAAAATGAAGGTAGCTGAATTCAGCAGCATGTCAGCTGGACAGGATGCCAGGCCTAATAGGGGCTTTCCTAAGAACAATAACGCCTTATGAGTAAGTGGGTGATTTAGAAAGAATAAATAGCGCAATAAGTGGTTGATGTGTTTGTGCCAAAGGATATACGGCTGGATGCACAGGCTGCATTTTTAGGGAAACTGTTGACTTGTCCTTCAAGGAAGTCGGCTTACCCAGCTATTGTGAAGTTTTACCCAGACCAATACTTACTGTGGTTCTTCTAGCATAAGGACAGAACTGTCTAGGTGTTTGGTATCTGTTATGAGCCACAATATCATCAGAACATTCATGTCTCTTGAAGGACTTCAGATGCCTCCAGAGTGAAGTGAAGATCCATCCAGATAACACACTCTCATGAAGAGATAAGTATGTTTTGGAGCAGCTATACTACATATGTGGGCCATGAGGCTACATTCAGGTTTGGTTCCCCTTATCAGAACGTAAGTCCATTCAGTGGCCAAACTGGTTTTGTTTTCAAATCCAAATGATATTCTTGGTTTAATTTAAATAGGGAGGAGAACAACAAGATGAATAATGAGCCTGTCATAGTTCCCCGTCAAACTGGAGCTCTGACCTCTCCTGGTCTTCTTCAAGTGCCCCCCTCTCAAGTCTTAGGCTATTACCTCTCTCAGGGTGGAACAACACAATTCTCCCACTCTCAGACCTGGCCTTGGTCTGCAGTCCCCTGGTATTAACTGTGATTACCTCAGCAAGCCTAATATATTCAGTGCCTGTGTTATGTTCCTCCAGGAGCAGTGACCAAACAGTAACCAAACAGCACTGTTAAAGCACATTATTATGTATTAAGAACAAATGCACCAGAGAGAAAGAGATTTTAAAACATTAAAATGGACTATGCACATGTCTAGCTTCTACATGGGGACCCTGGTAGGTCTAACCTTCCTATAACACCCCCAATTCTGAGACCTTTTAAAGAGGTGGGTGGCATAATCTATCCCCTTTAATTCACAAACCAGTTCACTCCTGTGTCCTTTAGGGAGAGTGTCTTTAAAAGATGCTCAGCCTTTTGAATCATCCCCCTGCTCTGAGAACCAGTCACTTGTTAACTGTTTATAGCCTCTGATCTGTTAACTCCCAGCATTGACAAACCAAGGTTTGCAACTTTGCTGGACACAGGATGTAGGATTTTCGAAGCTAAAAGTTTTCCCCACTGACATTAATTGGGTACCCCAAGTGCAGTAAATAACTGGTTTGTTTAGTTTATTATAAATAATTGCTTAGTCCAGTAGTTAGGCAGAAATATGGCAAAGGTAGACCAGAAGAAAATCACAAAGAGAGCAGATTTCACTGTTTCATCTGGTTTTAGCTAAGGCCTGATAACTAGCAATGATGGTACTTGTTTGTTATAATGTAAAAAAGCAAGGTTTTCAAGGGGTTTCTTTGTCAGAGCTTTTCCTTAGCCCTCCTGAATCACACCATGATGGGAAGGAATCTCCTAGACTGGATCCTGTTGCAACTATTTTGGCCAATTCTTATAACAGTATTTCAAGTGCACATTGGAGTTTTCTTATCTGGGAGTCATTGTGTTGCCTTCCTGCTTGTTTCTCCAACAGTACCCCTATGAAGCTAGATCAATAAATTCACTCAGAGTAGTCTAATAATGCAATATAACTATACAGTAACCTCTCTTCACTGACTAGGTCACATACTGTATTCACAGAATTATTACATATCAGTATTCTTAGTTTATTACACTGCTGCTCCAAGTCTGCCACAGAACCGTATTCCTTTAGATTCACACAGAAACCAATAAATCTTTTGTTGCCCATTGGGACTGGATTTTTGAGCTGCACTTCTATTTGGACATTTAGATCTAAATTTTCCCAAACACCCTCAGGTACTGCAGATGCAATATTTCACCCACAAATAAATGCAAATAGCAGTAGGCTCAATTATTTGTGGCAGCAGTTGTAGCTGTTCAGAAGCCTAATCAAACTTGACGACTGAAGCAAACAAGTAATTAGGGTGCAGTATTAGAGGTCAGTTTGAAACCCAGTTTAAAAATTAATATGCCACAGCCTGTCATCTAGTTCATTGTGCCCAGGGGGATTTCACCCAAGCTGGCTGATTTAGAACAAGATCCTTAAGGAACTAATGGGGTTTTTTGAGGATGAAGATGATGTGACCATGCTTCTTTGTACATGTGAGAAAAGACAGTTACCTTTCCGTAACTGGTGTTCTTCGAGATGTGTTGCTCATGTCCATTCCATAATAGGTGTGCATGCTTGCCATGTGCACTGGTGTCAGAAGTTTTTCCCCTAGCAGTACCCATAGGGGAGCGCCCCTAGCAACCCCTGGAGTGGAGCCTCCATGGTGCGGTATAATGGGTGCTGCGCGCTCCCCCCACCCACAGTTCCTTCTTGCCAGACAACGCCAACAGAGGGGAAGGAGGGCGGAGTGTGGAATAGACATGAGCAACAAATCTCAAAGGACACCAGTTATGGAAAAGGTAACTGTCTTTTCTTCTTCGAGTGATTGCTCATGCGTATTCCACAATAGGTGATTCCAAGCTATATCTTTTGGAGGTGGGTAGGAGTTCACAAATTTCTGGGATGGAGCGCTGCCCTGCCAAACCTAGCGTCCTCCCTGGTCTGGGAGACGATCGCATAATGAGAGGTGAAAGTGTGAACTGAAGACCACGGGGCGGCCCTACAAATGTCCTGAATGGGGACATGGGCCAAAAAGGCAGCCGACAAGGCCTGAGCCCTAGTCGAGTGTGCCCACACAACTGACGGCGGGGGATTCCCGCCAGGTCATAAACGGTACGGATGCACGAGGTGATCCAGTTGGAGAGCTGCTGAGTGGAGATCGACCGACCTTTCATGCACTCAGCCAAGATGATGAACAGCTGCGAGGACTTCCTGAATGGCTTAGTTTGCTCCGGGTAAAAGGCCAGAGCTCGTCTCACATCCACCATGTGGAGGCAGCGCACCTCACTGGACACATGGGGTTTAGGGCAGAGGACCCGCAGGAAAATGTCCTGACCCATGTGGTAGGCAGAGACCACCTTTAGGAGGAACGAAGGATTTGAGCGGAGCTGGACCTTATCCTTATGGAATACTGTGTAAGGGGGCTCGGAGGTCAGGGCCCTGAGTTCCAAGACCCACCTAGCCGACGTGACCGCCACCAGGAAAGCTACCTTCCAGGAGAGGTGCGACCAGGAGCACATAGCTAGTGGCTCAAACAAAGGGCCCGTGAGGCAGGCCAGCACCAGATTCAGGTCCCACTGTGGGCCTAACGTACGGGAAGAGACGATCCAATTCCTTAAGGAATCGGCCAGTCATAGCATGGGAGAATACCGTGTGGCCCTGCACCGGCAGGTGGAAGGCCGATATGGCCGCCAAGTGCACCCTGATGGATGAGGGCACCAGGCCCTGGGCCCTAAGGTGAAAGAGGTAGTCCAAAATTAGCTGGATCGGGGCAGCCACAGGGGAAACCGAGACCACTTTGACAAGCAGACTCGGCGTTTCCAAGAGGATGCCCTGAACTCCTTCCGAGCACGTCCTTTCCTCCCGGCCTAACCATTGAGCAGCCACGCCGTGAGGTGGAGTGCCGCTAGGTTGGGGTGGAGGAGGCGGCCCTGGTCCTGAGAGAGCAGGTCCAGGTGGGACGGCAACGGCCACGGCGGGGCACCCGCCAAGCTCGTGAGGGTCCCGTCCCAATGCTGCTTGGGCCACGCCAGGGCAATCAGGAGGACCCGGGCCCTGTCCATGTTTATTTTTTCCAGGACTTTGCCTATCAGCGGGAACAGGGGGAAGGCACAGAGGAACCAGCCCAACCAGGACAGGAGGAAGGCATCGGAGATAGCACCCTGTCCCAGCCCACCCCCCGGAGCAGAACTGGGGACAGCGACGGTTCTGCTGAGCCACAAACAGGTCCACCTGGGAAACTCCCCACTCTTGGAAAAGTCTGTGCACCACCTCTGGGTAAAGAGACCACTCATGCTAGAGAAATCCTGCTCAAGCGATCCGCTTGCGAGTTCCAGGCGCCTGGTAGGTGGTAGGCCTCTAGGCAAATGTCATGGGCTATACAGAAGTCCCACAGCCTGAGGGCTTACTGGCAGAGGGAAGAGGATTGGACCCTGCCTTGCCCGTTGATGTAAAACATAGAGGCTGTGTTGTCCGTGAGAACCCTGACCACCCGGCCCTCCAAGTGCGAGCGGAAGGCCATGCTCACTAGCCGGACCACCCAGAGCTCCTTGACATTTATGTGGAGGACCAGGTCCTGGACAGACCACAGACCTTGGGTTTCAGCGTTCCCCACATGGGCTTCCCACCCCAGGTCCGATGCATGGGACACCAGCTCCACTGATGGGGGCCTGCCCCTGAACGGGACCCCGTGGAGCATGTTCCCCGGGGAGGACCACCATCGTAGAGAGGCAATCACCGGTTCGGGCACAGTGAGGACTTTGTCCATCCTGTCTCTGGCCTGGGAGAACACCGAGGCAAGCCATAGCTGGAGGGGCCTCATCCTGAGTCTGACCCAAGAGCTGGAGACATGCTCTGGCTGTTGTCACCGGAAACCCTGTGATTGTGTCAATGATCCCTTTCAGGGTCTTGAACCTGTCCAGTGGGAGGGAGGCTCCGGCCAACGTGGCGTCCAGGACCACCCCGATAAATTCTATGTGTTGCACCGGGACTAACATGGACTTGGTGTCGTTTACCAACAGGCCCAGAGTGGCGCAGCTGGACAGAAGGAATGACACATGATCCCACACCTGTGACCAGGAGCTGCCCTTGACCAACCAGTTGTCCAGATAGGGGAAGATCTGGACCCCATGGCACCTGAGGTAGGCCACCACCACCACCGACATACACTTCGTAAACACTCTGGGTGCAGTGGACAGGCCAAACGGGAGGACCGTAAACTGGTAGTGTTCCTGCCCAACCATGAAACGGAGGAAGCTTTTGTGCCCCTCAAATATATGAATATGAAAGTATGCATCCTGCAGATCGAGGGCAGCGTACCAGTCCCCAGGATCCAGGGAGGGGATGATGGAGGCCAGGGAGACCATACGAAACTTGAGCTTTACCACATACTGGTTCAGGCCTCGCAGGTCCAGGATGGGCCTGAGCCCCCCTTTGGCCTTCGGGATAAGGAAATAGCGGGAGTAGTACCCCTTGCGTTCGAACTCCGCTGGCACCCTTTCCACCACTCCTAGGCCAAGGAGCCGCCCCACCTCCTGCTCGAGCAGAGCCTCGTGAGAGGGGTCCCCCAGGAGGGATGGGGGCTGAGGGTGGTTGGGTGGGATGGAGTAAACTGGAGAACGTAACCCCGGGAGATGGTGTTGAGGACCCATCGGTCCGAGGTCAGCTGCGACCATGTTGGGAGGAAAGCACACAACCAGTTGGAGAAGGGAAGCTTTACTGTGGGTGGATCCCGGATGTGAACTGGTAGGGTGCCCCCAGGTGTCCCGTCAAAACCACCACTTCCCTGCCTCTTTGCCCTTGGAGGACCCAGGCTGGGGGGCAGGCTGAGACTGCCTCTGTAGACGCTTCTTATAGTCCCACGCCTTTTTGTAAGGGGGCTCATATTTAGAGTGGGTGGCCTAGGCAGGAGCCTGCTGTGACTTAAACTTAGGTTTAGCTGGAGCTGAAACATAGAGGCCCAGAGTCAGAAGCATGGTGTGGGAGTCTTTCAGGCCATGCAGTTTTTAACGGTTTGTTCTGCAAACACAGCCTTGCTGTCAAACGGGGAGGTCCTGCAAGGAGGTCTGTGCCTCACTGGACAGCCCAGAAAGCAGGAGCCACGATGCCCTTCTCATGGACACCACAGAGGCCATGGACCACATGGCCGTGTCTGCCACATCCAACGCTGCCAGCAGGATTGGCCTGGCAGCCGCTGTAACCTCCTCCACCAGCGATTTGAACTCCTTCCTGCCACACTCCTGGAGGGAGTCCTCGAACTTGGGCAGAGAGCCCCACAGATTGAACTCATACCGGCCCAGGAGAGCCTGATGGTTTGCCACCCGTAACTGGAAGCTCAAGGATGAATGAATTTTTCTCCCAAATGAATCCAGCCTCCTTGAATCCTTATTCTTCGGAGTAGGGGCTGGTTGGCTCTGTGGTTGACCGACTCGACCATCAGGAAGTTAGGAGCAGGGCGGGTGTATAGGTATTCATGTCCTCTGGCAGGCAGAAATTACTTGCGTTCCACTCTCTTAGAGATGGGGGGGCCAATGAGGCCACCCCTTCGTGGAGAGGCAAGGCCACCCTGCCCAGTACCGAGGCGGACAGGATGTTAAAAAGGGAGTCTGAGGGCTCCTCCTCTGAAGGTTGAGGTTTGAGGCCACCCTTTTCAATAGCTCTTTGTGGGCTTTAGAGTCCTCCTGCGGGATGGAGGGAGGAGGGACCGTAATCACCTCATCAAGGGAGAGCGAGGAAGAAGGTGTGGTACTTTGCGTGTCCACCAGCACTGGAGGGTCCACTACCTGGTTGCTCTCCAGGCACAGCACTGAGGATGTACGTCCCACCGACTCCTTCCTCAGAGGTTGGCCAACAGCCGGTCCGAAGCTCCGGCCACCGAGTGAGCCCCCAACGGGGGCTGTGTCGGGGGCCACGATGCCCACTGGTACCACTGGGCCAGCCACGGGGCCCGGTACCACTGCACCGTGCTGTGGCACCGGCAGAGCAGGCTGGCTGGCCTGACCCATCGATGGGTGGCTGCACAGGGAGGCCAGGCTGACATACGAGCTACTGCTGTCCCTGAACCGGGAAGATCGGCGGCGCCGGGAGTGGTACCAACCCCGAGACCGTGACTCCAACATAGAGGAACGGTACCGCCGGTAGCAGCTGCTTTGCGATTGGCTCTGGTGGGCGGATCCGCAACAGTGAATCGCCAGCTATCAATGCCCGGGGCTGCGGGAGCGGTGCTGTGGCGGGGTCCTGGAGCAAGGTGACAAACAGTAACTGCGTCGACGTTTGTGTTGTGACCGGCTACGATAGCCCCTTCGAGATGAGGACCTTCGGCTACGTCTGCCTTGGTCCCGTCAGTGTCCGCTCCTCAAGGCAGAGCGGTGCCCTGAGGCTCTGTCAAAAGGAACCCAGACAGACAACCTGGTGGGAGTTGATGGCGACCCACGTGGACTACGCATGGAACGGTCGCTGAGTGGCGAACGGCAGCAGGAACATTCCCTTGACCGAGACCGAGTCGGGGGTGACTGCGGAGATCCCAGCGGTGGCTTGGCTCTGGACTGCATGGACATCATGTCCCGAGCCACCTGCAGGGCCTCTGGCGTGGAGGGCATCCGGACATCTGGGGAAGCCTGCTCCGAACGGGCCGGACTACTCCGCTTGACTTGAGTCAGAGGCCTAGAGGCCAATGGGGGTTGAGGACTGCCCAACATGGGTCTAGTCTCTGTCCAGATTTACCCCAGTGCCGTGGTGGAGAAGGCCTCTTCTTAGCCTTCTTGGCGTGCCCCATGGACGGGGAGTGGTGCCAACTAATAGATGGCGCCGGAGGGTCGCTACGCACCGAAACCACGGTGCCCTGTGCTGACTTGAAGCGGCGCGCCGGAGTCGATGCCGACTCCATGAGGATAGCCCAGAGCCTGTCGTCTCTCTCTCTTGGTCTGAGGCTTAAAAGACTTGCAAATCTTGCAGCGGTCGCTGAGATGGGTTTCACCCAAACAGCGTAAACAGTATGCATGCGAATCACTCACTGGCATCGGGCGCCTACAAGTGTTGCACGACTTAAAACCTGGGGTGCAGGGCATGCCCCGGCCCGGGCACACTAGCTAAACTAAACTAAAGCTAATGGAGTACTAACTAAAGGTCACATATACTGAACAAACAAGAGTTCTGGGGACAAGCTACAGCAAAGCTGGAGCAGAGCAGTTCTGAAGCACCTTCACTGGCTGCAGGAGGAACTGAGAGTGGGGAGAATGCAGCGTTCCTTATACCGCACCATGGAGGCACCACTCCAGGGGTCACTAGCGGCGCTCCCCTACGGGTACTGCTAGGGGAAAAACTTCCGACACTGGTGCATGTGGCGAGCACGTACACCTATTGTGGAATACACGTGAGCACTCGAAGAAGGTAACAGGCAGAACCATTCTGCACATGCATCAGTCTGAAGAGCTCTGACTTGGGGAAGTCATAGAGAAGACAGTTACAATAGTCAAGGTAAGAAGAGATGAAGGAATGGATGAGGATTCCAGAAGAGGGGAAGCTGAGACAATGACAAATGTGGGCAATGTTTCAGAGGTCATGCTAGACAGACATAAGGGATTGCAGAGGAGCAGGAATCTGGTTAAGAATTATGCCAGTGTTACAGACAGTAAAGACAAGTAGCAAGTCTGAATTAGGAAAGGAGACTGAGAAGATGGACCTGAGTTTGAGAGTGCTCCTCCTGCCCAAGAGACAAACTTCAGTCTTTGAGACATTCAGCACAGAAAGTCAATAACCTAAATTTCCATGGATCAGCCTGAAGACAGAGTGAGTTAACAGGAAGGAGTCATGCTAAAGGCATTGCACTGGAAGATATGTACAACTGTGAACATTATCAATTGAGATGGTGGCTGAGGAGCGTAAAGGTACAAAAGGTACAAAAATGAAAGATGGAAGAGAGGAAGAATGAAACTTTGGGATTCTTTAGAGCAAGGGCCTTGCTACAGAGGAGAAATCACCATCAGATACAGTGTATGAGCAGTGTGATAGTTAAAAGTGGAATCACAACAGGAGGAACCAAGAGACACCTAAGTCATTGTCGATAAAGTACATGAGGATGGAAGGAAGCACAGTGCTCAAAGTTGCATTGAGGTCAAGAATGAGGGAGAAGGACCCTTCATTAGCAGAAAAAATTAATTAATCACACAGCATAGAGCAGTTTCCATGCTATGCCTAGAGCAGAACTCAGACTGAAAAATGTGAAAACAGATGCACTGATTGTTTAGGGGTCTCCCAAGAAAGATGAACAGGACTCTTATTCTTCCATCTACAGCTTGTTTGCTGAAATGCCTTAGGACAAAAGGTTATGCACTCTGTGTGCTCCCTTTAGGGAGTAGCTCTAATGAGGGCAGATTCTGCTCTGATATGTAAATGTCTAGTGGTTTGCTTCATTTAGTGGATTGTCCTTGCCTGCCTCTGTAACATTTGATAAAAATCAACTTCTTAATCAATTACAACTTCAATAATTGTTACAAATTATCAAATCTCTTGTCCACTATTAACAAACTCTGATGTATAGCACAGAACGTGGAGTATTGCTATTGTAATTTTCTGCTTTTCAAAGTTTTGAATTTTATCTTCCATCTGTCTGATCTCCTTTACTAAGGAGTCCAAATATGTGTGTACTGTACTGAAGCTCTTAATCTATTGCCCTCTGGAAATATCACGGACTTTCTTACTAATGGATGTAACCTGTGTGTACTAAATCAAAAGGGCAACAAGTGGTTTAGGAAGGTTTCTCTCCTTTTTTATCATCGCCTCTCTGATTCTCTCCTGTGCCTCTTTCCATAATGCAGTAGTGTTTCAAAAGGCAGCAAAAGTAGCTATGTCTCCTTTTATACCATTCATTACTTTACAAACGCCACATATGCTAAGTACCATCATTATTTAAAAGGTGACTTCATTATTATTTAAAAGGTGTTACTTCTTTATTTGCTTACCTAGAGTAGAAAGTAGGAGCAGAAACAATACATGACAAGGACAGGTACTATCACTAAGTTCTTGTTCTTCCAACCCTTGTTTCTCCGTCTTAGCAGCTAATCTAAATAGCTCATGCAGTCAAGTCTACCTATCAAAGCTTGCAGTCTGACTCACATACATGACATCAATTCCCTAGTAATGCAAGCACAAGGCTAAATTTTCTTTTAGCCAAACTGTCTTGGAGTTACACAAACTGACACACCTTTCTCAGCCAATATAAATCATGCAGTACTTTTTTTTTTTTTTTTTTGCAAAGGAAAATCACCTGACAGTACCAATTACAAAGGACCCGAACCTGAAGAAGTTAAACAATAGGTTACAAGCAGTTTTCAGGGAGTGGCTGTCTTCTGAAAATTCCTATTTAAAAAATGTCAATCGAAGTGTAAATCCATTGAATTCAACTGAGTTACAGGGGTAAATCTGGGTAAGTGGGGCCTGATACTGATCTCACCACAGTTTAAATGAGGACCAACTCCAGTGACTTCTCTGCAGTTACACTGATGTACAACCAATAGAAGTGACATGGATGTTTGCCCCACTAAATCCAAGGTAGATCCGAGGGAAAATAAGACCAGAACAATTCCTCATATCATTTTGAAATTTGCAATCTCAGGAACTATAAATAATAAAAGCCCTGCTTTATAGTGACACATTAATCAACTTCCTTTTCTGAAAAAAGTACCTTAAATTCAGTCTACATGATTTTACTCTTATTCACAAAAATAATAATACAGAAATAAAAAGATGAATAAATAGAAGTGGTTTTATTGAGACACAGGGGGAAAAAAAGCCCGCGCACAATGGGTTAAACTTAAAAACCGTAATTTCCTGACATTGATTTCTGAATCTTAAACTGAATGGAAATTGCCATTGTCAAAAATTTTTGGTTGCCTGCCCCTCCTCTTTTCCATGAAATCTTGTATGAATTGGCGCTGCTAGTTAGAACATTTTTGACTTCTTTCTTAGTAACTAAGCCATCAATCTAGTTCTTCAAACAGGGCTTATTTTTCAGCAAAGTCATCTTACATTGATTTAACTTAAATTTACGATCACAGCAAGGCAAGAAGAAAACTAGGGAATAAACTCTTTGGAAACAAGATTTTGCTGATTTTGTTTATTAACACATTGAAAGGAACTATCTAGGAAAGGAGTTCCCAATCTGTTCCCACACATTATCCCACAACTAGCTATAGACTCTTGCTGAAGCCTAGGTTCCAGGATTCTTTATAGCAAGGGCCCAGACTCCTTCGCAGTTGCTAATTTTGAGAGGATTTTTAATTAAATGTATGCAAAGATTAGGATGGCAGCATATTTTACTAAACTTGGGCAGGCTAGGGTAAGAATGCTGGGTGGAGAGGACCAGGTGGGAAGTAATGGGGTGCTGGATGGGAGGTACTGGGGGATTCAGAGTAGTAGGTGGAGGAGCCTTTAAGATGATTCAGGATGAGAGGAAAAACTACTTACTTTGGAGGTGGTACTCAGTGAGCTTATTCCCACTCTTTTCCCCTAATGTATTCCCCCTCTCACCTTATCTCTGTCACTGGCAGGCTGAGGAGGGAGGGCTACACAGGGCCCTGTTGTTCCCAGACAGTGGTAGCAAGAGGCAAGGAAGGGGGCTGCCGAGGACTCTCTGGCTCCCCAGCGGGAGCTGGAGGCAAGAGTGTTTGTGCTCTCTTTCCTGGTAGCAACAGCATTAAGAATTGAAAGAGCCATGCTGGCAAAATAC
Source organism: Lepidochelys olivacea (assembly GCF_965140295.1). NCBI lineage: Eukaryota > Metazoa > Chordata > Testudines > Cheloniidae > Lepidochelys > Lepidochelys olivacea. The sequence goes on along the minus strand of NC_140412.1, from coordinate 135,749,469 downwards.
AAGGATCATGCACAAGTGTTGCAAGCAACATAATGCAATGAGACTGATCCTTGCATCATTCATCTGTGGTCCTTGCACTTTTGCTGCTGTTGAGTGGGGCTTGCTCAGGGCTCCTGGTTGCAAGAATATACAAAAGGACACCTGTTATTCCCAAGTGGCAGTAGAAGAGGGGATTGATCAGGGCTTTGTGGGTCCTTGCAGCAAGAGGGGGAATAGTCTTCTCAGATGCATGAATCCCGCCCTGAGCAGTGCTGTGACTTGACTAGGTGGGCCCTTGACTAAGTGTGCCCTCACTGGTCCTAGCCACCAGCTACATACGAAGCTGAAGGATTTTTATGTTTAGATTTTGGCCTCAGCACCCTGGAGGCCCCAAGGCTGAGAACAGTTGGTCTCGAGATGCACTCAGAGCCAGCATCAGGCCATTTCCCCACAATGCCCAGATATTGCATGGGCGGCGTCACAGACACATCATTTGAAACCCCACAGCCTAGGTTAAAGTTTTCCCCTTATAAAGAAAACTTGAAGGACAGTTAGCAGCTAACACATTTTAAAGCTCTGGGGAAAGACAGCCATAAAATCTTCAGTGGAATCTAGCCAACTTCCTTGATGTTTTACAGTCCTGATAAATCAGACACTGGGGTTGTCACAAGATAGTGTATTTCTAGCTACAGTCTGCAGACTATACTGTGAAAGCTTAACGTTTGTTAATGTCTTTGCCTGTTGCAATTTCAACATTAAACATCACACCATGATGGGCAAATAAAAAGGACTACTTTGACATTTTAGGATCAGGGTAGCATTTGACTCCCGAGAGGGCCCCACATTCCCATACTTGCCTGGCAACTTGGTACACTGAATATTAATCTCTTTGAAACATTTGTTTTCTCTTTTAAGTACTTAAGTGTCTCAGAACTACAACATAAGAACAAACATGACTTCACCTGGTATTTTACAGAAACTGAAAGGTTAAGTGGCAGATGATAAAGAAAATACAGTGAAGCAAACCCCGCAAATTACTGGATTGAAAGTCATAAAGGAAATAAACAGTATTTTTAAAAATTAAATTGTAGTAAGCAGAACAGCAATAGCACAGTGGAATCTGTACAAGTGACCATCTTTATTTCGCAATTTCCTGCTGTAAGAGACTGTTACTGTAAAATCCCCAAGTGTACTGAGTACAATTCTGCTCCATCTTTATTAGAAGACCAACATGGTGAGGTAAGTGATTTTTGTCAGATCTTTGGGTAGTCACTTAAAAAAGATTTTACTGCGGTAATGATTATTCTAGTTGTATACAGTGCATGTGAAATAGCTTGCTACGAAAAAACCCAGACACAAGAGCTGCAGAAGTCTGGAGACTTCTCCAGAACCTGCCATCATTTTTTGGAGTCATTTGTACCTTTGAAAGTGAATCCAAAATGCTACTGTTCTGATTTGCATAGGTGTAAATGACAAGATATGGAACATTGGGCCCTATGTACTTGGAAAAGCAACTCAGACAGATAGCGTTTTAAATCTTACCTTCTGCATATTTGGCTTGATACATCGAACAAAGAAAGGATTAGAGGAACTTAATGTTGCCATTAAGGAATGCAGTGAGTCCTAAAACAAAGGTAGAAAAGAAGACAGTCCTTTATAAACAGCTTTTTTGTAAGTCCTTCACTTTAGCCCTCTCAAAACTAAGCATTGCAGGCAGGCCCTAGAGCAACACCTAGTGATCTAGATTAGAAATTACAACAGTACAAGCTTTTCCATGATAAGAGTCAGTTATGCTAATGGAGATACAGGTCTTAACATGTGAGGTGACACACTGCTCTGTTGTTTGCCCCTTTTGATTAAAAGTACTGACAAGAGTTACTGATCAGCATGAACAGCTCTGTTTATAAAGGTACACCATCAACTTGAAAATCTCATTTCTGTCTCAAAATGCTGAACCTGTTGTATTTACAAGTAACACTTAAGAATTCTGTCCTGCATTGTGATCTACATGTGTGCATTGCTGTGCCCATGCAAATCACAATGCACAATCCAGGCATAAGATAACATTGTTACTGAAAGAAGTTAGCAAAAATAATCTCCCCTCCTCCCATTTTCCCCCAGTTTTTCTATTCTGTGCATTTGACAGCATTTTGTGTATATTCGGTTTCATTCTTTCTCCTATATGGAGTCAGTTTCTCTCTTAATGAAAAGAGAAACTTTTCTTGTCTCTTATAAGAAAGATACTAAATCAACAAGGGCACAGAAAAACCTAGCTCTTGAATTTCAAAAGTTCTTTAGAAAGTAAAATTAAAATGGTGTTTAAAGAACACTCTTTCAGAAACTAGATTTTTTTTTAAAAATCAATGAATAAAATTCACGTTGAGAGTATATCTGTAACATATGTACTTTACTAAGTGTATCTGTAATTTAACTTAACATACACTGTATCAGAGGCATGTTTCTCTATTAAATAAAAATCCTAGAATATCCCTAGCAAGAAAACATCAAGTTTACAATACTCACTTAAAAAATAAAACAGATTACATATATATTGTGTAATTATACACACACACCATTTTCTCCTCAGCATTAACAGAATTCTGAATGATAAAATACACAATATAACATAGATTATCTAATGTATTATTACCTCATCTAATTGGAAATAAAGGTCGCCAATGAAGTCATCATCCCTCTTCTGACATGTATTATTTACATGAAAAATTCCCCCCTTCACTGAACTTTCAATTGTATGTTCCCCCATTCTATTCAAGGAGATACTGAGGTGTTTTTGTAAATCTATTACAGTGGGGGCAAAGAAAGCAAATGCTGATGCAATTTGAAACTTGACCATTATTTCCAGTGTGTCTGGTTAACCATTGTTTGCTACAGAACAAAGAGGGCAAATATTACATAGAAAAGGTTCCCGCTTCTAGCAGTAAAATAAATATTTACCTCTTAAAAAAATGTAAACTTTATCCATGCTTACCCTGTGTGAATGCTGTATTTCAGGACAACTTGGACAACCCTATTGATCTCTGACAATAGAGGACAGTACTTATGGCAATCACTTTGTAAACGTAACAGGGAAGGCAAGTGAGCTTGAACAAAGGTAGGCTGATGATATATTCCATTTTCACATGCAGCTCTGGACTGACCTCATGAGCTGCTAACATCCTGGACCCACTGCCAGCCAAGTCAGTGGGATAGGAGGCTGCTCACCGCACCTCATGAGATCGGATCTAGAGACTACTCTGAATCAGGGTCTTTACAAATCAATAACCAGGTTGTCATAATGAATCTGATACCGTCACCAGTTTTATTCCTTTTCATTTTAAACTTCTGAACAAATCATGTGTTGTTCAGGGCCCCTGAGGGCGAGGAGACAAAGAGAAAGAAGGGGCCTGAGTCTCCCTTGCCTTACACCTTCTGTAGTCATTTACCCCGGGTAAAGTGAGTGCTAAACACTGCTACTCCTATGCGGTAACATCTCATGCTTGCTTTGCCCAGGTGCAAATGACTGCAAAGGCAGCAGTGAATCAAGCCCTCAGTGATCTGGAGAGCTACCAAGGAGGGTAAGGAGAATGAGCTACTGCAGCCAATGGCATTCCACAACCACAAAGGAGTGCTGGGTGCTACTCAAGGGTCAGGGCCATTTCTCCAGCCTCACTTGTGTATGCAGCATGCACCAACCAAGGGGATGCAATGCTCCTTTTCAAAGGAATAGCAGTGTGCATCTCACCATATGTTCCCGAGGCTGTTCTGTCCAACACAGCAAAAAGGCATCAGAGCAGAATTTTATTCTTAATGATTCCACTAGCAATGGGCTTGATTCTGCTCTCGTTTGTACCAGTATAAATGTGGAATAACTCCAATGCAAAGGAGTTAATCTGAATTTATACTGCTGTAACTCAGAGTAGAATTTGGATCCATCTTTCTTTAAAATAATCACTTTCAGATGAAAATTTATATGCTGAGTTTCAGCCCAAGGGAATTGTTAATGGCTGAGTTATAAACCCTGAGTAGCAGGGGAGGTACTTTGACTGGACAGCAGCGAATGAGAGAATCCAAAACACATGTGTAGCAGAATGGGGGAGGCAGGGGCTGTCCCCTCCACTCCCCCAATCCTTCTCTTCAGTTCTCTGCTTGGCCATTGGTTGGGCAAAGAGAAATGGGGCCAGCTGTTTGGCTGCTGTGCACCCTCCCCCAGGTCCTTGCCTATGTAAATTAAGCCAGGGCTTACCTCTGGTTAGCTGTCCCATGGAAGATTAGCAGCTTTGCCAAATATGATGCTGCGGATCTTTCCTATCGCCTGTTTTAAGAGGTCAGGAAGGAATTTTGTCCCAAACCACCAAATTGGCAAGTAGTCCTGTGAGTTTTTTCACCTTCCTTGTAGCCTTCTGGAGGCACAGTTGGGTTAGAAACAAGGATTCGAGGTTCCTATATTGTTGTTAAACTACCGACTCTTCACAACTGTCAACTGGTGTCCAGTGCGAGTAAAGACTTAACTGCCAGCTCCCAGAGGTAAATGAGACCCAGGATTGTGTAAGTGGACTGTGTGCTTATAAGGGGGAAGGAGCTAGAAGTTTTTGCAGACTGAGTTTTCCCCCACCCAGCATTGTGGCTTCTGTCACTCCATCCCCTTAACGGGGAGGAAAGGAGGAGAGGTTTCACAACTGAATTGAGACTGTGGGGTACACCAGGGATGGCCTACCCTAAGTTAGTTTTTGGTTCATGATAAAAGCCCTGCAACATGCAATGCAGAACCAGTTAAATGGCTGGTACATGACAGCTGGGGGCTGGCAATGTTGTGCCCCTCCCCAAGATATAATTAGTAACGTTGCAGCCTGCCATTTAAACCCATCCCATGTGTCTGACAATCATTCACCTGCTTCTCCTTGTCCAAGAAGGCAGATAATTAAAATGTTGCCCTGCATCCCTATTCAACACAAGGATTGGAAAGCATTTTTATTAGGTATTTGGTGCTTATTTTTCCTAGTGTGCAGACCTCATTTCAGTGTCTCAGGCCAATTTCACAGCTGATTCTGGGATCATTTCATATGTATGGCTGTAAGCACCTCCTAAGTCACAATGCTGGAGCCACTGTGGGCCAGATCTCCAGCTGGTGTAAGTCAATACAGCTCCACTGACTTCAATGGAGCTATGTTGGTTTACGCCCACTGAAGGCCTGCTGCTATGTCCGCAGAGGCCAGATTATATATTAGCATAGCCAATTTAAAATAAAAGTGACAGACGGGGAGGCACTTAGGGCTTGTCTACACTTAAAATGCTACAGCGAAGACACTACTTACGCTGAATGGAGGGTTCTCCTGTCACCACAGGCAATCCACCTCCCCAAGAGGTGGCAGCTAGGTTGATGGGAGAATTCTCCCATTGACCTAGCACTGTCTACACTGGGGGTTAGGTCAGACTAACTGCATCGCTTAGGGTGGTGGATTTTCCATACCCCTGAGCGACGTAATTATACCAACCGAATTTCCTAGTGTAGACCAGGCCTAAGAGTAGTAAGACTGTGAAGGAACCAATGATAGAAGTGGAAACTGAGCGAGATGGGGAGTAAGAGCAAGACAAACACCTATGAAGTATGCCAGATCTAGTCCAGGGAGAGGCCAACGCAGTTAAAACAAGAAGGACAAGTCAATGAATGGGAATGAAGATGGAGGTGCTGTGCAGGTCAGCTTCTTCCTGAGGCAAACATTGTTGATTACATAATTAGTGACTGAAGTTTCATATGGGAGGAGGCAACATTTTGGTACTGAAGAGTTTCAGCATTTTAAATCTCCAAGGGACATATACGCCCAGCCCAGCCACTCTGAGTCTTTGTTGACTACTGATTCTTTATCATCTGTCAGTTGCTGACAGTAGAGGAGAGGACATATTAACCAACCTTGAACTGCAAGCTGACCGTGGGTTTCCGGTGTTTGCTTCCACATTTAAGGGTGTCTTGGCTGTTGCGACTTGAAACGTGTTCAAACAGATCATAGATAAAATCAAGTCTGAAATGGGGAAGGAAAAACCTTTACAAAATATCCCGAGACACCACAAAATTTACCATAGTACAATCCTGAGCAAGCTTAGCTCCTTAAAGAAAAATAACTCTTATTGACTCTCCAACAACAATTAGCCACCGACCTTTCAGATGTATCATTTGTGCAATGAGGCCAAGAAAAAATAGTCCAAATGCTACACACTGCATTCTCAACACCTCCTCTTGGAAATGAATGGCTAGATCTTATCATCTTTATCACTTTTTACTTGATCGTCATTCAACCAATTGACCTTAATGGATGCTACACTGGAGTGAAGACCAAGAAATAACATTTTCTGTTTGCTTTTCACAAGGGTGCAAATAACTGTGTGTGGGAACTTAAGCTTCAGCACTTAGTTGTGGGTGTTGTATGTACATTACAGAGGACTACAGGAGGCCCCTCACACCACTTTGACAGCAACATAACCGCTGACTTGAATGGAATTGTTCCTGATTGATACGAGGGTAAGTGAGAAGAGAACCAGGCCCTATGGCTTTAACTCCCCTGTTGCATTTAGCTGCATATTTCAACTGGGAGAAATGTGACCTCAGGCATAACATGAAAACATAACATACAATTAGGGATTTATTAAAAGGAAAAAAATTTAAAGCACCTAAGGGATTTAAGAGCAGCACAAGTCCCACCGGCTTAAATCCCTGAAAATCTCCCCGCAAGTCATTTACTACATTGCTGTTATTATTTGTGCTATTGTAGCACTAGGAGCCCTTGTCACAGATCAGGACCCCACAGAGGTTGGCACTGTACAAACAATGAACAAAACGATGGTCCCTGCTGCAGAGAGCTTACAGGCCTGATCTTCAATTCCGTGTGCACCCAAACTCCAAGTAAAGTAAGGGTCAGGAAAGTGCAAGGAATGCAGAATCAGGCCTTATGAGAGGCGGGGGAGGGGAGACAGAGGAATCATACCTACGTTTGGTAAAGCACCTTGAAAATATGAAGTATCCTGGGCCAGATTCTAATACATTTACTCACACTGAGTAGTACCTTACTCCTCTAACACATGCAGTGCAACCATTAGGAATAAGGTACTCTACCGCCTGTGTGAGGGTATCAGAATCTGGCCCAAAGTGAGAGAATAGTGGTATTATATTTGGAACTGTACACAAGAGAAGTTTATTAAGTGCCCATCTCCTTGGCCACTTGTTTGTTGCTCACTTCTCCTCAGTCCAACCCTACACTGCACGTACTGCTCTCAACTCCCACTGAAATCCAAGCATGTGGCACCTCCCAGGATCATCCCGCGATGCAAGTGCACCAACATACCGGCTTTCACGTAACAAGTTTAGGAGATCATCTCTGAAAGTATCTCTGTTTTTCTCTAAGATTCCCCTGACATCGTACTGGACCTAGTAAAAAGCAGAACAGGCTCAAATAAAAAGCGCAGTCATTAAGTACCCCTCACAAAGGCAGTACCATAAAGTGCACTGAGGGAACAGAATGCTTCAGTTAATTTGTGAGTGGTTGTGATTCTGAAACACTGTTTGGAAGCATTATACCAAATGAAGAAAAGAAAATTACCTCCCCAGCGTAGTGTTTCACTCCAAAGTTGTGAACAGCGACTCTTGGTTTCACATAAAAGGAATTGTTCTAATTTAAGGAAGAATAAAAACATTTTAGTGGAGAAAACAATTGGAATCTAGATAAAGGGCCAAGTAGTCTTCAACCTGAATTTGTCCAAACCACTGTCTTTCAGTGAACACCCTAAAAGATTAGTGCTCCAAAAGCAAACAACCATATCTATATTTGTAATAGGATTTGTTACCCTGGAGCTGCTTCGAACACGGTAACAGGATATTTATAGTACATTAAAAGGCATTAGACTAACCCTAAGCCATCTGGCTAAGTGATCAGTTAAAGACACAGTGGACAAGAAGGGCTTGTCTTAACTGGCAGTTGTCAGGTTAGGTAGTTGTGAAAACAGCAATATGCCTGTATTAAAGGGGGTGCAGTAGCCATGTTGGTCCCAGGATATTAGAAACACAAGGTGGGTGTCCATATTCAGTTGATCATCACCTTTATTGTATAAGAGCCTCTTTAATATAAAGACAAGGTGGGTGAGGTAATATCTTTTATTGGACCCACTTCTGTTGGTGAGAGAAACAAGTTTTCGAGCTCCACGGAGCTCTTGCTCAGGTACACCTTTCCAAGACCTGAGGAAGAGCTCTGTGTAGCTTGAAAGCTCATCTCTCTCACCAACAGAAGTTGGTCCGATAAAAGATATTACCTCACCCACCTTGTCTTTATATTAAAGGGGCTCTTATACAATAAAGGTAATGATCAACTGAATATGGACATCAGGCCAAATTCCGGTCTGTTATCTCAATGTAAATCTGGAGTAACTCTGGAGAAGTGAATAGAATTACTCCGGATTTACATTGGTGTAGCTGAGATTAGAATCTGGCCTATTTCATTACCTTTCCATATACCTATCTATGCAAATGGAAGTATCTATACACACATTGCGTATTTTCAGATAACAAGCTCCCTCTTGCTGCCACTGAAGCAAGTGACTTGGCCACTGACTTCACTGGGAATAGAATCGGGCCTAATATGTACTGTAAGATTATGCATCCATGAATATGACTCACAAACCTCTGGAGAAACAAAGGATCTTACAAATGGCACACTAAATAAATTAGAGTATCACATACGGCGTGTTGGGAGTGTAACTTCTCCAACAAGGTGCAGTCAGTCGCTTGAGGAAAATGACTCTCTTCATTGATTAGTGCTAGCAGGCCAAGTTTCTAGATCAGTAAAAATAAAGAGAACAAGGATGAATTAGCCCATCGAGTGTTTACACTGATCTTTCTACTAGTGAAAATCGTCTTGAAGATGCTGTCAAGAGAGGCATAAGTGAACCAATATATCATAAAAACTCTCACAGGAAACTGTAACACTGTTAGAGAAAAAGGATTCCTCTGGGAACGTAAAGCAGGTAAAAGCAAAACAATGGAGGAAAAAGCAGTTATTGAAAACGTGAGCACTTTTTTAGCCCAAAGTCACTGTTCAAATGAAGGGGATTTATCCTGTTTTTCTTAAAAATTTGCTTTGGGTGAGCCAATAGTCCAGCTGGAGCTATATTCTGAATAGCTAGAAATTGCAATGTGGTTATTTGCACAAGTATTCTCAACCTGAGGTTAGAGAAACACTTCCAAGTGGTCCATAGAGCTGCTTCTGTCACAGTGTTGAAGCATGTATCTTTCTTCAAGTCAGTTACTGATAACTGCATAACGATCTAGGACTCTTTTAGGGTTTCCAGAATCTTTTTTAACAAGCTAAATTCAAATTTTAATAAACAACACCACATCTAATCTTTTATAAGTTCTTTGCAGTATTGATTGATTCTCACAACAGCCCTGGGAAGCGGGCAAGTATTATAGTTCTACCGAAAGGGATACTGAAGTTAAGTAACTTGTCCTATGCCCCAAACGGAGTCGCTGTTGAACAGGGACAGGAACTCATGAGTTTCTGGTTCCAAGGAGAGAACTTAAATAGATTTCACCTCTCCTCCACCCCAACGAAAACCACATGCACTCACACATATCAACACTGTGCAGCTGTTTCTTGACTTTCCATGTTGTGTGTTTCTTTGGTGTACATTCAACCATAATCAGTTTCATGGATGGAAAAGAACTGGGGGAGGGGAAACTAATAAAAACACAGGAGGACAGAAATAAATTGCAAAAGTGACCTGGAGACACTAGGGCAGTGGGGGAAAATAGGCAATAAGAGAAGACTAGATACATTGAAATGCAAAGTTTAACATTCAGGGAAAGGAATTTAAGAGCAGAGATAGAATACATAACCCCCATCCCAACAAAACCCCACCCAACAAAACAATTTAAAAATTGTGGAACTAATCTGAACTTTGTCACCCATCCTACAGTTCATTCTGCTTGTATGTTTCATCTCTTCCCCCCCAGCCCTTTGTATGTCTTGTCTATTTAGGTTGTAAAGATTTCAGGCAGGGACTCTCCCTTTATCTACATTTCTACAGTGCTTAGTGCAACAGAATCCTGATTTTGGTTGCAGTCCCGAAGCATCACACTACTGGGAATCTTTCTCCAAGCTATCTATTTAATGATCTCCTAATACATTCTTGTATGCAACCATGCATTGCAAATTATAGGCAAAGTGAGGAATTCGGGATTGGGAGGGGTATGTGTCCATGAAAGTGTACTGATCCTATGAAAGTGATACACAATCTACTAAAGTTTGAAAACCACTGTATTAAAAGATCAACATTTAAACAAATAAAAGATAGTCTGCCTTTTGACCATATGCTGCTTTAAAATTCCTGCTTACACAAGTGATGAGAACACAGTAATTTGTCCATGCATACCACAATATCAAATAATGTATTACCTTTTCAATAAGGTCCAGGCACTCTCCGTTGTCTGTCCAGTCAATATCTTTCCAAACTAGCCCTTCTCTAGTGTAAGAAAAGAGGACATTTTATTCATAATTACAAAAATGTGTTGGGAGGAGGGGGGGAGTTGTTATGCCTACCATGCAAGTTAGAGTAAAATCAATTTAAAAAAAAAATAATGATATGCAGCTATAGGCCAGGATTTTTAAAATGTACTTATGGGAGTTAGGCACCCAAATCCCATTGAATTTCAAGGATTTGGTTATTTCTTTCCCCTAGGCACCTTTCAAACTCCAGCTGTAATTCTTACCTGCTATATTCCAGTTGCTCCAAGGAAAAAATGTGCTTGTTGAAATATTCTTGAAGCTTTTCATTTGCATAGTTAATATTGAACTGCTCAAAACGATTAACCTGAAAAACCACAGACATTCAAAGGTAAATACTTCCAATGCCATTCGTTTTGTAATGATATACTGATTCATTTTAAGTCCTAAAGCATTTGATAATCCAGTTCTAGAGATGTTACGGGGAATTGTGGAACAATGGCATACATAAAAATTAATTAATCAATTCCCAGCAATTTTTTTGGAACATACCTCAAAGTTTTCAAATCCAAATATATCAAGAATTCCGATGGACTTGAAATCTTCTTTGCCTCTGATTCTGCTGTTGATTTTTTTAATAACCCATGCAAAACACTGGGAGTAAAGTGCCATAGCCACAGAATCTCTGCTATCTACTGCCTGCATTGGAGAGGTAATACACAGCATAGTAATTTAATTAGAAACCACATTTTGCCACTGTTCTTTGCCCAGTGCAATGAAAAAGTACAATACATGCAGTTTCATATTTCCATTAGGTATATATACATTACATTGATTACAATTAAAGCACTAATGATTGAAAGCTCTACTGTGAGTTATTATAATTCAGTATTTATACTGCATTTAAAAAGAAGTTAAGGTTTCAAAGTCAAACACTCAAAAATTAGGAAATACCACAATTAAGGGTGCCTGTGCTACCTAAATTCAGCTCTTTTGTATGTAAACATATATATGAATGTACAGTATGCTTTTCCCTAATCTCATTCTTAGAAGTGGCTGAATCCTATTTTGCTGAAACTTTCCAAAACTGAGCCTGAGGCCGGCATCTATCTGGCTTGGGAAATTTTAGCCCAAATGGTTCAAGTCTGACAAAGGTACAGGCAACTAAAAACAGGATCCTATAGTGAGAAGTGTCGAGCAACTTTAACCAAGGAAGCCCTTCCTGCTCCACCTATAGAGGTCTATAAAATCATGAATGGTGTGGAAAAAGTGAGTAGTGCTATTTACCCTTTCCCACAATTCAAAAACCAGCAGTTATTCAATTCAATTAATAGGCAGCTAGTTTAATACAAACAAGAGGAAGTACCTTTTCACACAATGCATAATGAATTGTGGAACTCATTGCCATGGGATGTTGTGAAGGTCAAAAGTATAACTGCACTCAAAAAAAGAACTAGATAAGTTCATGGAGGATAGGTCCATCGATGGCTATTAGCCAAGATGGCCAAGGATGCAACCCTATGCACAGGGTGAGTCTAAACCTCTGATTGCCAAAAACCCGAAGAGGAAGACACGGTGGATCACTCCAACTGCTCTGCTCTGTACACACCTCTGAACTTTGGTACTGGCCACTGTCGGACACAGGATACTGGGCTGGATAGACCATTGATCTAGATCAGCATGGGAGCTCTCATAGTCTTATAATTACAAGATGGGCATCCATAGAGATTTCTCAAAATCTAAGGGCCAGATTCTTATCCCACACTGAATAGCTCTGAACCGCAAGAGCAGCCTCACTGAAATCCAATGGAGCTACTTGCAGAGTAAGGTACTACTCAGTGTGAGTAAGGATATCAACAGAACACGCCCCTAAATAAATAATTAGGTAGTGTTACCTTCAAGGCTCTCCACAACATTTCTCATGATTAACTCTCAAGTGCTGCCTCCTTTTATGCTCCTTTAATTCTGTTTGTTCAGCCCAAACTGCTAATCTGAATGCCCCCACCTCTTTTGTACCCCTTTTCCACCCTGCCTCTGCCATGCTTTCTTTCCTGCTGCTCTCTAGGACAGTAAGGCCCTTCATGACCTTGGGAACTACACTTCCATTCTCTCCTCCTCTCAGCCTAGTCTCACAACCCCTTCTTCAAGGAGTTTTATAAATTATATTTTTGTATTTTATGAAGTAAGATTTTAAAAAACAAAATGTAACAAAGAAGCAGCATGCATTAGCTTCCCAAATGACTGGACAACCAAATTGTCTCTGTGACTTGTCCACCTCTTCTTCCCCACCCCATGAGGTCATCTACTCTTGATCCTGTCTTAATTTAGGCCTTAATCCTGCATTGGGATCTGCTAGCCTGGATTGCTGCACCTGTGCAGAGACTCATTAAAGTCAACTGGACTCTACAAAAGGCACAGGTCTAGTGGATCCCATGCAGGATTGGGCTCCTAGACAGGCAGGGATTTGGTCTTTATCTGTATTATAAAATCCTATGCACATCTCTAGCATTATGTGACTCAAATCATAACTTGTTTTTAAACCACGTTAGAAAATCCTGTAATGTATTGATTACTTGAACCTGTGCCCCACTCCCCAACAAGTTATCTGACTAAAATTCTGATGTCAGCTTCTTTGGGCCTGTCTACATAGGGACATTGAGGAAAATTAATCCAAATGAACCAAGGTGTAAATTAAAAGTGGATTATTTAAAGTGAATTAAACCCCTTTATGGACACAGAATGAAGACTACTTCAATTCTAAATTTGTTAATTCCGATTAATTTTCCTGAGTACCCCCATGCAGACAAGCCCTTATACATGCTTCACGCTGTTGGTTCATTGTAGTCGTTGATCTCAGTGGAACTCTATGCTGGTTTTAGATCAGCTGGAAGTCTGGCCCAATTGTTTTGTTAAAATATATCCAAAGTGGTATGTCTTTACCTGTTGTACACTGAGAGGTGTTAAGATTTCTTCTCCCCTGAGTATCATTGATCTCTGTGTCAATGCTTCAGTCAGCTGTGTTGAGTCCAGCCCAAGTAACTCTGCAGATCTACTCAGAGCTAGCAACAGAAGGAGCCAAAAATAAATACACACGTATATGCGGAAGGCACAATTATCGCAACATTTTTTTAACTTACTGTAATTAGAAGCAACACCAAAGCAGCTTCTGACAGAGATTAGAAAAAAATATTGAGTTGGATTCTCTGGTCTGCTACAGGCACTTTGCTCTCCTTATGCAAAGTGCTGGCAAAGGTAATGTAGCTGCCTTCTACACCAGACACCCCCTCACTTACAGCTGAAGCGAGGAGACGGTGGACACAGCTGAGCTCCAGTCCTGCTCTAACTTCCTTCCACTGAAGCCAGGCAGCCCTTAATCGGGGAACCACACCTGGCTCCCATCAGCCACCACTTTCATCCACCATACTGGAGTGCAGAACTTGTACCACCGTCTACTTCCCACTTAATTTACTTTATGCACTTGATAGCATTCTGTGTCGTTTCACTCAATTTTCACTCCCTTCCCTATTCAGTCGGGTTAGTCAGTTTTCCTTCTTAGTCATGTGGGTGTTTCACCCAGCAATAGAGGAAAGAAGCACATTTTAAGAAATAGGAAAACAACATGGTAAACCCAAAAAAATTAACAAGGAAGTTCAGGGACAGATGAAATTCTGGAAAACACTGAACTCATATTTGAAACTGACTAAATTTCAGAGTGAGGGTGTCTCTTTAATTCTTCTTCTGAGAACCTATAATCATAAAGAAATTGTCATTCACAGAGGTCTAATCTCTCCTGAAAAGTATGCATAAATGCAGCTGCTAATGCATCCCAGTACAGCATCTCGACATAGGTTAAATCCCTGAACTCATTTTCACTGTCAATCAAACCCAGTTATTAATGTCTGGATGCTCAACTTCAGAGCAACAAGGTTGAAATATTGCCTTGAAAATGCATTTACAACAAAATTGATACAGTGGTTGTCTAAATCACTTATTCCTTTTCAGTGCTCCTGAAACAATAAGATACAGTGTTATAAACGTGCACAAAAGAAAGAAGCTGATTTAAAACACCCCCAATTCATTACAGATCACAGTTGGAAGCCTTTAATTTGTTCTTAACATAATAAAAATCCACACCTAATGTTATTGCTAATACTAATGTTTGGTTTTATGGATACAGAAACCTAATACCCACTTCCTCATTCAGGAGAGGGTACTTCTGCTTTCCCCCCCGAATCATCTAGATGTTTCTGGTGAATAGAAGAAAAGTTTGGCAAACAAGGCAGGCACAGTGCACTGAAGTCTTGAATCCAGAATGCACTTAAGTACATGCTTAAGTCCCATCAACTTACGGAAAAGCATTCCAAATTCAGGAAAACATTGGCTTCAGGGGACTTAAGCACATTTGAAAGTTAAGCATATGCTTGAGTTCTTTCCTGAACTGGAGGCAGAGTTCAGTGCCAAGGAGTAACTCATTTCATCTTCATAAAACACCAACGATGGCATTTTAACCATCATTAACAGATCTTAAAAAGGAACCAGAGACTTTTGTCCTGCATGGTTTCCAACACTGCTATTAAGCAGTCATGGATATTTCCTCATCCCATAACGATCTCACCTGTTTTGAAGGACACCTGTGCCCCACCAGCAGTGATAAACTCAATGTTCCCTAGATGCAGAATGCCAGCTAGCAGCCTAAGAACTTCTCGCACATCCTCCTTGCTGAACTGCATCACTTCCATTGCAGTCTGGAAGAAAATATTTCTTTCAGTTTGTGTTTGATTTTATTGGAGAATCAGAAACTGAAGTAGATGATAGAGGGTAAATTACAAAACACAATAACTGAGTTTTTCAGCCTTTAGCATTTGAAAGACATAGGAACAGTGGAATGGGAACAGCAAATGCATCTCTTGTTTTAGCCCTCAATCCACACAAGCATTTTAACACATGATGTGTGCAACTTTAAGCACAAAGTAAAACACTGACATCTTTAAACTCTCATCCCCCTGAGTGTCACTGACCCTCTAAGGAGCTGTTCCACTGCAACAGAACTTGATTAAAGATATGCATGTGCTTGGGTATTTTGCGAGATAGTAAAAAACCTCACTAATTTGTACTAGCAACCTGGAGGAACCTCCCCTGTGTGTTACCAGATTTTGCAGATTTCTCATGGAGGTGACCAAACATGTATCATGCAATGTATTTTATCAGTGCACTGTAATTTAGTTTTACTTATAACTAATGTTCTGCTTCATATTTTGAGAAACTAACAAAGTCTTAGTGAAAAACCTCATTATTGTACTCTACTAACTGGGGCAACACACAGGTTTTTTGTGAAAACTACTGGATTTACAGATGGGCAAAGTAAGAATGACCATGGTTCCACTGTACATCAGGAACAAAAAACAAAAAATGTAAAACATGTATTATTGGATTAATGCAAGCAAAACAGACAACTATTTTCTTTGGGAATGGCTTGTGTTTTCCAAATGTCTCTCTACAGTGCTGCAATCTGAATCAGATTGTGCAAATTCATTGTATTTCATGGTTTGCACTGATGAAATACTCTTAATTCAGGGACGCGGAATACACAGAGCATGATATATTTGAGTAGGGCTGTTGGAGTGTGTTGTATTTCTGTGCAAATGTGATTACAAAAAGATGGTCTTTGGTCATAGTGACAGGTTTCAGAGTAGCAGCCATATTAGTCTGTATTCGCAAAAAGAACAGGAGTACTTGTGGCACCCTAGAGACTAACAAATTTATTTGAGCATAAGCTTTTGTGAGCTACAGCTCACTTCATCGAAAGCTTATGCTCAGATAAATTTGTTAGTCTCTAAGGTGCCACAAGTACTCCTGTTCTTTTTGCTCATAGTGTGTATCAATAATGACAATAGTGTCATTTTGCAAAATACAAGCAGCACTGAGAGGTGTTTTTGCAGCTGCTCTCGGAATTACTTCCTCCCCACAAAGGAGCTCTACCCAAAGTCAGCCATCTTAGGGTTTTAGGAAGAAGTTCTCTTCTCTCCTCACTCTCGTACCTATAATCCCTCCAAGGTATTGGCAGGGGATTGTCCTGTTAGCCCTGCCACACCTCCAGTCACATACTTGCAATAACATTTTTAGTAAATAAGAAGGAAAGGGATATCTGCAGAAGTTCTGGGAATCCATTCCACTGTGTCTGTACAGAAAGAGCTGTTATAATAACTACTAAAACCCCACAGAACATACACCACCTTTTAGTACTGTAGAGCTGAACAACTGTACACTCTTCCAATACACAATAAATATCTACAATTGCCAATACTTTGTGGGTAGATTCATAATTTTATGGTCACTATGATTAAGGTGGTTCTCAACCTTTCTGGGCTCAGGACCCATTCATAAACCTTGACAGCCTGTCACAACCCAGTAAATAGCTTTAGTGCAAAAAACACTTGTCTTACTAAGTATTCCTTACCCATGATATAGAATATACATGTTAACGTAACTGGTACTAAAAAGGACACGGTGCATACCATAACAGCAGCTACTGAAGTTCTGGTCCCTTAGGGCTGGCTGGCCTCCGGACGTTGTGACATCCAGGTCGCAGCACCACTCAGTTTTGGCCCAGCTCCCCTAACAAGGGACCTGGAGGGCCAAGTTTTTGTGAGTCGTTTTGTGACTTGGCAAATGAGGTCACAGTGCCACTCACTCAAATTTGGTCTGGCTGCCCACCCCGCCCATCATGATGGAGGGGCAGCTCGGCTAAACTCGAGTGGCACTGTGACCCCAGAAATCACAACACCAGGAGTGAGGAACTGAATTCAGCCAGCCCCGTGGGACTGCAGCCTTTTGGTTCATGAGCCACAGATTGAGAAACCCTGATCTAATCTGACATCCATAACACAGACCATGGAACTTCACCCAGTAATTTCACTTGTTCCTGATGATTTTAACAAATTTTCTGTGATTGTCTCTAATCCTGTCAGCCATAGTTATAGTTATAGAGGGTGGTACAAGCTGAAGAGATTTTATTAATAGGATCCAGCTCATGGCACAGTAATAACAGATGTCACAAGAATACTTAGGAAGGCATGTGTGTGTGCTCACACTGCAGATCCCCACTCCAGTGGAGAAGACCTTTTGGAACACAAAGGAAAGAAAGACATCTAGAGGGGAAATCATCTGTAGCCTCTTGGAAAAAGGTCATTAGAAAGCATATGACTGAAAGAGAAGAATGAAGTACGGCTTAGGAATATTGAAGTCACTGAAGTCACGTTCTCAGGCCTTACGAAGATCTGTAAGGAAGCAAGGGATGGGGATGCATGAAACAGGGAAGGAACAGAAACTGATGATGCAAAATGTCCCTGTCCTTCACTATAAGGAAAGCAGAGTGGAAATGTCCCCATTCTGTGCCCAAATTTCTGCTTGTAAAATACTCCAGAATGCAAGATTTACATGTCAAGTTAATTTCATGCTCTACCTGCCTCACGCTGATTAGCGCAAATTAAATGTCATGCTACTCAACCTGAACTAGACGACTGCGATGCCAATATCACCCACTTCCACAAAAATACGTCTGTCATGAAATTAGGCAGTTTTATAGCTGCAAAAACAAATATACATAAACACCTTTTAAATAAATTGTACCGGACCCTTTTACTGGTTTTCAAATCCCATAGAGTACGTGCCACACTGAAATTAAGGTAGTACTAGGAAAAGAAATTGATAATTATGGTAATAGTAAGAGTCAGCTAATTACTGTAGCTAATTGCTGAAGCTAATGTGGGTGTGAAAGTTAAGGCTACTCAGAAAAATCCTCAATTAGTGTTAGTGTTTCCATTTCACCCGGCTTTCCATTCGATTTAATAATCTTATTTGATCACTTACTCCACATACCAGATTATCTTTATCGCACCCTTTCTCCCACAAAGACACATGGCTAGAAGAGACTGGAAAGCTGCAGAAGTCCACGTACTACCATGGATTTGCTATTTCCAAATTTCAGTAAATGGTGCAGATAGTGTACGAAGCCTTGAAATGAGAGAAGCAGCAGAAATATGTACACTGGTCATGTAAAATAAGGTGGCTTGTTTTCTTTTAGTAAGAAGGTTAATTTTCCCATAAAAGAAAGGCTGCTTCCTGATTGCTCTGTATTTTTATTTGACAGATTTGTATGAACTGTCCCAGGAGCATAAGCAGCAGACACAGAAGGAAGTGATGCTTCTCTTTTATACACATAACCAGCCCTCACAGTGTACACCCAATAGTTATGAAGAAAAAAGCTATCTAGTTTATTCCAGATACTAAAATCTTAATGCAAATACCTTTGGAAGGGGAAGGGAGTACACTGTATTCTAATGGATGCTTGGGGTAAGATAGTTAAACAACAGAACACTTGTTTGGTTTTGTCAAAAAAAGTGGGAATGAATCAGAAAACGTACAGGTTCACAATCAATTGTGCAATAAGACGCTTTGTGCTTCCATCGCTCTATGTGTACGTCCCTTGTTATATCCTGTGGTGTCCTATTTCGGATATGCATTATTAATGTATTTACTTTGTAGCATCTCATTCCCACCACCATGCGTTGAGGAATTTGCACCTAGGTATGAAGACATATGTCCTTTGTTATAAACTACTGTAATGGTAATTCTACATAAGTCGTGGTTGGAAGGTAAGGTGGGTGAATGTCTGATTGCCTTCCACTGCTGTCCTCTTTGCTCTGCAATTTAGTTGCTTTCCTTTCCAAGGAGTGGTGGGAGAGCGACTTCATATCCTGCATGCAAGGAAAGAAATGCTCCCTGTGATAGCAAAGTGTATGACAGAAAATTAGTCACTTCTGAGCAAAAGTAGATTCTGATCTTCCATGAGGCACCTTATGCCCATGCGGAGTGCTGTTGAAGTGAGTGGGATTGCACATAGCCATGACCATGGACTGATCCTTCTGCAAGATTAGGACCCTACTTAGCTGCAGATCATGATAGCTTTCATTGAAACCACTATCAAGCAAAGAGATATGAAACTTATCACCCTTGAACCATAAAGAACTGGTCAAACAACTCACAATGACTTCCTTGAAGGAGTCTTTGTCATTGATTGTCTTATCCGCTACACATCCAGACTGATTCAGGTAGTGGTAGTGCTCTGGTACAGATAAGTAAAATGCATCTGCAAAGAGAAAAAAACAAGTCACCATCTTAGAAGTTAAAAAATTAATTCGTGTTTCATTTACTTGAGATATGCATGAGCAGGGACACAAACTCAAGTGGTTTATAGCAGTGGTTCTCAACCAGGAGTATACGTACCCCTGGGGGTACATAGAGGTCTTCTAGGGGGTATATCAACTCATCTAGATATTTGCCTAGTTTTATAACAAGCTACATAAAGAGCACCACCGAAGTCAGTACAAACTAAAATTTCATACAATGACTTGTTTATACTGTTCTATATACTATACACTGAAATGTAAGGACAATATTTATATTCCAATTGATTTATTTTATAATTACATGGTAAAAATGGGAAAGTAAGCAATTTTTCACTAATAATGTGCTGTGACACTTTTTGTATTTTTATGTCTGATTTTTTTAAAGAAGTAGATTTTAAGTGAGGTGTAAGTTGGGAGTACGCAAGACAAATCAGACTCCTGAAAGGGATACAGAAATCTGGAAAGGTTGAGAGCCACTGGTTTATAGCAATGGAAAATGTATCACATTCATTGGAGAATTTTCATTTTATCTAGCTGTGAAACACTATAGTCTGTACTCTTCATTGCACGCAGGCAGTTAGCCAAAAAGGTGGTGCTAACACAGCTTAGACATTTTTACACAAATGCTATTTCTCTTGCTGTTAAGGGGGTTCATGACAAGAGACAATCTTCATGACAAGAGACTGTGAGAGTACGATTCCTTCTCCTCTCTTCCCTTTGGAATTTCCTAGTGCCCACCCAAGATACTAAGTGACAAACCCACAACACAGTGTCCAGCCTGAGTAACTATCCCAAGGTCACAAAGTGAGTCTGCGGCAGCTGGGAATAAACCCCAGGAGGCCTGGTGGCATTCCTATGCTAGAGACACCGCTTGTAGCAAGATGAGCTCACAAAACATGCTCGGTGAATTCAGATTAAATAAATAACCTATTTCTCTTGTTCGGTTATTGGTTTACCACAGCACTGTCAGCGCAAGATGGCGTTTCATGACTGAAATAGTACTGGCAAAGAGCCATTGCAAACAGTTGTGTGAGCTGAGCTTTGTCACTCACCTTTCTCTTCCTCTTCTATCCCTGCCAGCAGTGCATAGAATATGTGATAATTTCTCTCCCCAGGGTTCTGCCTTACTACACGGTTCTGTCAAAGCAAATAAGATGTTTAGGGGATTATTTTTAAAGGGAACCTACTCACCAGCAAGTTTTGAGAAAGTCTATGAATAAAACAAAAATACTGGAGGACAGCAAATGTTGACTTACTTTTTCTAATAAATCTTTAGTGTGGAAGAAAGTGATCCATCAAGGAATAAAACGGTAAAGAACTATATGTTTACAACTCCTGAGTGGTTTGACTTCAGAGAGAAAAAAAACCATTGTGGTCTATGTCATGTATCTGTTTGCACAGCAAAAGGAGGAGAGTTTCCCTAACTAACACATTCAGCCACTTCTAATCCCAAAGGTTTTTTCAACAGAGCATACTGAAGTATCGTCATATTCTGGACCAAATGAGGATTTGAAGTGACGCCTACCTTTTCGCCTAACTTTCTGTTTGCTGGTTAGTTTGGTGCCTACTTTAAGGGTGAAATTTACCCACCTTGCATGAAGTGTGAACAAATAACTTTTGTGCAAAGATCTAGGCAGGCTGAGTGTGTGGGGACAGAATCACACTCCTCAAAGACACGCAAGCAGGATGCAGCTGTTCCACAGCCAGTAATCCTGCAACAAGGCAGGAATAGGAACCACAACCCAACAGCCCTATACAGGGCCTATGGCTACTTCATCTATGTAACTGCAAATCCTGAGGATACACTCCTAATTCCCCAACCTGCAGCATCCTATGTGGAACTGGTGCATAGCCCAGCGTGGCTGAGTGCAAGCAGCGTGGCCAACCTGAGGCTGCCCCCCTCACACAATGGGCTCTGTACAGCCTCTCACTTCTGCTCTGTACAGGGCTACCCTTGCCCATTATGCCCTTGGCTGGTAATCAGAGTTTTTCCCATGAAGTTAAGATATTATTAACTCACTCTGAAGAAACATGCGCACTAGCCATAATACCAGAAATGAGAGAGAAAGTTTGATGATTTTATATCTAGATAAAGGAATGGATAGATGGACACACACACACTGAATCTGGACTTACTGATTTCTCTTGAAGTTTACTCAGGACAGTTTTTTTAACCTGAAATCTTTGGGTGTGGGCAGAGGGACAGGCAAAGGCTAGTATTTCCCTCCACTACTCTCCACAGAACAGATACAGGGAACACGTCACCCTGAACTACAAAGGCACTCAGCAAGAAGAGAGGATACAATCTACAATTCTTCCTCCCTGGATGTTTCCCTTCTGACAGATGTTCAGCTGAACAAACTTCCCAAAGCGACTCGAGTTGTTGTTGTAAACAGTCTTCGCGTTGCCAAAAGCTTCCATAATTGGGCTGTGAAAATAAGGGAGGACAACAAAAGTATTAACTTGTGACTGGAATACCATTGATAGGAGCAATGCACTTCAGTACTCAAGGAAAGGCACAATCCCCATAAAGCCCAGCTCTAACATTATCCTCAGACGTGGCCTACATCCTTAATCATTGCCATAGCTCTAGACCAGGGGTTCTCAAACTTCCTTGCACCACGATCCCCTTCTGACAACAAAAATTACTACATGACCCCAGGAGGGGGGACTGAGCCCACCTGAGCCCCACCGTCCAGGGGCTGAAGCCCTTGTCCAGGGGCCAAAGCCAAAGTCCAAGGGCTTCAGCCCCAGGCAGGGGGCCTGTAACCTGAGTCTGACCACCCAGAGCTGATGCCCTTGGGCTTTGGCCCTAGACAATGGGGCTTGGGCCCCGGGCCCCAGCAAGTGTAAGCCAGCCCTGCTGACCCCATTAAAATGGGCTCACGGCCCACTTTGCGGTCCTGACCCACAGTTTGAGAACTGCTGCTCTAGACACCTGTTATACCACAGGCTGTATGTCTGCAGGTGGTAAAGTAGCTATACTACTAAATAACAAAAAGACATTAGCTACTGTACAGCTCTGAACTGAAACAGGATTTATTATAACAGGTCTATATTATAAGTGTTGTTTAGTGTTCGCATTATAGTAAAGACAGAGGCCCCCAGTCAAGCCAGGACCCAATTTGCCAGCGTGCCATATGGGCATATAGGAGACCGTTCTCGCCCTAAAGAACTTGCACAATCTTACTTTAGTGGGTGAAAACAGAGATGGGGGAGGGACAGTGATAGCAACAGATCTGTTCATAGTGTAGTTGTGCACAACTTCTTGTTAAAACGTTGAGTGAATTTAGTGCTTGTGGAAGGTACCTGATTAACAGCAGATAGATCCATCAAATCAGCTTCCTTGATTTTTCCTTACCTCAGCAGGCTACCTACAGTCACCCTGCTGATCCTTACTACCCCATTCTGTTTCCCTTTAGTTCCCCTTCAAATCTCTCTCCTATCCACCAAATAATAAAATCTTCTCACCCCATCCACCTCTCCCTCTCTCGCACCTCCTGCTGCCTTCCTCACTCCCATCCCCTCAGCTCAGCCCCAAACAAAAATGAAAAAAAATTTACTAAGAAACAATCCCAATTTGTACAAAACCACTTCATGCATTGTGCAGAACCATTCTATTCGTGATTCTGTTACTGTGACCCGGGCCCTCCCCCACTGCCACGCTTATTGTTTTCTAAATGCACCCATGCATCATGTGTAAAATAGATGGCAAGTTCTTCAACGCAGGGCCAGTCTAGTTTGTTCTGTAAAATGCCTTGCATTTGGGTGATTTATAAATACATAACACACACAAATAATCAGTAATGCTATAGCATCCGCAGGGCAGGCTCTGTCTACACTGCCTTATCAATATACTTCAAACCTGACCTAGAGAGATTGCCCCTGAACTATAGGTCACTGCCCACAACCTTGCCTCTGAAATAAGACTACCCAAGAGTGTGCGAGCTATAATTTGGCTATATAGTCACTACAGAATCAACTCATTTATTATAGGCCATCAACCAGCTTTCAGTCGCTAGCCTCTCAAGACTACATTTGATCCAGCGTTGTAGGAGTAAAAGCTCCTGTGGCCCTCTACAAGCTGTCTGAAACATCCAGGTCCCACATATACTTTTGATGCAACAGAATCTCCTTTCTGACAATCTGCGGTAGATTATTGGAGCCTGTGGTACAGACAGCCTTTACTAAACCCTTCCTCCTAATTTATTATCCAGCATGTAAATATCACTGAGACAACAGTCAACAGAGATATGGAGGTTTTTTCAAATAGAATTAAATTAATGGAGACACCAAACGAAAGTACCAAAGCTGTTTCTGGAGCACATCTCTACCAAACAGGGAAAACAGAAAAGTAAAACTCTTAATGGCCTTATCGCACAGAAATTTTGAATCAATGTAGCTCCACTGATGTTTATTTTGATTTTTTAAAATTACAGCTGTAATTTAAAATGTAAGGGGGAAAACAGTGGAAAATCCATAGTGCGTATGAAATTCCAAAAGAGAAAAAAAATCACTGGGAAAAACCTGCAATGTAAATCAAGAGGTCTGCACACACCAAGAATTGGCATCTGTAACACAGAACTTACAGCCAAAGAACCGCCAACACTGGAGATGGAAAAGACCTGCTGGGTCATCTGTCCATTCCCTGGGTGCCAGTGCAGGATTATTTTCCAGTGTTTTGTGCAGGAGTCTAGTTTTAAATGTCTTCAGCTTCAGTGGTTGTTCTACCTCTGTCACTCTGTATTGTGTGCAACACTATGGACCATGTCTGAGGATATGAACACAGTACCTGCTCTCAAGAATAGCTTGCTCCACACAGGAGGTCTTTTCCTTACGGGACAGTTCCAGCGAATGTTGGCTCATGGCAGATAAGAACTTGAGAATCAGCTTAGTACTTTCTGTCTTACCAGCACCACTTTCACCACTGAAAGACAAAAAACCATACCACAGTGTTTTTACTTTGACTATGCTCATGGGGGGGAAAAAATCCTTGGTTTGGCCTACATCAAGGCGCTCACGAGCCAAAGTGAAGGGAGTGATTAGAGAGGGCTGTCAGACCATGACAATTTGATTGAGTGAGATTTAAAATACTCTGAGAATTTAAATGTCTCATTGGAACACAGCACAAAACTCATAATAGCTCCATGCTTCTGCAGCGCTTTTCAGCCAGGATCTCAATTTATCAACATATGACAAGCACCCCTTCAACTCCTGTGAGGCACCCAAGGGCTACAGAGATGACATAATACACCTGAAGTGAATACTTGCTGAAGTGCAACCACCGCGGAATGGAAAATAGCAGAAGGAGGCATGGCCACATGGCTACGGCTACGTTAAAATCCGCTATAAAGCTAATCCAAAATCAGGAGTCTTCCACCATGAGGGAGACTTGGTATGGCTGCAGCATGGTTATTTGTAGAAGGATAACCATAGGGGAGGTTTCAGAGTAGCAGCCGTGTTAGTCTGTATTCGCAAAAAGAAAAGGAGTACTTGTGGCACCTTAGAGACTAACCAGTTTATTTGAGCATAAGCTTTCGTAAACTACAGCTGACATCATCGGATAGGGGAGGGAGCCTTGGTGTGAAACAGAGCATTAATAAGTGTGTAGGCGGTCATCTATGCACATTTATGGCACTGCATACTTAAATATTATTATTACTGTTCATAATAAAGATGATGATGATACAGGTTTCTTTTAAACAAAGGTTTTTCATGTAGGGTCAGACTCTAAACTTAGTCATACCAGCATAAATCCACAGCACCTCTATGTACTTTTACTCATTTTATTTTATATATAAAAATTATATAAATTATATTTTATTTTAAACAAACAGAATCTAAAACACCTATTGCCACATATAGCAACTAATCCAATTTGGTAAAATTATATGCAAAATTTGTGCCAAAACAAAGGGAAAAGTTAAATGTGCAGAACGTTTAAAGACCCATTGATATTTGAAAAAAATAGACCATTTAAAAACAATCAATGCTCATACAAACAGAATATGAAATACTGAATTTCTATTACTAGACCATTTGCTTAAAAACAGTGAGCCAAATTTTGCTTTCCTGTCCAATCCCATTTCCTTCAATAATGTTGTATGTGGGCAAGTTCAGAGCATAATTTAACCAATAATTTAACTTATCTTATTTCCTAAAAACTCAATTATCTGATTTGCTTATTTCTCCCCTGAAGTCATGGGACAAAATTTTGACTTTAAATACATGCACTTAATTCCTATTTACTTTCATGGAAATTGTGCACACTTAAGTCCTGATCCCACCCCCACATTGCAGCCAACAGGAATTCTGTCATTGACTTTAACAGATGAGAACTTTGTACATATACAATGCACTGTCTGGTTATTAGCCAAAAGTGGTGAATGTAGTGCCCTTATGTCATCACAGGGATTTCTAGTGAGGAGCAAAGAACATATACAGCCCCAAGAAGCAAACATCAGATTTCCATGCAAGTACACTTCAACAATTAAAAATAAAATAAAATAAAAATCAGGGAAGAGAAATCTAGAATAAATATATAAAATGTATCGAGAGATCCGTGTCTAAATGTTTTGCATAGCTTTCCAGAAGGTGTCAGCAACTCTTAAAAATGATTCACAACTTCATATAAGACATAGTATATTTATTCTGATAAGTGCTGGAGTCTCTTCAACCCTAGCATTGTAACAGGCTCTTGGCTGACCTTCCTTCATCCATCGCACATTTACATTCTATCCAAAATTCTGCAGTACATTTAATTTATTTTGACCTTTTATAACTCTCATGCTATCTTTCTATTACATTGGCACCCTGCGCACATGAGAATTAGCAATAGCACTTCCAGGATTCATTTTTAAAGAGCTTTATACTTCAGTGCCTTTATATTTGCCAGGTAAAGAACAACAAAACATCCACTTTACTGATGTCTATTTTCCTGCCTACACTCTGCCCTCTGGGTCAAGATCTTTGGCTGGCATACATCAGCACAGCCTCACTGCAGTTATCTGGGTGTCAGAGCTATGCCAATGGAGGCCAGCTAAGGATCTGGATCGCTTGCCGATTAATGATTAGAGTTGCCATTTCTGTCCTGTGCCATGGGCCAAATTCTGCTCTGACTCACTCCAGTGTGAATCTGAAGTAATTGTACGGAAGCCAATGGAGTCTCTCTGGAGTTATACTGGGGGTAACTGGGAGCAGCATTTGGCTATACTTCTGTGTCAGGAATGCTTTTAAATTTGGTTTTAAAAGTTTTTTTTCTTCCTATTTCTAATATAGTTGGTACCATGCTTAGTTATGTTTTGCTGCTGCTTTCTTTGCAGCTCTTTGACACAATGCAAGTTATTTTATAAATCAATTCTTATTAACAAAAATATGAAAAAACACCAAGTACTCCAAACTTTCCATTAATTTGCATGACTGCTACAACTCAAACACTTACACTGTGTGGTGGTAGTTCAGTCCTACAAAATCCTCAGGGAAGTAGACTCCCTTTAGTGTGCACTCAACCTTTCAACTAACCTCTCACCCCAAGCATTTTTAAACGCAAAGCCTGTTCCAATCCATTACATTCAGTGCTCTGGATACACTAAGTATGACAGCAGTCTGTGAGGTCCTCATTTTGGAAATCTTTAATCTTTCTCCATCACTTGTTCCACATGTCGTGCTTTGTGAAGGGCAAAACAGTCTGAACTTTGGACTACTGCAGGGGGAAGAGGATCAGTAAAAGAGACTTCTCACTCCGAGGGCTTTCATATGCAAATGACTGAACCGACACACTCTAAATCACTCCTCAGTTCAATCTTTTGGCTTTATAACTTATATGACAGATAAAAAATAAAGCCCCCACAGCAAACATGGTTCTTCAAATGCACTGTTTAATCTTGGTATGTCAGTCTCATAAATAAAGTCTTCCCATCAAAAAGTTTGGGTCTTGTCCAAAAAGTAGCTTGTTTTATGTTGATCTTCAATCCGAGTGAAAACGTTTCAGGCAACCAGCTGATAATAAAATAAACAGTCTGACATTGGGTTGTGATTTCAGGTTTGCTGTCTCCATTTCTTTAGTTGTTTTAGGATCTGTATTTTTTTAAGCTTTTAATTTAAAAAATGGAAGAACTACAAACATACAAGGAGAGGACTACACATGGATAAGGCCAGCTAAAAATCAAGGTAAGGTGTTACCCTACATTTGCACTAGGAAAAAGGTCAAGTTTAGGTCTGACTTAGCTAATGTGTTATCTATGCCCAACCTAAACTCGACCACTTTTCCTAGTTAAGGCAACTGCCCCGTGAGCTGAAAAAGGGAGGATTCCTCTGCCACCCCTGCAGAGATACCCAGAGCCCAGTCCAGCTACTCAGGCTGGGTGCCAGGCCTGGAGTTCGTCTCCCCAAATACAACAGTGACACGTTATTTTGCAATCTTTCTGTTGTGTAATAATAGCTAATTGTTTCGAATGAAATGATCCTGTGATGTAGGGTGTAGACTGATACAAAGTATAAAGCAATACGAATGTGTCTCAGTGTAGTCATCTCTGTATCAAAGGCTTTAAGTATATAAACTGCAACAGTAATATTCAGCCTGGTAGACCTCAAGGGCCACTTCACACAGTGCCAGTTTCAATGAAGTAATGGAGTCACATGATAATCACAGCATGCTATGCACACACTGGACAGCAGTGTTTGCAACATGGTATTAGATCAGTATGTTAGGATGCTGCATCATTGTGACTCAGTATTATCGTGTAATAATGCAGCACTGTCGAACAGAAATTGCATAATTACGGTCTTTCTGCAACTCCATTTAAAACAATTCCTCACCATTCCCCAGGCTTTTACATGGTAAAGATGGCTTTATATTAATAAACACTGCGTTTTATTTTGCAATCTGAGTCAGTCCTGGATTAGACTCCCATTTTCCTACCTTACCTCTCCAATTAGAGAAAAATTCATAGCATTTAAAAATAATCCCACATATTTGTTTTTAAATTATGTTCTGAACTAATGTATTCATAGGAGTCTCTTCAAAAAAATTGTAAAACTGATTAACTCCACTAGGGGGTGCTTCATCCCTAGACAATTCCAAATGGTGCTAAATGCCTTTAGTTTATAAGGCAGTTCTCACCTCCTATAATTTTAGATACAGCATAACATTGAACAAGAGCAATACATTGGGATTTGAAAGCTAACAACTCACAACTTAATTTTAGCTTCATTTGTGTACAATACTTGTTTTACATCATAGTTTTCAAGATGGAATTTCCTAAGATTTCCTTCGGTGCGGTGCCTTCTTTTGCAGGCAGCATAACACTCTGAATTCAGAAACGTGGCAGCTAAGTTCTGCTTCTCATTACCATTTTCAAACGTCAGAGCTAACCTGTCTAATAAAACTGACAAAACTAATCACTCCATCGTCTTTCAATTCTAAGCAAATAAACCAGGCATGGCCAAGGTTTTTAAAAGTGACTAGTCATTTTGAACGCATCAATTTTTGCATAAGCCAAATGAGACGCCTGATTTTCAGAGGGCGTCAAAGGATAATTGGCCACTTTGAGGGGACATGGGTCCAGCCACACCTGTGCCATAATTAATTAGCTGCTTCCCAGCCTGAAGAGATGGGACTAAGGAGGGTCACGTGATAGCTTAACAAACACCTGGGCTTTATAAAAGGGCGTAGAGACCAGTCTGTGTGCTGGAACCACAGGGACTGGGCAGGCTTCTATGGCAGGGTCTGCAGGAGGTGGGTTACTCCAGAAGAACCAGCTTGTGGGCCCAATGTTCTATAGTGGAACAGGCAAGGATGCAAGGAAGAGAGCTCAGCAGGATGTGAGAACTGTACACCCAGGAGCTGAAGGCTCTATCCCAGAGCCATAAAGACTCTCACAGGTAGCCCAGAAAGGGGCTGGGAATAGACCCTCAAAGATAGGCTGAAGAAAAGCCCCTGAAGAGCAGAAAAACATTTTTGTTTGCTGGGATTTTTAGTTTGAATTTCTTGTTCTGTGACTTTGCTGGAAGGTTAAGTCACAACTCCAGCACAGACCGATGTCTGGGAAGCCAAGGAGCCTAACCTCAGGGAAAGAAACTGGGACAGGGAGTGTTTAACCACACCATACTCAGCCAGCAGGGAGCTCTATGGGGCAGTCATGTCCCCACAAACAGTTGGGTTTTAGCACCCTTCAAAGGTCTCAAGTCTGCCACCCAAAACTGAGACGGCCAAAAACACTCATCACGTATAAAAGTCTTGACCCATGTTATTAATCTGCTCAGACTGACTCACAGCCCAGAAAAAAAAAAAAACACTTTGTAAGCACAGAAATTGGCATTGATTTTCTTTGATTCTATTTAATTATAGCTATGAGCACAATTTCCTTTTAAATTTTGTAAAAGTGAAACCTACCCTTATAAAGTTGTATTGCAGTATTTATCCAAAATGTAGCATTTTACAAATGCTAACCAATTGCTTGGGACCAGACCTGCAGAAAATTGTTGTAAGGATAGAAGTTGTGAATGTGAAATTTTCCCAAATAATGTTTTCCCTGCACTGTGGCTCAACAGACCCGACACTCTCCGGGAACTTGGCAGGCCTGTGTTCTATTCCGGCTCTGCCACCAGCCTGCCAGGTGATCTTGAAGTTACTTCACTTCTCTGTGCTTTAGTTTCCCCATCGATAAAATGGAAGTACTACCACCTACTGCTTTTGTAAATTGCTTTAAGATCTAAGGATAGAAAATGATATATATAAAAACTAGATATTGCTATTATTATTGGTGAAACCCCTAAGAACCTCTCCATGCCAACTGGCAAAGGGCTCACTGTTTTGTATCAGGCCTGAGTCACTCACTGCACCTAGCACACTGCTTCACAGTATTCACCCAAAAAAGGTTGTGCAAAGTGTCTAATGGAAGCTTATGTCGTCGTACTAATCTTCCTGATCATTGTGTGATGTAGGAATGGGTGACAGTTAAGACTTTTTATGTATGTATTGAACATAGATTTAGAATCTGTGTCCCTGGCAAGCTGACAAGCAGGTTTTGCCAGACAATGGGATGTGGAATCACCTATCTCACTAGGTCTCCAAAGTAAATTAAGCATTGTAAAACCAAAACAAAGCAAGCCCTCTTTGCATGTAAAGTCAACAGGAAAACAGGCTGATTGGGGGATGTAAACTCAACAGGGGAGCACATACCAGGGGGCCATAAGAAGGCAACATGACCCCTCTTTTATCCTGCACTTGAGGGGATAACCAGGCAATGCTGTTACATCCATGAAAACAGGATCTAAGCCAACCTGGACTGAAGTGCTGCAGAAAAGGCTTAGGTGAGATAAGACCACTTTCAACAAAGATTGTAGCCTCTTAAATTATTTTTTTAGTCTCAAAAAGGTGTGTTATACTTTTATTTCTAACCTGTTGTTCTTGTTATCCTTGTCACAATCTCTTAAATCTTAACCTTCGATTTCTTTTCACTGTAAGTAGATTACAGCACTGTGTTGTTAGATTGGAGCTGATACTCAGTTGAATCAAACAAGCCGGTGTGTTTATACTATTTCTTGGAAGCAGCAAACCTGGTAACTACCATGAGTGTCTGTAACAGGGGGACGCTCTTTAAGGGCGCTTGGGGTCCGCCTGTTGTTAACTTACAAAGCAGAGTAGGACAGGTAGAGTCCTGAGGACAGTGCGTGAGTGGTTGAAAGGCTGGTGCTGTTCAGGTGCTGACACTCAGTTACCACACGAAAGACTCCCACATGCTGGAGGCGGGGGGTTGGGGGAGACAAGGTTACACTCGGTCCTGGGCACCCCCAGGAAGTGTCACAGTTGGGCAGGATTCTGATCGCCCCCTCAGCTATTTTACAGGAAGTCTTCCCCTGCGTCTTAGACAGAGGGGCCCAGTAGCACACCTCTTCCAAACAATCTGCATAGTTATCAGGCAAGATGTTAACCAAACCATTAGCTGGACCCAAGGCAGAGCATGCACAAGACCAAATGAGAGAGTGGTGAACAAGAAGAACGATAAGAATCAACACAAATAAATCAGAGACAAGATTTGAGACACATTTGTTTAAAAGTCAGATGAACAAGTAAAGTAATCAGGTTTGTCAAACACCGGCAATACTAGTGGGGATACTACTTTCAAAATGCTAAAACCGTTGACTTACAACGTTTCCACTGTATCTGGCATCAAACCAGTTACTGCCAATATGATGGTCATCCTTCATCGACTCTTTTATAAAGCCAAGTAATTATTGTGACTAATGTAAAAGGATTTCCCACTGTCTCAGTCTGTAAGCCAGACGTGTTTGATGGAATGTAGGATTTTGTCCCACGCCTATGTCTTTCTGGCAAAAGCCCTTCCCTGCCCCTCACTATGCTAATGCTTTTCACCAGTGCTGTGGTTCCTAGTGAGGACGAAACCCAGCATTCCTCTCAGGGGCATATGAAGAGCTGGAAGAAAGGTGCCTCTTGTCCCAACACAAAAGAGCATGGAACGGGATTAATAAATAGTGGATGTCATACCAGTAGCCACTAGGCGGGTTCCATAGGTGGCTTCACATCCCAAGTTTCAGAGCAAACAGGCTGTATTCAAGCAGTTTTCTGATAGTATGCCATGAAATCATCTGACTCCTGCCTGGTTTCACAAACAGTGACAGAAAGCTTTTTGTATATTATGGCTTTAAGAGGTGCCATCTGGACTCAACATTACAGAGTCACTACATACAGTCCAAAGAGAAATGGGATTCTCTCTGGCCATGTTTGAAACATGCTGTCAGCCAAACTGGTGCTGTTACTAGGCAGCGTTTGTGTGGGAGGGGGGTGCTGGAATTGCTATTTAAGAGTTTTTAGTGACATTTAAGGTGCAACATAATTCCATCTGGTATACAAAAAAACCTCTGCTGATGGGAGGGAAATGATGCCACAGAGTGGCTCTCACTTGGCCATACACCCTCTAAACCCAACGATGCCCCTTACAATAGTAGAGCCCCACACTTGTAGAAGGGCTGTTTATGGAGTCGGAGGAAGGAAAGATGCTGTCTGAGCCTCAAACCTCCTCTCTCACAAAAACTGGAACCTTTTCGTTTCCAGAGACCATGATCAGGCCCTATGGTATCTTACTTGTCTGAACCATCCCCCCAATGTATTGGTCAGGCAGCCTCTCTTTTGGATTAGGAAAGATATGCATCCATTTCCAGGGTCCATCCTGGAAGGGGGACCTGTCTTTTTCAGCTGATTGTTGCTTCAATTCTAGCTATCCCCACAGCTTAGCCGAGAAATCATTTTTGTTTCCAAGGGTTATTTTCCTCTAAGAAAGTGAGCAAGATATGATAGAGAGAGGAAGAAAACCAATGACCTGCGAGCTTTAATACTTCTGCTTCAGAGGGGGTTACATCAGCAGTTTACATTAATCTCAAGGAAAGCTGTGTTTTCTCATGGGTAGAGCAGAGGAAAATCAAAACTCCAGGGTTCTATTCCCCACTCTGCTACTGTGTAACTTCAGTGGTCATCCCGAACAAGATTTTTGACTTTACTAGGTCTTCGTTTTTTCCCCTACAAGATGAATAAGCTACTTACTTACATTACAAGGTTGTGAGGCTTAATTACTGAGGGCGCAGTCATGAGCCCAGCTGGGCAGAGGATGTAAGGGGGTGTGAGGAGCCTCTTGCTCCTGCATGCAGGCTATCCACATCACTAAACCCTGTGAGAAGTGGGGAAGCAGCTATCACCAGGCTGCTGCTCCCCATCCTGCATAGGTGTGTAAAGAATAGGCAAGCAGGGGCATGGAGTAGGCGGAGCCTTGGCTTCACCCTAGGGTGACCAGATGTCCTGATTTTATAGGGACAGTCCCGATATTTGAGGCCTATTACCCCCACCCCTGTCCCGATTTTTCACACTTGCTATCTGGTCAACCTACTTCACCCTCCAGCCAGTCAGCAGGGGAAGTAATCTGCCTCACGGAAAGAGCTGGCTCACTGAACTTCTCCCATGCAACAAGGGGGAAGCAGGGGCTGAACTGCGACTGAGTGCTACTGAAGTGCCAGCTGCATTTCTGAACACCAGCAAACAGCAGACCACAAGGGAAGCTATTATATCTCCATCAAACTAAAGCATAATCAGGTTAAACAATAGGAGAAACAAGAACAATTAATTACATTGAATTAAATGGCCAAAGAGTTGGGAGGACTTCATTATTATTATTTATAGGTTCCCTAACATTCTTTTTTTGATGGATGCAATTTTCAAGACTAGTGATGACAAATTATCAGGCTCCACAGTGAGGCAGAAGACAATGGAAAAAGTGAAGCATTTAGAGCGAAATAAGGAAGTGAACAGCCAAAAGTGTGTGGCACTCACGCATCTTTTCATTAAATGACTGCAGGGCATATATAAGCAAAAAATGCCTTGTCTTTCAAGGGCTGATTAGGATCACGTAGTAATTCTACATCTGCACAGACCTAACGATTAATGAGGTTAAGGGGAAAGGGTCAGAGCATGCTCTTCCTCTGTGCCTTTCCCTTGGCATTCCAAGCACTCACTTTCAATTTACCTTTAAAGCTCAGCAGCAGGACTAGGAATAATTAATGCAGTAGCCACTTACCTGATGAGAACACACTGGTTGTCATGACGTTTCCATAGGCAGCGGTAGCACTCGTTAGCAACAGCAAAGATATGAGGTGGAATTTCCCCCATGTGGTGCTTGCTGTATTGCTCTACTGCAGTGCGGTCATAGAGTCCTGGAATGGTCTTGTAGGGGTTCACAGAGGCAACAATGGAGCCGATATATGTCTGTAAAGGCACACAAAACAGGATCCCTTATGTGAACGCCGTATGTTAAGGATCTACAGGGAGTTCTTTGGAGACAGAAAGAGTAACTTACTCTACGTTTACAAATGCCTAGCACATGGTAGGGATGCTATCTGATACAGGTGTACAGTACGTAAGCTTCAGACAAAGGCAGCAGCCTGTTAAATGTTTCCACCTGCCTTGCACATTTGGGCATCATTATAAGTGCATGCAAATGTCAACAAAGACTAACAAAAGCTTGTTTCACACACACTTTTCGAGAGCTAAAATTTCTCTGTTAACATTTTATGCTATGCATGGGTCTGTAAAACAGTTGGAGGACTCAACTGAAATGTCCACAGCACCAAAATCCCACAACCATATTGGAAGAGAAGCATCTCTTGCTGTGCCAGTCACCCATGTGTTAGCACAGGCCGAAAGACAAGCATTTAAGTATTTCTTTTTTTAGGGCTTTGCTACAAGGGAAGGTATTCTGAAACAGCTATTCCTAATTAACTGATTGTGTGGACACCCTTATTCCAGAACAACCGTGCTTTATGCTGAATAAATTTAATCCGTTTTGGATTAAGCTAATTTGGAATGACAGGTTTCAGAGTAGCAGCCGAGTTAGTCTGTATTTGCAAAAAGAAAAGGAGTACTTGTGGCACCTTAGAGACTAACCAATTTATTTGAGCATAAGCTTTCGTGAGCTACAGCTCACTTCATCGGATGCATTCAGTGGAAAATACAGTGGGGAGATTTATATACATAGAGAACATGAAACAATGGGTGTTACCATACACATTGTAACGAGAGTGATCATTTAAGGTGAGTTATTACCAGCAGGAGAGCGGGGCAGGAGGGGGGACCTTTTGTAGTGATAATCAAGGTGGGCCATTTCCAGCAGTTGACAAGAACGTCTGAGGAATGGTGGGAGGTGGGAGAGGTGAAATAGACATGGGGAAATAGTTTTACTTTGTGTTATGATCCATCCACTCCCAGTCTCTATTCAAGCCTAAGTTAATTGAATCCAGTTTGCAAATTAATTCCAATTCAGCAGTCTCTCGCTGGAGTCTGTTTCTGAAGTTTTTTTGTTGAAGAATTGCAACTTTTAGGTCTGTAATTGAGTGACCAAAGAGATTGAAGTGTTCTCCGACTGGCTTATGAATGTTATAATTCTTGACGTCTGATTTGTGTCCATTTATTCTTTTACGTAGAGACTGTCCAGTTTGACCAATGTAAATGGCAGAGGGGCATTGCTGGCACATGACAGCATATATCACATTGGTAGATGTGCAGGTGAACAAGCCTCTGATAGTGTGGCTGATGAGATTAGGCCCTATCATGGTGTCCCCTGAATAGATATGTGGACACAGTTGGCAACAGGCTTTGTTGCAAGGATAGGTTCCTGGGTTAGTGGTTCTGTTGTGTGGTTGCTGGTGAGTATTTGCTTCAGGTTGGGGGGCTGTCTGTAAGCAAGGACTGGCCTGTCTCCCAAGATCTGTGACAGTGATGGGTCATCCTTGATGCGTTGGAGAGGTTTTAGTTGAGGGCTGAAGGTGATGGCTAGTGGCATTCTATTATTTTCTTTATTGGGCCTGTCCTGTAGTAGGTGACTTCTGGGTACTCTTCTGGCTCTGTCAACCTGTTTCTTCACTTCAGCAGGTGGGTATTGTAGTTGTAAGAATGCTTGATAGAGATCTTGTAGGTGTTTGTCTCTGTCTGAGGGGTTGGAGCAAATGCGGTTGTATCGCAGAGCTTGGCTGTAGACGATGGATCGTGTTGTGGGGTGGTCTGGATGAAAGCTGGAGGCATGTAGGTAGGAATAGCGGTCAGTAGGTTTCCGGTATAGGGTGGTGTTTATGTGACCATCGCTTATTAGCACCCTAGTGTTCAGGAAGTGGATCTCTTGTGTGGACTGGTCCAGGCTGAGGTTGATGGTGGGATGGTAATTGTTGAAATCATGGTGGAATTCTTCAAGGGTTTCTTTTCCATA
This sequence comes from Lepidochelys olivacea, assembly GCF_965140295.1. Classification (NCBI taxonomy): domain Eukaryota; kingdom Metazoa; phylum Chordata; order Testudines; family Cheloniidae; genus Lepidochelys; species Lepidochelys olivacea. The sequence continues at coordinate 135,713,052 of NC_140412.1, read as the reverse complement.
GGTCCAGATGATGAAGATGTCATCCATGTAGCGCAAGTAGAGTAGGGGCATTAGGGGACGAGAGCTGAGGAAGCGTTGTTCTAAGTCAGCCATAAAAATGTTGGCATACTGTGGGGCCATGCGGGTACCCATAGCAGTGCCGCTACTACATGCCACAAGGGGCCACAGCAGTGGTTCCCTCAACCCACCCAGCAATATTGTTAACCTATCCAACTATACTCTCAGCCCTGCAGAAGAATCTGTCCTATCTCGGGGCCTCTCCTTCTGCCCCTCCACCCCCACAAACATGATACAGTTCTGTGGTGACCTAGAATCCTATTTTCAACGTCTCTGACTCAAGGAATATTTCCAACACACCTCTGAACAGCATACTAATCCACAGAGACCTCCCTCCTACCAACACTACAAAAAGAAGGATTCTGGGTGGACTCCTCCTGAAGGTCGAGACAGCAGACTGGACTTCCACATAGAGTGCTTCTGCCGACATGCACGGACTGACATTGTGGAAAAGCAGCATCACTTGCCCCATAACCTCAGCCATGCAGAACACAATGCCATTCACAGCCTCAGAAACAACTCTGACATCATAATCAAAAAGGCTGACAAAGGAGGTGCTGTTGTCATCATGAATAGGTCGGAATATGAACAAGAGGCTGCTCGGCAGCTCTCCAACACCACTTTCTACAAGCCATTACCCTCTGATCCCACTGAGAGTTACCGAAAGAAAATACAGCATTTGCTCAAGAAACTCCCTGAAAAAGCACAAGAACAAATCCACACAGACACACCTCTGGAACCCCGACCTGGGGTATTCTATCTACTACCCAAGATCCATAAACCTGGAAATCCTGGACGCCCCATCATCTCAGGCATTGGCACCCTGACAGCAGGATTGTTTGGCTATGTAGACTCCCTCCTCAGGCCCTACGTTACCAGCACTCCCAGCTACCTTCGAGACACCACTGACTTCCTGAGGAAACTTCAATCCATCGGCGATCTTCCTGATAACACCATCCTGGCCACTATGGATGTAGAAGCCCTCTACACCAGCATTCCACACAAAGATGGACTACAAGCCGTCAGGAACAGTATCACTGATAATGTCACGGCAAACCTGGTGGCTGAACTTTGTGACTCTGTCCTCATCCATAACTATTTCACATTTGGGGACAATGAATACCTTCAAATCAACTGCACTGCTATGGGTACCCGCATGGCCCCACAGTATGCCAACATTTTTATGGCTGACTTAGAACAACGCTTCTTCAACTCTCGTCCCCTAATGCCCCTACTCTACTTGCGCTACATTGATGACATCTTCATCATCTGGACCCATGAAAAAGAAGCCCTTGAAGAATTCCACCATGATTTCAACAATTACCATCCCACCATCAACCTCAGCCTGGACCAGTCCACACAAGAGATCCACTTCCTGAACACTAGGGTGCTAATAAGCAATGGTCACATAAACACCACCCTATACCGGAAACCTACATAAAGTCAACAGGAGTCTACCTGTGTGGAGCTCATTGCAGAGTCAGGGCCTTATTTCTATTAATTAAGTGCTTGATTTGGGAAAGATTTTAAAAGTGCTGCTCTGTTGCTACCTTCCCCACGAGGCTCACACTAAATGCCCCAGGAGCGTAGCCTCAAGCTCTTTGGTCCCTTCAATTCCCCTTTCTAACAAATTGTGAAAACATGATTCAATTTAATAAAATGTACTAACCTAAGCTTCCCTTTCCCAAGGTCTGCCCTATACATCCTTACGTTTTCTTGTTCTTTCCTTCATTTCTTTCCATCTCACCCTAGTACTCACATTCCTTACTTCAAACTCCTCTTAGTATGTGCTCTCCTTCCCCATTGTTCTCAGGCACTCATATTTCCCACTCCCTTAATCCTTTTGTCTTCATTTTTATACAGTGGGCCTAATACAAGCGGATGCTTTGAACTGCTGTTTTCTAATGTCACTAGAATGTCCGTGGTGTTATGACAGCTTTATTATACATCGTTAGAGGAACAATATTCCGCATTATAACCTGTGGATATTTTACAGATCTGTGTACTTATAATCTGTTGGTTTTACAAAAATTCCCATGCTGTGCAACAGTCATTAGAGCACATGTGACATCCCGAGGAAAGGCACAATCTAAATGTAAGATAATAACGTTAGTCATATTACAGAATTGCATTAACATCACTGTAAATCTACTGGCGGCATCCCCTCTAGGATTTTGGAATAACCAAAGAGGAAACTTCCCCTGGAAAATCCCCCCTAGGTTTTATACAGATTCCAGCAAAGGTTGGGATAGGCAAGATTTTCAGCTGCTAGTCCGCATCGCGTGACTACAGTACAGACAATCAATAAAGCTCACAGCTATGTACATAGTTCCATACCACATTATTGAGTCTCAGTGTTTGATTTAAGGAGACCCCATGTAACCACATCAATACTAATCTGACATTTATGGAATATAAACATGCACCCTAAACCTCTCCCACGATCAAAAATGTAACAACAAAATACAAGAACATTCCATCCTGGTCTCGTGACAAACCAGAAGCCAAGACCATTTGCTTCACAGGAGCACTGCTAGAATCTCTGCAATGGACAATTCTGCAAGAGTTTGGCCAAATGGGAAGCTTCATCCTAACCCCAGTTAGTTAGCAGCTGATTTATGCCCTTAAGCAGGAGAAGTTATATCCCTTATTGTGAGTATTTGAGGTCTGGGTTTGCAGGCTCTGGGGCAGCTGCCATGTCCATGCTGTCACCAGACAGTTCTGGGGAAACAGGGAACTTCAGTCTGTGAGCACCATGGGCTCAAGTGGCACTGGATGACCCATCCACGGAGGCCCAGACTGGCCCAGGCATGCTATTTAAGGCCTAGGGAAAGCAACTGCAGTGAAGACTATCTGTGCAACTAGGAGGGCCCCTGGTTTGTTGCTGCAAACAGACCCTGCTACACTGCTCTTGATACCTTACCTTGTTCCTGGCCCCAGCCCTGCTCCTGATACCTAGCCTCAAGTCTGGTCCCAGCTCCTGACACCTTGCCCTGCCTCTGTTCCCCTAATCCTACTTCAGCTGACTCACTTGGCTCCTATCCACTGCAGCTCATCTCTCAACTCTGACCTGATCCTACGCTGTGACACTAGTACAGACTGCTGCTTCTGGCCTTGACCAGATAGACTGAACAAAGGCCACATTATCAAGCCCCCTCCAACCCAGGCCTTGACCTGCACCCAGTAGCTGAGATCCAGATACTTATAATTTTTATCCCATCTAATATAACCGTGGATGTTTTCATTACTCACATAATCACGTCATTATGGATCATAAAAACTATGAGCTTGTGTCCTAATTTAGGACTCAAATTTCTGGCCCACATGGAAGCATGGACACTACACTAACTGAATCACAGTAAGCAAAATTAGAAATGACTTAACCCTTTCCTTGGTGGCAGGTTTGCTAATGCTGTTTGTGCGTTTGTGAATAGGATTGTGGGGGGTAGGGGTGCTTGTGCAAAAAAGTAGGAGCAGAATTTTTTATTATATGGGTTTGACATCAATAATGCTATGGCTATGCCAACCCTAACTTTATATCGTAAACTGAAGCAGTCAATAGTCAAAAGTACATATTACCTGCTTCATTGTGCTAATACCATGCAGCAATGGTTCAGACAAAGGCAATTCCAGAAGACAAGCAGTTCTCACAAAATGCCTGTCATTTCCCCTTTGCTGAAATCAGAATGAGTTCCATTTTCTGCTGATTTCCTGAAACTCCTAATCGGACTTTGAAAATTAAGAGTTAGCTTCCTTTGATGTATACATTCCAAGGGAATAACAAACGGGACAGCTTTTACATTTGCCAGTGGTCTAATGAGCACATAGGATTTCACGTTTCTGAAAAGGTTAAAGGATGTTTCAAACAAACACAGTTAAAGAAGCTTCCACCCTCCTAGCCTCCACCATAAGCCCAAGTTTCATAAATCAGTGGAAACATCTTGGATGGGAAAGCTTATATTCACTTGTCCGTCATTCCCATTACACAACGACTGCCCAAATAGAAGACTTAGGCCAACAGCTTCCATGTAACACCCGACTACAGATCCCCACAGAATTGCTGAGAGTTATTATGGAGACCCTGCAGTGCCACTGAGAGTGAGAAGTAACAAACCCAAGAACAATAATTCATCCTTTTTTAGATGGCTGCTACTAATCTATTTAATAATGTGGTTTACAGTACAAAACAGTCAGAAACTAATACATGGCACAATGCAGCCCAAATCCTAACAGCCGGCTTTGGTACTACTGCAACATAAATGTTAAACAAACAACAACAATAATAATAATAATAAATAAATCAATAAAGGAGTCTGTCCCTTTAAAAGGAGAAGATAATTGGGTTTGCTTCTTTATAACTCGGAAAGAGGGAATGAGTATTTTTTTATATTTGTAAAAAGGGTCTTTTTACATTAGAAATACAGCTCCTTTCTAGCCCAGAAGGCTTTATGAAGACTGAACAAGAGTCAAGAAAGTGAAAGTTGAGCACTTGAGAGAAGAAGGGATTTTTAGTTGATGTTTAAAACACTTTTATTGTTTGTTTCTTTTTGTTTTTGACAGGTTTCAGAGTAGCAGCCGTGTTAGTCTGTCTTCACAAAAAGCAAAGGAGTACTTGTGGCACCTTAGAGACTAACCAATTTATTTGAGCATGAGCTTTCGTGAGCTACAGCTCACTTCATCGGATGCATGCAGTGGAAAATACAGTGAGGAGAAGGGTAAGTCCAACTTTTAAATTGCGTCTGTAGCCTGAACTACTTGCACACCTGCATTGCCCCCCCCTCCCAAACTCCCAGTGTACCACCCTTCCAGCCCCACATCTATTTCTGGGACTCCCGTCCCCACCTCCTCATGACAGTGGCTCCTGCGTGCCCTTCATTCCCCTTCTGTTCCCCCCCGAGTGTGCTGAAACAACTTGTATTGCGGTGGTGCTGAGAGCCATTGAACCAAACTGTAAACCCTGTATATGATGGAAAGCATTTCAAGGCAGGGGGTGTGGCAGCACCCCCAGCACCTATGGTTCCCCCATTCTTACCCCAGGCTGGGAGTCCATGTATACCCATTACTCCCCATTTTCCCACCACCATACTGCTATAGCTACACTGGCAAAGCCTCCTAGTGTAGACACAGCTTATACTGGCAAATGATGCTTTTACCAGGAGGCCATCCTTTGCCAGTGTAACCGTGTCTACACTAGGGCTTTTGCCAGCATATCCGTGCTAATCAAGGCAGTGATTTTTTTTCAACACTGCTAACTGACACAGCAATGCCGGCAAAACTTTTAAGCATAGAGCAGGCCTTAGGCCAGTGGTTTTCAAACTTTTTTTCTGGTGATCCAATTGAAGAAAATTGTTGATGTCCGCAACCCAAAGGAGCTGGGGATCAGGGCTCTGGGCTGGGGCCAGGGGTTTGGGGTGCAGGAAGGGGCTCCGGGTTTGTGGGGGGCTCAGGGCTGGGGTGCAGGCTTACCTAGGGTGGCTCCTGGTCAACAGCGCAGCAGTGGTGCTAAGGGCAGGCTTCCTGCCTGTCCTGGCACCACGGACCACACTGAGCCCTGGAAGCGTCCAGCAGCAGGTGCAGCTCTCGCCAGCAGGCACCTCCCCACCCAGCTCCCATTGGCCGGGAACCAATGGAGCTGGTGCTCAGGGCGGGGGCAGCACGCAGAGCCCAGTGCGCCCTCCCGCCTAGGAGCTGGACCTGCTGCTGGACGCTTCCAGGTTGCAGGAGGGGTGTCAGAACAGGTAGGGACTAGCCTGCCTTAGCTAGGCAGCACCGCTAACAACAGCCCGGTCAGCGGTGCTGACCAGAGCCGCCGCGACCCAGTACCTTACATTCCGTGACCCAGTACTGGGTCGCAACCCGCAGTTTGAAAACCACTGCCTTAGACCTTGCTTTTCTTGGCCAAATACCCCTCTTCAGGTCACGATATGCAGATCATACATATGAACATATTCATCTTCACTGTGAAACACAGAGCATCTTACATACGTTTCTAAAGACATTTTTCCAAACTATTTCTTAAGTAATTCCACTGACCTCATTGGGATGAATTTGGCTCTCTGTGTCCTAAAGAATGTACAGAAAGTGCTGTAAGCTATTTTTTTTTTTTAAAGGCATTACAAGATGTCTTGTTGAGTCTTTAAACAATGTTATCTGCTGGATTCCCCTGCATAGCTGGGGCACTCAGTACCTAACCATGTACTGCCCTCACCATTTATACAGCTTTTACACATTGCCTTTAAACTAACGTATACATTAAAAGATTGGCATCAGTCATGTTTAGTGATAGCACTAAAGGACTTACAGTCTGAAATACCACAAATAGCTGCCAGGCTTCTTTGTGTCCATTTTCAGTCTGAAACTTTAGGGATTCAAAAAACAAATCCAGCAAACAGAAGAGCTTGCTGAATGCCGTGATGTCTCCTCAACGGTTTCCTGGGGTATGTCTTCACTCCCAACGTTGAAGTGATGCCGCAGCAGTGGGAGAGAGCTTTCCCAGCGCTGTAAAAACACCACCCTCACGAGGGGAATAGCTCCCAGCGCTGGTGCACTGTCTACACGGGCACTTTACAGCGCTGAAACTTGCATCGCTCGGGGTGGGGGGGGTTCACACCCCTGAGCGAGAAATTTGCAGCGCTGTAAAGTGGCAGTGTAGACAAGACCTTAGTTTTTCCCAGGTAAAAGGGGTTAACATTGTTTTTCTTGCTTTCTTTTCTAGGCAAAGCCAAGAAGGTCAACAATGAAACACATTAGCACAAAAGGCAAAACAAGATGGGACTTCAATTTGGCATCTTCTTTCTTCTTTTTTTTTTTTGGCCCATCACAAACAGAACAATATTTAACGCTCTCGTGCACGCTACTGGCTAGATTTACAGATGCTGTGGTAAGTATGTCCTGTATTTCAGCTTGTCTCATGCCAATTTGGACAGGACTGAATCCAGTTTGCTGCCTAAATTATAAGTTTAAATGTCTGAGGCCAAGCTTCTTTCTTAGAAGCCCTAGTTTAGCACATCAATTTGATTATAAGTTAAGAAGTTTTCAACCAGTCGAGCCATTTTTGTTATGGAAATGTCATACCCTGTAATCATGCTTATGCATGGGCTTTTGTAGGCTGCACCATGTGCATTTGGCTCAACGTGTTTCAAACAATCCATACAAACACAAATCTGGGTTGCTTCACGGTATCGGAGTGTTTATTGTTAAATACAGCAAAAAATATTGTTCTGTTTTTCTTTTCATTGGGTCAATGTCAGCAATGGTGGCAAAACACATGTGTGCGTGTGTGCACGTACACAAACACAGAGTAATACTACAACTAGGGGAAAGCTAGTGTCCACTGGAGTCCACACTTTTTTAGGAGCCAGAACAAGATTAAAGAATTCACCACCAGATGAAATAAGATTGATCAGCTCTCCCCATTTAGAACTAAATGCAAAATACCCTCCTCCTTAACTTAGCTTTCCCATAATCCTCCTCTCAAATTAATCAGCATTCTTGCATATTACAGGCTGTACTCTTTGCTCAGTTCTGGCCACTCAGTGGCGTAAACTGGAGCAGCCTATTGGCTGCTCTAGCTACCAATCATCTCCCTGCTGGCCCTCCTGCTCCCTGTGCCAAGCAGAGCTCAGATGTGGGGAAGAACTGAGCTCTGCATATTTATTTTAAAAAGCCCCAAAACATCCCAAAGATAACTTTAGGCTTGTTCCCAATGGCAGGGCTGGAAGAAGAGAGATTTTATCATATCAGATTTCACAGTGATGGGTGACTATAGAGAAATTCAGATTATTGCAGGCCCAGAGTCTGAGCAGCAGCACACCCAGGTGATTTCTGCTCCGCGGAAGAGTCCAAAACTCCCAAAGAATGAGGCACTCACAGGTGAGAGAGAACAAAGAAGAGGAGGAAGCAGCAATCAAGTCATGCTAATTCAAAAGAAAAACAGTTAAAGCACTGAAATGTTGGGGTGAATGTTTTGCTACCGCCCCGGCAAAGAACTCAAATTCCGAGACCTTGCAGAGAATCATAGTGGTATTATTTACATAGGGACTTTTTCTCCTGCTTGAAAAAGTCGACTGCATTAGGCTCAAGTGAGATTACCTTCAGTAACAGCATGTCTTACTGTTCCCACCATATATTTTTCCTCAGTCATATATATGTTTATGACCAAAGCAAGAAAATCCTCATCCTCCATTAGTCCCTTGTACTGCTTATCAGTACAAGGACCTGCTCTGTCTGGAGTGGTAGATAATACTGTGATAGAGAAAATATATTGTTTAGTGACCTTCTGAAACGAAGATTCGATCATTCAGGAAGAGCGACTGATTTTGCTCATTTTTATATGCGGTAATCCAGACCATAACTCCTCATCCATCTTGTGAGAGTCTGTAACAGTCCGATAGCAGAGGGTGTGGAGGCAGTATTATTTTCAGGCTTGAAAACAAGGAAGATCAAGAGCAAACACACACACACAAGCAACATATACTTTAGCATATACACAAGCAACATATACCTTTTCCTCTTTCTTCTTCTTCCACTCCTAAATGATACATTTATTGTTCGACACTGTGCTAAGTGCTTAGTCCTATGCAATTTTCTAACAAGGTCAAAAGCAAGCCCATCTGGCATCAAATCTCTGCTCAAGCACACCGCCTAACCTGCCCCAGTGCAGAGATACAGCTACATTCAGAAAAAGTAACCCAGTAGCCAAATCTTGTGTAGACTAAAGAGGCTTCTTGGCCACCTAGAAAAGTCCCATGCAAATAAAAAACATTCTTCTGCATGAAATATAGATGAGCAGAGCTCTAGAACTGGAGAACACCACAGGCACCATAAAGTTTGAAGATCCATGCTCTCATTTTGTCTAAGGTTATTTTCTAGGCCAGCACATAGATTTTCATATTCTGCATGTTTCTTCAAACTTTTAAAACTTTCTCTGCAAAAAAGGATTTTTTTGTTTTTACTATGCAATTAGTAGATAGACCGTGAAAAGGAAAGAAACGAAAAATCCCAGACCAGAATAAGTATACTCCAAATCACTTCCATCACGGGAAAAAACCTGCCATGTAAAAAGGCAATCAGTTGACTAAACTAAAGCAGCTCCAAGAATAATGTGGGGGCACTGAACTGTCTTATCCGTCAAATGGCTGCATATCTTAAGTCTGCACAAACATACAAACAACATTAATAGTCAAATTCTGCTCATAGATGGAAATGTTGGGCTCCCAAGGACTTTAAAAGAAACACGAACGAGCAACAGAGGGAAAAGTTTCACACTAACTGAGGGATAACACACACACAAAGATATATCCTTCCACAAGGCAGACCATGGACCCTCACAAAAGATTCAGAGTCTCAGCTAGATTCACTTAAGTTGAAAATTTGGATGCTTATGTGAAAGCTGCTTGAGACTCCTCTGTTCTCCTGAGCTATTACAACAATAACCTGGCCTATAGTACAACTAATTCATTCTGGACAATGGCATAGCTGAACTGGACCCGAACACTGCTTAGCTGCAATTGTAGAAAAGGACAAACCATTTCAGGAACCTACAGCACCCAATGAGAATTTTTGGAGTGTAGCTAAACAAGTGAAGGAAAAAATCTTTTATCATATCTGAATGGTAGCTCTCCATTCTTCTATTCTGCTTTTGGGGGGCACATGTATAGAGTTGCCACTGATGTCAAATGAAGATGTCAAGAAAGCAGAATATTGGAATGAAAATCTTACTCCCGGGGGAATTCTGCACATCTGCAGATACACAGAATTCATCTGTCTCGCATAATTTTGTATTTTTCCGCATAAAAAACATTTTGCCTAATAAGTGCTGCAGTTCTGCCTTTTGTCCACCAGAAGCCGCTGTGGTGCCAAAACAGCCAGCAGCACCCATGCCAGCTGGTCCAGAGCCACAGCCTACTCTGGTGGGCCAAACACGGAACTGCAACGCTTCTTAGACAAAATGGTTTTTTACGTGGGAAAATACAAAATTCTGTGCCCAGTGCTGCAAAATTCCCCCAGGAGTAGAGTTCATCACAGCACACTGTCCGCGGAGCCCGGTTAGGACAGAGTCGGGCACACAGGGCTGCTGGGGGGTGAGCTTCAGAATGGCTAGTGGTGGGGGGAGGATGGAGCCCTCCAGACTGGACTGGAGCATGGGCTCAGGAGCTAGCGGGGTGACTGCACTGAGACTGGGGACAGAGGAGGGGGGCTGCAGAGACCCTTGAGGAGGAGGGGTGTGGAGACAGGAACAGACGTGCCTGACTGAATGGGAGAGGCTTGGGGTCAGCCAGGGGCTGCCTGGGGGAGGCTTCCCAACACTGAACAATCCCCCCCACAAAGAAAAACCTCCCACCCAAACCCAATCCCCTCCAGATTCACTCCTAGACTCCTTCCCTCTCCCTCAGCTCTTCCATTACTCGACTCCCCAAAGCCTTTGCACTACTTCTGACAAGTGCAGGACATACAGCTCTGTACTGTAATTTAAATGAATGACACAACATTCTATATTAATACGCCTAGTAAGGAATCTATTTGTCAAAAAAAAATTCCAGAATCTTTTTTCTTTTTTTGGTCTGTATTGCTACAGACATACTTGCTAACAGATATTTTGAAATAAGTTACCAAAATAATCGTTACTGGCATGATTATAGTGTGTTAATTTGACAAATACAATATGCAGAATTTTGCAGAATTTTTCCAATATTGTGTGCAGAATTTTTAATTTTTTTGCACAGAATGCCCCAGGAGTAAAATCTGCCATGAGAAATTGAGAAGAAAAAATGATTTACAATACAGGTAATCAGGGTTATCATTGATGATGTATAAATGTTTCGTCATTTGCAGTCTAACATGCTAGAGCCCTTCAGCTTTGCGGTTTTCAATTCTAAATGATTCACAAGACGCAACATTCACTGGGGTAAATACCATGGGTACAGTTTTCAAAAACGCCTAAGAGACTTAAGAGCAAAGTCCCTTTTTTAAAAGGGACTGAGACATTTAGGAGCCTAAATCCTACTGGTGATCCTTAGACACTTCTGAAAATTTTACTGTTACTTTTTTTAAAAACTTATTTTTTTACATACTACTATAGTTTTGAAATAAATGGTTAATCCTATACGTGTATATTTGCAGAAGTACAGCAGTTTCTTCTGTAGTTGGAACAAGCGATCAGAATGAAACAGACACTAGATTGTAAACAACGGGAAACACAATGCCACTGAATCATATCATCCAAATCCAGGGTTGAAGAAATAGCCTCCAGACTTCCATTTGGCATCCAGACACTTGGTAATAATCCACAACAGCAAGAAGTATTTACATCTTTGAATCACTTCACTATACAGGAAAATCAAAACCTTACTGAGGTGAAGGGGGAAAGACGTTTGATAGCGCTTGAAAAATTCCAGCTCTACATGCACATGCACAAAGATGAATAAATAGAACCAATGAACGAATAGGCAGCCCAACAATAGTGCAATTTGCTACCCTACCATTCATACAGATGCTACCTTTGGAATGTTAGAGGCCTGTGAGTGTAACTAAGGAGATTCCTTGAGTTTCAGATTCACATCTCATTCTGAACATTTTCCTAACGCCTCAGAAGTGTCTTGCAACTGCAGACATTCTAGCGGGGAGAAGATTGAGATGGAAATATCAGTGCATAAAGATGGTGGCACAAGAATGGAAAGCTAACACTATTAATACCAACCCATTATCCTGACTTTGTATTCAGATAGTCGGGGCGGGGGACAGACAAGCCTTCTTGTCATACAGCACTTTCAGATGAAGGGGATGAAGGACAACCTATGTTTGTTCCCCACCTCTTCCCCCTCCCCAAGGAAAGCCACAGTCATGCCTAGCACTTGGAATACTGTATTTATGTATAAGGAAGGACAGATAGCCATTTGGTTAAGGAACAGAACTGGGACCCAAGAGCTCTTGGTTCATTTCCCAGTTCTGTCACAGACTTCCTGTGACACTTTGGGCTTGATCCAAAACCTATTGGCATCTACAGAAAGACTCCTATTGGCCTCAGTGGGTTTTAGATCAGGCTCTTGTGTGCCTCAATTCCCTATTTACAAAATCAGAACAATCTTTGCCTCCTCACAGAGGTGTTGTGAGGATAAACACATTATGCTTTATTAAATGCTTGGCTATTATGATGATGGGGACCATAGAGGTAGACAGACAGACAAGTGGATGCAGCATGGACACAACTAGTGATGAGCATTATCAGAAAAACATTTTAAAAGGAAATATGATATAGCCTGTCTTCTATTTTCTAAGTGGTACAGTGTAACTCAGTTATCAGAGTCTATTTGAACAGTTCCCCCTTTTGATTATATCCTGCTCATCACTACACCTAAATCCAAAAACAATTGCAAACTGTTTCCCAACTGAGGGACATACAAAGAAGCAAAATCTCCATCTCCAGCAGTAAGTGTGGAGTGAATTCAGCTACACATTTTTATACCAAGCTAGGTAAGGCTCTAATTGGCACTCCTATAGTTTGTAAGTTTCTTTACCTGCAGCCAAGAGGCATTCAAAGGGGTGCAAAATTCTTACCTAACTTTGAAAATAAATAAAAATAAACAAGTGTATTTCTAGTCTGATCCGTAAAACTCAAGTTCACCCGAATAAAGGTGCATACATCAACATCAATAGCACTTGGCCTTTGGAAAATAAAGTACTGATCCATATATATCCATTGATCTCCATTCTAGTGAATGGCCACTAGAAATGGAGATCATTAAAAACAAATACTACTATAATTCCATTTATAAATCCACTGTGTTTATATAGATCTTTGTCTACAGTGATTTAAAGCACTTTTTCAATTCTGTTTTCTAGTAATGAATGGAAATGCAAAGAGTAATTAATGCTTTGTGACAGGAGTTCTCTTTGATGTACATTTTCAAAAGTTTACATGTATATATTAGCACAAAATGCCCAGTATAGGGTCAAATGGATCTGTGTGTGGATATTTCCTGCAATGTTTTAACTAGGGCTGTCAATTAATTGCGGTTAACTCATGCAATTCACTCAAAAAATTAATCATGATTAATCGTCGTTTTAATCACACTGTTAAACAATAGACTACCACTTGAAATTTATTAAATATTTTTGAATGTTCGTCTACATTTTCAAAAATATTTATTTCAATTACAACACAATACAAAGTGTACACTGTTCACTTTCTATTATTTTTATTACAAATATTTGCACTGTAAAAATGATAAAGAAATAGTATTTTTCAATTCACTTCATACTCATTTTCATATATATTGTGTTCTGTGTTGTAATTGAAAACAAAGTTTATATTATTTTTTATTCTAAATATTTGCACTGTAAAATTATAAACAAAAAAATAGAATTTTTCAATTCACCTCATACAAGTACTGTAGTGCAATCTCTTTATCATGAAAGTGCAACTTACAAAGGTAGATTATTTTTGCTGCATAACTGCACTCAAAAACAAAACAATGCAAAACTTTAGAGCCTATAAGTCCACTCAGTCCTACTTCTTGTTCAGCCAATTGCTAAGACAAACAAGTTAATACATTTATGGGAGATAACGCTGCCCACTTCTTATTTTCAGTGTCACCGGAAAGTGAGAATAGGTGTTCACATGGGACTTTTGTAGCCAGCATTGCAAGGTATTTACGTGCCAGATATGCTAAACATTCATTTGTCCCTTCATGCTTCGGCCACCAATCCAGAGGACATGCTTCCATGCTGATGAGGCTAGTTAAAAAAAAAATGTGTTAATTAAATTTGTGACTGAACTCTTGGGAGAGAACTGTATGTCTTCTGCTCTCTGTGTTACCTGCATTCTGCCATATATTTCATGTTATAGCAGTCTTGGATGATCACTAAGCACATTTCACTGAAGATTTGACAAGACACAAAGAAGGTACCAACGTGAGATTTCTAAAGACAGCTACAGCACTCGACCCAAGGTTTAAGAATCAGAAGTGCCTTCCAAAATCTGAGAGGGATCAGGTGTGGAGCATGCTTTCAGAAGTCTTAAAAGAGCAACACTCCGATGCAGAACCCAAACCACCAAAGAGGAAAATCAACTTTCTGCTCGTGGCATCTGACTCAGAGGACGAAAATGAACATGCGTCAGGCCCGTACTGCTTTGGATCGTTATCAAGTAGAACCCATCATCAGCATGGACACATGTCCCCTGGAATGGTGGTTGAAGCATGAAGGGACATATGAATCTTTAGCGCATCTGGCATGTAAATATCTTGTGACACCGGCTACAACAGTGCCATGCAAACATTGGTTCTCACTTTCAGGTGATATTGTGAACAAGAAGCGGGCAGCATTATGTCCTGCAAATTGTAACCAGACTTGTTTGTCTGAGTGACTGGCTGAACAAGAAGTAGGACTGAGTGTACTTGTAGTCTCTAAAGTTTTACATTGTTTTGTTTTGAATGCAGGGGTTTTTTTGTACATAACTCTAAATTTGTAAGTTCAATTTTCATGATAAAGAGATTGCACTACAGTACTTGTATTGGGTGAGCTGAAAAATACTATTTCTTTTGTTTTACAGTGCAAATATTTGTAACCAGAAATAAATATAAAGTGAGAACTGTATACTTTGTATTCTGTGTTGTAACTGAAATCAGTATATTTGAAAATGTAGAAAACATCAAAAAATATTTAAATAAATGGTATTCTATTATTAACAAAGTGTTTAATCATGCAATTAATTGCTATTAATATTTTTAGTTGCACGATTAATCGTGATTAATTTTTTTAATCGCTTGACAGCCCTAGTTTTAACACATGCCCTATCTCTCTTTAGTACAGACCCTGGAAAACTGGCAAATACAATTATCTCGCCCATTGATGCAACAGGAAGGACCCTAATACAAGTCATGCAATCCACTTTATCAATGTACAGGTTTCAGAGTAACAGCCATGTTAGTCTGTATTCGCAAAAAGAAAAGGAGGACTTGTGGCACCTTAAAGACTAACCCATTTATTTGAGCATGAGCTTTCGTGAGCTACAGCTCACTTCATCGGATGCATTCAGTGGAAAATACAGAAGATGTGTTTATCACTACAAAAGGTTCCCCCCCCCCCCCCGCTTTGCTGGTAATAGCCTATCTAAAGTGATCACTCTCCTTACAATGTGTATGATAATCAAGGTGGGCCATTTCCAGCACAAATCCAGGTTTTCTCCCCACCCCACCCCCCCACACACAAACCCACTCTCCTGTTGGTAATAGCTTATCTAAAAAGAAAAGGAGTACTTGTGGCACCTTAGAGACTAACTAATTTATTTGAGCATAAGCTTTCGTGAGCTACAGCTCACTTCATCGGATGCATACTGTAGAAAGTGTAGAAGATCTTTTTATATACACACAAAGCATGAAAAAATACCTCCTCCCACCCCACTCTCCTGCTGGTAATAGCTTATCTAAAGTGACCACTCTCCTTACAATGTGTATGATAATCAAGGTGGGCCATTTCCAGCACAAATCCAGGGTTTAACAAGAACGTCTGGGGGGGGGGGTGGTTAGGAAAAAACAAGGGGAAATAGGTTACCTTGCATAATGACTTAGCCACTCCCAGTCTCTATTCAAGCCTATTCATGGTTTGTGTGTATATAAAAAGATCTTCTACACTTTCCACAGTATGCATCCGATGAAGTGAGCTGTAGCTCACGAAAGCTTATGCTCAAATAAATTGGTTAGTCTCTAAGGTGCCACAAGTACTCCTTTGCTTTTTGCGAATACAGACTAACACGGCTGTTACTCTGAAGCTTATCTAAAGTGATCACTCTCCTTACAATGTGTATGATAATCAAGGAAATGGCCCACCTTGATTATCATACACATTGGACCAAGACAAAGTCTGATTGGTTTTAGACTAAGAAATTAACTTCATTTTAGAGATTTGTGCTGAGGCGCTGATGACCTGGCCAATCTGTGCATACAGAACAGCCATGTCACTTCTATTGTAAATTACTGAGAACAGATGCAATTGACGCTGACATATAGGAATGCTTATGATCTCATTTCTACTGTTTTCAGAGAGTTACATCTGATTACACCAATTTCAGCATAATTAGGGGCAAAGGTTCATATAATTAGCCAGTGTAATCTGGCGTAGCTCCACCAAAGTCAGTATAGCTATGCTGATTTGAGCCAGCTGAAGACTGGCCCAAAGACTGCTTACATGCAGCTGCTCAGGACCGTGTTTGGGCAGTTTACACATACGGTAAAGGCTTCTAACTAATACATCCAAACTTTTGCATAAAATCACAATGGGTTTTGGCTTTGTAAACTGCCATTTTATTTTTTTGACCATGTCCTCCCATTCACCCTCACCTCTTTTTAACTTGTACATAGCCAGGGGATATCAGCTGAGTGCCTCTATAGTGCATTAGTTAAACCCATCCTAAGGAATTCTGGTGTTATTGGATAACAGTTGCAGAAGCATGTTTTATTATTTTCCCATGTAACATGCGTTGACATCAGTTTCCTGTTGGCCACGCAGGCATGGCACGGAGCAATTGCACAACTACTGCACAAAACCTAATGATATTTTTGTAAGTAAAATAAAACTTTGGTATAATCTAAGGCAATTGCCTCTGGAAATTTTAATTACCAAATACCAGGGTAATGGACACTATATAAGAACCTAGATAGACTGGACGGGTTTACTGACCTGGATGCTAAAGCATCCCTGCTCTCTGAGTGGAATTTAAAAAAAAAGCAAGACAATTCATCATACCATTGATTATTATGTACAAACATGAATCAGTTCCCTCAGGGAACTCTTGCGAATTAAAAGAGAGAAAAACATGCTGTAATTAGATGTCTGAATTATTAGTAGCAGAACATACTCAGTTAAAAGAAATAATATGAAAAGAAAGCAGAGTTAAATCTGATTATAGAAATTTTATATACTTTTCTAAAGACATATAACTAGCTTTGATTCCAATGAAGTTGCTGAGATTTTTGCAATCAAACAAAGAATCAGGAAGGAACTAAGTACCAGTTTCAGAGCTTTTTAAAATTAAGAGTGATTTTGCTATCTCATCCCAGGTTATTATACATTTGCCTCTTCATCTAAAGGAGAATGAGTGGTGGCAAAAAGGAGGTACAAAAGCACAAATAATGGGAACAGAGCTCTCAGTTACCACTGCCACTGTCTGAGGTGGAAGAGACTGGTGGAATACTTTGCAGCTCAATTCTTGGTACAAGAACTATGTATACACACACACACAATCTAACGTATGGTTACACTCATCTGCAGGCAGCTTCAGTCTTAATTTGGGCTAGAAAATAATCCGTTTTCTTCACCTACCCCCAACCCTTCCTCCAATCCCACTACAGACTGTCTGCCATATTTGAGACAACTATTTGACCTTTTTGACAGTCTTCAGCTCGTTATTCACATGAGAACTTGCAGCAATGACCGACAAACTGCTGCTTGGCACTTGCTGGGGAAAAGAGGGGCAGGGCAGAGAACCCACTCTGAATTTCTCTGAGTCTACTGAGCTAGGGAAATGAAACAGGTTTCAGAGTAGCAGCCGCGTTAGTCTGTATCCGCAAAAAGAAAAGGAGTACTTGAGGCACCTTAAAGACTAACCAATTTATTTGAGCATCAGCTTTTGTGAGCTACAGCTCACTTCATCGGATGCATTCAGTGGAAAATACAGTGAGGAGATTTATATACACACAGAACATGAAAAAATGGGTGTCTATCATGCACACTGTAAGGAGAGTGATCACTTAAGATGAGCTATTACCAGCAGGAGTCTGCGGGGGGGGGGGGGGGTGGAGGGAGGGAGAAAACACTCTGTAGTGATAATCGAGGTGGGCCATTTCCAGCAGTTAACAAGAACGTCTGACCAACAGTGGGTGGACTTTACTAAAACTAGACAAGCCATTTAAAACACACACTTTGCTTCTCTACAAAGGAAAAAGGACACTAAACTTTCTAAACTACTGCATGCCACAGAGACCACAGCAATGGTTCCCTTAACCCACCAGAAACCTACTGACTGCTATTCCTATCTACATGCCTCCAGCTTTCACACAGACCACACCACACGATCCATTGTCTACAGCCAAGCTCTATGATACAACTGTATTTGCTCCAACCCCTCAGACAGAGACAAACGCCTACAAGATCTCTATCAAGCATTCTTACAACTACAATACCCACCTGCTGAAGTGAAGAAACAGACTGATAGAGCCAGAAGAGTACCCAGAAGTCACCTACTACAGGACAGGCCCAACAAAGAAAATAACAGAACGCCACTAGCCATCACCTTCGGCCCCCAACTAAAACCTCTCCAACACATTATCAAGGATCTACAACCTATCCTGAAGGACGACCCATCGCTCTCACAAATCTTGGATGACAGGCCAGTCCTTGCTTATAGACAGCCCCCCAACCTGAAGCAAATACTCACCAGCAACCACACAACAGAACCACTAACCCAGGAACCTATCCTTGCAACAAAGCCCGTTGCCAACTGTGCCCACATATCTATTCAGGGGACACCATCACAGGGCCTAATAACATCAGCCACACTATCAGAGGCTCGTTCACCTGCACATCTACCAATGTGATATATACCATCATGTGCCATCAATGCCCCTCTGCCATGTACATTGGTCAAACTGGACAGTCTCTACGTAAAAGAATAAATGGACACAAATCAGATGTCAAGAATTATAACATTCATAAACCAGTCGGAGAACACTTCAATCTCTCTGGTCACTCGATTTCTGACCGAAAAGTGGCTATTCTTCAACAAAAAGACTTCAGAAACAGACTCCAAGGAGAGACTGCTGAATTGGAATTAATTTGCAAACTGGATTCAATTAACTTAGGCTTGAATAGAGACTGGGAGTGGTTGAGCCATTACACAAAGTAAAACTATTTCCCCTTGTTCATTACACAAAGTAAAACTATTTCCCCTTGTTTATTCCTTTCCCCCCCCCCCCCCCCGTTCTTGTTAACTGCTGGAAATGGCCCACCTTGATTATCACTACAAAGGGTTTTCTCCCATCCCCCCAACTCTCCTGCTGGTAATAGCTCATCTTAAGTGATCACTCTCCTTACAGTGTGCATGATAAACACCCATTTTTTCCATGTTCTGTGTGTATATAAATCTCCTCACTGTATTTTCCACTGAATGCATCCAATGAAGTGAGCTGTAGCTCATGAAAGCTGATGCTCAAATAAATTGGTTAGTCTCTAAGGTGCCCCAAGTACTCCTTTTCTTTTTGGAAATGAAACAGATTCAAAATTGCAAATCCAAGGGAATGAACCTCTGGTGGAATGAGTACCTGACTCTGGACATCACAAGCATGGTCAAAGAAAAGTTTAAGTTAGAGGGAATAAGCTACTCATGGCTTCCTAATGTCTTGAAAAGTGCACACTTCAAAGAAATTATCACTTCAAAGCAAGAACCAGCTAATTCAAAAGGAAAATCAAACATGTTTATGGATTGTGTTTAAATAGCAAACAAGTCAAAAGGGGATGCTTTCAACATTGAATAATGCAGTGTTTATAAGTGTAGAAGAGGAGGTGAGCTTTCACATTAATTTTATTTTTAGATATCTTTTAACTTAAAAAAAAAAAAAAACTTCCTTACTCTGATCTCTGTAAAATGTGCTTGCCTCGACCAGTTGCTAACCACTTGACTGGCTGGGACAAGAAAGAGGCAGCTTCCTTCAGTGGCAGCGCTAACACCATAATTTAAATGTCCTGTCCCCGGTACACTCCAAGTGATGTGGTTTATGGTGTCTTCCCCAAGACTGGGCTAGTCTCTTCTATGATGTGTGATTAACTGAAACTGACCCAAGGAGTGGGTCTCAACAACGCTTGGGGACATTTATCCCTTTGATATGGCAACAAGCATAACCGCTATACACCACTGAACTGCCTGACACTTCTACTTTTGGAAATGAACATTTGAATGAAGTAGAAATTACATCCTTCAACTGTCTATTACCATGTGCACATCTCCGGCTTAGTTTGTCTCAATTCCTGGTTTCCCTTCAAAGATGTCACATTTTCAAGCATGGGCAGCTTAATATGATGTCCACATTTAGCATTTGGATGCGGATACTGGCATTTAGATATTTTTAAAAGACCATTCACATACCTACTGTGAGTGCTGATCTGACTTTCAAATATGGGAGTCTGACCTCATACTTAGGCACGCACATAAAGTTGGACTCCCCATGTTAAATTAACCGCAGTTTCCCCCTGGCAAAGTAATGAAGAAGGTAGAGATAATCACCTCAGCAGCCTCTGATCTCCACTAGTATCCTGACTAAATGCTTCACTCTTTCCTTGTCTGAATTTCCACAAAGGAAAACAAACATGTGCTTCAGACCTGCACATGGCACACAGACACAACTAATGGCAGAAACAATTGTTCTCTCTATCCAAAACTTCTGGTCTTTGGTTATTGAAGTCATGCATTGCTACAGAGCCTTGTGGGAACAAATGATACGGCTAGATTCTTGCTGGAACGTATCAAGGGAGACCATGCCAGGCTGGAGAAGACACTTAAGGAAATCAAGGCTCAGGCGATCTTCAGTGGGATTCTGCCTGTTCCTAGAAAAGAGCAACAAAGTTGTGACAAGATTATGACTTATCAACAGATGGCTCAGGCAGTGGAGGACTCTGGGATATATGGCCACTGGGAGGCATTCATGGACAGAGGACAGTTCTCTCGGGATGGACTTCATCGGAGTAGGGAAAGAAATAGACTTCTAGGATGGAGGCTGGCAGAACGGATTAAGAGAGCTTTAAACTAGGAATTTGGGGGAGATGGTTGGCAGATGTCCAGATAATCTCCACACTGGATTTTAACATTGAGAGGGAAGAAAACAAAGTAAGAAAGGATACAGCCGTGGGTAGGAGAATGGACATAAGGAGGAAGGGCAGTGTGGATACCAGTCTAATAGGTTATACTGGCTGTCGAATGTCCGTGCCTAATAGGGTACAGAATGTGAGCGAGGCCAAACTGCAAAAATTAAGAAGTTTGGACACCAATGCGAGGAGCCGAGGTAACAAAATGGAGGAACTAGAGCTACTGGTGCAGGAAGTGAAACCAGATATTATAGGGATAACAGAAACACGGTGGAATAGTAGTCATGACTGGAGTACAGGTATTGAAGGGTATGTGCTGTTTAGGAAAGACAGAAATAAAGGTAAAGGTGGTGGAGTAGCACTGAATATCAATGATGAGGTACAATGTAAAGAAATAAGAAGCGATGGAATGGATAAGACAGAGTCCGTCTGGGCAAAAATCACTTTGGGGAAGAAAATTACTGGAGCCTCCCCTAGGATAGTGCTTGGGGTGTGCTATAGACCGCCGGGATCTAATCTGGATATGGATAGAGGCCTTTTTAATGTTTTTAATGAAGTAAATACTAATGGAAACTGCATGATCATGGGAGACTTTAACTTCCCAGATATAGACTGGAGGACGAATGCTAGTAATAATAATAGGGCTCCGATTTTCCTAGACGCGATAGCTGATGGATTCCTTCATCAAGCAGTTGCTGAACCGACTAGAGGGAATGCTATTTTAGATTTGGTTATGGTGAGTAGTGAGGACCTCAGAGAAGAAATGGTTGTAGGGGATAATCTTGGTTCAAGTGATCATGAGCCAATTCAGTTCAAACTGAACGGAAGGATAAACAAAAATAAATCTGCGACTAGGGTTTTTGATTTCAAAAGGGCTGACTTTCAAAAATTAAGGAAATTAGTTAGGGACGTCGACTGGACTGAAGGATTTATGGATGTAAAGGCAGAGGAGGCCTGGGATTACTTCAAGTCAAAGCTGCAGAAGCTATCGGAAGCCTGCATCCCAAGAAAGGGGAAAAAAATTCATAGACAGGAGTTGGAGACCAAGATGGATGAACAAGCATCTCGGAGAGGTGATTAAGAAAAAGCAGAAAGCATACAGGGAGTGGAAGATGGGAGGGATCAGAAAGGAAAGCTATCCTACTGAGGTCAGAACATGTAGGGTTAAAGTGAGACAGGCTAAAAGTCAGGTAGAATTGGACCTTGCAAAGGGAATTAAAACCAATAGTAAAAGGTTCTATAGCCATATAAATAAGAAGAAAACAAAGAAAGAAGAAGTGGGACCGCGAAACACCGAGGATGGAGTGCAGGTTAAGGATAATCTAGGCATGGCCCAATAGCTAAACAAATACTTTGCCTCAGTCTTTAATGAGGCTAATGACGATCTTTGGGATAATGGTAGCATGACAAATGGCAATGATTATATGCAGGTAGATATTACCATATCTGAGATAGAAGCGAAACTCGAATAGCTTAATGGGACTAAATCGGGGGGCCCAGATAATCTTCATCCAAAAATATTAAAGGAATTGGCAAATGAAATTGCAGCCCATTAGCACAAATTTTTAATGAATCTATAAACTCAGGAGTTGTACCATATGATTGGAGAATTGCTAACATAGTTCCTATTTTTAAGAAAGGAAAAAAAAGTGAGCCGGGTAACTCCAGACTTGTTAGTTTAACATCTGTAGTATGCAAGGTCTTGGAAAAAATTTTGAAGGAGAAAGTAGTTGAGGACATTGAAGTCAATGGTAAATGGGACAAAACGCAACATGGTTTTACAAAAGGTAGATCGTGCCAAACCAACCTGATCTCCTTCTTTGAGAAAGTAACAGATTTTTTAGACAAAGGAAATGCAGTGGATCTAATTTACCTAGATTTCAGTAAGGCGTTTGATATGGTGCCACATGGGGAATTATTAGTTAAATTGGAAAAGATGGGGATCAATATGAAAATTGAAAGGTGGATAAGGAATCGGTTAGAGGGGAGACTACAGTGAATCATAGTGAACGGTGAACAGTAGGTTGGAGGGAGGTTACCAGGGGAGTTCCTCAGGGATCGGTTTGGGGACCAAACTTATTTAATCTTTTTATTACTGAGCTCGGCACAAAAAGTGGGAGTGTGCTAATCAAGTTTGCAGATAATACAAAGCTGGGAGGCATTGCCAATTTAGAGAAGGACCGGGATATCATACAGGAGGATCTGGATGACCTTGTAAACTGGAGTAATAGTAATAGGATGAAATTTAATAGTGAGAAGTATAAGGTCATGCATTTAGGGATTAATAACAAGAATTTTAGTTATAAGCTTGGGACGCATCAATTAGAAGTAATGGAGGAGGTGAAGGACCTTGGAGTATTGGTTGACCACAGGATGACTATGAGCAACCCATGTGATATGTCAGTAAAAAAAGCTAATGCGGTCTTGGGATGCACCGGCAAGGTATTTCCAGTAGAGATAAGGAGGTGTTAGTACCATTATACAAGGCACTGGTGAGACCTCACCTGGAATACTGTGTGCAGTTCTGGTCTCCCATGTTTAAGAAGGATGAATTCAAACTGGAACAGGTACAGAGAAGGGCTACTATCATGATCCGAGGAATGGAAAACCTGTCTTGTTAAAGGAGACTCAAAGAGCTTAGCTTGTTTATCCTAACCAAAAGAAGGCTGAGGGGAGATATGATTGCTCTCTATAAATATATCGGAGGGATAAATACCAGGGAGGGAGAGGAATTATTTAAGCTCTGTACCAATGTGGACACAAGAACAAACGGATATAAACTGGCCATTGGGAAGTTTAGACTTGAAATTAGACGAAGGTTTCTATCCATCAGAGGAGTGAAGTTCTGGAACAGCCTTCCAAGGGAAGCAGTGGGGGCAAAAGACCTATCTGGCTTCAAGATTAAACTCGATAAGTTTATGGAGGAGATGGTATGATGGGATAACATGATTTTTGGCAATTAATTGATCTTTAACTATTCATGGTAAATAGGCCCAATGGCCTGTGATAGGATGTTAGATGGGGTGGGATCTGAGTTACTACAGAGAATTCTTTCCTGGGTATCTAGCTGGTGAACCTCAGCTGATCACCATATTTGGGGTCAGGAAGGAATTTTCCTCCAGGGCAGATTGGAAGAGGCCCTGGGGGGGTTGTACCTTCCTCTGTAACATGGGGCACAGGTCACTTGCTGGAGGATTCTCTGCTCCTTGAAGTCTTTAAACCATGATTTGAGGACTTCAATAGCTCAGACATAGGTGAGAGGTTTATTGCAGGAGTGGGTGGGTGAGATTCGATGGTCTGCATTGTGCAGGAGGTCAGACTAGATGATCATAATGGTCCCTTCTGACCTTAATATCTATGAATCTATGAAATATCTATAAGTTGGAAAGAAAATTTAGGCTAAATTACATTTTTCTGCATGTCAAGTTATTTTATTACACTTTATTACAAAATGAAAAATAAGTATAAAAAAAGCCAACAGGAGTCACCGTTGTTCTCTGTATGCTGCTCACAATAATGTTAGATTGGGATCAACATTGGTGCTAAAAAGTAAAATTTAAACTCTATTAGCCATAGAAGTGGGCAATATAAAGTCAAGACAAATAAAACTCCACGTATACTAATGGCCTGATTTTCAGAGGTCCGGAGCACCCGGCTGCTTCCACTGATGTAAGCTCCTAAACCTGCCCAAGTTCTATGGCATGGGCTCTCCACCTGTGGGATCATGATAACCACCCTGTCCTACCTATATTGAAGAATGGGAGAAGGGTCTCAACTAGATTCTGGCCAGATGGGATCCCCAGAGGGGGACTCAGTATGGAAAAGGTTGAGAACCACTGTTCCATTGTGTCCTCTCAGACAACCTTCTCACAACTTCATCTCTTGGAGTATATTAAAAACAAACAAAAAAAAACCCAGCATCTTTGCTCTCCTGTCCTGTCCCAAGAAATTTTAATGAATTAAAAAAAAGCAAGACCTTAAAAATCAGTAGCATGTCTGATTTTTATCGACATCAAAGATTCCATTGCACTTTTCTCATCAGCAGGGGTTTCTCTGGAGCCCCTGACCAAACTTTCCCTCCATTTTTTCTGGTGGAAAGTCAGCCTGCAACACATAGATGGATTCATTTCCTTCACATGTATATAGTTTGAAGAACTTAGGGGATGGGAGGTGCTAGATCACTGTAAAATATTGCCATTACATGCAGGAAAACATTCTTCATAGTCTTTGTTTCAGAAGACACTTACATAGATTTTATTTTGTTGATATCGCTGGAATAAGTTGTGCATGATGGAGCCCTCATGGAGGTCTACAAGTGCTGCCATGTCTTCCACACTCTCCACGCTCGTTTGATGCATAGCGGTTACTTTTTGGTGCGTGATTGTACTCTGTTTGTAAGTGAATACCTGAAGGAGGAAAAACAGACGGTGCATTAAAGTCTCATGCCTATACAAGAAAATATTGTTCAAGCTGATAAACTGGACAGAGGTGAAATTCAGAGGGTCAGAACAAAGCATCTGCACCACATCAGTCCCATTTATACCTATTTTGAGGACTTATGGGAGACATAAGCCTTGTAGACCTACACAGGAAAAGACTACTCCTCTGGTTACTAATAACTACATAATGAGTAATCAGAGGACTGTAGTTCAGTTTGGGGTGAATAGAGTCCCATTATTGCACACTGCACTATTTAGGACTTCATTTACCAGGACAAATTTCTCCCTTAAGTAATTCGCTGATTTCAGTGAAATTACACTGGGAAAGAAACATGTTCTGCAGTAACAAGTGTCAGAAATAAAAAATGATTGATTCAATCATGGCGAGCAAAGTAAACATTTATGGGCTTGGTCCAACGCTCATTTAAATCTTTCCATTGTACTCTACAATCAGTATCAATGACATCTTAGGTCATTAATCCAACATTAATGTGCAGGTTAAGTACTATGTGGAACAGCCTTTCAAGAGCAGGTGTCAGACTGTGATCAAAATGCATTGGACGGAACACAATTAGAGTATTTACTCATTAAATGAAGTTCATGCATTTTCCATATAGCTGTTCTAAAGATCTGCTTGGAAGATATTTACATACAGGATCCAAGTAAATTACCTTGTATGGATTTATTTAAAAAACTATATGTCTGAAGATATAAGCATTTAAAGCTAAAGATGATTGTGCATCTAAAAATCTATGCAAGGACTATTTAGAGATGTGATTTTATAATCTTCACCAACTCACTAATGAAATATTTTTAAAGCAAATATTAAACGAAGGTCCTGTAGACACATGTTCTGAGGAAATATTACAGTAATGCACAACTGTTTTTGTCAGTAAATTCAGAAACTGACAGTATATACCTGGGGTTTGGCAAATGCCTGTAAAATGGCTTCATTACCCCTTGAATGGCTCTTTAACAGGTTTCAGAGTAGCAGCCCTGTTAGTCTGTATTCCCAAAAAGGAGTACTTGTGGCACCTTAGAGACTAACCAATTTATTTGAGCATAAGCTTTCGTGAGCTACAGCTCACTTCATCGGATGCATTCAGTGGAAAATACAGTGATGAAATATTTCCCCATGTTTATTTCCCCCCACCCCCCTACTGTTCTTCAGACATTCTTGTTAACTGCTGGAAATAGCCCACCTTGATTATCACTACAAAACGTTTTGTCTTCCCCCGCAAGCTCTCCTGCTGGTAATAGCTCATCTTAAGTGATCACTCTCCTTACAATGTGTATGATAACACCCATTTTTTCATGTTCTGTGTGTGTATAAATCTCCTCACTGTATTTTCCACTGAACGCATCCGATGAAGTGAGCTGTAGCTCACGAAAGCTTATGCTCAAATAAATTGGTTAGGCTCTTTAACAGTTTCAATGTTGTGCTAATAGGTCTGGCAGGCTGGAACACTTTTTCACTTTTAACTACTAGATCCCCTCCTGAAGAAGAGTCAACAGGCTGCAGCAGCGAGATGTGAGAGCCTGCAGGAAGGGTCAGAACAGGGATAGGAAAGCCGGGAGGGTGGACACCAAGGGCTTGGCTACACTTGCGAGTTACAGCACAATAAAGGAGCCCCGGGCGCACTAGCTCACTCCCCGTCCACGCTGGCAAGGCACGTAGAGCCCTCTGACGCCACGGCTACAGCGCTGCTGGTACGCCACCTCGGCGAGTGGAATAACGTTTGCTGCGCCCCCGCTGGAGCGCCGCGGCACCAGTGTGGACGAGGTGTTGCATTACTGCGCTCTGATCAGCCTACCAAAACGTCTCATAATCCCCTTAAGTCAAGTGGCTGCTCTTGTCATTGTTTTGGAATCACTGTAGGAATGCGGATATGCCCTTTGAAACCTCCGTTTCTGACAGCCAGATGCTTATCTGCTTGGAGATAAAGCAACCATTAGTGTGGAATGCTGTGTGTGAGAGAGAGAGAGGCGGGGGGAGGGGGGTCTGCTGCTGTCTGAACTTACAAGACAGCATGCTGATATGCTCTCAGCCCCCCAAAAACCCACTCTCTCTCTCCCCACATACACACAACACACTCCCTGTCACACTCCACCCCACCCCACCCCATTTGAAAAGCACGTTGCAGTCACTTGCATTCTGGGATAGCTTCCCATAATGCACCACGCCTGCGCCCAATGCCGCTGCAAGTGCTGCAAATGTGGCCACACCAGTGCGCTTGAAGCTGTCAGTGTGGACAGACTGCAGCGCTTTCCCTACTGCGCTCTACAAAGGCTGGTTTAACTCAAAGCGCTCTACATCTGCAAGTGTAGCCGTGCCCTTAGGCCCAGTGGTGCCCCAAATTTTCAGGTGCCCTACGCAGCTGCGTATGTTGTGTATGCCTAAGGATGGCCCTGATCATTACCAAGGATATCAAATATCTTTGGAATTCAGTTTCCTGTTTCTTTTTAAATTTACATTCCTGGCACCTAACTTCTATAGGCACTGAATATATCATAAAAATAATTTCTGTAGGAGTTGCTTTTTTATTTATATAGCCAACTCTACTTGGCAATCTTATTCACCGGTAATGTAATCACCCTTAAAAACTGAGAAATCCAAACACTGGGGTAATGCAGAAATTTTAATAATGTGTTACATGAAAAAAATCTTCCAAAGCCTTCTGAAATAATATTTATAAAGCTTTCTTCTGACTTAAGAATTGTGACAACTGGCAGTCTAACTAGTTGTGAACATTTCAGAGTTGCCTATGTGGGCTACGAATTGCATGTTACTGGAGATTGGAACAATACGGTGCAAGAAGCCAGGTCTTCTCAGGAAAAGAAAAGCTTCTAAAACCCAAATATTTTCAGAGCAAAACACTGAACATAATTCTTCTAATGAGGAGCTGAACAGGTGCAGTAATGGTCAGAATTATAGGAATTCACTCTGTAAAAATAGAGGCCTGCCACTACTAGACATAGCAAAACAGTGAAAACCATGTCATCGTTGCAACAGAAAGAGGGAGGAAGGAGACCAAGCACTGGTCTACACTAGGAGTTGAGGTCGAATTTAGCAGTGTTAAATCGATTTAACCCTGCACCTGTCCACATGATGAAGCCCTTTTTTTCAACTTAAAGGGCTCTTAAAATCGATTTCCTTACTCCCCCCGACAAGGGGATTAGTGCTGAAATTGGCCTTGCTGGGTCAAATTTGGGGTACCGTGGACACAATTAGACGGTATTGGCC
Source organism: Lepidochelys olivacea (assembly GCF_965140295.1). NCBI lineage: Eukaryota > Metazoa > Chordata > Testudines > Cheloniidae > Lepidochelys > Lepidochelys olivacea. The sequence continues at coordinate 135,684,459 of NC_140412.1, read as the reverse complement.
TCCGGGAGCTATCCCAGAGTGCTCCATTGTAACCGCTCTGGACAGCACTCTCAACTCAGATGCACTGACCAGGTAGACAGGAAAAGGCCAGAGAACTTTTGAATTTCAATTTCCTGTTTGGCCAGCGTGGCAAGCTGCAGATGACCATGCAGAGCTCATCAACTGAGGTGACCATGATGGAGTCCCAGAATTGCAAAAGAGCTCCAGCGTGGACGAATGGGAGGTACGGGATCTGATTGCTGTATGGGGAGAGGAATCTGTGCTATCAGAACAATGTTCCAGGTTTCGAAATGCCAAAACATTTGTCAAAATCTCCCAGGGCATGAAGGACAGAGGCCATAACAGGAACCCGAAGCAGTGCCGCGTGAAACTGAAGGAGCTGAAGCAAGTCTACCAGAAAACCAGAGTGGCGAACGGCCGCTCCGGGTCAGAGCCCCAAACATGCCGCTTCTATGATGAGCTGCATGCCATTTTAGGGGGTTCAGCCACCACTACCCCAGCCGTGATATTTGACTCCTTCAATGGAGATGGAGGCAACATGGAAGCAGGTTTTGGGGACGAGGAAGATGATGATGATGATGAGGTTGTAGATAGCTCCCAGCAAGCAAGTGGAGAAACCGGTTTTCCCGACAGCCAGGAACTGTTTCTCACCCAGGACCTGGAGCCAGTACCCCCCGAACCCACCCAAGACTGCCTCCCGGATCCTCCAGGCAGAGAAGGGACCTCTGGTGAGTGTACCTTTTAAAATACTATACATGGTTTAAAAGCAAGTATGTTTAATGATTAATTTGCCCTGGCATTCGTGGCTCTCCTGGATGTACTCCCAAAGCCTTTTCAAAAGGTTTCTGGGGACGACAGCCTTATTCCATCCACCATGGTAGGACACTTTACCACTCCAGGCCAGGAGCAAGTACTTGGGAATCATCGTAGAAGAAAGCATTGCAGTGTACGTTTGCTGGCATTCTTTATCTCTCTGTGTTATCCTCAGGAGAATGATATAATTCATGATCACCTGGTTGAAATAGGGTGCTTTTCTTAAGGGGACATTCAGAGGTGCCTCTTCCTGCTGGGCTGTTTGCCTGTGGCTGAACAGAAATGCTCCCTGCTGTTAGCCACGGGGCTAGCCACGCGCTGGGGGGAGGCAAAATGCGACCTTGGAACGAAAGCACATGTGCTATGTAGGTAATGTTGACAGCAAGGTTTACCGTGAAAGAATGTACCCATTGTTCTAAAAAAAATGTGTCTTTTTTAAATACCACTGTCCTTTTTTTTTCTTCCACCAGCTGCATGTGTTTCAAGGATCACAGGATCTTCTCCTTCCCAGAGGCTAGCGAAGATTAGAAGGTGAAAAAAATGCACTCGCGATGAAATGTTCTCTGAGCTCATACTGTCCTCCCACACTGACAGAGAACAGACGAATGCGTGGAGACAGACAATGTCAGAGTGCAGGAAAGCACAAAATGACCGGGAGGAGAGGTGGCGGCTGAAGAGAGGGCTGAAGCTGAAAGGTGGCGGCAGTGTGATGAGAGGAGGCAGGACTCAATGCTGAGGCTCCTGGAGGATCAAACTAATATGCTCCAGCGTATGGTTGAGCTGCAGGAAAGGCAGCAGGAGCACAGAGCGCCGCTACAGCCCCTGTGTATCCAACCACCCTCCTCCCCAAGTTCCATAGCCTCCTCACCCAGACGCCCAAGAACACGGTGTGGGGGCCTCCAGCCACTCTACCCCAGAGGATTGCCCAAGCAATAGAAGGCTGGCATTCAATAAGTTTTAAACTTTTGAAGTGCTGTGTGGCCTTGCCCTTCTCTCCTCCACCACCCCCCCCTCCTGGGCTACCTTGGTAGTTATCCCCCTATTTGTGTGATGAATGAATAAAGAATGCATGAATGTGAAGCAACAATGACTTTATTGCCTCTGCAAGTGGTGATCGAAAGGAGGAGGGGAGGGTGGTTAGCTTACAAGGAAGCAGAGTGAACCAAGGGGCGGGGGCTTTCATCAAGGAGAAACAAACAGAACTTTCACTCCGTAGCCTGGCCAGTCATGAAACTGGTTTTCACAGCGGGCTCCATGCTTGCTGTGGTATGGCGTCTGCACAAGAAAAAAGGCGCGGAACCATTGTCTGCCGTTGCCCTGACGGAGGAAGGGGTGACTGACAACATGGCTTACAGGGTTGGTTTACAGGGAATTAAAATCAACAAAGGGGGTGGCTTTGCAAGAAACTGAATGGCCGCCTCAAAGATAGAACTCAAAACCTCAAGGATAGAACTCAAAACTGGGTTTAGCAGGCCATTGATTTCACAGCGGGAGGGAGGAGAAAATGAACACAAAACAAATCTGGTCTATTTCTTGTTTTGAGCCACTTCATCTATCTTTATACATCTTGCTGACAGCAGACTGTGCAGTACGACCACTAGCCATCGTCATCTCCTGGGTGCTCGGCAGAAGACTGTGCAGTATGACTGCTGGCCATTGTCTTCTGCTGGCTGCTGATTAAAAGACAGTGAATCGCCATGAGACAAAACTTAAAAGGGAAATGACCTGGCTGAGTCACTCCCATGTTTGCCCAGGCGCCCCTGACCTCATCAAGGTTGGTTAAAAGAGCACCCAGGACTACATCGACGACGGCTACCAGTCATACTGCACTGTCTGCTGCCAAAAGGCAATCAACTGCTGCTGTGTAGCAATGCAGTACCGCGTCTGCCAACACCCAGGAGACATACAGTGACGGTTAGCTGAGCGGGCTCCATGCTTGCCGTGTTATGGCGTCCGCACAGGTAACTCAAGAAAAAAGGAGCAAAACAATTGTCTGCCCTTGCTTTCACGGAAGGAGGGAGGGAAGGGGGCCCTGACGATATGTACCCACAACCACTCGCGACAATGTTTTAGCCCCATCAGGCACTGGGATTTCTACCCAGAATTCAAATGGGCAGCGGAGACTGCAGGAACTGTGGGATAGCCACCCACTGTGCAATGCTCCGGAAGTCGACGGTTGCCTCGGTACTGTGGACACGCTCCGCCGACTCCATGCACTTAGAGCATTTGTGTGGGGACACACACAATCGACTGTATAAAAACGCTTTCTACAAAACCGACTTCTATAAATGCGACCTAATTTTGTAGTGTAGACATACCCCAAGATCAGTTACAGACTGAACAGAAGGCAGAAACAGGTTGCAACGCTGAAGAAATTCAGTATTCAGGATCATTATCAGAATAATAAGCCTTCTGGGAAGCCAGTTAAAAACCACATGGATGGAATGCAGGTTTGTGGCAGAAAGTATGAGAAACACCACTAGCTATTATTCATATTGGAACAAACAGTGTGGAAAAGAAGGAAGAATTCAGAAAACTTTACAAATCTAACAAAAGTGGCAGACTTTCAAAACCTCTCAGTACTGCAGGCACATTCACAAAGACCCAGGCTGATCCAGAAGATGCATGGTTAACGGAGGGCAAATGAAGATTCAACTTCTGGAGGCCCTGGAGAGTGTTCTGCAGGGAGAACTGTTGGATATAGAAGACAAGAAAAGCACTTGATCAGGGAAGGCTGAAGTTGTTTGGCATGGCTAAATAGGAGGGCAAGGAAATTAAACTAGGCAGTGGTGGGTGGGAAAGAATTAGTTATCTGAACCATGAAATGGGCAGGGGGAAAGCTGGGTCAGAGAAAAGTAAATGAAGTCACAACAAATTTTTGGCCTGCAAACATTCTGAGAGTCCCTAAGACCAGTAATGAGCTGCCAAAATCTTAACAACTGGTTCCCTCCTCACCCCACGAGGGCGTTGTGGCCTGCCCCCACAACTCCTGCCCCATCCAACCCCCCACGTTCCCCCCCCACATGGACCCCTGCCCCATCCACCCCCTCCCCTCACTGTCCCCGGAACTGGTCAGGAGGGTCTCGTGGGCCACCGTAGTGGGTGCCCACCCCGCCCCACCCCTAAGAACCACAGGGACCTACCAGGGGGCGAGGTGGGGAGTCCTGGCGGCGCTTACCTGGGGCGGCTCCCAGGAAGCATCCGGCAGGTCCCTCTGGCTCCTAAGAGCGGGGTAGCGAAGCTGGGGGGGAGCAGGGGAAGCGGTGGCTCCCCCCACTGATCACATCAAAAGTGGTGCCTTAGGCGCCGACTCCGTGGGTGCTCCAGGGCTGGAGCACCCTCGGGGAAAATTTGGTGGGTGCAAAGCACCCACCGGCAGCTCCCTGCCCCACGCCCAGCCCCAGCTCACCTCCGCTCTGCCTCCCCTCCTAAATGCGCTGCCCCGCTCTGCTTCTCCCTCCCGCCCCCCCGACTTCCCATGAATCAACTGTTTGCGCGGGAAGCTGGGAGGGCCAAGAAGCAAGCGGCGGCTTCCCGCTCAGGCCCAGGGAGGCGGAGGTGAGCTGGGGCAGGGAGCAGTTCCCCTGCATCCCCCCGCTCCCGTGTTACCTGCTGCGGCGCGGGCGGCCCGCCCCCACCCCAGCTCATCTCTGCTCAGCCTCCCTGCGCCTGAGCGTGAAGCCGCCTATTGCTTTTCAGCCCTCCCAGGCTTCTCGCGCGAACAGCTGATTCGCGGGAAGCTGGGGAGGGGGAGTGGAGAAGCAGAGCAGGGTGGAGCGTAACTCAGGGGCGGGGGCAGAGGCGGAGCGGAGGTGAGGTGACCTGGAGCTGGGGGTGGCGAGAAGCGCTGCCGGTGGGTGCTCTGCACCCACCAAATTTTCCCCATGGGTGCTCCAGCCCCGGAGCACCCACGGAGTCAGCGCCTAAGGTGCCACTTTAGGCCAGTTGTTAAGTTTAGAAGTCCTTTTAGAACTGGTTGTCCCGCAACAGGTTCCAGCGAACCGGTGCGAACTGCCGCCAGCTCACCACTGCCTAAGACTAAATCACACAAAAGAACAGAATCTGGAAACAGAGCCAGGCGCAATTTCCTTGCCGTTGCTGGGGCCTTGGGCACTAGTGCGCCTTGGTCCCTCCTATTCTCTGCCTGTGGCACATAATAGTCTAGTCTCCTGTGGGCTGTAAAACTTTGGTCTAATTTTGGTTGTTGGGTTTAGTGTGCAGACGCTGACTGGGTGGTGTTGGTGGCCTGTGATATGCAGGAGGTCGGACTAGATGATCTGGTGGTTCCCTCTGGCCTTAAACTGTATCACAAACAAACAGATCAAACAGATATCAAACAGGTCAAATTTATTAATAAGCTAATAAATAAATACAAGACGTATGGTGGGATAGCAAAAGGAACAGGACAGAAGGAAGAACATCATGGGCAGGGAACAGACAAAAAGAAGAGGGGAGGAAGGGGTAGGAAATGACTGAGGAGTGACAGCATTATATGAGAGAAATGAGCAACTTGAGCAGAGGCTATCAAAGAGGAAGGAGATGAAATTAAAACAAAATGGGTTCTGTTGAGAAGGATTAAGAAGCCAAAAAACAAAAAAAAGGACGTCTGCAGTCAGCTTCCTGTAGGTATGGGTCATGTAAAGGGAGCAAGCACTAGCCAAGGAAATAGACAAAATCACTTTTAAAAGGAGGAATTTATTTTTAGGGGATTTCAATTTCCTTCATATTTGCTCGGAATCTCGGCAGGTCACAGAGGTGAGCAGGAAGTTCCTAAATAGTTAAGCACAAACACTATTAGCATAATAATAAATAAAGGATTGAAACCACTGTGAAAAAAACAAAACAACCTGAAACCTTGCAAGGACTAATTAGAAGGTCACAGTGTGAGATACTGTAGCACAGGAAACCCCTCGGGGTGGGGTGACCACAACACCATGACAGGTTACAGAACCGATGCAAACACATTAAGAGAAGATGAGCAAGCAGATTTCTGTACTTTAAAAGATCAGACTTTGGCAGAATACAGAACCTGGCACCCTCTGTGAACTGGCAGCGGTATCGGAGGGTCACACAAAACACACAGGAAGGTTGGAACAAAATTTAAGACAGCACTAAATGAGGACTCAACAAAAATGCTTTCCTCTCAAGATATAAATATATCAGGAAGATAATTTGTACATGCTGAATGCATAGGGAGACTGTGAATTAAATCCCAAGGAAGAGAGCTTATGTAAAATAAAAGTAAGAGGTCTGAAAATTATCATGCAGGGGGGAGAGGCAGCAAAACTGGAATACAACCAGAAGGTTCAATCTTGCAAGAAAATCAGTTAGAGGTTAAAATAGAAGGGAACAGAGTGTGGAATAACCGGAAAGGAAACAAATGCTCTGAAAATACACAAGAAGAAAACAGGTCCCCCTAAAAGAGTAAAGGGCACCCCACTGGGTGAGGATAGAGACACCTCAGAAATGCTTGATGACTAGCCTGCAGAGGTAAACACACCATAGATAAAGCAAAGATAGAGGTGACTATTGCTCAGACAATAGTGAGGAGAAGGCTATTTCTAAACTATGGTCAGGAGGGAACAAAGTATGAAAGAAAAACAAGCATGAACACTTCAGGGTTCAAAAGGAATTTAGAAGGGAACTGCCAAATCCCCAGATACCATTAGATTGATAAAAACAGAGCACACACACCTGAAGACCTGAGGAAAACTGGTTTAGTGCCAAACTTGGAGAGGGGGAAAAAATATGACTGGAAGCAGGTAAATACAGGCAGGCCCCTATGTCAGACTTCTCTCTCAGCTACAAATAATGAATGTTGTTAAGATACATGGATGAGCAGGGATCATTAGATAAATGTTAAAATTAGCAAGAGGAAAGGAGTACTTGTGGCACATTAGAGACTAACAAATTTATTTGAGCATAAGCTTTCGTGAGCTACAGCTCAGTTCATCGGATGCATTCAGTGCATAGGCATACTGTGGGGAGATTTATGTACACAGTGAACATGAAACAATGGCTGTTACCATACACACTGTAAGGAGAGTGATCACTTAAGGTGAGCTGTTACCAGCAGGGGGAGAGGGATGGGATGATGTGGGGGACCTTTTGTAGTGATAACCAAGGTGGGCCATTTCCAGCAGTTAACAAGGACATCTGAGGAACAGTGGCGGGCGGGGGGGGCGGGGAATAAACATGGGGAAATAGTTTTACTTTGCGTAATGACCCATCCACTCCCAGTCTTTATTCAAGCCTAAATTAATTGTATCCAGTTTCCAAATTCCAATTCAGCAGTCTCTCCTTGGAGTCTGTTTTTGAAGTTTTTTTGTTGAAGAATTGCCACTTTTAGGTCTGTAACTGAGTGACCAGAGACACTGAAGAACACTTCAATCACAACAAAAGGTTATCACTACAAAAGGTCCCTCTGTCCCTCCTGCGCCCCCCCCCCCCCCCAGCTCTCCTGCTGGTAATAGCTCACCTTACCTGATCACTCTCCTTACAGTATGTATGGTAACACCCACTGTTTCATGTTCTCTGTGTATATAAATCTCCCTACTGTATTTTCCACTGAATGCATCCGATGAAGTGAGCTGTAGCTCACGAAAGCTTATGCTCAAATAAATTTGTTAGTCTCTAAGGTGCCACAAGTACTCCTTTTCTTTTTGCGGATACAGACTAACACAGCTGCTACTCTGAAACCTATCATTAGCAAGAGGGTGACATAGGCAGAGAGGGGGACAGGGAATGAAGACAGGTGAGATTAAAACAGTGGATAATCTGCCCTGATTTCATCAAAGCTTTCAAGAGAAGTGGGCACGAGATGGCCCCATGCCTCAGCTTTCTGACTCACTTCTATTTAGAACTCAAAGGACACAATAGATAGGATTTTCAAACATGCTCATTGTTGGCCTAACTTTACTCCTGCTGAGTCAATGGTGAAGTTCCACTGATTTCACTTCAAAGCAGACCAACATTCAGTTCTTTAAAAAACACTACTCACGGATAGTACCATCTGAAGCCTTCCATTTGCCAGGCCTCCCAAGAAATAACATACACCGTTCTGGGTATGGAGTGCAAAAACTATACCCAACTTTTGGAAGTAGTACAGACAACAGGAAATGATTGAGGGAGTGGAAGCAAGGTCAAACAAGAAATGATTTTGTGACCTTAACTTGGTCAGCCAAGGAAAAGACAGCTAGAAAAGGGAATCCAGTAATGGTATGCAAGTACTTCAAGGGGATGTACAAAGATATGGGCATGAATGTGTTCACTCTACCACACAATGCCCACAGTTTCCTAGGAATGACTTTCCAAATAAGCCATTACTGTGATGCAGGAATGTTATGTACTCAAGGGGTGGGGGGATGCTGTCAAGACACTATTAAGATGTGGTCCACCCCATGAAAAAAAGTTTGAGAACCCCTTTCGTTCAAGATCGAACATGAGGGCTGGGTCTGTGACATTATTAGAAGCCAGGTTTCAGAGTAACAGCCGTGTTAGTCTGTATTCGCAAAAAGAAAAGGAGTACTTGTGGCACCTTAGAGACTAACCAATTTATTTGAGCATGAGCTTTCGTGAGCTACAGCTCACTTCATCGGATGCATACCGTGGAAACTGCTGCAGACTTTATATACACACAGAGATCATGAAACAATACCTCCTCCCACCCCACTGTCCTGCTGGTAATAGCTTATCTAAAGAGTTGTCACTTTGGATGGGCTATTACCAGCAGGAGAGTGAGTTTGTGTGTGGGGGGGGGTGGAGGGTGAGAAAACCTGGATTTGTGCTGGAAATGGCCCAACTTGATGATCACTTTAGATAAGCTATTACCAGCAGGACAGTGGGGTGGGAGGAGGTATTGTTTCATGATCTCTGTGTGTATATAAAGTCTGCTACAGTTTCCACGGTATGCATCCGATGAAGTGAGCTGTAGCTCACGAAAGCTCATGCTCAAAAAAATTGGTTAGTCTCTAAGGTGCCACAAGTACTCCTTTTCTTTTTAGAAGCCAGGCTTTTATGAATTACATATATCCCTGGCACTTGGAATGTGCTGTTCCACTATCTTAAGTCATCATGCCTTTTTTTAAACCTACTCATAAATTCATTGATGAATTATGGAAAGTAAAAAAAGCCATGCATTTGAAGTGTAACATTATAACTAAAATCATTCAACAGACACTTTTTAAAGGAATATTAAAAATCTCCACCAGTTTGCCCCTCCCTATTTCTATATGTGCAGTATACCACTTTATTTTTCACAGTGATTAATCTCTACAGAAAATAGTGAGGAATCTTTTTTCATTAATCATTTACCTTTAAAAAAAAATCACTAAGTCTGTCAATTTCTCTTTAGTAAAAAATTGGCCCTTAAAACCAAGAACTAATGGAAAAACATAATAGCGGAATTAACTTGTAACTCAATGTATAGACACTAGGGCCCAATCCTATGGTCCTTCCAGGGCCCAAATTTGGGATGTGCAGGGACATAGAATCAAGCTTCAAATGAGGAACTTTGAGGTGTACCCTCTCTCTCCATCTATATCACCACATGATGTGGTATCAAACAACTAGATCACTTTTTGAAGAACTCCATCCTACCACCACCGTTTTCACGGAAAAATCTAAGGGCACTCTGTTTCCTGCTGACATCACTGTTATTTGCATGCCATGCAAGTAGCATTCCCACCTCCACACGCTCACTCATTCTGTCGTTCTCTTTTTATTTATACTTGCTTTGAGTCAAAGTGACTACAATTATGCCTCCCAGCATGGAGTGTGGGACAGGAAAAACTCACTGACTAGCAGGACCTCATATGGTTCAGATGCAGCACTCCAGCACTCCCACTGGGCATGGGCAGTTACAATTTAAATGTCAACACTGTTTATGACTATTTCACCACTGATCATATTAGCAGAAATATCCAGCACTGTGTGCAATTAGTGTGGTGACCAAGGGCACTGGAACCTTTGTACAAGTGGAGGAGGGGGACACAAGGCCAAAGTGCCCCCTCCCTCTTTGCAGCTGGCTGCTCTGGCAGTGAGTCAGCTGCTGTCTCTTCTGGAGCTACAGCAGCCCCTGGTGGGCAAAAGATGTAATTTCAGGACCTCCCTAGCAGAATAGATTCTGCAGGCAGGAAAAATAATCTCCGGGGAACATGAATTCATTTAGGTTACTTTTGTTAAAAAGCCCCCACTCCAGTTCTGGTGTTGGTGACAGTGTTGAACTGAAAATTGGTTAAAAGAGGTATTAATGTGTTGGTGTAGTTTACTATCATGATGGCAGTGGGCTAATGCCTGGAGACTGGTGTTATGTCAGGCAAAAATTTTGGCTTAATTTAGGAAGCCATTGTTTTTTGGCATCTGTGTTGTGGTGTGGAAATACACGGAAGTGTTTTTACGCGGGATAAAGTACAGGAGCTGAACATTTTTCTGTACTGCCATTCTGATCTACTTAAACTGCAACTTTCTTTGTATCTGAAATGTACATCTATGGGAGACCCTACTGAAATTCTTATGTGCAAGAAATCAGTACCAAATTCTTTTTAGGAACTTTTATTTGAATTATGTGAATTTATACAATTAGAGGGTTATTGTAAAGTACTGTAGTTTATATCTAAAATTCAAAGAGGTATGGGACAGAGAAAGTGAGTTTTACAGAAGTTATTGTTACAGAAATATTTAATAATAAACAGTTCCCTGAAGGGTATTCAACCCAAAACCTAAAGCAGCTTGTTAATGCATGGAAGCCAGAAAATGAATTTAACTGTAAACAAAAGTGAAACTGACTGGTCTCCCTTTCATTGCTCAAACTGAGGGCATGTCTGTATGGGAAATTATACAACTATAAGGTAAGGCATAAATTTAAACTTCTATAGTTATACCTGTATACGTCCCTAGGTAGAAACTCTTATCCTGATGAGAGTGCCATTTTTTTATTTAGCGTATGTTGTTTTGGCAGCAGTTTTAGCTAAAGCGGAAAAAGGCACTCATAGAGGAATAAGAGTGTTTACACAGGCAGTTATACTCGTATAACTATAGTGGTTTAACGTTGCATGTGGATGAGCCCTGAGTGGGGTGCACAAAGTGAACGAGAAGCATAACTGACAATTAGATTATAAAATTGTTAATTAAATTTATCTCTATTTAAAGAAAACAGAGGTAATGTCTGTATTATTTTATAAAGTTATGGATTTTCCCTGGACAACATCCTTTAAATTTCAGTCTTAATATTGCAAATTTGAGAGAGAAAATAATATCATTACATTTTTTGTACGGAAATTCCAGTAAATTGCTTACAGCCAGAACATCCGCTTTAAAATAACTTTACGCATTCTCTGCTGTTGGTCTGTATGGAGGGTAATCATTCATGTTTCCCCTCAGTTTAGAAGTTAAAAGACCTACTGTAATAAATCTTACAAAATCTTTCTAGACGTGAGTCCAAGTGGGGAACAGAGGCCTTGAGCTCACATTACAAGCTGTGGAATGCAACATCCCAAGGAGAAAAATCTAAGTTGTCAGAAGCCCTTCAAGGACCCAAAGATTAAAAAAAAATTGTTTTGTAGCTCTTATCTTTTCTAGTTATATCAAATAGAATGTAAATAATTAAAATGTGGGATGAAGAGGAGTGCTTAGTAATCAGAACAATTTAACACAAAAGGGAACCGGCAAACTGCAAGTGCAGAATTTAAAATTTCTGTCGCATTTGTTTCAATAAGATTACACACCACTGTAACATTGTGGTTTGATTCCTTATCCTCCCCTCCTTATTTTCCCCCTCACACTTGAAACCTGACCTTCAACTTCCATTCTATTAACATTTATTTTACCATATGGGACAATATGATCCTCAGACAACACAGTCTAATAGGGCCCAAGACTTGTTTTTCTTTAACAAATGCTGCTGTAATCCATAATTTCATTTCTTTTGAGGTTAACTGCAAAATGGAGTTCTTCTTCAAGTGATTGCTCGTATCGATTCCATTTAGGTATGTGAGTGCCGCGTGCACAGTCATCGGAAAGCTTTTCTCCTAGCAGCACCCGTCGGGTGGGCTGTGGAGCCCCTTGGAGTGGCGCCTCCATAGGCTCTATATATAACCCTGCCAACCCCAGCGCCTTCTCAATTCCCTCTTACAGCCAATGACAGTTGTTGGAACTGTGGCGTCTTGCTCAGCAAGCTCTCCACGTTTCCCTAGCTCTATTTACTTTAGTTTTTGTTTTCCTTAGTTATTTTAGTTAGTGTAGTGTTAATAAGAAAAGGAGTACTTGTGGCACCTTAGAGACAAACAAATTTATTTGAGCATAAGCTTTCGTGAGCTACAGCTCACTTCATCGGATGAATTCAGTTACTGTAGCTCACGAAAGCTTATGCTCAAATAAATTTATTAGTCTCTAAGGTGCCACAAGTACTCCTTTTCTTTTTGCGAATACAGACTAACACGGCTGCTACTCTGAAACCTATAGTGTTAATAGTTCATTGTCAGGATTGGGGGTTCCCCTTCAACCCAACCATGCTGTCCCTGGGAACTCAGGGCATGCCTAAGTCCCAGGGGTCAAACTCTGCAAGTCCTGCAACAAGCCTATGCCAACGGGCGATGACGCTTACTTAAAGTGTCTGGGGGAAACACACCAGGCGGATAAGTGCAGGATTTGCAAGGGGTTTCACTCAAGAACCAAGAAGGAGCGGGACTTTAGACTGAAGCAGTTGCTCATGGAGGCAGCATTTGACCACAACCAGGACCCGGCACCGAGTGCATCGGTGCGTAATGCCCCGGGAGTGGTGGAGACGGCACTGCGGAAGGACTCTAGATAAGACCACGGCACTTCCGTGGTCCAGTGCGGAAACAGTCGGAGATAACTTGGCACAGTCCCATTCCCTGCGTCAGAAGCAGCACTGGAAACAAGGGAGGAGTGGTTCCCCGACTTCGGGACTCAATCCCTTGGAACCGGCCAATGGAGTGCGTCCCAGGGAGGAGCCCCCAGTGCTGAAAACTCCGGCACCAGCACCGTCGACTTTGGTCCTGCAAGGGGGCCATAGAGTCCGGTGCAATTGGACTCACCGTGTCAGGTGGTGGTGAAGGTACAACTGACTTCCATCCCAGACACATTTGAGGCTGCGAGAGACCTCATAGACATGACACCACTGTGGTCCCCGGCTCTTCACGCCAAGCCCCCGCTGTCACAGCGTGTGGTACTGTCCCACAGAAAGCCTGCAATGCTCCGCCCCTTGGTGCCATCAGGGACAAGATACCGCTTGGAGTCCCGGCACCGCTCGGAGTCTTGGCGCCAATCAGGCTTGCAGCACCAATCAGACTCGCAACAACCTGGACTTAGTAATGACAGTACCAGAGCACATAATCGAGTCCCTCCAATGGTGGCTTGACCCTAGGATGGTGTGCAAAGGAGTCCCCTTCAACAGCCCCCAGCCCTCCTTGTCCCTGGTAACAGATGCATCAGCTCTGGGTTGGGATGCGCATTTGGGAGATCTACAAACGCAGAGCCTTTGGTCTCAAGATGAGCTCTCCCTTCATATCAACATCAAAGAGCTCAGTGCGGTATGCCTAGCATGCCAAACTTTTTGGGCCTGGCTGCAAGGCCAGTGTGTGGCAGTGAGGACGGATGGATGGACAACACCTCTGCCATGTTTTACATCAACAAGCAGGGTGGAACCTGTTCCTCCCCCTTGTGCTGAGAAGCCCTCAGGCTCTGGGAGTTCTGCATAGCCCACTCCATTCACTTGGAAGCGTCCTATCTCCCAGGGGCTCAGAACAACCTGGCAGACCACCTCAGCAGATCGTTCCACAATCATGATTGGTCCATCTGTCCGGATGTCATACACGCCATCTTCCAAAGGCGGGGGTTTCCCCAGGTCAAACCATTTGCCACCCGCAGCAACACGAATGCCCGATGTTCTCCTCCTTCCAGAATCACAGTCCAGGCTCGGTCATGAACGCGTTTCTGCTACCCTATGGAGTCCACCTGTTGTATGGCTTTCCCCCATTCCCTCTGGTGCATAAGGCTCTTCTCAAGGTCCGCAGGGACAGAGCAGAGGTAATCCTGGTGGCCCCAGCGTGGCCTTGACAACACTGGTACACCATGCTCTTGGAACGGTCAGTGGACACCCCAATTGCGTTGCCACTCCACCCCGACCCGATCACTCAGGACCACGGTCGCCTGCTCCACCCAGACATCAAGTCTCTCCATCTCACAGCATGGAAGCTTCATAGTTAAACCCCAGGGAACTTCTGTGCTCGGAACCTGTAAGGGAGGTCCTACTTGACAGGAGGAAACCATCCACCAGGGCCATGTAGCTAGCTAAGTGGAAAAGGCTCACTTACTGGTATGCCCAGCATCACACACCTCCAATACCACTCATCCTAGAGCACCTCCTACACCTAAAACAAAAAGGCCTGGCAGCGTCGTCCATCAAGATACACCCCACTGCTATTTCGGCCTTCCACCCAGGAGTATCTGGATGCTCCGTATTTGCTAACCCCATGGTGGGATGTTTTCTCAAGGGCTTGGAATGCCTCCATCCCCAAATTAGACAGCCAGTTCCTGTGCAGGACCTTAACTTGGTCCTCTCCAAAGTAATGGGGTCCCTGTTTGAACTGCTGGTGATTTGCTCCCTCCTCTATCTAGTGTACAAGGTAGCTTTTCTGGTCTCCATTACCTCAGCAAGAAGGGTGTCTGAGTTGGAGGCCCTCACCTCTGACCCACCTTACATGGTCTTCCAAAAGGATAAGGTGCCTCACCTGGCCTAAGGTTGCATCACTTTTTCACACGAGTCAAAACATATACCTGCTCATCTTCTTTCCTAGGTCTCATGCCAGTAACCTCAAGCAGAGGCCCCACTCTCTGGATGTTCGGCGGGTGCTAGCCTTCTACATCAAATGCACTAAGCCATTCAGAAAGTCGAACTAGCTATTTGTAGCCGTGGCTAACTGGATGAAAGGACTCCTGGTACGTCGCAAAGAATATCTTCCTGGATCACATCCTGCATCTGCACATGCTACGAGTTAGCCAAAAATCCCAGCTCCAGCACTTACAGCACGCTCCACAAGGGCACAGGCCTCATCGGCAGCATTCCTGGCCCAAATCCCAATCTGAGAAATCTGCAAGGCAGCAACTTGGTCCTTGGTGCATATGTTTACCTCTCATTACGCCATCATCCAGCATGCCAGAGATGATGCAGCTTTCGGCAGAGTGGTGCTCCAATCAGCAATTCCATAACTCCGACCCTACCACCACGGTAAGGCTTGGAAGTCACCTAATTGGAATCGATATGAGCAATCACTAGAAGAAAAAAGAATGGTTACTCACCTTCTTGTAACCGTTCTTTGAGATATGTTGCTCATATCCATTTCAAACCTACCCGCCTCCCCCTCTGTCAGACTAGCCAGCAAGAACGAACTGAGGAGGCGCTGGGTCAGCAGGGTCATATAGAGAGAGCTATGGAGGTACCGTTCCAGGGGACGCCACAGCCAACCTGACAGGTGCTGCTGGGGAAAAACTTTCTGATGACTGTGCGTGCGGCGCGCACACACCTAATTGGAATATGGACGTGAGCAACACCTCTCGCAGAGCAACAGTTACAAGAAAGTGAGTCAACGTTCTTTTTCCACCTCCATTTTTTCCAGTCACTTTTTCTGCCGAAGGCAACCAACAAGCACTGTTTGGTGAACAAGAAAAGGATATTTCTTCCTCCTACATGGGCCCCTGCACCATTGTGATTGACACTGGTCTTTGCCCCAACAAGTGTGGTGATGTGCATGTATCACCTGGAACTCATCTATTTTTTCCAGCAATTCTTGTCACATTGCTGCCTTGCTCCCTGTTTGGTCCTTGCCTTTGATGATCGCTCCCTCTACCTGCTTCAGGATTTCAAAGCCCTTCATCCTTATCTGCCCTGGGTAGCCTCCTCCCATCCCAGCTACCAGCTCCTCCTTACCACCTCTAACAGTTTCCTCATACAAGCCCAGATGCCAGCTTCTCTCAGCACTGGGTCAGGCAACTTTCACAGGAAATACCCACTCAACCCCTCTCCTGCCATCAGCTCCTCTTGATCCCCTTCAGTAGCTCCACTTATTGTTTCAGTCTTCCCTCTCCAGGGCAGGGAAAGCAACGGATGACAAAGAGTGGATTCCACTTTCCAGACTTGGGTTTTCTGGTTCATTAACACCTATCAGTCACTTCAGACGCTCACAGAAAAGTTATCTAATCTTCCCCTGCTCCAGCCATAACACTGCTATTAAAATCTTTTGCCCCTCTTCTGTTACGAATGTGTCATCGCCAGGCAGATCCTCTTCTGACTACCTTGGCCTCCAAGGCTCTGCTCAGTTCTGCCCCACCTACATCCTTACTCTAATTTCTTCCTATGCCTACCATTGTCTATGCTCCTCCCAAGTCTCCCTCCTGGGCACCCCTTTTGGATTCTTCTCAGACTCATCATTGTGCCTTCTTCCTAGCCACTTCCCTGTGCTCTAAATGACCACCCTCTCTCTAGTCACACTCCTTCAAACACACTGCCTCCCGCAGAGCCTTCCAAAGACAATCCACCAACACAAACACAATGTGTTCAGAGGGGGAAAAAAAACTACAATGTTTTGAATTCAGGCCATCCTCTGGTTATCTTGTACATAGGCGCAGCCCCGGAGCACCTACGGGGAAAAACTGGTGCAGCCAAGCTCCCCGCCCCAGCTCACCTCACCTCCTCCCCTGAGCACACCGCGTCCCAGCTTCTCCTCCCAGTGCTTGCCACCACAAAACAACTGCTTCATGGCATAACAAGCTGTGGGAGGAAGGGGGGAGGAGCAGGAATGCGGTGCGCTCAGGAGAGGAGGCGGTGAAGAGGCGGGGCCAGGGTGGGGATTTCTGGAAGGAGTCCAATGGGGCAGGGAAGGGGAAGAGTTGGGGCGGGGTCTTTGAGGAAGGGGTTGAAATGGGGCAGGGCAAGGGTGAAGCCAGAGCGGGGTGAGCACGCACCAGCGCCAGGAGAAGTTGGCGCCTATGATCTGGTATATTACGTGGGCAAAGCCACCACTGGTGTACCACCAATGAATGAATTTTTTCAGTTAAATAATTTAGCCCTTTGTATTGATAGTCTAATTCAGGCTGAAAGATCCTTGGGTGGGAACATCTTCTCCTCAACTGTGTTGATTATATAAAGCCTAGACTGAGACATTGCTATTAGCCCTAGTAAAGGAGGTACAGAGCTGCATTGATCCAAAAATGAAACCCTGAGAACCAATTGGGACTCAGAGTCACAATTTTTCCCCTGGTTTCCCCCCTTATTTCTGGGGAGAGGAAATACTTTGGTACAGCCCTTTACAGCAGAATCCCTTCTCTTGCATCCACCCAGCTCCACTGACTGGTATACCGGGGATGGATAAAGCCAGTGACTCTGCCCACTCCCTGAGCCCACCCCACCCACTGACTCTCCCCCTAATGCTCAGAGTGGTGATCTGGGCTGAGGGGCAAGAGCTGGAGCACTCAGACCTATTGTCTGGAGCACCAAAGGACAAGCGACAATCTTGCCCTCAATGAATAAAATTTATTTGGAAAGGTGTTTCAGCCTTTGCCCAACCGCACAACAAAAATGGCTTAATTGATAAACAAACCCCACGTTTTGTAGAGCATTTATCCTTTAAGCAGATTACATTGTTTTAGTACCCCCTCTCCTCCCAACATAACAATAACGGAGCTCCCAACATTCACCTCAGAGAAGGGCTAAAGGACCTCACAAACTAGGTGAGGCCAAAAGACAAAGGACCTGTCTACGCTTGAAACACTACAGTGGCACAGCTGCAGGCTTCAGCATACTCATTTATTACAGTGATGAGAGGTGTTCTCCCATCATTTTAGGTAATCCACCTCCTCAAGAGGCAGTAGCTAGGTCAATGGAAGAATTCTTCTGTCAACCTAGTGCTGTCTACACCGTGGATTAGGTCGGCTTAACTATATTGTCTTCGAAATCTCCTGATTTTTGATCCATGGGCAAACTCTTGTAGCTGCCATTCAGGCTCGTCTGATCAGAACTTTTTGTAACTTGAGGCAGGAGACAGCACAAATGAAGAGTCATCCTGCCTGCTTGTATAGACAACAAAGGCACTCAGCAAACCTCCCTCATCATCATCTGCTATCAGGGCCCCCATTGTGCTAGGCACTGCACACGCACGTAGGAAGACATAGCAAGATTTGGGGGCAGGGACTATGCATAAACAGATGAGACTGACAGAGTGGGAGGAAGAGCAGAGGCACAGAGAGGTGAAGTGACTTGCCTCATGTCACGGAGCAGAGTCAGGACCAAACCCCGGGGCTGAGTGCTTGGTGGATAAATCATGGAAAGGGGCCTCAGAATAAACTGCAGTAAATTGGGGCTGTTGGAGGTGGAATCAGAAAGCAAGGCCAAACAAACATCAGGAGAATAACAATCTGGGCCACCCCCATAATTGGTTCATTTCCTTGTTTGCTGGAGTGACTAAATGCACAGCCCGTCACTCTTGTGCCATCTAAGTCACAAAAGTAGCAGAAATACTCCATCTACCTCTATCCACCTTCACTTTACTGCATCACACTGATTAGCCCAGTAGAGAGAAAGAAACCAGTGTTACACACAGAAGGAAGATGAACACAACCATCCCTCTTTGCACCTCATATTCCATGAGATGGGAAATACATTTATACATAACACATGGCACTGAATGAGCTCACTTATCTGTCAATATAATGTAGAGCTCAAATCAAACGCCTTGCTTTGAATTCACATTTGCTCAATGGATCATGAAATATAAACAATGATTATTTTCAATTGAACAAACCAGGCAGAATTTGAGTAAAGCACCCTGTTATGAAAATTGAAACAAGCCCCTTCAATTAGCAGCCTGTCAGTTACACCAGTTCTGCTGAGGCAACAAATTATTCTCAGAATGGTTAATTTTTTTAATTACAGGCAATTGAATGGACTGTCTCTGGATCTGGGAAATGGATGCTCTTTGTGAAATGTTACACTAACAAAATCTGGAGGCAAATTCAGTGCAATTAACTTTTCCGTGTTTAACATCTGTGTGGCCATCATGGTCAAGCAAATCTTGCCCCAAAAGCAAATCCAGGCAGAAAGTGGGTTGTTCAGGGTCTGAGACAAATGAATCCTCCTTTATACAAACTGTGGGGCAGTTGTGGATGCAGCTGCATCACAGTACCCCCGCAGCCATGGTAGTCACTGAGACTCTAGTAGCCCTGTTACATAAGCTGAGGAAAATGGACACTTGTGATGTTCCACTGACCTTGTCCCTAAATTTCCCTCAGCCCAGCACCATCTTGAACTCATCCTGAGTGGGTGTAAAAGAACCCACTGCAATTTGCAGTGAGTAAATGGTGCACATCTCCTGCAAGGGCTCCTGGCATTATGGCCCCTCTGCTCAGCAGAACCGCCTCAGGACTGGGCCCTCCACACCCACAAATGGTAAGGGGAAATGGGACAGGATTTGCAGATTACTCCATATACAACCCACTTTCACACCTTCGCCAAATTGTTCCTCGCAGCCCCATCTCCATACCTCCTGGGGGAATAGGAAATAATTTGAACCTATGTAAGCTGCTATTTTACTCTCATCCTATGTACACTTATTTACCTTGCAGCATTCTAGGGGAGCAAAGACTAAACACGATGCAGTCATGGCTGCTGCCGGAGACAAAAGGTTCTCTGTATGCAGGTGTGCGATAAAGTGAGTAAGCCACACTGCAGTGGCACCAGTATGCTGTTATTTATGACATTAGTATCAAGCATGACCAGCACGGGACTGTTCATCTGGAGGAAGCAAGGTAGGTAATTGCATTGTGAAACGCAACAGAACATGGCTGGTTTGTTGGAAATGCCTCATATGAAATTTTCCTGAATGAGTTATTATCACATGATTCCAAAAATTAAGTGGGTTTCCTCAGCATTGACTTTGAAAACAAAGGCCCATTCCTGCAAGATGCTGTGTGCCCTCCACTCCAACAGAGGCTGGAAAGTGACAGTCACTCAGCTATTGCAGGAGGCAGACAGAATCAGCAGGCTGGGAAAGAAAAAAACAGAACACAGTAAAGGGAAAGGTTTCAGAGTAGCAGCCGTGTTAGTCTGTATTCGCAAAAAGAAAAGGAGTACTTGTGGCACCTTAGAGACTGACCAATTTATCTGAGCATAAGCTTTCGTGAGCTCATTTGTTATGAGTCAGTATATGATTTAGTCACAGAGGTCACATGACTTTACCGGGCCTCCTGACTTCAGCTTTAGCTATCAGCAGTGGGGGTGGAGATGGAGCCGTGTACCGCCCACCCCTTGCGGCTTCAGCTGGAGCTGGGGCTGTGCG
Organism: Lepidochelys olivacea; assembly: GCF_965140295.1. Lineage (NCBI taxonomy): Eukaryota > Metazoa > Chordata > Testudines > Cheloniidae > Lepidochelys > Lepidochelys olivacea. The sequence goes on along the minus strand of NC_140412.1, from coordinate 135,664,297 downwards.
CCCCACCCCATGGCTTCAGCTGGGGCCGGAGCCACTGCTGTGTGCCCCCCCCCCCGCCAAGGCTTTGGCTGGGACTATTCCCCCACGCACACTCCCCGTGGCTGCGGCAGGGACTGGAGCCATGGCTTTCAGTTCCCCATTGGGCTCCAGCTGTCATTCCTTCCCCCCGAAGCCCTCTCTCCCCCATTATTTTTAGTAAAAGTCACAGACAGGGCACAGCTCCCATGAATTTGTGTTTACTACCTGTCTGTGACTTTTACTAAAAATAACTGAGACAAAAATCTAATTGTAGTTAAAAGCCAGTCCCACTGTATTTCCATAATTTGTGACTGAATACCATGATGCTGAGCACGTATTTTACTGCCTGCTTGATCAAGAATGCCGACTGAAAGGCTGGCTAGGGAGAACTACATCCCATGTCACAGTAGCTGTGTGAAAGGATCACATGCCCCTCCTTGCTTGACATGATGAAGTAAGAAGTGTCTCATGCTCCTGCACAGCAGTGACGACAATTGAACAGCGAGTGCCAAGAGAACTGCACACTGTACGGACCCAAGTGCTAACTGGCTGACCTAAGAGAGTGCTGACAGGCACTAGCCCCCAGGCTTCCTCCGTCATGTATGGAAACGAAACATACTCAAAGAAAAGGAGGACTTGTGGCACCTTAGAGACTAACACATTTATTTGAGCATGAGCTTTCGTGAGCTACAGCTCACTTCATCGGATGCATTCAGTGGAAAATACAGTGAGGAGATTTATATACACACAGAACATGAAAAAATGGGTGTTTATCATGCACACTGTAAGGAGAGTGATCACTTAAGATGAGCTATTACCAGCAGGAGAGTGGCGGGGGGGAGAAAACCCTTTGTAGTGATAATCAAGGTGGGCCTTTTCCAGCAGTTGACAAGAACGTCTGAGGAACAGTGGTGGGAGGGAGGGGGATATAAACATGGGGAAATAGTTTTACTTTGCGTAATGACCCATCTACTCTCAGTCTTTATTCAAGCCTAAGTTAATTGTATCCAGTTTGCAAATTAATTCCAATTCAGCAGTCTCATGCTGGAGTCTGTTTCTGAAGTTTTTTTGTTGAAGAATTGCAACTTTTAGGTCTGTAATCGAGTGACCAAACAGATTGAAGTGTTCTCCAACTGGTTTTTGAATGTTATAATTCTGATGTCTGATTTGTGTCCATTTATTCTTTTACGTAGAGACTGTCCAGTTTGACCAATGTACTTGGCAGAGGGGCATTGCTGGCACACGATGGCATATATCACATTGGTAGATGTGCAGGTGAACGAGCCTCTGATAGTGTGGCTGATGTGATTAGGCCCTATGATGGTGTCCCCTGAATAGATATGTGGACACAGTTGGCAATGGGCTTTGTTGCAAGGATAGGTTCCTGGGTTAGTGGTTCTGTTGTGTGGTGTGTGGTTGCTGGTGAGTATTTGCTTCAGGTTGGGGGGCTGTCTGTAAGCAAGGACTGGCCTGTCTCCCAAGATCTGTGAGAGTGAGGGTCGTCCTTCAGGATAGGTTGTACATCCTTGATGATGCGTTGGAGAGGTTTCAGTTGAGGGTTGAAGGTGATGGCTAGTGGCGTTCTGTTATTTTCTTTGTTGGGCCTGTCCTGTAGTAGGTGACTTCTGGGTACTCTTCTGGCTCTGTCAACCTGTTTCTTCACTTCAGCAGGTGGGTACTGAAGTTGTAAGAATGCTTGATAGAGATCTTGTAGGTGTTTGTCTCTGTCTGAGGGGTTGGAGCAAATGCGGTTGTATCATAGAGCTTGGCTGTAGACAATGCATCATGTGGGGTGGTCTGGATGAAAGCTGGAGGCATGTAGATAGCAGTCAGTAGGTTTCCGGTATAGGGTGGTGTTTATGTGACCATCGCTTATTAGCGCCATAATGTCCAGGAAGTGGATCTCTTGCGTGGACTGGTCCAGGCTGAGGTTGATGGTGGGATGGAACTTGTTGAAATCGTGGTGGAATTCCTCAAGGGCTTCTTTTCCATGGGTCCAGATGATGATGTCATCAATGTAGCGCAAGTAGCGTAGGGGCACTAGGGCACGAGAGCTGAGGAAGTGTTGTTCTAAGTCAGCCATAAAAACATTGGCATACTGTGGGGCCATGCGGGTACCCATAGCAGTGCCGCTGATCTGAAGGTATACATTGTCCCCAGATATGAAATAGTTATGGGTGAGGACAAAGTCCAGCCACCAGGTTTGCCGTGACATTAATTGGGGATACTGTTCCTGACGGCTTGTCGTCCATCTTTGTGTGGAACATAAATCATGGAAGTCTGAGTCGGAAAAGTCCCATCAGATCGTTGCACTGCCACTGCAGGATCTAGTCCCTAAATACGCTTATGGGCTAACGAACATGTTACTGCCTGACCATGGAAGATATCTGGTGATCCAGTATCACCATACATGACCTAGAACTTCACATCGTTATCTGTGACCTGTTCACACAGCGATCTTTGTAGCTCGCCTGGCTTCCTAATTTCCTTCCTACCTCTTCCTCTTGCTAGTCGCTCTTCCAACTTTCCACAGTTACTCAAACTGCAGTTCCATTACTGCTACTAATCCCACAACTGCCCATGCCAATGTCCCTCCTCCATTCCACCCACAATGAACTTCCCTCCTGCCTCCCTCTACTACCTTCGCTTCCCTCCTTCCTCCTCCTTTCTTCTCTCCAGAGAAATTCTGCCGAAGGGGCCGCTGGATTTTTTCCAGTCAACAGCATTGCCAGGCCAATAATGTGCATGACAGGATGGTGGATTATCCCCTGAAGCATTTAAATTCAATCCCATAGCACATATAGTATTCATTTAGTGACATCATTAACTACCTCATTCTCTGAATTGCAACCAATTGAATTGGCCTCGTTAGCACTGACCCCCCACTTAATAAGGTAACTCCTATCTTTTCATGTGCTGTAATATACATACTGCTTACTGTATTTTTCACTCCATGCATCTGATGAAGTGGGTTTTAGCCCACGAAAGCTTATGCCCCAATAAATGTGTTAGTCTCTAAGGTGCCACAAGGACTTCTCGTTGTTTTAACCACAGAAGATCGTACCATACATGTGAACTCTAGTAAATCAGATTTATAGTTAACTAGTTCATCCCCTGTATTGCACCAAAGGAAGGAAGTGGTGTTAATTGTAAAAAAAAAAATAGATAATACCTGGGTGCTGACTAAATTACTGAAGTACATACCTGAAAAAGTTGAGAAAAAGCCAAAGTTACAATGCACTGGATCATCATAACAATGAAAATAAGCAATGAAAGAGCACTGCAGGGTGTTACTTAGGAATCTAAGGTTTGCAACAGGCAAAAATGCTTATTACTGTACATTATATTATTTGAGAAAGGTATGTGATTGAAGATTGTGTTCTCATGTAAATGCATAATTATTATTATTATTAGGGCTGTCAAGCGATTTAAAAAATTAATCGTGATTAATCGTGCTGTTAAATAATAGAATACCATTTCTTTTAAATATTTTTGGATGTTTACTACATTTTCAAATATATTCATTTCAATTACAACACAGAATACAAAGTGTACAGTGCTCACTTTATATTTATTTTTGATTACAAATATTTGCACTGTTTCATGAGCCACAGCATTAAACGGTAAGCGGGGTCTCCAAGGATCACAATGGGCATTTCGACTTCCCTACGGTGATCTTCTGGTCTGGGAAAAAAGACCCTGCTTGCAGCTTCCTGAACAGGCCAGTGTTCCGAAAGATGTGTGCGTCAGGCACCTTTCTGGGCCAGCCTGTGTTAATGTCAATGAAATGCCTGCGGTGATCCACAAGCACCTGGAGAACCATTGAGAAATACCCCTTCCAATTAAAGTACTTGGAGGCTAGGTGGGCTGTGGCAGAATTGGAATATGCGTGCCATCTATCGCCCCTCAGCAGCTAGGGAAACCCATTTGTACAAACCCAGCCACAATGTCATGCACGTTACCCAGAGTAACAGTTCTTCTGAGCAGGATGCAATTAATGGCCTTGCAAACTTGCATCAACACGATTCCAACAGTCAAGTTCCCCACTCCAAACTGGTTAGCAACCGATCGGTAGCTGTCTGGAGTTGCCAGCTTCCAGATTGCAATAGCCACCTGCTTCTCTACTGTCAGGGCAGCTCTCAGTCTCATGTCCTTGCGCCGCAGGGTGGGGGTGAGCTCCTCACACAGTCCCAGGAAAGTGGCTTTTCTCATCCGAAAGTTCTGCAGCCACTGCTCGTCATCCCAGACTTGCATGACAATGTGATCCCACCACTCAGTGCTTGTTTCCCGAGCCCAAAAGCGGCGTTCCACGGTGGTGACCATGTCTGTGAATGCCACAAGCAAACTTGTATCATATGCGTTACTCTAATCAATATCATCATTGGAGCCCTCACTGTCACTTTGGATCATAAGGAATAACTCGACTGCTAAACATGACGTGCTGGCGAGACTCATCAGCATACTCCTCAGCAGTTCAGACTCCACTCCCGCAGACCAAAAGGGAAGACAGAGCGCACGGTACAAAAAACGTTGAAAGATGGCACCAAATGTGGACTGAAGTAAAGGGAATGCTGGGGTGCAAACCGATGCATCATGGGGCATTGGGACAGAACCCAGAATGCCCCGCACTCACCGCCCCCTTCCCACAAGCCACAGTGCCAGAATAGGAAGAGGTGCTCTGTGGGATAGCTGCCCATAATGCACCGCTCCCAATGCCGTTGCAAGTGCTGCAAATGTGGCCACGCCAGTGAGCTTGCAGCTGTCAGTGTGGACAGACTGCAGCGCTTTCCCTACTGCGCGCTATGAAGATGGGTTTAACTCACAGTGCTCTACATCTCCAAGTGTAGCCATGCCCTCAGACAAACAAGGTTGGTTACAATTTGCAGGAGACAATGCTGCCTACTTCTTGTTTACAATGTCACCTGAAAGAGAGAACAGGCGTTCGCTTGGCACTGTTATAGCTGGCATTGCAAGATATTTACATGCCAGATGCACTAAAGATTCATATGTCCCTTCATACTTAGGTTGGCCTAGCTATATTGCTCATCGCTGTGAAAAATTTAAAGCCTTGTGTGACACAGTTAGATCAACGTAAACCCCCTTTACCCCCCGCTGTAGATGCAGCTTGATCAATGGAAGAATTCTTCCATTGACCTAGCCACCACCTCTCGAGGAGGTGGATTTACTACAGGGATGGAAAAACCCATTCCATCTACCTACAGACACTATAGCTGTGCCACTGTAGCACTTGTAGTATAGACATACCCGGGCATAAGACAAAATACAATTGATGTACACACGTACTTGTCAACTGCTGGAAATGTCCCACCTTATCACTACAAAAGGTTCCCCCCTCCCCCGCTCTCCTGCTGGTAATAGCTCACCTTACCTGATCACTCTCCTTACAGTGTGTATGGTAACACCCATTGTTTCATGTTCTCTGTGTATATAAAATCTCCCCACTGTGTTTTCCACTACATGCATCCGATGAAGTGAGCTGTAGCTCATGAAAGCTTATGCTCAAATAAATTTGTTAGTCTCTAAGGTGCCACAAGTCCTCCTGTTCTTTTTACAGAGAGTTAAGCTACACATGGAAGCTTAGCTTTCACGTTTCCTTACTTCCGAGTCCTCAACTGTGATATTTTATTGTTCTTTTCAATGTAGTATTTTTGATTAAATGTATATTTTATAATAGTCTCTCTGATATACACTAAATCTTGGCTTTGTTTCTCCTATTTTGAGTATCACACGCGTACTAGCAACAGCCTCTGAATACTCTCAAATTACTCATCTCACAAATGATTGAGAGTTTAAAAAAAAAGAGAAAAAAACACGTGTTGGGTGTTTATTTTCCCATATATTCATTACAGACCGTCACACCGAGCCTGCAGAATGTTAAAGGACTGGTGTGCATTTCTCCAAATGAAGGAAGGTTGCAGATTGTGATATATTTTCAAAAATAGCACATTATATGACAAATCTACGAAGAACTACTCTTTCTAACTCATCCTAATTTCTCTTTTCACTATGACTTTCCAACCTTAATATCAAGTCTATCCTTAAGATACTTTGTTTAGGCCAGTGTCCCAAAGTGTGGGGCACATAGAAGTCCTGCATGATGGGGCAGAGAGGTATGGACAGATTTCTCAAATGATCTCCAGAGTCCTGTTCCCAGGGTCTATCCATTGACTTCAAAGGGCTTTAGATCAGACACTGAAGTCTCAGCTTTCACGGTTTAAAAAAAGGGAGTAGCTCAGAGGTGGGCAAACTATGGCCCGCGGGCCACATCCGGCACACGGAACCGTCCTGCCTGGACCTTGAGCTCCCAGCCGGGGAGGCTAGCCCCTGCCCCTCCCCTGCTGTCCTCCGCTCTCTCACAGCCTCAGCTCGCCACATCACCAGTGCTCTGGGTGGCGGGGCTGCAAGCTCCCGCTGGGCAGCATGGCTGAGAGAGCCGACGGCCTGCCCCAGCGCTCTACACGGCGCAGCGGCATGACTGGCTCCGGCGGGGCGGCTACCAGTCCTGGTGCTCTGAGCAGCATGGTAAGGGGGCTGAGCGTGGGGTGGTTGGATAAGGGGCAGAGGGTCTTGGGGGGCAGTCAGGGGACAGGGAGGAAGGGGCGGTTGGATAGGTGTGGGAGTCCTGTGGGGCCTGTCAGGGGTCAGGGGTGTGGACAGGGGTCGGGGCAGTCAGGGGTCTGGGAGTAGGGGGGGTTGGATAGGGGAGCCTGGGGGGGGAGGGGGCAGTTAGGAGCAGGGGGACCCGGGAGGGGGCGGTCAGGGGACAAGGAGCAGGGGGGGTTGGATGGGTCAGGGGTTCTGAGGAGGGCAGTCAGAGGGTGGAAAGTGGGAGGGAGCAGGAGCCAGACTGTTTGGGGAGGCACAGCCTTCCTACCTGGCCCTCCATACAGTTTCAGAACCCGGATGTGGCCCTCAGGTCAAAAAGTTTGCGCACCCTGGAATAGCTAGTTGTTATGTTTGCAAAGAAAAAAAATAACCTTTCAAAATGTGAAGCAAGTGTATTCCAAACAGACACACCTGTCTAGAGTTTGGCGAGAGCCTGAAACATGGCTCTGAGGTATGAACTATCCCATTCATTTTAACAGCCACTACCTCAGACACCAATGATATTATTTTTAAATGTCAACCTTCATTAGCTATTCCTTTTGTTCCTCAAGCATGTAAAAAAGAGAGATGATGGGATTTATTTTCCAAGTTCAGCTTTCCTAAATTTGGGAAATTATGCAACTGTACCAGTACGTATAAACGTCACTGGGTTCTTAACAAGTTTAGTGACCCTGTTCTTTGTACCTTATATAAACGCAAATATTGTATTGGGCAGTTCAACAAAGTACATGAAGCCAGAAATCATATAGATTTTGTCAAACTGGCCGTAGAGAACCCATCTTTTTTATGTTTCACTTTTTATCCTCTTCCAAAACAGCACTGACAACAAACATGTGATGGCAAACAAATGCACTTCTGGCAATGTGCTCCTTCTCCTAACAACTGCCACTATGCCCCTTTGTTCAGACCAAGAGATTGGGAACTGGCTAGCTTCTTAACCCCTGTGATGGTGTTTGAAGCCTGCCTGGAGTCATGATTGGGGTTGCCTTTTGTGTAGGACAGTGTATTTCAGCTACCCTCACAGACTGTCTGTACTTTGAGATTTTCAGGTGGTTATTATGCTAATATATGCCTAAGACACATTTCATTCAGGGCTCAGAAATCCTATTAGGACAGTGGGGAACATGGATAGGCACCCACCTATAATATAAAGTACCCATCTCAGAAAGTACTGTACCTGCCCAATGGTAACTAACTACAGTAAAAAGAATATCAAGCCCCAAATCTGATGAATTCCTGGGGGATAACCATATAAGAAAGCAAATATTTTACAGGATTGCACGTGCACCATTATATAGTATTTGTCAAGCAGAACCGTGGATACATATCAAATATGAATCAAGGCATTTTCCCAACATCTGTCCCCTTAATCTGAGCACATAATACTGTGTCTATGATGGTTTTGTTAGGAAATGGCAAAGGTGAATGTTATTTCAAAGCAAAGTCTTATCTTGACTGCCAGCCTAAAACAATTAGTCAGCCCCTTAGAAAAGGATCATCCAAGAAAAAACAGCAACACAGAGGTCCCTCCCACCACTGCCATAGTTGGTAACCCTACTAAACCATGATCAGGACTCGATCCAGCTGTGATTGAAAGCAATGGAAAAACTCCCATTGCCACCAATGGGAGGCTGTGTTGGCCTCTCAGTTACTGTACTCATTTTCTGCCATTTGTTCTGACATGTCCAGGGGATTTTAACTTGGGCAGTGTCAGATTAGCATCCACTTAGTTTCTAGGGCTCTCTTTTTCAGCCTTATCCAAATTAGTTCTCAGTTTACTGTTACTCAGCGTTCAAACATATAGGTGGGTCCTATGACAAGATAGGGTTTTTCCCCTTGCCAAACATCAAGCATGACTAAACCCTTTTGCTGACTAATTATTTTACGAGACAGAAAATCTGCCAGTCTCTGCCTCAGGCTTCAGGTCCCGGAAATATGTGATTACATCAGAATTTCACCTTTTGCTGTAGTGTCTGATCCAAAGCCCATGGTTGCAAAGAAAAGTTGTTGTTTTTTTTTAAGTTACCCAAATATAACCAATGCAATGATAAGGAGTCCGGTGGCACCTTAAAGGCTAACAGATTTATTTGGGCATAAGCTTTCATGGGTAAAAAACCCACTTCTTCAGACGCTTCAATGCAATGATGGCTGTCTGAGTCTGCAAAAAGACAAATAGCAGCTCAGAGGTCTGAATTGCCCCATTCCTGTCAAGGGGGTGTTAACTCCCAAACCTCCTTCTCTGAGGGGCCCTGCCAATTCCATCCCAACAGAGGAACTTTGGGGTATGTCTTCATTGCAGGGTTAGCCTAGGCGATGAGCCTCCAGGTGTGAGCTCATTGGGTTAGCCTAGCCTGGGTGTGACAGCAGAGTCCCACCCATGTTATTCTACCCTCACTGTTTCTGCACTCATGGTTGTCTGGGGCAAGTCACATGGCTCTTTGTGTTGAGACACTCTAAGACTTTTTCCCAGTCAACTTCAGGGAATTTGTTGCAAGCCATCAGATGATTATCAGCACTAAAGTGATTTAAAACTGTATCTTCACTGCAAAGTGGGCAAATTCAAGCCCAAGTGAAAGCAGAACCTATACACCCAGCCAGGTCAGCTAGCCCTAGCTTAAAGCACATCCAAACCCAGCAAAAGGTTTGTGAATGTAGACAGTGGGAGGATTGGGTTGAAACTCAACTTAACTCTGTAGTGAAGACATACCCTTTGAGTCAGCGGACTCAATCCACCCAACCAAGCAGATAACTCTTGGCTAATAGGGCATGTACTGAGGGTCTCCTTCCACCCCAGCTGCTGTTTCTCCCTTTTTCACTCCTGCCACATAGCCCTGCAAATGTCCATTCATAAGTAAGAGACATCACCCAAACCGAACACCTGCATATCCTGAGTATCTAAATCAACACAAGTGTTTGGACTGAAAAATGTTCTGATGGGATGATTGCGAGCCTTCCCAAAGAGGTTACTACACAAGTCACAAACTCCATACTGACTTGTGTAGTACCCCAAGCATTCAAAAACCAAAGATCAGGGCCCCCACAATAATGAGGTTAGTTTAAAATCATAATAAGTTTACTGTTAATAATGAATACATTTTGCCTTCTGATTTTTGAGTCTTTATGATGCACTTCACATTTTCAAGCTTTCATCTGCAACTGAAAACAGACTCTTCTGCAGTGTCTTGATTCCAGCAGCTGCAGCTTTTAGCAAGACACCACTCATCACAAGGGCTGGCAACACTGATACTGCTGCCTCGTGTCATTGTGCCAGCTTCATTTCATTTGACTTGACTCTGCACACTACGAGGAATCTGTTACAAAAATTAACAAGGCACCTGCTGGGCACAGGAAGGGAAGAGATTATGAAATAATCAACACTCTTGCTCTTGTAAAAAGTCTTCCGACTTCACTGACGTGTGATCATTTTGACAGAACCACACCCACGGCCAAGCCTTGTTGCTTTAAATAGCCACTACAGGGTCAACCTGTGTCAGAGAGGGATGTGCACATATTACACAGCATGCGTAATTAAAGGCTGGTTTTCCCCCCTCTATACTTTTAACCAAAGTAGGAAAAATCTTTGTTGTAAGAGCCAAAGTGGCAGGCCAGAACATGCATGAAACTAAGTTACGTGTCTCATAATAGCAAAGAGTTGGCCTAAGCATGTTTCGTTTGGACTGTGAAACCATATTCCACACCCTCAAAGCACGACCAACTCATGTCTACTGAAATCATACCTCTATGCACAGGGATAAAGCAATGCTAACTAACTCATTATAGCTAGTGTGCTGCTCAAAGCTATTTGCAGTTGCCCAAGAATTTCTATTAGAGCTTCTTTTTCAGGTTTCACCCCCACCCCATAAAAAAGCTACTGAGCTAAAATTTTCCAGTCCCTGATCTGCTCAAGGATGATTTCTCTCTCTCTCTCTCTCTCACACACACACACACTCTGTTTTTGTTTCTAATTTGAGCAAAAGCAGTTCAGCAGTCTTGCAGAATGATGGAAGTAGGAGGGAAAACACCCATTCCCCAGTATAAAAGCACTGTCGCACAGATCTTGTTTTGAACAGATCTAACAACTGAGGATAGAAAACAGAAATTCAACCCCTGTGGAAGAAGAGAGCTCTTGGTTTTGATGTAGCTGAATTATGAGCCTATGTGCACATGTGCATAGTTGTAAGACTAACAATGGTATTCTTAACAACCATCAATCAGCCAGAGTAAAAGATGAAGGAAGGCTACAAAGTGTACACATGCATAGTTACCCTGGTTGTATACTACACTATTAAAACACATTGTAGTCAAGGGTTTGCACACTGAATGAGCCAGTGAACCACAGAAGGCCTGCTTCGTTCAGAATGATCTTCCAGGGTGCATGATGTTGCAGTGCAATATAAAAGTATTCGCAGCATGTGGTAAGGACATTTGCATTACTCACAAGTGGTGTAGCAGTGAATGAATTATGTAGGCCATCCCAAATGAATGCTAATAAATCTTCATACCCCAGCATCATGTATTCCTCGACATGCAATGGTAACCTCTTACTTAACATGAAATCTCTTTGGGGCAGGGACCATCTCCTTCTACAGTACCTGGTATAGCGGGGCTAAGCCCCCTAGAGCCAGGCATTACCGCAGTACAAATAATAATTTGAATTATATAATAATTTGAATTATGAAAAATAATTTTATAGTGAATTTTTTCCCCCATCTCTTTGCCTATAAAACCAGGTACTTCACTTACAAGAAGCCCAATTATATCAGGCTTAAAGAGAACCATTGAAACCCATAGAGTGACTTAAAATAGCTTTTCTGTAGCTTACAATGTCACGACTTCCACCCTGTCCATCTAGAAATAATGTTGTGCGTCCTATTGGAAAGCCATGAACCCCATCTCTCCAATCTCTACCCCTGCTGGATTGCAAGCTATCAAACTTTAAACTCATCATTGGTTCAGGACTGTATATTGCTCATCGTGGAGCAGATTTCTCTAGCAGGTTACTTGAAAAAACAAAAACAACAAAGGCAGCTGTTTGAAGCTGCTCAGGGGCTCAGAATGTTAGATACCCCAAGAGATGGATTCGCAGTCAAAGGGTAAGTGAAATGGTCAAAAGTGTGTGATAAATTGCAGAACCATGTTTATTCCATGGATGTCACCATCTTGTGTGTACGCACACATGCCAGCATGTAGAAACAGACATAAGTTGCGCTGGCTGGTAAAAATACTGACAGCTCTTTATATTTGATAGGTCAGCTCATTACTCCCATGTGACTAGCAAATTGACGATTACTTAGATCAACAATTTGAACTGCGAATCTTGGTCTCCTGTGAAGCAGAGAGGACAAGTAAAAGAGGGGTAAATCCTTATTGTATCCCCTTAGCACCAGCACTTTCTCAAAAGAGCATATACAGAGTTGTTACTCTTCTATTTTGAAATGGATTATAATGTGGCTGTTTAAGCTGCTTTAAAACCTTATCAAATGCATTTTTAATGTTGAATAAAATTGTCCAAGTAGCAAAGAATTCATGGTTTTGAATCTAGTGTTTATTTAAAAAAAAAAAAAAATTAAGAGGAAGTTTCCGAAGCACCCTTTAGACCAGTGGTGGGGAACCTTTTTTCTATCGGGGCCACTGACCCACAGAAAAAATCAGCTGTGGGCCACACATAGCCCCACACGGGGGCACGGAGGCTCGGGGCTTCTCCTAGGCTCCAGGGTGGGGCCAGAAATGAGGGGTTCAGGGTGCGTGGGGGGTTCTGGGCTGGGGCACAGGGTTGGCATGTGGGAGGGGGTGAGGGCTCCAGCTGGGATTGCGGGCTCCGGGGTGGGGCTGGGGATGAGGGGTTGGCATGTGGGGTCTGGGAGGGAGTTAGAGTGCAGGAGGGGGTTCTGACTTGGCGCAGGGGGTTCGGGATAGGGGCTCTGGCTGGGCAGCGCTTACCTCAGACAGCTCCTGGTCAGCTGCGCAGTGGGGCTAAGACAGGCTCCCTGCCTGCCCTGGCTCCACGCTGCTCCTGGAAGCATCCGGCATGCCCGGCCCCTAGGCGGAGGGACCTGGGGGCTCTGCACAATGCCCGCTCCCACTGGCCATGGTTCCCAGCCAGTGGGAGCTGCGGAGCCGGCGTTGGGGGCAGGGGCAGAGCGCGGAGCTTCCCCGACAGTCCCTGCTCCTAGGGGCCACAGAGACATGCCAGTCACTTACAGGAGCTGCATGGAGCCGACCGGACTTTCAGCGGCCTGGCAACCTTAGCTTCCCCCTGCAGCCGAGCAAGCCAGCACTTGCAGCTCCAGCCGCAAGGGGGAGCGCCAAGGCTTGGGGCTTTCAACCCACGGTGCAGAGACTTGCCGCAGGCCAGATGAAATTAAGCAGCAGGCCAGATCCGGCCCGCAGGACGTAGGTTTCTCACCCCTGCTTTAGACCAGCACTCATCATAGACAGCACTTCAGATGGTCCAGGTTGAAAGTTGCATGCAGCTGGCAGTGGATGGGTCACCGCTCTTATTGGTCTATGGCAGTGGTCCCCAAATTTTTTAAGTCACGCCCCCCCTTACCCCAATGTAATCTGCCCGCTCCCCAACGGGAGCCATGGACAGAAGCCGGGCCAGAAGCAAGGCAGCAGTTGGGGCCAGGGACGAAGACTGGAGCCAGAACCGCGGCTGGGGCCACGGGCTGAGGCTGCAGGCGGGGCTGAGGACAGAGCGGTGCTCCCTCCACACCCACCTCAGGGGCTGCTATCTCCCTAGGGAGTCACACCGCACAGTTTTGGGACCACTGGTCTATGGTTTGGCACATCTCTAAGTAAGAGACCACAGATCAACTCCAAACTGCATTGCTGGTAAACACAGGGACTGTGAGAAATTAACAAAAATGACCCAGGAAAGATGGTACATTAAAGCAGTTACCCTTAAAGAAGAGAATGTGGAGTAGGGTTGCCAGGCATCCAGTTTTCGACCGGAACGCCCAGTCGAAAAGGGACCCTGGAGGCTCCAGTCAGCACCACTGACCGGGCTCCTAAAAGTCCAATGGGTGGCACGGTGGGGCTAAGGCAGGCTCCCTGCCTGCCCTGGCTCCATGCAGGTCCCAGAAGAGGCTGGCACATCTGGCTCCTAGGTGCAGTGGCAGCCACGGGGGCTCCACACGCTGCCCCCACCTTGAGCACTGACTCCACAGCTCCCATTGCCCGGGAACCGTGGCCAATGGGAGCTGTGGGGGCAGGCAGAGCCTCCTTGGTCCTCCGCTTAAGGGCCAGACATGCTGGCTGCTTCCGGGAGCCCCCTAAGGTAAGCACCACCCGGCCACAGCCCGCACCCCTGACCCGCTCCCGCAACCCAACCTCTTGCCCCCATTCCAGAGCCCCCTCCTGAACCCCAAACCCCTCATCCCCAGCCCCACCCCAGAGCCCACACCCCCAGCCAGAACCCACAACCCCCTGCTCCAGCCCGGTTAAAGTGAGTGAGGATTGAGGAGAGCGAGTGATGGAAGGAGGGGTGATGGAGTGAGTGGGGGGCGGGGCCTCAGAGAAGGGGCAGGGCAGGGGCATTTGGTTTTGTGCAATTAGAAAGTTGACAACCCTAATGTGAAGAGATGTTCAGATTATCACCCACTGTTGCAAGAAGGGGTGAATATCAACAGAGGGAAAATTACTTAAATTAAAAAAAGTAAATGTTCCCTCTGTTGATATTTACCCCTTCTTATCAACTGTTGGGAACAGGTCACTTCCACCTTGATTGAATTGGTCCTGTTAGCACTGACCCCGCACTTGGTAAAACAACTCCCATCTTTTCATGTGCTGTAATATATATACCTGCTACTGTATTTTTCACTCCATGAATCTGATGAAGTGGGTTTTAGCCCACAAAAGTTTATGCCCAAATAAATCTGTTAGTCTCTAAGGTGCCACAAGGACTCCTCGTTGTTTTTACGCATTCGTTTGTACAACTAGGCAGTTTTTACATGCACAAGCAATAGCTGCATTAAATACTGGAAAATTTTTCACCTTGCTACCCCAATTTGCATGTATACATATTGGGGGACCCTAATAAAATTTGGTATTCAGAGTACATAGGAAAAGCAAGGGTCACTTGCTAGGATTAGCTAGGTATATCTCATCAAATCAATTCCCTGCCATTGCAAAGGCCTCGGGCATTAGTGCACCTCAGTTCCTTCTGTTTTCTGCCAGTGGCACACAACAGTTTAGTCTCCTAAAGCCTGCATAATTTAGTCTAATCCAAGTTATTGGGCTTAATTCAAGGGCAACTGGTAATATACATGAGGTTAGACTAGAAGATCTGGTGGTTCTTTCCAGCCTTAAATTATATGATTCTATGGCACATTTAGCACAAAGGATGACCCATAGCTATCTGACACACCCAAGGACAGTATTTCTTAGTATATGTCTATACTACCTGCCAAATTGGCCGGCAGCAATCAATCCAGCAGGGGTTGATTTATCGAGTCTAGTCTAGACACGATAAATCGACCCCTGAGCGCTCTCCCATCAATTCCTGTACTCCACCGCCACGAAAGGCGCAGGCAGAGTTGACGGGGGAGCGGCAGCAGTCGACTCACCACAGTGAAGACACTGCAGTGAGTAGGTCTAAGTACGTCGACTTCAGCTACGTGAATAACGTAGCTGAAGTTGTGTAACTTAGATCGATCCCCTGCCCTAGCGTAGACCAGGCCTTAGAGGTAGACAAGCAAGAGGATTTAAATACAGGGAGGTTTTTAGCCTTATAAAACTGTGGACACTTATATGTACAAAAAAGAAAATCTGTGATAAAGAGGGGGAAAAAAACCTTAGCATTTTTCTGTAAATCTTAGTATGAAAATTGTTGTTTGTCTGTGAGTTTTGCTTGATGAACCTTCAGCACATGAGACCCTGAAAGCCCTTGTCTGCATTCTTTTAAATAACAAGGGTTACACTTGAGTTCAACAGGAAATATGGTCAGATTATTCAGGCATGTTACTAAGAACACTTGAAAGCTAAAAGAAACTGATTAAAATCAGACCCTCTTCTGATGGGCTCGCACGGCAGCAAAGGTTGTGAGACACTTATATGGACAACCTTCTAATTTGATGAACAACATTACTCTTTACATACCTTCCCATGCTCCTCTCAGCTACCCAAAAATGAATTGCACTGCGTTGTCTGATGAAAATTAGCAAAAGCATTTATTACAAATAAATGCATTCAGGCAGTCCTCCTATTCAACCCTGCCTGGAATATGGTGGTAGAGGAGTCATGCAACTGGAAACTAGAGTATGGCAAAGGGGAATGCATCCAGATTTCCCAACAATAACCGATACCGTATCAATGTTTCCTTTCCATGAGATTATCCCCTGAAGGAGGATAACGTAGTTTCTGTTTTGAACATCTTACATATTATATGCTCTTGTCTGCTGTGCATTTTTCTCAATTTCCCTGTGTACTATTTGCTTTTAAGTTATAGTAATTTCTAGTGTTGGTCTCATCTTTAACATGAGACAGGGTAGGGAATAAAAGTAACACAACCATGCAGGGGAAAGGATTCTTTTAGGTAACCTTTGTCCTCACAAGTTGAATACTGAAACTCTGCTCTCACAACAATGGAAATATTATAAAATAATACTAAGACAGCAAAGCACATCCCGTGCTATGACTGCCCTGTTTATTCCGCTCTATGGTGGAATGCTAGAAAGCCAAGGAACTTTAAAAAAAAAAATTAACCTAGTTTATCTTACAGAAGGGAAGCAAAACGATTTCCGCCACAAAACACCAGAGCAGTTGTTCTGAGTATTCATTATACACAAGGCTTCCAAGGTGATGAATGCATCTGCCTTCACCTACTGTAGCACAGCAAAGAAGTTAACCTTGAAAAATTCTCCTAGGGAGCAGTCACGGAGTCAGATTAGAAGAAAGTTGGACTATATTAGATACCATTTTGTTTATCTACCCAATCTTTAGCTAATGGCATTTCACACTGGAAGTATTTATTCACCATAATTCACACTACTATTTGCTTCCCGCACCCACCTTTTACTTTACATGATTTAGAACAAAGGTGCTTAATCACTGGATATATATTCTACCCACGTCTTTATTATTCTATTGACTTAATGATGTTGGCTGCATTAGCCAGTTCTTGAGTTTGATAGTCTAACCCAGAAGTTTCTAGCATGCTTACAATTCTTTGTTTTAAGAAGACTGTAAAACTCTCTTCTCCCCATCTCACTATCTTATGGTATCAAGTCGGAAATTCTCCCTTGCCACCCACATTACTGACTTAAATGGGCAACAGAAACCATTCCCTTATGTGGAGATGTTCTTTTTACAAGCCTTACAACATCTATCTTTTGTTTCACTAATTTTTAAATAGTCTGAGCTCAGTATTATTCTACTCTTTTGTAGCCTCCATTGGGAACACAGGAAGGCTTTGGAAGGCTAGGGGGCTTGGAAGTGATCCCAGAATCATTAGATTCCATTGTGGTATCCATTGTGTATCAAAGTACAGGGCAAACCACCGTGCCTCACCAGAACATGCTGTGGGATATCTGACCCAGGGGGCACAGAGTGCTGAGAGGAGCCATTTGGGGAGCTCTTCATATCCGGGACATATGAAGACTGGCTAACACTGTTATACAGACATGGAGAGGCAGTCCCCTATACACTTTAGCAATAACATCCCATAACCATGTTAAAAGCTTGGCAACCGTACTACAATGCTGCTCACCAGCAAGGCCAAAACACAATTCACCCCACAGCAAGCAATCATGCTTCAAATATGTTGTGTGTGGGCAAGTACCATCTGTGGAATCAACCATGGTACAGACTGGCTCCAAATTCAATGAAGTGTAGATGAGTCTAGTGCAACACTGGCAGCCACTCTGCTCTTCAAAAAAACTTGAGAATTCCAGATCCAAGGCAAGGATTGTACTTTCTAGTCTTTGGCCATCCTTGCCACCCCTCTGAGGGAAAAGATGAGGTGATTCAAAATGAAAAAGATACCATACATCATGTATTCACAGCACTTGGGTACTTAACTGCCTTCTGTACATATTTTATTTGAACCATCTCCACAAAAACTGACTTGAGCCAGGGACCGTGGCACTGCTACAGAAGGTCATGATTCCTCGGTGAGCAGAAAGCCTTATGACGCAGTGATCCTTGATTTCAAGTCCCGGCTCCCTTCTCTCCCACCCCAACTCTTGGGAAAGAGGAATTCATAGTGAAATGACCTTGTAGTGCTAAACTGACTCATCATCAGGTACTGTTTAATTAATGATTAACCCTAAACCAACTTCAAATCTTGATAAATGCTGTGATCCTACAGAAAAGGTCTCATAACAACTGTGTTGAAAGCTCTTTCGCACTCAAAACGTGCTTCAGCAACATGCTCTTTAAGTGTATGTTTCTTACAGTTGAAAACAATTCAGGAAGTGTTGTTTTTCCAAAGGGATTTGCTGAATTATATTCCTCTCCCCAAGTTTAGGGGGAGCAGACTCAGGTTATACTTTATTTGAAGGGCAATTATCAGCCCTTCCTCACTACGACAGGTTTAAAGAAGATCAATTTAAAGATTTTGTTATTCCTTTTGGTGTTGATGTGTTATTTGTTGAGCAAGCGACAGACGTTCAAGGCAGTGAGTGACTTTAGTTCCTAGCTAAGTCAATATAGGTTGAGAATGTTCAGCACCTTAAAGGAGACATGCAACACCTCACAGGATGGGGCCCAAAATGCATGATATAGTTATTGCCAAAGCTATGGGAGCCAAGGTAAGAAAATTATACTTGCACTTATTTTCAGAGCACTCCAGAAACATTAACTGAGTTAATCCTCACAACATCACTGTGTAGTAGGAAACGTATTCCAATTTTTTCAGAAGGCAAACGGGAGGCAGAGAGACGAGCCAAGCTTTCATACATGGATGCCTAAAGTTAGGCATGTAAATCAAGGGGTCTGGTTTTCAGAGGTGCTCAGCACCAACAGATATCACAGCTACCAATGCCTAGCATCTCTGAATGAAAAAATAAGTCACTTAATCTACGCACCTGTGACGGCATCCCCCTGCACCCATCCTTATTTGCTTCACACCGAATGCTCAGAGACCTTCCCTTTTGTAGATATCGCCACGCAGCTTATTTAGGGCTTGTCTAGATTTGAAATGCTAGAGCGGCACAGCTTCACCATGCAGCACTTCAGTGCAGACACTATCTACACCGATGGGATTCTCCCACCGGTGTAGGTAATCCACCTCCACGAGAGGCAGTAGCTAGGCTGAAGGAAGAATTCTTCCATTGACCTAGCACTCTCTACACTAGGGGTTCAGGAGGCTTAACTACATCATTCAGCAGTGTGGATTTTTCACACTCCTGAGCAACGTAGCTATGCCAATGTAAGTTCCCAGTGCAGACCAGCCCTTACAGGGTTTCACTCCATCACCTTTTATGTACTAGTATGGTCACAGTAGTTACAAGGTTATCCATCTTTACTACCCCTTCTCCAAGTACAGAGCAAAGAAAGTGGGGAGAGGCTGAGCAGGGGAAAGTGTTACCTTCCAGAAAACTCTTCTGTCAGGCCCTAATAGCCTTTTCTTTCTTTTTCACTTTCTGTCTTTGATTCTCTCTCTTCCTCACTTCTCCCCTCCTGCATTTCTTTCCTGGGCTCTCTTATCCAGTCTCCTTGTTAATAGGCTAACTAGCTCATTCGCAACCCAGCCCCAATCTGTTCTAGTAATCACGAACTCCTCCCCTTAATCAAGCCTTCCCTGGGGGCCTAGTTGGTTAACCAGAATGTGAGTTCAGTTGCTGATTCCCAGTACCCAGCCAAAGTGCCCAAATGTGGATTTAGGTGCCTAACTTCAGGCACCAGTTTGAAAATTTTGAGCTAAGTGACTTGCCCAAGACCAGGAAAGATGTTCATGTCAGAGACTGAGGGAGAATTCAGTACTCCTACTCCTGTGCTCAAACCACTAGCAGAATTTCATATTCCTTATCAGGGATACATACTCCCTGTTGCTAGATTGATGTAGCTCTGTTAACTGGTTTCCTTATTATTAAACTCCAAGTGTGTATCTACTTATTTGTAGGAGACAATCAAAGAAATTGTATGCTGGAAATGCCACATTTTATCTAGATTAAGTCAGAGAATGCATGCAAAGAAGATCACAAGTAAGCTCTGTTGCAATAAACAAATCTGCTTGTTACCTTTAAGTAGCATCTTTATGTAACAAGCAGCAAGACAATTCATATTTTCTTCAGATGGACTGTTTCTGACATAGTCAAGCCCTTTCTCTAGAGATTAGGTTACTTCAGATAAACTATGTGGGAGATTTTTCCAGTTATACTGTTACATTTATAGCCCTATATTTAAACCAATGGAGCTAAACCAGTGTAACTGCCATATGGACATAATTATTCTGGAATGAGAGTGGCTTTTGTTTTTTGGCTTAGCTTAAACCACTTCCAAAACAACAAATAAAGGCTGGAAATGTACTCTTATACCAAACAGGAAGTTACACCTGCATAACCACAGCACCTCAGATTCACACCTTAGCTTATACCAGTATAGCTTTCCTGTGTAGACAAGCCTAAGTATCTGACATTGCTCTATAAAAGAACTCCCAAGGGAGCTTTTCCTTTTGTCAGTGACCATATTTTTAGCACAGGATCAACCAGCAGATGTGGTTTTTCAAGGAGCTTCCTACAGGAGGCAATTGAGTATGGCACTGGTTTATGTGGTTGTTTAGATGAGAAGGAGCAGAGTGTTCTATAACAGTGACAGTGAAAATTTGAGTGACTAAATGGCATCTGGTTCAAATCTGTACTGAAATATGTTTTGGACAGTTACAAAGATAGATATTCTTTACAGCATTGTGTTCTTTACAGAAAACTCAACAGAAACACTTTGACTAAAACAGCCCATCTTGTTTCAAAACATTTCACAGTGTTGAAGCGTATGCATGATAATAAAGTACCAAGTGGAGGCTCTGGCCAGGTCTCATAACCTGATGGCTGTCTAAATGGTGGTAAAAGTTGTCACCTCAAGGTAAATAGAATGTAAACAAAATTTTACTTTTATAAGTTCAATACTAAGTAGCAAACTAGAAAACATCCAGTATAAATGCTATGAGTTGGCAGCACAAAAGTAGTGAACCTAATATAATGGATTGCAAAGAGGATTCTTCCACTAGGCGAGGCCTGTAAGGGAGCTCAAATTTTTTGCCCATTATCATACGACAATTTTTCTCATAAGACAATTAATATTAGGTGATAGTCTATGTGTACAATACAGTTCTGGAGGATTCCTAAGCTCTTCACTAACTATAGCTTAGATCCAAAGTCTTCCTGTTGACTAACCTCTATATCCTCCAGGTATGTTGCAAGTTAAAAGGAGAGTGCCAGTGCTGCCCATGGTACAGCAACATATGTCTGCTAAGAAATTAGCTCTGTTCCAAGTGAGTTTCAAGTGAGCTATTAACTAGGTCAGATAAGCTACTTTACAGCTTGTAATGGAGTGTATTTGTAATGATTTACTACGGACTAATACAAGTTTTATTTGAAATGTTTGTGTCTCCATTACTTTGGTCCCATTTTCCCCCTTTCTCTTCCCTGGAAAGTACTTATAGTAAGAACAGAAGAATAATGAAAATTAAGTAGAAATAGAAAGCAAAACCAGAGGTGGTCACTAGTCAGTTTTCCTTTTGATTTTTGGGTATAAGGAAGAGGAGCAATCGAAAATTTTGTTACATTCCATTTTCAGGTCCAGAACTTAATTTTCTGGGCATTTGCAGACCACCTAAACTGAATAGACATTTACTCTGATTCAAAATACTTGAAACAAGTACACGCTTTCCTTTAAAACGAAATTTAAAAGCTATTTGTAATTGAACAATAGAGTTGATTTCCCCACCAAGCCTTCTCTCAAATGTGTCCTTCATTTATGAACTTTTAAAACTGTGCCGAATAGCAAAATTTGCTGTTCCATTTTTCTGAGTTCTTGGTGTCCCCCCCGTACAGCAAGTATTAGCTTTAGATCCCACCACACATCAAGTTTCCAACTGAGCAGACCACTGGAAGCTGGTAACACCACAATAAACTCAAATTATTAAATGCATTAAGCTTTTTTTTTGGAGGGTGGAGGTTATGTAACTGGCAGAAAGACAGGTAGTAAGGGTATCTGTGTGACCTTTTCCATGCTAGCAGGATATATCCATTTACTTTCCTACGGGAAACCTGAGCTTTGGCCTTGGTAAGTATTTCACGCAGATGGAGCACTACATCATTCTGTTCTTAAACAATTATTTTCACCCACATGTGGTGCTGAAACAAAAATTATTCATCACACTGGGTTTCTGGGAAAAAAAATTTGGATCAGGAATATTGTATTGTATGTATAAAGAGGCTGCAGCAGCAGAAACTTTCGTTGATCTTAAAGAGGAAATGGGCTTTTGAAATAGATGGCTGTTTAGCATACTGTGAAGATTAAAAAGAAAGCCATACAATTATGATTTAGCCACACCACCCTAACCTGCAAGCTCATCAGCTCTCACAAGCTAAATAGGGTCAGCTGCTGGATAGGAGACCACAAAGGAAAACCAAGTGCTGCAGGAAGTACAATAGCTCAGAACTGAACTGATGTTCCGGTTGCTGTTAGAGGACACTGCTGCTGAGGGTACCCTCTTTTGCAGGTGACTTATGGCCCAGGTTTGACCCCTTGTGGTCTTTTGAGATTCCGTGGCACTTTTAACAAGAGAAGTGTGATGTCCGGTCCCCAGGTCAAATTTCAATTTGGGTAATTCTGGTCTTAAACTGTTAGTATAGGTGAGATTCACTGTTTCTCTCTCTGGGGCTGGCTACATATCAGTGATGCAAAGTGAGTGGTGGTGAGGGGGTATTCCTGAACATATAGGTCACATCCTGCAAGTCACTGGGACAGGTGCAGGGTGCTTATTTAGGGATGGAAATTATTATCTGAATGCAAGGCATTATTTTAGAAATACCTGTGCCTATCACTGTATTTCACTGATAGGGCATGGCCCTGTGAGCTGTCTGGAAAAGAACAAAAGCACAAGACACGTCCAAACCAAAACCACAATGACATGTAATTTATCAATTGCAGTTTATGAAGAAAGTTAGAAAAGTCACTTGATATTCTAGACTGCTTTGACAAGGGTTAGAAACACGAGACTCCAGCAGCAGCATCTCCTCGTCTCTTATAGTCAGAATAAATCAGCCATAAGACTGACCAATCAAAAATAAATCCAAAACTGTGTGTCATCAACAGGTGCGAGTAAACAAGGTTCCTGATATTATATAAGAAATACAAATAAAAAGGTGTAAGAGGTATTCTAAATATCCCCCACTCCAAACAATGAGAACGGGATGGTCTGTTGGCCACTCCACTCTTGCTAAAACTTTTTTTAAAGTTTAAAATATACTATTAATAAATGACTGATTAAATAATAATTGAATAATCTAAAGGGCTGCTCGTTCTTATGGGCTTTTTAAAAGTCGTAGCCAAGTTTTCAGAAGCAGGTGCCCTAATTGTGTCTGGAGAATGTGTGTGTATAGTCTTACACAGCCAACTCCAAACGGGCAAAAAGTGTGTGTGTGTGTGTGTGTGTGTGTGTGTGGTGTGAGAGAAATGTATTGTATGCATCAATATATTAGCTACATAGTTGTAAATTGCTTTTAATTTCCTATAGTATAAGATCTCTTAAGAAATGCGGACTGTTCTCCATCCTCTTTCCTTGTATTTCCCTGTAAAACTTCATTCATATCTAACCTATATATTTGAATTTAAAAGCATAATTTTTAAGAAATGGAACATTCTGTACTGATAAATCTGAGTATGGGTTATTGGGTGAACAAGGAAGACGTTTGGCATAATCTTCATCTGCAAAATGATTAATTTTACAATAAGCAAAATTTGGAGTATAAAACATTTGATGTTTCCCTTTAATGTTGGAAAATCTGGGGACTCCTGATCCTACTGAAGTCCATGGCAAAACTCACATTGACTTTAGGGGGAGCAGAAGCTGGCCTTTCCAGTGGCATATGTGCCACAGAGTGTGTTACATTCATTTCAGAAATTACTGCTGTTAAAAGTCATACCAACATGAAATTTGTCCATGTGGATGCTGGCTTCCATAAGCTACTTCCCTTTCCAAGGAGGGACTTATTCCTTAGAAAAGACTGGTTATTGCCAATTTTGGCTTCACTTAGTCACCCAAGGCCACGTTCTTCCCTAGAGTCTACCTTACCCGATTACAAAATAAGGAAAAAAAAATTATTTTGGAATGAGATTGGCCCAAACCAGCAATAGCTTCTTATACAGAACGGGCATTCTGCTATTTTATCACAGCTGCTAGTACTTTGTGCGACTGTCTCTTTACTTGTGTTGGTACAGCTCTCTACACACTGGAACCCCAACCATGATTGGGGTCTTTGGGTCCACAATATAAATGTGAAACCATGATAATAAAAACACACAGATTTATTTGGTTCACCTAAAAAACCATGTTTATTTATTTATTTTAATTTAAAGCTGCCAAACATCTCGTCTTTTTGATCGTTCAGGGCCACGTCCCACTGAAATAATTTTCAAAATTCCCACCAAACTTCCATGAGAGCAGGTTTCGACCCTCAGTACGAACCCCGCTGTAAGGGCTTATACAGTCCAAGCCAATGTTTATTCATATAAATTAACTGTAGAGCACTAGTTATTTGTTGCAATAATCTGGAAAGAAGAAGGTGTATGTTCTAGTAACTAAGCAAAGCATCAGAGCCAGCAGGATCTGGAGTTCTACTCTCTAATCAACCACTGTGTGACCCTGAGAAAGTCCATCACCTCCTAGTAAATCTGTCAACACAGCTGTGAAACTGGGTGGAAACAGGACTTGGAAAACACATGCCGGGTCTAGGTTGGCTTTTGTTAAATAAATACATCACCCCCTCAAAACAAAAACCACACTCTGAGTTTTATACCCACCGTGTTTTTCACTGAAATATACAAAAATAGAATATTTTAACAAGTGGGAGGGAACTAGAATATAAATATTTACCCAGTGTGCTCTGCAGAACTGTTACTCACCCAGGAGACAAGCATGTTGGTAGGCGTATAACTCAAGAAGTAGGTCAATATTCAGGGACGTGTTCAGTAGATAGACACGCTATCTATACTATTCCCATTGTAACTAGGCACTAAGCTAGGAATGCTAAACAAAAACTGACTTCAGGGAATTATTCTCACCAGACTGTAAACTAAATTAGCTTCAAATGAAACACAGACTCAACAAAACTACAAGTGTTCAGGGTTTAATTATTACAGTAGAGACAATCTTCAACTACCAGGTTAGTACCCAGAATTTAGTCTACATTTCTATTCCACAAACCCTTTCAAAAACTTTAATAATCCTAGTGCATTTTGGACTTAGTAAATATGACACGAAGGAGGGCAGTTATGTCTTCTCATGAAACGTATAGCATTCTGTCCCTTAGATCTACCTATCCTGCAAAAGAAAATGTATAAATCCAAAAGACGTACTGAAAGAAGACAGCCATTTCAGCCACAAACTTAACTGTTTGACTTGCTGTTTTTGATGTAAAAACAAGGCCCAACCCTGCAATCCCTGTGTGTGTGGAACTCCCAAGTAAGCCATGCAGTGTTGTGTAGATTTGTAGGCTAGGCCAGGGCATCGTATGACTGACTGACTTATGCTTCCAAATCATTTTTTCAGTGCCAGCCACTCCTAATGCAAGTAGGACTGAAGGCAAATTTTGCACAGGTTTAAAACCTGCATCACAAAATGGTGAGGAAGATTAGATTGTCTTTTTCATGAGATAGCAATCTCCATTTACTCACTGGTGTGCGGAGGGGCTCAGTTTGCATCTTGGTTTTAGGACAGAATTTTGCACCCATTGTACTTAAGGCTGAATTCCATCTTCCATAATAAATGTCCTTTTCACTTAGAAATTTCCCAAGATGGAAAGCCCTTGTGGTTAATATTTTCCATGTTTGCTCTCAACCCAAAATGAATTTGTTTTGGAGTTTGATTTGGCAGTAGTTGTTGTTTTAAAATAGTCAACTGTTTACAATCAACCACTTCCTAGTTATTCAAGCTTGAATAGAACAAGTAGAAAAGGAGTACTTGTGGCACCTTAGAGGCTAACCAATTTATTTGAGCATGAGCTTTCGTGTATTTCTTGTAGCTACTTCCTATAGTTAAACCTGATTAGCAACTAATGTTTGGGTAGTGGCTGCATTATAATTGACAATTGTATCAGTTAACGTGTTAAAACCCGCTAAACATTCAAGCATAGATATGTCCCATACTTCTAAAGTAGTTTCAGCAACTGAAGTCCTCTACACCTCTACAGTTTCTTAAGTAGTTTAAGAAACTAAAGATTTTGGCTCCTTCAAGCAACTTAAACAGCTAAGAATTTAGGGTACCTTCCATTTGTTTAGCTTGTTGAGGGTTCAGTTTAAGTATGTCTCTGTTCAGGAAGCATCGAACCAAGCAGCTCCGGTTCAACAATTTTGAAAAAATCTGATAGTCATGCTCCTCCTCCCCTTTTTATTTAGGAACCAGGGGAGCCAGTGGGGATTGGGAAAGTGGACAGGGCTGTGTGACTGGAGGTCATGGGAAAGAGAGATTGGATGAGAAGCTGGGAGGAGGGGAACTGGGACTCGCAAGACAAGGAGACAGGGGTTAAGGAGCTAGAGTAAGGGAAAAAACTGGGAATGGCTGGCCAAGAAAACCAGGAGTGGGGAGAAACTGGGGCGAGGAGTCAGGAGGGGAGACATGAGGATTCACTGGGCAAAAAGACTGGGCATGGACACTGGGACTGGCTAGGTGAGGAGAATGAGACTGGAATGAGCAGCTGCGGTAGGAAAGAAACAGGACTGAGACAGGGACAGGTTGGAGGGGATGGGGCAGAAGGGGTCATGCTTGTTTGAAGGGGTATAGGGTCTGTGCCAACCTGAGAACATTCCACTCCAGAGTCTAGAATGGAATCCCAAACTCCTGAGTCAAACCATTCCTCTGTGGTCAGCAAACATTTGTGAAACCCACTGGCAAAGCTTCTCATCCCCCTCTAGTGTTTCTTCTGATAGAGGGTGACAACCTACTACTGCTATCAGTTACTCAGTTACTTCAAGTGGCAGAGGTCTGAGTGGTGAATCTAAAGGTTCCAGCCCTGCTGATGAACCATGCTGGTGTCAATAGGATGCCACATGATGGAATTCCTGGTTTTTCAGGGTTTTTTAAAACTGTGAATTACAAACACACAAAAAACTATGTTAAAAGAACATTATTAGGATTGCAAAGTCAAGCACTGAAAAGTTAGGAAATGCCAGAATTTAGGTTACTGCCTGTGCAACATTACATTTCTTTGAACCTCTTGGTGTGTTGCATTTTGATGCAATCCTTAATAAAATGACCATGTACTATTTTTTTCACAGGACCATGCCTCATTTAGTGCACTAGTTTGAGGATGAATCACAGTCAATATGTAATTCCTGCCATTGTCCCAGCATTAAAAGCTTTCTGTGTTTATTCCTGGCCCCCAAAAGGATGACGATACTACTCGAAACAAAGTGAGGACCCTTTTCAAAATGCTAATGTTGAGGAGTTTAATATAGGACTGACTACGTGAAGAAGTTTAAAATAGTACTTGATCATGTAATTAAAGACTGTATCATAATCCATATGCACAACGGAGTTGAATTAAGTTTCATCAGTCAACTTTCACTACGGTATTTCCTAACTTTTCAGTGCTTGACTTTGCAATCTTAATAATGTGCTTTTAATGTAGGTATTTTAAAGTACAATATAATTAATATAAATCAGCTTGGATACAATATGTCTGTTTACCTAGCTCAGTTCCAACCTGTGTGCAATGAAGCGTGACTTACTTATTCCTAAAAATGGAGAGGAGGAAAAGGAGACCTATTTGTTCAAAGTCTTTTTCTGTGTTTTGAATAAGTTAAACCAAACACGCAAAAGTACTTCAAAGCTCTTTTGAAGCTAATTAAAATATCCATATCAAAATAACTTCACTGTCACGTTGCAATACGCTTTGGGGGAAAACATTGCACAGATATTCCTCTCATTCATGATATAATTTAATATTCTTAATTAAATAATAAAAGGTCACTTTAGAAATTTTCCAACACACATGTATTTGGGGCTCACCTTTACATCTGAAAAGCATATGTTCTCTCTCGCTTAAATATTTCTAACTAAAGTTACTGCAAGTAGCAAACAGCATTTCCATTATAAATATCTATTTCCATAAGTTCAAAGCAAAATTTAAAACTACAAAAAGTTATTTGATTTTCTCTTTCCAAAATCCATCAGGTTATTTTGAAGGAAAAAAATCTGTACATTAACCATAATGAATATTAATGTCATTGAGAGTCCTGAGGGGGAAAGTTTAAATAAACAAAATAAGCTAATTTGTGTAGAAAAAGATTGCTGAGCTCATGTACTGTCCACTTTTCTTTATTCCTTATTTCTTTTGAAACACTATAAAGTTAATTCAGTTCTTTAAATCATTCTGATTGCCTACAGTGGAAATCAAAGCCATTTTTTAATCCACAAACCAGGCACAGAGAAGGTGTCAGCATCACAAACTGTCTGCTGAAACTGGCAACGATCATGCCAAATCATGCCAGCTGTGACCATAGTTTTTTGTTTGTTTATTTTTTACTACCTGGATAGCTATTCACTAAAGACTGGATTGAGATCACTCATTTCACATAGGTCCAGATGGTTTACAGATTTATTTTTAACTACCCACTTGGCTGGATTTGAACTAGTCACCTAGAGGTTAAAAAAAAGCAGCAACTTCACACATTACCTTCAGAAAAATTGGGGCAGACCTGTAATGTTATTGAGTTTGGGTCTTTTTTGGTGATGCTACATTGAGAAACCATGTACAAAATAAAAAGAAACAGCACAAAAACAGAGGAAATACCTATGGCTCACTCTGACACTAATGAATGGTGACTAAGTATAAATTCCATGTTACCGGCATAAGTGTTCCTGAGTTTCTTGTACTTGCTATCAGATTCTTTTCAACAGCCAATTATTGGAGACCCAAGCCTAAGTGTTAAAAGGATTGTTGGTCTTTCCTTTTCATAGGAAAGTAGCTACTTCTTATGTGATTACAGGTGGTAAAGTTCCTGCCACATAGCTCTTTCCTTAACTTCAGCCTTATTTCTTGTAGTTGTCTTTCACACATAGTAATGGCATTCCAGCATGTATAAATCCTTATAAAAAAAAAAAGACAGTAAAACAGAACAGCAGCTTTCTATAGCAGTGGCTCAAACACTGCAGCTTGTAATGTGCCATTATACAATGTTTGGGATAAGTTATTCTGAGAGGGGGGAAAATATATTTTTATCTAATTGAAAAGTTGATGCAATTAAATGCCCCCAAGAAAAAGACTTACCTAATTTAGTTTCCTTATACATTTTTCTTTAAAACGTTTGGGCCAGACCTGCAAACCCCTACACATAAGGAGTCCTTACTCAAAACAAGTAGCCTCAGTGTCTCCCTGCAAGTAGAATTTTGCAGGATGGAGCCATTAGAGATCCTTACATTTTCACTCAGTTCTTACTCAGGCGAATTCCCATACAAGCCAAGAGAAGTTTTGATTTGAATAAGAACCTAAGAATTTGGCCCAATGGTACAACACTTCAGCTGAGCAATATGAAGCATCTCCCTGTTGCAAATGGACACAGTAATGTATATTTTGTTTAACCCAAACCATATGCTCATAAGGCACTGATAACACTGAACAATAAACTCAGTTCCACATCCAAAGGAGTCTGGAAACAGTGCTACAAAATTGAATTGACAAGCTTACTCATCACAATACTCGATTTTTACGAACAAAGTAGCCTGAATTCCTTTCCATTTTTTTGTGAACAGCTGAAATGTATTGTAACCCTTACAAAAGAAATTAAAATGGCAGTCTGTGTACATCTGCTTTAATCTTAAAACAAAAGCAGTTTTGCTCTCTTTGGTGCAGGCATAATAAAAGCACAGATGGTTTAGATTTGCTTTACAGAAAGCAACTGAATAGACTGACATCTTAACTGTTTACATAGCCAAGACAGATCATAGGGTCCATAGTAGGACAAGAATTTCTAGAACACAAAAAAGTACCCTATGTAGGCATCTCAGAAATTAACTGCTCTCACTGACATCTCACAGGGACTAAAAATAGCACTTTCTGCATTGCACAGTGGTGAGAGGAAAGTTTTAATTCATACTGCACTAAAACATTCATTTTTCCAAAAATGATAACTACACTAATACCAAAAGAATGGATTTCAGCAGTTACAACAAATAGTACCTAATAATGCACAGTAAGTCAAGAACACGACCCTTGAAGAAACAAAAGAAACAATTTGTTTGACCCGGTGGTCATTTTAATTTTTTTAAGGATTATTCGTGTGCTTTATAAATCTTTGGCTCAACCTCTTTCAAACCCTCCCATTTTTGACCATGCAGGGTTAAATACAGGGTGTCTATACTGCTATAATTAGAGAGCTAACCTGCAATCCCAGTGGCTCTAATGGAGTTGCATAGGTGTAACAGAGCAGAATTTTCCCTATAATTTATTTAAACACTATTTCCCGGATGCTCCCATCCTGCAACTAACCAAGGGTAGTGTTTTGGTGAGTGAAAGAGGGCAAATACCAAAAGACTGTGCCTTTGAAAAAGAAAAGGCAATGTATGCCTCAGTAGATGATATTTTACAATAAATACCCATTAGGATATAATGGAATGAGCACATAGTAGAGGGAGCAAATTAAAATACTATACTGCTCCTTCTTAGTAGGAATGTGTCCACTCAGCCTTTGATATGAACAAACACAGCAAGGTTTGTTTTTCTGAACACTAGGTTAGTCTTGAGCAAGGCCAAATAAAAACACTGTGGATAAATTAGCCCTGAACAAGCTTTCAAGGACTTAATATTGGTGTGTAAAAACATCACACTTGGTGTAAAACAAGTGACAGAGCATGTGGTTTGGCTTTCAAAACTATAACTGAACAGTTGCTATTATCAGCTCAACTGCAAACAAAGGAATCACATCTTCCTTTAAAGCCGTGGTTCTTAACTTTTACTGCAGCCTGCACCCCTTGGGTTCTCAAAATATGTTCTCGCACCCCTTATCAAAAATCATTGGAGTAGGTCAGTTCTTTAACCCTAGATATATTTTCTGTTTGTATAGGACAGTAATCGTTAAAAAATGTATAATGTTGTACTAGGTTTGATGAAACAAAGCAGTTGTACTTACGTGCCTGTGCTTAATTTGTGTTTTCGATGATTTACCTTCTAAAAAAATCTGGCATGCCTCGCACCCCCAGGGGGTGTGTGCACCCCAGGTTAAGAACCACTGCTTTAAAGTAATGGCTGTGCTTAATGTTTTAAATTTTCCCTTTTAGCATTTATATAAACTAGAACCTCCACAACACACGCTACAGAGGCCCGTTGCAAACTACCAAATTTTGCAAATTAGCAAGTAACTAAACAAAGTGCTCAAAAGGCAAGGATCATTCATCATAAAATATACTTTGTTCATTCAGCAAGTATATTTAGTTTGCATTAGTATATCAGAGAAAGTGTTCTGAAGTGTACATTCGTAACAGTAAGGAACACCTCAGCACCACAAGACCTCGTGATAGCATTCTGTCAGATCTGATGTGGAGAGACAGGCTTTTTTGTGTTTCATTTACAGGGTGTACAAACTAGTGAGGTGCTACATGGATCCCAGAATCTTTCGCAACAGTTCACAACGTGCTTGACAGGAGGCACTATGAGATTCAGCACAATGGTCTGTACGAGGTACTTTCGGCATCTGAGGACTGAATTGGTTTAAACAAATCTGCCTCAAAGAAGCACTAGACAAAGACTATGCACACAGCCCCGCTGCACTCCAACAACTTCTGGTGACCCGTTGTGGGTCATGACCCACAAGCTGAGAAGTGATGACTTAAAAAGCTTATTGCCAACTTGGCATTTATACTCTATGAGGCTGTTTCTAGAACATTACAGTATCTGCACAAAAACCAATCACTTGCTGACTGTGGATAAGGCATGCTTTAACTCAGCGGTTCTCAAACTGTGGATCGGGACCCCAAAGTGGGTCACGACCCCATTTTAATGGGGTTGCCAGGGCTGTCTTAGACTTGCTGGGGGCCTGAGGCCGAAGCCTGAGCCCCATCGTCTGGGGTTGAAGCCAAAGCTCAAGGGCTTCAGCCCTGGGCAGTAGAGCTCAGCTTACAGGCCCCGTCTGGGCTGAAGTCCTTGGGCTTCAGCTTCAGCCCCTGTAACTGTAACAGTGGGGAACAGGCTTTGACCTCCCTCCCCCACCCTGCCCCCGACCCGGGGCAGAGTGACTCGGGCAGCTCAGGTGTTGGTCCCCCAGCCTGGGGTTGCGTAGTAAAAGAAGGGGGTCACGGTGCAATGAAGTTTGAGAACCCCTGCTCTAACCCATTTTTACACAAGTATACATCTCCAGAAGTCGCTCAGTTAACACTGTCATTAGCTCTGTTTACAAGGGTGTCAACAGATGCTTGGAGCAAAAGACACTGAACTCTGACATCCTGCACAAAGATTTATACATTACTCAACACAAGATAAAACCAGGGTACTAAAAAACACAATCTTAGTTTTGGTGCTTTCCCTGCCTCCATCCCCAATACTTCCCTATCTTTCTTCTGGGAAACCAAGGTCCCAATAACCGCAGCAGTAGGTTTTGCAAGTATACCCAAGAATCATTACCAGAATTATTATAGCAGAGCCCAATATCAACTAACGAAAGAATTAGTCCTAACTTTACAATGTTTAGACAGATGGAATCCGATTTCCTGAAATTAAGCCACTGAATTTGAAATCTACCCCATAGACAGTATATATATCTGCTATTTGAAAGATGTTGTAAAACTACAAAGGCATAAGCCAATAGTCCTACAAATTATTTTATTGAGTTTTTTTAAACTGAAAGCATCCTGGAAAAATCCTTACCAGTGATAATCATTCAGTCTTTATGCAAAGTTTAACTCCAAAAGTAGCTTTGAAAAAAAAGTTACCTAAGTATCCCTGCATATTTTCTAAGCAAGTTTGCAAATGCAAGGAACATCATGAGGGAGTGTTAAAAAGCAGAGACTTTTGGTGGACATGCTTCAGTAGTGACACAGGTTCAACTGAGGAGTTATAATAAAATATGGTTTGGGAATTATTACTGAGCGTTTATTTGTATGTAGTGTCATAAGAGGGCATAGCACTTTAAAAAGCGAACCAGTGTACAATCCCTGATCTGCAGAATTCAGAATGTTGGGATGAGTCTACAAACTCTTAACACAGAGTATAGCATTTATTGATGACCAGTCCAATTGCCTTCAGTATTTTCATTAAGTATTATCATTAGTAATTATTAATTATTATTAGCAGTAATATCACCATGGCACCTAGGAACCCTAGTCATGCACCATGACCTCTTTGTGCTAGGCACTGTACAAACACAGAACAAAAAGACAGTCCCTGCCCCAATGGGCTTACAATTTCAGTAAGAGACAACAGACAGAGACAGCAAATCGGGGAGTACAGGTAAACAATGAGACAATACTGATCAACATGCTAGACAATGGTCTCTGTCTACAAACAGCTTAACTCCAAGTTTTCTGAAGGCATCAAGGCAAAGAAGAATTTTGTTCAAATGACTTCAGTGGGTCTACCTACACAGTTGAGTGTGCCCCATGGAGTATAGGTGTCAGAATCTGACCTAAAGGGACTACTCAGTGTATTAATATTACAACCAGTAGTATAGGTTTGCAAAATAGGGGCCTAAATTATGACGCAAGAATAGATGACATGAGGCATAGGAAAGAGCGTTTACACAAAAATAAGACTCAAGATGCTTGTTGTAACACTGTGGGGATTTGTTTTAATTAATTTAAATGTTGTCTAGTTGGATGGACGTATTATGTGTACATTAACTCTCCTGGTATAGCACACAACAACTTCACTGTAGGAACATCACTTCTTTGAGCATATTAAAAGTTAAACTCTCGGTTAAAGTCCAACTCTAACCTTCCTGAATGAGCTCATCATGAGAAACCCTTACAACCCCAGACTGAGGAGGAAAAAAGGAGGTGCAAACCCCTGTGGAAAACATACTTGAGTTGTGTTTAACACATAACATATGTGTTCTTCTCTTTCTTGCTGTGCATAAATACTCCAGCAGAGCCACGTTAAGTTAAACGTATAGAAAACGCAGACCAAACCATTTACAGGTGCCTCTTATTTGAGGCCGAGGATACTAAGCTATGTCCTGTTTGCTGACATAATACTGTACCATGAATTACTTCTTTGTAAAGCAAATTCAAAGAACGTTGTTCTGACTAACAAGGTCTTTGCTAGTGATATTTACCATCTGTGTTTTTAAAGAATCTACGTTTTAGGGATATTATATCTCAGCTGCTTCCATTTAGAATGTATTTTAATTTTAAAAAGTTTCTCTCTGTCAACTAAAGGAGTATGTAATTAAGCATTCTGCAATTTCAATGTCACAGATGCTAATCTGTTTGTGGCAATCAATTCAGCTTATACTCTCTGTGCAAGTTTCTTCATACCAGAACAAGTCCCCCGCATTGTGTCAAGTCTTGTTAAACTTATAGGCAAGTTCTTCTGGAAGGGAAAGGAAAGGGATGTTACAGAAATTATATTTTTCATGGGATTGTTCAGAAAGACTGCTAGCTATCCATCTCAAATGCATTATATAACTTCTGCAAACAAGAACAGCTACCTAAAAACTGAATCCCCAGTACGCTGTTATATAGTTTATACAAGGTTCTGGGCACTTTTATACATGGACCCGCCCTTTGATATATAAGCACTGGAAAAGGATCTTGATTAGGACAGAAAGGATGGTCTTGTGGTTAAAGCACTAAACTTGGATTCAAGAGATCTGGGTTCATCTTTCTCCCACCCTTTGATTTATCTGTTTAGATTTAAGTTCTTTGGGACAGAGACTAATTTTACACTATGGCTATGTACAGCTTCTAGCACAATGGGGCCCTAATCTTCGGCAGAGCTTTTAGGCACTACTGTGTATAAAACAAAGTAATAATAATAGTAAGAGTGAAATCCATACTATCTGAAGAAGTGCAAAAGGATAGATAGGAAAGGGTCCAACTTCAACAGCTGCTTGAGGTCTCTTGTGGTATCTTGATAGATGGAGCCATTCATACTCTTTATTGAGTGTGTCCAAGGCACCCATTTCAAATGGAGCTTACAGTGACAGCAGTGCTTTTAGGGTTTTACTTCATGTTCAGCTGTGTATTTTATAAGCTCACACAAGTCCATTAAAATTTATAGAATGTGGAGATGAGGAAATGCCTGTTTTATCGTTAAATAAATAAAAGCTTTTTAAAAGGAGAAAATATCATATTTTATCCCCAAAGCAGGGCATACGAAGGTACTCAAAAGTATAAAAATGATTCAGTAAATGTAATGCACTCTTTGAAATATGATGGGGATCCAAGGGAAGAATAAGTCTCATACTCTGTATGTGTAATATACACAGAGACACTCATACTATATAGAACTATACACAGATGTTCCACACACCGTCCAAAACATTATGCACAGCCTCAACTACTACACACAAATTAGCATTACTCAGATCAAAACAGAGGAAAGAGTCTGATACAAAAACAACAATCACAGTGAAGTTTCTCCCACTCTGGAAGGCACCCAGATCCCATAGAAGCTTTTAAAGAAAAGAGGATAAAATTTAGAACTGCCACTCATCACAATTTTTTAACTCATTCCAGACCAGACAGATAAATCTCTGCTTCAACCTAGTCTTCAAACCACTTTGGAAGTTCATCTACCAGCTGATTTCAATGCAACGGAAGAAGCAACACACACTCACTTTTCTTTCCACCAAGAATCAAGAGAGAGGAGAGGGTGATAAAAGGGGAGTCCCCAAAAGTGGACCTGGAATAACTGGGTGGGCAGATGCAAAAACTTGGGGATGGCCAGGACCACATGTTACAGTTAAGCTACCAGCTGCTACTAGTTTCAAACTGTCTCCATGCATATGCACAAAGTACCACAACAGCAGCAGGGTGATGCTACCACAATATTTCAATTATAATAAATCAAACAGCCTTATTTTAAATGACTGGTTTAATGCTATCTGAATATTTCCTGTTCAAGAAATAGCGGTGCACTGCATTTTCCATGAGGATCCACCACCTGATGTGTAATTTACTGTCATCTTAATGTCGTATCAAACACTGCACAAGGGTATTTGTATTCAGCAGCATTCACTTCAATTAACATTCTTTCAAAGAACAATTAAGTGCCATCTAAAAAATAAGTTTCCAATGCTCAGAATAGTATGGAAAGAAAGAAGAAAAAAATGAAACACTGTCTTCGGCTTAGCTATAGCAAATTGCTCATTGCAGTAATATAAAGTGACAATGATCTCAAGTCCAAACAGAAAGATTCCTATGCTGAGCATGCTAAAGTTAAGATAACATGAGCCTCTTGAATGAACAAGGGTGCAAGAGCAACCCCCGGAAACATGTCCTCCTAATGTTTCCCTGATTACATCTTCACATTCCACTCAAATGACTGAACGTACAATTGAAAACTGCGAGTGTGGCAATACCTGCAAGTTCTGGCAGCAGATATGGGCTCAAACAAGATTAATAACATAGTTCTGAGTTCAGTAAAGATCTTAACACTTCCATAATCAATTTGCTGATAGACATAAGTGTCATGCTTGGAATTTTCAAAGGAGCCCAGGAGTTAGTTACCAAACTCATACAATTTCAATTGGACATAAGCGCTATTGAAAATCTCAGCTCTACACCCAGGTGACTAACCATGCAGCAGTAGTCCTTTAAAGTTCTAGCGTCTCATTGGATTGTCAGCACTTCACAGGTGACTGCCAGGTACTGTACAACAGGCAACACTGGAAATCTGTTTTAAGCCATATATTTGTTACATTACACAGCACACAAGTGGTTAACGCATCAAGGAGAAATTTTCAAATAGGTGCAAGACAATTTACTTGTGCAACATCCTTAATGTCAACTGGTGCGGTGCTGCTAAATCCCAAAGCATTCTTCTAAAAACACCAGGATTACTCAGTGTAGTAGTAAATTGCTTTGTCGCACTAAAAATATGCTACCTAATCAAGTTGTTGGCTGTATTATTTATATTAAATGCTACTTAATTGTTTCGCAGATTGTTGCCAATATCCTATGTTTCATCCTACTGTAAATAATAGTGTTTGTTAAAACAACAGTTAAAACACTGAAGGTGCCATTTACTATCAAGTAAGAAGTCCCTCAGGAAATGGAATCATTCAGATTTTACAAAGGTAACAGCATGAACCCTGCTTGAAGTCCTGTGCAGTTCAGCCTTTCAATATGTACACCAGAGGTGGGCAAACTATGGCCCGCAGCCCCTCCCGGCTATCGCCCCTGCCCCGCAGCCTCAGTGTGCCGCACTGCCTGCTCCTGCAGGCAGCAGGGCTGCGAGCTCCTGCCACTCTGAGTGGCATGGTAAGGGAGCAAAGGGGTTGGATAAGGGGCAGGGGATCCCAGGGGGCAGTCAGGAGACAGGGAGGGTTGGATAGGAGGTGGGGTCCCAGTGGGCGGTTAGGGGCAGGGGTGTAGATAGGGGTTGGGGCAGTCAGGGGACAGGGAGCAGGGGGAGGTTGGATGGGGCGGAGGTCCGGGGGGCGGGGGAGTTGGAGTCCCAGGGGACCTGTCTGGGGGTGAGGTTGTGGATAGGGGTCAGGGCAGTCAGGGGATAGGGAGCAGAGGGGTTGGATGGGGGTGGGGTTCCGGGGGACAGTTAGGGGCAGGGGTCCCGGGAGGGGCCGGTCAGGGGACAAGGAGCAGGGGGGGTTCGATGGGTTGGAGGTTCTGAGGGGGGCATTCAGGGGACAGGAAGTGGGATGGGGCAGATAGGGGGAAGGGGCCAGGCTGTGTCGGGAGGCACAGCCTTCCATACCCGGCCCTCCATACAGTTTCGCAACCCCAACGTGGCCCTCGGGCCAAAAAGCTTGCCTACTCCTGATGTACATGCTGAAAAGAGAGCAACACTCACTACATTTCAGG
The DNA here is from genome assembly GCF_965140295.1 of Lepidochelys olivacea. Classification (NCBI taxonomy): domain Eukaryota; kingdom Metazoa; phylum Chordata; order Testudines; family Cheloniidae; genus Lepidochelys; species Lepidochelys olivacea. The sequence continues at coordinate 135,626,514 of NC_140412.1, read as the reverse complement.
TATTGTGTGTACACAAGAGTTGTTCATACTCACATAATAACTACTGGGCACATTTTTCATTGTGGGGGTCAAAGTCAGTCACCTAATTCCTTTTTAGAACAACTAATTAAAACTGACTCAGAGGTGCCAAGCATCAGCAGCTCCCATTACCTTCAGATGGAGTTGCGGTGCTCTGTTAGATGTCTAACTTTAGGTACCCAAAACTGAAAATTTTGGCTACTATTTTTAGAAGCTGGGTAGGGTTTGTGATTAAACCAGATGGCTAGTACCAGACTCAGCCTGCATTTTATTTTAAAAATAAATATATATGTATCATATGTACACACGGTGTACATGAAAATCAATTTATTCCATAAACATGAATTCAGTTTCAGTGCTTTAACATGACCTGCCTTTCCATTTTTCTGATTAGATTATCAGTCCATGTAAAGTGACAGATTTTACACCAACTGATGATCTAGTCTTAAATATCAGAAGGGTTGGAAAGTGGTATGGATCAACAATACACAAATGGATCGAGCAGGAACAGTCAAACCTAAATAACTTGAAAATTTCACTGGAATGAACTCGTGCGCTGTTTCCACATGCAGAGTGGGTAGAACTACATCCAACAACTCAAACTGGTACAGAAGAATGGAGAGTAAAGAAGGAACATGCAAGAGCTTGACATTTAAAGCTACACTCAACATCCAACTTAACATGTGCCCCAATATAAACAAGCCAAAATATAAAGGGTTCTCTCTTATGATAGCACACATTTTGGTTTTATTATTGTTACTTTTTAGTATCAGGCTAAGGCAAAGATGTTTTCTGAGGGATTCTGATTACTCTTACAAAAATCTAATTCTCTGCGTTCACCTGCCGAAGGATTGGAGAATATACAATTGGAGTGTGACCTCTGTCAATGGATGAAACAGGGTGAGATGCAGTGGGGATAGGCAGAATTACTGGACAGGTATCATATGAACTGTGGATCACCGAACTATAGCTCATATGAGATCAGAGTTTTCAACTGGTGTCGATAAGGATTACATTTTTGTTTCTGCAAAGAAGATCAAGTTTTAAACCTCACAAATGTAGTTACACCAAGCCACAAGCAGTACAACCGGAAGATCTATTAAAAACAGGAACATTTGTATCCAAATTTCCCAAAGTTCATCAGCCGTCTTAACACTGTATAATTCTTTTTTAAAACATTGGGTGTCTTCTTTATTTTCTAAACAGTGATAGAAAAGATTAAGAGTACCATCTTACCTGACCATAATCTGTCCTGAATACAACAACTCCCTCCGCGCAGGAATGTACAGTGCTTGGATAATGCTGACCATTTTCTCGCAACCAGACCCGTGATCTCTATAACAAACAAATACATTCAGACTTTACAAGGTGGGTGTACATTGGCAACAAACACAAACTAGTTCAATTGAAATATTTTTCTTGGAAACATTTGCCAAACAAGAGACAAAGCAAAGATCTGGTCCAAGTAGGCAAGTAAGAGAATGGAACAAGATCATTTCCCAGTGAATATTTGACAATTTCTACTCAAACTGTAATAGTGGGATATTTAGACTACAATGCTCCCTTTATTGTCAGCAAAACTAGCTGGAGCCAAACCATTGAGTCCTATGCCTTAAGGGTTAACATACATGAAGTTACATCAAAGTGGTTTTTAAGTTTACAGCCCAATTTAAGGGTTTTCCCAGAGCTGGCAACCCCACTGTGCTTTCATTTTCTACCTTTCCTGAAGGCACTGCTCTTCCACACCTTTTAAGTCAACTGTATTTGAGACATTTCAAAATCTCTGCTTACACTGGGGGACTGGGAAAGGGGTGTGACAAAGGAAGGCAGAAGAATGGACGGGGGTGGGGGAGGGTGGACTGGTCTACACTAAAAAGTTAGGTTGATTCAGCTATGCCGCTCAGAGATGTGAAAAATCCACGCCCTTGAGTGATGAACCTGGGTTGACCTAACCCCCTCAACGCAGGCAGCACTATGTTGCCAGAATAACATTTCTGTTGACCTAGCTACCGTCTCTTGGGGAGGTGGATTGCTTACACTGACGAAGAAGCTCTCCCGTTGATGTAGGCCAGTGATTCTCAAACTTTTTTACTGGTGACCCCTTTCACATAGCAAGCCTCTGAGTGCGCCCCCCCACCTTATAAATTAAAAACACCTGTTTATATATTTACCACCATTATAAATGCTGGAGGCAAAGCGGGGTTGGGGTGGAGGTTGACAGTTCACGACTCCCAATGTAATAACCTCCTGACCCACAGCTTGAGAAACCCTGGTGTAGGCAGTGTCTCACTGCTGCAGCACAGCTGTGCCGCTGTTGCATTTCAAGTGTAAACAAGCCCTAAGTGATTGTTAAAGACCTAACCCAAACCTCACTGAAGACAATGGAAAAACTCACCCACCAACTTCAATGGGTTTTGGATCAGGCCCTAAAGCTCTATAACAGCCCAACCCTATGGGCATCTCCTACAAGGAATTAAGTGCTCGAGTATGTTTAGCCCTGGTAGGATCAGACCCTAAGATGATGACTTGGGAGCACATTGTATTTTGCCTTTTCAGGGGAGGATGGTAAGGTTTATTTTCCTCTTTGAGAACAGCCATGTTTCTGGACACTTGAAAGTCATGTGGTTTGCATAACATTAGATCTATCCAACTTTAGTACTGCAGCACAATAGTCATTTATCATAGGATTTTCTCCCACTGTTAACTTTTCTGTAAGAGCCAACAACAAGGTAAGTAAAAAAGTATCTGTTTGTACAAAGTATTCCCATGAAAGTTATTTTTCTCCTATAGATCAGTGTAATGCTCATTCTGATTCAAGAGTGACGCAACTTGGAAGAAAACAGGCTTGTCATCGTGCAATATTTCTCATCATTACTACAAATGGGAGCACTCCAAATGCAAAGGACAAAGGCCTTTTTATGTTAACTACTAACACATTATTGCTATAAATACATTTGTCACCATCAGTAAGAACAGGTTCTGCCAACACGACTACCCCACAAAGCCAGCCCCTGCCTGTTCATATACATGCTTATTGTTTTCATACAGACCCATACCCTTTGGATCGAAACAGTCTTGTCTGTTGACAGTGTGATATGAAGACAGAAGTGGCTCAAAAGATAAAACTGACACCTGCAGCTGCTTGTCAGCTCAGTCAGTTCAGTTATTAGCAGACAGCTGCTGCCTAGGAAGCATGGCTGTTTTCTCTAATTCACTAAGTGGCGTTTTAACATTCACGCTTTTGTTTGCTTTAAACTGCACATACACAGAGCCAGGGTAGACATACGCACACACCTGGATTATGCTGGCCCCCGTGCAAGGACACTGGAAAAAGAAGAGCACTAAGTGTCTTTCTATAGACACTATAGGCCATTCATAATTGCAGTCTCTTTACCGGTTTCAGAGTAACAGCAGTGTTAGTCTGTATTCGCAAAAAGAAAAGGAGTACTTGTGGCACCTTAGAGATTAACCAATTTATCTGAGCATAAGCTTTCGTGAGCTACAGCTCACTTCATCGGATGCATACTGTGGAAAGTTTAGAAGATCTTATTATATACACACAAAGCATGAAAAAAATACCTCCTCTCACCCCACTCTCCTGCTGGTAATAGCTTATCTAAAGTGATACAATGTGTATGATAATCAAGTTGGGCCATTTCCAGCACAAATCCAGGTTTTCTCACCTCCCCTCCCCCCCCACAAACTCACTCTCCTGCTGGTAATAGCTTATCCAAAGTGACCACTCTCCTTACATTGTATATGATAATCAAGGTGGGCCATTTCCAGCACAAATCCAGGGTTTAACAAGAACGTCGGAGGGGGGGGAGGGGAACAAGGGGAAATAGGCTGCCTTGCATAATGACTGAGCCACTCCCAGTCTCTATTCAAGCCTAAGTTAATTGTATCCAATTTGCAAATGAATTCCAATTCAGCAGTTTCTCGCTGGAGTCTGGATTTGAAGTTTTTTTGTTGTAAAATAGCGACTCATGTCTGTAATCGCGTGACCAGAGAGATTGAAGTGTTCTCCGACTGGTGTATGAATGTTATAATTCTTGACATCTGATTTGTGTCCATTTACTCTTTTACATAGAGACTGTCCAGTTTGACCAATGTACATGGCAGAGGGGCATTGCTGGCATATGATGGCATATATCACATTGGTGGATGTGCAGGTGAACGAGCCTCTGATAGTGTGGCTCATGTTATTAGGCCCTGTGATGGTGTCCCCTGAATAGATATGTGGGCACAGTTGGCAACGGGCTTTGTTGCAAGGATAGGTTCCTGGGTTAGTGGGTTTACCCACGCAAGTAAAGGGTCTTTTCTCTCTCTGTCACCAGAGGTCCAAACTTCAACAAAGGGATCAAGAAAACCTTCTCCCAAGACCAATGCTGGGCCTGCAAACTGGCCATCACAAAGAAAGGAGCATATTCCCTGAAGGACGGTGCAGTAAACATATTTCCACAGCACCAGCTAAAACTCTGGGTGGGATTATGCCTCCTAACATAAACAGACTCCTGAAGTTTCCCCTGTGGTAATGTGTGATTTAGCAGTACCCCAGTAAATGAATTACACAATCTGGCTGTATCGATACTTAACTAAAACATAACATATATACAGAGAGCGACAGTAAAGCGGTTAGAATTGACAGCATGGACTCATCTGCAACTGACTGCCTGCCTTCCCTTGGGCATGTCATTATCCTTTCCACTTTAGCTTCGTCCCTCTGTATAGCGAGAATAATACCTAGGTTATGGGAGTGTTGTGAGGCTTAATGTCAGGAAAGTGATTTGAGAACACTGCTGTGAAAGAAGCTGTTTGAGCACAAATTCTGTTACATAAATACAACTGTGCACCCTGATTCACCACTGCATTACTCTAGTTTCATGTTAGCGTGATTCTGCTGAAATCAGCCAGAGTCACACCCATGTACAATTGGAGTAATACACTGTGGTGAATCAGGACCATGCACTTTTGTAGGATTTGTCATTTCCTCTGAAAGGATACTGTCTGACTTACAAACACAAACCTGCAACATTTGCCAAAACAAATGTTTACCCACATGTATATCCTTACACTTCTGTGTTGAAATCGTTTTCTCATAAGAGGAGGAGGAAAATTTCAGCCTGTCATTTAAATTGCCCATTGTGAATATTTCTGGATTACCAGGCAAAATTTGGCACACAGAGCAAGTAATGGCTTGGAATCAGATTTAAAGGTGTGAAAAATAAAGCTACCTCTTGTAAATCTGTTGCAACCCATTCATATGCATTCAAAATCATTTACTAAGTGCAACTGACTTATATGCTTTAGAATGCAGCACCTCTGTTTTGTTTTTTCATTATAAATATTTCTCAAAATTTTCCATCCCATGCCCCCATGTTAAAACATAAATTTAAAAAAAAGTTCTGGACAAATGTACACCATTTACATCTAGCCATAAAGAAAAGGCAGATGTACCCAACCTTGTGAAACTAGTTTGTGATCCCAAGGGCATGTATCTTGATCCCCCCGCCCCCAGGTTGAGTACCCATGGTTTAGACCTAATACAATAGCCCATGACATGTACTGGATAGCGACACAGAAATCTCACTGGACTATATTCGGTTAGAAAACAGACACCTCTTCCTACCTCAGAATCAAGAGTTTTTTAAATAAATCTTACCAAAGGTAAGCTCCATTTAAAATCTTTAGGTACACTTTCACTTGAACTTTTTACTCATAAATGAAACCTTCTTAGGTTTGCATCATTTTTAGATGAGACTGGGGAACAGTGGTTTGGTGTCTGTCAATATCTTTGGCAACTCCATTCACAAGAACAATTTCAAGACCAGGGGTGCTCACTTCACTTTGATGAGAGAAAGAAACTACCAAAGGTTGAAGTGCAGGGTTTTTGTGCATGTCCATACAAGCAATATTTTCCCCAGAAGGAGGAAAAAAACAGAAATTCAAACTGCTTTATTCCAAAAGTATTTGGGACAGTTATGAATCAATGCTGATAACTAGAAACTGCTTGTTTCTGTATCGGTTGGGATATCAGCATCACATGCTATTGGCCAGCCTCATATTGGTATTCAAACAACTGACTCATATGAGGAAGGGATCTGGTGAATGCACATGCTATCGCTCATTGTTCCAAACTTATTTTTAGATGAAAAATAACGGATAACTTTTGTTACTATAAAGCTCCCTCATATGCAATTTGACATACTGCCAGTCTATTATTCTATGGCAAAATAAACAGGAAAAATAAAGCGATGAAACATACATTTGCGTTACAGATACTACTCACTGGATTACAGCCTAATGCTTTTTTATTTCAGTTAAATGAGACTATAAAAATGTTAAGAATAGCATTCATAGAAGAGGGCCATCACAATCATTTCTATAACCAGCAAATACATTTCCCCAGAGTACCAAGAAAAGAAAAAAAAGAGGCCTATTACCAATAAGATTTTGTACTTAGTCACTTAGACCACAGTCATTTCCAAAATAGCTTTTATTATTGGTTTTACCTCTTGGTTTATAAATTGCACATCTGCAGATCACTTTCTTTAAGAGGTTCGGGATGGGGATTATCTAGCTTATTTTACTATGGAATATAAATATGGCCCATACTTTCTTATGTGCTGTCAGGATAAAAATTCCAGCTCTTATTTCCTTTGTATGGGAAATATATGGTCTACAAATCACAAAATTAGCCAAACACTGTATTTGAATTCACTAACGACAGACCAACCTTCTGCAAAGCCAGCAAAGTCTAAAGTTAATTGTTCAAAGAATGGACAATTGTGAGCATACAGGCTACCTGTGGAAAACAAGTATGTGCCCTATTGAGACACTGTATTAATGACACTGACTGACTATTACAATGTTTTGCTTACACAGTAATTAAAATATTATACACATATACTATACAATATAGTAATTGTTTTTGGATCCACGTCAAATGCCATTCATTTACATGTTTACAATGTTAATTCCAGTTGATTTATTGACACTGTATTTTCAAGCTGCTTTAAATTTAGGCTAGTGATGAATATACTTTAAGCTATATTCACTAATCAGCCTAAGTGTTTTTGTTTTCATGCTTGGCAAGGGAAATGGAGCAGTCATATATGTCAGAGGCATACACAGATTTCTAGTTTGTGCACCACACAATAACTTGGCTATAAATGCTAAGTCTTACAGAGAGAAATGATGCAACTTTAATTGGGTCAAGTTACAAAAAGGTGGTGTTGTTTTAAGAATAAACAAAAAAAATCCTGCCCAAGAAACCATGTTTGCCTTCCATGCTTCCTGACTACCACCTCGCACTCAGACCAGTGGGGGAGCTACAACCTGAGGACTTTTTCAGCCAGAAATTACAGACTTTGCAACATAATTTAAACAGGTTTCTGCCCACACCCCATCGGTACTATCCTAACAAAGTAAATTGCTCTGGTTAACAAGAAAGGTATACATTTCCAGAAGAGACCTCCAATTCTGGGTGTCTCCATTTTGGATGTCCAACTTAAGACATCTAGGAGGTCCAATATTCAGGGATGCTGGGTGAAACCCTGGCCTGGCTGAAAGTCAGTGGCAAAGCTTCCATTGACTTCAATGGCACCACGATTTCACATGCCAAATATTCTTAACTCCCACTAACTTCAAATTCAAGTTGTGGGTGCTCAGCTTTTCTAAAAAAATCAAGCTTCCAGGTGGATGTCAGGCTAGACACTCAAGAACAGAAGCAACCAAATTTAGTGGACATTTTTTACAATTTGTCTACATTGTGCTTTATGTATCTTATGCCACTTTTAGTGTCTCTAGCCATTTTGTCTGCTCCATGTTTCCTTCCTAGTGGTACTGATTTTCCCAGGTTACGTTTCCTGAACCACTTGGCTGATAAAAGCACAGGAAGAATTTGCACTTTTATGCAAGGTGCAGTATTAAATCAATGTTATTTATTTAAAATCTGAGCTATTATTTCAGCAGCACTATGCAACCTACCACAGAAAAATAAATGACTATTCCAGAATTTCAGTTCTGGAAAAATCCACTGACCCTAGTGCACAATATGCATTACCTTTCCACAAACAATATTTCACTGACATTTGGCAGGTGGGGCAAGGAGAATTCAATATGAAGTTTGTGAAGACACTGAAAGGAAAGAAAATGGCGTGACTGCTTTTCATGGAAAAACCTCACATAGGCCCTGAGTTAGTAAGGTACTTTAAGAACTTCAAGCTCAATGGAACTACTCACACACTTAAAGTTAGGCACACAGTATTACTATTATTGTTTGTATTATTGTAGCACGGAGGAGCAGAGCAAAAGACAGTCCCTGCCCCAATCTAATGTTTAAACACCTTGTTGAATGGCAGCCATATGCCTTTCACAATATTTAAAGGTGTCGAATAAAGCTTCACAGAGGGCACTGCAGTAAGGATCCAATATCTTTCCCTGGATGAAATGACTTTTTGCTCCCTAGATGATTAGGCTTTTTTTTAAATGGATATAGCCGTCCTTGGGAATTAACCGTCATTTTTTGTGTTTTCACCCCTCACAAGATCAAAGTACCAGCTCTCCTGCTCATGAGACCCAAGCAACAGCTGTCGACTAACCTTGACTGGAATCCAGCCCCTTCTGTTTCAGTAATTAGAGATAACTGTACAGCACACTGTATAAAATAGAGTTTTTAGGGTGTATTTCAAAATACTACTATCAATATTATTGATTTTAAAAGGCAATGGAATAAATCTTTACTTTCTCTGCCAACCCAGTGAATATAAACATCATTTCATATCTAACACGTGCAACATACAAGCAACTGTATTCTTTTTTTAGGTTACTCTCTCATTCTTTATTGGCAACGAATTCCCTTCATAAACAGAACCTAACTGTTCATGGAAACATTAGATATATATATTACATACACACACACGCACGCACACACAGAGAGAGAGGCACGTGTGAAAGAGTAATTTTCCCTCCCTTGGTATTCACCCCTTCTTGTCAACTGTTGAGAATAGGCCACTTCCACCTTAATTGAATTGGCTCATTAGCACTGACCCCCCCACTTGGTAAGGCAACTCCCATCTTTTCATGTGATATATATATATATATATTATAGATATATATATACTATAGATATATTCTGCTTACTGTATTTTTCACTCCATGCATCTGATGAAGTGGGTTTTAGCCCATGAAAACTTATCCCAAATAAATGTGTTAGTCTCTAGGGTGCCACAAGGACTCCTCATTGTTTTGACTGGAGAAAGAATTCTAAAATGTGATAATTATCAAGTTTCTCATCTTCTAGTATTCCCACCCTCTTCTTACATTAAGATTTCTGCCCAGACAACTTTGGTAGCCCAGGAACTAGATTAATGCACAAATATCTTCCTTTACACTAGCTGTGCACTGGTGCTTTGCAGTAACACTCTGCTTAAAAAAATTTTTTTTTTACTCAGAAATCTCGCTCTTAAAACATTCTAGGTTACTTAACTTTTAGCAACCTGGCAATCTAGAGAAGATCATTTCAACCCTTTTCACAACAGACCAGGAGTATATCCTTGCATCCAAGTTGTTTTTTTCTTCTGCTTGCCACCTCGCTGATTACAAAAGAATACACAACAAAGAGAATGTGAGCTGTCTCATGAGTACTGTGTGGCATGCCTCAAGCAACATGTGAAAGGAAGAACTCAATAGCAAAGTCCATGGTTCAGTTCAAGACCAACCGTGATAAATATGTTTCTTGCTAACTGTTTATTAGGCTTGCGCAGATTCCTCTGCGAAAAGAATTTTTCAATTTGCAAGAGATAAATAGTCTAATTTTTAAATTCTTTACTTGCAGAGTAAGGCAAGGGTCAAACAGCTTTAATCCTATTATTTTAAACTGATTTAACAGCAAAGAAATAATTATAAATATAAGAATTATCTTCCTTTCAGACTTGGGTGGGAAGCAGTTGCCATTTACTTAGGAAGATGCACATTTTTCCAGCTCATCACACCAATGAATGCATCCGTTTCTGAACATTTTTCTGCTGAATAAGATGTACTATACTGTTCACTTTTCAGAATAAAACGTAATACCCCACGGTCATAGCATACTGTACTTTTTCCAGGTTGTAATTACACTATGCAACCACGGTTATGCCTTGTCTACACAGGGAAGCTGCACTGGTTCAACTTAAAATCAAATTTTAAACCAGTTTAGTTAAACCAGTACAAATGTCTGTATGGACATACTTATTTTGAATTAAGAGTCTTTGTCCGTTTAGCTTAATTCACCTCTTAGATTACACAGGCGTAAATTTATCATGTAGCTAAATCCTCTGTTATTTAACTACGTTTTTCCAAAAAGAAAAGGAGTACTTGTGGCACCTTAGAGACTAACCAATTTCTTTGAGCATAAGCTTTCGTGAGCTACAGCTCACTTCATCGGATGCATACTGTGGAAAGTACAGAGATCTTTTTATACACACAAACCATGAAATAGATAGATAAGCTATTACCAGCAGGAGAGTGAGGTGGGGGAGAGAAAACCTTTTGTAGTGGTAAACACCCATTTTTTCATGGTTTGTGTGTATAAAAAGATCTTCTGTACTTTCCACAGTATGCATCCGATGAAGTGAGCTGTAGCTCACGAAAGCTTATGCTCAAATAAATTGGTTAGTCTCTAAGGTGCCACAAGTACTCCTTTTCTTTTTGCGAATACAGACTAACATGGCTGTTACTCTGAAACCTACTTTTTTCCAGTCATCCTATTCTTTTTAGGATGTGGAATCTATCAGACTAAAATTTGCTTGTGTGAAAGAAGCTCTAACACTAAAATACGCAATGTCAGTGCAGGATCTGCAAGCAGAGGTGTGCTTGTGTGAGACAGACTGTTCCCTGACTCTGGTGAAGTTTGTCCCTCATCTACTTGGCTCAATTAGATACTTCTGAAGAGCAAGCATTTTGTTTTTAATATACAGAAGATTGCACAAAATGAGAGGCACATTCAAAACAGTATTCCCAGTGTAAGAAAGCCACAGCTCCACCTCTGCCAATTCCGAACATCAAATAAGGCTCATGAGGACTGATTCACTTCCTATTCCCAACATTGCCAGTTTTCATGATTTTACTGCAAGGTTCACAATATTTGGTGTTTTCCTTAAAGTCCCAGCTCCTAGAAACATCTGATTACACGAGAATCTCAGCATTAATTTAAAAAAAAAAAAAAATCTAGCCCTCATGGCTGCAGAGCATAAACTTGAAAGTGTGAACCCTAAAGGCTAAAGGCAAATAAAAAGAACTCAAATTTTAAAAAGTCTCCTGATTTTTAAAATCACTCAATATCAGGATTGTTTGGCTCCTGACTCATGATTTCTGAGCACTTTGGATTAGAAATACTGTATTCCCCGATCTAATAAAAATAAGGGAATACTGTTGAACATGGTCAGCCAACATTTGTTTTACTTATATTAGTAATAACACCATAGAGTATAGAAAAAGTGTAAGAATTTTAAAATTCCAATTTACTTGTCACAGTGTAAGTCATATTTATATTTATTTTGTTTATTGCCTCTTTCACCTTGAACAAAGATAGGTTTCAGAGTAGCAGCCATGTTAGTCTGTATCCGCAAAAAGAAAAGGAGTACTTGTGGCACCTTAGAGACTAACAAATTTATTTGAGCATAAGCTTTCATGAGCTAAGCTGCCACAAGTACTCCTTTTCTTTTTTCTTGAACAAAGAATAATCATTAAGCCAGTTTCACTTCTGTTTATAGTTTCACTTTCAGAGTCTGGCCATTGCAATGTTTGGGTTTCAAACACTGCAAGGAATTATTTTTTTAAAAAAGTTTTCACTGAAATTTAAAGAAAAAACAAACAAACAATCTGTAGAAATATTTCTATCATCCTAGCTTTTATAAAATTTAAATTCTGGACCAGATTCAGCTAACAGCTTATGACCCTGATTCTGCTAACACTGGAAGGACCAAAAGCAGCCAAAGCTGTGACTTTTGGATATTCCTATCAAAGCTAGAGAGGCTGTTCTCTGTCTCTGCTCTGCGCTGATTGGCTGTCTGCTCCAACCCTACTCCTCCCTTCTCACAGTCTCTTTGTGTCAGCTTCACTCCACACCTGCCACTTCTACTGTCTCTTCCCCTGCCCTGTGCCCCTGCCCTTCTCTTTTTTTCAACCCACCCCCAAAAAAACCCCAAAAAGCAAAAAACAATTTATACTACTATTGTTCCGCCATCACACTGTTCACTCTGCTTGTGTGTACTACCCCTTCCCCTACCTGTGTCTATTTAGACAACATTTTCTTGTTGACTTGTACGACCTTGTCTCCCTGTCCATATCCGTCTCTTGTCTTGTACCTTGATGGCGGGCCCTATCATTTTGTTCTGTGTTTGTACAATACCTAACACACGAGACTCCTGGTTCATGACTGCGGCTCCTAAGCACCACAAATAAATAAATAAAATAAAATAAAAAAATAAATAATCCACTTGCACTTAACTTCACTCAACTACACGGTTTCATCAAAATCAGTGGGATTAGCCATGTGAGCAAAATTATGTGAGCATGTGTTTGCAGGATCAGGACTTACTGTACAAAGGTATGATTGAAATATTGTCATTAAAAGGAAAGAACTCAATTGTTTGAAAGTCAGGAAGTCAGAATGTTCCACTGGAATTATTCAGCTGAAATTCCCCCAGCAACTTTAGCTCTTCCTTTTAACTAATGATTACCATTCCCATGCAGCTTTGAACAAAGGAACACACATGGCAATTATCCTCAAGATAATGGACTCTACACTGCAAACCCACCTGCTAATTTGTGAGTGAGGTCCACTCACTCCTTTCCCACAGACTATACCTCATGTGATCTACACCCTAGGGCCTACACAAAAACCTTCCCCTTACCACCAGCACACTCCTTATCTCACTCCATTCACAGTCCCAATGTCATCCAGAGACGACACACTCCAGACACAGGATGAAGATATACTTTTTCCAGGTCTTCCTGCAGCATATGGAACAGACCATCCATTCTTAAAACAGGCCTAGGAGAACCCATACTCTTTACACAGGCAAGAAAGGTAGGTGCAGGTAATATCATGCAACAAAAGGTCATGTGATTGTCACAGACACACACAACTGGGAAGACTAAAATTTCTTTCCTGTGGCAACTAAGTTCCCCTCCTTGCCAGGGGCAGAGTTAAGGACGGTGTTGGAACCTCAACGAAGTACTTCTACTAGACTTGCAGCATGATACAAATGGTACCAAGAGGGATTATGAAGCAAGCAGGGACAGCAGGGAGTGTGTGCTATGTATACAGGATGCAAGTAACTAAAACCAAGTTGAAATAACAAGCAAGAGCAAGGAAATTCAAGAGTTGGGGACATCATTCTGAACACATCTGTTGTGCTCTGGTATTGCAGTGGAGGCGGGGGGAAGTGTCTCAAAACAGTGGGTGATCTTCAAATACCAGGCACTGATGTGGTATGTAAACACATCACGATGAGTGGAGGACAGAATGTAAGATTTCCTGCAACTCTTCTTTCCTTGTCTTTTTTGTTTTAAATCAACATAGAAAGTGGTTTCTAATATTGAACCTTCAGTTATACCAGCCAGTGCGAGCAGCTTCACATTCAAGTTTGTATGGGGACTGCTGATTTACAGCGAACTTCATTGGTTCATGTATGACTTCTCAAAAAAGGGTTGTGAAGTGACACCACCAGCAGGAGACCCACAGCAGTTGTGAACCCCTACTCTAAACCACACGAACAGCTCCAAAATGTGTGAGGTCACATGGTAAAAGCACTCCTAATTGCGTGGGCAACAGACAGCAATGGCGCACAGAGCTTATATTGTTAAAATACGGAGCAGGGCCTATTTACGAGTAACTGAGGTACTCGTACTAGTATGCATACCAGGATGGATAAAAATCAATTGATTTTAAAAAAAAATTGGATTTTTTTTATTTAAATCAGATTTTTTCGATAAAATGCTTTTTGAGGAAAAAACCTATCTGAAGATGGTTTTAATTAAGATACATTATAGCTCAAAGATATCTCATCATGGAATAGGGACTATAAATTCTAATTCTATAGTATGAGACAATATATTCATGTAATGTTTAAGAAAAGTTTTGTAAATGAGTTCCAATAGTTCATGGATGAGGGACTCAATCTTATGGGGTTCCAGGGGTTTCTGTATAGATTATTTAGGTTAATCTTTCTATCTGACCAATGGGACTCAGTGCTCAGTCTAGAAGATATCATCAGAGATGCTTAGTTTTGCAGTTCTCAAACTGTGGATTTGTGTCTCCAGAGATAACATGCTTGTTAACAGCAAAAATGTTTTTAAATAAATAAATAAATAAAGGTGAGAAATAACAGACCTCAACCCTACGGTCCCTCTGCAAATTTGTGTACACCGAGTAAATCCCTTACCTCTCTCTAAAAGTGCAAAGTTTCAAAAAGTTCAATGAATAGAAGATTGTTGGGGACGGAATAGATCTGGACAAGAAGAAGTCTGGAGATAAATGTGAGAAGGGAGGGATAGACAGTACAAACAAAAGTGAAACATATTCCAGAAGTCTTGAGGTCTTTTTGGGCGTAGCCTTCATTGATTTGAGATCTACCATACTATTCTCTCACTAGAAGGGAAACCCTATAATGGCAGCAGGCCGTAAAAGAGACCCAGTTTGGGAATAAGAACCAATCAAGAAATAGATGTTTGCTGATGATGTTTTAACCAGTGAACTGGTGGAAGTCAGTCACTTAAGCGCTTGGATTCAGAGACTGTTGAAGTGATAATCTCACTTTTAACAGCAGTAGCTTCTTCTGCTGGTGTAGAAAGAATATTTTCTTCCTTTGGACTAATTAATTCCAAACTGAGAAATCGTCTGGGACCTGAAAAAGCAGGAAAGCTCGTTTTTCTTTTCCAGATTATGAACAAACAGGAAAATGAAGGTGAAGACGACTGAGTTAGCTGCAGAAGCCAATATTTTAAGTTTCTCATGTTGACCTGGCTGACATAGTCGCTTTAATTTTTGTTGTTGTTTTTTAAAATATTTTATTTAACTATTTTAGTTAAAAACAATTTTAACAAAAACAAACCAGATTTTAAAAAACTTGAATGTTTAAATTCAAAATTTCATATGCTTGTTTTGTTAAAATATTATATGTTTGCTGTTGAAGAAAAAAATCCAGAATACATAACATTGTTGTTTTAGTTAAATAAAACAATGTAAATGTCTGTCTGGTGATGATCTCCTCCTAATACAGCATGGCAAAAGAATTCTCCAAATATTAATGATTAACCTATTGAACTGGAGATAGTTCACCTCCCAATGACTTCATAAATATCTGCTTCAATTACCTTTGGTAAATGAAATAGCCAAAAAATCATTCATTTTCTAATAAATCACTTTAGAAATGTATAGTGTGTACCTTCTAAAAATGAAACCTACATCTATCTCTCAGTTGTGAAGAATATGTATTCAGGTTATAACAACCAACAAGAATGCACTTTTATGTAGAAATCCATGATTAAATCGAGTCTTCCTGTCTAGTGATTTAAATCAATTTGATTTAAATCAAATCCACCCTGATGCATACCGATAATTGGCAAACACCAGTCAGTTCCGAAGAGATAGTAGCTCCTGGTTTGGGCACAGCAAGGCCCTGTCTTGTACTTTTCAACGCTCAGGCAAACTATTGTGTCTGTACAGAGTCCATTGAAGCCAATGGGCCTCCACTCAGAATAGGTTTATGAATATAAAATTTTTGCTGCAATCTTTAAGCTAACTTTTAGAATGTGGAGAAAGTCAGTTAGTTGTGGGCCTAAGGGAACAAGAATATTAATAAACGCACACAAGAACACACAAAGAACAACATTTTTCTCTGCCTTTTTGGGAGACAACTCACAAGGATGTTTGCTCTCTTTACAGAATGTAATACCGGACATCCTTTTCCTCCGATTTCCTAGGGTATATTGCCATATTTACAACAAGAAAAAACATGATTTAAACAAACATGGGCAGACAACACTATCTTAATGAAAACCTGGGAGTCTTTTAGCCAACTTCTCTTTTTTACAGAAATGTGCAATGTAGTCCAACAAGAGTTTTACATTATATAAAAGAACAGATGAACACTGAACCTAGTAGCAAATAAATAGAAAAATTCAACAGGCATTTCTTTCTTCTCTCTTCTACAGCAATTATTGCATTTGTCAGCTAAATTAAGTTTTCCTCGGTTTTCTGAAATGGCAAGCTTTCTGCCCAGAATCATTCCTCAGTTTCATCCCCCTAGGCAGGCCCCATGGGTGGGGGGGAGAATACATAAGTGTAGCAAAGGGCAGAATTTTGCCCCTGATGTTCATTTATTTTAGAATCTAAACTGCAAAGCAGCCAACCCAGAGGCAGCACTCCCTGCATCTGAAAGAGGATGCTAGCCTGACCACCTCTCTAGAAAGTTGGCATTTGTGCCTCTGCTGCTCTACAAGGAGAAGCAGCAGCACCCTCTCCTTCCCCCTGCTTCACTTTATGCAGTTTTCCCATACCAAGATACTAGGACTCCTGGGGAAGAACCCCCTTGCTAGGGTCTGGTAAGTATTTATCTTGGCTTCTCAGCAGGCAGAGAAATTGGCTGTCAGCAACAGCTGTTGCCATCTCTTCCTATGCCATGTGTTATTACTAAATATTTCCCTTGTTCTCAATCAGGCACTGAGAGCAGGGTCTCAGTGAAATCCACCCCAAGCTAAAGCACAAATACCAGCATTCACTTGATTATTTTAAAAGGCATCAGTAAGGGAAAACAATCCCACAGATTTGTGTTGAATATGCAGAGTTCTGGAAGGAGAAAGGGTGGCTCCCTAAATGTTTCCTAAATGGGACTTGAACCTTCTCAGTCCTAATCTGCCTAGCCTAATCTGCCTGAGGCTCAACCTCCTGCTGGAAAATACAATGATACATCACTACACTACTCTGGTCTACACTACACTACTCTGTAAGTGTCTACACTACAATGTTGTTCCCGCTGATGTAAGTCACCCATTGCACCGACTTAATAACTCCTCCGCTTCCAGAGGTGTAGCACTCTGGTCAGCATAGTTAGGTTGATGCAGCCTCAGTGTAGACACTGCGATGACTGTTCTGGTTGTCGGCCCCTGGTGGCTGAAAGCAGGAACCCTGCCATCAGCCCAGTGGGGCTCTGGCTGTCAGTGCTCCACAGTTCCCCACACTAGCAGCCAGTAAAAGTGCTCCTGGTAAGGGTGCACACCACCAACAGAAGGAGCTAGTGTAGACATACAAAACCAATTTAACTACTGTGGTGGCTGTGCATCAACGTAACTTAAGTCAACTTAATTTTGTAATACAGACATGCCCATAGTTGTCCTTCCCACAAGAGAAAACAGTTCCATTCATGTAAATGCAGGTACTGAACCAGTCACTGACTGAAAATTAACTACAATATTAAAAAAAAATTAACTGCACCAGAATTTTTACAAATATTCAACTCACATCCACGTTATCAGAGAGAATGGGGCCTTCATGAAAAAAATGAGATGAGGAATCTCAATATGTGGTCACATTTTTAATTTAAAAACAGTCAAATAGAGGGAGTTTGGTTTAGGGGAGAGAACAGGGGACTGGGAATCAGGGCTAGTGCCAAACCTATCAATGATTTGCTGCGTGACTTTAGGGTATTAAGATTTGACAGCATTTTACATAGGTGTAAATGACAGCACAATGTCCAAGAAAAAGAAAGAGTTACCTTTCATAACTATTGTTCTTTGAGATTTCTTGCTCATGTCCATTCCATTGTAGGTGTGTGTGCTCGCCACATGCATCGGTGCCGGAAGCTTTTCCCCCAGTGGTATCCATAGGGGACCGGCTCTAGGCGGAGTGGAGCGGCACGCATATATGACGGTATAAGGGGTGCTGCGAGCTCCCCCCTCCCTCAATTCCTTCTGGCCGCCAGAGACCATCCAGGAACCTCTCCTTGCTTCGGCAAGGTTTCCTATCTCTACTGTGTCTAGTAGCAAATTTGTTGTATATAGTTGTTTAAAGTTGTATAGTTAATAGCTCCCTTTGTGTTAAGTTAGAAATAGTTAGTTAGTCCCATACGGGACACAGCCTAGGGACAGGGCATACCCCGGGCTTCAAACCTTGTGACTGTTGCAAAAAAAACGTATGCGTCAGTGATCCCCATAGAAGCTGCTTGAAGTGTTTAGGGGAAACCCACGTGAGCAACAAGTGTCGCATTTGCGAGAGCTTCAGGCCATGGACCAAGAAGGAGCAGGACATTCGTTTCCAAGCGCTCCTTACGGAGTCGGCCCTCACACCAGCCTCGGAGCCGACGAGATCAGACTCTGCTCCAAGCCCTGCAACCTCAGAGCGAGCCACTAGCACCAACCCCCATCTCCGGTACCAGTTAAAAAGCAAAGAAAGGCCAGGAGGGGGCGTTCTCCTACGTCCCATAAAAGGAAGAGAACCAGAGGAGAGAAAAGACCTGCGTGAGGCAGCTCTTCCCCTCCAGACGGTGGCCAGGCTCCAACTCCCGTTGAGCTGTCGAGCCCACTTCAAGACCCACCTACCACCCCAGCACATATATGCATGGCACTCCAGAGAGCGCCAGAACCAGTCCACTGAGGGAAAAACTTACAGCACTGGTGCATGTGGCAAGTACACACACACCTAATATGGAATGGACATGAGCAAGCACTCGAAGAAGAAGCGGCGATTCAGGCTCGGGATCTCTAATGAAGACAAATAAGCTATGCAACATGGTTTCCTGTATATCAAACTTTTTTTAAGGTTATATTTTAAAGTGAAGTCCATGAATGATTTAATTAACTTTGGCAAAATTTTAATATTGGTTTGTGTAAAATATATTTCCTTGTTTACATTCTGAAAGCTTTCAACCACTGATGAGGTGATGTTACTGTATGATTTTCTACAGTAGAGCCACATCACTGTCAGTGAACTTTCCATCAGTATGCATGAATTCCAAGGTAGAAAGAGGGTTTGAAACACTGCATTCATTATAATCAATCCTTCAAGGTCACAACCCTCTGAAAAGCAATCTCCTGTTTTTGCTTAGTCTCCCTCCTTTCCCACCAACCAGATGCATTTCCTTTTAGTAATTCTACACTCGATTAGCATATGGCATTTTTCTGTAACTATGCCACCATAAGATGAAGTGTCCAACAAGAAAGTCCTCCGACGCACTTTCATGAGTATAATTTTTTTTATTGGGAGTCTATCACAAAGGTTACAGATAATGGATACTAACTCTTCTTTAAACTTGCTCACCGTTAAGCAGTGATGCATTCAAACCTTGCACGACTAGAGAACCCAGATAACAACAAGTTATTTATTTCAAAGCACTCCTGATATTACTTCAGACAAACACTCCAGCTAACTACACAGGGTTGACTGAAATTTGTAATTCCATGTTGCTTTCAGTCTAGTTCTATCTATCCCTGTACAAATTCATCTAGGGCTTCTCTACGTGAAGATGTAGTTTGCAGAAAGCTGGAGTGTGACTATCTCATCCTAGCGTGCTGTGCACTACCTGTCCATGTGGACCCTGCTGCTGTGCACTAACAGTAACAAACAGACCCATTTCAAAGCAGGGGTACATCAAAGCACACTAAAATGACTGGTTCTGCACCAGGAAATTAGTCAGTATAACTGTCTCTCAGGGGGTGTGCAAAATCCCCAGCCCTAAGCGACGAAGTTAAATTGACCTAACTGCCAGCGTAGACAGTGCTAGGTCAACGGGAGAATTCTCCCACCCACCTAGCTGCCTCCTCTCGGGCAGGTAGCTTACCTACGCTCATGGGACAGTCCCTCCCATTGCAGTGTCTTCACTGTAGCACTACAGCAGTGTAGCTGTACCTCGGTAGTGTTTTAAGTGTAAACAAGCCCTAACAAACGGTTAGTATGCGTCAGGAGGGTCCTAATGGACAGTTAGTGTATGGCAGGCTAGAGCCTGATGATACTGTATAGCAAGACAACAGATATAAAGCAATTCACAGCACCATAGGATAGGTAACAGACTCTCCCCTTCGGCATAAGGCTTCTTTTTTAAATAGAGGCATTTGCACTCCACCTTCCAGTACAAAAAGGCGTGTGAATTTCCTCACTTGCAGACACGCCTTGAGATCCGACTCATTCTCATACTTCCTTCTTTTTCCACTATAGTGGAGCTATAAACATTTCCCGGTGCCATGGCACCAATACAGGTAGGCTTGCAGCAGCTGGCAGAGGACATCTGCCTGAGCACAGTATTTGTGGCGTGAGAAGGAAAACAAAAAGCAGTTGCTCATTTTATTTCTTTTTACGTGTGTGCGCGTGTCATTTCAAACTGCAACGTATAATCCAGTACTAAACCACAAAGCAGTTATTACGCTTAACTAAACAGAAGTGATTTAGAGCATTAATACCTGGCAAAATGGGCATTTATCCCAGAGATAATTGATAGAAAACACAGAGCAAGGACTTGGAGTAATTCAGTAGAAAGATACCTCACAGATGAGCTGAGATTTTATTTTATTGAGATTGCCCCCTCAGTGTACAGGGATGTAGGCACAATGAAGGTGAACTTACATAAGTGTAAGGTTTAACTATTTGGAATGCCTCAAATAGCAAAAGGCAGAAAGGCACGTAACTGATTTTAAACATACTTTCATTTCTGTTTCAGGTCTCACAGTGTTGTGTCAACCAGAGAGCTTTGATGAAGTTGCATGCACATGCAATCAGTTCTCACCTCTAATCAATGGGGATTAGCATGGGTTAGGGCCAAACACTATCCTGAACTGAACCCTGCTGACTGGAGTACAATGCTACAGAATCAGGCTGAAACTGAGGGCTTGTCTACACTGGCAATTTACAGCGCTGCAACTTTCTCGCTCAGGGGTGTGAAAAAACACCCACCCACACCCTGCGAGTGCAGCAAGTTTCAGCGCTGTAAAGCTCCAGTGTAAACAGTGCACGAGCGCTGGTAGCTACACCCCTTGTGGGGGTGGGTTTTTTAGAGCACTGGGAGAGCTCTCTCTCAGCGCTCTGCCGTGACTACACAAGCCACGTTAAAGCGATTTAGCATGGCAGTGTAGACTAGCCCTAAGTGATGACTCTTAATCCCAATATACTTCTCTGAGGGCTAGATTCTGACCTCAGTTTCTTGGGTCTAAATCCAGAGTATCTCCACTAAAGTCAAAAGGGTAGGATAATAAGATCACTGCATACATACCTGCTAAATATACCCATAAGCAGAAAAGATAATACGAAAGCTAGACAATCAAACACACTCCTCCCCCAGGACCCTGGAAACACCAGTGAGTATAGTTTGGACGGTGGGAGCTCTGTGGATTGGAGGTGGGAAACTGTGCGTGAAACCAGAAGGGGATATAGCAGGGAAACAGCTGTTTTACACAGCAATATTACATCCCCAACAAGATCATGGAATTACCACAAGAAATTCCAGTAGACTTTGAAGTCGACCATTTCAGCATTATCTCCAAGTCTGCAAACCACGGGTGTTGGGGGAGGGAGGGAGGGCGTGTGCATGTGTACGTGCACACACCGCACAAGTATTTATACAGAGAGTCAACAAAACAGCAGATTCTCAGTAAGTCATTCTGCCAGTTGGGAGACATGAAGTGGGCATGTGGCTGGAGGGACACACCTCTTCCCTCTATGGCCTTATCTTCACTAGGAACAAGGTGTGTTTTTAACACTTGTTAGTTAACACATTAACTCACTAAGGACCGTAAGCTTTACCTCCACCAGCTCACACACATTAAACTACAACTTTCATGGTCAATGCTAGGATTTTAAACATGTTAAAAACCCATACCTTCTTCCTAATTGAAGGCAAAGCCTGTTGTAGTAATGAACCTACAATTGTACCCTAATTGTGAACTAAACTGCAAAAAGTGAGTGCAAGTTTATAAGATGTTAAAATAAACTGTCATAGCCAAATGTTAATGGGAAAAGGTATGAAAGGGAGACAAAAAGAAGACTGAATTAGTCCAAATAAAAAAGCTCACTGATGTAACTCAAGGACTGTGTTAAGATCATGGCTGGTAAACAAGAACAGCATGGAACCAAAATCAATTAATCAAAATTGGTGCATCAGCAATTAGGCCTATTGGCAGACAAAATAATGAGGGGATGGGCCATTCTACCCGTCACTCCCTTTTGGGTTCCTTACAGAAAGGGACTTAGGGAGAATAACTGGTTACTGCAGCAAACTTCACCATCATGGCTGCCACCGCCACCATCTCCTGGCACCTGGGCCTTCTTTATTCTGATGCTGAAGGATGTCGTGGCCCCAAACTGAGCCAGAGAAAGGGAGCCGGTGACACTGCCACCTCTATCAGCTTTGGTTACGTCCCAGCTGGTGATTGGGATGTAAGACTTTGTTTTATTCCCTCCCCCTTCCCTACCTTGTTCTTCTCCTTCCTATGCCTCTCCTTTCTCCTTCTGTCTAATAAGAATTTGTCTTAGTCAGCCAAGACTGTATATTTTGCAACCTCGCTATGAGCCTGTGATCAGGAAGCAGCAGCTAAAAGCAGTGCACTGGTATAAGCAATGCTCCATGCTGGTACAAGACGATCAAGTCTCAGAGTGGTTGATAAGACTGTGCATAGGCGTTCGCACCGGATGTGCCCAGGCATACCCTAATGCAGGGTTCGGCAACCTAGGGCACGTGTGCCAATTTTTAATGGGGACCCCAGCAGGCAGCAGCGTGCCATTAAAAATCCTGCCCGCCCCAGCCCGCTCTTCTCCGCCCCCCTGCAGGGGCAGGGTGAAGAAACTTGGTCCTGCTGGTGGCTGCTGCTGCAGAGCAGGCAAGCTCCGTCCTCCCCCGCCTCTTCGCCCAGCGTGCTGGGTTCCTGCCCCTCCTCCTCTCCCTCCCTGCCTCCCGATCAGCTGATGGCCCTTGCCAGGGAGGGGGAGAAGCGGAGCCAGCCACAGTGCGCTCCCTGCTCGGGGGAGGAGGCGAGAAGAGGTGGGGACGGGGCCGTGGGGATGGGGGGTGTAATCAGGGCATATCCCCTCCAGCTCCCTGCCATGAGCCGCTCTGGGCTGGGGGCTGGGAACACCCCCAGGACCCCAGCCCACACCCCCAGCCCTCTGCCCTGACCCCAGCTCCTCCACACACACCCAGCCTCCTGCCCTGACCCTTGCACCCCCCACGACCCCAGCCCTGACTCCAGTACCCCCCCACACACACAGCGCCCCCATGCCCTGACTCCTGAACCCCCCCACATGCCCCCAGCTCTCTGCCCTGACTCTTGCACCCTTCTCACACACCCCCAACCCCCTGCCCTGACTCCTGCACCCCCCACACATACCCAGCCCCCCCACCCCATGCCCTGACTCTTGCACCCCCCACATTCCCACCCCCACCCCTTGCACCAAATGGGAGCTCCTGCACCACCACCCCCCACATATTCCCACTGCATCCCTCACACCAAACGGTAGCTGCCTAGGTAAGCACTCCACACCCCAACATCCTGCCCCAACACTGAGCCCCCTCCCTCATTCTAGCTCCTGGCCAGACCCTACACCCCAACCCACATCCTGCTCCTTCACCCCCAGCCCTGTGCTCAGTGAACTCCCACCCTCAGCTCAGTGCAAGAGAGAGAGGAAGAGAATGGGCTAGAACCAGGGAGAAGGTAGGTACTCACTGTATGTGGGCAGGGCCGGGACCCCAGACTGGCAGCGGGCTGAGCGGGGCCGGCAGCCAGGACCCTGGCTGGCAGGAGCCGGCGGACAGAACCCCAGACTGGCAGCAGGTTGAGTGTCAGCAGGCTGAGCCGCTCAGCCCACTGCTGGTCTGGGATCCCATCTGCCGGCCTGCTGCCGGTCTGGGGTTCTGGCTGCCGGCCCCTTGCCAGCCGGGGTCCCAGCCGCAGGCCCCGCTCAGCCTGCTGCCGGCCTAGGTGAACGGAACCCCAGGCTGGCAGCGGGCTGAGCGGGCCGGCGGCGTAAGACCAACATTTTAATTTAATTTTAAATGAAGCTTCTTAAACATTTTGAAAACCTTGTTTACTTTACATATGACAATAGTTTAGTTATATAATATATAGACTTATAGAGAGAGACCTTCTAAAAAACGTTAAAATGTATTACTGACACGCAAAACCTTAAATTAGAGTGAATAAATGAAGACTCGGCACACCACTTCTAAAAGGTTGCTGACCCCTGCCCTAATGTCTGGAAAAAAAAAAAAGTGGCTTTGTGTTTTGATGTAATCACATGATACGCTTTTAGTTTTAAAGTATGGATTGCTGTATTATGCAATAAGTGCCAAATTGCATAATACAGATGTTGTACAAATGTACAGAAAGCCCAAATTCGCTCGCAGCATGCATCCCCACTACTGCGGCGCCGCATGACCACTGGTCCGCCCCTCCCCCTCCGACTACTATTCTAGAAAATTCTTTGACCTTTATAAGCAGCCACGTCAGGCGTGCCCAGTGCAGCGTCTACAGTGTTTGTAATCTTTGTCACGTGTACTCTACTGAAATAGCCCGGGCCTTTATGTTTTAATTCAATCGTATGATTCTCCCTTTCAGATCAATGTAGTTCCTATTCAAAGCCATCAAACATTCCATCTGATGACCCAGTCTGTGATATTCCAAAAAATAGATTAGAACGCCAGTCTCGGTGATCTAGAGGTCCTTATTAGCCTAGACTGAGCATGTTTCCTAGAAGTAAAATAGGGAATAAACAAAGAAGTTTTCAGATCGATTGGTATGAAAAAGTATAGGTGGTTAGAATATAGCCCATCAAAGGACACAGCATTTTCCTTTTACTGCTGTTTCTTCTCCTCTAATGGTACAGCAAACAAAGGTCACACTGATCCAGCATTTATTGATAAGGGATTCAGAAACTGGCATAGGGCTAACGAATGTTTTAAAAACCACCAGCTGTCAAAATCTCATGTGTTGAGCTGTTCTTCATGGTCAAGGTTTAATGAAGGGAAACCTGTTGATGTATTGTTGGATGAGGGCAAGCAGGCTTATCTGTCTAAACAAGAAGAACAACGGTGCCACAACCAAAGTGTAATGGAGCGCCTGATTGACATTGTTCTGTGTTTGGTGAAAGGTGGGAGACCAGTCAGGGGTTACAATGAAAAAAGCTGACAGTTTTGAGAAAGGTTTATTTCTAAATCTTTCCAATATGCTCCAAAAATATGATCCAGTAACGGCAAGGCATGTGCGACAATCTTCTCAAAACGCTACCTGAGTAATCGCATGCAAAATGATTTCATTGTAGCCTTGCACAACGTTGTGCAACAAAAGATTGTGTCTGCACTAAATGGAAAAATGGTCTCAATAGTTGCCGACAACACTACTGACTGTGGACACCACGAACAGATGTCCATTGTGGTGTGGTATTTTGACATTGAAAAACATAGTCCAGCTGAACATTTTGTGTCTGTTCAGAGACTATTAACAGTTGATGTTCAGTCTATTTTTGACGAGTTAAATGACGTCCTTGGCATTCTTAAAATTGACTGGTCATCAGTGACGTCTGTCTGTTTTGATGGCACATCTACTATGTCTGGATGTACTGCGGGAGTTCAAATGAAATGTAAAGAAAGAAACAGTGAAATACTCTACGTACACAGCTATGCGCATTGCTTGAACCTCGTCCTAGTAGTTGCATGCACTTCAAGTAAACAAAACAGAACTGTCTTTGATCTTTTTGGTGTTATTTAGACTCTTTATGCCTTCATGGAGGGAAGTCCTGTGCAACATGCAGTAATGGAGAAGATTTCACAAAAAGTAGGATCCCAGTTGAAGACTTTGAAGTTCCTGTCAAACACATGATAGGCATGCAGAGCAGAAGCAGTGGCTGCTGTAAAACAAAACTACTCCATCATTTTACAAGCATTACAAGAGATTATTGAAACAATTAACCTTGCTGACACTAAAATAAAAGCCAGGGGCCTTATCCATGAACTAAATTCATTCAAGTTTCAGAGTAGCAGCCGTGTTAGTCTGTATTCGCAAAAAGAAAAGGAGTACTTGTGGCACCTTAGAGACTAACCAATTTATTTGAGCATAAGCTTTCGTGAAATGAGCTGTAGCTCATGAAAGCTTATGCTCAAATAAATTGGTTAGTCTCTAAGGTGCCACAAGTACTCCTTTTCTTTTTTGTAAATTCATTCAAGTTCATCTTTGCCCTTCACATGATGCACCCTAATCTCCAGATGGTGGTAAAAGTGAGTAAGCCTCTTCAAGCTCCAGATCTCAACTTACTTACTGCCATGACAGGGGTGAAAAGCTTGTGTATCTCTTTGGCTGCGATGAGACATGGCCCAGAATATTTTCAATCTATTTTCAATGACAGTGTGAAAATGTGTGTAGAGAACGATATATCTATTCCTCCAGTTAAGAAGAGAAAAACGTCCACTCGTATTGATGATGCGTTTGAGTCCCAGCATCACTTTGATATAAAAGAAGAGCAGGAGAGAATAACTTCATTTTACCCACTCCTAGACGCAATGATTACCAGCATTGACCAGCGATTTGAACAGGAGATTTGTAAAATTGTGACTGCAGTGGGAAAACTGCTCATCTTAGACACTGGCAGGGACGATATGAGAATCAATGCCAACAAATTTAAAGTGTCCTTGGATGAGTTGGAAGCTGAAGTCGGATTGCTTCGGGGTTATGACGGATCTGTTCCTAAAGGCAGCACTACAACCACCACCAGAGAGTGGCTTGATTGGTTAAAGGAATTGGATCGGTCTTCCATGTTCCAGGCCTTTTACAAATTTATTCAATGCTTTGCAGTCTTACCTGTTACAAGCTCTTCATGTGAAAGAGCCTTTTCAAAACCAGCACATGTAAAAAACAAACCAAGAAGTACAATGTCTCAACAGCGCCTCGACTCACTCATGATTTTGTACATTGAACAAGAATTGGCTTAGTCAGTTAATTACAATGATGTGATTGAGGAATTTAAGTCCATAACACCTGGTGAGCGACGTCTCATTCTCTAACACAGGAAGATGAAGAAACCTTAATCTGTTTTGGTCAATTTGGGTTAGCTCATTATCTGGTTAAAGATAAAGATCATGAAAATTGACTGTATCTTTGTATATGCCTGGTTATCACTAGAGCAAAAATTTGGTATTTTGTGTGTCATTTTTTAAGTTTGTATTTTTTAAGTAAAGTTTAGTTGTTAATTTTTTTTTAATTAAATTTAGTTACGTTTTAGTTTCTTTAGTTTGTTTGATGAATACAAATAATGTCCTTTATGATTGAGTATTCAATAAATGTTTGCCTTTAAAAAAAAAAAATTCCCAGGGTGCACACCCTAATGAAATGTGCTGCGCACACCTATGAGACTGTGTGAGGTTGCCTGTGTTTTCCCAGCAGTGAGGTTGCAAGTGACAGTCAACACCAGAGACAAAAGTTGCATTTTTTAAATCTTTGCTATTTTTTTCACAGCCCTTTTGTGTGTGTTTGTCTTGTTTTCGTCTTCTTAGAAAACATGATCAGACTTTAACAGCAACAACGACAGCACCAGCCTTCTCTTTTCCTTCTCTTTTACCATCTTAGATACCATCTAAGAGATAGTCAAACAAGGGTTTTTTCCCCTTCTAAAAATTCTCTAGCTAAAGAGAAAAGGAGCAAGGGATGATGTTAAAATGAAAGCCAACTAGTATTTCATATTTCAAATGCTTTAACTGTTTTTCCTTCTTTTCTGTATCTTTAAAAATGCTTTGACTCTTATTAATTATGTGTTTGCCATGGCACTAAGCAAGCTGAGGTCTCTGTATACCAAACCCCAGATCTTGTTTAACGCTGTTTAATGTTGCACAGTGGCCAGGTTATGTTAATACCTTTGACCCATATAGTCCATCTAAATTAATACAGAGCCTTGTGAGCTGGAAAATACCTGTTCTTCCACCCCCAGAGAAGATGAGTAGGAAACTCCAAGGACTGAACAATAAGGAATTTTCATGAACAATCTTCCCAACCATGTGCATTTCCATAGGAGGAGTGATTTCCCATAAACACCTATAAGGGATGCCTACACAACAATTTCACTCCCTGTTTACCTCTAGTTAAGTGCAGTTAATTGGCCCTCAATTAATGCTGTTGTAAATGCTAATCGAGACACTCCACAAACATTTACTTCAAGTTCAATGTTTGTGGAGTATGTAATTTAGCATCTACAAAGAGGCTGGTTAACATTATCTCAATTTTAAAAAGACCACACATTCTATTCAAACCATAAGGCCATGTCGACACTAGAGAGTTTATGCCAGCATAGCTAGGTCATCATAACCCCTTAGTCCTAGTGTAAAATCACAGTGTATGGTGTCAGAAGGAGTTCTGCGGACTTAGGAATACCATCTCCCCAAATGACATTAGCTCTGATGACAGAAGCCCTCAATAGAGCTGTGTCTTCAGACTGTCATTATCCCTACGTCACTAGGGGTTTCACACCCCCTACACACATAGCTATGCTGGAGTATGTTTTAAATAAAGACCTGGCCTGAGCATGCATAAGCCTATATGTAAGTGCCTCAAATACGGCACCGGTGAATGGAAAATTGGTTCTGAAAGCAGGAGAGCAGAAATCTGAGCATTTCTGCAGAAGACAAAACTAGTGTTTGCAATTTTCTTAAAACAATTTTATCCCATAATTTTGCTTACCTAATAAAACCAATATACATGTATTTAAGTATGTGGGTGGGAGTCTCAAAGCTCCTAAATTACTTAGGAGCACAAGTGCCATTAGACGCACACATCCCTTAGTCTTCCAAGTCACTTAGGTGCTTTTGAAAATTCCATACACAGGAAAATTTTTTTACAAGATTAACAATATCCAAATACATGCAGACCGCACAAACTCAGATATATAGTTTTCTTTGACTGTTAAAAATATTGCTAACAAATATTTAATATTTATTGCATGCTTACAAATAGATTTTACTGGCCTGAGTCAGAAATGCAAAATATAACCCTATGTGCATTGTTATTCACATCACAAAAAATATTTTGCAAATATATCAGTTAAAGGAGAGATTTAAATTAATGTTGATGTTCCTTGCACAATACAGCAATACCTGTCACTTTATCATATCATTGGATATTATGTGAAATCAACTTCTCATTCCTAATGTAATTAGTTTACTGTGATGTTTTAAAATCTGATGTAAAAGATTTAGTGAGATTAACTGCACAAAATTAAAAATAATATTTTCATAACTTGTAAATGTAGAAGTGTACAAAGCTAGATGCTATATGGATATATGAGAAATAATATACAATACAGGATTCAGGCCCCACTTGAAGAAAGTATTCTTATTCATGAAGGGCAAAGCATGTTCTCAAGTCCCACTGAAGTCAATGGAACTTAAGCATGTGCTTAAGTGCTTTCCTGAATCAAGGCCTCATTTTATAAAACACTCAGGCCAGAATTCTGTAAGTTCATACATGCTGGCGGACCTCTGCCCCATTAGAACCCCATTACCCCTGCCCCTCTCACGTGGGGTTCATGGCAGGATGGGAGCCTAATGTAGTATCGAACATTTTAACAGTGTTGCTGATTAGTCACAGGGCTTTTTAGTCCAAAGATTTCCTTGAGCCCCTTTCATTCCAAGAAGGGACTGACTCTCTCTCATGTAAACAAGTCTTCCGACCAGCGTTAATCTTAAAAACAACAGATATGCAGAAGCCATCTGAGAAGCATTGCACACATCACTATTAAACCTCAAGCTGCTGTAACAACATAGTGAAATGTGGTGCCCCCGCAGTGCTTCTTAGGTCTGCAACAGCAGGAACTACCAAAACCTGCTTACAGTTTATCACAGATAAACCTTTTATGAGCTCCATGCTCATCTGTTGCCAGCTCCACATTAACCTGTCTTATCTACTAGTCAAAAACACTTGTTTGAAATGGACAACATGACTGTAAAAGTAACTGATTTGCTTTCCAAAAACACCAATTAAAATAATTTAAAGGAACAATGACAGCTTGTTCAGCCCAAAAAAAATAAACCTACCTTCAAATCCCATGCAGCATATAAAATCTTTCACCTACCAGGGATGAATGAGATTTTCTCTTTCCATAACCTTTTGTGAACTAAAGAGTTTGACAGCATCCCTTGATCTATTCTTTCCTTTCTTATACTGCAAGGATTACAAACCGGGTTCTGAACCATAGATGTTCATTGGAGTTTTTCCACTGACTTAAATGGGAGGAAGATCGGTGTTTATCTAAGAGCTAAATATATTTGCAGAGGGAACATTCTATATTCAGGATCTTGTCCACTGGAGAACAGCATGCGCCAGCCATGTTGGAATACTGTCATAACTGTTGCTACTGCAGCAAGTAACAGTAGTAGATCTGTTTGCAAAAAAGACTTAGCCACTCTCAGTATTATTTGCTGTATTGCAGTAGCATGTAGGAGTCCCAATCAGGATCAGGGCATTATTGTGGTAGGCACTGTGGTAACACACAGGCAGTGACAGCACCTGACCAGAAGAGCTTACAATCTACATAGAGAAGACAGACAAACATAAATGGGGGACGGGAAGAACTGTTATCCCCCATTTTATGGGTGGAGAAATCAAGGTGCAGAGATTAAATTACTTGTCCAAGATCACACCAGAGGTCTTTGGCAAAGCCAGTAGCTGGACCTAGATCTGACACATCCCATTTCAGTGCCTTAATCACAACATGAACATGATCTTTCCTCTTCTACATAGGTTATATATTGCAAAACTTCCTCATGGTTTCTGACACGTCCAAGTGTTTCCTTGTTTTTGTTTTACATAAATGTGGCACATGACTGTATATTAGTAGTGCTTTTATCTGATAAGCACTGCACAAACATTAACTAGTTCATCTAAACAGTCAGCTATGTTTTTATTATTAAATGGCCACAGTAGGTGCATGTTTGATTTTGAACACTCCTTGTGTGGCCTTCTGCATGGCTGTGTACTGAAGAGAGCCCTTATAAAACACATTTTTTTCCCCACTGTGTTTATACACACACAATTTATTTACATATACACTTACAGATCTACACGCAAGGTTTGTTGTGAGTTTTTTTTGTTTTTGTTTTGTTCTTTAATTCTATGGGCTTAAACCTCCAGCTCTTAATGGGAATTAAGTTAATGCCGTTAATGGGAATTTTGCCTGCCTAAGGATTGCAGGATTAAGTCCTATGGCCAAAATTTTCAAACATGCATGCCTAGATTTAGGCATCTGAATGCATATTTAGACACCTATATTAAACACCGTGATCTTCAGAGGTGGTAAGCAGCTTCAGCTTAATTTACAATGAGCTGTGACAGCTCATCACATCTGGAAGTTAAGTCACTTATTTAATTTAGGTGCCTACGGTAAATAGTAATTGAAATGCCTAATTTTGGACACCCACATTTCAAAGTTTTGACTCACTTTTTCAATGATTGGTACACTACGCTGCTCTTTTCTCTCCAATAAAATTACTTTTAGATAAAAACAGTGTGAGTATGAGAGACAGAGAGCATGCATGTGATTACATTAATTTGCTATGAATCATGTCTATTGCAGGTAAGTTTAATACTCTCTCTTCTTAAGATAAATGTGTGGGTATAATATTGTATGGGTGTACGTGCTACATAAAAGAATAAGAATGGCTATAATGGACCTAAATAATGGTCCATCTAGCCCAGTATCCTATCTTCCAACAATGGTCAGTGCCAGATGCTTCAGAGGGAGTGAACAGAACATGACAATTTATTGAGAGATGTATCCCTTGTTGTCCAGGCCCTGCTTCTGGCAGTTGGAGGTGTAGGATACCCAGAGCATGGGGTTGCATTCCTTAACTTCTTGGCTAATGGCCACTGATGCACCTATCCTCCCTAAATATATTGAATTCTTTTTTTAACTCAATTATACTTTTGACCTTCACAACATCCCCAGGCAACAAGTTCCATGGGTTGAGTGTGTGGTATGTGATTTGTACACAACTACACAGGGCGATACTTCCTGGCTGAGGTTTAACATTTGAATGTCTTGCATAACTCACCTGTTCTCTTCAGATTACTCTATATTGTATGTAACAATCATTTACACTTTTTTTTTTAGTGTTCTATGACAAGGGCAATGCCTAGTTCTCCTTGTGAGCCTACCTATTTTCTCTACAATCTCTCATGCTCAAGATTTGCACCATTCTCCCCTCTCCAATGCCAATATGGCACTATCTTGTGCCCAGAAGGCACAATGCAGCATGTGATTTGTTCTGTCTGCCATTGGTGCAGTTTCTTTCCTCCATCAGGAAGGGGGCAAAGGAGGAAAGAACTGTCCAAAACCCAGCTTCAAGAAAGGTTGCTCCCACTTTGCTGGGCCTAATTCCTAATTCTAGATATAGAGAATAAAAATAGAAGTTTTGTGGAAAATCAAGTCTTCCTCTCAGCAGTCTGAATTGCTATTATCATGCTCGTCTAACAAGTTTTCTAAATTCAGTGCTTCCATAGTGTATGGTTATTGTCTTGATCCAAAACTGACAGAAGTCTAGTATCAGAGTGGTAGTCATGTTAGTCTGTATCAGCAAAAACAACGGAGTCCTTGCGGCACCTTAGAGACTAACAAATTTATTTGGACATAAGCTTTCGTGGGCTAAAACCCACTTCATCAGATGCATGGAGTGAAAAATACAGTAAGCAGTATATATATATGAAAAGATGAGAGTTGCCTTACCAAGTAGGGGGGTCAGTGCTAAGGAGGCCAATTCAATTAAGGTGGAAGTGATCTATTCTCAACAGTTGATTACAAAAAGTAATTTTCCCTCTGCTGATACACACACCTTCCTGTCAATTGTTGGAAATGGGTGACATCCACCTTGACTGCATTGGCCTCGTTAGCACTACAAAAGTAATCAACTGTTGAGAATAGGCCACTTCCACCTTAATTGAACTGGTTTAGCACTGACCCCCCCACTTAGTAAGGCAACTCCCATCTTTTCATATATATACTGCTTACTGTATTTTTCACTCCATGCATCTGATGAAGTGGGTTTTAGCCCATGAAAGCTTATGCCCTAATAAATGTGTTAGTCTAAGGTGCCACAAGAAGTCTAGTATAAACTCATCTGTTTATAACACAACTGGCCCATAAGAACAGGAGATCAGGTAGCCAAAGAGATTTTCTTATGACTTTTAAATAAATGTTCAGCATCTCAGCCACTAATTCACCATATGTATGCTGCCCTCCCCCCACAGCACAGCCTCCACTGTTTCACTGGATAGGTAAGGAGAGGGGAAATTTAGTTTCTGATTTATGAAGACATCTCAGAGCTCCAGGGAAATGTAGCTGCCCCTAAAGCAGCTCTAAAGTCAACATGTACATCAGTGCATCAAAGACACAGACATGGTTTAAAAAGCTGTAGAAGCATTAGAACAGTCACTCGTTAAGAAAGCTGTAGTCTATGTAGTGAGAACAGAGACACAACTGTGATACAGACTTCCTGTTCTATTGCTTTAGGGTATAAGCATGGCAAGAGAGCTCACATCAGTACTCCATGTTAAAGGAAAAACAAAGGAGCATACACCAGAGTGGGACCCATTCCACTCCATTACCAAATTACAAACTAAAGCCCTGATCTAGCAAAGCACTTCATCTTATACTTAACTGTAAATGTATGACCTGTCCCACTGGAGTTAAGCTTAAAATAAAGCATTTGCTACTTAGGTTCTTTGTTGCTTGAGGCCTGTTACTTTAGCGCAAAAGAAAATCTGTCTGCTGGATTTTAGTAGTTTTGTTACAAACATACCTGATCAGTAAGTTACCATTAGGCAGCAATGCAGTTTTTTGGAGTTTTGACTACGCCAGAAGTTCATAAACTCTTCCACAGTAAGGACCAACTTTTGGTAAGTCTATTTTGTGGATTAACTTTCATCTCGATATAGCCAGACTGGGATTCACCACAGCTCCAGTGTGATCCAGGGGACCTAAATGCACATTTAGGCCTCAAAAATGAGCAAGGAACTTGAGCATGTCTCTAGCTTTAAGCATGTGAGTAGACCTATTGAAGCCAATGGGACTACTCACATACGCTGAATCAGCACCGCAGGTACCTAAATAAAAATGACTTCAACGGATACTGCAGGAGCTCAGAACCTCAGAAAAATTAGGCTGTCAGGAGTTTAACTTCTAATCTAGGTATCCAAGTCTGAATATTTTCACCACAGTGCCCACCAGTCTGCCTACTTTTTTTACTGTTTGTTTTGATTAACCATTATTGGTAACAATCTTTGATGGTTTTGGTTCAAATCGCGAACAAATATGGTCTCTCCCCATCCCCCAAATAAACAAATTTCCTCTCCCCATGTTTTGAGAAGCTGCTTGTCCTGGCTTCCCTTTTGTTTATGTATTTTCTGTGAACTAGAGCACCTCTGGGAACGGGAGGAAACTACAGAATTAGTGTTTGTTAGTTTGCAGTTTGCTGCAAGTCAGTAAAAGGCCCTCTCTGCAGAGGGAGTGTTTATTACTTCTTCATGTTAGAGCAGTTTTATTCTTTAAAATAAGAGAGAAACTGAGTAGGACATTGCAACACAAAACAACATTTTAAAATTTTAAAAAAATGTGCTGGACAGTGTCATTTTAAATTACTTTTTTCTTAAGATGGATGTTCAGTTAGATTTGTTTAGAAGAAACACATCCACACAGACAAGCATATACAGATACTGCATGATGCAATTATCATGTTATTCCTTGAAAAGCTATGTTCAAGGCAAAATTAAAAGGTCAGGCAACTCAGAGAAATTCTGGTTTGAGGATTAAAGCCCCAATTCTGCCCCAGTGAAGTCAAAGGGAGTTTTGCTATTAACTTAAATGGGAGCAGGATCATGCCCTAAATTCCTCACTTAAATGATGATCTTATATGTTTGACAATATTTCAGCACAGTAAATTAAAGTCACAGAATCAGAGAGTTTAAGGTCAGAAGGGACCACCAGATCACGTAGCATGACCTCATACATATCTATAATAGGCCTCTAACACCAGCCAGTGCCTGCACACTAAACCCAACAAAACAAAACTTGAAACTAAAAGTAGTTTTGTAGGTGTCCCATCACAAGCAGAAATCACTAATCCAAATCCCTAAAGAGCACAATTTTGAGCCCAAATTTAATTTCATGTTGCTTTTTTAATACCATGAAAGCAGTTCTCTCTCCCTTAAATTTTAGTGCCACTGCAAACTCTTGGGAAATGGAACAAGGGGTGCACTCTAACCATACAAACCAAGAGGATGCAAACCAATTTCTGTCCCTAGAAAGACCAACGCACAGCATCACCAAACACACCAGTTGCTCTGAATACTGGAATCTTGCAAGAGGATCCTAAAGAATAGACCTGAATTTAGATCAAAATCCTGCAGTCCTCACACTGCAGTAAACATACTAATACCAAAATAGATCTGGCCCTGAAGAGCTCATAAAATAGCAAAACAACAAAAACAAAAGGGCGGGGGGCCCAGTGGCAACGGATTTTCAGGTTTAAATCATTTACATACAATCTACTTTTTATGCAACCTCTGCTACAGAAAAATTTATATGCTCATAAACTAGAAAACACTGAACATAAATTTAGCTCAGAATGAAACGAATGCAGTTATTCTAGGGAAATCTTGGATATGACACATCATGTTGTACCTTAGTCTTTACCATATGGCACAGATGAAAATCTCACCATCTTCCTTTACCCATCCAAGCATCCAAATGAGTAAGCAATCTATTTATAGCTACCAACAGTTACTATTTCCAGACATACATTTTCTCCTTAATGAACCACCTCCCCAAAATTGAATTTCAGCTTTCAGCTATTCAGATTTTTTCCGTTAGCTCAGAAACCATCCCAAAAAAACCTATCAGCATGCTTCCCAGTATACTGCCAAATAAACTCAAAAAGATATGTAACTTTTTTCCCCCAGAGTGTTAAACTCCAGCTAAAAGAACTCAGAAAAATTTAAGAGGAAAGTAGTATAAAAATAATTCAGATTTTTTATTGTAATATTCCCAATAAATTCATTGTGATATGCTTTCTCTCAAAAATCAAGGACACACCCCCAACTGAGTCCAATTATTTATTCAGACTTTAAAAGCAAAAATGGACAAATAGAATAAAGCATCTGCAAAGTACAGGGACATTACTCCAAAGTGTGAATTGGTTATCATCATCATTTGTAATGCAAAGCAGGGCAAATCAGCAATCTAAAGAGAATTCCAGTAATGATCATGTTTAGTGCTGTATCTGCAGAAATTTAAAACAGTCCAATTTTGGAGGTGAGGGTGGCAGAGATAGGGAGAGATGTCCGGTTATTGTATTGCAACAAGTCTGAAATAAATATGCCCATATTAGTAGTGACATTTTAAAAACGTATTTCAGTAAGGTCAAAGTTCTGTTTTGTTTTTAAAAGAGAGAAACACTTCTCAGACCCTGCCATCTCACATATCCTAAGGTTTAAAAAATTTATTCTCAAGATTCTGATCATTTCATCAATTTACTGCCTTATAGATCTACCATCATATCATCTCTGAAGCGGAAGAGTCATGCTTCAGCATTTTTCTGTGTTAAACTTTGCCCTCTTTTTTTTCCTCTATCTTGTAACTATATGATCTACTAGAAGTCCTGCAGCCTACTGTAATAAGTGTTTGGTAAAGAATGACAGTGTTGAAACAAAAAGAAAAGGAGTACTTGTGGCACCTTAGAGACTAACCAATTTATTTGAGCATGAGCTTTCGTGAAGTGTTGAAGTGTTGAAACAGCATCCTTATGAAAGAGGAGAACACCATATCATACCAACATAAAATGCAACCTCTGATCAGTTCGGGAACTAAATCAAGGGAGGAAGAGTATATCTCATGACGACAATGTTCATGGAGAATTTCAGTCTCAACAAAACAAAATTACATTTGTTACCACAATATTATTCCCACTAATGCAGCTTTGCTAACAACAATAATGCTGAAGACCTGTTTTCTCTACAGAAACAAACTGATGTTTTCTGTAAAACATTACCACTATTCCCTTTCTAATCAACCTAAAACATCCACTGTAACAGTCACAGTAGATTTCATTGCTCAGTACAGTATAGGAACTAAGGTTTGCTCAACTGCCAGTGATTATACTACCCCACTGAGTATAAAAACATACATACAAACTACTGCTATGAAAACACCTGATTGGTTCTCATAACTGTGACAGAAAACCATTCCCTTAATTGGATCTGGACTGCAAAGACAGAAGGGTGTTTGGGTTTGTTTTTTAATTAGCAGCTAAGAGGCATGTTTCTCCCTTTCATGCAAGTACAAGTGCCTATCTATGCTACAACAAGAGCCGAACATCTCTAACCATGGCAGAAGTGTTATGAAACATTTTCGTTGTCACTGTGGGCAGGAAAACATGGTTATAAAAACAGACCCGATAGAATTAGTTTATTTACCCATAAGTCTATTCTCCAAAGTAGCAAAAGGCCCTCAAAACTGAGTTCTCATTGACAGAAAGTCACTAAAACCATACAATCTAGCACACTGGCTTTGCCATAGAATGAAATCCGGGCCCCACTGACTTCAATTGCAAGATTCCCATTCACTTCAACAGGGTCAGGATTTCACTCCGAGTTCTTTCAGGGATTGACAGAACGGATGGGATTTCAAATGGGTACGTCTAAGTACCAGCTTGACCTGTCTCTCAACCAGTGGCCACTACCATCTTGGCTATTGTCAAATAACAATTAAGAAATCTTTCTTCTTGGAGGGAGCAGGGAAGACACTTGTAAACAATAATGTATGAGCACACTGTTTATTAAACAGAACTTGCAGATAGTAGGGCCAGGAAAGACTGATCAGTTAGAGTAGGTCTACACTAGAAACATTACGGCAGTAAAGAGGTTCTTCAGTCGCTGTAGGAAATCTATTTCTTGACCTAGCAGGGTTTACTTTGGACTTTAGGTTGGCTTAATTACATCACACAGGATGTGAAATTTTTCACAGCCCTGAGCAATGTAGTTAAACTGACCTAACTGCAGTGTAGATCAGCCCTCAATATGACGGGTATTTTACAAGGCTGATTCCTCCATTCTGCCTCGATTCCAATCTAATCTTCTCTTAATTACCTCCAGAAAGGATACCTCAACTACCTCCCTAGGTTTCAGAGTGGTAGCCCTGTTAGTCTGTATCAGCAAAAAAAAAAAAAAAAAAAAAAAAAAAAAAAAGAGGAGTACTTGTGGCACCGTAGAGATTAACAAATTTATTTGGGCATAAGCTTTCGTGAGCTACAGCTCACTTCGTCGGATTCATACAGTGGAAAATACGTTAGGAAGATATACATACACACACAGAGAACATGAAAAAATGGGTGTTGCCATACCAACTGAAATGAGACCAATCAATTAAGGTTTCAGAGTAGCAGCTGTGTTAGTCTGTATTCGCAAAAAGAAAAGGAGGACTTGTGGCACCTTAGAGACTAACCAATTTATTTGAGCATAAGCTTTCGTGAGCTACAGCTCACTTCATACTTTCCACAGTGTGCATCCGACGAAGTGAGCTGTAGCTCACGAAAGCTCATGCTCAAATAAATTGGTTAGTCTCTAAGGTGCCACAAGTACTCCAATCAATTAAGGTGGGCTATTATCAGCAGGAGAAAAAAAAAAAACTTTTGTAGTGATAATCAGGATGGCCCATTTCAAACTGTTGACAAGAAGGTGTGAGTAGCATGGGGAAATGGGTCATTACACAAAGTAAAAACTATTTCCCCAGGTCAATTACTCACACCTTCTTGTCAACTGTTTAAAATTTTTTTTTCCTCCTGCTGATAATAGCCCACCTTAACTGATTGGTCTCATTACAGTTGGTATGGCAACACCCATTTTCTCATGTTCTCTGTGTATATATATCTTCCTACTGTATTTTCCACTACATGCATCCGATGAAGTGGGTTTTAGCCCACGAAAGCTTATGCCCAAATAAATTTGTTAGTCTCTAAGGTGCCACAAGTACTCCTCGTTTTTTTCTACATCCCTAGGTGATTTAATCCAATGATCAGTTACTCTAATGGTCAGATATTTTGTTTTCTTTACCTTTCTTTCCTTAATTTTAGCCCACAGCACCTCCACCTTATCCAGCCCCACTGTACACCCACATAATGACAACAGATGTTAGGTGCTGAATCAGGCCCATTATTTCTACCTTGTGGTCAGCTCCTTCATGGGCATTGTAAGCCAGGAACCTCTCATTGCCAACTCGCAAGGAGCACAGAGGAGATGTGTAGGGGTTACAAGGATCTCCTGGGCCTTAAATTTACATTCTAGTTCACTAAGAGTGTCATGTGAGGTCTCTACTGAAAAGTGCATGTCACATTGGCCATCAGTACCGTTCTGAAACACATGTATGGATGTTCTGTAAGCGTAAAAGAAGCAGATGTATTTTTGCCTCCATCCTTTAAAAAACTGGAAGTCAAATCCTACTAAGCAAATAGCAAGGAGCATAAACTCTGGCAAGTCAAGTGTAAAAGTATAATTATGCAGGCCAAATAAATAAAATAAAAATTTGAAGAGCAACTAGCCAAAGCCTCAAACACTAAAAGCAAAAGGGACCTTAAGAAGCAGGAAGCCTTCAAAACCATCAGTGGGGCCACTGGACAATTGAGTTGCTAAAGGAGCACTCAAGGAAGGCAAGGCCACTGCAGAGAAGCTAAATGAATTCTTTGCATTGGTCTTCACTGCAGAGGATGTGAGGGAGATTCCCACAGCTGAGCCACTTTTTAGGTAACAAAAAATCTGATGAACTGTTCCAAATTGAGGTGACAACAGAGAACGTTTCGGAACAAATTGATAATTAAATAGCAATTTTAAACAGGACCAGATGGTATTCACCAAAGAGTTCTGACAGAACTCAAATATGAAACTGCAGAACTATAAACTGTTGTATGTACCACCTATGTCTGAAAGAAGCCTCTGTGCCAAATGACTGAAAGATAGCTAATGTAATGCTCATGTTTAAAAAGGGCTCCAGAGGTGATGCTGGCAATTTCAGGACAGTAAGTCTAAATTCAGTACTGGGCAAACTGGTTGAAACTATAGTAAAGAACAGAATTATCAGACACAGATGATATTGGGGAAGAGTCAACATGTCTTGTGTAAAGAGAACTCATGCCTCGCCTATCTATTAGAATTATT
This sequence comes from Lepidochelys olivacea, assembly GCF_965140295.1. NCBI lineage: Eukaryota > Metazoa > Chordata > Testudines > Cheloniidae > Lepidochelys > Lepidochelys olivacea. The sequence continues at coordinate 135,586,296 of NC_140412.1, read as the reverse complement.
TTAGGGTATCAACAAGCATCTGGAGAAGGGTGGTCCTGTTGATATAGAGTACATGGACATTCAGAAAGCCTTTGATAAGGTCCCTCACTAAAGGCTATTAAGCAAAGTAAACAGTCAAGGGATTAGAGGAAACGTCTTCTCATGGATCAGTAACTAGTTAAAAGATAGGAAACGAAGAAGAATAAATGGTCAGTTTTTACCCTGTAAAGTGGTAAATACCAAGGTCCCCAAGGAGCTGTACTGGGACTTGTGCTGTTCAACATATTCATAAATTATCTGGAAAAAGGGGCAAACTGTAAGGCGGCAAAATTGGCAGATGATACAAAATTACCCAAAAAGAAAAGGAGTACTTGTGGCACCTTAGAGACTAACCAATTTATTTGAGCATAAGATTTCGTGAGCAACAGCTCACTTCATCGGTGCTGTAGCTCACGAAAGCTTATGCTCAAATAAATTGGTTAGTCTCTAAGGTGCCACAAGTACTCCTTTTCTTTTTGCGAATACAGACTAACACTGCTGCTACTCTGAAACCTATATTACCCAAGGCAGTTAAATCCAATCTGACTGTAAAAGAGTTACAAAGGAATCTCAAAAAACTGGGTGATCAGGCGACAAAATGGAGATGGAATTCAATTACAGTGAGTGCAAAGTAATGCACACTGAAAAAATTAATCCCAACTATACATACAAAATGATGGGCTCTAAATTAGCGTTATTCAAGAAAGAGATCATGGAGTCATTGTGGATAGTTCTCTGAAAACATCTGTTCAATGTGCAGTAGCAGCCGAAAAAGCTAACAGAATGTTAGGAACCATCAGGAAAGGGATAAATAAGATAGAAAATATACTGCCACTTTATAAATCCATGGTATACCCATACCTTGAATACTATGTGCAGTTCTGGTCACCCCATCTCAAAAGAGATATACTAGAATTGGAAAAGGTACAAAGAAGGGCAACAAAAATTATTAGGAGTATGGATCCGCTTCCATATGAGGAGAGATTAAAAAGATTGGGACTGTTCAGATTAAAAGAGAAATGACAAAGGTCTACAAAAGCATGAATAGTGTGAAGAAAGAGAAGAGGGAAGTGTTATTTACCCCTTCACATAACACAAGAACCAGGGATCACACAATGAAATTAATAAGCAACAGGTTTAAAACAAACAAAAGGAAGCATTTCTTCAAAAAACACTCAGTCAACCTATTACCAGCAGGAGAGTGAGTTTGTGTGCGGGGGGGTGAAGGGTGAGAAAACCTGGATTTGTGCTGGAAATGGCCCAACTTGATGATCACTTTAGATAAGCTATTACCAGCAGGACAGTGGGGTGGGAGGAGGTATCGTTTCATGATCTCTGTGTGTATATAAAGTTTGCTGCAGTTTCCACGGTATGCATCCGATGAAGTGAGCTGTATTTCACGAAAGCTCATGCTCAAATAAATTGGTTAGTCTCTAAGGTGCCGCAAGTACTCCTTTTCTTTTTGCGAATACAGACTAACACAGCTGTTACTCTGAAATCAGTCAACCTGTGGTGCTCATTGCCAGGGGATGTTGTGAAGGCCAAAAGTATAACTGGGTTCAAAAAAGAACTAAAGTTCATGGAGGATAGGTCCACCAATGACTATGTTCTGGGAGTCCCTAAACCTCTGACTGCCAGAAGCTGGGACTGGACAACAAAATGGATCGCTTGAAAATTGCCCTGTTCTGTTCATTCCTTCTGAAACACCTGGCACTTCCCATTGTTGGCTACTGGGCTACAGTGACTATTAGACTGACCCAATATGGCCATTCTTATGAGTTATGTATAGCCACTGAAAATTATGTTCTTAAGTGTCTAGGGACTGGTCATCAGGAAAGGTGGAAAACAGATTTTCTTTCAGGCAAAAAATGTTTATCTATCTGTTAAATTATTGTCTGGTACACAATGTGCCTCTGTTCATGTGTCTGAATCAAATGCTAATGAAGGATTGTGAAAAATTCAAACAGAGAAAAGTAACAAGAAGAATAGTAAGGGGTGGGGGGCAGCGGCACCAGGGAACCCTATCTCTAGGTACACATCGAAGCTTTGTTGTAGTATATATTTGGACAAAGACACACTGACATCCTTCGCCTAGGAAGTAAACAAACAGTGGGGCATTTCACCTACGCTAGGCTGAAAATGCTGGTGAAAACTTTGGGTGAGATAAGCTTCCTTAAACAGAAGAATAAAGTTTAGTCTCTAGAAAGCGTGTTATGATTTTGTTTTATATATAACCATTTGCTTCCAATATTCTTACTCACGATCACCTGAATCTCTCTGTTCTTTGATAAGAGATGTATTTATAGTGAAAACAAGAATAAGTTTAAGTGCTGTGGTGTTAAGCAAAGTGCTGATCCTGAATTGAATCTTATAAGCTGGTGTGCACCATTCCTTTGGGAACAGCAAGGCTAGTAATTCTGCAAGCATTCAGTAGATACGGGGCTGCTATGCACCTGTCGTTACCTATACAGGGAGAGTGAGGCATCGACAAGACTTCCTCAGACTAAGAGCAGGGGGTGGTGAGGTGCCTCACAACCCTGGCTACCCCTGGAGAGCGTCACAGGCACTCTCTTGCCTTTCATATTTGTTTGGTTTCCCAAAGTCTTTCTCTGTGCCTGTACCAGAGTGTTTCCAACAGACAAATACAGGGAAACAGCAACACTTTTGTGGCATTAATGACTTTATGAAGGGACTGTTTGGCTGATTCTCCCCAATTAGAGAATTCTCAGGCAACACAAATTCTATTAATTTTACAAAGTGGCAATTAAAAGTTTCAAAATAGTTTCAAATCCACCAATGCAACACATATTAGATTCCAGCAGCATTCACAAAGTACTAGGTGATGAACAATTTGCCACTTAAGACTCCAAAAAAAGAACCTCAGAGAGCTAAGGCTCAAGCCTTTAACAAGAGCATCCCGAAAGCTAGCAAGAATGTTAGGAATGTCACATTTAATTGGATTTAACCTTCTGTCCTTGCACCAGGCACTGATACTGCCCCTGCCTTCATAATATAAAAGAGGAGGTAGCCCAATTACACATGTGCAGTAGCACGGTAATCATCAGCTCAACATAAAGAGAACAACATTACATTCTTCTTGTGCTCCCTCACAAAAGCCCAGAGAACAGGCCCAGATGACTGAGGGACCTTGTGGGGGACTCAGGACCTGAATGAGCAAGACAGATTTTGTGGCTCTTCCATCGTAATGATGATACACATCTGAGATTAGAATTTGGCCCTCAGTGTTGCAATGTAAAAAATTAATAGTAATAAAACCATTCTTTGTTGCAACTGCTGTATAACTACAAGCTAAAAACACAACCTCCACATTCCCCAAGTCTCCTTAGCCCCAAAAACTGCCTCCCATCTGTTATAAATTTTCAGATTTAGAGTGTAAAATACTGGTAATAGAAAAAAATCATGAAAAGAAGGCAGCTGCACAAATTATGCTACACAGCATAGACAAACAGCCCCATGACTTGTTTATTCTTGAAAACAGACTATTAAGTATCACATGGCGGAGTATGATTCTCAGACTTTAAACAACAAAGAGCTCACTTCATTGGATATTCTTCCTGGTATACACTTTGAAAAGAAACAGGAAATGCCAGCTTTGCCATTAAAGCCACACTGGTCTTCTCTATGAAAAAAATTAATAAATGTGTTCTACATTTCAAAACACAGCAAGCAAACTATTCATCATGCATATCAACAAAAAGCTCTAATAAGTAGGTAAACATGAAACCTATCACAAAACTACAGTCTATATTAAGTAAAAAAACACCAAGACAAACAAGACTAGAAGTTTGAACTAGAGATTCTACCACTTCTTGTCCTGACCTGAACTCCACAATTCTGCAAGCTTGGCTTTTTTCTGGAGTACATAAATATCCCATGCCAAGATATGCTATTCATTATATTACCCAGTGAAGGAAAACTGGTCAAATTGCAATTATCCCTCCCCCAGTTCAGTTTGTTGCCATTAACTAGAGAGAGATACATAAAACAATACTTGATTTTTCCTGACAATAGTAACAATTTAATTTTAAAAGTATATGCTATCTTAAATAAGGAATTTATTTAACTTAATTTGAGTACATTTTAATAGTATGCTAACCAATTAATATTTACAAAATGGGACTAAATATTCTTCTGAAGATGAAATGCATGAGTAGACTCATGAAAAAAAAGGAAAAAGATTGACTTCACTAAACACAATTGTAAGGTTTGATTCTGCTTCCACTGAGGTCAAGAGGAATTTTGTTATTAACTTCAATGTGAGCAGGAACATGCACATTACATACAATACAAAAACATGCAAGTTGGAAGATAGATAATAGAAACATTTTTTAATCAAGTCTGATAACATACTTGACACTTTTGAATCTGGATACCAGAATGTAAAGAAACTTCATGGAATGAGAATTCTCAGCAGTTCTCAAACTTTAGCCACCCGAGGACCCCCATTTTGATTTAAAAATTTTCAGGGACCCCCAGGCCCTCCTGCTCAGCCCTTGCCCTTCCCTGAAGCCATGCACCTGCCCTGCCCCTTCTCTGCTCCCTCCATCCCCGCTCCCCCTGTCGCTTGCTCTCCCTCACCCTCACTCACTTTCACCAGGTTGAAGCAGGGAATTTGGGTGTGGGCCCTGGGAAGGGAGTTTGGGGTGCAGGCACTGGGCTCAAAGGGTGTTTGGATCACAGCCCCCTGGCAGCGGCTACTAGGTAGGGGGGCAGGTAGTCTCTCAGTTCCTGGCCAATGGGAGCTGCAGAGTCGGCGCTTGGGGCAGCAGCAGCGTGCGGAGGCACCCTTCCCCTCTCCTCCCCCCCGTCCCCCGCCCAGGTCCGCAGGGACGTGCCAGCCACTTCCGAGAGTGGCATGGAGCCAGGAGAGGTAGGAAGCCTGCCTTAGCCCTCCAGAATTTTAGGATACAGGAGGCACTGGGAGGGAGGGGGAGGAATTGATCAGCGGGGCCCAATGAACCCGTGGAATACCTCCAGGGACCCTCAGGGGTCTGTGGACTTCAGTTTGAGAAATGCTGCTCTAAATGATAATGCCTTCAGCGTCCAGAAAGAAGTTATAGGAATATGGTAGCTGGGGTACAAGATTCTAGGTTGAATCTGATTTTCTGAAGTGCTGAGCACTCACTACTCTAGTTAAAGTCAGTGACAGCTGCAGGTACTTGGCACTTATTTAAATCAAGTCCTAGCTATCTCCAAGCAGCCACCAAAATCAGGATCACTTTTGAAAGTTTTGGCCTTAATCTTTGTAATGTTGTGCTATTTAGCGTTATTTGGGAAAGGAAATGAGTGTGACTGATTTTCAAAGAGAAGATAAAAAGGAAATGATTTTGACTCCATGCAAGCATGCCTAACCTAATATTTCCTGAGTCATTAGCTTAAAAAAGGTGATACATATATTGAGCATAGCCCTTTGTTGGGATCATATGGGTAATAAAGACTCTTATGCTTAGACTCCTGGGACATGCTGCAAAGTTCCACTCCCTCCTGCTTCCTTTTTTCTTCCATTGGGGGAGGGGGACAACACACACAAATGTAATACTTTCACCTATAAAGGACTGTGCTGCAATTTACCTACCAATCTGAACCCATCTGTGACTGGAAGAACTCCTTATGCTGGTGTGAACTATAATGAGCTTACTTGGAGAAAACTCTAATGAAAGAATCTCCATTGGATAAGGATCACATGTTTCTGAAATCTGACATCCCTGTCACAGAATCATAGAACATCAGGGTTGGAAGGGACCTCAGGAGGTCATCTAGTCCAACCCCCTGATCAAAGCAGGACCAAACCTCAATTTTTTCCCCAGATCCCTAAATGGCCCCCTCAAGGATTGAACTCACAACCCTGAGTTTAGCAGGCCAATGCTCAAACCACTGAGCTATCCCTCCCCTGAGCTTCCAGCAGCTCCCATTGGCCTAGAGCAGCGAACCGCGGCCAGTGGGAGCCGCGATCGGCCCAACCTGAGGATGCGGCAGATAAACAAACCGGCCCGGCCCACCAGGGGCTCTCTCTGCACAAGCAGCAGAACAAGTTTGGGAACCACTTATCTAGACAGACACCATAGACCAACTCAAGCCCAAGCTGATGTTAATTGGCAACCTTGTTTTCTTTCCTTTCTTCATTCTACCCTTCCCAATTGTAACTACTCTTAGACAAAATAACAACAATAAATAATCCATATTTCTCCAATTTTGAGAGACTCGTCCTGAATACAAATGATTCATATATTATAATGTCAGAAAGGACAATTGTCTGACCTCTTTTATAACACTGGTCATAGGATTTCCCTGAATTAATTCCTGTTTCCACTAGTGCATATCTTTTAGAAAAACACCAATCTTGATTTTAAAATGGACAGAGAATCCACCACAATGTCTGGTAAATTGTTCCAATGGTTAATTACCCTCATTGTTAAAAATCTGCACTTTTGAATTTATGATGAAGCCAATAAAATTAATCCTGTCTCTATGCTATTTTTAAATGGTATCTTTAGAAATGCTGAAGACTAGATAGAAGTTTTGTCCCCCCTCTTCCCAAAACGTGGATAATGCCTTGGTATACTACAGACAACTCGGCATTTTAATACTTCCCTTAGCATGGATGTACTTAAATTATCTTCTAGCTCTGTATCACAGTATCAATTCTCATTTTACTCCCAAACTTCAAAAGGTCACCTCCTTAAACTGCAGAGTGTCAAAGTTATTTAGCAGCTTTTCTACAATAATGAAAATGCTGTAAACCTGTTTTAATGGAGGGGTTGTCTGAAACCGAGTTGTACTTGTACCCATCAACCCTTAACCAGGGGGTGGGACTACTCAGGAAAACATGGGCTTTAAAAAGTTTAGAGGGGGATTATGAGGAGGGGCTAGATACACTTAACATTCTTTAAATTTAAAGCCAAAAACACCCCTAACAAAAACAGAACATCGACAAAGGAACGAACTGCAGAAGTAAAAAGGGAATGCAGGCAGAAGTCCAGCAACAGAGTGGGGGCTATCCAGTTTACTGCACCCAATGCAGCAGGTATGATTACTGTGGGCAGGTGGTGTATGTATGTGTGCATTCGGTGCAATTTGCTCCTGGCTCTCAGAGACTGTCCAGGCTTTGAAGACTAGAGTGGCTGAACTGGAGGAGCTAAGGGAGACAGAGAAATACATAGATGAGACTTTTCGGGACACAGTAGAACGGTCCCACCCCCGGTCTGACAGCTTCTGTGCTGTTGAGGTGGATGAAAGTCTCAGGGAAAGAGAACATCCAATTGGAGCAGAGGGAAACGATTCCATAGTTGGGACCCTCCGTCCAGATGATGTCATGGTATCCTCTTGCACTGAGAGGGGGAGGAAACTCCAGTCATTAGGAAGAGACAGGTAATAGTTATGGGGGATTCGATCATTAGAAACATAGATAGCTGGGTTTGCGATGACCAGGAGAACCACATGGTGACTTGCCTGCCTGGTGTGAAGGTTGCGGATCTCTCGAGACATCGAGATAGACTTATGTGTACTGCTGGTGAGGAGCCAGTGATCGTGGCACGTGTAGGTACCAATGACATAGCGAAGGATAGGAGAGAGGTCCTGAAGGCCAAATTTAGGCTACTAGGTTAAGAGATTGAAGTCCAGGACCTCCATGGTAGCATTCTCTGAAATGCTGCCAGTTCCATGCATAGGGCCAGCTAGACAGGCAGAAATGCAGGGTCTCAATGTGTGGATGAGATAATGGTGTATGGAGGAGAGGTTTAGATTTATTAGGAACTGGGGGAACTTTTGGGAAAGGGGGAGCCTAAACAGCAAAGATGGGATCCACCTAAACCAAAGTGGAACCAGATTGCTGGCACTTAAAATTTAAAAGATCGTAGAGCAGTTTTTAAACTCAGGGCTGGGGGGAAGCCGACAGGTGCAGAGAAGCATGTGGTTCGGACAGAGACTTCTTCAGGGAAGGATCTATTAATGGAGATTCCTTGTGTTCTAGTTAGGAGGAGAAGATGGACGATGATAAAATACGGGTAGGATCTGATGAGAAACAGTCAAATGAAAAGAGTCCCATTCAATTACATTACGCAATGGCAGACAGCTAAAAGTGACAAGTTTTTAAAGTGCTTATACACAAATGCGAGACGTCCAAATAATAAGATGGGTGAACTAGAGTGCCTCGTATTAAATGAGGATATTGATATAAATAGGCATCACAGAAACTTGGTGGAATGAGAATAATCAATGGGACACAGTAATACCAGGGTACAAAATATACTGGAAGGACAGAACAGGTTGTGCTGGTTGGGGAGTGGTACTGTATGTGAAAGAAAGTGGAGAATCAAATGAAGTAAAAATCGTAAATGAACCAAACTACTATAGAATCTCTATGGATAGTAATTCCATGCTTGAATAATAAGAATATAGCAGTAGGAATATATTACCGACCACTTGACCAGGATTGTGACAGTAACTGCGAAGTGCTCAGGGTGATTATAGCTGGACTGCTTAGTAACAGTGACCATAATATAATATAATTAAATTTAACATCCCTGTGGTGGAGAAAACACCACAGCAGCCAAACACTGAAGCATTTAATTTCAGAAAGGGAGACTCCACAAAAATGAGGAAGTTAGTTAAACAGAAATTAAAATATACAGTGCCAAAAGTGAAATCCCTGTTAGGTGCATCGAATCTTTTTAGACACCATAATAGAGGCTAAAATTAAATATACCGTATACCCCAAATTAAAAAACATAGTAAGAGAACAAAAAAAGTGCCACCGTGGCTAAACAACAAAGTAAAAAAAGCAGTGAGACAAAAAGGCATCTTTTAAAAACTGGAAGTTCAATCCTCATGAGGAAAATAGAAAGGAGCTGTGATAAATGAGGGGGGCGGGGGTAGCTCCCTTTTATGGACACCCAGCCAGTAGCTACAGTATCTTCCTTAGCAGCTGTACCCTAATTGCCTTAACTGTAAAGGGTTCAGAGAAGCTTAACCTAAGTTGGCACCTGAGCAGGGGAACCAATAGGAAGACTGTACCCTTTCAAATTGGAGAAACTGCTGGCTGGGCGGGAGGCGGGGTGTGTCTTTGTCTCTCGGGCTGGAGAGAGGGGAAGGCAGCAACAAGCAGTAAGCTTTAAGCCAGGTACGGGAAATCATTAGCATCATACCTAGAAACTCCTCATTTGGAACCCCAGATATGTAAGTAGCACAGGAAAAGTTAAGACAGATGTGATGAGGAACCTTTTTGGTGGTTTTGGTTTGTGAACTCCTCTGTGCTAACCCTCGGTACTTTTGTTTTGCTTGTAACCTTTAAGCTGAACCCCAAGAAAGTTATTTTTGGTGTTTAATCCCTAAAGCCTGAGTTTTCAGATGTGTTTCTTTCTTTTTTTAATAAAATTTACTTTTTTTTTTTTTAAAAGAATCCTTGGATTCCAAAGACCTTAGACAAGGGATTGGTCTGTGCTCACATTGCTAAAGCAACTAGTTGGTATTTTATTCTCAAGTTTCCCCAGGAAAGGGGGTGAAGAGGCTTGCGGGGATATTTTGAGGGGATAGGGATTCCAAGTGACCCTTCCCTGAATATTTGTGAAAATCACTTGGTGGTGACTGTGCCTTGGAAGAGTTTTAACCTAAGCTGGTAGAAGATAAGCTTAGGGGGTCTTTCATGTGGGTCCCCAGATCTGTACCCCAGAGTTCAGATTTTGGGGGGTATACCCTGACAGGAGCATAAATTCTAGCAAATGAAGTGTAACCATATAATGAGGAAGGCCAATAAGGAACTTGAAGAACAACTAGCCAAAGGAAGCCTGCTAAACAACCAGTGGGGCCACCGGACAATCAAGATGCTAAAAGAGAACTCAAGAGCGATACGGCCATAGAGGAGAAACTAAATGAATTCTTTGCTTCGGTCTTTATGGCTGAGAATGTGAGGGAGTTTCCCAAACCTGAGCCATTCTTTTTAGGTAACAAATCTGAAGAACTGTCCCAGATGAGGAGGTTTTAGAAAAAAATTGATAAGTCACCAGAACCAGATGGTATTTACCCAAGAGTTCTGAAGGAACTCAAATGTGAAAATGCAGAATGACTAACTGTAGTTTCAGAGTAACAGCCGTGTTAGTCTGTATTCGCAAAAAGAAAAGGAGTACTTGTGGCACCTTAGAGACTAACCAATTTATTTGAGCATGAGCTTTCGTGAGCTACATGCATCCAATGAAGTGAGCTGTAGCTCACGAAAGCTCATGCTCAAATAAATTGGTTAGTCTCTAAGGTGCCACAAGTACTCCTTTTCTTTTAACTGTAGTTTGTAACCTATCATTTAAGTCAGCTTCTGTACCAAATGACTGGAGGATAGTTAATGTGATGCCAAATTTTAAAAAGGGCTCCAGAGGTGATACGGGCAATCCTGACTTCAGTATTGGGCAAACTGGCTGAAACTATAGTAAAGAACAAAATTGTCAGACATCAAGATGAACATAATTTATTGGGGAAAAGTCAAGAAGGTTTTTAATCATGCCTCACCAATCTACTAGAATTCTTTGAGGGGGTCAACAAGCATGTGGACAAGGGGGATCCAGTGGATATAGTGTACTTAGATTTTCAGAAAGCCTTTGACAAGATCCCTCACCAAAGGCTCTTAAGCAAAGTAAGCTGTCATGGGATAAGAGGGAAGGTCCTCTCGTGGACTGGTAACTGGTTAAAAGATAGGAAACAAAGGGTAGGAATAAATGGCCAGTTTTCACAATGGAGAAAGGTAAATAGTGGGGTTCCCCAGGGGTCTGTACTGGGACCAGTCCTATTCAACATATTCATAAATGATCTGGAAAAAGGGTTAAACAGTGAGGTGGCAAAATTCGCAGATGACACAAAACTACTTAAGATAGTTAAGTCCCAAGTAGACTGCAAAGAGCTACAAAAGGATCTCACAAAAATGGGTGACTGGGCAACAAAATGGCAGATGACATTCCATGTTGATAAATGCAAAGTAATGCACACTGGAAAACATAATCCCAACTGTACATATAAAATGATGGGGTCTAAATTAGCTGTTACCACTCAAAAAAGAGATCTTGGAGTCATTGTGGATAGTTCTCTGAAAACATCCACTCAATGTGCAGCGGGAGTCAAAAAAGCTAACAGAGTGTTGGGAATCATTAAGAAAGGGATAGTTAGTAAGACAGAAAATATCATATTGCCTCTATATAAATCCATGGTACGCCCACATCTTGAATACTGCGCACAGATCTGGTGGTCTCCATCTCCAAAAAAGATACATTGGAATTGGAAAAGGTTCAGAAAAGGGCAACAAAAATTATTAGGGGTATGGAATGGCTGCCATATGAGGAGAGATTAATAAGACTGGGACTTTTCACCTTGGAAAAGAGACAACTAAGGGGGAATATGATCGAGATCTATAAAATCATGACTGGTGTGGAGAAAGTAAATAAGGAAGTGTTATTTACTCCTTCTCATAACACAAGAACTAGGAGTCACCAAATGAAATTAATTCCTTTTCTTTTTTTTAAACGTGCTGCCTATTATTTTTTCCCACACAACACAGTCAACCTGTGGAACTCCTTGCCAGAGGATGTTGTGAAGGCCAAGACTAACAGGGTTCAAAATAGAACTACCGGTAGATAAATTCATGGAAGACAGGTGTTTCAATGGCTATTAGCAGAGATGGTGTCCCTAGCCTCTGTTTGCTAGAAGCTGGAATGGGCGACGGGATGGATCACTTGATGATTACCTGTTCTGTTCATGAAACAGAAACAGTTTTCTGTTCTGAAAACTTAACTACATTTCACTCAGCCAGAATTAGAACAAAAAATAAATGGATGTGAGCTCAGTGAAACTGTTGTCTTTGTGCCTACCCACCCTGCTGTTTATTGCCTCTCCACTGACAAAATCCAGGGTAATGAGGAAATAGAAGAAAATCAGCAGAATTTTAACACCCAAACCATGACCCTTTCCCTGGAATTTGAAATTGTGATCTGTCTGGGACAACAAGCCTTGAATACTTCACAAGAAACTATAAGTATATATGCAGTATAGGCTAGAATTAGTAGTTGAAGGGTGATATTATTTTTTTTCCCAAACAGTCTATTGATTCATAAAGACTTCCTCATCTCCTGCCCCTTTAACCATGACTCCACCCAGAAATATGTCTCTGCTCAGACCACAAGCAGGAGCTATGATTCACTGAGGATAGTACAGCCCTTGTGGCCAGTTTTATCTGCTGAAATGTTCCCAGCCACTGGAACCTTCTTACAGAGTTCTGCAAAAAGAAGCTGAACAAATACAGGTTTCAGAGTAGCAGCTGTGTTAGTCTGTATCCGCAAAAAGAACAGGAGTACTTGTGGCACCTTAGAGATGAACAAATTTATTTGAGCATAAGCTTTTGTGAGCTACAGCTCACTTCATCGGATGCATTCAGTGGAAAATACAGTAGGGAGATTTATATACACAGAGAACATGAAACAATGGGTGTTACCATACACACCGTAACAAGAGTGATCAGGTAAGGTGAGCTATTACAAGCGGGGGGGGGGGGGGAGGGAGATAAGGTGGGCCATTTCCAGCAGTTGACAAGAACGTGTGAGGAACGGGGGTGGGGGGGGGAATAAACATGGGGAAATAGTTTTACTTTGTGAGGAACGGGGGGGGGGGGAAATAAACATGGGGAAATAGTTTTACTTTGTGTAATGACCCATCCACTCCCAGTCTTTATTCAAGCCTAAGTTAATTGTATCCAGTTTGCAAATTAATTCCAATGTTGGAGTCTGGTTTTGAAGTTTTTCTGTTGAAGAATTGCCACTTTTAGGTCTGTAATTGAGTGGCCAAAGAGACTTGAAGTGTTCTCCGTCTGGTTTTTGCATGTTATAATTCTTGATGTCTGAGTTGTGTCCATTTATTCTTTTACGTAGAGACTGATCCCCCCCCCACCCCCTGCTCTCCTGCAGGTAATAGCTCACCTTACCTGATCACTCTCGTTACAGTGTATATGGTAACACCCATTGTTTCATGTTCTCTGTGTATATAAAATCTCCCCATTGTATTTTCCACTACATGCATCCGATGAAGTGAGCTGTAGCTCACAAAAGCTTATGCTCAAATAAATTTGTTAGTCTCTAAGGTGCCGCAAGTACTCCTTTTCTTTTTTGAACAAATACAGAATGTTCGTTTCTAATACAATGATATTAACATTTGCCTAGCCACATATTTAAAATACAAACACAGACACCAGGGACTGGGACTGTTTGTTTGTTCCATGGAACTACAGTAGTTTATACAGAGATCCAGAAGTATCAGTTTGCATGGAGACAACTTTTAAAGCTAAATAATTTAAGAGCGTCATGAAAAACTAATAGGCTTTCACCAAGCATAAACCTAGGATTCAGCAAGAATATTACAATGACAGTACAATCTACTGAAGGACTGACCTAATTAACATTGTAATTATTGATGAGGTGCCCCACCCCATCATCTGTGCCATAATGGAGCAGCAAATCCACTGAAAGCCCATGGAATCTGTCAGTGACACACATTGCTGTTGCACACATGGTTTGGCTGTCAGCTAAATATATTAAACCATATTGTTTTCACGTGATTTCTACTAGCATGGTATAGAGTAAAAAAGACCTATGCGCTCTCTTGCCCCTCATAGATGGGCATTGAAACTCTCACTCCGTAATCCAACAGATGTGCTGGATTACATTTTCAACGGATAATAAAATAATCATAAACCATCCGTCACTGGTCAATAAACTATACAGCTGACTTATTTTGATAAATTACTAGCTTCTTTTTAAAAATAAATAGCCTTATAAGGGTGGCCTCTTGTACATGTTGCACCTCACTTAATATCTCCAGAGTAAATCTTTTCAGCCCTTCAGGTTGTTTCTGGATGGGAAAAGCAACAAATATACTTGGCTCACTTGCAGGACACTTTCATTTAGAAAAACAGCTGTTGTATTTGCTATATTTTCAGCTGTAACTTCCAATCTCACCTCCAGTTGCTCTCCTGCCTAGTAATAGCTGCATTTTAGTTGCATATATAGTTAGTGAAATGGTGGGTGATCATCTGGAATGAAAGGCATTTGATCTACACATGCATGTAAAATATTCTATTTATTAAACAATTTATAATATAATCTTGGTAATGTTCAAGTAGACAGACTATTTATTAGAAGTAAGATGCAGGCGTTTGGTCTAATGCACGGGCTCTCAATCTGGGGGGAGAGATTCCACAAACAGATCCAGGGGAATCATGACCATCCTCCTTTTCTTTGTGGCTAAATCAGAGGCGGACCTGAGTATCCTGAAACAACTTCTCTGGTCTATCATGGAGCTAGGAACCATTGGTGTAAAACAGGGGCGGGTAAACTTTTTGGCCTGAGGGCCACATCGGGTTTCCAAAATTGTATGGAGGGCCAGTTAGGGGAGGCTGTGCCTCCCCAAACAGCCAGGTGTGGCCCGGCCCCGACCCCTATCTGACCCCCCCCCCGCTTCTCGCCCCCTGATGGCCCCCTAGGAACTCCTACCCCATCCAACCCTCCCTGTTCCCTGTCCTCTGACGGCCTCCCCCGGGACTCGTGCCCCATCCACCACCCCTTGCTCCCTGTCCCGACTGCCCCTGGACCTCCCGCCCCTGACTGCCCCCACCGCCCCATCCAACCCCTCCTCTCATTCTTGACTGCCCCCCCCCAGGACTCCCCCATCCAACCACCCCTTCTCCCTGTCCCCAGAATGCCCCCAGAACCCCTACCCCTGACTGCCCCCAGCTGCCCCATCCAACCCCTCTCCTGTCTGACTGCCTCCCGGGATCCCTGCCCCCATTCAACCCCCCTGTTCCCCACCCTCTGACCGCCCCAACCCCTATCCACACCCCTGGCCCCTGTCCACACCCTCGAACTCCGCTGCCCTCTATCGAACCCACCCAGCTCCCTGGAGCACCAGTGGCTGACAGCGCTACAGCCATGCCACTCAGCACAGAGCACCAGGTCAAGCCGGGCTCTGCAGCTGCGCTGTCCCAGGAGCTCGCAGCCCCCGCACCCAGAGCATTGCGCCGGTGGCACAGTGAGCTGAGGCTGCGGGGAACGGAGGACAGAGGGGGAGGGGCCGGGGGCAAGCCTCCCGGGCCAGAAGCTCAGGGGACGGGCAGGAGGGTCCCACGGGCCAGATGTGGCCCACAGGCCGTAGTTTGCCCACCTCTGGTGTAAAAGGACAGGTCAACTACCATAAAATACTTTTAATTAAATACACAGACTCATTCTATGCTGTGCCACCCAGGAGATTCCCCCTCTATTCCCTAGGCCATCCTCTGTGCCGAAGTCTGCAAAGGGGTGTAGGTAGGACTGCATACAGCTTCCTTAGCTCTTGTCCCCTCACGCCCCTACTCTACTTGTGCTACATTGATGACATCTTCATCATCTGGACCCATGGAAAAGAAGCCCTTGAGGAATTCCACCATGATTTCAACAATTTCCATCCCACCATCAACCTCAGACTAGACCAATCCACACAAGCGGTCCATTTCCTGAACATACTGTGCTAATTAAGCCATGGTCACATAAACACCACCCTATACCAGAAACCTACTGACTGCTATACTTACCTACATGCCTCCAGCTTCCATCCAGGACACACCACCCGATCCATTGTCTACAGCCAAGCTCTAAGATACAACTGCATTTGCTCCAATCCCTCAGACAGAGACAAACACCTACAAGATCTCTATCAAGCATTCTTACAACTACAATACCCACCTGCTGAAGTGAAAAAACAGATTGACAGAGCCAGAAGAGTACCCGAAGTCACCTACTACAGGACAGGCCCAACAAAGAAAATAACAGAACGCCACTAGCCGTCACCTTCAGCCCCCAACTAAAACCTCTCCAGCGCATCATCAAAGATTTACAACCTATCCTGAAAAACCTCACTCTCACAGATCTTGGGAGACTGACCACTCCTTGCTTATAGACAGCCCCCCAACCTGAAGCAAACACTCTTCAGCAGCCACACACCACACAACAAATACACTAACTCAGGAACCTATCCTTGCAACAAAGCCCAATGCCAATTCTGTCCACATATTTATTCAAGTGACTCCATCATAGGACCTAATCACATTAGCCACGCCATAAGGGGCTCATTCACCTGCACATCTACCAATGCGATATATGCCATCATGTGCCAGCAATGCCCCTCTGCCATGTACATTGGCCAAACCGGACAGTCTCTACGCAAAAGAATAAATGGACACAAATCTGACATCAGGAATCATAACATTCAAAAACTGGTAGGAGAACACTTCAACCTCTCTGGCCACTCAGAAAAAGGTTTAAGGGTGGCAATTTTGCAACAGAAAAGCTTCAAAAACAGACTCCAAGGAGAAACTGCTGAGCTTGAATTAATATGCAAACTAGATACCATTAACTTGGGTTTGAATAGAGACTGGGAGTAGCTGGGTCATTACAGATATTGAATCTATTTCCCTATGTTACGTATCCTAATACCTTCTTGTCAACTGTCTAAATGGGCCATCTTGATTATCACTACAAAAGTTTTTTTCTCCTGCTGATAACAGCTCATCTTAATTAATTAATTAACCTCTTACAGTTTGTATGGTAACTTCCACCTTCTCTGTATGTGTATATATATACATATCTTCTTACTATATGTTCCATTCTATGCATCCGATGAAGTGGGCTGTAGCCCACAAAAGCTTATGCTCTAATAAATTTGTTAGTCTCCAAGGTGCCACAAGTACTCCTGTTCTTTTTATCTTTTTGAAGAGTTTTCAGTATATCAGCAATTGGATCCCATCTTGCAGCTTTTCTATATCTGTAAGTCCCACTGAACTCAATGGCTATGTGGACAGGTTCCAGGATTGGGCCTACTTTGGTTAACACATTCTGTTTTTCTTTCAAGGAAACATGCTATGTTTGGAACCATTTGGCATAATCAGGAAAATATATCCTGATGCGTGTGAAGTTTTTCCTACTCATCAGTATCTCGACTGTGTAGGCCACAGTGTTTTCTGCCCCCCAGCCCACAAATACTCAAGGGGATGTGGCCACACAAGGCCACCAAAGAAACAGCAGGACCACAGAGAGTTCTTGTGAGCCTGAGGGAATCCCATGCAATTTCCATGAGAAAGGAAAGGCTATTCTCTGAGCACTTTTGGCCCCCATGACAGCCATCACTCCCTCAGGAACCTCAGCTGCGCCCCAAGAGGGGACTTACATGATATGAATGAGCACTGGGTCAGCACTGACAAGCTCTATATTGCAACATCCTCATGGGGTCTGAAGAGGATGAATGCTATGGAGGGCAACTTTCTCCCGGCCTCATCCTCTCCTACCCTGCTACACAGCCTCCAAAATTTCAGAAGCTAAACATGTGATGTGGCCTCCTGCAAGTTTCAGGGGCAAAAGAGATGGTGCTATTTGCCCCCAGTGCCTCCATTTCTGTGTGCAGACACAATATTTGCCTGTGTTCCTTCCTCGCCACAATTATATCCCGCAGCCAACTGTCCTTATTTGGGCAGAACTTCTACTGAAATCCAAAGATTTAGACCTCAGCTAAAAGATGTGAATGTCTCCTCTAGAGCCAGTTGGCTATATATGTGGGAAATATTTGGGCTGTCTTATTCAATGGATCATAATGGCTCTATTAAGAATTAAAATGAAAAAACAAGATGGCTTTGCTTATCAGAGATCCTTAGGATGTTAACAGACAATTTTTAAAAGAATATTAAAATACTATTATGTACATGGTCAGTGAAACTTAATAACCTAACCAATCCATTTCTTTCAAATGAACAAAGGTCTTAATCCAGGTTAACCCCAGCCTGAAAAAGTATTTTAAAATCAAAATCACTTTTTAATTACAGAACTTTAAGAAAGTAACTATTTAAAGTATAACTTTAACTGGCTTTAGAAGGGGGAGGGGAAAAAAGGGTTCCTGCACTGCGACCTTCTAGACTAGTTTTCTCCCTGAAGCAATTTTTAAACGGCTGAGTTATAGACCCCTGGAAAAAAGAAAAGGCTTCTGTGGAAGGCCAGACACAAGTTCTTGTTACAGCACTGCCTAACGAAGGTAGGTGGTGAGGAAACAGAAACTCAATTGTGAGTTTAATGCCTTCAGGTTTTTCACTCCTAAAAATCAGACTAACACAGCTGCTACTCTGAAACCAGTTTGAAGTGAGTATGTCAGCTGAGTGCCATGAACTTCCCAACACTCAGTCAGGATTCCAGATCTTGTTTAAAACAGACAAGTGCCAACAAGAGTGTTTTTTTCTGTAACGCACACACGCATTAATACAATTAGGAAACTGCTGGATGTGTTCGCTCCAGGGAGTAACAAAATGTATTAAGAGCTGGTTACAATTAGCACCCATCATTATCTAAAAGCAGAAAAGACTCTGCCACTTTTACAGATCCAGACTAACACGGCTACCCCTCTGATACATCATTATCTAGGCACTCATGAAAAGAATACACGCAGACAACAATGGGTATGTTTTTCCCATAGTGTCTGTTTGCTAGACTACAACAGCTCCGCAGTAAGGAGAGTTTTATGAATAACCTAGCCTGCAATGATTTGAAAACACAAACAGAGGCTTCTTTGGTAATTTGCAGGCATCATGGAGGTACGCTGTAATTTTTTTTTTTTTTTTAAAGAAATAAGGTAATATATGTTCTGTTCTCATACCAGTTTTTAACTCCATTGATTTCAGTGGGATTGCTCTTGATCTATGCTGCTGTTAAAAGAGAGCAGAATCAGGCCTGATACCTGGATACACATTTTTCTTACACAGCTCCTTTCTTTCACATGGTACAATGGGGTATTAATATAATGGGACACAAATAATTAAATTCTCAAAGGTATCAGTTACAGGATGTTTGCTTCAATCAAGTTTAGCCAACTAATAGCTTATTCGAATGACTTCCACTGACCTCAGTGGATCAGACCCTTAATGTGTTTCTACTTTACTATGTACTGAGCTCAATATATAACCTACATATTCACCAGTTCAAGGAAAGAAAAATGTTTATACTTTTGGGTGAGACTTTGGATACAGATTAAAGCCAAGGTGCTATGTTTACTGATCTTTTAAAGTAATATCAACATGTTGAAAAAGCTCTTAGGAAAGATCAAAGGCACATTTAGCAACCACAAATTAACATAAATATATGTTGAAATGCTAATGAAGTCTGGCAAAATTTTACTCAATCAGTTGCCTGGGGCAAGTAATTTTGGCTAATGGACAAGTAAATACCATTAGTTCTTTTCTTCATCATCATGGTAGGATGAACAAGTGTATTTTGTGTTAGTGCTGGTGACTTTTTATGATAATTTGGAAACAAGTTACAGACAGACTTGCTCTTAATGCAAAATAAGCTTTTGAAAGATGAGGGACTATTCTCTTTAGAAATACTATTACTTTAGGATTTGCCACTCACAATTCTGGCAAGTTAATCTTGCAAATTTCCCTCTTATGGCATATGACAGAATTTTTGTTGCCTTGCATATGAAGGTGTCTTGTATGCAGTGCTGGATAAAACCTTCTTTTATCTGACTAATTACAATTCTGGTAAACAGATCAACTATTTTCTTTTCTTTTTTGTGTGGGAATGCCAGCAGCACCAAAAACATGAAAGACACTATATCATGAGGGTACAGGATAGTCTTGTGGATGAAGCACAGTATTGGAAGACAGAGGCCCAGTCTACACCTGAAGCTTTACTGGCATAACTATTTCAGTTAGCGGTGTGATTTTTTTTTTTTTAACTGGAATAGTTATACCGGCATAAGTCCTACTGCAGATGTGCTTATACCAATATAGTTATTCCACTGCCTTTACTGGAATAGCTATACCAGAATAAAGCATCAATATAACTACATCCACACTAGTAGGAGTTGTACTGCTTTAACTGTACTGGTATAAGAGTAGCAGCCGTGTTAGTCTGTATTCGCAAAAAGAAAAGGAGGACTTGTGGCACCTTAGAGACTAACCAATTTATTTGAGCATAAGCTTTCGTGAGCTACAGCTCACTTCATCGGATGCATACAATGGAAAATACAGTGAGGAGATTTATATACACAGAGAACATGAAAAAATACACATTGTAAGGAGAGTGATCACTTAAGATGAGCTATTACCAGCAGGAGAGTGGGGTGGGGAGAGAGAAAACCTTTTGAAGTGATAATCAAGGTGGGCCATTTCCAGCACATTTCCAGGAGTTAACAAGAACGTTGGAGGAACAGTGGGGGGGGGAGGAATAAACAAGGGGAAATAGTTTTACTTAGTATAATGACTTAGTATAATGAGCTGTAGCTCACGAAAGCTTATGCTCAAATAAATTGGTTAGTCTCTAAGGTGCCACAACTACTCCTTTTCTTTGTACTGGTATAGTAAATGTAAATATACTGGTATAGTTAAAGCAGTACAACTTTACAGTGTAGACAAGGCCGAGGATTCAGTTTCTATTTCCAGCAATGTCAGAGACTCCCTGCATAACCTTAGGTAAGTGACAACTTCTCTGTGACTCTGTTTCCCCATCTGCTTCCCAGAATCGAGTCTTTCATCCTGTAGGTATGGCTTACTCTCTTTGTTCCCAGGAGGTATACATTTACATTTAGCCATAGTAAAATGCATGCTGTTGGCTTTTCCCTTCCACTTCAGGAGAAGACACTGTGTTTTATCATTCACAGTGATACTACTTCCTGCGTCTCTAGCATCTTCCTTCTGGGGTCACAATGCATTATAGACATCAAACACCTCTGCAAGGTAGGAAATGATTAGCCCTTTTATGAAGGAGGGAAGCTAAGCCACAGAGAAGCAGAGTGATTTCCCAGAGGTCTCACAGTAAATTGGTGGCTGGGGTAGGAATAGAAACCAGACCTCCAGATAGCTGGTCCTGTTTTGATATATCACACACCCACACAAACCCTTGTTCTCTATTAGTACTATCCCAGTTATCCAAAACAGGATCATGTCCCTCAATTTGTATTGTATTGAGAAAGTCCTGTTATCCAAAACTTTAATTACCAGCATTTACTCAGTGTCCACAAGACATTATGATGGTCAAATCTGTGTCATTTTTATTGCTTCTTATCCTCAGATATATTTCATTTTTCTGTGTCAACAGTACAAAAGCACTATATTTGTGTGTACCCCCTTAGTATGCTAAAACCACAAGGTTTAACAAAAGAAAAAGCTGGGAGAATTATCACTCACCACCTTCTCTGAATACAAAATTATGTGCAGAAGTACTGTACAAGAATACTGAAGTCTGTTGAGTCAGCCAAGGGAACAGCAACCAAAGCTATTTTGCAAGTAGCAAACTCACCAACTATGTCGACTTCACCTCTAAATATGGGTGAATGTGAAACTGAAGACATCATGGTTGACAATCAGTAGCACACTTGGGCCCCAATCTGTAAAGACTTTCACATGTTCCTAACTTTATGCAGTGAGCAGTCCCAGGGATTTGAATGGCACTACTCGCAGTGCAGATGAGCAAGTGTGTAAATCTATGCAGGACTGGGACATTAGATCTAAATTTTCAAAAGGTGCACAGCATCCACAAGTCCCATTGACTTCAGTACAGCTGTGAGTTCTCAGCACTTCTGTGAATCAGGCTATCAAAGTCCCCCAAAAATGTTTATTATACTTTTTTAAAGTGTTCTTCAATTAACTTTAGTCAGAGCATAAGTAATGTCAACCATGAACTGACCTAACTCAGGATTACAAGTGACAATCTTAAAAC
The DNA here is from genome assembly GCF_965140295.1 of Lepidochelys olivacea. NCBI lineage: Eukaryota > Metazoa > Chordata > Testudines > Cheloniidae > Lepidochelys > Lepidochelys olivacea. The sequence continues at coordinate 135,564,508 of NC_140412.1, read as the reverse complement.
TGCATCGTTTGCAATTATCCCAAACTACAAAAAAGCAATGTCTGGCCAATGTTATGACTTGGTCAGCGGGGGAAACAGAAGTGGAATAAATCCTTTTCTTTTCCCCTTGCCCCTCTCTTCTTCTGTTCTGGCAGTGAAGTGCACGAACCCCTGCAGTCACTAGTGTACCCCTCTCACAGGAAGCCAACAAGTTTTTGAAAGGAAATACCAGACTTCTTCGTGAGAAACCAGGCATTTAACCATGTCCTTGTTTAAAGTTTTAGTGGGCTTTCTGCACAAGGGTGATCTTGCAAAGCCGGCACTTTTCTTCTAGCATTTAGCTCACAGATGCAGTCAATGGGCCAAAAGCCTCATAATTTGCTGACCTAATACAGAGTACACAGAGCGTGTGCCACACAGACAGCAGTCTACACAAAAGGAAACTCACCTACAGTACAACGTGGAGAAAGAGGCAATCGCACTGAAGACCTGCCAAGACTCAGACTTTTAAAAGTATCTCCCTCTTGTCATTAAAGGATATTTTTTGCCACAGGAGTTTCAATGATCTATGTAAAATATATATCTCACTTTCTTTTGGTAATCTCCAAACCCTCACACCCTGACAGAGCTGCAAAAATAATGTGTTTAAACCACGCTAAAAGCAGAAAACTTCCAGCCAGAGGGCTAGTAACTGGAAGAAAAGCTTGCCCCCCCCCTTTATTTGTGATGCGGGGGCTCCTGTAACAAAGCAATCCAGATGGGGAGGAAGGGGGGGAATAGATCTCATAAATCTGGTGTTTAGCAAGAGCTGATCACTGCAGCAGAGAACTGCCCCCTCCCTCATTCAGCCCCCCCGTACTCACCTCAGTGAAGAAGTTATCCATTGTTAAAGTGGAGAATCCAACTTGAGGAAGTCAGTCTAGCAAAAGGGCTGAGCAGCAAACCATGTGCGGCCAGGGCGATCACTCCCAGGAAGACTGAGGTATTTCAGTTTTCACACCCCTTCCATCGCTGCCATCACTTTTGCCCCCTCTCTTGACTCCTTCCTCTTCCCCCAAAGTCGGCAGCACATTCATTCAGTCAGGCTCCTTTGTCTCGTTCTCTCCCCGGTGTCCTCAGATCCGTGGCAAGTGGCTGCACCAGAAACCTGGGTGGCACATTGCTGCCTTCGCTTGGAGCGGGGGCTGAAATGTCTTTGTAAAAAAAAAAAAAAGAGAGAGAGAGAGGGAAAAAAAGGAGGAGGAGGAGGAGAGAGAGGATCCAGCCCCCGAGAAGCACGTGTCTGCTCGGCGTAAGTGCCCCAAGCTGTCCTGGGTGTGCAGCTCCTGCAAGGACTTGCAGAGAGAGCGAGTCACACGCTCCGGCTGCGCGGAGCCGCAGCCTGCAGGGCCCTCTCAGGTCACCCGCGGGAAGGTCCCCCGGGATTGGCAGAGTCCCCGCCCCCACAGGAGCGGCGCAGCCAATCCCGGCCGAGCGCCTCTTTGGAATCCGGACCCGGCCGGCGCGAGCCCTCCTCTGCCTGCGGGCTGGGGCGGCCGCCGCGCGCTCTACCCGGCTCACCTAGGAGCCGCGGGGTGGCCCCCACGCAACAAGGGGCCGATGCGATCGCTGCTGCGGATGTTTATTCGGGGAGAAGGAGCCGCGCGTGGAGCCTCCCACTGTCCTGCAATTTCGTTCCCTAAGCCGCGCGGTCTCCTGAAGAGGAGAAGGGAAGGAGGCTTCAGAGGTGTGTGGGGAAACACAGGCACTGGGTTGGGGGGAGGGGGGTGTCACTTCTTTGCTCTGCAACAGCGTGGTTGCGAAGACCTGATCTCGCTTCATTTGCACCCCCATCGGTGGCTCCCTGCGGCAGCCGCAAACTAAAGAAGCCCGTGAGAGACGCAAGAGTCTAGCACGCTGTGTGGAGCCGTGTACAGTAAACGACTGAGGAACACCACTGTTTGGTGGTGCTTATTAATCTGTTTAGTGCCGCCAAGGCCACAGAACTGAAGCTAGTCTCTGGCCCAAGCAGCTTACTTTGAGCTACTGGAGCTTGTGTGGAGTCTAATACGCTTTCCCACCTCATAATGCAATAAAGGAAATTCACTCCTGTCTGGATTTTGTGGTGTTCCTAGCAAAAAGCGTGTTCTTAAATTATTGTTTTTATTTCTATTTTTTTGCTTCGATGAGCCATAGATGAGGCAAAAATAAAATATATATATTTGGTCTCTTGCCTGTGTTCCTATCAAGCAGAAGTTCAATTGCCATGAAAAGACACTTTACTTAAAATCCCACGCTGGGGCATAAAAAAGCCTTTTTAAAATGTAAACACAAATGCAAACAAACACAGACACTTAAGATACAAAGAGTAGGCCCTGCTTACTCCCCTAGTTCCTAGTGCAAAAGGTTCTGTTTACTTTGAAATGCAAAGCTATGTGAAGCATTGTCAAACAAAGGTACTAGGAGATCACTGTTTACACCTGTTTTAAAGGATATACATCCTTCAGTCTTTTTGCACACAACAAACTCATTAAAATCTGTAGGAATTTTGTAGGTACCATCTACTTCATCAGGACCCATCCTCTGCCCTTATAAAAAATATAGTGTAGTATTCAGTATTTTACAGGCATAGTTCTCATTAATACACATCAAAATAGTCTTACTTCTGTGTGGGAGTCCATCATTTTAGAGCATTCTAGGCTTAATTCTCCTGCATCTTGTACAGCCATTTTTACATCTGTACACAGCAAATGTAGAATGCCACCATTTTGCTTTATGACAGGTTTCAGAGAGACAGCTGTGTTCACAAAAAGAAAAGGAGTACTTGTGGCACCTTAGAGACTAACTAATTTATTTGAACATAGGCTTTCGTGATCTACAGCTCACTTCATCGGATGCATACTGTGGAAAGTATAGAAGATCTTTTTATACACACAAAGCATGAAAAAATGGGTGTTCACCACTACAAAAAGTTCTCTCTCCCCCCACCCCACTCTCCTGTTGGTAATAGCTTATCTAAAGTGATCGCTCTCCTTACAATGTGTATGATAATCAAGGTGGGCCACTTCCAGCACAAATCCAGGGTTTAACAAGAACGTCTTTGGGGGGGGGGGGGCTGGAAAAAACAAGGGGAAATAGGCTTGAATAGAGACTGGGAGTGGCTGAGTCATTATGCAAGGTAACCTAAGTTAATTATATCCAATTTGCAAATGAATTCCAATTCAACAGTCTCTCGCTGGAGTCTGGTTTTGAAGTTTTTTTGTTGTAATATTGCAACTTTCATGTCTATAATCGTGTGACCAGAGAGATTGAAGTGTTCTCCAGCTGGTTTATGAATGTTATAATTCTTGACATTTGATTCGTTTCCAATTATTCTTTTACATAGAGACTGTCCAGTTTGACTAATGTACATGGCAGAGGGGCATTGCTGGCACATGATGGCATATATCACATTGGTGGATATGTAGGTGAACAAGCCTCTGATAGTGTGGCTGATGTTATTAGGCCCTGTGATGGTTTCCCTGAATAGATAGGTGGGCACAGTTGGCAACAGGCTTTGTTGCAAGGATAGGTTCCTGGGTTAGTGGTTCTGTTGTGTGGTATGTGGTTACTGGTGAGTATTTGCTTCAGGTTGGGGGGCTCTCTCTAGGCAAGGACTGGCCTGTCTCCCAAGATTTGTGAGAGTGTTGGGTCATTCTTCAGGATAGGTTGTAGGTCCTTAATAATGCGTTGGAGGGGTTTCAGTTGGGGGCTGAAGGTGACGGCTAGTGGCGTTCTGTTATTTTCTTTGTTGGGCCTGTCCTGTAGTAGGTGACTTCTGGGAACTCTTCTGGCTCTATCAATCTGTTTCTTCACTTCCGCAGGTGGGTATTGTAGTTGTAAGAATGCTTGATAGAGATCTTGTAGGTGTTTGTCTCTGTCTGAGGGGTTGGAGCAAATGCAGTTATATCGCAGAGCTTGGCTGTAGACAATGGATCGGGTGGTGTGGTCAGGGTGAAAGCTGGAGGCATGTAGGTAGGAATAGCGGTCAGTAGGTTTCCGGTATAGCGTGGTGTTTATGTGACCATCGTTTATTAGCACTGTCGTGTCCAGGAAGTGGATCTCTTGTGTGGACTGGACCAGGCTGAGGTTGATGGTGGGATGGAAATTGTTGAAATCATGGTGGAATTCCTCAAGGGCTTCTTTTCCATGGGTCCAGATGATGAAGATGTCATCAATATAGCGCAAGTAGAGTAGGGGCGTTAGGGGACGAGAGCTGAGGAAGCGTTGTTCTAAGTCAGCCATAAAAATGTTGGCATACTGTGGGGCCATGCGGGTACCCATAGCAGTGCCGGTGATTTGAAGGTATACATTGTCCCCAAATGTAAAATAGTTATGGGTAAGGACAAAGTCACAAAGTTCAGCCACCAGATTAGCCATTACAGCAAACAGGGAAAGATAAAGAATGAGCTCTCAAAAATGGATACTCTCATAAAGAAACAACCTTCCACACAAACTTCCTCGTGGCTGGACTTTACTAAAACTAGACAAGCCATTTACAACACACACTTTGCTTCTCTACAAAAGAAAAAGGACACTAAATTTTCTAAACTACTACATGCCACAAGGGGCCACAGCAATGGTTCCCTCAACCCACCCAGCAATATTGTTAACCTATCCAACTATACTCTTAGCCCAGCAGAAGCAGTTGTCCTATCTTGGGGCCTCTCCTTCTGCCCCTCCACCCCCACGAACATGATACAGTTCTGTGGTGACCTAGAATCCTATTTTCGACATCTCCGACTCAAGGAATATTTCCAACACACCTCTGAACAACATACTAATCCAGAGAGACCTCCCTACCAACACTACAAAAAGAAGGATTCTAGGTGGACTCCTCCTGAAGGTCGAGACAGTAGACTGGACTTCTACATAGAGTGCTTCCGCCGACGTGCACGGGCTGAAATTGTGGAAAAGCAGCATCACTTGCCCCACAACCTCAGCCGTGCAGAACACAATGCCATTCACAGCCTCAGAAACAACTCTGACATCATAATCAAAAAGGCTGACAAAGGAGGTGCTGTCGTCATCATGAATAGGTCGGAATATGAACAAGAGGCTGCTCGGCAGCTCTCCAAAACCATTTTCTACAAGCCATTACCCTCTGATCCCACTGAGAGTTACCAAAAGAAACTACAGCATTTGCTCAAGAAACTCCCTGAAAAAGCACAAGATCAAATCCGCACAGACACACCCCTGGAACCCCGACCTGGGATATTCTATCTACTACCCAAGATCCATAAACCTGGAAATCCTGGGCGCCCCATCATCTCAGGCATTGGCACCCTGACAGCAGGATTGTCTGGCTATGTAGACTCCCTCCTCAGGCCCTACACTACCAGCACTCCCAGCTACCTTTGAGACACCACTGACTTCCTGAGGAAACTACAATCCATCGGTGATCTTCCTGATAACACCATCCTGGTCACTATGGATGTAGAAGCCCTCTGCACCAACATTCCACAAAAAGGTGGACTACAAGCCATCAAGAACACTATCCCCGATAATGTCACAGCTAACCTGGTGGCTGAACTTTGTGACTTTGTCCTTACCCATAACTATTTTACATTTGGGGACAATGTATACCTTCAAATCACCGGCACTGCTATGGGTACCCGCATGGCCCCACAGTATGCCAACATTTTTATGGCTGACTTAGAACAACGCTTCCTCAGCTCTCGTCCCCTAACGCCCCTACTCTAGTTGTACTATATTGATGACATCTTCATCATCTGGACCCATGGAAAAGAAGCCCTTGAGGAATTCCACCATGATTTCAACAATTTCCATCCCACCATCAACCTCAGCCTGGTCCAGTCCACACAAGAGATCCACTTCCTGGACACGACAGTGCTAATAAACGATGGTCACATAAACACCACGCTATACCGGAAACCTACTGACCGCTATTCCTACCTACATGCCTCCAGCTTTCACCCTGACCACACCACCCGATCCATTGTCTACAGCCAAGCTCTGCGATATAACTGCATTTGCTCCAACCCCTCAGACAGAGACAAACACCTACAAGATCTCTATCTGTAAGCATTCTTACAACTACAATACCCACCTGCGGAAGTGAAGAAACAGATTGATAGAGCCATTACCAACAGGAGAGTGAGGTGGAGGGAGAGAAAACCTTTTGTAGTGGTAAACACCCATTTTTTCACGTTCTGTGTGTATATAAATCTCACTGTATTTTCTACTGAATGCATCCGATGAAATGAGCTGTAGATCACGAAAGCTTATGCTCAAATAAATTGGTTAGTCTCTAAGGTGCCACAAGTACTCCTTTTCATTTTGCTTTAGTATCATTTTACACCTGCCTTAGGCTGTCAAATCACTACACAAGGTGCAAGGCCAGGGAGAGTCGGGCCCTCTAAGTATATGGCTAGAAAGGTGTGACCTGCTACATTTATATTTCAGGAAGAACTGCACTAAAAGAGTTACAACAACAGATAAAGAAAATGTAGTGTTTGGTCCTGCATTCCTGTCATACCCAGAACCCCATTGGCTTCTTTGGGAGTTTTGCGTAGGTGAGTAATACAGGACAGTATCCTTGGAAATCAGTAGCATAACACCACCCAACAACACTGGCCTTTTGAAGGTATGACAGACTCAGATGTAAGGTACACAACAAACACTGCTATACAAACTGTAAATAACATGGGATCTTTTCTTCAACACAAATGTGTAAAGTTACCTTTCATCTTCTTTGAAGTTTCACATTTTAGGTGTTATAATACGTAGAAATAAAAAGTGAAATTCCAGCAGGTGTGACATAGACAAAAGTAGATTTAAATCTAAAATAAGAGAGGTAAAGCAATGGGAGATACAGCTGAAAGGTAGGATCAGACGTAAAAAAAAAAATCCTACAGCTGAGGCGATGGAGTCATTTACATTAATAGCTGCATACACTGTTTAGTTTACATAAAGTTCTTTTTGTGAATACAGACTAACACGGCTGTTACTCTGAAACCTTTACATAAAGTTGTGTTTGAAAACAGGCTGGGCTTGATCTTCTTCTCTGTTGAAGGTACAGAAAAAAGGATAAACTCTTGATAAGGGTGAGAAAAGAGGTACTAATCCCCTTCTAATAGCTATGCTCCCCCAGCTCATAAAAAGGATGAAGGGAATGGCTGCATTCCTGTAGCACAGAACACAGCACCAGAAGCAATAGCCTTAGGAACACAGAATACAGCAGGGGAAAATGTCTCTGTGTTGTATGCTCCCATGAAATACACATTTTCAAATAAAAGAGCCTCTGGCTGCAGTACCATACCGAAAGAGCTGTTTGTTAAAGGGTAGGCAAAAGCGCATAGCTGCATGAAGAGCAGGACAGACAAAAGACAGTGATCTGGTACAAGCAATGATCACAGTAGAGAAGGACAGGAAAGAAGAATAATCTGGGATGCAGCACCCAACCCTATGACATCACCATGTGAATAGCAGTACTGTTCCTTCTCTACTTCTGCCACTCAGTGCATTTTTCTCCACTAGCCATTCCAGCTCCTGTGACTATTTCTGAAACTGGCTGTTGCCTGCATGTATTCAAACTTGGGACATAAGCAGCAAATCTTTTGAATCACTGTGTTATCTGGCTGTTGTTTGGGGATAGATCTCTGAAGACCTCAGTCCAGCAATAAGAATTGTTATGATGTCTTTACCTGATTGCTCCCCTTGACCATTATAACATAAGCCATTAGAGTCAATAGATGCTGATCCCTGTCATATGATAGTGCAAATTACCTTGGAACCTTGATCTAGGTCAGGTGACCAAGGCCGCAAAATAAAGTTCGGCTTCTAGCTAGATGTTTTGAGTCCGTAGATAGTCAAGTTGCAGCTGTAGCCCAGAGTGTATTTTCATCTGTGGTTGGCAAAGAGTAACTTCATTTTTGCTGTGAATCTCACACACCAGGAACCTTGTTTTTTTCACATCCAGCTTGGAATAAAACAATGCTTTCTACATGAGGCTACATCTGAAAACCACTCATTCACTTTAGCTAGTGCAGATTGGGGTCCCTGGTTTATTTAGTAATTCTTCTCATGGGGACAACATAATACCTCTGTTCCATAGTCCAAACTAGCTTCCAACCCATTTCCAGGTACAATCCAAGGTGTTAGTATTAACCTGTAATGTCCAGAAGGATTTGGGGCTTGGCCATCTTAGAGTTTACATTGAGAGGTGATCTCTTCTTCCAGCAGGTGAGATCTGCCAAGGTTCCTTAGCTAAAAGCCTCCACCTTTGAAGTGTCTAGGAATTGGTGGTAGGGAGTTTGAATTGGCCCCTCAAGTCTGGAATTTTCTCCCCAGCTGGCCCAAATCTGTCGATCTTCAGGTCATGCTGCAAGGCACAAGGTTGTTTACACTTGCCTTTACCTGGAGAAGTAAGGACTCGTCTACACAGACACGTTTCCTGGCATAGCTATAGTGGAGTAATTATTCCACTACAGTTATTCAGTATAAGTCCCCATATGGACACTATTTTGGAATTAAAGTGATTTTAGTCCAGAATAATTACTCTTCTTAGAAAGTAGAAAAGTTATGCCGGAATAAAGTCACTTTTATTTCAGAATAGAGTCTCTACTCAGAGATTTATACCAAATAACTATAGCTGAATAATGATTCCACCATAGCTATGATGGAATATATCTTTGCATAGACAAGCTCTAATCTGAAGAGGGCTGAGTCAGGCTGGGGATATATTAAATTCCTTAGATTTCTAATTGACTCTTATTTGACGTTGGATCCATGTGCAACTGGTAATTAATTCATGTGCTTGACTTTTATACATGCTTTTACAGACATTTGTTAAATGCAATTTATAATTTTAAAAGCAAAATAATTTAAATTCCTAAAGATGAAAAGTTAAGTGAAAGATTTTCATCATTCCAATAAAAGTAGCATATGTATAAACGGTTAGTAAGTTGCAAGAAACCATTACCATTCAAGTACCATTGACTTCTAGAGCTATGACAGTGTATACCAGCTGAGGATCTGCCACACAGAAAATTAGTACTCTGTTTAACCATGCACGTGTTATGAATATTTGTAAAATATTTGACTTTTCATAAGTAGTTAGCATGACTGACAGGAAGGATGAACTGAGATAAGTAAAGGGAAGGGACTATGGAACAGTGCTAATATGACAACTGTCTTGCATTTTGGGGGGGGGGGGCACCTGAATTTTGGAAAGCGTCCTCTTTTTATGTTTTGAGTAGCAATATCATCCTGTTTTGGCCCATGAATAAACATGCAAGGTTTTTACTAGAGGGAGAAAGCTAGTAATTACATATTGACTTTGATTGACCCTCAAACTAATGCACGACTGAAGCAGAGTCCTATGGAAAAAATAGTGTGTGATCTTGTCATTAAAGACTGTACCATAAAGCAACACACAAGAGGGTCAAATTAATGTTGCATAGGCAACCTTAATTCCGACATTTCTTAATTTTTGAGTGCTTGATTTTAAAACCTTAATAATGTTCTTTTTAAAAAAGAGTTGTGTGTGTGTTTCAAAAAGCAAACTGGAAAACCAGAAATTTCATCATGTGGCATTCAATTGACACCCACATGGTTTAACAGCAGGGTTGGAACCTTTAGATCCACTGCACAAACCTCTGCCACTTGCCACTTGAGGTAACAGATTAACTGATACCAGGAGTAGGTTGTCATCCTGTATGAGAACAAGTACTAGAGGGGGATAAGACACTTCTCCATGGGGTTCACAGTATTTGTTTCAGAGTAGCAGCCATGTTAGTCTGTATTTGCAAAAAGAAAAGGTGGCACCTTAGAGACTAACCAATGTATTTGAGCATAAGCTTTCATGAGCTACTGAATGCATCCAATGAAGTGAGCTGTAGCTCACGAAAGCTTATGCTCAAATAAATTGGTTAGTCTCTAAGATGCCACAAGTACTCCTTTTCTTTTTGACAGTATTTGTTGACAGCAGAGGAATGGTGAAATTCAGGAATCTTGGGTTCCATTCCAGATTGTGGAGGGGAGTGTTCTCAGGTGGCACAGACCCTTATTCTGCTCATTGCCCCACAGGTATCACCACTTCTGCTCTGTCCCCTTCCCACCCTGGCTATTCCCCACCCATTGCTCCCCCCAGCCTCATTCTACTCATCTGGGCAGTACGAGTCTACACTCCCAATCTCCTTGCCTAGCAAGTCCTAGTCTTACCTCTGGAGACTGCCCATCTCAGTCTCCCCACAACTCCCAGTCCCAATCTCGTTGTCCAGCAATTCAGACAGTTCCTGCACTCAGCCTCCAAGGTCCTTGTTCCAGACTCCTTGCCCAGTCAGTCCCAGCTCTCCTGCAACATCCTGGTTCCTTGTCAGATCTGTCTCCCTTCCCCTCCTTCTCCAATCCCACTGGTTCTCAGTCCCTCTCTTTGTCCAGCCATTCCGATCCTCCCCGCACCTTGACCCCTTATCTGAACCGAGTCTCCCCCCTCACTTATTGATTCTCTATCCCCCCACACACACATTTCCCTCCCCTGCCCCCAGTCCCAATCTCTTTACTCAGCTAATCATATTCCACTCCCTCAGCTCCCAGTCTCCTTTTCCAGACAGTTCAAGTCTCCCCGCTCCAACATCCAGTCCCAGTTTCCCTCTCTCCCCCACCATGCCAGCCTCTACTCCCAGTTCCTCCTCCTCCAAAGATTTTTCAAAGGCTTATAATTTGGCCAATCTGGGCAAATTTTATTGAGGATGACAAAAGGCACATCCTCCACACAAACATCCTCTCTGTCAAATTTCAAGTCCCAGATCCAAAGAATTGGGGCTCTAGAGCTTTTAAAAGACAATGTTGCCAGAATTTAACGAAGGCAAAACAACATGTTTTCCCCTAGTCTTGTTCTCAGAAACATCTGAGCCATTTTAGCTGAAACTTTCCAGAAAAAGAAAAGAAAAGAAGCCTGAGGCAGATACCCTGCATGGGAAATTTCAGACTGAATGCTTTAACTTTGGCAAAGTTGTAAGCGACTTCAAACGGGGTCTCATAATGGTGAGCGTAAGGAAACCTTAATAATAGGCAATGCTACCAGCCCCACCTATAATGAGTAGTTCCATTGTATACTGAGTACAGATTTATAGGACTGGTGTACAAGAATGTAGACTTTTTGCCCAGATGTAGCTTTAAACTTAATTATGGCTATGAGAAGAATGTACAGAGTTTACAGAGTACAAATACGAGTGTCAGTGGAACAAAAACATGTTAAGCCACAGGACTATCATGAGCTTCCCACAAGTGGCAACTTGCATCCACATAGGACCTCTCTGAAGTAATGGGGGCTTTGCATAGATTCATAGATTTTTAAGGTGAGGTGGGAGCATTATTCTCATCTGGTCTGACCTCCTGAATAGAATTGCATGAAGTTGCCTGGGGGGTATAGGGATGTGACAGCATGCTGTTAGCAGCTATAAGTTGAGCCCTTTGAAAGCCAGCACATTGGTCACTGGATAGAGCATAGGAGGAATCAGAGTAACAGCCGTGTTAGTCTGTATTCGCAAAAAGAAAAGGAGTACTTGTGGCACCTTAGAGACTAATCAATTTATTTGAGCATGAGCTTTCGTGAGCTACAGCTCACTTCATCGGATTTTTTTCCACGGTATGCATCCGATGAAGTGAGCTGTAGCTCACGAAAGCTCATGCTCAAATAAATTGGTTAGTCTCTAAGGTGCCACAAGTACTCCTTTTCTCATAGGAGGAATGTAGGTAGTTTGGGTTGGGAAGGGTGAAAGGGATCCCTTGCATCTGTAGGGAACGTGATGCACTAATGAGTTTATTAGTTCACCAGCTGGGTAGCACTGAGAAGAAAGCACATAGCATAAAAGGCTGAGCCAGGGTGCAGGAAAGGGGTTCCATATAACTACTGTTATGTTGTACTGTGCCTGGAGCATAAACAATAGTAAAAGCTATTTGGTGAAGGTACCCTGGTGAACTGTATGTGCTGCTTAATTCACAAAGAGAGCGTAGCTGCCAGGATTTCCAGGAGCTGAACTGGGAGCTGTTCACAAGAGGTCTATCCAATCAGTGTAGGGTTTGATCCTTGATTATCAGTCAGTCAGTGTAGGACAATACATTATGGCTACATGTGTAATTTTAGATCTTGGATATTATCTTTTAAAGGGTTTGTTTTCACTACAAGCATTTGTCCTGAAATTTGAGATCCAGTTGGATGATGACTTGCCTTAGAAATGCAAAGGTATTATTCTAATAGGGGTTAGGTGAAACCTTCTTGAAGCTGATGGATGTGATTATGCCCTTCCTTCAGGGCAAATGTAGGAAGTTTCAGGGACCAGGATGTGGGTGATCTGACCTACTGGGTAGAGCCCAGAACAGGAACCAGGAGACAAGCCAGGGATGAGAGCTGGAGGCAGAAGTCAAGCAGAGTTGAAAATGACAGGAATGAGACAGTAGCAAGGTAGACTAAGACGACATCACAGGTATAAAGTATTGAGCAGCTGGCCACCTGTCACCGCTGCTGAGCTTAAATGAAGACCTATTGGCTCCTTGCAACCAGTTGGGTGGGCCAGCCAATTAGGTGATTCTGCCACAGCTCATTTGGATTCATTAACTGGCCTGAGGCTGAGCAAACTAGCTCTTGACTCATCTGAGAAAACTCAAGCCCCTACTTCCTGACAAGAAACAGTAGGAGCTGCTCCCAAGCAATGCTGGTGAGAAGCTGAGCTGGGACTTCACTGGGCACTGAATGCAAATGTAGGATACTGGTATAGTTTGCGGGAGGGGGACTCTGAGAGCAGAAGCAGCCAGAAAGCCAAAGAGACCATAAGAGGAGCACTTGGAGTGCGATTCTGAGCAAAAGCAAAGGGAAGGATTTTGGGGCACAGTGCTAGATGGAAAGAGGCTTGGAACTATGAGCAAAAAACTGCTTCCTGTTTGATTCTTTCTAGTTAGGCCACAACAGGGAACAAAATTGTTTTTACTTTTAAGACATGTCTGGAAAGGGTTTCTGTTTCAAGAGTGTTATTGCAGGATCCTCTGTTTAAATGAGCAACTGCCTGAGATTAACACTGTGTTCCTGAATAATTCTTAATTCTGTGACTTGAAAATAACACCCATTAAACTGTGGTTTTACTCATTATCCCATGAAAAGGTCACACACAGCCTGCTATATTTACACCTGAAAAATGAAGCCTAAAACAGGAGGGTTGAGTCATAATGGCTTTCCATAGCTAGTGAGGATTTGATTGTTGAATCATCAGCAAGTTCACTGCAGAACAATGTAAGACTGAGCAAACCTCCTTTTTGCTTACCAGTTTTATATGCTGGGATAGGACCTGAATTCAATGGATTTTACTCCTGACTGAAAGGTGAGTAAGGCTCTTAATCTTAACTAGTAATCAATCAAGTTAATTATTAATGTTCATATCTGAACTTTAGTTCTTAACCACAGGAGTAATAATTCAAAAATGTGTATAGCTGGTAGAATTTGGTTATATGGTTGTAGCAGTGAGTAATCCCAATCTTCCTTTATTAAGTAAACAAGCTTCTCATAGGAGAGGAGAAAATTTAGGATGGGAGACTCCTTGATTGCTTCACAAACCTCTATATCGTCCTGCTTTGACGAATGCCTCTTCCTTCATTATAACCTCCTTAAGCCCCAGCTCTCCAAACTACCACCTGTTCAGTATAGATAGCTTTGGGATTCTCCTAGGTGGAAAAAGATTTAGAACAACTGCAGATTTTTGGAATAGACAAGTAGCAAACAAACATGCAGAGAGACTTGATGCTTTTCTGTATCTGTTGGGCTGGGTGCTTATAAAGAGTCCTGAGATTGGGGGCCCAATTCATGTGTGATGTAAGCAGATACAACTCCAGCGGTTGGTGAGTTCAGTTTGCTTACACCCACAGTGCATTTAGTGCTGAGTGTCTGGGATCCTATGGAGCTCTAATTAACAGCATTAAGTGCATGTTACCCTGCCAATGATTTTTGTTCTCTCCTTTCTGTTTTTTGTTAAGAGTTCCCATGAGAATGAGGATTTGATTGTGGTTCTGGGCATAAGTTTGTAAACAATGTGGGATATATACTGGGATTTACTGTTTACTTAATATGCAATTAAGTAATTATATTACATTTTAAAATCTTTATTCTACATTTACACAGTGAGTTATACTCAAAAGGATCCTAAATCACTCTTCAGAATGTACAATGTCTAACCTAATCTCTTTATCTACTACCAAAATGCAGTCACCTCTGGATTTAGCAGCAGGCAACACATGTACCAAGAAGCACAACTCCATGATTTCCATTCTTAATCAACTCTATGGCTCCCCATACATTTCAGATTCCAGTTCCTAAATTCTGTTAGGGCATCCAGGCATTGCCTTCCCATTTTTAAAATTTTGCTATGATCTACTTAAAAGATGTAGTCTTTTTCTCCACTTCCTCCTAGATTACCTGCCTCTTCCGCTCTTTCACACTGCTTTAACGCAGACAGGGAGAAAGAACAGTCTCTGTTCAGTTCCTGTCATCTTTGGATGTCTTGGGCTCATTGACTGTACATGAAAGTGATCACCCAGGGCAGAGTTCTCAAACCTTGTCCAGCAGTCTGTACCAAATTTAAATATTAACCACAGCACCCTGCCCAAAGTGCTAATGGGCATATCGAATAAAGGAAATCTGTAAATGCAAGACCAAGATGGCTTGGAAAAGCACCTTCCAAAAAATGTGATCAATAGAATAAAAATGAAATTTGATTTTTCATATTTGTATATTAACAACTTGGTATATTGTCCTCAGACTCCCCACAACAGAGTCTTTGGCAGTGGACTACACACGATACATTTCAGAGGCCTGATTAGTTGTGGTCATTTTAAGGTCTAACATTCTTGAGTTATTTTGGGAAGTGGCTCCGGTCCTTGTGGTATTACAGCTTTATAGGTTTGCTTATGTATTAGATTTTGTATGTTTGTTTAAATGGCTCTTTAATTAAAACTAGACAAAAGCAAAATTCCTGTCTGAGATTACATTGTAATCCCAGAACAGACAAGAACAATCAGCCCAGTTTTGTCCTTATTTAGAAATAGGAAGGCATTTGTTTTTGGGTAAACAACGATATTACGCACTCAGATTTCAAGACTCTGAGGAAGTCAGGGAAATTCAGGAAATTAGCAAGTATAGTGCTGGTAGTGGCATGAAGTCTGTCTGCATTTGCTCTTTGTCTGTGCAACATTAATGGCAATCAAGAACCAAGTAGAGACTAAAATGGGATGATTAAGAATTTCTGTTCCCAGCTGGTTGGAGAGGTTATAAATATTAAGAAAGCAATTGTTGTAGTTTTTACTGGCTTAGACTGTTCATACACCTTGTACTCCCTCCAGCACCCACCATTCCCCTAACACCAACACCCAGCAGCACCTATTTTATGCTTTTATGCAAAGATTATGGGATTTGAATAGGTTGCAGTGATAAACTGTAGGTGGTATTTTTGAGTCTTGGCTGGAAAAACAGAGGAGAGCAGTTCTGCAGAGAACACTCATGGGATTTTTTGATAGGTAGGAAACATAGTAGCAAAAAGATGGAGATTTCCAAAGGCACGAATGGCAGTTAGGCCCCTAATTCCCATTGCCTTTCAGTGGGAGTTACAGGACTGCCATTTGTACCTTTGAAAATCTCCCACATAGACAACTGATGTTAATCTGGATGAGTCAAATCACACGCATGTCAAGAATATTGAGACTGTGGGCCCAGTTCACAGATGAAGCAGGAAAGCTCTATTGCGTTGGAGTGCAATTTGCTTATACCAGTGGTGAATGTTACTGCATGGGTGTGGGAGCCCATGAGGCTCTGGCGAACAACAATAAGTGCACACTAACCTGCCAAAAATTTTTGGGTTTTTGAACACTTCAGAGTTCCTACAACTGTGAGGATTTGCTTGTGGTTCTGGACAGAAGTTTGTATATAACATTTTGGGATATATTTGATTTTACTCTTCGGTTAATACGCTGGTAAGTATTTCCATTGCAGGCTTTTTAAATCTTTGACAGTTACACAGTGAGTTTCATGCAGAAGGATCCCAACTTGCTCTGTATAGAATCTACAATATTTAAACCTAATCTGGACATCTGAACCCTCTGGGTTCAACAGCTTTAAAGGCAGAAAGCAACCTCTTAGGTAAGCAGAGGAAGTGAAAGACAACATATCCGTTTGAAACTCCCAGCAGAATTGAATCAGACAGAAGGAAATGACCTAAATTAGAATTTTGCCAGCACTCCAGACCTGATATCTTTACTATGGTGATAGTACAATGGCATGTGTCCTGGACCATAACTAGGGTCTCCTGGGTGCTATGCTACTAGAGATTAACAATAACCACAGCTGGGTTACTACCTCGGACTTGCATCTGATCCAGAGCACCACACCTCCAGTATCCTAGTGCCCCTAGCACCATGGAGCAAATAATGAACTGCAAACAGGACCGGCTCTAGGCACCAGCCAAGCAAGCACGTGCTTGGGGGGGGGGGGGGGGCTGGCACAACTTTTTTTTTTTTTTTTTTGGCTTAGGCAGTTGCACTCTCGGAGCTTGGGGCGGCAAAAAACCTAGAGCCAGCCCTGACTGCAGACACCATTTCCCAAAATGATGACTTTCCTTGGAGGAGTCTATTCAGCCACTGACCAGGTGTTAAGAATTTGTCCTGTTTGTCATCTGTAAATATCCTTTTTATTCCCAGGTTAACTTGAATAGCAAGATTGATGGGCCACAGGGGGAACTCTTTTTTATTTTGCTTTTGATACTATTGTTGCAGGATATGTAAAATACCACACTGAACGTAGTTTTTGAGCAGCTACCATTTGGAGGCAGCTTTTAGTAGATGCTGGAAGAGGTAGTTCTCTACATCCTTATGATAGATCATGGATTTTACTGGATACCTTTAAGAATTTTTTCTTAATGTCCTTTTAAAAACACGTTCATATGAATTTAGTGCTAATGAAAAGTACCAGAGTGAAAACGCTGGAGAATGAAGCCCTTTATTTATCCATCCAGAGAACAGGTACAATATAGGCTGTTTCCCAGAATATCTTGCCTCCATCCTGACCTGCAGAGTCAATCTAAGGCTTTGTCTAGACTAGAGTAAACTAAGCAAAGAGGTCAAAGTTAGGTCAGGGTTAGCTAACATACTAGCAAACTTCAATCTCTCTTGATCATCTAAACAAACCTACGGCTTTGTCTTGCCTAGGAAAAGTAGTTGAGTTTAGAACAGTTTTAGCTAACATGAGGTAGCTATACCCAACCTAAACTTGACCTTTTTCATAGTTTAGACGCAACATAGCACATTGTAGCTCAGTTCTGCTTAAATTCTAGGCTAGGCTCCAGCTAAATTCAAGCTCAAGGTGATGGGTAGAAAGCTTGCTCCTTTTAAATATTTTCTGGGAAACAGGTATAATCTTCTCAGAAAAAGTAAAGGAACATCAGAAGTTTAAGTTGGATGCAGTTGAGAACAGTCTGTGCTAAATTAGGTTTGTAGAGCTTGTTGTTCCTGTAATAGTAGCGGCTCAGGAGATTTTGACTCACTGGACGATTGAAGTACTTGTGGTTTAGGACAATTCTGAGCCAATATTTCTAGAATCAGTAAAGCCCTTCTGTTTCCTCTGTGTAAGCAAGGTGTCAGATTAAACTGAAATCTGTTTGATTGCTTACACCCTTGAGTTTATGCTACAAAATTCTCAAGTTATTGAGGAATCTTTAGAGATGCTTAATCACCTGTCCATGTGATTCACCTACTGGCATGGTTTTATAAAAGGAGACAATCACTTAGAGAGGCTAGAGTAGCTGAAATGGAAGCATGCCCTTTTCACACCCACTCATATTAAGAGGTCAATACCACATTTTATCCCTAGAAGCAGTGATTGAATTTGTCAGTTGTCTGGTGACTATGGACTTAATTGATTCCTCTCAGCCCTGCGAGTCTGACACCTCTGAGTTGGGATCAATCTAGCTAAATTGTTTAGCCTGAATTGAACCTATTTTCAAAGAATCTTTCTTTGCAAACCAGCAACTGTAATTTCTCTTTGCACCTTGCTTTTGTGTTTGCCTCTGAGCTGTTTAGCTTATAACAAGGGCTACAATAAAGGGCATTAGTGCTGTTTTCAGTGTTGTTTTTCCTTATTTAGATTTATAAAATTTGCCCTTTCATTGAACTCGGGTTACAAGGCTATATATGGGTCTCTTTGGGGAGGAGGATGGCAGATGTTACACTAAAAGATGCCATTTTTGGTTTTTAAACTAAGAGGTCATTGCGACCTTCTAGCAATTGGAACTATTCTAATACGCACTTTTAACATTGGTGACAGTTTATTTGTAATGCATGTTACTTTCCTGCCTTGGGGCTCCTCAGCATCACATTTATAATTGTGTTTTACTTTCTCACCCATAAGGATAACAAAGAATTGTCCCTATAAGGGCATTTTAGGGTCAGACTAGTTATTTTCTCTTCTCCCATATATTTAATTGTTTGGCTTGGTCTTAACAGGTCTGTGATCCAATCTTGGAGACTAATAATAAATTAATCTTAAATCAAGGCATGTGTTTTAATTGTACCTATGGCTGTACATGCAATAGGTTAAAAAAATCCATAACTGGCTATTTGTAAATAATTTTAATAAGTCCCCAAACTCAGACTTTGTAAAAAATAAGTGGGTTACAACATTGAGAGAAATGATGTTTTGGTTTTAATTCATATAAACTTTTTAAAAGTTTAAGCAATCCCTTGAGTGCTGGGAATGATTAGACTTACACATTGTGAGCTATTTATATTTAAAAAGTCCTTCAGGGTCTGCTTATATTCAAGTTGATGTAACTGAATCATCCCAGTGCTTTAACCTTTGTCCTTCTTCACCCTATGTCCTCCTATTATGTGTTACTGTCACTCATAGGCATCATGGCTCTGTACCCACATGGATAGACCACTGCAACAGTGGAGAGCCACACTGAAGTCAATGGGATCTGCATGGATGCAGGGATTTACTTGTACAGATGCAACTGCAGGAGAGGAGCCATAAATTAGGCACCCATTCTGCTGAGACAAACACATGCTCGCCCGTATGCATCTGAATAGCCCACCAAAGCCATATATGTAAAGGAGATTGTGTAAGTCTTGGCAAGACTGGGGCCACTGATTGTAAGAGCTTACTGTTACTGTTGTTCTGGAGAGACTGTTTTCAGGTGTTGCATAATTAATATTGAAAACCGAACAGTCTGGCTTCATTGTCCAAGCTGAATGACATGCAAAACCCTCCAAACAGCATAAATGATAAAATAAATTTCAGTTTTAAAAGCCTTTCATGCAATAGTAGTAACATAGGTCAGGGCATTTTTGAGAGACACTTACACTGACCTGAGTTAATCAGTAGTAACTCCAATAGCTGTAATGAAATTACTCTATTACATCTATGTAATTAAGGGATAAGTTCAGAGTCCACCTTGAGTAGTTAGGCCATACACTGGGCAAGATGGGCAGTGTGGAGGTATCCCCAGATTAGGCCATGAAGTGATTGTAGAGTTGCTCCAGAGAGGCTACTTCAGTCTAGTGGCCTCCAAATGCTCTTTAACACAACTTCCATAATGCATTTGCACAGTCATTTCCATTCTTTTGCCTCTTCCTGCTGCCTGCCTATGCTCTGTCCCCTGTGCTGCAGTTTAGGGATCTTGTGCAGAGCAGAGATTCTGCTGTACATTGGGTGCACACCTGTGTCTGGCCTTCTGCATCCAGGGACTCTCTCCAGAGTTTGCACAATGGAGCAATGTGGTTCCACTGCAAATAGGCCAGCTAAGCTTGCAGAGGAAGAGACTGGATTCATCTCTAAGAGCAGAACTCAGCTCATTTGCCCCCATAGTTGCACTTTGTTTGTATTTAGTAATTAAAAGATCCCTACTGCTTAAAAAAAAAGGCATAACTGGCTTGGTTTTTTGAGTGACCTCAAATTACCCAAACTCTACAATGTGGGGGATGTTTAGGATGCTCAGACGTCTTCCACTGCAGCCCTCCCCAACAGTTGTTTAAGTCTTTTGTCCCAACTACATTAGACCTATGGACAGAGGTTTCCTTTTTAATGCTTGCACAACCTCTAAAAAATTCACAAAGGCAGAATTGATTTTTTGGAGGCTAATGCCAGCAGGAAACAGTACCGAGATTGGATCGCTCGCATTTTGAGGAACAGACCAACAAAGGGAATATTGTCTGTCTTTTGTAAGGCAGTTTTTTGCCCAGATTACTTTGACCTCGGCACTAGCCAATCTCTGTAGTACTTTACTGCAAAATCTGAATGCTGCTAGAGCAGCACCAGTGGTTTTATGTGTTTGTAATATGATAATCCCACAGGATCTCTTGCAGTTGGTCTTTATGCTTATCCTGATAAGACAGCAGTTGAAAATGCCATGATTATGCCTTATCAAGCAAGAAATGGTAGTATTATACCGCTCAGAAATACAAATTAAGAAAGCTTTCCTTGCTGCAACTCCCTCAGCACTTGAAATGTGTGATAGATCGTTTGCTGTATGGATCTCACATAGAATGTCCATCACCAGCTTTCTCACCAGACCTTCTCGAACAAAACATTTAAGAGGCTCACAATACTGAACAAAAATAACCTTGTGCTCACTGAAGAGTCTGCAGCCATAGGATTATCAATTTTAAAAATCTCCAGTAACAAGACAAGTATATGACATAGCTGATTCTTGAAGCATCTGGTTTAATTTGTTCAGAAGCTGGGTTAGCAAGCTATACTGATTGTGACTTTGTCTGAAAGTTCATTTGTACAGGAACTAGATAGGGACCTTTGCACTACTAGATTACAGGTTCAAATCTAATCTAGGTTGGCAATGATCAAAAGTTACTACTATACCATGGTAGTGTAGTAGGCTATAGCTATCTAGCACCCCCTCGGGCAGAGAAAGGGTGCTGCTTCTGTCTGAGTCCAGACATAGCCTATAACTATGCTATTCAGGATATCTGCCTCTTACATGGAAAGTTAAGGTAGGCCAAACAAAATAAGTCTGCATGCTTCTGTTGTCCACAAAGATTTCCTTCAGGAAGCTAATGGGAAAAATACTAGGCCGCCTTCTATCCGAGAGGGCTAGCCAAGGCCCTCAAACTGTTTCCCCAGTCCACTACCCCACTTCCAGGAGCTGGGGAGCTCTGGGTTGCAATTCTGCTACTTTCCCTGCACTAAGCACGAATCCTCCCTTTTAAGGACCTACCCATCTCCAGGCTGGACAAGCCTCACAGGTGCAATGAGTTGAGGTAGATTGGGAACAAGGGAGCTCTTTAATTCCCCATCCCAGTCAAGGAGGGAATCTGCCTTATAGGTGAGTGTATCAAATGAGTTGATGGTATCTGTTCCTACTGGATAACGGTCTGATCTGAAATATGGGGAAAGAGTCCCATTAGTTCATTAGGCTTTGGATCAGGTCCTAAATGTCCACCTTGCAAAACCAGAACTAACACATGTTGCTGTTAACAGTCCCAGAGAGGCCAAGGGTTGAGTAGTTATGGATGTTCTTGCTGTCACTTTAAGTGGTCCCTCCAAATCGGAGATGAGGCACTTTATCAGGGTGTTGTGGGGAAGTCTGTGCTGCTGCATGGATGGATCTTATTTGGGGGTGGTGGTGGTGGTGATAAAAAGATAACTAACACTTACGGCTCTCACTGCAGTATTGTTTCGATCATCTAATTTTACTTAAACAGATAAACAGGTGCTACACACAATGGAGCTAGTTCTCCTTTCACTAACACTGGTGTAACTACTGAAGCAAATGGAGTTACCTCTGTGTGAAACAAGTGTATTTATTTTAAGATAAAGAGGGATGGAGAAATATCACTCCTAGGAAATATTTCATAAGTAGTTCAATGACTAGCAAGGAATTTTACATTAATTGCACAACACATGTATTGAAGGCCTAAGGATGATAGAAAAGGGCATATCAGATTTTCCTCACAGAATAAAGCCTTTTTCATTTCTGCAGGATATATTCTAATAGTTATTAAGGTCAATAAAGCACATCAGTGACTTTAGAGAGGGCAGCACTAGAGATGTGGCTAACAAGCTGCTATTGATTCAGCTGAGGGACATGAAATATCCACAGAACTATTCCCAACACTGATTTACTGCCTGAGCTCATGGCTATCAATCTCTGATTAGAAGAAACCTGGATATGCTTTGTACCTGTGATGTGTAAATACTATATTTGGCTGGGTGTCAGGGGGCCTCTACTCACCACTAGGTGGCACCTCCTCCTGGCTGCTCTGGGAATTAGCTCTTTCGGCCCAACACCCTCTTCTTGCAGTTCCTTGGCCAGTCATCTCGCTCTCTTGCTTTGTGGCCCCACTCTCGTTCCTCAGGAGGTGCTGCACCTCATCTCTGCAGCTTAGCTCTCTGGGCAAGTCACAGTGGTCCTCCCCTTCCACGGTAATCACATGCACAAAGTCTCTCAGGACTGCCCATAGCAGTGTTCTCTTTCACTGCCCCTTAATGGTGCTGCTTCCCCAGTGGCTAGTAGGGGAACTCAGGCCTACTTTATACACTGGGTTCCAAGTCAGGGACCCTACAACCAACAGTGAAGGTCTGCACAGTCCTGTCCCTTACTGCTGTATCCCTGGACTACTACCTACCTTGCCTTCTCTCATCCTGGGGGGCTATACAGGCTCTACAGTCTTTATACAGGCTCCTCCTGCTCTTGTCCAGCTGAGCTTCCTCTTTAATTAATCCTTGTTGCTCCCTAGCTCCTCCAGGTGTAGCCTATCCAGTTAATTGGCCCATCTGGCCACCTTAGTCCCTTTGGGCCTTGTAGGCAATGGACACCCCACCACATTGGGTTACACAATCACATCATGAGACTCTGCAGAATCTGTTATAATATGCAGTGTACAATCACAACTCTGGCAAAACCTTTTTTTTTAAATGAACCTGTTCATTGATCCAATAAGCATGGAGCCATCTTGAGGCATAAGCGCAACATTCACATCAAAGGAATTTATAAATGAGATTCATATTTTAACAATTAAGCACAAGCTTTCAATTTCTCCATATGTTCTCAAAAATAATGCATGTGGGTAGCTTGTCCAATTATAAACTAATATCAAGATTCTGATTTTATAGCTTGAGTGATGCTTCTGTGGTTTACAATATCACTGAAAGTCCTTGACCCGATTTATCTGAGGAATAAATTCTGAGCAACTGTAAATTACAGGGCTATAATTCCATCAAAAGTTTCAGGTGATCTCAAACTATGAGAATGAAGCTTGAGCCACTAGAACCTCCCAATGGAATTATAATTCATAACTCACAACTTGCCTATTATTGATTTTATTTACTGCACTATGTTCATTGAGTTCCCACATTTTACACTTCCTTCACTTCATTCCCTCTTGTCTTGACTCATCTTGCTTCTCCCCATCTCCTTTCCCTTTTGTTTAGCTCCTCCCCGACCTTTCCTTTCCCTTTGTCCTGATCCCTTCTGCTTCAAACTGCAGTTACAGCAGCTGGTTTAGCAGCAGTCTTAAAATGACCCCTGTATCAATTGGGTCCAAGGCAGCTGGGTTTTGAGAGGTGAATGTCTCCATTCCTGAATGTGACATCACACTTGTGCCTTATAAGATTTATTGTATATAGATTGTGCTACATATTACCTTACTAATAACTACATGCATCTCATTGCATCACATGTTAGAAAAAGATGTCATGGTTTGTCAGCTAATTATCAGAGAATTACACTTATTCTTCTACTACTAGAGGAGCTAGCCGATATTTCAAAGTTCATACCTTTTTGGATGGCGGATGCGCATGGAAATATTCAAAGAGATGCTACTCTGATTTCAGTTGGTGAATAATGTTGGTGGCAATAGCGGATGAGGTCAACAGGAAACAAGCTCAACTAAACAACACCAGACGTTTACATAAAGGATGTTGGATTCTGTTAGAATATCAGCAATCAGTTCAGCCTTTTGTTTCTGCAGCTTTCTGAGGGAGAGGCTTTTTTTGCTGTCTCCCAAGAAAGGAACAAGGTCATCTAGCCCTTCTGCTGATCCAGTGTACTCTTTTCTTGACTTTTTTTAATTGCATGGCACAGTGGGGCTTTTTCTCTGCATGGACCACATCTTAGCAGAGTCACTTGCATGAGTCACCTCCCTCCTAATCATGATTCATTCCAAGGACCAGCTTCCTTTCATCCATGACTGCAAAACATCCCCCTGACAACTACAGCAGTTGCTTGTATGGAAAAATAAAAGCATTTAATATAACTTTAGGTTCTTCTAATGAGATATGGTAGCTGGAAATGAGGAGGGTCCAGTACCAAGTTACCAGCCAGCTTTCCAAGGATCACTCATAGGTACTCTTTAGATCACCAGTGGTCCACAGATTCACATCCTCTAGCCCAGCAAAATGTTCTTTTACCAGTCCATGACTTCTCAGGTGATAGAATTTCTTTTACAGTGAATTTAGCTCGTACAAAAGTTGCCAAAAGAAAAGTCCTGCTAATTTCTATTTAGCCACAGAACAGATACTGAAAAGGTATGCAGGTTCCCCTCCTGAGTCTCACCAATGTGCCTTAGCCCTCATCAATGTCATTTACGAATTTAAAACCTGCTGTAATGAGAAACCAGTGACCCACTCCTTTGGGTTTACCATTTTTTATATCCTGAGTGAGCTGCACCTTGGAATGTTTCCCCAGTCTTCACAATTTTCAAAAGATTTGTGACTATCTGAGCATATATTTCAGATGCAACTGCCCTGGAAGAGTTAAAACCTCTACTAGCCATTAGATTTGTATGGCCCGGGAGCTATGAAAAGTCAGACTTCTGGAATTTGGCACTTGACAGTGGATTATACAGGTGCAGAATTGTGACAGCTGCATATAATCATGGCCACCGAATTAGCTAAAATTGGCCTTGCAGTGCCTCTACACCGAGAGGAAATTTCAAGCCATCAAAGTCTGTGCTCACAAGCAAAGAATTTCACAAAATGAAGTGAGCATTTATGACAATATCCATGTTTCAGTATGATTTGCAGTAATTACAGTCAGAAATCCCCAAAGGATCAGCAATGCTCAGCCCACATCTCAAGTCTGGCTTAACAAATTCATAAGAAGATTTCAGGCCATTCTATTAATTTAAGTCAGTTGCCACTTCTATTTGACTTCTATGGAATTTTAGGAGAAAACTGACACAGAGGGAAATTCAGACCTGGCATAAAGTGGATACAGCTAGGACTGATTTCAGTGAGAGAGTACTCACTATACACCAGGATTCAGTTTGGTCTAGATAGAGATGGATGGACACATAAAAGCCAAAAATGGCCTTTGTCATGATTCAGCAAAGTACGTAATCACATGCGTAACTTTAAGCATGAATAGTCTCATTGATGTCAATGGAACTATTCACATACATACTTAAATACCTTGCTGAACCAGAGCCTAAATAAATATAAAATACATTTGACAGCAGAATTTCAGAAGCCTGGTTTTTGTTTTTGATGGATCTTTAATCTCTTTTGGAGGGGACTCTTGCTATCTCTACATATTGCCTACAAAAACTGCATTAATGCACTATGAAGTTAGCAGAGTTAATATTTTTAAAAAATCAAAATACAATAGTTACACTTTTTCCAGCAGCAACATTACAATGGCCATGTAGCACATTCTGTAATTTTTATTCTTGATACAGTGAAATCTTGATTTCTTTTTTCCAGAACTTAAGTCAACAAAAACTCTTATCTGAGAGTTGTAACTGCCCATGAGGTATTGTACGATGGCACAGCCAACTGCAAGGGGAAGACACTATATATAAGCTCTACCTTTTACAAGAAGACTGGGATGAGAGAAGAGTACAGATGTACAAAGTGGCCAACTTAAGGGTGCTGTTGAAACCTTGAGTTTTCCATTCCCTTCCTTAGTTCCCAATCCTGCAAAGACTTTTGTATGTGCTTAACTTTATGCACTGTAATGCCATTGACTTCAATGTGTGTAAAATGAAGCCTGTGCAAAAGTCTTTGCAGGATCAGGGCTTTACTGTGGTTTTTTAACTGTACAACTTTAACACTGCATTAGCATGATCAGGAAGGAAGTATGGTGGTGCGGTTTTGAGGCATGGAATGTGAAGTGTGGAGACCTGCATTCTGCGCCTGGCAGTGCTCCTGGTTTCCTGTTTGAGCTTGGACAAGTCACTTAGTGCCAGTCCCATATGGTCTGGTGGTTAGGAGTCCTGGTTTTCACCCAGGCGGCCTGGGTTCAACTCCTGGTGTGGGAATAGTGCACAGCTTTCAGGCAGAGGGATAGCTCAGTGGTTTGAGCATTGGCCTGCTAAACCCAGGGTTGTGAGTTCAATCCTTGAGGGAGCCATTTGGGATCAGGGCAAAAATTGGGGATTGTTCCTGCTTTGAGCAGGGGCTTGGACTAGATGACGTCCTGAGGTCCCTTCCAACCCTGGTATTCTATGATTAAACTTAAGACTTGGTCCTGCACACTGCCAGACACCCTCAGCTCCCATTGACTGTAATGAGAACAGCGTGAATGTCACACTATGGAGGCTCAGGTCCTTAATCCCCCTGTGTCTGTCTCCTTGTCTGTAGAGTTCTCACCACAGGGTGAAAGTCCCCAGGGACAATTCCCCAGACAAGCCAAGTGTTTGAGGGCTGCCAGAGGGTTGTGCCTTTTAGCGGATATACTTCCTAAGAAGAATGAAAGACAGAAGGCAAAGAAAAGCAATCTAAAATTTACAGAACATACATGAAACCCTTTGACAGCTTCATAAGTGTTATATTATCCAAAAAATTCCATCCCTCAAAAAGGAGTTGCTTCCTTCTACCTCATATGGTCCTACGATGTAGGCCTCCACCATGTTACCCACATCCTATATATCTTTCCACTATGCTTACATGGTTCACACTTAACCCTTTCATCTCCCAAAGCATGCCTCCTTCCATCCTCATGTGCTTCCTTCTTCCGCCTCTCCACTACACACGCTTATCTATCTCTTCTTTCCTTCTGCTGTCAGGATCAACCTCTGTCCCCATGCAGGCTCCTATCCCTGCAGTAGATCCAACCTCTGTACAATGATGGTGGTTCCACCTCCCTCTCCCTAGTGTGAATAACTGAGAAGTAGCTGCACAGAATGGTGGTGGTGGGGATTGTCCTTTTTGTGCCCCATGGCCACACTGCTTTGCTAGCAGTCCCTCTCCCTTTAGGGATACTCAGTCTACAGTTTCAAAATGCTGAATTTTACACACGTGCAAATCTCACATCAACATGATTAAATAATAAGGTGGTGGTGTTAAGCTCCGAATAGCCAGGAAATGCCAGAGTTAAGGCAAACTTAATTTTCTCCCTCTGTGCAGTCTTTAATTTTGTAATCACACATTAAGGAGTTGTCTTTATTAAATTTTTGTGAGAACTTTCTGCCAGGTTTTGATGGCAGTAACAAGGGCCACCATCAAAACGTGTAAGCGTCCTTCTTGGAAAATAAATAAAAATAAATGACTCAGGCACTCCCTTTGAGCCTTTTACTCATATGTCAGCTCTGGGAAAAATAAAATAAACTCTCCCTGGTCACCCTTAGCAGGCAGTCCCAAGTCTAGTATGGGATATTAAGCAAAGGAATATTTTATTGATGAGGAAGGGAACATGGACAAATGGTTCAAAAAACTACTTGATGAATTCATGGAGGATAGGCCCATCGGTGGCTATTAGCGAGGATGGGCAGGGATGGTGTCCCTAGCCTCTGTTTGCCAGAAGCTGGGAATGGGCAACAGGGAATGGATCACTTGATGATTACCTGTTCTGTTCATTCCCTCTGGGGCACCTGGCATTGGCCACTGTCGGAAGACGGGATACTGGGTTAGATGCTGGACCAGGATACTGGTCTGACCCAGTATGGCCATTCTTCTGTCCTTGTGTGTGTGTGTATGTATATAAAAGTTAGAAACTCACATCAATATAATAGGAGTTTGTTCAACCCCAGTCTCAGGAAGTGTCCATTAGGTGGAAGTCCAACATACTGATCACCGCAACTTCACTCACAATTTGATTCAGTTTCAAGCAGTCGCCCAAGTCATCCAATGTTGAGTTATCTTCTCTGTTGGTCCATCCAGTGCTGCTCAGCCTGATCCCAACCTGAGATGTCCGCTTGCCCTTACATGGAGCACGTAGGGGGCCCACCAAGTTGGGTTGGTACAGCTCTGCTAACCTGGCTATGGAGTCCACTCCTGTCTGGAGTCCACTCTTTTCCACTCTTGCTTCAATGCAGAAGTCTGCTCAGCTAGTCCAGCCAGGAAATCCACCCCACACAGCTGCCAGTCTGGAATCCACAGATTCTCCCCTTAGGTTGCAGGATCCTCTGTTAAGGAACCAAGGGCACACAGAAGCCCTAGGGAGAGTGCCTGCATCTTGAAGTCAGGCACCTCACACCTGAAAGAGCGCCTTCCATCTCCTCTTTCTGCGCTCAAGCTTCACTACCCCACTGAAATCTAATTCTGGTAGTGTTAGGGTGACCTTGCACTTGCGGCATTTTCAATACAATTTTTATGTCTCTTGTAAGTATTGACAAGGAAATTATTTATTATTGCCTTTATACGCAAACACAAATATCCAACCTGGGTAAATAATTATGGAAATGGAATTCACAGAGCTGTCTCCTCCCCTTCTCACCTACACAGGACTCCTGGGAGCTCCATCCCTCTAGGCCTTCTAGCGAAAGGCTATAATTCTATACCATGGGGCTTCGTTGTCCCTGAAAGAACGAAAGGTGTATTAACATTAAGATAACAATATCACCATATAAACCTAGTAGACACAAAGTGCTATAGTTTTTACCTCTATTTATCTGGTTGATGTTAAGGGGGGCTGATTTCAACAAGCTACACGGAGGTAAAAAGTTAGTGTCTTGTTGCCTTCACCAGGATTTTATGTTGAGAATGCTATGGATATAAAAACACCAATTTTTTTTTTCCAGTGAAGACATACAAATTGTCAATTAATTAACCTGGGGTAGTAAAACACATGAATAAAAGCTAGTGTGGACACTCCCTACATGTTCTTTACACTAGTGATCAGGTAAGGCTAAAGAACAAACATCTGTAACCAAGAACAAACATGTGGGGAGAGTCCACACTAACCTTTACAAGTGTATTAAGTACCTGGAGTTAATTGGCAATCCGTTTACTTTAGGCACAAAAATCTAGTGAAGATGAGCCCTTAGTGTGCCAAGGGAGAAAATTAAGGTTACATTAATTTGGGCATTTCCTGACAGTTCAGTGCTTAACTGTGCAACCTAATTGTTCAGTCATGTTAATGTAGGGATTGTGTGGTTGTAACATTAAGTATTTCAAGATTCTCAAAGTCATGGAAATGTATGGCTCAAAGGGATCGCGAGAGGTCATCTAATCCATCCCCTGGCACGGAGGCAGGACCACGTATGTAGTATGGATACTTATGTATTGTAAGGAGAATTCCTTATTCTTCCAGCCTCTCAACTTCAAGGATTAGAAGAATGAAATAAGCAGAACTAAAAAATTACCATTAGTATGTTCCTTTGGGGTTAGCCATCCTTTGTAACTAGTTTAACTTTAGAGTCTAACATATCATTGTTGAAGACTATAATTTGATTTCTCCCTAGGTCAAGACGTTTCTTTTTTTAATATGCATGATGTTACCCCTATACTATCTGGCATAACAAAGGGCTTTCACATCTCCAGCCAGAATTTTCAAATGTGACTTCTGATTTTAGGTGTCCAACGATCATCTAAGGGTATGTCTACATTATGAAATTAGGTCGAATTTATAGAAGTTGGTTTTTTAGCAATCGTTTTTATATATTCGAGTGTGTGTCCCCACAGAAAATGCTCTAAGTGCATTAACTCAGCGGAGCGCTTCCACAGTACCGAGCCAAGCGTCGACTTCCAGAGTGTTGCACTGTGGGTAGCTATCCCACAGTTCCCGCAGTCTCCACTGCCCATTGGAATTCTGGGTTGAGATCTCAGTGCCTGATGGGGCTAAAACATTGTCGCGGTGGTTCTG
The DNA here is from genome assembly GCF_965140295.1 of Lepidochelys olivacea. Classification (NCBI taxonomy): domain Eukaryota; kingdom Metazoa; phylum Chordata; order Testudines; family Cheloniidae; genus Lepidochelys; species Lepidochelys olivacea. The sequence goes on along the minus strand of NC_140412.1, from coordinate 135,534,476 downwards.
GGTACATATCGTCAGGCCCCCGTTCCCTCCCTCCCTCCGTGAAAGCAGCAGCAGACAATCGTTTCGCGCCTTTTCTCTTGAGTTACCTGTGTAGACGCCATACCACGGCAAGCATGGAGCCCGCTCAGGTAACAGTCACCATATGTCTCCTGGGTGCTGGCAGACGTGGTACTGCATTGCTACACAGCAGCAGCAACCCATTGCCTTGTGGCAGCAGACGGTACAATAGGACTGGTAGCCATCATCGTCATGTCCGAGGTGCTCCTGGCCACGTTGGCCAGGAGCGCCTGGGCAGACATGGGTGCAGGGACTACATTAGAAGTGACTTGACCAGGTCATTCTCTTTAGTCCTGCAGTCAGTCCTATTGAACCATCTTATGGTGAGCAGGCAGGTGATACAGATTGCTAGCAGTCCTATTGTACCATCTTCTGCCGAGCAGCCATGAGATGTGGATGGCTTGCAGTCCTTCTGCACCGTCTGCTGCCAGCCAAAGATCTAAAAGATAGATGGAGTGGATCAAAACAAAAAATAGACCAGATTTTTTTTTTTGTACTCATTTGCTTTTCCCCCACCCCCTGTCTAGGGGACTCATTCCTCTAGGTCACACTGCAGTCACTCACAGAGAAGGTGCAGCGAGGTAAATCTAGCCATGTATCAATCAGAGGCCAGACCAACCTGCTTGTTCCAATAAGAACAATTACTTAGGTGCACCATTTCTTATTGGAACCCTCTGTGAAGTCCTGCCTGAAATACTCCTTGATGTAAAGCCACCCCCTTTGTTGATTTTAATTCCCTGTAAGCCAACCCTATAATCCATGTCGTCAGTCGCCCCTCCCTCCGTCAGAGCAACGGCAGATAATCGTTCCGCGCCTTTTTTCCGTGCGGACGCCATACCAAGGCAAGCATGGAGGCCGCTCAGCTCGCTTTGGCAATTAGGAGCACATTAAACACCACACGCATTATCCAGCAGTATATGCAGCACCAGAACCTGGCAGAGCGATACCGGGCGAGGAGGCGACGTCAGTGCGGTCACGTGAGTGATCAGGACATGGACACAGATTTCTCTCAAAGCATGGGCCCTGACAACACATGCATCATGGTGCTAATGGGGCAGGTTCATGTGGTGGAACGCTGATTCTGGGCTCGGGAAACAAGCACAGACTGGTGGGACTGCATAGTGTTGCAGGTCTGGGACGATTCCCAGTGGCTGCAAAACTTTCACATGCGTAAGGGCACTTTCATGGAACTTTGACTTGCTTTCCCCTGCCCTGAAGCACATGGATACCAAGATGAGAGCAGCCCTCACAGTTGAGAAGCGAGTGGCGATAGCCCTGTGGAAGCTTGCAACACCAGACAGCTACCAGTCCGTCGGGAATCAATTTGGAGTGGGCAAATCTACTGTGAGGGCTGCTGTGATGCAAGTAGCCCACACAATCAAAGATCTGCTGATATCAAGGGTAGTGACCCTGGGAAATATGCAGGTCATAGTGGATGGCTTTGCTGCAATGGGATTCCCTAACTGTGGTGGGGCCAGAGACGGAACCCATATCCCTATCTTGGCACCGGAGCACCAAGCCAGCGAGTACATAAACTGCAAAGGGTCCTGCAAGCACTGGTGGGTCACAAGGGACATTTCACCAACATCAACGTGGGATGGCCAGGAAAGGTACATGACACTCGCATCTTCAGGAACTCTGGTCTGTTTCAAAAGCTGCAGGAAGGGTTTATTCCCAGACCAGAAAATAAACACTGGGGATGTTGAAATGCCTAGTTATCCTTGGGGACCCAGCCTACCCCTTAATGCCATGGCTCATGAAGCAGTACACAGGCAGCCTGGACAGTAGTCAGGAGCTGTTCAACTACAGGCTGAGCAAGTGCAGAATGGCGGTAGAATGTGCATTTGGATGTTTAAAGGCGCGCTGGCGCAGTTTACTGACTCGCTTAGACCTCAGCGAAACCAATATTCCCACTGTTATTACTCCTTGCTGTGCGCTCCACAATATCTGTGAGAGTAAGGGGGAGACGTTTATGGCGGGGTGGGAGGTTGAGGCAAATCGCCTGGCTGCTGGTTACACGCAGCCAAACACCAGGGCGGTTAGAAGAGCACAGGAGAGTGCAGTACGCATCAGAGAAGCTTTGAAAACCAGTTTCATGACTGGACTGGCTACAGTGTGACACTTCTGTTTTTCTCCTTGATGGAAACCCCCCGCCCCTTGGTTCACTCTACTTCTCTGTAAGCTAACCACCCTCCCCTCCTCCCTTCGATCACCGCTTGCAGAGGCAATGAAGTCATTGTTGCTGCATATTCATACATTCTTTATTCATTCATCACACAAATAGGGGGATGACTACCAAGGTAGCCCAGGAGAGGTGGTGGAGGAGGGAAGGAAAATGCCACACAGCACTTTAAAAGTTTACAACTTTAAAATTTATTGAATGTGGTGGAGTGGCTGGTTGGCCAGAGGCCACCCCACAGCGTTCTTGGGCATCTGGGGGAGGAGGCTATGGAACTTGGGGACGAGGGTGGTTGGTTACACAGGCTGTAGCGGCAGTCGGTGCTCTAGCTGCCTTTGCTGCAGCTCAACCATACACTGGAGCGTATTGGTTTGATCCTCCAGCAGCCTCAGCATTGAATCCTGCTTCCTCTCATCATGCTGCCATCACATTTGAGCTTCAGCCCTGTCTTCAGCCCACCACTTACTCTCTTCAGCCCGCCACCTCTCCTCCCGGTCATTTTGTGCTTTCCTGCACTCTGACATTATTTGCCTCCACACATTTGTCTGTGCTCTGTCAGTGTGGGAGGACAGCATGAGCTCAGAGAACATTTCATCATGAGTGCATTTTTTTTTCTTTCTAATCTTCACTAGCCTCTGGGAAGGAGAAGATCCTGTGATCATTGAAACACATGCAGCTGGTGGAGGGAAAAAAAAGGGACAGCGGTATTTAAAAAGACACATTTTATAAAACAATGGCTACACTCTTTCAGGGTAAACCTTGCTGTTGACATTACCTACATAGCACATGTGCTTTTGTTACAAGGTCGCATTTTGCCTCCCCCCACCGCGTGGCTACCCCCTCAACCCTCCCCGTGGCTAACAGCGGGGAACATTTCTGTTCAGCTACAGGCAAACAGCCCAGCAGGAATGGGCACCTCTGAGTGTCCCCTAAAGAAAAACACCTATTTCAACCAGGTGACCATGAATGATATCTCACTCTCCTGAGGATAACACAAAGAGATAAAAAATGGAAGTTGTTTGAACGCCAGCAAACATACACTGCAATGCTTTGTTGTACAATGATTCCCGAGTACGTGCTACTGGCCTGGAGTGGTAAAGTGTCCTTCCATGGAGGACGCAATAAGGCTGCCCTCCCCAGAAACCTTTTGCAAAGGCTTTGGGAGTAAATCCAGGAGAGCCGCGAATGCCAGGGCAAATTAATCCTTTCACGTGCTTGCTTTTAAACCATGTATAGTATTTTAAAAGGTACACTCACCAGAGGTCCCTTCTCCGCCTGCCGGGTCCAGGAGGCAGCCTTGGGTGGGCTCGGGGGGTACTGGCTCCAGGTCCAGGGTGAGAAACAGTTCCTGGCTGTCGGGAAAACCGGTTTCTCCGCTTGCTTGCTGTGAGCTATCTACAACCTCATCATCATCATCATCTTCCTCGTCCCCAAAACCTGCTTCCGTGTTGCCTCCATCTCCACTGAAGGAGTCAAACAACACGGCTGGGGTAGTGGTGGCTGAACCCCCTAAAATGGCATGCAGCTCATCATAGAAGCAGCATGTTTGGGGCTCTGACCCAGAGTGGCCATTCGACTCTCTGGTTTTCTGGTAGGTTTGCCTCAGCTCCTTAAGTTTCACGTGGCACTGCTTCGGGTCCCTGTTATGGCCTCTGTCCTTCATGCCCTGGGAGATTTTTGACAAAGGTTTTGGCATTTCGAAAACTGGAACGGAGTTCTGATAGCACGGATTCCTCTCCCCATACAGCGATCAGATCCCGTATCTCCCGTTCAGTCTGTGCTGGAGCTCTTTTGCGATTCTGGGACTCCATCATGGTCACCTCTGCTGATGAGCTCTGCATGGTCACCTGCAGCTTGCCACGCTGGCCAAACAGGAAATGAGATTCAAAAGTTCGCGGTTCTTTTCCTGTCTACCTGGCCAGTGCATCTGAGTTGAGAGTGCTGTCCAGAGTGGTCACAATGGAGCACTCTGGGATAGCTTCCGGAGGCCAATACCGTCGAATTGTGTCCACAGTACCCCAAATTCGACCCGGCAAGGCCGATTTAAGCGCTAATCCACTTGTCGGGAGCGGAGTAAGGAAATCGATTTTAAGAGCCCTTTAAGTCGGGGAAAAAAAGGGCTTCATCGTGTGGACGGGTGTAGGTTTACATCGATTTAACGCTGCTAAATTAGACCTGAAGTCCTAGTGTAGACCAGGGCTTAGAGAAGCCTGGTTTTCAGAAGGTGGATACCCAGCACTTTCTGAAAATCAGGCCCTTTAAAGGTATCCCAAATTGGGCAGCAAAATCACTAGTCACTTAAAAGTCTTGACCCCAGATTTCTACCACCAGACTCCAAATGTTTTTTTATATGACTGCAGAGGCACCCATTTAGAGGCACTGTGTCTCAGTGCTCTGTCTTTTCTCATCTTGTGAACTGGCACGTGACTGAAATTGATGAGATCCTCATTCTTCAAGTGGTTTTAGAGAGTAGAAATCTAGTTAATTGTAATCCCTTGATAATTCTGAAGATTGGAACTAAAAGGGAGGGGAGAGGAAAAGCATGGCAGGCACACGTGCTTTCCCATCATATGAACATACAGGTTTGTAACAAATCCATTATCTAGAAATTGTTGGTGTTGGGACACTCAGCATCACAACTGGGACTAAAACACTGTTCCAACACTCATTTTGTTCCAACACTCATAAGCTGCAGTGGCTATTTTAAAACCAAATGTATCATTTTGATGTCAATGTTGAGGCTTGACAGAGCCCTTTTAATAGTGCTGAGCTGAGCTGGATCTCATTTTAATGATCACAGAATTGCTGTAGAAAGTAAAGTATGGAGCACTGAGGAATTTAATAGCAACTGCTGCAAACAGTAATAGATTCAGAAGAGAATCTTCACAATCAATGAGGTAGTCACTTTACTGTACCAGTAATAGACTGCAAAGTGGTCTACAGAACTCTCTTAAGTGTACCTTAGTAAAAGGTTCTTATGTGTAAAACACTGCTTTGAATGCCATGTCTACACTAGCATTTCTATTGGCAAAACTTTTTTGTTGCTCGGGGGTGTGGAAAACCACCCCGAGTGACACAAATTTTGCTGGCATAAGCGCTCGGGTGCACAGCACTATGTCGGTGGGAGATGCTCTCCTGGCAACATAGCTACGGCTGCTTGTTGAGCTGGTTTTATTATGTTGATGGGAGAGCTCTCTCCCATCATGAACGCTACTCCTAACGGAATTCTGTGCCAAAAAATTAAAAATTCTGCATATTTTATTAAAATCATATAATCACACCATTTTCAATGATTTGCTGACAAGTATTTTGAAATAAATTACCAAAATAATTGAAAATGGTGTCATTCTATTATTGCATTACTATGTTATTTTGACAAATAAAATATGCAGAACTTAGCAGAATTATAAAACTTATTTTTTTGGCACAGAATTCCCTCAAGAGTACCAGAGTTCTGTGTGGTGCAATCTGGTGTGTGTGTGTTTGTGTATGGGGGGGGGGTGTCCAGGGGCAAATCTGGATGTACAAGGGTTCGGTGTGGGGTTCTGGGTGCCGGGGGAATGGGAGTCCAGGTGACGGTGGTTAGGGCTCAGTGTGGGGGAGACTGGGTGAGTGGGGCTTGGTGGGGTGAAGGCTCAGGGTGCAGCTGGTTGGGGCTCAGTGGGGTGCGAGTCTAGGTGTGGGGGGCTCCCACTGCAGGGGGTTTGGCTCAGCATGGTGGGGGCAATCTCTATCCCCCTCCTCCTCCTCCTGCTCCTCTGGGACTAACATCCCTGAATGGCCAGGGCATCACCAGACCCACTCCCCCAGTGACTTATCTCTCCCCCAGCTGCCTGAACAGACATGTCTGAGCTGCCAGGGAGTGGCAAGTGAGCACTGGTGCAGCTTCTCTTTGCTTTCCCACTGTCAAGGTTCCTCCCCCACTCTGAACTCTAGGGTACAGATGTGGGGACCTGCATGAAAAACCTCCTAAGCTTATCTTTACCAGCTTAGGTCAAAACTTCCCCAAGGTACAAAATATTACCCCCGTTATCCTTGGAATGGCCGCTACCACCACCAAACTAATACTGGTTACTGGGGAAGAGCTGTTTGGACGCGTCCTTCCCCCCAAAATACTTCCCAAAACCTTGCACCCCACTTCCTGGACAAGGTTTGGTAAAAAGCCTCACCAATTTGCCTAGGTGACTACAGACCCAGACCCTTGGATCTTAAGAACAATGAACAATCCTCCCAACACTTGCACCCCCCCTTTCCTGGGAAATGTTGGATAAAAAACCTCACCAATTTGCATAGGTGACCACAAACCCAAACCCTTGGATCTGAGAACAATGAAAAAGCATTCAGTGTTTTACAAGAAGACTTTTAATAAAAAATAGAAGTAAATAGAAATAAAGAAATCCCCCCTGTAAAATCAGGATGGTATATATCTTACAGGGTAATTAGATTCAAAAACATAGAGAACCCCTCTAGGCAAAACCTTAAGTTACAAAAAAGATACACAGACAGAAATAGTTATTCTATTCAGCACAATTCTTTTCTCAGCCATTTAAAGAAATCATAATCTAACACATACCTAGCTAGATTACTTACTAAAAGTTCTAAGACTCCATTCCTGTTCTGTCCCTGGCCAAGACGACTACAGACAGACACACAAACCCTTTGTTTCTCTCCCTCCTCCCAGCTTTTGAAAGTATCTTGTCTCCTCATTGGTCATTTTGGTCAGGTGCCAGCGAGGTTACCTTTAGCTTCTTAACCCTTTACAGGTGAGAGGAGCTTTCCCCTGGCCAGGAGGGATTTCAAAGGGGTTTACCCTTCCCTTTATATTTATGACACCCACAGAAACCATTTTCTGTGGAAACTAAGAGAATCTGCAGAGGGGTATTTTTCTGCTCCACTGCAGGGCATAGAATTCCCCCAGGAGTAATGAGTGCACAGCTATATTGTGCTGCTGTAAGCTTGTAAGTGTAAACATGGCTCAATGTAGACATAAGTTCAGCATTATCTTAACAAGAAGATATCGTTATGTGGACTATTGGACTAAGGGGGCCAAGAGTTTAAAAAATGGGTGCCTGAAGTTAAATGGGTGCCTGGCAAATAGGTAGCTGGATTTTCAAAAGTGCAGATCCTCTAGTACTTTCCTTGGATTTCAGTGGAAACTGCTGGGTGCTCTGCACTTTTCAAAACCAGATTACCTATTTCAGTGCCTAATTATGGCTTTGGGAGTCTAACTGTAGTCACCCATTTCCCCCCCCCTTTGCCCCCCTGCAATCTTGGCTAATTCTCTGAAGAATTGGAAGCAGGAGAGAAGTCGTTTTGATATAGATGGGACTCAGTGCGACTATAAGCTTTTGAATGACCCTGAAAGCATACATCCGTTTTTTATATTGAAGGGAGATTTCAATTGTTTTTATTAACTGGCATGTCTGACAGTGTTAGAATTTTGTGATGCTCAAGAAAGAGAAGGGTTCTAAAAGTTTGGAGAATTTCTTCTCTTTACACAAACAGCAAGATAATCATCAATATCTAGGGCTGGAAGGGATCTCAGAAGGTCTGTACTACGGTAGGACCAAGTATACCTATAAGACCAGACCTTAAAGATGTTTGTCTAACCTGCTTTTAAAAACCTTCAGTGACAAGGATTCCACAACCTCCTTAGATAACCTGTTGCGGTACTTAACTATTCTTATAGTTAGAAATTTTTTTCTAATATGTAACCTAAATCTCCCTTGCTGCAGATTAAGCCTATTAAGTCTTGTCCTACCATTAGCAGACATGGAGAACAATTGATCACCATCTTTATAACAACCCTTAACATATTTGAAGGCATATAATGTCCCCCCTCTGTCTTTTCTCAAGACTAAACATGCCAATTCTCTCAACTTTTCCTCATAGGTCATGTTTTCTAGGACTTTTATCATTTTTGTTGCTTTCCTCTGGACTGTCTCCAATTTCTCAACCTCTTTCTGAAAGTGTTATGCCCAAAACTGTGCTCCAGGTGAAGCCAGTTTTGGGCACCACACTTTCAGAAAGATCTTGTAATGATGTCAATGAAGGAAAACTCCAAGGCGAATGAACAAGTTATTGGTTATGAAAACTTGGTAGTTTAGGGTTGAAAGCCTTCTTAATTAAAAGATAGTTTGGAGGTTAATAAGTTTTCAGGACATTTGCTAGGACAAATAAAGTGCTTTGAGAACACTGGATATATGCACAGCCATTTCTTGCACTAGCAAAATAAAGCAATGCATGTTCCAGAGCTGATCAAATAATCCAAAAATATACTCTTAGAAATCAGGGTCAATTCACAAGCAGAAAAAAAGGACGATTTTTCCTATGAATATTAGTTCCAGTGAATAATTTGACCCACTCTATTCCAGACCTAAATTATTCAATACTGGGTGTGTGACAGGCAGCTTGGAGGGCCAGGCATTCTAGTGGTTAGAGCACCTGGCTCTCAGTCCCCTGCTTGGTTGAGGACCCTCAGCCTTTAAGGCCAAGGGGGATAGGGGCACGTGGGCATTCCCTCTCCACCGGGTCCTCACCAAGGGCCCAGTGTACATCAACTGCTGCCCTGGGCTACCAGTCCATTCAGTTTGGGACATGGCCCATCTAGTGCAACTTGCTGGGCTACTTTTTTCCCATAGGGTCTTCTCTGGGGTCTTGGGTAGCATCTGGCCACAAACCCAGGCTCCTTCAGGCAGGGCACCTGCAAGGTGGTGCGGGCAAGCCACACAATGGCTCTGGGTTTTACTCACTCGGTTACCTCTGGCACTGGAGGCTCCTAGGTCCTCTTCAGTCTTCCCTTGGCTGGGGTCTAGTGCGTACTCCCTCTGGGCTGCCTTAGCCAGCAGGCTCATGCTCCTACCCCTCAGGTAGAGAGGCATAGCTCCTGCTTCTTTGCCAGTCAGCCCCAAACTGAGCCTTTTCTTCCCCCACCCCTAGGCCTGGCACTGGCCGCAGGTATAGCGGGACATGGCTAGCTGGGCCCAAAGGCTCTCTTTAATCCCTGCTGGGCTGGCTGGCAGTTTCTCTGCTTCATCTCAGGATATTTGTGTAATATTCAATAAATGCCATCAAATAGCAAGATGAACATGAAATAATGTAAGATTGTTTATCTATAAATTTCACATTTTATTCTTTATTCCCAAAGGTGCATATACCCTGGAGGGCTACTCACACAGATATCCCTAATATGCTTCCACTGAAATAAATGCAAGTGATTTCACTGGGAGCAAAATTAGGCTCATAATGAACCAAAACAGACCGTAAAGAAAGTTTAAAATATTCCATCCACAGCACCATTCGTCCATTTTGACAAATAACAACTTGATTATTGCTACTTCCATGCCTTTGGGAACCCCTGCTAATCTAACATCTTAATCTGATCTTGTTTACCTGGTCACCAATTCAATTTATCAACACTTTACAGTTTGAGCATTGGCCTGCTAAACCCAGGCTTGTGAGTTCAATCCTTGAGGGGGCCATTTAGGGATGGGGCAAAAATTGGGGATTGGTCCTGCTTTGAGCAGGGGGTTGGACTAGATGACCTCCTGAGGTCCCTTCCAACCCTGATATTCTATGATTCTATTCATTAATCTCTGCATTGTGTCCATTTGCAGTTATTTTCAAGCCGCGTATGTTTCTCTAGGCCGCCTGCAACTGCTGATGCTAACCCATTCGGGGCCCTAAGCAGGAATATTTTGGGATCCCCCCACAACACATACTAATAATTAATAGGACCCCGCAGGCCCGCCGATGGTGGGGGAGGGGTAAAGGGAGCAATTGCTCAGGGGCCCAGGCGATTTAAAAGGGCCTGGTTGCCCTGGGCCATTTTAAATTGCCCTGGCTGGACACAGGGCTTCTAGGTGCACCCGGGGTAGTACTGGCGGTGGCAAAGGCAGCCAAGTGGGCATGTGGAAGCCCTGGCCATGCTAGAAGAGCACCCATTGATTGTTCTTCCCTGGGGCCTGGAATTGCAGTCGGCAGGCCTAAGGCCCCCTTGAGCTGCTCAGGGCCTTAGAAATTGCTTAGTCTGCTTATGCCTAGTGCCAGCTTTGCTTGAGTCAAAGTTCTATAGTACAGAACAACCCTGCCAGCCTGATTCATACCTAATCTACCAATACCTAACATCTTAATATTTGTTTAGCAGTTGCAAGACCGTTAACTACATCTGATCCAATATCCACCCAGGCTATGAAGTCAAGAGCAGGCTGACAGTCTTAGCTGGCAGGAACTTGGGGGCTAGAATGTAAGCCCATTGAGGGCAGGGACTGTCTTTTAGTTCTATGTTTGTACAGCACCTAGCACAATGGGGTCCTGGCCCATGACTAAGGCTCCTGGCCTAGGTGTTATGGTAACCAAATAATTAATAATAAAGAATATTCACCAAATCTCAAATAGACTTAATGCTCTTTGTAAACTTTGGAAATTCTCCCCAATAGCTATTATAATTTTAAAATAAACTTTAAAAATATAGCTTGAAGACAGGTGAGCAAGCGCGTGCCTGTGGCCCCCATTCAAAAAAGCATTTAGACACGTGTTTAAGTCCCACTAAAAGCAATTCTTCAGCATTTGGCTGAACTGGGGCCTGAGCTGGACACATGATAGTGCATCCTTAATTTTCTTTAAATTTAAGATGAAGCTCAGTGTAATCTTGAACAGAACTGATCAGATTATTCATATTTGCTGTGGGTTTAGCACTTTTTTTCTATTTTGTGAATCATTTGCAAACTGATCCTGACACAAAACAAGAAGAATTTGGGGCTTTTTGAAAATAATTCAGACATAGTTTTTTAATGTAAAAGGATCCCAGAAGTTACAACGACTTGTAATTTTCTATGGCACCATCTATCTCAAAGTATTTGACAATTATTAATGAATTTAGCCTTTCCACACCCTAATTAGGTTGGTGATTATTGTCTCTATTTTACAGATGAGGAACCAAGACACGGAGAGGTTAAGTCTGTGGAAGAACTGGACATAGAACCCAGAGGCAGGAACCTAGAGGACATAGAACCCAGAGATTCTAGTCCTATGCCTTCACCACAAAACAAACTTAATGCTGGTGCTCAGTCTAGCCTACTACTATTACTTAACTGTTACAGGATTGCAAAATGAGAGACCTGGGATGCCAATAATATATAATTATTACAGTTTCCAACATATGGGAAACTGGCTTGGATTTTGCATGCTATACAGAAGAAAATATATTCTCCCTTACAAGGAGTAAAGTGCTGTTCTTTCCCAATGTGAGTCACATTATGCAAATGAAAAGGAGAGATTTGATGCTGTCAAAGAAAAGCCTAAAGGATAAAGCATGTCATGTTGTCTCTTCTATACCTGACAAAAACTGAAGGTATAATTTCAAGGACACATGCACATCTCTTGAGATGTTTTGGTCATAAACCAATGTATTTCTAGCTTGGATGACCCTGCAGCCAGCTTGAATATAGTCAGTGACGGGAGCTGGCTGGCTTGTTGCTCAGGGAACGTTGTTGTTGAATTGTTTTTAATTTTTGTTTGAGTTTCCATGGAATGAGTCTGTCAGGCTAGTACCATGACTGATCATCTTAGTCACTATCAGGCTAAGAATAATATTTTCTTCCTCTACCTTTCTATTATTGTTCTATTACTGGTCACAAACCAAGGTTAAAATAAGAGATGGGCTCAAGTCACCTTAGATCTAGAGTTTGAGCATACTTGGGCAGCTTCTGCAGTATGCTGAGGACACTTGTACACTACCAGAACAGTGTAAAGAAGTCATAATCCAGCCCCAGGAAATACTCTTAGGGCAAGAGAGTTCCCTGGGTGAGACAGAGCTGTGAAAATGGCTCTGTTTCCTTCTCTGACAATAGGAAGGGTGCCAGGGATGTGGCTGGAGCATGCATCTAACCAGCTATTCTCATTTGCAGCTCTTAAAGGCAGTGTAATTTACAGCAGCCCTGAGGCTGCTGGAAGTTACACAGGAAGTCAAACTGGCCCTCAGCCAGCCCAGAATATAAGCAGACACAAAGGTGAGGTCAAGCCACAGGTTCTGTTACCTGCACTGCACAGAGCTTGGGCAGGATGGAGATTCTGCCCTTCTGTATCTATTCTCTTTCTCACCCACAGCAAATAGTGGTCAATTTATTTTGGAATTTAAGACATGTCTTTGATTTAATGCTGGCTCCACCTGTGGAGCTCTGCACAGAGCAGGATGTTTGCACATGCTTCTTTCCCTGCCTGGGTGGATAGGGGGCACGGTTATTTGAATGGTAATTAGTGAAGGGTGGGAGATGATTTTTCCATCCATGAAACTTTGAGATTTCAAAAATGTTCCAATTCTGAAGTGGGATGAAACAGATGTTCACAAGTTTTTCATAACAAAACAGAGCAAGTAAGAGTTCCACCTCTGCACTGGCTGGGGGTGAGGACACTCACCTGGGAGACCCAGTTTCAACTCCTGGCCTGAATCAAACTTTGAGTGCTCTGGCCAACTGACTACTAAGGTCTCCCAAGTTCCATCCTGGACCTGAGAAATCTCTGAGACTAAACTGGGAAGTTCCACCCCCCACAAAATTTCAGTTTTGACACCTCTCCATTTTCCAACGAAACATCATGTCCTTGAAACATTCCCAACTAGTTCTAATTGCAGTAATACTGAGGGTCCCTGATCATTGAGCAGGGCCCCATTGTGCCAGGTGATGTACAAACACAAGATGGGTTTCTGCACGGATGAACTTACATCATCTGTCCCTGCTGCCCTCACGGTGTTAAACCTGTGCAAGTGTCTCTGCTATGGCTCCAGCTGGTTTGTACAGCAGGGCTGAGAGCCAGAGGAGGAACAGGAACTGGATGATCCCCATTGCACAGGCCCCTGTGGGCTTGCCAGATTTCTGTGTGGAAATCCGGCCAGGAAGTAATGCATTTGGAGCTCTTTGTGGGTTTCCTATTCAGCTGCTACTCAGGTGGAACCTGCAGGAATGTCTCTTGAAAGAAAAACATGTGGCCATATCTATATACAGTATTAGAGAATGTGCATGTAAACACAGGGTTCTGAATCACTTTTCATTTAGGATAGAAGGTGTTATTTTAAAAAGGGGGGAAATATGAAGGAAAAAGCTGTCCACAGACAAGCTGGAAAATATTGTACAAAAGCTGTGAGTCAGAATAAAATGACAAAGAGCTGCTTTTCCCCTCTTGAGATTTAATTCACAAAACAATGCTACTCATATCCTTCTTATATCACTAGTGAAAATGAACGGCAGCCTCATTTTCAGTCCCTTGTGGATGCATGGCCACATCACCAAACATTGTGCAACCTGGTAAATTTGGAAGTTTCTGTCCAGGAAAGGCTTGAGACTGGACTCCCAATGATGATGTAAATTAGACGGGAGATAAAGCTGTGTGCGGGGAAGTCTTTGGAGTCTCGACACTACGTCTGGATCTGGTCAGTGCTGTTAGTCACCCACTTTGAGCACCACATTTGTAACAGGAGCCACTGAAGTCAAAGGGCAGGGTATTAGCTTCTTGTAACTCTGACTCAGGTCAAATGAAAGGTCCAGGAAATAAAATTCAATTTCTTTCCAGAACTGTTGCGTTACATGTTTGTTACAATATACACTACTTATTGTAGCTGATAGCTTACCTGAGGTCATACATTTTCTGATGTAATTAACTGTTTCACAAGCATTCCCAGTTTATTTTTTGAAGCAACACAGGAAGAACTGTCTTGTGGTTAAAGCACAGGACTGGGAGTCAAGCAATCTAGCTTCCATTACCAGTTCTACAACAGAATTCTTCGCCTGAGTCACCTCTCTGTGACTTGGTTTCCTCATTTTAAATGTGGCTGATAATACTTCCCTCCCTCACATAGGAGTTAGTCTTATTTAGTTTGCTTGGAAAGGGTTTGGAGATCCATAGATAAATAGAGCAGATTCTAGAAAAGCAAATATTTTATAGTTTCATTTTCATAAACTCCTTCAAATTTGAATACCATAAGCATAGAATGCAGCCATTGACCAATCTATAACTGGGAAAAATGTCATTGCGGTAAGGTAGTTTACCTAGGCGCTTGAGCTTGTTTGTGTTTTCCATTGACTTAACTGGGCTTTGTATCAGGACCAGAGCAATTCAAACTCGAAGCAGTCAAAAATCTCGAGTCAGATCTCCCACAAATCATGAGCTTTTAAAAAAGCAATCATTTTTGGTTCTTTTTATTTGCCTCTTAGGTTCTGAGCCTCTAGGTTGCATTGGTTAGTGTTTTCAAGCTTTTCTCTGCAGCAATGAGGGCTAGAAACTTCCTCTTTTATACCCAAGTATCATGAGACTTATGGTAAAGTTGCAATAGTTAGCAACACTAGTTGCATTGCTACTCATGTGAGATGCCCCCTTGGCAAAAACCTCCTGTGAGTTAAGTTGCTAATGTGCAGAAGTCTTTTCAGGACTGGGCCATAGTTCTCCAGTGCTTGTTGATTTAAGTATTAAGGAGAGGTCTAATGTTACTATTATCTTTGTTTATTTTTTGTATATAATTTTTTTAAAATTCAGATTAATGTGTGATTGGACAATGTACAAGATATGAGCAAAATTACCCTGCTAAGCAATGTGGTCAAAGTCACCTCATTTGATGAAGGCTGTTGCGTGAAGATCAAGCATGATATTGGTTTGTTATCTGATATATTCTTCTATGTCCTAAATAAGTCTAGCCCTCTATGATCATAGAATCACTGACATGCAGGTCTGGAAAGGACCTTGAGAGATCATCAAGTCCAGCCCCCTATGCTGAGGCAGGACCAAGTAAACCTAGACCATCCCTGACAAGTGTTTGTGCAACCTGTTTTTAAAAACTGCCAATGATGGGGATTCCACAGCCTCCCTTAGAACAGCCTGTTCCATAACTTAACTAACCTTATAGTTATGAGCTTTTTCTTAGATCATTTAGGGAGCTTTGGGTTTGATATTATTTAGTTTTTTTTTCTTTCATTAACGACTGTAGGCCTCATTGCTTCCCACTGATCAAAGGCAAGCTGGGAGCAGTCCTCTGTGCAAGGATCATGTGCTGTCTGCACAGAAGGATGGGAGAGCCACTCCCCCTGCACGCCCCTCTCCAAGAGGCCATTATGTGGGTTGCAGAGCCTGCATATGGAATGGAAGGAGTTAGGCCAGATGTGGTCCTTTCCTTCCACAATCCTCACAGGGAATATGCTACCAAGTGAGGATAGCTTTTCTTGCTCATCCTCTGTGCTATGGAGTCTGGACTCCCTGATGCTTCTGCAAGGGACAAGTGCCCACCCCTTTATGGAAGAATTCAGAGATTCTCTCCTCTGATCCCTCTCAAGAGTTCTTACAGGGGAGAAGGCGAGGTGGGCTTAAGCTTCTAAACTGGGGCTTCTTTTTCCAGCTAATTGTATTCAGTTTAGGTTAAACAAATGAGTACAGAATTGGTTTTCTTAAAAAGAAAGAAGAAATAGAAATCCATCTGACACTTTTTCATACTCAACCTCCAAACTGGAACTCTTTCAATACTTGGGATTATCCAGTCTTTGGCAGTTTGATGAATCCTAATGACATGTTCTATCTTTAGTAAAACAAAGCAGTTAATCGATATCGTGTAAAGGACTATAAGGCCAAACCCATTGTCCTTACGCAGGCAAAGCTTCCATAGATATCAATAAGAGTTTCAATATTGCCACTCACAAGACTGGCTTAAAATAATACATTCTTGGTTCTTATTTGCCTTCTGGTTTTTGATCCTTTGGGATTTAAGTTTTCAAACGTTTCTCCAAACTTTTCCTCCTAATCTTGTTTTAAAAACTAAGATCCCCCCCCCAATAATCACATGACTCCAGAAGCTGGGAATTTAAGTAAAAACACCAAATATTGAGACTTCTGATAAAATTATGAGAGTTGGGACAACTGGAGTTTTCACTGTACTGGACTGCAGCATCAGGTTCTGCATGTGTTTTGTGCTTCAGGAATTGAACACCAAATGGGACATGAACCCCAGATTTTCTGGTTTCCGAATCAGTTTTTCAGTAGTTGAAAATACATTTTATTTCTGCAGACTCATGATGAACATGAAGGCAAAGCCTTTCAGATCTTTTGCAGGCTGGCTACTATTACACTGCTTACAGTATTTCCCTAGTCAATAGTAAATCTTCCAGTCATGCTGGAAAAAAAGAGTAAACACAACTTGTGGTGGGGTGCTAAAATGAGTTCAGCAGTACACAGGAATCTTCTTCCTATTAGGATTCAGTGATCTCCTTAAATTCCAAGAGATATTTGTCAAAGAAGCCAGCATTAGGGGGTGTGACTTGCTCAGATTTTGGTAGAAAAAAGTAATGCTTCAGTATTATAAACATCATTTTGATATTACTCAGAATGTGAAGAATCTCCCTATAATTTAAGATTTCTTCTCTAGGATTTGAAAAAGACAGTGCTCAAATGTACCACATCTTTTGAACGCTATGCTGCATCTTATCAGGATCCTGTACTATCCCCCAAATATTTTTCTTTCAGCCATAGCCATTTTCATCAGAAAACTTTAGCCCCTGCTAGAAATTGCCTATGCATGCCTATCTGAGAAATGAGGTATGCAGAGTTTTTTTTTTTTGTTAAAAAGCCTTAAGACTGTTCTACACTTGAAATGCTATACTGGAACAGCTGCAACACTGCAGCTTCACTGCCGTAGAGTTTCAGTTTAGATATTCCCATAGTGATGGGAGGGGTCTCTGATCCTAGTAGATAATGCAACTACCTGAGAGGCAGTAGCTAGGCGGACAGAAGAATTCTTCTGTCAGCTTAGCACCGTCTACACCATGAGTTAGGTCAGTTTAACTATGTCCTTAGGTGGGTTGACCTAACTTTTTAGTGCAGACCAAGCCTTAGTCAGGACTTATTATTTGTATTCCAATAGCATCTAGAGGCCCCAATAAGCGCTAAAAGGTTGTACTGCTTTAACTATATCAGTACCTAGCATGAATACAGAATGATGAAAGCAAGCCTGGTCCAGAGTTTAGATTGCTAGCCTGGGACTTGGAAGAGCCAGGTTCAGTTCCCTGCTTGGTTATATACTTGTGTGTACTTTGCAAGTCACTTAGAATCTCAGTTCCCCATCTGTAAAATGATATACCGATAATCCGTACCACAGAGATGTTGTAAGGACCAGGACTCAGAGACAGTTCCTGTTCTGCAGAGCTTAGTCTTTATATGGACGCATGAAGAGAAAAAGTATGTAAACGCACAAGCAAAGGGATCAGAACGATGGGCAGCAAACATGTTAATTCCACTTTTAAAAAATTGTTTTGGATAAATAAGCAAATTCTGCTTGATCCTTTCAAAAAGAAGAGACTAAAACTATTAGGACTGTTCAGCTTTGAAAAGAGATGATTAAAGGGAGATACGATAGAGGTCCATAAAATCATAGAATCATAGAATATCAGGGTTGGAAGGGACCCCCGAAGGCCATCCAGTCCAACCCCCCGCTCGAAGCAGGACCAACTCCCAGTTAAATCATCCCAGCCAGGGCTTTGTCAAGCCTGACCTTAAAAACCTCTAAGGAAGGAGATTCTACCACCTCCCTAGGTAACTAATTCCAGTGTTTCACCACCCTCTTAGTGAAAATGTTTTTCCTAATATCCAACCTAAACCTCCCCCACTGCAACTTGAGACCATTACTCCTCGTTCTGTCATCTGCTACCATTGAGAACAGTCTAGAGCCATCCTCTTTGGAACCCCCTTTCAGGTAGTTGAAAGCAGCTATCAAATCCCCCCCCATTCTTCTCTTCTGCAGGCTAAACAATCCCAGCTCCCTCAGCCTCTCCTCATAAGTCATGTGTTCTAGACCCCTAATCATTTTTGTTGCCCTTCGCTGGACTCTCTCCAGTTTATCCACATCCTTCTTGTAGTGTGGGGCCCAAAACTGGACACAGTACTCCAGATGAGGCCTCACCAATGTCGAATAGAGGGGAACGATCACGTCCCTCGATCTGCTCGCTATGCCCCTACTTATACATCCCAAAATGCCATTGGCCTTCTTGGCAACAAGGGCACACTGCTGACTCATATCCAGCTTCTCATCCACTGTCACCCCTAGGTCCTTTTCCGCAGAACTGCTGCCTAGCCATTCGGTCCCTAGTCTGTAGCGGTGCATTGGATTCTTCCGTCCTAAGTGCAGGACCCTGCACTTATCCTTATTGAACCTCATCAGATTTCTTTTGGCCCAATCCTCCAATTTGTCTAGGTCCTTCTGTATCCTATCCCTCCCCTCCAGCGTATCTACCACTCCTCCCAGTTTAGTATCATCTGCAAATTTGCTGAGAGTGCAATCCACACTCCAGATCATTTATGAAGATATTGAACAAAACCGGCCCCAGGACCGACCCTTGGGGCACTCCACTTGATACCGGCTGCCAACTAGACATGGAGCCATTGATCACTACCCGTTGAGCCCGATAATCTAGCCAGCTTTCTACCCACCTTATAGTGCATTCATCCAGCCCATACTTCCTTAGCTTGCTGACAAGAATACTGTGGGAGACCGTGTCAAAATCATGAATGGTGTAGGAAAAAATGAATACGGAAGTGCTATTTACCCTTTCCCACAATACAAAAGCCATTGGTCCTATTAATTTCATTGAGTGTAGCAAGTTTAATACAAACAAGAGGAAGTACTTCTCCATACAATGTGCAATCAATCTGTGGAACTCATTGCCATGGGATGTGGTGATGGCCAAAAGATAAATGGGTTCAAAGAAGAACTAAAGTTCATGGAGGATAGGTTCATAAGTGTCTCTTAGCCAAGATGGTCAGGGATGCAACTCCATGCTCAGGCAACCCTAAACCTCTGACTGCCAGGAGGAGAAGATGGGAGTGGATTACGCCATCTGCCCTGTTCTGTACTCTTCTCCCTGAAGCTGTAGTACTGACCACTATTGGAGACAGGATACTGAGCTAGGTGGACCATAAGAATAGCCATACCTGGTCAGACTAATGTTCTTATCCTGTTTCAGTTTAAATCTATGGGAATGGAAAGCAAGTCCTATGTCTGACTATGACATAAGGGTGCTTTCTTTGCTTTGAATTTGACTAAAAAAAAAAAAGTGCCTAAAGGCCAAATACAGCTCATGGTCACTCTCTTAGGATATATCTTCACTGTAGGGTTAGCCTGGATGATTGGCACCCCAGTGTAAGCTAACCTGGGTGCTCAGCTTTGGTGTGAGCATCCTCACTGCACAGCTCTACCCATGTTCCTGAGTTCTTAATGCATCTGCACTCACCTGTCAGGGGACATATCCCATGGTTCTTTGTGCTGAGGTGATCTAGGATTCTTTTCCAATCAATTTCAGAAGAACTTGTCTGTCCTTTGAGGGGAACTGTGGGAAGGCATTGGAGAACTATTGGCACCCAAGTGTTTTAGCCTGCATCCTTACTGTACAATGGGTGGGTTCCATGTTTCAGCCTGATTTAAAGTGGCACCGGGACTTTAATCCCTCCTCCCTAAGCCAGGTAAAGTAGTTTAGTCTTCAAAGCATTGCCAAACCCAGGTGAAATGTTTGTGTGTGGATGGTAGGAGGGGTTGGGCTAAAACTTGAGTAAGAGCCTGGGTAATTCTGCAGTGAGGACAAACTCTATGGTTAGAGTAAGGGTAAGATAAAACTGGTCACCTACAGGTTTGTACTGCCGGCAAATACAAAGTACAAGCTCCTAGTTATTTGTCAAGGAAATATGCAATCAGGTACAAGAAATTGAAGACTTATTTGATTTAAATTTATGGACAAGTTCATCTGAGACAAACTGTGGCCCCTCTATTTAAATTTATCCACAAATTAGGGGGGGAAGGAAGAGAGAGACACAGACCCCACTATAGAGAGAGAGAGGATGAGAGACCCCCTCACCCCCGTCATCATGGAAGGGCTGCTGAGCGATGTATGAGGTAAGGATGAGTCAGACCCCATTATCATGGCAGAACTGGGAAGCAGGCAACAATTTCTATACGCTATTTGGCAGATAACGGCAGTATCTTCATATTGTGATTTCCACATTTTTAAATTGGATTGAATGGGATTGTGAAGAGACCAGGCACTTGTGGAGAAGATCATTGTGTTTCAGTGTATCTCTCCCTTAGCCAGACCACTTCTAAACTTTGTAGTGCTCAAATCAAAATCTGAGTTTTGCAGATGAAGTCCCTCTAATCAAGACACTTGACTATTTGATCCTGGCTGCAAGTAAGGTGATCTCATATCTCGGAACAAGTAAACCATACCCCGCCCAACAGAAGGAGAATGGACTGAAAGAGGACAGCATATGGGTGGGAACAAATTAACTTTAGCGCTTATCACTGTCACTTATAGACAAATACCACAATTAAAGGGCAACCTGCGCCCAATTTTATCCCCGCTCACAGCAACTGGAGCTGGGGAGGAGAAGAGTCAGAAGTCTTTCCCTCTTATCCTTTGAAGTGGAGTGATGACAAATTCAGAGGAGCCCGCTGGTCTGCAGAAACTTTACTATTAGCATTAGAAAGATGCCTAGCAATTGCTATTGACAAAAGTGAGCAGCTGATTTATAGTATTAACATTGGGGTGGAATGTGATGGATGGGTGGAGAAAACACATGCTGGAATATTTTTTGCTAGTGGCATTGTAACATTTTGTGACAGGGCTGTATAATAGAGGCCTTGTCTTTCCTAATAAGAAAGGCGTGTTCTTATAACTAAAATTTACCCTGACCTGTTAACACATGTAAAAACTACCTTGTCTTTACAATGGATTTTACCATATATTAACTAATATGTGGTGCAAGAACACCCATTTTTTCCCTAATGTGGATGCGACCTCAGAGCTTCCAGAAAAGCTCTTTGGAAATTAAAGGGTTTGCTAGGGTTGATATTTCTAACATTGACCCTGTGATGAGCTCTCCATGAGCAAAGGAGCCAACCCCTGCAGGCTCGGGGCACTAGGAACCACTTTGCTGGGCTGACCCTGAGGAGTTCTGTGCGCCTTGTGTAAAGTACCACATGCCTTTTGTCCCCATTGACTTCAGTGGGAGTGGAGGGGGCTCAGTAGCTGCTAGGTCAGATCCCTTATTTTAAATATTCTAAAATAGACTCAAAGTTGGCCAAGAGGAGACCTGTATTTTAGAAACTAGCTCTGCTAGAGGCATTGATTCATATTTTCACTCTGAGGACATTTTAGTTGCTGAGTGAGCACCGTATGCTGTTATTAGCACAGTAAAAGGAGGACAGATATTTTAAAAGCTAGGCAGCTTTCCAACCACTGAGTTTGAGATCTCTTCTGCACCTGTGCCTGCCACACCCACCCATAGCTGCACTCTGTCTACCTACTCCATTCTCACAGGCTGTCTTCACTGCATAAGGTGAGTGTGTTTTTTACAGTAAACTAGCTAACTCATGTCATAGACTATCAGGGTTGGGAGGGAGCTCAGGAGGTCATTTAGTCCAATCCCCTGCTCAAAGCGGGACCAATCCCCAACTAAATCATCCCAGCCAGGGCTTTGTAAAGCCTGATCTTGAAAACCCCTAAGGAAGGAGATTCCACCACCTCCCTAGGTAACCCATTCCAGTGCTTCACCACTCTCCTAGAGAATATTTTTCCTAACATCCAACCTAAATCTCCCTCAGTGCAACTTGAGACCATTACTCCTTGTTCTGTCATCTGGTACCACTGAGAACAGTCTAGATCCATCCTCTTTGGAAGCCCCTTTCAGGTAGTTGAAAGCAGCTATCAAATCCCCCCTCATTCTTCTCTTCTGCAGACTAAACAATCCCAGTTCCCTCAGCCTCTCCTCATAAGTCATGTGCTCCAGCCCCCTAATCATTTTTGTTGCCCTCTGCTGGACTCTTTCCAATTTTTCCACACCCTTCTTTTAGTGTGGGGCCCAAAACTGGACACAGTACTCCAGATGAGGCCTCACCAATGCCGAATAGAGGGGAATGATCATATCCCTTAATCTGCTGGCAATACCCCTACTTATATGGCCCAAAATGCCATTAGCCTTCTTGGCACCAAGGGCACACTGACTCATATCCAGCTTCTCGTCCACTGTAACCCCTAGGTCCTTTTCTGCAAAACTGCTGCCTAGCCATTTGATCCTTAGTCTGTAGCAATGCATGGGATTCTTCCATTCTAAATGCAGGACTCTGCACTTGTCCTTGTTGAACCTCATCTGATATCTTGATGTAAAATCCTAGTGGACTCAAGGCACTGTGTTTTTTACCCTGATGTAGCTAGTGTGGTAAACTCCAAGTGGAGGTTAGTGTTTACCTCAACTAGCTAAATCAAGGTTTAAAAACTACCCCTGACTTATCTCCTTGTAAACTCCTAGTTGAGACAGCTTTTTTGGCGTGATAATATAACCTGCTTATGTGGATGTTAATGGGGTTTTTAATCAAGTTAAATTAGCTTGATTGAACTAATCTGACTGGAGGGGGGAGAAAAGCACCTTGTTTCCTCCTCTCACCAAGGCATTAGTGATATAGAGCTTAATTCAAAGCCCATTGAAGCTGATGGAAAGCTTTCCATTGACTACACTGGGCTATAGATCAGGCCCATAGCTCTGAGCTGGCTGGTGTCCAAATGTATGACATGACAGAGTATTTAAAATTGGAAACCCTTCAGAATTAAGGAGTCAACAAAAAAACTAGCGGAGGCAGAAGCTTAAAAAGTGGGATTCAATGTCTTTTGGTTGTATACTGTCTTAAACATTTTTGTCAGAAGCTGACGTTAAGTCATACGACAACAGGAGATTTGTGCAGGACAATGCTCATTTTGGGTCAACGCTTAGTGTCACACCTTGTCAAAGTGTGGGAGGCAGGTAAAAGCCTACCTAGGGGAGGAGTTAACTGACTCCATTTAAAAAAAAAACCACAATGGTTCTCATTTATCTGTTTGATGTTGCCTAAACTTGCTGAGACACAAAATAAAATCAAAGACCCCTCTGTACCTTTGCCCCAAGTTGCATGTTTTTGAGCAACATGAGTGGAACAGGGAGCTTTGCCAGTCTTGTATAATCTTATATACAGACTTCAAAATGAAACTAAAAATCTGATCATACATTCAATGGCCTCCTGCAGCCCTTGTCAGAATTAAAATGGGCTATGCCTACACTAGGGGTGAAAAAAGGTGTGTAGGTGTGTGTAAAGCAGCTAGCCGGGGCTCGACCCTCTCCAGGGCGGCGGGGAGCCACACTGGCTCATGACACGCAGATAATGTTTGGGGAAATTAGTCCGGCTGTGGGAGTCTCCCTCGGCGGCCCTTGCGGCAACTGAAACAAGCACTGTAAGCCTAGGCCCTAGGTGAGGGTGGGGCAACAATAAGTTAGGTGCTCAGGCCCTCCTGCAGGGGTTGAACAGTAGCAAACAGTTTTTAGAAATAGGCCCAGGCCCTCAGTAGCTCAGGCCCTCAGGCAGGGGCTGAGCAAACAGTTCAGTGTTAGTAGGCCCAGGCCCTAAAGGACCTGGAAGAGGGGGAGACTGCTACCCACGAGTTTGGGGGGGACGCAGGCCCTCCCACTCCACGGCGTCCCAGCCCAGGGCCCTAGCAGCAGCAGGAGACCCCCTGCTGTGTCAGTGGGGCTCCTGCCGCAACACACTGTCATAGGCTCTGGCAGTTCCTCAGCCAGACTATGGTCGGCTGCCACCGGGCTACTTCCTGATTCCCCCTCTTGAGGTACCTGGGTCCAGGCCATGAGCTCCTCAGGGTAGCTGGCAAGCGGCAGGCCCAGCAACTCCTCTGGGTAGCGGCCACAGGGCAGGTCTGGCAACTCATCCTGTTTACTTCAGACTATTTCTTGTTTCTCCAGATCATTTTGAATTTTAATCCCATCTTCCAAAGACTTGCAGCTCCCAGCTTGGTATCATCCACAAACTTTAAGTGTATGCTCTGTGCCATTATCTAAATCATTGATGAAGATATTGAACTCCTCCGGATAGCAGCCGCAGGGCAAGTTGGGCCAGCCCTGGCATGCACCTTGGGCCGCAGGGGAGCCACACTGCCTCACTACAGTGTGTATTTTAACAAGGAAATATCACATATCTTAGCTGAGACAACCTCAATGTAGTGGTAGTTTTACCTCAGTGTAGCTGGTGGAGGTGAACGCTAGGCATCACCAAGGGTTCATTATTATTTATTATTTGCATTACCATACACTTAAAAGCCCCAGTCATGCACTAGGTCCCCAGTGTGCTAGGAACTGTACAAAGAAAAAAGACAGTCCCTGCCTCCAAGAGCTCATAGTCTAAATATACACAACAGACAGAGTGGGAAAAGGAATAGAACACACAAGCAAAGTGAACAATGGGATGTCAGCAAATGTCATGTTAGTTTCACCTTTTCTTATGTGTTTCGTTAGGAGGGGCCAAGCTAAAGGGAAAGAGTGAGACTAGGGTGACAATACTGTGAGGGAGAAGGTTGGAGCAAACATCCAATCAGCCCAGGGCAGAAGTCCAGTCAAAACTGTTGAAAGTTCTCCAAAGGACCAGAAGTCCCTGCTTTGGCTAATTCTCTCAATTGAAATTTCTGGCTGGCTCCTCTTTGCCTTTTCCACCCAAGCCCACATGGTGGGGAGAGACGCACCATGTGGATCCTAGTGCCCCCAGAGTGTATGTGTGGCAGGTGTCTTCTCTGCATAGATATGGGAACAGGGGTGGCCCTGATTGGGCCCCATTTTACCCCTTCTCTCTTAGTGAAGCAGTTGCTCCTTTGGCAGTTTATGCCCCTGTCTGTTCACCTTAACCAGCTACATTGAGATTCCTTCTCTATGCTAGGCTAGTATAATAAAATGTATGCCTTGCACACCTTTTTTCTTAATGTAGACAAGCACCTAGAGTGCAGTCACTCAATACTTTGAAACAGCTCATCCTACAGCACCTTGAGGGACTATCTGGAGAAAAAATTCAAAAGTGGGTGCCCCCATTTGAAAATATACTGCCCAATATATCCTGACTTATGTTTGGCTAATGAATAAACCAGAATGATCAGAAGGATAATTTTAAGAAGAAAATATGCTAAGAAATAAGTTACTGTAACATGCTGATATATACAATCATAAATCACTCTGGAGCCTATGGCTTTCTAATTTCTTGGTAGATAACCAAAGAACTGGCTAAGTTGATAGTTTGTAATCAGGAAAAAAGTTCTAGACATCTACATTTAGAAAATCCTGATAAATACTATTACATCATATTGTGGACAATTACAACAGCCTTTGTATAATGTAGTTAGACCACAAAATACCTCCTAAGAACATGCACTTGGAGGGGTTGAATTTTTTTTTGACAGTTGAAGCTAACTGTCATGCAAATAAAAAAAATTTGTGTCCTTTTAATTCCTTATGAAACCCTGTATTAAACTTTTTCCTGCTTTTTTAAATATTAGACGCAGCAGAAATAACAAATCTCCCCTGCTTTTTATACAGATCTCCTTGGAGGATCACAAAAACTGCAGTGTGATCTTTCCAAGCCACTAACTGAAGGACTGAAATGTTAAATATTTAACACACAAATATTTTTCACTTAACTATCTGGCATTTAATTTAAATAAGTATTAACAAAAAGAACCCCGCCCCCAAACCTAAAGTTTTAAACCGCACCATTAAAATTCCTTTCCCTTCTTATTTGCTGTAGATTCACATTTTTGGTACTTGTGAGTCCATAATTCTGCTAGCCCTTTATTCATCCATAGGTGCATAGCTTAATTTGTAATGAAAAAAGTGCTGGGTCTCAAGCAATTTTTTTACTTTCAGAACTGACACTGCATAGGTGGGAACATAGACAGATCCTGATTTAATATTAAAAAAAACTACCAAAAGAAAATATGCTGAAGAAAAAACTTTTCAGGCCTTCTTCATCCATTATAAAGAAGACTTACTTACATTTTTTCTTCTTTGCAGTCCACCTTTAAGATGTTCTCTTATCTCTCAGAAATACTGCAAAGAAATATTTAATATCTCAAGCTGACAGATCAGATGAGCTGCATGGAGCAGATATGTAATGTATAGTGATTAAATGGGTTATCTGATGACTCTTCATACAACACACCGTTATTAATAGTGTAGACTGGAATTTGTAGGAAGAGGTGAACATGGACCCTCTCTGGTTAACTTAGATAATCAGACCGTGAAGGAATAATAAAACTGTGGTCAGGAAACACACATTTAATTTCAACTTCAATCTATCATTTTTATTATGATAAACCTGTCACAAGCTACTGTATAATAATTGTGCAGAACATTTTATTATTTTTTAGTGATGATTCAAGTATACAGTCCTTTTCAGCTGAGGATCTTAGAGCATGTCACAATAATTAACCATGCTATTAACACTACCCCATGAAGTGAAGTATTATACCTCTCTTTTATAGAGTAGTAAACAAAACTCCATCTCATGTAACAATTGTTATGGGGAATCTGATTACAAGAGGGTAACATCCCAGGAAAGCTGAAGCATAATTTGATTTTGCTTTTATAGACTGAATAAAATGTTTGTCATATTTTGCTGTGCATTTTACATGTGAGACAGAACCTGCCTCTGTTGTGCCTTGCTCAGCAGTGAGAACATCACCAGCACTTTTGTAGTCATCATACTGGTCTGTGATAGGACTTAAGTCACAGAGAGGTTATGTTAAGTGATTTTTCCCTAGGAAACTCAGCAAGTCATTGGTAGAGGCAGGAGAGAAGTGAGGAGTCCTGATTCCCCACCCATTATTTTAACCATGAAACCTCACTTTTCCCATAGATTTTCATGGCTGGTTAATTGAAAAGCTGTGTCATTATTATAGAATCATAAAATCATAAAACTGGAAGGGACCTCGAGAGGTCATCTAGTCCAGTCCCTTGTACTCAAGGCAGGTTTAAGTATTCTCATTCTAGACTAGGGGTCTCAAACACGTTATTTCCTGCAGCCCGCCGAGCTCCCCGTGCGCCCCCCCCCCTTCCAGAGTTATTTCCTGCGGGCTGCCAGGCTGCCCTCCCCATAGCGCGCAGTGTCCCCGGTCCTCTGCCTACCTCCAGGCACTTAGTGCTTTCCAGGAGGGAGGGGGAGGAGCGGGGAGCCGTGTGCTCAGGGGAGGAGGTGGAGGAGAGGCAGGGCAGGGGCAGGGATTTGGGGAAGGGGTTCAAATAGTGGCAGAGAGGGGGCGGAGTTGGGGTGGGGACTTTGGGGAAGGGGTTGGAATGGGAGTGGGGGTGGGAAGAGGCGGGGTAGGGGCAGGGCCTCGTGAAAGGGGTGGAGTGGGGGTGGGACTGCGGGCAGAGAGTGTCAGTGATGCGGCCCTTGGGCCAATGTACTAGTCCTCATGTGGCCCTCTATATCCCTACTCAAGATTTCCCTGTTTATGCATCCCAGGATCACATTAGCTATTTTGGTCACAGCATCACACTGGGAACTCATGTTCAGTGGATAATTTGCCCCCAAATCTTTTTCAGAGTCACTGCTTCCCAGGATAGAGTCCTCCTTCCTGTAAGCATGCTCCCCCCCCCGATATTTAGCCATATTAAAATGCATATTGTTTGCTTGTGCCCAGTTTTCCAAGTGATCTAGATCACACTGAATCAGTGACCTGAACATGACTGTGGACCACTGATAACTGCTCTCTGGGAATGGTATTCCAATCAGTTATGCACCCATCTTATAGTAGCTCCATCTAGGTTGTATTTCCCTAGTTTGTTTATGAGAAGGTCATGCACGATAGTATCAAAATCCTTACTAAAGTCAAGATATACCACATCTACTGCTTCCCTCCTATCTGCAAGGCTTGTTAGCTTTCTTTGACAGTGTGTCAGGTTGGTTTGACTTGATTTGTTCTTGACAAATCCATGCTGACTGTTACTTATCACCTTATTGTCTTCTAGGTGTTTGCTTAATTATTTGCTCCATTATCTTTCTGGGCACAGAAGTTAAGTTGACTGGTCTCTAATTCCCTTATTTCCCTTTTTATAGATGGGCACTATATTTGCCCCTTTCCAGTCTTCTGAAATGTCTTCCATGACTTTTCAAAGATAATTGCTAATGGCTCAGATATCTCCTCAGTCAGCTACTTGAGTATTCTAGGATGCATTTAGTCAGATCCTGGTGATTTGAAGACATCTAACTTGTCTAATGACAGGTTTCAGAGTAGCAGCTGTGTTAGGCTGTATCTGCAAGAGAAAAGGAGGACTTGTGGCACCTTAGAGACTAACAAATTTATTTGAGCATAAGCTTTTGTGAGCTACAGCTCACTTCATCGGATGCATGCAGTAGAAAATACAGTAGAGGGATTTTATATACACGGAACATGTTACCATACACACTGTAACACCCCTTGTTTCAAGAGTGATCAAGTAAGGTGAGCTATTACCAGCAGGAGAGAAAAAACACAAAACACCTTTTGTAGTGATAATCAAGGTGGGTCATTTCCAGCAGTTGACAAGAACGTCTGAGGAATTGCGGGGGGGGGGGGAATAAACATGGGGAAATAGTTTTGCTTTGTGTAATGACACATCCACTCCCAGTCTTTATTCAAGCCTAAAAGTGGCAATATTACAACAAAAACAACTTCAAAAGCAGACTCCAATGAGAGACTGTTGAATTGGAATTAATTTGCAAACTGGACACTATTACATTAGGCTTAAATAAAGACTGGGAGTGGATGTGTCTTTACACAAAGTAAAACTATTTCCCCATGTTTATTTTCCTCCCCTACTGTTCCTCACACATTCTTGTCAACTGCTGGAAATGGCTCATCTTGATTATCACTACAAAAGGTGTCTTCCCCCCCCCCCCCCCAGTAATAGCTCACCTTACCTGATCACTCTCATTACAGTGTGACTGGTAACACCCATTGTTCCATGTTCTGTGCATATAAAATCCCCCTTCTGTATGCATCTGTTGAAGTGAGCTGTAGCTAACAAAAGCTTATGCTCAAATAAATTTGTTAGTCTCTAAGGTGCCACAAGTACTCCTTTTCTTTTAACTTGTCTAAGTAATTTTTAACTTGTTCTTTCCCTATTTTAGACTCTGATCCTACCTAATTTTCACTGGCATTCACTATTTTAGACGTATAATCACCACCAATCCTCTTGGTGAAAACTGAAACAAAAGTCATTAAGCACCTCTGCCATTTCCACATTTTCTATTACAAGAGTTACACGTTGCGAACATTGATGGATGAAAGAAAAACTTTATTTTAACATGCAGTTTGCAATAGCTTTTCATGGCACAGGGCTTTACGGATATACATCTCAAATCTTACTTTTTTGTAGTGTTTACACACTAATGCACACATTAAATATGCTGATAGGACTAAAAATATCACTTTATGCTGTCCCACATACTGGCACAGTCCTATGTTCTAGGTTTCTAAGCCTAGGTTTTAGGCACAAATGCAGCATCTCATGAGCATGTTCTTTTTACATCCCTGAAAGGACTGATCAGAATGAGTAATATATAGAACCAGTCACCTACACTCCCCTCTGATTTCTTTATGGGAAATTCAACCAGCTAATTGGGGGGCAAAATGGGGGGAAAAAAAAGTGGAGGTACCCTACTCAAGCTCCTCCCACAATCCCAAACCCTGTTCACATTAAAGTAGCCTGGGTTGTTCATGCCTATTTGGCACTGAAATAGTTAATACTAAATGGTGATTGAGGGAGAGAGCAGATACTGTACCCATAAACAGGCACATCAGTGCAACTGCTCTCCATTTGCTTGCCAGTGCTACCCTGGGGGGTAGTGAGATTAACAATCACTGCCAACATAGGACTGTGCCTAAATGGCACAAGTGAGCTTCGTGTAATTTAGTTTATTCATCTTTAAAATAGGTATCACTTGCCTAAAAAGGATATTGCCCAGGAGTCTTAATTTATCAGAGTGGAAGTGTTCTGAAACTTTCTGGATGGAAGGAGCAGTAAAAGTGCAAATTATTACAACATTAAAACATTAAGTGTTATTTGTCCTATCTGACTTTACCTGCAAAACTCAAATCAGATGGAGAAACTGATTTGTCAGATAAGATTTATATTAGCATTTAGAGACCCCCCCACCCAAAAGATCAGAGCTACATTGTGCTAGGTGCTGTACAAACATAGTACCTGTACAATCTTAATGGATTTAGAGACAAGTGAATTAGTGAAAACAGGCACAAGGACTTGTCCAAGACCACAGCAGGTCATAAGTATATCCAGAATAGTAGTCTTGTGATTATTAGTCCAGTGCTTGTCTACTGGACAACACTAATAATCACCATAAGTGTCCGAAATTAACTCTCCATGTACCTCTTTCTCTACAACTGCATTCCATCTTAGCTGGCCCCTTTGTTTTTATTTGTTCAGGGTTGTATTTTCATGGTTAAGGTTTTATTTTCTTCTATGGATATCTAAAGCCAGTTTAGCATGTGAGTCTCTGAGCAGTGCAATACACACAGCACAAAGTCCATTGTGGCACACAATGAGAGGTGCAGTACCAATCAACATCCACTTCCATTCAAAGCCCATTGCATTCCTGGCACAACCTGCTCCACAATGCTACTGAAAAACAATAAGCCCAAATACTGTGGGAACAATCAACATTCACTGGAGCTTTTCCTCCTTTGACAGAAATAGCTAGCCCCATACCCCTATCCTAAGTAAGCAATACAAGCCCTTAAGTTCTCATCAGGGGAATGTTTCTTTGGTTTGTTTTAGAAAAAGGCAGCATGGCAGCAAAGGTAAACACTATTGTTTTATGTTTATGTGCATGTATTGTTATGCAGCATAATGTTAGCAAGCAAAGTAACCTTGTCTGTGGGCACTGAAAGAGCAAGGGGTTTAATAATGAGATTAGGGTCTAAGCCAATCTGCGGGTCTAGGAACAGCTGTCTCCTGTTAACACACCATGGTCCTGCTCTTTCTGCGCTTTGAGTAGCCATGCCAAGGGGTTCCCCTTCCAAAGAGGGGCCTGGACTGCAGCATATGGCATCCTTTTCCTCCCTAGGAATGGCAAAAAGGGCCCCCTCCCTTTGGGAGCAGCAGCAGGCAGCATCCTCTTCCTCCCAGAGAGGCAGGTGGTAGAAGGCGAGGTGGGGGGCAGTACTTACCCCAGCAGCTGGGACAATGTGCCTCAGTGGATAGGCTGGGCTACTCAGAGGCCTGGGTCTTGGTATTAACATTCCACTGAGATAAATGAGGCAATTCCCCTTCCCAAAACTATTGGATCAGGCTTTCTGCAGCCTGCTGTTGCACCGGTTCACACTCAGGTCACATTTTCAAGCTTTTTTCACAACCGTGAAGGCTAGAAACTGATTTTTTAGAAATGAAAGCTGAGATTCTGAATTGACAATACCACTGCAAAAGCAGGGGCTAGGCTTATGGCACCTATACTTTACCCGAGTCCTGAATGGGCTAGAGTTTTTCACCTCAGAGTTCAAATCCAAGCAGGGTTGGTAGTGACCAAAAGTTGTTACTATCAAGTATCTGTTCAGTGATTTATGTGAAATGAGTTTGTTGATCTCAGCCTGGTTCCTACTGCCACAGCCAAACAAGACCTGGGGAAGAGATTACACAGGGCTCAGCTGTCCTGGACATGCTGTATCTGCCTAGGGCAACCTCTTATTGTCCCAGGTTCTAATGACTGATGCAACAAATCTAACATGCCCATCTTGCCTCTCCTTCATACGCTGCAGAGCTCTATTGCGTCACTGGTGATAAAACCATTCCAAGTAAGGCCAGATACTATAGGATTTATCAACTGCCAGTCAGGAAAGATAGGACATGTATTTACTCCATTGGCTCTTCAAGGCAGGCTTTGGTAATTTGTTCCCCCTTCTTCAGGTCTGCAGCATGTACCGCCTTTCCTTTCAAGTGAGGCCTCCCCATTCACTGAAGCCTCTCCTGTGCAAAGCCTAGGTGCTGATTTTTATTTTTCCCTGGTGGTGCTCTACCCCTGCTCCGCCCCAGGCTCTGCCCCAACTGTGCCTCTTCTCCAGAGGCCCTACCCTTGTTCTGTCTCTTCCTGCCCTGCTCCGCCTCTTCCACCCCCACTCCAACCCCCTCCTCTGAGACCCCTGCCTGCTTTCTGCCCTCCCCCAGCTGCCAAACAGCTGTGGCTGGTGGGTGCTGAGTACTCACTATTCCCCCCCCCCACATGCTCCAGCCCTGGAGCACCCATGGGGTCGGTGCCCATGCTGCAAAGCACAGCTTTCTTTCATTTTATAGTGCACCAGAAAGATTGTGCATGCAGTAGAAGCCATTCTGGGGTGTTTACCTATCAAAAATACAAAATCTAGCTGAATCCAGAGCACAAAGCTTCGGCTGTCAGCAGGGCTATAACAGCAGTGCCAGTGAGAGCTCTCCAACTTACTGATTGCTGTTCCCTTGTGCCAGATGAGTAGGATGGACAAATGCTGTTTTGATTCAGCATTATGAGGCAATTTTAAGTATCCCAGGCCCAGATCAGCCTTGAAGTTGATGGCCAAGATCCTGAATTTGATATATTCATATCCTTTTTGCATTGAGGGTGAAATTCATGCCAGTGCAGAGAAACTGTTCTAAACTTTTAAGGGCTCTGACCTAAGTGAAGCTGAGATACTGAGCTGGTCCTTAATGTATTCTATCCTTACAGAATAATCACAACGGAAGCCGTGAAATATAGCATGCTAACCATTCCCAACAATCTTAGGTCTTCATCATGTTCCCATTAGTCAAAAGTTTTGCCTGAGGAAGGACTGAGTTAAAACTACAGGCCTGAACTTACGTGGTTCTAAACATTTTCCATAGGTCTCAAAGTTACTTAAAAAATTGATGACCTGGCATGCCCTATGCAAGGACTTCAGAGTTTGGCATTCTAGGAGCTGCAGGTGTTGAGCACTTCATAAAAGGATTGGGCTCCTAAGCTGCAAGGGGCAGAAGGAGAATTTATCACTAGGAATCTTCAGATATAGGCCAGATTAATGTAATAAACATGAAGAGGGCCCTTGTTGTAACTGTACTTGATAGTTGCAATAGGTGCATGATTAACAAGTCTCTAAATAATAATGGCGTAAGAGCCCTTGTATCTTTATTTGGCTCAATACTGAGATAGACAGGAAAGTCCTCTTAGTTGCAGCCAAAAATCCCAGCTTTATTAACATTAATATAAAGCTGCTTTTGTTTTGGGTGGCACATCTGGCTATTTTCTTTTAATTAATAAAAATAGTCACTTAAATACCCATCAATCAGTGAGGAATGCTCTGAGCCATTCTTCAATCATTCATAGTTTTTGCTTATTTTTAAGATACTTTATTAAATCCCTACCATTTAAGTCCTCTGGATTTGCCTACATGTTTACACAACAAAAGTTACTTCAGAAAGATCAAAGTTACTTTAGATATCTGAATTAACGTTTTACAAGTTAATTACATCCTTTTGACTCATCTCCTTTTGATTGTAAGCTGTGATATAAAAATAGAATCATATTCCCTGCTCAGTTTTTAATCCATCTATCTGTAAATGGAGGCATTAAACAATCCTATTTTTAATACAAAGTATTTTAATCCCCTTTTCTAGTTTTTTTAATTTAAAGCTTTTCTTCTGCTCAAATATCTACGCAAAATTCTCCTCAGAATTACATGGGTTTAAGTGAGAGCTAACAGTCCTCTGAAGTTACAGTAACTCCTCACTTAAATTCATCCTGGTTAATGTTGTTATGTTGCTGATTAATTAGGGAACATGCTCATTTAAAGTTGTGCAATGCTCCCTTATAACATTGTTTGGCAGCTGCCTGCTTTGTCAACTGCTTGCAGGAAGAGCAGCCGGTTGCAGCTAGCTGGTGGGGGCTTGGAACCAGGGTGGACCGGCAGCTCCTGTATCAGCCCCCCGCTTCCCTAAGTTCCCTGTGTGGGAGCAGCCCAGCAGGCTACAATTGCTGGGCAGTTCAGCTGTCCCTCCCTCCACTGCCATGTGCTGCTTCTGTCCTCTGCCTTGGAGCGGCTCCATGAGCCTCCTGCTTGCTGTGCAGAGTGGGGAAGGGAAGAGGGGTGCTGATGTCAGGGTGTCTCCCTCCCCCCTGTTCCTGCCCCCCCCCCCACTTACACCTTCTCCATATAGAGCAGGGTGGGGACAGGGCTCAGGATGGAGAGAGCTTGCTGGCTGCAGCTGCTGTCTCAACTTGCTGATACATGGTTCTTAAAAAATTGGTGTACTTAGAGTTCAGAGTAACAGCCGTGTTAGTCTGTATTTGCAAAAAGAAAAGGAG
This sequence comes from Lepidochelys olivacea, assembly GCF_965140295.1. Classification (NCBI taxonomy): domain Eukaryota; kingdom Metazoa; phylum Chordata; order Testudines; family Cheloniidae; genus Lepidochelys; species Lepidochelys olivacea. The sequence goes on along the minus strand of NC_140412.1, from coordinate 135,500,061 downwards.
TACTTGTGGCACCTTAGAGACTAACCAATTTATTTGAGCATAAGCTTTCGTGAGCTACAGCTCACTTCATTGGATGCATACTATGGAAAATACAGAAGACGTTTTTATACACAGAAACCATGAAAAAATGGGTGATTATCACTATAAAAGGTTTTCTCTCCCCGCCACCCCACTCTCCTGCTGGTAATAGCTTATGTAAAGTGATCACTCTCCTTACAATGACAGGTTTCAGAGTAACAGCCGTGTTAGTCTGTATTCGCAAAAAGAAAAGGAGTACTTGTGGCACCTTAGAGACTAACCAATTTATTTGAGCATAAGCACACAGTATGCATCCGATGAAGTGAGCTGTAGCTCACGAAAGCTTATGCTCAAATAAATTGGTTAGTCTCTAAGGCGCCACAAGTACTCCTTTGCTTTCTCCTTACAATGTGTATAATAATCAAGGTGGGCCATTTCCAGCACAAATCCAGGTTTTCTCCCCCCCCCATACCCCCCTTCCCCCCAAAAAAACCCACTCTCCTCAGTGATGGCCCATTTCAAGGCCAAGAATTCCAGCTTGTGGGTGGGATAGCAAGTTTCACTATCAGACAGTCCTCGGCTGGCAAAGGCTACAGGTTTACGTTTGCCTTCCACTTCCTGGTACAGGACTGCTCCCAGACCCTCCAAACTGGCATCAGTATGCAGGATAAATGGTTTGCTTGGGTCAGCAAAAACTAGGACTGGAGCATGAGTTAGGCAAGTAATGATTTCTCGAAAAGCCCTTTCACATCTCTCATCCCACCATGGCCCAAATGGTTCAAAGGGGCCATAGTGTCTCTGCACAGGAGGCTTTGGGGACCTCCCCTTATTCTCAGTCTTAGATTTGTTCTTGCTGGACTGATGTCCCCTGGTAAGATCGTTCAGAGGTTTTACAATCGTAGCATAGTTTTTCACAAATCTGCGGTCGTAGCCACTAAATCCAAGAAAGGTCTTGAGTTCTCTGTAGTTACTTGGACATGGCCATGTAGTGAGTGCTTCTATTTTATCAGGATCAGTACTCACACCCTCTTGGGACACGATGTGACCCACATACTTCACTGAGGTTCTACAGAACTGGCATTTGTCAATTGAAAGCTTCAGACCATAATCCTCCAACCTATCAAGCACTTTAAGAAGTCTTTCTTCATGCTCCTCTAAGGTTCTTCCAAACACAATCAGGTCATCCAAATAAACTAACACTTGCAGTAAATTCATGTCTCCCACAACTTTCTCCATGAGATGCTGAAAGGTGGCAGGTGCTCCAGAAATCCCTTGGGGCATGCGTTCGAACTGATAAAACCCTAATGGGCAGATGAAGGCTGTCGTCTCCTTATCTTCTTCTCCCAGAGGGATCTGGTAGTATCCACTTCAAAGATCCAACACAGAGAACCACTGGCTTCCCAACAAACAGTCTAAGGCATCTTGCACTCGAGGCATAGTGTACTGGTCGACCACAGGATGGCTGTTTAGGGTGCGGTAGTCAATACACATCCGGATTTTCCCATTCTTTTTACGGACTACCACAATGGGTGAGGCATATGGGCTGTGGGACTCTGTAATGATGCCATTCGCAGCCAGCTCCTGAAGATGATATGGCACATCTTCCATCTCAGAGAGAGCAATCTTCCTAGATCTCTCCCTGAAAGGTCGAGAGTCATGTAGTCTGATATTGTGCTCTACTCCTTTTGTACATCCCACATCCCACTCATGCAGTGAGAACACCTTGAATCTTTCACAAAGTTTCTTCCTCAGGCGATCTTTGCACTCCTTGGACACTGGTGAATCTCCAAAGTCAAACTTTGCTGGGTCTATTGTCGGAACTTGAGTTTCACACTGGGGTTTTACAATCGACTCAGGCTCAAAGAGGTCTGCTATCTTTTGTCCTTGCTTCACAACAACATCATGACTCGTTTCATTAACAATCAGTATAGTCATCCTTTCCTGGGCTTCAGCAGGTAGGGTTATGACTCCACTGGGGACCAGCACTCCTTCAGGGAGCTCTCCTCCCATCGGCTGCTCTATCATTGCTAACGTCCGTTTACTGCCTTTCAGCCAGGTACTCATGACAAGCACTTCTTGCTCCGTCCTTGCAGGCACTACTAAGGGGGTCATGTCCGCGTACTTCAGTGCCCCAAGCGGTAGCTCAGATGTGTCCCTTTTAGCGCTCTCAATTTTCCTATAGGCTTCAGCACAAAGTGTATGGATCATCACGGTATTCAGGTATTGGTCCCCAGCCCGCCTTCTGCAGTAATCCACGAGTACCTTGAAGAGACTGGAGTTGGTCCCTATCAGCACAGACACATCAGAGGTCCCTTTAGGGTCAGGGCATATTAAGGCAGCTGTGTCTACCTCTTCTCTTACCCCAGCAACCTCCTCTGGGAATTCCAGGTGCACTATGACATACCCTTGGTAGGGGTATTCATCCATGCTGAGGCCACACAGGCCAAGGCCAGTCAGTGGCTGTATATGCAGGTGCCTAAGCATCTGTTGGTAGAATGACTGAAATATAATAGTCACTTGAGATCCAGTGTCAAGCACTGCTTTACACTCCACCCCTTCAATCAGCACTGTGACCTATGCTTGAGGCCCTATCAGTCCTGTGTGGATCCCAGCTGGACAGTCTTTTCTGGGGGAATCTTCAAATCCTGCAGACCTGGGGAGCAGGTCCTGTTCCAGGAAGTGGAAGGCAAACGTAAACCTGTAGCCTTTGCCAGCGAGGACTGTCTGATAGTGAAACTCGCTATCCCACCCACAAGCTGGAATTCTTGGCCTTGAAATGGGCCATCACTGAGAAATTTCGAGACTACTTGTATGGTGCTCAGTTCCAGGTGTGGACAGACAACAATCCACTGACTTATGTGTTAACAAGTGCTAAGCTGGATGCTACAGGGCAGAGATGGGTGGCCTCCTTGGCTAGCTATGAGTTCAGCATTCAGTACCGATCATGGAGAAGCAATGTAGATGCAGATGCATTGTCCAGGCGCTGCAAGCTCCAGAAGTTGCTGTGATACCCACAGATGGAGTGAGAGCTATTTGCAGTGTGAGTCGCCGAGAGCCAGAGGCCCGTGAGAGCCTTCAGGGATGTGTTGCAGAAGCTTTGGGCCTGCCCCCTGAATGCGTGCCTTCTGCTTCAGTGAACTATATTGCATTGGACCAATCTCCCTTGCCCATGCTCAATGTGGCTGACTGGCAAGAAGCCCAGCTGCAAGATATTGACATTCGTGATACACTACTTGCCAAAAGGGAGGGGCGAAGCCCAGATGCGGTTATCCCACCTAACCCGGAGGGTAAACTACTATTGAGAGAATGGACCAAACTAAAACTGATTCAGGGAGTGCTACACCGAATGACCACCGACCCTTTACAAAAGCAACAAGCACAACTAGTACTGCCAAAAGAGTACAGAGCCCTGGCCATAAGGGCCCTGCATGATGACTTTGGGCTTTAGGGATGGAGAGGACCCTGGAACTTATTTGTAGTAGGTTCTATTGGCCCCGAATGGCTGAAGATGTTCGCAGGAAATGTGAGACTTGCGCTCAATGTGTTCAAAGGAAAACTCTGCCCACAAGGGCTGCATATCTCAAGAACATCACCAGCAACAAACCTTTGGAATTGGTATGCATTGATTTCTTGTCTGTAGAGGTAGACAAGAGGAATGTTGGGAACATTCTAGTAGTGACTGACCATTTTACATGGTACGCACAGGCATATCCCACATGTGATCAGAGGGCCATCACCGTCGCGTGGGTATTGTGGGACAAATATTTCTCAGTCTATGGATTCCCGGCTCGGATACACTCTGATCAGGGGCGGGATTTTGAGAGTCACCTTCTGAAGGAGGTGCTGAAGATAGCAGGAATTAAGAAGTCTAGGACAACGCCTTATCACCCCCAAGGTGATCCTCAGCCAGAGAGGTTCAACCGAACCCTATTAGATATGTTGGGAACTTTGCGACCAGAGCAGAAGGCAACCTGGAGCCAGCATGTCGTATTTCTGGTGCATGCCTACAATGCCACAAAGAACGATGCTACGGGAGTCACCCCATATCTCTTGATGTTTGGGCAAGAACCAAGATTACTCATAGACTTGTGCTTTGGTGTATCAGAGGATGGAGATAGCTATGAAACTCAACAGCAATATGTATCCCGACTAAGAGAAAAGCTGTGGGATGCTTATCGCTTAGCTACCGCTGCAGCTTGGAAGAACACAGACCGCAACAAACATTGATATGATGCTAGAGTGCGTTCGCAGGAGCTCCAGCCGGGGGACAGAGTCCTGCTGCGGAATTTGGGTATTGCTGGCAAACACAAGATAGCTGACAGATGGAAGGCAATACCTTACCTGGTGATGGAAAAGCTGGGAGATCTGCCGGTCTACAAGATCAAACCTGAAGACGGTCCAGGGCAAATAAAGACGGTGCATAGAAACCTTTTGCTCCCTGTGGGGGAATTGGTAAGCACCCCTTATGAGATGGGCCATGACAGGGCAGCCAGGCAGAACAGAAGTGCTAGACCAAAGCTGCCATCCAACACAGACAGCAGGCCCCCTGCAGCTAACTTACCCCTATTCTGCACATCTGAGAGTGAGTCTGAGGAGGAAGACACAACCCTGGTGTGTCCTAGGATGGAGACAAGATTTCAGTCTCGATCAGCTGAACCAAATGAGAGTTTTCCCTCTTCCACCCTAAACCCCATGGCGGAATTATTTAGGCCCATTTCTGACATCCCTGTGCCGCTGATGAGACACCCGTGTGATGACACACACAGGTTATTGGACAGTGGAGACACACAGGTAGAGGAAATCCTGGGCACCTGGGACCCTCCAGCATTAGAACTAGGAGTGCAGATAGCCAAGGGACCCTCAAAAGAAGCCTCTCCATCCGTCACTCAAGAGGATGTTCCCCCTACCTCGGCAACAGATATTCTCAATAGACAAGACAGAGCGATAAGACCAGTAAAATGTTTAACTTATGATGCACCTGGGGTGACTAGTGAGGAGCCAATACATTTAGCACACAGGCTTGTGGAAGCTAAAGTGGGCTTCCTGAGGCCCTTTGGAGGAAACCAATGAGTTGGTATAAAGGGAATGTGATTTGTCAGGACGACAAATTCTCGGCTGGGGGAGGATGTAAGCAGTGTCAGGATGAGCTCCACCCTGACATCTGGTGGTGAGGTGTGGCAAGTTGTGGAAAAGAACTTCAGAGGCCGATCTCATTTGCATAGGCACACCCACCCCGCCTAGAATGAGGCCATAGCTGCCCAAATGGTCACTTTGGCTGCTGTGGGATCCCCAGTGTCTCTGTTATTGGGGCAGGAAGAATAAATTGTTATTCCCCTGATTATGGGAACTGTGCTTGGAACTGTACTTGGCCTTTTGTTATGATGGAGGGACTCACCATCAACTAAGTAGCACTCACTAGGCAAGGGTCATGGATTCCAAAACTCTGTGAATTAAGAGAGGCTGGGGACAAGTATTAATACTTGGTGGCATGGGCCCCTTGGTGAGGGCCTTACATGCTAATTGCATTTCCTCCTCTCTCCACTGTAGAATATCAGAGCTAATGTTGATTCCATGAGGAGTCTGGTTACAGGATGCTGAGCTCACTTTGGGCTAATAGTGCACCAGCACTGAGGCTCCCCTACTACAAGCTGAATTCACCAAAGAGCTGAACTGACTAAGAGCTGAAATCACTGAGCGTTGTGTTAAGTAGTGGGGGAGCTTGAAGATATATGGTGGAGCAGTTCGCAGGACGGCTGGAGTGCCTTGTGGACAGGCTGGTGGAGCAGTTCATAGGACTGCAGGAGCTGCTTGTGGGACGCAGAGCGGAGCCGAGCGAAGCAGTTTGTGGGGTGGCTGGTGGAGCGGAGCGGAGGCCTATGGAGCTGCGGGGCGGTCAGCTTCAGATCATGTAAGGTGCCCCTTACCTCTCTCTCCCCCCCATCTCCACCCAGGTTGGGAGGTTAAGCTCTGCAGATAAACTTTTGAACTCTGGGGCTGCCCTGACCAGGGACAGAGACTTTTGGGTCATTGGACTTTTGGGACTTTGGGTGATTTGGGGTTGCTGGACTCAAGAACCAAAGGGAAAGGGCATGCCCCAATTTGCTTGGGGTGGGTTTTTTTTTTGCTCATGGGTTGTGTTATGAATCCTGTTGGTGGTGTTTCCCTGACATAATGCCACATTGTTTCTCTCTGTTATTAAAAGGCTTTTTGCTACACTCAGACTATGTGCTTGCGAGAGGGGAAGTATTGCCTCTTGGAGGCGCCCAGCGGGGATGGTATATATTTGTCCCAGGTCACTGGGTGGGGGCTCGAGCCGGTTTGCATTGTGTTATTGGAATGGATCCCCTAGATAATAGCTATTACCAACAGGAGAGTGGGGGTTTTTTTGGGGGGGGGGAAGAAAACCTGGATTTGTGCTGGAAATGGCCCACCTTGATTATCATACACATTGTAAGGAGAGTGATCACTTTACATAAGCTATTACCAGCAGGAGAGTGGGGTGGGGAGAGAGAAAACCTTTTGTAGTGATAATCACCCATTTTTTCATGGTTTGTGTGTATAAAAATGTCTTCTGTATTTTCCACAGTATGCATCCGATGAAGTGAGCTGTAGCTCACGAAAGCTTATGCTCAAATAAATTGGTTAGTCTCTAAGGTGCCACAAGTACTCCTTTTCTTTGTACTTAGAGTGAGGTCAGCATACTTTAAGGGGCAATGCACATCTCTCTCTCCCTCCCCACACAGGGTGTGTGTCTGTCTGCCATGCTGTCTCCCCTCCCTCCATTCATGCTGCCTTGTAGAGTGTGAGGCTACAGTAACATGCAAACCCTTGAGGGTTCAGCCAAATGCTAGATCATCATTTAACAGTAAGACATTCCCTGGGAAATATCCTGCCCTCTGACTCCACCACCTCAACAAAGCTTCACAATCATTGCCGTGTACAGTATTCAACTGTTTGTTTAAAACTTATACTGTGTGTATGTATATAGTTTGGTGCAAAAAAATTTCCCTGGAAACTAACCCCCTCTATTTATATTAATTCTTATGGGGAAATTGGATTCACTTAACATCAGTTTGCTTAAAGTTGCATTTTTCAGGAACATAACTACAACGTTAAGTGAGAAGTTACTGTATTAGCAATGGCCCACCTTGATCATCACTACAAAAGGTTTCTCTCCCCCTCCCCCCGGTCTCCTGCTGGTATTAGCTCACCTTACCTGATCACTCTCGTTACAGTGTGTGTGGTAACATCCAGTGTAAATAAATCTCCCCACTGTATTTTCCACTGAATGCATCCGATGAAGTGAGCTGTAGCTCATGAAAGCTTATGCTCAAATAAATTTGTTAATCTCTAAGGTGCCACAAGTACTTTTTTTTGTATTCGCAATGCCTATAGATTAGGGCTGGTAGGAGCACTTGACACATCCAAAAAAACAGAAAGTTGTTAGTATAATTCATACTAGACAAATCTATGGACATATGGAAAAAAATGTGACTACTTAATTAAAGATTGTATCATAATGCATATGCACATGAGGCCCAACTAAGGTTACACAGACAAATTTGGCATTTCCTAACTTTTGAGGGCTTGACTTGAAACTTTAATCATATTTTTTTATGATAGAAAATTACATACAGAAAAGCTAAAGTTTTTTTAAAAAACAAACTGAAAATCAAATTCCATCATTTGGAATTGTACAGACACCCTTGTGGGCCATCACTCATCAGCAGGATTGTAACTCTTTGATCCACAGCACAGATTGTCACTTGAGCCAACTGAGTAACCTAGTAGTAGCAGGCTGTTGTTGTCTACATGGACCAACCACGAGAGGAAGAGGACAATTTGCCTGTGGGGTTCTCATCTACCTGTAAGACAGTAGAGGAATGTTGAGACTGAAGAATCATGGGTTCAATTCTTGGCTCTGGAGGGGAGCCTTCTCAAATGGTTGTAGAATCTTCTGCCCATTTCTGTCCCAGTCTGCGCCTATCCAAGTCCCCAGTTCTTATCCCTCCCCCCACCCACCTCCTGGCTCCTGTCACTGCCACACTGCACTCCTAGCCCTCTTCTCCTCCACACCCTTGGCCACTGTCCTTCCCCCCTCAATGCTTACTGTCCCTGTTCCCCTCTTTTCCTATTCACACCCTATCTATTGTCCCTGCGTCCCCCGTCCCCCCCCCAATACTTCTTTGCATTGAGGTCACGTTGTTTCCTCCTTCTCCACTGCCTGGGAACTAGTGGAGGAGGCATTGAGAGCACCAAACACTATCTTCCCTGTTCTCAGGTCGGATGCCATGGTGGTACCCCAGCTGCAGGGAGGAGCAATTACAGAAAATGCCCTGCTCAGTCCCTGCATCCTGGGCTGGAGCATGCTCAGTCACTCCATGGAAGTGGCACATGTGCGCTCCAGTCAGCACATTGGGGCTAGATATTCCATCTGCCATCCAGACAGGATCTTTGGAAAATTTAGCTGCCACACTCTAAAATCCTCTACAGATCATGTGCGAACCTTATCAAGTGTACATGGACAACTTTGCCTTAAACACTAATCAGGAAAACTCCTGAGAAGAAGCTTCCAAATTAAAAAAAATTGCCCAAATTGGGCCAAGTTATAAGCCCCTCAATCTTGAACTTCTATTTTTTAGAGACAGCAAAAGACACATCCCTGATAGACAGGTCACCCTCCTATGAAATTCAAGGCCTTGCTTCAAAGCCTGGGGGACACTAGACTGTTTCAACAAAATGGTTGAATTTTTTTGTTTAGCATAGTCAAAACAATGTATTTTTCCTAGTCTCATTCTCAGATGTAAAATGAACCATTTTAGCTGAAACGGGGAAAAATTCAACCTGTGGCAGTCACTTGGCAGGGTCTTAAATAGTGCTACTTACCAAGCTCTGCCTATAATAATATTTAACCAACTTTTGCAAACCTTTTTCATGTCAGATTTGCTCAGTTTATGAATGTAAAGATGGAGGTCATGGAAACTCAGCTGGGAATCACACCACCAGTAATAAAGTCTTCAAGCTAAATCCTTCCTGAGTTACACTTGTGCAGCCCAACTATCAAATTTCACTCTTAGTGATGCCTAAGCTGTGCAATGCTATTGCCACCAGTGGAGTTGCACAGCTGTCACTGAGTGGGATAATTGGAAGATAAGAGTCACACAGGTGGCTCTGCAAGGGGAACATGGGGCCAAATTTTTCAACACCCATAACACCCATTTCAGCACCCATAACCAGGGCCAGATTTTCCAGAAGGGCCCAGCACCCATTTAAACACCTATAGTAGGGCCAAATTTTCACAACAGCTCAGCACCCAAGTCAGTGAGCCATATTGAAAACCTGGCTACCCATTTTGGTGTCGAAATGGGAGCTGAGCTCCTCTGAAAATCTGGTCCCAATTGTTGGAACAGATTCTCGAGTGAAAATCTGACCCTTAATTTACAGTTCTGTTGATATCTGAGCCAGAAGAGCTCCACTTCACTCTCCCAGAGCGGTGTTGGTTCTTCAGGGTTAAATGTACTGAAAACTTACTTTTGTCACCGGAGAAAGCAGATGTAAATAGAAAGAGACAGGGAATGGAAATGCTAAGTAAGAAGGTGTAATTTTGAATAGTGATTTTTAAAGCATAAAACCACACTTTAATGTCTCAAAAAAATGAAAATTGACACCTGGCAGGCATATGCTTACCTGCATATTTTGCTGTCTTCATATTCAGAACCAAGCTAGTGAAAAATTGGTTGGATGGGTAAGAAAGTGAAAAGTTCACTCTGTCAGTGAGCCTTAGGCAAAATTCATAATTGCTACCCTCACCTAATCTAGAGTGGCATATGACACTAAATATAGGAGAGGGTCTAAATAACCATTAACACACTCATCCTCTAGGCCAGGGGTGGCCAACCTGTGGCTCTTCAGAAGTTAATATGCGGCTCCTTGGATAGGCAGCGACTCTGGGGCAGGAGCTATAGGCACCAACTTTCCAATGTGCTGGCGGTGCTCACTGCTCAACCCCTGGCTCTGTCACAGGCCCTGCCCACACTCCACCCCTTCCCACCCCCTCCCCTGAGCCTGCCATGCCCTTGCACCTCTCCCCTACAGCCTCCTGCATGCCACAAAACAGCTGATTGGGAGGTGTGAGGAGGGAGGGATGGGGAGGCACTGAGTGGCAGGGCTGCCCGTGGGTGAGAGGCACTGGGAGCTGATGGGAGGCTGCTGATGTATTACTGTGGCTCTTTGGCAATGTACATTGGTAAACTCTGGCTCCTTCTCCGGCTGGCCACCCCTGCTCTAGGCAGAATTAATAGTGCCTAGGTTGGAATAAGCCAGGCTGGCACTTTCTTGGGAAGAATGCTGAGGACAAACATAACTGAATTGCATTATCTCATCCCTGTTTATTCCTTTCACAACCTCTGGCAACAAGGAGATTTCAAGTTCTTTCCTGGTGACATTTGTGTTTATGGGACCCTACTATAATATTTCAAAACCACTGTACCTTGTCTGCATAAACACAATCACTATTGTTCCTATGTTCACTGAAGATGGTGGCCCCTCGGAGCCCCTCTGTTGACCCTGTTGTCTTTTTGCCTAGCCAGATGTCAAAAACATCTTGTGGCTGCTTGTGAACCCTGCACCTTCTGTTTTCCTACAGAAATTTATGGTTGCCCTGCTCAATTCTCATTGACTTCTAATAGAAAGCTACCAAGATCCCTTTCTGGTCATTTGAGAGCCAGTATAAAACTGGAGCACCCCTTGCTGTGCAACTACAGGCCTAATTGATCTTCTCTCTAAGAAGAGACACACATCCAGTTCCTTTTTTATTCTAGATGGGTTGACTGAAGTGTATGTTCCACTCTAAAGAGACCACATTGCCCAATGTAGCATGAGCAATGAATCTAGGTAGCTGAATAATGCAGCCTTACAAAAATTCTACCCACCATTGGGGCAAAATAACTTTTTTGATGGTTATATAAAACGTTAGGTTTTTCATCTCAGTCATCGTGGTGAAAGGTGTTATGCTTATGGCATCCAAACAGTGAAGTTAAAAAAAACCATAAAACGCTCCTTCTGGAAGGTTGCAATGTAAACTTTAACAGGCAAGAACCAAAACTACAGGGGAAAAAAAAAAAACGGGTTGCTCCTTATGGCAGAAAGTCACAGCTGAACCCCACTTTGCTCGAGGCTGGCTCTTTGCAGACTGACTACAGAGAGGGGACTCGGAACACATGCTTCCCTCAGAGCCCCCTACCTGCGACCAGGACCAGGAAATCCCTTAGAATTTAAAATGACAAATTGTAATTTTTACACTGTTTTCAAATCTATTCACATTTGTAGTGAATTTTTTTGCATGGGTGGTTAAACTTTCATTACAATTTTTCACAACTAAAAAACTGGCAATGTTAGGGTCTCTTTTCCTTATCTCACTGGCCAACACAATCAACACGGATATCTGATTTGGGTGAAGATTCTCAATCTTGAGCTTCTATTTTTTTAATTTGAAAGCTTCTTCTCAGGAGTTTTCCTGATCAGTGTTTAAGGAAAAGTTGTCCATGTACACTTCATAAGGTTTTCTTCATGACAACTGGAAAATATAGATCAAGGGAACTTGTCAGGTGCAAAAACACTTTTGATTCAACACTTCCTATACTGTAGGGAAGGATAGTTGAAGTATCTGATTGAGGTCACTGTAATTACATTCATTTTTTTTTTTGGTTTTGTTTTTAAATTAAAAAGTATTGTAAGGTCAATAACAAGTGGAGATAATTCAGGAGTTAGCACTCCTACATTTCACTCCAACAGGTTATGTCCTCTTGTGTCGGGTGCATCCGATGAAGTGAGCTGTAGCTCACGAAAGCTTATGCTCAAATAAATTGGTTAGTCTCTAAGGTGCCACAAGTACTCCTTTTCTTTTTGCGAATACAGACTAACACGGCTGTTACTCTGAAACTTGTGTCGGGTTGGATCACAGAAACCCCCTCGGCACTGCCAGCTGATGTGCTGGGACTACCTCTGAGCCAGTTTTCCCTGGCAGCTTGGGGCTTCAGGATTTTGCCTTGTTTGAGCCAGACATGCTTGCCTGCTGCAAACACAGATCCAAGTCTGAACCACGTCCCTCACAAACTGCAAACTTAACTGAAAACAGCTGAAGAAGTGTTCCTGTCTCCAGCACCCAGATACCCAGCTCCCAATGAGGTCCAAACCCCAAATAAATCAGTTTTACTCTGTATAAAGCTTATACAGGGTAAACTAATAAATTGTTCACCCTCTATAACACTGAGAGAGATGCACAGCTGTTTGCTCCCCCAGGTAGTAATACTTGTTCTGGGTTAATTAAATAAAAAGTGATTTTATTAAATATAAAAAGTAGGATTGAAGTGGTTCCAGGTAATAACAAGACAGAACAAAGTAAATTACCAAGCAAAACAAAACACACAAGTCTAAGCCTAATACAGTAGGAAAGTAAATGCAGGTAAATCTCACCCTCAGATGTTCCAATAAACTTCTTTGTCAGACAAGCCTCCTAGTCTGGGTCCAGCAATCACTCACACCCCTATAATTACTGTCTTTTGTTCCAGTTTCATTCAGGCATCCTTTGGGGTGGAGAGGCTGTCTTGAGCCAGCTGAAGACAAAATGGAGGGGTTTCCCAGGGGCTTATATAGACTCCCTCTTGTGGGTGGAAACCCCTCTCCCCCCATGTAGAATTACAGCTACAGGATAGAGTTTTGGAGTCACATGGGCAAGTCACATGTCCATGTATGACTCAGTTCTTTACAGGCCAACACCATGTTAGCCCGAACGTTCTCAGGAAAGCTCAGATGTGGATTGGCGTCTATCAAGGTCCATTGTTGGCCACATACTCCAGATTACTTGAATAACCCCTTCACACTATGTTGATCAAATCTGCCTTAGGTGCTTTCTACAGCAAACACTTTAAATACAAGCACAGAGTCAATGCTCATAACTTCAGATATAAAAATGATACATGCATATGAATAGGATGAATACACTCAGTAGAACATAACCTTTGCAAAGATGTGTTACATGGCATATGTAGCATAAAATATATTCTAGTTATGTCATATTTACATTCATATGACTATTTCTGTAAAGCATTATGGGGTGCAACATCACAACTCTCTTGGGGTCTGTCTACATGGGAAAGTTTTACTAGTTATACCAATATAATTATACTGATATAGTTAAACCAATACTGTTATAACCCCCCTGTGTGGGCAAACCTATTTTGGAATAAGAGTGGCTTTCTTTGATTTAGCTTGAGCCCCTTCCAAAGGAATACAAGAAACTGAAAAAAGCAAAACTTATTCTGAAACAGGAGCGTCCACATGATGGCATTATAGTGGTATAATTATATCAGTTTATGTTCATATCTTAACTTATCTCGATGTATGTATCCTGTGTGCTCATTATTGTCTCTCTCTTGAAAGTACCAAAGACACACATCTGAGTAAAGTGACAGGCTCTACAGGGAAACAGAGGTTTCTCAAACTGATCTGTGGACAACTGGAGTCTGTGGAGGACGTGTTAGTGGCACACCACAGATAGGAACATTCAAAGTCTATTGCAGTTTCACCCTCCCAACTCCTGCAAGCATGTTCTGCATTTGCCACCCAGTCAGCTGCACAGTGGCCACCGCAGCCCACTCCTGACATATGACAGTTTTCAGTAGGGCTCCTTCCCCAGGACACTTATAAAAGCAGCAAGGAAGATGGAAGAAATCTGGGCAGAAAACAGAAAAAAGCCTCAAAAGCCCTGGGGAAGGGCATATTCAGAATTTCAGTTCTGAGCAAGTGACAGTTCAATTTATCAATAGAAATTTATATCTACATATTGTGACAAAGCTCTGTCCTTAACTCTGTGGGTCCCACATTTCCTGGCAGATTTCACTAGCCTCAGAGGCTCACTGTGGCTCTCCACGTAGCCCTTCTCTCTCTCGAGGCAATGGTCACAGCCTACTGAGCCATTTTCATTATAAGCCAGCAAGGGAGGTGAGGAGAAGCTATCCTCCCTTGCACAGTCTCTGTTGTCTCCCAGTCTGAGTGACTAATTATGGGGGCAAAGAGGGGAGCCCAGGCCCACCCTCTACTCCAGGTTCCAGTCCAGGGACCCTAATAGTATCAGCTATGGTAGCTGACTTTTTAGAAAAGGACATGTCCAATTCCCTGGGCTACTTCCCCATAGCAGCCCTGTCATAAATATAAAGGGAAGGGTAAACCCCTTTGAAATCCCTCCTGGCCAGGGGAAAGCTCCTCTCACCTGTAAAGGGTTAAGAAGCTAAAGGTAACCTTGCTGGCACCTGACCAAAATGACCAATGAGGAGACAAGATACTTTCAAAAGCTGGGAGGAGGGAGAGAAACAAAGGGTCTGTGTCTGTCTGTATGCTGCTTTTGCCAGGGACAGAACAGGAAGGGAGTCTTAGAACTTTTAGTAAGTAATCTAGCTAGGTATGTGTTAGATTATGATTTCTTTAAATGGCTGAGAAAAGAATTGTGCTGAATAGAATAACTATTTCTGTCTGTGTATCTTTTTTGTAACTTAAGGTTTTGCCTAAAGGGGTTCTCTATGTTTTTGAATCTAATTACCCTGTAAGATATCTACCATCCTGATTTTACAGGGGGGATTTCTTTATTTCTATTTACTTGTATTTTTTATTAAAAGTCTTCTTGTAAAAAACTGAATGCTTTTTCATTGCTCTCAGATCCAAGGGTTTGGGTCTGTGGTCACCTATGCAAATTGGTGAGGCTTTTTATCCAACATTTCCCAGGAAAGGGGGGGTGCAAGTGTTGGGAGGATTGTTCATTGTTCTTAAGATCCAAGGGTCTGGGTCTGTAGTCACCTAGGCAAATTGGTGAGGCTTTTTACCAAACCTTGTCCAGGAAGTGGGGTGCAAGGTTTTGGGAAGTATTTTGGGGGGAAGGACGCGTCCAAACAGCTCTTCCCCAGTAACCAGTATTAGTTTGGTGGTGGTAGCGGCCAGTCCAAGGACAACGGGTGTAATATTTTGTACCTTGGGGAAGTTTTGACCTAAGCTGGTAAAGATAAGCTTAGGAGGTTTTTCATGCAGGTCCCCACATCTGTACCCTAGAGTTCAGAGTGGGGGAGGAACCTTGACAAGCCCCCACTTCCTCAAGACCCATTTCACCCTGACCTCAGGGCCTCCTTCCTTGTGCCTGATATGGTGTGTACTGCTCGGTCTCTCCAACAGCACAACTTCCTTCTACAGCTCCTGACATGCGCACCCACCTAACTAACTGGGAGGCTTATAACTAGTTTCAGCCAGCTCCTGATTGGCTTCAGGTTTCCCAATCAACCTAGCTGTCTCCACTGCTTTCTGGAAGGATCTTAATTGGCCCTAGGTGTCTTGATTAACCTGGAGCAACTGCCATTTGGTTACCATGGTAACAGGGATTTGTTTAGCCTGGGGCTAACATACCTGTTTGTCACTCCTTTCCTATTGCCATCTGGCCTTGGCCCGTCACCATATTTACACACACACATGCAGATACAGCACTCTTATTACTATGAAAATAAAAGTAACATGGTAATTTACCAAATATACAGGCATTGCATATCCTTTTCAGTGCTGTAACCATATACAGCTGTAAGTAAGTATGCGTATCAAAAAAGATTGCTATGCATTTTGGCCCTTTTCTACATGTTTCTAGGTCCCCAGCACAGATTAGGGGCCAAATTGCAGCAGCTAAGCATTTCCTGTGTAGGGGACAGTTCACAGTTGCAAAGATGCATCATCCCAGTGGGAACCCCAGAACACGTTCTGCTTCAAGAAGATACAATCTAAAATTTTCTAAACTGCCTAACTGACTTAGGCAAAGTTACTAAGGTGCCTTTGTAAATTTTACCCATAACTCCTCCCAGAGCTTCCCTGTGCTCAGGAGGCGTGTGTTTATTGCACCATTCACCAACAGAAGGGTGAAGTGTGTAATCATGTCTGATTGCCTAACTCTGTTGCTGCTGTCCTCTATCTCCAGTTCCTTCTATTTCTCCTCTCTTCTTTTACCAGACCCCTTTCTATAATGGTTCTTTTCTCCTCAAACCTGGTGTGCATCCTATAATAGTGCTGCCAGTCAACATAAGCTTATGCAGTCAGCCAGTGTTCCCTCTAATTTTTCCCACGCATGTGTGGAATGAATTTTGTTATGTGCACCAATATGGAGGTGAGACACATCACCTTCATATTGGTGCACATAACAAAATTCATGTGGTGGGGGTGGGGCCAGGGCCGAGGGGTTCAGAATGTGGGAGGGGAGAGCTCAGGGCTGGGGGAGAGGATTAGGGTGCCGGGGGTGGGGCGGAGGGCTCCAGGGTGGGGCTGGGGATGAGGGGCTCAGGGCTGGGACAGAGGATTGGGGTGTGTGAGGGCTCCAGCTGGGGATGCGGGCTCTGGGATGGGGCCGGGGATGAGGGGTTGGGGGTGCAGGCTGTCTGGGGGCTACAGTGGGGAGAGAGGACTCACCCCAGCTCTCTTTCCCCGCAGCAGCACCTCTTTCCCCAGCAGTCCCATATTTCACCAGATCTGGAGTTCAGAAAGTTTGCAAGGAATGCATAGGGACTGATTAGCTGCTTTCAAACATACAGACAACTGTCAGCAACCTGCAATTAGTCTGACTTCCTGTAGAGCTGGCTAGGGCTTGTTCTTTTTCTAAATGTAGGTTACCTACTGAAATGTCATTCCTTGAATGACATGTAAACAGTCGTGGCACTTGTAAAGCAGACTGAACAACACCACTGAAGCTGCTATATCTGCGTAAAGCAAGGAGGGCTTTTCACTTGTGCAAATGCACATTAAAAAGGGTGCTGTGGGAATTATTATTTAGTCTAACAAGTGGAGGAAGCAAGACACTAAGCTATTTTTAAAAACCAGCTTTTACATAGATGATGACGAGAGTGTTTTGTGAAAGGTAATCTTGCATCTCAGTTGAAACCAGGTCAAGTCGGGGAAGGAAGCTTTTGTTTCCTCTTTCTGTTGATTAAGAGTCTAGTGGTCAAAGGGCAATTCCAGACAAGGGAAGAGATCTTTATCACCATCCTTGGAAAAATTCTCATTGTTGTCTTGCTCATTTTTTCTCCTGTAATCACCATTTGCAGATGAAAAACAGCAGCCAAAGAATGGTACCAGAACACCAGCCGTTCTATAAAGAGATAAGCCATTCTGCCTTATTGCTTTTAAGCCCTTTCAAATGTTTCTAATATTATTTAGTTATTAAATGGTATTTTAAAAGACATCCCACAACTCTGTTCACTTACTGAAGTAGCTCCTCTGCCAGTGGAGAAGCAGCACAGAAACTCATGTAAATATGAAGAGCCAGAGTGCAGATGTAATCAACTAGTCAGTGGATGTTATATATTCTCCTATGTGCCTGGCCTGCAGACGATAAGACTCTGTGGCACACCCTTGGGTCTTCAGCTCATGCTTTTAGCTCTGGAGATTCAATCCCCATTGTTTACCCTGACTACACTCACTAATCTACCATTACAAGTGTTTTGGAAACTGCCTGGGACCAGCCAGTTCCTTCCACTGCAAACCATGCAGGACAGCTGAAGTGAGTGGTCGCAAAAATCCCCCAAAATATTCTGAGAGGTTTATAAATCTGGTATTCAAAATCCTACTAAGACAAGTCTCTGATGGTCACGAATCTGATACTGAAATCCTAGCAATTTCCCAATCTGCTCCCACTTTCAAGTAAGGTCCTGTTTTCCTCACCATGCCTCTTGGGCTGCTCCATTCCCTGTCATCAGGATCATCATGAGGAAAGTCATTAGAAAAGCCTTCCCCTCCTCATTCTTCCCCAAATAATGGATAGGTTGGTCAGACTCCTGACATGAAAACTGGTAGGGTTTGAGTAATGTGGCTACAAGATCCCTGACAGTATCCACGTGTGTCAAGCTATTGATAATGATAGGAAACTGCTGGAGGATCTACCTTTTAACCTGTCAGGACTCTGGTATACGTAGAGTGGCCATATTTCCCAAAAGGAAAACGGGATGCCTTAGGGCTAGCCCAAACTCCTCCCCCTGTGCCCCCTCCCCTCCACCCCGGGCAGGGCTGGCCTGAGCTGTTTGCCCGAGCTCCCCCTCCCTCTGCACAGGGCTGGCCTGATCTGCTCGCCTAAGCACCCCACCCAGGGGTGGCCCAAGCTGCTTGCCTGAACCCTCATCTCCAAGCTCCAACCAAGCTCCTCACCTGAGCCCTGCCGCCCCTCCCCACATGCTGCTCGCTTGAGCCCTGCCTGCTCCCAACCTAGGCTGTCCCTCCCCACTCTGCGCTGGGCTGGCATCGCCACTTGTCCCTCTGCATCCCACTTTTGCCAAAAAAGTCAGGATGGCTGGGACAGGGCTTAAAAAAGGGACTGTCCTGGCCAAAACAGGATGTATGGTCACCCTAGGTATATGTCCTCTGACTTCCCTATCTGTCTCCCCATAGGATATGAACAACTAATCTCACATAGAGGACATTAGATGCTTCAGTGTCATTTTTATCTAGTTCAGATCTGGTTTTAAATTACCTATCGTCGCAAAGTCTTAATTTCAAGGTACCAGGCCACTTCTTTTGGCCTTTCTGTTGGTGTCTTCCCCCAAGCTCCCCTTTAGAAGGAGGTTTGCTCTGTGGAGACATTTACCAATATAAAGTAATGATGCATGTATTAGTATTATGTTATGTTCATAGGGCCTAATCACATCAGCCACACTATCAGAGGCTCGTTCACCTGCACATCTACCAATGTGATATATGCCATCATGTGCCAGCAATGCCCCTCTGCCATGTACATTGGTCAAACTGGACAGTCTCTACGTAAAAGAATAAATGGACACAAATCAGACGTCAAGAATTATAATGTTCAAAAACCAGTTGGAGAACACTTCAATCTCTTTGGTCACTCAATTACAAACCGAAAAGTTGCAATTCTTCAACAAAAACAACTTCAAAAACAGACTCCAACAAGAGACTGCTGAATTGGAATTGATTTGCAAACTGGATACAATTAACTTAGGCTTGAATAGAGACTGGGAGTGGATGGGTCATTACACAAAGTAAAACTATTTCACCATGTTTATTTCCCTCTCCCCACCGTTCCTCAGATGTTCTTGTCAACTGCTGGAAATGGCCCACCTTGATTATCACTACAAAAAGTCCCTCCCGCCCCCACCCCCTGCTCTGCTGCTGGTAATAGCTCATCTTAAGTGATCACTCTTGTTACAAAAAGAAAAGGAATACTGGTGGCACCTTAGAGACTACCATTTATTTGAGCATAAGTTTTCGTGAGCTACAGCTCACTTCATCAGATTTTTCCACTGAATGCAGCCGATGAAGTGAGCTGTAGTCTCTAAGGTGCCACAAGTCCTCCTTTTCTTTTTGCGAATACAGACTAACACGGCTGCTGCTCTGAAACTCTCGTTACAGTGTGTATGGTAACACCCATTGTTTCATGTTCTCTATGTATATAAATCTCCCCATTGTATTTTCCACTGAATGCATCTGATGAAGTGAGCTGTAGCTCACGAAAGCTTATGCTCAAATAAATTTGTTAGTCTCTAAGGTGCCACAAGTACTCCTTTTCTTTTTGAGAGGAACAGTCAGCTATTAACTCAGGGACTGGAATGCTGCGATCTGTGGAGATCCAGCCTGTTTGTTTGCTGACAGGGTTCTGAAGTCTTTGAAAGGACCGAGATGCAGCCATTTCTCAGTCTCTGAAGAGTTTACGTTAGGGGCATTGGAAAAGGGGGTGCGAGGGAGTCATGGCCCTCCCCACTTTTAGAAGTGGGAGGGCTATGCCCGTCTACTTTTTACTGGCCGTAAGGGCAAACAACTGGGGGCGGGGGGTGCAGAAGGGTGGAGAGGAGTGAGGGGGGCTTTGGGGGGAGAGGCAGTGCAGGAGCAGGGCCTCAGGGGAAGGGGCAATGTGAGGGTGGGGGCTTGGGGAGGAGGGGTGGGGCGGTGGCAGGGCCTCAGGGAGAAGGCGAGGCACAGGAGGGCAGGGCCACAGTTTGGGCACCAGTGGGCCCCCCACTTCGAGGGACCTTCTGCCACTCCTGGTTCAAGTGACATGCACATGTACTATGGTCATACTATAAAGAGTGAGAAATCAGCTCTGAGAAAAGATCTCCGGGGATGCGTTTTTATGCGTGGGCTAAAATATAGAAAATGTTACTCTGAAATCTTAAATTTGAATATTTGTAACAGAAGGAAAAGGGGCAAACTCTGCATAAGGATTGTCTAATAGTTTTGCTTTATAAGTTATTTATAGTATTCCAAATATTATTTACAATAAAATGTACTATCTGCAGTGGGTTTTTTTGGAAGCAAATATTAAGAAAGTGTATGGTGCTCTCTCTTTGAAATTGACTGCGGACTAACAACATCCATTTATGAGGATTTTATGTAGAATAGCCTTGAGGTTAACTCTGTGTAATGCTTTTTGAAAACTCCTGAAAGGCAGTGCTTCTTCTGAGATGCAGAAAAGAGGGGCGTGTATAGTTATACAGAATATTGCCTGAGCATCCTAATACTGCCATGGAGGGCATCACCTCTAGGAGTTAGAAGATAGTTCAGGCCAGAGGCGGATTAAGGTGTCTTCTGGGGCCCTGGGCCAGAGCAAGTAGAGGGGCCCCTGGCGCTGGAACTGTGGCCCCACCTCTTCTGCCCATGGCTCTGCCCCTGTTCCGCCCCTTCCCCCCACCCCCCATTGTGGCCCTGCCCTCATTCGCTTCTTTCCCCCTCCCCACTGCAGCCCCAAGACCAAAGAAAGCTCGTCTCTGCAACCACAGCCCTGGGGCTGCAGTGCAGAGAGAGAGTTCCTCCAGCCCTGAGGCCATGGCAGGGAGCGAGAGTTCCTCTAGTGCTGGGGCCACAGCTGGGGTCTGGGTGGTGGTGTTTCCCCTCCCCTGCCCTGCCCGGCGCTGCTGCCAGGGACAGGGTTCGGGGTGCCGGGCTGCCCTGTGGCTTCTGCCAGGGCTCCGGATTTCCACTGCCCTGCAGCGTATTTTTGCTGAGATGTCCATTTTCCAGGAGCCCCCAATCGGCTGGGGTCCCTGGGCATGAGCCCCATGGGCCTACTGGGTAATCCGCCACTGGTTCAGGCTCCATATCCTTTCAGTCTTTGATATCTCTGCTCAGAAAGCCAATAAGCATCATGTGTAGTAGTTTTTTTGTTGTTGTGCTCTTTTGTTGGGCTCTTTTCCACAGGAAAATGGATTGAAGTTATCAAACCACTGGACAATCAGATAATTTTGTGTTGCTACCAAACTAGGTAGGAGTTGAATTCTGACTAGGAGGTGAAAGCCTTTCGATTCCGTCACCTCCCTCCCTGTGCCTTCTGGTCCCTACTTCATTTTACATCAGTCTTGTCAATTTATCCATTCTATCATTTAATAGGATTTTACCACCATTTCACAAATTTGGCTACCTTTGTTGCAATTTGCACGTATTATGGATTAACATAGGAATTGCCATACTGGATCACATCAGCAGTCCATCTAGTCCAGTCTCTGACAGTGGCCAGGTCAGATGTTTCAGAGGAAGGTAGAAGAAATCCCATGGTGGACATTTATGAAAACCTGCACACTGGAGAAATTTATTCCCAATCCCCCTGAGTTAGAGGGTGGTTTATGCCCTGGAACATGCACATTTACATCCTAACTAGTTCAAGGTCACTCCACTGGGTTTTTAATTCTGCAGCAGGAGAGGAAGGTGGAAATAAGCATCATCATCCCCAAAAGCACCTTCTCAGGGACCTAGGGAGTTCTCTGGACTGTGTTTCATAGCATCATAGCTCTAAGGCTGCAAGTGTGGAAGCTGTTCTGCACTATCAACACTACAGAACAGCTCTTGGGAGATGAAGTAAAGAAAATATCCTCCAAATGAAAACACAATTTTATACATTGAAGGTAGAATAGAGTTACTTTTATTGGAATTTGGTGGGGGTAGTGGCACTAACACTTCACAAAAAGTGCTATGGGATCTTTTGTTGATAATAAGTGATCTGGATCTTTGTTTGTTTGTTTGATATACATCTCCTCTAAAAGATGAGCTGCCAGTACTCTCTAACAATATGCTCAGATCTTGGATCAATATTGATTTAGAAGAAGGCAATTCCATTCTGCAGGTTTGGGGCTAATTAGATCCCCAGTGTAACTCCATTAACTTCAGCAGTGATTAATGTTTCCTGGTTTTGTGTTTAGTCATTATTTGCTCAAAAGACAGCAAAACCAAACTTGCCGCAACATCCACACCTGGACCCACTATAGAGCTCTACTATTCTATGTGGTAGTATTTCATGCTCATTTTGCACAGCTGTAAATGCCATCATGAAGCACAGTGGAGAATCAAGCCCCCTGTGTTTTCATGGTTAATATTTTGTGTCTTTTTTGCAGGCGACACTTTGCCAGAGAGATGCCATTGGTGACTCTGGGTCATTTACAGTTATTCTTTTCCTTGGTGATTTGATTACTTCAGTGTCTAGTTTTATTACTTGCTAATCTTTAAGATTGTATAAAATCTCTCTGTGCCAAATAAATGACAAATGACCCTCACATTCCAGTTTGAACCAAATTGAAGAGAAAGGAAGGGGATTAGCTCTCATTGAATGTGGACCTCAGACGATAACTGGATTTAAAGGCTATACAATGAGACTCAAGTTCTTTGAATCCCTCAACTTGTACTTCTTTCCCCTTTCTTTTATTAAGTGCAAGTAGGTCTGGAGGACAGCAAAGGTAGAATAGGACGAAAGAATCACAGTTAAAGTAAGGGAAAAGGGGCCTCGCATTCATGACTTAGTACAAGCATAAGTCTAATGAGCTGCATAGTTGGTCTCTTTATCCGGATTCTAACTTTACTAAGTTTGGTTAGGGCTTTTTGCCAGGGGTTTGATTTGGTCCAGAACTGTGATAGGGAAGAGCCACAAAGTTTGGACCCAAACTTTCCTACCCAGTTCAGAAATGTTTGGATCTAAGCTTTTAGTCTGAGTCTCTCTCTGTAGGAGATCAAAGGACCATGGGATAATAAATTAAGAAACCTCTGTGAAAGGGAAAGAAGATTGCAAAAATCTGGGAATGTCTTGTTGTCTAAGGGCCTGATCATGTAAAACTCTTACTCATGTGAGTACTAATTACTCATGGCAGTAGTCCCACTTTGTAATAGAACCAATGTTACTTGCATGAGGAAGAGTTGGTAAGATCAGGTCCTAGGATGATAAAATTCAAGTAAGTAAATGATAGATTAATTAATAGGGTCTGTGTGTCTCCAGCTAGTATGGTTACATTCTCCAAAGAGGGTATCAACTGAGTGTAGGAAGTCTGGAAGGTGTTTTCTGAAGCTGATTATGCTGGAGTGCATAGTGGTGAAAGATTTTTGCATTTAGGATTATATCAGAATTTTTGGAGAAGTTACTGCACTAAGACCATGATCAGAGATTGTATTTAGGAGGAAAGAGGAGAAATTGACTAAGAAACCTGTGTGACACTGCACCCCATATTCTTCACAGTGATAGTATATGATTATGGCATAATTATGATGCATTTTGTACAAGACAGGTCATGTGAGGTGTCATGGGAAAAGTTATGATTTGCTGAATATGATTATCCTATTTGTATGTATCTTTTTTTATCTGAAGTTATGAATATTGACTATGTATCTGTATTTCAAATGTAGTTACACCTGGGTGACACCCACTAGGCAAAATGTTTCCAGTCTAGATAGCCAGCTGTGATGGGCCTATTCAAGGTGATGGGCCATTAGGAGAAACCCTATTGTTTTTCCTAATGGCCCATCACCTTGAACAGGAGAAGCTTATTTGCCACCTGGTAAGCCTTTCTGAGAATGCTCCAGATAGCTTGTAAGTAATGGCTGCTATGACTCAGCAAGGTATGCAAGGCCATATGACCAGGCCATATGACTCTAGACTCCATTTTGGGATGTCTGTATTTTTCTGCAAACTGGTCTGGGAACCAAGTTTAAAACAAAGGGTTCCCACCATGTGCTAAAGCTATATAAGGTAGGGAGTGACCTCATAAGTTGTTCTTCACTCTCCACATAAAAAAACTCCTGGAAACATCTAAGGAACAAAAAGACTGAAGTGGGGGAAGTGTTGGACCCACGCTAAAGGTATTTCTAGCCTGTGTATGAAAACCTGGGGAATCCCAAGCTGCAAAGCAAGTGCAGTTTGGGCCTTGAGAATCCGCAAGCCTGCTTGTATCAGCAGCCAGGGTGAGAATTTGCTGATTCATATCCTATCTTTCTAGTATTTTAGCCTTAGTTTGTGTTTTCATTTATTTTCTATGTAATCTGCTTTGATCTGTTTGCTATCACTTAAAGTCTATCATTTAGTAGTTAATAAACTTGTTTTATGTTTTATTCTAAACCAGTAAGTTTGGAGTGAAGTGCTTGGGAATCTTAGCTCAAGGAGCAGGGGCTGTTGCATTTCCTCTCCACATTGAGGGAGGGGTGAGCTCTATGAGCTTACGCTGTACAGTTCCCTGTGCCGCGCAAGATGGTATAATTCTGGATTTATATTCCAGAGGGGGCACGTGCCTGTGGAGTTGGGGGTTACCTTAGCTGTAGCCTCTCTATTGTTGATTCATGCAGTGGCTGATCAGACAGCCTGCATGTGACTGCAGGTGGGTGTGTCAAGCATCCGATGAAGTGAGCTGTAGCTCACGAAAGCTTATGCTCAAATAAATTGGTTAGTCTCTAAGGTGCCACAAGTACTCCTTTTCTTTTTGCGAATACAGACTAACAACGCTGTTACTCTGAAACCTACCTGTGGAATGCTTGTGGAAGTGTAAAACCTGTTTTGGAAGTTAACTGTGCTACTGTATGGTATGCTATGATGGAAAGGGGGCAACCACCCCAAAAGTGAAGAAAGAATAATAGTTTTAGTTGGTTAGATTAGGAGCAAAGGTTTTATACACACCTGAGAGATGGGATTTTCAAAATGCTTAGTTTAGCCTCTTTCTGGTGCCTTTGAAACCAGTGGTATGCAGAACTAGGTCAATGCCAAGAGCTTTTAAAGATGCCAGCCCGCACTGTGTATTTGTAGGGGGTTTAAAGGAGCATGTGGCAGCCAAAATAAATAAAATTAAATCCACAAAAATAAAATCTCTGCAAGTGTAAAAGAGAAAAACAATAAGACCAATACAATGTGACTATCCTTTAGACAGTTAAAAATAAAAACCACGCTACATATTTTCATCCTTATGAGAAAATCCTATAGAATTTAATGCAGATAAATCAGTAGGGTTCTATAGAAAATGCTCTTTAAATCAAACACCGTCTAATAGAAAATGGTAGCCTCTCTGTAGGGTTGTTTTTTTTTTTAAACAATAGAATTTCATATGAGGGGAGATGATTAAATTTTATAGGATGGTTCAAAAACCAACAAATGTTATATTCTATAATATTCCACATTACTAGTCCTAAAGAGGAATCTTTGTTTCTTCTTTATGGGGTCAGCTTCAACATAACTACTATTTTGATTGTTCCCCCTGATCAAAGTAGATAGAATAAAGATTTTGCATCATACTGTTGTAAGAGATGGCTTTTCTTTTATTGATAGATGAATCTACAAAAGAAGAGTAACTACAGAGCAGTGTTTTTCAAACAGGGGTTGCGACCCGGTACTGGGTCGCAGCATGTAAGGCACTGGGTCACCTTGCTCTGGTCAGCATGGCCAACTAGGATGTTAAAAGTCCCATTGGCAGTGCTCTCCAGCTAAGGCAAGCTAGTGCCTACCTTTTCTGACACCACACTGTGCCCCTGAAGAGGCCAGCAGCAGGTCTAGCTTCTAGGCAGGGGGCCACAGGGCCCTGCGCGCTGCCCCTGCCTCGAGCATCAGAAACCGGCCAATGGGAGCTCGGGGGGTGGTGCCTGCGGGTGTGAGTCATGCAAAGCTGCTTGTGCAGTGCCGTCTAGGAGCTGGACCTGTTGCTGGCTGCTTCTGGGGTGCAGCGTGGTCCACCGTGCCAGTTCAGGCGGGAAGTCTGCCTCTGTACCCCGGCTGTGCCGCTGATTGGGAGCCGCCGGAGGCAAGTCCACACCCCAACACCGTGCCCCAATCCCCTGCCCCAGCCCTGAGCCCCCCCAAACCCAGAGCCCCTCCTGCACCTCAAATCCCTCATCCCCAACCCCACCCCAGAGCCTGCACCTCCAGCCCAGAGCCCTGACCCGTTCCCACACCCCAACCCACTGCCCCTCCCATGCCCTGAACCCCTCATTCCCAGCCCCATCTAGCCCTCACCCCCACACTCTAACCCTCTGCCCCCAGGCCTGAGCCCCTCCTAAGCCCCAAACCCCTCATCCCCAGCTCCGTTAGGTCACAGGCATCAATTTTCTTCAACTGGGTCCCCAGAAAAAAAGTTTGAAAGCCACTGCTCTAGAGCACGGGATGATAAGATACAGCAATAACAGCAAAAAATAATATTGATTCTGTTTAGTGGTGTAGTCTGAAGCTGTTGGTCCAAGGTTAAACAAACTGACGTAGCTTACATTACAACTTTTTCAAAATAGCTTTAAATATCCAAAATTGGAAATTTTGATGGAAATTGGTGTAACTACATTATTCACACAGATATAAACATACGGTACAACATCGTAATATAACATACTTACCAGGTTTCTTTGTCCTGACCTCAATTACTCTTTTCCTTTCCTGGTAATTTGATCTCCACCAAGACAAACTGACATTGTTTTGCATTCTGTAGCTTCATGGACATGTGCTTCGGCTGTACGATATTTTGAACTTCCTCCTATCATAGTATAATTTCTATTAGCTAGTTTAGTCTTGCCATACTGTTGATCAGCAAAACAGACTCAGGGAAAACACATTTTCCCCCATTACCTATTAACCAATAGTTGTCCTACAATTTCCAAGAGTGACACTGTAGAAAGTAGTACTTCTGGGGGTCTTGTTATGGCATCAGCCTACAGTTTGCTTCACTGACATGATCCAGATCGTTCCTCTGGGAAGGGAATTTCAGCAGGGTGGTTTGTTTTAAAAGCGAGTAGTGACGACAAGCAGATAGCTTAACGGCAGCCGTCTCAACTTTACTCACATCTTAAACAAACTAATCCTCATGTGGATGTCAGCCTAGAACAGGTCAATCATTAGTTTTTTTGGGTCCACTGAGAAGTATGTCTTAGGAAAGGAAGATTTCTCACCACTGGATGTCAGACCAGGTTCAGGCTTCATACCTGCTGGGAGTCCTGGTGGCTCCAACCTCATCCCTGCCCTTTATGGAAACATAGGTTCCCTGAAGGCCAAAAACTACCAGGGCAGAGCTAGCACATATGAGAAGGGTAGGGGGTGGAATATAAGAACTGGCACAGTGGCCACAGTATTTCCATACAGAAAGGTGAGGCTAACACCAGAGGAGAGACTTGTGATTCTTTGCCTGCTCATGGGTGGCTAGGTGAATGGTCACTTCCAGTGCTGCAGTGAGAGGTCTGTAAGCGGGTGAATGGGGGAATAAGACTGAGGGGAGGTAGAGCTCATGTTGAGGAAGGGAAGGTAGAGGTACGCAGGTGAGTATATTTGTTATCATAACTTATTTCCAGCTCAATGAGGCTTGGATAAGAATCCAAACCTGTGTATGATGATCTGAATGGAATTGCCAGACTGTGTGAGGTTTGCTCACAACTAAATATGTCAAAACCTACAGCTCTGATTCTTATTTTTTCTTTGCTACAGAGTTTCTTGGTCAATGTAGTTGTGTGTCTTTTGTGTCTTAAACTTCCATTTAAATCTTGTATGTGTCCCTCACGGTGTCATTTTTCTAGACTTCCACTGACTTCACCATGGGAATTTTTGGATGGTGCTAGACCTTATTCGAGTGAATGCTGAATTGGCATAGTGAAAAATGTTATGAAAAAGTAGTCCTTTTTCTGTGTAGAGATGGGCCAAACCAAACCCCAGGGTCTGAACGTTGAAGCATTGTGGATTCAACCTTCCTCGTTGGTCCTTTTCTCTAATAGGCAGCACCAGAACTCCAGATCCAAACAGCACTGAACTTTTTGTAAACTGGGATCCAGATCTCAATCCAAATTTTGCAGGTTGGGCCCATCTCCAAGATATTTGGCCCAAATGTTATGCTCTCTGGAGAGGGGATCTGTTGCTTCAAGACCCATCAGCAGGATGGTCAGGCGAGTATAGTGGTGTGGATGGCTGTTCAGATGCCATGTAGCAAGCACCTGGGGAGGCCCAGCAGAGATTGGAAGCTCATGCAAATGAATTCCCAATCCTCTCTCCACTAGGAGCTTGCAGATATGGTTCCCCTTCGCCTCACATTCAAGGACCTTAGAAACTACTGCTGCCCAGGGACTGCTGTAGCTGCCAGTGAGACCCCCTGTAAAGGGGCGGAGGCACTGAGTCAAAGTCCACTAAAAAAAGGTCTAGTGATCAGGTGGGATTATGTATGCGTCTGATCCTCTGACCATGATTAATCAGGAATGGGAGAAATAATTAAGATGACGAGGTGCTATGTCTCCAGGGAGGGGGCCACAGGATGTTTACCACTCAGCCAGGGAGACCCTGCAGTCATGCAGGCAAAACCAGACTTTGGGCCCCATGCCTCTATGCACCCCATCTGATTTGAGAAGAACTGGGAGTCTAAAAATTTACTATATCCTAAAGGGTTTCTAGCCTTCTTCCTTGTGAAGATATCTTTTAAAATGTAAACCAATATAAACCCATCACTAGGACTGAAGAGAACAAGCATTACCTCTGCAGCCAGAAATCATGTCACTCACCACCCTGTCTCCCAAATCCTTAGACCAGGTTTGTACACCGTGCTGTGGTAATGATGGAATCACATAGGCTAAGACCTTTATCTTGCACAACCTTTGTGGCATCCAATCCATTTTGAATAAAATATTTTGTGGTATCAGTATCATCAAAGGTTCAGAGGCATTTTAACATTATATATTTGCTTGGCCACTGAGATTCTTTTAAGGGCTATGTGGCAGGGGTGTGACTTACCTCCTGCTGGCTCTTGCCAATCAGCTCCACAGGTTGGTACGCTGACTCTGTGGTGTCTCGCCTGCTGTCACTTCTGCTCCAGGACCCATGTCACTCATAGGACCATGGCATCCTCTTCATGACACAGCTCTCTGGCCATGTCACACACTGTTCTCTCCACTTCTGGGGGAACTGCAGTCTGCTGTCCAGCCATTTCCCTCAGTGGCAACTGCAACCACTTTCTCAGTGGCAAGGTGGGGAGAAGATCCAGGCCCACCTACTACTCCAGATCCCAGCCCAGGGACCCTATAGATGGCCACCACTTGCTATGTCCCCTCCAACTCCTCAGTTCATTTCCCCAGGCCATTGCCCCCCAGCACCCTCTTAGCTCTTGCCTCAGGTCCTCAGCCTGTGAATCCCTGCAGCCACCCAGGAGCAGTCTTTAGCTCCCCTGGTCCCTGTTGGCAGCACTTCTCTGTCCAGGGTGCTGGCATTCCTTTCTTCTGCTAGGAGCCTGACTGTCCCTCCTCAAGCTCCAGGCAGCTACTGAACAGGGCCATCCTTAGGCATATGAGGCTACAAAGGGCACCTGAAAATTTGGGGAACCCTTATCTTAGTGTTCACCCTCCTGCCTCTTACTATCTTTGTTCTGACCCTTCCTGCAGGCTTCCACAGCTGGCTGCTGAAGCCTGGTGAGTCTTCCTCTGGAGGGGATCTAGTAACTTAAAAGTGAAAAGGCTTCCAGCCTCCCAGACCTATTAGCACAACATTGAAACTGTTAAATGGCTTCATTACCACTTGAATGGCTCTTTAACAGGCATTTGCCAACCCCCAGGGATATACTGTCAGCTTCTGAATTTACTGACAAAAACAGTTGTGCATTACTGTAATATTTACTCGGAACATGTTAGTCTATAGGACCTTAGTTTAAAATTGGCTTCAAAAATATTTCATTAATGTGTTGCTGAAGATTATAAAATCACATCTCTAAAAAATCCTTGCATAGATTTTTAGATGCACAATGAGTATTCATCTTTAGCCTTAAATGCTTGTATCTTCAGACATAGTTTTTTAAATAAATCCTTCAAAAGACCACCCTTATCTAAAATACACATTTTAATTTTAAGTACTATAGTACAAAAAACTTGCTTCCAAAATCTTCCTGTACTTTCTGTCCATCCCTTTCTCCCTTCATCCCCCTGTTGAAGAGGTCCCTTAAAGGGACAATACCCCTTCCTTCCAGATAGCTGGACAAATGAGTTTCCCTTTCTTTACTTGACTATTTGATTAACTAGTTTTAAGAGAACCCTCCAGCAAAATCAGTACCTTAGTAAGATATAAAATCCTTTGTTATGCCTAAAATCTTTGGAAACATATTTTGTTAAAGTTGGTGAAATTTCATGAACGTGTCTATTGTTATGGAGATCACACAAAGTACATTAGCGTTCCCTTTTTCTAAAAGCAATGAACATTGTTATGAACACACTAAACCTCTGTGACTGATTAATTTAAAATAATGTCTGTTTCAGTGAGTTAAATATGTAGTAATCTGGAATTATTACTTTATGAAGGTTTAAGAGTACGTTTAAAATATAAAATCAGGTTAGAAATACTGATTAAGAAAATGTAAAACAGAAGAGCTGCATCATGTATTCCATAATATTTAATGTTGTATTCAGCAGGACAGCTGACTTGCCCTTACTACAAAGTTTTTGCAAATAAATCTGACAAACTTCAGGGTATATCAAAAAATCTGTGACTGAAATTTTTTATTCCCAAGATTAGTGCTTTTAATTAGGTACCTTCTGCATGTCCAGCCTTTACGTTCTGGCATGCAGTGGAAAACATGCTCCATTTTCTTTAGAAAGAAATTGCACGAGAATGTTTTTTTCAAATGTCATTTGCTTCATTTGGGTTCAGGGATTTGGCTGGAAGAGGGTGAGCAGGGAGGGGGAGGGAAGACAAGGGGGAGACAGTGGGGAGAGGGCACAGCCTGGGCAGAGTCAGGGTGGAGTATGGGTGGGGCCACAGGCAGAAGAAGTGGACTGGCGAGTCCCCAAGCGGCAGCTTTACCCACTGCCCATGACAGCAGGTAAAAGCAGGTTGGCTCCTGCACACCCAGTGCGTGCTGCAGTCTCCTTATTCAGGGGCCGTATTCACAGAGCCAAATGCGCTGGTGTCGCACATTCTGCGTGAGGGAGAGGGCTCAGGGGTCTCTGCGGGGAACTGTGACTCTCCGCCGCTGTGAGGTGGGCTGGGTGGCTCAGTATCCTTTGCTGCCTCGTCCCTCCCACCCTGAGCTGCAAGCCCGGGCTGCCATTGGGCATAGGGGCACCAGTTTAATAATACTGAGTAGCGCCCCATAAGTCCTGAGGACAGACCTGATACTGAACCTACTCTTCCCTGCTGCTCTTCTTATATGGGCCTGCCAGGCCCTGATTGGCTGCTCCTCACGGCCCCTCTCCTATTGGCTGCTTTCTGCACAGCTTTCCTAGAGCTCCATTAACACCTTACAGGCCAGTGTGGGGCAGATGCCCCACCACAGGCTGTGATAAATCTTCTTCCCATACTTTCATAAAAAACTCCAGATTAATAGAGTTCTTCTTTGTTAACAAAGCATATATAATGGATATGGGCCTGAGGAATTCATGAAGCATTTTATGAAGTTCCCAATAGTTTTGGGGCCTCTGGCAGACCTAGGGTGTCAGGACCAAATTGATATGTTAGCAAGTGTCTTAATTGTAAATACTAAGACTCCACTGAAGGTGGCAGATCATAAAGCTGGTTGACTTAAACTTTTTTTGGTGAAAAATGCAGGTCTGGTGACGGAAACATTTTGCAACTTCCTGTCCATTTCACCAAATTGTTTCAGGCAAGAATATCCTTAAGCACCCCGAAAAAAATCGTTTGAACATTTTCCAAATGAAACACTGATATCTTGTTTTCAAATGACTGTTTCAAAATTTCCTTTTTTCCTGATTTTAATTTTGTTTTAAAAATAATCAAAAAATATTAAACACTCAAAATCAAAACAAAAGGCTTAATCACAGGTCAAACAAAATGTTTGGTTCAACCTGAAATTTTTTGACTTTTAAATTCACCAAAACCTTCAAAAAATTTAATTTTAGGTTTAACCCAACAATTTTTTTCTGACTTTTTGGAATTGCTAGCAAACCAAAAATTCCATTATTTGCCCAACTTTAATTAAGTCATTTGCTACTCTTCAATGTTTAGGCTCTCTTGTCCACCATTTTGGAAGGATCAAGCTTTTAGCTGCTGGGCTGCTCATCCTCATCAAAATAACTCATGTTTATGGACGTGGAATTGCTAATGGCATCAGAGTAATAAGGCTTTTATGGCCCAGAGGGGGAGGAGTGGAACTATCTCCTCAGCTCCAACTTTCCTTGATTTTGAGCCTGAGGTCATGCTCACCCATCCCTTTCTTTATGAGTAGATGGGAGAAGGGTTCTGAAACACTTTTTGTTGTAACATGAGGTTGTGTGGTATAGAAGAGATTGAGAACCACGCGTTTTGAGGTAAAAGAGACCGCCAATGTTATTTCTGAAAAGTTTCTATTGTTCAGAGAAGAAAAATTTCTTGAGCATGTGGATTAGTGAATTGAGTGGTACCTGTCACTTAAAAAAAAAAAGTGTTATGTTGTCAAGAATGGTGAACCTAACACGTGCAAGCAAAGTGCATGTCCAGTATAACAGCCAGCTTTCTAGTGTTTATTAGTTCTGAGTGCACTCCTAAATCTCAAAACATGGGGATAGAAAACAGAACTGAAGTCTGTTTTGTTAGCATCATTCCTCTCAGCACATTTGGCTCTTGAAGCTCTAACTAATTACCTTATTTGGCTCCTAACCATAAAACGGCAGCAGTCCTTGCTGTAGAAATGTCAAACATATTCATTCCACTCACCCCTTCTCTGAAAACTGCATCCCTGAGAGACTTAAATCATATTCTCAATTATAAATCAATGTTTGAGGTTCTTAATAAATTTGAAAGACAGGAAAAAACAAAAGGAAGTGTCAAAAATGCACACACCAAAC
Source organism: Lepidochelys olivacea (assembly GCF_965140295.1). NCBI lineage: Eukaryota > Metazoa > Chordata > Testudines > Cheloniidae > Lepidochelys > Lepidochelys olivacea. The sequence continues at coordinate 135,467,013 of NC_140412.1, read as the reverse complement.
AAAAGGGCTGATTAAGGTGGTTTAGTGACAATAGGAAATGTCCAGATAGATAATAAATAAATATAGTTAGAGCTGGCTTGGGCCAATTTAATTTTGCCTTTGGGTCAGAAAGTACACATCCACTTTGAACAGAGTTATTTTGAATAATTAAAGTTTTGAGGGAATTTGGTGGCTAAGGGAAAATTTACAATTTTGTATTTTTGAGCAATTCTGCAGACCGATTTTTTAAAAGTAACATTTCATAATCTATTTAAGGTAAATGGAATTTGCTCTCTGCATACAGAATAGCTGCTCTGGAGTGCAAGATTTTGCTCACACATGTTTCATAACTCCATTAGATTACTGTTTTTGAGCTACTCAGAATCTGGGGAAATATTTTATAAATCTGATATTTTGGAGCTGCTAAGGAACTGGAGAATAAAATATATTCCTCCCCCCATCTCTATTTATTTGAGGTTTAAGAACTGTTTAGTGCTTCTACAAATAAACTGCTTTTGAATTTAACCTTTTGATACCAGGATCAGGTTTTCCCAGTGCAATATGATGTGAGGGCCTCTGAGTTCTGGAGCATCTGCACTAAAGTGTTATACTACATTAACATTATGTTTTGGTATTTAGATCTATTTCAGGGCCATTGGCTACTCCTCAAGCACACACACACTCCACCTAGCCATGGAAAACTAAGGAAAATCAATAAGCTCCCAATAATGCTGAAGAGAAATAGGTCACTAAAACAATAGCTAGCCTGTTCCCCTAGGAAGATCCCACAGTGTCCTTAAAGTATAACTGATTGTAACCTGTGCACTCCGACTGCCAGGGGAATAAAAGAAAAACATGCAGCCCCAACCTCATCTTAGTCAAACTGCATATAAGGGAACTAGCCTCATCACTGCAAAAATCACACGTAAAAGCACACAGTAAACCAGCTTCAATCTAACAGAATTAGATGGGCCAGATTTTCAGAGTCTGCTCTCCCTTACTGGTTATGGCACTTAGGCCATTTGGATAGCTAAGAACCTGATTGCACTTCCAAGTTTGCAGGGGCAAAAATGGAGCTGGTGAAGGCCAGGCTCAAAATAGAACTCAGCTCTGATGGAGGAACCACAAAAGGTTCAGTGTCTGGCTGCTTATCCGGGCTGTTTAGACACATGGGAGGACCCCCACCAGGCCATACAGTACTCCTCTCACCCTATGAGTACTGAGAAGAACTGTCTCTTAACAACCCCCCTGCACAGACCTATTTTGTTTTCCTGGCAGAAAGGACAGTGGGCTGGTACCCTCCTCCTGCATAGTGGCTGGCTGGACCACTCATGCTTAATGTCTTCATAGGGACACTGGGGAGGGCAGCAGGTTTCTCAAGTCCAGAGTAGAATTTCAGTGTCTTATGCTTTTCGGACATGTCACAAGAAGGCCAAAAGATGTTCCAGTGAATGCTGTTCTCTGTGTGGCTTGTAACATTCAAGATAAAATTCCACCAACCGAGGGGTGGGCAGCCCAGAGGCAGACCCCCTATTATATAGGTACATCAAATCTTTTCTGATGTTGGATTTTTGGTTCATCAAGCAGTTGTGGCTACGCAGGAATGGACCAAATGGCAAATGATCACTACAGCCGACCGTTAAGCTAAGCGTTGAAGAGAGAGTAAAATTTTGAGTCAAAACAAGAGAGCTCCAGCAGGAAAACTCCATGCTCAAATCTCTATTTCGGTGTGTAGGAATGCATGGCCGTCTCACTCTGTTGGAGGGAGGCCACACTCCCTCACTCTTTAGTCCCTAGCAAGGCAAAGGTTATTGGAAATTTGTAGTCTAAGACTTGGCCCTGTAGACAGGACCAAACAGCAAGTAGTCCAGGGCACCAGCCTCAGGCAGGGCAGACCAACAAAGAGTCTGGAGGTTCAGGCCCTCAGGCAGGGCGGGGCACCAAATAGTCTGATGTCCTAGTTCTGGAAGATGACAGACAAATGCAGGCCTTGTAATCTAAGGTGAGGGGGGCTGCCACCCCAGGGGTGGGAATGGCAGCAGGGGGTAGGGAGACCTGGGCCCACCCTGCTCTACTGGGTCCCAGCACAGGACCCTAACAGTGGTGTATGTTCCATCACAGGGGCAGTGGGAATCTGAATGTAGCATGCTGACCGGGCTTCAGGCAACAGCATACCTGGACTAAAGTCTGGTGTCGCTGGGCTACTTCCTACACTCCCCTCGCTGTGTACCTGTATTTCAGGGTCATCCTCCGTCTCCCCAGGATCCTCTGGTGAGTCCTCAGAGCTGCAGAGGTCCTCTTCAGGCTCCTGCTCCAGCAGCAGCTGGGAGGGCTCAGTCTCCCTGTGCAGCTCCAGCCCAACTGAGATGCAGGGCCCACCTTTTATAGTTCCTGTCCTGCCCATCTGCTTCCAGCGGTGTGGGCATGGGTGTCTTGGCTCCGCCCACCAAGAAGTGGGTGGGGGTACCTCCCTGTCAGTCTCTGAGGGAGGCCATGCCCCCTTGCTACACAGCAGGACTTGAATCACAGTTTCCCCACTGCCCAGCAGTTTAACTTCTGTTTAGATGTTTGGGCTCAGGCTGGAGCCCAGGCTCTAGGACCTAGTAAGGTGGTAAGGTCCCAGAGTTTGGGCTGCAATTTGAGCCCAAATGTCTGCTCTGCAATTAAACAGCCCCGCAGCCCAAGTCCGGTGAGCCTGAATCAGCTGGCACGCGTGTCTAATTGCCGTGTAGATATACCTTGTGTGTGTTACTTGCAAAAAAAAGTTGTGAAAGGTTCTGGTTTTGTCCCAATGGGGAATGGATTTTTTTTTTTTAAATCTTGAAAATTTTCATAGGATGGGAAAACCCATTTCTTGTCCAGTTCTAAACAGCACATCAGACCATTCTATATCTGAAAAGCACCTCCAGACCCATATCCTCTGACACAGGGGTAAGCACAGAGACTTTCCCCATTCCTGCTGGCTATACTCTGGCTCAGAGCACAGACATAACATTAAATCATAAACTTTTGATAAAATAAATCCAGACAATTTTTGCTAATTGCCCTCAAGACTATAAAGGGCAGGATCAGCCCCTCAGAGGACCAGAATCCACATTTTGGGATCCATGACAGCCAAGCCAGCTTGAAATTCTAAAAAAGTAATGCAAAAATTGGCCACCACATTTTTGTAGCCATTTTAATAGTAGAAAGTTTTGCACTAAATTTTACCAAAACATTTAGAAGTTTTGCACAATGGGTTCTATTTTGCAGCTGTTCCATTACCTTTAATGTTTACACACGTACAGGGAAGCATCCTGATAGAGCTACCAAAGGCAATGGGAGATACATTCGGCTGGCATGCCAGCCCATGCATAACATTCCCAAGATGGGGTGACCGGCTACTTTAGAGGGTGCAGTCTTATCTTCTCACACCAGGCTCAGCATGGACTTATCATTCACAGCTACCAATATCTCATCTAGACACATAGCCTTTGTGTGAGTCAAAATGGCAGAGACCTCAAAGAGATAATGATCAAGTTTGGAGGAGTAATGGGCTAAGAGAAGATGAAGTGATAAGGGAAGACAGACTGATGCTGGAGGGAAGAGAAAACAACATATCAGTATGCACACCTATTTTTTTTAGGTGCTCAGTGTGACATTCTTTACCTTGGGGGAGCGTATTATAACCCATGTTCTTCATTTTCATATAATCATGATCTCACATATAAAGCATGCCTTGTAAAGATTCAGGGGAAAGGTTATGATCTGCTGAAAGTCATTTCTCTATCCATATATATGCATCTTTAATGCATATAAGGTTATGAGAATTGTGTTGTATGGTGGTCACTAAAACATGCTGTAGCTTGGGGAAATCAGCCAAATATTGCTCCCCAGAGGCAACAGCAAGGCAAGTAACCAATGCCCAGGTGTGTGAAACAGCCCATCAATGCCATTGTCCAGCAAGAGAGCTACAATGCAATGACTCACCTGTATGAGGCCCCACCAGGGGAATTGCTCAACCTTGCTGGGAGAGACTTAGCAATGCCCCACAGACATGCCTGGACTTGTGTTCTACAAGCAGGTGGACTGAGAGTATAAAACAGACAGAGTGGACACATACTAGGCCCTTCTCCTGCCCCCACCTATGCTACAAGCAACCTAGACCCTGAGAAGAAGACAAGACTCCAACACAGGAGACTGGCCCAGGTTTAAGGAATAAACCTGTGTATTAAGGACTGCAATATCCAGTGGGGGGAGAAAAACTGCTTCATCTAGTTGTGGCCCAGTCTAATAGGGTTGAGAGTTTAGACTGCGTGCTTATATTTTCTTTTGGTAACCACTCTGACTTATCACTTAAAATCTATCTTCATAGTTAATAAATCTGTTTATTCTACCTGAAGCAGTGCGTTTGGTTTGAAGCGTCAGAGACTCCCTTTGGGAGAACAAGCCTAGTACATATCAATTTCTTTGTTAAATTGATGAACTCGTATAAGCTTGCAGCGTCCAGCGGGCATAACTGGACACGGCAAGACGGAGGTTCCTAGGGTTGTGTCTGGGACTGGAGATATTGGCTAGTGTCATTTGCTTGCAAGTAGCTGGGAGCAGCTTACATGCCAGAGGCTGTGTGTGAACAGCCCAGGCGTGGGGGTTCTCACAGCAGAGCAGGGTAAGGCTGGCTCCCAGAGTCGAGGATTGGAGTGGCCCAGCAGATCACCGGTCCAGATAGCACCAGAGGGGAACGTCACGCTCTGATACTATAGATACAGATACTACAGGCACCATGTAAGAAGCTAGATCCCAGAACGGCACTGAGCTTTCTTCTGGAGTCAGGAATGGATGCCGTCAGTGAGAGGTCAATGGATGAACTGGCTTATTCCACTTGATCCTTCTTCCCTCAATCTTGTCTAGGCAGGGTGTCATCCAGGCTGAGAGGCTGGAAAATGATGGCTGCTTCCAAAGGCGTTGTCTTAGTGAGGCAGAAGAAGAATGCAGGAAATGAAGGATTCCAAAGAACATCTTGGCCTATTTCCAAAGTCCAAAAATAGTTATTCAACCAGCATCTCATTAGAAATAACAAACGGAATATTTTCAGTGCCTATGGATGCAGGTACTGTATCTCCCAATCTCTGAGAACTCAAGTTCTTTTGCAATGGTTCCCATAACAATTACAGGCTTAATCAGAGACCTTGGAAATCTCAAACACTTTTCCAGACTAAACAGTTAATTACACATTCTTGCAGCTCAGTATTGTACTTATGTTTCTAATAACATAACATCTTTATAGGTTAGAGTAACCTTCCATGTCACCCTTTACCTACTCTGTCTCAGAGAGATTTCTCTCTAAAACTTTAAGTAGCAGAGTTTTAACACAAGCGCCCTCTTTTTGGGGACCATTAACCTCCCTCAGACAAGGGCAGGATTGTGTTAATGGAAAAGGTATATTGAATTCTTCAATAGGGTAAGATCCTCACTCCTGCTCTGGCCCCTTTATGCTGTGTAAAAGGACTGCAGTTGTACAAAGGGGCCCTAAAAGTCCCAGTTCTGGTTGGATGAGGATTCTCCTGGCACAGGTATCATGGAAAGAGATCATAAGACTGCCCTTTAAAGATCTTTCCATAAGCCCTGGCAAGAGGGCATGCTGGGGGCCAAGGGACAAGTGTTGGGGGTTGGGACACAGCACTGCCAAGATTCTAGGCAGCACTGCAGCCCATAGAACAATGCTGGGAGGCTGCCTATGTTAGACAGACCCTCATAACTCTGTTACACTAGGGGCCTCTCCAATCACCTGTGTAGAGGAGGACTGAGAGGATGCAAAGGAGAAATCATATTCCCCCTCCCACCTGGGCTGTGAGTTCCGTGCCTGTGTCTTCTCAGAGTTTAGCTGGTTTTGTGCATCCAAGGTCTATTTTGTGCTAGCGGTAAAGTTGCACAGCATCACAGATACTTCAAGAAAAGAATCATCTTTAAAGATATGATGTTAGTCATTATGCAGCAAGATATACTGCTCTCGAGGGATTTGGTCTGTAATGCAACCCTTCTGAAAATGGAAGTCTTTGCCTCGATGGGCAAGGATTAATGAAAGTAGTGGTGCTTAGTATTCCACTCAGCTGCCTTTTTCAGTGGCCACTAACTCATGTCAGGCACATGCTGGAATTATCAGATCAAACTGTCAAGATCTTTCTTTCTTCAAATGAAGATACCTGGAAGCACAGCTAAATAAAATCAACCAAACCCATCTACAATAGCTTTCAAACTACAGGGTCTCAAATTGCAGGCCATTAAGGTACACTGTCAAATTCATCCCAGGTATAACCCCACCAGCTCAATATGTAAAATAATATTCCTCACCTACATTACTAGCACCATAGATGAGTAAAACTGAAGTCATTTAAAAAGTCTAAATTAGTATTACTTATGCCCTTGTTTCTCCTTTTTTATCTTTTTACTTCTCAACTTGGCCAATGAAAATACAGCAGACAAGTTTAATTTAATGTATGTTTCTAATCAGCTTTTAATCATTTTCACTTCCTGGCTCACATGTATTAACACATTTCTCATTGGCTTAGAAAAAAATCACACGCGTTCCAAGGATTGAGTTTTGTATAGGTTGTATCATTTTACACAATATACTGCAGAAGAACAAAAATAGGCAATAAGAGATATCAATACATTTTGACTTCACAGTCACAGATAGCAGCAAAATCAACTTCTCCATCTTTAGATACCTAGTGAAGGTCCTACTCACAAAGAACTAATTCTGTCTCTGTATAATTTACTGCAGAACAGAAAGAAACTGTATGGCTAATGCTTGATGCATAAAGAAGAAAGACCAAATTCTGCCCTCTGTGCAAATTCATTTGGACTTGGTATATTAATATGTTAGTTGGGTAACGATGGGGAATTTATGGAAGCAGGGATCAAATAATTGTTTTATCATAGTAGAGTTGTTAACCAGAGGACTGGGCCCAGGAATCTGAGTTCTCATCCTGACTGAGACACATTCTTCTGTTATCATAGGCAAGTCATTCAGTCTCCCTGCCTCAGTCTTTCCATGTGTGAAATGGAGATGATATTCACCTACCTTTGCAAAATGCTTGAGATCTACAGATACACTGTACTACACTTGTGCTAGGTATTATTTACTATTATCTCACATGGATGTTGTGAAGAGAAATTAATTGTCTGTACAAATTAAAATGTTGCCAGTATAAGTGCCTAAGCATAGTTACTGTTAGTGCAAGATAACTGTTAGGGGAAGGATTCCCGTAATTAGGTGATCAGAATCTGTACTTACGGCAATAGTAAACCTTTGAAAAAAACAAAACAAAGGAAGCCACCATCAGGAAGAGTAATGATGCAGCATCCTGTTGATTCCATACTGGACACAAAGGGAGATTCAAATCAAAGATCGTGAAAGGATGGAGAAGCTGGCACTGAGTCTGTCTCTCCTGGACAGTTCTCAGAGCTGGACAGAGGGGTCTGTATTTTTTTTTAAACCATGTCAACAGTTCATTTTAATATACCAGGAGAGAATAAAGAATAAGCTTATTACATGTTCTGGGAGGCGAGAATAGGGCCGCTACGTGCATGCTGTGATGTTGTTAGTACTTTCATGAATTATTGGTTAATATTCCCACTCAAACTTTGCAAGACAGTTAGGTTTGAAAGCACTTAACAGCAAAACCCAAGCAAATATTTTTAAACCTCCCTTCACACCTCTTAAAAAAAAAACCCTACATGTTAGGAAGTCTAGAAACAATTATGGAACCATTTCTCCACTTGCTTGTGATATTTGATCACTCATTATCACCCAACCAATTTCCAGATTAGCTGAATTAGGCAGAGGTCCAGGGGAAAAATCATCATGAGCTCATGTAAGTAAAGCCTCTATCATATGAGTATGCACACATAACCTTAACTTGGTTGTTTCCTGACTTCTGAGACCTTCTCATTGCAACCTTCATGTTCTTTTAATGTATGGAACTAATTCTCTAGCACCCAAAGTGTGTTGTAACTTTTCAAAGATTAGAGATTTACATGACTACTAACTGAATTCTTTCATTTCCTTTTTTGGGAGTGAAGAGGTGCAAACCAGGGAGGCATTCAAATGTGGGATCCTGTTTATTACTTGCTTGTGGTTTAAATTTTTATCACTTGGCCACCCAAATCTTCACATTGGTAGGCTGCTATTGCAGACTTTTATTCTGAGGACCAAATGCTATAGTCACTCAGTGTACAGGTTCCAAGTGAACAATGCAGAATTCCATATCTTAAACAGATTTGCACACGCAGCTGTAGTGAAGTAAACTGAAAGCAGGATTTTGACTGTTGTCCTTTATGTAGATAGTAGAAACATAACTAACACAAAGGTCCTGATTTTGTGCCCACTGAAGCCCACGAGAGTTTTGGCATTAACTTCAGTGGGAGCAAGTCCAGACCTCAAGTTAGTCCTCAAGGCATCTGTAAAACACTGCTAGATTCCAGTTAATAAAAATCTCAGCTTTTGCCTTGTGACAGTGGCAGAAATAGTGGAAAAAAAAAATTAGGATAAGAATTCTGGTGGATTTTCTATAGCATACAAGTGACTTAAGAGCACAAGCCCAACTGGGAATTAATAGGATGTGTGCTCCCAAGTCACTTAGGCCCAAATCCAAAGGTACTTATATACCTACATCTGAGGTTTAGATACCTAAGTCCCAGTTTTCGCTCCACTGGGACTCACAAAACTTAAACTCACCTAGCACCTAAATTTTCAAGGTAGAAGTTCCCCTAAGTTCCTTCCTCTGAGCACACGCACAGCTGCCTCTCTTACTAGGTGTCTGGATGCCTATCTTCTGCTTAAGCCCTTGAGTGATCCACAAACTGGGAACAAACACCTAAGTCACTTGCTCACAGGTTGCCTTCCGGATTGGGTCCCATTATAAATCTGTCTGGAGGAGGAGGATATGGTTCTGCCACCCATCTTATAACTTTTAGCCCAGGGGTGAGGGCACTCAGCTGGACTGTGGGAAAACCTCAGGCAGAGGGAGAGAAAAGATTTGAACAAGGGTCTCCTTCCTCTCAGGTGAGTGCGCCAACCATTGAGCTATGAAATATTCTAAAGTGGGGCTCCCTCAATCTCTCCTGTTGAAGCTGTTCCACTGGGGATAAATAATTAAAGACCCCTAAGCACTGGACTACAGAGTCGCTTGTTCTCTGGCCCAATTATTCTAAATATTCATCCACAATAGAACAGCTTCAACAGGAGAGACTGAGGGAGCCCCATGTCAGAATAGCCCATAGCTCAGTGGTTAGCACACTCTCCTGAAAGGAAGGATTTGAACAAGGGGCTCTCTTTCCCTTGGGGAGGGGGGAGAATTGAACCCCAATCTCCCACATCCCCAGTGAGTGCTCCAGCCATTAGGCTAAAAGTTATGGCGGGGGCAACTACCACCATTTCTTTCAATCCTTATCCATTCTGTTTTGAGTGTTGTGAGGGCAGCACAGACTTAGGTGCTTTTCTGTGTGTAATATTTGCCACACATGACACTAACCTGATTTTGGTCTTTTGCTGCCTGCACATGCGGCTGTTGCTATCAAGTTGGGAGAGGGTAGGGAGGTGGGACATATAAGTAGTGCACTTATATTGGAGAGAAATTTTGAGTGAAAGGTCTCTCTTGCCTGTATATTTTTTTGCAGACCTTGGAAGGACAGCAGACTTTAATTTATAATTTAGACTAAAGTACAGTATTACCCAGGCTAGAGAATATTTCCTTTTTTTCCCCAGGGATGGTAGGAAGGGCAATTCTGGCTTGCAAACAATCCTGTACATGACAGTAAAACAGGGGCTGATTTCTCTAGTCATATGGATGAGAATCAGATGCAACTCAACTAAAATCAACCAATGCACCCACCGATCAGTTTGAGACCAGAATGAGGCTGTAAAGATTCAGACTCACCCCCACAGAGCCTCCTGCTGGTAGTCATTGGGAATTAGCTCATCCAGCCTCAGAGCACCCTCTGCAGGCTGGTGATCCACCTTACCACCAGCCCCCCCGTGTCCCTCCCAGGACCCCTTTCTCTGGGGTGCTGTCACCCTGGCAGTACCCCCACATTCTTGGGCTCTGGGTCTCCCCACCCAGGGGAGACCCCACCCGCTAACCCCACCTCAATCTGGGCTACTGCCAGTCCCCACTTAGCCCCTTGTATCAGCAGCAGACTGCAGTGTATATGCCACTCATCACAGGGAAGGGGGTTTTGGACCTGCTGCCTCCACTTACCCATGGGCCACCCCTCTGCAACCCTGCACCTATTCGGCCTGCAGGCTTTCTAGGCTGGAGCTCCCAGCTCCTTTGGCCCTTCCCCAGCCCTGCTCTAATCTGGGTGTCCTGCTCAGCACCTCAGCCAGGCCCTTCTCCCTCTACAAACAGCAGGAGACTGCCTGGGCTCCTGGCTCACAGCCTGTTATAGGGGCCAAATGGGCCTGATTGAGCTGGCCACAGCTGCGGCTGCTCCCTTAATTCGGCTGGGCTTTTCCCCACAGCCCCAGCCCTCTCACTGGGCTGGCCTCAGCTCTGTCAGGGCCAGAGTGGGTAACCACTTCGCTACAGAGGCCCATAATATTTTTACCTAAAGAGTCTAGAAAAGACCAGTGAAAACCGACAAAGCATGTGACCTCTTGAAGGACATTTATAGCAGAGGTTAGGCATAGGTTTGCATGATACTTTAATGTGGTTACCCTACAAATGGTGCCCTTCATCTCCAAACAAAGTGCTCTTTTTCACCAGCTTGGGACCAGTTTCTAAAGTTAGATTTTTACAGCCATGAAAACATTCTTGTTTGCCATGTCATGGCTTTCTCTGCACAAACTGGTGTGTGACTGTGTGGGGGGAATTAAGACTATTTTTAATGTTCTGTTCCACTTAAATATTGCCAGATCCAACCAAAATCTACACTCCTGTGAAAGAAAAACAATCACATATGCTTTAGGGTACAAGCCATAGACCACACTCCTTACCTGCAGAGAACAGACATCACTATTTGATATGTTTTAAGTCTTAAACTCAGCCACTTTCTAAATTAAAGAAGGGCACAAGTCTCCAATAGCTCTAAAGATTTTCAAGTAGCTATGTGGTGCCAGCTGAAAATAAAATCTTGAATCATGTCTGACTAAAGGCTCTTCAATCCATTTTGTAAGTTGTGTGGTATCTGGAGTTTTGTCTTTTGTAGAGATTCTGCTCTTGGTCACACCAGGGTAACTCTTGAGTAATTCCAATGACTTTAGTGAAGTTACTCTGTAGTTACACAGGAGTAACTGAGATTGTAGCTGGTTCTAGAGACTAAAGAGCTTATTTGTAATAAATCTCTTTGGCCCTATTCTGATCTATGGTAATCATTTCATTACATTCACTTGAGATTTGTACTAACTACATAAAAGAGAGCCCATCCTAGACTAGGAGTGCCCTTGGCAAAGTCTTGAAAGTACAAATGTATAAAACTATATATGCTTAATTATTTGTATTGTGGTATCACCTAGGAGCCCTAGTCATAAACCAGGACCCCCTTGTGCTAGGCGGAGAACAAAGACAGTCCCAGTCTCATTCTAGTCCCATACCAGAATACCAGAGTATTTTAAATCCTTGCTTTTACCTAAGGCATATTTGGTGGCAAAGGAGGAAATGTTTGAAAGCTGATCGGAGGTTTGGAATATTACAAGTATGGTGGAGATGGATTAGTAGGGAGAACACATGTGGAGATGTCAAAGATGCAGAATAAATCCAGTTTATTCCAGGGTTCTGTAATTTATTAAGAGATAAAGAAATTAATTGCAGGCAGCTGTGGCCACTTGGGAAGAACCAAGCATTGTTCACAAAAAGTAGAACCAGTCTCTAACATTTTGAATGGGCCAGAGCCAATACATTCAGATCTGGATATCGAATCCCTGAAGTTTATAGGGTGTTCAGATCCAGGGTAATAGCTCAACCCATAAGAGAGACAGGGTCAGATGTAATATAGGGTACTAAGTTTGGATTTTGAATTCCTAGCACTTTCAAAGTTTAGGGCTATTCATCTCTGAGGTTTTGATTTGGATCCATTCTGCTTTAAATCAGCCCCTTGAAAGGGAAACTTCTACACATATGGGAGGGCAGAGCCCGTCTGCAGCCCTTCCCTATGTTTCTGTACATATTGCGTGGCAGAAGTCAAGATTCAACAGGCCCCCCCAGTTTACCAACCTGAGTACCATAAGCTGGGCTAGCTCTCTTCACTGAGGGGTGAATGTAGTTTCCACCATTCTTTCCAGTTGTTTCCCTGAACCTATCAGCACAACTAAATTAAATAAAAATATATTAACATCAATCTTATCAGGATTGAGTCTCAGCCATCTAACTCATCCAAGTCTCTCTCTCTCTCACCTAGAGGCTAAAAAACCTGGTTAATTGCATCATCTGCATCTAAAGATATAAAGTTGAATATTGTCCATATACTAAAAGGTGCCACATTCTGCAACACCTGCTTGTGTCATATGCACATTGAACAGGAAGGGGATGAATTCCAGAGATCATGGCTCTCAAATCTTTTTGGCAGTTTGGTCTACTGGACTAAGGATAGATCTATCTAAACGGATATATAAAATTTAATTATAGAAATCAAAGATGAGGATGGTTAAGTCTATATTATATCATTACTTTTCAAGAAGGTACTGGAGTTTTGTTAAAAAGAATTGGCTATTTTAGTATTAAGTAGTTGGACTCAATTCCAAAGGATCATAATAAATAAAATAGCAACTTGCATTTCTATAGCTTCTTCTATCCACAGTTCCCAATGTGCTTTGTAAACGTTAATGAATTGAGCCTCATTACACCCCTGAGAGGCAGTGAATTATTGTTTTGGGAAGTTTCAGAGTAGCAGCTGTGTTAGGCTGTATTTGCAAAAAGAAAAGGAGGACTTGTGGCACCTTAGAGACTAACCAATTTATTTGAGCATAAGGTTTCGTGAGCATCCGATGAAGTGAGCTGTATGCTCAAATAAATTGGTTAGTCTCTAAGGTGCCACAAGTCCTCCTTTTCTTGTTATGGGAAGGTTGTTCATGCAAATGACATTAATTTATTGATGATACAGCCACAACCATAGCAGAAATGATCATATAGTTTTACAGCTGCCATAAATATACTCTATGTCAAAATTAGTACAACATGAAGATACTCTGAGTAGTCCTTAATCAGGTATATAAGTGCTTTTCAGAACATGGTCTGCAGTGTGATTTCTGTTCCCATAAATCAAATCATGCAGCTTTGAGTATTATCTGGGGCAAGTATTTCAAATTCATTTACTAAAAGAGTCACATTATCTGAGTCACAAATTTGAATACTAATCTATGATATGTTGCCTCAAAGTATATTTTTCTACAAAACCACAAGTCCTTAATACTAAAATATCAAGCCCCAGATACTCTCAAGAGGGTAGATTTACTATCACTGTAGCTCTTGTAGTGTTGACATACTCTGAATTTAATTCTCACACTCCCCTGTGAGGAAGGGAAGTATTATTATCCCCATTTTATGTATATGGAAACTAGAGCACAGAGATACTAAATGAACATTGTCAACTTGTAATCTACTTCTTTAAAAAAAAAAAATTAAAAGTGCTTCCAAGTTCTGTACCTAATCCTAAATCTTGCCAACTTTTTGTGGTTTTACAGTCACAGTCTCTGATTTTAAAAGTGGGTGTTTTACTGGATCAAAGACCTGCACAAACTGAAGGCCCTAATCCTACAAAGACATTTGCATGTAAGTAGCTCCACTGGTTTCAGTGGGACTACCCAAGCTAAGCAAGTGCATAAAACTTTGCAGGATTGGCACCTGGCTGTACAGGTGAAAGAGAGAAATGGTCCATATTACCACATGCTGTCAAATGTAGAATATAAGCAAAATTAAAAAAAATATATTCTCCAGTATTTCCATTACAGTAAGTTTAAGTGATGTATGTGACAGGGATATGTAAAATATTTTTACAAAGAACTGTGACTCCTTTAAAGTTGACAGTGTCGCTAATGACTTGCCCACTGATATACCAGTAGCCTGTAGACACAGGATAGAACCCAGATTGCTTATTTTCAGTCTCATGCCTTAACCACAAGACCTTCCTAATATGTGGAAGATCAGAATAGGTTTACAAGCAAATGACAGTTACAAGCCTTTTGTTGCTTAGCACAAACATCAGTGTTAAATGCTCACATAAGAAGTCACATATGCAAATAATAAAGAGTATTATCATTGTATAACACAGGATATTGAGAGCTTTATAGCCAGATGTGATACACATAAATTCTTTACAATATGCTGGGATGATATATTTGCATTGTTAAAACATTAGGTGCATCAGAACTATTTGTGCAGTGATGTAACTGAAGCTAGGAATGCTGGGGGCAATAAAACATACAAGCTTTGCATTGCAGGTATCAAAGTGAACAGCCTTCCAGGTTTATTACTGTGCTATTTTCACATATTGTTTTAATACATGGCTTTTTCATGACAGCAGGGCTGAAACCAAAAGCTGAAATCAGAACAACCCCTAGCTTCGAAGGATTTCAGACTCCATTTTGAACTTTGCAATTTGCACCATTTCTGATTATCATCTACGTTTACTGATGGTTAGTATTTATCTTGGGAGTTTCCCTTTCCTTAATTTTTGGTTGAAAAACTATTTACCTACTATCTACTTGCTGTAAAAACTCTGATCATCAATGGGCAAATTCATGGGATAATTGTGGGCAGTTTTGTTGTTGAGGCTCTTCTAGAATAGACACAGCCTCATGGCATAAAACTGGACCTCCTTGCCTGGACAATCGATGACTGTAAATGGATTGTACCAGGGGTGGCCAACCTGTGGCTCCGGACCCACATGCGGCTCTTCAGAAGTTAATATGCGGCTCCTTGTATAGGCACCACCTCTGGGGCTGGCACTACAGGTGCCAACTTTCCAATGTGCCGGGGGGCGCTCACTGCTCAACCCCTGGCTCTGCCACAGGCCCTGCCCCCACTCCACCCCTTCCCACCCCCTCCCCTGAGCCTGCCATGCCCTTGCTCCTCTCCCCCAGAGCCTCCTGCATGCCACAAAACAGCTTATCCGGAGGTGTAGGGAGGGAGTGGAGGCACTGATCGGCTACCACTGGGCAGGAGGCGCTGGGAGCTGGGGGAGCTGATGGGGGGCTTCTGGTGTATTACTGTGGCTCTTTGGCAATGAACATTGGTAAATTCTGGCTCCTTCTCAGGCTCAGGTTGGCCACCCCTGGATTATACTATAAGCTAGTGGAATGACGCAGCAGAAAAAAACTAAAGGAACAACAAGCAAAGACTTAAATGAATAGTTTTACTGAAAATTGCCAATAAAGTGCCCAAGTTTGGGGTTCAGCTCAACCCCATGTGTGGAACCTATCCAGTCCTATGCATTCTTCCCATACTATTGCACAAGTAGTCTCTCTGATAGCCCTTTCCTATGTACCTGTGCAAAGGGAGAAGAGAGCTGAAATAGATTTAATACCCAGTTCATAGCACCAAAGTCCCACCAAGGCAGCGATCAGCCTACATACTTTCACTCGATCACCAATAGGCTTTTCTTGACCTTTTGGACTATATGATACTTTTGAAAAGGTTACACTCTAAAAGGAAAAGAGACAACATAGGGAAAGACATTTTCATTATTTTCATTCTGATTAATTAACTTTATTGTTATATACCTCCAGAGAGCTATACAGTCTCTTTAATTACAAGCAATAGTCAAGAACATATGCTTCACAGCAGTGATGAGCTGCCAAAATCTTAACAACCGGTTCCCTATAAAAAGTTCTGATTTAAGGGATGTGCCCCAGTATGTATTTTTTGTAACAACAGGGTTACCATACGTCTGTATCTTCCCGGGAGGAATTTTTAAAATTTAAAATTAAAATTTAAAAATTCCTCCCGGATGGCGATTTAAGAACCAAAAAGCCTGACCTGTCTGGGAAAATACAGATGTATGTTAACCCTGCCTAAAGTTCTTTTTTAAAAAGATGGGCCTGAACTAGAAATGAGCTCCATTTCACATGTGTGGGTCCCCACCACTCCCTGGGGAGATGCTAGGGTGACCAGATGTCCCGATTTTATAGGGACAGTCCTGATTTTGGGGTCTTTTTCTTGTATAGGCTCCTATTACCCCCCACCCCCTGTCCTGATTTTTCACATTTGCTGTCTGGTCTCCCTAGGGTGTGCACATGTGTGGGTCCCAGCTGCTCCCTGCCCCCCTCATTGAAGCAGGTGTGCAGGGTTACTGCCCTGGGAACTGCAGGACACCAGTGGACGTGGGGCCAGCTGTAGACAGGGGCGTGGTGCGGGGCCAGCTGGAGGCAGGGGGTGCAGGGCTGGCTGCAGGCAGGGCAGGGGGTGCGGAGCTGGCTGGAGACAGGAGGGTGCGGGGTTGACTGGAGGCAAGGGGCTGTGGGGCTGGCTGGAGACAGGGCAGGGGCTGACTGGAGGTAGGGGCTGGCTGGAGGCAGGGCAGGGGTTGACTGGGGGTAGGGGCTGGCTGCAGGCAGGGCAGGGGGGTGCGGGGCTGGCTGGAGACAGAGGTTCTGGGGCTGGCTGGCTTCGGGCAGCGCTGCAGGGGGGTGCGGCAGAGCTTGGCTGGAGATGGGGGGTGTGGGGCTGGCTAGCTTCGGGCAGAGAGGTGCGTGTGGCAGGGGTTGGCTGGATACAGGGCAGGGGGTGCGGCAGGGGCTGGCTGTGGGCAGGGGAGGGGGTGCGAGGCTGGTGTGGGCAGGGCAGGGGGTGTGGCAGGGGCTGGCAGAGGGCAGGGCACGGGGTGCGGCAGGAGCCGGTGTGGGCAGGAGGTGCAGGGGTGGCTGGAGACAGGAGCTGGCTGCAGGCAGGGTGGTGGTTGCGGGGCTGGTGCGGACAGGGCAAGGGGTGCGGGGCTGGCTGCGGGCAGGGGGTGTGGGGCTGGCAGAGGACAGGGCAGGGGGTGTGGCAGGGGCTGGCTGCAGGCAGGGCAGGGGGTGGCTGGAGACAGGGGCTGGCTGCGGGCAGGGCAGGGGGTGCGGCAGGGGCTGGCTGCGGGCAGGGGCTGTGGGGGTGGCTGGAGGCAGGGCAGGGGGTGGCTGGAGACAGGGGCTGGCTGCAGGCAGGGCAGGGGGTCGGCAGGGCTGGCTGCAGGCAGGGATGTGGGGGTGGCTGGAGACAGGGGCTGGCTGCGGGCAGGGCAGGGGGTGCGGCAGGGGCTGGCTGCGGGCAGGGGGTGTGGGGGTGGCTGGAGGCAGGGCAGGGGGTGGCTGGAGACAGGGGCTGGCTGCAGGCAGGGCAGGGGGTCGCAGGGCTGGCTGCAGGCAGGGATGTGGGGGTGGCTGGAGACAGGGGCTGGCTGCGGGCAGGGCAGGGGGTGCGGCAGGGGCTGGCTGCGGGCAGGGGGTGTGGGGCTGGCAGAGGACAGGGCAGGGGGTGTGGCAGGGGCTGGCTGCAGGCAGGGCAGGGGGTGGCTGGAGACAGGGGCTGGCTGCGGGCAGGGCAGGGGGTGCGGCAGGGGCTGGCTGCGGGCAGGGGGTGTGGGGGTGGCTGGAGGCAGGGCAGGGGGTGGCTGGAGACAGGGGCTGGCTGCAGGCAGGGCAGGGGGTCGGCAGGGCTGGCTGCAGGCAGGGATGTGGGGGTGGCTGGAGACAGGGGCTGGCTGCGGGCAGGGCAGGGGGTGCGGCAGGGGCTGGCTGCGGGCAGGGGGTGTGGGGGTGGCTGGAGGCAGGGCAGGGGGTGGCTGGAGACAGGGGCTGGCTGCAGGCAGGGCAGGGGGTCGGCAGGGCTGGCTGCAGGCAGGGATGTGGGGGTGGCTGGAGACAGGGGCTGGCTGCGGGCAGGGCAGGGGGTGCGGCAGGGGCTGGCTGCGGGCAGGGGGTGTGGGGCTGGCAGAGGACAGGGCAGGGGGTGTGGCAGGGGCTGGCTGCAGGCAGGGCAGGGGGTGGCTGGAGACAGGGGCTGGCTGCGGGCAGGGCAGGGGGTGCGGCAGGGGCTGGCTGCGGGCAGGGGGTGTGGGGGTGGCTGGAGGCAGGGCAGGGGGTGGCTGGAGACGGGGGCTGGCTGCAGGCAGGGCAGGGGGTCGGCAGGGCTGGCTGCAGGCAGGGATGTGGGGGTGGCTGGAGACAGGGGCTGGCTGCGGGCAGGGCAGGGGGTGCGGCAGGGGCTGGCTGCGGGCAGGGGGTGTGGGGCTGGCAGAGGACAGGGCAGGGGGTGTGGCAGGGGCTGGCTGCAGGCAGGGCAGGGGGTGGCTGGAGACAGGGGCTGGCTGCGGGCAGGGCAGGGGGTGCGGCAGGGGCTGGCTGCGGGCAGGGGGTGTGGGGGTGGCTGGAGGCAGGGCAGGGGGTGGCTGGAGACGGGGGCTGGCTGCAGGCAGGGCAGGGGGTCGGCAGGGCTGGCTGCAGGCAGGGATGTGGGGGTGGCTGGAGACAGGGGCTGGCTGCGGGCAGGGCAGGGGGTGCGGCAGGGGCTGGCTGCGGGCACGGGGTGTGGGGGTGGCTGGAGGCAGGGCAGGGGGTGGCTGGAGGCAGGGGGTGGCTGCAGGCAGGGCAGGGGGTCGGCAGGGCTGGCTGCAGGCAGGGATGTGGGGGTGGCTGGAGACGGGCTGGCTGCGGGCAGGGCAGGGGGTGCGGCAGGGGCTGGCTGCGGGCAGGGGGTGTGGGGCTGGCAGAGGACAGGGCAGGGGGTGTGGCAGGGGCTGGCTGCAGGCAGTGCAGGGGGTGGCTGGAGACAGGGGCTGGCTGCGGGCAGGGCAGGGGGTGCGGCAGGGGCTGGCTGCGGGCAGGGGGTGTGGGGGTGGCTGGAGGCAGGGCAGGGGTTGACTGGGGGTAGGGGCTGGCTGCAGGCAGGGCAGGGGGGTGCGGGGCTGGCTGGAGACAGAGGTTCTGGGGCTGGCTGGCTTCGGGCAGCGCTGCAGGGGGGTGCGGCAGAGCTTGGCTGGAGATGGGGGGTGTGGGGCTGGCTAGCTTCGGGCAGAGAGGTGCGTGTGGCAGGGGTTGGCTGGATACAGGGCAGGGGGTGCGGCAGGGGCTGGCTGTGGGCAGGGGAGGGGGTGCGAGGCTGGTGTGGGCAGGGCAGGGGGTGTGGCAGGGGCTGGCAGAGGGCAGGACACGGGGTGCGGCAGGAGCCGGTGTGGGCAGGAGGTGCAGGGGTGGCTGGAGACAGGAGCTGGCTGCAGGCAGGGTGGTGGTTGCGGGGCTGGTGCGGACAGGGCAAGGGGTGCGGGGCTGGCTGCGGGCAGGGGGTGTGGGGCTGGCAGAGGACAGGGCAGGGGGTGTGGCAGGGGCTGGCTGCAGGCAGGGCAGGGGGTGGCTGGAGACAGGGGCTGGCTGCGGGCAGGGCAGGGGGTGCGGCAGGGGCTGGCTGCGGGCAGGGGCTGTGGGGGTGGCTGGAGGCAGGGCAGGGGGTGGCTGGAGACAGGGGCTGGCTGCAGGCAGGGCAGGGGGTCGGCAGGGCTGGCTGCAGGCAGGGATGTGGGGGTGGCTGGAGACAGGGGCTGGCTGCGGGCAGGGCAGGGGGTGCGGCAGGGGCTGGCTGCGGGCAGGGGGTGTGGGGGTGGCTGGAGGCAGGGCAGGGGGTGGCTGGAGACAGGGGCTGGCTGCAGGCAGGGCAGGGGGTCGCAGGGCTGGCTGCAGGCAGGGATGTGGGGGTGGCTGGAGACAGGGGCTGGCTGCGGGCAGGGCAGGGGGTGCGGCAGGGGCTGGCTGCGGGCAGGGGGTGTGGGGCTGGCAGAGGACAGGGCAGGGGGTGTGGCAGGGGCTGGCTGCAGGCAGGGCAGGGGGTGGCTGGAGACAGGGGCTGGCTGCGGGCAGGGCAGGGGGTGCGGCAGGAGCTGGCTGCGGGCAGGGGGTGTGGGGGTGGCTGGAGGCAGGGCAGGGGGTGGCTGGAGACAGGGGCTGGCTGCAGGCAGGGCAGGGGGTCGGCAGGGCTGGCTGCAGGCAGGGATGTGGGGGTGGCTGGAGACAGGGGCTGGCTGCGGGCAGGGCAGGGGGTGCGGCAGGGGCTGGCTGCGGGCAGGGGGTGTGGGGGTGGCTGGAGGCAGGGCAGGGGGTGGCTGGAGACAGGGGCTGGCTGCAGGCAGGGCAGGGGGTCGGCAGGGCTGGCTGCAGGCAGGGATGTGGGGGTGGCTGGAGACAGGGGCTGGCTGCGGGCAGGGCAGGGGGTGCGGCAGGGGCTGGCTGCGGGCAGGGGGTGTGGGGCTGGCAGAGGACAGGGCAGGGGGTGTGGCAGGGGCTGGCTGCAGGCAGGGCAGGGGGTGGCTGGAGACAGGGGCTGGCTGCGGGCAGGGCAGGGGGTGCGGCAGGGGCTGGCTGCGGGCAGGGGGTGTGGGGGTGGCTGGAGGCAGGGCAGGGGGTGGCTGGAGACGGGGGCTGGCTGCAGGCAGGGCAGGGGGTCGGCAGGGCTGGCTGCAGGCAGGGATGTGGGGGTGGCTGGAGACAGGGGCTGGCTGCGGGCAGGGCAGGGGGTGCGGCAGGGGCTGGCTGCGGGCACGGGGTGTGGGGGTGGCTGGAGGCAGGGCAGGGGGTGGCTGGAGGCAGGGGGTGGCTGCAGGCAGGGCAGGGGGTCGGCAGGGCTGGCTGCAGGCAGGGATGTGGGGGTGGCTGGAGACGGGCTGGCTGCGGGCAGGGCAGGGGGTGCGGCAGGGGCTGGCTGCGGGCAGGGGGTGTGGGGCTGGCAGAGGACAGGGCAGGGGGTGTGGCAGGGGCTGGCTGCAGGCAGGGCAGGGGGTGGCTGGAGACAGGGGCTGGCTGCGGGCAGGGCAGGGGGTGCGGCAGGGGCTGGCTGCGGGCAGGGGGTGTGGGGGTGGCTGGAGGCAGGGCAGGGGGTGGCTGGAGACAGGGGCTGGCTGCAGGCAGGGCAGGGGGTCGGCAGGGCTGGCTGCAGGCAGGGATGTGGGGGTGGCTGGAGACGGGCTGGCTGCGGGCAGGGCAGGGGGTGCGGCAGGGGCTGGCTGCGGGCAGGGGGTGTGGGGGTGGCTGGAGGCAGGGCAGGGGGTGGCTGGAGACAGGGGCTGGCTGCAGGCAGGGCAGGGGGTCGGCAGGGCTGGCTGCAGGCAGGGATGTGGGGGTGGCTGGAGACAGGGGCTGGCTGCGGGCAGGGCAGGGGGTGCGGCAGGGGCTGGCTGCGGGCAGGGGGTGTGGGGCTGGCAGAGGACAGGGCAGGGGGTGTGGCAGGGGCTGGCTGCAGGCAGGGCAGGGGGTGGCTGGAGACAGGGGCTGGCTGCGGGCAGGGCAGGGGGTGCGGCAGGGGCTGGCTGCGGGCAGGGGGTGTGGGGGTGGCTGGAGGCAGGGCAGGGGGTGGCTGGAGACGGGGGCTGGCTGCAGGCAGGGCAGGGGGTCGGCAGGGCTGGCTGCAGGCAGGGATGTGGGGGTGGCTGGAGACAGGGGCTGGCTGCGGGCAGGGCAGGGGGTGCGGCAGGGGCTGGCTGCGGGCACGGGGTGTGGGGGTGGCTGGAGGCAGGGCAGGGGGTGGCTGGAGGCAGGGGGTGGCTGCAGGCAGGGCAGGGGGTCGGCAGGGCTGGCTGCAGGCAGGGATGTGGGGGTGGCTGGAGACGGGCTGGCTGCGGGCAGGGCAGGGGGTGCGGCAGGGGCTGGCTGCGGGCAGGGGGTGTGGGGCTGGCAGAGGACAGGGCAGGGGGTGTGGCAGGGGCTGGCTGCAGGCAGTGCAGGGGGTGGCTGGAGACAGGGGCTGGCTGCGGGCAGGGCAGGGGGTGCGGCAGGGGCTGGCTGCGGGCAGGGGGTGTGGGGGTGGCTGGAGGCAGGGCAGGGGTTGACTGGGGGTAGGGGCTGGCTGCAGGCAGGGCAGGGGGGTGCGGGGCTGGCTGGAGACAGAGGTTCTGGGGCTGGCTGGCTTCGGGCAGCGCTGCAGGGGGGTGCGGCAGAGCTTGGCTGGAGATGGGGGGTGTGGGGCTGGCTAGCTTCGGGCAGAGAGGTGCGTGTGGCAGGGGTTGGCTGGATACAGGGCAGGGGGTGCGGCAGGGGCTGGCTGTGGGCAGGGGAGGGGGTGCGAGGCTGGTGTGGGCAGGGCAGGGGGTGTGGCAGGGGCTGGCAGAGGGCAGGACACGGGGTGCGGCAGGAGCCGGTGTGGGCAGGAGGTGCAGGGGTGGCTGGAGACAGGAGCTGGCTGCAGGCAGGGTGGTGGTTGCGGGGCTGGTGCGGACAGGGCAAGGGGTGCGGGGCTGGCTGCGGGCAGGGGGTGTGGGGCTGGCAGAGGACAGGGCAGGGGGTGTGGCAGGGGCTGGCTGCAGGCAGGGCAGGGGGTGGCTGGAGACAGGGGCTGGCTGCGGGCAGGGCAGGGGGTGCGGCAGGGGCTGGCTGCGGGCAGGGGCTGTGGGGGTGGCTGGAGGCAGGGCAGGGGGTGGCTGGAGACAGGGGCTGGCTGCAGGCAGGGCAGGGGGTCGGCAGGGCTGGCTGCAGGCAGGGATGTGGGGGTGGCTGGAGACAGGGGCTGGCTGCGGGCAGGGCAGGGGGTGCGGCAGGGGCTGGCTGCGGGCAGGGGGTGTGGGGGTGGCTGGAGGCAGGGCAGGGGGTGGCTGGAGACAGGGGCTGGCTGCAGGCAGGGCAGGGGGTCGCAGGGCTGGCTGCAGGCAGGGATGTGGGGGTGGCTGGAGACAGGGGCTGGCTGCGGGCAGGGCAGGGGGTGCGGCAGGGGCTGGCTGCGGGCAGGGGGTGTGGGGCTGGCAGAGGACAGGGCAGGGGGTGTGGCAGGGGCTGGCTGCAGGCAGGGCAGGGGGTGGCTGGAGACAGGGGCTGGCTGCGGGCAGGGCAGGGGGTGCGGCAGGAGCTGGCTGCGGGCAGGGGGTGTGGGGGTGGCTGGAGGCAGGGCAGGGGGTGGCTGGAGACAGGGGCTGGCTGCAGGCAGGGCAGGGGGTCGGCAGGGCTGGCTGCAGGCAGGGATGTGGGGGTGGCTGGAGACAGGGGCTGGCTGCGGGCAGGGCAGGGGGTGCGGCAGGGGCTGGCTGCGGGCAGGGGGTGTGGGGGTGGCTGGAGGCAGGGCAGGGGGTGGCTGGAGACAGGGGCTGGCTGCAGGCAGGGCAGGGGGTCGGCAGGGCTGGCTGCAGGCAGGGATGTGGGGGTGGCTGGAGACAGGGGCTGGCTGCGGGCAGGGCAGGGGGTGCGGCAGGGGCTGGCTGCGGGCAGGGGGTGTGGGGCTGGCAGAGGACAGGGCAGGGGGTGTGGCAGGGGCTGGCTGCAGGCAGGGCAGGGGGTGGCTGGAGACAGGGGCTGGCTGCGGGCAGGGCAGGGGGTGCGGCAGGGGCTGGCTGCGGGCAGGGGGTGTGGGGGTGGCTGGAGGCAGGGCAGGGGGTGGCTGGAGACGGGGGCTGGCTGCAGGCAGGGCAGGGGGTCGGCAGGGCTGGCTGCAGGCAGGGATGTGGGGGTGGCTGGAGACAGGGGCTGGCTGCGGGCAGGGCAGGGGGTGCGGCAGGGGCTGGCTGCGGGCACGGGGTGTGGGGGTGGCTGGAGGCAGGGCAGGGGGTGGCTGGAGGCAGGGGGTGGCTGCAGGCAGGGCAGGGGGTCGGCAGGGCTGGCTGCAGGCAGGGATGTGGGGGTGGCTGGAGACGGGCTGGCTGCGGGCAGGGCAGGGGGTGCGGCAGGGGCTGGCTGCGGGCAGGGGGTGTGGGGCTGGCAGAGGACAGGGCAGGGGGTGTGGCAGGGGCTGGCTGCAGGCAGGGCAGGGGGTGGCTGGAGACAGGGGCTGGCTGCGGGCAGGGCAGGGGGTGCGGCAGGGGCTGGCTGCGGGCAGGGGGTGTGGGGGTGGCTGGAGGCAGGGCAGGGGGTGGCTGGAGACAGGGGCTGGCTGCAGGCAGGGCAGGGGGTCGGCAGGGCTGGCTGCAGGCAGGGATGTGGGGGTGGCTGGAGACGGGCTGGCTGCGGGCAGGGCAGGGGGTGCGGCAGGGGCTGGCTGCGGGCAGGGGGTGTGGGGGTG
Source organism: Lepidochelys olivacea (assembly GCF_965140295.1). Lineage (NCBI taxonomy): Eukaryota > Metazoa > Chordata > Testudines > Cheloniidae > Lepidochelys > Lepidochelys olivacea. The sequence continues at coordinate 135,443,116 of NC_140412.1, read as the reverse complement.
GCTGGAGGCAGGGCAGGGGGTGGCTGGAGACAGGGGCTGGCTGCAGGCAGGGCAGGGGGTCGGCAGGGCTGGCTGCAGGCAGGGATGTGGGGGTGGCTGGAGACAGGGGCTGGCTGCGGGCAGGGCAGGGGGTGCGGCAGGGGCTGGCTGCGGGCAGGGGGTGTGGGGCTGGCAGAGGACAGGGCAGGGGGTGTGGCAGGGGCTGGCTGCAGGCAGGGCAGGGGGTGGCTGGAGACAGGGGCTGGCTGCGGGCAGGGCAGGGGGTGCGGCAGGGGCTGGCTGCAGGCAGGGCAGGGGGTGGCTGGAGACAGGGGCTGGCTGCGGGCAGGGCAGGGGGTGCGGCAGGGGCTGGCTGCGGGCAGGGGGTGTGGGGGTGGCTGGAGGCAGGGCAGGGGGTGGCTGGAGACGGGGGCTGGCTGCAGGCAGGGCAGGGGGTCGGCAGGGCTGGCTGCAGGCAGGGATGTGGGGGTGGCTGGAGACAGGGGCTGGCTGCGGGCAGGGCAGGGGGTGTGGCAGGGGCTGGCTGCGGGCAGGGTAGGGGGTGCGGGGGCGACTGGCTGTGGGCAGGGGGTGTGGCAGGGGCTGGCTGCAGGCAGGGGGTGTGGGGGTGGCTGGAGACAGGGGCTGGCTGCGGGCAGGGTGGTGGGTGCTCACAGGGAGAGCAGCAGGATGCAGCCGAGGCCCAGCAGAGCAGCCGGGGACCCACCAGGCAGCAGCGGGAGCCCCAGGGCCAGGGGAGCAGCAGCAGCAACAGGGCTCGTGCCCAGAGCCAGGCAGCAGCCCACATGGCTCCCGCAGCGCCCCCGGCGGCCGGAGGAGGAATTACATCACTTCCCAGCCAGAGCCCATCAAAGCCTCAGCGCCCCCTGCAGGGAAGCGGGTTAACAACCGGTTCTAAAACTGCTTCAAAATTTAACAACTGGTTTGTGTGAACCGGTGCGAACCAGCTCCAGCTTACCATTGCTTCACAGTCTATCAGGTGCAAAATAGCTATTTAGGACTGCAGCTCGGGTTATCCATGCTGGGGGAAAAGTGCCTGCAAGAGGGCAAGCCTGTGCAAGGAACATTAAGTCAGAACCACACAATTGCTAACGGAGGTGTGATAGAGATGATGCTTTGGAAACATGGACTATTTAAAGATTATTATATTAAGATATGACAGAGGCTATGGATATATGGAATATTCAAAGGTTATTGTACCCTCTTTATACATGTTATAGATCTCTTAATGAGCTTGTTAGTGATAGTGTTCATGACTTAATGGGTGAGCTAAAGGGTGCATCCTGCAGGAATTAAAGTCAATGGCGTGGGAGTAGGGTAATTAATCCATATCCCCAATGCTAAAATAATGCAGGAATCAAATCTTTTGAAGTTGTGCCCCCTTGGGAAATAGCACATACTAGTTTGACTTTGTCAAGGTTGATTCCCCACTCTAACACTTCGAGTGCAGAAGGTGGGGGCCCACAAGGCACCTGGGGTTAGCACAGAGGAATCCACAAGCCATAAAGAAATAAAAGGGATAAACCTAATCACATCTTCCTAGATATTTCCTGATCTACTTACATATCTGGGGTTTTAAATGAGTAGTTTCTAGGTATGATACTGATGATTTTTCATACCTGGCCCAAGCTTCTCACAGCATAACTGCTCCCTGTCTGCCTCTCCCTGGAGAACAACAACAGAGAGACAAAAGGGGAGTCTTTTCTCAATTTTAAAAAGTTCTAGCCTTCCCATTGCCTCTTTTGGCCAGGTGTCTACTCACCTTCTTTTACCTATGCATAGCAGTGAGACTTTTTAATGCTTTGATCAATTAGAGAACAGCTACTAAGAGGGATTTTATAGCTACTGGCTGTCCATAAAAGGGAGCTACTCCCCCCTCCTTCATTTATCACAGACCTGGTTCAAGAAGCCTAAGGATACAGAGGACTTGAACTGATATAAAGTGATAACCCAGACCTGGAAGAATGAGTCAGTCACACTGAATTCAAGAAATGCCATGGGTCTATGAAAAGAGACAGGTCATGTGAGAGAGATTAAAGTACGTTGGTCCTATTAGAGCCTCCCTGTGGAAGTTGGGTGAGTGCCTGGTAAGTTAGACATGTGTATAAGCTGTTTCTTGTTTTTATTATGTTTTCTTTGAAATGGTTTTGTTCTGAATAAATAGTACTTTGCTTTATAAAACCTGGTCACTGGTTATCTTCTCATTGCCCCTGAGAGAAGAGGACTTTTAACAGCATGGCACCCACCTCTCGTGAGTGCCCCCTTGTTGAGTGTGTGTGTCTGCAGTCTCTCAGTTTGTGGCAATCTCTGTTGGTGATTTTTCAGGCAGGTTTTCAGTGACCTAACTTACCCTTTATTTTTCATCCATTGAGACACCAGCTCATACCATGTTTCTCTGCCATGTTTCTTAAGTCTTCCTCATTTGCTCACTGCCTCCTGCCAGCCTCATCCCTCAATAGCCAGTCCTGCCTATTCATTAACACTCACTCTACTTTATCAATTTCACTGGCATTGCCCTGTCTTTTACTTCAACAGCATGGGCCCTGGGTCCTCTCATCATACCTCCCTCCCCAAAGTCAAACCACCTATCCCACAGAAATGGCTCACAGGGCCTGGTACAAGAGGCAATGTGTGTGTGTGTGTGTGTGGATGCAGTGTTATGTGCTGCCCCAGATTTGTACTGAGCATGCTCAGTAATATTGCTGAAGCTGGCTGCCCTCACGCTGTCTGTCTCCACACTATTGGTAGGCACGTCATCTTTGCCTGGTACCCAGGAGCTCAGCATAGCTTCAGCAGCTGTGAAACTGCCTGCCTATGCCTGCTCACTGCAGAAGCTGCAGCCACTGCTGTTGGAAGCCCTTCTTTCTGGGAAGGGCAGTGTCCTTAATGGAGGGACTAGTGGGTCTCTCCTTCATGTGGCAGTGTGCTGTGATTTTCATACTATGAGTCTATAGGGGACTACTTCCCCATTCTCCTGTCTTCCAAAGCTGTTACTGTCAGAAGCACTTCCTTCCAGGAAAGGAGGAGCCTATGGAATATATACTTCTATTGACTTGTTATAGGGTGACTTGTGTAAGCTAGGGTCATTGTTGCCCCAAGAGTTTTCTATGTGTAGAGCTGGCTCCTTTAAGAGGGGCACTATACCTTATGTGCTAAAACACATTCATTCATTTTGCATTTGTTTTAATAACTTCATGATGTTCATAGATTTACTTCTATGTGGTGTCAAACATATCTTCTAACTCACATGGACCTTTTTTATTGTTACAAATGTACAGCTGAGGTGGAACGTATTAGGGTTTTATTCTTTTTAAAGATCTTCCTAAGAAAATAAAATGTAACCACACAGACAAAGAACAAAACACTACAAAGCGTGTCATAAATGACTCATATTCATTGTCTTCCTGAGTTGGAGTAGATATTAATAGTATACATGGCCAGCCCCAAATGCTTAACCTTAACTCGCCTGCTCGTCCCTTTAATTTTCAAAGCAGTGTGTCATGCTGGCCTCATATTACCCTACAACACACTCTGGAGCTTTGAGGGGCGTGAGTACACTGTTCATACGTGGGTAATTTTCTTCTCTAGAAATGGATTGTTAGCCAACTCAGGGAGCTCACTCTAAGTGTTGATGGTATATGACTGCAATAGTTCATCTTGTAACAAATCTCCTAAATGTATTTCTACAGGGGCAATGTATCAAGTGGAAAGTCCTCCTGTAGAGGATTCGTTAAATGTTGAGATTATCTTCTAGAGTGTACCTGGGTACACTTCAGTCATCTCTTGGGATCAGACCTAAAGAGCGGAAGCAACACCTACCAAAAGAACTAATAGGAAATCACAATATGAATCTTTTATAGCATCATAGCTATCGCTATACTTGTAGGCTGCGTGGCCACCCCTCCCTCTCAACCTCTGAGGGAGGCTACATCTCCTCGCTGTCACATACCTGTAAAGATGAGCTCAAAAGGAGGGAATTTTAGCTGTACTTAGGGCTCCGGCCCTCCGGCCAGGCAAAGCCGTAAGGCAGTCTATGAGCCCCAGGCCCTTGGTAAGGACGATGCAGCAAACAGTCAGTAGGCTCTGGACTGCAATTAGGGAAGAGTGGTTAAGCAGTCTATGAGCCCTGGTAAGAGTGAGCACCAACACAGGCTCTGGGCTCAGGTAAGGGTGAGCACCCGCAGAGTCTAGGGGCTCAGGTAGACTAACACAGGCCTCCTGGCCTAATATGGGGAGGCTGCCATCCCAGGGGTGGGGTGGCAGGGGAAGGGGGATGTGGGCCCACCCGTCTCCACCACATCCTAGCCCAGGGACCTAACAGTGGTGAAGAGTTCTGCCACTGGGTCAGCAGGGATCCATCTGCAACACACTGACCTAGAATCAGGCCAGCACTTAACCAGGTGGTTGTCTAGTTCCCCATGGCTACTTCCTACATCTCTGGGGTTTGGTACCTCTGTAACATGGGGGTCCTCTGTCTTCTCGAGGAGCTCTGGCCAGTCCTCAGGTGGCAGCCCCACCAGCTCCTCGAAGTCTCTGGCGGCCTGGGAAATTTTAGCCAGTCCTCAGCATGGCAGGGTTCCTCTGCAGGTTCCAGCAGCCAGTGGGATGCAGCTGTCTCTCTTGGCAGCTCCAGCCCAACTGAGCTACAGGATCTCTTTTGTACTACCGCTTCCTGTGAGGCTGGCATGATTTTCCTAGTTCTGCATACCAGGGGGCATGTTGTGGTCCCTCCCTGGCAACCTCTGACAGAGGCCACACCTCCTTGCTACAATACCCTAAACTGCTAAACAGCCTATACTCATCTGGTGTGACTCCTGCTAATGGGCCAGTCCTGCTACCGTCATAAAAGCAGCCCCACTGAAGGCAGTGGACCAAATTATTTTCTTGTAAGTGGTGTGATTCCATTTACTTTCTGAGTTACTCCAAATTTATATGGGTGTCAATGAGATTCTGATTTGGTAGAGTTTCACACACTGCTAAGCACAAATGCAAGAGACTATTCAAGGTGTAAGGCACTGGAAAATCAGGCCCAATGGAACTACACTTGTGAGTAAGTGTTGCAGGCATCCTTGTTGGGTGGCAGAGTGTCCTAGGTAACAGCGCACTGAACTGGAAGTCAGGAGACCTGGGTACTATTCCCAGCTCTGCTGCTGGCTGACCTTGGACAAGTCATTTTTCCTCACGAAGCCTCAACTTTCCCTTCTGTGAAATGGGGATAATGATATTGCCCTCCTTTGTAAAGCACTTTGAGCTCTATGGATGAAGAGTGCTAGATAAGAGCTAAGTATTATATAGGAACAGGTCCATGTGTCGAAGACTTCAAGTATTTTAACATCTGAAGGGAGGAAACTGTTCAGAAACTACTGAGTCTGGACAAACTTTTCATGTCTCATTGGGCTGTACTCCTTACACTAGGTGATAAACACAGAGGCTGATACCTAGTTCTAAGTGGCTTTAGGAGTCTTTATGTGCCTTGGCTTAGCATTCTTCACCCTGTCTTTTTACTTATCTACTTATCAAGTAATATCTTGATCTAAGGAAAAATAATACTACATACTTTCCTTGATCTACTTTTTAACTTAGTGCTTCTCTGAACATAATTTGCTGTTCTTAACATGGGGGTTACAAACCTGCTCCCCCGCCCCAGCCTAACATGAAAAATTCAGCTATTTAGATGAACTTCAATGGGTGCTAGCTGATTTTGATATGTTAGTTCTTTTTCTTTTCTCTCTCTCTCACTGGGGTTGAAAGAATAAAGGGTTATTATTAATTTATTTCCTGCCTGTTGCCTTAACTACGTGAGAAAGGAGCATCAAGGTAAAATCAGCCATATTATAATGCTGTCTGGAGTGGCTCATGACTGTGAGTGTCTACCTCAGGGCAGACTATCAAAAACAGGGCAGATACCCCAAGCTGGTGGTATGTTCTATAATTAGATTTCACAAAGCCAGTAAAAAATGTGAACTTCTGGATCACTATCACGATGAGTCACAGATAGTCCCCTTAGGCTCTCCAGTCTATCTTGACAACCAGACAAACCAGACTTAGTGATAAATGGTCACTTACACCAAAAATCACACAATATTCAGGTTGCTTCCAATCCCAAGAGACCACTTACCCCAGATCAATTGGTACCCCAGATTTTACACCAAAGACAACACCTGTAGCCAATCCTGTAATAAACTATCTAAAGATTTATTAACTAAGAAAAAGGAATAAGAGAGTTATTTACATGTTAAAGCAAGCAAACATGTACCCACAAATGAATTATCAGCTACATACTAAGAGTGGTAGTGTTGTAGAGTTCTGTCAATTCAAAGTTTTGTTCATGGTGGACCCAGGGGATCTCTGACTTCAGTTTGGTGTCAGTAGCCCTGTCAGAGTTCAAACAGTGAAGAGATGGAAAATTTTCCTCTGACTTTGTTTCATTTCCTTAATTCAGCTTCCAAGTCCATAGGAGGAGCTTCCTTGCATGTAGCATTTCCAAGGTGCAATAGGAACATTAACCAATGCTCCTTGATGGCCCATCTGATTTTGATAGTCCTTCTGGTGGGGGGAGGGGAGGAAAAGACATGATTCCAGTGCCTTGGTTCACAAGTTCTGAGCAAACTTTTTCAAAGTTATAAAGCAAAACTTACGTATTTTCTTATAGCATGGAATACCAACATTACAAGTGAGATTAATGCATGGAGTACCTTACAAGCATTTCATAGAGTTTAAACACTAAATACATTCTTATAAAACTGTAAGCAGAATCAGGATGAGCTCCACCCTGACATCTGGTGGTGAGGTGTGGCAAGTTGTGGAAAAGAACTTCAGGGGCTGATCTCATTTGCATAGGCACACCCACCCCGCCTAGCATGAGCCCATAGCTGCCCAAATGGTCACTTTGGCTGCTGTGGGATCCCCAGTGTCTCTGTTATTGGGGCAGGAAGAATAAATTGTTATTACCCTGATTATGGGAATTGTGCTTGGAACTGTACTGGGCCTTTTGTTATGATGGAGGGACTCGCCATCAACTAAGCAGCACTCGCTAGGCAAGGGACATGGGTTCCAAAACTCTGTGAATTGAGAGAGGTTGTGGACAAGTATTAATACTTGGGGGTATGGGCCCCTTGGTGAGGGCCTTACATGCTAATTGTACTTCCTCCACTGTGGAATATCAGAGCTAATTTTGATTCTATTAGGAGTCTAGTTACAGGCTGCTGAGCTCACTCTAGGCTAATGGTGTACCAGCACTGGGGCTCCCCTACTGCAAGCTGAATTCACCTAAGAGCTGAAATCACTGAGCGTTGTGTTAAGTAGTGGGGGAGCCTGAAGATATTTTGTGGGATAGCTGGACTGCCTTGTGGACAGGCTGGTGGAGCAGTTCATAGGACAGCGGGAGCTGCTTGTGGGACGTGGAGCGGAGCAGTTCGTGGGATGGCAGGAGCTGCTTGTGGGCCGCAGAGCAGAGCCGAGCCGAGCCGAGTGAAGCAGTTTGTGGGGCGGCTGGTGGAGCGGAGCGAAGGCCTGTGGAGCTGTGGGGTGGTCAGCTTCAGATCATGTAAGGTGCTCCTTACCTCTCTCTCTCTCTCTCTCCCCCCCATCTCCACCCAGGTTGGGAGGTAAAGCTCTGCAGATAAACTTTCGAACTCTGGGGTTGCCCTGACCAGGGACAGAGACTTTTGGGTCATTGGACTTTTTGGGGTGATTTGGGGTTGCTGGACTCAAGAACCAAAGGGAAAGGGCATGCCCCAATTTGCTTGGGGTGGGTTTTTTTTTTGCTCATGGTTGTGTTATGAATCCTGTTGGTGGTGTTTCCCCAACATAATGCCACATTGTTTCTCTCTGTTATTAAAAGGCTTTTTGCTACATTCAGACTATGTGCTTGCGAGAGGGGAAGTATTGCCTCTTGGAAGCACCCAGCGGGGGTGGTATATATTTGTCCCAGGTCACTGGGTGGGGGCTCGAGCCAGTTTGCATTGTGTTATTGGAATGGATCCCCTAGATATTGAACCCGGCCCTTGTTGCTGCCAAGTCTGACGGGCAGAAGGGTTACAAAACTAATATCTATTTTGAGCAAAACTAACATACAGGTGATTTGATCTGGTCTCCAGCTATGAATTTGTAAGTTCTTAACTAATGCCTGCAGTCTGGGCAAAAACTGGCATCTGATTTGCCAGCATCACACACATAATTTGTAATGTATATGTGTGTATATATACACACACATATACATACATACACATACACACAATTACTAATCATGTGACTGATATATCTATATATCATTGCTTTATTAGATGGTGCTTCCTTATGAATCCTCTATTGGTAATAGATAATTACTATAATTGTAGTATTTGGGATCCAAGAGGCTGTGAGGATCTCCAGATTTCACCTGATCCAGCTGCCCCCATTGGGTGTCGGTGAGTATTTTTGTACTGTTTAAACAGGTACTTCTTTTAATTGTATGGTACTAATGTGTATTTCGCTCTCCAGTATTTTTTCCATTTTATTTTTTCACTTATTTAATTCCTCTTTCTGCCTCCCACACCCATCCCTGTCCTATTACCCTTCCATTCTGGGAATTTCCTTCCCACTCCTGTAGAATATGTACTGAGAAGTGACATCCTGCCTCTGGATTATATAACTCTTTCTGTTTAGATATGCAAGAACTGTATGCTGCTCAGGAATATCTGCAATTTCTCATTTATTCACAAAATGACTTTATATTTTATCTGGTATATTTTAACTATGACAGCTTCAATAATTCAGTATGTCTCCTGGAATAGAAAGTGTTATAATAACTCTATTAAAAGAAAAAATATACTCAGTGCTTAAAAAAGAGAATACTGATATTGCCATCTCTAGGTGATACATCTGACAGAACTTGAAGCTTGTAAAATGAATCCAGATTGGATATGCCTCTCAATTTCTAGTTGCTTTAACTCTAAAGTGAGGGATGTTGCTATGCTAACATGTAAAAAGTAGAATATTAAAATTCTGAGCCCAAGGTCAGAGAGAGGGCAAATTTACTGTCCTCAAGGCTGAAACTGGCAATTCTATAATCATCTTTTTCAATCTCATTGGGCCAAACCAGAAACATCCCAATTTTTTTCATAATTTGTTTGAGTGTAAATTATATGGGCTGTATTCTATTATAATAGCTGGAGATTTTAATGATTGTAACTCAGTCCTTGATAAATCTTTTCCATCGCCATATAAAAACATTAATACTTGTCAGGTACTTCATACATAGATGACTGATTTAGACTTAGACAATGTATGGAGATTGGGTAACGCTATAGCCAGGGTTTTTTTCCAGTTTTTTCAGCTCATGCATCATATTCAGGATTAGACTATTTCTTAGGCCTGATCTGCACTATGGGGTAGGTCGAATTTAGCCTCCTTAGGTCGATTTAAAAGTGACTGCGTCCACACAACCAACCCCGTTCTATCAACCTAAAGGGCTCTTAAAATCAACTTCTGTACTCCTCCCCGACGAGGGGAGTAGCCCTAAAATCGACCTTGCTGGGTCGAATTTGGAGTAGTGGGGATGCAAATTGACGGTATTGGCCTCCGGGAGCTATTCCAGAGTGCTCCATTATGACCACTCTGGACAGCACTTTCAACTCCGATGCACTAGCCAGGTACACAGGAAAAGCCCCAGGAACTTTTGAATTTCATTTCCTGTTTGGTCAGTGTGGCGAACTCAGCAGCACTCTGCAGCACAGGTGACCATGCGGTCCCAGAACCACAAACGAGCTCCAGCATGGACTGAAAGGGAGACACTGGATCTGATTGTTGTATAGGGAGAAGAATCTGTGCAGGCTGAACTCCGATCCAAAAGAAGAAATGCAAACATATTTGCCAAAATCTCACAGGGCATGTTGGACAGAGGCTACACCAGGGACACACAGCAGTGCCGCATGAAAGTTAAGGAGCTGGGGCAAGCCTACCAAAAGACAAAGGAGGCAAATGGTCGCTCCGGGTCAGAGCCCCATACATGATCAGCTGCATGGCATTCTAGGGGGGACCCTACCACTACCTCACCACTGTCCGTGGACACCTGCAAGGGGGGAGTCTCCCACCACACAGAGGAGGATTTTGTGGTTGAGGAAGAAGAGGAGGATGAAGAGGAGGAGAATGTGCAGCAGGCAAGCAATGAATCTGTTCTCCCCGGCAGCCAGAACCTTTTCATCACCCTGGAGCCAATACCCTCCCAAGGTGGGATCCCCGGCCCTGAGGCCGGAGAAGGCATCTCTAGTGAGTGTACATTTGTAACTACAGTACAGGGTTTAAAAGCAATAGTGTTCATGGTCACCTGGTTGAAATAAGGGAATTTTTGTAAAGGAACAGTAAAAGGACCCCGTTCATGCTGGGCTGTTTGCACTTGGCTAAAAGGGATCATCCCAGAGAATAGCCACACGGTGGGGAGGAGGGGTGAAGGGATCATCCCAGAGAATAGCCATGTGGTGGGTTGGAGGTAGGTGTGTGCTGCACATCTACCCGAATACTGCAGCCCCTCCCTTTAAATGTGAAACCCAACCCATTGCTTGCTCTGGGAAAGGGGGGTGCTGCAGTTTGAAAACATTCCCACATGTTATGAAGGCGTAAGAAGCCAACCCAATTTTACTCTTCCTTTTTATCTACCCCCAGGTGCAAATGTTTCTACGCTCCCCCTAATATCTCCATCCCTGAGGTTATTGCAGATTAGAAGGCGAAAAAAATGCAGTCGCGATGACATGTTTTCCGAGCTCATGCAGTCCTCCCGCACTGATAGGGTACAGCTTAATGCATGGAGGCTGTCAGGGTTTCTTCCCCAAGTTCAGACTTTCTTCTGAACTCTAGGGTACAGATGTGGGGACCTGCATGAAAGATCCCCTAAGCTTATTCTTACCAGCTTAGGTTAAAAACTTCCCCAAGGTACAAACTTTGCCTTGTCTTTGAACAGTATGCTGCCACCACCAAGCGTTTTAAACAAAGAACAGGGAAAGAGACCACTTAGAGACGTCTTCCCACAAAATATCCCCCCAAGCCCTACACACCCCCTTTCCTGGGGAAGGCTTGATAATTATATCCTAACCAATTTGTTACAGAATCATCAAAGAGGCAAACCCCTGGATCTTGGAACAATGGAAAAATCAGTCAGGTTCTTAAAAGAAGGATTTTATTTAAAAAAAAAAAAAAAAAAGAAAGGTAAAAATCATCTCTGTAAAATCAGAGGAGGGTGGTTGGCTTACAGGGAACTAAAATCAACAAAGGAGGTGGGTTTGCATCAAGGAGAAACACACACAACTGTCACACTGAAGCCTGGCCAGTCATGAAACTGGTTTTCAAAGCCTCTCTGATGCACAGCGCACCTTGCTGTGCTCTTCTAATCACCCTAGTGCTGGCTGCTCAAAATCAGATGCCAGGCGATTTGCCTTAACCTCCCACCCCGCCATAAATGTCTCCCCCTTACTCTCACTGGTATTATGGAGCACACAGCAAACAGCAATAATAATGTTGGTTGCACTGAGGTCTGACCTAGTCAGCAAACAGCACCAGTGAGCTTTTAAACATCCAAAGGAACAGTCTACCACCATTCTGCACTTGCTCAGCCTATAGTTGCACTGCTCCTTACTACTGTCCAGAGTACATGAGCCATGGGACAAAGGGGTAGGCTAGGTCCCCAAGAATAACTATTGGCATGTCAACATTCCCAATGGTAATTTTCTAGTCTGGGAAGTAAGTCCCTTCTTGCAGCTGCTCGAACAGTCTGGAGTTCCTAAATATGTGAGCATCATGCACCTTTCCCGGCCATCCCACGCTGATGTCGGTGAAACGTCCTTTGTGATCCACCAGTGCTTGCAGCACCATTGAGAAGTACCCTTTGCGGTTTATGTACTGGTTGGCAAGGTGATCCAGTGCCAAGATGGAGATATGCGTTCCATCTATCGCCCCGCCACAGTTAGGGAACCCCACTGTAGCAAAGCCATCCAGTATGACCTGCACATTTCCCAGAGTCGCAACCCTTGATAACAGAACATCAATGATTGCATTGGCTACTTGGATCGCAGCAGCCCCCACAGTAGACTTGCTCACTTCAGACTGATTCCCGACTGACCGGTAGCAGTCAGGCATTGTAAGCTTCCACAGGGCTATCGCCACTTGCTTCTCAACTGTCAGGGCAGCTCTCGTCTTGGTATTCCTGTGCTTCAGGGTGGGGGAAAGCAACTCACAGAGTTCCAGGAAAGTGGCCTTACACATGCAAAAGTTTCGCAGCCACTGTGAATCATCCCATACCCGCAACACTATGCGGTCCCACCAGTCTGTGCTTGTTTGCTGGGCCCAGAATCAGTGTTCCACTGTATCAACCAGCCCCACTGCCTTCATGATGTCCCAATTGCCAAAGCCCATGCTTTCAGAAACGTCTGTGTCCATGTCCTCATCAAAATCCATCTCGTGCTGGCATCTCTTAGCCCGGTTCTGCATATACTCCAGGATAATGCGTGAGGTGTTTACAATGCTCACAACAGTGGTGATGGTGAGCTGAGCGGGCTCCATGCTTGCCGTGGTATGGCATCTGCAGGAGAGCAGAGTTGCAGCAGAAACGGTGGATGACGATAGTTAGCAGTCATACAGCATCCAGGAGGACCAGAACAGATCCCCGAGCTCATCACTGGGGAGCAGGAGAGCAGAGTTGCAGCAGAAGCAGTGGATGACAATGGTTAGCAGTCCTACTGCACCGTCTGCTGACAGCAGCACCCAGGACACAACAGCAGCGGTGATGGTGAGATGAGCTGAGCGGGCTCCATGCTTGCCGTGATATGGCATCTGCACGGAAAAAAGGCGCGAAACGATCGTCTGCCTTTGCTTTCATGGAGGGAGGGGCGACTGACATCATGTATCCAAAACCACCCGCGACCATGTTTTTGCCCCATCAGGCATTGGGAGCTTAACCCAGAATTCCAATGGGCGGTGGAGACTGCAGGAACTGTGGGATAGCTAAGCACAGTGCACCGCTCCATAAGTCAATGCTAGCCACGGTAGTGAGGATGCACTCCACCGACTTAACGCGCTTAGTGTGGACACACGCAATCAACTGTATGAAACTGATTTCAAAAAGTCGACTTCTATAAGATCAACCTAATTTCATAGTGTAGACATACCCTTAGCGTCACAAGACTTGATCAATTCTGTCACTGACTATGCTCCTATACCTATGTCTTTTAGGCCCCCAGGGGATGTACTCCCAACTAAAATGTGGAGAATAAACACCTCTCCTGTTTGATACATCATTTGTTAACCCTATCCAGCAGGAGTTAGAACTTTTTAAAAAATAAATGCCCTCAGTGCTTCATCAATTGCCATACTATAGGATGAGGTGGGCAAACTTTTTGGCCCAAGGGCCACATTGTGGTTGCAAAATTGTATGGAGGGTCGGGTAGAGAAGGCTGTGCCTCCCTAAACAGCCTGGCCCCTGCCCCCTATCCATCCCCTCCCACTTCCCGCCCCCTGACTGCCCCCCTCAGAACCCCCGACCCATCCAACCCCCCGCTCCTTGTCCCCTGACTACCCCCTCCTGGGACCCCTAACCCCTAATCAATGTTTGGTGGGGATCGACCTTTCCATTTTTGCAAGATGAATTTTTTAGCAACCAAAGCTGCACTTTGGAACCACATGTCCTTGTTACCAGGTAATTTCCAGGTACCAGAAATATATCTAAGAATGAAATTGAAGTGGGATGGCTCCAACTTAGCATCCAATATCAAACTGGTCTTTTGACCCATTTCATACCAGATATTCTGGACAAAGGGGCATGCCCAAAACGTATGAGCTAATGTAGCACCAAAGGTATCAAATTTCCAACAGCAGTCAGCATTTATGAGACCGTGATGGTCTTCACTCATGGTCTGGGCTTAGGCCCTTTCATATGCAGCGGGGGGCCCTCCCACTCCACCAGGCTCCAGTGCAGGGCCCTGTGAGGTCTACACAAGGGTCTGACACTCAGGAGCACCTTAACACTGCCTGCCCTGGGCCACTTCCTACCACCTGCTATTGTCCAAAGTTCGCAGTCTGTAACAGGAGGCTGTGAAGGGGGTCAGCTCACTCCTTGGTGTCTCTCCATGACTGAGCATGGTATGGTAGCTCCCTCCCTCTTGGGGCAGTGGATGCCTTCTCTCATGTCTTGGCCCTCCGGCCAGGTCACTTCTCAGGCTCTCCCCTTCTGGGGTAATCCATAAAAAAACCCACAAGAAATCAGCATAAGTAAACTGAGTCCATAGGTCAGAGGGGGGAAATGCATCTCTCTCTGGATATAACAGAAGTAGGTCCTCCCTTCCCTCAGGGAGAGACCTTCAGGCAGTTGTTAAGAAAGAGATCCTGCCTTCCCTCATCCCTTTTCTCAGGAGTAGCAAGGCATAGGTCCTTTCTTTTCCCTGGTCTGTCCACAAATGAGCTGTTCTTCTCCCTTTTAACTCCTCCTCCAGTCTGTGCATCTTTTGCAGGTGTGGCAGGATGAGCCTCACTGAGCTCAGAGCAGCTCCTTAACCCTTTGTTGCCCAGTGTGGGGTTTGCATACTCCATCACAGAGGCCCATTACCATTAGCCCACGTGGAGAGCAGTATATTCAAAAAAGTGTCTTCTGGTGAATAAGCTGTAGTCTCAAATCTGTAGTTGCTTTTTTTAGCATTAGATACAATTGTATTCCATTGGGTTAGAGATAGTTGTGTATCCAAATTTCTATTCCAAGCAACGCACAAATTATCAATCTTTGGCAGAGATTTTTGATCCAGAAAATCAGAAAAGGATACCGCTGGCCCAGTAAATCCAGAAGGTTGCCTCTAAAATAATAAAAGTTCTGGAGTGCCCAATGCATCCGGTCCAAGCAGATCTGCAAGTAATGTTTTAACTGGAGCTATTACCATGCTCCAGAGCAGAGTAAGCCAAATTGTTGCTGGAGATCTACAAATGGTTTTAATTTCTCATTGTCAATTAGCTGCGACACAGTGATCATTTCTCTGATCATTCTCTCCCTCCACATCAAGGATTTGCCACCAATTTTAAGGATAGACTTGCTCCATAGGACTGCCTCTACGTGGAAGAATGGATGGAAACATAACTTTGACGAAGCTTGCCTCACAGCCATTATTGTGGGAGCTCTAGAGCTATCAAATCTATAATAAATTTGATCCTACAATGCCTGAAAGGGGAGATGGTATACCAATTCTCATTCAGTCTGAGTCTATATGATCATATCTAATAGCCACAAAGACGTCTGTCATAACAAAAAGGAGATATGATAATTTTCCAAGTTGGGAAAACAAAATCCTTCCAGTGATAGAGAGAGCTGTAATTTGTACAGAGTCAGCCTTACCTGAGCTCCAAAGAAACTTTCTGAAAATATTACTGAATTTCGTAAAATAAGTTTGAGGATATAGAAATAGAGAGACTCCTGAGGACATACAAAATTCTGGGAAGGACATTCATTTTCAGTATATTAATTTTACCCCACAAACTGAGAATTAACGAACTTCCTCTCCCCAAATGTTAAGCACTTGGGCAATAATTAGTTCTATATTTATCTTATGGATGTCCTGAAAATTTTGGGAAATCAGTACTTCTAAATATTTCATATAAGAGAATTGCCACTGAAAGTCCCAATTTGAGAAAAGGCCTTGTAGGCATATTTGTTAATGCCTAAGATTTCTGAGGTACCTCAGTTAATTTTATATCCTGAGAAGAGTCCAGACTTATTAATAGTGGTTAGAAGGTTATGAATGGTAATCTTGGGCTTAGATACAAATAACTACAAGAGCATTGTCTGCATGGAGCATAATTCTGACCTCTGTTATCCCCCACCCATAGCCAGGAATATGTTGATTTACTCCAATGGCAATGGCTAAAGGTTCTAGAGCTAAATCAAACAGAAGAAGAGAACGGGGACAACCCTGCCTCGTACCTCTCTGCAATGGAAATGGGGCAGAATTAATATTATTGGTAACTACCCTGGAAGCCAGGTTAGAGTATAAAAGCTAATCCAGACAATAAATTGGTTACCAAATCCAAATTTCGCTAACGCATGTAAAAAATAGTCCCAGGTTATACAATCAAAAACCTTTTTGATATCTGAACAAATGGTAGCTAAGGGTTCTTTAGAATCTCTTCA
This sequence comes from Lepidochelys olivacea, assembly GCF_965140295.1. NCBI lineage: Eukaryota > Metazoa > Chordata > Testudines > Cheloniidae > Lepidochelys > Lepidochelys olivacea. Next base: position 135,426,981 of record NC_140412.1, on the reverse strand, counting down.
AGTAGCAATAATATCAATCAGTTAATGCAAATTATCTGAACCATGTCTGTTTCAAAGTAAGCCTGCCTGATTTATATGCATAGTGTGTGTAAGAGAACTTTATCCTATTCTACAGCAAGAGCTTTAGCTAAAATCTTAGCTTCACAACTGACCAAGGGAATTGACCTGTAATTCCTACATAGTCCAAGGTATTTCCCAGGTATAGGAATAACTGAAATTACAGTCTCTCAGAGTAGGTGGGAGAGTCTGCTCATTGAACATATTCAATAATCTAGGTGTCAAAGTTTCAGAGAACTTTTTTGTAATATTCAGTTGAAAACCTGTCTGCACCAGGTGTCTTTATGACCTTCATTTCTTTTATAGCCCGAGTCAGTTTAATGATTTCTAAAGGAGCATCTAAAACTTCCTTCTGAGAATCAGAGATCTGAGGTAGAGACAATCCACTAAAAAGTTACCTAGAGCATCTGTACTAATTCCCTCTTCAGCTAAATATAGTTTTGAAGAAAACTCTTGAAATTTTCTATTAATATCTGACTGTGTTGTGTATAATTTATTGAGACTATCTTTAATAGCAGCAATCCTATTTCTGTTAGCCTTGTGCTTAAGTCTGTAAACCAATAGTTTGCCTGCTCTCTCTCCAGATTCGCAGTAGTTTTGCTTCAAACAGAGTAAAGCAGACAGCCTTTTGGGACAGAAGTTTCTTGATTTCATGTCTTGGATTGATGAGAGTTCTGAGTTTCTCTGTGGAGGGGGCAGAAGCATAGTCAGCATCCAAGGCCTTCATTTCCTTTGCAAGGGTATAAATTCTGTGGTCTCTCCACTTCTTTTTAAAGGTGGCATAAGATGACAAGGCCTCTGATGAAGGTTTTAAAGGCTTCTTAGAGCAAAGGTGGGCAAACTACGGCCCACGGGCCACTTCCAGCCCGTGGGACCGTCCTGTCTGGCCCTTGGGCTCCCGGGCTTCCTCTACCGGAAGGCAGGGCCTTTAAATCTCCAGGCCCTTTAAATCAGGATTTAAAGGCCCGGGGTTAGGGCTATGGTAGCAGCAGCTGGGAGCCCCGGGCCCTTTAAATCACCCCCTGAGCTCCCAGCTGCAGAGGTGGCTGGGAGCCCTGGGGCTCGAGGGTGTTTTAAAGAGGGCGATATAGAGGGCCCAGGGCTCTAGCTGCCGCTACCGCAGCAGAGTCCCAGGCCCTTTAAATTGCCAACCGAGCCCTGGGGGTCCAGCAGCAGGGCCTCCACCCTGCAGGACCCTTTAAATCATCCCCGGAGCCCTGCTCCCGGAGCCCTGGGGTAGCGGTGGCAGAGCTCCGTCGGCTATTTAAAGGGCCGGGGTGGTAGAGGCAGCGGGAGCCCCGGACCCTTTAAAGAGCCACCGGAGCCCTGCCAGGTCTCTGGCAGGCTCCAGGGGCTATTTAAAGGCCCGGGGCTCCCACTGCCTCTACCGCCCCAGGCCCTTTAAATTGTCCCCAGAGCCCTGGGGTAGCGGCAGCGAGGATACGGTGGTGATTTAAAGGGCCCAGGGCGGTAGCGGCGGCAGGAGCCCTGGGTCCTTTAAATAGCCACCTGAGCCCCGCCGCCCCTACCCCAGGGCTCCAGCAGCAGGGCTCTGGCGGCAATTTAAAGGGCTGGGAGCTGCAGAGGCCCTTTAAATTACCGCCTGGGGAAGCCGGTCCGCCCCGGTACGGCGCACCGGCTCTTGTCAGCAGGGGTGGCAGGTTTGTAGAAATTTTGGTGGTGCCCAAACTCTGCCCCCCCCCCCAAACTCCACCCCCCACCTGCCCAAGGCTCTGGGAGGAAGTTTGGGTGGGGGAGGAGGTCTGGGGTGCAGGCCCTGGGCTGGGGCAGGAGATTGGGGTGAAGGAGGGGTGCAGGGTGCAGGCTTTGGGAGGGAGTTTGGGGATGGGAGGGGGTGCAGTGGTGAGAGCCGTGGGGTGAGGCTGGGGGTGGGTTTGGGGTTTGGCTGGGGATGAGGGGTTTGTGGTGTGGGAGGAAGCTCAGGGCTGAGGCAGAGGGTTAGGGTGCAGGGGGGATGAGGGCTCTGGCTGGGGCTGGAGATGAGGGGTTTGGGGTGTTGGAGAAGCTCAGGGCTAGGGCAGAGGGTTGGGGTGTGGGGGGATGAGGGCTCTGGCTGGGGCTATGGGTTCTGGGGTGGGGCAGGGCTGGGGATGAGTTTGGGGTGCAGGCAGGCTGCCCCGGGACTGGAGCCAGAGAGGAGGACTCCCCCCAGCCCTTTCTCTGCCAGCAGCAGTGAGCTCTGGGGGAGGGGGCCCGCTCTCCCCTCCCCTCCCCCCCCCGGCAGCACACTCATCCCACCACTGTCACTGCACGTGCTCCTAGGGCCCCTCTCAGGTCCAGGAATCTCCCTCGCCTCCCCTGTGGTGGGTGCCAGGGAGGGAGGTCTACCATCACATGTGCACCTTGTCCCCTGCTGCTGCCCCTCACTGTAGCCTCACTGTGGGTGGGGGATGGGGCTGCCCCTTGCCGAGCATTTGGCAGGAGTGGTGACTGCGGGCGGGGGGTGGGTGGCTGTACTGGTGGAGGGTCCTGCCGGAAAATGAAAGGGTCTGAGGGGGAAGGGCAGGGGAAGGGCAGCCTGCCCTGCCACTGGTGAATGGGGGGCACTAGGACCCTGCCATGGCAGTTGATGCAGAGAGGCAGCATGGAGCTGCAGGGGAGAGACAGGGACGCTCTGCTCCTGGACCCAGGGAGGCGCATGGGGACAGCGGGGGGGAGGGGGGACAGGGGACACTCGGGGAGGTGTGGGGGGGCAGCAGGTGGGACCAGGGGGGAGACCCAGCCCCAAACATTGGTGGAGCCAGGCCCCCAATATTACTGGAGGCACGAGCCCATAGTACGCCGTACTTTCACCTCTGGATGAATCTGGTATTTTGGTATATTTACTGGTTTTGTAAAAATTAATAAAAATATAAATAATAAGAAGAGAAATATACACAGGGACTCAAAAAGTACCTATATTTACTGATATTCCGTCAATTATTTCATGAAATACTGCTTGCATGTAACTTTTACTTCTACCCAGGCTCTTTCCCTCTGGGCCTGATTCTGCAGCCCTTGTTCATCTGAGTAGCTCAACTGGAAGGCTAGTTGTATGAATAAGGGTCACAGGATGAGCCTCATGTCCTGTCTCAATCAGAAAATGGCCAATGACCATCTCCTCATACCATAATGTTTGACTAGAACTATAGCTAAACTAAGATGAATACAATCCAATGAATACCTTGTATATGCTTGGGATTGACCTTGATTCTTCCACTGATGGCCAGCATCTAATGTAACTGCACTGGAGTGAACCCCAAGCATTGATAAAGAACTGAGACTTGCACCAGTTGAATTTGCACCTGCTTGACGCCATGGGAAGATCAACTGGTGCAAATTGTAGCTTTCCTTCACAACACTTGGGATCTGCATTGATACAGTTTTGCTGGATGCTGGCCACTAAAGACTGACTCTTGTGTAGAGAAAGCTGTTGTGACATCTAGCTTGAGCTACTCAAACCCTAAATATAATTTCACTTTAAAATGAAGCTTCTGATATGAATGGGGAAGACCTTTTAAATTAAATGTGTATAAATATTTGTCTAGAATGATTGTCTAATTCCCATGGTTTGTCTAAATTGTTAGAAGAACCAAGATATAAATTTGAGTGGAAAGTTATGCTAAAAAGGCCAGGATTCATCTGCATGGATGATAAGGCTGTCATAAAACTAAATGGCTCCAAGCAAAGGAGCTCTAAAAAAACCCAACTCTGTAAAATGACTCTTCCCCCCCTGGTTTTTCTTGACAATTCTTAATCTATAAAGATGCAAGGACTGGAACTTGTCATGTGGAATATTTCTAGTCTAAATGGTAGGCAGAAATAGGAAATGTATACTAAAAGTGGTAGAACTTTATGACCTGTCCAAACAGCATTTGTTCAGGCTAATTACAAAAGTTAAAATGAGATTCCCTTAAATGTATACCATGCTCATGAAAGCAAGTATGGAACCTAATAGTGGAGTAGTACCTTAAAAGGTAAAATCTGGCCAAATTCTCCTCCTTGTCATGTGAGCAATCCTATAGAAATCATTGGGACTTCCCGTGAGTAAAACAAGCTGGTTTTGACCCATGACGGGTGTGTGTGTGTGTGGTGGTGGTGTCCAATCCCACACTTATTATGTAGGCAATAATTTCACTGAAGATTTTTAGCACTAAGCCCAGTTTGAGAGACTGCCTTTTTCCTGATGGCAAACTGCCACAGCTGAGGTCTATGGAGGTGCCTAAACTGGAGAAACTCCCTTGACATAAAGGAACTGGTGATGGAGAGCTCTCCTTAAGGATCCCTTTTTTCAGAAGTGCACTCCTTGCACTCTCATTGGCCCACAATACGAGAGCTTGTTGTCTGACAGGGCATGCTACAGGGATCATCTTTTTAAAGCTGCTTGGAATGGGGCGTGCACAAAGGTGGGGGTGGGGAGGATATCACTTGGTGGTGGTTATTAAAGAAGGCAGGAAATATTACTTGATATTACTGCGTGGCTTATTTAGTTATTATACTCTGTAGAGCTGTTGCTGTTTTTTCTTTAGTTGAGATTGATTGTACTCTATTGTGTCTGTAATTGTTCAGGGGAGCCGAAGCTGTAAAATAGGAACCCTTTGCTCTCTTAAATCCAAATAAAGCAAACATGCTACTTGGGAAATTAATCAGATTTTAAAGACTCTTTCTCCATAAGGTGGACAATACAGCAACTTTGTTTAATGTAAGGCATGTACTTTCCATTATGTATCTGAGGGAAAAAGACAAATTTTGTCTGTTTGTCTCTCTCTCTTTCTCTCTCTCTGTGTCCTCGTGGCTAATGGCTCCCTGTCAGTGCACAGGCCCAACATATTTAAAATACCACTTATCTTAAATAATGGGGACTCTGTGCCCTTTTAAGTTTCCACAATGGGGATTAATTTAAAAAGCAGATGGTGAAGCTGAGAAATTGATGGCTGCTGCTTACCTGAATCTGACATCTAACTCCTGGTCCCAGTCAACTTTTCTTCCGAAATGGTCACCTCTGCCCAGCATTAGTCTAGAGCTCTTATTTCCCCTTGGAGAAGAGAAAAACCTAGAGAGCTTTGAGTCAAAAGAGCCCAGGCATTTTTGAAATATAAACAAAAATTATAGAGTGCGTTTTAATTCCTGGTGGAAATCTTTTAACAACAAACAAAGCTATTTTAATGGATGCTTTGAATAGTTAAGGGGAGTGTGTGGCCTACATAACCCTTTGTCTCTGCAGCGTTTTTCGTAGAATCATTATTAATTTTTAACAGATCAGCTTTTGATACCAGGGACCCTGTAGCCAAGGCTGAAAGACTTGTTTCTGGTGAAACTGAAGCCAGGAGAATCTAGCCACACAATATTAATTGATCTTTTGAGCAGATGGTGATGGTCGTTAGAATTATGTAATTTTTCAGCCTTTGTTTCTCTCGTAAGTGTGTATTTAACTATATCTATGTGTAGTAAGAGATCATTACTATTGACATGAGAATAAGGAGACACAAGTAACCCAGGAAGAAAAAAAAATAAAATCAATGCAATGATCTAATTAACCCAAACAATTCATTGTGGGTGTTAGAGGTTGAGAAAGGAGGTCATGAAGAGCCTACAGGCTCTCTATATAGAATAGTATGTCATTGAAAGCTTAGATCTCTTGTAGTTCTGTGGCTGTCAAATCATTAGTTGGCTATGGCATAGGCTGTGCAAAAGAAAGAAAGAAAGAAATTGCACTATAGAAATACTCTGTATTTTAAACAGAAAACTGGATGCTGTTTTTTTCCTTTGTGCATAGTCTGATGTTGGTTATTTATGATCAAGACATGGCTACACCATTAGCTGGGGTGGAAGGATGAAACAAACCTAAAATGCCTCCATTAGCCAAGAAAACTAATGAAGGATGGGAAAGGAAAGTTTAGTAACTATTTAAAAATATTATGCTCCTTAATCTTTAGGGAGCCTCTACTCCCAGTTCTAGGGGTGATTCTTTCCCTTTTCTCATACTGCTCTCCTGTAGCAGACTCTATCCTCCAACCTAACACACAGTAAAGAATTAAGCCTTACAGCACCTGTGACATTACCCAGGGTACAATCTGGACTGTTGAACAGCTGTGTCCCCTCAATTCTCCAACCTGGGTGCCTTTTACACTGCTTCACTGTGACAACAACCACTCCTGGTCTGCTCACACACAGTCTCCAGCATGTAAATTATTCCCATTTACACTGTATGAGTGCTATGACCAGCCACTCTTGAATTACACTACAGAGTAATACCAGCAAATTCCCAGACCCAGACTTTCTCCGAGAAATGTGTGTCTTGTACTGCCCAGCCCTCTCCTGGAAACCCAAGCTCATGCTAAGTCTGTCATTTTATTAATAGAAAATGATATGCACAAATCCCATTATCTCAAATAGTTTCCCAAACAGTTCAATCCTAGCACACTGGTTTAGTTAAAACAATAAAACAAACTTATTAACTACAGAAAGGTAGATTTTAAGTGACTACAAGTAATGATGCATAAAAGTCAGAATTGGTTACAAAGAAATAAAAGGTGTGTCATAAATATAAAGGGAAGGGTAATCACTTTTAAAATCCCTCCTGGCCAGAGGAAAAACCCTTTCACCTGTAAAGGGTGAAGAAGCTAGGATAACCTCGCTGGCACCTGACTAAAATAACCAATGAGGAGACAAGATACTTTCAAAAGCTGGGAGGAGGGAGAAAAACAAAGGGTCTGTGTCTGTCTGTGTGATGCTTTTGCCGGGGACAGAACAGGAATGGAGTCTTAGAACTTAGTAAGTAATCTAGCTAGATATGCATTAGATTATGATTTCTTTAAATGGCTGAGAAATTAAGTTGTGCTGAATAGAATGAATATTCCTGTCTGTGTGTCTTTTTGTAACTTAAGGTTTTGCCTAGAGGGATTCTCTGTGTTTTGAATCTAATTACCCTGTAAGGTATTTACCATCCTGATTTTACAGAGGTGATTCTTTTTACTGTTTCTTCTATTAAAATGTTTCTTTTCAAGAACTGAATGTTTTTTTCATTGTTCTAAGATCCAAGGGTTTGGGTCTGTGTTCACCTATGCAAATTGGTGAGGATTTTTACCAATCCTTTCCCAGGAAGTGGGGTGCAAGGGTTGGGAGGATTTTGGGGGGAAAGACGTTTCCAAACAACGTTTCCCCAATAAACCCAGATAAATGTTTGGTGGTGGCAATGGAAGTCCAAGGGCAAAGGATAAAATAGTTTGTACCTTGGGGAAGTTTTAACCTAAGTTGGTAAAAGTAAGCTTAAGAGGTTTTCATGTAGGTCCCCACATCTGTACCCTAGAGTTCAGAGTGGGGAAGGAACCTTGACAAGGTGAAACACAACTAATACCTAACTTAACAAGCTAAGTAAATTCAAAGCAAAAGTCTCTCTCACCACATGTTCTAGCAGTCTTACTGACTGAATTCCTTTCTGCTGGGATCCCTCCCCATTTCAGTGATGCTTCCTTTGTTCTTCAAGTGTTGTCTATGCCATGAGTAGAGATGAAGGGAGAGATATCTTGGGGCGTCTATTGCCCATTCATATATCTTTTCCTCTTCTTTGAGAATCATCTCCAACTGGGGTTCAGGAGACAGAAAGTCAGTGGGGATGGGAACAGCCAGCTGTTTCTTTGCCAGGATGTCAATTTCTTGCTCACATCCTTTTTCCTGCCAAAGAATGGCAGCTTAAACAGGTGATAATCCATTTGATTTTGTTGACATCTGGCTGAGGCAAAAGTTTGCCTTTTGTCTCTGAAGAACTGGTTTGTGGCTGCTTCCCCAGATTTGTGGCTGCTTCCCCAGATATGTCTTAGTAACATCACAGAGTAGAATCTTATAACTTTACGTACAATGTTGCCACACATTTTATGAGGACAATAAAGATCAGTAAATCATGGATTTTCAGATGATACCTTACAAGGCATAGTTTGTACAAAATTGATCATAGTCTTGAAAAAAGAGATGGACATAGGGATATCCTGTGGGATAGGTGAGAATTATATCTATTTTTAGATGGGCAAATGGAAGTACAGAAAACATAACTGATTTCCAAACGCCAAATAAGAATTGTGTGGTGGCGTAACTGGGCATAGAAGTTGGATGTCCTGACTGCCAGGACTGTTAACCATTATTCCATTCCTCTTTTCCATTTAAGGGACTGATCACTAGACTTACATACCCTCAAACTTTAGGCATGTCGATATAGGTGAATTGATGATACACACAACATCTTATCCAAAAGATTTAGAAGCATTAAGCCTCATAACATGCCTGTGAGGTAGACATTTACAAACCGATACACTGAGACAAAGGGAAGCTAAATGACTTGCTGAAGACCACAACACATCAGTAGCAAAGCAAGGAATAAAACCCAGGAACCCTCCCCCCTACTCCCCTCTTGCTGCTTCTATCACTGGGTAGTCTGCTTCCCAGATACTAACCTGTGGTTCAAGGAGGTTTTTTTTTTAAACCAGTTTCTTCATATAGGAGCTGTTCTTTCTTCACAGACTTTTCTCTTGCTTATCAAGGATGGCTGTTGCTTGACATGCTCCATTCATTCCCATTCCAGGGGGAATTTTACATTGCACTGTTATCAGGGAGGCCATTTATAACCTTTTCTATGCTACCCACTGAATAGGCCAGTGAGTTTTATTAACCCTAGAGCTGAAAACATCATCTTCACAACCTTCCAGCCCCTGCTGGGCTGTGGAGCGAGATTGTCTGAGGTTCTGGTTGAACTCTGAACACACTGTAACACAGATAATTCATTATTTCAAGGTCACAGTAGCAGCCTGGCTCCAAAACCACATCTGAAGCAGGAGTCTCTTTCTTCCCATGCTGCTTTGGCTGGTATTTTCATTATTTCTTTCATACTGCAAATCTGAAAATAGGGTGTGGTTTTCTAGGTGACATTGCTCATAGCACTTGTAGTGGATGCTATGACATTACTTGAATAGTAAATAATATACTCCTCTAGGGTTATTTGTATTGCAGTCGTGCCTAGAGGTCTGATTAGAGATCATAAAAGACTGTCCTAGCCCTCAGATGCCTAGTCTAAATAGATAAAGCAAAGGGAGGGAAAATAGAGGTAGAGAGTGGTAAAGGCCCAAATTTTTAAAGGTATTTAGGTGTGGTTCCACTCAGCACTGCAACACCGAAGGTACAACACCTCTGTCTACACTACAGACCTTCCAGCAGCACAACTGTACCGCTGAAGCCGTGCCACTGTAAGGTCTCCCGTGTAGCCACTCTATGCTGACCAGAGAGACCTCTCCTGCCGGCAGTATTAAACCACCCCCAATGAGCAATGGTAGCTGTGCCAGTGGGAGAGCGTCCCCCATCGACATAGCGCTGTCCACACCGGCGCTTTTGTCGGTGAAACTTGTGTCAGTCGGGGTGGTTTTTTTCACACCCCTGAGCAACAAAAGTTTTGCCAACAAAAGTGCTAGCGTAGACAAAGCCTAATTGACTTAGGTGCCTAAATCCAATTGATTTACAATGAGACGCAGGCTTCTAAGCCAGTTAGGCATTGCAATGCCTAGGTACTTTTAAAAATCTGAGACAAGATGGATGAGGTAATTTCTTTTATTGGACCAGCTTCTGTTGGTGAGAGAGACAAGCTTTCGAGCTTACACAGAGTTCTTCAGGATCTGAAGAAGAGCTAGGTATAAGCTTGAAAGCTTGTCTCTCTCGCCAACAGAAGTTGGTCCAACAAAAGATGTTACCTCACCCACCTTGTCTCTCTAATATCCTGGGACCAACACGACTACAGTAACATTGCATTTAAAAATCTGGCTGAAGTGGCTTGCCCAAGTTACATAGCCGGTCTATGGCAGAGCCAGGAATACAACCAACGGCTTCTGATTCCGAATCCAGTGCCTTCTTTTATAGACTGTGCTTCCTCCAATGGCCCAGATGTTAAATGTGAGTCCTATTCTTCAGTGGGATTGATGGAGAAATATTGAAATCCCTACTGTAATTTAGTGGTGGGTAGGGAACACCCCAAAACGTTAGGGTTTTGACTCACATGACAGTTCCACTCTGTGGCTTTTCTACTTTTGGGAATGTTTCCCAGACCAGTTATGAGCAATGTATCAGTTCTTTATATGTTTGAAAAGTGTGACTGTTTGACCATGTGATTGTTTGTTTGAAAAGTGTGAATTGGGAGTGCTTTGTTCCAGGTGGGCCTTGAGTGATTGATTGGAGGGAAGGCTTTGAGCCAGGGCAACTGCTTCGAATCAGCAGCCTTATAAAAAAGCAGCCAGTTGCGAACTGAGTGAGCTGCAAACAGAGGAGAAACAAACAGATGGAGTTTGCCTGTGGACCATCTGAGAGGAGCTAAGGTGAGTGCTGCATTGAGGGGGGGCCGTGTTGTGAGCTGGTGGGGTGAATATCCAAGTGTCTGTCTGCTGTGACCATTTGTTTGACTGGAGCTAGTTGTGGGGACTGTTTGACCATGTGATTGTTTGTTTGAAAAGTGTGAATTGGGAGTGCTTTGTTCCAGGTGGGCCTTGAGTGGTTGATTGGAGGGAAGGCTTTGAGCCAGGGCAATACAGGAGAAGCAAACAGAGGGAATTTGCCTGGGAGCTCTCCTGGGGAGAGTTCCCACAGAGCTTTTTGCCTTTCAGGCTTCTGTGAGCAGTAAATAGAACATCTGAAGAGGCTCTTAGAAGGAAGACAACATGGATAGTGAGCGATCAGCTGTTGTGACCTGCACAGGCTGTGCCATGTTGTCTCTATCCCAGAGGATAGAAGTGAGTTCATCTGTATGAAGTGCAAGCTGGTCTCCATATTGGAAGAGAAGGTTAAAGGACTAGAGACCTAAGTATCAACCCTGCATTGCATCAGAAAAAATGAAGACTTTCTGGATAGAAGTCAGCGTTTGGTATTGCAGGCACAGCATGCTGAAGAATCAGAGAGGGCAGTGCAGAACGGGAAAGAAAATTGGCAGCATGTGACCCCCAGAAGAAGAAAGAGGAGAACCCATGTACCCCCAATGCAGATAGAGGTAAGAAACTGTTTTCAGGGTCTTTGCACAGGTACTACAGCAGAGAATGGCTTGGAAGAGTCACCTGAGGGAAGGGATCAGATGAAGACCCCATCGACTGGAAGGCATGGAATGCATTATCCTCGGGATGTCCACGACCGCCACTCCCAAGAGAAGGAGACAGGTGGTGGTGGTCGGGGACTCCCCCCTAAGGGGGATGGAGTCTTCCATCTGCTGTCCAGACTGGGAAACTCAAGAAGTGTGCTGCTTGCCTGGAGATAGAATTCAGGATGTTACTGAGTGTTTGCTGAGACTGATCAAGCCCTCAGACCGCTACCCCTTCCACCAATGATACTGCCAAGAATGACCTTGAGCGGGTCACTGCAGACTACGTGGCTCTGGGAAGAAAGATAAAGGAGTTTGAGGTGCAAGTTGTGTTCTCACCCATCCTCCCAGTTGAAGGAAAAGGCCCAGGTAGGGACCATCGAATTGTGGAGGTAAATGTGTGGTTGTGCAGGTGGTGTCAGAGACAGGGCTTTGGATTCTTCAGCCATGGGATGTTGTTCCAAGAAGAATTGCTAGGAAGAGATGGAATCCACCAAATGAAGAGAGGGAAGAGCATCTTCGCAGGCAGGCTTGCTAACCTAGTGAGGAGGGCTTTAAACTAGGTTCGCCAGGGGATGGAGACCTAAGCCCTGAGGTAAGTGGGGAAGTGGGATACCAGGAGGAAACACAAGGAGGAGGGTGCAACAGGGGAGGTCTCCTGATTCATACTGAGAAAGCAGGGCAATCGGCTAGTTATCTTAGATGCCTGTACACAAATACAAGAAGCCTGGGAAACAAGCAGGAAGAATTGGAAGTCCTGGCACAGTCAAGGAACTGTGATGTGACTGAAATAACGGAGACATGGTGGGGTAACTCACATGACTGGAGCACTGTCATGGAAGGGTATAAATTGTTCAAGAAGGACAGGCAAGGGAGAAAAGGTGGAGGAGTTGCACTGTATGGAAGAGAGCAGTATGATTGCTCAGAGCTCCAGTGTGAAACTGGAGAAAAGCCTGTTGAGAGTCTTTGGGTTAAATTTAGACGCGAGAGCAACAAGGGTAGTGTCGTGGTGGGCATCTGCTAAAGACCACCAGACCAGGAGAATGAGGTAGACAAAGCTTTCTTTGGACAACTAACAGAAGTTTCCAGATCACAGGCCCTGGTTCTCATGGGGGACTTCAATCACCCTGACATCTGCTGAGAGAGCAGTGCACAGACAATCCAAGAAGTTTTTGGAGAGTGTTGGGGACAACTTCCTGGTGCAAGTGCTGGAGGAACCAACTAGGGGCTGTGCTTCTCTTGACCTGCTGCTCATAAACAGAGAAGAATTTGTAGGGGAAGTAGACGTGGGTGGCAACCTGGGCAGCAGTGACCATGAGATGGTTGAGTTCAGGATCCTGACAAAAGGAAGAAAGGAGAGCAGCAGAATATGGACTCTGGACTTCAGAAAAGCAGACTTTGACTCCCTCAGGGAACTGATGGGCAGGATCCCCTGGGAGGCTAATATGAGGGAGAAAGGAGTCCAGGAGAGCTGGCTGTATTTTAAAGAAGCCTTATTGAGGGTGCAGGAACAAACCATCCGAATGTGCAGAAAGAACAGCCAAGCTGCTCGCCTGCCATATTTGCTGAACAGAGAAATCTTCGGTGAGCTTAAACACAAAGGAAGCTTAAACACAAAAAGGAAGCTTACAAGAAGTGGAAACTTTGACAGATAACTAGGGAGGAGTTCCTGATGTCTGATTTGTGTCCATTTATTCTTTTATGTAGCGACTATCTGGTTGGCCAGTGCACATGAGGGACATTGCTGGCACATGATGGCATATATCACATTTAGTAGATGTGCAGGTGAATAAGCCCCTGATGCTGTGTCTGATGTGATTGGGTCCTCTGATGGTGTAGCTCTGCAGTTTCTCTTTGAAGTCTGTTTTTGAAGTTTTTTGAAACACTAACCCTGTAACAAACCCTGTTGCCTACTCTGTCCCATATCTACTCTAGAAACTGCAGAGCTACAATTCATTTGCAAATTTAACACCATTAATTTGGGCTTGAATAGGGACTGGGAGTGGCTGGCTCACTACAAAAGCAATTTTCCCTCTCTTGGTATTGACACCTCCTCATCAATTATCGGGAGTGGACCACATCCACTCTGAATTGGCCTTGTCAACACTGGTTCTCCACTGGTATGGTTACTCCCTTCTCTTCATCTGCCAGTATATTTTTGCCTGTTTCTGTAATTTTCACTCCATGCATCTGAAGAAGTGGGTTTTTTTACCCACAAAAGCTTATGCCCAAATAAATCTGTTAGTCTTTAAGGTGCCACCGGACTCCTTGTTGTTTCCCCTAAACAGGCACTCAGTTTGGTTATTTCCACTGTAGGGAAGAGAACAGCCTTTCACCCTGCTGCCACTATCCCTGCAGCAACTTGTCTCTCCTCCTCCTCTCTCGCCTGAGGAGGAGTGGGTTGTTTTTTTTTTTTTTTTAAGATCCCAGGCAGCTCTTACTTGGACACAGGTGTCCCTAGATGATCTGAAGTAACCCCTTGTCAGCTCATAGGGAAAAAGGCCCATATCATTCTGAGACTAATATATAATAACTAATATAGCTTTCCATCACTCTCTTACAGCTGTTCAGCCTGTCTTTGTCACAGTGGTCATATGTTCAGCCTTGGAAAGACATGCATGACCCAAACAAAGGAAGGCAGCATTGCCAACTATCAGAATTTTATCATGAATTTCACAATTTTGGCATTTTTCTTTCAATGCCAGCTCCTGGAATCATCCAATTACTTGAGAATTTGCGATTTCATTTTAAAATGAAAGCAAGTTTCTAGTCCTCAGGACTGTGGAGAAAAGTTGGAAAACATGGCCCAAGTGCACCCTAATGGCTCCAAAACCAGAAAGCAAATAGAAATATGCATTTTAATGCAACCAACTTCAAAGTCAAACCTAGGAACAAAGAGTGTAGGTCACATTTAGAAGATGGGGGACTGTATCTTATAAGGATGTTGCATCTGAAGAAGTAGGTTTTGTTACTCACGAAAGCTTTTGCGCAAATAAATCTCTTAGTCTTTAAGGTGCCAACGGACTCCTCATTGTTTTTGTGGATACAGGCTAATACGGCTATCCCTCTGATAACTGTTAAGGATTGGAGGCCTTGGTAGATAGCCAATTGAACATAAACACCCCACAACATGCTGTAGCTAAAAAGGACAACATGACCCTGGATACATAAAACCCCCTGCTTGAGTCATGAGAAGTATGAGTTTGGAGGGGATATTACCCCAGCATGCATGAATAATGAGATGCATGAGATACTGTGTCCAGTTCTTGCATCCACACCTTTAAAAGGATGTGGATAAATTGGAAAGGGTTCAGGAAAGAGAGACAAGAATTATTTGAAGTCTGGAAAGCCGCTTCTTGGCCTGGTCTTAAGGTTTTTTTTTGGTCCCACCCCTATGACTTTACTTCTACCCTTAGGTTCTTTCATCATCCATGCCACTTCATCTGTCTGGGAATTACTTGACTCCCTCACTCCCATGGTCACTTCTCTTCTAATCTCAACTGCAAATTTACCTCTGTTTTAACCAGTAGTATGACTCAACCCCACCACAATCTCTCTCACACATTCTTTCATTCTTCCTTTCCTTACTCATTGTAATAGGGTCTGATCCAAAGCCAACTGAAGTCAATAGAAAAACTTCCATTGGGCTCTATGGATTTTAGAACAGCTTTACAGTGTGCAGTTGTTTGTTTGTTCACATTAATATTACTTCAATTACAGCTTCTCTCTTAGAGCTGTTCTACATTACCATGGTAAATGGATCTAAGTTATGCTACTTCAGTTACGTGAATAACATAGCTGAAGTCAACGCAGCTAGATACACTTACAGTGGTGTCTACACCACGCTGTATCAACGGGAGATGCTCTCCTGTTGACTTCCCTTACACTTCTCGGGGAGGTGGATGTTCTTCTATCGATTTAGTGTGTCTTCACCAGACCCGCTAAATTGACACCACTGCATTGATGGCAGCAGTCCCAATTTAACCGATAGTGTAGACATGGCCTTACTCTGCTCCTTGTCCATATCACCTCATCATGCTCAATGTATGAGTTGAGCCTTTTCTTGAAATAATTTCTCTTCTTACATTGGTGAAATTACTGTTGACTGACACTAGTGCGGGGGTTCTCAAACTTAATTGAACCGCAACCCCTTCTGACAACAAAAATTACTACACGGAAAGGGGGACCAAAGCCTGAGCCCAGCTGAGGCCCACCACCCTGAGCGGGGGGGGGGGGGGGAAGCTAAAGTCTGAGCCCTGCCGCCCCAGGTGTGGGGGCCAAAGCCCAAGCCCTGCTGCCCTGGATGGTGGGATTCGAGCTTCAACTTTGGCCCCAGGCCTCAGCAAGTTAAAGTCAGCCCTGGTGACCCCATTAATATGGGATCGCGACCCACTTTCGGGTCCCGACCCACAGTTTGAGAACCGCTGCACTAGTGTATACGGGAAATCTGTTTCTGAAGCTTAGCAGCATCCATATCCTCAACCTCACCTAAAGAAAAATCTTGCTCTGTTTGGTTTGGGAAACATATCAACTTTTTGCCATCTTTGTAAGTGATGCTTGTAAATTTCTTGGAGTAAGATAGACTTGTTATATCTAATTGTATTTAGGCATTTGATTGTGTTCTCACTGAACTGTAACTAAGTTTTCTTCTGTCATGAATCTTGAAAATGTGTTTTTATAAAATATTGAAAAATTCTAATTCAGATGAAGGAAACTTTAAAAATCATCAACCCGTTTTCTTTAATGAGCTCTACAAAAAAAAACCAAACACCCCCCCCCAAACAGACAGACAACCGACCCCTGCCCCTAAACAAACCACAGCCTGCTGTTTAAAATGTGTCTCTCTCTTTTTATTTTTGTGTTATTTCAGCACATTTCTGATCAGAGCATATGGGAAGTGTATATTTTTCACACCTGAATAATTCAAAAATAGCTCAACAGATTTTGCTCAAAATTTCTAAAAAAGAATCACTTTTGGGCTGAGATCAAGCATGGAAAATTGAAGCCCAAAAGGAGTTTGAGTTATAAGCAATGCAAAAAAGAAGGGTAGGATAGCAGCTGGATTTCAACATTAACTACCCATACTTACTATCATAAGATATTGTTCTTAATTATAATATTTGAACTTCTAAATAATATCCATTCAGAATATAAAAACAAATGTGAATAAGCGACATACTATTCCTAAATGTGGGTAAATGGTTGAAATTTTCAAAGACACAAATGGGCGTATCCTCCAAATATCGCAGTACATTATGCTGCACTAAATTGGTGATGAAAGAGCAAACTGTCACGGGGAGGGGGGGAATGAAAGGAAAACCAAGCCCTTTGAGAAGCTAGATTTTACAATATGCATCTGTAGAAAGTTTGACTATCCCAGGAATTGGAACTATCAGGTTGTCCAGCTGGCTCCAATTAACTATGAATCCTTAGCAAAGCCTGCTGGCAGTGGGAGGGGCGTGGGGTCCTGTATAATACAGGTCCAGCTCAGTCCAAGGATGGCAGGAGGACAGGCAGTACACGAGAACGATATGCTATTGAGCGAGTGCTAGGAGGAAACCGCTCTAAAGAGGAGAGATAGTATTTCATTAGTGTCTGAGGAGAAGCAAGGACTTAGAAAAGAAGTTCCTAGATTTGGAAGACTCTGGGCTTCCCAGCATGGGGGAAAAGTTTGAATACATTTTGGGCACACAGAATATGGAGAACCTATGGGAAGTGTGGGACTAAAAGTAAACAACTGTAGATGGTGGTAAAATGAAGGGGTGGAGTGGAGGCAGGGCCTGGGGCTGAGCAGGGAGCTTAGGGGGGGCTGCAAAAATTTTTTAAATCAAAATGGGCGTCCTCGGATTGCTCAAGTTTGAGAACTGCTGACTTAGGAAATATAGTGCAAAGCTTACCAGAGTCCAGAGCAATGTTCCCTCTAATTTTTGACAGGCCGTGTGCGCAAAAAATTTCTTCTGTGCAAATTGTTGTGCTTCTGTGCAAATTTTTGTGCGCTCGGTGTTTCGCTGTGTGCATGGGGTTTAGGATCTGTGTATGCATGCACACGCGCACAGCTTAGAGGAAACAGTGGCCCAGAGACTAAGGGGGCAGTATTGTATTTACCACTGAGACCAGAGAGCTTCAGAAAATCTTGCTCCTCTTCACGCTGTGGTCTAGGATCTCAGCTGTACCCTGTATCTCCTGAGACTAGCCAATTCAGGTCTGGAAAGGAGGCCATTGTGGCTGCAGGATCTGCTGCAGCTATGATTTATCTACACTGCGTTTTAAAAAACAGAAGCGGCAAGTCTCAGAGTCTGGGTGTACAGACATGGGCTTGCACTACGGTGCTAAAACGAGCTGTGCAGAGGTTGAACTTGGGCTCTGAAAGCCAGCGAGAGGGGTGGGTTTCGGAGCCTGAGCCACAACATTTACACTGCTGTTTTAGCACTGTAGTGTGAGCCTGAGTCTGTAGACCTGAGCTGTGAGACTTGCTGCCCCGTGTTTAAAACACAGTGTAGACGCAAAAGGCAGCTGGCAATGGCCCCAATGGGCTATCTAGTTGAGGACTGCTGGAGCTCAGTAGCCCTCTAGCCATTCCTTCTCCTGCACCCAACTTGTCCCTTATGCCAGGCTGTGTGTGTGGCGTGGTGGGGCAGGGGGAGGGTGAAATGGGAATAACATAACTGGTTTGTCCAGCTCCGCACCTGCTGAAGAGATTAAAGGAGCCAGAATCAACAGGAGATTCTGGCCCTGTGAATATTTAGCCATAAGTTCATAAGACAAAAATAACAGGAAATTTGATACAGTATTTCTACTGACATCAATATATGTTTCACAGTGATCAAAATCTGATGTTTTTGTTTTACTCTGTTGTATCTTCCTCTCTACTCGCAGTCTCTCAAATTGAACAACCAAATGCTTGTTGTACATGATTGCAAACTGGGCATTCTTGTAGGGGAAATGTCACAATAAATTGAACATACACCCAACTTACAACTGATTAGCATTCCATTTGTGAAATTATTTTCTTTTGATATATAAAGATTTGTTTTGTGTATGTTAACATTCCTTAGTACATTACCAAGTACAAACTTCCTTTGGTTATTCTAATTTGTGTGTGTGTGAGAACAAATACAAAAGTAAGCCAGACTCCACTGTTAGACCAGTGTAAATCTAGAATAACTCTATTGAAGTCAAGAGTAAATGTAACCTTCAGAGTAAATATTGGAATTTGGGCCATCATGTTTAATAAAAAACATGGTTTAAGTCCAGATTGGTTGAAGTCCAGCTGCATTCTTTATCATTTGGATCTTAAAGATTTTTTGGTTTTAAAATAATCACTCCTGACTTCCTGTGGAAAGCATGGTTTACTAAGTCTATATGTTGTTGGATTAAGATTCTGTGAATGCCAGGCTCCTTATGGGCTTTTTTCCACCAGGAGGGATTCAGGGATCTCATGTTTCTTTGTTCAGCTACAAATAGAACATATAAATCCTACAGTAATTTATCCTATTTTTGCATGTTGAATCTGTCACTCTCTACAGCTGACTCTCCCGTTGTGTTCTCTGGTGTCTGGGATCTGGACTGAAGAGTGAGCTCTATTGCATATTTTGGACATCCCCACCAGAATTTGTACTGCCAAGAATGAGTTTCGTGATGATAATGTGTGCAGACTAAGCAATGAAGATCCACACTGTGTATTACAAGAACAGAATTTTTATACTGAATTCAGTGTGGGGCTAAGAGTCAGATGGCCTGGGGTATTTCCAAAATTGCCACTGACTCACCAGGTCAGATCCTCAACGGATGTAAGTTGTCATAGCTCTTGACTTCAGTGGAGTTTTGCTAACTGCCCCCATTGAGAATGTGGTCCACTGTGTGTTCCTGGAAAGTCACTTATCCTCTCAAGGATCCAGGAGCAAGCCTCCCACCCTGGATAGACAGATGTGCGCTAGCAGGGCTTGAGGTAGCAGGCTATTTTTAGCAGTGTGGATGTTGGGGCACTGGTAGAGATACAGACGAGCCAGCCAAGCTCATTCCCAGCTGCAATGTAGGGCCTGTTTTTCAAAGGTATTTAGGTATCTAGGCACCTTTGAAAATACCACTAGGAATCCATCTGCATCTTTAAGTGCCTAAGTACAGTTAAAAATCTGGCCTTCTGTGCCTCACTTCCCCATCTATAAAATGGGAATAATATCCATCTCTTCATAGCACTGTGATATCGTCTTATGAACTTATCATAACTACAGTGCATAACTGGCAACAAATTTCTGTTCTTCCTGCTTCACTAGTAAGCTTACTTTAAATGCAATTAAAATGTATTGAGCCAACAGACCTGAAGCTGAGGAACTCTACTGAACTGCATAAGGTAACATTAAAGGATCGTTCTAGCAGAATTTTTCAGTAGTCTACTGGAATGAGTTACAGAAGTTCTGCGCCATACTGTAGCACTAGTGTCTGAGCAGAAATCACCGTTAATATCCCTGGGGATTTCAACTTTAACATTGGTGACAAGATCTGGCCCCACATTTGTAATACTCCACTTACAAAAAATCAACATTGCAGAACTGGCTGTTTCTTACGCCTTTCAGAGTGCCTACAGCTTGAGATTTTTGTGGTGAAAGCATAACCTTTCAAATACATTCCTGTTTCACAAACAACTGGCAGACTTCTGTCCTTTTCAGAAGCACATGAGATTTAAACATATCCATAAAAGTTGCCCTCAAAGCATTTCCTTTGGGTGAGTATGGAATGCTGACTCTTCATTAAACCAGTAGTTGTATAAAGTAGTTTCTTGCCCCCCTGATCTGCTGAAGCTTTTGGCATGAACAGCTGCTTATCTCATGAATGGAATTTCCTGTTAGTATACTTCCAGCCTAACTGTTCACCAAAAGCACAGCAAATGTCAACAAATATAAATGTATTAGGCCCTAATTTCTTAAAGACAGTGGATAAGTCACATATGCTTCACTTTCTCTCTCTCTCTCTTTTTTTCAATTTAAAGGGGTCTCAGTTCTAGTAATGCACATGCTCTCATTTTTGTTGTCACAACCCATTCTTATGGCCAGTCTCTGATCTCATTTACTTTGGCGATACCATCCATTTAAATGAAATCAGTCCGTTTGTGGCCTTTGCAATGTTGTTTCTCGATATCGGATAATATACAGAACCATTTAAGAATGAAAGCTGAAGTAACCGGGTTTATTGTTACAAAAAATGGTGCTGCTCTTGCTAAATGACTGAGCCAAATTCTGCATTGGTTACACTGGAGTAAACCCCCAATAACACCTCCGCTCGCTTCAGCTGGGTTAGTCTGAATTTGCACTGGCGTAACTGGCCCATTAGCTTTTCAGTCAGGAAACTTGGCTCTGCTTGGCGCAGCCCCTCAGCTGACGGAGTTGATGAAGGTACCAGTGGAGTCAAGGGGTGAAGTTAATTACACCAGTTGAGAAAAAGCCCCTGAAGTGCTTCTAACTCTTGGGGTGGACTGTGGTGACTCTTTCATGGCACATGGAATCACTACATAACAGTTTAAAGACAGGAAATAGAGAATATCAGCTCCATATAGAGGGGAGTTTAGGTACATGCAATTACTCAAATTCAAATTTGTGTGGGACCCTAGGGTAAACATCCAAATGTTCAGCTGGATCGTTAATGCTCAGGAGTTGTTAGGTTTTCAGTTTTATGTCCCCTTCAAAAAGAGGCTGTAAGTTGACCTAAGTTACACTACTTAAGTTACGTAAGTTATGTAACGGAAGTTGCCATAGCTTAGGTCGACTTACAGCAGTGTCTACACCACACTGTGTCGACAGGAGACGCTGTCCTGCCGACTTCCCTTACGTGTCTCGGTGAGTTGGAGTACAGAAGTCAACGGGAGAGTGCTCTGCAATCGATTTAGCTTATCTTCACCAGACCCGCTAAATAGACACCGTTGTATTGATCACAGTAGTGCTGATCTAGCCATAAGTATAGACCTGGCTTACGTCAGAGTGAAGAGTGCCGCTTTTTGAATCACTAACATTACGTTCAGCAGCACCTGGCTTTTCCTTGGTAGTGTTGCATGGAAGCACTTTCCTCCCCTGACAATGCTTAGCTTATTAGATGGGAGAACAAACATGACTGTTAGTCACATTGCTTAATGCACTGCTGGAAGATGCTCAGACACTCAGATGAATGTGATATAAGACCCTTTATAGAGCGGAGTAGATTGTCAAGGCCATGCACAGCCAATCGTAATATGGGTGTAGGCCAGGGGTTCTCAAACTGGGGGTTGGAACCCCTCAGGGGGTCGCGAGGTTATTACATGGGGGGTCGTGAGCGCTCAACCTCCACCCCAAACCCTGCTCTGTCTCCAGTATTTGTAATGGTCTTAAATATATAAGAAGTGTTTTTAATTTATAAGGGGTGTCGTACTCAGAAGCTTGCTATGTGAAAGGGGTCACCAGTAAAAAAGTTGGAGAGTCACTGCTGTAGGCTGTGGACACCTTTGACTATTCTTGGTTATATTTTCAGGGCCCAGTTATATGTCCCTCAAGTCTCCTACATTAAATATCAGTAGCAAAAAATGAAAACTGTTTAGAAATATAATACTAATTATAAGCTTTGCAGTGGTATTTAGGAATGATCACTCAGCACTAGCTTTGACATGTTTATAATTTAAAACTTTGTCTGGGTTTTGTGTAAGAAAAAAATCTTTCTCAGGCGGAAGAGACAGTGGTGTATGTGGATTCCTTTAAACCCAGTCTTCTGTCTGGCCATGCTGCTGAGAGAGTCCAACAGTCAGTATTTCCCAGGTGGAAGCCTTGTATTCTCTTTTCCACCTCTTTTCAGTGGGTAGAGCATGAGCGTTGGTACTACCCTTTCCTGTATGCTGGAGGACAAGTGACAGTTGTCTTTCCTTGTCCCAAATATTATTGCATGAGCATGTCATCTCAGAGCCCTGCAAAATATGTATTCCCCACTATTACTATCCATCTCTCGAAGGCTATGTCTTCACTGAAGTTGAGTGAGATCGCAGCATAGGCTGGCATACTCATGCTAGCTTTAATCTAGTTTGCGCTGCTAAATTTAGCATTGAAGATGTGTGATATGGACTTCAGTGCAGGCTTGCAATGTGAGTGCATACTTAGGGTCTGCCTGTACAGTGCATGCTAAAGCCTGTGTTGTCATGGTGGCCGAAATCCCTACCCATCTGATGACAGATACCATCAATCAAAAAGCAGGTGCGACGCTTCCTAGGCTTGACCAGCTATTACAGGTGGTTTGTACCTGACCTCACCACAATAGCTGCCACCTTTACCGATCTGCTGAAAGGCACCAGCCCCAATAAGGTGCAGTGGATGCAGGCCTGCAACTGAGCCTTCAGGACCTTGTAAGACCAGCTAGTCCAGGGGCCATTTCTCCTCTACCCCGGCTTTACAGAGCAATTCATTCTGCAAATGGATGCATCAAAAGTGGGCCTGGGGGCTGTGCTGGGGAAAAGAACAGCTGATCCTATACATAGCTGTTCCTTTGGGAAGCGAACTACTCGATGATCAAGAAAGAAGCCCTGGCAGTGAAATAGGCCATAGAAGCACTTCGATATTATCTCTGTAGGGAACTCCTTCCTACTCATCATAGACCACACACCCCTGTGGTGGCTAAACTCCATGAAAGATGCCAACACCTGGTTCATGATGTGGTACCTTTCCCTGGAACCCTATGACTTCCAGGTACTCCATCGCCCATGAGATGCTCACAAAAATGCCATTTTTTCCCCTGAGGATGGAGGGGTCTGTGTGGCAAGAGGAAGACCCGTCTCAGGCTCTTAGCTTGAAGGGGAGGCGGTATAAGTCCCACACCAGGAAACCAAGGTTTAGCGAGCATCTCTGGGCCCAGAAGGCCCAGCCCAGCTACACCTTCTGGGCATGCTCACAATGGAGGCTGAGCTCAAAAGGGAGCAGCCCAGCTCAGTCAGGGCAAGCAGAGCAAGGGAGCAGTCTTATGTTGGTAGCTCCTTCAGAGAGGCCATCGGCACTCCACACTGCCTGGACCTATCCCCAGTGCAGAGCTGCCAAAGGTCCTGTGGAGACCACAAGTTAAGAAGAAGAGTCTCCAGATCAGTGAGGACCCCCTCTGTAAGTCCATAAGCTGATCCTTGTTGTGACTTTGGAGGGTGCTGCAAACACAGCAGGAAATGATTGGAACCCAGTGGAACGGGGGTGGGGTGGGGTGGGGTGGGGGAGCAGGTTTCCTTACCGCTGAGACTTGCTGCTGGGCAATAGTGCTGGGCTTGGATACCAAACTTCCCCAGGCATATTAGCAGGCGTGTGATATGTAAGAGGGTAGGATAATTACCTCCTGTGTACTTTGCACTAGTGAGGCCTCAGATGGAGTATTGTGTCCAATTCTTGGCACCACACTTTAAGAAAGAAAAGAGGAGAGCAACAGAAATGATAAAAGGTTTAGAAAACCTGAACAATGAGGAAAAATTAAAAAAACCGGGTATGTTTAGTGTTGAGAAAAGACGACTGCTGTGGGGACCTGATAACAGATTTCAGATATGTTAAGGGCTGTTATAAAGAGGGCAGTGATCAGTTGGTCTCCATGTCCACTGATGGTAGGACAAGAAAGAATGGCCTTAATTTGTAGCAAGGGAGATTTAGGTTAGATATCAGGAAAAATTTTCTAACATAAGAATAGTTAAGCTCTGGAATTGGCTTAGGGACACTATGGAATCCCCATTATTGGAGGTTTTTGGAACAGGTTGAACAAACACCTGTCAGGGATGGTCTAGGTTTACTTGGTCCTGCCTCAAAACAAGGGGCTGGACTTGATAACTTCTCCAGGTCCATTCCAGCCCTACATTGCTATGATTCTATGATTTTATGAAAGGGAAAGGAGTAGCTACTCCTCCCAGAAACAAAGGGAAGATTTTTATTTTCAAAAGAAGAAAAAAAAGAGAGGGAAAGACAAAGTAAGGAATGCAAACCAAACAGAAAGGAGGAAAACCAGAAATCTAGAGGATTGGAATTAAAGATAGAGGTGGACGGAAGGGAATAAAGAACTATATACATGAAATGAAAAAGCAAAGAAAGATGCTGGCAGCTTTTTAGGTTAGCATCATTTATTTGTATTTCTTTTCTCTGGCAGTCATCCGGTGGGTCGGTACATTCTGGGGAAGGGCAATCCAAAATATCATTGGTAAGGAGATTTGAATCTTACAGGGGAAGCATGGTCCCATGCTTAGGGCATTAGCAAAAGATCTGGAGTCACTGCTCTGCTACACTTTCCTGTGTGACCTTGAGCAAGACACGTAAGCTCTTAAGTGACGAAGTCACTCCTGAAATGGAACCTAAGACATGTAGGCCTTGTCTGCACTAGGAGGGTTTTATAGTGGTATAAAAGTGTTTATACTGATTTGGCTTATGCTGGCTTGGGGAACTACTTTTATACCAATATAAATGCAGCCACTTTAGTGGGTTTTGCCAGTATAGCTATGCTGGTAAAAAAAATCACACCCCAAATAGACTTACATTTTACTGGAATCGTTAAATGTAGACCAGGCTTTAGTCTCTCTCTCTCTCTGTGCCTCCGTTCCCCATATGTTCAATGGAATAATAGTACTTCCCTATTCAAGCGGATGCTGTGATGCACCCAGATACTACAGTAATGGGGAGCACACAAGCACCTTAGAGAGACTCATTCTGCTTCATAATAACTGTTGGAAATATATCTATACAAACCCAGGCTGCTGCAGGTGTGTGGCATTATAGGAGGGAGCCTCAAAAGAGCTGATTGATGTTGGTTTGATTAGCAAGTGCCACTGGCGCCCTCCCTTTTTTCCCAGCTGCAGTAATTCTGATATACACCACTTTGAAAAAATAATGCCCTGGATTTTTTCTCTCTCTATTAATGTGACCAGAGGGAGGGGAAATGCCATTTAAAATGCCAGAGTTTATATGGCCGTGTGAGTGGGTTGAAAGCTAATTATATTCTAACAAGTAACTAGGTTTCAATCCAATTTGGGTCCTGAAGGCAGATTCCAAATTCCCCTCTAGTACAGTATGCGCCTCTCTCCAAGCTGTAGCTAAAAATTGACAGGCAGGTGCACTTTTTCTTGCCTGTGTAGTGTACACCTGTAACTGGCTGATATAATACTTGTGGTTAGAATATGAAAGATTCCTAAACTTTAGCTGTGTCCTGAAAAGGAAAAATAGTTTGTGCCCTCTTTGCTTCTTTATGATGGATAAAGAAGTGTGCAAGGTTTCTTCATTTTGTTTTGAAAAAAAGGGGTGGGATGAGAGCAAAAGTGGGGAGGGGCTTAGAAAGGAAGTATGAGAGTGTGCGTCTGTCTCTGTGTGTGCATGTCAGAGACAGAAATGATAGAATTTGAGGTCTTACCTATCCTGAAAACTCTAGAGAATTAATAAATTATTTATCCCTCGAGACTGAGAGTTGAGCAGTTGAGAGGGAAAAGACTTTTAGTCACTATTTTTCTACTTAACTCCAATGTCCAACTAACGGTGTGGAAGAAAAATGGGCTTTGTTAAAGTTTCAGCACCTTTTCCGTTAAGGTGTAGGCGCTCACAATACACATCTCCTAAGGCTCTCAAGAACACCTCCGGTAAAACAAAGGCTGACTGTACTTGGCATTCTTGATATTTCTAAGGCGATAAAAATATTATGATTGTTACTTATTTGTATTACTGTACCTCCTAGGGACCCAAAGATAAAACTATTTGTTTTGAAAAACTTCTCTGCTTTTAACCATCCAAAAAAAAAAAATCCAGACCCAACTTTTTAAACTCATTTGCAGGTTGTCTTTAAAAGAGACTTGTGGGGTCTGGAGAGTTGAAAGGATTGGTAGTGGACTATGGAGCCTTTCCCCTCTAGCAGGGGTGCTGGAGCAATTTTTATAGTGGGGGGCACTGAGAGCCATTGAACCAAACTGTAAATCCTGGATATGATAGAAACCACTTCAAGCCTGGAGGTGCTGTAGCACCCCCAATCTCCCTAGTTTCAGCACCTTTGCCCTCTAGCCTTCTTTTTAAATTTGATTTAGGCATACAGTGACTGAGTGTTAATTACAATCAGTTGGCTGTGTAGTGGCCTGAGGGAAATGAATTGACAGTCTCAGTCCAGTTTGTGGACAGTAGCCTACATCACCATTGATAGTCTCAGCAGAAAGGCCAAAGATCAAATGGACAGTGGATACTAAAATTCTCTCACCCCTAGAGGTAATTCCTTTAAATTAAGGCCTAGTGTACCCTTAAGAATTAGATAGACCTAACTATGCTGCTCATGGGTTTGAACAATTTTTTGCCCTGAGTGCTGTAGTTAGGTCGACCTAAACCCTGGTGTAGACACAGCTAGGTCATGGAAGAATTCATCTGTCGACCTAGCTGCCATGTCTTGGAGAGGTAGATTAAATACAGCAACTGAAAAGCCTTTCCCGTCAGTGTAGGAAACATCTACCCTACCTTTTACCATGGTACACGTGCAGCACTGTAGCTGTACTACTGTAACAGCTGTGGTGTAGACTTGGCCTAAGGTCAAGGTACTTGGCAAGGCAGTTCGGGGAAGCGTGTACTGCTACCCCCGCTGTACTTGCTCTATGCTTAAATAGGGGATTTAATTTCCCAAGGCAGAAAAATCCACTGCTGTCACAAACGTTAACACCCCCACCCCCTGACCTGTAAATCCTATGTTGCCTCCTCCTTACAAACATGCTGCTTTTTACTCATGTACAAATAAAAAGCACACAAAGCTGTGCAAACTAGCACAGGCAGAGCAAGAAAATGAAATCCATGTGTCAGTAGATTGTATTGGGGTAGCCAGTATTCCGACATGTTTTGCATTACAGTTTAGGGCAGATTAGACCATCAAACTACACAAACACCAAGGCTGAATTGCTCGATGATGAATCCACTGCAGCTATCCAGAATGACTTGGCATTTCTCAGCATTAACCATGTATCACCTCTAGTGGCAGGGCATAGTGTTCACACACTGGAAACTTGTACAGAGCATGCTGGAGCATTAAAGATCCCCCTTGCCCCCTTACTACTGGAGGGCTCTAGGCAAGGGATAGGATCTAGTTGTGCTTCCCCAGGAGCAGACCAGGGACCAGACTGAGACTTGGAGTCACATTCTGATCCCTGGTTTCTCCCTTACTCCAAGGACAAAGTGATCTGTGCTAGCCCTATAGCTAGGGCAGATTATTTTCCCCATCTACGCTAATTTGGCTGTGTTGAAGGCAGAGCCAAGACTCCTCTCAGTATTCACCCATAGCCATCTGCTCCAAAGCCAATTACACAGGATGGGGAGTAACAGCCTCATGGAAACTCATGTCCCTGTGTGTCTACTGGTGATACAGGGAGCCCATATGCCCAGATCCCCAAAGGTATTTAGGTTGCTAAATTCCATTGATTTCAAAATACCTTTGAGGAGCTGGGCCTTTATGACCCCTTACTCTTCTGTGTGGCTGTGTAGTCAGGGTCATGCTTTTGCCTATTATTTATTTAGTTCTGCTAGTGCCCACTGTGATGTTGCACTCCATATGCTTTATGGAAATATGCTTATGAATATGACATAACTGGAATATGCTTTATGCTAAATACCCCTTGTATGGTGTCATTAGAAAGCTTGTAATCTACTAAGTGTGTTCATCCTGTTTGTTTGCATATATTATTTCTCTATCTGGAGTTAAGAGAATAAGATATAAACTTGTATCACTGATGTAAACATATTAAAGTGGAGGCCATTAAAGGTGCTCCAGAAACAATTAGTTGTCAGTGGCCTTAGTTACTCGAAAGCCTTCCCGTGTACATGTGGGCCAGCCCATGAGGAATGGAGACGAGGGGTCTTACAGTGACATGTGACCATGTTACCTGATAATGAAATCCTTCTTAAATCTGGTACTTTTCCATTTAGAAGGAAGGGTGGGAACCCAGAGAGACAAAAGATTCCCGCCTTGTGCCAAAGCTGTAAAAGGGGGTGGAGTGGGAAAAAAGAGGCTGCCTGTCATGGGAGAACCCCTGCTTACCATCTAAGATATCTGCCGGAACTAACAAGGACCGTATCAGGGGAAAGGATTGGGCCCAGACTAGGAAGGAGTCTAGTCTGTGAAAGAAGCTTATTGGAACATCTCTGAGGGTGAGATATTACCTGTAATCTGTTTCTTAACTCAGACTTGTGTGTTTTTGCTTTATTTTGCTTGGTGACTGACTTTGTTCTGTCTATTATTACTTGAAACCACTTAAATCCTACTTTTTATACTTAATAAAATCACTTTTGTTTATTAATAAACCCAGAGTAAGTGATTAATACCTGGGGGAGCAAACAGCTGTGCATATCTCTCTATCAGAGAGCGGACAATTTATGAATTTACAATGTATAAACTTTATACAGAGTAAACTGGATTTATTTGGGGTTTGGATCCCACTGGGAACTGGGTGTCTGGGTGCTGGAGAGGTAACCTGCTGAGCTGTTTTTGGTTAAAGTCTGCAGCTTTGGGGGTGTGACCCAGACCCTGAGTCTGTGTGGCAGCAGGCTAGAGTGTCTGGCTCAACAAGACAGGTTCTGGAGTCCCAAGCTGGCAGGGAAAACAGGCTCAGAGGTAATTTCAGCACATCAGATGACAGTCCCAAGGGGATCCCTGGGACCGAACCCGTCACACCCACAATGAACCAAGTGCTGTATATCCATAAATGAATCCCCCACCACAAAGAGCTCTAGGAAGACAGCAGAGACAAAGGAGGAAAGTTGGGAAGAGGGGACCAAAACAACAAAGTGGTCAGGTGGTGACTGGAGACATTTGTATCTGTATTATGGGAGAATTGCAGACTCAGCCTCTCTGTAACCCAAGAATCTCTTAATGCCAACTGGCCAGGGATTATCGAGGGATTAAAGAAATCACCTGAGTCTGGTGTGTTCATTCTAGTTCACCAAATAATGTCATGTTAGGTCTTAAATAAAAGTCTGTGTCATGCTGGTCATTGATAGCAGTGTGAAATGTATGTAAGGCCACTATTTAAAGAGTTGTGTATATATACTAAAATATGTTCTTAGAATCTGTGTCTGGAAGGTTGGTCACCAGCAATGGTGAAAAACACGTTTCCTATCAGACAAAGAGAAGTTTATCCACCTGTTTGTTTGAATAAATTGAGTATTGTCTCATTCACAGTGGGTCTCCTATCACCAGTCTGAATTGAATGCAAATGAAGGATTGTGGGAACTTCAGAAAAAACTTACAGGAAGAGAAAAACAGCAGGGGTGAAAATGGAGAGAGCCGTATCTTGAGATGTACCCCAAAGGTTTCCTTGACTATATCTGGGTAGGAGGGGGAGAAGAGAGGACAATGGGCATTCCTCACCTAGGAGGTAAATGGATAGCAGATTTGCTTCATGAAAGTGCAATCTCAGCCATGCTTGGTTGAAAATGATGAGATCTTTGTATGAGATAAGCTTCTTCAGCAGGAGGATAACTTGTTAGTTAAGTTTTGTCTCTAGAAAGCATGTTATGATTTTGTTTTATATAAAACCTATTTGTTTCTAATATTCTCACTCACTTTGACTTGAATCTCTGTTCTTTGATGATAAACTTATTCTTCTTTTCACTATAAATATATCTAAATGCTGTGTGTTCAGCGGGGCTGAGTTGTGAGGTATAACTAGTAAGCTGCAGTGTACTGTTCCTTCAGGAGCAGCAGACCTGGTAGTTCTGTCAGTGTTCAGCAGATAAGGGGCTGGACACTACAGGGAATGCTCAGAGCACTTGGGGGTTGCTGTGTGCCTATCACTACATGTACAGAGAAAGCGAGGCCTGCGGAGGCCTAGAAGGTAGTGTTTGTGTTGCCAGAGGCTGGTGGTTTCAGGGAGCTGATCCACAGTAGACACAGACAAGGCTGCTTCAAGCTAAGGGCAAGTGGTGGTGAGGTGCCTCACAACCCTGGGTACCCTTAGGGAGTGTCACACTCTCCTGGTATAATGCTGAAACACAGTATAAACACATGTGTATAACCAGTTCTGGGGACAAGAGCTTTACTGACCTAAAGAGAGTGAAGGAGAAATATGATAAGGGAGGGAAGGGTAGACAATAGGAAGGAAGAGTGAAGGCGAAGGCAAAGGAATCTCTTAAGCTTTTATTTATGAAACACTTTACCTTTCTGCAGATGTAGAGCCATTCTGTGTTATGTAGTTCTTCCCCCTTCTTTCATTTCAATTTGGAAAGTTAAATTAAAAATATTAATTATTGTGTAATAGCTGTTGGAGGGTACTTCTTGTTAACTCAGGAATACCTGTATACTGGGCTAACAAATTTCTTTGCTTTTAACTTTCAAATTGTTGATATAAACAGCTCAGCTTTAGGCTTTGGAATTCATTTTGTGCAGAATACCATTATTATCTAATATAGACAAAGCACCTTCCATTTATAACTCTTTTAACCTCATTTTAAAGCTGGTAAAGTGAGGCACAGGCAATGACTTAATTGAGATTATAGACCAAGTAGGGCTGGTTGAAAATTTGGATAGTATTGTCACAAACTGCCATGATGGTGACACTTTGTCGTCCAAATCTGAAACTTGGGAAAATGTTGACCTGCTCTAACAGTGAGTCAGCATATAGGACAGGAGAACCCTAGACTCCTGAGCCTAAGCTCTTGCTGTCCCCAGCTGATGCCAGCTCCTCTGTGTGTAGCTCTCTGAAGAAGTAGAGAAGGGCTCACAGTTAGCAATTTTTTACTGGCGTTGGGTGAACAGTCCGGTGACATTGAAACCTGATCTCTATAGAATGTTGTTATTCATGCTTTCTGTTCACACAGAATGCTCCTTGAATGGGCTTTGCATCAGGCCTGAAAGGCAATGAGAAACCTCCAGCGACTTCAGTGGATTTTGGATTAGGCCATAATTTCTTAGTCCTGTATCCATAGTTTCATTGCCAGCATCTCTCTCTTAAACCAACTAAATGGAAACCTTTGCTGCCATTTTTCAAAATCAAGCTTGGATGGTCTTGGCAATCAATTGACCTTGCCTGAGGGACCTAGTGGTGCTGGCAGCTTGTGCCTGCCATGAAGGCTGTTACCCGTCTCTCCCTATAAATCCATCTGTGTCACTGGGCAAGCAAGCATCTGCCTTTGCGATGCACAGGCATGCAGGTCAGCAAGCTCTAATCGCTCAAGCAGTAGATACTTAGTGGTCTCTTCACTGTAGCTGAGTGCATCATCTGTTTCTCTATTTCCACAGACACCACTGGCCTCTATCTCATTTCCTTTCTGAAGTTTTGCAGTATAGCTACAGGATAGTCATTTCTATTGTGTATATAATACAAACACATCTAATACTGAAAACAGCCTTGATCCTGCCATATATTTTAGGCCTTTCCCATATGTTCGTTCATTTGTGGCATCCACACAAGTCACCTAATATAGGCAAAAGGTATAACAATTAGATCCTCACTCAGTCAGAGATAGACAGCTGGTAATACACATCTTCAGGGTTCTTTAAAGCTTAAGTTCTTTCTCCCTCCATGGTCACTAAACTTAGCACATAAACAGAGATGAAAATAAACATCTCAAACAAAATGGGGTAACATTTCAAAGCAGGGCTCAGGAGCCAGACAGCATGTCTCCCTATAACACAGACGAGAGTCCTGTGGCTAAATCCTTGGTGCACCACTGTGGGAATGTATCCTACTTCATGGGAGATAGCAAATTAACTTGTATGCAACCACACCTTAATGACCAATGTCCCTGTTGAAACTCAAGTCTCCCAGTTTTGAAGGTCAATAGAAGACCGCTATCTTCCGTGACCATTGTGCTATATACTCTTCAGAATCTTCTGCCAACATTTTCATTTAACAGAAGTGTCTCATAACTGTTGACTGTGAATTTGCCAAATGAGAATTCCATTACCACACGGGAGCAATCTATATTACAGAATAATGTATTTTCTTGACACGGTTTAATGGTTATAGCTGAGGACTGACAGTCAGCATTGTCTGCTTTGCCAGCTTCTATGTGACTTTGGGTGAGTCACGTATGCCCAAATTTTAAAATCTCTCCTTCAGTTTTATATGCCTTCCTTTTTGGGTGGCTAGCTTAATTTGATTCCTAGGGTTCAATTCCCAGCTGTGCCATGCTCATGCTTTAATCCATGGCCACCTGGGGTTTGAACAAGACCCTGATGCAAGATAGACGAGCCACAGAGCTGTTCTAATTTATGCTGGTTAGACCTTTTCTTTAGGGACCATTCCACTGGCCAGAGATCAGCAAAACACATCATACTCCAGTTGCAGCCCTACTGGCCTTTTTCATCCCATCTTCCCTGTCCTCAAGCCACCTCCAAAGCACCCTGAGTCAAGGGGTGGTGTAGGGAGAGGGTGATGTAAAGTGGCCATATTAGGGGAACAGTTAGCTGACCCTTTAGGGCAGTTTTAATAGTGCAAAATGACCATTCAGAGAACTGAGGTTCAGGGCTCTAGGGCTTGGTTCTTCAGTGCCTTGTACCTTATTTAGTCACTCACATCTGTTCAAAATGCAGTCAAATCAGAATTTTCTACTCCCTTCAGTGGTAGTATTTTACATTAGTTTTACACTCAGTCTACACAAGTGGAAATGACCATCCGAGATGCAAATGGAGAGAATCACGGTCCTGGGGATCTTATTCCCAAATCCTTTCTGCATAGTACCTCTGGGGTGAAGTCATGGCCCTATTGAGGTCAATGGGAGTTTTGCTTGTGGTGTCAATGGGGCCAGGATTTCACCCTAGATATCTAAAGGCAGACACTGCAAAATGGAGGCACCCAAATTAGAGGTCACTTTTTCAAAAACTGATCTCAGTAGCATGTAAATTATACTTGGTAGCTTTTATTATTAATACAGAACAGGTCATGCTGTCCACAAGGTAGCTATACAGGAAGGTCTTGATCCAACTCTCTTTGAAGTCTACATGTGCAAAATCCACATTAAGAAAACAACATCAGTTTTAACAGGATTTTGGATTATGGTTCAAATCTCATTAATATTACATTGAGAGTACAGGTGTTCCAGTTGGGGACTTTACTTTCTAGATAGGCAGGATGGTCCAGTGGTTCAGGCCCTAACCTAGGACTTAAAGAACAAGGATTTAAGTCCCTTCTCTACCACAGGTTTCCTATGTGACTTTGGACAAGTCATTTAGGCTTACATCTTCAAAGGTATTTACTCTCCTATCTTTGATTGAAATAAATTGAATCTAGGATCCTAAATATCTTTGAGCCTCTAGGCCTGAGTCTGCCTGCCTCAGTTCTCCATGTGTAAAAAGGGGATAATAGAACTTCCCTAGTTTACAGAGGTGGTATAAGGACAAATACATTAGAGATTGTGAGGTGTTCAGATGATGGGGGCCATATAAATACTTAAAGTAGATAGTAGATTTCATCCAATAAATCAATATGGAGCTGTGCCACGGAAATTCTTGGGACTGTTGCCACTGACTTTAGTGGATGCAGGATCAGGTCATGTATAATGTGGGGTTAGGATTATGATCAACATCAGGACATGATCATTCTTTAACTCTTGGCTGGAAGGAACTTTGTTGACAAAATGCCAAAGGCTGAAGCCCTTATTCAGTTCTTCCTCAGGCAAAGGGTCCAATAAAGACAAAACTAAGTGAAAATGGAACCAGGACTTCAGGAACTAGCCTAAATATTGGCAGTGGAGAAGCTGCCCACCATAAGAGCCAATTAACTGACAGGTGTTCAAAATGCGTGGACATATCGTTGTCTTTTTTCCAAACATGCAGAAGGAAGTTCTCTTGCTGTTCAGAAATGAAGAATAATGTGGTCTTCTCTAAATATGCTAAATAAATATACTGCAACTTTTATGAATTTTGCAAGTCCAAAAGGATTTGGTTAGTCAGTTTTTTCCTGTTGCTGTTTGTTTTACCATGTAC
The DNA here is from genome assembly GCF_965140295.1 of Lepidochelys olivacea. Classification (NCBI taxonomy): domain Eukaryota; kingdom Metazoa; phylum Chordata; order Testudines; family Cheloniidae; genus Lepidochelys; species Lepidochelys olivacea. The sequence continues at coordinate 135,392,933 of NC_140412.1, read as the reverse complement.
TATGGACTAAATAACTACATAGAAGCATAATATATTCAGAAATACCACAGCATCTTGGGATCTAGATGTCAGCCACCACAATGTTCAAGGGTGTTTTGGATCCACATTTTTTGTTCATACCACTCACTCCATTATTTGGATCAGAATTTGGCTTTGTATTCAGAAGTGTTCCGATATGGAAGTTTGGTTCGGGCCCATCATCCAATTAGGTGTTCTGGATTGTTTCTGCATGTGATGAATTGCAGTCATTTTTGTATACCTGAACATAACCCAACTTATGCAGTTTTAGGATTTGTATTTATCCTCCACACTACTCCACAATAAGCTTTTGAAAATAAAAAGAAAACCAGACCCAAAATATATTGACCCTTAAAAAATGTGTAAGCATGCGTACACGCCTGGGGCATGAAAAATCTAGTCCCCTGAATACAGATTGCACTTTCAAATATAACAACATTGCTAGTAAATTGTAATAATTACCCTACCATTATGAATAGGGGCTCTGTTTTCCAGGGTTTATTCATTTCATTTCAGGGGAGCTTATTTTTTAGCAATTTTTGAGTTTTATGTAGAGGTCCAAAAATCAGAGTTTTTCAGGGCTTTATCTTTGTATATGCTATAATGAGTAATCTCTTTGTAATATTTCCCAGTGTGCTCTAACATAGTACTGTTTCAAATGTTAAAAGACACTAGGGAACCTTTAGTGTACACCAACAGGGTCTACATAGATCAATTAATGCACAACACATTAATGCCCTTTAGAAATCACACCCCCAGCATTTCTGCAGTGTGTAGACTATCCCTTAGATACAACTAACTATTTCTTGTGTTTATTGGTAGGGCCCTACCAAATTCACAACCATGAAAAATGTAACATGGACCATGAAATCTGGTCTCCCCCATGAAATCTGTATAGTATCAGATAAAAGCACAGAAAAGACCAGATTTCATGGGGGAGACCAGCACTTCTCAAATTGGGGGCCCTGACCGAAAAGGGAGTTGCAGAGGACGGGATCATGGTTTTGCCACCCTTACTTCTGCGCTGCTTTCAGAGCTGGGCGGCCAGAGAGTGGCGGCTGTTGGCCAGCTCTGAAGGCATGCCCCGCCAGCAGCAGTCCAGAAATAAGGATGGCAATATCATTCCATGCCATCCTTACTTTTGCGCTGCTGCTGGCAGCAGCTCTGCCTTCAGAGCTTGGATCCTGGCCAGCAGCCGCCTCTCCCCAGCTGCCCAGTTCTGAAGGCAGCACGTCTGCCAGCAGCAGTGCACAAGTAAGGGTCGTGGTATCGCAACCCCCCCTACAATAACATTGTTACCCCCCCCATTCCTTTTTGGGTCAGGACCCCTAAAATTACAAAACTGTGAATTTTAAGATTTAAATAGCTGAAATCATGAAATTAATGATTTTAAAAATCCTATGACTGTGAAATTGACCAAAATGGACAGTGCATTTGGTAGGCTCCTATTTATTGGATAAACACTGATTTAATTACTCTTTTTTTGTTTTGGGGTGTTTTATTGGTTTTTATTGGTTAAAACCAAAAATCAGAATTCCAGAGTATGAATCATTGTGCTGGTTTCCTCCCTAGGTGCATGTATGGTATATCCTTGTTTTCCCCCTTGGGTACTGAATTCTACAAAAATCAGATCTTTTGAATCACTTAGGCCTACAAACACTGCCCTTGCTTAACTCTATGCGTGTGAACAGGTACGTTGATTTCAGCAGGACTGCTAATGTGCATGAAGTAAAGCATGAGCATAAGTGTTTGCAAATTCAGGGCCTTGATGCTATATAGGGACTATGAAAGGCCCATAGAACAGTGGAACAAATGTGGTTCCACTGGGCTATGGATAGGGTTACCAGGTGTCCAATTTTTGACCGGAAAGTCAGTTGAAAAGGGAACCTGTCAGTGTCCAGTCAAACATACTGACCTGACACCAGAAGTCTGGTTACCAAGGGTGGAGAGAGGCACTGGGTCATCAAACCATGCCAGCCCCTGCTCAGCTGGGGCCAACTCCTACCTGCATCTCATGGGCAGGCAGACAGCAGGCTTCACATCAGGCTGCATCTCCCATCCCAGCCCTGGAGCAGAGGGATCCCAGCTGGAGGGAGGGGAAAAGGAGGTGGAAAGGATCCAGTGAGGAGGAAGGCCGGGGAGAGGAGCAAGTGACGGGGGAAGGGGGAGGAGTGAGTGGGTGCGGGGCTTAAAGGGAAGAGGTGGGGCAGAGGGTGGGGTGTGGGGGAAGAGGTGGAGCAGGGGAGGTCCAGTTTTCAGAAAGTAGAAAGTAGGCAACCCTAGATATGGACCTGAATCTAGAGAGGCCACATCACTGAACATGGCAGTCTCCTGAATGGCACAAAGCCAATCACTCTGGAAGAGCAGTCCACGGGAGCACAGAAGGAGGGGTGGGGAAGAAAGGGGATGGGGCCCAGGCCCAGGCACTGTGGGTACACACTGGGGCATGGTCGTTTGCTCCACAAACTGTGGATCTATTGGCCTACAAAGATATGTAGAGGGGCAGTAGCAGCAGCTTATGGGTGTTCTTCCTGTCCACACTATGCAGTAGTAACCACAGGGTGTCCACTACAGCAGACTGGGGCTGAGGGTTGCCTTCTTCAGTCCCAAGTACATGTGTGACCTAAGTGGCTCACACATTCAGGTTGTGTGCTCTTTTTCAGAATTTGGGCTTTAGCCGTACTGGAACAAGGATACTTGTATATGTAAACATTCTGCTTCCAGGAATGGAGCAGGCAAATAGGGCCAGTCCCTGCAGACTTTTCTGATGTTATTTTAATAAAAATCACATACTCCTTCCTCTGGCCTGTCAATCAGTCATCGAGTGTTTGTGTAATAAAGTGGAGAGATTTATGATGGAATTACTTAGATGTCAGATACCACTCATGGGTGTGATATAAGAACCTAAATAGAATGGAATTTTGTGTATATATATATATATATATATATATATATATATTGGAATAGTGCCCAAAATGTGCTTAGCACTTACAAACATATAGAAAGGCAAAGGCCCATATCTTCAAAGGTATTAAAGCTCTTAACTTCCATTGAAGCTTGGAGCCTAAATACCCTTGAGGATCTTGGCCAAAGAACTTCTCACAGGAATTTGCAGGCAACACTCTTATAAAATCACATTGTGCTATGAGCTGTGTTGCTGTTATGCTAAGGCTGAGCCCCACTGCTTTACGAACAAGCCCCAGTAATGACTAAAAAATACAAAATGTGTCAGATACAAAGCTTTCAAAAATACCTCCCCCATACTTTAAGCTTTGTGGGCCCACACTCATCAGTGTCCTGAATGTGGGGTAGTTAGGTATACTTGTGCAAAGTAGGTGTACATGGAATCAGATTAGAATAGGGTTTTCCTCCCAGTCCAATTTTGCACTGGTGTAAATGACTGCATGAAGTGCAGGTCAACAGTGAATTGGACTTTTAATGCATTTTAAAATCCTCTTCATAAAATGGAGTGGCAGACTACTAGCAGTGGTGCATTGACCTTTGAAATCCCAACAGCAGTGCAGTGTTGATCATCATATGGAAAAGGAAAAATGGTCATCATTACTTAAGGAAATCTCAGCATGAGTGAAAATGGTAGGAGAATTGACTACCTTTCCTTCGGTGAAGCAAGAAGTAAAGGCTTCTGCCTGAAGCATATGATGAACTGAAAGCACCCCCTTGTGGCCAATTCGTGGAAATGCCTTTGCAAGTTGCTCAGAATGAAGGATCTTCCAGATGCCAAGCCGCTGAGGCAGATGGTGCCGTCGGAATTGACAGATGCACAGTTTTGGCTTGGAACGGTGATGGGCTGCTTCTTTTTTAGTTTTTATTTCTGATCACCCATAATCTAATCGGAAGGGGAACGATTTTTTTCTGTTGCCACGCTACCCTCTTTCCAACATCTGGAAGAACGGCCACTGGACATTCGTTCATCTCTTTGTTTTTGCTGACCTCTGCCAGGCATTTCTGCTCTTTCCCCACAAAGTGAAACTGAGGAGTAAAAGGGAAGAAACCGTCACTGTTTGCAAGCCCCTGCCACTGATTGCCAGTACTGATCAAAGACATGAGGAGACATTCACTAAAGAGGAGAGGAAAGAAAAATATTACTGGAGAGGCAGGAAATAGGCATACGGGGGTGTGGAGGAGACCTCAGGGGACTTCAGTGTGGATGAAGATGGATGATAAGGGGTCTCATGAGGAACTGGCATGTGCTGCAATTCAAGGGGGGTGAGAGCAGAGGAAGGGCTCTGCCTGGAAGCGTTTACAGCCTAAGTATAAAATCAGAAACATAAAGTGGCTATGGTGAGAAGGGGGAGCACAAGGTAACAAGGAGTTGGGTTTGTTCTCCAAAGGAGGAGCTGAAGATATAAAGGGGATGATGAATCCTGGAGGGAAGAGTTGAGGGGTTTGGAGTAAGTATGGGACTGCTGGACTGGGGTAGTGACCAGGGCGTATAGGTTGGGGGAATGGGAGTGGGAAAGGACTGGCAAAGAGGATTGGGGGATTGCATTGTGGCTGGGCTGGTGGGGGTTGGCTGGGGAGGACAGCTGCAAATTGGGTAGGGTGTTTTGTAGAGGGAGGGGCCTTGGGCAGCGGGGCAAATAGTGGACTGATGGGAAAGGATTTAGGAAAGGCCAGTGAGCTGCTGTATGAGAGATGGGCAGCAGAGTCAGAGCTCCCTTTCCTATTACAGGGCCTGCTATCCACCCTCACCCAGACATCTGTACCTCCTAGCACTGCTGTTCGTCTGTTTCAGGTAAGCTTGCTCATCAGTGGTTCCTCAGCATGCAAGCTCCAGGAGGCGTGTGCTGCAGACTAAGGCTGCACTCTCTCCCAATTATGGTTAGGCAACAGCTGTATTTTCTTGGCATCTTCTTAAAGCTCCCAGGGGGCATTAAGCTGCCGCCAGTGGCTTTTCAATGTAACTGAAAACAAACCATGTAGCCTAAGGCTTCCCTAGCACTTCTCCTGCTGACCCCTGCCTGTCCCTCCACACTTCCATTACTTGCAAGTCGAGTGTATGTGTGTGTAAACTACAGCACCTTTGCAGATTAGGCTGTAGCAAAGAAAGCGAGTGGGGGCTATGAGCAAAGCAATCCATGCTGTCCCAGCTGTGCTGACTGTCAGAAGTTAGACTGTAGCAGGGTTACGGAAGGGAGAGTGGCCTGCAAGCGTGGGTTTGTGTTTGGTTTGGCCAGGTGTCCTCAATTTGCATATCGTTCTTTAAAGAAGATGGAGTGCTAATTGACAAAGCAAGTGCCTGGCATGCTCTCAGTTATGCCCTCTAGCTAATTAGCTGAGAAAAGTAGCTTTCCCAGGTGTAATAAAGGAAAACAAGTAAAAAACTATCCTGCAAAACCAGTAAAGAGGCAATTATTGGCTCTGCCAGGCCTCTCCTTGGTTTGTCATGCTCCCCCCCCCCAGCAGTATACTCAGCACACGTTAGTCTTTAATTTTCCAGGTGTGTTAGCTTCCATTTCCCTCGCTCTCCCTGCCCATTTCCCCCAAGGTTATTCAATTGTGATTATTCAACCTATGAGATACCATCTTGTCCTCCAACCCGTCATTGTGTCTGCTTCTATTATGAATAGGGCCCTATTCAGAGCTGGACTCCGAAGGCAGCACAGCCACAGAGCTTCCTGTAGCTGGGGGAGGTACCCAGAGGTGGGTATGATCTCCCTGCATGAAGAGCAGCCATGCAGGGGAAGTGGAAGTCCCATCCCTCCCCAGCCAGGAAGACTAGCAGCTGGAACCTGGTGAACGGTAGGAACCCCCAGCTGGAGTGCCTCCAGCTCTGCCCTACCAATAGCTAGACTTCATGGGAGAGGTCTGATTTCATGGTCTGTGACATGTTTTTCACAGCCATCCGTGAATTTGGTAGGGCTCTAATTTTGAAGTACAGGAGGGAGGAACAAATCCCTAAAGTTCTTTAGTCTTTGTCCCCCCCACTCCCTTTGTGCGGTGGGTGTACTGCTGTAAGACTATACTAGATTCCCTACGACCGTGTTACATTATGTCACTCTCTGCATTATCTGATTGTCTGAGTGCATCACACAAAATGAGCACTGTTCTTTGTCAGCAACTCTTGAGAGACCTGATAAACTCACTACACCCAACACATTGCTTTCATAGTATTTATCCAAAGAGGGTCAAGTGAGGTATCTAATAAAAGCTTATGTCAGACTGATCCTCATAATTATTGTGAGATGTATGCACAGATGATACATAAGGAGTAATATGTAGGTACTGATGATAGGTTTAGAAACTGTCCCCCAAGCAGAGCTGGCAAACAGGTTTCTTTCAGGCAGGAGATAAGATGTATATCTCTGTCTGGCTGTAAGTCAATACAATGGAAGCTTCCCTCCAACAGGGAAGAGTTCACCAAAGAACAAACAACAGGAAAGCATTTCAAAGGTTTACTGAACTATAATTGGGAGACAAGTAAGACAAAGGGGAAACCCTTTGAAGGGTGTGGGGTGTTCCGTTCATGGAAGTTTGGATCCTAACTTTGACTGGAAATCAACAGCTTTTTCAAGGACTGAATCCTTGGCAGAAAATCTCCTTTATTAATTAGGAAACATAATCCTTGTTAAGTGTAGGGCTAGGATTGCATTATAAGTTTTGTTTTATATTTGTAACCATTTCTGTTTCCACTTATTATCTTTACTCGCTGTCTCTTAAAACTTAAACCTTTGATAATAAACTTATGAGTATTCCACTATAAATATATTTCAGTGCTGCAATGTTATAAAAGACCTGACACTGAGTTGTGCCAGACATGTACTGTACACAGTCTCTCTGGGGACAGTTTACCTGGTAATTTCTGTGTGTGTGTGTGTGTGATGGGCTGGATACTATAGCGGGACACTTTCAGAGGGGTTCAAGGAATGGGGTGCACTTATTGTTAACCTGCAAGGCAAAGTAAGGGCTGGTGGAGTTCTGTGGAGATTGTTTGGATGGCTGACAGACTGCTAGTATCAGGGAGCTAAGTGCAAGCAAGTCCCCCTTTTGCTTAGACAGGGGTAACAAGGTGTCTCACAATTTGGGGAACTCCAAGATAGCATCTCTCCCACTCCTTGTGGGATTCTGAATTCAGATTGAAGAAAAGAACATCACTGACCTTCTGTGAGCCTAAATAGAGCTTCCAAACTCGAAGCTCAGGGCACCCTCTAGAGGTCGCAGCTGATAAACTTACAAATGTTTAACGATAGTGGGTTGATTAAAAATTAAAAGCCAGTGTTGGATGATTTACATAATAAACCCAATAAAACTTGATTACATGAGTTGTACTGGGAGAACCAGTAGCACAATAGGGGGGAGGGATAGCTCAGTGGCTTGAGCATTGGCCTGCTAAACCCAGAGTTGTGAGCTCAATCCTTGAGGGGGCCATTTAGGGATCTGGGGCAAACATTGGGGACTGGTCCTGCTTTGAGCAGGGGGTTGGACTAGATGACCTCCTGAGGTCCCTTCCAACCCTGATATTCTATGAATAGGGAGCCATATAACAGGCAGTTCCTTTGAAAAGGGAGGTTTGGACAATCACAATTTTACTGTATTAAATCATATGCCTTGCAACTATAGTGATATCCTGAAGTGAACACTTAAACATGTTCTGTGAATAGAGCAACCTTGCAGTAAGAAACAAGGGATTTAAGAGAAATTGACATCCATTTTCAGTTTAAGCTCCTCTGAGAATGTCATTCTTATTTGGGGTATGCACTGTAGTTGTAGCCCTGTCAGTCCCAGGATATTGGAGACAAGGTTGGGCAGGTAATATATTTTTATTGGACCAACTTCTGTTGAACTCCATGTGGCTTGAAGGCTGGTCTCTCTCACCGACAGAAGTTGGTTCAATAAAAGATATTACCTCATTCTTATTTGGAGTATTCATGGTTTCTGCTCTCTTCTGGAGCACTCTGATATTGAACACTCCCTCCTATGTGTTCCTAGTTCCTATGATACAGACTGCCTTTTTCTTTTAAAAGAAAATGGCATGTGTAGACAATAGTGCACATTGACATTTATGAAGTCCTCAGGAAACACAACCATTTGTTAAAATTCTGAAGTTCATAAAGAGTGTATTCTTGTGAACTGTAGTATCTCTTCAAGCCTGGAAAAAATATCGAGCTTACTTTGTCAGTGTGCTCTAAGACTGTAACAGTCACTACTGCTATGTAAGGCATCTGTCTTCTCTTTAAATGGTATGATTTTGTAAATAATGAATGCTATTGAATTATACTTGTTGGCCAGCATATCATGTTTCACAATGCACCTGTTGTTTATTCATGAGAATTTTTTGCAAGCATATGAGAACCTGAAACCAAAATTGATTAAGGACTGGCTGCTCACTGGATTTAATTATCCCAGGTGAAAAGTAAAGAACATCACTTTGTGAAACATAGGCCAAATGCATGTTTTGTAACTCCTTGAATAACCTAGATTCTCTTCTGAGTTAGGTAACTTGTTTGTTTTAATTGAACAATGCCTGCCTTAAGCATACAATTTATGAATCTAGCGATGGATGGTGCAGAGGTGAAAGGGACGGCATGATGACTCTTCTCGGGGGAGGTTGGATCACAACAAAACCATGTTTCTCCCGTCCTTTTTTAAAAAAAGGTAACTTCTCTGTTGTCACTGCCATTAGTCATTTCCTCTTTATGTGCTCTTTTAACCAGCTTGCTCAGTAAAATACACTGGGGAGAAGGAGAGAGAGAAATAAAGATTTGAATACTAACAACTCTGGAGAAATTGCTTCTATGTAATATACCAGTTAAAGCATATTACCCCCCAAATGGCATCCATCTGACTTGGAAAATGGATCCCCTTGCCAATAACTCACAACACAAGTTTGACACCATATCAAGTAAGAGAGTTTAAATTTGATACCTTTTATGACTGATGAGAAATTTTCTTAAAGAACTTTTTCCTTAAATCCCTCTCTAAAGACCCAGGGCTTGCAGAGGAAATTACACAAATTGTAACGTAAGAATCTGGAGTTCTAGTTCAAAATTCAGTATTTTGCTTTTTCTCCATATTTATAGTATCTCAGGCTATTTATTAATAACTGTAAGGTCATCACCCTGCTGATGTTGAGAGGTCCATGAATTTGACATGACTCTGGCCAGTTTAACACATTTTAGGGTAGGGTGACCAGATAGCAAGTGTGAAAAATCAGGATGGTGGTGGAGGGTAATAAGTGCTTATATAAGACAAAGCCCCGAATATTGGGACTGTCCCTATAAAATCAGGATATCTGCTCACCCTATTTTAGAGTAAAATCACTCCTCTTTGGCTAAACAGACTGCACAGGTTTGTTAATGCATTTGCCTATGATACAGGAAAGAGATTTCGGTGTGTAGGGCCATTGTGTGAGTGTGTGAGAGAGATACAGTACTTGCAATGTAAATATCAGTTACATACATATCTGCACTAGAACCCCTATAATAAGTTACTTCATTTCAGACTTCCATTTTCTCCTCTGTTCAGTATGCCTTTAGGAGGAATAGTTTGAAGTACTATGCATATTTACCTCATAACTCCATTTTCCTTTGGTGTATACATGGTCAAATCCTGTTAACCCTAAAGATCATGAGTAGATTCAGGGTCATATACGTGAATGTGCAGGCATGTAAGAACTAGTGGTGCTCTGATTTGGTGAAGGCAGGAGTCCCACCTACCAACCTTCAAATCAGTCTGTTCAGAAGTTATGTACTCCTGTGGACATGGTATTTATCCTACTGAAAAATAACGTGTAGAAACACACACACACACACACATACATGTAATGTCTGTGAGCCTGATTCTCCTCTGCCTTGCTTCTTGCATAATCATTTATGCCTGTGCAAAGCCAATGTAAATTGCTACCACCATTCTGAGTGGACTACTCTGATTTGGCACTCTGCACAAGTATAACCGATGAGACAAAATGGAGGGCAAAGGGGAATTGAACCCTATGTTTTTGCCCATATATATATATATATATATAGATGAGTGTAAATGATGTGCAAGGATTGTAGCAAGGCACTGCAATTCTTCCTCAGTCTCCCCACTTTACTTTTTCTGATCTCCATGTGAATAAGCATATCTGATCAAACATCTCTTATGAAACCCTGAGGGCCAAATCTCTTTCAGAAGAGGCTGTTTGAGTATTTTTCGTTCTGTAATTTTCTCACTAAAACTAAGCAGTTCACTTTTGTTTCCCTGTCCATCTAATACATACTCCCTCCCCACCCCACTTCAACATCAGATTTCTGCACACAGCATGTCCAAAACAGGTGCAGCAGCAAGGTAACTGATGCAAGCTTGTTTAATGTCACTCTTGCCTGGTGTGCTTCCAGAATCTCAGCAGGGCAATAATGGTGAAACTGATCAGGCTCAAGTCAGTCGCACTCTGGTTCAGGTGCCACAGGTGTGTGAGCACTAGCAACAGTGGCCCTATACACCCGAAAGTGGACACCTCAAAATGTTTGAGAGTGGAGAAAAGCAACATTGGGCCCTTGCAATTGGGCACCAAATTCAACCATGCTGTCTCACTCTCTTTCTTGACAAATTCTGCTGGGCATTAGGAGAATATTAGTCTGCTTTGTCAACATAACCGTTCCTGCAGTGTCATTGTACCTAACTCCAACCTAACTTATATTGGAACGGCTGCTTTAACTTGGTGGAAAATCCCTTCTCATTTTGAAACATGATCCTAAATTTCAGCTCTTGTTACCAATTAACCAGCCTCCCTTAACCAAACAGACTGGTTTCAAGGCTCTGCAGTGAATGGAAATGAATGCAGAAAGGTGTCAAAAAGCCATTTTACATTACAGTATTTTGCCATTTCACCCTACCTAAATTGCAAATGATTGCTTGGTGGAAGACTGTGTGTGTGTGTGTGTGTGTGTGAGAGAGAGAGAGTATACTGCAATGCCTTCATACTGTCTGAAAAAGGTTTAAAGGTTAGTAAGAAATCTCCTTAACTGTACACATTGGAAGCTGTCAGAAGACATTTTTACAAGTACTAAATTGTTCTTGGTTTACAGGCTTAAAGATATTAAGGGTGGCATTAGTTAAACACTGATTTATGGTAAGACTTTGAATATCGAGGTTTGTTAAGCTAATAAAACCATTTAATCACTGTATAGGAAGAAGGCAGCATTTTTTATCTTGATAAGAACAGCTACTAGGAAACCACAAGCCCTATTCTTGTGAATTTGCAGCTCTTAATCCCGATGCAGGCTCTCTCTCTAGTTTCTATGGTAACTTGTGGATCTATATTCCAATCACGCCTTCTCTGGGGCTTGCTGTCCCCGACATGAAAGCGAGCCAGCAACACAGTACGTGTGGATTTCTTGACGCTTTCCATTTTTGGAAATGTTCGGGAATGGCATCAACTATTGCATACTGAAAGAGGCAGATTAGCTAGCCTGAAAGGACAAATTTGAAAGCGGAAATTTGCATGTCGCACACAGATCGTTGTATCTGAATTTCTACAAAAACTCTGGCTCGTCGTTACTCCTGAAATATAGACAATATGTTATGCATAATACTCAAGTGCTAGCTATCACGTTAGCTTTGGCTTGTGCTCACTAATTCTCCCAGTCTAGTGTATTTATGTAATTCTTTGTATTACAAATTCGATGCATCCGATGAAGTGAGCTGTAGCTCACGAAAGCTTACGCTCAAATAAATTGGTTAGTCACCAGTACTCCTTTTCTTTTTGTATTACAAAGTATTCATATCAGGAAAATGGGAACTGCATTAGTTTGCTAGCTAGGCGCTCCTCTATAAACAGCGTGGTCTATTGATTTGTGTACGAGGTGTTTGGCGGGGGGCTGTATATACATATAAGTAGAACCCTCTTCCAGACATCTTCCATTCAACTTGACAGTAAACTTATCAGACGTTCCTAATAGCCACAACGTGTACCTCGTGGTTCCCAGAAACAATTCATTTTACTACGTTATAAAACAAGTCCCGCTGTATTAGAGTGCACTAGAAGTAGGTCTCCTTGCATATAAAATCCTATCCCTGCAGCAAACCCGCTAGTTTAGTCTGGTGTACTCAGATATTTTGGTTTGCTCCCTTTCAAAGTTTTGGCATACCTGTCAACTCCACTGCGTGACTATGAAGCAGTCAGTCCCCCAGAGGAGATGCCCCAGCCACGACTTTTAAATTTTGTTCAGTGAAACGGATCCAGATTTACGGTGTCAAGACTCTTCTTCCCTTTCACTAGATCGCAAGATCTACTCATCAACGCTGTAGCTAATCCTATCCTGTTACTTGTATTTACAAACTGTCCTGACCTCTTTTAAGGCGCAGAGGGCGTCAAAGTGCTGCAAATAAAAATATCGGGTAAATAGGGTTGGGTTTTTTTTTTTGGGTAGCAATTTCACTGATTTGTAGACCCTTAATCAAATAAACAGCTGCGTTAACTGTAAATAAAGTTGTTCCCCCCCCTCCCCAACTCGGGTCCTGGGGAAACCCGAAGTTCCCAGAAGGCGTGTGGCCTTCGTTTTCGTGGGGGGCTAGGGGGTATGATCCGAGGGCAGGATCGCCCTACGGTCGCTGCAAGCTCTGAACATGACCGGAACTGTGGCGAGGGGTCAGACCTTACAGAAACTTGCGATCTCCGGGCTAGCTCGTCAACTGCGGGAGCGATGGAGTAAAATCCTCTCCGTTCTCTTGAGAAACGAGTGGGCTTTAAAGGCCAGACCTGGTCCTTAGCTTGTTAATGGAATACACGACTGGTTAGAGCTCTCCCCATTTCCCCGGGATGCCCCCTCACACCGGGCTTCTTTACTCTCCTCCAGGAAAGGTGACACTCGAGGCAGGCAGCCCAGCTTGCAACTGAACGGACCCATCGCGGCTCCCAACATCACCATGCAACCTCCCGCGAAGGTTTGCCGAGCTGCGCCTAACTTTAGGAGTCCGCTGATCGGCGTGTGCCCCTGCGAGCTGCTGGCCGGTCTGCCGCACAAGCGCAGGGTGGAAGGCTCTTTTGTTGATGTCTCCAAGATGTAAATCCTGTGTTGGAAGTGGCGTGGGAGCTGCTGCTGCTGCTGGAAAGGAACAGCTTCGCCTCCTCGCAAAGGGCACCTGCCTCCCACCTTTTCTCTCTCTCTCTCTCTCTCTCTCTCTCTCTCGAGAGGGAGACGGGCTGTTAGAGATGTCTTTGGGCAGGAGGAATGGTTCCTCGGATCCAGACAACCCACCGCCGGGATCCTTTCTGGGATCCTATAATTTTACACGAAAAAGAGGGTTATGCACCTTCCCAACAAATCCTCCTCTAGCGTGCAAGCCTATATTTAAAACCTTGGGTCAGTGCGCCCCCTACGCGTGAGCGTGGGCAAGCACCTCGCCTGCCTACGAGCTTCTTAAATAAATAAATAAATGAGAGTGCGTGTGGCTTTTGAACTGCCCACAGACTGTCACAGAGAGAGAGGGGGGTGGGGTGGGGGGGGGGGAGAGAGAGAGAGAGAGAGAGAAATGCAGAGGCAGCAGCAGTAGCAGCGGCGGCGGCATTGCTCCAACAAGCACTAGTCACTCCAGTCCCAGCAAGCGAGCAGGGGAGAGCCACACACCAACTCAGCCCAAGCCAAGCGGCGCTAGGCTACCTAGGACTCTCCCTGTGACACCAGAGCACACAAACACACACAAGGGGAGAGAGGAAAATATAAAAAAGGTAAGAAGCAGCGTCTCACTTATGCCATTTCCGTGGACGACACCACGAGCTTTGCATTTGATTCTTTTCTGTCTAGATCTGTCTCAAACGTGGGGAAAGGAGTTATTTTTTTAAACCGCTCCAGTGGAGAAAGAATAGCAGATTGGGAGGTGCTTTAACACCCATCTCTTATCAGGCACGCCGTGAAGGGTTCTATTCCTCGAAAGGGAGAGAACGTATGAATTCATGTGAGGCTCAAAAATGGATGAAAATCCAGTCCTTACTTTGAAATGCCTGTTACCACGCTTTGTGGTGTGTGTGTATGTGAGAGAGAGAGGGTGGGGGAACAGGGTGTTTGTAATACTGCGTAATTTTTAGTGGCTTGAATTTTCTCAGGAAGGTTGCTTTAAACAACACCCCTCCAAACCTACTCATGAAATGAAGCACATAGAGAAGAAAATGAATCCATGTTAAGAACATGGAGGGGAGGAGGCGAAGAGACACCATAGCGAGATAACATATAGCTGATACTAGGGCAATGTCCTAGATTTGGAAAGATGGTTTTCTGTTTTACCTGTGGGGCATTTTGGCTTTTGGAATAGGACGAGATAGGGAATGTGTTTGATTAAAATATAAATCTTGACGCAAACCCTCACTAACTGGGAACTAAATCCTTTTAAATGGAAGCTCAGCCAGTTAGCCTATTGTAGCTTTTAACAATGTGATTGTTCTTGATTAGGCACTAAAAGAGCTTGCTTATTGCTTTAACAATCACGGGTGTGCTTGAAAATGACAGCATACGCGGCAACAATTTTAATCCCCAGACTTGTCAATGCTTTATGCAAATTTTTGGAGGTTTAGCAGCGTTAGTTCTGTCTGGGCTGCAGCTAACAAACCAGACGTGTCCCCCGCGCCCAACCCTCCTCTCCTAATGCAGCCTGTATTTCAATAAATGTGCATGAATATGCATCGAATGCTTTCTCTGTACTCCAACAAATCTTTTATTCCCCCCAGTCAAGGCTACATGTCCATGTAATTTTTTTTTTGCCTTATTCTCTCTCTCTCTCTCTCTCTCTCTCTCTCTCTCCATCAACCCCTTATGATGCAGGGAAGGATCACCTCACCTACAATATGTATTTACAATGAGGGACTCTCTCGCAACTAAGTTACAGATGTCTTTATTGTGTTTTTAGGGACTAATACCAACACACACACACACAACCAGTCTACCACATCAGGTGGGTGTGAATAAACCCCATGGTATTGGTTGTCTTTGCTAACAGAGCAATACTGCAGTCAAAATGAATGAAATTGTACTGTAATTACCTATTCCTTTGTCTTTGCCTCACGCATGCGCCAGAGAGCAGGGTGTGGAGAGAGGGACAAGTCAGAAAGATCTCTCCATCATTAATCAAGCTCATATCAGAATCAATGGAACAAAGGCATTCAGAGATGTTGCAATATACACAAGGAAGCCAGGATGTTTGTAGATTTAATCCCCAGGACATTCCTCTCCCACGAGCTCAAATAATGTTTTAAATAGCATAATATTTTGCTAGGATCTTAATTTTTTCTTATTGGAGAATTTAAAGAGGGAATAAATCACACACCCCTCCAATTCCATGTAATTTTTTTTATCCTGGTAACTACGCCATTGTTATACTAAAGAGAATTTTACTGGTTTATTTTTTTAATGGTACTAAACCTATGTTTTCGGTGGGGACAACCTTCTCGCCTCCCAAATTTTGATCGAGAAAAAGTGACCATGAAAAATGAGGTTGCGGGTTTTGCAGAATTAGCTATCCTTGCATTGTAAACCTTCTAGCAAAATGGCCTTTCGAGGTCTGTGCTGCAAATGGGGTAACCCTATTCGGCTGGCCTGTCTCTCCCATTATTCAGTTTCTTGTGGGAACTGCTGTCTGGCCAGCTCGTAGACAAAGGGGTATTATATAGCAACTCTAATGAGGCAGATCCATTTGTGAGTCCTCGTGGCTGAAGACGATTAAGTGGGTTTAATTTATCTACTGCAGTTAAATTCCACGTTAACCATCTCGTTTAAAAAAAAAAAAAGAAGAAGAAGAAGCAGCAGCAGCAGCAGCCATGCTGCGGGGGCGGGGGACCCTTGCTGTGACAGATCCTACCAAGACTCCATCAAGAGCGAGACTCTCATGGTTTTTAAGGCCGTCTCCTCAAGCACCTCCCTCTGTTTTACTGAGATTTTTATGAGACATTTTTCTCTCATTCAGATTGTCGCGTCTTGACATCTGATCTGGTATTTCTCTTTCCCGTCTCCTCAGAACACGCTCTGGTCAAGGATGACGATGTAGGCTATGATTGTTTCCTGGTGGAAAACTCTTGGAGGTGGTGCAGATCTTATAGGCTTTGCAAATTACGACTCTTTTAGGCGACGTGTCTCTCCAGCCACAGAGCGAGAGGATCCGTATGATCAGCTTCTGCCAAAACCAGTTCGGTG
Source organism: Lepidochelys olivacea (assembly GCF_965140295.1). Lineage (NCBI taxonomy): Eukaryota > Metazoa > Chordata > Testudines > Cheloniidae > Lepidochelys > Lepidochelys olivacea. The sequence goes on along the minus strand of NC_140412.1, from coordinate 135,376,794 downwards.
TAGGCGACCCCCGTCCCCAAGCCGCGGTCATTCACCAAACCCGATCTTGGCTGTGGCTTTTGTTACCTCTCCTCCAACCTCGCTTCTGAGCATTGGCTGGAATGGAAATCTCACATTCCCAGCCCTCTTGTCCCCAGTGGATGGTTACTTCGTACTCTTTTAATACTGCCATTAAGGGCACTGGTGTGTGGGGCGCGGGGGCAGAGGCGCTGGCCATTATCAGAGCCTTTGCATTTGAGGGGAGCCTGTGTACGCCTTGGCGGAGGGACGCATGCCGGACACACTACCTACAGGGCTGGACAGACTTCAGACACGCAGACGATTTTTAAGCACAACTGCTCCCCCCCCCCTCCCCCCAGCGCCTCCTCCAACAAAAGTCTCGCAGGAGAAGCAGCAGGAGGCTGGGTGCGGGGAGCGGTGTGAGCGAGGCTGCCGCGTCAGCTGCAGAGATGGAGTTTCCAGGAGAAGTACCTCTACCAGCAGCCTCTGTCAATTGGTTCTGGTGCTTAATATAGAGTGGGAGGAGGAGGGAGGAAAATACAATAGTAATAACGAATGAATACAACTGGCTTTCAAAGGAGCTGGGAATAGGGAGGGAGAAAAGGAACAAAGGTTCTTGCATTTCCTGTCGCTCCATGGTTTCGTACAGAACTGGAACTTCCTATCAAGGAGATGCTTGACGTTGTGATCTTCCTCCCTGCTGGATTAGGGAATGAGCAGTGTGTGTATGTTGGGGTGTCGGTTTCAGAGGGAGAATGTTAGCTACATTCCATGGTCTGGGGGAAAAAAAACAAACACACACCCCACCATGCAGAGAGGGGAAAATCATGGTGGTTCCTTCTCTTGGTGTGCGTTAATGTATAAAACAGCTGATTGTGTAATTCAGAGAATTTGTTAGTACATTGCTGCTGGAACTGCACACCACACAGCATTTTTGTATCTAGCTGAACCCCTGAGAATATCATAATTTAATCCCATTAAAATAAAATCTAGGCTAAAACATGAGACTATTCAGTTCTGTATTTTGTGTGCAGTATTTTTTTTTTTTGTTGCTTTTGCTTGTTTTCCTCGGGGGTTTAAAAGTGTTTTGTTTAGACAAATGTGCCAACAAATAAGTTAAGTGATATGTTATCCCTGTTAACTATTTCTGAAATGAAGCTTTCAGTTTTTATCCTCCCCCACACCTTGAAAATGTAACTCTGAAATTACATAAGGAGCATGCATGCCTTATGAATTTTGAACCTTCCTAAATCTCTATGAAAATATTTGTGTATATCACCTTTAAACATGAAGCTACTGGAATAAATTGTAGTATCCAACTAATGCTTCATGTATTTGTCCTGTCTTCCATTTGTGGATTTTCCCCAAATACAACTAGCCCTGAAATCTTGCAACAGTTCTGCATGCTGGACAACTTTTAGTCTAAAAAGTACTGTTCTGTGACTGTAAAACAACCATTTTTACTGGCCAATTCTTTACTGAAAACACCAGTATTACAAAAACCTTTCCGCAGAACTTCCCCATCTCAATTTATCTTTGTCTTTAGCAAGATTACTTCCGGCTTAGTGGCTAAATCAGCTGATGAAACAGTTATCAACTATTTATATGGTTAAGACTAACATACACTAATCAAATTTGCATTTCATAGGTGCAATGTAGATGTGTAGGATATCTTTTGATCAGTGTAGTTTCATTGCTCTTTGGATGCTGAATCTTTTGACTTATTTAGAATATTTGTTCTTGTATCCAGTCTTATTGCAGATGTATATATGTTTGTATATATTTATAGGCATTAATAAAAATATGCATTAGTAAATTAAATAATCTGTGAGAAGTAACATCTAAAAATGAACTGCAGCACCAAATGGCTTAGATTCTTTAATGTACTGGAGACTACTCTGGTAACTGATACAATGATCTTGGCTTTACTGGTCTTATCAGACAAGATTCCTTGAGATGTACAGAATGCTAGTTGCTCAGGTTTATTAGAAACATCAGTGTTCATATTACATAATTAATCAGGAAAGCTATATTTTGAAGAAGAGTTAAGATAGGCTCCTAAATCCATATTCGTTCTTGGGCATCCATTTGGCCTTGGGAAGCTGGATCTTGGTTTAGGTCTCTAGTTACTACTGTAATTTCTTCTATACATTCTAAATCTAAAGGCTAGATCTTAGTTTTCCAAGCAAGAAAATGGCCGTACTAATTGTTCAAATACAAAGAAGTGATGACTACCTAGTTTTTTCAAGGTCGTTCTGTCTTCCCTTCCCTGCACAAAGAAGAGAGAGAGGAGGACCATAAAGGACCAAGACAGTTCCAAAGTGTAGATGTGTTGAAATAGTTTCTTCCTTGACCAGAGTTTAAGAAACAGAATAAGGGGGAGACTCTGACCAGGAATAAGCCAACAAATCAGTGTGAATACGAGTGAGGCAACAACCAGAGAAGTCAAAGAAATAATTCCTGAAAGCATTAAAGCCCTGAAAATAGAAACCATATGCAACATAATGGAAGCTTAATGAATTAGGAAATACTTCCAAGACAAAATATTTAAAATGTTTCTTATGGAGAATGAAAAGAACTTAAGATTCATCTCTACCCTACAGCATTTTAGCATCTTGCTAATCATAACTTTCTGGTTCAAAATAGTGATGCCAACTAAGCATCTTATTTCAAAATGGAGAAATTTGGTTAGTACAAACATGTAGATGTTGGTTTTCTGATGTAAAACTCATAACAATTTTTAAAATGGAAACTGATTATATTTGGAAAATGTGTCTCTATTCATATATTTGTCTAGTAGTGTGATTTGGTAGATTTTGAGAATTGCCCCCTTCCCCCAGGTTCAGCACATCAGTAGATATAATTTTCAATATCTGACATAGTCAGAATTTGCCTGAGAGCAAGATGTGTAGTAATTCCTACCTCAAATATGATTTAATGGACTTTAATTCTTGGGAAACAGTTTTAATAACAAAATCCTTCTGACTTAGATTGGCCTTCTTGTCTAAGTACTGTCTTTTGATCTGTTTGATACGCTGCTCTGTAAAATGGATCTAGCTAGCTTGCATACATATATTATCCAACTTTCTTCTAGGCTGCAGACTGCTGTGTACCCTCACTATAACTGAAAGCCATATGGCACTATCACTTATATGCTACATAGTTTGAACTTTAGGATGGAAACATAAGTGTCACATGGTTTATGTGAGGCTATTCTGCTGATCCTGGGATTTTTCATCTTAGTTGTGTCCACCACATAGGAAGTTGGATATCCTTTTGTAACTAACTCTATGTAATTGTAACTAACTGTATGTGAATTTCTCCTCTAGCTATTCAGAGAACAGCACTCATTTGGTGCTGCATACCATGGGCTCTGGCCAAGGGAGTTTCAATATTAATTAATTATAGGCATAGTCTCAAGGGACTCAGCACTAACACTGAAACTTTTAAATATATAGGATAATCAGATTTTCACCTCCCCTCTTCCCTCATTCTACAGGTATTTCATTACAGAATAATTACTGATAATGTGTTAGAACAACTACTATAGTGACTTTACTTGCTCTGAATAGAAGGTACTATAATGCTCCATTGAAGCATGACTCTCAACTACTGGCAAAAGTCAAGTGGCTACAATATAAATCCTGTAAAGCTTCCTTAACAAGGATTCATTTTAATGGCAAAAACATGTGCCATCAGCACTAAGTGAAAAATAGAAGTTGCCTTATGTGAAAGTAGTAAATTCAGTGACTAATATCCAAGTTACATTTAAGTAAACCGTAAAATACTCAAAGGGAGGACTCTCCTGGTTGCGTAAGGCCTTATACTTTCACAAAAAATTCTAAATTGACAGTTGTAACTCTTCGTTTTATTTAATTGGTGTCTTGATGAAAATGTAGAAATAGGGGCCTGTGTTCAACATTATATGTTGGAATTACTGACCAGTTGAGAATCAAATTAGTGTTCAAATAGCAAGGTGCAATATGTGATCGCCTTCTAGACAAAGCTAAAATGGCTACGGGGCACAGAGGGGAAACAAAACAAATCTACAGACACAACAGACTAACGATAACAGGGCTGCTACAGATCTCTCCTTAGTATCGGACTACTTAGTAAATATGCAGAATGTGATCATCAACTGGGAGGTAGAAGTGCAGAGCATTACGAATGGGTAGCCAGCATGTCAGAGACTGAAACCAAATTGCAGCACCCAGGTCCACCTCGTCTGTCCCAGATACCCAGGAGTGCAAGAGGCATACTTTTTCAAACTCTGAGATATATTAACACTTCCTCAAAGCAGAGAAGTGTATGATTGTGAGAGAAAGCATGATAGTATAAATTGCTACTGAACTGGCAATGGACATTCACCAATGAAGAGAGGACAAAGCCCCATTCACTATTGTTATTAAGGGGTTTACTGGGCAAATGCTTGATATACTGAGGAATTGCCCACAAATACCTCAAAGCAATTTTTTTTGTTTTTGTTTTGTTGACAGGAAAATGTATGCAACTATTGCCAAATGTGTGTGTTAGTTGATTACTGCTGTGAGTGACTTATTTGCTTCATGCTTGTTCTGAGGGGAGCAAAATTACACTGGATAGGGAGGAAGGAGAGAATGTGCAGAGGAGAAAGCAGTCCCTCTGGTATTCTTGCCTTTTCCTAATGTGACTGAGGTAAATGGGGACGACCTAGTTAATAGATGCTCTAACAGTATGGCTCTTGTGCAGACTGAAGCTGGCAGGGTAAGGGCGTCCTACTTAGAGCAGCATCAGTTCTGTGCACGCACTCAGAGTAGGCATGGCCCATGCTGCCACGGCTGGGAATATGTGCCTGGCTGGGGCATGGGCTACAGTTTCCTGTGGATCTCTGCTTTTTCTCTTTTTCTTCATGTCTGCCAGCTTACTGGGACGCATTTTCTGTTTTGCTTCAAAGACTGGAAATAAAGATCCTGTATCTTTATACAGCTACTTAGTCTCTACCATAACCTAAGAGGGAGAATGGAGATGGGAGCATGCTGCTGACCAATCATTTGCAGTGTGCATGCAGTAACTTTGGCCGGGACTGTCCTTTTATGGGTTTCTTCACTACCAATGCTGAAAGGGTGGTGATGTGGTGTAGTGCTGCCTTGTGGCATTCTCTCTTTCCCTGGCACATTGCAGAAGCCCTTCTATGATTCTGCGCAGAAGCTGCTTGACTAGCTTTGTGGAGAGAGGTCTTGGGGCAGTAAAGAGCAGGTCACTGGTCACATTCCATGTTCTCTTTGGACTGGCTAGATTTTGGGGTCAGATTTAATGCAGCTGTTAATAGCATTAACACACTCTGCATCCAGTCCATGGGTTCTACTGAGCACCTTCGGGAGGCCCAGCCAATGGCAGCATGGCACTGCCAAAGCCATGTTGCCGGAATGAAGAGCGTGCAGCTGAGCAGCTTGGAGATACAAGTTATCCATGTAGATGACTTATCTCTATGGATCTGGTATAGTCCTTCCTGTGGATATGAGAGTCTGGGGGGCCTGGTCCCCTTCTCACTCCACATTCCTACCTCCAGAAAGATTTCTTCCATATTAAAGGAGCAATTTACAGTATAGAGATCTCAGTAGGCTCACCCACAAACAACCTGGAATGTAGCTTGTGTGAATACATTACTTTACCGGTTTAATTAATTCTTATGTAGAGGGCCTTCCTGTAAATGCTATCTCTTGCTTCTTAGGATGCTGGAGTTGAGGAACATCCTATCATCTCAGTATAGAAAACCGGAAGATCCAATTTTAAGCCCAGCTGCCCCACCTTAATTGCGGGGTCCCAATGAAGAATATATTTTCCAGAACTGATATCAGTAATTGCTGGCAGGCCCAGACAGTATTGTAGTTCACTAGAAGGTGCTCAAGAGATTCTATTCATAGAATAAAAATGTAGTCATAGAATATCAGGGTTGGAAGGGACCTCAGGAGGTCATTTAGTCTAACCTCCTGCTCAAAGCAGGACCAATTGCCAGTTTTTCCCCCAGATTCCCTAAATAGCCCCCTCAAGGATTGAATTCACAACCCTGGGTTTAGCAGGCCAATGCTCAAACAACTGAGCTATCCTGTTCCCCCATAGAATTAATAGAACATTGAACAAAGTCACTAGAATAGCTCCAGAAAATGAACAGCACAGTAGCTTTTTTCATAGGCCTTTGAGTAATTATTAAGTGATTGAAAGTTCAGCTGTCAATGCTCTTCTCTAAATGAGTCAGTCCCTGACAAACGCATATATAAACAAACTATTGATAGTTATGGAAAGAGAAGTGCAGAGTTCCTCATAGCAACTCAAACTTTGTTGAACAGTGTACAGTATTGACAGAGTCCTTTAAGGCATAACATCTAAAGCTCTTGTGGTGAAGGTCACTTCCCGCAGTTGGTAGCTTGTTTCCAAGTGCTCAAACATTGCTGCATAACATTTAAAGGTATTTCTTTGTGTGAACTTCTCTTGTAATAGTACTATAACCAAGCAATATAGCCAAGCACAAAAATCTCCAGGTATTTTTGTAAGGTCTCTCTTGTATAGCTGCTATAAGAGCATTGTGGAGTTAGACTTGGGCGCAAATGTTCCCCTCTGTTTGGAGCCAATATGTGGAAGCAGCTCAAAAGTTAGGGGGAAGGGAGTGGAGTGGAGTGGAGTTTATATTACATGTTCCTCCATGGCTATTTGGGAATAAAGTTGGTTATGTGGGCTAACAAACTGAATAGCCCTCTAGTCATGCCCCCCAAAGGAAGAAAAAAATTTCCCCAAAGAATGCTGAGTTCCTGTCCTTTTAGAGGATTGCAATCTCCAGGAAAGAAATACACTGGGGAACCATGGCAGCGTCTCCATAGGCTGATAATAGAATTGTTTCCTTCAGCAGCTTCCCCGAACTTTCTGTAAAAAGCTCTCTTTGGCATGAAAGCTCAGGCTTCCTCCTAGTTAAAGGATAACGTCTTAGGCAAAAAGAAAAGGAGTACTTGTGGCACCTTAGAGACTAACCCATTTATTAGAGCATAAGCTTTCGTGAGCTACAGCTTACTTCCTCAGATGCTGAGGAAGTGAGCTGTAGCTCACGAAAGCTTATGCTCTAATAAATGGGTTAGTCTCTAAGGTGCCACAAGTACTCCTTTTCTTTTTGCGAATACAGACTAACACGGCTGTTACTCTGAAACCTGTCTTAGGCAAAGTGTGTGCCAGTGTAAAGACATTTTTCATGCTTCAAAAAAAATTGTTCTGTGGTGATATGCCTTGGTCTTCCCACCCACCCAACTACCACAGACTTTGTGGCAGAATGGCGATGTTTTTGTACATATGAAGACCAATGAATTTTTAGATAAAATATTCATTGGTCTTCAATAAAACCTAGGTGGCCATGACTTTTAAAAACATTTGAAAAGGCTGGGTGGTTAATCTTGGAGTTACTACTAATAATAAAGAGCTTCATGAAGTTTCTAGCAACTATACATTCTTCAGGAATGTGTACCCTGCTCTCTAAACTTCATAAAACTAAGTAGCTCTTGTTTAAGGAGCTTACAGCAGACATTTTATCAACATGCCCAACAGCAGCTGTGAAAGAAACTGATCGCCTCTGAGTGGTAAGGTTGTAAGTTTGCAGGCTTTGCTGGCTGAGCTTATAATGCCTGCTGGTGCAGCCCATCCTGTGGCTCCCTGTGCAAGGTGCTGATCGCCACAGATTTCATCTGTGATTTCATCATTACTCTGATTTCATCGACAGCGTTCCTTCCCAAAGTCTACACACACCATAGTGATCACGAGAGTAGAGCGAATAACTGATTTTTTTCAAGTTTGTTGGCAATTTCAAAAAATCCAAAACAATTTGTTCTGGGACAGACTGAACACAAACATTTTGAAAATTTTTGGCCAATTGAAAAGTTGAGAAATTCATTTTGTGTTTGAAAAAAACATTTTGTTCAGCTCAAAATGAAAACTTCTTCAAGCTTTTTTTAAAAAAAACTTAAAAAAAAAAATTAAACCAAAATTCAGAATGAAAAGTTGTTTCATACCAAAAATCAAAATGTGTTTAGTTTTGAAAATGTCAAAGTGAAAAATAATTGGATTTTTTTTAAATGAACAATTCTGTGAAACTTAAATGAATTCATGAAATATTTAATGTCACCAAATCTGCTTTAAAAAAAAAATTTTGCTAAATAAAAGTTTGTCTGGCTCCGTTGACCACTTCAGAGTTCTTTCAACACTTGCAGAGCTGGGCTTGAGGAGCTTTTCCTGTTCATTTGACGCACTTGCTACAAATGAAAGAACCACATGGCGCCAAAATAGGCTCAAGTTTTACTGTCTCCCCACAAGGGTTGTAAGGAGGAGACGGCAGCCAGCGTTGTGTAGAATGTATTAAGATGTTGTTGTTTATAGTAAACAAAATGGATAGCTTTTCTTGTCTAACATTAATCTACCTGTATCTCCATGTGACAGGCAGGGATATGGGATGAGAGCTGTTAATTTATGGAACCTTAATTCTTAACTTTAATTTCATTTCCATTCTAAACTCTCTAAGCAAGAGTTGTTAGATCATAGTATGAAAGCGTGTGCGCGTAACTTCTAACTCAAAATTCTCTGGGTTACGATATTGTCAACTTAAATGCTTTAAATTCCATTTAAGAGCAAGCTAACACTTCCTAACAAAATGTAGAAATCTCTCACCCCTTCAATCAGCATAAAAGTTTCTGTATCTCTAACTTTTACAATTTGAGGACATGTTAATTGCGGGTAATCCTTACGGGTTGAAGATGTTCAGGGAGCAGCATTTTGATTTTTTTCCCTTCCCTTACTAAAACTAATTTTGGTTTTTAAGGGTAACTGGCTCATGCCTCAATGAAAAGCTGTGTGTGGAGGCTTGCCTATACCGACACTTTCTAATTTCCAGAACAATCAGACCTCTGTGATTCTTGTGGTGTATTAAACAAATCTCTGAATTAGTGCAATTAAACTATATCACGATGAATGGCAATTGCCTTCCAAAGTGCCTGTGGGAACCGACATCATATTACAATGGGTGTGGGTTGTTTGGCAAGCTTGTTCAGGGTGGCTATTAGGTAAGGGGCTCCATCCTGTTTGCCTCATATTGCTTGCACTAAAGCAGGTAGCATACTTTCTTTGGATTTGTTTTAACTGCTTGAAACTGCCATCATGCCTGATTAGAGTACAGCATCTATAGATGATGGGTGACATTCGCATAACTGCTATGAGAATTCATTATGAATGCTGTCTAGACAAATGCCGTGCTTGGGCCAAATTAATTCATGATGTCAAACTTCTACAGTAAACATTTCCCAGCTACTTCTCATTGAGATAAATAAACTGAAGATAGAAGGCGAAATTTTGATTTCAGTTACAATCTTGCAGCCACGTTGGCTTCAATGCGATTGTTCCCAAGCATAGCACTTGGTCCAGCATGCTTGGCATTGTCTGCTGTGGTAAATAAGAGGGTCAGTAGCAATATTGATTTGAATACTTGCATCATATAGTAAACCTGATGGTTAACAATTAAAAAAGAAATACTGTAAATGCTCTGGCAAACTTTAATTAAACCAGCTTTGTGATTCTGGTTCCTGATTTAATTAGCTGGGGAGGCAGTTAAATATAATCGTGTGATTCTGGACTACTTTAACTCACTCCCCAGCTAGTTAAATCCATCTGCAGTTCCTAAGAGACTAAGTTGTCAACATTAAATATCAAGGTTTAGAACACTTCCTAGCTAATTTTACTGCACGTTTGCCAGAAATACAAGTGTGTCACTTTTATCTTAAATACTGTTCTGTTTTTAATAATAAAAAGAACAATTTGCATCTAGCACTTCTTGTAAAAGTGCTTTACAAAAGCTGGTAGGTATTTTTCCCTGTTCTCTGGGTGGAGAAACTGGCAAATAATTGTATTGCCAATTACTGACTGATATTATGGCTTCCATCATTTGAGAGTATGCATGCAGCCTTAAGACTTCCTAGTGTGGGCTCTGCGCAGAACAGGTTAAGCTCCAAATCTGAGGTACATTCTGTTCCCCTCCCGCATTAATCTAACCAAATGTAACCAATTAATACGGGGTGTAAGGCAGTGCGAAAGGTAGAGAGTAATTTGTGAGAGAGTTCAAGTAATTCAAAATTATCTTTAAATTTGATTTATAAACTCTCTTGGTGGGATATAGACATTCCCCTGTGATGGCCCAGAAACTCTGCTTTGCTGATGCTGTTTGCACCACCAGGAAAGTGCAAAGGGACCTTAAACCTGTCCAAAATGAGCAGCGGAGGATTCCTCTGGCTTGTTTTTGCGATTTAATATTCCAAATGTGTTACTTACTTGTGATGGGTCACAAGCCACATGAAACGGAAGTGTTGTCCTAATGCATGAGCATGCAGATGTGTCTGATGCAAACACACGAGTGACTTTGTTGTTTGAGAACTTTGGAGTTATCATCTTGCTTTAATGTTCACAGAACTTCAGGCATAACTGAAGAAAGCGTGGGGGAAGCAAATTAACTTTACAAATGGAATGACCATCGGTAAAATTTTCAAAAGTTCCTGAGGCACTTAGGCCCCTAAGTCTCATTTCAAGTCAATGGAACTTAGTGTCTGAAGTCACTTAAGTAGCGTTGAAAATTTTTACACCATCATACATTGGACCCCAAAATGAAGTCTAGTATTGTACACATGTGCAGTGTTGACTTGAAAGGGCAACAGTAGCATACACTGTAGCCTAATCTATAGGCTGCGGAAATGTATTCTTGGGATGGTCATAGAGCAACAAGAGAATTAAATGATACACAAAGATTTGGAACACGTGGTTGGTCAAAATTAATAGTGTCCTAAGAATAGCTTTGAAGATTTGAGCCTTGTACAGGTTTTGGCCAAGACTAAAGAAATCCCCCGTTTGTGTTTTTAAATTGTTTGAATAGGCTCAATGCTGTGCAAAACAAACCCCATCGCACAGTCTTGTTTTCTGTGGAGGTAAATGGCTGAAGTGGGTAGGTGAGATTCTGTGGCCTGCATTGTGCAGGAGGTCAGACTAGATGATCATAATGGTCCCTTCTGACCTTAATATCTATGTATCTAAGTGATATTCCCAGTTGCATACCACAGGCTAACCAGGCTGCAGCTGCACAGCACTACACAATTGACACAAATTCAAAATTTTTTGTCCCTGAAGTAGACCTGATATTTATTTAACTTCCATGCCTGCCTTTGTTTACTTACTGGAAATTTGCAGCATGCTCTTAAATATTTACAGGATTCACATGGTGTAAGAAAGCAAAGATTCTTGTGTATATGCCAATGTCTTAGTTTCACTGGAGGTGGGAAGCGTTCACCTATATGCCAGTTTTTAACAACGAAAATATTAAGCTGTGTCTAGTCTCTGACCCATGCACAAAAGAGCTGTGATAGAATTACTTCCATTATATTAGGGCTACTAATTTGACTGTAAAGATTGCATTTAGATCCATATGTATGTGTGTCTGGGGCCAGGGGAGAGAAATCGAAGACGCTTTGGGCTTGACCCGATCTTATTTATGCCATTGTAAATCAGAACTATTTCCATTGAAGCCAGTTGAGTTACACCAGTATAAACAAGTGCAAATAAAATCAAAATAAGGTCTCGCAGCTACAATTGAATTTCGCATGAATGGAAAGAAACTGTCTGAAATAGTCACTGGGCATGCTCAGTACTGATCTGATGAGTACAAAATATATTCGTTTGTTTGTTTGTACCCACAATATACAGACACTTGCAATAAAGCTAAAGAAAAAGAAACTTGCTTATCTTCATCCAACACACTGACTCCTGTTCATCTTTCTCTTCTCCCTCCCCCACAATATTTATTCTAATGTATTGATTCTATGCACAAAAGGTTCCTACAATAACTTGAAGCAGGACAGTCTCTAGTAGGTTCAAATATACTAGCTCTGTTCATGGGCCTTCATTTATTCCAGTACACTAAATGCAAAGTCAAAGAAAAACTAATAGAGTAGTCCAATACCGATTCCATTGAAGTTAGGGTCAAAAGTCTCATTGATGACAGCAGAAGGTTGGTTCCTTTTATCTCTAGAGGACACCCATCTGTAGCAATGCAATTACGTCAAGGGTTTCCTGCACCATGACCACACAGTCACTTCCTAGTATTAGAGTTGAAGGCCGATATAACGGGTATAAAGGGGCTGTATGGCACGCATAAACCTCTTCTCCTCAAATACCCCAGTGCAGGGGGCCTCTATACTAGGAACAGAGGTGATGGTGGTGTGTATTGAAGGAAGAGGAGTGTATAGCAGGGGAGGAGCGGGTATGGGCAGGGTAATCCTGCATCCCTGCAATAGACTTCTGCACAGGGGCCATTGGAGCAGGGATATGAGTTAGATTAGCCTCAGGGCTGCCCTAGCTTGCACCTGAGTTCAAGTCCTTCCTCCAGAGTGGAGATTCAAACCTGGGTTTTCCACATAGGGATGATAGGGTACAATGGGGGCACCATTTTGTGAATGCCCGGGGTTCCTAAATCTCCTTGTCAGTCCGGCACCTTTTTATTTAAAAGGGGGAAAAATGCCAAACAGAAAAATTTCCCCCAAACGCTTTGATTTGCTTAAATTCTGAAAATATTTGAGTGCAGGTTCTTCTGCCATTCCGCCCAACTCCCCACCTTCCGCCCAACTTCCAGAACTGCCAGTAAACTGAAAAATGTGTTAGTAGCACAGTTCTAACAGCAGCCACCCATCTGTCCATGTGCTGGCCTGAGCAGTGGTGCAGCAAATGGTGTGGCCTGGGATGAACTGTCATAAGAAGTCCAATCAGGTTTTAGTAAGTGCTACTGGAGAGCTGTGGCACAAGCAACAGGAGTGTGGGATGAAGTGCTAAAAATACTTGTCAGAATTTAATTCAGAGTTAACATGCCCTAGAAAATATCTGCATTTCCTCCCAAAGTATTATGTGAATGCTGAAGATTAAACTCCAGAGCTAAGCAGCACTGGTTTGTCATAGGAAACATCTGACCTGTATAACCCAAATATATTTGACATAATTGGTGTGCCCCTACCAAAGCCTTTTCTGCCAAGAGACAGGCCAATAAAAATAAACATGAACTTTAGAATCAACCCTGAAGTTTGTACTGAAGGATTAAAATGTACTTTCATCTGCAGCAGTCGAGAGGGAAAAATTGTCTCCACTTTCCAGCATGATGTGACTAGCCACTTTCCAGAGTTCCATCTTCGTGGGGGCTTTGGGATGCAAGGCCTTGAAACTTGCAATACTGCACAATCCTTAAGGGCTAATGAGTGCTGTTTGAGGATTTGTGGAAAACCAAAAGAGCCCAGCAGTACGAAAGCTTATGGAATAAGAGAAATTGCCACAATGACTATACTGTGAATTATGTTAAAATTGAATAATTCTAGTGGGTATTTGGTGACTTCCCTGATAGCCCCAAGTCTTCCATACTTGTTCCCTAATTAAATGGGGGATTTTTGAGGGAGGCAAATTTGTGTAAAATCCCATTAACTGTTTTGAGTGCAGTAGTGATATAAAAATACTTATTTTAAATTTAACTATTTATTTAATTTAATTTATTAACAGGACTATAGCCAAAAAAGCTTGAGATTTGAAACTTGGCAATGACCGTTTTAAAGGCTAATGGCTTTGCTTGGATTTGTAAATCAAATTCATATCCAAGCATATATTTTCCCCCACTCCCTCTTCAAAAATACTATGAATGTTTGAAAATAGCAAGCTCAGAAGATGTTTTTCCAATAAAATCTGTAGGTGTATCCTTAACTATACTGTGTATGTTTAGCTAAGGATTTGATACTTGTTCAGTTTAAGTAAATGACAAAACATGGGGTGAAGTCCTGCTCCTCTTCTCCCCCCGACCCCGAAAAAAAAAAAAAAAGATCTGTGGCCAGAATTTCACTCTGTTTCTAGAGCTTATAGGACTTTTTTTTTGGGGGGGGGTCTGTCGTTTAATTCTTTTTTGGACTCAGTGTTTTTTGAAAAATGTGACCTTAAAAAAATTATAAAGCTTTTTATCAAAAACTTTCATTTCTTTTTTTCCAAATTGGTGTTTAAAAAATTAATTTTGAAAAGACTTTGTGATGTTTAGTGCATCTTCATTACATTGTGGAATTTCTGAAAAACATTTCACTTTAAAAAAAAAGACACAAACCCAAAACTTATTTTGCAAATTAAAACCAATAAATGAAAACTATCAGTAAAAAAAGTTCTGTTACAAAGACTAACACAATGAAAATGATTTCAAAATATTTGCATTTTTTTTAGAAAGCTGTTTTGATCAGCTCTGCCATTGACTTATCAAGAGTGCACTGAGGTTTCAAAGACCAAATTTGTAAGAGTCAATTGATAACTTGTTTTAGAAGGTGAGGTATAGAACTTGCTTATCTGCCGTAACTCTGGGTTTCCAATAGATACTAGCTTATTCAAAGTATAAAATATACTGCTTGATAAAACTAAACAATATCAGTGATCAATAAATTAACATATTAAAATGTTTGAATTAAAAAAATCACTATCTTTGTGTGTTGTTACATAACAAACACAACATAGATGAACCAAATAATGTAACATACTCCTTAGTCTACATAAATCTTATTCGTTATGAAAGATTCCAAAACTTTTAATAAAGATATGTCTGATCTTGCAAATATTGTTAAGCATAGGTCTTAGCAACATGAGTAGTTTTGATTCACCCTGCTTAGAAGCATTTCTAGAATTGGTCCTAGATAAATTCAGGTATCCCACAGCCACCCCTAAAATAGCCATTTTGGTCCAGCAACATCATGCAAATCTCTCTCAAGAAGAGAAGTGAAGAACATTAGCTAGGCAGGATGTAGTTACCTAAACTGAAGTCTGGCCATGGCACTGAGGCAATACTCCTACCCTTGTGAAACGTTCTACTCTGTTATGAGGCTAATCAAGCAATTACATGGCCATCTCTTGTACTAACTCATCAGTCACATCTACCCTACAATGACGCCCAGTGCTAGATATCTTCTACATATGTACAGAGACTAGATTTTAAAAAAATATTACTACAGCTGTAATTTTTGAGAAACCAATTAGGAGAAAGCCTTCCTGTTCCAAACAATGAGTGAAAGCTGGACAACAGTTGGAAATATCCTAGCCTAGTAAATTTAGGCCATTGTCCATTCATTTTCTTTAGTCATTAAAATGAGTATCAATGTTTCAATACTAAAAATGGCTGCATAATACAGACTATTGAATGTCTTTATTCAGTTGTTTAAATTGAATAAAAAAGTACTGTACAGAATCCAGCTGAGAGTGTTTTTCATAGATATTAAGGTCAGAAGGGACCATTATGATCATCTAGTCTGACCTCCTGCACAATGCAGGCCACAGAATCTCACCCAGCCACTCCTGCAATAAACCTCTCACCTATGTCTGAGCTATTGAAGTCCTCAAATCATGGTTTAAAGACTTCAAGGTGCAGAGAATCCTCCAGCAAGTGACCGGTGCCCTATGCTGCAGAGGAAGGCAAAAAACTCCAGGGTCTCTTCCATTCTGCCCTGGAGGATAATTCCTTCACAACCCCAAATATGGCAATCACCTGAACCCTGAGCACGTGGGCAAGATTCACCAGCCAGATACCCAGAAAAGATTTCTCTGTAGTAACTCAGATCCCACCCCATTTAACATACCATCACAGGCCATGGGCGTATTTACCATCAATAGTGTGAAAAAGTTCCTCCTCTACCTTGGTGGGTCCTGCGCTTATTGGTGGATTTTGCTTTACTCAGAGATTTATGGCAGCCCTGAGTTTGGCCACTTTCATGGCTTAAATCTGCCATTCACTCAGATAACCTCATCACTGGCCAGCATGGGGAAAAAAGAGTAAGAACAATCCCCGCAGTTTCTGCTGATCCACCAAGTGGGTCAGGGACCAGCTCAGAGACCTTCACCTCTGGTGGAAGCTCCTGTGTCTGGTCAGGAGTTGGGAGGTTTGGGGGGAACCTGGGCCTGCCCTCTATCTCGGGTTCCAGCCCAAGGCCTTGTGGACTGCAGCTGTCTCGAGTGCCTTCTGGAACAGCTGCACAACAGCTACAATTCCCTGGGCTACTTCCCTTTGCCCTCCACCCAACACCTTCTTTATCCTCACCACAAGACCGTCCTCCTGAGGTCTGTTAATGCTTGTACTCCTCAGTCCTCCAGCAGCACATCCTCTTACTCCCAGCTCCTTATGCGCACCACAAACTGAAGTGAGCTCCTTTTTTTAAAAATCCAGGTGCCCTGATTAGCCTGCCTGTCTTAATTGATTCTGGCAGCTTCTTGATTGGCTGCAGGTGTTCTAATCAGCCTGTCTGCCTGAATTGTTTCCAGAAAGTTCCTGATTGTTCTGGAAGCTTCCCTGTTACCTTACCCTGGAAAAAAGGACCTACATAACCTGGGGCTAATATATCCGCCTTCAAGCACTCTCTTGTAGCCACCTGGTCTGTCCCTGTCACAATACTTAAAGGTCAATTAATTGCCAGAATCATGTTATCCCATCATACCTTCTCCTCCATAAACTTATCGAGTTTAATCTTGAAGCCAGATAGGTCTTGCCCCCACTGTTTCCCTTGGAAGGCTGTTCCAGAACTTCACTCCTCTGATGGTTAGAAACCTTCATCTAATTTCAAGTCTAAACTTCCTGATGGCCAGTTTATATCCATTTGTTCTTGTGTCCACATTGGTACTGAGCTTAAATAATTCCTCTCCCTCTCTGGTATTTATCCCTCTGATATATTTATAGAGAGCAATCATATCTCCCCTCAGCCTTCTTTTGGTTAGGCTAAACAAGCCAAGCTCCTTGAGTCTCCTTTCATAAGACAGGTTTTCCATTTCTCGGCTCATCCTAGTAGCCCTTCTCTGTACCTGTTCCAGTTTGAATTCATCCTTCTTAAACATGGGAGACCAGAACTGCACACAATATTCCAGTGAGGTCTCACCAGTGCCTTGTATAATGGTACTAACACCTCCTTATCTCTACTGGAAATACCTTGCCTGACGCATCCCAAGACTGCATTAGCTTTTTTTACTGCCATATCACACGGGTTGCTCATAGTCATCCTGTAGTCAACCAATACTCCGAGGTCCTTCTAATTGATGCGTCCCCAGCTTTTAACTAAAATTCTTATTAATCCCTAAATGCATAATCTTACACTTCTCACTATTAAATTTCATCCTATTACTATTACTCTAGTTTACAAGGTTATCCAGATCCTCCTGTATGATATCCTGGTCCTTCTCTAAATTGGCAATGCCTCCCAGCTTTGTGTTATCCAAAAACTTGATTAGCACACTCCTACTTTTTGTGCGGAGCTCAGTAATAAAAAGATTGGTCCCCAAACCGATCCCTGAGGAACTCCACTGGTAACCTCCCTCCAGCCTGACAGTTCACCTTTCAGTAGTACCCGTTGTAGTCTCCCCTCTAATCAATTCCTTATCCACCTTTCAATTTTCATATTGATCTCCATCTTTTCCAATTTAACTAATAATTCTCCATGTAGCACTGTATCAAGAGCCTTACTGAAATCTAGGTAAATTAGATCCACTGCGTTTCCCTTTGTCTAAAAAATCTGTTACTTTCTCAAAGAAGGAGATCAGGTTGGTTTGACATGATCTACCTTTTGTAAAACCATGTTGTATTTTGTCCCATTTACCATTGACCTCAATGTCCTTAACTACTTTCTCCTTCAAAATTTTTTCCAAGACCTTGCATACTAAAGATGTTAAACTAACAGGCCTGTAGTTACCCTGATCACGTTTTTTCCTTTCTTAAAAACAGGAACTATGTTAGCAATTCTCCAATCATATGGTACAACCCCTGAGTTTACAGATTCATTAAAAATTCTTGCTAATGGGCTTGCAATTTCATGTGCCGATTCCTTTAAGATTCTTGGATGAAGATTATCTGGGCCCCCAGATTTAATCCCATTAAACTGTTAGAGTTTTGCTTCTTCCTCAGATATGGTAATATCTACCTGCATATAATCATTGCCATTTGTCATGCTACCATTATCCCTAAGATCCTCATTAGCCTCATTAAAGACTGAGGCAAAGTATTTGTTTAGCTATTGGGCCATGCCTAGATTATCCTTAACCTGCACTCCATCCTCAGTGTTTAGCAGTCCCACTTCTTCTTTCTTTGTTTTCTTCTTATTTATATGACTATAGAACCTTTTACTATTGGTTTTAATTCCCTTTGGAAGGTCCAATTCTACTTGACTTTTAGCCGTCTCACTTTAACCCTACATGTTCTGACCTCAATAAGGTAGCTTTCCTTGCTGATCCCTCCCATCTTCCGATCCCTGTATGCTTTCTGCTTTTTCTTAATCACCTCTCCGAGATGCTTGCTCATCCAGCTTGGTCTCCAACTCCTGCCTATGAATTTTTTCCCCTTTCTTGGGATGCAGGCTTCCGATAGCTTCTGCAGCTTTGACTTGAAGTAATCCCAGGCTTCCTCTGCCTTTAGATCGATAAATCCTTCAGTTCAAATCACTTCCCTAACTAATTTCCTTAATTTTTGAAAGTCAGCCCTTTTGAAATCAAACCCTAGACGCAGATTTATTTTTGTTTATCCTTCCATTCAGTTTGAACTGAATTAGCTCATGATCACTTGAGCCAAGGTTGTCCCCTACAACCATTTCTTCTATGAGGTCCTCACTACTCACCAAAACCAAATCTAAAATGGCATCCCCTCTAGTCGGTTCAGCAACTACTTGATGAAGGAATCCATCAGCTATCACTACCAGGAAAATCTGAGCCCTATTATTATTACTAGCATTTGTCCTCCAGTCTATATCTGGGAAGTTAGTCTCCCATGATCACGCAGTTTCCATTAGTATTTACTTCATTAAAAACATTAAAGAGGGCTCTATCTGTATCCAAATTAGATCCTGGCAGTCTGTAGCACACCCCAACCACTATCACAGGGGGGGCTCTAGTAGTTTTCTTCCCCAATGTGATTTTTGCCCAGACGGACTCTGTCTTATCCCTTCCATCGCTTCTTATTTCTTTACACTCTGCCTCATCACTGATATACAGTGCTACTCAACCACCTTTACCTTCTGTCTTTCCTAAACAACACATACCCTTCAATATCTGTAGTCCAGTCATGACTACTATTCCACCATGTTTCTGTTATCCCTATAATATCTGGTTTCACTTCATGCACCAGTAGCCCTAGTTCAGGGGTTGGCAACCTGTGGCACACGTGCCAAAGATGGCATGCAAGCCGATTTTTAATGGCACGCTGCTGCCAGACAGTCCCAGCCACCGGCCCCGCTCAGCCCGCTGCCGAACCCAGGCTGGGATCCCGGCAGGCAGTAGCGTGCCATTAAAAAACATGCCTCCCCACCCCCCCGCTGGGGCAGGGTGAAGAAACTTGGTCCTGCCGGTTGCTGCTGCAGAGCAGGCAAGCTCCCTGCTCCCCTGCCTCTTCCCCCAGCGTGCTGGGTTCCTGCCCCTCCTCCTCTCTCTCCCTGCTGCCGATCAGCTGATGGCCCTTGCAGGGGATGGGGAGAAGTGGAGCCGCAGTGCGCTCCCTGCCTTGGGGAGAAGGTGGAGAAGAAGTGGGGACGGGGCCATGGGGACGGCGGGTGGAATCAGGGTGTATCCCCTCCAGCCTCCTGCCATGAGCCTCTCAGGGCAAGGGGCTGGGAACACCACCATGACCCCAGCCCACACCCCCAGCCCTGACTCCAGCCCCCCCACACCCCATGTCCTGACTGTTGCACCCCCCACATTCCCACCCCCACCCTGAGCATCAAATGGGAGCTCCTGAACACCCCCACTCACATTCCTACCTGCACCCCTTGCACCAAATGGGAGCTGCCCAGGTAAGCGCTCCACCCTCAAACCTCCTGCCCCAACCCTGAGCCCCCTCCCTCATTATAGCTCCTGGCTAGACCCTACACCCCAACCCCCAGCCTGCTCCTTCACCCCCAGCTCTGTGCTCAGTGCACTCCCACCCTTAGCTCAGTGCAGAGAGAGAGGAAGAGAATGGGCTGGAACCAGGGAGAAGGTAGTACCCACTGTATATGGGCAGGGCCAGGATCCCAGACCAGCAGCGGGCTGAGTGGGGCCGGCAGCTGGGATCCTGGCTGGCAGGAGCCGGTGGACGGAACCCCAGATCGGCAGCGGGCTGAGTGTCAGCAGGCTGAGCCGCTCAGCCCACTGCCGATCTGGGGTTCTGGCTGCCGGCCCCTTGCTAGCCGGGTTCCTGGCCGCAGGCCCCGCTCAGCCTGCTTCCGGCCTAGGTGAATGGAACCCCAAGCTGGCAGCGGGCTGAGTGGGCAGGCAGCATAAGATCAGCATTTTAATTTAATTTTAAATGAAGCTTCTTAAACATTTTGAAAACCTTGTTTACTTTACATATGACAATAGTTTAGTTATATAATATATAGACTTATAAAGAGAGACCTTCTAGAAAATGTTAAGATGTATTACTGACGCGCAAAACCTTAAATTAGAGTGAATAAATGAAGACTCGGTACACCACTTCTGAAAGGTTGTTGACCCCTGCTCTAGTTCCTCCATTTTGTTACCTAGGCTCCTCGCATTGGTGTACAAATATCTTAATTTTTGCTGTTTGGCCTCGCTCACATTCTTTACCTGATTAGGCCCGGTCATTTTACAGCCATTATGACCTACTAGACTGGTATCCACACTGCCCTTCCTCCTTATGTCCATTCTCTTACCCACGGCTGTATCCTTTCTTACTTTGAGAGGGAAGAAAACAATGTTAAAATCCGGCGTGGAGATTACCTGGACATCTGCCAACCCTCTCCCCCAAATTCCTAGTTTAAAGCTCTCTTAATCAGTTCTACCAGCCTCCATCCTAGAAGTCTATTTCCTTCCCTACTCAGATGAAGTCCATCCTGAGAGAACTGTCTTCTGTCCATGAATGCCTCCCCGTGGCCATACATCCCAAAGCCCTCCTTATAGCACCACTAGCTGAGTCATCTGTTGATAAGTCATAATCTTGTCACACCTTTGTTCCCCTTCTCTAGGAACAGGCAGAATCCCACTGAAGATCACCTGAGCCTCGATTTCCTTAAGCGTCTTCCCCAGCCTGGCATAGTCTCCCTTGATACGTTCCAGCGAGAATCTAGCCGTATCATTTGTTCCCACATGAAGGACGATCAGTGGATTCTTTCCCGCTCCCTTTAGGATCCTCTTCAACCTCAGGTCCACATCCTGTGTCTTAGCACCTGGAAGACAGCATAGCCTTTCTAGTCTCTGGATCAGCTTTGGTTACAGGCCTGTCCATTCTTCTCAGTGAGGAGTCCCCGATCACGTAGACCTGCCTTTTCCTGGTGATGGTGTGATTCTCCGGTCTATCCCATGTTCCTTCTGGCTGCAAGTTCTTTCCATTCCTATTCTCCCTTGTAATCCTCTTCAACCCATGCTGTATCCTCCTGGGGCTCATATTTGGTGTAGTCTTCATTGACTCTTCCCCTTTTCCTATAGGACTACCCGCTCTTCTCTTCTTCCTTGCCCTTCCACCTTCAGTGACCACCTGCTGAGCCCCCTTCTTCATTTTCCAACTCTGTAAACCTGTTCTTGAGCTCTATTTCTCCTTCACTTGCCTGTCTTTTCCTCTGCCTGGTTCTCTTAGTCACATGCTTCCACTGTCCATAGACATGTAATGCAAAATACGTTGAATGAGTCTTCTCTAATTTTATTTAAATACTTTGATTTGGTGAGCTTAGCTCTCTATAAATGGCTATACATTCTAAGTTTTTAAAATGAGTCCGAACTTTTAAATTACTGAATACTTAAAATTTGTATCCATATGTTGACTTGAGAAATTGCAGGGGAGGGGTCTCGTTCTATCCAGCTCATTCATTATATTAGACTTGGACAGATGCACAGGTCTTGTATAAATGAATGACATGAGTGATTTTCAATCTCTAATATAAATACTGACTTCGCAGGAGCCAGTTCTCTAATATGGCTCACACATGTGCAATACTGTTATATCATCATATATCCTATCATATCATATATTGGTGTTTTAGGACTCTGGCTCCAAATCATTTGAGGCGCTAGTCACTAATTGATAGTACTGCCTATCCATAAAACACACTTTGCTTGGCTCCCAAAGAATAAGGGAACTTAATCATGTTAATGGTACAGTGTAATTTTATATTTAGATGACAAGTACTGTATAGGTGAGCATATTTGTTTCCATTTTGTATGTCACGGATATTAATCTATTAATAATAATGGTCTAAGATGAAATTGAAGTTTTGCGACTAATGTTTCGGGAGATTGTGATCAGATGGAGTAATCCAGTATTCTGCTTGATTAAGGCAATGTGAATGCCCTTTAGGTGTGAGCTCAGATGGTTAGTCTGAGCTGCTGCCTGTGCCACAATGTCCACGCTGCTATTTTTAGTGTGCTATCTTGAGCTAAGATCGTGTGAGTCTGTCTACCCAGGCTGGGACACCTCTCAGCTGCAGTGTAGACATATGCTTAAGGGCCTGATTCAAAACTTGAAATCAATTGAAAGACTTTTATTGACTTCAGTGGGTTTTTGATCAGGCCCAAATGGCTGTTATGGCTTTTCATAGTAAGAAGGTTGGGTGGGTGAAAGGAGCCTTTTGTGAGAACCGGAAGAAACAGATTCTATATAAATTTTTTATTAGAACTCCACTTTAATAATGTCTGGTCACTACAAAAATCTAGCGTGGATGTGAACAGTCCCCTGCACTCTTTTGGAAGAACAAACATTTCTTTCTAAATCACAACAAAGTGAGTCTGGTGTGGGTCAAATCTTGCAAATCTTGTTTATGAAAAAGCCGCTAAAGACAACTTCATTTTTAATCTCAATGAAAGAGGCTCCTCAGTGACCCCTGAAGGCACGCCAATGGAATCTTCCAGCATATGCCTCAGTAAACAACAAATGATCCAGTGAGGTGCTCTAACAAAGATTGATGTGTCCACCCAATTAGAGGGATATAAAGAGTTCTCCGTTGAAATTCTGAGTTCATTTAGGTTGCTCTGTTGTTTCCACAAACTAATGCTGAAGCGCTGCTTGAAGGATATTGTTGGCATCAACAACTGACTTGTGCGTTAATTCTTCTATATAACAAGTGTTATTCTATCCATGCTGAAACAGCTACTTTAAAAAAAAATAAATCTGAATATTGGAATGAAGCCAGCCATTTCTCTCAACTCAAGGACTAAGTACAAGAGCTTCCCTATAGCATTGCTATAAAAACAGCTGAGAAGGCTCTTAAACTATAAACACCTATTTTCAGGTGCTTATAACTTCCAAAATTTACTTTTTGGAGCCCAAGTTTCTCATGCCAAAAATATGTGGGTTTGGTTTCTGTGCGTGGAATGCTCTTGGCACAATGAGGTTAACTCAAGTGGTCAGTTGGAGTTCTGAAAATCAGAACTTTCAGACTGTTTCCTTTTTCTTTTGGAACATTTCTTCCATTTTCCATTTTAGCCCAAAGTGTTGACTTGTATTGCTTCAGAATGAGTTTCCTCATGGCATCTTAATAGAAAACGAGAAATAAAGGCCATTTTCTCTAACTATAGAGAATATTTCCATTCCTGAACAAGCACACTACGTGTCTTTTATAGAACAATATTTAAAGCAGTCATATGAGGGACATTAGGCAGGATATTACCAAAATACAACAAGCCACACAGAAATCAGGTTACGTTTTGTTGTTTCAGCCAGGTACTCAGGTGTGTGAGTCCTACATTAGCGCCTGAAGCACTTCAGGATATGCTCTTAAGTCTTGTAGACACTCTTTAAGCCTTCAGTGTGACAAAATGTTGCAGTTAAAGATGTACTACCTTAACTAGGGTTCCAGCAAAAGAAAGTACATCATGTGCTGTACAGGGTGCACTGAAAGTTCAGAAATACATGACATTGGTATGTGTGTAATTCTGTTTCCCAGACTACAAATGAAACACTAACTTGTGAAGCAAATAATCTAAATCTATCAGCAAACCATTACAATATAGCACCTCAAAAGAAGAGCAGCTGATCTGCTTTTTACTTGTAAACCAGTGAGGAGCCTGCATACATGTAGGATGATGGACCTATTGGGTTGTGACAGATAGATGTGTGGACCTCCTCTCTGTAGAGAATGAGTTAACTATTTCTGGGGGGGGGTTTTATGTGCAGTTCTTACCTTAATTATGATCATCAGTGATTTAATTCAGATACAATTATAAATCCTTCATATGCACAGCATTTTGCAGGACCAGCTAACATAAGTCTTTGACTATTAAAAAACAAACACACACATTTTCCCTAAAAGAAAATCTACCAAGTCTCTTCTGAACCCTTTTGTCATAATGTGTATTTGTCTTTACAATGGAAGAGGAAATTAATACTCCAAGACACATCATCAGCATTTAATCAAAGGCCCTAATATCTCATTCTGTTACTTACAGATTATAGAGAAGTTGAACACTTAAATGATAAACTCCTGAGGTTTAAATAGACCATTACTGGAGGATCCTTTATGAAACAACATGAAAACTAAGCGTGAGATAAACAGAAAGAAAGATATACTGTAATGTATAGTCCTTACCTTTTTCATACAATAAAAGTTCATTGTGATGGGGTGTACAACCCCACACTGGGCTGGAAAGGGTTAAAGGACAGTACTGGGCCCAAGTAGCCCCCCACCTCTGGCCTGCACATTATTAACTGGGTTGAAAAAGGGAGCAACCCAGCTCAGAATGGGGAGGCTGAAGCTGAGGGTTCCTGAGAAAGGGGCCGGAGAAGCCTTCCTGAGGGAACAGTACTATATGCTGAGCGCAGCTGGGGTTGATCGTTTGGTTTCTTTTTCTTTTACCTGGGACCAGAAGCTGAGGGAGGAAAGCAGCAGGAGGAGGTGACCCAGGGAGGGTAACTTAGAGGCCCCTTCAGAGGCTAAACATCTAGGGCCCTGGGTCAGATCCTGGTGGAGCAGGCAGGCCTTGGCTCCCCTCCCACTGCCCCAGCTACTGTGTAGGCGCCAGTCACTAGGCTACCCAGCCCTCCCAAGGACCCTATTGCAATTATACAATATAAAAACAATTCACTTAACTTACTTTAAACATGTCAGATCCTCCCCTCTGCTTTTTAAGTAAACTGAAGCCAGCAATTGTAAAGCCTGATGTAGGCTTTCTCCTGAACAAGCTTAGCCTACTTTGCTTGGATTGGCCTATTCTTGACTTTTAGGTTCAACAGAGGACTATCGTGTTAATGGATTCCCTATGTGCGAGATTATTTTTTTAAACTTTTTTTGTTTCCATTGTTTATGGAGTTGTGGGTCACTGACCCACTAGCAATTCAGTAATATACAACTCAGAGGTCCAAAGTGTAGATATTGGTCTTGAGTCATTGGCCTTTGTGTCCATAAGCTTATTTGCTGTTGTCTAGTCACAGTCATGGTTGCCAAGTATGCCTGCATGCCAAAGTCTTGAGTATATAAATGAACCAATGTGTGTTTAATATTGAGGTTTTTTTTGTTTAAGGCTCTGGCACAGGAAACTGCTGAAACTAAAATTCTGAATTAATTTCAGAAACACCATATTGCAGTGGTGACTGAAATACCATCCTTAAGGATGAATAATTCTAATGGAATCAGATTAAACATTCTGTAGGTTGGAATTCATGCATCTGAGGCTACTTCATTGCACTTCACATTCGTTTAAAAAATACTTATAGTTAGAGGTCTGGTCTCTTTTGTGGCTATATATTACTTGCTTACATGTGTTAATTCCTATGGCATCATACCTTCCTGTCCCTGAAGATGTAGTAATGAGTGCACAGTTACCTGGTAGGCATACAATTAAATGCCTTAACAATTGCAGAGTATCCTAGAACAAGCAGCTGCTCTTTTGAGTTGGCCAGTGGCCACTTTGTCAACTGGATCTTGTTGAAATTGTCCTGTGGGTCAGTTAACTCCCTGGGTTTGATTTTTTTTTTTCTACTTATGGTTAATTATTTTCTAAATGACTACTCAGAGCAGGAGTTTCAAATCCTCCATAGGATTTGGATTAGCCCTATTATTGGAGTTTTAATTTGTAAATGCCTTGTTTTTAAATATTTGGAGGAAAATTCTTTCATGTACATTTCACTTTGTGCCCCAAATCCTGGGCCAGACACAACGTGTAAGCTTGAATGTACAAAATAGAACTTAACCAATTTAGTTTCAGTGAGAGAATTCAGACCTTAATTCTCTCAGTCCTACTCTGCTGCATGCAAAAGTTTATAATTTTTATATTTCAGTTTATATTTCTAATACAAAATTCTAACCGGTAACTAGGCTCCAGGCATCATTTAACTCCACTTTGTCAATTACAATCTCTTTCCCCAGGGCAGCTTTTGTTCCTCCAAGAGGACAGTTGCTGCAGCAGATCTTTCTTTTTGCACCTTGGCTTTCATTTTCTATTGGCAGGAGCAGGGGCACTCTACCTAGAGGAAAACTAGGTAGCTGCCTGGGCTAGCACATTCTGCTTGAGGAAGTTGGGCCAAACCTGAATGGTGCTGTGATCCCCATGCACCAGGGTGCAGTGCCACTCTCACTCATGGCAGAGGGTTGGCCGGGTCAAACCTGAGTGAGTGGTGATGTGACTTGGTGCTCCCACTTCTACCATAACCACCGAACCATCAGAAGGCTTGCTGTGCCTCCCCACCCCTGCAAGTTAAATAGTGACCGTAATATGACCTTTCACATTCCTGTGGTGGGAAGGACTCCTCAACAGCCCAACACTGTGGCATGTAATTTCAGAAAGGGGAACTACGCAAAAATGAGGAGGTTAGTTAAGCAGAAATTAAAAGGTACAGTGACTAGAGTGAAATCCCTGCAAGCTGCATGGACACTTTTCAAAGACACCATAATAGAGGCTCAACTTAAACGTATCCCCCAAATTAAAAAACACAGTAAAAGAACTAAAGAAGAGCCACCGTGGCTTAACAACCATGTAAAAGAAGCAGTGAGAGATAAAAAGGCATCTTTTAAAAAGTGGAAGTCAAATCCTAGTGAGGTAAATAGAAAAGAGCATAAACACTGCCAAATTAAATGTAAAAACGTAATAAGAAAAGCAAAAAAGGAGTTTGAAGAACAGCTAGCCAAAAACTCAAAAGGTAATAACAAAATGTTTTTTAAGTAATCAGAAGTAGGAAGCCTGCTAAACAATCAGTGGGGCCCCTGGACGATCAAGACACAAAAGGAGCACTTAAAGACGATAAAGTCATCACCGAGAAACTAAATTAATTTTTTGCTTCAGTCTTCACGGCTGAGGACGTTAGGGAGATTCCCAAACCTGAGCCGTCTTTTGTAGGTGACAAATCTGAGGAATTGTCACAGATTGAAGTATCGCTTGAGGAGGTTTTGGAATTAATTGAGAAACTTAACAATAGCAAGTCACTGGGACCAGATGGCATTCACCCAAGAGTTCTGAAAGAACTCAAAAGTGAAATTGTGGAACTATTAACTATGGTTTGTAACCTGTCCTTTAAATCAGCTACTGTACCCAATGACTGGAAGATAGCTAACGTAACGCCAATATTTAAGAAGGGCTCTAGAGGTTTATCCTGGCAATTACAGACCGGTAAGTCGAACGTCAGTACTGGGCAAATTAGTTGAATCAATAGTAAAGAATAAAATTGTCAGACACATAGAAGAGCATAAATTGTTACGCAAAAGTCAACATGGTTTCTGTAAAGGGAGATAGTGAAGACCAAAGCAGACTGTAAAGAACTTCAAAAAGATCTCACAAAACTATGTGAATGGGCAACAAAATGGCAAATGAAATTTAATGTGGATAAATGTAAAGTAACGCACATTGGAAAAATTAACCCCAACTATACATACACTATGATGGGGGGTTAATTTACCTACAACTAATCAGGAGAAAGATCTTGGGGGTCATCATGGATAGTTCTCTGAAGACATCCATGCAGTGTGCAGCGGCAGTCAAAAAAGCCAATGGGATGTTAGGAATCATTAAAACAAGGAATAGAGAATAAGACGGAAAATAACGTATTGCTCTTATATAAATCCATGGTATGCCCACATCTTGAATACTGCATACAGATATGGTCCCCTCAACTCAGAAAAGATCTATTGGCATTAGAAAAGGGCAACTAAAATTATTAGGGGTTTGGAACGGGTCCCATATGAGGAGAGATTAAAGAGGCTAGGACTTTTCAGCTTGGAAAAGAGGAGACTAAGGGGGGATATGATAGAGGTATATAAAATCATGAGTGGTGTGGAGAAAGTGAATAAGGAAAAGTTATTTACTTATTCCCATAATATAAGAACTAGGGGCCACCAAATGAAATTAATGAGAGCAGGTTTAAAACAAATAAAAGAAAGTTCTTCTTCACTCAGCACACAGTCAACCTGTGGAACTCCTTGCCTGAGGAGGTTGTGAAGGCTAGGACTATAACAGGGTTTAAAAGAGAACTAGATAAATTCATGGAGGTTAAGTCCATTAATGGGCTCTGTTTGTCAGAGGGTGGAGATGGATGGCAGGAGAGAGATCACTAGATTATTACCTGTTAAATTCACTCCCTCTGGGGCACCTGGCATTGGCCACTGTCGGTAGACAGGATACTGGGCTGGATGGACCTTTGGTCTGACCCAGTATAGTTCTTATGTTCTTAAAGTCTGACATGCCCCCATGTTAGAGGAACTTCTCTTCTGGGGATAAATAGAAAGGTGGCACACTACAGTTTTGCCTAGGCAGCCTTTGGTCAGGAATGACCGACACCATCAAGCATGCAAACTCTTATCATTTTTTCCTTTTTTTTTTTAAAAACCAAACCCATTGCTGCAGTTGTCATTGTCAAGCAGGGTGGATAGATATATATCAAAATGATTTAAATAATCAATTTTAATCATGATTTAAATCAGCAAGCCAGAAACCCTGATTTAAATATTCACTTTTTAATTGTGATTTTTATTTGTACTTTTTAGCGATTTTTCTAAAGAAAGTTTGATTCTTATTCATTGATAACCATTACAATATGTTGATTTGCCACTAAAACATAGCCTTTACACTAAATTTGGTGCTTCTTTTTACTAAAAATCAGGAAGAGTCATTAAATGTGTACACATTTTATATAAGCAGTTATATAGTTTAACTTATATTTATTCAGATTCTCAATTTTTACATGGTGAAAGATGCATTTTTTATTTACTAGACAATGAACTTGTTTTTTGTGTGATTTGTGTCAAGTTCTATTTGAATGGAAATTAAAATTCAATTGCACAAAATCAGGATTTTAATTTTTTAAAATTAAATAAAAGTACCTTAAATGAGCTGGATACATGAGGGGGAAAAAGGTTATCTAAACATGTTTTGCATGTTATCTGTAGTTACTGAATAGAACTGATTGTTTCTGATCACCCTGTCCTTCAAAATTTTCAAACTAGTAGATCTCATCCTTTCACACCTAGGTTTTATTCACCGATTGGAAAAGGGAAAGAATGTTTCCTGCTTTTTCAACTCCCAATTGGTTTTTCAACTTTCAGTGAACTAGTCACTAAACTGAATTAGTTGAATAATCTGAAATTAAAAATAGTCTCTCTGCACCTGCAGAACAGGTTGATGTCAAAAGCTGATTTTGCATTTCAACAAACTCTGTAGTTTCAGGTGCTTGGCCAGCGACTGCCACCAGTTCAGTGATTTGACTTCCTTTAAAACTTGGCAGCAAACACATTGCTTAATAGTATTTTAGGATGTAATAGATTATAGTAAATTTAGGCTTTAACATATGTTGTCAATTTCAAATTTAATTTTAAATGTTTATTCTTAAATAAGCCTATATAAGAATCTGCTAACGCCACTCACCTCCAGCTATTGTCTACCCATTGGCTGATTGGGAGCTGAGAGTTGGTTAGGTTCTGGTCAGGTCCCCTCTAGCAGTGGGCAACGGTAGGGTACACCTCAGCCAAAGCAGATGAAGTAAGAAGACCTGGGTACTGGTACGATGGGCAGCCAGGCTAGATTTGAGTGGCGTTATGACCCAGCACATGGACTCCTGCTCCCAGTCCTGGGTTGCACTCCATGAGTTTTCAGGAGATAAGCATGAGTATGTGAGATAGGGTTCAAATGCATGAATCTCACAACTCAGTTGTGAGACCTAAGGTGTTTGCTGATTGCACTTAGAAGCTGTAACCTATTATAAACCATTTGTCCCTTCTGTTAGGATATGGATTAGTGACCTAACCTCCCAGGCTGAATCTTTGATCTGCAGACATTTCTTACAAAAACTTTCAGTTGAGATTTATTCTCCTATTGAGTGGCAGCTGTACCAAAGTTATAAACTGCCTTATCTGCTACTTGATTACTTTGACCCACTTCTTTCAAATGTATAAGTTTCCATTTGGAAGTTGGAGCCAGATTGTGAGAATAGTAGGGGAATGGAGCCTTAGTTTTGGAGAAGCTTTGAAAATATGTAATGACTAGGGCTGTAGTGGATTTGATGTCCTGGCATGCAAAACAAGACTCTCCTACTAGCTCATGCTAAGTCAGTTTAAGCACTAATAGTTGTATTTATTAGAGTAGATCAGGAATGCCAAACACAAGCCTGGCTCCAGCTACTAAGTACTTCAGTCTGGACTGGATTGCCAAGCAGTTATAAATTCTTTCTCTGGCTTTCAGGCGGCTGTTGCATTGACTTTGCACTGCTGGAAGCAAGACCATCTAGCACGTGACTGAGAGAAAGCCTAAACCTTTTCTCAAGCCATTAATTCTGCTGGGAATGCACAACTCATATGGAGAGGGAGCCTTCGTTAATTTATTTCAAAGACTAGAGGATACAATTTAAGGAGTAGACTTGCTGCAGAATGGAAGAAGCATGCTCCTAGATCTGGCCACCTACTAATTGCAGTGGAACAAAAGTAGCAGTTGGCTTAAATAAGATTGGTGCCTTCGCAAGAGAGTGTGGCAACTTGTAGTTAATATCTCTGGAGTTTCTTTTAGTTCTATTTGTGTCTGAGTGTAACAACGGATTTTTTGACAAGCTCTTGTTTCTGGGCTGCTCAGAACTGATGATTTATTCACTTATCTTTTGGTCATCTTACCACTGTTCTTTGCTTTGGAAACCAATTTACATAGGTGGTCTTCATAGTAAGAAGAAATAACATTATCATTACCTTCTCCTAGCAGCCCTAACAAAGTCCAAGGCTGAAGTATTTTTTGCTTTCACACTTCTATTGGCAGGTGCTGACAATGTGGCTCACCAATCAGGTGGAAATAGTCTTCTGCTGCTGCTGCCCCTATTTTTCTCTCTTTGGTAGGACAAGTGTGTGGGAAGGAAGCCTGTGTTCTTCTGCAATTTGGGGTTGGTTTGTTTGTTTCATGAGATTCCTAGCCAGAAGGTCTGTCTTTGCCAATGCCAGAGCCAATCAAAGCGGAGCCAGGTGAGATATTGAGAATTTAAGTTAATTGTTTACATGACTGATTTTTGATTATGGAAGGCTGTAAATGTTGTGGAACTATTTGGAAAAAACCTTAGCTCGTTCTCTCTCCTTGGAGATCCTGATGGGAAAAGTTGCAAATATGCTACCAGTACTGCAGCTTACTTTCTCCCAGGACCCACTAAACACAGCTCACTAGCCTCTGTATCCTCCCCTTCTACTTCCTCATGCTTTCACAATGCAGTGACGCATGAAACGTCACTTGTGCTTGTTTTGCTACTGGCACTAGAATTCTCACTGCTTGGGCTTTGACAAATATTTCCACTTTGCTTTGCGAGTCCACTTAGAAAGGTTAGGAACTTAGGAAGTCTCATCTATATGTGTGGAAAGTTGTAATGTGCACCAAATCTAGTTGATATAAAAGCATCCCATCTAGTATAGTTCAAGAGTGACATGCCACTTTAATGTGTCAAGAGTCCATGGTGATTGTGTGTTTGAAGATGTGTGGGAGCTGTAGATATTTGCCTTTACAGGTCTGTTCCTTAAAAGATATGTATGTACTTTATTACTTGAATGGTAGTTCAACATTAGGATTAATGATTACCGAATGACCTACATGAGTCTTATTCTGTTAGACCTCTCTTAAAAAGTGCGCTGGGCTAAAACAGGTTTTTGCAAAGTGTTAGGGCTTGTGTATTAAGGCTGTTTATGAAAATAAAATTGGTTGAGTTAAATGAAATGTCCAGAATATCAACCTATTTGGGCCATCTATGAAATTATTTAAATCTAAAATCCAGTGGTGTCCCCAGGTATTGAAATTTTTTTCTTTAACTTGCATTTATATTTTTTTCTTCTTGCTATGTAGTGAATACTATCAGCTTGAACTTCCTTTACCACTTTTCAATTATCTTGTACAGAGCTATATAGCAGAAACCACAAATGTACATTAAGATTACTTCATTGGCATCCAATTGCTTGCACTGACCCAATGCTACATTTTCTTTCTGCACAGGCATTTGGCTGTGAATTTCGCCTCCTTTATGAACTATGCTCTGGGGAATGAACAAGAGGTAGCCATGTTGTAATGCTAAGAAAAACAGCAATTAAAATGTCTTTGTCTCTAAAACATTCTTAGCTCTCATTTGGATTATTCTGATTATCTTCTTGAAAATGGGTTGAAGGTTGGACTAAGGTGCTATTGTTTGTTCATTTACTTTAACTTTGACTATCCCTTAACTTCTCGGTGCTTGAAATCACATGGCCACCTTTAAAAGCCCTTCAGAATTTCACTTATGTGCAAACTTGAAAGATAACATTCCTACCTTCCTGCATAACAGGATCCTTGTGTAAATTGTAAGGTTAGGCAGACTTGGAATGGAAGACAACTAGAAGTTGTCTATTTGTGGCAAAATAGGAGGGGATGAATAACTGGCATAGCCAAAGCAGATACTGTGTCTTTTACTGAAAACACTTGTGTGTTTGAATTAAAACAAGGTCATGTTAATGTACAAGTTCTGATTGTAGGGCAATACTGGGTTCTTAGGAATTATTAAATTTCAGATTATTACTTATCTGAATCACAACCAATTTGCAATCTTGTCGTCCTCCTCTTTGCAGGACAAAAAACTTCATGTAGACTGAGCCTAGGCTATCTTCTCACCTAGAGCTGGTGCATCCAGAACAGCAATGTGACACATAGCTGGGGCCTGATACAAAGTCCATTGAAGTCGATAGGAAAACTCCTGTTGACTTTAATGTCTCCTTGGCGAGAGGGAAGCTTGCACAGCCACTACCTATGCTGTACCTGTTCTGTGTAGGAACAGAAGACTTCATTCTTTGGTGATGTCAATTGAACACCTTTTGCAGGTATTAAAAATTCATGTATGAACCTTTTATGTATCCACACAACCCAAACTTAGCAATGACAATGCAATTGTTAAACATTTGTGCCACACATGGGTTTATGAGCATGCATAAACTGTTGTGTTGGTAATACTTCACTATATACAGTTAGATTCTGCTATCTTCCTGGAATGTCATAAGGATACTTCTGAGAGGTTTTTTTTTTTTTTTTTTTTACTGAGGAGTTGTTTTTAAACACATTAAACTTTTCTTCAGATTACTGCTAATTTGTGTTTACAGAATAATTTGAAATCCTACCTCTGCTCTATAATATATAGAGGTTAAAGTGTGGATTAATCTATTTATTGTTAAGGCAGGAACCGAACACTCAAGTGATCTTTAAACAGTAATATTTGATGTGAGAGTGTGATGTGAGGGTGTAATTAGATTGTTCATGAAAAGTAGGTTACTTGTCAATATCCTCAACAGCTGATTTTTGGGCCCTGATCCTGCAACATCTTGGGCAGGGCAGACTCCCTTTGAAGTCAATAGCATTATGGTATGGTATTTATGTTGCAGGACTTAAAGGCCTTGAGAATCAGGCTAAATTTTATTGAAATTGATAGACTCCTATTGACTACAGTAGAAACGGGATTGGGGCCCTAAATCAGAATCCATTACAGTAGGTTGAACTTTACAACTGTTCAACAGCAGTAAGATTATATAGAAACTGTACTCTTGGCTTGCCAAATGTTATCCAATTAGCTGACTCACAACATATTGAAGATCAAAAGGCTCTATACTTGAGACAATGTATTCTATGTTTGGTGAAATATTTGATGAGGCTTATCTTGCTCTCTTAGTCACTGTTGGAAATAAGCATATTTGAAGCATGGAACAAAAAATTGCTACTAAAAATTGTAAATATTCCGAGAAGCATTGTCTGGGAATGATTTTGGGGAGAGAGATGGGAAAAAGGGGAAAACATACATGGATATAAGGAGGGTTGATTGACCCCCTGCCTCCCCCCAAAAGGGGGGGTATACTGTGTGGTAGTTATTTCTGTTGCAGCAGAAATTACTTTGTTACCCAGCCCAGTGAGCAAAAGAAAAACAACAACGAATCTGTCAGGAAGAACCTTTAGCGAGAAGCACTACTGCTCATTTGGATTGGAATTGGAATGATGGGGCCTGAAAAAGAACCTGGACTACCAGAAGCCACAGGCCTATCGCCTCTTGATAATCACCTCTCCATGCATGAAACAGCCCTCCCTTGTAAACAAAGCATAGTCCGTCTCCAGTTAGTGTGGAAAGAGAAATCCTAGGATCAGGCAACTTGTATACTCCATAAGGAATGGGTGGGTATGTAAGAGGAGGGGCTGGTTTTCTATTATAGTACTGTAATTAGAAACAGTGGGATTATTAATCCTTCAGAATAATTCCATTTAACCAAAGAAAAAAGGCTGATACCTAAATTTATCTTTCTCTGTAAATTGTGGGAAAATACAGGTTACTATACTGTGAATCTTTAAATTGACATAGATGTTGATTTTCCTTGTTGCTATGGGAACAGTGCTAACGGATGCTGCAAAAAGATCCGAAACAGTATTTGATTTGAGTCCTTTTCTAGAAACCTGACACCATGTCCACTGAGGACTTGCCTCTCATGAGCCTGAAGCTCGAAGACTCTTAAGATTGTCTCACTGGCACAGACTCCTTCCCAAAACAAGTCAGTTCCTTTCCCCTGTATGCTTGGCCTTTCATCCAAATGCCAGCAGAGCTCTGTCCATAATGGCTTTCTTGGTTACCATATCTTGGCTTGGCTAAATAAGATGCAGGTATAGAACTTGGGAAACAAAATAAAAATGGAATGATCAGAAATAGCTTTACTATTACAGCTTAATATGATCTTCATGCCATCAGAAAATTTTGTCACAGAGTGAAATAGGCACTCACATACTATAGTGGCAAAGACCATGTAGCCCCCTGGACAGAGTGGCTTAACAGAATAAATCCTAAGAACAAATGCTTGTGTTCCTTTATTTCTTGCAGTTGCCAGTTAGCTTTTTGGAAGTGATGGAGCTGGAAAAAGAAAATTCTTCCTAAATATGTAATGTTCAAACTCAATGGTAAATATATATACAAGTGCTTGAAAGTTAAATTTTTATCTAAATATACAGAGAAATGCCCAGTTTACTATAAGAAGTCTTGTCAGCATAAAATTTTAAATTTGACTGCTAAATATAATTTGATGTTTAGATGGTGTCCTGCATTATACTATTGGTGTCTCAAATACACTATACTGTGTATTGCTGTCCCTTCCTCCCTCAAGAACTGTGGCAAAACAAAATGTATGTCTTATGAGACTATCCTTGTCAGAACAATCTTAAATAAATACGGGGGGAAGAAGTAACAAATTTTACTCTATCAAAGTGTAACATATCAAGAACCATGAGACGGGTGAAGTATGAGGCTGATGTTTATGATATTACTCTTTACAAAATGAGCCTCTCAGACCTTGGCATAGCAAACTATAAACAATTCACTGAAGAGAACAGGAGGACACAGGATAACCAGAGTCCATTCTTAGCATGCTCATGAATTATGGACAAAACACTGCATTAGAAAAGAGCTGTGGAATGGGATTATACACTTGCCTCCTGTGAAAAGAAGACCTAACTCATAATCTTCAATTAGGGTAGGAATTTGAGTAGAGATCAGCCCAAAGCAGGACCACACATATATTCACAACTACTTTTCCTGTTTCGGTGGGGAGAAGGGTTGGGTTTGAATTGCCAGAACCAAATCCAGCTGTGTGATATTTGGGTGTGGGTCAGATCCATAAGCAGAAATAATCCTCTTTCCTCAGAGATAAATGTTTGCAGCGATCATCCATAAAGTCTGATATACTGTTCCTTGTTTCTGAATATAGTCTACAGCAAAAGGATTTCTTATTAAAAATCACCATGGATACAGGATCCCTATAATCTTGCAAGACCTCTACTGATTGTCTACAGCTGCAAAAGTTAAACACTGTGCTCAGAACTGCAATGATGTTGACATGGATTTTTTCCTCCAAAATTACAGTGAAGGCCTTAATAAGATGAGCTGATTTTCAGCTGAGGAAGGAGAGAAGGGAGCACTCAGATGCTAGGGTGTTTGTGGGGCCTCAACGTATGACAGTAAGACCAGATTGTGGCGCAGTCTCTCAAGCAGTGTGGATTGGCAGGGAGGGGAAGATGTTTGCAATGATACATTTCTTTTCTTTTTCTTCCAATCATACAATCATACCATTGGGGATGGGGAAGCGCAGTTTGCCCATAAACTGCTGGGTTATTGTGGGATGCCCAAAAGACTAGTGTGTTGCACAGAGCTGGTTGGAACATTTTCAGTAAAATTTCATCTAAATATACATCCCCCCAAAACATTTATCTGTCTTGACAGTCTTCATTGGGAAGAAGATTTTGGATCCAGGGTTGTTTGGTCATTTCTGATGGGAAAGAAAGAAACTTTCTCAAACACACCCTGATGGTTAGAGCACTATGGTGGGTATGGGAAAACCAAGTCCTTTCTCTGTCTGATTTGCAGCAAAGTTTTTTATCCCAGATCATACTGAATTCATCAGAGCAGGGTCTTGAACCTGGATTAGCCTCACCCCAAACTAGTTCCCTAACCATCAGGCTATCAGCATATGGAAAGAAGCACGTCTTCTCAGAAGTGACTGTCTGGAACCCCTCCCAGTTTCCCAAATTGAAAAGCTCATGTTTTAGTATCGGACTCTTCAAGGCCCACTCAGTACTCCCCATCAGTCAGAAAAGGTAGTTAATGGCTCAACACATTAGCCAAGTATTGCATATGTTATCTCTTAGGAATCGAAATGCCACCATAGGAGCAAGGGGCTGTCATTACCTGTCCTGTTACTGCCTCGCAAATAGATGGTTGTGAGTTTTCATGTACACTCGTGCTCCTCTTAGGCTGCCCTTAATGAACAAACTAGAAATATTAGGCCAGATCTCGGGTGGAGTAAATCCGTAATCAACATTATGATACACACCAGCTGGAAATCTGGCCTATTATGTTCCTGTAGTGAAAAATCAGAGAGCACCTTCTGGGTTCTAGTTCACATTGGGTACTGGACCACACAGTAATGAGGGAGACATAAATGAGATTATCTTGGTTAAGTACTTGGAGCAGAATTCTTTTACATCTATATACCTCCAAAGATAGTACAAAAGGCTTGCATTGATGAGCTGTTAGCAAGATTCTTCAACTTTAATGCTTAAGAACAAGTTTTTCTAAATCTGTCCTTGGCAATGCATAGCACCAGCTATACTCTAAGCCAGCTATGTTTAAATGGTGGGATTAGTGTTTCCAACATATGGAATGTTATAGATGCAAGTGTGAGAATATAACAAAGCAGTGAAGCAGGAAATGCTAATAGATGGGAAAGTATCAGAGAAGTTCTCTGGCTGATTCTAAAATCCCACGCACTTCTGGTTTTGTAAATTTGTCAATAAATGTGAGCTGTACATGAAATGGAAGGATATTTTGAGCCAAAATGTGATTATGGCAAGTGTAGTGAATATGGGAAAGCTGTGTCTTTTATCAAGAATTCATATTGCATAAGGGTTGCTGGTCTTGTACTCATTTAAGTGTAGAAACCTATATAAAACTAAACTAATGTAACCATCTAGTGTAAATACAGTTATGCCAGTAGAAAGGTGTAGTACAGTATAGTATTTCAGTAAACTTCATCTCAGATGCTCTTTAAAAAACAAACAAACAAAAGTTCTTGAACAATGTCTGTGTTGCCAAATTATTAGAGTAAAGTAATTGAATTTATGCCTAAGGTTATTTAATTTAAATGCTATGGATGAAATTAAGGCTGAGAATTTTTAAAATGATGTAAAGGATTTTTATACCCATTTTCCATTAACTCTGATGGGAATGGGGCACCCTAATCCCTTAGGTAGCTTTGAAAATCGAAACCTGATGGCATAATATTGTTAGTTGTACCATTGCCATTAACAGGAGGAGCGAACATGCATACTCTAGCTTCCCATGAACTCTGCTGCAAATGTGCACCTACATGTCTTTTTTGCAGGTACTTGTTCTACTGTAATTGATGCCATCCCATGGCCAATAAATGTAATTCAACAGCCAACCTTCTTAAAGAGGCAGATTAATGTATTTAATGTTGCCAGTGCTGAAACGAATATGCTAAGTGCTTTTCACCAATGCTGGAAGTGCTACTGACTAGTCGACAACAGTGGTTCTCAAAGCCGGTCCGCTGTTTGTTCAGGAAAAGCCCCTGGCGGGCTGGGGCGGTTTGTTTACCTGCTGTGTCCGCAAGTTTGGCCGGCACATGCTGGCTGCCCTTCCCACAGCCCCCATTGGCCTGGAGCAGCGAACCGCGGCCAGTGGGAGCTGCGATAGGCCAAACCTGAGGACGCGGCTGGTAAACAAACTGGCCCGGCCCACCAGGGGCTTTCCATGAAGTTTTGAGAACCACTTTGAGAACCGGCTTTGAGAACCACTGGTCTACAAGATTAATAATGCCTTCATGTTTAAACTGGTATGTTTCTCATCCAACTATTTGGATTGTAAACTGTCCAAGTTAGGGAACTGCTTCCCTGTGTGTTTGTACAGTGCCTAGCACAATGAAGCCATTATCCCACTTGGCTTCGTGGATGGTGGGGACTCTTCATGTACTGAACTCCCACACAATAGGGAGGTGTGTGCTGCCTTTCTGGGCTGCATATAACTTATCTGTGTGTGAGGAGGGAGATGGGCAGGCCGACTAGCTGCACTTCACTCCTACCTCCAGCAACCAGTGGAGAACCCACTTAGGCTGTGTCTGTGCTACACACCACTTTTGGTGGCATATAGGGTGCATGTATCCAGGGCCGGATTAACTTTTTGTAGACCCCGTTGGGGCAAGGTGCAGGGGGATGGGATGGTCAGTCTCCAGAGTGAAGGGTGGGCTGGGGGCAATGAGGCACAGCATGGCGGGAGCAGCTCCATTCTGTGAAGGCCAGCAGGAGGGCACTGTTTACAAACCTGCAGCTGCCAGATGCACACTGGCCTGCCTAGCCCTGTGAGGCCAGCATGCCTCTTCTCCTTGAGGGCAGGGCCGCACCACACCGCCCCCCTGACCAGTGCCCCACCCTTATGCCCAGCACCCCCTCGCCCAGAGAGCTCCATCACAGATCTCTATGCCCAACCCCCATCCCTCCCAGAGACCTCCCCCACTGGCCTCCCACCACAACTGCACAGCACCCTGTACACCACACCACTCGCCCAGCATCCCCCGCCCATAGACCTCCCCACTGCTCATCACCTTCCTCACAGTTCCACCATCACAGCTGCACAGCATCCCATATTCCTGAGGGGATTCTGAACCAAAAAATTAAAAATTCTGTGCACAATATTTTAAAATTCTGCAAATTTTATTTGTCAATAAATAATTGTGGAGGCTCCAGAATGGCAGTGGGGAGCACAGGCCACTGATTGCATGGAGGTGGGAGATTGCCCTGCAGCCTGCCACCACCCCATCCCATGCCCCTTCCCCACCACTCCATCTCCTCCCCAGGCTTGGGGGGAAGGGGGAAACCGCCCCCCCAGCACGAGCTGGCAGAGCAGAGCAGGTTGGGGCTGGGTTGCTGCACTTCCTGCCACCTGGTGATTGCAGGGCGGGCCTGACCCTACACTCACAGGGTGGCGCCAAAACAACCAACAAACAAACGCAACCCCCCCAAATGGGACCCAAACCATACAAAACTGTACTGCGCACTACTCTCAGTTTTTAAGTTACCCTCTGTTGTTTAGCAACCAATTGGCTTCTAGAAAAATCAATGGTGTCTGAAAGCCGTGGTGGGCTGCAAAGATGTACCTTTGACTTAATGCTTAGAAACCCACTGAACAATGAAAATGACAGTGCTTTTGCCCCCCCCCCCGAAATATCAGTGCTAGTCTGATATAACTTATCTGACCTTAACTAATTACACATTCAGTTCACTTTCTGTAGAGTATCCATTCTGTAGAGAACTTCAGTTTCTGGAAGCATACTGATCAATGCACATTTATCCTTCACAATAGAATAGCCACAACACCAATATACAGTCTTAGTTTAGTCTCTGTTCAGAACTTCTTTTTAGTTTTGTAACCCAGCACCATCAAATCTTTTGCCTTCAAGTTCAACACACATGATTTTCTTGGCAACCAATCCTCTTCTAGTGTCCAGCTGTGACCCCAAATGACTTAATATGCTTGACATCCGAAACACAATGCTGTAGGTAACAGAGCCAGAATGCTTCAATAGACGAGTGTAAAACAGAAAACTGTGGGAAAAGTAGAAAGTAGACAAAATGAGTTCAATCACCTAACCAAACTATGCAAAAAATCTACTGGTTTCATTACAAACATGAAACTCCAGCTAGGTTTCTAAGCCTGTGGGATGGGCTATTTTTCTTATGAGGGGTGGGGAAATAAACTCAGGCAAAAGTGGTTTTGGTTGTATTTTGATTTCAGAGTATAGTTGAAACTTTAAATCTGAGTGGGAGTGGGGGTTGCTTGAGAAGACAGAAACCCACGTAGACCTATTATACTCATGTTAGGGCTTAAGTATCTGATAAGGATTAGTCTTGCTTAGCTTTATGGAGACCTGCTAGTAATTCATGGAGCATGATACATAAGTAAAGCTTGAATATGTCCATGCACTGAGTTTGAGGAAATGGCTTTGTGACCATTGTTTCAGTATGGAATAAATGTTTTAGTCTGTGACTGGAAGTTCTGCCTATAAAGCTGAATAAATGGTCTTTAGGAGGGATAATACCTCGCCTTTGTGAAGGGATGGGTAATGAGATATGGAACCTTTCAAACAGTGCTTAATTTGTAATGAAAGAGGTGCCGGGGCTCAAACAATTTGGCGCTGGGGCTCAAGTAATTTTTTTTACTTTCGAACTGACGTGGCAAGCCTAGAGGTGTCAGTAATTGGTAATCCTGGCTGGTTAGGGTATAGCTGGAAAATAACCGCCAATAGTTCTTTGGATATTTGTGATACACCCTGTTGCTCTCAGCCCATTCCTGATCAGCAGGTGTGTACATAACAACTGGCATGTTTCAACTTCTAAACAGAGAGGCCCAGGACTCTGCATGGGAATGCAGAATTAGCTTTGCTCTACTCCTAAGGTGAGCAGCTTCAGGTCAGATTTGAGACAAAATGGCAGGATAGCATGAGGAAGCTTGCTGTGCCACTCCCATACTGAACTTGCTCTGTAGAGAGGGAACAAAGTTTTCCAGTCCAGTAGCTTTGTTTCCTTCTTACAAAATTTAAATGCCCTTTAGATAGTGGAAAACTTTCTTTCCTGGTAAATCTAATCTCAGCTGTGGTCTTGTATTTCCATTGATTAAAATACTAAATACGTCTCTGACAAAAACTACTCTCAATTAAGCCCCTAATCCTTTTTATTAGCAGATCTAACAATAGCTCAATCATGTTATATGAAGGAGGATTGGGCTTTGTTTCTCTAGTTCAGCCCAGTATTTATTTTCCATGAGAAAGTTCAGACTGTAAATGAAGTCAGATTTTTAATTTTACCATCCGATGGGACTGTAGTATTCCACAAACTGTGACTTATATCTCTGGAAGGTCACATGAGATGTGCCCTCATAGTAAAGACTTTAGTTACACATACTTTTTAAACAATTACTCTGAATTTGTATGTCTGATAATGCTTTGCAGCATATTGCTGAGATGTTTGCTGAGGCAGAGTTGTAATTCACAATGTTTGTCAATGTAACTCTCTGAAATATGTGCCCTGGTTCTACAATGAGAAAGTAACCCTCTAGAATTGTAAACCTTGTTTTCTTTGGCTACTAGCTTGCAGGGAGCAGATCTTGGTCTTCATCTAGTTACAGCATTTTGGTATTTGTGTCCTCTCATCAGAGCATATCTCCAACAACTGAGGATCCTGGACAGTAACTGTGGACATGATATGTTGGTATGCAATACCCTGGTGACCTTTTGGTAAAATTTGTTAAATCTAGAGTTTAGTAAAGCAAAACCAACTATAGTGTCTTTGAACTAGTATTCCTAATTCACAACCCACAATTCAGTTCAAGGCTTCTGGGTCTCCTTGTGCCCCTATTGGCCTCAGCCAGCTTCCTTATTACGCTGATTAGAAGGGGATGTCATTGACAGAGCCCAAGCCAGTAATCTGCTTCTGACTTATCCTTTCCTGAGAGCAGAGTCTAATATCCTACTATTTTCTGAACTAGGGACACTGGCCCCCTAGTCCTGTAAAGCTACTCTGTGTGGGCAGACCTCAGGGAAGTCAATGGGGCTCTGCCTGTGCAGAGGTCCCACCCCTACATGCTGCTTACAGTAGTTGGCACCATCCATTCCAAAGCATCCAACCTTGACCAAAATACTGGGGGCTTATTCTAAGGTTCTAGTTAAAATTCAGTCTTCTAAATTTTGAATCATCACTCTTTGAAACAGTTCCCTTAAAATGACAGAATTGCATCCTTTTGTCACAGATTACTGAAATATGTATTTAGCATTGCTAACAGCTTTTACTATTTGAGTTAAGCGACACAATTATTCTTAACGGGGTCCTTTTGTAAAGGCTGTATTTCAGCTTTGCAATATTAACTGTGTAACCAATAAGGCAGGTGCGAAGAGCTGAACTGATCATGGCTAAAATGTTCAAAAGCACTTAAGTCCGAAAGATTTTGGCACACAAGTCTTTGGGATGTAAGCTAAATAGTGACTGAAGTGCTTCTGAAATTTCCCCCCTATATAAATAAAAATGAGTACTTCAGAAAACAAATTAATCTTTCCTCTGTTTCTTATGTGGAAAAACCCTGCTCTCTGTTGCAGCATTGTAATAACACATTGATTTATACATTAGTTACCTAGTGAAGAGGATAATACATAATACAAACATGCCATTTAGAAGTGGCAACAGTACTCTGAACAGATTTCAGAACTTTTTTTTTTCTAATCTAGACAATAGAAAGCAGCTACTTATAGCAAAACAGATTTGCTGATTAACTAATAATTGTGGTGTAATCAGCTTGGGGGGGAGGAGTGGAGAAGAATGTCTAGAACAAACTGTCAAAATGGCCAACCAAGCCGCTAATTTCAAGTTCCCATAGATTCAATTGTGGTTTCTTTATGCTCCATAACTTATTAACATGGCAGTAAATTTCAAATGACTAATGTATTAGAATGCTCTAAGAAAACTAAGAGAGCAACAGAAAGTGCAAGTGAATAATGAAAGGCAAACAGTAACAGACTCTTAAAAACTCAGAAGACTGATGGATGAAAATGAATTATGTATGCAATCTTGCAGTGATTTACAATAACTAGTTAGCAGATTAGCTTATCAATGTCACAATGAAGGATGGTGAGACTCAATTGGTGTTCTCTGCTCCCCACAGAGACTTCTTAAGGATCTCTGATTCAAGACTAAAAAATTCATAATCTTTCTAGAAATTAGTCACTTGAGAGTGACGTCCTTTTAAGATCTGCTCATGTTAATTTGAGGATGAAAAATTGGTAAGCTTGTCCTTTCTTTAGGCTAGCATCAGCGACACTGGCAGACTCTCTCTCTCCTTTCACACTTTTGAATATATCAAGTACAGGGCACTTCAGCTTCCTTTTCTCCATTCCCACCCCTTCTTTGTGGCCTTATTCAGAGGTTCTTTTTCAGGCTTGTTTCTACTGACTAGGAATGATACCAGCTGTGTCTGACTCTTGAATGCAGAGGTTAATTAATTCTTTAGCTTGCTTCATTTTACTTGGTGCTCATCTCAAGAGAAACAGAGGCATATGTAGTCTATACATATGGATTCTAAATAGTTGACTAGTTACTCAGTGCAGTATTTGTACTTTGCAATATTCTACTGAATGACAGGTTAGTGATAGTGTCTCTTTGTAAAAACATTAATATATCCAATTAACTTTTTATGAAGGTTCCACGTGTTTTCCTCCTCTCCCCCATATGCATACAGCATTGCCAACCCTAAGCATTCAAAAATGAGTCACAACTCCAAGAATCATGA
Organism: Lepidochelys olivacea; assembly: GCF_965140295.1. NCBI lineage: Eukaryota > Metazoa > Chordata > Testudines > Cheloniidae > Lepidochelys > Lepidochelys olivacea. The sequence goes on along the minus strand of NC_140412.1, from coordinate 135,332,471 downwards.
GTAGCTTAAAAATCATGAAACATCAATTGGAAAAAAAAATCTATATATTTATCTGGTTTTTTTTTTTAACCTTTTAAGGTTCCTGATTTCAAAGTTTTCTCTGCAACTATAAGGTCTAGAAATGAAACCTGAGATTATTTTGTAATGACTCCTGGAGCTGGTCTTTAAGAAAAACTCCAGATATCATGAAACTTGTGATAAAATCCTGTGGTGACATTGTGCGAGTGTTTTTAATATAACTGCATAGAGTTCACCTGGAACTGAACACCACAGTTATAATACAAGGTGATTTGCAGGCCTAACTCCATGTTCTCACTTACTCAAGAACCTCTACAAATTCTTTTTGATATGCACAACATTCTCCATGCTTCTCTCTGACTGTTTTTTTTTAAACTGAGGGAAAGTTACAAACATATGGATGAAAAAGTCTACCCTTTTTAATATTTTACACTACACAACACAGATGGCTGAACCTGGAAATTTGACCTGCAAATAGTGCTTATTTTTAAAGCCTATTCAAATTTTAAAAAAGAGTTTGACTATCTAGCTGGCAACTGGAAGGTAAGTTCTTAATATGCTCAGTAAATGCTTAGGATGGGATTATCAAAAGCACTGTGTTGGCCTAACTCTGCTCATATTAAAGTCAAAGGGAGCAGAGTTAGGCCAAAGTTGCGTGATACTGAAAAATCTTATTCCCAAGGTTTTTTTTTTTTTAATAGAGTCCAACCAAGAAATGCATTTTTAAATTTTTTTTTAAACTGTGCAGATTTAAGTTTGCAGTAACATCGGGCTCAATGGGTAGTGATCGATGGGTCCATGTCTAGTTGGCAGCTGGCATCAAGCAGAGTGCTCCAAGGGTCAGACTTGGGGCTGGTTTTGTTCAATATCTTCATTAATGATCTGGAGGATTGCGTGCAGTGCACCCTCAGCAAGTTTGCAGATGACACTAAACTGGGAGGAGTAGTAGATACTCTGGAGGGCAGGGATAGGATACAGAGGGACCTAGACAAATTAGAGGATTGGGCCAAAAGAAATCTGATGAGGTTCAACAAGGACAAGTGCAGAGTCCTGCACTTAGGATGGAAGAATCCCATGCACTGCTACAGACTAGGGACCGTGTGGCTAGGCAGCAGTTCTACAGAAAAGGACCTAGGGGTTACAGTGGAAGAGAAGCTGGATATGAGTCAACAATGTGCCCTTGTTGCCAAGAAGGCTAACGGCATTTTGGACTGTATAATTAGGAGCACTGCCAGCAGATTGAGGGACGTGATCATTCCCCTCTATTCAGCATTGGTGAGGTCTCATCTGGAGTACTGTGTCCAGTTTTGGGCCCCACACTACAAGAAGGGTGTGGAAAAATTGGAAAGAGTCCAGCGGAGGGCAATAAAAATGATTAGGGGGCTGTAGCACATGATTTATGAGGAGAGGCTGAGGGAACTAGGATTATTTAGTCTGCAGAAGAGAAGAATGAGGGGGGATTTGATAGTTGCTTTCAACTACCTGAAAGGGGGTTCCAAAGAGGATGGGTCTAGACTGTTCAGTAGTAGCAGATGACAGAACAAGGAGTAATGGTCTCAAGTTGCAGTGTGGGAGGTTTAGGTTGGATATTAGGAAAAACTTTTTCATTAGGAGGGTGGTGAAGCACTGGAATAGGTTACCTAGAGCGGTGGTGGAATCTCCTTCCTTAGGGGTTTTTAAAGTCAGGCTTGACAAAGCCCTGGCTGAGATGATTTAGTTGGGGATTGATCCTGCTTTGAGCAGGGGGTTGGACTAGATGATCTTCTGAGGTCCCTTCCAACTCTGATATTTTATGATTCTATGAACTATCTTTGTAGTCATACAAAAATATCCTCTACTTGTATGTAAAAAGAAATATATTTTATGCCAAAACTTCAGGCCCAATTTTCATAGAATCATGGAACTGTAGGACTGGAAGGAACCTTGAGAGGTCATTTAGTGCAGTCCCCTGCTCTCATGCAAGGACTATGTAATGCCAAGACCATTCCTGGTAGGTATTAGTCTAACCTGTTCTTAAAACCTCCAGTGACGGAGATTCAACAGTGCCCCTAGGCAATTTGTTTCAGTACTTAACCACCTTGACAGTTAGGAAGTTTTTCCTAATGTCCAACCGAAACCTTCCTTGCTGCAATTTAAGCCCATTGCTTCTTGTCCTATTCTCAGAGGTTAAGGAGAACAATTTTTCTCCTCCTCCTTGTAACAACCTTTTATGTACGTGAAAACTGTTATCATGTCTCCCCTCAACTTTCTCTTTTCCAGACTAAACAAACCCAATTTCTTCAATCTTTCCTCATAGGTCATGTTTTCTAGACCTTTAAATCATTTTTGTTGCTCTCCTCTGGACTTTCTCCAATTTGTCCATATCTTTCTTAAAATGTGGTGCCCAGAACTGTACACAGTACTCCAGATGAGGCCCAATCAGCGCGGAGAAGAGCAGAAGAATTACTTCTTGTGTCATGCTTACAACACTTCTACTTTTATATAAAGTCAAAGGGGAAGAAGAGACTTAGAGGTTCCATAAGTTGACCCTTGGCTTAGAGTTGAATAGATATTCTTAGAAAGTTCATTTGAAACTTCATAGCTGCACGTTTTAAAAGCACAGACCTTTATAACCTGTGGCTGTTCATATTTAACTGCTTGGGAGTTGGGGTTTCTAAGCAAGGTTTGCTGCTTCCCAGCTCTACCAATGCTATTCTTTAATTCAATATATATAGACTGTTCACTTACATATAGGTCAAAGCTTTTAAAACGGATATTCAAATTGGGAGTGGGGAGGGTATGTGACAACATACAGTAATGTTCCTGCTGCTCCTTAAAGCAATTTATCCAGGTTCCCAGGGTTGAGCCAATGCATTGCAACAGAAATTTCAGTTCCTTTTTCTGTAGCTCCATGGTAAAGCAACTCTTCTAGCAGCCGTGTGGCATATCCACAGCAATACTACATTGATTGCTGTGGATATATAATGCACTTGCTGATCCCTCCACATGAGCTAAGGTGTTGAAGGCTGTCCAAGCAACGAAAACTAACCAGCCTCCTGGTCCTGATGCCATTCCAGCTGAAGTTTTCAAACACAGAGGAAATTTTCTCATTGACAAGCTTTTGAATTCTTCTCACATGTCTGGCTTCAAGAAATCATACCGTAACAACTGATAGATGCCAACATTGTCACTATCTATAAGCACAGAGGCTCAAAAAGCTATTGTGGCAATTACCGCAGCATGTCCTTGCTCTCTGTGGCCAGCAGGATTCTTGCACAGATCCTCTTGAACCAGCTCCTGGCCCAAATCAGAGTTACAGGGCAGCTTTTGTGTTTAGTGGAGCATTGTTGACATAATTTTCATCACTGGACAATTACAGGAAAAATGTCACAAATAGCATCAAACGTTGTACATCGTGTTTCTTGATCTAACCAAGCTTTGAACATGGTCAACTGCACTGCATTCTGGAAATTGCTTGCTAAATTTGGGTGTCGATACAAATTTATCAACATCACTCAGCAATTGCACAAAGGACATGTTATTTGGACATGTTAGTGTCGATGGTGATCTAGCAGATCCATTTCCAGTCACGAATGGGGTGAAGTAGGGATGTGTCCTCGTTCCTAGCCTTTTTGGTCTATTCTTCACTGTAATGCTAGAGGAAGGCCCTCCATGGCTCTTCAAATGACATCTTTATGTGCATTTGCACCGTCAAGCTTTTTAATCTCTCTCGTCTACATGTGAATGCCAAGGTGATCGAAGTGTTGATCCAGGAACTGCTCTACACTGATGGTTTCCTGTTGGTGGCGCACTCTGAAGCAGCACCAAAGATATTACAAACTGCTTAGCTGTGGCGGCTTGTAACTTTTCCTTACCATCAGTTGAACAAAAACGGAGGCTTTGTACCAGCTAGCTCTTTAACAACCTTAGCAACATCTATCAATAAGTTTGGAAGTTACCACATTCCAAGCAGTCAAACTCTTTCCTTACCTTGGCAGCATGTAAAACAATGAAATGATAATCACTTATGAAGTAGATATGTGAATTAAGAAAGCCAGCACTGCATATGGTCGCCTTTATCACCAAATCTGGAAGCAATATCATATCTGCCTATAAACAAAAATCAAAGCATATAATGCTGCTGTTGTCACAGCATTGCTCTGTGGTTGTGGAACATGGACCTGCTATCAACAACACATTAAAATGTTTGACAGTTTCCATTTGTGACACCTACAAGTGCTAAGCATCAAATGGTGGGACTGGGTGTCCAAAGTAGAAGTCTTGGCCAAAGCTGGTTCAGTCAGTATTGAGATTCACTTGATTTTGCCCAGACATATTTATATGCCTAAGACCTGTCTGTCCAACAAATTCTATATTCTGAATTAAATTCTGGCAACTGTAAGCACGGAAGGCAGATGAAATGCTTCAAAGATATCCTGAGACAAAAGTTGCACAAGACAAATATTTCTGATTAGATCTTTGAGCAACTGATGATTGATCCTATTGCATGACGCCACGCTATAAGGGTGGGTGTCTATGACTTTGCACAAGGCTGTTCTTCTCAGTTGGAAGTGCAGCGCCAGGTAAGGAAATAACATGCAGCTTAAGCAACACAACCAGGCAAATGACTCTGTGGTCAGTGCAGTAACTGTTGTAGTTCTTTCCAAATTGGTCTATGGAGCCGTGCAAAGACCGATTAATACAAACTGCGACTGTTGTTGATGATGTCCTTGAAATTTGGGTGACTAGTGTTGCATTGCTGCATCTGTACTGTTGAGATTTTAATTACATAAATGGAGGAAAGTTTAAAGCATCTAGTTTTCAAAATGATTCTGCCCTCTTGCAAGTATGGAGTAGCTGCAACTCAACACCTTGTGCAGGAGAAAAGCTGCTATATGCATAACTTTGAATTTCCTAACTTGTGTGACTTTTAATATTTGTGTTGATATGGAATTTAAAAAAGAAGGAATCTTGAAGCAGTTCTGAACTTCCTCATATAACTCTGCCTGTATTCAAATGATCATTCTGAAACAAATGCCTTTTAATAATGTTGTGAACTTCTACATGTATAAACATCCATACAGCATAGCACTGTTCACAACCTCTCAACTTGATTGCTGGAAACATAAGGAAAGCAGCTTACTGTGGATGTGTCATAGTTTATTTTCAAACATTCAGAACTTCATATCTGAACAAAATCACTTCAACCCCCTTATGCCCACGTCCTCAGTAAGTGCTAGTGGAATGTAACAGTTTGACTTATCCACCTGATCTTTAACTTGTGAAAACATCCCCTTTTTCTAGTGTAGAACTAAAAGCTGACAGAAATGTGTATATTTGCAGTTTTAAATTGAAATTTGCATGCACAGATTTGCCTGTGGGCCAAGAACAAGTAGGAAAAAGCTCAACTCCAAAGGCAACTTTACAGAAGCATCTGAAAACCTTGAGCTGCTATGAGTCTCCATATTGTGACTAGCATCATTAATGCTATATTACTAGCATGGAAAGTGCTTAATTAGATTTTATCATGACTAGAGTAAATTTGATTGCTAAATATACACAGTAATAATAAATCAATGCAACTATAATGTTTGGATTGTAAGTAGCACATTACATTGTTCCTAGGCCCTTTTTCACAGAACACGGTGCTTGCATTGATAGCTATGCATACTCCATAGAGAGGTGTTATCAGAAGTGGGGTCAAAATGTACAACCTTTAACTCTGACCACGTGGTGTGGTTAGAAAACAAGGGACTTTTTAATGAATAGAATTAGGTGGGTCTTTCAGATAGAAATAGGTCGGTTTTTTTTAAAGTCAGTAGGTCTTATATAACAGTTCTCATGTGTTACCTACCTTTGTAAAGTACTTTGAAAGCAAGTCACATAGGCACAGAGAGGCGAGGTGACCTGCCACAGGTTGATGCAGGTCAGTGATAGAGTTGGGAATAGAACCCAGGCTCTTGACTCCCCCTTCAGTGCTCTATCTGGATCAGTGCTTGAAAGCAGAAAGTAATAGGGGAGCTGTGATGAGGACTAGGAAACCCTATTTACTAATTTGAATTGTGGTAGCCCCTGGAAGTGACAGTAAGGGATTAGAGCCCTATTATGTTGGTACTGTGTGTATATATGCACACAATGGAAAGATGGTTCCTGCCCCAAATGTGGGTGGAAGAGCAGATTGAGGAGTGCGGATGTGTGGGGGGTACTCTAGACAGCAGGGTTGTGAGGCAATATTGAACTTTGGACTCGTGTGTGTGTGTGTGTGTGTGTGTGTGTGTAGGGGGGAGATTTGAACTGAGATAGTTTTGGGCTGTGAAGAAGTCAAGGGGAGAGTAATTGCATTCTGACAATCCCCCTGAGGATCATCAAAGTACAACTCCATGTGCCCACCCAGTCCCTCTGGCTCCCCCTTTACATGGCTGTGCACCCCAGGGCTGCTTGGTGATGATTTGAGAAGGATAAGTAGGGATGTGACATGGAGCAGAGCAGAGAGCAGGGTTGTGAGGTGGTGCATGGGGAAGAATTGGGGCTTAAATTGCAAAGGTGGGAAGTGAACAGGAACTCTGATCTAATGAAGCAGAGGTCACAGCAGGCATCCACAGGCAAACCATAGGCCTCGCCTATTCCAAACCATTTCTTCCCCTCACCTGCTCATTGTCCCTCTGAGAAGTGGCAGGTGAGAATGGGAGTAGATGGAGGAACTTGATGGTGACTTTGGTAGTCTCGACTTAATGCAGTTGGGTTATCCTGAATAAGGGGAATAACTCCCAATGCATCTAATTTTAGCACTTCAAAAGTAGCTTATGCCCAATAGTTATTCAGGGTTGGGGGTGGAAGGGCAAGGGAGGGCAGAGAGAGAGATTTTTGGAGTTTCAGAGGATTGTGATGGTTTAGTTAGTAACCCCCCTAAACCAATCTGAGGAAATAAGGCAAATTTTCCAGAAAGAAACATTTTAAAATGTTTCAGCTGAAAAAGTTAGAAGCTGTTATCCTAGCAGGATTAAAATTGCCCTATGAAGAGTTAGTGGGCCAAATCTGGAGAGTAATGCAATCACTTAAATACAAGGGATTTTTGTTCTGCTTTAAATGCAAATTGCAAGTTACTGCCAGTCCTCCAAGATTAGAAACACCCTTCTTAGAATCTCCAAGTAGTACTTGGGACAAATGCAAATTATGTGTTTGGGTTAGGGGGCTTCTAAAATGGTCCTATTTTTCATTCCTATAAATTGGCTCACTTCTTTAATTTACACAGAAGCAGTTTGCGGCTATTAGGCATCCACATTTGGAAATATTGGCTCAGCTTTATGCACATGAATCATATCTAACTTTAGGCTCCCAGTGTGGGAAGTGTTGATCTCAGTGCTTAAACTGGATGTAAATAGGGTGACCATATTTTCCCAAAGGGAAAACGGGACACGCCCAGCCCTTCCTGCCACCCACCCACAGGCCTGGGCTGAGGTCCCTCAGCCTCTCCACAGTACCCCCCAGCCCCTCCCACATATGGGGCTGCCTGAGGCCATCCTTGCCCTCCCACCCTGCATATGGGGCTGGCCTAAGCCTTTCCTGCCTCCTGCCCACGTGGGACCAGCCTGAGATCCCCCTTCCCACTGGTGCCTGGAGCCAGCCTGAACTTGCCCGCCCGCCCACCCACCTGTACCCCGCTTCCCCCTCACAGTCCTGGTCTAAGCTCTCCCAGCTGCCTGCCTGCGTATGGGGCTCGTCCTCCAAGCCCCTTCCCCACCCCCACTGCCCGCCCACGTGCAGTGAAAATGCTGCTTGCAGCCCACTTCCCCTGCCGCGGTGCCAGCCTAGCCCTTCTGCCTGGGGGAGCAGGGATCCTCCTGCCAGGTCTGAGCAGGGACCCCCTTCCCTGTGGGCTGCCCCAGGCACTGTGCAGGGGGCACATCAAGTGCGTGGAGTGGGGGGGGGGTGAGCGAGCTGTGCCCCATCTACTCACCTGTGCAAGGTGGGAGCTGGTGGGGATATGGTGGGGGTGCTGCCTGGGAGAGTGGGGGGCGGCGGGACAGTAGCAGCAGTGGGAGTCGGGGGGGGGGACAGCGCTCTCGCTGCCCATACCTTCTGCTGCTGCTGCCGATGGAGGAGGCGGCAAGGAAGACTCCAGTGTGGGTGCGCACTGGGGGAAGCAAAGAGGGTGGGCAGGGCTGCTTGCTGCCTCCCGCTGCTGGCTTGGTGCCATGATCCCTACACAGTATCTCCCTGTCAGTCAGCCTGGCCCCAACTGTTCCGGTGCCCCTGCAGGCGACAACCGGATTTTGGGTGTCCAGTCACTGTTTCTGACCGGACGCTGTCAGGTGCCCTTTTTGACTGGACTTTTCAGTCGAAAAGGACACCAGACAACCCTACACACATCTATACCCCTCTCTCACACATGGGGGCCAAGGGGTGACCGACCGATCAAACCCTCCCTGCCTGGCGCTCTCCTCCCTCCTAGCTCCGCTGGGTCCCCAGAACAGGCCCACCTTCCCCAGTACCTGGTGTTGTCTTCCCAGCCAGAGTCCGCCACCTGCTCCCACTGACCAGCTGCTGCAGTTCGCAGCACGCAGCCAGCATTGGCGGGAAACAGGATGGGGGGCGGGGGGCTGTGCTGACGGACAAGCTCGGGGAGCCCCCTGGCCCCACATGCCGCAGCTTCCTGCCACCAGCCTTGCACACCCACCCCCATCGTTGACACCCCCCACCCCTGACTCACCACTGGTTGGGATACCTGGAAGAGGGCTTAAATACAGGACTGTCTCTTAAAAACAGGTCGTCCGGTCCCCCTAGATAATTGCAGTGAATAGGCTAGTTGTTTGTGGGTATTATTTCTGTAGTGCTGTGTACTCTTTTTGCTGGTGGCAGGCTGTTTTTCCATCACAGGAAGCATACTTTTTTGCCCCAAAACAGCTCACCCAGAACTAATTTTCTCTCCTTTCATCTCTCTACTGCTAAATGAAACAGAAGGATGGAGGAACAGGAGTCACCATTTACTATCACTTTCCTGATCCCCATTCTGCCTATAACAGAGCAGGCCCACAATTGTGTCAATGCCCACAAATACAATTGATCAGGAGGGATGTTTTGGTGGATCCATGATGCTGGATCTCTTGCTGCCTTGAGTGGGAGGCATGAGAAACGTGAAGCAGTACACTGCTCAGTACAACAATTTCTGCTTTGCCATTCAGAGTCCATTCTAAACAAGCTTAGGGAAATGCATACGGAATCTTCTCTAAAATGACTATCTAAAACAGATAATGGGGAGAATTTGCAGTTAGGTGTTTAACTCCCATTGAAATTTGGTGGTATTTAGGTACCTTCCTTCCTTTTGTTCCTTTGAAAATCTCCTCCAGTGTTCTAAAGTGACACTGGTAAGTATGGTAGTTTGAGAGGCAAAATTTAGGTTTTGTAAAATTTTACAAAACTCAATGTGAATCAAAATCTAAAAAATGGAAACAGGATTTTTTTTTCTGCAGTGCTGGAAATACACAAACATGTATGAGAACCAGATATGAAATGCACCAAATAGACTAGCTTAATATAACTGACCCTGCCAAACTGAAGTGCAGACTGGAAACAGCTCAAATAATTGCTGGGAAACAAATGTAAAACTTTTTTTCAAAAATCTTAATAACTTAAAATGTTCTGACTTGCATCTTTCTCAGTACCTTTGGCCTTGTCTTTCAAAACTTTATTAGAATGCAACTGTGTAGAGTTGAGGAACTAATATGATGCTGATCCTTGATGATGTTGTCACAAAGCTGAGTAGTATTCAGCATCATGTATACTACTTATGATTCGATCCAGATCACAGTAGGGCTTAACTGCAAGTAGTTTTATGTAATGCAGAACATGCCTTGTGTACACCTAATTCATCACTGCATTCTGGCATAAAATTTTGTACTGAAGACAGGCCTAAAAGGCGCTAAGGATTTTATTCCAAAAATGAAATGTAAGCCTCTTCAGAGTCTGTATAGCATAAAAGTCCCACTGTATGGTTAAAGTACCACTTAATGGTGCATCGGCTTTGTGCTAGCCCTCTGCAGAGGTGTAAATTTGAACACGGATGCACATGAAGCACAAAACAGTATTGTGCGTGTATGTGTAAATAGCATGATATATAGCCTCATTCTGAAGACTTAAATATATCCTGCCTTCCTAAGAAACTATTATTTAAGGACAAAGGTTAGCTTGTGTGAGCTATTGATTAGCTTAATGGTCTCTGAGGACTAAGGCAGAGCATATTCCAATAATTAAATCAATTATTTGGGATAATTATTAATAATCCCATATTAACTGGAAGAGGGACATGGCTTAATTCTGTGACATTGCATCTGTTTTAATTATTTAAAACTCCTCCATTTTGTGTTCATGGGTGAAGAGCATTCACATGAAGGTAGGTGTCTAAGAACCGTCCTTTTCCCACATCTTTTCCCCTCCTTCTCTGTGGTACAGCTATGATGTCCATATGCTGGAGTCGGGAGTGCTGATTTGTAATAGAATCTGAGTCAGATTCTGCCTGTGGATACACATGTGGCTCCCACTGGCTGCAATGGGAGTGCCATGTCTTAGAATATAGATATTCAGGCCTGCCTGTAAAGGCCTATACTTTAAGAACTCAGATGCATTTTTATCACTTAGCTGGTTACAGGGGTATAAAAACAAAGAATCAAAATCACAGTCCAACTGTATATGGGCCTTCTCTCACTAGGATAGTCCGGCCTTGTTCTTAGTCTGGGAAGCATCCTGTCTGGCGAGAAATCACTTATCAGTGGTTGTGGTCGTGAAACCCTCATTTCTGTATGTTTTATCTTTATGGTCCCTACTTTTCTATTGTTAATCTGTCTGCTGTCTAATAGTTTCTGTCTGCTGTCTAATACATTTTCCTAGGTGTAAGTTAATTGGTGTAGTGGGATATAATTGGTTAGAGAATTAAGTTACAATATGTTAGGATTGGTTAGTTAAATTTCAGTAAAAGGATTGGTTAAGGAATAGCTGAGAATATTACTATATAAACTGGGGTCAAACAGGAAGTGGGAAGAAGGGAAAGTGGAATCATGTTTGCTAAGGTCAGAAATGGGGAACAGGAACACAGGCAAGGTTCTGCGGCGTCAGAGCTGGGAAGGGGACACGGGGTAAATGCTCTGCGGTGTCAGAGCTGGGAGGGGGGACACAGGGTAAATGCTCTGCGGTGTCAGAGCTGGGAGGGGGGACACTGGGGAATAGACTCTGTCAGCATATAGAGATAAGCCCGACTGGTGTGAAGGGCTTCAAAATATGCTTGCTTGGAAACTAACCCCAATAAACATCGCATTGTCTGTTCTTCGAACTTCGGGTCTTTTGCTGCTTGCTGTCTGCGTGACAAGAACCAGGGAAATGGGAGAGTTGAGGGAAAACCCTCTAAAACCATGCACAAGCGAGAAGAAAAAATATAGTCTGGAGAGTTTGGGAGCTATTGCAAGTATTCACTACCTCTTTGTAATCCTATTCCCAGTTACTGTCTCCATCTCCCTATCGTGTGCTCACATGACATTTTCAGGTAATCAGCATTGTATGAGAGCAGACTGTAGTCGGAAAGGAAAAGTCTCTGTAAGAACTTAATAATTACTTTGAAAATCTAAAATTATATTCCACAACTAATTTTCCCCCTTGAAATCTGAGGAGGAAAAAATGAAATGATTACTTTACAGTAATGTGCCAAAGTTTATATTCCAAGGACTCTCCTTAAACTGATCCAGAAAGTAGAATGGCCTAGCTAGAAAATACATAAAGTTACATATAGTTGTAAGTGAGAAACATTAAAGGGATATAACAGTAAATTACCTAGATCCCAAAACATACATTCTTTTGAGGGAAGGGTTGTTAACATAACCTTTTTAAAAAGCTCATGTTTTGTATTTGTGGGCTGAGTTAAGACTGCACGTCGGTTGCTCAGGATGAGGGTAGAGAAATGTGGGCAGTGTGTGCTGAAAGTGCTGCCCTCATTTTCCAGCACACAGAGGCACCAGAGTGCTCTGAGGAGACCCTCAAGAACTGAGGTCTCCGCCACATCTCTGTTCTTCCCCAGTGCCGCATCCCGTATCTTCCTGTTCTGCTCTGGCTGCCGCCTGGACCCGAGCCTTATATTTTCAAAAGCGACTAGTGATTTTGGGTGCCAAATTTCAGACATCCAGAAGATAAGATTGGCAAGCACATATTATAGATGTGTCAATAAATATGGGCTCAGGATATATTGGAGGCACACAATATGAATAGAATACTTGTGAAGATGGAATTGTCCCAAAGGACTGAGGCTCTTGTTATCTTAAATATTTCTTTAGCTAGTAATTTGGATTGCATATGAAGTATTAGAGAGACAGTTTGGCCATAAATGGAAGCTAGCCTGGAACCCTGTCTGGTTTCCAAAGGAACTTTGTTGAAATCTGTCTCCGTGGAATGTTTTGATTTTGACAAATCAGCAAATAGAAAAAAACTGTTTCATTGGAATTTTTCTGACAAGCTCTATTTTTCACAACTAATTTTGAAAATTCTTTGGATCTGACCCATATTGGGAGCTGTGGGTGTTCAGCACCTCTGAAAACCAGGCCATTTCTATTTAGGAGTCCAAATACAGATTTAGGTGCCTAATATTGGGCATCAATGTTTGAAAATTTTGGCCAATGTTGTGAAATTATGAAAAATATTTCTTGGAGAGAAATGCACCCTAAACAAACCAATATGGCAGCTTGTAATTAGTATGCAAAAGGAATGTGCCAATTTCTGGCTGTTGTTTTAGTTAAAGACCTGATAATTTTTTTTTTTCAGAAAGGTTTTCTTGTAAAATCTATTTCTATTAAAATCCTCTGAAAAGAAGGATAACCCTTGCTTCTAGTTGTGAACAATGATGTGATTAAGATCTCTGGTCTGGGACAGACTGACGTTTTGCAATACCTTTTTGCAATGTTTAATTTGGTGCAAAAGGCCCTTTTATTGGAAGCTGACAAAAGAAAATGATCCCGTAACCTGAAACATCCAGTACTGTAGCCAAGGACTGGCATAGCTGATGGCAAGCTGGACCTCCATTGTGTAGCAAGTTTCCTAAATTCTGCAGCACCCTGATGTAGCAAACTGAAAATTCTGTGGATGCTTGTTTTAAATTAAAAAGGGAAGTTTTGAATGAACTAAACATGAAGATGCATAGTTCAGCCCATGAACAGCATTGTCTTGTGCTGTTCCTTCACTTTACAGTTTTCCATGTGCCAAATCTTGTGTGGACAATTCAGAACTGCCTTGTGGAAATTATGGGGGAGGAAACTGGAGTCTTTGGCAGTTACGCAGGGGACAGTTGGTGCATTTTTGGCACATGGAGAGTCACTGGAGGCAGTCTGGGATTGCATGGCAAACACATTAGTTAATTTTGTTTAAAATCCACAGTAGTGCAATAGTTAACAATGGTGACATTTAAAGAGGATTTCTCTGTTGTAGAAAATGCAGGGAGGTTAATGCAGCAATTCACACCTAGCAGAGCTGTTTCAGGGTGCCTGTGAGCTCAGGAAGGCACATTGGTTTACACTGTGTTCATGTATTCAAGGTTTTCTTTGCGACCATAAGGTAGAAACATAACCTTTTTCTCAAGACCACTGTGTATCATGCTGACCAATATAGTCTCATTGCTTCATTTTACCCCTCTGTAATCCTTCTGTTTTTGTTTTATACTTGGATTTTAAGCTCTTTGAGGCAGGGATTGTTTTTTATTATTTTTGTAACATCTATCACAATTTGGTCCTGGTCCAAAAAATAAACTATAGTAAAAAATGATGGGTTCTACAACAAGTTGTGGATTCTGCAAAAAATGATGTGATCAGAGTAAACAGGGCCCAGGCTGTACAGTACCACGCTAATATGACTTGCATACAAGGTGACAAATAATATGAAACCACAAAATCAAACACCTTGAGCTTTTGGTTTCCTCTGATAGAATCAAACATGCTTGTTTCTATGGCTTCTCCTAAGACCAAAATAGTTTGAGTGTCAGATGTCAAGGATATTATGTCTTCAGTGAACATAAGGGCTACAATATTCAGCTGTTGCATTAAAATGCCTCCTGAAATGTGAACGATGTTGGGGAAAACTAAACGACCTTGCAGCATTAGGCCAACAAGCCATGTTACATGGAGCAGAACAACCTATTAGCAAGGCTTGAAGAATATTGCTATTTGAGCCAAGGCTACTGTAATCTGAAATACATATGTATATTTAACCAATTTAATTCCACTCCAACGCTTAATATAGAAGTAACACACATGATCAGTATATCTTGAAATATTTCAGTCATTTAGTTGATCAATTATATTTTATCTGAATACTCTCTAGCTGGCTGGCTTCCTCCAGACATGGCGATGAACATGACTCATTCAAGCAGATTACATGTGATTTCAGTTTGGTGCTAATTAGATTTGGTCATTTTGGCAAGTCTAGTGTTTTTAATGAATCTGCTGGCCCTGAGACAGAGTTTCATCTCTGTTCTTTGAATAATAGATTCCTCACCTATTTTTCATTACTGTATCAACAACTATCTGAGATCAAGTATTTCAAGTAAATCTAGGCAATATCTCATGCATTTTTTTTCCTTTTTGACTTGTTCTCACAATACTGATAGTTTTGCCACGTGTGTGGGTTTTTTATTTTGGTTCTAGCTATAATTGTCCATTCCTAGTTGGACTGGTTATTCAATACCTTGTGGATATTGTTATATGAAGAGATGATGTGTTTGGACTAATAGAACTTGGCAAATTATTGACAATAGCCCCCAACTGTCAAATGCAGAGTTTCAAGAATCAGAACTTCTGATATTACATTTCTTACATATTGTAATTTTTTTATATGGGTCATTGTCACCCTGCTTTTGTCTGGTAGTAATAACATCTCCATGAATTTAGAATAGCTCTTAACAGAATCTTTTTGGCCATATCCAAATAAATCCTCACACAGCCTTTTCCATAATCTGCAAGGGATTACATGACCCTGCACTGGCTATTCTGTTGGTATTTTTCAGAAGAAATTAAATGTATTGCAGTGTGTCAGTCTGGGGGCTAGTGGAATACTAAATTACCTTCAAGAATTAATGGGAGCTGTATTTTTAAAAATTACGGGGGAAGACAACAAGGAGAGAAGTAAGAGTGAAATGTATCCATCTGAGAGCTAAACACCTAGTCTTGAGATACTACCTGCTGGTAGTGCCACGTTGGCTTGCACATGGGAAAAAACAAACATACAATGTCAGCTTCAATAAGGAACAAAAGATGGCCTATATCTGCTTAGTATGGCACGTGGGAAATTAGGTGACCACTGCTTTTGTATTTTAAGGGATATCTCCTCTTTACTATACAGTTCCTTTCCAGACCTGGAAATTCATGACGTTTTTGAAACAGTGCCCATGAGGAAGAGGGGAGAGAGTACCAGTGGCAGGAGTGTATGCAGACTGAGAAAGTGCAAAAAAGATCTTTGTGGTCAGTATAAGAAACAGGCTGACCCTTTACTCAATGATGGCCAGAGTCAAGAATCTCTCATTTTATTATCCTATTTCCTACTGCAATAAACAAATGCAATTGCTAGATTTTAAGGACTTAAATTGAACAATTTGAGGCATCTGGAGACTGCTGGCCACCTTCTGTTCTGTTACATCCATGTAATTAACTCCACTGATGATTTATTAATTGATGTACATATGAAATAAATCCGAGCATAATTTGGTCATATACCTCCAGACTTTGACAACTAAAATTTCCCAAAGCCGCTTAATTTCTTTGTCTTAAGAAGCCTGAATTTGAGCTAGGGCCCCCTTTTCCATGTCCATCACGTTAAGCCGTTAGGTCAGGGTTAGCATAAGGGTGATTGGGCGGGGAACCACTGGCTTTTGGCTAAGGATCAGAACTGGGAGTCTGACAGACTTCTGTTGACTTTGGACTAGCCACTTCACCTCCCTGTACTAGTGGTGGTGGTGGGAATTTCAAAAAGACTCATTGGTACTTTTACCTAGGTTTTGTTGTATACCTGGTGAAACCACACGTTAGTAAAAATTTTTTTTCTATTGCAATGGAAGTAGACCATCAGAATCCCAATTTCCAAAAGTGTGCAGCATCCATTGTTTAGTGGGAGCTGTTGGGTGCTGAGGTACTCGTGAAAATCTGGCCCTAAATGTATATGTAACTCTACTTGACTAAATGCTTGAAACACTAGAACTAAGTTCTTAATACGCACACTTTTCTATGTTAAACATCTGTGGCTTTTTCTAAAAACATGAGTACAGCAAGTCATTGAATTACTTGCTCCATCAATGTTTGATTACTTACAGTTTGTTGCAATGCCTTTATTAAATGGCAGTCAGCTGGGTAACCGGCGGGAAGGGTACCTATCTATTTATTTTGCAATGTTGAAACTCTGCTTTGAATTATAGACTTTTGTTGTACAGTACTTAAAGCTGGGAATGAGATGGGAAGTAGCTGATGCTGAGGTAGCTTGGCAGCTGATTTTTGTAGTTGGTATGACTGAGACTGACCTGTTACTTCCTCCAAATCTCTTGAAGCTTACTTCCATTCTTTTACGGTATGCCAAATGTGCTAGTTTAGGCCTCAGTTACTTAAGCACATGCTTAAGTCCCATGGACTTCAATGGGATTTAAGTATATTCTTAAGTGCTTTCCTGAAGTGGGGTTTGGGGCTTAATTTTTGGCAATGCTGAGCACCACACACTCCCACTGAAGTTGAGTGAGAACTCTGGGTGCGTAGTTTCTTCTCAGAAGCAGACTCTTAGTTTATGGGGTCATAACCTTTCCAGCCTGGAGTCTTTCTAGCCTTCCATCCATCCTGGAAATGTACAGTTCTCTCTGTTAAGGATGTTGCTAATGGTCAGTCCTAGTTTGATCCCTTATTAAATGATCTGACCCTTTGCTGCAATGTGAAGGCTTTTACTAAATGATGCTTTATATAAAATATGTATGTGTATACAGGAAGTAATAACTTTTATAGATGAAACCCTTAGACAGCTAGTTATATAAAGAGCTAGTTCTATTGACTTTTTTCAGAAGGATGCAATTTCATTATAGAGGCACAATTTAATTATGACTCTTTAAAACTGCAGTCAGATTTTTATACTGTACTTTTTTCCAGCGTCTGTTATATTGGCCTATTTAAAGACCAGTTGAATTTTTTAATTCTATTCTGTGAATACATTACTGTAATCCATGATCTTAGATTTAACATTTTGTGATGCTGTCATCCTAGGCATCCAGCTAATCATGTATATTCCATCATGGGGGAGTGTTTGACAGTGGTAGTGCAGTGGTTCCCAAACTAGGGGCACTGGTTGTTCAGGGAAAGCCCCTGGTAGGCCAGGCTGCTTTATTTACCTGCCACATCTGCAGGTTCAGCTGATCGCAGCTCCCAGTGGCGGCGGTTCGCCGTTCTCAGCCAATGGGGGCTGCGAGAAGCAGTGCGGGCCGAGGGACGTGCTGGCCACAGCTTCCCGCAGACCCTATTGGCCTGGGACGGCAAACCGTGACCAGTGGGAGCTGCGATCGGCCCAACCTGCGGATGCAGCAGATAAACAAACTGGCCTGGCCCGGCCCACCAGGGGCTTTCCGTGAACAGGTGGCACCCCTAGTTTGGGAACCACTGATGTAGAGTGTGTGTGTGTGTGTGTGATTTTTTAAAAAAAAATAAACTGTGAAGGATACTTAATTCTGGTGCTACTTTCTGGGAGTGATAGAAAACTTCAGGGTGAATACTTTTAATGCAGAGGACAAGGTCCCAGATTTTTAAAAGTCTGGCCCAAGAAGCTTTTAGAAGGAGTTGAATAAAGCCTATACATATATACTGATCTTCTTTTAGAACATCTTCATTATAATATCTGCGTACGGGCTGTTTTTTCTTTCTTAATGTTTCCTCTACCTTTGGATGAACACTCCAGTGAAATAATTCTGAATGGATTGAAATGCTTTTTATCTCCATTGCAGCTTGTAAGTCTTTTAGTTCATTCTACTTGGCTGAACTACTGCTTTGGAACCTCAGAAAATCATTGCTGTTAGCTACACATACAGAAACAACCAATATACCACTTTGCTTTTCCTGTTTCTCTCCAGCAATGGAAGAGCACAGCCTCGAAATTCAGGGGACCTCTTCACAACAATACAAACTGGCCTTCTCTTTGAGAGTGTTTGATTACACAAATTAAAATTTCACCACAGTCAATTGGCAACAGCTAGAGACAGTTCCAAAACTAAACTTTGGATTTTGTGTTCCCCTCAAAGTTTTGGGAGTGTTTTGATCCAAATATGGATTTTGAAGCCCATATCTATCAACTGTAGCTCAAGCAGTTATGATATTAACCACTGTAGATTTGTAAACTCTTCAAGGACTATCTTCCCTGATACATAGACCGTGTTTAGCTTATTGTGGATGCCACCACAATAGAAGTACACCATAATAAACTTACTTGCATTGAATGTAGCTCTCCATATTTTTCTCATTCTTCTGAAATTGGAAAATTAAACAAAACCAAATGGGTTACACAGTTGGCACACTGGAAAGTGCAGGGCAAAGGCCTCTACATGTACATGTGCATCAGCTTTCTCTCACCTTTCATTTGGGATGGCTTTGATCTTTGAGTCAACATGATTTAATAGATTATTCTTTAAAATAGATTACGTTTTTTCTTTCTATAATGTCATGTGGCACATTTTTCAGCGTAGTCAGTTGGGCCTAGATTTTTGAACCTGGTTGCCTAAATTTAGGCACTCAAACCCACATTTAGGAATTGCATAAGTG
Organism: Lepidochelys olivacea; assembly: GCF_965140295.1. NCBI lineage: Eukaryota > Metazoa > Chordata > Testudines > Cheloniidae > Lepidochelys > Lepidochelys olivacea. The sequence goes on along the minus strand of NC_140412.1, from coordinate 135,313,677 downwards.
GCCAGACTTTCAGCAGCACTGAGCACCCATAGCCCCCACTTAGGTCAATGGATGCTATGAATGTGACTCTGAACATTCACCATTTTCTTTACCTAACCATGAAAACAATACCAGTACAAAGGGCTCTCTCTTGCTCCTGGTTCTCGTAATGAGACTACATCACTAAAACCAGCGTTATTTCCATAAATGAGTCTTTTCTCCTCCTTTTCTCTCTCATAGCAGAAGGAACTCTGTGTGGAGGCCAAAAATAAAGCAAACCTTGTTATGTTATTAAATTTAAGATCTGAGGTAATGTTTGGAATAAATATTATAAATATTTTGGGTATGTTTAAGGAATCTTTTTTGCCTTTGGTTTGAATTGACCCAAATGTGGATATTAAAGCTGGTATTTGACCCTTCAATAGTACAATACTCTATGGGAATGGTCTCAAGAGGAAACCTTTTATATACATTAGACACATGGTTACATGGCACCAGACATCATGGGCTCTGTACTAGTGCTTGTGACTGCTGTAGTCTCTTACGAACAGACCAGTCTTGAATTCTGCTTCCTAAGTTTCTTCCCATCTGGTTCCTGCTCCAAACTTTTAATATTCTGTTATGTGCAGTAGGAGTCCTTTGTGTCTGGTGGACCCCAGGATTCTTTACACTAGATACTGAGAGCCTTCTCTGAAGCATGACTAGAACTGGTGGTAAGGGTTCTGAGGATGATAGCACCCACTTCAGACAGTGGTAACAGAAATAAGGACCCACTTCTGGAGGAGGAAATCAGAGAGAGAAAGAGAGATTGACTGGAAGGTAGGATGGGTTGGGGAGAAGAACATCAAATCCCATCTTTACCTACAGCACAAATATACGTCCTTGGTAGCACTGATGGGTCCTATGTCCTCATTTTGCGTTATAGCCTGATAAGCCAGGAGAGGAAAAGCAACAGTCCATTTGGTTATAACGTGAATAGAAACCAGGCAATTGGAAAACTTACTGAGAGGATGAGTGATCTTCTTCATGCAGCACTTTCAGTTAAGTAAATGATAGTTATTGCATGACTGGTAGCAACACCTACTAGCTTAGGAAACAGTTGTCAGATAAGCTGGCCTACAAGTTCCAGAGTGGTCTGTCTTTTTTTTAAAAAACCCTTGTCTGCCTTGGTTACCTTATTCTCAAGGCTAGAAAGTAGCAGTCCATTTTTAACTCTTAAGCATCTATAAATAGAGCTGAAAATAGTTTGTACATCTTTCCCCCACCTTTCAGTACTAATACATAATACCAAATGACTTCAGGTAAATCTGGGGCACAGGAGTCATACAGAAAATGCATCAGAACAAATAAAATCTATTTCATAGGTTCTTGAGCATGCATTTCTCTTTTAAGTTGTATTTCTACTTCTTGAAGGACCTTTACCCTAGAGCATTTGTGACTAGTAGTATTCAGAGCAAAATAATTTATATTAAAAAAGCAAGGTTGGTGAATTGCCATACATGTTATAGTAAAATCTGGAAAAATACAGAAGGCGCAGCAAATAAAATTAGGTTCATGATATTTGGGCATTAGTATTGGAAAACAAATAGAGGCTTAGTTAGGGATTGGAAATCCGAAAGTGCACACAGCTCTGGTATAAATCTCTGTTCCTGCTGAATTGCAGAAACCCTCTGAAGCTCACCAGTTGTACGAGTGTGTAAACCGCCTTTTGTTCCTATAAGAAGTGCTGGAGTTGAAATCAATGGACTAGACTAATAAGTAGTGAGAATTGGGGAGGCCATGATATTAGACAGCAAACAAAGTCCTTGACCTTTCTTTAAATAACTAAGAGGTTGAACTTCCTTCAACAAAAGTAGTCCTCGAAATCCTCCAGTATCATTCACCTAGGGTTAGAATCCCTTTTACAGTGGTTCACCTTTCAATCATTTTGAGAATAGCATATTATTTCTGAGCATAAGGCTTTTAAGATCCATTACCATTGCAGGACTCCACATTTCCCCATTACCACATAAATAGTTTCCTTGTGATTACTCTCCTGTTTGAGGCTTGAGACCTGGAAGGTCACTGTCGATCATAATTTCCAATTTCAATTGAACATATGCAGGGGAGCCACTGTTAGACTATGCATATGCCTTGTTGATACAGCAGCAGGAAATCTACCTCTGCAGAAAGGTCCCTTGTCCAGGCTGCTGAAAACAAATGGTCTTCATCGCGATCAATGGTAATATGCTAATCCAAAGAAATGAGGACTGAAATGGCACATTAGTGCTACTTGTCAAGTAATGTACTCATTAATGGGGGTTGCATTTCAAAATCTGATAGGAAATAGGTAGAACATCACCAGATGGTGTGTAACTTGAGTGTATGATGGGTATCTTGGCCACCATGCAGAAGGATGGAATGGATTATTTCTCTCCCCCCTCCCCTCCTGCCCCAGTTGATATCACTATTTTAGTAAAATTTGATATAGAGTGCTGTTGTATCTTAAAGGGACACTCACAGTTCAACTTCTGCCCTAAAATTAGATTTGTGTTTGCCGTAAAATACTAATAGAAAGATGTCAAGGAAACAACATTTTGCAGTCTTTACAATATAAACATTGCAGGATTGCGCTATTGTAGAATTTGACTAGTCAGTTTCACTTTCATTTTTTTCTAGGTTGTCTTCATTTCCCAAGCTAGGAGAGATACAAACAGAGTGTAGGTGGTGCAAATTAAATTAGATTTTTGTCAAAGGAATTTCAGGAAGACTAAGACGTTAAAGGGACACAGTCAACTTGAAAGCTAGTCACTTTTTAAAAATGGCTTAAGAGTAATTCCTGATATTATATCTGCCCCTGACTTTCTCTAATAACTGTGAATGTAAAGATACAAAAAATTTCATATTTTTTTTCTCCCTATAGCTGTGTGAAAGAACCACCCAAACAAGGGAAACTTAGTAATTTGACTCTACAGAGGAAACTCTGAAAGGGAACATATATTTGACAGTACAGTTGATTGTTCGCTGTCTTCTAAATATAAAACTGAAAGTGAGAATTTCCCGCCTCTAACCTTTCATTTATGATGATCTCCAGGTTGCAATAGTAGTACTACTGGTAACAATAGTGGGTAAATATTTTTCAGACAGAAGTGTGGATTTTCAAGTCGGGGGCCTATTAGTAATGACATCACCTTTCACTCTCCTTTGTTTTAACCAGACCAAATTTGTGTTTCAATGTACAGTTCAGGATTAAAGATCTTGTTAGCTAAGACTTGAGTCTTTACTCCTTACCAAGGAGATACAAATCCTCACATCAAATACAGATATACACACCTATTGACAGAAGCCAAGATTTTCAGAAATTATGAGTGATGTTGGGTGTCTTCGCTTTTGCATGTCCAGCTTGAGGCGTATTTTAAAGGGGCCTGACTAAGGGTGGGGACTTGGGGATTCTGAAAGCTGAGTCTCTTTAAGGTGACTCAGGTTAGGGATCCAATTCCTAGTACATCTAAAAATCTTGGCAAGAAGCTAGAAGAAAGAGGTATAACATTTTAAACATATTAAATAGATTATATTACATTGTGTAGTATATATAAACCTGCATGTAAAAAGTCCCCACACTGGGTTTATTTCTCTCTATTAGAAGAGCTGTAATAGCCTTGCTGTATTTCAGGTTGTCAGTATTGCTGTTTCTTAACTCAACCTGCTGTGCCCAAGTATTGCAGCTCATAAGGTTCCTTATGTGACTGAATTAAAACAGTGGGAGATTGTTACATACCATATGTGCTGCAATATGAAGGAACGACAGGATAAGTTGCACAATAAGCCAGGTAAGTCCTTATTCCAAAGTCCTTCCTGGTTCTTGATTCCATTTTAATTTTGAACCTAATGGACATGTCCACTTAATCGAACTTGAATTTGGGTGCACATTTTTGTCCTCTGTGCATACACACCCAGTGGGCAATCTGCCGCCTTAGTGGGAATGAGCTATGTAAGGCACTGGACATTGTTGTGAAGTATATGCAGCCTTTTATGTTAGGGAAAACATAAATCCATTCAGTGTCACTGTTAGTTGGGTCAGCACTTTCATTCTAAAACAGTTTGAATCAGTTTATAGCTTGGCTGTAAAAAATAAAATAAATTTTAGGGTAAAACTTGGCCTGCGGTCTTAGCTCTGCATCAAAATATAAATAGCTGAGTTATTAACATTTGAAATCTGGCTACTGAACATGCACTACTTGTTGGTGTTTTTTGTTACACCAAGCACCCCTAGTATGGATCAGTGCTGTTAAGTTGCTTTGTATGTGATAGATTCACTTCAATCACTGAGAAGCAGTGACCACTTTTATTCTCAAGGCCTCTAAAAGCATTTCTGGGGACAAGTAAATCCTTAACAAGTTTTCTTAGGGAATGAGTTATAGTCGATTTTTGTGATAGCCAGAGATGGATACAGCAGCTAGGCTTTGTAAGGATTCAAATTTAGTATTTGTCTAACTTGAATGGTACTTCTGAGCTCTTCTTTTATTCCCTTTGAATACCTTTCTGAAACATAAAAGATAGAGTTGCATGCTTCCTCTTCCTCCCTTTTCAATTCCTCTTGACAGAAATTGGAAGGTGGAGGGGTAACTAGCACTAGCAGCTGATTCTTCTTGAATTCATGGGGTGATGATTTAAGGATCTGGTGGCCCAAGTATTGCAGGGCCTCTTGGGCAGGGCAGGTAGTGACCTGAGAGGTGTTTGGCACTCTGGTAGATCATTGTGTTCAGTAGCTAATCACTGATCAAGTTACTGCATTCTCTGCTGGAATAGGCAGCACCCAAACTTTCCAGCTGCTGGTGTGAGAAGTAGTAAGTAATTTAGCTTTGGGGAGGCGAGGTAGAGGTTTTTGGTAACCATCTTTTTTTTCCTTTTTGCAGAACTCCAAACATGGGAGGCAAACTTAGCAAGAAGAAGAAGGGGTACAATGTAAATGATGAAAAAGCTAAAGACAAGGACAAGAAGGCTGAGGGAGCAGCTACCGAGGAAGAGGAGACTCCAAAACAGAATGAGGATGCCCAGCAAACCACAGAGACCGGAGAAGTGAAGGAGAACAACAAGGAGGAGAAGGGTGATAAAGAGTCCCAGGTTGCTGCCAATAAGACAGAAGACAAAGAAGGGGAAAAAGAAAAAGCCGTGAGCCAGGAAGAAGTCCAGAAATCTGAACCAGAGAAGCCAGAGGCTGTTGTCGACGCAAAAGTGGAGCCACAGAAGAACAATGAACAACTGGCACCTAAGCAAGAGGAACAGACTTCAGCCTCTGCTCCTGCTGCCAGTAGTGAAGCATCTAAAACTTCTGAGCCCAGCAATGATGCAAAAGTTTCCCAGCCTTCAGAAGCCACAGCTACTAGTAAAGCAGATGACAAGAGCAAAGAGGAAGGGGAAGCCAAAAAGACTGAGGCTCCCGCAGCACCTGCAGCCCAAGAAACTAAAAGTGATGTGGCCCCAGCTTCAGACTCAAAACCTAGCAGCAGCGAGGCTGCACCTTCTTCCAAGGAGACCCCGGCAGCAACAGAAGCACCTAGTTCTACTCCCAAGGCTTCAGCGCCTGCAGCCCCACCAGAGGAAGCGAAATCTTCTGAAGTTCCAGCGACTAATTCGGATCAAACCATAGCAGTGCAAGATTAAATTGGACAGCCTGGTGAAATTAACCACTTAAAACAACCTGTGTCTTTTTTTTTCTTTTTCTTTTTTTTTTTTTAATTTTTTCAGCTATACTAACTTGTTTCAGATCTGAAATAATATGTATTGCCCAGGGGAAAAAAAAAAGGATGTCCCATCAAGTTGGGAGGGAGCAAGGGAGTGGGGGGGAAGAATCCAAATAGTATTTTTGTGGGGAAATATCTAATATACTTTCTGCCAGGATTTAAAAATATGGATGTCTGAAAGTACAGCACATCTTTTGTATCTGAACTGCTGTAAATGCACTCCACCAATGTATCAAAATCTTTTTTTCGTTCTGTAATGGGGTTTGGGAGTGGTGCATTTGATTCTGCCCGCTGGGCTTGTGCCAAGGCAATCAGATCTTTATGAAAGCAGCATTTTCTGTGGGTTTTTTTTTTTTATTTACACCCTTTCTTATTTTGATATATTTTTTATGCAGTGGATGAATGCCAACTTTCAGACAAACCCACTTAGCTGTCCACATTTTTCTCAATGCCAATCCTCCAATTCTTCCTCTCCAAATATTTTTGGGAGTAAACAGCATTCTCATCCTACTTAGCCTACCTAGATTTCTCATGACGAGTTAATGCATGTCTGTGGTTGGGTGCACCTGTAGTTCTGTTTATTGGTCAGTGGAAATGAAAAAGTCTGCGTTCATTGCAGTTCCAGTTTCTCTTCCATTCTGTGTCACAGACACCACACACCACTCATTGGAAAACAAATGAAAAACAAAATGTACAATGGATGCATTGAAATTATATGTAATTGTATAAATGGTGCAACAGTAATAAAAGTTAAATAATTTAAAAAAAAATAAAGGTGTAAAGATTGATAGTTTATTTAGACTAATTCTTCATATTTAGCTCTGACAGCCTGGCATCCACAATCCACATATTCAGAGGAAAAAGATGATTATTTGAGGGCAAATCAAAATCACTGTGGTCAGGATTCAGCTACCCACATTCACAAGGAGTACCAGTATAAAGTGCTACTCAGCATCAGTCAGGATATTTGAATCTGACCCTAGAGATATTTTGCTATAAACACTCACGTGTGATACAGAGCTCCATGAGAGTTTAGAGATAGAGAGTGAACAGGAAATACTTTATGCGCTATGCATAAGCAGAATATAAACTCTGTCATATGCTAATGCCATTTTAAATCCAAATAAATGCTTCTGAATATGCTCACTTCCTATTATACACAGCTACAAGCATCTTGGTTGATTTTAAGTTTTACTTGATGTAAGATGAATAGTCCATCAGAAAAAAGAGAATGCATTTTTTTTTTCAAAAAATGCATCTTTTAAAATGATGCGATAGAGCTTAATCCTAGATTAGTTGGAGTCCCATTAAAATACTTCTTTCACTGTTACATTTTGTTAACTTCTCAATACTGCTATGCAGCAGGCAACCTCGAGCTCATGACTGACAGAAGCCAAATGCTTCTTCCTTCAAATATGGCTATAGGTGTGTAAGTGAACAGAATTGATCAAATCTCTTTCAATAGAATTTTTCGTGTCATGTCATTTTTAAAATCCGTCTGAACTGCAAGATAATCACAAGCAAGGTGTCCCTATCTGATGCAGCTCAAGATTACCATATGCAATCTCGAGTTCATAAAACAAGGTTAAGAAAGATTCCTGCTCTGGGATATTACTCAGGGGCATCATAGTCTGTCAGTCACCATACTCAATCTGCTGTTCAGTGATAATAAGAGAAGTAGTGCAGTAGTAAACAAACAGAATAATTTGTAGACCTACCAAATGCATGAATGGATATGTTAAACAGGAATCTTGTTTAAAGGTAATATAGATAACACACACACACAGTCCAAATATCAGAAATCATGACTCAACGTGCTTCCTTTGGGTTTATCCTTGAAAGGTTTACACAGAGAGAAGAGAGAGAGAGAGAGGAGTTAATTTGTGATTAAAAGTATCTTAAAATTGCATTCAGAACATGTTGTGTTTATGTATTTCATTCACATAGAGGGAACAAAGCACCATGGGCCTGATGCAAAGCCCATTGGAGTCAACAGAAGTTAGTCCTACTGACTTTTGATCTGGCTCCAGAGGCTTAAGTGGAGCTTAAGGCCAACACAAGACGAATGCATCCTTGTGCACGTTAGTGAATTTCACTCCTAGTATGTCAAGATCAGATTTGCTTTTTCATGTATCAAAACTTCAAACAACTCACTGTTGATTACTTCTTAAAAATTCAAAGTAAATGTGTCTTCTGCTGAATGACAATACCTAAAGGAGAGCAGAGTCCAGGCAGCCAGTGTGCAAGTTAGTCCACCAAGTTCTGTCAATGCACCTGCAGCATCCTTGCCTTGCCACTCATTAGGGTTCCCTGAAAAATCTATTGCACCAAATCCCATAACTTCCCAACATGGATACATTTTTGGAGATTTTTTTAATTCTCTCCAGCACTCATTGCCATAATATCCAAGTATCTTCCAGTAGTGCATTAACCAATGTGACTACGCATCTTGTCATATGGTGTTTGTTCTTGATGGAGAAGCTAAAACCAGAACCTGACATAATTTTTTCTTACCTTAGTTAAGACTAATTCAAGATAGAAAGAGGTAATGCACTGAATCTAGCAGACAAAGGGACAAAAAGACCCAATGGCTGAAAGCTGATGCTAGCCAAATTCAGACACCTAGGTGCGCACTGTTCAGTAGTGAGGGTAATTAACCACTGGAACAACTTACTGAGGGTTGTGGTAGATTCTTTATCACTGGATATTTTTATGTCAAGATTGGAACTCTGCTTCCCCCCCTCCGCCCCAAGCTATATTCTAGTTCAAACAGGAATTAATTCAGACAAGCCTTATGGGCTATGTTATATAGAAGGTCAGATCAGAAAGATCACAATGGTCTCTTCTGGCCTTAATCTTTGAATTCTCTGAGTTCTCTCTGTTAATGTAGTATGTGAATCAACCTGGAATTATTGGGACGAAATCTGCACTCTGACCCTGCTGCCTTTGAATGGGAAAGCAGATGCTGAAGAAGAATAGGTATGTAACTTGTTGACTATGGTGATATTCAAATAAGTGTCATACTCCAGCACTACACTTTCACCTTCCATATAATGTATAGAAAAGCATTTTAATCTCTCCCAACTTCATACAGACTGAACAAATACGTTAGCTTTTGATCAATCCTGGGACACAGAGCAATTAGAACTCAGATGATTCCTCACATTAATGCTTCATCGGTGATGGGAGACAAATGAAGTAAACCCAAACACGCCACAGCAGTATCCACATCAAGCAGACTCAGTGACAGTTGGCAGTAAATCCACCCACAAATTCCACAGACTTTGCAGTATGGAGATGGCTGTTTCCTCCTTAGCTTTTAGATGGTGTATGACGATGGGTATGAGGTACTTTTGCGGACAATAAATCGTGAGGCATGTGCAAAGAAGGCAAACACATGCTTGCACTTGAAAAATGGGGAGGGGTGGAGGGAAATGCAACCACATGTAGGTGTTTTAACTAACCTGAAATGGCTGGGCATTTCTTTTGCTATTGTACATATGGTTGTACAATTGATTCTGTCACTGCAGTCAAAACTTTTGGTGACTTGTGTGTATTATACAAACACGTAGACACCCCACCAGAGATCTGGGTCCCATTGTGTACTCTTGCATTAAGAGACAGCCCTGCCCCAAAGAGCATACCAGCTGAGCAGACATTGGGTGGGGAATAAGGAATTGGTTTTCCTCTGGGGATCTGAAGCACAGAGACTGATATTCCTATAGCTACAGAGGAAGTCTGAGGGCAAGGAACTGAACCCACGTCTCCTGAATGCCAGCTGAGTGCTTCAACTCTGAGATTCTCTCTCTCGCTGAGTTATAACCATACCTTGGACTTTACAGCAATAGTAAAAATATTTGTGGTATAGAGTTAACCAGCATGTGATCCAATAAATTCATTTAGACATGTCGAACTCTAAAAAGCTCCACTCCTTTCATGGACGTATATGACACAGAAATAAAAGGGGAATCTAAACTAGGGGAAGGAATGATGCACTGTTTGCTGAAAGTACTTACCAGTAGTTGTCTTCACTGTTTCCCAGAATGGCAATGTTCTTAAACTTATTTTGTTTGGAGAATGTCATGGAGTTGTGCCTGAGTCCCTCCAGGGCAACAGAATGGGCATCTCCATTGGCTCATCTAACACTTTCATTGCAAGGAGAGTGATGTGTCTTGTGCAGTTAGTGTGACATTCTCCTTAGCTAAACCACTACATTACTTTGGGCATCAATCTAGGACAGGATTTCATTTAAAATAAAATCCTATATTGCAGTATGTTAGAGGTGTACCATAACATGTGGCAATGAGACCTTTGCTGTACCTAGAACCTACATAGCCTAAAAATGGGTTGTCATGTTTACAGAAGGGTTGGGAAAATGTCAAAAGATTTGGCAAAGCATCAAAATATTGAGATGGATTAATGCTTACCAGTTGGATCTTGCTCTGCATTTTAATACTCACAGGCCAAATTCTGCTCTGTCCCCCCAGGGTAATCCTGAAATAACTCCACTGAAATGTTCGTACTAATGATAGCAAAATTTGTCCCTATAATAAGGTCTTGGAATTGTCATCATACTCTGTATAACTGCATTTTCACTGGCTCCTGTGTTTCAAACTGGCATGCCAAATTTTTGGCTAACAAAATGTGTGTTTCACTATCTGTCCATTACGGAATTAACTTTGGTATAAGTTACAGATGACAGATGGAATCAGGAACATAAGTGAATCGCACTGCGTTCTTTTCAAAGGGGAGAGGACGGGGGAAGTATGTCCTATCATTCACATGAAAAAATGATAGGATTTAAAAGTGTATTTATATTTTTGTACCCTGAAATAATTTTTAAATAGTTCTTCTGGACTGTCAGCAATACTCTGTGGTGCTGCCATTTTGTAATATAGGTTGTTATGTTGATTATGGGACAGTGAGGCACTTGGTAAAGTCACAATAGCATGCACAGTCTCATGCCGTTGCTACTGTCATTTAGTCAGAGACTTTGAGGAAGTCTACAGCCTGATCCAATTCCCATTTAAAGTTAATGTGGAACTATTTCTATTTACTTTAATGCGAGGCCTATCAGGCCCATAATGTCAGTTTACACAGTTTTACCTGAAAGTTTGGTGTAAATTCAGGAATAACCCAGCATACTGTGAAGAGGTTAAAAAATGTGAACACACCAATGTTACCAAAATGTACTTACCATCTGTTAAGTGTCTTGGGGGCCAAAGTTGCAATGAGTTGGTGATCACATTCCAGTTCCTTGGGGGCAGTAGAACTAGAGGCCATCACGGTAAACGGAATTGGTTTACAATCCTAGGTAGAGCTGGGTAGGAAACAGTTTTCCCATCCCACAAGAATTTAAGATTTCAAAAGTTTTCCCAGTCCTAACTCTGGACAAAAAAATGGAACTCTCAAAAATATTCACAAAAAGTAAAGGAGGACTTGTGGCACCTTAGAGGCTAATAAATGTATTTGAGAAAAGCTTTCGTGAGCTACTAACTGAAAACTGGAACAAGTGCTGCCCACGCTGTAAATCCTACAGGCAATAGAATGGCGGAGGCTCTTAATATTTAGTATTTTAAACACAATCCACAAAGTGCCTCTCTGAAAAATGGGTTGGTTACCTATAGTACCTGCAGTACCTCCCAGGGGAAATCTACAACTGAGATTGACTTCTGTACCTGAGACCACAAAGAGTCAATGTAACTAGACTAGAAGGTAGGCTCATGGTCCTATATTTCAACTACATATGATAGGAGAATTCCATGATACCTAACTCCACTAATTAGATTTTTCCCTGCTTCTCAATTGTGTTTGGACAATTTCAGTGTCCTAGGGACTGGAACCATTGAGATATCACACAATTCATTAATCAAATGTTGCTAAGTGGATCCAGTGGGCTGGAGAGGTCAAAGATTTTTATATTGATGAAAATTGGTACAAGGTTGAAAGAGCAAACCTTTTGTTTTACGATAGCCCTGGATTCTGAAATGGAATGCTGTAAGCGAAAAGACCCTGCATAGATTTCAAAAGATATCACGTCTGTGTGCTAAACACATTGTTGTTTTAAGCTCCGCTGCCCTATCTGATTATTGTAATTTTGTCAGCTGCACTTTATTTTTATTTTTAAATAAAAGGAAGTATTACCAAGCGAGCCTTTTGTGTTTCAAAAGACAAACTACAGTATCTCATAATCAGTATGGTGCACAGGAACAATTTCAATCCCATTAAACCTTAAATAACCTTTCATAGTATAAGAACTTCTAAAATGTATTATTAAAATATTTTATCTAACATTTAAAACATGTTCATTGTTGACTGAAGCTTCAGTGGTACTGATCAATCCATAAAAAAGGCAAATTTTCAAAGATTAGTCCTAGGTAAGCATTTGACAATCCATTTAGCATTTTACTAATTAGATTCTGAGCCAGATCCTTAGCTGTTATAAATGGGCGTAATTTCAGTCAAGTCAGGGGAGCTACACTGATTATACCAGCTCTGGATCTGGCCCCCTGTACTCAAGACTTGTCCTCCATTTTAATTTAATGAGCTATTTCGCACAATTTGTGCAAAAATATTCTCGTAACTATCATTTTGCATTACAATACACAGTCACTATCACAGGCTGCTAGAGAATTAAACTCTTATTCTTTGTGATAACTTAATTACTGATAAGTTTGGATCTGAATTGCAGTTGTTTACTGAGTACTAATTTATATGAATTTGCACTAAATCTCATAGCAGATTTCAGAACTTATTCAAGACTTTTCAAAATCTTTTTATGAACACTGAAAATTGTATAAATCTGAAATTAATGGGAAAAATTAAGGATACATATGCACGCACACACTGAGGGGAGAAAATTCATAATAAAAAGGGAAGAAAGTGATATATACTATTTTTATAGGCATGAGTTGTAGGATGGCTGTATTATTTGAGCAGTGAAGCTGTATCTAGTACTCTAGATTTGAACTTTACCCCACTCCAACTGCTACATTTTGTCATAGCTTACCTGTACAATACATATTGGACCAGATCCTCAGGTGGAATTTTGATATTGTCTTCCCAAAACATCTTTAGTTAAAGTAAATGGTACAGTGATGGTTCTGTGACAAATAATGGGAGGGAAATTAACATGCATTGAAAGGAGAGAAAAGAGAAGTGTTTGGGAATTTGATGAAATTGATAATTAATGAAGCAGAGAGGCACAGTAAAAAGGTTCCAGACCGTAGAAGATGCAGGAGAAAATAGTCTTTCACCAACAGTGGTACGATTGCTTGGAGATAGAGAGAAGAGACCACTACATGAATGCATGGAGGAGCTAAGGGAAAAAAAAGGTCTGTCGGATGCTGTAACAATTTCATGGAGAGTTTTTAAAAAAACATTAGGGCAATCTGGGAAATGAATGAGAAACCAATGAAGTAATTTGACACGGCAAGCAACATTCTGCACATGCTGCCACTCTGAGAGGACTAGGATTTGGTGAAGCCTTAGATGAAGAAATTACAATAGTTAAGATGAGAAATTAAAGGCTGCATTCTGATTTCAGCAAAACTGGAATTAAGGCAGTGAGTGTCATACATGGATGACTCCAAACATAGGACAAGTGAAGGTAACTGAAAGGTTTGACCTGAGGAGAGAGAATGTGCTATTCCTCTTTCCCAAGAGGAAATTTTGGAGAAGCCCCAAATTTACTCAGTCAAGGCAAGCAGAGAACAGACAGGGAAGAATCATGAAAGCCATCATAGATAGCTGGGTATTAGTGAAAAAGCAATGATTTAGGTTGAAGATGTAGAATGTATGTAGAGAAAAAGAGAAGGGTAAAAATTGAATCTTGTGGGATGCTACAAAGGAGGACTCCTGGTGCAGAGATGTAGCTACCTTGAGAAAGAGAAATGACTGCTACATAGGAGCAGAACTGCTGTCTGCATAGCCCCAGTGAGGGTCAATAGGGACGCAGGGATATACTCACACCTGCAGTTAATTGCAAGCATTAGGATCCAAATTTGAAGCCTACCAACAGGTGTTCCAATGGAGGGCTTAAATTGTCTAAAATTGACCGTTTTCATGGTAAAATCTGAAAGTTTTGTGTAATGAAGCCACTTAAATTTTGTACACTGATTAAAGGAGTTGACCTTATTTGAGATTTAATTCAGACAACTGTCATGCTCACAGGAGAATTCATCTATTCAAACAGATCAGTGTGACACACATTGTTACAATGACACTGCATATGATGCAACGCATGCCACTTTGACAAAAAGTAAACTTTCTGCACCATGAAATGCCAGAAATGAAATTACAATGATGTTTCTCATGAAAATATGTGGGGGATGGGAGGTGTCATTTTTGTACACAATGATCACTGCCAACTGATCAGCTGAAATAAATAGAAGCTAGTTACCTTTGAGGATCTGGGGCCCAAATCGTTTTGAAAATGGGATGTAGGATATCAAGACAATTAGGCACCCATATATCTTTAAAAATCAAGGCCTTGTAATATCAGTGGAACTGGAGTCAGAGAGCCCGTCTTTCCTGTTATTGATGAGATAGCAGGATAACAGAGAAGATAGGGAATTAGACTGGAAGCAGCTCAAGCCACATGGACAGAACAGTCCACGGGGTTTAATAATGTTCTGCGTGTTCAATTTAATCTGCATTCAGCTTCCTTCTTTGTGAATGATGCCTGGTGGCAGTGGGTGAGTTCTTTGCAGAGCAGCACCTGGCAACATGAGCTATGGAACTCAGTCTGAAACTCCCCAGGGCCTGGATTTTGCAGGCACAAACTTAGAAGGAGGAGTTAGAGCTGTGTACAGACCTAGCCATGCAGGAGGACAGCAACAGGAAAGTAACACTCCTCTTTTACTTCATTGGGGAACAAGGAAGAGAGGTCTATGCTAATCTGAAGCTCATCATTGCTTAAAGCCACACAGCTGTCCTAGCAGCCTTGGGGAACTATTGCTCCAAAAAAAAAAAAGGGGGGGGGAGGGGGAGGCAGTGCTTACCATGAAGGAAAATTGCAGTGGCACGATGTAATCCAGCATTTAGGTGGCTCAAAAGTCTGCAAGGCAGGGATATCTGCACCCACTGAGGCCAGAACAGCCTGGGTAAGCAGCATGGTGGTGGTAAAGAAGCCATCAGGCAAATTATGTATCTGCACAGACCCAAAGCCACTGAACTGGGTATTGAAAAGATGTTACTATCTAGTCTGTGATGTGAGGAATTGGTTGTGGCACTGGATAAAGCCTGGATAAAGAGTCCAGCATGCTGACAACCTTTGCAACACTGGGCACTGCAGAAGGCTGTGCAAGCCAATGTGCATAAGCCCAGCACCAGAGGTGTTTCAGAGAAGATTCATCAGAGTGCTGGAAGGACTGCCTCAGGTGAAAATACTCACACATGATATCCTTATTGTTGGTGAATGGAGCAGTGTTAAAAAAGTTGAATGAGACCATGACAGAAAATGACAAGCTTTTCTTCAGCAATACAGGGACAAGAACATAAAACTCAACTCGGAAAAAGCACAGCTCAAACAGCACGAGGTAACGTACATGGGATGTCAGCTCACAGTAGAGGGACTGAACGCAGAGTCCAAGATCAAAGCAGTCAGAACTGGTAGCTCCAGTAGATGTGAAAGGGTAATAGCAATTCAAAGAATGATAAATTTTCTGTCCAAGTTCTGTCCACACCTGGCTGCTGTAGTGGAACACATATGCGAGTTCAGAAGGCAGGCAGTTGAGTGGGACTGGCCAGGTCCCCAAAGAAAACATTGGGCATGCTGTAACAGATGATACCAACCAGGACAGTAACTTATGCTCTGGTATGATACATCAGAGAAAGGACTGGGTGTAGCTCTTTTGCAGTGGCAGTCGATCGCTTATGCCCTGTCAGAGACTGAACAGGGGTAAGCCCAAATGGAAAAAGAGCTGGCTGTGGTATTTGGAAAGAAGCAATTCCATCAGTACACCTCTGGCCACCCACTAATAGTTAAATCAGACCACAAACCCCAAGACTCAACAATTTCAAGGCTCTTTCATAGTGCTGCAAAGAGATTGCAGCACATGTTGATCAGCCTCCCACAGTACTAGGTATAAATCAGATATTGCATAGGATGATTACTGGTGTTAGCTGACACCATGAGCAGGGCATATATAGTCAGCATCTGTGAGTTGGAGGAAGGCAATCAAGACATTGAATCTATTAACATGCTGGAATTGCTCCCAGTTTCAACTGCAAAATTGTTGGAAATCTAAGAGGCTAAAAATAAATAAATAAATAAAAAAATAGGCCATTCAACTACAGGCAGTCAAGGAAGCAACAGCAGGGTTGCCAGAAGACAAAAGCCAAGTAGCAGTAGGAGCAGATCCATATTTTCAAATTAAAGAGGAGCTGAGTGTACAGCATGTAATCATATCTTGAGGACAGAAAGCTGTTGTCCCCACCTCATTACATAAGGATGTCATCGAAAAAAATAAATGCCTCACATCTGGGCATTGAAAGCAATCTTACATGGGCTCAAGAATGTGTTTACTGGCCAGGAATGAATACACAGCTATCAATGTTCACAGAAGAGACTGACATCTGCTGGTCATGTGTTAACTATCACACGAGCTGCCCACCTGCCCAGAGGAAAAGTTTTTTGGGGATGTTGATGCCCTGCTTGATACAAGAAGCAAGTCAGGGACTAGAAAACTGAAGGCCCATTTTGCAAGATATGGAATTCCAGACATTGTATTCACTGACAACAGACTCCATTTTGCCTCAGAAGAATTTGCATGCAAATGGGAATTTGAGCACCACACCTCCTCCCTAGAGTATCCAGAGTAATGGTAAAATGAATCAGCTTTGAAAAAAGCTAAGATACTGACACAAAGATCCTGGACAATTGGAAAAAGGCAAATATTGTACCCATATTTAAAAAAGGGAAGAAAGAGAACCTGGGGAACTACAGACCCATCAGCCTCACTTCAGTCTCCGGCAAAATCATGGAGCAGGTCCTCAAGGGAATCCATTTTGAAGCACTTGGAGGAGAGGAAGGTGATCAGGAACAGTCAACATGGATTCACCAAGGGCAAGTCATGCCTGACCAACCTGATTGCCTTCTATGATGAGATAACTGGCTCTGTGGATGTGCGGAAAGCAGTGGATGTGATATATCTTGACTTTAGCAAAGCTTTTGATATGGTCTCCCACAGTATTCTTGCCAGCAAGTTAAAGTGTGGATTGGATGAATGGACTATAAAGTGGATAGAAAGCTGGCTAGATTGTTGGGCTCAACGGGTAGTGATCAACGGCTCAATGTCTAGTAGGCAGCTAGTATCAGGCGGAGTGCCCCAGGAGTCAGTCCTGGGGCTGGTTTTGTTCAACATCTTTATCAATGATCTGGATGATGGGATTAATTGCACCCTCAGCAAGTTCGCTGATGACACTAAACTGAGGGGAGAGGTAGATATGCTGGAGGGTAGGGATAGGGTCCAGAGTGACCAAGACAAATTGGAGGATTGGACTGAAAGACATCTGATGCGGTTCAACAAGGAGAAGTGCAAGTCCTGCTCTTAAGCTGGAAGAATCCCATGCACCGCTACAGGCTGGGGACTGACTGGCTAAGCAGCAGCTCTGCAGAAAAGGACCTGGGGATTACAGTGGACGAGAAGCTGGATATGAGTCAGCAGTGTGCCCTCATTGCCAAGAAGGCTAACGGCATCTTGGGCTGCATTAGTAGGAGCATTGCCAGCAGATCGAGGGAAGTGATTATTCCCCTCTATTCGGCACTGGTGAGGCCACATCTGGAGTATTGCGTCCAGTTTTGGGCCCCCCGGCTACAGAAAGGATGTGGACAAATTGGAGAGTCCAGCAGAAGGCAACAAAAATGATTAGGGGGCTGGGACATGTGACTTATGAGGAGAGGCTGAGGGAACTGTGGTTATTTAGTCTACAGAAAAGAAGAGTGAGGGGGGATTTGATAGCAGCCTTCAACTAACTGAAGGGGGGATCCGAAGAGGAGGGAGCTAGGCTGTTCTCAGTGGTGGCAGATGACAGAACAAGAAGCAATGGTCTCAAGTTTCAGTGGGGGAGGTCTAGGTTGGATATTAGGAAAAACTATTTCATGAGGAGGATGGTGAAGCACTGGAATGGGTTACCTGGGGAAGTGGTAGAATCTCCATTCTTAGAGGTTTTTAAAGCCTGGCTTGACAAAGCCTTGGCTGGAATGATTTAGTTGGTGTTGGTCCTGCTTTGAGCAGAGGATTGGACTAGATGACCTCCTGAGGTCTCTTCCAACCCTAATAGTCTATGATTCTAAGGATGTTTCTTCTGGTTCAGATCCCTTCTTAGCATTTTTGGAAAACTGGAACACCTCATAACAGGGGGGGCCAAAGCAGTCCAGCATAGGCCCTGATGGGTCGAAGGCTCAAAATCTTACTACTAATGAGGGCAGACCTGCTGCAAACTGAAGGATGGAGACATCACCAAGAGGAGATGGCCATGAATCAGAGAAAGCAGGCACTAGAGTACCACAGGTTAGCCAAGGACCTCCTGGCTCTGGAGACAGGTACTCCTGTGAGAATCCAGCAATTAGAGAGACACAAAAAGAAGTGCACTAAAGGAGTCATGAAATGGCACTTAGGTCATACAAGGTGATTACACAAGAGGGGCAAGTGATCTAAAGGAGCAGGAGATATGAGCATGTTCACACAATACTCAGGGAGAGACTAGAGAGATCACCATAGAATGGAGAGATGGAGAACCATCTGGAGGCCAACACCACTGACAGGGAGGAGACTCCACACAGAGAGAGTTTGCTAGGCTAGAAGAGAAGTGACAGAGAAAGGTCATTGCTGGTGTAATTGCCTGTTGAGGAGACCAAACTATCTCAGACTATGTAACCAGCGGAGTCTGTGGTAAAGAGGAGATTACAACATGGCTATGTGCTAACAATCTCTGGCTGAAGGGACACAGGATGGGGGTCTGGGTGTCAATTATGTGGCTTTAATGCTTTATTAAAATGTTTGTGAAATAGGGAAAGTGTATCATGATCAGTGGATCTAAAGTCAGAGGGCCCTTGTTCCCTGGAGGGATTGATATTAATGAGACACCAGGAAAACAGGGACTGTGGGAAGGTAGTCTGGAAGCAATGCAGCCACATGGACAGCATTTAATAAAGTTCCACAGGTTCAACTTAACTTGCATTCAGTGTCACGCTTCGTAAAGAAGCAGGTCTTAGCACTTAGCCAGTTATCTGGGCACTCCCATGTGTATGGGGAATTGTTAGAGCTATTATGTCATCCATGTAACCTCCAACACCACCCTTGTCACTGAGGTATGGTTAGGGAAAAGGGTGCATAGTTGGAGCCTCACTCTGCTTTGGCAATCCTCATTAGGGTCATAATTAGCCATCTTGATTAGCAGGGCATAATTTAGAACACTCCTGAGGCTGCTTTAATCTGCTGGCAAACTGGCTGGCAGATTGATGTGGGACTGAAAAGTGACAAAGGAGGTGCAAAGTCACCTTTGTCTTCCCACTTCTGTGGTCCTGCAGCAAAGTGCTGTTGGGCCAAACAGCTTGTGTGCTTTCCACAGATGTAGACTCACAAGGCACAAAGTTTGGTTTCCATAGATTTTGTACAGAGCCCCTGCAGATCCTGTCTTCTTTATGAAGAGGCCCAGGTTCCAAGAACCAAGGGAAATGTCTCTTTGCAGAGTAGGAATCACTCCTCTTAATTCAAGCAGAACCACCTACTGATATTTTTTTTGGTAATAAATAATGACCCAGATTCTGTTCCCTGGTTGATTTTAAAAGTAGTTGCTCCAGACCTGTACTAAGGTAAATGAGATCTGAATATCTCCCCTTGGGTTTTAAACTGTTCCATGAATCTGCTGCTTTGTGAGGAAGGTAAATGCTGCTGGCGCCTTCCATTGTGTGGAAAGATGCTAACAGAGAGTGTGAGCGAGTGTGTAAGTAACAGAAAAACTTGCATGCAATTTATTGTACATTTCTCTCTACAGGGAGAAGGGACAGGGCTGCCAGTACATGCCCACAGCTGGCATGATACTAATTTGCATTTTGGAACACTCAGAGGGCCCAATGGAGATTGGGTACCATTTAGCTAGGTACTGTACAGATGTATAAATGACAGAGAGTCAAGGCCCTGAGGAGCTGACACTGAATTCCTGCAGTGTTGCTGTAGGTCTGGCCTCTCAACCAGGGCTGCCAAGAGTTACCTTGTATGTGGCACGACACATATTGGCAGCCCTTTTCTCGCATTCTCCTGCTTTCAGCTGGCCTGTGGGCAAGGAGCTGCAGTTGCTCCTCCTGGCCAATGCAGTGCCTGGCTTTAGGAAGCTGGGACCTCTGCTTCTCCACTCCCTCACCCCCACTGCTGGTTCTAACTCAACATCAGCCTATGGGACACAGGAAGTGGCTGCTTCTAAGGAGGTGAAGGAACCAATAGGGAGGACAGGCTGGAGTGTAGTGAGGAAGAGAGGACAGAATGGGGGTCAGAAATGGGGAGCCTGGCCCAGATTCCTCCATCCCCAAACTCCTTCCTCCCTAGGGCCCAGACACTGTCTACCTCCAAGACTCCCCTCTCCAGGCTGCCCCATGTTTGCACCTTCCTTCCCATTAACACTGTCTCTTCTACACCAACCCCCCATTCAGCATTCCAGCTCCCTCCAAAACTGTGGTCCTCACTGATTTCCCCAGTGCCTTGGTTACCTTCCAAGCCCTTGAGGTGCCTGGGGAATAGGTTCCTGCCTTCCAACATTGGCTGCCACTGACTGGGGGAACCTAGAGGGGCAATCAGTGATTTTTTTCCTGACACATGGACCTGCACAAAATTTGGCAGTTCATTACCTGCATGTGTGTGGGCAGATATACAGTTTGGTGCAGTGCACAGTGGATCTCGCCTTTCCCTGTCAACAGCATTTGTCCAGAGGAGCTCACTTCTCTCAGAGAGGCTCCTGATTTTCTCCTTGTTTATTATGATGTAATACTTGTATTACCATTGCATTAGGAGCCTTAGTTATGGACCAGAACCCCATTTCGCCAGGCTCTGTACAAACACAAAACAAAGACAGTCCCTGTCACAAAGAGCTTACAAGCTCAGTATAAGAGAGGAGACAACAGATAGTTATAGCCCCAAAGAGGGAGTATGAAGCAACATTGCGACAGAGTTGTCAGCATGATAGGCAGTAGTCACTTCAGCACACTAGTGGCTTAACAGCTGTTAAGTTTGTTGTAGGCAACATGGAAAGAAGGGGTCTGAAGGAGTTTTGTGGATGTTTATGGGGAGCTCTCCCAAGTGTGAGGGTGAGCATTGGAGAAAGCACAAAGATGCTTGTTTGAAAATGTGAGAAATGGGTGCTGGAGACTGGCATCTCATTACCGATTGAGGGATGATATGTGGTGGGGAGAAAGCCATGAAGGGCTTGGAAAGTGAAGACAAGCAGCTTACATTTAATGCAATAGAGAAGGGGAAGCCAGTGGAGGGCTGCGAAGGGAGGAGGGACATGGTCAAAGAGATGGGCTGGGAGAATGATCTCAGTAGCAGCATTCTGAATGGGCATGAGCAGGGCAAGCTTGAGTTTTGTCACAGACAGAGACAAGGCTGTTGAAGTAACTGAGAAGAGAGCCTGGAAGGTTCAGAAAGGCTGTATCTTAGAGATGTTATGCAGAAGGAATAGGCAAGATTTAGACATAGCCTGGGCCTGAGGACCTAGAGAAAGATCTGAGTCGAAGATGAGGCCGAGGTTATGGGCCTGAGTGACCGGCAGGATGGTGCTGTTGTCCACGGTGATTGAGAAAGGAAGCTGGGGTGAGGGCTTAAGGTGGGGAAGACCAAGGGCTTCCTGCCTTCCCTGTCCTCAGTGAAATCTCCTCAGACACTCTAATTTCACCCACCTAATTAGGTGACAGCAATGCCACTCTTTTCTCTCAAACTCCCTACGTATGTGCCAGTTTTCCCTTGCTTCAGTACTACAAAATCTATTTGCTTGCTTTTCCTTCCCGCGGTCCAGCTCCTGTCAGCTCCCTCCAACTCTTTGAGATTATTCTCTCTCCTCTTCCTGAAGTGCGCACAGCTTTATGCATGCCAGGCAGCACTTTCCTCAATTGCTCAGTGCTTATATCTGGAGGGAAGAGCAGGCTGTGACAAGTATTACAACCTCCTGCAGTAGGGGACCATATTCCAATCTATGTTCAAAGCATGGAAACATCAAAAAAAATTATATTGAGATGGGCCAGATGGTGTGACATGTACAGTATTCATAACCCTTTGGACTGATACAGGTGATGTGTATTTGTGTGTTCCTGGAATCACTAGGGGGTAATTAAGTCAAAATCCCAAGGCTGGCTTTGAAGCTTATCCTCCTGTGGAATAAAGGGAGGGAACATTTACCTGTTTTCAAGAGACTAGGAGACAAAGTAAGCGTTTTGGTATAAAAGTTTAAAGAGAGTTGGGTTTAGCAAACCGGGCACCCTCATCCTTATTTAAGGTACAGAAAGATTTTGGCCTACCTGGGCCCCATAGGACTGATGGGCTATTTCTGATATCTTTAAGTATTTTTATTGTTTTTATATATTTTCTCTGTATGCTTTTGTCTCTACACGCGCTTGCTTTGGAAGAGCTGTGTGGTAACTTACAACTATTGGCATACAGCGGTCATAGCCCTTGGAGAGAAAGCACAGCACAGGCACACTGCATGGCAGAGGGTTGTGCAAGCTTAAAACCCTGGTCAGAAGGGAATGATATGCGGGTCCCTGCTGTTGGGGACACTGGGGCATGGCCATTAGGTAACTCCCACGAGTGTCAATGAAGCCCCCTCGCAGTAGGCCCAGGTGTCCTTGCCCCCCCCTCCCCCGCCTGGAGGCACTCGCAGCAGCTCTGCATACTAGGTCCAAGTGTCCTTGGCCCCCCCGCCTGGAGGCACACACAGCGGTTATGCTGAGAATCTGCAACAATATGTTGCAGAGTTAGACTGCCTTAAACTAAGCAAGGCCACACAGGGGAGATATGGAAGAACAATGCTGAATAAAGCAGCTTTATGTATAGTTTAACAAATGATAACAGAGAACCAGGGAACTAGCTGGGAACTGGATTGGCTGGCTATATGGATACTTAGGGCAGCTTGCTATTGGATATAAAGGCTATTTATACATCCTGGGAAAAAGGATGTATAAAAGCCTGTGTAACTTCCTGCTCTGGGTACAGGATTTGAGATTCAAATCTCCCTGTACCTTTTTGAAGCTTCAAATAAACTTTTCTGCTTCTCCACCCCGTTGTGATTATTGGGTGTAGCACACCGGGTAGCGAACCAACTCAAGCTGTTGTTCAGCCTCTCGGCACTGGGTGCCGGCATCACTGCCCAGAGACAAGGAACAGCTGGAGGCCTGAGACTTAGCTGGACACTCCTGGAGCAGAGGAGGAACACAGATGCAGTTATCCTGTACTGTTACACATGTGAAGCACTCCACTCTGGTGGAGAGGTTTGCATGTGGATCCTTGCTCAGAGAAGCAGCTTGCCCTAAACATGTTCATGCATGAAACAGTGATATTGCAACTTCCTCATTATGTGGATTATTTTAAATGGGGGCTTTTTTTTTAAACTATCTCCCCTCACTCTCATTGTTAGATTGTTAAAATGTTTCATTCTGAAAACAACTAGAAAAGGCTCTGCAGATCCCTGGTGATGATTAGCTAAATAAAGAAAGGCTAGACTATCTTTGTACCTTGAGAAGTAATGTACTCTGCATGTAGTTACATTGACTTCAGTGGGAATACTCATGGTGTAAGGAACTATCCAATGTAACAAAGGGGATTACAATCAAGCTTTAAATAAATACCACTGTGTTCCACTACAATTGTTGCAGAGATCTGGACCATTACTCTGAAACACCAAGGTACTTTTTTTTTTTTTTTTTAAGTAAAGGGGTCTGAACCTAGAATAATGCTTTTTTAAGCTTGTTTTATTTTTCTCTTGAATGAATCCTTGTCCCCCACTCTGCCTAAATACAAGAGAACAATGTGCAAAACTCAGTTCTCTTGTTTACATTCAGCCAAACCACATATTGATCATTCACAGCATGAGAAACATTATCCCTCGTATTAGCTGTGATGTCTTTGAAAATTTTTTTTAGAATTACAGTTGGCATTTCTAAGTCTGCTGTTGGCAGTGACCATCTTGCTAGGAATAACAAAAACAATGGGCCAGACCACCAACTGGTATAAATCAGCAAGTGGCTATGCTGATCTATATCAGCTGAGGGGAGGCCCTGATGCTATTTTAGTGAGCTAATGTTCAGTGCAATTCACAGTTTATAGCTGTTGCAAAATGCTGCTCACACTGTGAACTTTCAGGTTCTGCCCTGTGCAAAATGGGTGAGACTCTCTTTTAAGAAACATCTGCTGATCTAGCAATTGGGGCAGCAAGTTGCAATGATGAACTGCATAAAAATGTGGAAAATCTCTGCATCATATACAGTGCTAACTGCTGAGTAATCATACCACAGAACAGCAATTTCTTTGTGCTGGGCTGTGTACAGACACATTAATGCTGAGTTAACACACAGCGGGGGGAAAACTCCACACAAATGTAATTTTTATAAACCTCTGATTTTTGTGTATGGGGAGCAGTGAGGTAAGAGACTGAGCTCTAGTTAGATTTTTCTCAACAACCTGTATCTCTCTCTACACTGGAGGGAAAGAAAGGAAGGGCTACACACTTTTCAGAAAAAGGAAAAGGAGTACTTGTGGCACCTTAGAGACTAACCAATTTATTAGAGCATAAGCTTTCGTGAGCTACAGCTCACTTCATCAGATGCATATCGTGGAAACTGCAGCAGACTTTATATATACACAGAGAATATGAAACAATCCCTCCTCCCACCCCACTGTCCTGCTGGTAATAGCTTATCTAAAGTGATCATCAGGTGGGCCATTTCCAGCACAAATCCAGGTTTTCTCACCCTCCACCCCCCCACACAAATTCACTCTCCTGCTGGTGATAGCCCATCCAAAGTGACAACTCTTTCCACAATGTGCATGACAATCAAGTTGGGCTATTTCCTGCACAAATCCAGGTTCTCTCACATCTCCCCCACCCCCATACACACACAAACTCACTCTCCTGCTGGTAATAGCTCATCCAAACTGACCACTCTTCAAGTTTAAATCCAAGTTAAACCAGAACATCTGGGGGGGGGGTAGGAAAAAACAAGAGGAAACAGGCTACCTTGCATAATGACTTAGCCACTCCCAGTCTCTATTTAAGCCTAAATTAATAGTATCCAATTTGCAAATGAATTCCAATTCAGCAGTTTCTCGCTGGAGTCTGGATTTGAAGTTTTTTTGTTTTAAGATAGCGTCCTTCATGTCTGTGATTGCGTGACCAGAGAGATTGAAGTGTTCTCCGACTGGTTTATGAATGTTATAATTCTTGACATCTGATTTGTGTCCATTTATTCTTTTACGTAGAGACTGTCCAGTTTGACCAATGTACATGGCAGAGGGGCATTGCTGGCACATGATGGCATATATCACATTGGTGGATGTGCAGGTGAACGAGCCTCTGATAGTGTGGCTGATGTTATTAGGCCCTGTGATGGTGTCCCCTGAATAGATATGTGGGCACAATTGGCAACGGGCTTTGTTGCAAGGATAAGTTCCTGGGTTAGTGGTTCTGTTGTGTGGTATGTGGTTGTTGGTGAGTATTTGCTTCAGGTTGCGGGGCTGTCTGTAGGCAAGGACTGGCCTGTCTCCCAAGATTTGTGAGAGTGTTGGGTCATCCTTTAGGATAGGTTGTAGATCCTTAATAATGCGTTGGAGGGGTTTTAGTTGGGGGCTGAAGGTGACGGCTAGTGGCGTTCTGTTATTTTCTTTGTTAGGCCTGTCCTGTAGTAGGTAACTTCTGGGAACTCTTCTGGCTCTATCAATCTGTTTCTTTACTTCTGCAGGTGGGTATTGTAGTTGTAAGAAGGCTTAACAGAGATCTTGTAGGTGTTTGTCTCTGTCTGAGGGGTTGGAGCAAATGCGGTTGTATCGCAGAGCTTGGCTGTAGACGATGGATCGTGTGGTGTGGTCAGGGTGAAAGCTGGAGGCATGCAGGTAGGAATAGCGGTCAGTAGGTTTCCGGTATAGGGTGGTGTTTATGTGACCATTGTTTATTAGCACTGTAGTGTCCAGGAAGTGGATCTCTTGTGTGGACTGGACCAGGCTGAGGTTGGTGGTGGGATGGAAATTGTTGAAATCATGGTGGAATTCCTCAAGGGCTTCTTTTCCATGGGTCCAGATGATGAAGATGTCATCAATATAGCGCAAGTAGAGTAGGGGCTTTAGGGGATGAGAGCTGAGGAAGCGTTGTTCTAAATCAGCCATAAAAATGTTGGCGTACTGTGGGGCCATGCGGGTACCCATAGCAGTGCCGCTGATCTGAAGGTATACATTGTCCCCAAATGTGAAATAGTTATGGGTAAGGACAAAGTCACAAAGTTCAGCCACCAGGTTAGCCGTGACATTATCGGGGATAGTGTTCTTGACGGCTTGTAGTCCATCTTTGTGTGGAATGTTGGTGTAGAGGGCTTCTACATCCATAGTGGCCAGGATGGTGTTATCAGGAAGATCACCGATGGATTGAAGTTTCCTCAGGAAGTCAGTGGTGTCTCAAAGGTAGCTGGGAGTGCTGGTAGTGTAGGGCCTGAGGAGGAAGTCTACATAGCCAGACAATCCTGCTGTCAGGGTGCCAATGCCTGAGATGATGGGGCGCCCAGGATTTCCAGGTTTATGGATCTTGGGTAGTAGATAGAATATCCCAGGTCGGGGATCCAGGGGTGTGTCTGTGCGGATTTGATCTTGTGCTTTTTCAGGAAGTTTCTTGAGCAAATGCTGTAGTTGTTTTTGGTAACTCTCAGTGGGATCAGAGGGTAATGGCTTGTAGAAACTCGTGTTGGAGAGCTGCCGAGCAGCCTCTTGTTCATATTCCGACCTATTCATGATGACAACAGCACCTCCTTTGTCAGCCTTTTTGATTATGATGTCAGAGTTGTTTCTGAGGCTGTGGATGGCATTGCGTTCCGCATGGCTGAGGTTATGGGGCAAGTGATGCTGCTTTTCCACAATTTCAGCCCGTGCACGTCGGCGGAAGCACTCTATGTAGAAGTCCAGTCTGCTGTTTCGACCTTCAGGAGAAGTCCACCTAGAATCCCTCTTTCTGTAGTGTTGGTAGGGAGACCTCTGTGGATTAGTATGCTGTTCAGAGGTATTTTGGAAATATTCCTTGAGTCGGAGACGTCGAAAATAGGATTCTAGGTCACCACAGAACTGTATCATGTTCGTGGGGGTGGAGGGGCAGAAGGAGAGGCCCCGAGATAGAACAGCTGCTTCTGCTGGGCTGAGAGTATAGTTGGATAGGTTAACAATATTGCTAGGTGGGTTGAGGGAACCATTGCTGTGGCCCCTTGTAGCATGTAGTAGTTTAGAAAGTTTAGTGTCCTTTTTCTTTTGTAGAGAAGCAAAGTGTGCGTTGTAAATGGCTTGTCTAGTTTTAGTAAAATCCAGCCACGAGGAAGCTTGTGTGGAAGGATGGTTTTTTATGAGAGTATCCAGTTTTGAGAGCTCATTCTTAATCTTTCCCTGTTTGCTGTAGAGGATGTTGATCAGGTGATTCCGCAGTTTCTTTGAGAGCGTGTGGCACAAACTGTCAGCATAGTCTGTGTGGTATGTAGATTGTAATGGATTTTTTACCTTCAGTCCTTTTGGTACGATGTCCATCTGTTTGCATTTGGAAAGGAAGATGACGTCTGTCTGTATCTGTACAAGACAAGACTGTACAAGACAGTCCACGCAAGAGATCCACTTCCTGGACACTACAGTGCTAATAAATAATGGTCACATAAACACCACCCTATACCGGAAACCTACTGACCCCTATTCCTACCTACATGCCTCCAGCTTTCACCCTGACCACACCACACGATCCATCGTCTACAGCCAAGCTCTGCGATACAACCGCATTTGCTCCAACCCCTCAGACAGAGACAAACACCTACAAGATCTCTGTCAAGCTTTCTTACAACTACAATACCCACCTGCAGAAGTAAAGAAACAGATTGATAGAGCCAGAAGAGTTCCCAGAAGTTACCTACTACAGGACAGGCCTAACAAAGAAAATAACAGAACGCCACTAGCTGTCACCTTCAGCCCCCAACTAAAACCCCTCCAAAGCATTATTAAGGATCTACAACCTATCCTAAAGGATGACCCAACACTCTCACAAATCTTGGGAGACAGGCCAGTCCTTTCCTACAGACAGCCCCGCAACCTGAAGCAAATACTCACCACCAACCACATACCACACAACAGAACCACTAACCCAGGAACTTATCCTTGCAACAAAGCCCGTTGCCAATTGTGCCCACATATCTATTCAGGGGACACCATCACAGGGCCTAATAACATCAGCCACACTATCAGAGGCTCGTTCACCTGCACATCCACCAATGTGATATATGCCATCATGTGCCAGCAATGCCCCTCTGCCATGTACATTGGTCAAACTGGACAGTCTCTACGTAAAAGAATAAATGGACACAAATCAGATGTCAAGAAACATAACATTCATAAACCAGTCAGAGAACACTTCAATCTCTCTGGTCACGCAATCACAGACATGAAGGTCGCTATCTTAAAACAAAAAAACTTCAAATCCAGACTCCAGCGAGAAACTGCTGAATTGGAATTCATTTGCAAATTGGATACTATTAATTTAGGCTTAAATAGAGACTGGGAGTGGCTAAGTCATTATGCAAGGTAGCCTGTTTCCTCTTGTTTTTTCCTACCCCCCCCCCCCAGATGTTCTGGTTTAACTTGGATTTAAACTTGAAGAGTGGTCAGTTTGGATGAGCTATTACCAGCAGGAGAGTGAGTTTGTGTGTGTATGGGGGTGTGGGGGGATGTGAGAAAACCTGGATTTGTGCAGGAAATAGCCCAACTTGATTGTCATGCACATTGTGGAAAGAGTTGTCACTTTGGATGGGCTATCACCAGCAGGAGAGTGAATTTGTGTGGGGGGGTGGAGGGTGAGAAAACCTGGATTTGTGCTGGAAATGGCCCACCTGATGATCACTTTAGATAAGCTATTACCAGCAGGACAGTGGGGTGGGAGGAGGGATTGTTTCATATTCTCTGTGTATATATAAAGTCTGCTGTAGTTCCACGATATGCATCTGATGAAGTGAGCTGTAGCTCACGAAAGCTTATGCTCTAATAAATTGGTTAGTCTCTAAGGTGCCACAAGTACTCCTTTTCTTTTTGCGAATACAGACTAACACGGCTGTTACTCTGAAACCTGACACTTTTCAGAAGTGATTCATCTGGAAGTACAACAATTAGATCTGTCTGAAACTCAGCATCTGGGGTTTTTGAGGAGTCTTGCAAACACTTTCACTTTAAAGCTTTGTGGGTTTGCACCCCTGCAATTTGCTTTGATGTCTGGCCTCCAACAATCCCAAAACTTCAAAGCAACATCTGCTAAAACAGCCACATGGCTTCAAATGGTTTGGACACAAAACCAAGGAAACACCATATTTTTGCATATTTCCCACCTGAAATTATAAACTACCTCAGGCTCATGTGGGCCAAGTTCATTGAAAGGTTGGAAAACTTGGCCTAAGGGCCACCCTACATGCAAAGCATGTCTTGGTTTAACTAAAATCATTTAAAATTTAATTAAATAAGCCCTCCAATTTAATAACCAATTTTAGTGAACCAGGTACAAGTTTTGTGTGTGTAGGTAAGGCCTAAGTTTCTGTTTGCAATGAAAAATAGAAGTGTTCAGGGCTTTTCTGGGTGGTTATACAAAACACTGGCACATTGATACTCAGGTGCTACACATTCCTACTAAGTTAATTCACTTGGTACCTGTCACTCTATAGATATTTTCTTTGTAAAGGTGGACACATGAGCAGGTGGGTAGTATTTCAGTCCCTGTGTGTCTCTATTTAGAAGATACACAAAGTGGGGGAAGGGATAGCTCAGTGGTTTGAGCATTGGTCTGCTAAACCCAGGATTGTAAGTTCAATTCTTGAGGGGCCCACTCAGGGATCTAGGCAAATATTGGGGGTTGGTCTTGCTTTGAGCAAGGGGTTGGACTAGATGACCTCCTGAGGTCCCCTTCAACACCTGATATTCTATGTTTATTGAACACCTTTATCTTTTTTCAAATAAGAAACACAAATTATTTACAGAGTCTACAACTGGACCTGTCAGGAGGAGTTACTGAATAACTTGGGTGGAGGGGAGGGTTAGCAGTGTTCCCTGAGCCACTGTATCAAAGCTGAGCATATAAACAGAATAGATAGAGCCGCTTTTCGCTCTGATGCTATGAACAATGGCCAAGGGCTGGCAATGAGCAAACCACTTCCACTGTTTTTTTGGGGGAAGAGTAAAATGACTCTGTAGTCCCCCAAATGCTCATAATTTGCTGAATGGAAAACTCCCAAACTCCCCCCACAATCTCACCGTTTATCAGTAAGAAGGATTCTAAGTTCCCTTTAATGCTAGTTATCCTTCATTTGTGCAGACACAATATTGTCTTAAAGAAGTGAAGTTGTTTAATAGGTGCACCTGGTAACTGTCAGTGAGATCAGTGCATCTGCAGAGGGAATGTAAAGGATCTCTAAGTTCTAGCTTTCATGATGTAAATGGCAATACGTATGTTTCCATTGTACATAGCTGTCATGATGGGCCTAGTCATTTTGCGCACTGTGCCATGGTGGCAAGTGGCAAATGGGATCCCATGTGACAAGTATAGCCAGCCCTGCTGTAGCTAATAACCTACACAATGACAGCTATCACCATTCTGTTTAGTTTAATGAGGCATTTAACTCTCAGAAATGAGAGTTTGTATTTCCCACGTCTGCTTCAATTACATCTCAAACCACTGTACAAGCAGATGATACATGCTGCCATAAATATAAAGGGAAGGGTAAACACCTTTAAAATCCCTCCTAGCCAGAGGAAAAACCCTTTCACCTGTAAAGGGTTAAGAAACTAGGATAACCTCGCTGGCACCTGACCAAAATGACCAATGAGGAGACAAGATATTTTCAAAGCTGGGGGGGGAGAAACAAAGGATCTCTCTGTCTGTGTGATGCTTTTGCCGGGAACAGAAAGGAGTGGAGTCTTAGAACTTAGTAAGTAATCTAGCTAGATGTGTTAGATTCTGTTTTGTTTAAATGGCTGAGAAAATAAGCTGTGCTGAATGGAATATGTATTCCTGTCTTTTTGTAACTTAGAGAATCTTTCTAGGCAAAACCTTATGTTTTGAATCTGATTACCCTGTAAGGTATTTACCATCCTGATTTTACAGAGGTGATTCTTTTACTTTTTCTTCTATTAAAATTCTTCTTTTAAGAGCCAGATTGCTTTTTTTAATTGTTCTTAAGATCCAAGGGTTTGGGTCTGTGTTCACCTATGCAAATTGGTGAGGATTTTTAATCAAGCCTTCCCCAGGAAAGGGGGTGTAGGGTTTGGGGAGGATTTTGGGGGGAAAGACGTTTCCAAGCGGGCTCTTTCCCAATTATATAATTTGTTAGACGCTTGGTGGTGGCAGTAAAAAAGTCCAAGGGCAAAAGGTAAAATAGTTTGTACCTTGGGGAAGTTTTAACCTAAGCTGGTAAAAATAAGCTTAGGGGGTTTTCATGCAGGTCCCCACATCTGTACCCTAGAGTTCAGAGTGGGGAAGGAACCTTGACACATGCTATCAAGGAATGCTGGGAGGGAAGAGGAACATCTTTCTCTTCAATGCTTTCCTGGTTATTCAACATTGGGCAGTGTCTTTACAAAGATTGTTTCTTTCAAAAGGGTACTGTACTTAATAGTCATCTTTTCAATTATTAGGTCTTAAGGGCTTCTGTTTGGCTGTGGATTTCAATGGGTGCAAGATCTGCCCCTTAATGAGTCAGAAAATGACCACCAGTGTTCATCAAAGTTCTATCAATACTTCTTTGTACAATGAATAAAGCCTGAAGTTTATCTGGAGCTGCTTGCTATAGACTATCTTCAAATGTGGAGCCAAATAGTTTGTGTCATACAGTAATTGGCAGTCTGTTCCATTTTGTCTGTTGTGTAGACTAACTGGAAGCAACATGATTTTGGAGAGACCCATGTCAGACAAAATGTCTCTAATCGTTTCCGTTAGTAAAATGTTCTTTATTAATTGTAACTGCTGTTCTAGAGGTTGGGCAGTGTGCTGCTACACAATATTTTTTTAAAAAAATCATTTTCTCTAGTACTAATAGAAATACATTTCTTTCCAGGAGGTGGGATCTCTTTACCGAGACCAATATCTCAAAGATACAGCTTGGAGTTCAATGGGAGCCAGATTGGTAATATTATTCAGTACTTTTTACTAAAGTGGTGAAGTTTGGGACCTTGTCATATGAATGATAAAAGGAAGGACTGGTCTAATTACAGTTCACAGATATAGGGAGAAATTTTACACATGGTTTTTATAAACTCTGCTAAGTTGCCTCAGATCACTGCACATTGTAAAATTATGAAACAGCACATAACCACTCCTCCATATCGTCAGATCACTGAAGTAGTCAGGTCTGAGGGCTAGGAAAGGTCACAATGGCAAGAGCTGGACAGCAGGGGGGAAAAATGTTCTTCCATCCCTCACCCCAGTTAAATAGTAGTTTATCCAGTGTTTGCACAGCATTTGAGGAGAGATCAGCCATTTTGAATCAAAGGGAAGTTCTCTTTGGCTGAATATTAGGGTGGGGGAAAGAGACGCTCTTCAGGAATACATTCTACTCCATCTCATCCACATACCTCCCATCTCATAGTGCACTGTTTTGACTGTGCCTCATCTTTAGAGTTCAAGAGGATTCTGGTTCTAAAACTGAGCAGTCTGGCTAAACCAATTGGTTTTGTTTGAGAGAAAAAAAATTGAAAAAATTTCTGGTCTGGTATGGAAAGCATCATCCTGGAAGAGAAACTATGATGGTGAGATGCTGCACTTGAATAGCTTTAAGATTTATATTTTCTTGTATCTTTAATAGTATTTACTCCCTTGATTTCTCCCCATATATAGGAATTTACTATGTCTGTGTACATATTACAGTGTCAACCTTTTTGTCTGTTGTACCTACATTGTTCCTGCACATATCTGTAAAATACAAGCCAATATTTGGAAAAGATGAAATTATTGGGTTGAATTCAGGCATGACATAAATGGTGATGTGAATTACATTGGTGTAAATGAATGTCTGATTTAATTTGCCTGCTGAGGGTTTGGGAGGACAGGGTTTATCAGGAAAAGCGATGAAGAGCAGGGTCTGAGAAAGTACAAGATAAACTGGGGAGAAAGAGGAGGATGCTACTTTATCTACAGCCTCCTATTTTACCTCCCTCTCTTCACATGTAGGCTCTCACCAATTCTTGACACTTCTCCCTCTATCATATGTCTAAAATCCACTGTTGTGTGATTCCTAGTTCAGCTGTTGGTTCTGTACCGTACCCTCTTCCTGCTCTCTGGCCTTCCTGACTGCCCTGGTGTCCCCACTGGTTCACTTTATGTTTCTGCAGCAAAGACATAATCATTTCAGACTCTTGTACCTCAGATATTGAAAGGATGTCATGAGGAGACACTTCTTTTTCCAGTAAAAGTAGATCTGAACAAGGGAGATATGGGAACAAATGAGGCCAATAAAGAACAAGTGAATAGAACATCTTTTTGGTGTTAGCTAGATGCCTGGTCACTAGTCATTGATGGGACAGTTTGGGAAGTAGTTGTAAGGGGGAAATAGATGCATTTGGCCCAAAGTCAACAAGAGGCACAAGTCAGATGTTTAGAAACATGGCTCACATTTACTGAGTTCTTAGAAAAGGAAAGAAAATATTTTGAAGTACAAGGTCATAATGGTAAACTGATGGAGAGGGTTGTCTCTATTGATTTCTCGTTGTGTGGCCTTTTCCAGGAAATCTTGAATATGGGGACTTGATTGCTTTCTCTGCCTGAAAAGGAGTAGTTGGGTTTTGTGAGGACAATTATAAGATTCCAGTGAAGTTCTTTTGCTTCACACTCTAGAAAGATTCACTGTACTTATTATATGATCCATTACTCTCTGAACTGTGTCAATATTTTATCCTATTCTGTATTATGCAGTAGTCTTTATTTATACAAAGTAGTAAGTGGCTTAATCCTGCAACCATTAAGATCCATGGGAGTTTCACCATTGCTCTCAACAGCAGCACGAGGTCCTTATAAACTTGAGTCTGATTCTTCACCATGGTGGTCAGTGGAAGCGTAGCCACTGATTTCAGTGGGTGGCACAACAATCCCCAAGTTTCATAAAATAAGGAATTTTACAAGCACCATTTGCTAGTGAAGTCTAGTTAGGTACAGTTGTGAACAAAGTGGAGGGTACTAAGGGTTAATGGAGGAGGACAGAGTGCTTAATAGAGTTGATTGCTGAATTCCTTTGACCTTTACCTCAGGGAATAGCTGATGCTCATTTCATTGTCACTGTGACAGGCAGAACAAATAGACAAGTACTATGCCCGCGTGGACAAGGATATATGTAGAAATCTGAATTAATGTGCAGAATAACCACATTTGGCATTTGGTTACTTATTACAGTTTGTCATCTGATGGGCCATCAGCTGATCAGGACCACATGTATTCTGTAGGAGTGGAATCCATTCATCAATTTGGAATTAGGATCCAGAATCTCATCTTTCAATTTTTTTTTTAAAAAAAGTCTGGCCTTCTCAAGCAAATCTTTAAAATGTGAACTAATGTGCATTGTAGCAAAGTTGTCTTCTTCAAACAGCCTTTTAACAATAACTGAGTTGAGAACTGTCCCATTCATTTCAGTGAAATGTTAACAGTGAAATCCTAAAATGACAATTTAAATATCAATTTAGGGAAACATTTCACTGAACATTTTAGCAGAAGTATTCAGTTACTGTGGTTTTTCGTCAATCTCAAACCACCTTCTTGGATGCTAACTTGGATGCCAACTGCCCCATGCCCAACTGCCAAAACCTTTAGCTTCCTCTTGACAACTTCTCTGATGTGGTTATGCATTATGTATACACGGAAAAAAGAAAGTTGGCACATTGAAAATGTGGGGACAGTGCAAATTAAATTGAATCTTGTATCATAACATGTACTTTTATATTTAATTAAATCTTCAACTGCTGTAAATCAATATAGCTCCACTGACTTCAGAGGTTTGCCAGTTTACATCAATTCAGGATCTGGCCTTTAATTTTATAATGTAAATGCAACTGCTACAGAATTACCATTAGGCCTCAGAAACAGAGGCCCTTCCTGCAGAATTTAACTTGGCTTGCCACATTGTGCACAGAGCCCTGGTAATATCGTTTACATACCTACCTTTTAAGAGGCATTTGAAAATTAATAAAGTGCTTTGAAGATGTGTAACACTGTATAAGTGATATTTTTACTTTATTATTAAATCATCCAAAGAGCCCTGCCACCAATCTCTGAAGTTTGAGATTTATCAATTCCTATTTATGAGTTTCCATTGAACATAAATATCTGATGCACCATATCTTGTTTGAACATAGGAAATTGTTGCCTTTAAAAGGCAAGATTAGTTTGTGAACACTGAGAAACCTGGCAAGGGAGGGACTGTATTTATACAATGGGCTTATGTTCTAAAGGAGCGTGTTGAAAACTAGATTTCCATGTTTGCTGATGACAATAACTAAAAGGAGCAGCAGCTAGTAAGAAGCTATGCAATTAATACCAACCCCTTAGTAGGGCTGGTTGGAAAACAATTTCCATTCTGCAGAAAGTTCTGACATGTTGAAATTTGTTGTTGCTCTGAATCAGAAGAAAAAAAATGTCCAGACAAGAAAGTTCTGAAAAAAATTGATATGGAAACATCAATGTTTCATTTTGATACTGTCAAAATATTAGATTCATTCTAAAATTTTATATTTTGATATAATGTAAGAGTAGATGCAAAATTAAAATTGAAATGATAAAGTGGAAGCAAAATGTTGACATTATTGGGAAAAAAAAGAGCCCAAATGATTGGTTTTTAGTTTTAACCCCCATCAAAAGTTTGCCAAAATCAACACATCCTTGTGAAACATTTAGATTTTGATTCAACTCTTCTTCCATGGAAAAAAAGGTTCCACTGAAAGTTTTTCAGCCAGCTCCATCCCTTAGATGGCTGTATATTCCTTTGCTAACAGATGGCAAAGCAGATAAACGGAGAACATGTTTTAGGGCAAGAACCAAAGACCAACAGAAATGCGGAGCACTCAGAATTCATTGACTTAACTAACTGTTACATGTACTCAGAACAGTACTTTTCTGAAAGGGGAAGTTTTGCTGAATCAGTCTTAATGAGGGTCTATCTAATGGTTAACTACTACAGGACAATGATAAGAAGAATTCTTGGCATAATGGTGGAAAAAAATCCTTAGTTCAATTGCACAATGAGCTGAAAGCCTTAAGTGAAGGTACTGAGCTACCTTGTTTAAAGGAATGCAATATTATTTGGCATATAAATCATATTTAAATTCACTTGAATTTCTCTGTCCCCTGACATTTTAGAAAAAGAAAAAAAAATTTTTGAGGCAGTAAGAGGTAAGGAGCAAAATGTAAAAAAGTGACCATGAAAATATCAGATTTTCAAAGTATTAAATCTAAATTTATGGTGCATTAGGAATTAAAAGGTCAGATCCTCAGGTGATGTGAATTAGCATATGTCCATTTAAACCAGATCTGACCCACAGTATCTTTGCCCTGGAAGAGAACAGAGTTGTGGCTACTTCACAGTAACATTTCAACCTGAGAAGGACCCAAGAATTTATAGATGCCCTCTCCTGCTCACAAGCAAAATAACTAACTATGAAAACATGAATTGGGGCAAAATTGTCAAAGTGGAAAAAGAATGCGTGCTTAAGCAAAATACAGATCAGTAGCAAGGTGTTCACCAAGCTAAAATAAATGAAAATGTTCCAGGGGACAAACATTTTTTTAAAAAAGGGATATGTTTGGGGAAAAAAAAAAGAGGAAAAATAGAAACAAGATTAACAAGAAGTAGAGATGGAACCAATCAAAATCCCAGATCAGAGTTAGAGTTTACATTTCAAACCGATCTGGAATGGGCTGAATGTGAAGATGCTGCAGTTTGGGAAGGATTGTATTTTGCACGCTCCATATTGGGCGTGTTCAGATCTGTTATGTTTTGGTTCATGAAAGGGGCCTTAAACTGGATGCAAGTTACACTTACCTTCCCCTCCCCCACTTAAGGTTGCCTTTAGACTGATAGAACTGGGAACATCTACATGGGGATAAAACCCCATGGCCTGGGTCAGTTGACTCAGGCTCATGAGGCTTGGGGCTTTGGGCCTGAAAAATTACTGTGTAGATGTTTGGACTTGGGCTGGAGCCTGAGATCTGGGACCCTGTGAGCATGAAGGAGCATGGAGCTCGGGCTCCAGCTTGAGCCCGAACGTCTACAGTGTAATTTTTAGTCTCATGGCCCAAGCCCTACAAGCCCAAGTCAGCTGACATGGGCTAGCTGCAGCCATGCCATGGGTCTTTTATCCCTGTGCAGACATGTGCTTAGTATAAATGTGAGTCAGGCTGAGGAAGTTTGGATTTACAGACAGAATTCATATCTGGAAATAAAAGGGACTGATATGGATGAGTTTTTCCCTTTACTCCTAGTTTTTTTGTGCTTATTTTATGCCTTCTGCTGCCATTTGTCAAGATAGTCTTGTGGACTTCAGTAAGACTTTCCTTATGGCTCATGTACTTTTGAGTTAGGCATGTCAATACACTGACCATGTGCAATGTATCCCCCTCTTGATAAGCAAATTAAATTCTTGATAATTCAAGCTGCTTTGAAAGACTCCTGCTCTGTTAGCACAATGTCTGATTACTGCCAGGGCCCCATTACTGCTAATACCTGTTGGGCAAAAAAGCCAGTTCCTGATAGCAGTGGAATTTTTATTCTCATAATTTATTGAAGTGATATTGACTCATTGTTTTGGTGCAAGCATGTTTGGTGTGTGACAAAATTAGTCATTTTACAGATTAAGCATTAACACAAATATACAACAGGATCTCCTAACACCATGTTACACAATTCTGCAGTGTCACTATTTTAGTGCCCTATTTATTTAGTAACAAAAGCATTTATGCAACGTTATCACAGCACACAGAATGAGCCATTGGCAACCCCTTAGAAGAAGCTGCCATCAGTTACTGTCATTTTCTAGAATGGCAGTTCAGCAATGTAAAACCTAAGAAACAATAAACCCAGAATAAAAAAAATCCAGCCTTGGCAAGCTCTCATTTTGAGGTCGGTGACTCATTTAAAGGGCAATCCAATTCAGTCATGAGACTTTTTGTAGCCACATCAGCTTTTCAGCATTTGCTGCAGCTCCCAAGTGTTCATTGTATTATTCATCAGATTTATGAACGCATTGCTCAGAGTTTTAAATTACAACCCTTGGAGAGCATCATGTTCACACAGATACCCCAGTGGCAAACGGTAGGCAACTCTTAGCAGAACAAACAAGTTAAAGGGATGCTCTCTCCTCACTACAGGAAATGTTCACTTAAAATACCTCTGTTTTAAAAGAATATCTTAGTGTCCCAGTTGTGTGTCTTTATGTGCAGGTAGCTAACGCATATTTCCTAGCTCTGAACACTGTTAGGGCAAAAGTTTACATCTGGAGCCAAATTGTGGGCCAGACCTTATAACACAAGGATTCTGAACTAGAACCCTGATACTGACTCAAGGTTCAGGAGCATTATGTAAAACTTGGCTTGGAAAGAGGTTGGTTCCCATTTTGGACTCACTACTATGTTTTAATTAGCATTACTAAGGCTAAGGCTATTAATCGCTTCCAGTGGCAAAGATCATTTAGCAAGCCATGGCTATACTTTCCTTCCATTGTACACAGAAATCCATCATCAATGGAAGTTATGGCACAGATTGAGAGCAGTGATATGTGGACTTTTGTATGGAAATAAATCAGCTGTAGGTTTGTATTACTGGAAAAGGAGTGTTTAGGGATTCCCACTGTTAGAAAGGCCTTTTTATTGTCCTTTACACTCCAGAGAGAATCTTCTTGGCAATCTCTGATGAGATTCTAAAGAGAGTGACTGGACATAGAAACTGACCTATCCTCTCATCTACAGGTAGACCCTCCAGAATATGCATGAGGCACACTGAGGGAATAGTGAGACTTTCACGCTTCTGCCTAGGCTACACCTATGCTATGGATAGTAAGAGGATTTCAGTTCCTAGGTCTATCAGTTCGGCACATTTTGTCAGCACTCCATTCATTAATACTCTCTATAGTGAATTTAAAAAAAAAAGTACAAATGGCTCCAAAAGGCAGAAGAGAGATGACCATAATAGCTGGATTGATGACAGATTTTAAAGGTATCGAGGTGCCTACTGAGATTTTCAAAAGCATCTAGGTGCCTAGCACCCATTGAAATAAATACAGCTAGATGCTTTTGAAAAAACTCACTAGTCACCTAAATACCTTTTAAAATCTGGCCCAAAGTTACACAGCACTCTTTCAACCCCCAGAAATGTCAAGCAGGAACCTCACCAAATCTCCTAAAATAGCAAACCTTTGCCCTAATCTTTGAATACATACAATAGCACAGCCTTGAAAAAGTGAGAAAACCAAATTGACAATTTTAGTTGTCAAGGCCTTTTATTTATTTTTACCAGTTTAATTGACCCTGTGGAATGTGAGCACAGGCATATTTTCCATCTTCAGTGACAGCCTTTCTACAAGGTGAGTTTGAATACAGAGCCTAAACTTTCCAAGGTACCACCCTCAAATATAATTAGGTATTTATAAAGTAGCTCTGCCCTATACCACATGTATTTGAAAGCTAGGGCTGAGGCAAGGAGGCATTGGTCAAACCTTGATTAGGTTCATGCTTGGGTCTTGAATGAGGGCTAAGATTTGAAGTTAGGTTATGCAGTGCTAAAATCTTCCACTCTGCTCTCGTGAGATTATGGCCCCTAATGGCAAAGTTTGTGTGAGATCAACTGTTCATGCAAGATCTTTACTATTCTGGCCACAGCATAACCAGATTCAAAGTTAAATGACTGTTTTTGGATCTGAACCAGAATCAAAGTTGTGCAGCTTGGTTTGAATCTAGAGTTTCAGATGTGAACCCCCACACAATTGGGTGGGGTTCTGAATTGAGACTTTGTTTGAGCTCCTCTGTCACTAGGAGCAGGGAGACCCAGGGAGTGTTGGTTGGTATAAAGCTAAATGGTCATTGATTTTCAAGAGAAATGGGAAGGTACACACCAAATGCAGGATGTGATGTGCAGAACTGGTTTCTCCTTTTCTTGAAACTAATAGATTTACTCTGGAGGAGTTAGGCTGGGACCTTGGAACTGGGGATGACTGCAGAGAGACTCCATTTTGAGTAGGATGGAAGGGGCTGATTGATCAGAGCCTGAAGGGAAGGGACTAGGTGTTATAAATAGGGTCCTACCAAATTCATGGTCCATTTTGGTCAATTTCACGATCATAGGATTTAAAAAATCATAAGCTTCATGATTTCAGGGAGTGAACTTAAGTAATGATCAAGTGATCTCTCTCCAACCATTCATCTCCACCCTCTGACAAACAGAGGCTAGGAACACCATTCCTTACCCATCCTGGCTAATAGCCATTAATGGACTTAACCTCCATGAATTTATCTAGTTCTCTTTTAAACCCTGTTATAGTCCTAGTCTTCACAACCTCCTCAGGCAAGGAGTTCCACAGGTTGACTGTGCACAGTGTGAAGAAGAACTTCCTTTTGTTTGTTTTAAACCTGCTGCCCACTAATTTCATTTGGTGACCCCTAGTTCTTATATTATGGGAACAAGTAAATAACTTTTCCTTATTCACTTTCTGCACACCACTCATGATTTTATATACCTCTATCACATCCCCCCTTAGTTTCCTCTTTTCCAAGCTGAAAACTCCTAGTCTCTAAACTTTATTTGTAGGGGTTCTTACCCAAAAAGGAGTTGTGGGGGTTGCAAGGTTATTGTAAGGGTGGGGTTTGTGGTACTGCTACCCTTACTTCTGCACTGGTGTTGGAGAGTGGTGGCTGCCTGCCAGGTTCCCAGCTCTGAAGGCAGAGCCGCCGCCAGCAGCAGTGCAGAAGCAAGGATGGCACGGTATAGTATTACCACCCTTACTTCTGCACTGCTGCTGGTGGGGCTATGCCTTCAGAGTTGGGCGCCTGGCCAACAGCTGCTGTTCTGTGGCCACCCAGCTCTGAAGGTAGTGCAGAAGTAGGGGTGGCAATACTGTGATCCCCTAAAATAACTGACTGCCTTGCAACTCCCTTCTGGGTCAGGACCCCCAATTTGAGAAATGCTGGTCTCCCTTGTGAAATCTGTATAATATAGAGTAAAAGCACACAAAGGACCAGATTTCATGGTTTGTGATGTGTTTCACAGCCATGAATTTGGTAGGGCCCTAGTTATAAAGCCTGCTTAAGTTTTAAAAGTGTCTAGCCTGAGAGCTTAGTGTAGCCAGAGGCCTGCTCGAGTTTGGGAGGATTTAGCCAGCTTGGGAATAAAGTTGGCCTTTAAAGTCTAGTTTAGGAAATGTCCTGGCCAGCTTGAAAGATTTATTCCAGTCCTGAAAGACTTTGATTAACCTGGAAGTCTGGCTTAGGCACAAGCTTGTTCCAGTTTTTTTGATACATTCCTGCCTGGATGTCTGATTTGAGAGAGAAGCCTGCTGCTCTAGATTTTAAAGAGCAGAGATTACTTGGGAAATCTGACAAAAGTGGAGTCCTGCTCCAGTTATGAAACATTTCTTACCTGGGAATTTAACCTAAAATTCAGTCTAACTTGGGGATTTAACTGAAGCAGAAGCTTGCTCTAATCTACCAGGGGAAGCTTGGTTTAAGGCAGATGCTGGTATTGGCCTGAAAACATTTTGCTTAGCCTGGACAAAGGCTTGCTCTAATTCTGAGTGGTGGTGTTTATTTGCTTTGTCTGGGAGCAATATTGTCATCATCTTGTATTGGCATTTTTATAATCTGAACTATTTCAGTTCCCATGGATCTTAAAATTAAGAGTTTTTTTCTATGCTCCTAAATCTTTTTTGGTCTCTCTCTTCATGGGACCTGTGTATTTCATATGTGTCAGATTTCATATGATTCTCTTTCTAGCAGGGACATGGAAATTCAATTGCCAAAGTTTCTCTTTTAAAATAAAATAAAAGTGTTGGTTAGGAGAACAAAATCATAGTAATGGAGAGGAAAATCTTCATGGACTAGCATTATATTGCATAAAAGAGAAGGAGAAAGATGATTAGAATAAGGATTCTAGGCTCTGGACAAAAGAGCCGAAACAGGATAAAAATGACATACCTGTCTCTGGTTCAGAATATTAAGACCACCATCCGCTCTGCAATCAGCTGTATCAGATATATTGGCCAGAGCTTGGCTACCAAGGTTACAAATGGCTCAGAACTAACGCTCATTGAAATCTTATACAAAATATTTTTTGTTGGAAAAAATGGTTGCTTTTTTTAAAAGATTTTTGCAAAAATTTTATTTTCCACTTTTTAATGATACCCAAACCCAATTTTAAAAACTGCATTCTTTAAATTTGTTCTATTTTCAGTTCCTTTTCTGTGGTAGAGGGGAGGAAGGGGGAAACACAACCCAAAAAGTATTAAAAACTTGTTCTCCAAAAGTGGAAATTCTTATGAAAAATATTGAATAAATCTAAAAATCAATCCTCTGAAATCTGCCAAATTAAATTTACAAACTGTTTCATGAAAACTCCTCAGTACTTTCTTCTCAGAACTCAGCAGTCATTGACTGATTCCTAATGATTCCATCAGAACATATGGAGCAAAGTGTTCTCTCAGTAGCTTCTACCCACTCCTTTTTGTGGGCAGAGCTATGGTCCTGCTATCAGCTCCACCTGAAAAACTAATTTAATTAGTCTTGGCTGCACCACTTTAAATCTCAACTGGTTGCTGATGGAGGCAGGCCAAAAAAACAGCAGTATTTAATTACAGGATAACATTCTGAGTTATCTAACACTTCGTCCGAAGAGCTCAATATAATTGACAAATATTGAGCTTCACTTTAAAGCATACCTGAGAATAGAGCTATAGGTAAATGGAATTTTCCCACCTCATGGAAAATTTTGACTTTGCCAAAACACATTTTTGGGCAAGGAAAAAAGTCAAAATTGTTCTAGGAAAGCAAATACTTTGAGGGAAAAGTCAAAAACAGTTTTCACTTGAACAGAATTTTGATAGAAAAATTTCAACCAGCCCTATCTGAGAGGTATTTTAAAGATGGAACAGCTAGGATTCAGAGATCTTAAGTGAGTTGCCTGAATTCCCACAGGAAGTCTGTCACAGAAGAATAGTACCTATATCTCCATACTGACAGGTTTCAGAGTAAGCCATGTTAGTCCATTACCCTATGATCCCACTGAGAGTTACCTAAAACAACTACAGCATTTGCTCAAGAAACTTCCTGAAAAAGCACAAGATCAAATCTGCACAGACACACCCCTGGATCCCCGACCTGGGATATTCTACTACCACCCAAGATCCATAAACCTGGAAATCCTGGGCGCCCCATCATCTCAGGCATTGGCACCCTGACAGCAGGATTGTCTGGCTATGTAGACTCCCTCCTCAGGCCCTACGCTACCAGCACTCCCAGCTACCTTCGAGACACCACTGACTTCCTGAGGAAACTTCAATCCATCCTGGCCACTATAGATATAGAAGCCCTCTACACCAACATTCCACACAAAGATGGACTACAAGCCGTCAAGAACACTATCCCCGATAATGTCACGGCTAACCTGGTGGCTGAACTTTGTGACTTTGTCCTTACCCATAACTATTTCACATTTGGGGACAATGTATACCTTCAGATCAGCGGCACTGCTATGGGTACCCGCGTGGCCCCACAGTATGCCAACATTTTTATGGCTGATTTAGAACAACGCTTCCTCAGCTCTCGTCCCCTAAAGCCCCTACTCTACTTGCGCTATATTGATGACATCTTCATCTGGACCCATGGAAAAGAAGCCCTTGAGGAATTCCACCATGATTTCAATAATTTCCATCCCACCATCAACCTCAGCCTGGTTCAGTCCACACAAGAGATCCACTTCCTGGACACTACAGTGCTAATAAACGATGGTCACATAACCACCACCCTATACCGGAAACCTACTGACAGCTATTCCTACCTGCATGCCTCCAGCTTTCACCCTGACCACACCACACGATCCATTGTCTACAGCCAAGCTCTGCGATACAACCGCATTTGCTCCAACCCCTCAGACAGAGACAAACACCTACAAGATCTGTCAAGCTTTCTTACAACTACAATACCCACCTGCGGAAGTGAAGAAACAGATTGATAGAGCCAGAAGAGTTCCCAGAAGTCACCTACTACAGGACAGACCTAACAAAGAAAATAACAGAATGCCACGAGCAGTCACCTTCAGCCCCCAACTAAAACCCCTCCAACGCATTATTAAGGATCTACAACCTATCCTGAAGGATGACCCAACACTCTCACAAATCTTGGGAGACAGGCCAGTCCTTGCCTACAGACAGCCCCCCAACCTGAAGCAAATACTCACCAACAACCACATACCACACAACAGAACCACTAACCCAGGAACCTATCCTTGCAACAAAGCCCGTTGCCAACTGTGCCCACCTATCTATTCAGGGGACACCATCACAGGGCCTAATAACATCAGCCACACTATCAGAGGCTCGTTCACCTGCACATCCACCAATGTGATATATGCCATCATGTGCCAGCAATGCCCCTCTGCCATGTACATTGGTCAGACTGGACAGTCTCTACGTAAAAGAATAAATGGACACAAATCAGATGTCAAGAATTATAACATTTATAAACCAGTCGGAGAACA
The DNA here is from genome assembly GCF_965140295.1 of Lepidochelys olivacea. Lineage (NCBI taxonomy): Eukaryota > Metazoa > Chordata > Testudines > Cheloniidae > Lepidochelys > Lepidochelys olivacea. The sequence goes on along the minus strand of NC_140412.1, from coordinate 135,269,010 downwards.
CTTCAATCTCTCTGGTCATGCAATCAGAGACATGAAGGTCGCTATCTTACAACAAAAAAACTTCAAATCCAGACTCCAGCGAGAAACTGCTGAATTGGAATTCATTTGCAAATTGGATACTATTAATTTAGGCTTAAATAGAGACTGGGAGTGGCTATTTCCCCTTGTTTTTTCCTACCCTCTCCCCCCAGACGTTCTGGTTAAACTTGGATTTAAACTTGAAGAGTGGTCGGTTTGGATGAGCTGTTGCCAGCAGGAGAGTGAGTTTGTGTGTGTATGGGGGTGAGGGAGTGAGAGAACCTGGATTTGTGCTGGAAATGGCCCAACTTGATGATCACTTTAGATAAGCTATTACCAGCAGGACAGTGGGGCGGGAGGAGGTATTGTTTCATGGTCTCTGTGTGTATATAATGTCTTCTGCAGTTTCCACGGTATGTATCCGATGAAGTGAGCTGTAGCTCACGAAAGCTCATGCTCAAATAAATTGGTTAGTCTCTAAGGTGCCACAAGTACTCCTTTTCTTTTTGCGTGTATCTCCATACTGACAGACTCCTATTCCTTAGCCACAAGACCACCCTGCCTCTTTAAAAAGAACTGCTGTAATTATAGATGTCCTGTGGTATTTTTTAAAAACCTGACATCAGTTTCAAAATGCAGCCTCAAGTTGTGGGAGCCTATAGACTTGGCAGGAATAGAATTCTATTAATTTTAGGAGAGGCACTCTCTCACTTCCACCTGAGATGGCAATGGCCAGCAAGAAGCAGTAGGTGGGAGAGGGCAGAGGCCATAAAAGAATTGCACTTCAAAGGAAAGAAAATTGCCAAGCTTTGCAGCAGCACTGAAACTTTTATGAAAAATGAGGAAAAATCCTGTCAGTTATCCCTTCAGTGCACTATGAAATGGATAAATATAGGACTGTCAAAATAGATTAAAGAGACTTGATGGTATTTACCTTACAAGGAAAAGCTTGACTTTCATAGGACCTGTAGGACCATTGATTTCATGATGTTCTGCAAACACCATGGAAATACCTGAGCTATTTTCCAGAAAATTGTTTGTGGTGTAGAAATATTTTGAATTAGCCAGAAATGTGATGAGTTGTAGCTAAGGGTTTAGTCAAATGTTTTTGAAAAGTTGTTTACCTTCATGTCCTTGGCCCATATTCTGCTCTTGATTGCACTGGTGAGAATCCAGAGTACAATACCTTGAAATCAATGGAATTATTGCAACTGAGAGCAGAATTTGGTCCATTAACTAGATGCTCTTTGAATCAGCATATAACAGTAATGGCTGAATTCAATGGAGCTCTGCCAGTTTACACAAGCAGAGAATTTAAACTATATGTCAACAATCTAACTAAGTAAAAACCCACAATACATCTGAAAAACCTTGTAACAAATACAGTAAGGCATGTGAGTCATCAGTACTTATGTTTATGAACAAATATGAAAGATGTCTTTACTTTTATTTACTGCTATTACTTTACACATTCACTGTAATTTCTGGAACACAGAAGAACTACTACAGAAGACTCTACTCTTCTAAATGGGGGAGGGGGGATTTCTAATATGTCCATTTAACTGTAACGACACACTGAAGCCTGTTCAACTGCATGTATCCATAACCATACTGCCAAAGGCAAAACAAGAAAATTATGGAGGGCCTGATTCAGCTCTAACTTACAGCTATGTAAGTTAGTAGTAGGTCCATTGGTGAATGGCTTGACTCTCCACTTGTTTTTAATACTCACCAATGAAAGGTCACGTCTTGTCCAACTGAAACAATCTTAAGCCTACTACTGGTACCAGATAATGGAGTTACTTCTTTAACCCAAGAAGTAAAGACCCATACTTTTGGTGCTAGAAATCTCAGATTCTATTCTTGATGATGGCAAATGAGGAGGGATTTTACATAAAGAATGGAGTGGCTATCAGAAGCCTTAACAGATCAGATAGAGTTACTAGAGGAAAGAGTAGAGGGGGGCTGATAAGAAAGTTGCTGTAGTGTTTCCTGGGCAGAGTTAGTCTTATGTTTTTCTAAGTGCAACATTATAAGTAGTCAGATTGGCCTGTATTATATATATCAAGAGAACTACAAAACTAAAAAAATAAAAGTAAGATCTCCATTAGTGAGTGCCTGGTGTGTACCTGTGCAGGAGCTATCTACATGGAACTCTATCTCCCCAAATGGCTGCCTGCAGCTGCAGACAGCAGATTCTGAGGCCAGAAGGACCAGCCCAATGGTGGCGGTGGGTGGCTTTATGCCACCTGTGCACCACCAAGATTCTGGGCTGCCACAGAGACCAAAATGTTCTCCAGTGTAAGTTAGAGCAGCCCCAAAAGGATGCCCTAACTTATGGCAGTTGATCCCATAATATCTGCAGCCCAAACTCTCCATAGCACTGAGCTCTGCAGCTACTCCCTCTCCCAGCCAGTATACCAGTGGTTGCAAAGAGATCAGCATAGGGCCGCTTACTTCAGCCCCACACTGCTACTGTGGCAGGGTGTCACAGTGTATGCACACCCCATCCCCCTTTGGGGCAGGGCAGGGCAGTGATATCACCATGGTTAGTCTCCCTTAGGGCAGCTGCAGTATAGCCCAGAGGCCAAGGTTACAGTTTAATGGCTAGAGTCAATATGGTGGGGGAAGGTGGGGGCTGCCACCAGGGTAGGGGCTGGCACCTGAGTAGGCCCAGTCCCACCCAACTCCACAGGGTCACTACCTAGGGCCCTAACAGCAAGGGAGCGGTCCATCACTGGGTCAGCAGGGAATCCTACCAAAACACACAGACCTCACTGGGGTGGGAGATACCACTTGCTCACCCTCCCTGAGTCACTTCCTACTGTAGTTCCAGAAGCTGCTGTCCTTGGGGTGTCAGGGTCTCCAAACTCCTCAGTGTGGATGGTCCTCTGGGGCTCCTTGGACTCCAGGCCTCTAATCCGGCTCACAAGGCCTGTGGCGGCTCTCCAGCTGGAGCTTCAGCCAAAGGTCCTTCCCTTCCAGCAGTCAGCCCAGAATGATCTGGGCTGCTCCCTTTTATATTGAGGCAGCAGTTGGCGCATGCCCAGACTGCCTGAGGGGCAGGACTTCCACTGCCTATGGTGTGGGGTTAACCCTTTCCTCTCCAGTGCGGGGTAAGCACACCCTGTCATTTCTTCCCCCCACGTGAGCCTTACCAGGTTGATGACAGACACGGAAATCATATGATTGGAGTGAGAGGTAGCAATGAATAATCCTGGGGTTGGTAACTTTCATGCTGTGCAGCCACCAGAGGGGTGCTTGTTCAGTAATCAATGTGAAGGTGTTGCTGAGTAGATAGGAGCACAGGGTGTCAATAGCCCACTTTATCACCAAGGCCTTCTTCTTGATCATTGAGTAATATGTTTCTCTGGGGAACAGCTTACGACTCAGATACAAGACGGGGTGTTCTTCCTCATTGATTTCCTGTGACAAGAGAGCCCCTCATCCCACCTCAGAGGCATCTGTTTGCAGTAGGAAGTCCTTTGAGAAGTCTGGATATACGAGGACTGGTTCCTGAGCTAGCCGTTTCTTCAGGGTCTGGAATGCCTCCTCACACTTACTGGACCACCGCACTTGTTGGGGTTGAGAGTTCTTGGTCAGGTCAGAGTGGGGGGGGGGCTGCTATTGTTGTGAAACCTGGTACAAAGCACCAATAGTATCCGGCCAATCCCAGGAATTGGCGCACTTGCTTTTTCGTGGTTGGCGTTGGGGTATCAGTTAGAGCCTTCACCTTGTCAATCAGAGGGTGTAGTTTGTCCCTTCCCACTATATACCCACGGTAGGTCACCTCCGCCTGTCTGAGATGGCATTTTGCGGGGTTGGCCATGAGACCCGCTTCCCGAAGGGCCTTGAAAACACTGGTTAGGTGTCAAAGGTGGTCCTCCCAGCTGCTGCTATAGATCACAATGTCATCTATGTATGCTGCCAGCTATTGGTTGTGAGGCTGCAGTACTCAGTTAATCAATCGTTGGAAGGTAGTGGCTGCCCCATGTAGTCCAAAAGGCATTGTTATGAACTGGAAGAGGCCATATGGAATAGGAAAGGCAGTCTTCGCCTGGGAGTTAGATGTTAGGGGTATCTGCCAATATCCCTTTGTTAGATCCAAGGTCAAAAAATATTTGGCTCCCCCTAATCGCCCGAAGAGTTCTTCGATGAGAGGCACTGGATACACATCGAACTGGGAAATAGCATTGACTTTTCAAAAAAATCAATGCAGAAGTCGATGACCCCCCTAGGTTTTGGGACCAATGCGATCAGACTTCGCCATTTGCTCCCAGATTTCTCCACCACTCCCATCTAAAGCATTATCTCTAATTCTTGGCGTACTGTGTCCCACATTTTCCTGGGGAGAGGTCAGTGGTTGTCTCTTACCCTCTGCCCCAGTGTTGTTGCAATGTGATGGCTTAGGAGGTCAGTCTGTCCTGGACGCGTTGACAAGACATCCTGGAAGTCCTGTACGAGACGCAGTAACTTTTCTTGTTGTGAGAGGCTAAGGCCCTCTCCCATTACCACTGGTCCTGGATCCAGGGGTCTGCCCACCAATGGCCCCAATTTCGGTTCAGGAGGTGAAGGATTGATAAATAGAGCCTCTTGGTCCTTCCAGGCTTTCAGCAAGTTCACGTGGTATGTGCATACCTCCTTCCACCACCCAGCAGCCTGATCTCGTAGTCCACTTGTCCTACCTGGTGGGACACCTCAAAGGGGCCTTGCCACCTGGCTAATAGCTTTGACTCAGCGGAGGGCAATAATAGTAGAACCTGGTCCCCTGGCTCAAAGTCGTGTAACCTAGCCCCTTTGTTGTATTGTTGCTCCTGTGTTTGCTGGGCCCATGACAAATTCTCTCAAGCGAATGCACCTAAGGCCTGGAGATGCTCACGGAGTCATAACACATAATGGGTAGTTCCTAAGATGCACATCTCTTGTGCCTCCCAGTCTTCTCTCAGGAGACTAAGGATGCCCTGGGGTTGTCTCCCCTAGAGGAGCTCAAAGGGAGAGAACCCAATGGAGGCTTGAGGGACCTCCCGCATCACGAATAATAAAGTGGGGAATAGCGAGTCCGAATGTCAGGGGTCATCTTCTATAAAGTTGCAGAGCATTGACTTAAGGATTCCATTAAAGCATTCGACTAACCCATCAGTTTGTGCATGGTACACTGAAGTCTGGATGTTCATGAGGTGGCATAAGTCAGCTATCAATTTGGAGGACACATTAGTGCCCTGACTAGTCAGGATCTCTTTGGATATCCCAACTGAAGCGAAAATCTTCACTAGTTCTGTCGCGATGTTAGGGGCCGTAGCCATGTGGAAGGGGGTAGCCTCAGGGTAGCCTGTTGCATAATTGACCAGTACGAGGATGAACTGGTTCCCTGTTTCGCTCTTCTCTACCTGCCCTACGAGATCCATACCAACTCGTTCAAATGGCATGCCTATGACGGGGAGAGGTACGAGAGGGGCACTCCTTTCGGTCCAGTCCACTGGCACTCAGGGCAGGAAGCACAATAATCTCTTACTTAAATAATCTCACTAAAAGTGGTGTGCTATCCTCTGGAAGGTCTTATCTCTACCCAGGTGCCCCGCCTAGGGTACTGTGTGAGCCAGCTGCAGGAGGCTCGGGCACAATCTCCAGGGCACCAAGCACTGTCAGATAACTTCCCACATTTGGCGTTCTTGTACCACCCGGTAGAGGTGGTCCCTCCGGATCTCGAGCCGTGGTCCTTTGAGGCGGGTGTGGTGTATCGTCCCCCTCTTGGTCGGGGTGGTTGCCTGCTCCCAGGCCCAGCTTAAAGTTGGATCTTCCCTTTGCTATTGGACGAAGTCTGTCACGCTCCAACTCCGCTTGGGCATCTTCGACAGGGTGTCCTGTGCCTGGAGGGGACTCGGTGGGCGGCTCCGGGGGTTTAGACAGCCCTTCTCCAGGATCAGCTTCTGCAGGGTGGCCAAGGAGTCCCCCCTCATTGATCCTGCACCTCCCCCTCCCAGATGTTGATGGCTGTGGCCTTGCAGGATTTCCCGAAATTATGGCCAGTCTTGCCCCAACACCATGGGGTAGGCTAGCCTGGGAGCCACGCTGACTTGGAGAGTTTCTCCCTGGCCATAAATCTCAAGTCTTACCCAGGCAGTTGGGTAAGGCTGTATATCTCTGTGAATACACTGTAGATGTATACTCGTCCCAGAGAGTTCAAGGCTGGAGACGAGCCTCTCCCAAATAATTGACTCCTGCCTGAGTCTACCAAGGCTGTTGTGGGGATTCCTTCTACTTGGACCGGGACTACAAGTTTTTCTGGGTCTTTCCTCTGGACTCAGGTGCCAGCCATGCAGACTTGCCCATAACTGCAGTCCTGCCGAAAGTGCCCCTCTTGGCCACACTCCCAGCAATGGCCTTCGGTTCCTCCAGTCCCAGGATCTGTCTTCGGTGGGCTCTGCCCTTCTTGTGGGTCATTTACCTTGTCAGTCCAGGCTCAGCTGATTGGGCTCCAGCATTCGAGGGTTGGGGGTTTAGGTGGTGGCCGGGGAAGGGGCTGTGATCTCCCTGAATCTATTTTGCGAGAGTTCCCCTCACCCGGTTTGTTCTTCCTCCTTGGACTCCCGGGTTGCCTCAGTTGCATCTCCCGCCCATCAGCCATCAAGGAGTCCTCCATCAGCTCTACAGCTTCTGTCAGCACCTTCAGCTTGTGCCGCTGTACCCACTCCTTCCCTCCACTCAGGAGGATCTGGATAAACTGCTCCAATACAACGGTCTCTGCTACTTGAGCCCCCAACTGTTTCTCTGGCTCTAACCATCACCAGGCATTGTCCCTCAGATGCTGAGCTACCACCCGAGGTCTAGCCCCCTGCGGGTACTTTTCTTGGTGGAAGCGCCATCAGTATGTGTCGGGGTTGATTACTGAATGGTCCAGGATGGTAGCCTTCACTCTCTAATATACTAGGGTGTCTTGCGGGTCTAGCCCCCGGGAGGCCGCCTGGGCTGGCCCCCGTCAGGTAGGGTGCTAACAGGGGAGCCCGGTGCTCTGGTGGCAACCTGGCAGCAGTAGCCACCCATTTGAAAGTCACCAAAAATGCCTCAAAGTCATCACTCAGTCCCATTTTCGACAGGCATATTGGCAGACTTGGGGGAAGAGCCCACGGGACCTGTCCAACTGGGCTGGAGTTTGGGGCGCCGTTCGGGCACATCAGTGCAGCCATTTGCTGGATCAGGCATTCTGGTGCTGGATAGCCAACTCTTGAAGCAGCTGCTGCTGCTCCTGCTGCTGGGTCATCTGGAGCTGGTGTTGACAAGCTATCTCCTGGGCCTGCTAATTGCTGCTGCTGGGTTGCCTGCTGCTGCTGACTTTCCAGCATCCATTTCAAAATCTTCTTCGTCTCCATCTTGGCCAAAGCAACAAGTAGGCAGGTGACGGAGGATTACTCTAATAATCATCTCCTCCCACTGGGGCCTTCCAGCAGTGCCCAATCACTGCCTGTATTCTCCACCACATGTTGTGGTGACTGCACACCCCATTCCCCTTTGGGGCAGGGCAGGGTGGTGATATCACCGCAGTTAGTCTCCCTGGCGGCCCTTGGGATGGCCGTGGTACGGCCCAGAGGCCAAGGTTACAGCCTAATGGCTAAAGTCGATATGGCAGCCCTCAGACACAGGCAAGCACAGCGTAATGGTTAGTCAATATGGTGGGGGACCCAGGGCTCTAACAGTGATGGAGCAGTCCATCACTGGGTCAGTGGGGAATCCCACCAAAACATGCTGACCTCACTTGGGTGGGAGATACCACTTGCTCACCCTTCCTGGGTCACTTCCTACTGTAGTTCCAGAAGCTGCTATCTGTGGGGCATCAGGATCTCCAAGCTCCTCAGCATGGATGGTCCTCTGGGGCTCCTTGGGCTGCAGGCCTCCAATCCAGCTCGCAGAGTCTCTGGCTCTTGCAGGCAAGGGCTGTGGCAGCTCTTCAGCTGGCACTTCAGGCAAAGGTCCTTCCCCTCCAGCAGTCAGCCCAGAATGAGCTGGGCTGCTCCCTTTTATACTGAGGCAGCAGTTGGAGCATACCCAGCACTGCCTGAGGGGCAGGACTTCCGCTGCCCATTGTGTGGGGTTAACCCTTTTCTCTCCAGTGCGGGGTGTGCACACTCCACCACAAAGAGGAAATATCCTCTGGCTCCTTGTGGCTCATTTGTAGCCCTATTTTACACCAGAGCAGTGTATAGGGGCCAGGATCATGCCTCTGTCAGAGACTGACAGGAGCAGTACACAGAAAATGAGTAATGATAACAGATACAAACTACATACACCACCGTTAGGCAGCAAGAATGGATCCTTTTGTTGAGGACTGATGCACTGACATTCACATGGTTGGAGCATTTTTATATTTTTGCTCTTCAAAGGCCTGGTATGGTCTGTGCCTAATGATGTCAATGGCAAAAGCTTCCATTGACTTCAGAGATGCAGAATCAAACCTCATATAATTATTTTTCTTAAACCATGTGTAGCAGAGATTTTGATTCCCTAACATATCATATTATAATGTTAGACGTTAAAGACAAGTTTAGAAGGAATGTGTGCTTCTGGCATTACAGTCATGTTGGATTTTAAATGACATAAAATGGAAAATTGTCATTAAAATTGGCAAACCGATAACACTGTTGTGGCAAATATTTCTCTAAGATTAACAGCTGGTAAATTTCAGGAAGTCCCCCCCGAGCAGTGGAATAGCAAAACAACACATTCCAAACATTAAGATAAAGCTAAGGAGTTTCAGCATTGTTGCTAATACACTGCATTTTAAAAAGACTGTTGTGGATTCTGAAAATACTGTCTGTTCAAATACTCCCCTATCCAGTTGTGGTTTTACACTTTGTAACAACTGGTGAGAAATTAAACAATAATGAAGTTGGTAGGATGGGAAGACACATTTGAGGCTCTCTCAGTGGAGGATGCTGGGAACATTGTGGGTCAAATTCAGCGCCCCCCCCCACAACATGTTTTCTACATATTTATTATATAAACTACCTTAAAAGGATGTTAAGGTTGCAAAGTCAAGCACTCCAAAGCTAGGATGTGCCAGAATGAAGGTTGCCTATGCAGCCATGATTCAGCCCCCTTGTGCATATGCATTATGATGTACTCTTTAATTATGTGATCACATACTATTTTCTCACAGGTCCCCTGCACCAGTCTGTACATGGAATGGGACAGTGTTTGCATGAGCAGCTTTTCAATATTTTGTTTTATCCTGATTCAGTGTGTGGACCTAGTCCTTATTTACTGCACACGATTCAAACACTCTGTTCTGAAGACAGAGTTATTAATTTCCTCATGGATTTTTCTATGGGGCTCATCACTCGAGTACCCGAGTGAGTAAATATTAATGACATTATCTTCACAACAACCCTGTATGATGAGGGGATGTTATCCCCATTTTACAGCTGGAGAACTGAGTCCCTGCAACAGATTAATGTGCAAAGTGTTCACCAGTTTTCGATGCTTGGGACCTGATTTTTCAGAGAACTTCCCATTTTGTAGCACTTTATTTGTTCAGTCCACCCTCTTGTCTCAGGTCCTCTCTCTCTCCAATCTCCTCCACCCCATGGGTCCTCATCTCAGTCTCCTTCCTTGCCACTCTCCCAGTCCTAGCTCCTCAGCCCTCTGCATTTCAGTGAATGCTTCCTCCTCCTCCACACTGCCTGGATAACAGCTGGGAAGTCACTGAGCACAGGAAAGACAGGCTCCCTCCTCTCAGTTCCCACGCCTGGCACCACAGTAGCCCTGACAGGTGCAACTGTAGGGAAAGTCACGCTCAGCCCCTGTAGATCTGGGCTGGAGCATGCTCAGTCCAGATGCAATCTTCTGAGAATTTAGCAGTCAAACAGTAACAAGCCTTTATTGAGAGTGTATGAACTGAAGTAGTCAGAGGCTTATAAATTGGTCAAATTTGGGTGGATTGTCATGGGGATGGTAAAACCCCTGACACCAGGGTGACCCATCTGCCAGATAATTAAGTCACTGCTCCAAAGCATGAAGGTGTTAGAGTTCTCAATGAAATGGCTTGGGGAAATTTTTATCATGGGCAAAACAATGTATTTTTCATTAACTTGGTTCTGAGAAACAACCTTTTTCCTGAAAAAGTCAATAATAATAATAATAATAATTCATAATTAATTATTAATACATAAATTGATAATTAATAATCAGCCTGAGGCAGACACACAGCATGGAAAATTTCAGCTGAATGATTAACATCTGGCAAAGTTATAAGGAACTGAAAACAGGACCTTATAACAAAAAGTGTCTGACAACTTCAACTATAGGCAGAGCTCTCTGTGCCTCCCATAATGTATATAGTTTTGAAGTCAGGTCTTGCAGCATGGAATACTAGCTTGAATAAAGTGTTCTGAATGAAAAAGGTCTGTGAGAAAATAAAATCCACCCACATTGGTTGCTATTACAATGTGGAGTAAGGTGTTTGGGTTTTTTTTTTTTTTTTTGGTCCTAGCTAATGAAAACCTGTATTTGTCAGAGCAGATTGAAGTCAAATATGAGATACTAAAACACCCCAAAAAGAAAAGGAGTACTTGTGGCACCTTAGAGACTAACCAATTTATTTGAGCATGAGCTTTCGTGAGCTACAGCTCACTTCATCGGATGCATACCGTGGAAACTGCAGCAGACTTTATATATACACAGAGAATATGAAACAATACCTCCTCCCATCCCACTGTCCTCCTGGTAATAGCTTATCTAAAGTGATCATCAGGTGGGCCATTTCCAGCACAAATCCAGGTTTTCTCACCCTCCACCCCCCCACACAAATTCACTCTCCTGCTGGTGATAGCCCATCCAAAGTGACAACTCTTTACACAATGTGCATGATAATCAAGTTGGGCTATTTCCTGCACAAATCCAGGTTTTCTCACATCCCCCCCACCCCCATACACACACAAACTCACTCTCCTGCTGCCAGGACAGTGGGGTGGGAGGAGGTATTGTTTCATATTCTCTGTGTATATATAAAGTCTGCTGCAGTTTCCACGGTATGCATCCGATGAAGTGAGCTGTAGCTCACGAAAGCTCATGCTCAAATAAATGGGTTAGTCTCTAAGGTGCCACAAGTACTCCTTTTCTTTTTGCGAAGACAGACTAACACGGCTGTTACTCTGAAACCTAAAACACCGCACTATCATTCTTTCCTAATATCTCAACATTCCAACAGGGGGCAATTGCCACATTCATTGGAGATTGGAGTAGAACCTCCACTTTGAAGTTAGCTGAAGTTTCAGGTTTAATTAGACATTAGAGCTTTGGGCATATTTTGTTTATTTAAGTGTTCCTGTCAATACACGTGCAGGCTGACAGGATAATGACACAGATACAAATTAAAGTTTCTTATCAGTCAGAAAAATGCTTCCATCCCTGTTTTGGAGAAAGAAGGAAGAAAAATACTCCAAAACATCACATTTTTGTTAGCTTTCTCCCCTGGTTGTTGCAGTCCTTTTTTAACTTACAGCATGCTAACAAACAAGAGTGTTCAGAGTAACAGCCGTGTTAGTCTGTATTTGCAAAAAGAAAAGGAGTACCTGTGGCACCTTAGAGACTAACTAATTTATTTGAGCATAAGCTTTCGTGAGCTACAGCTCGCATCCGATGAAGGTCTCTAAGGTGCCACAAATACTCCTTTTCTTTAAACAAGAGGGTAAATTTCATGGGGACTGTGCAGTTAAACCACTCTTCATTATAAAGCTGTCTTCTAACTTTGCTGTGATTAAGAGTTTGCCCGCATATGCAAAACAGCACTCTTTTTTTTTTACAGGGAGTTATCTGTGACCTGGGAGAACTGTTTCTGGGCTGAAATTCAGTTTAATAGATTTTAAAGCCTAAAGGGACCATTATGATTCTCTAGTCTGACCTCTTGCATGATGCAGGCCATGGAATTTCACTCAGTGATATATGCAGGGTTTCAGTATGGGAAGTTCATAGTTCACACCTAATTTGGTTTAACTTAAAAAAACCCCTATATATTAATAAAAGCTAAACTATAAAAATGGCAACTGTTGTTCAGTAATTTCTTGGTTCTGCCTCACCAGGAATCCCATTAGAATTGTCTTTCTAGCAGTATTTAACCCATTTTTATAGAGCCTTCAGTAATCTCCATGAGGCCATTTAGAGGTAAACCAGGCCTCATCCCAGCTTGTCCACTTCTCCCTGGCCTGTCCACACTCCATTCCCTCTTCCCTTGTGGATATCCAGACTCTAGCACCAGAGAGAGACCACTGACCACTGAGCGTCACTTCTGCTCAAAAGGGATTCTTCTCACAGGACTCATAGGATGTGATTAGATCCAATGTTATTACACCATGATAACCAAATGATGTCTTGGTATTATTACTTGAGTAAAAAATGCCACTCTTTGGCAGGCCCATCATAATGAGGAATGACAGAGCACACCAGATACCAAAGTAGGAGACATTTGGGTGGGTTGGAAGAGGAGCAGGGGGCAGAGGAAGGCATGGAATAATTTTTATTTGTGTTGAATATGAAGGGTAAATACTTTGTGAGCTAGTCAGATGTTATAACTGAAAAATTAAGAGAAGAATAAAATGGTATTTTTTCATCAGGTATATACCCACAATGTGCATCATTAGAGTTAAGATGAGTAGATGTTTTCATTATAAAAGTCAGTCTATACAAAGCAAAGCTTCACTTTAGGATGAAACTACACTTTTGATACTATCATCTGAGAGCTACTTTTCCTTTCTTTTTATCCCATCTAATTAAAACCCAATGGGTAAAATCCATGAAGTCAATGGGAGTTTTGATTTCAGTGGAGCCAGGATTTCTCCCCATATTTTTTATGTTGTTTAATTTCAAAATTATACAACAATGTGAGTAAAAAGAGAGATGTCAATACAAAGTTAAAGGTTAAGAATAATAGATTTAAAAATACTCTTACCCATTTTAATAGAACCTTAGATTAATAAACTTAAACTTCTGATAAAACTTTTCAATATTTATTTTGTTTGTTTAACTTTTGCGATTTTTAACATGGAGAATAGATTAGTCAGTTTTATTTTTATTTCCAGCTTTGGGGGGGAAAAAGATTCTAAGTCTCACCTATTAGCATTATGCTGCAGTTTGGATTGCATGCACTAATGGAGATAGTTGGTTTGTTCTTACATTTATTTTTCCTCCCAGTGGTAATCCATTTTTATAAAAAGCTTGCAAAGATTTCTGTTGCAAATTTGGGGCTGGATTTACTCTGTCAGTGTCCTTTAACTAGCTACGGATTCTTTTTTTGTGTTTCTGTAAGTCAAAATGGCTCTGATTTTAAATAAGAAGTTTTACAATTCGTCCATAATATATTCTAATCTCTCTCTCTTTCTTTCTTTGGCCTCATGGACTCTGCTAATTCAGTCTCTGTTGTGGAAAAATGCTTTGAAAATATTTTCAGCTGGATTCAACACAGCTATCTTGTCCTCACTTATAGAAAAACAGAAATTGCGTTGATAGGGAGAAGTAGCTGTTATGAGAATATTTTCTCTTCTTTCATGTCCCCAGCTATCGATATTGAGAAGAATTAGTTAGAAGTAGCAGGTAAGTTTCAACCATATTCTTTGGACCATGTCCCGTCCACAGAGTGTGTTACACATTTTCTGAAAGTCTTACTGTCAATTATATCATTTGTGAGGCTCTACATTTTTTGAATGTTAATAAAGATGCTTTAAAATATTTGTATTGTATTTTAATTCCATTTTACTATGTTATGCAGCACCTCAGTTGTGGAGGGAGGGGGCACTCTGATATGGTGCATTAACAAAATGACTGTTTTCCCATCATTATTAGAAGCGTGATATTCTCTTTGAAATCAAAAGGAGTTTTGCATGAAAACTAATGGTAAGATAAGACTCTGGGGCCCTACTTGATCTTTGGTGAACAAGGGGTTAACTTCAGCTCAATTTTCCCCAGCACAGGTGCCCACTCTGGCTATCAGAGTGGCTGTGAAGAAGGGGTATGGTTTGGGGAATGGAGAGATCCTAGCTGATCATAGCAATGAGCTAAACTCCAAGCTGGGAAGCATCACTGGTTTCTTTCTATGTTAACTTTCTTGAGAAAAAACCCTTGTTGATTATGATTGTTTTATGCATCAGTTTCCAGGCCTGTAATTTTGAAGCATTGCTGTGGCATGTGGACAGTAAGTATCTTTCATGACAATGTTCCATTTGAGCAATTGATGAAATGCACATTTGAACAACTGAGCTGGTTTGTGGAGGTGCTAGGGACTCTCAGTTTATTGACCTCATTGGGGGTTGTGGGTGCTTAGCATCTCTGAAAATCCAGTCGTATATATTACAAGATTAGAGTAAGGAATTAATAAAGGGAAGTGTGTGGGGATTTGGGAGGACATCAGAAGACATCCAGCTTGAAGGTTCTATGCTCCAGTACCCTATCCATGGGAACATGGGCTACATGTAGGAAGAGGCTAAGCATTCAAAAGACATATTCCTTGACCAAGCAGGGGTAGGGAAATGGAGGAGTCAGGAGCAGGAATTGGGTAGAGAGAGAGAGAGAGAGAAAATGTGTATGTGTTTGAGAAAGAGAGTGAGCGTGTGGTGGGGTAACTTAGAAAATGAGGAAATAAAGAGGTGAGAGTAATGTAGCAAATGAAATGAACAATACACATGTGCAGTTCTTTAAACATCTTAGATCTTAGGCTGAAATCCTGTCCCCTTGCCAGTGCTTGTTTTCCCAAGGGATGAGGCATACTTTAAGGCAGGGCTTAAATTCTGAGAGATTATTTCATGGAGCCCACTCACCACCTGCTATTGGAAATCTGGGCTTCGGCTGCAGGGTGGGAGGTCTCAGGGCTTTAGCCCCATAGTGGGGTGGGCTTGGGGCTTCAGCCCCATGGGAGGAAAAGGTGCAGGGGCTTGGGGATTTAACCTCGTAGTAGGCACCGGGGCTTGGAGATTCAGCCCCATTGGTATGCGGCAGGGACCAGGGCTTCCACGGGTTTGAAAATATTTACTGGGGATCTGCTCTGGTAGGCTGCAACTGAATTTAAGCCCTGCTTTAAGGTATGTAGCTAATTAAACCTCTTGTATTTTCTGAACTTCAGAGAGTGTCTGTCAGTATCCTATTAGAAGGGTTTGTTTAATATGTGGTTGAATTTTAAGAGGATCTTTTCTCAAGACACCATCTGACTCTTTATCACTAAATGAACTGAGGTCAAGCAATTTAGTAACTGAAGGAAGCAGTAAATTTTTAAGATCCATGGATTCCATTCAGGCATTTGTTATGGGAAAATTGTAAACATTAGAAACTTGCAGAGGTCCTGACCCTCAAACTTGCAAAAACTGTGTCTGTGTCAAGGTGATTAATAATCCTGCATAACACAAACATATTTCATTTTAAAAGAAGATTACAGTTTGAAATCTCATAAAATATTGGGACTCGTTTGTTTTGGCACCAAGACAATTTCATCCCTATGTTTTATTTGGGCTTCTCTCATAAAACAAACAAACAAAACCCCCCAAATATTTAAATCTGCTCAAGAAGGGGAAACATTTGAAATGTGGGTATTTCCCAATAAGTACATGGGGAAAATGCTAGAAGAGACAACATCAGAGAAGCATATGTCCTCCCATCCAGTACCCCGGCCTTACTTAAGGCCCAGATCCTGCAATGATATATGCATGTGCTCTGTTTAATGCACTGTGAGTAGTCCCAGTTGTATTAGTGGCGTTGGCATCATACACATATTTAAACAATACGTGGCATTGTTAACTATGCATATAGGTTTTTGCAGTATTGAGGTGTAAGTTTTTTTGCGAGCGTTGAGCCTAACAGCTCGTTAGCTGTGCGGGCAAGTATTGGATATTGCTTGCTGCGGGGTATTTTTAAAGTTTCGGAGTTTAAGAATCAAAGCTGAATACTTACTTAGTATTTACTAATATTTACTAAGTATTTTAGTATTTATAATTTGCATGCCATCTTTTCAAAAGGTTTAATTTTACTTCCTATATCATCTTAAGATGATATGTCCAAGGGAAAAGAATGTTCATATTTCTTTATTAGAAATATACCAGCCATCCAGCATTCCCATAGAAATTAGCCATTTGATATTGCTTTTAAGGCATAGTCTTGAGCGGTACCATTCTTGCTATTAAAAAGTCATCATTTACCAACAGTTACTACTATGTGTGTGATATCACAATATTTCCTCTGTACTTAGAACAGAAATCAGTTGTGGCATCTCAGATACCACTCTGTGTGGTTGTCAATGTAATGATAACCACTGTAGGTTAGAGGGAAAACAAATTTATTTCTACTTATGTGTTGTTTCATTTCTCTTTTTCCTCTGCTCTGCAATTATTTCTTTCTCAGGTAGATCAAAGAGACTAAGGACATGGGGTATCCAAACTCATTTGTTGGCGAGCTGAGGGCTTATGAAAGAGGTGAGGTAGACTTTTAGTGGATGCAAAGGAATACTGATCTAGGAATGTGAACCTTCAAAGCCCTTAGAGGTCCTTTTGTTTATTTTTTATTAGACTAGAGCCTCACAGTTTTCTCACCAGTCCAAAAGCCAGTTTTTGCTTACAGATTTGAAGACCAACTGAAATCGCTACTCCTAGTGCCAGGAAATCGAAAAGAGGTCAGAGAACAAAGGAACCCCACAAAGTACTGTAGGTTTGAAGTGGGTGCATAGACCCAAACTGTTGATGATGGAGAGCTGGTGTGTAATTAACCAGCTAGCACAGAGAGGCAGGGAAACTTTTCTGAACTTGCTTAGCCCATCTCTAATTGGATAATTTTAAAAATAAATATTGCAAGTAAAGGCTTGAGCCTTTTAGAATTGATTTTCACACATTCTTTGTGTCCTGGATGACCCCTTAGATAATCCAGAGGGATCAATTTTGCTGTTTCTCATGGGCAGAATTGTGACTATATTAATTACTGTTATTATTTATTATTTTATTATTTCATTTTATTTATTATTTATTTGTACTATCATAATGTCTAGGAGCCCCTGTCAAGGATCAGGATCCCATTGCTGTAAAAGCACAGAACACCAAATTGTTGCTGCAAATTGCTGTTTGAATGTTTTCATTTACACTAGCTTAAAACTTGAGGGCTTAGTTCTGTCTTGATATCAGTCATAGTTAATGTGGTTACACCAGGGCTAAATTTGGCCCAGTGAGTTCACACTGATACATTAGAGATAGAAACAGTGGATCCTAAATGGTTGTACTTTCTGCAATATTTTAAAGTACTACAGTGTTTTCCAGTCAGTTGAGCAAAAGCTGAAATGAACAGGAGTAAAGGACTCACCAGCATTTCCTGTAATTAGATTATTGGTTACTGTGTAAAAGACTCTGTATTTATTATCTGAGTGAAGGTACTAAATTTACTGCCATCTGGGCTACGATGGGAATGAAGTCTAGCAAAGAAAAACTTCCTTACAGCTTTAAATTCTTAACTCACATTTACTGGCCTAGTGGCTGGGAGGAAGCAGTGGATGTGATTAATCTTGATTTTTCTAAAGCATTTGACACAGTCCCACATGAGCTGTCATGAGCAAACTAAGAAAATGTGATCCAGATGAAATTACTGTAAGGTGGGTTTCAGAGTAACAGCCGTGTTAGTCTGTATTCGCAAAAAGAAAAGGAGTACTTGTGGCACCTTAGAGACTAATCAATTTTATTTGAGCATAAGCTTTCGTGAGCTACAGCTCACTTAAGGTGGGTGCACAACTGGTTGAAAAACCATACTCAAAGAGTAGTTATCTATGGTTTGCTGTCAAACTGGGAGGACGTAACTAGTGGGTTCCCAGAGGGGTCTCTCCTGGTCCGGTACTGGTCAATATTTTCATTAAAGACTTGGATAATGGGATGGGGGAGTATTCTTATAAAGTTTGCAGGTGACACCAAGCTGGGAGGATTTGCAAGCATTTTGGAGGATGGGATTAGAATTCAAAGAGATCTTGATAAATTGGACAATTATTCTGAAATCAACAATATGAAATTCAATGAAGACAAATGCAAAATACTACTCTAAGGCTACATCTATACTTGGAGCTGGAGATATGATTCCCAGCTCACATAGACGTATTTGTGCTAGTTCCCATTGAGTTAGTATGCTAAAAATAATACTATAGCCATGGTAGCATGGGCAGCACCGAGTATCCTGGGCCACCATTCACCTCTACCCATGCTACTGGAGCTACGTTTCTATTTTGCATTGAGCTAGCATAAGTTTAACTCGAACTGGGAATCACACCCCCAGTTTGAAGTGTCGACATAACCTTAAGAAGGCAAAATAAAATGCACAAATACAAAATGGGCAATAACTGGCTAGTGGTTATAGTAGGTCACACATTGAATATGAGCTGACAACGTGATGCAGTTGTGAAAAAGATTAATCTCATTCTAGGGTGTATGTGACACAGGAGGGAATTGTTCTGCTCTACTTGGCACTGGTGAGGCATCGGCTGGAGTACTGTGTCCAGTTTTGGGGGCTCACTTTAAGAAAGCTGTGAACAAATTGGAGGGAGGCCAGAGGAAAACAACAAAAATGATAAAAAGTTTAGAAAACCTGATCTATGAGGGAAGGTTAAAAAAGCTGGTCATGTTTACTCTTGAGAAAAGAAGACTGCGGGTGGGAGAGGCCTTGATAAGAGTCTTCAATTCTCTTAAGGGATTTCATATAGTGGGTGGTGAGTGTTTTGCATGTCCACTGAGGATAGGACAAGAAATACTATGCTTATTCTGCATGAAGGGAGATTTAGATTATATATTCGGAAAAAGTGTTTAACTTTATGGCTGTGGATCTATTTTAGATCTATTGAAATATTCTATTCTTCAAACTAGAGTAATCTCCAACACCACCAGTCTGGTTTCCACATTCTGAAGTAACGCATCTGTTAGAAATGCATGCGTTAATAATGCATCAACTTTATTTTACTTACTGTCTCTGAGATAAGGTTAGTCAAATTGAGTGAGGTTTGACAATATAAAATGTTAAGTAATTAATTGTATTAATTATAGTATCTTTGGGAGTCAAAGCCTTGGCCATTTAAAAAATCTCTTTAGTGGGATATATTCTTTTTAATACAAAAGGTCAAAACCTACTATGCTTTTTATTTTTTTATGGTTTATTTAAAGAAAACTTGTGGCTATTCAATGACAAGTATGAACTTTGTTCTAGACTTTGAAACCTAGGTGTCTAAAGTTAGGCTTCTCGATAAATCACTTGATTTTTTTGGCCCAATCCAATTTCCATTGAAATTACTTAACAAAGGCAAAGCAAATAAGCCCTTTGACGGAAGAGGTTTACTGAATGCATTTTTCCCATGAAAAGAAGTAGGTGAAACATTGCCAAAACCCATTGGTGTGTTTGGCCCCTTTTTTGTTTTAATTTATGAAACTTGATGTGTATATGGTAGATAAGCAACCCTGTCAAGTGAGCAAATAACTGAAGTAGCTTCCTTATGTTCTATAGCTCTTCAATTTTTTTTTGCCAAGCAGAATCAACTTCTACTAATCCTGTTTTTCCACATTTAGGTCACAGGTCAGGAAAACACATGAGCATGTGCCAAAATCTCATTTAAGGCAGTGCTTTTCTGAATTGGGGCTTTAATAGGTCTTTACATATTTTCCCCCAGATCTCTTAAGGTATAAGTGGGGTAGAGGAATGCAAAGTATCACCATATTGCAGGGTACTACAATAATAGCTGGCAGAGTTATGAGGGGTCACATTCCTGATGTCATTCTATTGACTTCCCTGGAGTTACACCCAAGTTAACTTTGACCCATCATTACTCCCTTATTTTTGCCTTACAGTGGGCACTTATTTTTCTGTTGCCAAATTACAACCATTGTGGATCAACCAGAAGTAACCCTGGAGATGAGCAGCAGCCGTGTAAACAGTGCATGTACATTTATATGGCTCTGTTTCATTTTCATTTACTTTCCCAATAAAACTGTTGTTCACTGAAACATCCAGGGCTTGGATATATTTGTAGCTTTTGCATCTTTAAATGCTTTCAGGCTTCACAGTACAGTTTCTGAGAAATTGTACCCACTGGAGCCTCACTTCATGATAGACATGGCAAATCTCTAGTTAAGAAAAAAAGTGACTATTTTTTTTCAAGATAGTTACAACAGAATTCTAGCTGAAAACTAATTCTTTACATATTTCCCCCCCCAAATCTGTTAAGATATGAGTGGGGTAAAGAGTGCCACTAACTGCAAAGTATCACCATACAGCAGAGTACTATACACACTTTTAGATATTTGGTATTGTGCTCTGTGTCCTGTGAGCTCACAGTAGAGTTGCCAACCCTCCTGGTTTCGCCGAGAGTCTCCTGGAATCAGGCTCTATCTCCCAGAGGCTACTGAAGCCTAACTGGGAGATTTAGGAGCTAAAAGTCCAGCGGCACAGCGGGCCTAAGGCAGGCTCTCTACCTACCCTGGCTCTGTGCCCCTCCTGGAAGCAGCCAGCATGTCCCTGTGGACCATGGAGGGCGGGGAGCAGAGGGTCTCCGCACACTGCCCATGCCCTGGGTGCTGACTCAGCAGCTCCCATTGGCCGGGAACTGCGGCCAATGGGAGCTGCGGGGGTGGTGCCTGTGGGCGGGGCAGCGTGCAGAGACCCCTTGCCTCCCCCACTCCGCCTAGGAGCCACTGCCAGAGAGATGGGCCAGTCTCTTTCGGGAGCCGCCTGAGGTAAGCACTGCTGAGCCGGAGCCCACACCCCTCTTGCCTTCCTGCACCCAACCCCCTGCCCCAGCCCAGAGCCTGCACTCAAACTCCCTCCCAGAGGCCACTACCCAAACCTCCTCCTGGACCCAAACTCCCTCCCAGAGCCCGCACCCCATCCTGCATCCCCTCCTGCACCCCAACCTCCTGCCCCAGCTTGGTGAAAGTGAGTGAGGGTGGGGGAGAGCAAGCGATGGAGGGAGGGGGGATGGAATGAGTGGGGGCGGGGCCTTGGGAAAGGGGCGGGTCAGGGGCATGGCCTCGGGGAATGGGCATGGCAGGGTGCTTGGGTTTGTGCGATTAGACGATTGGCAACCCTAGTTCACAGACAAGTACCTGAGGCAGTCTATTCACTAGGCTGTAGACCTTAGCAGGTTCCCAATGGTCATTCTCACACTGTTAGTAAGTATAGGAGGATTCTTTTCTAGGGCTGTGTTACAGAGTGCTATCTGTAGCATCCTGGTCACTGAGGTTGCTGTAGCACTGAGAAGACTGCAGGCTTTCCTGAAGTCAATTAACCAGTTTCTGTTTGGGATTATTGACACTTGGGTGGCAATTGCTGGGTTCATGAGGCAATTGGCTCAGTAATTGGGAGAAGTAACGGGAAGTGCTCAGAGCGTGAGCCGGGAAGGGGAGAATAAGCTGTGTGAAAATCTCCTCCTGCTGCATAACTGTGGTTCCTTCTGTTGTGCTTTGAAGCTGACTGTTAAAAGCATGCATGGTGAAGGGGAAACAGCCTGCATGTGTTTGTGGTTAATACACCACAAGAAAGCGATACTTATAGGGTAAGTGAAGGGATGCCTGTGACAGGCTGACAGGAAAGAGGGGGTGCACATATGTTAGGTATAAGTTTTAGTAGTCAATAGAAGAACATACTAGTTCCTAACTTTTCACTAGGCAGGAGCCTGATGAGAGTACCAGGGTAACTGACTGCTGAGGCTCCTGAGGCCTAGTAACTAGGGTGCCACTTCCAATCTGTAAGATAGGTATTGTTACAACCAAAAAAAGTCTTGCTTATTTACAAAAGTTTACGTAAGAACAGGAGGGTGTTTATTACTTTACAAAGAGGCCATACACTGCACTGCAAAAGAAAGATACCCAGGATATAAAAATAAACATGTGCAAAAATCCATACAAAATAAAGAGGCCCGAGAAGCCAAAATAAATCCCTTCATTGGGATTGTAGCCAACTAGTATCATGTTGTGTCTCTCCTCTTCTCCCCACTTGGAATCTAATGAGAGATTCATGACCTGCAGGAGAGCTGGGTTTTGAGGACTTCGTTCAAGGCCACACTAAGAGAATAGAAACCTGTTCCCATGCTTGTTAGAGTCTAATGTTATCTAATCTAGATCTACTTGTATAACCCCCTCATCACTGTTGCATCTGAGCACCTAACAACACAGCAAAAGAAATCAGGCAAGCTCAGCATAAAAACACATCCCCTAAAGGGGGAGGGGAGAGTAGTGAGCTATAAATAC
Organism: Lepidochelys olivacea; assembly: GCF_965140295.1. NCBI lineage: Eukaryota > Metazoa > Chordata > Testudines > Cheloniidae > Lepidochelys > Lepidochelys olivacea. Next base: position 135,246,772 of record NC_140412.1, on the reverse strand, counting down.
AAGCAACAATAAGTATGAAATACCCTTGTAGGCTCTGACTCTGGTTGTGAACCTTTGGCTGCACGGGAGTCAACGGGGCTTCGCACGGGTGCATGGGACCAGCCATGCAGATCAGCTAGTAGGATTGGGGCTATGGGTCTGATCCAAAGGCTTATGAGGTCAATAGAACTCTTTTCACTGGTCTTTGGATAAGTCCCTAAAGGCTAACAGGATGAACCTAGTACAGGATTAGGGCAGGGTGGAGGAATGCATCTCCCTTGGCTCCCTGTTTCTCTGTATACCCTAAACACAGCTAAATCCTCTCCTAGCCATTTTTGTACAGTGTAATAACACAGGAAGGAAGGATTAACTCTTTGGCTGTTTTCTCCATCAGGTAATTAGAGACTTCCTATAGGTATGGCTCATCACAACCAGATGAGCAAAAACACCCGCTGCTGACATTTCAATTTGAATCTATTGGGCATTCTGACGGGAATCTTTGGTACCTTAATAGGGAGCCTGTCTAAAATGGAGCAGATCATGCTACAACAGACAACTTTCCTAAAGTTATTTTGCTCATGGGACAGACTGCTGAGGCTGTATACTAGTGAATAAACAAGAACATAGAAATCATGTAAAACTTGTGGGAGAGGGGAATTCCATGAGGATGTGCAACGCGTTAATCGATCTTTGGTGTACAAACAAAAGTGTCAATGTGGTGGGAGTGTTATACTCACTTCCCTTCAGAGAATGAGAATGTCACAGGAGGAGAGTGAGACATTTTAGGAGGAAGCCTATCCTGACCAGGGATCTTTTCTGTGCATCTTTTCAGGCATGACAGAATGGTTAGGGTTAAGGTGGTTTTGAGTGGCAGAACAGGAATTTCCCTTTTGGGGCTGGCTTTGGGTGGGCGGTCAGGACTGGGTGGTGTGCTCTTTCAGTTAGAGTGGTGAAAGACTGTATTGAACAGCTGAATTATGATGATGATTTTTTATATAAGGATTATCTGACTCTAACAGAATGGAAAACACAGCCTGCTGTTCACCATAGCCATCAGCTCACTCTATCTCTGTGGTCCAGGGCCCTTGCAAGATGGAGGATGACCCTTTGATGTCTTCACATCCACAGCTGTGTATTTTCAGCAGAGATTCCCCTGACTCTGGAATTCACTTCCCTCATTGGTCTAAAATAGCAAAAATCTGGGACTTTCCAAGGTACACTGCAAAATGCATGTTTTGTGGTAGAGTGTTGGATGGAGTTCTTCAGTGAAGGGGTTTTTTATTATGCTGTCTGTGAAGGAATTAATAACTAATGAAGAATTAATCAGAATTAAAAATATATTTAGTCTGAGATATGTATGGAGCTGTACCTTAGAACCTGAATGTCAGAAAAATTTGGGTTAAAATGTTTTGGATCATGTCCCTCTCCTTCCATCCTGCAACTCCTGTAGGGAACTTTCCATCACAGCAGGAAGCCAGCAATACAAGACTGATGAAATTATTACCACAAGCATAGTTGAGGTATAAAGGGGCTGGCACTTTTTTTAAATGTCAGGAAACCCTCCCTTCAGATGTTCCTAAATTAATTAGCCAAATAGTTGACCTAAGGATGGATGGATTAAGCAAAAGGGGGATGGGAGAATGCTCTGATTCCCATAGTTAGTGAGACTGAAGCATTTAAGCCATAAAAACACATTCCATCCAACTTAACATTTGTTTTGTATTGTACTTAGAGCTGGTCAGACTTTTCATTGTGTACAAATTATTATTTTTTTATTTGGCTCTATATCCTATGTGTCAATTGCTGTTAATTTGTTCTCGAGCAGGTTCTATCTGCCTATTTGGGCCTATATATTGTTTAGGAATCTCCTCATAGCAAGTGCTGCAAATGCGAGTTGTTTAGGATTTGTTATTTGAACTATGTGATTGGTCATCGACGTCACATGTTATGGTGTCTACAAATTGGAGTGCTGGAAGACATTTGTTGGGAAGCTGAATGTCTGAGGGAGAAGCTGGAGAGAACTTAAGGAAGAAAATAACAGGCGTAGGAAATTTTAGGGCACTTACATTTCTTCTTGTCTTCTGCTACATAAAGAGAATAATAATGGGCTATATATGTGAACTGCAGATTGAATATAGGTGGGACTTTCATGACACAGGAAAAATAGAAAGTAAATATACTGACTGTTTAGCAAGCATTACTTTCTTATGTCACAAATAGGGCTGGCTGGACAACAAGAATTAAAAAAAAATTGAGGTTTTAGAATGAAACTTAGATATTTGGAAACATATCAGGCAAAAAGAGAGAGAGATTCCTTTCCCCATCTCCCAGAATAGGTTAGGGCACTGACGTGAGATATGAGAGAGCCAGGTTCTAGTCCCAGATCTGGACTAGGACATCAATCTGGGTATCCCACACAGAAGGTGATTGTCCTAAGAACTGGCCTATTGCTTATTCTGTGGTGGCACTCTAGGGTATGTCTATACTATGAAATTAGGTCAATTTTATAAAGATCGGTCTTTAGAAATCGATTTCATACAGTCGATTGTGTATGTCGCCACTAAGCGCGTTAAGTCGGTGGAGTGAATCCTCAATACTGTGGCTAGCATTGACTCATGGAGCGGTGCACTCTGGGTAGCTATCCCCCAGTTCCCGCAGTCTCTGCTGCCTATTGCAATTCTGGGTTAAGCTCCCAATGCCTGATGAAAGCAATGGCAGACAATCATTTTGCACCTTTTTCCTTGGGTTACCTGTGCAGACGCCATAGCACGGCAAGCATGGAGCCTGCTCAGCTCTCCACTGCTGTTGCGAGCGTTGTAAACACCATGTGCATTATCCTGCAGTATTTGCAGAACCTGGCTAAGAGACGCCAGCATGAGGATGATTGTGAGGAGGACATGGACACAGACGTTCCTGAAAGCACAGGCTTTGACAATTGGGACATCATGGTGGCAGTTGGGCTGGTTGATACAGTGGAACGCCGATTCTGGGCCCGGCAAACAAGCACAGACTGGTGGGACCGCATAGTGTTGCAGGTATGGGATGATTCACAGTGGCTGCGAAACTTTCACATGTGTAAGGCCACTTTCCTTGAACTTTGTGAGTTGCTTTCCCCTGCCCTGAAGTGCAGGAATACCAAGATGAGAGCTGCTCTGACAGTTGAGAAGCGAGTGGCAATAGCCCTGTGGAAGCTTGCAACGCCTGACTGCTACCGGTCTATCAGGAATCAATTTGGAGTGGGCAAATCTACTTGGGGACTGCTGTGATCCAAGTAGCCAATGCAATCACTGATGTTCTGTTATCAAGGGTAGTGACTCTGGGAAATGTGCAGGTCATACTGGATGGCTTTGCTGCAATGGGGTTCCCTAACTGTGGTGGGGCAACAGATGGAACCCATTTCCCTATCTTGGCACCGGACCACCTTGCCAACCAGTATGTAAACCGCAAGGGGTACTTCTCAATGGTGCTGCAAGCACTGGTGGATCACAAGGGACGTTACACTGACATCAACGTGGGATGGCCGGGAAAGGTACATGACGCTCGCATCTTTAGGAACTCCAGGCTGTTCGAGCAGCTGCAAGAAGGGACTTACTTCCCAGACCAGAAAATTACCATTGGGGATGTTGAAATGCCAATATATATCCTTGGGGACCAACCAATATTCCCATTGTTATTACTGCTTGCTGTGTGCTCCATAATATCTGAGAGAGTAAGGGGGAGACGTTTATGGTGGGGTGGGAGGTTGAGGCAAATCACCTAGCAGCCGATTTTGAGCAGCCAGACACCAGGGCAATTAGCTGAGCACAGCTAGGCACCCTGCGCATAAGAGAGGCTTTGAAAAGCAGTTTCATGACTGGCCAGGCTATGGTGTGACAGCTGTGCGTGTTTCTCCTTGCTGCAAACCCACCCCCTTTGTTGATTTTAATTCCCTGTAAACCAACCACTCTCCCACCTTCGATCACAGCTGGCAAAGGAAATAAAGTAACTATTTTTTGAAACCATGCATTCTTTCTTTATTAAATAAAAAAAATGAGATAGTGGACAAGGTAGCCTGGGTGGGGTGGGGGAGGAGGGAAGGACAAGGCCATATTGCTTATTGTAGCCACACTACAAATCAAAACTGTTTGAATGACAGCCTTCTGTTGCTTGGGCCATCCTCTGGAGTAGAGTGACTGGGTGCCCGGAGGGCCCCTCACCACATTCTTGGGCATCTGGGTGAGGAGGACATGGAACCTGGGGAGGAGGGCAGGCGGTTATACAATGGATGCAGTGGGGATCTGTGCTCTTGTTGGTTTTCCTGTAGCTCCACCAGACACCTCATCATGTCCATTTGCTCCCCCATTAGCTTCAGCATCGCCTTCTGCCTCTGCTCATCGTAGTCACGTAATTCTTTCCTGGCCTCTGCCACTGAATGCCTCAATGCATTCAGCTGTACCCTATCAGTGTGGGAGGACTGCATGAGCTCGGAAAACATGTCATCGCGAGTGCATTTTTTTCGCCTTCTAATCTGCGATAAACTCTGGGACGGAGATGATAGGGGGAGCATAGAAACATTTACACCTGTGGGGGGTTAAAAAGAGAGAGTAAAATTTAAGATGATACATTTCTGAGAACAAAAGGGAGACTCTTTCACAGTGAATCAAGCAATTCACAGCAGATAGCACGTGCTTTAGGTACAAGGTTGCATTTTGCCTTTTATACTGAGCACCTGCGGTATGGTGACACATCACACACGGCTGGGCAACAGAATTCGGTTTCCAGGCAGCCATGGTAAGCCAAAGGGTACGCAGGGTCGGCTTCTTCCGCCTTCATAACATGTGGGAATGGTTTCAAACTGCAGTGCCCTCCTTTCCCATAGCAAGCAATGCTGGTTGGGTTTCACATTTAAAAGGAGGGGCTGCGGTTTTCGGGTGCATGTGCAGCACACACTTCCCCTGACCCTACCGCATGGCTATTCTCTGGGATGATCCCTTCACTCCTCCCCCCACCACGTGGCTATTCTCCAGGTTGTTCCCTTTTAGCCAAGCGCAAACAGCCCAGCATGAACAGGGTCCTTTTACTGTTCCTTTACAAAAATTCCCCTATTTCAACCAGGTGACCATGAATGATATCACACTTATGTGGCTAATAATAATCATGCTGTTGCCAGTCCTTTAGTATCTAATATCTAAAGTTTTATTTATAAGAAAAAAGAAGAAGAGTTAAAATGGTCAAAGAAATCATATACATATCAAGTTTGTAGCGGTGATGTTACAGACTGCTGGCTTATAAAGTCTCTGGTAACTTCCAAAAGATTGGAAGGACCTCAGTCAATATGCTCCTTTTAGAGTAAGTCCATAGTCCAAAGATCAGAGCAGGAAAGAGGCAAAATGGAGATGCTTCCAGGATCCTTTATACCTTCTCTCATGTGGAAGGAATGTTCTCACTCTTAGTTTGTAGAAAATTACAGGCACAAGATGGAGTCCAGGGTCACCTGAAAAAGACAAATGCCCTTACATGCTTTGGTGACTCATAGGAGCAGACATTACCCATATTCCGGCTAAGGTGTCCACAGAAAGGCTTCCCAGGTGGGGTCAGGCTTCTTCTATGACGCATTGTGAGAGTTGAGTGTTCTATGGCCATCAGCTTGAATGGTCCATTCACAATGTGCTGGTGAGACTGGATGTAAACTATCTTGTGGGTTTTAACCCAGGAGCAAACACTTTACATACTCAATATTCATAACTTTAAATACAAAGAAGATACATGCATACAAACAGGATAATCATTTTTGATAGATTGTAATTTGCCATTGATACCTTACATGACATACTTTGTATAAGATTTGTTGCTATTGTCTAACAAGGGCAATATTAATGATATAAATAGTCATATTTCAATCATACAGCGTCACAGCTGTGCATAGCAGTGAACACCTAGATTCTTGTATTGAAATCACAGAGGGAGATTGTGATACCCTGTGCCCCATGTTCACCACTTTTGTATGGATTACATGCTGGTGGCTGTGAATGAACAGGGTCTGGAGGGGTTTGCTGTTCACTAGTGAAGAAGTGTAAAAGGCATCCCAGGCTAGAGAGTTAAGGGGACACAGCAGTTCAGCAGTTCAAGTTGCACCCTGGGGAATATCACAGAGATTTTGGGTGAAAGTATGAAAGAGTTTGATTTTAATAATGCGGTGTTGATTGAAAATGCATACAAGCTGGGTGTTTTTTTTAAAATCAGTTAGTTTTCTTAGCTCCATGTACGGTAACTTCAGAAAATAAACTCAATTATTCTCTTTGTGAGTTCCATTTTGCATACCACAAAACTCGATTTCAGTTTTTGTCTGGTTCTCATAAAACACTTATCCCTAAATTTGTAAAGCACTGAGCAAAGTATACATCCTTGAGAGTCTTTTCAATGAAATCTAGTGCATTGCTTTGAAAGGTTACACTAATACTTCATAGATATTAAGAACTGCTAAAGTTAGACCAGCAGTGGAGCTTCTCTGATGTGTACCTCAGTCCAACAATCTGCTTTGCTCATTTCTAAAAGGTAGAGTGAAAATGGATAATTGTCACCTTTTTAACCTTTTTTATCAAGGATCATGTGGTGAAATGAAAAGGGAGTAAAACTAGGACAAATAAAAAAGCTACACACGTGCTTGCACAGAGGATGAAATCTTGGCCCCACTGAAGTCAATAGAAAAACATTCACTGTTATCTGATAGCATTCATTAACAGAAATCATCATGATCATCATTCTAGCTGGATTTTGAAAGGGGCTGGTTAGCTCTTGATACCATCTATAATTATGCTAGCTAAGGTAATGGGTAATTAATCTAATTTCCAGATGTTGTTGGTAGGAGGGTGAGGTGAGGGGGTGAAGGAGTCTGGGAGGGAAACCAAATAGCAGACTGAATGGCCCAATGGTTTGATCTAGTATGGGAAATCCTCTGTTCCTATCTTTCTAATTTGTTTTATTCACATTACTTCTTCCTCTACCTGTCTTCTCTATTTTTAACTTTTGTTTCCCCGATACCAACACCTGATCGTTGGCCGTAAGTTCTGTTTACATACTGAGGCTTAGCACCCCCCATACAAGCTAGATGGAAGGATCACTCTATGAAATTTCTGTGCAAATTACATGAAATCTGAACTCATATGAGAAAAAAGTCTAATTTCTAGATAACAATTTGTTATTGAGCAAGATACCAGAGCTATAATGACAAGATAACCACATTCATTGTGTGATCATTATATTACCCTTTGAGATCTCACAATAGGCTGTATTTGTGTAATCATAGAAACAAATACTGACTGGCCTTACTGGCATCTTCTTGTTTTCTGATAGTTCGATTGAGTCATTGTTCTCCATGCATATCTCTCTTCGAAGTATCTGGCTAGTTGTGCATGCCAAAGAACTGCTGGATGGGGCAGTAGCCAATAAAGCATAAAAGTAACATTGTGTATAGTGAGAGAGAGCAAAAGGAAATATAATAATGGATGGGAAGCCACATAAGCCATCAGTCTATCATGCTTTACGAATCAACAGCCAACCTCATGCATTTCTAGTTTCTTTTCCCTTCAAATATTACTTGAATTCCTTTAAAATATTTCTTTCACTTGCTCAAATTGCTGCATTGGACAGTCCTTAGATGTTACCACGTCTTGATTACTACTATCTTTGGTATGACTTACATTAAGCATTTTTTATCACCTTCCTTTTCATGGAAAACATGCATTTTCCAGCTATCTGCCCTCCTTCTTTATCTGTGAACATTTAACATCATACTCAATAATCACGCTGTTGCCAATCCTTTAGTATCTAATATCGAAAGGTTTATTTATAAGAGAAAAGAAGGAGAGTTAAAATGGTCAAAGAAATCGTAAGAGTTGTTATAATTATAAGAAGCACATGGGATCTTTATAGGGGAGAAGGCAGCACGCCACATTTATTGAGAATACAACAGTTAGCATATGCTTTTCAATCTCTCTCTCTCTCACACACACACACACACAGTCCTGCCAGTTGATGTTTATGGTTACCAGTCCAGAGTCTGGATCAATTTAGTGGCCAGCTAGATTGGTCGCAGAGAGGAGAAAGGCTCTGTCGATCATGCTCCGATGCTCCTGGAGTGTGGCAAGATGAACCCAAAGTCCCATGGCCAAGCACCCTGTTCTTATAGTCTTTTTCTCTGTGTTGAAGTCTATGGATTTTGCTGTGTCAGGTTACTTCTTAATTGGTGTATCTTTTGAGGTAAACATTCCAATACACCTCCGAGAGGGTCATTCTGTCCTGGTTCCAATTTAATCAATTATCCTGTCTTTAGGGGTGCCAGCCTTCACCTCAGGGCCGTCAATTTGCCCTTCCTTCATTATAGATGTGCGCTGATGATTCTCTGGTGTCGTTAAGTCTCTTTACTCCTCCTTCCTTGGCCATCTATCTTTAACAATAGCCTTCACACCTTATCTTTTCCTGATGCATACATTCCTCATTCACACAAACAGTCTTTTTACAGAGACCTTTGAGAATACAAACAGTGTCAGTTTATTTTGAATCTCCTTAACATAGGCACAATTCAAGATCCTGTCTCTTACTTACTAAACCTTAAAACAAAGAAATGTATATTTAACTAGAGTGCCTAATTTGTAATACATATAGGAAACCATAGTGGACATTATAACTTATCCTAAAACAAAAGGGTGACCATAATCAGTCGTAAGGATTGTTCTGGTCTGTTCCTGCCTTAACATAAGTACAGACACTGGCAGTCTGTCAGATGCATTTCTACCTATGTCCCAGAGGGTCATTCCTTTCTGCTATTCAAATGGGGTGACTGGTAAAATGAAATCAAGACATACATTAGTAGCTCTATTCTTATAGTACAATTGTAAAATCCTGCTCCTACATATCCCTTAAAAGGTAAAATGGTAACAGAGTCATTGAATTTTCAGCAATATGTAGAGTGCATTCCTAGTCAAAGTATAGTGTATCTGCAAAATTTGACCATTGACCGATTTCAGTGTTCCCTGACTGCAGGTATATTATTAATTTTGTGCTTTTTTTGGGTGGGGGAGGGGAATCTTGTTTTCATTGTAGTTCCTGTGCTTACAATGTGGTTTTTTTTGGTCATTCTCTCTGTCATAAATATAAAGGGAAGGGTAAACCCCTTTGAAATTCCTCCTGGCCAGGGGAAAGCTCCTCTCACCTGTAAAGGGTTAAGAAGCTAAAGGTAACCTCGCTGGCACCTGACCAAAATGACCAACGAGGAGACAAGATACTTTCAAAAGCTGGGAGGAGGGAGAGAAACAAAGGGTCTGTGTGTCTGTCTATATGCTGGTCTTTACCGGGGATAGACCAGGAATGGAGTCTTAGAACTTTTAGTAAGTAATCTAGCTAGGTATGTGTTAGATTATGATTTCTTTAAATGGCTGAGAAAAGAATTGTGCTGAATAGAATAACTATTTCTGTCTGTGTATCTTTTTTGTAACTTTAGGTTTTGCCTAGAGGGGTTCTCTATGTTTTGAATCTAATTACCCTGTAAGATTATCTACCATCCTGATTTTACAGGGGGGATTTCTTTATTTCTATTTACTTCTATTTTTATTAAAAGTCTTCTTGTAAGAAACTGAATGCTTTTTCATTGTTCTCAGATCTAAAGGTTTGGATCTGTGGTCACCTATGCAAATTGGTGAGGCTTTTTATCCAACATTTCCCAGGAAAGGAGGGTTGCAAGTGTTGGGAGGATTGTTCATTGTTCTTAAGATCCAAGGGTCTGGGTCTGTAGTCACCTAGGCAAATTGGTGAGGCTTTTTACCAAACCTTGTCCAGGAAGTGGGGTGCAAGGTTTTGGGAAGTATTTTGGGGGGAAAGACGCCTCCAAACAGCGCTTCCCCAGTAACCAGTATTAGTTTGGTGGTGGTAGTGGCCAGTCCAAGGACAACGGGTGGAATATTTTGTACCTTGGGGAAGTTTTGACCTAAGCTGGTAAAGATAAACTTAGGAGGTTTTTCATGCAGGTCCCCACATCTGTACCCTAGAGTTCAGAGTGGGGGAGGAACCTTGACACTTTCCCCTCCCCACTTCTCCCAAACAGGCCTGGATTCAGTAAAGCACTGAAGCACATGCCTAACTTGAAGTCCGTAACCATAAAGATTTCAATGCGCATACTGTATTGACTTCAGAGGGATACTCATGGGCTTTAAAATTAGGCATGTGCTTAAGTACCTTTGCTTAGCTGAGGCCTAAATAACTCTAACTGCTCTGATGGAAAGGGTTGAAGGTTCCACCTTCAAAATCCTTGTTTCCTGAAGTGACACTCTTGTTCTAAATTGGCAAGTGGACATGGTATAAGTTGCCACCATCCCCACTGCTGCCATGAATGCAGGGCTAAATGCCAGCTGTACTGCATGACTGGAGAGCATCACTTTTAAAAGGACAGCACTGCCATTGAATTTTCCATACCGTCTCTGGAAGTCTCTACTAGTACCTCCTCCTTAAATCCTAAGGATGGGTCTGAGCTGCAAAATTTGGCTCAGGATCTGATTTTTCTCTAAATTTGGGAGAAGGGGGTGTACTTTGGATCTGGGGTTTTAGTTTATCCCTTCATAGGAATGCATTCCATCCATAATTTCTGATCCAGGCTTATCCAACGCTCAGTAATATTCATACCCACCTGTTACATACATACATCTGGTTACTACATTGTCCCAATTTATGCAATCATGTCTTCATTGTCTGCTTTTTTACTTGTTACCCTTTAAATTGTCTTCTTCCCACTCCTGATATTATATACATCACATTTCTCTATCTTCCGTTTAGTTAGTTTTTGAAGCTTTTTATTCATCCTCTTTGGCCTTCATTAATACTCTGGGTTATATTTTGTTAGATGGTAGGCAACCCCTTTGGGAATAAAAGAATTGCTTAGACCACTTGGCCCTTCCTCTCTGTTTTACTTTCCTGATATTGTTTTGTGTGATTCAGGGACTGATATTTGAACATTATATTTACACCCTTCTCCCTCCCTCCCTCCCACTCTGTCTTGACACACACTGTAACTCTATTTTGTGTATTACTCAAAACTATTCCTTATGAGTTGTTTCCTGTCACTCTTCTTCTGTGTGTTGTGCAAGGAAGCCTTCCTGTGGCCTGTACTAAACGTCTTTCTCCCACCTTCCAAGTGGGTGTCCCAATTTCTGGTTGGTTAGTAGAAATCTCCTGCTAGTATCAGCTTATTGTTGAATCTCTCCCAGAACCTTTATTATTTTCTTATACCAGGTTACTTCTGATTAGGTGCTTGACAACAACCAATGTTTCTCTAGGACACATTCTGCAACCTCTATGTTGAATAGCACCTTCCTCTGTAGGTAGCCCCAATGATTTCAGCTGACCCTATTAATGGAGTTGCTACTCAATGTAAACAAGGATGATACAATCTGGCCCTCTATTTGTAGTTTGAAAACATAATTCCAAATATAAGATTCTTCTATTTTCTTCCCCCGCTGTTCTTTCCAGTGTGTTCTAAATCAGCAGTTCTCAAACTTTAGCAACGCAAGAACCCCCATTTTGATTTAAATTTTTTCGCAGACCCCCAGGCCCTGCCCCCACTCCACCTCTTCCCGCCCCCACTCCACCCCTGCCCCTCCTCTTCCCCGCCTCTTTCTAACCCCTCCCCCAAGCATACCCCATCTTTCACTCCAGGGCTGTCACCTCCCTCCCACTGCCCCCTCACACAGAGCTAACCCCCACCTGCAACCCAGACTCTCCCCTCCCTCCCTCTGTCCCCTGGCACACCAACCCCCACCTTAATACCCTGCTACTTCTATCCCCCCACAGGAAGTCACCACCAACTCCCCCATCGCACCCGGACTTGCCCCACAACTGCCCCTTCACCCTAAACCACTCTGTTACCCTCCCCTGCCCCGAGTGCAGAGGGCAGTTTCTCGGCATCATGGTCACTGGGGGGGGCTGCACACCGCCTGGGAGTCACAGCACTGCAGCTGCCCCCAGCTCCCCAGCACCCCAGGAGAGTGGGGGAGATTCGGGGGTGGGGGTGAGCCAGGAGCCCCCACCCCGTGCCCCAAGGGGGAGGGGGGCACAGCGGGATCAGCGCCAGGAACCCTCTCCCTGCACCAGACCATTTCCTTGCTTGGGATTTTATTTTTTTTGGTCTGCGCTGCCCACTTCAACTGAGACAGTGGGCACTGTGGTGCGAGGCATTCTGGGACTAGTTGTGCACTTGGCAGTGCAGGTCCCAAGGCCCCAGCGGAACAAAGCAGCATGCAAACTACAACTCCAGCACACTCTGCAACACCCAGTCCCTTTTGCACCTGCGCGCTGCACTCCCCAGGCTGCTGAGTGTTTCAGCCAGAGCTGAAGTTGCTGACACTGGGAGGGAGGGGGACGAGTTGATCAGTGGGGCCAGCAAACCCCCAGGAGTCCCCTTGCGGACCGCAGTTTGAGAAACGGTGTTCTAAACAATCTTGCCTTTAGTGTTTGTCTCACATTTCAGTTTCCCTTTGTGTCCATACCATACACTTGTACTTTCCTTATTTTCACAAAGGTTTTTTTGGTGTGTCTTGGCACTATGGGAACTTCAAATGGCTTACTTTATTACTTGGGGGAGAAGGATAGGGAAGAAGGGAGAAGAATTAAGGTGTATTTCTTGAAGTAAAACAAATTCTATTAACATTTCCTTCCACTCCCCCATTTTGGGCCTTATGTTATCTGTTTCATTTGTCTATGCAATTTCCTCTCTTTGTAGTCCCACCAATCTGCTAATTTCACCTATGACTTTCCCCTCCTTTAGTTCTATATGCCTCCACATATTTGCCTTTATCAGTTCTGTGTCCCCTACCTTAAACTTGCCCCATATATTTTAAAATAACTTAGATGTTTTGTCTATAACTTGTGGACCCAGTCCTGATTATATGCAGACTGCTTTGTGTCACTTGAGGGCTGCCAAGCAGACTCACATCTAGCCTAAGAAGATAGCTGAGGTGTCCTTTAGGGTAAGAGGAATTCTCAAATGGTGCAGAACCAATGTATCCACCTCTTTCACCAGCATAGTCGGCACGTTGGGCAGAGAGGATATTTCAGGAATGTTCTAATATTTATTGTGGGCCCAACTAAACCCCCAGTATCCCTAGAGATTGGGGGCTGACAGTCACCTTTGCCCTCCCTCTTCTTGAGTCCTTGTGCTGAATGCAGCTCATCTGGACCAGAAGACTGGGCCCTGTATGCACTGTTCTCTACTGTATGACAATTACTGTGTCTAGTGTTTTAGCTGATTTGAAAGACTTCATATATTATATTTTAGCTTTTGCATTTTACAGTCTACTCTATTTTCCTGTTTCCAAGGTAAGCTAAAGTCCTAAACAGTCACTGTGGTGCATGCATGTATCCAAATGTTCATAACAGGAACAACCCTATGCACTATCACTTACATTTTCGATGTTCTGGGAATGCTCATTAAGTTGGAGGCATGCTTAGGCACGTAGGGGCATGTTTTCAAAGAGACACATGGGGTTTTAGACATGTCGATCCCGTGAATTTCTATGACAACTGATTGGCTAAACCTCAGTGCAATGCTTTGAAAATATAGGGTTCATTTATTAGAATATGTCCATTATCTAGACTCTACAATGATTTACATTTTTATACTCTCAACAAATGTTCTTTTTCATTGGATTGATTTTCAACTAGCTTATAACAGTTGCCTTAATAGCCCCACAGTGGTAATTTTAAGCATGTTTAATCAAAGTTGTCAAGCTTTTTTCTTTGTTTCTAGTGTAGGAGTGATTCATAAGAGGCAACTGTTGGCTGTTCTCATAGGGCCTGAGCCAATGCCCACTGAGGCCTGGTCTACACTATGAGTTTATGTCGGATTTAGCAGCGTTAAATTGAATTAACCCTGCACCCGTCCACACAATGAAGCCATTTTTTTTTACATAAAGGGCTCTTAAAACTGATTTCTGTACTCCTCCCCGACGAGGGGATTAGCACTAAAATCGACATTGCCATTTCGAATTAGGGTTAGAGTGGATGCAATTGGAAGGTATTGGCCTCCGGGAGCTATCCCACAATGCACCATTGTGACCGCTCTGGATAGCGCTCTGAACTCAGATGCACTGGCCAGGTGTACAGGAAAAGCCCCGGGAACTTTTGAATCTCATTTCCTGTTTGGCCAGGCGACCTCATCAGCACAGGTGACCATGCAGTCCCAGAATCGAAAAAGAGCTCCAGCATGGACCGAATGGGAGGTACTGGATCTGATCTCTGTATGGGGAGAGGAATCCATGCTATCAGAGCTATGTTCCAAAAGACGAAATGCCAAAACATTTCAAAAAATCTCCGAGGCCATGAGGGACAGAGGCTATACAGCAGGGACGCAACACAGTGCCGCGTGAAACTTAAGTAGCTCAGACAATTGTACCAGAAAACCAAAGAATCAAACAGATGCTCCAGGACAGAGCCCCAGACATGCCACTTCTATGCTGAGCTGCATGCAATTCTAGTGGGGGCCACCACCACTACCCCAACCCTGTCCATGGACTCTGATGATGGGGTACTCTTCACCATGCCTGAGGATTTTGCGGATGGGGAGGAGGAGGAGGAGGAGGACAAGCTTGAGGAGAGCACACAGCCCACAGCTCTCTTTGGCAGCCAGGATCTTTTTATCACCCTGACTGAAATGCCCTCCCAACCCAACGAAGCCGGTGAAGGGACCTCTGATGCGTGTACCTTTTTAAATATAATACATGTTATAAAAGCAAGTGTTTTTTAACGATTAATTAGCCCAGAGGACTTGGGATGCATTCGTGGCCAGTACGGCTACTGGAAAAGTCTGTTAACGTGTCTGGGGATGGAGCGGAAATCCTCCAGGGACTCTCCTGGAGGTACTCTAAAAGTCTTTGCAGAAGGTTTCTGGGGAGAGCAGCCTTATTCCGTCCTCCATGGTAGGACACTTTACCACGCCATGCTAGTAGCAAGTAATCTGGTATCATTGCATGACAAAGCTTGGCAGCGTATGGTCCCGGTTTTTGCTGGCATTCAAGCAACATCCATTCTTTATCTCTCTGTGTTATCCTCAGGAGAGTGATATTGTTCATGGTAACCTGGTTGAAATAGGGGAATTTAATTAAGGGGACATTCAGAGGTGGCCATTCCTACTGGGCTGTTTGCCTGTGGCTGAAAAGAAATCCTCCTCCCAGTTAGCCATGTGGTGGCGGGGGGGGCATTGGTGCTGAGCTATTCGCGTTTGGCAAGCAGGGATCTTCCCTGATACCAGCCACGTGGTGGCGGGAGGGGGTAAAGCGATCATCCCAGAGAATTGGATGGGGGGAGCGGTTAGTTTGGTTTCTGCTGCTGCACGTTAACAGGAAAACCACAGCACTAAATGGCCAACTCAATGTGCTTTGCTTGGTATGGGAGAAGAGGGCGCTGCTGTTATGAAGGTTGCAGAAGCCGAAAGACTATGGCTTACCGTGGCCGCCTGCAAGCCGAATTCTGTTGCCCGGCACTGCGTTTGTGATCTCTAACACCAAAGCCGCAGGCACTCAATATACGATGCAAAATGCGACCTTGTACCAAAATCACATATGCTATGTAATGTGAACAGTGTTGTTCACTGTGAAAGAGTATAGTCATTTTTCTGTAAAGTGTATATTTTAAAATACTTCACTCCCTTTTTTTCCTCCAGCAGCTGCAAATGTTTCAAGCCTCCCTCCTCCGTCCCAAAGGCTATCTCAGATAAGGGGGTGAAAAAAATCGCACGCGCAATGAAATGTTCTCTGAGCTCATGCAGTTGTCCGGCTCTGACAGAGCTCAGCAGAATGTGTGGAGGGACACAACAGCAGAGTACAGGAAAGTGGGTGATGAACATGAGGAGAGGTGGTCGCAGGAAGATCAGAGGAGGCATGAGGCAACTCTGGGGCTACTGCGGGATCAAACGGACATGCTCCGGTGTCTGGTGGAGGTTCATGAACGGCAGCAGGATCACAGACTGCTGCTGCAGCCCCTGTTTAACCGCCCTCCCTCCCCCCAAGTTCTATAGCTTCCTCACCCAGATGCCCAAGAACGCGTGGGGGGGGGGGAAGGAGAGGGGAAAGGCTCCGGGCACCCAACCATTCCACCCCAGTGGACAGCCCAAGAAAAGAAGGCTGTCATTCAAGAAGTTTTGAAGTGGCCTTTTCCTTCCCTCCTACCCTCCTCCCACACCCCACCCGGGCTACCTTGTGAGTTATCTCCCTATTTTTATAATCAATTAATAAAGAATACATGTTTTTTAAATGATAGTGACTCTATTTCCTTTGCAAGCAAGCTGTGATGGAAGGGGGGAGGGTGGGTGTCTTACAGGGAATTTAGAGGCAACCAAGGGGGCCGGTTTTCATCAAGGAGAAACAAACAGAAGTGTCACACAGTACCCTGGCCAGTCATAAAACTGGTTTTCAAAGCTTCTCTGATGCGCAGCACTTCCTGATGTGCTCTTCTAATCGCCCTGGTGTCTGGCAGCGTGTATTCAGCGGCCAGGCGATTTGTATCAACCTCCCACCCCGCCACAAGCATCTCCCCCTTACTCTCACAGAGATTGTGGAGCACACAGCAAGCAGCAATAACAATGGGAATATTGGTTTCACAGAGGACTGAGCGAGTCAGTAAACTGTGCCAGCGACCCTTAAAACGTCCAAATGCACACTACCACCATTCTGCACTTGCTCAGTCTATAGTTGAACAGCTCCTTACTACTGTCCAGGGTACCTGTGTATGGCTCCATGAGCCATGGCATTAAGGGTTAGGCTGGGTCCCCAAGGATAACTATAGGCATTTCAATATCCCCAACAGTTATTTTCTGGTCTGGGAAGTAAATCCCTTCCTGCAACTTTTGAAACAGACCAGAGTTCCTGAAGACGCGAGCGTCATGAACCTTTTCCGGCCATTCCACGTTGATGTTGGTGAAACGTCCCTTGTGATCCACCAGTGCTTGCAGCACCACTGAAAAGTACCCCTCGTGGTTTATGTACTGGCTGCCCTGGTGATCCGGTCCCAAGATAGGGATATGGGTTCTGTCTATGGCCCCACCACAGTCAGGGAATCCCATTGCAGCAAAGCCATCCACTATGACTTGCACATTTCCCAGGGTCACTACCCTTGATATCAGCAGATCTTTGATTGAGTTGGCTACTTGCATCATAGCAGCCCCCACAGTAGATTTGCCCACTCCAAATTGATTCCTGACTGACTGGTAGCTGTCTGGCATTGCAAGCTTCCACAGGGCTATTGCCACTCACTTCTCAACTGTGAGGGCTGCGCTCATCTTGGTATTCTTGCGCTTCAGGGCAGGGGAAAGCAAGTCACAAAGATCCGTAAAAGTGCCCTTATACATACGAAAGTTTTGGAGCCACTGGGAATCATCCCAAACCCTCAACACTATGCGGTCCCATGAGTCTGTGCTTGTTTCCCGGGCCCTAGAATTGGTGTTCCACGGAATGAGCCTGCCCCGTAACACCATGATCTCCAAATTGCTGGGGACCGCGGTTTTAGAGAAATCTGCGTTCATGTCCTCATCACCACACTGCCGTCACCTCCTCTCCTAGTTTTTCAGGTGCTGGTTCTTCCTAAATTGCACGATAATGCATGAGGTGTTTATAGTGATCGTTGCTGCGGTAGAAAGAAAGCCAGCCATGTGTGATCATCTATCACTGTGGATCACCAGCAAATGTTCTGTGCATCATTGGTGGTGTACAGACCACAGTTTGGGAAAAACTGCCCTGGTTAAAGAAACTTAGAGGAGAAGCTTATGGGGAAAGAGAAAGAGAAAAGGTAATGATTTGATTTTTCTGTTTTATTATCAGTTTACTCATCACACCTTCTGCATACAGCTAGCTGAATTTTTTCTGAATGAAAGGTTTTTCATCAGAAATGTCCTTTTTACAAAATAAATGTATTTCGTGGAAAATATTTTTTTTCTTCATTTTCTGTGTATATATAATGTAAAGATTTTTGGAAATGACTATACAATTTTTTTGTTTACAGAAAACCTGATTTTCAGTCAATAAAACTTACACTTTTTCAATAAAACAATTTAAGTCCACAAAAATGATAAACCGTTCCGTAGCAAACAGTGCTACTTGAAAACAAATGTAATTTTTTTTTGGTGAAAATAGATTTTCATTTTTCAACCATCGCTTCCTTGTCCCACCACGAAACAGGTTTCTGAATCTTTAGAATAGAGCCCTACTAATACAAAAACATGAATGTGCAGCTAATGGTTATTTGAATACTAATTTCCTCTACAGATGGGAGTGGTTGAAAGGTATAGTTAATAGATAGCGAACAGCCAGTATGTTGATCAGTTATTATAATTGGGAACCCCAATTTCAACATCTAAGGCCTTGTACATGCATGAACTTGCACCACTTTAACATGGGGTGTTTTAAACTGTTTTGGTTAAACCAGTGCAAGTTTGTGTAGACACTCTCATTTCAGTTAGCTGAATCTGTTTGGATGTATGAAGAAGACCTTAGTAAGGAGCTCAGCTTTGGGTTAGCATTGACCATATTGTCAGACAACGAGAAGTGTAAGTACTCAGTAGAATGAATATATCCGTACCATATATGTTATGAATGCCTGTTCTTTGATATAATAACTTGGTTAGTTTGAAGTAGCATTGCTATTTTTGAGATTTAAGATAAATTCACTCTGTGGCACACCAAAGTCAAATCAGGTGTCTAATTTCTTTCTTTTCTTATTCCAAAAGCTTTCATGTGACTTTGCTTTTAGTTAGTACTGCACTGTATGGACATAAACGCAATGTTTTAATTTAATCTAAACAATCAGGGCCTTAAATTATGAAGAACTGTAAGTGCGGTGAAAGAGGTTCAAGGAAAAGTATACAAAAACAATCCCTCCTGATAGATCCCAGAATCCCCAAGCAAATTTGAACTTGGAGGAAATTACTTTGGATCCTTTAGAAGCTTGGCTGTTAGGAAGCATTTAAGTTTTCTCTTTTATGAATCAGTGAGGAAAGCAGCCCTCATAGTAAATTCATAATTTCATAGATTCCAAGGCCAGAATGGATAATTGTGATAGTCTAGTTCAGTGGTGGGCAACCTGTGGCCCGCGGGCCGCATGTGGCCCATCAGGGTAATCCACTGCTGGGCTGCCAGACAGTTTGTTTACATTTGCACGGCCGCCTGCAGCTCCCAGTGGCCACAGTTTGCTGTTCCCGGCCAATGGGAGCTGTGGGAAGCGGCACGGGCCACAGGGACATGCTGGCCATCACTTCCCGCAGCTCCCATTAGCCGGGAACATTGAACCACGGCCACTGGGAACTGTGGGTAGCCGTGCAAATATAAACAAATTGTCTGGCGGACTGCCAGCAGATTACCCTGTCAGGCCACGTGTGGCCCGTGGACCGCAGCTTGCCCACCACTGATCTAGTCTGACCTCCAGTATAACACAGGCCATAGAACTTCCCCAAAATATTTCCTAGAGCATTCCTGTTAGGAAAACAATCAGAGAATATCAGGGTTGGAAGGGACCTCAGGAAGTCATCTATTCCAACCCCCTTCTCAAAGCAGGACCAATCCCCCATTTTTGGCCCAGATCCCTAAATGGCCCCCTCAAGGATTGAATTCACAACCCTAGGTTTAGTAGTCCAATGCTCAAACCACTGAGCTATCCCTCCCCCTTAAAAATTGTCAAAGAGGAAGAATCCATCATGACCTTTCGTAAATTGTTCCAATGGTCAATTACTCTGTGTTAAAAATGTACACCTTATTTCCACTCTGAATTTGTCAAGCTTCAACTTCCTGCCATTGGATCATGTTATAACTTTTTCTCTGCTAAACTGAAGAGCCCATTATTAAATATTTGTTCCCTATATAGATACTTATAGACTGTAATCAAGCCACCACTTAACCTTCTGTTTGTTAGACTCCAGGAGCTGAATCTATTTAGCTTATCACTATAAGGCAGGTTTTCTAATCCTTTAACAATTCTTGTGGCTCTTCTCTGAGCCCTCTCCAATTTATCAACATCCTTCTTGAATTGTCAACACCAGAACTGGACACAGTATTCCAGCAGTGGTTACACCACTGGCAAATATAGAGATAAAAGAACCTCTCTGCTCCTACTCAAGACTGTCCTTTTTGTGTATCCAAGGATCACATTAGCTATTTTGGGCACAGCATTGTTCTGGGAGCTCAGGTTTAGCTTATTATCTGCCATGATCCCCAAATCTTTTTCAGACGTATTGCTTCCCAGGATAGAGACCCCCCCATCTGTACACATGGCCTACATTCTTTGTTCCAAGACGTAATGCACTTACATTTAGCAATATTTTAAAAAAAGCACATTGTTTTCTTTTACCCAGTTTACCAAGTGATCCAGAATGCTCTGCAATAGTGACCTGCCCTCTTTAATATTTACCACTCCCCCAATTTTTGTGTCACCTTGAAACTTTATCAGTGATGATTATATGTTTCTTTCCAAGTCATTAATAAAAATGCTAAATAACTTATGGCCTAAAACAGATCCTTACAGGACTCCACTAGAAATACGCCCATTTGATGATGATTCCCCATTTGCAATTACATTTTGAGACCTATCAGTTAGCCAGCTCTTAATCCATGTAATGTGTGCCATGCTAATTTTATGTATGCAATGTAGTTATACTTGCGTTGGTCCAAGGATATTAGAGAGACAAAGTGGGTGAGGTAATATCTTTTATTGGACCAATTTCTGTTGGCGAGAGAGACAAGCTTTCAAGCTACACAAAACTCTACCTCAGATCTGGGAAAGGTACTCCCAGTGTCACAGAAAAATGTAAGGTGGAACGGATTGATTAGCATAAGTAGTTAGCACATATTTTAAGGGACCATTCAAAGTACAGTGGCCTGTTCAAACCTCTGCAGTCATAGGTAATAACCGTGATCGACACTACAAACGTACGTCAGTATAACTAAGTCCCTGAGGGGCACAGTTATACCGACCTAACCCCTGGTGTAGACAGCACTATATTGACAGAAGGGCTTCTCCCATCAACATAGCTAATGCCTCTCGGGGGCGGTGGAGGACCTATGCTGATGGGAGAAGCTCTCCCGTCGGCGCAGATAGTATCGTCACTAAACACTGTAGCAGCGCAGCTGCATCAACGTAGCTGTGCCACCGCAGCACTGTAAGTGTAGACAAGCCCATAGACACTGGGGACTTGTCTTCACTGGGGCAGCTGCACCGCTGTAGTGCTTTAGGGATGATGCTACTATACCGGCAGGAGAGCGTCTCCCGTTGGCAGAGTTAATCCGCCTGCCGGAGAGGTGGTAGCTATATCGATGGGAGAAGCTCTCCCGTTGACATAGCACCGTCTACACGGGGGGTTAGGTCGGTATAACTAAGTCACTCAGGGATGTGGATTTTTCACATCCCTGAGTGGTGTAGTTATACCGATATATGTCTGTAGTATAGCCCTGACTTGGATTTATGGCTTATTCCAACCATCTGTAACCCACTAATCTCTTTTTGTCCTATGACTGCAGAGGTGTTAATGGGCCACTCTTGAATGGTCCCTTAAAATAAGTTTTAACAACTTCTGCTAAACAATCCATTCCACCTTTCATTTTGCTGTGATGCTAGGAGTACCTTTCCCAGACCTGAAGAAGAGCTCTGTATAGCCTGAAAGCTTGTCTCTCACAGCAACGGAAGCTAATTTTATATTCTAATTTTTTAATCAACATGTCATGTGGTACCAAGTCATAAGTCAGCTAATGTGCTCTGGGGGTTCTATGGAAAGAATTATTCAATCTTTTTAATTTATGGGTTCAAAAGGAGGCTATGGGGGGAGGGGACTCTCCACTCCTAGCATTTTAAATGGATGGTAGGATACCTGACTTCCTCCATCCTGCTGCTTTTTGACATGAAGAGCTATCGAGGTAGGCCCACTCACTAAGTACCTCCCAGGGACTGGGAACTGAAAAGAGTGGGTCCAATTACCCAAGAAGCAGGATGAAGGAGGAAGTCAAAAGTCACTGGAGAGGATGGGATCTTCCCCAAGGAGATAGCAAAGGTAAGGTGGGGAAGCTTGTCATAGAATTTAAGGGTTGAAGGGATCATCAGATCACCTAGTTTGGCCTCCTGTATATCACAGGCCTCCAACATTACCTAGTATTCACAAATTAAACCCAACAACCAAAAGTAGACCAAAGTATTACAACCCACAGGAGACTAAACTATTATGTATGTGTTCAAAATGTGACCTGAGGGAAAGAAGCTCCAGTCTTGAATTTCCCCCCTGCTGGCCTCTCTGAGGGCCTGAGTGGTTCTTTCCCTCCTCACTAAAGCCTAAAGGAGAATGATGCTGGCTGATGTAAAACCCAGTGGTTTCTCATGGTTCCTACCAACATTAGGGGAAATTTGTCTATTTATCTGGGTTTTATTCAAAGTCTTTAGTTTTATCTGAAACTCTGCTGCAAATCCCTGGGAACTGAAATAAAAAATGCCCTTCGCTGAATCCCATGCAAATCACAGCTTTTGATCTACATGCTGTTCAGCTGCTAGCAGACTGCTTTGTCCCGCTGGTGAGGGGCTTTCTTTGAGCTGAGTGGAAAGCATTTATTTTTTCTCTTTTTATTGTAAGCATTTTCTTGTATAATACATACTCCTGAACATTCATTTTGAATTACAACATCAAATTGGTTGACTCTAGGTGGGAAAACTGTTTGAATTCCTTACCCTTTGACTCACTGCAACAGTCCACATGGACAACAACTTTAATATTAAAGAGTCAAGGGGCCCAATCCTGCTCCCACTGAAGTCAATAGCAAAACCTACACTAACTTCAGTGGGAGCAGGATTGGGCCCAGGGCCCTAGTTTTTAAAAAATAACTGGTATTTCATCCATTCTTTGCATAACCACAGTAAGCATTATGCATGGTAATAGTGTGAATTGTTTACCATCAGGAGCCCATACAATTAACTAAATGAGGGAGGTGGGAGGGAAGTATGGGAGAAGCCAGCCTCCTCACCCCTCTTTTGCTGAGTATATTTTGGTGCAAGCGAGAATCTGACTTTATTTTACTCTAGTTTGACGAAACATTGTTCGATTTGCCTTATTTTAACCGTGTTTCAGTTATGTATACACTAGTGCTCAGTAACTTACAATAAGAAGAGCACGAAAATGCGGGGTAGAGCATCTTAAATTGCTTTGGAAAGTCCTGCAAATGGCATGAGGGGTGTCTGCTGGATCATTCAGTAATATTTTTGAATCAAATCATTAAAAGGCTTCCTATATTTACTTACTTCATTTTAATGACAGGGAACAGATTGCTGCTTGTTTAGAGCAGACCGCAAGGTTATGTGTGTGTTTTAGTTTCCTTTAGGAGTTTAAAAACTTGGCACTCAAGATTAGCAACCCATTGTGATCTTGCTTGAAATTAGCCAAGAAACACAAACTACTGGAAAAACGGCAAAACAGATTTTATTTCTGGCTTTAAGGTGTTTTGCATTTGCACTTTGCTGTATCACCATTGTCACTTAGGTACCAAGTGCAATCAGCATGAGTTATTTTTTAAGGCTTGTCTCCACAGTGGGGTAATGCACTCCAAAGGGGTGTGATTTCTAAAACACACAAATGTATTGCACTTTAATTGGCCTGTGTAGACCCTGCTGGTGTGCACTAAGGATTCCCTAGTTAGCTTTAGCATATGACTATTTAAAACAGCATTATGTTAAAGCATACCAGCAGGGTCTACATGGACCAATTAAAGAGCAACACCCTAGTGCACTTTAGAGATCACACCTCCACTGAGCATATTTCTCCACCGGGTAGACAAACCCTAAGTGTGAGATAGGAAGGGCAATCAGACTATTCTGCAAAAAACAAGTAGAAGGAACAGAATGGCCAATGTCTGGCTGTCCTTCCCCTTTCTTCTCCCTATTCAGTTTTGGACTAAAGTCTCCTGTGATTAAGAGGTTTATATTCTATACATTCTAATTCATGTTTTTCCATTGTTGTCCTCTGCAATTTCTCCCTGCGACAGATGGAAATGATTGGATTACACCATGGTTTTCATAGCAGAAACCTCTACAAAAGGAAAGTATTCTGAATTACTATGGCTTACTAGGAATTTTTTTTCTTTTTAAAACATTAGTCATCTTGGACTTCCTTGGCTCTTCACGTTCATGCTTTATTGATGTGCATGACTTCAGACTTAGGACACAGGTTTAGATGTTAACAGAAGATTCTTTGCAATTTTGGCATCGCTAGTCTGTTTGATGCAAAGTGCCATAAAACCTACATTAGCGCAGATAGTAATACAGAAACCACGAGCTACCAAAAAACGGGGACAGTGGAGGGTTTAGAGTTAGTGGGGCCCAAAGGGCAGTTTCATTTTCGCCCCCCCCCTCAGGACCCAGCCAAGAAAAAGAACATTCTCTTATTCCCGCTGCCCCCATTTTTCATTCTTTTTTTCTTCATCCTCCTCCTATATTATAAGTAATAGGAAGTAAATGACAATAAAGTGAGGTACCTTGATTTGGGCAGGGCGTTGGGGTGCAGGAGAGGGTTCAGGGGCAGGCTCTGGGAGGAAGTTTGGGTGCTGGGTGCGGGCTCTGGGCTGGGGCATGGGGTTAGGGTGGGAGGGGGCAGGAGGGCGGCATTTTACCTCAGGTGGCACGGCACCCAAAGCAACCGGCACCCTCCCCAACTCCCCGGCAGCAGCTCCTAGGCCGGGGGTGGGGCAGGGGCTCTCCACACACTGCTGCTTGCAGGTGCTGCCCCCGCTGCTCCCATTGGCCGCAGCTCCCAGCCAATGGGAGCTGCGGAATTGGCGCTTGGGGAGGGGTAGCACGCAGAGACACCCTCCCCCAGGGGCTGTAGGGACATGCTGGCTGCTTCTGGGAGCGAAGTGGCACAGAGGGAGGGAGGCAGAGCAGGCAGGGAGCCGCCTTAGCCTTGCTGCTGGCATGTCTCTGCACACCCCTTGTGGGGAGGGGAGGCAGCAGGTCTCGGTGTGCTGCCCGGGGTGGGGACAGCACAGGGAACTGCCTCCCCTTCCCCGAACAGGGGTGCGCAGAGCCATGCCAGCAGCTGGCTGCTTCCGGGAGCGGTGTGGGGCCACCAGCCATGGCATGCAGGCAGCTTGCCTGCCTGAGCCCTGCTGCCCTGCTGGCGAAACTCTGGGATAGGTTGTCAGATACTTGTCCTGCATTTTCGGGGCCCCCTGTTGTTGGGGGGCCCGTGCCATTGCACAGTTTGTTTCATGGTAAATCTGCTCCTGAAAAAGGCTAACATTTGACATGGACAAACCAGGTTGGATAAAACATGAACTGATTTGCTATTTCCTTCCATTACTTGAACCCAAATCCCTTCTGAGGTTTAAAAAGTTTGGTTAATTATGAGGTTTATTTTAAAAAAGGCATTAATTTTTCTGTAGTCTCTAGATTTGGCTGAAAGAGAAAATACCAAGAGAGGTGGCTTTTGTGGTATTGTTTACCCAGCCAAAACCCGGAAGTACTGGAAATGTCATGCAAAAGCCTGATGTCTCCAGCTTTTTACCACAGTTTCCACACTAAAGGGGCTCAAAGAAGCATCCACATGTTTGGAAGCTTCTCTAAACTGAAGGTCTAAAGTTCTTGATGTTTCTCCATCATGAGTTACAAAGGTAAAGAATAAAGAGGCTGGATTCATGCCTCCATTTTAATGGTGTGGATCCTCTGTGTGGGTCTCTCCAGTTCCACGTGGAAGGCTTCAGCAGCTCCCTACTGCCAGAGTCTTCACTGTGGTGAGGAAGGGCTCCAGCAGCAGGGAGCTGCTGGAGCCTTTCCCAACGACCTCCCTCCTGCCAGAGAATTCCCCCCTGCTGGAGCCTTTCCTGATGTGGGGAAAGGCTCCAGCAGTGGGGAGGCAGCGGGACACTACATGGCTAAAAATAGGAGTATAGTCGGAGAGGCACAGCTTGTAGAATATGTATGCAAGTACATACCCACATCCTTCTCACATGTCTTTACTCATCTAAACCGTGCCTCACTGGCTACATTGCTATTCATACCCATGCTAGGGGGGACTACACATGTATGTACACTACCTGCTATTGAAAAAAGGGTGCAGTGTAGACGTACTCTTAGGGACAGTTATTCTTTGGTACAATATACCTACAACAGCTAGATAAAATTGTTACTGGCTGTGTTTCAAAAGGGTCTTTGTTTCTTCCTTGAAGAGAAATATAAGCATGATTGAGAAACTCAAACCCTTTCATGAAAATAGGTTTTTTTCTTGTTTGTTTCTATAGATGGGCCTGAAACAATCCTGGATCTGAATTCTCTTGAGCTATGGGAAAGTTCATAACTGGATCTGAACTCCGTGGCGTAGGTCCATCTGTGCTGTTGTTATTTATTAAACATGTATATAGTGCCATAATTTTCAGATTAGAAAAGCTATGAAGATTTTACAATTTAAATTAGGCAACACAAAGCATAAAGTTATCTGAGGAAGGAAGGAGAAGTAATTAACTCTTGGTTTGTATGATGGCATTTGTTTCTGAGCATTATCGACACATCTTTCTTCAACATGCTGATTAAGATAAGTATCTTTATTTTGAAAACTGGGTCTCCTATCAGCTGTCTGACATCTGCTATATTGTGGTATATGTTGTACACAAGTTTTTATATAAATAAATAAAAATCTCTTCTCAGACAGTGTCATTCAATCACTTTCCTAATCACTGTCTGATATCTGTTTCAATTACAAATAACTTTCATATGAGTTCTCTTCATTTCATTTCACTGTGGGTGGTTTCACTTGAAAGGTTCAAGGTGAAGAAAATGGAGAACACAATTTCCAGTTTTTAGTAGGTGAAGAGAAAATTCCTTGACTATAGTCGAAGAACTGTCAGACTTCTCAAATGCAGCTTTCCATGGTTTGATCCATTCAGAAATCAAAGCAGAATGTGATTTATAACTTCAGAAGTGAATACAGAACTCTGCATCTTGATGATGAAAGG
Source organism: Lepidochelys olivacea (assembly GCF_965140295.1). NCBI lineage: Eukaryota > Metazoa > Chordata > Testudines > Cheloniidae > Lepidochelys > Lepidochelys olivacea. Next base: position 135,219,815 of record NC_140412.1, on the reverse strand, counting down.
GTCAAGTTTCTTATTACAATTTATACTATTAAGGGGCTGAGGAAGAACAAGCCCATCCGAAGATGTGAGTGCTCTTCACGTGCTTTTAAAATGTAGTTATTACAAGTAAATGCACAGGCTTCTCTAACATTTTCAGGAACGCAATACTCCAGTGATAGCAAAAATATTAGGAACTTATACCTTCTGAGTCCCTCCCCTTAGCCATCCTCCTGTACCTCATAAGCCAAGGAGAAAAGATGCAGTGTACTGAAGCTTATGAAACTCCAGATATTATGGATCAAGAGAGGGATGCATTCCAACAGATCAGACTTTTCTGAGCATGCCTTGTTGGCATCCCTCCCCCCCATTTTTATACCAATAGGGCTTCAGCTTAGATACCTCCATAGATCACAGCAGCAGTATCTTGCAGGGAGAGACAGTTTCTTAGATTAGGGTCACGGATTCCACTTTTAAGATAGTTCATATTATGTGCCAGATTCTGCCCCACTTAATCATATTGTATATTCCCATACACTTCAAGTAGCCCAACTGAAATAAATAGTGCTGTTTGAGGCCATTACCCATTGCAATTTATGATACTGTGTCTCAAGGTGAGTCTCCATTGTAGTGAACTAGATTTTTGTGACACCAAATCCAGTCAACAGAAACCTCTGTTACTTGGATAAAGCAAGGAAACAGAAACTTCAGTTCATGTGTCACTGATTTCTTTCTCCCTCGACCAGCATTAACAATATTCTGTGGTGATTGTTCTTCATTACCTTGACATTCACAATTTTTTGTAATAAAAAAAGAGGAAAAAAAGTCTAGCACAGGGGATTATTCAAACACAGTTTATATGAACTGATAACAGTCTGATCCAAACTCATGCAGTTCCCTGTTGCTATAATCACATGGAACTGTCACAGTAGTTCTGACCATTGAAGGCAATATCCTAAAACAACTGCAACCCATAATGTCCTCACTTGTTTTTCCCAATTCTCTGAACCCTCAGAATGTGGTTTTACTCATATGCATACAGAGCCAAATTCACCATTGGTGTAACTCCACTGAAGTCAAAGGCCTTATAGATGGGATGAATTTGGCTCAGACAGTACACAGAAAATGATAAACAATAAATAATAACTTCTAATCTATGATAGCCTCAATTTCTGCAACCTGGAGACTGCCTAATTTGATGCTTTTCTTTTCCCAGGGACAGAAGCATCTTCCTCCATGACAATTATGATATGACATTAAAACTGTACAGTATATTGGTCTGTTTTCTCGGCAGCAAATTCTGTAGTCTTCAGCCTATTATGACTTCTGGGAGTTAAATATGGCTTTGAAAAGGGTGCCCAGCTGCTTGTAACATTTTGCTAAACCTGTCCGAAATGTGAAAAAAGTGGATAAATTGAGCCATCTCTGGATCCTTCTAGCCTCTTCTCTCCTAGGTATCTCCGTACATGCCTGATTCTTAGCTGCTGTAAATCAGCATGGCTTTCTTGACCTGAATGTAGCTATACCAATTTATAGCAGGTGAGGTATGTTGTTCTTTTGATTACATGAACGAGAGGTTGAGAGACTAAACAAAACGTGTACAAGTTTTGTAATAACTCAAATCCATTTCAGGAGTTACTATCTGCATTATTAAGAACACCTAAGAAACCCCAGGAAAACCGTCTTGCAGAAAAATCCAGGGAAGGGGCAGAACCCTAGAAAGCTGGAGCTATTTTCCCCTTGGAGCAGGGGATGACCGGTTTCTCAGAATGAGGCAGGGAAATTAGGAGCCATCCTTGCCTAGCTTCAAACCTCTGCACAGAAAGCATGCACATCCACACTGCCCCGCTCCCCAACCTTTCCCTCTGGTAACATGGCTCCCTCAGGATCTCTTCTGCTTCCCCTTCCCCTTCCCCCTTTCAGAAGGGTTTCTGTGAGAGACAATTCTACTTTTAGAAGCGTTAGATTTCACATGAAGTTTTATTTGGAAATTTGTGGAGTCCTAAGGTTACTGATGGTATGTTGAGTTGTTTCTTCTTCGCTTCCACCCCTTTCTGCCCTCCAAAATCTACAGAGGCCTAAATGCATAACATAAAGACAGTGAGATGACCATGAACTAGGAGGCCAAAGGCTGTGTGGGTTAGGTACTGTGGTGTACTGGAAACTGTGTTAAACATGACAAGCTATCACTTTAAGAGTGAGGGATTTCCTGGTCTTGCTTGCAGGTTTTGGAGCTCTGAGAGAAGTCATGTGATCTGGATCATCTGAGTCAGTCAGCAGACAGCCAATCTGCAAGGAGCCAGCTTAAATCAAGGTAGGATGAGTTGTGCCTCACTGCCTGAGGGAGCCTTAGGGAGCAGCCTCTTTTTCCTCTCTGTTTTTGGGTTCTCAGGTGTTATCGTTCTGGACTCTAAGGGTATGTCTACACTACGAAATTAGGTCAATTTTATAGAAGTCGATTTTTAGAAATCAATTTTATACAGTCGATTGCGTATGTCCCCATAAGCACATTAAGTCGGCGGAGTGCGTCCTCACTACCGTGGCTAGCATCGACTTACAAGTTGGTGCACTCTGGGTAGCTACCCCACAGTTCCCGCAGTCTCTGCCGCCCATTGGAATCCTGGGTTAAGCTCCCAATGGCTGATGGGGCAAAAACATTGTCACGGGTGGTTTTGGGTACATGTCGTCAGTCGCCCCTCCCTCCGTGAAAGCAATGGCAGACAATCGTTTTGCGCCTTTTTTCCATGCAGATGCCATACCACGGCAAGCATGGAGCCCGCTCATCTCATCTCACCATCACCGCTGCTGTTGTGTCCTGGATGCTGCTGTCAGCAGATGGTGCAGTACGACTGCTAACCATCTTCATACACCACTTCCGCAGCAACTCTGCTTTCCTGCTCTCCTGCAGATGCCATACCATGGCAAGCATGGAGCCTGCTCAGCTCACCGCTGCTGTTGTGAGCATTGTAAACACCTCATGCATTATCCTGCAGTATGTGCAGAACCTGCAAAAGCAGGCGAGTAGGCGACAACAGCGCGATCACGATAGTGATGAGGACATGGACACAGACTTCTCTCAAGGCACGGGCCCTGGCAATTTGGACATCATAGTGGTAATGGGGCAGGTTCCTGCCGTGGAATGCCGATTCTGGGCCCGGGAAACAAGCACAGACTGGTGAGACCGCATAGTGTTGCAGGTCTGGGATGATTCCCAGTGGCTGTGAAACTTTCGCATGTGTAAGGGCTCTTTCATGGAACTTTGTGACTTGCTTTCCTCTGCCCTGAAGCTCAAGAATACCAAGATGAGAGCAGCCCTCACAGTTGAGAAGCGAGTGGCGATAGCCCTGTGGAAGCTTGCAGTGCCAGACAGCTACCGGTCAGTTGGGAATCAATTTGGAGTGGGTAAATCTACGGTGGGGGCTGCTGTGATCCAAGTAGCCATCACACACACTCGGCTGGGCAATAGAATTCGGCTTGCAGGCAGCCATGGTAAGGCAAAGGGTTTCGGCTTCTTCAACCTTCATAACATGTGGGAATGGTTTCAAACAGCAGTGCCCTTCTTTCCCATACCAAGCAAAGCCTGTTGGGTTGGCCATTTAAAAGGAGGGGCTGTGGTTTTAGGGTGAATGTGCAGCACAACACAACCCCTCCCCCCAATTCTCTGGGATGATCGCTCCCTCCCCCGCACCAGGTGGCTAGTATCAGGGAAGATTCCTGTCAGCCAAACACGAACAGCTCAGCATGAACAGGCCTCCCCACACCGTGTGGCTAACGGGGGGATTTCTTTTTAGCCAAAGGCAAACAGCCCAGCAGGAACAAATTTCCCATATTTCAACCAGGTGACCATGAATGATATCACTCTCCTGAAGCTAACACAGAGAGTCAAAGAACAGATGTTGTTTGAATGCCACCAAAGCCTGGGCCCATTCGCTGCAATGCTTTGTTCTGCAATGATTCCAGGCTACTTGCTACTGGCTTGGCGTGGTAAAGTGTCCTACCATGGAGGATGGAATAAGGCTGCCCTCCCCAGAAACCTTCTGCAAAGGCTTTTAGAGTACCTCCAGGAGAGCTTCATAGAGATGTCCCTGGAGGATTTCCGCTCCATCCCCAGACACGTTAACAGACTTTTCCAGTAGTTATACTGGCCGTGAATGCATCCCAAGTCTTCAGGGCAAATTAATCATTAAACACGCTTGTTTTTAAACCCTGTATTATATTTACAAAGGTACACTAACCAGAGGTGCCTTCTCCGGCTTCATGGTCTGGGAGCCCGCCTTGGGAGGTTGGGAGGGTATTAGCTCCAGGGTGATGAACAGTTCCTGACTATTGGGGAGAACGGTTTCTCCATTTGCCTGCTGTGCGCTATCCTCCTCCTCCTCATTTTCCTCATCCCCCAAATCCTCATCCCTGTTGCGTGAGACTCCCCACTTGCAGGTGTCCACGGACAGTGGTAGGGTAGTGGTATGGGCCCCTCCTAGAATTGCATGCAGCTCATCATAGAAGTGGCATGTAAGGGGCTCTGACCCGGAGCGGCTGTTTGCCTCCTTTGTTTTTTGACAGGTTTGCCTGAGCTCTTTAATTTTCATGCGGCACTGCTGTGTGTCCCTCTTGTAGCCTCTGTCCATCATGCCCTTGGAGATTTTGGCATATATATTGGCATTTCATCTTTTGGAACAGATTTCTGCCTGCACGGATTCTTCTCCCCATACATTGATTAGATCCAGTACCCCCTTTTCGGACCGTGCTGGAGCTCTTTTGCGATTCTGGGACTGCATGGTCACCTGTGCTGATCAGCTCACCATACTGGCCAAACAGGAAATGAAATTCAGAAGTTCCTGTCTACCTGGCCTGTGCATCTGAGTTGAGAGTGCTGTCCAGAGTGGTCACAATGGAGCACTCTGGGATAGCTCCCAGAGACCAATACCGTCGAATTGCATCCACACTACACCAAATTCGATCCAGTAAGGTCGATTTTAGCGCTAAACCCCTTGTCGGGGAGGAGTACAGAAATTGATTTTAAGAGCCCTTTAAGTTGACAAAACAGGCTTGGTTGTGTGGACGGGTACAGGGTTAAATTGACCTAACGCTGCTAAATTCGACCTAAACTCGTACTGTAGACCAGGGCTGAGAAATAAAGCAGTGCTATGTTGCAACCTTCCTGCAAGAATATTTATGTTTTTATCTAATTCTTTGTATGTATGCTATGAATGTCAAGCTGGCTTTTGAAAATCTCTCTCTGACCCTTAAGGTCTTGCTCCAATGAAGGAAATTCTTTCAGGAAGGAAAAGGACAGAACCGTCAATATGGGGTGCACTCTACCTTGGCCTTCAGTCAAGCCCCTTGCATAGCTCACCACCTGGTGGGGCATCTGAGGTGGGACTCAGGAGAGCACAAGTCTGGTGGCACTGAGGTGGCCTTAGCCCATAATTGGTCCCTGAGCACCAGTGTAGCTGATATGATATTAGAGATATTGGTGGATTATTAATCTGTATCATACATAATCAACCCCCTGGCAACAGTATCCTGCTTATACCACTGAAGAGGGCTGTCAGGTGGATATTACTTGACTGGGAGCACCAGTAGAAAAGAAAACAAATCCTAGTGGTGAGAAGTTCAAATGTGAGATGAAAAAATTAGCAGTCATCCTCCGTTTTCAGGACTTGCTCTGTGTGTCCTGCACAGACAGCAGGTGCCCCTATATTAAAATGATAGAGGCTGTATAAGTACCTAGTTAGAATCAAGACTCAGAAGTGGGTATTTTGTGGTCCAAAGACTGGACATGTATAGTCAGTCAATGAATCGCAGATAGACAAGTACATAATATTGTTATGATTTATATTGCAGAAGGGCCCAGTGGCCCCAATCAATCAAGGATTGGAGCCCGAGTGTTCTGGGGCCTGTAAAATCTACAGTGAAAAGATAATCCCTCCCCAATCAGCAAGTTCAGGTATGATTTAGAGCTCAATGAAGATGTTTCTGACTCCATAATATATTGAACCCACATTATACTTGTGCATTTGTTATATGTATATATATAGGGTAACTCATAATAACAATCATAGATATATTGAAATAATGATCTCTAGGAAAATTATCACAAAAAAGGAACAAGTTTCACAAGAGCTGGTAGGGCCTATGAACCAGGAGTTACAAATTGTTGGCTGAAAGTGGAATTTCAACTTATTGCTAGAAAAAAATGTGTTTAGAAACATAACCCAATTTTATTGGCTGATTCCTCAAAATACTGACAGCATGGTACAGTTTTTATTTGCTGAGTGGCCACTTGGAACTTGACTCTGCTGACTACATTGGGCTCAGTTTCAAATCTCTCTTAATCCCCTAATGAACCTTTAATAAAGCAGGATTGACATTAAATCAGTACTTGGAAAGTATATTAAAATAAAACAGGAGGAACCAGCAGTTCAAAATAATTATTTTTGTTGTTTTTTTGTTCAAATATATGATTTTTCCTCCCCGCCTCCCCCAGAAAATAGCAGCTCTTCGTAGGCAGGAGTTGTACGACTTCCAAAAAATGTTTTAAGTTGGATTTAGGTTTAATTATATTTGCTGTTTTGGTGGCGGTTGTTTTTTATATTTTGAAACAGTTGATTGAGCCACATTGTGTGACAGGGTCAGGCCAGATGGCTACAAGAGAGTGGTCGAAGGTAGATACATTAGTTCCAGGTTAAGCAGGTCCCTTTTCCCTGGGTAAGATAACAGGGACTATTCCAGAACACTCACGAACTTTCTAGAACTAATTAAGGCAGGCAGGCTAATTAGGACACCTGTAGCCAATTGGGAAGCTGCTAGAATTAATTAAGGCTAATCAGGACACCTGGTTTAAAAAGGCTGTTAGTGAGGTGTACGCATAAGGAGCTGGGAGTGAGAGGATGTGCTGCTGAAGGACTGAGGAGTACAAGTGTTAACAGACATCAAGAAGACGGGCCTGTGGTGAGGACAAAGAAGGTGTTGGGAGGAGGCCAAGGGAAAGTAGCCCAGGGAATTGTAGCTGTCATGCAGCTGTTCCAGAAGGCACTCTAGACAGCTGCAGTCCACAGGGCCCTGGGCTCCCCGCAAACCTCCCAACTCCTGACCCAACACAGGATCTTCCACCAGAGGTGAAGGTCTCTGAGCTGGTCCCTGACCCACATGGTGGATCAGCAGAAACTGTGGGGATTGTTCTTAATCTTTTTTTCCCCATGCTGGCCAGTGATGAGGTTATCTGATGAACAGCAGATTTGAGCCATGAAAGTGGCCAAACTGAGGCCTGCCGTGAATCTCTGAGGTGAGCAAAATCCGCCAATAAGTGCAGGACCCACCAAGGTAGAGGAGGAACTTTGTCACAATTGTTTCTTTCTTTTCTTTTTTTGATTTTTGATGGAAAAGTATATAACATTGGGAAAGTGATGATGACTAATATGACAGGGCATGATGAAGTCCCATAATTGCCTTGTTGCCTCCTCCCTTACCAGAAAGCACGGTCTGCTTCCGCATACAATGCATTCCGTACAATAAGAGCTCTGTACACCTCTTGGCCTGTGTTGCTCAGACTTGAGATTATAGCACAACTGACTGACAGCAGTAAGAAAGGCAACTCAACCATAAACGCCAGCTTCTATGACTGCTGATATTAATTACATGGTACGGTTACACTTAAGGAGACACCTGATCTGCACCGTCAACCTTGCCATTTCATAAGTGAATTACATCATAGTTTCAGTGATTGTTTTAGTAGAAAAGGCTCCTTATTTTTGTTGGATTTTCTTTCCCTCCTTCTGTGCTCTGAATCTGTGTCTGAGTTTTATCCAGTAATTTCCTTGCACTTTCCCCCTTTTTTGAATGTGGTTTTAAGTTTGTGTCATAAGAATTAATAATTAATATTTTGCTCTGTGCCTTTCATCTTCTGATTTCAAAGACCTTCAACATTAATTTAGTTTTAGAATACACTTGTGAATTATGTATATGCACTATAAGTAGGTAATTATATATGTGTTTGTATGCATTATAATACACCCCCCCTTACACATTTTACATGAAGGGAAACTGAGGCACAGAGTGGTTGTGTAATTTACCCCAAGATTCTATGGAACAAGAATGGCGGACAAGAATAGTATCTGAGTCCTGCCTCCCAGACCACTGCCTTAGCCATTAGACTACACTGCCTTCCTGAAGAATAAAGCAAATTTAGAATACAAAAATTTAGAAGGCACAATGCCCCGGGGAGATAAACAAAGGTGGCTAACTTTTGACTGCTGTATCTGGGCCTTTAGACTACTCTCTAGCCCAGTATCCCACTGAGTGCTGTCATCCATCCCCGCTCCTCACGCCAGCCCCACTCCCTGTGCATGGGACTGAAAGACGGGGGACAGCACAGGGCTGCTTACATCGTTCCTACGCTGCTGTTGTGCTTGGGCTGGCACACGCTCCTGACCCACAGTGACCCCTAAGTAAGTCTACAGAGCAAGCTGCAGCCATGGCAGCACATCTCAGAGTCTAAATCCACAGACTAGAGCTTGTACTAGGGTGTTAAAAATAACTATGCCCTTGCTGGTCAGGCTTGGGAGGGAGCTTGGGCTCTGAAACCTGTGGAATGGTCACCAAAGTGCTGGACAGGGGTGAGGGCCAGAATCAATTGCTCAGAGATCAGTACTTATGAAAATGAGGAATGGATAGCACCTGCTCTGGCTAGACATAATGCTAGCTGCTACTCTTCACGTTATTTTTCACCTGAGCTGCATCAAAACGTTTCTGCCCATTTACAGTGCCCTCAGTGCCGTTACAGCCCTAAAACACTGTTCAGCAGAAACTGTCAAACGGGCCAAACTGGGGTGGTGTCTTTGTACTGTGGACACATTGGGGGAAAAGGCAGAGGATGAAAAACAACTAATTCGTCCTGAGGTATGATATTGCTCCCCCTGGAATCAATGCAAGTTTTGCCATTCACTTCAACAGGAGTAGGCTCTCTTACTTGTGTTCTCAGTTGTGGTTTCAACCTAGTTTTCTGCTGGAGGTGAAAAGCTAATTCATTATTACAAACGTGCTTGATTTTAAACTAACTTTTTTCTACATTGCATTGGGCAGGGGGGAAGGGAAGGAAAAAATATCAATGGCAAAAGGTAAGTTTAGAAAAGGACATAGAAAACCAAAAACTAAAATTTCCAAAAGCTGCTGCAATTGCAAATTGAAAGCTCAAAATGAACACCCTATAACATTATACTATAAACCTACAGTACCTTGAGGAGTGGGAAAACCACATTTCCTGGTATGGTCAGACAGTCACACTCTTTTGCTGTACATAGGTCTGGCTGGTTTCTCCTTAGATGCTACTCTCTGAACTGATAGCTAAACACTTAGTTTCTTTTTTCCTTTGCTTTGCAGTTCTATGACCTATGTCAAACCCTCCTGAAAATGTTTCTGGCTTTAGCAAAGCCACAAATTGCATGTCAATAGGGCTGTTTCTTCAGATGGCATAAACTGATGTAGATCCATTGACTTAGACAGAACTATGCAGATTTCCACCAGCCGAAGATCTGACTTATTGCCTCAGTTCAGCTTGCTGTATGGCATGGTTTTAGTTTGATTATAAGCTATCCTTTTGGAAAGTCCTGATGCGGGCCTAGAATTTGGAGAGGAAAAGTGGCGGTATGTGCATTTAAAGAAGAAAAACCAAAATAAATATAAGTCAGTGTAGCTAAAATAAGTCAAAAATTGCCTGTCACTTTTTAATTTATTTGTTTGTATTCTGTGCTAAATGTGACTTCGGCAAATTACACACACAGTTCCTTTTTTATTGTGTTTATAAGACGTTAGGGAGTGTGTGGGAAGGGAAAGTTACTTCAACAACTAAAATCAAAGGAGAAAATGGAAAGGGGAGATAGCTTGTCATTTTTCTTCCTTAGGGTATGTCTACATTACAAAATTAGGTGGAATTTATAGAAGTCGTTTTTTTAGAAATCGTTTTTATATTGTTGATTGTTTGTGTCCCCACACAAAATGCTCTAAGTGCATTAAGTGCATTAACTCGGCGGAGTGCTTCCACAGCACTGAGGCTAGCGTCGACTTCCGGATTGTTGCACTGTGGGTAGCTATCCCACAGTTCCTGCAGTCTCCGCTGCCCGTTGGAATTCTGGGTTGAGATCCCAATGCCTGATGGGGCAAAAAACATTGTCACGGGTAGTTCTGGGTACATGTCGTCAGGCCCTCCCTCCATGAAAGCAATGGCAGACAATCATTTCGCTCCTTTTTTCATGAGTTACCTGTGCAGACACCATACCATGGCAAGCATGGAGCCCTCTCAGCTCACTGTCACCGTATGTCTCATGGGTGCTGGCAGACACGGTACTGCATTGCTACACAGCAGCAGCAACCCATTGCCTTGTGGCAGCAGAAGGTGCAATAGGCCTGAAAACCATCGTCATCGTTTCTGAGGTGCTCCTGGCCGCCTCAGTAAGTTCGGTAAGGAGTGCCTGGGCAGACATGGGAGCAGGGACTAAATTAGGAGTGAGTCAACCAGGTCATTCTCTTTAGTCCTGCAGGCAGTCCTACTGTACCATCTTATGGTGAGCAGGCAGGAGATGAGGATGGCTAGCAGTCCTACTGCACCGTCTGCTGCCAGCCAAAGATGTAAAAGACAGATGGAGTGGATCAAAACAAGAAATAGATCAGATTTGTTTTGTATTCATTTGCTCCCCCATCCCTCCCTCCGTGAAATCAATGGCCGACAATGATTTTGGTGAGGTCTGTCAGGGGCACCTTGAAAACTTTAATGGAGATTCAGTCCTGCCTGAAATACTAGGTCCTCAAAGAATCAATCCTGAAGCACTTGCATGAGAGGAAAATGATCAGGAACAGCCAGCATGGATTCACCAAGGGAAGGTCATGCCTGACTAATCTAATTGCCTTTTATGATGAGATTACTGGTTCTGTGGATGAAGGGAAAGCAGTGGATGTATTGTTTCTTGACTTTAGCAAAGCTTTTGACACGGTCTCCCACAGTATTCTTGTCAGCAAGTTAAGGAAGTATGGGCTGGATGAATGCACTATAAGGTGGGTAGAAAGCTGGCTAGATTGTCGGGCTCAACGGGTAGTGATCAATGGCTCCATGTCTAGTTGGCAGCCGGTATCAAGTGGAGTGCCCCAAGGGTCGGTCCTGGGGCCGGTTTTGTTCAATATCTTCATAAATGATCTGGAGGATGGTGTGGATTGCACTCTCAGCAAATTTGCGGATGATACTAAACTGGGAGGAGAGGTAGATACGCTGGAGGGGAGGGATAGGATACAGAAGGACCTAGACAAATTGGAGGATTGGGCCAAAAGAAATCTGATGAGGTTCAATAAGGATAAGTGCAGGGTCCTGCACTTAGGACGGAAGAACCCAATGCACAGCTACAGACTAGGGACCGAATGGCTAGGCAGCAGTTCTGCGGAAAAGGACCTAGGGGTGACAGTGGACGAGAAGCTGGATATGAGTCAGCAGTGTGCCCTTGTTGCCAAGAAGGCCAATGGCATTTTGGGATGTATAAGTAGGGGCATAGCGAGCAGATCGAGGGACGTGATCGTTCCCCTCTATTCGACATTGGTGAGGCCTCATCTGGAGTACTGTGTCCAGTTTTGGGCCCCACACTTCAAGAAGGATGTGGATAAATTGGAGAGAGTCCAGCGAAGGGCAACAAAAATGATTAGGGGTCTGGAACACATGAGTTATGAGGAGAGGCTGAGGGAGCTGGGATTGTTTAGCCTGCAGAAGAGAAGAATGAGGGGGGATTTGATAGCTGCTTTCAACTACCTGAAAGGGGGTTCCAAAGAGGATGGCTCTAGACTGTTCTCAATGGTAGCAGATGACAGAACGAGGAGTAATGGTCTCAAGTTGCAGTGGGGGAGGTTTAGATTGGATATTAGGAAAAACTTTTTCACTAAGAGGGTGGTGAAACACTGGAATGCGTTAGCTAGGGAGGTGGTAGAATCTCCTTCCTTAGAGGTTTTTAAGGTCAGGCTTGACAAAGCCCTGGCTGGGATGATTTAACTGGGAATTGGTCCTGCTTCGAGCAGGGGGTTGGACTAGATGACCTTCTGGGGTCCCTTCCAACCCTGATATTCTATGATTCTATGACTAGAGGGAGGGATAGCTTAGTGGGTTGAGCATTGGCCTGCTAAACCCAGGGTTTTGAGTTCAATCCTTGAGGGGGCCATTCTGTGTGACAGTTACTTTTCTTTCTCCTTGATGTAAAGCCGCCCCCTTTGTTGATTTTAATTCCCTGTAAGCCATGTCATCAGTCACCCCTCCCTCCGTCAGAGCAACGGCAGACAATCGTTCCGCACCTTTTTTGTGTGCAGACACCATACCACAGCAAGCATGGAGCCTGCTCAGATCACTTTGACAATTAGGAGCACATTAAACACCATGCACATTATCCATCAGTATATGCAGCACCAGAACCTGGCAAAGCGAAACCGGGCGAGTAGGCGACGTCAGTGCGGTGACGAGAGTGATGAGGACATGGACACAGACTTCTCTCAAAGCATGGGCCCTGGCAATTTGGACATCATGGTGGTAATGGGGCAGGTTTCTGCCATGGAACGCTGATTCTGGGCCCAGGAAACAAGCACAGACTGGTGGGTTCACATAGTGTTGCAGGTCTGGGACGATTTCCAGTGGCTGTGAAACTTTCGCATGCGTAAGGGCACTTTCATGGAACTCTGTGACTTGCTTTCCCCTGCCATGAAGTGCATGAATACCAAGATGAGAGCAGCCCTCACAGTTGAGAAGCGAGTGGCAATAGCCCTGTGGTAGCTTGCAACTCCAGACAGCTACCGGTCAGTCGGGAATCAATTTGGAGTGGGCAAATCTACTGTGGGGGCTGCTGTGATGCAAGTAGCCAACGCAATCAAAGATCTGCTGATATCAAGGGTAGTGACCCTGGGAAATGTGCAAGTCATAGTGGATGGCTTTGCTGCAATGGGATTCCCTAACTGTGGTGGGGCCAGAGACGGAACCCATATCCCTATCTTGGCACCGGAGCACCAAGCCGGCGAGTACATAAACCGCAAGGGGTACTTTTCAGTAGTGCTGCAAGCACTGGTGGATCACAAGGGACATTTCACCAACATCAACGTGGGATGGCCGGGAAAGGTACATGACACTCGCATCTTCAGGAACTCTGGTCTGTTTCAAAAGCTGCAGGAAGGGACTTTATTCCCAGACCAGAAAATAACCGTTGGGGATGTTGAAATATAGTTATCCTTGGGGACCCAGCCTACCCCTCAATGCCATGGCTCATGAAGCCGTACACAGGCAGCCTGGCCAGTAGTAAGGAGCTGTTCAACTACAGGCTGAGCAAGTGCAGAATGTGGTAGAATATGCATTTGGACGTTCAAAAGTGCGCTGGTGCAGTTTACTGACTCGGTTAGACCTCAGAGAAACCAATATTCCCACTGTTACTATTGCTTGCTGTGTGCTCCACAATATCTGTGAGAGTAAGGGGGAGACATTTAAGGCGGGTTGGGAGGTTGAGGCAAATCGCAGCAAGACACCAGGGTGGTTAGAAGAGCACAGAAGGGAGAGGTGCACATCAGAGAAGCTTTGAAAACCAGGTTCATGACTGGCCAGGGTACTGTGTGACACTTCTGTTTGTTTCTCCTTGATGAAACCCCCCCGCCCCTTGGTTCACTCTGCTTCCCTGTAAGCTAACCACCTTCCCCTCTTCCCTTTGATCACCGCTTGCAGAGGCAATAAAGTCATTGTTGCTTCACATTCATGCATTCTTTATTCATTCATCACACAAGTAGGGGAATAACTGCCAAGGTAGCCCGGGTGGTGGAGAAGAGAAGCACCAGGAGGGGTGGTGGAGGAGGGAAGGACAAGGCCACACAGCACTTTAAAAGTTTAAAAATTTAAAATTTATTGAATGCCAGCCTTCTGTTGCTTGGGCAATCCTCTGGGGTGGAGTGGCTGGGTGGCTGGAGGCCCCCCCACCGCGTTCTTGGGCGTCTGGATGAGGAGGCTATGGAACTTGGGGAGGAGGGTGGTTGGTTACACAGGGGCTGTAGCGGTGGTCTGTGCTCCAGCTGCCTTTCCTGCAGCTCAACCATATGCTGGAGCATATTAATTTGATCCTCTAGCAGCCTCAGCATTGAATCTTGCCTCCTCTCATCACGCCGCTGCCACCTTTTAGCTTCAGCCCTCTCTTCAGCCGCCACCTCTCCTCCCGGTCATTTTGTGCTTTCCTGCACTCTAACATTATTTGCCTCCATGTATTCATCTGTGCTTTGTCAGTGTGGGAGGACAGCATGAGCTCAGAGAGTGAGTGCATTTTTTTTAGCCTTCTGATCTTTGCTAGCCTCTGGGAAGGAGAAGATCCTGTGATCCTTGAAACACATGCAGCTGGTGGAGAAAAAAAGGGGACAGTGGTATTTAAAAAGACACATTTTATGGAACAATGGGTACACTCTTTCATGGTAAACCTTGCTGTTAACATTACATACATAGCACATGTGCTTTCATTCCAAGGTAGCATTTTGCCTCCCCACACCGCATGGCTAACCCCTCCACCCTCCCTGTGGCTAACAGCGGGGAACATTTCTGTTCAGCTACAGGCAAACAGCCCAGCAGGAACGGGCACCTCTGAATGTTCCCTTAAGAAAAGCACCCTATTTCAACCAGGTGACCATGAATGATATCACTCTCCTGAGGATAACACAGAGAGATAAAGAACTGATGTTGTTTGAACGCCAGCAAACATACACTGCAATGCTTTGTTCTACAATGATTCCGGAGTACGTGCTACTGGCCTGGAGTGGTAAAGTGGAATGGTAACCATGGTGGACGGAATAAGGCTGCCCTCCCCAGAAACCTTTTGCAAAGGCTTTGGGAGTATATCCAGGAGAGCCGCGAATGCCAGGGCAAATTAATCATTAAACATGCTTGCTTTTAAACCATGTATACTATTTTAAAAGGTACACTCACCAGAGGTCCCTTCTCTGCCTGGTGGGTCTGGGAGGCAGACTTGGGTGGGTTCGGGAGGTACTGGCTCCAGGTCCAGGGTGAGAAACATTTCCTGGTTGTCAGGAAAACTGGTTTCTCCACTTGCTTGCTGTGAGCTATCTACAACCTCATCATCATCATCATCATCTTCCTCGTCCCCAAAACCTGCTTCCGTGTTGCCTCCATCTCCATTGAAGGAGTCAAACAACACGGCTGGGGTAGTGGTGGCTGACCCCTCTAAAATGGCATGCAGCTCATCAACGCTGCTAAATTTGACCTCAACTCCGAGTGTAGACCAGGGTTAAGAGAGAACCTCTATATAGATCTATCTGTGTGAGACCCTGCTGTTTCAATTTGCAAGTGGTTTTGTTTGATCTGCCTAGGTTTATGCCCCTTGAGATCTGCTTAGTTTTAGGTTCCAGTGACTCTCAAAATGAAACACAAAACTACCCAACTTCATTTCTCATTGGATGTATGTGAAACCATGAATTTGGTATGGTTTTGATGTCAAGCATAAATTGTAATTACCCATTGTGTTGTGGTAGTACTTAAACCCCGATCAGGGACTGGGGCCCCATTATGCTAGGCTTTATACACATTCCTAATGAAAAGATGGTCCCAGCCTGATAGTGTTCTGGTCCTTCAACAGTGCCTCTTTGGGATGTAGTGTGAGGACATAAACATAAAGAACCACACCTTCAGCAGCAGCAGCGAGAGAAATTCCTAACCAGGAAGTCACAACATTTATTAAGCTCTCCACTGTAACACATCCTGGTCTTCTCTGATAACTTTGGAGGACTAGGAACTCTATAACCACACAACATCTCCTTTTCTTTACAATAAATTATTAAAACTTAAATTTCAAATGAGTATGTGTATATATACACAACAATTCAGAGTAAACTTAAAATTCCTTAAAACTATTTCCATTACTACGGCCCCTTATCAATTGCATTTAAATAGTCAAGAGCAGTACTCTAAAGAGCCAGTCTTTGTGAGGGCCTGATTAGTCTTCCAGACCATGTTCTCACTTCTGTTGAGTTTGTGTGTGGAGTTTCCGGTGGAGTGGGCTCACTTCCTGACAGAGAACCTGCAGATCCCTGATCCTCTCATTGTTGTTTTGGGAAATATTGAAAATGAACCTCATTCTTTTGGAGAAGTCCTTTTGGAGTCTCCACTAGGTAGGATCTGGGATTTTCTGCCAAGTTCCAAACAGTTCCAAATGGCTGGGAGCTTTTGAGCCAAACTTTGTTCCCTAGTCTCAGTTCAGATACTGTTTCTGTTCTGCTTTGAGCAGGGGGTTGGACTAGATGACCTTCTGGGGTCCCTTCCAACCCTGATATTCTATGATTCTATGATTCTGTGCCGAACCCTGAAGTTTAGTTGCTGCTGAATTTTTACTTCAGCATCCCATTTTCAAAATTCCTTCATTTTGGGCCACTTTTATGAAGCTCCCCACTGCAACACAACCCGGTCCTCTTTGGTGGCTGTGAAGGACCAAGAACCCATAACCACTCCACAAATCACACCAGGCCTGGTTAATCGAATGGGGCACTCAGCAGCACCCTGAAGGGGATGAATCTCAGTCCTCCAGCCAAATACCTTTGGATGTTTACCCCTTCTGGGGTTCTGAGGGAACACACAAACTAATAAGGAGCACGAAAATGAAGGAAAAAGAAGTATACAGTCAATCTCAGCTGGACCACTGGCTTCTCTTCTTTCAGTGGCACCTTGGACAGGCTCAAAGTCTCCTTGTTCACCAGCCCTCTTCCTCTCAGGGGACTTTTGGCGTTCTTTTAAGCAAGGGCATAGTCTCTGCTCTCTGCCAGGTCTCCTCCTGGGACCTGGAAACCTCAGAACTCTGTTCTCCTCTTGGAGCTGAGCTCCCTCCCTCTTAAACAACTCCTCTACTCTTGACTTGACTTGCAGGTAGGGTGGGACAGGGTCACTCCAGCCAAGAGCAAATACTTAACCTCTTCCTGCCTGGTGCAGGGTTTATACACATTATCATACTGTCTCAAAGAGTTTACAATTACAGTAAGAACTTACATCCTTGGTTGTTCAAAACGTCCTCCAGATTCAGCTGAAGTGTTTAAACTGTTGCAAATGTGGGCTGACTTCCTACTGGCTCTTCTTTGAGCAAGTTAACAGGTCTGTGCCCCAGTGAATTGGGCCTCGGCTATCTGGAGGGCCAGTTCCTCCTTCAGGACCTGGATTGTCCTCAGCAGATCTGTTTCTCAGGAACAATGTGTTTATACTAGGGCGGTCAAGTGATTAAAAAAATTAATCGCGCTGTTAAACAATAGAATAATATCTATTTTAAATATTTTTGGATGTTTACTGCATTTTCAAATATACTAATTTCAATTACAACACAGAATACAGAATGTACAGTGCTCACTTTATATTTATTTTTTATTACAAATATTTGTAATATCTGTAAAAAACAAAAAAAAATATTTTTCAATTCACCTCATACAAGTACTGTAGTGCAATCTCTTTATCATGAAAGTTGAACTTACAAATGTAGAATTATGTACAAAAAATTACATTTTTTTTGTGTTACATAACTGCACAAAAAAACAAAACAACGTAAACCTTTAGAGCCTACAAGTCTACTCGGTCATACTTCTTGGTCCTACTTCTTGGTCATCCAATCACTCAGACAAACAAGATTGGTTACAATTTGCAGAAGATAATGCTGCCTGCTTCTTGTTTATAATGTCACCTGAAAGTGAGAATAGGAGTTTGCATGGGACTGTTGTAGCTGGTGTTGCAAGATATTTACGTGCCAGATGTGTGGACATGCTTCCATGCTGATGATAGGTTCTGTTTGATAACGATCCAAAGCAGTGCAGACTGACGCGTGTTCATTTTCATCATCTGAGTCTGATGCCGCTAGCAGAAGGTTGATTTTTTTTTTTGGTGGTTTGGGTTCTGTAGTTTCTGCATCAGAGTGTTGCTATTTTAAGACTTCTAAAAGCATTCTCCACACCTCGTCCCTCTCAGATTTTGGATGGCACTTCAGATTCTGAAACCTTGGGTTGAGTGTTGTAGCTATTTTTATAAATCTCACATCGGTACCTTCTTTGCATTTTGTCAAATCTGCTGTGAAGGTGTTCTTAAAACGAACATGGGCTGGGTCATCATCTGAGACTGCTATAACATGAAATATATGCAGAATGCGGGTAAAACAGAGCAGGAGACATACAATTCTCCCCACAAGGAGTACAGTCACAAATTTAATTGACACATTCTTTTTTTAACAAGCATCATCAGCACGGAAGCATGTCCTCTGGAATGGTGGCCAAGGCATGGAAGGGGTATATGAATGTTTAGCATATCTGGCATGTAAATACCTTGCAACGCTGGCTATAAAAGTGCCATGTGAACGCCTGTTCTCACTTTCAGGTGACATTGTAAATAAGAAGAAGGCAGGCAGCAGTATCTCCCATCAATGTAAACAATCTTGTTTGTTTAGCAATTGGCAGAATAAGAAGTAAGACAGAGTGGACTTGTAGGCTCTAAAGTTTTACACTATTTTATTTTTGAGTGCAGTTATGTAACCAAAAAAAATCTGCATTTGTAAGTTACACTTTCACGATAAACTTCAGTACTTGTATGAGGTGAACTGAAAAATACTATTTCTTTTGTATATCATTTTTACAGTGCATGTATTTGTAATTAAAAATAATAATATAAAGTGAGCACTGTGCACTTTATATTCTGTATTGTAATTGAAATCAATATGGAAAATGTAGAAAAACATCCAAAAATATTGTATTCTATTGTTATAAGTGCAATTAATCGCAATTAATTTTTTTGAGTTAATTGCATGAGTTAGCTGTGATTAATTGACAGCCCTAGTTTATACCTGGCTTTGACACTGAGGGTATGTCTTCACTACCCGCCAGATCGGCGGGCAGTGATCGATTCAGCAGGGATCGATTTATCTCCTCTAGTCTAGATGTGATAAATTGACCCACGAGCACTCTCCCATCGACTCCTGTACTCCACCGCCGTGAGAGGCACAGGCAGAGTCAATGAGGGAGCGGCAGCAGTTGACTCACAGAGGTGAGTAGATCTAAGTACGTTGACTTCAGCTACGTTATTCATGTAGCTGAAGTTACGTAACTTAGATCAATTCCCACCCCCGCAGTGTAGACCAGGGCTGACTTCTGTATCCTTGGGCAAGTTCTCTTCTCAGCCATCTGAGAATGCATATAGTGCTTATAAAGAGGATATAACAATAAAACACCTACTCTACATAGGTGTTGGGATGATTAATTATTTGGGAAATGAAGAGTCCTTGGCACCTCTCAGGATCTGGCCACTGATGTTTATAAAACACTTTGAAGAAAAAACATTATATTAAGTTAATGGCAGGAATAAGCTCTGAGCATCCCTTGCTTTTTTGGTTTAAGTCATACTCATAATTTTGTCAACAGAGTTTTACAACAGTTAGGAATGGATGTAATTCTCATCCTTGCATAAATGCAGTAATTTATTTTGAAGGAGGATTGAAACTCTCTTAATCTGATGATCATTCATTTGAACTTCACTGTGTGCATGTTTCACCATCAAACAAATTCATTATACATTATTTATAAAATGCTGGCTTTCTCATGCAATAAGCAAGAAAATCAATATGAACATTCAACCAGAATATTTATTCAAATCTATGAAAACTAAGCAAACAAGACCAAAATATGATTTGTGCCCTAAGTATAATATAGTAAATATATTGTAATATCATATTTGGTATTAAAATAAGAAAGCTGGGAAGGAGTGCTCTGTTTTTCTTTTGTTTGAAAGTGCCACATCCTGAACAAATATTTTTACAGGATCTAAGTGAATTAATACAGTACATGTTGTGAGGCTTAGATGGAAACGTTTCTGAAATTACACAGGGCTATTATTACTGCAGTAACCTTCAGAACCCTTCAAAACCAGCCGTCAATTTTAGCAGCTAAAGTGGTGAGTAGACTGCAGCAACACAGAATTTTCCTCACCTAGGTTTTGTAGTTTGCACCTATGCTTACTGAGGAAAAACAGAGAGAGATGGTTGAGGCAGGCCTGTTTGCAGTTGTTTCTCACTGCGGCTGCCAAAATGAGCTGGATCTTTTGAGTTTGCCTTGTGATATGAAAAGCAAACTCTTATGTAGTATTTTTTTCTTGCTTGCTTAAAAAAATATGGGCTTGTCTACATATTACTGGCAAAGTGCAGTAGAGGGGTATGATTTGTAAAGCTTTCTAATGTGTTGCATTCTAACTACCCTGTTACCCCACTCTCCTGCTGGTAATAGCTTATCTAACACATTGTAAGGAGAGTGATCACTTTAGATAAGCTATTACCAGCAGGAGAGTGGGGTGGGAGGAGGTATTTTTTTCATGCTTTGTGTGTATATAATAAGATCTTCTAAACTTTCCACAGTATGCATCCGATGAAGTGAGCTGTAGCTCACGAAAGCTTATGCTCAAATAAATTGGTTAGTCTCCAAGGTGCCACAAGTACTCCTTTTCTTTTAACTACCCTGTGTAAGCCCTGTTGACATGCGCTAAAATGTTGTCCAACTTCATTAACGTGAACTAAGTACCTTTTAGAGTGTGCCAGCAGGATCTACATGGGGCAGTTAGACTTCAGAACATTGGTGTGCTTTACAAATCAGTCTTCTGGTGCTCATTGCCATGGCATGTAGACAAGCCCTAAGATTCTTGTTACCAATACACACAGTAAGAACTGGATTCTCTACATGCTTCACCTGTGGAATTTTGGTTGAATGGAAATCTGTGTGTGAAATAAAAATGGATAAGCAATAGAGAGATACATTTCTGAGTAAAGAATTTTAGACTGAGAGTTAAGCACAAATGTTTTGTTTAGATGAATGTTACCTTCTTTGTAAGACACTTAAGTCCGTCAAATGTGTGCAGTGTATAAAACATAGCAGTTTAAGTTTGCAAGAGAAAGATTCAAGATAACTATTCCCCCCTGGATCTGGTTCCTATGGGTTTATACTGCCTTGGACCAATTATTCACTTCTCTGGCCAGATATATCAGCAACCCTCTTCCCACATTGAGACAGCCACCATTACTAAATTGTGTCCTGAATTTCACTCCACTTTGCTGTGACTTTGAATACAGCCAGGTTTCAGAGTAGCAGCCATGTTAGTCTGTGTCTGTAAAAAGAAAAGGAGTACTTGTGGCACCTTAGAGACTAACAAATTTATTAGAGCATAAGCTGTAGCTCACGAAAGCTTATGCCCTAATAAATTTGTTAGTCTCTAAGGTGCCACAAGTACTCCTGTTCTTTTTATGAATATAGCCAGAATCTCAAAGTGAAACCAAATATTGCCATATGGAAACCAAACCAAAGAGCTGAACTGTTATATTGGGTTCTGCATAGCTGCCACCTAAAGTCATAACTTGTCTCTGTGCTCACTTGGAACCTTTTAGCAAACCGGGTCGCACATAGTCTGCCTGGTTTCATTTCTTATTTATGAAAGTTTCTAAAAGCTCTAATGTTCATACCCTAGAAAACACAGTTTTGTATAAGACTCCCTGATAAAATGCTGCTGCTTCTTGTTCTGTACCTCTTAAAAATGCTTGGTTTTAATTTTCAAAGATGGCATAATAATAAAAGTAGAGTGGCATTATTTTAGCAAATACAAATATATGGCACCTAGAACATAAGAACAGCCATACTGGGTCAGACCATTGGTCCATCTAGCCCAGTATCCTGTCTTCTGACAGTGGCCAATGCCAGGTGCTTCAGAGGGAATGAACAGAACAGGCAATCATCAAGTGCTCCATTCCCTGTCGCCCATTCCCCACTTCTGGATAAGGGTAAGACCCCCCCTGGCAGGGCAGACCCCCCTATACCCTGGCAGTGCACAGACCCACATGCCACAGCAGATACCCTGTCCCTGGGGAGGGGGTCTCCGGAGCATTTACTTGTATTCCTCTGTGTCCTGAGGAGGACTGCTGTAGTGCTGCTGCTGGAAAATTTTGCTACTGGACCAAAGCCAAAAGTGGCTCCAGGTGGCTCCAGTACCAGGTTAAATCCTGAGAACTGGGGAACGCTGACCACTCAGCATCCTCCACCCCCACCCATCCCCAGTTGGCCAATGGATGCCAGAAACCCCAAGGGTGGGGGAAGAATTAACTGGTGTTCCTCAGCTGCTGTCTTCCTCTCTTGCTGCTGGGATGGTCCTCTTTCATTGTCAGCCCCATCAACTTCCCCCACCCATTGAGGCAGGTGGGTGGCATTTGTGTTTGTATTTGGTTCTATCTACTCAAGAGCAAGATAGAGCCAGTAAATAGAAATTACAAGCAGGCCTCGTCAGTCTACTTTTTGTTCAGCTGATAGAAACCAGAAACTAAGGCGGCCCCTCTTCTGCCCATCTATTTATTGATTCTCCAATATAAAAAGCTCAAAAATATTAACAGTATCTATTCAACATCTGGAAGTAGCTCTCCCTCATCACCATAGTCACATGTCTCTTAAGAAATAAGTCCAAGGAAGCCAGGGATTTGATTAAAACCTGAATAAAGCTCAAGGCTTTTCACCTCCTGCATTTTTATGTGCAACATGGTTAGTCTGGTGTGGAACTCCATGAGAGCACATCTCATTATAAGTCTGGCTGGACCCTAGTCTGCATTAGTATTAGAACTTCAGCTGAAAGCACACTACCGATTTCAAGTTATGCTGCTAACAGCTGGACTCTTTCAGCAAGGCTTCAGAAGGCGGGCGCAGCAGAGTTCAGCATGAGCACTAGTAATTATTTACTTCATAGCTCTTCTGTCTGTAGGATGTTATTTATTATTATTTTTGTTACTTTTTTTCAGAATTTCAGTTTTTACTCAACTATAAATAAATTCTGGGCCTCTATGTGGCACACCCTATTTGGTACTTTCCCAGGGCTATTAATTCACAGACCTTTCTATGGCATCATCACATACTAGAGTGTGTGAGTGGCTCACAGCATGCCAAGTAAGGCAGGGAAATATTTCTGTCCCCATTTTACAGATAGGAAATTTGAGGATAAAGTGTTTGCCCTTGGTCATACAGGAAGTCTGGAGTAAGGAGCTGAGCAGGCCACTTTAAATATTTATTGTAACCACCTTTATGTAAAGGATTTCCAAGGCCCGGGCTTGGAATCGGCTGGTATGCAGTTACAGTATACCAGCAGCTCTCTGAAGCTACTGATTTTGGAGCTGAAGGGAAAGCATTTTAGTCCTGGCTCTCAAAGTGTGTGTTATTTATGTGCTAATTGGGTTTGCTCAACATGAATTCATAATAAAGTGAATGAAAATCTAAATATTTTGCCATGTGTACCTGCACAGCTGAGTCCTTATTCTATAAATCAGAGGCCAATGTACAAATGTGTTGTGCAACAAACAAAACTTAGAGGCCCTAATTCACCAGTGCCTCTCTCCGTTTGTATCCCAGCACAACGCCAGGGTCAGGCCACTTAAAAATAAGGGCCAGCCTTTCAGCTAGCGTATATTGGTGTAGCTCCATGGAAGTCAATAGAACTATGCTGATTTACTGTAGCTGAGGATCTGGTCATCTCTCTGCACAGAGCTGTAAAGAGTGATCCTGATTCTGTGAGCACTTTGTGTGTGCAACTCCCATTGACACAGAGAATACTGGTCTACTGTGTGACCCTGGCCAAGTCAGTTTGCCTTTCTGTGCCTCCGTTTCCCCACCTATAAAATGGGATAATGATACTGACCTCCTTTGTGAAGCACTTTGCAGACTTACTGATGAAACGTACTATATAAGAGATATTAACCTGAAGCAGAACAGTGGCCTGAAGTGAACTGGGCCTTTCATGTTTATAATCAGCTGGGAAGTTGGTCTGCAGAGGAAAAATATCATAAAAATACAACAGGTGTGTTACATTCCCCAAACTGATCATTGATTGTTTATGCTACAGACCATTATGCTTCTAGGCTTTTGCCACAAGTTGACAGTGGAAAACAAATGTCTATCCTTACAGCCATTCAATCTGAATATGTTTTTGTAACTGAGAAAGAGACTGAATATGTTTTTGTGTTTAATGCCACAGTGATTTGTACAGATCTCTGCACACTGGGATTTGTTGAATATTGCATTTTAGTGCACCAACCATACACAGATTACAAAATGCCTGTCTGAAACTGAAAATAAAATAAAATATAAATAATGGGCCTGATCTTATAAGTGCTCTGATTTTAGGATTCTCAGAGAAGTAGATAGGCGAGGCATTTTACAGGAGGATGAAATTCAGACTCTGTTGATGTCAATTGGATTTTTGCCATTAATTTCAATAGGATTAGGATTTCACCTGAGGAGTGCTCGCAGGACTGGGCCCAACCTTCTCAGTTTTGTGGGGAGACATTTTTTGTGGCCTTAAAACCATGCCCTTTGTGTCACTATAGCTGGTAATGGCTTTCATCTGAGCATCTTACAGTGTTTTACCAAACTCTCTCACAATTCAGCTTTGTTCAAGTAATGATTATTCCATTTTACAGACGTAAAAACTGAGGTACATACAGGTTAAACCACTTGTTCAAGGTTACACAGAGTCAGTGGCAAAGCCATGAAAAGAAGCTCAAACTCTTGCCTCCCACCACACAAGTTTCCCTTCCTCAGAAGCTATTATAAGAGAGATTCAGTCCTACAACCCCAGGGAAAACTGAAATCTGAACCTAGCACCTTAAATTGTTTGTGTTAGGCCATGCTGACATAGATAAGGCATAGTTTTAATTTCTTTTGGGTGCTTATTTGAGGGTTTTTTATTGCTTCCTCCTGATCTTGGATCTACATTTTGTTGCTTTGATCTCCAGTGCAGCCTTTTCTTACAAACTACTTCCCATTATGGCTCCACAGAGCGCTGATTGCTGAAAAATCTCCAGTAACTCATTTGGAAATGGGTTAGGGTGTTGGATTTGAAAGGCATTGAGGTTAAGTAACTACTGAGCTGCAAATACATATATAAACCTACAGGCAAAAAAAAAAAAAAAAAAAAGATGGAGGTTATTTTTCCCTTGGATATTGGATGGAGGTGACTGTAAATCTTAAAGCCAAATTAAGGGTTAAGTAGTCTGGAACACACATTGTTTCAAATCCACTTTTAACAGGGACACTAAAGAGCTTTTTTTGTTAATTAGAGCTTTTTTTCTGTGAAGCCTTTCTGAAGTATCCATTTACCCTCTTAGCTTCTAATGCATTATGCACGGGTCTCTCCGAAGGTCACAACTGCCTGGGGAGAATGTATTTCCCTTTGTTGCATTAGCAGAGTTTATAGCACTGCTCAATTTGCCTGACTCTTGTAGGAAGAACCTCCAGACCCAAGGCTTTGAAGCTGTGAGGTGCTGAGAGCTCTCAATCCTGCTCAATAGGAGTTGATGGGGCTCAGTGACTCATAGGATCAGTCTTTAGGCTCCTTATCAGTCGGTGTCTGAGGCTGCATGAAGTAATTTTTAAAAGCAAAATTCAAAATTCAGTTACGGTATTGCTATTGTCTGTAAAGCTGATAATTAAAATAATTCTTTTTGTTCATCTATCCACAGTGAAATCTGCTGTTTATGGGACTGGCTTCTGCTTTAGAAAATGATGCCAGAACTGCAGCTCCCTAAAAAAGATCTTGAGAGCTGCCTGGAGAGGTTTGTACGAGAAAAGAGTTCCTTATAGTACGTTTACATTTTTTCCTCCTTAGCAAATTGCAAGATTCCTAGCCAAAAAGGGAGGGGGGAGAATTGGAAACCTATAACTCAGTGTAAAATAAAGCAGATCCATGTGGTTACTCTGTCAGCTATCTCTTTCCTCTCCCATCTGGTAACAATCAATAGAGGGTGAATGTAGAAGCCCACATTGTGTGTTACGTTTGGGTGTGTGTGTGTGTCAGAGTCCCAGTGCTCCCATTCCATTTTGAAAACATCTGCTCTTTATTAGGGAGCTGCTTGGACATAATCATTACCAGCATTCCAAACAAACAGCACAACTGCTCCCCCATGTTAAATACTGAATGTGTGTGAGTGAGCGTGAATAAACGGCACTGCCAAAAAGAACAGTGAGTCGCCTAAGTCTATGGAGGCCATCGCGCACACATGCTGGATTTAGTGTTTATTATCTGTTATCCCATTTAATCCTGTCTAGATGGCTCTGGAATTTCAAATGAACACCCCGATTGATAAAATGTAATTGGATAGTACTTTGCTTTAGGGAGCTTTTGAAAGGGACATTGTGTAACAGTGTTTTCTCTATTATACTTTCTGTGCTTGTTGTATTTCAAAAGAGAACTTGGCTTGTTTTTCCTTTTTCTTCTTCACTTGCTATCTTTGTTGCCTAATGTGTCCTGCCAGCAGTGACAACAAAAATCAATAAGGCCAGGGTGGACCTTCAGGGTCACTACTGAAGCTATTTGGTTGAGTAATATTTGATCATCATTCTTGTGTTGCAACATCAACCCTGGAGCATGTGATTTTAATCATTGCAGCAGCTTAAGAAAGGACTTTTAGATGACACAGCAAAACCAGAATGTTCCTTTTTGCGTCTTTTTATTCTATGATTGCACACGTGTTGAGTTTCACCACCACCATAAAAATAATGTCTTGGAGCATGGACACTAGGAAACGCCCAACTGTGTGGTGATGAATTTATGGAAAGCTAAGTAACTTGTTTCAACGAGAATCAAGAATTGTGTTAAGGAAAAACCCACTATTTAGTTCCCCCATCCAATAGAAATTGGCATGCAGCACTCTGGGACAATGCTGTTCTTTTGTCTGATGAGAAGGCAAGGAGGATTGCAGGTACTCACCTGAAATGCAATAATGGTAGAGAGTGTTGTTAAAAGATATTTGGAAACAAATTGCAAAGTCTGATGGATGTTAGGTCAGACTACATTATGCTACTGGTCCTTCTGACCTTATCTATCCACTGGAGCTGGTCAAATGTTTTGGGGAACGAGTCAATTTCAATGACATTTTTGCCAGGAAAAGTTTAAAACATTTCATTTTTACAATGATCAAACATTTCAATTTATTTACTTTTCACATCTCTCTCTCTCTCTCTCTCTGTATACACACACACACACACTTGAAGAAAATGTAAAAGACAAAATGAAATGATTTGATGGTGCCACATTCATTCCCCCTTCCCCCAAAATTTCAGCTTTTGTTCCAATTAGGAATGATCCCTTCCCTGCCAATGCTGGAATTTCCTGTGGAACAGAAATTCTGGTTCTACTAGCCACATAACAGAGGACATAGATTCATAGATTCATAGAAGGTTAGGGTTGGAAGGGACCTCAGGAGGTCATCTAGTCCAACCCCCTGCTTGAAGCAGGACCAATCCCCAATTTTTGCTCCAGATCCTTAAACGGCCCCCTCAAGGATTGAACTCACAACCCTCGGTTTAGCAGGCCAGTTTCATCCAGTAATTCCTGCAGGTGAAGAAATTTTCCTCATTAGAGTAAGTGAACTAAATAACTTTGGGAAGTCCTGGGTTGAGTACAGGACCCTGGTGGTGGAAAATCTACCCAAGGGTAGCACTAAAGGACACTAAATATAAAAATTGTAGTTGCGTCTTTTCCTCTATTGATGTCAAAGCACTTTACAAAGGAGGTCAGTATCATTATCCCCATTTTACCGATGGGGATGTTGAGGCACAGAAAAATGAAGTGACTTGCCCAAGGTCACCCAGCAGGCCAGCAGCATAGCCAGGATTAGAACCTAGGTCTTCTGATTTCCAGCTGAGTTCCCTGGACCCTACTGCCTCATGTATTGAATCCTGAAGTGTATACACTTATACAGACTTGGCTTTACAGTGTCTTGCAACATGTGCATTTGTTTTTACCTGTGCAAGTGTGCATAACATACAAGCACCAGAGAATCATAATCACAATATGTTACAGTTGGGATAGAAAATAAGTTGGATAATTTGAATGACAAATAATATCATAAGGAAATGACAGGGGCAAAACAGCCATTGTTTGGCAGTTCTGAGCTTACACTTTAATATACAAAGAAGAAATGTAAATGCAGTGTTTACAAATATATCTGTGTATACTTGGAGTTGGGATGGGAAGCATTTTATGTTTATTCCAACTCTGATCTTGCTGTGTGTTAAGTATGATAATTGACCTTAATTCTTGTAATAGGGCCTCTTTCATGTTTAAAAACCAAACAAAACAACCCAAAGAAATACAGCATGTTGCTGTGTTTTCTTCTTTCAGAAAATGTTTGTCTGGCATTGGCAGGAAAACTTTATCATAATTCATGGGAGGCACACAGTTAGGGTCCATTGCTGCTCCACTAACTCCAAAAGGGCCAAGATGGGGTCTTGTCTCTGGAGTGCAGGCAACATTTCCAGCATGGGCCCGATGCTGCAAGCAACAGGACCCTCAGTGGGAGTTTTGCCTAGCTGGACTGCAGGACTAAGTCCTATATCAGGGCTGCATATATCACCATGGGCTGCATGCTAAATACTTGGGCAATAAAGTTGGCATCTGATCTAATGGTTGGCACGGGAGTCAGGCTGGGTCAGATACCAGGAAAGCAGAGTCCAAAACAAGCCAGAGGGCAAACTGAGATTCAAGCGTCAGGAGGCATGCAGGGGCAGGGTATCAGGAGATTAGGACTGCAGGGGAATCAGTCCTAAGCAGCCAAAACCCATTTGCATGGACAACGTTCCTGTGCTTGGTTTAAATAGAGGCAGGGAACCAATCAGGGCCCAAGGAATTCCTCCAGTCTGATTCCAGATCTGGAGTCCTGTGTCAGAGTCGTGTTTCTAGTTCTGGAGACTGTTAGCAGGTCTCTGGTTGGCAGGTTGGAACTTACTGGCTCCTAACACCCCTGTGGAGCAGTGTTTGAGACTCACAGTCCTTGACACCAAGCTATGCTACTCATGTCCCTTTTGACCCAAGGGAACCGTAGCCTTGCCAGGTTGCTCCTGTTAGGAGAAGATATTGATGATAGAGATGGGTAGTTCTTTGGTGCAATGCGGTTTATTTAGAAAGAATATACAGTCCTATTTCCCTCAACACAGTAGGAACAAACAGCAGGAGGCAGTTTCCTTGGTCATAATTCCAAGCCTTTCCAGTCAGCACTCTGCCCAAAAGACGCTCTTTCTCTTGGCTTCTTCTCAGGGTCATTCTACCTGTGCTTCTCTGGCTTTCTGCTTCTCACATATAGACACCCCCCTTCAAAATAGTGCTGTGTTTGCAATCATTTCCTAGGGAAACCCCTCATGGCTCAATCTTTGCCCAGGCCTTGCATCTGGCCAGTTCTTTGAGCAATGGCTTCTACTGTTTTACCATCTTACTCCATAAAAGAGCTTAATTTCTTCTTCAGTTTACCCAGAATGAAAGGTGGCTAGCATGTCCATCAGTTTCAGTGAGGTCTGTGATTGCCCAATAATCAAAGACATGATTTCTGGCAACTACCAACCCCATCAAGCATCACAATACTTTGTCCTTCATCTGGCGATCTCAAAGTGCTTTGTCAGCATAAATTATTGAAATTAGGCCAGATGTCTCTGAAGGAGGTAAGAGATTTTGTGCCATTACTTTGGAGATTAGTAAACTGAAACACCCGTTATGTTTTTTGGTGATATTTGGGCAACGAGACTATAAATGGCCTGATCTTTAGAGGTGCTGGGGCCACCTGCAATCTACATGAGCATTAAGCGCAACACTTCAGAAGCCCTTAGCAAGTTTCTGTTGTCATGCCGAGCCGCATGAAAAGAATCTCACATTGCAGAGCTTAGTGGACAAAATATATAATGTTCAAGAGAATTCCTGAATTTGGACAAGGGTGATATTCTGTCATTACTTTAAAAAAAATTTAAAAAAAAGACATTTATATAGTGTCTTTCACCCTGAATTGTCTTGAATTTCATAAATTTATACATATATGACAACACTAAAATGCAGCCATCTAACAACCTGGGGTCAAGGGTGACAACCCCTGGTGCCCAACAGGGAGATAGGGGAAATTTTGTCTTGGAACAGTAATTTTTTTTAAAAGTTGAATCTTCACTATCCATGCAGAGCTGACTGGAGCTTGAGGCAAAATTTTCATAGGTGGGCACCTAGTCAGGGCACCCAAATCCATACTTAGGCACCTCTTATAGATGTGTGGATTTTCAGAAATGTTGAGCACCTACATTCTTGCTTAGTTCATCCCCAAAAGTGACTTTGGGGCACACCTAGCCATAACTTTTGGTTAGAAGTAGCTGGAAGAATAACTGAGAATTAGTAAGAATAAAGTAAATTGATCCCAGTTTTACACACTTCGTTGTTCATCGTAGAAAGTGGTACATCCCATATAAGGTCCCAGAACTTTAGAATTATTCTTATCTTGCAGAAAATTAATAATATGTCTCAACAGGAACTCCGTGTTATTGAGGGGAACTCAGCCAACGGGGGCAGGAAATCCCATTCAGGACAAGTGGAATTGCAGGGCTCCAGCACTGTGCTATTGGTATTGTCTGCTCTGGGGCACAGTGCTCCTTCGTCAGAGAAATACGCCGTCATTTGAACTTTTGTGGGTAAGAGGATTTTATTATTTTAAGTGATGCATACTGTGTTTTAGAGGAGGCTAAGACAGTGCTACGGTTTTAAATAAATAATCCCTTGTCCTTTGGCAACACTTTTGATGTAGATGGTGTTACCTCTGAGCAAACAGGGGTGTATCCTGTGCACATATTTGATTTCTAGGCAGGAAAACTTACTTAAACATGGTCTGTGCAACAGGATGTGCTTGTAACCGGGCCTCAGTGGGTCACAACTGAGGATGCCAAATTCAGGACAAACTGCTGAGAAATAGGGCAAACACAGACGAAAACTGGTGGTTATTCTTTTATAAGATATACCAAACCAGCCACAAAAGTAAACTCCTGTTTCACCACACTGGCTAACAAGAAAACATAAAAGCCATTTCCTCAGGCATTCCAGTTCTTATATCACCACCAAAAACACTGGATTCAGAGATGAGTGGTTCTTTACAAAGGACTAGCCACACACCCCGGTCAATATGTAACTTCGATCTTACCCCAAAATCATTCTGATGCCAATCCTTTCGTATCTAAAATCTAAAGGTTTCTTTATAAAAAGAGAGGTGAGAGTTAAAATTGGTTAAAAGAATCAATTACATACAGTAATTGCAAAGTTCTTGGTTCGGGCTTGTAGCAGTGGTGGAATAAACTGCTGGCTTACGTCAAGTCTCTGGAGTACATCCACAGTTTGGATGGGTCATTCAGTCCTTTATTCAGAGCTTCAGTTTGTTGCAAAGTCCCTCCAGAGGTAAGAAGCAGGATTGAAGACAAAATGGAGGTGTTTCCACAGCCTTTTATAGCTTTTGCCATGTGGAGGGCATCCCATTGTTCTTACTGTGGAAAATTACAGCAACAAGATGGAGTTTGGAGTCACATGGTCAAGTCAAATGTTCATGCCCAATTTCCCTCAGTCATTGCAGGAAGCCATTACCTACACTCCAGACAGCATGTTTACTTGACAGTCCACTCAGTGTAGATGGCCATCTCCCATGGTCCATTGTCAACCAAGTGTTCCTTGATGAACCACTTAATTTGACAGGTTTCAGAGTAGCAGCCGTGTTAGTCTGTATTCGCAAAAAGAAAAGGAGTACTTGTGGCACCTTAGAGACTAACTAATTTATTTGAGCATAAGCTTTCGTGAGCTATAGCTCACTTCATCAGATGCATCAAGGTGCCACAAGTACTCCTTTTCTTTTCACTTAATTTGAATAGTCCCTCCAAGATGTGTTGGTTGTTACCTTGTGGGCGTTACCCCAGGAGCAAACATTTGAAATCCAATTATAGATCAATACTTATAACTTCAAATACAAAAATGATAGATGCATACAGACAGCATAATCATAACCAGCAAATCATAACCTTTTCATAGACACCTCACTCGACAACCTTTGTACAATATTTGTTGCAAATATACAGCAGTGGTTGCAACAATGATCTATGTGGTCATATTTTAATCAGATAACGTCACACCTACGTAAATGTATTTTTTTCCATGTGGATTTCTTGTAAACTTTATGCTTCAATTGATGCATAAAATATACTGAGGGCCTGAAATGACCTATTGTGCAAGTGATTTCTTTTTCATGCAGCCATTATGTAACAAAATAGCCATTTTTACTGTATTTCTAGAATAGATGCAGAATGTTCATTTATTTTATTTATTAAAGAAACAAAGACAATTAAAAAAGTTGTGGAACCAAACCCATCACTTTACTTATATTTTTGTAAAAATATATTAGCTTTTTATAATAGCTGGATCATGTCCTCATCTGATGTAAATTGACCTGCTTCATTCAGCTACACTGAGTCTACACCAATTTTCATCAGCTAAGGATCTGGCCTGTTGACTTTAATATATATGTTTTCCCATGAAAAGATTTTAGAATGTACAGAATTCAGGTTTATGGTGAAAATATTTATAAAGACACAGGATTTTTCTGCTATATAGCTATAAGTTTATAATAATAATAATTAATTATTATAAGTATGGCAATGATTGTAGATGAATGTTTTTAGTCTATCGTAATATACCACATTCTTTTAAGCAAATGTGGTTTCTTTTAAAATTAAATGATAGGGTAGGTGCTGACATTAGTCTCGTTGTGAAATCACTGTGTCGTTAATTGACGGGGGTGGATCTAGCCCTTAAAAAATAGCGTAGAGAATTAGCAATGCAAAGTAATATTTGCTTCTGTTAAAAATGATCTGATTTTTTTTTCGGATACATTTATATAAGTGTTTACATAGCAGAGGAGATCAGAATGGACCCTTCATGCCTGGAACAGTTTTTGAACAACTCTGGCAGCTCTGTCTGATTTTTTTAAAAAAATCACATAGGGTCAAAACTGGGCTTGGGTGGGGGGGCTCCATGGAAGTTGTTGGGACAGAATCCTTCCTGTTCAACTCACAGAGGTCATGGAGCTCCAATGAAGCTCCTCCCATAGATATCCTTACAGTCTATGGGTTGTAATAAAAAAACACAGCACCACCAATGATGGATTTTTGGGGGTAGCATATTCATATCCATGTCAATCATGTGGCACATCTCTATGCTCATCCCCAATGGCAATCATTGTGCTGATATACTCAGAGCTTGTCTACACAAGGAAATTTGACTGAAAAAAACTATTCTGGAATAGCTCCCCATGTGGATGCTCTATGCTCGAATGAAAATAATTTTTCTTCTTGTATCCACACATTTCAGAATATAAATATGGCACATACCTGTTTTCACCCAGTGCCTACCCTTACATGTATAGTTTCCATGGAAACAGCCTAATGCCACCTATAAGCTACCATGTAGAAAGGTCCACCAGATATTTCTCAAAAGTGTATGCATGGAGCTTTTAAAAAAAAAAAAAGAGGTGAGAATTTTCATACCCAGAAATACCAAATGGACTAGCAGCCATCTGAAGAGCTCTAGCCTTCAGTCAGCCTGCCCTCTAGGAGTTGAGAACTGGTAGCCTCCCTAATCTGCCACCAAATGTGATGGTCTTCCCCCTTTAATGATCCTCCCTCCAGGTCTGACGTCTCTCACAGGTGGGGCAGTGCAAGGCCAAATCAGAGCATTAATCTTCTGCTCCTCAGAGTTTGGGATTTGTATACCCTATCACACTGCCCCATTGGGCTTACAAGCAATTTTTTCAGAATAGTATTTAAAAATGGTTAAATGTGATTGCACCCAGAATTCCCAGTGAAGAGTAGGACTCCACTGTTCTAGCTACTGTCAAAACACAGATAAAGAGACAGCCCCTGCCCCAGACAGCATGAAGGTCCACACAAGATCCACCCCACCAGTAAAGCTCCATGGGTGGGCTGAACAGGGAAATGCAGGCAATCTGGTTACACTTATCCTAAGGGCTTTTCTACAGAGGCAAATTGACCAGAACAGCTATTCTGAAATATTTACAAGTCCACAGTCTACAAGTATTAATATAATTATTTTTTTACTTAAAATCAACTTTTAGGTAGTTGTTGTAGACAGCGAAGACGTGTGTGTTTTTCCTCTGTTTGCTTCAGATTTGACTGTGTTGGAGTTGTGCTTCCTGAATGAACAAAGGAATCTTATACAGAAATTCCCAAAAAGCATCCATGAACAGAGCAAATGCTGAAAAACACACATGTGATATGGAGGCTCCTTTCACAAAACTGACCAAACAACGAGAGGCTCGATCATGATTACACTGCAATGCGAAAGCCTCTCACAGACTTCCTCACAATGGTGTTAATAGGGAACACAGAAACTGTGCCATCATCACAAATTTAAAGGTTCAGACAATACTTTTCCCAAGATTGTACCTATGCCATCAGTGGAGGTGTGCAGAAACCTGACAAACATCCTGTTACCATGGACTGTGAAAACCCACACAGGCAATGTGGAATTGATTAAGATACTCAGCTGATAAGGTCACGGAATATCCTATAGTCAGCGGGAGGAAATGGACACTGCCATCTGTCTACAGAAGTTGGCAAATGAGGATGAGTCAGATGTTCCAATACCATCGAACATTCTGCCCTTCATCCCCACAACTTTGGCGTATGATAACAACTACAGACACTTCGTGGTGCAGGGACATCACATAGAGTACTTGGTATTGCAGTGCAGCCACAGGTATTAACTGTTGGACAACCCAAGAGGCCTCTACATGCAGAGAAAGTTTTAAAAAAACTCCCAAAAATGCAGCATCACTCCTCCACCATAATAATGGTTCCTTATAATGCTGGTAACCAAATTGTTCCTCCTGTGATGGAACCCGTGGAGATAGACCGTGAAAAGGATATTCACAGTGCTCAAGTTAAAAATCGAGTATGGTCTCTGGTCAGGCAAACAGAAATAAATAACCAGATGGTCAGCTCCTGGACTGGCTTCAACATCTAGACATGCAACAGGCTCAGTGTGACTCAGGACAATGTTGGGTATTTGTCAACGGTGAATGTGCCAGCAACTGAGATGTCCACAGTCTACAAACTCCTTAATCAGACTAAAAATATTGGAAAAACTCAATTTGAAAGAGATGTGTATTTTTGACCAGGCACCGTATGCCAAGGCTGCAGAAATTCTGGGGAAGAATGATAAAAATTCCAATCCATAGTTATCAGAATGGAATCGGAACAAAATATGCAATATGATGTTGATCATTTAGGAAAAGATTCCAGGATGCTAATCTCAGAGATTTTGCAGTTGTGTCTGTTATTTTTGCTGAAGGTTCCAGCCGCGACATACTGGAGGGATGGAAGAACAACTGAGCTGTTAGACTACATAAATCAGTGCAAGAAGCTCTGCTGAGGTTAGCCTGGAAAGGCTTTTAAACCTGGATAGAGAAACACCATCTGGTTGATTGACAAAGCCTCAAGGACACAATCATCCAGATGGAAAAGCTATGTGATGTCCTCAACCATCCATCCTGTGTTTGGATCTGTCAGCTTTTCTAACCTGAACTTCTCGAGGCATGAAAATGGCAACCTATCAGCATTCTGGATGTGTTTCACTGATGTCATTGATGCAGTTCTTGGTCTTATTTGAGCATCAAGAAAAGCTAATTGGCCACACCTATTCGTGATTAGAGTCTTGATAACCTGGTGTTTTGTTTATGACAAGCAGAATAACCCAAGATATCTGCCTGTGTACTACACACTGTTGGAAACAGAACATCCTGAGGTGTTTGAGCAGTTCAAAAAAGAGGCTTCTCTGTACAGACAGAGTCATCAAATCCATTTGGAAAAAATCCTGTAACAGATCCTCTCGAATGTCTGTTCAAATCCCTGTTCGAATTCCTATTCAAATCCTGTAAAAGAAAAAGGAGAAGGTGCATACATAGCATTCACATATAACAGGCTGGAAACAGAGCAGCCAACCCCGGATTGCTCTCATCAAGTTCTTATGTTATGAATGGAAAAGGCCCTATTTCCTGGAGAAACTGGGTGAGAAAACCATGTGTGAGACATGCCAGGAATACTGTAACAAGCTTACAAGAGGCATCAAACTTTCTGAACTTGGCTTCTTTGCAAGAAGAGGCAGACACTCAGATAATATTACATGCAAATCAATTATTATTGTATCTCAGGACACTTATGTGCTAATTCTTACCCTGGTTTTCTTCAGGGACATAGGCAAAATCTATGTAAGATCTGGTACCAAAAAGCAAATGAAGCAATGTAAGCAAACTTGGCACATCACTAGGCAAGGGAGTCTGGACGGTCCTGTTAGGAATGTTCACATTCACTGTGTGTGATTCTGCATTGGCAGGATGTGTGAAAGTGAATGGCCTAAAGTTGATCATCAGAGAAGAGTATCTTCGGAGAGCAGTGGCAGAGCTAGGGCAACACTGGGTCTTGTCTCCAGACCTCTATCATCTTCTTCTGGAATTTCCCTGTAGAAGGTATGCAGCCAAATGTCACAGAGGTGAATGAGCCAAGACACCAGCTGTTCTGCTCTAAGTAAGAAAGGAGAAACTGGCCAGTTGCCTCCATGCAAAGACTGCCTCCACATGCTATGTCCATTTACCATGCTGCTATCTGGCATAGGAGCTGGGAGAAGTATCCTGTCTTACAGCTCTGAAATAGGGAATGGCTGGATCATGGAGAAGGTTGAGATGACAACAAAATGGATGAAAGGCCCACCTGCCCCTGAGGTAGTCTTGCAACTGATGGCTTGTAAATGCATCAAAGAATGTAAACTATCTGACTGCCAATTCCTTGCAAACAGACTCAAATGTTCTTCAGCATGTAGGCTGCAAATGTGTGAGAAATGAATGAGGATGAGGTGATAGTTAGTATGGGGGACAGTCTGGATGAAGAAGATGTCAATACACATGGAGATAACATTCCAGTCAGACACTGAATACTGGATTGTTAGTGGATTATCCATTTTATATAATTGTGACCTTGGTAGGACACTCGTCAATGTAGTTATGGCAGAACATACAATAACATTAGTAACATTGTAAAAGCTTCAAAAAACATGGAGAGAGATATTTCTATTACATTATGTAGTATTTAGATGGTGAAAGTGGTTTAATCATAGATTTAGATTTGAAATTTTAAGGTCCTTAGCATGATATGAAAATGCTCCCTTTTGCTTACTAATAAACAATGTTTGAACAAATATACTCAAAGTATGTTTCCTTTCAAGTCATTATATAACAAAAATCCTTTTTTTCTCACAAAAATTGACAGCTACCACTAAACTATTCTGAAGGAAGGTCCACCATAACTTTTATCATCTATTGACAAGAGCTGTTCAAAATGCATGAAGATGCATTTGCCCATCCAAATAGTACCTATGTGCTGTTTTTTAGGAGTTAGCTGATGGACTATGTTGTCTGGTAGCTCCTCCCTGAAGAAAAGGAGGGCCTGATGCTGACTCACCTTTTGAGGATATTATTCCTCTACGTATGTCTGTGAACTTAGTTGGGGGCCACAGCCCGATAAGGGGTATCTGAAGGAAGAAAGTTTTACCACAGTTGTACAATAATTAATTTGTGTTAATTTCTTTTTTTTCCTGTTCGTTGCCAGTCCAGGGTCTAGGGGCACTCTGGGGCAGAAACCCTGGTGACAGCCAAGGACTGTCTTTTTGCTCTGTATTTGTACAGTGCCTAGCCCAATGGGGTTCTGGTCCATGCCTAGGGCTCCTAGGTGCTATGTAAAACAAATTAATAATAATGAGAGATAATGACTAAATATACCACTAGTATGCAGGTTACAGTATTTTATAAAATAGCAATAGTCGAATAGTGGTTAAATAATAGGAAATTCAATTATAGGTTTACAAATGTGAGTAAAGGTTTCAAATCTATCAGGTCATATGATATAAGATCTGCCAAATTTAGAGTTAATAGAAATGTAGTGCACCTACTATTCAATATATACTTAAGAAGCATCTTTTCCAATATAATTTTGATAGTTCTTATGATCAGAACGTGAATGCAAAAAGATTCAGTTTAAAAAGCTTGAATACAGTTTACTGTGATTGAAACACACAAAGTGCCAGTCTGGAATACAAAGTAGCAGTGGTGGCCAGAAATGCCCGTCTCCACCTCTGAATAGCCCCCAAACCAGTACTCTGTTTTCTATGAAGTGGGCATTGGTCATCCTTGTCATTATTACTTCTAGACTGGACACCCGCACTACACTTCACCTAGGACCAACTGCAAGGTCCACTTGGTAACCTTAACTACCCATAATTTAAGTGGGGCAGACAAAACAGAGCATAGCACACTAGTGCTCCATGCTCTGCACTGGCTACCAGAAAGCTCCCAGCTGAAATTCAAATAGTTTATATAAAAGATGGGGTCTAAATTAGCTGTTACCACTCAAGAAGGAGATCTTGGAGTCATTCTGGATAGTTCTCTGAAAACATCCACTCAATGTGCAGCGGCAGTCAAAAAAGCGAATAGAATGTTCGGAATCATTAAGAAAGGGATAGATAATGAGACAGAAAATATCATATTGCCTCTATATAAATCCATGGTACGCCCACATCTTTAATACTGTGTGCAGATGTAGTTGCCCCATCTCAAAAAAGATATATTGGAATAGGAAAAGGTTCAGAAAAGGGCAACAAAAATTATTAGGGGTATGGAATAGCTTCCATATGAGGAGAGATCAATAAGACTGGAACTTTTCAGCTTGGAAAAGAGACAACTGGGGGAGCGGGGATGAAGGAGATTGACAGAGGTCTATAAAATCATGACTGGTGTGGAGAAAGTAAATAAGGAAGTGTAATTTACTCCTTCTCATAACACAAGTACTAAGGGTCACCAAATTAAAGTAATAGGCAGCAGGTTTAAAACAAATAAAAGGAAGTATTTTTTCATACAAAGCACAGTCAACCTGTGAAACTTCTTGCCAGAGGATGTTGTGATGGCCAAGACTATAACAGGGTTCAAAAAAGAACTAGATAAATTCATGGAGGATAGATCCATCAATGGCTGTTAGCCAGGATGGGCAGGGTTGGTGTCCCTAGCCTCTGTTTGCCAGAAGCTGGGAACGGGCGACAAGGAATGGATCACTTGATGATTACCTGTTCTGTTCATTCCCTCTGGGGCACCTGGCATTGACCACTGTCAGGAGACAGGATACTGGACTAGATGGACCTTTGGTCTGACCCAGTATGGCCATTCTTATGTTCTTGTGGGCTAGGGCCCAGCTGCCTCAGGTTCACCGCTCCCTTACTGCTTCATGCTGACATAGTTCTAGAGTTGTAAGTTCAATTGGGTGGGGAATTGGAGTGTTTTTCCCTATATCAAGACGCTTCTCTCCTATTTAACCTACTATTTCCCTAACTCCCCCCACAAATACATTTGGCAGCACTGCACACATTCCCTATTCCCATTTCCACCCCATAGGATTAAATCCTCCTGCGCCCCAGCTGACATGCCAGAGCTGTTTGGGAGGGTGTGTGTGGGAGAAGAGCAAAGTGCACACTCAATCTTGAATCTTAGAGCCAGGGGACTTAATTGAGTGGCTTAATAGTAGGCCCCAGATTCGCTTCAGCCAGCCACGACTGAAAAGTCGCATCATTGGCTGGAACTGGTCAAGTAATGGAAAAATGTATTTACCTAAAAAGCTGCCTGAATTCACAACCAGTGCTATTTGCAATGAGTTATTTGATTAGTTCTCGTGCTGACTAACGTGTTTTCGAGTTAATATGTTATGAGATGGATGAACACTCATATGATTTAGGAAACTAATTTATGTTTTTATTGTTGGATCTGGAGCTAGTTAGAAATCTGGGTATTTTTTCCATAAGAAAACAATGGATCCTACGTGATTCAATCCTCACATTTTTGTACCAAGTATGTAAAAGAATCCCATGCATATTACTGTCTCCTGCTACTCAAAAGAGCTTCAAAGGTACAAACAGTATTTGGGCACCTAGCTAACCCTTTGTGCCTTTGAAAATCTTCCCTATTGAGTCTACTGGCATCAAAGACATCCTGCACACACTAGTCCCCCACTGTTATGAGCCAAATATTACTCTCAGTTAGCCAGGTAAGGTCCCTGTGGAGTTCGACTGAATTGGAAAAATAAAGGTAATGGTATTCCTTCAAGTTCTGGCCACTTTACAGGCCAAAATAAGATGCTGTTCTCAGTAGACTGTGCAGATCAGGAGTGTTCTCTGGCTATGCGGGGCCCTTCAGACCTGATTTCATCTTGGTGGGGATCAGATACCTGCTGGTTCCTTGGGCTTGGATCCTTTTAGATTGGAGAAAAATATAATGGTATGATCATCTAGGCCAACCCTATCATAGTGTCAAAATAAGCTATTATGCAGAGTAGATTGTAGATCTTCATAATATGATACTTCCATTCCTTTTTGCCATGCTTTGATCAGCAGTGAAACAGTTAACAACACTGACATCTAAAATATCATCAACGGCATATGCGTTTACACTCATTGAAATTCATAAGTCAATTAATACCCTCAGAGCTATTGTTTCAGGCTCTCTACACACTCAGGTAGACCTTTTTGCCTCAGTTACACCTGTTCCACATTTTCAAGGTTTCCTTTACCTTCTTCCCAGTTAATCTTTTATTTTTAAAGGAAAGTTCAGATTCCAAAGAACAGGAAGGCAGCTTGGCAGAGTAGTAAGTGAATCTGTATCTCAATATGACTCATCTGAAGTGTTTGCGATAGAGACTGGTTTTATCATGGCAACACAGTAACCAGGGTGTTGTCGCCTCTCTAGATATTCAGAATCAAACTATAGAATGGAAACCAAATTATAGAATGGAATAAGAGCCAAACCAAATATGGGGCAGGAACCAGAAGTGGGAGCCAAATCAAATATTTCAGAATACCACAGACAGGATGGGCACATGGGGGTATGTTACAGGTATTTGGGGTCTGGTGCAATTTTGAATTTTACAGATGGGTCCATAATGAATACATTACTGATACTTATCTACTGTGCTTCCTGCCCTCATGCGGAAGAGGAGAGAAAAAACACACTAGTCCCATCTTTGGAGAAGCAGAAATAATATAGCAAAGTACAATCCACTAGCTTCTGCAGAGAGGAGCAAAGATCCCCCTATCCTTCCCCTTTCCTAGGCTTCAGAGCCTGAGCCCAAATGTCTACACAGTTATTTTTAGTGCCATAGTGCGAGCCCCACAAGCCTGAGTTTGTTGACCAGGGCTCTGAGACTTGCTGCCATGGGCTGCTGCTCACTGTGTACACGTACCCTTAGGCACTTTTGAACACTGAGCTCACATCACCCAAAAGGCAAAAACATAATTCAGAATAGTATTCATTTCAGTATTCCCACTTTTCTTCAGTTCCATTGGAAATGAATAGTTCATGTCAGCATTTGTGGGAGGGGGGAAACTGATTTCTAATATGTCACTTTCAATAGATGCTAGGAGGTAAGACACTGAAAAGCCAGAGAGAGAACTTTTAGTCATGAATGTTAAAAATATTTACTCTTTTAAAACACAGAATTATATAGAGTGTCATAAATGTATGTGCCCCTGTATATAGACACTGTAAAAAACAATTCCTGTTTTGAAGAACTTACTCAAACGAATACAATGCAAACAGTAAAGGATCAGGTACAAAACTTGGTGCAGATAGTATGGGAAGGGAGAGTAGCATTGGAAGGCAATGTGAAAGAAGTAGGCTCTCAAAAGGCATGCACTGGAATAGGGAGTTTTTTCCAAGTTTAGGGTGTAACCAGTCAAGGGTAGAAAGAGGCCAAGTGAAGACATAGGAGAAGGTATTAGAAGGAGCATGGAGGATAAGGACGGAAGGATTGAGAATGGGAAAATTGAGTCATCTACATTCAATGGAGATTACTGGGTAAATCCTGAAATGTTTACTCAGCTTTGACTCCCTCACCTTAGCATCAGTGGGAATTTTGAATGATGACTAAATAAAACTTCAGTAAGGACTTCAGGATTTGGCCTCACGTGTTTCTGTATTGAAGTACATATAAAAGCATCTACTGGTGTTATTGCAGCAAAGTGAGGACTGATACTTAGGAATCACTGTTGAAAATGAGAAAGCATTTGTGCACAAAAGAGAAATAGATATTTCTACCCCTCTTCCTTCCCTGGAGATGTAGAAAATTGTAGGGATCTGGGATGGTGTGTTGTTTTTTAAGGTGAATAAATCCTATGATATGTAGGATTAAGACACCTGTGATTTTGTGAAGATTGCCAACCAGGGAAGAAGAGAAGCTAAGCAGTTGCTGAACAGGAGAGCCACGATCAATGTAAATTGATGCAATGTATCAGAAAGGTCACTGGGTTTTATGGTGCGCTGTGACTGAATTGGCTATAATTTGATGCAAAGTGAAATGTGAAAGAGTCTCTTTGTTTTCCCTTGTTTAGAAGTAGGTGAGTTGCCTTTAGGAAGCAGATGTTTAATGAATAAATCCAAGTAATGAGTGCCCTGCAATGTGGTGTGTGTGGGCAGAACACTGCCTGTCTGGTGGGGCCCTATTGAAGTCAGTGGGATTCCATGTGAGTGCCTGGGTATGCCCCAGGGGCATGTGGGATCAGGACCATAGTGAGTAATCTGATAGGAACACAGCAGCTACTATCCTCATTTCCTCTCTGAAATGAACTCCCACATTTATTGTTAATCGGAAATACAGACTGTTCTTGTGGACTTTTAACAGACAGCATTTTTCACATCAAGGGCCAGTTCTTCACTTGGTGTAAATGGCTGTATCTCTATTGACTTCAATGGATCTATGCTGATTTACACCAGCTGAGGATCTGGCCCATAAGTCACAGAAGTTATTTATATCACTTCTATTTATGTTATCACACTCTCTCTGTGTAAATGTGTATATACACTCTCTCTCTCTTTCTTCTAGCAATTACTGAAATGCTTGTGTTATATATGTAGGGTCATATTAATAAGAGGCAAAGGCACTACCTTAGTGGGTGATGAACTCATTTTGTGTAATTTCTAACCCACTTGAACCTCCTGGGTTTGAAAATTCAACTCAAACATTATTGGGTTCAGAGTCCGCTTAGGAGCTACTGTGCAAATTGGAGCAGGGCGTGGAGGGCAAAAATCCATTTAAAAATGTGTGTGTGTATGGCATATAGAGGAGACAACAGGCCGAATGAAAAACTACAAAAAAGGCTTTAGGAATTAGCTGAGAGAGCAAGAGAGAAATTCCAGTGACAGAGAAGGATCTTACAGGGCTTTGAGTCCAGTCCACTGGGTGCCAGTACAAGACTGTTCCCTTTGGTATATTGCCCAGTGCTTTAATCAGTCCAATTACAAAATGCCTTTATGCCTTTGGATACCTTTATCGGCCTGACACTGGTCTCTCCACTTCATATTTCCAGGGTATTTCAACATACATTTGGTTCTGCAGTGCATTTTTGGTTGTTTACATCAAGAATTTCAAGAGCTGCTATTGAAGGCTGGGAATTAGGATTAGCAACTAAATTGAAAGGTCAGAGACTAAACATCTATACTGATGTTCTGCAAATTGATCTTCTGCATTAAAAAAAAACAGTGTCAGAATTTAATTTGTTCTTGTTAGCCCTACTATCATCTTTGTTGATTTTCTTTTATTGTCCAGGTACAAAGGTGCTGGAGCTGCATCAGAAGTCAGGCAGTTAAATATTTTTCTTTTCCATAATTTGACATTATATTAATGGTTACTTCCTCTCAGACATCTAAGTGTAAAATCTGATGTGATGCTCCAACAAATGAAGAACACAATCTCAAAATCTTTTATAACTCAGTCCTACTGAAATGTTAAAATTGGGGGCCAGATCCTCAGCTCACTCAACTTCACTGAAGCTATGCTGATTAACACTGGCTAATGATCTGGCCCTGGCTTTATAAATTGCCTGGATTTCAAAACTTGAACGAATGGATTTTGGCAATGCAGAACCAAATTCTCTGCTGGTGTAAATGTGTGCAATTCCATTGAATTTTGTCCTTTTACACCATAAGAGAACTTGGTCCATAGTCTGGTGATCAGAGCAAGGGCTTAGGAATGAACATTCATGAGTTGTATTTTCATCTCTGCCATTGATTCACTATGTGGCCGAGGTCAAATCCTTTAATGTTCATGTTCCTCAGTTGACTCAATTGAATATTATTATAGTATTGTTTACATTTCTCTCCTGCCAGAGATGTGAGAATTAATTTTTTTTAAAGTGCTTTGAGAGCTTCAGAGGAAAATACAGAGTGTGATTATTGTTGTTCTATTGGCAGCAAGTAAATCAGAATTAGCGCGTTTGGCTGCAGGCAACATGTCCACCATTTTTACAAATTAACTTACAATTCCTCCATCTGCTACAGAGGTAATAACTTGACATTTTCAAGTGAATGCAACATTGGCACGTTCTATCCTGGCACCTGTGTCTTTGCTGAGTGATCTCTTTCAAACAATACCAGACATGACTGCTGAATAGGGAACCAATTATTATCTCTCTTAGTTTTACTTTCATTGGGTTCTTGCTCCACCATTGCTCATAGAAACATAATATTGTTAAACATGATTCAGAATGGAAAAGTGCACTACTCCACTGGCTCTCAACCTTTCAAGACTACTGTACCCTTTTCAGGAGGTTGATTTGTCTTGAGTACCCCCAACTTTCACCTCATTTAAAAAATATTTGCTTACAAAAAAT
This sequence comes from Lepidochelys olivacea, assembly GCF_965140295.1. Taxonomy (NCBI): domain Eukaryota; kingdom Metazoa; phylum Chordata; order Testudines; family Cheloniidae; genus Lepidochelys; species Lepidochelys olivacea. The sequence goes on along the minus strand of NC_140412.1, from coordinate 135,175,210 downwards.
CACACATAAAAATTCCAAAGTGTCACAGCACATTACTGAAAAATTACTTACTTTCTAATTTTTACCATATAATTATAAAATAAATCAATTGGAATGTAAATATTGTACTTAGATTTCAGCGTATAGTATGTAGAGCAGTATAAACAAGTCATTGTCTGTATGAAATTTTCGTTTGTGCTGACTTCGCTAGTTTGCTTTTTTATGTAACCTGTTGTAAAACTAGGCAAATATCTAGATGAGCTGATTTACCCCCTGGAAGACCTCTGTGTATCCGCAGGTGTATGCATACCCTGGTTGAGAAACACACTTAAAGAATGTTTCTTATACAATAACAGTTCATGTAGGTCCTGAACTAAAGCCCACTGAATTCAGTGGGATTCAGTCCACTAACTCCTTTGGGATTTGGGTCAGACCTATAGTGTAAATTAAAACACCCTTTCATATTCTTAATGGGTCCTACATAGTGTGCAAGAAACATGATCAGAAAAATATTTTTGCCCTATGGTATAACTCAAATGTAAATGAATCAAAAATAAAATGCTATGAGACCATCAGCTAAAGTGCAAAGGATGATGACGATTTTAATAGGTATCAAAGTGATCATCAACCAGAGCTATTCTATGAGTATCAGGTATACTTAAAAGGTGGGATTTTCAAAAGCTCCTAAGGGATTTAGGAGCACAATTCCTGCCAAAAGTCATTGGGACTTATGCTCCTAAATCTTGTAGGTGCTTTTGAAAATTTCCCAGCAAAATCTTCATGAATCCCCAAATATTCACATGCTTTGCACAAATGATTATCTGTTTGAAAATTCAGGCTGGAAGTGTTTTATTCCAGTTTGTCTTTTGTCTGCTTTTATCCTCCCCCTTAAAAAGTTTGTTATCCACTCAGGGAGTGAAAATGATGCCATGGAATTTAAGTGACCAATCATACATCACAAACAACAAAGAGCAAATACCGAAGGTGAATCGTTCATGTACAGAGGCTGAAAATTGTTTATGCAAATTATCCAAATGCTTGTGAATAATAAACATGTTTGCAGAAATCGGAGTGATTTAGGAATGATTCAGAAACAGAGAAGGGGCTAAATTCACAATGAATAGATTGTCCATCTCAAAGCCTCAACCGTGGGAATGAGTTTTATCCTAATTCGGTCGCGGATTAAACACTGGGCCAGCATGGCTTGTGCCCAGGGACCCCAGCCAATGACCCACTCCGTCTGCCTGGCGCTCCTGCCAAGGAGCAGGGTTGGGGTGCAGGTGCTTCCCCCACTCTGCCCACTCGGCGCTCCTGCAGTCCCCCTGCCCTCCCTGGCACTCCTGCCAGGGAAATGGGGTTGGGGCATGGGGCCTTCCCCCACTCCCCGGCAGGAGCACTGGATGTGTGGAGCGGGGCAAGCCTCCATGCCCTGACCCTGCTCCCTGACAAGAGCGCCGGGGTGGGTGTGAGACTGCAGGTGGAAGGGGTGGGGCATGGCCCTGACTTGCTCTGGTCCAGGGCCCCACAAACCCCTAATCCGCCTCTGTCCTAATCAGACGATTATATATTAAATTGGGCAGTGTATGCTGTTCTGTTGTTATAGGCCATATTTCAGGATAGCAGATGTGTTACTGTGGCTCAGGCTCTGGGTACAGATCCAGACATGCCCACACCTTCATCTATGTCTGGACTCATTGCCATTGCTGCCTAACAGTTTCTTGTCTTTCCATCTATACCACCTATACCTGACCTGCAGAACAGTGGGCTTTCTCAGCCCACGTTTGTCACAGACGTTTCTGACCAGTATTTATTCACCAAGGACTACCCTGAATGGAGCAACATTTATGCTCTTGCACCATCCCCCATAACCTAATAAGTAGGTGCTAAGGTCACTCTGGTGATGAATAGTGTGGGTGAGCCAAGTAGACTTCATATCTTAAGACAACATCTGCTTCTATCCTCTGACTGCCAATTTTCACGCTTCCTTGTCCTACTTTCCATGGACACAACAGTGCTAAAGTCTCTCTCCTTACTATTACTAAATTCCTGTGAGCAACATATTCAGAAATTGCCACTCAGCACATCTATAGTTCAGCTACTGAGCAATGGTTGATTTGAGTCAGGAAACTTTAGCTTCCAGGCAAACATAAAGCAATTACTGCCTACATTTACATGTACAGCTACATCACCCGGGTCTAATGTTTTCAGGATCAATACATTTAAAGCTGTCAAGATCTGGATGGCATAGGTTTCCTCTGACTTGCTGTGACCTAGTCTATGCTGATCTCTGATGCCCTTGAGAACTCATTATTTTTGAACCAATTCAAGCTTCACCTTAGTTTTCAAATTTTATGGTGACAAAAAAAGAGTCCAGAGGAATTTAGGTTTGTGTTGACCTCTGAGTAGTTAATAAGGTCCTTATCCCAGATAAAATTTACTTCTTATCTATAGCACAGAAACTGACTTCTCAGCTGGCTAACTCTCCTCACTTTTATAAATTGGATCTGACACAAGGATATCTATAGATTCCTCCTACTGAACACAGCTGTAACCGGACTGGTTTTAACTCCCACAAAGGCTTTAGAGTGAGTCTGGCCCACAGTTGTTTTCAGAAAATTGTTACTTCCTTACTCACTGACATTTTGGGATTGGCATCACTTGACGGTTAGAGAGGAGAAAGATGACTCACATAAATAAGTTACTTGGTTCATTTAGTCCCTTTTTCTGCTTATCGAATATTCCCCATCTTTGAAAGTTAATCATTCAAATGGATGTAACAGGTTTTTTTTTAATCATCTGGATTGATCATAAATATTTTCAAATCAATCTATGTTGACAGGTTTGGATTGATCAGACAAATCACACATCATTGCTTTTATTCCCTGACTGGATGAGTTTGCAAGAGCCAATACTTGTATGCACAAATTTAAAATTAAATTCCAGAAGAAAAACATAATGTGAGTAAAAACTCAACCACACAGATTTTTATGGTAAGTGACTACAAAAGGTTGAGGAACTTGTCCAAAGCCAAATAATTAAAAATGCAGATGAACATTCAGGAAATGTTGGTGCATTATCTGATTTAGCTTTTGTTAATGACATTTGTGACGTTTTGCGGATCACCCAGACCAGTACAGGGTTCTATCACTGCCTGCCTTGTAACGCTGGCCAACCGATAAGCATTAAAGGTCTCAATGGTGGTTTTCACCAGCCTAGTTATTCCTTGCAGTATGAGCTCAACAATCCCCTCTTTGCCCACGTCCCCTCAAATCTGTTTCCCGATATTCTTAATGACCAGACATTCTGACCTTTTCCCTGCCCCCAATTATCAGGTCACTTGGGCACACACAAGAACAGAGACCTGCCTGTGGTAAAAATAAACAAAAAAAATATTTAATAGAAAAAAATCATAGATTCACAGATGAAATAGTAAGGAAATGCAAACATGTAAGTTACACAGAAAATAAATAAAGATGCAGCCTCCAGCGTTACACTTCTATATTAGCTAAATTCCCTTTTCTAATACAAATGACCTATTGTTAAGGCTAAGATTAAGTCATAGGTATTTTTAGTAAAAGTCATGGACAGGTCACCAACAATAAACAAAAATTCATGGCCCCTGACCTGTCCATGACTTTTACCATAAATAGCCCTGACTAAATCTTAGCTGCTCCTAGGGTGACCGCTGCTCTGGGGAGCCCAGGGTGCCGCTGCTCTGGGGGGCCCCCAGGGGCTGATGGCTTGTCCCTGTTCCATTGGCGGGGCCTGAGTGCCTCTAGCTGCCCCTGGGGACCCTTCTCAGGATGCCTCTGGGGAGGCCCCTGGGGGCTGCTCCGGTGGTCCCTGGGGTCATCCCGGGACTGCTGCTCAAGCAGTCCCTGGGGCAGCTGCACTGGCTGTTGCTCGGGTGGCAGGCCGGTGCAGATGGCCCCAGGGCTGCCCGAGCAGTCGGCTTCGGGGCTGTTCCAGCAGTGGCTGGCGCAGCTGGCCCTGGGGTCAGCTACACTGGCTCCTGCAGCTGTGGAAATCGCACAGATCGTGGAAAGTCATGGAATCCGTGACATCCACGACCTCCATGACAGAGTCACAGCTTTGCCTATTGTCTCTGAAGAGTTTCCCAGCATGCCTTCTGCCCTAGAGGGGATCCAGTCTTTCACGGATAGCAACCATTTAGATACTGGCCCTCACATATATACATGCAGACTTTCATAACTATACTCTGTATACATATCTCCTAATGGCTCCTGAATTCAGAACATTACAAACCTTCATAGAAGACTTTACTTAATATACATTGTATACAACTGGTTTATTCAATTGCTTATTCTTTGGGGTTCAGACCCCCTGTTTTCCCCTTGGGTTGTGTGGACCCTGATTGTCGCAATATTGAAATGAACTGACAGAGTAAGTGACTAGAAAAAAAACCACATTACCCAGGTATTTCAGTGCCTCTGGCAAAAATGCCATTTTGGACCACCAAAACGAACTTGGTTAGTTTAATAAATCAGTCCCTATATTCCAGCATCCAAACTCTTACTTGCAAATATTTGACCAAATTCACTTATTTCATGGGATTAGAAAACTATTACCTTGACTTTATTCCTTCCTATGCTGAAAGCTCCAGACCCTTGTGAGCAATGCTGATGACACACTTTCCTTGGCTTGGTACTTCTTGAACACATGTAATCCACAACTTCACCACATGCTAACATCAGCATTTCTTGTCATTCACTTTGCCATGGCTGCCCCTAGAAAGATCACCTAAGGTTTATGTGGGGCATTTTTGTGGTCTGAGAGATGGCAGTAATACCACAGTATTGAGAGATTAGTATGGTTCCACTGGTACTTAATTATCTAACTTCCATTCAAATCCCATGCTCCATGTGTGGTCTTCACAGAGCTCACTAGGCACTGTTGGTTCTGCTATCAGTAACTGACTTGGGTCAGTATTTCCTGTGATTTCCCCACTGATTAGCATAGCTGTCAACACAACTAACAGCTGCACCTTCACCATGAATTAGACCACATAATGCATTCTCCTTTGGATGTCCAGGAGGTGGACTCTCAATGCAGATCTTCCTTTACCACTTCATGGACTTTTCCAACATGTCACCTCAAGGGAGGAATTGAAACAAGCCACCATCCAGTCCCCTGAATTGCAGGTATTAATTACCTCAATGTCCTGGTATATTCTGTGATTGAGCTACTGCAGAACCTGCTCCAGGGTCCATTTTTGGCAGAACAACTTCTATCTTTCCCTAGTTTGTAAATCACTGTGAGGCTGCTGGATGCCTATAGTGAGGCAACAATATTTATGCTCAGGGGCAGAAACTTAGGCACCTATGGAACTTTTACTGCAGAAACTTAGGGGCTGAGTGAGATGAGGCGCCTATCGGGTTCAGCATGATTTTAGTGCATCACTGTGCTTGTGAAACAGGGACTTAGGGGCCTAAAACAGGAATTTGGGTGTCTAACTCCTTTTGTGCATTCAGGCCATTGGGACAAACCTAAACCAAATCCACCCAACCTTTAAAGGAATAATCTGGATCCAATTTTTTAGGCTCAGGCCTACCGCCATGGCTCTGCTACTAGTACAGTCTAAATCAGGTAAGACAGACCTATTAGACAAAACTTGATTTGTACATCTATCTGTCCATAAGGAGGTAATGTTGTCTAGTGATTAAATCGGTGGGAATTGGTATTGGGTTCTGTTCCCAACTCTGCTCACAACTTGGTGAGTGACTGTAAGTAAGCCATTGAATCTCTTTATGCCTTAGTTTTCTCACCTGTAAAATGGGGTCAATACTCACTTTTGAAAAGCACCTTGAGCTTCTCAGATGAAAGGGACAATATGAGCAAATTTTTTGTCATCTGACCGATCGTTCAAGATTCCTTCATTCTGTGCCATACAACAATTGCTGATCCACTTCTTTCTGTTTCCCTTCTTGCCACTGCTCTTAACCCAGTCTCTGAAGTGCAGTATTTTGAAAGTCTCTTTTTGCTGTCTGCATTCCGAGAGCTAGTAGAATATTAGCTCTTTGCTATTAGCTCTGTAGCCCTATTAAAGCTACGAAGCTAATAGGAAAAAACAGCAGGAAGTGAATCAAGAAGAAAAATCCCTGCTGGTATAATGTGCCAATGTATGCTGGCCCCCATCAAGCTCTCACCCCATAGTCAAGTAGAATTGGGCGTGAAAGAGATATACAGTGGTACTGTGTGTAGTAATACAGATATAGAATAGGGTCATGACCCTGTGCATTCCTTGATTGTGTGACTGTTGAATTTGCTCCTAAATCTCCCCCTGGCCACAATCTAAGCTTCCACTGTTAAAGGAATATTACATTTCCAGCCCTTACGCTTGTAAAGATAACCTTGCAAGTATGAACCAAGTGCGAACAGATGCAGTGCTAATTGCTGAGGCCTGGTCTACACTACAGTGTTAGGTTGATGCAAAGCATCTTACATTGACCTAACTATGTAAGTATCTACACTAAAATTTCACTCCCGCTGACCTAACTGTCCCACTGTGCCGATTTAATAGAGTCAATGTCAATGTAGTCAGAGTAGCGATTACATTGCTCACATCAACTGGTTTTCAAAAGCTGCCCCATAATGCCCCACACTGGCCGTACAGTCAGTACAAGCACTCTTGGTGATTACACGCTGCCAACACAAGGAGGTGTTGGACACCCAAAATTAATTTAATTACCATGACGATTTAATTACCATGACGGCTGTATGCTGATGTAACTTAGGTCAACATAATTTTGCAGTGTAGACATGCCCTGAGTCTGCAGACTGCTGCTGAAACAATGACTCTGAGAGGTGTGAACTACCTCATTTTGTCGCCATGGGTTAAATTACTTTGTAACCTATTGATGACTATTTATATTTATTATTGATATTTATATGTATGCATTATTAACTGTTCTACTTCTGATCATTTTTAAAGAAACTTCCAGCTAATGTACTTATCCCACAGTTCTTTACTGCTTCTAATGCCTTCCTGGGTGAACAAAATCTCAAGTGTCCCCTCCCTCTGCTCAAATCTCCAGCTTCTCCCCAACAATAACTACAATACAGTTATTATGCTTTGTCAATACAAAATTCTCCAGAACATAAACATTTAGGGATAGAATAACATCTGTGATGAAGACCTTTTCATATTATTTATTTCCAAAGACGGGGGGGTAGGGAATAAAAACCCAACTTTCTGAACCAAAATAACATCAGATTCTGGCCAAGAAAAGCCTCATTTGAGAGAGATAATTTTAAAAAGCATTCTGCAACTATTATTTTGGTTTAGGATATTTTTGGTTACAGGAAGACAGAAAATAGTGGTTTCTTATTATTCGCCACAATGACAAAATAGATGACCCAAATGGGACCTTTTTCAATCCCTGCTGGCAATAACCTACCATATGATATAGTAGGTAGGCACAGGCCTATCTTAGACAATCAGAAATAGCTGATTAAATGTCCTCTTTGAGCTAAGCTGGGAATTTTCACCATATGCTAGAAATAAACTCTAGAGATGTATTTTGACTTTATACTGTGTGGTTATTTCTTCAGTTTTTAAATGACTAAAGAGCATGCAGTAAATATAAATATTAAGACGCAGTAAAAATAAAACCCTACTTGCTCTCTTTTTGTGGAGCCACTTTATTCATGTCTATCTGTCATGGTTCTGTGAATTGTCTCATGCCCACCTCATAAGGGAGGGTTAAGGACTGTATTCAGTATAGAAAGCTAAATGGAAAAACAGGGCTTTCCAAAAGAAAAATGAGCCTCCTGTTCTCTCTGAAAAATTATTATTTCTGGTTCAGTTTTTTCAAGCTTTTCAAGTTTTTCAACACGGGCATGCTGTTGTAAATGCGAGAGACATTATTTCAGTTTTCAAAAGGACCTAGGTGCCTAAATCCCAATGGGAGTTGGGTGCTTTTAAAAATCCCAGTAGGCTCCAAAATACCTTTAAAAATCTGACCAAGTGACTTAGGTACTTAAGACTCTAAATTTCATTGACATTCAATGAGACTGTGGGCTTGTCTAGACTTGAAATGCTACAGTGGCAGAGTTGCAGCTGCCTTGCTGTAGCGTGTCAGTGTAAGCATTACCTACGCTACCTGGAGGGGGGTGTCTTCCATTGGTGTAGGTAATCCACCTCCTTGAGAGGAGGTAGCTAGTCAACGGAAGAATTCTTCCAATAAGAGATGCTGTCCTAGCGCTGTTTACATTGGGATTTAGGTTGGCTTAACTACATCACTCAGAGGTGTGGATTTTTCACACCCTTGAATGATGAAGTTAAGACAACCTAATTTTCTAGTGTAGACCAGGCCCCAGACTCCTAAGTGCCTAAGGTCTACACCTAAAGCTAAGGTTGACCTAGGTGCATCACTCAGGACTGAAAGTTGCATGCTCTGAGCATTATAGTTAGGTCAACCTAACTCCCAGAGTAGATGAGGCTAGGTCAAAGGAAGGATTCTTCTATCAATCTAGCTACTGCCTCTTGGAGATGTCAATTACCTACATTGCTGGAAAAACCCCTCTCGTCAATACAGGAAGCATCTACACTACAGCAGCACAGCTGCAGCATGGGAACTGTGCTGCTCGCACGGCTGTAGCGGAGATATACCCTTTATCACTTAGGCCTTGCAATGCCGAGCCTTAGTGCCCAGGGTAGGGACACATTTCTGATGCAGTTGACTAGGATGGGCTTAAAGCGTTGCCACACAAACGTTAAAAAATCAGTCCGGTGAATGAGAAACACCCCATTTTTCACCAACCTGAAACTGTGTGAAGACTCTTAGGTACAGTTGCCACCCTACCTTACTCATAGACCTTATCAGCTATTTGAATTGAAACCCAAACTACAAACAAAGGAAATTAAAAAAAAATCTGTTATGTAGAACAACAAAACACTCAACTGATAATGCAAGTACACAACACGCTTAGTTTTCCTCTTATCAGGAACCAGCCTTGGAAATCATTTTGCATTTTTGTTTAGTAAGCAAACCTTTGTATAAGATTTTTGTGAAATGTGTGAAGGAGTGTTAATTACAGAGGGGATTAATATTATACTGGCTAAACCTCAGAAAGTAGGAACTGGTTAGTTTAGTCAAATAATGAAAAGCTAAGTATCAGGCCAAGGCTGACTCCCTTAGAAAGGTTTGTTTCTCTGTAGAATAGATGTAATCTGGGTATAGTGCAAGGTAATTTCCAAACAGAAACTAGACTGTACTGAGTAAACAGTGAGTGTGGTATACCGTGATAACAGGCAAGTGAGTAAATTGGATCTGCCCCATACATTCATTAGCTATTATTTTTGGAAAATGTGCTAATTCCTGGACTGGCAATAAGTGTGAACCCTGTGTAGGCAGCATGCTTGGGCCCAGAGAGCTGCTCACACAGCTATGTAGTAAATTCCCTGGCTGATCTAGGAGCAACATGGGTGAGATACAAAGGGAGTCAGTCCCACTTGGGGTGTATGAAATACCAAAAAAGCATTTGTTTGGATAAACCTTTAAAGTCGCTAGGTTTATTGCCCTCAGGGTACATCCAACCACTAAGAATACGTTCTGATGACATAATGCTTGTAACTTTGTATTCTGTTTCAGCGCTTTGTTGAATGGAATACTGTGGCAACAGGTGTGAACTGGTCTTTTTTGAGCTCAGAGAATATTTCTTCTTTCCCGCTCAAGTAGCTGAATTACATTTCTGTACTAAGAGTATGTTTGAACTGTGGAGACTATGTCAGCATAATACCATAGTATAGACATAGTCTACACTGAAGAGAGGGTTTTCCTGTTGATGTAGGAATGGCCCAGACCAATGCTAATTATGTTGACTGAAGCCCTCTTCCATCAATATAGCTGTTTCCACACTGGTGGTTATGTCAACATTGATCAGGGGTATGGTTTTTCACACCTGACTGTTGTAACTATGCCAATTTCAGAATAACAGCCGTGTTAGTCTGTATTCGCAAAAAGAAAAGGAGTACTTGTGGCACCTCAGAGACTAACCAATTTATTTGAGCATAAGCTTTTGTGAGCTACAGCTTATGCTCAAATAAATTGGTTAGTCTCTAAGGTGCCACAAGTATTCCTTTTCTTTTAACTATGCCAATGTAACTTTTCAGTGTATTCCAGGCCTTAGAGAGTTGTTAATTCTCTAATTTATCCCCAGTGTTTTAATTTTCACTATGAATACAACCCCATCCATCCTGGGTCTGAAGGAAGGTTGCTGCAAGACTGGGCCTTGAGTAACATGGGACATATAATCCAAGGTGTGTAGAAGAACTATTATGGGGGAATTCTGTATACATGATGCTTCATAGTAGAAAAGAGACTGTATTAAAATGCTTCTAAAATCTAAAGAAGCATCACAGGCTGCAGAGTCCACATTTTATTCCTTGGCAAAGGGGTCACTGCATTCAGGAGATACTTTCACACTTTTTGCAAAGCAATTTCTCATACCTCATCAGTAGCTGTGAATAAAAACTTAACAGCCTGGCTAACCAAACCTGATTCTAGTGTCAGAATTAATGAGGCACCAAAATGCTCTAATGAACATTAGGAGAATAAAAAAAAATTCTCTTAGGCCTGGTCTATGCTAAAATGTTAGGTCAACCCAGTTACATTGCTCAGGGTGTGTCATAAATATAAAGGGAAGGGTAAACCCCTTTGAAATCCCTCCTGGCCAGGGGAAAGCTCCTCTCACCTGTAAAGGGTTAAGAAGCTAAAGGTAACCTCGCTGGCACCTGACCAAAATGACCAATGAGGAGACAAGATACTTTCAAAAGCTGGGAGGAGGGAGAGAAACAAAGGGTCTGTGTGTCTGTCTATATGCTGGTCTTTACCGGGGATAGACCAGGAATGGAGTCTTAGAACTTTTAGTAAGTAATCTAGCTAGGTACGTGTTAGATTATGATTTCTTTAAATGGCTGAGAAAAGAATTGTGCTGAATAGAATAACTATTTCTGTCTGTGTATCTTTTTTGTAACTTAAGGTTTTGCCTAGAGGGGTTCTCTATGTTTTTGAATCTAATTACCCTGCAAGATATCTACCATCTTGATTTTACAGGGGGGATTTCTTTATTTCTATTTACTTCTATTTTTATTAAAAGTCTTCTTGTAAGAAAACTGAATGCTTTTCATTGTTCTTAGATCCAAGGATTTGGGTCTGTGGTCACCTATGCAAATTGGTGAGGCTTTTTATCCAACATTTCCCAGGAAAGGAGGGGTGCAAGTGTTGGGAGGATTGTTCATTGTTCTTAAGATCCAAGGGTCTGGGTCTGTAGTCACCTAGGCAAATTGGTGAGGCTTTTTACCAAACCTTGTCCAGGAAGTGGGGTGCAAGGTTTTGGGAAGTATTTTGGGGGGAAGGACGCATCCAAACAGCTCTTCCCCAGTAACCAGTATTAGTTTGGTGGTGGTAGGGGCCAGTCCAAGGACAAAGGGTGGAATATTTTGTACCTTGGGGAAGTTTTGACCTAAGCTGGTAAAGATAAGCTTAGGAGGTTTTTCATGCAGGTCCCCACATCTGTATCCTAGAGTTCACAGTGGGGGAGGAACCTTGACAGGGTGTGAAAAAAAAAAGATGACCTAACCCCCATTGTAGATTGTGCTAGGTCAACAGAAGAATTCTTCCATCTATGGGGAGGTGGATTACCTAAATCAACGGGGGAACCCGTCCCAATGGCATAGGAAGTGTTTATGCTGACGTGCTATAGCGAAGCAGCTGCAGTGTTTAAAGTGTAGACAAACCCTTCTACACCTGATTTATTTAACCGCAATTAGGGCTTCACTGTAAGAGATGCTGGGCACCCACTGCTCCAGTTCAGGTCAATAGCCTCACCAACTCTGGCTCTTGGTTTAAATGGTTCCAGCTGTAGTTGAGAGCCATAGTACTATTGCTAGGTATGGGTGATCTCCATGACAGCATCTGCCCTTGAGAGTCAGTATCCTTCTTGATCAAAAATGGCCTGAATTTGTTGATGTTCAGGTATGCTGAAAAAACACTCTATTTGCTCAGGCTTTTGAGGAAGCTGAGCTTTCAGGCTAATAGGAACTTAGGACTTGCATACACTGCAAACTTTGGTTACTTCCTCATAAAGCTGCTGCAGTTCGTATATTGCTGCACATACTCACCAGGAATGCTTGTGTCGACATACGCTGTGGTGCACCATGGGTAGGTATCCCAGTGAGCAACCCGCCACTGTCCAGTACACTGCCTTTGGGAAGTTTTGGCAACACATGGTGGGGCAGAAACAGGTTGCTAAGGGGGGACTGGGAGGTCAACTTCTCTGCATACAACGGTCTCCCTTCCATAATGTCATCTATATCCCATAACTTTGCACCTTTTAAAAAAATCCCACGAACCCAGACAGCACTTCTTGCTGTCTGCCATCTCTGACAGAACCATGGAGCCTGCACAGCTCTGCACTATTGTCATAAGCACTGCAAGCACAGGATGTACACTCCTCTGGTATTTGCAGAGCTATAGGACAAACTGAATCAGTGGGGAACATGATGATTTCTTGAAGGACAGCTTACTATGGGACATAGCAAGAAGCAATAGAAGGTTGTTGCTGGTGTTCACAGAGCAGCTGCAGGAGTGGAGGTGGAGTACCACTTCTGGGCCTGAGAAATGAGTACTGATGGGTGGGATTGCATCATATTGAGGTCTTGGGATGAGCAGTGGCTGAAGAACTTTTGGATGCTGTAGGCCACATTCCTGGATCTGTGTGCCAACCTCATCCTTGCCTTTGAGTGCAGGGACACCAAAAGGAGGGCTGCACTGACAGTTGAGAAGCGAGTGGCAATTGCACACATGGAAACTTGCAACCCTGAATTGCCATTGGTCAGTTTGGAGTTGGAAAATCCAGCGCGGGGGCCATTGTCATGCAAGTGTGTGGGGCCATTAATCATTTTCTGATCCACAGAACTGTGACTCTCAGCAACACGCAGGACTCGGTGGATGGATTTGCAGCAAGGGGGTTCCCAAACGGTGGTGGAGCAATAGGCAGCGCACGTATCCCTATTTTAGCATCAGACAACCTTGTCACAGAGTAAATCAGCAGAACAGGCTACCTTTCTATGGTTACACAAGGTGTTGTTGGATCACCAGGGACATCATCACTGACATCAATGTTGGTTGGTTAGGGAAACGTGCGCAACACTTGCATCTTTAAAACACAGGACCGTTCAGACAGCTACTAGCAGGGACTTTCTTTCCTGACTGGCAGATTACCACTGGCGATGATGAAATGCCAGAAGTGATTCTGGGGGGACCAGCTAACTGATTGAACTTCAGGCTCATGAAGCCATACACCAGCCAGCTCAACAGCATCCAGGAAAGAGTCAGCTACCAGCTTAGCAGGTGCAGAAGGATAGTCGAATACACTTTTGGTACACTGAAGGGGCGCTGGCATTATTTACCCACAAGATTTGACCTCAGTGCGAAAAACATCGCAATGGTTATAGCTCTCTGCTGTGTCCTGCATAATATCTGCGGAGCAAAAGGATAACTAACTTAAGTTCAAAGTTAGGGAAAATTGCTGCTGGGTGGAGGGCAGAGGTGGAACAGCGGTGCATTGAGTTTGAACAGCCACACAAGGGCTATTAGAAGAGCTCAATGTGGAGCCATATGCCTCAGGGAGGCTCCTAAAGGACACTTTAACAGTGAGCCACAGTAATGCATTGTAGTGTACTGTGCTCTACCTGACTCTGCTGTTTTGAGTTTTGTTAGGAACTGTGTGGTGCTTGGTACACATCTATGAATATAACACTGTCGATAACCCTATTAATGTTGCAGTGCTTGGTGTACATTTACAAACATTACACTGTGTTTGTCGCTGATCCTCTGAGTTGTGTCACACTGTACAGTGACAAGTAACAAGTAAGTGGATGCCTTCAGAACAGATAGGCACTCTGCAGCATATGTTGTGAACTAATAAAAATGAATTATTTCCCAAATAATAGAATTTTATTCAGTAACATAAATCAGTGCAAAAAATATCTGAGCAATTTAAAAACAAAGACATTAAAACCTGAATCTGCTAATGGAACTTAACATGTGGAAAGAATATTTAGGTCAATTTTACCTAGATAAAAACTATGAAACTATGGCTCTCACCAGTCAGTGTGTGAAGCTGTAGTTGTCCTCCATTTCCCCTGGGGTGGAGAGGAAGTAGTAGGGATGTGGCCCCTATGTAAGTAGAGAAATTCTCCAGTCTCCACTTTGCCTGATCTTTATTCTGAATAAGCAAGACTCACTCCACTCTGAGATGCATGCTGTGAACCCTGAGCATGCTCAGTTAAAAGCCCAAGAATTTCTAAAATGGCACCCTGGAAAAAAGCCAACTATATGTGAGAATCAGCAGAATCACAGCACTGAGGTAAACAACAGTAAACATGTGCAAGATTGGTGGCTACAGAGCAGGTGCAGTAAGGGGTGACAGAGAGGTCAATTAACGGAGAAGCTAGCGGGTCATGAGGGAATTCCTTGTAAGAATAGAAAGGTATGTTAAAGGAGAGCCACAGTGCACCAGGAAAGACCAGATACTAGTGAACAGTTTTGGAATCTAAGTCAGAGAGAGAGAGATTTGATCGGGAGAAGACAGAGGAATTGAAAGCCAGTGAGGGGAGCCAAAGAAAAGCTGCTGGAAAGAAGTCAGAAAATCTGCTGCAGAGAGAGAGAGAGAGAGAGAGAGAGAGAGAGGAGAAAACTGGAGTGGAGTCAAGCTGACTGACCAGGAGCTGAACAGCAACCGCAATTAAAGAAGAATACCAACAGAGTTATAAAGCAACAACAGTAATTTTAAAAGGGAAACCAACAGATTTATAAAGTAAACTTGCCAGTTAATAATATAATTTTTAGTATAGCATAGTATGTAATAAGTGTGTGTGTGCTGTGGCAAATTGCCAGCACTACTTTGATGGGTCTTATGCTTTCTCTTCTTGGGGAGGGTTCAGGGCACCATTTCTTGCTCCTGAACTAGAGTATTAACTGCCCCACTAGTGTCCTAGAGGAGGGGAACGGAAAGGGAGGGAACTGGGTCTGCCCTCTGCTCCGGGTCTCAGCCCAGGGGCCCTCCGGATAGTAGTAAACGGCTTGAACTAGGCTACTTCCCTCTCCTGCCCTTCAGGTTGTGGGGCTTCCTGCCCTGCACAAACCAGGTGTCCCTTTACCTAGGGTCTTGGTCTTCTTAGCCCACCACAGCACTTCTCCAAACTGCTCTCTGCTCCAACACCAATCCACTCTACTTCAACTCCTCCAAACTGCTCTCTGCTCTAACACCAATCCACTCTACTTCAACTCCTTCCCTTGTCTGATTGAAGCAGGGGGGTTTTATCGGGTGACTGGCTTCAGGTGCTTCAATTGGCTTCATGTGCTTTAATTTATCTATAGCAAACTTTCTTCCCTCTACAGGGAAAAAGGCTCTCTTCTAACACTCTCCTGATGCCCTCTGGCCATGCTGTATCACAGTGTTTAATTGTATTTCACTTATGTAAAACTTAAAGTATGATTTAAGAACTTTTACCTCGTGAAGAACAGACTACGGGGATGATAGGCAGGTTATTATAGGTGTTATACCAATAAAATAAAAACCAGCAGAATCTTATTAAAGGGAAAAAGGCAAAATACCACATTTATTGTGAATACAGAAAGAATCATAGTAAGCAGTTAGTTATAGCTATAACATTCCATTCAATCTCATATTTATTCACACATTCATTCATACACACACACACAGGTTCTGCAAAGTTGTTATCATAGTTACCAGCCTTAGAGTTGCTCAGGCCAAGCCACTGGCCAGGTGGCCTGGACATGAGGAGGGAGCAGGGGCTTGTCAGATGCTCATCTGATGCTCCTGGAAGTTGGTTTGCAGAATCAGACCCCAAAGTTCTCACTTTTTAGAGTCTATTTTTATAGGAATTTCTTCCTATGCCAGTCTATGGGAATTGCTTCATCATGCTGTTGCTGCATCAATCAGCAGATAGCACATTCCTGACGGCTCCATGCTGCTAGATGTTATCTTGTTCTTTGGTTCTCCCATTCTTGAGGCTGTTGGGTGGATTCCAGTCTGCCCTCCGGGGGGTCCTCTGGTTATTTCCACTTGACGCCTTCTTCAGCCGATGGACACTGGATTCTTAGGCTGGCACCTCCCTGATCATTCAGTTATTATCCACACCAAGCATCCATCCACATACATCCTCTATCTCTATTTTAATCACAATTGTTAATACAACAAAAGGGCGGGGAGTTTCTGGGTGCTGTTTCTGTTGTTAGAGTATTGCTTTGAGTCTCTCTCTCTGTGAATTGCTTTGAGAACAGACTCTGTCTTAGAATGTACTAACACAATTAGCAGCTTGCAAGTTTCACACATAGAGGGAGAGAAACAGTACCAAAAACCAAGAGACCTCTTAATTAGTAATACCCTGGAATTTAAACTATGGGGAATCAAACTCATTTGTGATTTTAATACAGAACTTCTTTAATATGATCCAACATAGGGGCATCCCAAAATCCATTTTCCAGGTAACACTTGATGCCACGTGAAATGTTGAGTGGTGGGGTAGAGGAAGGTGCTGTAATGGAGTTTTGCATGCACTTCAAAGGGAGGAAAAGCTGAGGTTGTTGAACCTGTAGGTCCACAAAAGTCTGCAGCGTCTGTGTTTGCTGCCAGAGAAATCCCATTATGCCCTGGTGCATCCTCTCCTTTTCCTGCTGGGACTCCGTGGCCTTTCTCCTGTCCAATCTTTCCTTCTCCAGGCTGCCCGCAATGTTTCCTTTGTTCGTGGTCTGATACAACACCAGCTTGCAGGATCTCATTGAACATGAGATACCGACTCCTCTTCTTTCTTCTTATCTGGCTCAGGCATTTTGTGGGTGTGGAGAGAGAATCCCTCTAGGCCACAACAGCAGCAGCTGCAAATAAAATACACAGAGGTACCATTGTCAGTATAGTCACAACAGAAAGTGAACTTTAAGATTCAGAACTCCCTTCCCATGCTCCCTGAAAGTTTTAAACAAGACATTGACACTTCTGCTTCAGAGAGCTTGTGCATGGCGCTGTTCATAGCACCAGCCATGGTGAATATGACCCACGAGGGGTGAGGGAGATGAGGAGGGAGTTGGTCAGTTGCATGAAACTATGAGTATAGGGCAATGGCACGGAATACTGGCACCCTGTTCCACAGGCGGTGGTGATTTTAACTGATATCTCACTCCTGAGGGTAAAAAAGGCACAGATAGCACAACTGTTACTGGCATCCTGAAGCCCACCAGGCCCATATGCTGCTAGCCTGTGTACTGCAAGGGTGTCTGCTGAAGTTATCACTGACTGGTATGGGAAAGTGTCCTACTGGGGAAGAAGAAATATAGCTGCCATCCCACAAAACCTTTGGGAGAAGATTGCAGAGTACGTCTCAGGAAGATTCAAGGGATATTCTTGGACGGTTTCAACAAATATGTGGACAAGGTGATCCAGTGGATATACTGCTTCTGGAGTTTCAGAAAGCCTTTGACAAGGTCCTACACCAAAGGCTCTTAAGAAAAGTAAGCAATCATAGGATTACAGGGAAGGCTTCTCATGTGTCAGTAACAGGTTAAAAGATAGGAAATAAAGGGTAGGAATAAATGGTCAATTTTTACAATGACAAGAGGTAAATAGCAGGATCTGTACTGGGACCAGTGCTGTTCAACATATTCATAAATAATCTGGAAAAGGGCATAAAAAGTGAGGTGACAAAGTTTGCAAATGACACAAAATTACTCAAGATAGTTAAGTTCAAAGCAGACTGAGAAGAGCTACAAAGGGATCTCACAAAACTGGGCAACACAATGGCAGATGAAATTCAGTGTTGATAAATGCAAAGTAATGCATATTGGAAAACATAATCCCAACTATATATACAAAATGATGGGGTCTAAATTTGCTGTTACCACTCAAGAACAATCTTGAAGTCACTGTGCATAATTCTCTGAAAACATCTGCTCAGTTTGCAGCAGCAGTCAAAAAAAAGCTAAGAGAATGTTAGGAACTATTAGGAAATGGATAGATAATGAAACAGAAAACATCATAATGCCACTATATAAATCTATGGTATGCCCATACCTTGACTATTGTGTGCAGTTCTGGTCACCCCATCTGAAAAAAAAAAGAAGATATATTAGAATTGGACATGGTACAGAAAAGGGCAACAAAAATTATTAGGGGTATGGAACAGCTTCCATGTGAGGAGAGATTAAAAGGACTGGAACTGTTCATTTTAGAAAAGAGACGATTAAGGCGGGATATGATAGAGGTTCATAAAATCGTGAATAGTGTGGAGAAAGTGAATAAGGGTGTGTTATTTATCCCCTCACATAACATAAAAGCCAGAGGTCACCCAATGAAATTAATAGGCAACTGGCTTAAAACAAACAAAACAATAATCCCATAGGGATTATTCTTCACACAAGGCACAGTCAACCTGTGGAACTAATTGCCCCATTCCTGACAGTGAGGGTCGCCCCATTCCTTATGCTCTACAAGCTAGGGTAGAAGAGGAATTATGGCATTTAGTGACCACAGGGATTATTTTTCACACAAGGCACTGTCAACCTGTGGTACTAATTGCCATGGGATGTTATGAAGGCCAAAAGAATAAGTGGGTTAAAAAAGTACTAGATATATTCATAGAGGATAGGCCCATGAATGGCTATTAGCCAAGATGGTCGGGGATACAACCCCATGCCCTGGGTATCTGTAAGCCTCTGATTGCCAGAAACTGGGACTAGATGACAGGGGATGGTTCACTCGTTGATTGCCTGTTCTGTTCGTTTCCTCTGAAGCATCTGGCATTGGCCACTGTCAGAAGACAGGATACTGGGCTAGATGGATCATTTATCTGACCCAATATGGCCGTTTTTACATTCTTATTTGTGATCTTCTGGAGCCAAGAACTCCTGAAATGATGTCATTTGATGCTATGGTTAAAGTAGTGACAGATCATTATGGACCAAACCCATCTGCCACTGTCCTGTGGTTTAAATTTAACTCCTGCCTCAGGGTGCCAAATGAATTTGTCTCACAGTTTGTGGAAAATCTGTGCTGGCTAGCAGCGCAATGTGAATTTGTAAATGGTCTGGAGGATATTTTATATGGCTGCAGTGTTTGTGGCGTCAATAATGAAGCTATTCAGTGAATGGTTTTGGCAGAGCCCACTCTACTACTCTAGAAAGACATGGATATTGCTGTGGCACTGGAATCAGCCACCAGAGGCACCCACAATCTTTCCCAAATCCCCACCAAGTGGATCAACAAGTTGGGGGATAGGAAAGGGATGGTCAAGCCATGCCAGGAAGGTCCAACCTCGAGACCTGCTAATGCTAAGAAAACAGAGGGTGCTACCAGTGTATGGGGTATGTGTGTGTGTGTGACCATTCTCACATGGAGTGCAGGCATAAAGCCTCAGAGGGTCATTATTGTAAAAAAGAAAGGACATTTGGCTAGGTGCTGCAGAACTAGAGACAGGGAATGTGGGGATATCTGGAAGAAGAGGGGGAATAAGAGGCACCATGTGGAAGGAGTGTCAGCAGGGGACCTGGAAGAGGAAGAGCTAGATGAGTTGTATGGTCTCTTGAATCAGACAGACTCCTGTAAGGAACTGATCTTAGTCAAACTACAACTGACTGGGCAGAATGTGAAAATGAAACTTGACCCAGGGGCAGCAGCTATGATATTGGGGCAAGAGACCTACAAAATAATTGTTGATATGTGCTTGGGGTGGGTGTCCACCCTACATCAGACTTGAAGGGGTGTAGGTGGCAAGGTGGGCCAATTAACTTCCAGTGCTGCACCTGGAGGAGAAGCCAAGGAGTAGGGATTAGTTAGATGAGGCTCAGCTGGATGGGAATAGGAGGGGCTTGTATAAAGCCCAGAAGCTGGTCATAGAGGTGAGGCTGTAGTTGCTCTCTGGTAGAAGGGAGGTGTGTCTGGGGCTATAGCAGCAAGTAGCCTACTGTGCCTCTCTGCAAGGAGGGAGTTTGGGCTGGCAAACCTGGAGAAGGGGGAGAGCCAGAGAGGTAGGAAGGGCATAGAGGAAAAGCAGCAAGATATGGGACAGGACAGACCTTGGCTGCTGTTGAGAGGGCCTCTGAGCTGGAAACCAGAGTAGAGGGCAGGCGTGAGTTTCCCTACCAGCCACTGGGGAAGTGGCAGAGACCAGGCAGTGGAGAACAGACTGCCTGGGACAATTTGCCTCAAAAGACTTTGATACCCTGGAAGGGGAGGACCATAACAACTTGGCCTCCTGGCCAAGGAAGGAGCATCCAGCTGTAGCTTGACTAAGATCAGTTCCTTACAAGAGTCCATTTGATTCAGGAGAGCATACAACTCATCTGGCTCTTCCTCCAGGTCAGAGTCCCCAGCTGATGCTCCTTCCACAAAGAGGCAGCTGGAGCGAGAGGTGCAGCAGGGTGAGAGTGGATGATGGGTTGAGAGACCGCCAGAGGATGGCACAGCACCTGGAGTGGAGTTAATCCCCAGAGTGTCCAGGAGTAGGTGCTGTAATGGTGAATGGACCCTGTGACATTGCCTCAACTTGACTCTATCCCCTACCTGAGCTATACTGAAGTCCTTCACCAGGGACAAAATTCCTATACTGGGAAGGGTGGAAGTTGAGGAAGTCGAGAGGACTCATCTCCCTTTCTATGTAGCAGTAGCTGGGGCAGGGCCAAAGTTTTTGCATAGAATTGGCTTTCCACTTTAAAGCTGGACTGGAAAAGACTCCTGAGACCTTTGTATCACCTAAGCACAGGATCGATCAATGACCTTTTGGAAAACCATAAGCAAGTATTTAGAGAAGAGCTGGGAGAACTCCAGAATCTCAAGGTGAAAATACATGTAGCTCCCACTGCATGCCCTTGATTTTTGCGGGCGTTGCCCCCTTCCTTATGCTCTACAAGCTAGGGTAGAAGAGGAATCATGGCACTGAGAGACCACAGGGATTATCCAACCAATGAAATTCTCTGAATGGGATGCTTCGGTAGTGCATGTAGCTGGTGGCTCTGTACGTATATTCAGTGATTATAAACAAACTGCAAACCAACCTTCCCACTCTTAGCATTATCCCATTTCTTGTATAGAAGAGCTAAACAAAAGCTGGCAGGTGAAGTATTGTTTACCAAGCTAGATATGTTGCATACTTCCCAATCGCTAGTCTGGAGGAACACTTGGAGGGTTTGGCACTATGAACACACGTAAGGGGCTCTATCAGTACACCCGCTTACAGAGGGGGATGAAGATATATTGAGGCCCTGGGTACAAAGAACATTTGGGCCTCCCACAACCCCCCTTTTCCATGGGGCCCTACCCTGGCTCCTTCCCTTCCCACCAAGGCCCCACTCCTTGGCCTAGCCAGTAGCCAGACCATGGTAAGAACTGTCCAGGGAGCCCTGGAGGTCATGGGCTGGGGCTGCTCTCAGACTCCCCGGCCCAAGGCAGGTGCAGGGTCCAGGGCTCCCCACAGCTTCCTGAGCTCCCTGGCCAGCTCTTACCACAGCCTAAGGAAGTGGTCCCCAAACTGTGGGGCATGGCCCCCTAGGGAGACATGGAGGAACAGTCGGGTGTGGGGGGGTGCAGCAGGGCCCAGCCCTACTCACACCTCTGCTCTGGACCCACCCAAGCCCTGCCCCCAGCCCCAGCTATGACTCTGCTCCCAGCTACAGCACCATTCATAGCCCCAAACTGTAGGCCCTGGCGCCGTTCCTGGCCCTGGCTCCTGCAGGGGAGGGGGATGGCAGGGGAGATGAACCAGGTAATGGGGAGTGTGACTGAAAAAGTTTGTGGACCCCTGGCCTAGGGTGACCATATGTCCCATTTTGGCCCCAGACATCCTGGCTTTTTTGGCAAAATTGGGCACTTGTCCCATTTGCTCTTGCCAACTGATCACCATAGGGTAAGTTGCCACTGCCTGCTTACCATTAAGGATTTTCTCTGCTTGTGCTATCTTCCAAAGGATCATGGAAGGGTTATTGGTCGGATTGTGCCATGTTGCGGTATACCTAGACAATGCTCTTCTGATAGGAGAGACAGAAGTGGAACATCTGTGGTACCTAGACAAAGTCCTACAAAGGTAAAGGGAAGCTGGTTGTCACTCAAGCACTTGAAGTGTGTTTTCATGGCCAGGAGGTGGTTTAGTTAGGATATTGTGTTTTGGGGAAAGGACTGCAATCACTAGGAAAAAAGGTTAAAGCCATCAGAGAAACACCAGTTCCAAAAAACTTGAGTAAGCTCAAGGCATACCTTGGCTTTTTAAAATTATTTTGGACAATTCTTAAAAAAATCTGTTTATGCCACTTGACCTCCCTTCGTGCATTGCTAATAAAAGGATCAGAATGGCATTGGGGGTAAGGATCAGGAGATCACCTTCAAAGAAACCAAAGAACTTCTGAAGTCAGCCAAACTCCTGGTGCATTTTGACCCCAAGCATGCCCGGTTACTTGTGATACTTCACGCTACAGTGTGCAGTACTTTTGCATTAAAAAAGTACTGCAGGGGACTGACAGGGGCCACTCTGCTATGCCTCATGCTCCTTATTGTCAGCAGAACAATGGCATTTCCAGTTAGATAAGGAAAGTTTGGCTATTGTCTTTGCTGTCAGGAAGTTCCATCAAGATGTCTATTGGCAACAATTCACTATAACAACTGACCATAAGCCAGTTTTAGGACTTCTGGGGAAAGCCAAATCTATTTCCCCTTTGGCTTCT
This sequence comes from Lepidochelys olivacea, assembly GCF_965140295.1. Lineage (NCBI taxonomy): Eukaryota > Metazoa > Chordata > Testudines > Cheloniidae > Lepidochelys > Lepidochelys olivacea. The sequence continues at coordinate 135,152,477 of NC_140412.1, read as the reverse complement.
GTATGCTTGCAATGTTGGGAATTATTGATAACAGCCTACCAATAATAGCTGATCTATAAGCCTGGACTGGCAATTGCTAATGCAGATAGCCTCAGTTGGCTCCTGGTGGGTAGAACACCAGAAGACCCTCTTGTACCTCAAGAAGGGTTGCTAGCTTTAGCTGGAGTGCAAGAAGCTCCACTAAGCAGATTTTCACAGGCATGGAGAACTAAGTCTCCAAAGCAGTGTTCTCCTCTGGGGATCAGGAGTCATAATATTTCTCCAGGCAAGAAAGTTAATACTGCAGGAACTGCACAGAGCTTACCCTGGGATAATCTAAATGAAAACTCTGGCCAGAAGTTACATCTGATGGCACAGGCGAGATAGAGCAAGTATTACTGGGCTGACGCACATGGCAGCAGTTAAGAAAATTGCCTCCAGTAGCAAATTTATTACCATGGGAATGGCTAGGAAGCCTTGGATCAGACAACTCATCAACTATACTGTTCCTGTCCTTAGGTCAATATTCCTTGTAGAGGTGGATGTGTATTCTAAGTTGATGGAAGTCATTCCAGTCAGAGGAGCTACTTCATCTGTAACTATTGAGGAGCTTTGTTTCTCGTTTAGCACACATGGATTGCCTGAGACCATGGATTCTGACAATGCTAGTGTCTTTACCAGGAAAGAATTCCAGGCCTTTTTGAGGGCCAATGAGATTAAACGCATAACATCTGCTCCCTACCACCCACCCATACATGGATTGGCAGAAAGCGTGTTTCAGTCTTTTAAGAATGGACTGAGGAAGCTAATTGAGAGGTTGCTGTGGACCAGGCTGTCTCAGTTTTTGAGTAATTATAGAACAGCCCCTCATGCCATGATGGTGGTATTGCCTGCAGAACTACTGATGAGGCAACTGATATAAACTTGCTGGAGTTTCTTGAAACCTTGCCTGTAGAAACAGGTGTGTCAACATTAACAAAATATGAAACACAATCATAACCATCAACAGGGCACTTGCTTTTTGTCTCCTAGAGTACTTTTAGGGTTCTCAATTTTGTGGGAATGCCTAAGTAGTTGCTTGGCACAATCGTAAAAGCTACAGATCAGGTTGCTGTAGAAGATGGCATATCAATCTTCTTCTTTCCTGTGGAGAATGCCAGGAACCTGAGTCAGGTTCTGAGGACTCACCATCTCCAGCTGTGATGGTGGATCAGCAGCCTCTACTGCTTCTGTGATTTACCCAAGCTCAGAGTTGGGGGAGGTAGTCCACTGTAGAAGCAGGTACTGGAATGGACCTCTTGAGGAAATCTCAGTCCTGAGGCCCCTGTGAAATAACTGCCTGTCCTGGCACACCAGGAACATCTACCCCAGTCTGCTGCCAATCCACAAGATGACACAAATCCCCTGCCCACTTAAGTCTGTAGATAGAGTGTATGTGCATGGGTGTGTGACTTGGGACAGAGTAATCTTCTTTTTCCTTTTTTACCACATGAGGTTGGGTAGCCTACCCTGCACCTCTAGTTAGAGTTCTAGTTACTATATTGAGGTGTTGATTTTCCTATCAAGGAATTTTGGTTGAACTTTGAGGATGTATCTTGGGGGTTCAGGATAGTTATTTTAGGATAGTCCCTAAACATGTATTTCAGGGAGTTTTGCCTGGTCTTGGGTTGCCAGCGGTCTAACTGCACAAACCCAAACACCCTTGCCCCACCCCTACCCCATCCCTGATCCAAGGCCACGCCCCTGCCCTGCCCCTTCTCCAAGGCCCCACCCACACTCATTCCAGCCCCCCTCCCTCCATCATGTGCTCTCCCTCACCCTAACTCACTTTCACCGGGTTGGGGCAGGGGTGTGGGATGGGGTGTGGGCTCTGAGCTGGGGGGGTGGGGCCGAGGGGTTCAGAGTGTGGGAGGGGGCTCTGGGCTGAGCTTGGGGCAGGGGGTTAGGGTACAGGGTGGTTTTTGGCATGCGGGCTCTGGAAGGGAGTTTGGGTGCAGGAGGGGGCTCAGGGAGAGGACTCAGGGCTGGGGCAGGGGGTTGGGGTGCAGGAGGGGGTTCCAACCTGGGGAAGTGGGTTTGGGGTGCAGGCTCTGGGAGGGAGTTTGGGTGTGGGAGTGGGCTCAGGGCTGGGGCATGGGATTGGGGTGTGGGCAGGGGTTCAGGGTGCAGGCTTCAGCTGGGCATTGCTTACCTTGGCTGGTTCCCGGAAGCAGTGGCATGTCTGGCAGCAGCTCCTAGGCTCACGGGCAGCCTGGTGGTTCTGCTTGCTGCCCCCACTTGCAAGTACTGCCCCCACAGCTCCCATTCCCGTTCCCCATTCCCAGCCAATGGGAGCTGCGGAGTTGGTGCTCGGGGCGGGGCAGCACGCAGAGACCCCCGCCCTGGCCATGCCTCCTCCTAGGCGCCATTGCTGGACATGTCATCGCTTCTGGGAGCTGCACGGAGCCAGGGTAGGTAGGGAGCCTGCCTTAGCCCTGCTGCACCGCCTGACTTCTAGCAGCCTAAAATCTCCTGGATTGGCTTCAGTAGCCTTCAGGAGATACATCCTGATTCCAGGAGACTCCCGGTCAAAGTGGGAGGGTTGGCAACCCTAGTCTGCTCCCTGGGGCCTATTTTGTAAGTTAATAAAGAAGCAGTTGTTGAGAATAGACCCAGTGTGTTGTGCTCCCTACATACTCTGAGCAGCTAATAGCTAGCAAAGAATATAGAATTCCAGGTTTGAAAAGATTTATTAGGCCATTTTGTTGCTTCACATCCTATCAATGCAGGATTAATACCTACAATATATTTCTTTTATATCACTTCAAAATCCAGCATCAGTGCAGTATTTCAGACTCATTACATTTTAAAGCCCAGGGAAACAGTGGTGGACAAGTTTTGTAAACAAGTTTGGAGATGATTATTTGCTGGAGTTTAAATTTCTGAAGTGATCTTTGAGTAATAAATAGTAATAAAATGATCATTGTTTAATCTTGTTATGTCTTGTCTCCTCAGGAGACAATTAAACATACCTTTTGTAGAGACACTAGAAACCTAGAGTTTATCGCTCCAAATGCTGACATTGCACTAGTCTTATTTCCAGATTTATCCTGCATATAAGCAGCTGTGGTCCATTGTTACAAAATAGATCAAGGCTTAAAGTAGAATTAATTGAATGGGGTGGAGGGAATTCTACAGTATTTCCCTAAACTTCTATGGTTGAATGTATTCCACTAGATATTTACATTATTATTTCTGTGACTTAAGAATCAAAAACCTTTCTGTCAACAAACAGCATACACAGGTTCCCTGATCTTCTATACCTTGATAATGTCCATCTGTCTTGTCTTTACTCGATACATCATATATTTCATTTTCTTAATCCATTTTATTGACTGCTATTTGATTGGCCTTTGTCATGTTTCTCTTTAAGACTGAAAACAAGGTTAGTATTCCATTGTATTAAGATTCCTTAACATTACTATCTGATACTCAAACCTTATGATTAAATACTGCAGTTTGCAAGATCTCGTTATACATTTTAAAATGAGATTGTTCCTGTTAGGCACAGTCCTGCATTGGGGGTGGCGCAGAGTAGCATAAAAGCAGATTTACACTCACTCCCGGGGGAACACAAGAGTCATTCTGCCTCGGAGAAGAGTTCATCAAAGCATAGGAAAAGGACACAGCTACCATACTACTTTAGCATGTTCCTTACTGTGTAGCTGGCCAGTTCAACTGAGTGTGGGGGAAGAGTCATTGCTCCACTTACTTGCTGAAAATCTCCATCCCTTACCTCTCTTTGCTGTGTCCTCAGGGAGTAATTACAGAGCAGTCTCTGAACACAGGGAAGACCATTTGCATAGCTCTTATGTGGGTTGTGAAAGGAGGTGTGGGCAAAGGAGGCTCTTTACGCCTTCTCCCCCTAATATCCACCTGTGTAAGGGCCTAGCAGAATCACAAGTGTCTGACTGTTTGTGGGTATAGGTATGCTTAATAGCTACATATTCATGTGTGCATACCTTTCTGTTGGTTGTTTTTCCTAATACAGTCCTGCCCTTGTGTCACTTTGGTATGAAAGTTTCAGCTTGTGTGGTGTGAGTTCGATTCAACTGCTAAAATGAGTTGAGTAAAAAGTTTACTCTCCATGGCCATCTGCTTCGCCTCAGTGATTGTCACAGTTTAGGGCATCTGCACCCGTATTCCCCCTCTATGGTCCAGCAAGGGCATCCACTCTAGGGTCCTGTGTCTTTCTCCCTCCTGACCAGATATTTCCAGGCTGTGCAGTTCCCTGACAATACTGTCATATCCCCAACAAATGATGGACTGTCTAGGCATATCTGCTTTGCTGCTCTCCTCAGACATGCTACACAGTGTAATTGCCATAGGTAAGTTACCATACAGTTCTAAGCAAGCACATTTATTCTTAAGGTACAAGAATTAAAGAGAAAACATACTAAAACAATCAAAGAACCTACATGCATGCTAATAAGCTCACCATAGATCACCCCCTCACTCCAACAAGGGCTCTGGCCTGTGAACAGCTCTTCAACACAGGGTTTTTTCCTGTGGTCGCACATTCATCTCAACTTCAGCTAAGAACAAACACCTCAGTCTTATGTGGGCTCTGAAGGCCAAAGTCCTTCAAACTCTTCCCTGAGGTTTGGCATCCCCTTTGACCTGAGGTTCTGTTTGTTTGCTGGATCAGAAAGAGGGCCTTGAGTCAGTTTTAACTCAGGCTATTTAACCAGAAATCCCTTCTTTGTCTTTTGGTCCCTGGAGGATCCAGTTTGAACCACTATATGTGAACTTCTCTCCAGGTAGTGATAGCTCTCTTGAGATGTTACAACATGAATTTGCCTACCTGCCCCGCATGCACTGTTCTTACTTGTTGGGGGGCTGTGGACCCTGTCCCCCATGGAAATATATACAATCCCTCATTAGTTCAGAAACGTTTGCATTCTTAATATAATGAACTCTTAAAATACTTAAACTTAATTCAATAAGATTTGGGCAGGACATTGTCACATCTGTCACAGAGATTTTCCAGGATTAGAAGAAAGGCATGGAATTATCCCTAGTGTCTTGTCTTCTTTTTTCAGGAAATATTTGAACTGACATTTTGAATTTTTGAAACATTTTGACCATCCCTGCTTTTGAGTTTTCATCTGTTGGAGTTTTTCTTCCTGCGCAGGAGGAAACCAGAGCACTGTCCTGTGGATGGTTTGGGAGCAAACGTATTAAATTATAAATATCCAAAATGTTAGGAAAGAAACAGAGATTTTGCAATAATGTTGGGCATTATATGCCCTTTATGAAAAATCTCATTTTTCATAATTGATTCTTCCGGACTTCATCCAGTGAACTAAAAGCTCCACTAATCTGTTTTCTGAGCATAAACCTCAGTGCTAAAGAAATTATCTTGTGAATCAGCTCCAAGCTCTTAGTTCCTATTTTTACCATGAAATTTGCCTGCAGCTGCCGGTTTGAATTACTTCCATCTTCTCTATGTGTAGAACAACGAGAGGAGCAGAGGAAAGAGAATATTTAAAGGTTTTGATTTTGCAAAAAGTGAATATGAATCTGATCTGATCAGAAGTTTCAGAACCAGAACTTTATGTACCACAGTTATTTTTCTCCCTACATTCTTTCTTTTTCTTTTTTCCTAATCTAACCAACCGGCACTCAACGATTACAATATAAATCAGTAGAATATCTTGTGACAAGTCAGTTCCAGCAGTTGTTTTATATGACTGTTGCACATCATTGCTTTGCAGGGTTGAAAATTTTAGTATTAGAAAGACTTCCTAGTCTTTATTTAAGTTCTTAAGCCTATATTTTGATTTGTAGGCATATTTATGAATGCATTGCTTAAAATTAAGCGTTATGCATGATATAGAGGATATATAGCATAGCATGGATCAATCGTCAGTACAACTTTGATATATAGAGTTCAATTTGTGTTGACTTCCTCTGTTCGGAAAGCAAAGGAGTCTGGGTTTTGTACTTCTGTAAAATCTATTATAGTGATCTATTACTGTGCTATTTATTCATGTCCTGTGAACACTTTGGCCCTGGTATCTGTAGATTCACCATTCTACTGTGACTCTATAAAGTGGGCTAAAATAATCTAATGGCTAACCAATCATTCTTTTGTCATATTTAAGGTTAAAATAATCTCACCTTCTTCTCCCATTTTAGATTGCATACATTCCTGACATGTTTGCCTTTAAGTGTGTTAAAAAAATGCAGTGGAACATGAGTAGTATAACAATGAGCCCCTCTCATGGTTAGACATGAAGTGTATTGAATCCAGTTCCCACATTCTCACTGTACCCCAGAGAGAGCGAGAGGGAAATAGAGACTGAGGGAAGACTATTTTTTTCTCCTCAGATAAAATTGGTTAGCTTTTTCATGGAAGCTTGGCCTCTGGTGAAAGAAAATATAGGGCCAGAGTCTCATTTGCACTGCGGCTACATGTTACAGCACTCTGACAGTGTTAAGAGACCTAAGTCCAAAAATGAATCAGGGCTACAGGTGATTATTTTACCAATAATCTCCACATTTTCATATTGCCGCCCCTTCCTATGATTAATGTGGTGAATAACAATGTCAAAGTAGTACATTAAATGAAGGATTCCTAGCTGATACCTCCGGGTGATTGCCAGCATCCCACATGCAGCATCAGTGGCTATTGCAATGCTTTTACATTGTTCCCCAAATTATCCTGAAATCGATCACTTCCAGGAATGACACCAACATATTACTGAGACAGGGTGGGTGAGGTAATATCTTTTATTGGACTAACTTCTGCTGGTCCAATAAAAGATATTATCTCATCCATCTTGTCTCTCCCATATCCTGGGACCAACACGGCTACAACAACACTGCAGTCAATATATTAGCCAGACAGAATTGTCCTATGCATTGTATTTTCTCTGACTGGTACTTCTGAATATTACAATAGTTCAGAAGTGCAGCAGGTAATTCTATTATCCAATGCTCTACAGATGATCCGGAAAAAATCTTGAATGATATCATTGCAGGAAATACCATCCTTGAAAGTCATGTTCCTGAGAGAGCAGTGTCTGTATTTGCCAATTTATATTGTTTTAAACAGTTATGACACTTGTAGAATTATTGTTTTCAAGAGCCAAAAATACAAGAGCTAGTAGGTATTTTTATTTTTTATAACAAAGTTCTGGAAGATGGGCTAACGAGCACTAAATTGCATTTACAGATGATACTAAATTGCCAGCAAACACCGAGTGCAGACAAATTATAAAAAGTACATACAGTGGTTGTGATAAATATATGGCTTGATCCTCAGAGGTATGGAGGGATTGGATGGTTATATAGATGACAGAAATATCCAGGGTTCTCATAATTAATTATAAAAATTCTGGAAGAGATATTAAACCTCATGCTTCAGGGCTTAATCCAATCTCTAACTATTAGAGATCAGGACAAGACCTAATGGGGGGAGCAGATTATCCACATCTGCCTGCTGTGGGCTTCTTACAATTTCCCCTGAAGCACCTGATCAGAGACAAGATACTGGAGTAGATGGACATGAGGTCTGATCCACTCTGGCAATTCTTTTGTTGCTAAGGGCTCACTGACTTCAGGAGGAGGTTGAGGACGCTCAGCATCCCTCAGCATTGGGCCATGTACAGAAGAGAAAATGAGGTTCTGCTTGGGGAAAATGTAAAGCCGTACCTGGACTTCTACATACTTCTGGATTCCTCAGCACAAAGTGGTTGACAAATCAGAAGAAACACTGCACAGGTCAGTAAAAGTTCCATGTTGCGTGGGTGTAGGCTCCAAAAGGTTAAGGACTTCAAAGAGTTGACATAGGACTAAAGATTAGAAAAATTAATTATTTGTAGTTTAATTAAATGTTGATGAAGAAGGGCTGTGATAAGTAACTACAAATATCTGAAGGGCCTAAATACCAAAGAGAGCCATCTTGGATGAGGTGTTGTGATGTTCTGCTCAAGGCACTCAGAACCAATACCCCTCTGTCTCAACAAGTGAGAGCTTCTCTGCTGCTAAGTTGTGTGTCATCTCCCTGACTCTCCAGCCTGCCTGCCTTGCCAAAAAACTCCTAGAGACTCTGCCAGTCTCAACCTTACCTTGAAGGTAACAATCAGTTCTCGAGTCCCCCAGAGACATCTCCCTGCTATATTCGGTTCCTCTCACTGGACACTCTCAGAAAGTGTTTGCTGCCTACAAAGCGCACAACAGCCGGTTAGTTTAGTTGAGGCTTCACACTTCACTTTTAGACACAATACTGAGATGGTTTTGAAATAAAACAAGAAAAAGTTTATGAACAAAGAACAGCAAAGTAAGTGGTACTAAGCAAGAGAAAAAGAGACAGATATGGTTCCAAAAAACCCCCACGCATTCTAGTATCTAACACTTAATTTTAGCACGTTACAATCTTTGCCTAAGCAGTTTTCTGACTTGCATCAAGTTATCAGCATCTCCAGCTCTCTAGGCTGGCGGAGCCAACTTTCACAGGCTCACAGAGTGCTATATCATGTGTTCCGTAAGTGATGGATCACTAAAATGTTGTTATGCTCCCCTTATATTACCCAAAGTCCATTGTCTCTGCCTCAAGAGCCAGGAAGGCTTCCTGGGGTGCAGATTCTCTCTGCCTGCGTGATCGCTAAATTGTCTTCTCCCCCGCTCGTTAGCTTGATGGCTTTATTTGCCTTACAAATAAAAGTACTTTCATTGTCCACTGCCTGTAATCAAGCCAATCAGATGGGTAAACATGCATTCCTTTGTGTAGTGCAGGCTGGGTTTATACACTGCCTTCCAAACACATTTTAAAAACTTATTTCCAGTACACTCCTTGTACACAATCCATATGTACATTGCACAATGATTTTGGGGATTAGCATGTCACCAGTTTACATATGAAACCTTATATGATGCCTTTCAGATACATACTATTACAACAGTGTATCGGGGGGAATCAGTGTGTCAGGCCTGATGTGAGTTACAGTGTGGCGGGCTCTCTGCCAGTTGGCACTGAGGGGATCCCAAGGTCACAGGAGTATAACTAGAAGTCAGGAGATCCAATTAAGCCAATGAAAATTTAGGCTTAATAACAGGTGCATCGTCCTACCATTGATCCAGATAAACCCCATTTAGTTTTCTGCATAGTTGGTTCCTCCATACAGAGATATCACCTCCTCACTATGGAAAGGAGGTCTGGATTCTTCCACAACACCATTCCCCCTGTCCCTTGACCAAGTGGAGGGCTCTGTAGAGCGCAGTTGAGGTGGGCCAGGGGAAGAGAGAGTGGGCCTAGGGTCAGGCCTAGGGACGTATGTATTCGCCCTGTGACGGGTTGGATCACAGAAACCCCCTAGGGAGCTGCCACCTGATATGCGAAGACTACTTCTCCTCCTGCTTTCCTACCCTGGCAGCTTAGGACTTCAGTGCCTTGCCTGGTTTGAGCCAGACCTGCTAGCCTGCTGCAAACCCAGACCCAGGTCTGAACCACGTCCTCTAACAGCTGTGGGCTTAACTGAAAGCAGCTTACAGAAGTGTTCCTGTCTTCAACACTCAGATGCCCAACTCCCAAGGGGTTCAAACCCTAAATAAATCTGTTTTACCCTGTATAAAGCTTATACAGGGTAAACTCATAAATTGTTTGCTCTCTATAACACTGATAGAGCGGTATGCACAGCTGTTCCCCCCCCCCAGGTATTAATACATTAATATTAATACTCGGGGTTAATTAATAAGTAAAAAGCGATTTTACTAAATACAGAAAGCAGGATTTAAGTGGTTCCAAGTAATAACAAACAGAACAAAGTGAATTACCAAGCAAAATAAAATAAAACATGCAAGTCTATGTCTAATCAAACTGAATACAGATAAAAACCTCACCAGTTCCAGTAAGCTCTCTTTTACAGACTAGCCTCCTTCTAGTCTGGGTCCAGCAAGCACTCACACCCCCTGTAGTTACTGTCCTTTGTTCCAGTTTGTCATAACCATACAACTAAGGGTAGCCTAGAATGCCTCCTTACCTGTAAGGGGTTAAGAAGCTCAAATAACCTGGTTGGCACCTGACCAAAAGGATCAATGGGGAAAGAAGATACTTTCAAATCTGGGAGGGGGGTGCTTTGTTTGTGCTCTTTGTTTGGGTGTTCTCTTGGGAAGCAGAGAAGTACTAGGTCAGAAAACGCCTTCTCCTATAAACCATCCTAAAGTGAGTCTAAATATTGCAGAAAGAGTAAGTAAATAAGGCAGGGCATGTTAGATTACCTTTTGTTTTCAACTTGTGAATTTTCCCTGTGCTAAGAGGGAGGTTTATTTCTGTTTTTGTAACTTTAAAGTTTTGGCTAGAGGGGAATCCTCTATGTTTTGAATCTGATTACCCTGTAAAGTTACCTTCCATCCTGATTTTACAGAGGTGCTTCTTTTACTTTTTTTTCTCCTCATAATAAAATTCTGTTTTTAGAGTCTGGTTTACCTATTTGGTTGGTATATTATTCTCAAGTCTTCCCAGGAAGGGGGTGTAGGGTTTGGGGGCATATTCTGGGGGAATAGGAATTCCAAGTGGTCCTTTCCCTGATTCTTTGTCTAAATCACTTGGTGGTGGCAGTGTACCATCCAAGGACAAAGGATTTGTGCCTTTGGGAAGTTTTTAACCTAAACTGGTAGAAATGAGCTTAGTGGGCTTTCATGCGGGTCCCCACCTCTGTACCCTAGAGTTCAGAGTGGGGAGGGAACCCTGACACAGTTTCTTTCAGGTATCCTTGGGGGTGGAGAGGCTATCTCCTTAGCCAGATGAAGACAAAATGGAGGAGTCTCCCACGGTCTTAAATAGACTTTCTCTTGTGGGTGGAGACCCCCTCCTCTTTCCAATGCAAAGTCCAGCTCCAAGATGGAGTTCTGGAGTCACCTAGGCAAGTGACTCAGCCCATGCATGACTCACAGTTTTTACAGGCAGAAGCCACTGCCCACTTGGTATCTTGAATGTCTCCAGGAAGACTTCTTATGTGGATTGGAGCATTCCAAGATGCATTGTGCCTTATGTGCTTCTTGACTGGGCACTTAACTTTGCGAATTCCTTTCTCCAGGAACTGACCAAATACTCTACTAAGGTTATTTAGAAATCAAGCCAGTACACGGCCAATATTTATAACTTCAAATACAAAAATGATAAATGCATACAAATAGGATGAATAGATTCAGTAGATCACAACCTTTACATAGATATGTTACATAGCATATGTAGCATAGAACATATTTGAGTTATGTCATATATATTCATAAGCATATTTCCATAAAGCCTTATGGGGGGCACCGTCACACATCCCTCTTCTCTCTCCACAGAAGATGCTAAAAAAAATTAGAATAGCCCCTCGCTGTATTAACATTCATGTATCCCATGCTGGCATTGCCAAGAATTGTTGCAACTAAAGGGGGGAAGTCTCTAGCAGGCAATATGGTTCTGCTGCTAGGGAGTGGTATATGAATTCCTGACGGCCACAGAACAGCTGTGTAGAAGGCCTTGGCTTCCAAGGGATCCCTGGATGTCTGTCAGATTTGGGAGCAGTTTTTCCACCTGGGCCCTCTATGATGAGAAATTTAGGTTAATCTCCAGGAAGGATTCCTCACTTGTGCTTAATTAGCTGTCTAAATATGGATTGAGAAGACCAGCTTTTAGGCACTTATATTTGAAAATCTTGGCCTGTATGAATCCTACTGAAACTTACTGTGTGTAATATTCTACAGCAACTCTCAACCTGATTCATGTTATTGATTCATATTACTCAACAAATACCTTTTGAATGATATAGAGAGATACTGTATTTAGAGATGAAGCAGTTTCCCACCTCGTCTCCTCACCATGATGTCATTCTGTTAGTACAAAGCCCAGCACTGTGAAGTCAGCAGTGAAACCAGGATCGTACTTGAGTGGGAGACGAAGTGTCTAGTGCCATTTTGGGCCTCGCCTCACTTTGCTGGGCAGACTGGAGAATGCAGCTGCAGCATAGTGAGAACAGAGTGGCTAGGAGCACAGTCTCCTGGGGATGTGCAAGAGGAAAGTGAGGGAAAGAGAGAGAAAATAGAAATAAAAAAAAGTCAAGTAGAGATTCAAGAGGCAACATTATTGTGTGATAATGAGTTTCTAAATGTGTATAGTGGGGCTTTGGGACAAGCATGGGGAAATCTCTAAACAAGTGTGGCTAATAAATGGGGAACTGCTTAAGAACATAAGAATGGCCATACTGGGTCAGACCAATGGTCCATCCAGCCCATCTGGTCTTCCAACAGTGGCCAATGCTAGGTGCCCCAGAGGGACTCATCATGTGATCCATCCCCTATCACCCATTCCCAGCTTCTGGCAAACAGACTTGTGACACTTAAGAGCATGATTTTGCATCCCTGCCCATCCTGGCTAATAGCCACTGATGGACCTATCCTCCATGAACTTATCTAGTTTTTTTTTAACCCTGTTCTAGTCTTAGCCTTTACAAAACCCTCTGGCAAGGAGTTCCACAAGTTGACTGTGCATTGTTTGAAGAAATACTTCCTTTTGTTTGTTTTAAACCTGCTGCCTATTAATTTCATTTGGTGACCCCTAGTTCTTGTGTTACGAGAAGGAGTAAATAACACTTCCTTATTTACTTTCTCCACACCAGTCATAATTTTGTAGACCTCTATCATATCCCCCCTTAGTCGTCTCTTTTCCAAGATGAAAAGTTCTAGTTTTATTAATCTCTACTTACATGGAAATTGTTCTAGCCCCCTAATCATTTTTGTTGCCCTTTTCTCTTTTTTAAGATGGAGTGATCAGATCTGCACGCAGTATTCAAGATGTGGGCATACAATGGTTTTATATAGAGGCAATATGATATTTTCTGTCTTATTATCTATCCCTTTCCTAATGATTCCCAACATTCTGTTCATTTTTTTGACTGCCTCTGCACATTGAGTGGATATTTTCAGAGAACTATCTACAGTGATTCCGAGATCTTTCTTGAGTGGTAACAGTTAATTTAGACCTCATTGGTTGATATGTATAGTTTGGAAAACATAATTCCGTACGCATTACTTTGCATTTATCAATATTGAATTGCATCTGCCATTTTGTTGCCCAATCACCCAGTTTTGTGAGGTCCCTTTGTAACTCTTCATAGACTGCTTTGGACTTAACTATCCTGAGTATCTTTGTATTGTCTGGAAATTTTGCCACCTCACTGTTTGCCCCTTTTTCCAGATCATTAATGAATATGTTGAACAGCACTGGTAACAGTACAGACTCCTGGGGACACCTCTGTTTTCCTCTCTCCATGTCTAATATTTTGGTGTATTTTTCAGGAGTAAGTTGGGAGATTATCAAGTGATATCTTTCAAATATTGGTTTCTTTCCTTTATTTACAAAAGCCAATTTACATTTGTTTAATTAAAAAAATCTGTCTTCTTGGGGAGATTGGAATTATTTTTGTGGGACTTGGGACTCGATTGGAAAAGATGGTCTGGAGGCATTGTAAGAAAGAGATTTAAAGCATCTGTCAAAGAACTCAAATACCACTGTGATACCACAGAATAGAATAATGGAAATAAATGTTACCACCTACTCTGGTTCAAAAGGGGAGTAGGGTCTACAAGGCTTGTCAGGGAAGCATGGCTGGGAGGGATTGCAAAGGAATTGGAGCCCTGTATATCTCTGGGAGTTTGTATCGGGGGGATTGGTGCAGAGGAAATGGGAGAGTCATGGGTCCCATAGTATTTGTTTTAGGGGATTGCAGCAGGTTCTTTTGGAGACGAGGCTGAATCTGTTACTTTTCTGCTACCCCTCTGCATCTTACAGCCCTATAGGAAACTTCTTTCTCACTGAAACAGATGATAAATTAAGTCACCTTACAATGTGCAAAAAGCTATAATCCATCCTTACAAAGCCATCAAATGGAGACTCTGGGGGAGCAGAACATTTCCTGGTTCTAACGGCTTTCCGTCTCAACCTGTACTTTGCCTGAATGTTAGTTTTGTGCATTAAATATAAAACACACCACATGCACTACTGCTAACTCCCCACATTCAAAAAAGACGAGTTCACCCTTCCCACCCCATCACATGATTGGTTTAAAAATCCCAACTGTGACTAGAGTGTTTAGTTGGTGACCCCAGGTGTATAAATGGGCAGTGAGGAATGCTGGCTTTCTCTGTGCTCCTTTGTTATTCATGAATTTATGCGTGTCTTTCTGTGTGTGCATTGAAAGGTGTCGAGAATTTACAGAGCAGCTGCACAACCAAGAGTAAAATACAGAGCTTCCAAATATCGGGCAGCTCATGTGACACTCATATGTTTGGCAGCCCTTTCATGGCTACCCACATCTCAGCTGGATTCGAATGCCTGCAGCTGAGTTGCAGGTAGGCTTGGCAGACTTATTTTTTATATATATATATATAATTTCGATGGATAATATCAACATTTATTTTAAAGCATTTTTTCAATTTTTAGTGATTTAAATTTTTCACAGTTGTGCAAAATTATGGGTTTTAAGCATTTCCCCCCAATTCTTATTTACTTAAATTTTCACAGTGGAGGGCATTATGGGATGAGGGGATCGGATTGTTAAAACACAAATTGTCAGCAACATTTGCCAAAATTTACAAAGTAAAGATCATTAAAGTCTAAGAAGTTCTCAAGTAGCATTTTTTTTCTTTGCCTCTCTGTAAATGTTGATGATTATCAGTGGAAATATTTTCTTGTCGGTTTGTGTGCCTACAGTGAAATCGACGTTTACTGACATCTACCAACAAAAATTGAATCCTTCCAAGCATAGCTATAGCCAGTCTGCAGGTATTTGCTGTCCTGACAGCAGCACAAAGTGAGGGGATATATACCGCCACAGGCTCTTTCATACACCCCAGAAAACAGGCCCAAGCACCTCATTACCAATCCATCCCCAGCAAGGCCCCAGGCACCCAGTAGTAAATCCCACACGTCCGAGGAATTCAGGCAGCCAGTAAACATACACCTATTCTAGAAGCATCTTCAGCTACCCCAGCACCTCTGGCACCTCACACCTCAGACAGCCACTAATTAATCCACAAGAGCCCCCAGATTTCCAGCACCCACCAAACCCAGCATCCTGATACCATAGTACCCTGAAGTACTCACCCACCCATCCAGCATCCTCAAACATCTTCCCACCTACCCAAGTGTGGCACAGGGGTGCCTGGGGCAGCCCTTACTGGAAATGCCAAGGTCAGGGCATGTTGCAAAAGGGAGAGCAGACAGTCCCAAAACTGGTGGTTAACACTAAAGTTAAACTCTTCAACCACTCACAAACTGTGCTTCTGATCCCCAACACTGGTTATCAAGAAGCAAAAAAAAAAAAAAAAAAAAAAGAAATTACACTTCCCCCTTCATTGTATTCCAGTTCTCTGGCTCCCAATCAGTACCTAGGTGCAGTAAGGTAAGGTGTTGTTTAAAAACTCTTCTCACTATGCAAAATGTTATTCTGAACCCCAAAGGGCCAGCCACATTGCCAGGTCAACATTAGGTTGAATCTCACCCAAAATACCGTGCTGCCAGCAGTGGTGTATTAATGCCTAGGCTGACAAGGCCTAGGCCTAGGGCAGCAAATTTGCATGGGCAGCAAATTTATAATAGCAGACAGAGGCGCCAACTTCCCCCATGTCCCTGCCCCCACCCCCATTCCAACCCCTTCCCCAAAGTCCCCCTCCAACTCCGCCTCCTCCCTACCCCTATTGGTTCCCTTCCCCAAATCCCCGCCCCAGCCCCACCTCCTTCCCTGAGTGTGCGGCATACCCCTCCTCCTTCCGCTCCCTCCCAGCCGTGCAAAGCTGTTTCATGCACAAGCACTGGCAGGGAGGGGGGAGAAGAAGGACCCAGCAGCACACTCAGGGGAGGAGGCAGAGTCAGAGCGGAGGTGAGCTGGGGCGGGGTGGGGAGCTGCTGGTGGGTGCTCTGCACCCACCAATTTTTCTCCGTGGGTGCTCCAGCCCAGGAGCACCCATGGAGTTGGCGTCTATGGACACTGCGATTCTACCAATCATAGAGCGTATTGAAACCACCAATGATGGCACGAATTTGTAAAATAACTAAAAACAAGTTCATATGGGGGGCAGCAATTATTTCAGGGCCTAGGGGTGGCAAAATCATAAATCCGCCACTGGTTCGCAGCCAATCCTTTGGCATCTAAAGCTAAAGGTTTATTATAAAGAAAAAAGAAAGAACAAGAAGAGAGCTGTTAAATGGTAAAGCAGTCACATACATATAAAGACTTCAAAGTCCATATATAAGGTTCTTAGCAGTACTGGCGAGTTTGCTGGCTTGAAAGTCCCTCTGGAACACATCCACAGCTTGGATGGGTCATTCAGTCCTTTGTTCAGAGCTTCAGTTTGTAGCAAAGCTCCTCTAGAGGTATGAAGCAGGAATGAAGACAAAATGGAGATGATGCAGCTGCCTTTTATAGTCTTTTGCCAGGCAGCTTGAATTTCCTTTGTTTCAAACACAAGCTGCCCAGCACATGGTCTGGAAGCCTTAGAGTTCTGGCCATAGGCATGACCCCTCATGCCTTGCTGAGTCATAAGGTGTAGCCCCTGACCCTTTCAATGAGTTCATTGTACAGTTGATGTCCCCTGATGGGCCATCTAGGCAGTGCTGATGCCAATCTGTCTGGGGATGTCACCCAGATGCACAGCACCAGTTTGGAAATACAGATATACCATACATGTCTATAACTTACAATACAAAGGTGATATAAACATATAAACAAGATTAGCATACTTTGCAAATCATAACATTTTTACAGATACTTACATGGCATATCTGGTCAGATTCCTAGCAATTTTACAATATTGGTATCAACAATATTATAAACTGTCCCATATATTCCATGCAGCATGACACCAAGTACCACTATATGCCCTCACTCCTACCCTCATATCCACAGGTAACAAATTTTGTGTAGCTCTATTTCCTTAACCCATCACAGCTTGGGCTAGGTAATTGAAGATTACACATACATACAAATTAGCCCATCAAATGATTTGCATAAAATGTCACAGCTGCACATTAATTTATTATATAAATATTTGTGGTCAATGATGACTAGAAACTCTCTTATAGGTAGAAAAGTTTGTCTCACATTTTATGGTTGAATTGCTGCAGGGGTAGAAGTTAAGATACTTTGCTGGAGTGTTTGCTTATGATTGTACTGGCTGATGTACATGTATTGAATGAGGCCAGATGAGGATTGTAATGTTTTATGTAAGCTGTGGTTAATTGGTTGCTGTGAGGGGATTTGACAGTTGAATTTCTTAGTTTTCGGTATTTGGGTGGATGGTTTCTGTATTTGAGAAACCTGGCCTGAAGTGTTATTTTGGATATGGAACAAGGAGCTATTTAAGGGCCATCTTCTGCTATCTTTATTCATGTTGAATAGTAACTTATTTCATGATCAGTCTCATTGATTTCAGTGGGACTATTCCTGTGATAAGGTACTTCTCAACTAGAGTAAGGTGCAGGGGGCAATATCTGATGCTAATTGAATTTTATATTCTGGTCTTCTGATACACTCTGCTTGAGTTCTGGGCTGCAGTCATCAAATCCTTTTCTATCCCTCCCTGATCAGGAGATCCTATTCTCAAAGCTCCAAAGAGAGGAATAAACCTTAGTTACTATGAGCTAAGCAGCAAGGTGTCATTCTGTAACTAGTGAATTTGTGCCCTCTCATTCTCCTTCGCCATCAAAACTAATTTTGATTTTTTTTATGAATAAAATGGAAGCTGTCAGATTCGAAGATTCTGGGTATGTTCTTCTCTGGGTCTATTTGCTAGCTCTCAGCCAGGCTACAGAATGAACATGTAAAAGAATGTAATGGTCAGATTTCTGACATGCTGAGTTGTCTTTTATTACTATGTGTAAAAGTGAATAGCTAGCTTAATTTATATGATGCATTTCTCAAGAGAGTGAAATGCAAATGCTAATAAGAACTCAGGGCAGTGTCCTTTTGGAGGGGCTGTGGAGGAATAAAAATAGGCAGCATTTCCTTCCAGAAATATCAACTCACACTGACTGCACTAATAGGAATTCCATTTGTATACAGAGGCTTTAAAAAGTAGATTGAATAAAATCTGGGGCTAGGGAATAAACCAGGCCACAATGAATGTTCATGCCAGACATTACATTGTGAAGGGACACATCTGCGTTCTGTTACTTTAATGGTGTTTTGATTAAAATAGCTCTCCCCCCACTCTCCCTTTTAATATTCTCCTTTTAAAAAACAAGATCTGGATTAATTTACCCGCAATTTTTTCCTCACAAGTTTCTCCACTGTCAGAAATTGCTGATTTAAAATACAGAACACATGGAATAGGGTTAACTGGGGTCAGCATTTGTCATTTCAGTTTTCTTTCTTTGACAGTTAAGCTCTGAAAGGAAGCAGCATGATGATCAAATATAAAATTGGGCACATATGAAACATTGTCTTTAATGCTACTTCCCAAGACCAATTCACTAGGTGATTTCTGTCTGCAGTAACCATTTTCTAGTTAATAAAAATGACACCCAGCATGTGTTTGAACAACATGGAGGCTTTTGCTTTTGTACCACTGTTAATAGATATGCAGTGAACCTGTTTATAAATACTATCTAAGTAGATCCAAAGCTCCAATGAGCACAGGCATTGCTGGGCTTATAGATCAGCATCAATAACTATGATTTTAAGTCTGCATTTGCTGCAGTAAAGTACCATTTCATTTTGTTCCCCAATCTACCTCTTTTTCATATGATCAGAAAAGATTTCATTGTATTAGTAAAGATGTTCACTTGCTGTTTTTTTTTTAAATTTGTGTTATGCACATCTTCCTCTTTATTCCCCAAAGACCTGGGAGCATAATGCTGATTTAGAACAAGATTGTGGCTTTCTGTATGTGCCTATTGTGATCCCTGATGCCTTCAGTGCCAACTGGCAAAAGGGTTGCAAGAATATCCTGATCCTGGTATGTGCACTCTGGCTCACCAAAGAACATGATGTGAGATCTTAAATGAAATCCAGGATCATGCTGGTCACTAATATATATTGTGAAATGTATGTATAGATACTATGTAAGGAGTAATGCACGTATATTGAAAATATGTTCCTAAAGTTTGTATGCAGGCAGAGTTAACAAACAGGTTTTTCTGCCAGACAAAATATGTTTATTTACCTCAGTCGGCATGTAAATTAAGCATTGTAAGCCAACACAGTGGGAGCCCCATTTACATTCAAAGTCAACAGGGGGGAGGGGGGAATGTGAAATCAACAGGGAGGCAGCACTCCAGTGAATAAGCTACAGGGAAGTTATTCCGGCTCTGGGTACAAACTTTGGGTGATACAAGGAGAAGTCCAGGAAGACGCCCCTTTATCCTGCACCTAGGAAGTAAATGGACAGTGCGTTTACCTTAATGAAAACGTGATCTAGACCAGGCCTGGCTGAAATGCTGCAAAGGGCACTTGGGGTGAGATAAACTTCTTTAGACAGAAGGTTAGCTTGCTAAGTTACATTTAGTCTCTAGCAATCCTTACTTACTATCTCTGGACTCCCAAATCTTAGATAATAAACTTTTATTTTCACTATAAATATATCTCAGTGCTGTGGTATTGTACAAGGAGTGATCCTGAGTAGAATCATTTAAGCTGGGGTGTACACTGTTCCCTAGGGGACAGCAGACCTGGTACTCTTGTGACTGTTCAGTGAAGAAGGGACTGAACACAACAGGGGAATGCTTCAAAGGGGCTTGAGGACTGTGATGCACCTATTGTTAACCTGCAAGACAGAGTAAGGGCTAGTGTGGCCCTGAGGAGATTGTTCAGGTAGGTAACAGGCTGGTGGAGTCAAGGACTTGACACCAAGTTGAGCACAAGCAAGTCTCCATCTCACTGGAGACAGGGTGATAACAAGGTGACTTGTAGTCCTGGGTTCCTTGAGAACCATCACACAGGGGAGTAAGGGGGTGTAAGGTGACCCTTTACTTCTCTGTGTGTGCTACCTGTATCATGGCTAGCAGAGTAGCTCCTTCAAGGTACTGCACATGGGTGTGGAGTGGGAGAGAAGGGATGGGAATGGATAAAGCCTTGATCTGTACCACCAAAGTATGGCGAGTGCAGTTTAGCCAAATTGGCAGGGGAAATAATCTGCTACTGGAATATACCAGCAGCAGATTATTATCCTCCTAGAGCAGCGGTTCCCAAACTTGATTTGTGGCTTGTTCAGGGTAAGACCCTGGCTGGCTGCGAGACATTTTGTTTACCTGAGCATCCGCAGGACTGGCCGCTCACAGTGCCCAGTGGCTGCAGTTTGCCCTTGCCAGCCAATGGGAGCTGCGGGAAGCGGTGGCCCTGCCTGTGTCACTTCCCGCAGCACCATTGGGCCAGGAACAGTGAACTGCGGCCACTGGGAGCTACGAACGGCCGTACCTGTGGACGCTCAGGCAAACAAAGTGTCTCACAGCCCGCCAGGGGCTTACTCTGAACAAGCCGCAAACCAAGTTTGGGAACCCCTGTCCAAGAGCAAGTAGGAGCCAGAAAGAGAATTGTGACTCTCAAAAGTTACAATTCCCTTCTTGGTCTGCCCTCAGTATGGTGCAGCTGGAATTTGCCCCTTTCGGTGTAGGCTGAAGGTAAACAATCAATTCTCAACAAGTGACAGAAACATTTGGTCTGAGCAACATTTTAAAAAAAATTGTGTCGGGCACATGTAATATTTTAATTCAATTACATATATAGGAAAGAAAAAATAAACAATGGAGATGATAAATTATATATTCTTCTGCTCTCTGATCGATAGAAGACTTGCCCTTTTTCTTGTCATCAGTCTAATGGTGACAAGGCTAAAATGAGGTTAGTTCCGAGATAGATTGAATGTGTCAATGTACTCTAAATTTTGGCAGGACTCCAATCAGCCTGAAAGTTTTTGAACTGAGCTGAAGAAGGTCTTTTCAAAACTGTAAACTAAAGACATGTCTGCATGCTAATACCTCACATCCAGAAACGCCTATGAGCTTTTCAAGAAATACCACATCTGCTTCTAGTGATAAACAATATTCTTCTTCCTAATTATTCTCAAACTGGACTATGTATATCTTCTACCTGACTTCTTGGCAGCTATCAAGTTTGGTTACAAAGTTCTTCTGTTAATATTTTTAGATTATTTTTAAATATGTAGGTCATGTACATTGAAGGTGAGAAATTAAAACTACTGGCAGTAATGCCATCATTTGCAGTCAATATGAATTCACTCTTCCTCCATCCTAACTCTGCCAATGCATTTCAGCTCTGACTTGAAATACCCATATTATTTCAATATCTGGGTAGAGTAGAAGCCAATATCTGGGGCTGTCTTTTGATATTCACAAATGGGAAGTGGGATAGGAGCACTTTTATGGAGTTCAACTGCAATCCAGACTAGTAAGGGGTTTGTGTCACCTCTTACCCTGTAACCCTGGATTCCTCTTAATGCTTCAAAGCTGTAACTTCCAACCTTTGAGGCTCACACCCAGCCTACAAGCACACAGGTCAAACCCGGAGTGTCTGTGTGCTACACAGCCCTGGTTCAGCATCTCTGACACCAGCAGCCTATATACAACCCCAAAGCCCCATTCTGGCTTCCACCACTCTTGGTTACAACCAATAGGATGATCCCAACAAACTCTCAGTCTTGAATTTTCCTGAAACCATGTGCTCTGCAATGTCTAGCTCTCTTCTGGACACTTCAGAGAAATAGTGTTTGTTTGTTCCTCTAAAGATACAAAAGCACATCCCAGCATATTAATTTAACTGGGGTAAATACATCCTTCCCTTTAAACACTGCACTGAGTTGGTTTATAGTAAAAATAAAACAAATTCATTAACAATAGGGACATAAGTTAAGTGATGCCAAGTAAAAGGACTAAAGTTTGAAAGGGTTACAAGCAACTAAAAGTGAAAAGATGCATCCAAAAGTCTAAAATTTAATCTAGCGAAGTACAGGCTTTGTTCAAGATGGTTTCTCTCATGAATCATTCATCTTCCCAGCCATTGCTGACTTTCCCTCAGTCAGGACCACAGAAGTACAAGAGGCTCCCTTCCTTTGTCTTCCTAGGTGCAAGGTCTTTGCCTAAGAAGGTGACTCATCTATATTCAGTTTCCAGAGACTTCAACCCCTGCTTGGTTGAAGGACCCCGCTTTCTCAGCTTGCAAGAGCTCTATTCCCTTGTGTCTATCTAGTGATGGATGTCAAGATGACTTCTGTCTTTGAATATATCTTCCAAAGTTCAATGACTTTGTTCAAGAGGCAGGATGGCCTCATGCTCTTTCCCCCCTCTTGTGGTCTTCTCATTCTCTTGTTGATTCCTATGTAAATGGGGCTTCCATTGTTTCTGGTCACTTCTTGCTTAATTTCATCGGAGAGAGGTAGATAGCTGCCTTCCCTCCTAGCTGGGGAAAAGCCTCTTTCTCCCTTTGTTTGGTCATAGACTGAAGGCATAAAGTATCCATATTTCCTCATTCAAACTTCACAATGTGTAATTAGCTTTCAAAAAAGACCTCACTCTGTACACTCTCATAATACAGTCATATTGTATATAATCAGTTGATTCAACTGCTTATCACTTGAAGTTCAGCCCCCCTGTCTTTATAGACTAGTAAACCTTTGAAATGGATTCTTCTGTGGGTTATCTCTCAAAGTAAAGGGTATTCAAGTTCTGAGGAGGATGACATGGAGTCTGGTGGTGAAGTAAGCTCTGTGCTCTTTCTTCCCCCACTTGTTAGCTTAATAGCTTTGTTTACCTAATATGTAAAACTAAATCTTCACAGTCTTTTCCTGAAGATCAGGCTGGCCAGAGAATCAAACACATATTCCTTTGTCCAAGGCAGACCTGTTTCCCAACTTCTCCTGGCATGCCTAGTTTATACACACTTTAGTAATAATACTAGTATATATCCATAACTCTTAATGCCCAGCACCTACATACATTAAAATAGTGTGTAGGGTGGCAATACAGAGGTGCTTAGTGTCACAACCTCCCAAATCAATTCTACTTCAGTCACCTCCACTGGAGAGTGGGCAAGGTTTTTTTTAATCATTTAAAAAAAGAGAGAGAGAGAGAGAGAGAGAAAGAAAGGAAAATGCTGGATGCATTTTTGTTGGATTGTACCACATGTCATGTCAGATCAACTTATGCTGTGACATGAAATAATATATCCTGGCAAAATGCAACACCATGTCTACTATGGCATCAATGAGAAAATCTTATTTTTTTTAAGTGAGATATCTGCCTTTAATTTAGAATGTGGAAACTTGGTCAGATCTGACTGCAGGGGTGCAAAATTAGTTTACAGTAAATAAATAAATAAATGTTTTCTCTGCAAACCAGTCAGTATTCTGGTTCACCAGCCTTTTCAGTTCTTTCCACTGAATCTCGTTCAAGTTTGTTACAACAGAAATTTTCGTAGGAGCCACGTCTAAAACATATCTGGCACATATAGTATTTAACTACAGAAGTCAGGACTGACAACAGGTATAGTAAGATGCAATTTTGGAGAATTCATATAAACTACTACCAAAATCTTTAAAGCAAGAGAACAGATATGGAATTGGTTCCACTGTCACAGATATAAGCAAACTAGTTTTTCTTCCTTGTTTGAAAAAACAACAACAGTCTATTATGCACTACTGTAATTAAACAATAACAGGTCCAACAAAGTCTGAGACCTGGGATCATCTTTTTGTTCTGTGTTTGTACAGTACCTAATGCAGTAGAGTCTTGGTCCAACACTGGGACTCATAGAATCATAGAATATCAGGGATGGAAAGGACCTCAGGAGGTCATCTAGTCCAACCCCCTGCTCAAAACAGGACCAATCCCCAATTTTTGCCCTAGATCCCAAATGGCCTCCTCAAGGATTGAACTCACAACCCTGGGTTTAGCAGGCCAATGCTCAAACACTGAGCTATCCCTCCCTCTCATAGGTACTACTGAAGTACAAGTAATCAATAATAATTGTGTTTAGATTATTATTTAAATATATTGTTATAATATCATTATTATTAATATAATAATATATTGTGATATTGTTATACTAATAATATAATTAAATAATGGTTTAACATAAAACAGTAATTTTTGTTTTGTGATACCAAAGACAGTACAAATTAAGTTAATATTTTTTTAGCATGGCATCTCCAATCCTACTTCCCCTGCTGTCAACAACAATTTTGCCACTGACGAGGCCTAATATAAGCTCCCAACTGTTAGTAGGTGAACCTCAGTCTTCTACAAAAGTCTTGGGGAAAAAATTGTTTGGAACTGTATGTGAATTATCTGAACACTTTGACTTCAATGAAGTTGATGTACAGCTGGTCTGAATTTGGTCTTTTGAGTCTGCAAATTTGTGCTGTAAAGTTCACAGTACGTTTTCTCATGAGCTGCATTTCTAACCCAAAACTAGAAATGCAACAGGCAAAAATTCTAGGAAAAGGAGAAGGCACGAGGACAATTGGAGGAGTTGGATTCATCATAAACAAGGTTGGAAGAGGGAGAGAGGGCAAAAAGTTCATAGGAAGGTACAGTATCAGAGAATGAAACGTGTGAGGAGAACGTTGGCAGAGATGAGGAGAATGTTCATTGGTAACATCTGGTTCCAAAGAAAGACCAGCAGTAGATGAACCTGGATTGCACCAAACGAATAGACAAAAAATGAAATCTATTACTTTCTGATCAATAGACGACGAATTGTGCAGGATATTTCAGTAGTGCCATCATTCAATGTCAGTAGCGATCATCGCCTACTGAGAGCCAGACTCACGTTCACTGTGAAGGTGGAGAAAAAGGTGCTGTATATGGTGAACAGAAGGCACCAACCGGTAGCTTTCAATGAGGCAATCCTGAAGGAAAACATTTATGGGGAAGATTGGAGCCTGCTGGATGACTGCGATGATGATTATAAGAACTTCAGTAAGAGACTGAAATGGTGTGTGAAATCAGCAGAGCGTGAAAGACCAAGAAGAGCTAGGGGAAGAATCTCGGAGAATACAAGGACTTTATTGGAGATGAGGAGGAAAATGAAAAGAAATGGCAGCAGCAGGCTTGAGTACTCCCTTCTCTGCAAGCTCATACGAATGAAGTTGAAGGAAGACTTTGAGAAATTTCTAACTAAAAAGCTCGTAAAGGCTGCTGAAGATCGTATGTCTCAAAAAATGCCAACCGGAACTGGCATTGTACAGGTCATCATTATCGGCTTTGAAGAACAGGATGGAGAATCAATAACCGATCTAACAGATCGGGCAACCTGCAGGGATTTCTATGCCCAGCTGTTTGCTTCCTGTATAGACATCCCAATGCCATCACTTCAACAAACCGATAAACACATACTCTCAGTTCTCATCAGCGAAGTCCGTCACGCAGTCCATCAAATGAAAGAGGGAAAGGCTCCAGGCAAGGACGGTCTGACAGCAGAAGTGCTTAAGGCAGGAGGTCATGAACTTTGGAAAGTTCTCGCCCAAAGGTTCAGCTGCTACCTGGAAATCCAGAAGATACCATCCAGATGGAAAGAGTCCAATACCATCTTGCTGCATAAGAAAGGCAATCGAGAAAATCTAAAGAACTATCGCCTGATCTGCCTGCTTTTGCATATCTATAAGTTGTTCACTAAAATAATAATAAACCAACTGTCGCGAAACCTAGATGAACAGCAACCTAGAGAGCAGGCTGGCTTTCAAAGGAATTACAGCACGATAGACCACATCTTCAATCTAAACCAACTACTAGAGCGTTCAAGGGAATACAAGTTCCCTTTGTGCATTGCCTTTGTGGACTATGAGAAGGCGTTCAACAGCACAGAGACTACTGCCGTTCTTGAAGCTCTTTCAGAACGGGGCATCAGTGTGAAATATATCACATTACTAAAGGAAGCAAACTCTGGGTGCAGCACGGACATTATCACTGTTCGATACTCCCCTCCGAATCCCCATCGAGAAAGGTGTGAAACAAGGAGATACAGTTTCACCAAAATTGTTCACAGCCTGTCTTGAATTGGTTTTTCGATGAGCAGACTAGAAAGGTGGGATTAATATCAAGAGCGAGCGGCTAAACCATCTCAGGTTCACAGATGATATAGTGCTGATAGCCAAAATTACAGCCCCGCTTGAGAGAATGCTTAAAGAACTGAACACGAAAAGTAGTCAAGTCGGATTAAAAATGAACCTGTTGAAAACGAAATACAGGAGATCAGATGTTCTGCCAAGAACGCAAATAACTCCTGGAGCAGAGCAGATCCAAGAGATTGATAAATACGTTTATTTGGGCCAGGAAGTCAACATGCGCCACGATCAAAAAGGTGAACAGTTGCGCAGAAAAAAAGCTGGATGGTGCACATTGAATGACATCAAGGACATCCTCCAAGGAAAGGTCAGCAAAACAACCTGTGCAAATCTTTTTTAATCAACCCTGCTTCCAGCGATGTTATATGGCAGTGAAACATGGTCGCTAAGAAAGATTGAAGAACTGGAAAGAACATTTTGGGGCATTTCGCTCCACGATCACATCCCCAATGAAATAATTAGGCAGCAGTCTGGAGTGCTAGAAGTTGTTGTTGAAAGCAGGCTCAGCAAAATGCTGTGGGCGGGACATGTGACCCGACTCAGTGACAACAGATGGACCGCAGCTATAGCCAAGTGGTATCCGTGAGAACAGATACGGGCAAGCGGTCGGCCTCCAAAGAGGTGGGATGATTTCCTAACAAGGAGATATGGACAAACATGGCAAAGGATGGCCAGAGTGAAAGAAGATTGGAAGACATATTGTGATCGGCTCAGTCTCAACTGATGAAGGACCGACAGTCTACGCAGTCTATGCATTTACAAAGAAGTTTGGTGGAGATTGTATGTATCTATGTTACCCGGACCCAGCGTTTAGATTTTTAAAATCCACAAAATTTATGCTTTTCATTATTTTTTTGATTCAAAAATTGAAAAATTACATTTCTTTTAATTAGTATCATTGTGCCTTTCGACTGTCATTGACTATTAAAAAAAAGGCTTGCTTTTCTTCTTTTCAAGTTTACCACTTAAGAGTCTAAGTGGGATTATTGGATGAATATATTTTGTGTAGCCTAACTGAACATAACAACCTTTTAAATAGGGTTTCTGAACTGCCTTATTTTCCATGAAATAACTTTTTTTAAAAAGATGTCCTATCTTCTGTTCCTATAAAATAGTAATGAACATCTATGAAGTCTTAAACAACCCTGAGTCCTGAGCATCCACGCCGTACCTCAATTTTTCCAAATTCTTCATCCCCAGACCAAAGAAAATCCACCTTCAAACACCCTAATGCAAATCCCAAGCAATCTGTTTAGTGAAATTGTAAATTTCCACTTAGCTAATGCATAAGAGGTGACCTAGACGTCTCACTGTTCTGTTCCTATATATAATTCTCTACAGAACAACTCTCTGGATACCTTACTACATTAAATTGCATGTATGAACTTCACCTGAAAGCAAAATCCAAATGACCCACACAACTCAAACTGCTTTTGAATTTAAAATAGCCCTGCTGTTTCCTAAAGGCAAAGTAGCCTAGGCATTGTGGACACATTACATCTAAATTCTGTGGGTAGGAATTTGAAAGCCCCGTGTTGGCTTAACTTTGCTTCTACTGAAGTCAATACGAGTTTTACTGTTGACTTCAATGGGACTACTCAGTTTGTAAAGTTAAGTATGGGAGCAAGTCATTGCATAGTGAGGGCCTTAGGCAGAACCAGTAAAGGACCACTCTGCAACACAAGCAGTGTCCCTTAGTCTGTGACTGCTGGAGAATCCAGGGACATAAATGTTTGTGTTTGCCCAGCATCCTAGACATAGCATCCCCTTTGTGTGTATTATATCTGAGTCCCGCCTCTTCTCTGTTGTGAGGGGTACTCCACTTTCTGTATCTGACAGCATTTTGAGTGAGATTCTGTGCTGCACCTCTAAGATATATCACAGAACTCTCTGGCTGTGGAGGAGAGAGGCTAAGGTGGCTTTAAGCTCTTTGTGCTCTTCCCGTTATGGGCTGCTCTGTAGAAAGGAGTAGCTCCTGACATAATTTAGACAGCACGGGGAAGCTGCCTATATTATGACAGCCTGTCCCCAGCTGCCCAAGTTCAGCAGCGCAGCCCAGACTTTCTGCAGTGCTGCATGCTGAGGGCCTGTCCTTGACATGTCTTTCCCACCCCATTTCCTACAACAGGGCCTGCAAATCAAGGATGTCCTGGGAAGGTAGCCATATGGCTGTCTTCCATTGTATCTTGTCTGGGGGAATTCTTCCTCCACCAGAACCATGTGTGTGTGCTTTTTAGGGCCCCTTCATGCCACTCCGGACACTCACCATGTGGTTGAGAATCTCACCCTTTGTGTGTAGTCAGTTTTATCGTTTTCTCCTGTTGGTCAGTTAGTTAGACAGGTTCCCCTGTTGTTTGTGTGGGTCTTTCACATAGCAACTGGGGAGAAAAACAAGGTTTAAATAGGAAAATGTGGGCCAGGCAAAAAATGATAGTGCTGTGTGGTGTGGTTCCACTCAGTGTCTGCTACCAAACAGCAGAACTTCACAGCATACTTCACAACCAGGGCCGGCTCCAGGCACCAGCTTTCCAAGCAGGTGGTTGGGGCGGCATTGAGAATGGGGCGGCCGTCCGTGGCCCACGGCGGCAATTCAGCGGCAGCTCCGCTGCTGTTGCTGTGGTGGCAATTCGGCGGCGGGTGCTTGGGGCGGCAAAATTGGTAGAGCCGCCCCTGTTCACAACAGGTCAGTGCCCCTGCAGCAACACCTGAAGCATGGCCTCGGCTGTACACTTGTCACTCGGATCATTAAAGATCAGAGCCAGAGCTTGAATGAAGTTCTCAAGTTGGCCCATGAGTGGGTTCGGTTTCTTTAGGAGTAGGGATGCCCAGGCCAGAGCCGCCCCAATCAGCAGGCTGATGATCAGTCCCACCCCGGATTGGTCCATGCAGAATGAGCCAACACTGATTAAAAAACCTTCGACATGTGTCACTATCACCATTCAAGTTGTCAGGCAGGGGAATTTTTGGCTCACAGGGGTGGGGGTCAGAGTTGGGGATGGCACTGCCTGTCCCTTGTGGTGCCACAGTCTGCAGAAGCAGGGTGGACACTTGTACCTGGAGGGTCTGTCCGGCACCCACTATCTCTGGCCGGAAAATATTGGTCTGGGAGGAATCCTTACTAGTCACCAGCTGGACCGCTTACCAACTCTTGTTCCCTTGTTTGGTTGGAGCTGCTCAGACTGCCAGGAATGGGACGTGGGCAGTCATGCCTAGTGATTAGAACAGGAGTTGGTAGCCAGGAATTGGAGCTGAGGATCAGAACCAGAGTCAGAGTCAGAGGCCAGATGCCAGAGCCAAGGGGTAGAGATGAATGTCATAGTTGACAACAGCCTAATGATGTCAATCCATCCTTTGTTGCTCAGTGCTACTTTCACCATTCGGATCTGTCAGACCCTGGATAATGCTGGCTTCTCACCATCCCCTGAGTTCAGGTTCCAGTGTGGGGTTCTCTACCATAAGGGCTCTATACACACAGGAGAAATAGTCAAGTTCTGAAGCTATGACATGCCCCTTGCGGGGCACTTTGGCCATCTCAAGGCCTGGGCTCTAACTGAAGAGAGTTTCTGGTTACCAGGCTTGCACACCTCAGTCAAGAACGACACAAGATCCTGTGACCTTTGACCCCAGACCAAATGTCCATGCTCAAAACCATTCTGCCTTCTCCATATCATGTCCATTCTATTTCAGCCATGGGCTACCATACCCATCAATTTCATCATGGAGCTGCCACATTCCCCGGGGCATATAGCTATCTAGTTGTGGTCGATCTCTTAAACAAGATGGTATACTTTGTGCTATGCCGTGACATCCCCACTGCCCAAAAATGTCTCGCCTCTTCTTGGAGAACATCTTTTGTCTCGATGGATTATCAACAGGCTTTTGTGTCAAACAGTGGTTCTCAGTTCATTTCCCTGTTCTGGTGGGAATTTCTAAGGTTTCTGAGGATTGAGCCCCTCCTCCCATCTATATACTAATGGAGTGATGGAGAAGATCAGCCAGATTCTTGAGCAATACCTTTGCTACTTCCTGAATTATCATCAGGATGACTGATTGTCTCTGCTTCCATATGCCAAGTTTGCTTATAATAATGTCACCTATGCTTCCATCTAGTAAACACCCTTTTTTAGGGCCAACTACAGGTTTCATCCTTGCTTTCATCTGAACATCCCTGGCACCCACTGTTGCAGATCTAGCTACCCATCTCCACCAAGTTCAGCACAAGCTCAAGGAGCAATTGCAAACTGGTAAGAAAGTTATTAGCATCACACTGACGAGGGCTGTCAGGCCTCCCCTGACCTTGCTGTAAGAGACGAGGTCTGGGTGCCCACCCACACTCTTAAATGGAATTGCCCCTTGGCCATACTGGGCTACCAAAAGCTGGGCCTTTTCAAGATTGATGCACAGATCAACCCATTCAAATTGCAATTATCTAAATCCCTGAAGATTCACCCCATGTTTCATGTCACCCTCCTGCAGCTATATAGCTAGAATCCCTTCCTGCACTATTCCAGACCTTCACCCCCACCATTGTCCAAAGGCAAGATGAGTAGATAGTGTGACTAATCCTTGACTCCTGACTTACTAGAGGACAACACTAACACTTTGTGGATTGAGAGAGTTAGGGGCCCAGCAAACAGTCCTGGGAACCGGTGTAATGCATCCATGCCCTGAATCTGTTGTGAACTTTTCACAGAGCCTACTCCAAGAAGTTGGGTCCGGGGATGCCAAGATGGTGCCTCTGAAGTGTGGGTACTGTCAGGAATAAGGTCCTGCAGCTATGCTTGCTCAGTCTCCTGACAGCCTAATGAGCACAGCTGTGCTACACACACTAGACCAGTGGTTCTCAAACTTTTTTTTTTCACGGACCACTTGCAAATTGCCAAGGGTCTCAGCGGGCCACTTAATGATCTTTTCAAATGTTGTTTGAACCATTAGCTAACTATTGTAAAGTACTTTGTATAAAAGTGCTATATAAAAAAACCCTTAATAATAATTAACGTATTTTTGTTCTACAAATAAAAGCACACAACTCATATTTTAATATCAGTAGTCTTACCTTTCTAACGTGATGGATGTGCCCTCTCTCCCCCACCACAGCAGCCACATTGCTGGGGCTGGGAAGGAGGGTCATCTCTTCCCAGGAGCCGCAGCCCTGGAGCTGGGGAAAGTTGCCTCTTTCTCTGGCCACCACAGCCCTGCACGTTACAAATTTCCTCCACCCCCTTTTTCTCACCCCACTGTCCCCTCCCACCTATCCCCTATTCCCCTCAAAGCCACCACCTCACCTTACACGTGTGTCTTCTCCAGGGTCCACCCACTAATTAAGTGGGTGGCCCTTCATTCTCATGTGTGGCCGCCCAGGTGCACATTTTAGGGAACTATCTGCGGACCACCTGAATGGAGCTTGTGGATCACTGGTGGTCCGCAGACCACGGTTTGAGAACCTCTGCGCTAGACCACCTGATGGAACGGAACACCTCGCCTGGGTGGTTGGAAGGGTCAGTAAAACAGCTCTTAAGCCCAACAGTTGCAGCAACAGTTCAGCAGTGTCTCAAAGTGTTTGCTCATAGCTGTGATAGCTTCTGTGCCTGCTTCTTCCCAGCTCTGGTTCTACCTCAGACCCAGCCCTGCCTCTGCCTTGCCTCACTCCAGGTAACCTGGTTCTGACCCCCCGTCTCTGATACCTGACTTCTGTCTTTGGCTCTGACCCTTGGCTCTGGCATCTGACTTCTGACTCCAGCTCTAACCTTCAACTTTGATTCCTGGCTACCAACTCCAGCCCTAACCACTAGGCATGATCACCCGTGTCCTGGTCTCTGACACATACGTTTACTCTTAAAAAGCACAGCTGAGTTACAGGTCTATGGAAACCAACAGATTTCTGAACACAGTCCCCCTTAGAATCCCACTATCTTTGTGAAGCCTGGGTTTCATCCAAGTCCTTAGGCCAAGCAGCTCTTCTGGCCTTCTTGACCTGACCATCTTGCTTCTGCTTCTGCTTCTGGTGGTGGAATGGCCCCTCTTCCCTGTCTGAGATTGCACAGGCAGAGTAGTCTCTTTGTGTCTTTGTCCCCACCCAGCTCTAGAGGCCCCAGTACAATCTGGCCTTAGTAGATATACTGACAGGAGTTGGCTCATATATTGATGTCTTTATGACAATTTGCATAATGTTCCCCAGGACACTCTCTTGCATATTTTTGTTACTGACAAGTATTATCATTTGGCAACCAGCCTCCAAATCTGATTAAAGGATGATTATGACACTTCATCTTTATGAATGTTAGAAAGAATTTTTATTAAAAGAAAATCCCATTTAAAGGGATTTTTTTATTGCATGAATTTAACAAATGACATGGATCCAAATCTGCAATGCCAACACCATAGGAATTAATGAACTTCAGTTGCAGGAGGGGATGAAAGAGTACATAATAGGAGCTCATTCTTTTATGTAGTCCCTTATAGCAGGCATTAGGGCATGAGTAGCATACTCTAGTGAGCGAGAAAGGATTGTTAGAGGGCAAATTGCTTGATGGAATTTCACCAGAGAGAAGGAATCAGACGAGAAGCTATTAGGCAGCATTATTGTTCAGTATATAATCATAAAAGAATGAGATCTGTGAAGACACAGATAAGCTTCAACAAAACAATTTCCCCCCAACTTCCTCAGCAGTAGTTTCCTTCCAGAAGTAATATGGATGCTTTGTAGAATACCCCTTCCTCCCTGCACTTTTCTATCTGGGAGCCTGTAGCATTATCCTTGAAAGAGGATTTATGCCCAAACTTTTGTCTCCCTTGTTGTAGTTCTTTCTTTTAATCAACCACCAACCATAATGCTGTGAAAGGCAGCTACTTATAATTAATTTTTGATTAAACTTTTTAAAATTTTGATAGGCCAGTAAGGATGACAAGCTTTTTGACAGTGTCTTTTTAATTATAGCTTGTGGGCAGAAATTCTTGCCCTTTCGTGAGTTTCTTTTTGATGGTGCTAAATCTCCAGATACCTGCTTTTATGTTAGTGTGAATGATTCTTGTAATCACTGCAGCTGAATTTTCTTTCAAAACTTCCTTCTCTGACAGTGCTCCAAGAGAGAGTGTGTCAGAGTGGCTGATGCATATTGTAGCAAATCCCTAGAAAATTATTCAAACAACACACTGCCTAGAACTTCCCTAGTAGTTAAACACATTCACTAGTTACCTGAACATGTGCTATTAGAACTTATCTTTCCCCCTCCCCTTTTCCTACAGGTAACACGGACCACAGCATGTACATTATTGCTTACAGATGTACTTCCCCTGGCAACTGAAAAATGATTGGCTGATACTGTGGTATCTTTTCTAGAAGCATAACAGAAACTAACATATCAGATGACATAGTATCACCTATACAAAAATAGTGGGATGGGTATATCTGCCCACTAAGGCCCCAGTGCTGCAAAGATTTACACACATGCTTACCTTTGCATATTGCAAGTAGCCCCATTGGCTTCAGTGGGGCTACTCATAAGTACATAATGTTAAGCATGTTTAAGTCCCCTCAGGATCAAGGACTGATACCAGATACCAAAAGCTTAAAGTGTCTTATTTTTACTCATTTACCCTTATATTGTGATGTACAATTTACTCCAATTTTCATGAGTGTATTTATCACATCCATTCTTAAAGCAATGCAGTTGTGTTGGTACATTAGTTCACACCCCTTTTAATATTCTTTTCTCTTTTAACTGGCACATACACTACAGGGTCCATACCTCTGAACCTGCCAAGGCTTATAGATGGGAAATTGAGCCCCAAAAGAGTGACATGAGGAAATTAGCTTTAACTCCCTGTTTTATTTTAGTGTTGGCTATCATCACATTGTGTTAAGATTTCAAAATCCCCAGTAAACTAAACCAAAGCAAAATAAGAGTGGGAATGTTACCAGTGGTGTCAATTCAATACTTCAGTATTCCTGCAGCTACTTTGCACAGGAAATGCACAGGAAATGCTATATTTTTACAGTAGCATTGAGAGGCTCTGATCAAGATTGGCCTGTCCCTGTGCTAATTGCTAGAGTTGGTTGAAAATATTCCTATGGAATGTTTTTCTGTTGGAAAATGCTGATTCAACAAAATCTAAACATTTCACAAGAATGCCTCTATGCCCAGAAGCCAATTGGGAGCTGGAGCCTGTGAATTCCTCAGTAGAAGTGCACTGGCAGAAAAGGTGTCAAGGCTATTCTATTCAGATTTCTAAATGGAGATACGCCTTCACACATAAACAGACTCTAGCATTTAACTACAGTTAGCATTACTCTGGCAGCAATATGAATGTAACAAAAATGTAATAAATCTCACCAAAAAATGTGCACCATTCAACTACGAGTGTGACAGTCTCGCTTACACCAGTTTTACACTTGCAACATGCCACTGACTTCAGTGGAATTACTTCAGATTTACACCAGTGAAGAGTGGAAGCACAATAACGCCTTAAAATCCAAAAGCTTACTCCTTGTTTCAAATCATATTAGTCATGTTTAGAATTGCATGATATTTCTTCCTTCTATGACCTCTACCACTAATAGGTCAAAGTCTGAAGGTTTTACTCAGTTGTTACTCAGGCAAACTCCCATTGACTTCACTTCAGAATTTGTCCAACTACATAGAAGACATTCTAGAATTTCTGTCTCAGATAATCACAGAGATTTTCTACAGAAAAGTTTGTTTTAGTTGACAAATGGCCAAATCCCAAAGTCCCTATGCTGGCAAAACTCCCATTGAATTCAGTAGAAGCAGAATGGTGGTACAGATACCAAAAGCTTACAGTGGCTTATTTTCCTTAGGTAGATGAGAGTGCGTGTGAGTTTGTTGCTCAATTTTTAAAGTAAAATTACTATTTGGCTTAGTTTTCATGAAAAAATTACAACGTACAAAATGTGGCAAAATAGATTTATTATGAAATCAGCCCATGCTAATGTGGTTACGATATTGTATGCATAAAAAAGAATGTTGGACTCAGGCATCAGCTCTTTATCAAATGAAGCATTGATATAACTGCCAAGAGATTCTGCAGCTAAGTTTTGACCACAACATTTATCACCCTACACGCCATTCATCTATGGAAGCACAAAAAATGTTAGGAAAACAACTAAGACAGAAGTGATTTTATTAGTAGGCCATTCTCTCTCTCTCTCTCTCTCTGAGCTGAAGTAACTGAACAAACAATAATGTTACGCTACCAATAATGTCTATTTGAGCAGAATTTTTGTGTGGAATTTGTGTGAATTCAAGAAAAAAATTGGTTTGCTATTATAGAAATATTTGCAAATAGCGTTGCGCTGTTCACAAAGCACTGAATGCATTTTCAGCCATTTACTTCCATTTTAGGGCCACTAAACACATTTGTAAGACATTTAGTGTAACTATTCGATTTTTCTCTTTGATTGTACCTTATGATTCACATATTGGTGCAGTTGGAAAATGGCTAGATCTTATCATATGTTATTCCAGTAATAAATTCCACAGTTAGCTTTAAAAATCTTTCACTTTAACAGCTAAAGAAAAATGAAGCATATAAAGTATGTATTTATAGATAGGTACCTATTGTGATGCCATATGATTGAAAATGACCATTTGTATCACTGTTGTTCTGCAATAGCCATTGTTCTGCAATAGCAACAAATCTTATACAAAATGTATCATGTAATGTGTCAATAGTAAAGTTACAATCTATCAAGTATGATCCTCCTGGTTACATCAATGTATCATCTTTGTATCAAAAGTTATGAATATTGGCTATGTATTTGTATCTCATATGTGTTTGTTCTTGAGGTGACACCCACATGGTAGTTTACATGCCAGTCTTCCCAGCCCATTGTGATGGACTATTCAAGCTTGGTGGCCATTAAGAAGAATCATCTCTCCAGATAGCTCTTCCTGAGGATACCTCAGATAGCAAGGAGTCTATGGTCACCCCAGCTGGAGGCCCTTGTAGCCCTCCCACACCCCACCCCAGAAAAGGCAGTAGAGAGGTCCTCCAAGATGTCTAGAGAGGCTGTGAGGGAAGCAGCCAATCAGGGCCCAGCAGGTCAGTATAAGAAGAGCCACAGGGCCAGACTGAGTTCAGTTCCTCCCTAGAGCTGGAGGAGAGTGGATGGGCTCCAGGTTGGCCACTGAGATTCCCCAAGGACAAGGCCCCAGTTGTTAGGGTTACCAATCCTCCAGGATTGGCCTGGAGTCTCAAGGAATTGGCATCGAGCTCCTGCTGATTATTGAAAGCAATCTGGGAGACTTTAATAGGATATTTAAAGAAAATGACATTATGTCATGTGGGGGAAAAAAATCTCCCAGAATAGCTCCAGTCAGAGTTGGCAACCCTACCCTAGGTAAGGGTGAAGAATGTGCAGGAGCCATGGGGAAGTGGCCCAGGGAGTGATAGCAGCAACACAGTTTATTTAAAGGGACATTATGGATGGCTGCTATCTATAGGGTCCCTGGGCTGGGGCTCAGAGTAGAGGGTGGGCCTGGGTCTTTTCCAGTGGCCTGGACTTCAAGGTATCCCAGAAGGGGAACTGAACTGTAGTGGCACAGCTGAAGAGCTGGGGCCAGAAAGGCCCTGAGAGGGCGAAGACGCTGCCTCCAGGAAAGGAGCCCCGGGGCACTGATCTATTCCAGAGCAGGGACAAACAGAGAGACATCACAGAGGGCACTGAGAGAGGCCCCTGTTGGACTTGTACCCCGAAAGGGGTTTGCATTGTGTTGCAGCAGGAAGTATATCTCCTGTAAAGTAGTCAAGCAGAAGTCATGGCCTAGGAGATTTTTTTTCCCCTAGTAGTTTGACGTGTGCCATTGATTAGCTATGTTGACAGTTGAAAGGAATGATGATATTATGAGGAAGGATGGTCTAGTAAATAGGGAACTAGCCTAGGATTTGAGAGACCTTGAGGCAAGTCCCTGCTCCTCTAAAAACATACTGTGTAATTGGGCAAGCCACATAGTCTCTCTGGGCCAGAACCTAAAAGATATTTAGTATGTAACTTCCACTTAAATCAATCACAGTTGATATCAATAGGCGTTAGGCACCCAAATGCCCTTGAAGATCTGTGCCTCTGTGGCTGAATTAATTTTCTTGTGGTCAGGGTTTATCTCTAACATGGGGATGATTGCATTTTCTTACATCACAGGGATGTTGTGAGAATATATTAAAGACTGTGAAGTGTTCAGAGACTATGGGAATGAGGGAAAAATAAGTACTGTAGATAGGTTTCAGAGTAACAGCCGTGTTAGTCTGTATTCGCAAAAAGAAAAGGAGTACTTGTGGCACCTTAGAGACTAACCAATTTATTTGAGCATAAGCTTTCGTGAGCTAGCTGTAGCTCACGAAAGCTTATGCTCAAATAAATTGGTTAGTCGCTAAGGTGCCACAAGTACTCCTTTTCTTTTTACCATAGATAGGTAAATCTGTCAGCACCCATATAAGCCACAACCACTCATGGGTAACTATGAACAAATTCATAAAATGGATGAGCAGTAGGGTTTGAAAGAAATAATGTGTCAGGACAAGTGCCTCTGATGTTAAGGCAGAGCAGCAGCTGTAGAAACACACCATAGTCAGGGAGATTTGGAGCTGCATCAGTTACACAGCATGGCAATTTATGAGGGAGGTAAGAATCAATTACCCTTCCATCAGATGATGAAGGAGGTGGTGGAAATCAATATTCCACATACTAGAATGGCTGTGTGGACACGTCAGATCCAGAGTGACACCAGTCAGCATCTTGCAACAGAATAACCTATCAGATGGACTTTGTCAAATCTAATCAGCCATATGATAATGTCATAAAATTGCATTATGGCAATGATGCTGTTACTTGCTAAGTGATATTTGTCATTGGACTGCTTGAGAAAATTTAATTCTCCATCATGCAACTGGGTGACCAGCTAAATAGTATAATTTCTGCAAAGATAGCATATACATTTTCTAGGTTCTTTTAGAATTCCAATAGTTCTGGTCGTAAAGGGCCACATAAGGATTTAAAATATTTAATCAGAATTATAAAAGTTATTTTTTTTTAAGTTGCAGTGAGCCTGATCTCCTCTCTCAGCTCCGTTATAGCAACAAACTTTTCAAGCTGTGTTTAAAGCTCTTATTGTCAAATCTGGTTGTCACTGACACCAATTTATATCCAGAGTAAATATACTGAAGTCAAGTAACTGTGGCTTTATATAACTGAGATCAGAATATATCCCTTAGAGTCATGCAGTATTATGGATGTTTTAGAAAGCTAATTTTCTTCCTCATGAAAAATCTCCTGTTTTTTCTTTAAGAGATTGGACAATCAGTGTAACCCCAATGGTTAGAAAAGACACCAACAGCCTATAGCGATAGTCTAGGAGATCAAAGGCAACTTCACTGAAATTCATGTATTCTATGAAAACCATACAATTTATATACACCTGTAGAAGTTTGCAACCTTATTCTCTTTAAGTACGGAGCAATAACAACAATGTATATCTCAGCTGTACAAATAAAATACTTGATTTTATTATGTGTACTTGTAAAGTTTGTCTAAACATTCTTGAAACAGGTGTTTTGACCATGGCTGCCAACTATGCATACCTATGGCTTCACCCATTGTAAAACAAAATCAGAAGCACTTTAAATCCATATAATTTATTATGTCTCCAGAACCTCTTGGTGCAATGACAGTCTAATTACATTCAGGTAGATCCCTGCCAAATGTCCTCACTGAGTGGTCGACACCTTCCTTTTTTTTTTTTTTTTTTTTGGTGGGGTGGGAGGGCAGTTTCAACCCTTAACCCTCTGGATTTGAAAGTCAATAATGACTTCAGCAAGCCAAAGCACTATTCTCACATGATAACATAGCATCATGATATCATGCTAAGTCATACTAATGCCACATGTGTATGTTGCAAAGCTGTCAGTGAAGTTAATAAAAGGTGGCACAGCTCCTCATACTGTGGTCCACTGCCTGAATCCACCTTCATCTTGACAGTCTGCATGATGTATATATACCAAATATCTATTTTGGAGAACAGTAAAACACAGAGCAAATCTGAGATGGAAACCAATGGCAAACAGTAACTGTGGAACTTTTCAGTGTTTCTTTATGGTCACTTGTCAGAGTGTAACCATGCCAGAATCATCATGAAAGCTGTGTGAAATTTTCAAAACAAAATAAAGTATCTGATGCCTTTGCTTTGGCTAGTGCCAAAACAACAGGTTTTGGGCAAAACTGAAGAGGCTTTTTGGATCCACCTGACAAAAGGTGTTTGAATTCACCCAGAGACAATGTGTTACTTGGTTTGATAGTTAACGATAGTTATCTGAATGGGGCCATTTACAACACTGAATGGCAACTCTTTGCCTCAGAATCCACTCTTGCTGTCACATGACTTCTGAAGACAACAGTTTTAATTATTTCATTTTGTTCCAGACACTAAGGCTTTTAACTAATATTCAGCTAGATTAATCCCCAATATAAATCCACTGATGTCAATGGCCTTATGTCAGGGATAGGTTTTACCATTGAACTTATGGAGAGCTGAGTGGACTACTTAGCAACAAATACCTGGAAAGCTTTAGGAATGTTATTGATAGTGTATTCTTGGAATAGATTTTTCATTCTGAAAGCATTTCAGATGGGTTTAGAAGAGTCTTCTGATTCTGTATGTTGCAGTGTATGTGAAAGCCCCATCCTCCCTACGGCTTCTGTGGTTCTAACAGATTGCTTGGTGCTGAGGGCAGGAGTGAGCTAGGTGAACATTTAGCTTCAGTTTGAAATATAATACTTGCATTTGTGATGTTCAAGTGGGCACAGCAATCTCCCTGTATAATTCATCCAGCTGCAGACTGACATGGTTCAGTAACCAATAGGCAAATTGTATTTACTAAGGTATGACTAATGCTGTGCTCAGCAAAGCTATTTATGCAAAGAACAGATAAATACTAGTGACTGAAAGAACAGGAGGACTTGTGGCACCTTAGAGACTAACCAATTTATTTGAGCATGAGCTTTCGTGAGCTACAGCTCACTTCATCGGATGCACACTGTGGAAACTGAAGCAGGCTTTATATATACACAGAGAATATGAAACAATACCTCCTCCCACCCCACTGTCCTGCTGGTAATAGCTTATCTAAAGTGATCATCAGGTGGGCCATTTCCAGCACAAATCCAGGTTTTCTCACCCTCCACCCCCCCACACAAATTCACTCTCCTGCTGGTGATAGCCCATCCAAAGTGACAACTCTCCACACAATGTGTATGATAATCAAGTTGGGCTATTTGAGCTATTACCAGCAGGAGAGTGAGTTTGTGTGTGTATGGGGGTGGGGGGATGTGAGAAAACCTGGATTTGTGCAGGAAATAGCCCAACTTGATTGTCATGCACATTGTGTAAAGAGTTGTCACTTTGGATGGGCTATCACCAGCAGGAGAGTGAATTTGTGTGGGGGGGTGGAGGGTGAGAAAACCTGGATTTGTGCTGGAAATGGCCCACCTGATGATCACTTTAGATAAGCTATTACCAGCAGGACAGTGGGGTGGGAATAGGTATTGTTTCATATTCTCTGTGTATATATAAAGCCTGCTGCAGTTTCCACGATATGCATCTGAGGAAGTGAGCTGTAGCTCACGAAAGCTTATGCTCTAATAAATTGGTTAGTCTCTAAGGTGCCACAAGTACTCCTTTTCTTTTTGCGAATACAGACTAACACGGCTGTTACTCTGATACTAGTGACTGAGGCCCAGATTCTTAATGGTACTTAGGCACCTAACTCCCCTTGATTTAGGCACTGAAATATCTTTGAGGATCACAGCTTGATTCATCTACAAGGGTCTACCATTGCTTGAGTGTTTAATTAAAAAAAATCCTAAAATACCCATATAATTTCACCTGTTTTCCAGTCCACTATAATATTAAGTAGTTATATGTGTCCTGGGCTTTCCATCTAGTTGTGAGACAATGAACTTCTGCATCTGTTACAGCAAGCAACTTGGACCAGGCAGAAGTAAAAGCTGGTGAAGATGGTTATTAAATGTGAGCTTCAGATTTGAGCATGGCAAGTAAGTAGCAAAAGCAGTAGCATTGTGAAGAAATGTGACTCTTTGTGGGCTGACTTTTCCCCCATCCTAGAAACTTATCCTGGCCACAGAATAATACTATTTGTTTCTCTGTTTCTAGTTAAAGCTAAGGTCAAGTTAATGAACTCTGAATCCCAGATAATTGAGCTAATTGTCTGGATCTAGTACCTACTCATCCCAAAGTAAGGGACAAGATGTTAAGTGGCAATATACAGTGGTTGTTTACTTCTAGTTAAGAGACTCCACAATAAGAAGGCCCTATCCATGGCTTATTAAAGTTACTGGGGAAAAAATCATATTTCTTGGGAGCAGGATTGAGTGCAGATGGAGTGAGGGAACTTTTAGCATGCAATAGATGAAGCAATGATCATGCCTTCTTTTTTTACTCCTTTACATCCTTTTTCAATTCAAATGCAGAAATGAACCCTGACAAACACTGCTGGTGCTACAGATATACATCAGCTGATTTTACTTCTGCTTTTTTTACTAGACTTATACGTTTTCAGCTTTTTGCATTTAAGGAACTTGCATTTAAAACTTTGGTAGCAGCTTTCATACAGTCTCTTGGAAGTTCCTCATAATATTGGAGATGGGGTTTTTTTAATGTGCAAAGTTCATTTTCTGCAGCAACAGGAACTAACTAGTCCTTTCCTCCTGTAATTGTGAACTTTAAAAATCCCTTAAATTTTAGAGCGTAACAACTGAGAGGTGATTATATCTCCATTTGCTGACCAAAGAGAGAAAGATGCCTTAAAATGCGGAATAATATCATAAAGCTGATGCCACAGAAATGTGTGACACCAGCATACCGTAGATGTCAGCATGAAACAGCCCAAGTGATTGCTTTCACTTTATATTTTCCCCTTTCAATCCTAGGTAAGACTTTGAAGAAAGAAAACATTTTGGTGTTTCCATGCAGGTGCTGGAACATTTGGTAAAGCACTAAGAATCAGATTGGCTGGAGAAAAGGGTGGAGCATATTTTGTATTAGTTGCAGGAGTACTCAGCTCAAATCTGAGTCAGGCAGGCTGCCTAGGCTTCTGGAAGCACCTGGTTCATATTGGGCATGCTCAAAAGTTATTAGCATAGGCAATCCATTACTGGTCACAGGATACTTATCCTCACCCAGTTGACTTATACCTTCCCAGTAGACTCCTGGGATGGGTGCTACTCTCTGGGCAGGATAGGAAGAAAGGACTTATTTCCAGCCTCCCCTCAGGCTACTACTACTTAGAGGTTTGTGAACTGTTCATGGTAAAACTGCATGGTTTTGTTAAGGAAGCAAAATATTTATAGGTTCAAGTGTATCCCCCGTTTAGGTTCAGAAACCTCTGACTCCCCACTCTGGGGATTTACTCTTCACCCCATACAGAGGGCCAGCTGATGCATCACTTCCGCCCTGTTTTAAGGGTGTGTGTGCAGGCAATCTTTGTTCTCCCCCAGAGCCAGTGCTAGGCATAAGCAGACTAAACGATTGCTTAGGGCCCTGAGCAGCTCAAGGGGGCCCCCTATTTGCTTTTTATGGTAACAACATGCCTACTTTAGTATTGGATGGGGTGGGGGGAATATTCCTGCTTAAGGCCCCCAGTGGGCTAGCACAAGCTCTGCGGGATACCTCTGAGCTCTGGTGATGTGCAGTAGGCTTATTTCCAAGCTACCCAAACCTAAATTGCTTCTTCCCTGATCCCTGCTGAGGAGCTGGGAGTACTCCAGAATGCTGCATGGCATTGGGGAGCAGCTGCTCCCTGCAGGCCCTACTTCCCCTTTCCTAGCTGTCCATGCTACAGCTCCCTCAGGCCTAGGTTGGGGAGTGAAGATGCTCCCAGCAGTGTTTTAGGTCATGGGGGAAATGAAGAGGGGTGAAGAGCTGCCAGGAGCTGCTTACCCAGCCCCCAGGTTTCTCAAGGGGTGAGTGTGGGGGGGATTAGAGTGAAATGCTTTGGGATGGGTTGTGGTGGGGGATTGCAAAGCTGATGCTAGGGAAAGGGGATAAGTGAATAAAATATCTGGGTCTCACTCTGTCCCTCGCTTCTTGTTTGTGCTGCTCCCCTTTCTTGTTCTCTCTTTTCCCTCCTCCTTTCTACTTTTCGTTCTGTCTCTCTTTCAAGGTCCATGCAAATTAAGAAAATCCATTTGTATTTATGGCCATTATACAAAATATTACATTTCTGCAAAGTGGTATTCAACTGGTATCTTCCTACAAACTTTTGGCAGGTTTAGGAAACCTGTGGGTGACCTGAAAGCAATCGCTCACATAAAGTCTTGCTGCCAATGCCTGAGATCTACTGCCAAAGGCTATGGCGTGTGCAGTGCCAATACTGTATAGTAGATTAATGCCACTTTTAAATGTTGCCCTTTGGCACTAAGCATGCATTTCAGGTACTTACATGGCTATTTAGGTGTCTGGATTCCTATTTAGGTGCTGAAATCAGCTCAAGGGGTGCTTATTCACAGGGGAACAATCATTGGGCCAGAGATACACGGATAAAATAAGAATGACTCTGTAGCCTAGTGGTTAGGGCACCCACTTGGGAGGTGAGACCCTGCATCTGGTCCAGGCCCCCTGCTTCAACCACTCTTTCAATAATAATTCACAGCGGAACAGCTCTAACAGGAGAAATTGAGGGAGCCCCAAATCAGAGTGCCGGGTAACTCAGAGGCTAGAGAACTCTCCTGAAAAGTGGGAGACCCCATTTCAAATCCTTTCTCATGCTCTGGCAACTGAATGTGGGTCTTTCACATCCCCCTGGAGTGATCTAACCACATGGCTAAAGTTACAAGGGGACTACCATCTCTT
The DNA here is from genome assembly GCF_965140295.1 of Lepidochelys olivacea. Lineage (NCBI taxonomy): Eukaryota > Metazoa > Chordata > Testudines > Cheloniidae > Lepidochelys > Lepidochelys olivacea. Next base: position 135,108,513 of record NC_140412.1, on the reverse strand, counting down.
TCTCCTGTGACTGGATTGGACCTGGTCTGGTAAGCAGCTTCTGAGCACACCTACTGGATTGGACCTTGCATGCAACTTAGGCAGTCAAATGCCCATGATTCTCTGGTTTGAGTCACTCTGGGGGTGAGATGTCTGGACACTGAGAGGGAGGCAGCAGTGTGCGTGCTCAGAGGCAGAAACATAGGTGCCGAAGGAACTTTGACCGTGAAAAAGTTAGGCACCCCTGGAGTTTGACAGAAATTTTATGGATCGTAGTGGTACCAAAATTGGGACTTAGGTGCCTAACTACTTTTGTGGATCCCACCATTGGTACCTAAAATAAGTATTTAAGTGCCTGTTGTTGTTGTTACTATTATTATTTTGCATAATACATTTCAAAATTAGTTCCAGTGTAAACAGAATAGTCTAGCTTGCATATTTCTATGGCTCCACAATAGTGCCTCCCACTGTTTCATGGATTTATCCTCACAACACCTTTGTGTGGTAGGGAAGTGCTATTATAATATTTTTTTAAATATCTGAGGAACTGAGGCACAGAGTGGCTAAGTGACTTGCGCATCACACAGGAAGTCTGGTAGTACAGGGGATGCAATCTGCATTTCCAAAATCCTAGGATAGTGCCCACTATCCCTATCTATCCTCTTCAGATTACAGTTGCTGTAATGAGCATGCAATGTATGATTTGTTGTTGTTTGTTTTATTTATGACATTAACATGAGTAATTCCAAAGAGAGAAACCAGATATATACCAGTTGTCACCTACTGCCCCACACTGGAACCCATTCAGAGTATCATTAAACCGTTACAACCCATACTCTGTGATGACCACATCCTGAAAGAAATTTTCCTGAAACCCCTCTTCTGGCCTTCAAACAATCCCCCTACCTCTCCAAACTCATAATCAATCAGAAGCAAGCTTCCTACAAAGCAAGACACACCAACTCAAAGTAGCATGCCAGAACAACAGATGCAAAACCTGTAGACACATCTTGATTGCTACAATGATCAACGCTCCCCATAACACACCTTTCAAGATCCATGGGTCCTACGCATGCCTGTTACATCATGAGGTGTACCTTATCCAGTGTACGAAACACACCAATAACAACTTTGTGGGTAAAACCAGATAATCACTATACTCTTGAATGAAGTAACACACACACACACGATAAAAATGATCACTCTATATCTGACCTATCAGTCCTTGTCCTCAAAGGAAACCTGCACAACACTTTAAAAAGCTGAGCTGGGAGCTTAAATTTATAACTTTGTGAGACACAAAAAATCATAGACTGAATAGACACACTGTATTTATGGTTTATTCCAACAATCTATAACCTACTGACATCCACCCCTTTCCCCCCACCATACTGGAGGAGTATTAATGGGCCCTATCACTTTGAATGGTGCCCTGAAATATGTGTTAATTCCTTATGCTAAACAATCTGTTTCACCCTGTATTTGTGGTGATCTGGGTATGTCTACACTACTGTTTGACACCTTCAGCTGGCCCATGCCAGGCGACTTGGGCTCCCGGGCGGAGGAGGAGATGGGCTCAGGTGTGTTTAATTTCGGTGTCTGAGCTCTAGAACCCTCCCACCTTGCAGGGTCCTAGAGCCTGGGCTCCAGCCCTAGGCCGAACATCTACACCGCCATCAAACAGCTCCTCCCATGAGCCTCCATCAGCTGGCATGGGCCAGCAATGGGTTTTTAATTGAAATGTAAGCATATCGTCTGAGTACATTTCCCAGACTTGAAGAAGAGCTCTGTGAAAGCTCCGCTCTCTCACCAATAGAAGTTGGTCCAAAAAAAAGATATTATCTCACCCATCTTGTCTCCCTAATATTCTGGGACTAACACTGCACATAGTTTAGATTCACGCAAAATTTTTCCTTACTTGGTGGTACTTCCGAGTATCTCTCTCAGTTCAGCCAGTTATGGCCAAAGCTGTTATCATAGATAGGGAGTGTGTGTTAAAGCTACTGCTTAATCTCTGTATTTCTGCTCTTTCCAGTTTAAAAGTTCTGTATCATGGCTCCTGAAATATACAGTATGCAGCATTTGCTATGGTATCATAAGCTTTCTTCAGCTGTTGAGAATGGACTAGTTCTAGATGAGAGGATATACTTTCATATAATAAAAAAGACAAATTATTTGGAAATCAGTAGTGCTATTATAATTAATTTTGAAATAATATAATACCACTACTTAGCCCTTACACAGTTTAGTCACTTCCAACCAAGAGTCCCAATGTTTTATAAGTATTTAATTAATGTTATTTATATAATTCTTCCTAGTACACCTAGATTCAACAAATTCCAATATATTAGTACAAAAGACAGCCTGGGCCACTCAAAAGGGAAAGTCAGCAAGACCTAAATTTGTTTCCCAGCTTCTGCTGCAGATTTTGTTCTGTGGCATTAGGCAAAGGCACTTAATGTCCCTTTTTGTTTTGTACAGATGTAAATTTAGATAACATGCATAGAATATGTTCAGAAAGTTTGGTGGGATGTATAATGCTTTAAGGATAGGCCCAAGTCATGCTCAACCCCAGAATAAGATCTGAATCTGAGAAGTGGTTTGAATAAAATAATGTTACACTATTTTTCTCTCTTGTTCTTAATTTTTACAGATTTGCATTAGTTTGTTTAAATTCCTGTATCTTGCAAAGGTTCTAGCTTCCAGCATTCCTCCACTTCTTTATTTAGGTCTCTTGTTTGTTTCTTTCTTTCATGGAACTTCCTACACAACTTGTGACTGCATGAAAAAAGTCCTGTTACTGCTTCTTTCAGATTTCTCTGTACTCTGTGGTTCCCCCCCGCCCCTCAAGGTTCACAAAGCAGAAAAGAAATACAGTACGTAGTGCTTTCACTGTGGAAATTGTGGGGAGGGGAGGACAGGGAGCAGAAGTCCTTGCAGATGTTGGAGATGGAAGGTGCAAACCTCGGTAAGCTTGGATAAATAACAAGTATCTGAACTTCTGAATGTTTATCCATACTGAATCCCCAGATCTCTTGGGATTCACTCACTCTTAGTTGATTCTCTTATCCTTCTTTTCCAGTGAAATGTTGTCTTATGAGGATGTTGGAAAAGCAGCATGCTTTTGTAGGGGAATGTCTGCTACTTAATACAATTATCGTCTCCTATATTTTCTATGTCATTCTGACCTATGAAACATAAATAGTAAATTACCACATAACAGATTGAGCTGGAATACTTGCATATGTGCCAAGGTTTCTGTAGCTGGATCTTCATTTATCATTTGTGTGACTGAGAAGGGTTTAATAACTTTGGTTTGCGGATGAGATGTCTTGTAAATGAAACTATTTCCCCAGCTAGTTATTAACTAAAGATAAACACTTTTTTAATTCATACACATTTTTATTTACACATCCACAACCCTCACCCCTTCTCCCCCTCCAAAAGAAGTTTATAAGAATAGATAGGGTATATGTGAGCACATCTGCCTTTGTGGTACCCTCTTTCCCGATGATTTATACTGTTATTTACTAAGTGGTCAACCCTGTAGAAGACACAATGTTCCCCTGCCTGAAACAGCATACTATGTGTAATAAACAGAGGAGACATGGGAAGCCCAGAGAAAGATTGAATTTGGAGGTTTTATTTAAATAATCTTAATTTATAAAACAAATATAAAAGTCAGAAAACAATACCTTAAACTTCACCCAGAAGTGAACAGGCCATCAACATCCAACACAGACTAAGAAGCAAGATGCTTATGGTGAAATATTCTTCTTAACAAGTAGGCAGGCTCACTCTGCACAATGGCCTGTTCCAGTGGAAAAGGAGGACTCCTGTTAACTTCAGTGGGCTTTCAGACAGTCCCTGAATTAAATATTTGAGTGGTTTAAGGAGTGTATTACAATGGTGGCAAGTGGGGATATCTATAACAAAGTCCTTATCCAAGAGACAAGATTGTAGCCATTTTAAGAAAAGTAGATGGGGGAAAATAAGTCTTGGCCACAGGTAATTCCTGTTCAGATATAGTCCAAATGATATTTCAGCACCATCAATTCAGTGTTCTTGGACTTAGGTGATATGAAATGTTATTATTTTAGGCAGAAACAATTTTAAGAATGATTTATTTTGCTGTGCAGTTGGAGTGTGGTGCTGGACATGGTGATTATATAAGCAGAACAAAACCACAAGTTAATAGGGATACTTAGACCCCAATCCTGAAATGATTGTGTGCCATGTGTGCCAGGGTGTACTCACATGGATCTCATTGCAGGATCAGCCCCTTATAATCAAAAGATCATACACCTATATCTTTCCAGGGATTTCTTTAAAAGATCCATTACATCGCTATTTGGTTCAGACTATAGTTTGGAAGCGAAAAGGTACTTGTCCAAAGAATAAAAAAAATTAGGAGTCCTTGTGGCATCTTAGAGACTAACAAATTTATTTGGACATAAGCTTTTGTGGGCTAGAACCCACTTCATCAGATGTATGAAGTAAAAGATACAGGAGCAGAGGTGGGTTGCTTTACCAAATGTTAGGTCAGTCTAACAAGATAAATCAATTAGCAGCAGGATACCAAGGGAGGAGACATAACTTTTGAAGTGGTAAGAGAGTGGCCCATTACAGACAGTTGACAAGAAAGTGTGATGACAGGTTTCAGAGTAGAGTAACAGCAGGGAGAAATTAGTATTGGGGAAATTAAGTTTAGGTTTTGTAATGATCCAACCACTCCCATTCTTTATTCAGGCCTAATATGATCACATTGGTAGATGTGCAGGTGAACGAGCCTCACCATCTACCAATGTGATATATGACATCATGTGCGAGCAATGCCCCTCTGCCACGTACATTGGCCAAACCGGACAGTCTCTATGCAAAAGAATAAATGGACACAAATCTGACATCAGGAATCACAACATTCAAAAACCAGTAGAACACTTCAATCTCTCTGGTTACTCAATAACAGACCTCAAAATGGCAATTCTTCAACAAAAAAACTTCAAAACCAGACTCCAACAGGAAGCTGCAGAACTGGAATTAATTTGCAAACTAGATACCATCAAATTAGGCCTGAATAAAGACTGGGAGTGGTTGGGTCATTACAAAACCTAAAGTTAATTTCCCCAATACTAATTTCTCTGTACTGTTACTCACACCTTCTTGTCAACTGTCTGTAATGGGCCACTCTCTTACCACTTCAAAAGTTATTTCTTCCACCTTGGTATCCTGCAGTTAATTGATTTATCTCATTAGACTGACCTAACACTTGGTAAAGCAACCCACATCCTTTCATGTATTTATACCTGCTCCTGCATCTTTTACTTCATACATCTGATGAAGTGGGTTCTAGTCCACGAAAACTTATGGCCAGACAAATTTGTTAGTCTCGAAGGTGCCACAAGGCTTCCTTGTATTTTTTGCTGATACAGACTAACACGGCTACCACTGAAACCTGTCCAAAGAATGTTATTTTGTCATCATCAGAGATCCCATGGTTGAGGGTAGAGTACGTTACAAGCAACTGAAAAGCAAGGTTTTGTAACTTTAACATAATCTTTCTGGTTGAAATTTCATAAACTTGGCTTCAAGCCTAACTCTCTTTTTTTTTAACCCATTAAGTTCCTTTTGATTAATATGACTGTGACAATTTATATTTTTTCCCTAGACTCTCTCTCTCTATCTCTCCCACTCTCTTTTTGGGGGATGTGGGGGGTGAATAACTTAAAAAGGCCTACAAGGAGTCTGGTGGCACCTGAAAGACTAACACATTTATTTGGTCATAAGCTTTCATGGGTAAAAAAAACCCAAACACTTCTTCAGATGCATGGATTTCTTCAGACTCCATGCATCTGAAGAAGTGGGGTATTTTTTGGTTTTTTTACCCATAAAAGCTTATGACCAAATAAATCTGTTAGTCTTTAAGGTGCCACTGGACTCCTCATTGTTTTTGTGGATACAGACTAGCACAGCTACCCCTCTGATACTTAAAAAGGGCTGAAATTCACAACTACTATACACAGTGTGCAGAGAAAATTTACAGTAGCCAAAGATTCTTTTGTGTATTTACATTTTCAGTCTTACTGCTGTTCTAGCATAATTTTTACTTATTTTACTGCAAACTTATGTGTAACTGTAGTAAGCTACTTTGAAGGCCTTACCCTCCTAATATTACTCACTACAGTGAGGGCCTATTCCTGCTCTCATTGAATTCCAGAGGAATTTTTCCAGGAGCAGATTGCAGCCTGGGACTTTTAGCCTAATGTATATGAAAATTTTGCAACATGGCATTTTACTCACTCTGAAATGATTGGTGACCCTAAGCTCCTGGGTCTCTTGGGCCACCACTATTCCAGTTACATTAAAAGTGCTGAATCCAACAAAGGCATTCACATTACTTGGTTTTCCTCTTGTGAAACTTAAGACCTTTTCAACTTGATGGTCTCCTGATCACTTTAAAAAGATTTCACTTGGGAAACAAACAAACAAAAAAATCACGTTTACCATACAAATGGGGTTCAGGGATTTAGCTGATCAGCTCCTATTATGATTGCCATACCTCCCACAGACTGTATTCATGCCGTATTGCTATTGGTCCTCCAGTCCTCCTTTTGTGGGTTTAGCGGTTGTATATATCTTTCCAACTATAGTCTGCAGCAGTGCCGACTCTGCTCTTACTTTCCTTTTCCTTGACAATGTCACAGTATTAATGGCCCAATCCTGCAGTCCTTTGGAATGCAATATTCCATTTCACTGCATTCGGGGTTGTGTGGGGGTTTAAGAGAGGTTATCCTTGGCTGGTATTTTCAATAATCCAACCACCCTATGTCTGGCTTACTCCAATATCTTGAATCAGATTCAAAGCTGATCTTTTGATTAAGCCACAGTCCTGCTACCCTCCTTCGTAAATGGCTAGTGGTAAATTAAGGCAACATTTTAACACTATTTCAGATTTTTCATTTCTTGAGACCCTCTAACTTGAGCCAGTGAGGTTTGGATAATGAAATGTGAGGCCTTAAGTCAATGTGAAACCTTTTCTGTCATGGTATAGCCCTGATGTCAGCTGTGAAGAAAACCAGTTACCCAGTGTTTTTAAAACATACAGCTAAAACGTTGGGGAACTGCAACATATAACCTGTGAACTGGTAACTGGATAAGGAGACATTTCTTTTTAGTTCCTACCCTGGGCTCCCCATGTCCAAGAGTCATTACTGCTGAAGGCTGTTCAGTAGGTTTGTGAAATGAATTGCTGTTCTTAGATCAATGTAAAGGCTTGACCAAGCCAATGTCAGCCTACGTCAAGAATTATCTGGCCCATGCTCCTTGCGGGCTTGGGGGGTCAATGAAAACTGATACCCGGGGGTTGTAGTCAGAATACAAAGCAAAGGGTTTCTTGCATCTTGAGGTTCAAAACAACCAAAAGGAATGTAGCTTCCTGTGGCCTGAGTCATTTCAGCCCAGAATATAATTTTCTGAAGCCAGAATCTTTGAAGGGAAGAAAATGGAGGGTTTTATCTTGGTCTTGTTTTGTTTTCTCACATTAACCCTTTGTGTATGAGAGAGAATTTCTGAACATTTGCCTTTATATTGGTTTGTGATGAAGAAATTATTCCCAGTTTGTTTGTCTCATTGCCCATGGCTGAGTCACACTACAATGCCTGCTGTTTACAGCAGATATCTGGTGCCCATCCTGTTGGGGACCACTGGATGGGGTACATATGTCCTGATAGTAAGATGTAACTTCACTTCAGGTTATGGTAAATGTATAAGAATGGCCATATTGGGTCAAACCAGTGGTCTTTCTAGCCCAGTATCCTGTCTTCTGACAGTGGCCAATGCCAGGTACTTCAGAGGGAACAAACAGAACAGGGTAATTATCGAGGGATCCATCCCCTGTTGTTCACTCCCAGTTTCTGAGAGTCAGAGGCTAGGGACATCCAGAGCATGGGGTGGCTAATAGCCATTGATGGACCTATCCTCCCTAACCTATCTAATTCTTTTTTGAATCCTGTTATAGTTTTGGCCTTCACAACATCCCTTGGCAATGGGTTCCATAGGTTGACTGTGCAGTATGTAAAGAAATACTTCCTTTTGTTTGTTTTAAACCTCTATTAATTTCATTGGGCGAAATGAAATTAATTCGTTCTTATGTTTATGAGAAGGAGTAAATAACACTTCCGTGTTTACTTTCTCCTCTCCAATCATGATTTTTATAGACCTCTATCTTAACGCCCCTTAGTTGTCTCTTTTCCAAGCTGAAAAGTCCCAGTCTTTTTAATCTCTCCTCATATGGAAGCTGTTCCGTACCCTAATCATTTCTGTTGCCTTCTCTATACCGTGTCCAATTCTAATATATCATTTTCTTTTTTTTCAGATGGGGTGACCAAAACTGCACACAGTATTCAAGGTGTGGACATACAATGGATTTATATAATGTCATTATGATATTTACTGTCTTATTATTTATCCCTTTCCTAATGATTCATAACATTCTGTTCTCTTTTTTGACTGCTGGTGCACATTGAGTGGATGTTTTCAGAGAACTATCCACAGTGACTCCAAAGTCTCTTTCTTGAGTGATAACAGCTAATTTAGACCCCATCATTTTGTATGTATAGCTGGGATTATGTTTTCCAATGTGCATTACTTTCAGGGTTGATAAATGCAAACTTAAACACATCGGAAAGGGCAGATCTATGCCAATGCTTAACAACTAAGATTACATATAATTTTAGAATGGCTGGTTCATGCTAAGCCAGTTGATGGCACAATCTGGCTGGCTTGAGTATACAAGATCAAGCTATGTTCAAACATTTTGTAGGTTGCGTGCTGCAGTGAAAATAGGGCCTAACTGGCATCCTTACTGACAGTCTCATTGAGGCCACAAATTAAGGAGACATGGAAACTTTAATTGCCCTTTTGCCCCAGGGACAGTCCATCAAGGTGAGAGTTGAGGCACATTGTTTGAACAATGGAGTGAAGTTTGAGCTGCCCATGCAGTGGATAAATAAGGTTTCTGGTTCCTGTGCTATAAATTTGGTTCATTTCACCACCGATAACGAAAAGGAGGAAGAAAAAGTAATTGCAATGCCAAAGTACTTCATGAATGAAAGACTTTTAAAATAATTGTTGTTCCCTTTTCCTTTGTGCCATGCTTTTTGATACTCTTTGGGGGGAAAGCCATATTTAAAAAGACACTGCTCTCCATATATTAAATAAAGGGAAGTTACATGCTTTATTTTATTAATCAAAGAAATGAGTTTTCTGAGTATAGTAAGCCAAATGGGGAGTTTTAACTCCATATCTTGAGCTAGCATACCTCAGTGACACCCACAACACTCTACTCATGGGCTTGTAGCAAAGAACGCATTCCTTACATAATATTTCCCATACTAAGTAATAGGCTTATGGCTGGTCGGCCCCGTCATGTTGCTATAATTGTTCAGCTATGCTTGCACTCAGATTTCTATCATAATAAGTACAATAATGATAATAATAAAACAACTTGTTGAGGGGGTTTTGTGGGTATGGAGCTACAAAAAAAAAAAAAAGAAAGAAAGAAATTGGAGTTGTGTATTGAGTTCTCCTTTCCATGAAGCATATGTGGTCATAGCCAAAAACGGGGGATTATACCCTTGAGAGACAATGTTTCAATTCAAATGGGGATCCAAATAATAATTGCAGCCTGTGGGGGGTGAATCTTTAAAACCTCAAAAAAGCAGCTAGCTGGGCCAGGATTCTCTCTGGAGAAACAGGGAAATTTTACAATGGAGGAAGGATTTATTTATTTATTTATTTTTATTTTTGCCTCTGAAGGAGCTTTAATGTAGCATTCTTAGGAAAAAAAAAAAAAAGGAACAATATAAGGAGCTTGATGAAGTGCTCTGAAAATGAAACCAGATATAAAATATCAGCATCTGTCTCAGATTACATTCCAACTGAGAGAAGGCCTTTCAAATAAAAACATCAAACAAATAGAAAAACATTTAGAGGCGTTCTTGGCTTCTAGTCAAAGTCACCTTGCAAGAGCAGCAAGATGCTTACTGATTATAGACATTTATTCTACATCACTTCACACTTTTTCTCTAATGATTTAAATATGTCTATTAACCCTAAAGACTGTTTTGATTTGAATGTCTTTCTACTTAATACAGGGGCAGAATTCAGTGTCTGCCTAAATTGTGACCTTACTTGCACATACAGACTGACCTTTTTTTTTTTTTTTTTTTTTTTTTTTTAAACTACAGATCAAGAATTTAAGATGACCTTCCCTGGTAGTAATTTGCAGATTAAAGTTGTGACACAACAGTTATTTTCTCAGTTAGCTCAAATCCCAATATATCATGCTATGTTGTATTCTGGTAATGGTTGTCCGGATTTTCAAAAGTGATCGGCAATCATTTAGGTTCTGAAGTACATGGCCAGATTATCAGAAGAGTGAAACTGACAAAACCCAGTATGCTGAGCGATGTTGAAAATCTGGCCTTAAGTGTTACAATGGGAGCTTTTGGGTACTAAGTACTTTTAAAAATCTGACTATTTTAAAAGTCTGGTCCCACAAATAGTCCCACTGAGGGCTTGTCTACACAAACACTTAGGCCTGGTCTACACTGGGGGGGCGGGGAATAGATCTAAGTTACACAACTTCAGCTACATGAATAACGTAGCTGAAGTCGATGTATTTAGACCTACTCACCACAGTGTCTTCACTGTGGTGAGTCAGCTGCTGCTGCTCCCCCGTCGACTGCCTGTGCCTCTCATGGCGGTGGAGTACAGGAGTCGACGGGAGAGCGCTCGGGGGTCGATTTATCACGTCTAGACTAGATGCTATAAATTGACCCCACTGAATCGATTGCTGCCCGCCAATCCGGTGGGAAGTATAGACATACCCTTAGTTTATGACAAGCTGGGGTGTGAATCCACCCTGCAGTAGTCTGCTGTGGACTAATTGTCCATATGGACCCCACTGAGGTACATTAACAGTTGTAGTGCATTTTTGTCTAGTCCTCTTAGAAACAGGACTAGATCAAAATGCATTAATGAACTGTTAATGCTTGCCAACAGGATTCACATGAATAGTTAGAGCATGCCAGGCTAGTGCAGGGTAGATTCCCTATCCTAGCTTGTCGCAAACTAAGTGCTTGTTTAGACAAACCCCATGTGATGTTGTTTCAGATCTAAATCTAGGGCTAGATTCACAAAATAATTTATGCACTGCATTATTCAGCAAAATAGACAAGGCAACATCTGGTTTGAGGATCCCCTGGAGCTTTGGTATGATATAGGCACCTGGGTATGTAGATTGATGTGCACGTGCTCGTGGGTAGAAACTCAGGATCCAGAGTTTGGTGGCACCTAGGGTATCTGAGGACCTCAGTGGTGCCTAAATGTTGAAGTTAGGCCTTTTGTGGATCTACCCCTTAGGAATAATTTGCAGGAAAGCTGTACATGGCATTCCTGAGTATTTGCGAGACATCTACATCTCAGGTAAAAATTCCACATTATTTAAAAAATATGGGCCAGATCCTTAGCTGGAGTAAATCAGCATAGCTCTATTGACTGCATCAGTTTTACACCAGCTGAGGATCATCTGGCCTTCTCTATTTTTGTATAGTTGCTATTTTGCAACATGTTCAATATATTTGCAATTTACCTTTAAGACCTGGGATCAAATAATTCAGACCTGGTGTGAGGGGGTCACTATTACACTGAGTTCAAAAGACTTGCATCCACTTATACTAGGGCCAACTTAGCCCCTTGGTCTGCCTTTGAATTTGTAGAATATAGTTTTCAATTGTTGCTGTCAAAATATTTGAAAAACTTTAGGCCCCAATCCTACAGACACATAAGTATTTAACTTTGGCACATCGTTCCATTGAACATGGGGTTGTTTGCCTGGTAGGGAGCTTAGTGTGTAGTTTGTTCGATCTATGGATCTGTAAAAAGTTTGATTAGAATTTGCAAACATTGTCTGAAAAAGGAAGTATTGCCTCCTCCTAGCTGAGTATAGACAAGTAGCTTTCCCTTGCATCGTGGATGCAATTCGTGTAGGATCATATCCCTTCCATCAGTGTTAAAAAGACTCTTTCATGGAATAAAAAAAGCTTAGAAGTTGCCAGCTAACTTCCCAAATCCTCATAACTACATGTATTTACTTGATTCCCAATGGTCTTTTTTATTTTAAAAGGTACCTGCAAATTGAAGATCTTGGATCAAATTCTTCCCTTAGTAATCAGTGAAATCCCAGTAAAACCAGTTAAATTCCCAGAATCAGTTCACGTGTGAAATGAAAGGCCACAGTGTAATCAGATAAAGATTTTCAAAACTAGGGGTCAGATTGGTTCATGAGTTTAGGTACCTAAAGATGCAGTTAGGCACCTGGTGGGATATTCAAAAGCACTACAGCACCTAACTTTCTTTTCAGGGTTTTTCAAGCAACTTCTTAAAATCACATTCTGGTTCATGTTGTGGTAATAGATAATAAGTCTGATCCTGGTTGTCTTACTCAGCCAAAGTTCCCACTGTAATCAGTGGAAGCCTTGCTTGAGCAAGTGGGGGAGGATTGGGTCCACTACCTACCTTGACATTGCAGTACAAGGCTTAGCTAATATTTGCAAAACACGTAGGAAGCACTGGATGAAACAAGTTCAAAGTATTCTTATCAGTTGTGCTGTGGGTACAAACATTTCTGCAGAGCGCTATATGCTACTCAAGGTTATACTACATCACCATGTGCTGGATACACAGATAAAGGGAGTTCCCACTGGTAGAACAAGTAGCATGTATTTATCTCACCTCTGTACATTGCACCTTCACTCGTGCTTGGATAATTATCATATCAAAGATGAAAAGCCAGCAGCCCTGTATTTGCTGTGCATAGAATTTGGTTTCTAAGGTTATTTTTTAATGATAAGGTAGTTTTTTCTTAAAAAAAAACCCAAAAAACCTGGTTCCTAGGCAACTACTATAAATACATCTCCTACTGCTGAGAAAAAGAGAGGATGGAGAAGTCTTTCTCTCAAACGGAATGTAATTTATATCCCTGCAGATGATAGCACAGTGACACAAACCACACACAGTATGTGAAGGCACAAAGAGTATTGTTATCCAGGTTTTCTTAACTGTGGAAGTACATCTGGATTGGCTGCGTTTCCTGCAAAATATTTTAGTGGTTTCTGGCGAGACAGGTATTATAAGTCAAACTCTCGCTGGACTAGCTAAGAGCTGTACTGTGATTTAACTTAAAAGAGCAACTTGTTAGTGAAACTGGAGAGTAAAAATTATATGGTGAAGGCTCCCCAACAGTCTCGGGATATGTTACTTCATTCTCTGTTTAAAAATCTCAATATAGTTTTGTTGTTAAATAGAAGAAAAATAATGAGAATAAATTAAGGAAGAAACTGTATCTAATTATTAACTTTTGACAGAAAATAGTACACCTTTCTCTTCTCCATCCTGCTGTGTGGTCTATCTTTGGCTTCTAATTTTGTGCATGCTGCTGGCATTTTCTTCTCTTCTACTCATGATCTGTGGTGAAGACTCTTGAAGAGTGATTAGCTGATGGTAAGGGCGGGGCACTTCTGATGTCCTTTTGTCAGGGTGGAGGTTTCAGAGCCCCAGGGCTACTATTGTGCAGGCTCTTCCTCTGTCTCCCTCCAGTTTCTACCTGTACCTTTGTTAGGTGCAGTATGCCAGATGATCGTAGTTATTGTGGTTGGTCCCAAAAGGGAAGGTGGCCCTATTTCATTTGGAGATTTTTAGATCAGTAGCAGATTTCAAAGTGGATCAGGTAGTGAATGGGAAGCAGGTTGTGAAGCCCCAGCATGTTATGTTCTCTTTGGCTTATCAGATTATATGAGTTGAATCATGGCCATATGCACTGGCAGTTGCTTGTTTGTGAACTTTTCACTTAGAACAAGGTATAGAGAATTACAGTAGTTCAGTGGAGAGGTGACAAATGCATGCCTCTCCTTGACAGGTTATCCTCCGAGAGGAACAGATGGATTCTTTCTAGATAGAGAAGGTACTTTGGGTGACAGTCATCAGCATGACCCAACGCTTGCACCTTATCTTGATGGAGGAGAGAGTATCCATAGAGCAGGGACAGTGCTCCACATCAGGCAAGAGCAGCGTTGGTCTTACTTGGGTCTGGGGTGTGTGTATGTGTGCGCGCGGGTGTGCACATGTATGTGTACGTGTGCATGCCAGCCTCGCTCTCCTGCTTAGCCAAGTAAGACAATGACATGGTCTAACCCTAAATATTTATCAAGTCTGACTGTCCACCTCATGAATAAGTTTCCTGCTATTTTTCTTCCAAACCGGAAGCTTGGATTTTTCTCCATCAATTTTAGTTTGGCTTTGCTGGCTGGGGAAGAGGTGTGGAGAAGACACATACGTGGTCCTGCTCTCACTCCAACCCTGCCTAACCCGTGTGGCATTGCTAGAACAGGAAATGAGGACTGTGACTGGCCCTGCATAGGATCACAATGTGGGAAAAGACTTGTGCTCTCTCTCTCTCTCTCATTCTTGAACACCTGTAGAGATCCAGTCACAGTCAGGCCCTTCATCTCTAAAAACCTGCCTATGATACCATACTCACACTGAGCAATACCGTTCTCTGCAGGAGATCCTACTGAACTCACTTTATTAACAATGAGGAAGGTACTACTCATTGTTAATAAAAATGTTAGAATTTATCCCTAACTAAAGTGTTCAATTTACCTCTGTCCTCAGGGGGTTTGAGAATATTTATTTTTATCTGTATCCCAGTTATTCCGTAAAGCCTGGCTTTCATTGACTTGGTGAACCATTCTTAAAATATGGCTTAATTCCAGTGTAGACAGGATCTTAGAGGAAAATTGTTCAGGACAGCAGCACTGACTGTAGGTATCTGATTTTCCTGACTCTCTGCTACTATATTATTATTCTTAATTGCATTAAAATAACTCTGAGATGAGATCATTTTAATTCCCTACTATTTTCAGACTTAAAACTAGTGAGGCAGTTTGCTTCTTGAATGACTTTTCTTGATTCCAGTGACCATCTGGTCAAATTCAGAGTCCAGAGAAACAAGAGCCACAGGAGACAGCTTAATTTGTTTTGTTTTTTAAACCTAGTAATTTCTGCTTTTAGCTCATGAGTGCTGCTTTTTGAGCAGAAGACAGCAAATTCTTCCATTGCATCAGTGGTCAGCTTAGCCATCACACTTCTGCTCATAGAGCCTTGGGGGATCTAACTAAACTGTTGTGCAGACAAAGAATCTGCGACATACAAACTATTGACCAGATTTTGTTTCCATCTTTGGCATCTCCAGTACAACATGTGGCATTACTCCTCTTTCCCCCTCCAGGGTCTTATTCAATTCCCACTGAAGTCAGAGTATTTCCATTGGCTTCAGTGGGAGCTGGATCAGCCCTGGCATAAGTGGGAAAAATTGCATTGACTTCAGTAGAATTGTGTCTCTTTTCACCAGGACTAAATTTGATCCTAAGAATCTCTTTGACATAAATTAGAAGCCAAAGGAAGAGCAGTCCAAGTTTGTTTAACTGCACAGCTTTGAAAGAAACCTCTTATTTGTTTGTTCTTCTCTCCTTGATCCATTTTTAAATCCATTTTTAAAATCATTCATAGGAACTATTGACTCTGGGTTTTTCTTGAATTTAATTTTTTTCATGTGAATTTAGTGCTGCTAAAAGGTGCCATAGTGTAGGGTTACCATACATCCGTATTTTCCCAGACATGTCCGGCTTTTTGGTTCTTAAATTGCCGTCCGGGAGGAATTTTTAAATATCTAAAAACGTCCGGGATTTTGCCATTATTATTTTTTCCCAAAGAAGAGTTGATCATTCAAGAAAGAGAGTGAATGTTGATCACTTGAGAGAGTGCCCGATTTCCACCCCTAGCTCTCAGCGCTTGCGCTGTGAAACAGCTGTTTTGCACGGCTGGGAGGGAGGGGGGAGGAGGGGGAACAGGGCACGCTCAGGGGAGGAGGTGGGGCTGGGGCAGAGATTTGGGGAAGGGGTCCAATGGGGCAGTGAGGGGGTGGAGTTGAGGCGGGGACTTTGGGGAAGGGGTTGGAATGGGGGCAGGGAAGGGGTGGAGTTGTGGCGGGGCCAGGGGGGGGGCACGAGAAAATCACCACCCCCGCTCCCGTGGAGTGTCCTCTTTTTTGAATGTTCAAATATGGTAACCCTACCATAGTGACATAAATATAGTTTTACCACAGAATGAGTGCAGCGGTACAAGCTTAACTATTTTGACATGCCAAATGCTTCAGTGCTGATGGGAAAGGATCACCTGTAGGGGTGAGAACAAACACAGTGTGGACAAGATAGTCAATTAATCTCAAATGTGATGGTTTTGTGATATGAACATTTGCCCAAGAGAAAAAAAGAGTGGGAATAACTCATTTCAAATAACAGGTTTCAGAGTAGCAGCCGTGTTAGTCTGTATTCGCAAAAAGAAAAGGAGGACTTGTGGCACCTTAGAGACTAACCAATTTATTAGAGCATAAGCTTTATTTCAAATAAGTCACCTAAGGCCCATCAGATGGTATTAAATTTTAGTCTGGTGCCCTCTTGTGGTGTACTGAACCATCAAACTAGTGGTGAAATGCTGTGTATGCAGGTGCCTGTTCTTGGAAGCATCCAGAGCCTAGATCCTTTTTAAAAGGAAGACATATTTTTGGGCTCTACCTAACTTTGCATCCCTCAAGCATCCTCAGTCTGAATGATGCACGTGTCTATTTATTAGTCCGACAAATGAGTTTATTCATTATCTGTGTGACCAGAGAACTATTTTGTGCTATGACTTCTGAGTTCCAGTAACATGCAGGGGCAGAAAAGTTATGGGCTGTCTAGCCTGGAAAATAATTGGATTTAATAAGCAGAGAAGCCTTTTCCTGTACATCATTAAATCTGCCTAAACTATTTTACAAATCTTCTCATCTTCCTAAATCTGAACCACTCAGCCCTTGTAGCTTGGAATACAATAAAAGTTATTTATAAAGGTTATGCTCCTTCAGTGCACACTACGCTTTGCTCTTAAAGGGTTGGGGGAAGCAAAGCCAAGCCCTATCCACCCCACTATATTGGTCTATGCGCTTCTAGTATTTTTCATCTTGCACACTCCCCTTAGGCACAATCCCTACTTGAACTCCCCTTAGGGATGGTGCATTTCCACATTAAACCTTACTCACAGTAGTGCCTACTTGGCAATCTAGTGTGTTCTGTGCTTCCTTCTTCCAAACCCTCGCCAGTAAGGGTCAGTTCTTTTTAACAGTTGGTACGACTTTAATAACGAATGACTAAACATACCTTAGTTTTCCATTCTACTCACTAACACTCTTCCCATCTATGTGCTGAGATTAGTGAGAGGTGTGTGTTGGTTTGATATTATAAAAACTCAGTGCTTGTAATAGATGGAAGTGAGGGGTTTTAACTGGCTGCTTAGAGAACTAGCATCTCTTCCAATCAGTTGGAAGAGTACAAAGACAAGGAGCTCCTTTCTTAAATTTGGGAGGTATAAACAAATGTCAGGTCAACTGCAAGCAACTCTTGGCTACCACCAGCTGGTGCCTCAGCTGGGAAATAGTTAACTCCTGGCACCATGAAGTTAATTCTGTAAAACACTTGGCAATAGATTTGGTGTGGATTTTTAAGAGGAAATGTCTTGTTTGTGAAATTTGCTTGAGTGCCCTAGAGACTGACTTCTTCATGGAACATTGTCATGGGTTTCCTCCACGCTTCCCATCCACACTCCACAATGCTGTCCTGGAGGAACCACTCTTATGGGCTGAAGGTTACTGTAATTCAGTCTTCCCTCTCTTTCACTTCTTGGTGTTTCTGATGGGATTGGTAACAAGGATGCCAGATAGTGTTGGTTGTGATGGTGTTTTCTGGAATGTGAATTGTAAAAGATGATGTGAGCAGGAGGACCTGGGCTAGCTGAGTGCAGTATGCTTGGAGATTGCAAGGAAGAGATCTCCAACCCCAGTGGGGAAGGGTTAGAGGGCAAGAAACACTGTAAATACTTTGCTGCATGAGACTGTACTGGTGTTGGTGATGGGAATATAAATACATTCACATGAAGCTGCCACTTACTGAACAGATTCTGTGTGGTTTCTGGGGCCTCAGGGGATGGGGAGGGAGCACGCCCTGTTACAGGCACTATATCTAATTATAAATCCCCTCACTCCTCCAGTCACCTAGTTTGCATAAAAGATGTTGCACAAAATAAACATGCTTTTGTCTTGTTAGACTCTCCAAGCAACGGACAGTTCTGGAAAAAGCAAAATTTCCATTGAGATTCTAAAGTAATTAATGTTGTAGTAGAGTCCAGAGAACTCTTTCTGCATTTGTGAACCCACACTGTGAAGTTATATTGTATCAATAACTCTTTCTCCACACAGTGTATTATATATGCGGCGTCATCAGAGCAAGTGGCACCATGGGCCGTGGGTATCAAAGGCAG
Organism: Lepidochelys olivacea; assembly: GCF_965140295.1. Classification (NCBI taxonomy): domain Eukaryota; kingdom Metazoa; phylum Chordata; order Testudines; family Cheloniidae; genus Lepidochelys; species Lepidochelys olivacea. The sequence continues at coordinate 135,090,063 of NC_140412.1, read as the reverse complement.
GGGAAGGCCGAGCCTTCCTAAACAAGTTGTGTGGCCCCACCCAAACTTCACCCTCAGGCCCCTTCCTACTTCCCAGCACTGTGTTGTGGGGGTCTGTTCCCCCTGGGGCTGGGGCCCCAGACTGGGACTAATGAGGGCTGGCCTGTGCGCCAGGGCTGGGGGGGGCCGCGCTGCCCACCCTCCTGGTGCTCCGGGGCTGGGGGAGGGGGGCCACGCCACCCTCCCGGCGTGTTGTGGGGGATGGGGGCTGATGGACATGTGAGGGGGCCTCTGGGCTTTGGTGGGAGGGGTGGGGCCTCAGGCAGAAGGTGTGGGCCAGGCCAGGGGCTAGCCTCCCCGAGCCCAGGGCATAGTTGTTGGAACTAGGGGTGCGGAGGTTGCTGCAGCACCCCGAGGATTGAAGTGGTTTCCATTATATACAGGGTTCACAGTTTGAGTCAATGGCTCTCAGCCCCCCCCACTCTAAAATTTGTTCCAGCACCCCTGGCCCAGGGTTCACCTGCTGCCCATGAGCGCCATAATGTATTTCTGTTTTTGTCTCTATCTTTTATTTAGTTTGTGAGGAAAGGAGGGTCTCCACTCCCGACCCCCACCCCTTTTTTTTTTTCTGGCACCAGATGTTGAGTAAAAGAATCAAAGCTCACAGCCAGGATTTTTCAGAAATGACTGGTGATTTGGGGTTCTTCAGATTTTGGCTGCCTAACTTGAGACCCCTTAAAAAAGAGACTGCTTGAGGGGCTTTTGGAGGGAACAGTGCTCTGCTCTTTCTAAAAACCAGGCCTCTCTAAATTCTCTCAAGCTAGACAGGCAAAACTGAGGAACCCCAAATCAGCAATAGTTTTTGAATATCATGGCCAAACATATTTTTTTTTTCATGGAAGGTTCTTTATTTTTAAACCAAACACACAACTACAGTCTGGGTAATCAGGGATAAATACTTAGACTTAATACTAAGAGCAGCACTCATCTTCTCTCAGATTTTCAGAGTGCAAGAAACAGGGAGATGCTTCCCAGTTTTATTCTTAAGTATCCGAGGAGACAAAAACAAATGGAATCTCCAGAGAAGCCAGAAACGCCAGCCCCCGTCCATGCAAGTGCTCTAATCAGACTGATCCATAATTCCAGAAAACAACCAATCAAAAGGGCCTAATTCTTCCATCTTTTGAATAGTACCACGAACGCGCTCATTGATTTCAGTGGGACTACTTGTGGAATAAGGGACTATATTATGCAAGAGTAAAGGTGGCAGAATGGGCTCAATTTTACATTAGCAAAAGCCAGACTCTTCTTCTTTGCCCCCCTTGTCAAGGTAGACAAGTTTGTGAAGTTTAAATTGAGACTGTGTGAGCTCTGACAAAAATAATTTGTATAAATACTGCTTTCCCTCCCGGGAATTTTACCCATCAAGTTTAATTAAGATTTTAAAATCAGAGAGAGAGAACTTGCCTGCCAGGGGATGTTTTCAAGTTTTCACAGCTCTATTTTTATTTTTAATTGAAATTTAGTACGTTGATTGATGGCACTGCAATTGAAATGGAAGTCCCCTGTTAATAGAACTAGTGCAGACCACACAGGCAGGGGACGTGCCGCTTCCCAGTACAGCCTTGTGCCTCATCCCTGACCTGGTGGGGTCAGACAGTACCATAATTCACTGTCCCTTTCCAGTCAGTCCTTGGCCTCTCTTCTGAGGCTGTCAAAAAGGGTGCCCATTAGTGCTAATTGTGATGGCGAGTTTCATGATCAGAATGCCTTACCATAATAAAATGGGCTGAGAGAGCCAATGAGTCTTGGTTCCTACTGACCCAGTGCTTTATATTGCTCACAGCTCAAGTTTTAACCTTTCGTAGATTTTATAGCCTTTAAGGCCAGAAGAAATTATTCTGATCAGATAGTCTGATCTCTTACATTGCACCTTCCATGGAATTTCAACAAGTGATTCCTGCATCAAACCCATAGCTTCTGGTTAAGCTAGAGTTTTTTAGAAACTTTTCTTTTAGAAAAACATCCACTCTTGATTTAAAGACTTCAGGTAATGGCAAATCCACCACATGCCTAGGGAGGTTGTTCCCATTGTTAATTACCCTCGCTCTTTCTGTGAGAAATTTCTTTGACTGTCTTCTTGATAAGAGTTTTCTGAAGTGTAATGAGAGGACCTGGATCGCGGGACTGGAAGATTTAACATGCTTACTTGGTTTTCTTGTTGTCAGTCTTTATTTTGGTCAATTAAACTGTGAGAAAAGAGTGTGAGTACCAACCTCAAGACAGACTGACAAACCTAGGGCACAAACCTCAAATTGGTTGTTTTTTCTAAACTGAGATTTCACTCAACCAACTGTGCCAAGTGCAAACTCCTCAGGCACTTTAACAGCCTGGACACAGAGTCACAGACATCCCGTTGGGTACTCTGATCTGTCTTGCCACCCAAGTGATCATATCTCTGTGATAGATGGCCCCTTACATCAAGAATCATACCAATATTAATGTTACTACTAATATCAATGGACCAGTCACTTACCCCAGGTGAATTGTGCTTTAGGTCTCACACCAATGACGCTTGTAGCCAATCCTATAGTAAACTATATGAAGATTTGTTAAATATGAAAAGGAAATTAGAGAGTTATTTACAAGGTTAAAGTAAGCAAACATAGATACATGAATGAGTCACGGTCTTTGCTTTCAAAAGCAATACAGGCTTCTATAATCCGCAAACTCTATTTGTCCACTAGGGCTAACCCAGGCTAAGCAGCTGGGGATCTCTTGCTTATGCCTAGAAAAACCTTGCTCTCACAGAGTCCAAGCAGCATAGAGAGCCTTAGTTCCTTTGCTTTCGGGTTTTTATCCCTCTCCTGCCATGAGCTCTGAGCTGCAAACTCAGCTGATGGGAGGAGTCCACTTGCATGACATATCTTCACGGGGAAGAGAGCAGAATAATAGTAAGAATCTTTAGTCCCTTTGTTGATGATTCCTCAGGCAAGATGTGGGGAGCTCCATTTGCAAGATCCAACAATCACTCATCTGGTATCAATGGATCTCCTTTTTTGGAAGAGGCATAACAATTTCTGAAGAAGAGCAGCGTTCACGCTAATTAATGTCCCTCTACTATATGGCGATTCATACAGGGATGAATCAAAAAACCATGGCTGGCCTGTGCTAGCCGACTCCTGCCCATGGATCTTGGGCTGTGCAGCTCTTTCATTGCTGTGTAGACTTCAGGGCTCAGGCTGGAGCCCGAGCTTCAGGACCGGAGCCCAAGCTCTAAGCCCTGGTCTACACTAGGACTTTAGGTCGAATTTAGCAGCGTTAAATCGATTTAAACCTGCACCCGTCCACACAGTGAAGCCCTTTATTTCGACTTAAAGGGCTCTTAAAATCGATTTCCTTACTCCACCCCTGACAAGTGGATTAGCGCTTAAATCGACGTTCCCAGCTCGAATTTGGGGTACTGTGGACACAATTCGATGGTATTGGCCTCCGGGAGCTATCCCAGAGTGCTCCATTCTGACCGCTCTGGACAGCACTCTCAACTCAGATGCACTGGCCAGGTAGACAGGAAAAGAACCGCGAACTTTTGAATCTCATTTCCTGTTTGGCCAGCGTGGCAAGCTGCAGGTGACCATGCAGAGCTCATCAGCACAGGTGACCATGATGGAGTCCCAGAATCGCAAAAGAGCTCCAGCATGGACCGAACGGGAGGTACGGGATCTGATCGCTGTTTGGGGAGAGGAATCCGTGCTATCAGAACTCCGTTCCAGTTTTCGAAATGCCAAAACCTTTGTGAAAATCTCCCAGGGCATGAAGGACAGAGGCCATAACAGGGACCCGAAGCAGTGCCGCGTGAAACTGAAGGAGCTGAGGCAAGCCTACCAGAAAACCAGAGAGGCGAACAGCCGCTCTGGGTCAGAGCCCCAAACATGCCGCTTCTATGATGAGCTGCATGCCATTTTAGGGGGTTCAGCCACCACTACCCCAGCCGTGTTGTTTGACTCCTTCAATGGAGATGGAGGCAATACGGAAGCAGGTTTTGGGGACGAAGAAGATGAGGAGGAGGAGGAGGTTGTAGATAGCTCACAGCAAGCAAGCGGAGAAACCGGTTTTCCCGACAGCCAGGAACTGTTTCTCACCCTAGACCTGGAGCCAGTACCCCCCGAACCCACCCAAGGCTGCCTCCTGGACCCAGCAGGCGGAGAAGGGACCTCTGGTGAGTGTACCTTTTAAAATGCTATACATGGTTTAAAAGCAAGCATGTGAAAGGATTACTTTGCCCTGGCATTTGCGGTTCTCCTAGATGTAGTCCTAAAGCCTTTGCAAAAGGTTTCTGGGGAGGGCAGCCTTATTTCGTCCTTCATGGTAGGACACTTTTATCACTCCAGGCCAGTAACACATACTCGGGAATCACTGTAGAACAAAGCATTGCAGTGTATGTTTGCTGGCATTCAACCAAAATCCGTTCTTTCTCTCTCTGTGTTATCCTCAGGAGAGTGAGATATAATTCATGGTCACCTGGTTGAAATAGCACAGCAGGAATGTGTCCCTGAAGAAAAGCACCCTGTTTGCCTGTGGCTGAACAGAAATGTTCCCCGCTGTTAGCCACGGGGAGGGGGGAGGGTTGAGGGGGTAGTCACGCGGTGGGAGGAGGCAAAATGCGACCTTGTAACGAAAGCACATGTGCTATGTATGTAATGTTAACAGCAAGGTTTACCCTGAAAGAGTGTAGCGACTGTTTTATAAAATGTGTCTTTTTAAATACCGCTGTCCCTTTTTTTTTTCTCCACCAGCTGGATGTGTTTCAATGATCACAGGATCTTCTCCTTTCCAGAGGCTAGTGAAGCTTAGAAAGAAAAAAAAACGCACTCGAGATGAAATGTTCTCCGAGCTAATGCTGTCCTCCCACACTGACAGAGCACAGACAAATGCGTGGAGGCAAATAATGTCAGAGTGCAGGAAAGCACAAAATGACCGGGAGGAGAGGTGGAGGGCTGAAGAGAGTAAGTGGCGGGCAGAAGACAGGGCTGAAGCTCAAATGTGGCGGCAGCGTGATGAGAGAAGGCAGGATTCAATGCTGAGGCTGCTGCAGGACCAAACCAGAATGCTCCAGTGTATGGTTGAGCTGCAGCAAAGGCAGCTGGAGCACAGACTGCCACTGCTGCCCCTCTGTAACCAACCGCCCTCCTCCCCAAGTTCCATAGCCTCCACACCCAGACGCCCAAGAACGCGGTGGGGGGGCCTCCGGCCAACCAGCGACTCCACAACAGAGGATTGCCCAAAAAAAAGAAGGCTGTCATTCAATAAATTTTAAAGTTGTAAACTTTTAAAGTGCTGTGCTTAAAGTGCTGTGTGGCATTTTCCTTCCCTCCTCCACCACCCCTCCTGGGATACCTTGGTAGTCATCCCCCTATTTGTGTGATGAATGAATAACGAATGCATGACTGTGAAGCAGCAATGACTTTATTGCCTCTGCAAGCGGTGATTAAAGGGAGGAGGGGAGGGTGGTTAGCTTACAGGGAAGTAGAGTGAACCAAGGGGCGGGGGGTTTCATCAAGGAGAAACAAACAGAACTTTCACACTGTAGCCTGGCCAGTCATGAAACTGGTTTTCAAAGCTTCTCTGATGCGTACCGCGCCCTCCTGAGCTCTTCTAACCGCCCTGGTGTCTGGCTGCGCGTAACCAGCAGCCAGGCGATTTGCCTCAATCTCCCACCCCGCCATAAACGTCTCCCCCTTACTCTCACAGATATTGTGGAGCACACAGCAAGCAGTAATAACAGTGGGAATATTGGTTTCGCTGAGGTCTAAGCGAGTCAGTAAACTGCGCCAGCGCGCCTTTAAACGTCCAAATGCACATTCTACCACCATTCTGCACTTGCTCAGCCTGTAGTTGAACAGCTCCTGACTACTGTCCAGGCTGCCTGTGTACGGCTTCATGAGCCATGGCATTAAGGGGTAGGCTGGGTCCCCAAGGATACATATAGGCATTTCAACATCCCCAACAGTTATTTTCTGGTCTGGGAAGAAAGTCCCTTCCTGCAGCTTTTGAAACAGACCAGAGTTCCTGAAGATGCGAGCGTCATGCACCTTTCCCGGCCATCCCACGTTGATGTTGGTGAAACGTCCCTTGTGATCCACCAGAGCTTGCAGCACTATCGAAAAGTACCCCTTGCGGTTTATGTACTCGCCGGCTTGGTGCTCTGGTGCCAAGATAGGGATATGGGTTCCGTCTATAGCCCCACCACAGTTAGGGAATCCCATTGCAGCAAAGCCATCCACTATGACCTGCACATTTCCCAGGGTCACTACCCTTGATATCAGCAGATCTTTGATTGCGTGAGCTACTTGCATCACAGCAGCCCCCACAGTAGATTTGCCCACTCCAAATTGATTCCCAACTGACCGGTAGCTGTCTGGCGTTGCAAGCTTCCACAGGGCTATCGCCACTCGCTTCTCAACTGTGAGGGCTGCTCTCATCCTGGTATTCATGCGCTTCAGGGCAGGGGAAAGCAAGTCACAAAGTTCCATGAAAGTGCCCTTACGCATGCGAAAGTTTCGCAGCCACTGGGAATCGTCCCAGACCTGCAACACTATGCGGTCCCACCAGTCTGTGCTTGTTTCCCGAGCCCAGAATCGGCGTTCCACAGCATGAACCTGCCCCATTAGCACCATGATGCATGCATTGGCAGGGCCCATGCTTTCAGAGAAATCTGTGTCCATGTCCTGATCACTCACGGGACCGCGCTGACGTCGCCTCCTCGCCCGGTATCGCGTTGCCATGTTCTGGTGCTGCATATACTGCTGGATAATGCGTGTGGTGGTTGATGTGCTCCTAATTGCCAAAATGAGCTCAGCGGCCTCCATGCTTGCCTTGGTATGGCGTCCGCACAGAAAGAAGGCGCGGAACGATTGTCTGCCGTTGCTCTGACGGAGGGAGGGGCGACTGACGACACGGCTTACAGGGTTGGCTTCAGGGAGCTAAAATCAACAAAGGGTGTGCCTGTACATCAAGGAGTATTTCAGGCAGGACTGCACGGAGGGTTCCAATAAGAAATGGTGCACCAAAGTTATCGTTGTTATTGGAACAAGGAGGTTAGCCTGGCCTCTGATTGATACATGGCTAGATTAACCTCGCTGCGCCTTCTCTGTGACTGACTGCAGTGTGATCTAGACAGGGGAGGAGGAAAATGAGTCCAAAACAAATCTGGTCTATGTCTTGTTCTGACCCACTCCATCGATCCTTTACATCTTTGGCTGGCAGCAGACAAAAAAGGCGCGAAATGATTGTCTGCCCTTGCTTTCACGGGGGGAGGGAGGGTGGGAACGGGGTCCTGACGATATGTACCCAGAACCACCCGCGACAATGTTTTAGCCCCATCAGGCATTGGGATATCAACCCAGAATTCCAATGGGCAGCGGAGACTGCGGGAACTGTGGGATAGCTACCCACAGTGCAACGCTCCAGAAGTCGACGCTTGCCTCGGTACTGTGGAAGCGCTCCGCCGAGTTAATGCACTTAATGCACTTAGAGCATTTTCTCTGGGGACACACACACTCGAATATATAAAACCGATTTCAAAAAAACCGACTTCTATAAATTCGACCTAATTTCGTAGTGTAGACATACCCTAAGACTCTGCAGAATAGGAGGGTCCCAGAACTCAGGTTGCAGTCTGAGCTCCAAAGTCTACATAGCAATGAAACAGCCCCATGAGCCAAAGTTGGCTGGCATGGGCCAGCTGAGGGTTTTTCTTTGCTGTGTAGACATACCCACAGAGTCAATGAAGCTCACAATGCAACTGCTCAAATAATACATTACAGTATGGAACTCAGACATTACAAGTAAGATTAATACATGCAGCAACTCACAACCACTTGAGAGTGCAAACACTAAACACTTTCTTATAATTCCCATACCCGGTTTATCAATATTAATCCACAATTGAGCCAGATGGATTCCAGCCATGTGTCTGTCTAGTTGAGACATGGGGACCTTGGCATGAGCTGGCTCCTGGTCTGCCAACATCACAAAAACATATATAGTGAGATAGAAAAACTAAGAGCAAAATTAAGAGAGACCCCATGGATTTTGAATGTTGTCTTAGGATAATGGTCTCTGGCTGCAACATGAATATCAAGATGAAGGAAAGACATTTCATAGCCACACAGATTGATCCTTTAACACAGTGGTACACAGAGGTTTTCCAGGGGCTACATCAACTCATCTAGAGATATGCCTAATTTTACAACCAGCTACATAAAAAGCACTAGCGAAGTCAGTACAAACTAAAATGTCACACAGACAATGACTTGTTTATACTGCTCTATACACTCAAATATAAGTACAATATTTATGTTCCAATTGCTTTATTTATAATTATATGGTAGGAATGAGAAAGTAAGCAGTTGTTCAGTAATAGTGTGCTGTGACACTTGGTTTTTTTATGTTTGATTTTGTAAGCAAGTCATTTTTAAGTGAACTTGGGGATATGCAAGACAGATCAGACTCCTGAAAAGGGTACACTAATCTGGAGAGTTTGAGCGCCACTGCTTTAATACATTGTAACGATTTTCATTTGTTATATCAGGGAGATAAAAATAATTTTATCCAATGGATGTTAGTGCAGGAGAGTGAGAGTTTCCTGATGTACTGCTAGCAGCCTATTGCAATCTGTTTGGGTTAGAAAAGCAATGGGCCTCATTCTCTGCTCTCTTGTACCAGTGTAACTCCATTCATTTCAATAGAATTAATTGCAGTTCTCACCAGTGTGAGAGGAGAATGAGGCTCAGTTTATTCTATGATGAAGTCGGGGCCCCATATGCACTGCACACACATACATCGTGAAAGTGCTGGGCCCTGCCTCAAACAATTTACAATCTAAGCATATGATGAGGAGCAACAATTATATTCAACAAATAAATGGGTAGAGAAGGGGGAGGGTGGCAAAGGAACAGTGAAATGATTATATTTAGTATAAGCAGCAGTTACCGCATACCAACTGATATCTACGTGAAATTATGGCACCAATATTCTCATCACAGTTTGCATATATGAATTTATCATCTGTCTGCTCTGAAAATATAAACAAACAGTTCAGCATTTCTCCAAGTCTATTAATTGTTTGTATTTACTAGAGACTGTATGGCTTGGTTGTGATTGGTCAGAGAAGTTACATAATGTTGTTTGTTCTTTGACTGAATGACTGTGCAAGCATTTCTGGTGCCAATTGTTCTTCATGCACTTTTAGATTTCAGTTTCTATGAACAGTCAGATGGGACTATTCACAAACATTTGTACCAGTAAAACTCAATCGCTTCAATAGTCACAGAAAGCTAATGCAAAAGCGGCGTAGTTGTGGTGAGCAAATGACTATCTGTGAGAAATGTTTTGCAGTATTCACCCAAATCTAATTGTGCACTTTGGCCTACTGGAAATCATTCTAGCCACAAAACTGTGTATATGGCCCAATGGTCTTATTTTCAGTGGTGCTGAGAACCAACTGTCCTCAATTCAAACCTGGGTGTCTATGGTTAGACACCTAAATTTACTTTTAGACATATATTTAAGTTGCCTAAAGTCCATGAGGATTCGACAGCGGCTGGATCACTTGATGATTACCTGTTCTGTTCATTCCCTCTGAAGTACCTGGCATTGGCCACTGTTGGAAGACAGGACACTGGGCTACATGAATCTTTGGTCTGGCCCAGTATGGCCGTTCTTATGTTCTTATTGCTGTTTATTCCCAGCACCTCTGAAAAATCAAGCCAATTATTTCAGTACCTAACTTTAGGCATCATAGCTCCTGCTCCTATAGGGCATCTCATGCAAGTGCTCAAAGTTCATTGCACTATCAGGGTCTACTTTGTTTTTTGATGGCTGAAGTTTTACTGTTTTTTTATTTTAAATAACCTTTTTTGAGGTGTAGTCTTATGGTCTTTACAAAGGCAAAATTCCCAATGAAATCAATGGGAGGTTGTTTTTTTTTACTAAGCAATGCAGGAAGATGCCTTACATAGTCATTGTGCATTCAGCAGTCTGAGAAGTGTAAATTTACTATATGCACTGAGGTATTTGTTTATTTCTAAGCTGACCATCCCTGTATGCAGTATCTGGGCTTACAGAAAACTAAACAAAAACTGGGCCCAGTGCCCAGAGAAACCAACCAGTCCCTCAACTTCCTGCACAAAAACAATGCGCTGACACTTCATATGCCTGACCTAATACCACTATGCCTCTCCAGCTTGAACACTGTAGAGAAAATGACCCCTTTGGTTCATGCTAATGAGGGTTTCTTTGCAAAATTTGTTTTTTACTTTAATTTCATGCATGATAAGCATTATTATTTATTATTGAAGCATCTTCCAATAGAGTCTGTCTGCTTAGACAGTAAATTGGTATTTCTTATATCAGTAGTGATTTTGTTTTTATTCGTGTGTTCAAACCTGCAAATCCTATACATTTACATCACCTTCTTTACCGAGGCTGGTTTAGAAGGTCTGGCCTTGCACTCCTGAAACGCGGTGGGAATCTTATTTTTGGTCTCATAATTGAGTTAATTGTGGTGCCCTCAGATCAGTCACTGTGGGAGTAGCTGACAGCAGAATTTACAAATTCGATCTCTGTTCAGGAAATCCCCCAAAATAAGCAAGTCTTTTTTTTTTTTTTTTTTTGAACAGTAAATCTTCTCTCAGCTCTGCAGAGAGTGGGCCCCAGCAGACGCAGAGGCAACTGGTGAGGCTGTGCAGAAAAGATCATACTATGAGTTTTGTTTAACAAATAATTGTGCTCTTTTTACATGGAGACACTGAAGCCTTTGATCACAAAAAAATGGAGCCTGTGGTTTTCTCTATTCACTGGTGGTTTTTTTCCCTTCTGTTTACAAATGACTGACTCACCACTGTGTGATCCTGAGGGGTGCACAATCTAACAATGGAGTGAATCAGCCAAAACAGAGTTACGTCCTGCTTTAAAAGAGCTGAACGTGCATATTCAGAAGCACCCTAGCTTCAAAAAGCAAAGTGGTAATATTGCTGACAATGAGATCCAAATGCAAAGGAGCTTGTCCTTATGATCAAGAGCTGTTGGTGCTCCCAGTAGGGATTTTGATTCCTGTGCCCCAAGATAGTTGCAAGCCTTTGGGAGGTCTTGCAGGAAGGAGACAGTTCCAGGCACATTTGAATGTCTGGAAAGCTGACATCATGGCTGGCAGGTACCAGGAAATCTGTGACTAAGGCGGATTAAATGGAGTTGCTGAGTTGCATGTGTCACAGTCGGAGGGACTGAAATCTCCATGGTCATGCATTGGCTCTGCCACAGGCATAGAAACACAGAGCTACTTCATTTAAGCAACAGTATATAATATTCTGGTAGGATACAGACATGATAATTAATACACAGCTAGATAATATCATAGGCCGGACTTCCCCACTGCCTAGCACTTTGTCAGTTACTCCTGTGCAAAATGAATACAAAGTGAGTGTAAAATGCTGCCATATCCGAAGGATGATGTTTTATACCCACTTTGCACAGGTATAAATAACTCCACAACGAGTGAGGCACGGGAGAATCAGGTCCAGATTATCAAAGCGCTTTAGACTCACTCCAATTTCTTGTGTCAGTGCTACATATGGCTCCGCTATAATTAATCTAATACTAAAGGGAATGACTGTACACATCGAAGGAAGAACACGCTCCTTTTAAACATGAATAGGAAAACCTGTTGATGCTCTGGGTTTTGTAAAGCCACTTGACTTTCTTCAAGTTCAAGTCCACAGTCCACATTTGTACTTGCAAAATGTGTGGTCATATATGCAATTTTTCATGCACACAGTGGGAGGCTGGGGTTGAAAATGTATCCCTAATACTCCAAGTTAAAATAAAGACCATGTCAAGTTTACTGAATATCTTGCTGGAATCCTTTAGAAAGGACAGGCTGACAAAATATTCACCAGAGACATGTTGGTGAGTCAGTTGTCTTTTCCTACTCAATTACAAACAGATAAAAAATAAATGTTTATATTGCTGTAGCTTTGAACACTGTATATCTGGAAAGAAGTATCAGTGGAGGTTTCAATTACTGTACCCCTTTGTATTGCCTCTCTAGCATTTGGCTCTGAATCTCCTTTGTTGCAGTAAGAGTGAAGGACAGTCATTCAGTGGTAGATTTGAAAGAGGCCAAGGAACTGAAAACACTTAAAATTATTAAAGTGCATTAATGTTTCTTAGACCCTGACACTCTCATGTATACACAATCAACATAATGCAGCCTTGATAACACACCCATTTACTCCTTCTTGGTCACTTGTCAACATTAATTACTCTGAGCTTTCTAGAACTTCATCAACTAATCCTTCAACATGTACTAAGAATTTTTTCTAACAAACAACATGAAGAACTCACTCCTTCATGTTTTATTAGAAACAGCCCTACAGAATTCAGGGACAAACTGCAAGCAGAGCTGCCTATAGTATTAGTAATTATTTGTATTACGATAACCCCTAGAGGCCCCTATCAGGAACTGAACGCAAACAATTAAAAAGCAGACCCTTGTTTCAAAGATCTTACAATCTTCGCATATAATTAGACATAACAGGTAGATACACCAAACAAATGGGTGAGGAAAAGGGGGGTAGAAGAAACAGGAAAACAGTCATTTTTTACTACAATAAGTCGCAGTCACAGCACACAATCGCCTAGGCCCCGTGAAATTACAGCACCAATTTTCGCTACTTGATTATTTGTATGTGAAAATGTGAGCCATGCTTCGCTGTCAGTCTCTTCAGTGAAATGATGTCCCTTTACAGAGTTGTAGCTGGCATGAAAATCTGGCCTATGAATTTTTAAATTTTCCCCCCTCATTTTGCCAAGCAGGCAGCATTTTTCTAAGTGCTATCTTTGCCACACAAGTGGAGGCTATCAGCTGAATAACACCTCTAACGGAAGCTCCCAGAGGATCCTACCAAGGTTGAATTAAGTATAAAAATTCATATTTATTCTTGTTTGGGGTACACTAGGAACAGTGTTTCTCCCAAGCCAATATTGAAACTTAGGGGCCTAAGTTTGGCTGCTGAATTCCACTTTGGATATTCAAACGGTCATGTATGCACCAAATAGCCATTTAGGCATTGGATTTAGATCCCTTAATTTAAAAGCCTGCATTTTAAAAATTAACTCCCCAGATTTAGTGAAGGGAGAACTCTGCAGTGCTATTGCAGCAGGTTTGGTCCCAGGATATGCGAGCGAGTACTTTCGTTGTATAGCTTCATGCACTTTTATTAGCTGTATTGTTAATGCTCAGTGCCCTTAACTATGTGAGGGGTCCCTGGTTGTGGATCGCCAGCAGAGATAAGCTTTCCCCTACAGCCTGTATTTAGGCACCTATCTCCATGAGAGGATTAGAGCTTAGAATACACACCTCTTGTCAGCATCTCCCATTGCATAGCTTAGGCAGGGAGTCGCCTAGTATTCTGGTTTTTGTTGATCCTATTGTTAGGTGCCTATCTGTCCCCATCCATTGTATTGATCCAGTTCTTCAGGGTGGTGTTTAACTGCCTTAACCACAAGACCATCCTTTCTCTTCCTGCAGTCCCTAGACTCCTTCACTATCTGCCTTCCAACTTCTGTAACAGCAGAGGCAGGGATACCACAGACAATGACGTGCTTTGTTACATAACTATGATTTGTTCCCTGAGCACTATCCTTCCTGTACATTGAGTGAGGCAGGGGATCTAGGGGAGGGGAAATATGTGATCATGTAATTCAAAACTGTATCCTAATGCATATACAGAAGGGGGTTTAATTAAAGTTCCACAAGCAACCTTAATTCTGGCATTTCCCAATTTCAAGTGTCTCTCTTTGCAACCTTAACGTTCTTTAAATGTACACCATATTGAAAACATCTGCATTACATTCAATTGATATAATGCTACCATACCACCTGTTTTTGTCACCATGTTGGGAGACCATTACTCCTTAGGTTTACATACATTTTTAATAGTCAATAGAAATAAGGTGTTATGTGGAGTTCTGTGACACTGGTGACTGGTGTTCAAGATAGAAAGGTGCAAAAAATTATTTTTCCGAAATGGTTTTCAGTTCTATCACAACTGAACAAATGTACACAAATCACAGTAATAATTGTTGATATAGACAAGTGTTGCATGCCTGTGAAGCCAATGGGGCTCTGTGCAGGCACAGATGTACACTTTTGCACATCTTATTTCAGGACTGGGGCTATAGTTAAGTAGATAACCTCACCAAGTAAATTTTCTTGATAGTCATTCCTTAGAGATAAGTGTCACATTCTGCCTTAAGCTGTCTGTCTGGAAGCAGTAACTTGGGTTTGATCCTCAGTCATTTTTAGTCTTTTCAGCTCTCTCCCCCATTCCTTTACTCAGGAATTATTGATGTCATTTCTCAGTCATCATGCTTCCTCTACTCAAACTCCCTGTGGCTGCTTCTTTCAAACTTCCTCCAGTAGCTTCTTTTATGCTTCCCACCTACATCTTGCAGACTTCAACAGTACAGGCAGAAAAACTAATAGCTGAATGACAAATGACATACATGAAAGAGACAAGGTAGGTGAGGTAATATCTTTTATTGGACCAACTTTTGTTGCTGGAATGTACAAGCTTTCGAGCTACACAGAGCTCTTCTTTGCTGAAAAACTTGAAAAATTTGTATCTCACTTATCTTGTGTTCACATATCCTGGGACTAACACGAACACAACAACACTGCAGATGGCATACATGACAGAGAGTGTGTTTGAAGAAAGAGTGAGAGAGTCTGATAACAATGAATACAAAAGACATTTTTTTCTTGATATGAATGGTAGGCTACAATATTTGTATCTTTCTCCATTGTGAGAGACATTTAGATGGGAAGAGATATACTAATGTTAGCAAAAGATGTGGTTTTAGCTCTGTGCAGTCAAAATTGTATTTTCTTTTCAATACTGTAAGTTGCCCTAAAATACACAACTGCTTCAGATTGAGTCAGTTGCTTTGTACTGAAGCTCTAAAGGGGGCAAAAGAGGAACAGCAGTTGCTTTCATGCTAATGATTGCTCCAGGGACATGCTTAATTTTGCAATTCATAAATATCAGTAGGCTCTACTTTATAAACATGATCCTCTGAAGATATAAAGGGCCCAATCAGACAAAGCCAGTCAGACCTTCTATATGTTTTTTTTTTTAATACTTTGTGTCTGTCTGCACATTCTCAATCTTATGGTGGCCATTAGACTCTATTAATGAAAGCACTGCACTGAACCAGTCTCCGCAACTGGCAACTGTACCAGCAAAATGCTCTCCTGAGGAATACTGATTTCCCTTCTTGGCTGTCCTTAAACAAAGCTGGCATCTTAACCTGCGTGTGCATTAGTCTCCGGAAGACTGCTCTACTACAGCTTTTTATTTAAGAGAGATGATTATTCTGTGCTTTGGGAGGGGTGCTATCTGAGACATGCATCAAGAGGATAGGCCTTTGTAATAGGCCACTGAACAGTAACTAACATGCAGAGAAATTGAATTAACATTTTCTCAAAAACCTGCACACTTTCCTACACCAGGCTATTTTGATGATTATCTGTTTCTCGCTTAAAAAAACCAAGAAGTGGTGGGGAAGCAGGGGGAGGGCACAGGATGTCATACTAAATTCCCTGGGGGTGGCAGTGGAAATCTGGCTAATTTCCCAATTCTATTAAAATATACGTTGAGCTTCAGCAAGAGCCCTGCAACAGCTGCTTGGAATCCTCAGTGCTCACAGCTTTCAGGATGGGAGAGACGACTGGTGCCGGTGCCTCTGGTAAAGCTCACAGGAGAGCTGGGCAAATACACAAAAAATTATTCACAACTATTCTTAAAAATAAAACCCATGAATTTGCTTTGCTGATATTTGTGACACTCCCCGCCCTTCCCCCACACCCAATATGCACTTGAAGTGTGAGCGTACAAGGTTGTATTTACAAACCGGATCATGGGACTCAAAGGTGTTGTGACTGCTAGGATGAATAAACATTTGCTGCTGAAGTGTGTACACCTGCACTGGCATTTAAAAAAATAAATGACTGAGACTAGATGTAAGAATGCATTAGTCCTCAGCTGTGGTGAGATAGGAAACAGGTTGACAGGATAGTTGTATGTTTGCATGGCCATTTTGAAAAGTATGTCTGGGGATTTAGCAGCATGAGGATGAAGTTTCTTGCAGAGAATAATGAACAAACCCACTAAATAAAATGGGCAGCAGTAATCAGGTGGATGAGGGGTGCAACCATAACCAGGAGAGGCTTTAAGTCATGGCAGCACTTCAGGCATGGTGTGGTGCACCCTAGTCATCCCGCTGTGTGCCTGGAGCATATCCAGGCTGTGAGAAGGTGGAACAACGAGACCCCCTGCAACCAATTTTTAGAAGTTGCATTCAGAGGCTTATGCTGCATTACATCCAACCGGAGGAGTCACTGCTCTCCATGCCACAAGCACTGCTTGAGCTTCCAGGCACCAGGGTTGAACAACAGAGGGAATGCTAACAGGACCACCACTGCCAGAGGATGAAGACTGCTGTAGCATCAGGCATACTGGTGATCGAGAAGGACCTGTGACTTGGACCTCAGGTGCAGAGAGAAGGTAATTGAAGAGCTTTGTAAATTCTGGCAGCATGGGATCAGGCAGAGAACTGTGATTGCTGGCAGTGCAGAAGCATATTTTGCAGAAGGGCCAGTGTCTGCTCAGGGAGCAGCAGGAGGAGGCTGGGGGTAGGGTAGGCTTTGTTGAGATGGTGGGTCTGAGTCTCTTCTTGTGCTGTGCGGGGTTCTGTGCCAGTTTACCATGCTAGTTGGTGATTCATGTATTGAACAATACAGATCCTACTACTGTCTGCCTCCCCACTAAAGTGGGGTAGATGACTTGGTATGGAACATATAGGGTCTTCTTCCAATGCAAGCTTCCCTCTCCCCATCTCCTATGCACAGTCTGTCTACAACTGCAGTCCTTCCACTAACCATGACCTTTGTATTAAGTTTCAGGTTTTGGTTTGAAATGGCTTCAATTTTGGGACATCTGGATTCAAGGTTCTGGTCTTGGCCAGTCTATCCTTTTTTATTGGTCTGCTCCAAAGCCCATAAAAGTCAATAGACTCCAAATGACTTCAGTGAGCTTTGGATCTGTTTGTAAGAGAATATTATTTTGTAAATTTAAACAACAAAATGCAGTGTGTTGCTATTTTACAGGTGATGTTTTTTATTAGAAATTAAAATAATAGCTGTGAATTTAGACGTCAGCTATGGGAGATTCAGCTCACATGGTGTCAGGGCTGGGTCATAAGCAGCCAGTCCTAGTGGTCAGAGCCAGAGTCTACAGTCAGGAGTCAAGAGTAAGGAATCCAGGGTAAGAATACCAGCAGGTCAGAAGCAGGAGACAACCTGGAGATCACAACCACAATTGGAGGTCTGGAGCCAAGCCAGGTCGGGCTGCCAGGAAGTCAAGCTACGGGAGCAGGGAGCACAAGGTACACAGTTCAAACTAAGTGTTGTTTGGACAGCTTCCTGGCTTAAGTTGGGCCAGTGGACCAATCAGCTGCTCTGGCACTCTGCCAATGGGACTTCAGGGGCAGAGTCTCAAATGGGGGCTGGGCATGAATTCCAAACATGGCATGACATGTACTTCTTAGCTGACTTACTCAACAAACATCTTCAGAATAAAAACACTGTCACCAAGCTGATACAGTACATACCATAAAAATGAACCAGCTAGTGTGTATAGTGACCACCGGCTGGGGTCAGGATTGCTCAGGCCACATATTGCCAAAAGCTAATGAAGATTCTCTTGTAGCTCAAGCAGCAGAGGGCTCTGCTTTTGGAGAAAGAGGATATAAATTCTGTCCCTGATGTTGCTAAGAAGTGATGTGCAGCAATGACAACTGTGGCACCGTAGATGACTAATGATTTGTTACAATATCTATCAATTTTTGGCTCATCTGCACTTTCTGGTTCCAACCAGGATCAAAATGGGAAGGGCCAAAATACTAAGCAAAAAGCTGTTTGAATTTGTATTTCCAGTGTGAGGTGAAGCAGAAACTCCCAGAAATATTATGGAAACTTGTTCCCCCCAAATTTCCAACTCAGTGTTTTAGACTCAAGAAGTTTGAATGAGGTTCAGATGATCTTATCTGAACCAAGCCAAACCTCCAAATCTTTTCTATGTTTCCCACATTACCATAATCAAGATGATCTTTGAAAATGTGTGTGATGGGTTGGGTCACAGAAACCCCTTTGGGACTGTGATGTGCCTACACTACCTCTGAGCCTATTTTCCCTGCCAGCTTGGGACTTCAGTACCTTGCCATGTTTGAGCTAGTCATGCTTGCCTGCTGCAAACACAGATCTAAGTTTGAACCACATCCCCCACAAGCTGCTGGCTTAACTGAAAACAGTTTAAGAAGTGCTCTGTCTCCAGCACACAGATACCCAGCTCCCAATGGGGTCCAAATCCCAAATAAATCCGTTTTACCCTGTATAACGTTTACACAGGGTAAACTCAAAAATTGTTCGACCTCTATAACACTGATAGAGAGATATGCACAGCTGTTTGCTCCCCTAGGTATTAATACTTACTCTGGATTAATTAATAAGTAAAAAATGATTTTATTAAATACAAAAAGTAGGATTTAAGTGGTTCCAAGTAATAACAGACAGAACAAAGTAAATTACCAAACAAAATAAAATAAAACACGCAAGTCTAAGCCTAATACAATAGGAAGCTAAATGCAGGTAAATCTCACCTCACCCTTTCCAATAAGCTTCTTTGACAGACTGGCCTCCTTCTAGTCTGGGCCCAATCCTTTCCCTGGTACAGTTCTTGTTCCAGCTCAGGTGGTAGCTAGGGGATTTCTCATGACTGCAGCCTCCTTTATTCTGTTCCCGCACTTATATATCTTTTGCAAAAGGCAGGAATCCTTTGTCCCTCTCTGGGTTCCCACCCCTCCTTCTAAATGGAAAAGCACCAGGTTTAAGATGGATTCCAGTACCAGATGACATTGTCACATGTCCTGTGAGACCCCAAGCCTTCATTCTTCCCGGCCTGTCTCACAGGAAGGTTTGCAAGTAAACAGAGCCATCTACAGTCAATTGTCCTGGTTAACGGGAGCCATCAAGATTCCAAACCACCATTAATGGCCCACAGTTTGCATAATTACAATAGGACCTCAGAGTTATAGTTCATATTTCTAGTTTCAGATACAAGAATGATACATTCATACAAATAAGATGAATACATGCAGAAGAACATAACCTTTGCACAGATATATTACATGGCATATCTAGAATAAAACATTCTAATTATGTCATATTTACATTCATAAGCATATTTCTATAAAGTATTATGGGGTGCAATGTCACAATGTACTCTATAAACAGCCTCTGAATTAGGGTAATCTGAAATTGTTGCTGGGTGTGTCAGAAGTTAAACTCAGGACATCCCAGGAAAGATTTTTTTTTTGCACCCATGTTAAATTGTATGCTTTTTTCATAACACAACCATGCCCGCTGAGTCGTTTTTGGCAGGAAATCAATACTTTTCACTGAAGAGGATTTATTGATTCACTTTGTGCAGAAGCTGCATTGATATAGGCATTGCAATTGTAAATGATGAATATAAAACTGTATTGATGCATCTTTTCAAATCTTTGCAAATGTAATTTGCGAGCCACAAGAGTGGCTACATTATAGTTACAAGACTGAATTCTAATGCTATCAATCATATATACAAAAACATTCATGTTTGTTTTCAGTTTTACCTTTTCAACACTTAATCTTTTGCCAAACTATGCAGCAGAATATTTAAGCATTTTCTATGGAAGACATAACAAAAATAGTACAATACTCTTATTTTCAGGAATGTTTCCTGCCGCTCCAGGAGAAGTCCTGGAGGACAGCATACTCGGACCACACATTGATCAGATCTTTGTATTTAGGAGCATATAACTGATGGTTCTGCACATCCAGATCAGCTGAGATTAACAGTATAAACTCTGAAGTAACTCTCATTGACTTGCTTTACCTTTTTTAAAAAGTGTGAATGTATTCCTCATGAAAGGTTGAAGACCGAAGTCCTCTGTTTATGTTCATAATCACGTCTCCTGTATCTGCAGGAGACTTACTTTCTCCCATCTACCCTGTCTCATCACTTCCTTGTCCTCCATTCCAAAAGTAGACAGTCTGCTCTGGATTAATCTCAACTATCCAAGTCATTAAGTTTTTGGGTTTTTTTAAAGTATGTATATCTATACCTAGAAGTTGATATTTGTGTTTTAGATACATAGTAATTTCCAGACTGGTTCAGACCTGAGATCCATGTAGCACAGTATCTTGTTTTCAACAGCTTCCAACACCAGATGCTTCAGTCGAAGGTGTAAGAACCCTGCAGTTGACAGATGTTGGATAATCTGTCCCCCACATTAGGTCTCATCCTAAACTATAATTAGAGATTGGCCTAAACCCTGAACTATAAATTTACTATCCTTTTCTATCACTTATTCTCCTAGTCAAAACTTCAAGACTTGCACATGTAGCATGTATGACAAATAACTACGTCATTTCTTATGCTGCTTCTCAGCCCTGGTTTTATTTATTCATTATGTGTTGTCTAAACTTCAGATTGGAGGGTCACTGGGGCATGGAATGCTTCCCCAACTTTTAGAAACTCAGTGAATAAACAATAATTAGTGTTTGCGTCAGTGAGAAACAAACTTTACTCACAAAATGTTAGAATAGTATCGAACCCTTTGGGGATTTTGGTGCTCATTTTCTCTTGTTCAGGCAACTCTTTCACAACAGGGTCTAAATAGGCAAACTCATACATACTTAACTTTATTCGTGTGTGTAGTCCAGCTGAAGTTAATGGGAAGATTCATATGATTAAATTAAGCATGTGGATAAGTATTTGCATGATTGAGGCTTTAGTAGTCCAAGAAATAGGCTGGAGGATATTTTTTTTTATATATAGTTTGCAAAATTGAGAATTGATTCAACTCATTGAAGTTAATGATAGTGTTCTCATTGATTTCATTGATGACTGGGTCATACCCTATATGCATGAGGTTTAGTGACTTTTTTTAATGCTGTTTGCAGTACCATTTCCTTAATATTGCAGAGTTAGAGGGGGTTCAGAGAAGGGCAGAGAATGATTAGGGGAATAGAAATACTCTCATGAAAAGAGATTGAAAATATTGGGAGCTTTCTTCAAAAAGGACATAAGAGGCTGCATGGTAGCAGTATACAAAATAATGAATAGGATAGAGAAGGTAGAGCTGGAGTTTCTGTTCTCTGTCTCTCGTAATATAGGGCCAAGGGGATACGCAATGAAATGGTAAGGCAGCAAATTCAAAACTTGGTAAAAGGAAACACTATTTCACAGAATGTGATTTAAAGTGTGGAACTTATTGCCATGTGTTACTGGTGCAAGAACACAGCAAGACTCAAAGAGGATTGGACACATATATGGGTAACAAGAATAGATAGAATTATAATAGTTAAAGCTAAGAAGTTTGGGAAAGGCTATAAACCCTCATGTTTGAGGGTTTAAAACAATCTCTAAATAGGGATTAGGATGAGAAATTCATGGGTGGGGGGCAGTTTATCCTACATCTGTCAAGCGTGGAGCTTCTTGTACCTTTCTCTGAAGTAGCTAGTGCTGGCAACTATCAAAGACAGGGTGCTGGAGTAGATGGATCATGATTCTGATGCAGTATGGAAATTCCTATGTAATAACATCCTAAATTGATCTCTTTTTTGTATGACTGGGTTACAGTATTCAACATTTGTTTTCTATGTTAACTGGTGCATTATAGTAGTTTAGGCTGGAAATGTATCTAAATGAAATGTTTTTCCTGTGACTGTCTATCTTGTCCTCACCTGGTAGGGAACTGTAACTAAGGGAGTTCATAATGAGAAATCGGCAAAGAGTTCTGTGGCACTTTATAGACTAACAGATGTATTGGCGCATAAGCTTTTGTGAGTGAATACCTACTTCGTCGGATGCATGTAGTGGAAATTTCCAGAGGCAGGTATAAATATGCAAGCAAGAATCAGGCTAGGGATAACGAGGTTAGTTCAATCAGAGAGGATGAGGTCCTCTTCTAGCAGTTGGGGTGAGAAAGTGTACCTGAGGGTCTCTCTCCTTCTGTTTCTCACATATACTAACTCCAGATAAGTGTTTGGAGTGTTGCACTTGAGGCTCAAGCTCTCCTTAGAGTAGTTAAGTTTGCTACTATACTCTTTTTTCCTCTTTGCAAATGGAGATATAGGAATATATAGCTATATATATATATATATATATCTGTGGGGTGGCTATAGGCAACCCATTTTTTCTGTTGTATTGTTTTAGGTGTAATCCGTCTGTTAGATTACAAGGGGACTACAGGGCTACTGAGTTCTTGACAATAAAGCTACCAGTCTTTAAATACATCCCTGTGCTTTAAGTTTTTTTCTGCTTTCCCTCCAGTTACGTATCTTGGATCTCCTCCTTCTCTGTGTCTAATGTTCCTTTCTTTTTTTCCATCCCTCATTCTCTTCTCTCCCATTTGGCTCTGTACTTCTTCCCACTCTAATTTCTCCCTTGCCTTCCTGCACTTGTAAAAATGTCCTCTAATTCCCCATTACCACCCCTCTTTCCATCCCTTCTCTTTATACAACAGTGAGGGATTTCATCATCTGCATTATACACTTCCAGTACCAGGCTATTATTCACTCCATCACTGACACCAGGCCTTACTACATCTACTCTATGTGACTGTTTGTCAAACTGAGTTGGGAAATTTAGCTGTTGTATTTCCCCCTCCTCCAATACCAGCTGTACCCTAGTTTCCTTTCCTTCTCCAGGTCTGACTGCTGCCTAGTTAGGAAGTGCTCACAGGACTAGCTCCCAGTGCATTCTCTGGAGCCTGTAATCATGGTTACTGCCAGAAAACAGTGCTGTGTGGCGTTAAGCTTGTGACTTCTTTTGCTCCTCCTTGCTCATCAAGAAAAGGAGAGAAGAGCTGAAATCAGGATGACTTCTGATTCCAGCCTCTTTCCTTCTCTGTTCAATGGAATGGAAGGGAGTCATGTAAATGAGGATTTACAAGTAGCCAGAGCTGTGTGGAGCTCAGTCACAGGAGTATAGAGGCAGTGGTAATGCTGTAGATCCCTAGGGAAGCCCTTTCAGACTCTACAGAGGATGTGGCACACAGACGGAAACCCGTGCTTTAGAACAGTGGCTCTCAACCTTTCCAGACTACTGCTCCCCTTTCAGGAGTCTGATTTGTCTTGCATACCCCCAAGTTACACCTCACTTAAAAACTACTTGCTTACAAAATCAGGCATAAAAATACAAAAGTCTCACAGCACTCTTTTCAGAGTAACAGCTGTGTTAGTCTGAGCACTCTATTACTGAAAAATTGCTTACTTTCCCATTTTTACCATATAATTATAAAATAAATCAATTGGAATATAAATATTGTCCTTACATTTCAGTGTATAGTATATAGAGCAGTATAAACAAGTATATTGTCTGAATGACATTTTAGTTTGTACTGACTTCGCAGGTGCTTTTCATGTAGTCTGTTGTAAAACTAAGCAAATATCTAGATGAGTTGATGCACTCAGTGGAAAGACCTCTGCATACCCCTGGTAGAGAACCACTGCTTTAGAATATCCGACATGATTCCAGACTTGTTTTAAACTTCCTTATCTTGAAATTGGGCAGGAACTCTCACGCAATTTCTAATTAAATCCTCCAATTTCCCGATTTGACTCCAACAACCTGGGTGTATCCCTTTTGAACTCCTCACCAAGACTTTGGAACAAAAGATGATATTCCTTCCAGAGAATCCAATACAGGTTGTAATACTATTGGAAGTACAAGCTATTTGTAATAGTCCCATCCCAGATTTTACAGAGTTCAATGCATGTGGGGACATAACTTTGGGAGTATAGTCAGTGCTGCATGGATACTCTGTACCTCAAAGTTTATACTGAGTACCTTTATCAAGAGATTGTGCTTTGATATAAAGAGCTCCATAGTAAACTGGAGCACTATAATGTCCAGAGGATAATCCTATTTGGAGAGTCTTACTTGCAGCATTTTGATATTTTTGTTTCTGGATGAAGTTTTTTGAGTTAAAGTTCAGCCTGGTACTTTAGTTTAGCAGAACTGTTTCATTCACCCCTACTCAATGCTTTTCTGACCACATATTACATGGGCTCTCATTATTCTCGGTACAATTTAGCATATGCTTTTCTTCTGGCAACTGGATATTAGATCTCAGAAGGTATACATCAGCGTAGCTCCTTTGAAGCCAATCAAGCTATTCCAGTTTATACCAGCTGAGGATCTGATGCCCTGTTTTTAGGAGGTGGAGATATCAGTTCTCTAGCCCTTGTTGTCATGTAACAATGGTGAATCTATAGAAATGAGTAAAATTAAACTGTAAAAGACAAGAGTCCACTAAGAATGCACTAACATGTTCTAAGTGTAACAAGTTGTACATGAGAACTTGCACAACTTACATGGGGCTTATAAATCTTTCTGTTGTTTTTTAGGGTGCCTTGAATATTTTGTCCACAGATAGTTTATAAGATGTAGAGAAGAGTTGTTTTCAGATTATGTACTTAACAGTGGACTCATTAGTAGACTTGCAAGATTTTTATTTACTCAAGACTGAAGGTCATCTTGGATCTTTTCCCCCCTTCCTTTTTAAAGACTTAGGGGAAAGAGTCCTGTCCTTACTTTGATAAATCTCAGTCCAATAGTAGAAGTGAAGTAGTCCTGTGCACCTGTCGAGAGCCATCCTGCCAATGCAGAGCCAGACAGTTCAGGTTAGTGAGCAGGAAGGGGAAATGTGCTGCTTGGCATGTTTTTCAGTCACTCAGACTAGTGCAGGGATCAGCAATCTTTGGCCCGCGGCCTGCCAGGGAAAGCCCCTGGCGGGCTGGGCCAGTTTGTTTACCTGCAGCGTCTGCAGGTTCGGCCGATCCCAGCTCCCACTGGTCACGGTTCGCTGTCCCAGGCCAATGGGGCTGCAGGAAGGGCAGCCAGCACATCCCTCTGCCTGCACTGCTTTCCACAGCCCCCATTGGCCTGGGACAATGAACTGCGGCCAGTGGGAGCTGCGATCAGCCAAACCTGTGGACTCTGAAGGTAAACAAACCTGCCTGGCCCGCCCAGGGCTTTCCTTGGCGGGCCCCATGCCAAAGGTTGCCGATCCCTGGACTAGTGCATATTGCTCTCCACAAGAGCTGGTAAGAAAAACTTTGATGGAACTATTTTCCATCAGAAAATGCATTCCATCGACAGCTATATGCTTCATGAAATTACCAAAATATTTCAGTTCAGAAGCTTTACCGCATTGCCTCATGGGAGTTGTAGTTCAGGTGCCTGATACCTCTCTTCTCCCCTATGGGCCAGGTTGCCTGTTCAGGCTCCATCTTCCCTGATTCACAGCAGCCAGGAACTCCCATGATGAAATGTGGTGGCTCAGGAAGAGCGTGGACTGTGGTGAATCATGAGACGTAATCTGGCTAGAGAGCCCAGCCCTAGAGGAGAATGAGGGCATGAGGCTCCCAAACTATGACTCCCATGAAGCACAGTGACACCATTTCCAAATCAAGTTTTTGCCTTTCATCTGAAAGTTCTTGTCCCAAAGTGTTCATTTTGTAGTTTTTTTTATGGGTAAAACCTCATTTTCCAATGAGCTGTTGTTCAGACCCTGCAGTGTTAGTGAAAAGGCAGGACCTAAGCTTCTTTTACAATGCCTTTTTCAATATAAAGAAAGCCATTGAGACTGGAAAGAGAACTTTAATCTAATAGCAGCCTAACCTTCACTTCCTTTTCCATCCCCCTGTCCAAGAGCTAATTGATTGGAAAAACAAATAAAGAAGAGCAAAGGGGAGACAAGCCAATGGCTTGGTGATTGTAGTGTTCTTGGCACAAGTAGAGTGGATCATTCGATTATCTACAGAGAATTGGTCTGTATAGAGCTCTTGAATGATAAAGCTACAAGAAAAGGCAAAGCCCTCTGATTAGGGGAGGGAAAAGATAGATAGAACAGGATGTACAAAAACATGCTTTGTTCTGTGTTTTTTTACTGTCTCTTGCTCATTTTGAAGAATAGTTAATGCTGTTGATATGGCATTGCTAGTGTTTTGGGGACCTTCATCTTGTGCATCAGAAACAAACTGTTCTTAAAGTTGACCTGCCTAATAGATTTAAAATATTGGGTTTGTGCCCTTTTTTGCTTTAATATTTATTCTTTAATAACCTAACATTTGGGTAGAGCTTGTTAAATTTTACAGATGTGGCTTGCAAATAGTTTCACATATAAACATGGTGAGCTCACTGTGATTTGTGGGATTTTATTTGTTGTTCATGAGTATTTGGAGGCTTGCCAGTTATTTCATGAAAATATTTGCAAGTCCTGAAAGTGTTTTATACTTTGTAGCAAGTGTGGTTCTTAGTCTTAAATTCATGGTGGAAGTGCATTCTTTGCTAGCCATACTTCATTATTCTCTTGTTTTACAAGCTTTAGTCCTCTGATCAGAGAGGAGAAACAACATTATGTGACTAATCACAGATCATAAATAACCAGTAGTTGAAATAACAGTTTGCAGACAACCCAATAGCTGAAGTTTCTTCTCACAAGGTATTTGGTGACTACTTGAGATTAACAAATAGAGATGCAGAAATCAGTTTGAAGTTTATCTGAGTTATATGCTATGGATAAACTGTACATTTTAGGATGGGCTTCCCTTGTTTTTCTTGGATTCAATCTTAAAACTGATTATAATTGAGTCTGAAACAAAGTGTCCCTTATCTGAAGTTTTCCTTGGAAGTGGTATCTCTTTAGATAACTGCCTCTAGCCTTGGAAAACACAACTTGTGTAAAAGGATCTTGGACTTGATCTCAATGGCCATGTCTACACTAGCATTTTTCTTGAAGTTTTCCACTCTTCACTACCACACGTGCAGCTCTTTTGTTTGTGAACAGAATGCTAAGGGCAACCAGTGTTTTAGTCATGCTGTTTTGATTTGCTGTGAGCACAGCTAAACCCCAGTGGCTGGTCTACATTGGTACTCCCAGTGTTGCTAGCAGCAGTAGAGCTGTATTGGTCGTAGTTCAACAGTGCAAGGGAAATCGCTGAATCTACGCTAACAATGTGTCAGGAGCGAAACAAACATCTCTTTACATGGGGGCAGTGACTAGAACAAGAGTTATTGGGTTTGTTGACACAATATTTACAGAAGTACAACACATGCTATTTCTCTTTTCCTGTTACACTACTTCTTGTTTTCCTTTAAAATGTTTTCCTTTTTAATATCTGCCTTCTTTGCATAATTTCAAACATATGTTTCAAAGCACACAAAGTTTGGTCCCTGTTATCTAGTTAATTATCTTTAACATTTTCTGTGTGCTTCAGGCACAGTGAAAAAGTTGATTGACATTAAGGGCCTGATTGTCATTTACACTCAGACTCCTTTATGTGGCCAGATTAGTGTAGACAAAAATCAGGTTTTACATAAAGGGCGAGTGAAATATTTAAGGCAAATACAAGGTTAGAGAACAATCAGTGTAATCCCTTTGAGAATCATCTCTACAGAGATCAAAAATTCAACAAGCTGGGCACAGCCAATGGTATTTTCACTTGTAGAAGAGCGGGGAAAATTAATGAATTTGCTATTGGGTTTATCTCTTAAAAAAAGAATGAGTAATATGTAATTGGACTTTAAGATACCAGTGCTGTGCAGGTAAAATGTTCATTCCCACATGAATGTATTATTTCATTTTCTACCACTCTTCCAGATATTTTGGGAAATATGATACAAGCCTTTGCTACTTCTATAATGTTTTCTCAATGTGCCCATTGTCCTTTGCCTTACTCAGGATGAAATGGTGTGGACAAAGAGAGAACCCTGAAACATACAACAAAATGTCAAGATAGGCCAACTGTAAGAGGAGCACATTTGTAATGGCATAATTCATTTGTGAAGGATGAAAGGCTTTTTGTGACATTGTTTTGTAAGAATAAGAATGATAGGTTCGTGATAACAATTCATGATCTTTTAAACTAATTCTTTGGCCTCTGAAATGAACCAAAAATGAAAGGAGAACTGTTTAGGGTCAGCACTGAAACCAATGTCTGTTAGCAGTAGCATTTTTTATTAGTTTAAAAGGTATTTTAATGCATTCATCCCTAATAACTGAGTATCTCACATACATTAATGTCACATTTGCCAACAAGTACATTTTTATTGATGTTTTCCTCTTGTCTTTGCTGGCTAACATGCCAAATTTTCCTGTGTTATCTTGGTGGATCTATAAGTGTTTTAAATGTGCCAAGATTTTTACATCAGTTAAAACACTTCTGTTTTTCAGCAGTTTCCCCTGGCGCTAATTCTCTGCACCTGTGTCACCAATATGAACACTGGATAGCAGATTTGGTTAAAACCAATTATATAGGGCTACCATTACTTGTGTGAATAGTCCCATTGGATTAAATTTGATTAATCACAACAGTAAGGACTGTAGATCCAGGCTTTATGTAGTGCTTATATTTGTCTGTATCTTCACATTGTATTTAATTCAGAACTCTTGTTCCTAAATTTGAGCTAAAGCTGCTCCATAATCTCCTCTGTTAGAATTTGATCACCAAAGTGTTTTTGGAATAGGAATGTCCCCATAGCCTTCTGTAGAGGAGCCACAAGATTCACTGGATGTTTCCACCACTTCATCCTGTTTAATTGCCCTCTTGGTGGTGTAAAGGGCATGTAGTTACACAATCTTCTTCATCCCATCTATTGAAATAACTTTTTCTCCCCTTGGTATCAGTCACTACAATTTGTTCTTATAATATCCCAGTTTTGCACTTTTATTGCTGATTTACTACTTGGGTAAATTTTTAAATGCCTGAATGACTTAGGAATCTAAATACTATTTTCAAAAGTGACCCAGGAACCTTATGAAGCTATATTGTAGATTAAAATTAGACCTTTTAATTGGGTCACTTTAATTCCCTAGCCACTGGATATTTCACTAGGGATGGGGGAATGAATATGCAGAGTACCATCAATGTTCTCAAGAAACAGTTCCAGTTCCAAATGTTTTCTAATTTATTAAATAGCTTAACACTTCAGCTATCAAATGGATTCTGTTCAAGTCAATACATGAGGCACAAGGTTCATGTGTGCTGCTCACATTCTTCCCTTGGGGCTCACCTTCCAACACAGTAATTGCGTTCTTAAGAAATATCTCTACTTACTCAGATATGTTTGGTAATGATGTTATATAGCATTTTCCAACAAAATCTGTCCCCAAATGTTTTACAAACTCTTACCGATTTCTGAGGCTACATACATTAAACACGTTGCTCACTTCTGAATAGCCGCCACTTCTGGGGGAAACATGGCAACTGTTAATAGCCCACAGTGGTTTAGGACAGGAAATGAGACCATATCTGCTGGGAATTCCAGAGGGGGGATGCATGTTTTCAGTAACATTCTGCAAGTGTCTTTCTGTGGGCACTTAGTGGCATCATTTCTCATATAAGTCAGTGGGAGGGGGAGAATGCTCAGTATCTCTAAAAAGTCATTTAGCACATTGCAGACACAGGCCCTGATATAATTTTAAAATGCATCTAACAGGATCAGGCCTGTCATTATTTTTACATGCCTGCATCTTACAACTCCTGATCCTAAACGTTACAGAAGCAAGATACCTCAAGAAAGGCTGCGCTCATATTTGTGGTCCAAAATAAGCAGAAAGGGCCATAAATCTAGCAATAAGCCTGCTCTTGTGAGATTTCCAGCCCAGTTTTGCAAACTCAAGAGGTTTAATGGCTCTGATAAGATTCAGATTAACATCTAAACTTTAAGTGCTTATCTAACCAATCTTGAATTTTACCCGTTGTTAGTGACAGATACTGAGGAGCAAATCCTGTGAGTATTTACTACTTGGTGTTCTCCTATTAATGAGAGAGACCTTACACTTTATTTGAAGAACTTAATAGCGAAATCAGAGGAAAGAGGGTTGATAAAATTAGAACTACTTCAGTAGATAGGCCGACTATAAATCAAATTGTTCAGAGCCAAAGAATGGAAATCAATACATTTCATTTTATTTGAGCTCTGAGCAATTTGATTTGTAATCAATAAATTTAAATTCCAGAAGTATCAATGCTGAAAATACCGAAAGAATGATCTGAATGTTTTAATATTTTTAGCAAATATTTCATCCATAGATGTTGCTTTCCAATCTTTTTCTATAACTTCAGCAGGACCCTTTTGTGAATGGTCTTGTAATATCCTTCATTACAGCATGCCATGCAGGAAAACATATAGAAATTCCTTTTAGTTAAGCCAATACAACAGTTTTAGCCAAATTGCCTGCTCCTTTGCCTCTGGGTTTGGTCATGCTAATCTAAAGATACCTGTTTTCCTATTTTATACTCAACTCCTAGTCTAAATATTGTGTTCCTTGTACCTATAAATTC
Organism: Lepidochelys olivacea; assembly: GCF_965140295.1. Classification (NCBI taxonomy): domain Eukaryota; kingdom Metazoa; phylum Chordata; order Testudines; family Cheloniidae; genus Lepidochelys; species Lepidochelys olivacea. The sequence goes on along the minus strand of NC_140412.1, from coordinate 135,059,564 downwards.
ATGCAATTTACAGCCACCCTGGGGGTAGAATTTCAACAGTGGCTGGAGTGACTTAAAGCCCTGAACTTGCTTTCATGGAAGCAAATGGCAGAACTCACTGACCTCAACAGGAGCAAGATTAATCAAATCTAAGCGACCATTATGATCTAGTCTTGCCTCCTGTATCTTGCAGGCCAAAGAATTTGGCCCAATAATGCATGCATCAAGTCCATTCCTTGTGGTTGAGCTAGAACATATTTTGTAGCCAGCCATTCAATCTCAATTTAAAGACTTCAGGATGGAGAATTAACCATATCCTTTAAGTTGATGCTATGTTTAATTTCCCTCACTGTTTAAAAACTTATACTTTATCTCTAATTTAGCAGACACAGGCATTACAAGACCCAATGGCTGGAAGATAAAGCCAGATGTCCCTCTTTAATAATCTGAGTCCTTGAGGTTTAAGAGGAAGAGAGTCCAAATAGGAAACTTGATAATAGAAAACCGCCAAGAGGAATGAATAAACAAAGTATACATGCAAGTGTGATACTCCCGAGGGGTACCCAGGTTTTGAGGCACCTCACCACCATGTGCACTTAGCGTGAGGAAATCTTGTCTGTGTCTGCTGTGGATCAGCTCTCTGAATTCTCCAGTCTCTGACAACAAATGCATTGCCTCTCTTTCTCTGTACAGGTAGCGAGTCCTTGGAGCATTCCCTGTAGTGTCCAGCCATTTATCCCCCTTCCTACCATGGTTATGAATAACCTCAACTCTACATATCCTTCCACACCTTTAGTATTTCTTCAACCTCAGTCCACTCTGCCTGCTTTGACCAGCGAAACTTAGATACATCTTGACGTCCCTTCAGCTAAATGTCTCAGTGCCAGGTTTACAAAGGTATTTAAGTATTGAAAGATGCAGACAGGCAGCTAGTGGGATTTTCAAAAATGCCTAAGCTGGTTGTTTAAGCAAGTATCTAAGTCTCAGGCCTCTAACCTGCCTAGGCATGTCTGTAAATCCCACTAGGCACCTATTTGCATCTTTGACCCTTAAAAACTGAAGATGCTCCTCTTCTATTAAGCTCCACACATCACACCATCTCTCTATAAAAAAGTAGTATTCTCATTTATTCTCCATGGTCCATAATTAAATAAAGGTCCAAGCTTTCCAGACTCTAGGAAATGCAGAATGCTTCTGCCATTATCGCATCAAATGTACAACCAAAAATGAGTATGATACCCTCACCCTTAGTTATGCTAGCGTGCTATTCATTTCAGGACCCAGTTCACACTTAAAGGTTTAATGTTGACTTTTTGCCTTGGCTTACCTCATGGGTCTCCTTCCCTCTTTTCTGTCCCTTAACATTTGTTTCCTCTAAGGCTTCCTGCAGTTGGAGGTAGAGAGAGAAATCTTCTTCCCTGTAGCTCCTGTCTTCTTGAGCAGTTTTCTTATATCTCTTGGTCTCACTGACTCCATCTTTTTTCCGGATTCTCTCTTTTTCTCCCTACCCAAACCATCTTAGGGGAGATTTTCAAAGTAGTGCGGGGGGGACGGGACGTGTTAGCTACATCTTTCACAGAAATTAACAGAAAAGGAATATTGCTAATTCCCCTGCACTACTTTGAACAGTCTCCACCCTTATTTTCCATTCCTCTGCTGTTAGGCTCTAATGGATTGTATTTACATTTGCTTTGTAAAGCATTTTGAGAGTCTCAGTGACAGAATAGGAAATAAACTTTCAGCTTCATTGGACATAAAACACAGATCTTCTTTCAAACATGCAATATACTATTGCTGATTTTAGATCTTAAATGGGCTTTAAAGGATTGCCACACACGCGCCTGCTTTAAATTAGCCTTGCAATGGAGGGTTATTTGCATTTTTTAAATACTGGAATAAAAATGTTTTGTTAAGCATTCCTACAAATGTCTTTGCAAGCTGGTAGTTTAGTTCCTGGGTAAATGCACTGGATTTCTTTTTTTTAATTTCCAGTGTGTGATTAGCCTTAGGCTCAAGTGTTAGGCGTATGAAATAAATCATATGGCCAAAAGAGCAAGAATTTACAACTCAAGCTGAAACATTTGCTGCTGTTCTTACATTATGCTCATAAACCCATGTGGATTCTAATGCAAAACTGCAGCTATGATATGAGTGCTAAATTGATGTTAGGATGCAGAGGGAGATCTATTGAGAAGGAGAGAGTGACAATTTGTAACAGCAGAAGATTTTCCAGATTGTTGCAAAAAATCAGATGACCTGTCTAGACTTTACCATATGTAATTTTACTATGTAGCCCCTCCTATACACATCTTCAAAATGCTATAATCTATTCGACCTGATCCCCCTCATCCTTAATAAGAATTGGATTTTCATTGATCTCAGTCATGTCTGAGAAGGACTGCAGGATCAGGGCTATCTACTAAGTAGAGCTTGATCCTGTCACCCATCCTTGTGTGACCTTTCCAATTCAGTGTAAGGAAAGGCTCCAGATCAGACCTGTAATGTTGTGATCTTCACTGTTCCAGGGATCAGGCAACCTAGGCAAATGCCATTTTCAGGCGACTGGCATCCCCCGCCCCTCACTGATACGTTGTTTTATATGCCGAAAAGCCTGAATGTTCTAAAGGAGAGTCTAAAGTGTCACGTGACGTTTTGGTAGCTAGTCAGGAGCACTAGGAATACTGGTAGGCTAAATCACAGCTTCATATGACACAATGTCAGGGCAAATGAAAGGCCCACATTCACACTGCTGAACCTCCCCCTCCTACTTGCATAAAGCTTCTTATCAGGTTTTATTCAGGGGGCATGAATTTCACTCCAGTTGCTCAACTATTGCCTCCTCCTTAGCTGAAGTAAGCTTAAGCTAGAGGTGAAACAGAATGTAGCTTCAGAGTATTGAGCGATGGCTCTTGCCTGGGTCTCGAAGGTCACAGTTAGATAAAATCATATCCCACCAGCTTTCAAAGTTATGAATTGTGACACGTTTGTCACTTATGCCAGGCTTATAGTGTCGGTCAAATCCTGCAGCCAGCGACGGTAGTAATTATGTTGTCCAGTCCTGTCCTATCTAATTATTTTAAGGGACATTTCCAGAGCACAAGACACATAATATTTTAACTGCAGCTGCATGGAAACAATCAACGTATTCATTTAACGATAAAATAGTCGTAAAATACTGCCTATTTGTTCATGGCATATTCAATTATACTACTCATAAACTGATACCACTGACTACTAATGCACACACTTGTCTGCCATTACCACCTCCTCCACTACTTCTTCCTAACTGTTCCCCTTCCCCACCCCCGATCTCTTGTGTATTGTCCAAATGCTGAATCAAGTTTTGGGACAGAGACTGTCTGCATTATGTTTGTACAGTTCCCCTAATGCCTGTTTGGTGTCCTTAGGTATTACTACAGCAGAAATAAATATTAGAATGTAGATAGGACTTGAAGGCAAGAATCAAAATATCTCCATTTCTGCACAAAAGCCTGATAATGTTTTAAACTTAATATGCTAATATCCAGTCTAGTTTTTTGCATGCTGTATACTATGTCCATGACACTCCATGGCTAGGTCCTCCCACTAGTTACATTCCACTGGAAAAATGAAACTGATGACCTAAAGGGATTTTAGTTCTGTTCTTATTTATTATTTTTTAAATACAGTATTTAAATTGTCTTAGGAGTGTGAGCCAGCAATGGGGAATCAGAGATGAGGTATGATGAAGGCACTGCAGGAGAAGTGTGAAGCTTGTATAGTATATGGGATCAAGGAGGTTGCTCTAGATGTGGGAGAAATGTGGGCACCAGTGGGAGATAGATGCAAAGGAACAGTGACAAGAAGCAGAACTGGGACAGAAACAGGGCCTGAGTGTAGGTGTGGCTGGAGATGCAGAGAAAGTCAGCTCTATGTAGTGCCTTGAAGACAAGGAAAGTAAGTTTCCATTTGATGTGGAGGCAGTGAAGAAGTTTGAAAATGGGATGAGGTCAGACCAGGCAAAGAATAGTGCTTAGATGGGTGGGGTGCGAGGCAAGTTCACATAGGCTAGAGAGATGGAATTTGCAGTAGCTCATGAGAGAAGATTACCAAGGCATGGACAACTGATTTGGTGGTAATGATGGAGAGGAGGGGACAGATCTGGTAAATGCTGTGGAAGAAATAAGATTAGCCAATGGCCTAGATGTGAGAGGTAAATGGGAGGAATTGAGGATGAAGGGAGGTTGCATGCCAGGGAAACCAGGACCCTGGTGGTGTTTTCTACCATGAGAAAGAAGTTAGGAAGGACATAGGGGGAGCGCATATGTTGAGTTTGTGATGCTAGCAGTGAATTCAGGGAGAGAGACATTTTACTCCTGGGGGAATTCTGTGCCACTGTGCGTGTCCAGAATTCATGTCCCCTGCAGATTTCTTTGCTTCCCCACAGAAAAATAATTTTCTGACAGGGAAGCAAAGTGAAGCTGTAAGAGCAGCCACTCATCACTCCCTAGCAGTGCAGGTACATTGTTTCAGGCACTCAGCGCAGCCAGCAGAAAAGTAAATCTCCTCGGGGCTGGGGACATGCCAGCCAGTGGCTCCTACCCTGAACTGCTAGTCCCGGCTGGGCTGGAGGCAGGAGAGAACAGGACTTCCTCTTCCTCTGTGAGGAGTTGCCATGGCTGTGTCAGATCCACCCCCAGAAAGCTCCCCCAGCTGCAGGAAGCTCAGCATTCTCCCTGACTTCCTCCCCCCATTGCTCCTCAGCTGTGGGGGGATGGGTCACTGTATGGGGACCTGCTCCACCATCCACCCAATCCTTGTTCATCCAGACCTCCCAAACCCAGATACCCCTACCTAGCCTCACCGGGTACATCCAGAACCCCCCTAGCCCTCCATACCCAAACCCCACCCCACTGAACCTCAACCCCTCCATCTGGAGCCCCCATGCACCCAGACCCCCTGTCTCTGGGCCCCCCACCCCTGCACCCAGACCACCCCTCACTGAGCTCCCTGCCCTCAAACCCCCACCTTGATGCCCCACCCCCTGTACCACCCAGAGCCCTCACATCCAGACCCCCATGCCACTGACCGCCAACTAGCTGCACCCAGACTCCCCCAGCCACCCAGACCCCTCTGCTGAGCTGCAACCACCTTCACCTGGAAGCTCCTGCAAAGTCCCATTTTCACTGCACCTGGAACCCCTCCAACAAGCATCTGTGCATCCAGAAACCCCCCCCCACACACACACACACCGAGATCCTCCACTGAGCTGCCTGCACTCAGATTGTCCCACACAGAATCTTACCACACATCCTTAATCCCCCCACACTAAGCCCCTCCATACTTGGATCCTGCCTGGTTGAGCCTGCCTGCCGCACACCTGGTGTGCCTGGTGCAGAGGGGCAGGGCCTCAGGGTGTTTCTAGGGCAGGCCCAGGCCTTGTGCTGTGTCAGGGTAGGATGCAGCCTGACTGCTAAGCCTGTGTCCCCGGGGTGGGGGGACTGCACGATGATCTCCCACCTTTGTGCAGCCAGTGGCCTGTGCTCCCCAGTGCCATGCTGGAGCCTCTACATTTATTTATTGACAAATAAAACTTGCAGAATTTTGCAGATTTTTAAAATATTGTGCGCAGAATTTTTAATTTTTTGGCACAGAATTTTTATTTTTTTCATGCAGAATGCCCTCAGGAGTAACATTTGCAGATGTGAGACTCAGAGTGCAAAAGTTAAGAGTAAAGAAGGAGACTGTGGAGCAGCTGCTGTTGTCTAAGGGTGTGGAAAGCAGCTGGGGCATTCAGAGGGTCACAATTCATATAGCAATGCGGGGATCTGTAAATGTGGATGTAAAGTTAAATAAGATTTTATTCTTAACAAGCACCTCTTTTGTTAATGAGATATGAGAGTCAGTTACAAATAGGTTTAGGTTGTTTTCAAGGGACTGGATTGTTGCTGAATATTGTATATCCTGTCTGTGAATGGAGTGTCTATTGGTGTTTGGTCCTTATGATCACTCAGCTGTCAGTTAATGTTACTGGAGGATGTTAAAGCTAATATGAACAGTTTTGACTCAGCAACTTATTAGAGAAGTCAGCACAGGACATATTTAGAGCAATGTGATTGGATGAAGAAATCCAGGGATAAGCTGTAGAGAAAGAAATCACAGACGGAACACTGAAGGGCACTGACAATGTGGGAGGTGGGAAAAGGGAAATCAGAGGATATTCACTCCTGCTGCAAACCTCAGATACATTGTTTTATATGGGGGATTTACGTAGTATGCTCATTTTGTATGAATGTATTTTCCCTTTAGTGGCACTCCCATTCCCACAAGGAGGTCTGTAGCTCAACAGACAGAGGTCTGAGTTTGGCGTTCATGGAGCAGGGTTCTCCTCGCACCTCTGTGTGTGTTTCTTTACGTAGTAACGGTTGGACCGCAGTACGTAAATTTGCTGAACTCCTTACTTCCATCACACCTTGTATTCTTCCCCTCTCTCTGGCCCATTCCCTGATCTCATGTGGCTCTTTTGTTCTGCATCCCCTGACACCTGGTTCTGATCTCATGTGGCTCTTTTGTTCTGCATCCCCTGACACCCTGAAATCTCCCATAATCTTTTTTTTTTTTTATACTAAGGAGCCCTCTTGACCTCTCCGGCTGGTCTACCAGCAGCAGCATCTTTCTTTCACATTCAAACTCCTTGACTGAACTGTCTGTTCCCAGTGCCTTGACTTCCTGTGAACTTCCCTGTGCAGTCTGGTTTGCCCCCTTCTCTCCACTAAGACTGTCTTACTGGGGCCACTAATAACCTCCTGGCAGGCAACTTCTCTACCAAGGGACCATAGCTGTCTTCCCTTCATGCCAGGATCAGCAAGATGGTAGGGTAAGGTGAGTGTCTCCCAGTCTTCTTCAAATGGAAGTAGAGAGAGAGAAGCTCTGGATGGAAGCAAAGGCCACTTGGGCTGTGAGCCTTGAACTGGAGTATGCCCATGCACTCCCTGGTAGGCTGAGATACATCTAGTGCTTTTTCTCTTCTTGTACCCCTCTTTGGAGAAGTTTGGTTAGTTTAAAGGGGCAGGATGCTATTTTGATTTTTGTTGATTGACAGGAGAGCAATTGAAAATCTTTGTCCAGTTTTATATTTGTTTTTCAGATTTAGTAAAGCATCTACTTCCTAATGCATATGGTTTACATACAGATATTTCAAAATTTAGCCAATTTTCAGTTGTCTCTGTGATTTAAAGTGTGTGTAACACAAATCTCCCTCTGGTCACATCATCCCAAACCTCTAGATGATGTCTGAGTTCATCCACCAGGGATAGAGCATCAATTACATGATTATATAAATAATTCAAAAATGACTGAAGGATTTTTCCTCAAACCTTCAAAAAACAAACCACACCAACCACCAAATTTCACCTTTGGTCACAGATTAAACACAGAATCGAAAATTGGCATCCAAAAAAGGGAATGTGTCAGGAAGTGGAGTGTGAAAACATGATGGTGTTACAGGAAATGTTTTTGCAACCTTAAATGTAGTGATCAATACAAACAGCATCGCAATACTGTACACTATTTAATTCCATTACCATTTCTCTCTAGAGCATTAGGTTTAATAAAATTTCTCCTCAGAACTGAATTGCTGAAATCTAGATAGTGCCTGGTCTTTAGTTTAAGCTGCAAATAAACAAAATAAGCACAAATAGGCTTTTCAAATCTTTAAAGGCCAAACCAGCCCAATCTTTGTGCTACTATGGAAGAAAATATATTTCTGGCATTGCTAATGACAACAGAAAGCATTAATTTATTTGAATAGCATTAGAATACAGGACTCCTGCAGTGCTCACCAGTGACCTGCTCGGCACAGCTGCCTTCTCAGCTGAGTGTTCTGAATCAGCTCTGAGAACAGAGAGAAATGACCATCATGCATTTGTTCATTACAGCAATTTCCCTCACAGTGATGGAAAGGTACTGTTCAATTAATATCCTTGCCTTCTGTTTTCCAACAGACTCGCTCCCATTTTTTTCCCCATTCACTGTATAAATTTAGCCAACTGAAAATGTCTTGGTGCTTGTAATGATGGTACTAGGGAGCTGATCTTTAAATAGGTCTACTGAAAACAAAGAACAGAGCTAGCAATCATGAGACATACATATTTTATATTTATTATTTAGTGGTAAGTGTGTATAATAGATGTACAAATATTTGCACCTATGCAGGTCTCTCTCTACAAACACACACTGTACTTAATCCTTTGGTCTGCTGAATTCTACTCCATGCAGAAACTAAGTTGAGGGCAAAAGTGGGTTTACGTGAACTTCATGTTACACCTGATCACCCCAGGTCTGATCAAGGATGTTACACTGACTGAGGGACACAGTACAGCAGCACTCCTGCTACAACTGCCCCCTGGCCATGCCCCCTATACCCAGGGGATGTGAAAGGGAGGGCTTAAATTAGCTGCACTGGCTGTATTACTTGGGGCTTTCTCCCTGCTGGGGGAGTCCTTAACATCTTAATGGTAACATTTTACACTCACTTTGCACTAGTGTAAATAACTAAACAAGGTGCAAGGCAGTGGAAAATCAGGTCCTTCGATTCTACATCTATTCCAAAATACACAATTCCAGCAGCAGCAGCAGTGTCCCCTACTGCCATTGTAGGGCAATGGTTTAGTATAGGTTAGAGTGGGAGGGGATGAGAAGAGTACCATCAACTGAATCCCCAGTTCAGTTGCAACACCCATTCAGAAGGGTGTATTTAGCATATTTTTTAAAAGCTAAGACACTCAACTGACAGAAGATATACGTGGTTTGCATAAATGCCTTTGACTTTATGCTTATGAAAGTCATGGATTAAAAGGCACTGGATGAGTTCATTAGATATGCTAGGGTGTTTTGATTTCTGTGTGTATATGTATGTGTTTGTATATATGAAACTGAGATTTAAGTTTCAAAATGCATCAGCCACAAATGAACACCAGCTATTTTTTAGTGGTTTATATGCATTGCTTTCCACATTACATTGCAGATGCTGCATTATAACTGAGGTGCTGTATAGATTGGATGCATGCATACACAAATCCCATGTATTTCAAAGAGACATTGCCTACTAAGATTTGCTTTGTAACAGATATTCAGAAGCCATTTACAGTGTCAATATTTTGCTGGGATTTTGCATGATATGGATGGCACATTATTCCACTGGTATTCTTGGTGGGAACAGTGCACAACTGAAGGAATCCCCATTAGCATTTCATTGGATTAAACAGAATTTTGTATCCAACAGTGTCAGTGGTAGAAGTGGCCAGCTCCTATTGGTTTCTGTGAGAGAGCAAAGGGAGTAAGAAGGTATGAGGGAGCAGCCTTCAAGAGACTTGAAGCCTAGAGCAGGCTTGCTAAATGAGCTAACCAGAGACACCTGGTGCAGGTAGGGAATTGCAAGTAGCTAGTTCCTTATAAGAGAGCTGAGCAATTGTTTGTGGGAGCCAACTCTGGGAAGTCAGCTCTGAGCAGGACAGCTACAAGCCAAACCCAGGCTCTCAGCTAAGAGTCATGCCTGGGAACAGATTTGTGGACATATGAGCTTTTGGCCTTTGAGTTATTGTCTGAATAAACCCAGACCTGTAGCAGGGTGGTGATTGGATAAGCAAGTGAGTGGAATCTCTGTAAAGGAAAGGGGCCTAGAAGTGGGAGAAGAGAGGGCATGGTAGAGCTGAAGCACCCTGGGCACAAGGGGCTAGGCAACTCCTCTACAGTTTCAAAATATCATCTGTGGAAATGCTGCCTGAGCAAGGACTGCAGGGGCTGGCTACTATAATGCCAATGGGAAACATCTTTATAGTTGTGCTCTGATGATAGATGAAACTATTACAAAGGTAAACAAAGTGCAGTGAGATATGTGAGAGGTAGTGATTAGGGTGCTTAGGTCTTGGGAGAACTGGGTTCAGTTCCCAGCTTTGTCTCAGACTTCCTGTGTGATGAGTGGGGGTTTTTGTTTTCTGTTTTGGACAGGTCACTTAGTCAGTCTGCCCCAGTTCTCCACTTGTAAAATAGGGATAATAGGAGAGTACTGTCTCATAGGGCTGTCATGAGGATATCATTAAAGACTGTAAGGTGCTCAGATACTACTGTGATGGGGAGCATATAAATACTGAAGACAAATAGCCATGTCAGATAAGGTAAGAACTAATCCAAACACCTGAGGTTCAAAGAGATTTTTCTTTATATTTTCTGTACCTCTTTGGTCCTGGGTCACAGTGTTTTTTGACATATATTCACCTCATGTTATGCTGAACACAGTAGCCAAATTCATCTCTGGTGTAACTAGACTGGCTTCAAAGGCATGATGTAACTATCACTGATTCCAGAGTCCCCCGCAGGAGTTGCTGCTGCTGCAGAGAGATTCAGGCTCCAAAGGATGCCTCTACAAATGTCTAAAGTGTGATGAGGAAGGTATGGGGGGCAGAGCAGGTTCAACAGATGGCACAGCTAAGAGGGAAGAGAACTGCCAAGTTTCCATTTTCCCTGAAGATGCTCCATTTGCTGCTAGGGAGTTGGGAGAAGTGACTGGCAAGTACTTGAAAGTTGTCCACCTAGCCATCTGCCAACTGGCTCCACTTGCATCAACGAGCACCCTTTGGAGCTGCGGGAGTAGCACAAGGAGTTGTTGCTCAACAGAAGTATAGCAGAGAGCTGCAGCCCCTCTTGCTGGCCACCAGTAGATGTGGATATGCAGAGAGAGGGAAGAGAGGAGCCATACCGCTGCAGGCTTGTGATGGAGGTGGTGAGTTGAGGACCCAACACAGTATAAGTAGGACTATTTTAGGAGAAGGTTATGGGGTGGGCCACTTTAATTCTGAGCTTGGGAACCCACCCAAACGTTGTTATGCCCCTGTTCAATGGCATTGTGCCAGAGAAGTTTGGTTACGGCTTTTGTCTGAAACTAAAAATTGACACACAAAGTACATTTTAAAAACTTGGACCACGTTCACTCAAAATTTATATGAACCTCAGTGGAAGTTTTTTGGCAAACCTAGCCCAAGTTTCACTTGATTTGGAGTTTTGTCAAGAGTTTAATACAGCTTTATTCTCTAGAGTTTTTCAGTCAGGTTTGGAACCTGATGGACTAACAGTGTAAGAAGCTATTCTCATGATAGTCTCATCTAATCCAAAACAAGGAGACACTAGAATTTTCATATCAATATTAGGATGCCTAGTAAGATTTCAGTTCTGAACCTTTTTAAAGCATCTTAAGGTTTATCCGTTGAAAAGAAAGGCACTGACTATGTCCTTTTTCCATAGGCCTCAATTTTTAACTGGACTACACATTGAAACAGGGGAATATGAGCCCTCCTTAACCCCTACCCAAACTTATCAGTTTCTAATCACTCACTTATTCCTTCCTGGAAGCAGGTGCGTGGGGAGGGAAGACAATGACGTGCTGGCTAGTGTAATTGAGCTCATATGTGGTAAAGGTTGGCATTTACTGCTGGTATAGGCTAGCAGTAAATTCCATCTGTATAGGGGCAAGGAGGGAAGAACTGTTACTCAATGTGTGTTCAGGTCACAGTAGCTCCTGGGTCAGCATGTCTTGCTCAGGCTGTGCTGAGAGTCACAATCTAGCCCACAGTGGGGGTTTTTTGTATTAATTATATTAATGAAAGTTTTAGAAAATTAAGATCTCAGTACTGAGAGAGTAGCATAAATCAAATCTTGGACCAAACAATTTGTCTTTGCTCTGCACATAGTATCTTCGTATGTGGGGGTTCTGAGTTCACTTGCTTGGCTTCTCCCAGGATGGGTTTAAGCAAACCTGGACTCCCCTGCCAACTAAAAGATTGGGACCCTGGGATAAAAGCATGTGATTTTTTTTTTTAATCCCACCTGCCCCAAATTCCTATGCCACAATGCTGGAGCAGAACCCCCCACAACAGGAGTAAGGAGAATAGAAAATGTGTCCAGATCTGCTCTGACAGTTTGATATTCATTAGAAAAAATGGCTGGAGGTCTCCTTTAAACCAAAGGAGAGGAAAAAAGCTGGTGATGTGTCCTAGAAAGGGTCATGAAAGAGGAGAACTTGAGCACCTTGGGGGATTAGCACAACACCACAACAGATCATGCTGTCAGCATGAAGCAGCACATCATGTGGCAGTGGGGCTGGAGCAGTAAACATCACGCTAGTTTTTTCAACCTGTCCCTGCTGGCAGGAGGTCCCACCCATCAATGACTGCAGATTTGGCAGTGTTTGTCTGAACCAGCCCTGATTTCTCCCCTGCTCTGTCTGCTGTTGCAGTGGAAATGCAGAATTTCCATTGCTGTTGGGTCTTCTGTGCCCTTGTGACTCAGATACTATTTACTTTTTTTCAAAATGCATTGCTGAAAGAAGAGCATTGGTGTACAAGTGTACATCATAGAGTAAATTTTGTGTCTACAGTTTTATGTATTTGTATCTATATATGTGTGTAATATTTTGAGGCTGTCTAGCATACTAATTTAGCCACCTGTTCTAGCCTCTCTCCGCTGCACAAATTAGATTGTCTCAAGGGAGACTATGCAGTTGATTGGGTCTGCCTTGTTACTAAGGCAACCGTTTTTCTTTCTGCTATATGATTTAGACAGTGCTCATAACTCAGATTCACCAGGCAAGAAATACAAGGGAAAAAATTGGTCCAGACCCTGGGGATATCAGTACTTAATAGATGCTCTTAGCAGACTTATTTAATCAGACAAGAATACATTTCCTAAATGTTGTTAAAGTATTGAAGCAAGCAAAGTCAAATATAACAGCACATGGTGATGGTGATAAAGACCAAATTAAAGGTGGCGAATAATTTCTACTGCAAATAGAGTATGAATCTTAAGGGAAACAGTTATTCAATATACTGTACATATTTCATGTGACACTGTCATTAGACATACCAGCAGTTGTTCCTATCAAGGACAGTGATGTCCAGGGACAAATACGTATGCAAGGAAAATCCAATAATTTAGGGCAAAATTCTCCAGCCATATCCACAGGGTGGATGTGATGTGCAGCAGAATGGTGGTTTGTTAATCTCAAAATGGAAATTGCTCTTCACTGGCTGCTTCTACCCTTTTTCAATAGGGATTTGGGTTGATTCAGAACACTGCAGATGAGGGGTGCAAATTCTCTAAAATGTGAGGTGGGTTAGCTACAAAAGGCATCTTAGAGTCCAATAACAATCCTATCCAAAATGAAGCCAAGTCGTGTAAAGGACAAGTAGCTGGTGTGCAGCACTAAATGCAGAGGGGGAGCTACAACAGATACTGATGGACTTATTGGCACTGTGGGTCAGATTTTTTTAAAATAAAAAGCTTGAGGTGAACCTGTGAAAGCCAGTATAAATTTGCACAAACAATTGCATAAACATATCCAGCATCTAGACATAGTCTGATTTACATGGAAAACCACCCATAAACAGAATTCCCTCTATAATTTTGTATTTGGTGTGATCAAATTAAATTATGTTTGACGTCTTTTAGTGTTTGTGCCCACTGTGCAAAGCAGGCACAAACTTGTGGGTATACTTATTCACAGATGCAATACTGCACTTATGAAAGTAGAGACCAAGCTGAAATTCAGGGCCCAAATGAGTTGTGTATGCAACTGTAATTGCTCACATAAATGTAGGTGGACAGCACGAGTGCCCTTTCTTGTGTCTGGATCTCTTAATTAATTTGAATCTGGGTGTTGCTGTTTGTATTTGGGCTGGATGTGGAGATGCTGGGTGAAGTGCCAGCTGTAGAATCTTCCACAGATCTGATTAGGGGAGAAGGAAAGGGGAGCACCACTGTGATAGGTTTCGGGGGGAGGGAGCAAAGGCATGGTAGTAATGGTAAGATGAGAGCGGAGTACATTCTCCTAACGTTCATGGAGACCTAGAAGCTGTAAAATTCTACCCATTTCTCTTTCCCTACACCGTGCCCCCCCCCCCCCCTTATGGCCAGGTATGACTCAGTGGGTAGCTACTTAGGATTCATTTTTAGCTTAGCCTCCAAAGGTTCAGAAACACGACTGCATACAGTTTCTGATGATGGAACTAAACTTTGATTGTCAAGCTTTCATTGAAAGTCTGTCTCCTACAGCCCATAAATATTGGCTGACAAGTTGTGATGGACATGATCAGGTTACCATGTCTCGCAGGATTTAACACATAGAATCAGAATATTGATCCATCAAGGCCAATTTGTCAGTAGCAGTACTCAATATATAACGCTTCAGAGGAGTCCTCCCTCTACCCCCATATCTAATGCAACTATCCTGGTCGGCACCAATATACAAAAATTCCTTCCTTGAAACATGAGATTTGGTAACCCTTACATTATTTGCAGTAGGACCAGTGTTACTTATCATAAAATGAGCCAGGTCTTGTTAAAATATAGCCAAAGTATATGACTCAATGACCTTCCCTCTACAATGTATGAAGAACAAATATAAAATTGTTCCTAAAGCTCTTACCTTTCCAGGTCAAATGACCCCTTGGTCTCATTAGGAGAAATGGTAAAAATATAAAGGTGGGTTTATTTCCACAACACTTCACAAATTTTAAATTCCTAAATCAATTGCCAGCCAGCACTTGACTCTTCCTGAAAAATACGGAAGGCTGGATTCTCTTCTCCTAATTTTATAATAATGTAACTTTGGCTTCTGGGAAATTATTCCTGATTTGTAACCATGTTTAGTGAGAGGAGAATCCGACTCAGAATTGATTAGTTTCTGCAATCTGTCAGACTTGGTTTCCACTAACAATCTTTGTTTTCTGTGTACTTTTAAAATCTGACCTAGATCTGAGAAGTTGAAAAAGTGGAACATGAACAGTGCACTGAATGTTGGCAAATTCCCTTCCCCTTTGATGTAAAGGGAATTATTTTGTATCCCACCTAGAATGCTCTCACTCATCCAGCTTGCGTTATTAAACTACTGCTGCACATTAGGTTGACATCTTCATTCAGCTGTCCAAAACTGCTCCTGTGTATTTTCTCCCCACTGAGAGAATCCTATAATTTCTCAGACCATTGGTGTGTTTGAGAATTTAGGCTATTTTTGCCAGTGCATGTTACCTCACATTGATCAAATTACATATGCTGTTGTGCGCACAACCTAATGCATTAAAATCCATCTGCAGTTTCTCACAATCCTCCAGATTGTTACTATCTGAAATAACTTGCCCAGTGGCATTATCAACAAGCTTCAACAGCGCATCCAATCTCTCCTCCAAAACATTAATACAGGCAATAGCCTTACTCACCAAGCACCGCTTTCCTAGTGATTGACAGTTTTTAAATTCCACACTTTGGTTTTTTACCCTATATGTATTTATTTAAAGCTGTAATTGTGCAAAAACTAGGGCTTAATTTGACATTGACTTTGAAGAAGCAGGCTGTATGTGAACTGGCTGTCTCCACTCCTCGTGGAAGTAGTGCTCTCCAGGTCTCTACTTCAACATGGCACGTACTTAAGTCCATCCCTATTGAGCACAGTGCCTAAACACATGCTTAACTCCAACTGTAGTCAATGGGATTTAAGAACATGCTGAAGTGCTGTGCTGAATAAGAACAGACTGCTTGATTAGAATCCAGGCTCATAAATATTTTATATTTAATTTGTTTCCATTTTTATTGAAGAGAATAGATGGATTAAGATAAAACTTGCTCAGTGTTGTATAATTCCATTTCCTCCCTCTCCCCGAATTTCTTGTAAATATTTAAACACACTAATTATCTATTTTTGACTTCCTGTCAGTTCATTCTAGCATTAACTCCCTATAGGTCCATTAATTGAACAGACATACCAGTACCACAATTGGAATAAGCTCTGTTTACTATAGAAATAGTGTGGCACCAGGAGAAAGTCAATGTGTATGGCCAAACACCACTTAGGTCTCCAGTCCCAGGGGGCCTGGCTACATAAGGGGGGGGGGAGGAGATCATAGTGCTGACACATAGGACATGATGCCAAACCTATTGTAAGTACCAATAGGTTAGGGTCAACCATACTAAAACCTGAAATAGAACCAAGAAATTTGAGGGTGCTGCATAGCTTACTACAAGAATGGCCTGAGATTTAATCAGGCTGTATATGGACTTGTCTTTGTAGGTTCAGCACCATGTGATATTTTCTTTGCTAATGGGTTATAACCTGTAGGCAGCAATTCCATATCTAAATAAAATGGTCAGATTCAAGCAGAACAGCCATCGAAACATACTGTTGTTGGTATGATCAGCTATCGAAACATACATTTTTTTCACCTGACAATAAGCATTTCTCTAAGATCTAGTTGGTATACACTTAGTCTTGCATTTTCTGCTTATTTATCTGCAATACTGGCAACTGGAGATTCTTACTAAGGTTACACTGTAGGTGGATGAGGGCTGAAGCAGGACCGAGACCTCTGGTTGTCTTGGACTTTCCTGCCACTGGATCCAGGACTCCTTCCTGTCACATTTCATGGGGTTGCCACCTGCACACTAGCTCCCCCACGTTAAAAAATTTAACTTGTATGACTCTGTTAGTGGGAGATGTTAACACCCTTGGCAAAGTCCTGGAGTGATGGAGAAGTGGTGGTGGGAACAGGAGCACTGATCTCTCAGGGTATGGCTACACTACCCGCCGATCGATCCAGCTGGGTCGATTTATCACGTTGAGACTAGATGCGATAAATCAACCCCAGAGCGCTCTCCCATCGACTCTTGTACTCAACCGGCATGAGAGGCGCGGGCAGAGTCAACAGGGGAGCAGCAGCAGTCAACTCACGGTGGTGAAGACACCACGGTAAGTTGATCTAAGCACGTCGACTTCAGCTATGTTCATGTCGCTGAAGTTGCGTAACCTAGATCAATTCTCCCCCCCCCCCCCCCAGTGTAGACCAGGGCTGAGAGTCCCTAGTCACAAATCTGTACACATGCTGCAGCGGTGTCATCTTGTGCTTGGATGAGTGAGACAGAAGTGCAATTTGGCAGCTGTGGCTGCAACTGAGCAGTCCTTTTTAGGATTCCATCTGCTTACCCTGAATGAGAAAGGAGCCTATGTATAGGGCACCTTTTCTAGCCATCTCAAAACCGCCTCCCCAACCCCAGCTAGATGGCTGTGTCCAGGGGGCTCACTTTACATCTCGTCAGAACACACGAAGCAAAGTAATGCCGTTCGCCACTTGGAATGTTCACACTTTCATGGATTCCCTGAGCAGGGGCTGTCTTGAAAGAAATAGTGCCACAATAGCAAGATATGACATTGATATTCCTACACTAAATGAGACCCATCAGGCAAATAAAGACCAACTGGAAAGGAAAGCTACCTGAAGAGAGGCTGTCAAGGCTGATTCCCCACTCTGGCATTTCAAGTACAGAAGGTGGGGTCCCACAAGGATTTTCAAAATTAATATTGGTTGCTCTAGGCTTGCATTAAATTCTCAAGGTTACAGCTTCTCTCTGACCTTGGAAGGGTAGATGCTGCTACCACCCAAGTGCAAAAAAACCCCTTTGAAACCAGAAAGGCACACTTGGGAATTCCTTTCTGTGGGATACCCTCAAGCCCTTTCACTCCCCGCCCCCCGGGGAAGAGCTGAAAAAGAATAACAAAGGAAATCAGCTGTTGCCACCAGCTTATTAAACAACATATGCACAAACCCAATCCTGTTCTTAAAGGTAAATTTTATTAAAAACAAAAAGAAAGAAAATACATCTAACTTAGGCTTTTGGTAGATTTTAAAAAACCCACTTACAAAAATTAAACAAAGAATAACCTTCTTGAGGTCCAGTTTAAAGGTTACAAGCAAAACAAAAGCATTTGGGGTTAGCACAGAGGAGTCCACAAGCCAATAAGAAATAAACAGAAATACAATTAGGTTTATCTTCCAAGACATTCCCTAATTTAATTACATATCTGGCATGCAGATAAGCAATCTTTAGGTATGATCTGATGGTTTTTCATACTTGGCTTTCAGCTTCTCACAGCATAACTGCTCCCTGTTCCCCTCTTTCCCGGAGAAGCACAACACAGAAAAAGGGAAGCTTTTTTCCAATTTTAAAAAGTTTGAGCCCTCCCATTGGCTCTTTTGCTCAGGTATCCACTCCTTTCCTTTTACCTGTGGGCTTGTTAACCCTTTTACAGGTAAAACAAGTAGAGAACAACCACCAAGAGGGATTCCATAGCCAACTGGCTGGCTGGGTGCCCACAAAAGGGAGCAATCCCCCCTCTCATTATCACAGAGGCGTATTCCTGGGATTGGTTTTGCCATCAAGAACAAGATTACCAGACCACTTTTAGAACTCCGTATGGGTATTAACTTTATCTTAAGCTTAGTAACAACCAGTATGACACAGTCACTAGATGGTGATGACAACAGGGAGCAGTTCTACTGTGCTCTTGATGGAGTTCTCACTGCCACAGACAAGGAAGACAAGCTTATCCTAGGGTTAGTTCAGTGCAAGAGTAGGGAAACACCCCAAACTCTGGATAGGCATCACTGGGAAAGTAGGGGTGAAGGAAGTCAACTCTAATAGCATTTTCCTCTGCAAATGTGTAGTGCATGATTTGTTTATCACAAATACCATCTTTAGACAGAGGGACAAATCTAAGATCACTTGGAAACATCCACATTCTGAACACTGACATCTTCTTGACTATGTTCTTGTCAGAGCCTGTGATGATACTGATGTGCATATTACTTGAGCCATGAGAGGTACAGATGACTGCTGGACAGACCATTGTTTGGTCAGATCAATCATGAACATGTGGCTTGCACCACAACACCATAAACAACCAAAAGAAATGCAGAAGAGATTTACTATCAAGGCACTTCAAAATCACACTAGTTGATACTCTTCAACACCTCAGTGAGAAGCTCTCTAATCTACCTGACAACATCAGTGACATCCAAGAACATTGGGAGGCATTCAAGACCATTATTCACAAGTCATGTGCTGAACTGATTGGATATTCCACTCATCACCATCAGGATTGGTTTGAGAACAATGAGGAAATCCTGGCACATATTCATCAGAAGAGAAGCACATTTTGCACTTGGCAAAGTGAACCCTCTAACCAGCAAAAACAAGAGATTTATCAGCTTAATGCTACAGTTCAAAGGCGGCTGCATGACATCAAGAATAGTGATGGCAAGCAAAGCCCATGGAGATCCAGAGTTTTGCTGATCAATATGGCATGAGAAGCTTTTTTTTTTTCCAAGCAACAAAAGCCATTTACAGGCCAAGCTCACGTGGCACAACTCCTCTGAGATCCCAGGACCGCTCCATCATTCTTCAGGACAATGTAGCCTTCAAACAATGTTGGAAGGAGCATTTTGAGATTTTTATTGAACAGAGAATCAGAAGTCCCAGCTACCACCACTAAGTCCATTCCTCAGCATTCTGTAATAGAACCTCTTGCTGACTCCCCATCTGCTGAGTAAGTTTGAGCCATCACTCAGACTAGAAAAAACAAAGGCGCCAGGCTCAGATAGCATTCCCTTGGAGGTCTTCAAGCTGGTGGAATAGCACTCATGCAAAAAATTCAACTTGTTATAATTTACATTAATGAGGAAATTCCACCTGACCTAAAGAATGCCAATACTGTGTCCTCTTTAGGAAAGAGGACAAGTCAATGTGCAGGAATTACCAAGGCATTACTCTCCTCTCCATTGCTGGGAAGATCCTTGCTCGCATCCTTCAGAACAGTCTCCTCCTTGTTGTCAAGTATGTTCTCCCAGAATCCTAGTGTGGTTTCTGCCCATCTCTGGGCACCACTGTTTTTGGCTTTTTTTTTCTCTGTTGCATGACAGATCTAAAGTGTAGAGAACAATACCAGTCATTGTTTCTGGCATTTATTGACCTAACTAAGGCCTTTGATTCCATCAGTGATGAAGAATTATGGAAGGTGCTCTCTAGGTTTGGTTGTCCACTGAAGTTCATTTGTGTTCTCAGGCTATTTTATGATGGGATAACCATCACCATCCTCTAATGTGTGGAGATGGACCCATTCATCATGTGTACTGGTATTAAGCAGGACTGTATTGTTCCAACCCTTTCCCCCCCACCCCCCTGCATCTACCTTGCCGTAATCTTGATTCTTATGTGTGACTGCCTTTTTTTTCTGGAATTAGGATTGAGTATCGCTTAGATGGCCAGCACTTCAATCTGTGGCATCTTCAGTCTAAAACTAAAGTCACCAGGACTGTTATTACCAACCTTCAGTATGCTGATGACTGTGATATCCACGTGCACACAGAGGCTGACTAACAATTCACCATATATCTTTTCTCAGGTGCCTCTCAGAGCCTGAGACTTTCCCTCAACATCTGGTAGACTAAGGTGCTGCACCAGCCTGTTCCAGCACAAGTTGCCCCTGTTCTCCCACAAACTGTCATCAGTGGTGAACCCCTGGAAAACATCGAGCATTTCCCCTACCTTGGTAGTCACCTCTCCCAGACAGCCAATCTTGATGTACAGATTGAACATAGGATCCGTTTTGCCTTCAGAAAGTTGCTTAATCATGTCTTTGACAGAGATCTGCAGATGGAAACTAAGATCCTGGTCTACAATGCAATAGTCATCCCCTCTCCTTTTTATTGGTGTGAGACATGGGTGACATATTGAAGCCATCTTAAGCATCTGGAGTGGTACCAACAGCCCTGCCTTAGGAAGATTCTCTGTAATTAGATGGGAAGATCATCACACCAATATCAGTGTTCTCTCTGCAGCTAAAACTTTTTTTTTCTCCACTTAATCACAATAAGAGGACCCGTAGGGGACAGAGGAAATGCTAAAAGGACACACTGAAAGTAGATCTTAAGAAGGGAGGCACTGACCCCATGAACTGGGAAGAGCTGGCTGGCAATAGACTGCAATGGCGTCATCACATACATCAAGCCTCAGCCTGATTTTGAAGAGAATCGCCTTGCTCAAGAGGCTGGGAAATGGCAGAGGAGGAGGGAAAGGGTGCAGCATCCTGGCCAGCAGTGATGCTCTCTCCAAGCAACCACAAGCCTCATGTGGAAATACCTGTAAAGCATGGATTGGACACCTCAGCCATCAAAGTCTGACTCTTTTTTTCCCCCCCAGCAGACATCCTCATACTGAGGGACAGCCACAACCCACAACATTGTAGGAGCTACAACATTAAGCATCACCTTATACAGTAAAAACAGTAATAACACTCCATGTTATGTGGATATTTAATTGTATGCACTTTAAGTCTTGGAGACACTTTGCTCTTGAGAACCTTGTACTTTACAAAATGCCTTTCAACATTTGCAATGTACTACACATTGATATCCATGTGACAAATTTCTCATGTGACAAGGTTTATTTATCAGGCATTGTAGATATCCTCACTTGCATTCTGCTTAATAATCCAACCTCCCAGGTTCAAAACCCTTATGCAGCTTCAAGCAGCTCCCATTGTTTTGTGAAATTTTGTTACATTAGAGCAATATTTTATTCTCCTTCCACACTCAAATTACAGTAGACAGAGCCCAGGAAAGGTAATACTGTCCTGTACCAGTGACAGATTTCATGTCTGCTCTCTCAGGACCCAAAAGGGCTAGAAATGCAGGTTGAGATTTTTAAAGACATCTAGAATATTTAAGACACAACTCCAGTGAATATTAATCTGCTTTGAAACTTTCAACCAGTAGCTTGATACTATTGGAAAGAAGAGCTTCCCAATGGGCTATATAGCATTGGCTTCCAGCCCTGGAAATTCATAATCTTGTACATTCAAATTATCTTTTAGATGTCAGTTAACTTTTCTGTGCCCTGTATATTTGCACTCATGATACTAGGGGATCTGCAATGAGGCTAAATTGCTTTGGGATTTGCCATGATAACTAAGGAAGCCTGTTTTTTTCAGAATAAATGTAGTAAAGTACCAATAGAGTTTAGAACTTCTAATATATTTACAAAATATTTTGCTGTCAAATGTTATACAGGAGGCTTGATATCCCCTACTACCCTTTTTGTCCTCTCTTTTGAGAGCCATGCATGCATGGAGTGGTCTCCTTTAGCTGAGCTCTTTACTAGTTAGCAAGATACCAAATCTACTGTGTATGCTGAATGTGATATTTTGTAAAGTTCAAACTGTCATATGAAAACCAATACTCACTGCAATACTTAAAAGTCATCAATGTAGAAAACCGCAGTTTCCAAGCCAAATCTCAACTTTCTACCTCTGGCCATTTTGCCAGGAGAGCTGTTTAAAACAAGGTCACTCTTTTAAAGGATAGTGCAGATATTTAATTCAATCTGCTACTGAACCGTGTTTTGGTGGGTGTTTGGTTTTTGTTTTTGTTTTTCTTTCCCCTCTCAAATTTTCCAAAAACATTTCTTTGTTTGGAGAAAAAGACATCCCGCAGATAGC
Organism: Lepidochelys olivacea; assembly: GCF_965140295.1. NCBI lineage: Eukaryota > Metazoa > Chordata > Testudines > Cheloniidae > Lepidochelys > Lepidochelys olivacea. The sequence continues at coordinate 135,037,234 of NC_140412.1, read as the reverse complement.
TGTGGAAAGTTACAAGTGACTGAACTACAGTTGTGGTTTAGGATTGAAACCGTGATGCATTCTTAACAATAGTGGCAGATGCTACTCCGATTGTGTAAATATATATGATCTCCAATTAATTTTTATGTAACTTATTTATCGTCTAAACTCTTAATTTCATAGAAAAGTTTGCAAAATGTTTCCTCAAACATTTCCATGAAAGCAATGGCCCATTGCACAGTATCCTGGAAGATCTGTGTACAGGGTAGTCGTTAATTATATAAGCAAAGTGTTAAAATATACCTTAGACCATTTGTAAAATAGGAGTTTGGATTTTGGTATGCCAGGTCATCCCTTATGTGACCATGTGGTGGGCAGAGGACATGGTATTGAGTCTCTGCCTTGCATCTTGTAAAATTATTTACATTTGGGTAAAATGGGTGTACCTCTAGCATTCTGATGTGATATACTTTTACGGAGTGGGTGTGAAATTCTAAATGACTACCCAAGATGCAAGTATGCAGTGTTGCTGAAGCCATATCAGTCCCAGGATATTAGAGAAACAAGATGGGTGAGGTGATAGCTCTTATTGAACCAACTTCTGTTGGTAAGAGAGCAGCTTTCAAGATTCCCAGAGCTCTTCAAGTCTGGGAAAAGTACTCTGAGCATCACAGCCAAATAGAAGATTGAACTGGGGCATGCGCAACCTCTTTTGGAGAGGCACAGAAGCTCACTGCCCCTTCTCGTTCCCCCAGGAAGCTTGCTGCTCCTCCCTCCCTGGCCCTGGCCTGAGCCCGATCTTCCACCCTGCTCTGGGCAGGAGCTTGATCTTCCCTCCACACTGCCCAGCAGGAGCTCAATCTTTTCTGCCTCTGTAGCTCCAGGGACAGAAGTTCTGTGCCCCAGATTATTATTGGGAGTGGGGGCACACCTGCTTGACCCACCCCACTTGTGCACACTCCTGGATCAAACAGATAGTTTGGCAGAAGTAGTTAGCATTCCACTTCAGCTTGAATGGTCCTGTAGAATGTGCTAACACCCACGTAGACACTCATGTAGACAGGACAAAAAGGGAGATTAGTGAGTAACAAATTATTTGTAAAAAGCCATAAATATTGTCTGAAGACCATGATTTTCAGTGTCTAGCAAAACTATGAAATTTGAGTCCCCAGGCTCCTCTTTTGAAGGTATTGTGTAGGTTTCTTTTTGCAGGATGAGGACTGATACCTCCGATATAGAGTGCAAACACTACACAAGATACAAAGCATTGAGAATCAGGTCCTTGTGTTTTTTCCAAGTGCTTATGAAAAAGGGTCACAATTTAAGTTACTAGGGAAGACTTAGTTATGATAGCTATGTCTTTATACATTTAGGAACAAAGATTGCACACCATACCTATAGAGTTGGTGGGAAGGAGCAGAATCCTAGAAAGAGTGATTCTGGAAAAGATTGGTGGCCAAGCAACTAAACATGAGCTTCCCATGCAATACTTCAAATCCTTGGATGTATAAACAATAGAGAAGAAGGGAGGTGATTTTTACCTGTATATGGCATGGGTGAGACTGATAATGCAATATTGTGTACAGTTCTGGTGTTTACATTTTTAAAAGGATGATGGAAAAATGGGAGAGGATGCAAAAAAGTCACAAAAGTGATACAAAAAGAAAAAGAGTACTTTTGCGAATACAAACTAACACAGCTGCTACTCTGAAAAGTGATACAATGGCTGAAGAAAACACCTTACGATGAGAGACTTAGTTATATTTGTCCATCGGGCCACACTGAGAATGCTCAATCAGGGCCAAGGCCAAAGAATGGGGCAAACAATCACCAAAATTGGTGGTTTATTATAATTAGATTAACCAAGCCAGTCACAAAACAGCTTCTGTAATACCTTACTGGTTACAAAAGCCAAAAATATAGTTCCCCTTAAGCAATCCAGTTATTGGCTCCCAACCAGACAGCCAAGTCAAATGTAGTGAGGATTACTTAAAATAACACACAAACAGTTCTATCAATCCCAAGAGATCGAACACATTGCCACCAGGTCAATGACTATTTCAGGTTTTACCCAAATACATACTGATAGCCAATTCTTATTAACTAATCTAAGATTGATTAAAGAAAAAGCTACTGTGGTTAAAAGATTATACATACAAATATGAATGAAGTTCTTAAGTCAATTTCATAGTAGAGATGGTGAGGATGCTGATTTATAAGTCCTTCCAGAATCAATTCAGTGGGTTATAGTCCAATAGGCAATCAATGTGTAGAGTTTGCTCAAATTCTTTCATGAGAATTTCAAGGGATATTCCAGCATAGGCCTGGAGACCTCAGTCTTGCAGCTTGAACTTCTTCTGACAAAGTTTAAGAAGAGCTGAGATTGTGAGGATCAGGCCTGAAGCTTCCTTTATAGGTCTCTAGAGGGCTAATAGCCTCTTGACAGTAGACATCACATCAGGGGCCTTCCAGGATGAAGAATAGACAGTGTATATTGTTTTGAAACTAAACTTCTATTTCCTATATATACACAGGTAACAAGTTGTGTTGATTAGCATAAGGCAATTAACCATTCAAGCAGTTCATAGACACTTCAAAGAGACAATTATTGCACCACTGGTTTCACCTAAATGTTAATATCCCTTTTGATATCTGAATCAATATAATATAGTAATGAAACAGACAAAAGAAGGTTAGTGTCTACAAACTAATTAGATCAGTGTTAACCTCTAACAAGATAGAGATAAACCCAGACAGATACAATTGGTATCTATTCATAATACTCTAACAATGCAGGTTTACATAACATGGCTTTGATAACTATATACAAGAAATTACCCTGTTTACCATTTCAATACTTCTCTAATATGTCCTTAAAGGTTGTGGGGGGTCACTTAGCCTGCTGGTTGTTTAACCCTTGCTGGCTCAGTGTCAGAGGCATCAGCCACCAGCCTAGGACTTACTGTAGACAGCCGTAATTAACACTAGACTGTTCGAAATACCACCATCCATTTCTAAGCAAGTGTCAGTCTCCAGCACAGCTTTTTAGCAGACAGTATTCTAATTCTTTTGGAGTATGGCCTTGTCTTCACAGGGGAGGAAAAAAGGGTGTGTTGCTAACATGTTTAAATCCTAGCATATACAAGGCAGTTTTAGTGTTAGCACATCTTAGCTGGTTAAGATAAAGTCAAAGTAAAACCTGTTAGCTGGTCATGGAGGGGGGAGGGAACCAAACCACACACTGTTTTTGCCTAGTATAGACATGACTTACCAGGTCATAGACAACAGTTGTTGGTCCTGTGGATGACTTCTTTCTTCTTATAGACAAGGAAATTAAATTCATACTTTTGCTGCTGGACTTTACTGCCGCACATTAGTATTGATCAAACACTTTTGTTTTGCCTCCAAGAAACTGAAGGGATGACCTTAAACGCCCTAAAATGGTTCAAATCCTTCCTAGAAGAAACCCAGAATATATAAGGGGCAACTGTTCTTGCTTTTACACAGTACCAGATTTACCATGGCACCAGGACCACGGTCCAAAGGAGGCCCGGCCCAGCTGGCTCTTCTTCACCTGCCCCCTTATGGGGACAGAAATTTGGTGCTTCCGGCTCCTGCTGCAGCAGGGCAGCCTCCGCCAGCAGCCAAGCTCCTCCCCCACACCTGTTTCGCCAGCGTGCTACGTTTCCCACCCTCCCCCTGCTGCCAATCAGCTGTTTGCCGGCAGGAAGGAGGGGGAAGAGTGGAGCCTCAGTGTGCTCGCCGCTCCAAGGAGAAGAGGTGGGGGAGGGGCCTTGCCCCCTCCAGCCCCCTGCCATGAGCACCCCCATGACCCCAGCCCACACCCCCAGCTCCCTGACCTGACCCCTCCACCCTGACCCCTGTACCCCCTCACACACACCTCCAGCACCCTGCCCTGACTCCTGCACCCCCCCCACATCTGCACCCCCCCAACCTTATTCCCACCTGCACCCCTTGCACCAAACAGGAGCTGCCCCAGGTAAGCGCGCTACACTCCAACCTCCTGCCCTCACCCCAATGTTTTTTTACAATATTTGGAAAGATTATTAAGTGGTCCATTGAGACCCTCTGATTGTTCTTTTAGTGCAACTTATTTTTCCCACAGACCACTTGAAAAATCAAGGTACCTCACTTTATTTTCATTTACTTGTTATTACTTATAAGAGTCAGAGTAGCAGCTGTGTTAGTCTGTGTCCATAAAAAGAAAAAGGAGTACATGTGGCACCAAATTTGTTAGTCTCTAAGGTGCCACAAGTACTCCTTTTTCTTTTTACTTATAAGAGGAGGATAAAGAATGTTATTTTTCTTGGCTGGGTCCCAAGGAGGGGCCCCAAAAATGAAGCTGAGCACAGGGCTGGGGGACCCCACTAACTCTCTAAATCCACTACTGGCTGTCATGTCACCTGGACTGGGGATACTGTGTCAGCTGATTTCCCCCCCCCCCCAGTCTCCAACCTACCTGGGCCGTACAGCAGACATGGCCCTGCCCATTAGCTCCTCTCCACTTCCTAGCCTGCCCACCCACACCTTGCTTCTCACTGCTTAAAGCTTAACCCTCTCACTTTTAAAAAATGATTGCTTGCCCCTCCTCCCCCACTCAGGCTTCTGTGACACCCCTGTTGCCAGGTATCCAGTTTTAGACTAGAAACTCCAGTAGAAAATGGGACCTGAGTGTCTGGTTAGCAGTGCTGACTGCAAACGAAAAGTTCAGTTATAGGAGTAACCACATTAGCCTCCACTCCTCCCACTCCCAACACCCACCCCACAGGGTTGGAAGAGAACTGTCCTGCTGCTGCTGGATGTCATGGAGTGTGGGGGAGTCAGGGTCCTGCACCCCCCACTTCCTGCGATTCACTGTGACTCTCAGCCAGCCAGTAAAACAGAAGGTTTATTAGACAACAGGAACACAGTCAAAGCAGAGCTTGTAGGTATGGAAAACAGGACCCCTCAGTCAGGTCCGTCTTGGGGGGTAGGGAGCCTAGACACCAGTGCTGGATCTCCCTCCATTTCCCCAGCCAGCTCCAAACTACAACCCCCTCCAGCTCCTCCTCTGTCCCTTTCCCAGGCCAGGAGGCCACCTGATCTTTGTTCTCCAACACCTTCAGTTGGCATCTTGCAGGGGAGGGGCCCAGGCTAGCAGTTGCCAGGAGACAGGGTGTCAGCCATTCTCTGTGCAGACTGCATCACACCTGCCTAGGGCTCTGCAACAATCACCCCCCCCATCCCACCACCTAGATCCTTAAGAAATTCATAGGGGAAACTGAGGCACCCACACAGTATTCAGAGAAAACCTTAAGAACATTCCCACTTTGTCACACTGGAGGAGGGGCAACTCAGTGCAGAGAGAGACTAAGAGAATGGGCTAGAACCAGGGAGAAGGTAGGTATCCACCCTGTGGGCAGGGGTGGGGGGGAATCCTGTTTACCCCCACCCCAGCCCTGCTGCGCTTGCAGTTTACCCTTGCCCCTCCCTTACTCCAGGGACCAACTCTAACTCCCACCCCACTGTGCTCTTGCCTCCAGCCTCTTTTACAATCATTCCTTGGGGGGTAGGCCCACAAATACATTTGGTGCTGGGCCCACAAAAAGCTAATCCAGCCCAGCTTTTACAGATCTATCACTTGAAATCACACAGCCCTGATTTTTCTCTTGATCACACATGCAGTCATTCGGAAAGCTCTGTGCACTGGCTCCCTATTAAATACAAAGTCCAATCTGAGTGCTGTGGTGACATTCAAAGTCTTCCATGGGATCAGCCCTAGCTACCTAGGAAATTGCTTCTCTCATCATGATCATATCCTTCCAGAACAGCTGTAATACACTGGAACCATGAACCTATGGCTAATAGGGGAGACTCACTAACAAGGTAGACAGAATACTCTCAGGAGCTGGGCCCTAAACTAGGGAATTCACTCCCACAAGAGATAAAAATGATGCCACGACTGAGTTCAGAAAGAAATTCAAAACTCATATTTGAGTTGACTTAGAGAGAGAGAGCTATATGAAATGTGTACTGGTCATGATTTACACTGACCCTTAACAGGCCAGATTATATTTGTAACTAGTGATTTACTAAATGGTAAATCAGTACTAATACTGTGGTAAAAATGCATAACATTATATTGAATATAAATTGTGCAAGAAGGGAAGAAACAATTACCAGTAGCCCCCACTAAATAATAAGCTGGCACCACCAGTATTTGCTTTCCGAGGATGTCACTGAAAACACTTGAGTGAGAGTAGATTTCATTTTGTTGCCAAGCAGCTATAGAAAAGGTAGCATTAGGCTCAGCAGGGAGTATCTCCTCTGCAATTCCTGCATGCTGGCAGAGCTGTTCCTCAGAAGCCCTTGTGAGTGAATGTCTTTGCTGCTTAATATCTGTCACTACTCAAAACTGCAATCTGCAGGAGGTGTAAATATTGTAACTAAACAAAGTCTAAGCTTGTGTCTGTGACCATTTTTTGCTTTCCTAGAGACAAAATAATCCCCTCCCAATGTCCAAAGCTTCCTGACCATGTAGGAGCGGTAACAGTACTCTAGGCAGTGGGGCACTGCTATCTTTCTCAGAAGCCATATATGCACTTACCTGTCAAACACACTTTCTTCTCCTCAGATACTGTTGCTAAGGAAACCATTTCCTTTATGTGTTCAAAGTAGCAGACTCATTTTGGAGCTTGAGTCTGGGATTCTAGCCAGACACACAATTCCCAAATTCAAGACTACTGCAGCTTACTTAACCTCTGCAGGGGCCAGAGTTACATTACTAGCTCTTCTTCCCTCCCCTACCCCCCCAGCAGGAAAACAGATTACCAGGTCTGAGCTAGGGGCATGGAGGAATCTCTTCCAGTTTAACTGTAAAGAAGGCTAGTGATTCAAGTCACTGCTTCCAGTATTTCAAAAGGAGGATAAAGTCCATTTTGAAAATCTTTAATGCTGCTACAATAATGTAGTGTAAAGAGAAGCAAATGTTAACCATGAAACCATACCAGGATAGGTTTCAGAGTAGTAGTCGTGTTAGCCTGTAGCCGCAAAAAGAACAGGAGTATTTGTGGCACCTTAGTCTAAACAAATTTATTTGAGCATAAGCTTTCGTGGGCTAAAACCCACTTCATCAGATTCAAACAGTGGAAAACACAGTAGGAAGATTTTATATACACAGAGAACATGAAACAATGAGTGTTACACTATAACAAGAGTGATCAGTTAAGGTGAGCTATTATCAGCAGGAGAGGGGGAAAAAAACCTTTTGCATTGATAATCAAGATGGGCCATTTCCAGCAGTTGACAAGAACGTGTGAGGAACAGTGGGGGGGGGGGGGGGAAGGAGGGAGGGAAATAAACATGGGGAAATAGTTTTACTTTGTGTAATGAACATCCACTCCCGGTCTTTATTCAAGCCTAATTTAATGGTGTCCAGTTTGCGAATTAATTCCAATTCAGCAGTCTCTCATTGGAGTCTGTTTCTGAAGGTTTTTTTTGTTGTTGTAATATTGCCACTCTTAGGTCTGTAATCAAGTGACCAGAGAGACTGAAGTGTTCTCTGACAAAAGCTTATGCTCAAATAAATGGGTTAGTCTCTAAGGTGCCACAAGTCCTCCTTTTCTTTTTGCGAATACAGACTAACATGGCTGTTACTTTGAAACCTGTATTAATTTTAACAGCCGTGTTAGTCTGTATTCGCAAAAAGAAAAGGAGTACTTGTGGCACCTTAGAGACTAACCCATTTATTTGAGCATAAGCTTTCGTGAGCTACAGCTCACTTCATCGGCTGCATACTGTGTGTATATAATGTCTTCTGCAGTTTCCACAGTATGCAGCCGATGAAGTGAGCTGTAGCTCACGAAAGCTTATGCTCAAATAAATGGGTTAGTCTCTAAAATTAATACAGTTGACATCTTGTATGCATGATGACACAGACAGTAAAGACTTTTTTTTTTTTTTTTTGCAAAGTTTACACTTCACTGTTAGGAGCAATTACTATTTTACAGCAAGGTGTTTGAAAAGGTACTAGACTGGGACTCAAGAGATGTGGGTTCATTTCTTGGCTCTGCCACAGACTGCATGATCTTAGCAAGTCTCTTAGGCGCCTTAGTAAACCAACACACTTAAGTACTTAAAATTAAGCACGTGAATAGTGCCTGTGAGGAAGCGGGATGTAAATTTTTATGCCTCAGTCTGCCCCCGCCCCTAAACTGAGGAAAAGTGGTCGTCCCTTTCTCCCACCTGCTGTCACATTCATAGGCAGCGCGCTACATGGACTCCTGGAGCCCTGGCACCAGGAATATTCAGAGCCGGGGGCCCTGCCCCCCCAATATTTGGAGCTGGGTCTCTCCCCCGGCCCCGCCTGGAGCACCCCCCCCCCGCCGGAGCGTGGCTGCCGCCGGAAGGAGAGCGCGTGCGCAGCCGCCGGCTGCTGTTGCCTGTGGTAACAGGAGACGCCGGCGGCCGTTGGAGGCAGGCCGCTGACTGCTGCACCGGGGGAGGGGGAGGAGGCACCCACGTGCTTGGCAGCCCCCCCCCCCCCGGCCCCAGGAGGAGACTCCGAGGGGACTGAGGGGACCTCACTCACCTGAGCAGCTGCTGGGGCTTCGGTGAGTATTTGATCCGGTGATCTCCCGCGCAGCCACCACTCCTGCCCCACACTGGGCGAGGGGCAGCCCCACCCCCCCGTGAGGCTGTGGTCAGGGTCAGCAGCATGGGAGGCCACACATGATGGCAGCCCCCACCCTCCCCCCACTACCCACCGTAGGGGAGGCGAGGGGGCTTCCTGGACCTGAGTGGGGCCCTAGGAGCACGTGCAGCGTGAGTGTGCTGGGGGGGGGGGGGAGAAGAGGAGGGGGTCCCTCACCTGGAGCTCGCTGCTGCGGGGGGCGGGGGGGAGAGTCCTCTCTGACCCTAGCCCTGGGGCAGCCTGTCTGCACCCCAAGCTCCTCGTCACCAGCCCTGCCCCACCCCAGAGCCTGTGCCCCCAGCACCCCAACCCTGAGTCCCAGCCCTGAGCCCCCTCCTCAGTGTGAACCCCTCATCCCCAGCCACACCCCAGAGCCCTCACCTGAGGGGAAAAACATGCAACTTAAATTTGGCGATCAGTTTGGGGTATGATCTTATTTAGCACAATACTTGATTATTTTACACCCTTTAAAGTCTATAATTGGTTGTATACAGGTGTTATGAAGTGGGAATGTTCTTAATGTTTTCTCTGAATACTGTGTGGGTGACTCTGTTTCCTCTATGCACTTCTTAAGGATCTAGGTGGTGGGATAAGGGTGTGTGATTGTTGTAGAGCCCTAGAGGGCCAGTGTGATGCTGTCTACAGAGAGAATGGCCGACACTCTGTCTCCTGGCAACTGATGGCCAAGGTGCCAACTGAAAGTGTTGGAGAACAAAGAGATCAGGTGGCCTCCTTGTCCAGAAAAGACACAAAGGTCAGAGGAGGGGCCGGAGGCAGTGTCAGTTTGGAGCTGGCTGGGGAAACGGGGAGAGGCCCAGAACTTGGGTCTGGGCTCCCCACCCCCCAAGTTGGAACTGATTTAGGGGTCCTGTTTTCTGTACCTACAACAAGCTCTGTTTTATACTGTGTTTCTTCTGTTTTACCGGCTGGCTGAGAGTCACGTCTGACAGTGGAGTTGGGGTGCAAGGCCCTCTGGCTTCCCCAGGAGCCCTGCCTGGGCAGACTCACTGCAGGAGGTGCACGGTGTGGCAGATAGCATCACACTGGCTCTCTAGGGCTCTACAACAATCACACACCCTTATCCCACCACGTAGATCCTTAAGAAATGCATAGGGGAAACTGAGGCACCCACACAGTATTCAGAGAAAACATTAAGAACATTCCCACTTCGTCACAGCAGGTACAACAAAATAAAATATACTGAAGTAGGTAAGTGCTGCTTCTGACTTTCCACTTCTAATTGACCCTTGAAATCTTGTGGCGCCGGTGCGCTGTAGCTTCATTTTATCCCAGAAACAAATTCTTGATTTGTAGGACCACTAACGATCAACAAGGGATAAATTCTTAATAAAGTTACCCAGAGAAAAAGAAGAAAAGGGTAATTCATCAAGTGAGGGCCTGAGTTCGATACCCAGCTTTCAAACTGAAGTTATACAAAAGAAAGATGTGGCAAATCTACAAGATAAGAAAAGGAGTTTTCAGCAGTCTTGGCTATCAGGATTTAAGTGGTTGGAATACAATAGTGAATTAAACAGAGCTTTTTGCTCAGTCTGCAAAAACTGTTCTGAAAAGAAGATCTTAATATTTTCTACAAAGGCCAAACCAACATTTATTTCGTCTGGATTTCAAGATTGGAGACATGCATTGTGTGGTTTTACATCACACGAAAAATCCGCCTGTCACAAGGAAGCGGTAATGAAGTATGCTGCTCTGCAATCACAGGTAAATGTTTCTGCACTAATGACGGCCAGTTACAGAAAAGAATCACAATCAGCTATGTGTTTTAATTTTAGAAAATATTTGCTTTTGAGGGTTGTTTCTGTATTCAGAAGAGTATTAATAACATTGATATTCTTAGTTAAATAATTTTTTCTTACAATAGTGATATTGTGCATTAAAAGGAATCTGTTAAATGTTTATGGTTTCCAGTCCATTTTTACATTATTTAATAAAATATATAGCGGCTTACGGGGGGGAGGGGAGGAACTAGACCCATTCTGGGCACCGCCAAAAATTATACAAATCTGCCGTCCCTGGTCACATTAAGTTGTAAACTGTTTGGGGCAGGGGTTGGCTTTCTATGTATCTACACAGTGCCCGGCACAATAGGGCTTTGATCTCAGTTGGGGCCCTTAGGTGCTACCATAATAAAATAATAGCTATAATATGAAGATTCAGAATGCATATCTTGCCTTCTCAGCTCACACACTTGACTCTTGTGTTCATCCTCAAATAGAAGAAAATTTCTTGACCATAAATAAATAAAATGGGACATTTACATTCTTCTTGCTCACCATGTTTCAAATTCTCACAGTACTTAAAATGAAGCAGTCTGTAGGCATACTGGTGTATGCAGTTTGCATTCAAGAAGGAACCAGATAGACACAGTACACTGTTTAATTCTGGAATTCATTTCTTCACTCTGCTCTGAATGCATTTCCCTGAAAAATGTGAATTCCTGTATTCAGCTGTCTTACCTGATTCTGTCACAGAGGTGGCTGAGCAATCTCTACAGCCAGATGATTACTGTTTACTCCCATGACTGGACTCTTTCTTCCATTTCCCATGGCTAGAAGATCTTTCATACATAAATAACCGAATTAATCCTTTTTGAACTTTGTTATTCATAAAATTTGCATCCAGTCCTCTGTGCTCCTGACACAAAACGCATGGTCAGAATTCCTTCCACTCTCCTCTCCCACTCCAGCTATAGTTGTAATATGGGAATATCTGACACGGCACACTTATAGATAAGTGTGCTGGAGACACGACACATTTGTGGGCACAAGGGGGGAAAAGACACAGGCTCAGCTTTTAGGAAAAAAAAATGTAGCCACAAATCTTCAAAAGTAATTCTAAAGAACTATTGCCTAAAGAAATATGCATACTATAGCCATTATAGGGCAGCCTACCTTCTTGACAGAAGTCTTTACAAATTCCCATATTGTTCCTATTAGCACCCAAATCCTATAATTTCTGCCCTGGGTCCCAATGCTGACTCTTTTTGGCAGACCCTCTGACACCTGCTCGCGGGTCCACAGGGGGACTCGGACCTCTGGTTGAGAATTGCTGCTTTAGATACCTTACATGTTACCCCGCATGGATAAATACTCGGTAATATAGGTTGGTGTAATGAGTTTGTCAGATCAGAAATGGGTCCCTTGTTCTTTGCAAACAACCCTCAGTTGCTTATCCACCTGATCCAATAACATAATTCCTGTGTTATGACACTTAGATGGGTAAAATGTGGTCATTACAGCTCCCTATTCAGGTAACTACAAGGAACTTAGCTACAGGGTTCATTCAAAATATTACCTTGCTCCAATGTCATGCTAGGGCATTGCTTGTACGTACACACACACACACACACACACACACACACACACACAAGCTGCATACTGAATTATAATTGTTATTTGTAGCAAATAGCTATTTGAAAGTTTCCTGTTTTAAGTATTGCCCTAGCCTAGCTCGTGGGAGCTGAGACCACAGCACAAGGTGGTAGGGCCACAAAATGTCAGATAATACTGCTTTACAAACAGAGTGAAGTGTAATAGTATTGGAGACATGGTGTCCAACAGAATAAATAGAGCCATAATGCGTAGTTGTTGGCTATCTCATTTTAGGGTTCTGGTGATGTAAAAGTCACAATAGTAAAGTATGTAGTTGCCAGAAACTTAAACTTAATATTCAACTCCAAATATTCATGGAAGCAATTAAAAAAACAAACAAAAAAAACATTTGCTCTCCTGCTATGTTCTGTCCCACGTTAACAGGCAACTTCTTTGGACAATAGTTAGTGCTACTATAGAAGATTTGATTGATGGCCTAGCACAATATCCAAAAACATGTAAAATAAGCTGGATCATATCACATCCATCTCTATGCAATTGTAGGAGATGGACTGGGTGACTGGGAAGGTTATAGTCTTAAATCATCCCTGCTTAGTGTTCCCATTCCCAAGGTCACTGCCAATATGCTTTGGAGTAAAACTTCAGGAGACCCCAAGTATGATGTGGTATGTATATAAGAAAATTAACTGGTGAATTGTTAATTCCATGTATGTCATGAGATCCAATTGCTCCCCAGTAATGAATGATCCTTATAAGTGTATCCTAACTCTCTCAAACTGGCATCCTGCCCTACCGGTCTTTATTAGAGCATTCAGGTACAGTAGCTGTATCTCTTCAGTAACAGTCATTTACAGCAATGCTGTTATGAGCTGGGAAGCTGGAGGACTAATAGTGGCATCAGTTTAGTGGGCTTCAGCTCTCATGGGGGTCGTATTTGTACTTGGGTCATCCAAGAAATAGCACTCTTCAAACTGTGTTCAGATTCATCTGCCATCAAGAGCTACTTACTATTTTTCCACTTAAACATAAGACCAAAAAATGGTTGTACATAAAACTGTATTTTGCTAATTTGCAATGGCAAAGTTTGATTTGAAGACCTTGGTTTGTTTATTTTTAACAGCACTATCTGCTTCTTGAAAGCTTTGCTATTAGTCTCCAGACAAATGTAAACATGAAGAGCAGCATATCAGTTAATAGTAGCAAACAAGAAATTAGCAACTGAGGTCAGATCCATTGCATTTATGAGATAGGATAGGAGAGCTAAAAACCATGCTAACTTTCTGCATTAAGCTAAGGTGTACTATGTGAGGGACGTGTGCTCGTGTGCTGTTTGTTTTTTTACAGCTTCATTAGCTGACTGTATTGTCTAATGGTTTCAGGAATGCTGCAGCTGGCAGCTGAGATGGCAGTTTAATTCTAGTGTAAGTCCTTTTATTTTCAGTTGCTTCCCCAACCCTTTTTTTGTTTTTGCATGGAAATTTCTCATGCCTGCTCATAGCCCAGAGTGGAATATTTATAGGGAGCTTGAAAAGTCCATTCAGCCATTTCAGAGTTAGTCAAGCATTAAAAACCAGTGTTTTCCACCAGTTGTGATATTTTTTCAGATTTTTTTTTTGTGCTTAGATAACTCAAATGATTTGAACTCAGACCTTCAAACTCAGAACAGGCATAGCCTGCAATGAGGAATGCGCATTTTGCTAAGTTAGAGTAAATATAACAGTGGCAAGCTATCCCTCCTAAGCTATTTTTCCATCTTTTAAGACTACATCAGAAGGGTATGGCAGACTTTTGGCTGTACATTGGCATCTCCAAATTCAGTCTGTATTTTAGTCCCATAGCATGCAATATTTGAATAGAATCACAATCTCTCACAGTCGAGTGAACGTTCAGTTCCATGGTATTAAACACATACATATAGAATGTCTACACTGTACAATGGTAAGAGAATCAAAACAATAAGAGAGTTTCTATCTACATATATAAAAGTACTTCTGTAGTGCATTTTAAAGTTTGAGTTAAATACTGGTATGTATTTCAGTCACTAGAAATCAGGTAATCAATAAACAAAATCTTCCTCTAGAAGTTAGGTGTGCGTGCTCACTCACAGGCACTGGAGAGTTAATTCAGTATATGGCAGTGAGGCTGCCAACAACAATGCCAACTATCTGTGTTCCCAAATCACTTTAATTTGTCCATTAGGAATTGGATTGACATCACAGATTTCAGACAGGTCACTGAAGAGCCATGAAATCTTTGGTTCAACACTAACCAGGGTTCAAACTGATGATCCAGAAGTGAAAGACCATCGATAATGCAAAGCCAAACATGCAAGATATCCAGACTCTAGCCAACAGGTCCCTACCCCTACACTAGGTTTTTAATGGATAAAATAAAAACTACAGCCACAGTAATAGGGCTAACCTTTATTTTTTGAGCTTCAATGTAACTATTTGCCTTAGTGAGGCAACCAGAATTTAGCTCTGATTTAACATGGGGAGATAGTTACAGTTTCTAGCTATAAATAGAACAATGTGTTCAAATGTAGGATCCTAAAGTTAGGCTCTAAATCTATATTTAGACATCTAAATAAAGGAGACTCCTAATTAGTGCAGATGATCATCCTCTGGAAATCGGGCCAGTTATTTAGTGTAACTTTAGGATCTCACATTTGAAAAGTTTGTCCAGACCTAAATAATGCTTGTATTATGGAGGTTTTCACAATTTAAGAAAATCCAAAGCCTTGGATGTCTAAGGCTTCCAGAGACATCTACACTGGACACATCCAGGCACAAACACCAATTTTGGATGCATGCTTTCTGATGTCTAAACACATAAGTACATGCAAATATTTGGGTCATTTTATAATGAGACTAATTACAGAGTAGTTACATTGCAATTGCATTAGTTCTGCTTTTTGATTTCTGTATCATTATTAGTGGTAACATACTGTAATAAAATGCAATACATAACTGAGAATAACTAGAGTGTAAATACAATGAGGCTAATATAGCTGAATTCTAGTAGTATGTGTCATAAGAACAATAAGGGTAAAAGTATAGTGATGTATGTAACCTCCCGGTAATATGAATTGGTGGTGTTAGAAAAGCAAAACTATGGTGTAATAGCACTCATTACACTGTAACTCAAGCACAGTTCCCATTATAAGGTATGGCTAACTTTGATAACCTGGTCCTAAATATATTAGATGTCTATAAATGTTTGTGGCAGCAAGAGTTAATATCCCAAGTCTTACAAAACTCTTTTTCAAAAATGGAGGTGCCCTTCCCCCTGCCACTATCCCATTCAGAGTATAGATAACTGCCTGCCAATATTTTTTAAACTTCAATTTTTGTTTTGTTTTTTTTTCCCAGGGGGCGACATTTTACACCAGTAAAGACATCTTTTAAAACTCTCTTTCATCCAGTAAAAGTCTGAACTGACTCCAAGTTCCTTTATAAAAATTTCAGTGCTCTGTCTTGTGCAAAACTGTGTGTGGGTTTTATATTGTGCGCAACTCCTAAAAGAGTAATGCTCGCAGATAACCAAGTACCATGGGATCATATAAACACAACATTGTTGTTTTCATAAGGAGTTGTTTCAATTAAGAATGGGTGAACTATCTGAAGTCTGAGGTGTTGCAAACTTCGGAGATTGAGGGTTTTGCCAAATTAGGGTCTGATCGTGGAAGATTCTGTGCACCCTTAACTTCCACTGAAGTCAATGGGAGTATAAAATAGTCAGTACATCAAAGGTGGTTCTTGGCAACTCACCTAGGCTATGTCTACACTACAGCCGGGATCAACACTCTGCGATCAATTCACTGGCGCTCGATTTAGCGGGTCTAGTGAAGATCCACCAAATCGGCAACAGATCGCTCTCCAGTCAACCCCTGTACTCGCCCTACTCTTCTCGTCAAGGTAAAGTCGATGGGAAAGTTTCTCCCATTGATCCCCCGTGGTATAGACCCCCGTGGTAACTCAACCTAAGGTACATCAACTCCAGCTACATTATTCACGTAGCGGGAGTTGCGTAGCGTAGGTCTACTTACTGCAGTAGTGTAGACATAGCCCTAGTTTGTGAACCTCGTTCCTGCAGTTTTTTAAAGCTGATTATGTTAAAATGTTGTGTGTTTTTTTTTTTTTCTAGCTTGAGTGAAGTGTATGCCATGCAACAGGGTCTCTCAGCAGTTGGGTTGGCGCTTGCGGGTGCTATATCTATGTAATACATCCTGAGCCAGATCTTGATCCTCTGAGAGATGACTTATCCCCATGTGCAGGAATAAGAGGCATCAGCCTATACAGGACTGACCCTGAAGATACTCAGGCCAGCATGAAAGGGGATGTGACACAGTTTTGTAGAGGAGACAGACATGCTGAAAGGAAAAAGGAACTCATGCAAACAGTTAACAGATCAACCTCCCCACTTCCAGTAGGTATTTTTGTCCCCTTCTCTCAAAAAATGGAGTGTAGGGGTGCTGTGCCATCTCCTCTTCCTCTCCCTCTCCCTCTCCCTCTCATCCTTGGGCAGGGGGTGATGCTTGGCCTTTGATTGCTGTCTGTAAGCTCTGTCAGATGGCATTGCAAGCAAGGGCCACTCAGGCCCTTCACCATCTGCCCAGGTGTTGCTCAGCTGAGGAGAGTTAACTCTCAGTGCCTCTGCTGCCATCTGTGCCATCTCACTCTCCTCCAAGGGAGGTGGCCAGGCTCCATGTCCACATTCAGATTTTAGGCTGATGTTTTCAGTCAAAAAATCCAGTATGCCCTTTTGCTTGTTAGTTCAGCTGAAGAAATTGGTGAAGTCAATGGGAGTCTTTCCATTGAAATGAATGGATTTTTAGAGCACATCCTGTGTGAAATTGCTTAAGCCTTAATACATTACTGGTGTGTGAACAACAGTGATCTGCTTTAATTTTGGCTATAAAATGATGCAAAACATCCTATTAATAATTTTGGATGGCTTAGACCAGTGTTTCCCAAACTTGGGACGCCGCTTGTTCAGGGAAAGCCCCTGGTGGGCCGGGCCGGTTTCTTTACCTGCCACATCCGCAGGTTCGGCCAATCGCTGCTCCCACGATTGGCCGAACCTGCAGACGCAGCAGGTAAACAAACCAGCCCGGCCTGCCAGGTGCTTTCCCTGAACAAGCGGCGTCCCAAGTTTGGGAAACACTGGCTTTGACAACTAAGCATTTTCTCCCCCTCAGCCTCTTGTTTAGGCTCTTGGGGAGGCCTCCTTTATTGGTGCATCTTCTAATGAGGTGTTTTAATTACTCAAGGAAATAATATTAGTGAAGAAAAGCATGTTCTAATTTCCAAAGCAGAAAAAAGTCAATATGTGAATCTCAAACTAAAATCCCAGTTCTCCCTAGGTTTTAATATAAAAATGAGCAAGTGAACAGAGGCTCTTTGATCTCCTGGTAAATAATACTAAAATAAAGTAAAAGGAGATTTAATTTAATAAGAAAATGTTTGTGTAAAGTAGATTTCCTGAGTCCATTTTAATTTACTGCTACTAATGTTATATTAAAATGACTAATTAGAATTATGGAAAACTCCCCCTCCCCCCCATAAATGTGAAGTAATTTGATATTCTTGTGAAATGTGTTGATGAATAAGATCAAAAAGTTCTATTAACAGAATCAGGCAATGAACCTACATTCCAGTTAACAAAAATAATACTGATCTTGTTGGTACATTACTTACACCATAAAAATGAACTTCCCTTCACCCCCTTCTCTAGTTGTAAAGAGTTGACTGTTACAGCTACAGTGAACTGCCTTTTGAGATTTATAAGCTGTGAATAGATCAAGGCCACCTGGCTTGGTGGAAAGGAAAAAAAAAAACAAACCTCAGGCTGGCTTATTTGTTTAAATCCTGGGGTTCAATGGGGGAACAGATGCATATATAAATTTAGTCTTGGCCCTCCCCTTTCATAAATTCTGCTTGCTAATATTTTCAATATTTACTTTTATCTCAATGAAAACATACAATTCCATGGCTACATTTGATAAAGGCCCAATAAGTTCCTGTATGGTGCAAATCCTCCCTGATCTTCTCTTAGCGGAGGTTTTTTGTTTGTTTTTTGTTTTGCATTTTGCACTGAATGTACAATGTTTCTCTTAAGACTAAAGATTTAGAAACATGAGCAGCTGTTTACATGGTTTTGCGAACATCAAGCTATGCTAGAGATGGAAATAGCTGAAAAGCCCCACAACTTCTAGGCCCAAGGAAAGTGAGAACCATTCTTCTGAGAGGTATTTTTCTGTGTTCCAAAAGAGGAAACCTCCTTTAACCCTTGTTTTGTAAAATTTTTAGAAGTGTACATTTTAGACAAGCATTTAATAAAAAACTGTGTGCTCCTATCAGTGACTTACATTGCCTTAGTCACAATAAATGGATTGCTAAGGTAGTAAAGGGCAGTAAATGCAGGCTTCTTCTGTCTGTTCTACCTGATGTCAGTTCTGTCTGGACAACCTGCTTTAAATGGGGTTGAGGAGGCGTGATTCAGAATCAGCATGTGGACATCCATAACAAATTGTGGGTGAGACACTCTACCTCGGGGGAACACCCTGCAGCCCCATGTTCATCCTTCTAATATGATTGTGTGATATCCAATGCAACGTTTGTCATATTGGATGTCTTCGGAAGGCTCATGATGCAATGAGCATTGTTGTTATAGGTTGTAATTTCATGTATATAGTTACGAAGCTGCAAATGTGTCCTCATGGCTTAAAACAAGCCCAGGCAAAACTCTCCAGGAGCAGAGGGGCAGTTCACACCTCATCAGGGCATATATGGGACAAACCCAGCCCAGCCTCACAGGACCAAAGGACACTGGCCTAAGCAGCAACAAAGGATCTGCTGTGCTCTCGCGTGAGTCACCCCCCTTCTCTTGGTCAGTTTGGGACCACAATGAGGTAATGCTCACCTGACTTTGAAGGCAGGGGTCAAAGCCAAGAGGGAAGAAAGGACATGATAAAAGGGAGAGATGTTTTCCATGCTCTCTCTCTTCCACCTTCATCTACAGATATCACCACCAAGCGACTGAAGCACTGATCAAAGGGGTGAGCCTGGCTGAATGGCAACCAGCCAGCCTGTGGTGAGAAGCATCTAAGTTTCTAAGGGCACCGAAAGTGTTCAGATCAGATTAGAATACATTTTGCTTTTATTTCATTTGACCAAATCTGACTTGTTGTGCTTAGATTTTAAGTGATTATAAGTCAACCTCTTGTAGTTAATACATTTGTTTGTTCTACCTGAAGCAGTGTGTTTGGTTTGAAGCATGCCAGAGACTCCCCTTGGGATAACAAGCCTGGTACATATCAATTTCTTTGTTAAATTGATGAACTCATATAAGCTTGCAGCGTCCAGCGGGCATAACTGGAAACTCCAAGATGGAGGTTCCTAGCATTGTGTCTGGGACCAGAGATACTGACTAGTGCCATTTAGTTGCACAATCCAAGCAGCGACTGGCCAAAAGTGTTCACTCTTGTAGCTGGGAGCAGATTACATGCTAGCGGTTGTGCGTGAACAGCCCGGGAGTGGGGGTTCTCAGAGCAGATCAGGGTAAGGCTGGTTCCCAGAGTCAAGGATTGGAGTGATCTAGCAGATCGCTGGTCCGGATAACACCAGGGGAATGTCACAGTGGAAAGTGGGAATATGTAGGTGAAAACATTGACTCTTGTTTTTTTGGGGGGAAGGGTCATGACTTCATAGACAGCCTTGATTTGACTTCTCTGAAAAGTTCCCCAGTTACACCATGTTATGCTGTGAATGTATGTTTTTTGGGTGTGCGTGACTGTGCTCGTAGGGCATGTAAGGGAACAGCACTTTGTGTCCCTTCCAGCTCTTCCACTGCTATCCATGTTCTCCAACTTTGTCAATACAGACTAACATGGCTGCTACTCTGAAACCACTCACTGCTCTGTCTCCTGAGGTCGCCTCTGCCTCTGCATCTAGTCTCCCTAATCAGGGAGGTGTGTCCCTGTCCCAGCAGGAGAGGGACTTGACATTCTGGTATTTCCAAGGTAAAAACAAGCAAACAAGTACAACTTAAAACACAACTCATATTTTAGGTACCAAATCTGCCTCACTATAGGTTTTGGTTTTTTTTAAACTCATGCTTAGCCTGATTAGGCCCGAATCCTAACTGGGACTTCTATGCACTACTATGATATAGGAAATTAGTGATAAAGCAGGAAGATATGGCTAGGTTTTTTACCTTTGCATTTCATCTATACTATTTAGCAGGCTTTGTGGAAGATTGCTTGAATTCAAGCAGAGGCTTTGTACAAAATACTTATAGCAATGAAACTGAGGAGGGGGAATTGTCTCAGAAAGAGAAGCTTTGTGTAAGTAACTTTTTGACAAGACTAGTATTAAGTAAAGCCAAATCCAATACGTTACATAAGTGGCACTAGGATTCTGCTCTTCTGGTCCAAGTATACACCAAGATTTTATTTTTAAGAAGCTCTGTTACTGATGTACAACATCAGGCATGTCACAAATATATGTGCCAAGTAAGGTGTAACATTGAACATTGTGAAATCCAATCCATATTGGTTTTGCTTTCTATATTAGGATTATGTTTTGTCTGCCAACTGGTGGTCAGCCACTAAAAATCTAACCAGCTAGCAATCCCTCCATTCAGTGGCTGGTCTTGCTGGGCCTGGTTCTGCTTTTATTTATGTTGGTGTAAGTGCAGGATAACTGTCATTCTCACCTGTGAATTTGATTTGTGGATGCAGTCATTTATACCTGCAGGAGAGTCTGCATTTGGATGTGGAAAAAGCACTTACACTTGTTGATCAATAGTCATGTAGGGTCTAATCCTGCTCAGCTGAAATCAGTGGTAGTACAGGTATAAGTATCTGACTTAAATGTGAAGAAATTTTTATGTACAGAAATTCAATATGATCTATTGACTTCAGAAGTGGCTTTGGGTGTGCAAGGAATGTAGGATAGGGTTGTCTGTACTTACAAGTGCAAAACTTCTTGCACAAAGTTGTTAGGGTTGCCAACTTTCTAACTGCAGAAAACCGAACACCCCTTCCACGAAGCCCCACCCTGCACGCTCCATCCCCTCTCCCATACCCTCCCTCACTCACTCTCACCAGGCTGGGTCAGGGAGTTGGGGTATGGGAGGAGGGTGAGGGTTCCGGCTGCAGGTGCAGGCTCTGAGGTGGGGCCGGATGTGAGGGGTTTGGGGTGTGGGAGAGGGCTCCGGGCTGAGGCAGGGCATTGGGGTGCAAGGGGTGTGTGTGTGTGGACTCCGGCTGGGAGTGCAGGCTCTGGGGTGGGGCCAGGGATGAGGGGGTTTGGGGTGCAGGAGGGGACTCCGGCCTGGGGAATGGGGTTGGGATGTGGGAGGGAGGGAGGGATGGGCTCCAGTTGGGGATGTGGGCCCCGAGGTGGGACTCGGGATGAGGAGTTTGGGGTGCAGGAGGGGGCTGGAGCAGGGTGATGGGCGTGGGGGGGAGAGGGGTAGGCTCCGTGAAAGAATTTGGGTGCAGGAATGGACTCTGGGTTGGGTGGAGCAAGGAGTTGGGGTGTGTGTGGGGATTTGGGGTGCGGTTTTCCGGTGACACTTACCGAGGCTCCTGGGAACTGGCCGCCAGATCCCTGCAGTCCCTAGATGCATGGGCAGCCAGGTAGGCTCTGCGCACTGCCCCTGCCCTGAGGGCTGCCTCCACAGTTCCCACTGGCTGGGAACCATGATCAATGGGTGCTGCGGCAGCAGCCAAGGAGTCTCCATGTTCTGCCCTCACACCCGCAGGCACCGCCCCCGCAGCTCCCATTGGTCGTGGTTCCTAGCCAATGGGTGCTGCGGAGCTAACCCTCAGGGTGGGGGCAGCACACAGAGTGTACCTGGTTACCCATGCATCTAGGGGCTACAGGGACCTGGCAGCCGCTTCCAGGAGCCGTGGGAAGCTAGGGCAGGCAGGGAGTCTGCCTTAGCCCTGGGTTCCCGCTATGCTGTCGACTGGCGCTGCCAGTCTTTTTGACTGGGCGTTTTCCTGTCGAAAACTGGACATCTGGCAACCCTAAAAGTTGTGGGCACAAAATTTAGCCTACTTATGAAAATACCACCCTTGGGTGATGTGGTACCCAGGAAAACATAACAGTCTGACACATGCTCTCCATGTGAAATTTGATATTCCTTAACATTGTGATTCTTCACTGACTCTGTTTTCACTGTTTGTGTATCTGAATGCTTTTAGGATAGTTAAAAACAGATTCCCCAAATGCCAGACCAAAAGTGATCAGGAACTCACACCTTATTACAGGCAACACAGTGAATTTAGTGTGCAAGATGGGCATGTGTTATAGGGAGCATGGGTCATCTTTCCAAAGCAAGGATGTGAAATAAAAAGGGGTGAACTCCATCAGACACACCCAGATATTACTAAAGTGAAAGGGTTAGCCTGGTGTTACATGTGGTGGCCAAAAATGGATATTGATATTGAAAGTAAGGTACAATCTTGTTTTATTTGTCCAGAGTGACTCGACTACTGTGACTCGACTCCATCCTTGGGAGTGGCCAGATAAGCCTTGGCGGAGAGAACACATTGATTATACTGTCAGGGGGTGGAGGGGAAGTGTTTTTAGTACTAGTGGATGCACATTCCAAATGGGTAGACACCTATCCCATGGACACATCCACTAGTGATGCCACCATAGAAAGACTAAGGACTAGTTTTAGCATCCATAGCTTACCTGAAATGCTTGTATCTGACAATGGAAATTCTTTTACTAGCATGAGGTGGCAAGGGTAGGGTCAGGCAAGGTGGTCTAGAGAACAACTAGCAAAAACTGGTCTGTTGCTCAGGAAGAGGAAGCTATCTATTAGGGGCTTTATATAGCCCAATACCATATGAGAGTGCTGCCAGTCCATCCAATCAGGGGCCCAGGGTGTTGCTGTTGTGGGTCTGTAGGCATTTAGCATGAAGACTGTTGATCAGGGGTGCTAGGTTTGTGCATCTCTGTGGCACAGCAGCTAAGCCTGCTGCCTCAGGACCTGGTAGACCTGCATTCAATACCAGGCTCCTAGCATAAGCAAACAGATGAGACAGAGAAAATGTATTTGTTTATGGAAATATTTAACTTTAGCAATGGAAGTAGTCCCATTTACTTCAGACCTGCTTAAAGTTCAGTGGGGCTACTCCTGGTCAGAATTAAGCATGTGTGTGAGTATCTGCTGGATCAAGGCCTCTGTTTGTTGGCTTTCCTTCTCCCTCTATCCCATACACACAAACCATAAATTTGAATGTGTTTTTTCTTCCAAGAGAACAAGCCCCAGATGAAAGCAGGTATCCACTCTTAGTTCAGTCTGAAGCTTATATTCCAAAAAGATCTGAACATACCTATGTCCATCTATGGAGAGATATAATATACCATTAAAGCCTAGAATCAACATTAAATTAACTACACTAGTATTAACTTATTAACGTGCTATTTTACAATATTTAATTGCCATTAACATATATATTGGGGATAAATTATGGAGGTATATTGAAAAATTAGGTTTTATGTTTTTTCAGTGTGGCACACTGTAATTTTAAAGCAATTCTTTATGGTCAAATGTTCGCTAACATTAACAGTAGAGTAAAACAAAATAACACACTCATCACTCGAGAGTTTTCTTTGGTCTCTTTTAAGAATGAGATGGTGGACTTACATTTTAGACTACAGACCTAGTCCTGTATAGATTGAAGCATGTGCCTAACTTGTGAGTAAAGATATGCATGTTCTTAAGAGTTTGCAGGATTGAGGCTTTTCTTGCTCATTGTATTTTAAAAAAAATTGTGCTCCTATGCAAATCTAATTGAAAAGAGAGAAATGCAATAACTATTAAATAATACGGAAATATAAAAGTAGTGAGCATATAGAAGGCCAAAGATTCAAAAAGCGATAGCATTTTTTAAAAAAAGTACATCAGAAGCTGGAAGCCTGCTAAACAACCAGTGAGGCCACCGGACAATCGAGATGCTAAAGGTATCGGAGGTAGCAGTGTTAGTCTGTATCCACAAAAAAAAGAGCACTCAAGGACAATAAGGCCATTGTGGAGAAACTAAATGAATTCTTTGCATCAGTCTTCACAGCTGAGAATGTGAGGAAGATTCCCAAAACGAAGCCATTCTTTTTAGGTGACAAATCTGAGGAACAGTCCCAGATTGAGGTGTCATTAGAGAAGGTTTTGGAATAAATTGATAAACTAAACAGTAATAAGTCACCAGGACCAGATTGTATTCACCCAAGAGTTCTGAAGTAACTCAAATGTGAAAGTGCAGAACTACTAACTGTGGTATAAAGAAAAGGAGTACTTGTGGCACCTTAGAGACTAACCAATTTATTTGAGCATAAGCTTTCGTGAGCTACAGCTCACTTCATTGGATGTAACCTACCATTTAAATCAGTTTCTGAAACTGATGACCGGAGGATAGCTAATGTGACACCAATTTTTTAAAAAGGCTCCAGAAGGGATCCCAGCCAGTAAGCCTAACTTCAGTAACAGGGAAACTGATTGATTGCAACTATAATAAAGAACAGAATTATCAGACATATAAATGAACATGATTTGTTGGGGAAGAGTCAACATGGTTTTTGGTGAGGCATGATTTCTCTTTACAATCTACTAGAATTCTTTGAGGGGGCCAACAAGCAGTGGACAAGGGGGATCCAGTGGAAAGAATATACTTTAGTCTATCTCAATTTCTAGATTTTCAGAAAGCCTTTGACAAGGTCCCTCACCAAAGGCTCTTAAGCAAAGTAAACTGTCATGGTATAAGAGGGAAGGTCCTCTTGTGTATTACTAACTGGTTAAAAGACAGAAAACAAAGGGTAAGACTAAATGGTCAGTTTTCAGAATGGAGAGAGGAAAATAATGGTGTCCCCCAGGGGTCTGTACTAGCACCAGTACTGTTCAACATATTCATGAATTATCTGGAAAAAGGGATAAACAGTCAGGTGGCAAAATTTGCAGATGATACAAAACTACTAAGGATACTTAATCCCAGGCAGACTGCAAAGAGTTACAAGGGGATTTCACCAAACTGAGTGATGAGGAAACAAAATGGCAGCTGAAATTCCATGTTGATAAAGGCAGAGTAATGCACATTGGAAAACATAATCCCAGCTATACATATAAACTGATTGGGTGTGTGTGTGTGTGTGTCTAAATTAGCTGTTACCACTCAAGAAAAAGATCTTGGAGTCCTTGTGGATAGTTCTCTGAAACATCCACTAAATGTGCAGCGGCAGTCAAAAGAACAAACAGAACGCTGGGAATAATTAAGAAAGGGATAGATAGTAAATATATTCCCTCTATATAAATCCATGGCATGGCCACATCTTGAATATTGTGCAGATCTGGTCACCCCCACTCAAAAAAAAGATATTGGAATTGAAAAGGTTCAGAAAAAGGCAACAAAAATTATTAGGGGTATGGAACAGCTTCCATATGAGGAATGATTAATAAGACTGGGACTGTTCAGCTTGGAAAAGAGTTGACAAAGGGGTGGTATGAAATCATGATGGGTGTGGAGAAAGTAAATAAGGAAGTGTTATTTACTCCTTCTCATAACATAAGAACTAGGGGTCATCAAATAAAATTAATAGGCAGGTTTAAAACAAACAAAAGGAAGTATTTCTTCACACAACATGCAGTCAACCTGTTGAACGCTTTGCTAGAGGATGTTGTGAAGGCCAAGACTATAACAGGATTCAAAAAAACTAAATAAATTCATGGAGGATAGGTCCATCAATGGCTATTAGCCAGGATGGGCAGGGAAGTTGTCCCCAGCCTTTGTTTGCCAGAAGCTGGTAATGGGTGACAAAAGATGGATGACTCCATGATTACCTGCTCTTTTTATCCCTTCAAAAGCATGTGGCATTGGCCACTGTTAGAAGACAGGATACTGGGCTAGATGGACCTTTGGTCTGACCCAGTATGGCCGTTCTTATGTAAAATGTGTTTGTTGTAGCGCCTAAAAGCATGGATTAGGATCAAGGCCTCACAGTGCTAGGTGTTGTGCAGATGTATTCGCCAATCCTGCAAACACTTGAAGTTGAATATGCTTAACTTGAAACGTGCATATTCCCATAGGGCTCAATGGAATTAATGATGCTTGCAGCACTGGGGCCTAAGTGACTTGCCTAAGGACACACACAGTAGGTCTGTGTCAGAACTGGGAACTGAACCCAGATCTCGTAACATCCAGGCTTGTGCCTCAATCACAAGATTAAGCTTTCTTCTCTAAAGTTACTCATGTGTAAGGGCCCAACTGAGCAAAGCTCTCATGTTTAACTTTAAGAATATACTTTAGTCTATCTAAATTCAGCACAAAACTTAAATCCATTCTTTAAATTTAAGCAGATGCTTTCATGTCTTGCTGAATTAGGACCTAATTTAAGACAGTACTGCAAGTAACCAACATAAGGCGATAATAGATACTGGTAACTGACTGGAATATGTTGTCACATACACTGGCTAGATGCACAAGTTGTCTGGTCAGAGTATCTTTAAATGGTTGTTTTTAATTCTAAGACTTAAATAAATACATAAAATAGACATCAGTATTCCCATTTGCCAACTTAATGATTGGGGGGAAGGGGGGAGAAAGCACAATACAGTTATGGAATAGTGAAGACCACACTTTCCAATGCAAATGATTTTTAAAATGAAGTATGTAACCTTAACAAAATGTTTAATTTTTTTCCAGACCACTGATACAGCACATCAAAACCTTGCCAAAGGAAAGATCCGTTTTTAGAACACTGAACATGTCTAGTTTGCCTTCATATACTTTCATTTTACATTAGATGTGATATATATTTATATTTTTAAAACAAAACAGACCTGAAGAGTCATTTAAGATCCAAAAAGAAAAGGAGTACTTGTGGCACCTTAGACACTAACCAATTTATTTGAGCATGAGCTTTCGTGAGTTACAGCTCACTTCATCGGATGCATACCGTGGAAACTGCAGCAGACTTTATATACACACAGAGAATATGAAACAATACCTCCTCCCACCCCACTGTCCTGCTGGTAATAGCTTATCTAAAGTGATCATCAAGTTGGGCCATTTCCAGCACAAATCCAGGTTTTCTCGCCCTCCACCCCCCCACACAAATTCACTCTCCTGCTGGTGATAGCCCATCCAAAGTGACAACTCTCCACACAATGTGCATGACAATCAAGTTGGGCCATTTGATCACTTTAGATAAGCTATTACCAGCAGGACAGTGGGGTGGGAGGAGGTATTGTTTCATATTCTCTGTGTGTATATAAAGTCTGCTGCAGTTTCCACGGTATGCATCCGATGAAGTGAGCTGTAGCTCACGAAAGCTCATGCTCAAATAAATTGGTTAGTCTCTAAGGTGCCACAAGTACTCCTTTTCTTTTTGCGAATACAGACTAACACGGCTGTTACTCTGAAACCTGTCATTTAAGATCCAGTCTGCTGTTGCTAAGAATGGCTATTTCCTAGAGGTTTGTGGGGGTGAGACATACAAAGAGAAAGACATGTTTCAGAGTAACAGCCGTGTTAGTCTGTATTCGCAAAAAGAAAAGGAGGACTTGTGGCACCTTAGAGACTAACCAATTTATTAGAGCATAAGCTTTCGTGAGCTACAGCTCACTTCCTCAGATGCATATCGTGGAAACTGCAGCAGGCTTTATATATACACAGAGAATATGAAACAATACCTATTCCCACCCCACTGTCCTGCTGGTAATAGCTTATCTAAAGTGATTTCCAGCACAAATCCAGGTTTTCTCACCCTCCACCCCCCACACACAAACTCACTCTCCTGCTGGTAATAGCTCATCCAAACTGACCACTCTTCAAGTTAAAATCCAAGTTAAACCAGAACATCTGGGGGGGGGGGGTAGGAAAAAACAAGAGGAAACAGGCTACCTTGCATAATGACTTAGCCACTCCAAGTCTCTATTTAAGCCTAAATTAATAGTATCCAATTTGCAAATGAATTCCAATTCAGCATGACAGTGAAAAAACACAGGGAAATATGTAGCCATGCTTTGAAATGTAAAAAATGCTCTGTATGCATGGTAACAGTAACTGAGTTTGAAATTAGGTTACCTAAGATGTTGGAAGCTGTGGTGTTGTAGCCATATTGGTTCCAGGATATTAGAGACGTAACACAGGGGAGGTAATATCTTTTATTAAACCAACTTCTGTTGGTGAGAGAGAGAAGCTTTTGAGCTACACAGAGAGCTCTTCTTCAGGTCTGGGAAACGTACTCAGAGGGTGTATCTACAATAGAATAAAAGACCCATGGTAATGGCTGCAGCTGGCTCGGGCTGCGAGGCTAAAATTTGCAGTGTAGATGTTTGGGCTTGGGCTGGAGCCTGGGATCTGGGATACTTCCCTCTTGCTGGGTCCCAGAGCTCTGGCTCCAGCCTGAGCCCAAACATCTACAGAGCAATTTTACAGACCTGCAGCCTGGGTTTCATGAGCCTGGGTGAGCTGACCCAGGCCAACTGTGGGTATTATTGCTGTGTAAACGTACGCAGCATGTCACAGCTAAAATCAAGGTAGAGTAAGCAATTCACCTTGAATGGTCCCCTGAAATATGTGTTAACTACTTACTTTAAACAACTGGTAATTTAGCTGTGACACTCTCTAGGTACATTCCCCAGATCTGAAGAAGAGCTTTATGTAGGCTCCGAAGCTTGTCTCTCTCACCAACAGAAGTTGGTCCAGTAAATGATATTATCTCACCCATCTTGTCTCTCGGAGAAGATGTTGCAAGCAACTAGGGTATGTTAGCTAGGAGTAAATTACCTGTGGATAGGGAAGTAGATATGCTTTTTAAAATGACTTTACAATTCAGTCTTTCCTTATTGATTATCCAACCATACTGATATTAGTAATGTAAGGGTTGTGATACTGGATGAGACTTTTGGCCAGCTCAAATTAATAAATGGGAAGAAATACATTAGCTTTTTTAACTTTTCCCCATTCTTTCATGAAAATTTTAAAAAAATTAACCAGCTCTATGGTTGGTTGAAAAAATGATGGGAAGAAGGGATTATGAAGTATTCATATTTTTTCCCTCTCGTTTTCAATCAGCTTTTCATAATGTCAATTTTTTTTGGCCAGTTATCAAAATTTGATCAATTTAGATTATAATAAATAGTGCTTGAATCTTCCTTCTGGGAGTGTCCCATATTTAATATTTTATGGGATGGGAAAACTAATGATTTGAACATTGAGTCTGTATACACACAGATTATTTAATTGCATAATCTTATGACTGCTACCTTCTTCCACCCTTTCCTCCTTTAGGCTCATATCCTCCAAATGCTTATGAACGTGCTTAACTGTTCTCATGTGTAGATCTATTGACTTTGAACAGCATGTTCCATAACCTGTAAATTTGTTTACCTCTGTTTCCTGCTGCCATCAAATATGGGAATCCCACAAAAGAAATGCAGGGGTCCTCAGAGGTCAGAAAAAAAAGATAATGAGAACATGACTTCCTAAACAGGCTTTCAGTTAGCTGACTTCACGTCCTCATTCATTTAGAAGAAACAATGATAGTAAAACATTTCCTCTATCCATTGCAAGACAAAATATAAAGGGGAAATTTACATCCCCTATTAAGATGGGTAGCAGATAAGAAACCCATCTGTGAAAATTAAGTTTTCATTTTCTCTTTAAAATAAATTAAATTTACAAGATAAACACCACCCCATAAACAAACAAAAACAAAACCCACCCTAGATTAAATCTCTTGGTGTTGACCACAATGGATGTAAGGAATATAAATCTAGATGTTGGGGGGTTGAGCGAAGGGAGAAGATTACTAATTTTCTGATTTAACTCTACTGAACTTGGTTACACCAACGATGAGTTTGGCTCTTTTTGTGTATTATAGCCTAAAAGAAGCAACATAAATGCAGTGTTAAAACTGAGCTTTAATTACACGAAATTCAGTTAAAATGTGCATGGCTAATTTAACTTTGCCTCTTTGTGTATGTATGCATGGCAATTAGTGATGGATGAACCTCAAAAGGTCTAGTGTTCAGGTTTGATTCGGATAATCAGTCTCCAGCTATTACAGAAATGGAATGAAGGATATTGAGTGGGACCGAAAACCCAATTAAGTAAATTGGACTCTCTTCATTGACTTCAGTCCCCCTGTGAGAACGTGGAATAAATAATCTGAGAGTGAAATTCACCTCTCTATGGCAGCCCCCATTTAAGTGATGCATAAGAATTGTGGTGGTCCCTGCAGTGGGGTGAATTTCACCCAGGAGAAGAACTACTTGGTTCTGGGGCTCTAGAACTAAGAGGCTCCCAAACTAGACTCCCAAGATGCCAGAGAGTGGCAGTGGGGGGAAAAGCAGGGTCATTAAGCTGGTTCTTGAAGATGCCATATGTGGGAGAGGATCCCTCAGGTAGTCAATGGAGGGTGCAAAGAATCCTGTTATGCAAAAAAAGTGGGGGTCTCTATCAAATATTTCAGTATCTTCTAAACTTTTGGAGCCAGTCTAGCTTGTAAAACTGAACCAATATGTTTAGTTTACCCGTAACATTTTTTTACACACTTGCATGGTTCTTAGTAATGCAACGGTTGTCAGTGTTATGCATCTGTTTCTCAACTGTATTTTACCAATTGTCTCTTACAATACACATCAGAGACTGACATGAAAATCTATCTACTATCACGTAAGTATCTGCTTCATCAACAAGCAGTTACCAAAAACAGCAGTTCAATTTTTGCCTGAGATTTTTTCGTAGTCTATTTTTTCAGTAATGTCTCTTCAGCTCAACCTTAGGATGTTTGCTCATAGCACAAGTTCATTTTCAAAATATCCTCAGCTTAATACGCTGAGCTTAATACCCTCAGCTTAATGCACCAGGTGATTTTAATATCTGGCAAGTTGGCTGTGCTTGAAATTTTTATAGTTTATATTTTGTCATATTTTAAACATGTTTAACATACTACATATGACATATATGGTAAATAAGATTTTTCAGTGCCAAACAATGCCTCTAAGATTTACCCATGTTTATAATCTATCCTGTCTCTTGGTATTATTACAGGTGAATTTGGCATCAGATCTGTGGTATTTAGACTATTTTTTCCCCAGTTCAGAAAAGCACATAAGCTCGTGCTTCACATTAAACGGGTGATCAAATGTTTTCCTGAATTGGGATCTTTATGAAGAGAATAGAATGTTAGACTGTGTTTCCTTAAATCTCAAATGCTGCCATGATGACTCACATCTGTCCATGAAAGTGTTTTAAAACATGCTGTAATTCAATGCTGGGGTTTTTTAAAAAAAATAAAAATAGAACAATGTCTGACTTTACACATCAGTTTCATCAGTTATTTATGATGCATCTGTATTTTATAAATCTGTTCTCACCAAAATATGAATCAGATATTGCACAGATTGGAAAAACACATTTAATCACCGCTGAAAATTATTAACCATTTAAAGACTATAGTAAGCTTTTAAAGATGCTGTGCATTGTTAATACTAAACTGTTTAACATATCTGTGGGAAAACTTTTTAAATACATGAATGTATGATGATATAATTGTGCATTAGTTTAATTCCATAGGAAATGGTAAGATAAAAATACTAAAATCTAAGTATCGCTCAGTGTATGTACATATGAAGACTATATATTATGGTGTTGAGTAAGTATATAAGTTTTATCAGCATGAATGTCGGATGGCTGCCTTACTCATGAAGCTGTGAGTGAATTTTGCAGGTCTATGGATAAATCCTTTTATACCATACTACACTTCTACATATTCCATGTATACCATATTGTGATGCTCCCCAGGGGTACCCAGAGTTGTGTGGTACCTCACAATCACCTACCCTTAGTGTGAAACAGCCTTGTCCGTGCCTGCTGTGGATCAGCTCCCTGAATCCACCAGCCTCTGGCAACACAAGCGTTGCTCTCTAGGGCTTCATTCCCTCTGTGCAGATTAGTGAATGGCACACACCAACCCCCAAGCCTGCTCCGAGCATTCCTTATACTGTCCAGCCCCTTATCCATTGAATACTCACAGGAACATCTGGCCTGCTGCTCCCAAAGGAACAGTACCAGCTTGTAAGATTAGACTCTTAACACTACAGCACTTAGACACATTTATAGTGAAAACAAAAATACCTTTATTTTAGCAAAAAGAAAAGGAGGATTTGTGGCATTTTAGAGATTAACAAATTTATTTGAGCATAAGCTTTCGTGAGCTATAGCTCACTTCATCCGATGCATGCAGTGGAAAATACAGTGGGGAGATTTATATGCACAAGAGAACATGAAACAATGGGTGTTACCATGTACACTGTAACAAGAGTGATCAGGTAAGGTGAGTTATCACCAGCGGGGGCGGGGGTGTGTGAAAGCCTTTTGTAGTGATAATCAAGGTGGGCCATTTCCAGCAATTGACAAGAACTTGTGAGGAACAGTGCTGGGGGGAGGGGCGGGGGGAATAGTTTTACTTTGTGTAATGACACATCCACTCCCAGTCTTTATTCAAGCCTAAGTTAATTGTATCCAGTTTGCAAATTAATTCCAATTCAGCAGTCTCTTGTTGGAGTCTGTTTTTGAAGTTTTTTTTTGTTGAATTGCCACTTTTAGGTCTGTAAACGAGTGACTAAAGAGATTGAAGTGTTCTCCAACTGGTTTTTGAATGTTATAATTCTTGACATCTGATTTGTGTCCATTTATTCTTTTACGTAGAGACTGTCCAGTTTGGCCAATGTACATGGCAGAGGAGCATTGCTGGCACATGATGGCATATATCACATTGGTAGATGTGCAGGTGAACGAGCCTCTGATAGTGTGGCTGATGTGATTAGGCCTATGATGGTGTCCCCTGAATAGATATGTGGTCACAGTTGGCAACGGGCTTTGTTGCAAGGACCCATGGAAAAGAAGCCCTTGAGGAATTCCACCATGATTTCAACAATTTCCATCCCACCATCAACCTCAGCCTGGACCAGTCCACACAAGAGATCCACTTCCTGGACACTACGGTGCTAATAAGCGATGGTCACATAAACACCACCTTATACCGGAAACCTACTGACCACTATGCCTACCTACATGCCACCAGGTTTCATCCAGACCACACCACACGATCCATTGTCTACAGCCAAGCTCTACGATACAACTGCATTTGCTCCAACCTCTCAGACAGAGACAAACACCTACAAGATCTCTATCAAGCATTCTTACAACTACACTACCCACCTGCTGAAGTGAAGAAACAGATTGACAGAGCCAGAAGAGTACCTAGAAGTTACCTACTACAGGACAGGCCCAACAAAGAAAATAACAGAACGCCACTAGCCATCACCTTCAGCCCCCAACTAAAACCTGTCCAATGAATCATCAAGGATCTACAACCTATCCTAAAGGACGACCCATCACTCTCACAGATTTTGGGAGACAGGCCAGTCTTTGCTTACAGACAGCCCCCCAACTTGAAGCAAATACTCACCAGCAACCACACACCACACAACAAGAACACTAACCCAGGAACCTATCCTTGCAACAAAGCTCATTGCCAACTGTGACCACATATCTATTCAGGGGACACCATCATAGGGCCTAATCACATCAGCCACACTATCAGAGGCTCGTTCACCTGCACATCTACCAATGTGATATATGCCATCATGTGCCAGCAATGCCCCTCTGCCATGTACATTGGTCAAACTGGACAGTCTCTACATAAAAGAATAAATGGACACAAATCAGACGTCAAGAATTATAAATTCAAAAACCAGTTGGAGAACACTTCAATCTCTTTGGTCACTCGATTACAGACCTAAAAGTGGCAATTCAACAAAAAAACTTCAAAAACAGACTCCAACAAGAGACTGCTGAATTGGAATTAATTTGCAAACTAGATACAATTAACTTAGGCTTGAATAAAGACTGGAAGTGGATGTGTCATTACACAAAGTAAAACTATTCCCCGCTCCCCAGCACTGTTCCTCACATGTTCTTGTCAACTGCTGGAAATGGCCCACCTTGATTATCACTGCAAAAAGGTTTTTTTCCCCCCCGCTCTCCTGCTGGTGATAGCTCACCTTACCTGATCACTCTTGTTACAGTGTATATGGTAACACCCATTGTTTCATATTCTCTGTGTATATGAATCTCCCCACTGTATTTTCCACTGCATGCATCGGATGAAGTGAGCTGTAGCTCATGAAAGCTTATGCTCAAATAAATTTGTTAGTCTCTAAGGTGCCACAAGTATTCCTTTTCTTTTTGCGGATACAGACTAACATGGTTGCTACTCTGAAACCTTTATTTTAACAGATTCAAGTGATAATGAGTGAGAATATTGGAAACAAATGGCTACATAGAAAACAAAATCACAACACGCTTTCTAGAGACTAAACTTAATACAGGTTAACATCCTTCTAAAGAAGTCTTATCTCACCCAATTCCTCTTTAGCATTTTCAACCAAGGCTGGCTGAGATCCTATCTTTGTGAATGTAAACATGTTATATGTTTAGTTTCCAGGTGCAGGATGAAGAGGTGTCATCTTTGCCTTCTAGAAATTACCCCAAAGTTCATGGTCTTCATTCAAAAACAAGATAATCCTCTGTGGCTTTTTTTGCTGTGTTCCTTCCCTGTTGACTTCAGTAATGCTTGATTTTGCATTTAAAAGGACATCCATTGTGCTAGCTTACAATGCTTAATTTACATCCTGACAAAGATACACATTTCTTACCTCCTGTTTGGGGGGAAACCTGTTTTTCACCTTTGCTAGTGACTAATACTTTGATATAGACTTTAAAAACATTTGCAGTATATATACATTTATTCTTAACATAGTAGCTGTTTATATATGTCACACTAATCATCAATATAATTATGAAACTAACTTTCATTTGAGATCCCCCCATTATATCCTTTGAACTAGAATGTTTACACTAGACTCATTGAGATTACTGCATCCCCTCTACACACCTTGCCAGCTGGCATTAAGAGGTTCTTGGGTCTCACACAAACATCACAGAAAAACTGTTTGATAAATTGTTTAGAAAGCATCTTATAACTTTGACAGACTTGTAAAGCCAGGTGCCTTAGCATGATTCCAACTCCTACAGTGCTCTTTTTTGATTGTGTCTTACTCTAACCTAAAATATCTTTTCTACACTTAGCAGACTAATCATTTTTTAATAAAAAAAATCTTGGACCTTCAAGGTCAATAAGCTAGCACTGTGTGCTGCTTTAGAAAGCTGGGGATTGCTCCATTTCACTGTTATAAAGCTAGAGTTTCTACCCCTGCAGACTCATGAAATGCTAGAATTTTTTTTTTAAACATGGAGACAAATATGTATTGAAAATTAATCACTGGTGTAGAGATAAATATTGTTTGTCCTGGGTCATTTTAGAGTCATAGTTTAAAGCCAGAAGGGACCAGTAGATCAGCTAGACCAGGGGTGGCCAACCTGAGCCTGAGAAGGAGCCAGAATTTACTAATGTACATTGCCAAAGAGCCACAGTAATACATCAGCAGCCCCCATCAGCTCCCCCTCCTCCCCCTTGCACCTCCCTATCAGCTGTTTCATGGCATGCAGGAGGCTCTGCAGGGGGAGGAGTGAGGGCATGGCAGGCTCAGGGGAGGGATTGGGAAGGGGTGGAGTGGGGGCAGGGCCTGTGGTAGAGTCAGGGGTTGAGCAGTGAGTACCCCCTGGCACATTGAAAAGTTGGCACCTGTAGTGCCAGCCCTGGATTGATGCCTATACAAGGAGCCACATATTAACTTCTGAAAAGCTGCATCTGGCTCCGGAGCCACAGGTTGGCTACCCCTGAGCTAGACTGACCTCTGTATATCATAGGCCAGTTGAGTCCAATAACTTGTGTTAGGTTTAATCAGAGCATATATTTCAGAAAGGTATCCAGTCATGATTTGAAGGCATCCAGAGAGAGAATCCACCTCTTCCTTGAGGAGTTTGTTTCAATGTTTAATCATCCTCTCTGTTAAACATCTGTGCCTAATTTGAATTTGTCTGGCTTCAGCTTCTGGCCCTTTTTTCTTGTTATGCCTTATTCCACTAGATTCAAGGGCCCTTTAGTACCCAGCTTTTTCTCTCTGTGGAGGTACTTAGACACTGCAATCAAGTTGCCTCTCAGTCTTCTTTTGGATAAGCTAAGCAGTTTTAGCTGAAAGTCTCACTGTGTAAGGCATTTTCTTGAATTGGTTTTGTGGCTGTCCTCCCCCACCACCCCCAAGCATCCTTTTTAAAATGTTGTTGCATGCTTCAAGTTAGTAACAGTTGGAGACTGACAAAAACAGGCTGAAATGAAATAATTAATCTAATATTGCCTAATCAATATTAGTACAGCATGATACAGAATTCAGGGCTGGTCTACACTATGTCATTAGATAGACATTCCCCACATTAGGTCGAATTTATAATGTGCGCGTCTACACTACAGAGCCCTTCCCACTGACCTAAAGGGCTTTTAAAATCAACACTTGTACTCCACCTCAACAAGAGGAGTAGCACTAGATTCAACCTTCCTGGGTCGAATTAGGGGTAGTGTAGACAGAGCACAGTGTATTTTGACTTGTTTGGCCTCCAGGAAGTATCCCAGAGTGCTCCAATGTGTCTACTCTGGACAGCACTTTCAACTCCACTGCACTTCAGTCAGGTAAACAGGAAAAGCCCTGGGAATTTTTGAATTTCATTTCCTGTTTGATCAGCATGGAGAGCTCACCTGAACATGCCTGCCCAGGTACACAAATGTGCTCCACTGTGGAGCATACAGGAGACAATGGATCTGACTGCTGTGTGGGGAGAAGAGTCTGTGCAGGTAGAGCTCCGAACCAGCAGAAGAAATGCTGACATCTATGGCAAAATCGCACCGGGCATGGGGGGGAAAGGCTACACCAGGGACACACAGCAGTGCCATGTGAAAATAAAGGAGCTCAGGAAAGCTTACCAGAAGACAATGTGGGGAAGGGGGACGGCGAATAGTCACTCTGGTGCTGAACCACAGACATGCTGCTTCTATGAGCAGCTGCATGCGATTTTAGGCGTGGACCCCACCAGTACCCCAGTGCTCTCCGTGGATACCTCCCAGCTAACCTGGGTGGCCACGGGCAACAACAAGGAGGACGTTGTTGATGAGGAAGATGGGAAGAAGGAGAATGCACAGCAGACAAGTGGAGGATCCTTTCTTCCTGACGGCCAGGACCTTTTTCTAACTCTGGAGTAATCCCCTCCCAGGACCCACTGGTGTGGGACTGTGATGGCGGGGAAGGCACCTCTGGTGAGTGCACGCTCATAATAACACTACAGGGATTAAATGCAATTGTGGTTAATATTTAATTTGAGGTAAACAATTGGGATACAGTGGCAGCCAGTGCAGCCATGCAAAGGGTGTTCCCTGGAAAAGCCTGTTTATGTGCCAAGAGTTTCCACACTAAAAAATGTCCCCGGGTGTGCCCTCACACTGCCTACCCTTTCGTGTGTGCTTACCAAACCAAAAGCTGCTGCCCAGCGTTCTGCCACGTGTTGTACCTTATTGGCAGGCTCTTCTTTTAAAACACAAAATTTGCCCGAGTACCTCAGGGAATGTATTTACTGCTGTGAATTGTTTCATTCATTGCAACAGTTAACCTTTTGTTTTCAACAATGTATGCTTTTCCTTGTAGCTGCAACATTTTCTCTGGGTGTTTCCTCCACTCCAGCACAAAGGCTGTCCCAGATTAGAAGGCGAAAAAAGCGGACAAGGGAAGACATGTTCTGTGATTTGATGCGTTCCTCCGAGGCTGACAGGGCATTCAGCTAATGCATGGAGGCTCACACTCTCAGAGAGCATGCACATTGACCAAGAGGTCAGGAAGGCAAGTAGGGAACAAGAGTGTAATGCACAAGAGGAGATGTTGCAGCTTATGGGGGAGCAAACAGACATGTTGAGGCATCTGGATGAGGTGCAGGAAAGGCAGCTAGACCTTAGAGTCCTGCTGCACCCAATGATGAACCAGCTACCCTCCTCAAGTTCCATATCCTCCTCTCCTAGACGTCTTAGAATGCGGGGGGGGGGGGGGGGCGGGGGAGAGGAGGAGGGGAGGAAGCTCTGGTATCCCTTGAACTCAACTCCAGAGGATGATTCATAGAGCAGAAAGCTCTCATTCCCACAGCTTTGATTGCTAGACAGTGCAATTGTAATAAGCTATGTGTCCTTACTCCTCCCTGTGTTATCAGGCCCTTACCTGGTTATCATTGTTATTCATTGCTGTCTCTGTTCAGTGTTTGTTAGCATAATAAACTTGCATGCATTGAGTACAAGAGGCTCTTATTCACTATGCACACTGTGGTTGATGAGTGTTTAGTTTACTGGGCAGTACATGTGAAAAAGGGGGCAAGTTGGTAAGGAACAACACACACAACTGTCCCATCAGTGTTGGATCATTCATGAAACTGGTTTTCAAAGCCTCTCGGAGATGCAGTGCACCTCAATGTGCTCTTCTTATTGACCTAGTGTCTCGCTGCTCATAGTTGGCAGCCAGGCAATCTGCCTCAACCCACCACCCCACCAGAAACTTTTTCCCCTTTACTTTCACAGATATAATGTAGAACACAGCAAGCAGCAACAACAATAGGAATATTGCTTTTGCTGAGGTCTAACCTAGTGAGTAAACTGTGCCAGTGACCCTTTAGACATCCAAAGGCACATTCTACCACCATTTTGCACTTGCTCAGCCTATGGCTGAACTGCTCCTTACTGCTGTCCAGGCTGCCTTTGTATGGCTTCGTGAGCCTCAGGATCAAGGGGTAGGCTGGGTCTCCAAGGATAACAATTGGCATTTCAACATCATCAATGGTAATTTTCCGGTCTGGGAA
Organism: Lepidochelys olivacea; assembly: GCF_965140295.1. NCBI lineage: Eukaryota > Metazoa > Chordata > Testudines > Cheloniidae > Lepidochelys > Lepidochelys olivacea. Next base: position 134,998,338 of record NC_140412.1, on the reverse strand, counting down.
GAAAGTTCCTTCTTGCAGCTTTCTGAAGAGACTAGAGTTCCTAAAGATGCTTGCGTCATGTACCTTTCCCGACCATCCCACATTGATGTCAGTGAAATGGCCCCTGTGATCCACTAGTACTTGCAACACCATTGAGAAGTAGCCCTTTTGGTTTATGTACTCTTTGGCAAGGTGGTCTGGTGCCAAGATAGGGATGTGCGTTCCATCTATCACCCCACCACAGTTAGGGAACACCATTGTGGCAAAGCCATTCACTATGTCCTGCATGTTTCCCAGAATCACTACGTTTCTTAGCAGAAGTGAATTGATTGCCCTGGCTACTTGGATCACAGCATGCCCCACGGCAGATTTACTCACTCCAAACTGATTCCCGATGGACCGGTAGCAATCTGGTGTTGCAAGCTTCCACAGGGCTATTGCCACTCACTTCTCAACTGTCAGAGCAGGTCTCATTTTGGTATTTCTGTGCTTCAGAGCTGGGGAAAGCAATTCGCAAAGTTCCATGAAAGTGGCCTTACCTCATCCCATACCTGCATCGTGATGTGGTCCCACCAGTCTGTGGGACCTGGCCCACAAGCGGCATTCCACTGTGTCAACAAGCTCGGCTGCTGCTTCTGCCAGTATGTGAGAGTTGCTCTGTTCCATGGCTTCCAGCACAGCTATTTGCGTGGCATCACATTCTTCTGCGCGGCTACTCCTGGCTATGCTCTGCAAATACCACAGGATGATGTGTGAGGTGTTTGTGATGCTCACAACAACAGTGTACAGCTGAGCGGGGTCCATGCTTGCTGTGCTATGGCATCTGCATGAGTAACCCATGTTTAGGTGTGAAAATGATTGTTTGCCATTCCTTTCAGGGCGGGAGGAAGGAGCCAAGTGCATCATGGGAGGCTGACTATATGAACCCAAAACACCTCACGAAAATGTTTTTGTCCCCTCAGGCATTGGGAGCTTAACCCAGAATTCTAATCAGCAGCAGGAATTGTGGGATAGCAGCCCACAGTGCATCTCTCCGTGAGTCGATGCTACCCATAGTAGTGGGGATGTGCTCCGCTGACGGAATGTACATAATGGGGACATACACCATCGATTTTGTAAAATTGGAGGCTACAGGTCGACTTTAATAAATTTGACCTAATTTCATAGTGTAGACAAGCCCTTAGAAGAAAACCTACTTTACTAACCTTTGTAGATGGTGAAGAGAAGGAAGTGTGGTGTGGTCCCTTCCTTTGTACCTGGAGGAATGCTGACAGTGTTCGTTCCCAATCTAACTTTCCAGCTCTCTTTTTTTTTTATAGGGTGTGAGACAAAAATTCCTTTTCAGAGGAAAAAATTATTTCCCATGATTAATTTTATCACACATTGTTTTCCTAATTACTGATGGAATTTATGGTCCTCAGTTTACCTGGTTGGTGAGTAAAAAGGAATTTCTAACCAGGTCATTATTACTAACAGCTGTGGCAACCGACTATTCTTAATGAGATAAAAACATCTTTCAATAGGTTATTATTTCTTCCATTACAGAACCCATCTGCAATAACAAATATCAATCATCCAGTTTTGTTTATACCTTACTTCTGTGGACATTTTTATTAGTTTGTGGAGTCTTTTCCCTGGAGATCTATAGTCCCATAGATTTGGAGATGCTGAGGATAATTAGATACAGCCCAACACTCAATTACATAAAACATCTTGAGTACAGGTCACACACAGGTTAAGAACCAACACTGGACGTTAGAATTCAAACACATGCATTGCTAATATAAGAGAGATTCTGGAAGAATATTTAATATGCAGTTTTTTGGCAAAGAATTTACAAAAAAGAGGGTTAAAAGGGTTAATATCTAACACGTACTAACACTAGAACTGTAGGCAGTATTCCAGTATTGGTGTCACTAATGCAACATACAGAGGTAAAATCACTCCTCCTTACTCTCTCCTGGTTTGTCTCTTCCTAGAATAATTTTGGGGAGAGAGTCTGTGTTTGATAGAGGAGGAGAACACAGCTGTCTGGCAGGTTGATTTAGATAGAGTTGTGAGTCTTTGAAGCCCTAAGAGGGTTGAAAATTTGAATAAGTCCGGGGGTGGGGAAGAGGGGGAGATGGATTAATGGTCAGAGTGCAAGTGAGGCAGTAAAAGGTATCTTTGGTAAATTAATTTAGCACATTGTTCTGCAATTCATTACATGAATATTATGTTCGTAAATATATTTATATATAAAAATTTAGAGCAATTTTGGCTTTCTAAAATTGTAGCATTTTATATCTATTTTACATTCATTGTGCACTGGTATAAATGACTATATAAGATGCAGAGCAAAGATGAATTGGCTTATACCAGTATTTATTCAGCAGCAAACATCACTATAGACGGTCAAAACAGGCAGTTTAGATAAGCAGCAGCAACACTAGCAAAGCTGGCCTGTTCTCTGCCATGATCCTGCTATGTACCCAAAGCAATTGTTCTTGATTACTAGGAAGGCACCATTTTATGACCTTTACATTGCACACAGTCATGAGGGGATGATGATCTGTATAAAGTACAACAATTGCAGGCAGAAGAAGCATTAGCTGCAGACCTAGACCTTTCATGCTCATCATCAAGCATAACCTACTCTAGGAACTAGATTAAATAAAATGTGACTTTAACCATTGGTCTTCAGCCTCATCTTGAGACATGAAATGCAAACTGCACTGTGAACTAAATAGCCATTTAGATAATGCAATACATTTTCTGTGAACTTCAAAAAAAAATCATGGTTATGTGGAATATTTCATTTAGACCATGTGGAAGCTCCACAGATTTCAAAGTAGATAAATAGTTTTAAACTTTGCATTGAATATATTACACAACTCTAATTTCTGTGGAAAACATGTAGTTTAGTTTATGTAATTAAAAAATTCTGTGGCACTGTAATAGATTCAATGTTTTTTGCATTAGGGTGAAATTTATCCCTATGCAGAGAGCTAGCCCAAAGTATACGTATGCCCTCAAAATAAAAATTATTGTTGTTTACTGTTGTGCTTTAAGGACACAAAGTTAGTACCAGAAAACTCTTCAGGAAAAACGTTGTCATTTTTCACTTTTGCGAAGTGTTACAATTAACTTACCCATTCCTCTCATTTCCTGTGTTTACACTTTCTAATTTTCTATCTCCTTTTTCACTTAACACAAGCTAAAAAGTGGGGGTGGGGAGGGTGGGAGGGGAGATGGTGCGAGGGAAAGGAATAAAAGACAAATCGTTAGCCTGCTCTGCTTCATCCTCCAGTTCAGATCATTAGCACACTGATCAGATCACTGCAATAAAATATTGTCACATAACTCATATTTGAAAGAAATCTCCCAAACCCCCTCCTCACCCCATCTTCCCTCCTTCCCCAAACACAGATACTTCCTAAACTTAAGGGTCTGTAGCATATGAGAGGGTACTGCACTTTCTAAAAAGAAAACAATGTAGGAAAGACAAAGCAAAGCTCCAATGACCAGACTTATATGATGCCAAAGGTGACTAAAGTATTACCACAAAACACTTGGTGCTTTTAGTCAGAAATAAATGAGCTCTGGAAACTGAAGCATGCTATCACCATCTAAAATAACTTTTCACTTAATATGGAGATGTGTTGGTAGCTGCTTGCTCCTTATCTAGTTTCAGAGCTACAAGATACTGCTGCTATATCATTCCTGGGGAAATATCAAAATATTATATTCTGAAATGTAGTCAGATATCTGATAACATTCTCTCAGTCACAAAGTTTTGGAACAATTTTTTGGGTGTAGAATGTAATGTTAGATGTAGCCCTCAGTAAGCTGCATCACCCCAGGGTAGCTTCAGGAGCCACTGTAACATAGATGCCCCTTAGTCTGAATCCCTCTCCTGGTGCTGCTTTGTTCTAGTGATTTGGATAGTGATTTTTCTGCTGGCCACTACCGGCAGCAAATTGCAGCACTACTTGTGCAGCCTCAACCATGCTAGTCAGGGGTAATGGCGTGAAACTTAGGGTCTGACCATCTTCCTGCTCTTTGCCATCCACTCTCCATCTGTTCTAGGGAGGGAGTAAACCAGTACATCCAGACCCAAGGTCCATGTAGGTCATGAAAGGGTGTTAGGGAGATTCTTCCTTTTTCTCTCTCTCCTGTGTGAGTGCATCATAAAATCACAATCGAGCCCTTAGTAATTTAAACTCAGTTTATATTTGACATACATTGTAAGAGACTTCTTGAAATAATTGCATTGTTGCTCCAGCCAGTGTGAAAACAGTAGTACAAACGATGTGGGGATTTTCTCTTCAAACCGTAGTTTTCCACTTACTTATTACTTTCTGAGTATTTCTTCTTGCTATCCAAGATCTCAGCCCAGAGGTGATCTTTGAAAATGTGAGGGGGGGGGTAGGAATCAAAATGTTTGGGCTATAGAAGTATTATTTTGAGCATGCTCATTTGGTGCATCCTCATTTGTGGTATTTTACTATACCTCTCTGATCTAGTTACATCAGAAAAGTGTGCATGTTGCTTGACTTTATTTTAATTTTGCCAAGATGTAAAACAGGTGAATGACCTGTTGAGGATGATAGTTCACTCGTATGATGATCGCCCTGGGCTAGATTCCTCAAGTGTGCAGAAGAAAAAGGAAGAGCAATGTCATGCTCAGTTGTGCTTCTGGCCAGGGGAGTGGGAAGCAGAGTCTGGCTACTCCCTCAATACGCACTTTATGGGCAAGTGGGTGGGAAAGGGGTGGAAGGAAGTGGCTGGTGGGATAAGCCCTTGCTCTGCCCCTCCTACATATTAGTCACAATAGCTTGTTCAGAGCACAGTCAGGAGTAAGCTGCTTCTTGAAAAGGATGAAGTAATTTATTCCCTGTATAGTGAAAGAAAGAAACAGGGGATGAACTATTACTGAGTAGCACTTCATTCTCTAGTCTCCATTCACATAATAATGTGTTCCCAGATTCAGTTGTGGGTGGCTGATCACTTCACTCTGCAATATTGAACTTCTGACAACACGGTTCCAGAGACACCCTGTGGAGTACTAAGGAAAAGTTGGCTAATGTTCACCCTTACTAGCACAAAATGTTGCTGTGCCCTTTTCCTAACAAAATTTAATTTAGCTCCACTTCCTCTTGACTTCTTTAAATATTTTTCTCTTTCATTTGACTCCTTGCTTTCTCTAGATGTTATACTGCTGCCAGAGACAAACTTAAGTAACTTTGCTTTTGATCAGTTGAATAGAAAAGGAGCGTAGGGTTATATTCGTGTGTTTCCCTGATGGCACTAAGGACTCAAGCAAAATTATGTGAGATATGTTAAAGTACTTCCTTCCCAGATTTCTACTTTTTCACCAAAGCTTATAATAAGAGTGGGAAGAATTGCTAACAATCTGAATTAGTCAAATTTGGAATATAGGAAAATTGCCTTCCATAGAGTGTGTGTGTGGTTTATAGTCTTGTTAAATGGGAACAATAATGCTTATTGCACAAGTGTGTTGTGGTGAATATTGATAAGGTATTTTTGAAGATGAAAAGTACTGCTGACTGACAATTATCACTGCTTTGACTGAAAAAGAAAGAAAAGCCACCCAAATGATTATGTAAGTCTTTTTTTATTCCGTGAATACAGCATTTGCAACACAGGGTGTCTACACTGGAGCTGGAGGTGCAATTTGCAGCTCAGGTAGACGTACCCACACTAACTCTGAGCTAGTGCACTACAAATACCAGGGTAGTTATGGAAGGATGGTCTAGCTGCCTGAGTAGGTACCTAGCTGCCTGGTTTCAGACAGGATTGTACTCAGGATGGGTATCCTCCACAGTTACACCTCCTCCTCAAGCTCCAGTATAGACATCCCAGAAACTTCAGCCCAGATTTAAAAAGGGATTTAGAGGTCTAAAGGTGCAAATATGCACCTGGTGGCATTTTCAAACACACCTAGGCACTTAACTCCTATTGAAGTCAATGGGTGTTAGGCTCCTAGGTGCTTCTGAAAATCCCACTAGGAACTTAGTCTGTGTGAAATTGTGAAGGAAGCAAACATTTCTTCTTGTCTACCATAGCATCTGTCATATTTCAAAATAGGGATGCACTCTGTAATAGACTTTCAGTGTAAATGTTAAGTTTCAGAGTAGCAGCTGTGTTAGTCTGTATCCGCAAAAAGAACAAGAGTACTTGTGGCACTTTAGAGACTAACAAATTTATTTGAGCATAAGCTTTCATGGGCTACAGCCCACTTCATCGGATGCATAGAATGGAACATATAGTAAGAAGATATATATATACATACAGAGAACATGAAAAGGTGGAAGTAACCATACCAATTGTAAAAGGCTAATTAATTAAGATGAGCTATTATCAGCAGGAGAAAAAAAAGTTTGTAGTGATAATTAAGATGGCCCTGTCTTAAATGTTTCTTTTGCATATCTGGATAAATGCTAGAAAGAACTCTGTGCCTCTGATACTGAAAAAACTGAAACGTTTTTAACTTTACTTATGTGATCTCTAATCATATAATTAAAGTTATGTATGGGTTTAAGTGTTTACAGGATCATGGCCCATATTTCCATCCTTCTATCTCTTTAAAAGTGGACCTCTGCTTCCTGATTTTGCTTAGCTCTAGAGGACAGGAAGTGATTTGGCTGCAGAGGTTTGAGTTCCTTGTAACAATTTGAATTTGCAGGTATACTCATATAGCTGATTGATCAACACCCTGGGCTGTGAATTTTTACAGCCTGGTTAATCTAGGTTCCTTTAACTGACTTGAGTTATCTTTCTGAGGATTCTTCATGGTGCCCTGGGGGGGGAACAGTGATCACTGGGACAAATTAAGTCTTTTCTCAAGGCTTTTATGCTGTGACTGAGATCCTGGAAGTAAAGGGTACAATCCAGAGTATAGTCTGTGGGATAGATTTAGCTGCAGATTACTTGGTCCACTGTTTGGTAAAAGCCAAAGCCAGCTATTGCGGCATTGGAGTTAGTACTAGCAATGCTTAAGGAAGCTATTGTGAGGTTTCTGCTCAAGAACCATCAGTACTGACAGGCTTGCTAACTACTAGTTTATAATCAATCTTCCATTATTTTTGGAGGGGTTGAGGAAAAAGTGGAAGGTTACTGGGGAGTTTGTAAAAGGGCAGCTCCATTTTCCTTGACCCTCTTCTCCTTCTCAATCAGGGTTCAGGCCTCGGAAGCTGAGCTGGTATCATTGTTTGATGTTTTAGCTCTTCCTGTTGCCTTCCCAAGTAGGCGACTCTAATGATTGGAAGTCTGTACCAGCTGCCTGTTAGCTTCTGTAGTGATACCTTTACATACGTTGCCCTTCTGGCCAGAGGCATTTAGGAGACATTAGGAGGATTTTGGAATTCTGCTCCTTCTGGTGATGAGGGGAAAAGAGAGGTCATTTGCATATTACCAGTAAGTCCACCGTGTAAGTTTTGTTGTTTTGGTTCAAATTTGTTTAAGTTTTTAAGAGTGTGCATGATAAACTTACTGTCCAATGAAAGGGCATGGATATTGTACTAATGCTCTGGGTTAAGAGTGACCAGGGGGTAGGAATATGTAAACTAAGGTTGGCTAATGAAGCTTGGGCCCAGCAAAGAAGGGGAAATGCTCTGGTGTAGAGATCAGGAGAGTCTATCCAAAAGTCTTGTTTTTGTCCTGGGTTTCTTCTATACAAAGATCTATTACCCTGTGGAAAGGAGCCTGTGGGACTAGGCTTGACTAGATTATGAGTGGACGGAATAAAGTTTACTCCATAAGGAGACCTGCCTGGTCCCAGGGCAATGGAGAGCCCCCTTCTGGTGAGGATTTGAATTAACATTTTCTCACCCTGACTGATGACACAAGCAGTCAACCACATTTCCATACACAGGTTAGATATCCCTTTAGCCTGGAAACAGCACTGCCCCCATTTAAGTCTTTTTTTCCTCAGCTATTTTCAGGAATTCTCTGGGTCTCACTCCCCACACAAGTTAAGTTCCCAGTCCAGGTTGTGGAAAAATACAGGTACCAAAATGGAGTTTAGTGTCATGTGGTCTTGCCCTGCTGAGTCCCTTGCATGCCTTACTGAGGCATAGCAGCCATTACTCATAGGCTGGCTGAAATGTTCACCGGAAGGCTAAGCTCTTCCATGGTCCATTCTCTTTGCTGATGAATCATTAGTACTGTCTAGCGTCTTCATTGTTGTACCCAGAAGACTAGTAGCAGGTTTTACCCAGAGTAAGCACATTTGAAATACAGATACATAGTCAATATTCATAACTTCAGATACAAAAATTATACATGCACACAAATAGGATAATCATATTCGGCAAATCAGAACTTTTCCAATGACACCTCACATGACCCATCTTGTACAAAATGCATAATAATTATGCCATAATCATATCATAATCACATCACTATGATGAATATGGGGTGCAGTGTCACAGCCACACCTCAGGGTGGCACCAGGCTGAGCAGCTTTGATAGGACGGGAGCCAGACTGGGAGAGGAGTGCCTCACTCGTGGATGCCTTGAGCTACTGCTTTTAACAGACTCCAATCTGAGAGTGGGATTTCAGATAGGTTGAGTTGTGGTGACCAGAGTGTTGGACTTTGAACTACAGGATATTGATTTGAGAGAGGGTGGTGGTGGTGGTTTACCAAGAGTTTGATCTGTTAACTCGGTTTTGTAATCTCCTTTCCCCAATCTCCCGGCAAA